>NC_139166.1:40739333-45739333 GCF_965202585.1 Thalia democratica | reverse complement strand
GTACTTAAATAAATTAGTAGGTTAAAATAATCTTAAAAGTATCTGCTTCTTAAAATAAAGTTTTGCTTCCCAAAACACGCCAAAGTTTTAGTTTCCTTCACACAAAAATTGATTGTCTGGCTAAAATACTTTTAACAATTACTTATTGTAACAAAACTCTGCTTTCTTTATTTTTGAAAAGGTACAATAAATTTCGTTTGAAAAAATAAGATTAAATTAAGATTAAGGTTATTTTTAACAAATAGTGTTAATTTTAAAATTCAAAGGTGCACAACATTTTACTTAAAAAAAATTATTTTATAAATTAAATATTATTTAAAAACATTTTAGAACTGAAAATATGGTCTTTTTTATTAATCTGATTAGTATTAGCTCTTATCTGTGTATCAAGCCAATATAATTTTTAAACTTTTTATATATCGGTGGAATGATCATCAGCAGCAAAGTCTAAGCGCTTCTGATCGGCTAAAATTAGACTTTATCTGTATTATGTTTAAGTCAATAAAGTTTTTTTTTCTTTTATTTGTTATATTTTTGAATAAAATGGGTTTTGGGTCGGAGTTTAGACTTAAAAAAATCTGTAAAATAGGTTGGAGATAGGTAATTAGACTCAGGTGTTTTGTTATTTTACTAAGTTTGCATAATGTTATGAATGAAAAAAATTCTAGTCAATACTTCAGCTGACCAATCGTAATTCGAACATTTTGATTTACTTCACAAAAGAAAATTATTTCCACTTTTTTTAGTTTTTGGTAAGCTATAAAATATAAAAAACACTTTTTAAGATATAGAAACTTGATAACTAGGTCGGTTCGGTGATACTTAGTATTTAATTACTTTTTTAAGGAACGGGTCAAAATTTTACGAGGACAAAATTGCACGAGGGCACAAAACTGCACGAAGATACTTTTGCACAAAGACAAATTTGCACGAGTTGACTAAATTGCACGAGGGAACAAAGCTGAACGAAGACAACTTTGCACCAAGTGTCAATTTTGCTCGGAGGGTCATTTTTGCAGGAGAGTAAAAAAAAAATTAAAATAAACAAAAACAGAAAAAAAAAACTAAAAGATAAATTAATAAAAAACATAAATAAAAAAGTTACTGACCAAGGGTAAGGGTTAGGGTTAACAGTGATAATAAAAACAAAAATAACCAAATAACAAATAAAGATTATTAATAAAAAAAAATGTATAAATAAAAATAAACTAATTAAAAAAAAACCTACCGACCGAGGGTAAGGGTTAGGGGTAACAGTGATAGAAAAAAAAAAAATATTAATATAAATAAAAAAAGTTACCAACCGAGGTTAAGGGTTAGGGGTAACAGTGATAAAAAAAAACAGCTAAATAAAATAGACAAAAAAAAATCGAAATGTCTTCGTGCAAAATTGCCTTCGTCCAAAAGTGACTCATCGTGCAAAAGTATCTTCGTGCAATTGTATCCTCTCGTGCAAAAGTGTGTTCATGCAAAAGTATCTTCTTGCAATCTTGTGTCCTCGTGCAGTTTTGTACGCTCGTGCAAATTTGACAGCTACCCGCTTTTTTAATCTCATTTCAGTATTTTAAAAACTTTTTGTAATATAAGCTAAATTCTTTGACATTATCTAACAATTAAATCACTCTACATCACGATTCACGGGTATTAATTTGCGAGCCGAACTGTATAAAAAAAGCCTTCCGCGGGCCGAAGTTATTTCAAAATATTAGTATTAATTAATATAGAAATACTATTTTCAATCTAGAATGTGATTAAATAAGCTTTAGTAATGAGTAAATTTTAGACTAATAGTTTAAGAATAAGTTTTTACTACAAAAACATATCTTATCACTGTTTCGTAAAATGTATGTTTTGAGCTGAAATGTACCTCGCGGGCCGTATATTTTGGCTTTGATAGCCGCAGTTTGCCGACCCCTGCACTACATAATTGTAATTCTATAATAATAAGTATATATGCTCTAAATTAGGTAAAATGTTATATGTACTCAAAAATATAATTGACTTAAGATTTGAACATCAAGTAAAATATTTGTTAAAATAAAATAGTATTTTTTAGACAAAAGTTTTTTTTTTAAATTCGAAAGCTAGTAAAAAAGGTTATTCTAATATTTAGATGAACTATATCTTAAAAATCTAAAATTTACTCACAAATGATAACATCAGTAGTATTTTTTATTGAACAACAAAAAAAGCGCTCAAATTACTAGGCCCTAGATTCTGGTGTACGAAAAAACCTTTCAGTTATCGAGTCGTACACCTTTTGGATACATTTTAACGTTATTGTACGAGACAAAAAAAAAAACAGTATCTTTTTAATTTTTAAAACTTGATTTACTTTGTAAATTCTTAATTAAGTTAAAACATTTTTAAAAATATGTATCCTTTGTAAAAAAAATCTACATTGTATTAGTTAGTTAAATATATATTTACAATTTTGTGACTTTTAAAGTGTTATACGTTGAAATTTATTAAAATAAGGTTGAAAGCTGAATAGAATCGCATATAAACTTTATTTTTCGTCTATATTAAAAAAAAGTAATTTATAAACTAATATTTTTTTTTAAAGACTTTTGTTTTGAAAGCCATAATGTCCTGTTTTTCTAAGGGTCCGATTGTACATGTTCCGGAATTCCCAGTTTTTTGCTGACTTTCGACTTTCAACTTTAAAACTTTCAACAAATTGTTCTTAGTAACAACAAAATAATATAAACAAAAACAAGAAGTATTAACTAGTTATCCTAGTAACAACAGGGTGATATAATGAAAAATTAAAAAAATAAACACTAATCAAACAAATATAAATGTGAGATTAACCCTCATACTATTTATCTTCAATACAAGATTATACATTTATATTTTTAAGCTATGATTAAATAGAAAATTTTATCATAGCTTTGTTTATTTTCAGATTTTGTTTAGAATTAAAAATGTTAAGAATTAAAATATTTTTTTTTTAATTTATAGTTATTTTTCTGAACAAATGAACAGTTGAGATTACTTAACAAAAATATTTCATTCATTTTGTAAATACAATTTTGTTTTAAAATAATTTTAATCAAAACAATGGTATTTATTAATTTTTTTTTATCAAAAAATTATATTTATTTGAAAAGACTATGCATGTTAATTATTTTCTAGAAAGTTTTCTCGTATACTTGATTAGTAACTTACAATATTTAATAAAATTTTTTGTCTTCATTTTTAAACTTGTAAAGCAAGCTTTTCTTATGGTCATAGAGTAGTCTAACATTTTTTTTAATATAAAATAATATTGGTTATAATATGCAAAATTTAACTATAAACTACAGTGCATATTTATTTAACTTAAAAGATTTTCTGTATTTTTTTAATATGAATTACTTTTTTATTAAGTCATTATGTTTGTGATTTTTGTTATATTTTTTCTTGAATCGAAGTACTACATTTTTTCCTTAATTAAAAGTTTTATAAGGTATGGTATTAACTCCTTTAGAACCTATCGAGTTCACTAACTTTGATCGCTCATAACTCAAAAGTTACTTTGAATTTTCTTAAGTCTTTAAAAACTTATGGTAGCTAAGTTGAAACTCTTAAAATTTGATAAACTAATGGTGGATCCCCCACCCCTACTGTTTTAATTTATAAAATATGATTCATATTTTTAAAGGGTCGCTTTTCAACCTTGTTACATTTTTATGAAACAAAACCGAATTGTATAATAGACTCATAGAATTAAAAAGTATTATCAAATATTTTATAAATTTCCAATAAACTAATTTAAGGGCATAGGGGGACTAAAACTTTTTTTTTCAAACTTTGTCCTTTTTTGTTTATAATCAGATAATATACTTGTTACACTTTACCGCTTGTTAGATTAAAGTAGCTAACAAGATATAAGGGACCAAAGTTAGATTCAGAGTAGTTGTTTATAAGTTTTAAACAACTTGTTAGAAACAGATTTTTATTTTTTTTTTTTTAATAAATAATATTTCTTTTTTTAATAATTTCTATCATTAAATTCTTAATGCCATTTTTTTTAAACAAAGAAAGTTAAAAATTTAAATTATGAGCTAAAATCGCTGATAAAATTTTAAACTAGCAATAGGTTGACATATTTTATGATTATTAGTGTTTTTTATCTTAATATTGTTGTTATTTATTTATTTTTACTATTTAATTATTTTTTTCAAAAAGAAAAAAATTATTTACTATTTTCAGTGTTTTTTGTGGTTGTATACATTATTATTTTGGTATAGTTAAACTCATATATTTGAACATTTATTTAAGTTTGTAAAAAAAAGATAGTTTTAATTAAAATGATATATTTGTTTTATACTATTTTTTAGTTTAAGCATTTATTTTTATGGAAACAGCTTTATTTTACTTTTTTTTTAAATATTGCAGCTTTATTTATTATATTTTTTTTTCAATGTTATAGCTTTATTTTACTGTTAATTATTTTTGGATAATTTAAAATAAGTTGGTAGTAGAGTCGAAATTCTTAAACACACATAAAAAAAATAAAAACATCAAATATTTTTATTTTATTTATTTTTTTTTTCTTTTTGAGAAAGATATTAAATGTTGGTTGTAAATTTTAATAATCTCATTTTTCAAAGAGCTCTTTGTTTTAGAGTTTAAATTTCTTTTTAATTTTTAGCTCAGCATAATTTTTATTAAATTGGGTATGCAACTCGATGACCGAGAGGTATTTTTGCTATTCAGGTCATTAAACCAAAAAAATTGTTGATCAAATTTTAACCAAGTTTGTTCTAAAATACATTTTATGATATTTTAAATTATATTTCTTTTAAAATGAAGGACGAGATAGGTTTTCGATGAATTTGTTTTATTTATGAGAAAATTGCCCTTAAAATTTTTAATTCTATATGGTTGTATCCTAATTATTTTCAGAAAATTGTTATATCTCAAAAGTAATTAGTTATTAGTTTTGTAAAAACTATCTTATAGCATATAACATAACATAAGCTTTGAAATGTAAGGCTTATTTATTTATTTAAAATGTTAGAACCCCTTATCCCCTTAACATTTTAAAAATTTAATAATTTATATTTGCTAGTTACTTCTTTCAAAATTAATGTTATAAAATTTTCATGATAACAAAAAACTAGCTTTTGAAAAAAAGAAGACAAAACTTTAACCTTTTACAATGTAAATCGTTCAATAACGACTGATCTTAGTTTCAAAATTCCAAAAAAAAAAACCGGTTAGGACTTAGGACTCTTTAAAAATTAAATGCTTTTCTTTCTATCAAGCTGCAAGCTATAAATTAAAAATTTTAATCATTATACAATTATTACGGCCAAAATGAAACCTAATTTTTTTTTTTATTAATATATTAAAATTAACTTTATATAAACTTGTTTATGTAAAAAATATAAAGTATAGTGTAAAAAGTGTAAATGTTAAGTATAGTTCAAGTATTATAATGATTTTAAGAAAAATTAAAACAATTTTTTCAAATTCTATACAAAAAATACTTAAAATTTGTAGTTATATGATAATTTATATGTTCAATAGTTAGCCTTGATTGTATCTTATATGCTTAAGTTGACTAGGCTATTTATTTCACAAACTATACAGTTTTAGTTATAGAAAATAAGTAAAATAATAGTAAAAGTCTAAATTTTAGTAAATTTTAGACTGTATATTAAATTTTAAGATTTTTGTTTAATTTAATACAAACTTGATTTAATTAGCTTAATAGTTAAAAATAAACTTAATCTTAATTCTTAAGTTCTTACTATAAAAAAGTTCTTATTGATGAAAATTGATTTTATAACGTAAATACCAATAATTTTCTTCTAAATCTTGTATTATAACCAAAATTTTAATTTCTAAACGTCAGTTTATTTCTTTTATAAAAATGTTAAGTCTATGTCATAACATTTGCTTTAAAAAATATCGTTGATTTAAAATTTGTTTGTCAATTGCAATTTTACTTTAAAATTAAAATATAATTTTTACTCATCCTTAATATCTGATCAAACTAGTAATATTTAATTTTGTGTAGTTATATATTTATTTTTTTTAAATTTAAGTTAAATTTATTTTAAAAATTTAACCCAAAAAAAATAGTAAATATTTTTGTATCATATTATGATCTTGATTTAGGTGAAATATGCAAACTGAGTGTATTATCGGTTTGTATATTAAACCTTTCGAATTTATTTTTTTTTTCTTCATTTAACGCTCAATAAGCGGTCGATAAGTGGTTTTCAGATTAGATTTTGCGATATGATGATGGATGTTACAATAGATAATAATTATTTTTTTGTCTCTGATTGTTCAGTTATAATTTACTATTTAAACATTTGAAGTTTTGTTACTGATTTGAATTTTTTGAGCTTGTTTTGTCCCTGATATTAAATTTTAATCAACTTATGATAGTAGGGGATTTCCGGAATTTCTACAAAATGACTCTTTTTCTAAGGGGTCCATCATTGTTATTACAACCCAAAATTAAATTGCAAAACAATTGTTCAATAGATTTAAATGGAAATTTAAATCATTATATAATTTGGCCTAGTTTTTTTTGTATATGTGTATGGTATTGGTTTGGATCTTGAGCTTCATAATTTTTAAGCTTAGGAGTTTTTAAGCTTCATTAAGACCCCTACACACCATGTCACTCAAATAATTGAGCTATGTAGTTGTTTTAAAGTATTTAAACTTAGAATGTTGGTATTTTTGATTTTTTGTTCCTTAAATTTTAGGAAAAATTTAAGTGTTGGCAAAGTTTCAATTTCTGTATGTCTTTAAACTGTTCAAAATATAGATTTAATCATTTGCTAACAAAAGATCCTAGTGAAAAAGGTTAACTGGAATAAAATAATTATATAGTTTTATAACAGTCGGATTTAACTTTAGTATTTTACCATTAATTACTATTATTAAAAAAAAATAATCTATAGAAATTATTTTGATTTTAATGAAATACACCTAATTTATTCTATGCTTCCATTCTTACATTACAGTAATTATTTTTTACAGAACCCAGTTGAAGTGTGTTGATTTGTTAACACACAGAAAATATGTTGGTACAATAAAGGAAAATTACTGTATAATTTGTATTTATATGTTTTTAAATAAATTTAATTGGTTTATGTATTCTCATTTATATCCTTAGCTTGTTTAATCTTTTTTATTTAAAAACTAATACATTTCATGTATTTTTATAGTTTTCATGTAACATGGTTGCCACACACTAACTGAAAAAAAGCTCATGATGGTTACAAATTTTAAGAAACTGAAACCTAATATAACTAGTTTTAAATATTTTGATAACTGAGATATTTTCAAATTTTTTATGCCAAACTCTGGACGGTTTGGTTATTTTTCCTACATTTCAATTTATTTTTATGACTTCTTATCTTTATTGTATAGATCCTAGTCGTGCTTATATCTATATAAGCAGTTCTTTTTTTGTTATAAATAGTGATCTAAAGGCACTTTAATACAAAAATTAACATTGCTCATAAAATAAAACATAAAATACATGGTGCTCATACAGTATTATGATTATACTAAATGTTTTATGTATACTGAAAATGAAAATTTTCCCCACTTATTTAATTTTGAGATATTTGTTGCATTTTTGTGGTTGCTCTTGTAGAAAGAAAAATGTGAATGCAAATGATCATAAAAATCAAAATATAGGGGAGGAGACGGTGAGGAGCCCATGGTAGATTATGCTTTCTATGGTCAGTATGGGCAGTAATGGGTTAAAAAAGGGTGCTTACTATTTTTAATGTATATTTAACTACTTTTTGAGTTTTTTGTTTTTATTTTTTCTTCATTGTTTTAAAGTTAACTCAAAGTATTAGTTACAAGCAAATAGTGCACAGCTCTATGACCAAAAGGTCTTTCTCTACACCAATCCATTGACCTTAGTTGTGAAAGTTCACATTTTTCTTTCTTTCTTGTATGATAGCTTTTAGCAAGGTTGCCAAAAACTCAGGACACTGAGGAGTCAGGATATTCTAAAGATTTTTTAATCTCAGGATGACTCAGGACAGCTCAGGATAATTCAGGTGATTTTGAATTTTATTTTAAAACTCAGGCTGACTCTGGAAACTAAGCTCTAAAAACTCAGGATAGTTTTAGGTTTACAAAAAAATTATTTAGGACAATTTTTTTTGAGATTGTGAATGAAATTTTTTGGTTTAGTTTCAACATAATGTTATTTTATTATAACAAATTATGTTGAAGAACCTGAATTTTATTAGTTTTGAAAAAAAAAACTTAAAGATTTCAGTAAACTCCCGATGACTCAGGACAGTTTTTGGTCACTCAGAACAGTATTTTTGGCTCAAAGAATGGCAATTCTCTTATAAAACAATAAACTATAAGTCACTTTTTGTAAAAAAATAAGATTATTTTTGAGATATAGTCATAAAAAAAAACAATACAAACATATGTATAGCAAATTTTTCATGGTCAATTTTTTCAGAAATTAAAAAATTTACAAAAAAAATATCTTTTTCTTTATTTTTTGAACTATTGATGTTAAATTTTCAAGAAATGTTTTTTGTTTGATAAGGAAAAATACTATTGTTACATTTAACAAAAAATTGAAATATGTTAAAATATATTTTTATGGTTTTTCTTTTATAATTGGTATTCTATTTTTTAATAAATCAAACTTTGATTTCAGCAAAACCCTGTCAAATTAAGGGCATAGTGGGGGTAAATCACTTTTCATAATTTGATGTTATTTAATTAACTTTTAATTAAGCAAAAAGTTGTTATTAACAAATATTTTCAATTCAAAACAAATTTTGAGATATAGCCAGTCAAAGTTGGAGACCACAATAGGTTCTTATTGAAGGCGCAAACTAAAATAACAAATACCTAGAAAATACTAAAAATCTACCTCATAAATTTTTTGAGATTATTACCACAAACTTTTAGAAAGTGTTCCCTGCAATATTTAGAAAATTCCGTTGTAACAAATTAAAAAAATATATATAATAAAAATAAACAATAATTTTTTAGTATTTTTGTCTTAAAATTTAAATTTAATTATTTTTTAATTATGTTAAGACAGAATTTTCTAAATATTGCAAGGAACACTTCCTGAAAGTTTTAGGTATTATCTCAAAAAACATATGAAGAGATATATTTTAAGTGATTTTTTATAGTTATTTGCAGTTTTAGCTTTCCATAAGAAACCTGTTATAGTCTTTGACTTGACTAGCTATGTCTCTAAACTTATTTTGAATTTGAAAAATCTGTAAAAAGCAACTTGTAACTAATTAAAATAATATTGCTTAAAAATTGCAGAAGATGATAAATTTTCAATTAACTAGTCTGTTTTCCTTTTTATTTTGTTGGTTACAAAAAGATCATATCAAACTCTCTGACTTTGTACCCTATCATATATTTTTTAGTAATATTAATTTTTAGTTTTATTAATTTAAATAACTAGGAACTAGGAAATCTGAGTAATTTTTTGCATGTAAAATAATCAAATTTAGATTAGATGAGAAGTAACAACTATCTACAATAAAAAATTATAAATTTAAGAGTTTGCCCCTATGCCCTTAATTTGCATTAATTTTTAAAACTGGTGTTGTAGACATAACTTTTCAATTTTATTTGAAGCTCTAAATAGGCTAGAATATTTGCTTTCTAGCTATCAATTATCAACAGCAGTTTCTTGCGACTATGCCTGCCTGATAATAAGGACGAAACCGGTTGTAGGATGTCTTGGATGCTGTTGTTGTTGGTCTTGTGAAGTTCATTGTTTATAGCTATCAATTTATAATAAATTATTTTTTTCCCTTTTCCAGTTGTTAGTCTTTCAAAGCAAAATTAAAAAAAAAAGCTTTATTCCTAGTCTATTGCAATCTCAGTCAAATGTAGATTTATTTTCAAAGCCCTGCAATTATAAATTAAGCTTGCTTAAATCTACTAGTTCTAAAATATTTTTTGTTACTCAGTGTTGCCACTTTTTTTTGAGTCAAAAAAACTGTCCTGAGTTATCTTGATTTTTTTTAATCCTTAAAAAAATAAAAAAAAGTTTCAAAATCAATAATAATCTAGTTGTTCAACAAAATAGGTTATAAAATATCAAAATATTGAAACTAAATCAATTAAATATATTACAAATCTAGAAAAAAAGCTGGCCTTAGAATATTTTCAGAAATTTTCTACTAAAAACAAACATGATAACTTGTACTTAAGAAGAACTAGTACAAACTTCTATAAAGCAAAAGTCCACCCTGTGTAATCTCACAAAAAGCACCAAACACTATTAGGGTAGGGGTAGGGAGAACAGCACATTTTTTTGGTACTAATTTAAAATTCTTTTTCAAACATATGATTTTGGTGTTTTTTGGCTTTCTTAAGAAGAATTTGTAATTTTTTTTTTAAATTTTGCAAAAAAAAAATCTTGCACGCCAAAAATCACATGTTTATGTATTTTTTGACTTTAATAGTAATAAAGTCACTTGTACATGTCCTAGACTTATAATTTATATCTTAAATGAAAGCTTATAATTATATACATCTGAAAACATTTTAACTGCTTTTGGTATATTATAGCGCCATAATCACACAAATTATTCAATTTTTTTGTTAAATTTGTACTTTTTTCTAATCTAAAAAGCAATTTCTTCTGCTGTTTTACTTTTAGTTTCTTTGATTTTTAATGTCAAGTGTAATGAGTCAGTTAACCAGAAATATATTACTAATGTAATGTTTAATTGTATGTTGATATAGATATTAAATACATTCTAAATCACTTTCAGTTATTAAATATTTTGATTGTTGAGAGCACCTGACTAAGTGTAAAATAATTAGACTTCTACAGCAAAATTAATGTATTTTCATTATTTAAATATAATGAGTTTTTATTTAATTAAACAATAATTATTTGTTCATATTAAGTTAACTTTTAAATTAGATTTAAGTATGTTATTGTTTTCACATTACTATTTAATGTAAGTTTTTAAAGTATTTTACATTTATATTAATTAAAACTTAATTTGTAAGTTTGTTTAAATGTTTCAGTTCTCTAGTTTAAAAGCTTTGTATCAAATCCTTTTTAGTTTTAAACTCATAGCAGTTTATTATTGTATATACTTTAGATGAATGCTATTTACAAGACTTAGCTCTTAGCAAGGTATAGAATTTTATCTATATACTATATGAAAGCTTATTCCTTGCTAAGAGCTATATTATACACATAGTATAATTACACTTTACTAGGTATTGAATTGATATTAATTGTTGTTTAGTTTATTGTTAAAGTTTTCTCGACAGTTATAATATTTAATAACTGAAAGTGATTTAGAATGTTTTTTATATCTATATCAACATGCAATTGAAATGATATTGAATTAGTTATATCTTTCTAGTTAATTGACTCGAAACAAAAGCAAATAAACTAAAAGTAAAACCAGCAGAAGAATTTGCTTTTTGTACTAGAAAAAAGGTACAATTTTATATAAAAATTTGAATATTCTGTGTAATTATGACGTCATAATATATCAAAAGCAGTTGAAATGTCTTCAAATGTATGCCTATAACTATAACATTTCATTCAAAATATAAATTATAAGTCTAGGACATGTACAAATGACTTAATTACTAATTAAGTCAAAAAATAAAAAACATGAGATTTTTGGGGTGGAAGAATTTGTTTTTGCAAAATATTTTTTTTATTATAAATTCTTCTTAATGAAGCCTAAACATATCCGAATCATATGCTGCATGTGTCCAGCAAACATCACCTAAGTACACCCCTACACTATTTCCATCTATATTTAGTGTTACAATGCATCCTTACTTATCCGGCCATGTTGGGAAAGCCTTTTTTTTTGTGAATAAGGTCGGATTAGCCTTTGGCTGGATAAGAACAAAATGTTATATTTTAATAACATACCTCATTATTATTATGCAATGCATATAATGAAATGTACACTTAATTAGCTGTTAATTTAACTTATTTTAACTTTCTTTATAAAACCAAAAAATTAAAACAGACAAAAAATAAATGAAACAAACCTTTGTTATATGTAGATATGTTTTTATTGTTAAGCATCAATTTTAGCTGAATTAAAAAAGTCTACTTCTAAATTTGAACAGGCCGGATAAATAAGGACCAGATAAGTGAGGAAGAACTGTACTAGCTTTATTACTATTTTTTATCTTGAAGGTACTATTTTTTACTTTTGTATCCATATGAGTCTTATGTTGGTATGTTTGCGTTTGATTATCTCAAGAAAGTCACTCCTATTGTTTACCAGTGCTTGGTTTATTTTTATATTTTTAAACTGATATTTTTCTTTAAAAGGAGAATTAAATTATAAACTTAACATTGCAATTAGTTTACTGAACACAAAATACTCATCATTTTAAGTATTTTAAGTTTAATTGAAAAAAAAAGTTTCAACAATACATTTGCTTAAATTCAAAAAAGTATTATCTTATCATAATTCTATGAAAATTAAAAAAAAAGTAAAAAAAGTTAAGTTCAATACTTTGCTCAAAATAACAAAGTCTGCCTTTCTAAACTCAATACTAATTTCAATGTATGATGATTGTTTAGAGGGTGCTGAAAATTTAAACTACCATAAAAGTTGAGTTAAAATGTTAAAATTTGAAAAATAGAAAAATTATACATTTAAGTGAGAGATATGTATTTAAGGCAAGAGGAAGGAGTCCATGCATTTTTTTTACAAAAATTTGGTCTTTATCTATAATTTAAAATTGTATACTATGAGATCGTTTTTACAGAGTAAAAAGATTAACTAACTTTTGAGATATAGTCAGTTGTGTAAAAAACTTCTGATACCAACACTAAGAATGAGAAATTTAGAATTTTCTGAGTTTTGAAAAATCTATAAGAATTTTCTGAGTTTTGAAAAATCTATAAAAACCTATGTTCTTCATTTTTCAATCAATATACCTCAACTTGTCAGGAAACGTTTCTTGCATTAATAAAAAATCTTATTTTAAATAATAAAAAAAAAGTTTAGAAAAAAAAAGTTTTTACTTTAAATTAATAAATTCCTACAAAAGCATTATTTATTATTAACCTAAGAAGATTAAACTGAAAAAAATTCAGAACTATAGCTTTAAAACTGCAGGAGAAGACATATTTATAATGAAATAGTCTTTTTTACCTTTTTACGCTTGTCCTTCCATAAGAAACCTGTTGAACTTTCTGACTTAGTACCATCATATTTCAAAGTTTATTTTAAATTTTACAAAACAGTAAAAAGCTACTACTAGCTAAGTTAAAGATCTTGAAAATAAGTTCAACGTATAAAAAAAGTCCCCTTACCCCTTATTGCCTTGGAGTAATTTACTTAGCTCCATTTAACTTCACCATGCTTGCCACTTTTGAATATATTCTAAAATGAGAATAACTTAACAAGCTTTTTTACAAATAGTGCACTCCAGTATATTGAAAGTCTAAAAGAGACCGTAGTAAATTTTATCCTACAGTTTTTAAAAGCTGTCTTTTTAATTGTCATCGTCAGGAATTTTCCTAGAATAATTTAGTCTGTACTGTCAAAGTAACTTATTATTAGCCTGCAAATAACACTTAACAAATAATTAAAATCAGTAAACCATGACTTTTGTTTTCCTCAATCTGATCTGTTGAGCACTAATTCCAAGAACAGTATGATCAGTTTTGGTAGTTGAATCAGAAATGCCACATACTCAGGATTCTCAGGATAGTTAAACTATTTTTTTTAACTCAGGCTGACTCAGGTTAGTTTTAAGATTTAAAAAAATCTCAGAACAGTTATTTTAGATTTTGAATTGATATTTAATTGATTTAGTTACAATATTTTCTTATTTTACAACCAATTTTCTTCTAGAACTTGAACTTTATTAATTTTAAAAAGTTAAATATTTTTTTTAAGGATTTGAAAAAACTTACAGGATGACTCAAGATAGTCACTCAGGACAGTTTTTTTTGAATCAAAGAGTGGCAACCCTGTTGAATTTATTTTAGTAACTTGAAGAATTTCATTATTAAGGGTATAGGGGGGTAAACACCCTTTTTTGGTTTTTAATCTTATCTTATATAGTTTTTACTAAGCTACAAAATGCTTTTTACAGATTTTAAAAATTCAAAATAATTTTTGAGATATAGCTGGTCAAAGTCGGAGCCAACAATAGGTTCCTTATGGGAGGCGCAAACTAAAACAGCAAAAATAGACTATTTTACTAAAAATCTATCTTCTCCTACATTTTTTGAGATAACTACCTCAAACTTTCAGGAAATGTTCCTTGATATATTTAGAAAATTCTGTCGGAAGGAATTTTGAAAAAAATAAAAAATAAAAATTTTATGTAAAAAATAAACAAAAAAAACAGTTTTTTTTTTGTTTTTTTGTTATAAAATTTTTATTTTTTAATTTTTTTAAATTCTGTTCCGACAGAATTTTCTAAATACTGCAAGGAACATTTCCTGAAAATTTGAGGTAGTTATCTCAAAAAACGTAGGAGGAGATAGATTTTTAGTGATTTCTAGTTATTTGCCATTTTAGTTTGCGCCTCCCATAAGGATCCTATTGTTGCCTCCAACTTTGACCGGCTATATCTCAAAAATTATTTTGAATTTTTAAAATCTGTTAAAAGCATCTTGTAGCTTAGTAAAAACTATATAAAATAAGATCAAAAACCAAAAAAGGGTGTTTACCCCCCCCTATGCCCTTAATTGAATAGAAAATTAAATATTTGGTTACATAAATTTTATTGTTAAAATTAATGAGACCAAGGAGCTTTTGCAGTTTTTAAGATTTCATGTTTTTAAAGAATCACCCAACAGGAACTAAATATATAGTTCTAATTATGCATTCTCCTAGATCTTTAAAATCCAAGTTTTTTTTATTTCAATAAGTCTTGGTTTATTTTAATAGTTAGAAAATATTAGTGTTAAACTCAGGGTTGCTACTCTTTGAGTCAAATAAAAAATTGTCCATAGTCATCCTGATTTTTTTCAAATCCTTTGAAAAAGTTTGTTTTAGCAATTTGAAATAAATATAAATAGAGTTCTTCAACAAAATTGGTTATAGAATAACAAAATATTTTAATTAAATCTCATTCAAAATCTATAAATTTAGATATCCTAAAATTATCCGGAGTTTTTATAACAAAAGCAAAACTATTCTGAGTCAGCCTGAATTTAGAACTAAGTTTAAAATATATTGAGTTATCCTGAGCTGCCCTGACTCATACTAAGATTTTCAAAAACTTCAAAATATCTAGAGTTATCCTGAGTATCCTTAGCATTTGGCAACCCTGAAAACTACTCTTGATCATCATCAAGCCCTGTCAAAATATTTTCATTAACTTACAAGCTTGCAAATCAAAACTCCGTTTCATTAGACAAATTTTTAGCAATAAGAAATATATAATATAAAGTATAAAATAATAAATAATATAAAGTTATGTAAAATTATATAATTTAAAATAGTATAATAATTGTACATTTCATGGAAACTAAAATTTGCTTTTGTAAACTTTTCACAGGGTTGCTGCACACACAGAATAAGCAAGAATGTTTTAGAATTTTTTGAAAACTCAGGATGACTTAGTGTAACTCAGGATGACTCATAATATATACTTTTCAAACTCAAAACAAATCAAACCAGTATGTTTTTTTTAAGTTTCCGGTTAGTTTTGAAATTTCTGAAAGTCTCAGGCCAGTTTTTTAGATTTTAAATGATTTTTAGTTTCCAAACTTCGTTATTTTGTAACCAATTTTGTTATGAACCTAATTTTTACTGATTTTTAAAAGTTAAAAAAAAAATTTAGTTCAAAAATAAAATTTAATTCAAAAAATCTCATGATGACTCACGACAGGTTAAGGTCTCTCGGAATCAGTTTATTTGACTCAAAGAGTGGCAACCCTATTTTCACTAAAGCTTTTTAAAGTATTTTAGGTTTACTATATTTACATTTAGAGTACATTTAGATTTGTAATATGCTACTCAACCACACAAAAAAACCATTGCAAATTTATGGAGGTGTTTTTCAAAGGGGTTTTGCTACAAACTCTCATATTAGCCCAAAAGCATGTGTGGTAGGAAGTGGTCCTGCAGCTTTTTCTGTGTGTCAGACTTTGCTTAAAAATAACACTGATGTTCAAGTAGATATGTTTGAAAAACTACCTGTTCCATTTGGGTTGGTGCGTTACGGAGTAGCACCTGACCACCAAGATGTGAAAAACAGTATTAACAACTACACCAAAACTGCTAGTAATAGTCGTTTTAATTTTCTTGGAAATGTAAATATAGGTAAAGATATTGAGGTTGAAGATTTGTGCAAAAACTATCATGCAGTTATTTTGTGTCATGGGGCTCAGGGCGAAAGAAAACTGGGTATTACTGGCGAGAGCTATTCTAATGTATTTACATCTAATCAATTTGTTGGTTGGTATAATGGTTGCCCTGAGCAGCAAAATTTAGAAATTAATTTGAAAGGCAAAAGTGCAGTAATAATTGGTATTGGTAATGTAGCTTTAGATTGTGCACGCATGCTTTTAAAACCAACTTCTGATTTACAAAGTTCAGATATATCTGCTGATGCAGTTAAGATTTTAAAAGATTCCACCATTTCAAATGTTCATGTTGTTGGTAGAAGGGGTCCATTGCAAATGGCTTGTACTCGTAAGGAATTGTCTGAAATTTGTAATTTAAATAATGTTGAAACATTAGTAGATATGTCATGTTTTTCCTCAAACATTCTTAGTGCTGTAAAGAAACGAAATTTATCAAAAAGAAAAATTCAACGATTAATAAAATACCTTGTGTCTGTTTCTAAAGATTTTACCCAGAAAAGTACATCAACTAATGTAGGAAAACAATTTAATATAAATTTACTGTTAAGGCCTGTTGAAGTTCTTAGTGATGATGGTTTTAAAGCTACTTCTGTAAAGTTTCAAAAAATTATAATAGTAGAGACAGATGACCCATATAATCCTTACTTTGAAGTGTCTGACGATTTTATTGATATCAAGTGTGATCTAGTTGTATCTTGCATTGGGTATAACTCAAACAAGATATCATCTCCGCTACTAACATACTCTAAAGACAACCTTGTGCACACAAAAGGAGTTATAAATGCAGAACATGGATTATATGCTGCTGGCTGGTGCACCAGTGGTCCTGTTGGAGTTCTTGCTGACACATCTAGTAGTGGTCATGATATAGCTTATCAAGTTTTATCAGATTTACCTAGACTTATTGATTTAAAAGGAAATTGCTTTGATGAAAAACTTGTACCTAGTAAACTTGAAAGTAAAAGTATAAGTCATATTAGTTGGAGCGGATGGGAGAAAATAGATCAGTTTGAGGTTAAGAAAGGTAAAATAAATGGCAAAGTCAGAGAAAAAATTTTAGACCTTAATAAAATGATATCAGTTTCCAAAAAATTAACTAATAGTGGTGATGCTTAAGTATTTATATTTGATATTTTCAAATTTTTTCAAACTTTTATAAGAACTTTCTTTGCTGTATAAAATTTTGTTTCTGAAAAATCTATGTAGCTGCTGCATTTAAGCTAGGTATTTGAAGTGTAGGAAAAATTTGCTGTTTTAGAGTACTATGAAATTAGAATTAATGTTGAAACCTTGTGAATTAACTTGAACATAAAACTGATTATTGGTAAACTACCTATTTATAAAGCTTGTTAAACTTTTATTAGCTTTACAGTATTGTATTACTTTTTGTGTGAAACTATGTATATTTTTATATTGATTTAAAAAAAATGTATGAAAGTTTTATACAAATAATTTATATACATTAAAAAAAGTAAACATCGTGCAAAGATCAAGCCTTTATTCTAAGTAAATAGTTTTAGAAACGTGTTTAGCTAATATAGTAAAATTATAAAAATAATAGGTTTTGGTGTTTTATATTTGTTGACTTTTTACTTACACTATGATTTTAAATCAAGTTTATTAAAAAAATATTTAGTTAAGTAATCTTAAAAAATATTAAAAAAGTATAGATATTTTTTTAAAGATTGTATTAGTTCAAATAAATATTTTCTGCCACTGCCTTTTTGATCTGATCTTTTTTTTTTATAACAACATATAACAGTTAAAGAGCGTTTCAGACATTTTATTTTGAAAGATACATAATATGTTTTCAGTTTAAATGATTTATTGAAATTAGGTTTATACAAATGATTGTTCAAAAATATAAATTTAAGTGTTTGTTAACAAAGATCCGAGCGAAACAAGCTCACTGGAATATATATTGATAACAAATTAAACAGTATTCTTTCTTTATTACACTAACACATGTTTTATTGCAGGGGTCGGCAAACTGCGGCCCGCGGGCCGCATTAAAATTTTGTTTCAACTAGTTTAATATATTGATACTCTCGAAAAAAGAAAAATGAAATTTTAGTGTTATCTAAAGGATAATCTATGGCATAAATTATTTTTGTTGAAAATAATTATCCTTAAATATGTTTTTTAATGCAAATAAAAAACGTTCTTTTTTTGACCTGCCGATCCGTGTTTTAGTGTAATAAAAAAAGAATAATGTTTAATTTGTATATATACATATTTAGTTAAAATTATTAAGATTTAGTTTTAATTTACTTTTACAAAAAAGTACAGCTAAAACAACATATTTTTTTGATAAAAGACTGTCAAGACATTATTTTAGTATGTTTTCAATTCTTTAAAAAGCTTAAATCAAGTTGGAAAACTTAAAAAATAAAATCAGTTTCTAAAAAGGTACATTCTTTTTTAATCTTAAATTAATTGAACAATGTATGTATATGTTATGATTTATATACATTTTTTCAGGTATGACGCCATAGCAATATAATTAACTATAGTATAAAATAACCACAAGTTTGCATTTGAAAATAAAAGTTTTTGTTGTTGAAATAAAGAATTCCAAATTTGAAATCGATACACTTTACTTAAGTTGTAAAAAAACGCAGAAATGACAAGCGCACCTTTTATGTCTGGAGCTGTTGGCAACCTTAACAACATCAATCATATTGTAGAAAATGTTTTAAACAACAACAATGCTGATATACTTGAGCAAAGCAGCGATACAAAGATCAAAATGGAAGACAAAAAGAACAATAATTCTTCTAACATTGGTGATACTACTTTTTCTACAAATCATTCAGTATTGGTTGGCCACCAAAAAACGGAAAGTAAGCCAAATGAGAACATAGCAGGAGGAGACGTAAGAAAAAGTGGTGCTGCTATGATGAACAACGACTTGGAGGCTGTAATGTCAAAATTGAAAAAAAGTTGCAAGGTTGATCAGAAAACTGATTTCGTTTATAAGAACTTTGAAGGTCAGCCAGTTTTTCCTGCATTAAACACGATTCCTTCGGATGAGTTTGATATTGACATGTCAGATGATGATGAAGAAATTAACGAAGGAGTTAATTTGCTTCTTGATCCTGGAAGCCTACTTGACAATGAAACTCCATGCGTGTTATGTGATTTTAGCGTCACTGACATTGATTCCACTAAAAAAAAGCTGGATTCATATCTCGCTCATTTAATAGTCAAGCATTGTCTTGTCATTTCAGATTGTAATCAAATAACCGACAAGCAAAATTACTTTCTTCACTGGAAAAATCGATTGAAGAATCACAAGCTGAGCGACTTTTGTCACAAGATTCTCACCAACTGCGGACCGAAAGATTTTGGACCAAAAGAAGAGTACTACTTGCTCAGTGATTCTCTGCCCGAAGACAAGGAGGTTCGCCAAAAACTTAAGTATGTGAAACTCAAGCAGCTACTTTTAAGACTGGAGTTTGAAAGGAAGGACTGCAACTTTGAAAGAAACTGCTTGTTTTGCAACAAAGTTTTCAGAGGCAACAGAAAAGATCTCTTCTCTCACATGTCCGAGGCGCACAACTTTCGTCCGGGACACCCTGACAATATGGTGAATGTTCGAGAGTTTCTCGATCTCATTGAGAGCAAAATGAACAACTTGCAGTGTTTGATGTGCGAAAACATATTTAAAGATCGCGTGGCTTTGCGAGAACACATGCGCAAAAAGAACCACAGAAAGCTGAACCCCCAAAACAAAGAGTACGACAAATTTTATCTGATCAATTACACTGAGCTCAATATGAACTGGATTAAAATTCACCAAGAAGCTGATGATGTCGACGAAGACGATTTTGAAGGTTGGCCCGAAAAAGAAGGGCCCGGTTTTTGCTTTTTCTGCAACCAAGCTTTCAACAGCGTTTCCGCAATATTTGATCATATGAAAGAAAAACACAGCTTTGATTTTCTTGCCCTATGCAAGTCGAAGTCGTTGAGTTTCTACGAAAAGGCTAAAATGATCAACTATATTCGAAGTGAAGTTAATCGCTTGAGAAATTGCAACGCTCAAGAAAGTACTGCAAGCATTGAAGAGTATGTAATAGATGCACTTCAAGAAGGGGTCATTTGGAACCAGCCTCAATACTACTTTCCGACATTGAAAGACGATCTTGTTCTCAGACATATTTACCTGCAATCTAATGTGTGGGATTATGAAGATTCATTTATCTTGAGTGAGGACAACAACTACCACAAGGTTCTTGAAAACAGCATCATATCTGATTTGATATCGACGGGTGAGTTAAATGAAAGTAACGAGGAAAACACGCTCAAGTTGAATGCAAAAAATTTTCTTCCCAAAAATATAACTCATTCCATATTTCCTTACCAATAAAATTCCTGCTTCCCTACCACCGGTTTATTAACCGAACTTTAGCTCATGTTGATTTATTTTACTGCCGTACAAGGTGCTTTTGTCTTCATGACTAGATCGTTTTTTTTGGTATTGCTCAAGTTTAT
The DNA here is from genome assembly GCF_965202585.1 of Thalia democratica. Taxonomy (NCBI): domain Eukaryota; kingdom Metazoa; phylum Chordata; class Thaliacea; order Salpida; family Salpidae; genus Thalia; species Thalia democratica. Next base: position 45,718,530 of record NC_139166.1, on the reverse strand, counting down.
GTTGGACACTCAGTTAGCTGCTATACTCGGTTTTGTTTTGAACCTAAACTTCTACATATTTTAACTTGGTATTTTGCAAGTAGTCTTAAAAATTTGAAAAAATAATTGATCTATTGTTTGGCACCAAGTAAAATTAGTTTATCAAATAAACAAATTAATGCATGTTGTTGTGAGAATGACAATTTTCGTTATGCATCCTGTTATTAGTTGCTTTTATTACGTTTTATCGCAATGTAAACGAAAACAAAAAAAATACTGTGTAGTAAATAAATTAAATTGAGAATCGTTTGTCAAACTTGTCGGTAACATTTTATCCAAACCAAATAGTATAATTTCTATATAATATGTCTATTGTTAAACTATTTTTATACGATACATACCAATTTTAGAAATTACATTAATTTTATCTGTCCTGAATATGAAAACAACTAGAACTTGTTGTGACAATCTTTAACTGCACTTTACAAAAAGAAGAACTTTTGAAAAATTAAGATTCTAATTTAGTTAGTGAAAAATTAATAATTAAAACTTTTTACAATTTTTGAAATAAGTTTAAAGAAGTAAAGTAGTGTTAAATTGCTGAAAAATGATCACGTTACCGTTTTCTTTTAAAACCGACAAAACTTAAAGAAAACCATACATAATAATGAATGTATTAAGCTGATTAATGATTAAGCTAAGTTACCTAAGCTGAAAAAAGGTTACTTGTATAGTGATCATATAGTTGTACTTTAGTACAGTTGAGAAAATCTAAAAGAATAAAAAAACTTCATTTTGAAAAAATCATATGTTAATGTTTGATTAAGGATTTGAACGCTTATAATTGGTCAGCTAATTGATAACCACATAGAAGCTTAATTTAATTGTAACGAGTTTTATCAAAAAAACAAAGAAGTTAGTTTGATTTTTTCGTTGATATAGTTTTTCATATTAGTCAACTACCCTTTCCAATTAAATCCATAAAAAAAAGCTAAAATCTCTTTTAACTTATTTAAAAAATATATGTGACTAATCACAAGAACAAGTCATTTCTTAGTTGTTTTAGATAAACACTATAGAATAAATTGTTGGTCTTAAGTTCTGAATGATATAGGTTTGGTGGGTGCAAGACGATATAATTTTATCTTTTTAAATATAGTATTTTAAAATTTGTTAGCGACTATCATAATATTCGTTAGCTGGAATTTCTGGGTACATTTTACTTTTTGAGGTATGGCCCAAAGATTTTTTAACTTGGCAAAATATGTCTTTTTTTTAATAATTATAACTATCCTCTTTTCATAAATCCGACTCGATAACCAAAAGGTTTTTTTTCGTACACCAGGTCCCGAGAAAAATATTTTGAGGATTTTTTTGTCGTTCAATAAAATAATAAATTCACGGTATCTAGTTTAAAAGAAAGTAAAAATCATAAAATTTTAAGTGAGCTTAAAATAAGTCTTAAGACAAATAATGGTACGTTAGAAACTTATTTATTTTGAGCATATTTAGTTTAAAGTAAGTTTATTTTAAAATTTGCTGAACCCCAAATAAATTTGTAAAAAAAAACTAGGTACAACTAAATTAGTTATTTTAATATTAACTGTTAGTTCGAAATATTTAAACCAAAGTAAAAAATATTTTGCTTGTAGATCATAGTGGAAGTCTTGTTAAAATTATTTGAAAAATAGGCAAATTATTAAAAATAAATTGTAATTAAAGTATTCAAATTATAAGAACAATTTAATATCAGTTTTATAATTTTTTACTACTTGTTGTTCTTTGTAAGTTAAATTCGAACAAAAACTTTAAACTAGAAATAAAATCACTTAAAAAAATATACTCTTCTTTAATTGCTGTTTTGTTTGCTAAAAAGTTCTATTATGTACAATAACAGTTATCTTTTTAATACATGCTCTTTATTTTATATTTTTACAGGTCTTGTTTAGTTTGTTTGTTCTTAACTAACTAACAAAATCAACTACGTTATAAAAGTATAATTTTTTACTTCTCTGAATTATAGTGTATAACAAACTTGTTCACTTAAATTTTTAAGAATAAAAAAAATTTTTTTTTTTAAATTTTTACTTAAAAGTAAGATAATCTAAAGAAAAATTTTGTTTAAACCTATTTAGTTGTAAACAAAGACTAAATGAAATCTATGAACTTCTTTAAAAACTTTTTAGTGATTTTAAATACTAGCCTTAACTTTAAACAAATTTACACATTAACAAAATTCAAGCTTGTAACTAAAAATTATAGTGTTTATTATATTATAGAGAAAATAAACATAGTTTTATTATTTTGTAAAAAGGTTTTGATTAGTAGTCTATAAAATCAAGAACCGGAACCGGACCAAATTTTATAACTAGAATCTGGCCTTATCCGGAAGTTAGTGAAAAAAGGCCGGATCTGGATCTCATTTCAAAGTTGGTAACAAAATAAATAACTATAAGTTGTTTAAAAATAAATTTTCATGCTTAATTTAAATTAATTAGCCTGTAAATTAGATAGTTTTGTGTTTTGTTCAATGTGTGCTCTAATAAACTCTAAGCTTAAAAGTGTACTCTGTTATCGTTTATATCTTCTATAAGTTAATTATACCGTAAAAGTCTATGTCTAATAAATCTGGCCCATTATGTACAAAACGCTACCATATCAGGTCCACCGACTAAAGAAGTTGGCTAACCTTATCGTAAACATTGAAAAAGTGCACAAAAAGGATTTTATTAGTAAAAACACATTAAAATCTTTAACAAACATATAAATATTATAGTACTTGCTTGTAATAAATCGTAGAAAGTAAAATTACTATCAAACTAACACATATTGTTGTTTATTGAACGAAAAAAAAGCTCTCAAAAATTTGGTCCAAGGACCTGGTGAACGAGAAAACCTTTCGGTTATTAAGTCATACACCAGGATACAGTTTAATGTAATGTCCAGGATAATGAATACGCTAACAATCAATACGCTAAAATTAATACAGCAGTCAACATTAAAAATAAAAAGAATTTTGCCGGATCCGGGTATTAGTGAAAACAGGCCAGATCCGGTACACCCTTAGATTTAGATAAATTTGCTATCATATATACTTTTCAAACACAATAAAAGTTTATAAGCAAAAAATTATTTGTTTTAATGTAATAAAATTGTTTAACAGCTATTTTTTTCTTTAAACTAAGGTGAAAAAACTTCAGTTAGCTTTAAATATTTCCAAAAAAAAAAAACAATAAAAAAACAAGTTTAAATTTTGTGTAGAACTTAGTCATTAGAAAGCAATTAATCTGATTGAAAAGTACAGCTGTATTTTGCTTTAAAATATTTAACATTTTTACAACTTTGTAAATATTATCACAAAAATTGTTTTAGTACAACATATTTTTATTAATAAGTATATATTTTTTTCACATCATTGTAATTATAAAATGAGACTAGTCTTTTAACAGTTTTACTTAATGTTTTATTAAAAAAAAAACAACTAACACAGTGATTAAGAATATTAATTGATGTTAATTTTCTATCTATACGAATTAGTTCTTTTTATGTTTAAATTTAAAATAACTTTTAACCAGCTAAATTTAATAATTACTTTAAAAGTGTAAAAAATACCCATAACTATCATACTTCAAAACAAGTTTTTTCCTACCTAGAATTAACAACAAGTGTGGTCACACATCGCTAGCCTACCATTTATGGACTGAGCTTCCATTATGTTTAAAAAATCAAAGTCTTTTTAGAAAGTTCCAGGATGAATTTAAAAGTTATTTATTAAGTAGCGATTATTAAGTTCATAAGTGATCATTGCTACTCGTCTGTTTACTTTTGTTTAAGGATTTAATCGTAATTGTCATTTAATACCCAGTTACTTTGGTTCAAAAGTTGATTTTTTTGCTAACAATAACAGTGGTCCAGTCTAAGTTGCAGCATTTTCTATCTGGATATTCTTTACGTTATTTATTAAGATTACTATTTTGAGTTAACTTTAGAATATTTACAAACTTCTTTTTTTTTAGCATGACCATGTAAAAATAACTAACTAAAAATACTAAATTGTAGATGTACTTTCTAACAGGGAGTCAATTATGAAAATAAACGGTTGCCTGAGATTACTGTTTCAAGTAAATTTATAATAAATAAATCTAGTTTTCTCAGGAAACCAAAAAAAAAAATTTTCCTTTTATGTCTTTATATTTTTATTGCTTCTTTAAAGTTACATTTTTAGGCTTAGAAAAGTTTTTAAAATATAAAAAATTATATTTAAAATAGAAGGAATGTTTTTGTTGTTATTATCATTAATTATTATAATTTATTTATTAAGCGCATAGTGTGTAAATGTTACAGTAATTATCTTTTATTGTGTTTTTTTGTTAGATAAAAAAAGTGTCATGTGTCATTCATTTGTTTTACTACTTACGTGTTATTAGTCTGCTTAGTATGAATGAGTATTAAATGTTTACAGAATTTAAGCCTTAATATCAACAAAGATAAAACAAATATCAGTAAAAAGTTATTAAAATCTTACCACTTTTTCACTGCATAGTTTTAATGTTATTTAACTTTTTTAAAGTAACTAGAATTTTAACTAACCTCAATAGTTTATCAGTCAAAGTTTTTTTTATTCAAACTTAAGTTTTAAAACACTGTAATATCTTATAGTGAGGAAATTTAGATTTTTTATTGTTATAAATAGTATTTTCTTTATCGATCAAAATGTTATGTAAAAGAGTATTTTCAAAGCTATACATTAGCAAACATTGGTAAAGTAATGTGTATTCGAACCGTTATATAATATTCTGGACAAGACGTTAAAGGTACCCGTGGTGTGCGACTCGATAACCGAAAGGTTTTTTCGTGCACCAGGCCCTAGGACCAAATATTTTGTACGCTTTTTTGTTGGTCAATAGACTGTATATATATATATATATATAAAGGTATGAAGAAGCTAAAAAGTAAGATAAAGAAGCTTTAGAAAATGAAAGCTTTTAAAAAGGTTCATTTGACTAGTTATATTCCCAATCTTCTTCCAGTTTAGTTCTTTTAAAAACTTAAACAGCTTGTCATTTTATATTTATTTAAAAACAAAACTTAGGAATAATTTTTTTATACTTTCTATAATTAGTTTTAAGTTAAAAACTAGTTTAAGATTTTTTTTCTAAATATAAAATTTTTATAGTTTTGTTTAATAGTAAAAAAATGGGTAAAGCACCTTAAGTATTTTCGTTTTTAAATAACGTTTTTATAATATTATAGCGAATAAATAAGTTGTTTTGTTTTGGAGGTCATTGTACTTAGAAGATGGTTAGAAATTTATAAAATAGTGGTTTTTTAACTAATTTTGATCTAAAGCTTTTAATTTTTTTTGAAAATTATCTAAGTTTATAATATAATTGTCTAACAATTTTTGAAGTTTAATTTTAAGTTATACTAACAACGAATATTTATAGGCACTTTTGATTTCAGAGAAACAACTAAAAGGTAAGATAAAACTTTACGTTCAAAAATAATGTTAGTATATTTTCATTTTAACATCAATTTTGATAGTTTTAATTTCTATATTTATTTTTTATTTCATATGACTTTTTTTCAAAGTAGTTGTATAACAACAATGCAGTACTAGGAAAGAACAAAATACCTTATTTAAAAAAGAAAATATTCTTTTAAAATTTCTAAAAAGTGATATATGACAATAAATATATTTTTACGTTATTGAATTTAGCTTTTATTCTAATAAATTGAAACAATGTACCAAAAGAACCAATTTATTACTTTAAACTAGAGCTGTGAATTTTTTTTTAGATAGAGGACCGGTTTTATAAAAAGTAAAGTATCTTTTGGCCAGGTAGTTTTGGAAAGTAATACCAAAAAAAATACTCTTTAAAACCAAAATTGGATTAAAATTGTCATATATAACAGAAGTTATACTTTTTATAAGCAACGAGCCAGTTTATTTGTAGAAAACTTTACTCCTACGCCGCACTGTATAAAAAAAGTCTTTGCTGGTCAAATATAATTAAAAAAAATATAGTTATATATAAATTTAAATTAAAATGTGAAAATATATGCAGTATTAAATCACTGATAATTACTAGTTATAAAACTAAAAACTTAGTTGTAAGGTTTTACGACTAAAACTGCTTTTGATTGTTTAAAAAAGGTACTTTGAAGAGCACATATTTTTGCTTTTCGTTCCGACTCCTGACTTAATATGAACTATTTCGTACAAAAAGAATATTTTAAAATATTTCTTACATAAAGTTTTCAATTTATTTGTTTTGTACTAGCTATTTTCAAGCTAAAAAACACTTTTGGATTTTAAACAATAAACTTTTGGAATTCAAGAGAACTCAAAAAATATAAAATTATGTAAATAAACATTATGTTTCTATGATTTTTAAAACAATACTATTTGAAGAAGGAAATTTACAAATAAGATTTATACAAATAGCTATAAAATTTTCATCTTGTTTTATAAAAGTTAGTAAAACTTTTTGTATTATAAAGTGAGCCAGCAATACTAGTTTGCTCAACTAAGTTTTACTAATTAGAACCAAACTATAATACAAGTAGTTTTGATTTAATTTGTTACTGCGAAAAAAAAACAAAAATTACAAAACATTTATTGAAATATTTTTAAGAGTATTATATGTTTTCGTTTTAAGAAAACAAATAGAGAGATCTTAACTACTGGAGGAAAAATAATGAATTTATTCTTTCAAAAATTTCTTTTACAAACTAAGTTTCGGTCAAAGACCTCGTCAGTGCTTAAATAAATCTTATTCAAATAGAATTCTATTTTGAGGTCTTTGACCGAAACTTAGTTTGCAAAATAAATTCTTGAAAGAATAAATTCATATTTTTAAAAATATAAGAAATTTATTCTAAATACTTTATTGTTGTATAATCTTATTGTTTGATTATGAAATAAATCTTGGAGTTAAGAAAAACTAACGAGTGAGAACTGTGTCAGATAGAACATAAGTTTTAACTAGTATAGTTTTTACGACTTTTTCCATGCATATTATGTAGTAACAAAGAAAATATTAAAATATGTTTCAGAGTACAAAAGACTGTTCAATTTGTTTGACAAGGATGGAAATGGTAGTATAACAACATATGAGCTTTCAGCAGTCATGAAAGAAATTGGTAAAAAAGTTACTGAAAAAGAACTTAAAGTAAATATTTAATATTTTTTAACAAAAAACGATAACTTTAAATTTTATTCTTATATTTGAACCTATTGAAACAGTTGCCTTAAACTTTGTTATCAAATACCTTATTAAAAAAACGTACAATAAAAGTTAGAAATATAGCTAAAAGTAATTGCTGTAAATAACTAGTCATGTACAAAACAATAAACAAAGTATTTAAATTGTTAGGAAATGATAAAAAAGGTTGATTGCAATGAAAATGGTTGCATAGAATTCGATGAATTTATTAAAATGTTGAATCTCAAAGCTCAAACTACGTTTAAGGAAAAAGAAATACTCGATGCTTTTAAAGCTTTTGATCAGGTTTTCAAATGTTTTTCTAATTTCGAGTATTAAAAAGAGCAACGAGATACTAGAGTAACAGTTATTTTAGATTTCTATCAAATCACTGAGCCAAATTTATTTTTTCCTAAACTTTCAGACAAATTTACTTTTAACTAAGTAGTGTTAAAATTCAAATGCATTCAATCAGTTTTTATGTAAACATTTTTTGTTTATAAATTTAGTATTTTTTAGTATTATAAGTTTTAAAATTAAACGAAACATTTTAGATCAGTAAAGTAAAATTTGATAAAAAAAAAAAACTTTAGATAAATAAAGTTTATTAGTTTATGGTCAATTTTCTATCTAAATTTTAAAAACTAAGAGCTTAAAATTAAATATAAGTATTTAAAAAAATAAATATATGCACTAGAGACTATTCCAACATTAAAACTTGTAAAAAGAAGGATTATTAATAAGACTTTTTAATATTTTGCAATAAATTTATTATTGATATTGCAAATTTTTGTAGTTTAAACTACTCATTTCATTTATAAAAAATCAATTAGTTAGTTTAAATGATATTACATTTCATTCTATATACCAACATCTAGAAAGATAGAACCATAAGGTATTTGAACGCCCTCACTCAAAAAGAATTTACTTCATATAAGGCTACTTCGTTCGTTACTTAAAAACAAAAATTTCGATAAACTAAGTTATTCAATAAACTGATATTTTTTTGTTTATTTAGGATGGAAACGGTTATATTTCGGCTGAGGAGTTACACCAAGTTTTAACACGTTACGGTGAAAACCTGTCATCAGAAGAAGCGGAGAACATGGTTCGACAAGCAGATGTTGACGGTGATGGTAAAGTTAACTACGAAGGTTTATTGAAAATATTTGATAAATTAATGTATAGTTGAAAACTAATGGTTTTTTGAAAAAAATACTTCAAACATCATTAAATTTTTATTAATAATTTTCAAAATAAGTCTAACAAAAGCTAGAAATGTTTTTGAAAGCTTGGATAATAACCAAAATTTAAACAAATTTGCACGAAGGGTCTATTTTGTATGAGGGGACACAATTGCACGAAGAAAATTTTGCACGGAGGGTCATTTTAGCACGTGAGTGAAAAGAAAAAACAGAAAAAAAAGATTTAAAAAAAAAAAAATAAAAAAAACAAGGAGAAAAAAAAAGGTTACCGACCGAGGATAAGGGATAGGTTTAAAAGTGATAGTAGAAATAAAAACTAAAATAAAACTTATAAAAATTACTTTTAAAAAATAACAAGAAAAATAAATAAAAATAAACTAATTAAAAAAAGAAAAGAAAAAAAAGACCGAGAGTAAGGGTTAGGGGTAATAATAATAGTAAAAAAAAATAATAAGTAATATAAAAGTAAAAAATATAAATTTAATTAATAAAAAGCTGTACAAAAATGTATTCGTGCAAAACTGACCCTTCGTGCAAAAGTGTCTTCGTGCAATTTTATTTTCGTGCAATTTTGTCCCTTCGTGCAATTTTGTACGCTTGTGCAAATATTACACCTACCCTAATAAACAGTATTGTAATTTATAATAATTCACAGGTTTAAAACAAACTAAACTAAAAAACTATTTAAAGTTTACAAAATCTAGGTAAAATTTTAATTTTTTTATGCAATAAGTATTAACTAAACGGTTGCATAATAATTTAAATTATGACAACTAAAATTTTTATTATATATCTAAACGAAAATATCTTAGAAAATTAGTTGAAATAAACTATAAACTATTGTACCAGAAGGTAAAGTAATAAGACTATGGTTAAGATGAAAAAAGTTATAAAAGATAAAACTCATAGTTGGTAAAAATAATTTTAGTAAGTAATTTTCTTATTAAGCCATCTCTAATAAATTTAGTTAAAAAACAATTTACCTAAAATATACTAATACGACAATTATGGTTAAAGTTATAAAGAAAATATTATAAGGTATATAGTTTACTAAAAATCAGAACTATCATAGTTTAAAGTTTCGAAGTTCGAACTTTCAGTTGTGAAGAGAACTAAGAACGTATACCCAACTAAGTAGAGTTATAGCAACAAAAAAAAATATTTAAAAAAGTACTAGTTAGGCATTTATCAAATTTAATTTAAACACTAAAAAAGAGCTGCTCTATTTTATAACTATTTTTCATCAATGCCTATAGAAATTATAAGTGTATGATTAAAAAATGCTTATAAGCTAAAAAAATACAATCAGACTAATGTTTATTAAATACTTACATTAAAGTTTCATCTCATTCACAGATGTATTGTTCTTATAATTCAATTGTATTCAACTATACAAAAAAAGAGACTATGTTCCTATATATTTTACATTTTTATTAGTAAACTCAATATTTTTTAAAGTAAGAACGTACACTTAGAGTGAAATCTAAATACATAAAATAATTTAACTAAGTGATAAAATTAATTCAAAATATTTAAGTTTTTCTACATTACAATGTTTTAACTCCTAAAATTTATAGAAAATAGTGCTTGCTACTAACATACGTTAGAAAATTTTATATGTGTGATTTTTGTATTTATGCTAACAAAAATATCATTTTATTTACAGTAAATAAACAAAATATTTTTTTTTGCAGAGTTCGTACAAATGGTGATGTTTAAGTAGTGGAAGAAAATTGAGATTTTATATCAAAACGTTTTTTGAGTTATGTAGTTTTTTCTTCTAATTCTATGTATTAAATGTATGTATAAAACAATTATGTTATTTTAATAATTAAACAAATAATACTTATGTCTACAGGTTTACTGAGTATTTTAAAAGACAATTTTTATTCAGATAGTATTAATTTTAACTTTTATATAAAGATTTATATGCTTCAGAATACTTATGATTAAAAATAACAAAAATGTTACTTATCTAAGTTCCTAAATCAAAGGTTTTAGTTTAGAAACTATTCTTGTACCATCTCATAAATTTTCAAAAAACAAACATCATTAGAAATTCAAGCTTATCTTAAAAAATTAGCTTTGAAATATCAAACTGTACGGTTTTTATTTGTCTTAGAAGAAGCTTTGCAAACTTTTAAAATAAAAGTTCATTTAAACTTAACAGTTTTTAATAAAACGTTCCTACACTTGGAAAAAAAAATTAAATGCCTTAGTATATCTTATAAATATTTATTAAAAAACGCTCGTATATTTGTAGTCGCAAAAATAATAATGTATTTTGTACAAACAACTTATAAATAAAGTTATAAAAGACAGCAAACATCTAAAAATAAATATTAAAAAATCCTTAACTAGATTTTAAACATACTAAAATGGCCAATCACTTAAAATTAGTTACTTTTAGAGGCTAAAAATTATTTAACTTATTCTCAAATACATAATAAGAATTGTAAACATTAATTAACTATTTTGATATCTTGTCTACAAATTTTATAAGTAATTTTTGGATTATAACTGAAAAATTACTATAAACTTTCTGAAAATTTACTTCTGTAATTGCTGATCTTAATATTTTTGCACTTAGTTGAAAATGGAATTACAAGTAAACAAACGCAGTCTTATAGAATAATACTAGTTAAAATGCTTCTTTGAAATAAAATGGTTCAGGTTAAAAAAATACAAAAAAAAAAAGAAAATATTTGGTTGGTTTAAAAAAGTGATAGTAAAACTACTTCACTCAAAAAAACTGTTAAGAAGTTTAATTTTTAAATATATCTTAAGAAACAAATAAAAATTAAGATAGTTTTATTTGTATCTTTGTAATTTTTAGCCAATTAAAAATTTTACCCACTTATATGTTGAAATCATAATATGTATAAAGACATTGTCTAAGTATAAACTGATTTTAAAAATCTAACTTGTTTTATATATTTATAAGAGTGTAAATATTCAACAATGTACAGAATACTTTAAAATAGTAGTGTTGAATTAATAAAGTCTATAACTATTCATGATATTATATTACTACTTGATAATATGTAGTAGGTAAATAACGAAAAAAAAACTTGAACACTTTTCAAATGTATTTTATTTGTTCTTTTATTAAAAAATCAGTGCTTACACTCTCCTCTACAGCAGTGGTCTTAACTGTATTACCTGTGCAAACTAAAGTGTACGAAATTAGTTTTGGGGTTAACGAAGTTTTTAGGGTGCACGAAACTTATTTAGGGATGCACGAACTTTTGCTAAAATATGAAATTCTTTTTTTTATTAAAATGATCTTTTTTGAACTTTCGCAAAGACAAATTCAAAAGAAAGTTCTACTAATACAAAAAAACTCGAAGTTAAATCTTTTTTAAAAGTTTGTAATGCGGTTAAAACAGAAGTAAAGGTAACACAATTTGATTATAAAATAGATTACAAACTTTGTTAATGGGCCACCCAAAAATGGTAAGTATTATCATTAGTAATATACCCTACATACATAATTTTATAAACTATTATACCACTAGAAGCTATTCAATATCTAACAGTTGCAAAACTCATAAAGTTTTTGTGTAAAAATAATTAAAATTTACAAAGTTTGGATCATTTTTACAATTAGTAGAACTTCAATTGTATAGTGTCAAAATTTAAGGCTGTTTTTCAAAATTTTAACATGAATAAGCTTTTAGATCATTGAATTTTTAAAATTTGCAACCTATTATTTATAAAAACTACAATTAAATTTGATCTGAAAGTAAAGTTTAAAGATTCCAGATACAAAGCATTCCAAAAACTAACCTTTAGCAAAAACATGCACATAATCATCAAAAAGTTGCTTGTTTCAAAAAAATACATAAAAATAAATAATATAAATCAAAAAAAAACTACCTCTGTTTTTGGTTCTCCAAAATTTTGATTTCATCATTCCTTTGTGAATAATTTTGATATCTTTTTTAATTTGTATTGTTTCTAAAAAGCACAGTTTTCGTATTCTTTAAATTATTCTTGAAGTAGCTGCAATTTAGAAACAGTTTTGTAAATTTATTTTTTCTAATGGTAAACAAGACTTGAGTAGGTAAAAAACTAAACATTCATAAAGTTAAGATGCTTTTAAAGCTACATTGTGGATGAAAATAGTTTATCGACTCTACATCTTTAACCTAAAAGTATCTTTTTTGACCAAAAATTAAAAAAGAATTCTATATGCAATGCAAAAACTAATTTTGTTTTTCTAAAAACCTTTCGTCAAATAGTACAAATTGTTTTTATTTTGCGTAAACAAGCTTTAAATTATTTACGTTTTTTGATTTTTGATAAATCGTTAGAACTTTTAATTTTTTTGTGTTACACACCAGTTTTTTTTTCTTTATAACACTTCAAAAATAGAGATTACAAGAAAACTTTATGTTTAAACTTACAACTATGAAGCTTGTTTAAACCAAATTTAAAAGATTTGACTTACAGTTTGTCCTATTAATCCCAGAGTTTCTGGGCATCATACCGAAAAAGATGATTTGTAGCTTCTATGATGTTATTGTTCTTTATCACGTATTTTATATTGAGACTATTTTGTTCTGCCATAGCTCGTTTTCTTTTTAATTCTTTTTGTAGTTACTTAAAAAAATTCAGTTGTTCATTGGTTCCATCCGGATTTATGTATTTTTTAACTTCAAATTCATGTGTCAAATATTTGAGATTTCTCAGCTTAATCAGTCTTTCTTTAGCTTTTGCGTCATTGAGTTTTACAATTATAGGTCTAACTTTTCTAACTTCAAACTTACCTATACGGTATAAAGATTTCAGTTCATGTTTTTCGATTTTATTTTCACCTAATACTTCTCGTAGGACTTTGAAATCTTTCTTACAACTATCAAATTGACTTTGTAAAGGAACAATTTTATTTTCAGGAATATTAAATACGATGATATTCAATCTTTTCTTTTCAATCTGTTTCTCTTTGGTATCAGTTTATATTTTATCTTTAACAACATCAAGTTTACTGCTTATGTCGGTAAAAACTTCAACTGGCTTGTTTTTGACAATATCAGCATATGTGTTAAATTTTGCTTCAAAACTGTTGAATCTGTTCACGAATTCTCTCTTGAAGTCCGTTAAGCTTTTTTGCAGAAGGTTTATTTTCATTTCTAAAGAATTAACTTATATGCGATCATTTTTGGATTCATCATTTTGTAAGCTTAGAATTTTTTCCTATAGCCTTTCACTTTTTTCTGCGTAGTCAGCTTTTAAACTATGTATGTCAGTTTTTAGAAAATCTAACTCCACATTATTTTATCTAGCGAAATTAATAAGCTTTTCCTTTAGGACTTTGCCAACTTTTGCTGACTCGACTAAGCAGCTGATTCGATTCAAAGTATTATTTTTGTCGTAAATATATTTCCTACTGTTTTTTATTTTACTTTAAACTTTAATTTAAGTTATCTATATTTTGGGTTAGGCTTTATAAACACAAAAACTCAAATTGGAGCTGTCTGAACCAGTAAAATGTTCTAAGCTAGACTAAAATTTGCTTTGTACAAGCTAAATTTCTCCTTGCTTTATCTAATAATGTATATTGAATGTATAAATTATGTATGAAAAGAAACATGTAGTTAAATAAAGCAAAATGCTTACCTTTTTTTCCATATCCTTTTCTTGAACTTAAAAAAATCCTTCTTGACTAAGTTGAAGTTTTTTGGTCCAACGACCAATCGAAAAAGTTAAATTTTAAATAATCAACTTATTATTACAAAAAGTAACAGACTCTAACTGCCTCAGGTTTACGTCATAAGTAGTTTAGTTTGCAAACTTTTTTTATATAATTAATTATTTCATGTAATTTTTATGCAATTTATATTTAAATTACACAAGTTTTTTCTACAGTAGTACATACTAACTTTTTCAATATAGATTATTATTTCTTATAAAAATGCACTAACTAATTCAGAGGTCGGCAGGTATTTGGTAGTCATGGGCCAAATTTCAAAAATGAAAATCTTTGCAAGCGGCAGTTTCAGTTACAACGTGACCTTTTATTACTTTAAAAACAATTTACTTCTAAAAAAAAACTACGTGATTTTTTTCTTTTTATAAAGTTTATTTAACAAACTATAATGTAACATAAAAAATAACTAAATTTAAACTTGGGGTACACCGAATATATTTTTTTGTAGTCTAGTGAGCACAGATTTCGATTACCTTGAAGACCACTGCTCTACAACATTCTAATAACAATAAATTTAAATACAAAACATCAACTTATTAAATATTTAATAAGTAATATAAAGTTTTTATATACAGTATGAAGGGAAAAAAAGATCTAAATAAAGTTTAGTCGAGTTATTCAAAAATATCAATTCATTCAGTGTATCTTTGCTTAAAACAATGAACTTTTTGTGTTATTTTTATTTTAGATTTATTTCTTAAGTGTCTTTCTGTTTAAGTGGCCTGGGTTTTGATGCCTGGTCATATGGACAATAAACTTGCAATAATAATAAAAAAGAAAGAATACTGTTTAAATTGTTAAGTTGTTCGAAAACATCTATTTATAGTTTATGTTAATGTTAGAACAACAGAGATTGTTTTTTACAGTAACATTAGGCTGTTTTCAGATGACAAGAAAAAAAAAGGTAAGTAGAATAATGTTTTACAATTATCTTTAGATAGTACTTAAGTTACCCTTGGGGATAAATAAAGTCCTTAATATTTTCAAAATGGACCAAAGCTTACTGATTTCTAATCAATAGCACTAAGCTATCCTCTGTTAAAATTTCTAAATACTTAGAAAACAATATAAAAAAATTAACAAATGAACAAATTCATTAACTACGTAAACAAAACGGCATCAGTTTAATATTAACAAGTACTAACAAGTACCATTAAAAAAAATTTCTTAGTGTATGTGGGTTCTAAGTTAGAATGGTATAACAGTATAATCTCATTGTCTGATAAAAATATGTAAAAAGAAAACGAATAAATAAAAATAAACATGTTTTATAATTAATCTTTGAAATGCACCTAATATACCATATCAAAAAACACTGACTAAAATCGGCTTAAAGAAAGGCAATGCTTTTTGTGGAACAAGTTATCCTAAGAAACTATTTTGTGTGGTAGAAAATTTTTGTTTAAAACTTAAAAATATAAATTATATGTAATAGTTGTGAGTAAATTTCAATAGGTATCAAAAAATAAATAAAATGTATAAAAGTAACTCAAACATCTTAATTTTATATCAATTAACTATTTATTCCTACTTATTTTTTGAAAACACCATAAAGAATCAATTTTCTAATTTTATTAAAACAACTTTAGTAAAAAGAGTTCTTTTTTGTTAAAACTGTATATTTAGTATCTACATAACATCTAAAAAGCTGTTAAAAAACGATATTAATTAAAATATGAGTATAATTAGCTTTACTTTTATTTTTAAAACAAACATATTTATTATATAAAAATGCATAGAACAAAAACTAATTATAAGAACTACTACTTAAAGTGTGATAACTTTTGTTCTATTTGGGATTTATTTGTATAGTTTTGAAAATTCAATAGATACAACCATAGACTACCTTAAAATAGATTTTACAAACACTCAGGGTACTCAGGATAACTCAGGATATTTTTAATTTTTGGAAAATCTCAGGATGACTCGTGATAGCTCAGGATATATATTTTTTTAAACTCAAAATGATTCAGGACAGTTTTGATTTTATAAAAAATCTTAGGATATATTTTTATAGATCTAGAATGAGATTTAGTTGATTCAGTTTCAATTTTTTGTTTTTTATATAACCATTTTAGAACATGATTTTTATTGATTTTGAAATACTTATTTAAAGTTTTAAAGCCTTGCAGCTAGTTCTTCACTATTCTCAGAAATAACGTTTTAGCTTTTTTATTCTGAAATTAGTACTTATCATGATTTGAGCTTATAGTGAACTGTTTAATTAAAAATGAAGTGAACAGTTAAAGTTAATAAATATGCATTCAAGTGAGTACTTTATGAAGTAAGGTTAAAGTTAGTACTTTAAAAGTTTTAAAAAAATTCAACCTTTTTTCTATTATATATAAAGTTAACTAATATGATTACACAAAATTAGCCATAACTTTTGTTTTTTAATCTCAATTGTTTTAAACTTTTAACATAGAATC
Organism: Thalia democratica; assembly: GCF_965202585.1. Lineage (NCBI taxonomy): Eukaryota > Metazoa > Chordata > Thaliacea > Salpida > Salpidae > Thalia > Thalia democratica. The sequence continues at coordinate 45,701,996 of NC_139166.1, read as the reverse complement.
TTCGAAAACAGTATTTCTTAATAGTTTAATGAATATCTAATGCAGAAAATACATACACAACCTTCCTTTTAACTATTAAGAAGAAAAATAAATACGAATTATAAGTAGTTTGCGCCAGAAACTATTTTTTTTAAGTTAAAAAAAATTAAGGATGACTCAGGGCATTTTTAGGTCATTCAGGATAGATTTTTTGATTCAAAGAGTGGCAATCCATAAAGTTTAATAACATTCAAGATTTAAAAATTATTGCTTTTGTAAGAAAATTTATTTCCTATTTCAAGTAAAACGCGAACCGGGCCCACTGTGTTAAGGAAGGTTATATGTTATAAAAATTAAACAGTGTTTTGAGAGTTTGGTAAATAGTTGTTGCATTAAACTTTTAATTTATAATTTTTAAAGTACTATCAGTATAAATATCTTGTAGCTTAAATGATTTCTTTACTTAAACAATAGCTTTAACTACTGGTTTTAATTAGTATATGGTCTGATATGGATATAATTGGTAAAAAGTGATAAATTTTTCAACTATATTTTTTGTACTAGTTTTTAAAATTTTAGTAGGCTTAAACCAAAGTTTAAGTGAGATTAGTTTTAGTAGCTATTTTTAGTATAAGAAAAAAAACTCTTAGGAACAAATCGTAACTCATATACTCATATACAATCTAAACTATAATAGAAGCAAAATATCAAATCTGTTACTTAGTTCTTTTGTCAAAAATAGGATACTAAGTAATTTTTTGAACTCGTCAATTTTACCGTAACAAAGTGGTTTTGTTCAAATCTTATTATTAAAACAAAAAGCCACACATTTTATAATTCTATTCTTAGATTTTGACAATTTAAATAAAAGTTAGTTAGTTTACAATACAAGAAAAAATAATTTGCCATAATAATTCAAGTATTACAAAAAGATCCAAATACGTTATAGTTGTATGACATTTTTAGTGCTTAGTTTTTAATCTAATAGTAACTAAAACAAGCGGTTTAATCGTTTTTTTTATAGTAAATCTAAATAAATTAACAAGATTGTTTTATATTAGGTAACTAACTTTTTAGTTTCTACATACTTTTTTTGTACTAAACTTTTAAGGGTAGATGTCAGAAAAGCACAGCGCAACTTTGGCACGGGGTGACTTTTTAGCACGGCGTCACTTTAGCACAGAGTGAAACTTTAGCACGGCTTCACTTAAGCAAGTGTCACAACGTGATAAAGTGTCACACCGAGCTAAAGTGTCACCCGTGCTTTTCTGACCCGTTCCCACTTTTAAGCAGCATTACAATTATAATTATGAAAACTTATAGAAAAAATAATAAAACTTGAAATATCGTTTTAAATTTTTATATATAAAAGTATTGAAAAAAAAAGCATTCAAAACTTTAACTATTTATTATTTTTAGTAGAGTTTTATACTAAAAAAATACTCGTCATTTAATACTTTCAACTTTAAATGTGTTTATCCAACATAAAAATTATACAAGTATAAATGTTTGATTAAAACTATCAGTTTAAATAATAACAACTTATATCTAGTTTTAGAGTCAGAAATTTTTGTCAAGTAATTGTTATTAATCATTAAAACATATATTGAGACAAAAAAGAAAACCGCAAAAACCTTAGAAATTGATAGTAATCCTTAATCACAAGTTTTTAGTAAACATCTAAAAAAGTAGTCTGCTAAAATTAACAACTTATTGTATAGATGTTCTTTTTATAAAGCTTTAATTTTAATAACTAAAATATAACACTTGTTTCTATAAAAATAACTTAAATTATATATGGAATGTAACATATAAGTAATTACACTTAAAATATGGTGTATTTTTTTAAATTTTCTAGTACTAATGCTTGTTTAGCCGTTTCTTTTATATTTATCAAAGCAAATTACTAACAATTAACCATCCTTTACTTCATGGTTAATTTTATTTCAGTTTTTATTGCTAGTGTTTTATTTACTTAGTTTTGAGTGTAGTTCTTAATTACATAATTCTAAAGCTTTAAAAAATGTATTAAACTTATTTTAGCATTTAAATAATATTTTTTACAAGTTTATTCATATAAAAAAGTACATTCAAGGCATAAAAAATTTCAAAAGCGAAAATCTAAAAAGTTAACAGCAAGAGCAGAAAAAATTGATTGATAAAACGGGTCAACAGCGGAGAAACAGCATAAAAAACTACAGACTTTTACTCTAGAAAATGAAAAACAAAAAACAAATAGCTCAAATAAAATCACAAATATACGTTCAAGCGTTCAAACAGTCGTCGTCAAATTTTTATTTTTTTCTGTCATTTGTGGTGAGACTTGCTCACTCATACTTTCGTCTGAAACTTCAGAAACGAGCGAACTTTCTCTTACATTCTCATTATCGGCCAGAATTTCTTTTGGTGTTTCTGTTGGTGACAATGATGAAACCTGAAGCAAGCAAGCTTTAAAAATGAGGTGTTAAGCATGAAACTGATAAACATTATAGTAATAGTATTTTGAGTAAAAAGTTGTAATATTTATATTGCGCTTATTTCAAATAAAGCAGATCAAAAAAATTTTTTTAATAGTTTTCTTTTTAATTTCAGGAGAAAATTATTAAAAAAATAAAACGTTTTGAGGTTAAAAGATTTAAATTAATATCATAACGAATGTTTGAAGCAACCCAAAAATGAATAAAAACGTTTTATTTAACACGAATAATATCTAACCGTAGACTGTTTGTTTTTCAAAACTGCAATTTTTTCATTTTTCACTTTAAAGTTTACTTTCTTTTGTCCGTCGAGTTTTGACCCACTTTTTAAACATTTAACTTCAGGTTTTTTTGGATTTTTTTTATCTTTTTTAGATGCTGCACAAGTATCAGCCGTATCTAATTCAAACGGTATAACACTCAGGTTATTGTTGGATTGATCTTTTCTTTTTTCAATATTACTTTGCATATTCAGTCTGTCTTCATTACTTTCGTAATCGGCACTGGCTATGACGTCATAGATGTGTTGCTTTGCAGTCATCGGAGAGGAATCGAGGGTGGATTTTGGCGTATTGTCATCAGTACACGACAAGGTGGTAGTAGTTTGTCCGGGTGTAGTGCACATTGAAGAGGATCCTAAGCTTTCTGTAAAATCAAAAAAAAAATTTAAAAGTAAACCTATTTAAAATGTAAAATTTCATTAATTTTTTAAAATAAAAAGTCATATCTTTTCAAACCTGGTATACCTTCGTCGTCTTCAGCTATGGCATGAAAATCGCAATACGCCAACGGCAGGTGATGGTGAGAGTTCGGCAGAGTGGCGTAGTTGCGACGCGACTCACCGCGCTTTGCGGGCCACGACGCGAGCGACAGCGACGAAACCATCGAAGAAGGATTGGAGCCTTTCGAAGACGTCGATGACGAGTTTGATACAATCGAATGCGGCCTGACGGCGATGTTGTTTGTCACTGCGATGGAAGCTCGAGACCTGGAGTGGGCTACTCGTTCGTACAAAACGTCTGGTGACAAGTTGGAAGGGCTCGAGTGCGGCACGACCGACCTATCAACGATGGAGTTGCCGTTAGATGGCGTAAGGTCCATGTGCGGTTTGTTTCCAATTCCCATTGAAGACATTTCGACTTTGCGGTAATCTGCGCATGAAAAAATATAGAGAAAATCGTTAGAGATGTTATACCGTTGAGCATATATAAAAATAGCTCTACTATAAAAACTTAGTACCCATTGAATACTCAACAGCGTGATGAAAAGCGTTTGTAAAAACAAACTTTTCTCTATTTTTACATTCTCGCTATTGTTCTACGAATTCGAATGCTGATTTAAAGCGTAACAACTTTATAAATATATTAGTTATTTTTTTTAGCCGGTAACGATTTAAAACTTTTAAAATAGATTTAAACAATAAAAATGTTTAAACATCAAAACATAGAATTAAACAAAAATATAAATATTCACATTAATTTTAAAATTTTGATAAATTTTGACTGAACACTAAGAACAAATAACAAATATAAAAATAAAGAACTAAGTTTAACTAACCTTTGTTTCTAAGTGCTTGCTTCCATAGTAAACTTCTAATTTCTTGCACCCACTGACTTTTTATAGCTCTGCTGTTGCTATGAAGAACAAAAGTGGCTTGGGTAGCTCTTGATTTTCGTCGACGAAACCAAATTTCAAACTTGTTTCCTGAGTCTCCAATATTTTCCGTCATTCCTATTTCTGCTGTCTACAAAAAAAAACATAAAAGTTAGATTGCGAAAGTTTAATATTACTTTTTTTGTATTAACGAACAATACTATGTTGTTTATTAGTGTTACTTATAAACAAAAATTAAACTTTAAAACTAAAACTAAGACACTAAGATCAAAAAAAGCTAAATTTTCAAGTTCTTTTAAACGAAATTAAAAATTATTTGTATTAAAGTTTTAACAGAAAATTTATATATAATTGTTATGTATGAAAGTATAACTGGCGTTTAACAATACAAAATTTATGATTTCTGTGTTTGTTAAAAAAAAAGTTAAGCTAGTAAAAAGCTTTTAACTTTGTTGGTTGATTAACTAAACATCAATTCTGTAAAACTCTACCTTGTACATCAAAACAAAAAAACAACTAGTCTTTTACAGAAACTTTTTACTGCGGTTTAGCTACAAACGAGTTTATATTGAACAGTCAATCTTTGTAGTTAAACTGTGTTTCTTTAAAGTTATTAAGTGCAGTTTTATAAAGAACAAAATATAATTTTTTGTTAAATAAGTCATTAAAATTTGATAATACATATTTGTTGAAATGCAAAGGTTTTTTATTTAAATAGTTAAAAAAAAAGGTAAAGTTTGTATCAAAATTTTAGTTTTTATATTAGTATTTTTAAATAATGTATTTTTGATAAATTTAAGAATATGTAAGTTGGGTTAATTATATGAATAATTGATATCATTGAACAGAACAATCACTAAATAAAAACCAAAATCTTTTATAAAAATATAGTTGGTAGCTTGTAACAAGTCTACACTATAATTTAAACTATATTTAAAAAAATAATTTATTCAAAAAAATTAAAATAGTTGGAACATAAAATTATTAAAATTATTTGAAAATACATTTTAGACACAACTACTAACTTTGTAGCTACACTTGTAATGGTAAATATCATGACCTCCGCTGACGCTTACTGGTTTTGAAAACAAAATTAAATCCTCAAACAAGAAAACCCTTCTAACTATTTTCTTTCTACCAGAGTAAATTGTAAATTGTTCCTGCAAAAAAAATTGTTAGTTATCAACTAAACCAAAAGCGGTCTTTTAGTTAAATTTTGCATTAAGAGCAGCTATACTGATAAACTTTTTTTTGTGATGTTATTTAAAAATTTAATTGCAACTAAACAACGGAAAACGTTGTGCGGATAAAGTTATAGAGCGGAAGTTAAAAACTTGGTTCGAAAAAGTTAATCTTTTTGATATGAACAAAAAATTTGAAAGTACCAACTGATGTTGAATTAAACTATGAATAGGTATAACAAAAATTGATTAATACATGTTTGTTTGGTCAGATAGTGTTCAGTTACTTTACTTCAGTTAAAAAATCCTAAACAACATAAATTATTTATCTCAAAAACTTTATCGATAGATTAAAACATTTTATTTAAAAACATTTTATTTAAAAACAACTACTATGTTATTAGTTAAAGCAGTGGTCTTCAACCTTTTCAAAAGCTGTGCACACTAAATTACTAGGAAATAAATTCTGTGCATACTAGACTATAAAAAGTATGTTATTATTATTATTAAAGAATACTATTTTTTTTATGTTTTGAGTGCCTTAGTATATAAATAACGGTTTAAAAACTGTTGCTTTATGTTATAGTTATACTTTTCCCATAGAAATAGACAAAACAAGCGTCATCTAAAAAATTTTTTTAAGCTCACTATTTTTTTTGTGCAAAGTAAAAAAATTATATGCGCACTAGTGTCACAGGTGCACACTTTGACGACCACTGATTTAAAGGCATGTTCTATATTATTTTAATTTGGATAACACAGTATTTTATAATTTTAAAAACAATAAGTTTATCTAACTTTCATTAAAATAGTTTTAAAAAGCGAGAATCTGTTAAACCTATTTAGAATTAAGACCCAAAAAAATTAAAAGGAAGTTTAAAATCTAAAACTGAACCCCTATATTTTCTCCTTAAATTAACTAAATGTTAAACTAAAGTTGTAAGTCTTTTTATGCAGTAAAAAAAAAAAACGACTCAAAAATAATTCTACTTAAAAGATTTTACAAAGTTCCTTTAAAAAAGATAGGATAATAATTCTTCAAAGCTTATTCATTAAAAAAAAAAGATCAATTTTTTTTATAAATAAAGACTACTCAGTACGAACTTGTCGCAATAAATTTCCTTGTTCTTTTAAATTAACATCACAACCGCGAATGGAGTCCATCGTCAGCAGATCGTTGCCGTGCCTCAGCTGAAATTTCACTAAACTTTCTGCTTCCTTGAGGTATTTTTCAGTGTCACCATGAGAACGCTTTGCCATACGATGAAGCAACAATGCGTATTTTGCTAAAAATAAATTTTATGTATATACCTTATCATCGTTTAAGAAAAAGCAGCTGTAAATTTCTGGGCCGAATAAAATTGTATACCATAAAAGTTTTTGTATTTTACTGGTAAGATACTGATTTCAGGTATGATAAATGACATCATTATGTTAGATTACCGTGCATCGTATAACACATTGTCCGCTCACAAAACAGCTGCTGCATGCCAATTGGTGATAAAATCAAGAGAAATTTGTCATTAGTCTTCACAGCAGAAACTTATATTTCAGGACTTTTATTTGCTAAAGACAATGCTAAAAGTTTGTTTTAACAACAAGTCATAATTGATTAAAATAAATATTACAAGTGAACTTTGAGTATTGTCTCATGACATACAATCGAGCATACGGCAATCCTACTAGTGGACAATGTGTTATACGTTGAACAGTGATTAGACAAGATGATGTTGCTTATCATAGCAACAAACGGTAGCTTCATAGTAAAAAATAGATAGTTTTTGTAAATCGTTTACACAAGTTTCTTCAGTTACGACTGATAAGTAAGTTACAATAAGAACACAAATTGGTATCAGTTTACAAAAAGGTTGTGATCTTATGGTCCAAGTATTTATTGATCAAAACTTTTTGTTAAAAATTAATTAGTACTTTTTTTAGTAATCCATGTAGACAAAACAATGTTAAGTTGTTATTAATAGCTTAGAACAAAGATTGAAGTTATAAAAAAACAAAAGTTATACAAAGTTATAAACTAAATCTTAATTAAGCTTTTCTTTATTAGTGGCAAAAAATGTAAAAGAATAAATTGTTTGAGATAGGTAGATCGTAATACTTTGTTTATGTATTTAGACTCAAAGTTTGAGCTTTAAACTGAAACTAAATACTTGCTGTTAAAAAAAAATAACTTGTATATGGTTCTTTTTAAGAAAAAAGACTGTAAAAATTTATTATTACGTACATGCAGTATGTTAAAAAATCAAAAAGATAAAAGTGTTCAAATTTGAACCTAACCCATTCGTTGAACTGGTTTGAGCAGGTATGAAGCAAGATTCATTTTGTCACCCAGTTCAATTTGTTTTGATTTAAAAAACTCATTACCATGCTCAGCTAGCAACAAGTCCGATTGTGGTTTGTTTTTACTGTACAGTGCGTATAAACTGAAGCTGTCTTTCTGTACAAAGTATTTTAAAAGATAAAATGTAAGAAACAATTTTTGTATGATTAGCTTTTAACTTTTTCAGCTAAACAATTAATAAGCAATAAGGTATTTTAATTGAAAAAAACGCAAGTTTACGTAAATTTTAAAAGAAGAAAGAAAAGATAAAGTTAACTTTATTTCTATACAACCACTTTATTACTAAATCACAAAACCTGTTGGATATAAAAAAACAAGCAATAGATAATAAAGAGCTTTACAGAACTACAAGTATTTAGGATTAAAAATAAGTTCATAAATAAGTGTTCATAAATAAGTGCTGCAAAAGTTTGTTTTAGAACTAACATGGTTTTTAAATACTTTGGCAACCGATTGTGGTTTATCTTTGCACTCCTGCAACTGCTGAAGAAAACGGTTGGAATGAAACTCGGCGATATTTTCTAAATTTCCGAATATAACATTTCTTTTGCACCTCAAGGCGTGCGGTAAATCTAACCGACTCATTTCCGGTACATAGTTCTGCAGCAGTTTAAAAAATAAGTATTAGTATGTTTTGTCATTAAACTATGTAAGTACGATTGAATGTAAAGAAAGTTAAAAAGTATATGCATTTTTAAATGCGGAAGTTAACTTATTGTTGATTAGTAACTTTTCTCTGAAGTACTTAAGTTAAAAAGTTTACTAACACTAAATTACTTTTAAAACTTTATTTGAGTTTTTTAGTATTTAAGAAGAAACAAATATACATTTTAAAATAATATACTTCTATAAAAAAGTATAACTAAAAAAAAGTCAGTGTATTTTAATCTTTAGTCAAAATAAAACCGTTAATACCTGAATGACGTAATTAAGCGACTTGACGTAGTCCTTTTCTGTGCTTATTAGCTCGTCGATTGTTAATTTCACTTTACTGCAACACGGAAATATTAGAGTTATAAAGTTTACAAAGATTTTATCCTAAATTTTATTTTACTCACGCTTCATTTTCTTGGTCGTCGTCCTGATCCAGCTCTGACGACGGGGCTTTTTCCAATCTGGCGAAGGAGTTCGAAGACGCTATGGGAGGCCGATGATCCAACGAACCCGACGGCGAGTGAAGCGGCGATTTGACCAAAACTCCGATGGACCCGATGCTCCTTCTGTTCGCCTGAGACGCCCGGTTCGCGTTCAGGTTGTTGGCGACGAAGGCCGGCTTCTTCGACAGCTTCATGCTTTGCGACTTGCGCAGAGAGCTGTTGCGGAATCCCCCATAGCAAAACTCTGGCTTTTTTTCAATCCCGCGCATCGACCGCAGCGTTCCGTTCGCAGACAAGTCGCCTGCTGATGAGGTGTCTTCGCTGGTCGATGAGTTTTTGCTCTCCACGGACTGCATGCTGATCCTCCGCCTTCCTGCCTCAGTGAGGAGCATCGGTTTTATTTTTGGAGGAGATATGGTTGCTGATGTGTTCTTTTCTTTTTCTTCTTTTGTTGTTTCGTGTTCCTGCGGTTTAAGACTTGGAGAGCTTATTTTACTTTTTGCATCCAAGCTGTCTCGGTTCCGCATTCTGAATGAAGACGACAGACTTCGCTTTTTGGCCTTTACAAGCTGCAGTTTTGCCTGACAAAAAAAAAGATCATTGAAAAACAAAATAACTATATCAGACAAACCGTTAAGTCAAGATTTCGCTCATTAAATAATATAAAAATTTTGAAAACTGTAGAAGAAAAAAAAAAGTAAAGTTATATTAGTATAGATAATGTTTTTACTAAGCATTACCTTTACGAGCAGTTCTCTTCTTTTCTTGAACAGCTCCAGTGTTTCTTTGCATTTCTGTTCTGCGAAATCACATTGCCGAATACAATTTCTGTTTCCGTAGCGACGAGCTAGTGTGAATATTTCCTTAAAAGTTTCCTAACAAAAAGTTTATCATTATGTTTTATAAGAATATCTATTTAGTTTTTATGAGCTATTTATCAAAAAAAATTTAATAAGAGATTTTCAATAAAAAAAGTGTTATGTGCTCACTTGTTATAATTAAAAATAAAATAAGATTTTGTTGGTATTTTTAGGCTCTAGCGTTTAACTTTAGCTTTAAAGTTTGACTTATAACCTTTTTTTAATAACAAAACGTACTTCGGTTATGGGGGGATGTTGTGTCATGTAATTATCAAACTTGTTGATCATTTCTTGGCACTTATCAATGTTGACACACTCATCAACACTCAACATTACTACAAACTTCATGCCATTAAGTGCCCATGAATACGCCTGCAACCATGAAGTAACATGTGTTATTTTTCATGTGAAACTGAGCAAATCAAAACATATTATAGTTGTCATAGTTTTGTGTTATAATTAAGTACTTCGGGTTTAAAGATCTTATTAAAGTTTAGAAATAGGTCTGTCAGAAAAAAAAACATGTGAAAAATATACCCTTACAACAAATCTTGAGTGATCTTTATGCTGTACGTTTCAAATAAAAAATTAACGTCCAACTAATATTTATTAATACTATAACTCATTTTCATAGTTTAAGAAGCATAAAAAAGTAAGTTTATCAATATGTTTCAGATTTATTTTTCTTGATCATGTTTTTATTATCATGAAAGCTTTTTAAAATCTGTTTAACCATAATTAGTAATAGGTACAAAGCATATTTATAAAACAATATTAATTTAAACTTTTTTTTAAACAAGATCGTTAAAGTTATTTGCTAACAAAACAATTGAGAAATTTACACTAACTACTAGTGCTGTATTTTTAGCTTAAACCTGCTAAGAGTTGTTAATTTTATACTAACTTAATATCTACGCAGTACGATTATTTTATTGGTTGGTTTTGTCACCATAAAATAAATGTTTTAATAATTGTTTTATATAAGTGTTCACACGTTTTTATATTTTTGATTTGAAAATATTTGTTCTAAAAAATACAAGTAAATTTACAAAATGACAGTTTTCTTTTATTATAAAACAAAAGTTGTTTTTAATTTTATATTAAATCAATAACTTCAGTATTAATTATATACTATCACTGCTTAAAAATCTTATAAATACTAAATATTGAATATAACGTTTCTTTGAGTTTGAACTTTTCTTACGTACTATTCAAGCCATTAAGTGGCATATAGTAACATTTAAAAACTATATAAATTATAAGTTACTTTATTTAAAACTTCACCTGATCAACAAATCTGTACATTTCTGCTGCCGCGTCAACTTCATTTTTTCTCTGATCCATAACAACCATTAACTTTGAGATGACACGTTCCAAACTTTGTACTTTCGACAATTCTACTGTGATGTAACCAAGCTTGTCGTATTCTTCTGCTTCTTTTACAATTTCTTTACTTTTAGACAGCTGTTTCTGTATCAATTAACATTGTCACTTAAAAAAATAAGCATTAAAAATGTTACATAATTATACTAAAATGTTTTGTTGACACTTGTAACTTTTTACTACAGTGTCTAAAGTTTTTTCTAGAACTAAATCAATGTTTTCAAGATTAAATTTCAAACTGCCGACTTGACAGAAATATAGAGAAGGAATCGGCCTATTTTTTAGTCAATTACTCATTTACTTTTTACCCCTCACTTGTTGTTGTCCCCTGATAGCAAAAAGTACTGACTTTTAGGAAAAATAACTAAAAGAAACTAAAACAGTCCAAACGACATTCTGCAACTTGTTGCGTTCTCATTATGATTTACCAGGCAGACATAGTCACGATAAACTGTCATAAGTCTAAATAGGTCTAGATACTTTTAGATAATAAGGTCTAGATACTTTTGTCCTGGAGCTTCAGTTTGTGGGTCAGTCGAAAAAAGTTGATACAACTAAATTATTTCAACACAACGTCTTCTTGATACTAGTTTTAGTAAAATTTTAATCAGTTTAGACCAGGATTTCAAAAGTTAGCGATATCGCCCCTTTTAGGCGGTTTTAGTCGAACAGTTCGGAAATAGTAAACAGAAACGATAGGAGACGAAATTTAAGTTAGCAGGGTAATTATTTTGGCATTAGTTTTGTAAAATGCTTAGTTTAATACTTGATACTTTTTCCTGGGGTAAAGTTTACAAAGCTTGCAATAGCTAAGGAAAAAAATTGAGTGTTTTTTTTTACTCAAAATATAAGCTCATGCTGTAACCGAATAAACAACTAGTCTTAATTGCATATTTAGAGCAATGACTTTTCTTAAAACTTCAATTAAATTAAACATTTAGTTGCAGTACTGCTCTAAACCTTTTTAAATAGATAAGTTCTGTAATTAATTTGATAATTTAAATTGTAGTTGTTTTTCTTGAAAAAATTAGTTGAGCAATAAAAGCTCTCATGCAAATTAATAAAAAGTAGAAAAGTCCTAATAATTAAAAAAATTTGATAATTTATAATTAGTCTGTTTTACATTGACCAATGTGTTTGAACTATGTATTAAAGTACATTTTTACTATTGAAAACCATAGTAGAATATTTTTACAACATTCAAAAATTAAAAATATTTCTCTAAAAGTACATTCGTTCAGAAGGGAAAATATTACTTTTTAACGTGAAAATTGGGCAATTTAGTCGCTAAATTTTGGAACATCTGGTTCAGACTATATTCTTATTAACAATTTTTGTTTGTTATTAACAAAGAAAAAAGTTACATTTAAAAGATAAATTGTTGTGTATATTTAAAAAAATATTACAGGTTTAATAATTCTTGTTTTTAAATCAAGAAGCAAACTTTTATTAACATTTAATATAATTTCCTTAAAAATACTGGCTATTATAAGAGATTAAAATAAAATCAACAGAAAGGTACTAAAATCTATACCACACACAATCACGTCACTTCAGTGATAAATTTGCAACAAGATAATCTGGATAATGACGTCATAAAAAAGAACAACTTGTCAGTTGTCGAGTGGCTCTCGCACAAGTTGCGATTAGTTACGATTTATTTTGGATTGTAAACACAATTCATAACAGTTGCACTAGTTCGTAAAAAAACATTTATACACAGTAAGTTTCTAAAGTATGCATCAAACTAATATTGAGTACCTTATATAAAACTTGTGGATACTACTATTATTAGTAGGTATTTTTTTACAGTTTAAACGAGAAGGTGGGTTTTTTAACTTTCTTTAAGTAGTGAAAAAAATGTTAAACACAGTATCTTATAATGTGAAACAAGTACTAACGTTAAAAAATTATATTTTGAAAAAGTTTAAAAACTTCCAATTACTGTTTTGTTCTAAACGTAATGTATGAAACTAAAAAAACAACTGCTTTTTGTTGTGTACGTAAATAAGAAACAAAACAATAGTAAAACAAATATATCGTTAAACAAAAAAAAGTTACAAAACTTTATCTTCTATGTTGTGTTTTATAAAAATAGCTCTAAGTAAAAACTATTGTTAGTTATAAAAAACAAACTTGAACTAAATTATAGTTCAAAAATTTACAAACTGATAGTAAAATACATTTTTCTCATTCTTGCCTATTTATTTTTACTCACCAAAAAATGCAATCATTGTTTAAGTGAGAGAAACTGTTTGTTTACCTCTTTAAATACTTAAAAAAATGTAATAACATTTTTCTAATAAATATCTAAGACAAACAATAGTCTGTTTAAAGTTTTTAACATATTTAAATGACTTTCTAAAATAAAAACCTTTTTAGCTAAGTTTTAGAAAGAATAAAATAAATTTACGTTTTCTAAAAACAATAAAAAAAAGTTGCCGCCAACAATTTTTTAGTCAAACAGGAAGGCAGCTTTTAAATGTAGGCTTTTGCACTTGAGCGTTTCGCTTATGCTATGGCACGCAGCTCTTCTTTCATTATTCACTGTTTGTGATTTTTCGCTGAGAAAAAGTATTTGTTGTGCGCAATCAACCGTATTAAAAGGTATAAGGTATTGTTTTCAAATATATAAGTTAAATCAATCTTTGGAACAAATTAAAATAAATAAAACTAATCTAAAAAGGCATATTAAATAAAGATAAAACTTAAAAATATTGATCAGAAAAAATTAAGTTAAAAAAAAAAAACGTAAACTTTAAAGTAACTGTTTATAAACAAGATGTCGCTTTTTAATTGATTACGTAAATTTCAAAGCAAAACTATATTAAGTCGTTTTAATAAACTAAACTATAGAGATACATTTATAAAGTTTAAATTAAACACTTGTTTGTCTCTAATTTTCTTAACATTAATACTTACAAGCTTAGTTTGATTCGTAGGAAAAATTTAACTAGAAATTTTTGTATAACTCTTTGAAAAACCTTTTTTGTAAATCAAACTTTCAATAGGAAATTTCGAAAAAAGGTATTGGATTAGCAATTTTTTTTTCATTTAAGCTATCAAACAAAAAGATTAAGTATAATGAACACAGCAAACATTTTTAAATTTGTGTAAAAAAAAAAGATAATGAAAAGATGTATAATACTTATTCAACATTGTAAAAGGTTTTCAAAATATACTATAGTAACTAAGTTTTCAACTTAAAAAATTGTTATTGTTGTTTAATTTCCATTTTTCAAGCAGCATAAAAAACCTAACTTGGTTCGAAGGTGTAATATAAGTAAAAACTAAATTAAAATAAACTTTAACAAAGTATATACAATTTTAGTCAATAAAAAGTATATTTTACTTAAAAATAAAACTAAAAGTAACACAAAAAAACATAGATCATTTGTACAAAACAAGTTTTGTACAGCTCTACCAACTGCATTGTTTTTTTAATCTAAAAAATAAAGGTATTAGTTATTTTTAAGTTAAGTTAAAATTTAAACTAAGGTATCTACAAACTAACGTTAATAAACATCAGATAAAAACTTTTGCTATGAATTATGTTCGATATCTAAAGATTGAAGATTTAAAGTTATAAATATTGTCTGTTACAATTAAGTTTCCAAAAAGCTGCTGTTTATTAATTACTTAGCTAAATGTTTTTCTCACAAACAGACTAACTAAACTTTATTCTTTTAATCTAACTAACTTTAAATTTTACACTAATAAAAAATTGATGACAAGTTTCTCTCTAATCAAGTTCTTGATACTTATGCAGACAGTTTCCATAAATATTTTATTTAAGTTGTCAGAGTGTCTTACAAGTAAACTGCACAGCTAAGAAAGTCTACAGCACTTACAAGCAACTTTTACTGTTGCTTTCACTTCTATAGACATTGTAGTCAATTAAATATATTGTTATGCAAGTATAAGATAAACAGTTCGCAGTTTAACATTTTCTATATAGAAAATAACCTCTTGTATAAATTGAACTTAAACATAAATATAAAGAAAACAGATTAATCTTTAATGTTGTGTATGTTTCTTTAAATAGAAATAATTTTATTTTTTTCAAAAAGTCTTAATGAAATTTATTACGAGCAGCCTTTAAAAGTTTTAAATATTAATTTATTTTTTCTATCTACCTAGTTTGTTGTACAGCGTTTTTATTTGAACACTTAAATTTACGTTATTATTAACAGTTTTTGAATTAAAGTTTAGATGACAAATTATTTAGAACAAATAGCATCTATGACTACATAAGAAGTTAATTTCAACTACTTGGTGTCCACCAGACATTATTATTTCAAAGTTTACGTCGTTTTAAAGCATGAATCATACTAAATTAAGCTTTTATTTTTTAGCATACAGTTATGATAAGAAAAACTACAGTACAGAGTATTGCCTTTTAATTTTACTTAAAGTGAATGTTGTTTACATTAAACTGAAAACATTTTTATTTATACAGCCTAAGGCTTTTACCTAACAGCTTAAAAACTTGTAAATTATTCTGCGCAATATAAAATCTATTATAAAATTCCGTGTAAAACTTTTTTAACTTTGAAAACAAATGATTGTACAACTCTAAGAAGCAAAAAAAAAAGATAACTATTTTTATCTAAAACAACTACAGTTAATAAGACTCTCTTTTCTATAATAATTCTACTACAAACATAAATTATGCTTTTTTAATGTGTTTCAATATACACATATAAATTTACTTGAACAATTATCGAAGTAAGCCGCTAAAAAATTCAGTTTTACAACTTGACAAACAATAGAGGGAGTAGAAATTGTGACTTCTTTTTTCCCTAGCCAAATAATCAATTTTAAATGTCAAAACTAGTTCACTAAAGTTTATTTACTTTAAGATTAAAAACTGCTGCCTCTCACGCAAGATCAGCGAGTTTTAGTTAGATACATGGAATTAAAAATAATATAAAAATTAAACTTTGACAGTTTCTAATTTTAAAAGAATTGGCACTGACTAAACTATAGGTATGAATTACTTTAATTTGTTGTTATAACTTAAAAACATAATTTTTCTAGTTGTGTATAATTTAAGTACTTGAAATAAAGGGAGAAAGCTATGTAATTGGAAGTAAAATTTTCGAAAAAGTATTATTCAATCTCAGACAATTTTCTTTATCAGTTGGTTTCGCGTATTAACTTTAATTTTGTAAAATTATATCATTACAAAAATGTACAGTTCAGTGTTTTTATGAAAGTGATTTACTTATTATAAGTGAACAAGATTTTTCGTTTAAAAGTAATTTAATCGGGATTGATAAGTATAAAACCGAATAAAGAAAAAAACTTTTTGTAATAAGAAACATACAAGGTTGATTGTTAAGCTTGAAAAGAACTTTAAATTTAATTACAAAAGAACATGCATAAAAACGTATTTTTACTGTACATCACGTCACAAAGAAATGCTGGCGGCTATAAAGCTTTGATCTAGCATTAAAGATACAACAAAGGTGATAAAGCTTGTGCTAATCACGGACACTGTATGTATCCTTTAATTTATATAGTGTCAATTTGATCTTAACATTTAATGTTTATTTGTAATGTTTTGAATATAAAAAATATTATTCGTTGATTTCAAGGATATTATTTAACAAGTAAGTTAATTTTATATATGCTTCTTTTTTCTATCCGCTAATCATTTTACATTTGCACATACTTAGATTTTTACTAACATATAACTTATCAAAACTTTTTTTTTATAGATTTATAGTTATTAAATTTAGAAACTTTAAAATTAGATAGTAATACAAGTGCAAGTTGGTTATTTTATTCACTATCAGGTTTCGGTGGCAAAAAAATTACGACCTTGTCAAGTTAAAAATTTATATTCCAGTAATTTGTTATACAACTTTAGAATTAAGAAACAAAGCAAATTTTACGATAAATATTTTTTTGATTAAAAATAACATATTTTTCGACGTTTTTTTTACCAGCATTTTGTTTGAAGATGTTAAAAACCTCGATCGTGTAGCAGCTATTTAAATTTTATAGTTTACTCAAAGGACAAAAGTCTAATTAAGTTTAGAACAAGTCTTATAGTACAGGCAAAAATAAAGTATAAAATTATTAAATTCTTACATAGTCTCAAAGAATATGTTTGTTGTGTTAATAAGTACTTTCTTAATAGAAATAGTATGGTATTTGATAAGTAGCTTCATGTAATTTCAATTAGAAAAATTCATAATTACTTCGACTAACTTTTACCCTAAAAAAGCTTCTGCAGTTAAAGCTAGTCGAAGTAATTATGAATTATTCTAATTGAATTTATATGAAGCTACTTATCAAATACCATACTATTTCTGTTTAGAAAGTACTTATTAACACAAAAAAAAATATATTCTTTGAGACTATGTGAGAATTTACCAATCTTATATTGTTAACATGTATAAATATTTGTTAGTTGAAAAGTTATTAGAACATGTTTTATCTTGTTAGAAGCTCTAAACAACAGAAGTTCTTCTACACTTTACATATTTTTTTCCAGAATAATGTAACTACTAAAAGTAAAGTTCTTTAACACATAAGCACTTATTAAACTACAATTGAGAAGACGTTTAAATTAAAGAATTAATCTATTAGTATAACAACAAAGCAGGCATTACTGTAATTAAATGCAAAAAATGTTCGAACTTTTAAGATATTAGTTTACGTTAAACAAAATTTACACCACTGTTTTTTTTCTAAAAACGGTATATATATATATATATCAACTTGATAAGTTTAAAAAAACTTGCGCATGCAGGACTTACTAAGTGTAGGGCTTGTTAACGATAAGCCTGTTTAATGCTTAAAAGGTTCAAAATTGCAAACTATAACTTTAATAAAATAGTTTTACTTTAAAGAGCTTTCATCCTCATCTTTACTTTTAAGTTTTAGTAGTATTACATATTAAGTTTTTTTGTATTGTTATTAAACTAAATACCTTGTTTTTTTTTGACCTACGGCATTGTATTCTCCTTGTTTGATTTTGTTAGTAACTCATAGTAAATCAGTAGACAAAAGGCTTATGTACTTGTACTCTCACACTATATATATAAATTTAATAAAATAGAATTAAAAAGTTAAAGTTTTTTATCATGATAAATATAAAGGTTAAAAGCTTTTCTAGAGTAGATAGAAGTTTATAAGAGTTGTACGGCTATTAAACGGATTTTATCTGCTTGTTAGTTCCAACTTGCGGAAAGAAATTAACCTGCGATACTTACAGCTAAACAATTGTTTAAGACCTAAAATAACTGCAATTAAGTAATAATAATTTCTACTGTGCTTTAGTATATTTAATACCTGAAAAAAAGCTATTAATGTAGGTCTTGTTAAGGATGTTTTATTTTTTTAAATTTATGTTATAGCAAACTTTAAGAAACTCCACGTCAAATTAAACACATTAAACACGTATGTTTATAAAAGTGTAAATAAGTAGTATGTGTAAAAATATCAAGTAGTTGTGTAGTTGTTTTGATTAAGAGTTAAACAAAAACTGTTAAGATTGCAAAACTAATAAGGCAAATATCGCAGCTCAATTAAGCTTAGTTTCCCAAAGCAGGCACTATCGTTCCTTTAGGGGTACTTTTAGGCTATCAGAGAAAAAGTATTGAGGTGGTGAACAAGTAAATTGGAAATTAGCTAGTGAAAAGGCAACATTTAAGGAACGAGAGCGTTTATTTTATAGATTTGTGCCAAGGGGGTGTTTATTAAAATGATTTTTGGAAACCATGAACTAAACAAAGCTGTAAATTAAGTTTTAAAACTTAACAATAAAAAAAGTAAGAATATAGACCGAAACTATAAAGTGTTATAGAAAAACATATCATATTGTTGTTTCGAAAATAAAAATCTTTTATCAATAGTAACATAAAACCAAACAATATTTTTTTTGTAAAAACTTATTTTTTTTAGTGTTTTATAAACGATATTTAAGATAAAATCTTGTAATGATTTTTTTTGTTCTGATTTTTTAATTCAAATTAAATAGTTAGTGATTTTCAATGTTGAGTTAGTGATTTTTATGCAAATCTAACTAATTGATACTTTCTATAAGTAGTCAGCATTAATAAAACTAATTTCAATATAAATTAAAAAATAAAGACAATAAAGACGTCTTAAAAACAAAAAATCAATATTTCATTACAATTATGAAAAAAAAGTAGCTTTATTGACTTTTAATTTTTTTTGCAAATTGTTTAAAATTATTATACAAACAACAAAAAATTGGAATTTAATGCAGTTTATTATTCTGTTTTTTTTTTTTTGATTAAAAATGATTCATTCTTAGTAAAGCAGACTAAAGCTTTTATTTTAATAAAGTAAAGTATGGTATAGAATTTTTTTTTAGGTTATCAAATATTGAAAAATAACTTACTGTAACTTGTAAATAAGAGATATCAAACTCTTTTATCTGGCTCCGAAGTGAGTCAGAATTTTCTGCTGGTTTCGAAAATTTTTTCTCAATAATTGGCATGATATTATTATACCAATTCTTTATCTGTGAATAAAGTTATACACATCTTTACTTTATTTTATTACTAGTTGTAAAAAGTAATGAGTTTAAAATAACAAAAAAGCAGCTTAGGCTATTTCAAATTTTTTTTTTTTGCTCTTTTAATTTAATTTAATTTTTAATTGCTCTTTAGCGACATCTTTCATACCAAGGCAATGGAAAATATCTTATATTATACCAATATTCAAAAAAGGAAACAAAAATAATCCATTAAACTATAGACCAATTTCACTAACTAGTAGCTTTTGCAGATCTTTTGAACATATAATTTCCTTAAAAATACTTAATCATCTTTTCTTAAATAATCTTATTTCTCCGAAACAATTTGGTTTTCTTCCTAAACGAACTTCATGTATTCAATTATTGGATTGCCTTCATTCATGGTTAGTATCTTTTTTTACCAATAAATCTATCAATGTAATTTATACAGACATTCAGAAAGCGTTTGACTCTGTCTCTCATTTTAAGTTAATTAAAACTTTATCTCAATACAAAATTAATAGAAATCTAGTTGAATGGTTCAAAGAATTTCTTCAGGAAAGAACACAAAGAGTAGTTATCGGTAACACGTTCTCAGAATCCTTACCAATTTTTAGTGGAGTTCCGCAAGGAGGGGTTATAGGTCCACTGTTATTTATAATCTATATAAATGATATAACCTTAGAGGTTGATTCTAATAGCAACATTAAGCTTTTTGCAGACGACACAAAAATATTTAGCCAATCTAACTTAGTTTTACAAAAATCTTTAGATAAAATCTACCATTGGTTAAAAGAAAGGAGATTAAACCTAAATCCCAGCAAATGTCATGTTTTGAATATTCACAAAAGTACACCTATTCCAACGTTTGATTTTAAAATAAACAATGCAATCTTACCTAAAACTGAGGTATTCAAAGACCTTGGAATTTTTATTTCAGATAATTTAAAATGGAACCATCATATTAACTATATTTACCGTACTGCATCAATTTTATCTTTTCAAGTTCTTAAAAGCTTTATATCTACGGATTTGGTAATTCTTAAAAAATTGTACCTAGTTTACATCCGTCCTAAGATGGAATACAACACACCTTTATGGTCTCCAGATTCTATAAAAGACATCAACCAACTAGAATCTATTCAAAGAAAATTTACGAGATTAATCTTTAATCGGTGCAATATTTCATATACGTCTTACATAGACAGACTAACACAGCTTAATATAAAAACTTTAGAATACAGAAGACTTGAATTTGATCTAATTACTTTTTTTAAACTGATTAACAATGAAACTACTATTGATTCTCAAACTTTCTTTAAACCTTATGAAAATAATTACTCACTCAGAGGTAATAATAGAAAATATACATGCAAATATCATTTCAACTATGTTGGTTGGCACGAATCTTTTTTCTATCGTTCGGTAAAAATGTGGAACAAACTTCCAAATGAACTAGTATCGTGCAAAAATCTTAAAGATTTTCGATTAAACTTAAAAAGATTTGATTTAAATAAAATATTTACTAGTAAAATTTATAAGTGATTAATTTTGTTCATCTCTTTAGCCATTGATTTGGTGTGTGGTATGTAGTTTATTGGTAGTTTAATCTGTAAGCTACACCTTCCCCTTATAGATTTTAGGTACTTTTCAACTTTGATTTTTTCGGAAGGGCTGTTGTTAATGTGCTTTGGGCTTTAGATTTTGAAATTGTTGGATACTCAGTTGATTCCTAAGCTAGATTTGTGAACTGTTGCTTCCACTTTTTTGAAGTGATTTTTGACTGAATTTGCCGTCATAACGAGTGGCAAATAGTAGCTCAGATCAGTGTTCTGCGTGATGAAGACAGGTTCTGAAGATTTGACAGAAATGCTTGTCACAGGTATTTGTTGCTTTGGAACGTATAATTGGAGATTGGTGACTTTGGAATCGTTGAATTGTGAAAGTTTTAATTTATTCAGTTTGTACTTTGTATAAGTTTTATGTTTATGTTTATTTAATCACTGTAATTTGTTTTTTTCTTTTTAGTGTCTTTCAGTTTAAGTGGCCTAGGTTTTAATGCCTAGGTCCTTTGTTGGACAATAAACTTGATAATAATAATAATAAATTAAAGTGGAAAACTAGTACTAAATTAGTATAGGTAGCACAGGCTATAATCTTCACATGTTTTAGGATAGCAGCAGACTACTTTGTATATAAAGGTAGTTCTTACTCAGTATGCTAATTAGGTTCTAAGATAATAGGTTAGTTTAGATCAGGTTTAAGCAGTCTTTTACAAGTAACGAAAACATTTTTGTAATAGAAGTAGCTCGTGAGCCACATTTTATAGAAAAAGGTCTTCAGCGGGCCATAGTTATTTTAAACAAGTTTAGTAATAAATAAACAATACTATTCTAAAGCAAAAAAGTAATAAAACAAGACATAATAAAAAAAAAAGAAAACCTCCAATTTAGAGCTTAGTTGTGACTTTCACCATATTTTTTATAAATATTTTTTTTAAAGTACGTCTATATCTAAAAGTGCACCGTAGACCGTAGATTTTTGCTTTGTAAGCCGCAGTTTGCGACCCCTAGTCTAAAAAGAAGCAGTTGCTACTATGTTTCAGTTTTGTTACGCACTTTTAGTAAAAAATCATTTAAATAGCTAATACTTCTTTTTTGTAATTATATCTACTAAGGCCTTAACATGTTTATCTTCAGAAAAGTTAAACAACCTACTGTTAGAATATAAAGTTAAAATATTTAGTATCTTAACTAACTTATATAGTTATTTTGATTAATTACTAAGGTGTATTTTTAGTTGCTTTTTTTGTGTCTGTTGATATATTTTATCTCATTACAGTAAACTTGTAAAAATAGATATATAATAAAACTGTAAAACCTTAATACCTCGAAATAGGTAACCAACATTTTTTTAATGAAAGGACATTGATTGTAACTTTTACAATTTTATCTAATTTTTCTTATTTAAAGTAAGAAAACACGCCTGAGCATGTTACTCTTTATTTTTAAAACTGAATGCTATTTATACAATTTATGTTATGTTAATCACAATTAAATATATTTTATTCATAAAGTTTTTATCGTTTTAAAGTCGTAATTACACAGAAATTTAAGTATAAAGCAAGTTAAGTTTCAAAGTTTTTTTAATCTTTTTAAGTACTATATAATTGTTAATAGGTGAAAATTTACGTTAAAAAAAAATAACAAAATCAAATAATAAACTACAATAAGACATTGATTAAACATTAAAGAAAGTTAATCAAGCCCAAAATTAAAAAAATTATAAACAAAACAAAAATGTACGAAAATAATTTTACAAATGGTTCAACTTGAAACTTTTTAAAGTTATTTAAAAAGAAAAAAAAAAGCCTAATTTGAACTTATTTATTAAGATAAGAATATATCTAAAATAAGTAAACTTTTAAGCTATAACTTTTAGCAATTATATGCTTTTTTAGTGGTAACGCTCAATATTTTAAACAAGGTTAGTTTTTATAGTTACTTAAACTATTTTAATAGGTAGTGAAAGTGTAGGTTATTACACCAAGGTTTTATCGTTAGCATGTTTTTGTTTTATTTCGAAACATTGAATTAACTACGTTGCGGTTAAGCAAATTAGTTTTTGTAGTCTACGAAGAAATTCAGTTGAACTTTTGTAATAAGAACTAGATTAAACTTTTGTGTAAATGTGTGGGTTTTAACAAGACATAAGTAAAAAAAAGAAAAACAATACTGTACAATACTGAAATTAGAAATAAATACTTATAAGTAATGTATAAAACATAAATCTTAATTTCTTAAAAAATAATTTTTATTCATTCAGTTACATCGAATTAATAAAAATATAAAAACTTTTAATTATGTTATGAGACCAAATGTAGTGTAGTTGATTTATAAAATTTAAGGCTTCTAGTAAATCTTTTATGTGATAATTTTTATTTTATAAAAAATTATATCGATAAAATATCAAATATTTAACCTTTTTTTTTACACCTACTATTTAATAAAAACATTAAATAGTTCTAAGTAAGTTTAAATTTGTTTATTTTAAACTTAAACTTAATCTTTAATATTTTGTATAGTAACAAAACACACATAATAGTTGTTTAATACATTTTAGATAATAATGTCTTTAAAATTTTTAGTTTAGGTATATTTATTGTATATAATGATATATATATTATAAAATTTAGTAGTTAGAAGTTATTTATGAACTATATATAACCATACAAAAATCATATTTAGAAACGAAAATCAAATAATTAAAAATGTTTAATTGGAAAACTTAATACCATAGATGTACATTAAATTTATTTAAATTAAATATATAATTGCACTAGCTGAAAACATATTTTATTATTTTTTAGTTTTACTAATGTAGGCTTATTTTGTTCACATGCTTTTTAACATTTAAAAAGACTAAATATAGTTTTGATGATACGATGTCAAAAAAAAGTAATTTACAATTAATTAATGTTTATAAAGTACTAAAAAACGTTAACTTATACAGGTGGAAATTAATAATATTAATTGCATTAGAATTTTCACCTACTGACTATAAATACATAGAAAATGTAATCCACTAAACTTTTTTGTTAGTTATAGAGCTAAAATAATATTAATTACTAATAACTAATTTAGCATAATCTAGTTTAAAAATATTTCCCTTAAGCATATTTTATAATATACAGATTTTCAAAATTTTTAACCTGTTGCATTTAAAACAAAATACGTTTTAGTGCAAGTTCTTTGTAATCAATAACATGCAGAAAAACTAAATATAACTTTTGTAGAATTAAGCTGTGATTTATTTTATATATAGTACTTTCAAGTCAATCATTTTATTTGATGAACAACTTTTAACATAAGACTGTTAACTTTTATACAATATTAAAATTCTAAAGATAAATAAATTATGTTAACCATTTGGTAACTTAAAGCTCCAAATAAAAAAAATTAGAAACTTCCTGAATAAAAGTTAAACAATTGATCCGTCCTTTCAATATTAAAATGTGATATTTAGTAAAACTTTTACTAACGTGTTCATAAGAGTGTTGAAATTTTTTAACCAGAAGGTGTCGTTCGAGTTCAATAAGCCAATTGTCCGAAGTTGAAGTGTAGCGAGCGACTGCCTTCGATGCTTCACGTGATTTTTCATGGATGATATCAATGCACTTCCTGCAATTTAAAAGGTATAAAATAACCGTTTACAAAAATAGAAACCTTCAGTTCGCAATTTAAAGCCATGGAACAATGCTTTAAACGGGCCTAAGGTGCTCTAGTAATATACCTTTTAATTTAGTAAGTTAAACTCAATTCTCAAATTTTTTTGTTAGGCGATTTTACAACTAAAAACAGATTTACTAATTGAAACTCTCCACACCAAGAGTTAATACTAAAAAATTTAGATATGACAGTAATTAATATTACATTCGACATTTAGTTATATCACTTTAGAAAAAGTATACTTTTTTTTTTTGGGTCATATTCAGAGTATTTTTGAACTTTTAATTTTTTTAAACTTATACAAAAAACTAGTATGAGTAGTGTTAGGTTAAACAGTTTCAATTTCACTAATGTTTGTTTTTTGTATATTTTCAAACTTTAGTCGTAATTTAAAATAATGAAAAGTCGTAATTACAACTAGGAAGTATTTTTCAAAGTCTGACTATCAACATAATTTTTGAAACTTTTGAGTACAAAACTTTAATATTTAGTATTTAAATGTTCTAAAACTTTTATATAAGTATAAGAAATGTATGCAGCTTTGCTTTTAAATCATAAGTAAATAATGAAAAATAACAAAAATAAGGTTTCTAGTTTATAAAACACTTTAGGTAAAAAAAACACAACATTTTTACGATTATAAAACCTTGTTTAAAAGTAATATCTAAGTTTACGTCTAAAAGAAACTCTTTTACTAAACTATATTTGATACACGAAACTATAACTTTTATTTCTTAAGCAACGAGAATTGACATATTAGCACTTAACAGCTAAGACCTTGAGTAAATATTAGTTTTATAGCCTTTTGTTACTGCATTCAAAAGCATGAAATTAGAAATTTCTTACTAAAACTAATTAATTTATGTTAATGAAACTAAATCTTTATTTGAATAGCAAAACATTTTCTAAAGTTATTATTTAAAACTCTTTGAAGGTTAATATGTTTTTGTTTTACTTTAAAAGACTTTTATATGCTTATATTAAGGTTTTATAAGTATAAATTTTAAAATACTTTGTTCAATGAGCATTTATTTTAATTTATTTTATAATTTGTTAGTTATTTTAAAAATACATTTATGAAAATGAAAATTAGTTGTTTAAGGTATAATAAATAAACAAGTTTGTTGTTTATTGTTTTAAAACAAATTTAAAATGCCCTAGATAAATATAACATACCCAAGATTTACTAAACTTTTACTTATAGTGAGACACTGAAAAATTGTATATACATATACTGAAAAATTATATTATTTTGAAAATGATAGTACCATTTTAATTCTTTCAAAAAAAAAATTAGGAAACCTATAGAGTTTTTTTTTTACTAAACCAACTTTTTATCATGACAATTACACTGTTGTACTTGTTCCAATACACGAATGCCCTTGTTCCTCAAATTTTTCAACTCCAGTTCACCGGACATCATCTCTTTCATCTGACCACGGTGTTTTATC
Source organism: Thalia democratica (assembly GCF_965202585.1). Classification (NCBI taxonomy): domain Eukaryota; kingdom Metazoa; phylum Chordata; class Thaliacea; order Salpida; family Salpidae; genus Thalia; species Thalia democratica. Next base: position 45,675,873 of record NC_139166.1, on the reverse strand, counting down.
AACATTTTTTTAGTTTCAGTAATGCTTTCGGGTGCATTTTGTGACGTAATAAACGCTGTTTTTTCATCAAACTTCTCGCATGTATTCTCACACAAAACGACGTAGGAGTCAACTACCTACAATTAAAAAATTTTGTTAGTATACTGGTGATTGTACTTGTAATTAATTCATTTCAATAATGCAATTAGATAATGCTCTTAGATATTTGAAGCGTAAACGAACGATTAGGCTTTAAATAATAATTGTTATAGATATGATAAGCTTTTCATGGTGTATTTTTGTTTATCAAGCATGCAAGATTTGTTTACTCTCCTTATTAGAGAAATCGAATAGGATTTTATAGCTCAAGGGTATTGCAGTTTGTATCTCTAATAGAGCAATTTAAAATTCTAACTCTGTCCTTTTTCGTTTCTTGTAAAAGTCTGACTAGCTTTATTTTTATAAAAAGTTTAAAAAAAATTAAGTTTAATCTAGCTATATAAACATAGTTACGGAATTTTTTGAACAAAATATACATAAAAAATTTAACGTTGTTAAGAAGTACGTGATGTTTGTTTAAAGTTTTTTTAAAGTTTTATTACAGAGATGACCAATCGTATATCAATGCAGTGTAAACATTATACGTTACCGTAACCAAACTAACAAAAGAAAACTCAAACTGTTGTTATGATGTGACTCGAACATAAAAGTAACATTTAACTTATCTTTTTATTCACAGCTATCCAGCCGTGGATACTTTATCTATTTTATTTTTTCAAAAGTTAAAAAAGTCATTTTTCCCTTCTTTAAGTTAATTTGTTTTTGTAGTCAGATATTTTATAAAAGTCTTTTAAAAAAAAGAAGTTATTGTATTTTTAAAAACTATGGATATATACAATCAACCTTTTTCATCCACTAAAAATTTGGTTTAATTAAATATATACATACCAGTCTTGATTGAATCCATTCAGATTGAGAAAACTTTTTGCTACCAGAAAGTTGCTGTGGAAGTTCATTAACTGTAACAAACAAGTGTAACTCTTCTAAACTTGTCAAAACTTCACACTGTCAAAATAATTTTCATTTTAAACTCAGAATAATCGAAAATAATTTCCAAACACTATTATTTACCAAATTTTTAAGGTCTAAATAAAGTTGACAAATTATTTACAAAAATAAAAGTTTTTGTTCAAAGCCGGTTACGTAATATCTAGGGATTGTTTTTCAACTAAGTGTAAACTGTCACCGATAAAATATGCTGAATTACCGTATGACAATAATTTAATTTTCATTAGAAATTTAAGCATTTGAACATCTTTTAATACTTTATTCACATCACAAAAGTTTATACAACTCTTTTTAACGGTGACAAATAAAAACATTTTACAAGCACGTTATATTAAAAAAAACAAAGCAAAATTGTAACAACATAAGAAAGATTTTTAAACAATACTTTTTAATTGTACAACGTTTAAACTTTAAGTCTCACATTTAACACTATGTAAAAACTAACGCTTGTGCGAAGTCTGCCTTCAATATAAGGTTTAAGATTTTCAGTTTGTAAATGCGACTCCTCAGTAAGAAAAAGAACTTCGAATTGTGCTGCATAGTCTTTACCATATTCCTGTATTTTTATGTTAGTATTTTACAAAACTACCAAAAATTCTTTCCAGTAATTCGTCTATGCCTAACAATTTCACAATTCACTACAAAATTTAAATGATTTTTTGTGTACTTTAAGATTGTAAACTTTATAACGTTCACTATTAATTTAAATCAACTACTTGAGATTTTTGTTTACGTTATATGATTAAACAAATAATTAAGACTATTATATAAATTTAATTCTACAGCTATTGTGTTTTACAAAAAAAAATCAAGTATATACATACTTTTGATACATATTGAAATAAACCGTACTATATCAATATTTGCTGAAAACATTAAATATTAAACTGCAGATAGAACAAGTCAAACAGAATAGTTATAATAACTGACAAGCGCAAAAGCTAATATTGTAACAGGTGCCAATTTTTCAATAATAATCAAGTAATTGCGTCTTTATTATTCTTTAAATAGTCAAAAATCATAGAATACACTTTAAAATAAACTTAGAGGTTGAACACTAAATTTAAACTTTTTTTTAAACACGAATATCATCTTAAATATCTCATCACCTTAAAAATATGCTTTCAAAGTTTCTCCCATTACTAATTGTCGTCGCTGTTTCGATTGTAAATGCTCACATGTTTCTCAGCGCGTTTCGCGATTTAATAATTTCAAATACAGGCCACTTATTTAGAGTCGAACAACGCTAAGCTTTCTTAAGTTGGCTGAAGTGAGCAGCACAACTTCAAAGAGTCTATGCCAAGTTCACATTTAAACCTTTTTATTGCCGCTACAGCCGTTTGTTAGTTTTATGACGTCGAGAACTGAATGGTTTTACGTAATTATATTTTTCAATGTTTCAAGATATGCTTTAAGGTTTTTCAAATAGTCGCTAATTAAGCAATTGTAGTTGTGAATTGTTACCTTAACAATTTTAAATACTTTAAGCTTATTTAAAAATTCTTATTTTTCAAACAATTTCTCAGAATTTATTTTTCGCCTTAAGTACTGAAATAGATACTTAAAATTGGGTAGCTGCAGTATGCAACGATGTAATGTCGTGCAGTTATTAGTAATTAGATCCATTAAACTACTAAACAGTGGAAGTAAGTATTTTTATAGCATCGGAACTGTTCCTTACTTTTAATATTTACAATCAAAAAAAAAGTTTTATTACAATGATATATTAAATATGTATAAAAAATTTGAGGTAACTTATAAATAAATGCTTCTAAACACCCGTTTGTGCTATGAAAAATCCAAATTATGAAACTGATAGCACGGCAGACCCTTTTTTTTTTTGAAAATGCAACCGATATTAACTTTCAATTAAAAATTGCAGTTTGTTAAACTTAAGAAAATTTTAATTGCCTCAGGCAAGGTCAAGGACATAATTACTTTGTTGATGTGGTGACAATGCTGTATTACAAAACAAAAACAAAAGCGGTGTTTAGCAAAACCTCAGCGGGTTTACTTTTAGCTTTATAATAAAATACTTAACAGAAGCGACATGTACAAAGTATATAATATTTTATTTTTGATTGATGTGCAATTAATTATGTGTTTTTTAAGTAACAAATTATGATTAACTAATTCTATTTTACGGATATTTTATTAAGTGTATATAAATTTGAATAGTTTAAAAGATTAGCTGACCTAATTATTGTAAGTTATATAGTTGATAACTTTCTAAATAGTTTTTCAAAAAGGTGTTTATATTTCAATGCAGTAGTTTTTTGTTGTACTGAAAAGTTCAGTATAAACCATAAATGTAACTATTTTTCGAAAAGATTAAGTTGTCTCTTTGTTTAAATAATCTCTGAATTCACAGCACGGTTAGAATAACTATTGTGTTTTTTTTACAGCTTTTAACGAGGCCGATATAAACACAGTGGCTATGACGTCATAATCAAGCCGGCTCATTACAGGATGTGAGCGTTGTCCGGCCTCGGCCGTTCATGAGAGGTGAAAGATTTGAAAATCAGTCGAGCGTAAACGTACGAAACTCGGGAAACCGACCGGTGTTTTTGTTTCTGCAATAACAAGTCTCAGTAATTGCAGCATTCAGCGACCTCCCGTATCAGTGGACTTTTTGGCTGTTTATCTGTTTGAAATCGGCTACAAGAAACTGAAAATTTTAATCAAATCGACTAAGTAAATTTAAGCGAAGATTCACAGCTAGTCGCTAGATTGACCTTTGGACTTTGAAATGATGTCATAATGTACTACATATTTTGATTGTAACTCGGTGGGTGGTTAGTGTGAGATTAAACAAATGAGTATTTACTTTACTAAAGGTTTTTTTATTCAAAGTTTACTCAATTATTCTTATTCTAGTATTATGCACGTCATTGTGTTGTGAAGCTAGTTGTTTAGATGTAGGATTAGTTTACTTAGTTACTAAGATTTTTCTTTGTATAAAATCCTCTTTTTTTTTTTAAGTAGTATTAATAAAACGATCGATAAAAATATATTTTAAAAACATTATCATAGTACAAGATAACTAAAACCGTTTATTAACTAATTTTATTTTATCTTATATGTTATCTACCATTAAAGTTTTTTTATAAAAAAATCCGATGTTTAAATTATTAGCAAAAGTATTATAAAATAAATTGTTTATAACTGTTAAATACTATCTAAAATAAAAGTTAGGTCGTTTTCCAAAAAAAAAAAAAAAATTTCACTAAAATTAAGTAACAATATCTACTACAAAAACTAGTACTTTCAAATCAACTCGAGAAAAAATCTACAATAATAAACGTTTTGGAAATTGTTTAAAATCAATACCTAGAAGTTTTTAATAAAATGTTTAGGACTATTTACTTAATTTGCTTTATAGAGGAAATTTAATACGTTTTATATCACTATGGTGATTTATTATATAAGTTTAAATACGAATTATATATGTTTATACTCTTAATGTTAAAACTGTTGTTTTAGTTTTAACGTAAATGAATCAACAAACTAGTATTAATACTTTTATTTTAAAACAGTACATACACAAAAACTACTTGGCTAAAACTTATTCTAATTTAAAAATTATTGAAAAAATACTTTAAATATATTTTTAAGTATACCAGCTTATAAAACTGCCAACTTAAATACTTTTGAAGAAAAATAGTTAAAACTTTTTGTATATTTTGAAGTCTTAAAAGCTGTTTTATAAAAGAAAGTTGTAAAAAGTTTTTCAAAACCTTTTTTATGTCATGCGTGTATAACTTTCAAATAGTTATGGTTTTGTTTACACTAACATAGACTGTATATGCTTTTTTCGTTTACTACATTACTCTTGATTATTTATGTATTTTATATCTTTAACAAACAATAATAAACACTTTTTACTACAAACTAAAAGTTTTTATCCTTAAAATATATAAGTGATTGTCAGTTTAAAGAAAACTTTATAAGTAAACTTAAAGTTTGAAATTTATTTACTTAGTCATCAAGTTCTCGCATTTTGTGAAAATTACAACTTTCACACCTATTGTTTAGTTACGTTCCTATTAGAAACAAAACAATGTCAGAAAAATGAGTTACTCAAAAAGCATTCTAATGCATTTTTTTACTGTAGTTATATACGGCTGTCTAAAATTATTACCAAACTTTTAGACCTTTAAAATTTGCGTTTAGTTTATAATAAATGCTTCAAAACGTATACAATATTTTTAACTTGTAAAATATCTGAACTTGTTAATATATAAGAAAATAATTTTTTTTAACAAATTGACCTGCAACAAGCCCAATGATTCGATCGCAGTGTCAGTAAACTGTGATATGTTTGAGCTCCTTGCATCTATTAACACGACGTATGAAGATGTTAGACGACAACTACAATAAATACAATTTGGAATTATATATACATACATATATAAAAAGAAAACAAGGTGATTGTTTAAACTAATACATATACATATATATATAGTTTTTTAAAGTATTAATTTTTCCAAATCTTTTATTTACTTTTTTTTTCAATTTACGTAATTCACAATACAAGTCGAAAAAACTCTTTTGATCATATAATAAACCATTAGCTTTTTTAACGTTTTCATTTATAAAAGAAAAAAAAAGTTTAAAGTCTTACATATTGAGCTATAATTTATAAGAAAACAGTTTTTTGAGCGTTTTATTTGATTTATACAAAATTTCAATACAAAGCTTTCAAAAAATGTACTTGTAATTCACCTAGTCACAAATAACATTTACGCCGGTCTTGAATCTTAAAAATAATTAATTTAAAGGATTTTTTAATATAAGTAAAAATTAAGCTAGAAAAACTTTAGTATATTTAATCTATTTTGAATTGTTCAAAACGAGTTTTATATATTTTTTGGTTTTTCAATCCTTATTTTAACTTTTTGTTTCAGAATTTTTTTAGAATCATTAGTTTTTTGTCGAAACTAAAATCAGCAGTGTAAACATTTCGACTGTTTACACAATTTCAAATTGTATGAAACTTATTGTTGCACAACATTTATTCAAAATTTTTAAATATTATAAAACACTTTGAATACAAACAAAATTTAAAAAAATACACAAATAGCCTTTACACTCACGTAAGGTACATGAGATAAACGGCCAGCAAGTCCCGTTCAATATCCACTTTATTCCATGTCAGCTCATCAATGCGTATGACGAGGACTTGTCTGCCTCTTCTGTCGAGTGTTCCTGTTCAAAACTTTTCAATGTTTAAACAATGCTTAAAAGTGCAACCGCAGCAGTAGGTTTGGAAAAGCCGCGTGCGCTGTGTATTGCACGACCTAGACTTTGCTTTGCAAGTTTTTTTTTTTCGAGTTTTACAAGAAATGTTTGAATAGTTGTATAAATATATGTTTAAAAACAATGAAGTTGTAATTAATCATCACAGAGCAATTTTCTTTTAATACGTTTTTTTAACCAATTTAATAAAAAACAAGACATTATGTTCTAGAAAAATATTAAACAGCGCAGTATTCAATGCATTAATATTTGCAAAGGTCTCACGACTTTCTTCATAATGAGTGTAAGACGGACTTCAAAGAAATTCCATTTAAATTAGAGTAGCTTCTATATAGCAGCAAGTAACAAAAACATATTATTTTTTATAAGACAAACCGATTTGTTTGACAAGCTAACTATTGTGTGTTTTAAACAGGTTTATCACATCGCTTTTAAAATAACTTATACTTTAAGTCATTTCAATAACATATGGAAAGCTTGTTAATTAAAAGTCTAAAAACAGTTTTCTATAAGTGTAAATAAGTTTAGTATAAATTTCAAGTAGTTGACAACTGTAAAAGGTATCAGAATATACATTTTTTCTAATACATGTAGAGAACAATAGATATTAGCAGTCATATTAAAAACACTATAATAAGCTTTTTTTAGCATTTAAAAAATAATCATATAACTAGATTTTCACTTTTTGTTTATTTTTTTTTTGGAAAAATGTTTGTACATTTATTTTATGTTTTTACTTTTATCTTCAACCAATTACTTTTTATAAAAATAGGTTACAAGTTTTCATTAGTACAGATCAAAAAGTTTATAAATAAATTTACAAGCACCCATATATCTAGGGAATGTTTTTAAATTAATGTACTTGAGTAAATACATCTAAAAAAAAATTGTTGTATTTTGATTTAAACTATTTAATTTTTAAACTAAGTTCTACCAAAATAACTAACTTAGACTAATTATTATAAATAAAACACTTTAAACCTTGAAAATTTCCAAACAAATTTAATTGTATCAACATTTACAGTTTTTATATGATGCTGTATTACACAGTATCTTAAAGGTATATAAACAGTAGAGTTACTAAAATTGATTTCAATGCAGTTTAAGGTATCAAGAAAATTATAAAACATTACAGCAGGAATTATTCCTTTTTCTATGACAATTTAATAAATGTTGTTGCGATTTTTAAAAAATTGGTCACCTAAAAAGTGATTAAAGGATACTAAATTATTTTTACTCAAAAATACCTTTTTTTAATGCCAGTTTTTAAATGTTAAAAAAAAACTTGTATTTAAGATTTGTTTTGATAAAAACTTATTTTTTTACAAACAATATGTACACTTAATGTTAGTTTTAAACATTTATTTTTCTAAATGTTTGTTTGTTTTTTGTTTAGACTAGTTAAAAGGTTATAAGTAACGATTTATAAATATTCTGTAAAATGCTTTTGTTTATTCAATGACGCTAAGTTATAAAATAAACACAATAATACCATAGGTAAATTTAAATAGATTATTTATTAATAATGATTTAAAGCTTATTGTCAGCTTAGAAATTAACTTTTAACATTTTTTATTGTTTCTAGGAATTATAAAGTCAATCTCACTACTTTACTTATAACCAATATTTTTAACTATTTAACTAGTATTTTTAAATTTTGTTTTAATTTTTTTTTTCAGGTCTGATCAAAGATTTTTAAGTTTTAAAATGACTTATAAAAAAAAATTAAACGCCATTGTATATTTTTCTTTTTTTTATTAAATTTTTTAACCTGATAATATTGCAATTCCAGAATGAAGTAGATCAATTGGAATTTCTTTGATTTGTCGTGGAGTAACAAGCTCTGATTGATTTATTGAAAACTCCTTGAACAAAGTAGACATTGCTGTCAATGAACTTGATTTATTTACATCAGCTGTTATAAATTTGAGTAATTTTTATGTAGTTTAACAAAAATATACTATCTTACACATAAAAAATAGTCTGCAACGAATACTACTTTAAGCTAATAAAATCAAATATCAATAGCATAGTTTCGATAGTTTTCTTAGTCTTCGATACATCCTTAGATAAAAAAGGAAATATTTTGTAAACTAATATCTAGTTTTAAGACTAGTAAAAAATAATTTACAAAGTATAAGTAAAATCTCAATTAATTTTGTGAAAAAAAAAATCATTGCCTAAATGGCTTTATATATATCGAACCAAAATTAAGCTAATTTTAATTGAACACATGAAACAAGTTTAATCTGACAATAGTAAAAGCTTAATTGATTTTAAGGCAGAGCAACTACGTTTTAGGGTGTATTATAATTTAGTTTGTATTATTCTTAATGACATATTACAGGTGAAAGCACTAATGACATTTACTTTGTTTATGAAACGAAAAAAAAATATTTCAACTTAGTTGAGCGTTAGGAAAAAATGTTGTTAAGAAATTTGTTTTATAATATCTAACTTAAAAACTTAAGATCAAACGTTTCATAACATATCTTAGAACTTTATAAATTGTATATTTTATCTTGTTTGTTTGGCATTGAAAATTTTAATGTTTCAAGATATAAAACTAAACAACTTTTTCACATTACTAGTTTTCTAGTTTTATCACTAAATTTCAATATAAAAAATATTTTTAAATTCTTTTAAACTCCTTTAGTCATATTTAAAACAAATAATTTAACTCCATCAAACTTACAAACGTATTTACAGATACTCAAAACTAACCGTTTGTAGTTTTGTCTTTTCGAGGGAACGTTCCAACATTAAATGCGCATTTTTGGTCTTCTTCGTTTACCTGCAACGAGCTAACAGTTATTTCTTCGTTCAGCGTTCTCGTGGAAAACTTCCTGCTGTCTCTCGAAAGACACTGTCTGCTGCAGCTTTCGCCGAGCCTCGGAAGGTGGTCGTACGAATAAAACCTTCTTCTGTGTGGCATGGCCTTGTCCGACCTGCCGAACATCGAGCTGAACGTGGAGTTGAACGACAAGTTGAGAGCTTGCTCCTCCTCTTCGTTGTCGCACTCTTCTTCCTGAAATTCGAGAGATTTCAGCAGGTTTCTGATCGTCATCTGCGACTCCTCGATCGATCTTGCATCTTCATCACACTGCTGCTTTTTGTAACAACTCTCCTGACTTTTCTCTGGACTGAGTTTTTTACTGTATTCTTGACTGATAATTTTAAGGCGGTTGCTTGATTCTTCTTCTTCGTTGGAATCTAAACAGACCTTTGCGATGATCGACTCCAGCACAGACTTAACGCACAAAATTCTCGTTTCATCGTTTTCCATTCGTTTCTTTGTGGCAGTTGAAATAAAATAAAGGCAGTGCAATTAGTATGGTAAGGTGGTTCGATAGCTAAAACTATTGTTGTATAGATTCTGCAACAAAATAACAAATAGTTAAAACAGTAAAAATTTCCTAAGTATGCTGCTTTCCGTTTAACATTTTTATCAAATAGTTTAAGTTCTATACTTAGCGTAGGAATTTAATTTTACATACAAAAGTCATAAAAGCTTTAATATGTTGCAAAAAATTATAAAACTGTTCAGAATTTAAAAAATTCTACCAGCAAAAATATTTAATAAAAATTATCGTATATTAAACAATTTGATTTATCAAATAGCGCAATTAGTGATTATTCGGTAGAACTATTTCATTTCGAAATCAATAAAACTTAGGTTTTTCATAAATAAAAACAATAGCAAAAGCATAAAAAAATTTTAAATACCATTTACATGCAGTACTTATTTCAAAAAAACTTTTTTTTCTCTAATTTTGTAAGATAATTAATAGCGAAGTAAAATAATAACTATTTTAATAACTTAAAACTAATGTTGTCTAAACATGCAACTGTTTGTATGTTGTCTTTTCATAAGGTGTATATTTAACAATACAACTTTAATAATAATTAAGCTATTAAAATTCTTACTTTCTACAACAAACTTTATAGTCAAAAATGAGAACTTATAATAACATTCATACAGTATTAGAAACATCGCTTTCTTTGACTTTTGAGACACACAAAATCTCTGAGTAGCACGTAAAAGTAACTACGAGTTAAAGAAAGGCTAGCTAACAACTTATTAAGTGGTCTGCCGGTAGTCAGCACTGACCACTATGCTAACAACTTTCTCTCACTCACAAAATGACAATGCCTTTTTTGCTAAAGCCACCCTAATTTATAACCTACCAATAAGCACATGCGCGCGGTTAAATCTGCTACGGCCTTGAAGCGAACTGCTACAAAATAAAAACGAAATAAAATTATACGGCAAAAGACCGAGCAGTCGCAGCTATAATAAAGCTTTTTCTACGTCTCGTCGCTCGGACGGTCTCTCGCACGCCCAAAAGTGTTGAAAATACAAAAAAAATCCAGCCTGATTTTGGTTAAATTAAAATCTAAAGGTTAATTTTCATTTAAAGTACTTTAAGATTAAATTGTACACCAAGTCATTATGCATGTTTAATTAATTCAACTAATGTTTAAGTGATTTGTTTCAAAGTTTTTGTAATCGTTATTATTTTATAATTTTTACATAAAAGTTTGTTATCTAAAGTTTTTAACTTTTATAACTGTAAAAACTTTCAATTTTATAAAAATGTAATCCTTTATATTTTTAAAACTTATAAGATACGTACAAAAGTGTTTGTATTTGACTGTTTTTTCTGCTTACTGTATAGCAGCTTATTTTTTATACTAAAATGTATAAAGACAATATATTTTAACTTCATTAGTTTTTATTATTCGTTTTTTTAATATATAATCTTTAAGTGCATTATCATCTTTTAATATTCTATTTTATCATCTTTGATTTATTAAACAAGTTTAGTGCATTATGAAGACAATACTACTCATTATAGTTTCCTAAGATAAGATTTTTTTTGGAAAAAATATTTTAAAAAGTTGTACTCAAAAATGAACAGACTAAAAAAAAAATTACAAAACTAGCTACTAAAACTGAAGTTTTATTTTAAAAATCTTATAAAATAAGCTTCTTAATGTCAGTGCAAATTTTCCTAAAGAGTTTTTATAAAACTATTTGAAATTCTAATCACAAAGTTTATAAGTCTATACGAATGCAGTTGTTAATTTATAGTTTTTCATTGGAAAAAATGTTATTTTAATAATTTTTTGGTGAGACTTAAAATATATTTTTGTCTTTGATTTAAGTCTTACATGAAAAATAAATTTAGCTATTTTAATTTTTTTCATACAGTTGTTGTTGAAAGTATTTTTTTTTTTAGTCTTTTGATTTTTGACTTTACTAAACGCAAAATTAAAGCTTATTTTGATTTATAACCTTGAGAAGAACTAATTTGAGAACTCGATTGTATTCTAAGTTTATTGCAACAATAACACCATAAAATTTTAATTTTATGAAACTAATTTGCACGTGTGCACTTTTTAATGTAGGGAGTAAACTCTAATTTTTGCTTCGAAGTAATGACACAAAATTGTAGAAATTGCGTCATTAACTGCTTTGTTTTGACACGTAGTCTGAGGCTGTGGTTGACAATAATAAGACGATGTTTAAGATCAATAAAAAAACAAAGTTAAAATTTTTAAAGTAAGCGCAGTTGAAATTGGTAACAAAAAGACTTTATTTGTTTAAATTGCTTTGTTTGTTTATTCATAACAATGTAAATATAAAGGATAGGTTTTTTTTATTGAAAGGAAAGTTTCAAAAGTGCTTTTAATCTAAAAGAATATACTAATTTGTAAAAAATAATCTTAGTAATAAGCTCTTATTATAAATTGTTGTTTGTTAAAATTCACAATGGTTTATTTTTATCTTTTTTCTTGTGATATCTGAGCAAATTTAGACAAAAAACGTTAAGAAGAAATTACGCTTTTGTTAAAATCACAATAGAACTTTGGTAATTTCTTTTTTGTAAGAAGTGTCATTCACAGAGCGTTCATAGTCGTGAAAGGGTAAGTGGTGTTTTTCCAACATTGACTTGGGTAAACTCCATGTTTGTCCGCAATGTTTGCTGCTAATTCATCACCTAATAAAAATATTATTAAAACCATTTTTCATTTATTAAAACTTATAAATTCAACGTATATTCAAATCGAAATTACAACTGTTTTTATAACAAGAGAGCTTTATATTTACTTTTGTTTTTATAACAAGAGAGTTTACAAGTACTTTAAAATGATAAAAAGTTTGATAGTGGTATTTGAAAATTGATACTTGCAGTACTTACTTAAATGAACTTGTTTCGTTGAATAATTATAAAAAAAAAAAAAATTTAAAAACTTAATCATCTTAGCTAGCTTTTGAAATATACCAAAATACCTTAAGTGTTTTTAAAAAATAAAAAAGTAAAAAGATACAGCTTAAATAGTTTACAGTAGACTACCGCTTAAGTACGCAAATTGAACCCGACCAAAAAGTGCGTACTTAGCACGGGTAGTGCGTACTTTTTGACGACATAGTATAATATGAAATTTAGTTGTTTGTTTTCTTTCTTACAACTAGCCACCAAATAATTAAGCCAAATAATTAAGTCTTTTTATTTTAAATAGCATTTGATACATAACTCTAATCTGAAAATTTTTTTATTAGATTATTTTTTAAAATGATTTATTTTTTCTATAAAAAGTTTCTACATAATGCTAGTCAAGCTAAGTTTAGTTTACTTAATACATTTATTATAATTTTCCGTTAGCTAAAAAGTGCTTGATTTTATTTTATTTGAAAGAAAAACGTTTCAGGACTGTTTTTGTAAAAAAAAATTATATGAGTAGAAACATTTATAGTATAAGTGCACAATGATAAGGTGCTCATTAACTTTTTTTAAACTTAGTTTTTTGTTGTTGTTTCTTTTTTTTATATGTTTATTTTGACTTTATAAAAATTGTAACTAGTTTTTGTGGTTAACTAGTTTTGTATTATGTCACATTAAAATTAGCCTTTCTTTTGCAGATATTCTGAAAGTTTTTGAATAAAAAAGATTTATAAATTTTAGAAAAGTTTAGAGAAATTTAGAAAAATGGATGGAAAGTGTCAGAAAATGACTCTATGGAACAAATCTTTAGAAAAAATCTAAGTCTAAGAAAATTTAGAATTTTTTTTGTCTTTCTAGGTAAGTGCGTACTTAAGGCGAGGTGCGTACCAAAAAAAGTGCGTACTTAAGCGGTAGTCTACTGTACTATGAAATAAATTAATTATAATAAATTATAAAATTTTACTACAAGCTCGTTATTAACACAAAATAAAAATAAATACTATTCTGAAAAGTTGAAAAACACTCTATCAAAACAACTCTATAGCTGAGTAACTGAAAGTAGTTTTCTTAAGTCGTATTCAGTAATGTTATATAAATATCTATATAGAGATCTGAACAAAAGTTTTTTAATTTCAAAGAAACAATTAACTTTAATTGTTCAACACTTTTGATTATTTATTGGCATAAGCTAAGTCAGCTAAGTTTAGCATAAAAAATTAGTATAAAAGTATTCGCTCGAAGTAAAGGATTTACTTTAAATAAGCTATCTAAGGTTTTGTAACATGTACATAACTTATGTTTTCACTTAGTTTTATAAAAAAATTGTATCATCAACCTGGAGATACGACATTGTATGTGAAAAGCATACCGACATCTTCGTGCTGGGAAATATGACAATGAACCACAACACCTCCTATGTACTTGTCGGCAACGAATCTTACCTGAAATCGTAATGGTGTAAGCTAGATATGTGGTCTAATGAGGTATCAAACGCAATAATTTTGACAATGATTTGTTCGTTCAAAGTATAATGTTTTATACAGACATGTCTTACTGTAATGTTTGACAAAGGAGGTACTACAATAACATCTCGAAAACGCTTGCCATATACATATCCAATGGAGTCCTCTTTAGCACTTTTGAACCTTGTTTCATGGCCAAGATACTTTAGGTCTTCAGAGCTTGGATACGCGTAAGAGGCATCTTGAGTAATAAGCACAATTAAAACTTTAATATCTTATTTGAAACGCAATTATTTGTAGTTAGTAAAAAAAATATGTCTATATGTCCCGATAAATTAGCTTTTTATGCTGGGCCTTAATAAAATTTAACTGGAAAATAATTTTATTTTATATGCACTAATTTCTTATTTGTAACAGAAATCATATTTAGTTTAATTTTAAGATGTTACAACCGAAAATCAGGCTTTTAGTTTTATCTTTTTAGAAAAACCTTAGCTACTAGTTTTGAAAATAAATAAATTACTGACTTAAAAATATTGATTTAGTTTTAGAATTATATACATAAATAAGTTTATTTGGTAGTAAATAAACTTTCAGTTAATTGAAACAATTTAGTTTTAAAAAATTAGAATAGTGTTTAACAAAACAGACTTTTTTCAAATCCAGTATATTGGGTTTCACACATTCTTTGACTTTGTAAATCAAAAAAGGCGTTTGATTTCTTGCTGTTGATTGGTCCATTAAATTTGTTGTAACCGATTATCTATAAACGTTATTATCATAAAGAAGTATTTTAAACATCAAAAATGCATTGGAGGATGTTTATTAATCTTATTATTACAAAGTAGATAATAACAATTTTTTTAAAAGAATAAAAATATAAACTTGAAAACTGTTGACATGCATATGCAAGGGGTGAACAGCATCAGTGGCAGAATTTACCAGAAACCATTCCTGGACACTCCCTTCTTCGCATGCGAACCTATTTAATTAGCTATTTGTTTGTTTTCACAATAACAAAGCAACCACAAACACTAATTGAGTAATTAAATTAAAAACATATACATCTATAACTTGTGAAGTTTAGTAGCGAATTTAGCTAACTTTTTTATGTTATTTATTGTTAATATTAGCGTCTAAATATATATTTTTTAATGTTTTAAATAAGTAAAAACTTTAAGTTTGTTTATACTTTTAAGCTTTTAAAAGCTAGTTAGTAGAAGCTTTATAGTTATTTTATAAATCAGTAAAAATTTATTAGAATATTTCTTCACGTAATTACTACGTAATCACAAAAACTTTTGAGTTTAATTAATTATAATTAAAAAGGAAATTAAGTTTTAAGGACTCCAAACAATCCTACTTATAGTTAACTGCATCTACAAATTGTTCACGGTTGAGTCTCAGATTGGAACTCAGCTCAACAATGAATTGAGAATTAACTTCATCTTTTGATAGATCACGTAAGAATTTCGGTCGTAATGGTAAGCTTCCATTTATTTTGGTAAGATCCGTTTTTTCGTAGTTGTGTTTTACAAGAAGCCTGAGAATCCTACCTTGATACGCTGAAATTCCTCCTAACGAGTAGTCTTCTTGCTCAGTCTGTTTTACTGCATGAATCTATATAACAAGATGGAGTGAAATAAAGTTGATTTAAAACAACTAAAAATAGGTTTTTAAATGACTGCAGAGTAAAACGTTGTTTTATAACTTACAAGTTAGTAACGAAAACAATTTAAATTTGGTTTGACAAGATGTATAGGGATCGGTTTTGAGCTAAAAAGACATTTTAAAACATTAGTTTAGATATTTAATAAACAGTATAAGCAACTCTGTAAAGATTTTTTTGGAGTTTATCAGTTTTTAAGTTTCAAAATCAGTTAAAAATTAAAAACAAAACTTATATTTGTTTTTAAAAATAAAAACTTTAAGAGCAAAGTGCTAACTAACTAAAATGTAAAAACATAGGACATCCGGCTAAATATTTACATATAACACTTTTTTTTCTGAAGAATTATCACTACTTTTGTTTGGTTGTCATTAAATGAGATGTGCTGTTAATGTAAGAGACATAAAATTTGAATATATATTTAATGATGTCCATGCGTATTAAATATGTTTAAAATAAGTAGATATTTAAATATAGTAAATTTTGAGGGAGTGTTACTATAATATGCTGTTTTATATTGACTTTAGATGAAAATTAATTTAAATTAAGTTAGGGCTAGATCCAAAATAGATAACTTTATCCGGTATAATACTGTTTAAAATTTATTACTTTCAAAGTTACTGAAACTTTTTTAAGGCAACTTTTGCTTACATTAAATACAAAGTATTATAAACTTACTGCAGAAAAATTCTTAAAAATAGTTTTTTATTATTTAACCTCAAAATATATTTTGTACTAGTTTTTTATTTAGTTAAAACTAATGGAATTAAGGTTAAGTTACAATCAAAAACAAAATAGCTTATGTATGCTTATATGTCTAGATTAGAAAGTTTTGGTAAACCTTCAATTAAAAACAATTAAAATTAAGTTTTATGTGTACTTAAGCAAGAAAATATAAAACTATTTCACGTTTTTATATAAACTAACACAAAAACTGAGATTAATTAGATTTGTTATAGGTAAAAACTATATTTTAATGTAATTAATATTGTTTTTGACAATTGTTGGTTCACGTACTTATTGTTTACTGCACTTTTTTTTTACTTACTAATCAATCGTTATTTTTAATAAATAAGATCATTTGAGAAATTTTTAGAGACTTTGCATAAATTTTATTTTTGTCTACGTCGGACTATATTTAATTACAAGTTCAATTATTAAAAAATCCAACTATCTAAACAAACTTCATACACTCCTGGGTTTTTACAAGAAATTAACCAGTCAGCCCTACTTCCTGGAGGCAAAACTGTTTTGTTAAAACGCAATTTTGCTGGATAGTCAAAGTAGATTCCATCATTTGCTATTTCGTACAAAGCGCAGTTCGTACTTGGACTCAAGTGACCGGAACGTAATCGAAACAATTGCAATATTAAGACGTCAACTCCACCACCGTTTATAAACCTAATGTAAAAAACTTTATTACAAATGTATTATTATTTGTTATGATAGACGGATTAAACATTTTTATTCAATTTAATTTAGGAAATATTGAAAACATATTCAACTTTTAAATACTTAAAGTTGTTAATTTCAATTTAGATTTAATAAAAATACCATTTTAAGCGAATAAAGTTGCACTTATTTAAGTTTTTATAGCAACGTTTCTATATATTAAAAAAATTATGTACACCTCTTATACTTAGAAATAAACTGCCTAATAATTTACAGATTAAATAAATAAAAAATAAATATAAAATAAAAAAAAGTTTTACCGAAAACGCTTCCTTTGATTTGTTGTGATAATTAGCTTCGGCCATAATTTCCCATTAGTCGTGTAGTGTCTAATGTTCTTTTCAGCATAATCTTCAAAGGTTTCTTCTTTTGAAATTATGTATTGACTTAACCTGTGAATTAAAACGATTGTCTTTAAACATTTTTATAGTGTTTTTTAACCCTTTAAACATGTATTAAATAAGTTAAAAAAAACTAGATTAATATATTTTTTTTAATTACATTAGGTTCGGTAGACTGAGACCGAGAGAACGAAACCGGTTTCAGTCTACCAAAGCTTGTGGTCTGATGATCGAATTGGTATGAGCAACCCTTTTGTTAAACTTGAGCTTGTCTCACGGTATACGAAAGTGCAGGCTTCTGCTCCGTAGACTTTCGCATATTTTTTTGTTGATTGAAATTCTTTTACTTTTCTTGAAAAACTGTTTTGTAACAGTTTAAAAACAAGTTTTATGTACTTAAGTCAAAAAACGTTTATACCTAAAAAGTAAAGAGTCGTTAATTTTTTTCTGCATCTGTGAATAGCCTCTACCATTCTTATCCGCATACACTAGGACTGGCTGCAGCATAAGAATAATATCATGTTGGCAACTGGTCGGACATGAAACCTCCCATAAGTAGACCGGAGTTTCTTCTTTCTCGTCCGATATCACGATTGCCCCACCCATACCTCCGTTGCTCTTTAAGTAGATAAGTTGTGAGCTAGTTTTCTACATAGAGCTGTTAAATCTAAACTTTATACATTTTTAATTCACAAAAAAACTTTTATTAATCGCAAATCTTTTAAGGAAAAAAATAAAGTTTTTTGATAGTTGAAATTAAAAGAAGATGCTTTTAAACTGTAATAATCTACTTTTTAAACTTTTTATAGTTTATAAATACTTAAAAATAAGTAAGGCTAACAGTGTTTGGCGAGATTCAGTCAGAAACATGTTTTATTATTAAAAGTTGTGAAAAACATTTTTGATGATTAATTAATACCTTTATAAAGACTTATTGGTCTATCGCTAATAAAATTAGTAGTAAGTTATATAGTTTATTTTATAATTGTATATTTTTTACATTACTTTAGAGCATATTTTTAATGTAAGCTCATTAAATTCCGCAGACTGCGAAATACTGTTTTTAACAAGTTATTTAATGAGCGAAATATCAAGATTTTACGAGTTTCTATTATGTCCATTACATATTAAAGGCTGCCAATTCTTAGTATACTTCATTGTATGTAACATGCGGCTCATTTTTACAAAATAAGTACTTGCAATGCAGTCGCGCCATGAAAGTGTGGGTGGTACCAGTAAGTTCCTGATGGTTGTAAAGCATTTATTTTGTACTCATACTTAGCTATACTCTCCGGCGGCACCTGGCGGAACACGTTGTCTTGTGGGTCCTTAAAAAGAATTTTTTAGTTTCTATTTTTTTGTGTTATACTTGCATTAAATTACGCTCATTTCAAACTTCTAATACAGCACATTTTTTTAATTTTTTTAGAATAAAACATTAGTTAAAAACATTTTTAATCTTTTCTTATAGATGAAATATAATAAGAAATTGATAATCTACCTGTGAATCGATGTGTAAACCGTGAGTATGAATATTTGTCGTGTTTGGAAATCTGTATGAGTTCAAAGGAGCTGCTGGGTCAGGTAGTCCCAGCTGGTTCACCTGTTACAATGCTCGACTGTCAGTATTTCAAACTTTTAAATATCTAGTACTGAAGGCAGAAAAAGATTTAGTTAATGCAAAGTTTTAAAAACTTTATACAAAAGTATATTTTTATACTAACAATTTTTAATAGAATAGTATCATTACGGTGAACGAGCCAAACATCAGAGTTTAGTTTTCCATTGTAAGTTCTTCGCATTGTTTTCATCCAATCTATTTCTATTTCAGCTACTTGCACATTCAGTTCTACTCTCAAAACTCCATTTGTAGACCGCAATATATTTGGCTGCTCAAAATCTTCAAAACCTATAATTAATTCTAAATTTTAATTTTATTTTCAATAACATAGATAGTTTTTACTTTAGATAAGTATAAATAGAATAAAAAGATTAACTAAGTCGAGGGGACACTTTTTCACAAAGTACACACTTAAAGAGCTACGCACCCGCGTTAACTGCGCACCGTACTTTACGCTGATGCGTACCTCTTTAAGTGCTTACTTTGTGAAAAAGTGTCCCCTCGTGCAACTGTGACACCCACCCATTATAAATATATTTTAAAGCTTTAAAGTTTTGTTTATTTTAGTTTTATGAAAATTCAATCGTAGTTTAATAAAAAAACAAATAGCTTAAAATATTACCTCTAAAATTGCATGGTCTATAGTTGCTACAACAGATAACTTTCTTCTCTTCATATTTTGAAAACAATATATTTATCAAAAATATAATAATTTCTAGTAACATGCTAAAAAATTTAAACAAAATAAGTTTTATTACTTTTATAAACACCATCTCTTTCTAACATAACTTACAGTACTACTTCAAGTTAAAAATACAATTTCTTAAACAAAGTGGATAAACAATTAATTTTATTTTTAGTTTACATTTACAAATGCAATATGCTTTGAAAAAGGATTCAAAGAGTAATACATAGAAAAACTTCCGGTTCTATCACATTCGTTATGAGAACAAACGCCTTATCATTTCATCTTGCCCTTAATATAAGAAACGAAATGATGTATTTATATCAAGTTTTTTAGATGATGTGCAATGTTTTAAATAATTTATAAATATTTTGAACTCTTAGATAAGCACTAGAAGCCATACCAAAAAAGATGATTTGCTAACTGACATACTAAAATTTAATTGTTAAACTTAGTTTTGAAATAGATTGGTTAACTTTTATTTTAATAATAATAAATAATAAATTTGCTAATCAGCCTTGTTTTTATTACCGGTTTCGGTGAGAAAAACATTCTGACCTAGTCAAATATATAACAAAATAGTGACTGCAATGTATCAATGTTGTTTATACATTAAAAACTAAAATTATCATGCGTAAAAACATAAACAAAAAACTAGGGTTTCACTCTTTTTTTATATGTTTGACAAGGTCAGAATGTTTTTCGGTCAGTTTTAAGTTAATTTTTTCTGCTAATAGCTTAAAACTAGTCTTTTAAATCAATAATTTCTTATTACTAATGTTCGATTTTTGCTTATTTTTTTACATTTTCAGTCTAAAATAGTTTTTATTTTGTTGATTATTTCAAATAACTTGAAACAACTACGGCTCTCGGAAGAACTTTTTTATACAGTCCGGCCCGCGAGTAATTAAACAATTTAAATTGAGAGTTTATAAAATGTTTGTTTTGTCTCTTGTTTTACCTAAATGAACTAATTGTTGTGATTCATTATAAAACTATCGTTCAATTTTTTTTTGTAAATTTATAAAACAATTTTTTTCCAAAGATTATTTTAATGTGAACTCAAGCACTTTTATAAATAAGTAAGCACTTCTTACTTGATCAAACTTCTTTTATGATAAATATTAATATCTGTTTAATTAGTAATTATATTTGTTATAAAAATACATTTATTTTAAACACCTGAAACATTGTGAATTATTATATATATATATATTGTTTATTGAACGACAAAAAAAGAGCGCTCAAAATATTTGCTCCCAGGACCAGTGCACTAAAAAAACTTTTGGTTATCGAGTTGTACACCACTTGGATGCCTTTTAACGTCATGTCCAGGACAGTCGTTATAAAAGTAAAAACACTCGCCTAATTTTTTCTTCCCCTTCCTGTGTTTAATAGTCCTTAATAAAATATGATACAGTGGGTAAAATATTTGAATAGTTAATTAAAATTTCTAATTAAGGTTTGACATGTATCAAATGTACATATATCAGCTAACTTTCTATTTTGTTATAAAATATTAAACTATAAAAACTTTTTTTTATCCTTTTTGTTATAATGTCAAGCTTAAAATTTTTAATTAATCAGATTTTAGTAGTTTATTAATGCTAAAACTTTAAAGTATCTTTGTGCTTAAGATTTTTTATAAATTAGCAAACTTAACTGTAATAATGCATTTAGAAAATTAAAACTATAATCTTACTCTATAGGGAAGGATTATGTACAGTTTAGTATAACTTAATGTTGGTACAATTTTTTTTTCATAAAATTTACCAAGTACGCTCGAAGTTTTTATATGTTAAGGTTTGATTTTTTCGATTAGGCTTTATAAGATGAAACTTGTTTTTATATTTATTGCTATGTAACTACTGATGAAAATTGAGTAAAACTTCTCTAGTTTTACTGTAATGAGTAGTGTCTTTTTGTATACTGTTGTATAAAAATAAAGTAATAAAACAAAATAAAAAAATGTTAAAGACACACTTTGATGTTAACTAATTAAAAAGAAACAAAATTATTTTTATACATACTTAGTTTTTCATAGTTTTATTAAATAACAGCTTTTTTTTCAATTTCCAATTGCGGACAGCTGTGGGTAATATATATATGTATAAATGCAAATAAAATTAGATTTTATCATTTACATTTCATTTTTATTCTTTAAAAATTTTTTATTTTTAACCTTTGAATACATACTTTATTGAACGACAAAAAAATACGCTCAAAATATTTGGTGCTAGGACCTGGTGCACAAAAAAACTTTCGGTTATCGAGTCGCAATTACTTTAAAGACTCTGGACTATTTTAAACATACTTTTTAGATGTATCTTTTAAATTGAAGTTTACAATAAACCTACCACTTAATATTTTATACAAACACTAACTCTAATCATTAAAAACAAGTTTCTAAACCAGGGGGTCGGCAAACTACTGCCCGCGGACCAAACTCAAGCATAAACCTGGAAGCAACCAAGTGCTTTACAGCTAGAAACATACTTAATTTATTATTTATTTATTTAATAATTAAAAGTTAGTTTTATAATTATTGATTACTAGTGTTTTATTACTGCTTGTTTTACCTCATTTTTGATTAAAAAGAGTAGTTTTATTTTGATTACTACAATTATTTTAAACTAATAATAATATTTCGTTGTGACGTCATAATTACTCAACGGATCGCCTTAAAAAATTTTAATTTATAGATTTTGGTCGTCATTAGTAAGTGTACAAATTTTCATTTCCATACATGCAGTAACTTCGTCACACGAACTTCATACTGCTTAAAAAGTCAACTTCGTCGTGACGTCATAATTACTTAACGGATCGCCTTAAAAAATTTTAATGTATAGATTTTGGTCGTCATTAGTAAGTGTACGAATTTTCATCTCCATACTTCGTGTGACTTCGTCACACGAACTTTATGGTCAACTATCCTTTGATAAGAGATCCATACCTCTGATGTATCAACCATGCAAAAAATCATGCAAAAACTTGTTATTGCTTAAACTTGTAACTAAGCATTTAAAAAGTATATTAAGTTTCTGTATGACGTTTGAGCAAATTTAGTTTAACCAAAACATATTTTAAAAAGAAAAACATGTTCATTACAATGCATTGAAATGAACATGTCAAGTGGTCCAAAGCCTTCAAATTTATATGGATCAAATCATGAAACGAATGGGTCGATTTGGCAACTAAAAAAATCCTAAAATGGAAGTGCTTCCTCTAAAGAACCAAGAAAAGCTGATTCTTAGGTTCTCTCGGAATCACTTTAAGCCCCAATTACCAACTGCGCGAATGAAGAGAAGCTAGATGCAAGTGGAAGGTAACGATCCCTTAAGCTCCTCAAAACGATGAAGCCAAGGAAAACATCGAAAACGAAAAAATAAATTCTGATGAGATTATGTTTACCATGGACGAAATTTTAAAGCCGTGGTTGAAGGCGAGCATGGAGAAGATGCGAATGATGAAGGAAAGAGAGCAGACGGAGGTGTTGCAGCTGTGCAGACCGGATTACGTATGCGACCCGGAGATGAAGACAGAGCAGAGTAAGTTTCTTTCAGACGCGGAACTCTTTAAGCCGTGCGCGAGCACCACGCAGATAAGCGGATCTCAAAGTACTTCAAACCCGAGGAAGTAAAGATTAAAGTTTTGGGAATAAGAGTGCTGTGCAAAAAAAAAAGTGTTTTTTTCAAAAATTCCGATTGCAGCAAAGTGTAAAATTTGCGGTTTTAATAGTAACAAAAAGAGCTATTATTAAGAGCAAACTCGGGATTTTGTTGCCAGCTGGGTTTAGGAAGTTTAAGACCAACATAATCAAAGTTTGCAACAAATTAAAAGTTTCTACTACAGTGAAAAGGCAGCTGGCTTTTAAACACTTTCAGTTACCATCTAACAAACAAAGTTCCGAGCAAGAAGAGCGGCAAAGAGCTTACAAACAACGTCGTTTCGTCATATAACTTAATAAGCTGAACAAGCATATGACGAAATATTCGAGCGACCAAAACTCAAGCCAGCCCGATTTTACTTGCCGGAAAAAAACGAGGCCAAGCTGTTTTAACCCAAGAAAACGAAAATATGAACGATAAAAATAAAGAACTTGTAAAAAACGTTACGTTGAAACTAAGTTCAATTCACAAGAAAATGTCAAACAAGCTCTTACAAAACCGATCAATGCAAAATACAAAAATAGTTTGAAAAGGTTTATGGATAACACTAAAGCGAGTTTGGTCAAAGAATAGAAATCCTCGACAGAATTAATCGGATTCATTCCTCTGACTAATTTTCGCAAGCAAAAATTTGAGTCTAGGATCTGGTTCAGAAAAATTAATTAAAACAGGTTTTTAACTTTTTTTTAGTTGTTAAAATTATTAATATAGTTTATATTTATTTAGTCATAAAAATTTAAATACAGTTTAATAAAAACATACCTAATTTGATTTTTTTTGTTACTTTTCTTTAAATTTGTTTCATAATTTCTAACATTTTTTTTTGTTTTTTAGCATTTTTAGTATTTTTATCGGTATACAGTTGTTGTAAGTATTTTTTTTGTTAAAAAAACTCTATCAAAAATTTAACCTCTACTAAAAATAAAAACAAAATAACTGTGCTTAAAAATTAACTGAAATATTTTTTTTAAATTAAGAGGTCACACTGATAAGTGGTTTTTATTACATAGGCGCATACTAATAACATGAGCCTATGTGAGCCCCCACTAAAAATGGTAAACCATGTCATGATTGCTTACCTCTACTCGGTGACATGGGCTATTAACCATATAATGGTGAGATTGATAAACTATGTCAATATATGGCGTATCCAAAAACAACTACTTAATCATCTTTTAGTTTATGTATATTATAAAAATTATCATGAATGTCTTACATTATTAGTTTTAAAGTATACTTTAAGTAAAAAAAATTGATAAAATGATTTCAAAAAACCGTTTTTAATATTTAATCTTATAATATTATAATCTGTAAGTTGAAGACTTTTGTACTTTTGCACCAGTTTTTTGCCTAGGTGTTAAAAAAAAGATACTTCTAAACTTTTCAATTCCTAACTAAATAATTATATACCTTAAATTATTATTTTTAATATTAACTAATTTAATAAATTAACTGTTGAAAAAAACATTTCAAGTATTATACAGTGGCGTCGCGTGGTCTTTTTGTTAAGGATTGCTGCAGATGGCGTTTTACTTTATGACATGTATATTGTTAGAGTTTCAACAAGGCTACAAATTGCTTTTAACAATTAAAACTTAAACAAAATTTAAGCTGTGTCAAAGTTGAAGAGTACAACGGGTTCCTTATAGAAGGTGTTGAACAACAAAACTCTTTTACCAAAGTCCTATAATTTCCCTCATTTTTAAGCAAATGTTTACAAAATTTTTTCAGCAAAGCATATGAAGTTTTAAAGATTTTTTAGAAACAAATTTTTAGTTTTTGAGTATAAAACTTTAGTTTCAAAAAAAATTTTTGTTACAACTTTTTCAATAATTTTAGGAACGCTTCCTGAAGCTTTTAGGTTAATAGATTAAATAAATTAAAAAAGAGATAAGTTTTAGTGATTTTTTTTAGTTTTTTGTTGTGTTTTTTATTCCAATAAGAGACCTATGGTAGTCTCTTACTTTCACTGGCCTTATATAAAAAGTTAGTTTAGATTTTTAAATCATAAAAACGAACTTGTAGCATGGTTAAAGATTTACAAAATAAATTCTAAAAACTCATCTACCATGACCTTAATTTATAAAAGATGATCTCACCTTAGTTTTAATTTTTACACGTATCAAATTTTTTTGCGTAAAATTTGACTTACTAAGTGAATGCTAAATTTATCTATAATGAGTGTTTTTCAGTTATAAAAAGTTTTTACACAGTTTATGCTATCAGTAAATCTAAATCTTGCATGTAACTTGTTAGCTACATATTTTCTTATTTAAATAGTATATAATTATTTGTCTTAGCTAAAAAGTATTGCCCAATTTACTGAAATGTAAAGAGCTTATTCAAATAAAATATGTGCAAATTAAATATTCTATTACACTTGAAAAGGTCGTTTTTTTTGCCACTGAAACCTGGTAGTAAATAAAAAAAATAATTTGCACATTTTTATTTATTTACATAGTAATAACATCAAAAAACAAAGTTAATTAATTCTTAAAAAAAAATTCTAGTGTAATATGTAGATAAGATAGGTAGCTTTCATTTTCTTTAGATACTTTAAGGTATCCTGAAATAAATAAACAATCATATGTAAAAAAGATGTTTAAATTTTTAATGAATAATTACTAAAAGAATTGTCAATAAATCGCATATAAGATTTTGCATTTTTTTAAAGTAATGCCCTTTAAAACTTTTGGCTTCGAAAGTTTCTTTGTATATGTGTTGACCACTGGGTTGATCTTACAAAGTTCAACACAGAGGGTAAACGTTACATCCAGTACATTTTTCAATGTATAAATTCGGAAACTTCTTTTATAATTTATATGGTGCTGAAATTTGATGCAGCTCCAGAACTATGCTTTTTTACAACTTTTTTGTATTGAAAATTTTTATCTGTTTAAAATGCAGCTGACACAGATTTGAAGATCTATTTTAGTATATGTTAATAAACGAGCTTACCAAATAATTTCAACATAAAAAGTCAACTAATCAAAAACTTTAATTTATCTTCTTATTTTTGACAACTTGGAACAATAGCTCCAGACAACTCTAAGACATAATTAGAATAACTAAATGTTTTCATGACAGTTCAAGTTCCGAGAATTCAAAATCTTAAAAAGTGTTGAAGAGGCCATATACCAAAAATAATATACATTTGGAAAGAATAAAAACAGCGTTTATAGATCAAAGCTCATAAAATATTAAGAGCTCAACGGAGTCGGTAAAAGTTTATATATTAAAAAAGCATGAAAGTTATATGCTTATTTATCAAGTATGTATATTATAAACATTCATCTGGGAGTAAAAAAAAGTCGTAAGATAAAAAATGTGGAAAAACGAACATTAACTTATTTTAATTGTGTTCGTATGAGCATCACTATTAATAGCACCATAGTCTAGTTTGATCTTTTTATTTTTCCTTAATAAAATAAATAGGATAAAACAGTATAGACAAATATTACAGCCTGCTTTTTTACTAAAAATATGTTAATAGAGTACATTTTCAACACATATTTTCACATGCTTATTTAAATGTACGTTAATCTTTTATAGACTCCGTAGAGCAGTTTATATTTCCAAAGCAGAGAAACGCGTTAGACAATATAATAAATGCATACAGTTGTTTTGATTTTTAATTACTCTGATTTTTTTGATCTCTGGAATTTAACGCCTTGTTACGTTATAATTTGCTGGTAAACTTTATATACATTTTTAACAACAATTATTTTGAAAGTTTACGCATGTTAGTTGAATACTGGCGGTAGAATACTTTTATTTTTTACCAAATATTGTTAACAATATATAGATTAACATGTAAAATTCTTTTATTTCAAACTTCTTAATAGTTTTTTAGGTAATAAAAACTTTTAAACATAATAAAAAT
The DNA here is from genome assembly GCF_965202585.1 of Thalia democratica. Lineage (NCBI taxonomy): Eukaryota > Metazoa > Chordata > Thaliacea > Salpida > Salpidae > Thalia > Thalia democratica. The sequence goes on along the minus strand of NC_139166.1, from coordinate 45,648,555 downwards.
AATTTAACACGAAACTACTATTAACAATTTTTAATGCACATAACTATCTCTTAAGTAACGTGTTCTTACTTATATAATTTGAAAACAATACTTTAACAGTACTATAGATAAAAATAACAAATATTGCACAGTACTTTTCTTTATTCAACTGATGTAATTTTCTCTGTGTAAAACAGTTAACACAGTTTCACAGAGCTGTCAAAAGTTCAATTAACTAGGAGAAACGTACATTGGTTAAATAAAGAAAAATTGTTGTTATTATTGTATATTCCAACGAGCTGGTTTCGTTAGGAACTGTACTTACTATTAGCTAGTAATTTTTAAATATTAATACTATAGACAAACATGGTATGGAGGGCAAGATTACTAAATAATGTAGCAAGGGTATATTTTACGCAAAATAATTGCTACTTTTTACCAATACAAAAATAACACGAGATATGCCTGCGTTAATGCCGAAGGCCGACGTTTTTTTTTTAAATTTGAGTTAAAACTATAAAACTAAAAATTTGTTAAACGTTATTTTTTTATTTAACTTATAGCCAATAATTTTTAAATAGTTCACTTTGCATTTATATCTAAGCTATCGTTGAAATTTGTGAATAACTAGCTGTAATTTTTTTAGTAAAAACAAAAATTTAATGATAAGAATATAAGTTTGAAGTCATTCCTTGAAAATAAAAAATAAAGTCCCATATTTTCTATTACTAATTCCTGTGCTTTTTTGGACTATAACACCTCATAATTGAGAATTTATCTACTAGTGTGTTTAAAAGGAAATATCTATTTTAGACATCATTCTACTTTTTTATTATAATAGTGTGAAAATAACTTTAAATCCATTCAACACTTTAAATAAATTTTTTATGAAAACTAATGAACACATAGACATGTGCTTAAAAATTCTTTGAAAACTTTTTATCTACTTAAATTACTATAATTCTGAGGAAACAGTTGTAAAGAACATGAAAAAAATTCAACATGTAGTTTAGTATAAAATTAGTTTAATAAGATTTTTGAAAAAGAAACTTAGCTAAAAAAAAACATTTCAAAACTAGAATAATTTGAGATATATCAAATATTATTATTATAAACAAAATGTATATTTACATCAACTGACATGAAAATTACAATTTTACTAAACTCAAAAAACTATGTACAATTTTAATAAAGTTGGTACGGATAAAACAAAACACACAAGTAAAAAAAAAAGAAACTTAATAGTCATGATGGTCTTCAACACTACCAAGATATTCACAAACATCATCAAAACTAATTGTTAACACTTGATCTCTGTCTTCCAATAACTGAACATTTACCTTCTCTTTTCTTTTGTCTTTGCTTAAAATTTTTCCTAAACGTCCTCTAGAAGATCGGCTGCCTCCGGTTATTTTGACATACACATCTTTGTCAGATGATCTAAAAAATTAAGTTTTATCAGCATAAAATTTCAAGTTATATACAAAATAAGAAAAATCTTCATTTAGTACACATTTTGAGCAGTACATCTTAATTTTAATTTTCATAGTAGTTCAATAATTTTTTTCAATAAGTAGTTCAATAATTTCAATAAAATTTTCAGTGATAGCTTACTTTATAAAATATAATTTTTTTATAGGAAAAACTTTGATACATTTTTTTTAATATAAAAAATTACTAAAATATATAAAGAATTTAGAAACGTGAAACTAACTCTATGTACATCAAAAAAACTATTGTCAGTAAAAAATAGATCAACTTAAACATTCAATTAGTGCTATAAAACTTGCAAAGTTTAAATTTTTTTAAATTGATTAAACTATTATTGGTTAAAAAAGGTTAATCTAATTTCTATTATAATATTAATTTAACTAAGAAAACAATAAAAACTTTTAATAATGAAAATTTAGTACAAAAAAGCTCGTGACTTGTTTATTTAAGTAATTTTTATAGAGCTTCTGCTTAACGATTTTAGTATTTAAATTATTTTATAGATAAAAACTCATATAAAGTTCATAAACTGCTTAAAATCTATTTTTATAAAAACAAAAAAAAATTATTTTCAAGTAATTATTTAATGTATGAAACCTGGCATTATTTCATACTTGTTTATAAAACACGTATCAATTTCGATTTATAATAAGTTATCAAGATCAATTAAAATAGTACTAATAAACAATATAACTAATTGGTTATGCTTAATAAAATCACGAAGTATTTATTGAAAAGTCAAAAACAATTATTTCAAACTAACTTTGGAATGACAGTTTCCAGCTGGGACTCGTGAAGATCGATCAAGCGGCCGTTTTTAGTTTTGCAAGTGCAACTGCCATCGTACTGAACATCGACAACAGCAGCTTTCTCCTTGTAATAGTCGTGCTTCTTGTCGACTATCCTCACTCTCAGTTCAGCTTCAACCCACTTCCGCTCCTTCTTAATTTTCTTCGACGAAACAGGGTGAGCGTGGCCGTTGTCTTTGCGCTTCTTGGCAGCTTTCTCGCCCACTTTAGGCTTGCCCTCTTCCTCTATCCTTCTTTCTTCGTTCGAGTAGTCGGCTTTGGAGACTTTTTTCAACGAAAATTCGTTCACGGTAGCGGACTTGCGAGGGTGGGGCAGTAGGAGGACGTCGTGTCTTCCCAGGTCGGCATCGTACCCCGTCACCTCCCCGAAACTCGCCTTGTTTATCCCGTACACCACTTGAACGAAGTCTCCCACGTTCAACTTGTCTTCTTTCCGCAACTTGCCTTTCGAATCGGGGTTCATCGCAGCGTTGGCGCCGAGTCCGAGTCCCGCGGGCCTCTTGCGAACGTCCACAGGTACGACTCGCTCTTGGAACGATTTCCCGATCTTCTTGTCTTTGGTCATGCCCATGCCAAGCAGCAGCGCAGTACCGAAGTTTTCTATTTTGACTTGGTTGTAATCGTTTTCGTCGGGCTACAGTTACGACATATGATTGTTATTGTGTATTTAATGCAAAATAAAAAATGTTTAAATATTGTATTACCAACTTTAAATAGGTTAAGCTTCAGGATAAAGTGAAAATTATAACAGTTTTATTTATAGATTTTAACTAAAAAGTGTTAGCAAACAACCCCTCTATGTATTTCTGAATTTGCTTATTGTGCTAGATAGATTTGTTTTACATGTTTACAAATTTTTCAAGAAAATAAAGTTTTTGTCAGCCATAACTAAATATTTAAAAGTTTTTTTTTTACCTTAAACCAGGTTTACAATACATTATACTTTAAATTTACTAATTATATGATTATAAATTAAATAACCAGTGCTCTTCAATATAATAAAAAGTTTAAAGGCAGTTATTTCAAATTTACAAATAATTTTTTATTCTACTCTATTCTAAACTCTTTTTAGCGAAGATGAAAAGCTTAATTTAAAAATAAAGTGTTATAAAACAAATGACAACTTTTGCTCTTAGACAAAACTTTGTAGTACTAATTTAAACTAAACAAATAATTTCAGAAGATAATTATACACAAAAGTTGCTTCTTTCACTAGACTTATTTAGTTTTAAACCAAATTTATTTTTAGCTGAAACTGTCAAGTTTTTCAACTGCTTGATTTAGAATGAGAAGCAAAAAGTACACATTCATAAAATTATAAATTACTGTTTTATTTGGACAAACTAAAACTATAAAACAGTCAAAGTTTCAACATAATTTGCTAATAAGGTTTTTTGTCGTAAGTTTAGCAATGTAAATCAATTAAAGAGTTATACTTGACCCATTAGTCTACCATTTTATGAAACTTTGAAAATTAAATTATTTAAGATTTAAGCTTTAAATATATTTTTTATAATGATCAGTATGATTATAACTATTAACTTGGGTCAAGCTACAAAATTTAGCCCTTAGTTTATGCTCTCTAGAAGTATAGTAATAAGTTGCAATAGATGTTTAGAATTATAGCTATAAAAACTGTTTGATTTTTTTTATTTCAAGTACATACTATGGTTTAAAGTTTAAACAATAAAACCAACTTAAACTTACATTATCAGGCCTTATTGAAACATCAAGGAGTCGTCCATTTTCAAAGCCTTCAGGAACTTTGTTTCTTTGCAGTATTGGAACAGTTAAATCTAATTCCTAAAAAAAAATTTATATTGACTGCATGTTTTCCAATATTTTAAGCTTTATATGTAAAATAAAGAACAGAGATAAAATATTATCCTAATGAAACTTAGTTTTAAAATTATAAAGAGTATTGTATTTTCTTCAAAAAAACTAATAACTGTAAGTAAAAATTACAAAGTATTAACTAAGCGAAGTAGTGATAGACAAAAATTTAAAGAAATTAAAATAGTAACTATTGTATTACTGATCTTTGAGAAAAAATAGCCTTAATAACACAAAAGTTTTGATTAAAACTTAATTTACAGGTGAATTATTAAAATGTTACCTTGGACTTTTTCTTCTAATAATATAGCTACAGGGCTTTTACATTTATTTTTAAAAGTTTCAGAATATTTATTAATAACAAAAGCCTTATGTGGATGTAAACGTTTTTACGTAGTTTTTTACGTTTAATTACTATTTGAAGCTTTAAAAACAAAATACAACATACTTTATATATATACCCCATATAGCCTTTTTAAGGGAATATAGGAGTAAATCACTTTTTGTACAATTTGATTGTACTTTATAGAGTTTTAACTAAGCTACAAGATGCTTTTTAAAAACTTTAAAAGTTCAAAATAATTTTTGAGGTATAGTAGGTCAAAGTCGGAGGCAACAATAGGTTCCTTATGGGAGGCACAAACTAAAACGGAATAAAGACTATTTCACTAAAAATATATCTTCTTGAGATAAATACCTCAAACTTTTGAGAAATGCTTATTGCACTTTATAGAAAATTCTGTCAGAACAATTTTTTTAAATAAAAAATAATATTGTTATTAAAAAAGCAAACAAAAAAAGTTTTTTTTTGTCATAAAATGTTTAATTTTAAATTCTTTACATCTAGTTATTTGCCGTTTTAGTTTGCGCCTCCCACAAGGAACATATTGTAATCTCCGACTTTGACTGGCAATATCTCTGAAAGTTATTTTGAGTTTTAAAAATCTGTAAAAATCAACTTATTTAAAACTCAATAAAATAAGACTAAATTGTGAAAAAGCTCTATTTCCCTTAACTTAATGACAATACCCCCTTGGCCTTATATCAACTTATTTATACAACTATAAATGAAACTAAAAAATTTACAACTAGATTTTTATTTAATTAAGTTTAAACAGGGTTCCCACTAAAACTTTAAAAATATATATAGGGAAATCCATAAAATAAAGCAAATTTATAGGGAAATTATCAAAAAATACAATAAATTTTAAACGTTACGAGCATATTTTTAAGGTACATAGATAAAATATGTCATTAAACGTTTATAAGCACATCTTAATAAGAGGTTTACAAAAGATAAATAATAAAGAAGTCCGAGAGTTTTTAATCTCTAGTTTTAGTTAAATAAGCAAACTTCAGATAAATTGTATTTAATATAGATAGGGAAAATTTTTATCTGCTACTTGGGCAACAGACTCATATTTTTGTACTGAGATTACAAATACTTTAATTAAAAAAAAATGGTTTCGCTGTTTTGGCTTTCAAATTTCAATCACCAAGCAAAAAACGTAATTTTTAGGGATTGTTTAGTCTTGTGTGCACACTATTTAATTTTTAGTAATTTACTTTGACAACTTTGAAAAATAATTAATACCACTGTTATAGAGGATATAGCAATAAAAGCAGGAACAATTTGGTAATAAATAAACTCATTAAAAAGCACAATAAGTTTTATATATGCTTGTGTCTTATATTAAGCCTTAACTAATGGTGTACTATTAAAAGAATAAAAAATGAAGCCTGTAAACAAGTCTTATAAAGATTTTATGTAAACATTTAAAAGTCAGTGTCAACTATTTACTAATAACTCCAACACATTTAAAAAAAATGTAATTTGTGACAATATCTTAGAAAATTGTTTATTGAAAAAATAGTCATTAGTCAATAGTCAAAAATGGTTTTCAATTGTTCTTTAAGATTTTAAACAATTGTTTAAACACCTCATCTTCAGTAGGAGCTTCTAAGCGTTTCTTTGCTTCAGCTTTTATTTCAGCTGCTGCTTCAGCTGACAATTCATCGGTTAAGGAATCTTCAACTGTTGTTTTGTACCTGTTAAAAATATTCATTTAAAACTTTTTTTAATAAATCTTTTATATAAATATAATATACTAGCATAAAGTTTACAAAAATTATCAAAACTATTCTGAGCTTTGCAAAAAAAAACACAAACAAGCTGGAGTCAGCTTGAGTTTTTCAAAAAAGTTTGAACTAGTTATAAGTAACCTTGAGTAGTCTGAGTGTGTGGCAAACGTGTGATAAATAAGAATTTTACACTATAGTAAACCTTAAAAGTTCTTATAAAAACTAATTATTTAGTTTAGGGGGGGGTCCACTTTGTTTTTTACAACTTGATCTTATTTTGTAGAATTTAATCTGAGCTATCAGACACTTTTAACCGCTTAAAAAAACTCAAAGTAACTTTTGAGATATAAGCGATCAAAGAAAGGGCGTTCAATAGGTTCCTTATGGAAGGCGAAAACTAAAAATGGGAAAAAAGACTATTTCACTAAAAATCTATCTCCTCCTTCATGTTTTGAGTAATCTTTCTCAAATTTTTACAGAATGTGTATCATTAAACTTTAAAGAGATCTATTGTAGGAATTTTTAATTTTGAGTAAAAAAAAAATTATTGTCAAAAAACTACCCTTTTTTTTAGTTTTTTGTGGATAAAATTTTTATTTTTCAAAATTTCAAAAATTCCAACATTCAGATTCTTCAAAATATTAAAAGGAACAATTCCTGAAAATTTGAAGTCTCTAGGTCAAAAAATGAAGGAGGAGATAGATTTTTAGTAAGTTTTAAAATTTCCGAGAAAATTGACCACGAAAAATTTGCGGTCTATACTTTTGCATCGGAAACTTTTTACAAAAAATAAAATATCTCAAAAGTTAAATGATATTTTTAAATTCTATAAAAACAGGCTTGTAGTTTGTATTTAAAGTTTTCATATAAAAGCCAAAGTTATTTTTTGTAAAAAAAAAAAGTTGGACCCCCCCCCCCCCTATGGCCTTAATAACAATTAAATTAATTTATTGTTTTTATAATTATATAATAATTTTATATCTTTAAACATTAAAAAGAATGTATTTACACAATGTACACAAAACTCTAAACCAAACATACAACAAGTTTGTTTTTTTAAAGTTTTATAGTATTAATGTAAAACTAGACTCATAGTAAGAAACATGAAAATCTTTTTATTTATTTTCTTATATTTTTTTCAAAAGTACTTTTGTATACTAATATAAAAGTTTGTATGTTGGGGTCAAGGTAACTATGAATTGTCAACATTTTGGCTTGCTATAAACAAAACAAAATAAATTGTTTATAAAAATTTAACTGTTAGTGGTGATTGGAAGTAGTAAAACAATGTCATTAAGTCAAAAAAATTTTGTGCAATGAAACCAAAATTTGCAATGCAACTTAAAAAAATCTTAAGAAGTTTACTCTATATTTTGTCAATATATTTTTAAATAGATATAAAACAACAAAAATGCGTTTTTATTAATAAACTACAATAATTACACTTTTAAATAGTTCTAGACTTACAAAATAAAATTTATACTAAACAAACAATTTGAAATTTTTACATAAGTTAAAAGAACTACAGGCCTTTTTTGCTAAGACCAAGGAATTAGCCAGATCTTGACTTTTTCTAAAATCAGAACAGATACAGATTCAAATTAAAAAGAAAAAGTATGATTTAAGTTATTTTTTAAAGAAACTAAATTTTCATAAACATTCATTAAAAATATTACGCAAAATTTATAACAAAAAGTCCTCTGATAAAAGACAATCTCTAAAGATGCTATCAAGCTCCAACAAATCTATAATACTAGAACTTTTACAAAAATTAATTAGCCTATATCATAAAGGTTTAGCACTAAACTGAATTTCAGTATAACAAAGATCCATGCAACATATGTGACCTGGTATTCCCCATTAGACTCATCAAAAAGGCATTTTCAAAATGAACCATTGTGTCAGTCTAACCAAGCGGGTTAGACTGGCACTTACTTAACCAATTAAGCAACCACTTTTTAAGAAAAGTTGATGCAACATTATAACTCATCATATTTGTTGACATTGTTGGTTTCAATAAAAGACTGTAGTTAATACATGACTTTATCAGCTACTAACTTAATGAAAATCATTTTGCTATCATCAGCAAAGTCAAGAAGTTTACTAACTATCACAATTAGCACTATTACTGTTTTTAAAGTTTTACAACCTTTTATAAACAATCTCTAACTACTATAGAAAAAATAAGGAAAGAAGCAAAGATAAATTTTTAATTTGTACCTTATTGGCAAATGTTTTCTTAATTGGATCAATAAAAATATGTATATAAATTCAAATTCATAACAACATAAAAATTGCAGAAGTAACCGACAAGTGGCCTGAACTAGCCTTAGTTTACGTAAAATATTTAAAAATCAAAAACTAAATTAAAATTTAAGAAAGCAAGTAGATTTTCTTATATTTACAGCTGAGAATTATTTAAAAATATAATTTTATAAGCTTTTCTTTTCATTATTGGACACATTTTAGTAAAACTTTTTAAGCAAAACTACGAAGGATGTGCCTTTTGTAAAACTGTAAAAATAAAAATTGACCAATTGAAGTAAAAAACACAAAAATACTGAGTTTCAATAAAACAGAACCCTGCAATATATATTATGTAACTTTATTTATTGACATAGATATGTCCAGATTTTTTTTACAAAAACTAAGATTTGCTTTTAAATTTATTGAAAGCTTGAGTATGAATTATAAGTTAGATTTTATATAATAAAATAATTTCAATGACCTTTTGAGATAAAGTAGTCTTTGTAAAAGTTTTGGAAACAAATTTTATTGACTACAACTTTTCATTGCTAACTATCTTATAAAATTAATATCTTACACAAACTTATCTACTTTGTAATTTATTTTTAAGCTAGACTTTAAATTTTAAAATATATATTTTGCAATACTTAAAAAACCAATTAGAACATATATTTTGTAAGTTGAAAAAATATTAATGACAAAAACAAAAGAAAAAAAAGCAAATATATTTCAATTTAAAGCTTTAAAACTTTCTTTTATACAGAATATATTAAGTTTTATATTAATTAGAAGGAGAAAACTTATTTAAAAATGCTAATAAAATATAAGAGGAAATAAATAGTTAGTATATAATACTTAATTTTATCTATTTTTAACTCTTTTAAAACTTGTTAGATTTTAAATAAAACTAAAATTAACCAACAGTGTACACTTACAGTAATAATTAACCAATTTGATTTGATTTTAAATCTAACAAGTTTTAATAGTAAACAGTAATGGGTTTTTTAGCTTCAGCACTTTGTAAATTTTTAAGTCTAATACTACACTAGATTATTATGTTATTTTATATTTCATAAACTTTAAATATTCTGACTACAGTATAATTTTATGTCAGTTTAATTAACTAAAATACAATTTTTCATAGGTCTTGGTCATAGGTGATTAGAAATAATAATAATTAAATGCGTTTTGTTTTATTTTTGTATGAAAAGTTATGAAGGAAAATATTGTTAAATTAAAGATTGTTCTAGTAGTGCTAAAATATCACAATATTATTGTAGTTTTAATAACTTTTTCAGGACATAGGGGAGTAAGAACATTTTTTTAAAGTTTAACATTAGATCTTATATTAAAACTTTAAATATAAATTATAAGAGTCAGTTTTTCTAATATTTAAAATAGATAAAAGTTTTATAACTTATGATTTTATAAAACAAATAAAGTGATCTAAACTACTAGAGGAGAAATAATGAATTTAATCTTCCAAGACTTTATTTTACAAACTAAGTTTTGGTCAAAGACCTCGTAAGTGCTTAAATAAATATTTGAATATTCTTTTGAATAACATTTATTTAAGCACTGACGAAGTCTTTGACCAAAACTTAGTTTGTAAAATAAAGTCTTGAAAGAATAAATTCATAGATAAAAGTTTATTAGCTTTTGATATATAAACATTAGGTTACTTAAAAATACAGTAGACCTTTAAATTTTCAGCTGGAAATTTTTGTACACTTTGCAATTATCACAAAAACACCCTGTACATATTAAGATGATTTTAAGACTTTGATTTTCTGAAAACCACCCCAATGTAGACCCAAAAAATGCAACCTTAGAGGCTAGATTTTATTACATGCGGCAATTATGACAAAAATACATTGTGCGTCATTGAAAGTTATGAGGAGGTACTTGTTTATTTTTTGAAAAACATCTTTCCTGAGAAAAAACCAAAAACTATTCTGAGTTTTTCAACAAAAAAAAATCTTGAGTTAGCCTGAATTTTTAATAAATCCAAAATATCCTGAGTTGTCCCAAAATTTTCAAAAACTACAAAATGTCATGAGTAACCTGAGTGTGAGGCAACCCTGTGATTAAAATTTTTTGGTAGCTAAAATAATTCTACAAAATAAGATCAACTTGTAAAAAACAAGGTGGACCATACCTATACCCTTAAACAATCTTATTCACAGGGATATCATTTTTGAGCCAAAAAACAGTCCGAGTCATCCTAATTTTTTTCAAATCCTTTAAAATATTTTTTAACTCAACAAAATCAATAAAAATCAGATTCTTCCACAAAATTTGTTATAAAATAACAAAACATTGAAAATAAATCATCTTAATCTCATATAAAATATATAAAAAAAATTCATGAGATTTCAAAAAATTTTTAAACTTTTCTGATTAAAAAATAAATAAACTGGCATGAGCCATCCTGAGTTTTTAAAAAATATATAATATCCTGAGTCATCCTGTAATTTTCATAAGTTTCAAAAGATCTTGAGCGTGTGGAAACCCTGTGTTTATTCAATATTTCAAGACAGGGTTGCCAATTGTTTTTTCAAAAAATTTTCCAGGTTTTCTAAATTTCCTCCAGGTTTTTAAAACTACACATTTTTGGGTCTATTTAGTTTAAAGTTAAGTTAAAGGTAAGGAAACTAAGTTCAATAGTTTAAAAAATTAAAAATATATTGTAAAGCTTAATATACTTAAATGTGTTTTTTAACAGAAAAAATGTTTGATGATGAAATTTTTTTTTATGATAGATTTTATGAGTCAAATTGAAATTTTACTACTGAACATGTTAAAATTGTTAAAGTTCCAGGTTTTGTCAGGTTTTTTAGTGATTTTTGTTCAATATTCAAGGTTTTTTTTTGCCTAAATTTTCAAATTCCAGGTTTTTTAAGGTTTCCAGGTAAAGTGACAACCTTGTTAAGATTTAATGTAAGTTGTAATATTTGTAAAAAAATAAATAACAGCCTGCACTATGATCTTTTAACTCTTTTAAAATAAATTAAAACCCCATTATTGTAATGTTATGGTAAATAAAACTGTAATAATTGAAATTACGTGATCAATCAATTGTTAGGTTATAACTTAAGAATAAGAACTTGATAATTTTTTACAATCTTTAGAAAATAAAATACTGACAAGTGTGAGGTAATCTACTTCTAAATAACTCAGCATTTTTTTATTATTAAAACAGTTTGAATATTGTAAACAGATACTGTCAAATGTTAACTCTAACAAATATGATCAATGGACTTGCGTAGAGAAATACCTTATGGTCATTAAACCTTGATGACCTTACTATACTTTAGAATACTATAAATAAACAATTATTATATTACATATAGTTTAGGTTCAATAACTATATATAGTATAAATTCTTCTTACTTACCTGTTTCTATTTATCATTGGTATAGGTTTAATCTCCTTTTCTTCACTTGATGCTTGTCCATCATTAGTATTAGGTTCTTCTTCAATTTGTATAACTTTGTTTTGGTCAACTTTTGATACTTCTTTCTTTTTCAACCCAAACTTAATTTTTGTTCCAGAAGTACTTTTTAAATCTTCACTTTTATTAACCAACTCCTTAGATGTAGTATGGTTAGTATTGGACATACTGTTTTCATTATTAGTATCCATTGTTTCTTGATTTTTTGTATTCTGCTACTTCTTGTGGGTAAACACTTTCTGCTTGATTCAGAAGACTATCACTAAACTGCTTGAACAGTTCTATCTTACCTTTTCCTTCTTCGTTTTTCTGCAATGAGTTTTTTACACAGTCTTTAGTGTATAAAGATGGGTTCTTGCCTTGGTCAATGTAGTTGAAAACTTCGTTAGGTAGTTGGTGTTTTGGTTCAGAAAAGTGAGATTTTAATTCATCAACCTCTTTTAGGCCAAGCACAATGTTGTTTATAGTAGAATTTAGCACTGGTTGTGAAGATGATTCAAAATTGCAAACTATTTTAGACAAACTGCTTGTGTTTTGGATTAGTTTTTCTAAAGCTTCAGTTAATTTTTCATCAGCCATACAGCTTTAAAAAGAAATTATTTAACTTAGTTAGTAAATTGAGCTCTGCAAATTTTCAACTGCTGAAATAATCATAAACCTTAGTTATTACATGCTTCAATACGCACAAAATATTAAAATTCAAAAGAATTATGTTAAAAATCTGTACCAGAGCAAAACATCTAAAACTATATAATTTTCAATTGTTACAGTCTACATTTTGACATATTTCCAAAAAGTATTGATAGTCTACATGACTTTTTGTTTTATTTTTTAATTATTTTTTAATTATTATATTTATGGTTAACTAAATTGTCTCATTTAGTTTATTTTATTTTACCTATTTTGTCACGTTTTTATCAAATACTAACTGTAATTCTATTTCTTCAGAGGTTAATAATTAAAAGTAAAAAAGTTTTTTTTTTTTTGCTATTTATAATTAATCTATGTCATTGTGACGTATGACTGGATGACCGAGAGGTATTTTAGGCTATAAACAAAAACTTATTTGAGCGTTTTCGTTTCCGTATTCAATATACTTATTTATTTATTGTCTAATACAGTTTGAACTAATATAGTTACCATATTTCTAAAATGAAATCGCCATTAAATTTCTCTTGAATAACATTATAATAAAAACACTTAGTTTAGTATTCAAAATTCTAAGTTTGTAGAATTCGGTCAACCCTGCCAATCAAGCATCTTATAAAAATATGCTTATATAAAACAAATCAAGTTTTTCGGTATATGTAATTTACTTATTAATTTGCTATTAAATATATTATTTTTTTTAATTTGTTACAGAAACATTTGAAAAAGTTTACTATTGACGATCTAACAAATGCTGTGATCTTGTTTTAACAATTCTAAATAATTTTTACAGTTTAATTTAGGATTATTGTATACTTGTTAACTAATACTTTTAATCAACTGTTTTGTAGAAGAATTGTATTGTCTTTGAAAACCTTGTAAAAACACGCATTTTTTGTTTGCAATCTTAGAAAAATAATATTCCGTTTTATTTTAAATGCTGTACCAAGATAAAAAACTAAAGTATTCTTTTATATTAATAAATATTTAACAAATATTAAAAAAAATTAATTAAAAACTACTGTAACAAAAAAGTTTAGGTACTCCTACAAAAAAACTATTTGTCTTATTTATTATCATTAGGCATAAAACATCAGTCTTATTTTCTGAATTAAAATATATAAATTCGAAACCAAAACATTAAACTTTTAAACTTTAAAAAAGAAAAATCAAGTTTAGAAAAAGAAAAAAAATCTTATTTAAATTGCTGAGTTGCTTTGCAGAAATATAACATATACTTAATAAACAACCAATGAAAATTCAAATTTTATTTAATTTTTCTTCCATATAATTTTTTTTTAGATTAAAAAAAAAAGAATATTTACATTAAAAACTGTTTAACTTATAAAATTCTTAATTTTGTAATTTAAAACTTTTGTTAGTGTTTGCATTTTCATTTAGATATTTTATGAACCTAATATGAATATATTTCAAAGCAAAAGTTGAGTTTTCTATTATTTTTGTTTTTTGAACAACAAAAAAAGAAGCGCAAAATATTTGGTCCAATACCTGGTGCCCGAAAAAACCTTTCGGTTATCGTTTAATGCGTTCTGAACTAATCAAGATTATATAGCTCCTTGTCTGATTGTTTCGGTAAACAGATTAAAAACGACTAGCACCTTTTAAAATTATTTCACGCGTCAATATTTTGTGTAATTAATTATTTTTATAATTTGTTTGTTCAAAACGGTTGTACCAGACCTTTCTAGATCGTTACCACACCACTCATGTCTTCTTTAGAGGATCTTACATAATAAAAAAATTTTTGATTTGAACAATTGCTGGTTAGCTTTTTAGCAATTACATCGTTTAAAGAAGTCCATGTAAACGTGTTAAGGGGCCTTCAGCTGAAAAAGCTAAAAAAAAAAGAGGCAATATTTATTCTAGCTATAAATATAGTAGAATATCTCGGTTTTGATAACGTGCATCTCTGTATTTCCGGAAACCTATGTTACTAAAAAAGTGCAACTTTGTCAACTTGCCAATTTTATAACAGTTTATTAAATTATTGGAAAGTTTTACTAATAAGAACACGTGTGCTTAAAACCGAAGAGTATTCCTGCACTGCAGGGACGTAGCTAGCTCAAAAAAAGTTATGACTCTGCAAAAATTTAAACATCTGAAATGACGCGAGATAACGTCCTGGCGGGAACACAGCAATTTAAACTACCTCTAATGTTATTGAGTTTACTATGAAAACATGTATTTATGTAAATACTTCAAAAATGGAATGTTGAAGTATGAGTGATAACTGTACCAAGGCAATTTATTTTACTCCACACCGCTATGACTCTTTGTGTAAACCCATAAAATATTCATTTAATATAAGTATAAAAAAATTACAATTCAAATCAAAAACATTTATATCGTTTTCAAAATCGAATATTTAATGTAGTCAATAGATACAACATTAAATTACGCAAATTTTTGAAACATAAATGTATGATTTTGAAGAAAAAGCTACAGCTTTCATTAGAATCAATTTTGCAATGCAGCTTTTTGACAAAGTAAATCTTTAATGCGCTAAATGAATACAATTTAGATGTTTTTAACTCGTTTAGTTTTTACGACAATAAAAGTGCTAAAGAGTACATATATTTCAAAACTATCTTTCATATAAATGAATACCAAAAGCTAAGAAAGCAGAGTCTTTTCAAGCTGAGATAAAAGCAAATACGTTTCTGCAGACTTGTAGAAACGTACCAAGCTACGTGCCTGCTGCACGGTATAACAGGCAACGCATTTGAATTCGTAAACTTAGTTAGCCGAAAAATTTTAGGACTTTAGGACGTTGTGAATTTATATTTCAATATTCCAGCACTGAGATGGTTTTTTTTGTGCTAAATTTACAGAGTAAATATAAAGAACATTATAGATCGCTGTAAGATTGATGACAAGTACATCAAAATTGTAAAAAACTTCGTATACTTAATTTCAATCGGTGTGTTAAATCAGATGTTGGTAGTTTTTTATACATAATGGGCCAGTTTTCTTAAAAGCAACGTTACTCGCGGTCCACTCCTCAGTTGTAATAAAATATTTGTAGTAATCTGAATTTCCATAAGGTTATTATTCAAAAACAAAAAATATAAAAACAAGCAGTTGTCAATTACTGAAAAACTAAAAAAAGTAATAAGTTAAAAGCCTAGATGTACAATTTTACCACATAAACTTTTTTATGTTGTTTTTAAAGACGTTTTACACAAAAAAAATGTCACGGATCGCAGATTTTTAAGTATTGGTTTATATTTTTTTGATAAATTATAAAAACTACTTTTATATTATTGGCAAAATTTAGTTGACAAAAATTGAAAAAATACTTGACTATGACAAGCTTTAAACTTAATGTATCAACTTTAATGTTTTATTTTAAAAGTTTTGTATCTAAGTGTTTTAATTTAAAGTTATAATTAATGCAATAAACTTTAACTTAAAGTTTCAATAAACAACATTTTTAAACATACTTCAAAAACAAAAACACACAATTACTCTCTTAAAAACATTTTTATTATTAGTTTGGTTCAGCTTTGTGCGTGCTACTTGAGATGCTTAAAAGCTGATCAACAAAACATGGCATATAAAGCAAAAACAAGTACAAAAAGTTTTAAAGCCTTAGCTTTTAGTGTATTTTTGTAAAAATAAATTAGTTACGAAAAGTAAACACTTTTCTTAACTTTTTAAAAAAGCACTTTTTTAGATTAAAATACTTCAGTTAGTTTTTGAAAAGATAATTTATATTGTTTGTCTACTACTGTCTTCTCATTTTCGAGAAAGTACATATTATTCTTGGTATCTATATAAACAAAACTTTTCTCAAAACATATCATATGTAATTTGGATTTATTCCTTCAAGAATTTATTTTACAAGCTAAGTTTTGGTCAAAGACTTTGTCAGTGCTTATTCAACCAAAACATATAATATGTAATTTAGGTAATAAACCACTAAGTAGTGTAACTTAATAAAAGTTACTAGCCAAATTAGCCAAAAAAGTTAAAAGTTGTTTAAATATAACAATTATAGTTTAATTATTTTTTTTATTAAGTATAATTATTGTTAATAGCTACACTCAAGGTTCAAAGTCTTCAAAAATTTGGTGTCCTTGATTAAGGCCAAACTGCACAATATTTTAACAGTTAGTAAAAAAAAAAATTTAGCCATATATTAACATATTAATAAAATATAAGAAAAATTAATAATTTTTTGTTCAGCTACTTTACGTGAAAGTTCATAAATAAACACATTTTTTTAAAGGGGCCCCATTCAAAAGTTTAAACCCCAATCAAATGGATTTTTTTTCTAAATTAAAGGCAAATGAGAGTTCTTTAGAATTAAAAAAAAAAAAGCATTTAAGTTAAGATAAGGAAAATAATTGGGTCTAAAGTTTGGACATTTTTTAAAAATTCCTAAAAAGTGCTGTCAAGCTAAGTTCATGCTCCTAGTTAAATTGAAGTTATGTTACATAGAACAGCCTTGCAACAACTGAGGTCTTTTCTGCCTCTAAAATCCATCCTCAAAAATAAAAAAATATCTTAAAAACGTGTGTTTACAAAAATCTTTTATTCTGACAATTTTTTATATTTTTAAACAAAATAGTTTTGATTGATTTGTAGATTATGAATAAAAAAGTCAGGAAAAGTATTTTTTTAACTTTAAAACTATACTTTTTTTTCGATAAACTTCTTCTAATGAGCCTAAATCTCTTTTCAAAAATCTTTTAAGCTTACAACTTTCTATGTTTTTAAACAAATCCCTTTTATTTATTTTTCTTTATACTATCACTATTACCCCTAACCCTTACCCTCTATTGGTAATTTTGTTTTATTTTTTAAATGTATGTAATAACTAATTTTTAATTTCGGTTTTTTTTATCACTGTTACCCCTAACCCTTACCCTCAATCGGTAACTTTTTTGATCTTATTTGTTTTTTAATGTTTTAAGGATTTGAGTATGTGAATTAAAATGATTCAAAAAAGTTGCAAAAATTGTTTATTTGAGGATAGGCTGAAAAAACTTTGGCTCTTGCCACAGACTCATGTTAGTTTGAACTATTTTAAGGTTTTCTGAATAAGTAAAGTGGACACAATCTATTACAACTTTTCATTTTTAAACTTTAATTTGTTTTCAGATTTCTTGGAAAAACTCATGCTAATTATTGTTAAAATTTCAATGGGTTTAAGTTAATATAATTTATGATTTTTGCTATTTTGAAGTGTTGAAAAAAATTATTAGTTATTATTTTACCTTAAAAAACCTTGAAATTGGAACAATTTTGCATGTTAAATAATAAAGTTTAGATTTGATAAGTACTCCACAATTTTTTTTTATAAAATATAATTATATAAATAAAAATATAAAACTCCTTTAAAGTAACAATACAGTTACTTTTCAGTAATTTTTAATAAATTTTTAACTTAAATTAAATTTATAGCAGAAAAAAAAGAAAACTTTGACTTATAAAAATTTGAAAGAAAATCAGAAAATCTAAAGGAAATTCTAAAAAACCAGTAGCCACCCTGATTCAATCTTGCAATGTTAAACCCAGTTCAATTTCAAATACACAAAGCATAAAAAATTGTTTGGTATATTTTTTATAAAAAGTTTTATTTTATTTAGTAAAGATGTCTCTTTTAACTATTAAAAACTTTAAAAGCAAGCTTATATTAGCATCTTATTCACTCAACAACAATATGTTAGCCTAGAAATTGTATCCAAAAAGTTCTACAATGATCAATCAGACTAGGTATTTTTGCCTCAAATAGTGACAACCCTAAAAGAGGACACAGTTATTTATGTTTAACTTATGAAATTAGCTTTATTTAACTTGAAATCTCTTATGTTTAAGGTTTAAACTTAAAGAAGATTTGAAATCAATTGATTAACAGTTATCTAAATTCATATTTCTAGTTTTTAAGTGTTCAATATACTATAGTCAAAACTTTTGTTTGATTTTTATTTTCAATTAACTTACTTTTGTTTCAGAATTGTTAAATTTTAAAACATATAGAGAATATGATTTGAAGTAAGTACATGTCATCTACTAAAGTACCTGTACTTTCTGAGTACAAAAAGAGGTTTTTATTAAAAAGATTAACTGAAACTTTTTTGGGTGGTCTTCAAGTTAAGTTTGAAAACAAAGTCCCTAGTTATGTATACTTTTTTCAAGTTATGGTATGGATCTTTCCAGTTATAACCATTGGAACAATTGTTGTTGTCTCAGAATTATCTAGTTTGGATGTCTTATATGCTTCTATTACAGTAGGAATATTGAATTTTTTGTGTATGCTTTTTTCACAGGTTAGTTAAAAAAATACTTGATAGTTCTTAAAACCTTTAAAATTTTTATAACTAAATTATGTTCTCTGTAAGGTTTGTAAAGTTTTATTAAATACCTAATATCATAATTTTTTTTTTTAGTTTAAGAAGTTACTTAATTTAGTTAAATAAGTTTACTTAATTTATAAAAGATTAAAAGAAAAGTACATGAAAAAAATAATTGATAATATTTTTTTTATGGGTTTATTGATATAAATATTGCATAATTTTCAGTTATTTCACTTGATAAAAAAGCGCCAAAATGCAGTTGGTTTTAAACAAAAAGACAAAAAAACAAAACTTACTGTTTTCAATATACAAGAAGAAAACATAATAGATTTTACTTCACTTTTATCATACAATTTTTACAGTTTCATTATTCCACCAAAAAAGTAAGATATTTTGTTAAAGTTATCTGTTTAAATAGCAAAATTAAGGTACTAAGTGTTAATTGATGACTTGTTTTTGTAGAATATTTTGTAAACTAATTAGTGTAATTTTTTTATTTAGATAACGTCTGTTAGTAGTCAAAAATTATCAGATATATGTGTATTCTATATATACTTGGTGTATAATAATTTCAAAAACTGTAAGTTAGTGTTAAAAATGCTATAATTCATAAACATTTAAATAAGTTTCACAACAAACCATTAGAGAAATTATTTATTCTTTATAAATGCTATGCTTGTAGTTTTATGCAATACTTATTAAATGTAATATAGAGTATCTTTTTAGATTTTTTCAAGTTGACCTTAATCTATGACTTTTATCTTTTAGGTACCATATATTTTTACTGTTATATATTTTCAAATATAAAAGATTTGGTAATTAAGTGCTTGAAAAGTTTTTTTTTTGGAAAATTAAGATTAGTAAAATCTAAAATAACTGCTTTATTAACTTATTCATTTCTTAACAAAAAAACAATCTTCACTGAGTATTAAAAAAATTTCTTAAAACTAGTTTTGTCAGTAAGTTGTACGTCTTTTCACTTTTTTTAAAGAGTTAGTAATTTGTTTGAATTTGTAGAATTTTAATAAGCTTTTATTTCTTGCTGTTGATAAGGCTAGCAACTTAATTAAATGTTAGTCTGTTGAAAGTTCAAAAGTAATATATTTTCCAAATTAATTCAAGTTTCTACAAAGTACATAGCTTTCTCCTTTAAAATTATTAACTTTACAATTATATGTATATTTAGATTATTAAATTTGCATTTTTGTTGTTATTACCAACAAAAAAGTCGTAATATACTTTTTGAAAGTAGGTTTTTTATGTAAGATTATAGTTAGTAGAAATTAATTACTTCTAACTTACTGATCTTTCAATGTTCTGTAATTTAATGTAATTATACTATTTGTTTTTTTATATGCAATTAGTGTTTTGCTCAAAGAGCTCTTAGTGCTTAAAAACAACAAAACATGTAACTCTTGTAATTATATTCGTATTTGTTTCTATTATTAATTTTTTTTTGTATTTGCTTTTCTTTAAGTTACATTTAGAACATGTTATTCATGCAAAAATGTGATCATATGCTTCAATAAAGATAAATATATTTTTATTTCAATCATTCAATCATTAGTAGCTTAGTTAGACTTTAATTGCAAACAGAAAACATATTACAACTTTATTTCACTCGTTGATGTATGGTGTAGTCAGTGGCTTTTCAGTTTGGTATCTACATCCATCTACTCTCAACCTTTTATTTAACAACAGCGTTGTGCCAGTTGTTTTAGTTTTAATTTTTTCATGGGTGACACTTGCAGTTTCTTTACATCCATTAGTTGTGAGTGGTGGTTCTTTTACTGAAACTGCCACATATAGATTAGCAGATGGTTTTCAACTTGAAGCAGCTTCAAGAGCTTTTCATGTTTGCTTGTTCTATTCCTTACATCTTTTTGAGAAGTTAGTTTTAAGTATTAAATATTGATTAAAAAAATAACTTCAAACTTCATAAAACATCACATAAAGTTCTAAACACAATTGCATTTTATTAAGTTTGTAGTTTTATATTTATATTATTTTTAGTTGCACTTACCAAAGGAATATATTTTTAAATGATCAAGTATTAGGTTTAACTTAAAAATTACTATAAATTAAAAAACAAAAACTTTAAATTATTTATAAAATAGTTATACGTCTAATAATTGATAATAATAATAGTTTAGTCTGATGTTTGTTTTGTATGTAAAAGTAAAAAAAAACTATTTGGCATATATGTTTAATTTTTAATTAGTATTAGGTTTATAGTTGAAAAATATGTAAATCAGTATAAAGTATATTAATATGCTAGAAGCAAAGTTCTTATCTTATAAAGTTACTAATTTCACAACTAAATTATCTAATTATTAAGACTAGTACAGTAATTAAGAGGAAGTTTACACGTGTAAAACTTTTATAAAACAATGCAAGTATATTCTAGTTTTTTGTATTATAAAGTATGTTATATTATTTTAACTTTGTGGTCTTGGTTGCTTTATACAATAAAACAGTTAAATAAGTATTTAAACAATTCTATTAAAAAAAAAACTTAAGTATAAATTATTTTAGAACAATCCAAACTTTTAAATTTGTGTTGACATATCTGTATAACTGATTTTTAATTTATATTACCACTAAATTATCATTTAACTAGTACTTTTATTTTCAAAATTTGAAAAGTTTATGATAAATAAATTTTCCACTGTATCAAAAAAAAATATATATAACCAAATCAGTTTATGTTCGATTTTTCCAACCTATGGTTTTAAACTTTAAACTAAACTTTTTCAAAAATTTGTTTACTTTCAGATTTTATTCGGAGCTTCAAACAGCTAATCAAGTTTTTCACGTGTTGTTTTTGTTTTTACCAATTTTATGGTTTATAGCTGTTATTCCAACAATTGAGCCTTTTATTTTGTGGATCTTTGAACAAACTCTTGTCTTTGCTTTTGGTGGAAGTCCAATGGCTACAAGTAAAAGGTGTTTTAAAAAGTATAAAATATAATAAGCTTATGAAGGTAAAAGTATTCGTAAATTTTTATAGTTTTGTAACCTTATTTTAGAACTTTTGTTTGTTATTTTGATAATCAATGACAAAAAAGTAAAACTTTAACCACTTTTAGTTTCAAAATTTTTCTATTTCAGCTTATTATTTCATCTAAATCTTTTGCTATCTAAGCTTTGATTTAGATTTTAATTCGATAACTACAGTTTCTCAATTTTTATTTAAGATAAGTGTTTTTTGTAATTTTTCTAAAATATGTAAGTTTTACCAGTTTTATTAAGATGCTTCAAACTAACTTTTATATTTTAGTAAAATAGTAATAAATTGCAGGATTGTTTTATCTACCGTTTTAAGTGGAATATTGTTTATACCTGCATGTTTTATGCCTACAATTTTATCTCTTGTACTTTACACAACTGGGATATCATTTTTACTCAGCTTAAATTTTCTTGAAATATTAAAAACTGTTGTAATAAAGTTAAAACAACTGTTTGGAAATAAAAAGTTTGTTTATTTTATAGTTTTATTTTAATCATAAAAGTAAAAATGACCTGTTGATAAATGTAAACTATCTTCTTTTATCTATATAATAATTTTATGAACTATCTTTAGAATAAAAAAGCCTTATTAAATAAACAAAGTTTACAAAAGTAGCTAAAGTATGTTTTGTATTTTTTAATGTAAATGTGTACTCTAGTGCAGCAATACCATTTTGATTATCATGCTATAGTCACTAGTGGAAGGGTCGGCAAACTGCTATCTGCAGGCCGCGTTCAAAATTTTGTTTCAACTAATTAAATATAATTTTGTTTTCAAAAGTATATTAAAAAATTTAGTGCTATCTTTAAAAGCTAATATATCGTCCAAATTTTTTGGTGCAAAAAGCATTAATAAAAAAATTGTAAGCACATTAAAATCGTTCTTTTGTTTGGCCTGCCGACCTTTCTAGTGTATGAAATTAAAGTGTTAAAAACTTACTTATAGTTAAAAAATAGAAAACCCACAAGCTTTTCATTTTTTTAATACTTTTAAAAATATCTGTTAAAGTAAAAATTTTCCACGCTAATTAATAAATTTTCTTTGCATATTTCCCTTTGCATACAAACTTTTCTAAAAATATTTATTAAGCTTTAATTTTAAAGTAGCTATATAATTGCAATTAAATCATTAAGTTATAAGTAACAAATTATTAAATGACTCGCAGCAAAATATCCTTGTTTGACGTCAATGGAATTGAAACTAAATCCAGTTTGATGTTGAAAGAATCTTTGTTTTTGGTTTTAATGTTTGTAACGTCAATAGTTGTTTCTGGGTTATTAAGTTTTTACCAAAAAACAATCGTTTCTAGCAATCTAAATCTGGCATATGAAATTATTTTTATTATAACTTTTGTTGTTTTTCTTTTGTTGCAAGAAGTTCAAAAAGTTTATGTTGTCTTCGGTCTAATCAAAAATAATATTTACAAGAAAGAAAACTCAAAAAAGATTTCAACCAAGTAAGCGTTTTGTATTACGTACATATTTCTAAGCTTTTTTGTTTTATTTAAAGTATATATAAAACGTCTACAAAATTTAAACCACGTTTAAATTCATAAACCTTTGTTTTTAAATCATTCGATTAAGTTATGTTATAAGTTTTTTTTATTATATTTGATCATAATATAATTAAAATAATTTAAGGAAAAAGCATTAATTAAATCTTGATTTAAAAAATTCAACTATAGTTTTTACAAGTTTATTAAGAGTACTAGTTTTTAAGTTTTATTGATTTAAGGGAATATGGGGGTATGAACATTTTTTTTACAGAATTTAACATTGGTTTTTATATGAAAGCTTAAAGTATAAACTATAAGTCAGTTTTTATATAATTTTGAATTTTAAACAACTTTTAAGATATGGACATTTAAAAAACGTATGGACTGAAATATTTTATCTATTATTTTCTCTGAAAATTTTTGAAATTTGCAAAAAATTAATCTTCTTTTTTACTTTTTAATTTGAAGACCTGTATTTTTAGTTGAATAATTTCATTGCGTTTTTAGTTTTTGCTTTCTATTGAGCTCACCAACTTTGTTCACTCATACCTCGAAAGCTACTTTTACTTATGTTAAGAGGCTAAAATTTTCTGATAGCTTAAATAAACTTTTACAAAATAAAATCAATTTGTAAAAAAAGGTGGACACATCTATGCCCTTAATAATTATATTTTTAAAATATTGACTAAAAGAAATATATTAAGTCTAAAGTTATATATATTCGGTTGTTCTATATGCTTAAATACAAAAGTAGTAAATTTATTTATCCACAAAATAAATAAAAAAAGTTAATTTTGAATTTTTTAAATTTTAAGACATTTAGATAGTATTTAAGAACATAAATTATATAATAAAAACTTACTAGTCTTGTTGAAAAAGTTATAACTTGGCGATATATTGTTAAATTGTAAGTTTTCTATCCAGTTAAAGTTTTTTAACACTTTCAGTATCCTGTTGTAAGTATTAAAAATTATACATTTTGTAATTAATCGTGCATGATTTTTAGTTTTAAACTGTTTAAACAAAGTATCAGCATACTGTAGTGTTTTTAAAGCAGAGTAGTAATACAAATAGAATCTATTGAAACGTAAAACATTTATATTTGGTTACAGGTACAGCGCACTAAAAATATGTGGATATTTTCATTACTTATTTTTCATGGTGCTAAACCCAATAATTATGACGTCATATGGTTGTTTGTATGTGATCACAATTGACAACCCTACCCCAAGTTTTACTACAGCTCTTTATGCTACACATTTTTTAAGGATGGTAGGTTTAGTTTTTCAGTATTTTCAATATAATTTATCGTTTCAAAAATTAATTGTAAAATTTTACCAAATTAAAGTAGTCACCATTTTCAATCTAACTTTTTACTTTACAACGAAACTGAATAATTAGTATACTGTGTTTGATAATTCTGCAACGTTCAAACTGTTACTTATAAAACAAATTACTATTAAAGGTAATTAAAAAAAACGCATCTCTACATGAAATTTTGATAAATATAGAATAGAAGCTGTGACTTTGAAAAGCCTTTTTAAATTATCATTTAGAGGTAATTTCTAAAATAATGTTTTTCAATTAGCTTATTTTCGTAATTTATACTAACCTAAATGTAACACATACTTTTACTGTATAACTTAAAAGATTCCTGTTTTTTTGTGTATTTATAAATTCTCCATTGATTATTATAAATATTTTGCAGACATTAAAAACTCAATAAATTTTAGAATTGACGAACTGTTGTGCTGTTTTGTATATTTAAAATATATTGTTTACGATTGATATGCCATGAAAAAATCCAAACAAAAAGTTTTACAGATATGGCAAAGAAACAAAGACGCATTATCAATGTTGGCCATTTTTAGTTTTATAGACCTGATCGTGAGCAACAATTTTGTAAATTGGGTTTGGTGGACAGGCACATCTCCTGGTCTTTTACTTATTTTGTTAGACTTGCTGCTAGACAAACTTGTAAAGTTTGTAGAAATCATTTGGTTCATGATTAACATGACTGTTGTAAACTATACTGACAAAAAGTTAAAAAGGTTACTTAAATTTTATTATGTTTAAAGTTTACCACTTATAATATCTTTTTACATTAAGCAATAAATACAGAAGTTTTTAAAAATATAGCGAATGTTTTTAGTTGTAATACATCTCGAGTTTAATAAAACAACACTCATTAAATAATAAAAAGTAATAATTTTTTGATTTATTACAGGGTTGCTACTCCCTAATGCTAGTTTTTACTAGTTTGAATTTTTAGGAAATATCAGGCTATTTTTTGTTTTAATTGTAAAAACACAATTTAATCTTCTACTAGAGCCTATAATTTTATTGTTAGTTATTAAGATTATCTCATTTGTACTGTTTATATTTTATTGAATTTGAATCTAAATTATTAACTAAGTGTTATTTCCACTAACACCTATAAATGATCAGCTTTAAACACTTTTTTTAATAAGATTTCATACTAAATTTTGTTGTTAAATCAAACAACTGAAGTTAATGTAAGCTACAGCTAGTGAGCTATTACGAAATAACACTTAACACAGCTATGTTTTAAAAGAGTTCTGTTATTTTAGAATTTGACTAATGAATGCTTATACAGTTGTTTTGTTATTACATATTTTATTTAATGTCAACTTTTTTAATTCGTGAAACTAATTTACACTTTAACTAAGTCATGTTTTTATTAGCGGTTTTGTAAATGTAGTCACTTTTTGTCAGTATTGCTCTCAATAAATGTTAAATATTGTTCAAGTTTTTTTAGAAATTTTATCGAAATTAAGTTAATTAATCAAATTAAAATTTATTTATCTAGTGTTACTCATAAACTCAGGTTGGTTCATAAGCGAGTTTAAACTCTGTATAAATAAATAATAAT
This sequence comes from Thalia democratica, assembly GCF_965202585.1. NCBI lineage: Eukaryota > Metazoa > Chordata > Thaliacea > Salpida > Salpidae > Thalia > Thalia democratica. Next base: position 45,622,291 of record NC_139166.1, on the reverse strand, counting down.
AAATATAAATAAACATTATAAGGTTACTAAGTTTTTTGTTACGTTTATTTTTTTCAAAAGTGATCGTTCTATAAACCCTCTTTAAATAAATAAAGAAAAATTACTATCAGTTAAAAATACAAATTAAATATTTCCTACTTAATGTTTTTACATATTTATTAGTTATTATTTTCTACTAACTACACTGTAAGATTAGTTTAAAATAGAGTCTTTTATTGTGTTTATGTATTTGATTTAATTATTGAGTTCGGTGTCTGAAGTGTGAAATCAAATACGTGTTCACATTTTATTAATTTACAGAAAAAGTTCTTTGAAAATTTTCGTGCTGAACATTTTATTTTCGCCGCTTCTTCTGTGCATAGCCGCTGTAGCTGCTGCGCTTTCAACTTCGGTGCTTCCCCTTTTCACCCTTCCCATTTTCACTCTAGCATTTCCACGACCAAGCAAGTTTTGGCCATCAACAAAGAAAAGTAGTACACTTTGTTTTTTTTATCTACTTGTTGGTATAAGTACATTTTCTATATTTTAGACCAGCAAAGTTTGGTGAGCGGGGAAAGTGCAACTTATGATCACATGTTTCGCGGCGTCAAGAACAAAATTGTTAAGGGTGAAAGTTATGGAGCTTACGTGCCTTTTATATCAGGATGTACCAACCTGCAGTTTTATTTACTGCGCTCCCAACAGCGTACCATGTTTGTTCAGGTTAGTTTTGTATTTTTATTATTAGGTTAGTGTTTTTAATTTTTACACATCTAATAAAGCTTGAAGTATTTTTAGAACGATTAGAACAAATTATAATGTTTAAATTTTCAAATATTTTTATTAAAATGTAACTGTTTGTTCATTGCTAATTGTATCTGCCTTGTAAATTGTGTGTACTGAATGAGGTTATAAATTTTCGTAGATGCTAGAAGGTGGTTACAACTACAGAACAATGGTTTGCAAAGGTTTGGAATTGGAAGAAACGAGCTGCCATGCCGCTGAAATCACTCAAGTTGATGATTTGTGCGCTCTCGCTTTCGACCAATCAGATGATCGAGTCAAAACATCGTAGTTGGTTTCTATTGTAAAACAATCTTTAATCAAATAAAACTTGGATGGTTGGTAGATTTAAAACAGTTATATTTTTTGATGCTGTTTTACACGAAGACGGGCTGTTAATTTTGCAAGAGGCTAGGCTTAGGGCTAGGGTTGGGGTCTGCATTAGTGTTAAGGTTACAGTTATGGTTAGGTTCAGGGTCAGGATAAATACGTACAAAGTGACGCCGTGCAAAAGTGCTATCCACCCGTTTTGCACAGTTGTAAATTTAAAAGGGCGTCAGTAGGTTTTTTACTGGTAATTTTGGAACAGATTAAATAAACTTTATATAAGTCAGAACAATTTTGTTATTAAATATTGTTCTTTTAATTAATTTATTTTTTTGAAGTATATAGTTTTATGGGTTTTGGTTAACTTAATATGTTTCAAGTATAAATTAGTTAAGCTCACACTCTATAATTGATATTTAATGCTTCAAAAAAGCAGTTAAAGTTTGTTGATCAGGCAATTTTATTTTATATAAATTTTTTTAATAGTTTTGTAATCTGTTTACAAAATAAAATAGTTTAAATTTAACTAATTTTAGTGTGAAATTGTTTTTCAAAATACTCATATCTTTTCCAATAATGTAAAATATTTACAGTAAAGTTCAAGAGATTTTACTTTAATATAAACTTCATTTTATTTTCAGTAAAAACATTTTATCAACAACTTTGTGTTTGTTTTAAATTACTAAATTTTTTATCAATACTTTTTTTTATAGTTCATATAAGGTCCTGTTTCGCAAAAAAAAACTTTACATTTTTGTTTGATTTTATTGTTATACTAAATAATTTTGGTCAAATAATATCGCAACTGAATTTTATTTTAAGTTAGGTGTACAAGTAGTCTCATAAATCTTAATTTCTAAATTATTAGCTTCAGGGTTGCCACACATTCAGACTAGTTTAATATTACAGAAATACTTAGGCTAGTACAAGTTTTTCAGGTTATATAAAAATTTTAGATACTTTTTTTTGATTTATTACCTTAATCTAAGTCTGATATTTTTTTCAAAACAAACTTTTTTTTTAATACTTGTTTTTTCTGTATTTTAGACCAATTTTATTATTATTATAATTGCTTTAAGTATTCTAGCCTGATTAAGAGTAGTTTTTTTAATTTAGACTTTTTTTTTTTCAAAATTTTTCCATGAACCTATGCAAACTTTTTTTCACTTTTTTGCCTAAGTATGGCAACCCTCAGTTTTTTTTTCAATAAAAAATGCTCTTTAAGCATTAAGATCGAAATAATTCACTGGTTCAAAATACATCAATCGCTTGTTTTCTCTTTAATATCTTATTCCAATATCAAACTAAATGCAAAAAATAGATTAAAATAGTAAATGTTTTTTTTATGTTTATTACCAAATTAAGTTTAAAAAAAAACCTGTTAACTCTGTTTATACGTTTACTAATAATAATTTTTAAATATGTTTTTTATTAAGCCTTAATTTTATTCATTCCTTTAAAACCTAGTTTTTACCACTTAAATAATCTTTAATATTTATATGTTTTAATTAAATTGTTGCAAAGTTAATACAAGTCTTTTATTGAGTTAATTTAGTTCAAAATGCGCTTTTTGTTAGATTTCTGAAAAGTTTTATTGTCTTATAAATATTTTTTTCTTTTAAAAAGCAAATAATTGACACTTGAACTTCTTTTTTTTAGTTTTGTTCTAACAACCTTAGTAAAAACTTTTTGAGTTATCAACTTGCTAGCTGTACTTAAAAGATTTATTCTCATTGTAAATAGATTAAGGCTAATTTTCATCAACTATAAAAAATTAACAGTTTTAACAAGCATGGATTGATGTCAGCATTAAAGCTGTTAGACAATTTTGACCTAGAAAGTTACACGGATGCCACTACAAGTTTAAATGGTAATTAGTTTTATGCCTTAAACATATACTTAATTTAAAGTTACTATTAATAGTGTTTGGTTTAATAAAATACTTTTTTTAATTCGCTGTTTTGTATACTTTTAGTAAAGTACTACATACTTTTAGTTTTTTCAACAAATTTTGTTTAGCTGAAAAAGTCATCAGAGTTTTTTAACTCAGTTTTTTTTCAGGTATAATCAACAACCTTGACGCTATGCAACGTTTCAAAATCGATTACGTCACCAGTTTAGCTTGGTTGCTGTTGCGTCACAGGCACAAATGGTTCTTTCCGGAACAATTTTCTACTCCTGCTACCCCTTCCAGAGTTGCCACTCCACAGAGTCCACCTCCGAACGTAGTCACTGCCAACGATGATTTCTGGGACGCAATTACGTCATCTTCCAACGAGACTGCATTTGACGACGTCACACATCTTGGGCTTCCGGTTGTGAGCAACACTCAAGTTTTTGAAGACCCCGCTTTGACAGAACGAAAAGAAGACGCGTTTGAAACTTGTTAGTAGAACTTATGAATTTGGATATATTCATAATTAAATAATAGTTGATATGAAATATTTTGCTTTTTTCGCGAAGTAAAATAACAAAAATTTTTCTGGTACAGAGTTGTATTGACCAGCTGAACTTTTGAAATTAACTAAACTACCAAGCAGGGGCGTAGCGTCATGACCTCATAGGGGTGCTGAGCAACATAAACTAACTCAAGTATATTTATATCTTGTACATCTCAATTATAACAAATAAATTTAAGTATTGGCATCTGGCTTCTGCAGCAGTTGATTAAGAATAATAATGCACTGTAAAGTAGATGAACAAATGATACTTTTAAGTACGATTGTAGCTTAATGTGCTAAAATATTGAGTTCAAAACAACTTAGGGTATTTAAAACAGAGCACAGCCTACATCCTATCCAACAATGCGGTTTATAAAATGTGTTGTGCATAAAAGAAGCTACTGCTATTGTTCAAGCTGTTGAAGGACAAAAACTTATTAAACTAGTAGAAAGAACTTATGCCTACTTGTCGGCATATCAAAAGTCATTATTAAATTTCAATCAGTTTAAATTTAGTTGCATTTCTTAATCACTTGTTGGACTTTGGCAGTTTGTTTGTTTAAAAACAAACTGCAAAAGACTTAATTGTCTCGTACCTGTTCTTAGATTACGCCTTGAGGTTTATTATTACTTTTTGTACAATTTGTTAGTTTTTGATTTTGTATTAAGTCTAGAACATTTGACCCAGTTCCACGGAGTTCTGAAAAAAAATACTGCAAAAGACTTAGTTGTCTCGTACCTGTTCTTAAATTACGCCTTGAGGTTTTTTATTACTTTTTGTACAATTTGTTAATTTCTGCTTTTGTATTCAATCTAAACATTTGAACCAGTTCCACGGAGTTCTGAAAAAAAATACTGCAAAAAGAATAGAAGATGAATATATGTATTTACTAAATAAAAGCTATAATTGTTATAGATTAATAACTAGTAGTAACATTTGTTGTTATATATTCCAGTGAACTTGCCTCGCTAGGATCTCTATTAACGAACGATTAATTTTGAATTGTACATACACATATTTATTTTCTTTGTCTTCTACCCATTTGCAGTACTTATTTTTACTAGAACTTCGTGGAACTGTGTTAGTTGTTTAAAACATAGAAAATTTCGTCAGTTGAATAAATAAAATAAAGTTAAGTAGTATTAAGGTATGAAATTTTTTTTTACTATTGTATATTCCAACAAACATTTTCGTTAAGGTTTTTTGAACAAACTATTACCAAGAATTTTTTTTGTATTTAAAGTATAATCTATGTAATTTTGATTATATATTATACTAAAATATTTTTTACAACAGTTTAATTATGTAGTTAGTTATTATAAAAAAAAAAATATAATATTTTTGTACTACATATATGACATGATTCGTTCAAAAACATTTTAATTTTCATGTAAAATGACTAATTCTTAGCTGTACAGATCTAAAAGTAGAGTTGACTGTGTTTTTGACATTCTTTTCAAGAGCTGTTGCTTCATTACCTAAATACGGCAGTCTTAAGTATATAGGGCATTGCATAGTTAGTCATTTTACAAGAAAACCTTTGAATGGAATTTATAAGAATCTTACTGCCGACCTGGAAAAAGTAAAGTAATTTATAAGTTCAAATGCCACTGTGATAGTGTGTATATCGGCAGAACGTCCCATATGATATCTACAAATCAAGTATTTTATAAGAAAACAAATGATGAAAATATTAAAAGTTTAGTAAAAATTCTATCACTTCTTTAGTGTAGTTAAATCATTATAAAAACCCAGAAGTGTTGTTATTGATATTGAAAGTAAGAATTATGATAACTAAAGAAATTAAATTGCATGGGTAACTTTTTTTCAAAATTAGAGACTCATTCATTAAAGTCTGCAAAAATAACCACTTTTTTAAAAGAGCCCTGCCTCAGCATTAAACCCCAGCATTAAACCCCAGCATTAAACCCCAGCAAATGTTGACTTTTGTTTTAGAGACAAATATTATTATGCTATATTATTTTAAAGACAAAATATATACCTCAGTGCTTTAAAACTAAATAAAAATTACTGATGTACTTCTAATAACAAGAAAGACATCCCATGCTGAATAATTTACTTTAAAACTTATCAAATCAAAAACTGAAACTAACCTAAAAAATTAGAACTGCGTATTTTTGATTTCGTTGCTACATTTGGCCCGTTGGTCACAGTTTGCCGACGTCTTGTAAATCATTTAAACCCAAATAACAGCATTTCTAATAAGTTTGAAATCTTTAATTAAAAAATAAGGAGTTTTCAAATATCTGAGAAAATTGACTTCAATGATTCATAAGTTTGTATTTAAAATTATTAAAAAAGTGAATATATCTCAAAATTTCATGATTATTTTATTCTTTAAAAAACTCATAAAAAGTTTAAGCTTGAAGCCTTTGTATAAGAACCAACCGTTTTTTTCAAATTAAGTATATTGTATTTTGTACATTGAACTATGTTTTTAAATGCTAAGTCACCTCTCTATATCTTAAGACTTTGTAAACTTATGTTTCTTGATTAATTGATAAACATTTAGTTATACCTCAGTATACCAGAAATTTCGTTAACAATGAGAGATTAAAATAAATATCTGAAAGAAATATGACTGTGTCAAATAATGAAAATATAATGAAATAATGAGAGTTTAAAATACAAATAAATAATACACCACTGTATATAGACATCACACCATTTTTTAATTGCAAACAAAGGCTTAATTGTAAACCGAATTTGCTAAGTAGAATAGAATATAAATGTTAAGTATCAAAAAAGTAACATATAAATAAAGATAAAGATAAAATCTACTTATTATTACGAATAGTAAAATTAATCTACAAGTATTTTTATTTTATGTAAATTTAAATTCTTTTTTTTTACTAAATGTATAGTTTTTCTTTTGTTTTCATATTTAAAAATAAAGTAAACAATTTTTTTAAAGTGGAAAGTCCCCAGTCTGCTTTTAACTAGAAGCAATTAAAAAAAACAGCCATTATAGTAAGTATATTTGATACCTCTCGTATCTTTACGCACTTTTTCTATGGACACAATGTGCGTATATAAGCGAGAGGTTACTGTAATACCTTTTTTAGTTCAAAATAACACTTTAAGATGAGTCATTTTTAAACTTATTACTTTTAAGAATATAAAACCAGTAATTAGGCACTTTAGTTTCAAATGTTAAAAACAAGTCCAAAACATTAACTATTTGTTTTCATGTTTTTAATCTTTGTTTCTAACACTCTACTTACAGCGAGGACCACGTGAAGGAAATAATAACAATTGAAAAATTGTTTAAGTTAGTTGATGCATTCTTAGTAATTTTCAGTTGTTATTAAGTGTGCACTTTTTACAGCTCTAAAATACGCTACTAGTATTTCAAAATTGTAAACCTCACCACCTGAATTTACCTGAGTTTACCTGAGTTAAAAAATTAACATGAAACTAACATTGAAAAATATTACTTAAAAAACCTGAAATTTTTAAACCTGAAACTAACATTAAACGATATGAGTTTAAAAAAATAAAGTTGAAAAAGTTTAAATAAGCTAACTTTTTTCAACCTGACACTAACATTAAAAAGTATTTTACTAGGTGGACCTCCCCTATGCCTTTCATTAGTATTACTTTTACAATAAATAACCAAACGAATCGATTTTTAATTTAAAAACTGATTTTTCATTGTAACCCTCTATAAAACCATCAACGATAATAAACTTAACTCTAGCTAAACTTTTTGAAACAAAGATTTAATAAAAAATTGATAAATAATAAAACGTATATAACAAATAAAACAATATTATAGATTAATCACTCAAACCAGATATAAAATATTTAACATGTTTTCAGAGCATTAAATAAAACATTTCAAACAAATAATAAAGAATATTTAAATTAAATTATAAAACACTAGTGCTTAACAAGCAGTTAAAAGGATTTTTTTTTTCAGAGTTATAGAAAGTTAGTTGAGTTGTTTAACATAATTATTTGAGCGATAACTAAAAGTTTAAGATGTCTTGGTTGTTTTAAAACTTAAGTGATATTAAACAAACTTTGAATATCAAAAAAAAAGGGAGTTAGTCTATTTAGACAAAAGCAATTTTGTTCTGATTGGCTAAAAAAAACAGAGTTTTCAATCTACCCTGATGGAAGTTCTTATTCTAATAGCATAAAAAATGGTTATCTAAAACAAATTAAAGTATTTAACAAAAGTATATGCTATGTTTAAGCAAATAAAATTGATAAACCAAGTGAAAAAATAATATTTTATTTATGCTAAAAACTTCTTACAATAACTACTTACCCTTAACCATACTAAAGTTTTTTAAAAAGCTTCTATTTTTTTGAACAAAAAATTAGAGTTTAATGTATAAAAAGATACTAAAACACAATTAACTTAGCTAAATTAGTTATTTTAAATAAATTATAATTCAAAAATAAAACTTTTATAATTACAAATTATGTTATTAAGTTTATCAACTGAAATATGAATACTAAAAACTTGCTTTAACTAACTTGTTTTTTTGAATCAGATCTTAGACTCAAATTTTCGCTTGCGATAATTGGTCAGAGGAATGAATCCGATCAATTTTGTCGAGGATTTCTGGTCTTTGACCAAATTTGCTTTCGTGTTGTCCATAAACCTTTTCAAGCTCTTCTCATATTTTGCATCGATCGGTTTTGTAGAAGCTTGTCTGGCACTTGCCTGGGAATTGAATTTATTTTCAACGGCACGCTTTTTATCAGCTATTTCTTCTAACCATTTACATTTTCGTTTTCGTGGGTTGAAACAGCTAGGCCTCGTTTTTTTCCGGCAAGTGAAATCGGGCTTGTTTGAATTTTGATCGCTTGTATATTTTATCATCTGCTTGTTCAGATTGTTCAGTTCTAAGAAGAAACGACGTTTTTTGTAAGCTCTTTGCCGGTCTACTTGCTCGGAACTTTGTTTGTCAGATGGCAACTGAAAGTGTTTGTAAGCCAGCTGCCTTTTCGATGTAGCGGAAGCCTTCAAATTGTTGAAATCTTTGCTTCTGTTGGTATTGAAATTTCTAAACCCAGTCTTGCTGGCAACGAAATCCCGAAGATTCTTTTTGCTCCTTTTAAAACCGCAAATGTTACGCTTTGCAACAATTGGAGTTTTTGAAGAAACCGCTTCTTTTTGCTCAGCTTTGATGTTCCCTGCTTTCTCGGGTTTTAAGTAGTTTGAGACCCGCGTCTTTTGTGTGGTGCTCGCGCACGGTTTTAAAAGTTCCGCGTCTGAAAGGAACCTGCTTTCTTTCGTCTTGATCTCCGGGTCGCACCCGTAATCCGGCCTGCAAAGCCGCGACACCTCCGCCTGCTTTCTTTCCTTCATCATTCGCATCTTCTCCATGCTCGCCTTCGACCACGGCTTTAAAATTTCGTCCATGGTAAACACGATCTCATCAGACTTGATTTTTTCGTTTTCGATATTTTCCTTGGCTTCATCGTTTTGAAGAGCTGACGGGAGAGTAACCTTCCACTCGCACCTTTTCTCAAACTGCTTTAAGAGCTCCTCATCGTTCGCACAGTCAACAATTGGGCCTTCGAAACGATAGAACTTAAGAACAAGCTTTTCACGATCTTCAAGTCCATCCTGAGGAATTTCTTCGACTTTAGGAACTTTTTTAGATGCGCCGATCGACCCAATTGTCTCGTCCATTCGTTTCATTATTTGATCCAGAAAATCCGAAGACTTTTGACCACTTGATATATTCATTTTAATAATTGTAATGCAATGAAAGTATAAAAACACTTGTTACAGTTTGTTTTTATGTTTTTCGTTTCAAAATATTTTTTGGATATCAATTTGGTGCAAACGTCATAATGGATGTTTAGAATGCTTAGTTACAAGTTTAAGCAATAAGTTCATATTTGTATGATTTTTTATATATACATCAGAGATAGACAGTCTTTTATAAGTCGCTGTCCAATTTTCTTAGAAAAAGATGTTTGTTGCACTGTATAGAAAAAAGTCTTCCAACGGCTGCGGTTGTTTTAAAATAATTGTATATATCAGTGACATATTAACTTTTTAATCAAAAATGTAGTAAAATAAGCATTAATACAACACTAGCATTTAAAAGTTGTTAAATGCTAGTGTTGTATTAATGCTTATTTTACTACATTTTTATTAGTTAAAAAAAAAAAATTCTAGCAGAAATGTACAAATTTGGTACCAAATTTATGCTAAGAGGGCCGCAGTTTACTGACCCATGGTTTAAGTATTTATCTTTGTTCATTAGAACTATCGTTTCTATAAAATATTGAGTCAATAATAAAGTATTGGTTTATGTAAGCTTGAATAAAAGAAAAATATATATTCAAAGAATGTGTTTGAAATAGTCCAGAGTCTACTGTAGCTTTAAAGCTGGAATTTTTGAATAGTTTAAACAAACTTTTTTTAGTGTAAATATTTAGTGATTTGCTTGTTAAACCATCTATATTATTATAACTATAAAAACTGCTTTTGATAATTTTGTTTAATAATTATAAACCAGATAAATAAAAAAATCAGCACACATTCTCAAATTGAATGAATTATCCATTTTTCCCAAGTTTTATTATTTTAGGTATAAAATTTGATTCCAAGACTGTATATTTGACTTGGTGTTTTTATTTGTTAATGTTTTCCGCGAACTTTAATATATTTTTTTTGTGATACTAGAATTAAGTTTAACTATATAAGGTTTAAAGTATATATAGGTTAAGTTAAATAAAAAAAATCAGTGTATAAAATACATTGTCAGTATAAGTCCATTGGTTAAGTTTATAATATGATCTTTTTCTTAATTATTTTATCTATAAACAACAGGTGCTTTAGTTTATACTTATTCGGTTTATATTTATTCAACTTCAATTTGTAAAACAATTTTATTTTAATAAATATTTATAATAGTGTTAAATATAAGATTTTTGAATTTTTATTTAAATATTATCTTTATATTAGCAATATATTATAAAATTTAGATTTATACTAAAATTTGATCAAGATCAATAGTTAAATATGATAATATTTTTGAACTATAGTATATACTTCACTCTTATAACGTTTTAATCTTAAAATAAATGTTTAAAGATCAAAAGAAATGTTAATCACAAACATTTATAACATTTACATTATTTAAATCTTTATAATAAAACATAAATAATTTTATAATTTTTTTCAGTTGAATTAAAATCAAACAATGGTGAAAATTCAATTTGCTTTCACGATCTTGTGTCAAAAAGTGAAATGAAAGAGCAGCGGGGCCTGCTCCAACTACCCGATGATTATTTTAAGATTATTTTTGATAACTTCAATGAATGTGATGATGCCACAATTAAAAATGAAATTGAAAAAGTTGTTTTCACTTCATACGTGCTTATGATAAGCCAAGGTTTGAAAATTTTTTTACGTAATTTGGATCTTATGTTATTTTTTGAATATTTAAATTTAAGAAGAAAATGCAGAGTTTCTTAATATTTTATTTGTAAAAAAAAACAATTCTCGAAATTTTGTTTGGTCAAAAAATTAAAGCTTGAATATTTTTTTTGTAAATTTATTTTATTTTAATAGGGATATCATTTTACTTACATAAAAATTTTAAACGAGAGCCTTAACTCACATTTGAAAGTTAAATTTGGAAATAGATTAATGTATTTTGCAGCAAATATAGGCACTGAAAAAATATCAGCTCAAACCATTTGTAAAGGATTTCTTGATGAAGCAAATACTTTTATGACTACACAAGCTGAAATTTTCATGCGTAATTATCCTCAAATATTCCAATTTTCACAAACTGCATTAAGGTGTTCTTTAAATGATAAGTATAAAAGTTTTTTTTTTCTACTTAAACTTTTGTTTTAAATATACTGTCGTATCAAATATATCTTCTTTTTGTAATGACTTTTCTAAGGTAAATAAAACTAACTTTAAAAATACTTTCTATATTAACGCTTAACTAAATATTGCAAGTTCTTTCGCATTACCGTAAGACTAATAAGGGGTTTTTATTGATTTATCAACCTATATTGTTGAGGTCTATATGAAATTAACTTAAAAATTTAACTCTGTTATACGTTTTTAAATAAATAATTTTCGAAACATTGCAATGTTTTATATATATTATTCATATAAACCATTGTAAACGCAGTATGAATTTGTCTCAACTAGTTACATGTTCTGACAGGTATTCGCTAAAGCTAATGTACGATCGAGTTATAATGGCTTCTGATGACAATCCGAAAGTTGAAGATGTTCTTCTTGATCTGGAAGAATATGATAACGTCGACAATCACGTTGGCATTATGACGTCACAGGATTGGTGTGATCACATCAGACGTGGAACCAGTCAATTATTTACCGTTTATTTTGACAAACACTTGGTAAATAACAGTTAATGTTTTGTTAGGTTCTTTTTTTTTCTTTCATTAGAATTTTTATCATTTGTATGAATTTGTTTTAAAGTCTATGAATTATCTTTTTGGAGTCTAAAATATAATTGAAAATAAAATTGTTACATATTTTTAATTTAAGAAATAGTAAAAAATTTATTATATTGTCCGCTAATGTAGCTGTTATAAATTTACTTTAACCTGTTTAAAAGAAGAGTAAAAACTTACATGTATTTTTACTATTGAATTTTTAATTAATTAAAAACTATATGGTAAATGTTTTACCTTTATATTAAACAAAACATAATACATTATGTACATTCAGTTTTCTAAAACTCATACATGACTTATTTTATAGGGTAGCTTAACATTATATTACATATTATATTTATATATCACAGAACGAGTACAAAGCCCGAACCTTGTTGCGTCACAACAAGGTGGAAACCAGCATCGCCAGCGTCAGCTCGAGCGTGGTGCGCTCCATCTGGGCCAATTTGAACTTCGAGCTCTTGTACGCCACTAACGACGACGAAGAGAGACTGAGCATTCAGGCGCATCCGGTATTATTCAGGAATATTTTGACTCAGTGCGCCGACCAGCCGTTGGGGTATCACATCTACCAATCTCCAATTACAACAGTTTCGACTGTTTCACGATGACCTGATCTATTAAATGAAGATTATGTTATTAATGATAGATAAATTGAAGCATAATGTAGTTTTGACCATTTTCTCAGGTATTTCAAGCAGATAACTTGATTTGCTTAAGATCTCCTGAATTTACATAACATTAACATTTAAATTTACTAATGACTCAAAATTTACTTTCTGTTAGATCTTTTTTATTTACTAGCTGCATATAAAGATAGTACTTAAGTTTATTTTTGTTATATTAGGTATTGACTGTTTTTTTACTTGGTTTAAAGTAGTTAAGTTTAAGTTTTTTATAGGTTTTTTTAGTTAAAGATGAATACATAACAATAAGATTCAATTTAAATTTATAATATGTCTTTATTAAATGTTTTCATTGTGAATGTGAAATTTCGAAACTTGTTATTTTAAATAAGACTTTTAAAAACCTCATTAACTTAAAAGTGTTTTTAACTTTTAAAATTTAACACTACCAGAAACAAAATATCACTGTTTTAAATTTAAGTTGTTAAGCTCTATTTTAAATTATTAAGAAGCCATCGAATTTTAAAAAAGGTTAAAAGAAACTGTTTTATTATTTTCATGATTAAGAAAAATTTTACTTAAAATAACTCTACAAATATTAACCAAGTTTGAATAAATATATTTTATTATAAATCACTGTGATATGCGAAACTTCTGTACATGAGATTGAAGAAATAACTGTTTTTAAAGCTTATAGAAGTTTTTTTTTTCGTTTTTAGTTTCAATAAAAAAAAATAACTATAACAAAAATGTTCTATCTGATAAAAATAAACTAAAATACAAATTTATACGATTTTTACTAAATAATTGTTTCAACACTAAATTAGATTCGTAAAATATAGTTCATTACTGCATGTATATGATAACTTTTTTACTAATTTGGTTTAAATTAGTACCAAAAAGTTATAAAGTTCAAGTTAAATTCAAAGTTTAAAATTGTAAAAAAATAGACTATTTTAGTAAAAACTTTCAATAACTTAATTTCATATACAAAAGTAGTTTCTTAATGAAATTTTTGTCTCAATTTTAATTTTATTACGTTTTTAATAACTTCCATAAGTTTTTTTTTCTAATTATACAATTTTTACTGAATTATATAAAGAATAAAACACCGTAAGAAAAAAAATCTTGTTTGTCTTCAATTACTTAGTTTTGTTTGACAGTTATCGTATCTTGTATTTATACGAGTTTTATCTATGTAATTGTGATTATGTATTATACTAAAATATTTTTTACAACAGTTTTGTTATGAAGTTAGTTATTATAAAAAAAAGAATTATAATATTTTTGTTCTACATATATGACATGATTCATTCAAAAACATTATGATTTTCATGTAAAATGACTAATTCTTAGCTGTACAGATCTAAAAGTAGAGTTGACTGCAGGGTTGCCACTCGGTCAGGAAAAGTCAGGAAATCAGGAAAAGTCAGGAAAAATTTAAAAAAATCACAAAAGTCAGGAAAAGTCAGGAAAAAATGGGGGGTTTTGAAAAAAAGTCAGGAAAAGTCAGGAAATTTGATAAAATTTAAAAAAGAAAGTCAGATTTTGTCAGTTTAAATTTACAAAATTCCTTGTTTTCCAAAGCCTTCAAATGGTAAAAGTCCTTTAAAGTCAGAAAAAAAATTCCAAAATTTTCCTAGAAATTTACAAAAATATTTAATTTTATTTCCAATGCCATCATCTGGTATAAATTTGAAAAATATCCTTTATAAAACTGCAATAATTTTCTATTAACATATTAAACAAGTACCCTACTTGAACAAGCAGATTTTGTAAGCTTTTTAGTATTGATGGTCTGTAGCAAGGACACTTCCATAGTGAAACTGTGGTATATACACAAAAGTTTATCTAGCATAATTTTAGAATCAAATTGTTTTTTGTTTAAGTAAATAATTGAGTTCTTTATAACTAAGCAGTTAGTTTAGTATTTTATGTAACAAGTTAATGTGTATACTTTACATCTTTATATTTTTTCAAAAATATAAAGATGACAAAGTTCCTTATATGTTGTTAGTTTACCTAGATACATTCATGCTAGTAAATGCTAAAAATTTGTGTCTTTTTTCAGACAAGCTGTGTTTTTAAGGTAATAATACAAGTATTTTGCTGATAGAGCTGCTTATTACAAACATCAATCATACACAGATGGTTTAAGTGATGTACTGGAAGTTTGATGATAGAATTCAGCAAAAAACTGTTGTTTTTAACCTGTATTAAAACTAGAATGAAAGCTTTATATAGTTTCAAGTGTTAGATTATGTATTTTAGAATAAGTTTAATTTAAGAGTTTGATTTAGAAAAGTCAGGAAAATTTTGGTAAAAAGTCAGGAAAAAGTCAGGAAAAGTCAGGAAATTTTTCTCATCTAGATGAGTGGCAACCATGTGACTGTGTTTTTGACATTCTTTTCAAGAGCTGTTGCTTCATTACCTAAATATGGCAGTCTTAAGTATATAGGGCATTGCATAGTTAGTCATTTTACAAGAAAACCTTTGAATGGAATTTATAAGAATCTTACTGCCAACTTGGAAAAAAGTAAAGTAATTTATAAGTTCAAATGCCACTGTGATAGTGTGTATATCGGCAGAACGTCCTATATGATACCTACAAATTAAGTCTTTAATAAGAAAATTAATGATGAAAATATTAAAAGTTAAGTAAAAATTATATCACTTCTTTACTGTAGTTAAATCATTATAAAAACCCAGAAGTATTGTTATTGATACTGAAAGTAAGAATTATGATAACTAAAGAAATTAAATTGCATGGGTAACTTTTTTTTCAAAATTAGAGACTCATTCATTAAAGTCTGCAAAAATAACCACTTTTTTAAAAGAGCCCTGCCTCAGCATTAAACCCCAGCATATGTTGACTTTTGTTTTAGAGACAAATATTATTATGCTATATTATTTTAAAGACAAAATATATACATCAGTGCTTTAAAACTAAATAAAAATTACTGCTGTACTTCTAATAACAAGAAAGACATCCCATGCTGAATAGTTTACTTTAAAAAATTATCAAATCAAAAACTAAAACTAACCTAAAATATTCGAACTGCGTATTTTTGATTTCGTTGCTACATTTGGCCTGTTGGTCACAATTTGCCGACGTCTTGTAAATCATTTAAACCCAAGTAACAGCATTTCTAATAAGTTTGAAATCTTTAATAAGAAAATAAGGAGTTTTCAAATATCTGAAAAAATTGACTTCAATTATTCATAAGTTTGTATTTAAAATTATTTAAAAAGTGAATATATCTCAAAATTTCATAATTTTTCTATTCTTAAAAAAACTCATAAAAAGTTTAAGCTTGAAGCCTTTGTTTAAGAACCAACCGTTTTTTTCTACAAAATAAAATTGACGTCCATATGGCCAAACTGATAACCTAAACTACTGTTATCAATATTTGAGTATGATCAAAGTTTATCTTATTCATAATTGATACCTTTTTTAGTTCAAAATAAAACTTTAAGATGAGTCAATTTTAAACTTAGTACTTTTAAGAATATAAAATCAGTAATTGTGCACTTTAGTTTCAAATGTTAAAAACAAGTCCAAAAACATTAACTATTTGTTTTCATGTTTTTAATCTTTGTTTCTAACACTCTACTTACAGCGAGGACCACGTGAAGGAAATAATAACAATTGAAAAATTGTTTAAGTTAGTTGATGCATACTTAGTAATTTTCAGTTTTTATTAAGTGTGCACTTTTTACAGCTTTAAAATACCTTACTAGTATTTCAAAATTGTAAACCTCACCACCTGAATTTACCTGAGTTTACCTGAGTTAAATAATTAACCTGAAACTAACATTAAATGATATTACTTAAAAAACCTGAAATTTTTAAACCTGAAACTAACATTAAACGATATGAGTTTAAAAAAATAAAGTTGAAAAAGTTTAAATAAGCTAACTTTTTATAACCTGACACTAACATTAAAAAGTATTTTACTAGGTGGACCTCCCCTATGCCTTTCATTAGTATTACTTTTACCATAAATAACCAAACGAATAAATTTTTAATTTAAAAACTGATTTTTCATTGTAACCCTCTATAAAACAATCAACGATAATAAACTTAACTCTAGCTAAACTTTATGAAACAAAGATTTAATGAAAAATTGATAAATAATAAAACGTATATAACAAATAAAAAAATATTATAAATATTTCACTCAAACCAGAAATAAAATATTTAACATGTTTTCAGAGCATTAAATAAAACATTTCATACAAATAATAAAGAATATTTAAAATAAATTATAAAACACTAGTTTGAAGGATTTTTTTTCAGAGTTATAGAAAGTTAGTTGAGTTGTTTAACAGAATTATTTGAGCGATAGCTAAAGGTTTAAGCTGTCTTGGTTGTTTTAAAACTTAAGTGATATTAAGCAAACTTTGAATATCAAAAAAAAGGGAGTTAGTCTTTTTAGACAAAAGCAATTTTGTTCTGATTGGCTGAAAAAACAGAGTTTTAAATCTACCCTGATGGAAGTTCTTATTCTAATAGCATAAAAAATGGTTATCTAAAACAAATTAAAGTATTTAACAAAAGTATATGCTTTGTTTAAGCAAATAAAATTGATAAACCAAGTGAAAAAATAATGTTTTATTTATGCTAAAAACTTCTTACAACAACTACTTACCTTTAACCATACTAAATTTTTTTAAAAGCTTCTTTTTTTTTGAACAAAAGACTAGAGTTTAATGTATAAAAAGATACTAAAAAACAAATAACTTAGCTAAATTAGTTTTTTTTAAATAAATTATAATTCAAAAATAAAACTTTACTAATTACAAATTTTGTTATTAAGTTTATCAAGTGAAATATGAATACTAAAAACTTGCTTTAACTAACTTGTTTTTTCTGAACCAGATCTTAGACTCAAATTTTCGCTTGCGAGAATTGGTCAGAGGAATGAATCCGATTAATTTTGTCGAGGATTTCTGGTCTTTGACCAAATTTGCTTTAGTGTTGTCCATAAACCTTTTCAAGCTCTTTTCGTATTTTGCATCGATAGGTTTTGTAGAAGCTTGTCTGGCACTTGCCTGGGAATTGAATTTATTTTCAACGGCACGCTTTTTATCAGCTCTTTCTCCTAACCACTCACATTTTCGTTTTCGTGGGTTGAAACACCTTAGCCTCGTTTTTTTCCGGCAAGTGAAATCGGGCTTGTTTGAATTTTGATCGCTTGTATATTTTGTCATCTGTTTGTTCAGATTGTTCTGTTCTAAGAAGAAACGACGTTTTTTGTAAGCTCTTTGCCGGTCTACTTGCTCGGAACTTTGTTTGTCAGATGGCAACTGAAAGTGTTTGTAAGCCAGCTGCCTTTTCAATGTAGCGGAAGCCTTCAAATTGTTGAAATCTTTGCTTCTGTTGGTATTGAAATTTCTAAACCCAGTCTTGCTGGCAACGAAATCCCGAAGATTCTTTTTGCTCCTTTTAAAACCGCAAATGTTACGCTTTGCAACAATTGGAGTTTTTGAAGAAACCGCTTCTTTTTGCTCAGCTTTGATGTTCCCTGCTTTCTCGGGTTTTAAGTAGTTTGAGACCCGCGTCTTTTGTGTGGTGCTCGCGCATGGCTTGATAAGTTCCGCGTCTGAAAGGAACCTGCTCTCTTTCGTCTTGATCTCCGGGTCGCACCCGTAATCCGTCCTGCAAAGCCGCGACACCTCCGCCTGCTCTCTTTCCTTCATCATTAGCATCTTCTCCATGCTCGCCTTCGACCACGGCTTTAAAATTTCGTCCATGGTAAACATAATCTCATCAGACTTGATTTTTTCGTTTTCAATATTTTCCTTGGCTTCATCGTTTTGAAGAGCTGACGGGAGAGTAACCTTCCACTCGCACCTTCTTTCAAAATGTTTTAAGAGCTCCTCTTCGTTCGCACAGTCAACAATTGGGCCTTCGAAACGATAGAACCTAAGAACAAGCTTTTCACGATCTTCAAGTCCATCCTGAGGAAGTTCTTCGACTTTAGGAACTTTTTTAGATTCGCCGGTCGACCCAATTGTCTCGTCCATTCGTTTCATTATTTGATCCAGAAAATCCGAAGACTTTTGACCACTTGATATATTCATTTAAATAATTGTAATGAAAGTATAAAAACACTTGTTACAGTTTGTTTTTATGTTTTTCGTTTCAAATTGTTTTTTGGATATCAATTTGGTACAAACGTCATAAAGGATGTTTAGAATGCTTAGATACAAGTTTAAGCAATAAGTTCATATTTGTATGATTTTTTATATATACATCAGAGATCGACAGTCTTTTATAAGTCGCTGGCCAATTTTGTTAGAAAAAGTTGTTTGCGGGTTGCACTGTATAGAAAAAAGTCTTCCAACGGCTGCAGTTGTTTTAAAATAATAGTATATATCAGTGACATATTAATTTTTTAATCAAAAATGTAGTAAAATAAGTATTAATATAACACTAGTATTTAATACTTGTTAAGTTAAAAGCTTTAATGTTTTTACCAAAAAATCCTTTTTTATTAGTTTTAAAAATTATTTTTCTAGTAGAAATGTACAAATTTGGTACCAGATTTATGCTGAGAGGGCCGCAGTTTACTGACCCATGGTCTAAGTATTTATTTATTTTTATTAGAGTTATTGTTTCCATAAAATATTGAGTAAATAATAAAATATTGGTTTTTGTAAACTTGAATAAAAAAAATATTTATATTCAATGAATGTGTTTGAAATAGTCCAGAGTCTACTGTAGCTTTAAAGCTGGAATTTTTGAATAGTTTAAATAAACTTTTTACCGTTTATTTTGACAAACACTTGGTAAATAACAGTTAATGTTTTGTTAGGTTCTTTTTTTTTCTTTCATTAGAATTTTTATCATTTGTATGAATTTGTTTTAAAGTCTATGAATTATCTTTTTGGAGTCTAAAATATAATTGAAAATAAAATTGTTACATATTTTTAATTTAAGCAATAGTAAAAAATTTATTATATTGTCCGCTAATGTAGCTGTTATAAATTTACTTTAACCTGTTTAAAAGAAGAGTAAAAACTTACATGTATTTTTACTATTGAATTTTTAATTAATTAAAAACTATATGGTAAATGTTTTACCTTTATATTAAACAAAACATAATACATTATGTACATTCAGTTTTCTAAAACTCATACATGACTTATTTTATAGGGTAGCTTAACATTATATTACATATTATATTTATATATCACAGAACGAGTACAAAGCCCGAATCTTGTTGCGTCACAACAAGGTGGAAACCAGCATCGCCAGCGTCAGCTCGAGCGTGGTGCGCTCCATCTGGGCCAATTTGAACTTCGAGCTCTTGTACGCCACTAACGACGACGAAGAGAGACTGAGCATTCAGGCGCATCCAGTATTATTCAGGAATATTTTGACTCAGTGCGCCGACCAGCCGTTGGGGTATCACATCTACCAATCTCCAATTACAACAGTTTCGACTGTTTCACGATGACCTGATCTATTAAATGAAGATTATGTTATTAATGATAGATAAATTGAAGCATAATGTAGTTTTGACCATTTTCTCAGGTATTTCAAGCAGATAACTTAATTTGCTTAGGATCTCCTGAATTTACATAACATTAACATTTAAATTTACTAATGACTCAAAATTTACTTTCTGTTAGATCTTTTTTATTTACTAGCTGCATATAAAGATAGTACTTAAGTTTATTTTTGTTATATTAGGTATTGACTGTTTTTTTTTACTTTGTTTAAAGTAGTTAAGTTTAAGTTTTTGATAGGTTTTTTTAGCTAAAGATGAATACATAACAATAAGTTTCAATTTAAATTTATTATATGTCTTTATTAAATATTTTCATTGTGAATGTGAAATTTTGAAACTTGTTATTTTAAATAAGACTTTTAAAAACCTCATTAACTTAAAAGTGTTTTTAACTTTTAAAATTTAACACTACCAGAAAAAAAAATATCACTGTTTTAAATTTAAGTTGTTAAGCTCTATTTTAAATTTTTAAGAAGCTATCGAATTTTAAAAAAGGTTAAAAGAAACTGTTTTATTATTTTCATGATTAAGAAAAATTTTACTTAAAATAACTCTACAAATATTAACCAAGTTTGAATAAATATATTTTATTATAAATCACTGTGATATGAGAAACTTCTGTACATGAGATTGAAGAAATAACTGTTTTTAAAGCTTATAGAAGTTTTTTTTTTCGTTTTTAGTTTCAATAAAAAAAAATAACTATAACAAAAATGTTCTATCTGATAAAAATAAACTAAAATACAAATTTATACGATTTTTACTAAATAATTGTTTCAACACTAAATTAGATTCGTAAAATATAGTTTATTACTGCATGTATATGATAATTTTTATTAATTTGGTTTAAATTAGTACTAAAAAGTTATAAAGTTCAAGTTAAATTCAAATTTAAAATTTTTTTAAAATAGACTATTTTAGTAAAAACTTTCAATAACTTAATTTCATATACAAAAGTAGTTTCTTAATAAATTTTTTGTCTAAATTTAAATTTTATTACGTTTTTTATAACTTCCATAAGTTTTTTTTCTAATTATACAATTTTTACTGAATTATATAAAGAATAAAACACCGTAAGAAAAAAAATCTTGTTTGTCTTCAATTACTTAGTTTTGTTTGACAGTTATCGTATCTTGTATTTATACGAGTTTTATCTATGTAATTGTGATTATATAGTATACTAAAATATTTTTTACAACAGTTTTGTTATGAAGTTAGTTATTATAAAAAAAAGAATTATAATATTTTTGTACTACATATATGACATGATTCATTCAAAAACATTTTGATTTTCATGTAAAATGACTAATTCTTAGCTGTACAGATCTAAAAGTAGAGTTGACTGTGTTTTTGACATTCTTTTCAAGAGCTGTTGCTTCTTTACCTAAATATGGCAGTCTTAAGTATATAGGGCATTGCATAGTTAGTCATTTTACAAGAAAACCTTTGAATAGAATTTATAAGAATCTTACTGCCAACCTGGAAAAAAGTAAAGTAATTTATAAGTTCAAATGCCACTGTGATAGTGTGTATATCGGCAGAACGTCCTATATGATACCTACAAATTAAGTCTTTAATAAGAAAATTAATGATGAAAATATTAAAAGTTAAGTAAAAATTATATCACTTCTTTACTGTAGTTAAATCATTATAAAAACCCAGAAGTATTGTTATTGATACTGAAAGTAAGAATTATGATAACTAAAAAAATTAAATTGCATGGGTAACTTTTTTTTAAAATTAGAGACTCATTCATTAAAGTCTGCAAAAATAACCACTTTTTAAAAAGAGCCCTGCCTCAGCATTAAACCCCAGCATATGTTGACTTTTGTTTTAGAGACAAATATTATTATGCTATATTATTTTAAAGACAAAATATATACATCAGTGCTTTAAAACTAAATAAAAATTACTGCTGTACTTCTAATAACAAGAAAGACATCCCATGCTGAATAATTTACTTTAAAAAATTATCAAATCAAAAACTGAAACTAACCTAAAAAATTCGAACTGCGTATGTTTGATTTCGTTGCTACATTTGGCCCGTTGGTCACAGTTTGCCGACGTCTTGTAAATCATTTAAACCCAAATAACAGCATTTCTAATAAGTTTGAAATCTTTAATAAGAAAATAAGGAGTTTTCAAATATCTGAGAAAATTGACTTCAATTATTCATAAGTTTGTATTTAAAATTATTAAAAAAGTGAATATATCTCAAAATTTCATGATTTTTTTATACTTAAAAAAACTCATAAAAAGTTTAAGCTTGAAGCCTTTGTTTAAAAACCAACAAAAAAAAATTATACAAAGTTTTCTACAAAAAAAAATTGACTTCCCTATGGCCAAAACTGATAACCTAAACTACGGTTGATATCTTTTTTTAAAGTATAAAAACACTTGTTACAGTTTGTTTTTATGTTTATCGTTTCAAAATATTTTTTGGATATCAATTTGGTGCAAACGTTATAAAGGATGTTTAGAATGCTTAGATACAAGTTTAAGCAATAAGTTCATATTTGTATGATTTTTTATATATACATCAGAGATCGACAGTCTTTTATAAGTCGCTGGCCAATTTTGTTAGAAAAAGTTGTTTGTTGCACTGTATAGAAAAAAGTCTTCCAACGGCAGCAGTTGTATTAAAATAATTGTATATATCAGTGACATATTAATTTTTTAATCAAAAATGTAGTAAAATAAGCATTAATACAACACTAGCATTTAATAGTTGTTAAATTAATGTTTTTACCAATAAAGCCTTTTTTATTAGTTAAAAAAATATTTTTCTAGCAGAAATGTACAAATTTGGTACCAAATTTATGCTAAGAGGGCCGCAGTTTACTGACCCATGGTTTAAGTATTTATCTTTGTTCATTAGAACTATCGTTTCTATAAAATATTGAGTCAATAATAAAGTATTGGTTTATGTAAGCTTGAATAAAAGAAAAATATATATTCAATGAATGTGTTTGAAATAGTCCAGAGTCTACTGTAGCTTTAAAGCTGGATTTTTTGAATAGTTTAAATAAACTTTTTTTAGTGTAAATATTTAGTGATTTGCTAGTTAAACCATCTATATTATTATAACTATAAAACCTGCTTTTGATAATTTTGTTTAATAATTATAAACCAGATAAATAAAAAAATCAGCACACATTCTCAAATTGAATGAATTATCCATTTTTCCCAAGTTTCATTATTTTAGGTATAAAATTTGATTCCAAGACTGTATATTTGACTTGGTGTTTTTATTTGTTAATGTTTTCCGCGAACTTTAATATATTTTTTGTGATACTAGAATTAAGTTTTACTATGTAAGGTTTAAAGTATATATAGGTTAAGTTAAATAAAAAAAAATCAGTGTATAAAATACATTGTCAGTATTAGTGCATTGGTTAAATTTATAATACGATCTTTTTCTTAATTATTTTATCTATAAACAACAGGTGCTTTAATTTTATACTTATTCGGTTTATATTTATTCAACTTCAATTTGTAAAACAATTTTATTTTAGTAAATATTTATAATAGTGTTAAATATAAGATTTTTGAATTTTTATTTAAGTATTATCTTTATATTAGCAATATATTATAAAATTTAGATTTATACTAAAATTTGATCAAGATCAATAGTTAAATATGATAATATTTTTGAACTATAGTATATACTTCACTCTTATAACGTTTTAATCTTAAAATAAATGTTTAAAGATCAAAAGAAATGTTAATCACAAACATTTATAACATTTACATTATTTAAATCTTTATAATAAAACATAAATAATTTTATAATTTTTTTCAGTTGAATTAAAATCAAACAATGGTGAAAATTCAATTTGCTTGCACGATCTTGTGTCAAAAAGTGAAATGAAAGAGCAGCGGGGCCTGCTCCAACTACCCGATGATTATTTTAAGGTAATTTTTGATAACTTCAATGAATGTGATGATGCCACAATTAAAAAAGAAATTGAAAAAGTTGTTTTCACTTCATACGTGCTTATGATAAGCCAAGGTTTGAAAAAAATTTTTACGTAATTTGGATCTTATGTTATTTTTTGAATATTTAAATTTAAGAAGAAAATGCAGAGTTTCTTAATATTTTATTTGTAAAAAAAAAAACAATTCTCGAAACTTTGTTTGGTCAAAAAATTAAAGCTTGAACATTTTTTTGTAAATTTATTTTATTTTAATAGGGATATCATTTTACTTTCATAAAAATTTTAAACGAGAGCCTTAACTCACATTTGAAAGTTAATTTTGGAAATAGATTAATGTATTTTGCAGCAAATATAGGCACTGAAAAAATATCAGCTCAAACCATTTGTAAAGGATTTCTTGATGAAGCAAATACTTTTATGACTACACAAGCTGAAATTTTCATGCGTAATTATCCTCAAATATTCCAACTTTCACAAACTGCATTAAGGTGTTCTTTAAATGATAAGTATAAAAGTTTTTTTTTTCTACTTAAACTTTTGTTTTAAATATACTGTCGTATCAAATATATCTTCTTTTTGTAATGACTTTTCTAAGGTAAATAAAACTAACTTTAAAAATATTTTCTATATTAAACTTAACTAAATATTGCAAGTTCTTTCGCATTACCGTAAGACTAATAAGGGGTTTTTATTGATTTACCAACCTATATTGTTGAGGTCTATATGAAATTAACTTAAAAATTTAACTCTGTTATACGTTTTTAAATAAATAATTTTCAAAACATTGCAATGTTTTATATATATTATTCATATAAACCATTGCAAACGCAGTATGAATTTGTCTCAACTAGTTACTTGTTCTGACAGGTATTCGCTGAAGCTAATGTACGATCGAGTTATAATGGCTTCTGATGACAATCCGAAAGCTGAAGATGTTCTTCTTGATCTGGAAGAATATGATAACGTCGACAATCACGTAGGCATTATGACGTCACAGGTGTGATCACATCAAACGTGGAACCAGTCAACTATTTACCGTTTATTTTGACAAACACTTGGTAAATAACAGTTAATGTTTTGTTAGGTTCTTCTTTTTTTCTTTCATTAGAATTTTTATCATTTGTATGAATTTGTTTTAAAGTCTATGAATTATCTTTTTGGAGTCTAAAATATAATTGAAAATAAAATTGTTACATATTTTTAATTTAAGCAATAGTAAAAAATTTATTATATTGTCCGCTAATGTAGCTGTTATAAATTTACTTTAACCTGTTTAAAAGAAGAGTAAAAACTTACATGTATTTTTACTATTGAATTTTTAATTAATTAAAAACTATATGGTAAATGTTTTACCCTTATATTAAACAATACATAATACATTATGTACATTCAGTTTTCTAAAACTCATACATGACTTATTTTATAGGGTAGCTTAACATTATATTACATATTATATTTATATATCACAGAACGAGTACAAAGCCCGAACCTTGTTGCGTCACAACAAGGTGGAAACCAGCATCGCCAGCGTCAGCTCGAGCGTGGTGCGCTCCATCTGGGCCAATTTGAACTTCGAGCTCTTGTACGCCACTAACGACGACGAAGAGAGACTGAGCATTCAGGCGCATCCGGTATTATTCAGGAATATTTTGACTCAGTGCGCCGACCAGCCGTTGGGGTATCACATCTACCAATCTCCAATTACAACAGTTTCGACTGTTTCACGATGACCTGATCTATTAAATGAAGATTATGTTATTAATGATAGATAAATTGAAGCATAATGTAGATTTGACCATTTTCTCAGGTATTTCAAGCAGATAACTTGATTTGCTTAGGATCTCCTGAATTTACATAACATTAACATTTAAATTTACTAATGACTCAAAATTTACTTTCTGTTAGATCTTTTTTATTTACTAGCTGCATATAAAGATAGTACTTAAGTTTATTTTTGTTATATTAGGTATTGACTGTTTTTTTTTACTTGGTTTAAAGTAGTTAAGTTTAAGTTTTTGATAGGTTTTTTTAGTTAAAGATGAATACATAACAATAAGATTCAATTTAAATTTATTATATGTCTTTATTAAATATTTTCATTGTGAATGTGAAATTTCGAAACTTGTTATTTTAAATAAGACTTTTAACAAACCTCATTAACTTAAAAGTGTTTTTAACTTTTAAAATTTAACACTACCAGAAACAAAATATCACTGTTTTAAATTTAAGTTGTTAAGCTCTATTTTAAATTGTTAAGAAGCCATCGAATTTTAAAAAAGGTTAAAAGAAACTGTTTTATTATTTTCATGATTAAGAAAAATTTTACTTAAAATAATTCTACAAATATTAACCAAGTTTGAATAAATATATTTTATTATAAATCACTGTGATATGCGAAACTTCTGTACATGAGATTGAAGAAATAACTGTTTTTAAAGCTTATAGAAGTTTTTTTTTTTTCGTTTTTAGTTTCAATAAAAAAAAATAACTATAAAAAAAATGCTTATCTGATAAAAATAAACTAAAATACAAATTTATACGATTTTTACTAAATAATTGTTTCAACACTAAATTAGATTCGTAAAATATAGTTCATTACTGCATGTATATGATAACTTTTTTACTAATTTGGTTTAAATTAGTACCAAAAAGTTATAAAGTTCAAGTTTAATTCAAAGTTTAAAATTTTTTAAAAATAGACTATTTTAGTAAAAACTTTCAATAACTTAATTTCATATACAAAAGTAGTTTCTTAATGAAATTTTTGTCTCAATTTAAATTTTATTACGTTTTTTATAACTTCCATAAGTTTATTTTCTAATTATACAATTTTTACTGAATTATATAAAGAATAAAACACCGTAAGAAAAAAAATCTTGTTTGTCTTCAATTACTTAGTTTTGTTTGACAGTTTTCGTATCTTGTATTTATAAGAGTTTTATCTATGTAATTGTGATTATATAGTATACTAAAATATTTTTTACAACAGTTTTGTTATGAAGTTAGTTATTATAAAAAAAATTATTATAATATTTTTGTACTGCATATATGACATGATTCATTCAAAAATATTTTGATTTTTATGTAAAATGACTAATTCTTAGCTGTACAGATCTAAAAGTAGAGTTGACGGTGTTTTTGACATTCTTTTTAAGAGCTGTTGCTTCATTACATAAATATGGCAGTCTTAAGTATATAGGGCATTGCATAGTTAGTTATTTTACAAGAAAACCTTTGAATGGAATTTATAAGAATCTTACTGCCGACCTGGAAAAAAGTAAAGTAATTCATAAGTTCAAATGCCACTGTGATAGTGTGTATATCGACAGAACTCCTATATGATCCCTACAAATTAAGTCTTTAATAAGAAAATTATTGATGAAAATATTAAAAGTTAAGTAAAAATTTTATCACTTCTTTAGTGTAGTTAAATCATTATAAAAACCCAGAAGTGTTGTTATTGATATTGAAAGTAAGAATTATGATAACTAAAGAAATTAAATTGCATGGGTAACTTTTTTTCAAAATTAGAGACTCATTCATTAAAGTCTGCAAAAATAACCACTTTTTTAAAAGAGCCCTGCCTCAGCATTAAACCCCAGCATATGTTGACTTTTGTTTTAGAGACAAATATTATTATGCTATATTATTTTAAAGACAAAATATATACATCAGTGCTTTAAAACTAAATAAAAATTACTGCTGTACTTCTAATAACAAGAAAGACATCTCATGCTGAATAATTTACTTTAAAAAAATATCAAATCAAAAACTGAAACTAACCTAAAAAATTCGAACTGCGTATGTTTGATTTCGTTGCTACATTTGGCCCGTTGGTCACAATTTGCCGACGTCTTGTAAATCATTTAAACCCAAGTAACAGCATTTCTAATAAGTTTGAAATCTTTATTTAGAAAATAAAGATTTTTCAAATATCTGAGAAAATTGACATCAATGATTCATAAGTTTGTATTTAAAATTATTAAAAAAGTGAATATATCTCAAAATTTCATGATTTTTTTATTCTTAAAAAAACTCATAAAAAGTTTAAGCTTGAAGCCTTTGTTAAAGAACCAACCGTTTTTTTCTACAAAAAAAAATTGACGTCCATATTGCCAAACTGATAACCTAAACTACGGTTATCAATATTTGAGTATGATGAAAGTTTATCTTATTCATAATTACAGTAACCTCTCGCATCTTTACGCACTCTTGACGTTACGCACTCTCGTTTAGTTACGCATTTTAGAATTCTAAAAACTTCAAATAATTATTTTTTTAAATATTGAACAAATTAAGTTTATAGTATTTTTTACATTGAACTATGTTTTTAAATGCTAAGTCACCTCTCTATATCTTAAGACTTTGTAAACTTATGTTTCTTGATTGATTGATAAACATTTAGTTATACCTCAGTATTCCAGAAATTTCGTTAACAATAAGAGATTAAAATAAATATCTGAAAGAAATATGACTGTGTCAAATAATGAAAATATAATGAAATAATGAGAGTTTAAAATACAAATAAATAATACACCACTGTATATAGACATCACACCATTTTTTAATTGCAAACAAATGCTTAATTATAAACCGAATTTTCTAAGTAGAATATAAATGTTAAGTATCAAATAAGTAACATATAAATAAAGATAAAGATAAAATCTACTTATTATTACAATTAGTAAAATTAATCTACAAGTATTGTTATTTTATGTAAATTTAAATTCTTTTTTTTCTACTAAATTTATAGTTTTTCTTTTGTTTTCATATTTAAAAATAAAGTAAACAAATTTTTTAAAGTGGAAAGTCCCAGTCTGCTTTTAACTAGAACAATTAAAAAAAAACAGCCATTATAGTAAGTATATTTGATACCTCTCGTATCTTTACGCACTTTTTCTGTGGACACAATATGCGTATATAAGCGAGAGGTTACTGTAATACCTTTTTTAGTTCAAAATAACACTTTAAGATGAGTCATTTTTAAACTTAGTACTTTTAAGAATATAAAACCAGTAATTAGGCACTTTAGTTTCAAATGTTAAAAACAAGTCCAAAAACATTAACTATTTGTTTTCATGTTTTGAATCTTTGTTTCTAACACTCTACTTACATCGAGGACCACGTGAAGGAAATAATAACAATTGAAAAATTGTTTAAGTTAGTTGATGCATACTTAGTAATTTTCAGTTGTTATTAAGTGTGCACTTTTTACAGCTTTAAAATACCTTACTAGTATTTCAAAATTGTAAACCTCACCACCTGAATTTACCTGAGTTTACCTGAGTTAAAAAATTAACATGAAACTAACATTAAATGATATTACTTAAAAAACCTTAAATTTTTAAACCTGAAACTAACTTTAAACGATATGAGTTTAAAAAATATAATTGTAAAAGTTTAAATAACTAACTTTTTATAACCTGACACTAACATTAAAAAGTATTTTACTAGGTGGACCTCCCCTATGCCTTTCATTAGTATTACTTTTACAATAAATAACCAAACGAATCGATTATTAATTTAAAAACTGATTTTTCATTGTAACCCTCTATAAAACAATCAACGATAATAAACTTAACTCTAGCTAAACTTTTTGAAACAAAGATTTAATGAAAAATTGATAAATAATAAAACGTATATAACAAATAAAAAAATGTTATAAATATTTCACTCAAACCAGAAATAAAATATTTAGGATGTTTTCAGAGCATTAAATAAAACATTTCAAACAAATAGTAAAGAGTATTTAAAATAAATTATAAAACACTAGTGCTTAACAAGCAGTTTGAAGGATTTTTTTTTTCAGAATTATAGAAAGTTAGTTGAGTTGTTTAACATAATTATTTGAGCGATAACTAAAAGTTTAAGCTGTCTTGGTTGTTTTAAAATTTAAGTGATATTAAGCAAACTTTGAATATCAAAAAAAAAGGGAGTTAGTCTATTTAGACAAAAGCAATTTTGTTCTGATTGGCTGAAAAAAACAGAGTTTTCAATCTACCCTGATGGAAGTTCTTATTCTAATAGCATAAAAAATGGTTATCTAAAACAAATTAAAGTATTTAACAAAAGTATATGCTTTGTTTAAGCAAATAAAATTGATAAACCAAGTGAAAAAATAATGTTTTATTTATGCCAAAAACTTCTTACAACAACTACTTACCCTTAACCATACTAAAGTTTTTTAAAAGCTTCTTTTTTTTTGAACAAAAGACTAGAGTTTAATGTATAAAAAGATACTAAAAAACAATTAACTTAGCTAAATTAGTTTTTTTAAATAAATTATAATTCAAAAATAAAACTTTACTAATTACAAATTTTGTTATTAAGTTTATCAAGTGAAGTATGAATACTAAAAACTTGCTTTAACTAACTTGTTTTTTCTGAACCAGATCTTAGACTCAAATTTTCGCTTGCGAGAATTGGTCAGAGGAATGAATCCGATCAATTTTGTCGAGGATTTCTGGTCTTTGACCAAATTTGCTTTAGTGTTGTCCATAAACCTTTTCAAGCTCTTCTCATATTTTGCATCGATCGGTTTTGTAGAAGCTTGTCTGGCGTTTGCCTGGGAATTGAATTTAATTTCAACGGCACGCTTTTTATCAGCTTTTTCTTTTAACCACTCACATTTTCGTTTTCGTGGGTTGAAACAGCTAGGCCTCGTTTTTTTCCGGCAAGTGAAATCGGGCTTGTTTGAATTTTGGTAGCTTGTATATTTTATCATCTGCTTGTTCAGATTGTTCTGTTCTAAGAAGAAACGACGTTTTTTGTAAGCCCTTTGCCGGTCTACTTGCTCGGAACTTTGTTTGTCAGATGGCAACTGAAAGTGTTTGTAAGCCAGCTGCCTTTTCGATGTAGCGGAAGCCTTCAAGTTGTTGAAATCTTTGCTTCTGTTGGTATTGAAATTTCTAAACCCAGTCTTGCTGACAACGAAATCCCGAAGATTCTTTTTGCTCCTTTTAAAACCGCAAATGTTACGCTTTGCAACAATTGGAGTTTTTGAAGAAACCGCTTCTTTTTGCACAGCTTTGATGTTCCCTGCTTTCTCGGGTTTTAAGTAGTTTGAGACCCGTTTCTTTTGTGTGGTGCTCGCGCACGGTTTTAAAAGTTCCGCGTCTGAAAGGAACCTGCTCTCTTTGGTCTTGATCTCCGGGTCGCACCCGTAATCCGGCCTGCGCAGTCGCGACACCTCCGCCTGCTCTCTTTCCTTCATCATTCGCATCTTCTCCATGCTCGCCTTCGACCACGGTTTTAAAATTTTGTCCATGGTAAACATAATCTCATCAGACTTGTTTTTTCGTTTTCGATATTTTCCTTGGCTTCATCGTTTTGAAGAGCTGACGGGAGAGTAACCTTCCACTCGCACCTTCTTTCAAGCTGTTTTAAGAGCTCCTCTTCGTTCGCACAGTCAACAATTGGGCCTTCGAAACGATAGAACCTAAGAACAAGCTTTTCACGATCTTCAAGTCCATCCTGAGGAAGTTCTTCGACTTTAGGAACTTTTTTAGATTCGCCGATCGACCCAATCGTCTCGTCCATTCGTTTCATGATTTGATCCAGAAAATCCGAAGACTTTTGACCACTTGATATATTCATTTTGATAATTGCAATGAAAGTATAAAAACACTTTTTACAGTTTGTTTTTATGTTTTTCCGTTTCAAATTGTTTTTTGGATATCAATTTGGTGCAAACGTCATAAAGGATGTTTAGAATGCTTAGATACAAGTTTAAGCAATAAGTTCATATTTGTCTGATTTTATATATATACATCAGAGATCGACAGTCTTTTATAAGTCGCTGGCCAATTTTGTTAGAAAAAGTTGTTTGCGGGTTGCACTGTATAGAAAAAAGTCTTCCAACGGCTGCAGTTGTTTTAAAATAATAGTATATATCAGTGACATTTTAATTTTTTAATCAAAAATGTAGTAAAATAAGCATTAACACAACACTAGCATTTAATAGTTTTTAAATTAATGTTTTTACCAATAAAGCCTTTTTTATTAGTTAAAAAAATATTTTTCTAGCAGAAATGTACAAATTTGGTACCAAATTTATGCTAATAGGGCCGCAGTTTACTGACCCATGGTTTAAGTATTTATCTTTGTTCATTAGAACTATCGTTTCTATAAAATATTGAGTCAATAATAAAGTATTGGTTTATGTAAGCTTGAATAAAATAAAAATATATATTCAAAGAATGTGTTTGAAATAGTCCAGAGTCTACTGTAGCTTTAAAGCTGGAATTTTTGAATAGTTTAAATAAACTTTTTTTAGTGTAAATATTTAGTGATTTGCTAGTTAAACCATCTATATTATTATAACTATAAAAACTGCTTTTGATAATTTTGTTTAATAATTATAAACCAGATAAATAAAAAATTCAGCACACATTCTCAAATTGAATGAATTATCCATTTTTCCCAAGTTTCATTATTTTAGGTATAAAATTTGTTTCCAAGACTCTATATATTTGACTTGGTGTTTTTATTTGTTAATGTTTTCCGCGAACTTTAATATATTTTTTTGTGATACTAGAATTAAGTTTTACTATGTAAGGTTTAAAGTATATATAGGTTAAATTAAATAAAAAAAAATCAGTGTATAAAATACATTGTCAGTATAAGTCCATTGTTTAAGTTTATAATATGATCTTTTTCTTAATTATTTTATCTATAAACAACAGGTGCTTTAATTTTATACCTATTCGGTTTATATTTATTCAACTTCAATTTGTAAAACAATTTTATTTTAGTAAATATTTATAATAGTGTTAAATATAAGATTTTTGAATTTTTATTTAAATATTATCTTTATATTAGCAATATATTATAAAATTTAGATTTATACTAAAATTTGATCAAGATCAATAGTTAAATATGATAATATTTTGAACTATAGTATATACTTCACTCTTATAACGTTTTAATCTTAAAATAAATGTTTAAAGATCAAAAGAAATGTTAATCACAAACATTTATAACATTTACATTATTTAAATCTATATAATAAAACATAAATAATTTTATAATTTTTTTCAGTTGAATTAAAATCAAACAATGGTGAAAATTCAATTTGCTTTCACGATCTTGTGTCAAAAAGTGAAATGAAAGAGCAGCGGGGCCTGCTCCAACTACCCGATGATTATTTTAAGGTAATTTTTGATAACTTCAATGAATGTGATGATGCCACAATTAAAAAAGAAATTGAAAAAGTTGTTTTCACTTCATACGTGCTTATGATAAGCCAAGGTTTGAAAAAAATTTTTACGTAATTTGGATCTTATGTTATTTTTTGAATATTTAAATTTAAGAAGAAAATGCAGAGTTTCTTAATATTTTATTTGTAAAAAAAAAACAATTCTCAAACTTTGTTTGGTTAAAAAATTAAAGCTTGAACATTTTTTTGTAATTTTTTTTTATTTTAATAGGGATATCATTTTACTTTCATAAAAATTTTAAACGAGAGCCTTAACTCACATTTGAAAGTTAATTTTGGAAATAGATTAATGTATTTTGCAGCAAATATAGGCACTGAAAAAATATCAGCTCAAACCATTTGTAAAGGATTTCTTGATGAAGCAAATACTTTTATGACTACACAAGCTGAAATTTTCATGCGTAATTATCCTCAAATATTCCAATTTTCACAAACTGCATTAAGGTGTTCTTTAAATGATAAGTATAAAAGTTTTTTTTTTTTTACTTAAACTTTTGTTTTAAATATACTGTCGTATCAAATATATCTTCTTTTTGTAATGACTTTTCTGAGGTAAATAAAACTAACTTTAAAAATATTTTCTATATTAACGCTTAACTAAATATTGCAAGTTCTTTCGCATTACCGTAAGACTAATAAGGGGTTTTTATTGATTTATCAACCTATATTGTTGATGTCTATATGAAATTAACTTATAAATTTAACTCTGTTATACGTTTTTAAAATAAATAATTTTCGAAACATTGCAATGCTTTATATATATTATTCATATAAACCATTGTAAACGCAGTATGAATTTGTCTCAACTAGTTACTTGTTCTGACAGGTATTCGCTAAAGCTAATGTACGATCGAGTTATAATGGCTTCTGATGACAGTCCAAAAGTTGAAGATGTTCTTCTTGATCTGGAAGAATATGATAAGGTCGACAATCACGTTGGCATTATGACGTCACAGGATTGGTGTGATCACATCAGACGTGGAACCAGTCAATTATTTACCGTTTATTTTGACAAACACTTGGTAAATAACAGTTAATGTTTTGTTAGGTTCTTCTTTTTTTCTTTCATTAGAATTTTTATCATTTGTATGAATTTGTTTTAAAGTCTATGAATTATCTTTTTGGAGTCTAAAATATAATTGAAAATAAAATTGTTACATATTTTTAATTTAAGCAATAGTAAAAAATTTATTATATTGTCCGCTAATGTAGCTGTTATAAATTTACTTTAACCTGTTTAAAAGAACAGTAAAAACTTACATGTATTTTTACTATTAAATTTTTAATTAATTAAAAACTATATGGTAAATGTTTTACCTTTATATTAAACAAAACATAATACATTATGTACATTCAGTTTTCTAAAACTCATACATGACTTATTTTATAGGGTAGCTTAACATTATATTACATATTATATTTATATATCACAGAACGAGTACAAAGCCCGAATCTTGTTGCGTCACAACAAGGTGGAAACCAGCATCGCCAGCGTCAGCTCGAGCGTGGTGCGCTCCATCTGGGCCAATTTGAACTTCGAGCTCTTGTACGCCACTAACGACGACGAAGAGAGACTGAGCATTCAGGCGCATCCGGTATTATTCAGGAATATTTTGACTCAGTGCGCCGACCAGCCGTTGGGGTATCACATCTACCAATCTCCAATTACAACAGTTTCGACTGTTTCACGATGACCTGATCTATTAAATGAAGATTATGTTATTAATGATAGATAAATTGAAGCATAATGTAGTTTTGACCATTTTCTCAGGTATTTCAAGCAGATAACTTGATTTGCTTAGGATCTCCTGAATTTACATAACATTAACATTTAAATTTACTAATGACTCAAAATTTACTTTCTGTTAGATCTTTTTTATTTACTAGCTGCATATAAAGATAGTACTTAAGTTTATTTTTGTTATATTAGGTATTGACTGTTTTTTTTTTACTTGGTTTAAAGTAGTTAAGTTTAAATTTTTTATAGGTTTTTTTAGTTAAAGATGAATACAGAACAATAAGATTCAATTTAAATTTATAATATGTCTTTATTAAATGTTTTCATTGTGAATGTGAAATTTCGAAACTTGTTATTTTAAATAAGACTTTTAAAAACCTCATTAACTTAAAAGTGTTTTTAACTTTTAAAATTTAACACTACCAGAAACAAAATATCACTGTTTTAAATTTAAGTTGTTAAGCTCTATTTTAAATTATTAAGAAGCCATCGAATTTTAAAAAAGGTTAAAAGAAACTGTTTTATTATTTTCATGATTAAGAAAAATTTTACTTAAAATAACTCTACAAATATTAACCAAGTTTGAATAAATATATTTTATTATAAATCACTGTGATATGCGAAACTTCTGTACATGAGATTGAAGAAATAACTGTTTTTAAAGCTTATAGAAGTTTTTTTTTTTCGTTTTTAGTTTCAATAAAAAAAAATAACTATAAAAAAAATGCTTATCTGATAAAAATAAACTAAAATACAAATTTATACGATTTTTACTAAATAATTGTTTCAACACTAAATTAGATTCGTAAAATATAGTTCATTACTGCATGTATATGATAACTTTTTTACTAATTTGGTTTAAATTAGTACCAAAAAGTTATAAAGTTCAAGTTGAATTCAAAGTTTAAAATTGTAAAAAAATAGACTATTTTAGTAAAAACTTTCAATAACTTAATTTCATATACAAAAGTAGTTTCTTAATGAAATTTTTGTCTCAATTTTAATTTTATTACGTTTTTAATAACTTCCATAAGTTTTTTTTTCTAATTATACAATTTTTACTGAATTATATAAAGAATAAAACACCGTAAGAAAAAAAATCTTGTTTGTCTTCAATTACTTAGTTTTGTTTGACAGTTATCGTATCTTGTATTTATAAAAATACTATCTATGTAATTGTGATTATGTATTATACTAAAATATTTTTTACAACAGTTTTGTTATGAAGTTAGTTATTATAAAAAAAAGAATTATAATATTTTTGTACTACATATATGACATGATTCATTCAAAAACATTAAGATTTTCATGTAAAATGACTAATTCTTAGCTGTACAGATCTAAAAGTAGAGTTGACTGTGTTTTTGACATTCTTTTCAAGAGCTGTGCTTCTTTACCTAAATATGGCAGTCTTAAGTATATAGGGCATTGCATAGTTAGTCATTTTACAAGAAAACCTTTGAATGGAATTTATAAGAATCTTACTGCCAACTTGGAAAAAAGTAAAGTAATTTATAAGTTCAAATGCCACTGTGATAGTGTGTATATCGGCAGAACGTCCTATATGATACCTACAAATTAAGTCTTTAATAAGAAAATTAATGATGAAAATATTAAAAGTTAAGTAAAAATTCTATCTTTTCTTTACTGTAGTTAAATCATTATAAAAACCCAGAAGTATTGTTATTGATACTGAAAGTAAGAATTATGATAACTAAAGAAATTAAATTGCATGGGTAACTTTTTTTTCAAAATTAGAGACTCATTCATTAAAGTCTGCAAAAATAACCACTTTTTTAAAAGAGCCCTGCCTCAGCATTAAACCCCAGCATATGTTGACTTTTGTTTTAGAGACAAATATTATTATGCTATATTATTTTAAAGACAAAATATATACATCAGTGCTTTAAAACTAAATAAAAATTACTGCTGTACTTCTAATAACAAGAAAGACATCCCATGCTGAATAGTTTACTTTAAAAAATTATCAAATCAAAAACTGAAACTAACCTAAAATATTCGAACTGCGTATGTTTGATTTCGTTGCTACATTTGGCCTGTTGGTCACAATTTGCCGACGTCTTGTAAATCATTTAAACCCAAGTAACAGCATTTCTAATAAGTTTGAAATCTTTAATAAGAAAATAAGGAGTTTTCAAATATCTGAGAAAATTGACTTCAATTATTCATAAGTTTGTATTTAAAATTATTTAAAAAGTGAATATATCTCAAAATTTCATAATTTTTCTATTCTTAAAAAAACTCATAAAAAGTTTAAGCTTGAAGCCTTTGTTTAAGAACCAACCGTTTTTTTCTACAAAATAAAATTGACGTCCATATGGCCAAACTGATAACCTAAACTACGGTTATCAATATTTGAGTATGATGAAAGTTTATCTTATTCATAATTGATACCTTTTTTAGTTCAAATTAACACTTTAAGATGAGTCATTTTTAAACTTAGTACTTTTAAGAATATAAAATCAGTAATTGTGCACTTTAGTTTCAAATGTTAAAAACAAGTCCAAAAACATTAACTATTTGTTTTCATGTTTTTAATCTTTGTTTCTAACACTCTACTTACAGCGAGGACCACGTGAAGGAAATAATAACAATTGAAAAATTGTTTAAGTTAGTTGATGCATACTTAGTAATTTTCAGTTGTTATTAAGTGTGCACTTTTTACAGCTTTAAAATACCTTACTAGTATTTCAAAATTGTAAACCTCACCACCTGAATTTACCTGAGTTTACCTGAGTTAAATAATTAACCTGAAACTAACATTAAATGATATTACTTAAAAAACCTTAAATTTTTAAACCTGAAACTAATTTTAAACGATATGAGTTTAAAAAAAGATAATTGTAAAAGTTTTAATAAGCTAACTTTTTATAACCTGACACTAACATTAAAAAGTATTTTACTAGGTGGACCTCCCCTATGCCTTTCATTAGTATTACTTTTACCATAAATAACCAAACGAATAAATTTTTAATTTAAAAACTGATTTTTCATTGTAACCCTCTATAAAACAATCAACGATAATAAACTTAACTCTAGCTAAACTTTATGAAACAAAGATTTAATGAAAAATTGATAAATAATAAAACGTATATAACAAATAAAAAAATATTATAAATATTTCACTCAAACCAGAAATAAAATATTTAACATGTTTTCAGAGCATTAAATAAAACATTTCATACAAATAATAAAGAATATTTAAAATAAATTATAAAACACTAGTTTGAAGGATTTTTTTTCAGAGTTATAGAAAGTTAGTTGAGTTGTTTAACAGAATTATTTGAGCGATAGCTAAAGGTTTAAGCTGTCTTGGTTGTTTTAAAACTTAAGTGATATTAAGCAAACTTTGAATATCAAAAAAAAGGGAGTTAGTCTTTTTAGACAAAAGCAATTTTGTTCTGATTGGCTGAAAAAACAGAGTTTTCAATCTACCCTGATGGAAGTTCTTATTCTAATAGCATAAAAAATGGTTATCTAAAACAAATTAAAGTATTTAACAAAAGTATATGCTTTGTTTAAGCAAATAAAATTGATAAACCAAGTGAAAAAATAATGTTTTATTTATGCTAAAAACTTCTTACAACAACTACTTACCTTTAACCATACTAAATTTTTTAAAAAGCTTCTTTTTTTTTGAACAAAAGACTAGAGTTTAATGTATAAAAAGATACTAAAAAACAAATAACTTAGCTAAATTAGTTTTTTTTAAATAAATTATAATTCAAAAATAAAACTTTACTAATTACAAATTTTGTTATTAAGTTTATCAAGTGAAATATGAATACTAAAAACTTGCTTTAACTAACTTGTTTTTTCTGAACCAGATCTTAGACTCAAATTTTCGCTTGCGAGAATTGGTCAGAGGAATGAATCCGATTAATTTTGTCGAGGATTTCTGGTCTTTGACCAAATTTGCTTTAGTGTTGTCCATAAACCTTTTCAAGCTCTTTTCGTATTTTGCATCGATAGGTTTTGTAGAAGCTTGTCTGGCACTTGCCTGGGAATTGAATTTATTTTCAACGGCACGCTTTTTATCAGCTCTTTCTCCTAACCACTCACATTTTCGTTTTCGTGGGTTGAAACACCTTAGCCTCGTTTTTTTCCGGCAAGTGAAATCGGGCTTGTTTGAATTTTGATCGCTTGTATATTTTGTCATCTGTTTGTTCAGATTGTTCTGTTCTAAGAAGAAACGACGTTTTTTGTAAGCTCTTTGCCGGTCTACTTGCTCGGAACTTTGTTTGTCAGATGGCAACTGAAAGTGTTTGTAAGCCAGCTGCCTTTTCAATGTAGCGGAAGCCTTCAAATTGTTGAAATCTTTGCTTCTGTTGGTATTGAAATTTCTAAACCCAGTCTTGCTGGCAACGAAATCCCGAAGATTCTTTTTGCTCCTTTTAAAACCGCAAATGTTACGCTTTGCAACAATTGGAGTTTTTGAAGAAACCGCTTCTTTTTGCTCAGCTTTGATGTTCCCTGCTTTCTCGGGTTTTAAGTAGTTTGAGACCCGCGTCTTTTGTGTGGTGCTCGCGCATGGCTTGATAAGTTCCGCGTCTGAAAGGAACCTGCTCTCTTTCGTCTTTATCTCCGGGTCGCACCCGTAATCCGTCCTGCAAAGCCGCGACACCTCCGCCTGCTCTCTTTCCTTCATCATTAGCATCTTCTCCATGCTCGCCTTCGACCACGGCTTTAAAATTTCGTCCATGGTAAACATAATCTCATCAGACTTGATTTTTTCGTTTTCAATATTTTCCTTGGCTTCATCGTTTTGAAGAGCTGACGGGAGAGTAACCTTCCACTCGCACCTTCTTTCAAACTGTTTTAAGAGCTCCTCTTCGTTCGCACAGTCAACAATTGGGCCTTCGAAACGATAGAACCTAAGAACAAGCTTTTCACGATCTTCAAGTCCCTCCTGAGGAAGTTCTTCGACTTTAGGAACTTTTCTAGATTCGCCGATCGACCCAATTGTCTCGTCCATTCGTTTCATGATTTGATCCAGAAAATCCGAAGACTTTTGACCACTTGACATATTCATTTTAATAATTGCAATGAAAGTATAAAAACACTTGTTACAGTTTGCTTTTATGTTTTTCGTTTCAAATTGTTTTTTGGATATCAATTTGGTGCAAACGTCATAAAGGATGTTTAGAATGCTTAGATACAAGTTTAAGCAATAAGTTCATATTTGTATGATTTTTTATATATACATCAGAGATCGACAGTCTTTTATAAGTCGCTGGCCAATTTTGTTAGAAAAAGTTGTTTGCGGGTTGCACTGTATAGAAAAAAGTCTTCCAACGGCTGCAGTTGTTTTAAAATAATAGTATATATCAGTGACATATTAATTTTTTAATCAAAAATGTAGTAAAATAAGTATTAATATAACACTAGTATTTAATACTTGTTAAGTTAAAAGCTTTAATGTTTTTACCAAAAAATCCTTTTTTATTAGTTTTAAAAATTATTTTTCTAGTAGAAATGTACAAATTTGGTACCAGATTTATGCTGAGAGGGCCGCAGTTTACTGACCCATGGTCTAAGTATTTATTTATTTTTATTAGAGTTATTGTTTCCATAAAATATTGAGTAAATAATAAAATATTGGTTTTTGTAAACTTGAATAAAAAAAATATTTATATTCAATGAATGTGTTTGAAATAGTCCAGAGTCTACTGTAGCTTTAAAGCTGGAATTTTTGAATAGTTTAAATAAACTTTTTACCGTTTATTTTGACAAACACTTGGTAAATAACAGTTAATGTTTTGTTAGGTTCTTCTTTTTTTCTTTCATTAGAATTTTTATCATTTGTATGAATTTGTTTTAAAGTCTATGAATTATCTTTTTGGAGTCTAAAATATAATTGAAAATAAAATTGTTACATATTTTTAATTTAAGCAATAGTAAAAAATTTATTATATTGTCCGCTAATGTAGCTGTTATAAATTTACTTTAACCTGTTTAAAAGAACAGTAAAAACTTACATGTATTTTTACTATTGAATTTTTAATTAATTAAAAACTATATGGTAAATGTTTTACCTTTATATTAAACAAAACATAATACATTATGTACATTCAGTTTTCTAAAACTCATACATGACTTATTTTATAGGGTAGCTTAACATTATATTACATATTATATTTATATATCACAGAACGAGTACAAAACCCGAACCTTGTTGCGTCACAACAAGGTGGAAACCAGCATCGCCAGCGTCAGCTCGAGCGTGGTGCGCTCCATCTGGGCCAATTTGAACTTCGAGCTCTTGTACGCCACTAACGACGACGAAGAGAGACTGAGCATTCAGGCGCATCCGGTATTATTCAGGAATATTTTGACTCAGTGCGCCGACCAGCCGTTGGGGTATCACATCTACCAATCTCCAATTACAACAGTTTCGACTGTTTCACGATGACCTGATCTATTAAATGAAGATTATGTTATTAATGATAGATAAATTGAAGCATAATGTAGATTTGACCATTTTCTCAGGTATTTCAAGCAGATAACTTGATTTGCTTAAGATCTCCTGAATTTACATAACATTAACATTTAAATTTACTAATGACTCAAAATTTACTTTCTGTTAGATCTTTTTTATTTACTAGCTGCATATAAAGATAGTACTTAAGTTTATTTTTGTTATATTAGGTATTGACTGTTTTTTTTTACTTGGTTTAAAGTAGTTAAGTTTAAGTTTTTTATAGGTTTTTTAGTTAAAGATGAATACATGACAATAAGATTTAATTTAAATGTATAATATGTCTCTATAAAAGTTTTTCATTGTGAATGTTAAACTTCGAAACTTAGTTACTTTAAATTAAACTATTAACAAACCTCGTTAACATAAAAGTGTTTTTAACTTTTAAAAT
Organism: Thalia democratica; assembly: GCF_965202585.1. Classification (NCBI taxonomy): domain Eukaryota; kingdom Metazoa; phylum Chordata; class Thaliacea; order Salpida; family Salpidae; genus Thalia; species Thalia democratica. The sequence goes on along the minus strand of NC_139166.1, from coordinate 45,580,392 downwards.
TCAACACTATTACAAACAAAATATCACTGTTTTAAATTTAAGTTGTTAAGCTCTATTTTAAATTGTTAAGAAGCCATCGAATTTAAAAAAAGGTTAAAAGAAACTGTTTTATTATTTTCATGGTTAAGAAAAATTTTACTTAAAATAATTCTACAAATATTAACCAAGTTTGAATAAATATATTTTATTATAAATCACTGTGATATGCGAAACTTCTGTACATGAGATTGAAGAAATAACTGTTTTTAAAGCTTATAGAAGTTTTTTTTTTTCGTTTTTAGTTTCAATAAAAAAAAAAGCTATAACAAAAATGTTCTATTTGATAAAAATAAACTAAAATAGAAATTTATATGTTTTTTACTAAATAATTGTTTCAACACTAATATTAGATACGTAAAAATTTAATTCATTACTGCATGTGTATGATAACTTTTTTACTAAGTTGGTTTAAATTAGTACCAAAAAGTTATATAGTTCAAGTTAAATTTAAAATTTAGAACTGTATAAAAATAAACTATTTTAGTAAACACTTTGAATAACTTAACTCATATACAAAAGTAGTTTCTGAATAAAATTTTTGTCTCAATTTTAATTTTATTATGTTTTTATTAACTTCCATAACTTTTTTTTTTAGTTATACATTTTACTGAACTACAAAACGATATACATCATTAGAAAAAAAATAGTTTGTCTTCAATTACTTAGTTTTGTTTGACAATTGTTGTGTCCTGTTTTTACAAACATATTTCAAAATATTCTTGTGTTTGGTTGTCATAATATAAAAATTTTTAAATGTATACAAATATTAACTCTGTGCTTAAGGTTATCATGGTAACTATGATCTGGTGTGAAATTACTATTTGTATTTATTAACAAAGTGTGTTGTATGATACAAACTAAATTTTGAGGGTTTTAAAACTTAAAATTATAAAGTATGATTCGAAAATTTTGAAATATAAGATTATACTCATGTATATTTTAAAAACAGAACATATATTATTTTTTTAAATAGTTTAATTTTGAAATATTCCTTTATATGTTGCTTTATCAACTAATTTTAACAAACATTTCACTAGATGTAAAGATATTTATTTAATATACAATTTAACAGGTGATAATATTGAAATCTCTTTTTGCTTGAAACTAAAGTTGCATTTAGTCAAGGGTTTCTCAAAGAGAGCGATATTGCTTTTGTATTGCCGATTTCAAAAGGTTGGTGGGTGATAACCATAACAAATACTATAAACGGGCAAAAAAAAGGGCGATTTGAAATTAGTTTCTAGGTCAAGAATGATTTTTTCTACAATTCTGTTATTATGCTTGAAAAAAAAGAAATACATTTTAACGTTTAATTAACAAACTTAATTTGTATAACAAAAATATATATCAGCTATTTGAATATAAATTAGGTTATAAAATATTCTACTATTGTATTCTTTAATATATTAAATCCAACTTAAGTGCTCATTTTTATTTTATGAAATTACTTAGTTATTTTTATGTGCTTTGATTATTATTTTATATTAAGCGATTTAATAATTAATATTTTTATTATTAGAATGCCTAATTCATCTGACTACTCATACTAACAAGTGGCTTTAAAAAAAAAATTGATTAACTATGCTAAATAGATTATCCATTAAATTTTATTTTTAATAACTTGAATTAAATTATTCTTTATGTAACAAAATGAAATGCAATTATTTTTAGTTATGTTCTAAATATTTGATAAAAAATTGATTTAAGTTTATGAAATTAGCTAAAGAAAAAAATATTTTTTTTCAGTTTCCAAATTATACTACATGAAACTAGAAATCTATCGTATCCGACATTTTATACCTAAATCTGGCTCCAATTAGTTAAAAAATCAATCGATATTTTATAGAACCAAAACGTCTATACTTTAAAAAACAATTCTCAGTAAATCTGTCAAGCATAAACAAATATACAGTATTAGAAACTTTTATAGTTAATGTATATTAAAAAGATTTATAAATATTTTATACTAGAAGAACTAAAAAATACATTTAAGGACCAATTTAAAGGTAAAATTTTAACAAGCCTTTTATTGACGTATATTTTCCATAATTAGATCAATAAAAACATGCTAATTAATTAATATCAAGTATGTGTCATTCATTTTATGACACACTAACGCTTGTTTTTGTACTGTTTTAAAGTTTGATGAATTTGTTACTTTTGAGTTAATATAAATTCGTAGGATAAATATTTTTTTATGGTACGGCTAGAAAACTTTTTTACTTAGCTTGGCTAATTACTTTGCTGATTAAATGTAAAAGCCTTTTGTACATAACGGCTTAAATTTAATAGACATAGACTTTTGCCACTTGCTTTACTTTTTATTAACTATAAAAAAACCTTTTTGAACCAAATTATTAAAAAACAACCATCAAGTTATTACCATAGTTTACTCTAAATTTAATTGTTATTATACTTCTAAAATTATATTTAATAACTGTTTTCAATTTACTTTTTTAGTTAGAACTCAATAGTTGCAGACCGAATCCTACCCTCAGACCGTTTATTATCCTACCCTAAAATTTGAATTAATTGAAAGTTAATGAACCAGTTACTGTCTATGTAACTACATTTAATTATTAACAAGAACGTAACTTAAGAAAACGAACAAATAATAAAAGTTGAATTTAAGTGTAAGTTATTGTAAATAGTTTTTAAAATTTAAACTTATGTAGATACGGGGTCGGTCATATCTTTTTTTTATAGTTCGGTTCTAATAAATCAATCCAATAAACTAATGTTTTCAAAGTTTAAGGACATAAAAGTTTTATGAAAATTCAAGTTTACTTTGTCTAAATTAATTTATTGAATTTTTTGTTTTACAGAGCAATCCTGCTCCTCTTCAAAAAGGATTAATCATTCAAAAAATTATAACTAACTAAGTTTTATAAAAACTAACATTTTGTTGTTTTAAAAAAAATAATAAAGTAATTGCTTCTAAACATACTAAATTTTGTTTGTACTTAAGATGTTTTACTTTAACAAAATTGAATGCTTCTATTTAAAAAAATATTTTTATTTGTTGTGTACATAACTACTTGAAATAGAAGTTACTCGTTGATAAAACACTATAAATTTCAAAATATAAAGCTTTTAAAGTTACAGCTCAAAGTATTAGATACAGCAACTATTATTTTAAAAACGAAAAACTTCACTAAAATATCAACTTTAAGTGTTAGTAAATAAATAAAGATTGTTCTGTATTTTTAAACTAGAAATTTAGTTTTATTTTAAATGTTCACTGCTCTGTTAACAGTAGAATATTGCAATCACTTATTTAATTGTATAAAACAAACTTTAGTCAGTTAGTGTTTTTTTATTTAACACTTATAGCACTTTAAAACTGTGTTAAATAAGAAAATTTGCGCACGCATTTCAGTATGATGATTTCTTATGATTTTTTTTATTTCTTGTAAAAGATTGAAATTTAAAAAACCTACCTGATAAAATATTTACTTACATTACATCTCATTACAGGAAGTTTATTAAAAAAGTTTCACAAATCAATTATCATAAAAGTTCAAAAGATTAAAAGCTAAAATTAGATAATAGCTCTACGAGTACTGACTTGGTTTAATTTTTTGTTAGTTTGCGGTAGGAAATTTAAATCAAAGTGACTTACATGCGGGTTAATAATCTTTTATACCTACAATAACTGCAACTTAGTACTAAGAAAAATACTGTATACTTTATTACGTTTTATTTATTATACTGGTATAAGTTTTAACTTGGGTATTTCTACTATTACAAAACTTATGTTAACAGTTGTACTAGCAAACTTAAAATAGAACTTATTGCAAAGCTCTATAATTATATAAAATGTCTACGTTTATAAAAGTTAAACAAGAAATAACTTAAAAAAACTAACTTTAGTTTAATGAATAGTTAAGGAAACTTTTAAGCTAACTGCAATAAAAATTTAATTATCTATGTTGAAACAAAAAATTGTTTGTTAGTTTTGAAACTTGACAAAAAAGAAAACGCAAACCCAACAACGAAACTCCTTAAACAACTCGTTAAGTATATTTTATTCCTGCTTAAAAAATAAAATTTGAGAAGTCTTGTATCAATATTAAATCCGATAAAAGTGTTGAAGCTTAAAAAAGATTTTTTAAGTTGGATTCAAGTAAGAACCTTTTTTAAAGTTTAAGATATTTTTCAAGTTAAGTTAGCCAGTTTTAAGTGGTCAAAAAAATTTTACACGTTAAAAAGTAACTAAGGTTTTATTAAAGCTTAGTTTATCACATTTTTGTTTAAAACTTAACATTTTTATTGAATACTCAATTGTTTTAAATATCTGCGGTCCATGGATGAATTACAGCCTAATTGTAAGTTATAAGGATTTTTTTAATTCTTGTAAAAACGTATGTATATACTTAAAAGTATATTGCGCTGGCCTCATTTGACCCGCGAACAAAAGTTTACTGATATTGTTTGACTTAGATAAAGGGGTCGGGAATCGGATAGTACTTGAACAAGTTCTAAAAATATAAACTACAATTCATTGCTGTAGCTGTATTTTAGTAATAACCTTTCTTTTCAACTATAAATATTAATACAATCTGTTTTAGAAGATTATTGAAAAAGGGAATTGTATGCTCTTACAAACTATTATCCATGGTCTAGCTCTAGCTAATCAAGCATGTTTACTTTTTCTTAAAGTAATTTTTCCATATTTTTATTTTCAGAAATAAAGAAATATAATATAACAAAACTATGTTTGTTATGAAAAAATATTACAATCAGTAAATTTTTACAACTTAAAATATTATTATAATAATTTATTATTTTCATTTTTTGAAACAAGGTTTTACTCTGTAAGATATCTTCATTTATAATAAAAAATCTTGAAATAAAAATCCAAACTGTAACATGCATCATGTCTTCAAGTAGTTACTCAGAGAACTGAGTGTTGCAGCTGCTGAATTAAGTTTTTACCTCTTAGATTGTATACTTCGATCAGGACCTCATATCTAGTGTGGACCAACGTCAATCTGTAACTCAATTTGTATAAAAAGTAATGACTATATTCAGAGATAAACACTAATATAAAACAGAGGTAGACCAAAAGCTGCCTGAGATTTTAATTTGATTTGTTTGAAAAGTATTTTAAATTTTGGTTTTATCTTTCAAACCTAAATCTTTTTTTATAATTTTTTTCTTATTATAACTTTTTAGAATCATTCCTTTTAGAAACCATTTATCTTTGTTTAGGTAAGAGTAAGTCTGATGGTTTTCTACCTGAAAAAAAAAATCCAACTATTTCATTAAATAAATATATCATCCCCTCACAGCCTGTTTATGTTTTATTAGTAAAATGTTGCTTAGCCTGGAACCTTCTAGATGACTTTGGTCTTTCAAGCCGCAAAGTTATTAAGGTATATTAAGTTCTACCTTAATAAGTAAGCTATAGATACATTTCCGTTTCTACTGAATCATATTAAAAAAGTTTTTCTTGAATTTTGTTTATTGAATAACAAAAAATGCAAAAATAATTATGTCTACTGAATCATATGTTTTCAACAACTGATTTTTTTTATAAATTCTATTTTTTTTTAGTATTTAGCCCTCTGTGCACCCTGCAAAAAGCTTTACTAAGATCTAATAAACTGCACAAAGCACTTCACCTTTATCAATTGAAGAATAATTTCTTCAAAAAACACAGACAAAGCAAAATATGCCTTTTATGAATCAAAATAAATAATATGAGTCATTTATTATTTTAGAGTTAAAGAATTCAGTAAGACTTTTTATACCAATAACTTAAAAGTTACAGACAAACCTTAAGTTTGTTTTTTTATCTTTAAGTTAACATCTAATTTTATTCAGTCAGGGTGGCCAAAAAACCTAGATAGACAGTTTAGGTTAAAATAATTAAAATTTTGAACAAAAATCACTTAAAAACCTAGACAAACCTAAAATTTTAAACAAATTTTATATGTTAAGAAGTAAAATTTTGATTTAATACAAAAAATCTACCATATAAGTAAAAAAAAATTGTCTTCATCAAAATTTTTTTTTTTAAACACATTTAAAGTAGCTTTCAATATTGTTATTCTATTTAACACAGTGTTTCACCTTTAACTAATTTTTAACTAAAAATAGACTCAAAAAGTGTACTTTCAAAACCATGGAAGATATTTCTCAAAAATTAGTGGCCACCCTGTTTAGTGTTTCATCTTGTAAGTTTCCAATGTTTAAATTTTGACCTAAAGAAAGTTAATTTTGTCTTAAAATTTTTGTTTGAGGGTTATTTTTTGTACTTAATAGTTAAATTTTGAATGTTTAATAGTCTTAGCTATGTGAATTGTAAAAATAATGTTATTTTATTGTAAGACAGAAAATAAACTCTAACTATGGTCAATGGACTGGTGTAGATTTTTTTTTTGTCATTAGCTACACACCATACAAACTTTTTATTTTCTAATAAGTTATTTTAATTACTAAAATTGATTTTAAAATAACTTTTTATCAACTTTCTGCTACATTCTCATAACAGTCTATGTTTTTGATTAAATATCTTGTATTTAAAACGGAATTAAATTTAGCATGTAGTAAAAAGTAACTCTCTATTTCTTCATTTGTTCAAATAGTTGTCTGACTAAACTTAAAAACTTCTAACTTAAGTATAGTTGTTTCAGTTTGTACTTTTTTTAGCTTAAAACCTGTTTTTTTTTTACATTAAAATGGCTGAACAAAAGCTAAACTCACTACCTGAAGTTAAAGATGTATTTAACCTACTACCTGAAGTCAAAGAAGTTCAAAGAGCAGCCAAGCTGACTGATGATGAACTTGTGAATCTGACTGTAAGGGATCTCAATCGTCATCTGCGCAGTCTTTCACCTGCTGTAAGTCTAAAAATTTTCTTTACAAAGTAAGTATTAGTATTTTTTAGTTAAAAGTTTTATAGACCATTTTAAAAATCTTTTTATTAGATTTTTATTTACATTTAACATTGAAAAATAGTTTTTATATTTATTATTAGCTGTCATGGTTGAATTATTATAGAGTACTTAGATTTTTGCATAGAGCTAGAATAAAAGATTAAGGCCATAGGTTCAAATTTTCTTTTTTACAAAAATTAAAATTATTTCTTTTATGAAAACTTTGAGAATTTTAATCCAGAAGCCAGTTTTTATAGAAAAAAAAAACACGTTTCAGCATAATATTTGTAAAAAAATTCCAATATGAACGTATTGACCAAACATTTTTTTATGTCAGATTTTTCTAAAATTAAAAATTTACTAAAAATCCATTAACTCCGTCATTTTAGAACTAGAAAGCTCCAATTTTTAGTAAACATTCTTAATAAAGTTAAGACTTAAAATGTTGGAATTTAATAAGATTGATAAAAAGAGCGATAAAAAGTGGTAGTATTTTCTAAATAAAGCTTTTGTTTTCAAAGTTAAATTAAATTATGCTTAAAAAAGATTTAAATATTAGTAATAGATATATTGTAAGTATTTAAAGAAAATTGGTTTAAAATTGAAGGAAAAATTAGATTTTTACAAAACAATTTTTTTTCTCATTTTTAGTTTGTGACTTTAATAAGGAACCTATTGAGCTCACCAAATTTGATCTCTTACATCTCAAAAGTTACTTTGACATTTCAAAAGTGGTTATAGATATCTGGTAGATAAAATAAAACTACAAAATAAGATGAACTTGAAAAACACTCTATGACTGGTAGACTCTCTATGACCTTAATTGTTATATACAATCTGAAAAAGACAATTTTTTTCAGTTATAAATATTAAGGTGTTTTAGTATAAAACTGATTAACAGAAAAAGTGTCTACTTAATGAAATTCATATAAACTCCTTTTTTTAGGTTCAATAAAGAAACCTTTGAATATTTTTTTAAAAGATAGTATTTTGATTTACTTTATAAAAAATTTACTAACATATTAGTTAAGTTTTTTGTTTTAATTATTGAATAGTATTAGTTATGAAGTTTATTATGTTTATTGAAAGATACTACTGTTTTAATAGTTTGAGATACTACTGATTAACCAGATTTAAAAATACCATATTATATTTCCTGAAATCAATTGATTTTGTTTAAAGGTTTTTAAATTAAATACGTAAATCCAAGTTTTAACTAAGAAAACAAGTACTTACTTATTACCTGAGTTCTTGAGAGAGGCTTTATAATAGATACACACCAAAAGTTGTATCAAAAGTTATGGTCATTGAAAAGTCCACTTGGTCATTACAAGTAATTTTCTACTAGTGGATATTTTATTGAGCTATCGAAAATTAACAAAATTAAAAAAGTTTTTAAAATATGAGAGATTAAATTTAGAGAGTTTAAAAATTCTGTATGGAAGATACTAACTAAAAAATCTAAAATAGAATATTTTAACTAAAATATATCTTAATCTTATTTTAAAATTAGTCTTTCATCTTTCACAGTCTGTTCTTCATTAGTTTTTGAAAGTTTACTTGTTTTATTTTTTTAACCTTCAGAAAAGTCAACTTTTTCAATGTAGATTTTTTTAGGAGTTTATATAATTTTAATATAATTTTAAATACTTGACTTGTAGAACTTTTGTTACTGTTATAGAATTTTGTAGTAAAATTTTAAGTTTCCAGCAAAAAAAAAAGATAGAATTTAAAGATATTAATTAAACTGTGGCTATGATATATTTAATATTTCTTAAACTCCTTGAGTTTAAAAATCATAAATTTCCCTGTACTGTTAACTTTTAAAAAAACATTTGTGTATTTTTAAAGAATTAAAAAAGAAAAAATCAATTTTCACAGCTAAATACTTTTTTAAATAAGCTATTAAACTAATATTTATCTATATTCTATAAAAAGAATGTAAATAGTTTTTTCAAATTCTAATAATTTAAAAACTTTTTAGGCACTTCCACATTTTTATTTTCTACAAAAACAGGTATAATTGATAATGCAGTACAATAAGTAAGCGCCTGATAAATTCCGTCAAACTATGTTATTTATTTGAAATGGACAAATGTCATTAGTTTTAAATCTAATTTTCAAATTGTTTTAATTTACTTCCAAGAAATTAGGTTAGTTTTAATCTTTTATTCAAAAGATTAAATAATAACTAATTTTGTAAAATTAGACACGCTTTATATTTTTAACGTTGTAATAGACAACTATAGTTTGTAAGGAATATATTACACAAAATGTATCGAAAAATTGTTTTAAACATTATTTGATATAGTTTATTCTTTCAAGACTTTAATTAGCAAACTAAGTTTCGGTCAAAGACCTTGTCAGTACTTATATGAAATTTAGAATTTATAGGTTTGTTTATTAAAGTCTTGAAAGAATAAACTATATTATTTCTCCTAGAAGTTGAGATCTTTGTATTTGTTTTCAAAAAATCAAAACATACAACATTATTTGATATTTTAATTACTTACACAAAAGTAAACATTGTCAAAAACTGATGTAAAATTAAACGTAATTCTTCCAAAAATTTAAAGTTTATCATGATACATAAACAAAATTAAACATATTTGCATCTCTTACATATGTTTAAATATTATTGATATGTTTTTTAAAAGTAATCCAAACGAAATTAGTTTATTAGAAAATAATAAAAAGAACTATTTGCGAAGTACTATCTTTATTGAGTTGATGAACGTTTTGTACGTTTCTCCGTGTTAAACTAATAACAAAGCTCTAAGGAGTTCTGAAAAAATAAGTACTTCAAAGAACACAAGATAACAAGTAGAAGATAACGTATTTATTTTCTAAATATAAGCTCTTAAGTTAAGAAAAACAAAATGTTAAGCTTTAACTAAACCATACATAAATATGTTTGATAGTTATGTAGTACAACTTAAAATAATCACTTATAATATTTAAAACAATAGGAATAGTTCGAAGCAAGTTAATAATAAGAAAAAAACAATATAATCAACTAACTTCATGAAGCTTTCTGAGTTCTAAACTCAAAAGTGCCATAGAGGAGGTCAAAGAAACGTTAACCTTGAACCTTATTTAAAAGTTTAAAGAATTAAATATATATTTTTTAAATATGTTACCTTTTTATACTTATGAGGTAAAATCAGTTTTGTGAAAATTTTCAAATACAAACTTATAAAAGGAAGTTTTTAGAAGCTATGTTATCATGACTTTAACAAGTTATGCATTCCACGTTTACTTTGGGTATTTTAGACTTAATTTACAATTTACAGTTCTAATTTTACTTTTTTATATATTTTGCTACTTTATTAAAGCTCAAAAATTACATAGGAATGTAAAAGACTAAAACAACGCCGGAGGACTTTGAAAAATCGTGGTTATGCAGCATCATGTAGAATTAAGAGGCTGACTCAAAAAGATGAACTTGATATTGAACGAATCCGTTTACAAAAAGAAGTAATTTTCTTCTAAACTATAGTAACATCCCCTAAAGTTTATTCAATAATTCATTTTAAGCTGTGAATAAAATGTTTTACTCTTAAAATTTCTTACAAATTCATATTTTTTCTTACTTTTTAATGAAATGTTTATATTAACTAGTAATGTGCCGTACTCACTATCTGGGACCGGATACGGCCGTATCTTAATATGAAAAAAAATCCGTATCCGGTTCCGGCCAGATTCTAAATTGAAAAAAAATCAGGATCCAGGTCCGGCCGGATTCTAATTTGAAAAAAAAGTTTGGGTCTGGCCGGATCCTAATTTGAAAAAAAGTCCGGGTCCGGCCGGGTCCTAACAGAGATCTGGCCAATTCGGATCTAGTTAGTATAAAAGAGCATACAGAAAAGTATTTTTTCAAGAACAAACCCTGTGTAAATTAAAAAGAGTCATTTTCGTCAGAAAATACGGTCGAAAATTAAACACCTACCGTGATTGGCTCATTTTGTACATGTGACTAATTTACATTTGTTTACATTTAAACTATGAAACAAACATTTCAGAAATGCAACTCTTTACCTATGTTATAAAATAAAAAACTTTTCTACCAAATTGTCAACCTTATGGCTAGCTGTTCTACTGATTATTAGATTAAAGTAATTTTAGACTCAGGCTAGTTTATACTCACTCTAGCTAGTTTTTTTTTTTGACTTAACCATTGGCAACCCTGCTAGTTTGAAAATTTTTGGGAATTTTTGAAAATCTAAGGCTGCCTCAGGCTAGTTTATTTTTTTATAAAAACTCAGGCTAGTTTAAAGATTTTTTGAAAAACTCACGCTAGTTTTCTTTTAGATTTTTAATGAGTTTGAGATGATCCAGTTTTCAATATTTTGTGATTTTCTAGTTAGCTTTGTTCAAAAACTTGATTTTAATTGATAATAAATTGGTAAGGCTATAGGGGGGTCCACCTTGATTTTTACAAGTTGATCTTATTTGATAGGTTTTAATCTTAGCTACCAGGTACTTTCTACAGCTTAACAAAATTCGAAGTAGTTTTCGAGATACAAGGGGTCAAAGCCGGCCAGCTCAATAGCTTCCTTATAGAAGGTGCAAACTAAAAAGGCGAAAAAAAAACATTTTATTAATAATCTGTGTCCTACAGTTTTTAAGCAATCTTATTCAAATTTTCACAGTTTACTCTTTACTAAATTTCTTATTCTTTTGAGTGTAGGAATTTTTTTTATTTTGAGAAAAAGTTCCCTTTTTTTCAAAAAAAGGTGTTTTTTTGAATTTTAGACCTTAAATTTGTAAATTTCAATTATTCGAAATTCCAACACTCAAAAACTTTTAAACTGTGTAAGGAGTATTTTTTTTGAAAATTTGAGGTACCTAGCTTAAAAACCTAGGAGGAAATAGATTTTTAGTGAAATGGATATTTCCGCGTTTTTAGCTTGCGCCTTCCATTAGGTCCCTATGGAACTCTCCGGCTTTGACTGCTTTTATCTCAAAAACTGCTTTGAATTTTGTAAAGCTATATAAAACATCTGGTAGCTAAGATAGTATTCTATTAAATAAGATCAACTTGTAAAAAAGTGTTTAACCGCCCTGTAGCCTTAATTGTAAACATTACTTGAAATGTTCAACCTTGTGGCTAGCTGTTCTACTGATTATTAGCTTAAAGTAATTATATTTTTGGTTTTCCAAAATCTCATTCCGACTCAGGAAAGTTTATAATCACTCAGGTTAGTTTTTTTGAATCAAAGAGTGGTAACCCTGATATTAGCTGAAATTAGGTGATAATCTGGTTGCCAAAAATCATGGAAAGTTTATAAGTTTAGCAAAAAATATATTTTAGTGTTTTTTATTGTTCTTTCAATTTGAAGTTTTTTTTACTGTTCTTTCAATTTCAAGTTTTTCTTTTGTTCTTTCAATTTTAGAAAATTTAAATGTAAATATTGTTCAGAAAATTAACAAACATACCAGCTGCTATTTTTAACTGTTAATCTTAACTAGACCTTAATAACATATCAAAAACTTTCTTATTGTTTAATTATTTTAGCAGCACATTAATATTTTATTAGTCTAATTTTTTTTTAAACTATAATTTTTCAAAATTCAAAAGTATATAGTTAGATATAACACATAAAAGATAAACTTCACACAATTATACTTAGTTCGTAGTTAGTTATATAAAATTGCATTATCGTACATAGTAGTTTTTATACTACTTACATTACAAATAACTTAGAGTATTAAGAATCCGGTTCCGGCCGCATTTTAATTTGAAAAAATATCTGGGTCCGGTTCCGGCCGGATCTTAATTTAAAAAAAAAGTCCGGATCCGGTTCCGGCCGGATTCTAATTTAAAAAATAAGTCCGGATCCGGGTCCGGCCGGATCCTAATTTGAAAAAAAAGTCCGGATCTGGGTCCGGTACATCACTAATATTAACCGAATTGCTTTATTATTTTGATGAATAAGTATTATCATCTCAGATAAATTAAGTCAACAAAGTTTTTAGTATCATAAAATATTTATCAGATATTTTGAAACTACAAATATACTGCAGGTTGATAAAATTAAACAAGAAAATGATAGAATTAAGATAGAGCTTGAAGAGTTCCAAAAAAAGTATCACGATCTTGAAAATTTTGCTAGAAGTTTAGGAAAGCTTCCAAAGGTGACATTTAAGCTTTTAGATTTGAAATCTAATGTTTAAATTACAAATTTTATAATAACACTTCTTATGCTAGTATATATTTTAAATTATGTATTGTTTTCTGCTAGCTTTATGTTAAGAACTAGGTTAAATCTTGTAATATTCTAATATTTGTAAGAGTCAAAGTTAAACCGAAAAGTAAATGAAACTAATACTCAGGATGCACCTATTAGGATGAATGACACAGCTGCTGATCTCCGAGTTGCAAAATCGACATCTAGCAATGCACACCACTGAATTTTTAACTAATCTAACAAAAACAAAGTTATAAATTAAGAAAAAGCTCTATTAAAAATATGTTATAGACAATACTTTATGAATAATGACTTTATTTTTATAACTCTCATATTAGTTATGAAACTACATAAATTCAATTCAATTTTTATCAAAAAGTTTATAGTATAACATATTTTTAGTAGTTGCACCTACTAATCGTTATTAATAAAATAGTTTTAGAGATTTTTTACAAATAACTTAATAACTAGATTTTAAATAGTTTGTTAAATAAAACAACTACGTGTAACTTAAGCTGGATATTTATTTAATGTTATAAAATATACTTTTTGAAAAATGTTACCATGTAGATAAAGTATTAAAAAACTTATCAAATCGAAACTCCAAAAATGTATTGTGTAATAAATAAAAAATGTTGAATGTTTAATGCCTCTAATAATATTTATAAATTATCTAAGCATATTAGTTAAATATTTAAAAGAAAATTAAAAGTATCCTTTTATTTTAAATGATAAAAATAAAGCATATTAAAACAATTAGATATTACACTTAACAAATTAAAGTGAACTGCTTTAACTTAACTACCCGTTGTATTTTCAGTTTTAAAAATTGCTAGTTTAAAATTTCTACCATTATTTGTATAAGTTACTTGACTAAATTTTAGTTCTAATTTTATAACATAAGCTTTATTTGTAACTTGTTTTGGTACTGGTGTATCTACTTGTATAAATAGTTTTGAAAATTTAGATTGTTTTTATTAGTTCATTGATAAAAAAGAATATTTATTATTAATACAAGATGACTATTTTTGAATATTTGACCACAAATTGTTCTATTTTATACAGGTCAAATTGTATATTTTTAAGCTTACTTCAATGTAGTCGATTTAGAGTTGGTTTAACAAAAATAAAGTTAATTTTTTTTCCTTATTTACAACAAGCGTTTCAAAAAAAGTTAAAAATAAAAATATTTTAGTTCAAAGTGCTTTTTATTGATTAAATTTATCTGTTATAACGCCCTATATTCGTAAATTATTATGTTAGTTTTTTGTAGCATTGTATAACGAAGTTAGTTACATTTTCATGTATTTAATTCTTTTTCTTTCAATGAAATCTTATTTGTATGATAAATTATAAACATAAAAGCCAAAAATTTTAAGTATTTAAATCTCTCGTTTGTTATAAAATTGTTTTATATAGATATACATACACTTAAAAACCATTTCATTCCTTTCAATGCCTTCTAAAACTGAGTTTATATTGATATACCTTAATTTGACTGGTGACTAAAATTTACTAATTGTATTAAGTTGACTTTATTATTTTTATATATGTATTTTTACTTTTAAATTTTCATGTACTTCATCGTCAGACTAATAAAAAGTATTAAAAGTTGAGTTTTAAGATTAAATTTATTATACTAACTTTTCTTTTAAGAAATCTTATCTTATAAATTAATGATATAAACAACTAAAATTTATCTGTTATATTCATAATATAAGTACTTAAAACTAGATTATGATATATCTTAATATGATAAAATGAAGTGAAAAACAAAATTAAAACTTCATATTAAAAAAAAAAATTAAGACTTTAAAAGTTTAGATTCGAAAAACTAAGAATAATTATAAAACTACTTATTTTTCCAGAAAATGGATATTTTGCGTATTACTTTTCATGTATTGACATCGCTAGTTTTGATTGGGTTTCTGCTTTCCACACAAACATGTTTTTAAATTTAAGAACAAATTTATTAAAACAATTAAACATGGCTTAAATCTTCCAAGTACTTTATATTCTAAATGTTTATTGCAATGAAAAGCTCATTAAAATAATGTCCCAATTAATATAATTTGTTAATTTTTACTCTTGAGTGTGTTTTTTAGTTATCTTTTTATAGTTTTAGTATTTCAAATGTTTTTTTCAAATTTTGTTGCTTTATTTTTATTAAAAGTTGAAACTTAAATTGTGTATTTTAAATTGCATTTCTGTCTCTGTCAATGTTTCCAAAAATCTGGAATTAGAAAATTTAGGCTAAAAAAAACTGGAATTTTAAACAATTTTAACATGTTAAGTAGTAAAATTTTAGTTTGACACGAAAAATCTACCACGTATATAAAAAAATGTTGTCATCATCAAAAAATATTTTTATAGAAAACATATTTAAAGTAGCTTTACAGTATGTTTTCAATGATATTATACTACTTAACTCAGTTTTTAAACTTAACTTCCAACTAAAAATAAACCAAAAAACGTGTATTTTTAAAAACCTTGAAGAAACAGAAAACTTGGAAGAATTTTTTTTTTAATTGGCAACCCTGCTTTATGCTAAATTAGAATTATTTTCAGATTGAGCTTGAAGCTATTAGTGACTTAATAGTCAAGATAACTAAACTAAAGCGTTAAACAGGGTTGCCACTCTTGGAGTCAAAAAATCTTCCCTGAGTGACTAGAAACTTCCCTGAGTAACCTTAAACTTCCCCGAGTTTCCCTGAGTTTTTTTCAAATCCTTAAAAACTTTACTATTTATTAAAAAATACAATGTTAATTCTAAGAGTATTGAAGAACTAGCCAAAAGGCTTAAAAAATTTTAAATAGGCACATAAAAATAAATAAATTTAACTGTTTTGAACAAAAATTTGAAACTATATTAACTCATTCTAGATATAGAAAAAAAATCCCTGAACTTTTTAGAAAAAATCAAATCTTCCCGAAGTTTTCCTGAGTTAAAAAAAAATAATCAAAATTACCTGAGATTTTATATAACTTGAAAATTCCCTGAGTGTGTGGCAACCCTTGTTAAAAAACAAAAAAAAAAGGTACTATACTGATATTTAAATCAGCCATTTGTTGATTACTATGTGTTTCTTATGTTCAATAAAAATGTGAGACTATGTATGTTTAATTTTGAAACAAATGTGTATGTAATTACCGCACAAAGACTTAGCAAAACTTTTTACTTAAATAAAAAAGGATAATTAAGCATTTCAGAAACTTTAATTTTTCTAGAAGTTGTATTGTGAAATAATTCATGTAAAACACGGCAAAGATATAGACGACTCCATAAAAAAAATCGGGAGTTTAAAAGTACTTCTCGGTAATTGAGCTACACGCCCTTATTTACTTAAACTGTTTCAATTCATATGAAATGTTAGATAATGGAAAACTGAGATATATAAATACAATTTTATCTCAGCAAACAACTTTAAGTTTTAAATAATCGTATTTGAGTGGTAGATGAACATGTATTCTTAATTATTAAATAAATTATTTTATTAAAAATAGATAGAAAGTTTCTACAACTTAGACTACTAGAACTCAATTTCATCTTAGCCAAATAAAAACCAATATTGGAAAATATTTTTTACAACCAATACAGTTTATTGAACGACAAAAATGTGCTCAAAATATTTGGTCCTAGGACCTGGTGGACGAAAAAACCTTTCGGTTATCGAGTCGCACACCACGAATACCTTTTAACGTCTTGTCCAGAATAGACAAATATTTTAAACAAAACCACCAACTAAACAAAATATGCAAAACATCTTACAGTTACATAAATTACATTAAAAGTTAATCCAAAATTACTTTAAAAACAATGAAAAAACGACAAGCTTTTCAACTGTTTAATAATTAACAAATGGTATAGTTATCAACAAAGAAACAATTATCTCAGCAAACGAATGAAAAACTATCTAGGATTAACAGGTGACACATTAAAAAAATAAGGTGCAACCCAAACAGTGACTTTGAAACTTAAAACGGAAATGGTACAGAACTTTAAAACACATCTGGAAAAATAACTATGTTTATTTTTAAACAATCTAGAAAATAACTCATCACATTGAAAAAACCCATACAGTGTGTTGTTTATGCAGCAACTGCATCCTTGAAAAAATTCCGATTACTCAAGTTTATAGAAAAAAAAAATTAAATTAAGGATTTAAAAGAAGCCTGAGAAGTTTGTTTGAACATAATAAACAATAATGAACCGGAGAAAAGACAAGAATTTGATAATTCCTTCTGTCTATGCGAAATTAATTTAGAAGACAAGAAAAGTGTAAAATGTATTAACTATCAGGTAAGAAATATATTTCGACGTCTTTAAAAACAGTTTGTCTGTTTTCAGATGCATAGTTTCTTAGTTGATAAATTAATTAGTACAACTAGAATAAAATAGTCAGGTACTATCTAGTCAGGAATTTTTTCCTTAATCATTTAAGGAAAAACATCCTAAGATCCTTTTTTTTGACTTTCTTGATTTGATAGTTAAGAAACTATTCAAACTAAGTGGCATTCATTAACAACATTTTTTCTAAAATGCTAAAGTATATATGTTCTTATGTAGTCATTTATTTTCAAAAGAATAGAAACAAAGTAATTTAAAACTCTAACATAAAAAATTGGTTTAGTCTAATAATTAATGTAGCTCACTTGTTTTTATTTTTTATTATATTAGACTAAAAATGTTTTTTTTTCTTAGCTTGTTTAAACTTTTAAAAGTATATGTTATAGGTTTTGATCACGTGTGTGTAAAAACTAAACCTTTAGAAATGAACATAAAAGAGGGACAAGTTTCTCAACTTATCTGTTAAATGTTAGCTGTAGAGCTACCTTAACTACAAGTCAGATAGTGAATTTACTATAATTAACATAAGGTATATAAAATATTTATAACGCTTTAGTTGAAAATTATGTTAACTTAAATTTTAAAAGGAGATTTTAATGTAAATACTTTGCTTATTATTAATGAATAATTAGTCATCAACTAATACAATTTTTTAGTTTTTTCTTAAAAATGAGTTAAAATAAAAAACTAATGAGTTAATTTTGTCTCAAGTGATACTTTAGAGCGTATTCTCAGAATAAAATCTATTACTAGTTTTTATTACTTTATAGTTTATTATGAAAAAACGTAAAAATAAATAATATTTAGATACATAAATATATATTATATATATATTATATGTTTTGATTTTTAGAAAACAAATAAAGAGATCTCTACTACTAGAGGAGAAATAAAGAATTTATTCTTTAAAGACTTTATTTTACAAACTAAGTTTCGGTCAAAGACCTCGTCAGTGCTTACTCAACCAAAAAATATAATATGTAATTTAGGTTATAAACCACTAAGTAGTGTAGCTTAATAAAAGTAACTAGCCAAATTAGCTAAAAAAGTTAAAAGTTGTTTAATTATAACAATTATAGTTTAATTACTATTTTTTATTAAGTATAATTATTGTTAATAGTTACACTGAAGGTTCAAAGTCTTCAGTAAATTTAGTATCTTCTTTAGTAATATTTATTTGCTTGAACAAATATTATTCAAATAGAAATTCTATTTAATAAACTAATAATCATATTATAGAAATCAACAAGTTTTTAAAAAAGAACAGTAAAAAAGACAAATCTTCTAGAGTTCCAACTGAGGTTATTGTGTTTTTAAAGTGAAACTCTTTAATTTTTAAAGCTATAGTTATTATTCTAAAATCATTTAATAAACTATGATTAATTTACTTTTGTTTAATATCTTTTCATAGTGTGACTTAATTAATCTCTAAACAACTAATAGATGAATAAATAATTCGCACATTATGTTTGTTAAAGATCTTTGATAATGGGTTATTTTTGTTGAAATGTTTTTTTACCAGATTTATAAATTCTCTTTCGATATTTGTTTTGACTGAACTACAAAATGGGGGATTTTACTAAATTATATTTCGCTTTCTTTTATTTCTATTGTTCGTTTTAGTTTTCTGCTCCGTTTTTAAAAAATTAAGTTTACCATTGTAACCGCATTTTTTCATTATTAATTTGTAATTGTGCTTTGTCTTTGAAAAGTTTTCTTCGTTACTTGATCTTTTATTTGAAACGTTGGTTAATCATACAAGTTGAGCTTCACATCCAGGTAGTCAGTCAACATTTAGCTGTAGTTTTTGAGAATTTTAATTGTTTGTTTGATTAGATGGAAGATCAATTTGTGCACCAAATATTTGCAATGTACAATATCCAATTCTTTCGTCATTTTTTTTTTTTTTTTTAAATAACTTTCTCATCTCTGTTTACCAAAGTGCTATTTATTTTAAATCTTACCAGCTGAAGATAAAATTTTTTTTTTTTGTCTTTATGAAACATATGTTCTGGAATATTAAAAATCACATTTCCTAATATTTAAAAGCCCTTCAAGTGGGCTCTGTAAAAAGAGATAAAGTTTAAATAATCATCTTATTTTACATATATATATATCAGTGGCGTAGCGTGGTATTTTGGTAAGGGGGTGTGCAAATTTTTTTCTTAAAAAATCCCTTAAATTAAAACTTTTGTAATTAGCTATAAAAAGATCTTTTTATAAATGATATAATTGAAATAAATCATTAGATAAAATAAGTTCGAATATAAGTTTCATATAATCTTCATAAAAATTTTACTTTTTTTGAATATTTTATAGAACTATAGAACTTTACAAATGTTATAGATATTATGACGTAGTAAAAATTAAAAAAAAATCGTATAGTTTATTGAGATTGAATGTAGGCTGCTTTTCGGTTTGTTATTAATTTAAGAATTGTGCATATTGAAAAAGTTTTTTTAGTAAAGATTTTATGAAATACGGAAAAAAAAATATTAGAAAAATTTTGCAATGCAATCTAAATACCATACAGTTGTACAAGTAATTTTAAAAGCAAATTAATAGCACATAAAACAAAAACAATGAAAAATATAAAAGCCGTATTAACCAAGTATCCAATAAATCAACCAACCAGTACTAGAATAAACTTTTTCAAAATGCACAAGTTCTTATATTAATAACAAAAGGAAAAGCAGCGTTTAATCACTCTCAATTAACTGTACAAATTTTTTGAAGATCAATAAAGTTCTATATTTTTGTATAGAATATCAAATACAGTAAACATTTTCTGAAAATTGTATGAAATAGAAATAGTTCGTATGTAAAACATATCTAAAAAACTGTTGTTTAATATAAAATTAAAAATATATGTTTAAGTTTAACTAACAAAAAAAAAACCTTTTTTTACTTGTCTAGCTGTTTCAGCGTATTAAACGCTTTTGCAGCAAAGGTTTTAGATTTATATATATATACAATGTATAAGTAGTTTTATTATAAAGTTTCGGTCAATAGTGCTCGACAAATAAAGTTGGAGCTAGATATTTAATTATATAGTAAACGACAGATTTTTACAGTTTTTAAGTATTTGAGATACTTCTATCTTATATAATTATCAGAAAAGCTTAAGTTTATTTGACATGTTTTACACAATTTTGGAGTTTAAAAACTTGATAAATACTGTGGCGTAGTAATGCTGTTGAAGGTTTTTGTAAAACTTTTTTAATATATACTTTTGTATTTAATTTTGATAGATTTAAATACACAATGATTTTCGTTTTTTTATTTACTCAAGAACTTCTACATTTCGAAAAAGTTATAGTAATTTCTAAAAAATATTTTGTAAATACGGACGGGAAAGAGTAAAATATAAAAACATTTTAAACTAAATCAGAGTAAAATTAAGCTGCGCACACGAGCAGTTTTTACATATTTTTATTTCACTTTTTCCCTTTACAAAATGTTTTATACAATTACTAAAAGCACAAAAACTACTAAAACTTTTTTTAAATGCAAAACTACAAATACCTATATACTACAAAAAAAAATTATAAAACTACGTCGTTTTTGACATAGTTATATAAAAATTCACATTAAATTTTTATTGTTATCAATAAGTTAGCATATTATTATTATTACAATTGTTTTTTTTTTATATTGTTTATTGTGCAATGTTGGACTCAGGCATTAAAACCTGAGCCACTTAAACAGGACACACAATGAGAAAAACGAAAAAAAAAACATTTATTTTCAACAAAAAATTAACATAAACAAAACATCAAACATAGTTAAAATTATAAAAACTTGTTAATAAGTTTTAACTTATTTGATTGATGTTATAGGCGATAACTATAGACTTACAAAAATTTTTTTTTACAAAATTAATAAAATTAAACAAACATTTTGTTAGGGGGGAGGCGTAGGAGATAAAACTAATTAACATTACTAATAGTAAAGAAATAAACTGGTAGCTAGTTTAGATTAAATGAATTTAATACAAATTTTTATCTATTTGTTTTTCTGTATTGTTTTTGTCAAAAGTTACTGAATTTTACTGATATTTATACTACTTAAATTAAATATTTTTGGTTTTAAGAGAAAATGTTCCACCTTCTCACACGATACTACATCCTGTGGTAATTTATTCCACATAGTCTTTGCTTTATTTAAAAATGAACCTTGCCACTAACTGTTTTAAAAATACTTTTACTTTTTATTTTTATATTATTTACTCTTAATTGATATTTGTTATTTAAAAAACTAAAATATTGACTGAAAAAAAGCCTTATATTTGCCATTATTAATTTCATAAAGCATAAATAAATCAAATTCCCATCTTCCATACTCTAGAGACCTCAATCCAAGTTTAACCAAGTAGATATTGATTTTTACTTAATTCAAAAGAAAACAATATTAATTCGCTTTCTTATTACGTTCATTCTAGTTTTTTCAGGAATTGCACAAAAAACAAGAAACAAGTCAAAACATGTACCTGGTTCCTGTAAATTATTTTGTTGTGTGTGTGGTTTGTGTCAAAATGTTGTATCTGTGTGTAGTTAAATAACCCTTTGATAAAATTTCAATGAAAATGTTCTTTTGATTTATCTAAAAACTTTATTTAAAAGATTTAACTTTGTTTGACCATAGTTTTTTTTTCACTGTAAAATTTTAAAATCAAATTATAAGTAATCGAGATAAATTTTTTTTACTTGAAATTTTTTTTACAGTTTTGATAATAAAATTAAATATCTAAATAAGATATAATATAAGTAGAATATTTTGTTGAATAAATATAAAATTGTTGAAATTGTTTCCATACTGAATGTTATTTAGTATTAAGTATAGAGTATTTGTAATTAATAGTCAACATAACTGTTCGAAAATTTAATTATATTAATATATTAGAATTTATGTACCATTAGATTTTTCAAAAAGTAGTCTATAGTCGTTTACTTTTTGCTAGAAAATAAGTAATTAACTTTTTAGTTTATTATTAAAGTATTATTTAAAACTTTTTTTATCAAGTTGTTTTTTTACTATATTTATACTAACAAAATAATTTTAAGCAGGTATATTTAAAGACTGTGTAAAAACTTATGAGTAAAAATGTTTTAATACTCAACTTTTAATAATCTAATACTAACTTTAAGTAGAAGGTAAAAATATTTATTTCGTTTTGCTAGCTCTTATAACATTACATCGGTCAACTACAAAAAGAGTCAATAAAAGTAAAACATTTTTTTTACGCAGTTTGGTACGTTTAACTCTTTGGTGAGTAAATATTAATGTTATAATTTTATGAAAATGTTGTTATATTGATTAAATTAATCGTTTCTAATACTTTATCTATTTTACTTCTATACCTAATTAAACAAACTTTGACATAATAGTTTATTAAACAACAAAAAGTTGCTCAAAGTATTTAGTCCTAGGACTTGGTGCACGAAAAAACCTTTCGGTTATCGGGTCGCACACCATTTGGATACCTTTTAACGTCTTGTCAAGGACATAACTGTTTTTAGTAAAAGTTGTATAGTTAAATCGTTTACTAAAACTTGTACTAAAGTTTAAGGTTGATAGTATGTTAGCTAAATTTTATAGTTATTTTCTCCTTTAAAAAAAGCTATGCAAAACACAGTTCAAGTATTTTTTTAGTGTCTGTTTAACTCTGTTCACGCAGTTTATATCGTTAAAGTTTAATTTATAGGCATATATAGATATATATAATTGTTTGTTTACGTTTGTAAATTTTGTGTATTTAAAATAAATATATTCTTTCTGCCGTAGCTTTAACATTTTATTCTATTTTATAAACTTATAACAACCAGTACGTCAGTGTTTATTATTTTATGCAGTTTTTAATTAGCGATTTAATTGTCATTTAATTTTCGTGTTAAGTCATTCTGAGTTAAATTTCCAAACTTGCTTTTTTTTACTATATATATTTTTTAAGGTAAATTTCTATACTTTAATTTTTATTTTTGTATAGCTCAAAGTAGGGAAAAAAATAATTGATTGTAGATTGTAGCTTTTTTGGCCATACTTTTGAACGTTTATTACTTTGTATGTCTTTAAACAAACTAATAATGCTTTGTATAAAGGGTTAAACACATATTTTTGATAAGTTAGTTTTATGTAATGTTTATGTGTTTTCCTTAGTAATTGTCCAGTAAGAGTAAATAAATAAAAAAGACCTATAATAAGTCTGCGCCGTACTTTTAACTAAAAAAAATGCTCTGCAAAAACTTTTAATAACTCATGTTTTAAAATTTCTTCTCATATAGAATTTCAAAATACGGTTATGGTTATTAGTTCACCTTTACATTGCGTATTTACTTTATATATGTTTTTAAAACTGTTCCATTAAATTTTACGAAGTTACGCAGCAAACAAAGCACTTGAAGTCCGACCCGAAAAAAAATCTATGAAATCTGGCCTTACGACTAGATAAGTTTCTTAGCCCAATATAAACGAGACTTAAGTTTACTTAAAAAAAAACTCCCAAACAAGAGCAAATAATTCCAAACAATGTTAACTATATACGAATTTACAAAGCTCAAACCAATAACGATTCATTAAATCTGTAAAAACTGTAATAATAAATATAATATTTTAAGTATGAAATTTTTAAAGAATATTTGCATTTTTTGAAGTTATTTATTTTCAACCTTGTTAGCAGGCGTAATCAATATAAAAAAACATTTTTTTCCACTTTTACTTAGTTATTACAAATTAAAAAGTGTTTTACTACACAGCTTAAGATAATTGTTTTTATTTGTTATTTTAATAG
The DNA here is from genome assembly GCF_965202585.1 of Thalia democratica. Taxonomy (NCBI): domain Eukaryota; kingdom Metazoa; phylum Chordata; class Thaliacea; order Salpida; family Salpidae; genus Thalia; species Thalia democratica. The sequence goes on along the minus strand of NC_139166.1, from coordinate 45,556,143 downwards.
CCGTATTTTTTCATTATGATTTTAAGTTATTTTTCGTTTAAAAGTTGTAGTTAACTATTTTTTTAATTAACTCTTAAAAAACTAACACAAGCTGGTGAGAACGATGTAGGTTTTATTGGGCGGTCATATTTCATATAAAAAATTGAATATAATGTTAAAAATGCAAAGAAAAGAAACATTTTAGTACAAGAGATAACGGTATTTGATGTAGTTTTTGTTACACCACAGTCTTATAACACCATTAGAAGTCATCACTGATTAAATTTCAAAATTCAACAGCATTATTTTGAATTTACTGGCCGAAATTAACTTTGATTTAATTGAGGATAACTCCTAAGGATAAACGAAAAAAGCTAATTTATTTAAATGATAGTAACCAAATAAACAAAACTACCTTAGTATTTTTGATTTTAACTACCGTTTTTTGTCATTAAACAAAATAACCTAGATTAAATAGTTACAAAACATAACTATATTTTATATGCATTAAACTTTAAATTTAAATATATTTTTAAAACAAGTACTAAAGATATTTCATTTTAATTTAATATTAATATCGATCTGATTTTTGATGATCTCCAAAACTTATCAAACGCAAAGCTAAAAAAAAATAACAGTTACAGCTTTTTAAAAAACATATAAAATTCATACATTAATTAAATTAAGTTTATTTTTTTAAATGCGAAAAAAATCACTGCATTTGTACTAATTCTAAACAATTCAAAAGCAAATGTTTTTCCTCAATTTTGCATGCTTATTTTTCACAGTACGATATTTTTTGTAGTACATTGTGGCTAAGAATGTAAAAAACGTAGCAGCTAGAGCTAAAAACCCAATGATCCCAATGGCAAAGTAGTCATTGTTTGATTTACTAGTTTTAAAAGCTACTTAATGAGGTTTACTACAAGAATCCGAACAAGCAGCTTCTATTGGAGCTGCTGGTTTTAAGCAAAGAGGTCATAGCATTCTTTCATAACAAAGAGGTCTTAAAGATGTCATGTGGGGCCTGTCATAGCGGCTATTGAACTGCGCGTAAACACACTGCTGGTTCCAGCTGTTGATTTTGTCATTATAAAGGCTCGCGTGCAGGGTTTCGTTCCAAACCACTCCGTTTGAAAAACTATTTCTTGCTTGCGGCAAGCAGTTTTTTCACAAGCAGTGGCTTCGAGACCGATGGAGTAGACACCGTGGTGAAACGGGCAACCCTCGTGCTGGCCCGCGCGCATGGTTTTGTAGATGGCCTCGGCGTCTTTTTTGTTGGTAACTGGCGCCAAAATCTCGCCACTTTCAGCGCACAGCTTCTTCGCCTCGCAACGAGACACGTACTGGCCGTGAAAGGTGAACTTGCCCGACGCTGTGATGACTTCGGTTGAGCAGTTTTGATTCATTGTAAAAGCCTGTGAACTAGTTTGAGTTACCTTACTTAGTGGTTTAAGCCGCTTTGTTGGCTTTTGTTAAAACAGAGAGTTTAAGTTGAGTATATAACAAAGTAAAATAGTGGAGTTTTGTTAGATGTGTTTGTTTTTGTGCCCACTTTTTTTAGTAAAACTTAGTTTAATTAGAAAAATTTAGTTATATTGTAAAGTATGAAGTACTTTAACTTATATTGTTAGCTAAACTTGAATTTTTGTTTTGTAAAACCCATTAACTTCGCAAATAAAAACTATGTTAAAGACTCAACTCTACACAAACAAATTTAAAAACAAATCAACTTTTAAAGTTTTATTAATAAATAAAATGATCTAACTAAATTTAGTTTACATAATCGATGACATGTATTTTACCACTTATAATGTATGTATAACATAAATTTTCTTATCCGAAGCAAAGTAGGAAGGAGCAAAGTACCGTATGTGACTTGTGTAATATATTAATATTAAAATAGATGTATTTTTCATTATTCTTTTTGATATTCTTCATTGAATTTAAAACCGTTTTGTGTTTTTTTAGCTCTCTCAATATACCTTTATATAAAGATTAATTAAGCATTTTATTTTATTTAAAAATGTTTAACAAAAATATTTTTATTACTCAGTGAATTTATAGTTTCTTAAAAATATGTTTTTTTTTTGACTAAGCAGGAAGACCATAAATAAAGACCAAAACTAAAAAAAAAAATGATGTCCTGTATTTCAAAAAATATTAAGTTTATATAAAATAACAAAGAAATTAAGCAATAAAACTAATTCACTTAATAATATCAAAAAAAAAAGTTAAAAATATTTGTATTTTTCGAGACATGTTCCAAGAACTAAAAAAGCCAAAATGTTTCACTTTTTCTATGGGCTCTAGCACCAACTTAATAAGCCCTAACTCAAAAAAAAAACATTTTAAACTTTAGCTTTATCATTGAGCTATTATATTCTTTAAAAAGTATAAAACAAAGAAACTGTTGACTTTTGAAATTTTTGAGTAAAAAAAAAAAAGACTTGAATTTTCCTTTATTTTATAATGATTGCCGTATTTGTTTAACCCTACTTTTGTTTATAGAATAATTAACAGTAGCACATTTTATGGGTACTATTTTATGGACACTATTTCATAATTTGATGTGATGTCATTAAAATTATGGGTAGTATTGAGTTGCTGCAATTAAATGAATACGATAATATTTATATATGGGCTAGACACTGTTTTATTTTTCATTTAATTGTAGCAACATCTCAATACTACCCATAGTTTAAATGAAATCACATCAAATTATGGGCAGAATTGATTGAATCCATTCTACACATAAAATAGTGCCCATAAAATAGTACACATAAGGCCAAGCCACTACTTCTATAAGTTTACTAAATATAAATTTAAAAAAAAGCATATAATTTAAATAAATGTACATACAGTTCAAACAATTAGTTTATTTCTGTTTAAGTTGTTTTTTATTTTTTGTTTATAAAATCTTAACTACAAAAACTATCCATAATATTTATATAAGGCCTAGACACTGTTTTATTTTTCATTTAATTGCAGCAACTTAATTGCAGCAACATCTCAATACTACACATAATTTTAACGACATAAAATCAAATTATGGGCAGAATTGATTGCAGCAATTCTATCCATAAAATGGTGCCCATAAAATAGTACCCATAAAAAGACCGACACAATAATTAACACCGGTTGGTTGGCCAATTATTTTACGTTTTTAAACTTGACTCATGATTCATGAAGACATTAAAAATACTGTTTTACTTTGATGATTTTTAAGATGTCAAATTTTAAGATCGCAGATCTCAAAAATAATAGTTTAATAACAAACAAACTGGATGCATTTTATGTAAACATAATTTAATAACCACTTTTGATTTTACAAACATTAATAGAATTCTCGACTTGAATTCAAAGAAATCAATAATAATAAATACAAATAAATCATTTGAAACAATTGTGTTGTAAAAAAATACTCAGGGTTGCCACTTGTTTTTTTTTATCAATTTTTTTTCCAGGTTCTTAAAAGTACACATTTTAGGGTCTAATTTTAGTTTAAAATTGAATGTAAGGTAAGAGTTTGAGTTAATTAGTATAAAAACTTTAAAAAGATACTGTAAGGCTACTATAAATATTTTTTTTTATAGAAAAAAATTTTGATGATGGCTCCAGGTTTTTTTAGTGATTTTGTTCAAAATTCCAGGTTTTTATCAAAATTTCCAAAATTCCATATTATCCAGGTTTTTTTCGCCTAAATTCTCAAATTCCAGGATTCCAGGAAAAGTGGCAACCCTGAATACTTTACTTTGTCAGATATTTTTCTGAGTAACCTAAGCATGTGGCAACCCTGGTATTGCATGTATTAAGAGTCATGGTTTATTGTTAATAACTAATTAAGAAAAAAAAATAGTCAAAATTACAAAGAGCATGTTCAAGTAATGGTTTTAAAAAACTTTGGAAACACAAAAATTTTAAAGGAATTTCTCGTAATAATTTATTTAACTTAAATGTTAAATGGTTATAGATTATAAAAGTTACTATTTTCAAGTTTTAATAACTAGCTCTGAAGTGTTATACAGAACGAACTTTTTTTAGTAAATTTCTAAAATTAAGTTTCAAATAAAAAAGTTGAAAGTAACAAAAATAAACCATATAAGTATTGTTTACTACAAAACCTAAAAGACTTTATAAAAGTTTGAGAAAACTTCATACATTTCACATTAGCCAAAAACCAACCTCAACTAAAAGTTAGAAACGAGAGTAAAAAGTTATTAACTATTTTTTGTTAATAGGTAATAGGATAATAGGTTTTTAAAGTTAATGGGGAATTTAAAACAACTATAAAAGGAACACAATTATTTATGAATGTTACTTTTGACAGCTAATTTGCTCTTCCACATTTAAAAAAACAAAAAGTTGCAAATTTTAAGTAATAATAATTTTTAAACAAAACTTCGCTCAATTCATATTTTTTGTATTTAAGTTATTTAAAAGTAACGTTTAGTACTGAAAATACTGCTTAACTAGTAATATGTTTTTGAAACTTACTTAATTAACAAAGTAGAATTTTCTAAAAATATGTGATAAAATAGGAAAAATACACGAAATATAAAATTTACTAAATTGGATTGGCCTCAAAGAGATTTTTTTGAAATTTGTTCAGAGTTTTAAAACAATTAATTGCTCCAAATAGTTTGCTAGACTAAACTTTTTTTTGCTTCGTATAAAAACTTTATGATTCACTAAAATATTTTCAAAATCTATTTACTTTTGTCCTGGACATGACGTTAACCCGTCTGGTATATGACTCAATAACCGAAAGGTTATTTCGTGCACCAGCCACCAGGTCCTTGGACCAAACTTTTTGACCGTTTTTTGTCGTTCCATAAACAATATATACTATATTTTAAAAATATTAAGATTTAAATAAATTTTCAAAAGTTTCTAAAGTTTTTGAAAATCAGAAAATTTAGCTCGAACGCAAATAAACTCATTCGCATTTGCCAAATGACATATTTTTATGACAAATGTTTAGACTTAATTTTTATTAAAAAAATATTATCAAAACAATTAGATCATAAAGTTATAAATTAGTCTAATAAAATTTATCACAAAAAGGTTGCTCTTTTTTGAAACTAATAATATTTTAATATCAATTTGAACTTTTTTACAATAAAATGATTAAAACTAAAAAAAAAAAGTACTTATGACAGCTAAGTGTTATATATATTTTTAATATTGAAAAAGCTAAAACATCATTAGTTAAAACATTAAGAAATAAACAGCATAATCACTATAACAAACATCAAATGTAATGAAATTTCGAAACAGTTCTTATAGTCTAAATAACGGCGTTTAAAACTCTCTGATGTAAACGTTGTAAGACCCAAACCGATATTTGACACATTTACAAAAAGAATGTTTAAAATTATTAAACTATTACAAAAATAGAGTATGTTTTTTGTACAACTTCACATAACTGTACTTTTAGAAAGGTGCTCAAATACATATTAAAAATAGTTTGACAAGAGATTAAAATTTTTAACAAACTTTCTTATAAGGGTTAAGCGTTCTACACTATTACTTAAGAGCTTTTATTTTTGCAATTTATAATGTTAGTTGTTATCATCTTCAAAGTTTAAATAAAATAAATGAACTTTAGTCTAATGTTGCTATTAGAAATTTTGACAACTTTTGATGCTAATCTGTGTTGACATAGTATACTAGTAGTTTATTTAAGCAAGCCACTAAAGTTTGTAAGAAAAACAATTTCAAAAGAGGCATATTTACTTGTTTTTATAGCATTTAAATAAGTATCAACTTACTAGTTTAGAAAATCATTTAGCTTATTTTTTCAAGATGGAAGACAGTTGAACTAGCTAAAATAGTTTTAACTCTAAAAATGGTTAACAACTAGGTTTTTAAAGCTAGGAAATAATAGGTACATTAAAGATAGATATAAACTAATATAAACTAAAATATTTTAATAAATTTAATAAAATGTAAGACTTTTTGAAGTGTTAAACAATATTGATTTGATTAAATATGTCTATAGACCAGATAGGCTAATTCAGCGTGGTTTGAAGTTTAAAAAACTCATGCCAGTTTTAATTTCAACAAAATAACTCTCACTAATTAAAAATATAGCTGATGTATAGCTATTTTGTAAATTTCAAGCTAGTTCTTATTTCCTAATAAATTATAAAAATTTTTTCTTATTTATGCTGTTTATATTCTTTATAGTTGTTTATTTACAATTATAAATCTTATAGTATTAATGTTTAATTGTCTATTTGTTAGTGTTTAAGTGAGTTATTTCAATTTTATAGCTTACGATCTTACAAGTTTTATGTCATTGAAAACCCTATGCAAGGTCTCCACCAACTAATTTTAAATTTTTTCTGTTTTGTTGTATTACACAAGCTTTTTTTCACTAAGTTCCAGTTAAGTTTTTATAACTCCAAATTTTTTATTACTTATTTAGTTCTGAGTAATATGACCTGTAGTTATAATTTTGTACTGTATTTTTCTATTAATCAAGCACAATTTTTTTTTTATTGTACAACTTTTTAAATTTTTTCCTATAAACTAAGGGTAGTTTGATGTAACTTAAGCTAGATTTTTATCACTCAGACTTTTTTTTCTTACTACAGTGACAACCCTGCCTTAGTCACTACATCAATTGTAGTAAACTTTTAAACTTTGCAAATAGCCTTATTTATTACATCGTTTGTTAATTAATATATCGAAATAAACTTATAAATGTGGCTTGTATTGACTCAGACTGAAATTTGATGACAAAGTCTTCTTTTTTTTTTGCGTTAAAAATGGCAGTTAATTACTTTTTATTATTTGTAAACTTTTAAATACTCTTAAGCTTTATTTAATTATTTTAAAGAATTCAAATTGTCAGAAATTTTATTTTTATGTTACCAATTTTCTTATAACAAACTAACAATAAAAGTTAGTTTATAAAACGAACAGCGTATAGTCAAAAATGATGATTAAATAGTTTTGAATTTCTATTGACATAATAAAAACTTAATATAACTAATATATAAACCATGACTAAGGGTTTTTTGGTAATCAAAAAGTTATAAATTATTCTCAGTTTATTTATTACTATTTTATCTTTAGTTTTTATAAATTAATATTATTAAATAGTTAAATATTTATATATAATTTGTTAGAGTTGAAAACTTAAAACATGAAAGAAGAAACATACCTTAAGTTCATTTTCTTATGCAATCATAAATATTATTAAACATCCTCCTTTGTAACAATTTGTTTTGACTTAGTAAACATCAAGTAAGTAGACCTGGTATTAAGGGCATAGGGGGAGGTTAATTACTTTTTTTCATAATTTGATTTTATTCTGTTGAGTTTTAACTAAGCTACAAGTTGCTTTTTACATATTTTAGCAGGGTTGCCACTTTACCTGGAAACCTGGAATTTGACTATTTAGGCTAAAATAACCTGGAAAAACCTGGAATATGAAAAATTAAAAAAAAAACTGGAAAAACCTGGAATTTTTAATAACTTTAACATTTTCAGTTGTAAAATTTTGATTTGACACAAAAATCTATCATATAATTAAGATTTTTTGTCATCATCAAATTTTTTTTTATTAAAAAACACATTTAAAGTAACTTTACAGTATCTTTTCAATGCTTTTATTCTATTTGACACAGTTTCTTTAATAGAAATTAACTTAAAACTGAAAATAGACCCAAAAATGTGTACTTATAAAAACCTGGAAGAAATTTGGAAAACTTGGAAAAAATGAGTGGCAACCCTGTTTTAGAAATTGAAAATATTTTTTAAGATATAGCTGGTCAAAGTCGGAGAGTACAATAGGTTCCTTATGAAAGACACATACTAAAAAAGCAAAAAAAAACTATTTTACTAAAATTCTATCTCTTACCTGTTTTGAGATATTTACCTCAAACTTTTAGGAAATGTTCCTTGAAATGTTTAGAAAGTTCTGTTGCAACAAAATTGAAAAAAATTAAAAACCAAATTTTCATAATAAAAATAAACAAAAAACTTGTTTTATTTTTTTTTTGTCATAAAATTTTATTTTTTAGTTCTATTTAAATTATGTTAGGACATATATTTTAAACATTGCAAGAATCATTTTGTTAATAAATGAGGTATATAACTCAAACAATGAATGAGTAAGTAGTTTTTTAGTGATTTCTTGCTATTTGTGATTTTATTTTTTCTCCCATAAGGAACCTATTGTTCTCTCTGACTTTGACATGCTATTTTTCAAAATATAATATAAATTTTTAAAAATTGTGAATGTAATTTAAACATATAGCTTAATTAAAACTCATCAAATTAATGCCAAATTGTGAAAAAAGTGATTAACCCCCCCTTAGCCCTTAAAAATGAGACTTATAATTAAGATCAGAATTTAGACTAGTAGTATTATTATTAAGTTTCCTCTGTACTAGTATGTACATAAATTTTAAAAGTTATATTAGTATAATGGATAAGGTATATTAATATTATATATTTTGCCTATAATACTTACAACTTTCTTTTCTTATATCTGTAATTATATTTACTGTACTTCATAGGTAGTACAAATTGTTTGTAAATAAGTTTTTGCGTAGTTCTGTCCTTAAGATGATTTCAAACGTAGTAGAAAAAACAAATAGAGTCCCCTTTTCTTTGCCTTTGAAACAAAATGATAATGATTTTAAAGGAAAATTCAGACAAACAGTAAGTTTATTTTTAATTTCTTCAAACTAGGCAATAACATCTAAACACATAGTTTATGCCCTTTTTCTCTTTTTTACTTTTAAAAATCAAAGTTACTTGGATTTATAACAAAGTCATAACAAATGGTAAACAAGTTCCTATTTTTCTCAAAGGAACTTCATGATACTTGTTCCACGCATCTGTTACAGTCTTGAACGTTTCTTTTGAAATTCTGCATGCTAATTTAAATGGATTCTGAGGCACATGTCTCCCTCTTGCAATACTTGTAAAGAGATGACTTGAGAGATCTACAGTTCTTCAAGGTAACTCATCTTGTTTCCTAGTGACTACCGTACGTCCTTCATCAAATGGGACACATTCTAAGGCACCCAACTTCTCACCTCTTATGAGATCAGCTTCAACCTGCTTTTGCCAAAAATTGGTACGTGTGTTAGAGTATGTAAAGCACAAGGTTTAGCATCATCTTCTAAATCTATTTCAAGTGGAGGCCCACTAATTTGCTTGAGTGGTTTATGCGGACATACATTAAATAAAGAGGCTGCATATTTTTTTAGAACCCACTCATGCATCTTATTAACATTTGCACTGAATTTTGAATGCTTACGTGGCAGCTTCAAATCAATAGTGGAAAATTACTGTAAATAATTAGGAGGCTAACCGTTGTTTCATATGAAATAAAAAACCCAGTTACTGAGTCACTTACATAAATAGTACCATTGCAGCTGACTAATTCATTCTTTGGAGGCATTCCACTAAAAGTGGCTTAGAAAGCTCCTAAGATGTTAACTAGAACTTTATTAGCAGCAAGAATTGTGATTAATCCAGTAAGTAAATATTTCTTACCAAAACCAGCATCTTGAAAGTCATCCATTCCCAAAGATTTGACTGTGCACCAGTATCAGCTAAGGCACTTGCTATAATAAACTTATTTGAGCCATATTTATTAAACTGATGCACGGGAATGGATGGTCTAATGATTTTTCTTTATGCAAGTTTTTCTTCTTTAATCTAACATTGTTCAACATGATTTGCTCATTAGCTTATAATGACATAATCTGGGTATCCTTTTGCATAAAATGGGAACCATCATCTTAGGTTTGAACATCATTAACCTTATTTGACTGGTTGCACCAACAAGATAAATAATATTTGTAGGGTTTCACATTACTAGTTTCTTTTTTTTGAATGAATAAAATAGCTATTTACAATGCTGGCAAGGGGCAAACTAAGACCTATGTCCTGTATTGATGATTTTCTTTTTCCTACATTGAAAGGAAGACACTGCTGATACAGTATGTGAGTTCTGTGTTGCATGCCTACCCATTTCCTTGCTTTCAATAAAGGAAGTTATATCAAACTATCACCTTGAAAAAATGTTTTCATTGCTAAGAACTTCTCTTCTAATGTCATCATCACCTGCAACCATGCCTCTTCCGTATAACTTGTCACTTTTTTTTCACATTTACATTAGCTGACTGTTGTGAAATCATAAGTTTCTGCTTAACCACAAACACGGCTTGTAAATGTTCCAAATGGTCCATCTTAGTCTTGATGCAAGCTCATAAGTTCTGTTCTTTTTACCCCAATTGCAACCTTATGACAGCAATTAACTTCATCAGTTTAGCCACTTAACTTCTAACTTAGCCATTAGCCTAAGGTCTTTTGCCAATATAAGATCTCCAAGTTTGTCATGCGCACATTAAAAAAGCTGTATGCTTGCATTTTGGCTACTTATTTTTGACCCAGTTTTTATGGCTTTCTACCTGGGGATAAAGGCAAGCCATGTTTCTTGGCTGATACCCCGGTCAACTCTTGGCCGAATTAGTTGAGGCATTTGATGACCCAGAATTTTTCTCTTGTCCCTCTTTGTGCAGGTCGAGAAGTCTGCAAACTATATAATATAGTTGATCTGGCGTCTTGTAGTCGCATCCACGAATTGGGCATATTATTACAACCATTAATAGTTTTTAAAACTTTCATGATGAAAAAATCCTTGTGCTTAAATACTTTTTTACAATGAAAAATCTGAAACGATATCAAATAATCACCCATATATAATATATAAACTGATATGTGGTAAAATGAGCTATAGTTCAATTATGCTACGATATATCATTCTTATTTTTGCTAAAATTTCTACTAAAAATTCAATATATTATATTGATTAAATCTTTACTGCATTCTTTTTACAAATCATCAACTCAAATTTGTTGATCAACTACACAAAAATTTATTTTGTTTATTTGTAAATTTAAGTTTTTAGAAAAACTACATATATTAAGTTTTTCTTTGTAGTACAAGCTGTGTACTTAAAACTGTGTATTTGGACAGTTTTGGTCTAGTATACATTTTGTTATTTGTTTTTAATTTCATATAAATATTCTGTTACCACAATTTAATTTTTTAGTTTTTTATAGTTAGTGCTACTAATTTATGACATATTTTTCTTAACTTTCTGTTTTTTTTCACAGTTAACTAACTTTATGAATAATCATTTCATAGTATACTTTTGATTTGTAAAGAGTATTTAAATTTTTGTAAATCATGTTGACAACTTAATTTACAGAAAAAACCATGGAAATCAACTACTGACAGCCAATTTGCTCAACATGAACAACCATGGGAACGTTTACACAAAGTTCAAACTCTAGCTTCTAAAAGAAGACAGTACCATTACTTCGATCCTCAAAGTCCACTTGACAAACTAGACTTTAACATAAAAACTGTTTATAATCAACACACAGATGTTTTTGCAGACTGTAACAATGCTGTATGTCAATATGAAACTATTCAAAATGAGGAAGTTCATAAGTTAGTATAAAAGTTAGCAATAAAATAATAAACAGTTTAACAAGCATATGCAATCATTTTAGTTAAAAATCACTTAAAATAGGTAATTTTGAGTATCAAACTACAAATATTATTAAACAATTATTTTATTGATGTTGCTTTTAAGTGACTAACAATTAAGGTACTAAAAATGTTAGTCAAAAAGGTTATATCCTTGAGAATTGTTTAATTGATTTCAGCAGTGTAATTTAATAAATAAATACCAAATAAAATAGTATTTGAAAATTCTACTAAATAAATGCTGTTGACTAGTTGCTGTAAGTATAGTCTATTCTGTATAAACGTATAATAGTGCTTATTCACTTATCCGGACATGTTGGGCAAGATTTTTCTGTAAAGATGTCCGGATAACTACAAAAAATATTTTTTTTATGAAAAATATTACTGCTGTAATTTATGCAATGCATTATAAATAATAAAAGCTCAGCTCCTTATTTTCTGCTTGATTTTTTTTAAATGTTGTGCAAAGTTGACCTATCTATGCTAAACTGCTCCAATGTGAAAAACTCAGGATTGCCAAAAAACCTGGAATTTGAAAATTTAGGCTAAAAAAAAACCTAGAATTTACGAAATTTTGAAAAAAACCTGGAATTTTGAGCAAAAATCACTAAAAAACCTGGTGTTTTAAACAATTTTTTAACTTAAGTTGTAAAATTTTGATTTGTCACGAAAAATCTATCATATAGAAAAAAAACATTGCCATTATCAACGTTTTTCTAAAAAAAAATTTTTTAAATAGCATTACAGTATCTTTTTAATATTATTATTCTACTTAACATAGTTTTAAACCTTAATCTTAACTTTATACTAAAAATAGACCCAAAAACGAGTACTTTCAAAAATCTGGAAGAAACTTACAAAAAACTTTTGGCAACCCTGAAGACTTCTGCACATTATTTTTTACCATTTTACAAATTTTTAGTTTATTTTCAACGGCTTGTGCAACTCGTTTTTTTTGATGTCTTGTCTATTTCTAAATTCTGGTGTTTTGAGTGTGTCAAACTTAAATAATTTATAAAAAAAAAAATTTTTTTATGTCATGCACGTCATTTAAAACAAGAAGTGTTTGAATTGACAACTTCTATAATATAGTTTGAATTAAAAATCTAACATAAAAGAACTGTAATACAATTATTTTTTAAAAGCACTTAAGATTTAATCAACTATCAAAAAATCTTTAAAAGTTTTAATAAAAAACTTTAAGTCATGTTTTAAATAATGTTTTCAAAAAACAAAGACTAAACTGACTTACTTTACATACAAAGGTTTCTCATTACTAAACTAGTTTTAAACAAAGTTTGAATGTAAGCTTTAATAGTATTATTACGTCAAATAATGAACTAAATTGTAAAGTTTATAAGATCACTTATAATTTAATTACAGCAAATGTTTGTGTTTAGTATTAATTTTTTTTAAATTTTCTTCTCGACTGAAACTGTTAATAATTATTTACGCTTCAGACTGGTTAAACCTTCGTTTTTATTTTAAAGGCGTAAACTAAAAAATCGAACAAAGATGGTTCCTCCTAAGCATGATCCGATGAAGCCTCCTTTGCATATTGAAGCTAGCAAGATAAGAATGCATGAAGACAAGTATCCTGGTGCAATTGGTTAGAGTGTTATTATTTTGTACAAGTTTTTTGAAAAGTTTAAAATGTTTGTTGTTTTTTGTACTAAAACTGTGCGCAAAGATTTGTAATTAAAAATAGTAAACAATCATGAACTTTTTTATTTTAAATTAAGTCACTATATGGAAAAGGATTTTAATATGATATACATAACATATGCAACATTTTGTTCACTAATAAAAACTATTTGTTATACAATTAACTGAAACTGTGCTTAACCTATCCTAACCAAGTCTATCTAACTAAAATGAATTAGGAGTATATATGCCGAAATAGTTTTACATTACACTCTTGTTGGTATTGTCTTACGCTCGTTTTGTTAATAAATTGGCGACATACAGTACACATACTATTACTTGTTATATACTTTTATATAGTACTAATTACAAAGTATTCCAACAAATTGAAGTTGCCGTAAATATCTATAGATATGCTATAAATTGTATTTTGTTAAAAACTAATTTAAAAAAAAAACTGTTTTATAAAAGTTTTTAGAAATCTCCGTTCAGCCATTTTTATTTTCTTATAAAGAATTTAAAACTCTGTTGGTATATAGTTTAAAAAATCTATACCGCGTATAACACACTTGTAAATTACTACATTAACTAAAAGTTAATCTGTAGAATTAGAATATACAGTTTTCTACTAATAGTAATAACTATTTAAAAAGTCTTTTTTTTATAATGTAATGGTTACACTTAATACCTAAAAATTTAAAAATATTAAGACATAGTTAAATTTATTCAAGTAAAAATATTTCAAAATGTTTGCGATTGTTATTTAAAAACATACTTTATAATTCAAGTTCTGATGTAATGTCAAGTTATGACAAAAAGCAAACGCATTAAATGAAAAGTCGTTATTTACTCAACGCGAGTTCAATTTTACAACGGAAAGATTAAAAGATTAACTGAAAGCTGTGTTTTTTGACAAATTTCTTAATATTTAAAAATCCGTTTTTAAACAGTTTCTTTTTGAACACTTTTCCAAAAACAAATTTTTAAGCTGGATTTCAAAAACAACTATTTTTGTTTGCAAACATTTTTTTGACGGACAGCATTTCCAAAGTATCTTTTTTAACTTTCTATAGAGTTTTATATTCTATGAGCAGAAGTCGTCAATTAGTAAAGCATTTACATATTAAAACAGTTGTTTTTATTTTCCAACGAGTTCCCTTCGTTTCGACATCTAAGACTGAAAGCTTTATTACGTTATGTATCTTAAATTGAATTTTAATGTTTGAATTAATACTTTTTAAAGAGGTTTAATAATAAATGATCCAATAAATATGTTGTAAATACAATATTAATTTTTTTTTCAAATACCTAGTTGTTAGGTTTACAACTTTTGTCTGTTGTTTATTAAACTAGAATTGATATAATTGTATTTGTTAACTTTGAGTTTACTTCTATATAGTTTTAGTTCTTTATTATATATACTTCTTTTCTGTTTAAAAAGAAGTTTTTCAATTGTATGATAAAACGTTTTTATATTAGAGTGGCAGTTATTGAAATTTTGTTACAAGCAAATTTTTATTTAATTGATATAATTGTATGAATTATTAGAAAAAATAGAAATAAGAGTCTTGTTTGCTATAAATTATAATTAAAAAACAGTGAGCCACCATTCACCAGCAAGTAAAGGGGGATACAGCAGGAAGAAAGAAAATCAGGGTTTCTTTGCTATTTAAATTTTCAATTCTAGTTGCTCTGTTTTGTTACACTGTCTACCAAAACATTTTCACTACCACGCTTTTAGCAGTTTTGTTTCTATATTAGCTGCCCATATTTAATCACTTTTTAGTATGTACTGTTTGTAAAAACATTTCTTAGATTTTTTATTTACAAAAGGGTAAAACACTTTATTTATTGCTATTCCATTTTAAACTATATGCCTTTTTCGTTAATAAAGTCTTCAGAATAGTGGTTCGATCTTAATGAGCTTTGTATAAGTTTAGCTCTAGACTGGTTTCCTGAAGTTTGGCTATCTCTAAAAAAAGGAAGTTTAGATTATTTGCTGAAAGCGTTCTTAAGTGAGAAAATTTAAACATTTTAAAAGATTTATTTGTGCTTCAGTTTTAAGTACTGTTCACTAATCTGCAAAAATTTTGAAATGAGGTTGTCAGTATAAGTCAGGAGATTTAAAGTTAAACAGCGTAAGCACTTTTTTACTATAACAAAATACTAACTAACAAGAGTAATAAATTTGTTACTATATTAAAAACACAAACTTATTTAATTTTGCAACAGGGTGGTATCCGACATATCTAAAAATTATGTATAAATTTTTCCATAAAAAGCTGCAGATTTAGTATTAGTACCATTTAGAATCCAATTATAGTTTAACCTTAAAACAATTTAAAAAAAAGAAAATTGGCTGCAACTCTTTGAAAATGTAGTTTTCTTTACTCATTAAAGTAAATATTGACAACTATTGAAAAAATAACTGACTTTACGAAATATTTTATAACAAACAAGTTGGAACTATTTTTAACTTTGGCAACAAAAACTAAACATTTTAAAGTGTTTACTTATGTTGTTTTAGAACTTTAACAAAGTATGAAAGATCTTTTATAACTTATAAATAAAACTATAGACAAATATACAAAACATCAATTTTAGTCACAATAAACATCTAAGTTTAACTATTCAAATGTTTTGAATATGGTGCTTATATACCTTTATCACGGATTTATAGAGCTTTGTTACAAAAATATGTGCATTCTTATAGCATAGAAACTGATTTTCTACAACAAATGAAAATTTTTAACAAAAGTATACAATATAGTTAACCAGATGAAAATATATTATCTTACTTATAAATCGAATTTTAAAAGCTAACCACCAAATAACTACTTAGAAAAATTGCTTACCGTTAAACATATTTAAGCTTTTTAAAAGTTTTTTTATTTTAAACTAAAAAACTACGACGAGAATGTATGAAAAATAAAAAAAACTATAAAGCAATTAACTTACTTAAACTAATAGTAAAAAATATTTGTAAATATGTAAAAGTTATGTTACTTGTTATAACAACTTCAAAATAGTTTTTAAGTATATAAATTTTAAATATCTACAACGACAAAAAGCTGGTGCAAAAGTACAAAAATTTTAATTTATAGATAAAAATATTATAATAATAAAAACAGTGTTGCTTAAAAACCTGGAGTTTGACATTTCAGGCAAAAAAAATGAAAATTGAAAAAAAAAACAGCAATAAATATAGTTTTTTGAAATATTTTTACATGTAAAATAATGAAATTTCAATTAGATAAGAAAAATATATATAAAGATAAAAAAAGCCGTATCATTTATTTTTTCAATTAAAAACACATTTATGTAACTTTACAATGTAATCATACCATTTTAGAAAAGCTAAAAAAAAAATCAAAAAACTATTAACAACCATTAAAATATTAAAATATAATTAATATTTTACACTAACAGTGTAAGAAAAACATAATTAATATGAATAAGTGATATAAGATGTATGAATATACGGGTAGCTGTCAAATTTGCATGAGCGTACAAAATTGCACTAGGGCACAAAATTGCACGAAGACACTTTTGCTAACTTTTTCACGGCCTAAAAACTCCGTTAGAAACATTCCTGAACGTAAAAAAAACTAGTTAAGAGTAAATTTGATGAAAATAGGTTAAAAAAACAAAGGAGAAGGTATATTTTAATGTAAATAATATTTTTTCGCCTTCTACAAAAAACATACTCAACTCGCCAACTTCAATCCTAAATCTCAAAAGTTTTTTCAGCTGTAAAAATTTTCTAATAGCTTTGATAAAACTCTTCAAAATAAGATAAACTTAAAAAAATAAAGTGGATCCTATTATGGCCTTAATATGCAGACAGCAAACTGTAGCCCGCAAGCCTAATGCAGCCCACAAAAACAAAGTTATGCGGCCCGCAAGATACCTTTAAGCTAATAACTTAAATAAAGTTTCTGCGATAATAACTTACAAAAAGGCCTTGAAACTAATTATGATTCTTTACTCTCCAATATTGCTTCTTTTATTACACTTAATTAAAGAAAAAGTTTCATATTGATTAAAACAACTCTATTAAACTAGTTTAGGGCGGTAGAAGACTTTTTTCTGTACACCGCAGCCCGCGAAGATTTTTTCCTGGCTAAAATATCCCGCTACTTATAAAAGGTCAATGACTTCTGATGTTTGTATAAAATTCTGTCAGCTGCAAATCTAAGACGCTTCTGATTGTTTTATACTTTACTTATTAAAAAATTTAATAAAAATGAATTTATTGATTAAACTTGTAACTAAGCATTTAAAGAATCTAGTAAGTTTCTTTATGACATTTGATCAAAATTGGTAACTTTAAATATTTTAAAACAAAAAACAAACTGTTACTAATATTTTATACTTTCATTGCATTTCAATCTATTGAAGTGAATATGTCAAGTGGTCAAAAATATTTGAATTTTCTGAATTTAATCATGAAACGAATGGACGAAACCATTGGGTCAATTGGCGCATCTAAAAAAGTTGCTAAAATTGAAGAACTTCCTCAGGGGGTAGCTGTCTAAATTTCACGAGCGTACAGAATTGCACGAAGATACTTTTGTACGAGAATATAAAATTGCACCAGGACAAAATTGCACGAAGGGTCATTTTTGCGCGAAGACACTTTTGCACGAGCAGACGATTTTGCACGGAGACATTTTTGCACGAGTTGATTAATTTATTTTTTTTTAATTTATTTATTAATTTTTTATAATCTAGTTTTTTAATTTTTTTTACTATCACTGTTACCCCCAACTCTTACCCTCGGTCGGTAAGTTTAAAAAAAAGTATTCTTGTTATTATTTTTTTGATTTTTAATTTTTTTTTTTAATATCACTGTTACCCTCGGTCAGTTGCGAAAAGCTGATCCTCAAGTTCAGTCGAAACAGTTTCGAAATTTTCAACTGCGCGAACAAAGAGGAGCTCCTAAAACAGTTTGAAAGAAGGTGCGAGTGGAAGGTTACGCTCCCTTCAGCTCTTCAAGAAGATAAAGAAAACATCGAAAAAGAAAAAATCAAGTCTGATGAGATCGTGTTTACTATAGAAGAAAGTTAAAAGCCGTGGTCGAAGGCGAACATGGAAAAGATGCTAATGTTGAAGAGAGGGGAGCAGGCGGAAGTGACGCGACTGTGCAAGCCAGATTACGGGTGTGACCCGGAAATTAAGACAGCACAGAGCAGGTTTCTATCAGACGCGGAACTTTTCAAGCCGTGCGCAAGCACCACGCAAAAAAAGCAGATCTCAAAGTACTTAAACCCAAGGAAGCAGGGAACAAGAAAGCGGTTTTGTCAAATTATTGCAAAGAGTAACATTTACAGTTTCAGCAGGAGCAAAAAGAGTCTTCGTGAGTTTGTTGCCAGCAAAAATGCGTTTAGAAAGTTTAATAACAACAGAAGCAAGCAAGGCTTGCAACAAACTAAAATTTGAAAGCTTCTACTACAGTGAAGAAGCGACTTGCTCTCAAACACTTCTAGTTTACATCTAGCAAACAAAGTTCTGAGCAAGTAGACCAGTAAAGGACTTACAAAAAACGTCGTTTTGTCATAAAACATCACAAGCTGAACAAGCAGGTGACGAGATATTCGAGCGATCAAAACTCAAGCAAGCCTGATTTTGCTTCCGGAAAAAAACGAGGCCAAACTGTTTTGACCCAAGAAAACGAAAATATGAACGGTTATAATAAAGAGATTATAAAATGCGTGTCGTTGAAAATAACTTGAATATCCAAGCATAATATCAAACAAGCTTCTACAAAACCGATCGATGCAAATTACGAGAAGAGTTTGAAAAAGCTTATGGACAACACCAGGGGCGTAGCGTGGGGAGGGACACTTGCGTGCGACCTATAAAAAAAAGAATGTATTGTCTTTATTGTTTATTTTCTCTGCTTAACTTGCTTTTTTCATCTATGTTTATCTAGTATTTGAAAAGTTAAACGAATTTTTGAATACCAATTACCAAATATACTGATTCGGTGCGTAAGCGCAAGTGTGCACCGATTTTGATGAAAAACTCCATAAGGAAAAATTTATTACTTTATAATCTTCATTATAATTTAAACTCAAAAAGAACACAACGAGAGTAGTGCACCGCAGTAGTATAACACTTATGATAGATTTTTCTACAAAGACAAATGCTAACGTTTTGTTAACAAACCATAAAACTAAACCTAGAAACTTTATTTTGGTGGCCACCTTGAAATATTTTTTTAATAAAGTTATTGAAGAAGTTTTGCTTTTCTCTACTGAAGCATACTTATTTTTCTTTTAATGGTAATTAGTTTTTATTATTTTATTTGCTTGATTATAATAAAAAAATCCTAAAATAAAGTAGTAACATATATATTTTATGTAATTATTTAAACCTAATTCGTCCTTTAGATTTCAAAGATCTTTATTCTGTAAAAGTTATGACCTTAGACTCTTTAATTAAAGTAAATATTATTTTTGCAATGAATATCCATGACTTACGTTTGACAGTCTTTGTATCTGAAATAAAAAAGTTGTTAATAAAACGAATTTATGTCAGCAAAGTATTAAAAATTGTTTATTTTATCAACTATCATATAAGTTTAGATTTATATGTAAACTTTAATAAAATAATTGTTAAACATCACTTGAAAGTTGTTATTATTGTTTATGATGATATTTCTTTCACATTTTTGAAATTTGTCCATAACTTTTTTCATAAAGTTAAAGTTTTATTAGAAAAATATTTGTCAGAAGCTAGCAAACTGAAGTCTTGACATAAAGCATATTGGCTATCATTTCAAATGTTTACCAAGTTTCAATATAAACGTCAATAACTTTACGAAGGGTGCACGACTATTTAAATCCGGACAATTCAAGTTATTAAAAAAATATATAATCTCCACAACTAAAAGTGTCTTTTGACATATGGCTAAAATAAATTTTCAAGTGTGGGAATTATCAGTAACTTTTAATTATCTCAAAAACATTTCAGATTTTGCAAAAAATAAAAAATGGCTTGTAAATATTAATAAGACCTACAAACGTTTTTATTTTCATCTTTTTCAAATACACATCACTTTTTGAGATATGCTCTCTTAATTTTTCTTTTAAGAGTTTAAGTTGTCAGAGTTGGAAACTTCCGAATTTTAGTTGTCATATAACCATACAAGATGTACTTTCACGCTATAACAAACTTAATAATAAAAAATGTTTAGAATAAAGATATTTATTAAGTCCTAAACTTATGCTCTATACCTGTTTAGCTCTATAACCACCTTGTGTTCAATTTAATAATACTATCTTGAAAATAGATCAGTTATATATATGTTAGGTTTTCGAAGTTTTTTCTTTGAACAATTTTATACTCTACAATCAAAATAATCAATTTTTCTTTCTCGAAATATAAGAACTACTTAGTACATTTTTTAAAGCACTTAATAATTTATTGGCTTTGACTTATCGTTATTAAGTGCTTTAAAAATGTACTAAGTAGTTCTTATATTTCCAGAAAGAAAAATTGATTATTTTGATTGTAGAGTATAAACTTGTTCAAAGAAAAAACTTCGAAAACCTAACAAACAAGCAACTGTTAAAAAAATTGAACAGAATTCTTTTAATTAATTTAATCTTAAGTTTTATTCTAGTGTACTCATAAAATTTTAAAATAAAATATATAAATTTTTTAAAAAAGTTATAAAAGTTTTTGCTTTGATAGTTATAAAGTGTGGATTTTTGCGATAAAATCTTCAGACTAAGCGAAGTTTGTTGTTTGTAATAATTAATTAACCAAAGAGTCTTTTACATGAATACAATTCTCCTTTAGTAAATATTTATACTACTTTCAGATAGTAAAATGACTTTCATACATTTTTGATAAACTTGTTTTTGCTTTTAGTAGCAAGACAGTAAATTTTTTTAGTAGTGCCTTTTAGATGATACTTTAGCATTTCATATTTAAAATAAACTTTTTTTTAAACTGCTGATTTCGGGTTCACTATAATTGCAGTGACTCTACAGTGGAACTTTTGGTACTGCGTCAGTTAAACTTTGCTTAGGGATCTGAACTTCAGAGAATAAACAATTTATGATTTTTCAAAATGATATTTTCACTTAGTTACTGTTTGCTATATGACCAAGATTTATTTATACTTAATAGGTAGATGTTTTTGTTAATTTTAGTAGTTTTTAATGCTAGCTAGCTATTAAAGAGGCAAATAAATTACACCTGTATAACTTATTTGCTAAACAATTTTACTTAATATTTAGCTAAATTATTTTACTAAACAAACTTTTCTTAGATAAAAAAGCGAGAGTGGTCTTCTTTTTACTTTTAGAAATAAACATAAGGTTATTTTATACATTTTTTTCCTTGTATATTTTTATGATCGTTTTAATATAATAGGTGTATAATAAAAAAAGCAAAGTTTTAATCAGTACATTAAACTTGTTTGAGAATTTATTATTAATCTTATTTATGAAGTCTTTACTAAGTAGCAAAAAACAGTTATCTTCATGGTGTACACCTGTGCACAGTAGTATGCATAGAAACTATTTTACTGTGCACAGAATATTTAATAAGTGAAAAAAAGTTATTTTAATGACGTATCTTTTGTCTTTATCTGTTAAAAAAAGCTAATTATAAAATAAATTTACAGTAATTTTTACCTTATTTATGAATAAAAAAACAAAAAAGGGTTTTATATAAAAAGTTTATATTTTTAAAGTATATTATACAAAAACCTTATTTTCACCTAATTAAGCGTGCACACTGTTCAGCTTTTGAAAAGATTTAAGTTCACTAGTATAGAAAATTATTTCATTATTTAACTTTAAAATATCGATGTACATATTGATTTACACGAATCTTTAAAGATAACTATTTAACCACGTTTAAAAAAATTAAATAGCCGTTTAATTTCAAAAATAAGTTTAGTTCAAGATTTCCGAAATTATCTATACAAAAAAAAGCTTGCTAATTTCAATAACATCAACGTTGATAAAAAAGAATCAATTTTTTTTTATTTCTATTTAGAATTATTAAGCGCTTTATCAAAAACAAAATATAAAACTGTACGATGAGTATTTTGATATTACGCAATAGATATACACTTGATATTGATGTTTGTTGCTCAGTTTAAATTATAGTTATTTAATACAGTTAAAGATTAAATATTACAATTGTTTTTAATGGTACTCTCTTTTTATTGGTAAAAATGAAATTAACTTTAATTTTTTTGATACCTTACAACTTTATTTTTCATTTTTTGGATTGAAATATTTATGAAAGTTAAACCAAGTTTTATGTTCGTTTTTAAAAAATAAATTAAAGTTTAAATTTTGGCTGTACGACGATAGATAAAACTTTTACATTATCAAATATATATACAAATTTTCTATAAGTGTTTTTTCTAAAGAAATTCCAGCATAAAAGGTTGGAACAACAAACAAAAATATTAATACCGTGAACAAGTTATTTTTTTTAGCTTAATTGCAATAACATATTTTAAAGTAAGCTAAATTAGGAAAAAAATCTTATAAAAATATATTTTTATTTAAAATTTTTACTAGATGTAGATAAAAATATAAATTTAAGTAATTATTTACTATAAAATAAATTAAAAAACATAAAATTGATTAGAAACTAGTTTCAGCACAATAAAGAGTAAAAAATCAACAAAATCTTTGTAAATGTTTCTTGACTAATCAGTTTATTCTTTTTTTCTATTTTTGCTTTTTTAATTCGTATTCTAAAACAACCGTTTTCCACTCACCAAGATGATTGTCTCTGTTTCTTTCACTGAAATAAACTTTGTCGTTCTGATCCACTAGAATCACTGTTTGAGTACGAGTACCATAATTTTCAATATTATTGATACACACTGAGCTGTAGTGGTAAAGAAAATTTTCACTAAAACCCGAAGGAGCCTGACTCAGAATACTTTGATCCGGGTGAAAACTGATGCTATCCGAAAGAACTTCGTTGAAAAGAACGTGACAAGTTTCAGTAGGATTTTTTTCAACGGCTAGAGATTTTTCGAACAGTTCGTGTACACGCTGCTTTTTCTTCCATTTATTTTCCAATGACGTGCAAGCAACCACGTGTGCACAATCACTGCGCAAAATTACACCTTTGTCTATTTCCGACTTTCCGTAGTAAGAGGCTAAAAACTGCCCGCTGTCATCCAAGCTCATTCCAACGAAATTAAACATTCGATGATTTTTTCCAGACAAGTAGTTCTCTATATATTCTGTTTGGTCGCAGTCACTTTCCAGGTAGTCGCGCACAATTCGTCCCCTCGCAGACTTATCGGGGTTAGTCTTCTTCACCAGTATGTTTGTGAGAAAAGCAACTTTTCCGTTTGTGTTCGCTCCAAGCCAAGTTCCGCCTTCGACACCAGGCTGCATGTCCAACCCGCAAATGAGGTTTTCGTCGACAAAACTTGCCGCTTTGCTCGGTCTTGCGTAGTATTCGTCACGGTTCGCTGCCACGACCAGTTTGTACTTAGTAGTGGGGTCGGAAAATGTTTTGAAGACGACAATACACATTGAGTTATAGTTATTTTCTGTTTTTTGTAGAAACAATTAATATATCATTAAGTAAATCTAAAAACTAGCTTACAATTTAAGAACTGTTTTTGTTATTATATTTGAAATATTTTAGAGAAGAAGAACTAAACAAAAAGTACTACGTTTAAGACTAGTTTGTATTTGTAATGTTTTTCAATAAAATATTTCCGCTTAAATTTTAACAACATTTTAAAGTTTTATGAATGCAACTTTTACATTAGAAGCTTAAATATTTGAGAATAATTTTTTTTTAAATAAGTTTGCTTTTCAACTACATACAAAAGTTTGTTTATTTATATTTTCAATAACACTTGGGTATAAAATACAGCAATATAGTAAATTATATTGAAAATTAAAAGGAATTAAAACTTTTACAAAGCTTTTAAAAATAATAAGTTGAAGTGTTTTTTATTTAGTTGAATTTTCAGTTGTTGCTATAACAATTCTCAAGAAAAAATATTATATTAAATAGTATGAACTTGCTCGACTAAAGTGATAAAAAGAATAGAAAAATGATGCAAAACTATAAAAATTAAACTTTAAACTATTTTTATATTCGTAAAAAGAAAATTATAAACATGAAACGGGGTAAAAAGATATTTCAACCAAGGAATATAATTCAGTTTTTTAAATAAAGTCATCACTAGTGGTAGTACTTAAACTTAATCTGGAATCTAACAAAGCTTTGAAAATTTAGTACATTTTAGCTAGCATAAGGAAAAATAAGGAAAAACAAAAATAATTATTCTAAAAGATGATTATAACAAAATTATTGTTCTCCAATAAATTGAAATAAATTTTATCTATAAGTGTTTTAACTACTTTTTTTTGGTTAAAAACCAATGTTTTTAAAAGCTTATTTATTTTTCAAAAAGATAACTTGCACTAGGAGTTACATAAATACACTGTTTTGTGTTTGACAGTACAAAATTGTATAAAATAAAATAAAAACTACCTAAATATTGTATGATAGTAAGAGACTTTCAGAGTATTAAAGCTAAAAAGTTAGTTAAAAAAAATAAGGCTTTATTATTTTGCTTTGTACTATGATTTTACTTTATTTTAAAATGAACTAACTTTTTATAAGTTATGTTTAAAAATATATAAATGAAATGATAACAAACTAAAACTTATTTTAGTCAAATTTAAACGTTAGCTTTTAACATAAAAAATTTTTAACAGGCTAATTAAATAATATAACTTTGTTTTTCAAACTGATTATGGCATATTAATTTTTTTTTAAATTACTTACACTGACTAATAAACTTAATTAATACTCATCTTAATAATAAATACTATCACAAATTCATACTTCAGTCATAAAAAAAAGTTTTTATAGTGATAAAAATATAAACATTTTAACTAATTAAAGTTTAATACTGTACACTTTAAAATAAAGCAGTTTAATTTCAAACTGTATAATGCTTTAAAGTTTTAGCCAATTTGCATTTATACGAACTTTAGCTAGCTGCTTTAGAAAAAATAGTATACTTTTTTTTTATAAACCTGTACAAATTAAATTTTTAACTTTAACAAAACTATTTTTTTTACTCATTGAAAAGGTATGATAAATTAATCTGTAACACTGATACCATAACTAAAACTTTTTTGAACTAATAGTCGTTATTTGCACCAAGAATATAAAAATAAAACTGTGACTTGTGTTTTTAAACTGAGATATCAAGTGTAACTTTATTTTACAGCAAAAGCTTCGATAAGTTTTGTTTGCTCATTAATTTTTCTTTTTTCGTATTTTTAGATAAGTTGTGGAATGCGTTCTCTCGTTTTGAGTCAACAGTTTTCTAGCTAGGTATTGTACAAAACATAGTAAATGTTTAAACGGGTGGCTTGGCGTTTAGCCAACAGATCCTTCGCTTCACTGAGCACAAAAGATAGCTTTTTTCAAGAGAGTGTTCAACGTTTAAAAAAAGCTTACTGTTATCTAATATGAAAGTTCATTATCGTAAATAGTTAAATAGCGATGAAACCAATGCGAGTTGGAAAAAAAAAATATCAGTTTTAAACAGGCATACTTTGAAGTGTTTTTTAATGTATTCTTACACTATAATTTATCTAACTTTCGCTATTTGTACAAATTAGTTATGTTGTTTTTAAGTTTAAAATATGTAATTAAATATCATTTTATTTAAAAATTACGTGTAAAAATCAACCATACTTATTCAAAATTATTTTATATTTATACTTAATATGAAGATAAAATAATTGTTGTTAAATAATAGTTATAACAGTGACTTAAAATTTTTAAACAAAAACTTTTATAGTTTTTGTACATTTAATGTAAAATAAAATTACACGATTTTAAAACATTTATAATAAAAGCATTAATTAAAGTATTATCTTTTTTAAGTAAATTTAATTACGCAAAGGATATTTATATCAAATATTAGTTTATTAATTGTTTCTATTTTAAATATAAACTAATAAAAAGTAGCATTTACTTATTTAAAGTATAATAATATATTGTATATAGAAAAAAATTTAGACTTTAAGATATAAAAATGATTAAAACTTGTAAACGAACATACTTTTTCTTTTAAAACAAAAAAGAAACTGTTGAAACGTAATAAAACAAATTTATAGATTAAAAGGTTGGAATTTAATCAATTTGAAATAATTAATAACATTAATAAATTTATGTTTAAAATAAAAAATAAAAATTTCTAAACGTAATAACTAGAACTCATTTTTAGTAGTTAAAAGTAATAGTTTTAAAAGTTTTAATTAAATTTTTTCGATAATTAGTCTTTCACTTAAAATAAACCTAAAAAACCGTTTAAACGTCCTTAGTAACATATTTAACCCCTTTGTACATATTTAACATTAGTAATTGGTCATGGCATGAATTTATAGGCAATTTAAGTAGAGAATATGAGAATAAATATACTTTTAAGGTTTAATAGACACGAAAACAAAGTTATAGCATCGAAAATTATAAAATATTGTTTTAGTACATAATTTAAACAGACGGTTTTAATCTAAAGATAACAGTTTAAAAAATATATATATATACTTTTTAGTAACAATAAACATCAAAACGTTTATAAAACCTCTTATGTAGAGGTTTTTAGCACAAAAATTACAAAAAATTATAATACTTTAGTTTAAACAGCTGTATTATATAAACTTACAATAAATAAACTTTATAACAGAAAAAAAACACAATTAAAGCGTTTTTAAAGTTATTTTAAACAAAGTTATATGAAAATAAATTAAACACTTTACTGAAAAAAGAAAATAACTTTTCATAAAAATATCTACCTACAATCCTTATTGACAACATTATTACAATTCAGATAGTTTAATAATCTGTTCAGCAGTTAAACTTAGTAACAGTTTGTATAGGTAATATAGTTTACTATGACAATAAACAATTTAAAATGGTTTAGTAAGCAGTTATAAAAAAGATAATCTCACAAAGTACAAACTTTTTGGAGAAAATAAATAAAAAAAAACTTTTAAAATGTCCTAAGTAGAGGTTTTTATCACATAAGTTAAAAAACTAGTTTAAAAATGTAAGTTTAGCATGTTTAATAAAAAAAATTACAACAAATAAGGCTTAAACAACCACAAAAGAACATTTAAAACGACTTTAATTATTTTAGATATATATAGGTTTGTATCTTATGTTTGTTTTATTAATTCATTTTTATTTATTTTTTTTATATTAGCTAATGCTAAATAGACATAAAGTTAATCGTTTTAGCATATATATCTTTAACTAACATTTAAGAATATAATTGCAGTGCAGAAATTTGTGAAAAATTTCTGAAATTATAACATTTATAAAAGCT
This sequence comes from Thalia democratica, assembly GCF_965202585.1. NCBI lineage: Eukaryota > Metazoa > Chordata > Thaliacea > Salpida > Salpidae > Thalia > Thalia democratica. The sequence goes on along the minus strand of NC_139166.1, from coordinate 45,528,626 downwards.
AAATATGAACCATTTAGCAAGACCCGATAGCCGAGTGGTTGAGGCGCAAGGCCCCAATCCATCGTAAACTAACCCGTGTGGGCTCGAAACCTAGTAGGAACCAATTTTTCATCAGTAATTGGTGATCTGCTTGTACATTTTTTGTTTCTTTAAAACTTGTTTTTTTTTAAATTCAGTAAAGGAATCAAATTAGCTCTGCTGATATAAAACAGGGCTAATTGAAATTACCTTACTGAAATTTAAAATTCATTAAAAATAGATATCCTCCATCTTTTTTAAAGCAATATACTTCAAATCATTTCATAAAGGCAGTTTAAATTGTATGAGCAAAGAAACAAACAAACTGTTATTAAGGCTATTATAGGGAGGGGTCAATCAATTTTGTAAAGAAAATTTAACATTAGGTGTTAAATGAAAACCTAAGTGTTTCCTAAAAGTCTGTTGGAATAAATACAAAAATTTGTAACTTTGGAAGAACAGAGTTCATATAAATCTACATAACTAATCACTATCGATAACTAAATTTTTTTGCATTAAAAACACTTTTATGGTATATACCTTAAGCTTATAAATATTATATATTAACTATATATAAACTGAAATATATATAAACTAAATATCTTTTATAAATAATGAGAACTTCAACTAAACAAATGGACTTAAAATACTATAATATTCACTTTATTATCCCATTCTTAAATTAGGCTAACATCCATTTTATTTATCTATGTGCTGTTAACTGTGTCACCATTACTACTGTTTATAACTTCAAATATTATAAGATTTTATTGTTTCACTCAAAAAAATTATGCTGTGTTTTGCTGTTTAGCTATTAGCATCAATTTATACGGTTGAATGATTTTACTTCATTAAAAAAAGCTATCTTTTGTGCTCAGTAGAGCGAAGGATCTGTTGGCTAAACGCCAAGCCACCCGTTTAAACTTGTGGCATAAATAAAAATATATTTTTAATTAAGAAAAGTTATAAAAGACATAAATAACACATTTAGTACAAAATCAAGACAAAAACTACCAGAATAGGACGTAAAAACTATCTAACTCTTTAAAATATTGTAATAAAGCGTTATATCCTAAAGATACAAAAAAGCAATGCTTTTTTAAAAAATCAAACTACTGTATTTGTAGGGAGTTTTCGGAAAAACACGAAGGTACACTTTTGCACGAAGACACTTTTACACTGATTGACACTTTTGCATGGGTTTGTTTTTTTTTTACTATCGCTGTTAACCTAACCTTTATCCTTCATCCTTTACAATTATATTTCATTTTATTTTACAATCCCAATTGACCCTAACCCTTACCCTTGATCGGTAATTTTATTTATTTTACTTTTTTATTTTATTTTTATTTTACTATCACTATTACACCTAACCTTTACTTTTAGTCGGTAAGCGGTTCCTTCTGCCGCGCAAAACTGTCACTCGTGCAAAATTGAATCTCCTTACAAAATTGACAATTTGTGCCAAAGTAACCCTACGTGGAAAAGTGTCTTTGAGCAAAACTGACCCCTCTCGAATTTTGTACGCAATACTTTATTCAACTAACGACGTTTCATTACTCAAATAATAATAATAGGTCTACTGATTCTGTATAGATTAATGTATATTATTGTACAATGAAACCACTGTATTTTACTTATTGTTTTATTGAATTTTGAACATCTAAAGTCAGTAAACAAAAAGCCATATATGAAATTGTCAATCAAATTACCACTTATTGAAGATGAAGTCTGATGTGCAGTCAAGCGCAATTTTTAATAATTATTATTGTTTACAATTATCATTATTGTTGTTGATAAGACCTGGAGACTGAGAATTAGACACATGTTACAGAATAAAAACTGCATGTAAATATATCAGTGTATATTTATGGTTTTAATAAAATAATTGTTATTTGAACAATAATGAGTTGTTATAGAGTTCTTTAAGCATTTTATAGTTTTACATTATTTTAATTTTTTAAGTATTTTTCACTTAAACTAAAATTGTTTTAAAATTTATTTATACCAACTTATTTATACAAGTAAATTGTTTTTTGACATATAATGGTTATATTATTTTATTGTGGTTAATTTTTACAAAAGATTTATTGCTGAAACTGTCTATCTGATTTGTATAAAGAAACTAAAGTAGCAATAAGTAATTAAATAAGTAAGTATATAATTATTACAAGTATCAATAAATTAAGTAATCAACAATCTCCACTTGCTTAAAATATAAATACAAAACGAAACATTGAGTGTTAACTATTTTATTATAAAAAACAAAAACGATAAACGTAAATTTTTTTATAAAATAATGTGGTTACATGACAGTTTAAATTCAAACAATTCCAATTATTTATAAAAATAAAGGACCGTTTCTCAAAATATGTTAATTTTTAAAATGTATACTATAAGGTTTTATTGATTAGATTATGGTATTTTATAAAACTCTTTAAAAGATAAGTTTAATATTCATTAAAATTATCAGAATTTTAATTAAATTTCAAATTTCTTTTAGACAAAACTCAAAAATGATTCAAAAGGAAAAATAAATATACCAGAGATCTAATTAGTAAGATTAAACTTGTGAAAATAGTTTGAGAAAATAGTAATAAAAATAGACAATTTACAATAAATTATGATTATTAGACTTGAAACGTCGGAATTTGAATTGTCAGGGTTTCAATTTCGTGTACCACAAAAAAGTGCTGCAAAACTTGTCAAATATGCAGACTTTATAGAACTTTATTAAAACTTTGCAAGTTTACTATAGCTTGTGATTTATTTTATACAAATATTGCTAATTATTAATGATTTTTATTTAAGCTTATTTTGATTAATTTTAAGTAACTAACTTTGTATTAATTCATTATTTTTTTGTTATTTTATCAACTAATTTTTTTTTACAGAGCATAAGAAAAGAATATATAATAAAAATGTAATGATATTAAACCCGTGAATCTAGGGTCATAAAACAAATTCCAGTCTCTAATATTTCAGATAGTTGTACAAGATAGTTTTATGAGATAAAAATATTTTTTTCTTAAATACACAGCTTACTTTTAAGCTCCAGAATCCAGATCATTTCTGATTAACGAAAATGTATTTTTATTTCTAGTAATGGATAATTTTAAACATAATTGATAAGAAACAAACATATAAAATATTTAATTTCTTTTTTTCTATATTTTAGATACTGAATTTATTCTTTCAAGAATTTATTTTACAAACTAAGTTTCGGTCAAAGACCTCGTCAGTGCTTAAATAGATTTAAAAAATATATGTGACAGTCATGGAAAATAGCATTTAAACAATTAAGTTGAAAGATAACCAAATTTTTACTCAAAATTTTTACTTAAGGAACTAAACAAGTCAAATTTAATATTAAGACTGAGTTTAAGGCAAATTTTAAACTTTAGTTAAGTTTTAAAAACAATATAACAACAATAATAATAATAGCTGTATGTAGCTTTCTTTTTCTTCTAGCTAATTTACAAAGTAAACACTTACTAGTAAAAATTTTACAAAGATAAATATACTAAAATTAAATATACTTATTTTAGGAGTATAATATTTTGTTGCCTTTTATATAAAAATGAAGACTAAAACTAAAGAAAAGTAAAGTCAAGTTTAAGTCGGCATTGAAACTCACCAAAAACAACATTTCACGGTCAGGACTTGTTGAAAAAATATTCGAAAGCTGCTTAAACTAAACTGATTTATTTCTTCAATTAAAACTAAAACTGTAACGGAACAATAGTAAATTAAAAAACACATTTTACTAAAAACTAAATTAAGCTGTTATTTGAAGTTATTTTTCATTGAAAAGTCTTTTTTTGTTTCGCACAAGCTGTTTTCAAGTGTTTTTCTTCTGATAAGCCGGATCTAACCCGGAGGCCTTAAGGTGTCAACTTCTACTCTAAATTCTTGTAAATGTGAGTAATGAAGCTATAAAACGAAAATAAAAGTATTCTATTTATAGATTTTTATCAAATTATATGATATCCAAAGCTTAGTGTACTAATTTACTACGACTTTTGGACTTCTATACCAAATCATCTATTCAATTAATACGTTTAAATAGTTTATTAAACACAAAAACAACAATGAATAATTCCCAATGAAAAAATTATAAAAGGCTTACTGATCTATATCTTATATTCAATAAAGTACATAGTTAAAAAATTTATAAATTTACTTTTATTAAAACATATCTAGTAAAATTATTTATTCTTACTCCGAACTGTTTTTTTTTTTGCAATTTCCATACAAAACTGCTTCTTTAATATATTAAAAATTAACTTTCAAAGATTTTAAATTCATTTTAAATAACTTCACCCCTCAAATCAGTTTACAAAATATTATAAGTTTATTTAATTAATTAAAGTTTTTAAGTGTTAAAATTAACTTTAATCTAGATGCCTTTTTTATCAGTTAAAATATATTTAAAACTTTTCTATGACATTGTTGTTTGTTGCTTCCTCTGAAACTCAGTTAATACGTTAAATACCAGTTAAATAATTTTTTAGACCAGTTTAAAACAAAAAATGAAATTCAAAGGTTAATAAATTTTTGATTAAAATGTGTAACACTTGAAATCTTCAATTTTTAAAAAATACTTATCTAACTTGAAGTTTTAATATAAAGTAATGTTTTATAGTGAGTGAAATTAATTTAAACATGTATCCTGAAATAGAATTTTCACATTTTAAATACATGTTCACTAAATAGTTCTTGAAAATTTAGTTATAAATAGTTAATTTAATAGTTATGGACCGTTAGTCACCGAAATCGACCGTACGTGGCTCACAGGAGATGTTGTGTTTCATGAACATCACAACATAAAATACAAAGCAAGTACAAAAGGCACTAAGTAAGACAAAACTATAACTAATAATTAATGATAAAATTCAAGTAAAGCAAACACAATTAAAAACATATATTTTTGAAATGTTATCACTCTCATCAACTTCTACGTTTATTGTCTTAACTTCGTGCTTGCACACTTTTTGTAACTTAGTCTTGAGCGATCATGTTACGTTTCATAGTATGTCAACTCAATTTAGACATAGTACTTGTCCACGTATCGCTGGCAGATAGCAAAGTACTATTCATCAAATGAGGTGTTAGACATAATACTTTATTTAAATAAAATGATCTTAAAATAAGTAGAAATGTCTTAGACACTAATAGCCAACTCCTTAAAAAACTGATAAGGGAAATCAAAACTTAGTTGTAAGTTTTTAAGTCTTAAAATGAGACGAAAACAAAATAATGAAAGACTGACCTTTGAAAGGTGAACCTTGAAAAGTTAAGAAAACAAAAGAGGTTCTTTTAAAACTCAAAACCTAAACATGTTTAACAAAGGACTTAGATGAAAATGTTTGTTTTTGAAACAAGAAAAGGATATAAAACAGTACACTGCATTTGTACAAAATATACAGATTTGTATAAAAAGATAAAAAGACTGTTCCTAAAAATGAAACAATAAAAAGAAGCTGTAATGCTATAGTAGAGAGCAAGAAAAAACTCACAATGATAAAGACGCTTTGTTTAAAATGTGCTCTAGAAGCAGTTTTGTAGGAGTATGATGATAATTGTCCTAAAATAAAGTACAATTTCGAAGTTTATCTTAACCTAACAGTTTAAACACATAAAAGTTTCTTTGTCTTTAGTTCTTTAAGTATATACTGTACTAAGTTTAATAGCTTTATGATATATCTTTAAAATAAATGTTTTTTTTTTAATTTAGATTTCTTTTGGTCGGTGATAGAGCCCATAGAAAAATTGGCACATTTTGGCTTTTTTTCTTGTTTTAAGTAGCATATCTCAAAAAAAAACATATTTTTATTATTTTTTAAATTTTCTATTAGGGAATAAACTTAACCGGTTATTGTTCTTGTTTTTTATATCAGCTTTTTTTTCCGATATTGGCCATTTTTGTTTTTTTTTAATTTTTGGTTCTTAATTAGGGTCTTTTTGCTTGGTCAAAAAATATCAATATTATTAATAGATTTTCTACTTTTTAAAAGAAATTTTCTTATTTCTAAGAAATAGAAAAATATTGTTAGTAAAAATTAAAAATGATAAGAATAAAACAAATCTTGTTTTGATTTCTTTGTATATGTGTCCACCATTGGTTTTGATCTTGCAATGTTTTACTCATAGAGTTTTCAAAATTGGATTGTTAGTGTGTTTTTTGTTGTAGGGTCGGCAAATACTTTCTTGGGGATTTGAGCTTCATGATTTTCCCACACTTTGTGGTTTTTAGTGTTGAGATTTTAACCTTGTGAGTGTTTGCCAAATGACATGTCACCAGAGGTTTTTTCAATAAAGGGTTAGGATTAGTTTTTATTTCAGTTAGCTAAATTTTTTAATTACATAGACATTTTTAGTTTTGTTTTTAGTTAAAAGATGATTCTTTTTCTTAGTAAATTTAAAGATAGTGCAGGTGGAATAACATGTGATGAGCTCAAACTCACTTGCTTGACCTTCAGAAAACGTTTATTGTTGCAGAGGGGAGAGTGAGTATTTTCTGATGTTTTTCTACCTTAAAAAAAAAAATTGTCATTACAACCCCTACATCATCAGGTCACACAATTGCAAATTATTTGAAGGGTTTTGAAGCTACAGACAAAAAATTTGTTATAAGAAAATTTAAATTAACTGAGTAGTTAAGATTTTATGTTAAAAACTTTCCAACTAAAAATGCTAACTTTATTGTTTTTTTTATTATGTTATTATTTTAGAAACCACAAAGAGGACAAAAATGTTTCTGAGTTTTATAACATTTTTAAAAAATGTTTAATTTAGAATTAGTTTTGTTTTTAAATGTTTATCTAAAAATTTCAATACTTGCAAAAAATTGTTATACTAGTAAAAGCATATATAACTTTGAATGTTTTTTATTTATAAATTATATTTTTATGTTATTTTTTAGTTATATATATATAAAATAATAATTAAAAAACAGTCTTGTATAATTAGACTGTTTTTGAAGTCTTAAAATGACCTCCTAGTATAGTAGGTTTTTTTTTTCTCTAGAAAAAATTAGACTGACAAAATAAGGTAAAGTGCTCTAACACACGCAATACTTTATAAATAGTTTAAAATTTGTAGACATGTTGTTGAATGTACAATCTAGTATACATTTGTTTTTTATAGTTCTAACTAATCACTAACGTTACAAAAATTTTACAAACATCTAAACTTTACTTTGAAAAAAAACACCTTTTTTTGTCCAGGCTGATTTTGTCCAGTGAAAAACAACTATACTGTTCAATCTTCTTCTTACACTTCTTTTAATATGTTGTCTAAAGGCTAAAATTTAAAATGGAGCATTAATATATGACTCTGAAGGACACAAATAAAAAAGAAAACAAAATAGTATCAATGATTAAAATAAAGTTTGAAAAAATACAGAGATACTTAAAAACTAAATTTCATTTTCTAGTAAAAATAATTTAATTAAATTAAATCTGGCTGATCAGCAAAAATAAGTTTATGGATCAGATCATGTTTCCCAGATCTAGTATTTCACTAGCTTTTACTAAAATTTAACATTCAAAAAAAGTTTTTAATTTTTTTAGTTACTACTATTTTTAACTTTTTGTAATTAAAGAACTTTTAAGTATTATCTAAAGGTGATTTAATATTTAAACAAACTATTATAGCCAAATGAATTTACATAGTACATAATAAAATAGTACAAAATAATATTACATAATATAGCCAAATGAATGTATAGTCCTGGACAAGACATTAAAAGGTATCTGTGGTGTGCGACTCAATAACTGAAAGGTTCTTTGTGCACCAGGTCCCAGGACCAAACATTTTGAGCGTCTTTTTTTTATCGTTCAATAAAAAAGAGGCTTAAAAAAGAAGAGCCAAGTGGCCATTGACCTTTCTGGTGATTTGGAAATCAAACCAAATGTTATACATTGATAGATAAAACTAAATTTATTGTTTCAAAACTGATTTTGTTTGTTTTCTGCTACAAGTGTTTAAGAATGTAAGTTTTTTCCTAGATGATTTTAGTCAAACTAGATTTTTCTATTTTTCAGCTTAAAAGTTAAAAAACTGAGTGAATGAGGTGCATGACAATTCAAGTTCTTTAGAAAATTCAAATGGACAAATCAATTTCTGACAGTTCAAATTTTATTAAATATATTTATTTTTCATATCAATTTAATAAGTGATAAAAATCAAACATATTTCACCATCAAAATCTTATAATTAAATCTGCATGATCATTTATATGTTCTAAAAAGCATTTTTTTTTGAGATACAGCCTAAAACAAGTTTCAAATAAAGTAATTAAGAAAATTCTCTTTTAATTATTTGTTTCCATCATAGTCTTGTTAATTAGACCTACTAAAGTTTTTTTTTTTTAATGTGGACCCTTGAAGTATTTTAAAGAATTTGGATTGTCTGAGTTTAAATTGTCATGTACCCAGTAAATGAGGGGTAGCAGTTAATCAATAATTTTTTTTAACAAACGTTGTACAAAAGGTAACTTTGTGTTTCAATTTAAAGAACTATATAGATTATGCTTGATTATAACAATAATAAAGGACTAGAAGGTATAGTCTTTTTTCACTGGACAAAAATAAGTTTTTTTTTTAAGGTTAAGTTGTAAGATTTTTAATACATTGACTAGAACGATAAAAAAACAAATGTATACTTAATTGTACATTAAACAACAGGTCTACAAAATTTGAACTGTTTTTAGAAAGAATTGAATGTTTTAGAACACTTTACCTTATTTTGTCCAGTCTAATTTTGTAATTATTTTATACTAACCTTGAAAAACCTGGAATTTGAGAAAATTTGGAAAAAACCTGGAAAAAACTGGAATTTTGGTCAAAAAACCTGAAAAAACCTGGAATTTTTAATAATTTTAACATTTGCAGTAGTAAAATTTCAATTTGACACAAAAAATCATCATATAAATTAGATTTTTTTGTCATTATCAAAAAAAAATTTATTAAAAAACACATATTAAGTAATTTTACAGTATCATTTCAATGTTTCTATACAATTATACAGTTTATTATATAGAAATGTACTTAAAACTAAAAACAGACCCAAAAATGTTGTACTTTTAAAAACCTAAAAAATTTTTGAAAAAACGAGTGGCAACCCTGAGCTTAGTAAAAACTGTATAAAGTAAGATCAGGGTTGCCACTCGATCAGGAAATCAGGAAAAGTCAGGAAAAACTTGAAAAAAATGACAAAAGTCAGGAAAAAATGGGGAGTTTTGAAAAAAAGTCAGGAAATTTGATAAAATTTAAAAAAAAAGTTAGATTTTGTCAGTTTAAATTTACAAAATTCCTTGTTTTCCAAAGCCTTCAAATGGTAAAAATTAATTAAAAGTCCTTTAAAATCAGAAAAAAATTCCAAAATTTTCCTAGAAATTTACAAAAATATATAATTTTATTTCTAATGCTTTCATCTGGTATAAATTAGTAAAATATTTTTTCAAAACTGCAAAAAATTTCTTACTACATATTGAACAAGCAGATTTTGTAAGCTTTTTAGTATTGATGATCTGTAGCAAGGACACTTCAATAGTGAAACTGTGATATTTACACAAAAGCTTATCTAGCATAATTTTAGAATCAAAGTGTTTTTTGTTTAAGTAAATAATTGAGTTCTTTATAACTAAGCGGTTAGTTTAGTATTTTATGTAACAAGTTATACCTCTTTAAAAAATTTTCAAAGTTGTTTAAATTTATAAAATATGTTATAAGAGAGGTATATGCTAGATTAAGTTTACTTGTTATTTGTATTTTTTGTAGAGTAACTTAAGTTTTTAAAGTAAATAAGAGTATATTCATTTGTTACAAGTTTTTTGCTAAATGATAAGAGGAAATAATTAAAAAATGAAAGTAAAAATAAATGAGTGCCAAAAAAAAAAGAAATGAAGCCCACAAGTTGTGGCTTGATTTAGATAAAAGATTCTCTTCAACAAGTGTAGGGGCAGCAGATGAGAGCGATTTGAATAAAATGAGGCAAATGATTTTAACTACCAAGAAAATGAAGCAGAATGCAGTTCAGATGAAGGAAACCATATCTTCATTAGATGGAGAGGTTGAAATACTAATAAAATAACGGAGAAAATAAATTTTAGTAGATACATTTAAAAAAACAGTAATTGATCAAGTTCTTTATTGTTTTAATGTTTTAACTGTAAAAGTTCGTTATTGTTTTAAGGTTTCAGTTGTGAAAGTTCCTTATTGATTAAAGGTTTTAATTGTAAAAGTTCCTTATATGTCGTTGTTTATCTAGATACATTTATGCTAGGAAATGATAAAAAATTGTTTCTTTTTTCAGACAAGCTGTGTTTATAAGGTAAAAATACAAGTATTTTGCTGATAGAGCTGTTTATTACAAACATCAATCATACACAGATGGTTTAAGTGATGTACTGAAAGTTTGATGATAGAAATCAGCAAAAAACTGTTATCTTTAAACTGTAATAAAATTAGATTGAAAGCTTTATATAGTTTCAAATGTTAGATTATGTATTTTAGAATAAGTTTAGTTTAAGAGTTTGATTTAGAAGGTCAGGAAAATTTTGGTAAGAAGTCAGGAAAAGTCAGGAAATTTTTCTCAGCTTGTTCAGTGGCAACCATGACTATCTTAATGTATAAGAAACCAGAATTTTGCTGAGCTTGTACCTCCAGGTTAAGTTCACACTTCAGGATGTATTCAAAATTCAAACTCATCCAGTAGGATGCTGAGTTTCTGTAAACAAATTAAATTAGTTTATCACTAGTTAATAAAATATTTATAGTTATGTACATTTTCTTTAAAATGACACAATTTAACATCGTAATACAATTTTGTATCTACTGATAAAAGAATTATACAAACTGTTACAAAACACAAATATTATAACTATAAAATGAATGTTTTATATATTTAAGCTATTTCTAAGAAAATGAAGTATGTTTTAACAATAGTAAATAGTCAAAAATGAATATGACTAAATTGGTTTTTAATACCAATTAAAGTAAACTATGAAATTTAGTTTATAAAAAAACAATTTACTTAAATCACAGTGAAAAACTATTCCAGCAAAAACTTTAATTCTAAAGTGAAAGTTGAGTTTATAACTTAATAAACATATGATTCTAGTTTTTAATAAGTTTTTTGATATCACTTGAATTTGTAAATTTATTGATATTTATCAAATTTCAGATTGTTTCAAGTTAATTTTTACACCATGGCTACAGAACCTTCTTATACAGTAGAAGAAGCCATTGAGCATATTGGCTTTGGAAGGTTTCAGTATAAACTTTCTCTATTGACTGGATGTGCATGGATGGCTGATGCTATGGAACTTATGATACTCAGTATAATATCCCCTCAGTTACGTTGTGATTGGCAGCTTACTATGTGGGAAGAAGCACTTATAACCATGATGGTTTTTATTGGCATGGCTTTAAGCTCATCTATGTGGGGTAATATTTGTGATACTTATGGGCGTAAAACAGGATTAATAATGTGTGTTGCTCTTACTTTTTATATGGGTTTTTTGAGTTCATTTGCACCTAATCTTATATGGTTGCTTATCTTAAGAGGGTTAGTTGGTTTTGGAGTTGGTGGCGTTCCACAGTCTGTAACTCTGTACTCAGAGTTTTTGCCTGTAAAATCTAGGGCTATTTGTATCATGTTGATAGAAATATTTTGGGCTTTAGGATCTTGCCTTGAAGTAGTTCTTGCTTTGATGATCATGCCAACTTTAAGTTGGAGATATTTGCTGGCTGTAAGTGCTCTACCTCTCCTTATTTTCACTTTTGCTTGTGGCTGGACGCCTGAAAGTCCAAGGTACCAAGTTTTATCAGGAAATTCTCAAGCTGCTGTTAAAACTTTACAAAGAATTGCAAAAGACAATGGAAAAGATATACCAGAAGGTAAGCTTATTTGTACACGACAAACTAATAGAGGAAGGATTAAAGATTTGTTTGCTACTCCAGAACTAACTAAAACTACAATTTATTTATGGATCATTTGGTTTAACTGCTCCTTTTCATACTATGGGCTTGTACTCTTGACCACTGAACTGTTTCAGCAAGAAATTCCTGACGGCGAATGTCTATCTGCAGGAGCTAATGTGGATGACTGCAATTTAGCATGTAAAGAGCTAACTACTAAAGATTACACAGACCTCATGTGGACTACTATTGCTGAGTTTCCTGGCTGTCTTGTTACCATTATTCTTATTGAGTTTTTAGGGCGCAAGTGGACTATGGCCCTTGATTTTATAGGATTCGTAATTTTTGTTTTTTGTATGATGCTGTGTGTATCTAGAAATGTTTTAGTTTTTTTCTTGTTTACAGCAAGAGCTTTCATATCTGGGGCATTTCAAGCAGCTTACGTATACACCCCAGAAGTTTATCCAACAAATGTTAGAGCTATAGGACTAGGGTCCTGCAGTGGTATGTCAAGACTTGGGGCTATAATAACTCCATTTATTGCACAAGTGATGTTAAATATCAATCCTTCAATTGCTTTCACAATTTATGGAGTAATGAGCATACTGGCTGCTTTAGCCTGTTTTATGCTTCCTATTGAAACAAAAGGTAGAGTAATGAAAGATTCAATAAAGTAACAATCTACCTTTTGTAGTTGTAAAATATATGTCTACAAGCTAAAATTTGAAATGTTTGTTTTAAAACTATCTGTTTGCACAAGTAAAAAGTTTCTTACCTTACCTAACTTTTTATTTGTCTTATAAATACATGATAAACTTTCATTTTAAATCATGGTTTCGTTTTTTTTTTCCAATAATTTATAAAAATCAACTTATTTTACTTTAAAGAAGTTGTCTTAGAAATTTCTTGTAAATCAAACAATAATTGATTTAAGTGTTTATAAGTTCAAAAGTATTATTATGAAATACTATACAAATATAGTTACATCGCTCGAACTTATCATAAATTTCTGTTTAATGTTTTTTTGCTATTTCTACGGTAGTTGAAATTATTTATGAATATTTTAAACTCTGTGATATTTTTACCAAAAATTTTTGTAGTTATCGTGTTTACGAAGTTACCATTTCTTGCACAAGAAATTTAATTTTTATGCAATATTTGTCCTATTTTTGCACATAAAATGTTTGGTGTTTTTCAAATCAATATATTCCATCAATTAAGAATTATAAAATGTTATGGTACATTCTATCATGATCCAGTTTTTTTTTGCTTCTATTTTTAATCAGTACATTTCATCGTTATTTATATATTGTTTAAATAAATATAGTTATAATGACTATGCTTGTTAAGTGTTTTGTATTTTATTACCTAACACTAAAATTATTTCTTTCATTTTTTTTTTTGTAAGAAAGCATAATCTTTATCTTTCAGCTATAATGTTTTTGTGATTTTTTCAACATATTATATACTATTTTTTGAATTGTTAATGTCAACGTTATTTTACATTAAAATATTACTTAATACATTAAGTTTACCATTAGTATCTATTTAAAAAAAAAAATTTGTGCAATTCAGTGTTATATTTAGTTTATTACATTTATTGACAAACTCACTCTTGTATTTTTATAATTTCAAATAATATTGCTTTTGACTATTGTGTTTTGTTTTATGTTTGTATGTCTTAGTTGCTGTTAGTCATTTGTAAACAAAAAATTAGTCACTTTGTTTTGCACAACAAGAGTTCGCATGAAACAGAACTTATACATTATTTAAGAAATAAGTTATTCTAGCTTCCATAGTTGTTGTAGTTTAATTTATTATAAAATTCGTTCTCAAAATACTCCCATACGTAAATTTGATTTAAAGACAATGCAGTTTTATGTGTTAAAACTTTTTTATGCAAATGCACTTGACTTGTTTTTATTTATGCAACTTTTGATGAATTTTAATAAAGTCTATGTGTTACAAAAAAAGGTTAGAATCATTGTTTAGATTAATTTATTTATTAAAATGTTATCCATATTAGCTAATTAAAAATAATGTAAATATTTTTCTTATAATTTAGCTATATTGCCATGCTTTGGTGTAAATTAGTAAATAAAACTTAAGTATAGGATTGCATTATGATAATATTTAGAAAGTTTGTATGAAAGGTTATATCATTATATGAGTTAATAAGTAGCTTTTATCACCAATACAGAATCAAGTGCTTTAAAAACCGACTCTGAACTTTTTTATTTATTTATGTTACATTAAGTCTTTTCTGATTTTGAAATTTAGGTCCAACCTTTTTGTCTAACGTGTTATTAATCAGTATTCACTATGCATCATATACTACTGTTGTCATCAGAAGTTCTCTTAAGTTTAGTATAAACATTTTCTAAGAACTACTTTTTACACCATTTATTATGTTTTTTTTAGATACAATTCGAAATTCGAATACCCTAATTCTAAACTTGGAATCCCTTTTTAATAAAAAATATATAGCTATTAGAACAAATTTCAAGTAATACTTTTTTGAAGTAAACTTTTTTTTTTTTTATGTAATGTTTTCTTGAGTTGTTGTTATACATTAAATTCAATTTAAAATGGTAGATGATATAATTACAATGTTTTTTTTAAGGCTGATTTTCAATAATCTTTAATGTGTAGCAATAGTTTACAGATTTAAACTAATTTTATTTGTAAAAATTCTGAAACATTTAATTGCTTTAAAACTTTTACTTAGGCTGAAAAACTAGGATTTTTTATTTTTTCTATTTGCTACAAAGAAAATTGAAATCGATCTTTAATTAAGAACAAACACCTGATTCTAGACATTTCGCTGTTCACAAATTAAACTTTATTTTATCTGAAACTTTTTGAAAAAACCTTAAAGCCTTCACAGATTACTATACTTCTCTTAGAACTTTTTTTTTTAATCATGTTATATAACTCATATTTTAAATTCAAAGCACAAACATAGTTTTACTATAATGTAATGGTATAAACTAATGTTTTCCTGTTTTACTATTTATAACGACTTAAATTATACAGAAAACTAATTAATTTAGTTCATAGAAATTTGAAAACATTTTGTTTATAGTGACTAAAGTTTTTTTTTAAGTTGATAGTATACTAAGTTTGAAAACCTTTCTAGCTGTATATACATATGCGATGATTCACAAACTTTTAAAAAGTGTTTTATTTGTCGCTGACGTTTAATTCTGTATTTACTTAATTGTAAGCAAATGTTTATAACAAAAGTTATAAGCCAAATGTATTTTGTAGTAGACATTGCACGTATAGTTAGAAATAACTCACCAATTTGAGTTTTTAAATCGAGATAAAATTTGTAGCCACTTTCGAATTACCTTATAAAACAAATTTTCTGTGCTATAACTATAGAAACAAAATGCAAGGATTATGATGAGGAATATCTCAGAATTCTAACAACATAAATTAAGATTTATTACTTTAATACTGAAGCTATTAATTAAGTTAGTTTAATATGTGTAATTAAGAATGTTGACAATTATTTTGTAGGGTAAAGTTTATTGCTTGTCGAAAAACTCATCATAACTTCAGATATTTTAGTTTTTATAGCTTAAAATTTTTGTCCATAGCAAATATAACTTTCGTTAAATTGTTCATATGCCTTTGTTTTTGAGATTATTGTAAACATTGTAAAGACATAGTAGTGTCATAACGAGTAACTCCAAGAAGTTTTTGAATAAAAACAAGGGTATTTCATGAGAATGCTTAATCTTATGAATGAGGTTTATTTTAGCAAATGAAATTTTTTAACCAAAAAGTACTTGCTAAAAAAATTTTTACTTGTGTCTACATAAGGTTTGTTTCTGAGCATAATTAAACTTTAGAATATTTTGTTGAGTAATAATTATTATAGTAACTTTAGTATTGGTTTCGAAAAATATAAAGTTTCCTGAATAAACACATGTAATCATTTTTTAAAGGAAAATCAAAGGTTTTATTTAATAACTTTGGATGTAGACTCAGATTCAATAGTATTCCAACAGAACACCTAATTTTATAAGATGTTTTTCATAGTAAAAAATAGTTTCAATGATCTATATAATTGTGTAACGATTTTTTTTTGCCATGTCATAAATATTTCTTAACACTGTAAGTTGATTTTTCATAATTTGTTTTGTTAAAATTTGATTTCAAACTGTAAAATTTTATTAATTACAAGGTAACCTTGTTTTATACCAGAGATAGAAATAATCTTTAAATTTCTTAGCTTTTTATTTATTTGAGTTCAGATAGTTCCTAATAAAATTTAATGAAATATTTAGAAAATCTTTTTTTAGATAGTTCATAAACAAATTTAAATTTTGACTGTTACATTAACTTAATACAAACTAGACTTTGAAATTCTCAGCGACTTTGAGTTTTGTTTATACTATGTTGATACTTGGCTTAAATTCCAATTTTAAATAAATTTTAATTCCATTTAGATAATTTTTTAATTATAAATATTTTTATACTTCTTTTTTATAAAAGATCTTAATTCAGTTTATCTATTTTTTTGACTTACTACACTAATTTAATTCAATTTGTTTAAAAATTAGCACTAATTTTACCTAATTATACACTGATAAGTTTGAATTTTCGAATATGTTACACTTAGTTTTTTGTTTAGATTTTCATGCATTAATAACTTTTTAATAATATTATAGATAAGCAACATTACTATGTGCAGTTTACTTTTTATTATACTTGAAAAAGTCGCAATTTTTTTTGCCATCTGGTAGTAAATAAAGTGTTTAATTTGCACATCTTTGTTTCTTTGTTTAGAGTTTAAAAAATATGCAACGTAACTAAGGTTTATACTTTTAAATATTAAATTTTATTAACAATCATTTAAATAATCATTAACAACATACATTTAAAGAATGGTGTATATCTTAAAACTAAAATACAATATTATTAAAAATCATTCATAATTAATGTCTCAAACTTTCGGCAAGGAATTTAAAACATTTAATAATATTTTAAATGACAATTTGTATCATTTAAGTTATCTAAAAACAAGTACTTAATAAAAATTTACCTTTTAAACTTTATCCAACTTTTATTTTACATTTGTAATCCTAACATGATATTACAATTTATGTAACACTATTTTTGTTTCAACAAACTAGATTGACTTCAATTTTTACGCTTGTTAAATTTTTAAACCTAAAAAAATGCTTTTTGTAGGAATAAATTGTCTAAAAAAGTTTTAAGCTGTATTCCGTAACTAAAGAGGGGTTAAACGTTAAAGGTTCGATGTTATCCATAGTAGAACGCCATTAGTTCTCAATGAGAAATTGGATATATATCATCAATTTTTCTTTACCTGTGGAAGATATTACAATCTTAGATTTCTTCGAAAGAATAAAATATGTCATGCAAAGTAACAAGAATATACTTATTTCAACTCTATTTATAGTTAATAAAAGCTATGTTAAGTTTAGCGTCGCATTGTTCGAACACATTTAAAAATATTATATAAGTTTTTAAGATTAAAACTATAGAGTCATTTGATTAACTAAAAAAGATTGCTCAACTTACTAATATGTAAAGAACTTATTTAATTCGCACATCTTTATTTAAGATTAAAACTAGAAAATAATATACCCCTTTTCCTTTCGTCTTCCAAATAAAATTTTTTTTAAACTTTCATTATCTTAGGTCTGAAAGACTTTAATAGTTTTATAGTAAATATATATATTACAATTGTTAAAGCTTTGTTTTTGAGAAATAACACTGGCATAAAGTAAAACCAAAGATAAAGTGTCTGACTTTAAAGAGTGAAGTACAGTTTAAACGAGATCTTTATACTTTTCAAAACTACTTTATAACTATAAACACTACTAAACTCTTGATATATCTTAACATTAAATTGTTATACCCATATTTTCTAGTATTTTATTTATTTGTTTAATATACTTTTTATATTTTCAATTAAACTTAAAAAAACTATAGATTTTACCAAAGTAATGTATAAGTTTACTAGAAGGTAGTGTATTTAAATTTGTTATTCTAACATTAAATGAATACCACACATAAACTTAGTTATTAGTAAAAGTAAGTAGTTAATTAACTGTAAAATTCTATTTTTTAATTATTTTTTCTTTTGTTTTAAAAACAAGTTTTAGTTTAAATCTCCCAACTTAGCTGGACAGTACTATGTATAGATGAAAACTACGTACATTAAAAAATTACAATACAACAAAAAAACCTACTCTACGCCAGTGGCCAGACACGTATTCTTTAATTTTAATAGAGTTTAAAACTTTCTAATTAAGTGATTCAAATACGCTACTTATTTAACCTTGAATAAGTATTATGGTTTATACCAAGAGTCAGCAGTCTTTTATTTTTTTGGGTCATTTTCTTAGCTTTAAGTTGCTCGCGAGCCGCACTTAACAGAAAAAAGTACTCCGCAAGCCGTAGTTATTAAAAAAATGTTCTAAAAAACTTAGAAATACTTTTACAAGCTCCATAATTGTTACAATAAGCAATAGTAAACCACTACTATAGTTAATTTAGAGTTTTAAAATTAACAGTTGTAAATCTTACAGCTTGTATAAGTATACATAATTTTAAATCAAGTAAGATAATATATAAGTTACTTGAAAAAAAATTCATAAGATGTCATTACTGATGACATTAAGTACGTATCTAATAATGAAGCTAAGCACTTTAAGTGAGCTCTGTGAAAGTTGATTTAGTTTACCTGATTGAGTTCTTTTCAATACATAAATTAAAATTTAATTAAGTAGTTGCTTTTGGATACGCCATATATTGACATGATTTTTTTATCTCACCATTATATGGTTAATGGTCCATATCACCGCATAGAGGTAAGCAATCACGACATGGTTTACTCTTTTTTTAGTAGGGGTTCACATAAGTTCATGTTATTAGTATTCATCTATGTAACTATTTATCAGTGTGGCAACTGATTTTAAAAATGTATTTCAGCCTTTTTTAAAATAAAGTTTATTGTTTCTTTTTAGTAAAAAATTATTTTAATGTAGTGTTTGTTTGTAATAGAATAATTAAAATAAAGTAAATACATATTACTATAAATAATATTTTTATTATCAAGTGTTAAATGCAAAACTTTTTTTTTGAAGTCTTTGTCTCTAAAACAATAACTCTATTACCAGTATGATAAAACGATGTTTTATTTTACTGGTAATAGGTTCTTTGCTTTAAGATAAATAACAAAAATAAAAGGTAAACTTTAAAGGTATGTACTTGAAAATTAAGGTTGAAATTCAAAACAAAAAAAATCCGAGACATTAAAAGGTATTCGTGGTGTACGACTCGATAACCGAAAGGATCTTCGTGCACCAGGTCATAGGACCAACATTTTTGAGCGCTTTTTTTTCGTTTAATAAACTACTGTAAAGTAAAAAAATATTAAAGAACTCAACTTTTACCGTTTAACATGCCTAACTATTTTAAGAGCAGTTAAAAAAAAGGTTGGTATATATGAAATAAATGCAAGAAAACACTAAAAAACAATCAGCTTAGCTAAACTAAATATTCTTAATTAACTATAACCAAAAAATTTAACATGTACGAGCATAATTTGCTCAAAAATGTTTTGGTTCAATGACCTGGATAGCAAAAAGACCTCTCGGTCATCGGGTTGCATACCCAAACTTAATCAATATTATAATGAGCTAAAAATAAAAAAAATGAAAAATTTAAACTCTAAAACGAAAAGCTCTATGAAAAGAGACACTATTAAACTTTACAACATTAAATATTTTTCTTAAAAAAAATAAATAGAAAAAAAAAAAAAAAATTTTCCAAAAAAATTAAAGAATTTTTACACACACATATATCTAACACTATATACACATAAATATATATCTAACTTTACGTTAAAAGGTTAAGTTTTTATCTGAAATTTCAATTTTAAAATTAATCCAGAACTTTGCAAATAAATTACCCTTTTATATGATTTAAAAAGAAAAAATATATATATATATATTAAGTTATTTCCTT
Organism: Thalia democratica; assembly: GCF_965202585.1. Classification (NCBI taxonomy): domain Eukaryota; kingdom Metazoa; phylum Chordata; class Thaliacea; order Salpida; family Salpidae; genus Thalia; species Thalia democratica. Next base: position 45,508,668 of record NC_139166.1, on the reverse strand, counting down.
TTTTTTATGTGTGTTTAAGAATTTCGACTCTACTACCAACTTATTTTAACTTATCAAAAAGTAAGTAACAGTAAAATATAACTATAACATTGAAAAAAAAATAAAAATAACGTAAAACTGCAATATTCAAACAAAGTAAAATAAAGCTGTATCCATAAAAAAAATTGCTTTTAATAGATAAAAAGTATAGAATAAATATATCATTTTAATTAAGTATTTTGTGCTAAAAAGGTTTTTTTTTTTTTTTGATAATTTAAGTTGAAAATAAAAATATTTCACATTTGAATAGCTACATAAACTATTGTAAATTTTTTTTTTTTAGAATATTTAAGAAGTGATTTTTACAATAACTGTACTTAACTTTTATAAATAAAAATATGAAGATACGTTAAAAAAAAAAAGAAAAAAAGCATTAATAATTTTAACAACAATGATATTAACAACAACAAATTTCTTTCCACTAAATCAAAAAAAAAAAAAAACTCTTTTCTCTTTGAAAAACTTGTCTAAGTCTTAACTCAAATAATAGAAAGAAAACAACATTTGTAAACATAAAAAAGAATAATTTTGCTTTGCTCAAAAAGATATTTTTCTTTAATATAAATTTGCTTGAAACCGTTATCTCAGCTAGATTTTTAAATACTTTATTTTCTGCTAACATATAAACATCTATAACTATTCTTTTTACATTTTCATGCAATAAAAAAAATATATAATAATAAAGTATATATTAAAAAAAGTTTGTAAGCAGAAAAAAGATAAAAAAAAAAATTTTGTAAGTATTCTGAACTTAATTAAAAAGTAATCTTAAGGAATAGTCTTAAAAATAACTGGACAGAAAATGCTAAAATCTCAACTAAACCAATGTTAATGTAACCAAACAAATCTACTTTCCAACAAAAAAATTAAAAAAATAAACAAAAAATTGGATATTAAATGAATTACTAAATAGTAAACTTTAAATACAATCTTAGAAATAATTAGATAGAAAATGATAAAATCCAGTCTAAACCAATGTTACTGTGACCAAACAAATCAACTTTCGTACAAAAAAAAAACTAAAATATAAAAAATTTAATAAAAATTTGGATATTAAATGGCAAGTACTATTAACTCCTTAAACAAAGTAAATAGGGAGTAGGAATGATCACTAATGACCTTGAGAATTACTATTTAAAAGATAACTTTTAAGTTCATGCTGGAACTTTCCAAAATGACTTATACTTTTTAAACTAAATGTTAACTTAGTCCACAACTTACTACCTTGGAAGGATAGTGATTTATGACCTATTTTGCTGTTGAATCTAGGTAGGAAAAATTTTGTTTCTGAAGACCTGGTATGATAATTATGTACATTTTTTACACTTTTATAGTAATTTTTAAAGTTATCTGGTAACAAATTGTTGTTAAACTTAAACATAAAAAGACCTAATTCATATAAATACAGACTCTCAACATTTAATATTTTTTTCTGAGATTTTAATTCTCTTACACTGTCATCATATTTCTTATAATGTATGCATCTAAGTGCTCTGTTTAAATTATATTATTAGTTTTAACAATTAAATAAAAAGTTAAAAACTTGCTTTAACTAACTTGTTTTGCTTAACCCGATCTTAGATTCAAGTTTTCGTTTTCGAGAATTGATCAAAGGTACGAATCCGATCAAGTTTTTCGAGGATTTCTGGTCTTTGACAAATTCTCTTTAATGTTGTCCATAAGCTTTTTTCGTATTTTTCAGCGGTCGAACTCGTAGAAGCTTGTTTGAATTTTTCCTGAGAATTAAACTTATTTTTAATGGCACGCTTTTTGTCAGGTCTTTCCTCAATACTTTTATATTTTCGTGGGTTGAAACAGCTTGGCCTCGTTTTCGCCCGGCAAGTAAAATCGGGCTTGCTTGAGTTTTAGTCGCTCATATACTTTGTTATCTGCTAGTTCAGTTTGTGATGTTCTACGTTTTTGTAAGCTTTTTTTCGGTCTTCTTGCTCGAAAATTTGTTTTCTAGATGTAAACTGAAAGTGTTTGTTAGCCAGCTGCCTTTTCACTATTGCAGAAGTTTTGAAATTGTTTTTTATTTTCGATTCTAGTTAAGACCGTAGGTTATCATTTTCTTTAAAAATAGAACATTGTTATACAGAATAGTAAAAAAAAGGTTAAAAATAATCTCACTAGACTTGTACAGTCAAAGCTAATAATAAATAAAAAGAAAAAGCTTTAAGTTTTTCAAGCTTTGCTTTTGCTGTTGTTGATTTTTCTAAACCCATTTTTGATGGCAACGAACCTTCAAAGGCTCTTTTTGCTACAGTTGAAACCGCAAATTTTACGCTTTGTAAAATCTGAAGTTTTTAAAGAACCGCTTCCTTGTTCCCTGCTTCCTAGGATTTTAAGTACTTTGAGATCCGCTTCTTTTGCGTGGTGCTCGCGCAAAAGAAGTTTTAAAATTTCCGCGTTTAAAGGGAGGCTACTCTATTTCGTCTTGATCTCCGTATTGCACCAGTCAAGTGATCTGCACAGCCGCGTCACCTCCGCCTGCTCTTTTTTCTTCAAATTCCCATCTTCTCTATCAGGGTCGCCAAATGTTTTTGGCAAATTTTCTCCGGGCTTTTAAAATTATATGTTTTGGGGTCTTATGTTTAGTTTAAAACTAATTTTAAGGTAAAAACTGTGTTATGTAGTATAAAGACATTGAAAAGATATATTTTTAATGTGTTTTTCAATAAAAAAAATTTGATGATGACAAAAATTTTCTATTTATACGAAATATTTTTTGTGCCAAATCGAAATTTAACTTCTTTAAGTGTAAAAGTTGTTAAAAATTCCAGGTCTATTTAAAAATTTCTCAAATCCAGGTTTTTTATTATCCTAAATTGTCAAATTCCTGGTTTTTTGGCAACTCTGCTCTATGCTTACCTTCGACCATGGCGTCGTCAAAATTAATAACAAGCTCTTAAGAACTGATTTTTTTTCTTCAATATTTTCCGTGACTTAATCGTTTTGAAGAGCTGAAGGGAGAGTAACCTTCCACTCGCACCTTTTCTCAAACTGCTCCTCTTCGTTCGCACAGTCGACTATTGGTACTTAGAAAATGTTTCGAAAAAACTTAAGAACTAGTTTTTCGCGGTCTTCAGGTCCCTTTAGAGGAAGTTCTTCTCTTATCAACTATTAGATGCGCCTATCGACCCAATTGTCTCGTCCATTCGATTCATGAATTGATCCAAAACATCCGAAGACTTTTTAACAGCAGACATATTCATTTCAATGGATTGTAATTTAATGCAAGCATAAAACTCAAATCACTGTTTGTTTTCTAAATTTAATTTCAAAATATGTTTTGGATACTAGTTTTGGTCAAACGTCATATTTAAACATATTTTAAATGCTTAGTTACAATTTTAGGCAATACATTTTTTGTATGATTTTTTATAAAGTGCACCCTCGCTTATTCGGCCAGTTTTAGTCGAGAAGTGTTTTTAATTAATACAGTTAAAATCAATGTAATCACTTTAAAACCGGTATAAATATATTTATTTACTGTGTAAGTTGTTTTGTTCATTTTTCGTCTGTTTTAAATGTTCGTTTTGTTGAAAACTATAAAAATAAATAACATTAAATTAAAATTATTAAGCGTTTTATTTTACGCACTGCATAATATAAAATAGGTATAGTATTCAAAGAAAAAACTATGTTTTTTTTTATCCAGTTATAATTGTAAAAAAGCTTTCCCAACATCGCCATATTAGCAAGGATGCACTGGTTAACATTACATTTACGGACCAGTTTTCATATAAAAAAATTTTTGTACATAGATCTAAGTCTTTTTTTCCAAAATAAAATTATCAAAAAAAATAAGTTAAAAAAATAGTTAATTTATCTTTGTTGAAAAATATCATGAAAATACATTTAGTCCTCGCAACAAGATAAGTTATATAAGTAGTTTACTAATTCTTAAAATTACCGCATATTATAGGCTGTACTGACTCTATTACAATCTTACCATTCAAAACTCTAAGGCAGCAGCAGTGTCATGAAAAACAGCTAAATTTTAAGAACCAAAATTCAGGGTAAAATGTTTTATAATAATGTAGAACAACTTCGGATATTGTTTATATCAATAACTTAAACTTTCATGAATGTACCTTTTGTTCAATAACCGTAATCATATAAGTTTCAAAATTCAAAACTAAACAAAAATTTTACTAAAAGAAGAGAAGTATTTTTTGTAATATGACTTCAAAATAAGAATAAGTAGTTATACTTTTGTTTTTTTTTTACATTAGCACGAAATTTAAAAAATATACATAGAACTGGCTTTACATATACTACAAGTGTACAATTTTAAAAATATGAAGTTTAATATTTTAACATTTATATTTCCATTACAAACAATTTAAGGTTTAGTACAAGAAATTAATTCAAACATATGATTTAACAAAACTTAAGTAAAATTCAAGGTAAAATATAACAAAAAGAATGTTTCAAACACTTTAAAAATATATATATAATTTAATGTACACTTATTTGCAAAACTACCGAACAAACAATTAACAAAACTGTAAGTATATTTTACAGGGTTACCAAAGCTTTTTGAAAATTTTTATTAAAAATTTGATCTAAGGTAAAAAAAAACTTGCAAAGATAGTGTAACAAAATTGAAAGGAAATTTTAAACTACTATAAGGTGTTTTTTAATAAATAAAAATTAATGAATACAAAACAATATTTATGTCATACATTTTTCGTATTTAATTAAAATTTCATTACTTGACATGTAAAACTAGCTTAAAACTCCAGGTTTTTTGTTCAAAATGTCAAATTTCAGGTTTTTTGGCAACCCAGATTTTATATCAGGGGTCACACACAATTTTTTATAAAATAAGCTAGTCGCGGGTCGGTGTTAATTTAAAATATTTGTACTAACATTAAAAAATACTATTTTAAACTAAAAAAGTAATAAATAAAGCTATCATAGAGCACTAGTTATATGTATTTAAACGTCTAATTGTAAGCTTTTATCACAAAAAAAATTTTCTATACGTTTTAAAAAGTATATTTTGAGCTAAAAAATACCTCGTGGGCCACTTTTTCCTGATTCCTGTTTTAGATAAACCAAATTTAACTCTAAAAATAATAACTTCCATACACATTTTACGTTTTAATAAAATTGTATCGATACAATACAACATACAAATCAAGAAAATTAACTTTGTTAGGTTTAAATTATTTTTTACATTCATCAACTTATGTGTTATGAAATAAAACATACAACTTTTTATTTGAAAATAAACCTAAGCACGAGAAAAAAGAAAAAAGGGGCAACTATTCAAAAAAAGTTAAGTTTTAAAAAAAATCTAAAGAGTAAACTAATGCCTCTAAAATATCAATAAGTTTTTGAAAAATCACAAAGCTTAAAATCATAAAATAATCAGCTGGTGAAAACAGTACAAGGTGACAAAATATGAAGACATTCTACTTTTAAAGTTATTATTTTTATCTATGTATACATCCCGATCTTTTATCTTATAGCTGTTCAACATGTTTAAAATAACATCAGAAAGACAATAAATTATTTGAGCCAACATTATTGAACCTTGAAACAAACAAAAGACACAGAGAATATTGGTGATGAGCAACTTCAAAATTTCCTAGTTCCTTACTCGATGATCGTAATCGTACATTTTTCTTGGAGTCGCTCGCTGGCTGTTGGGAGTGGCATCGCTGTCCTCCCAATCTCCCGGCCCCACCGTTTCCTCCTCTTCTTCCGCTTCTTTCCAATCCGACACCAGCGGTGTGTGGTTGCTGTTTTATTGAATTATTGATTAGCAATTAAAACTTTAAAATATGTTGGTTTATTCAATCAAATATTCTGAAAAAAGTTGTTTATCTAAAGCTGCAAACATTTTGTTAACATTGTAAACTTTGTTAAAATGAAACTACTTACGCGGGAGTGGCTGGAGTGCGGTTGTAACTGTGTTTCGGGTTGGAGGGAGTTTTGGGGGTGCGGAATTGCGGGGTTATGGCCACAGGTGTTGTGGGAGGGAGGTAGTTGGGAGTGGCGGGAGTTTCCATGTGCGACTTCCTGAAATTGGCTGCAGGAGTGTTCGGAGTTTGTTGCATGGGAGTCATCGCACCTGCTCCTGTTTGGTAATTAATATATTAATGGTTGAATTTGTTTTTAATGGTTATAATTTAGTTCATAATTTAATAATTTTTATAATGTCTGCTTTAACTTTGTACCAAGCAATGGTTGTCATTTATGCTGTCAATTGCTTATGAATTCAAAAAAAAAATTACTTTAACATTCATTGTAGTATATTTCAAACAAACTATTAAATTTGTATTTAAATCCATGCTTATACATGATTAAAATGTTAACACTTAAAACTATACAGTGAAAAATTTATAAGCATTTTTTAAATTCTTTACCATATTACAAACAAAATTAATTTATTGTATTGTTCATTTATAAAATACGTAAATTATTTTTTATTAATCTAACAAAGTTATCATTTTGAATGAAAAATAACCAAATAAAACGGCAGTAGATTTCTAAACTGTAAAGATTTCATAGGTATGATTGAAAGAATAATATCGATTAATTTAAAATGCATGTAAAAACTTTTCTAGTACTTTTTAAAAAGCACAAAATATAAATATATACAATTTAAATATACAAAATAACACATTTGAATTATTCTATAAAAACTTTAAAAAGTAAATAAAGTAACAAATTAAAAAAGATTAAAATCATTGTAGAGCATTAAAAAGAAAAAACAAAAAGACCGAAATTGAAAAAAAAAAATACAGAATAAATTTTCAAAATATAATTTTAGTGAAACAACTAATATACCTATATCGCAACCGAAATGAAGTTAAAAATAATAAAAAGTTTTATAGAAACAACTACACATTTTATTTTTTATCATTTTGTTTCCTTAAAAATGTAATACATTATAGACAATTTTTTTTTTCCAACAAATAACTATTAATACTAAACAGTAAATTTTACTATATTTATAAAAACTTACGCATCTGAGTGCTTATGTCGCTGTGATGCTCCTTGAACCAGCGCAGCAAAAAGTTGATCGTGTTGAACTTCTTCTGGCGGTAACGGAACCCGTCAGGAGTGGCCGTAACGTACTCGTGCTTCGGTCGCATCCTCGGCAGGTAGGAAAGCAAAAACTTTCCGGGAAGCTTCGTAGATGCAGTGATGAAATACGGTATTCTCGCGGGCTGCTCGCGTTTAGCGTTTTTTAGCGCCTCGTCGATTTTGTCGCGAGCTCCGTTCATTTCTCCGCGGTAGTACTTGTGAGTCTGCAAGTCTTTCGTGTATTCCGCCATCGGCTGAATGTATCTCGCTATTATTTCGTCTATGTCTTCAAATTCCTAAATTACAAAAAAAATTAACTTGGTACTCAGAAGTAGTAATTATGCTGAGGAAATTTTGTAAGTTTGAAACATGTAAGTTTGTCACTAGTTGAATAATATATTATATTTTTTAAATTTTTACGAAATAAACATAACTACTTTTACTTAAATTATTTTCAAGGTGTATAACACACACGTACTGACCTCTTTTGCAATTAACAGCTTTTTCCCTAAACTGAACGCATTTTCCTTTTTCTCTTCAACAACAGTTATGTGTGAAAATATATCTTTTGAAATACGCCAAGTTACTTTTAAGTGGTTCTCACCTGCAAATACAAACTTGGATTAAGAAAAGAAATAATTCTTCAAACTGTTTAATATTAAAACAATAAAAATCAAACGAACTTGAGCTGCTAGGTCTTACAATACAGTCACCGTCGTCCTGTTCTTTCAACATTTTTTCAGCTGTTGCAAAATCAACATTACAGAAGCATTGGTGGTTGATCACACGTTTAACGTACTCTGAATAATATGAACAAATATTATTTTATACATTAAATTTTGAAATGAAACATTCTATAACTTATTAAAGAAAGCTTCAACTTTTGATGAAACATATCTTTATAATATTCAATTTGAATTTAAACTATTGAAAAACTAGTTGTTAGACTAGATAATCAATTCAGTTGATAATAAAACTTTTTACTTTAAGTATTTTTAGTTCAACAAAGTCTGTAGTAGATTTTTCGACTAGATCAAACAACTTACTAGGTTTGTTCTTGTCTTGAGCGGCTTTTTCATTTTTCTTAGACTTTTCTTGTTCTTCAGCTACATAGTTGTAATGATCATCTTTTCCTTCTTGATTGAAATTTCCATCATCATCGCGAAGGTCACTGCTCTTGCACGTGAGTCTGCACTGTAAACTCTCAACATCCACGTCTAGTATGCGGCAATGCAGCGTCTGTCCTGGCTATTTAATACATGTCAATAATTTATAAGATCAAAAGTAGTTCTTGAACTCGAAACCATTTGATAATAAAATGTTTATATGAACCACATGTTTAATATATTTGAAAATAAATAAAATACTCTATAAAAATATATTAAATGAACAATAACATTTACTTACTTTTACTCTTTCGTTCGGATCGTTGACTCTGCTGTCACTTATTTTATCGATGGGCACAAAACCAGTTAAACCATTTTCAAACCTTGTTCGCAAACCAACTGGCTTTCCTGGGCACTCTCCGTTTGAAATGTGTTCCCAAATCTTTAAAAAGTCAATAAAAATATACTTTAAACATTATCTAATGTTACAATACAACCAGTAATTCAAATCATAAAACAAAAAAATCTTACTGTTCTATAATATTCAAAGTTACACTTTAAACAAAAATATGTGAGACCAATTTATTCATCAAAAAGAACACTATAAATTTCAAAATATTTGGAATAAGAAACATAAATAACTGATTACATCAAAAAAATTACTTCATGGATGCTGCCAAATCCACCAAGATGACAAACAGCACATTTCCATGTTCCTCCTGGCCCATTTCTTGCGTGATCGTTCGAAGATTCTTCTTCAGGGATACGTTTGTATGCTACAGACACTACTTGACACGTAACCATTTTACCTGTAACATTTCAAATAAATAAAAAACATAATAGAAGGCTACTAAAAACTTTAACCAATTGACGACACGCTCAAAATACGTTTAGAACTTTTGTAACCTTTTTAGATAGATTTTGGAAAAGGGCATATATAGCGTAACAAAATAAAAGTAATCCTTTTACCTGGGTTAAACTCCATTGGATGAGTTTTGGTGACCATTTCAAACTTTTCATCTGCAGTGGGTGGCCTATATGGATCTCTGAAATCTTTATATCGACAGTTAAGTTCGTTTCTTATGTCGTATAGAGTTATACTCCTTCTTCCAACACCCTTAATTGTAAAAAAAAACAATTGTAAATTTGAGCAAGATTATTGACAAAAAACATCAATTAAAATACTTAAATGATACAGTGATAACTAACCTGACGTTCAAGCTCGACTGCGAAAGCGTCAAGATCCAAGTCTCGCAACCTTTCAGGTGATATTAAAATTTCGTTGATTGCTGAGGAAGGATTATTATCGTCGGCATTTTCGTCATACTCTAATGCGTCAACCGCCATTTTACGAGCCCAATCATAAGTTTCAGGATGGACTCTTAAGCCGTCTAAAACTTCAATGTAGCCGGTGCTGCAACTTTCCAAGGACTTGGTGTCTATTTTTATAAAACCAGCGCAATTAATAAATATTTTTGGGCCCATTTTGCAATTAGTTACTAAAGCCGAGCGGTTTTCCAGCTTGCCTTCAGTTTGCTTTAGGAATTTAAGCAGCTGAGTGGCCTTTCTTGGTCCAAGACCGCTTATAAACTGGACAATGTTAGCAGTATGAGGATGAGCAATTGCTTTGTTCACGTCTACTCCGACTTGACATGTTCTAAATATAAACTCCTCGTGAAGTGCTTCAATCAGCTCGTCGGAGTTAACATGATCTTGCAAAGGATGAAGTTTCAGGCAAGTGAGATCAGTTTCACCCGGAGTGCACAACTGTGAAAATTCAACCAGCGGTTCCTGACTGCGACGTGCTAAGGAAATAGCCTCTCGCAATTCCGATGGAAAGTCTCTGAACTCAATGTTTGCTCTGTTTGATTTGGCGTAAACTGAAGCAAGCTCGGTGTCCATGAGTTCAACTGTAACGGAATGCAAACCTTCTTCCTCGAGTTCGGCACACACGGCTTGTATATCTTTTTGCAAGTAAATTGCGAAACGATCGGTAACTCCGATCGCAATGAAATGGGGCTTGTGTTCCATTATAAAGTCTTTTAATTTGGCTAAATCATTGTTTCTAGCGCTGCCTGTGTTGTCACCTTGACCTCTATTCCTACTTCTGACGTCTTCAAGCTTTAAATAAGAGTTTAGCTCACCTTCACTATTTGTTACAGCTGCAAAACCTGCCGTTTTCCTAATAAAAAAATACTTAAGTAACCTAAAAGTATTTGAGTGTCATTCTAAAAGTTAGATACAAAAATTTAATACATTTGTAAAAACTTTACATCGTTACATTTGGAAATTTTTATTTAATTAAAAATAAGAAATTTTAAGCTTTGTTCTTAAAACGAAGTTAAATAAAAACACAACATACCTATCATCAGAATAGATGATTCCCATCGAAATAACCCCATTGCTTTCCATAAGCTCCATATTATCGTCTTCCCTTTCCTCTATCTTAAAGCCTTGCTTGCTCAGGTATCCACGCAGCTTGTATGCACATTTCTGTAAAGAGTTTTTTTTAAGTTTACTAAACTAAGTTTTAAAATATATTGCTTTCATTTTTGGAGCAAGTATAAGTAGAAAAAAAGTAATTGACACTTTGTAAAAGGTTAAGGTGAAAAAACGTATCCGAATCAAACCTTTTTAACTCCTTCGAGAGCTTCTTCCATCAGCTTCATTTTAGCTTCTTTGATCATGGCTGGGTATAAAATATCTTTTAGCATACTTTCAATTATATCGGAGTTAAGCGCATTCCATTCTTCAGCTAAAGAACTGAAGCCATCCTGTAAATTAGTAGCTATGATTAGAATTCGATTTTATTAACAAAACGTTTAATATCAGTTATAAAATTATGGAAACATATAATACATTTAATTAAACTGTAGCTATTTGTATTTTTTTAAGGAAAGTATTTTTTTCATCTAAGCAAAAAAAATTATTACGCTGTTTTTTGTTTTTGTAAAACCTTAATACTTTATAATATGTGTTATTGTCATTATTCAAATGTAAGATAAGGTATATTTGAAAGTATAATCAAATAATTTTAGTGGTTGCTTATTATTTTTGTACTTTGTTACTCTTTTATCTACTATAACTAACTATGCGATAAAGTCGTTGCATTTCCTTTACACTATCGTCAGTACCTTTTTTCTCAATATGAATGCTTAGATTGAGAAGACCATCTTTTTCAGCCTAATAAATTCATATTGAAAATAATTTACTAGAATTTCTTATACTATACTCAAACATTTGATGCTAAAAAAATAACATAAAGCTAGTCTAAAAAAGTTAGAAAACTTACATTGACTAAAAGTAGGTACTGACAACCAATGAGTGATTGAATGGGCTTATCTATAAGGTACATCATCAGATTGCAGGGGTGACTTTCGTCTATTTCTTTCTTACCTTTTTTAGTTGGTGTCACAGAAATCATTGCATTTTCAAATAACTTTTGACGAACGCTCTGACGAACCAGCGGCTCTGATGCAAGTTCAGTTGCCACCATAAATTTACTTGCTTCCAATACATTTTGTCTAGACAAAAATAATTATACATAACTAAAATTACTTGTTTATTACATGCAGCTACATTATCTTATTTGTTTAAATATTTTTTTAATAATTAATTATTTATCAAAGAAAGATTTATATATATTTTGCATAACGCAAGAAGATTCAGATAGCTAGAAAAATTATTAAAACAAAGAATTAGCTTTCTCTATTTACATCTAATCATTATAAAAATGTTATAGTACAATCAACATTTTAGTTTATATTTTATTTAGAAGCTATTTCATGTGATAAAAATACTCACGGTGTAGGAAACTTTTCACAAGTGAAGGTTTTTGCTAAATCAAGAGGTTCTTCGTCGCACAAGCTCGGTTCGTGGCGTTGGTAGGAATCTCTCACGTTTTCTGCAAACTGCTTCGGGGTCAAACCAAATTTTTTGGCCATTCCACCGATACCTGCATTGGCGCAAGCGTGGTACCGATTTCGTTTGCTTGCTGATTTCGGTTGCTTTCTCATTTCTTCTTCTTCGTCGACTTCCTCGCCTCGTTCCCTCCTCTGCTCTATTCTGTACAGCCTCTGTGAGATGGTAAGATTTCATAATGAAAAACAAGTGTTCTGTCTGATTTATATTTTTTTAATAAGCAACACAGTATACATACCATTACTTTAGGAACAATGTCTCCATAATACAACTTGAACTGCTGCAGCATGTCATTGAGTTCTTCTTGCGTTTGTATTGGATGAAGTCTAATAATATATATTTAAGTTTTAGAGTTTTAAAGCTATATAAAACAAAAGCTGTAAGAAGCAATATAAAAAATTTGAAACTTAAGCTTCTTAAATTAATTTGAAACCCTTATTAATGATAGAGCATAAAAGAAAATTATTTATCTAAAAAAAAAACTTTAACAAAAACACCACTTATAACCTTTAAAAGATTCAAACAAAGAATCAATTAAAAACAGAATAAAATATCTAATTAATCAAATAAACGTTTTAAAAGTTAAATGGAATTTGTAAAAACTATTTTTTATTAATAAATAATTTTAGCTTTTTAAACCTAAAATAACATTATCAAAAAAACTCAAACTTGTCAATGTCTTCGTTATGAATCGTTCGAATACCGAGTTCATCAATAGTTTTATCAGGATTTTCACTGATCAATTTGTACTGATAATGTTGCACCCGCTTAAACAGACGCTTAATACTTGCCTTTCTGCGAACAAGCTGCTCCCACTACAATAAGGTGTAAAAAATAATAAGTTAAATTATTTTTTTTTTATAATAACATAATACTTTATACTCAAACTTATTCTAATTTATGCAAAATTATTCAAAAACTGTTATGATATTTAGTTATACAACTAATTCTTATATACATAGTTTTTATTACTTATCAATTAGACGAGGCATACTTAAACTCTTAAATTAATTTATAATAAGTTACATTATCTAAATAATTTTACCTTTTCATCACAGTGATAAATTTTATATATGTCGTGAATATCCAAATGAGGCTCAATGTATTCCTTGCGGTAAAATGCAATATATGGAATATCAAAATGTTCGTTTCTTATAAAGCTCAGAATATCCTGAAAAAATATTATTTAGTATGGTATTTTAAACGTACTTTTAAAATAAGAACTAAAATATTGGCATGTAAAACAAAGATAAATTGATTTTATAGGTACCTGTATTTTATCTACACATGTGGGAGGTTTTCTTGTTGAAGCTTCTTCAGGAGACACCATCTAAAAAGATTAACAAGTATAAAACACTTTTTAAATTAAGTATGATTACCAAAAATTCCAATTTACTTGTTTGGATATTGTAAAGTTGTCAAAAGCATTTTGGTATATAAAGTTAGACTCTTCTATCATATCATCATTAGTACCTTCCGCATCCCTAAAAGAAATATAAAACTTTAATATTTTCCACAAACAAAATACTAAATATAAAAAAGTATTTTCAATCCATGGACCAAATGAATAGATTAAAAAAGAATACTATAAATTTTTTTAGAAAAATATGATACCTGACAGGAATACTCCTAAGCTGAAATCTTTCAGGTTCGTCTTTTTGTTTGATCATATCATCCTTTTCCGTGTAAAAACCACGAGCAAGAGAATCCGGCTCTATAATCTATAAAAGTTAATCGTTAAGCATAGTTCATTAAGTAACAAATAAATTTTAGATAGCTAAAAATACCTCATAAATTGTGGTAGTCTTTTTCTTACTTTTTTTTGATTTGCGACTTCTAGAATACTCATCCATATCTTCATCCTAAATTTAATGAAACTATTGATATAAAAAGTATAACAAGAAGTTTAAAATTTTATATATAAAAAAAAGTTAACCTTTTAAAGACAGAAATAGTTAACTATTTTTTTACTATTTTTTACTTACACAATATACTTAGAAGTGGGACTGATAAAAACTTACTTAAGTAAGTGTTAAGGTTATGAAAAGTAATCTACTTTAGTAGATCTAATACTATTAATGGGCTAGTATTCTTAAAGGTCAGTCTGACTTTGAGTCAGCAAAAAAAAACTTTTTTTTCATGTTGTTTTTAATAACTATTAAAACTTTGTTTTTTGATTAATTTTTAATCTGTTTGGCTAAGGGTTAGGGATAAGGGTATAAACATAAACAAAAAAAAGCTTTAAAAAAGCTGACTCAGCAAATATGCAAACCAAACTAACCTTAAAGTATATTTTCCCTAACAATGTATTTCATATTAAAAAATGCGGTTACTTACATCATCATAACTTTCATAAGGATAATCTTCCTCTTCTCCAGAGACATCACCCAAATTCTTAAAATCGTCAAAATTAAAGTCATCACCAAAGATTTCTTGAACTTGACTTAGAACTCTGTTCAATAATATAATGTTATATACTATCAAGAAATTTATTTAAGCTGGACATCAAAAATTTCATTTCAGATTGCTTAACTATAACTCTACTTGTATTTTAATAAAAATATAACAAATAAATAAACTTTCGCCGACAAACATGTTTTATAGTATAATTTTGAATCATTTGAAATTATCAATTAGTTTAGCATTTTGAAAAACTAACGCATCTTTAGGTCGACGCTTCTTCTTTCTTTGGTGTTGTTTATTTGGATCTCCTTCGTCATCTGAAACTATGAAGTCATTGTTATCACTATCTGATTCATCAGAATCACCCCTTTCAACATTGTCAAAGTTTATGGGATCGTTAGGTCGTTCAACTACATCTTCATTTTCCTTTTGAGATTTTATATATGTTTTTTTCATTATTCTTAAAATTTAAAACTAACTTTTAATTTTAATTTTAAGTTTTGTATCTTTAAATATATAAATTTATATAAAAAACGCACGGTAAAACATAAAAAAGTTTTAACTAATACGACATTATGAACAATCTTACATTCATTGAGTCTTCATTGTCAGCATTAAAAATTTGATTTCTTATTCTATCAGCATCATCCATTTCTTCCCCGCCACTTTCGTCTGAATCAGACAAACCCTGTATTCTAGACCACTTTTTCTTCTTCTTTATTCTAACGCCAAGGTTCTCTTCTATGAGGTTATAGTCATCTTCATCTATTTGATGACTTCTTTTACGTTTACGTTTGTGATCTGTAATAAAACATGAAGAAATAAAAAAACAGCTTTAACTTGTTAGGCCATAAAAATTCATAAATTACAGCATTTTTAATAAATTAGTCTAAATAAGCTGACATAAAAGTTTATGAATAAGGATAAAAGTTAGTTAACATACTCTTTTACCAATACTATTTGCAACCTTGATAGTAGTAATGCCTGTACAAAAGTTCAATATAAAAATTCCTCTAATAAGAGTTTTAACCTTGACTTAAAAATAATCATTTAAATATACTTAAAACTACACTTAAAACAACAATCATTAAATTTTAATTTAATAACTTAACTTCTTTTATTATGCTTAAATTATTTTAATATTAAATAAGTACAAAGTAAAAATTGTTTTATAAAAATATCAACTATAATAGTTCAAGAAATAGATCTAATTGATTAATTTATAATAGACTGAAGTCAATTTCACAAAAACATATTTTACAGCACTACCTTTAAGGTTATACAAAAAAAAAGTTTTTTGTAAACCTAGTTATTCAATAAACTAATACAAAAACTTATATAACTTCATTAGCATTAACTAACAAATTGTAAATAGTATTACGTCCAAACTGTAAATTCAGACATTTTAAAGCTACGATTTAACACTGTTGATAAACGTTTGATTGTAAAAACATACGTTTTTTACTTCTGACAACCTCTTCTTCAGATTCTTCAGAACTGTCATTGATGTCATCGTTTACAAGGCCAGCAATATTACCTTCTTCATCCAAGTCTTTTGCATCAACTAAAACATATCAAGATTAATAAATTTCTTTTATGAAAAACCTGTTAGGAAACTAATAAAACTTTAATACTTGATAGAAAACAGGTTTGTTGTAAAAATAAGCTTATTTAAAGACCTTGATAAATTTTAACTTTTATAACTTGTAATATCACAGTTTATATATAAAGTTATTTATACATTCAAAAATTGGATAAAAGACAACAATAAGTGTTTGTATATCAAAAATATTAATACTTTCTTACCAGTATAACATGGAAATTTGCTTAAATAATTTAACAATATAAAAACAGTTAGTTGGGTATAATAAATTTTAACCAAACTAAAAAAACTGTGATTAACAAAAATTAAAACTTTCATAATAGCTTAAAGGTCTATAAAAAAAATACATTTTAATTATACATAAACAAATGAAAATTCTTTTTCATTTAATATTACACAAAGTAATCAAAAAATATTAATTTATTGGCAATATATTTAGTACATAAACAAACTTTTCTCTTCTTCTTCTTCATCACTATCTTCAACTTGTTGTTCTTGGTCTGAATCAAACTCTTCACTAGCCTCGGAATCAACAAAATCAGCCATTTTTAAATTGTAACTTCTAAAGATATATCTGTATAAAAGTAAAATTCTAAATAATTTTTACTTTTACAAATACTATACAACTTTCAGAATGAAATTAATTTTTTTCTTTAAATCAATAGATTTTTTTCAGTATGTTAAGTCAGATAAAAGTGTATAAAAGCAATTAAAAATATTTTGCAAAACATTTACCATAGAGTCAATTTACAGTTATAATTAATTATTATATTATTTAAAACTACCTTTGTTTTTCAACAATTAAAAATTACCTGAAAACATTTTAATTTATATAAAATGAGATTCAAACTAACTATTACCATGGTTTTACCCTGTCAAAAATATTTTCCTGAGGAATTTGCAGAAAATAAAATTATTAATTTGCAATACATAATGTGTGTATAAGTTTGGTACTTAAGCAGGAAGGTTAAAAAATTTCAGAAATCTTTTTTTTTTTTTTGATGTCAAGAAAGGTTTCTATAAAACTAAGCTTTTTTATATACAGGGTTCCCACTAAAATTTAAGAAAAAATCTAGGAAAGCCAAAAAAATACTAAAAGTCTAAGGAAATTTATCAGAAAAATTGTCTGCTAGATCCTGTTAGAGTACATCTATACTAAGCTTGTATATACTCTATTCTTTTACTACTTTTAATAGCATTATACTAGTTAAAATTAATGTAACTTTTTCATTATAGTTTTTAAGCTTACTTTTGTAATATAAAGTTAGATGTTTAAGGGCATAGGGGGTCCACCTTGTTTTTTACAGTTGAACTTATTTTGTACAGTTTTATCGTAGCTATCAGAAACTTTTTACAAACAGTAAATAATTATATCTTATTATAATAATAAAAATACTTAAAAACAGTAGTAAATAAAATAAAACAGTTTTAGTTTTCTAAAAAATACTTGTTTCTTGGAATTTTAAACCAATTATAATCAAATTAAATAACAACTTATTTTACAGCACGATTTATCCTCAAAGAACTTATTGTGTTCTTATTTTACTCACTGAGTAAAATATTACCACTTTTTACACATTAAGTACTTTACCTTTTATTATTTATTTACTTTATATAAAATAAAAATAAAATAAAAATATTTATACTGAGTATTATCTGATTACATTTATTAAACAGGGTTGCCACTCGTGTTTTCAAAAACTTTTCCAGGTTTTTAAAAATACACATTTTTGGATCTTTTTTTAGTTTAAAGTTAAATTTAAGGTAAGAAACTGTGTTAAATAGTATAAAAAGATTGAAAAGGTAGTGTAAAGCTACTTTTAACGTGTTTTTTTACAAAAAAATTTCTAGTGATGACAAATTTTTTTTATCTATATGATAAATTTTTTGAGTCAAACTGAAATTTTACTACTGAACATGTTAAGATTCTTCTTCTTCTCTAATTCCAGGTTTTTCCAGGTTTTTTGTTCAAAATTCCAGGTTTTTCAAGGTTTTATTCAAAATTTCTTAATTTCCAGGTTTTTCCAGTTATTTTTGCCTTAAATGTCAAATTCCAGGTTTTTCCAGGTTAAGTGGCAACCCTGATTAAAGTTATAAAACTACTTTTTTTAAGCTTATAAATTTTTAAACAAAAATATTTTTAATGCATAAACACAAAAACTTCCAGCATTAAGCAAAAAAAAAGTAAAATCTAGGGAACTTCATGAATTTTCTAATTTGATCAAAAGAAATCTGGTGATTTTTTAGCAAATTGCAAAAATCTAGGGAAGTTGGAACTCTGTGTATTTTGCTTTAAAAATCATATAATCTTTATAGTAATAGTTTATTACAAAATATATAATTAGTATCATAAACAATTGAATATTTAATAAAAAAGCAATTTTTGATAAACCTAACATTTTTTAGAAATTTTTTAATTTTATTAAGGGCATAGGGAGACTAAAACACGTTCTTCACAACTTGATCTTATTTTATATAGTTTTTACTAAGCTACAAAATGCTTTTTACTGATTTAAAAAATTAACAATACTTTTTGAGGTATAGCCGGTCAAAGTTGGAGGCAACAATAGGTTCCTTATGGGAGGCTCAAACTAAAACGGCAAAAATAGACTACTTTACTAAAAATCTATCTTCTCCTACGTTTTTTGAGATAACTACCTCAAACTTTTAGGAAATGTTCCTTGATATATATAGAAAATTCTGTCAAAAAAAAATTAAAAAAAATTAAAAAACAAAAATTTTATATATAAAATAAACAAAAAAAGTTTTTTCTGTTTTTTTTTTTTAACATATTTTTTTTTTAATTCATTCCTATAGAATTTTCTAAATATATTAAGGAACATTTCCTGAAAATTTGAGGTAGTTATCTCAAAAAACGTAGGAGAAGATAGATTTTTAGTAATTTCCACTTATTTGCATTTTTAGTTTGTTGCCTTTGACCGGCTATATCTCAAAAAATGTTTTGAATTTTTTAAATCTGTAAAAAGCATCTTGTAGCTTATTAAAAACTATATAAAACAAGATCAAATTAAAAAAAAAAAAGGTGTTTACCCCCCCCCCCCGCTATGCCCTTAATAGAAATCTAGTTTAGTAGAATCTTATGACTTACCAGATCTACAAATTAGGATCTGCTTTTCAAATTGAAATGGGGATCCAGATTTATTAAACTTAAGGACATAGGGGTTCCAACATTTGTTTTTTTAATTAATATTATATGAAAGCTTTAAATATAAACTACAAGTCAGTTTTTTATAGACTTTAAGATTTTATTTACCTTGTGAAATATTGTAATTTTTGGTAAAAGTTATTATACAAATGTATGGACCACTTTTTTTTTTATTGTTAATTTTGTAGGAAAATAAATAATTCACTAAAACATTTTTTTCCTTTTTTTTTTGAGCTAGATACTTCAAATTTTAAGGAAACATTCCTTATACAATTTTAAAGACTTTAACTTTTTTTTCAAATATAGTTATTTATCTTAAACAAAAAATATTGCTCAATTACTGTAAAGGAAAGAGCTTATTTAACTAACAATATAAGTGCATACCAATATTTCTATCTATTACTAGGTTTTATTGGAAAAAACATTCAGATTTTGTCAAATAATAATAACAAATTATACAGTATCTATCTTTTATTACACTAACACATGTTTTTGTGTGTTAAATGGATTAACACACTTCAATGGAGCTCTGTAAAAAAAAATACTTTAAGGAAGGAAAAAAAGCATAAGTAGGTATACACATGTGTCCATTAAAAATAAAATTAATTGTTATAGATTTTTATAGGTTTATAGTTAATAATAGATAAAATACTTAATGTTAAATCTGACTGCTATAAAAATATATAATATTTGTAAATATAAAGTCTAAATATTAATAAATTAGTAAATTGCACTGAACAAATGCTGTTTATCTATGATGCTTTTTAAAACTTATGCATAAAAGATAAGCATTACAGATAAACAACACTTGACTATTCAGTGCAGTTTTCTATTTTATTACTATTTGCTAAGGTTGGAATTTTTTTTCCAGCAAAACCTAGTAACAAATAGTAATAGCACCTCCCATAATAAATTTATAAAAATATCAAAATTAAATTTATTTTATCTCCAAAATTAATTTTTTGAAACTGGTAGCTTAGTTACTTTAGTGAAAAATTAGATACTAAAAAGTTACTTACCCCCACTATGCCATTAAACACATACAAAATACTAGAAACAAAGACAAACACAGGGATACAGCATAATGATTAATAAACTTCAGGAGTAAAAAATAATAATAACTTGTATGTGTTAAATCTGGTGAAATAAATATAATAACTTGAAAAAAACTTTTTTGTTTTATATTTTATAAATATGGCTTTGACTGAGTCTATTATGCTTTTTACAAACATCAATCTACTTTTAAAAGTCATTATCTTAAATGGTATCTGGGGCTAAAATTTTGGTCTTGTATCCCAGAGATTTGGAAAAACTTAAAAAATTTTTTTTTTTGTTTGTAAGACTTTTTAAATCAGTAAAATGAGTAAATTTAGAGTGTTTATGATTGTATGTTTTATATGTTCTAAATTTTAGTACACACCAGATTGTGTTGGGTCTATTTTATTTTGTGGTTGTTTGATTAAGGGCATAGGGGAGTTAAAACATTTTTTTCACAATTTCATCTTACTTTATAAGGTTTTTACTAAGCTCAGGGTTGCCACTCATTTTTTCAAAAATTTTTCCAGGTTTTTAAAAGTACACATTTTTGGGTCTATTTTTAGTTTTAAGTAAATTTCTATATAATAAACTGTATAATAGTATAAAAACATTGAAATGATACTGTAAAGTTACTTTAAATGTGTTTTTTAATAAATTTTATTTTGATAATGACAAAAAAATCTTATTTATATGATAGATTTTTTGTGTCAAATTGAAATTTTACTACTGCAAATGTTAAATTTATTAAAAATTCCAGGTTTTTTTTCAAATTTTTTCAAATTCCAGGTTTCCAGGTAAAGTGGCAACCCTGTAAGCTACAAGATTATTTTTACAGATTTAAAAAAATCAAAGTAGTTTTTGAGATGTAGCCGGTCAAAGTTGGAGGCAACAATAGGTTCCTTATGGGAGACGCAAACTAAAACTGAAAATAACTAAAAATCTCTCTTCTCCTACGTTTTTTGAGATAACTACCTTAAGTTTTTAGGAAATTTTCCTTGATATAATTAGAAAATTCTATCATAACAAAATTTTTTTTAAATAAAAAATAAAAATTTTATAAAAAAAATAACAAAAAAAATTGTTTTTTTGTTTATTTTTTATATAAAATTTTTATTTTTAAATTTTTTTTAAATTCTTTCCCATAAATTTTTTTTAATATATCAAGGAACACTTCTTGAAAAATTTGAGGTTGTTATCTCAAAAAACGTAGGAGAAAATAGATTTTTAGTTATTTCTAGTTATTTGCAGTTTTAGTTTGCGTTTCCCATAAAGAACCTATTGTTGCCTCCAATTTTGACCGGCTATATCTTATTAACTATTTTGAATTTTTTTAATCTGTAAAAAGTACCTTGTAGCTTAGTAAAAACTATATAAAATAAGATCAAATTGTGAAAAAAGTGTTTTACCCCTCCCCCCCTCCTATGCCCTTGATGAAAGAACAATTTTTATATATTATTAAAGAAATTTGTATTTATTATTATTAGTTTTAATTTTTTATAATTAAAAAAATAAATGTTAAATTGTACAAAATACTGTATGAAAAAACTGTACCAGTTAAATTAATTGGTGTTTTATAGTTCAAAACATAAATTATAATCAAGTTTTATGTTATATTGCCTCTGGCAAATCTTTGTTTTATTTTTTTTTTGTAATTTAGTTTTTCTAGATATTGTTAAAGAATTAAATGCTTTAATTAAGTATTGGTTAAATTAAATTTGAAACAGCTGATTGTGAGTTCAGTTTGGTGGCAGTGATCACATGGTTGATGTATTTTTAGTTGCAGCATTGGCAGATACTTGCTTAGGATTTTGAGTTTTATAATTTTCTAACACTTTAGTCTTTACTTTCTTAACTCTTTACTAATTCTCTATTAGAGTACAACCATGATATTTCTATATAACAAATACTTACAACCTTTCAATACTGAAAGACAATTACATGACTGCTTTTAATTAATCCAAATGACTGCTTTGGAAACTCTCTGAGTTAAATGTTGCAAGATCAAAGCCCATGGCCAACACATATACAAAAAAGTGTACTTAAAAAAGTATTATCCACAGTATCTTTTTTAACTGATGGTTTATGGGTCCAAATGCCAACATTGAAAACCCTTTGAGTTGAATGTTGCAAGATTAAAACCCAGTAGTTAACACAAATGCAAAAAAGAATTAATATTGTTGAAAATCATGCAATATATAAAAGTATTTTACTAATATTAATACTTAAATTTTAACTGTTCAAAAATATAGGTTTAATAGTTTGCTATTAAAAGATCCTAGTGAAGTAACTTCACTGGAATATAAATAAAAACAAATTGTACAGTAATCTTCCCTTGTTGTACCAACATATGTTTCTGTGTGTTAACGAATAAACACACTTCAACTAGGTTCTGTAAAAAATTAATCACTGTAATGAGAGAATAGAAGCATAGAATAAAGTAGGTGTATACATGTTTTCATTAAAATAAAATATTTTCTACAAATAATAGTTACCTATTATTAACTATTATCTGTAGAAAATGTTTTATTTTACTGAAAACATGTATACACCTACTTTATTCTATGCTTCTATTCTCTCATTACAGTGAATATTTTTTTTACAGAACCTAGTTGAAGTGTGTTTATTTGTTAACACAAAGAAACATATGTTGGTACAATAAAGGAAGATTACTGTAAAATTTGTTTTAAATTAAATTTTATTTTTGTACTTTTAAAATAAAGCTAAATATAAAATTAACTATAAAAAATTACAAACTATTTATAATAGTTTAAAAATAACTTCTAAAAATATTGTATTGCAAAAAAAAACAAATTTTTATTTTTTTTTAAGGTTGAAAAACATCAGTATTTATAAATAGTTAGTAATTTTCTTAGTTAATTTTATATTTAGCTTTATTTTCAAAAGTACAAAAACAAAATTTAAGTATTAATATTAATATAATACTTTTATATATTGCATGATTTTCAACAATATTAATTCTTTTTTTGCATATGTGTTAACTACTGGGTTTTTATCTTGCAACATCCAACTCAAAGGGTTTTCAATGTTGGCATTTGAACCCATAAACTATCAGTTAAAAAAGATACTGTGGATAATACTTTTTTAAGTACACTTTTTTGTATATGTGTTGGCCATGGGCTTTGATCTTGCAACATTTAACTCAGAGAGTTTTCAAAGCAGTCATTTGGACTCCTATAGACGCCACCTGGCCATAAAACACTAATAAATTTTAAAAAAACTGCTAATAACTAATGTTCCAAGATTAGCAAAAAATTACAGAAACTTATTAGAAATTTAAAATACAAAAGAGTTTTTTTCTTTTTTATTTTAGTTATCAGTATTGAAAAGAAAAGACCAATTGCAGTGTTAATGTTTTATATGAGAAATTATTTATTCACAAGCTTTTTAACTAAGTTGGCTCTTTTTATAAAAGTTTTAGATAGTCAGGGGCCTAATGTTTAGTTTTTATCGAACGCTTTGATTCAAATGCTGTATAACACTTTATTAATTGTGCTGTGCACTTTATTGTTTTACATCTGATTTTTGCAATTTTTATTTTTTTTTATAATCAAGATTAAAAATTTATTTAATTAGCATGATGCAGTAAGTTCAAACTTATAAAAAACCGCAATAAGTAAATTCAAGTTTGCGTTTACTATTTAGTAACTTTTTTTAAAGTTTCTGTTTTCAAACTGTAATTAAAACAAAAGTTTCAAACTATTTAGATTTTTTTTTAAGACAATCAAATAACACAAATATAAAAAAAAACTTATAGATAGCTGCTAGAATTAAAAAAAGGCGTAAGTCTCGTCTAGTTCTTAATTTAAGGAGCATTGTACTGTACTTTTTTAAATTCGTGAAGTCAGACAAAATAAGGTTGAAAATTAGAACAAACTTGAAAACAGTTAGATTTGATGGAACTTCATTAATATATTTTATTGAAGGTCAAAAAAAAAGACGCTAAAAGTTTTTGGTATCGGGACCTGATGCATGAAGATTCTTTCGGTTATCGAGTTGCATAACCACGGAGCACGGATACATGTTAAGATTAAACCTTGTCCAGGACAATGTTAGAAATAACAGATCTGGTTATCAAAAAAAAAGAAGAAACGCTAAGGCAAATTAAAAATGTTTGTTCTTGCAATCCTCAAAAAACATTTATAGTATATAAAAGAGAAAATAAGGTTATGTAAATATTAATGCTATAATGCTATACAAACAAAACTATAACTTACACATAAAAGTTGCGATTAAACTACAATGGACTGATCTTTGTATTAATAAAAAATTATAAGTGTTTTTATAATTACAACGTTCCAAAATTTAACTTATAACGTGTATTTACAATAACTTTAATAATAAGTATTCTCTGTACTTTTTACTTTAAAGATGACAATCAAAGTTCTCAACTTAAATATGAGGAGAAAGATCAATTATAAATTTTTTTTTTATCAACAATACGATATTTTACTCGTTTGAAACTAGTCAAACGAGATCATCAGTTGAATAAAATCTGTAAAATACTTTACAATAACATGCAGGAAGACAATAGGCTAAACTTGAAATAAAAGAAACTAAAAAAAAAAATTTAATCTGAATAAAACTAAAATAAAACTTATAGTTTAAAGTTACTAATAAATGAAAATCTTAATATTGTTAGGTTAGTTTATCTTAAACTTTTTAATATTACAGAGAAAATATTACAATCTTAAAACTAAAACAAATAAATAAATAATTAAGTATACTAACATTCAGCAGCCTTGTAAAATTTTTAAACAAGTAAATTTAGCCTATTGCTTTAATTGAAGAAATGTTTTCTTTATTAGTTGTTTACAAATTTCACAAGGCTGGTGAATGTTAGTATACTTAATTATTTATCTATTTGTTTAAGTTTTAAGATTATAATATTAAAAAAATTTAAGATAAATTTACCTTATAACATTATGATTTTCATATCTTAGTAACTTTAAACTATAAGTTTTATTTACGTTTTATTCAGATTTTTGTTTTATTTTTTTTTTAGTTTCTTTTATTTCAAATTTAGCCTATTGTCTTCCTACATTTTATTGTAAAGTTTTTACAGATTTTATTCAACTGATGATCTCGTTTGATTAGTTTCAAGCGAGTGAAACATCGTATTGTTGATAAAATTTAAAATTTATAATTGATAATAAGTATACAATAAAAACTAATTTTGATGTTTCATTCTTAAAAGTATCGTTTATTTAGTGCAAAATAATTTAACATATAAAGTTTTTGAGTAATATGACGCCTTAATAAGTCGAGCTTAATAATAAACTCTAGATAGTTCATTTAAGAACTTATCTGAACTTTTGATTAAATAATACAGAAAAAATTAAATTTAAAACTAACTACTTAGTAAACACTAATAAAATGTTAAAGATAATTTAACACTATCTTTATCAAACTTAAAAATAAATGTTAGCACCCACAGCTTTGGTTTGTACTTAATTGAGAAATAAATATTTTATATTTAAGTAAAAACTTGTTTTAGTAAATAATGTAGATTTTTTATTATTATTATTTCTTTTTTTAGCTTTAAAACTTGTTGACCTTTTTCAGTGTGCATAAATTTCAGCCGTTTTTATCATTAAAGTTTGCTGTTGTTTTGCATACGATCACTCGTTTTAAGTTGTAATCTATCTTTCTACTTTTCTATTTTCATTGTAATTAGTTAGTTTGTTGCGTATCTTTTTTTTCGTTTATCTTGTCCTGGACAAGTCGTTAAAAGGTATCCAAGTGATGTCCGACTCGATAAACGAAAGGTTCTGCGTGCACCAGGTCCAAAGGCCAAATATTTGAGCGTCTTTTTTTTTTGTCGTTCGATAAATAATATATATGGTGTCTTTTTTTTGTAAGACATTTATTGTAGCTTAAATTTTATATAAAAATTGTTGAACTTAGAGCACTTTGGTATGTTAGCTCTAGAATACTGAAGAAATCTTATTTATTTAAGACTTCAATCATTTTTTAAGAATAATTATTTATTTTTTGGTGGATAAAACTATTATTGACTTAAAACGTTTTGGATTTAAGTTTGTTGTAGGGTTGATAGCTTTAGTTTGTAAAATAAGTTACAACTTAAATTTTACCATCATAAGCAATAAAAAAGTCCAAAATTAAGTTTAAAAAACGTTTTTAAGTGATGCACACCGAAAAAAAAAGAAAATATAAACAAACTTAAAGCCTTAGTTTAAATAAAAATCACAAACAAAAACGTAAATGTACTAATTCATATTTTATCAAAATCTAAAACAACAATTTTTTAATTCAAACTTAAATTCAAGCCATAGATACGAACATTTTTATTAAGTTTTCTACTAACTTATCATAAAAATTTTTACTCACTACTTATAAAAAATATATAATTTTTTCAAAAACAATTTTAACCTTTTCGTAAATATATTTTGTTTATTGAACGATAAAAAAAGCGCTCAAAAAGTTTGGTCTAAAGACCTGGTGTACAAAGGAACTTTTCGATTATCGAGTCGTACACCACATGATTAAAAATTTCTTACACATAGTTTATTATCATTTAAATATTTAAATCTTTAGTAATTAAACAACCAGTTAAACGAAATGAAAAACGAAAGAAAATAAAACTAAACGAAAATTAACTGAATATTGTGTTTAATAATGTACTATGAATCTTGTTTAGTAACATAAGAACTAAAAAATATATACAACAAGGAGATTAACAACACTAATAACAAAAGTGTGAATACTTGAATTATAGTTTACAAACCTCTTTAAAGAAAGTAAAATGTAATACGCTGAAATATTTTTACGAAATTTTTTTATAAATATTTTGTGTTAAAACGGTAATTTTTGTTTTGTTTAATAATTTAATTTCAACAGTAAAAATAATTTTACCTTTGAATAGTTAAATAAATTATTGTAAAATTTTTTTAAGAATTTTAAAGAAGTGATTTTTACAATAACTGAACTTAACTTTTATAAATGAAAATATTAAGATAAGTACTGTAAAATTTATGCTTTTAATAAGAAAAAAAGAAAAAAAAAAAGAATAATCATTTTAACAATAACGATATTAACAACAACAAATTTCCTTCTACTTTGGAATATACTTTTTTTTTTGAATACTTGTCCAAGTCTAAAACTGTAACAATAGAAAGCAAACAACTTTGCAAACATAAAAAAGAAGGTTTTTTTTCTTTTATTTCCTCAAAAAAAAGAGATTTTTTAACTTGTAAGTTTGCTTGAAACAGTTATCTCAGCTTAATATTTAAATACTTTATTTTCTGCTAGAGTATAAACATCTTTAATTAGTTTTTTACATTTGCATGCTAAAAAAATAGGAAGGTTTGTAAGCATAAGAAAAAAAAAGTTCGTAAGTATTCTGAACTTAATTCAAAATAGTAATCTTAAAGAATAATCTTAAAAATAACTAAACAGAAAATGATAAAACCTAGACTAAACCAATGTTATTGTAACCAAACATATCAACTTTCGAACAAAAAAAAAAACATAAAAAAAAAATATTTGGACATTAAATGACAAATACTAATAACTTCTTAAACAAAAATAAATAGACGAATAGGAATGATCACTAATGACCTTGAGAATTACTATTTAAAAGATAACTTTTAAGTTCATCCTAGAACTTTCCAAAATGACTTATATTAGCTAGCTTTCAAGTTAGATGTTCTTTGAATATTTTAACAAGCAGTAACAAAAACTTAAATAAGTACAGCGTATTATTAAACTCGACATTCATAGACTAATACATAATGTGACTTATAATTTTCAATAGTTCAAATTTTACAAAATACTAATTTCATAATAAATTTTTTCATTAAAATAGTTTTGCGGTAAATAAAAGCCTTTTCTGAAAAAAAATGCAGAAATAACCAAGTCCGTGGAGTATGTAAAATCAGGGTTTTTAAAAGTTGTTGTTTTGTTTATTAAGTATCAAGCATTTTAAACAAACAAGTACAAAGTATTGTCTAAAATAATATACTTTTGCATTTAGATTTAAACTATTTTTCAAAAATCTTATGATTGATAGATTGTAAGTATGTTGTTTTAGTATTATGGTATATTTATAAGATATTAAATTAAAATTTTTAAACTTTAATTATATCTTAATAAAATATGATAGTACTGGGAGCCGATCATTTCTAACCCGATTATTTCTAACCCGATCGTTTCGAACCCGATCACCTCTAACCTTATCATTTCTAACATAATTTAACTTTATCATCTCTAACCCGATCAATAAAAATTTGTTTAATTTGTTTTTAATTTTCAAGCTAGTCTTACAAAGTTGTAAATATAATAAAGTATTTTTTTATTTTAATTTTGAAACACAATGGTTTTATTGTGTTACATAAAATTAGTGATGTACCGGACCACTATCCGGGTCCGGATCCGGCCGGATATTGCCATTTTTGTCTGCTTCCGTATCCGGCCGGATCTTGATATGAAAAAAAGTCCGGATCCGGTTCCGGCCGGATTCTAATTTGAAAAAAAAGTCTGGATCCGGTTCCGGCCGGATCCTAACGGAGATCCGGCCGATTCGGATCTAGTTAGTAAAAAAGTGCATACAGAAAAGTATTTTTTCAAAAACAAACCCTTTGTAAATTAAAAAGACTCATTTTCGTCAGTTAAAATTAAACACCTACCGTGATTGGCTCATTTTGAACACGTGACTAATTTACATTTGTTTACATTTAAACTATGAAATAAACATTTCAGAAATGCAACGCTTTACCTATGTTGTAAAATTAAAAAATTTTCCAATAAATTGTTAGGCTAGTTTTAAGATTTTTTGGAAAACTCAGGCTAGTTTTCTTTAAAATTTTGAATGAGTTTAAGCTGATCCAGATTTCAGTATTTTGTGATTTTCTAGTTAATTTTGTTCAAGAACTTGATTTTAACTGATTTTAGATTAGTAAGGCTATAGGGGGGGTCCTCCTTGAATTTTACAAGTTGATATTTTTTAATATACTTTAATCTTAGCTACCAGATATTGTTTCTGTGATGTACTTTATCTTTCTATCAATTTTCCTTATACTAAATTTAAAGTTATTCATAGTTTTTTTTTTATCACAAAAGCTTTTATAGAAATGAAATTTTGAAACTACAAATGTAAGCTCTACTTTTTATGTGAAAACTAGTGATGTACCGGACTCACTATCCGGGTCTGGATCCAACCGGATATTGCCATTTTTGTCTGAAATCCGGATCCGGCCAGATCTTGAAATAAAAAAAAAGTCCGGTTCCGGCCGGATTATAATTTGAAAAAAAAGTCCGGATCCGGTTCCGGCCGGATCCTAATTTGATAAAAAAAGTCCGGATCCGGGTCCGGCCGGATTCTAATTTGAAAAAAAAGTCCGGATCCGGGTCCGGTACATCACTACATAAAATATAACTTAACTTTAATTAATTTTCATTTTTTTTTTCAATTTAATAGAAACTTTTCTCTAATTTAAACAATTTACTAAACCGTTTGACAATAATTTGAACTGTTTTTTGTAGGATTCTTAAAGTAAGCAGTTATAACTATATTTAAGTATGATTATCTTGTAACTTACGTAGTCAGAATAATTTTAACAAAAGTAAATTGAAAAAAGTAAACCTTTACAAGTGTAGTATTTAGATACAAAAATCTTTATATTAAGGTCTATAAACTACATTGTAAGTCTGGCGTAAATGTTGTATTATTGCTGACTAATCTTTTACTGTTTATTAGTCGGTTAGTTTTCAGTTAAATCTTAAGAGTTATACAAGTTGTTCTACAACTTCCATAGGCCTGTTAAGATAGTAGAGTTTTAACAAACATTAGGAGAAATTTGATAAGTTTGTTATATAAAGTAGAAAAGCATAATTTTAGATATAACTATGGTAATAAAACAGTTATGTAATGTATAAACTGTACAGTACTGTTATACACTGTACATGGAGACATATCAGCAAGTGAAGAAAAAACTGTGGTCCCGCTTGTATACGCATTTTTACCTAACAAGCTTAAACGCACCTATGACAGAGTGCTGGGGGTCATTTGAGAGAAAGTTGATTCAAATCCACAAATATGAATTGTTGACTTTGAAAAAAGTGCAGTAAATGCAGTTGAAAAGTACTGGCCGAATGTCACCAGAGAATGTTACTTCTATCTAAATCAATCTGTGTACAGTGAAGTGGTAGAGCCGGGGTGTAAATCAAACTATGAAAATGATAGTAAGTTTGTTCATCATATTAAATTCATCTCAGCTTTAGGTTATTTACCAGATCATGAGGTTGAAGAGGGGTTCTGAATGTTGACGAGTCACTCTGCTTTTCCGGTTGAGGCAACCCAAATTGTTTGATATTTTCACAAAAATTTTATTGGGTTTAACCGGACTCAAACGTAGGGTGACAATTGTTTGCGATAAAGTTTTGGAACTTCAATGAAAGAACAAAAAATGACGGTCATAGAACTAACAACCAGGTTGAAGGGTCGCACAGAAAATTCCAGTCTGTGTTATCATGTGGTAATTCTATTTTTTTACATGTGTTGAAGCATTAAAAAGTGAGCAGGTAATCACCACTCTTAAAGTCAACAGACTTAAAGTTGGTTTTTCGGTAAAAGAAAAGAAAAATAAGTATATTGCCTTAAATGACTGTCTTAAAAAAAATAGTTGAAGAAAGGGAAGAAAAAACAGTTACGGATTTTTTACGAGCTAATGCTCGTAATTATAATTAACTTAGCTAAAAGTAATTCTCTTTTTTAAGTTCTTTTCTTATTGTTATTTCGTTTTTTTAATTCTTTTCAATAAAATAAATGTAATAAGTAAATATATATATATATGTATTATAAGTAATAATAACAAATTATACATTATCCTTCTTTTATGACACCGACATGTGTTTTTGAATCTTAAACGAGTCAACACACTTCAACTGAGCTCTGTAAAAAAATAAATACTGTAAGGAAAGAATAGAAGCTAAAGTAGGTATATACATGTGTCCATAAAAAATAATTGCTATAGGTTTTTATAGATTAATAATAGATAAAATACTTAATGTTAAATCCGACTGTTATAAAATTACATAATATTTGTAACTATTGAGTCTAAATTAAAGTAAAAATAAAAAGTAAGATAAAAAATCATAATATAAACTACTTACATGAAAATAAACGAAGTACTCATTATAACCAGTAGATATTTTAGAATTAGAACTTACTTTTTTTTCATGTAAGTAGTTTATATTATGATTAAGTATTTAATCTATAAAAACCTATAACAACTATTTTTAATTTTAATGGACACATGTATATACCTACTTTAGCTACTATTCTTTCCTTACAGTATTTATTTTTATACAGAGTTCAATTGAAGTGTGTTGACTCGTTTAACACACAGAAACATACGTCAGTGTAATAAACGAAGGATACTGTATAATTTGTTATTAATATATATCCTAGTGAACTTGTTTCGCTAGGATCCTTTGTTAACAAACGCTTAAATTTACAGTTTGAATATTTATATCATAAGTACTAATTAAGTCGTAATTAAAACATTTCGGATATTAAATAAGCTTAAGTAAAATTCCTAAAGAAGACTTACTAGACAAAATTTGATTACCTTCGGACTTGTTATATAAATAAACAAAACTGTTTAAGTTTCAGTGACTTTTTGCTCTAAGTGTAAGTACGAAATTTTTAATTAAGTCAAAGCTAGACGGTCAGCCGAAGTCATTTTAGTTTTCTGTTTCAGATAAAAAAATTCCTCATATCGTTCTAAAAATTGCACAGATCTATATAGATAATGGAATTTAACGAAACAGCAGACCAAGCTAAACTGTTATATTTAATTGAAAATCATTATTTTTAGATATAATCAAGCTAAATATAGCTCATAAAACAGTTATTTCATGCATCAAACCGCAAAAGTTTTACTCATGGTTGGTGTCTTTTTTTAGCAATAAGTCTATTAAAGTAATTTTTACGCATACCCAAAAAGCTTTCGAATCTATAATTTATTTTTAGTACGTTAAAACTTTATCGCAAAACAAAATTTATGTTAGTCTAGTAAGTTGCTTCAAAGAATTTCTTCATGATAGAAACCAAAAAGTAGTAATTGGTAACACATTAGAATTTTTACCTTTCGTAGTGGAGTGCCTCAGGGAAGGGTTATTGGCCTACTATTATTTGTAATTTTTTTCAAATAATATGAAAATAAATTACAATGATGTTAGTAGCAAAATTAATCTCTTTGCAGAGAACACAAAAACTTTAACCATTATAATTCAATTCAAATTTTGTATTTTGTAAACCATATTGATGTATTTTACCGTTGGCTAAAAGAAAGAAAATTAAATTTAAGTCTTAGAAAATGACAGGTTCTAAATATATAATTTATACGTCTATCTCTACTTTTTACTTTGTATAACAATATAAGCTATTGTTTTAAAGTCTTAGAATTTTATATATGAAAATTTAAAATGAAACCACAATACTAATTACGTTTACCAAATTTAATCAACTACATTATTAAAGTTTCATGTCTACTGATATTATCATTCTTAAAAAGTTTTATTTCGTATACATTCGTCCTAAGTTTAAATACAACAATTCAATCTGATCTTCCTACTTAAAAAAACTATATTAACCATCTAGAACCTCTTCAAAAAAAAAATAGAATAGTCTCTATCCGCTGCAATATTATTTGCCTTTCTTACATTGAAGAATAAAAAAACTTAAAATTTATTCTTTAGAACACAAAAAAAACTATATTTTTCTTGATGTTTTTTAAAACTAATTATCTACCATTAATTTATTATCCATTTTTGAACTATATTAAAATAAACCTAAGAAATAAAAACAAAAAATGCATGCAGTCATACTTAAAATGATGTTTGGCAAATAACTATTTTTTATAGTTCAGTTTAAATGTGGAGTTAGCTTCCAAACAAAACTAATCTTTGTGAAAAAGGTAAACAACTTTGATTTAAGTTAACTTGATTAAAATAAAATTTGCATTAGTATAAATTATCAGTAATTTAACCAGTTTTTTACTTATAAACCATAGATTCAATATTTAGGATTTTGTTTATTCTTTATTTAGCAGCACGTTTCCTATGTAAATATTAAAAATTATATTTAAAGCCTATCTGATCATTAAGTTTTGTTTTAAACAAAGTAAACTAAAATTCAATAAAAGATTATTTTTTTTAAGATTAGTTAGTTTTTAAAACAAATATTTTTAATTTAAAACAATGAAAATAAACAAATATATACATATCAAGTTAAAATGATCGGGTTATAAGTGACCGGGTTAGAAGTGATCGGGTGAGAAATGATCGTGTTAGAAAATATCGGGTTAGAAGTGATCGCGGGTTAGAAATAATAGTAGACCAATAATACTACATAAAAACTCTACATAAGATTCAGACTAGGTTTACTAAAAATATAAATATTTAATAATCTTTTGTATTTGTTTATTGTAGATAGATATAGATAGTCCCTGCTAAGTATATTAACTGGGTTCTGATCCGGTCTAGGTTGTAGCAAGTACTATCATACTTTATTTTTTATGGAGTTTTACTAAAATTTAAAATATAAGTTAGTGTTTTTTTTCAAGTATGTTTACCAAGTCTTTGTTATGATCACTTTTAAAGTGTTTAGGAGTTAAATTAAATATGAACTAAAAATATTCTAGGTAGTTTTGTATTTATTTTCTTATTCTGATAAATTTATGTAATAAACACTTTTAGTTTATTCCATTTCCTTCCGCGTTAGCAGTTTTTTTTTGGCTAAAAAGTCAATTTTTCTTATTTGCCAATGCCAAGGTGTCAATTATGCTTAAAGGGACACTTGCAGAAATACGCTTTTGACGAAGACACTTTCGGACAAAAATTTCCTTTTTTTTAACCCCTAGTCGATAACTATTTTTCTTATTATTATATATACTTTTTTATTTTCAAAAATGACCCACCGTGCGTGACCGCTCGTGCATATTTCACCTTATAGGCTGAAACTTTATTCTTACAAACGAAAAAGTTGACTCATGCTTTATCAAATTAATTAGACCCGGCCTGTATTTAGTTGGGATCCCGATGTTTTTTGTTAGAAATCAAGATCTGGGAAGTTTTTTAAATCGAGATCTTTGCAAAAAATGCAGATCTGGAAAAACACCTTTTTATTCTGGTTAATTATAAAGCTTGCAAAGTTTTGAATTATGAAAAAATATTAAGTGATAGTTTCTTATATTGTTTGAAGTAATTTTATTATAAAGCGTATGTTAATGTAGCGCTCAACAAAAATTTAAAAAATGTATACAAATTTACAACTCATGAATTTATTTTCAACAAGCATAACATAATTAGAAATGGTTAAGGAAAAATGGTTTTAGGACTTTCGTTTTAAGAATTCAATTCTCAATTTTTGTTTACCTTTACATTACGCAGATGTTATTTTCATTTGTTGACTTTGCCGCTATAACATATATATATATATATATAAGAAAACTTATATTGATAAAAAAGTTATATGTTGGTAAAAAAATAGGTAGTATAAGTACCGTTTGAAAGTTCTTTTTATATCATGTATTTTTGATTAAGTATATCGTTTCGTTATTAAATAATTATGGTGTTATTTGTTATTTATTTTAATATAAAGTTAAACGGAAGTAAAAATAGAAAAATAATTAAAATATAAACTACTTTCGCTCTTAAAAACAAATAAATTATTAAGTTTTACTACTCACTGCAAACAATTAAATACTTTACATGTTTTGGTAAATGTAAAAAGAAAAATTATTTTAGTGAAGTATTTCAAGTGGCAGTTGTTAAGTGATAAAAACTAATGTCTTAGACTGTTTTTAATCATTTTTTCTGTTTAAACGAATAAAGCAATAATATACATATTGTTCAATAAACTTTTCATTAATCAATTGCATTAATACCTTATTTCTTTTAATTATGACTTAGATTAATTTAAATCTTATAAATTCGGCATGACCATTTCAATCATTAAAATTAAAGACATTTCAAAAAATATCATTACTTGCAAAATTTTTGAAATTCAAGTTTAATTGAAGTATTTCAGTATTTCTAAATATATTTAATAGTTGACTCGCAAATACATTTTTGTTCAAATAACACTTTATAAAGAGCCACAACAATAACACTTATAAAGTCACCTCATAATTTATACAACTATTGCTATTTAAGTATTCTCAGCTAAAACAACTTAACGAGTGTGCAATGTTTTGAATACACAATAAAGTCAAGGAAGTTGTTTAAAGGTTAATTTAACACATTGAAAAAAAAAACTCAAAAGTTGATTTGTATATAAATTGTACGCATATCTTATAGTAGGAGTTCATTAAATTTTTATGTTTTTAAAAACAAATATATAGATTTTAAAATATTTTATTGCAACAACAAATAACTACACAACGACTCAATTAGAATATTTTAGATGTGTAAATATATGAAATTAGAAAATATTTAATAAAATTACTATTAAAATATAAAAAAAAATCTTCAAATTTTACTAAACAACTCAAAATAGAAGGTTGTTTATTGCGAAGTATAATCATGTTATTAAGACTGGTAGCATTGTGTCAGAAAATGCATTATTGAAAATCTGATCTTGATAAACTGCTTAAATTAAAAAACTCTTCTATAGCAAAACATGAAATTTTTTTATCAACACTTAAAATTTAAGATAAAAGTAAAAATATTGCACATCTATATTAGTTTTGATTTAATTTAGAAAAAGAACATAAAAGCATACTAAAATTGACAGCAATTTTATTTCATATTAATTTAAGTCCAACTATAGGTTAGAGTTAAAGTTTTAGATAAAAGTAGCAATTTTAAATATGACTCAGTAGTTTGAATACCTTTTTTTGTAATACAGTGCAAAAAAAAAATTCATAAATAAATACTAAAAAAAATCAAACTTTATAAATAGAGTACCGTAAAACTAAGTAAAACTATTTTATATGTTTAAGTTTTAAAATACAGGTTAAATTTCTTTAATTCTATTGATGTATACTTTGGTTTAAGTGTTGAGTAAAAAAAAAAAACTGGACAAATGTGGCAAGAAAACATGAAACTTACTCCCTTTTAGTTAAAAACGGTTTTATAGTGAATATAGTCAAAAAAATGTAAATAATTTTACTAATTTGACTTGTGCACTTTAACCCATATGATAATTATCAGCATAACAAACAAAAATACAGATATAAACATCATCATAAGTCGATTCTGCAGAATTCTGTAAAAAAAGCAACAATGTCCCTTATGCTAGTATTTAATTTATTTTTAAGATTTTACAAATTAACCATGTTGCAATAGCTATAAATTTTTGTTTAGTCTTTATTGCATTTTAACTTAAGAGTTATTTTGATACACTTTTGTTAAGAAGACAAACATATTAGTGTTTTCCCTTTTTTCATATTCATTTTACTCATTAACAAAAACTATATATAACTTTGTTAAAATAACAACATAAAAAAATAAAAATCATACCTTTTCATCATACTAGAGACAACCCTGGAACTTTTGCTCAGGTTTGCATTGCTCTCTCTTAACTGTAAAGTACGCAAACTTCAATAAAAAGTTAAAGACCAACCTAATTTATAATTATTAGACTTTTATAATAAAATTAAGCGACGCATAATATATGCTTCACATAAATCAAAATTATTCAAATTAAATTTATTCAAAAAATTGATTCTCATATACTACAATTACAAACTCGCTGTGATGATCTTGTTAATGTTTCTCTATCTTTGTGTAAGTTGTCTAAAATTCCCTGAGCGACTTGCTCTGTTTCAAGGGCAACTTTATAACCAACGTCCAATCTTCTGCTGCTATTTTCTAACTTTTGACTGTTATCCAGTAACCGAGTTCTCTTAATTGATAATATTGATGAAGCTTTATTTTTTTTAAGTTGGAACTTTTTTACTTGATTACTTTATTGATACAACAATTTAGAACAAAACTGTAGTTTATACTTAATAAATTAGCCTAATAAATAAAGAATAAATAAGAAACTCTTAAATACATAAGTAATTTTAACTAAAACGCAAATAATTTTTCTAAACTGACGACATTTCACTGCCTATTGATTATGAACAGTTTAACAGATGCATTGATCATTAAGATATAGTATAAAAGAATACAAAAACTATGTACAATACGAACTCTTTTAGTAGTTATATTTACTGTGAAAATATTGTTATATCTACAAATAAAACATTACTCTTTTTATTCTAAAACAAGTTATGTTAAGTTTTAACTATTTTTAAACAAAATTAAAATAAAGTATAGGAATAACAATATAATCTTATAATGTAAAATTAAATAAAGTACAAATAATCATCGTTTTTAGTATTACGAACTGTTTTTAACTTTCGACATGCTTTCTTGTTTTTGATCACTAAGATTTAACGGCTAATTACCGTAACATATATTATATAAATTTTATAAATAAATACCTTATTATTATTATTAAAAAAGTTAAATATTCTTCCTTTAAGAAGCAACTTATAGAAATTTATCAAATAAAACTTTTAATAAATTTTATTTCAAAATATGTAAAACGTTTATTCTATAAAGTCCATACAAATTATTCGATGTCTATAATATAGTAAATACTATGCATCAAATTAAAAAAAACCTTGATACCAAAAACTGTTAAAAATTAAATAAAAGTTATAAAACTAGTCCAATTTTTATACTCTTTATTGTTTTAAATATAAGTCTAGAGGTAATGCGCAAATTTTAAACATAAGCGAGTAAAAAAAATATATTTATAATAATAAGAAGAATTTCCATCATAAATTATTAATGCGTGCATCATACTTTTTTCAAAGTAAAAATACTTAATTTTCAATATAATAATAATAAAAAGACTAGAAGACGCCATAATTTTATTACTATTTACTTAACATATATATTTCTTTATTGAATTACAGTCAACTTTAACGTTCACTACTGATTAAAATTGACAAGTTGAATTTAGTTTTATTTAAATTATTATCTAAACTTTTTGTTTATGTTATAAAAACATTCAAGAACCATAATACAAGCTTATATTTACTTCATAAAAACATGCTGTAAAATTATTTACATTTCATAACATAAATTAAGTTTTTTTTTAGTTTAACAATCTAAAAACACTTTAAAATTGTTTACTAGAAAAAACTAATACTTCATTATTTGAAGCCAACCTAAAAAAAATACAAAAAATGAAAAGCAGTTTTATGAAAATATTATAAGCATATTATTAAACCTGATTAACAGATTCAGAGTCATCGTATAACAAAAGTTCTTCACGAAGTTTTGTTGGGTCTGTCAGTGATGTCAACTTTTGCTTTTTCTTAGAAAAAAAAAGTATCAATAATTATTTTTATATAAAAAAAAATTGTGCTAAAAAAACTAGAATAAAGTTTAAAATAATTGAAAAACAATTGACTTAGTATTGTTTTTGTAAACATTTTGTATACAACGTTTAAAATAGAACTTTTTAATGGTTCTTTTTAATAATAAAATACTATTTATCTCCAAAAGATTAGAAATAGATTGACCAATATGATTAATTGTTTAAAACTTGTATAAAAACTAATTTAAATAAAACTTAATTTAATACAAAATTAAAGTTAAATAAACTTAGATAGATCAACTGAACAAAAAATCATCATTACTTTCTTACGGAGTTGTTTATTAACGTTAAGAATGATAAAATTTCTTAAAATAAAACAAAAAAGTTACAATAGATATAACCATAAAATTTTAATCTTATTATTTGGTAGATTTTAATTTAATTTTTTTATATAACAAAAAAAATATACTTAAATAGCTTGTCGATATCATATTTCAAATACAAAGTAAGATTATTGACTTTATCTGTAAAACCAGAGAAGTTACTTACTCTAAAATAAAAAATGTAAAGTTACATAAGCATGTAAGTATAACTAACTTACTAACTGTAAAATAAGAAACTTACTAGTTTAGATTCAAGGTTGTTAAACTCAGTTTGATAACTTTTTACTCGATTCATTAACTTTCCTCGCTCTGAGTTAGGAAGATCTCTTATTTCTAAGTCCATTTGCTCAAGCTGCAAATAAGTTAATAGCTACTTATAATAAATTCATTGGTATGTTTTAAATAGTCTTTTCTATTTTTTAAAAGTGAAAAAAAACTTCAAAATTGAAATACAGAAGCTAGTTAAAAACACATAAACATATAAGTAAATTATTTGAACAAATATCTTAAGAATTAAAATTTTGTGAACTTGAAGCATTCAAAAAATTTATGAATTATTTAAACAAAACTAATTAAAATTCATTATAAATTGCTTTTAGACTCTGTAACGTTGACTTTAAGCATAAAAACAATTTATTCAACTAATTTTCAACTCGATGATAGCCTACGAGTAGCTTAGCTCGCAGACAGGACTAAAAACCAATACAATTTAAGAAAAAAAAAATACATAGTAAACTTAAATTAAAACCTTGTTTTTATTTCTAACGCTTGTTTATCAAAAATAAAAGAAAAAGTGGTCAAAGTGTCTTAATTTCATAGCCAAGTTGCATAAATAAGATTTAAATTGATCAGTACTTTTAATCAGATAAAAAAATACTTATAGTTACCAAAAAAAGTATTTTATTCTTTGTAATGTAGTCATTAACTTTATTGACTCTGATATATTAAAATATTATTCATGCTTAGTTCATTGAAGTTAATTCCAAAAAATTGTATTTATAAATACAAGCTTTCTTATTTTTCTACAGTTTAAGTTTATTATTCAGAAAATTTAAAGGAGTTTTAACAGGAGTTTAAATTTGGTAAAAACATATTTCTATTCCTTTTACATGCTTTTTATTCAACCACTATGGTCAAAACTCATGATATTTTACAGCTGTACTGATTATTGACAAACTACACTTGCTCTTTATATTAATAAAACGTACGTTTTACTTCAATTTATAAACAACTTCAACTAGTTTTTCATCAAAAAAATACTTAAGTATTTTAATTACAGACATTAGTTGTAAAAAGCAATTTTTAACTTGTTTAACTTTTTTTCTTAAAATGCATAAACATAAACCATGTAGTACATCTTATAATAAAAGGTATAATTTTAAAAATATGATTTAATCCAACAAAATATATAAACAAAACTAGCTATTTTGAGTGCAACTAACAAGTTCCTGTGCTTCATCTAACTGTCTCTCAGCTGCACTTATGTGCGATTTTTTTTCAGCTGTAAAGTTAATATAATTTGTCAAGTTATAGTTTATTGGGTACACATAAAAAACCTATGTTAGATTTGTTGATAAAAATTATGAATAAAAAATAAAATATTTATTCATTTAAATAAACCTTAAATATTTTTGAAGCAACTTTTAAATACTTAAATAGAAACTTAAAAAAAAAATGTTTAACATGATTTAAACTTAAACTACAGTACTAGTAGTATTAGGTAGTACTTTTAAACAACATACTTTATTTATACATGAATACCTGTTTGCTAAAGCAATCTCAAAAAAAAAAGCATACTTTTTTGTCTTAAGTAAATTAAAAAAAAAATGCTGAAGAGCTTATATTTCAAAAATTTACATATTATGAACTTTTATCAACGTAAAGTTTTTACTAAATTTTTTTATAATAAATTTGAAAATGATGCCCCCACTCATTATAAAAACCTAAAATATCTAATGTAAGTTTAAAATATCCCATAAATTGTGTTTTTCTTTTGCTCTTCAATAAAAACCTCTAAAATATCTAGAGTAAGTTTAGACTTTCTCATGAAAATCTCCCTTATGGCCCTATTTGCAGCTTATCGCCCGTGACTTAATAAGATGGCCCCTGTTGGATAAAACATGGTGTTGAATTAAATTCAGAAATATAAAACAAAGTAGCAATAACTTATAATCTAATTATAATAATAAGTCTTCTACATTCCTGTCATTTAAATGAGGACTGTAATTGCTTGATTTTAAAAACTAAAGTGTTTAAAAAACTACAATATTTATAAAAACTAATAAAATAAACCTCCATGACTTTTTTGTATCAAACTTAGTTTGACAACAACATCTGCAGTTATTTGACCAAACTGTTGTTCATAAGAAGAAACTAAATTATCCATTTTTTATTTATGTATAACTATGATTAAAAAAATATTGACAATTCAACACTTTAATAAAACTATTTAGTGAAAAATTTGAAGGTTGTATGTAAGTAAAATTTATTTGTTCAGAAGAAACAATTATCTATAAAAAACATGTCTATTAAACTTTAACTATAACTTTTATAACAATCGTTGCGTAAAACTTTAGTGTGCTCCATTATAAAACACTATTTTTTTTTTCTCACTTCTTTGTCCTAACTAAAATGTTCAAACCACTATTGGTTGCTTTGATCTGCTATTGGATTAGCATGAATAGTCACATTATCAATTTTAACTGTTCTTTGAGGGCGATAAGTTTTCTCATTTACTTCTAGCTTTTCAAGTTCATCTAATGTTTCCATACCATGTATAACTTTTCCAAAAACTGTATATTTGTGATCCAATTGAGATTGTTTGGCATAGGTAATAAAAAACTGGCTTCCATTAGTATTTGGCTTACCACTGTTAGCCATTGAAACAATTCCTCTAGTGTTGTGTTTCAAAGAATCAACTATTTCATCTTTAAATTTATCTCCCCAAATACTGTTCCCCTTTTTCCCTGTGCCAGATGGATCTCCAGTCTGGACTAAAAACCCTTGAATATTTCTATGAAAAATATTATTGTCATAGTAACCACTTGCACACAAAGCCAAAAAGTTTTCACAAGTCTTAGGTGTTTTGTCACAGTGTAACTCTATCTTAAGGTCTCCTAAACTTGTATGAAGTGAAACTGACATTTTTTATTAATTAACAAAAGCTATAAAAATATTTGTTATAGGTATTTTTGTATTGCAAATAAAAATTTGCAATAGAACTACATACAAACATATAAACCTTAAAAAAACTACTAAAATAACAAATATTAAAATCTTTAATAACTTTATAGAAAATTCAATGATAATTACAACTAAAATCTTAAATAAATGCATTGATATCAATACAATTTGGCAAAATTATGCGAAAAATTGTAGAGAAAGGTGTCAAATTACCAGAAAGGTGTCAAATTTGTATGATCAAAACTTATAAGTCGGTGATTTAAAAAAAATGTCATATAACAAAATATATTTCCAAAAGTGTTAATCACAAATTCTAAATTACTTGCTTAAAATAAGCATATTATTGCAAAATTTAAAAAATACTGGTTGACATTAACGTATCGATTAATCTTATTTAAATATAAATTGAAGGAAATATTCCTTGCATAATAAAAAACCATATTGTAACAATTAAAAAAAAATTTAGCCAAATGATTTTTTTAATAATTGTTAAAAAACAAATTTCACTTGAAATTTAAACCACTTTTACAACACAACTTTATATTATTACTTTAAGATTAGACTATAAAAATCTATAGGACAATTAGTAAAAAACTATAGAAAATAGTATGTTTCCATCTTTAACTTGGTCTTTTGATAAGGAACAAGTTAAACAATGTACCCCTTTATTTGAAAAACTAATTTAAATTTAAAAAAGTGGAAAAGCTATTGTTAGCTAATCTAAGATCTTTAAAACAAGATCAACATGATAAGAAGTTCCTAACCTCTATGCCCTTAACATAATTTGTATGCATTTATTAAGGCAATTCCCCCCAAAACAGAAAAACAAGTCTTATAAAAGCATTCAGGAAGTCTAGAAATATATTAACTGCTGATTCTTATGTGTATATAAACACTTTGCTACAACTATTAAATGATTACAAAAATATACTTACAAAACTTTAGTGTTAATCACGATCATCAAAACATCAGGATCATCAAACGATCGGCAAAATACTTTTGATCACTTGATTAAACAATATCTATATTATTCCATTTTAACAATACAAAATTTATGATAATAGATACCAGGTTTAAATTATTTGTAATAAAAAAATATTTAAATTCACCAAAAATTGACCTAAGTTTTAAGAAAGAGATCAAAAAATATCTCAAAGAATATTTTAATTCAATCTTAGGAATATAACTAATATGCATACTACAGGGTTGTAACTACTTTAAGTGTAAAAAGCAAGCAAAAATGACTATACACTAGCCTAAATTTATTATAAAATTTAAGTCCGAAAAATTAAC
Source organism: Thalia democratica (assembly GCF_965202585.1). NCBI lineage: Eukaryota > Metazoa > Chordata > Thaliacea > Salpida > Salpidae > Thalia > Thalia democratica. Next base: position 45,465,122 of record NC_139166.1, on the reverse strand, counting down.
GCATCCAAATTGTTCACAGCTCAACGTCTAAGACATTGTCAGCTTAATGTGAGATTCTACTCTCCACGCTTGTTTTATCAATTTTAGCCAGTATTTATTTCAGCCATCATCAACAAAGTTGAGATGTTTTATGCCATCGGTAATAAATAATGAACTTCACCGCAGACTACACATATTAGGCAAAAGACATTAGTTTTTAGCGTAAAACAGGGTTGCCACACACTCAGGGAACTCAGGGAATTTTTAAGTTATAGAAAATCTCAGGGAAAAGGGAATCTTGATTCTTATTTTTTAACTCAGGGAAACTCAGGGCAGTTTTGGTTTTCCAGTCGTGCGGTGAAGTTCATTGTTTATTATCAATGGCATAAAAAATCTCAACTTTGTTGATGATGGCCAAAATAAAAAATTATAAATTTAAGAAAAAAAAATTGCCAAAACCAAAAAATAAAGGTAATTAATTACCTATCATGATGTCACACCAATAAACGAAATGCATAAAAAATGAAATTATATAATAAGCCTTATATTCATATTTATATTTGATGTCTTTTTTAATGATAATTTTAGCAGGAATGCCACTCCTTGAGTCAAAAAATCTTCCCTGAGTGACCTTCAACTTCCCTGAGTAACCTTCAACTTCCCTAAGTTTTTTTAAATCCTTAAATACTTTATCATTTTAAAAAAAATTACAATGTGAATTCTAAGAATATTGAAGAACTATCCACAAGGCTAAAAAATTTATAAATAAGAACTTAAAAATAAATAAAATTAACTATTTTGAACAAAATATTGAAACTGGATTAACTTAATCTCATTCTAGATCTAGAAAAAAAATTCCGTGAAATTTTTAGACAAAACCAAAACTGCCCTGAGTTTCCCTGAGTTAAAAAATAAGAATCAAAATTCCTTGAGTTTCCCTGAGATTTTCTATAACTTGAAAATTCCCTGAGTTTCCCAGAGTTCCCTAAGTGTGTGGCAACCCTGTTTTAGACTAAAAATCAATGTTTTTAGCCTAATATGTGTAGTCTGAAAAGACAGTTAGTTTCAAAAAACTACTTAACTGTTTAGTTAAATACACAAAAATAATTAAAATTATTTATCATTAACTAAAAAAAAGTAATATTTAAGCACTTTAATTTTGCAATATAAAAATATCATATTGCTTCAAGTTTTATGTATTAAGCTTGTTCTTACTACAATTGAACATATAGTAAAAAATCCCTTTTTTTTTTGTTGTATTGTTATGAATATGTAATTATAAATTGAATTGCAAACTAAATAATTGTTTAAGACTATAACCATTATGATTATAAAATTATTATGGTTATTGTAAATTATGCTTAAAAAAGACATCAACTATAAACATGAATCTAAGGTTAACTATACACAGGGTGGCCACGGATTTTTGAGAAATTCCCAACAGGTTTTTGAAAGTACATGTTTTTGGGTCTATTTTTAGTTTAAAGTTGAGTTTAAAATTAAAAACTGTGTTAAGTAGTTTAACAACAATCAAAAGATACTGTAAGCCTATTTAAATTTGATTTTTAATAAAAAATGTTGATGATGACAAGTGTTTTTTATCAATATGAATGATATATTTTTAGTGTAAAATCAAAACTTTACTACTTAGCATGCGAAAATAGTTTAAAATTTCATTTTTTTAAGTGGTTTTTGTTTAAAATCCCAGGTTTTTTTAGCCTAAATTGTCAGATTCCAGGTTTGTCTAGGATTCAGAGTTTAGTGGCCATCTTGTATATAATTTCAGCTTGGTATTGGTACAACACCATGCTAGGTAATTACCAAAACTTAACTGTTGAAAAGGCTTAAAAAAATTCAAAATATTTATAAAAGTATGTATTTAAAATAAACTTTGTATCTAGGAGAAAAACATAAATCTTAAGAACTAAACTGATCTCATAGTCATAAAAACTAGCCTTTGTTTTGGAAAAAGAAAATTCAAACAAGCATTAGTAAACCAGAGATTTTAAATTAACATGAAAAAATAGCAAACTAATAAAAATTGGCTATACTTTTCTAAATTTACTAAATAGACTGAGTTAACTTGTGCAAACTTTAATACTTTGAGTTGTTATAAATATCAGGTCTGTTAGAAAATATATTAGAAAATCTAAAACTACAGATATAAAAATGTAAATTGAGTAATTACCTAGGATGATGTCACACCAATATCAAGTTTTAATTATAATTTATTCAATGTCTTTTTTCCCATAACTCTAAGTAAAAAATCAGTTTTTTAAGCTTAATATGTTTAGTCTAAAAAGATACTCTGCATTAAACAAGCTATATAAATTTATAAACAAAATTAAATTTATCATAAACTAATAAAACTTAAATATTTAACTGCTTTTATTTTACAATATTATTATCAATATTAAGTATTTTATTGGTTGGTTCACCTTGTATTGTAAAATAAAAGCAATTAAATGTTCAAGCTTTATTAGTTTATGGTAAACAAACTTGATTCTATTTATGTATTTATAAAACATTGATTTTAGCCAAAATTATAGTTAAAATAGATTTTAAGTATAATATAAATAGCTTGATATTGGTGCTACATCATGCTAGGTAATTACTGTAAATTGTTTTGAATATATGTAGCAAAATCAGATAAACTAGGATTTAAAGGTATGTAAGCATTCATCATAATCTAATTGTTATCTTTACAAAGCAACACATATGTAATACATTCAAACATGGAATAAAAGTTTATTTATACTTTTTTGTTGCCTTATATTTATCATAATAATCATTAGATGTAGCTTGTACCATTTTAATCAACTACAGTAATTAGTATACATTGTTTATTGAACAACAAAAAACGCTCAAAATATTTGGTCCTAGGACCTGGTGCACGAAGAACCTTTTGTTTATCCTGTCGTACACCACGGATACCTTTTAATGTCTAGCACAGGACAAAGTGTTGTTATATTTTTGTATTATATTGAAACACAAACTGAAAAAAGTTTAGTTTGAAATTGTATTTTAAGTTTGGGAACTTTATTATGGCTTATAATTTCACACAGACAAAATACAGTTTGTAACTTTTTGTAGTCTTTGTTATAAAGAATACAGAACAGTATTATTTTTCAATCTTTGTTTATTCATTCATTTCTTAAATATATAAAAGTTTTATATAAGAATCAACACACATGTAGGATTTGTATTAGAAATACAGTAATTTAACACACTAAGACAATCAAAATTCAGACTTGTAGTAAATTCACAAGAAACACAGTCAAAAACTAAAGTCTTAAAGCAAAGATTAAAACACTTATGGTTGTTAAAAGTTTGATCATAACATTAAAAACCCGATAACAAAAACTTTATATCCTTGATAGAAATATTACACAAATTAAACGAACAACATAACAAATATATTTACCTATTGTTTATTGAACGACAAAAAAACGTTCAAAACATCTGATCCTAGGACCTGGTGAACGAAAAAACCTTTCGGTTATCAAGTTGTACACCACTTTTGATATAGTCCTATATGATACCTACTTATATGGGTCCGATTGTAATTTTAAAGTAATTCCCCTATCGTTTGCTGACTCAGTAAAAAAATATTTAGTTTTTATTTTTAGTTAAAAGTTATTTATTTTTTGATAAATTTTTAACATATTTGGGTATGGTGGGTTAGGTGTAAGGGTAGGGGTAAATTAAAACTTTTTTTTTAATTTGTTGACTAATAAAATATTAAGGGAAACACCTTTAAATTACAACACTTACATTACAACAATATTTAAAAAAAATGCTTAAAAAGTAAAACATTTAAATAAAGAATAACTGTTCTAATTTCAACTTTTGCTTAGCTAATGCCAAATGATATAAAAAACAAGTAAATTTTTAAAATTTGAAAATTCCTATAACTATAACAGCAAAACAACAACTAAAAATAAAAAAATAAGTTTTTAAAATTTCTTTTACTTTCTTATCAGTTTTGAAGGCAAATAACTTTGCTGTTTTTAAACATTTCAAACTTAATATAAAATTGATGAGGTCTAACAAGTAACAACTACTTTGACGGAAAATACATGAAACTTTTTATTATAAACTGTAAAGTTTCGAGTTGCTTCTTACTATCCATTTCATTTACCAATTTACTTAAAAATTAAATTTTCAATTAGAGATATACTATACCCATGTTTATCAATTGTTAAGTATTCAGAGTTCTTTCTTTCTAGCAACTCTATCATAAAGCTAAAACTTCCATGTACTTTAACCCAAAATTAATTAGCTAAGGTAAATTAATAGTTTTTGAAAATTATTATTTTTGTTTTCATTTAGATTCTTATGCGTCTCGTCATGAAAAATAAAATACAAAAGTTATAAAATTTGAAACAGCATTATATGAGTTTTAGAAAAGATAATCTAAATTTAGAGAAGTTTTATAACAATTCTGCTTCAAAATAAACTTAAATTTTACAGTCGGTTGACATTTCTGACTCTGAGCATGCTAACGTCTTTATCTAAAAGACTTGAAAAAATAAAATAAAGTGATTGGCAATCAAGCCTTTATTTGAAAGCTCGTCGAAAAATTTGCTTATAAAATCTTATTTTGGTTAGGTTATTATTAGATAGTAATTATTTTTTAACAAAACAAACTATTATAATCATAAAAAATTCTAATATTAGCTATATAACGCTATAATTTGAAATAAAGTATGAAAAATGTTTTAGACAAGTTATTATGCTTCTAAATGATAGAAAGCAAAAAAAGTTTTAGTAATTATGCTACTTGCCATAAACTTAAGCTCATACTTAAATTAATAATTCAGTTTGTTAAATTAAATTTCTTAAACTAAACAAAATAAGTGAAAAAAGTTAATAAAAAATCATCAAAATTTTCAGCTAATACTAGAAAAATCATGTGTTTTAAAAATAATTATTTTATACCTAAAAGTTATGTTACATATATTTAATTAAGTTACAAAAACTCAAACTCTTATAAAACATTTAGTTTTCAGATATTTAATAAAATCTTATCTGCTAAACAATTTTTATTCTTTTATATAAACAGACGAAGCAATATTAATATTTAATTTGTAGAATATCTCCTTTTATTAATTATATATATATGAACTGATTACAAAAATATAATATGTTAAAATGTAAATTCTATTTGAATAGGATTCTTTATTTAAGCACTGACGAGGTCTTTGACCGAAAGTTAGTTTGTAAAATAAAGTCTTGAAAGAATAAATTAAAAGTATAAACAAGTTTAAACAACAATAAAAAAAGAAGCTGGTTATATTTAAGCCAAGACTTGACGTGAAAAATTGCTGTTTTTTTAACTTAAAAACATTTAGATGTTTATAAAATTTATTAAAAAATATCTAATTAAAAAAAAAGTAAATATTTTGTAATTTTTTTACATTTTAAAAGAAGTTATTGAAAATTTATGTAATGAGTAAAGTTGTAATAATTAATAGAGGTTTAAAAAATTCTTTTAACAATAAGGTTAAATGAGTTTTAAATAATTATAATTTATTAAAATCAGTAAAAAAAGGACGGTCATTAAAATTAAATTACACTATATGGCGTGTAATAATAAGATATTAAGCTTTTAACTATTTAGTGTTTTTAGAAACATCAAACCTCTATCTAGTTTTCAATAAAGTTATTTAATCTTTAAAAAATAAATTATTTCAATTTTAAACATTATAACTAATATTATTTCGTAAATATATATTTTTAAATTCTAACTTAAAAATTTAAAATCAAGATTTTTTTTATGGTTTAGCTTTGTTAAATAAGTTTGTACAATGCTGCAGCATACATTGTAATGTTCCCATGATGTAAATTACATAGCATTTGCATAATAACTAGTTATTTAAATACCTCATTTCTTTCCAAGTTTAAATATTAAGAATAAAAAGTATGAGTATATTTTTATAAGTTTAAAGTTTTACAAACTAAAAAATTGTTAGCTTTAGTACTTTGGTTATCGCGATCTTAAACTTTGAACTACGTTAGAAAAATAGTCAATTTTTCACAATAAAAAACAGTCCAAAAGTTGTATCGGATAATTCTGTTATATATAAGAATAAATGAAGTTTTTAAAAGTATAAGCTTGTTTTACAAGGTTTTTTCTAAAAGCTTTTTTTTGTTGTAACTTTTGTTTTTATTAGTCGTATTAACGTAACTAAAAGAAAAGTTTTCTAAAAAACACCCTTTATTACAGAAATTTCATAGGGTCAAGATTAAATAGTCAAACATTTTTTAGGAACTGTTCTCAACTTCTGTTATTTGCAAATACTTCTTTGATTTTAAGTTTTATTTTGGAAAAATTTATTTACAAGACATAAACAATTGTAGTCAATGTATTGAAAGAACTTATTTTAACATTTAAATCGATAAAAATAATTCAACAACTAATGGAATTTTAAATCTATTTTTTCTGAAAAACAGCTTTTTAAAGTATTTTTTAAAACTATTAGTTAAATCAAAACTTCAAAAATATATAATTTAGTATTTTTAAACTTATACTCTGTATCAGTGGTCTTCACGGTATGCATAAAATATTAATTTTGGAGCTCACGAAACTTTTAGGGTGCACAAGTTTTTCTAAAGTATTACTGGTTTTTTGTTAAAATGATAGTTTTTGAACTTTCGTGTGGGTAAATACAAAAGAACGACTCTACTAATACAGAGAACCTCAAAGTTAAATGTTTTTTAAATAGTTTACAATCCAAATCCAAACAAAATTAGCTATCTACAAATAGTAAGTATTATTAACATTACCTTACATACAAATTTATTGTATAAACTAATATACCACTAATAACAGTTCTGTATCTTATATATACAAAATTCATAAGGCTTTTGTCAAAAAATTAAATTCCAAAATTTATCATGGTCTTTACAAATAGCAGAAATTGAATTATATAAAACCAAAATTTTAGGAAGGTTGTTATAAATTTTAACATAAATAAGCTTTTAGATCCAAAAGTACTTTAGACTCAGAATAAAATACTTTGCACTTATGATGCATAAAATCGACAGTTCGGTCTGATCTGAAGGGAAACCTTTAAGTTTGTAGATACAAAGCAATAGTAAAAACAACTTTTAGCAAAAAAATGAACGTAACTATCAAAAAGTTGTTTATAAGAAACTAAAATAAAAACACTTAAGAAACTAAAAAAAACTGGTTAAAAAAAAATAAACTTTGATTTGGGTTTTCAAAAACTGTGATTTCATAATTTCTTTGTAAATAATTTTGATATCTTTTTTTTTGTGTTATGTTTATCATAAACGCAATCTTTGTATTCTTTTATTTTTTATGGGATATTGAAATTAGTTAAACTAAGTTGTTTCAAAATGGTAACCATGATTTCAGAAAAAAAAAACAAACATACTAAAATTTGCTTTTAAACATTGTGAACAAAAAACTAAGCAATCAGCTCTTTAATTTAATCGTAATTCCACAAAAAAAAAATTCAATATGCAATACAATCACTAACTTTTTTTCGAGTTTTCTGTAGAGTTTTCGTCAATCACTATATATATTTTTTTGTATATTGCGTGAACAGTCTTTAAATTAATTTATCATTCGATTTCTATTAGTATTTAACTTTTAAACTCTATTTTTAACTAGAATCCATTCAATTGTAAATTTTAAATTTTTCAAGCTTTTATTAACTTGATTTTTTTCTTCAATTGTATATTCCAGATAGTTTAAATACTTTGTCAGATTCAAAATCTCTAAATAGCTTAATATAAACACATAATCTTTATATATTTGCAATTTACATCCGTTACCATATCATCTCAGCTTTTTTTAGTTTTTTGGTAAGAATAAAAACTCCTTTAATTTCTCTAGTTTTCTCACACTTTTATTTAATATAATTAACTTTTGGTAGTAGTTCTTGAATTACAAAACTACTCAACAGAGTTTTATTTAAACTCTATTAAGTTTGATCTTTGTTTATTTCTTTCAATATATATTCTATTGTATACTTTTTACTCATTACTACTTTATTCAACGTTTAAATAATTGCTACGAAGTAAGAGCTTATGATGTTCTCTAAATTGATTACACGTTTTTTGTCTTAGAAACAGAATGAAATATTTTTAACCGAATTAAGTACTGCAAAATTTAAACAATAAAAAAAATATTTTTAAAGCATTGATAAAAATGATAGATGAAGATAGTGTTTATAATTTGAAAAATGTAGAAGCTTTTGTATTCAAATGTTTTAAAAGTTTTTAATAATGATTTTTTAAATTACTTGTACAGTTTAAAATAAAAAAGAGCGTTTGAAGATTGTGAACAAAGTAACAAAAAAAAAAACTTTTTGCAAATCAATTATTACAAAGTCTGCGAAAATGACTACTTTGAGATATGAATAAAAAAGCAAATGTTAAATTAATTAAGTATTTTTGTGATTTAGGAAGTAGAGTTTGACATTTTATTTATATAACTAAAAATATATTATAACTTTAAAGTATTTTTGAATTTAATTTTCGAATATTGCACCAAACTAGAAAATAATTTCGTCTGTGTTAACTAACTTATTATTTTAAAATTTTTGAGTTTAATTGGCATGATTTAAGAAGGTAAAAACTAAAGAATTATAAAGTTAAAACGGTTTAAATATAACACTGGGGATATAAAATAACTGATCGGCTCTGCTCATTTAATTTAAAATTTTTTTTACAAAAACATTACACTTAGATAATACAAAAACTAACTATTGTTCAATTTTTCTTTAAAATTCATTGTTATATTTATGGATTTGCTTAAATAAGCTTCAAGATAATTTCGTTGTTCTTTTTTTTTAGAGTATTAAAATTTTCTTTTTTCTTTTTGTTATACTTTCAGTTATAAAACTTTCAACTTTTTGATATCTCGTAATACGTGAGTACAAAATTGTAACTTAAGTTGTTCAACTAGAACTAAATCCAATATTTCGTATAAATCAAAATTTCTAAATAGTTTTACATACGTACAAAATCTTCACAAGTTTATATTCAGTTTATTTAACAATCCTTGTTTGTAATTCTTTTTTTATACTAATCAAGAACAAAAAAAATTGCTTTTTTTTACTAAACTAACTCATATTTGATTTAATTATTTTTATGCAACTTTACACAGGAGTGTATAACTTAAACTCATTACAACAATTGATCAATAATCCTTTCAATAGTTTTTGCATAACTAGGATTCAAAAAAAAAATTTTTGTAAACAATTCTTTCACATTTTTTCATCAGTAAAATGTACAGAGCTAGACTAAGTTTGCTTTGTTACAAGCTAAAAATCTACTTGCCTCATCAAAAAATGTTTATTTAATTTAAAAAAATGTATATGAAAAGAAGCATTAAACTAGTACAGGGGTCGGCAAACTGCGGCCCGCGGGCCAATTGCGGCCCGCGAAGGGTAAATCTGCGGCCCGCGAAAGAAAATTTTGTGGCCCGCGAGCATGTAAATGTGGCCCGCTGAGCAGAAATATATTTCAAGTTAAATTTTTTTCAGTAATTCGATTTAATTTGATTAGTTTGGTTTTAAATCTCTGTATAACATTTTAAAATAATTAGAAGAAATTACTGCTTTAGTTTAAAAATGTGAATAAGACAGATTATCATTCTGACTAGATATTTTCTTAGTTTCATAATAACTTCTTTTTTACAAAAGCAAGTAATTATCTGAAAAAAAGAGTGTAAAGAGTTCTTGGATTTAGTAAGTTAGTTATATGATACCTATTTATTAAATAACTAAATGCAAATGTTTTCCATTTGTGCAAAAGTATTGCACAGTAATTAACTAAGTATCATTTCTTTATAGCTTAGATGTTTTTTCCAATAATTCTTATACCTAAGTTTCTTTTATAGATTTTTTATTTGTAAATGTTATATTTTGGTGTAAAATTATTTAGAATAACATAGTAATAAGAAATAAGGTTTGTTTAATTTTTGTTTTGACACATTTTAAATTTTTAGAAGCTTTCTTTGCACTTTAAATTAATTTCTACGCACACCAACTTAAAAAAGATGCTCATATTTTAAACCACTTTTTATTTAATGATTTAATTAGTTTAAGTTTAGTTTATGCATAACTTTCTAACATTGTTGTTTCTACATGTAATACCTAAATTTGTACAGACACATTTAAAACAATATATATAACATAAAGTAATACAGTTTTTGTTAGGTATACATTTTTATTTTTCAAACATTGTTTTTGTCAAACTAAGTTAATTTTAATGCCTTGCATACCAATACACACAATTGGTGTTTTTTGGAGTTACCTATTTAATATAAACTAGATTTAAGGATGGTAAATTTATTAAGTTTGCACATTGTTTAAAACAGTTCAAATTCAAGCAAATAAACAACTAAACATTACCACACACTCAGACTATCACTATTTGAAGACTTCAAATTTCAGGCCAACTAAGTCATTCTTTAAGTTTTTGGCTAGAATTGATTTTTGTATACAAAAATAAAAGGAATGTTTTTGTTGACTCAGACTGGCTTTTTCGCTTGAATGAGTGGCAAATTAAACTTATAATGTATGTTTTGCTCAATCCACAGTGTTAGTTTGAGTTATAATATATCTTAAGTTTTAAGTCTTGCAGCTGATATAATTCAAAATATTATTATAATATTGTGTACATTTAAGTGTGAACAATCAGTGAAGCCAAAAAACTTAAATCCCGTAAGGCAGGGTTTCCCAAACTCATTTTCTAAATCGCCCCCTTTTCAGAAACTTGAAAAATAATCGCCCCCCACGATTTTACAAAGTAGTTTTTTTTTGAGTACAAACTTTCGAGCCGAAAAAGTTGTGTTCGAAATGTAATTTAGTCTGGTACTTCTTTAGCACGCACTTTTCGGCTGTGTTCAAAGTAGTTTACATGGCTTGAGAAAATAAGTTACATTTGTTTTCTTATAAGCCCAAAACAGTGTATTAAAATACTTAATTATTACAAAGCCTTTTATAATCTGTAATCAATTCTGTTTAGGTATGAATTGTTTCGAAACTAATGAAACTTTTAGGGTAGTGGTGGACAACTTTTGTAGTCAGCAATTCATATTTACAAAAAAATCTTTTCTAGTTTCAACTTGTTAAAAAAATGTAATTAAGGGCTGCATAATTTAAAAACACAACATGTATAAAAAATTCAAAAACTCGAGCAAAATTAAAATAAAATGATTTAGTATTATTGTGATCTAGGAAATACTATTGTAAACTGAAAACCAAAATGAAAGCGTATTTCAAAATACTAAGTGTCAAAAAGCTAAATTTTATTTATTTTGCACAAGTAGTTTTAAGTTACTTAGCGGGTCGAAATTTGACTGGATCTTAACCGTACGTTACCCATCTGAAATCTTAACTTAAACCTGACAGTATAATAATCTCTCATATAACGAATTTCGGACATTTAGAAGTAATTATTTAAGCCGCACAAAATACTTAAATTATTTTATAAATAAGCATATTCTAAAATTACTATATCAGATATTATAAAACTATAAAAGAATGAACAGTTTATTTTACAAATAATAAAACACATATTAAAACATAATTACTGATCTAGTTTGAGGAATTTTGACCGACTGGTTGATTATCTCACATGAAAAGTGGTTTCATCAACAGCCTCTGTTAATGCAGTAAAATTATTAATTTTAATGCTAAGGTATATTATAAAAAGTTAGTTGTAAAGTTAAAAACTTAATTTTAAACTTTTTAAACTATATGTTTTGTAGTAGGATACCATTAAATAGTATTTGACTTGGAATAACCTTTAGGAAACTAAACCTTAATTTTATCATTTTTATTTTTCTTAATTTAAATTTAAAAAAAAATCAAAAGTTTTACAGTTAATACTATGAACAGAAAGTGATCGATTAAAAAATTCTTTTAACTAGGTTAAAATTTTGTTCTTGAACTGTAGCAGTCTTTTTGATGGCTTATGTAATACTGTTTAAATTTATTTTTTCTCCGGTTAATAGCCTATAATAATTTACCATAAGAAAATAGTGTAAAACTAAAAGCTAGTGTTGAACTATTAAAATAAACAACACATTCTAATTACTAACATATTAAAAATTAAGATAAAACAAAAAACAGTTGTATTGATAGTTTAAAATTCCTTAATATATAGATTTTAAACAATAATAAATCAAGTTAGAAAATAAAATTGAGTTTAAGAATCTTTTAAATAAAAAATTTGAAGTCATTTCAAATAGAGACCTCAAATCTATACTCTTTTAAAACCAAAAAAAAGTTTTGAAATAAAAACTTTAATGGTTATCAAGATTTTTTTATTTATACAGATTAAATAAGTAATAACAAAAATATCTCAATAATTTTCTTTCAAACAATACTTTAATCACTATGCTATAAAAACTTTTAGTGTAATGTAAAACGACAAATATAAACTTAAAAATTAACCAGGTCAAAATAAAACTATTAACAGATTTAAAACATAAACCATTTAATAAATACAGTAGACTTCCGCTTGAGTTCGCACTTTGAACAAAATCAAAAATTGCTAACTCAAAAATTATTACCATTTTTTTTACAAAATAATAAATTTAAATACGTTATATGCAATAACGTTATGGATAATCATGAAATCAACTAAAACATAAAATAAACATTCATTAAAAAAATAGATCTATATAAGCTATTAAATATTATGTATTTTTGTTTTATTAATAGTTAGTAAGTAATATATTTTATTTAAGTTAAATTTTAGAAAATAAAAATTTGCACTTTTTATCGGGTAAAAAGTACGAACTCAAGAGAAAATCTACCTTAATTAATATTTATTTGGCATTATGCAAACCTGTTGTAGAATAAATGACTTAGTAAAATTTTTATCATAAAAAAACTACTTAATACAATACAAACTAAGTTAAATAAGAAGTATTTTAAATGATCAAATAAAATTAAAACACTTTCATAAAGTAATGTCTGCTATTGAAGTCTAATATAATGTGAAGGATGAGGTTCACGACTGCTTGCAAGTTTCTCTAATCTGATTCTTAATCAGTAAAATAAAGCCTCCTTTATAAATATCTAGATTAGATCTTTTGCTCAAGATGTTGATAACTGAACTGAAAGCTTTCTCAACAACATAGCTAGAAGGAAAAACTATAAACAACATTGTAAATTCCTCTTAAATGATAGGATATTTTTCCCTTAGTTTTTGTTGAGTCCAAAAGCTTTCATATCGTTCTTTGGAAGAACTTACTTTAAGTTCAAGGTCAGTTTGTAAGTCTGAGACGGTTTCCTGTAAGTCGTTTACTTCAAAAAGATCTGCCTCGAAGGGATCCTTTATTTTCATCTATATGATAGCTTTTTTGTGTCAAATCGAAATTTTACTACTTAATATGTTGAAACTTTAAAATTTCCAGATTTTTAAGTTTATTTTTGCCTAAATTGACAAATTCTAGGTTTTTCCAGGTTTTTAGGTAAATTGGCAACACTGTATAATTTATTTCTTAGTCTAACTTAGTGACTTTTCAAAAAACAATTGGAAATATCATGAGGTGATTTAACTATCACCTCATGATATTTCCAAAAAAATTAAAGTATACAGGGTTGCCAGTTTACCTAGAAATTTAATAATATATAATATAGATTTTACAACTCATTTATGATCCCAAATAACATATATGTCAGATTATAAAATGGTGAGAGGGATTCCGATTGTCTATGATCTATGTAATTGTTAAATAAGAAAATATATGAATGAAAATATGTAATTTACTTGAAAGTAGGAGTCATAATTACTTGATTTTTTTCTCTATATTTTACATAAAAAAATAAACTTTTTTTGTCTAAGTTTTACTTCAGGGTTAAATATTTAATAGCAAGCTAAAATTAGTAAAATGCTATATAAAAAAAAAAAATTTATGACAGTCAAACATTTTAAAATCGCCCCCTTTTCGCCCCCTTACTAGTTATCGCCCACCCTTTCGCCCCCTTACTAATTATCGCCCCCCAACTAACTAAAATCGCCCCCAGGGGGGCGATATCGCCCACTTTGGGAAACCCTGCCGTAAGGCTTTGAATTTAAAAATTTATGCTTAAAAAATCTGGAAAAAACTTGTATTTGAGAACTTTTGATAAACCTGAATTTCAAACAATTTTTACATGTTAAGTAATGAAGTTTCCAAAATATTTTTTATGAAGTCAAAATTTACCAAATAAATATTTTTTTATTAAAAAATATATTAAAGTAGCTTAACAGTATTTTTTAATATTTATATATTTTTTAAGACATTTTTTTTAAATTTAATCAAACTTTATACTAAAAATAAAAGAAGGGATGTACTTCCAAAAACTTTGTATTGGTGCATTGCACCTTTACTTGTAAATTTTCACCGGTTGTTGTGCTTCGCGTTGGAACTAAACCAAAAAATTCTATTAAAATGTCAAAATTGAAAAAAATCTCTAATAAAAATTCTCAGATGATCAAAGGTTTTTCTATCAGTGCTCTCATGTTAACAGATTGATTAAAGTCTTAATTTAATTCATTCGACTTTATAACCTTAATGCATTTCCTAAATACGACTTCTTGTTGTCATTGAAGAAATAAACAAAAGTTTTTCATTACCGCCAACATAAATTCTTTAAAAAAGTTTTCAATTATAAACGGTATCTCATTTTAAGTGTTAATTTTGCTACTTTATATCTTGCCTTAATAATTTTTTCTGATCATTCTGTAGTTACTGAAAATAATCATGTGCTTTGTTGGAACTGACTTTGGTGATTTGTTTTTTTATCGTGTCTCGCAATAACTCCTAACTAACGTCTTTTTGTTCTTGTAGCTCGTCCTATATTTTACTAGCACTATTTTTAAATGCAATACTATTATTGCAGGTAAAGAATTGCTATAATGCTTAATAAAAAATAAGTTATTCTACTTCACTAATGACTTAATAAAGTTTTATACTTTTGTTAAATTTCTTTAACAAACTTAATTGTCCAATCCAGCTGACTTATATTTTTTTGGCATGTAAATTACTTACTGTTAATAACCTTCGTAATTTCTCTATGTTGTGAACTTTATTTTAACTGGGTTGCTACACAAACAGGCTATTTTAAAAACTTTAAAACTCAAGTGTGTGTGAAACTTTTATATCAAACACTTTAAAGAAATGTTCCAATTCTCAGAATAGTTTTTATGACTGTAGTGTAGTATACTAATTGTAGTTTTTTCTTGTTTTATTACTATTTGTGTACTTTTTGATAATGATGATATTTTAAATAGGTATTTAAGCTTGATTAACAGCTATTTATTAGCTCTTTTAACTTTTATTAAACTTAGGCTGGTTTGATCAACTCAGAAATGTTTGCTATTTAGGTGGAAACCATGTAAAAGACTAATTACTAATAAAATATTTTATTAAAGTATTCGAGAATTTGTTTTAGCTTTCTTGAATACAAAAAGGTATTAGTTTTATTAAGTTAACTAATTACTAAATTTTTTAATGAGTGTAAATTATTTACCACGAAAAAACGTTTTTTGAAGTAAATATTCTTAGAACTATGAAAAAAGGTAACTAATATAACAAATGTACAATAGTAACCCATAAATTGTCTTTCAAGTTAGGTTTTTATAGAAAATTAGGTTGTAAATAAAATTAAATAAATATTAAGTTTAACTTATTAAGTGCTTATGAAAGTACATAATTTATTAACATTTATGTATATTAGTCAACGTAAATTCTATTCTAAAAAATATTAATTTAAATAGGCATTCTATGTATAGCTAAAAGTATTTTAAAATAATAAGGTGAATAAAAGTAAAAATTTTTTTTTAGTGTGACTAAAACTAAAACCAAAATATTTTTCAAATGTCACTAAAACTAAAACTGCGGCCCGCGAAGACTTTGGAAACTTGAAATTTGGCCCGCGACCACCAACTGCCTGCCGACCCCTGAACTAGTATGTACAGAAAAATACTTACTTTTTTAGTTTTTTCCAAACCTTTAGATTGAACTTGGTAAAAAAACCTATTCTTGACGTTTTACTAAGTTGGCGTTCTTTTCGTCCAACTATCAATTCAAAAAACTAAGTTTTAAACAAAAACACCTATTATAACAAAAAGTAACAGACTTTAACTGCCTCAGGTTTACGTCATAAGTAGTTTGTTTTGCAATTATTTTAAATAAATTTAACTATGTATTGTAATGTAAATTTTGTGCAAGTTTTCTTAAAGTAACACAATTTTTACTAAAGTACTAATTTTTGTAATAAAATTTATTATTTCGTATAAAACAAATTTACTAATTTATAGGTCAGCAGGTATTTGGTAGTTTTGAAAATATAAATTTTGCGGGCGGCAGTTTCAGTTACAACTTCACTTATTATTACTCAACAAACAATTTAGTACCCAATTTTTTGTTTTTGTTTATACAACTTGTTTCAGCAAAAAACAATGTAACATAATAAATAACGACTAGTATACTTAAAGGTCAGTCTGATCTACATAATTGGTGAATCTACAAAAAAACATTTTAGTTTTAATTTAGTTATTAGACCCTTAATTTTTGATTTATTTTTAGTATGTTTGGGTTAAGTGGATTAGAGATAAGGGTATAAATAAATAAAAAATATAAAAAATGCCTAAGAAAAACTTCTTGACTCAGCAAATGTGCAAATCAGAATGAACTTTAAGTACACTTTTTAAAATAACTAAATTTTGATTTGGGGTGCACTGAATTTTTTCTTTAATTTTTGTGTTCAGAACTTTCGGTTACTTTAAAAACAACTCCTTGTACAATACTGTATGAAAAGAAAAGTTATTCAACTCTAATAAAATTTTTTAAGATCCTGAAGAGATTATTTTTTATCATTGAATTAGTCTATCTAATTTTTAAAATGGCCTCAACATATCAACTTTATCATTACTTTTTTCATAATCAACTTGTTTTATACTTTTTCTTAGCTTAAAAAGAACCTTCAGAAATATGAATAAGAAAAAGTTTTATTAAATACTTCAATTTATTTGTTTGTAAGTTCTTTATATATAAATTTTGTTTTCAATTGCTTTAAACAATTCTAAAGTTAAAGAGCTTACACTAAACAACTACAAGGTGCAATCTATATCCACTTTATTGAAGCTGAAGTTCAAAAAAACTAAGCTTTGTTTTATTAATGTTATCGTGGTTAGATAAAAATATATTAAACAACTGTTCCGAAAGAGGCTGATTAATTATAAAAGTATATCATTATTTGATTTATCGAAATAAACTACGGGATATTAACTTTATATTTATAACTCTAATAGATCGATACTTTAGAACAGAGGTCGAAAGCTCTTTATGAGGACGAGATTTGAATCACACAGTAATTAGAAAACCTGTTCCAAAATTTTAAAATTGCAAAGTAGTATTTTAAACAGAAATTCGTTGCGTGCCAAAAGTTTTCCCTAGGCGGGTCACAATATATACTACAGATGAATTTGTTGAAAAAAAAAACTTTTGTTTTCAGGTAGCTATCAAAAATACTTTAGAAAACAAAAAAACAAACAAAAACCGTTTAGTATAGTTTCAATTTCATTTGAAAATGGAGATAAAATAAAGTTATATTTCTGTACCAAAAACAAATTAAAACAAAGTTTTGATCATGTTACTTGGATCATCAGCTTTTGGTGGGTCTCAGCTCAGTCTACCAAAATAATACTATCAGTTTTAGCATGTTAGATTTTGTAAAAAGTATCTATTTAGCAAACTTTTTATTTTTAACTTTGTTAATAAGCTTTTAGAAAAAAGTTAATTGCTAAGTATTACAATACTAAACTTGGTTGCATTTTAGTATATTATTTAATAGATTAATAGCAGCCGTAGTGAAAAAATATTATTTCACTTGATTAAGTTACAAGACATTCCTTTATAAACCATAACAAAAAAATATTTCTAATGTATTACTAATAAACAATAGTTCTAAAAGTCTTGGTACTTAATTTTCTGTTAAATTTTCTTTTTAATTGTCAAGGCTTCGTTTTAGTTTTGTAACATAACTCGTCTTCGATTAAATTTGGTATTTTTGATTTAAACAAACATTTTGTTTAATTAGTTTTGTCTTTTTAAACAGATTTTAACAAATTATAAACTTTTATATAACTGTTAAAAATAAGTCTAAGTTTTAGTTTATTATTGAAAACTGAAAACGCCATAAAAATAACAAAAACATTATATTTGTTTGAAAGATATCGCTCGCTACTATATTTGTAGGAAATAAAATTGTATTAATTTAGTCAATCAAGCGTATTTGTTTGTTTGTTGTAAATTGTTAAAAAATTTAAACTTTGATATTTTTCTAAAGTAATTTAGATCAGAGTTTCCAAAAGTGGGCTAAGTGGCCACCTTGGGGAACATGACGGATGCCAAAGGGGGGCCATGAGCAAAAAAGGAGTCACAGGGGAGCCATGAGGTCATAATTTGAAACTCACATTAGATATTCTGGAGTTGATGTTTAAGAGCAAAAAAAGAGGGCCATAGCTTTTTTAATTTCTTCAGAGGGAGCCAGTTGAATTTTTTTTTGGGAAGTCCTGCTCTAGATAAACATGCAAAAACAAAATAGAATAATTATTTTTTGCAAATTTGATCGCTACTGATTTTTATTGTAAGTAGATTAAACTTGGTAATTTTACAATAATTATAGTTTTAAATTAGAAGTTAGAAGCTAGGCCAGATTACTAAGAAAAAATTTCTCTCGAAATCAGAAGAAATATCTATAATAATAGTATTAGTTACAGCTAAAATATAACTTTAAAACAAATATGTGATAAAACAAGCAATTATAAATCACTAGCAATTAGTAATTATCAAATGAAAAAGCCTAATCATACTTTTTTACTCCAAAAACTTTGTTTATCGTTTTTAGAAGGTACGTCATTTCCTTAAAAGTACATCTTGTGTTGCAGAATTTTGCTAAGTTCTGCTATAAATGTACGGTTGTTTTTTAACTTGTAATATGAACTTTATAAAACTGCATAGTCTGTAAAACAAACATACAGTATTTTTTTGATCAATTATGTCATTTCAAAGAAGTTTATTTTTAGCTAAATTATATTAAATGGAACTGTTTGATTGAGCGATTCATTTACATACCATTGAATTTTTTTTGATTATTAAGACAAGTTAATTACTAGTTTTTGTTAGTACATTCTTCGTTTTAAATTTATTATTTCTAAAATATTTCGTTATACATACTGACTTCTCAATGTAATTTAAAACTTGTAAACATCAGCCGACCGTACTTTGCCCACCCTAAGTATAACTCAATGTAAGTTTTAATGTAAGATTTTGGTTTATGCTAGTTCAGTTTTTGATTTTTGCAGAAATAAAATTTAACAAATTATTTAAATTTAAATGCTTGAAATTTAAGCAAATAACTATATAACAAATTATTTAAAATACTTTTGCAGAATACATACTTTTTTTGTATAAGTAGTGTTTATTACTTAGGGAATGTTTTTCGAAAAGGAAATTATTTAAAGCTTAAAACCTGGAATCAAATTGAAAACAAATCACCAAACAAACAATAACCTAATCAAGTTCTAGTATAACTGTGGGCATTCCTATCTGTTTACTGAAGTTCAAAAAAAAAACTAAAACTACTAAAAATACTTTTATAAAAAATCATTCTTATAAGTTATACAAAATTGAAACATTTTATTCCACTTCTCAACTCCTATAAACTAAAACTCTATTAAAAATCTTTTAAACTAATATTTAATGATTTTTAAACTGTTTTCTATTGAGTATTTTTCTTTTAATACTTATTAACCTGATAATATTTTTTTTAGTTTGGAGTGGCAGTTTAGAGATCTTTTAAGAGGTTTATGACAAGTTTTTTTTTGCAAAGCTATTGCAGCACATATTAATTATGAACATTTGTAATAGTCGTTTTTTCGCTTTAAAAGCTTTAAAATATTATAAAAAATACAAACAATTTTTTTTTATTTTGTTTTTCATTATTTCTTTATTTTGCTTTATTGTTTCAAAATTGTACAGTGAGATTTTTGTCCTTTTCAAAATTGTCTAGTGAGTTTTTTGTCCTTCTCAAAATTGTCCAGTTTAGTTTGTTTGAACTCACTGTGTTTTTAGCCAAATATCAAGCTGAAAATTTTGTCCAGTCAGATTTTGTCCAGCGAAAAAACAACTATAACATTTGTACGTGTAGTATTTTAGAAATTTATTAAATTTATTCTTAAATTTTAGTTGATCCATATAGTAATTCTGATGTTGTACAAAAAAATCAAAATTGTATAAATTAATCCTCAGGTATAAATTTTAAAATGTTTTAATAGTAAATAAAAATGACAACAAAATTAAAATGAATATTTACAGTTTCTAGTTATTAAAAATATACTACAAAGTGCTTAACTTTAAGCAGTAGTTATTAAAATTGAATATAATTTGTGTTGAATGTAATATTTGAAATTAATTTTTCTAATTATCACATTTTAAGAGGTATTAAGTGTCAGAATTTTCTTTTCTAAAAAAAGTTGGAATGTTTTAATACTATGTGTTCTTGAAATTTAATTTGAGATAAATGTATTGTATGACATTTAACTTGTAGTTTAAAAATGTAAAATTTTATTAGAGATGTTTTACTGTTTATGTCATATAAGTCACAAAGTTTCAAGTTTTAATGCTTAAGTTAAGGTTTTAAATTTTTATAACCACTAACTTATTACATTTTTGAGGTTTGCTAATATTTGTTACTTCGTAATAACATCAACAATTTTACTCAGAATAAATATAAAATCCTACTTAAAACGAATTTAGGGTTTTTTTTAGATTATTTTTATTCAATTATTCCTTTCTTAATAAAATGTGTAAGATAAACATGTAGTTTTAATAGAAGTAGAGTTTTTATTATAAAAAAAAAAACACTTACAAATATGATGATTCATATATGGGCTATGAAAGACTTTTATTTCACAGAACTTAATTATAAAGTAAATAATAATTCATAACATAATTTTTTTTTGCTAATTACCTAAATATACCAGTAAATACTGTAGATATATTAATAAAAGTTCAATTTACTTGTATATTTCTTAGCTAGAGACCTCAACTTTAAGGAAACTTTGCTGAAAATTTAAAAAATATTTCTGTTGGTTGTTAAAGATTTTGTAATATATTTAGTTAGAGAACTTGAAAAATATTTTAAGATAAAAAAAATTGTCGAAATTAAAAAGGTAGTTTAGAATTTTTTTTTATAAAAGCATTGCTACACTTAAAAGATTAAAGTATTAGTAATGAACTTGCTGTAAAATTTTAAAAGAAGATTGGTTGCATAAGGTAGGAGAAAATAAATTTTTGTAAAATAGACTTTTTTAGTTCTTTTTCGATGAAGCTTTTGTTAAGGACCCTATTTAATTTACAAACTTTGATTGTTTATATCTCATAATTTATTTTGGATTTTTTAGCAGTAAAAAGTTTGTCATGGCTAACAAAAGTTATATATAATAAGATGGATCTCCCTATGCCCCTGAGTTATTTAAACTTTTAAGTTGTGTATTAAACTTTACTGTATTATTTTTAAAAATCTTAACTTATTTAATTAATGATATATTATGATTTTTGCAGCAATTTTTTAGAAAATGACAACACCATCAAATATATCAGTGAAACAGTGTAATGATGACATTGATACAGACTATGAAATTATTTCAACTTGCATTAACATAACACTTTTTTTATTTGGAGTAATGTATACGTTTTTTGGTAATTTTGTTTGTTTACTTTGGAAAGTAATGATGCTTTTACCTAATTTGTAGTAATTATTTTAGCTGTAACTATGTTATTTAAATTTTATGTTAAATTTTGCTATTAAGCTTTTATAAGTTCAGTTGGAAACTTGATTTTTAATAACTTTTGTATCAGTAAAAACAGATATTAATACACATAATTAATGTAATCCAAATTAGTTTTAGATAAATACAACATACATTAAGAAAATGTTTTATAAAACTTTTCCTATGAATAAAAAAACTAAACATAACAGTTTCTTAATCTTTTTTATTTTGTTTTGATACCATAAAAATTATTTAGGATACCGTTGCTTCAAAGCAGTGATGTTTCTGAGTGGTGTTATATTTGCAACTACTGCAGTCTACTTAGTTTGTAGTGAAGAAAGGATTTTTGAACAAGAAACAAGTGTTGAAATGGCAGCAGGTTTGTTTTGTGACAAAAGTCTGAAAATAATTAAATGTATAAAAAAACTCTTTTGGCAACTTAGTTTGTTTTATTTGTTGGCTGCAGCATGGACAATGATTTAACAAAGCTGCAACACTCTATTAAATAGAACTTTTATTTTATCTTTTGACTAAAGCTGTTTTAGTTGGGGCTGGGTCAAATATAGATAAAGGGACATTTTTGCACAAAGACACTTTTGCACGAGTGGTCACTTTTGCTTGAGGGGTCATTTTTTCCACAAAAGTAAAAAAAAAACAACAAAAAAAATAGATAATTTAAAAAAAAGACAAAAAGGAAGAAAAAATAAGTTACCGACAGAGGTTAAGGGTCAGGGGTAAGAGTGACAGTAAAATTAAATATTAACTAAAAAAAACAAGAAAAATAAATAAATATGGATAAATTATATATTAAAAAAAGTTACCAACCAAGAGTAAGTGTTAGGGGTAACAGTGGTAGTAAAAATAGAAAAAAAAGTTAATAAAAAAAAGTTACCAACCAAGGTTAAGGGGTAGCTGCCAAATTTGCACAAGCGTACAAAATTGCACAAGTGCACAAAATTGCACAAAGAGACTTTTGCACAAAGATAAAATTGCACAAAGACAATTTTGCTTAAAGACACTTTTGCACAATCAGACAATTTTGCACAGAGACATTTTTGCACAAGTTGTATTATTTTATTTTTTAAAATTTATTATTAATTAAAAAATTTTTTCTTTACTTTCACTGTTACCCCTAACCCTTACCCTCAGTCGGTAGCTTTTTTATTTATAATCAATTTTTTTTTGTAATAATTTTTATAAGTTATTTTAATTTTTATTGTTACTATCACTGTTACCTTTAACCCATACCCTTGTTCAGTAGCTTTTTTTCTTTTTGCTTTTTATTAATTTATGGTTTAGTTTTTTTTTCTATATATTTTTTTCTGGTTTTTTTAACTCTTGTGCAAAAATGTAACTCGTGCAAAATTGACCTTTGGTGCAAAATTTTCTTCGTGCAGTTTTGTGCCCTCTTGCAAATTTGTCTTTGTGAAAAAGTATC
The DNA here is from genome assembly GCF_965202585.1 of Thalia democratica. NCBI lineage: Eukaryota > Metazoa > Chordata > Thaliacea > Salpida > Salpidae > Thalia > Thalia democratica. The sequence continues at coordinate 45,441,889 of NC_139166.1, read as the reverse complement.
TTGGTGTAATTTAGTGCACTCGTGTAATAATGTTCTTGTGCAATTATGTCTTTGAACAATTTTGACCCGTTCCCAGGTAACAGTGATAGTAAAAAAAAAATTAGTTAATAAAAAACTAAAATAAACTAAATTGTTTTTGTGCATAAATGGCCTTACATGCATATTTGACACCTACTTGTTTCAGTTATCTTAAACTATAAGCCATTTATTTTAAACCAATAATAAAAAGCTTAAAGTTGTTTCAAGAAAATCTAAATGCTAAAAACTCGTTCAAGCTATGTCCCTGGACTACAGTAAAATTATATATGTTAAAAATTATTCTTTTTTATAGACGACAAATGATTTTTAATTTTTGTTTCAATTTAGTGCTAAAAGTCAAGAATTTATATTGAAGCTTTAAATTTTGTTTATGTTTTAAGTTGATTTTAAGTTTTGTTACATTTAATTTAAATGATAAAGTTTCTTAAAAATGAGTCAACTTAATTTTAATAAAGTTAAAGAAGTCAAACTAGCAAAAGTTTTATGAAGTTACAAAATAGAGTCTTGAGTAGTTGACTGTACTTTGACATTTAACAAGTTAAAGTATTGTTAACTAGTTAATAATATCTATAGTAAAAAGTTAGTTTTAGTTTTAGTGTATTTGATTTTATATTCTGAAGGTGTAAATTAACCCCAGCCACAAAAAACATACATTTATAAGAAAATAAATTGCTGCGTATAAAAAATTGACAGCTTTTCAGAGTCTATAAATATTAATGTCCTAAAAAAGCATGCTTAAAAGTTGTGTACAGTAGGTAAATATGTTTATCTACAATAAATATATACTTGCAATAATAAACAGGGTACATAAATTAATAAATAAAATTAAAGTATATAACATGATAAGATGTTAGATCCTTGAAATCCAAACGAGCAGAGCTATCTGGAAAAAAAAATAATATCCAAATACTTTATTGACTTACTGTGTTTTGCTGATCATAAAACATTAACAGCTCTACAAAGTCAACTTATTTTGTGTATTTGATCCATAGACCTGTTAATATTTTTTGAGCAGAAAAAATTTGTAAGTCAATTTGTTAACAATTTTTATATTGAATGTTACTAAAATTACTTGTTTTAATTTTTTTTTTGAAATTCTTATACTTTTGTAGTTTTATAGTTGATAAACATAATTTATAAAAATATATTATACATATTTTTTAAAGATTTTTTTTGTTAGTTAATATTTACAGACTTCTAAGGACTATTCATATTTTATGGGCATGAAGAATCAATATTTAAATTAAGTATTTGCGTAAAAACACATAAAAGTATATTTAAAATTTATGATATATTAATATCAACTAATAATATTTTAAAGAATTAAATGAAAAATAAACTTAAACTGTCGCCTTTGCCAGTGGTTCTCCAACAAAGTAAATAAGTGAAGGAAAAGGTTGTGAAGTGAACATGAATTCAGAATTTTTATTTAGACCCAGGTCTTATAGAGATAAAAAAATTCAAAAAATTTTCAGGATATTTATTTTCCAACCTTGTTTTTTATTTTTTGAAATTTTAGTTGGAACTCTGCAAAAAAAAAAAATCAGAAGTTTAACTTACCAAAAAATTCAAATTTTAACTTTTTAAAAGTAATGTTGTAATTTATTTCTAAGTTGTACAATAAAAAGTTCTCAACTTATACAAATATAACAAGACAAATTATTTTTTAGATTTAATAAAAAATGGACAATCTCTAGCACCTAGAGTGAAACATTGTATCGTTTGTTATAATATGCTGAATAAAATCTTGAGATTTGAAAATTAAAAAACTTAAGCTATCATATAAAAACATTATTCATATTTAAAAAACTTTCTAGCTTTAACCCAATTTAATTTGTCAACTGATTAATTTGATTACAAAAAAATTGGAATTCTTAACAAAATATAGCATGTTTTAAAAATCACTAAAGTAAATCTTTTTTTTTTCAAGTTAGTATATTTATAAATTTTAATGTTTATTATACTCTTTTAGGAATAGCTATTGGAATTGGAATTCTTTGTGGATTTATTACTATGTTAGTAAGATATGTTGGATTGTTTCTGCAAGGATTTTTTCTTGGATCCCTTGCTGCGATTGGGGGTTAGTAATAAAAAAAGTTTGGTTGGTATGAAACTTTAAATGACTTTTTATTAGAGTTAAGAAGTGTATGTATATCTTTATAAGTTATATATATAGTTAATTTTACTTGAGTTAATTTATAATACTATAACTTGTTTTAAGTCAAACAATTCAAAGTTCTCGACATAAATGTCTTTAAGGAGATTTTTATCTATTGTTTACTTTAACAGTTTATTACTAACAAAACAATGTTTCGCTCCTATATTTGCATTTAGGAGATCCTCAGTTATTGTAAACAAATCTGAAAAAATTTTCGAACAAAATAAATGGAAGTAAAACAAAATATTGAACTAATGGTTTAACAACAAAAATAAAACTTAAAGATACTAAACTTGAGTAAAAATTTAATGCTTATATGTTACGCCTTTAAGAATTTTGTTGGTAATATAGACTAGAAAAAAAATTATAATATTATATACGTTAAAATAGTAATAAAACATGACTCACATTGAAATTAGTTGCCAAAAAATTGAAATAGAATAATAAACACAACATTTGAAATTGATAATGTTATAAACAGACTGTTGAAATTTAAAGCTCAAAATTTTAAACTTAGATTTATGACGTAACTATATTGTTGTTTAAATTAGTGTACAATTTGAAGTAGTATGTTTTTGCTACAATTTTTTTTTTTTTTAATTTCCTTATTAGATAAAGTTACTATTGCTCATACAGCTGTGTGACAGTTTACAGTTATTTTTGTTTAATATTTTATTTAACGTTTTGTTCTGCTTGCAGTGTTTATTAGTTATCTCGAAAAATCCTTTGCGATATTAGTTTTTACGAACTGGCAGAGCGGGGGATTTTTCAGGATAACTAATAAACACTGCAAGCAGAACGAAACATTAAATAAAATATTAAACAAAAATAACTGTAAACTGTCTTACAAACATCTGTATGAGCAATATTAAGGTAATAATACAAAAACATAACAAGAAAACTTTAAATAAAACCAACAAAACCGAAGAACACATCGTCACCACTAATACCCCATCCTGTAACTGCGGATCAAAAAACTCATGCTGACTGGATAACAATTGTTTAATAAAAAACATTATTTACAAAGCCACAATAACATCTGCAAAGGAAATAAAATATTACATTGGTTCAACCGGAAACACTTTAAAAAATAGATGGTAAATTAACAATAACAGTTTCTATATTGTAAAGATAACGGAACCGAACTAGCAAAATAAATTCGGCATTTGAAACATAACAAAATCACTTACGACATAAAATGGAGCATCCTCCACCACATTGGGGAAATTAAAAGCATATATAGCATCTGCAAAACCTGTATTTTAGAAAAAATAGAGATAGCCAATGCTAACAAAAAAGTCAACTTAAATAAGAGGTACAAGTTGTTTGCAATCTGTCCACATTTTCAGAAGCTCTGCTTTAAAACTTAAACTAGCACCCGTTAATTAGTAAGTTAAATTGTTTGTAATTGTAAGGAGTTTTTATCGCCCCTAGAATTTTTTTTTACATTAAAATACACTGCCAAATTAAAACTTTTGATTACATAAACTTTATTCAAGAAGGCAATTTAACAATATTTTCAAAATTTGTAACAAAAACATATTACTTCAAATTGTACACTAATTTAAACAACAATATAGTTACGTCATAAATCTAAGTTTAAAATTTTGAGCTTTAAATTTCAACAGTCTGTTTATAACATTATCAATTTCAAATGTTGTGTTTATTATTCTATTTCTATTTTTTTGGCAACTAATTTCAATGTTAGTCATGTTTTATTACTACTTTAACGTATATAATATTATAATTTTTTTTTCAAGTCTATATTAGCAACAAAATTCTTAAAAGCGTAACATAAGCATTAAATTTTTACTCAAGTTTAGTATCTTTAAGTTTTATTTTTGTTGTAACCATTAGTTCAATATTTTATTTTACTTTCATTTATTTTGTTCAAAATTTTATTCAGATTGTTTACAACAACTGAGGATCTCCTATATGTAAATATAATAGTGAAACATTGTTTTGTTAGTAATAAACTGTTAGAATAAATAACAGATAAGTTAATTCATAATAAATTGGTAATAAAGCTCCTTTGGTAGTACTTAAATAAATTTAAATTAACAACAAAATGCAAATATCTATATACATATTATTAAAATACAGCTATTCCTTTGTCAAATCGTATAAACAGTGAAACAACTATATATAATTCTCAAAAGTAGATGTTTTTTCAATTTTAAACTAAAATATTATTTCTTTTAATATATATATATAATATATATAAATTTGATATTTATGGATATTAGTGTTATAGATTGTAATGTTTAAATGTGGTTTTAAGTACTTGATGGTTTAAAAATGAAGAAAAGCAAAATATATTTAGAGAAAAATGAACACTGATTTTACATATGTTTATTTATCAAGCTGTATCCATAAGTTATGAAACATAGTATATTATAAGTTAACTTAATTTTTTTTGTTATTTTGTTTTTTTTTACTTAGTTACACAGTTTTCTTTGCATAGGCGACTTTGACTTCTTTTGCATAGAAAAATAAGATCTTTGATAACAGCCTTTACTACATAGGCTTAAGTTTTAAGCATTAATTTTTTATTGTTAACCTCTAAAATAAAACAAAAAACTTGTTTTTAAAACCATAATCCTTCATCCTATTTTCTTAACTATGTCTCTAGCACTTACAATTATAATGAAAGAAAATATCTTCAACCTGGTACTTAGAATTTTTTCTTTTTACCGTTTCTAGTCAATAGTTTTTATACCTAGGCCAATAACTTTTTAATGGGTATACGACTATTCAAATTCGGACAATTCAAATTCCGACAATTCAAATTCTTAAAAAAATTAAAACGGCCACAAATAAAAAAGTAATGTATATTTGTCAAAAGTAAAAAATACGTATGTAAATCATATTAATATCTACAGGCCATTTTTTTCTTTTTGGAACAAAAATAAATATTTTTTGAGATATGGCTTTAATAAAGTAAAAAACATAGTTCTTTTTAGTAATTTTAAAATATCTTGAAAAATATTTTATATTTTGCAAAAAAGAAAAAAGTGGCTTGTAGATATTTATAAGATCTACATATATAATTTTTTAAAAATATATATTACCATTTGAGACATATTCTTTTAAATATTTTTTTAAGAATTTGAATTGTCGGAATTTGAGTTGTCGGAGTTTGGATTGTCATGTAACCCTTTTTAATTACTCCTAAGCCAAATAAAAAATAAAAACATATTAGAAATTACAGCTTGTAAAAAACATTATCTGAAACATTATTTTGTTTAAAAGATTCATCAGTGCAGAAAAACTAAAGTAATTTTCTGCACAATTGTTAGAATTTAAGCAAATCTGACATTTATAGAAAAGTATCACCTGTGCAGATATAACTTATTTTCATGATATTTTGAAATTTACTTAAAAATTGTTTAAGAATGTACCATGTTTTGCTGGCCTTATTGTTTTTTTACCAAATAGAATAAAATGAATCCTTTGTAATCAACTTATATAAAAGAAATCCAATAACAACATAGTCAACTACAAATTCATGTAAAATTGTTTATTTTTTTATTAAATTAGTATTAAACTAATAAACACAATACTAAAACATCTTAAACAATTTTTAGAAAATTTAAATTTTTTTATATATGTTTGTAGTTTTTGACTTAAAATAATTTTAATGTGTTCGTAAAAGTTGAGATGTTAAAAGATTTAAATTCTATCAAATTAAAACTTTAGAGAAACTTATTAAAGTTTTCTTAGTCTTTAGCTTTTGTGAGTATTATTTGTTTAAGTTTAAAGCATATAGCAAGGTAGCTTTTAGTGCCATAGGGGGGAGGTCTAATTTATATTTTTAGAAAAATTAACATTGCTTCTTATTTGAAAATTTAGAGTGTATACTATGCGATACTTTTTATAGAACAAAAAAGTTTTAATGAACTTTTGAAATGTAACCAGTTTTGTTAAAAGTTTCCGATACAACCGTATGTAATAAAAATTTTTACTTGCCACTTTTTTTTGAAGTTTTAAAACACTCACTAAAAATCTATCTTTTCCTTCATTTTTAAGCAACTTACTTCAAGTATTTAGAAAATTTTATTTTCAATAATACAAAAACTTGTAGGAAAAGTGGATTTTCGAAGAAAAAAATTATGACCAAAGTAGAATAATTTTTTTTTTCTAAATTTAAATAATTAAAAAATAATTGGAAAATTTATTTCCTAAAAGTTTTTGAACTGGTTAAAAATTAGACTGCAAAGATTTTAAAACAAATTCTCAAAAACTGATAGATTTTTAGTGAGGGTGTCTATTTTTCCTCCTATAAAGGACCTATTAAACTCTTTAATTTTGATCGCTTATTTCTCAACAAATCTTAAATTTTTAAATACGGTAAATTTTAAATGGTAGCTTAGCTTTTAATAAGACTCTCTTAAAAAAATTGCCTCTTTTTTGACTTCAATTCAAGCTAGATAAACTTAAAAAACAAAACAGGCAAGTTTAAAATATTAGGACTAACTCATGCTTATTCAATTAAAAAATATCAGCTTCTACTTAGAGCTTAGGTGCATATAGTTTTGAAATTTTTAAAACTTTATTTAGTTTTATTTTATTTTTAAAGTAAATTTTCAATTAATTGTTGAGTTTTTTCACTTTTCAGCTAATGGTTTAAATACCAAAAAACGTAGTAACCCTCAATATAAGATTAGTGAACAAAAATTAAAAAATATAAATAGAAGGTCTTAATTGTTATTATTATTTATTTATTTTTTTATTTTACGTCAGTAAAACAGTTGATCATTGTAATTAAGTTTATTACTGACCTTAATTATATCCTGGATTACTTACTTAAAATACTATATTATACAACTTAATAATTTTTAAGTAAAAACTATTGTGCAACAACCTAACTGTAATCAATCATTTATTTTATAAAAATCACATTTAGTTTTATACTATATAACTATATAATTTTTTTATTAAAAGTGTTCTTGTAAAGTTTTTATATTTCAAAATTGTTTTATTATTAATAACTGACAAAAATTGTCTTAAGTTTTGTAATATGTAAAAATGCAAATAAGGTAAATCTCATAATTTTTTGTATTTACATATTTAGGAGTATTTTTATCATATTTAGAGTATGTAATTGTTATATTTTAAAATAAAACAAGAGTTTATGTTTAAATAATTCTTCTGCGTTGTACATTTAGATGTTTTAAAATAATTATTATAAGTTTAATGCTAGACTATTTTAATTATATCATAAGTTTTGTTGTTTGGGTTTGGGAGTAAATTTTAAGTTGTTGAATATGATGAAATTATTTTATAAAAGTTTACGTAAAATTTAGATAGATTTGTAAAATGTTTGTAATAAAGTTTACCTAAAGATTAAAAAAGAAAAAGAAAACTTTATTATTATAATCAAAGTTTTAAATATTTTTAGATATGCTATGATAATGACGAAAATATGATAACAAGTTGCATTATAACAAAAATATTAATGTCGAAACAAAGATTTTCTCAAAATATATTTTATGTCTAGATGTTTTTATAAAACTGGTATTTTTTATACTCTAAGTTATGTATAAAGTTTATTGAAAAGCTATTGAAAACGTTCCTAGATGGTTTTGACTCAAACGTATTGATCGGTATATATACATTAAAACTCCCAATTATGTGCCTTTTTACAATTCAATAGTATAACAATGTTGTAAACAAAGTAAACATTTTAACTAATATAAAAACAATTATACAGTGATGACGGTTTTGCACGATTATTACAATCCTTCCTCGTTGTGGGTGACATTCAGCATATTGTTTGTTGCTGGCGTTGTGTTTTCTTTTCTCACGTTGAAGTTTGAGCGGTGGTTGATTATCATTGGAACTTCATTTCTTGGTGCAGCTCTGATTGTCACTTGTGTTGACTACTTTCTCGAAAAGTTTGATTTGCTGACGTAAGTTGTTATGGTCAAAATATCAGTAAATATATTTTTAATAAATTTTTAGTAGTTTTTTTATACAATATTAGATTAAATTTTTATAAGATTAAAATAAATAGTGCTTTATTCTTATTAAACTTAAAAAAGCTATTAGATCTAAGTTTGAAATTCTATTTACTTAAAAATTTTATGTAAAACTAAAGCTTCTGCTACTATATAAACTATTAAATTTTTTTTTAAACCATTAACTATGAGTTGATATGTTTGTTTTCTTTTAACAACTTAATTAAGAAAGGTTAATATTAATTGTAAAAAAAAACAATTAAAATAAAACAAATTTGTTTAATTTTAAAACAATTATATTGACAATTGAGTGAAAAACGAATGTATTAGGAAAATACTGGCGCGTATTAAGCAATTAATTGTCCCCTTTAAATACAATTTTGACATAAAAAGCTTGCCATTTTTCAGCTGCAAAAGCGGCGCAAATCATTCGTTTTAATTTGAAATAAATGCAATACTTCGTAGTTTTTATATTTATCCTTAGTTGGAAATGACTACAAACCAACTGGATTTATGCTCTCACCTCTATCGATTATTTCTGTTTAATTTTGACTTTGCCTTAAAACTTGCTGCAGCAACGCTTCAGCCAGTTGACAGACTCAATTCAAGTATAGCTGACTCTGCTTTTATAGATATGTTTCGGTTTTAAACTGCTTACACTGCATCTTACTAAACTTAATTTTTGTTGACAGCTTTTGCAGTAGTTGCATTTTTTGGTTTTGTTTTTGTAAATACATTCATCAATTAAAAACTTAGACTAAAGAAGTTAAAAGTCAAATATTTTTTTATACAAAAAAATTGATGTAAACGTATGGAGGAAAAATTTTTCATAGCTATTTTATCAGATTTAAAAAGATATACTAAAAATCCATCTCCTTCTACGTTTTGTTAAGCAATTTACCTTAAACTTTAGGAATTTTTTAGAAAAATTTAGAACATTTATTTAGAAAAATACTTTTAATGAAAAATAAAAGTTTTGAATCCAAAAAAAGGTAATTACTTTTTCTTTACACACGAATTCGGCTTGCTTTACCTTTGTTAATATTATATGATAAATATTTTCGATTAATATAAGAAATTTGTTTACAGTTTGAATATAGCTACAAAGTACAAAAGCAGAGTACAAAAAAAATAAATGTTTTATATTTTTATACGAAAGTAGTTTTTGTTACTAATAAACGAACTTTTATTTTGAAAGTTCATATATTTAAAAATCGATGGAATCAAGGAATTTTTATAAGAACTAAAAATACTAAGTAAGTAAAGCTACTACTATTTTAGTTTAGTAATATATTGAATACAGGGTTTCTTAAACTAATTTTTCAATTTCCCAATTGGCAGAAATTTAATTATTTTATAAATTAGATATCGCCCCTTTCCTATTACCCTTTTAGTTTTCGCTTTTTAGCAAAAAATTCCAACTTTAGAAAACCCTGCCTTAGTAGATCAAAAGCTTTTGATACCATTTAAATATTAATTTTATCCAAAAATAATTTATTGTATATTAGTGCTTTTCTTTGTATTTTTCTGAACAAAACAAACTTAAAATTTAGTTCAGGTAAAGAATCAGTAATTACCTGTGATCACGATGCTTTATAACCAAAAACTTAAAGTTTGAGTTTTTTTGAAATTTTTTATTTATATCAGTTTTGTATCAAAAGTCAACAAATTTAGATACATCGAGGGTGAATTTGCTCATAACAACTATAAAAGTACTAACTTTAAATAAAGCTTTAAAATAAAAATGCTATAACTTTTAGCTACGTTTGGGAAGAGTTGATGGGTTCTAGTTCCGAACAATTGTGCTGGTATTCGTGGGTTGTTTTTGCAGTTTGGCCAGCATTGAGTGGTAAGTTCATTCATATTTGGTATTTGTTTATATTAAATTAAGTACTTTATAAGTATTTCCTTAGTTAATTTATAATACTTATTTTGCTTGAAATGTTTAATTATTTTTGATTACTTGTTCAGCTATAAGTTTTGAGCTACTTCTTTGGATTAATTAAGTCAATTGGTTTTATTAAAAGGGTCATAAATACATACTTAAGTTGAAAAAAAAACAACTCAAAAATAATTAGTTTCACAAGCTTTTGGATTTTTTGTTTATCGAGATAGTTGTATAAGTCTATATTTAAAAAAATAGCAGTCTCTAAACTTTTTTTGTTCTAAACTAATAATAAAGTAAAATACGAGTTAACAACCTATATTGTTAAGTTTTACAAGAAGAAAAAAAGTTTATAGAATTATCAAAAACTTTTAAGTTTTGAAATTCAGTTTAAGTAAATTTAAAAAGATAAGGCTAAAAAGATATGAATAGTTTATTGTTGTCATTGTATTATTATCTCATTTAAAACTTGAAACTGTTTCAATTTCAAAACCCAAATAACTTAAAACTCTTTCCCTTTTTAAAGTAACTGATAAAACAAAATTAAACTTGGCAAGAAAACTTGCAAATGAAAGATCAGTCTGTTATGTACATTAACTTAGATACTTTTAGTTATAATTTTCCGTAATTTAAGATATAACTGATTTTTAAATATTAGGAAGGTTTTTCTAAAATTAGTAATTTCCATATACAATATGTATTCGATGTTTACAAACAAAGTTCATGACATATTAACTTGTTTGTTTTAGTACGGTAGGTATGTGTGCCTGTCATGAATATTTGATGACTGTCAGCATATATTTTGCCTAAAATACTTTTCATAAAAGATTTCCATTTTTGTGGGCTGAATTTGTTAACACTTTTGGATACTTTTAATTTTTTCAAGATTGTTTTAGAAATTTCAAGTGCTATTTTACATGTTTTGATAAAAGTTATGTACTAACTTTATATTCTTCGTTTATTAAAAAAGTATTAGATCTAATGGTTTCTTTTGAAAAATTTAATTGTAAAGAATTACTTAATGTTCAAAACATACTAAAGTATTTCCTAAATAGACAAAACTATCTTACGCTTTTTACTAAATAAGGTCGGTAAAAGTAATTTTCACGTTGTTGCCAGTATACCTATAAACTTTTAAAATAGTCTTTATACATTTTGAAACAGACTAGCTATAGTATTTTTAAATTTTCGATTGTTTTCTTGAACTTATTATATTTTTTACTTAATAAACTAAATTTGACAATTTTTTTCTTGCAATTAAAAAAAAAAAGATGTATGTTATTAATAACTATTACTGTTTTATAACAAAAATTAAAAATTAAGTTTAAAATATGTATTTATTTTTAACTTAATGCTTATTTTAAATTTAGCTTTAAATATAGGATTTTATGATCAAGCTAGTTCATTAACAAGCTCTTGGAATCGATATTGCTTCTCTTGTCATAAAAATTCATGAATAAATCATAGTCATTATTATTCTTGTCGAAACACAGATTTTCATAATTTTTGTTATAATACTTTATAAAAGTTTTATATTATTTTGAATACTTTTAAATCTATTATATTTTTATGAAAAAGTATATACATAAAAAGTATATACTAAACTGTAACGAATAAAGTAATACATAAAGCTTTAACTTTGTGAAATATTGTTTCTAATTATTTTTATTTATTACAGTGCTTGGTATTATCATTCAGTACAAGGTCACTGGAAAGAATTATGATCACACTGATGGTAAGTTTAATTTAAATCTTATATTATTCAATGTCAAATGTTAAGTTTAAGTTAAATAAGTATTTAATTCGATTAATTATAACTTAATGACGGTACTTCTATTATTTATTTTGTATTTATAAAATTTTTGAGATTTTACTTCTTGATTTGAAGGGTTATAATCATTAAAATAAAAATAACAAATTCAAAAACGTTTTTTTTTTGCAGAATTACTTTTACTACTTATGTGTTAACTTTATAAAAAGCAGCTAAAATAAAGCTGTTTATTACTATTAAAAGTTTAATATTTTAATAGTAAGAATGTTTGCTAATATTTTTATAAAATTTAAACAAAATTTAATCTTAGTTTGTAAAGTTTTACTGAAAATTTAAGTTTTTTTTAATAAAAACTAAAAATATTTTCCATATTTAAAAAGAAAAAAGTACATTTATCCACTGTTTATAAACAATGTATTACAATAAACTTTTGAGTTTTATAAAGGTTATTGGGCTGGTTAAAGCAAGATAGAACTGTTTTATTATCTCAAAATTGCAGACGAGTTTAAAAGTGGGCGTATAACTTTGGAAAATTTTCATAATACAACATACTTTGTTTCTTATCAAAATTTTAAAGTTTATTATTTTACCAAATGTATGTTTCTGGTATAGTATTATAATATAGTCTATCTATGACACACCTTTTTCATAAAATAATACAGTTTTACAATTGTGATAAAAATCAAAGTATGTTGAAATTTTAAAATCATTTTAAATTTCTTAAGAACAGGGTTTCCCAAGGTGGGCCAACAAAGTAAGTATGGGGGCGATAAGGGGATACTAAGATACATTTAACGAGAAGTTCGAAATTTACACTAGACATTCTTGGGTTTATAGTAAGTGGGGGCGATTGTTTTTTAGTTTTAATAGAAGAGGGGTATTTACGATAATGAGTTTCGGAAACCCTGCTCTAGAACATATATGTTTCAAATCAATCATATATAGTTTTTAGAAAAATTATTCTACCATTAGTTTACAAACCAATTAAAATATGGAAATTTTCGCACTATGGTTGTGTGAAAACAATAGTTATTTGAGAAATTTGATTTTCTTGATAATTAATAAATAAAAAAATTGTTTTTGACGAAATAGGCAGTATTTGTTTTTGTAATTTTTGTCCATGCAGCTGGAATTTAATAGTTTTACTTGTTTTTTTTTTCTTTAGTTTCAACTAAATGTTTAATTATTTGTTACTGTATGAAAACAGTTAGCTTTATGTTTTGATAAATTTTAAAAAGTCTGTCAGTATTTTGCATCATAAGATTATTTGGTAAACTAATTCATAACAACAAATTTAAACTTTTTTTTTTAAATTTTTTGTGTATATCAGTGTAGCTATAAAGTAATGTACTATTTTGTATTAATACATTGTAAATTAATTAGTGTATTGTAACACATTCTAAAGGAGATAACTTAAGTTTGAAAAGCCAAGTAAGACATAGACATAATTATTTAATAAAAAAATATGTGCTTCTTACATGCTTGTTGTATTAATGAATTAATACAATTTTATCGTGAAATTTAGAGCTGTTTTGCAATTTTAACTTGCTTACAAGAGCTATCACACGATTCAAATTGTTAAAAATTTTTAGAGTCAAGCTAAGTGTTATAAAAAAAAAATTGCAATAAGTAGCATGAAATGACTAATAATCACAAAAGGATTGCGCATAATTTTAAGACTTTTTTATTATAAATGTGTAAGCTTTTTTTAAATTAACAAATTTCTGTATAAATCGTGAAAGTTTTGTTCTGTAAAGTAATTTATACTTTAGTTTTATGTAAATGAACAAATAATTTAGTTTTGAAAACATTTGCATTAAAAATTATTTAATCAAAGAAATGGTTAAATAGATTGTATTAATTAAAACTTAATTGTTTTTTTGTAAGTATAAAGTATGTATAAGTAATTAAAAAAAAAATATTAACTTAATATAAACCACTACTCTTTTATTATTAGATTTTATTTTATACCATAGCCGAAATTCACTAATTCAAATGGATTTTATTGTATATATTTTATTTAAATAAAATAGATTTTTCAGTAATTTTGAATTTAAAATTTAGAAAATAAAAATAAATAACTTTTTTATAAAAGAGTTATATCATCTGAGGTAGTTTTTGATACCTGTTTGTACGGTTTGATTTGATTGAAAAGTTAAAAAAACAAGTCTGTTCCACTTGATAAAAGTTAAGAGTAGTTACAGTCCAAAATAAAAATTTCTATTGGATCGAAATTTCACTTACAAATTTAAACAGTGATACTGCTGCAAGGGCGGAGGAAGCGAGTGAGAACCCATCTTATCAGGCAGCAACGTGGGTCGCCAAACACGCAACCCAATCAACAAGCCCCACAACGGTCGTCCCGACAGCCCGCAAGAAGATCCGGTCGCAATGGAAACATCAACCCCGTTGTCAACCGATCATCAACGGTTCAAGTAAGAGTGGAAAGTGAACCTTCGAATAATCGCCTCATCAATGAGTCAAACACTCCACCTCCAGTTAGTTTATTAAAAAATACTTAATAGTTTGATAATGTTTTAATATAATACTGTCTGGTATAAAAAATACATAGATAAAAATAAATAAAACTTAACTAAGTCTCTATTTTCATATTGTAATTTTAAAATGATATAACTTAGATTATATATTTTAATTACAAGGTTCAATGAAAACTAGGCTTTTTAAGACTTTCGTTCTTTTGATTTGTTCATAACCAACCATAAGTTAAATAAAAAAATTTAAAGACGTACTTAATAAAAGGAAATAAAAAATAGCAAAAATATCTCATTCACTCAGAAAATTTAGTTTATTGAATGAAAATCAATGGTTCTTTTTCAATGTTTAGCAGCAAATTTATTAAAAAAAAAGTTTTTAGTTCTAAATTAAAATCCACTTTTATACATTTTTATCCTAGTTAAAGTTATGGAGTAAATACTTGATTGGGATAAATAAATATTTAAAATTTTGTAAAATGTAGACCATCTACAGAAAAAAAAAAGTGAACCCATGTATTTGAAAAAAACTGTAATAATAAGAAGCTACCAAATAGATAAAATTCATGTCAAATGTAAACTTGAATTTCTCAAAAAAATAATTTGATTTAGTTGAGATTCTTATATTATAAAAACAGGACTAGCATTTTCATCAATATATTCAAAGTAGTTGTGAGTTTAAGACAAATTTTTAGTTTTAAATAAAAATTATTTTAATTTTAATTAGTCTTTAGTTTGTCATAAACTTTAGAAAATTAGTGTTTTTAATAATTGTTTTTCATAAATCTATTTTCTATTAATCATTCGATTTTTCCGATTCACGATTGTCAATACTTATTTTAACTGATATTTTGTTTGGTTTGTCTCAGAGATTAGATAAAAAAAATGTTATCAAATAATGAAAATAAAAATTTTAGACCCGTTGTTAGCCGAAATCAGCTATGCATTCTATGCTCAAAAAGTTAAATATAAGAAAAAACACTATACTTAAAAACTAACCCATTGATGAAACAAAACGATAAAAAACAATAATGTGTGTTTAAAAAGTTAAAGCAAAATAAAATTTATTCCGATTCTAATTTCTTCGTTTGCTTTGGCTTCTTAAGGTGTTGCTTTTCTCTCTCAGAGTTGCCACAAAACCTGGAAAAACCTGGAATTTTAAACAATTTTTACATGTTAAGTAGTAAAATTTAGATATGATTCAAAAAGTCTATCATATAGATATTTTTTTTTGTCATTATCAAAATTTTAATTTATTTAAAAACACATTAAAAGTAGCTTTACAGTATCTTTTTAATGTTGTTATACTATTTAACACAGTTTTTTACCTTAAACTTAATTTTAAACTAAAAGTAGACCGAAAATCGTGTACTTTTAAAAACCTGGAGGAAATTTACCAAAAACTGTGGCAACTCTGTTCTCTCTGAGTGATGCACAAAAATAAAAGTTTTCACAACGTTGCAAATTTTGTCAATATTACTTATTAAATCAGTCGGGTTTTGGCAGATTCAAGTTTTTTTTTGCATCAATGAAAAACAACCCTATAAAAATATAATTTTTTAAACTTAACATAATCATATTTAAAGTACAAAGTTTAAAAAAATAAAATTATACTTAACAAAAAAAGTATCTATATGATCATTATAGTGTTGTATACTTGGATGTTGTACAAAATTACAGAATTTTTTTTTCTCTTTCTTTGTGGATTGTTCTAAAAGCTTATAATGCTGATTATTGTTAAAATTAGTCTACTACTAATTATGTTTTTTGCAGACACTATTTTTTGTTTTCATTCGATAAATAGATTTTCACAGTACTTGCAATGTATTTTTAGCCAAAAGTTCATAAAAATATTATAAAGTCGTGCATTTGTCTGACTCACTTTAATAATTAAAACAGCTTATAACTTTAGAAGTAAAGTCTGGTTGTGCTATATTTAAAATAGCCAAAATTAGTTTATAAATTAACAAAATACGCATATATTGTTAACTAAAAAAATATAAAGTTACCAAATTTATCACATTTGTTTAATTGATCTATCATGAACTTGATTTAAAAATATAAGTATACTTTTGAAAAGGCATACAGGTTTATTACCTTTGATGATTTCAATATTGAAAGTATTTTTTTAATATAAGTTTTTAAGTATATCAGTTTAATTAAAAGTTATCATGTGATTTAGTTACTATTTATAATTTTCTAGCTTATATAGATAATTAAAACGCTGTTTTATTATTATTTTGTAGAATTTTTTATTTTTTTTAATGTATAAACATTTTTAACTAATACTTTCTATGATTTTTTATTTTTGTATTATCATTCAGTTTTTAATGAAACAATTAAGAATTCGGTATTGAGTTGAACCAAAAGAAGAAAAAATATTAATTAGTAGCTTTGATTTATAAAAAAGTAAGCATTTTTTGTCAATTTTCTTTTATCTGGATATGAGAACAATTGTATCAAATTTTATATAATTACAGAAAAAGCATCCTTTCTCTTCATAAATTTCACTAAAAAGTATTATTAATTTCTATAGCTATTGTGGACTATTATTTTTAATTGTTTAGAAAAAATCATTTGAATATTATTTAAAACATGGCACAGATTTAATTTTTTTTTAAGTCTGTATCTGTTGAAATTAATTATATCTATGTTTTTATTGAACTGTTCAAAACTTATTGTTCTCCCTAAACAATTGTGTTTAACTTACCATCGTTTCCAACAGAGCTACGAAGAATGCGTCGAAAGCGGAATCGTCCAATCCTCATCAACCAACAACGCGTTGCTACGCAACCAAGACAACCGGAGGAGCAGCAGGAGCCGATACTCGCAAACGGAAGAAACGATGCAGGCGAATGAAAACGCGAACCGACGCAAGCTCCAACTGAAAAGCAGGAAGAGCGTCGCTCAGCAAACAGCCGGCAGCTCGCGTTCGCCAGCAAGCGGTGAAGTTTTCTCGCCGGGAGAAACCAGACCGATACTGGCGACGAACGAGAGGCGCTCGAACAACGGGGTGCTGATGAGGAAGCCGCCCCGGGTGGAGGTGATCGCAGCGCATGCGGAAAGATTGCTGGCAGCTGACAGGAGAAAGAAGCTTCAGAGGTCGAGCAAGCCCTTGTCAAATCAATCGTAAATATTTTCAAGAGTCAAAAATAGAATTGCTGGTCGTAAGTGCTGCGGGTTTGGATTGTGAGTTTAATTAACAACGATGACATCACTAGTGATTACGCCTAAGCTCGGTACTTTTCTACTTTAGCTATAACATCCTTGTTTATAATTTCTGTCAAAAAATGTTTGAACATTAATAGGAAAAACAGCTTTGACTAAGATAGAAATATAGCTTTTTTGTTAAGTTTTCTTACTTAAAACTACCAATGTTTAAACTTAGGGCTTTTTGGTGTAAATATGTGTTTTTTTCGCTTTAAAACTATCTGGCTCCAATTTTTCTGTATAACCCAGACCAAACTTGAAAATAAATTTACTATTAAAAAAAAAATCCTTTAACTAATTAAAAAAAATGCTGTTTTTAGAAATGTTTTATACTTTCTAAAATACTATTCTTTCAACAAAATTAAGCTAAGCTTAGTTTTGTGCTATCAATTACTAAAGTAACAAATAATTTGTGGTTATCAAAAAAATAACTGCCTCATTTTTTACCCTTCTAATTATCATTTTGTTATAGGTGCTCTTAAAATTACCCGTTATACCTTTTTAGCTAAATATTAGTTTTTATATATGAAGACTAAACTTTTTATGTCATATGAAAAAAAAAAAAATTGTACTTTATTGAATGCTTTCTGTTTGTGAAATCAAATTCAAAAATATATTTTTTTTATACAAAAATGTATTTATTATATGTAAAGATTTTCATTAAGTTATTATACTTTAAAAACAATACTTGAACTTTTATAAAGACTAAAAGTTTTTCATTTCTAAGGAATTAAGTGTTATTGTTGTTATAACAATCATTTTGTTTCAAAATATTTTTAATAGCAGTTTTCATTTGATATCATTATATATATTTTTGAAACATTCTTGAACATATTATGTTTATCAATTCCTTTTTATATTTGAAATATGTATGGTTTTAATTCTTTGTCTTGTTTATCTTTCTCAAAAACTATATTTAGCTTTGTTTTATAACTTTATTAGTATATAACAACCTGTTTTTACAAACAAGAACTAAATTGTTAATTTTTATGAAATTTTTACATTGTATTAAAATTTCACAATCTAAACAAATATTCAAGTTCAGACAACTTTTTTTGCTGATAATAGTTTAGTAAAACTAATGACCTATCAAACAATTATTAAATTACTTACATAGTTTTTATATGTACAAAATTTAAAAGTTTTAAAGTTTACTAAATCAAAGCTGTATGTTTTTTGATACTAAATATTTTGAAAATTTGAACATATTTTTTTCTTTCAAAAGTCACTTTCTCTTTGCTCATGTTTAACGAACTATTATAAATAGCTTCTAAATATGCACAGTTTATTAACTTTAAAAATTGCTGCCTAGTGAATTTTTACACACATTACAAAGAGTTATTTAAAATATAAACACTAAAAAGGTTTAAAACTAACATTTGTTTTTTTTTTTGATTAACGTTTTTATTTCTATTTCAAGTTTCAAGTTTTGAGCGATTAAAAAAATTTCATTTTTGCTCATAATAAATATTTGCTTTGGTTTTTTGAATGATATCATGACATATTGATGTAAATAAATATTTATGTTTAAGTTTTTTTTTTTTTGATAAAGTAACAAACAGAAATTTTAAAGAATAGAATAGTATGGCTCAAAGCTAGGATGACATAATAATTTATACTTGTTTGTTAACTAAATATAAATGTGGAAATTAAACTTTAGAAAAGTAAACATTTTTAATATAAATAAAAATCTTTTTCAACTTAAAGAAAAATGAGTTTTTTCAGAAATAATTAAACTTTGGACACTTATACGTGTTTTTGGAATGTTTTTGTTTTCATTTGTTTTGAAGCGATAATAAAGTTTTTAAAATTGTTTTTATTTTCATGTTTTTATATAAATTGATAAACAACTACCAAGGGACCTTATAAAAACAGTGTTACTGTATAAAAGTAGTAATGTGCTAATTTTTAAAACTTAAATGTTTTAAAGTCTCTTTGTTTTATTTATGTAAAAAACTTGTTCGTTGATATTTTAAAGTACATTATGCTTTAAAGTTTTACACTTTTTCAAAATTCACAAAGTACATTTAGTTTCATAATCAAACAATCTTTTACAATTTTATTTAGTAACAAATTAGGGTAGAGTACTTTTTATTAATTTTAAATATCTTAAGTTTTTATGATAGACGAAATTTCCTTTTTTGTTATATAGTTAGAGTACATACTTACTTTATAAATAGTGTAAACGTGAAATGAAAAGAAAACTAGAAAAAGTTGGAAACTTTGTGTTTATTATAAGGGTAATCAATGCAAGAATGTTACTAATTTTTACTTGGAAATTTAGTCGACTGAAAGTAGCATGGTACATCTAATTCATTCTAAGTACTAATTCCTAAGTGTTGACCAGGGGTCAGTAGCCTTAAGTCTTCCGCGGACTGTGTTTGTTTAAAATAGCTGTAGTGATCAACAAAATATACTACTTTAGGCCAAAAAAGCTATAAATCATACAATAATAAAGCACTATTAAATTAATTGCCTATCTGTAATATTTTACCACAAAAACTTTGTTATTGTTATAAAAATTGTTTTATTAGCTGAAAAGGCTGCGTTTGACCGTAATTTTTCGACCTTTGTTTTTGATTTTTTTAATTAAAATATTTTTTTTTTAGCTAGCAAAACTTTCTATAAACTTAAAAAACACCTATTTATACTACCAAAGTTGTTCAAAAATAAGCTAATTACTAAAAACGTAAATGTGTATTTATATTATACACTGCAAAATAAGACAGAAATGACATTACCTAAACTATTTGAATAAGCTGTGCAGTTCATGAATTAAGAAATAAGATTTAAATGCCTTGAACTTTGTAAGTGAGAACTACGCTTCAAATTGACTTAAACATGTTGAAGTAAAAACAAAAGTTGAATGAAGTTCAACTTCAATTAATCCATAACTTTTGTCTGTATAGCAAGAATTATTAAAAAAGTTAAACATTATAAATGCAAAAGTTTTATTTTCATTATGACTTAAGATTGTTTGTTTCAGTTATCCTTGCAATGCCAAAAGAATAAATGATGGATAGAAGTTTTACTTAACTAAAAACTACCTCAAGCTTAGTGTACTTTGATGGAAAGTAAATAATAATAAAATTTGATTATAATTTTTTTTTCAAATATTTTAGAGTACGATTTACCAAAGTGGACAATATCAACCCCTTAGGGAAAATTTTGGCTATTAGGGGCAATGACCAGTAAGACTTAGAAAATGTAAATTGGTAAATTTTAAGGTAAGTTAGCAATATCTTGTTAAAAAGGGAGATACATTTTTAAGTTTAGTTTTTGGTTTGGTAAAATTATGAAAATGAGTTTGAACTTAAAATAAAAGTTATAGAAATAATAATAATAAATATCTTTTCTTGTTAAACATTTGATAATGTTTAAGTTATTATGTTTTCAAAAGTAAAGCGTAGTTTAATTATTTTAAAACTGAAGAACTAAAAGTTTTGTCCTTGAAAAAAAAGAAAAAAATTGTTTAATCTTTATTTATCAAAAAGTGTATTTGGTTATTTAATTTAAATAAAAGTGTCCTTGTTTGTTTTAACCTTATTGTTTTGTAATTTAAAATGTTTATTTTTGCGTTAATTACTATTTTACATTAATTTAGAGTTATTGTTGATTGTTTTTTTTTACAACTATCTAATTAATCACTTAAGTAGTTTTCTTTTTTTTTAGTTAAAAAACTATTGTTTTATGTTAAATGTGTGCAGTAAGTTTCTGAAGAGTTGCAGTGAAAATATATTAAAACTGAAGATTTGCAGTGAAAAAAGTTGGATTGTTACTTGTATAGGTAAACAAACTATAGTAGGCTTGTTTTCGTGATAGTAGAAAATTTTGTTAAAATCAGTTAACTTGTTTAAAAAGGTAAGAACAAAAAACATTATTTTTCTCTAGAAAAAAGTTTCATACAACAAACTGAGTTAGTCATAAAAAACTTTTCAACTTTATAAAAATTTAAATATATACATTGGATACAACTAAGCGGAAGGCTTGGTGCATAAAGCTTCAAGCCCACACGTATAACGTAGTGTCTGCTTTATAAAATGATTATTTACTTTGCTTATAAAGTATAGCGTACTATATACCAGTGGTCTTCAAGGTAGTCGAAACCTGTCCACACTAAACTGCAACTTAAGTTGTATTTTAGTTATTTTTTAATTTGCTTTGTTTTTTGTTTTTAAAAAATTACACAACGAGAAAAAAAGGTTACGTAGCGTTTTTTCTTTTTAATAAATTGTTTGTAGAGTACAAAAGAAGAATTTGTAGATAAAACTACCACCCGAAAGTTTTATTTTCAAAGTTTGGTCCGCGACTACCAAATGCCTGCCAACCCCTGAATTATTTAATGCATGTTTATCAGAAATGATAGTTTTTTATTCTGTAATTACATAGATTAGTACTGTAGTAAAACTTGTGAAAATTTAAGAAAAGTGCACAAAAACTATATGAAATAATTAAATTTATTAAAAAAAGTTTCTAATATAAACTAGTTATGACGTAAACCTGAGGCAGTTAGAGCCTGTTACTTTTTGTTATAATAAATTGTTTTGTTTAGATTATAACTTTTGAATTGATAGTTGGACGAAAAGAACTTCAAATTAGTAAAACGTCAAGAATAATAATTTTTACCAAGTTCAACATAAAGATGTGGAAAAAACTAAACGAAGTAAGTACTTTGGATTATTTATACTAGTTTAAATGCTTCTTTTATATATATTTTTGTTTACATTCAATAAATATTAAAAAAAAAAGATTTTAGCTTGAACAAAGCAAGTTTTAGTCCTGCTTTGTACACCCTACCTCTCCAAACAGATTCAATTTGAGTTTTTAAAGCCTCTATTTAACAATAAAAATATCTAAAATAAAATTGTGAAAGTGAAATAAAAAAGAGTAGGAAAGTTATTTGCGACAAATTAAGGTTGAAAAGTCATATAATAAAGATTGAAAACTTTAATAAAGGTGTTTACCAAATGCTTTTAATAAGTTTAAATTATGTTACTATCATGTATAATTACAAAAAAAAAGGTTAAAGTTGACTTAGCATCATAAAGTTTAACAAAATTAGTTTATTTGCTTTTAGTTTTTGTGCTTAACTTTTCTAAAGTCTAGAAAGTTTTAGTTTATATAAACTACATAACTTAAAGCTTAATTACATAATTTTGTAGTAAAGTTAATTTAAACGTGTGTTAAAGAAAAAAAAATCTAGTGTGTTACGTAACATTTTCACGTAAAAAGGTCTAACGAGAGAACTATAAATTAGTAGACTTAATTATGTAGTATAAAAAAAAATCAGTTGTAATAGTTAATAAACAATAAGCTTTTTCAAAATTAATAAACAACTTAAAACCTTGATTTTTATAACTTTGATTGTTTTTATAATATTATTAATTACTTTTAGGTTAACTTTAACAAAATAAATCTAGTTATCATTTAGTTTACAGTAAGTTCTTATGTAAAAGTAACTAATCATTAATTTTCTTACAAATCATGCCTACCAAAATAAAAATAATTAAATTAACGAAATTTTTAAGACATACAAAATTAATTTCTAGTTTGTTCCGGTATTCTAAAATTTTATTGAGGACAAAAAAACATCTTTAAAAAAATTAACAAAATAAAAGATAAAAAAATTAAACTTTTATAAGTATATAAAAGATAAAACCTCACTTCTTTAAAGTACACTTTAAACAAATTGATTATTTTAACAATTGCTCCTTGTTTATATTTCAAACAAGCCATTTTTGCAACTGTAGTTATTATTGTTTTACTGAAAAATTCTTTTTGTGTTAATTTGTATTACAATCTTTAAATTAGCATATATATAAAACTATTCAAGACAATTAAATCATAAAGCTAGTTAATGTTTAAAGGTAAAATGTTATCTAAGTCTATAAATTTTCATAACACTATTAATATATTTCTTCTTTTAATTGTTATCGAGTTTTTGTAGAAAGTCATTCGGTTATAAATATTTTTATTCACTTACTTACAAAGTTATAGTGTTAAAGAGATATGTAAAGATTTATAGAAAACTGTAAGCTCTTACTTCGTAAAAGTTACTAAAACGTTGAAGTAGAATTATTAATGAGTAAATAGAAGTTTAAAGAAAGTTAATCAAAAAGAAAATAAACGGAGATAGAACTCATTAAGTTGAAATTAAACTCTGATACTTTTCTACTTTTCTAATTACAGAATACTTTTTTAATAATAAAATTACTACCCAAAGTAAATTTTTTAAACCAAAAATGTGAGAAAACTACAGAAAATATAGAATGCATAAACAGATATAAGACATATGTTAAAAATAAAAGTTAATTTCAACTAAATACAGATTCTGTGTTGATATGAATATTTTTAGATTCTGATCAAGATTCTGATCAAACATTTGAACTATCTTTAATGTACATTTGGAGTAAAAATAGAATTTTTAAATGCTTGGAAACTCAAAATCTACAATCGAATGGATTCTAGTTAAGAATAAAGTAAAAAGGTTAAATATTAAATAGTTGTTAAAGCATTAAAGTATGTTAAATACTGTGAAAAAAATTCGAAAAACCAAATCTAAAGCCTGTTTATGAAAACAAAAACAATTAATTATGAAAGACAAACATTTTACAAAAAAGCCGAAATAGAGTCAGGTATTGTGTTGCATATTGAAAAGTTTTTTTGTGATAATAATTATAATTAAAGTAAGTTCGAAAGAAAAAATTAAAGATTAAAAGCCGATAAATTATATTTTATCAACCGTGTAACTTTAAAATAATCTTAACTATGTAATGATATGATCAGGTAAAATCTGTATGTTCTGATTTAACCTGACCATATCATGCTTACCATTTAAAAAAAATTAAGTTTATAAAATTTTTTTTAAATTGCAATACTACAAAAACAATTTAAAGAATACAAAATTTATGCTTATTATAAATATATTAAATAAAGAAAAATCAAAATTGTTTACAAAAGAATGATGAACCACAATTTTTGAGAACCCAAAGCAAGGTTATTTTTTTTTATTTATACTAATTAATTTTTTGGTTTATTTTTAAAATATTTCAAACAAACAACTTTTTGATGATTAAGCCCTTGTTTTTGCTAAAAGTTGGTTTTGTATCAACAATCGTTAAACCTTCCTTTCAGGTTAAATCTAATTGTCGATTTTAAGCATCATAGGTTGTAAAAAAAAAATTAATTCTGAGTTTTTAAGACTTTTGGATCAAAGAGCATATTCATTTTAAAATTTAGATGAACCTTCCTTAAACTTCGATCTTAAATTTCAAGGTCGAAGTTCTACAAACTGTAAAAACTATCCAAACTTTAAACTTCAATTATTTTCATAAAAAAATTTGGGAATTTTTGTTTATAAGATATCGAAATTTTTCTTGCTGTTTATTAGTTTATCAAAGAAAAATATGTATGTCAGGTATGATAAATTATTATACTAACCATTGATGAGTGGCCGATAAAACAACTTTTTACTAACAATCTAAATAACTTTACAGTAACCTCTCGCATCTTTACGCACCCGTGACGTAACGCACTCTCGTTTAGTTACGCATTTTAGAATTCTAAAAAATTCAAAAAATTAAAATTTTAACCTTTTTTAATATTGCACAAAATAGCTTTATTGTATCTTTTTAATTTAATATATGTTTTTAAATGCTAACTCACTTCTCTATTTTTTTAGACTTTGTAAACTTATGTACGTTAAATAATTGATAAACATTTAGTTATATCTCAGTATATCAGAAATTTTGTTAATACACACTTTGAATTCTGTTTATAACGACGTTACAAACTAATTACAAAAGGTTAAACTTTGAGGTTCTCTTTATTGGTTGAGTTGTTTTTATGATTTTATTTACGCAAAATTTTAAAGACTATCATTTTGATAAACCCTTACTTAAGCAAAAATTCGTGCATCCCTAAATAAGTTTTGAGCACTCTAAAAATTCTCGAATCCCAAAATAATTTTCGTGTACACTAGTGTGTACGAGTGCACACTGTGAAGACCACTGCTATGTGACATCTTTAAATAAAATAACATATGGTTCATAAGTTTTATTGAAATTATTCGTTTTTGGTTTTTTAAATACTATTATTTTTCAAGTACCGATAGTTTTTGCTAGATGTACCGATGAAAATTTTTCTAATTCTCTGAAATTTTATTTTTACTTAAAACACTACTGCAGTAGCAACTAAGTTAAAATAAAAACTTAGTTAAAATATTTTTTTTGTTAACCTAAGCTCTAAATTACTTTCCATTACTAAAAATACGACTTTTAAAATTTAAGAAACCTATAAAGCTAAAGTTATTGTTTAAGATCTAAATTGATACTAATGTGTTATTTAACTAAAGTATTAGTTATTACTTTATCTAAGAGATAACAAATTAGTCTTAACGAAATAGGAAATATTTAAGGATTTGTGTTTAATCGTACATACTCTTTATTTTTGTGTACTTAACTATATATCAACTATTTTAATTATTTCATTAATAGATTATTTTTATAAATAAGTATTTGATTCTTTCAAAATTATCGAAAAATAACAAAAAAGTAATAATTGAACAAGCATAATTGTTTATAAAATATTCTAAAGTTATTTTTCATAATATATTTTTTGGTCTACAACTCCTAAAAAAATCAAAAAAACAAACAAACTCTAACATGATGTATTTATAATTTTTTTTTGTTCAAATAAGATAAGATATCTAACAATTAAATCAAATAAATAAGCTAATAAAATTTTTAGTTTGTTTTTAATTGAAAACACCAATATCATTAAAAAAACACTATAGTCGAGTTCTATGTACTTGTATAAGTACCTTTTGTACATGTCGTTTGAAAATTCATATTTTACCAACTCAAGTATTTTAAAAATTAAATGTATTATTAATGCTTTTGTAATTTTTTCAGATTTTTTAAACGACTATAAATATACAAAATTCAGACAAGACAACCTATATGCTTTATTTTACAAAGTGTTTAGTACTATAATAAATCACTT
Organism: Thalia democratica; assembly: GCF_965202585.1. Lineage (NCBI taxonomy): Eukaryota > Metazoa > Chordata > Thaliacea > Salpida > Salpidae > Thalia > Thalia democratica. The sequence goes on along the minus strand of NC_139166.1, from coordinate 45,415,371 downwards.
TTGCAATACTTTACAACCCCTAAATAAAACAAATAAACAGTATTCTTTCGGAACAAACTAAAATTAAAAGTTGAAATTAACTAAAAATTAAAGTTGGTTTCATTAAAGTATTAGATACAGACATAATTGTGCGTTAGAAGTTTTTTTTTTAATGTACCTGAAATATAGTTACTAAAACATCTAGGTACATGTGAATTGATTAAGAACTAACTCAAAAATTTCAATCTAGTTATTTTTAAGAGTAAGGTTAAATTAAGAATCTTTTACACAAACTCTTAAATAATTGTAACTGTTTTATCTAATCTGATTTGCTAGAAGTTTTAAACTTGTTCTTTGACGTAAAAGACGCTGTTTGTTGATTTTTTGCAACGGGAACTTGAGTACATTTCTATTTTGTTTATGAACTAACTTGTTTAGCTTGCATTGTAGTGGGCAGGTTTTAAGTTAGATTTTTATATATAGATTCGTATTCATGTGCTCAAAATTTTAAGTTAAACTTATAAAGAAATACATTAATTTAATTTTTTAAAAGACATTGAAACAAAATTGTAAACCTTCTTTAATTAATCTTCGTTCAATGAAATCAATGGATAAATAACCATAAACTTATACATATTTTCAAGAATATATTTAAGATGTATTTAAGAGATGTTTGTAAAAGAATTTTAATATAAAATGTTGTAAAAACCATAACAACAAAAATAAACTTAAATATTTATTGTGATAGATTCGCAAATAAGTTTTTTTTAACAATAGTAGTTTCAAATAAAACTTATATAAAGTTAGCAGTTGTAAAACCTAAAAGTTATACGTTTTTGCATTGTGTTTGTCAAAACTAAACGTATGACGACTAAAATGTAAGAAGAAAAAAACAATTGCAGCTGTTACACTTACAAAAAGACAAGTTATGGTATTTCTGCTAGCTCTTACATAATTAATAAAAAAAAAGTTTGGTTTTATAAATTATCTTATCTAAGTTGAAATAAATGAAAAAAGTAAGAATGTTTTTACAATTAAAATCATTTAATATTAAACATATACTTTAGTTGTATGGGAAATAAACGCTACTAATTAAAAATTCAGAGATGTAGATACTGTTCCAAAAAATGTTTACTTAAAAAAAAAGTTAAAACTAAGCTTTCAAGAAAAATGGTAATCTAGTTTTAGAAAAACAAATCTTTCGTAATACTTAACAGCAATTTGTGATCATACCACTTGGATTATGAGAGCACAAGTTTTCGAGTAAACTGATACCTAGGTTTGTTCTTATTGAAATTTCGTTTGTAACGGAAGAAACTTGCAGTCGTCAATTTACAAACAGTAACTATATTCTAGAACGAAACTACCGTTTGCTGGTATGATAAGTCAAGTCAGCCTAGTCTGATCGCCTTGCAACGTTTAATACATTATCTACTGGGAAGACATTTGGTACGCTCATTGTATAACATTTAAAGGCTAAACTGGACCTAAAACTACTCTTTTAATCGCTGTTATTTTTATGATAATAAAGTTGTATCGAAACTACTTAAATTGAAATAAAATAAAAACAAAAGTTATGGTAAAAAAAAGAGTCTAATATATTTTCGCCAGTTAATTGAAAATACGCAAATATTAATATTTATGTCTATGTTATTGTCTAAAAATAAAGTTTCATACTAAAGTGTATAATGTTTTATCAACCAAATAGTATCCAAATGTGATTACGATGTTTTCCGATGACTTTTCAACTTTGTTCATCACTACGTGTGAAGGATGTTGGAGTTCTTATTATGAAACTAAACTTTGGTACTCCAATAAACCTCTGTTAATTCAATGAAATGGTTTTTTAATAAACTTAAATATATATTTTTTTAATCTTAAAAAAAAATAATACTAAATAACTAGCACTCTTTTTTATTAAAAAATGTATAAAATCTACATTACTAAGCTACCAGTTTAAAATTCCATCAATTTTTCTTAATCTGTATCAATGTAGGAAATACTAGTTGTTTTAATTTTTGTCCTTTGTCGTTGTATGTTGTTATATATTTTTAAATCTTTTTAACTGTAGTATTGGAAAGTTTTTAGTTCAGTTATGCTAGTTCTTAAAATTATTCAGTAAGGTTTATAAAATAAACAGTTTTGCAGTAATGATGATATATTTATTTGTTTTTGTGCTGAATTCTATATTTTTTTAGTACCTTGCAATTTAGTTAGCATTTAAAGGTTAGTTGTACGTTTTAGCTTGTTGTTTTTTAACATATAGAAAATAGGTAAAACATAGATTCTCATAAAAAATAAAATAAAAACGAAAAATAATAATATTTCAAAAACGAAAAAATTACGGATATACACTCTTGTTATAACAATAAAACAAGAGTCTCATAAACTAATCGATTAACTTTAATACTTAATTAAATGGATATCATAGTACAGTTGCATACATAAGTAAAATGAACTTAATTATCTTAGATAGATAATTAATTAAATCGAACTAGTTTTTAATTTTTACAAAGTTCAAGTTATTTAAAAATTTGTACAAAACTTTTATTGGCTGTTTAACAATTTAACTACCAAGTCAAACTAGAATTTAAATTTTCTAAAATTTATTTGTATTTTTTAAGGCAACGAAATAAATCTAACTAACTTTAAATTAAAAAGTATATAATTGTTTTGAATTTGAACTTGACTATAACTCCTAAATTGGTATAAATAATTTTGAAAACAATCATCTTGTTATTTATAGACCGGAATTAAACAATTAAATTTTTTGGTTAGTTACAGAAATTTATATAGTAATGCTAAAAAGTTTTAGCTATAACTAACTCTGAAAAGGTAACTGTCACTAATTTTTGATGAACTTTGCCCAATTTTTTTTCGAAGTTCTTTTGTTAGCGTAATTTGTTGCCAGTTTCTTATTATATTTTCATGCGAACTTTTGTCGTTGGCTATGATTAGTATAGAAAAATAACAAAAAAATTTAGAAAAACTTGAGCTTGTGGTATAAAGTACTAAAAAACTATAATACTTATAACATTAGGCTTATTAAAATGTAAAATAGCTTTAACTTAATTGAAAAGTTTTTATAGACCATAGTATATACTAAATTACGCGGCAAAAGGTTTAAAAATACTGTGTAAATACTTTAATAAAAATTACATTTCTACTTTTCTCTATACAAGTTTAACTGATGAAGACATATTAAATAACGTTAAAATCATGTAGAAAATTTACGACCTTCAATGAGTGTTAAATTACAACCACCTCCTTCATACGCGTCAGCTGAGTCATACTTTCCTCCGCCGGTCTTTGATATGAGTCTGTATCCTCCTTCATTAATGATAAAATTTTGTGTTAGGTTAACATAGAAATAAAACGTTGTTTTTATTAACAAAAATTTACACAACTAGTATAAATAGTCGTTGAAAAACTTTTAAATCGAGCAAAAGTTGTAACTTTTTTTTTGTTTTACCTGCAAAGAAATTTTTGAAGAATTATTTTAAATTTAACTATCGTTTTTTAGGTGATAAAACAAAGTAAACTAAATTTTCAAAGGGTTTGATATATTATAGAGTGAATTATTTGTCAAGGTAATTTGAACATATTCGACAATTTTAGAACTTAATTAAAATTATATTTACACTTTAGAGTTATCTTTCCTATTAACAACCCAGTTGAAGTGTGTTGATTCGTTGACACACAGAAACATATGTTGGTAGAATAAAGGAAGATTACTGTATAATTTGTTTTTATTTATATTCCAGTGAAGTTACTTTACTAGGATCTTTTGTTAGCAAACAATTAAAACTATATTTTGAACAGTTATTTATACTTTATGATTTTATTTTTTCTACAATTGGTAAATTTTAACACAGCCGCAACAATAGCTATTTTTATGTCATTACTTAACAAAAATACTTGCCTTGAAAACAAAATTAAAACTATTTTTGTATAACTTTATTTTTGTTATTGTTCTTTTTTCTATTGATAAGAAAACACTTTTAGGAAGTAAAAGTACGGGCTTAACAAAGTAACAGTTTTGTTGCTACTAAGTACAAAGAAATTTTCCCAAACATTTTTAACAATTGTTTCAAATTTTTTTCGGTATGTATACATTAGTAAAGATATTAAAATTACATACTTTATTTATTTAATTTTAGTAAATAATAACTAGAATTGTTTAACTTCTTTATTAGTTTTTGTTTTTTTGAACAGGTTTAATACAAAATAGATTATAATCATAAACTTCGTAATGATTTGAAACATTAGAAATACTTTGAAACCTTATTTCGTTGTTTTTTAGAATTAAATTGTACAAAGTTTGAACATTTGAAGATTATATATTTAAACAACACTATTTAGGGCATATTTTTTTTACAAAATGTTTTCATTTTCAAAATTTTAAACTTAGCTAACATATATATTGTTAACTGAACGATAATAAAAGCACTCAAATAATTGCTTCTAGGACCTGATGTACGAAAATCCTTTCGGTCATCGAGTAATACACCATTTAAATACCTTTTAATGTCTTGTCAAGGACTAACATTTTATTTTCCCGTGTTATTAAATTCTTAAACTATTTTATAAGACATTTGGGTATTAGTTCAGAGAGTTCATCATGTTTAATTAAAAATAATTATTTTCTCACAGTTTTTGATCAACCGTTGTTTTTTTTATCTCATTCTAATTTAGTAACAAAAATTTATATGAAAGAATTTTTTAAAATTTTGACTATAAATGTGTTATTTTTAAATTTTTCATTTTTTTTATAAGTACTAATATAATTTTTAAATACCAATACAGTAGGATGCTTGCCTTTAATGCAATAAACATTTACTAAACTTTGAAGTCATTGCTTTAGAAATGAAGGAGAAGATAGGTTTTGAATAAATTGAATAAAAAAAGTTGCTGTTTATACGTTTAAAACTTTAAGTTTTTACAAAACTGGTATATCTCAAAACTAAATTAAAAATTATTGTTAAATAATATCTGAATTTTAGTTAAAGTTTTATATAAAAGTAAACTTTAATTAATAATCTAAGTTTTTATCTATAGAATAATTTATAATTAACAAACATAAGGATAGATGTTACTATACTTTTATGATAAGGATAGCTGTAAGAATAAATTCACAACATAAAGCTAAGAAACTAAAAAAATATAATTACCTGGGATCGTTTTTATTTCTTTCGGTATGTTTTTTAGTTCTTGAGTCCATCTAGCATCTGGTCTACCAAAAGCTACAGTATCATCAGATGAAAAAACAGCAAAATTAACCCATGGAAAGCTTTAAAAACATGAACTAAGACTGAGAGTAAGTAACATGTTAATACACTTTAATTACTTAACTTAGTAGAAATAAACAACAGTTTTATATACATATTTTTTAAGTAAATACTAGATATCTAGCTCAATAGGTTTTTACAATGTGTAAAACATTAAATATTTTGTTTAATACAAAGCTTTGATATTTTTAATTTACATTTAGTTAGTTTTGGACTCTTTTAACTCTTGTTTCTAAACATTACTTATGCATAGTTTCATTACAGACTTAGAAAATTTAACATTTTTTGTAATTATCAACATAATCTAAATATCAAGTCTAATTATCATATTAACATATAAAGTAAACAATTTCATGTTAAATAAAATCAAAAATTACTAATGAAATTTTTCTTTATTTTTTTCTTATTAAACTGAAACTTATTTTACCATTTATTTATAACTTTTTTCACAGCATCAGAATACATTCAACCAAACTCCTATTTTGTAGCAGCTACTAATAAAATATTTCCATTTGTAAATACCTGCTCATTGGACTACGGTGGAGGTGCGTTTCAAAAAGCTTTTCTTTTTCCACTGTCCGTACATATTGAGCTTTTTCAAACCAAAATTGCCTAAATATGTCGTCTGGTGGTTGTTTTTCGAAATTAAAAAGGTTAAAATAGAAATATCTCTCATCGATTAAGGGGAACTCTGGTTCACGGGTAGCCTATTTTTAATACTTTATTTATAACAAAAAATTTTATGTGAGCGAGTAAAAAAGTTTTTCATAACAATAAAACTGCAAACTTCCCTACGATAGAAATCAAGGGAAAAAATTTACCTACCTACTCTTTTAGTCTTGATTTAATAGCAGTAAAGAAAAACAGTGTTACTAATACTATTTTACATTTTATTTTAACTACAACTTTACTAAACTTTTTTAACACAAAATGTGAATTGTCTTATTTTCAATCATAATCATACAAGAACACAAAGCAAGCATATATTTATTTCTTTACCTTATCAACCTAACCAAAAAAGTAACTACCATTTTAGTTTACTTTTGACACGTTCATTCCTAACGTATATCAAACAAACTTAAAAATCAAGAGTCAGAGTTTAAGCTCTAACTTTTAGGTGAAATGGGTGAACGATAAGGGTCTAAGGCTGTAAAACTAAAATACAAAATAATTTTTAGCTAAGTCAGGTTAGGAATGATAAATAAATAAAAATATCCAATGAGGTACTAAAAGTTCAATAAAATGGTTTTATTAAAAAGTTTTAAAAATATATTAAAAATTTAAAAACTTTTATATACAATCAATTTAAAACATTAAAGTATATATATATCAAGGCTATATAACTAGAAGTCTGAGCAAGTTTTAAAGTGTTTTTGACTATCTCTTTTTAAAAGTTTTACTAAAGAAATAAATCTGGGTCAATCTTTTATAATTTATTATACTGTATATTTTAATTAGTTTATTTAGCTTTAAAAAATGTAAAATTAATTTACTTATAACGTATCCATCATATCTTATTCGATTATTTGATACAGTATTTTGTTTTTGATCATTTATTGTATAACTAGTTAAAAATATACCATTACTTGATTTTAAAACAGCTGGAAATTAGCTGGTTTGATTTTAAACTCTTTTAAATATAAAAAAGTAGGCTGTATAAGTTTGTTCCAAAATAAACATTTTAGCTTTATTAAATAAATGTATACAGTTTGATTTTATAACTATTTAAAGCACTATTGGAAGTCATTTTCTTATTTAGCTCAACAAATTTTCCAATTAAAAAGCAATTAAAGTACTTAAATAAAAAGCTTATTGTAATAATAAAACATTTTAATGCATTCATTGAATTCACATTTCTAAAACAACGTATTGCTTTTAAATTCTTCAAAAGTGTTATTTTAATTAAAACTTTTTTTGCAATACTTTAAAAACTTATTCAAAAAAAGAACTTAGTAGTGTACAGAAAAATAATCAAACTTTTAAACCAACAATAAAAAAAAGCTTTGAAGAAGAAGCAATAACTACCTTTAAATCAAATGTTTTCGATTTTTGCTTTTCTATAAAGTTTAAACAAAGAATTAACAGTAAAAGTAGAATGTTTTTCATTACCGTTTCTTAATATAACCTTATTGATTTACAAAAGTTATTTAAAAATGTTATTACCACAGATGTACTAATTTAATTAGCCTAAAGGCAGAAAAAAAAGCTCTGTGTTCAATCTTAATTTAACATAATTAACATTTTAAACATTAGAATTAACTCTTCAAAGTAGGAGTTAATAGTTTCTTTAGAGTTTTATTAATTTACATATCCAAAGTTAAATAAACTAAAACTTAAACTAACAGTTACATTCTTACTTCAGTCAGAAAACCACTTAAAATTTTTGTAAATTTCCTGGACAAGGCGTTAAAAGGTATCCAAGACGTGTGCGACTCGATAACAAAAAGGTTCATCATGCACCAGGTCCTAGGACCAAATATTTTGAGCTTCTTTTTTTGTCTTTCAAGAAATTAATGATAATAATAATAGAATTGTTTATTGAAAATTATTTTATAAAAAACATATTTTTAGTTTTATAAATCAAGTAGACTTTAAAAAGCTATATGCAGACAAAAAAAAAAAAAAACTAAATAAATAAAAAAGTTAAAGATAAATATTAATTCCGAATATCTTAAGATTTAAATAACATATTTCAAAAATAGTTAAACAAAAGTTTTGTCGATTTAATTTAGAGATGCATTTTCAGGGTTGCCACTCGGTCAGTAAATCAGGAAAAGTCAGGAAAAATTTAAAAAAAAGACAAAAGTCAGGTAAAAATAGGGGGTTTTGAAAAAAGTCAGGAAATTTTATAAAATTAAAAAAAAAATCAGATTTGTCAGTTTAAATTTACAAAATTCCTTGTTTTCCAAAGCCTTCAAGTGGTAAAAATTGATTAAAAATCCTTTAAAGTCAGAAAAAAAAAATCCAAAATTTTCTTGGAAATTTACAAAAATATTTAATTCTATTTCCAATGCCTTCACCTGGTATAAATTAGTAAAATATCGTTTATAAAACTGCAAAAATTTTCTATTAACATATTGAACAAGTACTCTACTTGAACAAGCAGATTTTGTAAGCTTTTTAGTATTGATGATCTGTAGCAAGGACACTTCCATAGTGAAACTGTGATATACACACAAAAATTGTAAAAGTTCCTCAATGTCATTTGTTTATCTAGATCAGTGGTTCCCAACCTTTTTGATGCCCAGCACCCCTAAAGTCTCTTAATTTGATCTCGCACCCCTAACACTATATGCTATAATCATTTATTAATAATTTGATTATAAAATTTTTGATTTCATTAATTAATAATTTGTATTTTAATTTTTATGGTAGTGTACTATATTAACAAAAATAAAATACTTGGAAATTAAAAAATATAACAAAATATTTTCGAACAAGTTTTATCTATTAGAAAACATTAGAACTCACTTTTCCCTCTGCAACGTTAAACGTTTTCTGAAAGTCAAGCAAGTGAGTTTGGAGCTCATCACTTGTAATTCTACCTGCTCATTTTTAAACTAACTAAAGTTAATTACTTTTTAATTAACCAAAAAAAATCAAATCTACCTATATAAAAAACAAATCTTTCTTTATTGAAACAAAATTTTATTCAATTAACATTATATATAAAACTAAAGTAATTATATATATTTAGTGAAAAAATCCTAAATGAAACGTCGTTATACTCACAAGGTAGTTAACAAATTATTGGAATTCTATTCATGCAATATTATTTTAAAAAGATTAAGAACTTAATTTTAAATATACTCTAAATTTAATGACTTTTTTGTTCCTGTTTATTGCACAAAATTTTCTGAAAACGTGGCATTTTGTTTCTGATAGCAATTCGCATGTCTACCTGTGCATTCAATCGGTTTCTTGATTTAGTTTTTATTGACAAAAGAGTACTAAATCCAGACTCGCACAAGTAAGTCGTCGCGAATAGAATTAGAGTATCTAGTGCTTTTTCACAAAGTTTTGGAAAAATATTCATTGAATAACACTAATATTGTTCAAGAATTTTGCTTTCAAACTGCTTTCTGAGAAAATAGTTCATGCATAATTCAAAATTTTCATCTTTTAATGATTCATCATCAGACATGTGATTCAAATAAAAAGAATATGGGTTTATTATCAATTCTTCAGAAACTTCCAGTTCTCTTATTTTAAAATATCCGTCAAATGACTTGAATAGTATTTCCAAATGGTTCATAATTTCTTCTCGCACACTTGGAACTAAACACTGATTTTCATCAGTCATTTCTTTGAGTAATGAAAAGTTTGATAAATTACCTCTTTCAACTCGTCAACACCAGAGATTTAATTTTTTTTTAAAGCATATAATTTCACGGCATTTTAAAATATTTACATTTATCCCTTGCATGGATACACTTATGTCATTCAAGCAGCTGAAAATGTCTAAAAGTAAGCTAGTATTTGAGTAAATTATTTTCAAAACTATTAGCAGCTAGCAGGTTTCAAAATAATAAAGGTTTGAGTTAAGATTTTAAAAAGTTAAAATATATTTAGTCTTAAATTGAAAAAAGATATGAATAAAAGCAAATACAAAAAAAGTTTGTATGCTTACAACATAAATAGAAAAAAGTAGATTAAAAAAGGTAAACGGTTAAAGTTCAAAAAAGGAATGAATAGAAATAAAGTTGATGCATTGAATACTTTTGCTAATCTATAAAAATTGGTTTCACTAAAGCTAAAAACAATTTTTCTTAAATGGTATAACATACAGTAATTGCTGTGAACTTTACAACTAACTGATGTTAAATCTTTAAGCACCACTTTCTGCACAACTAATCTTAATAAAAGATTACATTATAAATGTAATAGACTTAACAGAACCTGTTCTTAACAGCTAATAAAAAACCTGCTGAAGATACTAATTTTTATCTAAGTATTGCAATTAAAATAGATGCTAGCTAATAAAATATTTAAAACAATTAATGGCCAGTTAAGAAAATAAAATAATTGAAGAATAGATGATTAAAATTCACAGGTGTAAAACTCTAAAAAAGCTTTACTGAAATGTTAATTCTAAACTAACAGCTATGAAATGAAATTAGAAAAATGAATTTACTTCTAGAGCGCTCTTGCTCTATAACGTATTAATAAAGTTAATTTATTCAGAAAATTAGCGCCAACTTCTTTTATAACAAAATGTACTTTTTAATTTTATAAACTTTATCAGAGAGTGAAAATCTCCTTATTTATCATACAAAAATGAAAAGCCATCTCGCACCCCCTGAAATGCTGCCTCGCACCCCCAAGGGGTGCGAGCACCCCTGGTTGGGAACCCCTGATCTAGATGCATTATGCTAGGAAATGCTAAAAAATTCTGTCTTTTTTCAGACAAGCTGTGTTTATAAGGTGATAATACAAGTATTTTGCTGATAGAGCTGTTTATTACTAACATAAATCATACACATATGGTTTAAGTGATGTACTGGAAGTTTGATAGAATTCAGCAAAAAACTGTTGTTTTTAACCTGTAATAAAACTAGATTAAAAGCTTTATATAGTTTCAAGTGTTAGATTATGTATTTTAGAGTAAGTTTAATTTAAGAGTATGATTTACAAAAGTCAGGAAAATTTTGGTAAAAAGTCAGGAAAAGTCATGGATTTTTTTTCAGCTTGATCAGTGGCAACCATGCATTTTATAAAAAACGGTTAATTTTATTTTCACTTACTCTAACAACAAAACTACCGTAAAAAATTAAACTTAAATAATTGTATTTATATTTAGAAATATAATTATTTAAAGAAAAATTGTATTAGTAGTATTATGAAAAATAATAGACTTAGATAGAGTTTCTAACCTAAAACATGGATAAACTTTAGTATGCAAATGTCTTGGATATTATAAATATCTATGATATTTTAAGCAACTAGCACTGTTTTTATAAAAAAAAAATTAAAGATTATAGTACAAAGTTACAAAAAAAAAAATTCAACTTTTCTCGAAACAATGATTACAACAGTTGTAAAAATGGCTTTTTTGAGATATAAATAAAGGCAAATGTTAAAGTAACTAGTTATTTTTTTACTTTTAATAACCGAGGTTTCATCTTTTGTAAATGTATTCAATTAAAACTATATTTAAATTATTCTTAAACTTAATTTTGCAATATTGTATAAAACTAGATAGCAATTTTTCTGTGTTAAATACTTTGTTAATTTAATTAATTTTAGTTAGTAGACAAGGTTTATAATGTTAAAACAGTTTAAACTTACACTGTGGATAAAAAATAACTTATGGGCTCTACATATTTTATGTAAAAGTTTCTTCACAAAAAACGTTATAATTAGAGGAGACACAAAAGCTAACTTTTATTTAGTTTTTCTTTAAACTTCATTGCTTTGTTTTTTGATTTTCTTCAATATGATTACGTTTCTATATTATTTTTAGAGTACATTTTTGTTTTCTATTTTTTATCCATTCATTTCTAAAACTTCAACCTTTTCAAATCTTATAGTAGCTTCGTGAGTACAAAAATTTAATCTTTTTTTTTCAACTAAATTCAATACTTCGCATGAATCTAAATTTATAAATAGTTTTACAAAAACTTTACAAGTTTGTAATTCAGATTATTTAACAACTCTTGTTTGTTTCTCTTAATACTTTAATAATACTGTACACAGAAGTGTATAACTTAAGCTCATTACAAGCATGTGATCAACAATCTTTAACTATACTTTTCTGTACAACTAGAATTTTTCAAGTATTTAAAAAAAACATTTCTACTGTTTTCTTTTAATCGGTAAACTGTACTAAGCTAGACTTTAATTTTCTTTAAACAAGCTAAATATTTACCTGCTTCATTAAAAAACGTATACAGGAAAAAACATTTAAACTAGTATGTACAAAGCAAAATTCTTACTTTGTTAGTTTTTTCCATATCTTTTTCTTGAACTTGTTAAAAAAATCCATTCTTGACCTTTTGCTAATTTGAAGTTTTTTGGTCCACCTACCAATTTAAAATATAATATTTTAATCAAAACAACATATTATAACAAAAAGTAACCGACTCTAACTGCCTCACTTATACGTCATAAGTAGTTTAGATTACAATCTTTTTTAGTATATTAAACTATTTCATATAACTTTTGCGCAGTTTTTCTTAAACTTACACAATTTTTCCTAAACTATTATTTTTTGTAATAAAATATATTATTTCCAATAAAACTGCATTAACTTATTCAGGGGTCGGCAGGTATTTAGTAGTCGGCGGTCAAATTTGAAAAATAAAAATTTTGCTGGCCGAATTTTCAGTTTTAGTTACAATGTGACCTTTTATTACTTAACAAACAAATTGTTTCCAAAAGTTTTTTTTTCTGTTTGTATAACTTATTTCAACAAAAAAATGATGTAACACTATAAGTAAATAAATTTCAATTAGGGGTGCACTGAAAATTGATTTGCAGTTAAGTGTGCACAAATTTTGATTACTCTGAAGACCACAAAACTGCAGTATTACAAAGTTATTGAAAAAAACTTAATACTTGTAAAACTTATATAGTATACTGAAATCACTATTTGTCTCTGCGTTGTGATAATAGTGAATAAGTTTACAAATTAAGTAGTGAGCCATCAGTATCTGCAAGACCCGTTAACTTATTTTTTTGTCTTAATCCCTTCTTAGTCTTTATCATTTCTAATAGTATAGTAATCACTTAAATAGTAACTTAAAATTAAAAACAACTGGTTATAAGCTACACAGCACAATTTAATATACAATATTTAATGACAAATGTAATTTAAAAACTACGTATTAACTCAAGTAAAATTATACAAAAAGTTAATAAAGCTAAAGAATAATTTAATAATTTCTTTAATAAGCAACAAAGTTCAATCTATAATTTGATACTTTCTTTTAAATCAACAAATTTACAAAAGTTCAAACGCTTAACTGAAATCCACTCAGAGATTCAATTCAATTCAAAAGTGGAACTGCTGTCATCAATCAGAGTTCATCAATAACTGACCGTTGTTACAACAAGAATAGCAACTTGTATTAAAAATTGGTCGTTAAGCAAACGTCATATTGCTTTAATAAATTTAAACTTCTCAGTGTTTACAACTACTCAATTTGTAAACTTATTCACTATTATCACAACGCAGGGACAAAATAGCGATTTCAGTACATTTTCCTTTCTTTTTACCCTTTTTTTGGCATTCTTGGCCAGGCTCCAATGATAAGCCTCTAAGTCATGAGTAGACAGGAAAAAAAATCACACATACTGGTTCGCTAAACAACTACTGACGTAACTCATTAAACTGCTTCTCTTCTCTTGTAGCTGAAACAGGTTGCCCGCCTGCAACTCGTCACACTTCTCTAGACACTGCTGGTGATTTCACAAATGTCACGAATCCATGACATGTCAGTTTTTTTAGTATCAAATTAAAAATTAAACCACTTTTGATTACATTAAAAAAAATTAAAAAAAGAGAGAAAAACTTGTATTAAATTTGTACAGGTATTTTAACCAAAAATAATAGTTTAATTGCACTAACTAAAAATAAAAATCAACTACTAATAGAATCATTAAATAAACTAGTTACCAAAGCAATAAATAGAAAGAAAATAAAACTATAACCAGTTGTTTTCCATTCACAACCCTTAAATATACATAAACGCTTAAAAGCAGTAAAAAAAAAAGATACTTACGCCGAATGAACGCTTAGAATTCATCCGAGCTAGATGCTTCGGCATAACTTATGGGGACTTTTCGTTCCCTTAAATTGTACGTTCTAGTTTCCTCACAAGTCGTAACTCTGGGAACATACGCTTTCACGTTCCTTATAGAAACCTTTACCAACCCAGAATTCTTTTGAATAATCATACTTTGCTCTGAACAAGAAAGCACTTTATATGGACCATGGTAGAGTGTGCTAAGTTTCCGCTTATTTTGTCTCCTAAGCCAAACCCATTCGCATTCGAAAATCCCTGGTTCATAATATGATTTATTATTGTGGCGCTTAAATTGCCTACCAATTTTAGCCATCATATTCAAAAATACTTTAGTTTCTAGAGTGTTGGGTGTGGTGATAACGTCAGTACCCTCAATTTTGTCGAACATTACTCTCCCCGAGAGATTCTGGGCCGTACCGAGAGCATATTGAGCTGGGGTATAAGGTGAACCTTCAACGAAGGTATTGTTTAAATCTGTCGTTATCAGAGGCAAATGCAAAGCCCAATTTGTCTTTTCAGATAACGCGCGAAGTGCAACATTGATAGTCTTATGTTGCCTCTCAATGAAACCGTTAGATTGAGGGCTGTATGGGGATACCAAACGATGATCTATTCCTAACTGCTCGAACGCTTCGGTTAACGCGGTGTTAACAAATTCACGACCGTTATCGGAAACAACTACTTGAGGGACCCTAAATGGACCTACCCAGCATTGAAAAAAAGCATTCCTGACAGTCAAAGCTTTCTTATCTGTGATAGGCATAGTTACAAGAAACCCTGTGGCTCGGTCTTTGGCAGTTAAAATATACTTATTATTACAAGATGACTCATTTAAAGGACCGACAAGATCTATGTGAACGAACTGGAATCGTTCCGTATTGTCTGGAAAAAAAAACAAATTTTGGACGATTATATCTTGTTACTTTGGTCGCTTGACATACCACACAGCTTTTGACCCAATGAGTCACATATTTTATTAATGTAGGCCAGTAATAGTCTTTTGCAATAGACTTGATTGTTTTATCAATACCCTGGTGCAACCTATCATGGGCCACATTAAATGCTGTTAGGCGCATAGGTTCGGGCAGAATGACCTGCTTATTATTTTCGTCTACCACTACCGCTAAATTTTCTGGTTGTAAATATTCGACCATTTTCTTCATGTTACGTGAAGTATCTACTAGCCCCAGTTCATTACATTGCAAGACCGCAATAACTTCCCTATTTATCATATTAAAGCTAGTCATATTTTCCCCGATCACTTCATTTAACGGACTACCTAAAATTTCCTCTTCACCGTCTAAATCACTGTAATCAGACTCGCTGTCTTCAGCCTCTGACTCAGACGTATAAACAAAGTCAGAATCCTGGTTATACGCACGAACATGCATTGCCGACTGTGAGGGTCGGCTTAAACTATCTGCTACTACATTATCATGGCCATCTATATGCCTTACTATTGGATTAAATTCCTTGATTGCGCATATCCAACGTTGTTCCGCTGGAGAATGATTACCCATTTCGTTTGTAATGGCCCTATCTACTGATTTACTATCAGTTCGTATTATTAAGGATCTCCCCAATATTCTGCTTTTAAAGTGCTAAGAGACAAATACACTCCGCGAAGTTCCTTATAAAAAGTAGAACGTACTTGCTTAAATGGAGGGAGCTTCTTTAAAAAAAACGCAAGCGGTTATTCCCCCATTTCTCCCTTCTTGTTCCAGAAATGTGCCAACGTGGCTGTCCGAAGCGTCCGTGAAGAGAACTAGGGGTTTTGTGTGGTCTTCATAGCTTATTGTTGCTGCTTCAACTAACAGAGCTATTGTGTCATGATAAGCTTTGATTTGACCATCAGTAAGTTTAATAATTGCCTTATTGATTGCCTTAGATCCCCCCGAAATTTCATTAAGCGGTGCCATTACTTCGGCTAAGTTTGGTATGAATCGATGATAGTAATTAATCATACCAATTACCCTTTTTAACTCTTTGCGCGTGTTTGGTAAGGGTAATTTTTTTATAGCTTCTACCTTAGATTCCATAACATCAACCCTATCAACACCCACTGTATGACCTAAAAAATCTACCTTAGTTCTAGCAAAAGAACATTTTGCTTTATTTAAACATAAACCGTTTGTCGATAATGTTTCTAGAACCTGTTTTAAATGTGATATATGACTGTCCGCGGAATCTGAAAACACAAGAATATCATCTAAATATACAAAAGTGAAGGCCCCACATGAGGACAAGATACTATCCATAAACTGCTGGAAACGAGTTGGCGCATTTCGCAACCCGAAAGAAGTCACCTTAGGGACGAATACCCCGGAATTAGTTATGATAGCAGCATATTTTCGTGAGTTTGGATGAAGAGGTAAGCTATAGTAAGCTTCTTTAAGATCTAACGTGCTGAAAAAACGGGTACCTCCCGGAATTCTTTCCGAGAGCGTATCTATGCGCGGTAGCGGGTATGAAAATGGGCGTGTGTGGGCATTCAAAACTGTATAATCAACACAAATACGCAAATCACCATCTTTTTTGGGCACTACCGTTATTGGTGATGCACACATGTTGGCATCCCCCTTTACAACCGCACCTCTCGCAATTAGGTCTGAATAATTTTTATCTACCTTTTGTTGACAAGTTAAATTACATCTTCGCGCCTTAATCATTCGAGGTTTATAGTTGTCAACTATAATTTCTAGAAAGTGGTTGTGTTTTCTTGGAGCAGTATAATCAGGAGTTTTTGTAAGCTCAGGGTAATTCAACAGTAGTGTTTCACACTTAGTCTCTAACGTAGTTATGTTATTACTATCCCTAACTTCCCCCGTATTAATTGACACAACTACCGACGCAGGCAAGTCAGCGGCCCTAAAAAGTTTAGTCGTTTTGTTAGACAATTGATGTGTCAATTCCAGCGTTAAAGGGCATATTATCAGTTTGTTTGTCATTAAAATGTCCATACCTAAAATTCCATAACTCCTATACTCTTGAGTAACCGAAAAATTATGTTTAATGGTTTTTAAATTTCCTAGCTTAAGGTCAACGTAAGCACTCCCTATGGGGTGGATTTCAATGTCGCCAATACCCTTTATAGTTCTACTGAACGGCTTAAAGTAGTGGTTTATGCCATTTGTTAGATTTTTAGGCAATATAGAAACTTCGCATCCAGAGTCAATTAAGAAAAGAACGTTTGTAACATTGTCCTTTGCAAATAATAAATTTTGAGGCAAAGTTTTCGGATTAATAGACGATTTATTTGAAATAGCAAACGACTAATTAGTTTTTACAGTTGGTTTTGTCGTGATATCATTACGCAATTGAGAGTGAGAGTTTGTTTCAGGTGACGGCTTACTAGGTTGCCATGGTTTGGCAGAGGTACGAATTGGTACGGCTTCTACCGGCTTATTAAGAGGAACTCTGTTCCCATCCTCATGTCCTCTCATTGTTTTGAAGATGGGAAATCGTTTTTTTGATCGTATTGTTGCCGTAACGGGGACATAGGGCAAGTTGCAACTGCAGCACAATAGTCTGCCCTATCTCCAAACTTTGCATGTTTGTGACAAAGCGCGTTCTGTTCGTAATTCGTGCGCTTGTTATACCCTTCCCCGAAATAACCCTGACTACGATTGTGTTCATAGCTGCGGAAATGTTCCCTTTTTTGTGGGATGTTCTCAGGCCATTTTTGTTTGTAAGAGTATCTCTTATTGTGGTTGAAACGCTGAGGTTCGTATGAAATTTTTTTTAGCATTTTCAAAGACCCTCTATTGTTCAATATCGCATATAAAATCCGTGCGCCTAATAAACTCGTTATATTCGAGCCCAAAACATTCCTTAGTTTTGTTTTTTAAATTATTAGGGGCATGTTTGTGCATAAAGTATTTAATTCTGTCTTCCTCTTTAGACTTTGCCCATTGCTTAGCTGACAAAAACAAGTCCTGGAATTGAACTGGCTCTGGCCATGATGGGCTTGCACCTAAGATACGAGGCAATTTGCTCCCTTTGCCTTGTAAAAAGTTAACAAGACTGTTATACGTTCTGTCTTCGTCATGTGTTTCAACAAAGTCTATTATATAAGAACGGGACCAAATTCTCTGGAGAATTTCAAACTTCTCCATTTCAGAGGTTATACCATAAGCCGTACACCGGTCTGCAAAAAAACGTAACTCCACAGCCGGATCACGTACGGCATCAATTTTTTGAAAAAGCTTACAATTTTCAAGAGTTTTATTCTTGAAACTTCTTTGTGTTGATATTTCGCCTAAAGCGTGCGAGGTCTGATTGTTAAGTGTGAGGCCGCTGTCATTTATGGTGTTTTTTGTATCTCCTATAAATTGCTTTTAGTTCATTTTTTAGTTTATTTTTTTTCTCTAAAACCTTAGCTTTCTCTAATAAGTGAGCTAAATCCTCAACATCTAAATCAACTTCATCTAAAGCATTAAAATCTACAATTTCATTATTTTTCCTAGTCTGCGCGCTTACTTCTGTGTCATGAGCGCTGTTTATGGTCGCTTGAATGTTGCTGGGAGATTGTGAGTTCGATATCACGTTAGAGTCGCCATTGAAGTCAGCAGATACTGATGGCTCAGTATCTGCAAGACCCGTTAACTTATTTTTTTGTCTTAAGCCCTTCTTAGTCTTAATCATTTCTAATAGTATAGTAATCACTTAAATAGTAGCTTAAAATTAAAAACAACTGGTTATAAGCTACACAGCACAATTTAATATAAAATATTTAATGACAAATGTAATTTAAAAAATACGTATTAACTCAAGTAAAATTATACAAAAAGTTAATAAAGCTAAAGAATAATTTAATAATTTCTTTAATAAGCAACAAAGTTCAATCTATAATTTGGTACTTTCTTTTAAAGCAACAAATTTACAAAAGTTCAAACGCTTAACTAAAATCCACTCAGAGATTCAATTCAATTCAAAAGTGGAACTGCTGTCATCAATCAGAGTTCATCAATAACTGACCGTTGCTACAACAAGAATAGCATCTTGTATTAAAAATTGGTCGTTAAGCAAACGTCATATTGCTTTAATAAATCTAAACTTCTCAGTGTTTACAACTACTTAATTTGTAAACTTATTCACTATTATCACAACGCAGAGACAAATAGCGATTTCAGTACAACAGAAAAAAAAAAAAAGATTACAAGTTTTCAAACAAAAATATTATTAGATAAAAACTGTATTTATGTAAACACTATTGGTTTCAAAAATAGTTAAAAATTTATATAATTGGTCATTGAAAATATTCTCTTGAATAAACTTGACTAGCTTTTAATTCAGGATGAAAAATAACTTCTATAACAATATTTTATACTTAAAACTTAAAAAAAACTTTAGAAGTATATAACTTTTTTATTCATATTGGTTATAATTTTTTTAAACTAAAATGAGATAATTATTAGTTAGATATCAAAACGAAAACCGTCTTAGAATTAGAAACATTGGCAGTATGTATAATTTTAAGCAAAAAGCATATATATTTATGGCATTCAAGCTTTGTTGAAAAGACTATTTATTTAATTATCAACATAAATTAAAACCTTTAAAATATGGTTCTCAAAGTTTATTTTGCTAAGCTATAACTTAGTAGAATTTTTTTTAATAGAACTCTTGTTTGTTGTTTATACTTTTTTTTTAGTAACTCACTTAAATCTTGTGCTTAAAATTAATCTATCTAATTGTACTTAAAAATTATTTAAAATCACACCCGAAAGTTATTAAACAAACTTTTAATGTTTCGTTTAAATCTCATTAAAGATTCAACAGCTATTTATTTTCAAAATTTGTAAACTCAGGTTTTTTTTTATACATAAAATTTTAATTTATAATAATAATAACATTCTATTAACACTTAACCAAGGGAAGATTTTAGATACTTAAAACTATAATATTCTTACTGCAATAACATTCTAGATAGAAAAATTGCTATTTTTTTTAAAGTATACTCTTGCAAAGAGACTCTATTATAATTTTATCAAAATCTTATATTCTTGTAAATTTTTTCTTTTTGCGTTTTGTATATAATTTTTAATTTTTAATAAAAAAAACTATTAGATTTTACGTTATAAAACAAAAATTTTATAATTATAAAACTTAGTATATTGGTAAGTTCAGAACTAAAAAAAGATAGAAGATGGTTTATAAGTTTATATTTTAAAAAGACTGTATACTTTCTTTAAAAAAAACTTTACTGCTCATATTGAATCTCTTATATAAAAAATAAGTAATTACATCTTGTGAACACATTATTTAGCAGACTTATGAATTGCCGTAATTGTTTAATTCTAAATAAACCTTTAATGAAAGTAGATCTGTACTATAATATAGCTAATATATAAATAACATAAAAATACACATTTTAATCTTATTTATAGTCAATATAAATCTAGTAAATTGTAAAGAAAAATTTTAAAAGTATTTTACGAAATCGTTCTTTTATAAAATTTTCTTTAATAAAAACTTTTCTAATAAGACTACTGTTTAATTTTTACTAACATTTATTTATAAAAGATTAAAAAAGCATTTCGACTTAATGTTTCAAATGTTTATTAAATATATTCATTGAAATATATATAAGGTTTTTTAAAAGAATTTTTTACTGTTGATCAAAAATTTTTTTTTAAATATACAAACTAGAAATGAACAATAAATAAAGTCAACGAGTTTGTTAGTTTATTTCAAATAAAAAACAACCTGTTAAATTGCAAAAAGAAAAAATCAGATATGATAACTTTAGTATATAATTTTTAACAGTACAAAAAAATAAAGTTTTGCTAAAACTATTGCTGCTAAAACTTTTATTTCAAAAAATATCTAACAAATTTGTATGAAAAAATACGAAAAGAATTCTAAAAACATATAACTTTTATTTTACAAGTATAATTTTAGTGAAAATTATTATGTACAGCATATTTATATTAAAATTGTTATTTTATGAAACAAGGTTATAAAAGTTTGATCATAAAACAATTAAAGTAAAAAAAAACAACTTATATCAATAATAGGTTTGTTTGTACAGTTTTCTTAAAGATAAATTATAACTTCATTAACTACATAGTTTTGTCCATACCTTTTAAAACGCCCTCCTTCGATTTGTTTGAAGATGTTATAAAGGCTTATGGTTTTTAGGTAAATTTAATGATTTTTTTAAAGTTTCAAGTTTACATAAAACAAAAAAATCCATTGACCGTGTAAGTTTGGACTTTTACAAACGAGAGAGTCATTAACTTTTTTTTTTATCCAGAATAAAACCGGAACTTTCATCCGGCCCGCTATCAAAGTGTTCTACTTTTATGACAACTAAGTTTTTTTACTTAAAAATTAAGTTAAATTTAAAATTCTAATTTTATAGTGTTTTGTTACGTAGTTTTAAGCCTTATCAGATTTTTATACGATAAAAAAATCACATTATTAAGCTTTTCTATAGACATTGAATTATGTTTATAGCTTTAGTTATAAGTTCTGAAAATATTTATAGCAACAATTGATCTAACTCTAATACAGTTGCAAGTTATAGTTTACATATACACTTTAAAACAGATTTTAAAACGTTTTTAATTTTTTTCTTTTGTATACATTTAGTTATTATTTATGTACTGTTATATTATTTTTACAATTAACTTTTTTTTTAATCAAACAGAGAAAAATTGCTTTGAATAAAACTAAAAAAACAAAACTTTTTTTTTTTTTAAATTAAATTATCATACTTAAGTTGCATAAAGTTTTTAGACTACAAACAAACAATAAAAGTTTAAATCGTGATCAACGCTGTTTTCAGTTTTTAACTACTTAATGTTTACTACACGAAAACTGTTAAAATATGTTTTAAGGATGTATTACAAAGTTGAAATTGTTTTTCAAAAGAATTATTTTTTGATACAAGTATTTTAAACTGTAAAGGTAACCTGTAAAAAAGTAACAACATTTCTAAAACAACTTATTGTTAAAAGTTAACTATATAACACCTTTATATAAAAACTTATTATGGTTTTTAGGTTTTATTAGCTTATAGACAAACATTTAGGTATTTAGGTATGTTAACCTAATTAGTTTGCTACTTTTGAAAGTTAAAGTATACAATATAGTTTTGATCTTTAAGGTCTAGTTTTTACGTAATATTTTAAAGTTTCAATTATGATTGTTTGCAAAATAATAAAAAAAGTCAGTTATAGACAATTTTAAAACTTTTTGCCATAAACATGTTATTATTTCAGAATGAAAATTATTAGCAAATTACTTCTGGTGTTATAAAATAGCGAAATTTGTAGTAAAAAAGTTTATAACCAGCTATGAGTGGAAAACTATTGTTATTATTGGTGTTTATTCAATTAAACGAACTCTGTGTTGAATCATATACATTTTTAGAAGTTAACAGTTTGCCATGCCGTCGAATTTATCCGAAACATACAGGTAATTTCGAGTTTTATATTAAGAAAGTTTAACTTTGGCTACCTTTATTGAACAAAAAAATTATCCGAAAACTTTAGATATAAGTTGTCGATATTTGAGTTTTATCAGCAATGTTTTTTTTTGTTATAAGGCTTTATTGCTTAGTTCTTGATTTACATATAGTTTATAATAAAGAACCTTTACAAATTTAAAAAAGATTTAAAAAACGTGTTATAATTTTACATTTATTACACGAACAACCTAAACAACTCAAAAATGAGTTAATTGTAACAGTTTTTCCTAAAAAAGCATAACTCACTAAAGTATTTATAAAATTATATATTTAATTTGATAACAAATTTATGAAATTTTAAGTAGAAATTGTATGAATGTTAAGAAAAATTTCTGGAAAGTTTGTTGGTTGATAAACCGTTTCTTAAGTTACCTTAGTTTTACATATATACTCATGCACAATATAACTTTAAACCTAGAACTTCAGTACTTGAGTAAAAAAACATTTTATTTATGTCTATAGAAAAAGAATTTTAAAAGTGATCAAAGTAAATAACCCTTTTGTAAGCAATCTCATAAAAATCTAACAAATGCATAAAAGTTTATGTATTAACAATTTTTTAAATTAGTCATAATTTGTTAGATTATGATTACAATTAGTTTCTTCGGCGTTGAAACTATTAAAGTCGCATTTATTTTTTTTTTATACAAAATAAATAAATATTTGTAAATATTTTCAAGAAATTAAAATTTAAAGTTTACATATTATTAAAATTTGACTATATAATCTGTATACTAAACTGAACAATAAAAAAAATAAAACAAAATTAAAAAATGATATAATATTTAATTTATTCGTTAACAAAATTTAAAGATAAAAAACTATGATAATTTTTTTCTATACTGAACGAAATATTTCGAAAAAAAAGAAGAATTACGACTTGAGACTTTTACTTTTACCATTTTGTAGTGCACAACAGTTATTACTGCGTTTTGTTAATTAAAGAATGAAATAATTTTTAAAAGTCAAGTTGTTTTTAGTTGTACTAGCATACATTAAAAAATTTTTGTCAGTAATAGATTAAAAGAGCATTACTCATACAAATATTTACAAATAGTATGTCATTTAAAAAGTACTTTGTGTACTTGGAAATTTATGGAAGTTGTTTATGTTACGTAGGATTCTATTTATGTTTAAGCTTTTTAAAACTAATCAATCACATTTCTCTAGTAACACACATTTAATTAATATAAACATCCACCTTAAGGTAAAATAAAGTTTTACTAGCTTATTTACTAAACTAAGTTCAAGTTAAATACATTTTGTTATTTTAAAAACAAACTAATTAGGTATTTTGAATAGAAAAAAACCGTTACACTGTTTTTGTAGAAACTTTTTTAACAAAACTTGAAAACCGACTCTGTTAAAAAATAACTTTCTAAAAATTACTGTGCTGTAAAGTTTCCGTTTTCTATTAACTGTTTTAGCAACCTTCTGACTAATTTCTTACGACAGCTGTTAAAGTTAATGCCACAAAACGAAGACCTGACATGTGCTGTGGGTTGAAACCGTTCAACTCAACCACCCATATTTGCTGTGCTGGTAAGGTTATTTCAACCGAAACTCACCATTGTTGTTTAGATGGTTCAATTTTACCGATAGGAAAAATATGGTAAGTTGTTTAAAGTTTTTCATATTCATATATTCTAAACGTAGTAAAGCTAATAAGAGTTTGTTATTTTAATTAAATTTAAATTGAGATTTTTAATTTTTCATCAAAAAGCTTTATTAACTGCAAAAAAAGTTAATTACGTTAAGAATAAACATATAAAAGTTTAAACTGTAATAAACTACAAAAACAATAAATTGTTTATAAAATAGTACTTGTTTTTGAAAAATATGTACATAGATACAAAAAAAACTAGTTATAACATGAATACTGTTTATTAATAGAACAAATGTTCATTGCACTTAAATGGTACAGTAAACATCTTATTAATATCTATTGTAACCATTATGAACATATGGATAAAGAATAAAATTACGAAATATTTTATACTATAATTACTTTTCTTATAAACACATAAACTTGTTTTTAATAAAATGTACGCACCAGGGTTGTTATATTCGGCAAACTAATGACCCATGCTTTTTATCCTGTACTAACACTGCAACATAAACGATTTAATAATTACGAGAATTTCTGTTTCACATGCATTTACATAGTTTTAAAAGTACTCTAGAGTTTTAATTTAATTTGACTACAGATACCTTTGTACCAATCAACTTTTTGTTTATAAAACATCAGTATAACTAAAGATTTTTGCAGCTCACTACTTTTATAGGTGTGTTAGATAAATCAATAATTACTTTAGTTTGTTTATAAACAAATTTTAGGTAATTATTAACTGATGCTTTTAAAAATAATACAAGTAAGCTAGCTATTTTTTGAGTTTGTTTAGTTTATTTTTTAAAATTAGTTATTAATAAAAAAGGGAAAATTTTAAAATTTTATAAATAAAAATATTTATATTTATAAAGTTTCAGGAAACTTTTAGGTAGTATACACTGTTCAGTATAGTTTTTTTGTTATGAAACGTTTGTTATTTTTAATGGAGTTTTAGTAAGTAAAAAAAGTAAAAACAACTTTAAAATATTTAAATAAATTTTTTCATCGACGTATAAAGTATAAACAGTTTTAAGTTTGTTAAAAATTTGTAAAACTAAGTTAAACAGGATTAAAAAACGTAGATTAACGCTTAATGGTTTTTGTTTGTAATTTAATGTGATATACATATATGCTGTAAATAAGAAAACGTGTGTGTAAAATTTCGTGCTAAAATTCAAGTGTTTTATTAAATAAAGCATAAAAAGTATTAGGTGATAACAAATCAAAATCTTATTATCGAGGATTTGCTTTTATTTTAAGTTTAAAAGTTGTGTTTTCTTAGTTTTCAGAACCTTGTACATAGTAAATTAAATCTTTATGTAAAAATATCTCTTATAAAAAGACATAGTTTAAAGACATTCAATCTTTTTGCATTAATTTTTTAAGCAAGTAATACGTTATATAAAACTGTTAATCAACTTTAGAAAATAATTTTTTTTAAGTAGTTAGAAAAATTTAAATAGAAAGAAAAATTAGTATAAATAAGATTGCTATTTTTTAATTCAAACAATAATATTTCAATACAAATTCATTTGTATGGTTTGAAATTGGTAAAAAACAAGTTTATAAATAAAATTAAAAAAAAACTGTATATCTTAAAATTTTGTTATAAATCTAAAAAACTATTAAAAAAACCTAAGTTTTTGTGTACAAAAAAAAGTTTGTATTCAACAATTAATAGCTTAAATAAGACATTCTATAAGTTGTAATAAGCTAAAAAAAAATGCTTGGATCTCACTACAACTGTTCTTACAAAGCAGCACCTAGCACCTCTCAACTGCTACACAATTTGAACGGACGACAAGAGGCAATATTCTGGTTTTCGGTCAGTTTCCTCACATTCACACTTGGGTTCACAGTTTACCACTTGTGGACTTTGTTTAAAGAAATACAACCAGGGACGTCTACATTCAAAACTAAAAAAATGCTGTTCATTCAATGTACTTACCTCGTTTATTCTGCAATTTCTTTCGTTTCGCTCATTTCGCCTCGCACAAGCGTGCTGGGGCAACTAGTTTTTTCTGTCTACTTATCCTTCGCGCTGAAAGAGCTGATGGTCGTGATCATGCGGTTGCTTTTGATGGACAACGAAGTTTACGAGCTGTACGGGGCTGTCTCGCTTTCCCAGCCCCCTCTCGCCTGCTGCTTCTGTTGTTTGTGTCCTTCGGTGAAGCTCAGCAAGAACTTTTTCTACTTTGTAAAAATCGGAGTTTTTCAAGCTGTTTTTCTGCGACCCCTCTTGTGCTACTTCGGCGCCGTGATATGGTTGAACGGAAACTCCGAACTCGGCATAGAAAGCGGTTACATGTCAATCTTGGATTACATCGATGCTGCGTCATTGTTGATTGCTATGTACTGTATGTCCATGCTTTACAACGGCACCCAAGAACAATCAGACCCAAACGAGTTGAGCACAAAGTATTCTTGCATTCAGATGGTATGTCTGATATCTGGTTTACAGCACGCAATTTTGGGATTGTTATCGAAACATCAAGTTATCCCTTGTGACCCGGTGTTTAATTCACAGCTCAGAGCGTCAGATATTCACAGCTTTTTAGTTCTTGGCGAAATGCCAATCTTGTTGGTATTGTCGTCTTTCAGAAAGAGAAGAAGACTTTGTCAAAAATCAAACAGTATAGAGTAAAGTTATTTAGTTTTAAAGTATTAAACTATAGTCTTAAAAGAACTATAAAAGCTATAAACTTTGGAGATCCACTGATAATAAACTTATAACTTATAAAAAAAAATATTGTTTAGAGCACTAACTTTGCAAAAAAAAATATATGTCTTGATTGTATAAGCTGTAGACTATACATTAAAAACTAAGTTAATCATTTAACTAATTTTAACTTAATTTTTTTACAATAATGTAGATAAAAATATATATTTTTTTTTAACAAATTTAATATATTTTAAGATAAACTTGCCTTTTAAATAGTCAGTTAGGTATACTGAGACATTTTGCTTTAGTTAAAAGATTTTGATTTATGTATAATATCAAATGAAAATTCATTTGTAAAAATTACTAGTTTTTTTATTAACTTTTTGTATAAAAAAGTAGACTATATTTTTTGTTTACTTTATAAGCTTATATGTTATCAAACTTGATTTTTTTAAAACAATCATCGCAAACTTTTAGTTTAAATTGTATCATAGTGTAAACAAATACTTGTAAACTTTTTGTCAAATTGTAATACTTTATAGTTTAATACTTTATTTTAAATGTTCTTAAAATCCATAAAAAATAAAGTTCTAGCTACTAAAACGTTGACCACTAGAGACATTTTCAATGATATAAAGTTTAGGTAAAGATCATAATTTGTGTTTTGCCAAAATATGTGTACTATTGTTAATATTTTTGTTATTCTATTAAAATATTTACAACTCATAACTTTTATTGATTTATATAGTAATGTACTTGTTAGCTTAAAGCTAAATCTGTTATAGTTACTTTTGTTGATTTTAGCAACTAAAAATAAGTTATCAAAAGTCATGCAAATTCAAATTTTAAAGTTTTAAATTTACTAAAACTATTGTTGCTTAAAAGAAAGTTTCAAAATTATTATAATAAGGTAAACTTTTTATTAATCTAGACATTCTAAATAAAGAATTGTGCTTTTAAATCATTAAAACGTTCTTCAAACTTATGACATGTTTTTGAACAAGAATGGTAAATATACCTTTATATACAAAGTTATATACTTAAGTAAAAAATTTCAAAGTTTTAAACTAATAAAAAATTATATAACTTTCTGAAAAAATAACTAAGCTAATTACAAAAGCATTAAGTTTTTTACAAAAGACTTAATTTTTTTATTTAAATATTTTATGAAACTTAGAAATATTACCTTAATTAGTAGTCTAGCTATAAATCAGGGGTAGGCAGTGTATTATCAGTAAAGGGACAATTCTCCTAAAAAAAGTTGCTCGTGGGCCGCACTCTATAGAAAAAGTCTTCTGCCAACCGTAGCTTTAAAAAAATTTTTAGTAAACAATAAAAAGTACGATTTTCAACCACAAATGTTCTTTAACAAAGCACTAGTAACTGATTCTTAACAAAGTTAGAACCTTACTGTGAGTTTAATTTTTGTTTGTTTTAAAAACGTAGGTTATTCGCCTAAAAGTACATACCCACCCTGAAATAATCTTTAGAAACAGAATTTGAAAAACTATAAACAAACAAAAAATGCACACATTTAATTTTAAATACAAATTTATAACCATAAATGATTTAAAATTATTCTATTAAAGCTAATTTATTGATGCTTTTTATTCAACTGGTTTGAGTATCAAAAAAATCCAAAATCTTATGTAAATTTCAGCAAAAACACCATATATATAAATAAGTTATTTTAGAGCTTTTCTTTTTTAACTAAAAAATAAGGTTAGAGTGCATGAATTAAATAAAAGAAAAATACTAAATTTAATCAACTTATCTAAATCAACTATTTTTACTAATCTGTAATAAAAAAACAAGTTTAAATAAATATAAACTTCGTAAACTGTTTTTACAAGTAAGTAATTAATCAAAAAATTTGCTTTAGCTAAATTATTTTTTCTAAACAAGATCTCAGACTCAAATTTCTGCTTTCGACAGTTAGTCATAGGAGCATGTCCAAACAATTTCGACAAGGACATCTGGTCTTTGACCAAATTATTTTTATATAATAAATCTGTTATTTATCCATAAATCTGTACATTTTTGTACGAATATTTCTATTTTAATAATCAATAAAATTTTATTTTAAAAACCAAGTTTCGTAAAGTAAGGAACAACAGAGCACTGGTAAAGAATGAATATTAGATTAAGAACATAATTATAAGTATTTACCACCAAACTTTTTTTATTGTTTAAATTAAGTGTATTTTTATTCAAAAAGTACCTCGTAGACCGCATATTTTTCTTTGCGGGTTGAATTTGGTCCGCGGGTTACCGTTTTCCGATCCCTGCTCTAGTTCATAGACCAGTTTTCTTACTAGCTGCACACTATTTAAATAACAACACCCTACTGTGTGCTGGTCATACATTTAAAAAAATTGGTCTAAACTCTATAATACCTAAACATTTTTAAACAAAAAACCAAAAATCAGTAATGCTATTGTGATTTCGATTCAGCTATATAATATTTTGCTAAATTAAATAACATTCTGATCTATAAACTTGTGTTATCTTTTAGAATATGTGTACTACAAAAAAACTGGTTTTTAAGTAGCCGTATTCTTTAACAATTCTTTAAGTACACCTGGTTAAACTTTCTATAATTTTATTCCTAAACTTTCTAAATAAACATATACAATTTTAATAGATATAATGTTTAACAAATGTGTTAGGTTGACTGTTACAAATTAAAAAAAGTAGAAGAACAATACAATAAAAAAAAAACGAAAGTATCTTTATAAATGCTAAGCATATATTAGCTACAAAACCTTATTATCTATTACTAATTGAAAAAGTCGATCAAATAGCTGCTGCTTAGAAAATATATGCATTAACTGTTTCTTATATGTTTTTATAACCTCTTAACTTTGTATATATACCATTCGATAAGTTTTATAGTTAAGTTATAAGAAACACATTAATAAGTTAAAGTAGTTCTAAAGTAAGCTCGAAATGTAATATATCAAATAATAATACCAAAACTTTTGTTATAAAGTTGTGCATTTTTCAAAAATTTTTTGGATATTTTATTTAATGGTTATATATTTAAAATCACAGGTAAAGTAGGCAGTCAGTTTTTAAAAATTAGGTACTGGACAGTTTATATTCTTCATAAATTACTATATACGACAAATACAACTTAAAAACTGTCTTAATTTTATGCACTAAAGACTTCTAAGATTTAAAACATTATATAAATCATACCTAACATTACTAAAAATTTTCAATATACACATACTATGTTAGTTTTAATCTTTTTTAAAACTTGTCTTTTAAATCCTAATTAAATGTTTTGTTACTTTTAAAATTACTTAGTGCTTGAAGTTATTAGAATAGTTTCTGTTTAATATGTTTTTTTTAATAAAAGAAGCTATTAAGAACTACTTTTACTAAGATTACGTATTAAAAGCTGAAAGATAGAACTAAAATACCATTTTGGTTAACAATTTTTGATTATTACAACAACACTTTAGAAAACATTTGTTGCTTGTCAATCAAAACATATCCATAAAAAGGATAAAGTGATAAAATACCATTAAATTTTTTTAAACGTTTGTAAAAAATTTTTTGTCAGTTCATTAAGTTTGAAAATTAACACTAATGGGCAATTTCCCGAACATTACGTGCAGTAAATATTTTCTAATATAAGTTTTTATACTATCAGTCATTGCAACCCAGTTTCCGCTTGGGCTATCAATAAAACTTGGCAAATAGCTGATGGGAAAGCCCAACTAGAGTTTCTTAAAGAAGAGGCATACGAAGTTATAGTAAACCACAAAACGTTAGTTTTATTGATGGGTATGAAACTATAAAACTAAATGATTGTATAGTTTAATCTGTTATGTTAGTTTATTTTAAACAATAAAACATTAAAATAAAATATGAGTTTTATTGATTTACGTTTAAAAGAACTTAAATAAAATATTTTTTTATGAAGTTTTGTGTGAAGAACTATACTTATACAAAGAGAGTTAAACTTATTACTTATACTTTTATGCTTAGACATATTTTATTTAAGTAATAAAACGATGTTTATTCAGAACATAAAAATAATATTAGTAGAACTTAAGATAGCAAACTTAGGTTAGTATTTGTTTTTAATTCAGACTTTTATCGAGTTTGGAACAAGATATTGTAGTTGAACATTACAATGCAGATGAAGTTTATCAAAGAATTTCTACGTTTTTTAACGATTCGACTAATAGTCATCAAATTGAACACATAATAAACCTGGTAAACACTTGATTCACTTTTCTTAGCAAACTAGTTTAGCTTTTGTTTAATTTAAAAGACCTAAAAATTAAACTGAATTTTCATCCCAAATTAGTATTATAGAGAAACATTACAAAAGCTTCAAACTAATTTCAATACTTATGAACTTTTTTCTTAGTAAATGTTAGTGCTGCTTTAAATTTTCAAATAAAAAAAGTTGCTTGTAGAAATAAATAATTAAAATCTACTAGAGCGATCTTATTAAAACGTTTCTACAACAAAACTTTTGTATTTTAGGTTGTTTTCATTGAAGAAAGCAAAGCGAACATCTCCAGTATGATGCAAGATATTGTGAGTTTTTATAAAAAAATACTTTTCACCTTGCTTTTTACAACTTTACTTTATCTACTTACTATAAAAGAACGTGTCATATTGATGAAAACGTTTAAATAATGTGTTTTCATATTTTTAAAATTTAATTAACGATAATAAAAGGCAATAAAACTTTTTAATAATTAAGTTTGCAATAAATGTAATTCTCTCGTCAAGAACAACATATGGTGATCTGATTAAGTCGTAAGTACTTTATAAAAATAAGACAAAACTATACGCTTAGCATTACCATTAATTAGTTTTCAAAACTGAAAAAGCTAAATTTTAGAACTAATAAGGTTTTAATTATATATTCTATACAGTTTTTAAATTGCACTACTGGTAATCAGAATTCGCTGGTGTTTATAGCTGTTTTTTAGTATTGAAGTATAAAATTATTAAAAAATTAAATTTGTAAGTAAAATAAAATACGAAACTTTGAACGTTTATTTCAAAGTTTATCTAAAACAAAGTTTAATCTGTACAAAAATTAATTTTGTTTTAAATTAGATAACAAAATATTTTCAAAAGTATAAGTTTTTAATTGCCAATAACAAAATAATTAAGGTTTTTGAAGAAATACAACAAAGTTTAGAGAATTATGCTGATATAGATGAACTAAGGTTGCTTGTATTTGAACATAAACGATTATTAGAACAAATATCGAAGTTAAGCATAAAAAGAGAAAAGTACTTGCATCACCTTAAAATCGTCAAAGCAATTATTTCAATTGTCAACAGTGACTTAAAAATGTTGTCTCACATGAAATCGGTTTTCAACAAGCAAGCAACGTTAGTGAGTGAACTAGAATTCGCAATACTAAACTACACTAACTCTCAAAAGTTTGTACTAGATCAAAACAAAAACACATCCACAACATTTCAAATAAAAGTAAATTCAAAAAGTCTCGGTTTTGTTTTTCTGACTTACGAAATGTTTCGCGATCCTAAAGTATTTACAATCCCGTTTATCAGAGCAAGCAAAGTTAGGACGATGAATGTTGATGATAAGCACGGGTGCAATTTAAAAATGTGGTCAGAATTTTATACTACAGTAATAAAAAGAATACCTTTGGTTTACGAAGACTTAAAGCTTATCATGTCTAAGGATGAAAGTTTAGAAGCAATAAAAAGTAAAGTTATGGAAAACTTTTTCCACTATGGTATTGAAATAAACTAGTTGTATATAAAAACTGGCAAGATAAATATAGGTTAATGGTTTTATACTTTACTAGTTTGTACTTTTTGTGTATCATTTTTTTATTGATTAGTACTTTTGAATTGCTGCTTAGCACTAGTTAGTGTAGAATAAACTCTTTTTGAATATCCTTTAAATTTTTTCTGTCAAAACAGATGTCGTTTTTATTTGTTAAGTAAAGACTTTATACAAAACTTTTTAGTAAAATATTTGTTTTTAATCTTTGAAGTAAAATGTTTTAAAACTGTAATTTATTTTTCAAATAAGTAAAAACAAGTTGAATTACTGTATAAAGTATTATTTTATATTAAGTTTTCGTATAGTACTTAAAAACTTTAACCAAATATCTAGTCTAGCATACAAAGAAAAATGATTTATTAAAATCATTATTTTAAAGGCTAATTAGAAACTTAAAGTAAAAAGTAATGACAAAAAAAAAAAAAAAGTTTTAAAGTTGTTATTTGTTCTAATATTAAGTATATAGGTGTTTTTTGTTAGGTGTATGTAATTAACTTTGTAAAATTCAACGTAATAGGAAAAAGTAATATGTATTAGTAAAAAACTAGTTAATAGTGAAAATAAAATTCTTTTAAAAACTTTAAATTTAGTTTTTAAAAAGAATTTGAATTATTTTTTTTTTAAATAATGATTTTAGTTTTTTCAGTTTTATGAAATTAACTTAAAATAAAACTGCTTTAAGCTCCGATAAGTTCTAATATAAACTTTAACCAAGTTATCAATTATACCATTAAAAGCAAAAGGTAGCTAACTAAATAGTATCTAAAAAGTAATGTTAGAACAGGCCGGTGTATAAAAAAAAAACTTAAAATTTTAAATGCATACTTTATACATTGCAAACATTAAATAGATTAATAAAACATTTTTATGATAATCTTAAATCTAAAATTTTGTCATGCTATAAGCAGTAGGCTGACTATGAACGGTAAAGTGGTCGCAATGGGTAAAGGATATTTTAAGGAGACGATTTAAAAAAAGGTTGAATATTATTATGTTGTTACTGCACTACTGAGTAAGAGAATAATTTTGTAATAATACTTGATCGGTTATCGTGTATTATAGACTATTAGTTAATGGTTTATTTGCTTCTAAATTTATATGTTCAGATACGAATTGTATATAAAACCAAAATCTTATTAAAGTTTAAAACAAATTAATCAGTATTAATAAAGGCGATAACTAATTAAAATAGTTTTCGATTTTGAAGAAAAATAACGAGTCTAACTTAAATAAAATTACGATACATGCAAATAAATAAACATAACACGTAATTAGCACATAACGAAGCATTTTTAACTACACATAACGAGCTAATACTACAACAATACAGTGGGATTTCCGAGGTTTCCCATTCAATGGTCTACACAGGGTTTGGTATAGGGGAATGTTTCGAGGTTAATATTAAGAATTTAGGAAGGGTTAAATATTATATACCTCAAGCTGGACAAAATGCTGTTGCTGTCCAAATACTAGAAGTTCGCTTATTTAAGCTCCTAACTGATTAGAAATCTCAATTGACGATTAGTAATTAAAAAAAAACCGTCACTTAAAAGACTAGCTGATGATGATACAGTTACCGCAAAGCTGGCTAAAAACTTTACAACTTCTTAATCTAAAAAAGCGCCAAACTGGTTAAAAACTTCGAAACTACTTACAATAGAAAATCGCCCCGCATTAAGAAAATCCTGTCCTTATATGCGGTAATTTTTTCGAAAGAATTGATTTTTTTTTCGGCGATTAACTTTATTTTTCGCGGAAATTTCCTATAACCTAATCAAGAACATTATGGAGAAATTTCCTAAGGCGGAATTGTTTCATATTTTTTTAAAAGGCGGCAAAAAAGACAAACTTTTGAAAGTTAATATCTATATTATATTTTAAGAAAATTTACAACGCTAACATACCTTGTTTACCATAAATACGACAGACATAATTTTTTTTCGTATAACATTACTTTTAATTAAAAAAATTCTTTGAAAGTACAATTGAGTTTTTGTATTGATAAAAATATTTAAACTAGTTTTGTTTTAAATTTGCTTCAAAGTCTTCTTTGTTATAGAAAACAAAAATTGTGAAAACAAAATAACTTTGGGTTATGAAATTTTACGGTGCACAAGTTTTTACTAAAGTATGAGTTATTTTTTGTTAACATGATATTTTTTGAATTTTCACGTAGATAAGTCTAAAAGAAGAACCTTACTGATACAAAGAACCTCAAAATTAAGCCTATTTAAGTTTTTTATAATTTTTTAAAAAACCAAAACCGAAGTAAAATCATTTAGTTTATAAGTAACAAGTTTGCTAATGGGTCATCCATCAATGATAAATATAATTATTAATAGTACCCTAATTATATATATTTTTTTTGTATAACCTCATGTAATATATCACAAGAAATAATTCGGCATCATATATCTACAAAATTCATAAAATTAATGTCTAAAAAAGAATTAAAATCAAAAATGTTGAATAGTTTTTTTTTAGTATTAGAACTTCAATGGAATAGAGTCGAAATGTAAAAAAGGTTGTTTTTTCAATTTTATCATGAATAATATTTTAGATCTAAAAGACTTAAAAACTCATAATAAAAAAAGTTGCATCTAAGATACATAAAATCGACAATTAGGTTTAATCTAAAAGTATAAAGATTGTAGATACAAAGCATTCTCAAAACCAGCTTTTAGCAAAAACATTAACCTATCCATCACAAAGTAGCTTATTTAAAAAAACATAACAAACCAGAACAAAATAAAAACATACTTTGTTTTCGGTTTTATAAAAGTTGTGGTTTCATTATTCGTTTGTAAATAATCTTGATATCTTTTTTCATTTGTACTATTTCTAAAAAACATATTTTTTTTATTCTTTAATTTTTTTTCTAGTACATACTGCAATTAGAAAATTAATTTATCAAATTTACTTATTTCAAAATGGTAAGCATTATTTGAGTAAATAAAAACCTAAGTATTTATAAGGGTTGCTTTTAATGTTACAATTTAGACATAAAATAAGTTATAACGTTTTTAATCTAATTGTATTTTTACGATAAACTTTTCGATATGCAATATAATAACTGACTTTATTTTCGTTTTTCTGTAAAAATTTTGTCAATCAGTATAATTTTTGTATTTTGCGTAAACGGACTTTAGACTAATTTCGTTTTATGAACTTTTCACAAAATTTAACCTTTCCAATTGTTTCTTAACGACGATTCATTTTATTGTAAATTTTAGAGTTTTCAAGCCTTAAAATACTTGTTTTCATTTTCCAATTGTATACTCCATATTAAAGTTCAAATATTTGGTCAAATTCAAAATCTCTAAACACTATTAGACAAACACAGGATATTTATTTGTTTGTACTTTTATTCTTTTAACAGTCTATGTCTGAGATTTTTTAATATTAAGTAAGAACAAAAAAATCTTTAACATTCTCATGTTTTAAATTTAAACAATTTATTTTTGTTGCTAGATTTAAAAATTAGACCCAACAGAGTCTCATTTCAATTTTATTAAAATTTATCTTTTTCTGTTATCTTTTTGACAAACATCCTGTCAACTTTTTTACTCAACTCTACTTTATTTCAAGGTTTTAGTAATTCTTACGAAGTAGAAGTTTCTAATGTTCTCTAAAAGCACTACATCTCTTTATAAGATTATAACTTTGTAAGAAAGTGAACAAAATTACTTCTAACCAAATTGCATACTGCAAAAATTGAATAATAATTAAATAAAAGTTGTATTAATAGTATTATGAAAACTGATAGACCTACATAAAACTAGATTTTTACAAGCTAAAAGTATATTTGCTTCCGTAAAAAATGTTTATTGGATGTAAAAAAACTGTATATGAAAAGAAGTATTTAAACTAGTATGTACAAAGCAAAATACTTACTTTGTTTAGTTTTTTCCATATCTTTATCTTGAAGTTGGTAAAAAATCCCTTTTTGTTAACTTAAAACTTTTTTGGTTCAACCAACTAAAAAAAATATACTTTAATCAAACCAGCTCATTATAACAAAAAGTAACAGACTCTATATACCTCAGGTTTACGTCGTAAGCAGTTTATTTTATAACTTTTTTTTTAACAAAATAATTTTTTTTTGTGAAATTTTCTTAGAATTACACAAGTTTTACGAAACTAATAACATTCACTAATTTTTGTAATAAAATTTATTATTTCTGATAAATTGGTCCGGCAGGTATTTGGTAATCGCGGGCCAAATTTCAAAATAAAAATATTTGCGGGCGGAAGTTTAAACGTGACCTTTTATTACTTTAAAAATAGTATATTTCTAAAAATGTTTTTATTGTTGATATAATTCATTTCAACGAAAAAGAATTTGAAATAATAAATAACTAAATTTAAACTTGGTGTGCAATTTCTTTGAAGTTTAGTGTGCACAAATTTCAACTAGATCAATATTATAGTATAATGTTCAAAGTTGACGTCGAAAATTTTTTTTTTTTAATACTAGTATTTTTTAACAAGTTTATAAGAACATAACAAACACAATTTTAGTTTTATGTTTGAATAATTATTTAAGAGTATTAAAAGGTATTAGTACTTACTTTCTTACAGAACTTTTCAAGTGATAAACACTAATAAAATGTTTAACCTTGCGACTTATTTAACATAGTGTTATGTAGTTCATAGAATATAAAATTTTAAGTAGTTCATAAAAAAATTTAATTTAGATTTTTGTTTAAAATAAGTTTATTAAACAGTTTTGAAATTATATTAAAAAACGTTAAAGTTTGTTTTTTATTAAAACACAAACTGTAGTGATCTACCGAATCCAAATATTATGGATTCGGCCGAATCCGAATCTTATTTTCAAATTAGGATTCGGTCGAATCCGGATCCGAATATTTAAATAATTGGAAACCTAAAGATTTAAGCTGCTTGTAATTTAAATACAATATAAGTTTATAAATAATAAATACTTATTATATTATTACTTATTTAGTAAACCAAGTTTGAACAACAATTGTAACGTGTTAACAATTTTTTTTTGAGAATAATTATTTTAAAAGCAAACAAAAAACGAATGTATTGCTGAAAAAAAATTAAGTTACATACACAAGAACTTAATTTTAGTATTTTGATATCCACACAATCAACATTAAAAATAACTTTTAGTTTTGTTATGCAAAATTAATAAATCATCGAATTTAATAAATGCTTAAAGCAGAAAACAAATAACAAAAAATGTTAAAACGTTATACATTTAATTTGAGAGTCAGTTTTTATTGTGAAAATAATCGAATTAGAACATAAACTTTTGCAAGTGTTCATATTTATAAATAAAGTGTAATTAATAATAACATGGAGCCGAAATCAACTGAAACATAATACCAACTATAGTAAAGGTCTAAAAAAGAATAGAAGTTACAATTGTAATAAGAGATTTTTAATTTCCACTTAGGACTACACATTTACCATTACAGAAAAGAAGTATAAATTAACCTTAGCAACTGTTTAAAAATATAAAACGAACTACAATTGCAAAATATGTCTTTTTTATGCTTCAAAAGACTATTCTTGTTTTTTCAAGTTGTGGTGGAGAAATAAAGTTTTTCGCCGGTCTTTAAAAGCAATCAATTACGATTTTTTTCATAAAAATTACCATCTTCAGAAAATGATCTTTTAAAATACACAGAAGATGATAATGCAGCAAGGTATTTCCTTGCATAGCTGGCAAGATGTGGATATTAAAACTTTTATTTCTGCTTCAATTTCTATATCAATAGAATCCTGTTGCTCGTCCTCCTGGTTATCTGTGTTTGATTCTACTTTAAACATAGAAAAGTAAGTTGAAAACTTATCAGGATAAAAATTTACAGAGGGTTGTGGTTTTGGTTTCTCTGGTGACAATATAGGATAATCAAATTTTTGATCAGCCTCTTTTTCCTTTTTTAAATGAACTTTAGCTGCTCTATAACATTATTTTTGAGGTAAGAAAGGAAAGTCGATATCGTGGATCAACAGCTGTTGTGACTAGAAGTAATTTGTTGTCATTCTTGTTTAAGTTCTTGTTATTGGTATAGTTTAGTGGTGAGCATTGTACGACCAGAGGAGTTAAAATGACCGGTCTCCGACCGTTTTTGAATTACAATGAAATCCGGCCCGCAGATGAAAATGACCGGCCCGCGATAGAAGTGTTTAGCCCGCAAAGATCAATATTACAAAATTTTTATAAAACTTTTTATCATATTTTTACAAAAAAAACTGTAAGATTTTGACATAAAATCATGTTTTAAAATGAATTTTCAAATTAATATTTACGGATAAAAAACCATTTTTTCCTAATATTTTGTGTTGTTCTAACTTAGTTAGAATTTTTTTTTTGTTAAATTACCCGAAGCAAATTATTTTTTTAAATCTGATATTTTACATACCAACCTTTGTTAATTTCCATGTCAATTCTATTTGTAGACATTATATAAATATCTTACATGTCTCAATTTACATCTTAAGTTGTCATGTTTGAGAAATTTTTGTGAATTAGAAGGATTCAGAAACGTAATCAACCGTATCTATAAAATTAGATTTCGGCCAAATCCGATTTTTTTTAAAGTTAGAATCAGACCGGATACGGATGTCGATTTAAAGTTAGTATCCAATCAGATCCGAATAATGTTTCAAACTACGATCCGTCCGGATCCGGACTTAAAAAGGCATTATCCGGATACTGGATCTGGTAAATCATCAATTCGAAATGCTCCGGCCTGCCAAAGACAAATACTTTCCGGATCCGCCCCGTTTAAAAACGTAGCCCACCCGTTTCGACTTTCTTTCGCAAGTATCTCCTATACTTTTGGCTAAAGTTTGATAAACATTTGATAGTTCTTCTAATTTTTCATTAGTGTTAACAAACTTCGTAAGTGTTTTTGCATGCGGGATCAAGCTTGAGAGCAATACATTGTTTTTACTACACTCCTTTGTTATAAAAAAAAGGTGCGAGCAGTAGAATATTTTGATAAACCAGTTGCCATTCTTTAGCTGTAATATTCTAATCTTGATTGATTTTTATAGTTAGGCACATAGTACTAGACACCTGTTTTTAGCTTATTCAGTCCCTCTAGCATAAGATATGTTGAGTTCAACCTAGTATCCACATCTTAAACAAGAAACAAGGCTTTTTGTTTTGTTTGTGGTTTTGAATGTTTATTGCATTGTCTCGCAAAAAAAAATTATTTTCCGTCTTTAGAACATTGTTTTGAAAATGAATTTTATATTTGTTACAACATAATGTCATACATAAAAACTATCAATTAAATATGTAAAAAATATTAATATAAAAGTATGTAAGCATCTACTACAATGTTACAAATTTAAGTTGGATTTTTTTTTCTTTGTATAAATAGTTGACCTTTATATGAAAAATATCAAAAAACAAACAACCTCATTAGAACTGAGATTTCATTTTAACTAGAAGGCTCTCCAAAAAAAACAGAATAAGATTATATATATTTTTTTTAATTAGGAAAAAAGTAAAATAAAATATATAATTCCTACAATCTTTGTCACAATTCATTTATGACTCAATTAAATAAATAATCAACAAAAACTAAATGGAGACTGAAAACCATATTAACTAAACAAATGATACTTTAAACAATTACATGGTCTTTGTAAACTATATATCCCTAGTAAAAATTCAATAATAAAATAAATTTAATAATTTTTCAAGTTAACCTTAATAGAGATGTTTAGAAAAAATATCCTGGTAAAGCCTGAGCTATGCAGATAAGATTTCACTGAACTGAGGAAAACCTTACTAAACTGAAATAAATTAAATCACCTTCAAGAATATTTAGTTTTTATACTTTCGTAAGAAAAATCCAAAATGTTATTTGAACCGAAATAGGTTCACGAGCAAATATAAAAAACTAAATATTTGATGAATAAGTAAGAGCGGTTATCCAAAAAGCTGAGATTAAACGCCTTAATTATGTACTTAGTTTTATTTAAGAGTCTAACAAAAATTATATATCATAGTCTTTATACTGTGTGCAAAACTCTAAATCAAAATTGATAAGGCTTTTATAAGTGTAAAAAACCATTTTATTATCCACTCAAGCGTAAAATCATTAACTAGTTTTACATTTCATTTAACTTTTGACAAACAATTAAGTAAAATTCAAAAAGTTTAAAGTGGTCTACCGAATCCAAAATTTCGGATTCGGCCGAATCTAACTTTAAAATTAGGATTCAGCCGAATCCGAATCTAACTTTGCAATTTAGGATTCGGCCGGATCCGAATCTAATTTTGAAATTAGGACTCGGCCAAATCTTGGATTTTTTAGATCACTAACAAACTGTTATCTATTTTTAAGAGCAGCTCATTTGATAAAAAAGGAAAAATTTATATAAAAAATTATTTTGTTATAAGATATTTAAAGTTAGCTCAAACATTATAGTTACTATCTCATACAAACGGACAAATTTCAACAAACTTATCAACAAAAGTTAGAATATGTTAAAAAATTAAAAATACAAAAAGATTCTTGATAAGGTTTTTGTGAACTTCAACTATTTTTAATAAATTTTTCATGAAGTTCAAAAACCCAGTTGTAAATTATAAGCTATTTTTTATTAACTTGTGTTTAACAGGTATAAGTAAATAGGATAACATTAAAATCTGTTGCGCAAAATTAACTAAATGTACTTTTGACTCATTATTTTCGTTAGTGGAACTCATCAACTTTTATTTTTTTCGATTCGAGTTTTTTTTTTCTTGGAGGAACTTATGATATACATACATGAATCAAATTTAAACTATGTTCATTTAAAATTTAATACAGACTTTTGTTACTAAAATATTCTTTAAAAATAATTTACTGTTATTTTCAATATTACAAGAAGTCATGTAGGTGCATCATTTGAACTTGCATCTAGGTATCAAGATGCAACCTACTTTCTTGAAACTTTGATTCTTGAAGCGTCTTAATTTAGCTTACAATAAAAAAGTACTTTATTTTTATTTTTTCAATATAATTCTGATGCTTTCCTAACCTAGAAAACGATTTTAATTATTTGAAACTTAATGATTATATTATGAAAATATGTTTATTTAAAACAATTTAGAAACAAAACTTTTTTAACCATATAAAAGAAAAATAGTACAAGCCTTGATTAAAAGCAAACAAAACGTTGGTTATATACTGAATAAAGTTTGTAAAAATGGATTTTTTTCTTCTTTTTTTGCTCAGTTTGCTTTGCCTCGTTTTTATAGTACGATGCTTAATTTTAATAAAACAAATGACAATATACAAAGAAGTTTAAAAAACAAAAATTGTCATCTGCCGACTCAAAACCAATTAGCGATAAAACGCTCTAATTGTCTGCAGCAGAAACTTTAATGGTTAAAATGGGAAATCTCTCACACCTAACTAAATATTCGGATTTCGAAGTCTCAAGTTTCAGTACACTTAAATCTATTTATTCTTAATATAATTTGTTACTACAAACTATTTTTAATAATAGCATTTTTACCAAAAATTCAAAGTACTTGATATTTAAGCAACGAAAGTTTTTATTACGAAATGAAACAATTTACTATTGAAATTAAAAAAAGAAATCTATTCCAGCAGTAATCTAGCTAATAATTGATAAATTAGACAAAAATATTGCAAAAAAATCAGCTCAAGCCAAAAAGAGACTTGAGGTCATCGATTGTAAGTTTGCTTTTCTTTTTGTCAGTAGAAGCACCTTCCATTAACATATTAGCCAAATTTTGTTTTCTGTTCTGAAGCTGAAAGAAAAATCAAACTTGAGTTTATTATCAGCTGTAAAGAACTGTAGCTGATTTTGTTAAATTATTAAAAATTTGCGTTTAAATAGACATTGCAGCTTTAAAATAAATTTTATAATTAATTTTTGCCGAACTAAAGTAAGCTAAACATTAAAAAAGTTAAGTTGATGTAAAACCTTACAAAAACATAAAACTCTTTCTTTACGAATAAACAGGTAATTACACATCTAGTTTCAATTTGTTAATTTCAATTTTCAACAAAACGAACGCTACTAAGAAAATACTTACATCTTAACAACCTATTTAAAAAAATTAAACAATTTTAAAAGTTACATAATACAGCCTTTAAATTTTAAAACATTTGTACTATGCAATATATTTTGACTCCGAGCTTTATAGTTTTACAATGATTTTTCAATTTTTTTTCACCGTGGAAGACACTCAAACATACAATAAAGTTAACCTTAACTTTACAGACAGAAATAATTTTCATTTATAATAAAAACATTAAAAGTAGGCTAACTTAAAATTAATTTTAATAGTTTTATTGTATTTGTTTTATGTAAGCCTCTTTATTTTTTCTCAAGTGTTTATTTGCAGTAAACTGTTGGACTGTTAGAAAGCTTTACGTTTTTAACTCAAAAAAAAACATTCAATTGTTTAAAAATTTTAATAGCACGGTTAAGTACGTATATAAATGCTTTATAAACATTTACACCTATTCTGTAAAATTAAAAAACCAGAAGTATTCTAAATCATACAGCTTTGAAACTTTATAAAACTCCAAAATTACGAGTCTTATTAAACAGATCTTGATATTTTTTGACAGATCTTGCTAAACAGATCTTGTAGTAACAGATAAACTTAAAAAACAACAAACCAACAGCTTTAATATAAAGAATTACTAATAAAAAAAAACAGGGAAATAAAATTTTAAGTAGGAATTATCGAAAAATAAAACAATTAAACTACTTTTTAAACTATATATTACGAAAAGTTTAATTTTTTACAGAGTAAAAACCGGTTTGCTTTGTTTAATTAGAAAAAGTTGTACAGTTAAGTTAATGTCTATAGTTACACTAATTAAACCTTTAAGTGATTAAAATTTTAACATAATTTATAAGCAATATGAAAAAGAACAAACATACTTTTAAAATACTTTCTTCAACAGAGTTTTTTACTACAAACTTGTGGACAAAAACTTCTTTCT
Organism: Thalia democratica; assembly: GCF_965202585.1. Taxonomy (NCBI): domain Eukaryota; kingdom Metazoa; phylum Chordata; class Thaliacea; order Salpida; family Salpidae; genus Thalia; species Thalia democratica. The sequence goes on along the minus strand of NC_139166.1, from coordinate 45,371,844 downwards.
TTTGGCCAACTCGGTATATTCTATCAAATGCCTAAAAAATTAATAGTATTAAAATAAATATTCACAAACCCCAGCTAATAGTTTGTAAATACAGATTCAAGTGAAGCAAGTTGGCTGAATTATATAACACACTAGAGCACTTAATATACAAAAAAAACTTAATTGAAGAAAAACTAAATATTTAAATGCAACTCTTTTGTACATTATTTATCTTACTCAAAAGAGGAATACAAAATTATTTTGTTAAATATAACTATTTTTTTATTAATTGTGAAGTATTTTTAATTTAATTAGTAATATATATTTTTTTCTTTTAAAAAAGGCATCTTAAAATAGTAATAAAAAACTTTTTTTTTTGTTAGTTTAAACCAAGCATATTTTTAACTATGGTAAAGCAGATTTTTTTATTTTAGCATATTTTCGTAACTTGTTAGTAAACAAACAAACGAACTTGTTTTTCTAAAGCCGGGTTCCAATGAAGATCGAGCATCATGAGATGATTCGCGCCAACAAGATTCAAGCCGACCCCGCCCGCTTGTAATGATACCAGCATTACCTAAATTGACAGTTTGGTTCTTCAAACAAATAAGCTTAATTAAAAAAAAAACATATACATATGTAAGTTATTATTTGAAAAGAAAAAACAACTATCTACCCAAATGAAAGTGTTTAAGCAAATAGTAGGATACAATTCATTTTATTTATCTTTTCACCATACCATGGGTCTTTTAGGGTTTTTGTTGAACTCATCAACCAGATCCATTCTTTTGCTAGCCGACACGCTGCCGTCAATTGATGCGAAACTGATGCCAGCTTCTGTGAGGTGGTACTCAACTACTGACAAAAATTTCGTCCACTGGCTGATGATCACGCACTTGTCAGTTGGGTCATTTTTCCTTTGAAAACGTGTTGAGTTAAATATTTTTTCCAGCTTCTACTGAGCTGTATTGTTAAACTACTAATGTAACACATGTCTTGTCACAATTTTTATTTTTCACAATTGATTTATTTATCACTCATACAACCTTTTTTTAAGCTATAAAAATTTGTCTAAATTAAGCTATGTACTTTATGTATATTAGAATGATAAACTGTTTATGCTTTTGAATTCAATTATAATTCTTTTTTTTTATACAAGCAGCAGTTAAGTTTGACACAACTTTTAATTTAAAAAAAAGTTCAACATTAATTCAAGATTTTTTTAGTATAAGTTAAAAGTTTTCCAGACAATATAAGGTTTCATATATACGAAATATTAATGGTTTAATAATTTAAATTATGAAAAACAATGGATTTTAAACAACCATATAAGATTACTAGGCAATAAATAGAATTAAAATACTTAATGTGCAAATATTTTGATGAATGGAAATTTTTTATTGATATTAGTTTTCTATAATGTCCTGCATAAAATGTTAAAAGGTATCCGTGGTGTGCGGCTCGATAACCAAAAGGTTTTTTCGTGCACCAGGTTCTAGGACCAAATATTTTGAGCGTATTTTTTTTGTCGTTCAATAAACTATATATTCTAGGTTTTATTTTCAATTAACCTAATTAAAGAAACATCTTTTTTACATAAGTATGTTTAGTTTTAAATTTAGGTGTCGTCAAACAGCGGCCCGCAAAGCAAAAATATACAGCTTGCGAGGTAATTTTTAGATAAAAGATACTTTTTAAACACAATAGAAACAGTTTTAGTGGTAAACACTTACAATTAGGATCTTAGTCGAATAATTATTCTTAAGTAGTGCTTAGTTTGTGCATTTTTGATTATAATAGAATATTTCTACATTGATTACTACAATTATTTCAAAATAACTGCAACCTATGAGATTTTTTCTATATAGTGCAGCCCGTGACTTATAAAAGACTGCTGACTTCTGATGTATTTATATAATTCATACAAAAACAAATTTAAGGCTTAAAATAGTAACTAAGCATCTAAAGTTTCTCTATGACGTTTGCGCAAAACTAATATCCAGAACATAATTAGAAATAGTTTGGTTTTGGTACTGGTTTTAATTAAAAAGTTTAAACATAACTGACTCATTTTCGAAAAAAGTTTATCTATTAATTTCGTTTAGCTCTCTTCAGAATAACTTTGCTAAAAACTATGAATATTGTAGAGTAATTTTAGTTATATATAATGAATTTGAAAAGTCTAACAAATTTCAGATTCATTATATATAACTAAAATTACTCTACAATATTCATAGTTTTTAGCAATGTTATTCTGAAGAGAGCTAAACGAAATAAATAAATAAACTTTTTTCGAAAATGAGTCAGTTATGTTTAAACTTTTTAATATTTAGAAATGATAAACATGAAAACAAACGGTGATTTGTGATTTTATATTGCATTGCAATCCATTGAAATGAATATGTTTAGTGGTCCAAAGCCTTCAGATCAAATTATGAAACGAATGGAAGAGACAATTAGGTCAATTGGCGCATCTAAAAGAGTCGCAAAAAAGGGAGAAATTTCTGTAAAGTCTGTTTAATTTTACAACTGCCTGCTCGTTGGTCTTTCTGCTGAAAATGGTATAAAATTGAGCTGTTTTTTGATGCTAAATTCAGTTGACTAAAGTTCATCAATAAAAATAGTTAAAGAAGATTAAAAATTATTATTCAGGATTATAAGTTTGTTTTTATGCGTAAAAGTTTGAATTTTTTGTTTAAATTTTTGCAAAAACTTATTTTTTATAGATAATCTAAGGGTCGGTAAACTGCTGCCCGTAAGTCATGTGCGGCCCTCAAGGCATAAAATTGCGGCCTGCCATATACTTTTGAGCTAAAAACATACCTATGAAAAAAGGAAAAAAATTGCAATATTTGTTTTAATATAATTGTGCTTTGTAATTGCTTATTTTAGCACTTTTGTTTACTTATTTATTTTTTATTACTACAATTAATTTAAAACACTAGGACCCGAGAAATACTTTTTTCTATAGTGGACGGCCCGCGAGAAACTTTTACTAGGAAAGCTAACCTTTACTTATAAAAGGCTGCCGACCTCTGGCTTAATCTTTTATTGACAAATATAAACTGGGAAACTAGGTATGAATATAAGTAAAAATTTAAATTTTACAAACATGCAAATACGAAATATATGACCTTGTAATATGGCAGTGTAAAATAAACTTTATTTTGCAACAGACCAAAGTCAAAAAAAAGTATCAAAATTAATCAGTTTTTTACAGAATAGAAACTAGCATAACTCAACTTTACTTTTAGAAATTTACATCAACTGTAAAAAATCATGCCTATTGGTAAACAATTTTTTAAACAATTTTATATCTTATATTAAAAAAAAACTTGCACATACGAAATAAAAAATACAAAATAAGTAATATTTTTAAAAATCAGCGTACTTTTCCAAGGGCACATAATAACCATCAACCGTCTTTTTCAAAAAATTCGGTTTTATGAAAGTCTAGTTGCAAAAATATCTCCCAGTTTTGAAATTGTTGAAACTTTTTGTGAAGAAGAACTAAGTAGAAAATAGTTCAAAACTTTAAATTTACAAACACCATTTTGTCGATTTGTTATGATAAAAATATTTTAAATAACTAGTTATTTGGATCATAGTTTTAAGAATTACTAAATAATTAGATTTTTCCTGGACTGAATTTGGAAAGATTTTTTTATTCAAAACTTGTCTAGATTCGTGAAAGTTTTAACTTTAATCGAGTAAACTACATCTTTAGAATGATACAAAACACGGCATCAATTTTGGATAAAATCCTAAACTAAACTAAATGGAGCTAACGAGACTATTTTGAAAAAAACTATTTCAATAGATGTATAAATCTAGTTAAATAAAATTAAAGTTAAGAGGGATTAGTAGATATCATATCCAACGCAAAAGAGCCGAAGCAAATCAAATACCTTTAATATATCACCGTAGTTAGTTAAATATTTTATTCTGATTCTTTTAACAATGAAAAAATTAAATTGTACATCTAAGTAATAGAAACATGATCGTTATAAAGGCAGTCAATGTTAATCTAAAATTTTGCACTTCTTCTCATTAATGGATATCTTTTAAAAGCATGGTTAAAACTTAATTTATTTTTATTTTTTGATATATAAGCAAATAAACAGGGTGGCCGCTTGTTTTTGAAATAAAACTTCCAGGTTTTCTAATTTTCTTACAGATTTTTGAAAGTACACGTTTTGGGTCTATTTTTAGTTTAAAGTTAAGTTGAAGATAAAAAAAAAACTGTGCTAAATAGTATAGCAACGTTGAAAAGATAAAGCTACTTTAAATGTGTTTTTGATAAAAAAAAATTTTGATGATGACAAAAAATGTTTATCTATATGATAGATTTTTTGTGTCAAATCAAATTTTTACTACTTACATGTAAAAATTGTTAAAATTCTAGGTTTTTTTTCAAAATTTCTTAAATTCCAGGTTTTCCCAGGATTTAAGGTCTAGTGGCCAACCTGAAATATATCTTTGATAACAGTAAATTTTTATAATTGTATGTTTTTTTCATCATATTATTTCAAAATAATTTTCAAATATTATGCCGTTAAGATAGACGAAACAAATCTTTACAAATAAGAATATAAATAGTTCTGTCAAATCTATTAACATTATAATTACAATCATAATCATTCAATAAAGCAACACTAAATTTAATGACTAAGTATTGAAATTTTTTATCCATTTAAACATAATTTAAAAAGACATTAAAACATGTTATAAATTGAAGTATTTCTCTTTAAGTACTTAAGCTAGATTTTTTACTTAATTTGTGAAAAGTTATCAATAGTAATTCTACAATGTCGACTTTAGTTTTTTATGTCATTACTATTAGATAGCTTATAACTCAAGATGTGTAAAATTATGCAGGAAAAACTTAAAGTCTTGATATTTAACTGTTTTAAAAACTTCAATAGAAGATTTTCAAATTTTCTAGATGAACATAAATTATTTAGATAATATTTAATAAAATAAAACGGCTCCACAGTTATTTTTAAATTTTTTTACTAAATAAATACAATTTTAAAATTTTACTCCAGCTTTGCTTAGATAAAAACGACTATAATCATTTAAAAACTAGTTTCAGCTTCTAAAACGGATAAGTAACAACTTTTTATTAAACAACATGTGATTTGCCTCAGTTTGTTTATAAAGATTTAATTATCTTTTATCCTGTTATTAAAAACAACAAACTAACTTAATATTCTGCAGTAACCCTATCATCAACCTTATTTTACTGCTCGTGTAAGATTTTTCAAGTTTGCTGCTCTTCTCCAAATCTGTCATTGCGCCAAGTAAAGCAGATGACGATGACTTTTTTCCTGCTAAAAAAAATTAAAATAAGCAAATGCAGTATTTAAGTACTTTTTAAACTTTTTAACAAAAAATAACTATAAAGGAACAACATAACATTTGGCGTTAAATACTAATTGTAAAAGTTCATATCCTTTAGGACTTTTCTTTATTTTGTATAGATCTGATAAAAGTATTACATATATATAAAAATTCTAATTTAAATAGATTTTTTTATAAAGCAATGAGCTTTAAAATGCACATTATCAATGGTTTTATATAACATTTCGAGTAAAAATTTATCATAATATATGCTAATAATTAGTGAATAATTTTCATGGCCAGATTATTAAAAAAATGAAATACTAAAAAATTATATAAACTTTTTAACATAAATATGAGGTGTGTTCACAAATTTACTGTATAAAAATATGTCTAAAAGCAGCTTTTTTCTTACGTAAGTGGTCACAAAGTATAAAATGGTATATGTAAGTTACGAGAAGAACAAAAAAATAGTTAAACTTTTTTATACATATAAAAGCTGTGTGAACATGATGTAGTCAAATTTTTTTTCGACTTACATATGCATTCAGTTTAAGTGCTTGAAAATTTATTTTAATAACCCTACTTATATTTTAATTTTTATGCTCTGCCGCACGTTGTTTTCACTGATGCTTAATCTATTTATTAGGAAAGCTGTTCTTTCAAATTAATAACTACTATTAAAGAGTTTATTATTTTCATTTATAATAAAGTATCTCCATTTACTTCTAACATAAATTAGATGAAAAGTGACACTTAAGAAACCAGTAAACTTATTACGGTGAAAACTAAATAAAAATGTCTTTGAAAAAAATCTTAACAAATGCTTTACCTAAGGTTAGCACAATTCTGAATTGTAGAGAGGGTGAACTCTTTAAATTATTATTTTTATTTAAAAAAACTATATACAAACTATATATAAACTTATATAAAATATATGTAACAAAATCAGTTCTCAATTTAAATTCAAAATGTCATGCTAAGCTATTTAAAAAACAATCCTTATAAAACACTGATGTCTATTTTACCTATTGACATCGAAGAAAAAAGATCTTCGAATGCTACTTCGCTTTTGTCTTTCTCAAGAAGGTCTTGATCAACAACGTTTTTGAGAAGACTAAGGTGACAACAACACTGACGCAATCTGCAATTCAGATTTCACTCAAATAAATTTGTTTTTATAAATCTCAGGTTTTGTATTAGTCAGGGTTATCAAAGGTTTTTTTTTTAAACCACGTTTTCTAAATCTTTTTCAGATTTTTGAAAGTAGAAGTTTTTTGTCTATTTATGTAGTTAAATTAAATGTAAGAAAGAAAAAAACAGTCTAAAATAGTTTAAAAAATTAAAAAGAGATTGTAATGCAAATTTAAATGTGTTTAAATTAGACAAAATTCTAGATAATACAAAAAAAAATATTGTACAACTTTTTTATTTAACCTAAAACTTCTATTTCTTTTACATGTAAAAATTGTTTCAAAATTTCGTGTGTTTCCAGGTTTAATACAAAATTCCAAGTGTTTTCAAAAATTCCTCAAATTCCAGATTTTTTTTTGCAACCCTGATTAGTTTAACAAAATTTAGTAGACATTATTATACTAATAATAAAATTTAAAGCTTTCAGAAGTAATTGATAAGTTCAGTAAGCTTAAAAAAAATTATTTAGCAAAAAATAACCAATTTATGCTCAAAAAATGTTTAAGTCTTTTTGTGCTTGACTTATCTAATCATGCTTTTAATACATTACTAGGAAAGAAATTAATAACAAACTGTTACAGTATTTTTAGGTACAATAGTGGTTTAGATACTTTTAATTTATAGTAAGTAGATAGTTTTTTTAATATTTATTCAAATAATTTGGCAAAATAACAGTGAATATTTTTCTTAAACGTAAAGACCACGTGTACAAACCACTCATTAAAAAAACTATATCTGAAAAGTATAAAATAGCGTTTAAAAAAAAACAACTAAATACTGAATACCTGAGGAGCATCACGAGAAGATGGCTAACTGTCATTTTGTCACCTTCACTTTCATCTTTCTTCATGTACTTCTGCATGGATGACTTAGACTTTGACTTCAACTGCTGATACACCTATATGGATTCAATATTTAATGAGAATAATGAAACTGTTATATAATAAAATACTTTTTTTTTAATTTTATTATTTTCATACACAATCTTCAAAAATTAGTTGAAATAATTGAGCTTAAAATATACTTTAAAAATTACAATTAATTGTTTTTTAAAAACAAGACGCTTTACAAGAATAAAAATCAAACAAAGTAAGTTCGTTGGAATGTAATAATAGTAATTATAAATCGAAGTACTCAACTTATTTTACTATATTAGTATCATTTTGTTATATTAGCCCCTACCACGCGCTAGTTTAGTAATAAAGCTATAAAATATTATAAACTGATTATTATCTAGAACAGGGGTCGGCAAACTGCGGCTCTTAAAGCCAAAATCTGCGGCCAGTGAAGTACTTTTTAGCTCAAAACTTACTTTTAAAAGACAATAATAATAAAAAAATATGGTAAAGAGCTTAGAACTAGGCTTTAATTTTGAATTTACTCTTTAGTTATGCTTCATTATTGCTTATTGTATCAAATTTTCGGTTTGAAATTGTTTGTTTATATATATATACTATTTAGATAAATATTTAGCTCCAATATAATTTGTCGAGCACTATCGATCAGAACTTGTTATAAAACCTTTAATATACATATACTATAAATATTTAAAATAATATGTGGCCCGCAAAATACATTTTCTATTTAGTGCGATCAGCGAGCAACTTTTTTAGAAAAATTTGATTAAAACTTATTATATTATTTAAAAACATGTTTGTATCATTGAGCAAATTATTTAGCTACTGAGTTCACTTTGTATAACATTTTTAAGTTCATAAATAAAAATAAGCAGTTAATCACGAGTTTCGTCTTATTTATTAATAAGACTAATTTAGTTTAGTATAATTATTTTTTTAAACTTAAGTTAACTCAATAAAATAAACTTAAGAACAAATATAATAGAACTAGCTTAACAAAGTAAATGTTACTAGTATACAGGGTATAATATCTAAAAAGCAGTCTTAAACAGCTTTTTTGATTTAAGTTTCAACCTTTGTACGTAGTACTCTAAGAATCTGTATAAATATTTCAATTTAAATACTTAAAAAAAAGATTAGTTTCATGAAAAGATTAACTAGAAAGAATCTTTATTAAAGTAACACAAAAACAACAACTAATTAAAAGTGCCATCAATTAATTTGAAATACCTTATGAAGCATTTTATTTAATTAATTTTAAATTTAGAAATAATAAAAATATTATACCTCATAAAGTAAACATAACATTTAGTTAAAAGCTTTGTTAAATTTAATGTAATTTAAACTTTTGCTGTTGATCAAAGACTGTTGTTAGCCTGTAAATTAAGGGCATAGGGGGGGGGGGGGGGGGGTAAAACACTTTTTTCGAAGTTTGATTTTATTTTATATATTTTTTACTAAGCTACATAATGCTTTTTACAGATTAAAAAAAATTAAATTTTAATTTAATAGTCAGTAATATTTATTTTACACATGCGGCAAAAAATTTTAAGTGCTTTTGTGTAGCAAAAATCCAAATGGTTTTTCAGTTTAGTCTTTACAGTCAAAAATTTAAGGGCATAGGGGGGGGGGGGGGGTAAAAAAAATTTTCACAATTTCATCTTATTTTATATAGTTTTTACTAAGCTACACTATGCTTTTTACAGATTGTAAAAATTCAAAATAATTTTTGAGATATAGCCGGTCAAAGTCGGAGGCAGCCATAGGGTTTTTATGGGAGACGCAAAATAAAACTGCAAAAATAGACTATTTCACTAAAAATCTATCTTCTCCTACGTTTTTTGAGATAACTACCTCAAATTTTCAGGAAGTGTTCCTTGATATATTTAGAAAATTCTGTCGGAATGATTTTTTTTTAAATTAAAAAATAAAATTTTATATAAAAAATAAACAAAAAAAACAGTTTTATTTTTGTTTTTTTATTATAAAATTTTATATTTTAAATTTGTTTGAATTTTGTTCCAACAGAATTTTCTAAATATTGCAAGGAAAATTTCCTGAAAATTTGAGGTAGTTATCTCAAAAAACGTAGGAGAAGAAAGATTTTTAGTGATTTCTAGTTATTTGCCGTTTTAGTTTGCGCCTCCTATAAGGATCCTATTGCTGCCTCCGACTTTGACCGGCTATATCTCAAAAATTATTTTGAATTTTTGCAATCTGTAAAAAGCATATTGTAGCTTAGTAAAAACTATATAAAATAAGATGAAATTGTGAAATTTTTTTTTACCCCTCCCCTATGCCCTTAAATTTTTGACTGTAAAGACTAAACTGAAAAACCATTTGGATTTTTGCTACACAAAATCACTTAAAATTTTTTGCCGCATGTGTAAAATAAATATTACTGACTATTAAATTAAAAGTATACAGATCTAATGATTTTTATTTGATTTTTTTAAATCATCAATTGACAAATTCACTGACAATGGGATCTACAGTTGAAGTTTATTATATATAAATATTTGTTAAACAAGGTTTCAAAAATAAATATAAAAATTCAATTTTATAAACACCTGTTTTTCATAACTGTCAAGTTCAATATCGTGTATCTTGAATTGGCGGGGAGGTAATGAAACTAAAGTTTTTCCCTCAGCATCCTTTTGAGCTTTTGTCCTTTGTTTTTATAAAGTTGATTAAAAAACTCATTCAGTATAAATTGTACTTTAAATATGACTTCCTAAAAGTTAATACAGTTAATAAGTTAACAAAAATAAAGTTTACAGAATAACGAACAATTTTCGTGTCTAAGTGTTTTAAGACATTTTCGTTACATTTTATAAAATAAATTATTAAAAAACAGTAAAGATAAAGATTTATTCAAGTCTCAGAAGCATTATTTTATTTTGAGTATAACAAATGTATTTGTAAAATGAGTCTTCAAAATAGGAGAAAATTAATATTGTCAATTTGTTACTAATTTAACTTGACGACTTAAACTTTCAATCACACTATTTATACTGTTAAACAAACTTAATTTTGTATTTAAAAATTCTAGGACTTGACCTAAACTCATTTAGTTTTTAGGTCCAAAACTATAGTCAAGTGTCGAAGAAAATCTTAAAAAAAAAAAAACTTTAGTTTAGATATATTTATAAAAAGTAATTGTTGATTTATTACAATAAGTAAACTAAAATGTTCCATAATTTTTGAACAGACTTTTCTGCATTTTGCTATGTTCTTATTGTGTTAGGTTGGTTAACTGAGTTAATCAAGAAAAAAATATTCTACAAGTTTTTCTTTATATATAGTTAGTGCAGACTTTTAACTAGTTTCAACTGGTAGACAACTTATTGTTTTCTTGGAAGTGGGTTACAACTCCTTGTTTATATTGTTCTAAATAAAAATTGTTTTTATTTGAATGGTAACATAATATTTTGCTATTTATTATTTTTGGTTTGGTGTGTATTAACAGCAACTGGTGGAGTTCACTTAAGTGGCAGTAATAACAAAATTTAATTAATGCTGTGTTTTTTGTTGTAGTGTCGGTGAACACTTGTTTAGGGGTTTTACATTTACATTTTTTCCACACTTCGTAGTTTTAATGTTTTTATATTCTCCAATTGATTGATGTGTCATATTTTTTGTTAAAAATGGATGAATTTTTCTTTATTTTTGATCAAGTAGGTTTTAAATTTAAAGGGGCAGGTAAAATAAAGCATAATTTTACATAGTCGCTTGACACTTAAAAGGTTTAAAGTCGAAAAGGAAGAAATTTGGGACTGGTGGTTTTTATACAATTGAAAAAAAAAATCATAACACATTTAGCCACACATGAAAAGTTTAAAACTTATAAAATTAACCTTCTTAGCACAAAGCAAGATACTAGAGTCTGCATCCGCTTGTTAGCTTGTTCGGTTCCCGTGGCAACATCTCTCTTCCAAGTTCTCGAGTCGTTGAATGGCGAACAGTTGAGAAAGCGGAGAAAGGCAAACAAATCAGTCTCACTATTCTGAATTGGAGTACCTGTAGCATGATTTTTATATGAAATACATTTAGCTGAATTATTGAAAAATGAAGATTTTTTATCAAGATAACACTTTTATAAACTGAGAAATCAAACACTTAAGTCGGCAAAATATAAAAAGTAACAATTTTAGTAAAATTTTTGATTTTAGTTTTTTAGGTTATTTGATTTTATAACTCAAGCAGAAGATGATTTGTATGTTTAACAAAGATATATTTAAAACTTACAAAGTATTATATAGCACAAGGGTTGGCAAACTGTGGCACGCGGGCCAATGTTATTATCATCAAATTGTAATGAAAAACTTAAGTTTGCAAGCCAGTTAATTTTAACTAGCTCACGTGAAATTTTTCATCATAGTTTTTTATACATTTCTTACTTATACATGGTTGCCACTGTTCAAGCTGAGAAAAATTTCCTGCTTTTTCCTGACTTTTTACCAAAATTTTCCTGACTTTTCTAAATCAAACTCTTAAATTAAACTTATTTTAAAATTCATAATCTAACACTTGAAACTATATAAAGCTTTCAATCTAATTTTAATACAGGTTAAAAACATCAGTTTTTTGCTGAATTCTATCATCAAACTTCTAGTACATCACTTAAACCATCTGTGTATGATTGATGTTTGTAATAAACAGCTCTATCAGCAAAAAACTTGTATTATTACCTTATAAACACAGCTTGTCTGAAAAAAGACACAAGTTTTTAGCATTTCCTAGCATAAATGTATCTAGATAAACAAACAACATATATGGAAATTTTACAATTAAAACCTTGAATTAATAACGAACTTTAACAACTAAAATCTTAAAACAATAACAAATTTTTACAGTTGAAACCTTAAAAAAATAAAGAACTTAATCAAATACTAATTTTTTAAATTTATGTACTAAAACTTATTTTCTCCGTTTTTTTATTAGCACTTCAACCTCTTTATCTAATGAAGATTTGGTTTCCTTCATCTGAACTGCATTCGGCTTCATTTTCTTGGCAGTCAAAATCATTTTCCTCATTTTATTTAAATCGCTCTCATCTGCTGCCCCTACACTTGTTGAAGAGAATCTTTTCTCTAAATCAAGCCACAACTTGTGGGCTTCATTTCTTTTCTTTTGGCATTCATTTATTTTTACTATCATTTAGTATAAAATTTGTAACAAATAAATATACTCTTACTTACTTTAAAAACTTAAGTCACTCTACAAAAAATACAAATAATAAGTAAATTTAATCTTGGCATATACTTCTCTTATAACTTATTTTATAAATTTAATTAACTTTGAAAAAATTATAAAGAGGTAAAGTATACACATTAACTTGTAACATAAAATACTAGACTAACTGCTTAGTTATAAAGAACTCAATTATTTACTTAAACAAAAAAAACTTTGATTCTAAAATTATGCTAGATAAACTTTTGTGTATATATCAGTTATATTGTCCTTGCTTCAGATCATCAATACTAAAAAGCTTACAAAATCTGCTTGTTCAAGTAGGGTACTTTTTCAATATGTTAATAGAAAATTTTTACAGTTTTGTAAAGGATATTTTACTAATTTATACCAGATGAAGGCATTGGAAATAAAATTAAATATTTTTATAAACTTCTAGGAAAATTTTGGAATTTTTTTCTGACTTTAAAGGACTTTTAATTAATTTTTACCATTTGAAGGATTCGGAAATTAAGGAATTTTGTAAATTTAAATTGACAAAATCTAACTATTTTTTTAATTTTATCAAATTTCCTGACTTTTCCTGACTTTTTTCAAAACCCCCCATTTTTTCCTGACTTTTCCTGACTTTTGTCATTTTTTTAAATTTTTCCTGACTTTTCCTGATTTCCTGACCGAGTGGCAACCCTGCTTATAAAACCATAGGAAATTTAAGCTTAATACTAGGTATGAAAATAATATCTTTACAGTCAATAAACTTTTAATTAATATACTTTCATTAAGTCAGTTTAAGCAAGGCAACAGTTTTATTTATAACAATCTTCCAAATGCACAAATGTAGCAAACTAACTGAATTTAAAGTTACTGGAGCGATAATTATAAAATAATAAACATATAAAAAGCTTTTTTTTGTGCCCTTCTTTTTTCAATTTGTGCCATAAACTATTTAATCAATGTGAAAGTATTGAAAAGAAAATACATTTTATGAGGATCTATACATGTTTTATAGCTAAACAAAAGTACCATAAAAGGAAAACTACTTTTTATAAGTAAAAACGATTTGTAAAACTAAACATCTTTTTATTATCTTAAAACTTTTTTCATACCAGTCATAGCCCATTTTGATTTTGCATAAATTTCGCAACAAGCCACGGATTGTTGACTTTTAGGGTTCTTTATTTGATGAGCTTCGTCTAAAATTAGCCTTCTCCACTCAATATCAAATAAGGTGTCTGTAAATATTTTTCGAAGTATAAATGTTTAATTATACATTTGAAAAAACTTACTTGCTGCTATATCACTTATGCACTGTCTATTTTTTATTTGACTTATAGATACAAACTATCTAATATCAATATCTTTTTACAGATAATAAAAATATTAAAGAAGAACTAGAACAAAAACATATTATAAGAAATGTCATGATAGTTTACATTAAAACAAATTCAATCTACTTTTGCCGAAAATCAAACAAAAAAACTACTAACAATAACTAATTTCAGAATGCTTATTGTATAAATTTATTATGCATATGTTAAAATGATGTACTACGTATGTAATTATTTCAAAAAAGTTCTACTCATTGAACAATAAAATTTTTATCAATGTTTAAATTAAGTTAATTCTTAAATAGTCTAACAACTTGACTGTTTTTATTGACCGGTTGCCTCCATGATTATGACAAAAGTAGAGTTTATTATTAAAAAATTATGTACTACAAAAATGATGAAACATAAGTAATAAGACAGAAACATCCACCAAAAAAAAAATTTAACCAAATCTTAGTTAAAAAAAACTCGATGTCTTTTTTATTTTGTAAAAAGTATAAATGTTTCAGTTTAAACTAGATTGAAAAGCTCTTAACCTGTTTTATCTTTGGACGTCTTTGTTTTCTTTTTTTCATCACTTTTTGGCAAAGATCTTCTGACTGTAGAAACAATTATACAAAATTTAATATAACTAAAAGTGAAATAATATGTGGTGTTTATTAAAAAAACATCATTAAAGTTTTAGCAAAAAAAATACTAAACTAACTAATATCGTAAGTGGTGATGACAATATCGAATTCCATTAATTTTTTAGGATCTTTTTCCCTTTTAGGCCCATGAAATAGATGAATAGACAAAAGTCCTGATTTACATCTGTAATTATAAAAATATTTTTAATTTATTTATAAGTTTATCTTATTTATTTAGATTATAAAATATTTAATTCAATGTGTTCATTTAAAGTAAGAGCTTAAAGAACAACCTAACTAAGATTTTACCCTTGATGGCTATATAAATTACATTGCATTTTATATACATTTCTTAATAAACAAAAAATAACTAAATAAAAAGAATACATAACTAATATTTAAGTTAAATACCTTTAAAACTACTAGTTTTCTTATTTTGCTTTATATGGATTAATTCAAGAAACTTGACCGTCAATAAATAAATGTAAGCATAAATCTGATAACTTATACTATAAATCTAACAATTAAATTGCACACATAAAAATTTTGTTAAAAATTATGTTATTATAACTATTTAATAATCAAAATATGTTTATGATACAAAAAACTAAATGAATATTATTTAACTAAGACCATACTAATTTTCACCATTTCATGATTGCGTAATAAACATTAACATGCCTTTATTTATAAACTAGATTACTTTTGAAAAAACAACATTTATAATAGATTGCATTCTAGTCAAAAATTACACAAATAAGGTTGAACCTTATTATCAGTATCTAAATCTAGCCATAAAACAAAATCTCTTTGTCTATTATTAAAGATCTTTATTTTTGTATATTTCTCAATTTAAAATAAAAATACTAGTCCTCAAAAGCTATCTTAAGTATATAGATAAAATTGAAAAACTTAGTAAAGTAATAATACAGAAAAAATAAAACATTTTTAGTATAAGTCTAACAAAATCCAAATGATAAAGTTATAAATATTGAAAATGCATAACGTATACTTCAATTGAAGATTGGTGTTAGTAACAGGGTTGCCACTCTTTGAGCCAAAAAATCTTCCCTGAGTGACCAAAAATTTCCCTGAGTAACCTTAAATTTCCCTGAGTTTCCCTGAGTATTTTTCAAATCTTAAAAAAAAATTTTCTCTTCTAACACAAATTATTAATACCTCATTCTCATTGTTCTTCTTTAATAATAAAAGGAAGGTTGTATGTGTATGCTTCTGCATTAAATTTATGAAAAAAACTGTTTTCAAAAACTCAATCTTTAAAGGTTTAAACCAATTAAAAATTAAAAACTAAATTTTTGCACAACTTTGTGTAAACTTGTTAGTTAACTTTCTAAATAAAAGAATAAAATTTAATTTGTTTGACATTTTAATTGACAAAATTTAATTATACTATAATAATAATTTCACATGAAGAACTCACTTAAATGCATACATAATAACTTCATTATGACTTGTATGTCTTTCCTAGCAACTGTTCTGAATGCAGTAAATAAAACTTAAAAGCTTAACATTATTGTAAAAAAACCTGCAAAAAGAAAGTTTAAAGAAATAGCTAAAGAAATAAAGAAATTTTAACAATTCAGAACTTAGTTCAACTGTGCTTGGTTCTAGACTGTTTGCATGTAGATGATCTTTGATCATTCTTCGGGACCTTATTGTCATCTCTCCCATATTAGTTGATATTACTTCCTTATTTAAGCTAAAGCCCCGCTCAACACTTGCCTGGCCATTGTGAAGCACAAAAACAGCCTCAAGGACTCTTGTTAAATCTTTATACTTTCTTGGGATATCGAGTGTGTCAAAATAAATGGTGTCTAAACTGAGATTATTATTAAAACATTCACACTAAAAAATTAATTACCATTAGTGCTACTACTTTTGAAATTATTATTTATAAACAAAAATTTAACCTCTATTTTTTTAACAAAAGTAATACAACACTAATCTGTATTCATTTTAATTTTTTTACTGAAAACAAGTAGTTGTAAACAAATAACAAATAACTTTATTATTTACAAAATAAGAACTAATAGTACAACATAGTGTTTTTTAAACTACAGAAGTAACTAAAAATAAAAAGTTTATTACAACTTTTCAATGAATAGTTAACAACAACTTTCATTTCTCTAAACTGTTTGATTTTACTTAAGTAAATATAAATTTAAAACTTAAAAAAACTACAATGTTAATACTAAGAATATTGAAGAACTAGCCGCAAGGCTAAAAAAATTCTAAATAACCACTTAAATAATAAAAATTACTACTTTTGAACAAAATATTGAAACTGGATTAACTAAACCTAATTCTAAATCTAGAAAAAATTTCCCTGAGATTTTCAAAAACTTCCCTGAAATTTAGAGAAAAAATCAAAACTTCCCTGAGTTAAAAGAAAAATGCCAAAATTCCCTGAGTTTCCCTGAGTTCCCTGAGTGTGTGGCAACCCTGTAGTAAAAATAAACTAGTTTTGTAAGTCTAAAACTTGAAAACAGTTTGAACTTCTTAAGTATTCTGAGTAGCCTTTGTTAAAACAGCATATACTTAATACAAAAATTAATTAAAGTAAATAAACCTGTTCATTATTTCAGCTTTCCAATGATAAATAAGTGAAGCTGGAGCTACAATCAACGTAGAGCTCGTTTTTAATACTAAAATAAAAACTTAAGATTAGAAAATACACAAACTTAAGTTGAAAAAAATAACATTAGATTATTTTTATAATATTTTGAGCTATTTGAGAAATCAATTTTTTTTTAATTAGAATGATTCATAATATGCTAGCTTCATAAATTATTTTTTTAAACAAATAAAATTTATTGAAATTAATATTTTGAATAATTTGATTATAAAATTAAATTTAATAAAAAAAATTAGTATAATAAATAATTAAGTCTTGGAAAAAATAAACTGACATTTTTTAACTTTTTCTTTATTGATATCATCATTTATTACCAATTTAGAATTTTCTTTTTCAGATTGAATATTGTCATCTTTTTTTCTTGGATGAAAACTTGAGTTCTATGTTTTAAAATATTTTTAACATACAATTAAAAGTCTTCAATTAAATTCAAAGTTGACTCACATTTTGTGAAAGTACAAGTGCAATCATTGTAAGAGTTTTTCCAAGTCCCATATCGTCTGCAAGCACACCACCACTTACATCTTGTGATTCTCTCCATTTGAGCCAAGCTAAAGCTTGCCTTTGATGTTTCATCAAAGTTACCTGTGTATCACAACTTTTTAAACTATTTGGAAAAACCAACTTCAAAAAATAATCAGTAAAATCTAAATTTGGTTTCTAAAAATTTTTACAGCTTACTATAAAATTGAAAATGAAATATCAAAAAAAAATCTAACCAATATTCCAGTAGGATCTTGGACTTCAGTGGTAGCAGGTGGGCATGTTTTAAGAGAATTAAAAAGTTTTTCTAAAGCTTCTTTACTTACCTAGAAAATTTAGAGAGTTTAATTTTATCAAGTTTTATTAAAACTAGTGAATATACAAACAATTCTTACCAAAGAGACATTTTCTCTTCCACCAAAACATGATTTTGAAAAATCAAACTTAAATGATTTTTTTAAACTTTTTGCTTCACCTCTATCGTTTCCACTGATTTTTAATTCTTCTAAAGACCTTCTAAAACCATCATTTACTTTTTCTCTTGCAGATAATTCTTTTTTAACTTCTGTATTGTTTGTAGCATTTTCACTGTTCAAACTAATTTTCATGTTTTCTAATGACCTTCTAAATGTTTCTTCACTTTTATCATGGGTATTTATTTCTTTTTTCACTGTATTAAGCTTACTTTCATTTTTAGCTTGTAAATCTTTTATTTTAATCTGTTCAAACTTTTCTTCAAGCTCTTTAATTTTCTTTTGTAACCTACCTGTCCCATCAGGAATGTTAAGTGTTTTAGCTTTTTCAAGGTACTTTTTTTTAATATCTATTTCTTTCTGGATCTTTTTTCCTTCTTCACTTATGGTATAGTCAGTTATTTTTGTTTGAATAACCTCTGGAGTTGATTTAAAACTTTTAGTCATCCCATATTTGTTACAGTCTGTTTTAGAGCTTTTAAAAGTTTTTTCAGTTTTTATTTTTTCCTCAAATGGAGTACTTTCTAAATGTTCTTTAATTTTTCTTAAAGGCTCATGTTTGTATAAATTGTATTTTGAATGCTCATTTTTTAAGTTGTCACCTGATGACTCTTTTTCGTTTTTATTGCTTTCAACTTCATTAACATCGGGTTTCATATTCATTTGAAGGTCTATTGGAAGCGCCTTTTTAATATCATAAGCAGACTTTTTACCTTTTATACCATCTCTAATACGAACCATTAAATAATCACCCTTATCAATATCTCTTACATTAGCTTTTAATAATTCAGCTTCAGAGATGTATGCATCTGTATTAGGGGTAGTTTGAGTTGTTAAAAAACCAAACTTTTTAATTTTATCGTAAAATTTAACACAAGCTAAAACTCTGTTCAGTTTTTCTGTTTTTAACTCTTGCTCATTTCTGTTATAAATCAAATCTGCTTCTGTTGGTCTAGCAACATTAGCTACATACTTTCCTTTGTAACTTTCTTTAATGTTCACCATAATAAAGTCTCCAACATCAAATGAAGTTATGTCTGCTTTTTGTAATTCACTTACATGTAAAAATGCTTCCGTTTTGTGTTGTGTTTGACATTGTACAAAACCAAAACCCTTGGACTTGTTAAATAACTTTATTTTTGCTAGACATTTATTGTTATCACTTAAATTTTGCTTTTTTGACTTTAAATTTGGATTCTCTTTTATAGTTAGGAAAATATTTTTAGCAACAAGACTACCACTCGGACTTCTATAGCTATCAAAGTCTACAATATCACTATTTTTTAAAGTAGTAGTTTTGTTTTTCAATCCTAAACGATCAAAAGAAAAAATTATGTCATTTTCAATACACTTGAGTATACCTGACTGGTCAGCATTTATTGTCATTATTTTTCCTTTCATATCTTATTTTTGTATAAGTACTAAATATCAACTGTTATTTCATATAAAAGTTTAGTTATATATTTTAAAACTGATAAGTAATAGTTGTTTTTGATAAACTAAAACTATATTTACTTATTATAACATGTAGAGTAAATACTTACTATCTATAATTGTCATAGGAAATAAAATATAAATTAAATTTAAATGTATATGAATGCAAATGAATAAAAAGAAAAAAGGTACTATAAAAATTATATTTTTAACATAAAAAAATACTTAACAATACTCTTATGTGAAGTACATAAAATTAAAACAGTTTAAATAATTTGATGAATAATTTTTAAGTTTACATAACATAGCGAGATAATTAAAATTAATGTATTTTAATATTTTAATTTAAAATTTTCGCATTTTTCATTTTAAGTTTAACTAAAATTTGTCCAAAAAACGATCAAATATCTTAAAAAATGTTAAAATCTATATATTAAGTACATTTAAACATAAATTTAGTTTAAGATCATTACTGACCTCTTTAAGGTATTTTATAACAATTATTTAGAATTGTTAAAACAAAAATAAATAAAAACATCAATTTAAGTAATATTATATTCTACTTTTACATGCTAAATGAACAGTATGAATCACTGGTTTTACTTATAAACTAAGTAAAGATTAGAAATGTCTAAATACCATTTTACTAATATTTCAAAAAGAAAAACAATACTCTATATCATAAAAGGTACAGATTTCACTTGTTTACCAAAAAAACTTGAACTATCTTAATATATATAAGTTTTTATTTGTTAAAAGTTTACGTACTTTTTGCTTTAAAGGTTGCAATCAAAGTTCTCGACTTAAAAAGGAGAATGATTCAATAATAAATTTTTAAAATTTTATTACAATACAATGTTTCACTCGTTTAAAAAAACGAGATCTTCAGTTGTTTAAAATCTGTAAAAATTTATGCGATAACAAGTACAAGTACTTGTTATCGCATAAATTTTTACAGATTTTAAACAACTGAAGATCTTGTTAAAAGTTTACAAAGAATTAATTGTTTCAAAATATACTCCATCGCCCATCATTGGACTAAATACAAAAATTTCAACTAGGGCTCTAGGTATAACTGAAATATAAAACTTTACATCATCATATATTAAGTTTAGATTTTTGTTTTAAAAGTCTTAATTTTAACTTATAGTAAAGAAGCCAGAAATTCATAAATTTTTGGTAAAAATATGTTTAATCCTTAAGAAAAATTTTTAAAATACTTTTTTTTATGTAAAGTTTTGACAATACAAATTTTCTTATAATACAATAAACATTTCCTGCAAATTTGAGGTAAATTGCTAAAGAAATAATAATGGAAAATTACAAAACTTGGAGATCATCAGCAATGAAAAATGTTGTTTTTATACATTCGTATCAGAAACTTTTTACAAAACTTACAATATCTAAATTGTTATAAAAAAATTATATTCTATAAAAGTAATTTAGTAGTACATAACTTGAGATTTCAAATAATAACTGATGTTAATTTTTGTATAAAATAAAGTAGGACCACATATACCTTTAGTAAAAGTGAAATTTATATTGTTAAAGGAATGAATAAATACTATACAAAAAGCAAAAAAAAAACTGCAAGTACATCTGATAGTTTTACTAGCATACATGAAAAAGAAACAAAAGCTTTAACATCTGCATTAAAATATTATTACTATATATTCAAAATGTCATATATAGCTTATATTTTTTGGCAGGAAAATATAAAAATAGAAACAATTATCTAAAGGATGAGACATAAACTTTATACAATATTGGACAGGGTTGCTTTTCTTTGTGTTACAAAAGCTATCCTTAGGTAGCAAAACATGATTCAACCATTAAAAAATCTTAAATATATTTCTTTAATAAAATTTTCAAATCATTAAAAATAAAGTTTTTGAACAATGTTGATTATATGATAAAGTATTGTAATGCTGAAACTGGGACAACTAAATTTTAAACAAGATCTAGAAAGAAAAAAAAGGTTAGATTGAGAATTGTGCATATCATCAGGATAATGTAGCAAACCATATTTGCTGAATCAGCATTAAAAAAAACATTTTTTTAATGCTATTTTTTATTACAACCATTCAAACTTTATTTTTGATTTATGTTTAATATGTTTGGGTAAGGTGGGTTAGGGATAGGAGTATAAACAAAAAACATGTCTGAAAATTATTAGTTGCTTTATAAGGTATTACTTATTACAAGTCAAAGAGTAATAGCTTATATTAAAAAATCTTACTATATCTGTTATTTCAAAACAAACTTTAAATCATTAGTTTTCAAATAAACTGGGTCAATTAAGAGAATGAAAACTTCAAGATGGACTTAAATGAAAGGTCAAATTACCAATTAAAGAAAAAAATTGAAGCAATTTAAGGCTATTAATCTTAAATTGCTAACTATTCATATACTTATATTTATTCTACAGTTTTTATTATATTTTGGTTACTTAATTGCAACAGTTATAACCACTTGATTGATAAATATTACTACAAATGTTTTTTGCTTTATTAATTGTGGTTTCAATAATTTAAAAGCAAGCATATAAACTTTTCTTTGGTTGTACAGCTTTAAAACTTAGAAAACATCTATTGTTGGACAAAACGTTAAAAGGTATCCAAGTGGTGTACAACTTGATACCCAAAAGGTATTTTTGTGCACCATGTCTTCGGAACAAATATTTTAAGCGCTCTTTTTTGTTGTTTCAAAGCTTGTGACTAAGGTTTTTAAATCTTAAAAGCAAAATTAGTTTTGAAACAGTTTGGCATCTTTAAATTGTGTGCATTTATAGTTTTTATTAGACTTTGATATGAATACATGATCTTTTAGAAAGTACATATTACAAAAAAAGGGATTTTTTTTTTACAGCTTAATTTTCTTAATTAGAGTGTATTTAAAATTTGTAGAAACTATTTCTGTCTCAAAGTAGGTTATTTACCAAAACCATGTATTTTTATCACAAGTGTTCTGTCAGCTGCAAAGCCTAACTTTCCCTAACGTCATTCCTTTATGTCAAACTTATAACACAGTTCAATAAAGTTTTTATGATGAAGAAGAAGTATAAAAAACATTTCTTAAAATATTTAGTTTATCAAATATTTTTGATTTAATTTCTAAGATAATTTTGGTAAAAAAATTGCAATTTAATAAACAGGCTTAAAAAAGCCTAGAATAATTAACTAAATTAAAATTGATTAATATTTAAATTATTTTACTATGATGGACTATAAAAGTGTTTAGCTAGATAATAATACTGTGCTTGAACATTTTTTTTTTATATATTATGTTCATTAATATTACCTGTAATATCTTTTGATCTTTTTTGTAAAGTACAATAGCTTAAAACGTATAGAAAAACAGATATACATAAAGGTTTCAACAAAGTCTAAATAAAATACTTAGGCGACTATGTACACCTGTATTATACAAACTAAGTTTCAAAAACAGCTAGAAATGTTTTTAACAAAAATAAAGCAACAGATTAGATCCTTTGATTTGAGGTAATTGGTAAATTCAAAAATATTAAATCAATACACACACATTTTCAACATTATTTGACGTAAAGCAATTATTTACAAATTACCTCTACATAAATCAACTAAAGTAAGTACTAACAAGCTTAATAAAAAAACTAAGCATCAAAATAGCATACATAAAACTTATAAAAATAGTGTTGTAAAATTCAGTTTCAACAACGAAATTTGTAATCAGATAGATTGTGTGACTATTAGATCACCACTCGGTCCAACCCCATCAAAAATTTTTGTAAGATACATATAATCTAAAAAAATTGAAGAATCGTCTTAACGTGGTCTTTAAATCAGGTATGTTGACAATTTTTTACTTATATCTTAAACTAAAAGCGGATCTTTATTTAATAAATTTAATTATATACATGAAAAGATAACTTTCACTTAAGAAGTGGAAGAGAAACTAACTTTAACTTTTAGATTTATTGGTTACTAAAGATAAAATAATGTCCTAAGTTAGGACATTATTTTATCTTTAGTTTGTCGTCAAAAACATAAAGTAGAAAATGCCTTGTTGTTTCCCTGTAAGTATTTGTTAGGACTCCTAACAAATACTTACAGGGAAACAACAAGGCATTTTCTACTTTATGTTTTTGACGACAAATAGGAAATTATGTCAAATTGTTTACAAAAATTAGAAAGAGTTATTTTTTTTGTTCCTGAATAAAATTAAAAACTTATGTTCGTAGTTTAAAAAAAAAATGATAAAACAGGTATACAATAAACTTTTTTTGTACTGTTTCCAAAATGTTTACATGTTTTGTATACTTATGAGTACAACTGAACTGGGACACGTTCAAAATCCACCCATGATCAAAATCCACCCAGTCAAATTCGAAAACCGCTTACTGATGAAGAGTAAGGGTTAGGGGTAACAGTGATAAATAAATAAAAAATAAATAAAGAAAATGCAAAAAATATCGGGTTGATTTTGAACGCAGGTGGATTTTGATAGTATACCAACTAAACTACAGAAGTACTAGTTAGTATATAAAAACGCCATTACTTACAATTTTATATATTGTTATTTTTAAGGTATATATTGAGCATCGACCTTTAAAAAAGTAATCATTTGAAGAATATTGTTACTCAAGTTGTATAAAACCAAAAACAAAATTTCCTTTTCATCAGTCTTTTATGTTTTGTGCTTAATGTTAAATATTTTAAACATATATATATATACAGAAAATTTAGTCAGTTGTATGTTTATTATTAAACCTTGTTTTAAAAAAGTTTTATATAAATAAAACTGTAATATATTTATAACTATTGTAAATTTTTAATACTACTGTTGCAGTTTGTACATAATCTATTATCCTAAGTGCTTTATTAGCAAACAAGTTCAAAAAACTTTATTCTTCATTCGTTTTCGCAGATCTATAACTCAGTCTAATCATCCAAAAGTAACAAAAAAAAGCATAAATTGCATGATCAATAACAAATTGAATAAGCTTACTAGTATCAAAAAAATATTTGACAATAATAAAAATATTACAATGATTGTCTGCAATTGGCTTTGACAAACTTAAAGGTTACAGTAAAACCAATTTAACTTCTACTAAAATTTAAGATATCCAGAAAAACAATCTATTTTAATCCACTACTTTTAATTTCTGTCAAAAAGATTATCGGAAAGAAGTTTTTGGAACTTGGTTGCTTGCATTTTTCTAAAAATAATTAGCTGCATAAAGTTTTAAACTGGAAATTTCTTTGTGATCAAGCCTTTCTGATATGAACATCATTATCAATTTTCACAAAAACAAAACTTGAAGATACAAGCAAAACAGACAGAGTATTCAAATGTAGGACCAAATCTAATTGTTCATTTTATAGTGAGAGCATTCTAAAGAGTAATTACAAAGCAACAGTCAAAAAAGAGCAGTTTACATTGGATTTTCATTTATCATTTATTCATTATCAGGAAATCTCAAATAGCAACCCTGTCCAAATATACCAAATTAAACAATATGTAGTTATCTTAGAATAAATGGCAAGCTCTACTTAACATAAGAGCTCGGTAAGAAGAAAACCAGACAATTGTTCTACAAGTTATCTGCAAAGAATTGATATTGCTGAAGTAGGTAAAGTAAAGTTATTAAATATCAGAAAATAATTTAAAGCTATGTGTAAAACACTTAAGATCTATTAGTTTCTAATTATCAATTATTAACGTATCTGACTTAAAAACTTGTGAAGAATTTTTGTGTATGAAAAACTATTTATAAATTTTGGTTCATATGAAATATCAGATTTAGTTCGGAAAAAAAGGCAATTTTTTTACTTACGAAACTTTCTATAAGATTTGAAAAGGTTGGAAGTATTAGAACAGAAAATATATCTTAAAGAACTCAAAAACGTTTAATAGTCTGAAAATTTTAAAAAATAGAAATCATCTTGAAGCATATTTAAGAACTATAACAATGAAAATTAAATAAAACCTGATTAGGTTAGTTTTTGTACTTTCTAACTATAACGTTTTTTGTGAAGAAACTTTTAGATTAAAAAGGTAGAGCCGATCAGTTATTTTTTATCCACAATGTAAATTTGGACCGTTCTAACTTTATAGTTATTCAGTTAAAATTAAAAAACTAACAGTTCATTTTTATTCACAATGTATCATTAAAAGCAACTTTATGAGTTTTTTTTACCTACTCAAATCATGATGAGCATTTTGAAACAACCAAGTGTACAAGAAAATATTCTAATTGTAATACTCCAAGAACATTTTTAAGTATACATAAATTTTTGCTTAACATAAATATTACAAATGAAAAAATACATTCCAAACTTATTTACAAAGGAATAGTGTAACCACTATTTT
Source organism: Thalia democratica (assembly GCF_965202585.1). Classification (NCBI taxonomy): domain Eukaryota; kingdom Metazoa; phylum Chordata; class Thaliacea; order Salpida; family Salpidae; genus Thalia; species Thalia democratica. Next base: position 45,345,924 of record NC_139166.1, on the reverse strand, counting down.
TAAAAACCCAAAACAAAGTTTTATTTCAATTATACAACTTTTTTTTTAGTTTTATTATGTCTTGTTTTTATAATCAAACAAACAATTTTTTGATGGTTTGTTTTTGTTTTACAAAGTTGTGGTTTCATTATTTCTTTGTAAATAAGTTTCAAATGTTATTTTGTAAATAAATAGTTCAACTAATTTACTGTTTGTTGAGTTATAAAAGGTGAAAGTCATAAACTGAAACTGCTGCCCGCGAAGATTATTTTCAAAATTTGGCCCATGACTACCAAATACCTGCCGAACCGTGAATTAGCTAATAAATTTTTATCAGAAGTATAACACAAATTAATAAAACTTGTATAAATTTCAAAAAAATGGACAAAATTTTTATCAAACAATTAGATTCATTAAAAAAGTTTGTAAAATAAACTACAGTAACCTCTCGCCTATTTACGCACATTGTGTCCTCAGAAAAGATGAGAGATCGTAAAGATACGAGAAGTACTAAATATACTTTACTATAATGGCTGTTTTCTGGTATTGCTTCTAGTTAAAAGCAGACTGGGAACTTTCCTACTTTGAACAATTTGTTTACTTTATTTATAAATATTTTAAACAAAAGATTAAACTCCACATATATATCAAAAAAAAAAGGATTTAAATTTATATAAAATACTAATAGTTGTAGAAAAATTTAATAATTTATAACATAAGTAGAGTTTGTCTTTATTTATATGTGACTTATTTGATACTTAGCATTTATATTCTATTCTACTTTGCAAATTTAATTTATAGTTAAGCATTTGTTTACAATTAGTAAATGGTGTGGTGTCTATATTAATTTTTTTTCTATAGCCTTTCACAAAAATATGCATTTGGTGCTGTAATGGATTTCTTCTTTTGAACAGAATATATAAAATATAAGAAAAATGTTTAATAAAAATTGTTCATGTTACTACTACTTTTTTTAATTTGACCTTTGCCCACATAAGGATAAACTTGCATTGTATTAAAGATATATTAACGGTTTTTTTGAGTAGGAATTAAATTTTATGCCATGAGAACTTTGACGAATTCAAATTAGAAATTTTATGTTTTGGATTTTTTAGAATTCTAAAATGCGTAACTAAATGAGAGTGCGTAACGTCACGAGTGCGTAAAGATGCGAGAGGTTATTGTACTTATGACGTAAATTATGACCTATTAAATAGTTATTCTCATTATTACGAAGTTATAGTATCAAAGAAATGTCAGGAGTTTAGAGAATATTATAAGCTTCTTCTTTGTTACAATTACCTAAAAAGTTGTCTAAAGTAATTAAGAGGCAGTTAAAGTATGTTACTTTTTGTTATAACAAGTTGTTTTATTTTTATTATAATTTTTTCATTTGATTGTTGGATCAAAAAAACTTCAAATTAGTAAAACGTCAAGATAAAGATAAAGGAAAAAAAAAAGTAAGTAGTTTGCTTTCAACATACTAGTTTAAATGTTTCTTTTCATAAAAAAGTATTTTATATTTTTGTTTATAATAAACATTTCTTAAGTTTTTTTTTATTTATAATAGCTTAGAAAATACTTTGCTAAGATAATTTTTTCATGTTGCATGTTTGAAAAATCCTAGTTGTGCAGAAAACTATACTAAAGATTGTTGATTACATGCTTGTAATGAGCTTAAACTATACCCTTATGTGCGTAATTACACAAAAATACTGAAGTTAAAAATGAATTAATAAAAGAAAAGCAAAGTGTTCTTTTTAAGTATAAAAAGAGAATTACAGACAAGGATTGCTAAATAATCTGAACTACAAACTTGTAAAGATTTTGTATTTATTTAAAACTATTTAAAGTTTTGGTCTATACGAAGTATTGGACTTAGTTCGAAAAAAAATGCGATGCTTTGTTCTGATGAAACTTTAAATAGACTTGAAAAAGTTAACAAATAGACTCAAAAAGGTATTAGAACAGAAAGGATAACTTGAAGAGTTCAGAAACCTTAAACAGTCTGAAAAAATTATAAAATCGAAATCTTCTTTAAGTTTATTTATCAAAATCAGACAAATATAAAAATTAAGTTTCAAAAACTACTGACTAATAGTTAGTTATTGTACTTTATTTTTTTCCAGACTACTAAACGTTTCTGAATTCTTGAAGTAACCCTTTCTGTTCTAATAATTTCAACGTTTTCAAATCTTATAAAAGCTTCGTGAGTAAAAAATTTCACTTTTTTTTTCGAACTAAACTATTTTTGTGAATACTATCTCTTCAATACTTTTACACTGAAGAGGTAGAGCCGGTTAGTTAGTTTGTATTCACAGTTTAAATTTAAACTGTTTTGACTTCATGGATCTTTAGTTTTTACTTTCTGTAATCATGCCTACCAAACTCAAAATAATTAAATTATCAAAATACTTAACACAGACGAAATTATTTTCTAGTTTGGTGCAGTATTCTAAAATATACTTTAAGAAGATTTCAAATACATTTTTAACTATATATAAATTATAAAACCCCACTTCTTAAAAGCACAAAAATAATAAGTTTATTTAACGTTTGCTTCTTTATTTATATCTCAAACAAGCCATTTTTGCAACCGCTGTAATCACTGTTTTGCTATAGTTTTTGTTACTTTGTATCAAAAAACAGTATTAGTTATTTAAACTGTCATAGACAGAAAAAAATATTTAAGACATTTAAATATAAAAGAATACCTATGCTTTTAGTATGAATCAAAATCATTTACCGTAGTACTATTTATAATTTTTTTTTAAACTATTAACTATTTTTGGCAGCATGTAACTCAGTTAAATAGTTATTCTCATTATTACGAAGTTATAGTATCAAAGAAATGTCAGGAGTTTAGAGAATATTATAAGCTTCTTCTTTGTTACAATTACCTAAAAAAGTTGTCTAAAGTAATTAAGAGTAAAAAGAAGTTAACAGATTATTTATCAAACACAAATTATAAATTAATTAAGTTGAAATTAAACTCTGTCAAAATTTTTTCTTATTCTATTTATTACTACCAAAAGTAAATTATTTAAAGTAAAAACGTGAAAACTTAAAAAAAAAATGAAGAGTTTTCTGTTCCTACTTAATAACTAAAAAAATTAAGATATTTATTGTTAAAAATATGTAAATTACCAGTAAATAAAGATTCTGTGTTTATCTGATATTATCTTGCGATTTTTTTGAAATACTTGAACTTTAAGGATTATAAAATTGGAGAAAATAATCATGTTTTTTAAGCTTGAAAACTCAAAAATTTACAATTTAAGTTCATTGTTAATGAACCACAAAAATAAGCGCTCAAATTCTTTCGTTCTAGGATCCGTGTACCAAAAAACCTTTTGGGTATCGAGTCGCACACCATTTGAATTTCTTTTAATGTCTTGTCCAGGACGATTTGAAATGAAACTTAGTTAAGTTATTAAACAGTGGAAAGGTTATATACTGTGAAAAAATTGAAGAAAAATATCGTGAAGCCTGTTATCACAAAAAAAATATAAAGACAACAATTTTACAGAAAAAGTATTGTATTGCATATTAAAAAGTTTATTGTGGAAACACTTATAGATTATAGAAGTAGTACCTTTTTTTTATCTGCTATGTAGTATTAAAAACTACTTTATGAATGTTTATTTAATTCTTTTACCTAATCAAATCATGTTTACTATTTTGAAACAATTAAGTTTACTTAATTATTTTCTAGTCGCAGTAAAAATAATTAAAGAACACAAAAGTAGTGCAAAATGATTTCAAAATTATTTCAAAATATAATAGAAGCAATAACTTTGGAAAACAAACCCAAAACAAATTTAGTTTTTTATTTGTATACAAGTTTTTTTTTAATTTATGTTTTTTTATATTCAATCAAGGAATTTTTTTTTATAGTTCTGATTTGTAACATTCATGTGTTTGCTAAAAGTTGGTTTTGTGAATGCTTTGTATCTACAATCTTTAAACTTTCCTTTTATTTTAAACCTAACTGTCGAATTTATGCATGATAGATGAAATAATTTTCATTTTGATTTTTTAAGAATTCTTGATCTTAAGGCTAATTCATATGTTGTAATTTATAAAATACTTCCTTAGATTTTGACTTGATACGGTATAAGTTATTAAACTTATAAAAATATTCCTAACTTGTTTTTTCATACAAATATTTACAAGATGCCGATTCTTTTCTACTGGTATATTAGGTTATACAAAAAAAAGTATGTTTATAGGGTATTCTTATAAATATAATTTATCATTGAAGGGTGGTCTATTATTAAACATCTTAGTTATAAATCTTAATGATTTTATTTTAGATTAGGTTTTAAACTATTCATAAAAAGTTTTAAATTTTAAATTATCTGTATTGTTAGAGTTATAAAAAAAAACAAAGGTTTTATGACAAAAAAATACGAAAATGAAACAGTTTTTTTTTGTTAACTTTTGTTTTAAGATTTTTATTCCCTTTATATTTTGCAAAAAAAATTTTAGAAATAATGCGAGGAATATTTACTAAAAGTTTTACATAATAATCTCAAAAAACATAGAAGATAGAACTTTGGTGAAATTTGTTCTTTTCGCCTTTTTTGTTTGTACTTCCCGTAATTAGGGTCTCTAACTTTGACCGCCTATATATCAAAAATTTATTTGAATTTTTAAGGTCTTTAAAAAGCAACTTGTATCTTGGTGAAAATTCAACGAAATAAGATTGAATTGTGAAAAAGTGGTTTACCCCCCACAAAGGGGTCGCAACTGGCAATAGCAAAGAAATAATAATGGAATTTATTTTTGAAAACTTTTGGGTAGTAAAACCAAAATATTAGCGCTTTAGTGCTTCAAACTAATCTAAAAAGTTCCATCTATAAAAAAATTATGTCACTTGGCGCGAGGTAATTTGAGTGTTTTTGATTAGTTCAATTTATTTTGTGTTTAAAACTCGTAAATCAACAAATAAATGACATAATATTGAAAAATACCTTAACATTACAAGTATTTTGTTGCTGTTTTCAAAGATATAAAAAATTTTTTAAAGATTTATTCAATAATTTCATTTAGCATTTTTTTCAATATTTTTTTTTTTGTAAAATAAAAATAAATGAAATTTACATTTTTTGCATGTTTTTTTATTGTTGTTCAAGTAAACTTTCTAAAATTAAGGAAATTCAGCACACCTGGATCAGGTATTTTGTAGAATAATAAATAAATAAAAAATGTTTTGAGTACCGTTTAAAAAAAAAGGAAGCATTTTAGTAAAAGTTAGTTGAGGAATTCGTCGAAATTATACTAAATAAGCTATTTTCAAACTTTAATTAAATAATTTTAGTTGAAAGAGTTTTACTAATATACGAAATTAATTTCGATATGAACTTAGTTTGCTTTATTTTTCAAAGATCAGTATTTATAGATAAAACAATGCATAGAGCAAAACCATTTCATAAAAGCTACTACTTAAAGTCCGATAACTATTGTACTATTTAGAATTGTTTTATTAAGTTCGGAATGTTCAATAGATATAACCTTAGAATACACTAAAATTAAATGCTTTTTAAAATTTACAAATGTTGATTTGAATAAAAATTAACCCCTATTTCCAGTTCAACGCTATTTGGGTTCAACTGTGCCCCTCTTAACTATGAGCTTAAGTGCAACTTTCCAGGCATTACTTCATAATCGCGGTTTTAAATTTTTTTATCAGAATGTATTAAATAGTAGTAAGCGTGTCGTCGTAGTAATAAAGTTAAAATAATTAAGCTTGTAAAAAGTTTTTAAAATCTTAAATTAATTTAGTGTATACTACAGTTATAATTTTTTTTCATCTAATAAAAATATGTTTCGATGGTTAAGTTTGTTCTAAAACTAGTCTGACTGTTTTATATTTGTACTTAAACATTGTCAAGTGTATATACTTAGGTCATCTTTAAATTTTATTCATAAAGTATACAATTAACACTCTCTGCAGTAGAAAATAGGTGTTAACAATCAAACACTTTATTAATCTAACAAAACGAAGCATTCATTATAATCAAGAGAAAGTTTATTACAAAAGAATTTAAGTAAACAACTAAACAGTAATGACTGAGTTTTAAAAAAAATATAAATGTAATTAACGATATGTTAACACAAAAATTTGTGCATGTCTAAGCACTTACTCTTTTGTTTAGATAGAATGACTAAATCTATTAAGAAATGAAAAAAAACTGTCAAAATTAAACAGACTTAATAACTAAATGACAAAAACACTAGCAACATCAATCAAATACATTATAAATTATTAATATAAACCTTAACTAGAACTCTTTAAACATCTTGATGAACCTTATTGTCTGAACATTTAATTTTTAAATTTTTAATACTGTTAACTTATTATTTTTAATCTATTAAATCCAGAATCGTTTTACCGATTAAAAATATTTTGAACTATAGTTAACTTGAAAAAGTATTTTAATCAATAAAATCTGAAAGCGATCCCATTAAGTTCAACAGAAGCAAAATTTAAATAGCTGATTTTCAAACCTTCCAAATGTTATGCAGCAGAAAAACAAAAAATTAAGCATTTGTTTGACGAGCCCTCATTGCGAGTCTGGGGACGCACGGAGCCAGCATGGGAACTTTGTGTCCTGGCGTTTTGGTTTTGTCGAAATCGTCAAAGAAAGGATGCTCCATCGCGCGTTTGCAAGAAATACGGTTGGCAGGATTGTACACCAAAAATTGCCGTGTTTTTCAAGTGTTATGCTTTAAGTTAGCATTTTTAATGAGATAAATATAATTAATACAAAAAACTGTTTATAGCTTATTTTTATACTAGAATAAAGCTTTACTAAGTAAAAATTGACTTTCAAATAAAATTGACCTATTAGAAAAAGTTTTAAGATTACGGTATTCTAGTATTTAGAAAACCTGCTAATAAAAACAATATTTTAATACAGGCTTCCCACAGAAATTTGAAAAATCTTCTGTAAATTTTTAACATTAAGTAACAATTATATTCTATAAGGTGCTGTTAAGCGCTAAAATGTGCTTTATAAGTTTATTAAATTGTTAGTAAATATTTTTCAGTCAGTTTTTTTCAAAGTGTATAAAGCAAGTTTGATAGAAACTAGTTTACTTTGTGTATTAGTTTTGATATTTTTTTTATACATTTTTTATCCGAATTTATTCTATAATTTACTACGTAATATTTTTTTTCATTAATCTTAGCGTAGTCACAAACACAAATAAACTGTCATTTAAGTATCTTTTTCATAATAAAAGTATATACTGTAATAATCTGTTGTTTACTGAACTTTTCATTTAATTATCAACTATGCACAATTTTTTAAAGTTAGTTTTTAGTTTAATAAAAGGTCACGTTGTAACTGAAACTGCCGCCCGCGAAGGTTTTTATTTTCGAAATTTGGCCCATGACTACTAAATACCTGCCGACCCCTGAATTAGCTACTTTGATCAGAAGTATTACAAAAATTTGTACTTTAGTAAAATTTGTGTAAATTTAAAAAAATTGCACAAAAATTTTATGAAATAATTGATTTTATTGAAAAAGTTTGTAAAATAAATTACTTATGACGTAAAGTTGAGTTATTTAGAGTCTGTTACTTTTTTTATATTAAGTTGTTTTTATCTAAAATATAACTTTTTTATTCGGTTGTTGGATTTGAAAATATATCAAATTAGTACAAGTTCAAGATAAAGAAAGAACTAAGCAAAGTAAGTATTTAGCTTTCTACATACTAGTTTAAATGCTTCTTTTCCTATACTTTTTTATTTACATATAATAAAATATTTTACGTAGATTTTTAGCTAGAACAAAGCAAGTTTTAGTCAAACTTAATACATTTTACCGATTTTAGTAAGCTAACGAATAAAAAATGTCTAAAAATCCTAGTTGCAAAAAAAAATATAGTAAAAATTGTTGATCACATGCTTATAAAGAGTTTAAATCATACAATCTTATGTATAATTACATAAAAATACTAAAATTAAAGATGAGTTAGTAGAAGAAAAGCAAAATCATGTTACTTTTTCTGAGTATTAAAAGAGAAACAAACAAAGTCAATCTGCATTAAAATCTTGTGAAGACTTTATGTATAACTACTTGGAAATTTTGGTTCATACAAAATATCGTACTTAGTTCGAAAATAAAAGGTGAAGTTTTGTACTCCGAAACTTTGAAAAGGTTGAATAATTAAAACAGAAATGATAACTTAAAGAATTCAGAAACGTTAAATAGTCTGAAAAAATTAAATTATGTTGAAGCTAATTCAAGAAAATAAAAGAAATATGACAATGAAGTTTAAAACTAGACTGATAATAATTAGTTATTGCACTTTTACTATAACGTTTATTGTGGCAACACTTTGAGATTAAGTTTTAATTATTGTTTTGGTTTTTTTTTTACTTTGTATGACAGACTTTAATCCTTTTTTTAATATTAGACAGTATTAGTTAATTAAAATATCATAGACATATAAAAATGTCCAAGAATTTGAAATATAAAAGCTTACCCATGTTTTAAGTTAGAATCACAATCATTTACCGTAGTACTATTAATACATTTTTTATAAAACTAATTCTAAATTTTGGCAGCACGTAACTCGGTTAGATATATAATTTTTCACATTCTTACAAAGCAGATGTAATACACTTTGAAAATATTATAAGCTTCTTCTTTGTAACCATTAATAAAACGTTAAATAAAGTAATTAATGAATGAAAAGAAGTTCATTTATCAAACAAAATGGTCTGTGTAAAATACTTTTCGAATTACTACCAAAAGTAAGTTATTTAAATTAAAAATGTGAGAAAGCTAAAGAAAATAAAGAGTTTTATGTTCCTACTTAATGATTTAAAAAATTAAGACATTTATTGTAAAATAAATTAATTTACAAATAAATAAAGATTCTGTGTTCGTCAGGTATTATTTAGCGATTTTGTTGAAATATTTGAATTTTATGGAGTTTACAATTGGAGAAGAAAGAAATCAAGTTTTTAGAAGCTTAGAAACTCTTAAATTTACATTATAATGAGTCCTTGTTAAATTGGTAAAAAGTTGAAAATCAAGAACTGTGAAAATAATCAAAGAAAAAGTACTGTAAAGCTTGTTTACGCAAGAAAAAAACTGATTGACAAAAAGTTTACAAAAGACCGAAAAAAAATTTATTGCATAGCATATCGAAAATTTTTTGTGAAAATAATTATAGGTGAAAACTTTGTTTATCTGCTTTGTAGCATTAATAACTACTTTATGAATGTTTAGTTTTTTACCTACTTAAATTATGATTACAATTTAGAAATAATTAAGCTTACTAAATTAATTTTAATTGCAGTTTTTCAAAAATAATCAGAGAACACAAAAATATGCTTATTAGAAAGATATTACAAATGAAAAAAAAATCAAAATTATTACAAAAATAATGATGAAGCGAAAATTACGGAAAGCTTAAAACAAAGTTTTTTTTTTTATAAAAGTTTATTCCAGTTTTTTTTTTTCGGTTTTATGAATGCTTTGTATCTAAAATCTTTAAACTTTCCTTTTATGTCGAATTTATGTTATCTGTCGAATCTATGCATCATAATGCACTAACTTTTATTTTGAGTTTTTAAAACTTCTTGATCTTAAGGCTTATTCATATGTTGTAATTTATGAAATACTTCCATAGATTTTGACTCTATACAATATAAGTTCTGATATTTGTAAAAACGGTCCTAACTTTTTTTTTTCATACATATACTTACAAGTTGCCGAATCGTTTCTATATATAAGGTTATACAAAAAATATATGTATATACGGTATTATTGTTAACAATACTTATCATTTATGTTTGGCCTATCATCAAACTCATTAGTTAGAATTCTTAATGATTTTACTTTAGATTAGGTATTAAACCGTGATTTAAACTATTCACAAAAAGGTTTAACTTTGAAGTTCTCTGTATTGGTAGAGTTATTTTAAAAAATAATAAAATTTTGTAAGAAACGAAACTAAAAGTTTTTTTGTATATTTTCGTATCAAAGTTTTTTTTTTGTGACTAAAGAATTTTATAAACATTGCAAGGATTATTTACTGAAAGTTTGAAGTAAATATCTCAAAAAAAAAAGAAGATAGATTTTAAGAGAAATTCTTTTTTTTAGCTTTTTTAGTTTGTGTCTCTAATAAGGAACCTATTGTAGTCTCTGACCGGCCGTATCTCAAAAATTATATGTATTTCAAAAATCTGTAAAAATCAAATTATAGCTTAGTTAAAACTCAACAAAATAGGATCAAATTGTGAAAAATGTGAATTAAACCCCTGTAATGTTAGGCTATTATTCGAAAAAGTACATAGTTATTTATTTCTAAGAAAGCTAAAATTAAAAGATATGACGTAATAATAGATAGAATTTGTTGTTTTTGAAGACCGGTTTAATGTTTTGAGAGTCACATAATATGTTTGGAGAGTAACATGATATGGCTTCAGAGAACTTGTTGTATCTCTTTGTTGACTGCCATCTTGTAAATGCTGTTATTCTCTCTTAATTTTCTCTAATTGCAAGCTTACAATTCTAATTTGTTTAATAATAAAATTTAGTAAAAATTAGTTGTTTATAAATTATTAGTGATTTATTTATTATATTAGTGGTAGTTTAAGTTTCCTGTATTTATATATAATCATTTAAAATTATTAGATCCTGTTAAATGTTCATATTATTATTAGTATTTGTTATTGATTCCCATTATTCATCATATATTGATGATATAGATCATCATATATTGATATAGATATTCATCATATATTGATATTTTATATATTGTTTATATATATTGATTGGATATGAGTGTGAGACTCATAAGTAACTCAAAGACAGTATCTGTTCCGTCGGGGCTGCCAGGCCCTCCTAGCGGACACCCCCTTTTAGTGGGCCCGCAACTGAAGCAAAAAAATAAAAAATTTCTTTGAAAACTCAAAGGTAAAAAGCAATGATTCAAGCGCATTTAGTGCTTCAATCTAAACTAAAATATTACACATTTAACAAAAGTTATGTTGATAGGAACGAGGCAATTTGAAGAGTTTTTAATTGTCTTAAAAGTTCGTTATTAAACGATTAAATAAAATAACAATAGAAAACTACTTATACACTTGAGTGTTTTATTGTTATTTTTATATATTAAAAATTATATTTTAAAGTCTCATTTAATAAACTCATTTTGTATTTATCTACTTTTTTTTGAATTAGAAAAAAAATCATACGGATCTATATTTTTTTATCGCTATTTAAGTAAACTTTTAAATTTCAACAATTTCAAGTATATGTATAATTTTTTAAATCCCCAGACTTTGTAGATTAAAATAACTAACTTTACTTGTACAGAGTGTGCGGTTTTTAAAAAAGGAAGCATTCTTGAACAGGGTTGCCACAGATCAAGCTGAGAAAAATTTCCTGTCTTTTTACTTAAGATTTCCTTTTTCTTTACTTTTTTAACATTTGAATGCTTAAGAAAGTAAGGAATATTGTAAAATAGAACTGACAAAATCTAACGTTTTTCAAATTTTGTCAAATTTCCGGACTTTTTTCAAATACACAATTTTTCCTAAATTTTCCGGACCTCGTGGCAACCCTGGAGAAAGACTTAGTCGACGAATTTGTCGAAAACACCCAATAGAAAGTGTTTTTAGATTCTAATTCATTAGATTGAGTGGAAATATCTTTTTTCTGTTTTTTAAAACTTATATTTGATAACTACTAAACATCTACAAGCTTTTAAAAAACGAAACTAATCTAAATTTGAATTTATCTGCATTATTTTAACTTTAAAAATATTTATAATTATAAGAAATGCAGAGCAAAACTATTTTAAAAGATCTACTGCGTCAAGTCCGATAACTGTTGTTCTATAAGGACTTTTTTTAGTTTGGAATGTCCAATAGATACGACATTAGATCACATTAAAACTTTAATATTTTTTAAGATACACAAATATTTATTTTGAAATGTTATTATTTCCTAACTTAACTTAAACGCGATTTGGACCGATTGTTCCTGTAAGCCCTTGAGTGCAACTTTCATGGTATACTACTGTTCAACCGTAATTTTTTTTTTATCAGAATGTATTTCAGAGTCGATAGCGTGTCGTAGTAATGAAGTTACAATAATTAAGCTTGTAAATAGTTTTTAAAATATTAAATTAATTTAGTATTAGCTGTACTTTTTTTTATTGTTAAAATCGTTAGGTTAACCTATTTCAATGACTAAGTCTATTCTAAAATTAGTCTGACTGTTCGAGCAGTAGAAATCAGGTGTTAACAATCAAACACTTTAAAATCTAACAAAACGAAGCATTTATTTCAAACTAGAGAAAGTTTATTACAAAAGAATTTAAGTTAACAACTAAACAGTAATGACTGAGTTTTAATAAAATATCAAATGTATCTAACAATGTCAACTCAAAAATGTGTGCATCTCTTAAGCACTTACTCTTTTGTTTAGATAGAATTACTTAATTTATAAAGAAATGAAAAGTTGTCAAAATTAAAAAAAAAAAACAGACTTAATAACTAAATGACGAAAACACTAGCAACATCAATCATAAACATTATAAAATATTTATATAAACCTTAACTAGAACTCTTTAAACAACTTGATAAACCTTATTGTCTGAACATTTAATTTAAATATTTAATACTGTTAACTTATTACTATTAACCTATAAAATCCAGAATCGTCTTACCGATTAAACATATTTTTTTAAGTTAACTTTATAAGGTATTTTAGCCAATAAAATGTGAAGGCAATCCAATTAAGTTCAACAGAAGCAAAATTTAAATAGCTGATTTTCAAACCTTCCAAATGTTATGTAACAGAAAAACAAAAAATTAAGCATTTGTTTGACGAGCCCTCATTGCGAGTCTGGGGACGCACGGAGCCAGCATGGGAACTTTGTGTCCTGGCGTTTTGGTTTTGTCGAAATCGTCAAAGAAAGGATGCTCCATCGCGCGTTTGCAAGAAATACGGTTGGCAGGATTGTACACCAAAAATTGCTGTGTTTTACAATGTGATAAGATCTTTTTTTCCAAAAATTGCTTATAGCAGTTTTAATTACACTAAATTTAAGCTTGTCATGTAAGAATTGGCTTTCAGGAGCAAGCATAACACTTTTTAAGACAGTTTTTTTTTAAACTTACTTCGATAACAATATTTAAATACAAGATTCCCACTATTTTTTAATGCAGTGGAAATTATTTTAACTATTATTATTTATTATATTATATTTTTATCGTAACGCGCTGTTCAGCTCTGAGAGCGACGTTTATTAAATAGTTAGTCAAAGTTTTTCAGTCAGTTTTGTAGTGTGGCTAAGTATGTTTTTCTCAAAGTATGTACTTTAATTATTTTACTGTGTATATGAGCTGTGTTACTTTTTTCAAAATACTATCTGAATATATATTTTTAATTTACTTCTTAATTATTTTTTCACTTATTAAACTTATACTTTAATAAAATTTCAGACCGTATATATTACTGAAAAAGGTCCACTACCAAGCGAAAGTAAATTTATGTGGTTTTTATGATTTTTAAAATTTTATACAGATTATTTTAATTTTACTGTACGGGTCCATAGTTTTCAGTTTAGTGGGAACCCTGTGAATATTTTGACTTATTTTTACAGGTATTAAGAACTTACTTGTAGCAAATCGATTCCGGCATCATCGAGAAGAGGACAATATTGACCCAGGTCACTTGGTTTCCATTTAGGAAAAGTTTGGTTGAACTCTTTCATCTGCATGCATCCGGGCCACGTTTCTTCATTTGGTGTTCCGAGAATTCTACATATTTTATACAACTGAAATCAGTTTTTGAATGGAGAAAAATAATTAATAAACAGAAATAGTTAGATAAAAAATATACTTTACTGATAAATTGATTTGAAACTAGTTATTTTTTAATTAAGCCTACGACTTCAATTAAAAATGGCTGTTAATACATTAGTTATAAGTGTTTTATGATTTTAGAGTTCAAGAAGCACCTTCTTTAATGTGTTTTAAGTCAATTTGTTGCGACATACAATTTACGCTCGATTTAAGGTTATCGAGTGTATAACTATGAAAAAAAATTCTAAAATCATGAATAGTGGACAAAAATAAATAAACAAAAATCCCAGAAAACAATGATATTACGTTAGACGTGCCATTACAACAATAAATCCATAGTAACTGAAAAGAGGATCAAAAGTTCTTTAATTTAGACATAACTTAATAATAACTCTTGCATTCAAATGCTAACTAGTTAATATAACTAAGAAATACATACAATTACATTATATACAGGGTTGCCAAATGTTTTTGTAAATTTTCTCCAAGTTTTTAAAAGTACACATTTTTGAATTTTTGAGTTAAAGTTAAGTTTAAGATAAGAACTGTGCTAAATAGTATAAATACATTGAAAAGATACTATAAAGCTACTTAAAAAGTATTTGAAGATACAAAAAAAATTATCTATAATGATAGATTTTTTGTGTTAAATCAAAGATTTATTATTAACAAAAATTTACTTAAATAAATGTTCAATAACTTATTTGCTCCCAATATAATTTTTTAATTGCTAAAAATCTAGTCTTTGTGTTTTAAATGAAAAACTGATGAAGAAATGACCACTTTAAAAAATATATTTCACTTTTATGATAAATATTTTTTTGAACTAACTTGAACATTTTAAAAAGTTGATCAATCTCTGAATCACCAGTAAAAAGTGCCTGAAGATTTATCATCTCAGCCATTATCGCACCAATACTCCAAGCGTCAACAGGTGTTGAATACTTTGGAGCTCCTAATAATATCTCTGGTGCTCGATACCACAAAGTCACTACCTATAATAACTTAAAAGTAAATAACATAATCAAAAATAAAAACTAACAACAACTTAAAAAAGTAATCTTTATTAAAAAAATGTTGTATACTAGAAAAAGTTGTAAGGTAAAATAATAAACATAATAATAACTAAGACTTTTCAAAAAATTATAGCATTAATACATTGTACCATATTATTCCTATTATCACAATTAACCAGTGATTAATAATTTAACAGTATAAGTACCTTTTAAGGTTTTGAAACTATTAAGAAACTGTACTTATAATAAATAGTAGTTGGTGAACGAATTCAATACAACACAATGTAGAATCAGTATAATATTGATAAAAAAAGTTAGTTGTATTTATTAAAACAAAACTTTCATAACAAATCTCTAGCGCAAGGTTTGGCTACTAATAAAATTAACAACCCAAAATCTCTTTAAAACCTACTTTAAGCCATGTTAAAAAAAATTCTTCATGGGACAAATTATTTTAAAAACAAATAAAACTTTTTTTTATTAAAATTTTGAATGTAGTCTCAGATTAGCGATACTTGCTTTAGAGTAAATGAAAATATTCAGAAAAACTCAAATTGAAAACAAGAAACTTAATTTGTTTCGTTACCATTTTTTTTTTTATCGTGGATATTAGATACTTTTAGCTAAATATCAACTCCAACTACAACACTTTAAGGATTAAAAATAGGTAGATTTAGGGTTGCCAAAGGTTTTTGAGAAATTTCTTCCAGGTTTTCGAAAGTACAAGTTTTTGAGTCTATTTTTAGTATAGAATTAAGATAAAGGTAAAAAACTGTCTTAAATAGGATAACAACATTGAAAAGATATGTTAAAACTACTTTAAATGTGTTTTTAAATAAATAAAAAATAATGATAACAAAAAAAGTTTATCTATTTGGTATATTTTTAGCTTCAAATCAAAATTTTATACTTAACATAAAAAATTTCTGAAAATTCTAGGTTTTTTTATTGATCCTTGTTCAAAACTAGAGCATTTTTTCAAATTTTCTCAAACTTTTGGTTTTTTAGCCTAAATAGTCAAATTTCAGGTTTTTCCAGGATTCCAGGTCTTTTGGCAACCCTGTAGATTGCAGTAGAAATAATTAATAAACTAAAAATCAACAATTAACTTATTTTTTCTGTTGGTGCAACACAAATACGTGTATTTAAATTTCAGTTTAATTTGTAACTTAAATTTTTAATTTTAATTATTTTGACAAGTAACAAAACCTTTATTGTAAAAAAAATTGTACTTACAGTTTGTACTTTTTAAGTAAATCTTAAAAGCTTTTAAACAAATAAAATTGTACCAAAATTTGATTAACATAAAAAACTACCTCATGCGTATAAATTCTTATGGGAATACCAAAAGCTCGAGCAAGACCAAAATCCGCCACTTTAATAATTCCATCAGGTCCGATAAGCAAATTTTGTGGTTTCAAGTCACGATGGAGAATTCGACGACAATGACAAAATGTTATTGCTTGCAGTATTTGGTACGTCAATGACTAATAAACAATTCATTGTTAATTAGCATTCGCATTTTTCAAAAAAAAATAGAGCTTCAATATTTATGTTATTAATGATTAGAAATGTTTTTACTTAATTCATATATGAACAACTTTTTTAAACTCATCCAATTGCTTTATATTTATTTATAAATAAAAATTTATCAAGTACCTATAAAAATATCACAACTAAAACAGGTATAATCATAACTTTTTAAAAATAGTGCTACTAACTTTAAGTTCAGGTAATTCCATAACTTGTTTTCTTTCACGAAGTCTATCAGTATACTTTTTCAAATCTTCAGTGAGAAATTCAAAGACCAAGTACAAACTCTTTTCTTGCATAATCACATCATGCATACTAAAAATTATACAGGCAAAATAATTAATTTTTCTACAAGTAAAAATTTTATTTGAGTATTATAAATATAATTTTCATAAGTTTTATCACGTTTGAGTTATAACTTAAAATTCATCTAAAAAGCTTAATTTTTTTTCATAATTCTATTTAAGAAAGATACTGTTATAAAATAATCATCTATTTAGATACTATCTATAAGCTTATGGCAAACACAATTTTATTTTTAGGATGTCAAATAAAAAGATTGTTCATAACAAAAAACAACTTTATAAAAAGACATACTTAACCTAAGACTTAATATACAAAAAAAATTTTACTAAAAACTAGTAAGGATAATTTTTTAACACAAAATATAAAACTTCCACATACGAATAACTTAAATGTCTTAAGATAATATCTATTAAGTATAACTGTAAAATTTATTAATTCAGATTCTTAATGGTAAACCGAATAAAATCTTAGTATACTAACATTTGATTACAAAGTGCACTTAGTTTTGCTATTTACATTGTACTAACATTATAGTCTATTTGATTTAATCATTAAAAAAACGCTTTTGAATAAAGTTAAAAAAAATTTAATTCATTTAAAAATTGAACTTAATAATTACAACAAATAAAATTTGAGAGACTATTAATTACGAAAAATCAACTGACTAGACAATATTTGGATGTTCAAGCTCCTTTAAAGTAGATATTTCTCTAATTGTTGTACTGGGAACACCTTCATCCTCATGCTCTAATCGGATCTTTTTCAATGCAACAAGTTTTCCAGACTTTTTATGCATTCCTTTGTAGACTATTCCATATGTACCTATAACATTTGGCTATGATATAGGTACATATGTTTTTAGCCTTAAGGGTGTCAAAATTTATTCAAATATTTTACTTGATGAACTAAGGCTAAGTATAAACTATAAATTGCTTTTTAGAGCATTCAAACAATCGTTTGAGAGGTGGTAAGTTTTGTTATATGATGTGCTTATGTATACATTAGATGCAACGTTTTCCTCAAAAATTTGAAAAGTCAATTGTTTTATTATAAACAAATTTTTAATTAATAAATTTATTGAGATAAGATAAGAAAAAATCCCAAAAAAAATTAAAACTATTTAAATATATCAGAACAATGGATATATTAAGACTATGTCAAAAACTAATTTTTCATTTTAATATTATGCAACTTTTTCTCATTAAGTTCTTAAACATTTTTTTATAAAAAATGCAGATATAACTATTGATACAGTGCTTATTCACTTATCCGGACGCTCACTTATCCGGACAGTTTCAGTTAAGAAGAAAATCTTTTTAAAATCAATATTGAACACAAACATTATTATGTGAAACAAATATTTAAGCTTTCATACTGCAAAAATTTTTAAGTGATTTTGTAAATTTTGCAATGTAGTTCATTGTTATAACGTAATAAGACTTACTAAAGCTTACATTCAAACTTGGTTCAAAACTAGTTTAGTTATCATAAGCCTTTGTATTTCAAGTCAGCTTTTAAAAGTTTTTAAACAATGTTATTTAGAATATGACTTAAAGTTTTGTACTTAAATTTTCAAAGTGTTTTTGATAGTTAATTAAATTCCAAGTTTTTTTTTTTAATAAATGTATAATAGTTCTTTTATGAATGAATTTTAATTCAAACTATTTTATAAAAGGTGAGGTGCATAACTATTTATTTTTAAGTTATATAAGTTTGACACACTCAAAATACCAGGTTTTTGAAATAGACAAAATAAAAAAAAAAACAAAGTTGCATTAAGCATTGTAAAATGGTAAAAAACAATGTGCCAAAATCTTTTTTAATGGAACAGTTCAGGATATGCAGGTCGACTTTGTATGACATTTTGAAAAATTAAGAACAGTTTTAAAAGTTTGAATCAGTAAAGAGGAGCTTAACTTTTGTTATTAATTATGCATTGCATAATATTTATAAGTTATATTGTTTTATTAAAAAAAATGCTTGTACTTACCTGAAAAAATGCTTATCCGGACATGTTTACAGAAAAATCTCGCCTAACATGTCCAGATAAATAAATAAGCACAGTACTCGTATTTTATTTTTTTAAATGAATCCTTAAATATGGAAGGCACCCTTGTATATTAAAAGGTGGTTCGAGTTTTTTTTTTAAGTTGTAAAAATAGCTGAGAAAAATATTAAAAAAACTAAAACTATTTTGTAATAAAAAAGTGAAAACTACTTTTAGACTTCATAATAAAATAAAAATTACAAATTCTAAAAAGCTTGTTTTAATTAGAAACAACATTTGCATCTTATAAATATTTTTAGTTTTATATACATTTTAATTTCAACATCTATAAAGTTGTTTAATTAAATTAACTAGTTTTTATTTTTAATATTATTTAATTAACTTAATATAATTTATTCACCTTTTTATGAACACTTTTAAAAATATTTAATATATCGTTTTAAAACATACCCTCTCCTATTTTGCAGAGTTTATCATAGTCATTGATAGTACTATCATTCATACTGAGTTTGCAAGTTTAGAACTTATATTTACAAAAGCTAAAATAAACAAATTAAACTTTTATAACTTAGTACTAAGTAGTGAAACATTACAGTACTACTAAAATAAAAAATACTATTAAATATTATCTGATAAGCAACAAATAGCAATTAACAGATATAGTAAGTAAATATATAATTAATTTATTTTCTGGCAGTTATCTGTGATAAATAAATTTAAAGCCTTCAAAATGTTTTATAAGTTAAAACAAATTTTAAGGTCAGAAAAAAATATTTTAAGTTTTTCAACTTACACACTTTTTGAAAAAAAATTATATTTTGTTTTTTTTAGAAAAAACCTGTAGTTTTAATACCTAAGTTCTAAATAGTTTATTTTGACTCCTTTGTTAACAACATTGATGTCTTCATCAGCAACATTATTTTCATTTTGAATTACATACTACTACAACTAGTCAGATACAAAATATTAAAGTTTAAATTAGCTAATGTCAGGATCTTTCAAAATATTTTGAAATTTTAGACTGTTATGCCCTGATTTAGACTGATGTTTTTTTTTAACTCTTGTTGACCAGCACCCACTTTGGTTTATAAACATATTTAAGTGATTCTTTAGTTTAATTATAACAGTGTGGCCAACGAATATATTTTTTTATTTTTAAATATTAATTAGATATAGATAAGATCATAAGATTTAAAGTATTGTAGATTTGATTGTTGAAAAATATCAAGAGGTCTCTACTTTATATAAGAACAAATATTATTTTCAATTAAAAACTTTGATTGCTCTTTTTTTTATGTAGAAATCTCTAACTGTTTTTCAACAATCAAATCTATAATAATATTGCTCTTCAATCTACAATAGAGCAATCTGTGAAAAAACCATTAAGCCATAAAAAAATAACTATTTGAATTGTAGAAAATAAAAAATACTAAAACTATTTTGAGATTTTTATGAAAAATTGTAACTACTTAAGTCATCCTAAATTTTTTTAAAAAGTTTTTTAAAAAAAAGAGATTTTCTAGAAGTTTCCCTGAGTATCTTGAGTGTGTGACAGCCCTGTATTTAACAAATTTATATTTTGATCAAAATAACACTTGACTCAATATCATTTGAAACCACATATCAAATTACTCAATTTTAATAAAAATATAGCTATAGGTGTGGCAATCATGTGTAAATTTATATCAGAACCCTGAGTTTTCAAAAAATTATTCTGAGTGTGTGGCAACCCTGTTTCATAAAAATGCAATTATTTTGGGAAATCCAAGGTAGTGGGAAACTATAACTTAAAAATATCCAGGTTAATGTTTTCTAAGAAGTTTATTTGCTGCAATATCTGTTTTTAAATCGAACATTTTATATAAATTAATTTTATAATTTGTTGTTATAATATTTTAGAATTTATTTAAGGCTATAGGGAGGTCCAACAATTTTTTTTGAAAAAATAACATTTGTTCTTATTTAAAAGCTTAAATTGTATACAGGGCTCCTATTAAAATTTCAGAAAAAAAATCTAGGGAAATCCAATGAGAAATAGCAAATTTCCACAGAAAGTTTCAAAAAAAATTTATCTGATAGATAGTGTTACAGAATAACTATTTTAAGCTAATGTTTATACTCGTCTTTAACTCAACTTTAATATTAATTTTGTGTTAATGCTACTGTACTTTTATCATGAAAGTTTTAAGTTTACTTAAAAAGAATAGAGTTTGATACTTCACTGTCTTTATATCTGTTTTAAAAAACTTATAGCTTATAATGACATATTTATTCAAAAAATTGTATTAAACTACATGCAGGAGTAGTATTTTAGTAGATCAATATAGTAGTTAATATATAATAAAATGCATTTTAAATAGTTTTTAAAAGGTCTAAACTTTACTTCTAGCAGATTCAAAAACTTAATCAACTTCAGTTTTATTATTCTAAATGTCCAATACAGTGAATGAATACACTGAAAAGTTTTAAAAATATTCAGTTAATATATAATACTTAATAAATCTAAATAAAAGTACTGTGTTATCTCCTACTAAATTTGTTACAGTTATGAAACTCTTTTTTAAGTTAAGGCTTTTAAATTTAAATAAAATTTATTAAACAAAAAATACTAGTGATTTTGTCCTAAAAATTTGAATCACCAATCAAAAAGTTATTTTTAAATAAATCTTAGGATTTTCACAAATTTTCAATTTTTTTCTAGGGAAATGGGAACCCTGTGTATATAATAAAGTGCTTATTATCAAACATAAAAATTTTAATTGTTAATTGATGCGTAGTTATATTAGTAAAGTTTTTGATTCAATTGGATTGAAAGACATTCATTGCTCACTTTCTCATAATTTGAAAAAAATACTTAAAATCTACATCATTCCTTTTTTAGGGTTGCCACTCTTGAGTGGTAAAAAATATCCTGAGTGACCTTAAACTAGCTTAATTCATACTGAAGTTTTTATAAACCCTTCAAAAAATTTGCACCTCTTGCGCAAACTTCTTATACCTCATAATCATTTTTCTGCTATATACAGGGTTGCCACTCCTTTTTTCAAAAATTTTTCCAGGTTTTCCAAATTTCTTCCAGATTTTTAAAAGTAAACATTTTTGGGTCTATTTTTAGTTTTATGTTAATTTCTATAAAAGAAACTGTGTTAAATAGTACAAAAACATTTAAAAGATGCTTTTAAGTTATTTCAAATGTGTTTTTTAATAAAAAAATTTTTGATGATGACAAAAAAATCAGATTTTTTTTTGTCAAATTGAAATTTTAGTACTGAAAATGTTAAAATTATTAAAAATTCCAGGTTTTCCCAGGTTTTTTGATCAAAATTCCAGGTTTTTCCAGGTTTTTTTCAAAATTTCTCAAATTCAAGTTTTTCCAGGTTATTTTTGCCTAAATTGTCAAATTCCAGGTTTTTCCAGGTAAAGTGGCAACCCTGTATATAACAAAAAGGACAGCTGTATACATTGATGTTTACTTAACTTAAGAGAATCACTGTTTTCAAAAATTCTACCTTAAAGTTTGAATAATTTATCATTTTTTAAAAAATAGGTGGACTATTAAATTTAACCATATAGTTACACTTTTTTATCTGTTAACTGTTACTTACTAACATAAATTTAAATTATGATAGACATTGGTTTAAGATTTCAGACAAAAATTAAAATGTTATTTTCAAGTAGGGAAGAACTATTTATCTTGAAAAGTGTTTTTTAGATCAGTTGAAAAGTATACTCCAAAAAATAAATGAAAATATAGTTTAAAATCAATGATAATAATAACTTATTCAACAAAATTAGTTATATCATATCAATATATTGATAATGGAACAAATAAATATTATTCAAGATCTAGAAAAACTAACTAGACTGAGTTATCCAGAGTGTGTGGCAACCCCCTTTTTGTATCAAAGTATGCTTCTTACAAATTGTTTGAATTATTAAAAATATTGTTTTCCAAAAACTTGAAGTACATTGCTATAAAATGAAAAAAAAAGTTAGATCTTTAGTAAACCTTTTTTTCAATACAATAAAATCAACCACAAAAAGTTCTTTATTGTACCTTTATATCAGAAACTTTTCACAAAACTAGTTGTATATCAAAATTGGCGACTTATATAAATTCCATAAAAATTATCTTTCAGTAGAGGGGTTAGCAAACTGCAGACCACAGAAGGTAAAACTTCAGTTTTGGACTTAAGAAGAAAATTTTGAAACCTACATAAGCTATTCTGAGGTTGAAATGATAAGCAAAAAAAAGGTCTTAGATACATTTTAAGGGAAAATCAAAACTTGAACTAGATATTTTGGCCCTGTTATGACGAGTCAATTTCAAAATTACAACTCTAGCCAGCAAATATTTTAAGATTTAAAATTTTCTTCTGACTACTAAATTCCTGTTGACCACTGTTATTGTATATATTTCAATTTTTTAAATAATTTTCTATAAAAAAATTTGGACCCTACATAACCTCAACCTGAAGTTTTCAGAAAATGTCTCTTGCATTACAGGTTTGCCACTCACATGGTTGCCACAGATCAAGATGAGAAAAACTTTTTGACTTTTCTTGACTTTTTACCAAAATTTTTCTGACTTTTCTATATCAAACTCTTAATTTAACTTTATTCTAAACTACATAATCTAGCACTTGAAACTATATAAAGCTTTCAATCTAATTTTAATATAGTTTAAACAACAGTTTTTTTTTGCTGAATTCAATCATCAAACTTCCATCACATCACTTGATCCATCTGAGTATGACTGATGTATTTTTAATAAACAGCTCTATCAGTAAAATACTTGTCTTATTACCTTATAAACACAGCTTGTCTAAAAAACTTTTTTTAGCATTGCCTAACATAAATGTATCTAAATAAACGAAACAACATATAAAGAACTTTTACAATTTAATGCTTAAATTAATAATTAACTTTCACAACTAAAACCTTAAAACAATAACAAACTTTTACAATTAAAACCTTTAAACAATAAGAACTTAGTTAACATTAATTATATGTACTAAAGTCTATTTTCTCCCTTTCTTTATAAGCACTTCAACCTCTTCATCTAATGAAGATATGGTTTTGTTCCTGCATCCCGCTTCATTTTCTTGGCACTTAAAACCATTTGCCTCATTTTATTTAAATTGTTCTCATCTGCTGCCCCTACATTTTTCAAAGAGAATCTTTTCTCTAAATCTAGCCACAGTTTTTTGTGCAAGAATAAACTTGTGTATATATCACCGTTTCACTATGGAAGTGTCCTTGCTACAGATCATCAATACTATAAAGCTTAAAAAACCTGCTTGTTCAAGTAGGATAGTTGTTCAATATATTAATAGAAAAAATTTTCAGTTTTATAAAGGATATTTATTAATTTATACCAGATGAGGCATTGGATATTAAATAGTTTTGTAAATTTCTAGGAATACTTTGCAATTTTAGTCTGACTTTAAAAAAAATTTATTTAATTTTTTACCATTTGAAGGCTTTGGAAAATAAGGAATTTTGTATATTTAAACAGACAAAATCTGACTTTCTTGTAAACTTTGTTAAATTTCCTGACTTTTCCTGACTTTTTTTCAAAAACCCCCATTTTTTCCTGACTTTTGTCATTTTTTTAGTTTTTCCTGACTTTTCCTGATTTCCTGACCCTGCACTCTTTGAGTTATATGTTTATAGGAATTTTGAAATTAAGATTAGGGTTGCAACATACTCCAGGGATACTTTAAGAGATTTTTTTTTTAATTCAGGATGGCTCAGGATGTTTTGATTTTTTTTAAACTTAGGCTTACTAAGGATTTTTTTTTCAACCCAGAATAGTTGTTAGATTTTTATAAAATCTCAGAACCCATTTCTATTTAGAGTTCAAATGAGATTTAGTTTCAATATTTTGGTCTTTTAACCAATTTTGTTGAGGAACTAGATTTTAAAAATTTTTGAAAAGTTAAAAAAAATTTTCAAGAATTTGAAAAAAACTCAGGACAGTTTTTGGTCACACAGCATAGCTTTTTTGACTAAAAAAGTGGCAACCTTGTAGGTCTTCAGCGCAACCTTTTCAAAACATTTTTTTACAAAAAAATTCAAATTATATTTCTAAAAGAAAATTTTGAAAAATTTTCCCACCCTCTCATATTAAAGAGGTTATCTTAAGTTCTCTTGGGTGCATGACTTTTCAAACAGGGTTGCCAAACACTCAGGGAATTCAGGAAACTCAGACAATTTTCAAGTTGTAGAAAATCTCAGAGAAACTCAGGGAATTTTGATTCTCTTTTTTTAACTTAGGGAAACTCAGGGCAGTCTTGGTTTTTTCTAAAAATTGGAAATTTTGAGATTTCTTAAAAAATCTCAGGAAAATTTTTTTCTAGATCTAGAATGAAAATTTAGTTAATACAGTTTCATTATTTTGTCAAGAAAAGTTAATTTTATTAATTTTTAAGTGCTTATTTAGAAATTTTTTAGCCTTGCGGCAAGTTCTTCCATATTTTTAGAATTAACATGGTAATTTTTTAATAAATAAATTTTTTTTCAGGATTCAAAAAAGTTCAGGGAAACTCAGGGAAGTTTAAGGTTACTCAGGAAAGTTTCTTGTCACTCATGGAAGATTTTTTGACTCAAAGAGTGGCAACCTGGTTCAAATCCTAATAATTCAAATTTTAGCAATTCAAATATTTTTATGCCTGTGTTATTGTTGTTATATTTTTTAATTAACATTTAAAAAATATATCACCATCATAAAATAAATTATTAATTAGATGTTTAAGCACAATTTAAATTTCAAAAATGTTAATTTTCTTTCAGATATAGCTAAATCAAGTTTTTAAATATAATACATTTTAGTATACAAAATATTTCTTTTAACATTATTTTTAAATTTTTCTAAGTATTTTAATCTTATTATTTAGACGTAAAACATTTTTTTTTTCAAACATATAATACTTTTTAATATGTAACCCCTGAAACATTTTTTTTAATTTGAATTGTTGGATTTTGAGTTGTCTGATTTGAAATTGTCATGTAACCAGTTGTCTCAAATTTATCTAATTTCACAGTGCACCTGAAATTTTTTTTGTATATATTGTTGACCACAAGGATTACAATTTTGCAAATTTAAATTTGAAGAGCTTTCTAAACTGTCATTAGGCCACACATATCATTTAAAAAACATTGATTACCTTATTCAGGGTTGCCACTCCTTTTTTCCAAATTTTTTCCAGGTTTTCCAAATTTCTTCCAGGTTTTTAAAAGTACACATTTTTGGGTCTATTTTAAGTTTTAAATTAATTTATACATAAGAAATTGTGTAAACAGTATAAAAACATTGAAAAGATACTGTAAAATTACTTTAAATGTGTTTAGAAAAAAAAAATTCATAATTACAAAAATAAACAATAGATATTTTGTGTCAAATCAAAACTTTACTACTGAAAATGCTAAAATTATTAAAAATTCCAGGTTTTTCCAGGTTTATTGATCAAAATTCCAGGTTTTTTTCAAAAATTCTTAAATTCCAGGTTTTTCCAGGTTATTTTTATCTAAATTGTCGAATTCCAGGTTTTTCAAGGTTTCCAGGTAAAGTGGCAACCCTGTTAATTACATTATAATCTATTTTCAATATTTCTGAAAGTACATTTATAGTTCACCTCCTTATAGTGCCAGATTTAAAGTTAATCTTTTGTGCTAAAAAAAAAATTATATCTTGTTTGTTGCAATTTAGAAAAAATATCAGTGTCAATATCTCAACCTTCAAAAATATTATTTTTTTATTTAATATTTTCTATGAACTATCAGCACAATCCACATTTGTATAACATTAGTATTTAGTTATTTCTTTATGAAAAGCACTAAAAATATGGTGTTTTTGTTGAAATGCAGTCTTAAATGACTAATTTAAATTTTTTGATAGATTGAGAAGTATAATAATGCTGTTGTCATCACTTTCTAATCTAATGCATATTGTTAAACAGTTAGAGCCAAATGAAAATTTGAAAAGTATTTCTAATTTTCAAACATTCTGGGTTTAATTTTATAGTTAAAAGTAAAAAAACCGGGACAGTAAATACAAAAAATAAAAAGCTTTTAGGTTTTGAACATTAATATTTTACTTAAAAAGCGAACAACAAACACTAAGTTATATTATTTTAAAAAAATTTACTAATTACTTAACAATTTTTCTAAGACTTGTTCAATATCTAAACTAATTTTATAAAGAAAGTTGTGTTAAGTACTTCTATTCTAACGTTAAGCAATTTTATGAATAGAGTTAAGAAATAAACACTTAAAGAACATATTTAAATTAATCTTTCTTGATGAAAACAATTTCAAAATATTGTTATTAAGAAATTAATAGTCTAAAGTTGAACATATCAATTATTTAAGACAGAACTTTGATAATATGTTATTAAGTATTAGTATAGCAGCTGTAAAGAACAAAGATTTCTTGCAGAAATAAAAGTTGTTAATCTACTTTTTTACTAAAAAAAATATTTTTCTTAAATTTAATGTTTTAAAATGCAACTTATTATTTTACTATTAGTTTAAATCTTTTAAAAAGGCTGACAACTTTTGTAGTCGGCAAAGAAGATATACCACTAAAAACTTTTCGCTAAACCCAGTTAGTTTTTTTTATGAAAAATTGCCATCATTTTGTCAGTCTTTAAAATTAACTTTTTTTAAGTAAAAACTTACTAAGTAGTGTACATAAAGTAGTGTACTTAAGTCTAATTGAAAGCAAACTTTAAGAACATTGATTAAAAATAAAATTAAACTTAATTGTTTTTCTTTATTGTTTTTAAGCCGGATTCTGCCTTGAGGCCGTACAAGCCCATCTTGAGCATTTTTGTTTATTTAATAATTAAATTAAATTAAAAATACGTTCCCAATTATTGTTTTTGAAATTATTCAATTTTGTCGTTAAAACTTAATTTATTTAACACGATAAAGAAACCAACGCTCAAAATTTTCGGTCAAAAGATGTTGTGATGTAAAGAAAACCTTTCGGGTATTTAGCTACAGAGTACACACACTCATCGTTTTAAATAAGGATTGACTTGCTGGTTAGATACGGGCTACCAATAATTTTTAGTTTATAAAGCTATTTATAAAACAACAAAACAACAAAATCTTAATTAAAAAAATTAAGTTGTGATTTAGAATATACTAAGTGTATTCAAATGCTAAACTTTATGGTAATGTTGTTAGAGTTCCGTGTTTTAATATAAGATTTAGTATAGTTGTTCTGAATTGTTTAGTAAGTTGTTTTCTTAACTAATAAATCCGGTACTTCAAGCAAAAAATGATGCCGTATCATGCACACCGACTTACATATCATTCTGACCCTGAAAAATATTTCTATAAAACATAAAAGTTAATTGATTTTGAAACTAAAGTAATCAATAAAGTTTTAAAAATAAAGATAAAATGAGTGATTTTTTACAAAAGCAACAAAACAAAATTGCTATGAATCAATCAACGTGCATTTGCTTGGTAAAATAAAGAAAACATGTGCCAATAAGGGACTTTAAATATTTTTGTATTTTTTATAGTAAAAAAACATTTACTAACATTTGAAAACATACAATGCGCATTAATTACAAAATTAAATAGTATATATGTAGATTTGTTTACTCCTGATGGTTTCTGTTCTTTCATGAAACTTTTGTTATAATTTTTCTTCTATTACGTATAACAACTTTTTTTGAAAAAAACAATTGTAAAATCCGGAAGAAAAAGGCGAAGAAGATCGGATCTCCGAATCCGATTAATCTCTAATTAATTTTTAATTTAATTTTTCTTTGATAAAATTTTAGAAAACAACAGTTTTTATTAGCTGTTGAGCAATTTTACTGTTAGTAGTTGTTAAAAACCAATACTTGATTGAAAATATTGAATTTTGGTTTTAAAGGTTTTAGAAACTGTAAGAGCTTTTAATAGTTTTTATATATGAATATAACATGTGTAAATGACAAAAAGGAATTAAAAAAATTTACAGGAGTTTAAGTAGTTTTATATTTAAGTACTGAAAATTGCTGCACTATTTAAGTTAATTATTCTTAAAGAAATTTTTAATACCAATATCAGATTCAGATTTATAATAGTCTATACTCTACAAGTTATCTTGAGCTAATTTCACTGTACTTTTTGAATTTTATTAATTTATTGCGTTTTTCAAAAGTATATAAAACTATAAAGTATAAAACGCATTTTACAAGAAACTTTTGAGTTATATAATTAATAACTGGTAATGTTTAAAAACTATTATTGAATTTATTTTTTCCTTGTCTCTTCCAAGAAATAATTAATTGTTTTATAAACTTCGTGGTTTCAAACTCAAAGCTTTTAAGTATTTTGAAATTTATTTTAGGTAAATTTATCTTTTTTAGTAATATTAATTATGAATGCCTATCTAGTTTAAATTGTTTTTTCTGTATATCAAGTTTACGTTTATTTTTTAAGACAATATTAATCTATGCTTTAATTAACATACTTTAAACTTTTGCTTTAATTAACATTTCAAAATAATTTTTTTAATTATAACAAAACGTCACATTTAGTATTCACTACATTTCTTTTAATCATTTTTGTGTCTTCTGTTTAAGTGATAACTCAGTTTAAATTCTGCTGAAGTCAAATGTTGGAAAGTAAACAACAATAATAACTGAAAACTTCTTTACTTGTCTATTAAACTCAAATTATAGTAGTTAAATGATACAGTCAGCTTTATTTTTAAAAATGTGGAATCTAGTTGGAACTTTTTTTTGAATTAAAGACAAACTATGATTCGAATTAATTAAAACTTTTAAAGTTCTTTACAAAAAATTGTCAAGTTATTCATAATGTTTTATTTCTGTATATAATATCAAAACAATTAATATGCTTCTAATCGTGGTGTATAATTTACGAAAAAATAAATATAGTTAGTTTTTGAAAATATCAAATAAAAGATTGGCGAAAGTCTACAGAGCCTAAGTCTGGACTTTCGTATTCCGTGAGACAAGCTCAAGTTTACATAAAAGTTTAATCATACCAATTCGATCATCAGACCAGTGGCGTAGCGTGGTATTTTGGTCAGGGGGTGCGCAAATTTTTTTCTCAAAAAATCCTCTAAATTAAAACATTTGTAATTAGCTATAAAAAAACTTTTTATAAGTAATATAATTGAAATAAATTTATTAAGTTCGTTAACTGTTTTAAAAAATATTTATATATTACAAAATTAAACAATTAAATAAAAGTATAAATTTCATTAGAATTACTTATACTTGCAAAAATGTAAACTTACTAAATAAAAATTGTTTATTTTACTTATAGTAAACTTAATATCTTTAAAAATTAATATATTCAATAAAACGAAAGTATCTGTTTTATTTACAAAAAAATTATCAATCTCTTTAATATATAATACAACAGTGATAACAACACCTCATTGCACATAATTTTAATAAAGTTACACAGAAGTTAAAATAGACCAACTTTATAACTGTTATTACAGTTTATTACAACTTTGTAAAATAGTTAAAAGTATACTTTTTAAATTTAATTCATTTGAATGTATTTGTTTAAAATAAAAATCACAAACAAAGTTTATTTCTCATAGGCCGACACGCTTATCTTGTATGTTTACAAAAATAAAGTTCAGAAAACTCGCAGTAGTCTTAACAATGTAGCATAAAAAAAAATTGTAAAATTGTTTAATTTTTCTTTAAGCGTGACGTATTTTTGTAAACTTTTTGTAGAAAAATAATCTTCCATAAGGTTATACTAAGGCGGTGCGCTACATTAATTGCGTGCTTTTTGAGTCTAAATTCTTATGAAGTTAATGAACTTATAAAATTATTCCTTATGGAGTTTTTCATCAACATCGGTGCGCATTTGCAATTACGCACCGAATCAGTATATTGAGTGACAACATGTACTTTCCTAACTTGCCACTAATTGGTATTCAAAATTTCGTTTAACTTTTTGAATACTAGATAAACATAGTTGAAAAAAGGCATATTAAGCAGAAAAAATAAACTATAAAGGATAAAGATATTACATTCTTTTTTTTTACATTTTTCTTTTTTTGGGTGGCACGCATGCGCCAGTGTCCCTCCCCACGCTACGCCCCTGCATCAGACCACAAGCTATCGGTAGACTGAGAGCTGGGTTTTGTTCTTTTTGAAACTTCTCAGTCAGCCGCAAACAAATAACTTGCAGTCGTCAATCTACAAACGGTTTGGTTAAGTTATTTTCGTATCTAAAAAAAAAACTTCCATTACTTGTATAAGGGGTAGATTAGAGTACAACTGTTTTATATATATTCAAACAAAAAAACAGTTCAAAGTTCTTTACTTTTTTTTTTAATTTTATAATATTTTTAAAAAATGAGCTTTGTTTAACTAAAGTAATACTTTTATCTTTTGATTATAAAATTAAACTTTTTATGATTAACGTGCTGAATTAATGTTATAACTAATATAATGTTTTACAACTTTAGTTTTTTTTTTCTAAGATGAAGTTTTGTACAAAGTTTTTTAAACTTAAACTAATAAAGTTTTCTCTAACTTCAAAACAGCTTTATCATAGATGTTTAGTTTATCAGATTTTTTTTGTTTAAATATTCATATACTGTTAAAGAAAATGTTTTTAAAACAATTTTATAACACAGTAAAAAATATTTTTAAAAGTTTGATGTTAAAAGGAGGAAAAGATCAAAGTTGTGAAGTTGACAAAATACTTACAGGTAAAAATATACAAAATTATGTAAAACAAAAGGAATTTGACGACAGACTAAGAAGCAGTGTCAATACACGCTACGAGAAAAACTCTTATTGACTACAGAGAGGAATCGCCAAAAATAAACAGTAATATACATACATCATACACGATAATAAATAAACAAAGGAGCTTTTTAATACAAATTTAAAAAAAAAAAAGCCTTTTGTAGTTAGCTTGTTTTAATTTTAACAAAATAAGGAAGTTTATGTGGTCTCGACGTGTCTGTTGTCTGTACTATTAATTGTTCATTCATAACTTAAAGTTTTAATAATTGAATTTTAGTACAAATTTAACATAACAGTTTTCAAAAAAGCTTTTATTAAAATTTTGTTCAACATCAAATACAAAAAGTTAGTGAAAATAAACATTTTGATTACACATTTTACAAACAAATTAATAAAAAATATTGAATAAACAAGTAAACAGCTTTATATAAGTACACGTCATAGTTACGTATGTAAAATTCATGTTATATAAAAAGTGAATACCTAAAAACTAATCATTGTTATAAAAAACTTATAATTAATACTAAATAATTATTACAGCAGAAAATTTTTCAAAACACACTTATCAACTACTTCTGTGTTTAACTAAGCTATAAAATATAATATTAACATGTATTAAAGCTTGATAATGGATACTGGATGGCCAATAGAGGTAATAAACCGACCAAAAGTCCTTTGGCAATTGGAGATCACTTACTAAACTACCCGGAATGCTCCAAACATTATAATGGCAACAAATTAACAGTTTTAACTAAAGGACGTAACATATATCATTTAAGTGTTTTAGAATCTCTTTTTATAATAGCCTATAAGCCTAAGCTTTAAAATGAAAAGCTAGTTTACAATACTAGGTTGTATAAATTGTTATATTTTTAATTTAATTTTGTTTTAACTTTTTTACTTAGTTTCTTTTAAATACCGTTTTTAATTGTGTTAGTATATTTAAGTCTAATTGTTCCGAAACTTTAATTCTTAAATATTATAGCTTTATTTCTTGTAAATAAGTACATTTACTTAATTCTGATAATAATATCTTACTTCAAACGTATACATAGCCTTTTTATTATTGTTTACGTTTATATAGTTTTGAAACTTGAGCGCATATACTTTATTGAAATATCCTACCACCATCTTAAGTTTTCTATTAACTTAATTTCTATTAAGTTGGAATAAAAAGTCCTGTTTACTTAATTTTAACCAAATTCTTATCTAAACAGTATTTATTTCACATTTTTTATTTTTACGCATTATGACGTATCCATCATCAGACTTTAATACATTTTAATATTACATTTTATAACTTAGTTAAACACAGCAGTAGTTGATAAGTGTGTTTGAAAAATTTTCTACTTCAATAAAAATGCGATGTATTTGTCATCATTTTTTATTTAAATAACTATTAATGAATATTAAACAAACATTTTAAAACTAAAAAATAAAAACTTATAAAGTTATTAATGACCGATTGCTAAAAATTGTAAATAAACGGTATTAAATAAAAAACAGATTACACAAAATTAGATATAAAGTAAAACACTGAAGTAAATAGTGTTTTGTTCAAATTAA
Organism: Thalia democratica; assembly: GCF_965202585.1. Lineage (NCBI taxonomy): Eukaryota > Metazoa > Chordata > Thaliacea > Salpida > Salpidae > Thalia > Thalia democratica. The sequence goes on along the minus strand of NC_139166.1, from coordinate 45,312,913 downwards.
GCTTTTTTCCTTACGATTAAGAATTGTTGAACTTAGTCTTTGGATAAGTACCAGTAAAATTGTATTTTTAACACAAAGTTTTACAAAAGTCGTATTTTTGTATGACAAATGTTAATAGTTAAAGTATTTTGTACAAGTAAAACTTTAATTTTTTACTTTTGACACATCTCAAGTTAAATGTTGAAACTGATAAATAATTGCGCGGTTTACTGCAAATGCTTTCTAACAAGTTTAGTACACAAAGCGGAAGTCAAAATAACGAGAAGCATAAACAAAATATTGGTTTGTTAAGTTTTAATTAAGTAAACGAGTCTCTATGCCGCTATACAAAATTATAAACTCTTACTCTTAATTACATGGAAATTTATATGCGAATAACATCTAGTTTAAATAAACTGGAATAAAAGTTAATAATTATAAAAGTGTATGTACATTTTGTTATGTAAAATAAATAAACAAAAATACCTAACTGAGTTTAAACATGACCTTAAGATAATAAAAAGAAGTTTACGGTGGCTTTCTATATTTAACAATTCAGCAATTCATACAAGTAAAAGACTTACATTTCGTTTGTGTTTAAACCAAAAGCTTTATAACGCTATGTTGTGTAGCTACTTTTGGTGTCTTTTTTTTGATATTTAGTTTATACCATTATTACAACATCGAGAAATAGTTTTTTAATTTCTTTCAGATTTTTTTTCTTAAATATCTTTAAAAATTTTATGGATATAAAAAAATAAATCTGAAAAAGATTTTTTTCGATAATAAAGTATTTTATTTTGTTTTTCTTCTTACTTTTTAAAATTTTTTCTATTAAGCAAAAAGTTTTGTTTAATGCAGAGTTTTTATAAAGGTTTACTTGTGTTAGTAAGAGTAAAAATATAATTTACTGTGCAAAAAAATTTGATTTGTTTTTAAAATAGTTGAAAATAAGTGCATAGTCGTTTTTACTTTGTTTTAATAAACTATTTTGTAGCTTTAAACAAATTATAATGTGTTAAATACTAACATATACAGTTAAACGCTTAAATATGTAGTTTTATAAAATAATTTTTAATTAAAACATAAAGTCAAAACAATTCTTTTCTTAGTTATCTTAGGGTAAAACTTATTTGTTTTTATTTCGAACTAATGAATTAATAGACAACTAAAAAGTAATAGTTTTTATTCAAACACAAATAAAAATTTATTAGCAGTTTTTCACAAAACGTGTTAAGTTGATATATGAAAAATATAATAAATTTATTTCTGCAACTTGTGACTAAAACTTTATAATAAAGATTAAGTAAACTAACTTTTATTAAATTGAACTATATATTACAACAAAAATAATCGATAAAAACTGACAATTTAGGTTAGTTGTTATGTTATAAATTTTTCTCTAGAGGCTTTAGTTTCTAAGGCATAGATGATTACAGATATTTATACATTTATTTTTGTGACTAAAGTTTTTAAAATGTATATAATTTAGTTCTTACAACTTTTAGTTTAAGATACTATAAGTTTTTTTAAATGATTCATAGTTTTAGACAAAATTTATATTATTGTCATAATCAATATATTTTACTGTGAGACTTTTTTTTTTTACTTAGAGATAAACATTTTATTACAAATTATTACAAAATTATATATTTTTGAAAACAAATACAAAGATCTCAACTTTGTTTTTTAAACTGTTTAAAATTTATAACAATTAAAAAAAAATATAAGCACTCATCTAAGTTTCTGTGACAGCTAAAATGTCTTTATTATACAATATAGTGTGTAGACACACATTGAGAAAGTTGCTTAAAATCAAATAACTTAATACTTTCAAACGAAATAAAAAACAATAAAAAGTTTGAAAAGTAAATTGAACACTACTCAGGTGAAGTTATGTTTTTTTTTTTTTCAAATTTAGCTTTAGTTAAATAACTTAAACTATGCGAGTTTATGAGTTTTGCAACTTTTTGTATAAGATATCTTTATTGTCAACAATAGAAACTTTTCTAACATTTCCAATAAGCTTACACATAATTCAATAAAAAACTTTGTGAACATATATGATTTTTATATTTTTCATTTTATTTCTCTCGTGATCAAAAATTTCAAATGCAGTTTAACATGCATTAAAATATATAATAACTTCAAAAGAATTCATTAATTAACACGCATATGATACTAACCTTTACCCTTTAAAATACTTGAAAAAGGAGCGGCTGTAAGTTTTGAAAAACTTAAAAGCTAGGTTTTATAGGCTTTAAAAATATCACGATCAGTTATACAGATGAAAACCATGTGCTGATTTTTTTCTAAATAAACTTGCAACTTATTCTACATTTATTAACTTAAAACAAAGTATTGCGTTGCCTAACCATTATAAATTAGAAAATTTCATTAAAAAAATATTTTCACCAAATTTGAAGTACCATGAACGGTTTTAGAGAAAACCTTTTTAATATATTTTCTCCAACAAAGTAATGTTCTACGGGGAACTATTTAAACTGTTAAAAATTTAATTTGTGTTATCAAAAAACAATGAAAAATTTTATTGTAACACTTTGTCTTTAAGTTTTTCCAACATTTTTGAACTTATGCCTTTATAACATAAAATCTTTTTGATACACATTTTCATAAATACACAATATCATAAAACACAACCTAGAAATAGTTTATAGCCATATAATACTTTTTGCACAGTTCAAAAACGACAAAAAGCACAATGTATAAGTTATACAGTTAGTCATGTGTTATAAATGAGTAAAAACATTTAAGTAGATACGTTGTATTATAAGTTATACAAAACTTAAGAAATATACGCTTTTAAACAAAATTTTAATTTTGTAAAACTATATAGAAAATATATTTCTAATACTTTATATTGATTTCTATAAAAAAATCGTATTAAAAAATTTTTGTTTAATATTCTTATATAAAGAAAAGAAAAACTATCGAGCGTTATTATAAAATAAACTGTTTATCTTTTCCCTACCTAAAAAAGAAATATAATGTAAAACTAGTACATAAATTAGTTACAAAATATACAGTTTCAATATGATAATATTAAAAAAATTGTAATTATTAGAACTACAAGAACTTTAATGAAGTAAGCGAAACTTTTGTTCCTACTTAGTTAATAAAGTTCAAAATCTAGCTCTTTTAAAATCAAAAAGCTTAAGTTAAGTTTTTATTTTAATCTTTAAGATTATTTTTGAAGTCTTAACTGTTGATGATATGTTGAAAAAAATACAATAAAATGTAACAAAATTGTATTAAAAACTATAGAAAAATTTAATGTAAAGTAAATAGTATACAAAACTGAACTTATCTTAGAGAGAATTTTCGAATTTTTTTATTTAAATGATTAAGTACAGCTTATTTTCATTAGAATTGTAGAAAAAATTAAACACTTTAAACATAAACTTTAAAAATCAAAAACCGCATAAAAAAAGGCAGTGTCTTAAAATTTGTAGCTCTTTAAATTTCGTTGCTTTCCCGATTTATTTAAGATTTAGAAAATTAAAGTGAAACAGTCATAAATAGTTGAAGTTTTTCCGAAAAATACCGTACCAACAGCCTCAACACAACAAGATTGATTTTAAACTGACCGTTTGAATGTTTGTTACGTTATAGTTATCGATTATGACTTGGTCCTGTTCGAAAAGTAGAATGGAAACTCCTGCAGGGACAAATTATTTCAGTGTATAAACATTTTAGTGCTTAATAAACATTTTATCCGACTTAATAATATTAAAAGTTAAAAAGCAAGCAAAAAATTTATTTTAAAATTTAGATAGATAAATTATTATTATATATAAACTAGTTCTAAAATACAAAAGGTTCAAAAAACTTTTATTAAATATACTTAAACTTGTTCGAAAAAGTAATTCATCGATAATAAAGAAATTTTTGCTAAAGAAATTCTACAAAAAACGTGAGATATTTTAATTACTCTCTAATGTTTAAATTAAAGTATTTTCATGTTTAAACCATATTACCTAAGTTTTTGTTTTAAATATTAAGGTATTCATTTAATAGTAATAAAACTAAAGTTATAAATGAAAATAAAATGTTTCAATAAGTTAAGAACAAATAAATCTACTACACCTATAAAATCATCTATAAAATTGTATGAAGGGTATTTAAAGATTCTAGGTCTTTGAACTAGCATACCAAAAAAGAAAACTAAGTTAAAAAACGTTCAGTAAAATATCAAATTAAGTTTAAAGCATATGGTTAAAAATATGTTTAAAAAAAACTTGAATGCAATTTTTCTTTATCCATAAGCAGTCAAGGTTTTAATAAAATAGATACATAAACAATAAATAACAGATTAGTTTAGACTAAGATCTCAAATGTTTAGGCTTCTCACATCTAATCTTTTGAATATTTGTAATGCTTTAAATGTTTTTAAAAATATCAAATAATTTTTTTTAATGAATTTTTTAGATTTTTTAATAAATTTATAAAGCAGTTCAGTAGGGATTGGAAACTTTTTTCAGGGCGGGCTAGGTTAACAAAAAAAAAATTTTCGCGGGCTGGACTTGTTGAAAGTTAGTCTTAAACTACAGCATAATATTGGAAAATTTTACAATAATAATTAGAAAAACTCTTTCAAAGTTTACTTACAATTAGATAATTCCTTAACTATTAGTCAATAAACATTGTACAAAAGTTTAAATTAAAAGCATCTTTTAAAAAACTTGTTATAACTTGCAAAATAAATTTTTCAGCCTAAAAAATGTATCGCGGGCCAGAAATTTCCATTTGCAGGCCGAATTCCACTCGCAGGCCGTACGTTACCTACCCATAATTTAAGTCAACTTGTTCGCAAAATCATTTTTGTTTATAAACATGATTTAAAAAGATACTGTTTAACCTTTAGGCTTTTTGAAGTAGTTTTTTAAATGAGTTTTTGTGTTGAAATTAAAATTAGTCGTTGTTCAGCATTTTGTTCAGAAGCTGCATAGAAAAAAAAGACATATCACAAACTTATATAATCTTGTAAATAATTAATAATAAGTTTAGAAACTATTAGCAGCAGAGTAGTACAATTGAAGGGTGAATAATACGGAAGGAGAGGTTTGTATAATAATCCAAACTGGGATAGTTTAAATCATTTATTTATAAACTTATAAAAAGCAATATTTAAAAAATAAATTGAATTCAGTCCTAGAAGAAGGTATAATTATAAAATTATGCCGGTAAAAAATAATTTTGAAAGAAAAGTATTAATTAGAGATAGTTCACAGAAACTCAGGAATCAGAACTATCAGAATTTAAAGTGCAGACTTTGAATCATTTTGCACCCAGGAGGGCGATAAAAATGAGATATTGTGAGCCTATAGTTAAATAAAGTTAGATAATAATAGTATATGTTTGCGTTAGTTTAAATAATTAAATGAATTTTGTCCTTCAAATGGCAAACTCATATTAAACTTAAATGATGTTAAGGAATTTAACAATACTTAAAATAAGTCTTAAAGTTTTTTCGAGGTTTTAACCGTTTTATTATCCATTTTACATTACCTATCTCTAAAATTTTAAACTACATAAATAAAAGTTACATTTATACAAACTTATTCAACTTAAATAGGGCGTTTGTTTTAGGTTTTACTGAACAGGTGTGTTTACAAATATCAAAAAAAAAGTTTTATAGGTTGACACTAATATATTTAATTATATTTTTGTTTCAAAGAAATAACTTTTTAAATCAACTATACTATGAATCATTGCGAAATTTGTTTAGTTATGTAGAAGTTAAAACTACTTGGATGCGTTCTTTTGTTATAATTTTAAAGGCTTAAAAATTTATCGTGTAAGAAAATTTGTCTAACTTTTAGATAATGGGTGATTTATTGCACTTTTTACACGACCATACTTCGAATTCCAGACTGTAAGTTTTTTTGGATTCTTTGCATGCATTTTGTTTGTTTCTTCATTGTAGCTGTGTGGTCGAAAATTTAGTTTTCATACTTATTTTATATGATTATGCAAGATAAAATTAACCAAGTAAATTTTGTTTTTAGTAAATTTTTGTATTTTACTAGTTTTTTATACTATGAGCTGAAAAAGTTTAATAATTTGAATAATTTCTACCTAAAAAAGTTTTTCTTTGTAAAAAATGTTGTCCATTTTCTTCTAGATCGATTCCAGTTTATTGCAGCTTCAATTTTTTTTATTTTCCTTGGAAACCCTAGCTCGGATATTGGGGTAGGCCCAGATTTTTTCAAGAATCCTTGAAACTCCCAAAAATAACTTCCTAGAAATTTAAATTTAGATACATAAATATTTATTTAATTCTCCTTTAAACGTTAAATCGGTTTAAAATTTAAACTATTAAGTTTCAAACTTTTATAAAAACTTATATCTAGTATATTTTTTTTCAGATTTAAACTAAAAAAATAGAAAAACTTGTGCTTTTACTTAAATGTAATTTATACTTAATTCATAAAACTAACAGGATTATAAAAACATTAATATAAAAAAATTCAAACAAGTTCACAAACTATTTGTAGAACACTATAAAAATTTCAAAAATGAGTTTGTTATTAATTGATGCCGATAAATTTAGGCTTAATTGACTATTACAGTATACGAAAATTTACTGAAACTGATATTTTAAACCCAAATCCGGCACCGTTTTAAAATTAAACATTGGTTAACAGTTTAAAACTTTTCATATCAGAAACGATAACAAACCAGTGATTTTTGAAATTTAGATTAGATAAAACCAATAATTTTTATTACCTTTAAAAAGAAGAATAGTTTCATCATGTGGCCGAACGTAAGCAGCGTCAACATTTACCGGCCCATTGAAGTATGTTCTGGATATTTCGTAAGGACCACTTTCACGACCTGTTCGGACATTCCATCGCCAAACGTAGGTTTCCTTTTGGTTACACAAACTTTACTTAAAAGCATGCTTATAAGCACACTTATTCTTAAAAATAATATTAAAGTTTATCGCTTTTATTTTGGCTTACCGATCATCAAAGAGTGTTAAGACCTATACAGTTTAGTTAGAATGTTAGGAAAATAAGGATTTTTTTTAATTTGGTTGTAACACTATATACAAAATATCCATGGTTTTGTTATAAACTTATAAGTAACTTTTAAATTTAGAAACTATGTATTTTTAGTTTTAATACTAAGTTTAAATGTTTCTATTTATCAGGATTTTTTGGTATTTAGTTCAGTGTATTTTTTTAGTAAATATTTTTTGAGCACCTATGAAACTTTTTATTTACTCAAATAACAATTTTACTTCTGGTCTTTGTGTCGTACGTAATTTATTAAACATTATATCATAATTTACCTATTTTTAAGTTATTTGAGTTTTTATTCATGTAAACACTGCTAATACAAATCTAAATTTTTTAGTTATTTTAAATAAAAAAACTTTGAAAATCAAATTTGAAGTTTCAAACTCTAAAATATCTAATTAAGCAACTTAATAGAAACTGCAAAAGTATTATACTATTTATAAAGCAGTGTAGTATATATTTTCAAAAAAATTAAGAGTAAGAAAAAACCTTAAATAAAAATATTTCACCCTGTATTTGAATTGCTGCGTCTATACTCGTTAAATTGCATATCTTTTTTCTGCTATTTACAAGTTTTCGCAACATCTTTTTTTCCATCAAATGTTGCAGTGAAAAATACTTTTTATGCTTTTTGTGCTTACTCTTCAAATGATCGTATTTTTTTGATACTTTTAAACGAATAGGCTTTGATTTTTTAAAGTTTTTCTCATTGCTGGAATTAAATTGCTTTCTTACTTCACTAATTTGTTCTGTTTTATTTATATTTTTGTAATTATAGAGACATCGTTTAAAATTTTTATAACCTATAAAACTATTTTAATTAAATGGTCGTGTTTTAGTTTTGAATCTTACTTGTGTCTTTTAGATTGCTCTTTGCAGTGCAATTATTGATAGAAATAGGTTTTAGTTTAAACAATTGAGGACCGTAAAAGCGACGAGCACCTTTGATGTCAATCTCATGCAGAGCAAACTTCTCAACGTATCCGTACCTATTTAAAAGTATTAAGTTTTGTTTTTGAATAGAAAACGCATACTTTATATGTTTTTTATAAAGCTATTGATAAAAAATAAGCCTAAATAACTATAAAGCTACTATTCAAAAACTCTTAAACTTTTTCTGTTTTTATAAAGTATTTTATCTAACCACTAAAATTGAGGTATTTTAGCTATGCAATTTCAAAACGAAAAGCGGATTTAAATTTATAAGTTATTGTAAAAAAAATCGTAAGTTAATTATAAAAAAAATATCAGCGCAAACGATGGAATCAAAAAATAGTGATGTTCCAGTATAAGTCTCTAGTTGTCGTATTATACAGTAATTTATATATAAAAAAGTTTTCAAACAACTTAATCTTTATAAAACTATCCAAACTAACTTCTTATGCATTATTGACAAACAATTGTTAGTATGTTTCAATCCAAGAACATGGCCTATTTCGTGGACTGCTACCAAAAACAAGCTGTAACCGTTATCGCAAAACGCGTGTTTACCATCGTTGTTGTAGTTAGAGGTCGTGCTGCACCACAGTAGACCGTCACTGCGGCCATCGGTCGTACACTTGGTGTAAATCTTGTTTTTGTAGATAAAAGGAAAATGACATTTGCCACCATTTGAGTTTCCTTCTATAGTGCTGTTCACTAAGTGATTATTTTTATTATTGTTATTTAATTTCAATTACAAATTTAAAAATATAAACTAATAGAATAGAGTTTAAGTATAACTAAAGCTTTGGTTTTAAAATTAAACAAACTAAGCATGTTACTTGGTTATTTTATTTTAACACTAAGTAAATGGTCAAACTCATTTATTTTATTAACAGATTAAAAACGTTTTCATTTTACTTGTTTTTGGACAATAACCCCACTTTCCATCAATATCATAGCGATGAGTAGTTGAACAAAACAAATTTCTATCAGTATCACTTTTGTATATACAATTGTTATGTGTTTTATTTTTGTAGACGAATGGAAAATAACAAGGTTCTCCGTTGCTGTTTCCTCCAAACGTCGTTGTGTCTATCAAAAGCAGTTTTACTAATTAAAAAATGCCAAAACTTATTAAGTTATTAAACTTTAAAAAAAAATCCTATACTTTCAAAGTTGTTCTAAAAAGATTATGTTTTTTGATGTTTTTAGGACAATTATAAAATGCCAAAATTTGAAGTGTTTTTATTTGTAAAATTTAAAAACATGTTTTAAAACTTGCCATTTAAAAAAATTATTTTGTATTTGAATTCAAAAAACGACATTGTCAGTTACAAGAGAGTGTTATTATACTAAAACCTTTTTATAAACAAAAATGTTCAACGCGACCAACGTTCACTTTCACACAGTCCAAACTTTCTGTCGTAATCGAAATTGTTAGTAGTTGCGCACCACGTTATATGTGGGATGTTTTCAACCGGAATGCAGCTCGTTCTTATTATGCCTTTGTACAAAAAAGGAAAAACACAAGAAGCGTTGTTGGAGTTGCCAGCGTACGTCCTTGTATAAGCTAAAATTAAATAGTTTCTAAGTTGTTACTATTGGCAATTTATATTTTAAATAAGTTTCTACATAGTAATTAGCCAGATTTTTGTTTAACTAACCATAATATAAATAAAAAAGCCTTACAAAAGAGGTTTTTAGACTATTAAACATTTTATGAATACAAATTTAGTAAATAATGCCACTCAAAATATATTTTTTTGCAAAATTAAATTTTGTCAAACTACTTACAACATTAATAACAATTTTAGTACAAACTTAAAAACAAAAGTAATTTTTTTTTAAACTTTGACTATAACCCCTTACCCTCGGTCGGTAGCTATTTTTTTCATTGATTTTTTTTAATAACTTTATTAGTTATTTTTACTATCACTCTTACCCCTAACCTAAACGCATATTTAGTCAAACTAAAATTTTTACAAACTATTAAAAAAAATACAACCTTATTTACTTAAGTAACTTTAAAGTATTTTTTATTTTTGTTGCGTATAAATAACATACTTCTTCCTTTACCATAAGACCACAACAAAGAGTCATCAAAATGAATATCACCGTTTGGAAAAGCATGGGCTAGACTTAGACTTACACCATTGAAATTGCATTGCTTATCACCATGTTCTCCTTTAGTTAAAAATTAGTTTGCAAAATGAATTGCTAAAAATAAACAATTATTTAAGTAGTTTAAAAAAATTTTTAGTAAATAACTTAAATCTATAGTCTATTGATTTAATACTTGAACAATGAGATAAATTTTATTTAATACTGTAATATTTTACTTTGAAAATATTCTTTTAGTTTTTACAATGTTTTCCTGATATTAGACATACTACATAGTTTACTAATTTTTATTTACCGTAAACAAAAAGTATGTTAATGTCAACATCTTCTGTGGTTTCTGTAACTTCTTCAAACTTCAGGTTGACGACTTCTTCCCATGCTCTGAACGCGTTTCTTATTTCTTTTCTTTGCTCACACTTACTCATGTCAGTGGTATATTGTGCTATTCTACAAATATATATATATATGTATTTATAAAATTTAATGCAGTTTTCATGATTTAGCTCCTTACAGCTTTTAGTAAATAAGCAAGTTTTACAAATTAAATAAAAAGTACTTCATTAGTTTATTTAGTTTAGTATAAATAAGGTTTGACCAAATAAATTCAATTATCAGTCTACCGAAGCCTTGTGGTCTGATGATCTTAGGATCAAACTTTATGTTAACTCGAGCTTGTCTCACGGCACAGGAGAGTCCAGGCTTAGCTCTGTAGACTTTCACCGATGTTTTTTTTTTATAAGTACTCTATAGTACATATAGTTTTAAATTTTGATATACAATGCACTTCTGTGATTACTAAAAAAATCTATACAATAAAAGCAACTACTAAAACCTAAACAAGCTCCTTAAAAAACCAAAAAGTGTATTTAGTATCCAAAAATAATAATTTTTTTATTATTTTATCCAACTTTTTTTTAATCTATTTACAATACAGCTTTAAAACCATAAAGGTTAAATTTATATGGCTATCGTACTCAATCATAACTTACTTACCATAAATACCATTTAAAATTATAAGTTTAATATATTGTTTGGTAAAAATGCATTATGCACCATTTTAAAAGTGTACTTTATCGAAAACAATGTATTTAAAAACTTTACTGCATACGTAGACTTATCCTTTTTAATTACAACTTTATAAATTATTATTATTTTTTAATTAATAAGTTTCTAATATATTGTGAAAATCAAAATATTTTTTCTAAAATTTATACTTCAATAACAATAAATTTTAAAACAGCTACTGTTCCAAAAAAGGTTTTAATAAACTTCCATTTATGTTTTCTTTGAAAATACAAACATTTTAGAGAAGAATTATAGATTAGAGAGAGCTAGAATTTCAAATTAAAAAAGAATTTTTTTATGCTTTTTATTGTTAAGTTGATAGTAAAGTATTTCAATTCAAAAATATTTAATTGTTTATGAAAATCAAAATTTTTCACTATTTTTTGCAAATCGTGTATTAATGCAACATTTATACTATATTACATTTATAAGATGTAACGTTAAAAGGCGTTAAATCCTGGAGATCCTGATAAGCTAAGCTTATTGGAATAAATACCACAGATGCTCTTGTGCTAAAATTTTATTTCAACTAACGGCGTTTCACTGCTCTCAAATAAATTTAAGAACAGGTCTACGGAGTCTATAAAATATTAACACACATTAGAAAAAAAGCAGAAAAAGCATGTATAATTATGTATAGTGTTTATGTGTGTTAGTATTTTATAGACTCCGTAGATCTGTTCTTAAATTTATTTGAGAGCAGTGAAACGCCGTTAGTTGAAATAAAGTTTTAGCACAAGAACATCTGTGTTATATTACATTTATATTTTTTACTCACAAGGTAGTATTTAAATTGACTATTATTTATGTTTTTAGCTAAAAAGTTTTTCTCTGTATAACAAACCCTTAAAAAAATGTAGCCGCTAAAAGTTAGAACATATTTGAAAGTGTTTTCGAAAAAATCAACAACTTACAATTGTTGTTATGAGCCAAATATTAAGCTTTGAAAAGAATAACTTTATAATTAAATATATTATTTAAAAAACAAACCAAGTAAACTAGTATAAAACTTATAAATCAACTTAAGTTGAGGCCGTAATAAGTATAACGTAGAATTTTACAACTATTATTTTTTAGTAGGGTAACTCAAGTTTTTTGCCGTTATATGAAAAAATTAATCTATATAAAAGCCAAAAATCAAAATTTTTGAAAATCACTTTACAGTTTGTTATAATTTTGTTTAATTTTTTACTTGTTTTTTACAATTATTGCTAAAAGCAATATTAAAAAAAAATAAAAAATTAATTGTTATTTTAAAACATACATTTTCTTCAAGCTTTGGTGTTTTTAGTGTATATTGTTAGACACCTTGAAAAAAATATTTTATTTTCAGACCCTTCTTTTTTTTTAAATACATTTATTGCATTGATCACAACGCTATATTTATTTGTTATTTAAGCTGTTATTATTTAAAATAAAGCTAGAAGCTTTTAAGCGGCATATAAAATAAGTATCAATCAAATAAATTTATAATGAAATTTATAGGTTTTTTACACAACTGGTCAGAAAACTTAAGAAAATATATGTATATAATAACAGTATTCGCTGGTTCATAAAAATATTGATAAGTACAATGAAGGTATGTTTTCTCTAACTTACTCAATTTTTCCTTAATTAATTTAAATATTTCGATTAAATGTTGTTTGGAACTCTTACAAGGTACTTCGCAACTTTTTTTATTATCACTTAATGTCATTTTAAGAACTATACCAGTTTAAAACAGTGTCGCTACTAGATATGATAATATATAGCTAAAAAGTTAAAAATCACTGATATAAAAGTAAAAAAAACTTTATTGTTACTATCTTAAAAAGCAATTTTCAAGAATTTAAACTTTTGATCAGAAAACTCTTCTGTTTTTGAATTTTTTAATTCGTAACAAAAATATTCGTCCGTTCTTAAACTTTAGATTCTTGTTTTAAAGTTTATTTAACGTTAAATTGTTTATAAACATAGTAAACTTTAAAAAAAAGTCTAAACAAAAAATAAAAGTATATAATGAAATGAAGTGTATTGTCTTAATATATAAGTTATGTAAGGTTTGTTTTAGAATTTCAATTAAGTAAATCATTGTTCCTAACTAGTCCTTTTTTGATGCTTAAAAAGTAATTAACTTCATGGTTTGTTTCTATATCCTATACATATAACAACTTTTTTCAAACCAGAGTTAAGTTTTATTTAGATTTATTCGTTTACTTTCCTTTTAATTTTGAAGGATTGTCATTTTATACTAAAATAAACAGGATTAATTTTTGTTCTGCTAAACGATTTTTAAGTAATATTTTGTGAATAGGTTGTCTATCCATAAATTAATGTAAAAAAAAAGAAGTCAGTGTGTACAAGTAAGTTTAGAAAGTTTGAAATATAATATTAAACGTTTATTTGAAAACAACATTTATAAAGTATGCAGTATATATCATCTTAGTTATGTAGTTAATGTTTAATAACGTAAATAGTTACATGATTAATAGAGTTATATATTTATTATATGTTGGAAAATTTAGATTTTTTAAAATTATAATTGTTATACCACAATAGATTTATTTAAAATAAATCTTAACATTAGGATGATCAAAAATACTTATTAAGCTATTGGAAAAATATTTTTTATCAAGTTTTTATACCTGTACAGTTCTATTGTTTTACTTATTTTGTTGTTTGATATTGCGTTTTTATATAAATATATAGATATGCATGAACTTTAAGTATTTCCAAATAATTATACTAATGTTTTTAAGTTGTATAAAAAGACACTAAAGTTTTTAAATAAAACATATGTATAACTACCGACTATACATTATGTATGTTCAAAAGTTACAAAAACATAATGTATATATAAAAAGTAAGTACTAACTTAGGGGTGGACAGCGTTCAACCCGCGACGTATTTTTAGCTTACAATTATTTTGCAAATCGAATAAAGCTTTGGTTTTTAACAATAAAACTTGTGAAATGTTCTCTAATTTTTGTCTTTAGACACAGTAGTAACTATTTACTGTTTTGAACTTTTAATTTGGTTTTTTTATAACACTTTTTTTCAAAATTACGTAGCCAGCCTGGATTTTTTAAACTATTCCGGCATGCTAGTTTTTTTTTTTGTTAAATCCGACCCACCGATTACAAATGATGCACACTCTTAGGGTAACCGTAAACAAAATTTTTTTATTACCTATACTTTATGATGAATTTTCCAAATCTTCTATAGTTATCGAAATGTACATAACTACTTGTTGTGTCATTACTAAAGCCACACTTTTTCATCTGCCTCTCGTAGTCATTTGCAGTTAAATCTGTTTTTTTATTTATCTATAAAATTTAAATTTACAATTCAGCGTTAATGTTCTGGTATTTAGTTATAATCTACTGTAAATAGAAAACACCTTTTTATATGATATTAAAATTTTGGTCGGCAAACTGCGGCCTGCGATATACTTTTTAGCTAAAAACATATCTTCTTTAAAGGACAAAAAACTGTGATAAAAACTTACAAATAGGCTCTTAATTGAATAACTAGTAATTACTAGTGCTTTTTTATAGCATATAGTTTTATCACCTTATTAATTTGTAATAGTAATTTTTTTAATTGTTATAACTATTTTAAGTAGCTGCAAACATTTTTTAGAAAACTGGCCTGTTCCTTATAAAATAATATGTATAAAAAAGTTTACACTTTTTTTGATTTTTATGTCTATAGTTGCTAAAGTTTTAAAGATTAACTATAAAAACAACTGCACAATTTAATTTATGATGTTGATTTACAGTGAAAATTTTTAATTTTTAGAAATTAAATTAAATACTCAGTCTTAAAACATTTCATTTTTAGTCGCAAAAAAGACTAATAAAAAACTGCACATAATAAATTTAAAAAACTCCAAGGGCACAGGCAGTTAATTGACTACGTTTTTTTTCAAATCAATTGAATTTTTTAAAAGTAATACATTTAAAAATTTAAAGTAAAACTATCAAGACTATCAAGAAAATTATAACCACAATTCAATGTTTTAAAGTTTTGTTTAAAGTATATAAACAAATTTGATAGATAATAATAGTATTTAATAAAATAAATATTTATTTTCCTAAGATATTGACTATTTTTACTGAAATTTATATATAAATTTGTACAATATAAATTAAACGAACCCCGAGGATAACGTTTGTAATGTATTGACTTTACTCTTCTGGCTATTCTTCTTCCCTTTGGTAAATAAAATACAAAGTTTCAAAAAAGATAACTAAATGTTAAAAACTATAACTTAAAACACAAAATCTAAATTATAAAATAAACTTTTACAACGCAAAACTTACCTTTCTAGCGTTTGTATAGTGATGTTTACTTACAGCTGTGGCAAATTTCAAAAGTACCAGAACAAAAACTAAAAGCTTTATTTTATGTTTAGTCATTTCTGAAAACTTATTTCACCATTAGTTTATAAAAAGAGTTATCAGTTTCAATAACATCACAATAGAAAAAAACCTTTGTAATATAAGATGTTATACAAGTTTGTACAAAAATTCTTGAGTGTTAAATGTTTGCCAAAACAGCTACCTAAACAAACATTTACTTCTTTTAGCCTTTACTCTAAAAAATATGCTTTTTTTCAAACTTCTGAAAAATATCTTTTCCTTATAAAAAACGTACTGATTGTCTGTTGAGAGCTTACAGTGAACTTAGTAGGTTAACGAAGGTTTTATTGCAGGATTACAATAGATACTCTATGCACGTTTCACATCTGACATAACAAAGTTTTTCAACAAAGCATTTTCGGTGCTTTTTATTGTGTTAGTTTTATGTCATGCAAAGCCGCGCTTTTGACGATGAATGTTGGCATTATCATGTTATTTTTAGCATTTAGCAACAACTAAAGCTGTTTTTATCGCCAATAAAAAAGTTGCAATAAGAACAAACGAAACGCATTGCAAAATTTTCATCTTACAAGTAAAAGTTGACTATCAACAACATATAAGTTTTGAAGTAAACGTTGCTTAACAATTATTACAATTTTTTAAGAGAAAAATCTTAGCAGCTGTTAAACAGTTGAATATTAAAAATCTACTTTATATAAAGTGTCTATTTTTAGTATTTAAACATTATATAATTTTGAATAGATTTCTTACATTATATATATATATATATATACATTATGCACATATATATATATTTTGATAAAGTAAAGTTTTAAATAAAACTACTAATTTTTGGTACCTTAATCAAAAATGTTTATACAGACAGTAAACTTAGAACTAGCTCTAAACATAAACTGTGTTTTTAAGGATACTTAAACATAAAATACTTATTTTTTGCGTTCAGAAAGTCTGTCTTACAATGCAAAAACATACATATTAATCAAAGCTTTTTCTTGTGAAATAGATAAGATACTTTGCTTTTGATTTATAATCTTGGTGAATATCCAACTACTTTATCTCACATTTAATTAAATTTGGTTTAATTAACGCGTTATAGTAGTTTTCAAAGGAAAATTTATATGTTCGAAGTTTACACTTAATCAGTCTACAGATAAAAAATAACACTAAAATAAATTTTTCCAGGTAACTTAAATTTTGAAAGTGTATATTTACTTAATGTATACCTTTAAAAGCAAAAAAAATATTTTTTCAAGTTTCTGTAATAGTCTTTTAAAAAGTATATGTTAGATTATTTTTTATAAATAAATAAGATTTCATTCAAAATTTATAAATTGAGTAAAACGTTTATAAAGAAAATTATTACTGAAATTTAGAAAAAAAACAAACTTATAACACGTTTTGAAGTTTATGTAAAACAGTGTAGAAATAAACTGTCAGTGAATATTTTATTTTATTTTTTCAAACTTTTATTTAGAAAACTTCAAACTACTGGTACCAAGTTTAGTTTTTCTATTTACATAGATATTATTTTAATTTTCGTTATAAAAAACCTGTATCCAGTGTTTAAACAGCATTTAAATTTGTTTGTATCGAATGTATTTATAGTATTGTTTATTGTTTTTAATAGAACTTTTTCCAAGCTATAAAAAGTTTACTGCCTTTTAAAGTCGATAAAAAAAAACAATTAAAAAAAGTATTGTGGGAAAACTTAGCAATAAAAATATTTATTTGACATAAATTACGGCTTTTCCAAGCCATTTCTGTTTTGCTATGTTTAAACTTTACTTTAGTTAACTTTTTCAATTTGAAATGTTTTAAAGCAAAATCTTAAAATAGTATTTCAAAATAAAATGCCTAAAAGACATTTTTTATAAATAAAAACAAAGAAATCAGATAAATTACTTTGAAGTTTAAAACTGTCATTAAAGATGTATTCAATATAAAGTTTTTTTACAAGTTAAAATAAAAGAAAAAGTTAAATAAGCTTAAGTCGTCTAGTTAAGTTAGGTAGAAGCAGGGACGTAGCTAGCTCAAAAAAGTTACGAACCTACAGAAATTTAAACATATGAAATGACGCGTGATAACGTCCTAGCGGGAACACAGCTACCTCTAATGTTATTGAATTTAATCTGAAACTCTTCAGTTATGTTAATACATTAAAAATGGAATGTTAAAGTACGAGTGATAAGTGTATACAAGGCATTTATTTTGCTCCACACCCTCTATGACTCTTTATGTGTTGCCACTTGTGTAAACCCAGAAAACATTCATTAAAAATAAGTATAAAAAAATCACAATTTAACTCAAAAACATTTTTATTCATTAAATCAAACGTTTAACGTAGTCAATAGTAACAACAAGTTATGCAAATTTTTGTAACATAAAATTGTATGATTTTGGTTTTTTAAGCTACAGCTTCCAAGAGGATCAATTTTGCATGCAGCTTTTTGTCAAATTAAAAGCTTTAACGCGCTAAATGTTACAATTTTGATGTATTTAATTCGTTTAATCTTTACGACACTATAAACGCTAGAGAATACATACATGTCGAAATTATCTCTTAGGAGTGCATAACTAAGTTTAAATTAATACTTAAAGCTAAGAAATCAGAGTCTTTTTAAGCTGAAATAAAAGAAAGTTTTTTCGCATATAAGTATACGTTTCTGTAGGTTTACAGAAACGTACCAAGCCACGTGCCTGGGTAGAAGTAATATTCTAATAGTTTCACAACTTTTTCAACGGTTTTTTACGTTTTTTTATAGACTAGTTTTATATAGTTGTGACAATTTTTTTTAAAACCTATCTTATTCTAAATGTAAATATAAGAAAATACATTGGTTTAAAATTTATCATACTGTAAATTTAATTAAAGTACAACTTTTTTAAATAACAGCTAAACCGTAACTTAAAACTAACAAAACACTATTATCTCTAAAACATTACTGACTATTTACTACACAGTATAAAAACAGGACATACTATTCAATAAACTATATAAATTTCGAGTAGTTGTCATCAGTAGAATAAAAGTTAACTAGAGAATTTTTTTAAAAACTTTTATAGTAAGAAAATAGTTATGTGATAACTAAAACAGTAATAAAATAAAAAAGCAATTAGCAACAGTTAAGCTACTTAAACTTATTTACAAATACAAATAACATTACTTATAAAATATAAGGGATTTTAAAAATAAAGAAACAGTATAATCAAAATCTTTTTGCTTACATAGATCAGGTTTCCTTAATAAAATATAAGAAGCTTCCAGATTAATTAAAACTAAAACATCATTATAACTTGTTTTGTATTGTGGCAGTACTTTGGATTTAATTAAACTGGAAGCTAGTTGTATTTTATTAAGAAATAATGATTTAAGCTAAAAGATTTTGGTTATACTGTTTCTTTACTTTTGAAATATATTTTCATTTTATTAGTCATGTTATTGTGTTTTAAGTAAGTCTAAATACCGCTTAGGTACGCATTTCTTTGGTACTAATATTTTAGCCGAAAACAGCTTTGTTAAATATGCATTTCTTTTTAATTTACTTAGAAATTAAAAGAACAAGCTTAAAGTTAGAAATACAAAAGTACTCTATTTCAAAATGAACTATACTGTATTAAATTCAAATAAATTACAATTAAATGAATTACAAAAAAAGTTATGAAGTTACTAATTGTATATCAAATAAAATATCTAAAACATGTTATTACAGTTAATTTATTTAGCAAAAATAACAAACAGTGCAGTTTGAATTTGCTTACCCAATGTTTAAAACATAGATAAATATAATTAAAATGTCACACAAAGCTTGTATAAATGAAAATGATGAACAATGTAATTAACATTTTTGTATACCATGACTAAAAAGACGACAAATTAAAAAAAAGTTTCAAAATATATAATGATGGTTCGATAAACGAAAATAATAAACAGTGAAATTAAAATTTACCTCCCTATGAATGAAATGTAAGTGTAAAAAGCGTATAAAAAGGTGCTCTAAATAAAAACTTTTTAGGCTTAGTGTAGGTAATCAAAGATCAAAATTTCTTGATTACGCACTGCTGGTTGGGTACGCACTTTTGCGCTGTGTTTAAAATGCGCACCTAAGTGGTAGGTCACTGTAGTTTTAGCGGTTGCTAGTTGATATTGTCTTTTATTAAGTTTTAACTACTTTATGATTCCTTTGTTAAAAAAAAAATCTATAGTTCGCTTTGTATTCAAGTGATGATTGTTCGAAATCTATCTAGCTTACTTAACATTATTATCTGTTTAAGATGTTCATCATCTGCACAAATAATGGTTTTAACAATTTTAAATAAGTTTATAACTTAAAGGAAAAAGAAATATAGCATCTAAACAACTATTATACGAACTCAAAAAAAAAAATTACGTTTTTAATATTTCATAAAAACTATGACTAACTAAAATACATTTGATAGACTCAACTCATGTATTCAAATAAAAAATTTGAACAAATATTATTATAGATATAATTAATAAAAACAAGTTTACTTAATAACATGCTATTTCGAAGAAAAAAAATCTAACTCGTCAAAAAATTGATAACTATTTTTTTTATATATGGAAAGTGACAAAAATGTAACTAAGATATTTTTGCAGTCAAAATTTGTAGATTAACAAAAAAAATAGTTATTTAAAAAGTTATAAAAGTATAAAATCGTAAGGTTTGTTCAATATTTAATGATTTAAACAAACAAAACACAACAAAAACAATTAAAGATATCATACAAACATAAAAAAAGATTAACTAAAATTATAATATTTATATTATTTCGAGCGTAATGCTAATACACTATTTCTTTTGACCATTTTTTGAGCTTAAGTTTTTTTGTTGTGTTCAACAAACTTACTAATTTCCTTAAAATAGTTTAACTTAATAATTAAAAAGCAAAAGAATTGTTTAACTAGATTTTAAACTTAAGCTAGCAAACAAAAGCAAATAAAATCTAAAATTGTTAAGTACTAAAAACAAGGTAAATTATGGCAATTAAGCTGAAAACGGTAGATGAAAATTTAAAATATGCTATTTACTTTGTTGTGCCTCTTAATTTTGAAGAAGTATATTAAAAATAATAACATTTCTCAAATAAAAATTGTAATTATCTAGTTTATTTTTAAGCATATCTGTTTACTGAAAAATAAGTTCATAGAACATTTGTACATAGATTAAAAAACACAATTTTTTAAAAACTGTTTCTAGCAAAATAAAAATTCGTTTTGTCTAAATTTATTAAAATTTCCTTTAATTGTGGCTTACTCAAAATTAATTCACAGAAAAGCTATTATCTATAACGATTTTGAATTTGAAACTATTTTTTTCGCTTTTTTCTGTGCCTAAAGAATTCCAATAAAATTGAAACTAGAATCATAGTTAGCTGCAAGAAGACTTCTATAATATGTTGTATGTTAATTTACATAGTTCTATTAACTTTGAGTACTTTGTGGAGTACGATTCGATAACCGAAAAGCCCCTTTGTACATCAGGTCCTTAGACCAAACTTTTTGAGCGCTTTTTTATCGTTTAATAAACAATACTTAAACAAATTAAAAAAGAAAGTTAACATATGTTTTTATTTACAAAAAGAAAATAACAAGAAACACTAATAGGGTCATATTTTAAACTTTACTTTAGAACATGTTAAATATGATATTTGGAAAAATAAATCATACATACCTATTAGCTTGAAAACAAAAAATTACTATCTTTATTAAACGACAACAAGAAAGTTAAGAAATTAACAGTACATCTTTATTAGACAACTTAAAAGCTAAAATGTTTATAGGGTTCAAGTAGTTTTAGAAAACTTTGTAAAGTTTACGCTGACTTCAAATTCAGTTTCAAACGTGTAAATAGTCCTGAATACAATCTAGGTTTGCATCAACAAGTCTTTTAATATAATTTGGTTCACAGTTTAAACTCTAGATAGCAGTAAGTCTATGTTTTATAACCAGGCAGGTAACAATACAAATAACAGACTGAGGTGGTTACATTTTTCACTGATGTAGTATATTGAAAGACAAAAAGTACCCCTAACTGGTCCTAAGACCTGGTGTACGAAAAAAACCTTTCCGATATCGAGTCATACACAACAGTTTATTTAGGTCACTATTTGGTCTAGGTCACTATTTGGTCTAAAAACTTTTGGTCTTATCAAGCAAAATACTTTACAAAAGGAACAAAAAGGTAAAGAGAAAATAAATTAATTTGTAGTAAAAAAATTTAAAATTTTGTTAAAAACAAAAATAATTATAAGCAAAAGTGTTGTTATAAATTAATTATACTAGTTAGAATTGGACTTTTTAAAGATTATTAAACTTTAAGCTTATAACTTAGACGAGTTTATTTCTTACAGTGTAAAAACTTTTTAGTACTACATATGTTGTACAGAAATCTAAGACAATATTCATTCAAATACATCTTTATTAAAGCAAATTACAAATAAAATCGATTTCGGCTAACGCTTTTCAACTACTTTTGTTAGCAACTAATTTTAAGATTAAATTTTGAGTAAATAAATAGTTAGAGGTTACATCAGAAAATATCAGAAAATCAATTAACATTAATTAGCATAATTGAGCAAAAATTAATTAATTAGACATTCACAATTCATAAATGCATATATAAAACAGTTGATCAGTAATTTAACTAAGATAAGCAACAATGAAAATAGAAAATAAGCGACAAAATTCAAATAAAATCTATAACAACTTATAAAGATTAGATTTATAAACGTATTGTTGCTTACAAAAATTAGGTTTGCATGTTTTTATAAATAAAGATTCTAAAACACTTAGGTGATAATCGTTACGAGCTTTGCTTAAAATTGAAAAGTTACTATCACTATAGTTCTTTGCACAATCTGAATTGGTTAATAAGTGTTCAGCAATCGCTGATGATCTATTAGATGGTTTTTTTAAACCAGTGTCCATCCATCTTCTGAGGGAATTAAAAACGTGTTGGTCCCTTCTTATATGGAATCTCTGGGACGTTCTGCCAATGTACTCACTGTCACAGTGGCATTTGTACATATAAATTATTTTGCTTTTTTCATGATCGGCAGTACGGTCTTTATAAATTCCATTTAAAGGCTTTCTTGTAGCATGACTGATTCTTAGTTGTACAGAATTAAAAGTGGAGTTTACAGTGTATTTGACAGTCTTTTCGAGAGCAGTTGCTACTTTACCGAGTTATGGCAATCTCAAATATACAGGACATTTACTAGGACCAAATTTAACAGGTTTTTCAAATTTTGAGATTGTATTGCTAATTGTCTTTCTGATTATATGCGATGGATAACCAAGAGCTTCAAAAATATTTTTTTTTTATCCAATTCTTCTTTAAACAACTTTTTCGAACAAATCTTGTGTGCTCTGAATACTAAACAGGAAATTAAACCGAGTTTTTGAGATAAAGGGCAAAATGACTGAAATGGAATATATTGGCCAGCAAATGTTGGTTTTCTATAAACAGTAGTAAGCAACTCAGAAGATGTACGCAACAGATGTACATCCAAGAAAGGTAAGCAATTGTCTTTTTCTTTTTCAATAGTAAATTTTAAATTTGGGTGTAAATTCGAAATTTTGCTAAATAGTTCCTCAATGTTATATTCATCATTGTAAGACACAAAAATTTTAAGCAAAGCTCGTAACGATTATCACCTAAGTGTTTTAGAATCTTTATTTATAAAAACATGCAAACCTAATTTGTGTAAGCAACAATACGTTTATAAATCTAATCTTTATAAGTTGTTATAGATTTTATTTGAATTTTGTCGCTTATTTTCTATTTTCATTGTTGCTTATCTTAGTTAAATTACTGATCAACTGTTTTATATATGCATTTATGAATTGTGAATGTCTAATTAATTAATTTTTGCTCAATTATGCTAATTAGTGTTAATTGATTTTTCTGATTTTTTCTGATGTAACCTCTAACTATTTATTTACTCAAAATTTGATCTTAAAATTAGTTGCTAACAAAAGTAGTTGAAAAGCGTTAGCCGAAATCGATTTTATTTGTAATTTGCTTTAATAAAGATGTTTTTGAATGAATATTGTCTTAGATTTCTGTACAACAGTGTAAAAAAGTATTCTTAATCAAATATTAACTTAATTTTTTTAAAGTTTTTATAAACTTAAAAATTTTATGCATTTTTAAGTTCATTATTTTAGTTTTTTACTTTAACGGAGTGTTTTGCTTGAAAAGACCAACAGTTTGAAACAATGCTGTAAATATATTTTAGTGCAGTGGTTTTCAAGGTAATCGAAATATGTGCACACTAAACTACAAAAAAACATTCAATGCAATCCAAATTAAAGATCTATTTAGTATGTTTCACTGTATTTTGTTGAAATAAATTACAAAAAAAAAGTAAAAAAAACCACGTAGTTTTTTTGGGTGCACGACTATTCAAATTCGGACAATTCAAATTCCGACAATTCAAATTCTTAAAAAAAAATTGAAAGGGCCACAACTAAAAAAGTAATGTATATTTGTCAAATATAAAAAATACATATGTAAGTCCTATTAATATCTTCAAGCAATTTTTTTATTTTTGCAAAACATTGAATACTTTTTGGTATATGGTTTAAATAAAGTAAAAAACATATTTTTAGTAGTTTTAAAATATCTTAAAAAGTATTTAAGATTTTGCAAAAAATAAAAAGTGGCTTGTAGATATTAATAAGGTCTACATAAGTATTTTTTATTTTTCTCAAATTTCAATTATTTTTTGAGATATAGTCTTCTAATTATTTTTTTAAGAATTTGAGTTGTCGGAATTTGAATTGTCCGAATTTGAATTGTCATGTAACCAGTTTTTTTTTTGAAACAAATTGTATTTAGAGTAACAAAGGGTCACGTTGTAACTGAAACTGCCGCTCGCAAAGATTTTCATTTTCGAAATTTGGCCCATGACTACCAAATACATGCCGACCTCTGAATTAGTTAATGCATTTTTATCAGAAATAATAATCTATATTGAAAAAGTTGGTATGTACTACTGTAAAAAAAACTTGTGTAAACTTTAGAAAAATTGCACATAATTACTAAAATAATTAAATATATAACATAAGTGGTAAAATAAAGTACTTATGACGTAAACCTGAGGCAGTTAGAGTCTGTTACTTTTTGTAATAATAAGTTGATTATTTAAAATTTAACTTTTTCGATTGGTAGTTGGACCAAAAAACTTCAGCTTAGTAAAACGTCAAGAATAGATTTTTTTTACCAAATTCAATATAAAGATTTGGAGAAAACTAAACAAAGTAAGTATTTTGCTGTACATACTAGTTTAGTGCTTCTTTTCATCTATATATTTACATTCAATAAACATTATTCTTATTTTGTGAATATGTTATAAATTGTACAAAGCCAGTTTTCGTGTAACTTTGTATATTTTACCGATTCAAACACCTCAAACTTGAGTTTTTTAAGTTTATATAGGCTCACCAACAATAAAGTTAACTAATATTAAAGTTTGAAAGTAAAATACAAAACAGCAGGAAAGTTATGTGCGAGAAAACTTATATGAAAAAACCTAATTGTGCATAAAACTATTGTAAAGATTTCACTTCTGTATACATTTTTGTATGTAGTTACCTAATAATACTAAAACTAGTGTTAAGTTAAATCAAAATATATCACAAAATAACTTTATTTATTAAGCTTTATTTTTTGTTCTTAGCTTTTTCAAAACGTAGACAGTTTAAGTTTAACAACACAAATATGTGAAGTCGAAATCGAATTTAAACAATATACAAAAGAAACTTAGTATAAAAATCCAGGTATATTTCAAGCTATTTTCATCAGTGGATACATAGCAATAAATAAAAGATAGATTTTACTTAATTAGTAACAGCAGTAATCGTCATAAACAAATATTAATTACATTCAAAGTCAATTACACAAAATTAATCAAAATACTAATTATTAAGCTGACTAAAAACACCAAAAGGAGTATTAAGTAAATATCTACAAAAGGTTAGTTTTCTATTTAAAATACATATAGCTTCCATAAATACATACACCTTTAAAATACATACTTTTATGGGCCTCTTAGAGTCAAAAATCATCTCTCAGGTTCAAGATAGAATCCAAAATCGTTATAGCAATAAATGAATAGGTGCTTAATAATTCTACAAGTTGTTAAATGAACAGCATTGTTCAATAAAGTTTACCATTGAATAAGAACACAATATAGAGTTATCCTACCTTGATGTATTAGTGAAAAGACAAAATATCAAATTTGTGACTACTGTTTTCATAAAGGAAACTTTTACAGGTAATTAAATGAATTTTCAGTCAAAATGTGGTCTGAAACAAAAAGTCAATCTAATCAGGACACTGTGTTATTGTGGACATTTAATCTGTTCACCGGAATTCTTTGAAGAAGAAATTAATTACATTAAGACCTTGTCGTATAGGAATAAATATCCTCCTGTGTTAGTAAGTAGAACTGTTAAATCCCACCTAAATGGTTTTAAAACAGATAAGGAAATTGGATCAGAAAACGGTGTAGTCACCTAGAAAATTACATACATGAATAAAAATCTGTTTATTTAGAGAATAATACTAACTTACTAATAAGTTCTGCTTTTTCAGCTGCAAAACCCAGAGTAGTTTTTACCTCAAGTCCTATGTTGACACCTGAAGGCAAAGACTAGATACCCACATTTTGTAAAAGCATGGTTATTACTTATATACCAGTTCATATGCCATTGCGACGATAGCTATATCGGTCTTACAACTAGACAGCTAAGAAAAGGGTTAAAGAACATATACCTACTTGCATTGATAAGTTTTTGAATTTAGCTTAAAAAGAAAAAGAATTCTAATAAAACTATGAATGTAATAAAAAGTTCTGCTATTGAGTAACAATGGTGAACAATCAGAGTTTTGCTCAAAATTTTAACTTGGAGAGATTTAAGATAATTAAAAGTTGTTATAAGGTGTTTGACTTAGTCAAAATAGAAGCTATATGTACTTTAAATAGAAAAACTATCCTTTGATAAAAAAAAATTGACCATATTTACTTAATACTCTTTTTGGAGTTTATATGTTTGAATTAAATTAGCTCTAATGATTAGTATTTTAATTAGTTTTGTGTAACTGAATTTGTTTGTAATTAATATTAGTTTATTATTATTGTAAGTTTATTGTCATACGAAGGACCCAGACATCAAAACCTAGGCTACTTATACAGAAAGACATACAACAAAAAGACAAAAATAAACCAAAATTGTACATTAAAAATAAAAAAAATAAAAAAACTGAGTTTAACTAATTAAAGTTTAAAAATTAACATAAAAACACAAAAATTATAACACAATATTTTTAATTCCGGTGCTTCCGAAAAGAGAACAACAATATCCTACTTCAACTTCACCCGAACAAATGGTTTCACTCCAAAACTGGTTTCACTTTCATTCGAACGACAGGCTTCACATTATTTGAACAACTGGTTCAGCCTTCATTTGAGTAACCGGCTTAACTTTTATCCATACAACTTGTTTCACTTTTATTCGTATAACTAGAACCGCTTTTATATGAACAACGTTTTTCACTTTTGTTAGGAGAGCCTGCTTCATATTTACTATCAAATCTTTAGTACTCAGATAACTCAGCGTTTGTTGGACTTTCGTAGTAGCTGATAAATGTTGAGAACACTGACTATAAACAAAACTTAAGAACCCAAGGCCCCTAGCACTTTAACAGGCCAATAAACTATGTATTAAGGAACAGGTTTTGATATACACAGAGGAAAGGCGCCGCTAATAAAATAAAGCTATAAGTTAAACCAAATTAGACAAATACAACCAGTGGTTAATGAATAAATAACAACAAAAAAAAATCACTTATGAATTTTGCTAACAAAATATTTATTTAAATCAAACTTTTTTAACCTTAACCGAAAATGCTCAACTTTTTTACAAGAAACTAATTCGTTTGGAAGCTTGTTCCATAACTTGTTTATGATGATTACTACTGTTACTATACAAGTTAAATTTATCTTTTATCTATTGCGATGTATCTACTGATGAAAATAGCGTAAATATATCTGATTTTTTGCACTGAATGTCTTTTGTATATCGTTTAAAGTTTAAGTTTATAAATACAACATAATTAAAAGTTTAATTATAATGCTTTTTTAATAACCTTTGTTTTAAGAATACGTTGAAGAAAATAAAACTCGTGTATTAAAAATGTAAACCAGAAACTTCTAACGGTATAATGTAGATTCAATTATTCAATATATAAATTTGAATTTAATAAGTTCCTAAATGACCAGCACACTTAAATATAAATTCTATTAACAATTTAAATCTGCATACTTTTTATATAATACTAACTACAAACTTAACGTTGACGAAACGAATTTAACTATCATTTAATTTACTCTTGGTAAATACTACAAAATCTTCTTGATTACAAAAGCGCTCTTTGATAAAAGTAATTAATTATTCACTTTCTTACAAATTTATAATCTTAAATAAAGATAATCTATTTAAAGAACATTATAAGCTTAAATATTAAATCAAAGTAGCGGTCGATATAAAGAAGTTTACAGAAAGTAACTTAAAAATAAATAAACCAAAAAAAAATTACTAAATTTTTACAAAACTTTGTTGAGATCTTTGTAATTTTAGTTATCAGAAAAAAATTATTTAATTAGATAAAAAAAATTAAAGAAAACAAAGTAAAGGAAAAGCAAAAGTTTGTTGGTTCTTGCTATGTATAAAAAGAGAATTACAGACAAGGATTTAAAAAAAATTGAATTACAAACTTATGAAGATTTTCTATGTATGTAAAACTATTGGATTTAGCTCTAGGAAAACACTTTTGAGCAAAATTTTGTACTCGCAAAGCTTTTATAGAATTTGAAAAGCGTGAAAGTTTTAGAGCTAAAAGGGTAACAAAAAGAAACGCCTAAAACATACAAAAATTAAATCATTTTGAAGTTTATTTAATCAAAAAAAAGACAGTGAAGTTTAAAGAAAAAATTGACAGCAGTTACTTACTGTATTTTCCGACTATAACGTTTCTCGTTGAAACAGTTATAGATAAAATAAAGTATAGTATATTTTAACTTTATGAACCTTTAGTTTTTACCTTCTCAAATCATGCCTACCTAACTCAAAATAATTAGATAAAAAATGTTTAACACAGACAGAAATATTTTATAGTTTGGTGCAGTATTCCAAAATTAGATTTAAGAAGACAAAACTTTTGTTAAAAAATTTCGAAAAGTACAAGGTAAAGAAATTAAACTTATACTGTGTAAAACGAAACCTCACTTCTTAAAAATACTATAGAGTTAATTATTTTAACGTTTGATTCTTTATTTACATATAAATCAATCCATTTTTTCAACAGTTGTAATCATTGTTTTGCTCAAAGTTTTTTTTGTTACTTTGTACTACAATATCTAAGTTTTTTATTTTAAACAATACTAGTCATTTACTATGTTATACAAAAATATTCAAAACATTTGAACCTAAAAACTTAGAAATAATTTAATTTAAAATTACTATCTAAGTCTATAACTTTTTATAATAGTAGTACTTGTCAATTTTTTTAGAACTTTTGTTTAACTTTTGCAGTATGTAGTTTGGTATAAAATATTTTTGTTCTCTTTCAAACAAAAACATAATGTTAAAGCGAGATGTATTGAAATTAGAGAACATTAGAAGCTCCTATTTCGTAAAGATTACTGAAACTATAGAATAAAGTAGTAATAAGTAAAAAGAAGTTAAAAGAATATTTATCATAAAGGAAATAAACGGAGATAAAACTTAATAAAGTATAAATGACAATCTGTTGAATAAATTTCTAATTCTAGAACTACTACCAATATTAAATTATATATATGAGAAAGCTAAGAAAAAAGCGAAATTTGTTGTTATTACTAAATATTAAAAAAAAGCTTGGACATGGATTGTTAAAATAATTTAAATAACACATTAAAAAAGATTCTATGTTGATCTAATAGCACTTAAAATTTTTCTTTCTGATAAAACATTTCAACTATCTGATTACACACATGGGGGAAAAATTAAGTTTTCAAAGACTTTAAAATTTACTACTGAAGAAAATATTCCAACTTAAGAAAAAAGGGAAAGACTAAATATTGTAAAAAGAAATCAAAAAGCGAAATTAATTTAAAGCAGGTTTACGCAAAATATTAACATTTTACACTGATTCATGAAAGTTTTACAGAAAAACCAAAACAAAGTTAGTTATTGTGTTGCATATCGAAAAAATTTATGTGGAAATACTTTTAGATAAAAAAGATAGAACTGATAACTTTTTTTTTATCAACAATGTAATTTTGAAAGCATCTTAACTTTACAAATGGTTATTCTTTACTTACTTAACTCATGCTTGCTACTTTAAATTAATTAAGTTAACAAACTTGCTTTCTAATTGTAGTACTCGAAGAAAAATTTAGAGGTAACAAAAATTATGCTTTTTGGAAATATTAATTGAAAAAAAACAAAGTTATTTTTAAAGGAATGATGATACCACCTCTAATTGTCGATTTTGTGCATCATTGATTGTAGTTTTTCTTTTTAGCATTTAAGACTTTTGGATATAAAAGCATTTACATGTTAAATTAGCAAGGCAACAACTAACATACACTAGATATTTTTGAATTTGTAATAAATTCTAAAAAAGGTCTTAGGGATAAGTGAAACTTACACTAGATATTTTTGGGTTTTTAATGAAGAGTGAAAAAAATCTGAGGTACAATTTAAGGGAGGTTAAAACCTTACAAAGATTTTTTGGAGTTTCTAATAAAGAGAGACGATTATTTTTCATTTTTTGAAAAGGGTCACTTATGAAAATGAGTTTGGGAAACCCTGATCTAATTGTATACATGGAAATTTACACAGCAGTCTTTTGTAACTAAATGATACTTTTGGATACAGTTGTACAAACAAGGTAGTAAACGCATATATTTCAGGTTGTAGAAAGCAGTATAGTATGAAAAGCACATAATAAGAAAAGCAGATTTAAAATAAGTACAAACCTAAACTTTATACCTAGTATTTTTTATTTAACTTAGTTTAAAGACTAAATACCTTTGTCTAAAAAGATATTAGTACAAATTTAATACATAAGTACAATACTTTTATTTTGCGAGATCTAAAACATTTTTAGGTGGTCACTTAATATATGAATAGTTTAGCACTCAGAATCCATACTTACTAACTTTACTAATATAAAACAGAAAACACATCATTCATATTTTGTATTATTTATTATGTATTCATATTATAAAATTATAAACAAATATTGAAAGTCAAACAACAATTTTTAAGATGTAATAATAGCTAAAAAAGGTCAGATTACAAGTAATCAAAAATATCTTAAACTGCTAAAATTAATGGTAACAAAATTAAATACAACCAAGTTCATAGTATCTTTATTCAGTTTATACTTTTGTTGTAAACGAAGTATTTATTTGATCATTTACAAAGATTTACTTGTTTTCTCAAACGAAAATGATACTATAGTATTATGTAAAGACTTTTTATATCGTAATTGGTTTGCACTAACAAAAATTGTTGTATAAAACTAATCAACTGTAAGAGTAAAATTGTGGAACATGGAACTGCACTTCTTTAATGCTTACATAATTTTAGTACATGTTTAATAAAATTCACTAATAAATTTACGTTTGACAACATTTAATATATAATCATGATAAAATAACAACACATAGAGTAAACAAGGTAAAACCCGAAAGATAATAAATATGTATTTAGTATAAAGATAAACTTCTGAAATGTCATAAGAAATAATCCTTTGATTAGTTTAAAAATGAGAAAACTAAAAAAAGTTAATTTCATTTATTTTTTTAATAAGCTGCTACATTTACAATATGATTTCACCTGTGCCTAACTTAACTAGTATACTATTTATTATGATTATAATTAAGAGTATAAGTACATTACAAGAATAAAATAAAACAAGAAACTGTTTCTTATAATTTTTTTTTGTTATAAACCAAGTATCAAACCATCAACTCTTTTTTTAATTGGTCATGTTGTACAAATAGAGCTTTACAATTTTAAAACTAATACAAAACTATCGTAGTGGTCATGTTCTTAGAAAAACTTACTTGCGATAGTCAATTAAACTTACTTGCGAAATAACTTATATTTAATTTAAATCTTTTGTTTCAAGTTTAAACACACAAAAATATCCAAATTAAAACATTAGAAAACAATAAAAAAAGATTAATTAAAAAATCTTCAATATGATCATTAAAAACTCAATTATGACATCTATCACAATTACATTTGAAGAAAGAATATTTACTAAAAATGAAGAAAATTTCGTAGAGTGCAAGAAATGTTGCATCAAAATGGAATTAAGCAAAGATATCAATGGCTTTTAAAACTTAGTTTACTAAAACGGATTTAAATTGATTCTCCAAAAGCATTACAAAAGTACGTTTCAAATACCACTCGCAGTTCATATATAACTTTTTGCACTTTTAGAGCGAAAATTCAAAAGCAGCACATAAAAGTCACTTTGAAGTTTGTAAAATCATTAATTTGAAAGCAGTTTGCAGTAGAAACTGATTTTAAAAACAATCTAAAATGATGTTAAGTTTATTACGCTTTTGATTGTAAAGTATAATAGAACAAAGTTTATAAAAAAGAAACGGTTATGGTTGGCTTTTAGTCCAAAATTAGTAAAAAGAACAAAATACATAATTATTATTTAACAAAGAAGTGATAATCTGAAAAACTAACATTACAAAAAAAAATGCCATAGTTGATACGTAATATATTCATAACACAGTGTCACTATTAGTTTTTAAGTAAAAATAATAAAATGTAACTCACAATTTGATTCCAAAATATTCAGGTCTGAAAAAACTACAAACTTTAAAACGATTTCATATATTGTTTACAACAGAAGTTGAGCTTAAAATAAAGCAAAATACTAATCAAGCACATTGGGTAATCACTAAAATACAGATAAAAACTAAAATAAAACTAGATCAGGAAACTATGCATCGCCCCTGGTGTTTAGTCATCTTAGTGTTTTTTGATTGTTTACTGTCGAAACGTGATACTTCACGAAAAACTTTGTTAGTTTCTTTGGGTGTTCCGTCGTCTGCCAAACTATTTTGACCGTTGGATCGACCAACGTATCTTTCGTCAATTAAAAGAGACTGTTTGTGATTGCTCGCCGACAAAAGCCTTTGCTTGGCCCTCCGAGTTTTAAGCTCGCTCAAAGTCTCGCCTAATCGCGTTCCGACCGATTCCTTGGTTGCCACGGGCAACAGTGGTTGTTTTTTGACTTTACTGGACGAAGACTCATTGACTTTTGGCAATGAGATTTGTTTCGGCGGTGAGTTTTCATCGTTGTTTATTGCTTCTAAATGAGAAACGGCAGTGTTTGTTTCAAAGACTTCATCTTCCGAATGTTGTGATGACTCGCTACCGTCCGTAACCTTGTTTATTAAGAATTTAAATTATTCTGTTATTTAAGAAACTTTAAAAATAATGTTTTGTAAAAAATCGCATAAATATATAAAAGGTAACTAACTGGAAACTTAAGAACGAAATCACACAATAATAGTGTACAAATATGATACACTTAACTTGGACATGCTTTTATAGTTATGTTAAACCTTAAAAGCTTACCTACACAAAAATAAAATATCTTCAAACTAAAAAAAAGATGTTTTATACAAGTATATTTAATCTAAAATGAAAATAGATTGCATATACAACATTAAGTAATACTTAATTAAAAAATTGTCATAAAATACTAACAAGTTTAGATAACTTAAACTAAAAATGATAAAAGTTATCTGAAGATTTTAAAAAAACTTATTTATATACTTCATAAAATACCACAGATGTTCTTGTGCTAAAACTTTATTTCAACTAAAGGCGTTTCAATTTAACGCCTTATAACGTTACATCTTACTTCATAAAATATGTAGAAATCAAGAATACCATGCTGAACTATATATTTATTATATATAAACTAAAATACAGTTTACTTTCAACTTGTTTTTAAAACTTAACAGGTTAATATATATTTAAAAAAATATTACAATCTGTTTTATTAATTTATAAGTTAATTTCCTAACTGTTTTTTTTAAAGGTACTAAAATTTATGAAACATCATTGCAAACGTTAAACTGAAAGAAAAACTTTATATAATAAGTAAAATTTTTTTCATTTAAAAGTTTTTAAAAGGCTTTAAGTATTATCATATTATTAGAAATTCTCCTGAAGCTTTCAAAATTTAAGCATCTTCAAATTTAAATTAACTAAATATAGTTCTGAACTTTTTTTATTTGAAGTTTTTAGATAAAGATGCAATTCTAATATTTATAGTAAGTTACATTTCCTGCAAATACAAATTAAGAATAATTCTTAAAATGTAACTTGTGGAATTGTTGTAAAAATAAAAAATAGAGCAATGTCAGTAATTTTTTTTCATGCTGATCTTTACATACAAACACTACCCAATAAAATAAAAAGATAAAAACAAGCAAGGCTATTTTTACCGAACGATTTAAAACAAACAGAAAAACAATCAAAGCGTAGAAAGTGGTCGAAAGTTGTACTAACACACGCACGTTCGCCTCACTCCAAATCAAGGGAGAAGGTGCCAGCAAAAAAATATGTATTTAAGCATGCAATAAGAGCGCAGCGATAAAAAGTGAAGGGAATCGATACTGATTAACAATAAGAAAGTGCCACATGGCTGCTTGCATATATACATTTGTAATTGAATTGCACGAAATCGATACGGGTTAACTGCTTGAGACCAGAGTTGCTTGGAAAATTGCTAAATGTTCGGAAAAGTCAATTTTATGTTTTGTGCGCAGACTTTAAGCATGATAAGTCAGATATTTGAAGTACCATGAATTGCTAATTCATCGTTTAATACTTTCAAAGTAAATAACAAAAGTGTGAATTTTAACTAAGTACAATACATTCATTAATGCAAACTTTCATTATAATGCATAAATATGAATTTTCAGGTACATTTTATGTATGTTTATATTACTGATAAGCTTTAATTTTATTTAAGATCAAAATACTTTGCACAAAACAATGAAAATAATGAATTTTATGAAACGTAGTTTATCTTTAACTTGTACAGCATATTTTTTGCGTTTAAATTGCAACTATTTCATTCCATATTGTTATACCTAAATTAAGTGTAATATTTTATATTGTTCATTTATACTTACAATAAAATTAAATACTTCACTTTTGTCAAATAAATAGATAGAATCTGAAAAAAAAAGACAAAAAACTACATGTTGATTAGTACCGTTCAAAAAAAAATTTGACATTGACGGTATTCGTGTAAGACTACTCTAAATAATGACTTAAACTCACGAATGACAAAGAAAAATAACTGAAGGTTTTTTTTTAAATATCTTTTTATTAAAGCAAACAAGTAATTAAAAAAAAAAGATTTGGCTCTTTGCCTAAACTAAAGAAAACTTATATAATTAATAATAAAAATGAAAGTTTACTTATTTTCTTCTCATTAAAACTAACTTAGTTATTTACTGACTTAGGTTGACTTTTTGAAATACAGCTTGTTCGAATTTATTAAGTAAAACTAATCACTTATAAAGCACTCAATTTATTCAATTAAACTTGTCTAAGGTCTGCCAAAATTTGATTTATTCAGTTGTGTAACAACTTAGCTTTGTAGTAACTTTTTTGGTCATTTTTTAGCCTTATGACATATTTTTACAACAAAAACAACAAACGAAAACAAAAATTTACATGTCATGCCAATTATTTTATAACTTAAATAAAACTAATATCACTTTGAAACGATTTGACAAGACAAAAAAAAAACAACTACTGGCAACTTAAGTGACCAGCGAACAAAATACAACCTTTGTATGAAAGGAAACGGTCAGTTAGATGGGAATAAGAAGGCACGGTAAAAATACTCCCACCCCTGCACAGAAAACACAACTACGAAGAAGTTGAACTCGACGAAGGCTTTTTCTTGCTCGACAAAGGCGAAGTCAACTTGGGAATGTGGAAAAATTTGAACTTCTTTCCAGACTGAAGTTTGAAATTAAGTCAGCAATTGCTTTTTAAAGACTTTTTTTGTTTTGAAAAGATGAATTTTATAGACTAACCGTTGAGATTTGAAATTTTGATTGTGCAGTTTGACCAAGTTACTTATTTTTTCAAGAAAACAAAATGGCGGTCAGGTTAAGAAAAGAGAGCAACGGATTTTTTAATAAATTAAGCTGATCTTTACAGTTTTTATCAAACAATAACAATAATATAAATCAAGCAACTTAAGTATCAGTTGTAACTAAAATAAAATACAGGTCTTTTTAAATAGTTTTTGTTAAAAAATCAAACACATAAAGACTTATTTGATTTTAGATTCGAACTTTCTGGAAATTTAAACATAAACTAATAACTTATATTACAAAACAGTTATCTAGTACAAAACAAAATATATTTTTAGAAAGTATACTAAAACTATTTCTAAAAAAATACTTATTTGAAAGTTTTAATAAAATATTTACCTAATAGTGTGTTTTTTCAATCAAAAACTAATAGTAATTACAAAAATAAACATATTTATAAAACTTAAATTTATGACGTAACAGGGAAGTGTTTTTATATTATCACAAAGCTGCATTAAATGTTTTTATAAAATCTAAAGGCTTAACTACTCTGTTAAACAAAGAAAGTTTAATGATTAAATCACATTGTTTTAAGTTTTTAACTTGTATCGTAAAAAGAAATATTATAGTTGTACATCATAAGTATTTTCGTCTTACAAATATTAAACAATTTATTCAATAAAACACTCGGATTACCTTAGACAAACACCGTTTAAAGTCAGTGACAACTTATAACGTTTGTTCAGTTTAAAAACTACTTTAAACTTCCTTGGGATCATCAAAAACTAAGCAAAAAGAAGACAGATTATAATTAATTTTAACGTTTTTTGTATTGAAAACTAGTTTTAAATTTTAAACTTACATGCTCTTTTTCGCTTCTTTCTTCTTTGTCGGTTAAACTAGGATTCTTGAATAACGACTGCGCCTCGGAAATTGCCTCAACAGCGGATATTCCCTTCTTTTTGTCACGTTTGCTACGAACTCGCATTGATTGCCTGTTTCCAAACGAACAATTTTATTTTACTAAAAGGTTAATGAAAATTAGTTTGATATTCATATTTTTAATCTAAACTTAATTTGGGTGTTTATGGATTTTTACAAACATCAAGACTTGCTTTGATAAAACTTTTTTTTTTTGACTATTACATCTGTTTTGACGTATTTGTAAGAGTAACACTTGCACTACGTTTAATCTTTAGTTATAAAGATTTAAAAACGTAAAAAAATGGAAGTTTGTTAGCATATAAAAGTATACGTCTTATCTATTTAACTTTAATTAATATTAAGTGAATCTTCGCTGTGTTATTTTAATTAAGCTATTCTATAGAGATTAGAAGATTTAAAGTTTATTGTTTAACATCATTATAAAAGTTCCTATAACTGTGTTATTAACTTAACATAGAGAAACGTCGTTAGATAAAAAATTAAAGGTTTTTGAAAATATATAACATTTTGTTTAAGCTACTAATTACATTTTTAGTACTTTTTGATGAATGATTTTTAAATAAATAACCTAATTTTTAGTTGTTTAGGTTCAGACACAAATAATAAAGATAAAAACAATAATAACTATTACTATTATTAAGACTATCACCAGCATAATTAATTTTAATATAAACGAAATGTAAGAAAAATAAGACTTAACACTAATGTTAGTTATTTGTAATCGGATAACAAATAATTATCCAAGTTTTACACAAAAATAAATTAAATTTCTATACAACAAATGTAATGAGTTCATAGTTTTCACGTGTAAAACACTACATCTAAATAAACGCTGTATACATGAACTATAACAAAGTATTAGTAAAAAAAATAACAGAAAAACACAACATAACATTTACAAATCAACTAATTTTGATAAAATATTATATTAATAACAAAATTTTAAAAAAATATTTGGTAAAAATATCTTAAATTTATTAAGATTTTGTTTAAACTATAAAGAATAAACATTACAAACACTTAAACTTTAGTATTACTTCGGAAAATTTAACAAAGAATTTTTTATTTTAGCTATACATATTATATACAAATTGTGCTTACACTCAAATTCAATGCTTTAGGACTTAGGTTTAACTTATTTATAACATATGTGTGATTGGCTAAATACAGCAACTTAGAATATTTTTTGTTATCAGAATTTTAGTGATAAAAAAGTTTGAACAGCTAAGATACTAAAGAATATAGTTTATTATATATACCCGCTAAAACTGTTGAAAAACATTATTAGAAATATAAACTATTTTTTAAAAGAACTTTTATATGTTCGGCTATTTCTATTTTAAAACATTCTATGTAACTCTTATGCTTTTTATGAAAGTAATATTCAAATTTAAAGTATCGAAAACGATTTTTTTTGGTTTATTGCAAAACAAAGCATTACAGATAAAAGAGTTTAAAACATGCTTTTTAATAGGAAACAGTATAAAAATAATTAAAGTAAAATTAATTTGATTACCACTAAACACTTAAAATTAATAAAAAACTTTAAGTTGTTGGCTTTTTTAAAATTACTTTGTTAGGACATATGTACAAAGAGACATATTATTTTATTTAAAAGCCGATTAAAATGTTTTAAAGATATTTTAAAGAAAATGATGGAATAAATCTCTTCAGAGTTAAAGTTTATACTAACAACTTATTAAACGCAGTAGTATATTATTAATTATGCATTACAAAATTAAATTTAGTATGTCTTTATTATTAGTGAATACTAAAATTATTTGGTTATCATGAATTTGTTGTATTTAGTAATAGAACGGGTGTTTTTTCCAGCACAAAACAACATCTTTTAGTTTTTCAATGAAAGATTATTCAAAGTATTAAATATGAAAACTTTACCACATAAAAAACAGAAAAAAATTTAAATTTACTACTACTTAAAAGAAGTACTACTTTTGTATAACCAATATGGTTATGAAAACTTTAAATTTCTTCGTTAAAATTTCAACTTAAAAAATAAAATAAAACTTAAAAGGTTAACCCAGCTTAGCAAACAGCTTAAAGCTGAAATTATTCAGATTTTTATCTTTGCAATGACGTGTGCTTTCAGTCAACTTTTATTGAAATCCAATTCCAGCTAACATTGCTTCTCATCATTATAAATTTAATTCGACGGAAAACTGATCGAACATGGTGTTTATTGATTTTAAAAGAGGCTATTTCACTAAGTGTGACGTCATAGAGACATTAACCAGGAACGCCAACATAATTAAAAGTACGTACTTTTTCTTTGATAAGCTTATTTAAAATGCATATCAAACAGAATTAATGTTACTTTTATTGCTCAAAAGAACTATATTTCAATGTGTTAGGTAGTTTGGTCGTATTTTTTTAATCATGTTTTTATTGCTCAAAGAAAAATAATTTTTAAAACGGATATAAAAACAAGTAGCTGAGATATTTCGAAATACGACAGGTTACATAAAGAGTATTTTTATAGTAAAATAAAAAGTAGAGCTTGACACAATATGTTAAGTACTATATTTAACTGTAGTACAACTGTATTAAGTAAAAATAAATATATATTTATTTATAAATAGTCAAATAAATGTTATACCTACTTGTTACACTAATAAAGTAAGACAACTTATTTTATTTATAAGTGATTTGGTTTACTTATGTTTCATTAAATATTTTAGAATAAACAAAAAAAACTTTACACATGAGAAAATAGTCAAAAATTATCTTCAAATAAATTAATGATTTATTATTGTAAAATGGTAAATTGAACTTCGCTATAATGTAAATGATAAACTGATCCATATTTACTTTTTATTAAATAGGAAAAACTTTATTTAATTTTTTTTAAATTAAGAACTGATTTTTCTATACCTTTATATGAAGTCTTATGTAACTTTTTGTCGTTTTGTTTAGAAACTATAAATAAAAAACAAGTAAAAAAATTAACATACAACAGTTTTGTGTCATACAAAAAAGGAGGTAGTTTGTTTTAAAAACCTTAATAAAATAACTATAATCTTTCCGTTTTATTATGTAAAGAACTATAACAATAAAGGTATAATTTAATAAATAATAATATTGATTCTTATATTAAAGCTTAAAGTATAAGTCAGTTTTTATGTAACAAAAATAGCTTTTGAGATAAAGTTATTTTTGACAAAAGTTTCCGATACAAACGTATATACCGAATTTTTTCACTGTCAATTTACTCAAAAACTTAAAAAATCACTAACAATTTGAACTCTTTTTCATTTTTCAAGCTATTGACATCAAATTTTTAGGAAATGTTCGTTGCATTAAAAGAAAAAAAATCTATTGTAAAAACTAAAAACAACCAATAAATAAAAAATTCATGATCAAAAGATGAAAAAAAATCAATATTTATTAATAACTATTTAAATTAAAAATTTTAATTTATTTTTAAAAATTCCTACAATAAAACTTTTTATTATTAGCTTAAAATTAAACTGAGAAAGTTTGAAAAATATTGCTTTAAAACTGTAGACAGAGATTTTTAATGAAGTAGTATTTTAATTTCGCCCTTCTACAAACATCCTGTTGAACTGTCCGAATTTGTCTCATCATATATTAAAAACTACATTTAATTATAAATAACAACTTTTAGTTAAAATAAAGACCTTTAAATATAATCAACATTTAAATAAAACTAACCCATTTGCCTTTAATCAGTTTTTTTTGTAATAAAAGTTTGTTTTAAATCATACAAATACTCTTGACACTATGTCTGTATTTGATTCAAATTTAATCTAAAACATTACTTCAAAACTACAATATTGATTCAATTAATAAAACAACTAACCCTCTAGAATTACTTTTTCTTTGACTCCCATTGACAAACTTATGGAACGGCATTTTCAGTTTGCTTTTACTTTTTTGCTTTACCTTGTTTTGTTTGATTTTGAGCAGGACGGATTTAATAACTTCATCATCTGTAAGATCTTTACCAAAAAACACAAGAGTTAACATATAAATTATTAAATTTTTGATAAGATACAACAAAAAAGTAACTATTAAACTCCAAATATAAATTAAAAGGTGACAGAAATAAACAGCATGACAGCGTTTTCAAAACACATTTTAGAAAATAAAAAATAACATTAATATATTTTCTGAAATACTATGTTTGATTAAATAATTTTATCATTTTAATTTTATGCTTAAACAACAAACTAAAAGCTTTAATAAAACATAACAGTTAAATTCGCTTATCTTGTTTAACGTAAATTGTTTTTCAAGTTTTTATTTTATTTGGTAAATAATTTCAATTAATCATTTAAGGTAAAGCACCTTTTAAGATAAATAATTTGCAGTCTATAAAGAGGATAAACATTGTTAATAAGTATTTACGCGTTCTTTCTAAACTCAAAGCTTTATAAACAATAAAAATATTACCGGATGGTATCTCTTCATTATTGCTTTTAATGGTAGGGTCAGCATTGTATTCAAATCCCAAAATTTCGACCAGATCAATCTGTTTCAATTTGAAAATTACAAACGAAATTCACCATTATACTTAGTTTACCATAAGACATAAAGTATTTTTATATTTAAAAATTTAAATTAGATGCACAATTCTTAAAAAATAAAAGAACAAAAACTTAAAATAAACTAAAACCATAGCAAGTTACACATCAGATTTAATTATCAACCTGGGATGCAGAAAATTAAAAACTTAAGTTTACTAAATTAAACATACACTTCTGCTTGGTCTTTAAAATAGTTTGCTACTGAAGTTTTAAATTTCAGTTAAAACTTTGTAATTACTATTACGGCTTTAAAAATTTAGCACCTTGTAAAATTTACATCATTTATAAACTAAATAAGTTGTAAAAAAAACTAATGGTATTTAATTAAAACTTAGTGACAGTCATTAAAAGCAAAACTAATAATCTTTTCAGAAAATATGCGTCAAAAATTGTTTTTAAATAAGAATTTAAAATAATCTCAATTTTTTTAAATAATAAACTTTTATAAAAATATTTACTTTACTGAGAAAAATTATAAAAGTTTGACACATAAAGTTTTAGCCAGTTTTATCTAAATACTAAACCGCTACCTTTATAATGGAAGTTTATGGCATTTACAAAGTTCAGAAATTTTTTAATAACTTTCTATATTTAGCAAACGCAAAAACATTGAGCTGTTTACAATATCATACTT
The DNA here is from genome assembly GCF_965202585.1 of Thalia democratica. Classification (NCBI taxonomy): domain Eukaryota; kingdom Metazoa; phylum Chordata; class Thaliacea; order Salpida; family Salpidae; genus Thalia; species Thalia democratica. The sequence continues at coordinate 45,271,089 of NC_139166.1, read as the reverse complement.
TGTTTCAAACATATTTAATACAGCTATCGATTTTACAATACCTTACGTTTAAATGTAGAGCTAGGTCGACATTTTATCATGAAGCGCACCTTTCTGTTAAAACTCTATTTCAAAATACAGTAAGTCACAACACTAAATGTTATGACACTTGAGTTTATATTAAAACATACAACGGAAAGGCTTTAAACAGAACTTTTAGTAAAAAAACCTATCTAGACCTATTCAAGTAACATAGTCTATAGAATGCTGTATACCAGTGGTGAGCAGTATTTTGTAAGTATTGAAATGCTTTGCGAGCCAGGTTTTACATAATAGAGTAACTAAAATTAATATGAAATATATAAAAAATGTCCTTAATAAGTTTGAAAAAAAATCTTGAAAGCAAAGTTAAATTGTTATGAAGTGTTTGTTTTCACTTCATAACAACACCTTATGTGAAAAAAGCATTAAAATCAACTATGAAAACTTTTGAAGATACTGGGATAAAAATACGTACTGCGTTTATAAAAAGGGAGAGATATTTCTCTAAAAGGATTTGATAAATCGAATATATTAAATTTGCGTGTACTATAAATTCACGTATCCAGGCGATTTAGACAACCAGTATATGGCGAAACTGAACAATAACTGTTTGTGAGAATAAAAGAACATATAATTCGAACTAATAGAGCAGTGCTTAAACACATTGAAAATTGCACATATTGTAAAAATTATGATATAATTTACAACTGTTTTGACATTTTTAAAGTGTGCAATTTTTAAAATAGTTTATTATCTACTCTAAACTAATTTAAATAATCAACTTGGTTTAATCAGGGTTCGTGGGCGAAATTTTTTTCATTTAGCCTGACTGGGACCAATTTAGCCTGACATTTTTTCAAATTAAGGAAAATCCCCTTTAGAAGTCATTTTAGATATTGGGAGTTCTTAATTAGTACTATTGTAGTCTCCGACTTCAACTAGCTTTATCACAAAAATATTTTTAGCTTTAAAATCTGCAAAAAGCAACTCATAGCTTAGTTATAACTCAATAAAATAAGACTAAATTGTGAAAAAGGTGATTACGAGATTCAACAAAAGGTTTTAAGCATTTATTTTTACTAATACTGACTGATTTTGTCTTTAATAACTAAATATTTATTTAGAGATAAATTCCCATTTCAATTTGATCTTAAAAAGATTTATCAATTTATTTTAATCAAAAATTTTCAAGCATTTGAATTGAGTAAAACTGAGATTCTTAAGTAGAAATTTTTAAATAAAAAAACTGATTTAGCCTGACGTTTTTCAACTTTTTTCAAAAAAACTGATTTAGCCTGACTTAGCCTGACGCGCACGAACTCTGTTTAATACAACAACAAATATTGGTTAATGTTTTCACGTAACAAAAACTATTTTTATAACAAAAATCAAACTGACATGACACCAACAGGCAGCTGCATGAAGGGGAGTCCAACCGTCGTTGTCTCGAGCATCGACTTGAGCTCCCTGCTTCAACAGAAACCTCGCCAAGTCGCTGAAACCGTGAGCCGCCGCGAAATGGAGCTGTAACACGAACTTGCTTATGAACTAACAAGCACTTAAATATTATAAAAAAGTATTGTAAAAATACGAAATGTTTAGACAAAACTTGACAAATTTTCACAGTACTCTTCCTTCCTTTATTTTTTTACAGAGCTTCATTGAAGTGTGTTTAACTTGTTAACACATAGAAACATATGTTAGTTTAATAAAGAAAGAGTTCTGTGGAAATTCGTTATTATTTTATATTCCATTGAACTTGATTCGCTAGAATCTCATTAGCAAACGATTGACTACAAATTTTCCACATTAAATATTATAGCTATTGTTTGTAAATTTATTGAAATAATTAATCTAAAACTTGTAAAAGTTATTTGTATTTAAGTTACAATTAAAAGTTTTTTACTTGTAGACTTTTATTTAAAACGTTTGATAATGTTTATTTTTGATGAACTTAATTAATGTAAGGTAAAAAATATTGCCATCATAAAGTATACAAGAATAAGTTATTTATTAGTTTATAAAAAAATACGAAGCTGTTTGTTTAAGCTATAAAAATTAATCATTAACTGCAATTATCATTATTATATATAAGATAATTAGTTTTATTTCTCTATAAGTTTATATAAACCTTAAAAAAAACTCAAAGTAAATTAAAAAAGTATATAAAAATAAGAATATCTTTCATAAAAATAACAATAAGTACAACAAAAAATAAAATTTTAAACTAAAATTTGTTCAACTTATCTCTTATAAAAAATTTAAATAAAAATCAAAAAATTTACGATAATCAAGCTTAATAAAGTTTAATTAACTACTTTTTACGTCTTATTTAAAATTTAAGCCGTGACCAGCATAGTTAAACTTTATTTCTTGTCGTATTTCTAAGTAACACTTTATAGTGAAAAACACAAATGACTGCTAAAAGTAATAAAATAGTAAATGTTATTTTCTACTTCAAAAAAGACATGACATATGGAAAAAAACTGTTCACTGCTGACCGAGTAAGTTAGTAAACATAAGTTGTAAACAGTCACAGCGTACCAATATTTAAAAAAATATAAGTGAGGTAAATTAAAATTAATCTGTATAGCTTTATTCAAAAAGATAAAAAAATAGAGACTTTTTCATCAAATTAAGTCAATATACATTGGCAAAAATGTTTATGTTTGTTTTACTATATTACTAAGTACATAAATAACTGTTTAAATAAACTTTTTATATTTAAATAGTAACTCAAAAAAAATTAAATCTTAGAATGTATTTTATAGTATTTGAAAAACTATTTCCGTAAAAACTCAACTGAAGAAATTTCATTAAGTTTTTTTTTGAAGTCTAGTATAGCATGAGACAAAACATATATTACACATCAAACCATTTTCTTTGTATTTAGTGTAATGCATTTGAGTTTATCCAAAAAATACTCAAACATTTAATTATTTACATCCTAGCTAGCTTCAAAAATACCGTGAGAAAATAAACTACACAAATTTTAAATATAAAAATTTACCTAGCACAAAAAAATCCAAATGATTTAGCAAAGCTAATATTTACCTAGCAATGTCAACAGTTAGCTCATACATTCTATCGAGCTAGGCGACGTTTGAAAATTTTACACTAGGAAAACAAAAAGTATAGTACATTTTAAAAAAGTACTCTATTTTTAAACAATTTTAAACGAACTTTTAGGCCGGCTAAAAAGCGCTTTAAAACCATTTGCGCGTCACCGAGCCACCAATTAAGCGTAATCCGGTGGGGCTTGCGGCTAACAAACTTAGCTTTTTGTCGCGGATTTTAGACGGGAAAACAACAAGTTGATCAATAATGCAATCACAACAAACCGCAACGCAAACATTTTAACAAGGTCATAGTGTAATCGCTGTGCGTCGAGCCAGGCCGACAGAGTTTTAATGCAAATTTCAGTCGCTTTTTTTTCAGTCGCTTCATATAAAAACAGCACCCAGCTTATACAACCAAAATAAACTTACTAAGAAAAAATCTACAACCTTTTTTCATTCACAAACAGATTAATTAGACATTAAATTAAACAATCTTAAAAAGGAAGGTGACTCCAACAACTCAAAGTTAAAACTCACGCGGGTGGCGTCCGTATCGTCTGATTCGTTGGGATCGAACGTCGTCGAACGCGCCTTCAGCTTTAAGTCGTTCAAAATTTCCCGCTCCTCAGTGCCCCGTATCCTGTTTATTTGCGCCTGGGTGATGCCTGCCAATTTTGATTGGAACTATCATAAACGCATAAGTGTAGAACTACGCGGAGGAAACTATACCAACTGTATTGACGTGAACAATAAAACTTTACAGCATAGAATCCATAGTTCTAAACCATAACAAAATCATTTTTAAAACACGCCCAAAGTTAAGGTTGTTGCGATATCGAATATCAAAACTGAAAGAAATCGTACATATTTTGAATTTACTATATTGTTTTAAAAATAATATATTTAGAAAAGATTGTCGTTATGTTTTATAAGACACATGTACAGATCATTTTATATTTATCTCTAAAAACTATTTATCAAATTTATCTTGTATAAGTTTTAACAAATAAAAAACATAATTTAAAATGTGTTATCAAGTTCTAGAAACTTATCTGTTTAAATAATTTTTCATAATAAGTTAACTTTTATATTGTAATTAACTTGGTTATCTTTTTACGACATTGTAACATTATCTTTTTCATACTTTTAGAATATATCTTTTTACACAACTTTTATACACTTTTTATACAATTTCTATCTCTAACAAAATGGCTGCTTAAAAATATTAAAAATATTTATCTCGTGACAATATTTCGCCTGTTTAAAGCAAAACTAATATGTTTTCGCAATCATATAACAAACACTTGGCTATCAATCCATGTGACATTATGCGACCTGGTTTCGTCCTCATTAGAACTCATCAGGCAAAAAAAGATACGATAAGCCTCTTTACTAGTCAAACGCGATTAACTACATTAGCCTGAAAAGTTTTGTTTGTGGGTACAGTTGAAATGACGCAACAAAATCGTTGCTAACTAAACGTGTAATACATTGTCGGATTAAATTTTACTCTCGTTTGATAAGTTAACTAGTAGCAATATTTTTTTGTAAAATATGCGCAACAATTTTAAATGTATGTAAAAGCTGACAATGTCAGGAATACCTTTATATATTAGTTTTTTATAAAGTACATCCTAAGTACTTTTCTTAATCAAATTGTGGGGGTTTTCAAACTTTCATTTTGCCTTATTACAACTTTTTATTATTTGTTTTTAGGAATCTATATAGTAAATCAATTTGTTTTGTAAATATTTTCTAAAAACTAGTTAAAAAAAATAGCATTAAAAAAAATTAATGCATCGAGACTATTCATTTTTATTCGTATTATCAATGTTTACTTGTATAGTGAATTAAAACTATACCCAAAAATATTTTAAAGCCATAGTTTGAAGCCAACTATAACGCAATTTTGAACCATTTGTACATTTGCAGCAAGTGATTGCATTTAAATACAGTTCTACGACAACCTTATGCATACAATGAATAAAAAAATAAATTTGGGTAGGTTACCTTTTGCGGCCATAGCAGATTCAACGTAATGCAAGGTTTCGTCTTCCTCACAAATATCATACGGCATATTTTGATCTGCATTCAGGGCTAGAAGATCGGCGTTTCTGTTTTTATTTTTAATTATTTTTGAAAGTTTAAAATGATTTAAGTTAAACATTTTTATAAAAATTTTGGTGTATATTAGTTCTTATTTTTTTTATAATAGAAAAATAAGTATTTTAATTGAAAAATAAGAATTTAATACAGGAAATTAAATATTTTCAAATATTAAAACATTTTAAAACTACTAAAAAAAATTTGCAAGTTTGCAATTTATTTTAAGTAGAAGAAACTTCTGTTGAGTGTTTTTTTTGTAGTAATTTTACTTTAACATAGTTTCAAAACAAAGTTCACTGTTGTCTCGTAAAAAAACATTATTCCAGATGAAAGATTTGTAAATTACAAAAAAAAAAAGTATTTGTTGTTAAAGTTTATATTTGTTTTATTCAAATTATATATATATTTAAAAGCACAATAAAAAGTCAATGATTTTCTCTTATGCTACTGCTGTCGTAACTATTTACACTAAAACGTTAAAGTACTAACAATATAACTTCCTTAAAATATTTGATCTAAACACTTTGCAAGAACTATAACTTAAAACATACGTTTCAGCTCCAGAAAAAAGAAAAGTAATCATATCAAAGAAACCTAACACAAAATCAACAAAAGGACAAGGGGAAAACGTCGTATAAAAAAGCACAAGTGCAACCAAGATGCAAAGAATCGATCAACACAAAACTGAATGTTTCTACAACGCGTTGTGACGCAAGCACGTATGCAGGCAAGGTGCAATGTGACGTAAAAATGCGTGAATCACTTTGTTCTCGATTAAAAAACAATATTTTTGTGATTTACTTTCCGTCTATAAACACTTAAATAGGGAAAATTACCTGTAAGTTTAATACATACTTTATTTTTATTAAAACAGGTAAAGTTTAAACAAAAAAATAACTATTAAACTATAGTTTAAAGCTGCAACAGAGCAAATAAACTTAGCTGATTTTAATATAAACTATTTGTTTTTGTCAATGAATTATATTATATTCAAAAGTCTTCAATAGCTGTAAATTTTAGTTTTAAAGTTTTAAGTAAAACATAAAATTTAACTAAGTTTTAACATGCCAAAAAATGTTGTAAATTTTTTCTAGGTTTTCTGAATTTATTCAAGGTTTTCAAAAAAAGAGTTTTTTGGTCCATTTTTAGTATAAAACTAAACTTAAGGAAAAAAAAACTGTCTTAAATAGTATAAAAACGTTGAAAAACAACTGTATAGCTACTTTAATGTGTTTTTTAATAATAAAATTTTATGATACAAAAAAAGTTTGTCTTTCTGTAAAATTTTTGTTTCTAGTCCAAATTTCGTTACTTTACATAAAAAAAGAGTTAGAAATTGTATGTTTTTTTTATAACTTTTGTTCAAAATTCCAGTTTTTTCAAATTTTCTCAAATTTTAGATTTTTTTAACTCTAAATTTTCAAATCCCAGATTTTTCCAGGAATCCAGGTTTTTTAGCAACCCAGATCTATATCTAGTTTGAAATAAGCTATTCTTGCTTTTTGTCGTACTCAATCTATTTTTTACTAAACACATATTAGTTTAAAAAAAATACAGATAATTTTTTTTTTAAAGTTGTATTTATTTAAATTTTGCTACTATTTAACTTTTAGATGGATAGATAACTTATTCTATTCATACATAAGTTATTTAAATTCAAAACAAATAAAAAAATTTTACAAAGTATTACTTATAAAAAAGTATGTAAATTATAAGAAGTATTCTGGATTACAATAATTTTACTACAACAATTTAAAACGTTTTAAAATAGTTCTTTTATTTTTTAGGTTTAGTTTATTCTGATTTTTTTGTTAAGTTATGTGTTTTAAATTTTCTATAAGTATTTCTACAACCAGATATACAAGCAACAAAGACCTCAACTAAACAAATACAGCAAAAACATAAACCATAATCTAAGGAGCCCTCAAAAGCAAAATGCAAAACCTTCTGGTGAATTCTGTCCTTGCAGCAAGTCAAGGTAAATTTAACAATGAAAAATATTAAAAACAGAAGCTGAGAAATATACTAAACAGTTTTAGTAGATAGAACACTGAGACAAAACATCGGATGACATCAATGCATCTTAAACAGTGTAATCAGTACTTCGGCTGTTACAGTTATCAAGAGACTAAATCAGAAAAGAACTAAAAAAAAAATAGTTAGATGAATAAACTAAACTACAAATTAGCAAACGAAAAACAGAATTGAAATATTTGGTTTGTTTAATAAAAAATAAATTACACTACTTAATAGGAAAGAACTTGCATTAGTAAAACAGACCTGAAACTTTAATATGATTTTCAGAATATAAAACTAAGGGTTGCCAAGTTTTTTTGAGAAATTTCTTCCAGGTTTCTGATTATCTTCCAGGTTTTTAAAAGTATATGTTTTTGGTCTATTTTTAGTTTTAAATCTAGGTTTAAGGTTAAAATTGTGCTAAGCAGTATAACAACATTGAAGAGATACTTTAAAACTACTTAAAACGTGTTTTTGTTAAAAATTTTGTGATGATGGCAATTTTTTTTATCTATGTGGTATATTTTAAATGTCAAATTAAAACTTTACTACTTAAGATGTAAAAATATTGTTAAAAACTCAAGGTTTTTAAGTAATTTTTTTAAAGTTCTAGGTTATTCTAGGATTTCAGGTTTTTTAGCATTCCTGAAAATTGTAAATAGGAATTAACTAATACAATTTTACTCTAAGATAAGTATAAATTAACTCTACTGATGCCGTAAGCTCTACCTGATATAGTATTTCGTTAAATCAAAACTAAAATTTACTACACACTTTTTAAGTTGGTAACAATTAATTAAAAAAATAAACTCGAATTTTGAAATAACAAATTATAAAGGGGTTTATTTAGTAATATTTACTAAGATTTTTTTTTAAACGAATATAGTTTTCTATAGTTATTTAAAAAAGTATTTTAAAATTATATATGTGATAAAATTTATAACATCGTTCATGTAGAACTACTAAGCTTAAGCTCATTTTAGTTTATATGTTTATACTTGTTTTGTTTCAGATATTTTACATTGTTATTAAATTCACTTGATTCTACAACGAGTTATTTTTCATGTAAAGTATCTTCTTATGGTTGTGATAAAGTGCCCAATTCAAGAATGCAGCTACTAAATGTCAGACCAATCATGTGAATTAATTTGCAGGCTTCTGGACCTACATATGGTTGACCATAAAAATAATTCTGGTTCATCAAAAAGTGTATCAATGGCAAATGAACCTCAACTGATTCGGCCAAGAGTTGACCGTGGGATCATCCAAGAAACATGGATTGCATTCAATCGCAGGTGGGAGGCATTCAAAATTGGTTCGAACATAAGCAGCCAGAATGCAAGCATACAACTGTTTCAATGTGCTTGGTGATTTCATGTTGGCAAATAATCCTAGGTTGATGGCTAAATCAGAAGAATATGTAGCTAAATTGATGGAGTCAGTAGCAGTCATAAAAGTTGCAGTTGGTGTCAAAAGAGCAGACCTGTGAGCTTGCATCAAGACTACGATGAACCTTTCAGAACATTTGCAACCCGTGTTCGAAGTAAGGCAGAAACATGTAATTTCACTACAGTTAGTGAGGGTGAATGTGGAAAGAAAATGTTACAAGTTATACAGAAAAAGCAATTAAAGACGTGATTCTTGAAGGTGTAGGTGACGAAGATATTAGAAGAGAAGTTTTAAGCACTGAAGATATCTTGTCCAGGTCATCGTTTGAGATAATATCCTTTATTGAAAGTAAGGAAATGGACAGATATGCAACAGAGAACTCTCGGATGTATCAGCAGTATCTTCGTTTCAACGACAGAAAAAGCAATCTTTTAATGTAAGAGATAAGTCCTAATATGTACCTTGCCAGCGCTGTAAAAAGTTGTTTTATCCATTCAAAGGGAAAGGAACTCAGAATGTAAAACCATTCAGATATTGTTTTCTTGTTGGCGCAGCCAGCCAAAGAAGGTTAATGCTGTTCAAACCTATGATGATAGTTCCTGCAACAGAATACACAGATACAGTGATACATATTACAATGATACAGAATGCAACAGAATACACAAGTAATGTCATTACACGCTAATAAACGAACTATGTTGAACAACATTATTTATTACAAGAGAAATTTGCGTAGAGCCAAGACATTAGACCATCCACGCGCATCAATTAAAATCACTAAATAGGCACAAATAAGTTTGTTATGGTAAGTGCTTTAGCTGATACTGGTCCATAGTCAAATCTTTGGGGATGGAAAAACTTTCAAGATGCTGGTTTTGGTAAGAATAACTTATTTCCTGTATCAGTCATAATTCGGGCTGCTAACAAAATTCCAATAAATATTTTAGGCGCTTTCAGAGCTACTGTTAGTGGAATGCCTTCAAAAAATGAGGTATTTAGCTGCAATAGTATTATTTATGTCAGTGACTCAGTGACTGGGTTTTTTTCTCTAGTATGAATCAATGGTTGAACTTCGAATTATAAATAGAGATTCTCCCACTATTGGTTATCAGCTGCCTCATCAGCATTCTAAAGTTGTTGCAAATTTGAATGAAAAAGGCTACAAGTGAAAATTTGAGTAAGATGCGTGAGTGGGTTCTACAAAGATATGCAGCATCTACATTTAATACATGTACACATAAACCACTTAATCAAATGAGTGGGCCCCCACTTGAAACTCATTTGGAATATAATGCTAAACCTCGTGCTTTTCATACTCCAGCACACGTACCAATTCGTTGGAAAAAGCAGGTTGAAGCGGATCTCATCAGGGATGAGAAGTTAGGTGTTTTGGAATGTGTTTCATTTAGTGAACCTGTAATCTGGTGTCATTGTAAGGTTGTCACAAGGAAACAAGATGGGTCACCTAGAAGAATTGTTGATCTCTCACCTCTTAACAAACATTGCAAGAGAGAGACATATGCTTCAGAAACTCCGTTTAAGTTGGCACGCAGAATTCCAACAGGAACATTCAAGACTGTAACAGATGCTTGGAACGGGTATCATGGTGTTCCTTTGAGAGAAAGTGATAGGCATCTCACAACATTTATCACTCCGTTTGGTAGGTTTCGTTATACTATGGTTTCGTAATTGCGTTTTATTTTTTACTTCTAAAAATATTTTGAATAAAACAACAAGAAACCACAATTTCTTTAGTACTGGTAGTTTTAACAGTTAATGATAAACAATAAAAGTAAAAAGTTATACTAATAACCAGTGGTATAATTTTAAAGAACTATAAAATATTACTTTTTATAAAACCATTAAACTTTTGTTTTAATTCTAACCGTTCAATAAGTATTCTTGCAATTGTAGTGTTGCCACAAGTACAAGCAGCATGCAACGGGGTCCACAGCTCACTATCAACAGAATTGACATTAGCTCCGTTTTCTAAAAGTATTCTTACTACTTCATCTAAATTGTCAATGCAGGCCTAAAAACCAAATATTCATTTTATCATAATTATTTTCATAAGATTTTACAGCATACTTACAAAACTAAATATGAAGTTTCTTTGCATAAATATTTAATATGGTTATGGTTATAACATTAAAAAAATGTTTATTGTGGAAACATAAGGCAGAACAAAAATCAACTAGTTTTAATGAACACATGATGATTAGATTATAAAAAAGTTTGTAGTACAGTAAACGTACTAATTAAATTTTAAAACTGCAAATATCTTTTATCTTTTACTTTTCATTTAAAAAACTAGTGCTTCATTCTTATACTTTATAAAAGTTTTTGTAGTATCAAAACTTTATATTATCTAAGTGCCTTGTTTTCTAAAGTGTTAATTAAAGTGATTCTTCAGTTTTACTAAATATTCAACTAGTCTCATAATATTTATTACTGTTCTTAGATCAAAGATAAACACATAATATTTCAAAATATAGCCCTAGTTAAATAAGTATTTTTAAATAAGTCTTATGTACTTTAAAATCCAGCAATATTTTTTACTACTTACTTGAGTATCATCAAATATTAGCAAGTTAAAAAAATGTTCTAATTTATAACTTGTAACTGCAGAGCAGCTTCATACTTTTATAAACTACAATGTTGTAAACTACACATATTATAGTTTATACAATTTCAGACTCACCTGGTGTAGAGCAGTTAAACCATCCTCATTCGTTTGGTTCGGATTTATTTTGTCAACTGTTAGTAGTTTCAGAACTGTTTAAAATTTTACAGGTATATTGAGTTTTTGTATGTTTTGGTTATAAGTTTAACTTTTAGTTTTTTTTTGGTGCAACATACAACAAACGCAGTGTAATTTATACATACTTTTTTTTAAATATTTTTTAAGTAAAAATGTGTTGTAATAAATTAAGCATAATAACCTTTTAGGGTACTTTTAAATAAGAAAACTAATTAAAAAAGTAAGCTGCTATCAATTTTCTCTTTTACTAAAAAATAGTATAACTATAAAACTAACTTTCATCTACATCATTTCTTGCAGCAGCATCCAATATGGTAGTACAAGGGTCAAATCTAACGTGCGTTTTTTTAGGAACAGGTGTGACGTTGTTGATATGAAAATTGTCAATTGCTTGCTTGAGAAAAGCCTCTTCACCCACCATCCACCTTTTCACTTGCTCTTCACGCTGTCTCCTAGCAAGCTCCAACCTGCATACATTTTTTATAATCAACAAAAATATTTTATAAAGGCAAAAGTACTTTATTAAGTACATTTAAAATTGTTTAACTAAAACTTTGTACTACTAAAAAGTAAGATTGTATACATAAATAGTCACACCTAACTGAATAAGTTTTTGACTAGCTATAAAAATTAAACATTATAATTTTTCATATTATAAAAAAATATAATATCTGATCTTGATAATATGATCAATAGATATATTAAGAGAAAAGTTCAACACTTTCAAAACAATTGTAACTATACTTGATTGAGTGCTAACAGTACAGATTTCATTTTGAGTTAAATAAAAAAACTATTTCAACAAACTTGCAAAACCTAAAATCCCTAAAAAGAAATATTTTAAAATATTACTATGTCTAAAACAGTTCTAAAAATGAGACTTGTGTTGTAAAGTATTTCAAAGTAAGTTTTTTAACTTATAAAAAAATTCAACCTTTCTTCAGTAGAAAGTTTGTTAATTGCATCCAGCTGGTCTACAAGTTGTTGATGATTGGCCATTTTTATGTATGCTGAAATTGCTAAAATATTGAAATATTGTTATTATTTGTTATACTAAGAAAATTCTGGAAACTAAAAAAAAAATATAAGTGTTATTTATCAACTGAAAACGTATGTATAGCTTTTTAAGGTAACATTATATGCCTCTTAAACATTGAAAATTCCTAGTATTGACTACAAGTTGGTATTTTTATTGTTAATTCTAAGTAATTTTAGTGGTTTACATAATCAATTGACTAAAAATTTTATAAGGGTCAGACTGAAAAAGAAAAAAAAAATCTTAGAAACCTATCTCCTTCTTCAATTTTTTAGCAACCTTATCAAATTTTCTCAATTTTAAGGTTTTTAATAAATAAAAACTTAAAAAATTTTTGTTTTGGCAAAAACTGTTATTCTAATTCTGTTATTTATTTTATCAGATTTTAAAAAATATTACAAAGGACATTTTGTAAAAGTTTGAGGTAAATAATTTTTTTTACAAGTTATAGAAGGAGATAGATTTTTTTCTGAGAAAGTCAGTTATAATTCTTTTTTTCTTATTACGTTTTATTGATTTATCTAGCTTTATTAAGAGTTTCTCAAAAATCTGTTTAAATGTTTAAATACTGTGAAAATTATCTTAAAGCTTAAACTTTTAAATATGGGACAAACACGTATTTTATGTTGTTTAATCACTTCATATAGCATTGACATGCCAAAACTTTGTAATATATATTGTTCATAATGTAAAAAATAATATATAAACCAAAAATATTTTTTTCAGTATTGAAATACTTTTTTAATGTGATCATAAATAAATAAAACTACTGTTTGCTAGCTAAGATACAAACTTAAATTTTATTTATTTGATAAAAATACATAACTTAATAAAACTTTATTCTTGGTAATTTTTTCAAGATCAGACAACATAATTTAAGTTTAAAAGAAAATATGTTATACATTCAGGACTTTAAAGACATAAATAATCTTCTGTAACTATAACTATTTTTAAATAAGAACAAGGGAAAAGACAACTTTTAAACAAAATAGCTACATAGTGTCTAAGCTTAAATGATACATAAATCTATCCAACTTAATCAAAATACTAAAACTTCTGGTAATTAAACAAAAAAAATATATTGATTTAAATCTTAAAACTAATTTGTTTTTTGTTAATATATATTTCTATAATATTCAAATGTGATTTTAACAATTGTTTATGTAATGAATTTTTACTTGCAATATACAGAAAAAACTAAATGGATTGACTTAAAGTTATAAAAAAAAGTTTTAAAATACTTTCTTACTAAGTATACAAACTTTTTTAACTAATTGTGCAGTAAAATTGCCAAAAATATTTTACCTACCTATGAGTTTTAGTATAATTAAAAATTTAGTATTAATATACACATGTTATAAAATAATTTTAGAATAAACTTCAACTTGAAACTTTGCAACCATTTTTGCAGTTTTTAAGAAATAATTTAAATTTTTTGTAAACTTATACAATTTTTTTTTTAATTTGAAATATATTTTATTTAATCAAACTTTTTTCTTTATTTAATTTTATACATTCATTTGAAAGCATTTAGCATTTTATGTTGACAGTGTAGATTTTAAATTTCATGCTTTACTACTTATGTGAAAAATAAAAATTTCAGCATTCGTAGTATACTTCTTCTTAAGTTTTTCAGAGAGGTTCTAACAATAAACAGGTAATTACCGAAAAAACAACTAGAACTCTTACGTTTTCAATGAAAGTAAGTTAACAGTTGTTTGTTATTAAAATTTTTTTTTTTGATTTTAGCTTTGCAAAAATGTGCTACAATATAAAGAACAACGTGATAAACATACGATAGACTTAAGAAAGATATAAGGTAGACTAATATCATTTGACTTCTAACACCAAAGGCATTAATATATACATCTTAAAAACTATACATGTATGTTGTTAAATGCTAAACCTTGATGATACTGTTTTATTTTTATTCAAACCAACTTATTGTCCAATTTACATTCATTGAAGTTTTACCTTTTTTATCGCTAATAAGAATAAATTTATTGTATTAACTTTTTAAATTATTTATAAACATTAATAAAAACTATCATTAAAATACAAAGTTTTGTTTGTAATAAAAAATATTTAACAACTACAGATAAGATACCTAAAAGTCTCAAACAATATTTTATAAATTGATAATAAACTTGAAAAATATTGCGTTAAATGGTTGTACAAAATTTTATGTTTAATTACATTTAAATTTTAAAGCCACTATTTAACTACAAGACTTTGAGTCTTTCAGAAACTTTTTCGAATAAAAAACGATAAAAATAAAGCAGTTTTCAAAACTTTTAAGTTTTATATTATTATTCTAAGTAAAAGAAAAGTAACTATTTACAAAACGTTACTTTACTACTTTAAAATGAAATAGTAAATATTTGAATGTAGAAACACTTTTTTGCTTTGCACCAATAAAAATCTGTTTTTAGTGTTTACAAATAAACATACTTTTTTTCTGTTTAAAAAAATATAATCTGTAAAAGATTTTGGAGTAATTATTTTAGTTTAACAAAGTAGTCAAACTAATTTTTTTCACATTGTTTGTTTTTAATTTTTGAATTAAGTTCAAAAATAGTCAGTTGTTAATAAAAAGAAACAAAAAATTTGCCTG
This sequence comes from Thalia democratica, assembly GCF_965202585.1. Taxonomy (NCBI): domain Eukaryota; kingdom Metazoa; phylum Chordata; class Thaliacea; order Salpida; family Salpidae; genus Thalia; species Thalia democratica. The sequence goes on along the minus strand of NC_139166.1, from coordinate 45,256,087 downwards.
AAAATAATAAAAGGAAGAAAATATTCTGACAAGTATTTTGCAATTAGACGTAAAGAAAGAAGGTATTTTTGCAAAAGTTAATAAAAATAGTTTATAAGGAGCTTTTAAGCATTTTTCTTTACTTACAAAGTAGTAACTTTTTTTAGACCCAGGGCACAAAATGAGAGTGATTTAAAAATCAAAACAAAACTTAATTAAAGAGGAAAAACTAGTACCGAAAATAAAGTTATTTTAAATGATTTAATTATTTGGTAAAGTTTAGTAAGAGTTTAAAGGTTGCAGAACGATATTTAAAAGAAAATTATAAAGAATATTGAATAAAAATGAAATTCAAACATTTTAACACTAAATGTGTTATATTAACTCAAACTTATTTTGAAATATTTTGAAATATGTTAAATTATTAATAATACTACATACAAACAATATTTATACTTAATAAGTCATTTTAAATCTAGAAAAAAGTGAACTAAAAAACACAGTTTATATTTTAAACCAAATATTTAAATTTAAAAAATTATAATTTTGATTGTTGTTTGAAGTAAAAAAATTTTTTAATATAGACATATTGACACAATTCAACTATTACGTTTTAAAACTTAAGAACACTAATATGAAGGCCATTAAAAAAACAAACCTCAAAACACTTTAACAAATTAATCAAACATGTCTTAATACTAACAATTTATATATAAACTATATTAAAATAGTAATATTTTTAAACGTTCTAGCCTTCAAAGAAAAAATGCAAAAGTATGTTATTAGATTTTTTGATACTCTTTTATAATGAATTATTTTAACTATTTAATATTGATTTAATTGATTTTTTTAGAATTCAGAAAAAATCAATTACTATACTTAAAAAAAAATTGTTTACAAAAATTTAGTTACTTAAAAACTAAGACTTCTTAGTAGCTTTAAAGTCAAATTCAAAGCCTAACTTTAATTTTTTTTGAATCAGGTGCTCTAATATAGACTAAATATCTAGTACCTAGTATTCAGCATAATTTATTTTACACAATACCAATTTTCAATTGCAAAAAGTGTTTTAAAAATATAACAGGTTAAATTGAACATTTAAAAGCAGTAAACTAAGTATATAAAGTAAAATAAAAAACGCATTTACAAGTTTATTTTAAAAGTTTTTAGAAGGAGACTTACTTGTATCACTAGTCAAAAAGCTGAAAGAAGAGAGAGACTTGAATCGGAATCTAAAAATTATGGAAGTCAAAATGCAAATAACTGGCGACAACCCAGAGCTTAAAAGCAGGTTCAGATTGAAAGGTATGCTGTTTATATTTTATCATCTCTAGCGAAAATAAAAACAAATGTCAAAGTCTGCAATTTATGTAACAACACAGAAGAAATAAAAGTTAAACTGAGCATTTTAAGTAATAAAGTTAATTGGACGGTTGCTATTAAAAAGTTGTAAGGACAATTTTTTTAACCATCTAGAAATTATTATGAACGATGGAATAAGAATACTAACTCAAATATTTACTGATTCTCTTTCAAAAGAACTTGACTCTGTTATTTCAGGTAACAAATTTAAAAAGTTACAATAGAAGCAGTTTTATATTCATTAAATTTTAATTAATTTTCAAATGAATTTTTAACTATATGTTTTTAGAAATACTACAGCATCTTTCTACCGAGAGGCAAGCATGTCTAGAGTTGAAAACAAAACTGTTTGAAATTTCAAGTGAAAAATTATTGTTTTATTTGCAAAAAGCACAATCGACAAGCATTTCCATTTTGTTGATTCTTGTTGCTTACTCGAGCTTAGAATTTTATGGTAAGATAATAATTAATACCGGTCATAAGCCGACAGAGAGTGTGGATTACGCAAGTTAATAAAATTATACGGTTAGAGTTAACTTTCACTATTGACCATAATAAATAAGCACAATAACCTGAGTATAATTAAAAATACTAACTGATACTCAGAAACCAGGCACAAAATAAAAACATTAACACCTTATTTAAGAATGTATTTAAAATGGAATAAAAAACTTAACAATTGAAATATATCTAAGAGACAGATGTTTCAAGAAGTATTTAAAATAAAATGAGAATTAACAAATAAGACTTCAAATCAAAAAACCATTGTAAGAAAAAAAAAATTGTTCAAAAAAGAGCATTACATATAACAATGTAATATCATTTTCTGAATCTAAATGTTGGCTCTGACACTAACCGAGTTACTCGCCTTTACTACAAAGTGTAAAACACTTTTTTTACAAAATGATCTTGTTTTGAAGACTTTTAACTAAAGCATTAGTTGCTTTTTATCATTTCTAAACTACAAAATTAATTTTGAGATATAAGGGTAAAAAGTTGGAGAGCTCAATAGGTTAAGAAGAAGCAATTTAAACAGAAAAAAAAGGAAGTTTCATTGAAAATTTATCTTGTCCTACAGTTAAAAAACAACAATTTTTAAATTTTCTCGTGTTATGTTTTTTTAATAATAAACTATTTTTAATTTAGAATTTGTTTAACTTTTTCTTCATAACTTTAGGAAAATTTCTCGTTTATAACAATATATTACTATATCATTACTTTATTATGTATTTTTTTAAAACTTAAGTCATAAAATGTTTTTTTTAAAGCTTTTTTAATGTTACCAATATGTTTTTTATATGAAAAGAGTATTAAGTTTTTAGGTAAAATTGAAATTTAAACCAATATTATCATTAATTTTAAACTAAATTAAGTTTCTATTATTATGTAGCAGGGGCGTCGCGTGGGGTGTTGCACTGCTTCAATTGCACCACCTTAAAATTTTGTAAGAAAAAATTAAGTATCTATAACGTTTTCGTTATTTTTTACAACAAAATCTCTTATAAAACTCCAATTTAGAAAACGACCATTTTGCTCACTTCACTGCCGCAAACTCTTAGCTGACTGCTGCAAATGAACTCAAAACAGCAAAATTTCTTTTAAGAATTACCGCAAAATTAATATCTTGCGGTAAGTAAGCTGAGTTGAAAATTCCCTGAAACAGTACAGGTTTAAGTATCATTCCACAAGTTATTGTAAACAAAAAATGAAGACAAAGCTAAGCAGAGCACAGGCATTTCGAGAAGAAGCAACTCTAGAAGAGGCAACTCGAGAAGAAGCAACTCTAGCAGAAGCAACTCGAGCAGGGACAACTCAAGTAGGGGCAAATCGATCTACTTCAACTCAGATTTTTTTTCTGCACTACCTAAGAAAAATACCACGCGACGCCACTGCTATGTAGGAAAAAAATAAAACGTTAAAAATAAATTGACATAAATAACTGATAAAGTGCTTTGTTTTTGAAAAACTTTCAAAAGTTACATTATAAAAAAGTTAATTCAGAACAAAAAAGTGAAAAATTAGAACATAACAGGGGCGTGTTTCGACTGGTTTCCTGTTTCCTGTGAACCCCCTGAAAAAAAAGAAAAGAAAAAAGAAGAAAAAAAAAATTCTTAGAATATCACTAAAAACGTTGTTTATTGACTTTGTTTTGGTTATTTGATAAACTTTGAATAATGAATGTTGAATTAATAATACTAAAAGATTAAAAACGCTCGTTTTTGAAAAGTAAATAGGTAAAAGTTTTAAAGTAGCATTTTTTTTTCTAGGAAACTTGTTACTAAGATGCTCTAAGTTCCCATTATAAATTGTTAGTTATTGTAAATAACTTTTGATTAATAATTGTTTTTGAACTAGTAAGTACAATTTTGCTTAAAAAATGTCCAACATAATCATTAAAGTTTTATTTTACTTAGTTCATTGTATATAATAATGTTGTGTGAAGCTTTTGTGTTATGTAGTTGTATAATAATGTTGTGTTTGTACCTACACATTTATATTATTTGTTAATGTGTCAACTAACTGGGTTTAAACCTTTAAAAGTTCAATTCAGAGAGTTTTCAAAATCATGTTTAGACAACTACACCACTTAGCAATTTATTCTTTTATCATTTAATGGTACTTAAATATTTGTTTTTAAGTTGTTTTATTTTTATATATCTGTTGGCCACAAAGTTGATTCTTGATTTTTTGAAATTTTCAACTCAAAAAGATTTCAAAACAATCATTGGAATCCCTGCATTATCAGGCAAACATTTAAAAAAAAATTAAAGATATTTTAATTTAGTTGTATAAGTCTAAACATTTTTTTAGTGAAATTTCAGTTTTTATAAACTAAATTACTTGAAAAAAAATATCTTTGTTGTAAATAGATATATAAATGTTAAGAGTTTAAAATTTAAAAGAAAAGTTTGTAAAAACACAATCTATACTAACATTCAAATCAATATTGAAATTCTCTTTAAATTTTATTTAAATGTTGTAAACTTACAAATTGTATATCAAAATTCAAATATTTGATCTAAAACAAAAATATCACAGACATAACTAACTTACTCTATAAAAAAGTAACTTTTTTATTAAAATTTTTTTTTATAAAATACAGTAACCTCTCGCATCTTTACGCACTCGTGACGTTACGCACTCTCGTTTAGTTACGCATTTGAGAATTCTAAAAAATTCTAAAAACAAAAATTTTAATTTTTTTATTATTGCACCAAGTAGGTTTATTGTATGTTTTTAAATGCATGCTAATTTACCTCTCTGTTTATTTAAACTTTGTAAACTTATGTTCCTTGACTAATTGATAAACATTTAATTATATCTAAGTATATCTAAAATTTTGTTAACAATAAAAGATTAAATTAAAATTCTTAATGAAATATGACTGTAAAAAATAATGAAAGTATAATGAAATAATGAGAGTTTAAAACAAAAATATATAATACAGCACTCATACCCTATATATAAATAAACATCTAAAAAAGAAATGTAATGAATCTTCCCTGTAAAAAGTAGCAGTGATACTTAATAAATATAGAGCTTACAATTAATACAAATCTCAATCTATTTAATTATTATTATCATTAAAATTAGCAAAAAAATTTCTACAAGTATTATTGTTTTATATAAATTTAAGTCCTTTATTTTTAATATATGTATAGTTTTATCTTTTATTTTCATATTTATTAATAAAGTAAACAAGTTGTTAAAAGTGGTACTCCAGTCTGCTTTTAAATAGAAGCAATTTCAAAAAACAGCCATTATTCTAAGTATATTTGGTACCTCTCGTATCTTTACGATCTCTCATATCTTTACGCACTTTTTCTGTGGACACAATGTGCGTAAATAAGCGAGAGGTTACTGTAATTAAAACTAGAATAAATTTTTATAACGGTATTTTAATTTAGTTGTATAAGTCTACACGTTTTTTTTCGTGAAATTTCTATTTTTATAGAAATAAATTACTTGAAAAAAAAACTTTTAATATAAATAGATATACAGTGTAAAAAGTTTAAAATTTAAAAGAAAAATTTGTAAGAACTCCATCTATATTAACATTTAACTCAAAATTTAAATTCTTTTTATAAAAATTTATTCTACTTTTAGTTATTTTATAATATTGTTTCCTTATAAAAAAAGTTGATTATTTATAGAGTAAGTTAGTTTTTCTGTAATATTTTTGTCTTAAATCAAAGATTTAAATTTTGATATTCAATTTTTAATTTCATATTTTTTTTCTGGTTCTTTTAGTTTTAATTTATCTAAATTTAATACAGTATAACATATTAAAAAATCTAATATTTTTCATTTACTACTTATATATTTTTTTTTATTTATCTATTTCAGAAAAAAAAAAATTTTAAACACCGAGTTTTTTGGCTAAATATTGCGTGCTTAACCGGCAGTGCATACCTAAGAAATGCGTACTTAAGCGGCAAATTAAGAACAAAGAAAATTGTGAAACCCCTTTAAAAAAAAGTCTAGACACGCCCCTGGAACATAATATAAAGTTGAAAGAACTTTTACCATTAAAAGTTTAGTTCTCAGTTAAAGTATTGTACATAAACTAAATTTTGTGAAGAAGTGTTGTTATAAAGCATAAATTAGAAAACTGATTACTATAGGCTTACCACATATTCAGGCTGGTTTAATATTTATTAAAATATCAGGCTAGTTTAAAGATTGTTTGATAGACTCAGGATAGTTTTTCCTTAAAACTCAAATGTTATAGAATCGATTTAACTTTCAACATTTGTTATTTTTAAGTTAACTTGGGCTTTACCATCTAATTTTAGAATTTTTTTTGGTGTTGATTTTAATAAGAATGTAACTTTTTTTCGTCTAGTTTAGTTTTATTTTACATTAACAACTTATCTAAGTGTTGAATTTGAGATATATGATGCCAATTGCCAACTTTAATGGGTTTAATAAAAAAGTAGTCTAGTGTTATTATAGCTTTTTATTTTAAACTTAATTTATTTCACATATGTTTAAGTGTATATGTACTATTTAGTTGTATTTTTCTTTCATCAACAGATTTTTTTGTTTAAAATTTTTTTCAAATGCGTACGATTGTATAACAATAAAAATTATAGCTTTTTTCTCTTTAAAGGCTTAAACTTTCTAAACGCCCTTTAACAAAAAAGTGTTTAATAACGTTTAGGAAACATAAAAGGGAAACCATATACTTAAAGTTATTTTTTTTAACTAAATTTTTAATAACATAAAAGTTTGATAAAAAAGCAAAGTACGCCGTAGGTACAAACATTTTAAAGTTTTTTATTTAGGCTGACTCAGGCTAGTTTTTGGTAATCCAAATTAGTACTTTTAAAGAGTGGCAACCTTCTTACTAAAAACACTTTAAATTGAAAAACGTAATATTTTTTAAATAAAAGTTATTTTCCAAATTGTAATCAAAAAGCAACTTTTGATTTCAGCTTGGGTATATGATAGCAAATGATATTTTTCTCAAATCTGCTCGCAAACGTTTTGTTAAAAAAATATGGCTCGTTTTTTCTAAAAGGCTGCTGTAATGACTTGCAAAATTCATTTTATAATCATATAAAAGCTCATAATATTGTAACTATGCATTTGAAATATTTATTGTTACGTCAACTCAAAAGTTACATAAAAAGTTTATTTGTTTAGAGGTTCTAAAAATCCAAAAGTCGCTTGTATTTTTAGACTAGTACAACTTTGCTATCATTAAAATGAAGATTACTGGTAATAGTTCTATGGTGTTTTTGGGTAAAATGCTAAAATGTACTGATGAGAGGCTGGTTACTTCCAGATTTTGTAAAAGAGACAACAAAAAGATCGAAATTCTTATGAACGAAGTTAAACCTGAACGAGAAAAGCTAATTTTGAAGTTTACTAGGTGTCCGACACTTGACTGTGCGAAGGAAGAAGATCTGATGAAAAGACGATGTGAGTGGAAAGTATCTACTCCATCTAGTATTCAAGCAAACTCAGCCAAAGAAAACGTCCAAAAAAGCATAAATAAAGCTCCTAGTAGAATTGGATCTGCTGATGATGAAAATTTGGTTTTAATAGTTGATGTTTCTGATCCGTGGTCTGAAATAAAAGAAGGAAGAATAAGAAGTGTGAAAGAGGTGACAGAAGTGCATAAGCTTTGCGCGAGAAAAATAAAAAAGAAAATAAATTCAACTCACTTGAAAACGGGTACAACTGAATTAGCAAACATCAGTGCTTTAAAAAAAGAAGAAGTTTTGTCAAAATGTTTCTTTGTAATTAGTCAAAAAACAACTTTTTCGAAAAAACCAAAAAACAGCTTTACAAACTACAAAGCTGGTTTGAAAAGACTGAGAAGCAAAAGACCTACAAAAGAAAACCGGACAAGTACAGGCATTCAAAATAAAGTTTCGTCGAAGCCATTTTTTGTTGTAGGTAAAAAAAATTCTTCTTTGAACAAACCAAAAAACAGTTTCAGAGATTACCTTGCATACAAAGCTGGGTTGAAAAGATACAATAGAAACCGAAGTGTTAAACAAAACCAGATTAGTAAAAATTTTCAGATAAAAAAAGCTAGAAAACGGTTATAAACGTATATGGTAAAAAGTACCAAGTTAGTTTAAATATATACATTTTTTTTTAGTTTTTCATTTTTAACCACAAGTTAGAATAGTTTTATATTTAAATATTTAAAACTTTTTACGAATCTTAAGAAAATAGAGACTTTTTTTTTTAATGATTTATTTTTTTTTTTACTTTTTTAGTACTAATCTTTTTTTAATTGCGTTAAATGTTTTTTTTTAATAAAAACACTTTAAAACAACATTTTTGGAGCTAGACATTTCTAGTAATTAAATTATTTGAACGATTTCGGTTTGTAATGTTTTTTTTTTTGTTATTTGACATAAAACTTGTGTATACAACTTATTAATTAGGTTTTAAATAACTTAATACTTACTGTTTTAGAAGCATTACTAAACTTCGATGATTTTTTCAGTAGCATTTATAAATTATTGTTTAAAGTTTTTTGTAAATCAATTCATTTTGTTCAACTATAATATACAATTTTATCTAGTTATAATATTTGTTTTTATTAGCTTGTTTTCCTTTTTTAATGCTTAGATGTAAGCAGTAACTTTAGCTTAACTTTTAATTTGATAAACTAAATTTAAATTCATTGCTTTAATTATGTTAAATACTTTTGTAAACATTTATAAACTGCTTTAGACAACGATTTTCTGTGCTTTAAAGAACAATGTATATAATTTTTTCAAAATAATCTAATAATCATTTTTTCTGGTAAACAAGAATCACATTTTTGATAAATATAGACGCTGCTTTTGTGACTAAACAGTTAATTATTCAAAATATAAATTTAAGTGTTCGTTAACAAAATATCCTAGTGAATACATGTATACACCTACTTTAGATTCTAAACTTTTCTTTTTCAGTAAACTTTATTTTATATACCTTTGCCTTTAATTTTATTTATAAACAATACACTTGATATTTTTACTTGTTTGTTTTAAAACAAGATCTGTAAATACCATAAAAGACAGTTTTTTATAAAAAAATGTTAATTTAATTTAAAAAAGTTCTTAATCAGTTTATTATAAAATATTTAATAATTTTCTGAGTATGTAAATTTGAATTTCTGTCGTTTTAATAAAAATATTTTTTAATGGCATATATTTAAAAATTGTATATGTATTTTTTTTAACTTTTAGCATAAATAATTATAATATTTTTATTTTATGAAGGAAACTATGTTTCCAAAGAGTTGCAGCCAATTTTTATTATTGTTTTAGATAGTTTTTTATGTTTATTATAAATAAAATTTTAATTGGAGCACAAATAATATTAATAATAAACATTAGCTGCAACTCTTTATATGGAAAGCTTCATAGCTAACAACTAGCTATGTCGGATGCACCTTTTGTAAAGTTAAAAAATTTGATATTTTGTGCCCTTTATATACTAACAAAATGCATAATCTGTTTAACTTTACAACTGCCTGCTCGTTGGTCTTTCTGCTGAAATTGGTTTAAAACTTAAGTGTTTTTTAAATTCTCAAACCAGTTGACTAAAGTGCATCAATAAATAAGTTTAAAAAATATTTTACTAGTATATCGTACAATTATACAAATTTGTACTTATGTGCAACTTTTTAATTTTCTAAATTGTCTGTGGTTTTCAATAACTGAACTTTTTTTAGTTAATAGTTTTTTTTTTAATACTTTTTTACGATAAAATCTCGGAATCACTTATTACTAGTGATCTACCGCATCCGACCATTTTTTGCATGGATACGGTTCTAAATTAAAAAAAAAATTCCAGATCCAGCCGGATCCTAGGTGAGATTTGGTCGGATCAGGATCTAATTAGTTTTGAAAAACTTTGGGGTATTTCGGGAAATAGGGAAGTTTAGGTATTAATATGAATCGCATTAACGTTTTTCTGCGCGACAATGCATTTAACATGAAGACTGTTGTTGTTAGAATCCTCTTCAGCACCCTGTTTCATTCACACGCTTCAACTGATAATTAAAGATTCACTGTTGTCAGAAAATAACATAAGTGTGTTAATAGCCAAGGACCGTCAAACTGTTGGCCAATTTAATCATTCTTTTACAGCATGCAAAAAACTAAAAAAAAAACCAGGTCACTTTAAGTTCATCAGTGTCAATACAAAAAGCCTTGCTACTTATGCAAGATGTTGAAACAAGGTGGATCCCAACTTACCTTATGCTAAAAAGACTAGAAAAAATTTAAAACAAGTGTTCAGAACTATATGGCTAACAACAAATTTAAACCCAAAAATTTTCTTACAGCTGATGAATGGAAACTTGTTAGCCTCCTTAATGAACTACTTGAACCTTTTTACATAGTAACGCAGCAGTGTAGTAAAAACAACGCATTGCTTCCAAGTGTAATCCCGCATGCAGCAGTACTAAAAAAGTTTTTTAATCATAAAGCTTATAGTTCACCAGAAAATATAAAAGAAGCTTTCGAAAGAAGGTTTTATACTACTAATGACAGCACACGAAAAAACCTTTATGATAACGACTTGTTTTTACTCACAAAAGCTGTTGATCCCGGGTATCGACTTGACGTTTTCCCTGCTAACTTCAAGCAAAAGGTTGTAAGGCTACTGAAATAAGAAGTAGAAAATCATAGTTGTCGTGAAACTGACCAAAGTGGTCAAGTTCCTCTAGTACCGCCTAATAAACCTCAAGCTTAACTACCTAAAAATGATGTTCCAAATTTTTTTGTCGTTCTATTCTACATTTAAATTGGAAACAAGTGCAAACACTTACGAAAGTGAGCAACAAGATTCAGTTGATCAAGAGATTGAGACAGAAACTATTTTTTTTGCTAAAGAAAATTTATCTGCTGAAGAATTTAAAGAAGCTGAAGTCTTGTCTTGGTGGAACTCAAACAAGATAAAATACACACATCTTCCCAGGTTTGCAAGAAGGTATCTTTCGGTACCACCATCTTCTGTTTATACTGAAAGGTTATTTTCAAAAGCTGGTAACTTGTTCGGACAAAAGCGAAATCGATTGCTTTCAACAATTGGTGAAAATCTTTTACTTGTTCATCACAACTTGAAATAACAAGAATATGTTTCTTTGTAGCTTAATGGCGTTGATATGAATAAATGCTATTTACTAAAATACTTACTTTTATATATGTAAACAGTTGCTAAAGAAATTTTTCTTCATCTTATAATTCGAATTTTTGTTAATAAAAGTATAATGTAAACCTTATCATGCACAAGCGAAAAAACAACTAGGAAAGATAGAAATTTTTAATAAGAAAATGATTAAATTATTCATTGTTAAATTAAGTATAATTACGAGCAATAGCATGTAAAATCTCAATCGCAGTTCTTTGATCTCGTTGATAAATTACTTTTTTAAACAGTTATTATTCAAGGCAAATTACTTATTATGATCAGGTTAGAAATGATCGCGGGTTATAAACGATAGTACACCTTGTTCACTAAGTAAGAAAGCTGGTACGCTCGTGTTGAATACGATTAAAGAAAAATCGCAAAAGTCTACAGAGTCTAAGCCGGGACTTTCTTATGCAATAAGACCATCATCATCAGACAAAAATACCAGCAAACGGTTGTTTATGGTAAAACATGACAAACAGTTTGTAGATTGACGACTGCAAGTTTTTCGATAGCAGCTGACTGACGAGTTTCAATAAGAACGAAACACAGGTCTCAGTCTACCGAAGACTACTTGTCTTCGGTTATTATGATCAAACCTTTAAGTTAACTTCCGTTTGTCTCACGGCATACGAAAGTCCAAGTATAGGATCTCTAGAGTTCCCCAAAAGTTTTCTTTGGTTTTATATAAGGCGTATCTTGTAACAACTTTGATTAATATTTTTCTAACAAATGCTTGTTTAAACGATCTAATTAGTTGAAGTACATACAGTTTTTTTTTGAGTTTTTTGATCAAATTGAATTTACCCAGCAAAGTATGTTTTAAAAAAATATCTAGATTTTGAAGTAAAAAAATGTTTTGTTATTTACTTCTGTAACGCTTCTAGAAGTCAAAGTCTATTAAACGTAGTTGTTTATAAATTCAATGAATATGAATGATTTTTACGACATACTTTGATAGCACATACGAAAAATTAAATATTTTAAAGATAATAAAAATACATAAGTAACTTTATTTTAGTAAAATCGAAGTTTGAAATTAAAAAAAAATCTTAATTGAATATTTAACTAGCTTTCATACTTTATAGCAGGGTTTCCCAAAGTGGGCGATATCGCCCCCCTGGGGGCGATTTTAGTAATTTAGGGGGCGATAATTTGTAAGGGGGCGAAAGGGTGGGCGATAAGTAGTAAGGGGGCGAAAAGGGGGCGATTTTTAAATTTTGGGCTGTCATGAGATTTTTACTTTTTTTCTTGCTATTTTACTAATTAAAGCTTGCTATTAATCATTTGACCCTGAGGTAAAACTTGAACAAAAAAGTTTATTTTATTAATGTAAAAAATAGAAAAAAATCAAGTGCTTATGACTCCTACTTTCAAGTAAGTACTATATTTTCATTCATATATTTCCTTGTTTAACAATTACATATATCATAGATGATTGAAATCCCTCTCACTATTTTATAACCTGACATATATGTTATTTGGGATCATAAATGGTTTGTAAAAATCTATGTTATTTTTTATTGTCTATCACCTCATGATATTTCTAGTTTTTTTTTGAAAAGTCACCAAGTTAGACTAAGAAATAAAACTGTACAGGGTTGCCAACTTACCTAGAAACCTGGAAAAACCTTGAACTTGACAAGTTCGGCTAAAAAAAAACCTGGAAAAAATCTGGAATTTTTAACGATTTTAACATATTAAGTAGTAAAATTTAGATTTGAAACAAAAAAGCTATCATATAGATAAAAATATGGATCCCTTCGAGGCAGATACTTTTGAAATAAACGACATACAGGAAACCTTCTCAAGACTTACAAACTAACCTTAAACTTAAAGTAAATTCTTCCAAAGAACAATATGAAAGCTTTTGGACTCAACAAAAACTAAGGCAAAAGTATCCAATCATTTAAGAGGAATTTAGATTGCTGTTTATAGCTTTTCCTTCTAGCTATGTTGTTGAGAAAGCTTTCAGTTTAGTTATCAACATCTTGAGCAAAAGATCTAATCTAGATATTTATAAAGGAGGTGGTTTAAGGCTCTATTTTATCGATTAAGAATCAGATTAGAAAAACTTGCAAGCAGTCATGAACCTCATCCTTCACATTATACTAGACTTCAGTAGCAGACATTATTTTATGAAAGTTTTATAATTTGATTTGATCTTTTGAAAACTTCTTATTTAACCTGGTTTGTATTGTATTTAAGTAGTATTTTTATAATAACAACTTTATCAAGCTATTTATTCTACAACAAGTTTGCATAATGCCTAATAAATATTAGTTACGGTGGACTTCCCCTTGAGTTCGCACTTTTTACCAAAATAAAAATAGCAAATTTATATTTTGCTATATATAACTAAAGTAAAGTCTATTACTAACTAAATATTAATAAAACAAAATATATATAGTATTTGTTAGCTTATATAGATCTGTTTTATTTTAATGAAAGTTTGTTTTATGTTTTAGTGGATTTCATGTTTATTCATAACATTATTGCATATAACATATTGAAATTTGATATTTTGTAAAAAAATATATGGTAATAATTTTTTTAGTTTGCATGTTTTAATTTTTTTCAAAGTCTGAACTTAAGCGGAAGTCTACTATGTTTATTAAATGGTTTATGTTTTAAAGTTGTTAATAGTTTTATTTTGACCTGGTTAAATTGTGTAGTTCATATTCGTCGTTTTACATTACACTAAAAGTTTTTATAGCATAGTGATAAAACTAAAATATTTGTTTGAAAGACCTTTATTTGACAGGTTTTTGTTATTACTTGTTTAATCTGTATATAACTTATATAACTATATAACTATTATCTGATTGTAAAATTTTGATAACCATTAAAGTTTTAAATTCTAAAATGAATTTTTTGGTTTTAAAAGAGTATAGATTTGAGGTCTTTATTTTAAATGACTTCTACTCTTTCATTTAAAAGTTTCTTAAACTATTTTTTTTCTAACTTGATTTATTATTGTTAAGCAAATTATTATTATATAAGGAGGTTTAGACTATTAATGCAACTGTTTTTTGTTTTTTCTTAATTCAATTATATTAGCAATTAGAATATACTTAGTTTATTTTAATACTTCAACACTAGCTTTTAGTTTTTCACTATTTTCCTCTGTTAAATTATTATGGGCTAATAGCTAGAAAAAAACTTTTTAAACAGAATTAAATAAGAATAAGCCATCAAAAAGACTGCTACAGTTACAAAACAAAATTTTAACCTAGTTAATTTTTTTTTTAATTGATTACTTTCTGTTCACAGAATTAAGTGTAAAACATTGGATTTTTTTTTGAATTTAAATAAAGAAAAAAAATTGTTAGAATTAAGGTTTAGTTCCCTAAAGATTATTCCAAGTCAAGCTCTATTTCTTGGTATTCTACTACGAAAAAAATAGTTTAAAAAGTTTAAAACTAAATTTTTAATTTTACAACTAACTTGCTTACAATATATCTTAGTATTGAAATTAATAAATTTACTGCATTAACTGAAGCTGTTGATGAAACCACTTTTCATGTGAGAAAATCAACCAGTTGGTCAAACTTCCTCAAACTAGATCAGAAATTAATTTTTAATTTTTCTTTTATTATGTGTATAATAAACTGTTCATTTTTTTAGTTTTTTTAATCTCTGGTATAGTTATTTTAGAATATGCCTATTTATAAAATAATTTATGTATTTTGTGCGGCTTGAATAGTTTACTTAGTATTAACTTCTAAATGTCCGAAATTTGTTATATGAGATATAATTATAATGTCAGATTTAAGTTAAGATTTCAGATGGGTAACGTAAGGCTCAGATCCAGTCGAATTTCGACCCGCTAAGTAAATTGAAAACTACTTGTGCATAATAAATAAAATTTAGTTTTTTGATACTCAATATTTTGAAATACGCTTTCATTCCGTTTTCAGTTCACAGTATTATTTCCTAGATCACAATAATAGTACATGAGTTTATTACAATTTTGCTCGAGTTTTTTAATTTTCTTATTTGTTATTTTTTTTAAATCATGCAGCCCGCAATTACATTTTTTTAACGAGTTGAAACTAGAAAAGATTTTTTAGTAAATTAGAGTTGCTGACTACAAAAATTCTCCACCACTGACCTAAAATTTTCATTAGTTTCAATACAGTTCATATTTAAACAGGATTGATTACAGATAACACAAGGCTTTTTAATGATTAAGTATTTTAATACACTTTACTGGGCTTCTAAGAAAATAACTGTAAATTATTTTCTCAAGCCCTGTAAACTACTTTGAACACAAAAGTGCGTGCATAAGAAGTAGCAGACTAAATTACATTTCAAACACAACTTTTTTTAGCTCAAAAGTTTGTACTCAAATGGAAACGACTTTGTTAAATCAGGAGGGAGGCGATTTTTTTTTCAAATTACTGAAAAGGGGGCGATTTAGTAAATGAGTTTGGGAAACCCTGCTTTATAGTTTATGCAATAAGTACAATTTAGAGTTATATTTTAAAAATAAAAAGTTACTAAAATAAAAATTCTCATAAATGATATAAATTCATATATTAAGTATCAACTATATATATAATCAGTATTTTTGTTGACGATATTTATATATCATGTTTTAAATAAATATTTGCTATGAATAAAAAAGTTTTATTAAGTTTATGTAACTTATAAAATTTTAAAAATTGCAAGATCTAAAAACATATAATTAACAAATTAAAAAAAGAATACAAAACAAAATTAAACTTAAACTTGTTAAAGTATTTAAGTTTAAACGATTTTTATGCTACAGTTATCAAACAAGTTTAAATATAATTTCAATATAATAAATATAATACTAAAAAGTTGAAAAATATTTTAAACAAGAGAACACTTAACAAAATATATGGCTTTTAAGTAGGTTTATGAGCTCTCAAAAACGTAAAACAGCAAAATAAAAACAAAAAGATATATTTTATTTTGGTTTGTCAAAGGTACACAAAAGCCAACTAAATAGCTTTTTTTTACGTCCCAAAAAGTTGTATCTAACAAAATTGCTAGACAGTAATATAGTGCCTAATTGAAACAAACGCAATTACTAGTTAAGGAGCATACATCTTAATAAATGTTGAACTGAAAAGTAATTCTAAAATTTATAAACAAATTTTTTATTAGGTTTAATTATATATACTTTTTGAATATACCAACATAAGATAGTTTTCAAAAAACAACGTACCAAAACATCCGTTAGTTATAAATGAATATATTTTAAGTTTGGTGTATATTTCTACGTTTAAACCAATTTCGTTTATTGTAACAAAAAATAAAAATGTAATTACAAAGTGTTATACATTTAACTAACTTCAAATCTAAATTAAACATTGAAGAACAAGTACCAGAATAACTTTCTGAGCAATAAATAGAAAAACATCCAGGGTTCGTTACATAACAAATCCCAGCTCAAATTCTCTTTTACATGTTTGAAATTTGAACTATAACCATCTGAAAATTTTCAGTATTTTTATATTTTTTATTTATTTTGAAATTACTCCATAAATAAAAATAAAGTATACTGTGTAAGTAACGATAAAATTACTTTTACAGATATCTAATTAAAAAAAATATTATAGTGTTCAAAACTTTCAATGAGAACTTTGTAATATGTTTATGTAATCTTTGTTAAAGTCTTGCTCTTAAGGTTTACAAAGTTTTACTTTTATAAATTAATTTTTAACATTTTCTTAATAAATTCAAGCTATATTTTTGTTTTTGTAATAAACTTCAAAACCATATTATAAAGTACAAATAGTACATGTAGTTGATAATGTGCTGATCTCAGAATATGTTTTATTTAACAACTAGTAATTCTTTTATTATAAGTATATGCTCAGAACATTTTTGGCAGATGATGAATCACTCTTTTATGATAAAAACACCAACTCACAGTTTTGCTTAATTTCTTCAAACAAGTCAATCCATTTTGAGTCAGCTTTATAAAACACTGGAGGATATCCTAAATCTTTCACGTCAATTACAACGTTTGAACCTTTGTAATCTTTGCTCTCACCGAAAGGCTCAACAACGATTTCGGTATCATTCCAAAGATAATACCAAGTCCCTGCTGGAAGGTAAACTGTCCAATACGAGCAGTCTTCGAGTAAAACCGGTGCAACTAGCAAGTCTACGTAATAAAAAAGTAAGTAGAATAAAGAAGTTAAATAGTTTATGTTTGAGAGTAGTATATTATAAAAACTTTTAAAAAATGCTGACTTCTTAAAAACATTTAGTCTATATTTCATTGTCATATCTACAAAGCTGTAGTATTAATTTTTGATAATAAGCAACACTTTATATACTTTATAATTTTATTAAAAAATTATGTTTTCAAGTAAATAATTGAAGACTTACTTTAAAATACTGAAGTAAAAGGAATTAAAAAAAATTGTCTAAGACGCATCGAACTTGTAGATTTGCAAGCCACTCAATGTAAACTTAAACAAATTTCAAACAAAGCAAAAAACTAAAAACGCTTTAATGCTATTCACTAATTAAAAAAGCTTAAACATTTTTTATTACACTCTTTTATATTAGAACTTTTTAAGCAACCTCACCTGGACCGTACATATATTGAAACTTGATGTCGTATGCCACATTATCGTCGGGATATTCGATAAAAATTGGTCTTTGCGCTGGTATACCTTGCTGGCTGTTTATTTCAGCGATAAACGAGTGGTACGGGGTGAGCAAAGTGTAAATTTTTGTGAGACGAGCAAAGGATGTAGATGTCTGCTTGCTTGTATAAACCTGGTTAAATGGCATACAATAAAATCGATTGCTTTTGTAGCAATAAGACTACTCAGTACTATTAGAATAAATAAATATGATGATAGGAAAATAATTTAAGATTAAGAATTTTTTTTTTTGTTTATAAAAATATTCGAAAAAAATGGCTACAAAAGTAAAAAATAACTTAGACTAAGCTTATAACTTTTTATTAATGTATTATTAAATTTGGCCTGATACCAATGACAATTAAAATATTTTTGCATGATGTTGCACGTATAAACAAAAAATATTTTAAAACCTGCCAATTGATTGTTGGTCGGTTCCCCTCATGAGTTCTCATAATCGGAGTAAAAACAGCCATTTCCGCCCATCTTAGCAGTAGTTCTTGATTACGGACCATGCACATCGCTGAAACATATCCCCCAATGTCTGAATGACTTATTCCCATACCTTGTTTGAATAGAGTTTAAAAACATAAACAATAAAGAAGTTCAACACAAAAACAACGTTAAATTTTCATGTAAAAAAGTTTCAACCATATAACTGTTTTATTAGAGTTAACATTTAATGATTGTACAGGTTGTTACATTAATATACATAAAACTTATAATTATATAAATTTACAAAATATCTTTCATTTTATCCTAATAAAATCAAAACATTTAGTTTTATTTTTTCCTTACTAATCGTTTAAATTGCATCTTTAAACATAGAAAAGTTTTTAACAAAATACAATTTAAAAGAGTGCACGACAATTTCCGACAATTCAAATTCAAAAAAAATTTAAAGGGCCACAACTAAAAAAGTAATATATATTTTTAAAATAAGTTTTAATGTATATATATATATTTTTTTTTGATATCTTAAAAAATATTTAATATTTTACAAAAAGAAAAAATGGCTGGTAGATATTAATAAGAAAAACATACATATTTTTTATTTTTTTTTAATGATTCTACTTTTTAAGTTGTGGCCCCTTAATTTTTTTTTTAGGTTTTATTTTTCGGAATTTGAATTGTCATTTAACCAATTTAAAATAACACAAAAGCCCTAAGTAAATACTGAAACCGTATATCCAACCTATTTATTAAACATATTACATATTAGGTGGTTATTTAAAATTAGTTTAGTCTGATTAAATCAAAACAGTTTAAACAATTCCTCAAAACTTTAAACCTTAAAATTTCAAACTGTTTTGAAAAAGTAGGGCTGCTAATTAAATTTTCCGCTGTTTAGGATCTTTTCATAGCATTTCTTACTGTTGAGTTGATTTTGTTTTGTACTACACCAAAATACAACTAAATTTATCTAGAGACATGTTCCTTTATACTTAGTTTAAAAGCCATTAGGTTTGATATTTACTACTTCAGTATCATTAGTATTTGTAAACACTTTTATTTTCTTTTGATGTTATTGAGTCTTTTCCCGTTTAATTAAGTATGTACCTAGAAGTGGTAGTAAAAAAATCATAATGTTAAATTTAAAATACTTTCTAATCAGTATTTCTTTTAACTAAAAAAAAACTCTAATGAACGGTACTGCAGTAACACTGGGTATTTTAAGAACCACAATGTTTAACTCAATTTGATTGATTAGACTGTGACTTCATTATTTTACTCACTGAAATTTTATCTAATTTATCAATCAAATTTATGATGAGCATTTTTTTGTATTCTGTGGTACGAGGTTTGAACTACACCAAATTTTCTTCGCTAGCAGCGAAAAACTGTAAGTTAAGGTAATGGCTCGTGGAAGTTGGCTTTCTATAGACTTTGGTTAGAAATTTACCGCACTTTTTTAAAACTAAAGCATTAATAAAAGTCAACTTGTTCTTTGATTTAACATTTTCTAGTATTTCCGATAAGTTTATGTGCTCTTTTTTATTGTACAATTTTCACTCCGTTTTTGTTAATAGAAACCATTACTTATGTTACTCCAGATATCTTGTATTTGGGTACTTAGTTTTTTATTTAGAGGTTGTTTGGTGTTCAATATACCTCACTAAATATTGATTATAAAGGGCTAAAAATTAAAATTTATTTTACTTCGTTTAGTATAAAATAAAAGACTGATACTTAAAGTATAAACATTTTCTATTTAAGTTTTTCCCTTGAAGGTTATCTTCTTGGGAAGATAAAGTTAACATACAACTATTATAAGATGAAAAAATTAAAGGACAAAGAGGTAAAGTTTTAGATTTTGTAACTCATTTTTCAAAAATGGTAATATAAATTATTAATACGTGTTTGAATTTTAAAAACAAAAAAATTAAGACACTATAATTTTAATTTAAAATGTTTGTAAGTTTATATATTTGCTTTGAGTTTTTATAAAAGTAAAACTTTTTTAAATGCAAGCAAAAAGTTTTTAAAATTTTATAAGTAGCTTAGTTATTTTTGTTACCAATGAAATCATTCAATATTTAATGCGTACCAGACATTCCAAGTGACAAGGCAGCAGGTATGGTTGACGCAAGTCCATCACTGTATGAAAAATCTACATTCTGGTCTCCAGCCCATGCAGTAGTTGCATATCCAGGTGATCTTCCGTATCCTGCACATAAACATGAATACGATGAATTTTAATACTAATATATTATAAAGTAAAAATAGATAAAAATTTTTAGCTATCATACAAGTATCATTAGGCTGTTGATGGTACTACGATACAGTTTAGTGTCAATGATGTATAAAGTATATTCGTATATTTATATAAACCTTTTATATATTTTGTTAAAAAGTTTATTAAAAAAAAAGCTTAAAGTCTTTAGTTAAATCATTTGTTTTTGATTGTATGTACTTATTTCAACTGCTTTTATACCTCAAATGTAATATATTTTAAAAACAATGGTTTTAAAGTAAGGGATTGCTGATGTAAAAAATTTTTTTTTTCTATTTGCTAAATACAAAAATAAATAAAGAAAAAAAGTGATTTGATACGCAATAAGTAACTTTTTACATAAATGAAAATACTTAAAAAACACTTGTTAAAAACAAAAATCTATACTATCTAACCTGATCTGAAAAACAGAAACGTGTCTTCAACTTTTCCCTCTTCTTCTAACGCTTCTCTGTTCAACTTAGCCCACATTTCTGAATATTTGTTGTGCATCAATCTGGGGTCTTCTCCGCTAAAGTAAACAGCGTCATCAACAGTCAAGTATTCACCACCAAAATCTGCCATCCAGCCACCAAATCCTAATTGCAGCATTTCCTAGAACATGTGGTAAATGTTGTATCAAGACTATGATAAAGTAAATAAATTTTAAACTTTTAGTATTGTTTTATACCACTCGTAGGCATCGGGGTTTGTAAGGTCAACGGTTGCGCAGTCCATTTCAAAATCGATAATTAGTGGACTTCCTAAAGTCAATAAACACACGTTTTTATACAAAGTTTACGTAAAACAAAATAAACAAAAAAACTTTTTATATGAGCGCATTTAAAAAACACCTATTGTTTTTTGTCAAGTTACTCGTAAATTATAGAAACATATTTAGCTAGAAATATAAAAGAAATGAGGACTTTAATGATTTGAACTTAAAGTTTTTACTTGCATATCTTTGTATAAAGTTGTAGTTAATAGCTTGCTTTGAAACGCTTTACTTAACATAATTTTCTTAAATAAACCTTGCTTGTTTTTAATAAAGTATCCATGTTTTTCTCCTTCATTGTACATTTCGCTACCAACTATTACATGTGGGTTTATGTAAGACAAAAACTTCACATTTTCATTTTCGTCAAAGTCCTGTTTTAAAAGAACAAGTGTTGTGTCTGTAAAGATTATTTATTAATTACTGACTTTTATGTATAGTTAAATAAGTACTGTAAAAATTATACTATAATAAATATTTTTGAAAAATAAAAATAAAAATATAATTTTTTGAATTAAACTAAACAAAAAAATAAACTAGTAGTATAAAAGACCTTTATAACTTTGTCTAAATTAGGGTAGAAGTTTTTATTCCACCTCCAATTCCAGTAAACACGAGAACCAAGCTCAGTGAAGTAGTTTCCAGACCAATCCTGAATCCAAATAGCGCTAACTTCTACGCCTTCATTTTTTAGGTTTTTATACGTTTGAACTACCTAAATAGTAATTTATTTCTAAAGCGCTGTTGTTAAAGTTAGTAAAGCAAAAAAAAAAGTTGCAGCAAAACAGAAAGAACAATTTGTAAACTTTTTCATATAATATGCATAAGTTTTACAATAACTATCTTAAGCCTTTTTTTGTTGTATACACTGCTTTGGTAGATCGAAATTCAAGGAAATCCGTAGTAAAAGATGTATTCTAAAATGTGTTTAAAAATTAAATAAAGTGCATGAATAAAATATTATTCTAAAATGTATTTTTGTAAATATTTTATGTTTGTGTTTAAGTAATTTGTACTTATTACTAAGGTTTAGAATTTTTTAAACACTTCGTAAAAAAATAAAACAAGTAAAATTACATTTTTTATTAGTATGTTATAAATAAAAAAATTAATAAATTTTCAAATTATTTTTAACAATTTACCTGTTCGTTTTAAAAATAAAAACTTAAATTGAAAATAATTATATCTGTTAGTAATTTTATTCTTAATGACAAACTAAATGATATTCCAATAAAAGGGTCAATTTAGAAAATTTAAAACTGCCCGATTACAAAAAGTTATTGATTTTCATCTTAGTTGGTAAAAATATGTTTTAAGGTAGCTATGTATTTGACAATTAATTCATCTTCAATTTCTTATGAATAATAAATGATCTTTAAAAAGTTTCACAAGTAACCTTTGATAATAAACTTATATTTGTTAAAAACCACTTTTGTAAAAAAAATATTTTTGATACATATGACAAACTCTTATAAGTTTTAATTTAAAATCAAATCAGATAAATATTTTTTGCTGATGTTTTTATATTACTATGTTTTTTATACTATATCTGTTTCTTTAGTATAATTTATACAATAATGCGCAAATTAAATGATTTATTTACTACCAGGTTGATTTGCCACCGAAACCTGGTAATAAATGAAATACATAATTTGAACATTATCATTTATTATTTAAATAAGCTTTTACATTTTAGTAAATCGAGCAAACTTTTTTAGTTAAGACAAATAAATACAATATAATTTATACAAATTAATTAAAGTGATTTAAGAAGTTTTAAAACAATAAACTAGCCAACAAACCTAGTAATATAGTATGAGTTATTTTAAAATTTCTTACTTTTTAAATACGACCGATATTTAAGATTATTGATGAATTTAGTGTCAAGTAATTTCAATTTATTAAGAAACAATTAGTAGAAATTTTCACATATATAAAAAATAACTAATAATCTTGTTTAATGACTTATTAAAATATTAATAACATGTACTATTTAAAACAAAAATACTTGTAAACTAGTAGTGGAAATTTCTAAATAATGTCAAATAAAAAGTTTTATACGTTACATAATAACACAAACTTTAAAATAAAACTACATAAAAATACAAAATGTATGAAAGAATAACTATTTTTACTACTTAAATGCTTTATATATTTAAAAAAAACATATGTGAATGTTGCTTTGATAATAAAAACGCATAAACAACCTTATTAAAAGAAATATAAATTAAGTTTTCATACGACATGCAAAGTGCATTGGTAAAAAGTGTTTTATCTAAATAAAAAACTTGTTAATATATTTAGTTTAAGTTTTTAAAACTTTTTTAAAGATAACATAAAATAGTTTTACCTTTTCCGTACCACCTTGTAGTCCGAGTACAGCTCCATTGTACAACCATTTTGGTGGTAATGGCTGTCTACCAAAAAACGAAGAAAGATTTTTAAGTACTAGAGTCCAAGTTGGAGCTGTCTCCATGAACATGGTTGCTGCTGATACGTCTTCCCAAAGCTCAATTTCATGATAATTTGGTGACCTTCAAAAGACACTTAGAAAATGTATAAATTATTAATATTTCTTATGTAAAACTCAAAGTTATCAGGTTGAGCAAAGGTTGAATAAAATATTTAAAAATTTTTTTTCTTTAATTATTTTCATATGAAAATACAAAACTTTCATCCATATGCTTTGTTTTACGTCTAAGCGCAACAACAACAACCAACTTAAAATCAAGAACATGGTAGTGGTTGTAGTCTAAATGGTAGTAAACCAGTCGGTCTGTAACAAATGTAGATTGAGGCCAGTAAGTAGTATGGTAATCCCCGCCCGCTCCACTGTGGATATCTATTAAGTAACTAAAAAGTTAACAGAAATATTATTTAAAAACTTGAAATAATTTATTAAACGTTTCAAGTCAAATTTTCATTAAGTTATTTAATTTTTGTCACCTTATTAATAAAAGCCGTTCATTAGCTAATTTAAAACCTGCCATTTTTGTAAGAAAAGTTGAGTGATTTCTCCCGACACCTTGTTCTCTGGCCCAAATTGGATAATTGTGACCTTTCAGGGAGAAATGGCTGTATTGTTCTCCTCCTTAAATTTTATTCTATGTAATGTATGCAACAAAAAATGCAATGGTTCAAAAACAAGTTTGTGCAAACAGCATTTTTTGACTAAGAAACAAAACTTTAGCAGCACTCTGTTATAAAATGTTATTTAAAACTTTTAGTGTTTATTAAAAAGTATGTATAGGAATACTTTACTTTTATTTTAAAATAAAAACTAGTAATTTAGAAATAAATAAAGCTACGAACAAAATCTGACTAAAGTTTATAAAAAAAAACAGCTTGACGTTAAAAGAGTTATGACAACTTCTTTTTTTCTTCGAAGTCCAAAATAAAAAGCCAACCTCCATATACGTGCTCTTCTTCTTCAGCAAACAGTTTAAGCCACAATCTGTTCACAGATTTATCTGCAACTTCTGTTACCTTAAAATAATGAACTCCATCTAAGCTGCTTCTTCTCGTGTATTTTTCACAAACTTCGTCTCCTTTTTTGCATTCATCAAACAAAATACGAACCTTGTATTTACGTGTTTATTAAATTAAATTTCATTACCGTTTGTTTAACATAAGTCTGAACTAACATATTTTTTGTCGGTTTTGGATTTAAATTTAACTACAAATGGAGATTTATTCGAATCTTCAGGGTTTTTCTCTTCAATTATAAAGTTATCAAGCGTCTCTTTAGCATGAAGGTCTTCTATTACATCAAAATTACCATGATTCATGTGGTAACTAAATGGGATGATTTTTTAAAAACAATTACTTTATTAATATTTTATAACTTTTATTTAGTATGACTATTTACAAACTTTACAGATAGATTACTTACCTAGATTTTCCAGAACCAATTTCTAAAGCAGGCTCGGTTTTGGTATGAGCCAGAACCTTTCTTCCATTTAAGTAGACATCTGTTTATAACAAAGATATTCTTATGGAAAGTGATTATTTAATTTTTTAAAGCAACTAAGTTCGTTAAACGTATAAAAAAGTAACAAAAACATAATAACCGATTAAAGTGTTTGAGTAATAACTATAGAACCAAATATTTCTTGACTAAGCATTTTGCGTACTTAAATGCTGAAACTAAAATACTCGAAAAAAAAAACTTAGCCAAAGCTTAGATTTTTTTTATAGTATGAATGTTATATATAGTTTTTGTTTGTAAACCGTACAACATCTATTAAATTTTACTTACTTGCTGCTTTGAAAATTTAATTAAAATCTTCACTTACAAAAAAATATAAAAAACGTAATAGTCTTATCATTGTTTATTAAACAACAAAAATAAAAACGCTCAAAATATTAGGTCCTAGGACTTGGTGCACGAAAAAACCTTTCGGTTATCGAGTCGCACACCACTTGGATAAATTTTAACGTCTTGTCCAGGACATACATTTTATCAAATGTATAATACGAGGGTAGTTTTTTTTTAATTTAATTAATTTTAGAGCTGTAGTATTTTTTATATTAAGTTTTTACTATTTCAAAATTTAAGTGTGTTATCAAAATACTATTGATTTTTCTAAGACTTTTTTAAACATTAAATATTTTAATTCATAATAGGATGTTGAACGAAAAAAAAAGAACTCAAAAAGTTTGGTATAAGTACCTGATGTACGAAAAAAACTTTTTTGTTATCGTGTCATAATCCATGGATACAGTTTAATTTCTTGTCCAGGACTATAACACTTAAACTATATAAAAATATTTATGTACGTAAAATATAATAAAAGTAATAATAAAATAAATTTTAGTTCGTTTATTATTCAAGTTTGGTAGACAAGGTTTTGGTAGAAAACTTTACTATTTAATTATAAAATCAAATAATTAAAAAATTAAACTACCTAAATTTCCAAGTTTTGTTTCAAAAGTAAAGTGCCCATGTGTAAACTTCAACAGTAGGGAAACAATAAAAATAGAATTTAGTAACATACTTTAACTAACTTTTCAAATTAATTTTAATTAGAAACATTAAGGTTGAAAAAGTCTTTAAATTATACTTTTAGTCTGTTTTTATCTAGTTTCAAATCAACTTTGGCTTTTTTCCCAAATGTGTTAAAAATTAGTTTTATCAAACAACAAACATACTTTTTGCTTTGCTTGTTTTATATTAAGTTTTTTCTAATAACTTTTACTTCGACACAAAAAATTTATAAATAGTTAAAATATATCAATAATTAAAAAACAATAACAATAAAAATCAGTAATACTAATAGTAATACTACTAGTAATACTGTTGTAAAAGCAAGGAAATTGTAGGTTTTATTGTAACAAAAAAGCAACTTATTCCTTTCAGATGACCTATGCAGAAATTAAGTAATTATCAATATGAGCTTTATAACACGTTAAACATTAATAGATGTGTACACAAACTTTGATACGTTGCTTACTTTGATTATTTTGGATATAACTCTAAAAAATGTAGTAATTCTTAAATTTATTGTTATTCTATACAACAACATAAAAACTAAATTCATTATTTTAGTATGTCTGATGAAGTAGTATTTATTTAATACATAAGCTCAATTTTAAAGTAAAAAGAAAACTAACTATTTGGCTTTTTTTTTAAGACCACAGATATGGTTTCCAATAACAAAAATAAACACTAAAAAAGCCTTAAAAATTGTCCGACTAGTTTTGAATGGATAAATTAGTTTTTACTTTACACTGGACTGTTGTAGATTAAAATTAAATTTTATTTACAAACTCGCATACTCTTTGAAAATGTTTGTTTTGTCATATCTTATTATAATTTAACAATGCCATAAATTTTTTTATTGTATGTCTATAAATATTGTTTTTTATAATACAAAAACTGCGCATTTTATCGTTTTACTTGTTATTTATTTTATTATTCGTTTTGATATGCGCTGATTTCCGCTGAAGGTATCAGTTTAGCAAAAGTGTTCACAAAAACACTATAAACTCCTTTTAGTTTCTTTAGTACTGAAGGAATAGTACTTTTCAAGTGAAAATATTATTCAGGAGATTAAGTATTAAGAAATGATTAATATAATAAATCCTGACATGTAACTGCTTTTCGAAAAAATTATTTTCTTATCGCGTCACAAAGAGTCTATGAAAATAGAAACTTGTAAAAAGAATTTTATTAGCAATTTAACTATTCAAAATAACATTTTGTTTATAAAATTATTGTTATACAAACTTTATATGCTAAACTTAATTCAAACAAATAAACATTTTAAAAACATGTAAAATTTAAAAACTGGTTTTGACTTATTTCTTTTATACAAATGTATATTACTTAATTGTTATGAATGATGAAAAATTTACAAGAGCTGTACAATTTGATTTTTTTTTTTACAAATTTAAAATTTTAAGTATTTGCAAACTTTGACCGTATACTAAAACGCCAAACTTGAAGCTTGGATGATTAAATTTTAAGCTCGTTTTATTAATAAGCGTATTTTAAGAAAACAAAATTATTTTAAAAACAAGGCTTCAAGAACTGGTGCTTATCCATCAACTTAACATTATCCATATTACGTTCTTAAACTAATAATAATTTTTTCATTTTGACTTAAAAAGTGTCAAAATTTGTATGATATTTAACATATCTTTCATTACTAAATTATAATAACTGTAAAAAGGTCTTTAAAAAGTTAAGTAAATTGTATTTAAAACTAAATACTTTAAGAGTAAATTTAAACCAAAAAAAAATGAGAATGGTTCAAAAAAGTGTTTAAAAAAGTATTTTTATTTGCGTTATGTTTTACAATTAAACTTTATTTTCGTCTGCTATGATACAACATACAGCCATGCTAACAAGTATTATGACGTAACAAGGCAAACAAAAGCAAAATCTTTTCCATTGTTGTTATGCTAGGTTGAGCTGACAGTCAAGAACTGAACTTTTAGCGTGCTTTTAAAAGCCTCTATTTACTTGCTATGAAAAAAGATACATCTGTTTCCGTTGATTACTTTTCAAGAATATGTATTTTGCTAATAAACGATGGTACTGACGCACTTAGATGGTTCTTAGAAGAACATCTACCCCTTAATGATGACAGAACAAGCTTGACTTTTAAACAAGTTTGTAATACAATGTACAATTTTTTATGTTATGTTTGTGTATGTATAGTCTGTGATTTGCAAAAGTCTAAACTGAATTTTTCTAAGTAATATTTTCAAAAAGGTGTTTTCGTTTAATACAGTCTGTA
This sequence comes from Thalia democratica, assembly GCF_965202585.1. NCBI lineage: Eukaryota > Metazoa > Chordata > Thaliacea > Salpida > Salpidae > Thalia > Thalia democratica. The sequence continues at coordinate 45,227,731 of NC_139166.1, read as the reverse complement.
TTTTCAAAAGGTTGAAACTTTTTTTTTCTTGTTAGCAAATGAGCTACTTCTGATGATGTTTCTAGAGTTTTTATTATAAGTACAAAACAACCATGTTTTTTTTTATTTTTATAATTTACAATATTCATAACAGGTAGTCAAGCTGAAAACAAACTACTTAAAGTTTTTGAAAAATGAACAACAACTAAATGATGAACAATACGACCTAATAACGTATGGAGAAATTGATAACTTGGATATGAAAACATTATACACTTTAATAAAGTATTTTTTTCGATTAAATACATTAAAAATTTCAATAACATCTTAATTACAAATACTAATTGAGTCGATTAAAAATTGAAGTTAACTCACAATATCTCAACACTGATAGTTTTTTTTTTGTGCACAAATTTTAAAATTGCTTTTGCTGTTAGTACATATTGTAGCTAAAATATTTTAAGTAAACAAAACATATGAAAATTTAGGTTTATCACTCAAGTACAACCGGCTGATTGGAAATGGTGGAGCCGTCATCCTCAAGAAAATCAAAAATCTTCTCTCTTTGACATCATCCGACTTGTAAACATAAAAAAATCCTTAAAATGTTCGTTGAATTTTTTAAAACTTAGCTGAATAAAATTTAAAACTTACTGCAATTAATAAGATATAACTAAAATAAAGACTAAATTCATTTAGTTTTAAAATTAAGTTTTATGCTAATCATTACAGTTATCTTTTCAATGTGACACAAGTATAATATTATCTAGTAGCTAGTTTGTAGATATTGCTTTCTAAGCTATAAAAATAGTAAATAAAATCATGTTAAAACTTACGCTATTAATACTTTACACTTTTGTTACTAAATTCTAAAACTCTGTAGGTTTTGTAAATGGAAAGACAATGACTCAAGAAACTTTTGACAACTACTGGAGAAAAACATGTCAAGTGTTAGATAGACTCAACTGTTACAAAAATTCGATGAGATCCTGGAATTATGACGTTCTGTCTCTGCACCATAACAGCATGGAAAGCAGTAGAATTTTAAAAGTGATGAAACATCACACGAGCTCTTTAGAAGAACGAAACAAAATTTACATTAGAGAAAAAGATTCTTTGTTCGCTAAAAAGGTTATTAGTTTAAAACTATACTTTTAATTAAGCAATGTATGTAACCGAAAACATATTGTATCTGTTTTCAAGTAAGTTTATTGTCTTAAAAAGTGTTATAAATAAATTTCATAAATTTTTATAATTGTACGACAATCTTTAAACTCGTAGGAGTTACCTACCGAGATAGAACTTAAGGATCTGTATTGTAATTTTGGGCAGATGAAATCGATTGTTCAATCATTTTGTAACTCACCAAAAAACAGTCAAATCAATCAAAGTTACTCAGAAATAAATTTAGAATCTTTTACAAAAAATGAACATAAAGAAAAATTACAGATAGAACTCAAATGTATTAATAAATACAATCAAGGTAAATTTGTAAATGTAAGTTATACGTAATTAGCCACTAAACTACAAAATATTTCTCACGATCAATATTTTTGATATTTAGACCAACAAAGTTCCTTAGTTTGGACAGAAAATTTTAGTAAAGAAGTTTACAGTAACAGTTTATTGAAAAAAGCACAAGAAGAAAAAGAACTAGATGAGAATATTAAAAAGCTGTTAAGTCAGCCCATGGATAAAAGTAGTTCTATAACTAGTTGTTAAAGTATTTTTTTGTTTTAAGAGAAATACAAACATATTTATTAATACAAACAAATGTTGAAAGTTTTTAAGACTCTAATTACTATATGTATACTACAAATCAGTTGTTAACAACAGATTTATACTTTTTAAACGACTTTGTGGTAGTTTTTATAAAATGATAAAGTCTACAGGAACCTTAAGTGAAAAAATTCAATCAACTTTAAAAAGAAGATACTTAAAAGATTACAAGACGATAAGTTTTAAACTTTTTAAACCTGTAATTGAGATTCCAATGCGTGAACTTCGTTTTAATCTAGTTAAAGTCGAAAATTCAAGTTCAACTGAAAATATAGAATATTTAAGCAGTAAAAGTTTAAAAGATCATCAACTTAAAAGTTTAGTGATGTGGAAAGACATTTTTATTGAAACTAACATAGTTATAAGGTTAGTTTAGCTCGATTACTTTTAAGGAATATTTTTGTGTTTAGTGATTAATGATTTTATTTTAACAGTGCACAAGCGTCATTTGGGAAAACAACTTTTTTGCAGCACGTTTGCTACTTGTGGGCTTGCAATGAGATTGATAGTTTAAAGAAATTTAAGCATGTTTTTTATTTAAACTCTCAAAATATTGGCAACAAAAAGAACTTCAACAACATTTGTGATTACATTATTGACTCAGGTTTATAAAGCTTAAGTAGTTCTCTGTGACTTAATCTAAGAAAGTTGTTGGTTGTTTAATGAATTTTGTATATATTTGTATTCATTTATTTATTTCTTCGCATAAACATGAGCTTAAGTACTTTTTTTACGATTTTGAAAAATATAAAATATGTTTTTGGATAAAAAACTATTAAAAGTCTTTACAAGCCGGCATGTGGTTATTTTTTTTTTTTTTATGTTATAAACTTTTTTTTAATGTTTTTAACATTTTTACTGGAAGTTTTATTTTTAGAACAAATTTCTAGCTTAGATGACAAAACAAGACTTCTTACAAAAGAACTTGATAATACTCTAAGCCTAAACAATGGAAAAAATTGCTTGTTTTTATTCGACAATTTTAATTGTACTACGAATTTCAATGATGAAATAAAACATGTAATAAATAAACAAAAGTGGCCAGAATCAACTGTCATAGTTTCTATTAAAACAAATGTTTTTACTGAATCAAAGAGACTAGTTAAAGAATCGATTACAGAGTGCATCAAAAACAATTTTTACTTGTTCAAATCTAAATACTGGTCGAGTTTCATCTTATCTGGATTTAGTCCTGTTGATGCACTTTTGAGTGCGAAAAATTTTCAATCAAAGTGTACGAGCAGTTTAAACGATTTAAAGCTGTTGAGCCCAGATATTTTTAAAATGAACTACCAACAACCGAGCTTGACTTTTTTGTTGATTGCTTACATTGATGAACAACGTGAAAGTGGATCAAACCTGGACTTGAGCCTTTTTGAAGCTTTCAGTGCTGCTTGCAAAAGGTATTAAAGCTTTTAATAAACTAAAAGTTAAAAAAAATCTTTAAAGTAGTAGTTTAGTAGATATCAAGATTAATCAGGAAAGCTAAAATTTACAACACTAAAATTAGAATATTTTGTTAGGATAAAAAAGTTTTGTACCGACCTAACTTCTATTTAACAGGTGTGAGCTGGCTGTAGCTGAATTAACTGATAAATTTAAGACAAGTTTACTCACAAATACTGTACAAAAAAGGTATGGTGAACTTTATGAAAAACATGAAAACATGCCAATTTTCTCAAAGCTATACTCTATTGGTTTTGCAAATTCAGAAAATAATTTCTTCAAAATTAATTTTGCTCTTTTTGAAGATTTTATATCGTCCCAGTAAGACAACTTATTTTTAAATCTGTAAAAATTAATATTGTTAGTTATGCAATAAAAAAAACAGAATTTTTTCCACATTTGATGAGAAGATTAAAAAAGTTTTTCTAAAGAAACACTATACGACGTTAGAAGATGTGATACAGTCTAAATACTTTTTTATTTTCGCTAGTAAACACAATCACAAAGTTGTAATAGATTATACTGTTTGTATAATAAAAAAGACTGAAAATGGTAAGAGTTATGTTTAGAAAATAATCTAGATGACAATTTAAAAAAAAATTAATTTTAACAGAACATCTTAAACAAGTTGCCCAGCAATTGTGTTTGGAACTCGTTTATGAGAGCAAATGTGATCCGTTAATTATTTCTACTTTGCTTGAAAATTTTGAAGGAAGTAATTTTAAAACCGTATGTGACAGAAAAGATCAAAAAGTATTACAGTTTAAAGATTTCAATAATGTTTCTTATAGAACACAAAACGCCATGCTGTATATATCTAAAACATGGAAACCATTTTTAAGTTGCAAGGGTTTTCCTCGAATATTCACACTAAGACCATGGATTTCAAGTATAGAAATACATGGCCTTTGCGCAAGTAAGCTTGAGCTTATAGCAAAGTTAGTTTGCAACTTTAACTTTTTACTGGTTCTTGATCTCAAAGAAATTAAGAAAGCAAAGCAGTTTTATGTTGAAAGATTCGTCGAAACAATAAAACAAAACTCTAAAGAAGACATTCACTTGCGATCATTTACTATGATGCTTGAGAGTAATGAAACATTTAATATAAACAGTTATTCTTCTTTAGTGAAAGTTTGTACTGAGCATTTTATCTATCTAGATATGCTAGAAATTGACTTTTGTACTATAACATTGTTTCGATCAGTGTTTAATAGTAAACACGACAATTTAATTCCACTACGCAATTTAAACTTGAAAAAACTTCGGCTAAATCAAAATGATTTGAAAAATTTTGTATCGAATATTGAATGGTGCTGGTCGATAAGTGAATTAAGCTTGTGTTGTGTTAACATGAACGACTCTTTTGAAGGGGTGATGAAAAAAATTAACTCATTTCATTACATACAGGTTGTAAAATTAAAGAAAAAAAATATTAAACTCTGCAAGTACTTTTAATTTTATGTTTACTGACAAAATTAAACAAAGATAACTTTGTTAATCTAAAAATACACTTTAGGATTTTTTTCAAATAGTTTATTTTATTTTAACTAGCTTTATTATTAAGTATAAAGCATAGATGTTTACAAATCTTGTTTTATTTTTATAAATATGACCCAAATAAGAAACATTTCCGAAGTTTTAAAAAGTTTATATTTATTTAAAAGCATACAGGAAGATCATTATTAATGATACTAAACAAAATGTTTTATTACAATAAATTTAAAAATTAAAATGGGATGAAGGTAGTCTTCCTCTTTTGATTTTAAAGACCGGACAGGATTGAATTTTAGATAAATATAAATAAAAATGGTAAGAACCATTAAAAAAATCAGTCACAGTCTTATACAACCACTTTGAAGAGATCTTTCGTTTATTAAAAAACAAACATTTTCAATTCTGTAGAAAACAAAAAAATATACTAGCAACTAGAGAAAGTAAATTAAATATTTTTAGCAAAATTTAAAATAAAACTAAAAACTTTTGATGACGTTTTCAATTTTTTATTATTAAAACTATTCCTTAAAATTAACTTATTAATAAAACTGAACTAAACCATGAAATAAAAGACCAATTTGCTCTAATTATACATTATAATAAATTTCACAAAAACAATATACCAGAAAAGATAGAAAATGCCTACACAGTCCAGTTTTTAGAAAGCCCTATAAGAACTAATTTAGACTACACAGAACAATGGTGGATTAAAAAAACTAAGGCAAAAATTAATTTAAACAGTGTTTTTAAGGAATAGTTTTAATAATAAAAAATTGAAAATGTCATCAAAAAAAATTTTTTATCAAGTAAAATACTAGGGGATTTTTTTTAATTGTTTGTTGTTTATAGAAATAGTTTTTCTTAGTTACAGTAAACAAAAATAATTTTCCAAAGTGTCTTTTTCTCAGTTTCTCAAATTGAAAAATAATATCAAACTTTACTGACTAATCTCAAATATAAGTGTTCCATTAATTTTAAAGTAAAAGTATGAAATTCAGTATTATAATAATATGGTAGTTTTTAGTTTTATTTTAAATTTTGCTAAAAATATTTAATTTACTTTCTCTAATTGCTAGTATATTTTTTTGTTTTCTACCGAATTGAAAATGTTTGTTTTTTAATAAACGAAAGATCTCTTCAAAGTGGTTGTATAAGACTGTGACTGATTTTTTTAATGGTTCTTACCATTTTTATTTATATTTATCTAAAATTCAATCCTGTTCGGTCTTTAAAATCAAAAGAGGAAGACTACCTTCATCCCATTTTAATTTTTAAATTTATTGTAATAAAACATTTTGTTTAGTATCATTAATAATGATCTTCCTGTATGCTTTTAAATAAATATAAACTTTATAATTTATAAGACTGTGACTGATTTTTTTAATGGTTCTTACCATTTTTATTTATTCAATAAATTTAATGTTTTAATAGCAAATAATTAAAAATAATTTGTGCTAAGCTTTTAATATTGTTTTGTAAATTAGGTTTAAGTCTTTGCAAAGTGAAGGAGCTTTTCAATATATTCAATATATATATATATATCTAGCAGAAGATAAAACTGCTAGATCAGATAGCTTCAAATTACAAAAATTTAATTAGTAAAAGTAACAAAAAGTTTTACCTTAGAAAATATACCATTCTGGTTGATACATATTGTAGTAAATAAAATTTAAATTTTCTTTTAAGTAATAATTAATGAAAATGGTGTACTTAGATTATAAATTTTTCATTAAATAAATTTATATTTAAATAGAAAATTTTTTGTATTTTTTAAGCACTGGAACTCTTTGAGCGAAACTTAGTTCACCAAATAAACTTTTACAGAATTAAAATTTATATTTGTTCTCCTTAAATAAGGTATAGACCTATAGTTGTTTTCTTGACAATCTTACTTTTAGTAGTATACTTCTTAGCTAAGTATTATAGCTTTCTGAGCTAAATGCTAGATTTATATCTAATTGTGTTCTCTAAGATGTTCTGGTTTTACAGCAGTGTACAAATACTATAAAAAATATGTCCCTAATTATTGCAAACTGTTCATAAACAGAAACTATTTCCCTATTTTCTTGAAAATACCACAAAGATAAAAAGTTAAATATTTCTTGTTTATTTTGATGTCATAATATAAACAAACTGGGTTGTAACTGATTTTTCTAAGTTTTACGTATTCGTATTGATATGAATAAATAACAATAAATTATTGGAAAGTTGTTTAAGTAGAATCTATGAAGCGAAAAATACTAAAGACTATATTTATAACATATTTAAAATATAACTTACATTACATTAAGTAAAAAATATTAATATGGTTTAGATTTATTTCAACTACAGCTGATTAGCTTATATAGTTTTGTATATAAACAATTTCGAAGTAAAAACAAAATGAAGCAACTATTTGTATGTCGTTTTCAAAGTATTTCTTAAGCATCTAAAACTTTATTTTTTAGTCCCTAGTGCTTCAAAGAGCCTGCTTATCATCTGAAAAACTATTGCTAATGAGCAAATTGCTGTCAAGCAAATCAATCAGCTCAACGTTGCAAGAAATTGACTTGAGTTCAAACTTATTTTTCGACCTGGCACCTATCAAACATTTTATAAAAGCTTTAAGACAGTTGAAGAGTTTAAAAAAGCTAAATCTGAGCAACAACTATATCGGAGATGAGCTTGTTTGCTTTTTAATGCGAACTTTAAAAGATCTACCTCAGCTCGAAGATATAAATCTCGCCAACACAGGCATGGGAGAATGCTCACTACTTGCAGCAAAGCATCACTTGGCAGTAAGCAGACACATTACCAATCTAGATTTTTCTGGAGGAAAGTTCACTAACAAATTATCGAGGTTTTTTAAAGGTATCGCTTTTTATTAATACGCTAAACTTCTTTTAATACTTAAACTTTTAGGAAAATTTAATTAGAAATAAATTTGTATTGTAAATAGTTTTTATGAATATATATAATAACCGAAGTATTTAAACGCATTAAGTGATTTTTATACTTTATTTAATTGTTTTTGAAAGATTTATCAGATTCACATATATAGTTATTTGTCTTGACTAAAAATATGCTTAATTACTTTAATGTACTATTCAGATTCACTTAAAATTTAGTTTTTAGGTTTGTTTTAATATATTTTAACTTATAAACTAGTTTATGTTTATTTTCAGGGTTTGCCCAAAACTTTAGCTCCATCAAGGTGGTAGACCTTTCAGGTATGGATTTTAAGATAAATAAAGCTAGACCATTTAATAGTTTTTTCTCACTTTTTTTAGAACTGCTAATAATAGAATAAAAGTGTTTCAAAAATCAGCAATGCTGTTTCTGCAAAATTAATTAGTCTCTTTAGGAAAATAACTTTTTTAGAACTCTTCATTGTTCTAACGTATTTGATAAAGAGTAAAGTGGATTTTTCATTTTCAATTTAAGCGTATAGAAATAAATTAATTAAAAAAAAACTATTTTAGCCACATCTAAGAAAATATTTAAAGTTTTTCAAAAAATTAAAAATGGCTTGTAGATACTAATAAGACCTACATACGTTGTATTTTCAAATATAGATTACTTTTTGAGTTGTGGTCCTTCAAATTTTTTTAAAGAATTAGAATTGTCCGAGTTTTAATAGTCGTACACCCGTAATTACCTAGCAATCACAGAAAGCGCTTGTATTAAAACGAATGTGTATATTTAATTTATTTTTTACGTAGTTTACTAAGTTTTTCAATCAAAAACTTCTAACTACAAAAAATTAGATAAATAATAACTAAGAATAACATTTATATTAAAATTAAGTAATAGAATTACGAACAATCTTTATATTGTTTTTAATAATAAATAGCAATTTTACACAACCCTTAACTTTTCTTTTGCTTAATTCTTCTTTTACTACAGTAACTTTGTTAATCTAAACATGTTTATAGTCATGAACTGAAAACCTTTAAGTATAAATGTTTAAATTATTTTTAAAATATGTAATAGAATGAGTTTTTTGTAGCTTATTTTAACTAAAAAAACATCAAAAAACGTTTGCCACTTACAATTTGTTATTCTATGTTATCTTAAGTTCTATCATGTTTTAAAATTTTTGTATGTTTTTTAAAGTACGCTTCAAATGACATTGTTAAGGGTCGGCTGCAGTAGTACTTTTATTACATTACGTTGTAATTAGGAAAACGAAAAACACTAAAAATATAATGGTTCAGTACTAACATTTAAACCCTTATTTCTAACTTATTTTGTCTAAAACCATAAAACTAAACACTTACCTCTAACCCTACTTACCAAAACAAATAAGAAATAGATTAATTAATAAATATTTAGTTTTTTTTAACATAAAACAAACACAAAACAAATATTAATCAGTTAAATTTGTTAAGCATTTCTTTAGCATGCAGTAAATTTCATTTATACTTTAAACGTTATCAACTTTTTCATAATTAAGTTGTTCAAATTTTATACTAACTAGTTTTATATATGCTCAAATAGTTTTAGATATGTTAAAATATCAATATAGTATAAAAAAAATTATCAAAAAAAACTTTAAATAACAAATATATTGTACTCAAACATACAAACTTAATTTTATATCACTTGCAATATTTTAGGGAGTAAAGAAACAACTTCTTTAAACATTTTAACAAAAGCTGACGTCAACTTAATTATAGAAGAAATAAGAAGTCATAAATCTATCGAAAGCATAACTTTGTTAAATACAAAAGTAGAAGACGAATGCTCTCTACTAAAGCTACTTATGGCTTGTGAAAATCATCCAAGTTTAAAGTCTTACGGATTTGATAGTTAAACTTATTGAAATAAATTTATTAGTTTTAACTGTTATTGTACATTTTTCTTACTTCGGTAAAACCTTAACTCTAATTAGGAGTAAAGAGGTAGTTTTATAAGTTGTTTAGTAATAACTTTTCTTAAATAAAGTGAGATACTTTGTGTAACAACAAATTTAAAAAACATTAAATCAGTGATTTTGATAATTTATAAACTAAAACTACATGGTATATTTCCACAAATTAAATATTATTTGGCAAAATGTTTAAACTTTTATTTATCGGTTGAATGGCTCAAAAAAACGTTTACAAGCATTAAGTTTAAATGACAAGTCGGTATAAGATGTATTAGTAGCAGTTTGATATGCAGAAAAAAAATGCAACAGAAGTATTTTAAAATATTTATCAGTGCACAAAACTCTTTTAATTTTCGAAAAGTTTTAGTGTAAACTAGTTTAGTTCAATAGAAATTTAAAAGCTATTGAGTTAATAATTTTTTAAACTATAAAAATCAAGATCAATTGTTTTCCAATAGTCTTCAGTTGTTCAAAAAACAAAATAAGAAGCGTATATTATTAAAGTTCATTAAACACGTTAACGAATTTATTTCTAAACTTAGTTTTGTAAAATGAACATACTTAGTCTACTTTTGTGGTCATATATTTCTATAGTTTTAAACTTTGAGTTTACATCTTGAAAATATTAATAAATTTTATTTTTTTGTTTTTTTTTTGTCTTCGCATTTAAACTAAACGGTAACAAAATTAAATTTACACCTATATTTAAATCTTTTTTAGTATTGAATTAAGTTTTTACTGTTTTAGTACAGTTTAGGTTTATTAAAGAATAAAGTTTGTTTACTTGAAAATTACAAAGTCAAGTAAATAAAATACACAAAGCTAAAATGTTACCTAAAACTCGAAAACTAAAAGGTTTTTATAGTATGAAACTTTTTTTTGTTTGTGAATTTAGAATAAGCTTGCTATGTATTAAATCTTGCTATGTATCAATGCTTAAAAATAAAATAAGAAAACAAACTTGTTAGGTTTTACAAAAGTATATAGAAATTGTATACTACATAAGTAACTATTAACTACTATTTTTATTCTATTGCTTTTATTGTTTATTAAACGATAAAAACGCGCTCAAAAGTTTAGTCTAAGGACCTGGTGTACAAAAAACCTTTCGGTTATTAAGTCATTCACCATGGATACAACTAAATATCTTGTCCAGAATTTGCTAGTCTTTTAAAGTCAGCTATTAGTACAAAGAAAAAGTTTTTGCTACAAATTTATTTATTTAACTTTTAAAAAAGATTATCTTTGTATGGTTTTAATTTTATTTATAATTTAATTTTCTATAAAGTGGATACTAATAAATGGATTATTTTACAAAATTTATTTGAATTGTTTTTAGTTTTATGTAAAATATTTTTGAGAGAATTACATTAGAAGTTGTAAATATTGAATATTATTTACGTTACTTTTATTTGTTTATATATTTTTTAAACTATAAAACAAACTATGTTTAAAAAATAAATAATTGTAATTTATTGTAAAAGTAATTAATTATAACTTTTAAAAGCAAAAACTGTTTTTGAAAAAATAACTTAAAATACTTCAGTCACATCAAAGTTGAAGATTTAATAATTAAAAATTATTTAAACGTTTAGGTTGTACTGCAACTTAAAAAATAAATAAGTAAGCTTTAAAATTTATAACTAACTCCAAATAATCTTAGTTTAAACTCTTTAATTTTGTTATACCTGGTGAACAGTTTTACTTTCGGACTATATTATTGTATGACTTATCATAGTTTATTCAACATTAACTGAATTACTGCCTACATTATTGACTTTAACAAATAAGTGAAAATTTACTGACATGTTACTGCCAGGCAACATTCATTTAACTCTTCAAGCAACTTATATTAATCTGAAAATAAATCGATGACTTTGATACAAACCCAAGATAAAACGTGTCGCTCGCGCAAATTTACCAGTAATGTGTTTACCAAAATTCCATGCTGACAATAAAACTTTTGTTTGTTCATAACTACATAAAGGCTTCAATGTCTTAGAATATAAAAATACTGTACTATTTTCAACAACCAATTTTTTTAACTTTTTTGTTTATAAGTGTACATAGTTGCCTTGCAACAATTTAAAACAATACTAAAAATAATAGTTGAACGTGAAAATATTAAAACTATGGAACAAAAACCGCAAATATACAAATACCATTGTTTTATGATTACAAGCTTAGTCTTTAAAGTTATTAGATTTATTATTTTTAAGCTCATTTTCAATCTAAACCCTAAACCTACATCGTACACAAAAAAAAGGTCATTAAAGTAAATAATAAAAAAATCTTTCAAAATAAAAAACTTTAGTCAGATACGTTCTTACATATTTAAATTAACAAGACAAATTTTAGTCTTTCAGGCGAATTTTCATCTGGGAAGTCTTGAACGAGTACTTGCTCAGCATACCGGTGGGCTTGTTCGTGTTCCAGAACATTCCGTCCGAATGAGACGGGTTCGCGTTGAAAACCTCGCCAAGGTTCCTCGAGTCGTAGTACTTCCCGTTGAGGTTCATCTGGGAGCAGGACTGGTACCACCAACCACCCCCGCCACTATGGATGTACTTGTTGTTGAACCGGTAGGAGGCGCAATTGTACTGCCACTTGTCCTGGTCGTTGTCCTTCGTGGTGAACTTCATGCCGCTCAAGCGCTCGAAACTGTAGACTGCAAAAAAAATGTGTTAAGAAATAATTAAATAGTTTATGAATAGTTTTTTTCTTAAAATCATCAAATAATGATGTTTAATTCGTTTGCGATGTTAATAGTTAATATAATGATAGTTTATGGTTTGTTCTTCTAATAAATTTTACTCACCGCTGTAGGATTTAATGTTGCCATGGTAACCATGCACGTTCAACTCGTAGCCGTCCCCGTGACCAACTGAGAACTCACTGAAAAAAAAAAACGTTTTTCTCTCTGAATATTTATTTTTAAGTTAACTGCAAGCTTACTCGTACTCTGCAAACCACTTGATGCCTTTCCAATCTTCCAGGTCGATTCTGAGCTTGTACTTGTTGTTCTTTGTTAGGTGATGAATTGCTTCTAAGCCTAATAGTAATTTTTTCAAAGCCTATTTAAATCTATTCTCATATATAACAACTATTAAACATTCAGTCCTAAGTTTTTTTTTTCAAAATTTTTACGAAAGTCTTTCTTACGTAAGGTGGAATTATGTGATATATCAAAAGCAGTTTTATAAAGATTATCGTATAAATATACTTTTCTAATAAAATACGACTAAAACTTTACGCGTATCTTAGTTTACTGAATGTTAAACTTTTTTTATTCTCATTAATGTCGCAATTGGTTTTTCAAAAATGCATTGTTAATTGTTAGAATAGTACTTGGATACTCACTAATCTTTGTAATCATGAAAAAAACTTTTAAACTGTCTGAGATATCTCTCGTAGATATTTTAAAAGATATATTAGACCTAAAACAAATAACTTTTAAACGCTTTAAGCTATACACTAGACAGTTACGTCTGATCAAAGTTTAAACCAAGTAATCAAGTAGACAAAAATATAAGTGATTTTTTTTATCTTAAAAGTAAAAATATTTATAAAAAAGTTGTATATTTCTGCAATACAATCAATCTCTGAAATTACATGTTTTGTATATTGAAATCTATGAATTTGTAAACTTTTTTGACTACTTAACACCTATACACCTATATAATATTACCTAAACACGGTTTAGAAAGTTCATGAAAATGTTTTTGATACATAAATGTAACGGATACTTTGTCTTAAACCAATTTAACATAAGTCTTGATGTCTACTTTTCAAGAACTTGCTTTAAAACTAAAATTTTGTAACTTTTATTTTTGGTAAGGAGGTACTAACCTAACCAAAACTCGTGATTTAAACTTCCAAAGCCATTTTTATATTCTTCAAAATTGCAATCAAATTCAAGAGAACCGTTTAACCGTCGCTGTATTACCTTCAAACAAAACGCTTTGTAACTAACAGAGTCACTTAAGTATGAAAAAAAATTAATGTAAGTAATGAAAAGTACAAACTTCATAAGTATAAAATACTTCATAACAAAGGTTAAGTTTGTTTAATTTTAAAATAGTAAAACTAAAACGTCGATGATAATTGCATCGTTATTTTAAGTTTCAATATTGTGTTATGCAAAAATTTTTTGAAGCATTGTAATAAGTATACAAAATACGAAAAATATTAATAAAAACTACTTGGAGAAGCTTTGCAGAGCTTAAAAAATGATGATACTGTTATATTTTCTGAAAAACGTTTGGTTCAGAAATCAAACGAATTTTAAAAGTACAAAATAAAAACTTAAAGTATTTGCATATTATTCTTTTTGAAATAGGTAAATGCTAACAATCCATGTGTTCCGATCGCAATCCACATCGCAAACCAAATCTGGTGGTTCAGTTCCGAGGTTGAGAGATTCAACCAGTTTTAACGACATATCTTCAACATTGTATCGAGACTCGCCCTCTTGGCACGTAAACTCCGCATTTGTGCTGAGAAGAGCTGTCCTGACCGAAGGGACTTCAGAGTTTTGAGGAATGGACTTTTGAACAGCAATTTTGCGCTTAGGCTCTAAATATATGTAATTTTATATGTTTCATACGTAAGCTCTTACGTGTCTCTGACTCTTATGTTATTACTTAAAGCTTTTTAAAGTTTATTTAAAGATACCTCAAGAACATGTAAAACGCTTATTTTTCATAAAATTTACGTATTAAAACAAAAAATTGTACCGGATACTAATTGGTTACTAAATTATTCAACTTATTTGGTTTTCACTTAAAGTTAAAAACGACAAAAGAGTAAGAAAAAAACATGTATTTCAAGACCTAAAAACAAACTTAATTAATTTAATAAAGATATGATATTTTTATGAATGCTTAGATTTCCCACCTTCGTCGTTTGTGCAGTTCATTTTTAAATCTGCAATTTCTTCACTCAGAGTTTGAAGCATTTGCTTTTTGCCCCTTCTCTCAGCTGTAAGTAATTTTGAAAGACTTAAAAATAAACAAACGCAAATTTTATTCTTTATTTACAAGGTTACAGTTAAAAACAACTCAAAAAATAATATTTGCATTATTTTGTTTATTGTGCAATGTTGGACTAAGGCATCAAAACCTGAGCCACTTAAACAGGACAGACAAGAAAAAAAATAAACAAAAATAAAGTTTATATTCAACAATTTAAGGTAAAAAACATACATAAACAAAAAATAAACAACGTTAATTTTATAAAGAACTAATTTATAAGTCTAAACTTATTTGTTTAATATAAAAGGCGATAACTTAGTACATACAAAAAAGTAATAGTAAATGCACATCCATAAGAAAGTAAACCCAAATAGATGACCTTCCAGAAGACATAACACATTTGTACAAAATTAATAAAAGTAAATTTTAAGTTTTTTTACATTTTAATTTAATAATATCTATCAAACTTTTGCAAAGTATATCAATATCAAAAAGAAAAATGTACGACATTAATGTACTAAGTACTTATATTTATGTTTTAAGTATAATATTTCAATAAAAAAATTTATTAACATAATTCTTATTAGTTATCTAGCTGCAACACTTTGACATATCTTAAAAATTAAGAAAATCTTAAAGAATATCTTATAAAACAAATTTAAAAAAGCATATTTATCTAATCATAAAAATTTTTCTATAAAAAATTTAATTAATGTTTAGTTTTAAGTATTTCAAAAAGCGTAAACGTATTTGTTAAGTATTTATGTTATTATAAAAAAAACTATTTTTATATATCAAGTTGTATGTATTTAGAATTTATTAGTAAAACAATATTTTACTTATTTCAATACAACGGGGCACTGTAATATTTTTTTTAGCTTGCTGAATTATCTTTAGACGCTAAACTTAATGCAGTTATTGTTGCACCAAAATATTATTTAGTAAACAATTTTAACCTTTTAATTCGTCTTTTAGCAGTTCCAATTCAACAAGAGTTGTATCACTTGCTGTTTCTGTAAAATTTACTAAATAACTTTTGTTCATTTAAAAAGTAAAAATAAACAAGTATAAAGTATACCTGAACAGTTAAACTGCTTTGTCGCGTTGCTAAAAAGGTAGCTCAAAACTGCTTTTTCTTTTCTTACCTCTGTAGATTATTTTAAAATCTAATTAGTTTTATTTAATTTTTTTGGTTATTACTTCTAACTTTGTTTTGAAGTGTAACTTTCTAACTAAGGTGGTTGAAGTTTAATTAAAATTATAATTATATAAGATTTAAAAAACCTGTTTAGGATAATGAAATCTAAAACTTAAGGTATACTAGCAATTTTCAAAACATTTTAAAGTTAATGTTAATAAAGAAAAAAACAAGGTTAAAAAGAAATCTATTTAATTATATCTAATTATACAACAAATCTTTAAACAGTGTTTTTTTTTTAAAGTTTAAATTGCTAGAAACATATGTAGTTATAAAAGTTTTGCGCGTGTAAAATGCATAATTAGCATTTCTATCACTTTGATGATGAAATTTAAACAATTTTTTGATTTCAACACTCAGTCACCTCACCTTGACTCTTAACATTTTTAAGTACTAAACTAATTGACTAGTTGACATTTTAGTCTATTACCTGCTATTTCCTGCCTTAGCTCTGCCATTTCATCCATCATAATCTCGTTTTTAACATCGTTTGCTGCAAGTTTATTGCATTATTTCAAACAACTGTAAACAAAAGTTGTTAATAATATTTGATGCTTTCATAAAACTACCTGTAAGCTTTGTGTTTTGTTTTCTCACTTGTTTAACGAGACTACTTTTATCTTTCAGCACAGCTAAAAATGATATAAGTTTATTAATTTACCAAAAAAATGTTATTATTTTAAAAGACTGATAATCAACAAGTATAAAAACTTACTTTAAGGAATTTGTGTTTTGAACTGTTCTAATGTAAGTTTTTGACTAAAAACGTATTTATAAATTAAAACTATTCGTTTTTAGTATTTGTGCAAAAGCAATTAGTATTTTTAACTTTAAATGTTTAATTTAAAAATATTTAGGACCAAAAACTTTAGCCTATACTATTTAAAGCGAACTTATATAGAAAAAAGGTTTATCATTAACTAGTGGTATAATGAAAACATTTTATAGCTAAAGAAATAAAAGACTACTCTTTTTAAGTTTTTCGTACTTTTAAGCTTTTCTTGTTGGTTTCTTTTTGCATTTGACAGATCTGAAATTAAAACTCAATGTTATTTTTTTAATCAAGTAAAAACATAAAAACTTTATATTACCAATATTTTTCTTTCGCAGTGTTAAGACCATCGTTTCTAGTGACAGTATTTTTTCTTGTTGTTCCGTAATTTTTACTATAAAAAAAATAGAAATTTTTATCTAAATACAAATTTTTGGATCAAACAAAAAACGATAAAAAAAGTAGATATTAAACATAAGGCTAAAAAATTGAATAATTTTTAAACTTTTAACCATTGCAGAAAAAAACTTAACATGTGTTTTAACTTATTAATTACTATCGTCAATATAGTTATGACAAGTTTCGACTTTTAAGCTGCTTAACCAGTTATTAATTTTCAAAACAAACAAAAAAATCACCTTGAGATTTGCTCCAGTTAAGCATTTTGTTCTTCAAGTAGTCAATCGTCTCTTCTAAGCTCTCGTAAGTTTTTGTGAATTTGTTTTGCAGGTCTTCATTTTCTTGCTTAAGTTCGCTTATGGCAGCTGACTGGTCCAAAGACTCGCCAACTGTAACAACGTCATCCAAGAGTTGCGGGTCACTCGAATCAGAGAGCGTACTATTACAATGGGCCCTGGTCAAGTGGACTTGGAAGCAATTATTGCAGTTGGCAAAGTTTGCGAAGTTTAAAACGAACAAGGCAAATGTTATAAACCGCGTTTTAGTTTTCAAACCTTTGTCTTTATAAATAAAACTCATTGTTATGAAATTGCACCTGTAAATGTAGCATACTAACACCGTGTAATTTTTATTTAAAATATAAATACACCGCAAAGTCCACCTAAGATACATTTTCACAAACTTACTTAAGCCCGTAAACCGCATAACTAAATAGCAGTTTTGTTATATTGTAAACACATTAAAGAAGATACAAAAATTAATTCTACCTGTTTTTAAATTAGCATTTATGATTTTACTTACTTATTGCCACGTTAAATGCCAAGCTCTCCTCCTTTACTTTAGGCTATTGCTACAAGTAACGCATTTTATTTGTACAAATATCTCATGCTATTTAAAACTTTGTTAACTTAATTAACTTTGTGATGCTAACGACATCAATTATTCAAACTACTTATTTGCAAGCTACATCGTTATAAAAAATTGCTGCAATTAGTAATAATTATTTTAATAAACTCTACTAGTAAACATTACCATTTAAAACTTTTTTAGATGTTCAAGGTCTAGAGATTAAACACAAAATATTTTTTTAATAATAATCTCATTTTAATTTTTCGAAAAGCACGGAATTTAAGATTTTAATCTTGTTTTACAAACTCAAATTTTCATTTAATAACTGCATATTCGAGTTTAACCATTTAGAATTACTGTACAAGTTTTGAAATAGTCTGCATAATATATCAAGTTTTCAAAAGGTTACTAACTAATAGTATTTAATGACTGTTAAATTCAAAGCACTTAACTAAAAATTTTATTTATGAACTTATTTGTTTTTCAAATGACTGTTCTGTGACTTGAAATAATTTCCCTTTTTATTTTATTTTTTTTCAATTGTTACTTTTACTAGTGTTCATTTAAACCAAAGTTTTTTTTAAAGATATACATATATGTGTGTTTTTAAGTCTGCAAAATCCTATAATAGTTGTTAAAATTTACCTTTAATACAAACAACTATAGAGGTTTATATTAAGTTGGGTTGAAGTTTTAGCTCTAAAATTGGTGTATAGCTCTATGACCGATAGATGATTCTTTGCACCAAGTCATTTGACCTTTTTTTCGAGTTTTGATTTCTTTACTTACTTAATTACATAATTATACGCACATACTTTAGTTTTTTTTTGATTTAAATTAATATAAATTATAGTTTTATCACTATTAGTTATATCTTAAGCTTTAGTTTAAAAAAGTTTTAATACGTAACACTTTTTAAACCAAAGTGTCATATCATTAAGAGCAAAAACTTAAAAGTAAAAAGTTACGAGATTAACAAACAATAAAACGTAACAACGTTTGAAATTTAACAAGACACCGACTATTACTGAATTAAAAGCTACACGAACATAAAACGAAAGCAGATACTCCGATAAGCGTGTTGCAATACTAAACATGACTTCATTAGTCCATTTGTAATAAAGTGACACGAAACATTATATCACGCTACATAAGTCTTTAATACTTACGAGTTAAGATACTTTCGCAACCAAACCAAGTATTAAATAAAGTTTCATAAAATAATAGCTAATACAACTAGTTTTATACTAAAAACATATGCATTTAAGATTGTCATTTTTTTTTAATTAAATAAAGTTATACTTAAATAAAAAATCAAGAAAAGCTTTTATCTAAGCTAATAGAAATAACCAATACTTAATAAATAAAAATAAACAAATATTTACATTTATAAAACTTATAAGTGTTGTAAAAATACTCTTAATGCGTATAATTAACTTAAACTTTTCATATTTTACACATTGTGACAGCTTTAATTTAAAAGTATTTAGTAAAAAATTAAGTTTTCGGACATTATTCTTTTTATTTTGTTAGAGTTGCCAAGATTTTAAGTTTTTGGTAATATTTAAGTATTTTATTTTTATTTTGACTAATTTCATATCTAAGTTACACAACAAATAAGATTCTTCCCTTCTTTAGTATTTTTAGGAAATACATTAAAAGGATCATATAATGCAAAAGTATCACCAAATAAAAACTTTAGGTATAGTTTATAGTACAAAAAAAAAGTTTTTTACGATGATGAACACCCGTAGGGATCATACATCCAAAAAAAAAAATACCGCTAAAAAATTCATAATTGCACTTGTCCTTAATTAGAAAATTTTTAAAGTACCTGGACATTTTAAATTTTTTGAGTTAATATAAGTTTTAAAGTAGAAAACGAGAAAAAGGACAAGAATGTGTTTTTTCTATTTTGTTTCTCTCCTACTGGACATGTGATAACACACTACTTTATCTAGTTACAGGTTTATTTTTAAACTTTTTGTATTGAAAAAGTGAACTTCAAATGTTTTTAAAATATTGTTATTTTATAGTTTAATATGTCCTTAAGCACAAAACTCGTTAAAACCATAAATTGTTTATTAGTTGATAATCAATTGTTATTGTTTTCCTTTTTAATATCATTTACAGCTGAGCTAAATTCGAAGTTAATTTTTTTTATTGCTTACATTTAAAAAACAAAAACGTATACAACTTGTATATTTATCAGTTTTTTATTTATAAAAACGTTTAAATATAGTACTGTATGCTGTTAACTTAAACTATTGGTGCACTTTTAGTAAGATTCAGTTGCTTAAACAATTTTTCGCCTCATAAACATAAAAACTATTTCAACCTAACAAATGTTTTAGAAGAATAAACCTTGTCTAAGAGTAAACATAATTCAAACTCGTATATGTTTAAACGGACGTATGACAAAATTATTGAAAGTCTGTGAAGATTAAGATTCATTACTATCAACTACTTCAAATATCAAGATAAAAAAAATAAGTACATACTTAAAATCGTTACTTAAAACAGTTTTAAATATATAATAGTGATGGGTAAGTTATATAACTAAACTATTTTATTAATATAATATGAAAAGTGTCGTCGAATATTAATGTTTAAAATATAAAGTTTTTATGATTATAAACGATCTTTTATTTTCTAAATATACATTTTTTAGTATTTTTGAGAGCAAATTACACGTTTTATTTAAAAAATTCTACCTTGTATTAAAAGACTTAGGTTTTTGACTTGCTGTTTTTTAATTGAATTTCTTTTTACAAAGTTTAGAACAAGTTAAGTACAAGTGAGAACTTTTTGTTTTTAAACAGATACCGACTAAAAAAAGTATTAAAAAGAGTATATTAATCTCTAAAATTTAAATTTTCAACTTTTTAAAGTTCTACGTTTGTAGTTTTAAATAAGGTTAACAACATTTCAATTGAAAATTTATATCAGTTTCATTAAAAAGCAGAGAAAAACAAAAATTGTGTAATTAAAAAACTAAGTTAGATACCTAAAGTTCTTGTAACAGTTTATTTAGTATTTCATATCTCTACAGATGCGTTAAATCGCACAACATTTTTAATGAAAAATAGTTTGTATACATTGTTAACGAAATTCATTACTTAAGTCGAACTATAAATTTTTTAACAACTTCATCAAGTTACTTTTACACTGCAATTGTTATAAATGAAACTTAATAATTTTTAAAAGCTAATTTGTATGAATATAAAAAAAAACTAATTGCTAAGTTTATCTTGTTTTATAACTATAGAAAATTAAAATTTACAACTATAGTAGTAAGAAGCTAGGTTTTAAGTGTTTAACAACATTATTTGTATTATGTTTAAAGTTTTTGGACATACAAAATATGTATATTGGATTTCGTTATTTAAAAGATATGTCTAAAAAGACAAAGAGTTCAAATTAAAAGTTTACTTAAACATTTTAATTGTCTCAAGGATTTTTATAAAAATTTATTAGCTTGATTTAGTACAGCGATTCTTAACCTGAGGTAAACTTACCCCTGGGGTAAATTTCCTTGTTTTAGGGGGTTAATTTTCTTTAGTACAAGTTATGTAAATTAATTTTGTTTTTCATTTATAAGTTAGTTTTTAACTGTAATCTTGAATTAGTTTTTTACATTCTTATATATTTAAAGAGTCTATTTTTTTCTTCAAAATTAAACACTACCTTGTATATTTGGAGACAAACTTGGTAATTACCTTCCATAAAAGGGTGAAATATGAAAAAAAAAGTTAAGAACCGCTGATCTAGTACGTCAAAAGCATATACAGCTAGTTGATTTTCAAGTTAGTCTTTAAAAAAAATAAGTTTTAAATTTTTATTTTTAGTCGTAGAGGCAGAATTTAAAACTTTTAAATAGATATTTTTTGTAAAAATCATAACCATTAATCATAAAAGTAATCGCATTAAATTTAAAGCATATTAAAGTAATCTACGTTGCTTCAAAGTAGCATATGCGGTAAAAATAAATTTTTGATTAAACTAAATTTATATAACCTGCTGTTTTTGTTTATACTTAAAAATAATACTTTTGTGAACCATCAATAAGCATTTTTAGATTTATATTGTCCAAACACCTACTTTTTACTATGTTGTACAAAGTAATAACAATTCTATAATTCTTTTTTAACACAGTTACTTTATTGTTATAGAAGTATTTTAAATAACAAATGAAGAAGCACCTTACAACATAAAATTAAACACAAAAGTTAAAAAACTTAATTCATAAACAAAATAATAAATTCATTAGCAACAAAAGGATGGATAAAAATTCGAAATAACAAAGAAAGTATATTAGGCACTTTGATCCACATAATTACTTTTCACAGTGTAATAAATCATACAAGATTTCAAGAAAATACAAATAAACAGATTTTTAAATTGGAAAATACGGTTTTGCTTAAAGGTAAAAATACAAGTAAATTATTTAGAAGCCAAGTACAAAAATATTGTTCTTAAAATTGAACTATGGTTTTACAAGTCCGATAAATTATCGTCTCTAGTCACTGATGTGTTTGTGTTAACCTGAAATTAAATTTAAAACAAACTAATTAGTAAATAAAACATATGGAGAGAATAATGTTTTAAAAAGTACAAATTTAGTTTGTTCACAAAGTTTTGTAGTAATTTTTGTGTGGTAAAAAAAAGCTAATTTAGTTAAATAATCAAGACGTAAATTTTGGTTCCTATGGAGTCAAACCACATTGATATCTATTCATTTGCTTAAAGACAACTATGTTGATAAAAAAACTATAAAAAAAAAAGTTTTACAATTTTAACTTTCAAAAAAAAACTAACAATTTCATCTAAATTATCAAGCTTTTTCTTAAGTGATAATAGTTTTCCTTCTGATTGTTTTTGTCTTGCTTCTATTTGTTCCTTTTGCCTGTTGACCTAATAATTATGCAATTCACAAACTTATTTAAATAGTTTCCAATGGTTATAAGATAAAAAGTTAAATATTATTACTATTTGACTCATTAATACTAACTATTTGAAACTTTATTTTAATATAATATTATCTAAAGTAATCTGGAAATACTAAAATTTAATTTTTACATGAGCTTTTATTACTTACTATACATATAAGATAACAGTTTTGATAGTTACAAAAAATGTAATCTAAAAGCCTAGTAAGATAGCGTATTAAATAAGTTTAAAGTTGTTTTGCTTTCCTTGAAACTATATTCTATGCAATCAAATCGTTTAGTAAAAATGTTCATTAAAAACACACTCTTTGTTTAATTTGGTAAGCTATTTCTTCTTGCCGCTTTTGCAAATCATCTTGCAATTTTTGTAAGTCGTAATCTTTTTTATTTGAACTTGTATCTGGGTTTTTCTTTCTATCAATCTGTGTGGTTTGTAAAAAAAAAAATATTTTTAAGTATTTTTTGAAGTTTAACTTACAATAAAAATGTCTTTTTTCGCATAAAAACTTAAGGACTTGCTTCTACTGAAACAAACTAGTTGAAAGAAAAGTTTAGTTATTTGTATATTTAGAAAACAAACATCTGACACACAGTTTAACTTTTTAGTGTTTATTTACTTATTTTAATAGGTCTAACATAAACCTTTAACAACTAACTTTGGAAAATAAACATTTACTACTACGAGTTTGACATCATTTTTTAAAAAGGAGTAAAGGTTAAAACAAAGCTTCATACTATATCTTCAAATTTTTGAACTAATTTTTTGTACTAAATAAAGTTTCATAATTAACTATGTCAATTTGTGTTTATTTTCGAACTATCATTAAGACAAAATTGTTAATATTTTAAACAGCTTTAAAAGTATTTTTAGGTAAAATGTTATCAGCCAGTGTTATTAGAGTCAACATAAGTTATTCGGTAGTACTATCGCTGCAAAAAGTGTGTAAAGTATTTATTTTGAAAAATATGTATTGTAAAACCTTACAAATTTGTAAAATTACAAATAATATTTCCTTCATTTAAATAAATATACTATAACAAGTATGCAATACATTTAAACACAAACTTTATTATCAAACATTTATAAAATTAAATGTAAGAAAATTATTTTTTATTACCAAATAGTTTATTACTTGAATGCAAAACTGTATAAATATAGTAACTAAATACTTGAAGTCTGAGTGCTTAATATAGTAGAAGTAGGAAATGACTCAAAAAAGTAATACTTTTAATACTTTCTTAGATTTGATACTGATTTATATGTCATGCAGTTTTTTAAACAAAATATTTTGTACACTCAGTGTGTATTAAATAAGCCGATCAGTTTTTGCAAGACTTTTTCAAGCCTACAGCGAATTTAAGCAATTAGTTCTATTACTAAAGTCTTATCATATAATTTAAAAGCCATATATACATTATACAGCGTATATAACTGCATATACATTTAAAATCATGTACGTATTGTATAATGACTTTTTAAATAAATAAAAATTTAAATAATTAGTAAACGCCAAACAAATCTTCAACATTAAATCATTAAGTTTCTCGGACTGGAATTAAGGAAAACTAGATAAGCTAGTAAAAAATACGTAATTTTAAACCTTTTACAGGTATAACAGGTGGGTAGCTGTCAAATTTTCACGAGCGTGCAAAATTTCACGAGGGCACAAAATTGCACAAAGATACTTTTGCACAAAGACCCTTTTGCACGGAGACATTTTTTCACAGATTGATTTTTAGTTTTTTTAGTTTTTTTTTATCACTGTTACTGCTAACCCTCGGTCAGTAACTTTTTATTATTATTATTATTATTATTATTATTATTATTATCATTACTATTATTATTATTACTATTATTATTATTATTATTTTTATTTTTTTTCTTTTTTTCTTTTTTTTTTACTATCACTGTTACCCCTAACCCTTACCCACGGTCTATAGATTTTTTTTTCTTTTTAATTAATTTATTTTTATTTATTCTTTTTTATAATAATAATTTTATTAGTTATTTTTTATTTTACTATCACTGTTACCCCTAACCCTTACCCTCGGTCAGTAACTTTTTTCTTTTTTTTACTCTCGTGCAAAAATGACCCTCCGTGCAAAATTTCAAATCGTGCAAAATTGATCCTTGGTGCAAAATTGTCTTTGTGCAATTTTGTTCCCTCGTGCAATTTTTTTTTCGTGCAAAAGTATCTTCGTGCAGTTTTTTGCCCTCGTGCAATTTATTCCCCTCAAACAATTTAGTAACCTCGTGCAATTTTGTCTTCGTACATTTTTGACACGTTCCCACAACAGGTATTTCACCAAAAAAATTTAAAACAACAACTCAGCTGTTTAAAATAATAATAACTCAGCTGACTTGTTTCAGTTTGTTTGCCTTCTTCTGCATATCCCGCTGCTTCTTGTACAGTTCTCCCAAATCATCTACAGGCAACTTTCTATTGGACGAAATGATCAAAGCGAGTTGGTCATGGGCCGATCTGACCTCCTCACGCAAGCTTCGTTCCACTTGACCGCTTTCACGCACCTGCTTCAGGAACTCTTCCTCCTTATACCTGATAATTCAAACTTTCTAAAACTTATTTAGGATCTTTAAAACTTTCGATGGATTTTAGATGTAAAAACTGATGGTTTTTTTTTTTGTTTTTACTTATTCAAATAACTCAAGTAAAACAGTTGAATGTAATATACTTTTTTAAATAAAACGTCAAATTACCGAAGCTGTTGTTTTTGATGAATTAGTTCCAGTCTAATGTTGTTCAGCTCTTTGGACAAGCGATTAGCTCTGTCGCAATGTTCCTGGGCTGTTCCTTCCAACGATTTGATTTCTTTTGAATCTCTGGTAGAGTGATCTTCTAACAAAGCAATCTTCGTAAAATTTTATAAATTATGTTGTTGTGCGAAAACAATGTAATTTACTAGTAAAATATGACTAAAACTTATGTTACAGTTATACAAAATCTGAGAAACTGCGGTAAGAAAACTAACTGACTTATTCACTAAAGGTATGTTGTAAATATAAAGATCAAGGCACATAACTCAATGATTTATAGCTTTGTTTTTAAAACCTACATATTAAAATGTTGCAAACAATTAGCATTAAAATAGTTTCAGCGTATCCCATTACAAAATTAATTAATATCAATTTATTCATATACAGTTTTATAAATACTTTGAAGTTACTTTTGAAATATATAAGAAAAAGCAAAGCTAATTAAAAAGTTTAGCATAACTTTGAGGACACAGTTACTTTAGCAGGGTTGCCACCGATCAAGCTGAGAAAAATTTCCTGACGTTTCTCACTCAAACTTTAATTTAAACTTATTTTAAAATACATAATTGAATACTTGAAACTTTATAAAGATTTCAACCTTAATTTTAGACAGGTTAAAGCAACATATTTTTTTGCTGAATTCGATCATTATGTTAATAGAAAAATTTTGCATTTTTATAAAGGATATTTTATCAATTTTTACGAGATGAAGGCATTGGAAATTAAGTAATTTTGTAAATTTCTAGAAAAATTTTGCAGTTTTAGTCTGACTTTAAAGGATTTTTAATCGATTTTTTACCATTTAAAGGCTTTCGAAAATAAGTAATTTTGAAAATTTGAACTGACAAAATCTGACATTTTTTCAATTTTTTTCAAATTTCCTGACTTATTTTCAAAAAACCCCATTTTTTCCTGACTTTTGTAATTTTTTTAGTTTTTCCTGACTTTTCCTGATTTTCCTGACCTTGTGGCAGCCCTGCTTTAGTATAAAGCTAGATAAATGTTTCTTAAGTAATGGAATTTGTACTTTTAGTAGTAATTAATTAAGCTATTTTAAAAACTACTTGTGTTATTCTACACAACTTTAACTTTGGAGTTGTACAAAAAAACTTAAACATAGTCAAAATTTTAAAATACTATAAATTTAGTATTACAAACTTAGTTATGTACATAGTAAATTTATTGAATTCAGTTGAAACAAAACGCATAACCAACTGATTACTTTAGCGTTACAAAAAAAATTTAAAGTGTTTTTTTATTAAACAATAGTTTTAAGATAAATTTTTAAGATATTAGAGTATAAAGAATTTTTTTGTGAAAAAATAATACGTTTAACTTTTTTTATTAACACTCAATCATTTGATAAAAAGAAATATAATACATTTTCTTAAAATACCTATATAAACCAGAAATAGAGAAATATTACAAAATGTACATTTTTATTTTTAACATATATACCTTTTCATTTAAATTTTGAATTTCCGCAACTAATTTACTCTTAGCTGATCGCAAATCATCTTCAAGATTGTTTATTGTAGTTTGCATAGCTTCACTGTTTCTGGATAATGTTAAATTTTCTCGTTCGCTTTTTTCAAGCTCTTGTCTAATTTTGGAACATTTAGATTCTAAATCAATAAATTTATCATTCACTCTTCCTAGTCTGTTGATTTATTTTAGGTCGATTTGTTTTTTAATTTTGTGGTTATAACTTTTTAGGTTTTTGTATAATTTGTGACTTGCAAAGAAAAAGTAAACTAATATTATAAAAACTTCAAGTAAGTTCAGAATGAAATGTAAGTTTTTACAGCATTTATTTTTATATTACACAGTTAGTTTTTTAAGTACAAGTTTTTAAGTTTTTATCTTATAAAAATTAAACAAAAATAATGTTTTACAAACGAGAATCAAAAATGAGAAACAAATAAATAATAAAAAAAGTTAAATATTTGAAATTAAATGTAAATTTCAATATACTTATGGCGAACTTAGAACTATTTGTGTGTTTAGCAAATTAAAAAATTAAAAAGATTTGCAGCTTTTAAACCACAAAAAAAGGAAATTTTTCATTTTTTGCTATTTAAAACAATGACAACTTTTGTAATTTTGTGAATATGTAAAAATGTAAAACCTAAACTATTTAGTGCAGTTTTTAACACTTTAAAACCAAACTCAAAATAATCTTTAATGTATATGGCCAGTGGCCACTAGAGTTTTTTTAATGGTTGCAACAATATGGAATGATGCTTATAAACTTTACAAGTGGGCACGATAGTTTTAAGAAATTTAAATCTATAATCTTCTCTCTTAAAATAATAAGTCCCTCGACGATGTTATTGAGAATTTTTTTTGTTTTTTATGTGCTCCAGATTTTTCAATGGATTTTTGAATGCTTAATTTTTCTTAACTAAAACTTTAAGAAAAGCCTTTGATCTGTTGTACTACAGTACAAGTTTAAGTTTAATATGTAGTAGTGTAAATTTTTTTACGTAAGTTTTTTTAATAATTAGCTATTACTGTTGTATAAATTTGTATTTTTAATCAAAAAAATATTTATGGTTTTGTAAATTCGAAAAAAAAATATTCGTTTTTTTATTGCTTGTCTGCTGTTTAAACGCATTGATTTTAATGCCTAAGTGATACTGTTGACAAAACTAACAGATAAAAATAAGTTGTTACAGAAAAAACGGATTGATATAAAAATAAACATATAGTAGAGTAATAATTAAAAATATTAAAGATAACGTTCTAAATCAGGGGTGAGCGAAGTGCGAAAAGTTCAGAACTTGAATTGTGGTGCACCAACTTTTATACTTATTATTTACCTTTCCATATCATGCACCATACTATCTCTTTTTGATTGTAGCTGTTCAACTTCGATTTTGTTTTCGTGAACTTCAAACTTTAAATTAGAAACTTGCTCCTTCAGTTTGTTAATATTGTTCAAATACTTGTTGTTTTCTAGGTCAATGTTTTGTTGAATCATCTCCATTTCCTAGATTATTTAGAATACTAGGTGAAAAATATCTAGGAGAACATAAAAAGTCTTTAAAGCTTAAAACTTGAAATTAATATACAAACGTTTTGAGCTAGTTGATATTCAATGCCTCATTTCACTTTGTAAGATTTTAATACGCATACTTTTAGTATCTGATTACACCGTTTTGAAGAAATGTTTTGATGAAAAATGGTTTAAAGAAAATTGTCTACGTCTTTTAATAAATAGATAAATAGGTTAAATATTTTGAACTTGTTACGAAATTTTAAGTTATCAAAAATTTAAGATAGAATTTAAAACTTAAAAAATTTAATTAAAAGTATTTTTTAGACGATCTGTCTCTAAATATTGATTGTAAATTAAATACAAGTTTTATTAAAATTTTAAATACAGTTTGTTTTATATCCATATACAGTTTGTTTCATACGAAAATGCTAAACACATGTTTATAATTACTTGTTGTTTGACTATTTTTAAATTTTTTGTTAAACTTACATCACTTCTCTTATAATCAAAACATATAAACAGCTATATAGAATTAATTCACCAATTAAATAAAGTTATAACGTGTTTTTTAACCAATATTTTATCATCTAAAAATTAATTTTTTAAGCTAAGTGAGCAGTTTCACTTTTAGAAATTTAAATTAACAAGTTTTGATTTTACTTTAAAACAAGATTTACGTTAGTACCTGTATTCAATTATAAAACTAGTAAAATCATAAACTAAAAAATTAAGTAAACACAATTAACGTTTTCTTTTTTAATTACTTCCTCTTTCATCTTAATTAATTTTTCTCCTAATTTTTCAACTTCAACAGCGTTTGCTGCTTCATTTTTCTGAAGCAACTCAATTTTCTGACGCAATGACGTAATTTGTTCATTCAAGCGCACAATTTCCAATAACACGTCATCACGACAACGAATATGATTTCGATTTTCCTAAAACATGCAAGTATGAAACTAGTTTCAGTCGAACTATCATAAAATTATTTAATGTTTAAATTACACCAAATTACGGAAAACTTGATTTGAAACACGGTTCTACAACGTTTGGAAAACAAAAAACTAAAAAATTTATTAAAAATCTGCAAAATGTTTAAAAATTCACACTGTACTAGTTTTTGTTTAACTTTCAAAGCAAAATAAAGTTAAAATAAACTTTGGATTATATAAAGTATAGAACCTGCTCGACTAGTTTTAGTTGGTCCTTAGTTTCTTGTAGTTCCAGGGCGTAAGAATCTAATTCGGATTTGTAGTCAGACGATTGTTGTTTTAGTGCTGAAACCTTAAAATGTTTACTATTAAGAGGATAAACAAAACTTGTAAAATATGGTGTTTAATTAAACAAAACTAGAGCTTTATTGTTAATATATTTGGTAAAACTATATTGTTATTGTTTTACAGATAAATTTGAAATACAATATTCATACTTTATAACTATAATAAGACAATGAGTTGTTAAGGCTTATTCATGATTTAGTCATACTTTTTAGATTTAAAAACATGAGAACTTGGCAGGGACTTATGAATAAAATAGTTCAAATAAAGGTATTAAAAAGTTTTGATGAAATTTTTCTTATTATTTAAGTTAGGCGAGTATAAGCCAAGGTAAAATTATTTTCTCACTTCTTTTAAGCAGCCGTGCTTTACATCTTTTATTTTTGACAATTCTTGTTTTGTTTCGTTTAGCTCAGTTTCAACTTCTTTAAATTGCTTACGAACTTTGTCCACGTTATCTTTGATTTCTGACAAATCCTAATAAAACACTGTCGATTTTTGTCTAATCTTAAACCTTTGATAGTTGTTTTTATAAAACTCTTTTTATTCTCAATATTAAATATTTTATAAAGTTAATACTGTGTTTTTCATGTTAAAATTTAAATAATAAAAATTATATAAACTTAACTTCTTAAATAATAAACTTCTCTAAACTTAAAAAATATATAAAGATTTTATCAATAACACACATTCATTGTTTCTTTAACTATTTTTAACTAAAATCTATCAGTTTATCTTTGAAATGTATCAAAGTCATACAAACAAAAACGACGTAAAATTTTTATTGTATGTGAGATTTTATTTATAGCAGTTTATTAAAGTCTAACAGCTTTTCCGTTTTCAATCTTTTCATCCAGTGAGAAGTTTTGCTGTTCTAATAATTCCTTTTCTTTGGTCAATGTGTTAACAGTGCTTTCTAAAGTGTCTGCTTCTTTTTCAGAACACGCCAAGTTATTTCGTACTTTTTCTAATGTCTATGTTAGTTATTTTTTGTTAGCTTTGAACCTTTAATAATAATTGTACCTAGCTAATCGTCATAAAAAATGTTTTGTTATTAATAGGTATAGTTTAAAAACATATATCACAACTGTTTACATCAACATATACATATAAACCTATAAACGGGTAGTATAAGTGAAGTAATAAAATTTAATGTAAAAAAATATTTAACTCTTATTTCAATAGAAAAACTGTACAAATGCGCACAAAAAACTTTGTTTTCAATTTTTAAATAAAAGTATACAATTTAAATGTATTGAATCTATCTATCTTTTTAACTATTTTTACCTGCTTGTATCTATCAACTTCGGTTTTCTTTCTGTCCGCTTCACTTTTCACCCGTTCGACTTCGTCTCTGCCCTCGAAAGCTTGCTGCTGCAGATGCTTCACTTCCTCAACTTTCGCCTCGTGCTGCTTCCTCACACTCGCAAGCTCCTCATTTTCCAATTCCACCATTTCCACAAGATGCTTCATTTCCGATTTCTGCCTGTTTCAGTTGATAAATAGATTATATTAAGCAAATTGTGTAATTTAATTTTTAGTGTTTTACAAATGCTAGAACTTTGAGCATATATAGATGTAAAAAAGATTAACAAACTTTCGCCTAACTTTATCATTGAAAATAAAGTTAACTTATTTCTGGTAAAAACTAGAAGTTATTTATTTTTAAAGATAATAAAAAATTGGAACATATTCCAAACACAAAAAACATTGAGATCTATATTTATACTTTCGAAATCCCAACAAAACGTAAATAAGCAACTTTATAGAAAATTTAGTTTAAAAGTAAACTTAAATATAACATCTAAAAATATTAGTCCTAAAGATGAAAAATATACTTAGACGTATTTGGAGCTGTTTTACTTATTAAGACGACAAATAAATAAACTTATATTTTAATATAACTAACAACGTTTGAAGTTTAAATGGTTTGTTCAACTGAAACGTTGTCAGTTGAGTATATATAAACATTATTACTTTTTATTGTGTATAACGCCTATTAAAAAATATTAAGTATATTGCAAACTTTTTCCAAATGTAATAACTTTTTAAACCAAAATCTTGTTTATATTAGCTGACTATTACTAATACTTTTCAGTGTTGCCTTAGGTTTATTGATTTTTTTTTCCAAGTTTTTTGAATTTTTTTCAGTTTTTTTTCTGTAAAAAACTAAATTTAAGTTTAAAAAATTTTTTACATAGTTTAAAAATCTTTTTTTAATACGCTAATGCTATTTCAAATGTATTTTATAAAAATATTTTTTTTTACACACAAAAGAAAAGATGAATGTACACGATAGATTATAGTATCTAATAAAAATTTTGTCATTTTACATTTAAAAGTGCTTGAAATTCCAGGTTTTTTCCAGGTTTTTTATAATTTTTATTCAAAATTCTAGTTTTTTTTGCCTTAGTTGTCAAACTCCAAGTTTTTCAAAGACTCCAAGTTTTATGGCATTTAATAAAGTGTATATAGAAATATTTTTATAAAGTGCATGTAGAAAAACTTTGTATATATTAAATTAAAAACTATTTTATTTAACCAAAACAAAATCAAAGGTTAAACTAGTTTATTTTTAGATTAATATTATCTACTTAGATGTTTAAACTAGATCATGACTTTTTTGCCCCATAAATTCCTTAAAAAACTTGTGGGCGAAAAATAATTGGATAAATTTTCACAACTTATATAAGTATTAAAACTTATACTTTGATACAATGAAGGCATTGACTGAAAAAATAGTACCTTTAATTTAAATGCACAGCAAAGAACATAAACAACTCTTTGACAGTTTTAATTACTAAACATATATATACGTAAAAGAACTTTTGTATTTCATGCAGCCGCTTAAAATTGCGTGGTATACAAAATACATTAATTTTTGATTGATTAAACTTGATTTTAGTAAAGTATTTCAAGCTAAAAACTTATACTTACTTATTTTTAATCTCTTTTAAAAAGAATTACCTTTAACACAACATGTGAATAAGCATTTACATTCTCTGAAATAATGTGTAAATAGTAAAAACTTAACATACATTTTTAACAGCTTAAGGTTGAAATTTGAAAAAAAAGTTAAACCAATTCATGTATACATTTTAAGTACCTGATGAGAATATACTACGAACTTTTTTTTTTAATTTAAAGCACAACTATAAGCATACAGTAAAAATAACACTGCTTTGATTTAAGCCTAGGTAAACGTAGTAAAAACAAACAACTAAATCGTAAGTAATAGAAATATAATTATAATCATTAATTTAAACTGATAAAAATTAAGTTAGAGTTTAGCAGTTGTACTTTGTAATAAATTGCACAAAAAATAAATTATTAGTTTTTTTTTTTTTAACTTTTTAATTTTTTTTAATTTTTATACTTGACAATACATGATTTATTTTTGTATACTTACTGTGTTTTAACAAATAAAGTGAAAAAATTATAAATTTTAATTACGATTATTTCTTTGTTTAAAATACATTTAGATATACATTATGTCAATTACAGGGTATGATTAGCAATTGCGATGGTTATTGATTAACATTTTTTTTATCTTTTAAAACACAATTCCTTTCTAAAAACTATAAACTCTTAACGACCTTTTAAGTATTATATTTCATATAATTTTATATTTAAACTTTTTATTACTCTTATAGCATACGACAGAGGCAGCTTGTTTAAATTAAATCTGAAATGAACTTTTGTTATAACGTTTTAAAAAATCATGTTTTTAAAGTAAAAAATCGTCTGATAACTACTAAAACATTCATTAAAAAACTGCACAAATTTTGCTACATGTGAAAAAATCAAAATGCAAAACTACGTTTCGCACCGAACAAAGACTCAAAACAGCAGCCAACCTCATCACGTCCGACACGATCTGATGGAGCTTTCTGTTTTCTTCATCGACATCTTCCTTCACCGCGCACAGCTCCTTCCTCCCTTCTCCAACTTCCCTGCCCACGTTTTCCTTGCTCTCCTCCAATTCCTCCACCCTCCTCCGCAGCTCCTTGATCTTCTTCTGCTTGTCGGCCACTTCAACTCTGCCTCGGCTCAAAACAGAAGCCAGCTCGTTTTGATTTTGCTCCAAATTGTCCTGAAAAATTTCAGTTTCAATAATATTCGATTACTTTTGTCTGAGCTAGGAGCAAAAAATTTTTGGAGTTTGAAGCTTAGGAAGTATTAACTAACAAAGGTAATTTAATAGTTTAATATCTTTGTTTAAATATATATTGATTACTTGTACAAGCTGAAGCTCGGTCGATTTTTTTCCTATTGATCTTTCAATGTTTTTAACTTGGTCGTTGAGTAAGCCAACTTGATCTTCAAAACTGTTTATTTCAAGTTTTCTGTCGTTTAAGATCTGGAAAATAAACATTTATAGGTTTATACTTTTAACATTGAAATTTAATTTAATCATTAGTTACAAACTTTCTCGCTTTCTTTGAGTGCATTAAATCTCTCCGACTCTTTTTCTTCGGTCACAATTAGCTCAGTTTGCAGTTTTTCAAGATTTTCAGTCATTTGCTCAGTTTTACCTTCTAAAGCTGTATACTCAGCTTCTTTGCTGCTAACAACCTAAAAACAATAATAACATTTAATATTCTATTTTAAAATAAAAACATCATTATTTCGAAATAATAATAAAATAGAAATCATCAAGATGAAGAAAAAAAGTATGCTACCTCAAAACTAAGTAAATAACTGTAAATCATAAAAAAAAATTAACTTACTCTCGCTAGTTGCTTGCACTGATCATCTAACTTTATTTTACTGCTTTCGAAAGTTTTTATTTCTTCCTCTAGTTGACGTACGTCATTTCTTGCTCGTAGCAACTTACCAGCCGCTTCTTTACTCTGCCGTTCCAACTCTTCAAAGTCTTGCTCTGTTTCCGTCAACTTTGCATAAGAATCTTCGTTATTCTTTTTCAAAACTGCGGCCTACGTAAAAATATCATGTTTTAATTTAAAACTTATTGATTTAAATTGCACCTTTATTATTTAATAAAACACAAAATAAAATCAATAGTCTATGCGCTGATGGATTTTATATGAAACTGAGCATCTAGATTGAGAACTATTATTTTGAATTCAAGCAGCATAATTTAAAAACTGATAGAAAAAATTTCATATTAAATTAAACTGATCTATTTCGCACCACCGTAAAACATATTACAAAAAAGAAAATTTGCAAACTTCTTTCTCGAGCTGGGTTGCTTCTGCTGTTTGTTGCCGAACGAGCGCTTCAATCTTGCGCAGTTCTTTCTTCTTCTTCGCAATGCACCTTTCTAAATTATCGAGTTCTTCCTGCAATTGCTCGTGTTCAATCAGCTGCTGTTCGGTGTGCAGTTCACCGATCAGCTGGTTTACTTTGTTTTCCAGTTGATTTCTACAAAAAAAATACATTTTTCCGAAATAATTATAATAAAAAGTTATAACTTTTTTAATACCTAAGAATAACACATGATTTAATATCACCAAACGGTAGTATTCCTTTGATTGTACCAACTCTCTTCAATCTTAAGTATTTCTTTTTTGAATATTTTGATTAAGTTTGGAAATGAAAATTTTTATTAGTTCATAAGGCGGTCACTAAATTCTAGAGCAGCGATTCTTAACCTAGGTAAATTTACCCTTGGGGGTAAATTCCGTTGATTTAGGGGGTAAATTTTCTTGATTAGAATAATGTAAATGAAAGTTTATAAATTGTCTTTTTAATTTAAAAGCTAGTATTCAATTGTAATATTTTTTAGGTAAATAAGCTCTTTAGTTTTTTTAGTTTTTTTTTATAATTAATAAGCATAAGTATCATAAAAAAAATAATTACCCCAAAAATAATAAAATCTGTATATTTGGGATAAACTTGGTGATAATCTTCCATAAAAGGGTAAAATATGGAAAAAATATTAAGAATTGCTGTTCTATAAAAGCTTAAGCAAGCTCGCTAACTTTTTCTTCATTTTGTTTCCAAGCGAAGCTCTCAGGTCGACCAGCTGATTTTCAACTTGCATCTTGTCGAGAGAGGCTTTCTCTTCCTCTCTCCTCAACTTGTGCACGTGGAGCTCGTGATCCGAGATCAGGCTCTTCAGGTGCTCCATTTTCACGCGAGCCTCTTCCGCGGGACCGACTATCTGCTCCAAAGAAGCGATCTTCAAGTGGCACGAGTTTATCAACTCGTCTTTCTTTTTTAGCTCTTCCTGTTGTAAGTGTTGACAAAATTTTGATGAAATTCAATCAACATAGCTAAACTACAAAGGCTGAAAAGTTTTAAAGCAAACAGGTTTGTAAAATATTTGTTTATAGTATAAGCAGCTAACTGATGACTAACAACTTATATTAAATACAAGATATTTACGCAAAAAAAAAAGAAAACTTATTGAATTTTGTATAAGTATTACAAAAGAAGTTAACAATTAATGTTGTATTTGTATTAAAGTTAATTAAGCAATTTTATAAAGTTAATAAAAAATTTGTTCTGTAAACACAAGCATTTTTTAATGCTTCATGTTCATAAAATTTACACAGCTAAAATATTTTTTTAACTATTTTGAAAGCTAAAAACTAAGCAAACATACTTGTAGAGTTGAAATGTCATCTTCTAGTTTGTGATGTTCAGCTACGTTGCAGAAGAGTCCATTAAACGGAGCTATGAATGGGTTTCCATACTCATCAATATTGATAATTCCCGGTTGGCCTACACTAATTGTGCGTATACTATCTGTTTATTTTTAAAATTAATGTAATTATGATAAAGATTTTTTTTGAAGTAAGTAATCGAAGCAAATAGAATACAATACTTGATAAGTAAACTTACAAAACCTTTCAAAAAAATGTTTTGCTCTGATTTAGTTAAAATTGCAAAAATAACTTTAAAAAACACTAACAGAAAAAATAAATTCGAATACTTCAATAAGAAAAATTTTTTTACAATATTAAAATTATAAATATGTATGGAAATATTACTTGTAGGTATAAGCTTTTTAGCTTGCTAGAAACTATAAAACTTTTATAATGAAAAATAAATAACCTTCTTCTGTGTCCTCAAACTGTAATCTTTTCCGAGAACTTTCCCTGTGCAGTGGAGAAGAGTAGACTTGAGGGACATATTTTATAGGAGATATGTTCGGAGTTGTGTAGCAAATAGCTGAGGGCCACAGTGCTCGCGCGTTTGAATTGAAAGCAGATAGCTTGTGACGAAGGTAGTCGATCTCCTTCAACAAGTCACTTACCTGCAGATTTATATATAATAATTAGCTAGACAGTTATTTCATCTCAAAAATTGTGCACACTATTAACTATAAAAACTCATTTAAACAAATACAACATCATTATACGAGGACTCAAAAGAAAAAACTTGAAAATAAAGATAGTTATTTTTTTTTCAAAATACCGATCAAACAGATTTTACTCTTCTTACCTACAGAGTCGTAAAAAAAGTTTATATATCAACTAACTTCGTTCTCATTGTCATATTTGCACCTCCGCAAATTATTTCTCAGCCTGTCTACACTCCTGTGTTGTTTTCCCAATGAATTTCTTAACTTCCTTATTTTTCTGCGTTCTGCACCACCCTTAAATAACATATTTTAGTATTTTATAATCTATTTAAACTATTAATTGGCTTATAAATTCAAAAAACTAATTTAAATAATATTAACAAAATACTAATCAGCAAAAATCAAGTTTGTAACTTCTTTTACAGAGTAAAAACCAATACTTTGAGTTAAATGTATATGAAAATATGCTTATATTTTTCATAACTACTTTGAATTTGTTGGTTTGACTTTTTCAATTTTTAGGTATTATAAGTTAATCACACTGAATAAAAAAAATCTTAAACTCAAGTTAACCATGTGAATTGAAACAACTGTTAGTATGATTATCTGAATTATTTAAATAAATAAGTTTAATTAATTATTTTAACTACTTTTATTAAATAAAAACTATTTAACAAACTGTAAATTTTTTGAACATTCTTATTTTAAATTATTATTGGTAATTACTATACTAACATACCTATAAAAAATAAATACAAAACTAACATCGTTCTCATAGGCTTGCAAGAGATCGTACAGAGCTTCAATTTCGTCTTCTGCTCTCTGCAGATCCTTCATAGCTCTCTTCGCTGCCTCTTCTGCCGACTCTCCCTCCTCTATCTCTCTCTGCTTGTCTTCCTAAAAGTTTGTAAAGTATTTTGAATTATATAAAAATTAAATTTTTTACCTTGAAACTATTCAAACATATACATATATTAAATCATTTTTTTAGACTTTATAAATATTATTTTTTGCAAATAGTATTATATAATTTTAAATTTCTGGATAATGTTTTTTTATAAAACTATTCAATAACTTGAAAGAATAACAAAAAGATAGATTAAAATAGTTAAACACCTTTTTGTTATTATTTTCATTTTTTGTTTGAGAAAAACTCTTTTTTGATTCATTTATTAAGCTCATTCTATTTTACTATTGTACATCAAACTAATTTATAGGAATAAATCTAAAAACTTAACACATAAGTTAAATAAAAAAACAAAATTTTATTTTTATGATAACTAAACGAAAGTTTAAAAAAAATAACACTTTTAACTTTTAACTAAATGTATAATCAATATTCTGTAGCACAAAGCGTATTCTTTTTTTTTCTGAACTTCATAAAGTATTTTATAAGCTAATGGTAACTACAAAGGTAGATAACAAATTCTATAAACTTAAATCAAAACTTTTGAGTAATAAAAGAAGTCATAAATTCCAAGTGTAAATACAAACAAACTTAAACGCTTAGTAAACACAAATAAAAACACAACTTAATTGTTTTAAACAAGTTGGTTGCTATAAATACAACGTAAAAATGACACTAAACTTTAAGAGAAAAAAACACAAACATAATGTTTTTAACTTTTTTTATTGAGTTTAAAAATTCTTATTTATTAAAAACTTTAAGATAAAAACGAAAAAACAGTGGATTTAAGTAGTCAAAAAATATATATATAAATTTAAGAACTATATTTTAAGATTATTTTAATTACATTAAAAAAAAAAAAGGCTGAATTATTTCAAACTGCAAAGTTAAAAATACAAACTATAATACTTTCTTGGATAGTATATTACTTCATAAATTAAATTGTGAGTTACTATACTATTCTATGTTTTAAATAGAAAATCCTTTTATAGTTTAATCTTCTGTCGTAGTTTGTGCCAGGGGCGTGTCTAGAAATTTTTCAAAGGGGGTTCACAATTTTTTTTTGTTCTAATTTGCCGCTTAAGTACGCATTTCTTAGATATGCGCTACCAGTTAAGTACGCATTGTGCGTACTACGCAATATTTAGCCGAATAACTCTGTGTTTAAATTTTTTTTTCTGCTAAGAAATAATAAAAAAACATATAAGTAGTAATAGAAGAATATTATTTTTTATTTATTTTTTATACTATGTTAATTTTAGATAAATTAACAATCTAAAAATACCAGTAAAACAGAATGTAAAATCTTGATATTAAATTATTAATTTTATTTTTTAGTAAAATATAAACCTAAGTGCTGTGCTGTTATTATGTTTTAAATTTATGTCAAATGTTTTTTATTTCTTCAACTGTTACAGACATAACTAACTTACTCTATAAATAATTAACTTTTTTATCAGGAAACAATATTATAAAATAATTAAAACTAGAATAATTTTTTATAAAGAGAATTTAAATTTTGGTTTAAATGTTAAATAGATGGAGTTCTTACAATTTTTTCTTTTAAATTTTAAACTCTTTACATTCGTATATCTAATTAAAATTAAAATATTTTTTTCAAGTAATTTAACCTATAAAATTTGAAATTTTACTAAAAAAATGTTTAGACTTAAAAAAAAAAGTTATATGAAACCTTTAAAACAGTTTGTTATAACTTTTAATGCTTCAGTACTTAAATAATAAAATAATTGTAACATCAAAGTACGTTTAAAGATTGACTCATATAAACAAATAATATTTATATATTGTTTACTTACTTCTAATTGTTCAAGTTTTTTCTTCAGATTTTTGATAGTTTTGCTGTTTTGACTCATTTTTCTTTCGTCTTCGTTCTTTCTATCTTTTGCTTTTCGTTTGGCTTTTTCCAATTCTCGCCGCAAACTTCTCAGGTTTGCATCAGTTCTATCCGTTAATGTTTCGTATAATAGTAATAAATGTTTTATAAATGTAGTAGGCGTTTTTGAAAGATTAGACGTATAAATGTATTATTTAGAAAAATTACTATGTTGCAATTATAGTTTTACAAAATGTATGTAAAGAAAATTACGTAATGTTGTTCGGTAAACGCGTCTACTTAAAAATTACAAAGTATTGCGAATATTTAAAACACACGAAAGTAAGTAAACGTGATATGGTATATTTTAAATATTGTGTTTTGAAATCGTAAAATTAAAGTTTTCATATATTGATAGCTTGTGACAAGAATTTAACTATTTAAATATATAGAAAAAAAGATGAGATTTTATGTAATTTAAGGTTACCAAAAAGTATTTTTTTTTAGGTTTGTAACAAACATAATAATAAATAAAAGCTACCGTTCATTAAAATTTTCTGACTGCGCACTAAATAATTAGAAAGTCACTCATCAAATTATTTTCTTCGATATGGTAAAATAATATTCTATATTCTATTAGAAAAAATTCTAAAAAACATTTAATGCTAACTTATCAGCTAGCAATTGGTCACGTTCCTTCCTCAACTTTTCCTCGTTTTCCTTATTTCTTTTGTCTTTTTCTAACTTTTTACGCAATTCCCTACCGCCTTCTTCCGCCTAGAATAAAAGTGTGTTTAAAAGTTTAATTAAAATGTAAGTATAGCTTATTTACCAAAGTGATGTAAGTACATGTTTAATCACATAGAACAAAACACACTTGTGTTAATTAATTAATAGTAAGTCCTTTAAATATCAAATACGTTTTAACATTGAAGGCTTTTGCATTTGACTTTTACAGGATTAAAACTACTCAGCAAATAGATTCTACAATGTCTTGTAACTTTACTGTGCCAATTTTGTGGTAAAACAATTACGATATTATCTTTTAATATAAAAACCTATAAAACCTCTTTTAATTTTTCTTTCAGTGATTTTACTTCTTGCAATCTCCGACTGAGATCTAGCTCGTGCTGAGTTTTCGCTTCATCTAATTTCGCCTGAGTTGCCGCATTTAACGCGTCTCTGTATTCTTTTTGTGCCTGAAGTTTGTTTTAATTTGATTAAGATACATAATAAAATAAATACTGTCACTACAGCAAAGTAAGTAAATTATAAGTATTGAAAAAATAAGTATGGTTGTAGCACAAAACATAAAGCATTATAGCACAAAACATAAAGCATTATAACACAAAACTGTACTGGTACAAATAGGCTTTGAATTCAAAGCTCAT
The DNA here is from genome assembly GCF_965202585.1 of Thalia democratica. Taxonomy (NCBI): domain Eukaryota; kingdom Metazoa; phylum Chordata; class Thaliacea; order Salpida; family Salpidae; genus Thalia; species Thalia democratica. The sequence goes on along the minus strand of NC_139166.1, from coordinate 45,186,585 downwards.
AAAAATTTCATAAAAAACATAACCATTAAAAACATAAGTGAATATTTAACATGTAATAATTTAAACCAGCAAAGTAACATTTAAATTTCAAAGTAAAACTCTATAAGATATAAAACATTGTTTAAAAAATTACCACAATTATTTCTAAGGATTATAAAAACTTCTTACAACTTTTAGAAAAATTTGCGACATTGTAATTTTGTGAAGGGTTACAAGTATCATAATATTTAATATTCATGTATATTGATTAAAACAAAGAATATGTATTTAAATAAACTGATAATACTGTAGCTATTTTTATTAATTAAAGTATTTTAGTTGACTATCAAAATAATTAGCCTAACTAGTTGTGTAAAATCAAATTAACATTTTGTGACAAAAATTATTAGAAGTTGTGAGGGGTATCATAAAATACCTATGAATGAAACCTTATAGTTTGGACATAGCTTTTTCATCTGATCAAGACAGTTGGATAGTAACTGTAAACAACAAAGTTTATAAAAGATCTAGTTAGAAAACTTTAAGTAGTGTAATCTCAACATAGTTGATTTTCCTGCTATATTTTGTTTTTTTCCGACAAATGAATGTGAATATAAAGGAAAAATAGAAACATAACTGATTTGTTTATTTTTTTAACAAAAAATCAAAACATGATGCTTCTAATTTCGTTAGTTTTAAATTGAGTTATTTTATCATTTAGCTTTTGAAACTATAAATGTAAATGGTAAAAATAACAGTACTTTTTATAAATACCAAGACTTACATCTAAGAGTTTATTTTTCATATTTTCAGCATTTGTCTCAACATCTTTTAGCTTTCTTTCTACATTTCCTTTTTCTTTACTTTCTCTGTCTAAACGCAAACAAATTTAAACAAAAAAAAACACTTAAAAGAAAACATATTAAAAATTAAATAATAAAAGATACTTCTTGGTATGCTTAAGTATTATATCTAAACTTCAAGCAATCATCTTTTGAAAATTTTACTTATCTAGCTTTGAATTAAAAAGTTTTAAATAAACAAAAATTGTCAAAAAAACTATCGTTTTTCAAAAATGACAGATTGAAATTGTTTGCTGTAACAATTACAACCTTGTTTAAGTAATAATACGTACAATATAAACAAGTTTGTTTTTTAAACCTATAACTTGGTTGAGTAGTTCCAACAAATTCTTGAGCGCTCCGTCGACTTCATCACCGTCTTCTTTCAAAACAGGGTTTTCCCCACGAGCAACGTTGCCTCTCAACTTGTTGATTCGTTTGACGATGTCGCGGGGACGGAGCATCTCACCCAGTGTCTCGTTAAACCCATCTTCGCGCAGTTCCATCTCTTGCTGCATATCCAAGTTGTTAGCCTGTGGTGACAATGTACTTATACTTTTTAGAAAAACTTTAAACGTAAAAGTATTTTATATAAATTTTCGCACTATATCAAAAGACTTAAGGGTATGTGCTTTAAAAAGAATTTGGTATGATTAGAAAAAAGTTATTTGTATTCAACTTTTTTTATTAGTGCAATAATCAAAATTTTGCGCGTAGTAATATTTAAAATGAAAGTCTTTATAGCTTTGTAATGCTTTCTGAATCAACTTCTTGTTGTAAGTAGAAATAAAATATATATTATATTTTTTAGAAACTACATTTAAATCAAAACAAAAACAACAGCCATATTATTATTTGTAAGGAAAAAATACTAAATTAGTTCTTAAATTAAAAATATTTAAGTTGTAATTATGTTTTTTATTTTTTTATCTGTTTGGTTATAACTCTCTTTTTTTTGACTAAAATATATTACTTTGACTCAGCAGAAAACAATTTATTTTTTATTAAAACACATTATGTACTAAAATAATATTAAAACAGTTTTTCTACTGACATTGAGCCGTTTTATTTCATCTTCATAGTCCAAAAACTGTTCATTTTTGTCATCAAGAAGCTGCTTCAATCTCGCAAGTTCTTCTGTTTGCTTGTCAAGAGCCGACTTCTTCGAGTTTCCGTCTTTTTCTGCTTGCTGAATCGATTTGTTCAACCTTCAATATTTCACAGATTAACTTAATAACAAACAAATAAATAAATCGTTACACTCACTGATTGATTTTATTTTTAGCATCATCTAGTTGCTTGTTAATTTGTTCCTTTTGTACAGACTTGTCATTGGTTTGCCTCTGTAGCGAATTGTTCATATCTTGCATCTCGTTCATTGACTCGTTAAGAGCACTCAGCTGCAACATAACAGTCATGTTTTGATTTTAAATTGATTCCTACACTATATAACTGATAATATAAACTTTAGCTTTGTTACAAGTATCTTTCAGAATATTTTTAATTTATGTACATTTGTAAAGAAAAACTTAATGAAAATATATGAAAAGTTAGTAAAACTTTTTATTTAAAAAAACATGACAAAAATATAATGGTCATTCAAGAAAAAAGCAAAAAAAAAAGTATTTTGAGTAACTATATAAGGAAAAATGTCGAGCAAAATCTGGTATTACTCATTTTCAAGTCTACTTTATTACTTTAGTTATAAAATAAAAAACTGAAGCTTAGGTGCATAAAACTGAAAAAATTATTAAAATTATTGAACTGAGCATTCATTCACTTAATTGGGGTTCGATTACCATATTATATTACTTAGTCAGTCGCTACTACTTTGAATAAAATTAGTAAAGATATTACAACACATAAAACTAATTCATAAAACTACAATAAACTTATATATACGACTGTGAATTAAAAATCTAAAACATATATTTGAATCATGTAGTAGTACTAGTTGTAATACTATTTTTCATCAGCAGATTTTTTGTAATTTGAACGAAAAACAATTATCAAATTAATTTATTTTGAAACAGCATTAATTTTAATTAATTTAAGATTTTAAGAAAAACAGTATGAAAGTTTCAAAAATTATTGATGTTAATAAATCTAACAATTTTTTGTATTTAAAACATTGAATTTCATTAAATTATTGTGTTTGTATAATAAATTATCAAATCTAAACAAATTTATTACCTGATAAACTTTCCAAAAAAAAAAAACAAGGTTTTTAAAATTAAACGGATAGCTTTTGAATTTAGAATTCTTTATTAGAACTTTTCTAACAAAATATGTATTAACTTAATATTTTTTTGTAATATTTGAAAAAACTAAACAAAAATATATTATAACAACGTTTAATTAAGTCTATATTTACAAGGGGTGCTATAAATAGTTTAATATTATTTTTGTAACAAAAAAGTACATACTTAATAAACTAAACAGCTTTTAACTTAAGGTGTAGTTTTTTTATAGCAATTAAAACAACAAGACATGACATAAATTTGTGCAAATTATTTTCTATAAAAATTTGAAACTAAACAAGTTTTCACTTCAATTAAAAGTTCCAAATTAAAAGCTGTGAAATTTTGTCACAAATTATTGCGTCACAGATGCTTACAATTAACTTGGTTGCCAGGTCAACTTGGTCGGCGCTGGCCCCACCCTCGTCCAATGCGACCTTGAGGGCGCGAGGCCACACAGGACCCCGTTTGCGGTTGCTGGGCGGAAAACCCTGCTGGGTCCGCATGCTGTCGTTCAAGTCTTCCGTTCGTTCCAACAGCAAATTTAAGTCGCTTAAGTACGACACCTAACGGTTGATGTTTCACTCATAATAATACTTAATTGTAATATCCTTTTTTTGTTAAATTTGTTCAAATAGTTTATTGGACGTTAAAAAAGTAAAAGTAACAATTTGTTTAACAGTATAACTATTAGGCTGGGTATGAGATATCAATTTTATGAATTAATAAACTAAGTTCCAGCTTAACTTTAAGTTTCAAATCTGATTTCGTACGATAACCATTTGTAAGACGAATAAATGTTATACCTTAAAGGAAGCTACAGATAAGTTTGGCCAACTTTTGATAGTTTACAGTAGAACTGTAGTAAAACAGAACGTTGTTGAAATTTAGAAACATAAAGAAATTTATACTCTAAACAAGTTACTAGTAAATTTTCACCTGTTGTTGCAGGTTATTGTAGTCGTCAATGTCGGCTTCCAACCTCGCTTTTTCCTCCTCCAATCGCGCCAGCCTCCTGATCAACCCCTCCTTGTCCTGGAGGAGCTGATCGAACTGCTGCCGCTGATCGTCGGCCTTCTTGCGCACGTTGCGCAGGTAGTCATGGAGACCGGCGATCACTCCTTCCAACTCGTTCCTCAGCGCGTCGTCCTGTGACGTCATGCCTGCAGTTGTGACGTCATTGTTTATATTGAAAATAACTTTTATAACGAAACTTCAAACGTGTTTTAGTTTATTTTAAAAGCGTTAAAACATGAGAAAAATTGACTTTTGGATTTTTTGAGTACTTACTTAGTCAAGATGATATAGTATAAAATCAAAATACCGTATAAGCTTTCAACGTAAAGTCTTAAAATGTATAAACATCTTATTATTTAAAACTAGTTTAGGTTAAGGTAAGCTTTATTTTTTATTTAATAACTAAATTTAATTTATACTTGTATTAGACGTATTATCAAAGTTTTAAGATTAAAAGTAATACCTATGTATCACTCAGTAAAAATATAAACTTCAGCAAAAAAAAGAACGACTATAAAATAAAATTTATTTATTTTGTGTAAGAACAAACTATATTAAATATAAAAATACAAACAAATTTGTTAAAAAACGCTAAAATAAAGAAATTTTAGAACCATAGAACTGCAAAATTCAACAACAACAAAAGCTCAACATAATGAAAAAATAAGCTACAATTGTAGTGTTTGTTTTGTCACAAATAAGAAACTTATTTTCAGGAAAAAGTTTAATCTTGTTTGGCTCTAAGGCACACCGCATAAAAAACACATTGAAGTTTTTCATTTGAAGTATTAAATTCATTTTTGGATTTAAAGAAAACTTTTAGATTTAAAAATAAAATAACATAAATACCATAAAATCTTCTTTATACACTTTAACTAAAAAGAGGTGAAATATATTTTATCATTTTTGTATAAAAACAACATATTTTGAAAACGTATATAACTTCAAATGTAACATTAGATACTTTTAATTAGTTAGTAAAACTTCTTAGTATGTGGTGCAAAGTTACTTATTTTCTGTCAGTATGTCTATTTTTCGTAAGTAGTTATTAAATTCGTTATTAGTCAAATTTATACCTACATTTTCACAACCTTACATGCTCCTTATAAATAAAACAACTTTTAAGAAACCCCATTTTAAGCAATGAAAAATTCAGATATATGGGTACCGAATAAACCTTTACAAGCACTTAGAAAAATAAAAGAGTTTTTTAACAAGTTTAAAATTAAAAAAAAATAAATATAAATCCAATTTCTTGTTCTCGAAAGTCTTTAAATATATATATACATTACAATCATATTATTCCAAGTTATAAAACTAACGCTACAACAAATTAAACCTCTTTCAAGTTGGTTTTCTAGTTTCTTTATATGTTCTGTGTCAATTGCTGTAGCTTTCAGAAGTTTGTCCAGTTTCCTCTCATTTTCACCAATTGTATCAGCTAACTCCTTCATGCCTTCCTCTTTTATGCCCATCGATGATTTCAAGTCTTTCTACAATGAAATTTAATTTTCATCTGGTTGGTCTAACACCTTTTAAAACTTTATTAAAACAGTTTCGTATACGTACGCAAGAGGACACTAATCTTTAAAAACTTCATTAAAAAATCATTAAATTATAACTATTCTGCTAGATTCTAACTATTACAGGGTTCGTGCGCGAAATTTTTTTCATTTAGCCTGACTGATACCAATTTAGCCTGACATCTTTTCAAAGTAAAGAAAATCCCCTTTAGAAGTCATTTTAGGTATTGGGGGGTCTTGATTAGTACCATTGTAGTCTCTGACTTCAACCAGCTTTATCTCAAAAATATTTTGAGCTTTGAAAAACTGCAAAAAGCAACTCATAGCTTAGTTACAACTTATTAAAAAAGACTAAATTGTGAAGAAGGTGATTGACCCCATATGCCCTTAACATAACAAATTCAGTGATAAATTTTAAAATAAAAGTTATATCTAATCTATTACTAGTGTAAAAATTTAACATATATTATTAAACTCAATTGCTCAATTTAATTAAGCAATAAGTAATAACATTATAACCGAAAGATTTATCATAAAACGACGAGCATTGTTGTGTTTTATTAAAATTTAAAATGAAACGCTTACACGAGTATTAAAATAATTAAAAAATGTTTAATTTAGTATTTTGACTAATACTTAAAATAGAAACATAATTATAAATCCTAAACTCTAAATAAATACAGTGATTGTTGATGTCTATCAGATTTAAAAAGGTTACACTTAAATTAAAATAAAACTTTAATATTTTGTTCTTGTAAAGAAAAATGAATTAAACCTAAAATTTATACTCCCACAAAACTTAGTACTTATATCTTGAAGCAAAGTTTTAGTGTTAATAATATCTCTAATAACTTTAAACAAACAGTAAAGTATATGAATAAATTGCAACGAGTTTTAATCTAAAAAGTATTTGGTTTAAAGCCTTTAAATTAGAAATTAAAACAGTTCAACCAACTAAGCTCTGAAAAACATAGCTGATGTAAACAAAATCAAACAAACAGCTAAGTTGTTGAACTAAACTGTATTTTTTTATGAACTTTCATAATTATGACCTATATAACCTATTCAAAACAAAATAACAAAATTTGTTAAATTTTTTTTTAGAGATACAACAAAAGGTTTTAAGCATTTATTTTTACAAATAATGACTGATTTTGTCTTTAATAAATAAATCTTTATCTAGAAATAAATTCACATCTCAATTTGATCTTAAAAATATTTCTCTTTTTTTTTATTCAAAAATTTTCAAGAATTTGAACTGAGAAAAACTGAGATTTTCAACTTTTTAAATAAAAAACTGATTTAGCCTGACGTTTTTCAACTTAAAAAAAAAAAACTGATTTAGCCTGACTTAGCCTGATTTAGCCTGACGCGCACGAACCCTGCTATTATATAACTAGTTTTATTACTATTTTATGTCTATCTATTTATTCTCAATAAAAATTTTAATAAATTCTATATCATAAATTTACTACAAATTTTTATTGACAAAAATATGTAACTTTTAAGTTCCGTAAAGACTAAATTATTCTTTTTAACCAAAAAATTATCAAAATTTAATTATGCTGATTTATAAAATGTTTTAGTACAAACTACATTCATTATTTCTTAGATCCCAGTATAAACTTTATTCTAATAATAAAATCATATATAAGCGAAAAATATATACAGAATACAAATATACTATTACTGTATAAGTATTTACCTAGCTTTCATTATGTTTTGCATTACAGACTTTATCATTCTTGTAATTAGTTTGTGAATAAACTCAACCAAGAAAGATATATTTATTTATGATCTAGTGTTTTCAGTCAAATCCTGTCTTGCACTAAGAAAGTCTGAACGTCGTACAACAACTGAAACAGGAATAACTGCAAGCTGCTTGATCATCCTTAAAAGCTCTTGCTCACTTAAATTTACTACATCTTTATGTTCCTTAAGAATAGCATCGCCTAAATCTTCCTCACAGCACTGGTACAATTGACGGCGTTTTTCTACATCTGTCATCTCCATACTATCTTTAAAAATAGTCCACTTTTGTAAAAATATGTTCCAACCCTATTCACTGCAGTCTGTCCCTATTCGAGGACGGTCCATCTTTGAAAGCTTTGCATTAATGTGTACATTGTTGTGAATGATAAGCAAAGAGGCAACTACAGAAGCATCGACGTCTGGTGTTTCATATGCGCAACTCTCAAGAAGGCATTTAATCACAGGCATTGTTGATTCAATTCAGCTTGACTTTATCATAAATAAGTTTAAAAGTTGCTGCCCGTTTAAAAGGAAAAGCCAGTACATGCTCGTACACATGTAAATGCCCAAAGGATGGCTGTAATCATATGATAGATTTTACAGACATAATCCTAAAAGATGTCATGGTAACAGGTTTAGCCGATGAGGATATCCGTAAATAGGTGCTAGGATGGGAAAATCTAGATGAGAAAAATGTCAATGAGACAATCGGTTTTATTGAAGGAAAAGAGATGGCACGTGATGCAATGTCAAAACCCGCTGTTACGGCATCAGTTTTCTCATACAAATCCTCAAAGAAAACAACAAAAAAACCAAGTGGTAAAATAACTTGTGGCATATGTAATAAATCAACTGATAAATTTGTTTGGAGCAGTAAAATATGAGGTATATTGAGTGTTCTACCTGTAAAAATTGCTGGTTAAAATCATGTAAAAAAGTTTATCAAAGTCACCAAAATTATGCTGATGAGTCAAATGCACTTCTAGTTGATGGATTGTATACACCAAATGTATACAAATCCTTAAAGAAAACAACACAAAAACCAAGTGGTAAAACAACTTGTAGCATATGTAATAAATCAACTGATAAGTTTGTTTGGAGCAGTAAAAATATGAAGTTTGTTGAATGTTTTGCCTGTAAACAATGCTGGATAAAGTCCCGTAAAAAAGTTTATCAAAGTCATCAAAATTATGCTGATGAGTCAAATTCACTTCTAGTTGGTGGATTGTATACACAAAACTTTGATGGCTTTTGCAGCCGAGGTCGTAGAAAAAATATGTTCGAGCGGGAAAACGCGAAGAAAAAAATGGAGGTATAGGGACAGAAAAACGTACTTTTACACACTAGATCGCCAAGAAATTTAAAGAAGTCATTACCTTACGTCAGGAAGAGTGTTATGACTTAATTTTCTTGACTTATATTTTCTACAGAAAAGCAAATAGACCGCCAAAGTTTACTTGCGAACAACAATGTGTCCGGGATTGGTGTGTGAAATTATCGGATTATTCGCATCTTTTCTGTGTATAACTTTAAGATGCTTTTCAAAAAATTCGTGTCAAATAATGTTTTGTGGTCTAATTGATGGATTTCAGTTCTATCTTGACGTCATAAAGTTTGTAGTTGACTTTGCAGCAGGCTTGTCTAACAGCCGTCTGTTAAAGTGATTTTGGATGAGGACGCAGAGATTGACTTTCAAAATGTCGAACTGTTGGTTAGTATCGAGTATTTGGAAAACGTGTGTAGCAGTATTTTTTCAGTGTTTACCGAAATCAGTAATGCACCTTCTACTCAGTTTGAAGCTAAAATAATAATAGGGATGTTTATCAGCGAACTAAGTGCGGTTTCAAGATTAGATGAATGGCGTGTAGTTTCGTTCGATAAATTCAAATCGGTGAAGAAAATAAGTTTTTGAATGCCTGTATTCAGCAATTGAGTGAAGAAAAGTAAACATTAAGTTTCAAATTGTTTGTTACAGTTTGTTCGTTTAAATTGTAGTCTTTTTTAACATTTTTATTTAACAGTAAACTAGGTTAATCGTAACTTTTAAATATTATTGTCATTTTGAGTTCAATTTCGTTGATTTTTAAAGTTAAAGTCTGTGTTTAAGTTGTTACAAATTGTTTTGAAATTATTTTATTTCGCTAGTTTAATGTATCGCTTTATCTCCTTCGTAGATAAAATCTGGGGGAGATGTATAAGTATTTACCTAGCTTTCATTATGTTTTGCATTACAGACTTTATCATTCTTGTAATTAGTTTGTGAATAAACTCAACCAAGAAAGATATATTTATTTAATTACAATATATAAAAACTTACATACATAAACAAAAATTTTGAATAACCCATTGAAAAATATTTTTTATGTGAAACTAACATAATCATCAGTAGATTGGTCCATATTTCCCATCTGCCTCTTGATTTGTTCGCTCTCCTGACGCGATTGTTGCAAAACTCTTCTTGCTTGTCTCACCGCATCTTCTATTTCCTCTACATCTTTGTTTGCCTGTATTTACAAAATCACTAATGCATTTTATTATTTTTCACCATACAGTTGTTGACACGATAAGAGCAAACTATATGTCTGAACTGATGAGTGTTAGTAATAATACCACCTTCAACGCAAATAACTTTTAACTCATTTCTGTAATCTCTAAGACTGATAGGTTGTACATCTACTACCAATTAATATTCTTTACTTCTCACAAAACATATCCTACTAACGTTTTATCGAAGTGTTCGTTGTTTATTATATGTTTAATTATGACAATAACCAACTGAAAAAAAAACTTTTACCAAGTATATTTAAAACTTTATGTCGCATATATTAATTAATCAACTGTTAAATACCTTATCAACTTTATCCATCTTCTTTTTCATGTTGTCCCTCATCTTTTGCTTCTCCTCCTCCGTCATCCTTCGCTCCTCTGACTTCCGCTCAAGTTCGGCAAGCTCCTTTTGAGCGTCCCTGATTTGCTTCTGCGTTTCTCTCAGCATCTCCTGAAGCTGCGCCAACCTTTCTGCGGCTGTAAATTAATAAACATTTTAAATATAAGTAAAATATAGCTTTATTTATATTTATTTCACACATGTCACTTTCTATTCTCCGACATTTTACATATTCATTTTATTCTTCGACTATAATTTTTCATATCTTTATGTGTTAAGTTCCAAGTTTAATTGGAAGCCTGTATTCAAACCACAGATAAATTATGCTCTTTTACCTACTACGCCCAATAGAACGGCTAGAGATCTTTTTACTGCAGGTTTATACTTAGCATATGTTGTTTTATTTTTTACATTTTAACTTTCATATTAAACACAAACCCGTAATTTATAACATAGTTTAATTATTAAATATTTAAAACATCTGTTTAAGATCTTTAATTTAGATACCCGACTGCCCCTTTCTAAAACAATAATCAATTAAAAATTTTACTTATTGTATAATATGCATGTAGTTTAAGTCACGGTGGTTTTATTTATGGCGCTGTAACTTATTTATTGGTCAGGACTTTGAAAGCTTAATAACAAGTTGTTTGATTTTTGTGCTTTGTTTTAATTTAAATTCAATCGGCTTTTTAATTGTATCTAACTTTAATTTTGTTATAATTTAGATTTAACCATTATAAGCATTCGATAAATAAAATAAACACTATACCAAGTTTCAGTGGCTTTTATTGCCTTTACTATTGTTTACTTTATTAATTCAATAATTAATGTTTGTTGTTTTACTTTATATTTATAGGAATATACTATCTAACTTTGTAGAATAAATTAACTAGCTAGTCCTAATGTTCATATATATTGTGACATAATTATTAGATACATTTTTTTTCAATAAATAGCAACCAGTAAATATTTTAGAATTAGTTCTTCCATCATTTTCATGTAAGTAGTTTATATTATGATTTGTTATCTTATTTTTTATTTTTACTTTAACTTATTTAATTTAGACTTAATAATTATAAATATTATATAGTTTTATAACAGTCGGATTTAACATTAAGTATTTTATCTATTATTAACCTATTAAAACATATAGCAATTATTTATATTTTTAAAGAACGCATCATGTATATACCTACTTTAGCTTCTATTCTTTCCTTACAGTATTTATTTTTTTACAGAGCTCAGTTGAAGCTTGTTGACTTGTTTAACACACAGAAACATATACCAGTGTAATAAAAGAAGGATACTGTATAATTTGTTATCATTAAATTTTCTAAATACTTATTTTTTCTTAACACCAAGAAATTATGAATTTGCACAATTTCAAGGTAGACCTAACAAGTAAAAATCTCTGGTTAACTTTTGTGAGGTAAGTTTTTTTTTATGGCTTTTGACCTAAAGTTCTTAAAATTTTAAGCTCAATTTTCTAAAAAAGTGTAACTAAAACATTTAACTTCTACTTTCAGTCGAAAAGTATTATTATTAAAAAAAAAATTGAACTAGGGGGAGACGCTAGTGTAGAACAGAAACAACCTAAAAAATAATTTTGTTTATTCTATTAACGTGCAAGATTATTTTAGAGTTTTAGAGAAATCAAAATATATATTGTAAATAAAATAATTAAGTTATATTTTATGTAATACTACCGTCTGGTATCATCTTTGATTATAACGCTTAATTCTATCAATAAAAATTTACTTAATCTTTTAAAATATAAATTCTTATTAGATTATTATTTATTTTGTACTTTTTAAGGGATTAAATTTATAAACTTATAAAATAAAAACTAAATAGAAAGTATATTTTGTATTATAAATTTCATATAAATTATAGTATTTTTTTAAATTGTTTAGTTTTTTTTTGCATGTTTTTTTTCAACTTTATCATTGCAAACATAAGCTTTCTAAATCAATATATTTTATTTTATTTACTTTACTCTATAATATAATTTAGTTAAATTTATGCTTCATCAACCTTTTTTTTTTAATATATTACTCGTAGTCGAATTAATCCAATTTTAAATATTAGTTCTATAATTTTATAGTATATTACAACTAAAACGTTTATTTTTGTGTATATTAGATAAGAATTCTTTGTAAACAAGCTTTAAACTGACTGGTATGTTAAAAAGTCAACACAATAACACTTGAAATTTGAGTGTCTCAAACGAAAGTTGGTACACAAGTATTAGAAAATGTTGACTTTAATAGATATATTTACATACTTGAAACTTTTAAATAACAGTATAAAATTTTAGCATATTCTATATTTAATTACTTTAAAAGGTTAATTGCACTAAAATCATAATATTTTATTTTTAGCTGATATATAAAATAACCTTTAATACATAATAAACATATTCAATAGCAAGAAATTTACCAGAAAATTCATATCAAAATAGTTTACCATCATTTAGTTGCTGCTGTTTGTCAGCCAAATTTTTATCCAATTCTCTCCTAGCTGCCTCTTCTCTGAGTCTTTGCTGTAAAATAGAAACAATTTGTTATTTTTCACTTAAGTCATTTAAATAGCACTATATCAAAGCAAAATCGAGCAAATTTAGCTACTAAAACCGCTTTGTTTAAACTAGAAGAGTTCTAATTACAAATAACTAAAAAACAAAAAAAAAATTAACAATTTTTAAACTTAAAATGATGCAGATCAATAAATTTATTTTACTTGATGCAGTGTAGCGGGTAAATTTATTTCGTGTGCAAACTGATTTTTCTTGTATCTTGACTTGCCGATGTAAGGAATATCGTTTTCGTCTTCCTCCTCTTCAACGTGACCGTACTGTTGTTTTATGAAGACATTACAGACTTAAGGTTTAACTTATGTAGAACAAAGCATAGAATAACAATACAAATGTTTTATTCCAATTGGAATGAAAAGGCTTTGTTTGGTAAAAGTTTAAGAATACAAAGTTAAAATAAATTTAATATTTAAAAAGTTAGTTTTTGAAATGTCGACCAAAAATTTTAATTTTTAACAAAAACTTTAATCGTATTTAACAGAGATATTCTACAAAATAATCTATTCATTCTAGTTTACATTTCACTAGATTGTGTACAATTTAAATAAAGTTTAATATGTTTTATACAGAATAAATTAAAATGAAGTTCACATTTATTCAAAACTTTTATTATCCTAATGCGCGACGTAGGTGTATACTTTTACAATATAATATAAAAGCTGATTAAAAATTAGAGATATTAAGTTTTAAATATCTATAATACAATACTAATTTTAAGTGTAGTTTATTAATACATCTTAATTTTAATTTTCAAACTATAAAAGTAATAATTATAAGCAAAGAAGTTTTATAATCATAAAATCTAACATTAAGCGGTTCAAATTTGTTGTCAATTTTCATAAACGCCAACTCTTGCTCTAAATCTTGATTTTTTGCTTGCGCCCTTTGAAGCTCTTTGTTCTTTTTTCTTAACTGAAAAGTTAAAACACAACTATATATAGGTAGATGATATTTCTAATAAACAACTCTGGAAAATACCTAAACTCAAAATCATTTAGTCATAAACACAAAACGACAAACTAATAAATTTAGTTTATTAAAATATCAAAGATTAAGATATCGTTTTTAAAGTACTACAATAGAAATGTACCAATACGTTGCTTAAATAGTATTAATCAACAAGATTTTTATTTATCAGTATAAATATGAAAAAATATTGAAAAATTTAAAATTAAACCTTTAGCTAAAATACTAACTCACTGTAAAGTTTAAAATTTATTCGCTATTTAAAAACAACCTTTTAGTTCATTTTGACATAGAAAATACTGACAAACTATTTTTTAGAAACTTACTTTTCAATGACCGCACTTTTAGTTTTGACATGCTTGCAGCTCAAAAACAAAAATAAACTCAATAACATGATATAGGAAAACATAACAGAATTAAATTTAGTAAAATTACAAGGTCATCTTTGGCTGCGATTTCTTTCTCCATCTGGCTTCTTTCCTCGGCCAGCTTCTCGTAATGATCGTTGAACTCCCTCTCCTTGGCCACGTACATCTCCACTTCTTCCACTGACTTGTTGTGTACCTCCCTCGTACTTTCCAGTTCCTGCACCGTCTCGTTCAGTTCCTTCGTAACTCGCTCGAGTTCATCTGTAAAAAAAAAAAAGTTTGGAAAATTTTACAACATGCAGATATTATAAAGTATTGTTTTTTTAGACCTTTCAGAATTTTACTTATTTAAACACCTAATAAACTTTTTTATAAACTCAAGCGCAAAAGGTAAACACTTAACTACATAAACATACTAGTTGTTTTTTAAGCTACACTACTAACTAAAGTTAATATTTTTTAATCTTGACTTAAACACTACTAAAATAACTTTCTACAAGTTAAAGTTAATTTTTAATTTCTGTAAGCTTAGTTGCTCTTAAGCATGGATATTTGAAACTTTAATTTAATAGCTTTTCGTTAAAATTCAGTCATATTAAATTTTTTTTTATAGTAATAATCATTTATATCTATATATAAAGTTTTTATTTTTCCTATTTTAAATTATACAACTGTATTTTGTTTTGATTAAAAGTAATGAAAATGTTAAATAATTATGAATATTTAAAATATATTCAACTAACGTCTATAACTTTTTGGGAATAAAGAGCTTGCTTAGCCTAAAGTAATAAATAGCTTTTAAAATTTAAATATTATAAAAATGGTCGTGCAATGTTTTTTTTTGCGTTAAATTGAAAATTAAACAGGTTATTGATAAGTATGTATATGTAAAGTATAAAAATAAATAAGAAATATATCTAAATTATGCACAACAGTCTGAATAACAATAAAATCTTATTTCAAGTGAAACTCTAACTACAAATAAATAACTATTTCTAAAGATACCTAAACTTACAGAAAAGTCAAAACAAAACTCGTGAGTTAACTAGCCTTTTGGTCAGCATACAAATAAAGTAAAAAAGCACCTAACATTTAAAAAAACGTTGAAAACACAAAGAAGGTTTTTCTCTTTAAATTTTATAATCTCCATGTAAAGTTAAAACCCAAATTCATTATTGATGTAAAAACTTGTTTCTAACCGACTTTTTTTTTTTAAGTAAACTAGTTATGCATATATATCAATAATAATAATAAAATTAAAACACTATCTAAACAATCAATAAAAATTAAGTTAAATATCCTTAAAGTATCGAAAACTTTATTTTTAATTGTTTGAATAAAGAAATTTTAATTTTAATTTGTTAGATAAACGTCATCAATTTTTTTTTTATCTCAGTACTTGAAAACAAAGCTTTTTAATTTTTTCAGCTTCTAATTAATCATTAAACAATAGTGAAAAGATATATCTCAACTTTATGGTTCTAAAACAGATTCGATAAAAGTTAATAGGGGTTAAATAATAGTTGTAAAAAATAAATTTTAGCAAATTTAAAATTATTATAGAAAAACAAAAATTTCTTATTTATAGTTTAGTTTAAACAAAGATGTATAAATTGAAAATTTAAATAAAGATGTACTTAAATAAACTCTTTACATTTCAGTAAATTGAGCAATCTTCTTTAGTTAAGACAAACAACTATATATTTTACTTTAAAAATAATAATAAAATATTTAGTACTTGCAACAAAAAGTGTAAAGTCTAATACTTTATCATTGTTTTATGATGTATCTTAAGCCTCATGTGTTTATATGTAGTAAATCGAACTGTTCGTCTGTAAACGATTTTTTTTAATAACCAGAGTAGCCAAGATTTTTTCTAATTTTTTTCCAGGTTTTTAAAAATACAAGTTTGTCAGTCTACTTTTAGTTTAGAATCAAACTTAAGGTGAGAAATTTTCTTTAAAAGTTCAAAAATATTAAAAAGATACTGTAAAAAAAAGCTACTTCAAACGTGTTTTTGAATAAAAAAATTTTAAATAACAAATAAAAAATATTTTACTGATATATTTTTGTACTTAATCTAAACTTCATAATTACACATGTGAAAATTGTTTAAAACTTAACAGTTTTTACTGTTTTTTGTTCGAAATTCCAGGTTTTTTTTTCCTAAACTGTCAAATTCCAGGTAATTCAAGATTTTTCCAGGTAATTCAAGATTTTTCAAGGTTTCCAGGTTTTTTGGCAACTCTGAATAATGAAAGCAAAAAGTGCAAACTCATACATTTAAATCTAAAACTTTCTGAATGCAAATTGTGACAGCTGTTATTTACAATTGACTTCTAAGGCTCAACCAACAGTATCAAGTACAAAACAAAAAAATGTCAACCTTGAGCGAATCTATTGTTGGAGTCGGATCTCTCCTTGCTGGTGACAGTCACGTGATCAACCTGCTGCAGAACCTTCAATTGGAATATGACGTAGCTGCGGTGGTGGTGCAGCACGCAAAGGGGATTCCCGCTTATCGTAAGTGTGGTCAGATCGTGCAAGCCCCGCAACCTCACTATTTCACTCAGCTGTTAGTTTGTTAAAGTTTTGTGAAATATTTTATATTTGAGTGTAAACAGATGTTTTATTAAGTATACATACACCTAATCTTACCTTAAATAAAGTTTTAGTTTAAATATATTTAATAAATTGTTTTCAAGTTTTGTTTGACTAAAATAAAAAACTAGAAAGTTACTATTTTGCTATGCTTTTGTTTGTAAACAAAAGATTAAATTGAAGTATATACAGTCTATGAATAAGTGAATTTGTTTAGAACTTCTTTCGTTTGCAAAGAAAAAAATAATTGAAACTTGATTAATCCTATGTTTCAGGAAATAGGTTTATTCTATTTCTCTAAATATTGACTAAGCTTATTTTACTTTATAATAAAAATTAATGAATAAAAAAGTGGTCATCAGTAATTCTTTAAAATTCGTAAAAGCACATATAAATAGTTTAGAATAAATTAACTACTTATGTTTTGTTATTCTTAAACATGCTTGTTTTACAAATAAATGTAACATTTTTAAACCAAAATATTTATTAAGAAGATTAGGCAAATTGGTTTTTGTAGATATTTGTCCTGAAATATATTTTGTAATAATTAAAACTTTTAGTAGAGTTTAAATTAATACAAATAAGTTTCAAGTTTTTAGAAATAAAAACTACTCAATAAGATTTAATTTAACAAAACTTGAAATACTTTTAAAAAATTCCTAACATAAATAGATTAGCTTGTATTTAAAACTTTAAATGTTTTTGTCAAAATGAATATTATTTTACTACATAATATTTTACTAGATTAATTTTAAAAGCTCAACTAACTGTACTAGCAAACATTTATATAATTTTCTACCATAGCTAACAAACATGGAATAAAACTTACGGAAGATATTTCATTGTTAGCAAGTTTTAGTGTTCGCAAACTTCGAAGCTTTTTGGGAAGCCAGGCAGGAATTTTATCAATTAAATTTTGTTCTAAGTTAAGCGTTTGTAAGCTTGTCATCGATTCTATTCCTTCGATTTTACTATGAAAAATTATAGCATAATTAAAAAGAGTTATTAATCAGTTGATAAGAGTTTCAAAGTAAAAATATCAAAATTTAAAACTAACTAAAACTAAAAGTTTTACTATTTATCAAATATAGTTTTATATATATGTATAAGTAATAGTTTGTTTTTTTACCCTAGGTTGTTTAAAATTGTACCCCTCTTTCAAAAATTTAGATTAATTTAAAACTCACAAATTTACTCAACTCACGTTTACTCAATTAATAATCTGTAATATAGCTTAATACAGCTGAAAAACACTAATGCCTAAGCAACTTATTTTCCTAGGATACAATTTTTTTGTACTTTATAAGTCTTTTAGTTCAATATTGTTTTTAAATAATGTTTTGGAAATATGAAAAATTTATTTAATTTATTTAATTACAAAAATCAATAAACAAAATTTTAAAGTTGATTATATGCATTATAAAGTTTTGATAGCTGTATGATAAAATACTTGTAAATAACTTTAAGTTTTAATCAACAAATCATGTACAGCAATAATTTTTTGTGAACTTATTTTTAACTTATTCAGATAAAAATAGAAAGCAATTTTGTTTGTCAACACAAATATTTTTGTTGTAGTTCGACTCAAATTTAAAATTAAAATATACCAAACATGATACCTTAAAGAGTTATTTAAGCTAAAACAATGTTACAGCCCGAAATATTAACATTAAATTTGATTTTCTTAATTTAACTTGAACTAATTTAAAGTTTTTAAGAGTTAGAAACTAAATAAACAAATGACTAAACTTCTATTAACACTATAAAATTATTATACTTTAACTATACTTCAAAAACAAACTGTTTAAATTATAAAATTTATTTATAACATTTGTTATGAAATATTTGTACTTTTACAAATCATGTACTTATTATTAAAATATACTTATTATTTGTCATTTAAATATTATTAAAACAATTAAAAAAGACACGATACATTTATATATAGTCTTAGTTTATTATAGATATTTGTTAAAAAAAACCTCAAAAATTAAAATTTCACAAGGTTGGACAATTACAAAGATTTTAAAATACTTAGTCTATTAACACTTAACCAAGTATATGTTTCAAGTATCATGACTAAAGATAAGAGAAAATACTAACATAATTTGATTATTGGCTAGGTTAAGACTTTTAAGCTGAGTCAAGTGGTCGAGTTTTTCCATTTTTTGAATCACATTTCCATTCAAGTTCAGAGATGAAAGTGACCTCAGCCCGTCTAAGTTTTCAATAAACTGTAACAAAATTTTATATGTTAGCTTTATTTTGTATCTTTATAACATTATGTTTTTTACAAAATTAAACTTACAGTTCATACTCTAAACTTTAAGCTTTGATAAAACAAACTTTGTTAATTTTCTATCAGTGTAATTAATTTTAATAACTTAGAGTATAAAATATAAGTAAAATATAGTTATAATTAGCTTAAATAAAAACCATTAGATAATAGCAAAAAAAAAGAGAATTATTCTCAGAACATTTTATATTACTTAATGTAAGATTTTTAAACCTGATAAGCTCTACTTTTCAAAAGTAAAAAGAACTTCTTTATACTAATAATTTTTAACTCAAGTTTTATTGAGACACAAAACAATAAAGACTCAAAAAAATCTTATATTATAAATGTGCATACTCACTCTAATTTTCTTTTCTCCAGATAAATTAAAAGTAAGTGACTTAATAAGATCAAAATCATCTTGTTTTGAAAGTCTTTTAATTAGATCATGTGTAATGTATCTTACAAGATTTTTTCCAGATCCATATTCTGTGAAATTATATATTACAGTAATTTGTAAAACAAGCATTTTTTTTTCTAATCATATGTTATTTATATTAGTATAAAGTTTAAAAAAATAATTTACTGTTAATTTAAAATTTAAAATTTAATAAAAATATCAAATTAACTTACTGAAGCAATTGTTTAAAATTTGTCTATTTAATCTAAATATTTAAACAAAAAAATACATACCAGGTGTAGTGATTGTTCTTCGACCTGGAGAATCTTTATTAGTTTTTCTAATTGGACTTATGTTTTCAACACTAGGTGACACTGAAGCTGATCTAGATCTAAGTAAAAATAAACTGTCTAAAGTAATCGAACTAATGTAATTTATTCAAGCAACAAATTTATTTTTGATGATGGACTTTTCTTTAATTTGTATTTCTTTCTCTTCTAAACATCTACTTTAAATAGTTACATTGGCTTTAAAGTAGGTAAGCTATCACAAAAAAATCTTTAGACAATTATTTATATACCTACCTGTTAGGAGTAGAAGTTCTGCTGCTTCTAATGCTGGCTCCAAGTTTTCTTGGAGGAGAAGGAATTCTTGAAGTTGATCCTCTTGAGGGAGAAGGTGATGGAATTCTTGAACCTTTGGAAGAGGGTGAAGGCGTTTGTCTCCTACCAGATGGTGGTCTGTTCATCTTTTGAGAACAAATCAGAAATCCTTTAAAAACTAATTGACTGGTTTGTTAACATTTCTGATAAAAATGTTTACTTCAAAGAATTTGTTTTATTTTGTAACATTATAGGTATTTTTAATAACTTAATAGCAATCTTAAAAGCACATCATACTTAAAATTAAAATGTCACTTAACAAACCATTTTTTAAAACAAACAAACTAATTTAGTAAAAAATGTATAATAATATGATAAGAAAAATTTCAAATATCACTTGCAGCTTATGTAATTTAAATAAAACATTTAAGGTCAAGTATTCATAAATAAGTATTAAAAGATTTATAATAATAGTATTTATATAAGTTTTTTAAATCGTGAATTTGAAACATTAAATTATAAAACATTTTAAGTTAAAAATAATCATTTTATTTTGTGTAGTTTAAATAACTAAGTTAAAAATATTAATATTAAAAATATTTAAGAGTAAAATAAGTTTTTATCAATTTAGCCTCATACAAACACCAGATCAAATAATAAACCAAAAGTCATGTTTTATTGCACTAAATATTTTGAATAAATAAAAAAAAAATTTTACATTAAAAGATAATTTTCTATCTTTTCAATTTGTAAGTAGACCATATGAAAAAAATAGTTATAATTAAAAACTTTTAAGAGTGTTAATATTTTAAATGGAACTAAATAATAAAAACTATTTATAAAATATTTACACTATGAATAACTATTGAAAATAACTGTTAAGCATGAAACTAACTACTAAAGCTAAAACTTATATTTTAAAAACAGTTATATGAAAGTAATCAAAATCAAAGTAATAGCATTAAAAGTTTATTGAAAATTAAACAAAAACATTCTATGTTAAAAAACAATAAAAAATAAATTTGAATGCTCATAAGTATGTTTAACTTGATGTAAAGAAAGATTTTTAGGTCACGAAGCTAAACATTATTCACTTAAATTAAAAGTTTTTAGCTATAAAAAAGATTAACTATATAATCATTTGAATAAATAAACAACAGATAACTCAAAAATATCAAAAAAATCTAATAGTTACTTAAAAATAATTTATAGAAAAAAAATTGGATTTATAAATCATCATAAAATATAAACTGTGACAAACTAACTTGTTATAAAATCTGAAAAAAAATCCAAAAAAATAAAACTATGTGATTTCAAAATTACTTTACTTTTCAATTATAAAATTTTTACAACTATACAAACAAATCTAAGAATATATTTAGAGTGTAGTTTAAAAAGAAATATATCATTTTTATAAAAAATAAGGTAATTACTTAGGATGATGTTGCACTAATATCAAACTGAAATTATTTTATATTTGATGTCTTTTTTAACCATAGTTTTAGGCTAAAAATTTATATTTTATAAAAACATTAAAAAACATAAAACTTATTTATCATAAACTAATAAAACTTAACATTTAATCACAATTTTTTTACAATATAAAGCGATTATATTGATAATAATTTATACAATAATTCATATTGATTGCAATATTGTAAAATGAAATTGATCAAATATTTTAGTTTATAATAAATATATTTAAACATATTAGCCTTAAAACATTAATTTTTAGCCTAAAATTATGGTTAAAAAAGACATTGAATGTTATATAATTACAGCTTAATATTGGTGCAACATCATCATCAGGTAATTACAAAAATCATACTAATGTCATATTAAACAAGTAACTTTAAGCAGTATAACTATTTCACTTTCTTTGGAACAAAATAAAATCTAGAATTTAGTAAATGTACTTCAATAAAATATAAATTTTATCTTAAATATTTTTTCATCAAATTTTTAATTAATAATCTACTAATCTTCTATTATACTTATGTATTAAAACAAAAAATATTTAAAGTTTAATGAAATTTTTCAGCTTTTATTTATAAAATTGCTTTCATTAAGACTTTCCTTGAGTAAATTTAAAGTTTTGTTATGTCTTTTTTATACCGCTATATATTAATAAACATAATTAGATTGTGTATAAACTTCTGTGCTTTTAAACCTAGCGGGATAGCTTGTATACGATACGCTCGAGTAGTTTAGCGTCCTAACCGTCTCTATCGTTTGAATAAAATGGTTTAGAATTATAACGATGCAGCATTTTGTTCAGTGCTCGCCAAGTATTCAAGAAATATTCGCGTAGTACTCGTAGTATGTTCATTGTTCAATACATAACTTCTCTTTTTTTTTAATTTTAAATATTTAAATAGTATCTAATTTAGTTGTTCTAGGCTTAAGTTTCAGATAGGTATATCTAGGTGTTAAAATTACCTTAAATTAAACATCATAAACGTTTTTTTATTTCAAAAAGTTTAGTCCAAATTATTTAATCGAATTCTATAACAAAACAATACACTTAGTCAAAAAAGTGTATGTTTTTGCTATAAATATTTTTATCTAAACTTCATTGTTAAAGTTAAAATTTTAACTATTATTTTAATCATTTATCAAGTTATAATTTTTTTTTCAACAACCTTTTTTTTGAGGTCTTTGAGTAGAATATTATCTAATAGAAATAAACAAGAGTTGTTTTTCTCAACAACTGATTATTAGTTTTGTGTCATTTTTTAACAGTTTTTTATTGAATATTGAGTAAATAAATATTTTTAAGATTTTTTATTATTCAGTTCAGGTCATTCTTTTTTTTCTTTTTTCAAACATTAATTTAAATACATTAATATTTTTACTACAAAAATGTCTTTTTAAATAACAAAATTAGTTAAAAGACAATTTACATAAAAAAATATTATAATTTTATATTTTTTTACAAAGATAAAAGATTATTAATAAAAATAAAGACAATAAAAAAATAAATTATTTAGTTGTATACCTATGTGTTTAAAAAAAAAGTTAACCTTTACAATGCATTGTTTTTAAAATCTTTGAAAGGTTTTTTTTAATACCTTAAATACTATATTATGATATTTCGTTTTTTAAAGCAGTGGTCGGCACGGTGTACACTGGTGCACACTAGTGTACATGAAATTTATTTTAAGGTGCACGAGACTTTTGGGGTACATGAAACTTATTTTGGGGAACATGATTTTTTTTTCGCGCAGAAACTAAACTAAAGTATTTTTTTTAATCTTTCTACACGTAAGACATATTCAACCTTGAAATCTAATTGACCATTTTGTTGTTAATAAAACGACCATTTTTGTACTCTCCTAGTTCTATTCTGTTACCTTATATTAAAATTCTTCCACCCTTAGCCGCCCAAAGAAAAACCGAAGTGAGCAAATATCATAGACTATTAAAACAAAATAAAACATATTTATTCTATTAATGTTTAATTTTATTGACCGTTACTGTTTAAAAGCATTTTGCTACATTAAAAATTACTATATTAATCAGCTTAATCAACTGATATTTGACAAAAAATTAGTTAGGCCAAAAAAAATTCAATTATGTTTTACTTATGATAAAATTAAAGTATAGGAAGGGTCAATAATATTAGGGCTGTCACCAGAGAAGCCAAATGTAGCTGAAACGCGGAAAATTTGATAAAAAATGAGCTATTTTCCACAATAGCTGTTAGCTTAGCATAAACCTCTTTTAACCTAAATTTTGACTTTTATAGCAGAACGGCCTCAAGGGGCGTCACATAAACGTAAAGGGGAGTCCCCTTGTAAAAAAAACATTTTGAAAAATAATTTATCAAATTTTATAAACTGTAGTAACAATGCTTGTAACTACAAGTTGTATTGTAAGGTTTAAAATAATAAATTTAAACTGTGACAAGTTAAAACATTATAAAAGTTTCTAAAGGAACACTGCTCTTAAAATAAATTAAGTTTGGAAATATTTAAAAAATGCTCATGCTCATAACTTTAATAAAAAAATCATCAGTATTAAAAAGCCAATTTTTAGTATGTTTTAAAATTTCAATTAGTTATATATATTTTTCATTTTTTCAGGTAGAAAATTAAATAATGTATTTAAATGTTAATTTATACTTATTTAAACTTTTTTATATTGTTTAACAAAAATAAGACGAAATATATTCAGCAAAATATTAAGCTTAGTAAGTTATTTATGAAACATTGACAAATCCTTAATTACACTGAAAATACAAATTTTTTAATTTACAAAGTGTTCAATTTAATGTTAAGAAGCAAAATAGAGGGTGAAGTAAATCTGATGGTTTTCTACCATAAAAAACTAAAAAATCTTAGAAATAAAATAATAAATTGTGATTAAAGTCTTAAAATACTTAAAGATTTTTATCAAAAATTTTTCTTTTTAGTTTAATTTTTGTATTCTATTTTATGTATATGAATGTTATAATGAATTTCTAAATGACTTGATTAAATTTCAAGTTACTATTTATTCAAACATAAGTTTATCATTTTTTCAAAAACAAAAATATTGTTTAAATTTTTTTTTAATTATTAGAAATGTCTCTTGGACTTAATTTTTGCACATTTTTGCTGGTCACTATTTACCTAAAAAAAAAAACAATAGATTGAGTCTTAATTAAATGGGTAAATAAGATTTCTTGAAACATCCTATCTGCAAAATTTAATTCAATTATGCCACACATTTTTAAAGTCTAGGACTGTTTGTATAGTAGCCATATACAAAGTAGCCTACAAATGTGCATAACTGTGTTAACCATTAAAATAATAAAGTTGATTAACATGTGTTATTAAGTTAGTCCAGTTTTATAAGCTAACTCTTATTAAAAATATCTTTAAAGACTCTCCTTCTGTAACAACTAAATATTTTAACTGTATACTTATTAATTATTCAAGAATTAGCTAAATGACTTTAGACTAGTAAAAAAAATTTTCAAAATATTTTAGAACTTAACAGTTATATAATGATTTCTTTTTAATATTCAACACTTTATTTACTCTATTTAGCTCTTCTTTGATTTCTTAAATAAGTTCTTCTGTTATTTAATAAATATTTTTGTTTCAATTTTGGTTTTGATAAATCATGTTTTTCAAGAATTCTAGAAGTTATGATTTTATAGCTTAAGTTTAGAAGTGTACAAATTTTTCTAAAAACAGCTGTGTTTAAATCAAAATCTAAACAATGTCTTTTATTCACTAAAAAAATTTAACAAAGTTTTATGTAAAGCAATCCTAAAAAATTTAAAAATAAGTTTTGTGTATTAAGTATATTAAAATGGTAGTTAAATAATTGATCTTAATCATCTAATTGTTACAAAAAGGAATCATTAAAAACAGTTTTAATAAAATATTCATTAAAAAAACTTGATGGATTTGCTTCATTAAAAAAGTTTTCAGCTCACATTTCCCATATCCTACAATATATGAGCAAAAAATAAAATTTTGTCTTTTAAAGCATTCAAGTAGTCAATGAAAATGTACATTAATTTTTGTGGTGGACGTTAGATAAAATGATTGTGCTAAAAATTAATGTTTCAGTTTTAAAATTTGTTTGTATAATGTAGAAATTTAACCTCATTAGACAAGTTTTTTTATAGTATCATCTATAACGTCTATAGTAAGATTTTTTATACAACCAAAAACAGTTTCAATTAACTTTTAAGATATATTCAGTTAAAAAAAGTTTCAGATACATACTGTGTGTGGCACTCTTAGGCTAGTATGAACTTTTTTTGAAATCTCATGCTAGTGTTGATTTTTAAGTATCTCATACTAGTTTTTATGCTTTAATTATTTTTTATTTCTTACAAATATTGATTTTTAAAGTTCTTCTGTAATTATTTAGGTATCTTTTAGTATTTATACTTTATTAGTATTATTTTTATTCAAAAATTTGCTAACAAAAACGTTTTGTTTCTATTTCATTATAAACTCTAACTAGTCTCAGGTAACACAGGCTGACTAGCTGACTATTTTGCCTCAAAGAGTGGCAATTCTGATTATTATTAACTCAGCTAAATTATGATTATTTCAACTTAGTAGTTAGAATAGTTAAAATCAAAGTATACATTTGTAAGTTGTTTAAAAAGTAGGAAAAACATCTATCTAACTAACTAATGAATTTTTATTAAGTATTAAGTAAAAAAACAATTTAATATTTATTTTAATACCTTATTACTAACAAAACAATGTTTTACTCCTATATTTGCATATAGGAGATGCTCAGTTGTTGTTAACAAATCTGAAAAAAATTTGAACAAATAAATGGAAGTAAAATGAAATTAAAAACAAAATATTGAAATAGGCATTTAATTCAAGAACTGTAAATTGATTAATTTAAAAAAAGTAACAATACTAGTAAAAAATATGTACAATTATAATTCCCAAGATTTATTTAATCCAAAATACTAAGAAAATATTATTTGTTATTTTATGATAGTTAACTTTATAACAGCATATTTAATATAAAGCATTAAAACATTTATTTGTAACAGCTGGTTAAAAATGATAACAGTCAAAGTTAAAGCATCTACTAGGAAGAATAAACAAAAATACACTTCTAAATGGAAATCTGTTCCTGAGTTTAAAGGTAAAGTAGTTGATTATTGCTTTACATAAATAAGACTTATCTATTATATACAGAATATGATTTTACTAATAGACTGGATTATGCCTGATGTATCTAGTTCATACCACGTAATATGTAAACATTGTAAGAAGAGATTACAAGCGAAATGCTCAAGTCTTAAATACCAAGCTAATACTAGCCAACATTTGAAAAAAGTTACTTTTAACTAATCATCCTACCAAAAATTTTGAATAACAATTAAAAACTTACTTTTAACTAATCATCCTACCAAAAAGTTTGAATAACAATTAAAAACATGTTAAGGGCATAGGGATGTAGATCACCATTTTTACAATTTAGTCTTATAATATTGAATTTTAAGTAAGCTACAAGTTGCTTTTTACAAATAAAAAAAAACAAAATACTTTTTGAGATATAGCAGGTCAAATTGGACGACAACAATAGGTTCCTTTGGGGAGGGGCAAACTAAAACAGCAAAAAAAGACTACTTCACTAAAAATCTATCTTCTTCTACGTTTTTCGAGATAAATGCCACAAACTTTCAGAATATGCTCCTTGCAATTTTTAAAAAATTGTGTTGAAAGAGATTTTAAACAAATAAAAGTAAATAATTTGTGACAAAAAAACAAAAAAAAAACTGTTAGTTTTTTGTTTATTTTTTATAATTTTATTTTTTTAATTTTAAAAACATTCTTTCTGACAAAGTTTTAAAGTACTTTAGACAACATATCCTGAA
The DNA here is from genome assembly GCF_965202585.1 of Thalia democratica. Taxonomy (NCBI): domain Eukaryota; kingdom Metazoa; phylum Chordata; class Thaliacea; order Salpida; family Salpidae; genus Thalia; species Thalia democratica. The sequence continues at coordinate 45,159,186 of NC_139166.1, read as the reverse complement.
AGTTTGAGGTATTTATCTCAAAAAACGTAAGAGAATATAGATTTTTAGTGAAGTAGTCTTTTTTTGCTGTTTTAGTTTGCCCCTTCCAAAAGGAACCTATTGTTGCCTCCCACTTTGACCTGATATATCTCAAAAATTGTTTTCTATTATTATAATCAGTAAAAACCATCTTGTAGCTTAAAAACTCAATAAGATAAGATCAAAATGTGAAAAAAGTGTTTAACCCCCCCATGCCTTTGATACTTTTATTAAAATTTGTTAGCATTTCTTGGTTTTAAAGATAACTAAGTTAATTTTCATACTGCTCTATTTGCATGTAGTTTTTATAGATATTCATGATTAAAACTTCAGTAACAGGTTAATTCATTAATTTTTTTCATAAATGGGCTTAATTAAGCATGCTTGTTTTCTAAAATATTATCATTTTGTATAAACTTTACCTGAACACAGTCGTCCATTAAGTATGATAAAATAGTCTCGCTGAAAAAAATTTGTACAAAGAGTTAAACATAGTTTAACAAAGTTTGATTTCTTTGTTTTAAAATTAGTTTTGTTGTTTTTCTGCTCTAAGTATTTAAGAAATTACGTAAGTTTAAATCCAACTAGTTTTTGCCTATACAGTTTGAAAACCACTCCAAATTCTTCATAGTTTTGACAAAATTTTCTTGCAGAATGTTAGAGAAAAGTTTCTGTAAGACTAATTTAGAGAAACTTTTTTAGCATTTTTCTTAAACTTTGTTGAAATGGTATTGGTAAATACAATAAGTTATTTAAAAACTTAAAATTTTTTATTTAATTTTTTTATTTGATATTTAGAAAGAAAAAGTGCAAATAGGCATCAGGATGTTGCTTGTATAAACCTAAAATTAGTTAATTTCCTATTGATTGTTTTATTTTGTAAAATTGTATATAGAATTCTTATCATATATGCTAAAACATAAAAAAAATGAAGATATTTCAGCACCAAGCAGTCAAAATATTCTCTTTTAGAAATACTTTGTAGTTTATTACCATAAATACATCAATGAAATTTTCAAAAGAGTATCAATTTTCTAATGAGAAAATATACCTTTTTTTTCAAATTTTCAAAGAATTCAGGCATTTTTTAACACTAAACGGAAGAAAACAAAAAGTCTAAAAAAAAAATTCTTTATAAAAGCTTCTAAAGTATTTTTTAGTAGTTGCCGTTGGCCTTAATTTTGACATAAATTTGAGGTTTTTTAAACTTATTTTCTATTTCAAAAAAGTAAAAATTTGCTACATTTAAGCTTACAAAACTTTTATTAAACTTCAAGCAGAATAAAATCAAAGCCAATTTAAAAAAAGGAAGCCTAGCTATAAATAACTAACTAAATTTCTGGGTTTAATTTTAAAGTTACTAAAATGTTCAATAGCCATTTGCCAGCCCATGGGCTGAATTTCTTTATAATTCTAAAAATAGTATTAAAATTGTAATGATTTTACAACATAAAAAAAGACATAAATATGAAGAGTTGATGTTTTCTAATAAGATTGGCATTACCAGAAAAATTTAAGTTAAAGAAATATATATATTAAAGAAAAATTATATGTAAAAATTTATTAAAATCAGTTAACTAAGTTTAAATAAATTAACCTGTAAGTAAACAGTGAAACAGAAAAGATTAATTTTTTTTAAATCCCTAAAAAGTTGTCAATTATTTTCACTTTTAAAATCATTTTGACCACAAATGTTTTTTCACAAAATTTATTTGTTCTAGTTCAACTTAATCTATTTTAAAAACCTTTTTGAATTAACAGGAGTTCATATCACTTAAAGCTCTGATTTCAGTTAAGCCAACCGCAAAAAGTTAGTTAAGATTTCGAGATAATGTTCCAATTTGATAGTGCCTGTCAAAGTTGCAAAACAAATAGGATTTTATTGTCCCAGGAGCACTCATCTCTTCTAGTTAGTTTTTGTTTTAATATTTCAGTTATTCTAAGTAATTCAGCAATGTTTGTAAGTTATCTATTTATTTATTTTTAGACCATCTTTCCTAAATAAATAGATACTTTGGTTTTTAAGTTAGTTAAAAAAAAGTTTTTTACCTTTCAAAACGTTTTTTTTAATTTTACAACTTAAATAAAAGTACGATTCCAATTTTTCCACTTCATGATTGTTTAACAAATTTTGAAATATAGTTGTTTAAAGTTGAGAGCACATTTAATTTTTAAAATATTTAACAAATTTTAAATTTACAATTATAGACAATAAGATGATTTAGATAATTTTTTGAACTATAAATAAAAAATTTAAATTGGTTTTATTATGTTTCGTAATAATAAATAAATGAATATTTGTTATATACCAAGTATTTCATTTCCTAATTGTTTGCAATTTTAATTATATTACACTAAAAATAACATACTTCACTGCTAGGGTTACTTGAAGTAATTTGTTCTAAATGTTTTTTCTGATAAACTTAAAAAAAAAATTTTTAACCTTTTTAATTTTTAATTAGTTCAGTACATATTTATTATTTTATTACTAACAGTTTTGTGTAACAAATTTTGCACTTAAGTAAATTTAGTTGTTTTTAAAATGTTGTTCTTGTGTTTTTTGAAGTTATAGAACTAATAGTTTTATCACTAACTGTTTTGTAAAACAACTTAAGTAGTTATATAAACTACTTCTTTTTTAATTAAAGTTTATTCAAAAAAATCCTTTTTTGTTTTGTTAGATCTTTTAGATTTATTTAGTTTTGAACAAAAAATAAATTTCTGGTTATTATTTATAGTCATGTTTATTAAAAGATCAAACATTATAAATAAAATAAAATTATATACTGTAGCAGTTAACTTTTTAAAGTGATGTATGTTCAAAGATTTATAGTTTCAATAAAAAATTCCTCCTTGTATGTTTTTTTTTTAATTTTGGTGTTATTTTTTAAACAGAAAAATTAATTAAGTGGCTTAAAAATAAAAAACAGTTACTGTTTAAAGCAATTTGTTTTAATTGCTTTGGAGTTTCTTTATGTTTTAAGCCAACTTTAAAATCTACAATGTTATTACTGATGTTTTTTCTACTTATTTTTATTAGTTAAGAGTTTATTTAGTTTTACTCTATTTTAACTATTGTTTACATTAAATGTAAAATTTTACTAACTTAGTATACAAACTTTTTTTTAAATTTTAGAAATAGTAAACAGTTTTTTATTCAGTGTTTCAACTTATGAATTGTTGGTTTTGTTAAAACTTATTTTTCTTGTTGATTTCTGATTTACTAGTTTTTTAGAAATGCTTAAACAAATCAGTTGTATAAACCAAACTTATGTAACATTTTAAAATATTTTAAAAAATCATATTTTATTTTTATTAAACCTCTATTTTCGTTCAGATGTTTAAAAATAATTGTATGCTTAAAACTAAGTTAAATTTTTACCTCGTACCTTGGAAGTTTTGTTTTTAATAGAACATTTTGATATTTAGTAGTTTTTATCTTAAAATGCACTTTAAGCTGTATCTTTCTATCAATTTTCTTGATACTTAATTTAAAGTTTTTCATAATTTTTTTACCACAAAAGCTTTTATAGAAATGAAATTTGAAACTACAAATGTAAGCTCTACTTTTTATGTGAAAACTACCTTTTAGAAAAAAATAGTGTAGAAATTTTTTAAAATCTATTTGATTAGTCTTTTTAATTTCACAGTAGATTTTTTGATGTTTTTTGACCTTTTTCTTATTAATTTTTCAAATTAATACCTAAAATAATGACATAAAACATTTAGTTATGAAGCTTAAATAGTATTACCTATTATTTTTATGGTTTAGTTTTAAGGAGTACCAATAGAAGCAATTTAATTCTAATAGCTTTAATCCATTTGTTTTTCATTATTATGATGAACAAAAAAGATTAAAAGACCAGCTTAAAATTTAAAATAAATTCTTCTAGGTGTTTTATATTGTAAAATAAGTTTTACTGTTTATAAGATGTGTTTTTTAGTTATGTAAATAGTTTTGCAGGCTTTTAGACAGTGAATTATTACAATTTATGCAATTAATATTTCTGCAATTACTTTGAGTTGTTTTTATTATTTGTATTTTTTATATGTTGACTATGATAAAGCTTTAGTTTTTAATATATTCTTTTTAGTTAATTTATCGCAAATCTTTTCAACAAGTTACTTAATATATTTTAAGTATTGGAAAAAATACTTAAATTAGCTACAAAAATTAAACTTTGAGCTAATGAATTTTTTACATTTAAAAGTTTTCTGTATCCTAAAGGTAAATGTACTGAATTTGTATACGTCCAATTATTGGAAAAAATAACTTTTTTTTTTAAGTTTATTTAAAAATTATATTCACTGTAGAAATATGTACAAACTAAATAAACTAAAGAGTTTTTTGTTTATAAAATTTATTAAAAAACTGATAAATAACCTATTCATTAAATACACTTACTAAACTTCACTTTGTATTCAAAATAAAAGTCTAAAACTATATGAATATTACAGTTCAATACTAAATTAATGTATTTTATAAATTACTCTATTAATAAAAAAAAAGCTGTTATCCAATATTATCATTTAAATTCAAACCAACTTTTATTACAAAAAGGTTACATACTTTGAAGTTACTGTAAATTATAAAAAAAATCATAGTCTAAACATTAGGTAGAATTTCATTTACAGATTTTTAAAAGAATCGTTTTTTAATAAAAATAGAAAAAAAATCTTATAATTTACTTTTTTTTCAAAAAAAAAGTGTTTATTACTGCTATTTTGAGACTGAATTTACAGAAATATAAAATTAAAGTTCTCAATTAAGAAATGATATCTTTGATTAGAACATTTAGTACATTTAAAAGTTTTAAGTTTCGTTTTTCTTTAATTTTCTAATGTTTTTATATATTTATTTAAATAAATTATAAAAAATACTAATTTAATAATAAAATTTTGAAGCAAATATTAAACTTAAATTCACTTAACTTAAAATTGGAAAGTTAAATACTAAGCAATTTTTTTTATTTTAAATCCAAACTTAAACAGCAGTGCGAACTCAATATTTGCAAATTAAACCGACTGTGCGAACTCAAAAAACGCAATCCTAATTGATAGACTTCTGCATTTGAAAATTTTAAGTATGAACAAAAAACTGCAAGCAACTTTTAAATCAGGAAAAAAATGATACCGGAACTTGTACTTTTAGTTGGCAAGAATTATTCTTTTAGTATTTTAGTATAAAGAAGTTAATTTCAGTAAACTGAAAGTTAATAAGAATAGCACTATAGTATAGTGTTTTATTTGTAGACTAATTCATTTACTAAAATTCAAAGAAAACCAAACTTAGCTCTTGGGCGATACTTAACGGTTTAAAATTTATATATGTCAATTTTCCTATAGAAGTTGAATGAGGGCAAAAATAGCAGAAAAATTCTGGCAACTATGGCTGTCACATACTTAGCTCTCTAAGAATAATTAAGTCTAGTTTTAAATCATGAAAAACCTAGACCAACTGAGGCTATGTTTAATATATTTACAAAAACTCAGCTTGACTGAGACTAGTTAAAATTAAAAAAAAATATTGGGTTTATTTTGATATCTTTTAAAAATCTTCAAATGTTGCATTACTTGAAATTTTTTAATTTGTAATCAGTTTATAATAATTAAATAATTCAAGATCTATAGATGTCTAATTTTCTTTGTAATCTTAATTATTTTTTTGCTAATATATATATATATATATCACTTTTTAAGATTAGCTTGTGTACTAAGTCTAGTCTTTAGTCACTCAGGCTTATTTTCTGACTCAAAAAGTGGTTAAGATGTAATGGTGTCAAACTTACTTGTTAAATTTTAAATACTAAAACTCTGGTTGTTGTAAAAATTAGATCATCGATATTAAAAGTTTATTGAAATGGATAGGGTAAACTGGTAAATTTAAAGTTAGTGTGCAAAAATTAACTAGGTGTTACCGAATTATTAGTAAAAAAAATCGATTAAAAGTCTTTTCATATACTTAAAAACTAGTGACGCTAAAGAATGCAAACTGGGGTGCACAGAATTTTAATTTTGTAATTTAGGGTTCACGGATTCGAAATAGCGTGCCGACCATTGGTTTTTTAAAGTATTGTTGTTGAAGAATCTTTATTTATAACTAAACACTTATACAAAATATCTTACTGCAAAATAATCATATCACTAACAAATTGTCCTGGACTAGACGTAAAAAGGTATCCGTGGTGTGCAAATTGATAACCAAAAGATTCTTCGTTCACTAGGTCCTATGACCAAACATTTGAGGGTTTTTTTTTGCGTTTTATAAACAATTATACGAATAGTTTGTTTAGCATTCATACAATTTAGCTAAGTCTTAAAAGACATAGAAATTAAGCGAATAGTTAAAGAAGAAATTTTTTTCACAAAAATAGTCTTTTTTAGTCATTCACTAGAGAAGTAGAAGAGAACAACCAGCTGCCATTTTTAGATATATTGATAATAAGAGACAAAATAAGTTCTTTATGAATGTCTATAGAAAAACAACTTTCACTGGGCAATACTTGCACTACCAATCTTTTTCTAGTAAGAAACAGAAGAAAAGCTCATCAAAACACTTTACTATAGAGCATACAAAATCTGTACGAAAGAATTACTTCGTTTAGACTTTAGAGGTTGAGAAAATAAAAGAAATTAAAAAAAAAAATGGCTACCCAACAGATCTGATTAAGAGGAAGATAAAATCACACCACAATAAAATAAATCAACCTAGGATATACGGACCGGAGAAGTACCAAGCAATTTTAAAACTACCTTATATTGGAGAAATATCACGTGTATTTGAGAGCAAAGTAAAAGACTTAACAAAAACGTCTTACAATCAAGTGTGTCCAAGAGTTATATTTCTTTCAAAACCTTTGTTAAAAGTGCAGTTGAAGGACCCGATACCAGACCGAGACAAAAGTTGTATAGTGTACAAGTTTAATTGCTTTTGCGAAAAGAGCTATATCGGTCAGACTTCAAGGCACTTAAAGACCAGGATAAAAGAAAATCTACCTGCTTGTGTTTTGAAATTCATTGAAAAAAAAACCTGAAATTAAGATAACGGCAACAAAAAACGCAGCAAAAAGATCTTCAGTTACAGAAAATCTAATAAATAATAGAGATTGTGCTAGGAAATACGACATATCCAGATTTAAAATAATCCATCATTGCAATAGTGTATTTGATCTCGTGAAGTTGGAGACTAACTCCATATTTTTGGAGAAACCAGAACTGTGCAAACAAAAGGAATTTGACTGCACTATTAAGTAGTCTTTATTTAGTTATATTATCCATTTTTTATCCGTTAGTACTATTTAAATTTAAATATTTATTTCTTAACACTGATTATTTATTGCGTTTATTACTTTGTTAGTTTTAACCTTTTGTGTTTTTGTTTAAAAACTATTCATAATTTTAAATTTGTTCTACTGTTAAGTTCTGACGAAAAGTAGTGTAATACGTATAAACTATCACAGAAAAACTTGGGAGAGTGTTTTATATATCTGTTACGCATTAAAATAAATTAGCTAATAATGTTTGAAGTCTTTTTCTAACAAAAAATGATAATTTACTAGTTCTTATTTCAAATGTTCAAAGTAATTATATCACAGTTATAAAGATCAGTAAGTTCCAAAAAGAACTCAATAGGACTGGTTTTCTGAAGTCTGTAGCACCCTTGTAAAAAATAAGAAAAAGGTTTTTTTTTAACAAAACTATTTTTATTAGAGATTTTGTTTATGTAAGTAGATTTGCTTATGCTTTCGTACTAAACTTTTAAATATTGATTACAGATAGATAAATGATACAATAACATGTAAAAATTAGGTAAAGTAAACTACTTTCGTGTTAAGCATTCTTTGAAAACAGCTGAAACTAATTTTGGTAAATTTAAAATTATAAACGGTGTAATTTTTTTTAATTTCAAGAGCCTATTACTGAAAAAAAAAATCTTAGCTAGTTTGCAATAAATATTCAATAAAATCAAGATATCAAGTAAGATTATGCAACGTTGTTAATTTGATTTCAATTATACGTTAATCTACATAGTCATCAAAATTTAACTGCTCTTGTTTACCCGTAGAAATTCAAGCTATGTCAAGCACATTCTTTTTTAAAAGTAAGTAATAATTAATCTGCGTTTCCCAAATGTCTTATAGCATTTGGTTTTTTTTAATTTTTTTATTTAATTTTTTAAGCTTTGATTTTTATTAATTTACTAATTATCTAACAACGACATCAATATAGCGACATTTCAACATTTTCTATTTGTTTTGAATTTAATTTAAAGTACTGTTGTTGTTTTATCGTTTAAAAAGACTTAAATAAAAGTTATGCTCAAACCATTAAAGTTTTTATAGTTACACTTCAAATTTTATAAGTTAAATGGTTTTTTATTTGTTTAGTTTTTAAGTTTATTCCATAAGCTATCATTTACAAAAATCTACCTAAGTGATTTTCAATTTTTTCTAATTGCAATTTGTTTTTATTTTAAAATATTTAACAATTGTTGTATCTACTAAGGCTATCTTAAAATTTTTTAATTAATAGTTGTTAAGGGTTTTTTATTTTATTTAATACTTATAATTTATAATTCTTTATGTCTTACAGGTTTAACTACATCAAATATTTACTAACTACAACACAAATTTAATAAACACTAGTTACTTAAAACTTTTTTAGTATTACTGTAAACCAGGGGCGTCGCGTGGGGTGTTGCACTGCCGCAACTGCACCACCTTGAAATTTTGTAAGAAAAAAAAAAGTATCTATAACGTTTTCGTTATTTTTTTGAACGAAATCTCTTTTAAAACTTCAGTTTTGAAAACGACCATTTTGCCCACTTCACTGCCGCAAACTCTTAGCTGACTGCCGCAAATGAACTCAAAAAAGCAAAATTTCTTCAAGAATTACTGCAAAATCAATATCTTGCGGTAAGTAAGCTAAGTTGAAAGTTCCCTAAAACAGGACTGCTTAAGTATCATCTACAAGCTATTGTAAACATAAAATAAAAACAAAGCTAAGCTACTGCAAAGGATTAAACTTGAGTTTATGTACCCACATGATTTTTAAAATTTAACAGATCACTTCTATTAAAAGATTTGTCATAAATTGCATATTTTGAAAAAAAGATAAAAACCCTAAATCACCAAAGTCTTAAAAATTTGATTTTTTATTTTAATCTGCATACATAAACTTAACTATAACTGATTATTGTTATCATAAAATTAATAAAATAAATAATAAAATTTAAGTTCTGAAAAAAAGAATTAAGAAGTTTATTATAAACTTCTAGTTCACTCTTACAGAAAAATATTTTAGGTTTATATTAAATAAAAAATAGTATTATTTAAACAATCACATATTTAAATAAAGTAAATAGCCTTAACTTAGAAACTTTGATTACTTAGAGTAGTTTAACATTTTAGGAAAATTTAGTCTACCTCTACTTTATATGACTTTTGGTTTAATTTTTTCATAAACAAAGCAAAAAATTTAAATAAAATTGTTGAAACATGGTTGCCTTGCCTCATAAACAGGATAACTTAGAAATGTTAAAAACTCAAGATGACCCAAGATAAATTAAAACAGACCAAATTAGAAAAATATTCAGGCTAACTAAAGCAGTTTTAATTTTTACTCTGAAAATAACAAGCTTATTTAAAATTAAAAAATAAGTGTTTTACTCCTATGGCCACATGAAAACTAACTAACCAAATTTTTACTTCTATAATGGTTACATATTTATAAGTTATCTTTAAAATTCATGAAAAGTTCAACAGCCTCACAACTAAACTTAAAAAAGTTGAGCTCCTGACAAAAATACTGTCATCAAAATGAAAAACAAATTAAAATTATGTAAAGAGAAGATACCCTTAAAAAACTATTGAATTTTAAAACTCCAACAAAAAACCATTAAAATTAGAAAAAAAGTTTATAAAAATTTTAATGTTTGTAAAAAAAATGTGCAAATTAGTGAGGGGTAAGGGGGGAGGGTGTATAGGCACTTTTTTACATGTTGTTCTTATTTTAACTTTTTCAGAAAGCTAATAGTTACTCTTTAATAAACTTGAAATTTCCAATTAAACTTTCAGTTACAACCAGTCAAAGCCAGAGAGTACAATGATTTATTATACAAGGAGCAAACCAAAACAGCAAAAAATACAATTTTACTGAAAACCTATATTCTCCATCATTTTTAAAACAATTTTTAATTAAACTTTTTCATCCTAATTTTTATAAAATTTTATACTTTTGTTGAAGAGAAGTTTTAAATTTTTAAGTATCAATATGTATTTTAATATATACAAAAAAAAACTTTTGTTAAAATTTTTTTTTTTTGTTGTTTTAAATATCTAATTTAGCATTTTTTTTTGTTTTATAAAAGAAACATCTAAAGATTTTGAGGCCAACTTATAAAAAAAAGATATGATTTTAGTGATTTGATTTATTTGTTGTTTGAGTTTATATTATAAAAATAAGGATTCATTTGTACCTCTGACTGTGAATTACCATATCTCAAAATTTTTTATGAATTTTTAATATTGATAAAAGATGACTTGTAGTTAAATTAAAACTGTATAAAGTAATTTCAGTAAAATAATTCTAAAGTAGATGTTAAGGGCATAAAGGGGAGGAGGGGGGGGGGGGGGTTAAAACATTTTTTTTAAAACTGTTTTAGTTTGTGCCTCCCATTATGAACATTTTGTTGCCTTTGAATTTGACCGGCTATATCTTAAAACATGTACTGAATTTTTGAAATCTGTAAAAAGCATCTTGTAGCTTAGTAAAAACTACATAAAATAAGATCAAATTGTGAAAAAAGTGTTTTATCCCCCCTATGCCCTTAAAAGCAAAGCTTATCTTCAGGTGTAGCAAAAGTTCAGTTGTTTTCAAACTTGACAGTAAAAATATATTTTTATTAAAATAATTGATTTTTTTTTTAATTCTGCACCACCTAAAAAAAATACCACGCGACGCCACTGCTGTAAACTATAATTTGTTTTGTTCTTTATTTAATTTTTTGCCATTACTTGACGTCTACTAACACTATCTTCTAATTGATTTTTTTTTATAGATTTATATATACTGATGAGCTCATTGAGCAAAAAAGTGCGTATTAAATAGTTATTTGTAAAAGATAAGCTAAAATACAACAGACTAAATAGTATTATATTACTTAAGTACATGATAATAAACATAAGTTTGTTATTTGAGTAGAACTGTTTTGTATAGTATTTTTATAAAACTCAACAAAAATAAAAATATTTATAGCTAAATAATTAAAATCTCTGGTACCTAGCTTTTACAGCTACCTGCATATTACAAATGCAATATTTAAAACGTGCGTTAGTTCTGTGATCAATTTTTTTGTGCAAAAAAAAGTTTATACACATGATTTCAAAAAAAAAAATTTAAACAGCATACGGTGAATAATATTTGATTTAAACAAACTAAAGAAAAGTTGTTATTTTTATTCTTTTGGATTTGTATTGCAAATTTAAATGCTTATCGTATTGAAAGGACAACAAATGTAAAGGGTATACTTTCTAAATAATTTAAAGGATTAAGAAAGTATTTAAAGTAACAAAATTATAAACTATACGTAGCTATTAATTTTACTTTTCACGTAGTTAAAAATTTTGTTTTTAGAAAAAAGCAGCATTGAAAACAACAAAAAATTGTGTAAAAAAAAAACATTATAAAACTAAATTTTTAACTAATAACTCTTTAATAATTAAAAAATAAGTAGTTAAATATTTATTTAAACTTAAATAATTCGATTTAAAAAGTCTATGTAGAAGTCCCTGTACAGTACTTTATGATAATTATAAGTCAAAACTTACTTTCAAAAAAATGATTATAATTGTTAAGTCAAAAAAAAACTATGTAGCACTTCGATCTTGGATTAAAGAAGTTTAGTAAATTTATTTAAAAAAACAACACTTCTAAAACGAAGATAAAAAAGAAAAAGAACACGATTACCAATTATTATTATTGGTAAAAAGTTTTTACGAGTTAATTGTGACGGTATAGTTGTTCAACTTCTAACGTCAGTTTTGTTGATTTTTTTCATGCGTCAAAACGTCTACGTTTTGCTGCCAGATTACTTTATACACATCTAAAGCAAAGAGTCGGCAGGCAGTAGGGGGCTGATTTGAAAAATAAAATACTTTCGAGCCGCAGTTCTAGTTTTTTTTTACTCTTTATGACCCAGAGTATACAGTGTTAGTTTTGAACTTCCGGTAAATTGAAGCTAAGCGTTTTTTCTGCTCTTCATTTCAAACTAAAGAATAAATAGAAATGTTTTTACAATTTTCTTTGGCAAGCTAAACTTGAATGTTCGCAAGCGGCAGTAATACCTTTCGCAGGCCGCAGTTTATTGACTCTGTTTAAAGCGGATATAGCTACGACTGAGTTCAACATTAAAAGTTAAGTGAACATAAATTAATGTTAAATTTTTCATGACTTTTCTTTCAAACGTCAATACTACCATTAGGTCGTGTATTTGGAACTTAATTTAAATGTTGACGAACTTAAAGCGCTCTTTAACAGTATTGAAAATCTCAAAAACATTAACTAACAGCTTTAGTTAGTTCCTTATTAGTTTGTTCGCTTACTATGTAATTTATCATTTAAAAAGACTGTCCATCAATTTAGTTAAGTACATCATCAATAACAATATTTTTATTGATTAAAAAAGAAAATTTTTGAATTTTTTCTACCTGATTGATCATTTATACTGTGTAAATTTCTTCCAGTTTCAAATGGCAAAAGTAATTTTAATCTACTTCTAGGAGCAGCTGTTTTCCATATTCTTTAATAAACTGATTTTGTGTCGCTTTTATAAACAGTACAGTAGCTTAAATACTAGCGCTTGATTTTAACCAAAACTGGTGAATTAATTTTCTTAGCTTTAAGAAACCTATTACGACTTGTGTTACTCATGTAAAAATAACAATGAACATGAGCTTGTATTTTAAAGAACAAACATTGATTTTTTTATATAATTAATAAAAATATTAATCTAGTTTTTTTTTCGTTTTATAAGATTTAAAACATTAAGGTATATATTTTTTTTTGAGCCTTGGCGGCTAGTATATTTAAAGATCAGTCTGATTTGCACTTTTACTGAGTCAGAAAAAAATTAATGTTTTTTCATGATATTTTAGATTTTTTCTACTTAAACTTCAATTTCTGTTTATTTTAAGATATTTAGGTAAGGTGGGTCAGAGATAAAGGTATAATTAGTAAGTACAAAAAATGGCTTTAAAAAAAAATTGCTAACTCAGCAAATATGCAAATCAAAATGACCGTTGAGTACACTTTCAATCGTAGACAGAGACTTATTAGCAAATTTTTCTTAGGATGAATAGACAATTTGCATGAGGTGTATTTTTTTTGTAATGTGAAATGTAAACAGTTATTTTATAAGTGTTGCGTGTGTTCGTTAAGCTTTCGTATGTTAAAATAAGGTTTAACTGCGTTAAAAAATGATTAAATAAATAAAGCTATTTTAATTTAAAGATCTATAATAAAATTATATATTCTAAAAGTCTTCAAAAATGGCTAATAATAATAAAGAATGCGTATAACATATTAATTAAAATCATTCTTACAAAATATCAAATCTTAAACCTTATGCTTAGTAGATACATCAAATGCGTATTTTTATTTTCTCTTGTTTGGTCGATTTGAGATAAAAGTTTTCAAAGTTTAAATTTAAAATTAAATTAATTGGTTTAGTGCTGTATCGAACTTTAATTAAAATTATATTTAGCTTCAAAAAAAAAAGTAAAATAGTGCAATTTATAATAAACCTTTAGAAAATTTGTCTTTGTAACCTGTAATTTTAAGGCAGTTGAGTTTAGTAAACTGACGAAAAACTATGTTTTTAAAAGTTGTTATGTTACCTGGTTGATCGACTTTAATTTAAAATAGGGCGAAAAATCTTTTTTTTTTAATACTAGTTGTTATGAAAAATTGACTACTAATGTATGCTAATGTACAGTATAAACACCTATATTGAATAACATACATATTGAAGACTTTAACTATGAATTTCTCATATTAAAAACTAATTAATGATTACAGCTTAAAGCTTAGAAACTCTTGTCATTAAACTTAAGTTCGAATTATAACTTCTTTTTTTCTGGTTTTTCAAAGTAGATTCCTGAACATTTATTACTGTACAATTTATTTTGATTTTGGATTTAAAAAAATTTTACACTTCCAAATTCTGAATTCTAAATGTTAACTAACATTGATTATAATTCAACCAATAACGTTTTGTAGTCTCAAAATAACTATAGTTACTTGTTTTTTTAACAAATCCAATATATAACAAAAGGACGCTATCAGCTGAAATTGCTTAATTGTATTGTGCATAGAAGAATAGAAATAAATAATAATACTTAAATATAGAATAAACTGTACTTAAAATATTTTTAAACACATTGATGCCATAAATAAAAAAGAAAATAATAATTAAACCTATATTAAACAAAATACATTTTAATTATTGTTTAATCTTCTGCTTTGGTTTCTTAAAATGTTGTTGACATGACCAAACAAGCAAAGCCTATGTTGAATGAGAGTTGTAAGACAAGTAAATGGTGGTAAGACTAGAGATGATCCTGATTTTTAATTTATTAGTTGAAACAATTAAAAACAAATAGGTTCATAATTGTTCATATAAAAACTTATTTAAGAAATTTGAACTGTTTTGATTTAGAATTATTTGTTGTTAGAGTGTTTTTGCGTATATTTTTAAAAAGTGAACATAGATGTTTTTTTCACATTGAAGTTTAGAGCTCAAGGACTTTTCAATACATTAGTTAGAATAATAGAAAACAAATGGGTTCATGGCTGTACCTATAAGAACATTTTGGATAATTTCAACTGCTTTTATAAACAATTTTATAAATAGACTAAAATGGTCTATACTTAAAAAAAAAAAAACTTAGTTGCTTCTCAAGTAAAGTTCGGATAGGTTTAAGGTTTCAAATACATTAATTAGAACATTGAAATACAAAAAGGTTCATGATTGTAAATTTAAGAACATGTCTGCAAAACTTAAACTGTTTATATAAAGAATTTTTGTCTAGGAGTGCTTTGTCCAGTAATAAAGCAATTATTTTTGAAATGCTTTTAAATATCAAAACAATGCTTAAGGGCGTAGGGGGGTATCACCTTTTTCACAACTTAATCTTATTTTATTGAGTTTTAGCTAACTAAGCTACAAGTAACTTTTTACAGATTTTTAAAACTCAAAATTTATTTTGAGGTATAGCTGGTTAAAGGTGAAGACTACAATAGGTTCCTTATGGGAGGCGCAAACTAAAAAGACAAAAAAAAGACTTTTTCACTAAAAATCTTTCTTCCTCTACGCTTTTTGGGATAATTAACTCAAACTTTCAGGAAATGTTCCTTGCATTTTAAACACAGAAAAACTAGAGTTTTCCAAAAACGACATTACCTACTACATTAGATTAAATTCTATTATTTTATTAAACAACTTTTATGTACTGTACACTTATGTTGAGCTTATGAAAAATTATTGAGCTTAGGCTTTTGTAAAACTAAGAAGTAAAGATCAACTTGTTAATATTTCTCACCTACTCAAATCAACAATCTGATTTGCAGATAATTCACTTAACTATTTTTAATCTTACAGGCATGTTGCTTGCTGTGCAGCACATAATTAAAATAGATTTATCTCTCTCATTTGACAGACTCAAAAATTGTTTTAAAAAAGGATGTACATAGTGGGCTAAAAGTAATATAAGTAGTTCAAGTACAAACTATTTCCAAAAAAAAAAAAACAGAATAAGACATTTATGAAATTGATAACTAAGAAAACTTAGAAGAAATTTAAACTTTTTTTTTTATGCTGACATTTCTTTTTGATTAAAAGTTTAGTTTTTTCTCTAAAATTACAAATGAATTTCTGAATATTTTGTCAGATTTTTTTTTTAAAGCATCTATAGCAAAAGAAGAGACCTTCAATTTTAACATAAACAACACACTAAAAAGTTTATTAAATTCAAATCTGTAAATGAAGTAGGCCACATCTCTTTACTCCAAATTATTGAAAAGTTGTATTTTCTCAACTTCAAAATTATTCTCTTCATTTTTTTTCATTATCAACATCCTTCCTACAGGGTTGGCACACACTAAGGATAACTCTTTGAATTTTTTGAAAATCTCAAGATGACCCAGCTTAGCTGAGGTTAGTTTGATTTTTTCAATGGGAATAACTTAGGCAGTTTGTTTTATTTTCTATAAAAAACAAAGGTATTTTTCGGATTTAAAAAAATACCCGGTCAGTATTTTCTAGAAATTGTAATGAGATTTAGGTTTAATATTTGGTTATTTTATAACTAATTTTGTTAAAGAACTTGATCTTTATTAGTTTTGAAAAGTTAAAGGAATATTTTTTTTTAAGAATTTGAATAAACCCAGAATGACTCATGACATTTTTTTGACTCAAAGAGTGGCAACCCTGTTGCTATCTTTAATTTTTCTGAAAATATACTAAATTTATATTTCTTTAATTATCTAATAACTTTTAGGTAATTAGTTTTATAACTAAAAGTAGCGACTTTAGAAACAATAGCAACCTTTTTTATAATGTATAATTAATGTTTCAAGGTATAATAATTTTATGTAAATTAAAATTAGTAAAGCTTGTTTGAATTGATATAAGATGGCAACTGAGGAAAGTGCTCCTAAATTATCTACTACTGAAAGAATTGTTAAATGTAAGTTTTTTATTTTTACAAAGAGTTTAAAAATGTTTTGGAAGAAATATATTTGAAAAAAAAACTAAAACAAAAGTTTATGAACTAATTATGTGATATTTGTTTACTGTTATATTTAAATTGTTGTGTGAAATAGTAAACATTCAAAATGTTTTCTACTTTATATGAAGTTTCTTTTAAGAAATGTCAAACTTTGATAAACAATACATAAATACTTTGAATTATACTTAAAATAGAAGCTAAAAAAAGAAGCTAGTTATTAACCGCCAGAAATATAAAGGTTTTAGAAAAAATGTTATTGCCCTTTTTTGAACTTTATTTTCAGGTGTCTTAAGGCACTTAGTTTTTTTAATATATAGTTTGAAAATTTATTGTACAAAGGTGCACAGAAATTTAAATTCTAGTAATTCTGAGTTATTGTAATTTTTATCTTTTAATTTATTTTAGTTATTTTACAGGGTTCGTGCGCGTCAGGCTAAGTCAGGCTAAATCAGTTTTTTTGAAAAAAGTTGAAAAACATCAGGCTAAATCAGTTTTTTTATTTAAAAATTTGAGAGTCTCAGTTTTTCTCATTTCAAATGCTTGCAACACTTTTGATGAAAAAAATTGAGAAATCTTTTTAAAATCAAATTGAGATGTGAATTTATTTCTAAATAAAACTTAGTTATTAAAGACAATCAGTCAGTATTTGTTAAAATAAATGCTTAAAACCTATTGTTAAATCTTAAAAAAAAAATTAAGAATCTTAATTATTTTGTTTTGAGTAGATTATATACGTTATGAAAATTCATAAAAAAATACAGTTTAAACATTACAGTTTAGTTCAACAACTTAGCTTTTTTTTGAGTTTACTGTTTGTTTAAAGTTATTAGAGATATTCACAACACTAAAACTTAGCTTTAAGATATAAGTAATAAGTTTTGTGGGAGTACAAATTTTAGGTACAATACATTTTTCTTTACAAGAACAAAGTATTAAAGGTTTTTTTTTAATTTAAGTGTAAGCTTTTTAAATCTGATATGACAACAACAATCACTGTATTTATTTAGAGTTTAGGATTTATAATTATTTATCAATTTTAAGTATTTGTCAAAAAACTATAACAAACATTTTTACCTATTTTAATACTCGTGTAAGCGTTTCATTTAAAATTTTAATGCAACAAGACAATGCATGCACGTCGTTTTGTTATAAGTCTCCTGGTTAAAATGTTTTTACTTAGTGCTTAATAAAATTGAACAATTGTGTTTAGTAATATATATTAAATTTTTACACTAGTAATATATTAGATATAACACTTATTTAAAACTTATCACTGAATTTGTTATGTTAAGGGCATAGGGGTGTCAATTACTTTTTGACAATTTAGTCTTATTTTATTAAGTTGTAACTCAACTATGAGTTGCTTTTTGCAGATTTAAAGCTCAAAATATTTTTGAGATAAAGCTGGTTGAAGTCGGAGACTATAAAAGTACTAAACAAGAACCCCAATACCTAAAATGACTTCTAAAGGGGATTTTCCTTACTTTTAAAAAATGTCAGGCTAAATTGGTCTCAGTCAGGCTAAATAAAAAAAATTTCGCGCACGAACCCTGATTTTACCATCATATACTTATTTAATAGGTCTTCAAGAACACTTTTTATTTTTTGATATGTGGCTAAAATGTTTTAAGTTTTAAAAACATAGTAGTATACGATTATTTTTAGTAGTTATGAATTTAATTTATTTACTATTCATTATCTTACTAAGTATTAAGTAGACCTCAAGGAACTTTTTTTTTTGAATTTCAAGTTATTTTTGACCTGTAGCCTTAAAACTTTTTGTAAGAATTTAATTTTTGTAATTATGATTTTCATGTAACCGTCCAACAACTGTGAAAGATTTCAAGTATAATAATTAATTTAAACTTAAAATTTTTTACATTTGAAAATCATACTTGTAATTTTAAGAATAAAACTATAATTAGTAGTATGAGTTTAAAATACAATTTAACATGTTTTTATTTTAACTATTAGTTATCAGTATTTATAGTATGTACTTAACTATTTTATTTTATATAAGTCAATATTTTTAGCTGTACCTTTTCCACCTACACAAAAACTTTCCATTAGAGACTTATTCAATGCTGAAGGTAAAGTAAACATCACAAAACTTAGAGATCATTTATCTCAAGAAGGCCGATTGGAAGATGAGGTTTGTTTATAATTAAACAAATTGGTTCAAAAACTTCCTGAAGTTTGAGGTATTTATCTCAACAAACGTAAGAAAACATATATTTTAGTGGGTTTTATTTATTTACAGCTTTATTTTCCTCCTCCCATAAGAACCTGTTGTGCTCTCTAACTTTAATTGGCTATATCTATAAAAATGCTTTGAATATTAAAAAGCTGTTCAAAGAAAGGTATAGCTAATTAAAACTTTACAGAATAAGATCAAGTTAAAAAAACATTTTTTCCCCTATGCCTTGTGTGTACTAAAATTTATAATTAATTGTATCACTTTGAAAAAAGTTGAAAATTTATTTCAGTATACTTACTTATGTGTAAATAAAATAAACTTAAAGTTGAAATTAGCCGTACATAAGTAACATACAAAATTAAAGACGATACTTGGGTTAAGCAACAGTAATTATCTTGTATAGTTTTTTTTTCTATATTTCTATCTTCAATTCCGGGTTTCTGCTATTTTCGCTTAAATATTAAAATATATACTTGTGAAAATATTTCAAATTTAATTTTTTACCTTACTAATCTTATAGTGCATAGCATACACTGCTTATAATACCTGCATTTTATATAAAAAATTAATAATATGTCTCTTATTTTTGAAATTCATTGAAATTAACAATATTTTCTATAAAAATATGAAACTAATTTGTTTTATGTGTGTTTGATTATATTATGCAATAACTAAACTTTTGTGTAATTTTTTAATTGATTACTAAACTAAATAAATAAGATTTTGTTGTATTTTAAGTGTTTAGCATAATACGTTTTTAATGTGCTGTTCTAGATACTTATAGACATATATTAATTTTAATTAAGACTTAAATTTACTTGACACCTTTGAATCATTCAAGTTCAACAAACACAAAAAACATAAATAATTGTTGTAATTTAAAAAATAAATCAAAATAAATAACTTATTTATAACAACTATAAATAACTCTTATTGTGACTTTTATATTTTCATAAATTTTTGTTTCACACTCAAATAAGTAAAAAGAAAAACTTACATAAACTACCTCTACCTCTATTACTAACATTAAAGTAGTTCTGTAATAAACTTGAAACAGTTATTCCTGTCAGATGAAATTAAAATAAACGCAATTTTTTGAAATGAAGTATTTGGAATTTTTAAGAACTTTTTGGTTCTTAACTTAGCTGAGTTTTTCTTTCTTTTAAGAATGTAAAAGTAGTTATAGTATTGTAAAACATTATTTAAGTTATATATTAAAGACAAAAATAGATTATTGTAGTCTTTTATGCAGATATTATCAGTTTGTAAAACATTATATTCTTTTAGGCTGCAATGAAAATCATAAGGAACGGAACAGAATTATTAAAGAAAGAAAAAACTGTAGTAGAAATAGCTGCCCCAATCACAGGTTTTTTTATATATTTAAATAAGTAGTTTGTTTTCTCTTGTTAACAAAAGTATTTTAGTGACTATATGGTTTTATCCTGATAATTTTCATAATAGTTATAATTCTTTCACCATGGTGCTAATTTAAGTAATTTGATGTATTTACACTATGTTTATGTTATGTTTAGAGTTTATCAATTGGAAAAAAAAGTATTTATACTTTCACTCTTAAATATTCATCAAATAATCATGCAGTAAAATCTGCATGTAAGCTTGAGCTTTGCAACTGATTCCATCTTTAAATAGGATGGTAAAACATATTGCTCTAGCGTATTTCTTTTAATATGACGTAACAGTGCGTATTGTGGGGGCGGCGTTAGACGTTACTGCGCACGTTGTGAGTTGCTACCTTTCTTCGCCACTGTTACTCAATCAATACTCAAACGCACTGAATAGAATTGCAAGGCTCCTATTTGCTTTCTACCTGCCCTTCCGTCTGTCTGATTTAAAATCATAATCCTTTTACCGTTGTTAGCTACTGTTAATGAAAAACTAATAACTCTCTTTTTTCCCTTTTTATTACTAACTTAGTTTGCTGCTTATGATTGCTTTAATTCCATGTTGTAGCATTTTTTGATAATGTTTTTCTTGATAACGATGTTTAAATTTAATTACTGAATTAAAGATAACTGTGAAACAAAAGTACATGGTGCATAGAAAAATACTCCACTAAAAAAATATATTATAAGCGTTTATTTTTAACGAAGTTTATATAATAATTTGTAAAACTGGATTATAAAACATTTATTTATTATTAAAAATTTTTGTTTTCACTTCAACAACATTTTCAAACTGGAGGAGTTTAATAACTTTTTTATGTTATAATTAAGGATAAGGAAGACCTTAGTGTAAAATAATAATATTTTTTTACAAAACAACTGTATATAAATTGTTAAACAATTTTTTGTAAAATAAAGACTTCATTTATTTTATATTCAAGTACATGAATATGTAAAATCTGCGAGCGTTCACGTTCAAAGTTTGTTTACTTGTTTCTTGTTTATTTACAATTGTTAAGGCATTGCTTTGAAATTTATTTATTTTATATTTTTAAAGCAAAAAGTTTTTTACATTTCGCTATTACGTATAGATTTATAAGTTTGTTTTTTTTTAAGTATGCTTTATTTATACTTTTATTAATTCTATGGTAAGATGATGCAATCTTTGTAAGTTCACTTATGAAACTAGCCTTAGAGATTTAGAAAGTTCTAGAAGAATAAGATAAAATTAAAAGTAGGCTGTTGTTTCACAAAGACATGTTTAGTCTGTTTGCTTTATTAGTTTTTTAGTAAAATTAGTTATTAAATTAAAGTGTAATATGCAATGATTATTGGTATATGTTTATAAATAAATGTGTTTATTTTTGAAAACTAAACATATCTAAAAATTTGAAGAATTGACACTAACTATTGCGACACGGAGCATAAGTTTGGAAATTGAAATCACACTTTTGTGTTCACGTTGGAATTTTTATTACTTATTTAATTCTTTCTTAACTTTTAATTATACTCAGTCGCTTCAAACTACAGCCTCTGTGCTTTTGTCATTAAACTAATATTGAAACGCCCTTCTCTGGTAGTACAACGTATTTTATTTGAATATAACACGTTTAAGCTTGTAGCTAAAACACTTGATTATAAAAACAAGTAAATCGTACTCTTTGTAGCATATTTGGTCTAAATTTTTGTAGCAATCTTGTTTACATATAGTAATAAAACAAAAAAATCTTGTTAGTTTTAAACTTGAAGCAACGTGCTCTAAACTTTACTAAATTTGATAATAAAAAGTTTTTTGCAAAAATGATTTTTGAAAATACTATATGGTTTAAAGAAGTATTGCTTTTCAGTATAACATAAGTTTATAGAATTTTAACTGTATTTTTTTACTAATTTAATATAAATACCACTATCTTGAGAAAAAGCTGTTTGAATTTTTAAACCTTCTATAATTGTTTTATTAACTTCTAGAAATTAAGTAAAATGCGTAGAAGATGGATTAGTCTTAAACAATATTCAAAGTTTTTATTTTGCATAAATCAAAATTATGACTGTTAAAGTCATTGGAGAGGGCTCTAACTTTTTTTTACAAAATGGTTTGTTTTTTAGATTTTTTAAGCTAAGCAAAATTAATAATAGTATTTAAGGTATGAAAAACGATAATTAAGTACCTAAGAAAAACAAGTTTAAAATTTTTCATGAAATTTGAACTTTAAAACTAAAAATATTTATCCTTTATTCGGCTGAATAAAAATATTTTTAGAATAAGCAGCTTTATTTTTCAAAATAGTGAAATGTTGGGCTTTATTTTTCGAGCAAGGCCCCTTTGAAATTTCTGAGGTTTTGTTAGTTTAACAGAAAGATTTTCAATGGTTTTTTTATGTTATTTCAAAACAAAATTTTAACTTAATTACGCAGCAATTTAAAAAAAATTATTTTAGTTTCCACTTTGTTATCAAGATATACCCAAAAACAAGTTAAGTTAGCACTTCCAAACTCTACTTCCTACTTCTTTAGCACATTAAAATACAATTAAGTGATAACATTTTTAATACTTTTTATTATTGTTATAATTACAACAGTTCATTCACGCAACAATCTGTTTCATTTTTTATCGGGTTTCATGAAAACCATGTAAGTTTTTTGTTTGATATTTATGTTCCCTTTGTAGTGGTTGCAACATATTCGATTAATATATTATAAAATTCTATCTATGAGTTATTCAATCTTTACATTTGTATGCTTGTTATTAGTTTTATCTTAAACGAAAACAAAACATACAAAAGAAGTTTTAGCTGGGTTTCAAATCTAAAGTCATATTGTAATTTTAAATTATTAATACTGCTCCTAATTTATACCAATCCTATGACTTGTCAAAAACAATAAAAACAAGTTAAATATATCTATATTTATTTACTTTATTTACATTAAAGGTCAAAGTATATTTAGTTATTGCAGGCATTACTTAGGAAATTTTGCTTACATTGTATATTATAGAAAAAATATTTTAATTTAAAAATTAGTTAAAGTTTCCCATGACTCATACAAAATCAATTTTTTAATTTTTACTGTAACTGAAGTAATTTATAAAAATCTGTTTAAAGAAAATATACTTTGTTAGTTTTAATAAAAATGCATGTGACTATATTTCAGCTTAGCGAGTTCGTAATTTCTTTGTTTTTTATTAACTAGAAAACTTGATTTAGCTTCTGTAGTTGACAAGATTTTCCAAATTTCTTTTTGTTGTTTTTTAAAAGTCATAGGATTGGTATAATTTGAGAACAATTACTGATAATTTTAAAATACAATACGACTTAAGTTTTAATTTAAAACGCTGCTAGTTTTTTTAATTTATGTTTTTTTAGATAAAATTGATAATCAGCTTAGCAGATAATGTAATGATTTAAAACTCATATGTAGATTTTTTAAACATACTAGCTAAATATTGTTGTATTAAAATTTTCAAACATTAAGGCTAATCACAATTATACTTTCCAAGGGTGTTTTTAGGGTTGGGATAAAACACTAAATTTATATTTTTACAATGTTCAAGTTGTAAGTATTCTTTACTTTCGCGTTTTTTAAAAACTTTAGATTTATAAGGAAATAAGAGTAAATTGTATTGTAAATAAAACCTGTGTAATTTTTTCGAAGCTTTATGAAGTGATAGGAAACAAAATAAAATCAGTTTATATTTAAAATTGTATATAGATCAGTTTTCTCGATTTTCAGTTTCTCAGCTAATCAAAGTTTGAAATTTAAATCTAACAGAACAGAAAACAAAGTAAACAAGTTACACAAAATAAAAATATTATGACGTAATTTTGACAGTTAGGTCAACATTCTTTAGAATATTTTTTTAAGTGATAATCTTGCATACTTAAAAAAAAGTAAATGTTTTGAAAATTCAAAAATTACACTTTAAGGTTTTACTAAGTCCATAAATAGTATGCTAGTTAAGAAAAAATAGTGAAGCTTTTTTTGGTATCTGTAAAATAACTGAATAAAAAACTGTTTAATTGCTGTACCTCAGAAAACACGTACCATAAAAAAAATTCTTTAAAAGTATTAATTTTATAATAAACATTTTAAACGAAAATTAGTTTTTAGATGTTGTTTTTAAGTCTTACTTTATCCATCTAAAACTTTATTTGATACATCTTGTTTAGTTTGAAGCTTTACATAAAAAATAATTTATATTATCTTCAGTTACATAATTACTTTGTTTAATAATTTGATCTTTTTTTTCGCTTATTTTATGTTAATAATCAACAACAAATACTTTTTATAAATTTTTTGTCAATAATTACTTGCTCTTCCTAATTTTAATTATTAGAACGTGCAGTAAACTATCTTGAAATAACAAATAACTATTTTGTGCATATATTTCTCATACTTTTTACATTCTATAACCAGAAAAAAACATGTAACGAATGTCAAAGGTGGTACTTAAATGATTTAAGTAAAATCAAATATTTATAATGTTAATCATACTAACTTCTACCAGTTTATTAAAACATGTTGTTGAAATATTTTTCACTAAAAATAAACTTTTTTCTTGTATAGTTGCTTTTGTTGTTATTGTTGTAAATTTGCTAATTATTAGATTACTTTTTTATTCATATATATGTATTAGTTAACGGGTGTTTTTACATACTTGTTTTTGAATCGTGCTTGTTTTTGAGACTATTTGTTTCAAGTTAAGTTTGTTATAATAATGAAATTTAGTTTTTGATCAGTTTCTTAAAGTTATCATTGCAAAAATTTTTAGTACTTCGTAAAATTCTTTTTAAGAGGTTACCTAATTAAAATTATGCTCTCTACTGTTTAAAATTTTGAATAATATAAAGTTAACTGTTTATTACTCTATTATTTATTAAAGTATTAAAATTTTACAACTGTCATAAAGTAAGGTTATTTTTGGTATAATGAAAAAAGATTTCAAAGTTTTATATTAGGAAGCAGGGTTTTATTTTGGGATTTTTTATCTTAACAAAATTATAAATTACATTGATTTTTGTTTTTATCTTTAGGAGACGCAAGTTTTTTCACTTTTTGTTTGTCTACTGCTTTCCTGGTATATTTGTGTCAGTTTTTATTTGATTTTCAAAGGGCCTTGAACTTGCTTTTACGATATACATTTCGATACGTATACGCGTCTACAATGACATTTTTAAAGTGTTTGTAAAAAGTTTTCTTATTTTACGCCAAAGTCAAAAAAGTCTGTGGTTTTCATGCAAAGGTAAAGATGAAAAATATAAGTTTTATTAAACATTTCCTAAGCTAAAAGCTTATAAAAAGTATCTAGAAGTCTTGTGTAGCCTGTTTTTAATTAACATTTATTTTTACTGCTCTACATCATCATTAACATCTCTGAAAAATTTGGTCCTTACTAGTATAATTTAAAGGCTATTTTTAATTTAGATTACATTTACCACAAAACTATTTTTATTAAACTTTTCCATATATAGATGGTTTTCTTTGCTTAAATATTAACTCAAACAGACATTTGAAAAGTAATTACCAGATAAGATAGTTTTCGGAAACTTAGTCACTTTATCTTTTCTTCGAGATTGTGATTTTAATAATTTAAGTAACTTTTTAACGAGTTTTGAAAATAGTATAGAAAGGTAAAAAATAAAACTAATCTTTTTTCTTCAATAATTATCTTAGAAAAATATTTTACAAAGTTTACACTAATTTATAGATTAATGAAAAGTTCGTTTTTTACAAACAAAACTAGAGTTTTTGTTGTTATGTGTGACAAACACTTTTTAAAAGCGATAATAATATTATCAAGACGCCTTATTAATGTTAATGTAATTAATATTAACTATATTATAATTTCTCAAATTGTCCAAATAATGAAAAACTGTTTTGTTCTGCAAATTTTGTTTTTATCTGGTACAATATTGTTTAATAAATTTCAAAGTATTGTTAGATACATCTTATTTTTTAAAATAGTTTTTTAGAAACACATTTATACAATATACTTTTAAAGCCTTAAAGTAAAAATTTTGTAAATTAAGTCCTAATTATTTCAAACTATTTTTAGACAAAGGAAATTAGTTTTTAATATTTTCTTTTTAAGGTTTTTAAGCAGTTTTTTGATCAGACAAAATTATTTTAGAATTATTAATAGTATTAATAGTCAAAATAGTGAATAAATCAAATAGCTAACTTAAAATAATTTTTGAAATTGCTAATTATAAATTTTATAAATTATTGTTTATAGAAATTTTTTGTTCCTAAATTAAATATTGTTTGATTATTGATGAACTGATAGTGCTTTCAAAAATAGTGTATAATAATTACTTTTATAGATGTTTTTGATTTTAATAAAATAATCTTTTTACCTTTGTAGTACTTAATTGTATAATGTTTTTTAATATGATATAAAATTATTGTTTTTTATTTATATATAAATAGTCATGTAAATCAATATAAAACGATATAAAAAACAACTAGCTCTTAATTATAACTACAACAGTTGGTAATCTAGGGTATACCTCAGTAATTGAAATTGCAATGCGTCTAGTACGCACGCCAACTCTCTTTGTTTTTTTTATTGCTTATTTTACACGCAAGGCAACATTTTTGTCGTCAAGATGCTTCCTCAAGCTGTTTACTTTTACTTTCTTTTACTTGAAAGGGTGGTAAGTAGATTTAAGTGAAAATTATTTATATTTTTGAACTGCTGTACATTTTTTGAGTATATTCTTTAGTCTCAAATATAATCAAAATATAATTAAAATAAACTTGGTTTTCGTCAAAAAAGTTTAAATTTTAAAACTTTATTGATAAATTATTAATGTATACGAAAGTACTTTTTATGTCTTACTGTTTGACGCATTTGACAAAAATCAAGTACATTTAGACTTTTATATTGTTTTTAATTGAGTTTAACATATGTCAATTTATTATATGTTTTGATTTTGAGAAAACAAATAAAGAGATCTCAGCTACTAGAGGATAGATTAAGATGAATTAAGTAAGATTAAATTGACTTAATTGAGATTTTTTAAGATAATAAACTTAGTTTGTAAAATAAAGTCTTGAAAGAATAAATTTATATGTCAATTTATAGTATTTTGTTTTTCTTTGACACCGTTTATTGAATAAACGGTTTTTAGCAACCTCAAAAAAAGTTTTGTACAAATATAAACAAACTTATGAATCTTTGGTATATTAGCTGTACAACCCTACCTTCGTTAGGTGTTAGCATTTAGCTGCACATTGTACAGTAATATTATAGTTATGATACAATTAATGTTAATATTTTATTTATTTTCAGTTTGTGGAGATATTCACGGACAATACTTCGACTTGATGAAGTTGTTTGAAGTTGGTGGAAATCCCGCAACAACTCGCTATTTGTTCCTCGGAGATTACGTTGACAGAGGCTACTACAGCATTGAAGTTAGCATAAAAACAATATTTTTATTAAACTTGTACTTTAAAATTATCCAAAGTTGCAGCATAAAGTTTCTTATTTTGTTAACGCCAAAACAACTGCTATATATGCATTTTTGCAACTCCCTTGACAGTTTGTAGTCAAGCTAAGAAAGCTCTTAATAGCTGAGCACAGACGGCTCATACCTTCGTAGACGGCGTTTAATTACTTATTACTTGCACTGCTTAAGTGTTAGAATAAAAGAAAATGTTGCGGGTCGCCGCAAATCAACCGCACAATACACTAAGAGAAGACCTTACACATTTGAATACGCTTATGTATTACTTTATAAACTTTACGTTTTGCTAATTTTCAATCGTCGTTTTTCCCCCTTGGTGGTGGCTAGCTGGCTTTTACGCTGTCGAAATCAAAGGTTGTACTCATTATTAATTCATCGACGGCCTGCAAAAGATAGCGTTGCTCAACTGTGCGTAAGAGCCGCGCAAGATTAGGTTTTAAAGCAGAATTTTGCTAAGTTACATTTTTTAATAAAAAAAATATAATTTTAATGTAAACAGCATTTGTTTGATAAATGTCTTGTTTCTGTTGCATTTAAATTGTATTCTAAAACTTTTACTTCAGCAGTGTACGTATAAGATCAAAAGTGTTTACATAAGGATTTTTATAGTTAAAATAAAAGCAAAGATATAAAAACAACTGTTAAATTCAACCGTAAAGATCTATTATAAACTTGCTGGAACTTATTCTAAGTTTAGGAACTAAAATTTACTAAAATCTTTTTTTTGTCAATAAATTAATACGTACAAATAAGATGCTTAAAGATGATTCATAGAAACTTGAATTATTATTACCTAATGATAAAGCTTTAGAACTTGTGCATATAGGCTGAATTTTCTTTTTTACTAGAAAAGTAAACTTGTTCTATAACTCAACAGTTATTAAAAATGTAACTTAGGTAAAATTCTAATCGATAGTTTAACAAAGTTAGCTATTTAAGAAAAAAATTGCATAAATAAATGGGAAATTTCTTAATTTTAACTTGGTTTTAAAATGTGTATTGATTTTTTACTTCTTTTATTTTTGTTTTAACTTAACAAATATATTGTATAAGAAAATTTTTAACTCTTTTTATACCAACAATATCCACAAATTTCCTGCTAATTTTGTTATGAAGTTTAGTAAGCTTGCATTAAAAAAAATATTGCTTAATTTCCTGTTTATTTTTACGTCAAATTTGCTCGGTAGTTAGCTTGACTATATATTAAAAAAAAACTTAAGTTACAAATCAAATCACTTACATTTTATATATGGTGTTTAAAATACAAAATAAAGCTTTAAAACTGTTTTAAACTTTCATGAACATAAAATTGATTTAGTAAAATTCGAACACACGAATGTTGTCAACCATACTTGTAGCTAATGTCTTTTGCTGTCAACACAAAACTGCTTTTGCGCGTTACAAGTACAACATTCCTTCGATTTCTCAAATGTGATTACATGGAAAATAATCGACAGTAACAATTGAAATGACAAGTCACATTTGCCTTATTGTTGTTGTTTTTACAGTGCGTTTTGTACTTGTGGTCGCTGAAGACCCTCTACCCCGACACATTGTTTTTGTTGCGAGGCAATCACGAGTGTCGCCACCTCACCGAGTATTTCACCTTCAAACAGGAATGTGAGTTTGTGTTTAGTTTAACTGAATTTCTAAATGCCTGAGATTTAATTATAAGCAAATTTGATAATTTCAACCAAAATGTAGAATTTTAAAACAGTTTATGAAATAACTATTATTTCTTAAGGATCATTTTAATGTTGATTTAAATTTTTGTATAAAGTAAAATAATTTAGATATTGGATTTAAAAAAACGTTTTTTTTTTTCAATTGAAACCTTTATTTTTAGTTAATATTGCATAACATTAAATCTTTACCAATACTGAGCTATGATAAACTCTGATAAAATCTAAGTTTTTAAAAGTTATTTCATTAAACTAATTTAACACTTGTTTAAGACTTTTACTCACGTTATAATAATTATTAAGCGTAAAGTTACCTATTTTTGTATCACATTTTGATATCTTTAAAAACCTTAACTAAAAAATACTGTTGCCATTCACATTAAAATTATGTTCTGCATAAACAAGGTTTACTAACAGCGATTTTATCATGACTTAACCAAAATCGTCAATGTAGGTAAAATCAAATACAGCGAGGAAATATACGATGCTTGCATGGATTCTTTCGACTGCCTCCCACTAGCTGCTATAATTAATCAGCAATTTTTATGCGTTCACGGTGGCCTGTCGCCAGAGACGCACTCCATAGAAGACATCAAAAAAGTAAGCAAGCTGTGTTTAGTAGATTGTTACTTGATAAATTTTATAAAAACTATAATATTATTTTAATGTTTTAAATAAAATTCTTTTTTAATTAAGTATTACAAATGCTCTCAATCATTTTTCACTGCAAGTTTAAAAAAAATTGTGATGGGAAAAACTATCATTATTTAAAAAAAAAGTTTATCTTAAAAATTATTTAGAGATTACACAGGTGTTTTAGCTTGAGTTTTAAAATGTCAGCTAACTTTTTATCTTTTAACAAAGTTTTATTATTTAGTACCCTTGTTAAGGATTTTATTAAACTATATTTAAATTATAAGCTCAGTTTGTAATAAGCTATGGTATTCATTTATAATAACTTGAGAAGCCATGCAAAACGTTTTGTTATACTATTATTAAATAGTTTTGACACAAACCATGTTCCTAATTAATATTTTAAGTAATTTTGCTTCTTTAAAATAACTTTGAATATTTTCAAGATAGCCTTCAAGGTTTTTTTGGAGGGGTAAGAAAGCTTAAAACTTAAATAACTATTACTAACTTATTGGCTAATTTTACAGTAGGTTAGTTACTTAACTTAAAATATGTTTGTTTAGGTAAATAAAATACGTATATCTATTACATACGTACGTAAATTCTAAATATAACATATTATTTTATTACATTATTATTGATTTTTTTTAATCAACATTCGCTTTTATTTTAATAAAAATAAACTTTTAGTTTCCTATCAGTATTTTAATTTAAAACTTCCATTTAAAACCGCCTTTATAAAAAATTAGAAAAATTTCGTATACGATTAAAATTCTACATATGGAATCAAAACACTTTTAGTCAGCTAATTAAACTATACAAAGTTATATTTAAAAGTTTGAACACACACTACAAAAGTTTTTTTAAACATGTTTCAGTTTCAATAATTATAATTACAAAATCTCATGATTAAATTCATCTCAGCATAATTCACTTCACAGATTGTTTTGTCCATTATGAGCCTGAAAATCCTTTGATAAAATTAAAAAGCGATGACGCATTTGATGAGATTTGGTTTGGGGAACGGAACTTTTAGATTCCTGCAGCATTCTCAAATTCAAATAATGAATCGTCATGTATTGAATGACATGAGCTTTTTTCTTGCTCTTGTTGTCCATTATCATAAATAATTTTAAAAGGATATTAAATTTAAAAAAATCCTAAAACAACTATATCTTTGCACTCAGTTATAAATATTGTCTTTTAGTCCTTTTATTGTTAACAGTAGTGCTGCTTTTAACAGCACTGTTAACTTGATATACTACCTTTTGTATGTTCCTTTTAATGACGGGACGTTGGTGAATCGTTTCCCTGTTGTCGATTTCTACTATGCAAATGAAATTTACAGCGCCACGGGAGACTTGGATATTTATATTTTTTCGTTAATAATTTTGATGTTTTGATACAATCCCTTTGGATATTAATCGTGTTATTCTATGTTAGTTCTGCTGTTGATATTTGCAATTACGATTGAAATAGTTAGATTTTTGATTAAATTTAGTTGATGTATAATAGAATGTGTAATAATTTATTCAAGTTTTATAATGAATTGATTCAGGTTGTTAAATTCTGGCATAGTTTATTTTATAACAGTTTGCAATCCATGTTTTTATGTGCATTCCGAATCGCTACCCTTTTCTTTTTAAAACTTCTATATTTTTGTCTTAGTATTCTTTGATTAAAGAAGACATTAAATACGACTATACAAAAATTACTTTGTCGTCTTTCTGAATATTTGGTTCATTTTGTTGCAGTAAAAAAAAAAGAGATTTCACTGTTAAAATAAACGCTTTATGGTACTCTCATTTGATGTTGAGTTAAGAATACACAAAAAATAAAAGCCAAACAGAATCTAAACACCATATATACTTAAATTATAACAAACTAACATATCACTAAAAGTATATTTGTTTCCAACAAACTTTAAGACACAGACCTGCAAAACTTAGTCTGAGAGTTTTCGAACTGAGTAATTTTATGTGAACTGGTTACAACAAATTTTTTTATAATCTGTACGCTTTCAAAAAAAATACTTCTGTTTTGTTTAGAAAGTAAACAGTATTATTCTCACAGAATTACTTACTATTTTTACAACTACTAATATACAAAATTTAAAAGGTGTTACTTACGTAAAAAAAAAAATTTGTTCTAATCTTGGTAAATTCTAAATAATATACACTACTTTATTACAAAAATTTGCCCAAGAAAGACCAAGTAAAAATATGATTATACTTGTTGAAATAAAGCTTCACAAAATGGATCATTTAAAATTTACTAAGATGTCACTCTTACAAAAAATGAATTTTTTCTTTTTTTGTTACTAGTTTCATCTTTTTGGTGTACTTTTTTAATAAAAGCATACCAGTGAAAATAGTATAAACTGTCTTTCACAATTTTATATCTAAATCGATTAAACAACTTTTTGTTTGTTTGTTTTGTGGTCATAACTTCAAAAGTTTAATTTAATTGATTAGTGTTTTCAACTAAATTGAACTTAAGATGTAACGTTTGAATAACTTTCTTAAGTTTTTACATGTTTGTGTTTTCCAGTCTTGTGTATCGCTTATATCTCTGTATTAGTATATATATGTAACTATGTTTCTAATTACTTTTAGTGTTTCGTGTTCTGTAAATTGTTTTTTTTCTAAGCTAATACGCATAGCCAATTTCGGCTGATAGCGGGACTGTAGTTTTTCGTATTATTATTATTAAAGTATGTGTAAAAAGTTAAAAAATAAACGCGTCGTAAATTAATTAAATATAACAAAAGTTTAGCTAAGTTCTCGATTTTCCATAGTTTTTGAAAGTTCTTAAAAGTTGAATAAATTTTTATAGACTTCATTCCTTAAATTTTTTTATTTCAAGCAAAGTTTTGCTTACAGCAATCAAGGTACACGAACGTTAATTTTCAAGCGTGGTTATTGCAAGTGTAAATGGATGAATTAATGCTTGTTTTATGACATCACAAGTGAAAACATGGGGTTACTCGGTGCGGTAGTTTAACGTTGCAATTGTTCCGCATGCATATTGCATTAGGCCTCCCTTCCGCCGCATATATTTCAGTTTTAAATCATTTATAAGTGAATTTTAAAGCAAAAAGTTACTTTTGTCGAATATATTTGAAATCTTTCTTTGGTTTTATTTTTTTTCTCTATGTGTAAGATGTTTTGTATTTTCATTACGGTTTTATTAAAATATAATATTTTACATCTGATCAATATAGTTATTCTTTTTTAGTATTAATATATGTTATAAGTTTTGCTTGTTGTGTAGTATTTCCTATTGTATATTTTTTGTATATCAAATAGCTAAAGACAAGTTTAACAATTAGAAGTTGTTATTTACTGCATATTTTTAAAAGTTTAAACTGACTTATAAATTGTTTCCTATGCTATATTCAAAATGTTTTTTGGTAAAATTAAAATGACTACTTGTTTTTGTTTAATGCTGGCGAAACGACTGTTTCACAAAACTTTACTGATACTTTGTTTTTGCATATAATCATTAAATCTATCTTCTTGCTCACGACAGCAACAAAAAACACATAAGTCATACACAAAAGTAGATAAAACGTTTCTCCATGAATTTTGCAATTTGCATTGAGATATTAAAGTAAGCAGAAACCGTTAAATCAGATCTAAGCGTGAAATTAGTTAAACTTGGTTAGTCTTACAACTGCAAGTCCACATAGTGTTCGAGGTTCACCAAAATACAAATGTGCGGCGACTTGCCTGTCTTACATTTGTTTTTTTATCCACAATGCAAAAAAAAGTATTGTTTTGATAAACATCAGTACGCTCAATTTGACAATACTTTTTGTTCTAGTTTTGTTTTATATATATGCTTCTTTTAGCGTTTCATCATTTTTGAACACCATATGTTGTTTTTATTATGGCTGCTAACAACCAGCTTCAATGAGCTAATGCAAACAAGGTTATTTTAAATGTATTTTTAGTAACTTGAATTGTCGTTTAACCATTAATACTGCAGGAAAAATATGTATAGAAAAAACCAGCGACTAGTTTTGAAAAATATCTATGTCTTTTGCTTATGTTTTTTATAGCTTTAAATTTTAAACCACTACTTTAATAAAGATATTTATGAGTCATTATATATATATAGAACGAGTTTTTGTTTTTGTCAAATTTCATGTCACAATATTTTAAGTGTATTGATTGTGGTTTTTAAAAGGATTTTTGATATAGCTGTCTTTTTTATAAAAATGAAAATCTTAGACACAGTTTTATTCTAAAAAATGTATTACATCAAAAAATAAGACAACTTGTTATGTTTGATTCTAACAAAGCAGTTTGCAAAAATGATTTTTTTTATATAAAATGAAAAACTCTGTTTTTAGAATCTGTTTGTATCAAAACGTTTTGATTAATAATTATGCACTAACAAGCTTTGCTTTGCAGATCGATAGGTTCAGGGAACCTCCGGCCTTCGGACCAATGTGCGACATTTTGTGGTCCGATCCGATAGAAGAGTTTGGCAACGAAATGTCAGGCGAGCACTTCTCGAACAACACTGTCCGCGGATGTTCGTACTTTTACAGGTATTTTGCTTAAAAACTGCTGTCTCTATTTATGCTTTTTTTTTAATCATTGTGCTGCTTATTGATTTGTATAAAAATCACGTGAATAAAATTTCAACAGTTACTCCGCGGTGTGCAACTTTCTTCACAGCAATAATTTGCTATCCATGATTCGCGCTCACGAGGCTCAAGACGCTGGGTTGGTTTTTTTATTCTTGATATGTTTTTGTCGCTTTATGATGTAAAAAATGTTAATAAATCACTAATGAGGTAACTGAGCTCTAGAACTACCATTACACTAGTCAGATATTTATTTTGGCATGGTCTATTTTTCAAGTTAAAAGTTAAAAAAAAAATTATTTTGGACTGACGAAGAGTTATAAACTTTTATATAATTCTTTGATACTTTTCAACTTCTTTTTAATTTATAAAAAATTAAGTATTATTCTTAGAAAAAAATTTAGATTTATGTTTTTTAATAAAAGTTTTATTTAAATGATCAATTTTTTAAGGTCAATTTTAGTAAAGCTATTTTACAGTTTGAAAAAAATCTCGCGGCTTGAGTAATACTATTTTTGTTATTATTGGGATAATATACCAGTTTTTTTTTAAAGAAAAAGGCTAGTTCTTTCACTCATGAAGTCTAAAATAAAAATATAGTTAAGGTAGGAAAAGTATTAGGTAAACCATAAAAAGTTTCAAACAAAAATGTTTGATAGTTTATAAGAAATGGATATATTCGTCATTCTTAGTTTCAAATAACTACAATAGTTCAGGGTTGCCACTCGGTCAGGAAAAGTCAGGAAATTAGGAAAAGTCAGGAAAAATTTCAAAAAATGACAAAAGTCAGGAAAAAATGGGGGGTTTTGAAAAAAAAGTCAGGAAATTTGATAAAATTAAAAAAAAAAAGTCAGATTTTGTCAGTTTAAATTTACAAAATTCCTTGTTTTCCAAAGCTTTCAAATGGTAAAAATTAATTAAAATTCTTTAAAGTCAGAAAAAAATTCCAAAATTTTCCTAGAAATTTACAGAAATATTTAATTTTATTTCCAATACCTTCATCTGGTATAAATTAGTAAAATATCCTTTTTAAAACTGCAAAAATTTTCTTTTAACATATTGAACAAGTACCCCCTTGAACAAGCAGATTTTGTAAGCTTTTTAGTATTGGTGATCTGTAGCAAGGACACTTCCATAGTGAAACTGTGATATATACATTAAAGTTTATCTAGCATAATTTTAGAATCAAAGTGTTTTTTTTTTAAGTAAATGATTGAGTTCTTTTTAACTAAGCAGTTAGTTTGGTATTTTATAAAACAAGTAAATGTGTATACTGAAGCGGAATGCAGACCAGATGAATGAAACCATATCTTAATTAGATGAAAAGGTTGAAGTGCTAATAAAAAACGGAGAAAATAAACTTGAGTACATACATTTAAAAAAAAACACTATTTGATTAAGTTCTTAATTGTTTAAATGTTTTAACTGTAAAATTTGTTATTGTTTAAAGATTTCACTTGTGAAAGTTTGTAATTAATTCAAGGTTTTAATTGTAAAAGTTCCTTATATGTCGTTTGTTTATCTAGATACATTTATGCTAGGAAATTCTAAAAAAAATGTGTCTTTTTTAGGACAAGCTGTGTTTATAAGGTAAGAATAAAAGTATTTTGCTGATAGAGCTGTTTATTACAACCATCAATCATACACAAATGGTTTAATTGATGTACTGGAAGTTTGATGATAGAATTCAACAAAAAACTGTTGTTTTTAACCTGTATTGAAATTAGATTGAAAGCTTTATATAGTTTCAAGTGTTAGGTTATGTATTTTAGAATAAGTTTAGTTTAAGAGTTTGATTTAGAAAAGTCAGGAAAAATTTTGGTAAAAAGTCAGGAAATTTTTCTCAGCTAGATCAGTGGCAACCATGATAGTTTTTAGTTAAATAAAAAATATCTTTAAAGGTCAACGTGATGAAGATGTGAAGTTATTATTGTACTACCCACCCTATTAGTACTGAAAGATTTTTCCTCAGTATTTATATTTTAAAAGTTATGTAATGTTTTTTATCTTTTCTTTGAAATAAGCTTTTTTTCTACATTTGTTTATTTTTAAACTAAATAAAAAGCTAACTTATACCAACTTATTTGATTAAAAAATTCAAATATAATGAAGTTTGGAATTCGTCGTCATTAACTTAATTTTGCCAAAGCTCGAGGTTGCCTGGAATCCTGGAAAAACCTGGAATTTAAAACAATTTTTACATGTTAAAGTAATGAAATTTTGATTTGATACAAAAAATATCGTAACGAAAAAAAATTGTTATCATAATTTTTTTGATTAAAAACACATTTAAAGTAGCATAATATCTTTTTAATGTTGTTATACTATTTAAAACATTTTTTTACCATAAATTTATACTAAAAAAAGACTCAAAAACTTGTACTTTTAAAAATTAGGAAGAAATTTAGAAAACCTGAAAGAAATTTTTCAAAAACTTTTGGCAGCCCTGCAAAGCTGCTGTAGTTAATATTATTGACAAGAATGACTATACTTCTCAGATTAGGAATTTTAACAAAATTTTTGAATTGATCATTCAAATTTAGTTGAGTACTAGCAGCATTTACAGAGTATATACTTATACTATAATAGGATTAAACAGAATATACTTATAAAGTCTTTATAAAGCTCTGAATATTTTTAATTGTTTCAGAACATATTTCAGCAATTTTTTTTTGGCATTTTAATCTTAAGTTTGATAAAGATTATGTATGATGGTTACAAGTCAAATCACATGTACATTACCTTGATTTTTAAAGTTCTTAGCTAAAAAGAAAGTAGAAGAAAATTGACTGTTAGTCAATTATTGATAAAGTATAAAGGAGCACTTTTAGGAGAGTAAAAATACAAAATATTTTATTAGAATATATTTTAATAAAAAAATGTGATATACTAGAAAACTTGTTTTAAGTTGTTCTGCAGGCGTTTATATGGCAACAAATGCTATTTTTTGCGAAAATAAACGCTGAGTTAAAAGATATCATAATGGTTATAACTTGTGCAATTAAAACTCAAAACTTATTAAATATATCTATGTATATACTATCTAATTGTATATATTTTTTTTAACTTTTTGTTTTCTAAAATACATATTATAGTTCTAAAGAAAAGTTTTATCATTAAAAAGGTATAAAAAACTACTATATAACTTTACTGAAGTTTTTAAATGTGTAGGTAGTTTTTATCAAGTTTGTTGCGTTAGTTAAACTCATTTTTGAAACTTAAAAAAGCGCATTTCTTTTGTAATTATTTGTAGTTAAGTTTCTTCAAAAATACAAAGTTTAAATTTCAACAGATGTCTAATTTAAGGTGTGTAAAGTATACTAACAAAGTTAGTTAAATAAAATTAAAAAAAAAAACATTAAACTAAATTTAAACAGATACAGAATGTACAAGAAGAGTCAACGCACCGGGTTTCCTTCATTAATTACTATTTTCTCTGCTCCAAATTACCTTGACGTTTATAACAACAAAGGTACTTTTTTATTTTATTACTAATAATGACTGAATTTAAATACTATTAAAGAATGTTAATAAAGAACAATTATATACTTTTTTTTAAAGCATTTAATATTTCATCACAGTTTTTTTTCACCAAATCGACTTTTTCCTCAAGCTTTTAGTTTTTTGTTGCTTACTTGTTTTTGTGTTAACCTTACAAATAATGTTTCTACATTTAAAATTATATATTAACAATTGCCTCATACTTTTTTGTTAACAGCTGCTGTTTTGAAATACGAGAACAATGTAATGAACATTCGCCAGTTCAATTTTACTCCCCACCCGTACTGGCTACCCAACTTCATGGACGTGTTTACTTGGTCGCTACCTTTTGTTGGCGAAAAAGGTTTTTTTTAATTTATTTTTTAACGTAAAACTCATGTTAAGTGCTTGCTAAGCGAATTTAAATATATTTTTGTGAATGATTAAGCATCAATCTAAAAGTTCATTTAGACTTTACTAACTCTAAACCAACCACCATTGAAGGATTATCCGTACCGCTTTTATGCATTCTACACTGAAATAAAGTTCAATTTGCACCGAACAATATCGTTCATCACGACTTTTGTCGGCTGCATGTAAGTCGCATCGAACTCACAGACTGCAAATCGCATTTTTCTTTGATAAAGATAAAAAACGCAGCTGCAGAAGAGGTGACGAAATGTTTCGTTGTTAGCAGCTTTCTTATCCCCGCTCACCTTCTCTCCCTGTCACCTCTTCGGTATTGATTTTATTTCGCCTCTCATGCTGCTCTTTCGTTCTTTTTCCTAGAGATGATTTTTTCTGTGCATGGCAGCAGGTTGGTTTTCGGCCGAAAATAGCAGGCTTTATATGTGCCTTTCAATGTTTTTTTTCTTAAGAATTTTGTTTTTAAGCCGTGTTGAAAATTTGTAATTCCATTTGATTTGTTACTGTATGTCCACGGTTGAACTTTTGAATATAGAAGTGTTATCTTTTTTGTTTTCAAGAAGTATTTCTTTTACATATTTCCTTAATTTATAACTATTTGTTAAATGTTTTATAGAAAAAATCTAGGTTCCAAAGTCCGACTAGTTCTTTATTATAAAACTTAAATTTTAAAATATATTTTTTTAATGTTTCTATGGTTATACTTGTTTACGCTTTGTAGTTTTTGCTTGAATCTTCTAAGTTGTTTAAGTTTTTATAACTACTCATAATGTTGATGGTATCTTTATGATTTTTAATTTTTTTAAGTTTTGTTATGCACTACTACTTTATTATTAGTTCTTGGTATGAATTCATTATTAACAATACTTTTTCTTATTATTGTGATGTATTTTTTTGTATCCCTTTACGTGTAATTTACAATCAGTATGTTTGTTTCGTCAATGTAATTATAAAAGTTAATCATTTTTTAAGGAAAATAAAAATATCTTATTAATTTTTCTAGTTATAAGAAGTTTATGAAGACTGCAATTACAACTAATTTAGGTATAACTATATAGTTCTAACAACAAAATAAAAATTTATTTTAGATTTATTATCACAACATTAAACAAAAAAAACTATTGAAAAATCTGAAATGTTATACAGGGTTCGTGCGCGTCAGACTAAATCAGTTTTTTATTTAAAAATTTGAGAATCTCAGTTTTTCTCAGTTTAAATGCTTGAAAATTTTTGATTAAAAAAAATTGAGAAATCATTTTAAGATCAAGTTGAAATATGAATTAATTTCTAATTAAAGATTTAGTTATTAAAGACAAAATAAGTCAGTATTTGTAAAAATAAATGCTTAAAACCTTTTGTTTAATCTCTAAAAATCACCTTTTTCACAATTTAGTCTTACTTTATTGAGTTGTAACTAAGCTATGAGTTGCTTTTTGCAGATTTTTAAAGCTCAAAATATTTTTGAGATAAAGCTGGTTGAAGCCGGAGACTATAAAAGTACTAATCAAGACCCCCTAATACAAAAATGAATTCTAAAGGGGATTTTCCTTACTTTGAAAAGATGTCAGGCTAAATTGGTTTCAGTCAGGCTAAATGAAAAAAAATTCGCGCACGAACCTGGTTATAGTACTTCGCACTTTGAAAATGAATAATTTGAATGTTTAACTTTAATATGTTTAAAATTTATAACTTAATGATATACCTTATATTATATGTATGTACGCTATATATAAATTTTAGGCTATTTATGCCTAAATGTGTCTAGATAAATTATTTTAATCTTTAAAAATTTATAATATATATTTTGATGATGTTAAATATAAGTGCATATTTTAGTTTACTTATTTAGTAAAATTTAATTATTCTTTCATTAAAGTTCATTCTTGAATGGATTTTAAACTTTTTAGAGTATAAAACTTACTCATTCAGAGAATAGTAAGTAAATTTTGTTCACAAACTATCAATAAGATATATATTAATAGCATTATCAATTAAATTTTATACGTGGTTAGCTAGTCATTGTATTTTTTTTTGTCTTTGTATTATGTTTTTATATAAAAAGTTTTATCTGCTCTTGACCTGACAGAAATCTTTATTATATTGATATTTGCAATGGTTTATTGTAAACGATATTAAATTGAACATGGACATAAGATAAAACAGTTATCTAATATATGCTTTGTTAATTTCGATATCCAAAAATTTTACCCGAGTATCAAACTAACACACCTTATAAATGCTATAGAGTTTGCAAGAAAGTTCACAGAGATAAGTGAAGAAGATGTGAAGATTATAACACACATTTTTAATTCAGTTCTCACCTACGATGGAAAAGTATGGACCAAGAAAAATCAAGAATCATCGTTTGACGTCCCTATGGGGTCGTACTTCGGAGCTGATTTATGCGACCTTATTGGTCTACACATTCTTGATAGATTAGGGAAAACATACAAGTCAAACCAGATAGGCTTATATAGGGATGATGGCTTGGCGATTATCAAGCACAAAAACAACCAGGACCTCGAGAATATAAAAAAACAAACAATAAAGACCTTTAAAGACATTGGTTTTAAGATAACAATGGAAATTGCTTTGACTAAATGCAACTTCTTGGACATCACACTAGACCTCGCAAACAATTGCCATATGCCATACAGAAAAGAAAACTCCTCAATCAGATATATCAGTAGTAACTCCAACCACCCGAAGATAATCAAGAAAAACCTACCCAAAATGATTGAGAAAAGACTAAATAGACTGTCCACAGACCTAAGAACCTTTGATAATGCAAAACATAGCTACCAAATTGCACTGCTCCAATCCAACTTTAAACACAAGCTTGAATATGAAAACAAAACCAACCCTGTTGACAAGAAGAAACGTAAACGAACAAGAAGAATTATGTACTTTAATCCCCCATACTGCCAGTCAGTAAAAACCAACATTGGGAGGAAATTCTTAGACCTAATTGACAAACATTTCAAAACAGAGAGCATGAAAAAGATTTTGTTTTTGATGAACTTTTAATTTTGTTAATTAATTATCTAGTAATAACACTATACATTTTTTAAATTTAATTTGAATTCAATTATAATTTTTTGCATTATTGTATTTTTTTTTAAGTTGTCCATCGTCTTATGTTTATTTTATTTTGCATGCCTGAAGATCCCTTAGGGGAGAAACATTGTTGCCTTTGTAAATAAATAGATTTAAAAAATAAAACAGTTATCCTTAATTTAAAGTTTTCTTATTATTTATCACTTTATAAAAATACTATCAATGTTTTTTGAATATTTTAATTTTTTTACTATTTTTTTTCAGAAACGTACTGTAGATTACTAAAAATTAAAACACAGTTTTTCAAATAAAAGTCAAACATTAAGTATTGATGCTTGACAAATTATTTTAAATTTAATTGTTAAGGTAATATTAGTCAATACTGCCACAAGTCAAGTAATTTTGTTAAAATATTAGTTGCAACTGAAAAGCTGAAATTAGACCAAAAGACTAGTTTTTCTTATGACAGTCTTGAAATTATTTATGTGATTATTACCATATCATTTGTTTATATATTTTTTTTAAATGTTTTTAAAATTTTTTCAACTTATTTTAAATAAATGCTTAATTTAGTTTTAGTTTAATTTTCTAAAAATTTATAGTTTAAATAAACTCATTAGCTAAGCTAGCACTTATGTTTTAATTAGGTCTCATGTATGTAATTCTTATTTTTAATTACAGTCTACTTACTAGATACACTTGTGCTAACAAATTTATGGCTGACAATCCTAATAAATTTAATAATCAACATGCAAATCTAAAAAATATTACATGTAAATATGATCTTTAGTAAAGAAGCTGTAAATTTTCTTAAAGGTATATTATGCTATTGTGAGGTACTAAATTAATTCTATGTGAAAACTATTTTTTTAATTCAAAATAAAATAATACCAAGTTTTGTTAATCATATATGTTTAGTTATAAAATTTATTAATAACAATACTTCATTTTAAATACTCTCACAGTCACTGAAATGCTAGTCAATGTTCTCAATATTTGCTCTGATGAAGAACTGTTCAATGATAAAGACGACACTTTCGAAGGTAAACCAATAGTTTATATAACTTTTATATTTTTTATTTTTCTGTTTTTATGAACTAACAAACGCTATTTTGTATTTTAATTTTATAAAACTTATATTATTTATAAATATGTAGCAAAATTTTAAAGTTTGTTAGCTAAAACTTTAAGTAAACGAGTGGAAATAATATTTTTGATACTTAATAAAGCTTTTATCAAATTTTTAGTCAATGCTTCATAAAACTTATGCATAACTACGTTTTTATAATCTATAAAATCTTACTATACTATTTTTATATAGAATATGCTCAACTTTTTTTATTAATTTGAGGTTGTTCTGCCCTGCAACAAAAGTGTTAATAAAGATTTAAATGTTCTGATTGGAAACGAAGTTGATAAATATTCTACAATATTAAATACATCTTAGCAGTATTTTTTCGTACCTCTAAACCTTGAGATCGATTTAGAATTCTCTTGAAATTGAATTTCATCATGTATGAGCTTTATAAATCGATTTTCAATTTAAAGAGCCTACCTAATGCTTCTAATTAATCTATATCCATGCCTTTATTTTTGTTCTTTAGTTATCTTGTTTCGTAAAATGTCTTTGTGAAAGTAGATTTAAATGTTTTAATGTGCTTTAATTTTAGAGTCTTTTTCATATGTTTGTGTACATTCGTAAGATAAATTAAAGTTTTAATTATGATGATTTTTTTAAGTATACCACAAGTATTGCGAAAATAGTATGATCTTTTAGATAAAAATGTACCTCAACTCTAAACATTAAACAAATTTTCACTTTTGAAAATTAACCATTATATTATTGACTAATTAGCTTTCAAATTTGTTAGTTATGTGTAGTTGACAGTAAGTTATACTTAACTAACTTGAAATTAGTTACTTTTATGTGTTAGATTTCGTAGTTAATTTTGTTTAACTTTTTTCCAGTAATAATTTATGTTTAGTTTAATGTCAAGAAACTAGAATAACAATTTATATAGGAAATGCCCCGGCAAATGGTAAGTTGTATGCTTTGTAGTAAGTGTATGAGTGCAAAATACGTGTATGTTTTTGTAGTTAGATGGCGTCATATATTTAAAACAACTATTCATATATGTAGTTGGTACACAGTTTATTTCATATTTGTAAAATTAAACTACAGTTTATATTGTTTGTATTACTTACTATTGATAGTTTTGCATGCGTTTCGAAATTTTTGAGAGTCACTTAGTTTTTTTATTAGCTTTATCAAACTAGCTTGCCAAATTTTAAAAGACATTGCCAATGTTCTTATGATTTCAGGATTACATTTTGATTGTAGAATAATAGTTTGATCTTTTTACTCAGGTAAGTTGTTTACAAAACTGAAAGTATGGTTACACTCCAGTTTTGCAAATTTAATTTTTTCTTTCGGTATAAAGAACAGTTCAGGACACAGTCATCATCAGCTTCAAGTGTTCACGCTTTTGCTTCTCAAAAACTTGTTTTGTTAAATTTAAAATCCCCTCAAGTGAAACTTCACTGAACAGGCTACAAGCAGCTCAACATTAACGCTTCCCTTCTCAGCCATCTGATGCTTCTACAGCAAGTCAAAAACCAAAGACCGCAGCCCCCGGATTCGGAGGACGATGCTCAGGACGGGACCGATCAGTTGACCCACAGGCCCAGAACCAGAAGTGGTTGGTTACTCGTTAGCTCCACCTGGTGTAGAATATGTGTCTTTAGATAGTTTAAGTTGTAAAAG
Source organism: Thalia democratica (assembly GCF_965202585.1). Classification (NCBI taxonomy): domain Eukaryota; kingdom Metazoa; phylum Chordata; class Thaliacea; order Salpida; family Salpidae; genus Thalia; species Thalia democratica. The sequence continues at coordinate 45,114,670 of NC_139166.1, read as the reverse complement.
TTTATAGAGGAAGTTAGATCGTTGCACATCACACCCAGATGTTTTTACTTTGAAAAAAGCTAGGTTACCTTGTAGACGTAATAGCTCTATAAAGTAGCACATTTTTCCAGTCTAAATGTAATACATGTTTCTTTATAATTCATAAATTGTAGACTTAGCCTTACACTAGTAATTCATTTCCATTAGGGCGGATAATATCTGTATTGTTATGTTTCATAATAAGTCTTTGTAAACATTATCAATTGTAATACAAAACTTCAGTAAAAACAAAACTAAAATACTTTTAGTATAGTTTAAACCATACACTTAAAACAGGATTGCCAAAAAACTTCGTATTTGACTATTTAGGCCAAAAAAACTTAGAAAAACCTGAATTTTTCAAAATGATGAAAAAAAGTAGAAGCTTTGAAAAAAAAATCACTAAAAAACCTGGAATTTTTGACTATTTTTACCTGAATGTAATTAAGTTTCGATTAGAAACGAAAAACTATTGTATAATTTTTCTTTTGTATCATTAAAAAAAGTTGTTTTAAGTAGCTTAACTATATCTTTTCTATGTTCTTCTACTATTTAAGACAGATTTTTACCAAAAACTTGTTCTTTAAAAAACCTAGAAGAAATTGAGAAAACCTGGAACGAGTTACAAAAAATATCTTTTGGCAACTCTGTTATTACTTTATTCTTTGTACAACTGGTTTTGTACATAACTTTCATGAAAACAATTTATAATTCTTATCTTAACCAAATTATACTTGTTAAATGCTCATTCAACAAACCATATTATTTACAATTACCGTATTAAGTAAGCAATATTTATATGAGTTGCTGCAAGAAAAGTAGTAAAAAACGTCTAACAGTGTTACTACTAAAAAAAATTTAGACCTAGGTTTTACTCGTATTTATTTTTTTTAATGCAATTGATAAGATTATTTTTATTATTTCTAATGTATGACACTAAAATTTTTAATTTTTTAGTTTAGTTTGTTCCATTTTTCCAAACATTTGTTTTAATTTTGCTTTTTGATTAACACTTTTACCGTTTAAAACTGACCATTTAGTTTGTATCAAGTATTTCAAAGTAGTTTATTTTTTATTCTAATAAATCATACATTGTTTATGTATCATTTTTTGTTTATTGTTTTTATTTCATAAATTTTTTAATTAATTTGTTTCATTCATTATGTGTACAATTTCTAATTATACTAACCGTGTTACTAAGTTTTGCCTCGGTCCTTTGGAAAAGTATGTGTCATTGTCTAAAAAACTGTTTTTACATCGCCCACACACGAAGTCAGAGTTTATCATATTATTTGTTAGAATCTTGTACAAGTTATGGATTCTTAAATTTAGTGTAATATTAACACATTTGTTTACCAGTAGATTTTTAATTTTTTTATTAAAATATCTCACTTCTCATTTTAACAATTGAAAATACAAAAGTTTTAATTCTCTAGAAGTTTTGAAGTATTAAAGTTTTATTTAGGTTAAAGTCTACATTTTTGTATATCTGTCACATTTTTCTTAACAAGTTATTTTAAAAAATAATAACGTTTATATTGTTTTACCTTTATTTTTCTCTGATTTAAATTTTTTTAAAGTTAAAAATTTCAGTTGTAGTTCGAACTTTTATTTAAAAAAAACAGATTACAGTCTTAAATTTTATTTTTATAATTCTGCTGTATAAACTTCATTAAATTTTTTAATTTAAACTAAACTGTTTTTAAAATAAATAAGTTTAGATCCTTTGAATTATACCTACAGAACTTTAAACTTTTATGTTTATAGCTAAGTTATAAAAGTTTTTTATCTTTATTTTGAAAGCAAGTTATTGATCTTTTTATTGTATCCAAAATATTTTATAAACGAAAGTTTATAAAGGTAGAAGAGTCAAGCACTATTTTTTTTTCTAAATTGGCGATATAAATTTCAATAATAATAACTTAAACTTTTTTATATTTCAAAGTATATTTCTAACTTAATTGTTTTACCAAAATGACTTTTTTAATCAAACAGTTATTTGTTATGCATATACCAATTGTCAACTATACATTGACAGCTCTTTTCTCAATATAAATATGCCTTAAGCAAAACAAGCACATAGGCAAAACTATCTGATATTAATTGTTTTTATTTGTATATAAAAATTAGTCACAGTATTTCACATGCGTAGAATCACAGTATACTATCATATTTAGCATTTCACACAAGCTCGTTTGGAAGAAATTCTCACGAACTTTGTTCTTAATAAATCTATACAAACTTTTAAGACTCAAAAATAACGATGTGTTGATGTTCATGTATTTGAAACTGAACATATTTCTATTTTTGTTGCATAAAGTTTTAAATGATTTTAAACTATGATTGGTTTCACACAAGGTGGATACCCTGCAGCGCGTAAAGAAGTTATAAGGAACAAGATTCGCGCCATTGGAAAAATGGCTCGTGTGTTCTCTGTCTTGAGGTAAGTACCGTGAATAATCGTTGAGATAATTAAAAAGGAAGTAAGGTTAGTAAAAGTTGGGGAGAGTGTTAGAATATGTACAGGAATATTTGTTTAGGAAAGTCTAGTGTTTTAAGTGAGCCATAGTGCGCAGTTTAGTGTGTTAGAAGTGAAAGGTATATATTATGTTGTAAGGGTTTTGTTTAATCTCATTTATTTTTTTACAGATAAAACTAAAAAGAAAGCAGTTTTGTTTCAAAAGATCCGTTCAATTTCCAGAATGAGATACTTTTTCTATTTACTCAGGTATTTATTTTTAGTAAAGTGTTTTTACTACAGCTTTGTTTATAAATTTATAAGTTAGAAGTGCTTTTTATAAGTGAAGCTAAGACAGAAGTTTCTATTGAACATTTTTTAAAGTACTAACATTTTTACAGTTAGATATAAAAACGCTATATACTTTTTAGTAGTTTTCATCTACTTTAGAATATCGTTACTTTATTATTTTATAACCATTTTTTTGTTTTTGTAATAAGTTTTAAGTACAATCATACTTCGAACTATGTTTAACGATTAAAAAATTAAATATAAACTCAAACGTTTCAAAAAATTTTTGTTCTATTAAATAGTACAATGCTAAAAATTTCAACCTAAGCTTTTATAAAACACTTTGAAAATTACAAACCTACAATTATTTATGAAGTTTTTTACACAAATCTAAAATTTTTAGAAAAGAGAGTGAAACAGTTCTTGAACTAAAAGGCCTCACCCCGTCAGGCATGCTACCTATGGGCGTGCTATCCGGAGGTGCATCTTCCTTGCAGACTGGTTTGTCTACCCAATTGTTTTTCAGTTGTACTTAACAAAATATTTTAAATACTCAAGTAAGTTTTTATTTTTTATCGACAACCTTTTCGTTGACCAATGTTGATAAGTTGTATTAATTAACATGCTGTTATCATTTCTTAAAGTGGAATTTTCCTCTACGATGAATTCGTTTAGCGTAATTAAGTTTACGGCCATAAAGATTAAGTGTTATTTTACTACTCGTAAGTTTAATTTACACATTAAAATTAGAAAATCTAAATAACTGTTCAAAATATAGTTTTAATCGTTTGTTAACAAAAGATCCTAGTGAGGTAACTTCACTGGAGAATAAATAAAAACAAATTATACAGTAATCTTCCTTTATTCTACCAACATATGTTTCTGTGTGTCAACGAATCAACACACTTCAACTGGGTTGTTAATGGGAAAGATAATCTAAATATGATTTTTGATTTTAGGAGTTTGGTAGTGTTTAATATGTGTCTGAAAAATTTTAAATCATGATTACTTAGGAAACTTATGATTGGTTTAAACATTTAAAGTGTGTATTGATCAAAGTTTTTGTTTTTGAAGGAATGTTAAAATCACTGTTTTGATTAGATTCTTACTAAAACTTTTTTTAATAGCTGTAAACCTTTGATTTTTTTTGAGATTATGAATAATAACTAAGAAACTAGAATCTTTACTATTATGACTTTTTTTACAAAACGGCTTATTTTTATAATTACTGTTATAGTTTTCTTATAAATATTATTAATAATTTTATACTTAATCTTAATGAATAACACTTAAACTCTTGCATTCAAAACTTTTAGTTTATGCAACTTTTAAACTTGATCAGACTAACAAATATTTGTCTTCAGCCATCAGCGGAGTCACAATTGGCCAGTCCATAACGTCCTTCGAAGAGGCCAAGGGTCTGGACCGCGTCAACGAGCGAATGCCGCCTAGGAAGTCCGCCAATTCCGACTCGGCCGCGGACACGCCTTCGTCCGGCGCCAAAAAAGTACCGGCAGGCCGCAAGCATGCCACCAACTACGAAGAAGGGAAGTCGGGAAGCCCTGGAACTAGCAACTCGCCGGCTCACCACCGCGCCAGCAAGAACGCCGCCCCCGCCAAAGGGCGCCCCTCCAAGTAATCGCCCCCACCCGCAGTTCAGCGAGCAACCTCATTTGCATAAACTGGTGTTGTTTTGAGCGTTTCACTGGAGTCGGCTCTTCACTCTGTTGTGGGGGCAGCAACGTTACTAAAGCGCGTACAGGAATTATACTTCTCGAAATTTCAACCACTTGGCTGCATACGAAACAAAAGCAAACACTATAAAAGTTAGTCCAGGGACAATTATGAGCTCTCTCTTAATTTTTTTTCGTGTTTATCTTAGCTGTTTGCTACTTAGTTTCTAGCATTGTTGTTTCTTACCCACTTTTTATAATTTTCACCCTAATTGCATCAGAAGCGCATTTCTTCCTTGAGTTTTTCGATTTGGCATAATTGTACGAGTTACGTTCATATAATTTACAATCTGTTTTACTTGCTACACATGTTATTTATGGTTGAAAAAAAGTGTGTATAACCTAACCCTAAAAATATTTTTTTAAAGCTAGCTTCATTGTTTTTTTAACACGTGTTATAGTTCTTAACTATTTTTCAAAAAAACAGTTAGTCTGAATTTTAAATTCCGCTGTGTTTGTTTTGCACTTTTAACAAATTTACTTGAGCATATGCTTAACAATTTTTTTATAGGTGACTCACTTATCTCTTAAAAACTTCTTCCAAAAATTTTCATAACTTGGTAGTTTTACTGTTGTCATGTATATGCGATAACCGTGATTTGACCTTTTCATTTTGCCCAACTGTTTGTAGCAACGTTTTGGAATTCTGTAAAAACAAAATTTATACATTTTTAATTTAACTTCAGACATAATTTGTCTAAAATGAAATGCTGTGCAGACGAAATACTAAGCCTCAATGAAGCCTCATCTTATCCGTCCATCTATTTTTGTTTATTTGATTGTATACGGTAACAATTCAGCTTTTAAAATGTTCTACGTACATTTTTCAAATGACTTACTTATTTCTATAGAGTAGCATTTAAGAGAGTTTCTATAGTATTTCTGTAGAGAAGCCTATTTTTATGTTACATTTTCAAGTAATTGTAAATTTATCTCGTATTATTCAGATTTTAATTTATAGACATGTTTGCTTGTGTACGTTTTGTTTTTTGGTATTCTTTAGATTTTTATTTTTTTTTTTTTCATTTACGTGTAGCTGAATAGCACAGAGTAAAGTTTCAGTTGGAATAAATATTTTTTTTTATTTGCAGTTTGCTCACACACCTAATTAAAAGTATTGCGAGCTCTTTTGTTTCTGCGTTTTACGCTTCTTTTTGCACAAAACCTAAAAACAATTGGTTAAATGCCATTTAAAATTCCGACAATTAAACTTCTAAAAAAAAATAAAAAGCTAGAAATCAAAAATTATTTTATATTTGGAAAAAGTAAAAAAATGCGTATGTAAGTCTATTCAATAAGATTATGATTTTAATTGTTAAAAGAGAATTTTAAATATTACTAAAGTTTTTAAGATATTAAAACTTATTTAAACCTTAATTCAAGAAAATCTAAAACTTTACATAATAGTAGAAATGTAATGTAGGTTTTAATTAAACCTACATAAACATTCTTTTATTTTTTCAAATATACATTACTTTTTTAATTGTGGTCCTTTAAATATTTTTAAAGAATTTTAATGGTTTGAATTTGAATAGCCGTGCACCCAAAACAATTAAATTGGTTTGTAAGGTCTGTTTAGAGGTAATTTTAGATATGTTCTCTATGTTTCAATATTATTAAGCTAATTTTGTTTAAAATTCTAAAGACATAAACTGTAGTTATGCATAATAATTTTTTAATGAATTTATTAAGAATTTAAATTAAATTTCAACAAAGTTTATCACAGTCTTTTTTTAAATTTTCATCATTCTTTAATAGTACAAAAAACATTTTAAGGCCAAAACGTAAATTTCTAAATAGATTTAGTTAATGAATTGTATCCATTTGACAAAGAAGCGTAAAATTCCAGCATAAAATAATACACTTGTTGTGCACATTAATACTTTAGGACAGTGGTCGTCAAGCTAATCAAATTAAGTGTACACCAAGCTGCCAAAAATAAAATCGGTTCACCCCAAGATCTAATTTTAATAAGCGCCGCTAGTGGTGGGACTACGTAAACACTTTTATTAGTTCATTTCTCCTTAAAAGTCATAACTCAGTTTGTATTTACATGCAAACCATTTGACAACTGAAGCTGAAACTTTTTATTTGATCCTCTTTTTAATTGACCTCTTTATTTGTTATACATTATTTTCACAATAATATTTTAGTTACTTTATAAAATGTTAACTTCATACTTAATATAACTCTATGTATTTTTTTTTGTAATCTCAAAATTTCGTGCACCCCTAAATGAGTTTCGTGTACCCTAAAAATTTCGTACACCCCAAAAAAAGTTTCGTGTACACCTTGACGACCACTGCTTTAGGACATAGATTCCGAAATCGATATCGCCCCCTTTTGGGCGTTTTTTATATTCGTTAGTTTTTAAAAAACTAAGCCTATTAAATTCTTTTTTGAGTTAAGTTTATAAATATATATTTTACTGCAGTAAAAAATACTAAAACACTAAGGTGTTTCAACGAATAATTTTATAATAATATTTCTACAAAAAATTCCAAGAATATTGTTTTTGATAATATGAAATATCGGCGAAAGTCATCAGAGCCAAAGCGTTGACTTTAAGCCGTGAGACAAGCTCAAATTAGTATAAAGTTTTGGTCATCGATTAATTGATAGCTAGTGGTTTGATCGAAACTTTTATATTTTGATGCTTACAAATTGGTTTTCTATTATAAAACATATATTAGCTAATTGAAATTTCTACAAGATTATAAAATTGTTTAAGATCGTAGTTTTTTTAGTTTGAATATCAAAGCTGCGTAGAGATTTTTTGCTGAAGTTGCGTTATTATGTTTTTACTTAAATCGTAATCCTTAAAATATATATTTTTTCTATTAAGATGCTTTTATTCTGTCTGTTCATCACCTATAAATATACATTTGAAAAAAATTCTCTGGAAAGAAACTGTTGGATAACAGAAATAGTAATAAGTTTGTTTACTTTTGTGTATCTTTAAACAGTTTTGATTTTATAAAGATGTTTAAAAAACTTATACAATAGTTAAAACTGTTTTGCGCTACTAAGTATATAGTAATAAGTAATTAAGTAGTATCTTAATATAACGGCTCTCTTGAAAACTCATTTATTTTTCAACCGATCTTTTCAAGCTAACTTTGTTTGATTTTATATTCATTATTCTAATGTTCTAATACGGGGTGGGCAAATTTTCTAGTCTTCGGGCGAGATTTACTAAAAAAAGTCTTTATGAGCCATACGTTTCACATCCCTATTCTAATTTCTACACTGCGCTTTTTAACTCTTAAAAGTATAAGCTGTTTACAAAATATTTTTATGTTATTTCAACTTTTCGATATAGTTTTCTTTTTTCATCTAACATCACAAAGTAACTTCATTGTTTTTGTTTTTAATTAGAGCTTATAAAAAATTGTTTGGTAGAATATTTAACTTGAACTATAATTATTACAACCTCAAAATATGCTTTAAATTGAAAATCTGTATAAACTTAAAAATTTCTTCGTAAAAAGCGTAAAAAATAAGATAAATTTAAATAAACGCTTTCAAGAAAATCGCAACTTTGTAACTTTTGTATTATCAACATTCATTATCTCATCTGATATATTATTATTATCTTCATTTACTGCATGCAGTTTTTTAAGTAAAAAATACGGTATGCTTTTTCACGGTCAACAAGTAAGTTCTTACAAAAAAAGTATAAAAACAGCTAGTTGTTTTGTTAACAATTAAACTTATAGCACATTTGTAATTTTCACAGTTGACCCAAGTCGCGCTGAACTAGATAAAAAGTAACTTACTGATTAGATTTTTTTAATACAAATAGTTTAAAAATATCCAAAAATTAAGTTTTAATGTAGCCTAACTTCACAGTTTTTTCGTAAGTAAATATACTATTTTAGAAAAAAAAAATAATTTGAGTAGTAGTATCTTTCTAAAATGTTTTCAGTAAATGATTATTCTACAACATAAATAGATTTATCCTAAACATAAATTTACGCAATTTAAACTAATATTTTATTTAGTTTTTGTTGTTAAATATTTTTAATGTTTAGTAGATGTTAAACATAACAGTTTGATAATAAAAAAAACACGTTTTACTTAATCTGTTTCAAAATATTAAAATAAAAGTCCTTAAGGGTATTTTCGAAGAATAGTGTTTATTACATAACCTTTTCTGTAAGTATTATTATAATCCACAAAAAAAAGGTAGTGTTATATATATAGGTTTACATCGTCAACGTTTGCACTTTTTTGTTCAATGTTAAACAAATATTTTCGTTTTTATGACGACGTTTCGCTAAAAAACAGCTCTTCAGCTATTAACAAAGCTAAAAAAAATACAGATCGATAAAATAACACTAAAATTAAAGCACAGTCAAACACTATTATTTTTTTTTGTTAGGCTATAACAATTTTTAAGTAGGATAAAACTTATGTTAGTTTTATCTCCTTGCACTCAAGGATTGATACCTCGTCTGATCTTTTTTACATAATGTAATAATTTTTGATGCTTACAAGTTTAATTGTCGATAAAGTGCAAAAAATACTTTTTTTTATAAGTTTGAAAAAAAATAAATCAAAAATTTTTATGTTTTGGGATTTTTTTCTCAACAGATTCTTTTATTTACAGATGTTTATATTAAATTTAAGCGAGTCCTTTCAAATGAACTCGAGCTCATTAGTATGACATAAGTTGTGCATAGAATTTTTGTGTTTGGTTTGAAGTTATTTATTTATTAGGTCTTTGCTTTCTGGCCACTAACTTGCAAGAAACTTGAGGGGGCCATGATGTCATATTTTGAAACTAACTCACTCTAGATATTCTTAATGGTTATTTTTTGAAAAATATAGTTGGAGGGCTCCATAGTTTTTTATTTCTTTATAGGGGGTCATTTGGAAAAAAGTTAGGGAAACCCTGCTGTACAGTTTCAGTGTTGGCACACACTCAGGAAGGCTCAGGCTTGTTTGATCTTTTTTGAAAATTTACGGCTAGGTTTTTATTTTTTCCCTAAATTTCAGGATATCTTTTTTATTACATATTTATTCTTCATATCAATTTTGTTTTATCAAGTCCTTCTGTATTTTTTGGTAATTTATGTACTGAAGCTTTTTTGATACTCCTTTTCACAGTTTTTTGGTCCTTTTTTTTTGAATTTTTCAATAAACTCAAGCTGGCTTTTTTGTTTCGAAAAGCTGCAAACCTGATATTAATTTTCCGCCGAACAATCCCAAAAAACTCAGATGCTTTCTTATAGAAATACTTTTCAATTTCGATCAAAATTAAATTACATAACTAATAGATCTAGCTGTCCATAATGTAGTAAAATATGATCAGCTAGTTTGGTATGTATTAGAGTAAAAAAAATACTTATGTAGGTACAAATTAAAATAAATCCTTAAAACTTATTCAACACCTTAGATATGAAAAATTAGAATATTATTAAAATTTACAAGCAAAAAGTGGTATAGTTATGTTTTTAAAATATAAACAAACTTCATTTAAATTCCTGATAACAAAAAAACTATTAAAAATTAAAAATAAAATATTGAAAAATATTTTGCTGTACTTGCAGGGTTGCCGAATTATTTTTTTCTAATAGCTTAAAACATTTTTCTAAAATAACATTTCTAAACTTCCCTAAAATGCATAAATTAACAACTACAGCGTATTATTTCAAGTTCAGCTAACTGTACAATATACTGTTTCATTACTACGTCAAAATTATTATAAAAATTTTCAAAATCTAATTTATGTTTACTATTGTAATAAACTGTAGCTTACTGAGGAGTACATGAAATCTAATATTTCATGTATGAAACAGGTGTGTATTTTATAATTTATAAAATTAGATAAATATATCTAACATTATGTACCTATAAAATATATATTGAACTCTACGTCAAAAGGTAAAGTTTCAATCTGAAATGTTTTTGATTTTTAAGTTTATTGATAATTGTAGCAAATAATTTAACCTTTTATTTTATTTTAGAAAGAAAAAAATAATAATAATTAGTAAATAAATTTGAAGTTTTTTTTTTTCGATTACTTTAAGAACTTGGACTCTACTGTTAACATATTTTAACCTATCAAAAAATAAGCAAAAATAAATTAAAGCTATAACATAAAAAAGATACCTAAAATAAAGTTGCAATATTAAAAAAATAAACAGTAATGTTAAGTTGTATGTAAATTGCTTAATCTAAATAAAAAGTATATAATAAATATATCATTTTAATTAAAACTACCAGTTTTTACAATCTTGACTAAAGTCTAAGTATAGAAGTTTAACTATACCAAAACAATCAAGTAAATAACCACAAAAAACACTTAAAATAGTAAATAAGTTTTTTATTTGTAAGAAAGGAATAGTAAAATAAATAAGATAAAAAACAATAATAATCATAAAATAAATCAACCTATTATTAGTTTTAAGTTTTATTAGTTATTTAAGCTCATAATATAAATATTTAACTTATTTAACTTTCTTTGTTTTCTGGCAAAAATATATTTAGAGACTAATAATTTTATTTACACAGATAAAGTGTATACTATGAAATTCTTTACTGATGCACTAACAAACTACGGGTCAAATGTATCTTTTTATCTAAAAAACTGCTAACAGTATTAAGCGTGTATTTAAATAACACTTTCTAAATAGCTAATAAACTAACAAACTACAAAAAAAATATTACAACTTTATACAAACTAGACTGAATTAATGCTATTAAAACCCAGTTAATATACTCAAAAAATAAAACCTACTCAGATGAAAAATGAATACTAATCTTATGTTTATAAAGTCTGTCCAAAGTTTACTACCTTGATTAAGAAAAGGTATGGAGTGCTAATTAACAAATTTCGACATGTTTAGGTTTTAGTCTACTCCTTCATGTAAATTGAAAACAAGTTTTTATGTTATTTTTATTAAAAATCTTTGTTTTTTGCATTTTGTTACTTCGGGTCAAATGTATCTTTTTATCTAGAAAAGCTGCTTACAGTATTAAGCGTGTATTAAATTAACACTTTTTTAATAAACAGCTAATACACTAACAAACTAAAGCAGGGTCGGTAGCCTTTTATTGTTCGCGAGTTTTAGAAAAAAATTATCATGGGCTGCACTGTTTAGTAAAAGGTCTTTGAAAGCCGCAATTATTTGTTTTTAATGTAGTAATCAGTAAAAACTACAATTTTAAGCAAAATTGTGGCATAATAAGCTATTAATCTACTAGTAAAGATCTTGGTTGAATAATAAGCCTAATTGTGAATTTTTACTACAAATTTAAAGTATTTATGGTTGCAAAAAAGTATTTTTTGAGTTAAGAGGGCCGCAGTTTGCCTACCCAAGAGTTTAAGTAAAGTACTTGTTGATAAAATCTGTAAGTTTTTAGTTCAAAATTTTTGACTTATTTGGATATTTTACTTTTCATTGGATGTTTCTTAGCACACAACAAAATGTTCCATTATAAATACATTATGCTACAAATTTTTAGTTTCTTAATAAAAACTTACTGGTTATTTATGCTAAATCCTTTATGCAATACTAAATAAATACTCTTAAATTATATCAATAATAGTCAACACTTGTTAACTATCAAACATTTTTGAACAAGATTTTTAGTCCTTTTGAGGCACGCAAATGTACGTTTCTGTGTGAACTTTGTCTGAACCTTATACCACAAACATAACATTCAAATGGTCTATCTCCAGTTTGGATTCTAATTTGAGTGTTTAATTAGGATTGTTGAGAAAACTTCTTGCTACAAACTTCACATTTATTTATGGGGATTTTCTTTAGTGTGAGTCAACATGTGTTTTTTCAAATTAGCTGTCCGATAGAATGATTTTTGAAAAACTTCACGCTGAAAATATTTTCTTTCCTTATGTAACAACATGTGTCTTGTCAACTTATCTTTTCTAGTAAAAATTTTGTCACATTGCTCACATTTAAATGGTTTCACATTTAAGTCTGTTTCAGATGAATTCTCCGTGAAAAACATCACACTGATAAATCTCCAAACCAGAATAGTAAGCTGATGTCTTTTCAAATTACATTTTTTTTTTAAACCTTTTATCACAGACATCACACTTATAAGGTTTTTCTCAAGTATGAGTTCTTTTATGAGCAATTAGTTGTGATTTAAAGTTGAAAAACTTTTCACAAAATTCACATTCCTACTGGTTATAACTACCTAAACCTGTTTTTTTTTACTTATTGTTTAAAACTAAAAAACATAACAATTACAAACTAAGAAAACTATTTAAACAGTTAACGTTCTGACAAGCTATAAGTGCTTAATAATTTACAGCATAAAAGTTGGTATACAGACTTAAAAAAAGGTACTTTACATTAAGAATTTAATTGACTGACAATGAAATATTTTGAACTTTTTTCAGCTGTAATTGCTTTAATAAGTTGATTCAAATTAAACAACTAATATTACAGAAACTACAAAGTTTCTGCTATACAGAAGTTTAAAACATCTTTTTAATTTTTACAAATCTTAAGACTGCTATTACAATGCTTATCGTGAAAATAACAGCTAAAGTTAAATTCTTGATAAAGAGAATATCATATAATTAAAGTTTTGTTGAATAACAAAATGGACAGAAAACTTTATAAGTAAAGATATTTCAAATGAAATTATTTAGTATAAATACTATTATAGTAAGTAATTAGCTCAAAAATAGTTCTAAAAAAGCTAAAACTCAAATCAATTTTATTTTGTAAGTTAATGAGTAGAACTTTTAAAAAATAAGCTAGTAAATAAAATGAAAGGATGTTTAAATCAATACTAAAACTGACATAAACATGACTAAGTTACGCTGAGTTTTTGAAAATCAATAAATTTAAAAGTTTAAATTTTAGTAGTTCTAAAGTAGAAAAAAAAAACACAGTTTTTGTTTAATTTTTATTTCTTTAATAGTTAAAAAGTTTGCTACTTACACTTTTGATTCAATACAAGCATTTGTTAAAACGTTGTTTTGTAAGTATAATATTTAAGTATGTATTTATTTTTAAACATTTAAGTATTTAAATATGCAATACTTGCAAAGGTTTTATTAATTCATGAAAATATTTGCAATCGATACTTGATGTATTTATATTAAAATTAATAAACAACGATAATACATAAATGTTTTCAATACATTTTTAAACAAAGTAAAACGTTTAGATAAAAATTTCGCGGGCCGCATCTATGCCTTTGCTCATTTAAATTCAACTAAACATTTAGTAAACATTTGCGGGCCAGTTGTTTACACTCTAAGGCTCGGCAAGCCGAACATTGCTCACCCTTAACTTAGAAAGTATATTAAAGCTCAAAAGTTTGCTATTCATTTTATGCAAATGCATTTCCAAGCATCCAAATTATTTAAAAGCATTTTTAAGTAACTTCTTTAAGTTTTATTTCGAAGCTCACTTTAATGCGGTTTAATTAAGTTATAGTTTTAAATAAATATTTTACTTTTTTCGGGCTTTTTTAAAAGTTCTGTAACATTAAATGTAGTCGAATTATTTTTCAAGTGTAGCTTATTCAACAAATCTACTTTAGAAAACAAACTAACTTAACCTCAAGTATTCTAATTATTATCAAGCAAAAGCTGTTTGTACGAATTTCTTGTGTTTAAAATAAAAATTAAATTAAAGGGCTATATATTTCGTTAACGATGTGTAGAATATGGTAGAGATTTATAGAAAACTACAAACTTAATTATTTTCATATTTCAAAATCATTCCAAAGCTTTAAAAGTAAAGTTTTATTCTGTTTATAAAGCTTCGCTTTATACTTATTTTAATTTGTTGCGTTTATATAACTTTATTGTTAAATAGCTGCTCAAATTTCTTCAAAATGTTCTGACAAAATTTCTATATTTTATAGAAAATAAAACAATTCTAAAATGATTTAAGTTTTAAAAATAACCTAAAAACCTTAAATATTTTTAACTAAATATGTACAGTCTTGAGTAAAATTTAAACTTTATATAAAAACATGTTTTCTTAGAACTTCAGTAGTGGTTAAATTCTGTTAATTTGTTATTATTATATTATTATATCAAAAATGTTTTCACGTGATAGCATATACTTTGAAATTTTTACTGAGAAAATCTATTTTTTTCAAATAATCTTTAGCAACCCTAATGTTTTATAATGTTAATTATAATAAATTTCTCAAATTTTTTTCATGACTATCATTTATTGACGTAACAATGTTTAAATAGCAAACTTTTTTCACTTAAATTATTTTATTTTTAATTGGTTTTATCAATATAATCTTAAAATTACTTCGAAGACCTTATTATTTATAAGGTCTTACACAAGATCTATACATAGTTCATTTTTCACTAATAACCAATTACGAAATATTTATTACTTTATTAAACTAATGCAAATAATTTTTTAGTATTAAAGAGTAAAATGCACTTTTAAACTGGTAGGTGTCACGAAGACTTTTTTGCAAGGCGTTACTTTTGTTCGAAGGATCACTCTTGCACGAAGTCACTTATGCACGGGCTAGAAATATTTTATTTTAAACTTTTTTTTCTTTTTCTATCACTGTTAACCCTTACCTTGGTCGGTAGTTAAAAAAATATTTTATATTTGGTTTTTATTACTTTTCAAACTATAGCTGTTACCCTTACCCTTAGTTGGTGTTTTTAATTAATATTATTTTAAAGTATTATTTGGTCAGTATTTTTTTTTTACTCTTGTACAAAAGCATCCTATCGTGAAAAAGTGTCCCTTCGTGCATATTTGACCCGTCTCCCTTTTAAACACTGCGGTATAGTAAAACTTTTAGACTTATATTTTTTACTGTACTGTAATACTTTGAACAAAATTAGTTATAAATTAATTGACGTAAATTTGTTACTTTTTATTTTGCAAAAAATCTTGAATATTTCAAAATAAAATTCAATTAAAACATCAGTACTTTACTTTTATATTAATTAATACTATTCTAAAAACTAATCTAACTCAATCTTAAACTGTACATGGATAAGTAACAATTTGATATAAATCTAAGAAGCATTACTGTTATTTATAAATCATTAACGTTTACAATGTTTTAATACTTTTTCGTATTTTTCGCAACCTTTTCTACACTTTATAACTTTGTTTATTTTAAGTATTTAAAAGTTTAACAACTAATTGAACTTATAAAATAGTTTTCCAGTATTCTAATTTTTTAATATTTTATAAAATCATTTAGTAATAATACAAACTAGTTAACTTCAGTCAGAATGTTTTACATTGAAAAAATAAGAAAGTATTTTGTATATTTTTAAGTAATTAAAGACATAAAAACTTCTAACCTAATTTTATAAAATTTAAATTTAAGTAAATATTAATACATAATTAAAGTGGTTATATACGAATAAAATTTAGAACATAAACATTTATTTTAATTTAAAAAAAAAGAACTTTTTAAATATACATTTAAATTAAGGTTATAAATTTTAGTTATTTTTATTTCAAAATTAGAGTAAGTGGTACAATATTATTTTAAGTTAAAAAAAACAGTTTTTAAATTAATTTATGTTATTTAAAAAACAGAACTTTTCACGTACTAAACTTTAAGTACTGGTTCAAACGTTTTTAAAAGACAAAGAACTTTAAAATTTAATTTTGTTAGTTTTGGAATGAAAGTTAGACTATCACATATTAATATTTATTTATATGATAGTATATTTTTATTAGCAAATTAACTAAACATTTTGAATTCTAATATTTTTATAACGACTAAGTAGTAGTAAATATTTTTTAAATAAAATCTGTTTAACAATCAAGATTTAGTATAACTCTACAGACAAGATGCTAAAAATTAATAATAAGTATAAATAAAATTAAATCCTAAAATAAAGAGTATTTGTTAAACTCCACAAATATATTTCTGCTGTTACTACTAATTAGTAATTTTTTTTAGTTGTTTTAAAAAAAATAATAAATGAAAAAAATATATATATGTAATTTAAATTTCAAGGAAAAGTTCAATTTAAATAATTTTAAACCTAAAATTAACAAACAGAAGTATCTTAAAATAAAACATTGATTTTTCTGTATAATAGCTTGCTTTTTAATTGATTTAAAAATATTAATAGTTTTAAATAGCAAAGTATTAATATTTTCATTTTCTAACTTTTTATAGAACTTATTTCTATATTTAAAATGTTTAAACTGAAAAAATAATCACAAAAAGTATCAAAAATTTAATTAATCATTAGACATTAAAAATTAAGTTCTATAATTTTTTTATGAATCAAAATCTATAAAATATTAGTTTTATAACGTTTTAAAGTACATACTAAATATTTAGACAAAATCAACTGGTAAAAACAATAACTTCTTGCAGAAAGTAATTTTTAAAATGTTACAAAAATGTCATTAAGTCAATAAAAATTTATAACGTAAAATTATTGAGACAGTACATATTTTTTTTATTAACTTTTTTCTGTTTCGCTTGAATAAAATCAAATAATCAAAACAATAACATAAATTAGTTATCAAGCAAGTAGCTTTTAGTTAACCATTTCATTATGTAACTTTAGTATGATGGTTAAACGCATAAAAGATGTAAACAATTTACCAACTCAGAGTAAAAATTACTTTTGAAATTACAACAAACAGAAAAAAAATTATAAACAAAACTTTTTTTTTTAATAACATAACAAGGAAAATAAAAATCTAAAACTCTCGATATAATTTATTAAACTGCAGTCGATCTATTAGTGTAATCAGTACTAAAACTTATTTTGTTTAATAAATACATTAATTTTTCAGTATGTTAAGATATTAAGTAAGTTTTAGAAAGAATATACTAGATTCAATAATAAATTTAGTATTTAGCTGATATAGTGGCCGTATACCAGTAGAATCTTGGGATAGGTGTGAGGTTGATCATTATAAGTTTTAGTCTATTAAACCATTTACCCTTACACAAAACCAATATCCTACTCAGTACCCTATTGCTGTTAAATAAAATCTAGAAAATTACATATTTATTAAAAAGTTTAATTAGTTAATAAGAAATTTTATATTTTTATTAATATTTTAAATGCTACTTATAATAAATGAACAGCATAGAATAAGCCAGTTTGAAAAAAAAAAGTGTCATTAACGACATAGGGTTTTAAATTTAAAATGTCACTATTAAAATTCTAAGTTCTTAAGGGATTCAAAGTGCCAATATTGATAAATAAAACTCTTAAACGATTTCTAAACTAAGTATTGCAACTTTACTTTCAAAGTGTTTGATGCCATGCTCTTAATGTTGTAAAATTTACTTGGAGAAAAAATATGTGAAGTGAATTTATAAATTTATTATTTACATCTTAAACAAAGTGCTAATATTTTTTAATTGCCCCAACATCATATGAGTTTTTTATTAAATATTTTTTTTTTTTTCAAAAATGTAAAAAAATCTATAAAATTCTATAAAAAATGTAAAATAATTTCTGTATATATATAATTAAAAAAATAAGATTTTGTTTTATTACGCCCT
This sequence comes from Thalia democratica, assembly GCF_965202585.1. NCBI lineage: Eukaryota > Metazoa > Chordata > Thaliacea > Salpida > Salpidae > Thalia > Thalia democratica. The sequence goes on along the minus strand of NC_139166.1, from coordinate 45,096,691 downwards.
ACTAAATTTTAAATATCAAATAGTGGTATCCTCTTTGTTTAGATATTGCCATTTAATATTGAGCAGATATCAAAAAATTTTGTTTTCAGCAAAAGTAAAATAGCGCGAAAAGTAAAAAATTGCTTTAAAGTTATTTATATTTATTTTCTACTTTTAATATCTAAACATAATTTGAATTTATACTTTATAATCTTTGTACCATATATTATTTAGAAGTTAAGAAGTTTATAAAGTTATTAAAAATTAACAAAAACTAAATACACACGAAGATATCTAATTTAGTATTTTTTTTACTATTAAAAAATTATTTTTTATAATCAAAGGAAAATCTTAAAAGAGTTTCTGCAAGTGGTACAAGTGTTTTGTGAAGAAAATATCTAAAAAGTATGGCGACAAATTGGAAAGGTTTTGTGGTTATTAAACCATCCTTTAATACAAACTTGAAAAAATGTGCTTGCTGACCATGACCGATTTTCTACCGATTTCATATTTCTACCGATTTCAATGTATGCCATGCATATTACACACTAATCACCAAAAATAACTCATCAGCTGTATATGTGTCAAATTGACGCATTCTTTTAGGGGTCAAACCTTTATGTTCATTTTAAACATTAACAAATTTGACAATTTTTTTTGTCCAGTTCACCGGTTTCTAATGCTGCGACCTTTAATTTATCTTGGTGGATTATGAATTTGTTTTCAAAACGAGTTTTATAAAAACCAGCAAAGAAAATACCCCTTAAATTAACATTCCTACTTTCAATTTTTCTTAACATTCTTGATACTGATTGTCAAGGTCTGCTTACAGTTTCATGTTGACATCCTAATATTAATTTAAAAAAAAAATAATTTATATATTTTTTAATCTAAACAGTCACTTTTAACAATGTCTACATTTAATATGATTATTATTGAAATTAATTTGCTTACTGTTTTTAAAAAATACTAAATGGTAAAACATTTTAACTAACCTTGTAATTTTTGAGTACGTTTTGAGTATACATATCTGCTGGTTCTTTAAAATATTGTTAAATTTTTTATAATAGGAATAAATATGTAGGAAATTTGAATAGTATAACTATATTTATTGTGTTACTTCTATTTCAATGAAGACCAAAAAGGCTAGTCTGAGTTTTCTAAAACTACAAATAAAAGTTTATTTATTACTCTCTTTTTTTTAATTCGTAAATAGAAAATGTTTGGCTTATAAGATATAAACATAAGTTAAGGTTTCAAATTTTGTTAGTACTCTCCTTGAAATTAAATTTAAAATGTGATGTCATAATAAATTTGTAAATTATGATAGCCTACTTGTAAAAGAAATTGTATAAAGCTTTTTAATAGAAATGCTAGTATAAGTAGATAATGATGATTATTTTCTGTTTTGATAAATAAAATTATTGATTGTATCACTTTGTTTTAACTACAGTTAGTTGCTTGTAGAAAATAATACTAGAAGAAAACTCTTATTAACTTAAAGTTTATACAAACTTTAAAACTGGTTATATTAAAACAGATTCTTACACTTCTTATACTCAGATATTCATTGATTATACTCATTAGTATTTTGTGTTATTGTCTAACCTTTAAGTTTTGATTCTTATAGTTAATAATTTATTATTTTTGAGAATAAACAATTACTCAGTTTCACCGCAGAGCGGATTTTCAAATTGTAAATCTGTAGTAAAATAATAATATTAAAAATGACAAATATTTAGAAATTGGTTTGAGTTAAGCTTATATAAAAAAAATTAAAAAAAAAAAAAATAAATAAAAATTAAGAATTATATTAATGTAAGACAACCTTTAATTTTAAAACTATCAAATTATAGTCTACAAACAATACAATTAAACCATAGTATACTGTGGGGTATTGATATCTAATGGATTTAAAGAGATAAAGACTTTTACAGAGTTAGAAGTTATGGAGTAGTATATACATATTATTAAGCACACAGTTCTAATAATAAATTAATAATGTTCAAAATAAAACCAGGGAGTAAGCATTAAAAAATTTTATGAAAGTATTGTTGTTGTTATTGTTAACACAGATGTATTATGATGACAAAGTATAAAATGGCTTTTTGTGAAAAATTTTAGATAAGCAAAAATTAGAATGAAGGTTAGATTTCAGATGCTAAATTTAAAAAATAAGATAAACATTGAATATATTTAGTTGAGAGATAATCAAAGAGAGTATAAACTACTAATAATTCAACTCAAGAAAAAAAAAATATATATATAATAATAATAATATATATATTAATTCTCCAATAATTATGATTTACAACTGGGAATGGGTATATTATAATGTATGCACAATTTATCTTATATCTTAACAGAATTTAACTAATCAACAGACTTGAAAAAATAAAATAGTTTTAACAGTTTAAGACTGAGGATGGGAATAGTATTATAATACATGCACAAATAATAAAATATTTTTATATAATTGATACCTATGTGAGATATAAATTATAAATATTCATTTAAGTAATGTGGGCATTGGGTTATCAGTTCGTTTCTCTTGTTTAAGGCTTTTCTTTTGTCTGCTAGGGCTATATGGAGTCTTTCTAGGTTACATAAAGTGCACATGTTAGTATGGTTTGAGTTAGATTTTACTGATTCTACTATTTTCCATTCAATTGAGTATTTTATTTGGTTACTGTATAGATCCCATAGGTGATTTGCAAGTTGGGTACAATTTTTGGGTTTGCTTTTAAAAGGTTTTGGGAAAGAGGTTTTGTGTTCATTATATCTGGACTTAAATGTTCTTTTGGTTGAACCAATATAAATTTTGTGGTCATTTACGGATGTGGAGACTTTAGCTTGATATATTACATTACTTAGGCAACACTTGTTATCAACGGGGCAGTTTGTTTTTATTCTACAATTACAAAGTTTTTCGTTTTTATCTGATTTTTTCGTGAGTTTTTTGTTGTGGGAATTTATAAGGGCCATAATATTTGGTGTGCAGCAGTATGATATTTTTATAGAATTTCTGTTGATTATTTTATGATAGATGGTGTCTTTCTTAAAATGTTTATCTACTAAATCCAGGAAAAGTTTGCCAATTTTAGTCTTTACAGATTTACAAAAGGGGGGATTGTAATAAATGCAATTTCTTTTTCTAATTTTGTTAATGTTTGTACTATTAAATTTTTGTAGGTTAAATTATATTTAAAATTACTTTTATTTAATGCGTTTTGGTATAAGCCCTTGATGTTATTAAAAACTTCTTCATTTTTAGATAGTTTGCATAATCTTTTTTCAATCATTTTTGGTATATTGTTACGTATATTTTTAGGGTGGTTGGAATTGTTGTTGATGTAGCTAGTTTTGGAATTAGGTTTACGGTAGGGACTATAGGTGTTTAGGGATAGGTCCAGGGAGACGTCAAGAAATTCTGTGCTAGTGTTGCCAATATCTATTGTAATTTCAAAACCTATTGAAGACATTTTTTTTATAAGGGACTTTTTAATTTTTTCAAGTGTGGTTCCAGAGGATTGTTTTATGATTGCAAGACCATCATCTCTATATAAGCCTATATTTGATGGGCCTGTGATTGGGGATATTTCGCTTAGGATGTATAAGCCTATTAAATCGCAGACCTCGGCGCCCTGGAATGAACCCATAGCTATATCAAAGTTATTGTTATTTGTTTTTTTGGTCCAGATTCTGTTGTCATAAAATATAATGGTTTGGCAAGTGTGCATAAGGGTGTCTATTTCTTGTTTGTTGAAGGTTGTGTATTTTTCTGCAAATTTAATAGCTTTGGTGAGGTGTTCTTTTTTTATTGAAGGATAAAAATTTTTTATATCAAAATTAATGAAGCATTTATGGGATTTATCATTGAAAATATTGAACCATTTTATAACTTCTTCAGAATTTAACCATTGGGTAAGATTTGATTTTGATCTTATTTTGTCAATGTGGGTTTGTAAATTTATTTTAGCAATTTTACCAAGAAAAGATTTTGATGGGTTGATTGTTCTGCAACTAATGTTATGGGGGAAATTAGGTTTGTGGTCCTTGACAGTTATGAATGCTTCAGCTTTGAGGAACTTGGGAATCTTTCTATTTTTTGTATTATAGTTGGATAATATTTTGGTAGCTTCTTCATTAATTTTAATTGTTGGATCATTAGGTTTTATTGAATATTCACTTGTTAAATTATTAATAATTAGTTTTTTGTAAAGTTGAGGGCTAGCATAATACAGGTTGGAAGTTTTGTCAGATTTGACAATTACCATTTTAGTGTTTAACAGTTTTTTTATATCCTTTGACAGTTTTATTTGGTATTTTGATTTAAAGTTATTAAATTTGATATTCTTAATCATGTCAAATAAATCATCCTCAAAAGCTTTTAAATCTTTTATTTCAGGGGCTGATCTTCTAGAGGCAAATATTTTGTTAATGTCTTCTTGTGTGGGGGTGTCTAGATAATCATGGGGGTCTTGTAAATCGAAGAAAAATGCTTTCCATCTGAGTCTATTAATAAATTTGGATGTTTGGTCAAAAATTTTTGTCATGAAATACTTTTTGTTGCATATAGGAATATTTTTGAGGGAATGTTCAAAGTCAATTAATTTTAATTTGTCATTTTTTGTCATTCTATTTGAGAGAGTGCTCCAACTTTACAGTGAGCTGTGATTTAACTAGAGAGTCTAGAACAAATAAATAAGACACAGTAATCTATCCACTAATAGGAGATTGATAATTAATAATTTATTATTTTTGAGAATAAACAATTACTCAGTTTCACCGCAGAGCGGATTTTCAAATTGTAAATCTGTAGTAAAATAATAATATTAAAAATGACAAATATTTAGAAATTGGTTTGAGTTAAGCTTATATAAAAAAAATTAAAAAAAAAAAAAATAAATAAAAATTAAGAATTATATTAATGTAAGACAACCTTTAATTTTAAAACTATCAAATTATAGTCTACAAACAATACAATTAAACCATAGTATACTGTGGGGTATTGATATCTAATGGATTTAAAGAGATAAAGACTTTTACAGAGTTAGAAGTTATGGAGTAGTATATACATATTATTAAGCACACAGTTCTAATAATAAATTAATAATGTTCAAAATAAAACCAGGGAGTAAGCATTAAAAAATTTTATGAAAGTATTGTTGTTGTTATTGTTAACACAGATGTATTATGATGACAAAGTATAAAATGGCTTTTTGTGAAAAATTTTAGATAAGCAAAAATTAGAATGAAGGTTAGATTTCAGATGCTAAATTTAAAAAATAAGATAAACATTGAATATATTTAGTTGAGAGATAATCAAAGAGAGCATAAACTACTAATAATTCAACTCAAGAAAAAAAAAATATATATATAATAATAATAATATATATATTAATTCTCCAATAATTATGATTTACAACTGGGAATGGGTATATTATAATGTATGCACAATTTATCTTATATCTTAACAGAATTTAACTAATCAACAGACTTGAAAAAATAAAATAGTTTTAACAGTTTAAGACTGAGGATGGGAATAGTATTATAATACATGCACAAATAATAAAATATTTTTATATAATTGATACCTTTGTGAGATATAAATTATAAATATTCATTTAAGTAATGTGGGCATTGGGTTATCAGTTCGTTTCTCTTGTTTAAGGCTTTTCTTTTGTCTGCTAGGGCTATATGGAGTCTTTCTAGGTTACATAAAGTGCACATGTTAGTATGGTTTGAGTTAGATTTTACTGATTCTACTATTTTCCATTCAATTGAGTATTTTATTTGGTTACTGTATAGATCCCATAGGTGATTTGCAAGTTGGGTACAATTTTTGGGTTTGCTTTTAAAAGGTTTTGGGAAAGAGGTTTTGTGTTCATTATATCTGGACTTAAATGTTCTTTTGGTTGAACCAATATAAATTTTGTGGTCATTTACGGATGTGGAGACTTTAGCTTGATATATTACATTAATTAGGCAACACTTGTTATCAACGGGGCAGTTTGTTTTTATTCTACAATTACAAAGTTTTTCGTTTTTATCTGATTTTTTCGTGAGTTTTTTGTTGTGGGAATTTATAAGGGCCATAATATTTGGTGTGCAGCAGTATGATATTTTTATAGAATTTCTGTTGATTATTTTATGATAGATGGTGTCTTTCTTAAAATGTTTATCTACTAAATCCAGGAAAAGTTTGCCAATTTTAGTCTTTACAGATTTACAAAAGGGGGGATTGTAATAAATGCAATTTCTTTTTCTAATTTTGTTAATGTTTGTACTATTAAATTTTTGTAGGTTAAATTATATTTAAAATTACTTTTATTTAATGCGTTTTGGTATAAGCCCTTGATGTTATTAAAAACTTCTTCATTTTTAGATAGTTTGCATAATCTTTTTTCAATCATTTTTGGTATATTGTTACGTATATTTTTAGGGTGGTTGGAATTGTTGTTGATGTAGCTAGTTTTGGAATTAGGTTTACGGTAGGGACTATAGGTGTTTAGGGATAGGTCCAGGGAGACGTCAAGAAATTCTGTGCTAGTGTTGCCAATATCTATTGTAATTTCAAAACCTATTGAAGACATTTTTTTTATAAGGGACTTTTTAATTTTTTCAAGTGTGGTTCCAGAGGATTGTTTTATGATTGCAAGACCATCATCTCTATATAAGCCTATATTTGATGGGCCTGTGATTGGGGATATTTCGCTTAGGATGTATAAGCCTATTAAATCGCAGACCTCGGCGCCCTGGAATGAACCCATAGCTATATCAAAGTTATTGTTATTTGTTTTTTTGGTCCAGATTCTGTTGTCATAAAATATAATGGTTTGGCAAGTGTGCATAAGGGTGTCTATTTCTTGTTTGTTGAAGGTTGTGTATTTTTCTGCAAATTTAATAGCTTTGGTGAGGTGTTCTTTTTTTATTGAAGGATAAAAATTTTTTATATCAAAATTAATGAAGCATTTATGGGATTTATCATTGAAAATATTGAACCACTTTATAACTTCTTCAGAATTTAACCATTGGGTAAGATTTGATTTTGATCTTATTTTGTCAATGTGGGTTTGTAAATTTATTTATAAATTTATAAATTTATTTATTGATTCTTATAGTTCACCAAAAATAGTCATTGCCATTTCTACAACTCGACCAAAATCCAATGAAAATTTTAAATTTTCATTAAAGTAGTATCTAACAAAAATATTTAATGTTTGTTTACCGAAATAAAAACTAACTTTTAGAACTTAACTTGTTTTTATTAGTTTCATAAGATAAACCTAGTTCATGGTTGCCACTCATCTAGCTGAGAAAAATTTCCTGACTTTTCCTGACTTTTTCCTGACTTTTAACCAAAATTTTCCTGACTTTTCTAAATCAAACTCTTAAATTAAACTTAAACTAAAATACATAATCTAACACTTGAAACTATATAAAGCTTTCAATCTAATTTTAATACAGGTTAAAAACAACAGTTTTTTGCTGAATTCTATCATCAAACTTCCAGTACATCACTTAAACCATCTGTGTATGATTGATGTTTGTAATAAACAGCTCTATCAGCAAATACTTGTATTATTACCTTAATAACACAGCTTGTCTGAAAAAAGACACAAATTTTTAGCATTTACTACCATGAATGTATCTAGATAAACTAACGACATATAAGGAACTTTGTCATCTATATATTTTTCAAAAATATAAAAATGTAAAGTATACACATTAACTTGTTAAATAAAATAATAAACTAACTAGTTTATAACTAGTTATAAAGAATTCAATTATTTACTTAAACGAAAAACAATTTGATTCTTAAATTATGCTAGATAAACTTTTGTGTATATACCACAGTTTCACTATGGAATTGTCCTTGCTAAAGGCCATCAATACTAAAAATCTTACAAAATCTGCTTGTTCAAGTAGGGTACTTATTTAAAATATGTTAATAGAAAATTATTGCAGTTTTATAAAGGATGTTTTTCTAATTTATACCAGATGAAGGCATTGGAAATAAAATTAAATATTTTTGTAAATTTCTAGGAAAATTTTGGAATTTTTTTCTGACTTTAAAGGTCTTTTAATTAATTTTTACCATTTGAAGGCTTTGGAAAACAAGGAATTTTGTAAATTTAAACTGACAAAATCTGACTTTCTTTTTTAAATTTTATCAAATTTCCTGACTTTTTTTCAAAACCCCCCATTTTTTCCTGACTTTTCCTGACTTTTGTGATTTTTTTAAATTTTTCCTGACTTTTCCTGATTTCCTGACTTTTCCTGACCGAGTGGCAACCCTGCTAGTTGGTAAAATTTTTATGATATTAATAAAGGACATTTAAAGAAAGTAAAACTTTAATATCATAGAAAAGATTGAAAAAACACTACATTAAAATCTTTAAACCAGCGTTTCCCAAGCTGGGCCAAGTGGCCCCCTTTGGGGCCATGAGGTCATAATTTGAAACTTACACTTGTTATTCTAAAGTTGATGATGAAGAGCAAAAAAAAAGTCTTAGGCGTTATTAATGGTAATTTTTTGAAAAATCTTGTTGGAGGGGGCTATAGCCTTTTTATTTCTTTAAAGAGGGCCTTTTAAAAAAATTGGGAAACCCTGCAATAGGTATTACGGAACAACATGAAACTTACATATTATTGATTTCATAGTGAAGTTTAAAAAAAAAGTTTTAGGTGTATTTAAAGGTAATTTTTAAAATTACATTAGGTATTATGAGAAAATTTGGAAAATTAAAGAGTTTTAAAGGATCCGGTTGGATCCTAATTTAAAACAAGTCTACGATCCAGATGGATACTATTTTTATGGATCAGGTAGATCACTAGTTTTTCGATTTAGAAATCAAACAAAAAAAAAATCATTTTAGCTTATACATTTTTAAAATATAATTTTCTTAGACTTATTTTATGTGCTAAGTTTTTTATTCCGTATAAAGTATTTTCTCAAATCTTAATTTTCTTATGTTTTTTCTTTTCTGTTCTTTATAACATAATCACTCAACTATTGTGTCTAGTTTGTATAAAGTTGTTTAAGTACCTTTTAATATAATTCAAGTTTAAATTTAGCTATGGTTAATAGTGTGAATGTTATTTGTATTAAAACCGTACAAGTTTCTTAATTTAAAAGTCCAGTAAACATTATAGACTAACGTTTAGAGAGCTATTTCGGAACATAACATACCAGGAAAGCAGTAGACAAACAAAAAGTGATAAAGCTTGCGTTTACTAAAGATTAAAACAAAAATCAATGGAATTAATTATTTTTTAAGAAAAAAAATTCAAAAATAAACCCTGCTTCCTAATATAAAATTTTGTATAACTCTTTTCACTATATTGAAATTAACGTTCTTATATTTAACTTGTAAAATTTGAGACATTAGTTTATTTACTTCTATTTTATAATAGCAATGGTAAAAATTTAATTTTACCTAATTTTATTTAAATTTTAAAACAGTAGAAAGCATAATTTAAATTGGGTGACTCTTTATAAGAATTTTAGAACATAGAAGAAATTTTTGCGATGATAATTTTAAGAAATAGCACAAAAAACTAAATTTCATTTGTTTAACAAACTTGATAATCTATAAAATAAGTTTGATTAAAAAGTAAGTATGGTAAAACATTATGCTAAATAAAACTTATTAAACTGTTTTATTATATGCTCTAATAAATAAAATTAAGAAAAGAAAGTAGTTTTTGATAAAAAACATCTAAAAAACTGTTTGATGTAGATTATTAGAAAAATATGCAAAAATAAAGAGCTTCATAAAAAATTTAACAAATTATTAAACAAAGTAATTATCAAACTGAAAATAATAAAAAAATATTTTATTCTGTAATACTTCAATTTAGTTAAGAAGTATAAAATTTAAATTTTTAGAGTGATAAAATGAAATAAAAAGTATACGTTTTTTAATTAAACTATTTTGATCAAAAGTTAATTTTTTTAGAGAGATTCTTTTAATGCTACTAAGTGTTTTTCTGAGGTACAACAATTTCTTTATAATTACTTTATAGATATTTTAAAAAATCATAACAATTTTATTTCTTACTAGCCTACCTCATATGGACTTAATAAAATGTTAAAGTGCAATTTTTGAGTATTTAAAAAAATATGTACTACTTTTTTTTAACTATGCACGTCCATTAGGTAACCAAACTGTCAAAATTACGTCATAATATTTTTAGTTTTGTGCAAGTTTTTTACTTCTGTTTGTGTACTTTTAGTTTTCAAACTTTAATTAGTTGATGAAATAAACATTGAAAAATTTGTTCAATTGATAAATTTAGATATTAACTTTGTTTATGTTTTACTTTATTACTTAAAAAAACTTCGAACATTTAGCTAGTTTAATCAACAGTTTCTTTATAAATTCTAAAGTTTGGAGATAAAGTCTGAATGTAAAGACTACCTACAATGTGAAGTAAGCTATAAATTTAGTATTTTACGTCAACCAAAAAAATATCGTGAAAGAAAACTGCAGTTAGCCTCAGCGTTTTTAAAACTTTATTCAACAACATTTAGTTAGTACATTTAAGTCCTATGAATTATATAATCATTACATTTTCTAGTTATTTATTTAATTTAAAAAATATATGTATAAAGTTTGAGTTTATATTTTCGGTCATTTTGTAATTTTATATTATTAGTAACTGTTCCCAATTTATACTAAAATCTGATGACTTTTCAAAAACATTCAAAACAAGTTAAAAAATCTATAGTTGCTTACTTTGTCTAAATCAAAGATTGAAAAGTATTTAACTATTGCAGGCATTACTGAAATAATTCTGCTTATATTGTGTATTTTAGAAATTAAATCTTTAAACAAAATTAGTTATTAATAAAAAATTAAAAATTTCCCATGACTCAAAGCAAATCAATATTTTTGTTTTTACTGTAAATCAATTAAAATATAAAAATCTAATTTGGTAACTTCAACAAAAACGCATGTAATATACTATGTTTATACATTTCAAATTCGTATTTTTTTTGTATTTTATGTCCTACGTAACTTGATGAACCTTTTCTAATTGACAAGAAAATAACTGCATAGGAAAAAAACTTAGTCCAGAAAATTTTACACTTAGTTGTTGTTCTAAATAAATAGAAATTAAAAAATATAAGATTATAACTAAAAAAGTTAAATATGGTAGGTAAAAATTCATTAAAGAAAATTTTAACAGTAAACAAAACATTTTTGTTTTAGTCACATGGTTACAAAACTGGTTTTTCAAGTTTTGTAACGGTTTTTCAAGTTTTAACTTGTTTTAATGCTGTTTTTTAGATAAAAAATCTATTTTAGCAAAAAACATATCAATAAAACTTTCGTAGTACTTTTCATTTCTATATTTGTGTATATAGTCACATAAAATTAACAGTTTCAAAATTTTATTTAAGAAAATTAGATTTTAATTAAAACTTGAAGTTTCACAAGTTCTTTGTTTAAACATCATCTATAGCTTTTCTGGAGACGGGTCAGTTTTGCACGAAGTTACCGTGGTTACCGACAAGGGTAAAGGTTATGGATGACAGTGATTGTTAAATAAAGAAAAAAAATAAAACATAAATTAATCTCAAAAAAGTAAAAAAAAGAAAAATAATAATATCAAACAAGGATAAGGGTTAGGACTTAGGAGGGTTACAGGTATAGTAAAAAAAGTAAAAAAAAGAAAAGAAAAAGTATATTAAATAAAAAAAAATAAATAAAATAAGAAAACAAAAAACTATTTAACGCATTTGTAATATCTGAATAATGGAAAACGCCAAGTATAATATAATACTAGATAAAAATAGTAAATAAGTTTTCGACTATAAAAATATTTTTCATTGCATATAAAAATAACTGTCAAAAGTTATCTTGAAAATTAAAATAAGATTTATAAATTAGTAATATATTGGCATAAAAACTTGAGAAAAAATAAATAAAGCCATAGATGCGTCAAACTACTTAATTTAGAAAAAATGTTGCTGACCATTGTTTGAACGCTTAAATTACGAACTATAAGTTATTTTTCAATAGAACATAGAGAAGTTAGAATTTCATAAAGTTTTTGAAATAAGCCCTTTGTAAAAGATTTATACATCTACACAGCTATTTATTTCATAGCCAACTTTCTAGACATTAAAAAAAATATTAATAGTATTTCTGTATTTTCAACTAAAAACTAATTTTTAAGAGATATTTCTTAAAAAACTTTTAAACTTTCTCAGTAGTCAAAGTTTTGAAACTTAGATTTAAAAAAAAGATCCGTTTCTTGTAAAGGAGGTTATCATTACTCTTAAATACAAAAAAAATTATAGAAATAGAAAATAATTGCTAAAAAATCAACTATCAACGTTTTAGAAATACCGATTAAAAGTTGTAGAAGATATATTTTTAATGATTATTAAAATAATCAATATTTTTTATTTTCTTTTTTTCTTTAAATTTTCAGATATTTTAAACTGTTATTTTAAATAAACAACGCAGCACTTCGTTCAAATCTCCACATTTATGTTAAGGTGTAGCCGAACCATGCTGTGATGGTTTGCACTCACACACTTCACTCGAAACTTTGTCAAATATAGTACTTTTTTTTAACTTGATGAATTATATACTTCTTTTATTGATAGTATATTTTAAAAAACAATTATGCATCTGTTTGTTTTCAATTTTTATAGGGTTTTATAAAATCTATATAACTATTGTTTATTGAACGACAAGAAAAAATGCGCTCAAAATGTTTGGTCCAAACACCTGGTGCACGAAAAAAAAAATAATTTTTGTTTACTGTTTGTAGTCCTTTTGTTGTGGTTGCAATTTTTAAGAATTTTTAAACAAAGACACTGAGAATTTATGTTACTTTTTAGATAAATAGAAGTTTCTTTGTGGGCTGAATAAAAGCTGTACTTTTAAAAAATTTTGTATTTATATATTTTATTATTCATTCTTTAAATTGTGCTGTACAAGTCAGAAGTAAAGTTTATTAAGTCCTAACTTAACAAAAAATTTTTCGGGAACATCTTGAAGCAAAGTTAATTAAAGTAGATTTTTGTAAGTGGTTCGTAGATAACTTAAAATACAAATGTGAAATAACTTGTGAAATAACATTGAAAGTATTTTTGCCCAAATAATAAAACATTAAATACTATGCAAATTTTAAAGATCCCTTGCTAAAAAATTGAGCCCAAATTTTCACAAAATTAATTTAGTTTTTCAAAAATTATTGGTGCTTAGTCTAAAAAGAACTATCATCCAGGTGAAAGAATAACAAAGAAACTTAGTTTTAAAGTTTGTATTTATGAAAAATTCAAAACTAGTTTTCTCAGATAATTAAATATCGTTTTTAATACCTTATACTTCCAAAGCTCTTTTAAATTTTGCTAAACTTAATAAACCTAAAATGCAAACCATTTGTCAAAAACGTTCGGCCCTCTCCCTTGACTTTAACAGTCATAGTTTATACTTATACCCAATAAAAACTCACCTTTAACTATTTTGGATATCTTTAAAATTAATTTAAATTGAGATAAAATCTTTTTATGGAAAGAAAAGTATATCTTATCATTAAATTAAAATAATTGTCTAATTATTTTTAAAAAAATGTTTGTGGAGTCTGTTTGTTATGATTTTTTTTTAAACAGATGTCTAAAGTTTATATGGTTAAATAAAAGCTAAATTTTGAATATAAAAAATAGTTTTTGTAACTTACATAACAATACAACAATAAACTTACATAATAATAAAAATTTGTCATGTAAACAAACTTTACTTGAATTTCTCTATTTTTTTCATAATTTTTCAGATACTCATCGTCATTTGTTTTGCATTTATTTATATTAGGTCTGTACATTACAAAACATGACTTAGTATGATTCTACGTTTTAGTCAAACAATTAATATTAAATTTCAGCCAAGAATATTAAATTTCCAATTATACTTAAAAAAGGTACGGTCATATCTGTGTTTCCTAGAGCATATCATCATCCCTGAAAAAAAGTTTTAATTATTCGATGAAAACATTGTTTAAACTTTACTACTTTTGTGGATTTGCTTCTGCTTTCTTCGTAATTTTTAAATGTTGTACATAAAAAACTAAAATGTTCAACAACATATGACCACTTAAGTAGATTTGCTACTTTTTTTTTTGCACTATACTTGGAAAAAGCTGAAACTAGTTTTAAAATAAATTTTATGATGTAATAATATAATTGTAAGTTAATAATTTATGAGAGCCTGTTTGTGTAAGAAAACCAATAAAAACTTTTTTAAAACATTCGATTAAAAATATTAATAAAAAGGAATATACTAAGTTTAGGTATTGCTTTTGAAGTAGGCATTGCAACTTTGTACCAAATTACTTGCTTATTAAAGTTTAATTACACTTATCTGTCTTTAAAAATTACTTTGCGTGAACTATTTTTTTAATAAAGAAAGATTGAAAATAGGGTTGTAACAAATTATACTCCTACACGTGTGTTAACCTGGTCTTTTCTTTTTAACTATTGTTTTTTGTTTTGATGTTTTGATTCTTAAAGTTGATAATATAAACTCAACTATTCAATCTCGACATCAAAAAAGTAAGGTTTACTTATTTTCTTTAAGTTGGAATTTAACTAAAAATTGGCATTTAACTAAAAATATTCTATAAAATTTTAAAACCTTTACTATTTTAATACCAAAGTTAAAACCATTAATAATTTTTTTAGCAACATTTCAAATTTTTAATATTTGAATTATGTTATTTGAAAGTAGATAAATTTAGTTTACTAATTTAATTGGGTTTTATCTAAGATTTTTATCTATTAACAACACTATCTTAAAACTTAACAATTAGTACTTGAAAGGTTTTAGTACTTATTTTAAACTTAAAGTTAGTTTTCATTGATATTAAAGTTTATTGAGCGCGTATTATTTGAGCGTTTATTAAAGTTTTAGTAAATATTTATTTTTAACGAACACAAGTGCATACTTCTACATAACTAATTTTACTATCTAATTGTACTAAAAAGCTTATTGAGCGCGGAAATGTATATATACAAAAAATTTTTTTAGAAAATTGAATTTTTAGTATACATCAACAACTAATAATTACATATATAATTATTAGTTTAATTCATAAATACTTAATTTTAATTACATATATATATACATACAAAAAAGACTTTAACACACAAGTAGACATTTTTATTACTAAATAAAGCGTTTTATCAAACCAATTGTAGTAAATACTTTAACAAAAAAATATAAAAACTGTACTACCCCAATTAAAAAAGCCAAGAACCACCAAGCTTCAAATTACTCTGTTATTTAATTTAATCATTTTAAATATAACTGATAGATTAATATGAAAGTTACTTATTTAAGTAAATTGTTTTAAGAGCATAAGAAATATTAGAAGCATCAAATACTGTAAGCTTTATGTAAATGACTGGACTTAATTCATGTTTTAAAGCTATCTACTTTTACCATACAACTATATCAATGGTCATAGTAGAACTTATGCACAATTGTGTGCAATGTGCATAAAAGATATTTTACTGGCGCAGAAAATTAAGTAAGGTTAAAAAGTATTTTTTAAATGACGTTTGCTTTGTCTGTTTTCTTTACAAAAATTAAATTAAAGCATAAATTAACAGATTATATATACAGATATATAACACGTTTTTTATATGTTATTATACTAAAATAACTTTAAAAATCGTATTTTGTAATATTAAGTTTTACGTTTTTAGTCTTATGAGCATCAGAATAATTTTTAATAGTTTATTGTGCAGTGCACAGCTTTAAAAAAATAAATAGACAGTCATAATTAATAATTACACAAATTTATAAAATATTTAGTCGAGATTTTTTGTTGTTTTTTCAAACTTATAATTTGTTTTGTATCATTTTGTGTATTAGCAAAAAATTATCACTTACAACTACTAATATTATTATTTTACTTTAACGTGTATGAGTTTTAGATTAATATTAATGGCAAACTCATTAAAAAAATTGTTTGTTAAATAGTTTTTAAAAATAAATGTCACTACTCTTTGTTAAAGTTAGAGTATTGAAATCTTAATCAATTTCGATTTTTTAAATAATGTACTCAACCACTTTTATATATTTTTTTATCAGCAAGGAAAAATTACAATGTATCTTTTTTTTCTTAACTTATTTTTATTATTTTTCTCAATTACAAATTTTCAAAATAAAATTGTTAACGTTACTACTGTTTGCATTTCAATAAAAAAGATATACAAGTTTCTAATTGTTTTCTAGAAAATTTATAGATAGCGTGTCTTTCTTTTTCCGCTAATAAAAAAAAACTTTTTTGCGTTCACAAGTTAATAGACTAATCGTCTTTTGTTAATAGTTATTGTTTTGAATAGTTAACATTTTTATTGTAAAATCATAAAACAAAAAATCTTCTTTTTCTTAATAATGTTTGTTAATATTATTATGTATTAGCAATCCAATATTAAATCATTTGAATTTTATTGTATCTTTAATTCTTATAATAAATGTTATAATGCTTAACCAATTTTAGTTATTATAAATTGTAAATGATATCAGAAAGTTAAACCTTGATTCTTTTTTTGACTTATTTATCTGCTCTGTCATACAAATATGCTGGTGAACACTTGCTTGGAGGTTTGAACTTCATTATTTTCCCACACTTTGTGGGTTTTATTGTTGATATGTTAGCCTTAGCAGTGTCCTCAAAATAGTGTGTCATCAAGGGCTTTTATTTATTTATAGGATAGTTTTAATTTTAATAATTATATATTTTGTTTCTCGTTTGATTTTTGTATAAATTTAAGTTTGAATATTTTATGTTATTTATCTTGTTTTTATAATATAAAGGAACATTTTGTTGAGATATTGAACTTTTCTTAATAAAACTTTGTTGTGAGAGAAATCATTTGTAAAGTTTTTAAATATTGATCAAAATTTGTGTTAACTATTGCTAGCAAGAAGTTTGTTGTTTTGTAGTTGTTTTTAATTTATACTGCTTAATGGTATTTGCTACTTAAATTTTTAACAGCTATTTGACGAGGCTGAAGTTTGATAGACATTTAAATATAAGATTTTTAACACATTCAAATTTTTTACTTACAGTCATAACAGCACTTTAATACCGCTCATACTTACATTAGAACAATGAAACTCTAGAACCTTGTTCCATGTGCGTAGAACTACGTCATCAAAAAAAAATTAACTTTCTACTATAAAAAAAAATAGTTATGGTACGCCGAAAAATATCGAATTTATTAACAAAATAATAGAAGAAGCTTAGTAAACATCGTTTAAAACCGCTCATACTTACATTAGAACAATGAAACTCTAGAACCTTGTTCCATGTGCGTAGAACTACGTCATCAAAAAAAAATTAACTTTCTACTATAAAAAAAAATAGTTATGGTACGCCGAAAAATATCGAATTTATTAACAAAAAAATAGAAGAAGCTTAGTAAACATCGTTTAAAACCGCTCATACTTACATTAGAACAATGAAACTCTAGAACCTTGTCCCATGTGCGTAGAACTACGTCATCAAAAAAAAATTAACTTTCTACTATAAAAAAAAATAGTTATGGTACGCCGAAAAATATCGAATTTATTAACAAAAAAATAGAAGAAGCTTAGTAAACATCGTTTAAAACCGCTCATACTTACATTAGAACAATGAAACTCTAGAACCTTGTTCCATGTGCGTAGAACTACGTCATCAAAAAAAAATTAACTTTCTACTATAAAAAATAAAATATTTAAGGTACGCCGAAAAATATCGAATTTATTATTAAAAAAAAAGAAGAAGCTTAGTAAACATCGTTTAAAACCGCTCATACTTACATTAGAACAATGAAACTCTAGAACCTTGTCTCATGTGCGTAGAACTACGTCATCAAAAAAAAATTAACTTTCTACTATAAAAAAAAAAATATTTATGGTACGCCGAAAAATATCAAATTTATTAACAAAAAAATAGAAGAAGCTTAGTAAACATCGTTTAAAACCGCTCATACTTACATTAGAACAATGAAACTCTAGAACCTTGTTCCATGTGCGTAGAACTACGTCATCAAAAAAAAATTAACTTTCTACTATAAAAAATAAAATAGTTATGGTACGCCGAAAAATATCGAATTTATTAACAAAAAAATAGAAGAAGCTTAGTAAACATCGTTTGAAACCGCTCATACTTCCATTAGAACAATGAAACTCTAGAACCTTGTTCCATGTGCGTAGAACTACGTCATCAAAAAAAAATTAACTTTCTACTAATAAAAATAAAATATTTATGGTACGCCGAAAAATATCGAATTTATTAACAAAAAATAGAAGAAGCTTAGTAAACATCGTTTAAAACCGCTCATACTTACATTAGAACAATGAAACTCTAGAACCTTGTCCCATGTGCGTAGAACTACGTCATCAAAAAATAAATAACTTTCTACTATAAAAAATAAAATATTTATGGTACGCCGAAAAATATCGAATTTATTAACAAAAAAATAGAAGAAGCTTAGTAAACATCGTTTAAAACCGCTCATACTTACATTAGAACAGTGAAACTCTAGAACCTTGTTCCATGTGCGTAGAACTACGTCATCAAAAAAAAATTAACTTTCTACTATAAAAAATAAAATAGCTATGGTTCGCCGAAAAATATCGAATTTATTATTAAAAAAAAGAAGAAGCTTAGTAAACATCGTAAACAAAATATTATTTATTTAGATATTTTAACCTTTAAAACAACATAACTAATTTGTACAAATAGCGAAAGTTAGATAAAGTATAATGTAAGAATACATTAAAAAACACTTGAAAATATGCCTGTTTAAAACTGATATTTAAATTTAATTTTTCCAACTTGCATTGGTTTTATCACTATTTAACTATTTACGTTAATGAACATTTATATTGGATAACAGTAAGCTTTTTTTAAACGTTAAATACTTTCTTCAAAAAAGCTATTTTTTGTGCTCAGTAGAGCGAAGGATCTGTTGGCTAAACGCCAAGCCACCCTTTTTTAAGTTCATTATGCCTTAATATTTGTTGCATACATATTTACATTTTCTTACTTTTTTTCAAAGTTATTTTTAAAGAGATGTTGTTAAACAACTTGATGCAAAATATTCAAATATATAATTTTGTACTAATGCTTCTTCAGCGTAATCATACAGTTCTTTGTTCGTGTGCATTAATTTTAGTGTTTTTTAAGTTCATTATGCTTTAATATTTATTGCATACATATATGTTCTAACTTTTTTTCAAAGTTAATTTGATACTAAAAGTTGTTAAAAAACTTATTAAAAAAATCTTCAAACATATACTTTTGTACTAATGCTGCTTCAGCGTAAACATACAGTTCTTTGTTCGTGTGCATTAATTTTAGTATTTTTTAAGTTCATTATGCGTTAATATTTATTGCATAAATATATACATTTTCTTACTTTTTTTCAAAGTTAATTTTAAAGAGATGTTGTTAAACAACTTGATGCAAAATATTCAAATATATAATTTTGTACTAATGCTGCTTCAGCGTAATCATACAGTTCTTTGTTCGTGTGCATTAATATTAGCGATTTTTAAGTTCATTATGCGTTAATATTTATCGCATATATATATGTTCTTTTTTTTCCAAAGTTAAATTAAAACTAAAAGTTGTTAAAAACGTTATTGACCAAATCTTCAAATTTGTTTTTTACCAATGCTTCTTTAGCGTAATCATACAGTTCTTTATTCGTGTACGTTAATAAAATAATATTTATTTACTTTGTTGTATGTGTATTCAAATAAATAGATTGTGACTTTAATTCGAATATTTAAGTGCTTTTAAAGGTACCGTAACTATTTTATATTTTATAGTAGAAAGTTAATTTTTTTGATGACGTAGTTCTACGCACATGGAACAAGGTTCTAGAGTTTCATTGTTCTAATGTAAGTATGAGCGGTTTTAAACGATGTTTACTAAGCTTCTTCTATTTTTTGTTAATAAATTCGATATTTTTCGGCGTACCATAAATATTTTATTTTTTATAAGAGAAAGTTAATTTTTTTTTGATGACGTAGTTCTACGCACATGGAACAAGGTTCTAGAGTTTCATTGTTCTAATGTAAGTATGAGCGGTTTTAAACGATGTTTACTAAGCTTCTTCTTTTTTTTTAATAATAAATTCGATATTTTTCGGCGAACCATAGCTATTTTATTTTTTATAGTAGAAAGTTAATTTTTTTTTGATGACGTAGTTCTACGCACATGGAACAAGGTTCTAGAGTTTCATTGTTCTAATGTAAGTATGAGCGGTTTTAAACGATGTTTACTAAGCTTCTTCTATTTTTTGTTAATAAATTCGATATTTTTCGGCGTACCATAAATATTTTATTTTTTATAAGAGAAAGTTAATTTTTTTTTGATGACGTAGTTCTACGCACATGGAACAAGGTTCTAGAGTTTCATTGTTCTAATGTAAGTATGAGCGGTTTTAAACGATGTTTACTAAGCTTCTTCTTTTTTTTTAATAATAAATTCGATATTTTTCGGCGAACCATAGCTATTTTATTTTTTATAGTAGAAAGTTAATTTTTTTTTGATGACGTAGTTCTACGCACATGGAACAAGGTTCTAGAGTTTCATTGTTCTAATGTAAGTATGAGCGGTTTTAAACGATGTTTACTAAGCTTCTTCTATTTTTCTGTTAATAAATTCGATATTTTTCGGCGTACCATAAATATTTTATTTTTTATAGTAGAAAGTTAATTTTTTTTTGATGACGTAGTTCTACGCACATGGAACAAGGTTCTAGAGTTTCATTGTTCTAATGTAAGTATGAGCGGTTTTAAACGATGTTTACTAAGCTTCTTCTATTTTTTTGTTAATAAATTCGATATTTTTCGGCGTACCATAAATATTTTATTTTTTATAGGAGAAAGTTAACTTTTTTTTGATGACGTAGTTCTACGCACATGGAACAAGGTTCTAGAGTTTCATTGTTCTAATGTAAGTATGAGCGGTTTTAAACGATGTTTACTAAGCTTCTTCTATTTTTTTGTTAATAAATTCGATATTTTTCGGCGTACCATAAATATTTTATTTTTTATAGTAGAAAGTTAATTTTTTTTTGATGACGTAGTTCTACGCACATGGAACAAGGTTCTAGAGTTTCATTGTTCTAATGTAAGTATGAGCGGTTTTAAACGATGTTTACTAAGCTTCTTCTATTTTTTTGTTAATAAATTCGATATTTTTCGGCGTACCATAAATATTTTATTTTTTATAGTAGAAAGTTAATTTTTTTTTGATGACGTAGTTCTACGCACATGGAACAAGGTTCTAGAGTTTCATTGTTCTAATGTAAGTATGAGCGGTTTTAAACGATGTTTACTAAGCTTCTTCTTTTTTTTTAATAATAAATTCGATATTTTTCGGCGAACCATAGCTATTTTATTTTTTATAGTAGAAAGTTAATTTTTTTTGATGACGTAGTTCTACGCACATGGAACAAGGTTCTAGAGTTTCATTGTTCTAATGTAAGTATGAGCGGTTTTAAACGATGTTTACTAAGCTTCTTCTTTTTTTTTTAAAATAGATTCGATATTTTTCGGCGTACCTTAAATATTTTATTTTTTATAGTTGAAAGTTAACTTTTTTTTGATGACGTAGTTCTACGCACATGGAACAAGGTTCTAGAGTTTCATTGTTCTAATGTAAGTATGAGCGGTTTTAAACGATGTTTACTAAGCTTCTTCTATTTTTTTGTTAATAAATTTGATATTTTTGGCGTACCATAAATATTTTATTTTTTATAGTAGAAAGTTAATTTTTTTTTGATGACGTAGTTCTACGCACATGGAACAAGGTTCTAGAGTTTCATTGTTCTAATGTAAGTATGAGCGGTTTTAAACGATGTTTACTAAGCTTCTTCTTTTTTTTTAAAAATAGATTCGATATTTTTCGGCGTACCTTAAATATTTTATTTTTTATAGTTGAAAGTTAACTTTTTTTTGATGACGTAGTTCTACGCACATGGAACAAGGTTCTAGAGTTTCATTGTTCTAATGTAAGTATGAGCGGTTTTAAACGATGTTTACTAAGCTTCTTCTATTTTTTTGTTAATAAATTTGATATTTTTGGCGTACCATAAATATTTTATTTTTTATAGTAGAAAGTTAATTTTTTTTTGATGACGTAGTTCTACGCACATGGAACAAGGTTCTAGAGTTTCATTGTTCTAATGTAAGTATGAGCGGTTTTAAACGATGTTTACTAAGCTTCTTCTATTTTTTTGTTAATAAATTCGATATTTTTCGGCGTACCATAAATATTTTATTTTTTATAGTAGAAAGTTATTTATTTTTTGATGACGTAGTTCTACGCACATGGGACAAGGTTCTAGAGTTTCATTGTTCTAATGTAAGTATGAGCGGTTTTAAACGATGTTTACTAAGCTTCTTCTATTTTTTGTTAATAAATTCGATATTTTTCGGCGTACCATAAATATTTTATTTTTATTAGTAGAAAGTTAATTTTTTTTTGATGACGTAGTTCTACGCACATGGAACAAGGTTCTAGAGTTTCATTGTTCTAATGTAAGTATGAGCGGTTTTAAACGATGTTTACTAAGCTTCTTCTATTTTTTTGTTAATAAATTCGATATTTTTCGGCGTACCATAACTATTTTTTTTTATAGTAGAAAGTTAATTTTTTTTTGATGACGTAGTTCTACGCACATGGAACAAGGTTCTAGAGTTTCATTGTTCTAATGTAAGTATGAGCGGTTTTAAACGATGTTTACTAAGCTTCTTCTATTTTTTTGTTAATAAATTCGATATTTTTCGGCGTACCATAATTATTTTATTTTTTATAGTAGAAAGTTATTTATTTTTTGATGACGTAGTTCTACGCACATGGGACAAGGTTCTAGAGTTTCATTGTTCTAATGTAAGTATGAGCGGTTTTAAACGATGTTTACTAAGCTTCTTCTATTTTTTGTTAATAAATTCGATATTTTTCGGCGTACCATAAATATTTTATTTTTATTAGTAGAAAGTTAATTTTTTTTTGATGACGTAGTTCTACGCACATGGAACAAGGTTCTAGAGTTTCATTGTTCTAATGTAAGTATGAGCGGTTTTAAACGATGTTTACTAAGCTTCTTCTATTTTTTTGTTAATAAATTCGATATTTTTCGGCGTACCATAACTATTTTTTTTTATAGTAGAAAGTTAATTTTTTTTTGATGACGTAGTTCTACGCACATGGAACAAGGTTCTAGAGTTTCATTGTTCTAATGTAAGTATGAGCGGTATTAAAGTGCTGTTATGACTGTAAGTAAAAAATTTGAATGTGTTAAAAATCTTATATTTAAATGTCTATCAAACTTCAGCCTCGTAGCTATTTGTGGAGTCACTTTGGTGGCAGTTATATCATAATTGGATTGTTGTTTTGTTCAAAGTGTTGGCAGCACTTGCTTGGTGATTTGAGCTTCAGGATTTTTCCACACTATGTGGATTTTAATGTTGTTATTTTAACCTTGTTAGTGTTTGCCAAACAATGTGTCACCAGGGGTTTTTTAATAAAAGGTTAGGATTGGTTTTTACTTTTATTTTTGTTTGTTATAAACAGGGTTGCCACACACTCAGGGAATCTCAGGGAATTTTCAAATTGTAGAAAATCTCAGGGAAACTCAGGGAATTTTGGCATTTTTCTTTTAACTCAGGGAAACTCAGTTTTGATTTTTTCTCTAATTTCAGGGAAGTTTTTGAAAATCTCAGGGAAATTTTTTTCTAGATCTAGAATGAGGTTTAGTTAATCCAGTTTCAATATTTTGTTCAAAAGTAGTAATTTTTATTATTTAAGTGGTTATTTAGAATTTTTTTAGCCTTGCGGCTAGTTCTTCAATATTCTTAGTATTAAGATTGTAGTTTTTTTAAGTGTTAAATTTATATTTACTTAAGTAAAATCAAACAGTTTAGAGAAATGAAAGTTGTTGTTAACTATTCATTGAAAAGTTCTAATAAACTTTTTCTTTTTAGTTACTTATGTAGTTTAAAAAACACTATGTTGTACTATTAGTTCTTATTTTTTAAATAATAAAGTTATTTGTTATTTGTTTACAACCACTTGTTTTCAGTAGAAAAAATTAAAATGAATACAGATTAGTGTTGTATTACTTTTGTTAAAAAAATAGAGGTTAAATTTTTGTTTATAAATAATAATTTCAAAAGTAGTAGCAGTAATGGTAATTAATTTTTTAGTGTGAATGTTTTAATATACTTAATAACTTTTTTGCAGATTTAATTTAAAAGCTTTTTTAAGTATTATGAGTAAAGTACAGTTTAAAACCTTGTTTAAAAAAAGTTGGCTTAACCATGAAGACTTCAAAGATTGGTTACTTGAGTATGTAGACAAAGAGATGTTTAAATGTAAGTGGTGTGGTGATGATACATCAATGGCCTTATCCAACATGGGTATAAGGGCATTGAAATTGCACAGTATGTCAAAAAAACATCTTAAATTGAAAGCCTCTAAGAGTAAAAATAATGCAATTACTTCTTATTTTGGTGGGGCTAATAGTTCAACTAGTATATCAGCTGCAACTTCTTCAACAGCTGCTGAAATTTATTGGGCTCTCAAGTGTACCAAAGAAAACTGGTCAGGAAACTCTTGCGATAATAATAACACTTTATTCACTACCATGTTTCCTGATAGTGAAATTGCAAAAAAGTTCTGCATGAATAGAACTAAATATTAATATATAACAAACTTTGGTATAGCCCCTTTTTTTAAAGATGTCTTTAAAAAACAGTTTTGTGCTCGTCTTTTTATTCCATTTCATTTGATGAGTGTTTCAATAAAGTCTTGCAAAAAACTCAACTAGATTTGGTGGTGTGATGCATGAAGAAAAAAATTGTACACTGTCAATATTTTACTTCAGCATTTTTAGGTCACTGTACTGCAGATAATTTAAAAAAAGCCCTATTGACCGAAATTCAAGAGTTAAACCTAAAAAATTTGATCCAAATTTCAATGGATGGACCAAATGTGAACGTTGCTCTTGCAAAAAAAGTTGAGTCTACCTCAACTTATTAACACAGGGTCCTGCAGCTTGCACATTATTCATGGTGCATTCAAGTCCGGTGTTGAAGCTACACCTTGGAAAATAAAAAAAGTTTTAAAACATCTCCATTGCTTATTTGATCACACATCAGCCAGAAGAGATGACTATGTAACTGAAACTGGGTCAACCACCTTTCCTTTATCATTTTGCGCCACAAGATGGTTAGAGTCAAAGCAGATAGCTGACAGAGCCATTTTTATTTGGCCTAATGTTGTTAAAATGGTATAGTACTGGAAAAAACTGCCTGGTTACAAACAGCCACCAGGTCAAGATTTTATAACTATAAGCAATGCTATAAAGGATGATGTATTAATAGTTGTGAAGTTGAATTTTTTTAGCTTTGTTGACTCAATTTTGGTTCCATATTTAACAAAGTATCAGGAAAACAGCCCAAGCATTCCTTTCATGTATGATGATATACAGAAGTTAGTATACAAGTTAATGAATATTGTTTTTACTACTTCTTTCATGAAAGCCCATTCAAATGGAAAATAGCTACTTGAACTAAATAATGAGCATTTTCAAAATAAAAGTTTTCACAAAAAAGATGTAGAGTTAGGATGTGCTGCTTCTACTTTAATTCAAGATTTGCTAAATCAAGGTAAAGTTTCTAACATTTTGTTCAAGTCATTTCAAAATGAATGTAAACTTTTTATATTTGCTATAATAAAAAAAATTAAAACAAGAATGACTGTTGGTTTGAACTTTTTAAGAATGGCTGCTGTTTTAAATCCGGCATGTCTAATTGGAATGGGTAAAGACCGTTGTGTCAGAAACTTTACAAGGTTGGTCCAACAACTTGTCAGCATGAAGATACTAAAAGCAAAAGAGGGTGATGACAGCATTAATCAATACATTGATTTGTTAAGTTCTTCTAACACTCAAATACTTTTTGAAAATTTTATTGAAAAAAGTCACAGTTTAGACACCTTTTATTTTGACACACTCGATATCCCAAGCAAGTATAAAGATTTAACAAGAGTCCTTGAGGCTGTTTTTGTGCTTCACAATGGATTTGAAAGATTTGAAAAATACTCAGGGAAACTCAGGGAAATTTAAGGTTACTCAGGGAAATTTTTGGTCACTCAGGGAAGATTTTTTGGCTCAAAGAGTGGCAACCCTGTATAAATAAAAATTCTGCTTTTTTTTGTTTATAGATAGATTTAGTTTTATTTTTTAATTAAAAGGTAAATTGTTTCTTGATAAATAACCTTTTTTGGTTTTTGATCTTATTTTATATAGTTTTTACTAAGCTACAAAATGCTTTTTACAGATTTTAAAAATTCAAGATAATTTTTGAGATATAGCTGGTCAAAGTTGGAGGCAACAATAGGATCCTTATGGGAGGCGCAAACTAAAAGAGCAAATAACTAGAAATCACTATAAATTTATCTCCTCCTACGTTTTTTGAGATAACTACCTCAAATTTTCAGGAAATGTTCCTTGCAATATTTAAAAACTTCTGTTGGAACAGAATTTAAAAAAAATCTTTCCGCCAGAATTTTCTAAATATATCAAGGAACATTTCCTGAAAATATGAGGTAGTTATCTCAAAAAACGTAGGAGAAGATAGATTTCTATTGAAATAGTCTATTTTTGCCGTTTTAGTTTGCGCCTTCAATAAGGATCTTATTGTTGCCTCCAACTTTGACCGGCTATATCTCAAAAATTATTTTGAATTTTTAAAATCTGTAAAAAGCGTTTTGTAGCATAGTAAAAACTATAAAATAAGATCAAAAACCAACAAAGGGTGTTTACCCCCCTATGCCCTTAAGTTCAATAAAATAAAAACTAAACAAACCTATCTTTGGCCACATTTTGAATGGAGACAAAACAATAACATTAAATCCCAAATTTAAAAAACCAAGCCATCTCTGCCCACACCCAGTCAAACCACCATCAATCAGCCCAAAAATAAATTACAAATATACTAATACCAAAAATTCATCTTAGTTGTTAAAAAATATACAGAAAATTAAGTTTGACTTCTATCTAATTGATTTTTAAGTAAAACTATTTGTTAACAGATTGAAAAGCTCCAAAGTAGTTCTGATCTTTTAGGTTTTTTGGAATTTCCTCCCACACTTTACATCCAAAATAGATTAAGGTTTTAGAACCATAAATACTATTTACTCTAGGGATATAATAATTTGTCTCTAAAAATCTTGTTGAATGATTGTGAAATTTTTTACTCTTGTAAAGTAAGGCTTAAAGTTAATTGGCAAAGTATCACCTTTAAATTTGTGCATAAAAACTCCTAACTCATATTTGAACATATTTTCAACATCTAATATTTTCTATTCATTTTTATACTGTTGGCACTTTCATTCCTACCTTTAAAATAAATACACCTTAATGCTCAATTTTTAAGTTTATTAATCTCAGTAATTTCAGTTTTACTCACCCTACCCCAACACAACAAACTCTATCTTACATGACTCATCAGAAGTGAATTAAAGATATAATACAAGGAATTTTGATTTAAAAAGTACCTTGTTTTGTATAAAATACCTATTGTTTCAGTAACTTAGTTTTTACTGCTTCAATACGGTCAGACCAATTGAGGTTACTATCAATTGTAACACCAAGATACTTATGATTTTCTACCTTTAATATAGATGAATTACCTATTTTTATATCTAAATTTGTGTTTTTCTACACTTCTATTTTACCCTAGTGAAAGAGTATGAACCTTGTTTTATTTACATTAAGTTTAAGCCTAATGTCAATTAGCCATTTTCATACATTTTCCAACTGTGAGTTTAAGTATTTATTATCTCTTTGATAGGTGTTTTTCTTCAGGGTAGTATATAACAGGATGTCATCTGCAAAGTTCATGACTTTTAGGTTTGTATTGTTTTGTAAATTATTGATGTAAACTAAAACAAAAAGAGACCCAAAACTGAGTCTTGTGGCTCTCCTATTTCTATACTTTTACAACTTAATACATACACAGAAAAATCTACTGTTTTCTTTCAGATAGGTATGATTACAATAGTTTAAGCATTTGCCCTCTTATTCCATAATAGTCTAACTTGTTTAACAATATTTTTCTGTCTGTACAGTCAAATGCCTTACTCAGATCTAACAAAACTACACAAACAGCATTACCTTCATATTAATGAGAAGGGAAGGAAAATTACATTTGATATATATATATATTTATCTATTTATTTAATTATATAAAAACTATAATTTAAACAGCTGTTTCACACATTGAAATGTAAAATTTCATGTAATCGTCAGTAAGTTACAGTTTATTATAATAGTGAACAGAAATTTCGATTTTAGAATTTTTATAATAATTATGACGTAGTAATGGTACAGTTTATTGTACGATTAGCTGAATTTGAAATACGCTGTAAATGTTATTCTATGCTTTTTAGGAAAGTTTAAAAAGGTTATTTTGGAAAAATGTTTTAAGCTATTAGAAAAAAATTTTAGGCTGTTGGGAAAAATGTTATAAAATGCTATAAAATACTTGTGTTTGCCGCTTCGATTTTATTTTGTTTTAATATTTAGTTGGTTTTAATTTTGTTAAAAAAGTATTTTTGATAATGGATGCATATGTTTTGTTTTTTGCTTTTCTTGTTTAGTGTTAC
Source organism: Thalia democratica (assembly GCF_965202585.1). NCBI lineage: Eukaryota > Metazoa > Chordata > Thaliacea > Salpida > Salpidae > Thalia > Thalia democratica. The sequence goes on along the minus strand of NC_139166.1, from coordinate 45,068,002 downwards.
GTTCTTATCTGATTTTTCGATTTCTATTTTTTCTAAGTTACAAAGTTTGCAGCCGAATTTAGTATTGAATAGAAATCAAAAAAACGTAACACTAAACAAGAAAAGCGAAATATATATATATGTATATATAACAATTTTTTTTTTCTTCCATGATTTAAAGTTTTTTCTATTTCGATTTTTCGATTTCTATTCAATACTAAATTTGGCTGCAAACTTTGTAACTTAGAAAAAATAGAAATCGAAAAATCAGATAAGAACGTAACACTAAACAAGAAAAGCGAAAGACAAAACATATGCATCCATTATCAGAATAATTTTTTAACAAAATTAAAACCAACTAAATATTAAAGCAAAATAAAATCGAAGCGGCAAACACGAGTATTTTATAGCATTTTATAACATTTTTCCCAACAGCCTAAAAATTTTTTCTAATAGCTTAAAACATTTTTCCAAAATAACCTTTTTAAACTTTCCTAAAAAGCATAGAATAACATTTACAGCGTATTTCAATAAACTGTACCATTACTACGTCATAATTATTATAAAAATTCTAAAATCGAAATTTCTGTTCACTATTATAATAAACTGTAACTTACCGACGATCACATGAAATTTTACATTTCAATGTGTGAAACAGCTGTTTAAATTATAGTTTTTATATAATTAAATAGATATTAAGCTCCAATTTGATTTGTCAGCACTATCAATCAGAACTTTGTATAAAACCTTAAATATATGTATATATATAAAATAAGGTTAATGTTTAAACTTAAACACTTTCAACTGAGCCCACTTGAAGGGCTTTTAAATAATTTATTGAAATGGCGATTTTAAAAATTCTGGAACATATGTTTCATAAAGCTTTAATTTTTCATAAAGCTTTAATCATCAGCCAGTTAAATTCAAAATAAAAAGCACTGTACTAAACAAAGATACAAAAGATATGCAAAAAAACAAAAAACAGTATGACGTAATATTGTACATTACAAATATTCAGTACAAAAATCGATCTACCTTCTAACTAATCAAACAACCAAAATCAACGAAAACAACAGTTAATTGACTATAAAATGCTTCAAAATTTGTTGTGTTTTAAGAGAAGCTGTTTTATATGTCGACAAGACGATATAAATTCGCTCCTCTTATTTAAACAACCTTCCTTTTTTAACACATACATAACGGCTGTTGATTCTTTTAAGCACAGCCTACAAACAGGGTTGTTACCATCTGCTATTGGCTGTGCTCTTTTTATCACCTCCCAAGTTAATTTAAAATCAATGTTTTTGCGCTTAAGGCCGCAAACATACTCTGAAAGCTCAGTTTCATTTTCGTATACACCACCTTTAAAGGATTTTTTATGGTTGGCATACCGAAATCTAAATTGAGTGGAGCATAAGCCGATGTAGAACTTCTTTTCAAGGTCAGAGTTAACTGTTGCCTTGTAAATAATGTTCTCTAACCGGCAATTGCCCCCCTTCAAATTGTATTTGCAGCCACCGGCGCAATTACACTGATTTTTGATTAAATTACTTTTGTTTAAAATCCTTTGATTATGTGACTTAATTAATCTCTCCAAATTTGCCATACATGAATAACTGATTTGCATATTATGTTTGTTAAATATCTTTGATAATGGGTTATTTTCGTTGAAATGTTTTTTTACTAGATTTATAAATTCTCTGCCGATGTTTGTTTTAACTGAAGTACAGAATGGGGGTTTATATCAAATTATATTTCGCTTTCTTTTACTTTTATTGGTCGTTTTGTTTTTTTTCTCCGTTGTTTCAAAATTAAGTTTATCATTGTAACCGCATTTTTTCATTATTAGTTCGTAATCTTGTTGATGTAATTGTAATCTTGTTGTATATATATATATATACATATTTATCTAATTATATAAAAACTATATTTATAATGTTTATTGAACAAAAAAAAAACGCTCAAATATTTGGTCCAAGGATCTGGTGTACAAAAAAACCTTTTGGTTATTGAGTCATACACCAGGATACAGCTTAAAGTCATGTCCAGGACAAATATACAGCTGTTTCATACATGAAATATAAAATTTCATGTACTCCTCAGTAAGCTTCAGTTTATTACATTAGTAAACATAATTTAGATTTTGAAAATTATTATAATAATTGTGACGTAGTAATGACACAGTTTGTTGTACAGTTAGCTGAATTTGAAAATAATAAGCTGTGGTTGTTAATTTATGCATTTTATGAAAGTTAATAAAGGTTATTTAGAAAAATATTTTAAGCTATTAGAAATTTTTTTTTTGTACTGTTGGAAAAATGTTAGAAAATACTCGTGTTTGCTGCATAAATTATATTTTGATTTAATATTTAGTTGTTTTTAATTTTGTTAAAAAAGTATTTTTGATAATGGATACATATGTTTAGTCTTTTTCTTTTCTTGTCTATTTTTTGTTTATAAATCTATCTTATATTACATTTTGTGAGATAACTACCTCAAATTTTCAGGAAATGTTCCTTAATATATTTAAAAAATTCTGTCAGAAAGAATTTTTTTTAAATAAAAATATTATATGAAAAATGAACAAAAAAAAACAGTTTTTTTTTAGTTTTTATGTTATAAAATTTTTATTTTTTTTAAATTCTGTTCCAACAGAAGTTTTCAAATATTGCAAGGAACATTTCCTGAAAATTTGAGGTAGTTATCTCAAAAAACGTAGGAGATAGATTTTTAGTGACTTCTAGTTATTTGCTCTTTAAGTTTGCGCCTTCCATAAGGATCCTATTGTTGCCTCCAACTTTGACCGGCTATATCTCAAAAATTACCTTGATTTTTTAAAATCTGTAAAAAGCATTTTGTAGCTTAGTAAAAACTATATAAAATAAGATCAAAAACTAAAAAAGGGTGTTTACCTCCCCCCCCTATGCCCTTAAATTGTTCAAATATAATATTTTTTCTTTTTGAACAATGAAAAATATAAAGATTATTTATAACATGATTAATTGTAAATTATTTGATAATATTTGAAATAACAATAAGAGACATTATAAATAACAAACAAAAATAATTTTCTACTAAGCCCTGGTATACGGTATAAAAGAAGAGTTGTATAAGAGTTCAAAATTGCTGACCCTTAAAGTTGTAGTAACCTAATGGACATCTCATATCATATGAGTGTTTAACACTTGAAAGGACACTTTTTTTGATATGTGTCATCTACATAAAAATGCAGGTTTACCACACACTCAGGGTATTGTAAAATTTTGAAAAATCTCAGGATATTTTTTATTTATTTTTTAAACCCAAACTGAATAAAAATAGTTTTTTTAATAAAAAACTTAGGATAGTTTTAAGATTACTGGATATCTAAGTTTTTTTTTAGATTTTTAATGACATTTATTTTCAATATATTGTTATTTTATAACCAAATTTGTTGAAGACTTGTTTTTAATTTTTTTTGAAAAGTTACAAAAACTATTTTTAAAGATTTGAAAAAACTCAGGAGGACTCAAGACAATTTAAGGTTTTTAGAGTGGCAAAGTTGGAAATGTTTTTTTTTATAAATTTAGCTAATAAAAATAGTTAGTTAAACTTACAAAACTATCAACCTATAAAGCTATGTGTTTAACTTGGTTGTCACATACTTAAGCTAATTTATTAAAGTTTGAAGTTTTTAAAAAGCTCAGGTTTTTTTTTCAGTTTGTGTGAAAAAACTTAAACCAATTTTCCTTAAGCTGAGGATTTTTTTAGAACTATGTTTTTTCTCTTACTTAGTAAACTATTTTGTTGTTTTAACTTTTTTTTTTGATTATTAAATGAATGTTACAGTTTTTAGCTCAAAAATGTTTATTTTTTCAATTTTGTTATAACTTCCAGCTAGTTTTATGTAACTCAGGTTCTTTTACCTCAATGAGTGGCAACCTTGATTTAATCAATAGTGCTTCTACAATCTATATATTTTTTCAAATAGAAAACTTTTGAAACATTCTTAATGTTTTCTGATTTAACCTTTTGATTTAAAATATTTAAAACTTACATTAAACCAAGGCCTTTTAAAGTAAACTTTAGCTGCAAAGGGAGGCATAACAACTAGATATTTTTGAGTTCATGATGAAGAGCAATAAAAAGTTTTAGGCGTATAAAGGGTGTTTATTGATAAATATCTTTGGAATGGGCCATTTATTTTTTTGTTTCTCAAAGGGGGTTTCTGAAAAAGTTTGGGAAACCCAGTTCTAAATCATGATAAGTTTTTTTATCATGATAAGTTTTTTTGAATAGTTTTTTTATTCACAGTTTTTTTAGAAGTTCAACAGTGTTCTCACTTTCCTGTATTTTCCTATTTTTTTTTCTGAATGTTTTCAATTTTATGAAAAAAACTGGATATCTCTGAATTTCAATATTTTTGGCCTAGTGATGGATTGGAAATTACCAAACTCAAAAATAACAGAAATACATATTTTTGTTACATGCTAGTGCTTGCAAAGACAGTTATTTATAAAAACTTTTTTTTCAGTTTCTAAAATATTGTTAGACTAAGTCTATGAAATTATTTATTTAAAATTTTGTTTATTTAGTTACTTTAAAAATAATTTTAGCAATAATTATAATTACAGATATTTAAAAAAAATTAAATTATACAAGCAAAATGGGGAAGTCCTATGAAAACTATATGTGTAAAAAGGATTTTCATCCTTCATCTAATGACAATATAAAGCGAGTATGGATGAGACAACAAAAATTAGAGTATGAAAAGAAAAAGCAAGAGGAGATGATGGACTTATACAGGTAACTTAATTTATTTCTTCATTTTTTGGAATTGTCCTTAAGTTTGATAAAATAGATTAAAGTTCAAAACAATATATAAAGGTTGCAGTACAAGTATATACAAAGTATAAGCAGGGTTGCCACAAGGTCTGGAAATCAGGAAAAACTAAAAAAATGACAAAAGTCATGTAAATGGGAGTTTTTGAAAAAAAAAGTCAAGATATTTGACAAAATTAAAAAAAAAAAGTCAGATTTAGTCAGTTTAAATTTACGAAATTCCTTATTTTCCAAAGCCTTTAAAGTCAGACTTAAGTTGCAAAATTTTCCTAGAAATTTACAAAATTATTTAATTTCAAATGCCATCATCTAGTATAAATTAATAAAATATTTTTAATTAAACTGCAAAATTTTTGGTAATTACTAAGGATGATGTTGCACCAATATCAAACTGAAAATATATTATACTCAATGTCATTTTTAACCATAATTATAGGCAAAAATCAATGTTTTAAGCCAAATATGTTTATTCTAAAAAGATTCTTAGTTTTAAACAAGTTATATAGATACATAGTAAGAATTAAATTTATTTATGATAAAATAAAATATTAAAAGATTTTATTTTACAATATCATAATAAATATTAATTATTTTTGATATAGTCCTTATATTGTTAAATAAAAGCAATCAACTGCTTAAGTTTTATTAGTTTATGATAAATAAGTTAAATTTTATTTTTATATTTATAAGACGTATATTTTAGCCTAAAAATATGGTTAAAAACAATATTGAGTATAATATATTTTCAGTTTGATATTGATGCGACATCATCTTAGGTAATTACTAAATTTTTCTTTTAACATATTGAACAACTACCCTATTTGAACTAGCAGTTTTTGTAAGCTTTTTAGTATTGATGATCTGTAGTAAGGACTTCCATAGTTAAACTGTAATATATACACAAAAGTTTATCTAGCATGATTTAAGAATCAAAGTGTTTTTTGTTTAAGTAAATAATTGAATACTTTTTTATTAAGCAGTTAGTTTAGTATATTACGTAACAATTTGATGTGTATACTTTACCTTTTTATAATTTTTCAAAGTTTAAATTAGTAAAATAAGTTAAAAGAGAGGTATATGCCATGATTAAGTTTACTTATTTGTATTTTTGCGTAGAACAACATAAGTTTTTTAAATAAATAAGAGTAGATTATAAATTTTATACTAAATGATAAGAGGAAATATTTTATTCAACATATATATAGTTTAAGTTTAATTTTATATTTAAAAGTCATTAGAGTTTCTAACTTTTTTGTACAAAAATAGATTTAACTCTTATACAAAAGGTTAAAGTACAATTTTTTTTAATCAAATACCATTAAAGATCTAGACAGTTTAGTAAAAAGCCTCATATAAAAGTGTAGCTGGAGCAATTTTCTTTGGTCTGTTTTTTTGGCAGTTTACGTATTCTCCTTTATGTTCAACTTCGTTTTAACTCCTATACTAAAAAAAAATCCTTTCATAACCTTAAAAATATATAGTACAATCATTTTTTTTATTCACCTTGTGACCTAAATTCTATTCAAGTACATCTTTTTTCTCTTTAAATTGAATTTTTTAAAATTATAATTTTTATAAGTATTTAATAATTTTTCGATAATATTTTTTTTAACTACAACTTTTAAACTGCTGAAGTTAATAATTTTATTGTGAAGTAATTTTCTTTTAAATTTTAACTCGCTCCTATCATAACTTGTTAAGCTATCTGGATTTAAACCTATCTCAATTCTTTTTTTCAAGATTTAAGATAATTAACAAATAATCAATTGAAACCAAGTTTGAATATAGAGCATAATATCAAATATTTAAAAAATATATACCGCCTAATAACCTTAAAATTATGTTACACAGTTATTTTGAAAAAGTCTTAAAAAACAAAATGCCATTGTTTAATACAAGTACAAATTCACTGTTATATAAACAATAGTTTTAGTTTTAAGACTTCTAATTTTGACTTATATAAGTTTTATTTTTTTTATTGTATTTTAAACTATAATAAATAAATTTAACACTTTTTTTATAATTTTTTTATTTGGAATAAAACAAAATTTCTCAACAACCATTTATAAAATATAGTTTAGCTTTTTGTAATAAATTATTTACATATGAAGGCAAGCTTTTAATTTTTTCTTATTATAATGTTTTTTGTTTGGCAATGCTGTTTTTAAAAAATAAAAGACTATAACTTTTCTTTTTCAAAACTTCATAGTATAAAGTTTATTTTTGTCAAAAGCATAAAGATGTTGTAAATTTCAAGCAATCAATACTACATCAATTATTTCTTCTTTTTAGTTTATTTCTTCTTTTTTCATCTGTGTTTCAAAGAAACTTTGTAATATATTGATCTGGATTTATGAAAAAAAAGGAGTTTTTAACTTTGTGGTTGTTTTTAAAACACTAAAAGATATATAAACTTTTTTGTTTTTATCAATATAAATTTAGAATTTGTATAATTTTTCTCAACATGTAAGTTTTAGTGTTAAATAGTCAAGTGTAATTTTTATTTTTAATATATGTCTTAGTCTGTTACCCCATTTTTTTAAACACTACACACTTTGTTAGTTTATGTATATTTACATATATAGTTTCATAATTAAATCTTGAAAGTTTATTGTAACTGCAAAAAAAAACCATTGGATGTGATGTGCCAACATCCGTATATGTGTTAAATAACCTCAACTAAGAAGTTATTAACTTCCGTCCTTATCAAGGGGATTGCTAACCAGCTCTCCTTTTGTTTAACACACTATTTTATACGCTAAAGCTCGTATATATACGCGTCAGTTAATGCATATGCTAGCGTTTGTTTATGACGTCATAAAATGATAGATGCGTTTTGCAATTACTTTTAATAACTACTTAACCGTTTACATTATTTTGAAATATAATTTTTTGTTTTTACTTTATTTTTTTAGTTCTTCAAAATAAAATAAATTAGTTTTTATTAGTCATTTAGACTTTCCTTGCTTATATATGAAGCTAGAAAATGAAATAAATTAAGAACAGTTGTAACAAGTTATTTGGATTGTATTAAAGTATAAATTGTTTCTATTTGAAAATACTACTGCTTAAGGAATAAAAATACACAACTTCAAACAAATCAAAACTAGCTAAATTTATCCTTACTGCCTCAAGTTAACTTTTAGTAAGTGAACAGTCAAAAAAATGTAATGTCTTGAAGATAACAGAGTTAAATGTACATAGTTTTTGATTTCAAATTTAATATTTTACATTAAAAAAAACATTTTTTAATCTTAAAAAGTAAATCAAGTACAAATATAATAACATTCTATAGTTTTTTTAATGTTTTGACATATTTTCCTGCTTGTCTTGAGAAACATGCAGTAGAAACTAAACATTTACATTGATTATTTATAACTCTCATTGATCACTTAACTAGATTCAAATTTAGTACTTTTATGTGTAGTTTTTACTGAATGTTTTTGACGACAAATAGGGAAATAAATTTAACTTGTTCAAAAACTAAGTAATATTTTTTATTTGTACCTAATGTATTATATTTTAGTTCAAGAAACATAGATTAAAAGAAAGTTGTTGTAGAGTTACATGAAAATAAGTTTGTCTAAATTATAATTTTTTGTGAATAGTATCTCATTATATTTTAATGTAATATTGTAATATAAAAGTAAAGTACAAATTTATAATAAATAAATATGTTTACATTGTACAGAAAAGAACAAGATATGCATGAAACTAGAGTATTGATGGGAGATAGCAAGGCAAAAGTAGGCTTAAGTTTTATGTATGATGCACCTCCAGGACTAGAAAAAAAAAGTAAATTTATATATCGACTTATTTTGATAGACATTACACGTAAGAGTGAAATTATACTTAGTTTATATTATGTATTTAAATGCATACAGAATTTTTAGATTTGATAAAAATATTAACTTTATTTATATTTTTTTTACCTTTGTTTAAACAACTTTTTGTTCATTTTATCTATTAAAATTATTTTTCTATTATAATTATTATAGTAGGTTTTAAATACTACTTAAGTATTAATGTTACAATCAACCTAAAAAATAACAAACTTCTAAACAATCAAATCATGACAGATGCAGAAGAAGCAAAAGATTATAAATTTGAGTGGCAGAGAAACGCGCCTCGTGAAGCTTGGATGAAGAACGATAAGTCGACCTTGCAAGATCAACCGTTCGGTATTGCTGTGAGAAACGTCAAATGTATAAAGTGCGGCCAGTGGGGGCACATTAACACTGACCGAGAGTGTCCGCTTTTCAATAAGACTTCTACTTTTACCCCTGCTGCTAACGTTAAGTCTCACAGTGGGTAAGTATCTGAATTCTTGTCTCTTTTTATTTATGCTCGATAATGTTTCAAGTGTAAAACAGTGACTCAAATTTTTGAATTACATAAACTTAGAATCTAGTTTCAAGTTTTAAATCTTGTTTCTAATTTTTAATGATTAACATAATATGTGACTGTTCTAGTTAACAGTTTTTTAGTCAGGTTATTTTTAGTTAACACGTTTCTAAATAAGTAACCGCTTAGTATGGTAGTTTTTTGTAGTCTGAATTTCTAATGGAAGATATTTACAGATACACTGATGAAGGTGTAGCTTCCTCACTGCAGATAAAATCCCGATTATTCGATCCAGTAGGAGGAAAATCTAAAACTAACAGCAAAAACCATCAACTTATTGAAGAGAATGAACAGGTTAGTGTTTTTAACACTTGGACAGAAATAGCTTCAGAAAAATTAATACGTTATATTGATTTATAATGAAAGTTACTTCAAAGCTAAAATTTGGTATAAAACTTGCTAATTGTAATTTATACAAAATTAGTAGCATACTCTGAAACATATTAAACTTTTTACATATATAGTATTTAAATTACTTTAAAAAAAAGTTTTTGGAGCTTATATTGAACATAACATTGTATTTAGATAATATTTTTTGCAAATAGGACAGTGAAGTTTCATTTTTGCAAGGACTCACTAAAAAGGAGAAGAAGAAGTTGCTGAGGAGGCTGCAGCGAATTGACGGTGAGAAAAGCGGTAAAGTTACTAAAAAGAAGAACAAAAAGTCGAAAAAGAAAAAGAAGAGGCAAGTTTCGAGTTCGTCTTCAGACTCTTCAGATGAAGAAGATCACAAGAAGAGGTCAAAGAAAAATCGCAAGAAAAAAGAAGAGAGCAGCTCGTCGGAAGGTGAAGGGAAATCAGCGAAGAGCAAAAAGAAGAAGAAGGATAAAAGAAGAGAGAAGTCATCTTCTGAGGATGAACGAAGAAAAGATCGCTATACAAATGGCGCTCATTCGAGCAAATCTTATTATGGTGATAACAAAAGACATCGTTAAATCTAAATAAGCTTATTCGCTTTTTAACATTAAAAAAAATGATTTGTTTTTGCTCCTTTTTAGTATTAACAAAAAACAAATATCGGTTTTTTCTAATTTATTTGAAAATTTCGTGTGAACAAGTACTGTTAAATTAGTTATAAATTTAAGTTGGTCAAAAACTAACTTTATTCGTTTTTATGAAAGTTAAAAAGTATTTTTTACAAAACACTTGCTTTAATTTACAATATTTTTAATATCTATTCGTTGTGTATACTTTTTTTTATAAAAAAAAAGTTAATTTCATAAAAAAAACGTTAACGAAAATCTTGAATAAACTTTTAACCTTAACCAATCTAATTTTGCTTTTTAACTATTATGCTTGTTTTTTAAAACGTTAGACTGCTCTAAAAAGTTAATAGACATTTGTGTTACAAGTATTTTGTTTGCAAAATAGAAAAGGGAAGTAGTAAAAGAAAAAGTACAAAATAACTAATTCTTAGGTAAGTGGCATTAATATACATTGTAATAAAAGTATTTAAAGCAGTGTTTACAAAAAGTTTACTTTGTAGTCAACAAATAATTAATTTACTGTGTACCTAAATTGTATGAGCTCTTTTGTGTAACAGAGCTGTTGCTTTACCTAAAGAAATATAAAATAAAGTGTACAAAAGTTTCAGTTTTAGAGTTTAAGCTTTTTAAGACGCTGCTTCAAAAATGGAGCCTTGCTTCGGCTGTACCACCGCAAACTAAAGTAGAATAAATTTATTTTAAAGCTAACATGTAAGCATTAAAATAGCCAAACTGTAACTGACTTTCGTTAATTTTCCTGCTAAATTTGTATTTTATTTGGTATTCGAGTTTTTCATAATGTTTGGAGCTGCAAGCTCAATCTGTGTCAGCTGCATCTTAAACATATATAGACTTTTATTACAAAAAGTTTTTGATTAGCTTAATGCTGGAACTGCATGAACTTTAGCACTATGTGAATTTAAAAGATACATTTCGAACATTATAAATTGAAAAATGAACTGAATATAAACAAGCTACCAAAAGAAGCGATAACATCTAAATTTTTAAGCAATCAAACGCACGGGCCAAGTAGCAGCACCACGAAAATTTATGAAGATAGAAAGTTAGCGGCACGAGCTAGCAGTCGCGCGCGTAGAAATTCATTTAACTAGCAGGCTACGCTAGCGGGTGAAGCTAAAAGCGAGGTAACAGTTTACCAAAAATGAGCAAAGAAGTTAACAAGACTAAGCCCTAAACAATGGTTTTAAGTTAGGGGATTTTTTAATAAGCAGTTTGTTATATCTCCAACAAAACTACCACGCGTTGCCACTGGTTGATCCTATATATCTGACTTATAATCGGATTTAGATGTACAAACCATTAAATTTATTAGGTGTCAAATGTGCACGAAGGAACTTTTGCAGTAACTTAGTTTTTCTTACTATTAGTTTTACCCTTGGTCGGTTTTTTTTTTAGTTTTTTTTTTACTCTCGTGCAAAAGTGTCTTCGTGCATATTTGACCCATAAAACTATTATAAACTTATCTAGTTTAAAAGAAATCATTTTTGCTAGTTTTAGTATAATATATACAGTAGACTGTTGCTTAAGTACGCTTTTCTTTGGACGCACCCCGCCTTAAGTACGCACTTTTCCAGAAAAGCAAAAAATCTAGATTTTTTTATTCAAAAACTTTCAGAATATCTGCAAAAGAAAGGCTAATTTGAATGTGACATAATATAAAATATATAACCATGATTATTTTTTATTAATATTGACAAAATAGCGCTGTCTTTAATAAACAATCTTCATACATCTGTTAAAGAGTTATTTACTTATTTTTATTAAACTTAACAAGCATAAAATTTTAATTGAAAATCGTAACTAGTTTTGTGGTTTTCACCAGACAGTATATTAAAGTTGAAAATACAATAAATTCGTAACTGGTTGACCCATCTCCGGTTAAGGTATTTGATATGATCTCCTGCTCTCACTTCAATCTAGTTGTCCCGGTTCCACCAGTTGGAACAAATGTTTATTTGGTGGCTAGTTGAAAGAAAGAAAAAATACAACTAAATTTTATTTTATACTATGTCGTTAAAAAGTACGCACTACCCGTGCTAAGTACAAATTTTTTGGTCGAGTTCAATTTGCTTACTTAAGCGGCAGTCTACTGTACTTACAAATACAATGAAGCTATAACAGTTGTGGATATGTTTGAAAATAATTATTTGTAATAATATTTTTGGTCAATGATGCTCAATCTTTTCAAAAGCAAAATGTAGTAGATCAGTAAACAGTCAAGATTGTTTTGATTAGAAAATACTATTTTATTAGAAAGCTAGTATTATTACTTTTAAACTATATTTGATAGTTCTCACAAATATTTTTCCCGAAGTCATTACTAAATCGCTACATACCAGGTTAAAACATAATATATGGTTTTACAGTACTTGTTTATGATTTACTGAAACAAAAGTGTTCTAAAATAACGTGAACTAGTTTAAGTATAAATCTGAATAATCAAACATAAATGAAATAATATATTTCAACTGCATTCTGAACATTAAGAAAAAAACTCAATCAAATTTAATTAACCCGATAATAGTAATTTGAAACATGCACGAGCCAGTTTTAAATTGTTAACGATTTTTGTAACCACGCCAACTATAATATATTCACAACACAGAAAAACAATTACATTTCAACGTAACAAATTAGCAACCCAAGTTTAATTCACATTATTAAAGTTTAAGACAGTTGTTTATTTTAGAAAGACTTTTTAATTACAAAATGCTGAATTTAAGCAAAAGTTTTTGGGATTAAGAATTTACGCCTGTTTTAGGTTTCCTCTATTAAATTTAAGTATTTAGTCCTAAGTTATCATTCAAATAAACAAAAAATGTTAAGTTTTAGGAACTTAAAATAGGTACTATTTCAGTTTAGTTTTTTGCTGGAAATATATTAACCTCCTTGTTTTTAAAACATGCATTAGCCCGGGGCATGTTCATATTTCATAATAAACAGTAAAACCTGAAAAAAAGACACAAAAAATAATTGATAAAATTAAAAATTACACTAGCTCGTGCATGTTTTAAATTATTATCAGGCTAATTCAATTTGATTGAGTTTTTTTCTTAGTCTTCAGACTGTATTTAAAATATACTAAATTTCATTTATATTTGATTATTCAGATTTGTATTTTCTTCTTGCTTGATCATGCTTGCATATATAAACCGTTTGTAGATTAATAAAGCAAGTTTTTCGGTTGTGACTGACTGATGAGTCCTAATCAGGACGAAACCGGTCTCAGTCTACCGAAGGCTTATGATCTGGTGATCGAACTTGTATGATCAAACCTTATGTTTACTTGACCTTATCTCACGGCATAATATGAAAGTCCAGACTTCGCCTCTCTAGACTTTCGCCAATATTTTCGTTGATTTTTTTTCTAGATATAAAGCACTTTTGGTTTTTATTAATAATTTTTAGTAATTAAGTTAAACTAACAGTATTCTATCAATTTTTGGCACTGACTACATAAAAATAAGTAAAGCTAACTTTTTTTCAAAATTAATAAAATATGATAAAATAATACAAAAATGTACTAAACGTTAGTAACTATTTTTAAACGTTTATTATTACTAATTAGTTGAAACTAAGAACTTGAATAAGAAACTTTTTGAAAATGAAACTATATTTCAACAAAAGGCATTCTAATATATTCTTCAATTCTGACAAAACTATTTAAAACATACGTTCGCCCTAAACTTGAGTTTAGTACCCAAATTTGGTCACCCCATTTAAAAAAGGATATTAACAAAATTGAATCTGTGCAAAGGAGTTTTACCCGTCATATTTGTAGTCGTTGCAACATATCTTACACGTCATATAATGATAGAATGATTAAATTTGGCTTGAAATCACTGGAATATAGAAGATGGGAATTTGATTTATTAATTCTTTACAAAATTATCAATGGCAAATATAAAAGTTTTTTTAACCAGTTTTTTAATTTTTCCCAAAATAAATATCAACTAAGAGGAAATAATTTGAAAATAAAATGTAAACATGATTTTCAAAACAGTCAGTGGCAAGGCTTATTTTTTCACAGAGCAAAAGCTATGTGGAACAGACTACCTCAGGATATAGTATCTTGTGAGAGGGTAGAACAATTTCGTTTAAAGCTAAAAAGATTTGATTTAAATACGATAAATACCAGTAAAATTCACTAATTTTCCACTGTAACAAAAGAAAAAATATTCGTTTCCCTACGCCTCCCCCCTACAAACTATTAGTTTACTTATATATTTTGTAGTTATGAATTTTGTTTTATAAGCCATGATTTTAGACAAACTTCTTTACTGTGTGTACTAAGTTTTATATAAAATTTGAATTTTTCGAACTGAATTTTCAATTTAGTTCATTTGTTTATCATATTGTGTTTAACTTTGTGTTTTCATTTAAATTATATTTGTATATATATATATATAATTTATCTTAAAGTTTTGAATATAAGTTTATTTTCTTTTTCTCTTTTTGTGTGTCCTGTTTAAGTGGCTCAGGTTTTGATGCCTGAGTCCAACATTGCACAATAAACAATATAATAATAATAATAATAAATCAACTTTATCTAAGAGAGCTAGGATTAACAACTTAACATATAACTTTAGTGAAACTTCTTTAGAAAATCTCTAAAAAAGATTTTTTTTTTGAAATAAAACTAAAGTTGTAAGTTTTATCAGATGTTCTCAGATAAAAAGAGTTACTAATTATAGTTGCTATAATTAAAAAGTATATTTAATTTAACAACATTGATTTTTGATTAAAAAAAGCTTAAGACAAAGGATAAAATAAATTTAATTTAATCACGTTTGAGTTAATTTTTCTATTACTCCAGTTTTTACTTTTGCCATATTTAGTTATTTTGCAAATTATGTATTGGGAATAATGTTGAATACGCGCCATTTGAGACAAACTAGTTCGTGTAAAATAAAATTGTGTTTTACTTACTGATACTAACTGTTTTGTATTTTTCATTAATAGAAAAAACAAAATATTTGGATTATTTATAGCCAAGAGAGCTACGTTCAACAGCTTTGGATGTAATTTAAGAAAAACTTCTTCATAAATCGAGTTTAGTCTTCAAGTAGGCTTTCCTTTTGAATTATAAAATAATTAAAAATTATATTTTAAGTCTACTTAAGTAAAAAATTTCAGGTGAACAACATTACTATTTTTAAATTTTTTATTTCATTAGTATATTTAGTTTGACAGGAATAATTTATTTTTAGTACTTTTCGTTATTTATTTTAAAAAACATACTAAGGACAAAGGTAAAGAAATAGTTTTTTAAATGGAATCTGGTTCTATTTCTATTAGCTGAAAATTTTTCCTTGGTAATTAAAGTATTGTTTGGGGAAAATTGTAGAATATGCGTAGTTTTTAGATCACTTATCCCGAATATAAAATAACTGAATGTTATTAGCTAATTGAAAACTTTAATCAGGAACATTTTGATGATGAAGCCAAGTTATAGCAAAAGTTATAGCAAAATTTTTAAATCAGTTACAACTAATAAAGCTAAGAGTAACAGCTTAAGATGTAAATTTAGAAAAATTTCTTTACGAATTAAGATTAGTTTAAGTCTATAATTAAGATTAAAGTTTTAACTAAAAACAGCTTTGTGAATGTGTAAGTTTTTTAATATATTTTCAAGTGAATAGTTTAGTGAAACAGGTATTACTGTTTTGAGTCACTATATGTATTTATTTTAACGAAAGTGATTTTTTACTTTAATTGATTTCAACAATATCGTCCTTTTATTTATAAAAATTTAATAAAAAGTTAAATGACATCTAAAAAATTTTATTTCGCCTTTGTTTATAAAGACTAATTTTACCATTTTATTTCAATTTTATTTCAAATAATTTTTCATGGTATTTTTTATTGATTGAAAAATAAATAAACATTTAAATAAATAAGAAATAAGTTAAATGTTAAGTTTGAAAATTTGAAAGAAGAAAGATTACTTTGAAATTTATCTGTGGAATAAAATGTTTAATATCGCCTGTTTAAGATCTTTTGGTTCGTTTATAAAATAAATAAATGTTGTTAAGTAAAAATATTTGTATTTATTTTTTCGTTAATTAAAACTAATTACAAACTTAGACCAGAAGTAATCTAAAAACAAAAATGTATTGTATCAGTAGACATTCTAATAAATCAGTCGTAAATAAGTCAGTAGCTAAGAGCGCTTAGAGTAACAGCTTAAGAATTAAAAAAATCAGTATAAATTTAATTTTATTTAAGTTGTTTTTTTGAACTGAAAATAGTTTTAAGAGCTACTTTTGATATTTTTAGGGAACAGTATTAATATTTTTAGTTGCTATGTTTCATTTGTATAATGTATGTTATACAATATTTTATTAATTTTTTTATTACTTTCAAACTAATTTGAAAATAAAGTTAAGCTAATTTAGATAATTTAAAGGACATCATTCAAGTTATAGCTAACTTTGTTTTCTCTGATGGTTTTGAACTTATTTTCTTTAATTTTATTTTTACTTAAATTGAGATTTATTTGTGTCTACATCCCTCCAAATTCTTATAAACCTTCAATAATTGTTTTAAACATGATCGGCATAATCAGACACTTTATTCCAAAAAAAAATTCCTTCTACATTCTTAATGCTTTCAATTTGCCAAAGTAACTGGAATATCGCAGCACAACCTACAATGATTGTCAAATCACCACTTATTGAGTCATCTACACATATAAACGGTAGTATTCTTGATTTACTACTGTTTAGAATTTTAGATAGAGTCAAGTTTCATTCAGTGATTTATTTTCGACTAATATTAATGACCATATCGTTTTTTCGTTTGGCATTAATGTTGATAAAAGTACAAAATCAACTTCTGAATCACTCAACCATAATTTTGCAGAGCAAATTTTGAGAATGTTATTAAATTTTCATCACGAATAAATTGGAAAATGCTCTATAACAACTCAAAAGAATTAAAAGAGTTTTATGATAAATTTATGAATACTATAAATCTTTCAATCAAACAATTTGTGCATTTAATTTAAAAAGACAGAAAAACTAAAATATATCCTTTAATTATAAAAAAGCCGTTAAGAAAAAAACTAAGACTCTGTAAACAATATAAATCGGATAAGCAGATTATAAAAATATACAAAAATGTATCAAATAGATATCAAAAAGCAGTTCAAATGTTCAGCATATAACATGAAAAAAGTTTTTGTCAAAACACAAGTGCAAAAAAATAATGCTTTGATAAAAACAATTTTCCAATAATATCTGAATTTGATAAAGCCTCTTTTTTGAACAAATCTCTTAAAAAATATTTAATAAAGATTATGTCAACAAAAAATTGATTTGAAACTATTAATACAGACCGTCTAGAAATGCAAAAGTTCTTTATATGCAATGATTAAATAATTAGAACAACTGAAAATGTTCCTTATTATTTTATTAAACTTACAATTTATATCCTAATTATTCCAATTTTACTATTTTTAATTATTCTCTAGCTATATCTTTTACTCAAAACCAATGTTATACCAGTACACAAAAAAGGTAGCAAATACAACCCTTCAAATTGTAGACCAATTTCTTTGACAAATGAATTTTTTAGAATTTTTGAATATAAATATTTTTTTATACACATACTTTATAATATTTTTTTAAATAAGCTTATTTAACCTGACCAATTTGGTTTTCTCCCTAACCTAATATTCTGTTTTCAATTATTGGATTGCTTAAACTTGTGGTTGGTAACTATTTTGAGCAATAAGTCAAATATAGAACTTATACAGACAAATCTTTCGGATTTGTTTCTCATTACAAATCAATTGTCCAAATACAAAACAAATAGTCTAGTTAGATGGTTCAAAGAGTTTATTTTCCATGATAGAACCCAAAAAGTATAATTGATAACACATTTTCAGAATATTTAACTATTTTTAGTAGAGTACCTCAAAGAGAGGTTTATGGCCCACTTTTATCTATTATTTATATAAATGATATAGCTTCAGAAAACGATGTCAGCAGCAACATTAATCTTTTCGCAGACGACACAAAACTTAAGCCATTCTTACACAACTTTACAAAAATTTTCAGATAAAATGTATTATTGCCAAAAAAAGAAAGGAAAGTTAACCTAGTAAACGCTATCTTCTAAAGGTTTTATTAATACTTCTACCTCTACTTTTATTTTTAAACACACAATTAAAAAAACAAAATAAAGTTTTAATTATTAGTTTTAAAGCTTTACAACTTAAAGTACACTTTTACGCTTTTTTTATCAATACTGACAATATAAAACATAAGTGTTTTTGAAAAATACTAATCTTGTAATAATAGTTTTTTTTTTACTAACTAATTATACTAAAATACTTTTGTTTGCCTTAAAATTTAAAGCAAAAAACAGTTAAAATGTTCAGCATATAACATGAAAAAAGTTTTGTCAAAACACAGGTGCAAAAAAAAATACTGCTTTGATAAAAACAATCTTCCAATAGTATCTGAACTTGATAAAGCCTCTTTTTTTGAATAAATCTCTTAAAAAATATTTAATAAACATTATGTTAACAAAAACTTGATTTCAAACTGTTAATAAAAACTGTCTGTAATATTTTATTGTAGTAAAGCCTTAGTTTTTTCAATAATACCTTCAAAAAATTTATGTCTTCTAGCAACATGTATGTAGCAAAATGTATGTCTTGAAAGTACAAATTATTAATCCATAAGTTAAAAAAGTGTATCAATTACAGTGCTCAATACTAAGTAGCCTATATATTAAAATTTTGTTCAACGAGTGTTACTTTAGCTTACACTGTTTCTCCTATAAGGATCTTAAGAGCTTTTTAGTATCATTTATTAATATATAAAATGCTATTTTCATAGTATAGGAGGTACTTTTAGTTCTAACAATTTTAGTTTAATAAGAGGTGTTTTTTAGATAACCGTGGTATACATTCTATCTACAATTCAGAAAAATTCTATTTTTGGTTGAACCATATTTTAAAACAATGATTTTTTGTATTTTTTTTCGCTTTTGATAATAACATTTAGAATTTAAAACAAAGTATGTAAGTTTTTCAGTAATTTAAACACCAATATTTACAAATGTAATAATTACAACATTGAATTTTTGAGCATTAAGAAATCTGTTAAAATTAATAAAGAAAGTAAACGGTTTTTTTGTTTAGCGTCGATTTGTAAATTACAACTTTTTAGTTTTATAATACGATAAAATAACTACTTTCTAACAATATTAAAAAAGAAAGTGTTTTTCCTAGTCTCTGACAATAAATTCTATCGCTAAAAGTGTTTATAAGCGGTTAAAGTATTTATTTCGGTTGCAAAATTGTCTATGAAGATTTTAAGAAGTTTTTATAATAAAATTACAATGATAATTGAAAGCAAACAGTTTAAGCTCTCATTTCTATCAACAAAAATAGTTGTTTATAAGTAATGTAGCCGTTGAATCTTTATAAAAACTTTTTTATAATAACCAGAAACTTCATGTAAGAATGGAAAAACACTAGAAACACTGTGAATGCTTTAATAAGCTTTATTGCTTAAAGTTAATCTATCTTGATAACTGTTTTTATTGGTTGAGTAATTAATAAATAGTTTACTTTTATTCTTTTGATTTATTGTCCGTTATAATGTAATAACTATTAATACTATTCCAACCGTGCCTTTTTCTTATTTTTCTGGTTAAGAACTTATTTTTCTGTTTTTTTTTTTTTTGATGACAATCACGAAATTTTTAAAAATAACTATAATAAACATGACTTACGTTTGTCAAAAACTGCTATAACTGTTTCAATGCAGGATAACTATATCAGTCTTTAACTGTATAAATTTGTTTTGTGTTGCGCTGTTCTGGAAGCTTTTACTTTCAATATATTTTACAATAGACTAAATTGTTAGAAAACTTCTGCATAGAAAAACTTCGAATAAGTATAAAATAACGATTTAAAAGGAGGTATAAACACACACAGATAAGAGAGATAGTATATAAATTGTAACAATATTGTATTAAATTTTTACTTTTTTATTTGTTTATCTTTTCTTTAACTTTTTTATACAAAGTTTTGGTTTTTCAGCTTAATGCTAACTTACTAACAGTATAGATATAGATTTTTATATCTATTAGAGATGTAATGACAAGATTTTTATACTGAATATAATGTTTAAATCAGTCCAGGACCCACTCAACTTTTTGTATTTAATTTTTCTACCGCATCAATAATTAAAAATTTGTAGATTTTTCAAAACTATCATTTGATTTTTTTAATTAAGATGTAATAAGTAACGATTGTCCTTTTAAATACAAAAAAATGCAGTTAAACAAAAAAGTTCTACACATAAACTTAATCTACATAGTTTAAATTTACTTTCCTATTGTTTTTTGTTGATTTGAAAATTCAGTTACTAATGATAGTTTTGTTGATTTTAATTTAACAAATTTATAAACTGACTTTTGTTTACTTACCAATTTCGAATAAGTGAAAGCAAACGTTAAAATTTTAAATATAATTACGGAACTTACTAAAATGCGACTTGAACTTTAAGCTAAAACGTATTAAAATATTTAAGATTTTAAAATGGGTAGGAATCTAATATGCACGAAGACACTTTTACACGGGTGGAAAAAAATATTATATTTATTTTTTTTTTTTTATTTTTTTTTTACTTTTTTACTATCACTATTACCCCTAACCCTTATATTTCATTATACTTTCATTATTTAACAAAGTCATATTTTTTTGAGAATTTTGATTTAATCTCTTGTTGTTAAAAAAATTTCTAATATACTGAGGTATTATAAATGTTTATTAGTTAGTCAAACAACATAACTTTACAAAGTCTAAAGATATAGAGAGGTGAGTTAGCATTAAAAAATATATTTTAAATTGAAAACATACAAAAAACCTAATTTTTGCAATATTAAAATAAAATTAAAATTTTATTTTTAGAATTTTTTAGAATTCTAAAATGCGTAACTAAACGAGAGTCCGTAACGTCATGAGTGCGTAAAGATGCGAGAGGTTACTGTATATGTATCTTATTCATATACTAAACAGCTGTTATAGTAGTTGCTTCTAATAGTCTGCTGCAATGTCTATTATTAATTTGTAAATAATTATTAAATTTCGTATAAGTCTTCTCTAACGGTCGTCTAAACTCTAAAACTAGTTATTTTGATATAGTGTAAATATATAAAGTTTTGCAAAAAAAAAGAGTTTATACAAATGTATTTTTTAAGCATAAAAGAGTTTGAAGACTAATTCTTGATGTAATATTCAGTTATTTTTTAGTTAATTGTCAAAAAGTGGATATACCGTTCAATTAAACATAAAACTACATTTTTATTTTAATATTTAGTAAGTTTCAACAGTCATTTTATTTAATAGTTTTAAGGAATTTTTTCATAACATATCTAACATTCAAAAAGACTTTTTTCAAGAAATGTATAAATTAAGAGTATTTTCAAATCTTTTCTAAAAGCTTTGATTCAAGCAATTAGATTATGTTTCTTTAAACTAGTTTAATTAATATTATATATTTTTTAAGTTTTAATGTATGTTCAACCATTTGAAACATTTACATAATGAAAATTTAGAAACTCAGTGTTTTAATGTTTGAAAATTTAAAAGTTTGTACTTGTCTAGAAGTTATCAACAAATTTAGCTACTTTTAAAATGTGAATAAACAAGTAAACGTGAGCAAACAACATCACTTCAAAGAATTTGGAATAATTTTCCATAATGTTTTTAGTGTTTGTCTACTCGTAAAAAAAAACAAAAATCATGCGCTTGCCACACGTGCAATGTGTTTAGCATACTTTTTAATACATGCCTGTATTACGTAACAGACATCAAGTAGTTAATCAATATGATATTAGTTAGAAATAAATATTTGTTCTTGGTGAGCTAAGATAAAATGTTGCAAAATACTACTTTAGAGAAATTTCAAATGAAATTACAAAAAATACATAAATGTCGAATAAAACAAAGGTCGTTACTATAAGTATATTACACTTTGATATTTTGCCACTTTTTTAAAAACTTTGTGCTTTTTATATAAAATAAATTTACTTAAATAATATTCAAACTAATTCGATACATATGTACTTCAGTTTATTTTTCTAAAATACAATTTTTCAATAAAAATAAAATTAGGTAACTATTTCAAATATTTTATTGAAAAGGTATAAAACGTTGTTACTTAAAAATAAAAGATCAATATTAAAGGTTTCTACCGGAAAGCAACTTTTTAAAGAAATAAAAGTAGTCTAAGTTTAATTATTTAGCTAAACAATTACCACTTTTTTAATCTAAACACTTCACTTTTGTAAAATCAGAAAAATTATAGTCAATTTACGAATGAATGATATTAAAAGTTATACAACTACCCAAAAAAAGTCAAAAAAAATTCAAAATATGTTCTCATATTTACAGAGGATAATATCATACGAGGTCTTCAAAATCAAATTTTTTCCTACCTAAATTCATTAGCAAAATAGGTCATAAATCGCTATCCTTCAAAGGAAGTAAGCTATGGATTAAGCTACCATTATTTTTAAAAAATTTAAGTCATTTTTGAAAGTTCCAGGATTAACTTAAAAGTTATCTATTACAAAATTATTATTAAGGTCATTAGTGATCATTCCTACCCGTCTATTTATTTTGTTTAAGGAGTTAATAGTATTTGCCATTTAATACCCATTTAATAACCCAATTTTTATTTTTTTTTTTTTTAAAGTTAACTTGTTTGGCTACAATAACAGTGGTTTAGTCTAGATTGGAGTATTTTCTATCTGGTTATTCTTTAGATTATTTTTTAATAATCTTAGAATACTTACACACTTTTTGTTTTATTTTTAGTATGCCAATCTAAAAAAAATGTTATAGATGTAAATACTTTATAAGAAGTTTAAGTATTTAAGTAGTAAACTGAGATAACTGTTTCAAGCAAACTTATCTTAAAAAATCTCTTTTTCTGAGGAAATCAAAGAAAATAAAAATTCCTTTTTTATGTTTACAAATATTGTTTGCCTTCTATTATTACAATTAAAGACTTAGACCAGTATTCAAAATATAAGAGTGTATTTTGAAATAGATGGAAATCTGTTGTTAAAAATATTATTATTGTTTTTTTTTTTTTTGTTATTAAAATCATAAATTTTACAGTACTTATCTTTATATTTTCATTTATAAAAGTTAAGTTCAGTTATGGTAGAATTCACTTCTTTAAAATTGTTAAAAAGTTATACTATAGTTTATTTACCTATTCAAATGTAAGATTATTTTTACCGTTCAAGTAAAATTACTAGATAAAATAAAAATTACACTTTTAGTACAAAATACTGATAAAATTTAACGTAAAAACGTTTCAGTGTATTATATTTTTACTTTCTTTGAAGAGGTCGTAACCTATTATTCAAGTATTCAGTATTCACATGTTTGCTATTAGTATTGTTTATCTCCTTTTATACGTTAACTTAGAGTTAAATTTAATTTTTTAGTTCTTATTTTACTAAACAAGTTTTTAAGTACATTTTTAAACGCAAAATTCAGTTAATTTTCGTTTAGTTTTATTTTATTTCATTTTGTTTAATTGACTGTTTTATTACTAAATATTCAAATATTTAAATGATAAAAAAATTATGTGTAATAGCTCGTAAGAAACTTAAAAGCATGTGGTGTACGACTCGATAACCAAAAGGCTCCTTTGTGCACCTGGTCCTTAGACCAAACTTTTTGAGCGCCTATTTTTTATCGTTCAATATATGATAAATTAGAATGTTCAAATTTAGCCAATGAAAAAATTTTCAACGTGAACTAGTTATATAACATAACATAATTTAAGATAATCTGGGAAAATAAAATTGTTTCTTTTTCATCTTTGTTCAAAAAGTATCTTTTTAAAGGTAAAAATTAAAGATTGCTTCAACTTATATGTCAGCCTTCAGTTTTCGACTATTGATTCACCAAACTATTTTTGTTTAAACATATTTTAAAAGCAGAAAATTTTTAAGTATCTTCAACTATAGCAAACTAGTTGAGCTCAAAAGACAATATTTAGTTTTACAACACAAAGGGCTGACCCAATAACTAGATGGAAATTTGGTGACTAGGAAAAAAAGTGCTGAAATATAATTTAATAGCAGTATATTTATTGTTTTAAGAGCCTTTTTTTTCGTATAATCTTTGGTGTCAAAGACAGAATTGATTATATACTTTTTGAATTGTACTAAGTAAAGTAAAGTTTATAGAACGAAAAAAAAAGCGCTCAAATATTTGGTCCATGGACCTGTTGAACGAAAAAACCTTTCGGTTATCGAGTCCTACACCAGGATACAGTTTAAAGTCATTTCCAGGACAAACTTAAATAAAAATAAGAAGGTCTTTTATTCAACACAATATACTTCAGCACATTTTCATCAGTGTGATAAATTTTTAATTAAATAAAGAAAATTTTAAATTTATATAGTCTTATAATTACCTCAAAAGTTAGTTAACCAAGCAAAATTTATTGTTTTATCATTAGTGACAGTCAAAAATTTAGTTCTATATTGTTCGAGAAATTAAATTCCCTCCATAGTGCTATCATGTTAACAAAAGAAACAGAATTTAATAATCAAATATTGTTCTTGGATGTTTCGATCAAAAGAAAAGATAACAAATTTAACACGTCGGAATTCAGTAAACCTTCGTTCACGGATCAATATCTAAATTTATAATAATATAATAAATAACAATCTTACTGTAGCAAGAGAAAAAAAAAGTTTTAATAAAAACCTTATTTCACAGAGCTAAGAAAATATGTTGTCCAGAAGTTTTTGAGATTGAATTAAATGTGATAAAAGAAATGCTAATAAAGAACGGATATCACAATTCTTTGATTGGTAGAGTTATTAAAACTGAAATCAAAAGAATAAATTACATAAAACCTTATGTTCCTGAGAAATGTCAAGTTATTTTGATCTTATGCAGGTGAAAAACCGACTCAGATTGAAAGAAGCATTAAAAAGTTAACAGAAAAAGTATATCGTGCTGCTAAACCTAGAGTTACTTTTACATCAAATCCAGTTTTGAGTCCTAAAGGTAAAGACCACATATCTAACAAACATCAAAGTTGCATGGTTACACGTTTGAATGCTGTTGTTCAGACAGTTATATTGGTCAAACCTCTAGGTCTTTTAAATCAGGATTAAAGAGCACATTCCAAAGTGTGTAAGAAAATATATTAAAAATCTGCTAAAGACAATTGGTATAGCAACTTAAAATGAATTAACTAGATCTTCAACATCAGAACTTTTGTTTTAAAATCCAATTCGTAGAAAATTTTGTGATGAAACGAAATTTAAAATATTAAAGGTTGTCACAATATTTTAACCTGGTAAAAATTGAAGCCATACACATTTATTTAAATAAACCAAAGTTATGTAAGCAGAGAGATTTGTTTATGCATTATCCTTCTTTAGTTATTTAGTGCTCTCACGTTATACTTAATTATATTTATTTAGAATTTCAATTACTTTTTTGTTTTGTTTTTTGCTTGATAAGGCTATATAAGTTTAAAACTTTTTTTATACTGTTACAATTGTATCACACTAATGAAAATTTATTGAAATATATTTTTATTGAACAAAAGACCTTTTTGTTTTAGATTATATACTTTTTTACTTTCTTATTTAACATACTTAAGCCTAGCAATATAAATAGGAGCTTTATAATCCTGAATAAACCCTTAAATTGCGCTGCAAGCTCTGTTAAATTTTACAAAACATACAAATTTCAAAATACTTTGTGTTTTCGAAGATTTTACTTCATATTTCAAACTTAGAATATCAAGTAAAAGAATAGCCATATACAAGTGTTCAGGTTTTTTATCGAGTTGTTACAGACCTTTGTTAAAAATTATTGAGCATTTCGGATAACTTTCCAACTAAAAAATAAAAATCATTAGCCGATCCTAACTTTTCTTATTGACAAGAACTTTAATGAAACCAGCAAAGTTTTGAAAAAAGAAACTACAAAATAAATTTTCAACTAAGTGTAACTTTTATTCAACAAAAACTTTAAACGCCGCATTTCCGCAAACTGTGAATAAATGAAGTGACGAGTTATCCTACGTGATCAAATATTTGTTTTGTAATCTTGTATCAGCTACTTTTTAAGCACATATATCTCAAAACAAGTTTAGCCAAGTTAAATTAAGAAAATTTACCAAAAATAACATTTCAACTGCAATATGAGTTTGGAAAAATGCTGATTAAATCTTTTTTAAGATATTAAAAAAGGGGGAAATTTAATTTCTCAGAAAGGATATAGAATGAATAAATTGTCTTTAATATAGTATACTGTGGATGACACTGACTAAAACTCAACTAGTTGAACACGTAATTCACAACTGAGCACGTGTTATAAAAAAAAAATGCCCGGAGGTTAAATAAACTATTAGCAATGAAAATGTTCAGTTTTAGGTAGAATTTTTTATTTAGTTTTTTTTTTACATTTGTTTCCAAGTTACCATTTGCTTTTATTTAACATGTGTAACTGAGAAATATTGTTAAGCAATCAAAATAAGGAAGTTCAACAGGTTCCCTTCGGAAGTAGAGCAAACTTAAATTTATATTATTTAAAAATAATCTTATTTAGTCTTCCTAGTAATTTTTTTAGGAAATTTAGTTTATCTATTTAAGATTCAAGTATAACATTAAGTAACTTTACGATGATATACTTAATTCTTTGTTGGATTAATTTAATTTCCTAAACAAAATTTATTGGTCAAGATATTTTTACTTACATTTATTTTCTGTTGATTGTTCAAAGAAATTATTTTTTAATAATAAAAAGAAAACTTCCTAAAAATTGCAGGTAAATAAAAGACAGACTTTTATTATTTTTTTAAGGAAGACAATTGGCCTTAAAATTTTCTCCTTTATACGTTTGTATTAAAAATAATATTTACGAAATTGACTATATCTCAAAAAACTATAGATTTTTTTTTTACCTGAAACTTATTTTATAATTAATACTTATAAATTTCATAACTACTTTTATATTTACTTTGGCTTTAATTTATAACAGGTAATTGTAGGTTTTACTTGACTAAAAATACATTAAATATTATCAAATAAACTTGTAGAGAATATGAATATTCTGTAAAACCATTAAATTTTTCTTTTTAATACTCAATATTAAATGCTTATAATTACATAACAACATTTATATTAATACATTGTGTTTATTAAGTGCAAACAAGCAATATAAAACTGATGCTAACTCAAAACATGATGCAAAAACGAATTAATCAGGCATCGACTAATAGTTGTGTAGAATTTTTCTGTGCACAGCAGAACTAACAGAATGCTACAGAATGATATTCAACTTATTATACAGCTGGTAACTAAAAAAAATTTAAAAGGTTACTAGTATCATATCAATATTTAAGCATATTATACAGTATTAATAATTTCTCTATTTAACTTATTCTTTAGAGAACATATAGCTCATGAGATCGACAACTCTGTTGGAGTATCCAAACTCATTATCATACCAGCTGACCAGTTTGACAAAGTTGTCATTGAGTGGAACGCCTGCTCCAGCATCAAATATTGAAGAGTGGGTGTCACCGTTGAAATCACTTGATACAACTTGTTCCTCAGTGTAACCCATCACACCTTTCATGCTTCCCTCGCTAGCTTTCTTGATGGCTGCTTTGATGTCATCGTATGTTGCAGCTTTTTCCAATCTCACGGTGAGGTCAACAACCGAAACGTTTGGTGTAGGAACACGGAATGCCATTCCAGTTAATTTTCCGTTCAATTCTGGAATAACCTTTCCTACAGCTTTTGCTGCACCTATTATTTGAAATTTGTTAATTTTTTTCTCATTCACAGCTTTTTATTCGATTATAAATTGAAAAAAATTAAAAATAACATAATAAATCACAACAATAAAAATTATTTTTTTAATTTTACATATATTAATATTAAAAAAATTTAAGATTATTATTTATTCTCCTTCACTAAATTTAAGAAATCTTTTTGTTAAATTAAAAACTAGAACTAAAATAATATACAACTACCTATATTTTGTATTTTAAGATATTGTAATTCAAACAAATTTGTTACTACTATTGTTTTTTACAACAAAAAAAAACAATAATACTAATTAATACATTTATTTCTGCCTAACTTAATACATTTAAAAGCTTAAAATATAATTTGGTGTGAGCAAAGTTCATTAACTGACATACCATTTTGATAGCTTAAAATTAAAGATTTTGTTTATAAATCACAAGGTTGCTACTCTTAAAAGCAAAAAATCCAGTCTGTTAGATCAATCTAGCCAGAGTTTATGGCAACCATGAAACATTTTTTATTTTTGTTATTGAAATTTCTTCAAGTTAAATTCTATTAATTATGGAAAATGTAGCTTAACATGCAGAATTATTTTAAGAGCAACTCCTTTAAACAATAAACAATTTACTTATCAATAGTTCTTTTTTTTAAATTAAGGGTGGACACTTGTTTTAGAGAAATGTCTTCCAGGTTTTTGAAAGTGCACGTTTTTGGGTCTATTTTCGTTTAAAGTTAAGTTTAAAAACTGTGTTAACTAGTAAAAGTAAAAAACAACCGAAAAGATACTGTAAAGCTACTTTCAATGTGTTTTTTATTCAAAAAAAATTTATGATGACAAAAACTTTTAATCTATATTTAATGATAGACTTTTCGTGTCAAATTTAAATTTTACTACTTATTATGTAAAAGTTGTTTAAAATTTCAACATTTAAGGTTTTGTAGACACCCTAAAAAATGCTCAACTTCAACATTGAATTTCTCTCACTTTTTATGAGTAATAACATTTTATTTTTCTTGAATAGAACGTACCGCTTTCTATAAAACTGAATATATAACTTAAATTGTGGTTTATTTTTAAAACCTGGTATATTTGAAAATTATGTTTCAAGGTGTTAAGCAATATCTACTAGAAAAAAATATATATAAGTTATGTTATTTGTTTTATGTTATTTAAATTTTAACTATGAATTTAATATGTGGACAGAATAGGTTTTCCTTGTTTTGTTGTTTACTACAACAGTCTGTGAAGCAATTACTATTCAATAAAAATTTAAGATTTGATTAATGTTAAATATCATCAATTTGTGCCCTAAAGTTTAATCATTAAGACTTTTTATCAATTTCAATTTTACTTTTTAAATATACTCCTTAAAAATTTTACAAAATCATAAATTTTTCATATAAAATATTAAATGTACTTTTTAAGATTTTAACTAATAAGCTTTTATTATTAGCTTAATTGAAATTCATATAATCCGTGTTATAGTTGGGCATTCTAGAAAACTACAAAAATTACTAAAATCAGTAACTTGTTTATTGTCTCCTGTTATATACACTAAAATTAAAAAATTTAACTCAAATTTAAGTCAGCAATAAAAATATGATCACTTCACAGTAGGTGGCAAGCTGCTATGTAGTTTTTTAATGAATAGGAAACCAAACCAATGTTGTTACCAATTTGGATAAAACTGGGATTTCTAGTTTGCAAAAATTTTTTTGTTGAAGTATTTAAGAAGCTAGATACTAGATAAGATTAAGTGCGACCAGATTTTGCTTTTTTTTAAGTCAAAATTACCTCAAAACATTGCATTTTTATACTTTTAATTATAAATTTACTAAACTTCACAATAATATAACAATGAGACTTACATTTATGATATTTTTTAAAACCTTTTTTTATGATATGGTATTGATGTTCTAAAAATTTAACCAAGTTTTATTTCTTTTTTTTTTCCCCTTTTTTTGAACATTTAATTGTACTTTCAGGGCAATATTAAAAGTAATATATATCAATATGCCTGTTAAATACTTCAATTTTAATTGTTTCGTAAACGTAAGCACAAAAACTAGTAGGATTGAAAACTTACATAATTTATAAAACACTTAATTAAGAAAAGAATCAAAACCAGTTCTAAAAACAATAAACCCAGTCCTATCTAACTATGTAAAAGACTTGGCTTGATTTTCTAGTCACCAAAAAAATCACCTCTTTTCAGTTAACTGTGTAGTTAAAAGAGTATTTTCAAAAATATACTAGAAAGTTTTACAAACCAGTAGAAGCCGGAATGATGTTTTGAGCAGCTCCTCTTCCATCTCTCCATTTCTTTCCACTTGGACCATCAACAGTTTTTTGAGTGGCAGTGTAGCTATGCACTGTTGTCATCAATCCTTCAACTATGACAAAGTTATCATTAACGATTTTTGCCAATGGGGCCAAGCAGTTTGTTGTGCAAGAAGCATTTGAGACAACCTAACATATTAAAAAGTTTGGTTTTTGAAGTAAATTTGAAACAAGCACAATTTTTTAGACTAATATATACTTAACAATACAATAAAACTAAGCAAGATATAAAACAACGCTCAAATCATAATAACTACTCAATCAAATATAAAACAAAAAAAAAACTTTTTAAATTTTAACTTCCATTTGTAACAAACTTTTTACAAACCTTTTCGTCTTTGTTATAACTTTCATTGTTTACTCCCATTACAAACATTGGTGCATCTGCTGATGGTGCTGATATTATCACTCTTTCTGCTCCACCTTGTTAAAATGAATAAATTTTATATAAGTAAATTCAGTAATCTCAAAAAAGACCACAGTCAAGAGAACAATAATAATTTTAATAATAATAAAATAAATAAAGTTGTTTTGTAATAATTTATCATCAATAAGTTGTTAGTTATAAATATTCAAAAACTACTTTCTCATAATTTCCTAAACAAAATAATTGGAATATACAAAAATAACAACAATTTGCACAGTACTTGCTTTATTTTATACTGTAAATTACTTATCAATATATATTGTATATAATATTAGTTATGTATTATAATCATGACTTATATTAAGTAAATACATATAAACATCATCTTAATAATCTATTCTTTTTTCCAGTACTTATTTTTCAGAAATCCTTAGAACTATGTTAATTGTTTAATTTGACACAGAGAAAGGTGCGTTAGTTGTTAAAGCAAATACTGTTTAAGTTGTGTTATCAATTAATTACTAGATATTATGCAATTATTTTTAAAATTCTAATTTTTTTTTTTTAACATTTAGGTTTCTTACTGGAGGAGAGTTCTGATAAAGGACATTATTTTTAGCAAGTTTAAATTTTAGCAAGTTTAAAATTCTAATTTTTTTTTATTTTAACATTTAGGTTTCTTACTGGAGGAGAGTTCTGATAAAGGACATTATTTTTAGCAAGTTACTGCACATAAAGTTATTAAAACTTGTACACTTATCATTTAAAATCACTATTTAACCTTAATAAGATATAAAATAAGAAGTTAAAAATTATTTTAATATTATACAACTTTAGCAACTATCTTTTAACGACAGTAAACATCAAATAATTAAATAGCTTATTTAAATATAAAATTTTACCTTACAGATATTTCGGCCTTAAAAAATATTCCTTAATTAATTTACATAACCTTCAATTGTTTTTAGTGATCTCTTAAGAGGTTTAATTATCTATTTGTTTCAAATTCAACTTCTTTTAGAATAAGTCAATTGCAAACAAAAAATCTAATAATGTAAAAATACTAATAAGGTGATTTAGAAGTCAATACTATAAATTGAAAACTTAAAATACTCCTAGACTGATGACAAAAATAAGTTAAGTAGTCTAACAGTGTAAAACAAGAAGTGATGACAGCATAATAATACTGTTGTCAATTAAATGTTAATGTTTAAAATGTGTTCATCAGTTTCAACCAGACTTATTAATGAAGTTAATGAGAAATGGCAATCTTCTAAATATTTTAGAATCTTTTAGCAAGTTTTGTTTGCTAAAAATAAAATTTTATTTGACATTTTCTTTGCATCCTAAAAAATTAAACCTTACATTTATATAATACAATCCTGTATGGAGTCTTATTTCAATAAAAGAAATATTATAAGCCATTAAATATTGTATACATTTAAAACAATTATCAGTATAAATCAGACATTTAAAATAAAAACATATTGAATATTTGTTTGGAAATACCTGCTAAATGTGCTGAAGCTTTTTCTTTGGTTGTGAATACTCCAGTAGATTCTACAACGTATTTAGCTTCAGCACTCTTCCAATTTATGTTTTTTGGGTCACGTTCACTGAAAACTTTTATTTTCATACCGTCAATAACCAGCATACCATTTTCTTCCTTGACCTCACCATCAAACTTTCCATGAGTAGAGTCATGTTTGAACATGTACACCATGTAATCAAGACTGATAAATGGATCATTGATTGCAACAACTTGTATGCCTTCTTTTTTGCATGCTGCCCTGGTAACCAGACGTCCAATTCTACCGAATCCGTTGATTCCTACCTTAAGTACCATATTTGCTTTGACCTGTATAAGTTTGCAAAATATTTGAACTTATAAAGCTTATTTCTGATGACCTACGAAATTTGCACAATTTGGACTTTTACTTTACAACGTCAGAAGTTTTTGATTACGTTACTAAATAAATAATGATGACTAAAGCTAAAAACTTACAGAAAGTTAGGATCCCATGACATTACGACTCTAGACCAAATACCTTTTACTAGACATTGTGGACACAGAGAAAAAAAAATTTAAGTAAACATTTTATACAACTATTTTTATTTTTTAAATAGGATAAAACGAAATTTTAGGTAAAAATTACTTAAAATAATAATTAATATTTAACTAAAATATTTGAATCATATAATTTAAAGACATATTTTGTTAAAGATTTGATGATTAATAACATTAGAATAATAAAGAAAGATCATCTTTTTAGTTGTGTTTTGCTTTTTACTAGTTTGCATTTGATTAAATTAGTTGAGTATTAATTTAAAACAGCAAAAAAAGTCTTTTTAATGAAACCCTTATGAAAACTATGTATATAAATTCAAAAGCTACGTATATCAGGTAGAAAAACCAACCGAATATTTTGATTAGAAATAAACAATTTCTAAGATGGCGTGCATAATGTTTTTGTTTTTTTTTGACAAAAGAAAAATATTATTTTAGAGATATGTTTTTGCGCGAGCCGATTTACTTTTACTAAAATTTTGTTTTACTATCAATTTAAAAACTTATTTTACTTATAATTAAGTTCATATATACTTACAAAACCTTACTAATTTTTTTTTTTACTTTATTCCCTTTTTACATACAACTTTATTAAACTAAAAAGCAAGTCGCATTCCTGTTAAATTTGCTCAAATTTTCCTGTATTTTTATCCACCTTATTCTAGTTGCTATGAAACTTTAGTTATAATAAGTTAAATTTTTGCTGTGAAATATTGCTGTTTTTTTCAATGTACCAGTTATAATTATTCAAACTGTTCTAATAAAAAACATAAAAGTTCTAGGTATATACTATATAGGTTTTGGTTTGGTATGTTGGTGAAGGAATGTTTGTGTGTAGCTTCATGACCGAAAGATCTTTCTATACCCAGGTCCTTCGACCGAAATATTTGAGCGTTGATTTTGTTATCGTGTTAAATGAACTTATATAATAATAACGTTTAAGGATATAAGTGCTTTAAAAAGTTTTTAAACTGAAATTTGTATTACAAAAATAATTTTTAAAGTTTCACAACAAAATATTTTTAATTTTTGATTGCCTCCTTGATATTATAACTTTAAATAAGATTCAAAAATCACAATTTCATTTAAGAAAGTTTTTTGTTAATTTTAAGAAACCTTTTTGAATATAATATGTATAAGCAAAAAACATTTTTTTGTTACATTATCTATTTTAATTTTCATTATTATTTTCACAAACTTTTTCAATATAAAAAATTATAAGTCGTGATTATATGATAAGATTAATTTAAAAATAGTAGTTGAATGAAGAGTTTAAAACTAAGTTGAAGAGACTATGGCGTGTAAAAATAAGATTTAAATAAATACAAAAACAAATTTGGTTATAGTCAGGTATCGTCAAACTGTAGTCTGCAGGCAAAATGCTGCCCATGAAGCGGCCTGCGAGCATGCAAATGTAGCACAAGAATTTATATAATTAAACCCTGCACTTGATATTTCAACTTTGAGGTTCAAAGTTAAAAGCAAAACCTGGAATTACGACTGCAGCCCGCATTTTAGAAATTTGGCCGGTTACTATCAAATGCCTGGCGACCCCTGGTTATAGAGAACAATATTTAAACCAAAATGTTCATATTACTAAATATTTAATAACGAGTGTGAAGTTAGCTTGGTAACGTTTTTCAAGAATTTAAAAAAAAAGTTCAAATTTTAGACCCAGCTATTTTCCTTATCTTAATTGCTAAATAGAAACTTTTTTTTTATTTTAGAGAACTGTCCTTTGTCTTCAATTTAAAAAAAAAATCCATTGGATTGGGGCTTGAACTTTAGTGTGGGGCCCCTTAAAAAAAATGAGTTTTTTTTTGTCATTTTTTACTTAGCTGGAATAAAGAAAAAAATTAAAAACGTTACCAAGCTAACTTCACACTCGTTAGTTAATAATGTTGCTATACCATTCGATCAAATTTAAGTATTTAACTAAGGCCGTTGATCTTCATTTCTGTAAAGTTTACTCTTTTACATCGTCTTTAAACTCTAAAGAGTTTTGTACTGAGTTTTGACAGTACATGCTTAAACTTTGAACATTATTAACTGTTTACTATTTGGCAAAACTTACTTAACTTTTGTTCAATATAACTGAGTTAAATAATGTATTTGTCTACTAAATCTTACTTTAATACGTCATATTACCTTCTACTTATTTTTAAAGTTTTTCATGTCGAAGACTTTTATGAAAAAAAAAGCTAAACAATAAAAAGAGAAAGAGTAACTTTTGCCAATAAATGTTACATATTTATTATGTAAAGTTTTAAAAGATATTTATTAAGTAAAATACACCTTATTAAAGAAAAAAATTGTCAAAATGGTAGCGAATGAAACAACTTTTTTTAAATAACGCTTTAAATATTTAAAACAATAGTTTATGCTTAAAAACGTATACTAAATTAGAGAAGCACTGAAATAAAATCTATATCACACTTTCAACAAATACATTAACGATATAAACTATTTTTGTTATACACAGGGTTGCCACTTTACCTGGAAACCTGGAAAAACCTGGTATTTTTAATAATTTAATAATTTTCAGTTGTAAAATTTTGATTTGACATAAAAAATCTATCAAATAATAAAAATTTTTTTGTCATCATCAAAAATTTGGTTTATTAAAAAACACATTTAAAGTAACTTTACAGTATCTTTTCAATATTTTTATACTATTTAACACAGTTTCTTAAATATAAATCAACTTAAAACTAAAAATAGACCCAAAAACGTGTACTTTTAAAAACTTGGAAGAAATTTGGAAACCTGGAAAAAAATATAAAAAACAATTGGCAACCCTGTATACATTCAAACTTTAAAAATGTTTAAAGTCAAGTTTTCAATTTTTATGACTACAATGGATTAAATTGTCATAGTTTACCAACTATAATATTAGTTATATATTGCGTCTTGAACTTAAAATAAAAATTACTACACTTTATTAAAAATGATTATGTAATAAATGTATGATTTAGAAATTTAAAAAAATAACAAACTTGAGAAAAACGCAAAAGAGTACCATCTGGAAAGTATACGACAGTTTAAATCAGGGTTTCCCAAAGTGGGCGATATCGCCCCCCTAGGGGCGATTTTAGCAAGTCGGGGGGCGATAATTAGTAAGGGGGCGAAAGGGTGGGCGATAACTAGTAAGGGGGCGAAAAGGGGGCGAAAAGGGGGCGATTTAAAAATTTTGGGCTGTCATAAAATTTTTATTTTTTATATTGCTATTTTATTAATTTTAGATTGCTGTTAAATATTTGATCCTGAGGTAAAACTAAAACAAAAAATTTTTATTTTATTTATGTAAAATATAGAGAAAAAAATCAAGTACTTATGACTTTTACTTTCAAGTAAATTACATATTTTCATTCATATATTTTCTTATTTAACAATTACATAGATCATAGACGATCGGAATCCCTCCCACCATTTTATAACCTGACATATATCTTATTTTAGATCATAAATGGTTTGTAAAAATCTACGTTATATATTATTAAGGTTCTAGGTAAACTGGTAGCCCTGTATACTTTTATTTTTGTTGGAAATATCATGAGGTGATAGTTATATCACCACATCAAGTTTCCAATAGTTTTTTGAAAAGTCACTAGTTAGACTTAGAAATAAAACTATACAGAGTTGCCAATTTACCTAGAAACCTGGAAAAACCTTGAATTTGACAATTTAGACAGAAAAAAACCTAAAAAAACTGGAATTTTTAACAATTTCAACATATAAAGTAGTAAAATTTCGATTTGACACAAAAAAGCTATCATATAGATAAAAATATGGATCCGTTCGACGCAGATCTTTTTGAATTAAACGACTTACAGGAAACCTTCTCAGACTTACAAACTAACCTTGAACTTAAAATAAATTTTTCCAAAGAACGATATGAAAGCTTTTGAACTCAACAAAATAAGGCAAAAGTATCCAATCATTTTAGAGGAATTTAGATTGTTGTTTATAGTTTTTCCTTCTAGCTATGTTGTTGAGAAAGCTTTCAGTTCAATTATCAAGATCTTGAGCAAAAGATCTAATCTAGATATTTTAAAGGAGGCTTTATTTTACTGATTAAGAATCACACTAGAAAAACTTGCAAGCAGTCATGAACCTCATCCTTCACATTATATTAGACTTCAGTAGCAGACATTATTTTATGAAAGTTTTTTTATTTTATTTGATCTTTTAAAATACTTCTTATTTAACCTGGTTTGTATGGTATTTGAGTAGTCGTTTTGTAATAAAAAAATTATTAAGTTATTTATTTTACAACAGGTTTGCATAATGCCTAATAAATACTAATTACGGTAGACTTCCTCTTGAGTTCGCACTTTTACCAAAAAAAAAAGCACATTTATATTTTCTAAAATTTAATTTAAATAAAGTCTTTTACTAACTAAGTATTAATAAAACAAAAAATACATATAATTTAATAGCTTATATAATCTATTTTTTTATGAATGTTTGTTTTATGTTTTAGTTGATTTCATGTTTATGCATAATGTTATTGCATATAACATATTTAAATTTATTATTTTGTAACAAAAAATGGTAATA
The DNA here is from genome assembly GCF_965202585.1 of Thalia democratica. Taxonomy (NCBI): domain Eukaryota; kingdom Metazoa; phylum Chordata; class Thaliacea; order Salpida; family Salpidae; genus Thalia; species Thalia democratica. The sequence continues at coordinate 45,030,623 of NC_139166.1, read as the reverse complement.
ATTTTTGAGTTTGTACTTTTTGACTTTGTTCAAAGTGCGAACTCAAGCGGAAGTCTACTGTATTTATTAAATGGTTTATGTTTTAAATCTTTAAATAATTTTATTTTGACTTGGTTAATTTTGTAGTTTATATTTTTCGTTTTACATTACACGAAAAGTTTTTATAACATAGTGATAAAAGTATTTGTTTAAAAAAATTATTTAACCTATTTTTGTTATTACTTGTTTAATCTGTATAAATAAAAAAATCTTGATAACCATTAAAGTTTTTATTTCAAAAGTGTTTTTTTGGTTTTAAAAGAGTATAGATTTGAGGTCTCTATTTGAAATGACTTCAAATTTTTCATTTAAAAGATTCTTAAACTCAATTTTATTTTCTAACTTAATTTATTTCTGTTAAAAAATCTATATATATTAAGGAATTTTAAACTACTAATACAACTGTTTTTTGTTTTATCTAAATTTCAATATATTAGCAATAAGAATGTGTTGTTTATTTTAATAGATCAACACTAGCTTTTAGTTTTTCAGTAGTTTCTTCTGGTAAATTATTATAGGCTAATAACTAGAGAAAAAATAAATTTAAACAGTATTAAATAGGCCATCAAAAAGACTGCTGCAGTTACAAAACAAAATTTTAACCTTATTAAAAGAATTTTAATCGATTACTTTCTGTTCACAGAATTAACTGTAAAACTTTTGATTTTTTTTTGAATTTAAATTAGGAAAAAAGAAAATGTTAAAATTAAGGTTTAGTTTCCTAAAGTTTTTCCAAGTCAAATACTATTTAATGGTATTCTACTATAAAACATATAGTTTATAAAGTTTAATATTAAGTTTTTAACTTTACAACTAACTTGCTTATGATATATCATAGCATTGAAATTAATAACTTTACTGCATTAACTGAAGCTGTTGATGAAACCACTTTTCATGTGAGATAATCAACCAGTCGGTCAAACTTCCTCAAACTACATCAGAAATTATTTTTACTTTATTATTTGTAAAATAAACTATTCATTCTTTTATAGTTTTTTAATCTCTGGTATAGTAATTTTAGAATATGCCTATCTATAAAATAGTTCAAATATTTTGTGCGGCTTAAATAAGTTACTTAGTATTAACTTCTAAATGTCCGAAATTCGTTATATGAGAGATTATTATGTCAGGTTTAAGTTAAGATTTCAGGTGGGTTACGGTTAAGATCCAGTCAAATTTCGACCCGCTTAATAACTTGAAAACTAATTGTGCAAAAAAAAAACAAAGTTTTTTGATACTTTTTAGTTTTTTGATACTTAATATTTTGAAATACATTTTCAATTTGGTTTTCAGTTCACAATAGAATTTCCTAGATCACAATAATATTCAATCATTTTATTACAACTTTGCTCGAGTTTTTAAATTTTCATATATGTTGTTTTTTTAAATTATGCAGCCTGCAATTACATTTTTTTAACGAGTTGAAACTTGAAAAGACTTTTTAGTAAATAGGAATTGCTGACTACAAAAGTTGTCCACCACTACCCTAAAAGTTTCATTAGTTTCAAAAAAATTCATATCTAAACAGGATTGATTACAGATTACACAAGGCTTTTTAATAATTAAGTACAGTATACTACCGCTTAAGTACGCATTTTTTTTGGTACGCATCACGCCTTAAGTACGCACTTTTCCAGAAAGACGAAGTAAAGGATATTATACTAGAACTTCAAGAAATTCCAGTTTTTTTTGCCTAAATTTTCAATCATCAAGTTTTTCCAGATTATTTTATGTTTCCAGGTAGAATGGCCAACCTGCTGAGTTAGCCTGATACTTTCACAACTTTTAAACTAGGGTGAGTAATCCTGAGTAGGCCAAGTGGCCTGAGATTGTGACAGTCCTGTTATTAAATGTTAACAAACTAAATACTTACGTTGTGGTTGCAGAAAAGTAAAAAGAATAATGATATTTGAGCTGTAATGCTATAAAATAAATAAATATAGAAGACAAAGTTAAAAAAACCTACATATACAAAATAGCTAGTCATAATTTAACTTAAATTTACATACATACTTTTCCTCTAACAAAACAAAATGTAGCTTAATATTTTATTTTAAATCATTGACTGACATTGACTTTCTATACTAAATGTATGTATTAATTTTGTAGAAGCTTTTTATAGAAAAAATAAATAATTTTAAAATCTATTAAAAAAACTTGCAAATTAGAATTATGTTTTAAATGTTATTTGAAATAAAAGACTTGTTTATTTGGCTTAATTATTTGGTGGCTAGTTGTAAGAAAGAAAACAAACAACTAAATTTCATATTATACTATATCGTCAAAAAGTACGCACTACCCGTGCTAAGTACGCACTTTTTGGTCGGGTTCAATTTGCGTACTTAAGCGGTAGTGTACTGTATTTTAATACACTTTACTGGGCTTATAAGAAAACAAATGTAACTTATTTTCTCAAGCTCTGTAAACTACTTGGAACACAGCCCAAAAGTGCGTGCATAAGAAGTACCAGACTAAATTACATTTCGAACACATTTTTTAGGCTCAAAAGTTTGTACTCAAGAGAAAAACTACTTTGTAAAATTTTGGGGGGCGATTGTTTTTCAAATTTCTGAAAAGGGGGCGATTTAGAAAATGAGTTTGGGAAACCCTGGTTTAAATAAAAACAATACAAGTATCACAAAAACAAATTTAATTTTATTTTTAAGTGTTTTGTGATAACCTGACCCTTTTTGCTTTTATTTGTGCAGTATATTAATGAAAAAGTAAAAAAAAATCTAGTATTAGAAAGCTTATAAAAAGCACTTGTAGAACTTTCAGTTCAAGATTACACATGGGAGTGACATAAAAACACTTTCTTTAAAATTTAATCAGTTTTGAACAATAAATTACAAAAAGTACATCTCGATTCTCTAAAAACGCTTGTCTGATCTAGAAATGAATTCCTTACTAAAATCATTTGTAAAAGGTATCACAACAAACCCAATCACTTTTTTTTTAACTGAGACAGATTAGTGTTTAAAAAAATTGAAAAGTTAAGAGGTATATGATTCATTAAGTTTATACTTTTAATATTATGACATCATATCAACAGAAAAAAACCCAAAAATTAATGCAGGTTCAAACCCCTCAACACTAATACATTTGAAAACTAATGAGTTTTACATCTCATAAATATAAAACTAAGTAAACCTATTAGTAATTAGTTTTTATGAACGTTTAAAAATATTTCAAGTTGTTTGCTAACTGAGCATATTTATCAAAAATTTCAATGTACTTAATTGTTCGAAACAAAAACTCAAACATATCTAAAGGTTAAAAAAAGTCTTTAGAATAGTTGTTATAACTTTAAAAATAGTACTAAACAATTATATTTGTAAAAAAAGTATTTACATAGAATACAAAAAAAAAACGGAGAAAAATAGCAAAGATATATAGTCGATAAAACAAACTACAAAGCATAAAATGGCTCTATTGTTATTTTACTCAAATTTAAAATACTTTTTATTCTCTATCAGCACTTTATCTTTATTTATATTGTCGATTAAAACTTTTCTTTTTATAATTTTTTTTAAAACAACTTACTTGTTATTATCAACGCTCATTTATTAAAAGTTGAAGCTAGACATCAAAACATAAGTAGGTTAAAAAAAACACATACGAAATAAGTGAGGAAAAAAGCATATTTAGGAGAATCTTGAAAGCCTGAAGATGGCCCTTTCTGCACAATTGTTTACGACAAGTTGAATTATTATCTTCTTAAATTTTTTCTATTCATCATCTTCAAGCCGTTTTGCTTAGACTTAAAGTTAAAAAAACTGCCTAGAAACTTGGTTACTATTAAAAAATTAAAGCTTAACTTGCTTGATAAAACAACTTATTTTTCAAAAAAAACACCGAGGGTTGTTATGAATATTAAAAAAAAGAACTATTATGAATGCTACTATACTTACTATACTGAATTAATTACTATACTTTTTTTGAATTAAATTACAAAAAAAAAGTAGTTAGAGAAATAAAAAATCATTTTGCAACTATACAATTTTTATAATAAAAAATTAGTACCGTTAAAAATGTTACGACAATAAAAAAATTAATATACTTTGCAAGAATAGTTTAGCTCATCTTGTAAAATATAAAATTTAATGTAGTATCTACCTTCTATTGAGTAGTAAGTTTATTAATAAAAAGAAATAGGAACAAGTTTTCTAGCCAAATACTACATATTACGCGAAAGTGGAGTAGATGTACAAAGTTCCTCAAGATTAAACAAACAATTGTTGGTAAAAATTCAAGTCAATAAGAATTGGAGATGAGATGCTACAGTTTATGAAATTCACCGTGGAACACATAAAAGAACACAGAAAATGGTAAATAGTTCGAGTAGTGATAAACTGAATTCTTGACAACAATCAGATGTTGTAATTATGTGGACAACAAAACAAATTTTGAGAATTATTTTAATTCTTCATTTTACTCTTTAGATGTTAGCTAATTTTCTAAAAGAGTCGAGGTTAAAGTTAGTCTCTAAATAAATAAAACCAAGTAGAAGAAATTCAACGTTATTTTCTTATAAAAGTCATCAAAAAGGCTTCTCTGTATTGAACTGTTCTTGACAATATGTTAAAATTAACCTAATTGGTGTACGACTCGAAAACCGAAACGATTTTTGTACGCCATAGAAATAATTATTTCTAGGGCTTTTTTTGTGTTCGGTAAGCATTATTTTTAAGTCAATAAGTTGCTCTGGTGCAATATCTATTGGTCGTGTTGACATGTTTTGGAAATTTATTTTTTTCAAGCTGTCTTATAAAACTGTGTTGGTATTTATTATTTCATAGTTTATTGAACGACAAAAAAAATGAACTCAAAATTAAGTACCTTAAGTACCTTAAGAACTAGGACCGGTGCGCGAAGAACCTTTCAGTTATCGAGTTGCACACTACATGGATACCTTTTAGAGTCTTGTTCAAGACTAATTTAAAAGCGCTTAAGATGGTTCAATATCTATAGAACAATATTACTTAATAATACCCTACATACATGGTCACGACAAGAAAGACGCAAAATATTGCTGCGTAATATTTTATGTAGAAGAAAACGAGCACCACATTTTGCTTCAGTGTAATCAAATACCACACAAAAACCAAGTGTGCGCATTTCCAAGTGTGAAATTTTTAAACGGCTTTCGAGGCTGTTATGTTGTGCCAATTATGTAGTTTAATTTTTCTCTTACGCCTGGCACTCTAAGTGATTATCATACACTTTAATTTATTTTTAGATAAATATTTGTTTAGGGCTAGCTGTTCTCAAGTTTTTGCTTTTTTTCTTCCTGTGGCTAAAAATTTTTATCTTCACCTTGCATGTCAACTGAAATGTGTTAAACAGCAGAAGAATATGAGTATTAGGGCACTTTATAAGTTTGTTTTGTTTTAGCTATTTTTTATTGCTTACTTTTATCTCTCTTTCCAAAATTTTATCTTTACCCCCGTACATAATTGACACAACTTTTGATTTTTGCGCTTATGTTTGGGACACATATTTTGGCAATTATTACTCCGTGTTGCAACTTTGAAAGTTAACATACTATCAAAGATACTTTATTTTTTTCTGTAGCTCTTAGAATTCTTGGTATAAATAGTTAACATTTCTGTTGTCTTTAGCAAAGCTGTATATCACGCCATCATTAAATAAACATTAGCCTTTACTACTCGACCATCAACAACAGTACATGTGACAATATGCGAGCTGGTTTAGTCGTTAACTTATCAGGCAGACATAGTCACGATGAACTGCTGTATAGGTCAAGCGTTGGCACTGAAGCGTTGGCTTGTGGTTACAACCAAAAAACTGACTTACAAATCATTCACAACTCAATATCTTTTAATGTGAGGTTATAGTTTATGCTCGTTTTATCCTTTAACTAGTAGTTATTTCGGCAACCTTCAGAAAAGCTGGGATGTTTTCAATTGTGCTATCAATTGTGCTTGTAATCACATCAGATTTTGTTTATATTTACGTAATTTTCAACTTTTTATTTTAACATTCTCTCTGCTCTACTCCAGTAGTGCAAAAACATATAAGCTTTGGATTTTGGTCCTACTTTCTTTCAACATAGTTTTAGAACTTTCGTAACAAGTTAAAAAGTGTTTAAAAGTAAATTTAATTTTTATTTAAGTGAGCAGCAAATTTTTTTCATTTAAATGAAATGTAAAAACTGTAAAAATTGTGATAATGCCAAAAATAAACTTCACATAAAACTTTAAATTTAAGAAAAGTATCAATTGCCGCAGAAATAAAGTAGCACTTCTAAAAGGCAGGATTTTTCGAATGTCTGTCCACACAATAGACGATTATTTTTTAAATAATATTTATTTTCTTAAATTTTACAAAACAGTTTCATTAATAATCACAAAATAAGTACAATTATGAAGAAAATACTTTATATTCTTCCTATAGTTATACCACCTTTTAAATGTACAAAAAAGCTTGTATACAAAGAAAAAGTATATCTTTGTTATTTTCTTATCTGTTTTATTTAGTTTTATTTCAGAAATTGTTATTGAAACATTTTTAGTTTAACATTTATTAAAAAATTAAAAAGTAACTTTTAGTTTTTGTAAAATATAGAAGTAAAACTTTGGAGAGTTAAATACTATGATAGGCCTGTTTAGTATAAAGACACAACTTTTTTTGTAATATTTTATAATGCTATATGTACTTTTGTTATTTAATTTTTAACACTAACAGACAATAATAATACCATAAGTAAGTTTAAATACTATAAGTTTATGATGTTTTTCTTAAATTTAATATTAGATTAAAAATATTTTTATTTTGTATTTACTTAAGATAACTTATTTTAGAATATCTTTTTTATCCTGTTTGTGATTATAAAATTACATTATAATAAATATAGACCTTACACACTTGTGCATTTTGTACAAGAATATTTTGCATGCTTGTTTGTACTGTGCGTTAATATTTACCGAGTTAGTCGATGCGTTTATATTAAATGTGCATTGAAATGCCAATAAAAAAAGTTCGTGGAAAAACAGCTGTTATACTTCAAAATTTTAAGTTTCATTTCATAAAAACAGGGTTAAAAATCAAAATTGTAAATTTTATCTTCTTTAAGTTTTACAAAGTATACCAAAGCTACAAATTCAATAATTTTTGGCTTTTTTGTTGAGCTAGTATTTGTTTTGTTACAGCAGTAAGAAACTTATGTCATTTTGGTTATTTTTAACAAATATGGTCCACAGATGTCATCAAGACATGTTAAAACGATAGTTTAGTTTCTTTAAGCTTTAATTTTCTTTTTAGTATCTCTGTTAAAAAAGCGAATCTCATCAGGTATCTAAACAAATATCTGAAGGCAGCTAATAGGGTAAACTTTAAATTCTTTTCCAACCCTCTTATTATCAAATCGATCCAAATGAACTTTAGCCCTAAAAGTACTAATTAAGTCTACTACATAAAATTGAACTCCCTTCAAAAAAATTTATTATACAACAGATAAAATAATTTTGAACTTTTAAATTTATCACTTTTATTATGTCTAAATATACTTATATTCAGGTATCTAGGAGTAGGACAAAGGCCTGTGTTTCTATTTACCACATGGTAATGAGTTTTAGGTTGAACTTGTTTTAATTCATGTCAATAAAAACTTAATGTATACGTTTATGTTCTTCAAAGTATGTTTGAAAAAAAGTTGACAGATAAAAGAAACCTTGTATCTCTTACTAGATCGAGAGTCATGATGACTCTTTAGTCATAGTAGTTTAATATATTTCAGTAAAAGCTTAGCTTTTTGGATCTGTTAGACAGAGAAAAACAACATTGAATTTTTGTATTATTGTTATAAAATAATTATCTTCTAATTAAATGTATACTACGTTACTTGACAATTTGTGCATATATCACATTTTTTATCGATTAAAAATTAACAACAAAACTACGTAAACTATGAAAAATAAAATACTAAAAAATATTTGAAACGTAACAAATAACTCTAATAAGGACTTATTTTATCAAAATTTAATATATATGACTATAATGTTAGTCGATAGGAAACAAGCATTTTTTGTTTAGTTACTTTTTTAGTTACTTGAAAGCATTATTTTTATTTTCCGTCCCGACCGGCTTTGCCTGTATTAATCTGTATTCTGTACAATTATTAAATAGTATTTACCTTATCTCTAAGTTAACACTCAAAAATCTACATATAAAACGTTACTATAAAATAAATTAATTAAACAAAGCTTTCTTATTTTTTTTACAATGCTTTAGCTTTATATTTTTTAATGTAAAAACTAAATGAGCTTATGTTTAAACTTAGGACATAAAGAGTTGAATTTAGTAATAGAAAACTGAAAAACGACATATTCTTCACAGCTAACTAAAGTTTCTTGTTTACAACTTTATGTAGTTGTTAAACAAAAATAAACAAAAATAGAAGATCTGTAATTGAATATATGTCAACCTAAAAACAGCAATATTAAGTTTGCATGGATATTTCAATGCATCTGAGAATTATAGGTAATTTTTTAAATGTAATAAAAATTAATGCTTATAATCTTCTAAAGTTTTGTTATAAATATACATTTAAGTTATACACTTATCAGTTGTTAGTATACATTTTATTTATAAAAATATATTTTAAAAATAAAATAATTATAACTTTTCATAAAATTAACTTAAAAAAAACCTTTATTTGCAAACTTGTTTCAAGTAATTTAATTTCTATAATAATTTACACAAACAAAACTTAACTTTAATTTTCAATGTATATTGTATATTTATATATTAGAATATCTAATTGCAATATGCTTAAATATGTTATGTATAAAAGTTAAATTCAGTTTTACTTGAATAGTTTTAAGAACGTGTAACGGACACCATAATGCTAAAGACTATAAAAAAATACTCTTTTTGTTTTGTAAATACAAAGAATCATTTGAAAAGTGAATTTAAAATATTATATTTACTGAGTCTTTGAACCTTGTGATAATTTGACATAGTGTTTACTATTTGTTTAGACCAAAAAACAAGACTCTTTTAGTTTGAATTTTAAATATAGAAAACTTTAAAAACTTTAAAACAATGATAGTACACACTTAGGACTTTAGTAAACTAAAGCTGTTTTTATTGTTTCCATTTTATATTTTTAATTTTAATTTTAATTACTATTCTCAATCTCTTGTACTCACTAAGTGGGTCTGCTCTTGAAAATTTGATAATGATTATGAGGCCCCTTTATTATATTTTGTTTAATTTTTAGTATATTTGCTTACAAATTAATAAAAAAAATTTCTTTGAGGTTACTGGTTACATTACTATTTAAATTAAAAAAAATTAAAACCTTATAAAAACTTTTAGGGCACGTTGTCTCAAAAAGTAGATCTAAAGATACAGATTAAAATGTTTATTTAGGTTTAATTAATAAGAATATAAGGGTAAAAAGACTTTTTGAATTTTTTTTGTTGGTAGAGAAATTTAACAATAACTAAAAATTAAAAAAATCAAAATATTTGACTTTAAATATTAGAATTTAGATTGTTGCACCCAAGGTTTTTACTACTACAATAGAGAATTTAATAAAAATGATTATAGTGTTCAATGTTAGTTATCCTTAAACAAAATAAGTGAATACAAGTTACAGTTTGTTTTAGTTAAGTGAGAAGTAAGTTTAGGGTAAATTTGTTAGAAAATTGTCTTAAAATGTTTGACTGTTAGTCATATTATCACTTGCAATTATTTGTCTTAAAATACATGATATTTTTGAGTTTCTCTAATTAGATACAGTTTGGGTTGTAACAATGAAGGTTGTAAGGAACACAAATCCCTATGCCTATAATTTTAGTTATTAGAGAAAAATATCTGCATTCCAGTTAATTCTTTAACATTTAAAGTTTTATTTCAGTGCTAAAACTTGTATGTATAATCATATAAAATTGACAGTTTTAATAAAAAAATTAAAGTTAGTGTTATTCAGCTGATTATATTATAACTTAAGTACATTTCTATAAATTTAATTAGTTATATATTTTAAACTTTTTTAATTAAAAGTTTTGTAAAGTTGTTTATAATTACTTTTGAAATATTGGGTGTTGTAGTTTATAAAATGAAAAGTGAATATGCTTAGGATAATTCAGCAAAGTTTAAAATCTTTAAAAAATTTAGCCAACTCAGGCTAATGTGATTTTTTTCAGGTTACTCTATAATCTAAATACTAACTCAGGCTGGCTCAGCCTCCTTTAAAAACTTTTGCAAAATTCAGACTAATTTTGAATTAAAAAGTCTGAAAGTAGTTTTTATGACTTTAAATCAGTTTTTTTTTTCTTTCAAGTTACATGTTTCTTCTACAATTTGTCTGAGTTTCAGTGTTTGAGCTTAATTAACTGTATATTTTCTTCAGTTTCTAACACTACTACTTTATATATTCAATTTTTTCATAAACTCAATCTCATTACTTAAATTCAAGCTTTTTTTTTAATAACAGATTTTTTGTCTCAAAGATTAGCAACCCTAAAAGTTTATCATAAAGTTAGATATTTTTTACTTTATAACACTTTATAATAAAAATAAACTTTATAACAAAATGCTTTGCTTTAAGATAAATATTTTTGTCAATTTTATAAATATTAAGCAGAAGTATATTTAGTTTTTGTTAAAACAGTTACTAAACATACTCTGTGGTATTTAACAGTGTTTGTTATGATAAATAAACTTATAATAAGTACTGTTTAAAGTAGTATATATTATAAATCTTACTGTACCCTTAGCTTTATACTTGGTTGAAGTTGTTGTTAGACTAGTTTTTAAGTTCTATTGAACTAACTAAAGCTCTTTGTTACAGTCAATTGATTTTAATTAAATCTAATTTAATACCAGGTAAAATTTTTAGGGAAATTTAATATATTTTAGATTCAGCTTCCAAAATTAAACTTTATTTTTATGTGGGAAAGTTTACCTTTCTTATAATAAGTTTTGTTAATTTTTTTTTTAGTATGTATAGAACTTTTTTTTCTTTTATTTATTTTTTTTTCAGAGGTACTATTGCTTGTTGCTGCATCTTATTCTCAAGGTTAGTGATTGTTTGTAATAAAACTGCTTTACTTTTTATTAGTTTTTATCCTATAGCTTTGGATTTCGTCAAGTTTTTGCTGTTATAAAAAGTTAACTAATTTTTTTTTGAAGTTTTGATGTGGTTTCACAAGATTAATTTGTAAAGTTATCAATAACAAACTAGTCATGTTTTTTTAATAGTTTATAAGTAATGTATTTTGAAGAAAAAGTTAAATTTTTTTTGTTTATATACTTAAGCAATTTAATATATGCTTCCTATCAATTTTATTATGTCTAAAGTCATAGTTTTTTCAAACATATTTATTATTTTATTTTTTTTTCATTTGTATATTTAAAATTTAGAAACTTTTTTATGTTGATAAAGTTGTAATACAATTATTACTTGTACAGAATATTGTGATAGAGAAGAAAAAGTTGTCAATAATTATGGAAAGCTCAATGTTTCTCTAAGAAATGGAAAAAATAACTTTTGTTGGAGACTTCCACTTAGAACTGAGCCATTTTATACAAAAATTAAGTATGTATGATAAAAATATAATTTTGATAAAATTTTATATTATGTATCATTAGTGATAATTTTATTTAGTATTTTGAAATAAAAGTAAACCACAAGTAGAAGTGCATTGTTTCTGTTTGAAACCCATATATTTTTATCATTTTTATGGTTTAAACATTTGTTTTCAGGTTTGCAATTGATTAATTATTTCTGGCTAAAATTTTATACTGTATTAAGTTATTTATAACCTATGTTTTACATTATATCTAAGATTTATGATATAAAAGTATTTTTAAACTGTTTTAAATTACAAGCTTATTTCCTGACCGTATATTTGATTATTTTTAAAACTAACTGTTTAAATAAGTTATCTTTGAAACAACATTGTTTCAGGTTTGATCAATCATCAATAACCTACTCTGATGCTAAATGTGAAATACCGGTTTGTTATACTTTTGTTTGTTAGTACAAAAATAATAGTTTAGATCGGTTATCTTTCAACTGTATTACGAAGTATTAGTAGTTATATATAGACTTTTTTTATATGTATTATGCTGTATCATATTAAAAATTTTGTGACCATTTGAACTAAAACTTTATATTCAACTAAGTTTTGTACTACTGGTGTGATTTTTTTATAATTTTTTTGTTTATCTAAAGAACTTGTATAAATATCTTATATTTAAAGTAGAGCAATTGCTAACTAAACTCATTTTTTATCAATGAAATACATGTAAATTTTAAAAACTTTTTGTAACAAAGCTGGTAAGCCTATTTTCATTAGTTTAATTATGCTTAAAGTATTTAGTAGTAACTAAACAATTTATTCTGCCAAATTAGTATTAAGAGTTTAAAAATACATTTTAAAATACTTTATTTAAAAAAATAGTAAAGATTCCTGACATTTTTCTTAAAATAATTTTTCAAACTTTATAAGATGGACTAAATGGTTCAAAAAAATCTATTAAGTATTATTTTATATTTTAAAAGATAATAAAGAAAGCTTAATTTTTCAGATAAAAGACAATGATGAGTTTCATCCACCACATTATTGTAACAAATTTAAAATAAAAATAACAACAAACTCTGAAAAAATTCTCTTCAGAGGTCAAGGTAATTTTTGTTGGGTTATAAATTACAAACTCTTAATTTTTATAAGTTTTTTTAAGTTCATTTGCTTGTTTTTGTTATTTAAGTTATATGATACAAGTACAAATGTAAACTATGAAACTAAACTATAAACAAAAGTAAACTATAAAAACCTCTGAAAAGTTTAAATTTTGTTTTTATGCTCGTTTTCATTATTGTTCATTATGTATAAATTTATGTTGCCTAAAACTTCTAATAATTAAGTTCGATGAAAAAGTAATAAGTTCAAAGACTCAAAAAAAAGAACAAATAAATACAAACAGAAAGAGTACTAAGCATTAATTTATTGAAGCTAAAATGACTATGATTACTCATTTACAGAAATCTTCCGGTTATAAATTTGCTTAATCATAATAAAATATAAAATCATTACTAAAAGTCAAAAATTTTGTACAGAAGTGGTTTTTGAAAACTATTTAACAAGCCTAGTATAATATAGCAATATATATTTTATAAAAAGCATATAAATTAAATTATTTATCTTATTTATTTAACAATCTGCAAGTGCTGTTGGAATATAGTAGTTGAGATATGCATAACAATTGAAGTATAAGAAACTTATCTTTGTTTTTAATCAAAATAATTTTTTAACCAAAGTCAAAAAAATAAACCTATTAACTTAAACTAAGAAATCTAAAAGTGTTGGTTCTTTATTGCCATACAACAACAAGAGTTTAAAAAGTTAAGTTTTGTTAAACTAGAAACTAAAAATCTAACTCCTCTATGAATGGTAAAGGAACTTTTTTTGCGGAAACTTTCATTGCTTTTTGAATTAAAGCTTAAAAGTATGAACTGTAAGTTTTACTTTATAGAATTAAAAAAGTATAATAAAAAAAAACTTTTCAAATTAAGTCCAGTATGTAAAAATATTCTAATTCAAATGTATAAACAAGAAATTTTCATTCTGAATTTTTTGAAAATTTTAAAAACACTAAATATTTATATTTTTTGTAAAATAGAGAATGAACATTTATAGTTTGATCTTAAAGTTTATAAGAAAGGTTCTTTTAACAGTTCTATAAAAACTTTCAATATAAAATAAGAGAAAAAAGATAAAACTCCAAAATGGAGACTTTTTGCTATATTAAGTTTATAATAATAACACATAATTTTTCTTAATATTGACATTCAAATAATATTTGTTCAAAAATTAAGGATAGATAAATCTTTATTGAAACAATATTTTTTTGCCTTTTTAATTTGTACCTTCTATAGTGAACCCATTGAAAACATTATTAACTATGATCCCCATATATAAAAAAACTAGTTTGAATTTGGTTAAGCTGTAAAAAGTTTCCTATTACTGATAAAATATACAAAATAAGAACAACTTGTAAAAACGAGATGGACCCCACTACTGCCTTTTTTACCAATATGACTTTGATATTTTTTTAAATTGCTTTTATTTCATAACCAAAAAAAAAAAGTTAATAGTTATATTTTTCAGCTATATATAAATTTTGATCACTAAAAAAAAATAGTACATGAAACACAAAGTAATTTTAATATTTACTTAAAACAACTTTTGATATTAAATACACTGAGTTGATAACTTGTTAAAAGAATAAAAACCTAAACTAAAAAGTAGTATACCTGTATCAAAATATTAGTTTTAAAGTTTTGATAAAGATTTGAAATACAATAATATGTATCAGGTTCTGTTGTTGGAACGTGGTGTGATGAGTTACCTCCTGATAATTTGGTTATTTTTGCTCGTCAAATACACATACACTTAACGTTTTGTAATCCATATCGGAGCGTTTCGTTCCTTCAAAACTTTGCCGAATATGAAATAAGTAAGTTTTAATATGCAATGTATTTTTAACAAGTCTTTTTAGCTTGCTTAGTTAAAAGAATGGTACAAATCAGAAGGCTAGTAATGATTTTTTGAAATATACAACATAATTCAGAACAAATTTCTAGTTAGTCATCTATATTTTAAAACTAGTTAGAATTTTGTTATAAAAAACAGTGTTTAAGATATAATTTTTGTTGCTTTAGATTTTCAATTTAATAGTTTATAAAGAAGACATGGTGTACATTTTATTAAAAAAAGGTAGGTGATTATTATTTGAAATAGTTAAGTATTTCTAATTTTAAAGATAAATCACATAATTGTTGACTGCTATAAACAAAACTATATAAAGTTTTATTAGTATTTTTACAGAAATAATAAATTAAAATATACATTACATTTACATATATACTTTAAGATAAATAGAATACTTATGTTTTTAATTTTATAAATTTATTTTAGGTTATCTTGCATTTTTTGTTAATTTATAATAACTATTAAAGATGCTAATGGTTTTTGTTTAATAAAGCTGGAGTTGTTACTCGAAAATATTAAAAATTATATATCTTCAACGGTTTGTAATTAAATAAGTAACTGTTTCTATTTTTCTAATAGTTTGATTAATCTTTTCAAAAACTGGACAATATCAGACTAAAAAAGTTTAAAATCATTACAAATCCATACAAATATTTATAGACAAGTTTTTGTTGTGCATTTGAATACTTAAAAGATTTAAGTGTAAGTAAAATGTTGTTAAACTGTTTTTTATTCCTAATACCTTCGTGACAAATTGTTTACAAACTAAGTTAGTAAAAATGCTTCTAAAGTTTTATTTATAAATATTAAGTTTTACCTTAAAAGTAATCCTAAAAATCAAATCCGTTCAAAGAAATCAAAGTTTTGATCAAAAGCAGCAATTTAAAGCTAAAGATATTTTGATGACAAACTAACTTTATACTGGCCTTTATTAAGAAGTAAGTATTAAATGATAAATGTTGTTTAGAAGTTTTTTATGCCTATACAATAACATTAGTTGTTAATAACCTTTGTCGAAAGAAACATATCATATATTTACAATGTTTCTTAAAAATTCTTATAAAGAGAGAAAAAAAAAGCTTCTTGTCAGTTTTAAAGAATAAACAAGGATTAACAAGACTAAAATAACATTTAACTATTTCTCAAACATATAAAAGTGATATTTTTCAAAGATTTTATAATAAGTATATTTTTTAATACCCAAAAAAAAAAAGTTATTTGTCCCAGCGTAGCAAAAAAGAAACATAACAAAAGTTTTCGCTTTTTGAATTGGATATAAAAGTTTTATTAACTCTTTACAAATAGCTTTAGTGTTTTACCTTTTACTTCAATTTGTTAATAACTGATTATTGTGAAACAAAAAAGTGTAATTTTATAATAAGGCATTTGTTGAAAATTGTGCAGTGTAGTTTTCAACAAAAAATTATTAATTTTTTTATTTGTTGTTTGTTTTTCTAAACCTTACTTTAAAACATCGAGTAATCTCCTATGGAAGAATAGAAATTCAACCATGCGTTGAATCATGTTTTGAAAATGACATTTATAACTAAATAAAATTGTGTGTTATAAGTTTGTACTGTATTATAATATAAATTTAGATAGACTTGATATTAAAAAAACACACTTTGTTTTTTGCAGCTTTGTTTATTTGTAAAATTGAAAATTTTTTGAATATCCCTTACAATGACAATTAGGACTGTTGAGTTTTATCTCAAAAGTTAATTAAATTAGTTGTTTTTTCGATGTATTTATGCTATGTGAATGGCTTATATTGAATGTTAACCTTTTAAGATTAATTTTACTCGCTAAGGTATTATCGCTTATAAAATAATAAAACAAATAGATTACAGCGGAAAGTTTAGCTTTGTGACATCACTGTACACTTTGGTGAGAACTTACAACATGGTGAGCGAAGAACCGGGCATCAGCAGCAACATGAGATGCGAGCTTGAGTTTGCCAACAACGAGCTCATGCCGCTGCAGATCGAAGAAAAACACTGGAGCGAGTACGATCAGGGCATGCAGATTTACGATGGAAATAACACTGTGTTTCCAATTGGTACCTGGACGTGAGTTTTTTTTGTTTGTTTTTGTCATGTTGTTTAGTAGGTTTTTGGTTAAATTCATGTTTAAGGTTTTTATACTTCATAGGTTCATGGTAGGTACATGAAATTCGATACACTTTAGAATGTTTTTTCATTGCGAACCCTGGAATACTTGATCAGTTATTCTTCATTGTCTAAAAATGCTAAACTTTTGTTCATAACTGTGAACTATTAAGTACTTCAATAATTTATGGAAAAACACCTATCTGTAAAAAGTAATTAAATATTAACTAAATATTGCTATAAAAGAATTTAAAGGAAATTGTACATAAAGATGTTAGAAAAATACTTTTAATAATATATAACATCGTCAAAAAAGTGATTATTACTATCAATATATATAACTGCTTATTTAGTACAGTAAAGAGTAGCAACTCTTACAAAGAATCTCAGTAAATGAAAATAAATTAACCATTTTTGTTTCTTCATAAGTTTATTTTTTATGTTGTAGGTAAAAAACTATATTTTTTCATGTTACTGACTTACAAATCAATGCAATTTGGATTAAAAAAAACAATTGTAACATACAAACACAATAATTCCAATAAGAATTATAGTTGTAAAAACGAGTAAATTGCTTAAAAATAATAATAACAATTTCAATGGAAAAAGTTAAATTAGGAACTAGAGTCATCAAATATTTGTTAAAAACAAACATAAACATCAAAACTAAGTTATTATATTTAAGTTTTATCAATTTTAAAACTTTAAAATGACCTGAAGACAACGACAAAATAGCAATAAGGTTGTAATAAATAGCGCAATTGCAAATATATATTTGAAAAAAGCAAAATTTTTATTTTTTGCAAAAGCTGCTTTTAAGATGAAATTCGTTGTGGGCAAAAAAACTTCTTGGTGGGGCGGGTCTTTCCCACATGCTATAGTATACCAATTCCTAACCTAAAACGAGATACATTTCAATTGGTGTTTCAGTTTTCTGAAAATATACATTAATACATCTGGCATACGTTTGTATATGGAGTTGTTAAGGAAACTTGTTTACCTAAAAATTTTATTGATTGTTGAACTCTCTAAAATAAGCCCGTTTTACTTGTTTTGAAATATAAGTATACCTTAGAGACTTTCACATGTAAAAAGTATTTTTAGTGCTTGCGAATAAAAATAAATTAGATCATTTTCTTCCTCTAGATATATACAAATATTTTTGGTGCACGACGATTTAAATTATGACATTTAAAATTCTTATAATTCAGAGTTATTGAGAATTATCATTTTATTTTTTTGCTAAAACAATTAAATTTTTGATATAAGGCTGAAATAAATTTTAAAACTTATTAAAGTATTACTATTAAAATATTTACTAATTTTCCCAATTAATATAGATATCTATTGATCATAATAATCTTATTAATTAGATTATACTTTAATTTTAATTTTTGAATTTCACGTTAAAAAACTTATAACAACCTGAATTGTCAGTGGCCATTTTTTTTTTCTATTTAAGTTGTTTTTGAATTAAACTTCGCTTACATAATATATTTTGTTAATAAAACTAAAGAAAAATGATTATAGTTGGTTTTTCATTGAGTATTTAGAACAAAGTTTTAAAATAACCAGACTTTTTTTTTAAAGTATAGGAAATATTTCAACAGTTTAAAACTTTGCTCAATATTGATTTTTTAAGAAGCATGTTATGATTTTATAATCATATTTTGTTTACAATTATTTACAGAGGCTAGTGACTGTTTATATTTTTAATTTGTCATAATGATTCACTAAAAACAAATTAAAATAACTTAAAATTTTAACATAACAAATTTATACTGTATTTTTTTATTCCCAAGTTAATAATAAAGAAAACTAACTATAATTAACATCATTAATTTTTTTTAGGAGAGGTGAACCAATACAATCCTACATTGCAAAAAGTGGAAAAATGAGATTAATATACTTATCCGATGCATTTAATAATGAATTTCGGCCTTTTTATATTTCATTTATTGTTAAAGTACAAGGTTTGGCTATTTTTTTATTTTTTGCGTTGTATTTACTGTTTTATATTACATATGCTAATTTTAGATACTGCTGAATTTAATATTAAAAGTATATCTTTTTTAACAGTTTGAGTTCAAAAAATGTACTTGTTTTTAACTTTTGAAATGTTTATAACCTAATGCAAAACTCGTTGAAATTTATAATTACAACGCGTCTGTTCTTACATAACAATTGCTCGCTTTCCCAATCTGTGTTGTTTTTCTTCAACTAGTTTGGTTAACAGCTGTTAATAGTTCAAAGAAACGACTCGCTGGTGATTTCTGTTAGAGATATTTTATTTTATTTTTTGTCATACTATTGATATTATTATATCTTAAGTATTTTACATATTTAAGTATAAAAAGTTTAGAATAAGTAATTTCAATAAAGCTTAAATTTAGTTTCCATTGAAGTAACTAAAGCAATTAATTTTTATTTTACTTATTTTTACTTCTACTAGTTTTTTAACTGCTCATGTTTGTTTAATTAGTTCTAAATGGCTTAAAATTATAAATTAAGTATTTTGAATTAAAACAAGTAAAGCATGTAAATTCTACACATTTTTATTAATCAATAATGAGTCTAAATTGTTTTACGAAATGTAATTTGTAGTCTTTTAAGCTTGTTAATAAACAAAAGACAAGTATTTTTTAAATAATAATGAAACACTAAATTATAGAAAATTAAAAACACCATAGAAGCTTTTTTTAAGTAAAATTTTAATACTTAAATGATAAAATAGTGAAAAATGCAAATATGTAACTTATGTTTAATTGTGTGACTTATAATTTTATAATTTTTAATATATATATATATAACTTTTTTCTTTCAAAAAGTTTGTTTGTTTAAAGAATCTTACTAGTAGTCTTTTAATTTATTCATTAAGGAATTTAGTAAAAAACTTTTATTAGTATTCCTTGGGGTGAAAAGAAAGTATTGTAAAGATATAAATTGTATAATATAATTCTTTCAAGATAAACCGTTAGCTGTATACTTAAAAGCAGTACTAAAAGTTTATTTTAATTTTACAAAATGGTTGTACAACAATTTATAAATTACTAAGAATGTGAATAATCAATGTTATGAGACATAAAAATCCATTTATAATGAAGTAAAAGAATTCTATAACATTTGAGTTATCACCATACTTTAAATATAAGTTGGGTTTGGACATAACCTTAAATGTTATATTAAGTAGTTTAAGGAGAGTTTAAACATATTTAGGCAAAAGTTAAAAAGTTTTTTGAATTTATCTGTTAAAACTCAAATATCCATTAAAGTACAAAGGATTGATTTGATTTATATAATTTAAACTAAGTTTTCAAAATCACTTTAACAACAACTAATTTCTTTATAAACAAATTTATCCAGGTTACTGCTTGCCTGGTTTCAGGTCCTGCGGTGATTTCAAAAGTTGCTACAACGAAAGCAAGCAGTGCGATGGAAGCAAAGATTGCGACAATGGTGCAGACGAAACTGGTTGTATTGGTGAGTTTTCTTACAGTTTTGATAAAATTTACTGACTTTTAAAGAGGAACTTAGGTTTCTACAAAGTTGGCATGAAAAAAGGAAAGCGACATTTATTGAGGAATACAGTTTTTTGATGAATTTTTCAACACTAACTTTTTTGATTGATATCTAGTCATCGAAGTGTTATTTTACATTCTAATATGTCCCAAAAATTAACATTAAACCGATAGTAGTCAAATATTTTACTGAAGTATATTTAGTTTTTCACACTTTGAACTATGTTATGATAAATATTGTGTTTCAGTTTTTAGTATTATGTTTAATTTTATACAATTTTGATGATTCTTGTTTTTTACAGTTTTTACTATCATTAAAATTAACTAAGCTATTTAAAATTTAAGCTGATAGACTTATAATTTTTAATGTTAATAGGATTTAAGTCTAAATAATACATATATAGATAAAGTGTTTATTTTTATAAGTATAACCATCGATTTATAACTTAAAAAACTTTTATGTATTCAGTTTTTAACATTAATAATACCCTTAATATGATAGTCTTAGATTGTTATTTCTTTGATATTTTCAGATGTTTTCCACCAATATTATATTTCTGGAACTATTAATAAGTTATATTAGAATAATTACAATATATTTTACACTGAAGATACAATTTCTACTAGTTAATACAAGTTAGATATATACATTTATCTGGTTATTTTGTTGATAAGTCGCTGTTTTTATTAGCTTGTTTAAATGTTTTTTGAGTTTAATTACGTATATACAGTTGTATATATTATGTGCTTGAAATAACTTTCAAATCAAATTACAGCCGATCCACATCTTGGTTGTTACTCGGACTCGTTTTGGTGTGGCCACAAAGGTGTTGAAGACAAAATTTTGAATAAGCAATGCATTCCTTTGTACAAGTTGTGTGACGGAATAGTCGATTGTAGAAATGGAAACGATGAACTAATGTGCAGTATGTTGATTTGTTTAAAATAGTATTTTGTGTTACTATTGTAAACATATTCATAATGTGGGCTTTGGATGTTGGTGGCACAACATCTAAAGCCTCAGTTGGGTCAGTTTGACTTACTGTGGGCAGATAGTCAACCTGACCTTTTTGTTCATACTTTTCCTGCAAGCGGGGTGACCTTCTAACAGGCTTATGTTCAGAACCCGCTGCAGGCAACTTATCATTAATACTGTCTAAGTTGGACATAATAACTATAATAATATATACTTAATGCTACTCTAGGCTACTTTATATAAATCAGACAGACAGTTTTGAGTGATGAATCTTTTATATAAAACACAACAAGAAATACTAGCATATACAAAATTATGAATTACTTTGATATCACTTTAAAAACTGAAAGCTATTTAAATCTGTATCAAAATATAAGTATAAGAAAATATACAAGAATAGTCTTCAACCGTTGCAACAAAATTAATACACATCTTATTTTGATAGACTCTCAAAACTTGGTATTAAGTCTTTAGAGTATAGAAGGATTGAGTTTGACTTAATTACTTTTTTCAAACTAATTAATAGTGAAACTACAATTAATTTACAGTCTATTTTTGAACCTCATAAATGTACTTATTTACTGAGAGGTAACAACAGAAAATTTACATGCAGACATAATTTCAATAATAATGTTTGGCATAATTCTTTTTTTTATCGTTCAGTTGAATTATGGAACAAGCTTCCAAACGAATTAGTTTCTTGTAAAAAAGTTGAGCATTTTCGGTTAAGGTTAAAAAAGTTTGATTTAAATAAATATTTTGTCAGCAAAATACATAAGTAATTTTTTTTTTTGTTATTTCTTCATTAACCACTGGTTGTATTTGTCTAATTTGGTTTAAAGCTTTATTTTATTAGCGGCGCCTTTCCTTTCTGTATAACAAAACCTGTTCCTTAATACATAGTTAATTGGCCTGTTAAAGTGCTTGGGGCCTTGGGTTTTTGAGTTTTGTTTATAGTCAGTGTTCTCAACATTTATCAGCTACTACGAAAGTCCAACAAACGCTGAGTTATCTGAGTATTAAAGATTTGAAAGTAAATATGAAGCAGGCTCTCCTAACAAAAGTGAAACACGTTGTTCAGATAAAAGCGGTTCTAGTTATGCGAATAAAAGTGAAACAAGTTGTATGGATAAAAGTTAAACCAGTTACTCAAATGAAGGCTGAACCAGTTGTTCAAATAGTGTGAAGCCAGTTGTTTGAATGAAAGTGAAACCAGTTTTGGAGTGAAACCATTTGTTCGGGTGAAGTTGAAGTAGGATATTGTTGTTCTCTTTTCGGAAGCACCGGAATTATAAATTTTGTGTTATAATTTTTGTGTTTTTATGTTAATTTTAAACTTTAATTAGTTAAACTCAGTTTTTTTTTTCATTTTTAATGTACAACTTTGGTTTATTTTTGTCTTTTTGTTGTATGTCTTTCTGTATAAGTGGCCTAGGTTTTGATGCCTGGGTCCTTCGTATGACAATAAACTTACAATAATAAAATACTTAAAACAATAAACTAAAAATTAAATCAAACTTTTAGTAAACAAGAAACTGTAAAAAAATAAACTATTAAAATATAAACCTGGCTTAAATATTTAAACAATTAAACACAAGTTGAAATATTCACTTTAACACAAAACAATAATTACAATACACATTCACAACAAGTTCAAGATATGTTGTTGCTTCCAGCTGCTCACTGCTTACATGACACTGCCTGTCACGCCTTGACGCCCCGTTGCATCAGTATTTAGTTTGAAACATTACATCAGATGATTCTCATTGGCTCGTGCATTCAAGCATATCTAACTCTAAATACTCTCCAAAACAATGAATATGCAAGGAATTTTGCACTTTCATCTCAATATTCAAAATTTAAAGTTAATCGTTTGCTAATAAAGATCCTAGCTAAAGAAGTTCACTGGAATATATAATGATAACAAATTTAAACAGTACTCATTCTTTATTAAACTAACACATGTTTCTGTGTGTTAACAAGTTAACACATTTCAACGGAGCTCAGTAAAAAAAAATAAATACTGTAAGGAAAGAATAGAAGCTAAAGTAGGTGTATATATGTATTTAATAAAAAAAAGAATAATTACTATAGATTATTGTAGGTTAATGCTTAATAATAGGTACAATATTTAATGTTAAATCCGACTGTTATACAACTATACAATATTTGTAATAAGTAGATTTAAATAATGATAAAGAAAAGTAAAATACAAAATAAAATAACAAATCATAATATAATATATAGCACTCACTTGAAAGTTCAAAAAATACTGATTCATAAGATTAGACTGTTGTTAAACATTTAAAAAAATAATAATTACGTCACGATATTATCTTCTAGTACAACAGCATTATAAAAAATCATTTATCTTGCAATGCAAGATAGATAGTTTATTCTTTATGTTTGGAAAATAAAAAACAAAACAGTCAGGCACTTTGATTATTATTTTTTAAACAATTATTTTAAATACATAATAAAGTAATCTATTGTAAATAAAAATAAGTATGCTGTATACTTATCATTTTATTGTAGTATAAGGTAATTAAATATAAGATGTGTTTAATTTTAACACCCGACTGCTCTTTTCTATAGTAATAATTAGTTATCTTACTTATTTTGTAATGTATGTGCAGTTAAGTTGTGGTGTACAGTGCTGTAACTTAATTTATTGGTCAGGGGTTTGAATGCTTGATAACAATTTTAGTTTGTGCTTTTGTGTCTTTCGGGTCTGCGTGTAAGTGGTTAAAATTTTTAATTTGTTGTTTTTAGTTATATCTAACTTTACTTACGTTATAATTTAGATTTAACCATTATAAACATTTTATAAATATATATTACCCCAAGTTTCTATAGCTTTAATTACCTTAAACTATAAATAAATGATAAGTATACAGCATTTCGTGGCACTTCAGTTTATATTGATTAATTTATTAATTCAGTAATTAATGTCTGTTGAAGTTGAAGCTCCGTTGAAGTTGAGCCTGTTAACTTGTTTACACACAGAAACATGTTTTAGTTTAATAAAGAAATAATACTGTTTAAATTAGTTTTTATCATATTCATAATTAGATTTTTGTTCTAATTTATTAGTAATATGTGTATTTTTGTAAACGTATTTAGAATTAACAAAGTACGAAATAAAATGTTCTTATATCTGAATTTTAATATATTACCATAATGTTTATATGATTTTTTTGAACTTTGCTTTTCACTTTGTGACATGATTTACTAATGCAAAATAAATAAGTTTTAAAAGTATTGTGATTCAAAAGGTATTAAATAAAGTAAAATGGTTAAAAAATAGTATATAAATATTAGAGTTTTCCTATAGCAAAGTATATAAACGAATTAAGTAGTAATTATAAATAAACATTCTATTCATTGGATACGTGTGTTAATTTAATGGTCAATTTAGTAACCATATTAAAAATATTCGTAGTTCGTTGTAAATGTGACGTTCATAATATTACATCACTGCAACGTTATTATTCACACAAAGAATTTTTATATGTATTGTATACATATGCAAAACAGCGTATTATAAATACATTTACAGAGCGTAAGAAAATTAAATAAAAAGTTAATATTAAGCAATAAGATTTTACTTTTAACTTACTTAATTTATCTGGAAAAACTTTTCAATGAAGCCTATAACTTTGTATATTTTCTTGTATTAAATACGCTAAGAGTTAATCTTATTTAAGTTTTTCCACCTTAAAAATATTTTTTTCTTTAAGTTTTAGCCTATAATATTAAGCTACATAAATCTAAACCCTTTTTTAATTATAATACTTTGATCAAATACTGATGTTTTAATTTTCAATGAGTATACTATATTTACACATTGCTTTATTATAATAATAGTAAACTTTAATATTTTAGTTTTACAATCAGTTACAAAGTGTTTAGTTATAATTTCAACATAACTTTATGTAATAATTTTTGTTTGTAATGGTGTAATTTAATTCTATGTGGTTTGTAATGTTCACTAAAATATTAACAAATTTAGGTTCGTTTTTTAACCAAAACGCTGTAAATGGTTTTTACAACCAAAGTAAAAAGTATCTATTAATATTTTGTTAACTTTGCCAAACCAACTTAGGTAGTTGCAACGCGACAACGTCATTCGCTTGTGACAGGACAAGTTATGGACACGTGAGGTGCTATCATTTATACAACATGTGCAACCACGAAATCGACTGTGAA
Organism: Thalia democratica; assembly: GCF_965202585.1. Lineage (NCBI taxonomy): Eukaryota > Metazoa > Chordata > Thaliacea > Salpida > Salpidae > Thalia > Thalia democratica. The sequence continues at coordinate 45,005,245 of NC_139166.1, read as the reverse complement.
GACCACTTTGACGAAATCAGTTGCCCTCGTGAGTTTTCATATTAGATAGCTTTAGACAGCTCCTCGATATTAGATAGCTTTTATTTTAAATTGATTTTTTTGTTTACCTCAAAGTTTGCTCATTGTTGGTTTTTAGATATATACCATAATATGAAAATCACAGAGAAGCAAGTATGTACTGACAAAGTTGTATAGAATTATCTAATTGTTCTTCTTTTAAGCGATAGATAAAAAGTTAACTAACTTGTATAACATTTTATTTCGACATATAAAGTTTTTATAGACCTATAACTTTTTTGATCGATTGACTTTTGTTTCATTCTTCGATTGGTTTTGCTTATGTAGATCTCTAAGAAATTTAGGTTTGTTGCGTTATCACTGGGGTAAATTATGTAAAAAGTATAACACACAAGTTTTTACAGTTTTTTGGTGTAAAATGTTATACTTTTGAAGAATAAGATTTTTTCTTTCTTTTGATGTTATGCCTGAAATAAACGGTAAAACTATTGCCAATAAACTGTTAATCTTTATTTAAGAATGTATACTGTAGAGGTTCAAATTTCAACTTTAGAAAAATATTTCAACTTTTGACTTTATTTGTACATAAAAAATGATTAGAAAATATAGTAATTAACTTAGAAACTCATTAATAATTTCTAAAATGAAGAATTTATGTATACAAAGCAAAATAAACTAAAAGTGTTATATAGTAGTTTTTAAATTTATTTCAACAAAAGTAGTATAAAAATAAAATAATAATAAAACTTAAGAATTTTTATCCTGAAATTATTTAAATTTAATCCTAACCTTTTGTGCAATGAGGAAAATATTAAACTATTAAGTTATACATTAAATTATTATTAAGGAAAAGTAAATTATTTTCTCTGCTGCATACAAGTTAGCCTAAAAAGTAGTTATTTCTCTACGTTAACAATTGATCTTATAAACATATATCATAGAAGTATAAAGTGTGTGTTAATTCTTAATTTACTTTTTGCTTTACATAAAAAAAAATTAATGAACTTTGTTTATTTAGGTAACATGTGTTTATTAAATACTAAATGAATATCCATTATTTTTGCTAAATGATCAACTTGTAAAAGTTCTTACTTTCGAGTTTTCCTTATCTTAATTTAAAACTTATAATATACTTCATGCTTTATTCAGTAACGGAAAAAGCTATATATTTTTATTTTACATAACAAATAGAGAAATTTATCATGGATTATTTGGATATTTGGATTTTTTTAAGCGACTATAATTATCTGTATCTTACTAATGCTTGTATAATATAAAATTGTACTATTATCAGTTTAATTTAGAAACTTCTGATATGTATATTTTATGTTTTTTGCTAACGGTATCTAATATTTATGTAAGCTTTGGAATAATTCTTTCTCTACATAGTTATTCTAAATTTATTTAAATTATTATCGTTTTATTATATAGAAGTATTTCCTGTTTTTAATTGTATAGATTTTTGTTTTTGATTATAAAGATCTACATTGCTTTAGTTTATAAATCAGTCTGCATCTAGAAGGATTCTAATTTTTGATATATTCCTTTAAAAGCTTGTACAGTTTATGTAAAAGGGTCCGGTAGATTACTAATTTAAACACAAAACTAATTAAAAAAACGAAAGTACTTATTCTCATTTATAAAAATTTCTCAGCTTCGAGGAGAGTGATAACGGCGTCGGTCATCGGAGGGCTGATCTGCGGAGTTTTGTTCGCCTGCGCCCTAGGATGCTCCATGCGCCTGTTCGGGCTCCGCAACGCCCACTTGCGGAGACACTCGCTTGCCCTACAGCAGACTCCGCTCGGAAGAATGACCAGGGTTTGTGAAAGAAAACGAATATAGCGCTGATTGAAATACTAACTTTTTTCATTTTACTTCACAGAGGTTGCTGCAACGCGAAGCTCCTCCCTCGTACAACATGGCGGTGCACGGGAGGGAACACGAGCCGAGGCGGAGAGGAGGAAGCGACCGGAGAAGGAGGAGGCACCGGAGGAGGAGAAACGAAATTAGGATTCGGAGGTCGCAACCGAGCCAGGCCGACTTGCAGCAAATTTCACAAGTTTGCTTTGTTTGCTTGCTTTTTAACTAAGCTTACTTATAAAGTCTAATGTTCAACCTTTTTTATTCTTAGAATTTTGTTTTTAATATTTTTATGAAATATTTTTTACATTCATATTATTAAATTTCTCATAACTTTTCAAATTAACAGTCTTCTCGCGACAACACTGTTTCGACGCGAAGTACGTCATCGAGGCAACACAGAGACGAGTCTCGTCATCGGCTGCTTAGCAACGAAACGCCAGTCGCTGTTGAAATTCCCCAGACACCGCCGAACTTACGCGAGCAAGTAGAAAACCTGCGAGAGGAGATCCGAATGCGTGGAGGAAGAGCTCCGACTCCCCTCCCAGACATCAGGGAGGAAGAGCGCTCAAGACAAATCTCCCCAATAACCAGCCCCGTTGCCACGCCGACCCGTAACGAGGCGGCACCGCCCCAGCGATCTTCCATATTCTCAATTTTCGGGTTTGGCGGAAGCTCAACTGGTTCCAATTTGTTTCCCCTCTCCAGAATTTGCTCGGCCAGCGGTCGCGCCAACCCCGTTACCAGGACAACAAGCTCGTCGACGTCCAGCCGGTCGCGCAGAAGCCGCGGCAACCGTCGCAGCTCCTCGCAAGCCCCGCCCATTCCCAAAAAGCGCCCCATAAAACCGGTTAAAATAGCGGCGCCGTGCGACCACAACATGGTGGTGGACCAATCGCCGGCGTGCATTTACCCGAACCCGCCCTCCTACAACGACTCGCACAAGGACCAGACCATTTCGCTGTTGTCGGTGGAAACCAACGAAACGGGTCAGTCGGTTTCTTCTGATCGGGAGCGCCACCACTCGACCGACCTCATTTCGTTTCGGGGCGCGATGCAGCCCTGTGGGAGCGACGTGATCGGTTCGTTTGGCTCGGAAGGTAGCGAATCGACGAGCGTGTCTTCGAGCTCCACAGCGGGAATTTCGCCCACTTGCAGCTGATAAGAAAATCTGGGGATTATTTTGTATTTCGTCGTGCAATCATGTGTTTTAGGCGCTATTCAGTTTACATTTTCGTGTCTGTTGACTCACAGTTGTTAGCAGTATTTTTAACATCTAAATGAACTTTTTGAAATGATAGTTTTGTTTTAAATTTGTGTATTATATTGTAAAGTCTGTTGTGATTTCAAAGATGTTTGTATTTTATAACAAACCTTGTCAATAATCTCTTAAAACTTGTGCTGCCTTAATTTTGATATTAAACTTCAGATTATTTTTCAGCATGTAATGTTTGTTTCAAACTTGACAAGGAAAAAACAAATCAGTTTTAAATTTCATCAGTTAACAGTTTTAATCAAATTTAAAGGCTGTACTTTAAACCTTATAGTTTGCACCGATTCCTTTAAACGTTTTACGACTGTTAAGTTTTGTTTCTTTTAATGTTGACAGTATTTCTAAAGATTAAAACTTAAATTTGTAAAATAAATTCCTCTATCATCTTAAATAGTTATTGCCACTTTTAATTTAGAGTAGAAAGTACTAAACTTTTGAAAATATTTTTTATTCGTCGACACAATTTGAACCTTTTAGGAAGAGCAAACTGTTGTTTTATTTTGTACATCTATTTTATTTGTTTCGAAACTGTTTTTCATTAAAAATTTCCAGTCTTTGTATTCTTAAATTACATCAATAAAGTTTTACTTTTTCTTATTTTATTCACTTTTATTTAAACCACTGACTAAAGTTAAAGTTTGTAATTTGATTAAAACAAGTTTACTTAACTTTTAAAATTATAACAAGCTTTTTTATTGGGTTGAGTCTCTTTATAACAGTCAACTTTCTATCAATCAAATGTATATAATAAAACATGAATAGTTATTATTAAGAAAAAGTTTAACTACTTTATATGATAAAAAACCTGAAAAAACTAGTACTTTTTATTAACGACCAAAATATAAATGAATATTTTGTCTGTTTTTTTGAAAACTATCATATTGAGCTTATGTAATTTGAAGTTTTAAATCTGTCATTTATGATAACAATTAATTAGAAACTCCATTTTATTTCAAACATTAATGTTACTAAAAATTAATAATCATCTTTTGCATCAAAATACTATATTAAAGTTATAAAACATAGAATTTATTAATTTGTATGATCAAGTACATAGTTACATTATTCTCAAGTTCAATTAATTAGTACAACGGATTAAACAAGTTCTGTAAATTAAATTTGGTGTTTTTTTATTACTAGTCAATACTTAAATAAATTTACACAAAAACCTGCTGCAAACAGATTTACTAGAGCACAGCAGACACTGGTGCCCAAGTTTCTGGCCGGTTAAGCTTGAACGACTTGTAGTTAAAAGCCGCTTATTCTTGATTCTAGGCTCTTTAGATTATAACTAAAACTAAGAACTCTTGCTATAATTTACAACAACAAAGTTTAATACAGCAAGTTTTCATTAAAAAGTGTTAGATCAAAAGACGTACTAAAATAGGTAAAATAGCATAAAAAAATAATGATGCTAAAAAATAACTTACTAAAATTTGTACTTCCTTTCTAATTTGAAGAAAACAATACAATCGATATAATCAATTGGCAGTATTGTAAACAAATTGTCTGTAACTACGTACGCTACATGCTTTTATACCAAAATTAGGACAGACCTAGAATTAAAAGTCTTTCACGGGACGGACTTGTTAGACAAAATGTTCGCGGGTCGCCAAATAAAAACGAGTTACACTACAAAAAAACTATTCTTAAAAACTAAGCTGCAATAAAATGATTTTTTTTAAATCACTACTGTCAACTTAAAATTAAAGTAAGAAAAAACTTGTAAATAGTTGTAATAAAATACTTTGATGCCGACCCCTGGTTTATAATGTCAGTATATGTATAACATTAAAAAAACTCTCTTTAGGTTTTTTAATTTTTTTAGTGATGAGTTCTAAGCTTATAAAAATAGAAAAAAGTTGTTATGCACAATTAATTAAGTTTTCAATGTATGTTGTATTAAATTGTACACTTTATTTTTATTGTCTGGTGATTCTATAAGTTTAGAATTTTCTAATAAAAGAACTACCACTCAAATTATATGTCTTGTACTTATTTAAAGTAGTGATCATTAGTTCATCATTTAACTATGAGTCGTGCAGGTATTAATAATAGTATTTTGTCTGCTACAGATCTTAAAAATTAGGTCTTCTGAATATATAGTGACATGAACATATGAAAATGTAGTAAAAAGTATAGAGCAGTAATCTTTATTAGTTAGTTTATTGAACAAAAACGAAAAAGTTTGCTCAAAAATTTTTTGGTTCAATGACCCGGATAGCAAAAAGACCTCTCGGTCATCGAGTTTATGGGATTCACTTATACACACTAGTCTGCAGGAAATTTATTTTGGAGTGCACGCGAATTTCAGGGTGCGCGAAATACATTTTGAAACTTACACTAAATACTTTGGAGTCTCTGATAAAGAGCAAAAAAAAAGTCTCAGGTACACTTGAGAGGTGTTTCGAAACTTACAATAGATATTACGCGTAGATTTTAAAAACAACTATTACACTTATTTGGAGTTTTGAGTTTGGCCTGCAAATAATTGTTTTATTATAGTTTAGTGTGCATATAATTCATTTACTGTGAAGACCAATGATCTATACCACTCAAAAACAATTAAATCTAATTTCTTATAAAAAGCAAAGCAGTGATGTTTTAATGTGACATAGTAGAAATGGAGCCCAAAACAAATAAAAAGTGTATTTATAACTTTAAAACAGTTCTGTCAAAAGATTGTTGACTCAATATCATTAAAGTTTATAGAATAAAATTTTGAACTTTTTATATAATTTCAATCTAATCTTATTATATTATAAGTCAGGTTGAGCCACCCTAAGATTTCATACAATTTTGACTAGATTACAACCTTTAAAACGCTTTTGTTGATTTTAGTGTATATAATGACCTAAGATAAATGGTGTTAGTTAAGTTTTCAAATTTAAGGTTAAAAAAGATGTTAATTAATGATAGCAAAGAAAAATTTGAGACTTTAAACTAGTTACGAACGTTAAATACTACTAAACAGGGTTTCTTGATTGCTAATGAAATAATTTTAGGACTGAACATAAATGCTTTTTAATCGTTAGTTTGTTTTAATTAAAATGGCATGTCAGAGTATTTTTTGTAACTTTTTGGATTAACAAAAGGCATGCTTTCTGCCTAGAAAACGTCTATCGTTGCAAAGGATATAGTTTGAGACTAATATTTTTTCTACCTGAAATAATGGTGTTATTAAATAATTTCAATTTTTTTTTGTAGTTTACTTTGAGTAAAACTTCAAAAATTAAAGTCTGTTAAAAATTGACTGAAAAAAAAAGTGATAACATTAGTAAAACTCAGCAATATTAGAAAAGTTTAATTATTAAGCAATAGTATGAAAAGAAAACATTTGAACATGCAATTTACATAATATACAATACAGTATAGTTCTTTATACATGTTTGAAACGTGGCGTGGCTTAAACTAAATAAGTCAATAACTTTATATATATATTTTATTCAATCTGCTAAGAAATGGCTTGATATATAAAGTTGTTATTTTGTTTTGCAAACTGAAAATGTCAAAGAGCATAAAAATATGCTAAAAGGGGTTTATCTCTAGGCAAACGCAAAGACTTTCTCAAAAGGGCTTATCAATAAAATACGTTGTTTTTTGTGAACTAATTTTAGCACAATAAGTGTTCAATAAAAGAATGTTAGAACATTCTGCTTCTTGCTAAAAGCTTGTGTTTAAGTAAACAATAAAGTTTGCGTCTTTTTTAAAGCAATTTTATGAAAAGAACACATATTTACTTTTTGAAACAATTTCTTAGATTAGTATGCCAATAATTTAATACTTTTGTCGCAAAAATTTTGTTAAGTATATCTTTTATCGCTTTTTTATGCATAATTATCAGTTAGGTCATAAGCAATAACGTATTTCTGCTTTACACTATTTTTATTAGTTCGGGACGGGTTGTTAACATTAGACTTTCTTCTTTATCTTATTTTTTGCAAACAATTTTCTAAATTTAAAGAAAATTAACACTCAAGATTGATTTTTCTAAACTTGGGTTGGGATAATCCCAAAAATAACATTTAACTATTTTATTATAAGAAAAAAAAAATCTTGATTGTAAGTCGCTAAGCGTTTTTTGGTAAAGTTTTGTTGATAGCGATCTGAATAATTGTTCATAGGTGCAAAAAATTTCGTTAAATAACAGTTTAATTTTTCAGTTAATCCTTAGAAGTTTGTCTGAATTTAATAAAATGATAATTTATAATTAAAACATTTCAAAAAATTATGCTTCTACTAGCACCTTTAGAATTAGAAGTTGTGGAATTATGGTTATATTAAATAACTAAGTAGTAAGTTTTGCTCAAAATTTAAACTTTATGAAAACGTTTAGAAAACACTTATTGTTTGTAAAAGTGTTGTTTGGTTGACTAGCTCAAACTTAGAACAACAATATGATATTTTGAACAAATAGTAAGTAGTAAATAAACATGCACAAACACAATTATAAATATACAGAAAAATATTTATAGGTGCTAAGAGTAAAATTGAACTTTTAGTGTTTTGAAGTGTTTAGAAATGAAATAAATTAACTTAGCAATTAATACTTTTAAAAGAGATACAAAACCCAAGATGCAATCAGGCCAGGAGGGTCATCATCTCCAGATAGGGCACCAGATTGTACAAGTCCAATAGATCTGCTTTTTAAAGTTGATTAAAAATAGGAAGTTAACCTGATTGTTGTTTCCCTGAGCAATTAGTAACCTTTGTAATGTTTAATTTTTTTTTTAATTTTTAATGGTAAACTAACATCAAACTCACAAGATCTATAAGTAAAGCTTCTCTAACAAATTTCAAATAAAAATTTATAAATAAAAGTTGCTTTTATGTTTAGCTAGTGCTACTTGTTTGCAAAAAAGTGATGCAATTTAATGAAAGCATTATATTTTAGTGTAAAATAAGTTTAAGTTTATTACTTTATTTAATATGGTTAGTGTCTTACTTGAATTTTTTTGTAGTTTTTTCAATACCTTTGTAAAATAACTGCCATTGATTTTTTATTGAACAACAAAAAGACAAAAAAGTGTTTGAAATAATTGGTCCTATGATCTGGTGTACAAAAAAACCTTTTAGTTATTGAGTTTCACACCACTTAGATAAAGTTTAACGCCTTGTTTAGGACGTTATACATTTTTCTGTAAAATTATAATAGTGTATTCTATACTGTGAAATTTTAATAATTTTTATTTCTGATATGCATTTATACACTTTTGAAAAGTTTATACTTATTTACTTTTTTTTTTGTGGTTTAACTGTTTGTCAAGATTACAAGAATTTCATGTTTATGTAAATTTCATAGCTTAAAGTCCAATCCGAAATTTGTTAACAGTTATAATATTTATACAAGTTCCTGCATTATTGCTTATGAAAATTATTTACTTCTTTTATAGACTTTAGTAAGTATAAAAAAATCGATTGATCAATAAACTGTTGAGAAAATAAAAACAGGAATTTTTTGATAAAAATAAAAAGTTTATATTTCATTCATTTAACATACAATTAATTTTCAATAAACATATATATTGTTTATTGAACAATAAAAAAAGGTGCTAAAAAGTTTGGTCTAAGGACCTGGTGTACAAAGGTTGGTTTAAGGACCTTTTGGTTATCAAGTCGCACCATACTATAAAAATTAGTTTTGATGTAGAAAAAAAAAAGACAAAACTAGATTTATAAACAAATTAAGATTTTTATTAGTGCTATTGTTTTAGTTAAATTTCAGTACATACTGTTATGGTTTATTTATACTATTGTATGTATGAAAAGTCTTTTTCCACAACAGGCCTATTTACCATATTTATTGGCTCATTATCTTTTTTACATTTGTAATGAAGATAGTTATGTAGATGTGTTCAAAATTACTTGAAAGTTTTTTTAAAATCTTATTTTGTTCACACTATTTTTACATATCCATAAATAAATCATTGTAATTAATTATAGTTAGTTAAAAAATAAAAAAAATATTACATTACTTAGGCCTAAGGCCATAGAGGGGGGGGGGTCCAACACTTTTTTTCAAAAAAATTACTTTGGCTTTTATATAAAAGCTTCAAGTACAAACTACAAGTCAGTTTTTATAGAATTCAAAAATATCATTTAGCTTTTGAGATGTTTAATTTTTTGTAAAAAGTTTCTAATACAAAAGTATGGACCGCAAGTTATCTCAGAAATTTTAAAAATCACTAAAAATCTATCTTCTACTTCATTTTTCAATCAATCTTCTTAAGTTTTTCTTATGTTCCTAAAAGGAAATATTCCTTATATTAAAAGAAAAAAATGTTACTTTTGAATTTTAATAATTAAAAAAATAAAAATTTTATGACAAAAAGTAAAGTCTTTTATTTTTTTTTAAATAAAATTTTTACTTAAAATTTTTCTAATTCAAAAGTAACGTTTTTTGTTATTGTATAAAGATTAGACTGTGAAAGTTTGAAGAAGATTGCTTGAAAAATGTAGGAGGAGATAGATTTTAAATAAGATACTCTTTTTTTGCTGTTTTAGTTTTGACTTACCATAGGGAACCTATTATGCGGCCAGACTTTGAATGTTCATATCTCAAAAAATAATTTGAATTTTTTAAAACCATAAAAAGCATCTTGAAGCTTAGAAAAAACTCTATAAAATAAGATCAACTTGTAAAAAACATGGCCTACCCCCCATGGCCTACCCCCCATGGCCTTAACTTCAAAAGATCTGTACAATTGCTGTGAATTTATTTTACAGTTTTTAGTTTCAAAATGTTATAACTTAACTGTGGCTTATAACAGGGGATGAGAGGCATTTGCAAGGCAAACCAAATTTTGTTAATAAAAATCTTCACAAATCTAGTTGTAGATTTGATATTTACTCACCGTAACAGACCCTGAGTTATCTAGTGTAAGTTTTTTTTTTGCAATCCAAATATGCATGCTGGCCAATTCTTTTGGTTGCATTTTACCTTTTACAATTAGCTGCAGTTTGCGAATTCCTGATTTTAGTTTCTATATCTGCATAGTATAACCAAGGTTTTTCAAAAGTAGCAATATCAACCCGTTAAGTCTATTTATGTCAGGGCGAAATTATGTAAATGAGTTTGGAAAAGCTTGGTATAAACTGTACTATTTAAACCCCCTGAAAATATATTTTTCTTGGTTAATTAAGCTGTTTATTTGTAATGTTTTCAACTTTACTTTTTGATTGACAAAAATAAATTAGATAACTATTTGTAAATTATTATTTTTTTTTTAAACTTTTTTTTTCCCTTATAGATATTGTATTGCTATTTTAGAGTGTAATTGATAAAATAGTTGCCAGAGTGAATGTTTTTATAATTGGCTATTTTTAAACTATGGACTCTGATTCTCAAATTGCAGATAATTCAGAAGACTTATACAATGAAACAGGTTTTATACAATAGTTTATGGATTCTCATATAAAAAATTACTTATATAACTAAGGTTCAACATAGGTTGAAGGGCGTTTAGTCTTAAAAAATACATGAAAACTTAGAGTATTAGTCAGTTTTTACGAAAAAAAAAATTAGACATAGGCATTTTTTTGTAAAATATTCTAACACACTACCTATTTACCACACATTTGTTATTGTCAAATTGCTCATAAACATAAAAGTTTAACTAAAAAAACTGATTTCTCTATTATTTTTTAAGGTCTCAAATTTCAAGGAAGTGATCCTTGCAAAGTATAAAAAATATGCTGGATCAAATTAGAAAAAAATGACAAAATAAAATTACTTTAATTATTTTCTCTATACTTGAAAAATGAATTTTGTTACAAGTTTAAAATTATTTTTGACATATTTTTTAAACTTTAAAAGGCTAGACAGATATAGTTTTTAAAAAATTGTCCAAAAACTGTTAGAAGGAGATACATTTTTATAGTAGCAACATCTTTTGTCTTTTTAGTTAGTAGTAGTTTACTACTTATCTAAAAGAACAAAAATAAAAATAAAGTATTGAAGATTAAACTGTTTTTAAGTTTTATATTTAATTTTTTTTACAAAAGTTAGTTTAATAAAGTTGTTTTAATTCTAATTAGATCTCAATCATAAAGGCTTATCAAATACATATTTTTTTAAATAGAGCTGGATAATTTTAGATAAACTCTACAAAACACTTAGTTGAAAACTGTTGTTGTTTTGTTCATTAAATTAAAATTTATAACAAAATATGTTTTTTATTAATATCAACTATATTTTCAGAGTTGACAAACTTGAAAACAGTTACTAGTTCTGAGAAGTCTACAATTCAAGTAGTTTTATTTAAATTGTTATTATTTTTTTTCTTAAATAGCATTTTATTTTATAGCCAATCTTTTGCTTGGATTTTAGTTCCATAAATATTTTATACATAATAGTATATCTTTTAAACATTTTTGCATTTATTTTGGTAATTTGTGCGAGATGTCTGAAGAAAAGATAATTGAAAATTGATAATGATAAAACATTTACACTATTAGAATGAACAAAAATCAAATACTGACGAAATTTATGATGATATATTTGCCAGCGTTTTACACAAAGCTTCAACAGGAAATCTGCCAAAAAGCTAGTTATTAAAAAATACTGTTTTTAAGTCTAAAAGTGATTTTTTAAGCTTTAAAAGTTCACAAAACCTTTTAATTTGATAATTGTTTTATTAATATTTTGTATTAAATTTATTTTCTTTTAAATAAAAAATACATTTTATGCACATTTAAAGGTCAAAAAAATTATGTTTAGTATTGTTAAAATTAATACTGGTTTAAAGTTTTTGTTAAACTTATTCAAATATTTCTTTTTGATTGTTACATCAAAAAAAAATCTATAGTATTTCGTAATTTTCTGTAAGTTATAGTTTTATACTCATAATTATGAATTTTTATCTAAATTTTATATAAAGTTAATATAGTTTTTAAAATAAACTTACTTTTTTTAAAACTAAAAGTTGATGTTATTCTGTTAGATGTAACTTTATAAAAATATTCGTTTGATAAAAAATAAAAGATTTATGTATTTCAAACAAAAATTAATACTTTTTTACTAAAATTATTACAACACAATTTGGAAAAAGTATTACTTAAGTCTATACAAAAAATGATAGAAAAGTTCTTTTGTGTTAGTTTTATAACTATACTTTAAATAAGTACATATTTTTTGTACAGTTCCTGACCCTAAACCTGAATTACCTCTTTCCCAAGAAGAACTTTTTCAAAATCAAATGGGACACATCAACTCATTTACTAAGTAGTTCTTCTAAACTGTGTTGATTTTAATTTATCTGTTGTTTGTTTGTATTTTAACTTTTGATTTCAATTATTTAAAGAAATAAATTTAGAGCTATTAATATATTTATGAATAATATGATTATAAAAATTGTTATATATTTATTCGTAATCTACATTTGTAATTTGATGTTTAGTTTTTAAAACAATACTTACTTTTATAAAATAAAAACTCTACTTTTATAAACTAATCATATTGGTTTATTTGTAACTTATTGTTAGCTCTTTTTATGATTTTACTAAAGCTGAGAAAAGTTTTGATTGTTTTTTTAAATATATTAAATTGATATTAGTTTTAGTAACACTGGTTACATTTATATATATTTTTTTTGAATTACTATAGTTTTTTAAAGATTAAGTTTAAAAAAAATTAAGTTGAAGTGGCAGTCAATACTTCAAATTATAAAAATATCTTTAGATTAGATAAAAACTTATTTAATTTAAAGTTGAATTGAAGTATAAAGTTATATCTCATCAGAGTGAAACTTGAAAATGAGTTCACTCCATCTGGTAGTCCCCAAGAAAACATGAAAAGAGAGGCAGAAGTTAATCTTTTAAAAGCCCCAGAGAAAAAAATTAAAAAAAAGAATAAAGCTTGTTTTCAGTCTGTTACTAGTTAGTTTAGATATAGATTATGCCAGATAGATTTATGCATTTAACTTATGAGGTTGTATAATTTTAAAAGTTGTTTTTGTGCTTAAACTTTTTACTTTAAATACTTTAATTTTAACAATTGGTACATTGGTATTGAACAACAAGGACAGTTGAATTTTATTATAGTTAAGTATTAGTATACTAAGTTATAGCTAAATTTATTATTTAACATAAAATAAAAAAGAATAACTAACTAAACACTAGTAAGCAGTAATGATTGTTTTTTCTTCAGCAGAGTTTTATTTACTAAAACGATATTTTTTTTTAATATTTAAAGTGTTCTGTTAATCTACTAGTTGTATCTTACTACTTAAGGACTTTTACTTTAGATATGAATTTGATCATAGTAGAATTATTTTAAAAATTACTTTCATGGATTTCATTAATTTTGTTAGTTATTACAAGGTCTCAAATTTCAACCTTTATGTATATTTAATTTACAGTAAAATAGTTAGGTATTGTTACTAAAATTGAAAACTATAAAACACAAATTAAATCTTTTAGTTAATAAAACATTAGTAATAAACATACTATAAATCATCATGTTCGTTTAAAATGTTCTAAATTATAATTTGTTTGTGCAGAAGAAGTTCGGAAAAGTTTGAGCGGAGAGCTTCCTCTTAAAAACGCTAAACACCACCAAAAAACCTCGTTTAAAAATAAAAGTAAGGTTTATTTAGACTAACTTTTAAAACTTTTTACTTACTAGATAAATAAAATTTTCAACATAAGCTTATTTTATTCGTTTTGTAATTATTAGCAGCTTCAGTTTTAAAACTTGTTTTATATTTAAACTATGATTGCTTGATTATTATCTAGTTTTATATTAGAAAATAATCTCTAAAGTATATAATAATATCTGATACATTCGACTCATTTTTGTTAAAGATATACATTAGAAAGTTGAAATGTAAATAAAGGTTTGTACAAAAAATCAAAAATGAAATATTAAAATCAAGTAGTTAATGATAGAAATAATTAAGACATTGTTCAGCTTAGTAATCGATAAACAAACAAAATAAAGTTTCAACTTAACAAAATGGTGATTTAATTATATAAACCTACTTATAGTCAAATTGCTTTTTTTTACACAATCCAGTGCAAGTTAAAATGTTTCTGTGACAGGAGTTAAATTGCCCAGAGTTATAGATATTTAAAAACTAGAATTAAAGAACATGTATCCAAACGCTTATAAAATTATTATATAGGAAGAAAAATACTACAAAAAAATTAAAAATAACAATATAAAATTTGCAAAGACTTAATGAAAAATTCGTATTGTCAAGTTGAAAAAGCTTTATATAGCTCCTAATAAAACTGATATGGCTTAGTGAGAACTTTTTATTCTTACTATTAATTTAATGTTTTTTATTGACTTGCTTATATAGGTTTTCCGCCAATTAAGAAAACTTTTTTTTTTGTTCATCTAAAAAACTTAACGAAATTCTTGGGTTCTATACCTAATTTTTATACAAACTTTATGCTCTAAACTAGACACGTAAATTGAATAATCCTTGTTTCAAAATTACAACAAACTTTATACATGTTTATAGATTTACCAAAAATTTTAAAAGTATTAAACTTTAAAATAAGACTAGTAATAAACGTATTATCAGCATAAAAATATACAGTTAAAGTTACATTGAATAATTTAAGAATTTAACAAAGTAAATAAACGTATCAAAGTATATTTTTCTATGTTTTTTAAATTAAATTTATTTGTAAATTAAAACAGTATTCGCCTATAAAAAATTAAAATAATGTCTAAATAAATCCGTTCCCTTGCCTTGTCATAATATTTAATAACTTTTTATGTCGTTTGTTAAAAAAAAACACTTGTTTTTGAATGGCTTTTATGTTCGTTTAGATAACATAGGCTCATCATTATATACTCATCTAAAGTACATACTTCCGTAGAGAATTAGAATTTATGCTTCAGAGATAACTTTTTTTTTCTAACAGTTTTTACTTTTAGATCATTTAATTATACATTTGACAAAAAAAAAATTGAGTTCTGACAGCTAATAATTATGTTTTGAACTCAAAAAAAGGTTTAATGAGACTTTATTCAAAGTTATATTTAACAATATAAGTTAAATAAAATTTATAAAGTTTTTGAAATATTGCAGAGAAAAAATCTAACAGTAGTCGTGATGTATATGATTTTACACAAAATGAAGTGCAATCTGAAAAAGGTTAGTTGTATAAATAATACAAATTGTTAGTTTGTATAAAAAAGATCATTAAAAAAAAACTATATTTATTAGCAACTAAGTGTTAAAAACTTTTAGTATAACAAAACTATTTTATAAATTGTAATTTTTATGGGAGCGGGTCAAAACTGCACGAAGACAAAATTGCACGAGGTTACCAAGTTGCACAAGAACAAATTGCACGAGTGCACAAAATTACACGAAGATACTTTTGCACGAGGGCACAAAATTGCACGTAGACAATTTTGCACCAAGGGTCAATTTTGCACGAGAGTAAAAAAAAACAGAAGAAAATTAAATAAAAAAACTAAAAAATATTTTAATAAAAAGAAAAAAGTTACTGACCGAGGGTTAGGGGTAACAGTGATAGTAAAAATCGAATAAAAAGATAACTAATAAAAATTATCCCAAAAAAAATATAATTATAAATTAACTTTAAAAAAAAGCTACCAACCGAGGGTAAGGGTTTGAGGTAACAGTGATAGTAAAAAAAAATATTTAAACAAAAAAAAAAAACTTACCGACTAAGGGTTAGGGGTAACAATGATAAAAAAAAAAAAATAATAAAAAAAAAAAATTGTGCAAAATTGTCTTCACGTGCAAAAGTATATTTCAGCAATTTTGTACGCTCGTGCAAATTTGACAGCTACCAAATTTTTGTTTATGCCATTCAATAACGTATGTATTTTTATTTGACTTCAATATTTTGTGTGATAACATAAATAAACTTAAAATTTGTCCAAATTTATAAAAAACAGAAAAAAAGTAACTGTTCAAAATATAGGTTTAATTGTTTGCTAACAAAAGATCCTAGTGAAGTAACTTCACTGGAATATAAATAAAAACAAATTATACAGTAATCTTCCTTTATTCTACCAACATATGTTTCTGTGTGTCAACGAATCAACACACTTCAACTGGGTTCTGTAAAAAAATAATTACTGTAATGAGAGAATAGGAGCATAGAATAAAGTAGGTGTATAAATGTTTTCATTAAAATAAGATATTTTCTACAGATAATAGTTATTAATAGGTGAAATACTTGATATTAAATCCGACTGTTATAAAACTATATAATATTTGTGATTGTTAAGTCTAAAATAAGTAAAGTAAGCTAAATTACACAACAAAACATAATATAAACAAACAACTCACGTTAATGGGAAAGATAACTAATTCAAATTTTATTGTTGTTAACTAATGAAAAATACATTCGTTACAACTAATAATTACGTCACAATGTAAACGAGGTTATTTAAACTATTTAATTTGTATTGCAAAGATCATTAATTTAGTTTTTATGTAATCTATTTTGAACAAAAATAAAACGTTAACCATTAGTTAGTGAATCAATAAAATTTAATAAAACTTAACGACGCTGAAGGCAATAAAAGTCACATAAACTCGATGTAACATGTATATTATTTATTGAATGTTTGTAATGATTGAATCAAAGTCATATAGAATTAGGAAGCAGATTTAGTTCAAATGTAAAAATCAAAAATGAAAAAATTAAACTTTAAGAAAAAGCCAAAACACAAAAAAAACAAAATTTTTATTGGGCTTACAATGAACTGACCGATAACTAATTTACAGCGACATACATAAAATCATAATGAACTAAATTAAATATATATTGTATTTTATAATTAATAAAATAATTAGTTGGTAAAGTAGGAGTCGGCTGTTTAATTTAAATATCTCATAAATATATTTTAAATATTTAGTAAGTAAATTGTGTTATGTATGTAAGTTAAAATGTAAAACAACAAGGTAGTCATGCTAAGTATAAACCTGCAGTAAAAAACCTACTAGCTCTCTTGGGCGTAGTAGGTAAAAAAGCACGGTTTATCTGTGATTTGAATACAGGCTTCCAATTAAACTTGGGACTTAACATATAAAGGTGTGAAGAATTATAGTCGGAGGGTAAAGTGAATATATGAAATTTCAGAGAATAGAAAGTGACTTGTGTGAAATAGATATAAATAATAAATGTATAAAGCTATATGCTACTTAGGATATATAATTATATTAATATATGTTAAGTGAATGTATGTGTGTATGTGGAAGGTGAATGAAAAGTATGAAAGGTGAGAAGGCGCCAAGGTGTTATTTGAAGAAGAACCGTCGGTTGTACGCACAGTTGTTTGAAATATCACGTCTTTTATTTAGTAATTGTTTACTATCTTCTGCTAAAATTGCCATTCGTTCAAGGTTGCATATTTGGCAGATCTTGCTCGCGCTACTGATGTTATTGTTGGTGTGGCGGAGCATGCTCCATTCCATTTCTGGTTTGGTTCCATACCTATCAAAATACTGCCAAACGAAATCTGACAATCTGGTACTATTCTTTTTATTTACATGCTTAAAAGTATACTTATGCCCGGTGTACTTATCTTTAAAGTGACCTCCTGTCGAACCAATATACACCTTATCCTTATTATTATCATTAACATTATTATTGCTTTTGTTATTATCTTCACTAAGCTTACATTTAACACGCACCTTATACACAACATTTTTAATTAAGCAGTTACCATGTAATGGACAGTTTATTTTATTCGACTTACGACAGTTACAATTTTTACCTACATTGTTCTTGAATTTAAAACCACATTTAATTACTTCATTGTTATAAGTATTACAGATATTGGTATTTTTCTGGTTACTACAGTTATTATTATTATTATTATCATTATCATTATCATCATTATTATTATTATTATTATTATTATTATTATCATCATTATTATTAATATAATAATAATAATAATTATTATTATTATTATTTTTATTACTATTATTATTAGAACATGAATCCTTATGTACAATTGAGTTTATATTTTTAGTTAGGTTTTTACTGATACTTCTAGTTATAGGCCTATCATAATTGTTTTTATTAATTAGATTAATGTTATCATTATTGTTTATATTAACCTTGTTATTTTTACAATTGTTATCCTTTATGTCTAAACTAATATTAATTACGTTTGTGTTATCGCAATAGTTGCTATTATTTTTAATAGTGTTAGGTTTATTGTTATTATTAATTTGTGCTGTCAACTCATTATATTTAGATAAAACAAAATTATTATGCGATTGTATCATTGACTTAACATTATTCATACAACTATAAGAAATTTTTAAAGTTTTTCTATTAAATATTTTACGGTAACAATGGTTATTTGGGAAATGTTTATCTACTAATTTCAAAAATTCTTTACCCAAGTTTACATTAATACTAGAACAGTATGGTGGGTTATACCACAACACACGGCTATTACGAGACTTATTACTTTTTTGCGTTTTAATATAATTTTCACTAGTGATACTGTTATTATTAATATCATTATTATAGTTAGTTTTATTGTTATTATTATTACTACAATTATTGTTATTAATGTTACTATTACTATCAAAATTATTTACAATGTTATTAATGTTATAATCATTATTACTGCTACTTTTAAAACTATTATCATTATTGTTATTAATATTATTAATGATGCTGTTATTACTTTTATTTTTGTCATATTTATGTTTATTATCGTTATTACCGTTAGAAATATCATTATTATTGTTATTTTTACTATTATTGTTTGTTTTCATGTATGTTAAGTTACATTTAAAACCATTTTATTTTAATACATTTTCATATGGAACTTTTATTTCATTAAATATTTCTTCACTGGATGACAATGATAATGATGATATTTCTGGGTCATTATTGGGATAGATTTCTTTATATGTCGGGGGTGGTCGGAATTTGAATTGATAAAATTAATTAAACAATTTGGTTTTCGGTAAGGGCGAAAAGTACCATCAGATAGGTTTAAGGTGACATCATAAGAACTGATCAAACGAGCGCAGGCTATAATCTCACAATAAGCTCACAATGTCTGAGACGTTGGGCTGTGAATAATTTGGCTGGGGCATTTTTTTTCAATTTTACCCACAAACAGTCGCTTTAGTACTTTGTACTTAAGCCGACTTGCTTAAGATTACAACAGCGGTTTCTTGCGACCATGCCTGCCTGATGAGTCCTAATTAGGACGAAACCGTTTTTAGCTTGTCTCGGATGCTGTTGTTGTTGATCTTGCGGTAAAGTTCATTAATTATTATTGATGGCGCGAACTATCTCAACTCTTTTGATGATGGTCTTAATAACTACTGGATATAAATTTGAGGTAATTATCTCAAAAAACGTAGGAAGAGATATATTTTTAGTAAAATTGTCTTTTTTCATCATTTAAGTTTACGCTTCCGATTAGGAGCCTATTGTACTCTCCGTATTTAACTGGCTATATCACAAAAATTAGTTTCAACATTGAAAATCTGTAAAAGTAATTACTAGCCAAATTAAAACTCTAGAAAACGAGATCAAATTGTAAAAATAGTGATTGACCCCCCTCCCTCCCCCCTGTGCCCTTAAATACACTTTTATGCTATACCAAGTTCGATAACAGTACAAGTTAGGCATTTGTCTTAATAACTGTAGTTTAAAAAACAATGCTTACTAAGATATATTTCTACATAACGGTTAACTAAATAACACTTTTTAAAATTAAAATATTAACATATATTTGTTTTAGATAGTAAAAAAAGAAAGAAACGTAAAGTTTTGGAAGAAGTCGAAGTTGATCGAACTTTAACACAAGGTATTTTATTTATGTGTTACTAAACAACATTTATTGTTTAAATCATTTTAATAGTTGTTTAACAATTCGTTGTACACTAGTTATTTGCTCAAGAAGTTATTCAATTATTACTACACATTAAGTTTAAACTTACTAATTTGTCAGTAAATTTTAGATTTTGTAAAACCATTTTAAGCTAAAATAATAAATTTTGAAAATACTATATCCTTCCTCTATTTCAATTCTGTTGTTATTTAGTTTTTAAAAATCTACTTAATATGATCGAAGAAGTTGTAATACTATTTTAATACATTGAGATTACTTTAAAAAATAGGTAGACAGACTTTCTTCGTGGGCAGGTTCCAATCCGTCAATCACTAACAACTGGTCTTCTTTTTTTACTTGTGTGTGTGACTTGACAAAAAATTAATGAAAAGTTATTCTTATTTTAATTTCTCTTATCAACAAAAGAAAAATTTACGTAAAATTGCAATTTTTTTATATTATAGTATACAACTACAAAAATAAAGCTGCCCGCAAAAGACTTTACAAAGCAATACAGTCTATTACTAATTAAGGGTCAATACCTCTGTTTTAAAGCAAAAATATCAAGGTTCTGACACTCATGCTACTTTATTTTTTTTACTTTAGCTAGTTAAAGGGCTTTTTAAAGAATAACTCAAGCTAGTTTTTTATAGATTTTAAATAGTGTCGATTTGGTTTAATATTTAATGTTCAATATTTTAATAATTTATAGTAAACTTATATAACTTAAAGTTATTTTCTACCATTAATTTTTTTGGAATTACTATTAACAATTTTCGCTTGCGGCTACTAGCTCAATTGTAATATAAAGTTTATTAGAGTGCTGAAGTTGTAATTATATCTCAATATATATAATTTGCAAGTTAATATCAATAGATTATTCATTTTGTTTTATATTTTTTTGCACAAAGCTTTTCAAAATTGTACGAGTTTCATTCTCAAGTGATAAATTTTAAATGAAATTAAAAAAAAAATTTTGGTAAGTGAACAGCTTAAAAAATAGCTTTAAATTATAACGTATGAATAAATATAAATAAATACGAAATTTAGAGATTTAGCAAGTAAAACTAAAGTAAAGGTATGTTTATTAATAGATTTTGTTTTTCCATTTAATGCTACTTGTGTATTTAAATTAGGTCGCTCTTCCTCAATCAATATTGATTCCAGGCTGTAGGGTTCGCTTTGCTTACATCGTTTTAAGTTTTGATTGATTGAGGAAGAGCGACCTAACTTAAATACGCAAGTAGCATTAAATGGAAAAACAACTTATTAATAAACATACCTTTACTTTAGTTTCACTTGCTAAATCTCTAAATTTTGTACTTATTTATATTTATTCATACGTCATAGTTTAAAGTTATTTTTTAAGCTGTTCACTTACCATTTTTTTTTTAATTTCATTTAAAATTTATCACTTGAGAATGAAACTAGTATAGTTTTGAAAAGCTTTGTGTAATAAAATATAAAACAAAATGAATAATCTATTGAGTTGCAAATGGTATATAATTACGTTCAAAAACCTTCCTATAATAGTATATCTCAATACTTATGTACACTTAAAGATAACAAAAATTACTTTATAGTCATTAAAAAGACTTAACCAAGAACAATAAAAATACAGTTTGAAAATAGTTGCTAATTATGCAATACTAAAAATTGAAAAGCGTTATCTTTAATAAACCGGAATCATTACACAAAATAAATGAACTAAAAAGTTGTTGTTGCATAACTGGAAAAACTTTAGTTGATCTTTATTTGTGTTTTATATTACAAAACAATATTTCAACCTTTGTACAATTTTTTATTACTAAACTCTTTAAATGAATAAAAAAAAATTGCTGAAGAAAGTACAAAAGCCCAGAACCAGTATCAGTTAAACTGGTTTCTTTTTAAGTTAAATAAATATTTATGATTTTTATAATTGTGTTGAATTTTTAAAGAGATAATCGAAAACTTATTTAATAAAATAATTTTTTACATAATAAAATCAACTTAATAGATTTTAAGTAACCTTTCAGGTGTTAGTTTTAACTGCTGTATACATTTATAACTATTTAATTTTAATGGCTCATTCGTTGCAAAAAGTTTGAAGTGAAAACAGAATATATCTTAAACCTTTATATTTTATAGTTTTTAAAACTGCACAAAAAATATTAAAACAATCAACAAAGTATACTAATAGGTGTGTGGGTACAATGCAGTCTGAAAAAGTGTTTGAAATGGAGATTTCTTCCGACTATTTTAGATCCTTCTTCGCTACCCGAACATTGGACTTGTGATATGAATGACGATCCTGATTTTAATAGGTTTGTTAACGAATGTAAAGCTAATCATTCATTTCAAAAAATCAAAAAAAGCAACAAAAAATTTTGCTACAAAACTAATTTTCGTTCTGTAGGGCTCTTCAGTTGTAAACCAAATCTGAAAAAGCGGGTAAATTGTTAGATTAAGTTTTAAAAATTTGTCCTATTGTATGTATACAAGTTGAGAACTTATTATTATTTATTTTAGAAATAAATTGCAGCATTATAACATACACCTCTAAATTAGTCTAGTTAATGCATTGAATATAAAATTAAAAAATATATATTTGATTAGACCCCTTAAAAAAACAGCTAGAATACATGAAATATTATTTATCTCCTACATTTTCATACTGTTTATAAATAATAAATATACCATAACAGTATATCAATAGTTTAAATTACAAAAGTTGTTAACAATAAATCGACTACCATTTTCATAGAGTATTTAGAGCTACCAGGTCATGTATCAATTGTTATCTACTATGGTCTATTTCGAATTACACATGTTTACCTTTTAATCATCATAGATTATGTCTTACCTAATATGATGCCAATAGTAAATAAAGAAAGTTAGGAAAATAGTAATCGAGTTTTTAAGAAGATGTCTGTATACTATTTTGAAACTAAGTTTGTTACTTTATAATGCATAATGTTTTTTTCTATGTACTTTTAATCTGACGTTTTTGAAACTAAGTTAATTCATACAATTTTCATACAATACTAATGATACTTATGAAAGTAATAAAAAATTATTTATAGCAAACTGACTGTTTATATTTAAACACTTTATACGCTTAATTGTTTTTGTTCTAATTTCAATGGGTTTGTCAAGATATATGTTAGAAACCAGGCCTAATTCAAATTCCACCATCTTAGAAATGTAAATGCCTGTCATTGTTTATTATTTAATTAAATATCATTAAGTTAACAAAAAACTAGTAAATGCAGTTGGATTTATTTTCAACCCTAGTAGATCATAAATATTTTTTACAAATTAACCATTTTATATTGCAAAGAAAAATCCTGTTTTTGATTAGCTTATTAGTACCACCACATGCCTTTTCTGAGTACAATGGTTAATTAAATAATATAATTATTTAAGATTGCTTTATTATTTGAGTTACTTCATTGAGTAATATTTAAACAAAATGCTCAGATGTTCGTATCCAGAGGTGGATTGGACTGACGAAACAATAAAAGAAGATTATGTTTACACCAAATACAATTTAGGTTCGATCGTATGGGCTAAAATGGCTAGTTATCCCAGGTTTAAATCTATATATTGTGTGAAAAATTATAAGAACTATATTTCTTTAGTTTTTTGTTTTATAAATTAAAAAATATGTTTTTAAACTTTTATTTAAGTTTCCTAAAAAAGCTTTAATTTTACAACAAATATTTTATTTGTAGTACATGTTTGTTAACTTTTAATTATATTATTGACTAATTTTAATTGTTATGAGGAAAATTTTACTTTAGGACTAAACTGAAAAGGTAGTATGTATTCTCAAAACTATTTATTTAATTGTTGAAATAATTTATTAGTTTAAATATAGCTTTAACTATGGATTGGGATAAATTAAATTTACTGAGATGTAATTTGAAAATAAACTCAACAATTCAGAGTTTATACGCGTCACGACTAAATCAGTTTTTTATTTGCCAAACAATATTGTCAAAATGTTAGTTTTTGTCACTTTAACAGGAGTTAGGAAAATGTCAGTCTAAATTGGGCCATGTCTTAAAGTTTGATATGATTAGAAATATTTAGGTATTATTAACAGCCAAAAAAAAATGCTTGCTAAAGTTTTGGGTGTAAATACACACAAAATTAATTTTATAAGTATGTTAAAATTTAAGTTGTGTTAAATTTCAAAGCACCTGAAGTAGAAAGTTATATTAAAAAAAAAACATTGCTTGCATTCAGTTTAAATTTCAATTTTATATGATTAATTTTCTATAAAATCAGAAGCAACTTATTATCTATAAACTGTTTAAGTTACTAAAAGTTTATTTTAGGTAATTTTACAAACAGCATAGCATTATTTTAAACATGCAGTAGCTTATAATCCATAATTACACCCAGCATGGCGAAAAAAATTTTCATGATAAGATCTTCCAAAACCAGGTATTATATTAAAAAATAAACCACTTTGTCTATACGGTAATCTAAAGGAATTTTTTCTTAATTGCTCTAAAGCAGGGTTTTCCAAACTTTTTTTCAAATGACCCCCTTTAAAGAAATTAAAAAAGCCATGGCCCCTCCAACAAGACAATACTACTTAAAAAACTCCCATTAAAAAAACCTAAGACCTTTTTTTTTTGCTCTTCATCTGCAACTTAAGAATATCTAGTGAAAGTATTAGTAAAATAGCAAGCTAAAAGGTAAACATTTTATGACTGCCCTAAATTTTAAAAACGCCCCCCTTTCCGCCCCTTTACTAATTATTGCCCCCCGACTTACTAAGATTGTCCCCAGGGGGGTGGTATTGCCCACTTTGGGAAACCCTGGTCTAAAGGTTTATACATACATTTTTGACATTTACTTGTTTCTAAAAGTTTCAATTATAACACGAATGATAAATTACTTCAGTTTTTTTTTTGTACTGAAACTTTTGAAAACAACATTCCACAGTTCATCAAAAAAAAGAAAATTATTTGTTTTTTTTTTTTGAAAAATTATCTTTGTAGAATAAACTTTTTAAAATTAGTTTAGCGATAGCGATAAAAAGTGTATATTGTAGAAAGTACGTATAGTTAAATATATTTAAATTTCTGATAAAAGCTTTCTGTGGGCAGCCAAAGATTATGTGTTACCTTGCACTTTTTGAGAATCATGTTAGATTTTTGAATTCTACCGGAAGTATTGTTTGATGCTAAAGTTTATAGTTTTTTTTTCTAACTTAGCAAAGTTTTATTTTAAAAACTACATTTCTAGATTGCATTTAGTTTTTTTATATATAATTTCTATCACTGGTTGTAGTATCAAGTTATTGATAGCTCACTTATTCTATTTAGATGCCTCGGGAGATAGAAAATATGTAAAAACTGAACAAAAGATTTTCTAACTGAAATTATTACTTTAGTGTGAACTACTAAAGTTGGATTGTCAGCAAAAAATAGTATATAGCGGGATATAATAGTCTAGCTCAGGGTTAAAGTATATTGCTGCATTGCTAATATTTAGAAACAAGGCCTCTTCTTTGTATAGCTTATCAGTTGTTCCCAGAGTTGATAAAAGCAAGGCACAGTAGAATACTAAAAAATAAGTTCTGTTCTTAATAGGTAATTTACTTTGTTACTTCAAAGTATGAACAATCAAGTAAAGAAATAAAAAAGCTTCCTTTGAAAATGGAATAAGATGAAAAATGTACTTATTTTACAATACTTTACTATTCAGTTGAAACACTGAGCTAAATGACTACAACTCTCGTAATGCTCAAAACACGTCTTAATTATTCATATTTCTAGCTAACCCTCACAATAACTTGTTTTTCAAATTGTTTACTTATAAAGTAGCAAAACAAGGTATATATACAAGATTATTAGTATGCAATAGAGGTGAGCAACTTTTTTGGTCAGTGGGTCAGATTGTCCAGAAAAAACCTTTCGCGGGCAAGACTTGTTAAAAAATGTCTTAACTGGCCGAGTAATTTAAGAAGCTATACAATAAAAATTAATAAAGCTGTTTAAAAGTAATAATGCAATGAAAACAAAATTTAATAAAACATACTAAAATTTAAATTATGAGAACATTTCTAAACGTTTGTTATTTGCACAAGATGTTTTTAAGTCAAAAATACGTTTCGGGCTAGAGATTTCTGTTGGTAGGCCGGATGCGGCCCGCGGGTCGTACGTTGCCCACACCTAGTATACAAGCTCACAAACAAAATTCTTAATAATAAATAGTTTTTTGTGTTGAATTTTACCTTTTCCCAAAAAAACTTAATTATTTTTTTTTGTTTAAAAAGTTTTTTGACATGACTTGCGTCATATTTAAAACAGTTATGAGAAATACATAAAATGAGAATATTAAAAAAACTTTTTTTAGTTAGTTTAGTAGTTGTAAACGTCCGTTTTACTTAATAATTGATCAGTCTTACCTTCTTACAATCTAACATTATTGTTTAGAGAGTGTTCTGGTAGTGTTCTGTAGAAGGAGCAAAATATTATTAAAATTAGTGATGTACCGGACCCACAATTTCGGGTCCGGCCGGATCCGGACCTTTTTTTCAAATTAGAATCCGGCCGGAACCGGATCCGGACATTTTTTTCAAATTAGAGTCCGGCCGGAACCGGATCCGGATTTTTTTTTCAAATTAGAATCCGGCCGGATCCGGATATCAGACAAAAATGGCAATATCCGGCCGGACCCGGATAGTGAGTCCGGTACATCATTAGTATAAACTAGCCTGAGTCAGAATGATGTTTTTAAAAACTGAAAAAAAAACTTTAATCTAATAATAAGTAGAACAGCTTGCCACAAGGTTTACAAATTTAGGTGTTATTTACAATTAAAATTTTGGGATCAAGTACTTGAACAAAATACACTACAAAATTACAAAATATTGAAAACTGGATCAGCTCAAACTCATTTAAAATCTAAAAGAAAACTAGCCTGAGTTTTTATAAAAAACTAAACTAGCCTGAGGCAGTCCAAGATTTTCTAAATTTCTTAAAAATTTTCAAACTAGCAGGGTTGCTACTGTTTAAGTCAATAAAACTAGCTAGAGTGAGTATAAACAAGCCTGAGTCAGAATGAGGTTTTTTAAAACCGAAAAAATTACTTTAATCTAATTATCAGTAGAACAGCTAGCAAAGGTTGACAATTTGGTAGTAAAGTTGTGGACTGATTGTGGTACACTTAACTAATTAGTACTACCCATCATAATTAAATCCTACCTTATTTAATTAATATCTAACAAATACTAAATTCTAACTGAGACTACTTTCTATAATCAGACACGACAGTTTTGAGTGATGAATCTTTTATATAAACACAACAAGAAATACTAGCAAATACAAAATTATTAATTACTTTGGTAACAATTTGAAAACTGGAAGCTATTTAAATCTATATCAAAAGACTTAAAACAATAAACTTAAAATTAAATAAAACTTTTAGTAAACAAGAAACTGTAAAATTTTTAATAAACTATCAAACTATAAACCTGGCTTAAATATTTAAACAATTAAACACCAGTTGAAATATTCACTTTTAAAACAAAACACTACTTACAATAAGCATTCACAAAAAAGTTCAAGATATTTTGTTGGTTCAAGCTGCTTACCAAACTAACTAACTGCTTACATATAAACTGCCTGTCATGTTCTGATGTTTTGTTGCATCAGTATTTAGTTTGAAACATTTCGTTATATGATTCTCATTGGCTCGTACATTCAACCGTATTAACTTTAAATATTATCTGAGCTCAACTTTAAACAATAAATAATGCAAGTATTCATTCCAAATTTTTTAATTTTACAAAATATGTAAAGAGTTGTATTTCTGAAATGGTTATTTCATAGTTTAAATGTAAAGAAATGTAAACTAGTCACGTGTACAAAATGAGCCAATCACGGTAGGTGTTTAACTCTAACTGACGAAAATGACTTTTATCAATTTACATAGGGTTTGTTTTTGAAAAAATACTTTTTAGTATGCTCTTTTTTACTAACTAGATCCGGGTCCGGACTTTTTTTTCAAATTAGGATCCGGCCGGAACCGGTTCTGGACTTTTTTTTCAAATTAGAATCCGGCCGGAACCGGATCCGGACTTTTTTTTCAAATTAGAATCCGGCCGGAACCGGATCAGGACTTTTTTTCAAATTAGAATCCGGCCGGATCCGGATATCAGACAAAAATGGCAATATCCGGCCGGACCCGGATAGTGAGTCCGGTACATCACTAATTAAAATAGACTTTCAATAAAAATATTTTTTTTACCTCACTTTAAAAGCAATAATAATTAAAACCTTTCTTTCATAATTTATTAAGTACATAGTATCAGATTTACTGCTACTTTTATACTCATTTTTTATATAATGATTTTTTTACAAATTTTATTTATACTAGAAGTAGTTTCTGTTTTTTTCAATATCGCAATAAGTTTTTGTCATTTATGCAAAAAAACGTTTCCCATAAACCATAAGTTCTCTGTGTAGAAAACTTAAATGAAAATACATTTAAACAAGAGTCTGTCTTTTATGTAAGAATATTTAATTTAAGTTCTTGTATCAAATTTTAAGGTTTTAATTTTTTTATTTATATTTGTTTTATTTTTTATTTTATTATTTTTTAATTGTTACGTATCCTTTTAAAAATTCATCCTAAAATAATAATACTTGCAGTTGGCCAGCTATGGTGGATGATGACCCAAGTTGTGATTTATTTTACGACTATACTGAGAATGGTGAAGTGGTTAGTTTGTATCTTTATTTTAACTTTGTTTTGTTTATTTAATTCTTATTGTTCATTTTAAAAGGAGAATTTAAACGTGTTGTTTAACTTGTTAGCAATAAATAGGTTATAATCGAAAACTTTAGATACATAAAATAAACACATATTTTCTCTTAAAAGAGTTCTTAACGTTTTAGATTAAGATATAAAGGTTTTTAATATTTTAATGACACAAAACTGTCATAATTAATTTTACGCAAAGTAAAATAAAACTCATATATCTTTAAACAGTGTAAAAATGCTAAACCTTTCTTAAAACTTACGAAAAATCTAGCTTTTTAAATTTTAAATTAAGTTGTTTTAAATTTATTAAAAAATTTTAATAAATCTAAAAAAACAGGTAAAGATAAAGTAATTAGTAGCTGTGAACTTTTAAAGGTCATATTGAAACAATTTTTAAATTTAAATTTTAATTAAAGCATTTGACAACTAACTTCTGTTATAACAGTTACAATTAAACGAGATAGTTTATTGTTTATGTACTTTAGTGTATCAAGTTCCTTTTATTTATAATTAAGACCATTTTTTAAGCTGTAACAAAATGATCAATAAATTTCAGACGCACTATCATGTAGTGTTTCTTGATAAACACGTCAGTAGAAACTGGGTTCTTGCTAAAAATGTAGAAACTTTCCAAAATAATGAAGACAAAATGGTTTAGTAGTGTTTTATTTTGTCTACCTTTTTAATGTATTCTTGTAAATAAAGTTTATTTTTAATTTGCTATATACAACTTAAATGTTTTGTTGTATCAAGGAAATAGATTATAACATATTTTACTTTTAATTAAGCTTTTAAAAGTGTACACCTTTATTAAAAACGATACTAAATGATAACTTTTTCTATAAATTATAGTAATTCTGTTTGATTTTTAAGTCAAAAATTACTAATTTTTTTTTAACTTTAAGTAGAGCTACTACAGCTATATAACACACTCTAATAAGCGTTTTACTTTTAATAAAAAAAAGTATTACTACACTTTCTAAAATTTACAAATTAATAACTTAGTTTGTTGGATTTATCGTAAATCTTTTTTGAAGATAGATGTCTTTCTCTGTGATTAATAAGATGATCGCAAATAAGAATTGTGTTTGTTAAGGTATAATAAATTCTAACTATCCTTTTCATAAAGTATGTAAAATAATTGTGAAATGTTCTATAATTACCAAAATATAAAAGTCTTTTAATGTTTTAGGAGTTAGATTCACTAGTTTATATCAGAAATATTTTTACTAAATAGCTTTTGTAGTAAATTTAAAAGTTATCAAATCTTTCATCGTCAAAGCTGTTTAAATTATTAAATACATTAGAATAACTAAGTTTACTACGAATTTTGTTTTTATAAATGTGCTTTATAATCTTCCAATTTTCTTTATATGAGTAACTTCTTTAAACTTTTATTTTTGTAGTAAAATTAAATTGAAAAATTTCAAATTGTTTTGTTGATTAAAAAGAATGTATTAACTATATTAGTGAAACTGGGTATTAATGCATTAGTTAGTATAAATTTCTTATAACAGGGTGGCCACAAAGTCTGGAAACCTGGAAAAACCTGGAGTTTGACAATTTAGGCAAAAAAAAAACTGGAAAAACCTGGAATTTTTTTAAATTTTAGTTTTTTAACAAATTTGAAGTAACAGAAATTGTAAAATCACTTTTAGACCTAAAAAAGTGTATACAAATTTTCAATTAGTAATTGATAAATCATTACTTAAAATAATACTTTAATTAATGAAATCATTTTTTACTTGCATTTCCATTGTTTTGAATGTCATCTAAAGTCAGTCAACAAAAACCTATTTCTGGCTGATGCAACTTAGTAGAGTTTATTTTACAAGTAAATATTTAATTTACTGTTTTCGTTAAAGTTCATTGTGTTTCGAAGAAGATAAGTTGAGTTTTTCAACGATAAAATTTTAATTGCACTAAAAAATTGTTGTAAAAGACTAGTGTGAAGCGAAACAAGTAGAAATACAAGATGAATTGTAAATTATATTAAGTTTTATTCATACTTTATTAATGTTCAAAATATAGTTTTAATTGTTTGCTAACAAAAGATCCTAGTGAAGTAACTTCACTGGAATATAAATAAAAACAAATTATACAGTAATCTTCCTTTATTCTACCAACATATGTTTCTGTGTGTCAACGAATCAACACACTTCAACTGGGTTCTGTAAAAAAATAATTACTGTAATGAGAGAATAGAAGCATAGAATAAAGTAGGTGTATACATGTTTTCATTAAAATAAGATATTTTCTACAGATAATAGTTGTTAATAGGTAAAATACTTAATATTAAATCCGACTGTTATAAAACTATATAATATTTTTGATTATAAAGTCTAAAATAAGTAAAGTAAGCTAATTTACTGCAGGTTTATACTTAGCATATGACTACCTTGTTGTTTTACATTTTAACTTTCATATATAACACAACTTACTTATTAAATATTTAAAATATATTTATGAGATATTTAAATTAAACAGCCGACTCCTACTTTACCAGTTAATTATTTTATTAGTTATAAAATACAATATATATTTAATTTAGTTCATTATGATTTTATGTATGTCGCTGTAAATTAGTTATCGGTCAGTTCATTGTAAGCCCAATAAAAATTTTGTTTTTTTGTTTTTTGGCTTTTTCTTAAAGTTTAATTTTTTCATTTTTGATTTTTACATTTGAACTAAATCTGCTTCCTAATTCTATATAACCTTGATTCAATCATTACTAACATTCAATATATAATATACATGTTACATCGAGTTTCTGTGACTTTTATTGCCTTCACCGTCGTTAAGTTTTATTAAATTTAATTGATTCTCTATCTAATGGTTAATGTTTTATTTTTGTTCATAATAGATTACATAAAAACTAAATTAATGATCTTTGCAATACAAATTAAATAGTTTAAATAACCTCGTTTACATTGTGACGTAATTATTAGTTGCAATGAATGTATTTTTCATTAGTTAACGACCATAAATTTTGAATCAGTTATCTTTCCCATTAACGTGAGTTGTTTGTTTATATTATAATTTGTTGTTTTGTTGTGTAATTTAGCTTACTTTACTTATTTTAGACTTAATAATCATAAATATTATATAGTTTTATAACAGTCGGATTTAATATTAAGTATTTTACCTATTAACAACTATTATCTGTAGAAAATATCTTATTTTAATGAAAACATGTATACACCTACTTTATTCTATGCTTCTATTCTCTCATTACAGTAATTATTTTTTTACAGAACCCAGTTGAAGTGTGTTGATTCGTTGACACACAGAAACATATGTTGGTAGAATAAAGGAAGATTACTGTATAATTTGTTTTTATTTACTTTATAAATGTTATTTAAATTTATATTAGTTATTGCAAATTTTAAAATATTCAACTAAATAGGTTGATAAATAATAGTAAAAAAAAAAAAAGAAACTAACAACAAATTTTAACTAGATTGTATCCCTATATATGTTATATATCGACATAAAGGCTTGTGAACAATCATATGAAAAGAACTTTTAAGAAATTAATTCAAAATAATAATACTGGTTGGAAAAGAATAAAACAAAGATTAAATAATAGTAATAGTGTATTGTTAAAGTAGTTTAAATCTATCAAAAAGCACCATTTTTAATTAAAGACCAATTTACTACTAAAAATGGTCAAAAAATATGTACTTTCAAAAAACCTGGAAAAATTTTTGAAAACCTAGAGAAAACTTGCTAAAACCAGTGACCACCATGTTAAAATAACATTTAACCTTAAGTACGGAGTAAGAAAATACATTAGATTTGTTTGGTATGTACATTTTTTGACATAAACTGACGATAAAACTATATTTCAGTCAAAAAAGCTCTTCCTTGAAGCAAAAGCAACTTTTTTTTTCTATTTACACCTCGAAAAAGAACTTCTAACAGTTTTAAGAATCAAGTTTTTTTATTTTAAACAATTTGTGTTTGTTTTTTTACTCGAAGAGCTTAAATTTAGAAGTTAAAGTTGTAAATAGGTTTTAAATAACGTAACAAATCCAAAAAAAATCATTCATCTAACAACTGAAAAGAATAAGTAAAAATGGATGCCAAATTTTGTAATCACTGCAAAAAATTTATAACGTTTATACCTAACGAAATACATTAGAGAATAACATGTTAAGGTATAAAATAAATTTTCAACAAAAAGAAAAAAGTTTTGCTGCGTATATAAAAAACGAAATATAAAGGTATTATATCTTTTATTTATTCATATTTTTAGTTATTTTTAAGGGAATAAAGTCTAAATAAAAAGTCCCAAGTTATTTTCTAGTAATCCAAAGTTATTGATGTTAAAGTGTGAGTTGATTGTTTGTAAGTGTCTACATTATCACTTTTTAATTAAGAATTTCTTGAAATTTGATATTATAAGTTTTAGTTTATCATTGTATTTTTAGTTTGTAATTTTTATACAATTAAGCAAGTACATTAAGTTCAAAAAAAATTCTGTAATTTTAACTATGAGTATTTTGGCTAAAAAAAATTCCTGAGAACTTTTTGAGTGTTTTAGCTAAAAATGTGTTTAGCTTTTTAGTTAATTATTTCGTATCCTTAATAACAATGATATAACTCATTTTATAAAGTTCAAGAAATTTCTAACTTTTACAAATGCTGACTTAAAAGTCATCCACCCAAATAAAAATGTAACAGAATGAAAGATGTTCAAATAAATAGATAATTTGGTGTAATGCAAATGATAATATGTAATTAATGTAAACTTTGAATTTTTGATCATAATACTAAAAAGTAATTAGGCTGTAGTTTAGTGTTTTTTGTTTATTTTTTGCTATCTTAAACGTGTATTTTTCTAAAAAGTGAGAAAGAAAGTACTTATCAGAACCTTAATTATGTCCAGAGTAGTCTGGTTAAGAAGCAAATATCATTCAGTGAAGATCTGAAGATGGCGATAGAAGAAGCTCACGACGCCATGAAGATGCCGATCGATGAGAGAATTCAAAAATACAACTTCGCCACCAGATTCTCCATGCGGGATGAAGTGAAAGGCGGCAAAGTTTGGACTAAACACGAGAAAAGAGGTTAAATTTTGTAAATTTAATTCATAAAACATTGTTTACAATAATGAAAAATACATATAGTTTACGCGGAATTAAGGCCATAGGGGGGGGGGGGGGTCCAACATTTTTTTTTACAAAAATTAACTTTGGCTTTTATATGAAAGCTTTAACTACAAACTACAAGCCAGATTTTATAGAATTCAAAAATATCATTTATTTTTGTAAAATTTAGATACTTAATTTAATAGATATTAATTTTTTTGTAAAAATATTCTGATATAAAATAAACGTATGGACCGCAAATTTTTTGGGGTCAATTTTCTCGGAAATTTTAAAATTCACTAAAAATCTATCTCCTCCTTCATTTTTCAAGCGATCTTCTTCAAATTTTCAGGAAACGTTCCTTATAATAAAAGGAAAAAACGTTACTTTAGAATTTTAGTAATTTAAAAAAATAATAATTTTATCACAAAAATTAAAAAAAAAAGTGTTTTTTTTTCAAAAAAAATATTAAAAAAAAAAAAAATTTTAATTCCCAAGTAACGTTTTTTTTTCATTGTATAAAGATTAGACTGAAAGTTTGAATAAGATTGCTTAAAAAATGTAGGAGGAGATAGATTTTAGATGAAATAGTCTTTTTTCGCTGTTTTAGTTTTCCCTCTCCATAGGGAACCTATTATGCGGCCCGACTTTGACTGGTCATATCTCAAAAAATAATTCAAATTTTTTAAAACAATAAAAAGCATCTTGAAGCTTAGAAAAAACTCTATAAAATAAGATCAACTTGTAAAAAACATGGTTTACCCCCCCCCCCCCCCCCCTCCCATGGCCTTAAATTTCAACCGTATATTATGAGTATTTTTCTCTTTTTACGTTTTGTTTATTTAATTAATTGTAGTTTGCAAGAGAATACATCGTACTTATAAAAGCAATTGTTGAACAGCTCGAAGTTCTAAAAACAAAGTGAAAAAAGAAGAGATCCACAAGAAGAGCAAGCAAAGTTCAGATGGAAATTCTTCTGTTGATGACTCGCAAGTTGTTCCTTCCAAATCAGACGATTTGCCGTCATCTCAAGGTGTGTTTAAAAAAAATTAAATGTTAATACTCGATCGTTAATTAGTTTATTAGTAAGATTATTGATTTGAAAATAGATTCTGAGTATGACGTTGAAAAGGAAAGTCAAGATGATGAAGAAGAGGTAAAAGTGGCTGATGATAGTAAGCTAAAGAAAAAGATTAAAAAGGAGCCCATTGATACTCCAGCTAAACCTAAGAAAGTTGAAAAGCCGAATAAGAATATAACAAGTATAAAAAATAAAAAGAAGACGAACCAAACGTCTTTCACTAAACCTCGTAAGATAGATAAGAGCAACAAACCAGCTGTTGTTCCTTCATTTGAAAAGTGAGATTTTTATTATAAGTTTTTATAATTGTCCAACTAAATTTTGATTTTTGAAACCTTTTATGTGTATACTTTTTAACTTTACCTAATTTATTTTCAAAGTTAGTACTAATTTGAATTAATTTTCAGAAACCTAGAAAAAATCAAAAGCATGAAAAAATCTTCCAAGTCTGGTTCGTCCTTTTCTGTATTTTATTTTCAAATTGCGTTTTTGTATTATAAAATAGTTGTTTGAATCTCACTTAATTTTTTTTGAACTTTTGCAAAAGTACTGCCTTTTGGCAAAAACTAAATACTTTTAATAAAAATTTATTACTATCACCTATCGCGAATCTACGCATATTGTGTGCACAGCAATAGTGCATAACTAAACGAGAGAGCGTAACTAAACAAGTGGTAGCAAATGTACCCACTAAATTGCCTCTTTTCTTATAATGAACTTGATTAAATACATTTTGGTGACTTTCCCACTTTTCTTGTTTACAAAAATAGTTTTCATTCAAGTTGTACATATATGTGAAAAGTTTTTTTTTAAATGTGTTTATGTGTAAACATTTTTTTTTCACTTTGTTCCTTGCCCTCTAAAATTAAACTTGCCTTGCATAGTTTTAGAGAAAGATCTTTCTAATTTTGAAGGGCAAAGAATAAATTAGCTAAAAAGACTTATTGAGAATAAAACTTTATGCCATAAGTTTTGTGAGGAATTTAACATTGTACCTTGTTTGATTTAAAGGTATAAAAAGGTGCTAAGACACCTAAAATATAAAGACCATTGCATTAAAGTTCAACAACTTCCTTATGGAAGTCACAAACTAAAAATGCAAAAATCTCAATGTAATTAAAAAGTTATTTTCCCCTATATAAAATATTTACTTTTAGTATTATTTGAATCTAGCATTTAGGATTATATATAAGTATTAAATATATTGTTACGATATGCAATACACACAAATTCAATAAAGCTAAATATATTTCGTGCAATTCTCATCAGTAGTGTACAAAGCTACAATACTAAAAAGATATTAGATTTTACAAACTTATATAGTAACCAAGTAATCATAGAGTAATCAAGAGAGTAATACAACACAAAATTAATTAGTAACAATTAAAATAATTTAAGTTTACTTACATTATAATTAACCAACAGTAAAACTACACATTGATATAATGACAATAACACGCCTTATGAATTATCACGAAAATAAAGAAACATCACAATCAAAATCTTTTTGCTTACCTAAAACAGGTTTGCTTAATAAAATACAAATAGGTTCTAGTTTAATAAAATCGAAAATGTTACTACAAGTTTTATTAATTCTAAATCTATCTAGATTATAACTGTTTGCACATGTTGAGTTATTTACCAAATTTTCTGCAATGGATGAACGTTTATATGCATTTAGAACTTTGACCGGTATATTATCCATCTTTTCTGAATATCAAAAATTCCCTACACTCTTTGGGACATGCTCTTTAATCCTTTTCCTTAGATGTCTTGTTGTCAATCCGATATAGCTAGCTTTACAACAGCAGCTGAATATGTAAATTTCCATACTTTTATTTAATTTTGATATTGGATCTTTACCCCTGGTGTTAATAGTGGTTTTGACGTGAAGACCATCCTTGGGTTTGTTGCGTAATAAGTACTTATTATCAATTGTCTACTTTTCGTTTTCTAATACTTCTGAATTTTTATTAATGAATGGGAGTTTTAAAGTAACTACACATTTTTCAGGTCCTAATATCTTTCTTTTATCCAAATTTTTCAAATGTAAATTAATTGTTTTGTTAACTAACTCTTGTGGGTACCCATTTTTGTTTAATTGTAACCTGATCTGTTTGAATTATATTAGTATCAACTCTGGGGAACAAACTTTATTTGCACGATGACTTAGAGTTCTGATTAGATTTACTTTTTCTTTTTAAACTACATTGGATTGGAAATTCAAATAACAACCTGTAAAGGTTTTCTTTCTATACACCGATATTAAAAATCTATTATCTTCTCGTTTAATCTATACATCTAAAAAAGCAAGTTCGTTATTATTTTCTTTTTCTATTGTCAAACTGATAGAATTATGAGCATTATTAAAAAAATTGAAAAATTCACTCCTAACTTTCTCGCTTCTGACCAAGACAAAACAAACATCAACATACCTGAGGTACCATAACTTATTTTTGAAGGCAGGAATAGTTTTTAACTCGATATAACCCATAAATATGTTAGCCAATGTTGGTCCCAAGGGGGTCCCATAGCTCTCCCGTCATGTTGGGAATGAATTAAAACTAAACTTAACACCAGAAGTTGCAAGTTTCAAAAGTTTTTTAAAATGAATTCTGTTAATTGTAGGTTTACTTATCTTTTACAACGTATCAGTACAAATTCCAATGACCTCTTCCAGAGGTACATTAGTAAAAAGACTTTCAACATCAAACGACGCAATAAACGTATAGTTTGCTTCCACTATTAGCGAGAAAGTTGTGGATGAATGATTTTGTTTTTTACTTATTAATTTTGTCTTTTGTTACTCTCTTGATTACTTGGTTACTATATAAGTTTGTAAAATCTTATATCTTGTTAGCTCTGTACTCTACTGATGAGAAGTACTCGATATATATCTAGTTTTATTGAATTTGTTTTTCTTTTTTATCTTATTGTATAATTACTGGTCAATTATGTTCCAATATATATTTTAACTCAAAATGTATAATAAATTTACAAGATTAAATATTTTTAAATGTTTCTTGTAATGTTTGAGACTTATAAAATGCGTAACTTAACGAGAGTGTGTAGATTCGCGAGAGGTGACTATTTTTACTATGTGTTACTTCAGTTACTATCAAATATTTTTTTATCTTTAAAACTTCAAAGTTAGTAATATCATATTTTTATTCAATAAGTAAGAAGCAGTTATAAATTTAAGCGCAAATTAAATTAAGGACATAAATATAATGATAGTTTTTTTATTCATGTTACTCAATAAAGATGGTTTGGTTGTAAAATTTAAGATTTCTCAGTATTTAGTTAACTGTTTGATTTGAAAGCCTGTGCCCAGTACTTTTCAAATTTTTTTTTGCACATAACTGAAAATAAAAGAAAATTTTAACGAAGCAAAAAGCCAATTTTTAATAACAATGCTCATAAAAGTCTAGTTTTTGGTATGATCAGTAAATATTTTTAATAAAAAACTCTTTACATTTTTTCGTACAAAAAGTATATAAAAGACAAAGTTTCTTTCTGTTAAAAATAAAAGTTGTAAGTATGTTCTTTCTCATAAATTTTTTGTCAAAGTATGGTTTATACTTTTTTTTATACAGACTTATGCTCTGAAATATCTAAAAGCAAAAAACCAAAGACTCAATTTGAAGATTCAACTAAACAACAACAAACATCATCTTCCAACGTATTGAAGAAGAAAAAGAAGTTTAAAACTTCCTTTATAACCCCAATGTCTCAGCCGTTACCTTCTGTGCATTTTGATTCGAAACTGGCAAAGCCGCAGATAAAGAAATCCCCCGAACCGAAAGTCATCGAGCGTCGCGGCGTTGTTTTGAAGCCGGGATTTCTTCCCCAGGTTGAAATAAGCGTTGCCGAGGACGAAGTTGAAGAAGTAAAAACCGTTTCTTACAATGACGTGTTGGTTTCAGTTTATTGTTTTTTATTTTGAGTTGTTGCTAGGTTTGTTTAACAGTTGTAAAAGTTTTGAACTGTTGAAAAAATTTCAAAGTTAAATAAGTTTTGTTTTGACACTTTTAGTGTATTTATGGTGTGTAATAGTTTAAATGTATTTTTAAATATGTGAAAAAAGTTTTGAACTTTTTAAATAACTGCCCATTAAGAAAATGTTAATTCATAGTTTGTAGTTTTATTTTTTAAGTCTTTTATTTATTTTGTTTTAAATGTTAGGTATTTTTTTATAGGTTGATAAAAAAATTGCTTTAGAACTGTAAAATTTCTAAAATGATACTTTGTTTAAGTAAAAAAGTTTATTTTACGTCATATAAGACATGTGCATAAGTAAAATAAGAAATTTTCTATGAGGTTTTTAATTTCTTTTAAAATCATTTTCATACAAAAATGTTTAATTAAACGGGAGCAATTGTATTAAATAACAGTTTAAAATATATATATTCTCATTATATTGCTTAATCTTCATAATAAAATTCGTAGTTTTTGTGAACAGATATTCTAGTGAGGAAGAGTTAAATCTAAATTCGTGTACCGTAAATCAAAGTAAGTTTGATTGTCTTTAAATTTCAGTATAAAAAAGTGTTATAGTTATTAAGGTCTTTAGTTTAGAGGTTTTTAAAATATAGTTGAAAACCAGATATAGTTTTGAAGAATTTTATTTTGCTTCGAGTTTTATTTAGAAAATTTCTAAAGTATTTAAAAGTACTTTGAATTTTATTTTATTTAGATAGCCCTAAGAACTTAAATCATTTAGAACAAGTGGTCAGCCTTTTAAATAATTGAAAATTAACAAAAAAAAATTTGTGTGGCCGCCGTAATTTTAAATAGTTAAATTAAAAAATTTCTGTTAGAAGCAAGATTTTTATTTAACTGTGACAATTTTTTACTCACACTCTAATCAAAAGCACATTTAAAAAAAATTACAATATAGAAAAGCTTAATTTCGATCGTTTCGCACAAGTTATTCTAAAGTTGAAAAGTACGTTGCGGGCCAGATATTTCTTATTTATCTGGATCTGGCCGGCGGACCGTAGTTTGCCGAAGTCTGGTCTAAACCGTATTATTTTGGTGTAAAATATTAATGTTTCATTTTAGGAAATTAGATATAAAATTGGTATGATTTGATTAGCATAATTCAAAAATAAGTTACTGATACATAATAAATAATGACTTTTTTTAGCTATAACTTAACTACTTTTTATTTGTACGATATATTTAATTTACTGGACATGAACCGTTTACCGAAGAAAAACTTTTTTCTTGAAAAAAAAATTCTTGAAAAGAATGTTCCAAAAAATCAACAAGTTTTTAGTAGTTTATAAGAATATTTGTTTTAATTAAGTAAATACCTATGAATCTTTTATTTTATAGTCATACTTTGATTTTTGTATCTGAATTTTATTTCTACTGAAACTTTATAATAATATTATTTAACAGACTTGGATGAAAATCTGTCTGTAAACGAAGGAGATCTTCCCGATATTTCCGACTTATAGTTTATTCAAACATTTTTAACTTGTTTTATTTTCTGTTATTTTTTTGTTTTTTCCTTGATAGTGTTCTGATTATATACTAACAGCATGCTAATTTTTATTCGTGATATTACTTTGATATTAAACTTGAAAAATACCTCATTTTAGTTGATGATCCGTTTAACAACTTTGATTTATTTTTGTAATTATAACATGTAAATAGTAAGGGTAAAACTCAATTTCAACTTCTAGAATACCTTCATTTGTTTATTTAAGTCAGGGTTTCCCAAAGTGGGCGATATCGCCCCCCTGGGGGCGATTTTAGTAATTTGGGGGGCGATAATTAGTAAGGGGGCGAAAGGGTGGGCGATAACTAGAAAGGGGGCGAAAAGGGGGCGATTTTAAAATTTTGGGCTGTCATAAGATTTTTACTTTTTTTCTTGCTATTTTACTAATTTTAGCTTGCTATTAATTATTTGACCCTGAGGTGAAACTTAAACAAAAAAGTTTCTTTTATTTATGTAACAGATAGAAAAAAAATCAAGTGCTTATGACTCCTACTTTCAAGTAAATATTTCCTTATTTAACAATTACATAGATCATAGACGATTTAAATCCCTCTCACTATTTTATAACCTGACATATATGTTATTTGGGATCATAAATGCTTTGTAAAAGTCTATGTTATTTATTATTAACTATCACCTCATGATATTTCCATTTTTTTTTTTTTGAAAAGTCACTAAGTTAGACTAAGAAATAAAACTATACAGAGTTGCCAATTTACCTAGAAACCTGGAAAATTCTGAAATTTGACAATTTAGGCAAAAAAATAACTTAGAAAAAATCTGGAATTTTTAACAATTTTAACATATTAAGTAGTAAAATTTAGATTTGACACAAAAAAGATATCATATAGATAAAAATATGGATCCCTTCGAGGCAGATACTTTTGAAGTAAACGACTTACAAACTGACCTTGAACTTAAAGTAAGTTCTTCCAAAGAACGATATGAAAGCTTTTGGACTCAACAAAAACTAAGGCAAAAGTATCCAATCATTTGAGAGGAATTTAGACTGTTGTTTATAGCTTTTCCTTCTAGCTATGTTGTTGAGAAAGCTTTCAGTTCAGTTATCAGCATCTTGGGCAAAAGATCTAATCTAGATATTTATAGAAGAGTTGACTTAAGGCTCTATTTTACTGATTAAGAATCAGATTAGAAAAACTTGCAAGCAGTCATGAACCTTATCCTTCACATAATATTAGACTTCAGTAGCAGACATTATTTTTTGAAAGTTTTTTAATTTTATTTGATCTTTTGAAATAGTTCTTATTTAGCCCGGTTTGTATTGTATTTAAGTAGTCTTTTTAAAATAATAACTTTATTATTCTACAACAGGTTTGCATAATGCCTAATAAATATTAATTATGGTAGACTTCCTCTTGAGTTCGTCTTTTTTACCCAAAAAAAAGTGCAAATTTATATTTTCTTAAATTTAACTTAAGTAAAGTCTATTACTAACTAAATATTTATAAAACAAAATATATATAATATTTAATAGCTTGTATAGATCTTTTTTTTTAATGAAAGTTTGTTTTATATTGAAGTGGATTTCATGTTTAATCTTAACATTATTGCATATAACATATTGAAATTTGTCATTTTGTAAAAAAAAAATTGTAATAATTTTCTGAGTTTGCACTTTTTGATTTTTTTCAAAGTGCGAACTCAAGCGGAAGTCTACTATATTTATTAAATGGTTTATGTTTTAAAGTTGTTAATAGTTTTATTTTGACCTTGTTAATTTTGTAGTTCATATTCGTCGTTTTACATTACACTAAAAGTTTTTATAGCATAGTGATTAAAATATTTGTTTAAAAGACAGGTTTTTTTTATTACTTGTTTAATCTGTATATAACTTATATCACTATATAACTATTATCTGATTGTAAAATTCTGGTAACCATTAAAGTTTTTATGTCTATAAAGAATTTTTCGGTTTTAAAAGAGTATAAATTTGAGGTCTCTATTTCAAATGACTTCTACGTTTTCATTTAAAAGTTTCTTAAACTCAATTTTATTTTCTAACTTTATTTATTATTGTTAAAAAAATTATTATTATATAAGGAGTTTTAAACTATTAATACAACTGTTTTTTGTATTATCTTAATTCAACATATATTAGCAATTAGAACATACTTAGTTTATTTTAATATTTCAACACTAGCTTTTAGTTTTTCACTGTTTTCCTCTGTTAAATTATTAGAGGGTAATAGCTGGAAAAAAAAATTTAAACAGAACTAAATAAGCCATCAGAAAGACTGCTACAGTTACAAAAAAAAATTTTAACCTAGTTAAAAGTTTTTTTTAATTGATTACTTTCTGTTCTCAGAATTAACTGTAAAACATTGGATTTTTTATTTTTGAATTTTAATAAAGAAAAAAAAAATGTTAGAATTAAGGTTTAGTTCCCTAAAGACTATTCCAAGTCAAATACTATTACATGGTGTTGTACTACAAAACAAATAGTTTAAAAAGTTTGAAATTAATTTTTTAA
This sequence comes from Thalia democratica, assembly GCF_965202585.1. Classification (NCBI taxonomy): domain Eukaryota; kingdom Metazoa; phylum Chordata; class Thaliacea; order Salpida; family Salpidae; genus Thalia; species Thalia democratica. The sequence goes on along the minus strand of NC_139166.1, from coordinate 44,962,341 downwards.
TTTTACAACTAACTTGCTTACAATATATCTTAGCATTGAAATTAATAAATTTACTGCATTAATTGAAGCTGTTGATGAAACCACTTTTCATGTAAGATAATCAACCAGTCGGTCAAACTTCCTTAAACTAGATCAGAAATTATTTTTTAATTTTTATTTTATTATGTGTAAAATAAACTGTTCACAGGGTTGCCACTCGGTCAGGAAAAGTCAGGAGAAATTAAAAAAAAGAAAAAAATCTGGAAAAATCAGGAAAAAATGGGGGGTTTTGAAAAAAGTCAGGAAATTTGATAAAATTAAAAAAAGTCAGATTATGTCATTTTAATTTTACAAAATTCCTTGTTTTCCAAAGCCTTCAAACGGTAAAAATTAATTAAAAGTCCTTTGAAATCAGAAAAAAATTCCAAAATTTTCCTAGAAATTTACAAAAATATTTAATTTTATTTCCAATGCCTTCACCTGGTATAAGTTAAGATAAAAAACTCCTCACAGTGGAAATTGTAAAAATAAAATTGGAACATGATTTCAGCAAAGTAACTCGATTATTGTTGATGAAAATTTGTATGCGTCCTTGGAACGACGTCAGTATCAGTAGAAATGAAAATCAGCTCCATCCTACCACTATAGTTACGTCACGATAGAAATTTGCTAATAGAATCCAATAATTTTGCTTTCGAAATAAAATATCCTTTATAAAACTACAAAAAATTTCTATTAACATATTGAACAAGTACCCTACTTTAACAAGCAGATTTTGTAAGCTTCTTAGTATTGATAATCTGTAGCAAGGACACTTCCATAGTGAAACTGATATATACACAAAAGTTTATCTAGCATAATTTTAGAATCTAAGTGTTTTTTGTTTAAGTAAATAGTTAAGTTCTTTATAGTTAAGCAGTTAGTTTAGTATTTTATGGATCAAGTTGATGTGTATACTTTATCTCTTTATAATTTTTTAAAGTTGTTTAAATTTGTGAAATAAGTTTTAAGAGAGGTATATGCCAAGATTAAGTTTACACATTATTTGTATTTTTTGTAGAGTAACTTAAGTTTTTAAAGTAAATAAGAGTATATTTATTTGTTACAAATTTTATACTAAATGATTAGAGGAAATATTTTATACAACAGATATATAGTTTACTTTTTTATGTCTTTTTTTTTAAATTACTTCACTTAAGTACTGGAAGTTTGATGATAGAATTCAGCAAAAAACTGTTGTTTTTAACCTGTATAAAAATTAGATTGAAAGCTTTATATAATTTCAAGTGTTAGATTATGTATTTTAGAATAAGTTTAATTTAAGAGTTTGGTTTATAAAAGTCAGGAAAATTTTGGTAAAAAGTCAGGAAAAAGTCAGAAAAAGTCAGGAATTTTTTCTCAGCTTGACCAGTGGCAACCATGTGTTCATTATTTTATAGTTTTTTAATCTCTGGTAAAGTTATTTTAAAATATGCCTATTTATAAAATAATTTAAGTATTTTGTGCGGCTTAAATAAGTTACTTAGTATTAACTTCTAAATGTCCGAAATTTGTTATATGTGATATTATTATAATGTCAGGTTTCAGTTAAAATTTCAGATGGGTAACGTACGGCTCAGATCGAGTCGCAGATCCAGTTGAATTTCGACCCGCTAAGTAAATTGAAAACTACTTGTGCAAAATAAATAAAATTTAGTTTTTTGATACTTAACATTTTGAAATACGCTTTCATTTCGCTTTCAGTTCACAATAGTATTTTCTAGATCACAATAATACTAAATCATTTTATTACAATTTTGCTCGAGTTTTTTAATTTTCTTATTTGTTATTTTTTTAAATCATGCAGCCCGCATTTACCTTTTTTTAACGAGTTGAAACTAGAAAAGATATTTTAGTAAATATGAATTGCTGACTACAAAAGTTGTCCACCACTGGCCTTAAAGTTTCACCAGTTTCACAACAGTTCATATTTAAACAAGATTGATTACAGATTACACAAGGCTTTTTAATAATTAAGTATTTTAATACACTTTACTGGGCTTCTAAGAAAATAACTGTAAATTATTTTCTCAAGCCTTGTAAACTACTTTGAACACAAAAGTGCGTGCATAAGAAGTACCAGGCTAAATTACATTTCGAACACAACTTTTTTTAGCTCAAAAGTTTGTACTCAAAAGAAAAACTACTTTTTAAAATTGTGGGGGGCGATTTTTTTTCAAATTACTGAAAAGGGGGCGATTTAGTAAATGAGTTTGGGAAACCCTGATTTAAGTGGTGATTAATAAATTATAAGTACATATAGTATTTAATTTAATAAAAGTTTAGTTATAAGTTTTGATCTTTATATTTACATAAAACTATTAAGTTTTGGATTAATTTCAGTTTAAAATAGTGATTTATTAATAATTTTTAATGTTGATTTTTTTAAACTTATATAATTTTTTGTTTAATAATTACTTATAAATTTAAAATATAACTATTGCATGTAAATATATAATAAAAAACAGGGGTCGGCAGACAGTTGGTGCTCGCGGGCTAAATTTTAAGATTCTAAAATCTTCGCGGGCCGCAGTTTTAGTGACCTTAAAATAATCTTTTAGTTTTAGTCACACTAAAGAAAGTTTTACTTTTATTCAGTTTATTGTTTTAAGTTACTTTTAGCTACACATAAAACGCCTATTTAAATTATACATATTTATCGGAATAACATTTACATTGACTAATATATTTAAGTCTTAACAAACTACGTACTGTCTTAGATACTAAATAAGTTTAACTTAACATTTTTATTATTTTACTTACAATCTAGTTCTCTATAAAAACCGAGCTTGAAAAACATTTTTTGGGTCTTTTTTATATAATGAACCGCTTTTTCATATTTAAAAAAAAAAACTTTTGAAAATAATTTTTGCGTTATAAATAGTTTTAACTGTTTAAAAATTCAGTAATTAATTAACTAAATAAAGTTTATACCTAGTTGTATGGTAAAAGCACTAAAGTTTGTTTTTAACATAGGTACTTTAATAAACTCAGTACTAACATAGGTACTCAAACATTTTAATAAAATAACTTACTTATAATAAATTAGTCTTTTACATGGTTGCCACTTAAAAAGCAAACATTACTGGGTTATAGCAAACCAGTCTAAGTTTATTAAAAGTTGAAAAAGCTAAAAACTTGCTGTTAATCAAAATTAAATACCTAACTAAAATACCATCATTATAAAAAAGTACATAATATGTAAGAAGGCTAGAAAAAAAAAAACTCATGAACTACACTATAGTCATAAAAACTATTATTAGAATCCGTAGATTTGTTCAAAGTGTTTAAAATAAAAGTTTTACACACATCTGAGTTTTAAAAAATGTCTAAAGTAGGTTTAACCTAGTCTGAGCTTATCAAATTTTAAACTAGCCTGTTTGGCAACCCTTTTTAGAATAAAGCTCACAATATAAAGAGATAAAAAAGTTTATCAGCTATTAATGAAATATATTTAAAAGTATATACTATAAGTCAGCTTGAATGGACAATTAAGATTCTTAAATGTTTTTAACTAAAGTATAAAAGTTCAATAAGCAATTAATAAAGTAGAATTTTTTTTTTTATTGAGCATTGCAGCAATTCTTTATCTGCGATAAAGTATTGTGTTTAAAACGAGTAAATGTGAAATATAAAACGAGCAATAAGAATTAAAAAACGTTAGTGAGAAGTTATTACGTGAAACTAAATAAAAAAAACAAATTGCCTAAGTCAGTTCTAATAAAGCACATGATTATCTTCCTGTAACTACAGAATGATCAGAAATTTTTTTTTAAGACAAGTTATAAAGTAGCAAAAGTAATTACTAAACAGGAGATACCGTTTAGACTATAGGGGTTTCGTACAAACAAAAAAAAAACTATACAAAGTTCCACAACTTTTGAAAATATCAAACTAAAAACAGATTTTTACATTTTAGATGCAATTAAAAACTTATAAGACGAATTTTCCACACGACTTCTGACCTTCAATTATTAGAAACTAAGTTCAGATCCTATCAAACTTCCACAGAAAAAGAATTTTGTTAAAGGGTAGTGCACACTTACAACCAAAGTTTAATACGTGCAATAGCTTGATAATTTTTTTTAATTATGAAGTATTATAATTTATCAAAGAACGCGAAAAAATGGCAAAAGAAACAAAATTTGCCAATGAATATTGTTTGAAAAATAAAAATATATACCTAACAAAAACTATTTTAACTTATTTCTTATATATTATTTTAAGTGTGTTTATACACACTTAGGTATTACTTATAGAAACAAAACTAATAGAAAAGTTTTTTAAACTTAACTTAATCTACCTAAGTATTAAATAAAAATGTTGTTCTACATGTGAAAAAATTGACGTAGGAGCACCACAAGGTTCACTCCTAGGACCTGTTTTATTTCTTAAACACATTAATGACCTACAAAACAATACTAGCTTAAAAGTATTAAATTTTGCAGACAATACCTTATTGTATAGAACATTTAATAAAAACACATATTTACATGACAGTGACAACCTTAATTTTGAACTTCAAAAAGTCTCAAATTGGCTTGAAGAAAATAGACTTAAATTACATATAGGTAAAACTAGAAGTATTCTATTTCATCCAGTTAAAACAATTTTTTGGAAAAGTATAAAATTTTGTGTCAAAATAGGTAAAACAGTAGTAAAAATGGCAAAAAGTTACAAGTACTTAGGAGTAATAATAGATAATAATTTAAGTTTGGCGGACTGTATTAAATGGTAAAAGGTGAATTAATAAAGACAATTGGGATTCTTTATAAAACAAGGTACTTTTTAAATGAAAAATCTTTATACTTAATATTTTATTCACGAGCCATATAATGTATAGTCTGTTATGCTGGGGCTGTACCAATAAAAGAAAAGTTAATGAAATCAATATATTCTTAAATAAAGCACTCAGGTGCATTCATTATAAAAAATGCAACGAGAGTGTAAGAATTAGAAAATAACAAAAAAGCTATTAAATGTTGAAAACTTATTCAAATATGAGTTAGGAATTTTTATGTTCAAATTTGTATATAATCTTCTACTAGTAAATTTTAAGTGTTACTTTAAAAATATAACTAAAATACATAGCCATTCAACAAGGTCTTCAAAAGCAAATTTTTTCTTACCAATATTTCAAAGCAGTAATGGTCATAAATTACTAGCTTATCAAGGAAGTAAACTTTGGACAGACCTACCTATTAAGTTAAAAGACCAAAGCCATCTTGGAAGGTTCCAGGTTGAACTAAAGAATAATTTAATAAATGATCAACTAATTCAATAGAGTTTACATAAGATGAACAGGATTTTTTTGTTTTTTTATTATTTATAAACATTAGATTAGTATTTATTTTTCATCTGAGTAGGTATTTATTTTTTAGTATATTAACTTGGTTTCAAAAGCATTGGTTTAGTCTAGTTTGTAGAAAGTTGTAATATATATATATATGAATATTCTTTTGTTTTATTCTTTAAAAATCTTACTTTGTTCTTTATTATCGTTCTGAGGAGATGCATATCGAAATTAAGTAAACGATTTGAAAACTAGTTGTTTTTTATATTATAAATATAAATATATATATATAAGTATTTTTTTTCTGTTTGTAGTTTGTTAGTGTATTAGTAAACAATATCATATTCTACATTTTATCTGTATAAACAAAATTATTAGTCTCTAAATATATCATTACCAGAAGACAAAGAAAGTTAAATATTTTGGTCATGAGCTGAAATCCTTTATAAAATTTAAAACTAGTAATAGGTTGACTTATTTTATGATTATTAGTGTTTTTTTTCTTATTTATTTTATTATGTTTTGGTACAGTTAAACTTTTATATTTAGATATTTATTCAAGATTGTAAAAACTGATAGTTTTAATTAAAAGGATAGATTTCTTTTATATTTGTTATATAGTTTAAGCAATTTCTTTTTATGGATACAGCTTTATTTTACTGGTTTTTTTTAATATTGCAGCTTTATTTTATGTATTTATTGTTTTTTATTTTTTTAAATGTTATATCTTTAATTTATTTTAGCTAATTTTTTTTATAGGTTGAAATAAGTTGATAGTAGAGTCTCTAATTTATTTATTAATTAACTTTTATCATATTTTTTTCTCTTTTTTAAATCATATAAAAGATTAAATTATTTGTTAAAATTATTGATAAAATTAAAAAATTAAAACATTTCAGATAGAAACTTTACCTTTTGTCGTAGAGTTCAACTTATATTTTATGTGTATATAATGTTAGATATATGTGTGTATATAGTTTTTTTTTTTGATACTTTTTTTTTAGAAAAACATTTAATGTTGTAACGTTTAATAGAAACCTAAATTTTTGACTGTAAAGTTTTTTTTTTCGCAGCTCATTATAAATATGATTAAGTTGGGTATGCAACTCAATGACCGTGAGGTCTTTTTGCGTATCCATGCCCTTGACCCAAAAATTTTGAGCAATTTTTCGTTTTTGTTCAATAAACCACTATGAAACCATTTTAAGATTATATCCATATTGTGTATGATAAAACAAGTTCTCAAAAGAGAATTGATTATTGACTTTTGGTTTTTCTATTACTTAAGGTAATAGTAAAGCAAATTATGTTTGTAAACTACCGAAGTTATACTAAAATTTTATTAGATAAACAACTTTACTAAAAAAGTATTTATTTTTTTATAAAATATTAATTTCCGACAGTTGTTTAAAAAAAGTTATTTGATCTCATTTGAATTCAAAATTTTTTGAGTTGTCAATTGTCATTTAAATAAAAATCTGAAACTATACTATACAAGCTGTAGGCTTTTTTAATACGACAAAAAATTCGATGCTCAAGTACTTTGGTCAAATTATCTGATGTTTAAATAGACCTTTGAGTCATCGAGATACACATCACGTTATGTATAATACTATTTAACCTTTTTTACTAGTAAAACTTTACACAATATTAACTAATTTTTTAGTCCAATTACGATTTATTTACTCTACATAATGTTTCTATTTGGTCACATTTCGAGTTGTGTCAGTATAAATACTATCTATTGGATCACCTAAGCAATCAGCTTTATTTTTAATCTATTTGAATTATTGGCAGTGATGAACCGGCTAATGTAAGTCGTACTAATTACTATTGGTGTAAAAAGTCAACTTAAGTCAAATGACAAAATCCTCGAATTGTAAGCTCAACCGGCTTTATAGTACTCACGTGGGCTGTATAACGTCATAGATTTAATTCAGTTGGTTAACACAACTTAGTTGTAAGAACGTATTATGTTCTAGTGATATTAATTAAGAGTAGTCTATTGGATAGCATCGGGGTGTTTGAATTTAATTTTAATAACTTTTCTCTTATTAATAACAAATAATAGTTTTTAAAAATAGAAAAATATATTTAAATCATTTTGAATAATTAAAATAAAATATTTTACTAGTTTCAGTGTAAATTACTGAAGCTGTTAAAGTAGTCATTGAACATTCAAAAAGGTTCAAGTTTCCTGTTATAAAATATCTTCAAGCCACTTGATCTTGACATTGATAATTTCATTTCCTAACTAATCGTAAAAGTGTTGAAACTTTTATTTCAGGTTTTTGATTGGACAAAAACTTCAGGCGTACAAAATTGACATCGAACATAAAATACCTAAGAATAGTCAAGCTGCAAAACAACAAATTATAAAACGCTATTTAATAACAGCTTGTTTGATAGCACTTGGTAAACTAACTTGTTTTGAGTTCAAATTGGCACTACGTTTTTTATTATTGTCCATTGATATGTTACTTATAATCAAACTATATTCTGAAAACAAAAATAAAATACACTAAATAAATGACAGTTGTTTTTTGTACAACATTATCTAAATATATTTTTTTAAGTTTACACTGGAGCTAAGTCTCTTTAAAGTTCATATAATTAAAGTACTAATGAGCTGCCTGTGTCTAATATTTTACTAACTTACGCTAACTATTTTTCTAAGTTTCTTATATATACTTTTAAAGTTTAACTAAACTACTTACAGTTAGCGCAAACAAGTTTACTTTAAGAAATAAATTCCATAAAATAATCACTTTAAAGTTTTAAAACTAGCTTTAAAAGTTTTAATTTTATAAAAATGTTTTTAGATTAGGAAAGGCTTTAAAACATCAATATACTCAGCAACCAGCAGACAGGGATTTCTTTGGTTAAGCTAGTACAATTATTCACCAACTTTTTATCTATTCTGAATACTCTTAAATTAAATAATAAACACTAAACAACTAGATTTTTGTTTTTAAAGCTTCTACTTTAACTTAAAAGTTAATAAAACCACTTATAATTTTTTGCTTCACTATATGATTATAAACGAAGTTATCAGTGCATTAAACTTGAATACAAGTCTTAACGTTATTTCAAAAGTTTTTTTAAATATTCCAACAACAGTTTTATAAGCAATATTTTAAAAGATATATATATGGTCTAAATCTAATAGTTAATTTATTTATATTAATGTAAAAGTTATTTATTTTAGCTCTCTGTTTATAAATGTGTCTGTTGAATTAAAAACTAGTGTTCACTATTTTTATTAATAAACATTATGTTTAACTAAAATTAGATTAAAACTTTATTCAGAATTTTTATTTCAAAAAAAAGGATTTATTTGTTAAAACCTATTTGTTTAAAAAAAAACATTTAAAATTTAGTAGCATAAAAATAATTACATTTTTAATACCTGTAAATAATATTTTGTATGAAAATCAACAAAAGTAATAAAACTTGTAGTATTACAAGTTGTGAAATTAAAAAAAAAAAAAGAATTTCTATAACTTTAAAAATATTATAATCATATCGGTTTATTCTCAACAATATGAGCTTTAAATTTTATAAAAATATTAACAGACGATTTAGAAAGTAAAATACTGATACGGCTAGGATTTTAATTTATATTGATAGATGAAAAAGTACATGTTAAATAAGTGTGACTTATATTTGAAACTTCTGATAAAAAATATGAATAAAAAGTATTGGTGAAACAAAATAGTTTATAAATAAGGTTTTGTATTTAGTTTTAGTTATTTTTGCTTTCTATTCATTAATACTTCTAAAGTGAGGTATTAACTTAAAATCTGAATATTAAATGTACTCTATAAGTTCTCAAAGTCAATTTTTATAATAACTTTAAAAAAGTTTAAGTAAATTTTGCCAGTTTTAAGAATCAATATTTAGTTTTTTATTCATCAATTAAATTTATTGAAGTTGTTAACTTTAAATTAATTAAAAAAGTGTTTGATATAATAAGTAAGTATTATTATTAAATAAGTTCTTTTTGTTTTTAATCTATCGTAATTTTATGAAAATAAAATGATAATACCTCGGTTTGAAACATGTAAATTAATCTAAACATAACGTTATAATAACTAATACAGTGTCCTTTCAAAGAGGATATTTGTTTTTGAAAAATACAGATAGTTATTTTTCTAGTACACGTACTTAAATAACACGCTATGATCATGATTTTATCATGCTAAAATCATGAACAGTATCAAATATTTTTTTTACCACGTGATATTTACTTAGAAAATTTTAAAATCTAAAGTTTTTAAATTAGTTAAACGTGTTTGTAAAGGTAACTTTAATGAAATACGTTTCTATACAAAAAAACTTTAAAAATTGTAGAAACAAAATGTTAAATAAATACATTTCTGTAAACAGTATCAAATAATTATTTTTTTACAAATTTCATTTTTGCAGTATCTAAGATCTTAAAGTAACAAAAAATTAATAACCTACAAATTACAATAATTTCAACGACCGTTTTCAATAACAACCTCTTTATTCGTACCTAAGAGATGTTTTTTTTTAATTTAGAGGTACTTGTTTTATTTCGAAAAAAAGTGACATAAGTTATATTAAAATTATTTTTACTTTAAAAATTAAAAAAGGTTTATAATTTATAAACAAAACTTATGTTAATAAACAAAGGAAAAATTGGCGAAAGTCTACAGAGCCTAAGCCTCGACTTTCGTATGCCGTGAGATGGATCTCAAATTTGAAACTCGGGTCTCAGTCTACCGAAGGCTTGTGGTCTGATTATCTTATTGGTTAATAATAAAAATAATAAACATCCAAAAAAAATAAAACTCAATAAATCGATTCAACCAATTACTTTTGATTACATGTTGTTTTACGTTTTACGTACATACTTCTGAACATTATATTTGACTATGTCTGGAATTATTTCTAAAGCTTATCTTTTAGTTTAAACATTTTTACTTAAGTTTTTTATATTATATAACTTTATTTCTAAAGTTTTGCAACATTTTAACGTTTAAGTTTGTGTTGTATTACTTTTATTTTGAGAACTATTTCAAAAAATCTTGAAACACTTTTGAAGCTTATCTTTTGATGTAAATGTTTTTAATTTAACTTTTTCTAAAATTCTGTTTCAAAATTTATTTCGAAAAACTTTGCAATACTTTTAAAGTCAAGCCTCGTGATATGATACATTTATTTTGAGAAATATTTCTAAAATTTGATTATCTTTATGACTGTAGCTAAACATTTTGAAAATATTTAAAATGTTTTGAAATCTTACTTAAATTTCGATTTTTTCTTTAAATTTTAGCATTTTCAAACTTTAATAACAAATTTAATATCTGTATAAATCAGTAGGCTTATATTTTTTATTTCAAAACAGCCTGTGTTTCAAAAAGTTTTTTTACCATACTAACTTATAATATTTTGACCTTAGATCTTACCTAAATGTTAAACAACTTTGTTTTTCTAGTAATGTACACATAATGTTTTGTTAAAGTGCTAAAAACAGTTTAAACTTCGAAATTATTTCATTAATAAAATATCTCATTTGTAATTAGTTTTGCTCAACTTTTAAATCTGATTCTGAAGCTTTCTACTTTAGTTATGTAAACAAAATAAATTAGGGATCGGCAAACTACAGCCCATTGGAAGAATCCAGCAATTTTCGTCTGAATTTTATAAATAAAATTTGAAATGGGAAAAAAAGTAAAGAAAGTAGTAGAACTATGTTGACTAAATATTTTTTAAATTCCATTGATTTTTATAACCAAAATATTTAAAAGCTTTGCCAGTAGATGCTACTTTTTGTGTTTTTAAAGTTTTTTGTTATATAGCACACTAAGACTAAACAACAAAAAATAGCTTTTAAAAATAGAATCAAAGAAAATAAATATTAATTTTTTTTTGTAGCTCATCAATTTATTTTGTGCAGTGTAAAAACTTTATACGCAGACCACTTCGAACAAGTACATACTTTGAGAAACACTGTACATGGTTTAATTAAAAGTAAACCATTTTACAAATATATATTGCTAATATTTAAATTATTTACATAGTATATGGTTTTTGCGCAGGTTTTAAATCTTTTATTCAAATATTCATTTACATAAATACCACGGCTCGACAATAAAATAAGGTTTGTTCTTTTAAAACATTGATCGACCACAAGCTTACATGTTATACTTATGAAAGCTATCTTTGATCCTTATTTAGTTTTAACACCTTTATGTAATAAGAATCTCAGTGAGTTTTTTTCAAACAATTGCTTTGAAGAAAATCTATTTTCTAAACTTATAAGATTTTAAACTTAGAAAATATTACGACTAGGGTTTATAAAAAAAATAAGAATATTAATAGTAGTTAACAATGGGTTACAACTGTTTTTTTTTTTTTTTCTTCTAGGCTTTATTTTTACTTCAGGTTTTTTGAAGTATATATATTTTTTCTTTCTTAGTATAAAGTTTTACTAAAGATAAAATGGGTTTTATTAATAATTAAAATTGCTGAATAGATAATATATTGCTACGTTAAATGCCTTTTATTCTTTTCCAATTTTTGTTTTTTTAATTAAGCTCTTCAAAATCACCTTCTAATAATATTTTTAAAAGACATAACTTTGATAAATTCATATAAATACTATTATAACCTAGTTAATATTTAAAGTCAATTATACACTTCTGTATGTATAAATTTCACAAGACAGTTTGATGCTGTTATAAAAATTAAGATTATGTTTTACAATGTATACGAATTGCGGTCTACGACTCGATAACCAAAAGGTTTCTTTGTACACCAGGTCCTTAGACTAAACTTTTTGAGCGCCTATTTTTTATCATTCAATTAACAATATATACTTAATCATAGCAACATCAAGTAACTTTTTTTAGTTTTTATTAAAACAGCTATCTAAAACCAAACACTAAAGCATTTCGTAAACTTAAGTATAATTTGTTTACAATATATTAATTTCAGTTGAAAAATAAGTGTTCATTAAATGGTTTAAGTACTACAGTTCATAGTTAACAATTATGAATGTCAATTTAACTAACATTGTTTAGATTTAGGTATGAAATAATAACTTACTAAAGAATTTTTAAAGAAAAGCTGTTCAAAATCGTAGGTTTTCCTAACAGTATCAAGTTCCATAAATATCAGATTTATTATTTATCCGATTAACAATGTATTTATACTCTTACGGGATAGAGTTAAGCAACTTTTTGAACTGGCCAGCCAGAAAAATTAAAAAAAAAATAGCAGGCCTGAGCTGTTAAATAATTTATCTCGGGCTGCATATTGTCGAAAATTATACTATTTAAGTAAGATACGCTCTTAGATGTAAAACTGAAAGAAAATAGTCAATATAAACACTGATCAGTGTGACAGACAACTATAATAAGATCAAACTTGAAATATGACTCACAATTTTTGTTTTCAAGATAAAAATTTGTCAGGGGCCAGATGTCTCTGTTAAACGGCCCGCACATTTTTTACCCCTAGTTGTAGAATATAACTTATGATTATTAAAAATCACCAAAAATGTTTGCCTTAAAAATGCTTGTAGAATGTATAAAAAAATTGTCTATTCTTGTTTTGTTTATCGAAAAATTTCTAGAAATATTTACAAGTTTGAAAATATTTTCATAAAATATTAAGTTTAGATATCAAATTATCATACTAACTACTTTTACCTTGCTAATATATGATGATTAATAAATATCAATCGTCTAATTCATATAAGAAGTTTGCAGTTAAATAGAACATGAACTAATTACAAAAAAAATTCTGTGCAATCTATAATTAATTTATAACAATGAAAACAAGATGTCTCAGCACACTACAACAAAAACATTCTAATTTATAGTTTTATTGACATAATAAAAACTATTAATATAATTACGGAATATATGACAAGTGCAATTTCATTGTTAAAAATTTATTACACAATAAAAATTTAACTACACATACATTAAATGTTTTTGAAATAGCAGGCAACAGTAAACAGTTTGTCAGTTGTTAAATTTTTACAGATACATTTCTTCAAAGGTCATTTATAAACCAAATTATAATTTTTTTCCTTGTAATTTTTTTTATTAGTTTCAAGTAATCTCGAACTTTCGTTTTATTATATAAACTTCTAAATGTTGTTTGAATAAAAATTTGATTCAACTATAAAAATACTGCAATAAAAAAAGTGCTTTTTACGCATGAAAAATAAATTAATAGGAATAAATAAGAATCTTCATATTTAAAAAGTACAAAAATTTCTTTAAAAAATAATTATAACTAATCATTGGAGCACCTTTTGAATAATTATAAGAACAAATGGATTACTCAATTTGTGTGGGCTCAAAAAAAAAACAATGACCAAAGAAAAATAGGCGGTGACTGTAGATAGTAAAAAAAAAAAATAATCCTCTATGCTGTAGACGACAGCTCAGGAGTTGATTCGATCAGACTGCTGGGCATGTCAAAGCAAACCGATGGAGGAGGAGGTAATGTGAACATGTTGGCAGGTAACCGGTAGTTTCGATTTGCCACATAACTCTGCATGAGCGGTGGAATAGGCAACTTGCTAGCCCTTTCCCGCGTTATTTTTCCTCCCATGGAAGTTCTTATAGCGTGTCGACTCAATTCTGATAATGATAGTGGTGCAGCTGTAGAAAAAAAAATAATTAAAAACACACTCGATAATGTTTTACACTAATAGGAAGTTAAAACGAGTACTTACGTTTAGAGCCATTGATGTAGGTCATTCTGATTTCACAGTTTCCCCACACACAACTGACGATCGGATACAGAGTTTTTCCTTTCAAACCGCTGAATGCAACTCCATGATATTGACCGTTGACCATGAAACTTAAAGTTCCTGCTTCCATATCTAAAATCACTCGGACCTTCTTTGGCACAGAAAGCGTTTGACCCGAAGTACCAGATTCAGCATAAACTTTTCTGTGCTTACTTGACTTTCCACCGTGGTAAAGCTTGTTGCGTCCAAGATCCCAGCCCCATGACTTATCCGTAGATCCAACTAAGGACCTGTAACCAAGACAGGTCAGGGGAGCTTCTTTAGTGCAGACTCCAATGATGGCATGAGTGCCACGCTGACGCACGTCCCAGGAGATATCCCAGACATGAAGACCTCGCGTGTAAGCAACCTTTCCTCTGCATGCGTCAGAAGATTGTGCCACTGGGTGTCTGTGGACAGTCAAGCCTTCGTTCTTCACAAACAGGTTGTCAGACTTGTCATCAGAATTCCACCCGTGCTTTTTTTGAGTTTCTACATCAACCGGTGCCTTGTCAAGCAACACATCAAGTCTACAATTTACATAATATTTAGTAAAGTGATCAGACTTTTTTTCTACAACTTAGGTTATAATAACTTACTGATGAGGAACTTCAGGTTTGACTGAAGAGATGTTAGAGCTTGTTGCGTGTAGATGCTGAGATTTAGATCTCTTGCGACTGCCCTTGGCATGCCGAGATAATCTCGATGAAACTGCAGCAATTGCACTGCTGCCAGTGTGCCCTCTTGGTTTCGGAAAGTTTCTGCCACCAATTGACACTGGAACTGATGCATTGAGGTTGCCGTGAGATGAACTCGAAGTAATGGACTCTGATGAAGAGCTGGTGTCAGCACCGTTAGAGTTGTTGCGCTTGAAAAGTTTACTCCACATTTTGTTGAAGGGCATGTTTACCATTTCTTGTCTGCAAAATAGAAAACATAAGTATTCATGTTGTTATTTTGAAACACATAATTGACAACCACATAAATTTATCAACTATAAATTAAAATTATTAAAACTAGATTATTATTATAATGGTTCACTTTTATGTTGCTTTAAAATATTTAAGTGTGATCTTCTAAAATTAGGTATAGCTTGATTAGTTGCAGCAGCACACAAATATTTGTAAATCAATAAACATGCAAAAGGTATAGCAAAAACATTATGAATTGTATAAAAGATTTTATGAAGTTAAATGGTTCATTATGTTATTTTCCAGTTCTAACAGAAAACTCTTTCACTTTAAATCCTATTTTTAAGTTTATTAAAAGAGAAAGGTAGTAATATAAGTTTATAAAATTAATAAAAACATTGCTTTTTTGTTAGTAAATGTTTCTTTATAATTGACCAAAACTAATTCACTTATTGAAGTTATAAAACACTTATTATTAAAATTATTTTTGTTTTTTAAAATCTTGTTTAAATATTTTTGTATTTAAAATCTAAGAAGAAAATAGAAACTTATTAAATCACAAATATTAAACTTGGTACTTTTATCTCACCAGCTTATCCATAAGGAGATCTTATCAAAGAATCGAGCACCATCAACCGTAATTGGCTACCATTGATCAGATGTTACTACAGGCCAGAAGGCAAAAATTCACATTTCTGCCTTCATACTGGCCTTTTCACACTGAGGTAGCCAAATGGCAATGTACAAAACCTTCAACAAAATTGCTCCTGTTGCACACATTTAAAAGTGGCATAACAGCTAGAGCTATTTACAGTTTTTTATTTACTAAGAACCTTTAAAAATTTTAAATGGTAAAGTTATTCTTAGCCTAAGTTGCCTTGAAAATTATTAAGAAAGTTAATAATAAAAAGTTTTAATGAAATTCAGGCAACTTAGTTTTAAAAAATAGTTAAATTTAAGACTAAAATTTTAATTAAATCTGTAGAGAGTTTTACTATGCTAATTAACTACTTAAAATAAAAACTATAGTAAACTTAAATTTTATTTTTATTTTAAATCATTTAATTTTAACCTGAAAATATCTTGTTATACTAAACTAGTAACTTATTAATTTTATAAACATAAAATGTTTTCTTGCACTATTTAAAAGTCTTTTATTTTATTAATCTAAAAATTGTATGTTACAAAAGTATATCAACTTTTTAAAATTCTTAAAGTTTGAATTATTAATTAGTTATAGTAACTAAAATTTCACAAAAACTTATTGAATAACAAGACATAGATAACATGTCATGCAACACTTGTTATGTAATATCATTAAGTAAAATATTGTTTAAATAAACAAAATGTTTGTGTTAAACTGTTAATTAAAATAATTAATTATTTTACTAATATTTAAACTCATGTTTATGGCTTTTATGTTATCAAAACTAAAAAAAACAATGTTAAAATGATCAATTAAAAAAAACAAGAAAAAATAAATGAGAAAAGTGAGAGAGGAGCAGCGCACACTGAAAGCATTTGTAATGAGTGGAAAATTTTACAAAAACTGCCAGCGTTAAAATAGTCAGCAAAACAATGATGTATACGTAATAGAAAATTTTTACTTTACACAGCATAACAGAAAAAAACCATATTTCTAACTTTAACAGTTTAAAAAGCTAATTTACTTTTAATTTGAGTTTTTTTAATTTCTGCATTATTTAAAATTAATTTTAGTATCTTTTACTTTCATAAACAATTAATATATCAATAAAAATTACTGATCTTACAAACTTAAATAAACTAAAAGCCATGCTGACTATACATCTTATCTTTGATAAAATTCTCTAAGTAAAGAAAGTGTTTTTCAAAAAAAATATTAAATTAAAATTTACTAAACAGATGATAAATATTTAGTTTCAACATGCATAAATTAAACATAAAAACACAACTTACTAAAATTTAACAATTTGCTATTACTACATAAAATATACACACATAAATTTTATACAACAAATATTATAAGTTGAGAAAGTTAAATTTTAAATGTATTATTTAAAAATATACATAAGTATAAATGTAACAATTGTTTAGAACATAATAAAAGTTGTTAAAGAGCAACATAGACTGTGAACCATCATTTAAAATCCCTACAATACTTTCCAACTGTCTTGTTTTTAAAACTCACCTAAATGTTAAAATAAAGCTGAAGTGAGTGCTAAGTTGTAGTATATTGAAGTTATAAACTAGGAGATCCTAAGCCTAACTGGTAAAATAAGATATGAATTAACAGTAAGCACTCAGGCTTTTATATAGCTACTCTCTCAAATGAGCTGGCTAAGCATTTGAAGCTTCCCCAGAAATTTCCATTACGTCACGCAAGCTGCACACCCACAAACAAAGCGCAGAGTAAAAAAGAGACAAAAAAGTAAAAAAGTAAGAAAAGATAAGCTGAAATTAAATGAGTGTTTCAGCAATGTGTGTGCTTACGCAAAACTATGGAGAATTTTAAAAAACAAACCAAATTTAATACGCTAATTATGAAACTTTAAATTTACAACTATTTCTAAAACCGAATAATTAAATAAATATTTAATTATTTTTCTTCTACGAAAAACAAAAGCCTTTTTTGTCTCAGCTCATCTCACTTTTAAATAAGTTACGTAAATAATGTTAAACCTTAACTCTCTAAAAATAAATTCTCTGACCTAAATAAAAAAAATTTTGCTAACATTTTTGTTAAAGCAAAAATTAGATAAATAATCCAACTTTTTTATACAAATAAAATGTGCTTAACGCTGAGTTTACATAATATAAGGCATAGGAAATAATTAAAACAACTTTTCCTCTAAAGATTTAGATTCAATAAAACTGCTATAAATTTCGTGTTTACATTTTTACTTAGAATATAAGCAACAAAAACTATTAAATAAAAGAAACCTTTGGCTTGAATTGTAAAGCTAATTAAAAAGTTTTAATCAGAAAGCAAACGTCTATGAAAATAAGTATATCACAATCAATATGAAAAAGATTTTTTTTATAGGTATATGTATCTTTTGAAATTTTATTACAGTTCAAATAACTCAACTCAAGTTCTTATTAAAAAAACTAAGGGGCTATACCTAAAAATAAAGTCAACTTTTAACAACTAAAAATGTTATATAAAGTTTTAAACAAATAAAGTATTATAGGTAAAAAAAACAATAGAAAAAATTTTTTTTTAAAGAGATAATCTACAATTGCATTTGTATCTATTTTTAGTAAGTTTAGAAAACTTATTTTTACCATATTTCAAAAAATAGTTAAAATCAAAAGTTAAGAGAAGGTCCAATTATAATTTTAAAATATTGGAAAAAATAACTTAAAAGTATTATTCAAAACGACTGAGAGTTATCAAAATTCAAAATGGATAAATTTGACGTGTCGTAATAAAATTAAGTTCTAATAAGCTATTCGTGATATATTTATTTAAGCTGTTATCATCTATAAATCTAAAGATTTATTTTTTAAATTATTTATAACTGAAAAATTATATTACGAAATTTCTAAGAGATAATTTTTTGTAAATTAAGAAGTAGTAAACAAACTAATAAGTGTACAAGAAATTCTAATAAACTGGTAAAATAACTTTAATTTGTTTATAAATGTTTTTATCTTTAGATAAGTAATATGTTATCAAATTCTACTGTATCTTAATTTTGAAAGCTTATAATCATACATTAGAATACAGTTAATTAAAAAATTTAAAACTTATTTCATAATTATTATAATCTATGAGAGAGAACTTTTGACCCAATTTTATCATTTAAACATTTGGTAGCTATAGCAAAAAATTTTTTTAACTAAACTACTTAAAACTTAAGCTATCAAAATAAAGTAGTATGCACTTCAATAAATGTTGTTTTTACAAACTTAGTTTTGAATTTGAAAATGTGCTAAAGCATATCGACGATACTAAAAGCAAAATTAAAATAAGACAAAAGTAGTTTGGTTTGAAAAAGTACTTTTTTATTGATTACTATAGTTTTTTTAAATTACTAGGGACCACGGCAGACTTTTTGCAACATATCGCAGCTTGCAATAATTTTTTAAAGAAAAAAAAAAGGCTTTCGATTCCTGTGTTAGAATCTTTTTCACTTTTGTCAAAATTTTAAACTTATTAGAAACTTATATTAATAAATATTAGTAGTTATGCAGTATATTGTTTTAAATGTTTTACTAAAATTTTGCATCAGAAAAACTTTATTTAAATACAATTAAAATAAAACCGTTATTTTTCAATATTTTATTGTTATAAACTTTAGATTGTATCAAAATATTCGACGATTGATTTTTTTTATTTTTACTTTTATTAAAAAAATATTAAACGTTTTTAAAAAAAAAAAAAAAATACTTAAAAATAACGGTTTCATTGATTTTTTGTGATATTTTTAAAAGTTTTGAGATTTTTAAGGTCAGCCTCTAGTGATTTTGTGCACAGTAATTTGCTTTACTTTTTTTTAGTATCCATGTAATTTAAATAAATACTTGATTTTTTTTTCAATCTCTATTTCATATAATTTTTAAGTTTTAATGATACTTCTGAACAATTTTGTTATGTTGTTTAACAGTAAATACAACTCAACTATATAAAAAATGGTTTTTGTATCAAAAATTTATAAATTGTTATCAAAATACTTTATTTTATGACCTCCAGTGCACAGCTTTAAAAAATCCAGTAATCGTATATCAGTTTATCAATTTATTATAAAGAGATACTTTTATATAGATTTCGTTTAAGTAAATATAACTTGTTTCAAATTTTATTAAAGTTGTTACCAACAGTTATTAATAGCTATTTAAAAAATTTTAAGTCTAAACTTTAAATCTAAAAAAAAAAATTTTAACTGATGACCTATATTTAATAATACATTCGATGCATTTAAAACATAAATTATAATAATAACAAATTTAAACAATACTCTTTTCTTTTTAAACACTATCACATGTTTCTGTGTGTTCGTGTTGACCAGTTTAACACACTTCAACGGAGCTATGAAGTTCAAAAAATAGAGTATTAAATTAATAGAAATAGTATTGTTTTAATTTGTTATTAATATATATTCCAGTGAACTTGTTTCACTAAAGATTTTATTATCAAACGCTTAAATTTATATTTTGAAAAGTTAAATTGAAAATAGTGATTAGAATATTTATAAAAATAATATACATCTTAAACATTTTTTTGAATAAAACAACTTTACCATATTTAGAATTTTTAATATTATTTTTTACGTTTTAAAAGAGAAATAAGCAATTTAATAAAACAGAAATACATTTTAAAAATATTAGGGAGAAAAACTTGAACTTGAATACAGTTCAAGATTTCAATGCGTTTAGTTCTTTATACGTTTTTCAAAGTATCTATGGTATATGTATGTGATTCTACGTAGGTACAAATTTACCAATGGTTCGTCTGCAACTGTATCAAAAAGTTGTAGACATAGCTCAACAGTTACAATATTATATTTTAATTTAATTATACGGCGTGTAAAATGCACTTTTAATTCTAACAACAAAAATTTTGACATTAACGATAGGTTAGTTTGATGATTAGAAATACTAAATCAAAAGCTAAAAAATCTTTAGATGGGTTTCTAAATATTTCATATTAAAGTTATAAGTTAAGTGAAAAAATGGTAGTTTTGATAATAATAACACCTCTAAAAAACGGTTATACAAAAATATTTATTGAAGTGCAGTTGAAAACTTTGTACGTTTATTTTAAACTTTTAGCTGCCACGTAACTTCGGGTGCTGTATAACTTTGCACTTATGTATAATCAGTATTGATTTAAAAGTTTATTTCAAAATTTTGTTTTATTGCTTGCTAAAATGGGTGTAAACTAATGTAATTAAAAATTGTTATAATTATGTAAACTAAAAGTATGCATTGTTATGTCTTGCAACTTTTTATGTATCCTCTTTTTTACCAAATTTTTACTTATGAATTTTTTTTATATACTTTCTACTAGTAAATGTTTTAACTGATATACATATATTTAATTTTTTTGTTTATTCAAACAATTTATTTTCGTTCTAATTAAAGCTGTTTATACAATTAATGATAAATCGACCTTTTGCAAATTAATTTAAACACCGGGTTTTAACAATGCGACTGTACTTTAGCACAAGACACACCATAAAGTAAAACAGTTTAACTTTGTTAATTTTTTAATTCTATAAGTAGAAACTGGTTTTAGTTAACATTTTTCAGTTTACGGAAGATAAAAAAAAAACGTTTAAAATTAGTTTTATTTTCATAGCAAAGATGTTATCTATTTATGTTTTGTCATGAATATGATTGGTATTAAACAATAGTTTATAAGTCTGAAATAAGAAAAATAAAGACTAATAGTAATCATGATTCAATTTTTTAAGCAAAGCTTTTAGCAGCATTGTTGATAATGCATTTTTTGTTACATTAAGAAACTATAATAATATACAATGGATAAGTCCTGCTAGTATATGATATTACTAATTTACTTAAGAAGTTCAGTTTTTGAACTTATTGAGCCGTTTAATCATTTAACTAAGCTGTATTCGCAATTACATTAACCAAAGTAATTACATAAAGTCAGTTACAATTAATATAAAAGTACCTGACAGATATAAAAAAAATATAATTTTTAAAATACTCTTTTTGAAATAAGAAGAAAAAATTTAACTTCTGTGCATGTTTAATTATTGATATGAAAGTAGCTATGTGATTCGGTTAAAATAAAGCTCTTTTACGTTTGTATATTATTTTTCATTAAGCTTAGAGTTTTTTTTTAACAAAGTAGCCATAGGTCGAAAATCATTTTGAGATTTGTACAGTTCGTTCCAGTCAGTTTCAATAAACTTTCTGTTTGTTTCAGTGGTTTTCATCTGTGGCCACTTAACAGGAACGTCAACTAAAGATCGCCCTAAAACAATACTTCATAATAATTTAAATGTTTCAAAGTTAGTAAAACCTCAAAACACATTAAAAACCAAAACATTATTTTAAAATACTTTAAAATTTTTGAAACATGACTTTGGTCATTTTGAAACATGGATTAGGCTTAGAAAACTAAAGCCTCAAGACTTGTTTTTAAAAAAGAACAGTAAAAATAATTTGTTGAATTTTTTTTTCAATGCTATTTTTTGTGTATCTAAAAAACCGTACTGTATAAGACTGTAAAAAAATGTTAAAAAACTTGAAAAGTTATAGTTATGTGTTTTTAATGAATAAAAAAAAATTAGAATATCAAAAATTCAAAAATTTTAATTATAGCTTATCTATGCAGCGACTAGAACTGTAAAAAGAAATTTAAATACACAGAAGAAAACGAAAAAAAAAAACAATTATCAGTTTCAACATTTAAAAACACAATACGTAACATCTCAAAATAAAAATTGTTTTTTTTTACCTGGTGTTTAATCAATAATATAATACTATAAAAATTTAAATTTTACTTAATGTATTAATGACAACTAATTACAATCAATTTAATTACATTTAATTCTAATAACGAAAATTGATAAATAAACTTTAAATCGACTTTGTTATATACTATAACCAGTCTACAATGTTTAAAAACAAGTAGTAGATTACAAAAAATACAGAAAAAAAACTTTGAGTCTCCAGTGAATAAACAATTAATTTTCTAGACCGTCCTTTTGTAGAAAAATTGTGTTAATCAACAGTAAAATATCTAAAACTGTTCGAAGACGTTAACGTAATGTTAATAAAATAGTTATCAAACTGGTAATATTTCTATCACACATTAGGTCTAGTCTTAATTAATAAATGTTAATATATAAATTTTGATTAGAAATAGTAGGCTATTTTGTACTAGGTAAATTAAAGAAACATCACGACCGGACCAAACCCTGCTTTAAAATTTCAATAATTTTTTTAAAACTCAATAAGGATTTTTTGACAAAAAAAGTTAATTAAACATTAAGCTATTTTTTTAGTAAAAGTTGACTAGTTCTAATTTTCTTCATCATGTGAAAAAGCCTAACTTCATTACAATAAAAATAAAAATATTTTGATCAGACAAAAAAGTATAATAAAAAGCAAATGTCATTAGGTGGTGAAACTGTTTGCTTACTAGTCATCTGACTTGTGATAATTACGCAAACCCAAAATTAAATAATTTTTCTTTGTTCTTTAGTATTTGAACTTCGTATAGAAATTGCTATGATGCATGTTAAACAAGCTAAATAAATATTGACGAATCGCTTTGTTTGCTTAAAATCACGTTTTAAGAGCAACATTGTCAAACAAAAAAGGGCTCACATGACAATTCAAATTCTTAAAAAAATGTATAAAGGGCATGTCTTAAAAAGTAATATATATTCGAAATATAAAAAATAATCTTGTAGGTCTAAATACTAAGATTATGATGGTAAAAAAAGTCTTTGATATTATTTTGTTAAATTGAAATCGTTAATTACTAAAACTTTGGCATATTTTAGTAAGATTTAAATTATATTTTAGCCATAGCTTAAAAAATAGTTTGAATTTTTAGAAAAACAAAAAAACTCATATAGGTCTAATGACTAAGATTATGATGGCAAATAGAAAAAAATCTATAGAAAGAGATCATTAACAATAACTTGGAATTGTAAAAATTTGAATTGTCAAAATTTAAATTGTCGTGCAACCAAAAAAGGCTTGATTGATCAAGAATTGTATTTGTTTAATTTTTTATAATTAAAATAACATACTTATATAGATGTATGAAGTTATGATGTCTCTGAAATATTATTTGCGCATATAAAAAGCTTATAAGTAAATAATGTTAAAAGTTTTTATAATAGTTATTTATAACATATACTTCTTATCAATTTGTTATATATAATTTTTCAATTATAAGCTCTAATCATTAAATAAGTATAGTAACTTTTTACTGTTATAAAATAACTAAAAAACAAATCAAATTCAATAGCTAACTTAATTTATAGCAAAGGTCATAGTCGAAGCTGTTTTTTTTAAATAATATAACCAAAACAACTTTGTAGCGATTTGTTTTTGTCATATTAAAAGTTATGAGTTTATTCAAAATGTTTAGTGCATAAAAATTTTACAGCCTTTAATTTTGGTCGAAGAAAGTCTAATATAATTTATCTTAAAGTTAAGAAAACTTACTAATTTTAACTTCAACAATATTTAAGTCTTTTAAAGCAAGTTAAAAAATGATGTTCTTGATAATAAATATAATAGAACAATAAATATATATAAAGTAAAAAATATTTTTTTTAGATACTTTTTGTAAAGAAGAGTTTTATTAAAAAAAAATCAATAAAAAAGCTAAAAAGTGTAATACATATTGTAGTCATACTAAAATAAAACAAACTATTGTTTTTTTATTTAAAGAAATATATGTGTTAGGACTTTCTTATCCAATCAATAAAAAAACTTGAGACGGATAGCATCCTTATATACAAGAACAACTTTTCTGTAACATGAGCAAACTTACGTGAAGAAAACGCATTTTTAAAAGTACAAAACTAACTCCTATTTTTAAGTTTACAAAAATGTTTAGATAATATTTATAACATTCAAGTCTTAGTAGTATATTATGCTACTTATACTTCTAAAAAGCATAACACTTTTATATTGTTTTAATTTTCTACTTAAAATTAACTAATCATCTGTTGTAGTTTAAGATAATATTAGTTCTACTTTTTTGAGTCAAATTGCATATAATCATTTAAAATCATTAAAGTTGCTTAAATTCGATGTATTTTACATTTTCCAAAATTAATAGTTTTTGATAAAAAAAAGAGTATTTTATGATTAAAATTAAATAAACGTTGTCGTTGCTTAAAATTTCTTCGTAAATTAGAAAAATAGTTAAAGCACATTTACATTAAACAGAAAAAAATCTAGACACAAAATGTTTAAAAAAATGGTTAAAAATAAAAATAGTTTTAAATTTAAGCTTTAATTTAAAAAATAAACAAGAAAAAATCTGTTATTCAAAATTGTAATCGTTTTTATGTTTTTAATACACACAGTAATTTAAGTTTGTTCATTTTAAACTCAGACAGCTTTTAAAATTAAAATTAAAGTATAGATTTTGAGTTTTAGTTGTTTTTAGCTTTAAAAATTCATACTTAACTTTTAAATATTTTGTAAGTAATGTAATTTTTGAAACTGCTAAACAATAAAATTTATAATACTAAACTAATTAAAGTTTTAAAATGTTTACATTATTAACTAAACAGTGTAATATCATTGAATATAACTATTAGTTGATTGTTTTTTATGCTTTTAATTATAAGCTTAAAATGATCCAATTACATTTATCATAATTTATTTAGCTGCAGCTTTTTTTTGCGAAATGTAATGGAAAATAACCAGAAATTTCTTATTTTTCGGTTATGCTTCAGTTCACATTCTTTTGGTTTTTAAAATAAATTTCGAAAATAATTTGCGTTTAAAAAGAGGTTGAAAAATTCTTGACACTTATAAAAGATAACATAAAAAATTTCAAAGGATATAGAAATTCTGAATAGGAAGTCTTTTTATAACAATGACTTGATCGTCGATAAATTTTTATATCTAAAAATTGTATATAACTTAAAACAGACAAATATTATTTTTCCGAAGTTGTTTTTTTACTTCTACAAGTATGTTGATGTTTTAATACATATTTTCGAAAGTATTTATGTAAAAACTTATAAAATTATTTATGTTTTTATCAAAAATTTATATTAACTTTTTTATTTTACTGTAACTTATACAAAATATATTTTTAAAAACTTAAAAAACTTGTTTCTTTTACAAGTTTAAACTATTTATAAAATCATGTACTGTTGAAAATTTTAAACACATGTGAAGTCAGAACTACATTTATCATTAATTAATGTTTGAGCATTAGAAAAATCTTTACGCAAACGTAATCATTTAAATTAAAGATTAAAAAAATATATTAATGAGTAAGATATTTTTTTAAATAAACCCTAACTTAAGTTAAACATTAAAATTAGAAGGATATATTAAATTAATGTATAAAACGAATATCCTGCTTAATATTAAACTATTAGTTTGTTACATTTAATGTGTAATTATTTATGTTTAATCGGATCATAAAATATTTAAAAATATTTAAGCTTTATCTGTTATGTCATATAGTGAGTATTCTCATTTTGCTTCGTCGTATCAAATCACCATCTCTTTTCTTCTTCTTCTGTTTTTTTAACTTGCGCCACGTTTTTACAAGTTTTTCGAGCAGAACGCTTTAAGAGGAACATCTACCGGTTTTTTTCCATGACGCGACTTAAACGAGGGCGGAAGCTTTTGAGTAAAAAGAGAAAAATCGCAAAAACTTGAAGCATGGCGCGCAAAACACGTTCGAATGGCAATCAACTGTAAACACAAAACACAGCAGTTGCTCTCTAGCGGCAGCTAGATGTTAAAGTTTGCAGTTTGTTAAGCTCAGTTTTTCAAGCTTGTTTACTTAGTCTTTTATAGAAAAAAAATTCTCTTGAAATTTGGAATGTTTATTGATCTAGAAATTTCCTTTGTTGTTAAAATATTCAAAACAGTATTGTTTGTTTAATGTCTTGTGACTTTTTGTTTGACTTGATGACTTGAAAAAAATGTTTAAAATTGTATTTAGATGCAACACTAACATGTTTTTTGACTTAAAAAGGCTTTAAAAAAACTAATATCTTATTAATAAAAACTTTTTTTTTAAATCTGTTACTGCACAAAAAATAAGTACTTCTTATACTTACTTTTGTTTACATTAACAGGTTTATGGTTTATTCTTCTAATTATAAAGTGTATAACGGACTAGTTATTAATGGTAAGTACCTAAAGTTTTAACCTAAAAAAACATGTATTTTTATCTTTTTATAGAAAAATAATAATCAAAGGTGACAAATTCTTATATTATAAATCTAAATGTGTTGTTTAAAAGTAAACAAAAATACTGTTTTTTGAGAATTTAGTGTACTTTTTTACTAATTTTCATATGCTATTCTATTAAGGTAAAGAACATATTTTAGGTACTTACTATTATGTGACATAAAAAATACTTTTGTTACTAGCCAATCTTGAATAAACTATAAACATTTTTGAGCTGTTAAAGATAGTTTGTGAAAGATGTACAAATAGTAGGATAGTTTTGCAGAAAAATTTTAAAATTTATGTATGAAAAATAGAATAACTTCTTAAATTGAAGTGTATTAGATAAAAATAGTCGGACTAAAATGTCCAGATTTTCTTATTTGTAGGTTTAAAGTTTGATATTTGACGTAAGTATGTAACTATAGATTTAGAAACCTTATCTTTATTTCAAACTTAACTTGAAGGCTAGAAAAAAAGTTTTTGAAAAAAATATACATAATAATAGTTTAATAATTAATACTATCCTGCTTTTTTAAAAATAAAAAAAAGTTACACATTAATTTTTTCTATATGTATAACACAAAAAGTACCTTGAAATATATCTTCTTCCTCGTAATTTCCTTTTACTATCTTTTGATGAAGTGGCCTAAAGTCTGTTTTAAGAAGATAATTACTATCAATAACACTGTAGTTACCTATTACAGACTTTTGAAAAGAAAAAAATAACTGGAAATTGGAAACATTTTTAGTTTGTTACAATACTCTGTACTTTATATAAAAATTGATGAATGCTAAGATAAAATTCTTATTTATAAAAATGAAATTTGTTTCATAGTAATTCATACCATATTCTGACATCTTTATGATATTTAAAAAAATTAAGTTATGTTTTTAAAGAAGGACAACATACGGAAAGTAGTAATTAATCTCTAAATATGATATTATCAAATAAAGAATTAGGTCAACAACAAAACATGTTTTCTTATAAAATTCTTGACACAACCTTTGCTGGTAGTCATTTAATTTAATTTACTTCTTTCAGAGCATTAAATGTGCTATTTAGTTTAAGATTATTTTTAATTTATTGCGTTTATATTAACTTTTGTAAATTTTTTGTTTTTGTTGGTTAAAAACAGCTTTGTAATTTAAAATTCAGTCAGCGGTTAGACTGTAAACTACTAAAGTAAATAATAAATCATTTGTATTTTTTAGTCTTTATTTGAATTTATTTCTTTGATAAATCTGTCTTGGCTAAGTGTAAAGATAAAAGTTTAAACTTTTTTTGTTTGATATATATAAGTAGTATTATGAAAAAGTAAATTAAAGTAAAAAAGTAAATTGGCTGATAAACCTTAAACTGTCCCAAAAGAAGTTTAAAACGTTATTCTCGACAATACTTTTATAACCTTTAGATTTAATTAAATTAACTTACTCTCGTTTACAAAGTATATTAGTTTGCAAAAGTTTATAATGGCTCGTAACAATAAGTTTACTATTAGAGTACTTAGCACTTTGAGAGTAGAATAACTTCAGTAACTAAAACTTTTTTGTACGGTTCCTAACCGATTTTTTTATCAGATATTTAAATTTTCCTGTACAAATATATCTTGACTTCAATTTAAAAGGTTTTTTAAATCATAATATAACATTTTTTGAAGATGCATAATGTTAAAGGTTGCTGCTTAAAGTTTTTCTTTAAATAATTAGTAATTGATTTTTAACTAAGTATTAAATTGAGGTTCTATTTTGTTGAATTTTTAAATGTCTGTAAAAGTACTATCGACGTTCTATATAACCATCTACAACGAAAAAAGGCTTATATATTAAAAAAAAATTTGAAAATACAACACTCAATATAATATATTTTTTTATATTTCTGGCCAATTATTAGGATCTGAAGTTCGAATTTTATAACATCAAGGGCTTTCTAGATAGTAATTCCTAAAAAGGAGTCCCAGAACAATATTTTTTTCATTTCCAGATACGTGTCAATTTTTCCCTAAAAGATCTATTTTCTTAAAAACTTTATTAATAAAACGTGACAAGCTTAAAGAAAATAATATTTAAAAAAAGTTATATTTTTAACAAAAACCTTTTCTGTTGCATCTTTTGTTGTTTGAAAGAAAGAACTTGGTAAAACTATTCATTCCATAAAAGCTTCCCTGACCTACTGACGATGTGTCATCAACTGTAGACTCTTGTAAAGATTGTAAAGATATTTAAAAAAACATTTACTAACAAAAACTATACATTATATGTACAGATTATTGCAAAAAAACAAAAAAAAAATTAATACATGAATAATTACTATTAGCAAATACATTAAAAGAAATAAAAAACTTTCTTTGTTTCTCCCTTGAACTAATAGTAACAATTTTTTAGCTAGGTGAAATATTTTTAGAAATTATAAAAGTATTTATAATTTTTTACAATAATAAATAAATTTGAAGTTTTTTTTTTAAATATTGTTGAATGATTCAGTTAAACCTTTAATTTTATAAAGTATTAAACTAACATTAAAAGTTTTTGAACGAAATAGTGCTATGTTTGAAATATACTTAAATTTTATGAACTACCTACGAGCAAAGCTTTTAATTTTAATTTATAACCATATTTACTTAAAATTTAGATTTGAAAATAAATAAAGAGTAAGTTTAAAATAAAGGTTTAACTAAAACTTTTCTGTCTCGTTAAGCTAACTTTGGCTTTTCAGCATAAATTTATTGGCTAATTTTGTAATAATTGTGGTTTTGTTAAAAAGCAAAGATTTAGTAAAATAACTTGTAAAACTAAAAAATGTTTTTATATTGAAATTTTTACCATTTTGACTACGCATTTGTTCAGGTATTATAAGTAAGAAAAACAACCATTGGTGGACAACGTACGTCCTGCGGGCCAGATCCGGCTAACTAACGAATATTTGGAATTGACTTAAGAATAACTTGTGCAAATAAAACTAAGATTGGAACTTTTATAATAACTGCTTTTAAGTGAACGTATAATTTAGTTAGTTTTTAGAGCACACTTGTGCTTTTTAGATCAAGATAGTATGAAGTGATCGTTTAATAAGCATTACTGTACCATGAACAACTCTGTAGATGCAACGTTGTAATGAAGTAATAACTTAATAAGTATTTAGTTTTATAGTATAACTTTCCAAAACTGGTTGACTTTGCCAACCGACTCGACTCGAAAACTTGACGACCCCTAACCCCGGAGATTAAATAAGAAGCTTATGTATTAAAAAAAATGTATCAGAAATCCTAAAAAACTAATGTGTTGTTTTAAATTGAAATCAATCAATAAACAAAAAAATATGAATTAAGCTAGACATAACAAATAATTAGCTTCACTTCACGGCCAACAACAGCATCCGAGACAATCTATGACCGGTTTCGTCCTTTTTAGGACTCATCAGGCAGACATAGTCGCGAGAAACAACTATTGAGATCAAACCATGCTTAAGTACATATGCAGAATTAAATTAAACGGAAACAATCTAACATATGCAGAATCTAACTAATAAAAATTTGTTTGGTTTTAGACATTCTACTTAAAAAAAAAGTTAAGTACTAAAAAATCATAGAATTAAATCTTTTAAATTAAATCTAAATAGAATATATAAAAGAATTATCAAAAAACATAATTTGTAAAATTTCGAACTGAGAGTATGTTTGTGAAAAAAAAAAGGTAAAAGTTAGCAAAAAAAAAAATATGTGAAATCAAACGAAATATATACTGTTTTTGTCATCAGAAATACTATAAATAATTATTTTTTTACGAAATAGAGCTCAAAACAGAGCAATATAAAATAAGTTATGGTTTAAAAAAAATATTTGAAATCAAAGTAGTACGTTAATGAGTAATAGAAAACAGTTTGAAATTTCAAACATTTATCAAGAAAACTTTAAGTTATCTAACTTATGAGTTATAAAAATAACAAAAAGCATTTAGCTAATTGGAATAAAAATTGATCGAAAACCTGTATAAAACATTTGTTTTTAAACTAACAACAATATTTTAATAATCATTCTGTGTCATTTAGTAATCAAGGCTAAAATTGTTCTTATAACTAATACTTAAATTTTTTGAGCGACATATATCAATGTATATATATTTTAATTTATGATATGTTTTAATATTTTGTTTAAATTGGTTTTAAGAATAATTTATGCACAAAATCATAGCTTTAAATTTGTAATTATTTGAAAATATCCAAAATACCCATTAAAAGTCCTTATTAGTTGACTGATATATTTTTAGCGTTTTTCATTTTATTTATTTAAGTTTATAATTTAACAACTCTATAATTTCAAATAAATTTGTTCAGTTTTGTTTTTTTAATTTTTATTTTGTTTACAAGATTACTTATGTTTATAGCTAATGGTATTTATTACATTTTGCAAAATATGCAAAAATGTTTAACATTTTTAAACATTTTAACTACCAATAATTGAGTTCGTTCTTTAATAAAACTAAATAAATTAGAATAACAAGTTGAGTAGTCGTAATGAACAAACTTTGAATTTGTTGTAGAAAGTTCAAAAAAGTTTATTTATGATTGTTGTTTTACTGATGTTAGTTTTATGGTGTAAGAGTTTAAATGATACTAAATGGTTTATGATATATAAGTTAAAATGAAAATAAATTAATTTAAACATTTATTAAAAAAGTTTAAAACCAACCTAGAATTACTAAAAACAAAAATACAAGTAATTAAAATCTAGTTTTATCGCATTTTTAAGATATTACATACAAATTGTCTCTTAAAAAATCGTATGATTAAATTTATTTTACCGTTTAAATTCATTTATAGAAAAATGAAACGTAGAAAAAAATCAAAGCTAAGAAAAAGACCGTAAAACTATTTAGCCAAAAGACTTTAAAAAAGAGTATATGTGCAGCTTATAAGTAATTTTTTTGTGTAAATTTTTAAATACATTAATATATATGTTTTTCTAATATAATTTGGTTATATAGTAACTTTTTTTTTTCTTATGTTTGTAGCTCAATAATTTTTACTTTTGAGGTTTTTTAGGAAAATTTTCTCTGATATAAAGTTTTGTTAGTTTAAAACAAATTTTGTAAGAACATTTAAAGATTAATGGCTTTGTTTCTAGCAAAATAATTTTTGTAAACATCTTTACATGCTTGTTGCTGTTAAAATGTTTAATGTTATTTTTTACAATTTTAGAATTAAAGAAATATCTTTTAGTTTGTTAATACATAAAAATATTTTAGTTTATAATAGCTGTTTTTTTTTTAAACTGAAGCTTTTTGTTTTTTTCTATAATCTCTTAGGTTTTATGCTTTTAAGGTTTATCGCAGGGTTTCCCAGTTTTTTTTTTCAAAAGGCCACTTTTAAAGAAATAAAAAAAGCTATGGCCCCCTCCAAAAAGATTTCTCAAAAAACTACCATTAAAACTGCTTAAGACCTTTTTTTGCTCTTCATCATGAACTCCAGAATATCTAGTGTAAGTATATCTAGAGTAAGTTTTAAGTTATGGCCTTGTGACACTCCCCCTTTTACAGCTTGTGGCCCCCTAAATTTCCAAAATTTTTCTATAATATCCAGTATAAGTTTCAAAACTACCGTAGAAAAAGGCCTAAGACTTTTTTTTTTTTGCTTTTCATCATCAACTCCAGAATATCTAGTGTAAGTTTCAATTTATGACCCCCCCTCCCCCTTTGGCCCCTTTGCTGGTCATGGCCCCCTAGATTTCTGTAATAGCCCCCAAGGGAGCTACTTGGCCCAGTTTGGGAAACCCTGGTTTATCGCTATAAAAATGCAAAATGATAATAAACTGTGATAAATTTATAAAACCCAAAAAGTTACTATTATAACCTAATTACTTTTGATTTTTGAAATGTATTCAGTAAACAAAGTTTCGTTTAAGAGCTCGTCAGTACATTAAATGTAGGATTCTGAAAAAAAAAAAACATACAAAACTTATGGAATAAATTTTTGATAATTTTGCATAAAGGTTTAAAAGTTTTAATGTACAAAGAAATTTTACTAAACACGATAAAACAATCAACAATCAAAAGTTTTTGTTACCTGGTGTATAGAATACCTTTCAGTCATCGACCAACCCACCAAAAATATATTTGTTCAGCTTTAAGACTATAAAATCGGTAATTTAATATTTATGACATTCTCCTTATAAACTTAGTATTTTGTGTTGATTTATAAGTAGGATTCAAACTAAGTTTTTTGAATTCAGCTTAAAACATGTAAAAGAATCTAAAAAAAAAAAACACTTAGTCCTTGCTTCTTTTACATCTTTTTTGTTTAGATGATTTTAAATTAAAGATCACTTTAGTTATTATTTAGTTATGATAAATTATTCAGTCAGAAAAAAAAGTAATAAATTTTACTTGTACCTTTTAAAAAAGTATCTATTTAAAATTATTACAACTAATATTAGTTTTCTGGTTGTTTTAAGTATTAAAAGATGTATTTTGACAAAAATTTATACCAGGGTTTTCCAACTTCATTTCAATAAACACCCCCTTTGAAAAAAAATCGTTTGTTAGATATCACACGTTAAATAGTTAATTACCTTTTTACTTTTCACCGCCTAACCAATTAACGTCTCTATTTTGGGGAAACCTAGTTCAAACGTAATGTATATATTCAAGAATTCTATTTGAATAAAACTTTAATTAAGTTAAATGACAATTCAAATTCAGACAACTCAAATTCTGATTATTCAAATTCTTAAAAAAAATATATCTCAAAAAGTGATATAAACTTGAAAAAAAACATGTAGATCTTATTAAAATCTACAAGCCACTTTTTATTTTTTGCAAAATCTTAAATATTTTTTAAGATAATTAAAATTACTAAAAATAACTATGTGTTTTACTTTATTTAAGCCATATCTCAAAAAATATTTGATGTTTTACAAAAAGAAAAAACGGCTTTTTGATATTATTAGGACCTACATATGTATTTTTTATATTTGACAAATATACATTACTTAATTAGTTGTGACCCTTTTTTTTTTTTAATTTGAATTGTCCGAATTTGAATAGTCGGGCACCCCTTTAACTGTAACAGAAGATCTCTAATGGAGTGAATTTTTTTTATCCTAGAACTCTTTAGATATAGTATTTATCTTTATCACCTTGAACTTAAGTTGAGAACCTAAGAAGTTTTTAAGTAAAGTAAAAAAGTCAATAAAACTAAGAGTATTTAAATTTCTTTAATTCAGTTGAAAGCCAAATGTAGAATAGTATCACATAAACACACTTAAGTTTTTAGCATAAGTTAAACTGATCTAAAATTGTACTTTTATCTTTATGTATTAAAAAGGTTAAAAATAGCTTATAACAACAGTAAACTTAGAATAGTAGCAGTTCTATTTTAAAAGCATACTAACAAATCTATAAAATAGGTTTTATTTACTTTTATCTGTTTAAGATTTAAATTTACACAAAATAATTGCGTTAATCGATTGTCATTTTTAAAAAATTATACTAAGTTCATAAAAACAAACTGCTTTGGTATGACTCCGACATTTCGCTATCAACTGTGAAAATAGATTCAGAAATTGTTGCTGCCATTTGATTAGCAAAACCACTTGTTTTCTTCATGTGAAGTTTACTGAGTACAGGTTGAGAGTTTGGAAAACGTTCATGTCCTCTGTCTTTTCTGTATAGAACTCTTGAGCAGGATTTTGGTGTTGTTTTATTATCTACCGGTAAACTACTCATAGTTCTTGTACTAAAAACAGCATGCAAAGTTATATTTATAAAATTATAGATTTAAAGCTTTATGTTACGTCAAAATAGTAAAGTACTGAAATATATATTTGTTGAAATTCTTGTACGATACTGCGTATTTAATGAATTCATAAATTACAAAAACTTTTTTAGATTAACTGATTAAATTTTTAGCTTACTTTTTATAAGTAAATAAATTATAACCGAAAAAGAATGTTATAATATAATTTTAAAAGAGAAAAAGATGAATAACTTTAATGTTAAATATTGACACTAAAATGTTTTGTTTATAGTTTTTTTGTAAATAGAAACTTTTTTTTTAAACATTTTGAAAAGTAAAACTAACTAAATTTTTAATATTTTTATTCTCAGAATATTTTTAAAGATATCAAATAGTAATAAACAAATACCTTGAGGATAATAATTAGTAAAGCACTTAAATAAATGTTGTTAGTCAAATTGTTTATCATTAGTTAGATTGAGATAAAACTCGGCTTCTAGGTTAACCAAATAAAAGCAAAACTCAGAAGAATAAAAACCATAGTAAAAAAATAAACATAAAAGAAGAAGTTAAACAAAAAAATCAAACCAGATCAAAAAATAAAATTAGAAAATTTACTAAACTGTTTATTTTGTGGCAAGTAGATTATGTATAAAGTATTTTAAGTCTGCAATTTTACAAAAGGTCTAAAGTAAACTATTTATTCGCTTCAGTTAGACATATACTTACTTTATCTTACAAAAGCAAAATTTCTTTGAAGGTAAATAATAAACTTGATTTTAATTCTTTTTACTCGAAATAGCGGTTTATTGTTTTATGGTAACAAGTTAATAAGATATTAAACTAAGAGAATAATCACATTCTAGATATGTGGCTCTCAAAATCAGTAACCATGCGCAGTATTGTGCATATAATTTATTTTTCGAGAAAAAAGTTTTCAGTAATTTGTATAATATATATTTTTTATAGTTTTCGAAAAGTTAAAGTTTGTGTAATATGAAGAAATAAAGATAACTAAAGCAGTTTAAAAGTAGTTTTTGTAACAGAAAAGCTATGATACACAATCTCTTTTTTTTTTTCAGTGACCTACTGTGCTGAGCTTTAGAAAGTTTGAGAATGGTCTAGTCTCGGTTATAAAAGTAACAAAGTTTAAAAGAATACTTTTAATTCTACTTCAGTATACAGTTTTACAAAAGTAGTAGTCAACCCTTTAACACTAGTCACATAAGATACGGTTTGTTGTTTTGGGGCAGAAAAAATAAATTAGAATCAATGAATGTACTTATTCCCGGGTCACGGCTATTAAAACTTTGAAAATTGAATTTTCAGCGGTTCAAAGTCTGATAATTCTTATTCATTTTAAATTATACTTGTTAAAATATTTTTTTACAATTGTTTTTTCTACTCTAATCTTATTAATTAAACCTACAGGATTAAAATATTTTTTTTGAAGATTAAAATATTTTTTGAGATACGGTTGAAAGAAATATTAAAACTTACTAAAAATGGCTATTTTTTATAAATATGAGTTTTTCTACTTGAAAAGACTTTTTTTTCCTGTTATAATTAGTAAGATATAATTATAATCTTATTAATTAGACCTACATGAGTTTTTTATTTATTTTAAAACATTTTAACTTTTTTATAAGAATTTATATTTTCAGGCTTTAAATAATTGTTATGCAAAAGTGTCTTCGCGCAAAAGTTACCCATTACCGTATTTTTTAGCTTAGAAAAACATTTGCAATCAAGTTAATTTGAGATTTTTGTAATAAATTCTTCTTATATGTGCTCTTAATTCAATTGTGAGTAAACAGTAATGTAGAAAAAGTTCAAAAACAAGTTACAGTCTAAAAAATTGTTTTACTTTAAAAAATATTTTTCTCAAAGTAAAGATGACTTTCAAAAGACTTTTCCTAATAAATATGACCCGTCACTAGTATGACCCCTGGGTTAATATTTAAAATTATGCGTAAAATTTTTACAAAGCAAAATAAGTATCTAACACTTTTTAACAATCTATGAAGACTAGATTATGACGTAAACTTGATCTCATTTTAGAAAATTTCTAACAAGTAAAAAAAAGATAAAAATAAAACCCAGCAATTACAATTCATACAATGAATAGGTTTTATTTTGATCGGCACGAAAATGCTCACCAATTAAAAGCAGAAAATGAAAAGTTAATGATGGAAATTAACAGGCTATCAAACGTCCCAAAAAAACCAAGCACAAGCAGTTTCAGTAGTAAAACTCCAAATTTTAGCGATCTTTTAAAAGATCTTTCAATTTGTAATTCTAAAACTAAAAGTTTATGGAGTAAAGATGAAAAAAGTGAAGGTTTGTACTTACCTCTCTCTAACCTTTAAATTTCATATTTGTAGTATAATACTAAGATATACTAAGATATATTTAGCAATAAACTTGACAAAATAAAATTAGGTAATACTCGCCGAACATAATTTCTTGCCAAAGTATAAATTTTTGGTTTATTTTACAATTTATGAAGTTATATAAACTTAGTCTATGAGAGTTCTTGAATTCAAACTGAAAATTTTACATACTTTTGTATTTTATAAGGTAAAATTAAAAGCATCATAAAAATAGTTTATATATTATTTAAAAACATTAAATTGTCTTTTTCATTTTATACTCCTTTCAAAGAAAATAGTTTTTTTTATTTTACAGTAGTTAAATTTTTGATAAAGTCTGTTGAAATAGCTCGTATAAAGCTTTATTGTTTGTTTTTTATAGTTAAATAATTTTTTTTAGTTTTGGAAAGAGGACCAGCTTTCATAAAAACTAGAAAATTTTGTTTAAAAAGTTTGAAATACTTTAGAATAATCAAAAATAAATAGTAGTTTTGAGTAAACTACATTATGCATGTAAAAATACTTCTGACCTTAGCAAAAATTCATTCGTTTAGTAATCATGAAAGTTATTTAAACTAAACATGATTTAATATGAAAAAGTTCAAGAATTTCTCACTTTCAAAAATTTATGACGAGAAGTATTATTATAAATTGAAATTAAGTATAATAGGTATATTAACTTTGCTTTGAATAAAAAACAGTTTATACAAACCAAGCGAGCAGTTTATCGTCACTTCGTAATGTGATTTCTTCAAAAGTGAACTCCAATGAGTTCTGTGACAAAAATGCAGGTGACCAGCCTTGCCCGGAGTACAAAAGTACGAAAACTCAGAGAAATGTCCCACCCTTTGAAGGATTTTACAACAACAATGTGAAGTTACAGGGCAATAACAACACAAGGTAGTAGGTGTTAATTAAACTAAATCAGTAATGCATTGATCATATGTAGATAAGAATGATTAATAAGAAAACAAGTTAAAAAAGTATTTTACTCAAAAGCTTAGAAAATAAAACCGAACTTAAAAAATCTTTTTCATTCGTAATCAAAGATTATGTTTTCATTACAAACTATGTTAATTGTTACTGTTTTCTTTTTTTAATTTGAATTTTATTGATTAGAAAAGACACGTTATATTAGTTCTTTATGTTATCAAAAGTGCAATGTTTTTAATGCAAATACTATTAAAATTCTAGTTAGTATAATACCAGATTAAAAAAATATAAAAACACTCATTAAACCGATCCATGAAATAATTTTTGCTGATTAAAAACTGTGATTAATAATATTTTCTAAACTAAATATTGGAAAAGATTGTTATGATATATTTACTTTTATTGATTAGAGTACAATGCGATGTCTATTTTTAAAATTGCATTGTAGATATACAATTGTAATTTGACTCCAAAAACAGATACTTATTCTATTTTAAACTAAAAATCATAAAATCATCTGTAGTTTAATGTAAAATTACTAGCACTAAGTATTACAACTTATGTACAATATAAAAGTTAAAAACTATTTCAAAGATAACTTAATAAATCTGAAATAAGAAACTTTTTTAGATCAGAACTTATTGCCAAGGAAAAACGAAGAATGGACGAAAGATTAATTGGAGAAATAGCTTTTCAATTAGACAAGCGCATTCTTCACAATGTATTTTCAACTCACAAACGGTTGTATGGATTTAACGTCCGTAACATGAGTGAAAAAATAGACGAGTATACCAGAGATTTTGCTTCTGGTGCTGTTGAGATAGAAAAAAGGGAAAACTTGCGTGCTAAGCGTGATGCAACCATTACGTTCTTGAGTAGGGCTGCTCATTATGACATAAAAAAGCACGCTCTCATGTGTGAGAAGCTCATAAATAGGTATTTTTGGTTTCTTATATTGATGTAATGTAGTTGTATGATTTAAACTCCTCACTCATTAGTTAATAGGAGCTATATACATTGTTTTATATTTATGATACCAAAAAAATTCTCGTACTGCTTACTAAGTTTCAACGTTTAACAAGTTTTATCAGAACAACATTCGTTTATAGTTTATTGAACGATAAAAAAAAAACGCTCAAAATGTTTGGTCCTAAGACCTGGTGCACGAAAAAACCTTTTGGTTACTGAGTCACCACGGATATC
The DNA here is from genome assembly GCF_965202585.1 of Thalia democratica. NCBI lineage: Eukaryota > Metazoa > Chordata > Thaliacea > Salpida > Salpidae > Thalia > Thalia democratica. The sequence continues at coordinate 44,923,250 of NC_139166.1, read as the reverse complement.
TTTTAAAGTCTTGTCCAGGACGTCTTGTACGTACATCTTTTACCATTTAAAATACAATAAAAAGAAAGCGTTAAAACTGTGTATAAACAAAACATAGTTACTTGTTAGTATGGCATTTTTAAGTATGTTTTAGATATAATAATACTTAAGTAGAAGCTTATATTATAATAAACGTTCTACAAAGGATGCGCCATGCTTGAAAAAGCAATACAAAGTATTTCAGATAAAAAATTACAACTTTAAACTAAAATAACAGAATTTGAATGTAAAAACCGCTAGATTGTTAAAATAAATTCTCGTATACCAAACTTATATATCAAATTATATATTTCTTAAATTTTAAATACTAGACCTATTGTAATTTTTAAACTCTTAATGTTTTGTAAAGACCTTTTCAGTAGTAAGTAAAATAACAATTTATTAATAGTGAATATGTACTACTTTTCTAGGCTTTGTTTGGCTTAGACTTAAAAATAAAAAGCTTATAAAAAATACTAACGAGGTTTTATATACTATTCCAATTGAAGAAAATTTTCTGTAAAGTTTAAAGAATATATGTTTGTAAAATTTGAAAACAAAATATCTTAATCATCTTTATACAAGCTTTTGATTTTTTAAAGTTTCGTTTTAAGTTGTATTCAGAAAGTTTAAAAACCTTTTAGGAAATTGTATCAAAATACGTATCTGGAAAAAATTTTACTTATGCTTAAAGTTTTAATGTATAAAGTTTTTTATCATGTATTTCTTATAGATTTGGAGTACTAAGATTAGGATCAACAAGAAGTAAAGAAGAATATAGAAGTGTAATGACTGAAAAGTATTTAAAATCTGCTATAATGAGTACCATAGAGCCAGAATCTACGTATGACACATTGATTATATTAAACTCTTTATTGGCTTTTGCAAAGCTTGATGGAAAATCATTATTTCTATGGTAATAATAAAATATACTAAACAAAGTTAAAATTTTAGTGTTATTCTTTATACGTTCATTATTATTCTTTAGTTTTAAAAGCTTAATTACATTACTTAGTTACTAAACTTTTCTTTAACTAAAATGAAAACTTACTAAAAATTACTTTCAACAACTTCCTTTCGTGAAGGAACTTACAATTGCAACAATACTTAAATTGTTCTATATTTATATAGTTCTAACTAAGTTAAAAGTAGTCGTTTTAAATTAGATATAGAACAGAAACTTAAAAAAAAGTTCAAAACTCAAACTGAAACAATAAAGACTTAACTAAATAGTAGAATTATAAATCTTTTTTTTGTGTAATTAATAACCTAGATTTATAAATTTAAATAAGTATAAACTAAGTTTTTATCCAGTATAAAAGAATCGAACATTCTATTAAGATGCTGAAACAGTTGTATTTCTTAACACAATTCAAGTTTTTACTAGATGTTCAGCTATAAATAGACTATTTTTTTCATTGAGTTCGTAGTTGCAAGCAATGCTGTTAGCTTTTGATTAGTTGTTGATATGATTCTGAATAAGTTAAAAAGATGCTCATCATTCTAGTTTCTAAATGACTAGAAGTCGGACCTATAGAGATTGTTGCACCGCACCATTTAAAAGTGGCGCTAGTTGCTAAGTATTTAGTATTTTACTCTTGAGCTAATCCTTTGTACAGAAAGCAGACTTCTAAGTGTTCTTTAAATCTTTAGGATTTAAGCCTAATTTTTTATATTAAGAGATATTTTTTGTTTTCATTTGCTTGTAAAAAAATATAAGTTGTTAGTTTATCATTTTTAATAGAAAAAAAAAAGCCTTGGACGGTTTTTTCTCTAATACTTATTTTAATGACTTAAAATAAATAGTACAACGCAAGGACCAGCTATAACTATAAATTAAGTTAATAATGATTTTGCTTAGAATAGTAAAAAATTATCAAATCTTTAATCCTTTGCATACTTACTAGCTAGTTAAGTACAATCATAAATTAAGTTTAAAATTTTCTAGGTATTATCAAATCAGTTAAAACATTAAGTTTTCAATTAAACTTCATATCAAGGTTTTGATTTTAAAAAATGTTCATAAAATAGTTTTATGTTATAAAGTTTTACAATAAATTAACTAAAAATAAATCTTTGTAATAAATTTAAGGTAAGAAACGTATATCAGTTATATAGACATATATTTAAACTAGCTATAGGTAAGTACACAATTTAGTTATTTTTTTTTACTAAAAGCTGATTTAAATACTTCTAAATTAAAAGTTTTCTATAGGTATTGTTAGAAAAAAGTATGTACACGTACTTTTGATTTAACCTAAAATGTATTGTAGTTCATGTTTTATAACTAAGTTGTTTATTTCTTTGTGATTTATAAAAATAGGTTTTACTAAAATAACTTTTCAAGTTTTTAAATTTCCTTATAGTAAATTATTAAACTTTTTTACTTTGTTATCAAGAACTATTAAAACTAGTACATTTCTAAAAATTTAGAAATCTCTGAGTTTTGTTACCTATTGTGTAAGTGTTATTAATGTTTATATTTTTAAGTGTGTTTTACTCAACTGTTTTTTACAAACACTGTTTTAATTGGATTATAACTCTGAACCAGCTCCGATTAAAAAAGGTGCATAAAAGCTCGTTTTTTCCATAAATTAAGAGCTTTTTTGCTATTTAAAATTGCACTAAGAAAATAGTTTGTTTTAAACTTGGAAACTTGAGTCAATTTAATTTTTAAATTTAAATAATTAACAGGAAAGTTAATAAGCAAGCAACTTTTTTAATACTGTAATACTTATACAAAATAACATACTCGAGCTTTTTACTCGTTGATGTGAAGATTATTTATTTTTCTTATGTATTTATTGTAAAAAAGTTGGAGATTCACAAACTAGAATCAAACAAAACTTAGCTGTTTAATTTCTTTTTAAAGCAATTCTTTTATTTTAATGAACATCAAAAGACATAAAATTAAGTTTTAAAAATAATCTTTATTTTTGATATAATCTAAGAAAACATCTTCGAAAGTCTATAAAGCCTACGCTTGGACTTTCGTGTGTCGTGAGATAAGCTCGAATTAACATAAGGTTTAATCATATCAATTCCATCATCAATTCAGATCACAAGCTTGTGGTACAAGCTAATATCCGGGTTTCGTTCTCAAATAAGCTCGTAAGTCAGTTTCAAACGAAAAATGATGATCAAAGTTATATGATCAAACCTTTATGTTAAATCGAGCTTCTTTAAAGTATCCACCTTAAGCTTAAGGTTTACCTTCAAATAATACAAAAAACAAAGTATTATTATTGTGTTGCAATCAATCTTGCTAAAAGTTTTCATTTTTATCACTTACATTAATCAGAGATATACTCCATAAACATTTAACAATAAAATAAGTATTGCTATAAACAAAAACTATTTATACAAAACCACATTGCTAACAAAGTTTTCCCATGAGTTTGAGCATTTGTTTTTATTCAACTGCATATCAAAGCAATTTATTTTATCTGCAAACGGCAATTTTAGGGTAGCTCTTAAAAAAAGGTCGTATGTTTCTTATACAACGATTAAAACAACGAGTCTAAAGCTTGTTCTCAAACAGACTTTAGTACGTCTGAAGTTAATAATATGTTCAGTCAATTTTATGTCATCAGATTTTCAAAATTAATTACTTTCGAAAACAAATATAACTGATTAAAACGCTTACTTACTTTTAAAAACGTTTTGATGCAGTTAATGTCTTTTAATCTGTATTTTATTCAAAAAAGTAGAAAGTCAATAGGTTCTGAGAATTCTCATAAAACTACAACTTTGATTGCTAAGAAATAATTTAAGAGAACTATTACTGAAAATATGTTTTAATAACTTTTGTTTATTTTTTGTTCTAATTAAGTATAAATTTCTTAAGTCCTTGTATCAACGATTGTGCAACTGATTATTTATACGTTCCACATAAAAGACTCTAACTATGTCCACTCATAGAGTAGTTTTACATCGTTCAGAATCGTTGATGCTTCATTTTTTCATTCCAACAAAACATAAATTAAGAACAGAGTTTGACTTTGAAGTTTTGTATTAATTACTTGCTACTAGTTTAACGTACTTTTTATGTTTAGTTCAAGCTTTATAGTTTTTACAGTTTCTTCAAATTAGTGTAAGTCTACGATAAAGAGAACAAACATAGTAATTAAAACTAGCAATTAAATAAGTAATGTAGAACTGCAACTAGTTTGTATTTTAAACATTATGTAAATCAACATCTACAATTAATAATTTAAACAAGTGTCAGTTCTTACGAATGGGGTGGCACAGATTTTATTTGTTTGGTAATAGAACACTTTTTATTGTTGCTTTCAGTTAAAAAACTTAAAAATGATGTAAGTGTCTATTTAAATGTTAAAGAATTTGTTTATATTAATGTAAGTAAGTGTTGAAAAAAATAAATTAAATTAACAATAAAGTTTTTAGTCATTTATCTCTACTTTAATTTCTATTTACAAAAAAAATGTTTCATAATCAGCTTTGAGTTTAATGAGCGTTGTTGAGCTGACAAGTATAGTAAAAAATCAAAATTTAAAAACATTTAAGTAGTTTAGAAGATATTGAATATTAACAAAAACTTGAATACAACACAAACAACTGGTATTTTAAATACAAGTTCTAAAAAAGTTTGAACAAATTAATGTTTAAATTTGCTAGTTGTTAGTAGATATCAACCAATTGTTAAAGTTTTAAAACAAAAACTAATTATAAGTTTGAAGAACCAAAAAACCCTATCTAGATAATAAAGTGTTAGATAATAACTACTAAATAAAACTTGATTACTTAAACTGTTTCGTTAAAAAAAAAGTTTTATTATTGAAATTATAATTATAATGAAACTAGCTATGAAACTTTTACTCGTTTTAGCATTATTATTATTATATCTTCAAAATAAAGTATAAACTGTCCTGGACAAGATATTAAAAGGTATCCGTGGTGCACGACTCGATAACCGAAAGGTTCTTCGTGCACCAGGTCCTAGGCCAAAATATTTTGAGCGTTTTTTATCGTTCAATAAACTATAGCATAGTATAGATCAATTTTAATTTAAAGAAAACGATGAAATGACACTATATTGATATCATAGTCGAATACTTGAAATGACATAGTTAGTTTTTATTAAACAATAAGAATTAAAGAAAATCGAACATAAAATAGAAAAAAAAACAAAGTAAAAGACGTGCCGGAATCTGCTTTTTTAAATTGCGTTATTAAATTTGCTTAATTTATTTGAACTTAATTTGTTTACAATACTATTATTTTCAATAGAAAACTTTATGCAAAAATTTTTCTTTTGAAAACAAGCTTTTAAAAACTAAAAAACTATTTTGACATCATAAAGAAACTTTAATACTCATTTGATTTAAGCTGTTTCCAAACAGAGCGCAGCACAAAAGTAGTGATTTACCAGATCCACAAAATTAGGATCCAGCCGGATCAAAATCCTGCAGTTATTTTCAATTTTTCCGAAATATCTTGTGAAAATTTTTAATTTTTTTTTCAAAAATTCAAATTTCTAAGAAATATTTTTTCTATTTTGCTCTTCATCATAAACTTTAGACTTTTTCTAGTGTTAGTCTTTAAAACAAAAAAAAATAGGCACTCGTAGAAAAGTTTTTAAAGTTTTTTTTTAATTAGAATGAAACTACTTATAATTAATAAACTACTAAAACTTTAAATTTCAAAAGAGTATATTTACATAACTTATAAAATATCAGGTTTAGAAAAAAATACAGTAAAAAATTCCTTCAAAAGTCAAATTTATCATAAAAAATTATAAAAAATGTTAGGATTTAATTAGAGTTTGACATAAATGTTCATTTATAAGTTTTAAAAAGTCTATGAACCATAAAAGTTAAGTTGTATTTAATGAAATGTGTTGAAAAATATAATCTTTAATCAGGTATAAAAAAAATAATTTGATTTTTTAATACATGATATTTCAGTACAAATAACATTTCGTAGTTCCTAGTTAATCTAATGTAGGAGATTATAAAACGTAAACAAGTTCTACAAATTATTAAAACATTTATAACTTGTTTTGTAGTAGATGTTAAATTCTAGAATTATAGCTTAAACCAAATACATACAGAGGTCTTTTTAAGGGTTTAACATCCATTAAAAATTATGCTATATAACCCTTTTGAAAATAGTTTTATTCAACTTTTCACAAAAATTGTATATTTTTGTTGAAAAGGAGGTATATACTTAAGTTTGTTTCATTGGTTGTTCCTTTAGATTAGTTAAATTTAAATATTTAGATTCTTTCCGATAAAATTTAAGTAGTTAGAGCTAGATTTTTTATTGTTTGACTTCAAAAGCATAAAAATCAATAAAAAAATGTAAACGAAAATGCTTTAACTGCCTTCTAATCAATAATTCATTGAAGTTAAAACAAACCAAAAAAAGGTTATACTTTAAGTCTTATGACAAATTTTGAGTGCCAGTGTCTAAAGTGTATACCGACCTGATTAAGATATTGAGATGTTAATAAAATATTATTAATAAACAAATAAATTTGTTTTTAATATTTGATTGTGTTAGGGCGTTTCTGCAACAGGTAGAATATCATTCATAGGAAAAAAGAAATCGATTTTTGAGATGAAAAAAGCTTAGCGCTGTTCCCGTGAAGGCAAAATTTATTTTTCTAATGTTTTTTTTATTATATTTTTAGAAACAATAATTTAAAAAAAAGCTACATTGATGTTTAAAGTTTTATTTTCAGAATATGTTTTATTAGTTTATTTTATTTACAATAGTAGAAGTTTGCAAAATTTATACACATAATTCATAACTATTTGTTTTAACATCAAAGCAGTAGTTAAAATAAATAAAATGCTTAAAAAGAATTGGAAAAGTTTTTTGACAATTTTATTTCTTGCTTTTAACTTTTCAAATAAAGTCTTCAGCCAGTTTGTCTTTAAAAGTAAGGAAACAGAACTAAAGAAACCTGCTTTAGAATTAGATGTTCCCGAATCCGGGCTTAAATACAAAAAGGTATAGTTGCTTTTATAAAAAAAAACAACGATAGCTTTTTTTTAGCTTAAACTTTGTTTAAGTATTTTAAGCATGTTTACGATATAAAATATATTATTTTTCTAATTTGACTTTAAGAAATAAACATAATAAAAAAATATATAATATAATAAAAACTAACAGTATAAACACATAAAAAGTATAAAAGTTGTGTAAAACTTGTGTTGTATATTCAATTAAGTTAATAAAAAACTTTGGATATTGATTATAAAAAAAAATAATAAACATATAAGTAAATAGTTTTTAGCAACTTTTTATTATCATATTAAAAAAGTATGTAAAAAATAAAATTGTATTTTTTAATTAAGGCTGTGTGTTTAACTAGCGTTGTCAGATATGAAGTAGTTTTAGATTTAGATCAACAACTACTCATTCTTAATTACTATATGGATAGTCTTTCTTTGAAATAATAGACTTAATGAAAATAATAAAACTTATTTTTTTTAGATATTTGCTTCAACAAGAAAAGAAATTAAACATGATACATCAAAAAACAAAGAATATGTTAAAAAGCCGAACTTGTGTTTGTATAGACACTGTGGCACTGGAGAAAAATGTCAAATTTCTGAAAATACTGGTAGAGCTATTTGTGTTTGCAAAAGACATTGTAAGCCAGTAGATCAGGTGTCTATAAATTTAAGTTTTAGCTTTTATATTTTTAAGTTAGTTTTGTACTAATTCTTTGTTATTAAATGCATTTTGTCAAATGATATTTTGATTTAAAATTAGTACGTAAACAAGAACGATAAATATATTTAAAAATATATATAAGTTATAACTTTTTTTAGCCAGTGTGTGGTACAAATGAAAAGTTTTATCGAAATCATTGTGAAATGCACCGAGACTCATGTTTAAAAAAAGTTGACATCCAAAATGCAAAACACTACGACTGTTTTTACAAACGTAGCTAAGTTCTTAAACTTGTTTGTAGATAAAAACAAAGTTTAAAATACTTAGACATTCAGCAAAAAGTATTAAGCTTAAACCATTGTTTAATTGGTTGAATTAATTTTATTTTCTAACTACACAGGTTATCAGTGTAGCAAAGAAGACTTTACAAAAAATGTTCTTGAGACACTTATCCGTACCAAGCAGACGAAAGAAGATATTTACCTCGATAGTAGTTTGGAGGAAGAAGATGACGTTTATACTGATGATGAACGAGAGGACTTGATAAAAAGTGTTTTTAAGGATCTTGACGTCGATAACGACAAGCTGATTGGTAACAAAGATATATATGAGGTAATATAAATTTATTTCTTTTTATCTAAAGTATTTCTATTAATTTTTAATTTAAATTTTACCATTTTTTTCTGATTATAGTCAAAGCTCATTCAATGTTAAAACATTTGAGTTTAATGAATTACTATTTCTTGTTAGTTTTTCGACTCAAAATATTGATTATTTACGGAATTTTAAGCAGACTGTTACTATACATAAAAATAAAATTTTATACAAACATTAATAATCAGTTACAACAAACTTTTACAGTTTTACGAAAAGTTTTCAATTTCTTTTAAACTATAGCAATAACAAGTCAAAACTTTTTTTAAGTAATAAGAATGTTAAAATTTACTTTTATATTAACAAATATAACATTTTTTATATCTGCATAAAAGTTTAAAGCAACTAATATAAAAAAACTAAACACATAAAATGTTTATGTTAACTAAATCTAGTTTTTTATATATCACGAGACCGATGATTTTGATATTTTTTTACGTTGAGAAAAAGTGCATTTGCTCAATACTACAACAGTTTGATTAACAATAAACTAACAAAACAATATTATCAGATTTCAAAAAGTTTAGACTTGCAAGCATCCTATAGTATTGACTTGTTCGATCCACCATGTACATTATTTCATCTGATTAATCTGCATGACAGTGGAAAAGACCATTCAGTAAACATCATAGAGTTTTTTGCAGCTTATAGTACGTTAATTATCAAAAATAAGTTAAAAAATTAGTTTAATTTTCAGTTTACTCAATAACTAGCTGAAGCGTTTAAATTTTTAAGAATTGTATTTTCATTATAATCACTATATATCATTTTTACGAAAATTAACGATTTAAAATACTGTTAAAGAAATTTCAATATAATCGATTATTCACATATATTAAAACGTTTCAATAAATTTTAAAGATATCACAACATTGCAACTTGAGCAACCGTATAAAAGCGTAGAAGTTATAAAAGGCGGAAATCCAACAATAAAATGCGATATTGAAGGTGACGAAAATCCAGTTTGGAGACGACTAGATAGACTAATTCAACCTAAACCTGAATTACAAGTTATTAACGGTTATAAAGTATATTAAGCTTGATTTTAATTTCGATAAAGTTAAAAATAATTTTGAAACAAAAAATAATTAGTATAAAATGATTTGTGTTTTTAGAAAAAAAGTGTATAAATCATATAAAAACTATATTTCTTTTATACTAAAATATTTCAGAAAATCTGCAAAATAATTTTTTAGTGATTATTATATAAATTATTTTTTATCTTAATTCCTTACAAATAATCGTTTTAACACTAGATTCAGAATTTTAAAATATGAGAGACTTCTTCTGAACTTTAAGTTTATATTAGTTAGAACACATATGATTAGATTTCTAAAAATGAAGACTACTTTATACCAAAAAGTTTTAGCTACTATTAAAAATATTTCTAAATTTTTATAGGTACAAGGTAGATGGTTGAGAATTACATCTGTTGCACTGGATCATATTGGAAACTACTCGTGCAATGCCAGAAGACATGGCAACTTAAAACAAATAATTTCATTAAACGTTATGACTAAGCCTTCAGTGGAGGTTTAACACTTTTAAATATTTTAAATGAAAAAAGTATAATAGAGTAAGTAGTAATTCAAAAGTGTTGGCGACTTATATACATTAATGAACTTCTTTAAAAAGTTTGAAAACTTTATGTGTTTTAAATATTGATTTTGAAAAATAAAAAAAACAAAGGAGATTGTTTAGAGTAACTAAAAAACCTTTTTTATTAAATTAATGTGCTTATAAGAAATATGCAAATATTTAAATAATATAAATGTTAAAGTTTTAAAGTTTATCTCAAGAAATTAAATTTTATACAATAGATAATATGAACTTACTACGTTAATAAATTGATAAAAATCCTAATAATTTCAATCCATTTGTCATAAAAATTTAATTTTAGTCTTTATGTCAAACAGATGTTCTAGCTTTTTATTAGTATGAAGAGTTAAAAAAAATTTAATTGAATTTTTGTTTTTTCTATATACTATAAAAAAAATAAGCTTACGGTGTAAGAAATACAGCTCGCTTTAAGATAGAACAATGATGATGTTTATGTATAAAGTTAAACATACTTTGATTGTATAAGATAGAAAAAAAAAACATTTTTATTTATTTAAGAGGTATAAAATACTTTTAAGTTTACGGTATGACTATACTTGCTTACCGTGAAAAGCAAAGCTATGGCAAGAATAATTTGTTTTAAATTGCTTTTTTTAATGTAACTTAAGCGTAAGTTTTTGAAAAACTTAAAGAATGAAGCCACATTTCAGCTTATGAAATATGCATGTAAGTCGAACTGTTTCTCTGTATTTTTGAAAAGCAAACTTACTTTCGATGTAGACATACCATACTTAAAGCAGATTTTTGAATTTTTTAGAAAGTATTTAAATTCTATTAAACCCATTGTGATGAAAAAATATTTATACACTAGAATTAAAAAAAAAACTGTATGTTTACTTAAATCAGTTTTTTTTTTTCAAAAAATTTATAAATGATTCAAATAATATAACATTTAAAACACAAAAGTTGCTTTCTAAAAAGGATTTTTGTCGATTTGAATATTAGGAACAAAAGTTAAACTAAAGCAAATACCAGGTTTATCAAGCTTCCAACAGATGCATGCTAGGTGAGAGTTACAGCTTTAAATGCCACGTTACAAGTAAGCCTACTCCATCAAGAATATATTGGTTGAAAGATGACAAGATTGTAGATACTAACGATGACGATTCCAAATACCTTGTCCTTGGTAGGTTTTTTAAATAGCTTCAGTTATGAAAAATCTAAGGGAGTTTTAAAACCTTTTAAAATAAAGGCTCTGAACTCACTTATTAAGTTTTTTAACTTCAAACTCAAAAGATTATTTCAGTAGCTAAACAGTTTCAGAAAAAAATGATTAAATGCTAATGCTTGCTTAACGTAACCATCTCGTAAAAAAATCAAACTACCTAACTGGTATTAAAAATGTTAAACCATGCGAAGTATGAACTCTGGTATAATTTTAAATCTTAAAATCAAAACAAAAATTACTAAATGGTTTTGCAAAACAGCAAATCATTAAAATAAACGATGTCATTAATCTTTATTTAGTATTTAAATTGAAAATATGATTAAGACATTTAACGAACAGACGGTGGTAGATCACTTCATATAAACGAAGCAACCTTAGAAGATGGCGGAAGTTTCACTTGTGTAGCAGTGAATCCGGCCGGCGAATCTAAGATGATGGTTGACTTAATAATTACTGACCAAATAACAAGTATGAAAACTGGTGAGATATGAAACACTGAAAAATATTTAATTTCTTGTGTTGAGATTAAGCAATTCAAAAATCTAAAACAAAAATGTTCATTATAAATCAATTAGCTGTGTAAGTCTGAATTGTTTATAAAATAATCATGCTTTGTGCAAAACTGATCCGTCTTCACATATAACAATAACATGTCTTGTACTTGTTCTAAAGTTGCGTCATAATGAACTATATTACTTATTTTTCAATTTAATAAAAGCTTAGGGGTGTAAGAGTTTTTCAAACAAAATTATTAATGGTTCTAATTCTAAAAAAAATCAAAATATAAGCTATAAGCAATTTTTAATACAGTATAGAAACTTTGTTTAACTGTTAAGATTTAGTAGTGTTTGTAAAAAACTTCCGATACAAATATAAAGACCACAAATTTTACCTTGTTAATTTTGTTTGAAAAAAAATTTCAATCTTTTTTACTTGAAAAGCTATAGAAGTATATAAACAAGCTTTTTTGAATAAATGTCATTTAGAGAGGCTTTCTGTATTTTTTTTAAGTACCGATGTACAACAGTAACAAAATTATTTGGATTCGTTATTGCAGTTGTTTCATTACCTTTTAAATAAAAGCTAAATAATCAGTCAATTAAAAAATATTATTCAGAACATAACCTTTTAGAAAAGCAATAAGTTGGGTCATTGGATTTAACTTTTTAAACTATAAATACGAGACACAAACATTCTTTTAGTAACAATAAATACATATTTAAAAGTACGTTTTTTTAAGTTCATTTGGAAGTAAAACGACAACTTTTTTTATGAGATAGAAAATTCTAGCTTTAACCAAAAAATATTTCAAATAGGACTTTAGTTTTTCTAACAAAAACTGATTTTGCGAAACTAAATAAAAAGTGTATGTCTTTATTTATCGTTTGTTTAACAAAGATACTGATTAACTAGATTTCATTCAAAAGCTTTACCCTGTGGTCTTTACAATATGCACATTGCCCGAAAATTTTAGGGTGCAAAGAAAAAAAATAAAAATTATTTAATTGTATAAATTCTAGCCATATAATTGAAAACTAAGCCAAGTTAAGCTCTGATAATCTAATTTGCGTTTTTATTTGTTAAATGTTTAATTAACTTGATGTAGGGATCGGCAGGAATTTTGTAGTCACGGACCAAGTTAGAAAAATATAAATCTTCATTTCCCCAGTCTTATTTTAGTTGTAAAAGGACCTTTTTTTACTCATCATTCAATCATGTGATCAATGTGCTCATGCGTTGATTACCTCGAAGACTACGGATTTATTATTTAAACACATATATATTTAGTTATATTTTGAATTGATTTAACCTAACCAAGTTTACTAACACTTTTGATTTAATCAAATAGTTTTAAACGTAACATGATGTATTAAATATAACTGTTATGTATTGTTTCTAAGATGTAACATATAAACAAGTAATAGATAATATATTTAATTTTGTATCAGATTATTCTTTTGATTTGTACGACTCTCCTTCGTTTTATCTTTTCCATCAAAACGGAATATCTTCACTTGAACCTCAAAGTTGTTTTTTAACGTCTCTCATTTCTGCCAACGATCCTGTTCCCGGTTTATTAAGACAAGTAAGTTTTTTAACATTAAAACTATTACTAAATAAAATTAATTGTATATAGAAGTTAACAGAGTTTTATGAAACTTGATAATGTGCTTGTTAGATGTGTTAGAATTAGCTTTAGCGTAATACCGTTTATAATTTTTGCTAAAAATAGTAAATAAATAAAGATGTGCAAATTGATTACATTATTTACAACCAGGTTTCGGTGACAAAAAATTGCGACCGCTAAAATTAGTACTAAATTAACTAAAAACAAACGTTTGCATATAAAATATGAAAAAGTGTAAGTATTAATGAAAATATTTTTCTAAAAGAATAAAGTAGACTTTATACATTACATATAAGTAAATTTGACTAAAAAAATGTTTATAAAAGTAATTTAAAACATTGCAATCGGTACTTGTTCATTAATATGGGTCTGTTAAATCGTTTTATGTTTACATGTTTTAATAATAAATTACTTTTACAAAAAATAAAAGAACAGTTTAGACTGTTTAAAATTTCGTTGATATAAATATTTCAATTTAGAAAGTTATCTGGTAAAAGCAACTTATGTTATATTTTAGTGCTTTGTGATAAATTTACACGTTAAACAAAACTGTTACAACCACAGTGATGTTTAAATTGTACAAACCCAAATATAATCTACGAAACAGAACAAGTTGTGCGACAAAAACAGCAATAACGAAAGAACTTGTTCTTGGAGCACTTCAGTGAAAGCAGGCAGTCGTAACTTGTATGTCGGACAACCGACAGAAAACCGAGTGATCGTGTTAGACACGAAGTCTCAATCTATAGACGAAGTGATTGCCACTGATTTGTACCCCACTACTCTCGCTTATCATAAAGACCTTGATGAGGTGAGTTGTTTTGTCTAGCCACCATATAAAGATAAATTTTAGGGACGTTTTAAAGTAGCGGTATGTTTTTGTAGTTATTTATTTCAAAAATATAAAAATTAATATCATTGAAAACTGTTAATTGGCATTGCGTACACTTTCAAAATATACACTTTTAAAACGTTCAAATTTAAAGTACAGCTAATTAAAAAAACAACAGAGAAGAAAATGTCTGACCAAAAATCTAAGATAGTGAGATCTCAGAGTTATATTTTACACTTTTGTTTATGACACATTAAAAAAATGTTTTATATAGAAAACAATGAAGTTTCACTTAAGAATTCTGTTTATCTAAATTCTAAATGCTTAAAGATAAACATTGAATTCTGTAATCTCATTGAGGAAAAAAATATTTATTAGTCTTAAACAAGTTACTTAGTTCGTAAAAATAACTTTTTTCACTTAAAAACTATTTTGTAGCATAATTTTGTAATATGCAATTTTTCATGTAGAGTTGTAAAATTTCAAAAATCTTGCAACAGTTTTTATAAAGTATATAAAATAATTAAAAAAAATGTTGGTTTTACTTAAGTATTTTTTTGTTTTAAAGCTGTAGAAGATTTAAAGTAGTAAAAAAATTTAAATTTAAAGGTGTACGTTATATGCAAAGACGAATTCGCAGGGAAGCCACTGACAATTTTATTAGTTATTCATTCTGCTTCAATATCTGGATTTCATTCTGCGTCAAGGATCGTTCCGTCATTTAACTCTGTCTCTTTAACGAGCTTTGATTTATCGCCCGAACAAACGGAAGTAGAAGATAAACAAAATTACTTAAGTCAAAGTTTTCGGCATGAGGATTCAAAGTACTTTGACCCAAATATCAATTATGCATTTCTAGTAGACAAAAACGGAAAGGTTAAAATTAAATGATTTGGGTAATATTACTTTCTTTTCTAATGTTATAAACTTCATGACTTCGTTAAATTTTTATTATTAATTTGTTTAACCAACAATAAGAGACTGAAGTTATTTTAGGTAAATTTAGTTTATGAAAAAGGTATTTGTTTTAAAATAACTAGCTGATCCTAAATAAATAATTATTAAAATAAAAACCATGTGAAAATTTATTAAATTTTTATACAAAATATATTTGCGTTTTATTCAAATTTTAAAATTCTTAGCTAGTTAAAAAACGTTTAGAGAAAATTCGTTACTAACTCATTTCATTTTCTACCTTTAAGTGATTCATAAAAAAATATTAGTTTGAATAACTGTTGCTTATATTTTAAAACTGCTTTCATTTTTGTTATGAAAATCAAAAAAATACATGTAAATTATGTATCTGAAATAGAAACTGAGGAAACTAAACTTGAATTCTCCTCACTTCGATGTGGAGGAAATAGCTGACTTATCATCTTATAACTTTACCATTGAGAAAATTTTCTTCCGGCCAATAGGTGGATACATTGATGTCGTCTGTACTAACGACCAGGGAGATGTTGTTGAGAATTTATCAATCGATTATTTAAGCGGGGTTTTAGTAGAAGTTACGAGTGAATCAGGTTGAATTAAAAATGCAAAAGATAATCAATGTTTTTAAAATCTTAAGAAAAAAATATTTGTTAAATGTAGATATTTATTTTAGATTTAGTTTAAGACTAATAACCAAAAGACTAATAACAATTGAGAATTGATTTACTAATAGTTCTTAAAGTTAGTTCGAATTAAATTTAAAGCTACAATATTTAAAAATAAAGGTAATGATTTTTACGATGATCAATATTTGAGCAAAGATGGAGATTTTTTGGCTCGAGTCAGTCATGTTACAGGGTCGGCAACAATTTTCAGTATTGATATTTGTGGAAAAATCAAACTCGAAGTTGTAAGTTTTGTTAACATATTTATAGTTAAATTAGTGTTATTTTAAAATTACTACTACTACAAAAAAGAAACTAATAAGTTTTAATTAAGTTATTAAGTAAACTTTAGAAAAATATATTTCATGTCATTGTTTTATATTTGTTTATCATACTAAAAACTCAAATTTATAGTTATTAGCTTCGTCGTAATTAATGCTTTAAAGTTCTCTTTTGTTTTAACTACTTGTGAAATTAAGCATAAAACTAAGAAAAAAACCGCTAACTACTAGATGTTTTTTTAAGTACATTTATAAAAAACACTTTTTTAACTTTTAATGAATTATTTTAAGTGCATAGTATTACTAAACTTTGTTGAACAATAAAGAAAAATTCAAAATATTTGGTCCAATGACCTGGTGCACGAAAAACCTTTCGGTTATCGAGTCGTACACCACAGATACCTTAAATGTTTTGTCCAGGACTGTGTCAGGCGAACGTGATTACTACATTCAGTACTGCATTAATAATAAAATAGTTTAATAAAAACTTTAAATTGTATTATCAATTTACTTGCGTTTTTTTAAATTAAAACCATAAATACTATTTTTATAATATCGATATAAAAAAAAACTATAACCTTTTTTTTTGTTTTTAACAGTAGTATTTAATTTATTGTAGTTTATCTATTAAGTTAAGCAAAAACTTCTTTATTGACATATGATATAGTAAATAAGTTAACTTAAACAAAAATTATTATGTAATAGGCAACTTTTTTTTTATTAACGATTGTTTTAATTAAAGTAGGTGTCAAGTTATAAAAGCAGATACAATGTACTTTATATTCTTACAAAAAAACTGGTCGCTAGGCTTTATAAAATTCCTTATGTAAATGTTTAATTTTTATAACTTTTATATTTTTTTTAGTGATTAAAAGTTAAATTAAATTTCAAACATGTTGTTTATTAAATATTTAGGCAATAAGAATTAGTTTTTCGGTCACACAAGTTATATTTAGAAAAGTACCTTCAGATGTTGGAATGGATACTATTGTGCATTTTATATCTTCACAAAATGGTTAAAAAAAATTTAATAAAATATTTTTAATGAGTCAATTGTTGAGTAACAAAACTTTAATTTAAAGTTTCTGTACAATTTTTTTATTAAATATTTAAATAAATAATATTATTTTTTTGTTTTGAAGAGTTTTGTTTTGTAATATTTATTGTCTCTATTTTTAATTGTTTTATAGTTTATAAATATTTATTAGTATTAATATCATTTGATAAAACGTAATCAAGTATTCTATAGCTTAATTTTTTTTAAACGTAAAATGTGATTTTGATTTTTAGTAACTCCTAACAAAACACAGAATCGGGATACTGTTCTAGACTTACATTATTATAAAAAATGTAGGGAGTCAAAGAATAAGATAAATTTCATATTAAATGTTTAAATTGATTTACTATTTAAATTTTTGGCTAAGGCAACTGATATTATATTTAATTTATATTTCACAATTCGAGCCTACTTTAATTTGTTGTTTTTATTGTATAAATTAAAACGATTTTTGAAAATATTATTGAAAATAAAAACATAAAAGAGAAAAGCTATATTGTTAAGTAAGGTAGGACTTTATTGTTTATTAATTTATAGTGCTATAGCTTTGTTTTATTGTTATAAGATCACCTGTATAGTTCATAAATAATAAAATCTATATTGAAAATTTATTATTTTAGACAGTGCAGTTTTTCTACTTGTATATAAATCAATTTTCTAGTTCTTTAATTTCTTAGCAGACATTTACATTATATAAAAACTAAATTTTCACTGTTATAAAACTTTTCAGCTAAGTTTAACAAAAGAAAGTAGTCTTTTTACTAACAAAATTTAAAAGCTAAATTTGTTTAAAAAGTTCATGCCGTCTTACAGCTGTTTAAAGTTTAGAGAAGTTTTCTCTTAAAGCCAGTTTTAGATTTTTTAGCAATATTTAAAAAAGTATTATTATGTTAAGATTAATTATAATTATGTTATAATTGTTAAGCGGAACAATTCTCATACCAAAATCACTGTTTAATTTTTACAGGAGCAATAGTCACAGTTTCAATGGAAACTCAAAGTATGGAAACAATTGATGCAAACTTACAACACTTCGACAACGAGACTATCTTGACAAGATTCAATTTTGAAAATAAGCAACTAATAACACCTAGCAGATGGTTATCAACGCTTTTAACATAATTGTTTTAAAATAAATACAAGTTCTTACTTGTTGTTTTCTAGGTACGAACGTTTTATTGCAACGGCCGGAGACAAAGGTATAAGCATCTATGACGTAACTCTTCAAGAAGTCACGTGTCGAAACGAGGAAATAAAAAATTTACATTTAGTTTCTTGGGTTGATATTGGCGTTTAGAAACTAAAAAATAAAGATATTTATATATCTTTTTACAAACATTTCATATATCTTTTTTTTTAATCTTAAATTTATAGTTTTTATACTGCATACTTTTAAAAAGTTGAGTTTTACTAGTTTAAACTTGTTTTAAAGTTTTATTACGGTAAAACTTATACTATTTTTATATAAGATATTCTAATAAAGTATAAAGCTTTATTTTGCAACGCTTTCTTAAAGTTAATAAAATGATAATGAATACTTTGACAAATCTTAGTTTTAAATAAAACCTTGCAATTTTTTTTCTACCTTAAGCTTTAAATTGAAAGTGTATTTTGTAAAAAGTTAAGTTAATAAACTGTGTCTGCTTTTTACAAAATAGTTCTACAATTTTAGTTTTAAAAACAAATGTTTAAAGTAAAAAAACTGGTAAGAAATTATCAAAACGAAAATAAAAATTATTGAGAGTTTGATAACTAAGTAAAAATTCGGTAAATTAATTCAAAGTAAATTTTGAAAAAACTTTTAAAATTCATGAAGTTTTTACAAAAACTAAAAATCATAAAAAAAAACGCTTCATTAACAGTAGGATTTAATACTTTTGTTAAAAACTTTGGAACTGCATGCAAATTTTCATACGATTCAAGGTTTAGTTTTACACCTAAAATGAACAGCTTGTAAATAACTTTATAGTTTTACTTTGTCAAAAAATTCAAATTTTATCAAAACAGTTAAAAAAAACACTATGGTTCTTCTAAAGTCTTGCTTATTCTATTTATGCTTGAGTATAAATATAGATTTCAAAGATTTCTTTGTTTAATGGTTGACTTTTAAAACACCTCTACAAAACTTAAATCGAAAGAAATTATGTTTTAAAATATTTAATCTTTAATGTATTTTTTTTTTGCATTAACAAAGATAAGTCTTATTTATTAATTTAATTGTACTTCATAGTACAGAATATATGTCAAAAATATTAATTTAAAGTTTTATATAAACCATTAGTCATTCTTCATTTAAAAAAAATTTATTAGAAAAAAACTTATGTCGTATAATTCAAATTTCTACTCATCAGGTAGTAAATTGGTATTAGTTTTTTACGAATCTTCAAAAACAAAATACTTCTTACTTATAATTTATAGGTTGTATTTTAACCTAAAAAAAACATCTATCTATGAACTTTTCTAATAGAAAAAAAACTAAAATTTTGCTTTTTAGTTAAAATTTTTAGTGCGGTTTTAAATTAAAAAAACATTAATTAAGTATCAAATAGCTAAAACAACTTAAATTGAATTTATAACAGGTGTAAGATAACTATTAACTAGTGATTCTGGATATTTTAATTTATTTTTTTCAACTTTAACTCACAAAACTAGCTTAGTTTATAAATACTTACTAAATATTCTTTTCATTGAAAAAAATTAAAACTAATGATTTTATTAGTATTTTTGTGTTTTCAATTTATATGTTAGTTTAATTTTAAACTTGTTAACCATTATACTATTTTTCAATGTATCATTTAGAATTTTTTGACTTTTCTTCAACAAAATAAGCATTAGGAAATTAAGTTAATTTTTAAATATTAAATACAATTTTATAAAGTATGGGTTGGCAAAGTAGGACTTGCGGTAGTTTACAAAATTTTAATAGAATCCGGCCGGCGAAAGGTATATCTGAGGCCTGCGAGCATGTAAGTCTAGCCCGCTAAACATGATAAAATAAAAACTTATACTAGCCATTTCAGAGTATGGAAAATTAAAAAAAAAAGTTTTTAGAAGAACTGAAGGGAGATTTGAAACCTAAACTAGATTCATTTGGGTCCGGAATTTTTGAAAAGTTGAAATAATTTTGTCTTCATTAAATAGGTATTAAATAGTAAATTATATGACAAATAAATAATTTTGTAAAGTTTATAAAATAAGTCAAAAATATATCAATTAGCTGTTAAAAATACAAAATACAATTTTGAACATGAAAAAAATTTCTGCAAAAACCCAAGTCTAAAAATTTTTTTATAGTTACGTAAAATCTAAACTTAAATTAAGTACTGCAATACCCCTTTTATATGACAATGATGAAACAGTAACCTCAGATTTTGAAATAGCCCCACTTTTTAACAGAAGTTTTCAAAAAGTATTTTGAAAAGATTCTAACCACCAAAGTTTAAAACTAGCTCAAACAAATTGAAGTAAAATGCAGTTTTTATTTATAACTTATGAAGACATTAAAAATTCAATTAATTACCTAAAACATAAAATCATTAGAACTCCAGAAAACATCCTGCCCTATTTTATTAAGTATGCAATTCCATCGATACCTTTTCCACTTACATTGATTTTTAATTGCTCTATAGAATTAGCTGACGTACCAAAACAATGAAAAATGTCTTTTTTAATTTCAGTTCACAAGAAAGGTAAGAAACACAACGTGTTAAATTATAGTCCAATATCATTAACTAGTGGCTTTTCTCGAATTTTTGAACACATTATATCTATAAAAGTTCTAAATCACCTTTTAACTATAACTTACTATCCAATAAACAGTTTGGTTTTGTCCCTAACAGCATGTCGAACATTTAACTGTTAAAACATGCTTACATTCATGGATAGTTCCTCATCTCAAAAAAGAATATAAAAAGGAGTCTACACTGATATTAAAAGAGTCTACACTGATAGTGAAGTGGTTCAATAATATTTTTTAATTGGGAGATCACAAAGAATGTCATTAATGATACGCTGTCAGACCCTTTAATAATATACAGTGAATTACCACAAGGTAGTGTAATTGGTGCCCTTCTTTTACAACTTACATTAACGATATTAATTCAAACATTGACATTAAAAGTGATATGAGTTTATTTGCAGATGATACAAAAAATTTAGTGAGTCAAATATCTCTTAATAATCTACTCTAGATAATATATACAACTGACTAAAAACAAGAAAACTTGATTTAAATCCTAACAAATATAAAATTCTAACAATTAACAAAAATTAAGAAAAACAAACCGTTTGACCCGATTGATCTATCAATGAATAACACTAGGATACCATCAGTTAAATTTTTTAGGGGTTTAGGAATATATATCTTTAAAATTTTAAAATGTTTATGAACACATAAATTATTTATATAAAGTTGCACAACTTTCATCCTTTTAAAAATCAAAAAGTTTTAAAACTAACTCAGCTACTATTTTAGCAAAACTATTTAAAATATACGTATGTCCTAAGTTTGAATAAAATACCCAAATTTGTTCACCCTATTTAAAAAAAGACATTAATAAAATTGAATCTGTGCAAAGAATGGTTAATTTTGGATAGAACTCTATAACAAAGAAGATGGGAATTTGATTTATTCACGCTTAACAAAATTATTAATGGCTAATATAAGATTTTTTCAGTCAGTTCTTCAGTTTTTCACATAATAAATATCAATTAAGAGAATTATCAGAAAAAATAAGAAAATAAAATGTAAACATAATTTTAACAACAGTCAGTGGCAAGGTTCATTTTTCACAGAGCAAAGACTGTGTGGAACAAGTTACCACATAATGTGGTATCGTGTGGAAAATTTTCGCTTAAAACTAAAAAGATTTAATTTAAATACTAAAAATTTCAGTAAAATTCAGTAACTTTCCACTAAAAATTAAAGAAAAAAAATTAAAATTTTTTTTATAAGATTTATTTCATCTAAATTAAATACTAATTTTTTCACTTTTCTATTTGTACTATTATTTATTTTTATTTCCCTACGCTTCCCCCTAACAGACTAATAATTTACTTTTATTAGTTTTGTACAAATGTGTTTGTATGTACTAAGTTATCGTCTTTTATATCAAGCAAATAAGTTTATACTTATTAATGAGTTCTTTATAATTTTACCCTTGTTTAACATTTTGATTATGTTATTTTTTGTTGAGTAATGTATTTTATTTTTCTTCTTATATTTCCTGTTTAAGTTACTCAGGTTTTGATGCCTGAGTCCAACATTGCACAATAAACTATAACAATAAAAATAATATTTTCATTAGCGTCATTAATTGAAATTATTTATCCTAACAAATTTAATAAAGCAATAATCACATTATTACTTTTTTAAGTGTTTACTTAATAATTTGATAAGCACATATTTTGTATTCCTCATTTCTTACTGGTTTAAGAAACCACTGACGTTTTTTTGAAAAGTTTAAGAAACCACTGACGTGTGAAATCATAAACTGTAATAATAAGTTTTGTTGTTTATTTGTAAAAAAAAATATTAATTACCACATTTTATTGAAATACAAAAAAAATATTTCTATAAACTT
This sequence comes from Thalia democratica, assembly GCF_965202585.1. Lineage (NCBI taxonomy): Eukaryota > Metazoa > Chordata > Thaliacea > Salpida > Salpidae > Thalia > Thalia democratica. The sequence goes on along the minus strand of NC_139166.1, from coordinate 44,900,665 downwards.
AGCTGAATTTTAAGGTCATGCATACCTTTTTTCTTACATTGCTAATTAATTTTTCTACAAACAAAACTGTACTAGATATTTCGTTAAGTTTAGAACGAATAAGTAATTTGTAATTATTTGAAACTGTAAAAAATATAATTAGACTTCAATTTTACTTAATACTATTCTATATTGCACAAAATAACTACATCAATGTCTCTTAATACAACCTCCCAAAGTCTTACCTCACAAGTTCTATAAAAAAAAGGTTAGATTTCACATTCAATGTTGTATTTAAATTATCACATGGTACACATTAAGTTTATATATCAAACAATGGCATATTCAATAAAAATACACATTGAATAGATTAGACTTCGAACGCTCTTAAGATATGAGATATGTATATATGTAAACTTACTAAAATATAAAAGACACTAAGTATATCTAATGTCAGTTATTAATTCAAGATGTAAAACTAAAGGGCTAGAATTAGTAAGCAATGTTTATTTTAAATTTATTCAAAACAAGTTACATATAAACAGATAATGTGAAAATTAATATCATTTCTTTAATAAATCCAGAAGTTCTTTAATATGTATTAAGGTTGCCAAAGGTTTTTGAATTATTTTTTCAGGTTTTCTAAATTTACTCCAGGTTTTTGAAAGTACAAACTTTTTTTGTGCATTTTTAAGGTATAAAATGTCTTTAATAGTATAAAAATACTAAAAAGATACTGTAATGCTACCTTAAAAGAGTTTAACAAAATTCTAAATGACCTAAAAAGTTACTGCGTAAGTTATATTACTTAACTAATAAAAATTTTATTATTCTAATGTAAAAACTGTTTGAAATTCTAGGATTTTTGTTCAAAATTCCATACTTTTTTTAAAGTTCTCAAACTCTAAGCTTTTCTTACTTATATCATTTTTTCCAGGATTCAAGGTTTTTTAGCAACCCTATGTGTATTCAATATTAATATACAGTTTGAAAAAACATTGCATTTACAGCTTAATAAATGGTCAGTTGTTTTTTTTATTTTTCAAATTTAAGTTACAAGAAAATTTCAGGATGTCAATCACTAAAAATTTATATCAAGTTTATTTAAAAAATAACTAATTTTGTGGTAATTTTAAGTTCTTAAAACCAGAAAAAATTATGTTAAAATTTTTAAAGCTTTTCAAGATTCTGAAACTTATGGTAAAAACCATGATTTTGTTTTATATTATATACTGTATAATTTTATAAAGTCTTACTGTTTTTTTTTACTAAAAGACAACTGTTTAAAAATTAATTTTGATTTTTTTACCATTGAAATAGGATAATAAAAGTATTTCAACAAACTAATACAGTTATAAACCTTTATTCGTAAAACTTTGTTTAATTCAAAGAATATAATTTACAAAACAATCATTTAAAATATGATTAATAACATCCACATACTAATACTAGGTAAACAAAAGTTCGCATATTAAAATCTAAAAAGTACGAAGTGATCAAAATCCCCTACGCATAAAGTAAAAGACGTTTTTTATTGAAATAGTACATGATTCAAAATCTAAAAAATCTCTCAATAAGGTAGTTATGCGAAAACCAATAATTTGGACGTTCAAAAAATATAAAACACCTTACCACAGTTAACAATATTCAATATTAAATACAAATATACCTTATACATTTATTGTATATGTATACTGTACATATTAAAGCATAAAAAGTTTTAAGTTCAAAATAAAATTATGTTAAACTTCAAAACTTAATGAAGTCCTCAAACAAATCTTTTTCTTAGATCTGATTCGTTTTTATAAAAATAAACATTTCTTGCTTTCTCAAGATCCCGGTAGGCCACGTTAGCTCTTATCTTCTTACTAAGTAGTTCTTCTCTCAAAATTTTCACATCGTTTTCAGCTTGATGTCGTAGCTAGAAATAGTTTTAAAAGCAATGAAGAGCATTAAATGTTTATAAAAAATTTGCTTATAATTATAATTAAAAAATATATATTGTAGAACATTTTTGTTAAATAGAAATTACTTTAATGAAATAACTAAACTAAATTTATATTTTAAAAGGATAAGTTTTTGCAAACTATCTAAAAAACTACTAAAAAAATGTATAGCTAATTATTCAAAACTTACTTTAAAAGTATATAAAATTAGAACATTCCATACATATATAGTTCATTGAACACAACAAAAATATTTTCTTAAAAATTTTAGTCAAAGGACTTGGTGTATAGAAAAACCATTCGGTCATCGAGCTACACACTAACTATTCACATAATTTATTTACAATATTATGTTTTAAATTCTTTTAACAATAAGTTAATTTGAAATCAAACCTTCATTTCTCCTGTTAACTTGTTTTTAGCTGCTTCAACTTGTCTTTTTGTCATTTGTATTTCGTACTGAAGTTTACCAGCTTCTATTTTACTTGAGTTCTATAAAACTTTTAGATTAGTTTTATATATTTATATATACACATACAAATATCTTTATAAACTATGTAACATATTTGTCTAAATTTGATAACAAAAAAAAAGAATTTGAGTTTTTTAGCTACATAGCATTCACTGTAGTATAAATTAACAAAAATATTTTTAGACAAATGAATAACTATACTTATATACCTTCCGTAAAAACTTCAAAAAAAGTTTTTTGATCGAGTATTTATAAAAACATACAGCTCATCACTAAAAATATTGACCGAATATATATTTTTTAAGGTAAATGATAGTGTTAATACTTTAACAACCTAAAAGATATTGATCTAATTAATAATACACGATTATGAGATAAAAAAGATACAAAGACAACGATAAATTATTAATTTATTCAAAATTTGCTCAAAAAAGATAAAAGATGTGAATATATGCAAAACTAAAGAATTTTAATAGTTTTTAGTGTATCCATCTAAAATTTAAATCCAAAGAAGCCTGCATGTGATACACTGTTTGTAGATTGACGACTGCAGGCTTCTTTGGTTGCGACTGACTGACGAGTTTTAATTAAAACAAAACCCGGGTCTCAGTCTACCAAAAGCTTGAAGTTTGAGGATTGAAGTGGTATGAACAAAACTTTACATAAATTTTATAGAAAGAACTGCCAAGAGTTTTTTAAACCAACATTTAAAATCCAAAAAGGTACGAATGAATGAAAAAGTTTCTACATTACTTACACTCGTTTAAACTGTTTTGATGATTTAGTACAGAAAAAAACTATTAGTAACTAAATAAATTTTCGCGAATGCCAAACAAAATAGGAGGTAGGGACATTTTTAAAGATCTTATAAGAAAGCTTAAATTACAAGTTATTAGTACATTTAATTTCAAATAAAAACTTGAATTTACAATTTTGAGATATAATTGTTTTTGTAAAAAGTTTCTGATAAAAACAAACGTATAAACTGAAACTTTTTCATTATAAATAATTATCTTAGAGATTTAATAAAGCTTTTTTTTTATTCTAGAACTCAAGATAACAGAAAATATTTCTTATAAAGTGTCAAATATTTACATAACTATATTTATTTCTAATTTAAAACTAAAAATCTTTGGAGAAAGATTTAAATAACAGTAATGGGACTTACTGTGGATATTAAATAAAAAGATAACTTAGAAAGTTAATAGAATACATTTGTAATATTTAATATAGTCTTTTTTTTTTGCTTTCCACAAGAAACCTATTGAACTCGCTGAATTTAATCCTTTATATTTTGAAAGTTACTTTGAATTTTGTTAACCAGTTAGAATTGTCTGACAGCTAAGATAAAACTCTAAAAACAAGATCAACTTGGTAGACCGCTATATGACGTTAAGCTTTAATTTTATAACTTAAAACGTCAGAAGTAAAAAAAAAACTATTCTTAAGTAGACTGCGCAAACTTAATTAGTTTTTAATTTTTTAAAGTTTATAAGATAATTTTAAAAAAACTTTAAGTTGTTGAAAACTAAATGAAAAAATCATTAATTAAAATATGGTTCTTTTTGCGTTTTAAATTACTTAGAAAAATTGAAAAAATATATATATAAAGATACTTAAAACATCAAAGAATAATATTTTACAACCAAGAAATAAACATAATTATACTTGGTAAGTCGAAAGCAACAATACTATCTAAAATCATAAATAACATTTATAAACACATTATAAATATAAGATTTGAACATCATTAAATATTAAAAAGTAGGTATTTCAATTCTAAAAAAAAACCTTTATTGAAGGCAAAACAATATGCCTACTGAAGTTATTTTTGAACTTTGCTGATTGTATCTCCGGCAGTTGCATCAATCTTCTTTGTTTACTAATAAAAACATAAAAAAAATATTAAACAATTTTCACAATATAAAAACAACTTAAATTGACTATAAAAAAATAAATAAATAAAAAGTTATGACATTGGTCTTTAAGGGTAAAAATTGCCAAAATTTAGAAGTAAAGATGAAAACGTTTGAAAAAGTAAAAGGGGTTGAAGCAGGACAATACAAGTTTGAACATTTCAAACTTAAAAAAATAGTAAGTCAAATAAATAGTAAAATACTTTCAAGAAAAATAAAAAATGTGTACGTAGGTCTTGTTAATTTTACACTTTTTTTAAAGACACTTTTTTTTTCTCCGAATAATTCTAAATATTTTCGGAGAGTTTTTACAATTAGTTTCTAAAATATAGTAGTTTTTATTAATTTTCAAAGTTATTTTGTAATAAATGTTTTTTTTAAACAAAAAAACTGTTTTTAGGTATTGATTTGAACTACATACGCATTTTAATTTTTTTCAAAAATATGTTACTTTTTGAGTTGTTCCCCTTTAAAAATAAAAGAATTTGAATTGTCATGTAACTGGCTAAAGCTTAAACCAGACAAATACTTTAAAACTAACGTTTCGTACTCATTTCTTAAGTCTTTGTAAACATCTGCCAAGGGAGCAGTTTTCTTCTTTTCTTCAAAAAATCTTCGTTTCCACAAATCCTTTGCTATAAGTTAAAAGTAGATGAAAAATAGCAGCAAAAATTAGCAAAATAAATCAACAGGAATAGTATATGTAATGTATACAAAACTCTTTAACCTGAACTTTAAAGCAAAGCTTTAATTTTAAATACATACAATCAGTACTTAAAGCAATTTTCAAAAACATTTGTTTTAGTTTTTTTAAACAACCCTTAAATAAAATCTTTAGAAGTTTCCAGGTGGCGTTTTAAGTTATATGACCTTCACTTTACCTTTAAGTTGTCGTAAAAACACCTACGAGATTAATAATAATAAAATAAAGCAATTAGAAAAAAAAATTCAAGTGTTATGAGTTTTCAAATTGTATTTTACAATGGGACTATACCATATCAGATAAAAGGGTAAGAATTCAGATATTTTAGTGTAATTCAGGGTTTGGCAGCCTTTTGTAAGTTTTGGGCCAATTTTTCTTGAATAAGTATTCCGTGTGCCACGTTATTTAAGATAACTTTTAAAGCCAATAAAAAATCACATGGGAAAAACGAACTAACATCAACATTTTTAATTTTAAAAAGGATTTTTTTTTTGTTTAATCTGCTTCTTTATCAATTCACAAAATGCTTTTATTATTATTAGAAAACCAAAAACTGTTACATATTCATAGCAACTACGTATTATGAAATAAATTTAATCTTGTTGTACAAACTATACTGAGTACTTATCAAAACTTTTCATGAAAATATGTTGTATTAGTCAGATTTAAAAATTGCTTACATTTGTTTCTTTTTTGGTTTAGTTTCAATTGATTATTTTTAGCAATCCTCATAACACCTTCCCTTTCTTTTTCTTTAAGCTTCCTTTCATTTCTCAGTTTTTCAAGTATAGCTAATAATTCCAACCCTAAAAATAAGATATTTCGTAATATAAAAATATCAGTAGTTTTTTGACTATTTGGAAATGTTTTTAAAATTTAACTGACTAAAAATACATAAGTTGTATAAATATACAGTTCTATAACTTAACTATTAGGCTTTTCTGTAGATAAACTGTTAGAAGACTTGAGTGTACTTTTTGATGAGCTCTGTTACAAAAAATACATTAAACAACTACCAAACTAATTTTATAAAAATAGTTAAAAGTTATACCAGAGTATTTTTAAATGATAGATGTACTGAACTATGATTTGACTTCGGAATTTTGGATACCTGTTATAATTTTTTTGATATATTGCACAGTGAGAGATTCAAAATAACATTAAAAAAATAATAAAAATATAGAAAAAAAGAGTGAACTAACTAAGCTAAAATGAACAATTTACATTTTTATTACTTGCTTGTTATATTTCTGTCTACATACAGAAATTTCTATAGATAAAAAATGTTTTCAGAGATTTATACAAACTTTTTTTTTTCGTGTTTTTTGCTTTTCTAAACTAGGAGTAATTTTTTTGGTAAAAAATTTTGAAGTTCTTAACTAAAAAAAATACAAAAGTAGATAAACTTTTAGTTATTTATTAAATTTCTGCAAAAATTTACATGCATACGTTTTTTACGAAACTTTTTGCAGAAGTTATTATATCTCAAACGCCAAATTTTATTTAATATGAAAAATTAACTATAGCTTAAACTTTCAATTTTTTTAAAAACACCTGTATAACTTATTTTTAAAAACTGTTTTGACCGCTCCTTTGGCCTAGGGGGGGTAAACACCCTTTTTTGGTTTTAAATCTTATTTTATATAATTTTTACGAAGCTACAAGATGCTTTTTACAGATTTTAAAAGTTCAAAATAACTTTTGAGATATAGCCGGTCAAAGTCGGGGGCAACATTAGGATCCTTATGGGAAGCGCAAACTAAAACGGCAAAAATAGACTATTTCACTAAAAATCTATCGTCTCCTACGTTTTTTGAGATAACTACCTCAAATTTTCAGGAAATGTTCCTTGATATATTTAGAAAATTCTGTCGGAAGGAATTTTAAAAAAAATTTTAAATAAAAATTTTATATAAAAAATAAACAAAAAAACAGTTTTTTTTAGTTTTTTTGTTATAAAATTTTTATTTAAAAATTCAATCAGTTTTTTAGGTTATACTTATCAAAGAGTAAAGTTTATATTAAAATACATAAAACCTGTTATGTATTTTGTAATAAAAGTTAATTTTCAATTGCCTTACTGCATTTGATTGCTTAGAAAACTAATATGAAAAAAAAATCATGTAGTAGGGATAAAATAACATCACTTAGAAAAAGTAATTATTTTACTTCATATATAACCCTTATAAATAACTTTCACAAGAATACTTTAAACTTTACTATTAAGTAGTTAAATAATCTAAAATAATTAACTTTTTGTGTAAAAAAACAGTCTAGATTAAAATATCACTTAAAAAACTAGTTAATTTTTAGATTGTATCTCTTAAATCAGAACTTTAAGAAAAATTTCACTAAGGAACTACTAATATGTATATAAGTTATATCAATGCTATTATAACTTTTCAATTAAATTTGCTTAAAAATATGCAAAAATTAATAAACTATGTAAATATTAGAAGACTTAAAAAAAACATTTAGTACATTATTTTGCTAGCTTTTAAGAATGAAAATGAATTTATACCTTTACATAAGAGGCTCTTAAAATAAAAAATATACAAACTCTACTTAAAAATTTTTTATTTCATTTAAACAAGTAAAGTTTTTTAATTTTTCATTTTAAGAGCCTCTTATGAAAAGGTATAAATTCATTTTCATTATCAAAAAGGGTATAACGAAAAAATATATTTAAAATTGCAATGTTTTACAATTGCTTGCTTTCTAAAAAAAGCGTTTTTCAGCTTTTTATAAAAGTTAAGAAATATTTATAATGATATAAGACAATAACTTTAATGTGATAAATTAAGGCCAAATGTAATTATAGCTATGGTGAATATTTAATGATGATTGCAGCGTGTAGTGCTAGCAGTGCTCAATAATGAACCTTTTCCTTTGTTTCATACTCTTTTAGACTTTCTTTTAATACTTTTTTTCGCTTTGCTTCAATACTCTGGTAATCTTTTCCATAATTAGTAGATGTGACAATAGCACCTGGGTTAAGTTTGCTTTTTACTCCAGAAAATTTCTTTCTGCGTGGAAGCTTGAGTGTTTTTGGCACATTTTTGGCAAAATTGCTGCTCCATGCTGTTTGTTGTTTTCTTTTCAGATCATTTTCATTAATTTTTCCTGATATTTTGTCATTTGAAGAAATGCGTGTTGCGTTATTGGTGTTTATCATATCGATTGAACTACTTTCAAACTCAACCTTTTTATAGTCGCGTTTGGTAAATTGGGGAGTTTTTATTTGATCTATTTGTTCGTGTTTGCTAAACTTGTAAATTTTTAAATCTTTTTCTTTTGCACTTTTTACCTTGTTTTTATAGAAAGCCGTTTCATCTATGTTTTCATTAAAATCTGACGCTGTCATAATACCACTACTGATAGAAACACTATCATCAGCAATTATGTTACTTTCTTGTACGACTCTATAAACATTGTGCTCATGAAACATGTCATCTTTTACACTACTAGTTTTATATTTGATCCTTGAAGAGTTTACTGCTTTGTTTGTCGGTGTAGATGACTTAACACGATAATTTATCAAGCTATCAACGGGCATTAAATGTTTTATTCTTAATTTGTATAAATCTGTTTTATCATTTTTATTACCTACCGAATCCGATGAAGCATCAAGGTGGTAACTAGAATTTTGAGGAAGTTCTTCTGAGATTTGCCTAAAAATAGTAAGAAATTTAAAAAAAAAACACATACTTTTTGTTAAGTTCAATTAGTAAAATTACTTTCTATAAGCTGTTGGATTGATTTTGTATATATTTTATTAACTTATAAATTATTAATTTAATATTTTTTTGAAATTAAGTGTACTCAATAAAAATTTAACCTATTTAAGACTTAATAAAATTACCAAGAGTAATAGTATTTAAATTAAATAAATTAAAGTATAAAATTTTGTCAAAAAAATACTAAGATCAGTACTGATAAAAAAAATTTACCTCATAATGGATAAATAAAACTTTGAAGAACTGAATTGAAAAATTAAACTAAAAAAACTCTTGTTGTCCTTTAATGATAACAACATTCCTTATAGTTTTAATAAACATTTTATTATTAAAAACTTGTTAGATTAAAAAGCCTAGTTCACAATGACAAACTTAAAAATTGATTTTAAAAAACGTACAACTTAGTTTCTTTTTAAACTAATATTTTTTTGTTTTTAATCTATGTTCGAAAACTTACATAGACAATTATATATACGAATACACACATCTTAAAAAACAAAGAATTGCTTATAAAGTTAAATGTCTTGTTTTATTCCTAATATATAGTTGCTATAATAAGCAGTATGTTTAGCTCTCAACTATTGTTTGACATATTATTTGCAATGTACTTGTTTTCGATAAAAGAAAAGTGCTTTGTAAACATTTTTAGTTATTATTATTCTGAAATTGTAAAACAATATAAAACATTTTTAGTACTCTGTACTTTTAAGAAAAATTTGCATTCATGAGTATTTCATTAATTTGTGGAAGTTTAATTAATTTTTTAAGTGAACTGTTTAATCTACAAACTTCGTGTTGTCAAAACAAACAGAAATTGTAAATATTCTTAAAAAGATGATTGTGCGTACCATTAAACAAATGACAAGAATAACCTTATTCACAAGTTTTCAATTATTGTGACGTAATAATAAGCAGTATGTTTAGCTCTCAACTATTGTTTGACATATCATTTGCAATGTACTTGTTTTCGATAAAAGAAAAGTGCTTTGTAAACATTTTTTTAATAAGTAATGATGTACTTACAGGGTTCGTGCGCGAAATTTTTTTCATTGAGCCTGACTGAGACCAATTTAGCCTGACATATTTTCAAAGTAAGGAAAATACCCTTTAGAAGTCGTTTTAGGTATTGGGGGGTCTTGATTAGTACTATTGTAATCTCCGACTTCAACCAGCTTTATCTCAAAAATATGTTGAGCTTTAAAAATCTGTTGAAAGCAACTCATAGCTTAGTTACAACTCAATAAAATAAGACTAAATTGTGAAAAAGGTGATTGAACCCCATCCCCTATGCCCTTAACATAACAAATTCAGTGATAAGTTTTATAAAACGTGTTATATCTAATCTATTACTAGTGTAAAAATTTAATATATATTACTTAACACAATCTTTCAATTTAATTAAGCACTAAGTAAAAATATTATAAACAGAAGACTTATAATAAAACAACGTGCATTGTCGTATTTTATTAAAATTTAAAATGAAACGCTTACACGAGTATTAAAAATAAGTAAAAATTATTTTTTATAGTATTTTGGCTAGTACTTAAAATTTATATATAATTATAAATCCTAAACTCTAAATAAATATAGTGATTGTTGATGTCATATCAGATTTAAAAAGCTTACACTTAAACTAAAAAAAAAACCTTAAATATTTTGTTCGTGTAAAGAAAAATAAATTGTGCCTAAAATTTGTACTCCTGTGATTCTTGATGTCATATCAGATTTAAAAAGCTTACACTTAAATTAAAAAAAACCTTTAATATTTTGTTCTTGTAAAGAAAAATATATTGTACCTAAAATTTGTACTCCCACAAAACTAAGTACTTGTATCTAAAAGCTAAGTTTTAGTGTTATAATATGTCTAATAACTTTGAACACACAGTAAAACATATGAATAAACTGCTTATAGTTTTAATCTAAAAAGTATTTGGTATAAAGCCTTTAAATAAGAAATTAAAACAGTTCAACCAACTAAGCTCTGAAAAACATATCTGATGTAAACAAATTTAAACAAACAGCTAAGTTGTTGAACTAAACTGTAATGTTTAAACTGTGTTTTTTTTTATGAATTTTCATAATTATGACTTATATAATCTACTCACAACAAAATAATGAAGATTCTTAAATTTTTTTTAGAGATTCAACAAATGCATTTATTTTTACAAATACTGACTGATTTTTTCTTTAATAACTAAATTTTTATTTAGAAATAAATTTACATCCCAATTTGATCTTAAAAAGATTTCTCAATTGTTTTTAATCAAAATTTTCAAGCACTTGAACTGAGAAAACTGATATTCTCCAATTTTTAAATAAAAAACTGATTTAGCCTGACGTTTTTCAACTTTTTTCAAAAAAACTGATTTAGCCTGACGCGCACGAACCCTGTACTTATAAGAAAAAACCTTTTTAAATTAAAATATTAATAGTTGTAAATTGTGTTTATGTTTCACAAGATTAGAAAAGCTATATAGCTAAAAATAAACTGTCTAATTAAATACCAACCAAACTATTTACTCACAAAGCTTTCATCATTTATTGACATTATCAATGTAGCAAACGGATGTGAAAAATAAAAACAAAAACACAAAGGTTAAAAAACATAGGAAAAACTGTTAAAAATAAATAAAATAAACTATACTAATCTACAAAAACTATTTTTTCTACTACACTGCAAAAAACATTTCAATTTATATTTAAATTAAATTTAAATAGTAGTTTCAATAAAATCAAAAGTATAAATTTATAAAAAGTAATAAAAGTACAAATGCACATAAAATAATGAATTTATATTTATGAAAAAAAAGCATTATCTTACTAAAATGTATTTTTATTGTTGTAACCCTCTACAAACCACTGTATGATGTTTTAGCTAAGTTAATGCTTGATTTTAGTTTATTCATTTAAAAATGTTTTCTATAGTCTAGATTCTTAAAACTTGGTTGTTCCAAAAATGCAACTTTGTATGCGTCATTAATGTTAAGGTGCTCCAGATTGTTTTTATGATTAAAATAATAGAGTCTGTGTAATGCACATTCATCTGAAAAGAAGACAGTTTATTTCTGAGCTATAGAGCTTTTCTGATTGAATAAAATTGTTTAACTGTCTAAATTAATAGATAACTGGAATTTGTTTAACCCCGGATTTACGGCTTACTTGAGTATATTATTCCAAAGATAAAACAAAAGTTATGGTAAGTTTTTTCGCTTTATGTAAAACTAAATAAAAACAGTTCATGTACTCATTTAAACTTCATAACCGTTATAGAAAAACAATTAAAATACTAATAAATAAAATATTTTTATTAAACAAGTATTACATTATAGTGTTTTGTATAAAACATATTATATTTTAATAACTTGCAAAATACTCTACAAAAAAAAAATACATAACTATTCTAAAGGTTTTCAAAAAGTTTTAAAATTTTAAGTAACACATTTTTTAGGTAAACTTTGATTTTTACCAGCATAGATTTTAAGGAAACGGTCAAACTAAAAGACAAACTCTATTTTGTATTTATTCATATACTCTTTATTTATATAAGAAGTTTAAATACTTTGTAGCTAAAGTCAGAAATTTTTTTTTAAATAATTTCTGTCTTATTTATCTTACCTTTATGCCTGAAACAACAATTATATATTACTAAAACTTAAAAATATAAAAAACTACTCTTGTAATATTTGTACCTAAAAAAAATCAGCAAGCATATTTCAGCTTATCTTTAAAACCAAGAAATGACAAAACTGTACAAATATATAAATTAAAGTTTGTTGTATGTAAAATTTGTATACATCAATAGAGATTTATAATGATTACTTGGTTGAACAAATCTTCAACATATGTGACATTAATAAAAATAGTTATACAATTGTATTTTTGCTAAAAACTAAACACTATCGATTTTATTGAAATAACTCAAATAAAAATTAAATAAGGCACTTATTCTTAGATAACTTTATTTCTGTTAAACATAAAAAAACTCTGGTGTATAAGTAAAATACAGTAGTAATTAGTGAATAATTTACAATAAAATTGGTATTTTTACTCGAATCATATGTTATATATTATATGTTCATTAGATATTAAAATTTTCTTAAATATATAATTATAAGTAGTTCTTTTATAAGATTTCTAAAAAAATTAACATTTTTAAAAAATTTGCAAGTTGAATAAAAAACTTAGGAGTTACATGTATATAGAGTTTAGATTAAACTGAACTTTCAAAAACTAGCTAATTATAATTCTTTAAAAAATTGATTTGATTATAAAAAATTCAAAACTTGTACTACACTTCTATAAAAATTTGAAATTAATTAAAAAAAATATTCATTTATCTTTTTCTAGTTTTATGATACTAAAAATATTTCAATAAATAGTAAATTCAAGAACATAACTTTTGAACAACTAATGCTCAACAACTAATGTTCATATATGATATGTATAGAAATGAGTGGTAAATGGAAAAACATAAAACCTATTCAAAGAGCTCATAAGTACGTCTTCTACTTGTTCTTCTGCTTCATCCAGATTACTTCCAGAGGATTGCGCTACAACTTCATTGTTGTTGTTAGTTTCAGTTGGATCCATAAAGCCAGAGTCTTGTTCGTTTGGCAAATTTAATTCAGCCTCAGTACTATCTTCTTTTTTTTTTTTCAAAAAATATATAATAACAAAAACTTTTGTTGATTTTAGTTTTAGAAAAGTTTAATTAAAATAACAAAGTTTATTACTTTTTTATTATTACATGACATACTCTATTGAAGTTCTACAAAAGTATATTACACAGATGAAAAAGGATAAGGGATAAAAAATGAGTTTAAAAACAATCATTGTTTATATTTACAAAATGTTATACACATTTACATTTGAAAAAATTAAAGTAAAAGGTTTAAATGTTATACAACATTCACTTCTATCTAAATCAATTTAACTGGTTCAATTCATATAAAAACATTTAATCACTAACAGATTAATAAAAAATATATAACTTATGTTTTATGGATAGCTGTTGTAACAATCGAGGTAATCAACTGTATTTAGTTTGATCTAAAATAGTGAAAGTTTTAAGAAAATTGAACAAGGTCTTTTTACTAAAAACTTGTTTTTTTCGGTTCAAAAGCGCATAGTTATAACTAAAATATACGAACTTCTCAATTTTCCAAAAACTAAAGATACAAAAAATAAACAGTTATACGCTTTAATTTTTTCCTTCTACAAATTTTTTTTTATAACTCTTTAAACTATAGTTTATATATTCTATACATTTAAATGAACCATATCAAATGGTTTTAACTTTTATATATTGTTTTTAGTTTTGCTAAGCCTTTATTAAACGCAAAGAAAATTGCTTATATGGTTTAAACTCCATAGGGTTGCCACTGGTTTTTAAGATAAAATCTTCTTGATTTTTTGAATTTTTTCCAGGTTTTTGAAAGTACACGTTTTCGGGTATATTTTTAGTTTAAAGTTAAGTTTAAGGTTAAAAACTGTCTTAAATAGTATAACAAAATTGAAAAGATACTGTAAAGCTACTTTAAATGAATTTCTCAATAAAAAAATCTTTGATGATGACAAAAAATTTTTATGCATATGATAAATTTTTTGTTTCAAATCAAAACTTTACTACTTAACATGTAAAAATTGTTAAAAATTTCAGGTTTTTTAGCCTAAATTGTCAAATTACATGTTTCTCAAGGATTCAAGGTTTTGTGGCAACCCTGTAACCATTATAGGTTTACAAGATGTCTTTTACAAAAATACATGTAAAATTTGCTATTTAAATCATAGTATTCCAAAAAAAGACCTTTTTTAAACACTTATAGTTGAGCAAATAAAAGTCAATCTTTCAGTTTAAGTTACTTATACATAAAAGCGAAATAAAACACAATTTTGGAACAAGATTAGTTTAATATATACAAACTAGCCTCAGTTGGAGTTTGCCTAACTAGCCTGAGGAAATAGAAACCTAGGTAAAAACCTTCAAAAATTAAAAAAAAACTTCCATTTAAAACATATGTAATCCAACAACAACAACAAAAAAGTTAAAACCAGCGTACCTTGAACGTAATCTTCTTCCATTTGAAGGACTTCACTAACCACTGAATTTTCAGGAAGGTAATCCAAATTCTTGTTGCTGACTACTGATGTGCGATGGTGACGAACTGAAGGCACAGGTGACCCCACTGATGGCAACGGTGATGACTTCATAATCCGGGAAGATTGCGGCTGAGGAGTTTCAGGAGAAGAAGGAGGGTGATTTTGTTGAGTTATGGGAGGAAGGACGGAAAAAGCTAAGGAGTTCCAGAGTGGAGGTTGCTTTGGTAGGATGTACAACTCAGGAGCTAGACTCTTTGAGAATTGTATCAAATATTACAAAGTTAGTGGGAACTCTACTTGATGCTTATCACTTGTTTAAACGAAAATATCAAAATACTTTAAACTAGCATAACATAATAGAAATAAAAAAACATTTATCTATGAAATTAATTAATTAGCTCAAAAACAATATCTTTTTTTTTTCGAAAATATGTTTATTCTCTACAAGTTTATAAGCTTAATTCACAAATTTTAAACATTAAAAAATTTTCATAAAAATAGCCAATTAATTTAAATATGATATAAAAAAAGTAAGTTTTTAAAATTAGTAAGCTAATGTCAAAAAGATAAAAAAAATTTAATGGCAGTTCCTTTCTGTTTTTGTTATAGGTTTACCCTAATAAGGAAAGCAAATTAAATCGAAAATATTTTATCAAAAACTATTCAGTTTTAAAACCTAACTATAACTAGACTAAAAATGTATCTTAATAAAAAACAACTGGTAGTTTTTTATTGCAAGATAAAAAAGCAGTATACATACAAATAATTTTAAACTCACTTCAGGAGGAAGAAAATTTCTGGTGACTAAATCAAACTCCTGTTTTTCTCTAACCTTGATAGTTTAAAATAAATCATTAACTTTTCAAAATAATGTTTGATTTCGACGGATATTTTTCTATAATCTAGCTAGTAAACGTACAGTTAATCTTTATCTTAATTAAAAAGATGTCAATATCTCAAAGAATAAGTTGTAATAAGATATTTATACTCATTCAAACATGTTTCTGTGTATAATATTTTACTTGCTTACACAAAAATTAACAGAACAAGCTGAACTACATAAAACAAATAAAAATATTTGAAGCTGGTTAAAAAAATACTAGTTTTTAAAAAGCTTCCAACTGTCTTTGCAGTTATAAATCCTTGATATAGTTTAATTACTAAAGTATGAAAAAAACTAACACATAAACTCAATTCTTTTGTTAATTTGTTATAATTTTTTAGAGTGGTATAGAGGCTTGTATTTATTTATAAATATTATACAAAAACTATACATTCTTTTACTTGTATAAAACTCACTAGAACAAGACGCTTTCCAATTTGCTTTAAAAACACATACTTTTCTGGAAAAACGTCTTTTCCTAGTTGAACATTTATAGAGTGGCGAATTTTGTTTATTTTTGTTCCAGGATGAACTCTAAATATGAAATTTAGTTAGCATACACAATAACAAAAACTAAATTAATTAGCAAATTCAATTTAAAATCAGTCTATTCATATATAATAATCATTTTATTGGTGATCATATTTCGAAAGTAATAACAACTATAAACAAAAGAAAGTAATAATTTGTTTTGTGTTAAAACTTTTTTGAAATATGTTGAACTTTTAAAAACTTTGTATTTTTTTAATTACTATTCTGGGAAAATTTAACATATGTACACACTTAACTAATATGTTGTTTTGTTTTAAAATAGTAAAGAGTGCTCTTTACATTATAACAAAGGTGAAGGTCATTATTTATGGCGCGAAACATTTTAACTTTGTTGATGATGGTCAAAATAAATTCTGGTTAAAACTGATCAAAATGAGTGTAGACTAAAATATCATAATAAGCTGACAATATCTTAGACGTTTGGCTGTGAACAATTTGGCTGCGCCAATTTTTTGGACTTCCCTTACAAACGGAAGCTTCAGTGCATATGCTTGGACAGATCTCAACAGCGTTTCTCGCGACTATGCATGCCTGATGAATCCTAATAAGGACAAAATCGGTCTTAGGTTTCGTGGATGCTGTTGTCAATGGCCATGTGGTAAAGTTTATTATTTATTATCCACTTTATAACATTACAAAGTACATTTTATATAAACAGACACAACTTTACAAGTATTTTGGGCTCGATTCTTTATACACTAAGCCTTCATCAAAGTAATGATTATTTTAACAAAATTACCAAACATCATTGTCAAAGATCACTATGCTGTCTAAAATGGCTTCGTATAAATGGAAGTACTTGTCAAAATTCAAGCCATCACTTTTTTTGTTGCAAGATCACCCACAAACAATTTGTGGATTGTGTTTGTTAAATATCTAAGGCATATTTAATTTAAACTTGAACTTTAAATTGTCTGGTTTTACAACTGACTTCCTAAAATTAATTTCATGCTTATCTAAAAATTTTCCACCAGCATTTAAACACATGTCAACTGAACCTCTTTTAGCAGACTCATCAAAACTATATGGGCTTAATCCACAAACAAAAAGTTTGTTTGTTTCATTTTTCTATCATGTACTTTTCTCTAACACTTTGTCCAGCAGTTTTTACTTACAGAAGCTAGAATATACAGTAATCTTTGTCTTGAGTAAGCAGTTTTTAGGTAAACACTTTCTTTGAGTACATACTTTTGAGCCAAAACCTTTATTTTCAAAACTGAATTTATAACTTAGACTTTTTAAGTACATACTTTCTAGCTGTCTTGAGGTGCGTACACAAGAGTAAAATTACCTCACTTTAATTTTTTCCTGCTCTATTTGAATTTTTATTCAGTTTTCTACACATACTACAACTTGGTTCTTTAGGGAATAAACAATGATTTATCAGTATTAGGAAACTGAGACCTTGTCAGTAGGTTGTACAATCGTATCACCTACCATTTTCTTTACCTTAATAAAACTAATGTCTTATCACCAAGACGTTCAAATCATAGTACTCCATTGCAAGTATTCTCATCTGCTAGACCAGTTACTAGTATTTCTTTTACAACAATGTTTGTGAAGTTTACTACTTGATTGCAGGACAAGTACAGGTGTAAGAACATGCTATGGCTTTTCTTTTTAAAAGTACAGCAAATGATTTAGTATTCCTAGTCAAATCCTACCCTGTACTGAGGAAGCTGAACGCTGGAAAATTACCAGAAACTAACAGAAATGAGTACCGCAAGCTGCTTGTAGATGCACAAAATCTACTATTTAAAATACTAATTGCTTGAAACATGTGTTCTCTTACATTTTTTTAAACAAATATGTTTTGTAGTAATAAAGCCTGTTTTCTGTAACTTTTAAAATATATATCTTATACTTAAACTCATTTATCACTCATTGTAACATTCAGAATGTTCAAATAATTTAAGGATTGGTTTCTTAAAAAATTGAAGTCCCAAGCTTTCAAGACTTTACAGAATTTTAGTGAAGTTCTAAACTTTCAAATAAACTAACTATAGTAAAATCGCCCTCCATAAGTTTGTACCTTTGGTTAAAATGTTCAATACTTAAAGTAGCTTTAAAAAGACTTTGTTTTTGTTTAATAAAAAGTCATTTATGTTATTAAGCTTTCATGGAATAGTCAATTTAATAGTAAATTAATTTGTTGGACCCCTGTATATAGTGTAAGGACGGTCAATTCAAATTTGCAATCAATTCCTACCCTATCAAATCTGAAAACAGCTTACTGACCAAGTGTGAGGGTTAAGGGTAACAGTAATAGTAAAAAATTAATAAAAAACATGTGAATAAAACACAAAATAATTAAATAAAGAAAAAAAAAACTTGGGTGGGAATTGTGCGGGTGGGAATTGTAAGTATACTTATGTTCAAGCAAAAGTTTATTGATAATCAATATTATAATTTAATTAAAAAGCTTTTATGTAATTTTTAACTGTACACAATACTATCAACTTAATTAAAAAAAAGTTTAATTTAATATTTAGAATAAAGAAGCAATAAGAAAGTCAAAAAAAAGTCATAGTTTTAACAAGTACATTAACACTTTATTCACGCCAAATGGTAATTAATTTATAAGTACATAGCAATGTGTTATAGATATTAAGGAAGTTACCAGATTTATTTTAATATTTTCTATATAAGTAAAATAACTAAATATAATTACTAAACTTTTTGCTTATCTATGCTCAATACCAGTCAAAGCTATGTTTAGCAAATACTTCAGAAGTTTAAACTCAAAAGTTGATATCCAAAACTTGTATTAACAAAAAAATATTATTAAATTAAATAAAATGATTAATTACAAAATTTCAACTGTAAACAACGTTTTTGTAAGTATTTTTTAATTAGATTACAACATGGAGTAAAAAAGTAATGCACTAGTCAATAGTTTCCATAAATTTTATAGTTAAAAAAGTAAAATTTATTAAAACCTGTTAGTATTGTTTATTTGAAGTAAAATGCAGATAAAACTTTTATTTGATAATAGTAAATGAAAAAATAAAAATTAAACTTTGTCTATTTATATACTCACCTAATAAAACCTACAGAAACAATACTTGAAACTATATCCAAGTTAGCATAATTGTATTTGTCACTCCACAAGTTTACTGGTATATAAGAAATGTGTACATCCACTAACTGCAATAAGTTAAAAATAAAAATTACTAAGATATTTGTACCTAATTGCATGTTTATTTAGTCTTTAAACTATTCAAAAGAATAATTAATAAACTTTATTACGCTAAAACAAATTTAAAGGTTTCCAAGTATATACGTTTTTTATAAAGGATGCACTTAGTTTTCAGCTAATACTTTATTATAGTTTGGACAAAAAAAAAGAAAAAAGAGAAATAATACATGGTTAAAACTTTAAATTAAAAATTAGACTTTTTATTTGAATAATCTTTTTTGTAATAAAGTTTTCTATGAAAGCAAAATAATTCAAACTATTTTTTAATATTTCCTATTTTTGAGTTAGAATAAACATTCTAAAAATTTATGAACTTTACTTAAACGGTTGTTAAAAAAAATAGCTTAATTCTCCGTAAAAAAGCCTGAGTTAATGGGTAGAATTGAAAAATTTTAACTAAGAGTAGTATTATTACTAAATTCATAAGAAAAAAACACAACTAAAATTGATTAAAAACAACATAATTTTGAAGATAAGATTGACTTTTAAGTCATTTTTAAGTCTTTTAACTATCCAGAAAGTAACAAAAATTCTAAACCTAACTTAATAATACTGATTTAATGGCCACCTTGTGTTTAACCAACCTTAAATAAAACTTCAGTTGAATCATTTGATACATTGGTTTTTAGTAGCAATCTATTAACCTAAAAGATGAAATTAACAAACTTTATTAAGTTTAAATCCTAAAACTACTATCAGACTATTTACATCTAAACACATGAACGAATTCAGTAACTTAAAATATCATAAACATCAGTTATAAAACTTACAGAACCAAGATTTTCAGAACTTGTGTAAAGAATTTTATTGCTGTTCATAACCTTTAACTTTCACATATTTATCTGTAGTAAAGTAATTATATTGTTTTTGAAATATGTTTAAAACTTAAAATTAAGAAACTTTTTAAATGTTTGATGTAATACTTCTTAATGAGTTCTAAAAAAAGTTTACTACACAATTGGTAGGTGTCTAGGTGTTTAATTTTACTACATATCTAGTTGTTACACTCACTTTCTTATCAAAAAAGTATAGTCAAAACTTATTTACAGAAAAAGAAAATAATTATAATTTTTGGCAAGTCAAGTTCAGTATACTTTTTTTATTGAAAAAATAAAATAATAAACAACAAAATAAAAGTCCATAAAATAAATTTTAAGTTAAATATGTGTTCAACAGTTATTGTGACTCTTTTTAAAGATAAACTTAGTTAAAACATCAGCATTATAAAAAATTACATAAATCAGTAAACAAACATAATTGTTAAACATCATACATGATATTTATAGTAAAATAAAACTAAAGACTGAAATAAGGTATTTTTATAACAAAACAAAAATTTTAGTTTAAAAATTAAAAATTAAATGTATTTATAAAATAATGAAAACAATTAATTACAATTCAAAATTTAAAGAGATCCTAGCAAAGGATAATGTGGCAACAACAATTCAAAAAAAAAAATTGTAAAATATTAAAAGGCTCACTTGAAAATAGAAGCTACTGCTAGAAAATTAAAATTCAGTTAAGCTGATAAGAATTATAAGATCTTAATTACACAGCTTATAAAAACTGCACAAACAATATGTAATTTTAAGGTCAATTTGTTCAATGACTAGATATTCACAGAATACTTTGGCTATTTTTTAAACTAATTTATCTAAAAAAAATTTTTCAGACTCTTAAAGACTATTAAATTTGTTCTTAAGTAAAACGTCTAAGAATTAATGGAAGATTTCTTGTTTCCTTTAACATTAAAAACTTGTTAATTTGTGCACCTTTAAATAAAGGTTTTAGTATTAGTGCTGAAACATTATACAGCTTAGAAAAACTATTTCTAAAAAGAAAAGTTTATTTTAACTAAACTAGTAGTAGACACTGAGTTTAGCTTTAGTTAAGTTGGTATAACAAACTTTCTTAATTTTCAAAATCTACTTAATATATACGTTTTAACCCTTACCCTAATGCATCACATCAAAATAGTAGAAAATATACAAATTCTCAGTCTCAAAACATTTTTTACATACACTCTAATTTTTATACCATGATCCTAACTCTTACAATCCTTACCTTTATTCATTGAAAAATTATTCAAATTAATAAGCTTTTCCTAAAATTACTTAAACTGTCCTCTGCTAAGAATTTTATGATTGTATAGCAACTTGGATTACATTTACACCTACAGCTGGGATTCCCAAAGAGCAGGGATTTCATAGCACTAGAAATTATAAGCTTTGGCTTTGATAGAATTTTGCCATTTTTCTTCCCTGCAAAGATTAATACTTATAGATTCTAGCTATTTTGTAAATAATTACTATATATCCAAAAACTTAAATTGCTTTATATCCTCTAAAATTAACAAACTGTTTTTTTTTTTCAGTTAAGTATGATTTAGTAATTGATGCATTTTCCAATTTATTCTTATAAATTCTAATTTGTCTAATATATTTCTATTCATTTAGTCAAATACCTTGCTCAGATCCAACAAAAAGGCACAAACTGAATATCTCAAAGAAGGGCTAGTGTACTTTCCACAAACTCTGACAAAGGTAAATTAGTTGGTGCTCCTCTCTAAATTCAAACTGAGAAGTATTGAAGATATTGAACTTGGTAAGTTATTTTTAATGACTAAAACATCTTTTCTATAATTTTTTTTAGTGTGTTTACTGAATGACAAAAAAAGGGCATCTACAAGTTTGGTCCAAGGAGCTTGTGTACAAGAAAACTTTTGGTTACAGCGTCATACACCATGGATACAGTTTAATGTCTTGTCCAGGACTAACTTTATATTTGATACAAACTTTGTTAACAATATTTAAATTAAAAAAAAAGTAGAAGTTGTACCAGACACAATACGTATATATTTATGCTTATTTGAGCAAACTGTTGTAATTTAGAAGTAATTTTACATTTTTAAACTATAGTTATTGCAAAGTTATTTAATTTATTTTAAAGCTTTAGTATGTTGGTAACAGGTAATTCCCCAATACATTTAAAGAAAATTTTCTGAAAGTTAAAAAGTAAGCTCGAACCATACCTATAACAAGAGAATTTTCTTATAAAAAGCTATATATAGAAAAAAACAGGTAATTCATATACCAATTAATATGAAAAATAAAAATTAACGTTTAGTTTTTTTGTCTTTATAAATTATCTAGGTACTACCTTGACCTATGGAATCGTTCACTTTCTAACTGCAACTAATTCCAATATAATAAAATGATATATCTTTTCAATTTAAGCAGAACAAATTCCTACTTTGTTAATACCATATAAAAAATTATAAACCTAATCTTAGTTTTCTTATGCCAAAGACCAAGGTTTTTTTTATGATTGATTCTCTTAAAATATGTTCTGGTTATTAAGCAAATATTTACATCTACCATATTAAGCATAATTGTAAGAAGTAAATAAATTTTAACACGGAATACTTAAAATATTTATAAAAATGTTTATGATTTTTATATTTTGTAAGTAATGATGCAAGTTTAATTGTTTATCAAATTAATTCCAATTAACAACTAGCAAGATTGTATTATACATACTTCGTTGTAACATTATTAATAGAAATACTCAGAAAGATTATGATATGGAATGGATAGTTGCACTCAAAACTTCTACCAATCTGTATCTGATAAATAAAAGATACTAAAAGCAAAATAATTAAAAAACTTAAATAAGCTAAACATCAAATAATACTGTAATATAGTGGTTAAACTTTTATTCGACAAACTTTTTTTTAAGCTAAATTTTTTTTAAGATCGAAAGTAAGCTTGAGGTAAAGTGAGGGGGATATCAAATCATTGAATCATTGGTTATAACATATATTGTATGCTAAAAAAGAATATCAAACTATAAATGTTCTGATACTAAAGTTTCTGATAAATATTCGAAATAGTTTAGTTAAGGAAAGCATTAATAACAAACATAAAAGTATTACAATCTTTGAGGTTATTAAATTTTATACTTCCTTTAAATTTTAATATAATAAAAAATAAAATAAAATCATTATTCCCATTCTTATTAATGGAACATTCTAGTTTTATGATAATTAAAAGTTAAAATAGTTTGCATAAATTGTGTTTTTATAAACAATAAATAAAACTAACATGGACTAATTATATTAGTTTAAGTTTTAAATGTATTAAGATAAAATTTGTTTCGTACACCATAGTCCTTATACAAAGTTTTCAAAAGTACTTTCCTTTTATTTTCAAATTTATATTTTCAATACTGCAAGGAGCATTTCCATAAAAATTCAATTTCTTAGTATTAACTTTCTATTACAAGTTTTAAAAGCAGGAGAAACTCGAGTAGGAGCAACTTGAGCAGAGAAAACTTGAGTAGGAGCAACTGGAGTAGAGGCAATTTGTGCAGAGGCAACTAGAGCAGAGACAACTTGAGCAAGGGCGATTCGTGCAGAATCAGATTTTTTTTTATTTGATATCAAGTAATTAGCTTTTTGCATTAATTATACTTTTTTATAGTCACTTTAATTTTTTAACAAATAAATATTTTGTTACATTTACAAATTGATGTAGCTGAACTAGTTTGAAATAAAAGTTTTAAGCTTGGGGATATTTTTTATTTCTTTACACCCCCTAAAAAAATACTACGCGACGTCACTGCAACCCGCCCTTCCACTTCAGTAGGATTGGCAAGCCCATCAACGAGGTAATTCAACATGAAGGCCAGCGTCCTTATTCCAAATTCGTTAGCTTTGATCCAAATGAATCGTTTGTCGCATTCAGACTTTAAAGCGCAGCTCAAAGTTTAAAAAAAATTCGTCCGCATTAAATATTGGCTTGTAAATAAGTATTATAAGAAGACAAATGAAGAGTTCCTTTGAAACAACCGCTATGTTAGGTTAGTTGCTTTTAGTTTAAGATTTACACCCTTTAAGAAAAATAATACAGTACAACCTCGATAATCTGACCATGTTGGGCAATTTTTCTTTTTGTATCAAGGCCGGATTACCCTTTACCCGGATAAGAGCAATTTTTTTTTAAATAATCTAACTCTTTTGTGCATTGCGATGCAAACTCCCACCAAATTTTGTTAAGGTTAAAATTATTTTAAATTTTTCTCGAGGAACCAAAAATTTAAAACAGACAAAGAATAAACTTTTATAACGTTTAAAAGCGACTAAGGCATTTAGTTAGCGCAGTATTTTCATTACAGTATTTTTAGCTTTCAAATTATAACAATAATTTTAACTGAAATGATTAAATCTTCTCGACTTTAATCAGCCGGATTAGTCAAGAACTGGGTTAGTGAGGACCGGGTAAGCAAGGAAGCACTGTATATACACGGTAAAGCTGCAATATTCAGGTAGCTCATATGACAGTGCTGATAGGAACAGTAGCAAGGTAGAAACTGCACTTTACAAAAATGTGTGTGTTTAAAAAAGATTCGTAAATTATTTAGAGAGTTTATTTAAACTACAAAATTCGCACTCAATTTTTCCAAAACTTACAATACGATTCCGCCCGCAATAAATCCCTTGGCGGAGTAGCAAGCGTCCTGACCTCTAAGGCAATCCTCCTCCTTAAACCCCTCTGCGTCTTTTTGGTTGTCCTTGCCCCTTGGTGAGCTTGTATCCTGCGAGACATTTAAACCGGTTGAAGTTCCGTCGCGTACTGCGTTACTAAAAAGAATGAAAATCAACTGTTTAGCCCTAATTTTCATCAATAAAAAATTCTGTACAAGTGTTTTTATTAGTAAAAAAAAACTTTGTTGTCTTCTTTTCTTTAAAAGCTTTTTCTTTTAAAATTGTTTTTTGAGTAGAGTTATACTTATTGGAGATATACTTATTGACAATGTCTTTCTAGATTAATGACTAAAACTACATAAGTTAAATATATTAACTAAATACTACAAATCAATTTGTTTTTTAAACATTAACAACGATTTTGTTGAACTAAACGTGAATGTCTACTTTAAGGTTTATAATACTACAATTTTTTAACTTTCTTTTATGAATAATCTTTTTATCTAAAACTAGGACAAATAATTTAGTCATTTTCTATATATTATAACATTTTATAGATTTGAATACAGGATAATACAACCGTTATGTTACTATATTTACGAAGTTCAAGAATAATAAATATATTTTACTGGTTAAAAAACCCTATTGAACGTTTTTAAGCTTTAAGATGAGTTATTTTAT
Source organism: Thalia democratica (assembly GCF_965202585.1). NCBI lineage: Eukaryota > Metazoa > Chordata > Thaliacea > Salpida > Salpidae > Thalia > Thalia democratica. The sequence goes on along the minus strand of NC_139166.1, from coordinate 44,875,013 downwards.
GTACAAGTTAGTTAGTTTTTGTAATTAAAATTGGAATGAATTAAAAAACTATGATAATCAAACATAACATTCAGATAACAGGTAAGAAAATATTTTTTATCATGATTAAGTTATTTCTTTAAGCTTATCAAACTAACTATATAATAATACATCAAACTAAAGCTTGTTTAAAGATAGTATTGTTAATTTAATTTACACTAATGAAATGTTTTTAGTTTGATGTTATTTACATAAAACGATAGAAGAAGTCAAAGAGTAGCTGCTGACTAAAAGTTTTAGTCAATGCATTCTGACTAAATTAAAAAACAAAGTGTGTTTATTGCTTAACAACTTTCAATAAAATAAATTTTTTTATCTAATTTCCTAAAAAAAAATAATAATTTTGATTTTCAGTAAATAAAATAAGTTAGTAATTTATAAACTTTAATTTAATCTAACAACTAAATTTTTCAATAAACACATTGATAACAGTCTTTAAAACATAGATATTTTCTGTACTCAAATTAAGGTTTGAAAAATATGTTTAAAAGTCATAGAAAACACTGGTATGTAAACGAAAATAAAAATCAAACAGAAGCAACATTGTTTTAATTAAACAAAAACAACAAATTTGTAATAATTATCCTTGTTAAAGAAATATATCTGTTTGTTTTTTTTACATTGTTTTTTTCAGGTCTTTTTTGTTCAAATACCAGTATTTTCCCTGAATTTTAAACATATATTTTCTGAATCAAATTTAAATACTGATGACCTTAAAAATATTTAGCTATCAAAATTTAAAAAAAAATTGTATAAAACCTTAAGTTTCATTTTATTTACTAAAAAAAAAAAGAAATTTAGTTTCTATTTACAAATTTACTTCTAGAGTAAACATATCTAATACATAAAAACATCAAAATTACACCAATAGTAACAGTTTCAAAGAAAAATCCGTAACAATCTAAAAATATTTTTTCCTTTTTTGTATTTTTATCCCTAGTAAAGTAAAAAAAAAATCTTTAAAATTGTTTCAAATTGAAAAATAATTATCTTATTAGTAAAAAAAAACCGTGTTGTTTAAGAAACTTCAAGCAACCTTTTAGGTTGATTAAATGCTTAGTTGAAAATGTGGTATATAAAGCGACAATCAGATCGGAAAACAAAACAAAAAACTATTTGGGCTTAACGGGTGGAACTTTCAAAAAAAAGATGGTACAATCATATTAGTGACTTTAAAAACTACAAAGAGAACGGAACAGAAATATCGAAGACTTCCATATATACTTCGATTCAAAGTATATATGGAAGCTTAAAAATAAAAACATTGACTACAAAATAGATTGGGAAACTATCCACCATATTGGCAAAGCCAAAAACCTACAAAGCATTTGCAGTACTTGCATATTAGAAAAGGTTGCGATCGCTAAAGCAGACAGAAGGGATAATCTAAACAAACGGTACGAACTACGAACTCTTTTATTCCTGCCCGCACTTCTGAAAACTCCACTTCAAAACTTAAGTTACCCGTAATACAGGTTTTATGCATGCTTTTTAATTTTTGTAGCTATAATTTCTTAAAGTTAAAAGTTTTTTTTTCTAAATTATTCAAGCAAAATTTCAAAGTTTCGTATCTATTAGAAGCACAAAATTACTTAAATTTACAATATTCAAGTCACAATAAAATTTTGCTTGATTAAAATGCATCTTAACTTAAGCCCACTTATTACTATTAACCACATTTTCATTTAAGCAATGTTTACTTTGAAAATGAACTAAAGAAAACAGAAAGCTACATACAATTTTTTATTTTTCACTATTATTATTTGTGTTGTTCTATGATTTTTAAACTTAACTAAAATTTAAACTTTGCCAAAAATTCAAACTTATTATTATAATTTAACTCGTTTTGTTTTTAGGTGAAAATTTCTTTTAACTATAAGTTTTAATATAAAGCATTTGAGCGGGATTTTAAATTTTAATAGCGATTAAAAGCACAAGTTTGTTTAAATTTTCAATAATTACGTCACATTTAAAATAAGCTTCATTAAATTCAATTTTAATCTCACTTTATTAATAACACTTTTGCTTAAGCAATGTTCACTCTTTAAATCAACTAGAAGAAAAAAGAAAGCTACATACTGCTTTCATTATTATTATTATTATTGTTGTTATATTGTTTTTAAAACTTAGCTAAAATTTTAACTTCACCTAAAACTCAGTCTTAATATTAAAATTTGATTTGTTTAGTTTCTTAAGTAAAAATTTGGTTTTAATATAATTGTTTAAATGCTATTTTCCATGAATGTCACATATCTTTTTTAGATTTGTTTAAGCACTGATGAGGTATTTGACCGAAACTTAGTTTGTAAAATAAATTTTTGAAAGAATAGTTTTATTATGTAACCTTTTAGGTTTGAAAATTTAGTATTAACTTTTAGATCTACTAATTTATGTAGCTCAGAATCTGACATGTTAAAAAGCTCTGCTTTGTTTACTCAAGCGTGAAATTACTAACTTAAAACAAACCAAAAATAAAACACTTCATTGCTGAATTACCATAGTAACTTTTAGCATTTTAACATCTCTGGCTCAGATGCTTTTCAATATTTTATAATTTTAGTAATATCTATGGGGAAATTACCTTTATTTTCTTAGTGATTATCTTATTTTACAAGTGAATATAGCTAATAATCTAACTTCTACAGATATTTTAAATACAATTCTATATAGAAAGTATATAAATATTGTTTATTGAGCAAATAATAAAAGCTCTCAAAATGTTTTGTTCTAAGACCTGGTGCACAAAAAAACTTTTTGTTATCGACTTGCACACCACATGGAATTTGGACACCTTTTTATGTCTTGTCCAGGACATATTAGTATTTTTTATACAAGACACACAGTTACAATAAAACTAGATATATTTTGAGCAATTCACAATTGCTTACAAAGATAACAACTTCTGGCATTGGGATAGCCATTGGGATTCCCCTTGGGACCAAATTTAACTAATATAACTGTTAGTTATATCAGGGGTCGGCAGGTCAAAAAGGAACATTTTTTTATGTGCTTTAAAAAACATATTTAAAGACAATTTTTTTGGACAAAAAAAAATAAGGCGATAGCATATCCTTTAAATATAACACTAAAATTTTATTTTTGTTTTTTCAATAATATAAATATGTTAAACTAGTTGAATAAATATTTTAATGTGGCCCGCGGGCCGCAGTTTGCCGACCCCTGAGTTATATTGAATTAAAAGTTATTCCTGCTTTCAAAAATAGTTTGTTGTACCTCAGTTATGTTGATGATTGCTTTGTGTTAGTCAGAAGCAAGAAAACTATGGATGAATTTTTGATATTTTGAATAATGCTCATGACTCTATCAGTTTCACAATTGAAAAAGAAAATAATAATGAACTTGCATTTTTTGATATAAAAGTAAACAAAAGAAAATAGGTTTTAAACATTAGTGTATAGAAAGAAAACCTTTACAGGTTGTTATTTGCATTTTTAATCCAACTGTAGTTAAAAGAGAAAAGTGAATCTTTTTTTTTTTTTTTTTAAAGTAGAAAAACATCAGAAAATACTCACTCTCCCCTCTGCAACGATAAACGTTTTCTGAAGGTCAAGCAAGTGAGTTTGAGCTCATCACATGTTATTCCACCTGCCCTATCTTTAAATTTACTAAGAAAAAAAAAACCTTTTAACTAAAAACAAAACTAAAAATGTCTATGTAATAAAAAAAAATTTTTAGCTAACTGAAATAAAAACTAATCCTAACCCTTTATTGAAAAAACCTCTGGTGACACGTCATTTGGCAAACACTCACAAGGTTAAAATCTCAACACTAAAAACCACAAAGTGTGGCAAAATCATGAAGCTCAAATCCCCAAGTAAGTATTTGCCGACGCTACAACAAAAATCACACCAACAATCCAATCATGTGATCACTGCCACCAGTGTGAGCTCTCAATCAGCTGTTGTAAACTCAAATAAACCAATATCTAATTTTAAGTATATAGTTCTAAAAAATTAAAAATAAAAACTAACTAGAATAAAGAAATATTGTAAGTAGGAAAAAAAGATACTATCTGTATTGAAAAAAAACCTTTATATATATATATATCAACAATAAAGTCAATAAATAATAAGAGTTTTTAAAATTTTTTAGTATTTATTTTGTACAAGACTCAAAAAAAATCAAAAATAAAAATAAAAAAAATTAAAAAATAGTAAAATAACAAACAAATAAAATAAGTGAAAAAATAAAAAATAAATAAAATATATACTAAATAAAATAAAATATATATAAAAATTGAATAAAACTTTTAAAATAAATAATTAAAAAATAAATAAAAACTTTGTATTAAATTTATACTTATACCTCTAATTTCTAATAAAAATATAAATAAAATGAATTATTTTAAACATAGCACAATAACAAAATCTAATCAAAATCTAACAGAATCTAATCAGAATCTGTCATTGTGCACATAAAATTTGTTCCCCAGAGTTGCTACTAAGTGAAATCAGACAAATTCTTTTTTCACAATTTGATCTTATTTTATATAGTTTTTACTAAGCTACAAGATGCTTCGTGACATAATTTAAAATTTTAAAATAACTTTTGAGATAAAGCCAGTTAAACTTAAAATCGAAGACAACAATAGGTTCCTTATAGGAGACGCAAGTTAAAACGGCAAAAATAGACTATTTCACTAAAAATCCATCTTGTCCTACGTTTTTTGAGATAACTACCTAAACATTTCAGGAAGTGATCCTTAATATATTTGGAAAATTCTGTCGGAATTTTATTTTTAAACTTTAAAATAAAATTTTATATAAAAAATAAACAAAAAAACTGTTTTGTTTTTGTTTTTTAGTTATAAAGTTTTAAATTTTTAATATTTTTAAATTTTATTCAGACAGAATTTTCTAAATATTGCAAGGAACATTTCCTGAAAATTTGAGGTGGTTATCCTAAAAAACGTAGGAGTAGATTTCTAGTTATTTGTTGTTTTAGTTTACACATCCCAAAAGGAACCTATTGTTTCCTCCGACTTTAAACAGCTATATCTCAAAAACTATTTTAGTTTATACAATCTGTAAAAAGTATCTTGTAGCTTATTAAATACTATTTAAAAGAAGATCAAATTCTGAAAAAAGTGTAAAAAATTTTTAAACAAAAAAAAATCAAAATAATTGGTTCTAGGACCTGGTGTATGAAAAAGCCTTTCAGTTTTCAAGCCGTACACCAACAGTTTAATGTCTTGAAATTAATTTGTATTGATACAATGTGTTGATACAAGAATTTTTTACAAGCATGTCAATTTACGTGTAACTTAAGTAAATTTGTGACCCTTAGATAACATATAAATTATATGTTAATGTTTATTATTAATACAAAATGTAAACCAAATATCTTATACACAAGTATCAAGCAAATATAACTTGATGTTTTATAAATGATTGTTTTTGCATTTAATAAAGAAGTAAAAAAAAAGGAAAAACACTATAAATTCTCAATTGAGTTTATCTTACAAATTTCTATGGAAACTTAGACTTTTACAGACTTGCCATTTTACCTGGAAACCTTGAAAAACCTGGAATTTGACAATTAAGGCAAAAAAAAAATATAGAATTTTAACAATTTTCTTATGTTTAGTTGTAAAATTTCAATTTGACTCAAAAAATCTATCTAATAAATGAAAAATTATTGTCAACATCAAACATTTTTTTAGTTAAAAACATATTTAAAGTAGCTTTACAATGTCTTTTCAATGTTTTTATAGTATTTAACACAGTTTCTTACCTTTAATTAACTCTAAACTATAAGTAGACCTAAAAAATTTGTACTTTTAAAAACCTGGAAAAATTTTTGAAAAAACGAGTGGCAAACATGAGCTTATGATAACTCAGTTTAGTTTAAAATTAAAAAAAAAACTCAGCATGACTCAGGCCAATTACTTTGTTTATAAAAAAACTTTATATAGTTATAATATATTTTGAAATCAGCCATTTTTTTATATAGATCTTAAATGAGATTTAGTTGTTCCAATTTCAATGTTTTTATATTTTATAATCAGTTTTGTTTAAAAACTAGATTTTATTGGTTTCAAAAAGTTTATTGAAATATCTATTAAAGAATTTTAAAAGACTAGTGAAATTCAGGATAGTTTTTTTGACTAGAAGCAAACCTGATAAAATCTTTAGAATTAGAACTAATTTAGAATAAGATAAGCTTAATACAAAGCATGTAAAGCTGTGGTGTCTAAACACATTCTTCTCATGAGTTTAAATTTACTGTTATGAATGTGTAGTTGTTCACTATGTTTTATTATTCCCCCACCTTTTTTTAACAAAAGGTATGGGCTTAATGTAAAAATTATAACAAGTTCATTGACACAACCTTGATTAGTTTTAATGCTCTCTGTTTTCATTAGTAGAGTTTTACTGGCTTGCAAGTGTTAAAAGTTTTAAATAATAAATCAACTTATGTGTTGGAGATAAGTTTAGTGAAAACTCTTTTAATAATCTTAATAAGAATAACAGATTTTGCAATTTATTTACATATTTTAAAGAGCATTTTACCATTTTACTTAAAAAGACAGGGTTGCCACTTTAGCTGGAAACCTGAAATTTGACAATTTATGCAAAAAAAAAAAACTGGAAAAACCTGGAAATACTAACTTTTATCTTGTAAATATACAATTATTTTTTTTAGACTAGCTTTGACCATTTTGGCTTTCAAATGAGTATCATGTTACACTAAAGTTTCATTTAAAATATCATTTCATGTAACCAAGGTCAAAGGTAAAAGTATAAATGGTCATTACCACAACCATCAATCAGTTGTATCTAACAGAGCTAGGAGTAACACAAATTTGTCATGCACTCAGGATACTCGAGACAGTTTGAAATTTTATAAAATTTCAGGGATGACTCATGATAACTCAGTATAGTTTAAAATTAAAAAAAAAACTCAGGATGACCCAGGCCATTTACTTTGTTTATAAAAAACTTTGAATTTATGTGATATTTTGAAAATCTCAGCCAATTTTATAAATATAGATCTTAAATGAAATTTAGTTGTTCCAATTTCAATGTTTTTATATTTTATAATCAATTTTGTTTAAAAACTAGATTTTTATTTGTTTTGAAAAGTTTATTGAAATATCTATTAAAGAATTTTAAAAGACTAGTGTAATTCAGGATAGTTTTTTTGACTAAAAGCAAACCTAATAAAATCTTTAGAATTAGAACTAATTTAGAATAAGATAAGCTTTATACAAAGCAAGTAAAGCTCTGGTGTCTAAACACATTCTACTCATGAGTTTAAATTTACTGTTATGAATGTGTAGTTGTTCACTATATTTTATTATCCCCCCACCTTTTTTTTTAACAAAAGGTATAGGCTTAATGTAAAAATTATAACAAGTTCATTGACACAACCTTGATTAGTTTTAATGCTCTCTGTTTTCATTAGTAGAGTTTTACTGGCTTGCAAGTGTTAAAAGTTTTAAATAATAAATCAACTTATGTGTTGGAGATAAGTTTAGTGAAAACTCTTTCAATAATCTTAATAAGAATAACAGATTTTGCAATTTATTTACATATTTTAAAGAGCATTTTACCATTTTACTTAAAAAGACAGGGTTGCCACTTTAGCTGGAAACCTGAAATTTGACAATTTATGCAAAAAAAAAAAAACTGGAAAAACCTGGAAATACTAACTTTTATCTTGTAAATATACAATTATTTTTTTTAGACTAGCTTTGACCATTTTGGCTTTCAAATGAGTATCATGTTACACTAAAGTTTCATTTAAAATATCATTTCGTGTAACCAAGGTCAAAGGTAAAAATATAAATGGTCATTACCACAACCATCAATCAGTTGTATCTAACAGAGCTAGGAGTAACACAAATTTGTCATGCACTCAGGATACTCGAGACAGTTTGAAATTTTATAAAATTTCAGGGATGACTCATGATAACTCAGTATAGTTTAAAATTAAAAAAAAAACTCAGGATGACCCAGGCCATTTACTTTGTTTATAAAAAACTTTGAATTTATGTGATATTTTGAAAATCTCAGCCAATTTTATAAATATAGATCTTAAATGAAATTTAGTTGTTCCAATTTCAATGTTTTTATATTTTATAATCAATTTTGAACTCCTAAAAAAACTCAGTCTTAATATTAAAATTTGATTTGTTTAGCTTCTTAAGTAAAAATTTTCAGTAATATTTTGTTTTTATCTTAATTTAATTGTTCAATTGCTATTTTCCATGACTGTCACATATCTTTTTTTAGATTTATTTAAGCACTGAAGAGGTCTTTGACCGAAACTTAGTTTGTAAAATAAATTTTTGAAAGAATAAATATATAATCAATTTTGTTTAAAAACTAGATTTTTATTTGTTTTGAAAAGTTTATTGAAATATCTATTAAAGAATTTTAAAAGACTAGTGTAATTCAGGATAGTTTTTTTGACTAAAAGCAAACCTAATAAAATCTTTAGAATTAGAACTAATTTAGAATAAGATAAGCTTTATACAAAGCAAGTAAAGCTCTGGTGTCTAAACACATTCTACTCATGAGTTTAAATTTACTGTTATGAATGTGTAGTTGTTCACTATATTTTATTATCCCCCCACCTTTTTTTTAACAAAAGGTATAGGCTTAATGTAAAAATTATAACAAGTTCATTGACACAACCTTGATTAGTTTTAATGCTCTCTGTTTTCATTAGTAGAGTTTTACTGGCTTGCAAGTGTTAAAAGTTTTAAATAATAAATCAACTTATGTGTTGGAGATAAGTTTAGTGAAAACTCTTTCAATAATCTTAATAAGAATAACAGATTTTGCAATTTATTTACATATTTTAAAGAGCATTTTACCATTTTACTTAAAAAGACAGGGTTGCCACTTTAGCTGGAAACCTGAAATTTGACAATTTATGCAAAAAAAAAACTGGAAAAACCTGGAAATACTAACTTTTATCTTGTAAATATACAATTATTTTTTTTAGACTAGCTTTGACCATTTTGGCTTTCAAATGAGTATCATGTTACACTAAAGTTTCATTTAAAATATCATTTCATGTAACCAAGGTCAAAGGTAAAAGTATAAATGGTCATTACCACAACCATCAATCAGTTGTATCTAACAGAGCTAGGAGTAACACAAATTTGTCATGCACTCAGGATACTCGAGACAGTTTGAAATTTTATAAAATCTCAGGGATGACTCATGATAACTCAGTATAGTTTAAAATTAAAAAAAAAACTCAGGATGACCCAGGCCATTTACTTTGTTTATAAAAAACTTTGAATTTATGTGATATTTTGAAAATCTCAGCCAATTTTATAAATATAGATCTTAAATGAAATTTAGTTGTTCCAATTTCAATGTTTTTATATTTTATAATCAATTTTGTTTAAAAACTAGATTTTTATTTGTTTTGAAAAGTTTATTGAAATATCTATTAAAGAATTTTAAAAGACTAGTGTAATTCAGGATAGTTTTTTTGACTAAAAGCAAACCTAATAAAATCTTTAGAATTAGAACTAATTTAGAATAAGATAAGCTTTATACAAAGCAAGTAAAGCTCTGGTGTCTAAACACATTCTACTCATGAGTTTAAATTTACTGTTATGAATGTGTAGTTGTTCACTATATTTTATTATCCCCCCACCTTTTTTTTTAACAAAAGGTATAGGCTTAATGTAAAAATTATAACAAGTTCATTGACACAACCTTGATTAGTTTTAATGCTCTCTGTTTTCATTAGTAGAGTTTTACTGGCTTGCAAGTGTTAAAAGTTTTAAATAATAAATCAACTTATGTGTTGGAGATAAGTTTAGTGAAAACTCTTTCAATAATCTTAATAAGAATAACAGATTTTGCAATTTATTTACATATTTTAAAGAGCATTTTACCATTTTACTTAAAAAGACAGGGTTGCCACTTTAGCTGGAAACCTGAAATTTGACAATTTATGCAAAAAAAAAAAAACTGGAAAAACCTGGAAATACTAACTTTTATCTTGTAAATATACAATTATTTTTTTTAGACTAGCTTTGACCATTTTGGCTTTCAAATGAGTATCATGTTACACTAAAGTTTCATTTAAAATATCATTTCGTGTAACCAAGGTCAAAGGTAAAAATATAAATGGTCATTACCACAACCATCAATCAGTTGTATCTAACAGAGCTAGGAGTAACACAAATTTGTCATGCACTCAGGATACTCGAGACAGTTTGAAATTTTATAAAATTTCAGGGATGACTCATGATAACTCAGTATAGTTTAAAATTAAAAAAAAAACTCAGGATGACCCAGGCCATTTACTTTGTTTATAAAAAACTTTGAATTTATGTGATATTTTGAAAATCTCAGCCAATTTTATAAATATAGATCTTAAATGAAATTTAGTTGTTCCAATTTCAATGTTTTTATATTTTATAATCAATTTTGAACTCCTAAAAAAACTCAGTCTTAATATTAAAATTTGATTTGTTTAGCTTCTTAAGTAAAAATTTTCAGTAATATTTTGTTTTTATCTTAATTTAATTGTTCAATTGCTATTTTCCATGACTGTCACATATCTTTTTTTAGATTTATTTAAGCACTGAAGAGGTCTTTGACCGAAACTTAGTTTGTAAAATAAATTTTTGAAAGAATAAATATATAATCAATTTTGTTTAAAAACTAGATTTTTATTTGTTTTGAAAAGTTTATTGAAATATCTATTAAAGAATTTTAAAAGACTAGTGTAATTCAGGATAGTTTTTTTGACTAAAAGCAAACCTAATAAAATCTTTAGAATTAGAACTAATTTAGAATAAGATAAGCTTTATACAAAGCAAGTAAAGCTCTGGTGTCTAAACACATTCTACTCATGAGTTTAAATTTACTGTTATGAATGTGTAGTTGTTCACTATATTTTATTATCCCCCCACCTTTTTTTTAACAAAAGGTATAGGCTTAATGTAAAAATTATAACAAGTTCATTGACACAACCTTGATTAGTTTTAATGCTCTCTGTTTTCATTAGTAGAGTTTTACTGGCTTGCAAGTGTTAAAAGTTTTAAATAATAAATCAACTTATGTGTTGGAGATAAGTTTAGTGAAAACTCTTTCAATAATCTTAATAAGAATAACAGATTTTGCAATTTATTTACATATTTTAAAGAGCATTTTACCATTTTACTTAAAAAGACAGGGTTGCCACTTTAGCTGGAAACCTGAAATTTGACAATTTATGCAAAAAAAAAACTGGAAAAACCTGGAAATACTAACTTTTATCTTGTAAATATACAATTATTTTTTTTAGACTAGCTTTGACCATTTTGGCTTTCAAATGAGTATCATGTTACACTAAAGTTTCATTTAAAATATCATTTCATGTAACCAAGGTCAAAGGTAAAAGTATAAATGGTCATTACCACAACCATCAATCAGTTGTATCTAACAGAGCTAGGAGTAACACAAATTTGTCATGCACTCAGGATACTCGAGACAGTTTGAAATTTTATAAAATCTCAGGGATGACTCATGATAACTCAGTATAGTTTAAAATTAAAAAAAAAACTCAGGATGACCCAGGCCATTTACTTTGTTTATAAAAAACTTTGAATTTATGTGATATTTTGAAAATCTCAGCCAATTTTATAAATATAGATCTTAAATGAAATTTAGTTGTTCCAATTTCAATGTTTTTATATTTTATAATCAATTTTGTTTAAAAACTAGATTTTTATTTGTTTTGAAAAGTTTATTGAAATATCTATTAAAGAATTTTAAAAGACTAGTGTAATTCAGGATAGTTTTTTTGACTAAAAGCAAACCTAATAAAATCTTTAGAATTAGAACTAATTTAGAATAAGATAAGCTTTATACAAAGCAAGTAAAGCTCTGGTGTCTAAACACATTCTACTCATGAGTTTAAATTTACTGTTATGAATGTGTAGTTGTTCACTATATTTTATTATCCCCCCACCTTTTTTTTTAACAAAAGGTATAGGCTTAATGTAAAAATTATAACAAGTTCATTGACACAACCTTGATTAGTTTTAATGCTCTCTGTTTTCATTAGTAGAGTTTTACTGGCTTGCAAGTGTTAAAAGTTTTAAATAATAAATCAACTTATGTGTTGGAGATAAGTTTAGTGAAAACTCTTTCAATAATCTTAATAAGAATAACAGATTTTGCAATTTATTTACATATTTTAAAGAGCATTTTACCATTTTACTTAAAAAGACAGGGTTGCCACTTTAGCTGGAAACCTGAAATTTGACAATTTATGCAAAAAAAAAAAAACTGGAAAAACCTGGAAATACTAACTTTTATCTTGTAAATATACAATTATTTTTTTTAGACTAGCTTTGACCATTTTGGCTTTCAAATGAGTATCATGTTACACTAAAGTTTCATTTAAAATATCATTTTGTGTAACCAAGGTCAAAGGTAAAAATATAAATGGTCATTACCACAACCATCAATCAGTTGTATCTAACAGAGCTAGGAGTAACACAAATTTGTCATGCACTCAGGATACTCGAGACAGTTTGAAATTTTATAAAATTTCAGGGATGACTCATGATAACTCAGTATAGTTTAAAATTAAAAAAAAAACTCAGGATGACCCAGGCCATTTACTTTGTTTATAAAAAACTTTGAATTTATGTGATATTTTGAAAATCTCAGCCAATTTTATAAATATAGATCTTAAATGAAATTTAGTTGTTCCAATTTCAATGTTTTTATATTTTATAATCAATTTTGTTTAAAAACTAGATTTTTATTTGTTTTGAAAAGTTTATTGAAATATCTATTAAAGAATTTTAAAAGACTAGTGTAATTCAGGATAGTTTTTTTGACTAAAAGCAAACCTAATAAAATCTTTAGAATTAGAACTAATTTAGAATAAGATAAGCTTTATACAAAGCAAGTAAAGCTCTGGTGTCTAAACACATTCTACTCATGAGTTTAAATTTACTGTTATGAATGTGTAGTTGTTCACTATATTTTATTATCCCCCCACCTTTTTTTTTAACAAAAGGTATAGGCTTAATGTAAAAATTATAACAAGTTCATTGACACAACCTTGATTAGTTTTAATGCTCTCTGTTTTCATTAGTAGAGTTTTACTGGCTTGCAAGTGTTAAAAGTTTTAAATAATAAATCAACTTATGTGTTGGAGATAAGTTTAGTGAAAACAATTAGTAAATTTTTGCTCATTTAAATTGAAATACTCTTTCTTTCAATAATCTTAAATAGAATAACAGATTTTGCAATTTATTTACATATTTTAAAGAGCATTTTACCATTTTACTTAAAAAGATAGGGTTGCCACTATAGCTGGAAACCTGAAATTTGACAATTTATGCAAAAAAAAAACTGGAGTTTCAGAAATTTTGAAAAAAAACCTGAAATTTTAACAATTTTTACATGTTCAGTAGTAAAATTTCAATTTAACTCAAAAAATACATCATACTCAAAAAATCTATCATAAAAATAGAAAATTTTTGTCATCATCAAATTTTTTAAATTAACAAACATATTTAAAGTAGCTTTACAGTATCTTTTCAATGTTTTTATACTATTTAACACAGTTTCTTACCTTAAACATAACTTTAAAATAAAAGTATACCCTAAAAAGTGTACTTTTTAAAACCTGGAAAAACCTGGAAAAAATTTTGAAAAAAAGGGTGACAACCCTGCTTTTAGCACGTGTTTTAATTTTTTCATCTCTAAATATTATAGATAAAATGTAAAAGTCTTTAAATTTTAATTTTCTTTTATTTTAAGCTTGAAAGTTTTGTAATAAAGTATCAAGTGTTTTTTTGTTTTGTAATTTGAATCAACTCAGTTTAGTTATATTACTTTTTCTAAGTTTATAGTTTTTATAACTTGAAATCTTTTAAAATAAATTCTTAACTTAAGTTGTTTTCTTATTAATTTGGTGTTTTTGGTATCTAAAGTTGATTAAAACAGTAACTTTTTTCAAGTTTTTGCTATTAGTCTTATACTAGCATTAAAGTTAATATATTCTTATAATAATATAATAATATATACCACAGATGTTCTTGTGCTAAAACTTTATTTCAACTAACGGCGTTTCACTGCTCTCAAATAAATTTAAGAACAGATCTACGGAGTCTATAAAATATTAACACACATTAGAAAAAAAGCAGAAAAAGCATGTATAATTATGTATAGTGTTTATGTAGGTTGTAACTATAAATGAACTTTATGGTTTAAAAACAAAGTTTGGGATAAAAACATAAAATTATAAAATTGTCTACAAAAATACAAATTTAATAAAAGTAGGCACTAACCTCAAAAAGCTCTAAGAATAGGCAAGTTTTTAAAATGAAAATTAAATTGAGTTGTGCAGAAATGTTACGTTATAATAAATTTAACAAATTGGTCAATAATTTATACAGCTTAAAAACATGAAGTATTAAGCTTGCAAGTGTATGTAATTGTAATGTGAGTGTTGTGAAATAAATTAGTACATAAGTAGACAGAGTTATTTAAAGTAGAATCGTCGGTTGTGGGGACAAATATTCGATAAATCTTGCTGCTTATTCAGAAGTAGGTCTTTATCTTCTGCTGCAATTACTGCTCTTTCTGTATTGCAAGTTGGGCAAATTCTACTTACTCCGTTGGATGCATGTTTGATCTTTGAAACAATACTCCACTCCATGTTTGGCCTTTTACCGTACCTGTGATAAAAGCTCCAGACATAATCCGATAAACGGGTGCTTTGTTTTTTATTCATATTTTTAAAAAGTATGTTTATGGTTAGCATATCTATCCTTGAAACTACCTGCTGTACTTCCGATATAAATTTTATCTGGGCCCTTACTTTCAACTTTAACTTTATAAATTACATTTTTAATTAAAAAATAATTTTTAAACCATAAAGTTCATTTATAGTTACTACCTACATAAACACTATAAATAATTATACATGCTTTTTCTGCTTTTTTTCTAATGTGTGTTAATATTTTATAGACTCTGTAGATCTGTTCTTAAATTTATTTGAGAGCAGTGAAACGCCGTTAGTTGAAATAAAGTTTTAGCACAAGAACATCTGTGGTATTTATTCCGATAAGCTTAGCTTATCAGGATCTCCAGGATTTAACGCCTTTTAACGTTACATCTTATAATAATTTATATTTATTCTTAAAAAAGAAGTTTTAATTTTAATTTAAGTTGCTAAAAAATAGTTTAGGGCTTTAAAAACTATTCAAAATGTCTATGATATCTTAACTACTGATTGTATTAATCTACTAGAATAGTTTGATACTTTTCATAAGATATAGTTTTCCATAAATGCTGGAAACTATATAATATAGAAATAAATACTGCTTAACATTATACTTTACTTTATAAAAGTTAACTTAATAACCATTTTATGGAAAAGTACCGTAATATTTAATTTTAAAATGATAACAAAATAAATAATAAAGAATCAATTTTAAGGATGAAAAGAAGCTTAATATAGTTTTTCTTTAACACCATTTAGCGGACAAGTTTTTATTTTAATGATTTTCCCTAGGTTTCTCTAGATTCTTTTCTTTAATTCTATTAGGAACCCTATTATTAAATTAAACATTTTAAGGAAAGTTTGTTTTGTTTTTTAATGTTTTCTAAATGTTTTATATTTTAGATAAAAGTACAAAATACAAAGTTTTGATTTTTCCCAAAGAGCTAAAAACTAAACTAATATTGTTCTTACAAGTAACTAAGTAACTAAACTACTTTGTTTTAAAATTTCATCTGAAAAACTAAGCAAATAATTTAGTTAGTTCTAGTATTGCTGTTTAAACTTGAACATTTATTAAAGTACTTAAATTAAGTTTGCCTTGCATCTGTTAATAATTGCTTAGTATTATATATAATTTATTATTATAATTTTTCGTTTATTCATTTATAAGAGTCTACATAATGTTAGTTATGTCTCATTTTCCTTGTGTTTTTAATTTTTGTCTATTTGCTATTGCTTTGGTATTTTAAGATAGTAAAGGCAAGGTTGCCACAAAACCTGGAATCCTATAAAAACCCGGAATTTTTCAATTAAGGCTAAAAGACCTGAAAGAAATTAGAGTTTTAAACAAATTTTACATGTTAAGTAGTAAAATTTCGACTTGACATAAAAAATCTATAGAGTTTCGAGGTTCTAAATTAAACATAATAGTTCTCAACTTATTTAGAAATAAGGAGATAAATATATAAGATTAATTATTGAAATTTTTATTTGCAAAATTAAGTTTCACCCTTTAAGGGATCTTCAGTTATAATTTAAATCTTATTCGAGTAGAAAAAAAATCTGTACAGTAACCTTTTGCATCTTTATGCACTCATAAATAATACAGCACTCTTGCCCTATATATGAATAAACATCTAAAAAATAAATCTTCTAAAACTTCCTAGCAAAAATTAGCAGTGATACTTAATAAGTATAGAGCTTACACTTAACACAAATCTCAATTGTTTCTTTTTTACTAAAAATATCACTAATTTTCATTTGACGCTTTTTTTTAGTTTAAGTTTATCTTTTGTAACACAGCAAACTTAAAAATGTTCGCACAATTCTTTGTAATGCTCACCAGCACCAGTTACTCCAACATTTTTCTTATATTTTAAATATTTTTGTTTAAAAGTAGAAATCCATTACAGCACCAAATGCATATTTTTATAAAAGGCTTTAGAAACAAATTTTAATATATTCACCTCACCATTTCTTAGTTGTAAACAAATGCTTAATTATAAATTGAATTTGCTAACTAGAACACAATGTAAATGTTAAGTATTAAATAAGACACATATATATAAGTTATATAATGCTTTGTTATTTTCAGATTTGCCACACATTCAGGATAACTCAGAATATTTTAAAATTTTTAAAAGTTTTAAAGATGACTCAGGATAAATCAGTTCAACTCAGAATGGTAACTCAGTTTAATTTTTTGGCAATAAAATTAAAAATTATGAGTTGATAACTCAGAATATCATGATTTTATTTTTTTAAACTCAAGCTGACTCAGGATAGTTTTGTTTTTTTATCATAAAAACTCAGATATTTAAAAAATATTTTTTAAATCTCAGGACATATTTTTAATAAAATTTAATAGATGTATTTGCAATACTACGTTATTTTACAACCAATTTAATTGATATTGAAAAGTTAATGTCAATTTTAAAGGATTTGAAAAAAACTCAGGATGACAGAGGACATGTCTATCAGAAATTTTTTTGGTCACTTAGGATATTTTTCTTTACTGAAAGAGTGACAACCTTGATGTAAATTAATTATTATTGCGTTATTAGTTATCACCCTCATTTTTTACTTTTCATTTCAAACCTTAAAATAATTAAGTGCAGTTTTCAAACCTCCAATCATCTGTACCTCAGATCATTTTTTTTTTACCAAAGAATATCTAGTTTTAGTTACTTGTTGCAGCCTTACTAGTTATTTATCCAGACATACTATGCCTGATAATTCTCCCTTTTAAGAAAACCTGACTGAGACTAACTTTGGCTAGTTTGATGTAATTCAGGCTAGTTGTTGGTTGCTTAGGCAACTCAGGCTGTTTGGCAACAAAAGTGAAAACCCTGCTGGAATCAAATGTCATGTTTATGTTTCTTTTTTATTTCTGTACATCAAGAAATAATACAATGTCTACATAGTAACATAGTTTAGTTTAGTTTCTGTACTAATAATAGTAGATGAAAAAAAGAAATAACTTTTGAAATGTTACAATTAAGATAAACTAGCTATCACTTAAAAGCATAGGGGGTCTATAACATTTTTTTAACAAAAATTAACATTGCTTCCATTTCAAAGCTATGAGTATATACTATAAAATATTTTTCACAGAATAAAGAAGTGTTAATTAACTTTTAGATATCGCCAGCTTGTAAAAATTTCTTATACAACCGTATGAAATTGAAAACTTTTAAGGCATATTTTCTCAAAACTTTGAAAAAATTACTAAATTTCTATCTCCTCCTTCATTTTTAAAGCAATTTAATTCAAATTTTCAGGAAATGTGTTATAAATATTACAAATAACTTAAAGGAATCGAATAAAAAAAGTTTATGATCAAAATAAAGAGTAATAATTTTTTTGTTTATATTCTACTAAAATTATAAGTTATGTCTCTATATTGTTGTTTGAAATTTATTAAAGATTACCTTGAAAAATTTTTAAAACAATTGCTCAAAAACTAAAGGAGGAGATAGATTTGTAATGAAATAGTCTATTTTTGCTGATTTAGTTGCACCTCCCAAAAAGATCCTATTGAAGTTACTTTGAATTTTAACAAGTGGTAAAAGTAACAAGTAGCTTAATTAATTATGTAAAAAATAAGACTAAACTTGAAAAAAATGTATTTTATTCCTCCCCATGCCCTTAAAGTTAACCACTTGGTAAAAATAAACTAAATATAACACTAATGTGTAGCTCATTTGTTATAGATAGTAATTAAGATCTGGATAACTCAAAGTTTTTATAATTTTCTATTTCACATATTTCATTAATATCCAGAAACTATTATTAATAAAAACAAACATGATTATCCGTGTACAAACATCTCAAGGAATGAAGAGAGTTCAAGTTGAAGGTAAATCTTCATTACAAAGTCTTCATCAACAAGTTCATAATTTGGGTATTTTAGATACAACTTTCCAGCTTTACAAATCTAAAAACAATCAACAACTTATTCCCTGTTCTAAAAAAACTATTGATACATTAGGGTTTAAACATGGAGATATAATTTATGCTCATATTGAAGGGGGTTTAAAGTCAACTTCTAGTAGCACAACTCAAGTCTCTAACCAAAAACAAAATTTTAATTCTAAACCAATTGAAGATGATATTGATTTAGAGTTGTGGAAAGAGGATGGTAGAATTAAAAATGCTGGCAATCAATCCACAATGTTTAAAATGAGTAACTTGTCATTAGAACCATGGAATGAAAGCTATCTTAAGGAAAATGGAATAAAGTTTATGTCTTTTCATGCATATATGCGAAAGCAGACATCAGGAGTAGATAAGGGAAAATATTTTAAACTAGAAGATTTCAAAGCAGCATGTTCTTTAGAGGATAATAATAAGGTTAATGCCCGCGACTTACCTTCAGCTGTGACATTAAACAGGCAGAAGTTCAGGCTAGTCGACAACATTGAGTTTGAAAATGGTGAAATTGTTAACAGGTTTTTAGATTCTTGGAGAAACACAAATTCTCAAAGAATGGCTTTCTTGTATGGTAGATATTCAAAGCATCCAGATATTCCACTCGGCATTAAAGCAGAAATAGCAGCAATTTATGAGCCAAAACAACTAAACAAGCCAGATAGTTTGAAAATGTTAGAAGACCAGCAAGGAATTGAAGCTGCAGACAAAATTGCCAAAAGTTTAGGATTGGTAAAAGTAGGTTGGATATTTACAGATCTCATTCCACTTAAAGATGGTAAAGTTAAAAACGTCAGAAATCCAGAAACTCATTACTTATCAGCTGAAGAGTGTATTTCTGCGGGTCATCTTCAAAATTTACACCCCAGCCCTTGTAGGTTATCTTCCAATGGTTATTATGGATCAAAATTTGTGACTGTAGTTGTGAGTGGGGATAAAGAGAATCAAATTTCGTTTGATGGTTATCAAGTTTCTACTCAATGTATGTCTTTGGTGAATGACAAATGCTTGATTCCTACAATTGATGCTCCAGAGTTGGGTTACATAAAAGAAAGCTCTGACAAGCTTTATGTTGCCGATGTCTACTACAGGGAAAAAGATGAGTATGGGAATGAAGCTCAAAAAATAGCAAGACCATTACCATTGGAGTATTTGATAACTGAAGTGAGTTATATTTTTTTGTATTGACTAAATATAAGCTTCAAAGTATATAAGCCGAATTTTATTTATTACTGTAGTTTTTTTAAAGTAACGTTTAATGTTAAATTTTTAGTAGTATTTAAATTAAGTTAAATTTTTACTAAAAGTAAATTATTGTTAAAATTGTGGGTAACTCCCGGAGTTTATCAGATTAACGTTCGTTAGTTAACATAGTTATTTTATGAGTTTTTGGAAGTTGTAAGTGTTTCTCCCTTATCAACAAGTTTTAACATCTGTTTATTTTAACAAAATGTCTAAAAATGTGTATATTTTTAGATGCAAGCAGCCTTTTCAGGTCAGTCAAAATATTCAGCTTCTTGCAAAGAACATAAATTCCCACCTCCTAATAGACATCACGAAGTTCAATCTCTGGGAAAACTGGCTAGTTATATGAAAAACTTCACTGAAAACAACTTAATTGATTGCTTTTCAGATTTTAACGTTCTCTATTTTCTTGCTACCAATTCACAAGTCCCTTTAATAGTAAGTTATCTAACAGTTTATCTAATACTTTTGTTTTGCAATTGATAATTGTACAATTTTATCTGTGGACTAAAAGAAGATTGCCCAATTTTCAGAGTGAAGATCTGATTTGATAATAATAATAATAAAAGTGCGAATTACTATTCTGTCTACAACCTGGTTTTAGTGGTATTTAATTCCGACCTTCTCAAATACCAATAAAATAGTAAACTAACAGCAATTGATAATTATAAATTTCAAACAACAGGACAACATGGATCTATTGTTCGAAGCAGTGAGGGAAAACGACAATGACAAATGTGTACGTTGGTCGAATGAATGTGTGGACTGGGCGAATTTGAAAATGATAATGGAGATGGCTGGTGATTCACAACAGATGGACACAACGAACGATCAAGACGATGAACTTCAGAGGGCCATACGACAGAGTCTGAATGATCAGTAGCGCAATCTACTTTGCTGAAGACTTTATTTAAGTATTTATAGTTTAGGTATTTAAACAAGATATTTGGACGGTTTTAATTTTTAAGGTATTACTGATGCAATATAGGTTTTAGTAGTTTTAGTTTACACCTTTAAAATTTCAGTTAGTATATTTCCAAATTGCATGTAGATTTTAATACATGTTGTTCATTCTTACATTGCTGGCTATCTATTAGATATTTTTTGTTTAAATTATACACTTAAATTTTTTTTTGTTAGTTATGTGATATAGTAATAATTGGTATAATAAAACTGTTTAACAAAGTACCATGTTTGTTTTTAATTTGTTTTTGTTTATAATTTGAATTTGTACTTAGTTACATAAAAGTTTTTTAATTAATTACATAAAATTTCTTAAAATTTTATTAATGACAAATATCTTAAATACATTTTTAAATTATATTTTATAGTTAGTCATATAAGAAAAATTTCTACGTTGAAAGTAAAAGTGAAACCAAATTAAAAAAGTTTTTAAATAATTTATCAACAATTGAAATAGTTTAGAAATAATATTTTGTTTTCAAAACTCGTTTTATTGATATTTTATAGTACATTAAGAAAGTACTGCTATAAATACTTGAAGAAACTTGAAAACTTAAGAAATATTTAAATTAATTCAGTAATTACACTTACAGTTAAGTCTTTAGAAATTGTTAAAAGAAGATTCGTACATATGTTTGGACTTAATAGCATGTATTAAACGCTAAGTAGCTGTTTTGATATAAATAATATTATATATACAAGTCTACATATTGAAACAAAATAATAGTATAACAATTTGGTTTGTAATGATGTATATGATTAAGTTTGAATCGTCTTGTACTTATTTTATATTTTTGTGTTGTTGGAAATTATTTAGTTGCTGTCATCTTGTAAAAATTGGTTTAACTTATATAAGTAATTTTAAAGCAAACTTTCGTGATTCGTATTCTGCAACAGTTATTTATTGTTAGTTATTAAAAAATAAGTTGAACATTGAGCTTTTTATTCCTTTTTTTCTCAATAAAACTTTTTGCTTAATTATATATACAGCCTAATATTCAGATCAGTTAAGTTCAAGATGGTTTTAGTTATACTATATTCTCTAATAAAACAACTAAGCAATAAGCAAGTAATGTGTCTTAAAGTAAAAAATTGTTCTTAAATTTATAGCTAACAGACATTTTAAAAAGTATGTTACGAAGCTTTAAAAGATAGTATCTGCTTTAATAAGTAGCTATCTCAATAAGTGTGCCAAGCTGGTTAACTTATTCTGCTTGTTAATAAACATTATTTCAATTTTAAAAGTACAGTGATTCCTCGCTTATCCGGCAGATTTTATTCGAGAAGTAAATCAATGCTTAATTATAAATACATGTCTAATTTTATTTCAATAACTATGCAAGCAGTTTGTAGTATAATGACAATTCCTAAAAAAACTTGATTTTGTAATTTAAATTACCGCGCTATACAAATACAAGAATACCAAACTAGGGCTGCTCCCAATATCCAAATTTTAATTGCGATGAAACCGTGTTGTATCTAAAAATGTTGCATAAATTTAGCATCGGTACACATCCGGCCGGATAAAACCAAAAACCACGCTAGAAAGTGTTTAACAACTTATCCGTTATGCTAATAAGGAAAAAATTATCTCAGACACACCACCATTCTTTCCTTTTCCAAAAAGAGTTCAAGTATTGTTAAACTGTTCACGATGTAATTTCTTATCATTAAATTAGTTTTAAAACTTACAAAGTTTAGTTTCATTTGTTTTTTTAATTCTTTTGTTCGTTAAAAAAGTTTAAATTTAATTAACAGAAAATTAAGTGTAGCTTTTTTTATATGCATAACATCAATGAGGTAGGTTATTAAAAAATCAATATTTTGTTTTTATCCGGCCTAATTTATATTTATGTACTTACGTAGCAACATGAACAATATATGGGTTAAATTTCACACGACAAACTCAAGTTCCGAAAATTTTGATAAACAACTAAGGTTGAAGTTACGACCAACAACTTTAACATCAAATGACTGTTATAATGACATATAATTTCCTGTCGCTGTGTTTTATTTTAGTAAGTTTTAGTCTATTTGGTCACATTAATCACTCTTTATTGAAATAAGATTTAAATTTTAATGCTCATAGATGTGTTTAAACCAGGGTTTCCCAAACTCATTTACTAAATCGCCCCCTTTTCAGTAATTTGAAAAAAAATCGCCCCCCACAATTTTAAAAAGTAGTTTTTCTTTTGAGTACAAACTTTTGAGCTAAAAAAAGTTGTGTTCGAAATGTAATTTAGCCTGGTACTTCTTATGCACGCACTTTTGTGTTCAAAGTAGTTTACAAGGCTTGAGAAAATAATTTACAGTTATTTTTTTAGAAGCCCAGTAAAGTGTATTAAAATACTTAATTATTAAAAAGCCTTGTGTAATCTGTAATCAATCTTGTTTAAATGTGAACTGTTGTGAAACTGGTGAAACTTTAAGGCCAGTGGTGGACAACTTTTGTAGTCAGCAATTCATATTTACTAAAATATCTTTTCTAGTTTCAACTCGTTAAAAAAAGGTAAATGCGGGCTGCATGATTTAAAAAAATAACAAATAAGAAAATTAAAAAACTCGAGCAAAATTGTAATAAAATGATTTAGTATTATTGTGATCTAGAAAATACTATTGTGAACTGAAAGCGAAATGAAAGCGTATTTCAAAATGTTAAGTATCAAAAAACTAAATTTTATTTATTTTGCACAAGTAGTTTTCAATTTACTTAGCGGGTCGAAATTCAACTGGATCTGCGACTCGATCTGAGCCGTACGTTACCCATCTGAAATTTTAACTGAAACCTGACATTATAATAATATCACATATAACAAATTTCGGACATTTAGAAGTTAATACTAAGTAACTTATTTAAGCCGCACAAAATACTTAAATTATTTTATAAATAGGCATATTTTAAAATAACTTTACCAGAGATTAAAAAACTATAAAATAATGAACACATGGTTGCCACTGGTCAAGCTGAGAAAAAATTCCTGACTTTTTCTGACTTTTTACCAAAATTTTCCTGACTTTTATAAACCAAACTCTTAAATTAAACTTATTCTAAAATACATAATCTAACACTTGAAATTATATAAAGCTTTCAATCTAATTTTTATACAGGTTAAAAACAACAGTTTTTTGCTGAATTCTATCATCAAACTTCCAGTACTTAAGTGAAGTAATTTAAAAAAAAAGACATAAAAAAGTAAACTATATATCTGTTGTATAAAATATTTCCTCTAATCATTTAGTATAAAATTTGTAACAAATAAATATACTCTTATTTACTTTAAAAACTTAAGTTACTCTACAAAAAATACAAATAATGTGTAAACTTAATCTTGGCATATACCTCTCTTAAAACTTATTTCATAAATTTAAACAACTTTAAAAAATTATAAAGAGATAAAGTATACACATCAACTTGATCCATAAAATACTAAACTAACTGCTTAACTATAAAGAACTTAACTATTTACTTAAACAAAAAACACTTAGATTCTAAAATTATGCTAGATAAACTTTTGTGTATATATCAGTTTCACTATGGAAGTGTCCTTGCTACAGATTATCAATACTAAGAAGCTTACAAAATCTGCTTGTTAAAGTAGGGTACTTGTTCAATATGTTAATAGAAATTTTTTGCAGTTTTATAAAGGATATTTTATTTCGAAAGCAAAATTATTGGATTCTATTAGCAAATTTCTATCGTGACGTAACTATAGTGGTAGGATGGAGCTGATTTTCATTTCTACTGATACTGACGTCGTTCCAAGGACGCATACAAATTTTCATCAACAATAATCGAGTTACTTTGCTGAAATCATGTTCCAATTTTATTTTTACAATTTCCACTGTGAGGAGTTTTTTATCTTAACTTATACCAGGTGAAGGCATTGGAAATAAAATTAAATATTTTTGTAAATTTCTAGGAAAATTTTGGAATTTTTTTCTGATTTCAAAGGACTTTTAATTAATTTTTACCGTTTGAAGGCTTTGGAAAACAAGGAATTTTGTAAAATTAAAATGACATAATCTGACTTTTTTTAATTTTATCAAATTTCCTGACTTTTTTCAAAACCCCCCATTTTTTCCTGATTTTTCCAGATTTTTTTCTTTTTTTTAATTTCTCCTGACTTTTCCTGACCGAGTGGCAACCCTGTGAACAGTTTATTTTACACATAATAAAATAAAAATTAAAAAATAATTTCTGATCTAGTTTAAGGAAGTTTGACCGACTGGTTGATTATCTTACATGAAAAGTGGTTTCATCAACAGCTTCAATTAATGCAGTAAATTTATTAATTTCAATGCTAAGATATATTGTAAGCAAGTTAGTTGTAAAATTAAAAATTTAATTTCAAACTTTTTAAACTATTTGTTTTGTAGTACAACACCATGTAATAGTATTTGACTTGGAATAGTCTTTAGGGAACTAAACCTTAATTCTAACATTTTTTTTTTCTTTATTAAAATTCAAAAATAAAAAATCCAATGTTTTACAGTTAATTCTGAGAACAGAAAGTAATCAATTAAAAAAAACTTTTAACTAGGTTAAAATTTTTTTTTGTAACTGTAGCAGTCTTTCTGATGGCTTATTTAGTTCTGTTTAAATTTTTTTTTCCAGCTATTACCCTCTAATAATTTAACAGAGGAAAACAGTGAAAAACTAAAAGCTAGTGTTGAAATATTAAAATAAACTAAGTATGTTCTAATTGCTAATATATGTTGAATTAAGATAATACAAAAAACAGTTGTATTAATAGTTTAAAACTCCTTATATAATAATAATTTTTTTAACAATAATAAATAAAGTTAGAAAATAAAATTGAGTTTAAGAAACTTTTAAATGAAAACGTAGAAGTCATTTGAAATAGAGACCTCAAATTTATACTCTTTTAAAACCGAAAAATTCTTTATAGACATAAAAACTTTAATGGTTACCAGAATTTTACAATCAGATAATAGTTATATAGTGATATAAGTTATATACAGATTAAACAAGTAATAAAAAAAACCTGTCTTTTAAACAAATATTTTAATCACTATGCTATAAAAACTTTTAGTGTAATGTAAAACGACGAATATGAACTACAAAATTAACAAGGTCAAAATAAAACTATTAACAACTTTAAAACATAAACCATTTAATAAATATAGTAGACTTCCGCTTGAGTTCGCACTTTGAAAAAAATCAAAAAGTGCAAACTCAGAAAATTATTACAATTTTTTTTTTACAAAATGACAAATTTCAATATGTTATATGCAATAATGTTAAGATTAAACATGAAATCCACTTCAATATAAAACAAACTTTCATTAAAAAAAAAGATCTATACAAGCTATTAAATATTATATATATTTTGTTTTATAAATATTTAGTTAGTAATAGACTTTACTTAAGTTAAATTTAAGAAAATATAAATTTGCACTTTTTTTTGGGTAAAAAAGACGAACTCAAGAGGAAGTCTACCATAATTAATATTTATTAGGCATTATGCAAACCTGTTGTAGAATAATAAAGTTATTATTTTAAAAAGACTACTTAAATACAATACAAACCGGGCTAAATAAGAACTATTTCAAAAGATCAAATAAAATTAAAAAACTTTCAAAAAATAATGTCTGCTACTGAAGTCTAATATTATGTGAAGGATAAGGTTCAAGACTGCTTGCAAGTTTTTCTAATCTGATTCTTAATCAGTAAAATAGAGCCTTAAGTCAACTCTTCTATAAATATCTAGATTAGATCTTTTGCCCAAGATGCTGATAACTGAACTGAAAGCTTTCTCAACAACATAGCTAGAAGGAAAAGCTATAAACAACAGTCTAAATTCCTCTCAAATGATTGGATACTTTTGCCTTAGTTTTTGTTGAGTCCAAAAGCTTTCATATCGTTCTTTGGAAGAACTTACTTTAAGTTCAAGGTCAGTTTGTAAGTCGTTTACTTCAAAAGTATCTGCCTCGAAGGGATCCATATTTTTATCTATATGATATCTTTTTTGTGTCAAATCTAAATTTTACTACTTAATATGTTAAAATTGTTAAAAATTCCAGATTTTTTCTAAGTTATTTTTTTGCCTAAATTGTCAAATTTCAGAATTTTCCAGGTTTCTAGGTAAATTGGCAACTCTGTATAGTTTTATTTCTTAGTCTAACTTAGTGACTTTTCAAAAAAAAAAAATGGAAATATCATGAGGTGATAGTTAATAATAAATAACATAGATTTTTACAAAGCATTTATGATCCCAAATAACATATATGTCAGGTTATAAAATAGTGAGAGGGATTTAAATCGTCTATGATCTATGTAATTGTTAAATAAGGAAATATTTACTTGAAAGTAGGAGTCATAAGCACTTGATTTTTTTTCTATCTGTTACATAAATAAAAGAAACTTTTTTGTTTAAGTTTCACCTCAGGGTCAAATAATTAATAGCAAGCTAAAATTAGTAAAATAGCAAGAAAAAAAGTAAAAATCTTATGACAGCCCAAAATTTTAAAATCGCCCCTTTTTCGCCCCCTTTCTAGTTATCGCCCACCCTTTCGCCCCCTTACTAATTATCGCCCCCCAAATTACTAAAATCGCCCCCAGGGGGGCGATATCGCCCACTTTGGGAAACCCTGGTTTAAACTAAGTAAATTCTTATTGTATTTGTTCCTTATCTTAACAAGTTATTAGCGACATTTTAAACTTAATTGATATTTTAACTTTGGTAGCTTGTAATTTTTAACCGCTTTTAAATAAGGACTTATCTGGTTTAAACAACTAAATACAAAGTTACCTGTGATTTCATTAGACAGTGTTTAAAAAATTTTAAGCGAATCTTAAACATTTTACTTAGTAGAGATTTTTTGAGAAATTAGTGTCATTGTGTTGTTTTTACGCTTTTAGTTTATTCCCGACATATAAACTAATATTTAAAATAACTTTTTAAAACCTATTTTACCAATGTCATTTTAGTTTGACACCAGTGTGATTAAAAACTGCAATAACTGACTTATACTTTAAATTATTTAGCAGAGTTGTACTATTAATTATATTTTATACACCAAAAAAGTATAAACGATAAATAATACGTGAAAAATAAAAACTTTTAATTTGTTGTTCACATTAAAATGTACTTAAAGTAAGAATCTAATTCCTTGCGATTATTTTTTATTAAACAAAAAAAAAAGCCATCAATTTAATTGGTCCTAGTGCCTGGTTAATATTAAAAAAACCTTTAAAAAGTTGTTTGAAAAATATTAAAAAAAATCGATAAAAAAGAATACTTTGCTGATTTAAATAAGTCTTCGAAATTAATTGCGGTCATTATCTTTTTTATATCCGCTGCAGTAGCTCCTTAATTTTATACACGCATAGATAATTAGCTTCTTAATTATAAATAAAGATTTTTTTGATTGAGTTGTAAGTAATCTCATTTTCGTTTTATTATTACACTTTATGGTTTAGCTACCTTAAAGTCTAATAACATTTTCAACAGTATTTATTTTACCAGAACTATAAACAGTTTTATAAATAACGTTTTTAACAAGAAGCCGCCCAAATAAAGTTTAAAAAAAATTATAAAAAATTTTTACTTAAAGTAGTGATTAGTAGATATATAAAAGTTCACAAGTTTTTTGATTTGTGTTTTGAAAAAGATCTTTAGCCAACATATCTAGTACTAGTAAAAACTTATAGATAATTAAACTGATACCGGTACGGTAGTATGTTTAAAAAAAGTTCTCTTAGTTTTCATCAAAGCTAATAATTAAAAAGTTCAGAGCAAACACAGCTTAAACAACAATTTTTTTTTAATCAAATAAAATTCATTCCTCTAAATTTAAATATAGTTTAAAACACGTTAACCACTATCTATTTTAAAGTTATATCAGAATTACTAAATACTAAATTGAGAATACGCTCAATTTTTAAAATATTTTAAGTTTACAGACGCATTTCTAACACTAATAAAATATAAATTTATTACATAAAATTTAAGTAATTGTTAACAATTGAAAATTCAAAATTTAAAATAAAATATAAACACAATGCACTTACTTTAGCAATAAATTATACTTAAAAGACAGCTAAAATTATTTTATTAATATTGTAAAATAAATATTAAACTAAAAATAAATTATATAAAAAATCTTTTTTAAATCTTTTAAGCTATATGTTTTTACAACTATGAATATGCATCAAACCTTTAAATTAAACTAATAAAAAAAGTCGTCACTACAACCAAAGGCTCAACGTATTTGAAATAATAAAAACAATGTGTTTACCATTTGCAACTTTAAAAACAAAACAAAAAAAAACTAACTAACTTTGTATTAATTTCTTACTTATGTTTTTGATACAAACTTTATACTACTTTTTAATGATGAATAGAACTGTAGCATTGTTGATCTAAAATAATTTTAACAAAATAATTTAACAAATAAAGCGTTAGAAATGCTGTAGAACTATTTTGCGCAATTTTAAAGTTAATTTATAGTTGTATTCTTTAATTAGCATTGGTTAAAAAAAAATTGAAGGTTTTAATGGTTTCAACGTTTTAAAATCTAACAACTTTATACAATATGTACTGAGTTCTAGCAGAGTTTTTAGTTTAGTATACTGAGTATGCTTTATTTTATGTCAGTTTCACAATAATCTATATTTATATATTGGTTGTAAACTTTTTCAAAATATCTGCACATTAAAAAATTAAAAAATTAATTTTAAGCCAACTAGACTATAGACTAAATGATTTTTTTTTAAACGACATTGATGTTTTTTTGTTTACAGTATCTTAAATTTTGGTTTAATTATTAAAAAAATTTAATTTATGTTATAACTAGCTTTTTGTGTCAGCATTACAACTGCTATGCACACTAGTGTGCACAGGTGAAAAAAGTTAACACAACTGTTTTACAAGTATATAAGTAGTCTTTCTTCTACGTTAGTTATTCTCTGATCAAAAAAACAGTGATTAAGAATAACCCTTGCGTTGAATATTTTCGAGCATTTGCTTTTAATGTAAAAACATTAAGACAGTTTTTAATAGTTTATGTTGGTTTAATTACTTCATTCTATTTCTAAAAACATATGTTGCATTTACTTTAAGTAAACAACTAGCCAATGTAGATGTAAAGCTCTTTGTTCACTGCAATACAATATGCAGAAAAAAACTTACTAAACTTAAATAAATAAAAAAAGTTTAGTTACTGACAAAAAACCTTTATCAAAAACGAAAAAAAAGCATAAAGTAAATGCTCTATTCAAATAAAACTCTTTTAAGGCAAGTTTCTATGTTTTTTGACAAACACAAATGCATTGCAGTATTTTACTAATATAAATATTGTTTATTAAACGATGAAAAAGCGCTTAAAAAGTTTAGTCTAAGGACTCGGTGTACAAAAGAACCTTTCGGTTATTGAGTCGTGCAACACCACATGCTTATAAAGTTTTTTACGAGCTAGTACACGTATTTTTTTTACATTTAAACCTTAAGTACAAAAAAATCGATTAAACGAAATGAAAGGAAAAAAAACTAAAAGAAAGTTAACTGAAATCTTCTTTAAAAATGGATTTAAAAACTTGTCTAGTAATATAAGAACTAAAAAATATAGATAACTTTAAAATAACTTATAAACGGAGATACACAATACTAATAGCAAAAGTGTAAATACTTGAATGATAGGTTACATTACAACTTCTTTAAAGAAGGTAAACATGAAACACGCTGAAATATTTTTACGTTAAATTTAACAGTCTTTGTGCTAATAGAGTTATTTTTATTTGTTTAAGAATTTTACTTGAAAAGTAAAAATAATTTTACACTAGAGTAGATAAATAATCTATGTATAACTTTTCAAGAATTTTGAATAAGTGAATTCTACTACAGCTGAACTTAACTTTTATAAATAAAAACATAAAGATAAGTACTGTAACATTTATGCTTTGAATAAAAAAACAATGATAAAGAATAATAATATTAACAACAAATTTCTTTCGAGTTTAAATATAGTTTTTATAATTTGAATACTTGTCTAAGTCTAAAATTATAATAGTAGAAAGCAAACAATTTTTGCAAACATAAAAAAGAAGAAATTTTTCTTTAATATGTTTGATAAGTGCCTGTTTTTTAAGCGCTTAGTCAGATTGATAGCTTTCTTACTTTCATTTCTATATTTTGAAATTAGTTTCAATAGATTTTATATCATTCGTTGGTGTATTCATGACAAGGAATAAATCGTCTACTTACCTTGTGCAGAGAAGACTCCAAGTGAGCTATAATAAAAAAATATATAGACTGCATGTTTCAAGGAATAATTTTAAAATATATTTTTTTTGAAAAAAAATCATATCTATTATTTTATGTAAGTATTTTTTTATGTTTGTTGTTAGTTTTAACTTACAAGATAGTCATGCAAACGTTAAAATACAAACCAAAAAAAGAAAACAACTCGTGTAATACATGTTTTATTTTCTACCGCTAGAAGATTATTTGTAGTCAAGGAAATTTTGTACACAAGCTGAATTTAAATATTTAACTGATTTAATTTGATATGTAATAGTGTCCAAATAACATGTATTTGAGATTTTAAACTAAAATGTTGTCTCGACTTAAAAGAAGTTTTAGATACAAAATCGTTTTATACCTATACAGTATATACTAATGTAGTTATATAAAATAGTTTTTATCTTTTAAATTTAAGTAATATAGCTGATAAAAGTAACACTAAGCTGATATCTAATAATAATAAAAAAAAGCTTGAAATAAGCTTTTTTTTCTGCAATCATATTTAAGGCAAAAAATAGAAAATAAAAATCCTAGATTAAGTGCATAGTAAAGCATTTTTGTTATAACATAGCTTCTAAAATTAATTATTAAATTTTTTGAAAAAAAATTAAATTTTTTTTTTTAAATTAAAGCTCAAGCAACAACAAAATGTTGTTCAATTATAAATTAGCTCTTTTAAGCATTAATTTAAAAATAATTTGTTGCCTGGTTTTTAGTTGTATACGAAAATGTTAAGAAAAATGATAATTATAGCTTTAAACAAAGGTTGCTCAAACTTATTTTTGTAATTACCCACTTGCCAGAAGTATTTAAATAACTGTCCCCTTTATTAGATATTGCCCCTTTACTAATTAATTGATCATTTGAATTTCACATTTACTTTTTATTGCTACTGATAACCAAAACAGCCAACTCTGGGAAGCAATTGAAAATTGATAAATGTTTGAATATAAACAAAGATCACAAATTTAATTAATGTAGTCCATTTAATTATGTCCACTCAGTTATTAATAAGTCAAACTAATACTTTAAAATCATATTAAAAAGCTGACTTTGATTAAACATATACTTTGTTTCTTTAAACTTAACCAAGGTATATTTTAATTGATAAATATTAGTGTTTCTTTTGCTTATAGTAGCTAGTTTTTGACTAAAGTTTTTTTACATTTAAAAATTTATTCAGGAAAAATAAAAACTATTTTATTAGTTAATGTAGCACTTAGAAGAAAAAATTGCTCTACAAAGCAAAAATGTCCACAACAAATAATGTTAGTAATCTTAATTTCAATATACTAAAAAGAAAGGAAACAAAAGTGGTTGCTCCTCGGAATCCTAAACTTATAAAAACAACAGAATGTGTTAGACTAAAAGTTAGTGTTGAAATATATTATGAATTAAAAGTTATAAACAGTAAACAGCATTATCTATATTTTAATATATTTTTTAAATTTTTATATAATTAAGAGCTGTCATTTATACTATTAACTTCTATCTGAGTTAAGTCCAATTAAATCAATTTATGTTATTTTTAGAAGTAGATTCTCTTCAGTTCAAATAATGTCCAATCTATAAGTTTTTGAACAAAAAAATTCATCAAGTTGTTAAAAAAAAAGATAATTTATGAACTACTAACTAAGAAAAAAAATAGTTTTAAGAACAACTTAAAATTATTTGTAAATTTATAAGTAAAATAAAATTTGTCAAAAAAGTGTTGAAGAAAATGTCTTTAATTATTTAAACAAAACACTTAAAAAGAGATCTTTTGTTTTTTAAAACATTTTCAATTCTGGTTATTCATATAGATTTTTCTTTAAATAAGCAGAATTCAAGTTTTTTTAACAAACTAAAGTTCTATTTCTAAGTGATTTTTTTTTAATTTAACACATTTTCATGCAATAGATTTTTAACCAATTTTTATCTTTCAAATTATCACAAGCTATTCAAGGCAGACTAAGTGCACACTAACCATCCTTAAGTTATTAGTAGTGCAGATTTATCAAAAATTACTAAACTGTAACTAATTAGTAAGTTTCTTTTTTATAAAGTCTGCTTTTGTTCTAAAATAGTTGTAAATATTGTTATAAAAATCTATATACTGTATAGATGAAGCCATCAACATACTTGCATGAAATGAGTCTTGATACTGAGCAAAAATTAGCATCTACGCGTGAAATGAGACTTCCTAGAATTATAGAACTTCTTGACATGTCAGAAACTACTCATCAAAAAGTTAACTTTTTTATCTTGTTTTTATTACTTTGTAAAAGTTTAAAAAATGTTTAAAAATTTATTAGAAAGTTTTAAATTATTTATTGGTAAAAAAACTATGTTAATCTTTATCAACTATAAATGTGCAAACAAGTTGAGGTTTATTTTATACAACTACTAGTGCTTTGTAGTTTTATTTCCATGACAGTAAGCATTATACAGTATTCTTAGATAAAATATTATCTTAAATGACTCTAAAAAATATCAAATATAATTAATATAGCAGTAATGGGTAGGTGTCAGAAGTGCATGAGTCACTTTTGCCTGAACCAAATTTACTTTAATAATTTTACTAAAAAAAACCTGGAATCCTAAAAAGACCTGGAGTTTGAGGAATTTTTAAAAAGAAAGGAATTTCGAACAAAAATCACTAAAAAACCTTGAGTTTTAAAATCTTTTTATATGTCAAATAACAAAACTTTGATTATATACAAAAAATCTATCATAAAAATAACAAAAAATTGTATATAATTAAAATATTAAAAAAAAACAGACATTTAAACTAGCTTTACATACAGTATCTTTGCAATGTTGTTATACTATTTAAAACAGTTTGTCTAACTGAAGTTTAGTTTTAAACTAAAAAAACTGGAAGAAATTCAGAAAAACTAAAAAAAAATTATAAAAAACCTTTTGCAACCCTATTTAATCAAAAAAGATAAATTTTAAATTAATTAACAAACTATTTTTTTATTGTAAAACAACGGTTTAAAGAAAGATATTTTTAATTTTATAAGTTCTCAATTAAAAGAATTTTAAATCATGCAAAAGTAAGGCTCTGTGAATTTGTGTCGTGTCTTAGCATTAATAGTTAAGTAAAACATAACATAATAGTATTTTTACATTGTCTAAGTACTTTTTATAAGTGCTAAAAATTTTTAGTATACTCCTTTTATGTAGGTATGAATACAAAAGTATTTAATTAGCAAATATTTATTCTGGTTACATTTAAGTGTTGTCTTTAAAATTGAGTACTGCTTAAATAAACTGTATTTTACAAAATATCATTGTATTTAAATAATACCAGAAATTAAATTGTTATTTCTGAAGTTTTGTTAAAATTGATGTATAATTGATGACCTAGTATGCATAAGATATTTATTTTAGTGAATAGTTGCACAATGTAAATATCAAAAAGTTTGAAGGTTGTCTTTAGAAATGGTGCCATACCTTATATTTTTTTGAAAGTTATTTTATACAGCTCACAGTTGGCCTTAAATTAGAAATAGAAAAAAAAAACTTGAATTTTTATTAAGTATGAAGACTGTGTTTGTCAAGCTCTTAAATAAGATTTTTAAAATAAATTTTGAAGCAAAGTGTTATAACTTTTTTTGTGTAATGCTTTATCTACCTTACTGAAGGTTATATGAAGTAAATAAATACAACCTAAAAATTTACATTCTTGGTGGCTTTTTTAAGTTGTTGTAGTGTAAATACTATTTCTCCACTAGACTAACAGATAATCTACTTAAGTATTGAGAAGAAGTTTAAATTAAAAATTTCCTACACTCTGCCAGTTAAAAATAACTCAAGCAAAAGCAATAATTAAGAATACTTACTAGCCTTTGTGAACTGATATGTTTTGTATCTCTATTTTATTGGTAGTATACCAAAATTCTTCAAAATTTGAGGCTTATTTTTTGAAATATTAAATATACTTTTAAAAGTATTTGAAATGAATTTAAAACTGAAAGTTTTTCTTATAATAGTTTAAATTGCTTAGTAAAATTATATTTTAATAACAAGTGTTGATATAGAGCTTACCTTAATTAAAAAAAGATCAATATAGTTTGTTTTCGTAGGTTTCGACTGTTGATATAGAAGAAGCAATGTTTCAACCTTTCCCTTCAGAAATATTTTTTCAGAACTTTATACCTTCTAAACCAATAGAAGTTCCATTAACGCTGAGAAATAATGACAAGGTATTTTATATTGTTTCTGTATACAATTTATATTTTGATCTTTTGGCTGTTATGTTTATTGTAAAGTTTACTAATTAACTTTTTGTTTTATGATTAATATTTTTTTAAATAAGGTGCCTCGCTTAGTCAAAGTTGTTCAAAAACACTCTCCTTACTTCGAAGTAATCAGTCCTGATGATGTCAGTCATAAGGTTAAAACATTATTGTATAAATATTTTTCTACCTGGTAGTTTCAATATTTTGTAAGCATAGTTATTAGAATAGTGAATGTTCAGTTAACTTATAATTATATAGTTTTAAATTTTATTTACTACATTAAAGTTTATGCATTGCTGTTTGTTAATATTTGTTGTTTCTTAATTTATTACTTTTCCAACACTGATAAAAAAAAGTAAATATTAAAACTCGTGTTGATTAAGATATAAGCTTTTAAGAAAATGTTAAGTTTTAACTTTTAAAGTAGTATTTTTCTTTATTTTTAAATTGTTTACTTAATTAAAAATAGTTTTGTCGATATAAAATATTTTTAAATAGGTTGCGCCTGGTATGGCTTCAGTTTTCAAAATTCGTTTCACACCAGAAGTTAATAAAGACTACAGCCACGAATTAGTTTGCATGACTGAAAGAGAAAAGTTTGTTGTACCTGTGAAAGCGATAGGAGCTCGTGCTATTCTTGACTTTCCTGATGAGATTAACTTCGGACAATCACCTGTTAAACACGAGCAGGAAAAAGTTATTCTTGTGCGAAATATTGGAAATGACCTAGCAAAATACTGCTTCAAAGTAGAAGAGTTAGTCTTTAATATACTGTACTTTGTAATATTCACTAGTTTTTTTAAACTTTTGTTAAAAATTGATGTTAAGTTTTTTAATAATTTTTTTTTAAGTTTCTGCAAATTACATACTACTAATAGTTTTTTCTAATAATGCTGTAGTTTGCGTTAAAAAAAACATTAATTTTTTGTTCAACTGTGTTTTAAACTTTTTTTTTTAAATAAGTTTATTACGGTTTAAAACTTAAGTATTACGATTTGAGATTCTTTGTAAATAATAGTTTTTCTTTTTATTGTTTCAAATACTTAAATAAATGATAACTAAAAATAAATTCTTTCTAGCAGCTATTAAATTTTCTAGGTAAAAAATGTTTAAGTACGTTTTTAAATTTTCATATATACAATAATGAAATATTTAAAAATAAAAATAAAAAAGTTTGTAATCCAAATTTTAGTTTGTGAAAAACATTAAATTAAGAAAATGGTATAAATTTTTCAATAATTTTATAATTATTCTAGACCTTTTTCGATATTAAGTGATCAGACAAGTTTGGAGATAGGGGATAGTATGCAAGTTACAATTAAGTTTAAGCCAATTAATGTAGGTGACTATAAAAAAGACTTGACTGTAGAGTTCGATTGCGGTAAGCCTTCAGTGTAGTTTTTTTGAAATATTTTTTGATTGAAAATAAACTGATTTAATGTGCCTTAAAGTATTTATATAACTATTTTTAAATCTTAAAATACTTTCCAGTTACTTGTTATAATTTTTTTTTAAGTATTGTTGTACATTTTAACTGTTTAAATAACTTTTGTTGTTTAGTAAAAAAAATATACTTTAAAAGTATAAGATGTAATGTTAAAAGGCGTTAAATCCTGAAGATCCTGATAAGCTAAGCTTATCGGAATATCATCTGTGGTACTTTAAAAGTATTAATTTGATAAATTATTGTTTTTTAAATACAAGTTTTCAATTTTAGAACTATTTTACCTTTAAGTAAAAAAACTTTTGGTAATTAAAAAACCTTTGTTTTTTCAATTGAAATCTTTCAAAAATGTAGGCCTTTGTTTAAAAAAAATATTTTCTGAAAATGTTGGGTATATTTTTTTAAGGTGAACATATTACCAAATATAGGTAATTTTAAATTTCTAGTAGTTTTTAATTGATGACTTGTATTGTAGATAACTTTTTTTATGAACAAAAAAGTTATCTATTTATAAAATTGTCTTTCAGGCGACACAGTTCATTTGAGCCTGCATGGTACTGCAATAAATGCAAACGTAAGACTGGATAAAAACAGTTTACGCATTGACAGTACCTTCATATCAATGGCAAATCAGAGGAGCTTTCAACTTCATAATCGGTCTGACGTTTTGGTCCGTTTCAAATTCTCACGTTTCGCGACTGCTAGAGAAGAAAATAAGAGGAAAAAGATGTAAATGAGATTTTAATTCAAGTTACAACTTTAATTACAAAGTTTTTGAATAGTTTGGTTTTGGTACTGGTTTTAATTAAAAAGTTTAAACATAACTGACTCATTTTCGAAAAAAAAAGTTTATTTATTAATTTCGTTTAGCTCTCTTCAGAATAACATTGCTAAAAACTATGAATATTGTAGAGTAATTTTAGTTATATATAATGAATTTGAAAAATCTAACAAAAATAGTTACGTCATAAAGTATAAAAGTCTGTTTAGAAAAAGTTTGAAAAATAGAATAGAGCTGCACTGAACTAACTTAAAGTAATTTATAAGACAAAATTGCTAAAACAAAAACATTTAAAATAGTAGAAATTTTTACCTTAAACTAAATTAAATAAAAAGCACATTAAAAAATACGAGAATAACGACAACAAAAATAATACTACTAAAGACCCTATTTGTAAAGTTTTAAATTGTAAAAATCTCTTTGTTTGCAAATTTTTGGCTCGCGAGATCTAATAAAAAGAGATTCTAGAACTGAAAGATGGTAGGTGTTTCTAGCTCGGGATAGGATTTCAAACCTATTATCCAGGTAGTTCTCGGCACAAACAGGGTTGTTGAGGAGGTGCTGATGAATAGATGACTGTTCGCCTTTAGGCTTCAAGTCGTCATTAGAAATAAACCTTTTAAGCTTTTTCGTGACATGCTGCTCTCGCCTGACGTGGAAACGTTGAGATGTACGACCTACGTAGTCATTTCCGCAATGACATTTAAATATGTAAACTACATTACTCAAATCATGGGTAGGTGTGGCATCTTTTACGATTCCGTTAAGTGGGCGGTTGGTGTTGTACACAACACGTAGCGAAACGCTGTTAAAGGTGGATTTTATAGCCAATGAAGCTTGCTTAGCCAGTCCTATTGAGTTTTCACCCATATAAGGAAGGCGGAGGTACACTGGGCAAGGATGTGGGCCGAAAAAGGGTAAGCGATTCATTTTGGACTGAGTTGCCTTAATTGTCTTCTTGATGACTGTTTCGGGGTAACCTAGTGAGAGAAAAATTTTGTAGATGTTATCAAATTCTAGATTCAAACAGTCAGCAGTTTGAATCTAGAATTTGATAACATCTACAAAATTTTTCTCTCACTAGGTTACCCCGAAACAGTCATCAAGAAGACAATTAAGGCAACTCAGTCCAAAATGAATCGCTTACCCTTTTTCGGCCCACATCCTTGCCCAGTGTACCTCCGCCTTCCTTATATGGGTGAAAACTCAATAGGACTGGCTAAGCAAGCTTCATTGGCTATAAAATCCACCTTTAACAGCGTTTCGCTACGTGTTGTGTACAACACCAACCGCCCACTTAACGGAATCGTAAAAGATGCCACACCTACCCATGATTTGAGTAATGTAGTTTACATATTTAAATGTCATTGCGGAAATGACTACGTAGGTCGTACATCTCAACGTTTCCACGTCAGGCGAGAGCAGCATGTCACGAAAAAGCTTAAAAGGTTTATTTTTAATGACGACTTGAAGCCTAAAGGCGAACAGTCATCTATTCATCAGCACCTCCTCAACAACCCTGTTTGTGCCGAGAACTACCTGGATAATAGGTTTGAAATCCTATCCCGAGCTAGAAACACCTACCATCTTTCAGTTCTAGAATCTCTTTTTATTAGATCTCGCGAGCCAAAAATTTGCAAACAAAGAGATTTTTACAATTTAAAACTTTACAAATAGGGTCTTTAGTAGTATTATTTTTGTTGTCGTTATTCTCGTATTTTTTAATGTGCTTTTTATTTAATTTAGTTTAAGGTAAAAATTTCTACTATTTTAAATGTTTTTGTTTTAGCAATTTTGTCTTATAAATTACTTTAAGTTAGTTCAGTGCAGCTCTATTCTATTTTTCAAACTTTTTCTAAACAGACTTTTATACTTTATGACGTAACTATTTTTGTTAGATTTTTCAAATTCATTATATATAACTAAAATTACTCTACAATATTCATAGTTTTTAGCAATGTTATTCT
Organism: Thalia democratica; assembly: GCF_965202585.1. Classification (NCBI taxonomy): domain Eukaryota; kingdom Metazoa; phylum Chordata; class Thaliacea; order Salpida; family Salpidae; genus Thalia; species Thalia democratica. The sequence continues at coordinate 44,835,423 of NC_139166.1, read as the reverse complement.
GAAGAGAGCTAAACGAAATTAATAAATAAACTTTTTTTTTCGAAAATGAGTCAGTTATGTTTAAACTTTTTAATTACAAAGTTGTTGTGTTTTCACTAAGTTATTAGATTAAAAAAACTATATTTCGAAAAGTGAAGACTGACTTTTGTAGTTTTGTTTGAATATTTTTTAATTTATAAAAGAAAAAGGCGTACAAAACTTTAAAATTAATAAAAAATCAACTTCACCGCACGATCAACAACAACAGTATCCGAGACAACCTACGACCGGTTTCGTCATTATTAAGACTTATCTGGTAGGCATAGTCGCGAGAAACCGCTGTTAAGATCTGACCAAGCGGGATTAAATGCATAAAAACTGAAGCGACCGTTTGTGGACACAGGTAAATCGTTCACTGCCCAACGTTTAAGAGATTGTCAGTTTAAATGTGAGATTTTAGTCTCTATGCTCGTTTTAATAGTTTTAGCCAGCATTTATTTCGGCCATCATCAACAGTGATGATCTTCAGTGCTTATGCACTTAAGCCAGCTCAGTTAAAAAAACACATCTCAACTTTGTTGATGATGGCCGAAATAAAAGCTGGCTAAAACTATTAAAACGAGCGTAGAGACTAAAATCTCACATTAAACTGACAATGTCTTAGACGTTGGGCAGTGAACGGTTTACCTATGACCACAAACAGTCGCTTCAGTGTTTATGCATTTAATCCCGCTTGGTTATATCACAACAGCGGTATCTCGCGACTATGCATGTCTGATGAATCCTAATAATGACGAAACCGGTCGTAGGTTGTCTTGGATACTGTTGTTGTTGTTGATCGTGCGGTGAAGTTAAATGTTTATTATTGATGGCGAACAACATCTCAACTTTGTTGATGATGGCCGAAATAAATGCTGATTAATAAAATATTGGGCAACAATACATTAAAAAAAAAGTTTATTGAAAACTTTAGAAACTAAGATAAGAACTGTAAAAGTTGTTTTGCGATAAAAGATTTAAACTTAGTTACTTATTACTGAAATATTTTGTAAATATATTTTTATAAAAAAATAGGTTTTACACTGATCTAAAATCAGAAGAACAACAAGAAAAGTTACGATTTTTAGGAGATTGTTCTCTAGACCCTACTTTAAAAGATCGAATATCTATCTTAACAAGAACTTTTCAAAACAAAAAGAGAATGATAGAAAATGATCCTGTTTTGTTTCAAGATGATGTTTTTAAAGTTGAACCAGCTGTTAGTAAATTTAAGCTAAGCTTTTTTAATATGTAACAGTATCTATCATAACTTTAATTTTCAGTAACTACTAAAAGTTATGCTAACTATAGGTTATTTTAAACTAGAGGCTAGTTCTGGTACATTTTTGATAGGGATTATGTTAATTTAATAACTTTCATAAAATTTAAAAAGTTATTACAGTAATTTTGTGATAATTTGTTTGAAAAAAACTTTAAGTGCTTAGTAAAGCTATTTAACGGGCTTAAAATATTAAGTAGCCTGTATATTTCTAAGTGGTGCAGTTAAATTTATTTACACGTTTTTTGTAAACTTATGAACGATCATATAGGATAGTTAAAAACAAAAAAGCTTTATCAGGAAGGTGAAGTTTGGCCCAACTCGTCTTTGGAAGTAAGGGTTGTTTTCCGCCCGAAAGTTGCAAAGTTTTACGAAAAAACCATCTTCTGTGACGTAACAGGAAGAGAAACGAGGTTGCCGGTGAAAGTTAGGGGCGACGGAATGGGGCCGAAGTGCGAAATGTCATTTGATAGTCTAAATATTGGACAAGTTTTTGCTGGATCTAGCCACCAATATGAGGTTGTTTGGTTATACGTATGAACTAACAAAACATAAACTAATTGAAATTAATTAAACCTAGCTTAAACAAAACTAAAAAGTCTTATGATTAAGAAAGTAGTCGTTGAAAACCTTATTTAAAGTTTTTTAATAAAAGTTTAGTGAAAACTATTAAGAATATTTCACGTTATATTAAACTTGAGAAAAGTTTTAAAATTATAAATAAATTAACCAGTAATAACTTTAACAACTAGCTTATATAACTCGTAGGTGGTGTTATCTAACAAAGGTGATATAGATGTAATTTTCGGTTTAATTGAACCAGTAAACGAAGCCCAAAAAGATAAAACGTTCTCACTAAATCCACGCGAAGGAATTGTTCTTCCCAATGGCTACCAGTCAATAAAAATAAACTTTAGTAGTAAAAAACTTGGTCCAGTAGAAAAGAAATTTGTTTTTGAAATAGATGGAGCAGTGAAAAATCTTACCGTTACTGTAACGTTTGTAAAATTTTACTACTAATCGTGGCAAAGATTTGGCACTACTTTTTTAGATACATATTCATTTTTTTATTTAATTATATATTTTTCATACCTTAATACCATGATTATTAAGTTTTTTTTTTTTTACAAAATTGTTAACACATATTGAAGTTGGATAATTGATTTTGTTGCTCTACTTCTGTTTTAACACTAAAAATTATTTCAACCGTTTATATCAGCTTTGTTAAAACTTTCTTAAATTAAAGTTAAGCTATTATTAAAAAAAAATATTAAAACTTTTGTAAAGTTTCTAAATTTGTAATACTCTTATAAATATTATAAAATTTGTTCTTATAAAAACAGAGGGGTTGTAATTGGGCCGACCTTTCATTTTGACACTGATAAATTGAAGCTAGGATGCTGCTCTTTCGGTTTTAACCACTCGAAAATTTGCGTTCTCAAAAACACATCATTAGTACCTATGAATGTCAATTTTAGAATTCCAGGTGAATGATATTAAAAATCAATCTATAGATACTATGTAGTTTTGTTTCTTTTGATTATAATAATCATGGATAGTTATTGTTATAAATCACTTTCGGCACTATTATAAAATATTTTTTATGAACTATATTTTTGGAGAAACAAAACAACATCAAAAAATTTTTAGTTTTTAATAAACATTATTTTCAATAACATTAAAGTTATATTGTTATCAATTACAGATTTCTCATTAGTTGTCTTCTAAAATTTTGATGTATCAATAAAATACTTTAAACCATTATATATTGATTTTAAACTCTTAAATATTTTAATTCTTAAAAGTTGTCATCAGAGTATACTTAAATACCAGAAAGTGCTACATATGATACACTATCCTTTAATTTGTTATGAATACTTTTCTCATTTTCTAATTTTATTTATTCCTAAAACAGAACAACAAATTTTTAGAACTAGATATTTGTGATTGAGAACTTGAGTCATTGGTCTATTTTTTACTTATAAATTGATAACTATCCTAAATTTTAGCTAAAGTTAAAACGTTTAGTATTTTAAAATTTTCATAGACGATGGTAATGGTGAACCAGCATTAAATAGCTCATCTGATCTAGACAACAACAGTTTGCTGAGAAGTATGACGAACTTCAGTTTTGTCATGAACCCAAAAGAATTTAGTATAAAGCCTGCCCAAGTAAATTACAATATATTAACTTTTCTTTATAATTTTTTTCTTAATAACTTTAAGATTTTTTTTGTTTAACTGTGTTTAATTTATAGGTAGTTATAAGAGCACAAAGTGAGATAAAAGTTAAAGTAACGTTATGTAGCAACACAGTCAAAAAGTACGCGTACAAACTACATGTTGACGTGCAAGGAATTGGAAAATCAATACTTACACTCCCTATAACTGCTAGGACTATTGTTCCTCAAATTAGAGTAAACAAAGTCTTATTTTCAAAACACAATCGTTTTTTTATTAAATATATTGAATTTTTAATTGTTTTTGTAGTACTTTAATAGCATTATTTGATTATATAACCATCATATAATTTTGGTACAATTTAATTCTTTTATACAGATTAAAACTGCGTTCTTGAACCTTGGTAGATGTTTTGTGAATCATACTTATAATGAAAATGTACTCATTGAAAACCAGTCTGATCTTCCTGCTAAATACAGTCTAATTGAACAAGTAAATTATTTTTGACATATACTACAAGTGGGGTTATTTGAAATTGGTTCTTTCAAGTTTTAAGAATAAAATGGTATTGTTCAATTCAAAATACTTAAGTTGTTCTCTTTTCAATAACTTAACGTATTATATTTTGATCTTATATATTTTCATACTTATAAACTTTTTATAAATTAGTTGTACACTTTTTTATCGGTATAAGTAATAAAGAGTAAAGTATCGATAAATATTGTTTTCTGCTTTATTGACAATTGTAAAAGTTATTAAGTTTAATTACAAACAAGTTTACAAGATTTAAATTTGCAGACTAAGAATGATAACACTACCATTTTATACACCAGTAAAAAAACACAAGGCATAATTCCACCCAATAAAACCATTGCAGTGCCAATAGACTTTGTAGTAATGTATGTCATGGAGTGTGAGGAAGTGTTAAACTTTCTTCAGTTCGGACTACCTGATCATTATCTAGTTTGTAGTTTTAACCATAGTATTAATTTTAAGTTAACAAAACTAAAAATTTAGCTAATTAGCCTAAAATTTCATTTTTAGAGCACCAAGGTTATTTCAAAGGGAGAAGGCCCAGTAGTGTACTGCACTCCTGAAAAGGTTGATTATGGAACTGTTGAAGTTTTAAATGAAAATACAAAAATCATAACAATGGAAAATGAGTCGTTGATACCTGCTTTATACAACATTGACATGGTATATATTTGTTTCTTACTTTCTAAGCTATGCAAAAATGTTAATTATAAATTAAAGTTATACATATTATGATTATCGCATAAAGTCAATTTTTTGTTCATCCTTTACCATTTTTAAGCGTTGTTTTTTAATAAGGTTATACTTCTATATAATTAAACATTTGTGTTTTAAAGTTTTACAATTTACTTTTATAAATTCTATCGAAATTAACAGAACACATTTATTTGAGAAATTTTTCTAAATGATATAAAAAAGTTCTATATCATAATATTAGATTGTTATAAAACTTAAGCGCAGTTAATGCCGATACATATCTTTTCATCAGTTAATTATATTATATTTTTGTTTTGTTTTAATTAAGTTTTTGTATTTAATCTTTATTTATCAAACACGGGTTAGAAATGAAAAATTGTATTATTAGTGTTTTAATATATTATACGAAGATAGTTTCAATATGTTATAAGTTTATTAAACTTGATAAATAACTAAAATAGTAAACTTAAATGTATTTTAGTTTTGTAGCTTAATTTAAAATTTTTCCTATGTTTTTTTTTTAATCTATATTAATGTCTAGTTTTGCATAACATGGTTCTTATCAGTCAAAATAAAATCTTAAGCTTCGCAAAGACACAGTTTTCACGGTATTTCCTAGCAAGGGTACATTGCAGCCTGGGAAGTCAATCAATTTAGAAGTCACTGCATTTCTTGATGACAGTCTTACGTTAGTCTTCTTAATTTAAATTACTAACCGGGTAACGGCTAAATTAAACTATCTTTTTTGTAGCTGTAAAAGGGCCGTTTTTTATTTTTTAAACATCTAATTTTTTATGTTTAAATACAGGTTTCAAGACAAGATGTTGGTTTCAGTAGACAAAGGACAGATGGTTTCCGTGAGTTTGCAGGCAAGAGGATTTGGAACGTCCGTTCAGAGCGATCCACCGATGGCTCCATCGATGGATCTCGGCTCGTACTTTGCCGGTACGAGGCTGGAAAGAAAGTTCAAACTGACGAACAAGGGTCGCAGGGTGCAGCAGCTCAGCTGGAACACGGAAGGCCACAATCCGACTCAGCTGAGAATGAGCCTGAGAAAAGTTTCAAAGTACAACCCGAATGACATGAAGTACAAGGTTTGGTGAACAAAAAGGGTTCAAACTTATTTGTTTTTAAGATAAATATAAGATTAATAATGTATGATATTAAATAGTTAATTATAAGATTATTTATATCAAAATATTGATAACATATATTTTGCCTTTAAACGTTACATCTTTTATTTATTTAAATATGTAGTCGAGAGTATTCATAAAGTCATAATATTTTTTTTTTTAGATTTTGAATAAACAATTCAACCATTATGCATTAATTGTTTGTTATGATGTAAATCTTAAAAATCACAATAAAATATTTGACAGTGCCCTGGACCGTTTTTGGCAACTTAATAATTGTGTTTTAAATTATCTAGTATATATTAATAACTGTGTAATAAATTTCAAGGACATGATGAAAAAGATGACAGTTCCGGAAGCTCCAACATTTTGGGTCAATCCATGCAGGCTAACCTTGAAACCTGGTGAATCTCAAATTCTAACTTTGGAAGGAAATGCACAAGGGTTAGTTTTTAAAGTTTATCTGTTTAGTTAAGCTTAGAGTGAAGTGTAGTATTGCTAAGTAAGTGTTCTTAAAAGTTTTATATTTTTGCTAAAGTTTTTAAAGACATTGAAAATGAGTTACTATTCTTATTTCTTTAGGTATAAAGTATTATAGCTTTTAATATTTCTCAGTTTTATTAACTTTTACAATTGGTATTTTACTTTAAAAAAATAATTTATCAATCAATAACTACGTTTAATGGTTTACATTAAAAATAACTCAACACTTTCTAAAAAAGTAGAATTTAGCTTTAGTAACTTTTTTAATCTATCTCACGAAACAAAAAAATCTTATTACAAAATTTAACAACAGGCCAAAGGAAGTGACAGAAACAATCAGTTGCTTTTCAATACTGGGAAAAACTTCAGGCAAAGAAAAGATTATAAAGACGATCGTCCATTGCAACTTCATCACTCCTTGCGTCACAATAAGCCCTGCTGACGTCATCAATTTCAACATAGACTGCCTCGACAACGACAATTGGTCGAGAAGTTCCGTGATTGAGATGAAGCCGAGAGTGAAGGACTTTACCATTGAGAACATATCAGCACTGCCGCTTACCTGCTCCATGACCACCGAATATCCTTTTCAAGTAAATCTGATTATAATTTGCTCGTTTCAATTGATCGTGTGTTTCTTGTATTTTTAGAAACTAAAAGTTGTGTTTTTTTACTTTTTTATTGATGTTGTTTAAAATATTATCAATAAACTTTATTTTTTTATTTAAATAAACACTTCACTCTCTTTAAGTCTTTTGTTTAAAAAGAAGTTCTTAGTTGTATATAATTATTAAATATTATAAAAACACTATGTTGTTTTGTTCAAAATACTTTATGTTTAAAAATATTTATAAATTGTTATTAGGTATATGATAAGGACAGTCAGTCGTGCAGTCAACTTGTTTTTAAGTTAGACGTAAAACAGAAAGAGAAAATACACGTTGGTTTCGATCCGATGTTCAAAAAAGACAAGTTTTCAAGATTTATTGAGGGACAAGTTATCATTTCTTTTCTAGAGCATACAAACGAAGAAATAATTAAGCTAACTGGAAAAGTTTGTGTATATATTTATAAATAACTTTAAAATTTTAACTTTGTTACCTTTTTTACAAGGTATTTTAATCCATTAAAAGCTCAAAAAAAACTTGGATTGTTTTCAGGTTAATTTCCCTAACCTAACGTTAGATAAAACGTCAATAGACTTTGGCTGCATATTAAACGACACTGAAGTTGCAAAATACGTAGATGTAACTAACAATAGTCCACTTTTTTTAAATTACAAATGGTCATTTGTAGTTCAAGAAGGAGGTAACAACATAGTGTGAGTTACTTTATTCTCTGCTAATAGAAAAGTAGCATAGCTGTTACATTTTAATTATCTAAGGAAAAAAACCCATATAAAATAATTAACATTTTTAAACATTTTCTAAAATTGTAAGCTTATTTATAGTTTTGATGGACTTTTGCACCCTCGTAACCATAGAAAATTGAGTGTAAACAAAGAAAAAAAATCAAAAGTTGTTGACAAAGAATTAGATGATCAAGCAGAAATAAGATATGACGTAGTTAATAAGGATGGTGTAGCTATACCTAATATTGAGATGTCAATAAATGATCATTTTGAAGTTTTGAATGTTCCGACTGAGTTAATTGAAAACGAAATTGAAGATAGCGATAGTAAAGTGAATAGCTCCAAGGAGATTGAGTCAATAAACAATGACGGTGTTAGTTTACTCTCTGAATTTCAAAAAGTTATTTATAATCACTTTGAATTATTTTTATCGAACGTTAAAAACGCTTTTCTAAGTAAATAAATATTAAAAATTGTTAATACTGGTCATTAAATATTGGTTGAAAAGTGGTATAAGTGTTGTAAAACTTATTAAAAGTATACAAAGTAACAAAGCATTTGGAAAAGAAAAAATACCTAAGTTATATTATAATTATTTGTTTATAAACCTATGTAATAAATAGCCTTGTAATCATAAAAGTGAGTTTTTATTGTATTTTTAAAATTATGTTGCTAAATAATAATTAAATTTTGCAAATTTTTTTAATGTGATTTAATAGATCTTTAATGCTAGCAGTATTTTTACACGTAGACATTTTATTTGAATTTAATCCAGTTTATCTTTTACACTAAACATTTTATTTGGTACTTTTTTAATAAATACAATTTAATAGTACAACTTAATGTGATAAAATTAAATTGATAAAATAAATAGTTAAGTCGTTGCACACAAAAACTTATATTAAATCAAGTACTAAACCTAGTAATGGTTATAAGTGAAGTTCTGTAGTTACAAACAGAAAAAAAAAATTAAATGAAATAAAAAATATAAATATGATTTATATACATCTTAAACCAGTTTGGTTGTATTTAATAGAAGCTGAAAGTTATTAAATACTTGTGTATTATAAATAAACCAACATTTTAGCCTTCCGATATAAAACTGGAAAATTCAAACGAAGAGCAACAAAACTCAAAAAAAGATTTACACGATGAGTCTCAAGATGAGGAAAACTTAAAAGAAGAAAACTGCTCAAAAGAAAACGTTGAGACTCAATCGGAAAATCCCAAAGAAGTTATTGAGCAACCGGTTGAGGTGCAGCGCATACCGAGCATAAGCGTCACTTCATCAACAACTGAATCTTCTTTTTGCACTCCCGAAGTTGAAATATATCCGGCTTTGCCGTGGTTACAGGCAGGCGAGCACCACATCCCAGATGGCGTTGAAGAAGTAGATTGCTTATAAAATACGTAGTTGTACTTTAAATTTATGTGCATATAGTTTATAAACTTTGTTTGAAAAAAGATCCTTAAGTTATTTTCATTTATCTTCTATTGATTTCTATATAAATTTTAAAATATTCTTAAAAATTAGATAAAAAATTCAAACTATTGAACTAAACGTAATCGTTTAAGAAATGTTTTAGTTGCTTGAGAAAGTAAAGTAAATAAAGAATTTTTTTCTACATATTGTCAAAAATTATATTTTAAATACAGACTCTGCAGTGAAGACGTGAATATAGCCATTAATTTTCAACGTTTTTATAAAAATATTTGATTATATAAATAATAGCTGATTAGAAAGTCTCTTATCTTTTCTAAACTTTATTCAGCCAAATAATACTTAAATTATGATTATTATAGTGGTGAAGGAGATATATTCAGTAAATTTTACAGATTTTTGACATACTACCTTTATACGGATCTTTAGAGCCTGGTCAAACTCAACGTGTCACTTTTACTTACTATGGACATGCGTTTGTTTCTTGTAATGCCAAGTTAGTTATTCTATAGTTAACAAAAAGTTTTAAGGAACGTATTTAAAAGTTGTTGAAAGAATTTTGTGTAAACTAAAAGTAATGTATTAACAAAAAAATTAAAATAATAGTACTCACATGAATGAAAATGGATTTATGTTGCTCTTATGTTTCTAATGTTTTTAATTTTTTTTAAACAGGTACTTTTTAGGTTTCAGGTTTATAGGTTGTTCAAACCTATGGTTTTTTCTAAGTTTTTAAAGCTTTGACCTAATTACTAAAAGTTTACCTTGGTGCACACCTAATGTAGACTAAACATAAAATAAAAGCTAATATTTTAAAATTTTGTTGTATTTCTTAAAAACTTTTAATACAAAGTTTGTTAATACATTTCAACATGCAGCTTTCTAAAACAAATGGATTTTTTTATTTTCCTTCTCAATAATAATCAAAATTTATGTCACAGTAATAATTTATGTGCACTTTACTGTGCAGTGTGCATAGGTAAACATAAAAAAAACTTGTGTAAATTATCATCTGACATAAACTAATAAAAAAGTCAAATTTATTGTTAACTATAATCTATGAGTTAAACTTTTATCAAGCTTATTTGTTAATCATGCTAAAATTAAGCTGTAAACCAAAGTTTACTTGAAATTTCATACGCTTTTAGTTTGCGTTTATATGTTTGTAACTCTTAGTATTTAGTTCAATATTAATAAACTAATTATAGAGCAATATGCGAGGTACAGGGTGGTCCAACTTACAATGTGGATTTGAAAGGTTCAGCTTCTCTTATTCAATATAATTTTCCTGTCACGAAAGTTGATTTTGGTAAACAGGCTAGTTATGTCATGTTATTCTTTATAATTTTACTGTTGTAAACTTGTGTACATACTAAAATAAATTAATAATTAAAAGTTTTTTCATAAGTTTGCTGTATTTTTACTTTTGAATACATCTTGGTATTAATAAATTTTCAAATACTTACAACAACATCACAAGTTTTTTAGTCAATTGCTCCATTCTAAAATTTCACATGTTATATAAGTATCATTAATTAGGGTCAATAATAACAACTCGATCTTATTTTGAAGAAGTTTAACTAAGCTAAAAGTTGCTATTTACATATTTTTAATATTCTATTTTGAGGTATAGCTGGTAAAAGTCAGAGAGTAAATTAGGCTCCTTATTGAAGGAGACGACTAAAACGAAGAGTTAATAAATCACTCAAAATCTTTAGTTATAAAGATTTCTCCTCCCATATGGAAACTATTGTGCTCTTTACCTTAAACTTGCTATATATAAAAAAGTTTGAATAGTTGAAATCTATAAAAGCAACTTATAGCTTAATTAAAATTAAAACTCTAAAAAATAAAATAAAGTTAAAAAAAATATTCATTCTGTCCCCCTATATCCTTGATTTTAAAGTTTACGCCAAAGCTGGTCAATCTTAATTCATAGCAACATTTTAAAAAGATCTGATTATCATTTTTGTAAGTAATATGTTTAAAATTCAGATGTATGACCAAATGGCCGTTTCAACTTTGACGTTGGAAAACACTGGTAAAGTTGGTTTCAATTTTGAAGGTCTGAAGGGAGTCGGAGGCAGGTTGGAAGATGGACTGTTACCTGGGCTTCCAGTTATTGAACCAATGTCGGGTCATATTTCTCCCATGGATAAAATTGAAATAAAAGTCTACTATTACCCTGGAGTTCCTGACCAATTTCATAAAACTTTTGAGGTAAATTATTTTACTGGTAAATATGTAATTTGTTGATATAAAAATGTGGATTCACTTATAAAACATATAAAATTTTGGAGACCAGTCTTGAAAACATTTTAATGTCTAACATGTTTAACAGCTGCAAGTTGCTCATTTTGAACCTACTACGATCACAATCAGCGGTGAAGGTATTTTCCATCGGCTGGTGTTGGACCTCCCTCGCATCGTGCCCCAAAACGACGTCGACATGATGACGCTGTTGGGAGAAGCGAGGAAAGTTGTGGAGGAGAAAAGAGGAAGAGCTTCACTCATTTCCAAGACACGAGACGCATTTAAGCCTTCGTGCGGACCGAACGACGTTAAAGTTTCGGTCGACGGCGCTGCTGCCAATGAAGTTGCCCCGCAAAGCATTTCCAATGAAGCGTCAGATGCTCAGTTGAACGAGTTCGGGCCGTCCCAGGTTAACTTTGAATGAACTAAATGCTATTAATTGAACTACACTTCCCATTTTTGGTACTGTTTTGTACGCCGTGAACTATTACTGGCTTTTATTTGCTAATGAAAATGTTTCACACATGCTTTTTAGGATATTACAACTGAATTGGAAGTTCAACTAGAATTTGAACGGTTAATTCTTCGAGATTATGCAATGGAACAACAATTTGTTTCTCTGACAAGCTTGTCGAATGCTGATAAGAGATCTAAAAAAGCTAATAAGTATGTTTCACTATCTTAAAAATGAAGCAATAACCAAACAAAAGTGATTCTGGCTTCATTTTAAGGCAATTTTAATAAAAAGTTTAAGAATATCACTCTAAAAACTATTTATAAAGGGTTATATAGTTGAATTTTTTTATAAAAGTTTCTTTGGAATAAAGCTACATGTTTTCTAATTATTAATTTTACGTAATGTTTTAAATATCTTGCCAATTTTTTTATATGTTTTAGTTAAAGCAAACTTGTTAATGGAGTCTTTTTTTTTCAGATTACGGTTAAGCGAATATTTACTAGATTTTGGATACATAGTCTTAGGAGATGTAAAATCTCATATTGTTAGAGCTACAAATACTTCATATTACGCTTTTTCTTTTAAACCAGATAGAACAAAACTTTTTCAAAGCGGTGAGTGTTCTAAGTCTTTATATATTATATATTCTAATTTATGTTTACTTTGTAGTAAGCAAATATGAACAGTGATGTAATGATACCTGTTAAAGTTTTTTTGTACTTTTGAATAAATCGGCACTGTTTATTTCTGTGAAATTCAAAAAAGTTCAGAAATTTCTTATGGTTTAATTAAAGCTTTGTATTTTTTTCCGTTTAGAAAATGATATCATTGTAATAATTTAATTTTTACCATAATGATACTATTTCAAGTTACTTACAGTACAGTTAATTGTTTTTGGGTTTATAAAAAGTTTCCTAAGTTTCAAAAAAAACTAGTACTGAAGCTTTTTTCTAAAATGTTTTTTAAAGCTTTTGTTATTTAAGGTTTCAGCATTGATTTGGAGCGGGTAAAGTCATTACCTGGGTTTCCTGACCACGAAACTATAGATTTCAAAGTTACTTTTGACCCGAGAGGTGCAAATTTACCAATTGGACCTGTCAGTGCAAATATTCCCATCAATGTTAGTGATTAAAAATACTTAAATAGTTTCTCATACAACTTCTAAACAGTTTTGCTTTGATTATTAAATACTTTAAATGAAAATTATTCATTCTCGATGTAAAACTTGAATAAAATAAATATTTTTATAGATAATAAACGGCCCTCAAATAAACATCCGACTTCGTGGAATTGTCGCTGTTCCAGACTTGTGTGTGAATGAGGACATTGTTGATTTTGAAATAGTTGAGTGCGGACAGTGCAAGATAATTACAGTTCAGCTGATAAACACTCAACCTGTTCCTTGTCACTGGATATCATCCGATGCTGCTAGTGACAATAAGAAGAAAAAGGTTTTTTTTTGTGAATGTATGTTCTCTCTTCTTTATACCTAAATGAATAATTTAAAACTTTTAACAGATAATGCCGTTTTCATTTGTGAATGCAAAGAAAAACAGGCACCGAAAACCTGGAAAGTGTTTTGAAATGATGCCTGACAGAGGAGTGTTAGAACCTGGAAAAAGAGAAAATTTACAAATCAAGTTCATGCCTATAGAAGAGGTACGTTGATTAAGTTTTGTAAAAACTAAAATATTTTAAGTTAAGTTTTTTATGGTTAATCTTTTAAATACTGTGACATTAAGACATATTAAAAACTCTCTTAAACTGTTTAAAAAATTGAAAGAAAAACATAAAGCTGGTTATAATTTTTTACAGAAAGTTTACGTTAGAAAGTTAATACTTCACATGGAGCAAGCTATTTCTAGAGTTTCAATTTGCGTCAAAGGACGTGGTGTTGAACCAAAATTGGAATTTGACCCTTCACTCGCTACTTTTGGCCCTAGTTTGCCGCATGGTCCGGGTGTTGAACAAGTAGTTACCGTTAGAAACCCGTGTCCATTTCCAATTGAGTTTTATTCATTAAACTTCGATGAGCAATACTTATATGAAGAAAAAGTTTGTCCTGGCTTTGTACATGTTTTAGATATTGAAAACTTACTAGTCTTATATTTGTTTGATGAACATCTAGTACCATAGTATATAAGAGTTTTTTTGCAAAGATTTAAAAATAATGTAGATACTTCGCTACATGCAAGGTTATGACGACTACTACAACTTGCTGCTGCCACCCAGGAACGCTGGTGATGAGCTTCCAGCTGAAGTTCTGGATTTTTACAAGGAATTGCAGGAAAAACAAAAGAAGGACCCGGAAGTTCAACCGCCAACTCGTCAGTTTTATTTGAAAAAAATTTTTATTTTAAGAATTTTTGACATGAAAAGTTACGACCAATTTTAAAAGTATTTAAAATTTTTTTTAATGAACTTTATTGTTATACCTTAGCTTGTTTTTTAGTCTAAGTTACAGTTTTATCTTTACTGATTTTACAGTTAGTCACTATTAAGTTTTATGATGAAATAATTATTAGTTTGTTGCATCAGAAATATTTGTTAAATAAAATAAATGCAGTTATCAACACGGATAATAGTACTTTGTGTGAAGACAATTCCTTCAAAGAAGAAGGTGAAAACAGTGATCCCAAACAGGCTAGTTACTAACTTTAAAATCATGCATACCTTTGTATTATTGTACTATAATAAACTCAAATTAGAATTTTTATACTATTTTGAGAAAATTTTTATATATATTATAAAAAATATAATTTAGAAGCTTTAAAACTTTTAAGTATTTTTTTCTTAATTTGAACGCAACTAAATTTGCTTTAAATTTGTTATTTTTCTTGTAGGCAGAAGGGTTAGAAAACGAAATTGTAGCTGGAAATGATACTCGTAAGCTTTATTACTTTTTTACTAATTTTTTAGTTGAGCTAGTTTTATTTACTCAATCATAAAAATATGTTTTAAGACTTCAAAAAAATAAACTGTACAGATAACTGTTTTAAAATGTATACTCTTAATCGTAAGATTAAAGCACGTTAAAAAAAAACAACAAAAAAAACAGCAAGAGACGCAGAGACGAGACTGAGTGGGGTGATTGAAAACAACAGCAACGATCTGCCGAAGAAAGACGTGGACGCGGTAGGAGAACTGGAAGTGACCCCGGTGTCGAAAGCGATCGCCCGCCACCTCGGCATCGACCTGAGCGTGGAGGGAAAAGCCGCCAGAAACCGCCGCGGGATCGTCGTGGTCGTCCACGGACCTCCTAGATCAGGTTCGTTTTACTTTTAACTTTATTTAGAAAAAATTGGGCAGTTTCTGTTTTATTACCTTAAAACGTTTACAAGGTAGTGTGATCGTTAACACGTCATATTTTTTTTGATAAAATAAGAAGGTGATTGATATTTAAAATATTTAAACTAAATGTTCAAAGGGATTTTTTTGCAGGCAAAACGAATTACTCAGTAGCTTTAGCAAAAAAGTATGGAGCTGCTGTGCTCACAATCGACTCGATTGTGCTTGATGCTATATCTGGAAATTCACAAGTATATAAACTTTTACGTAGTTTGAATAAAGAAGAATAATTCTAAATATATTTTTGTTTTAACCACAAACAATTAAGTATACATAGTGAACAAATTTAAACTAACTTGCTTTAAACTAATTTTGATTGTAATGTTATTTTGTGTCTAAGGTTATTTCGCATGCAACAAATTTTATTTGTTTAGTTAATTTTTATTTGTCCATGGATAACAATGTCAAACTACTTACAAAAAAAATATTTATGCTAAGCCTAAAATTTTTTGATTTATTTTTTTTATAAATACAAAGTCAAAAATCAAGATAAACATCACAATTTTTTTTTGACATGCTTTAGGAACTAACAAGTTAATATATTATTATTGTGATTGCAATACCAACAAAAACTAGTCGATTTTACCTTGTTATTAAACACATTTACACTGTTATTTAAATTTTGCTTTTCAATTTATGAAAAAAACTAACAGGCTGGCTTAAAAGCACGCGAGTTTTGTCAAAACGCCGCTCGAAGGGCGAAAATAGAGGAAGAACAAGAAAATAACCTGCAACCTGGACTGAGCACTGAACAACTGAAAGACCATCTCACTGGTAACGAACTAAGTTGGTTTTAACGAGCTGTTATTAATAATTAGTAATATAAACTTTAGGTAATACATAACATGATAAAATTTAAAGCTTAGTTAAGTTTTATTGACGCCAAAATTTTTATAAATAAGAAGACTTTCGACTACTTTGTTGTCATTTGATAATTTAGTCAGTATGTTTTTGCCAATGTTATGAGTTTTAAAACTTGTCACTACGCTAGAGCTTTGATGTTTAACACAATATTTTACTTACGTTATATGCTTCTTGTAACTTTTCACTGAAATATAACAATTTTTGTACGTTTAAAGTTTATAATACAGTTTGAAAATATATTACGCGTAGTTAACTTAATTTGCTTGTAGGCTTTACGTACTAAGGTTAAATATTAATAGTTTTTATTTTTATTTTTTTTGTGATAATTTTGTAATATTTGTAGTGATATTGTAACGGCATTACATTTTCTATCTTATTTATTTCTATCTAAGTGTAATTCAAAAAAAGACTAAAATAAATGTTTTATAAATATAATCTATATTTGAGTTTTCTAGGAAACTAGGTAAACTTTTTTGTATATCACTTAAACAAAAAACCCAAATAATAAAGACAATATTGAATTAAATACAATTAAGTGAGTAAATAGAATAGTTAGCAAGCTTATAAAATAAATAAGAAAATAACAAGATGTGTATTCATTAATATTTTAATATTCTCTAAATTTATATAAGTAAATGGTTTTTGATCTTAAATTTACATAGTAATAAAACTTATACAGTAGACTACCGCTTAAGTACGCAAATTGAACCCGACCAAAAAGTGCGTACTTAGCACGGGTAGTGCGTACTTTTTGACGACATAGTATAATATGAAATTTAGTTGTTTGTTTTCTTTCTTACAACTAGCCACCAAATAATTAAGCCAAATAAACAAGCCTTTTTATTTTAAATAACATTTAATACATAATTCTAATCTGCAAAATTTTTTAATAGATTTTAAAAAGATTTATTTTTCTATAAAAAGTTTCTACATATTATTACATACATTTAATATAGAAAGTCAATGTCAGTCAATGATATAAAAAAGAGAATTAAGCCATATTTTGTTTTGTTAGAGGGAAAGTACCAAACTACAGTGACTAGCTGGAAACAGCCTTGCGATTTAGGAATCATTGGAGCCCTAAAGAAAAGGTATAAGTATCTTAATCTAAACGATGTGCTGACATTTTATACCTTGAATGAAGCTTCCAAAAATATGGTTTTAGACCATTCCAAGTAGCTAAGAAGAGGAGCAGCTGGCGTTGCCCATGGCCAACCAGCAAACTTAAATGATGCTACATCACAGAAGCCTGGAATAATGTGACAGCTAAAACGATCCAAAATTGCTTTCGGAAAGCTGGTCTAAAAATTCAACTTGTCGATCAAGAAGATGACTCAAGTCCTTTTTAGGAGCTAGATCTTGAAAACCTTGTACACCTGTCCAACGAAATGAAAGTTTAAATCAATCATCAACTAATTAAGAAGTTCGTGCAAATTGACGACGAAAACATCCAAGAGTATGATGAAGCAATTGCGATTGAAAATCAACAGGCAATTGATGAAGAGGTGCTATTTACTTTCATGATGAAGAAATTGATGAGATGGCTGCAGGATCTAGTCAATGTCAATTTCGTGGGTACTCCAAGCTATACACTGAAGCTGTGAAAACAGAGTGTCAGCTCTCTAGTGAAGCAGCACTTGGTATAGCTCCTGAGCTCTATCACAAGCTAAAAAGCACCCATGAAAAATATCAACGTTTGCTAAACAAAGCAGCCTTATCTCAGCAGGGCTCGCACAGAAAGAAAACCAAGCAGCTCACACTTTTTGACATGATGAAATAGAGCCAAATTTTTTTTTTACTCTGAATAGATTTTGTCTTTCTGGATAAGTGCGTACTTAAGGCGGGGTGCGTACCAAAAAAAGTGCGTACTTAAGCGGTAGTCTACTGTACTTGGAAAGTATAAGTTTAAGCCTATAGAGAAGATTTCAGCAATATTTTGCAAAATTTAAGACTATCTCTTGTATAGTAATTTTAGCATAATTTAAGACTAGTTTTGTTATTAATACAATTTTTTTTTCGAAACTTTTCTAACACATAGTACATAACATTATTGTGATATACTCGCAACATATATCAGTTATATTTAAAACTTAAACTAACCTACGACAAAAAGCTAAAATAAGTTATTGTGAAAAGCGTTGTTCACAAAACAGAAAATAACGAGTTCGGCACGAGACTGATGGCGCAGTCCGTCATTTCAACGAAGCGAACTTCAGTTATGAGTAAGCAGGGCGGAGGCGGCCACTCGAACAAGCAGCACAACGCTTCCCAGTCGTCTCAAGATCCTCCTCACAACATTTTGTTCGAGATGGCAATCCCTCGCAGACTGAGCGTCTCAGCTTCGGTTGCCGGGGAGGAAGGGTTGTACTCTTGCGTGCTTCCCCAAGATCTTTTGGTTGAAATTATCGCTGACAGATTTCAGGTCAGTTTTTTGTAAAGTCATAAAATACATCTGCTTTTCAATGAGCTAATTTCTAGCCTAATCATCTGGTCGTAAAGCATTCAATTTTTGTTCTAATTTTTAGTAACTTGACATAAAGTTTTAATGTTAAAAAATTTACTTTTTTGGTCTTTTTATTAGTTATAACTAGTGATATACTGGATTTGGCTTTTTTTGCTAAGATCCGGAACCAGCCGGATCCTTACGTTCGACTGGATACGGATCAAATTAACAAAATACATCTTTAGTCAAGTTTTTTTAAAGATGCAAAACTTCTATAGCTACAAAAAGTGGTGACACTAAATTAAAAAAAGATAAGTCCCGTGATAAGACACAACCTCTAAGCAAATCATTAAGCACAAAGAAACCTATAGTATAAGATACTTTTACAAGTAGTAATTGACCTATATTCTAAAGAATTACAAACTTCTGTAAATATTTTCTCGTTGCTATAGGTAGAAGGTAAAACACTTTTATCTAAAAATCTATAAATAAATTTCCATGTTGCACCTTATTGTCATATGTTTTCGTTGATTTAATCAACAAAAAAGTCTTGAATGAATTATTCTTATTTTAAATACTTCTTTTCATGACACATTAATACTTAGAACACTTGGTTCATTAGTTGTTTTTTTGATTTATTTTGAATATTTTCTAAAATCTTATGATAGGTATTTAATAAATAACCAAGTTATGTTCATAGTTTTATTTTGCATTACTAATTAAAAAAAGTTTGTATTTTGATTTTAAGGTCCGAATCCGGTGGAATACTAGTTGTAATATTGTTAGGTATTAAGTAAACTATTTTGTATGTTGCTTGCATAAACTAGAAATTTTGATGATAAAACACATGTGTTTTTAGTTAATTTCTTATTTAATTTATGTCATTATATTTAATACTTATTATAGAAGCTAATAACTTAATTAAACCATCTGTTTGATCAAAATACAATTTAACTTGTATTACAAGTAGTTCTTAAACTTAATGTCGTAAAGATCGTAATTTAGTGGTTTTTTATTAAGATTTGTAGTAGTTGAAAATTTATATGTGGAAACACTACCAATAATTTTAGCTTACCGATTGCCGACAAGGTGTTGTCATAGATGGAATTCACTCGATGTTCTGTGCTGGTTATACAAACTCTGCTAGAGCACTCTTAAAGGCGATTAATAACAGAAAGTATATATACTTTTTAAACTTGAAACTAGGCTTCGATACTTTCTATAAAAGTTACAAGAAAAAAGTTGAGGAAGAACAAAAAGGTACAAGTTTTTTTAATCATAGATCGTTTGAATGCAAAATTTTATTGATTTTTTAAACTTGTTAGAACCGATTCTGAGTGATTATTAAAAATGAATATTTTATTTTAATGTTTACGGTTGAGACTGTGTCGAATAAAAAATTAAATAGTTTAAAATTTTAGTATGTTGTTTATAAAATTTTACAAAAAGTTTTAATTACAGGTAGTATTTTTTATCTTAAAGTAACATTTGTATTAGTGAAATTAAGGTTAAAATTAAGATTAAATTGTACCAAAACGTTTACATCTTTAAGTTAAAAGTTTGAATTTCTCATAACCCAAGTGTACTTTTAAAAAGGTTATACTTTCTTTATTTAAAACCAACTAATTAAAAATTTGTACCAAATATATATATTTTGTACCCAGAAAGCCCATATTAGCTGTTAAAAGTTAAAACAAAAATAGAGAATTACATTTCTTCGATTCACAACATTTAAATATAAATCAATTGTTTATTTTGAAATCTGCATAAACCACTTAAAAAATTGCGAATGTACGCAGCAAATGAGACAATGGACGAACTAGAAAAACTGCATATTGATATTAACAAACTAGACGAAGATGAATATGACTGTCTTCCGCTACATATAAAAAAAAAAGTTGATGAAGAAATAGCAAAAAAAAAGAAATTGAGAATCAACAAGTAAATAAAATGCTTTGAACTTTTTCTTAAACTTAATTATCTTAGATTTTTTTTTACAAACTAAAACTTAAGTTAACTTAATACATAAAAAATCTTAAAAACTTCATGATAAAAGGTAAAAAAAGACTAAATAAAATTTTTTTAGAGAACACGCTGAAAAATTAGAGAAGCAAAAACTGTTAGATGAACAAAAAGAACTTGAAAAAAAATTGTTAGAAGACAGTAAGAAGAAAGGAAAGTACAAAAAAGGAGGAGATAATTCTGCTAATAAAAACAAAACATCTCCTGGTTTGTCATTTTAACACAAAAATATTAAAACACTGATTCTCTCAAAAAAATTTTTTTGAATTTATTAAAATTTATATAATTAAGATAATAGTTCTATGGGGCAATCTTTTTTAACAATCTTTTTATAAATTTAACATTGTTATAGCAGTTTTATAATTAATAAAAACCCCATAAAAATACTATTGAATTGTATACACTCGATATGAAATATACTGAATTAAATCTAGACTTACTTTTACAGTTATTTGCAATATAGTTTTTTAATCTAACATTTTTACTATAAGGTAAATCAGTGGAAGGAAACACACCTTCGAGAGTTGCTACTGCCCGAATTTCGTCTTTGAATGTACAAAAAGACCCTCACTTAGCCAATCAGCAACCTGGAAAGCAGAGTACTGCTGAAATAGTTCAATCAGATTCGGTAAATTCAGAGCTTCTTGAGGATAACAAAGAAATGATAAAAAAAAGTTTGATGTAAGTGATTAATTACAAGTTGAAATTTAGAGCAGTTTATTACTGAATTTTTTAGTTCAAGTTTGTGTGTTGTGGTTTTTTTAAATGTATGGTTTGAAAAATAAAGTAAGTTAGGCTTTTAGATATATAATACTTAAAGTATTAAAGTTATGAACAAGTTAAAACTATTAGTAACTAATTTACTTTAGTTTTTTGTAATAATTTTCTTTCTAACTTAAAGAATGTGGTACATTTTTTTTCTTTCTATTTTTACCTTTCTATGAACTAAATATTTTACTGTCATTTAAATAAAAGTTTTTATTTAGAGTCCACAAGAAAAAAGGAAAGCACATGAAAAAAGAGGACACGGTTCAGGAGACGTATGAATACTCTGCTATTCCCGACGAAGAACTCACTGATGAACTTCGGGAGCTGAAAGCGAAATATTACGCATACGATTGCACTTACAGTCACATCAAGCAGTTGCTTCAGGGGTGGGATCGCACAACTTTGGATGGGAAGAAGTTTGAAGAGGAAGAGGGCGCGTTTCAATTTGACGAAGACGGTTTATTTGCTTTGATAGTTTTTAACAATCTGAGGTTTGAAGTATAAATCGAGTACACTATCTTTAGCAAAAACGGAATTTAAAATGAGATTTGTTTAGTAGTTTAAGTTACTTGAAAATTTACAGTTAGAAAAAAAGAATAGTTTCTCTTGCTTTTATTTTGTAAATAATTCAGTTTTATGTTATTAATTTAGTTTTATATTTTCTGAATTTTTTAAGCTAAGGGAGGAGGCAAACGACTATCAAAAAAAGAACGTGAAAAGCAGATGCTTGAAAAACTTGAAAGAGAAAGAATCGAAAGAGAAAAAGCTGACCGTGAAAAAATGGAAAAGGTGTTGTATACATTAGACGCTGATATCTTTTCCTTCATTAAATTGTAAACAGTTTGATAAAATTTGTAACGCTTTTACAGGTTTCCGAAGATGATAGCGGAATGGGTGTTCCTTTTATAGTTCTTACTAATAAAGCAATTGATTCGAATTGTGAAAATATTGATCAAATTCATGGTCTTCCTACTTCAGAGCAAGTAAGTACTAGTAGTAATCTAGTAAAAAAAATGTACGAACTTCAGGTTATATTAAGAAGTAGTAAGATACCAATTTTATTTACTTTATACCGGTTTTAGCTGTACGGCAAAACGATACTGTTTATAATCTTAAAAACTTCAAATTGTCAAATATAATTCGAAATTTACTTCTAACTATCTTTTAACTTTCATTTACAACAAATATTTTTTTTAATGTAATGATATAATATTATATTAAGATAATATAATAATATAATAAATTTATAATATAACTCTTTAAGAAAGATATATAAAATATTGCATTAAAGATATAAGAACAAAGACTCAGTATAAGTTTAATTTACAAATAGTAGTAGAATCGGTTATTTTTTTATTTGAAGATAATTTTTTCCTAAAGCTTTGATATAAGCTGTATATAATTTTATTGTTTAATTATATCGGAGTTTTTAAAAATCATAAAAATCTACATTTTTATTTTAAAGGTGTTCAAGTTATTAAGAAATTTTCTAACAATAATATGATAAGGATAAGTCTTAAAATATTATTAAGTTAAATATTAGAAACCAGTTTATTAAGAGGTTGTAGTTGTAATCTAAGATTACGTTGCGAAAGTTTTACTATATTCTCTTTACCATAAGTTAGTTTTTTTAGCGTGTGTAACTATAGTAAACAAATATTTCAAGATATAATATTGGTTAGTTTATTTAAAATATAACCACATTAGGGACATTATTTTATAAATATCCTACTTAAATATAATATTTAATAGTTTATTTTATTTCAACTCAAATTGATTGTCTGAAGTTTAATAACGGTAACTTAAAAAAAATAAGTAAACTTTTTTTTGAATAAGTTATTTACCTAATCAACATGAAACACTGTACAATCTTTCCTGGAATTGACTATGTATTTTTTTGGAGTTGAGTTATAATTATATATTTATTCTAAAAATAATTTAAAGTAAAATATTAGTTTAAATTTTAAATTTTTTATTTTAATGTGCTCTGAACAAACGTATCAACTTTAAAATACAGTTTCATAATAATATTTTTTTTTATTGTGTTATGTTTCTACCTTTTTCAATTGTTACTAAACATAAACATTCAACATTAAGGTACTAGACGGTATGGGGCTAGGGGCAAAGGGACCTCCCATACCAAACCCAATCAATTTCTCCGTGGTGCCGTACCCTGTCAAGCGGAAGCGGCCTTCAGTCCCAAACAATGGTACAGTGTTCGAGTTCGTGCATGTTCCTGAACCAACTGTTGAACCTGAAGAAGTTGAAGACAACTCACTTGAGAAGTTTGTAATTTTTAAATACTTATATCTGCTAGTATATAGTTTCTATATTGTATAAAAGTTTTAGAACTTTATTGTAAAGTATGAAACCATAATTTAGAATTTAGCCTTTGTTAGCTTTAAACTAACTTGCTAACGTTTATCATAATATAGCATAGGGGTGGGCACGAGCAAAAATCTTTAACCCGTCACGTGTTTTTTAGCTTGAAAATAACTTGTGTAAGACAAATAAAATTGAGCTTTTATATAACAATTTTTTTGAAATTTTCTCTTAATTGAATTTTTAGTATACATTATTTTTCTTTTATGATCCTTTCATTACAAATTTAGATATATTTTACTTAGTCTATTTTTTCTATTACCTTGCCTGCGAAGCCTTTTTTAAAAAAGTCTGGTCCGTGATAGAATGTTTCTAATAAGTTTGGTGCGTCGACTAAAAAAAATTCTCACCCCTAATATAGCTCATAGTTTTACAATTTAGTACAACATATTCTAAGGTCATTATTATTGCTTTGTACTGGTCGAAGTTATTTTTTTTAAATGAGTTTAAAACTAACTTTTCTTATAAAACTTAAACATAAATTTTGAAGCATTTTTTTTGATAATATCTTGCTTTTTTATCTTTTTGTGGACTTTACTGATACTAAAGAGTTAAAAAAACTTTATCTAAAAAACAGAACTGAAAGTAAGCAAGCAGAGGTGCAACAGAGTGTTGCTAAGAAAGGGAAGGGAAAAAAAGACAAAAAAGAGTTTGCTAAAAATTTAGGTGGACCGTCAACTCTGACTAGTAAAAAACATGCCAGAAAGGGTAGTAGTGAAGACATGAAAAGATCACAGGATATACCACAAGGCGTAGTAGCAAGTCAGGATGAAGACACTAAAGAAACAAGTAAAATGAATTACAGGTTTCTTATCTTTTATTTTACTTCGTTTTAAGCTCAGTTGTTTAGAGTACTTATCAACCTCTAAATTTCTTACCTTGATAGATTTCAAATTAAATTAATTTTAGGCATTTTATCGAGTTTTTGTAATATCGTATTTTTTATTACGACTTATTTATGCAAACTTCACAGGTGGGTCGTACCAGCACTGAAGGAGATTCAACTTCACATTCTATTCAAAGCTCAGGGACTCGGAAAGTTCGATCAAACCCTTGATTTTGAACTGACTCCGACACGCAGAAAGTACCAGCTGTATTGTAGGGGAATATCTGGATTTCCATGCATTTCAAAAGAAATAAAAACAGTTTTCCCTCACAGAAAAAAGCTTAAATTGTTGCAGGACGAAATCGTGGCGAAGAAATTTTTGTTGCACGAGAACTATTTTGAGTTCGGTCCACTGCTTTGTGGTAAAACAAGAGAAAGGTAAAAGTAGAAATGTTTTGAATAGTTAATTCAAAAGTTTTGTAAAATTATATTTTGGGAAAAATAAGATATTTCAATTTTATATTAGTTACTTTTATTGATTATTCTTGAGTGTTTTATTTTAGAGAAAACACTTTTTTTTTCATACATGTAAAATAACTGTTGTGTAATTTTAATTCTTGTTATAATAATGGTCAAATTTCTAAACTAAAATAGCAAATTAAAAAAAAATAATTTTATAACTGAAACAATTACCTTATAAACAAGTCTACTTAAGAACATGAATTTATTATGCTAAACTTGAACATAAACGGGATTTTAGCTGCTCAATTGTAACTTTATATAGTTTGCATAAGACTTTTATACTATATGAAAAGATTTTATTTGAGTATTTGAGGGAGAAATACCTATATTTGTTAATCTTTAAAAATAGGTACAAGGAAATTCGATATCCCGATAACTGTGAGTATATCAACATATCTAATAGTTCACCATTAGAGAGCACAGTTTCATTTTGTTTTCAACACGATACAAATGCAACCACATTCATTTTGGATCCACCTAATATGACTTTACTTCCTGATCAATCCCAAGTTTGTTCTATTTTATAGATTAACATATTTTGTTTTTTATTCTTTAACAATTTCCTTATTAACTGTTCTTATAATAGTCTGAATATTTTAAAGCACGTTGACTCTTATCAACATGTTTAAGAGTTTCTTTGCTTTTTATATTAACATACTAGTCATCATTATTGAGCTTACTAAGTTATAACTTAACATGAATTTTTAAAGATACATTTTTTGACTACTTTTTGTTTGCTTAAATTGCATCTAGTTTGAATGAAAATTATATAAAACAGGCTTAAATATTCAAAAAAAAATTTTTGTAAGACAATATTATCTAGATCTCATAAGATTTATGTTAATTCATTTTGTTATCAAATAATTGTTTCCTACAATTGAATTTACATTTTATTCATGTAAATTAATTAAATGCACTTGGTCCCTCTCTTATATGTGTAACACTGATTGTGTATACACTAACTATAATGTGTTTACACTGATTGTGGTGTTTATTATTAAGACATATAACTTTATGTTGTTGATTTATAAAGTCAAAAAGTTAAGAAAATTGTAATTAAGCTCTAAAATATTAGCAATTTATACTCCTGTAGTGTTAATTAATTGTACTGTAATTGTCGATAGATTTTCCACAACTAGTGTGTGACGACTTTAAGTTAACTACTTAAATGCTAAGCACTTGTTGTAAATGCAGCAGTAGATAGTTTTTATGGGAACGGGTCTAGATTGCACAAAGACAAAATTGCACGAGGTTACTAAACTGCACGAGAGGACTAAATTGCACGAGAACAAAAATGCACGAGGGAACAAAATTGCACGAAGACGATTTTGCACCAAGGGTAAATTTTGCACGAGAGTAAAAAACATACAGAAAAAAAAAACGAAAAAAAAACAATAATTTAATAAAAAAAAAGTTACTGACCGAGGGTAAGGGTAAGAGTGATAGTAAAAAAAATAACTCATAGAAATTATAAAAAAAAAATTTAAATTAAATTAAAAAAAAATCTACCGACCGAAGGTAAGTGTTAGGGGTAACAGTGATAAAAAAGAAAAAAAATAAAAACTAACCGACCGAGGGTAAGTATTAGGGGTAACAGTGATAGTAAAAAAAAAACTAAATTAAAAAAAAAAATTAACCCGTGAAAAATTGTTTCCGTGCAAAGTTGTCTGCTCGTGCAAAAGTATCTTCGTGCAATTTTTTGCACTCGTGCAATTTTGTCCCCTCGTGCAATTTTTTACGCTTGTGGAATTTAGACAAGTACCCAGTTTTCATAGCTGGTATATTAAGTACTCTTTAATAGTAAAACTACTAAAGGTCTATTAGTGTTCTTTGTAAATCGTAAAGTATGAGAAGATTTAAAATTACGCTACCTTTTAATAATGAGATCGGACACTTAACACTCTAAATGAGTAAAACATAATTATTCGTATGCCTATGTTGTACCAGTTTCCTTGATTACGTTTTTTAATTGATTAGAATAACCCAATAGGTTAGGTAAATTCCGTTATCTGTATAAATATATCAAAAAACTTAAAAATATAGTAACTAGCAAATATTTTTACTAGTGATATCTAAAACAAAAATATATTTTTTAGCAATTGCGGATTTGGGCATATCCAAAAACAGCGGGAAGATTTACTGACTCGTTGATTTGTTGCATCAAAGAAAACCCTGAACCCGTTATATTTGACATTGCATGTTATGGTGTCAGACCCGAAGTTGAACTTGACAAAAAAGTTTTCAACTTCGACAAGGTTTATTTGAAAGTGTATTACTGTACATTTAATAATTATAAACTGTGTGTTGTAAATATTGATAGCAGTAATTAATATGCAGTTAGCAAGTTTAAATTCCTTTAAAGATTCTTTTGCACCGACGGGACTCCCACACGATATACATAAAAAACATCACTCTTCTGCCGGTCGCATGGAGACTGGCGGGCATGGAAAACCTGGGTGAAGACTTCACTTGCAATTACGAGTCGGGAGTGATACCCAGTCGTGGCGAGTTCGCGTTGCAACTAAATTTTAAAGCTACTAGGCCGACTGTTGTCAGAAAAATGGTCAGGATTGAGGTCAGAAATTTTTGATAGAGTGACTATAAAAAGTATATTTATTTGAAAACATAAATAAATTGCAATTTTTTCTTTGCTTGAAATAGACGTGACAGTATATATGTTAACTTTTATTTGCGTTAATTTCTGTTAAAAAATAAAATAATAAATTTGAAACTTTACTTATTTAACAGATTTACTACTCACACTTACGTACCTTTTATTTTATAAACGCTATATGATTATAGGTATACGACGTTGAAAACATAATGGGGTTAGTACAAGCCGAAAACATTCAAGTCATGGCTGAAGCTTATGACGTTGCGCTGGACATGAGCTTTCCGCGCGGAGCCGATGGTGGAATTGACTTCGGCATTATTCGCGTTTTGGATGAAAGCAGACAAATTTGCTCTTTAAAAAACAAAGGAAGATACGAGATTGGATTTCAGTGAGTATTGTTTGTTATAAAGAATATTTTGTTTTATAATTTGTACTTTATTTTAAATGATAGCTTAAAAAGACAAATGATGATTTTATATTTTTAACACTTAGTTTAAGAAAATAATAATATTAGTAAAACGATTCAAATTTTCTCGTCTAGTGTTTTTCAGTTGGGTTACTAGTAATTAAAAGTGTAAAAATTTATAGTCTCTTAAAAATTTGTTTTTATCAATGCCATCTTCTTATTTACCAACTTAATGAAACTGCAATGTTAAATAATTTTTTTGCTAACAAAAAAAGTTGTCATGTAAAAAAATTATTTAGCGATTTTGTTATTGCTTATTTTTACACTTTTAGTAGCTTTAAAATATTCAAAAATTATTAAAATAAATTTATTTGAGTACAATTTAGATAATTTTACAGCAACTAAAACCTCTGCAATTAAAATGAATTGTATACTTTTTAAATAAATAATTATTAACAATAAAAAACTTTTAAAATTTTTAGTTTTACTTTCGAAAACACTCACTTACCTGGTGGCATTCCAGTGGAAAAGATTTTTAGCGTACTACCTGAAAGAGGAGTTTTAATTGCCAACGACAAACCTACCAATGTTAGTTTAATTTAGAAACATATTTTTTTAATATTTCAACTTTTTAATTTTACTGTAGTTAATTTATTTTTTTTAAATTGGCTAAGAATTTTTTTATTACTCTGTTTACACTAAAATATTCACTAAAGCTTTATGGTTTTTATGTGTTTGATAATAATACCTACAAACACTTATTTTAAGGTGATAAATAAATTCCTAAGTTTATTTAATCCTCCATTTATTTTTTCATCATAAAGTAATATATGCAACAGGTGCAAGTAGTGTTTGAATCGAACAGTGAAGTAACAGTAAAAGATTTACCTCTACTTAAATGTCATGTTATTGAGCCCACTCTTGGAGAAGGAAAAGACATTATTGCTTCTATACCAATCAAATTATCTGTTAGTATTGCTTGTTTTACTAAAGTACTTACATGTAAAAAGTTTTACGTAAAAAAATGAAATAATGGTGACCATTTTACTAGATACGTCTGAATATCGCTGACGTTTACAAGCCATTTGTTTTACAGCTTGTTTCATCTAGTAAATGTAGTGTGTATGTACGTACATACAGTTTTTTTTCATAAGTATAATTTATTTTGTAACAGATTCTATCGAACTTTTATTTTTGAAATAAAATAAATTGTTTTGTAAATCGAAGTTAGACAAGTATATTCTCAACTTATATATTAAACAGGCCAGAAGTGTATTTTCAAAATATGAAGTTTATCCAAGCACAGATATTAACTTTGGCCCGATGTTATTAAACTCTAAGAAATCAAGAAGTTTCACTATAGTGAACAAAGGAGAATTTGATTTCAAAGTAATTACTAAGTATAAGTCGACTTTCTGTTTTTATGAAAACCTAATAAATTACTTTTTATTTGTAGTTCAGCATAATCAAACTTGCCAAAGCAGCTTCGAAAATTAGGTCACCTAACCTTAAACCTGTTAGTAAATCAAGAGAAGGGTCAATTATTTCTATGAAGTCTATTGGTTTGTTTTACTAAAGCTTTTCACATGAGTTATCATGTATTTACTACATTGCATAAAGAAAACAACTAAGATCTGAATTCTTTAACAGCACTTTTATGTAAAGTATCTAATCTAAGGTTTTTTCTTTTGAAAGCTTAAATAAATCTACAAACATTAGTCAGTTTTTATTAAAATATAATTATTAGATATATTATACAATTAGCGAAAGGCAAAGTAGCAACTGGGCGTCAGGAAACAACTGGTGGACAAACAAAGCTTCAGCTCGGTTGCTTCACTGTTTACCCCGGCATTGGCACGGTGCTGCCCAACAGTTCACTTGCAATCACCGTCGATTGCCTGGCAGAAAATATTGGAAAGTCTGAAGAGGTTAAAAGTTTATGGTTTTTTTAAGGAAATTTATTTCTTACAAATTTGCACACATAAGCTGTACTTAGATGTTTCGTTTACGACGGAAAAAAAAATAGCCATAAACTAATTTTTAAATCCAAGTTTACATACTTTAATATTAAATTTCATACTTTGTTAGCATATTAACATCGATATTTCTGATCGTGATGTGTTCGAAGACGCGGGTTTGGCGTACAAGCTCATGGCAGAAGGCTGCTTGCCGGGCATTGACACCATCGATATGATGGGAGTGTTTGAAGAACACCGAATTATGAACAACATGGAACATTTAGACGATGTTATAAGCGAGGTTACTGTTAAAAGTTACTGTATTTTGAAGTTTAAAGAAGTTTTTTTGTAATAGTGTTGATTACTGTTTAAACAGATGAATGATAAGAGTGGAATATATTTCGCTGAAGAAAATAAGTTTTTGTTTACCAATATTATTGTTGGTCGTAAAACAACAGCCAGATTCAAAGTATCAAATATTAACAAGGTAAGCTTTTTTTTATTTTATGTTTCTTCTTTTGAGCGTAACATATTAAAACAACCTGTTTAAATTAGTTTAAGTATTTACTCAGATCTAAATCAATAACAAAATATTTCAATAAATTTTTCAATAGTTTTTGAATTGTTTATAGTATTTTATATTGTAATTACCTTTTCCAAGAACTTAAGTTGATTAAGTACCAGCTAAAGCAGGGGTTCCCAACCAGGGGTGCGAGATGGCTTTTCATTTTTGTATGATAAATAAGGAGATTTTCACTCTCTGATAAAGTTTATAAAGTTAAAAAGTACATTTTGTTATAAAAAGAAATTGGCGCTAATTTTCTGAATAAATTAATTTTATTAATACGTCAAAGAGCAAGAGCGCTTTTCTAGAAGTAAATTCATTTTACTATTTTCATTTAATAGCTGTAAGTTTAGAATTAACATTTCAGTAAAGCTTTCTTAGAGTTTTACACCTGTGAATTTTAATCATCTATTGTTTAAATATTTTATTTTCTTAACTGGCCAGTAATTGTTTAAAACAGTTTATGAGCTAGCATTTATTTTAATTGAAATACTTAGATAAAAATTAGTATATTAAGCAGGTTTTTTATTAGCTGTTAAGAACAGGTTCTTGTTAAGTCTTCGAATATAGTTTGTTATGTTTTTAAATTTCCAATTTTATTTTTGTTAATATAGTACACTATCATAAAAATCAAAATACAAATTATTAGTTAATGAAATAAATGATTTTATAATCAAGTTATTAATAAATAATTATAGCATATAGTGTTAGGGATGCGTGATCAAATTAAGAGACTTTAGGGGTGCGGGGCATCAAAAAGGTTGGGAACCACTGAGCTAAATTTTAGGAATTCTACAATTTTGTGAAGAACGTTGTTGTACTTTGTTTTTGTAATTAACCTTTATATAAAAAAAACAAGAAAAAATCATTGTTTATTGACACGAAATTTATAGAACTTGATTGAAATCCAATATAGTTAAAGTTAAGTAAATTTTTTAATTTAATTCATTTATAATTTTTTTTAACAATTTAAAACATTTCTACGTATTTTAAAGGTGCCAGTAGACATATCTTCTACACTAAAGCCGCTCAACAAACATAAGCTTGCTTTAGACACATTTGAAGTGGAACCTGCAAAAACTCAAATACAGCCCCACGATTTTGCTCTTATTACCGTAACTTTTAGCCCTGCTTCGATGCAACACTACGAATGTTTACTAGAGGTTTTCAATTTCTCCTTTTTTTTCAAAAGGCGTTCTTTGTAAATCATTTTTTGTTTTATTTTACAAGTCTAAAAATAAAATAGTATTGATTAACTTTACTGATGTCAAACTAAGTGCATAATCCAGTAATATATTTATTGGTTTTTAAAAACCGTTTATCAAAACTAATATCATTTTAAATTACTACTTATCATATAATCATAAAGCGTACATAACATTTATATTTTTTAGCTAAACAGTTTTACTTAAGCCAATATAAAATTAAGTTACTTTTAAATTATCCCTTTGACATTAAAGTAATATTAAAATAAATTTTCATAAAACATATTTTAAATTGTTGCATAAAAATATGTTTTCAGTGGTCTTAGCTTTTAATTATTTAATTCGGTAACAAACGTCCTAGATAAATTATTTTCTTATCAAAGTTTAGTTTAGTCAAATGACAAATTTTTAATTCAAACCTTTTGTTATATAGCAGTTACTTTTGTTGTAATGATATTAACATCTCATTTTCGTATTTTAAAGCGGATGTTGTAAACTGTTTTACGCAGATTTCGTGACGTGCTTCCAGTATTAAAAACAAACATTTTTATTATTTCAAGGAGTTAATTTCATTCCGACGAGTATATATCGGCGTTTGTCTTTCAAATACGCGTTAAAGTTAGTTGCAAAGTTGTTCTGCGGTACGATCTAGTTACGATTAAGTTCAACGTTTTACTTCAATTTTCGAGAATAAAGAAAACGTCTACTCGCGGAGTTGATGTTAGTATTCATGTAACTTTACGATTGTTGATACTTTTTATAGATTTTATTTGTGTCGTGATTTAATAGTTTCTTTCTTCAGAACTAAGAATTATTGTTGAAAATAAAGTAAATTGCATTTATTCAAAGTGTGTTTTATTAATAACTTAGGAATAAGTTTGTAACTATATTAAACTAGCTCGAAAGTAAAGTCCAATTTGGTTAAAGTGGAAACCACGCAGTGTCTTTTAAGAACCTTGAATCTTCTGGTTACAAATCTTTAAGCAGTCAACAGAATAAATGCACACAAACAACAATGACGATATCAATCTTAATAATTCTCATCAAGCAGAGATGATGAAAGATAATGCTGAATTTTATCCTTCAAACAGCATTCAACAACAATTTAGAAAATCAAGCGAAGTTAAGCAGCTAACAAATGAAGAAGAGTTAAGAGTTTTGCAAATGCAAATAAAAAAACTAAATAATAGATTAAAGCAGTCTAGATCACCACATTACGAACGTGCGATGCTAGAAAAACGCGAACCTTTTTACGATGATTACGAAAAAAGTAATCAAAATAATTTTAACAATTTTAGCGATACATTTAAGGCGCAAAGACTAAGTAAAAAGTTTAAAAGGTTAGACTTTGTAAGAAACCCTCGTGATATTATTAGTTTTTTCGAAGAGGAAATGTTTAATGAAAATATTTCTAGTAATACAGAAAAGTATAAATTTTTAACTGGGTTTTGGCCAAGAGAAGAGTTGTCAGACTATTATAAAATGACAGAACGAGGTGAAAGAAATTACAGTTCTTTAAGAAACTTTTTTATTAATAGGGACAATCAGTTAGCTGAAATTTTAGATAAAATTCCAATTTGGGATGATTGTACAAACTTTAATAAAATATTTGCTACAGCCGTAAGTTGGGCCAAATGTCCAGAGCAGGACAGAATTAAGTTTTTTCTTGCATACTTAATGCCCTTTTCGATCAAAGATAAGATTAGGGAACATTTTGATGAAAGCTTAGAAGTTTTTAAAAGAAAAGGACAAGCCATATGGAATGCTTATAAAGAAAACGCATTAATACCTAAGCAAGTTAATTACGATAGAGTACAGCAGTATGAACAAAGTCAATATAAGTCTAAAATAAATTACCATAAGCGAGTTCGTGCTAATAATCAACAAAATTTTCATTTAAGAGATAATGGTATTAATCATATTTACAATTATCGTCAACATAACCAAGATAGAGATAGTTTTAAACTAAGAAAATCATACAATGGGAATAGTAGTAATAATGTTAACATAGCACAGTGTTTGTCTTGTCATCAACACTTACCTACAAAAACATCTAATACAACCAAAGAGTTTCAAACAGTTAAAAAAAAAGCTCAGGTAATAAAAAAAACAATAGCGATTGGAGTAACTGGTCAAGTAGTATGGTTTAATGTTCGCAAAGGTTACGGTTTTATTCAACGTGATGATCAGAACAGCGATGTTTTTGTTCATTATACAGCTATCGCCAAAAACAGCCCTAACAAATTATTAAGGTCTCTTGCACAAGGAGAAAAAGTCCAGTTTGATATTGTTGTAGGTAAAAATAACATGTCAGAAGCCGCAAACGTGACAGGTCCTAATGGTAAAACAGTTCAAGGGTCTAAGTATGCTGTAGATAAAAATTCAAACTACAATCAAAAACTTCAACAAAATATATTTAACGCAAACCATCATTCTCGTAACCTCCAACAGCAGAAAATAAAAGCTAGTAGAGCTTATAAGCAAGCTTTTGCTTTTAAAGCAAAACAAGGTAAACTTATCAAAGAAAAACATCAGAAACAACAGCAGAAAAATATCAGTTACAATAAAAAGTATGATAGCAAGCCAAAATATCAAGTGCAAACAGTGCAGCTTAAAAGTTATAAACCAGACTCAGGCTATTGCGATTCTTCAAAAACAAAATCACAAATTAGCGTATCAAGCAACATATTAGCAAAGAAAAAAACAATTTGACAGTACTTAATTCCTTTGACAAAAAAGAAATTATAACACAGAATAAAAAAGAGTCAGAATTACTAATAGCAGGTCTAAAACTTACATTTATCATAAAGCCCTTTTGAAGAAAAAATATAAATATTTTCACAAAACTAGCAAAACAGACTTTAGTAAAGGTAAAAAATTGTAACTTTTTATTAACATGAAAATCTATTTTAATATTTTCTAAATTCAGGTAATATTTTTAAGAATTTAAACTGAAAGAAACTATTAAGTGTATTTGATTTGTATTCTTTTCTGATAAAATTTCTGAATTGTAAATTTTATAGCTTTTTTACTTTTAATAATGTGTTATAAAGTTTTTTATATTATAAATTACAGTTTGGTAATTGAACTATCAATTAAAAGCTAAGACATAACAATTATACAATAAAAAAGTTTAATAAGCCTATTTTTATATTGAAATTTTAGTAAGTACATTTTCTCTAATTTTAAAACAAAATTAAATTACCAGATTTTTTTTGCTCGTAAAATAATCAAGTTCAAGTTTAAAGCTTTCAAATTCGACTCGTGATAAATTTTTCCTACAAATTTTGAATTTTAAAGTACTTTCAACTCCCATTAAGTTTTGACTGTTAACGATCGTAAAAAAAGCACTCGCTAAATTTTTCTTTTTATAAATTTCTATAATGCTTAAGTTTTGTGTCACTTTAAAAAAAAAAAAACTTTATACTTGAATCCTTTAAAAGTTTGTGCATGAAAATACTACTTATTGCTTTGTAAAATGTTTTAAAGAAAATGTTTTCTGTTTTGTTTTTTAAAGTTTGCGAGTTGAATATTAAAAACATATGTTTTTTTTATGTTAAAAACCAAATTAAAATGTTTCATGTGTTTTAAAATATAAATTTTCTTTTAATGCATCTTTAAATGCTTAAAATATTTTGTTTTGTATAATATAATAGGTTTAAACGTAAATACTGACAGTTTCGTTATTGTCTTTTGGCATAATAACTTGGTAGTTTTTACTAAACTTTCTTGAAAAAATATCTCAACTTTTATTTTTGAGCCGCGTATTTTTAAAATAAATACTACAATGATGGACAATGAAAAGATCAATTTTTTCTATGTCAACAAGTGACTTCGATGAATTTTTGAATTTGAAGTTTAGAGAAGAACAAGCGAATTAAAACAATTCTTTCCTGCTAAATAAACCACCGTAGAAGAAAACGGAAGAGAAATGCCGGAATACAACAAGACCGAGGACAACAAGCCCAAGGACAAGAACCCCGAAGAAAAGAAGCCAGAAGCCAACTAAATGACTATCATTGAACTTTGTCTTCATGTTGTGTTTTATCTTTGCTTTTGTAAATTATGTAATTTTTGAGATAATAAGTTATTCAGTTTCTTTTTATTACTTTTTTTTTTGACGCGGCCTTTTAACAATTATAAAAAAAATTAAAGTTAAGTAGGATTTTAAGAATTTAAAATATTTAAAACCAGGCTTTAAACGTTAAAATTGAAAATTTAAAAAGAAACAATGTAATGATATTAACATCTCATTTTCGTATTTTAAAGCGGATGTTGTAAACTGTTTTACGCAGATTTCGTGACGTGCTTCCAGTATTAAAAACAAACATTTTTATTATTTCAAGGAGTTAATTTCATTCCGACGAGTATATATCGGCGTTTGTCTTTCAAATACGCGTTAAAGTTAGTTGCAAAGTTGTTCTGCGGTACGATCTAGTTACGATTAAGTTCAACGTTTTACTTCAATTTTCGAGAATAAAGAAAACGTCTACTCGCGGAGTTGATGTTAGTATTCATGTAACTTTACGATTGTTGATACTTTTTATAGATTTTATTTGTGTCGTGATTTAATAGTTTCTTTCTTCAGAACTAAGAATTATTGTTGAAAATAAAGTAAATTGCATTTATTCAAAGTGTGTTTTATTCATAACTTAGGAAATAGTTTTGTAACTTATACTGTTAGTATATTATTTACTTCTCGTAAGTATAGCAGTTAGTAAGTTACTGGAGACCACGTAGTTAAAACAAAAACATAAAAACCATTAAAATAACCCATTTGGTTAAATTGTAACAAAATAGATTTTTTTTCGAAATCAAACGAATTATAGCTAACTATTTTACAACTTTTCAAAAGATACTAGTCGATGGGCTTCCTCCTTCAATCAAAGAAGGAAGAATGATCAGTTTCGAGATAAGTGGGGAGGGCAGCATTCCGAGAGTGCTTGTCGAGCAACCTAAAATCGTTGATAAGTTCAAAAACCCCTTGTTGGCATTTAAAAGAACACTTGTTGACAAAGTTGATGTCATGCAGGTAAAATATGTATAGTTATATTATAAGTCTTCAATAAATGTTTTGTACGTTATGTTGACATTCTGTTAATTTTATTGCTTTAAAACATAACAAATATAAGAAAGCAACCTCAGGTCATTTAAAAAGTTAACAACAAAAGTTACGTATTTTTAAGTACAATGAGCTTAGCTAGTTTTTTTAGCTTCTAAACCTAATTTATAAACTTCTTTATAACTAAGTTCTGTTTATGTATATATATATATATAAATATATATAAAATAAGGTTAATGTTCAAACTTAAACACCTTCTACTGAGCCCACTTGAAGGGCTTTTAAATAATTTATTGAAATGGCGATTTTAAAAATTCTGGTACATATGTTTCATAAAGCTTTAATTTTTCATAAAGCTTTAATCATCAGCCAGTTAAATTCTAAATAAAAAGCACTGTACTAAACAAAGATACAAAAGTTATGCAAAAAATCAAAAAACAGTGTGACGTAATATTGTACATTACAAATATTCAGTACAAAAATCGATCTACCATCTAACTAATCAAACAACTAAAATTAACGAAAACAACAGTTAATTGACTATAAAATACTTCAAAATTTGTTTTATTTTAAGAGAAGCTTTTTCATATGTCGACAAGACGATATAAATTCGCTCCTCTTATTTAAACAACCTTCCTTTTTTAACGCATACATAACGGCTGTTGATTCTTTTAAGCACAGCCTACAAACAGGGTTGTTACCATCTGCTATTGGCTGTGCTCTTTTTATCACCTCCCAAGTTAATTTAAAATCAATGTTTTTGCGCTTAAGGCTGCAAACATACTTCGAAAGCTCAGTTTCATTTTCGTATACACCACCTTTAAAGGATTTTTTATGGTTGGCATACCGAAATCTGAATTGAGTGGAGCATAAGCCGATGTAGAACTTCTTTTCAAGGTCAGAGTTAACTGTTGCCTTGTAAATAATGTTCTCTGACCGGCAATTGCCCCCCTTCAAATTATATTTACAGCCACCGGCGCAATTACACTGATTTTTGATTAAATTACTTTTGTTTAAAATCCTTTGATTATGTGACTTAATTAATCTCTCCAAATATATATATATAATTTATTAGAAAAATAAGATTTCAAAAATACTGGTACACGTGTTTCATGAGACTAGACGCCTCAATCTTTAGCCAGCTAAATTTAAAATAAAAAGCACTTTGCTAAACATAGAAGCAAAAGTTATACAAAAAACAAAAAACAGTATGACGTAATATTGTGCATTACAAGAATTCAGTACAATAATTTTTATTTTTGAAATTTATTTTTCTAATAAATTATTTAAAAGCCCTTCAAGTGTGGCTCAGTACAAGGTGTTTAAGTTTAAATAACAATCTTATTTTTTATATATTTATCTAATTATATAAAAACTATAATTTAAACAGCTGTTTCACATATTGAAATGTAAAATTTCATGTGATTGTCAGTAAGTTACAGTTTATTATAATAGTGAACAGAAATTTCGATTTTAAAATTTTTATAATAATTGTGACGTAGTAATGGTACAGTTTATTGTACGATTAGCCGAATTTGAAATAATACGCTGTGAATGTTATTTTATGCTTTTTAGGAAATTTTAAAATGGTTATTTTGGAAAAATGTTTTAAGCTATTAGAAAAAAAATTTTAGACTGTTGGGAAAAATTTTATAAAATACTCGTGTTTGCCGCATCGATTTTATTTTGTTTTAATATTTAGTTGGTTTTAATTCTGTTAAAAAAGTATTTTTGATAATGGATGCATATGTTTTGTCTTTCGCTTTTCTTGTTTAGTGTTACGTTCTTATCTGATTTTTCGATTTCTATTTTTTCTAAGTTACAAAGTTTGCAGCCGAATTTAGTATTGAATAGAAATCGAAAAATCGAAATAGAAATCGAAAAAACGTAACACTAAACAAGAAAAGCGAAATATATATATATGTATATATAACAAATTTTTTTACTTCCTTCCATGATTTAACTTAAGCAACCAAGTTTTAAGCTAAAACGTTTAGTTTAAAACTAAAATTGCTTTAGTTCTTTCAAATTACCATTAAAATATACAAATTCAACATTTAACGAGCGCTATTAAAGTTGTATATAACTATATGAAATATTTTTTTGTTTTAAGTTGATTAGAAAAATAACTAACTGAAAACATTTTTAAAGTTACAAATAATGTAACACTATAAAACTAGATAACAGCTTAATAATTTTTGTTTATGTTTAGATTGCACTTAAAAACGAAGGCATTTTTGATTGTGAAATAAATCTTATTCTGGATGATGAAAATGAGGTGTTTAAGTTAATTCCAAGCCCGAAAAGTATTAGGGCTTATCCGAATCTACAGCCCCATTGTGAAGGTTTTCTCTTATTTGATTAAAACATTGATTTTTGTATTAGTTACTGTTTTACAGTTAATGAAGTTCTTGGGAAACAAATTTTGGTTTGGCGAAAACCAGCTGTTACTTATGTTATTTTTTAACTAGAGCTGATTTTAAAAAATAACTACACTAGGTCAGTCGCCTTACACAGCTAGTATTGTTGTGAAAGCCGGATCAACTTCTTATATGGACGTTGAATTCAATCCTTCTGATATAAATGTTTCACATGGTAATATAAGATGCATAATTGTGAACAATCAGTTTGAGGAACAAAATATAAAGCTCTATGGAGAAAGCTATATGGTTTGTCTAGCAAAATACTTAGTACGAGTCATAATGTAAAGTTTACCAATGTATTTCTAAAATTTGTAATTGTTAAGAAAAGTCATCATTTAGCTAATGTTTTCTTTGTTTTAAATTTTCTGTGTAATACTTATCACAGTTCTCGTGTTTTGAATTCAGTTTTAAATGTTGTTGTTTTAAATATTTTTTATTTGTTTTATTCCATTTTATTAGTTTATAAAACTTAATAATTTTTCAAGTTAAAAAGTACTTTTTAACGCAAAAGTCTAAAAAGTCTGAAGTATTTAAATAAAATTATACTATATTCACTAATTACGTACCAGTGTTTTTTAAACTTTGTACTTTTAAGTCAGTTTAAATAGATATAAAATGTAGACATTATTGTAGATATATTCTCTAAAAGTCTACAGCTACTTGTAATTTATGTAAGATTTTATTATTTTTTTAATAAACATTAAAGCTTTTAATTCTGTTTGTTAAAATGTAGTCTGTATGCTTTTTTACTGTGTAACTTATTCAGTTTTTTAGTATTTTTACTATTTGAACTTAAAACAGGATGAAGTTATATTCGAAAATCTTCATAAAGTCAGCGAAATTTGCACTTTCGCCCACAAAAGTAATGTGGTTGATTTGGAACATTTCCGACGTGAGCTCACCTCAGATCAAGGCACGAATCGCGGTGAATTAATAGATTTTGGTGATTGTTATGTTGGAAAGCAATCTTCGAAAAATTTTACTCTGACCAATAACTCCAAATGTAACGTGTACCGATTTGTTTGGGACAAGATTGAAAAATTTACTTTCAAGCCAAACATTGGGCATTTGCACCCGGGTAATTATTTTTTCTTAACTCAAACTAAATAATCCAGCTACGTTTTAAATAAAGTAAAATAAGCATACTTTTGTCTAGATATTTTTTTAATTACTAATAATGCTTTTGCAACCAATTTAAAAATTTAACAAGCATTATTCAAACTATAAAAGGTTGTTCAAAAGAAGTGCAAGTATTTTACAACAATGAGAAATCTGAGACAATTGTTAGACAGTTGTTGAAGTGTTCACTACAAAAAATTACATTCAACAATCAAAAAGAAGTGAGCTAAAAAAAAAATAATTTTATAGTTTCAATATACATAAAAAAATACCTTTGTATATTTATACAAAACATGTCAATGTAGTTTAAAGTTTATGTTTTTGCAATACAGTAGCTCCTGTTTTAATTTTATACTTTTATTTAAACTTATACTTGTTTTTGTTGTAAATAGATAAGATAGTTTGAAATTGTGACTAAAAATATTATACAGCCGTTTTTAAACAATAAATTTCATGCTTTTGTCAGTTATGTTTTATCTAAGTTTGATAAAATTAAACACTGTTAGTATTTTTAGTTTATCTCTACTTGCTACTTTTGCTTAAATTCATAGGTACCTAAAAACAAAAAATGCAACATCATACCTAACTATCCAACGACGAATCAACTTGACTTGCATTAAGTAAAATCGTTAACTAAATATAAAGGTAACCGATTGGGACGACCGACTTCAGACAGTCAAGTGGGTGCCAGTCACCGTTGAAGAACGCAAGTTGAACGGAGTTGGGCCTCACAAGAAGAAAGTCATGGAAGTTGAAGCAGAACCGGCTTACACGGCTTCCAGCGAAGGAGCCACTAGCATGCAGCTGTTTGTTTCTGCTCGTGCCAACTACTGCTCTTTCACCTGCGACACTTCGAACATCAATTTTAAAAACACCCTCATTATGCAACCTAGAGTTCATCAGTAAGTAGTTAAATCAGTGTGGAATAAACAACTTTTTTAGTAATTTATAAAACACATCACGTTTTAAAAAAGTATTATTTTTTAACAGCTTTAAAATTGATGAACATATTACTAATGCTGAGTTTTAATATTTTTAGCTAGTTTATAATACAATAAATATTTTGTAGTTTTTTATTTTGCTAAATTTCATAAAAAGAAATATTGCTTATTCTACATATGTAAGTAGATTTTTTTTTTGCCTAATCGTTTTTATCCCTTATGAAAAACTTTATAACTTGAGACTTTCAGCTAAAGTTTTCAAAAGAGTAAAAACTAATCTTACAATGTTAGCAATGATAAAATAAAAAAAAATACCGATTTAAACGTCTGTACAGTTTGCAGCATTAACTATTAGAAATATAAATAAAAAAAATTTTAAAGGTATATCTAAATTCTAATTCAGGTTCACAGTTGAAAATACATCAGAAGTTAGAATGGACTACAACTGGAGAGTGGTTTTCAAGGACTGCAAGTCAGCTACGGTCAGCAGGAGTTCTTCTCCTCAGCAGAGACCTCAGTCCTCCGCAGGTGGCTTCCAAACTCCTCTCCTCCAAATTCAGGAAGACAATGACGCAGTTTTCTCCATCCAGCCTCAAACTGGCACGATAAACCCGGGAGAAAGTTCTGATTTTGTTGTCCGATTTGCGCCTAAAAAGGTCGAAGAATATCACGCTTGTTTATGTTGCGAGTAAGTATAACTTTAACTATTATGTTTTAGATCAATTAATAAACTAGTATCTAAATAATAGTGACACATTCAGCATAGCGTTTTGTAGTTACTAAGTTTAGATATTTTTTTAGTAAAACTATTACAACATAATCTTTGTAAAATAATCAAAAGGAGCAAAAATTGTAAATAAAACTAAATTCGTTAAAAAAAATAACTGAATTCGATTTACTTGAGTTGACTTTAATAGTTTTACGTATTTCAAATACTTGTTTTGCTAAAGTTCAAATAATTTCAGTTAGAAACGAATTCTATTTAGTATGTAAATTTTAAACAATTAAACTTACTTGCTTCTGTCAACAACATTAAAAAAAAATATTCAGCGTGCACAATTGCAACTCAACCCAGGACTTGTGTATCAGTTTGCAAGGAAAATCTATGATGCCTTACATTCACTTTGATTTTCAAGATTATCCCTACTTACATCAGTCTTCTCATCATGACCTCTCATCACTCGATTCCAACATGAGATGTTTTGAAATTAGCTGTGTAGGCAACACTAGAAACACTATGTTAGTTCATTTGTTTTTTTAATAGTTAAATTTGAGCTATAACTTAAACCTTTTTAGTTGTTAAATAGTATAGTTATTCTAGTTTTGTATTTTTTAACAGTTTTTGTATAGGAAGGAGTTAGTTAAAGGTTATCTTAATATAATCTTGGTTTTATCTTTGATTTAAGTTAAATGCGTCAGTTTTTAATTTTAGTTTTTAAAACTAGTTAAATATCGTAAATGTAATATTGAATTTGGCTTTAAATTTATTTAAAATTCTAAAGACCTTTTTATTTATGTTAGTTATACATAAAGGATCATAAAATTAATAAGTTTATCTCTGTAATAATTTTGTTTTTAACTTTACACTGCTACTTGTGAACTAATTTTTGTTCTCTATGTCTGTGCACGTTAGCGTTTGGTTAAAACTTGTTTTTTTATATAACTCCAATTACATTATAAAAGCTCTAAAATCAAATGTGCTAAATATAAGCTTTTTTGTGTGTGTTTATTTTATATTACAAAGTAAATAGCAATGGGTTATATTTTTCAGCCTATAATTACCACAAAAGTGAAAAACGCAATTTACATAAATTTCTAGGAAATTCTGGATGCTGAACCCCTCCCACGACAACCTGAAGTTCGAGTGGACGCGCGATGAAGACGACCGCCACGTGGCGCTCTTCTCCTGCGACAACATGAGGGGCGAGCTGAACGGCGGCAAGAGGCTGCTGCTCACCTTCACCTTCAGCCCGCAGCAACCGGGAACAGTTGAGAGTTGGTGGACGTTCCACATGAACGGCGTCAACAAGCAGCAGAAAATTCCCTTCCTGCTGGTGGGAAGGTGCAAGGAGCCGCACGTCAACACCAGCGTGTCGTACTTGAACTTCAAGCCCTCGCTTGCTGGTATGATGCGTAAAGTTATTGAGAAATAGTTTTTAAAGTTTTGCTAGTAAGGCTGTAATGCTAGTAAAGATCATGGAAACGTTGTTTAACAGTTAATTTTATGTCTATGCATTTTTAGTCTTAGTACAAAATTCATTTTTAACTAATAATAACTTACTTTTAATAACCAATAAAAATATGTTTAAAGGGTGCCTTTCATTAACATTTTCTAATCTCAGGTCGAAAAGCAACAGAGACAATTACTCTCATCAACAAAGAGCAGTTGAGCTTCAATTTCCACGTAAAACCACAGTCTCTACACGGACTCACCAGTAGTGCAATAATGAACGTTTTTCCAATGAGTGGATGCCTTGAACCTAACATGAAGTAAGCAGATATTTTGTTTTTATTTTATTAGGGTCCTTTTTATTTGTAACTTAAGTTTATTTTCTATCTTAGTT
This sequence comes from Thalia democratica, assembly GCF_965202585.1. Taxonomy (NCBI): domain Eukaryota; kingdom Metazoa; phylum Chordata; class Thaliacea; order Salpida; family Salpidae; genus Thalia; species Thalia democratica. The sequence continues at coordinate 44,791,565 of NC_139166.1, read as the reverse complement.
TTTTCCTTAAATCTCAAAAAAGTTCAAACATGCATAATTTTTTTTTAATTGTTTAAAACGCAATTTATTTTTACTAAAAAACATTTTTCTTTTATCTATTCACTCTACTTTAAAAATAAAACAATAAGTTACCATAAGTGAATATAATTTAATTAAACACTTTAAGATAGTTTTAATTTATTTAAAAAAATCCTTATAAATATAGTTCGTTTATACATTAAGAATCTCAACTTCGTAACAGACTTCCACTTACTATATCGTATTTACCGAAGTTAGACGAGAAAGCTATTTTCAACGTACAGCTTCATGTCCAGAAAAAGTTTAAGCCTCTTTCTGTAAATATCAAAGCTGTTAGCTTCGCATTGGATGTCAAGTTGTTTTGTGAAAATTCAATAGGTAATAAAGTTGAACTGTCACCAAATGGAGTTAATTCGATTAATCTTGGAGAAGTAAGAGTCATTTTGATTTTTAGAATATATTTAGTTTGGTTTTGAAAACTAAAAACTTTAAATTATGTTTGATTTTTTTATTACGAAGTAGTATTTATTTTTAAATTAAAAACAAAAGTATAAACATTATTCACGAAATAAATAAATTTAAAATGACAAGTGCTACGAATTTACTTCTTCTATAACTTGTAGGTAGAATTTTTATTGACAACTTTTCTAAATCTATAAAAAAGCAATTAAGTCATATATCTGCCTGCGTTTTCTAAAATTTGATTTTAAATCTAAGTTTATCTGTAGTGTAAGTGTTTTAATTTAGCTGAGAACAAGCTTTAGAGGTTAAATTTTTTTTTGTAGCAGTATGCAAATATTATTTGAAAAGTATTGTTTTTCAACGATTATAGTTTGAAAACACAGTTATTAGCTTATTTTTAAACCATAATATTTTAAAACTGTTTTCGAGTTTTGTAACATGTATAACTATTAGTAATAGACAAAAATATACAAATTAGGATAAGCTTCTTAAGTCAAGATAGACCTCCACATTTTTTTGAAGAATAAAACAACATAAGTTTTATCAATTTAGCTCATTTAATTCATTTTTAAGTTATACGCTTTTACAAATTATTTGTATTTTTGCCTAAGTTATACATTTTAAATTTAATATTAATATCTAAATAATTGTAGCAGTGAAATATTTTAGCAGATAGCTACTATGACTTTTATTTAAAATAATTAAGTCAACTTAAATGTTTTAGTTAGCCAAGAAATCTAAAAACTTTAAATATCGTAATTAATTTGTGCATAATCTACAACTCATTTTGATTTAAACTTTAAATAACTAAAATTCTCACTTTTTGTAAATACAACTTGTATATAGTATTTTGTTAAGATACATAATGCTCAAAATTATTAGTTCAAACTTGTTTTTGTATAAAATCAATTTGTTTAACTAACAACTTTAAAGATTTGCATAACTTACTGAAAAATTAACAGGTTTTTTTTATTGAAAGTTTTCAAGTTACTTACAACTTTGTTTTTATTAAATACAGTACTTTTTTTTAGTTTTCTGCAGTATCTAAGTAATATAAAAGAACACTATTTACAGGTTCAGCTTTTAGAAAAATGCGTAAGGAAATTTCACATAAGAAATATTGGTTCGTACGTTTGCAAGTTCCATTGGAAACTAAAGCACGGTTCCCGCATCACCAATGACATCGCGTTGTCGGAGAGACAAGCTTCAGGCGACAAGAAGTGCTTGGAAAAAGGATCACCAATGATGTCCGTGACTCCAAACACTGGAGTGGTTTTGCCAGGGGAAAGCAAGCAAGCGACAATGATTTACCAACCGAAAAGTCTGAACAAATTACATCATTGCCGTCTTATTATGGATGTAAGTGTAAACATATTTGTAGAAAAAATAAAGGTTGTATTTATCACCTGTTTGAAAAACAATATTGTGTGATGTTGTTTTAAAAATTTTTAAATTTATTGTGTTGTAACTGAGCTTACACTCCATTAGTTTTTACTTTTAACTTATTTATAATATGGCTTTGTTGGCTATTAGATATTTTTGTTACATTAAATTAAGTATAAGTTTAAACTAGTTTCATTGTTTATAGTGGATTTTTTGAAAGCTTCTGTCAAAAATTCATTGAAAAATTTATAACAGACATTCAAAAAAAAACTAATTTAAATTGTTAAAGTACTTTAAACGTTGAAGAGGTTTAATTGCTAATACGTCTAACAGATAAATGATGGACCGTCATTTGCCTGCCAGATTAATGGGAAGGGTGCAGAACCTGGAATTGAACTTTCGTTTGAAAAATACAATTTCGGCCCCTGCTTTGTATACAGAGCGGGTATGCCTATAAATCAAGCGATTTTAAAATTTATTAACAGAGGAAGCTCGGAAATAAGGTTATTTTGATTCAACACTAAAACATATTTAACTAAAGTTGTGATTTTTAAGTAAGGCATATTATTAAAGAGATAGAACACATTATTTTTATTTTAAAACGTTAAACTTTTTACGAAGAATAACGTCATATCATGTTTAATCTGATGTTCTTATTCTTTGCACTACATGTACAGCTAATCAATCAAAAGTATTTCGTCTTAAAGCTGAGCTACTTTACTACTTAGAACTTGAGAGTACTTTATTTACATAAATACTAATTTGCAGTGTCGAATGTTTGTATAAGAACACGGACTTTTTGGAAGTGAAAACGGCTCCTTTGGTGTTGCATCCCATGGAAGGTACCAATGTGCCCATCAAGTTTTACCCCAGAGACGCGTGCCATTACAACGAGAAAGTTGTGTTTCGATTCAACAGTCTATCTACAAAGACTGTGAACATCAAAGGAGACGGGGCCGAAATGAAAGTGCGTAAATTTTGCAAAGTTGCCATACTTAATTTTTTTTAATAGTTTGCACAAAAAAATGTATTATGCAGAATACAGTTTAAAATAATTATTTAAAAAAGTAAGACAAAATTAATAAATTTTCATACCTTCGAAACCGAACTATTGTGTAAAAATCACTTTATTTTTTTAACTTAATTCAAAAAAAATCAAATTTATATTTTTTTCCAAAAAGATTGAAACTTATTCACCGAAACAAAAAGTGGTGAATTTGGGCGCAGTGAGAGTGGGCCGGAAAGTTCGGTCTAACGTTGCGATCGTAAACAGGTCAATTGTGCCGGTCAGTTTTCAGCTTCAACTGGCCAGAACTAACGACCAGCTCTCTGAAGAGGACATAAAAATACATCCGACTGCAATCAACGGGCTACAGCCTGGCTCAGTTCGAGAAGTTCAAGTAAGTTTTCTCGGATAAATTTTCAACTTAAACTATTCGCTGTATAAGTTTGTATGACATAGATGAAACTGAATTTGTTTTAAACTATTGTAAAAACGTGTAAAATCGTTTTAATTTAATAAATGTAAAAGTAAATTTTTCTTAGTAGAACTGAACTTATCTGATAACTACGAAAAACTTTCAAAGGTAATTTTTACTCCGAAATCGCGTTTGCCGTACTTCAGCGAAGAAGTGGTGATGGAATGCGCAGGAGTTTCCCAACCCCTGTTCATGATAAACGGCTGCTGTCAGGGCGTGGACATCCGCCTGGACCAGGACTCGATACCTTTTGGCGCTGTCGTCATTAACAGCAAAACAAAAAGGAGGTTTACCATGAAAAACGTTGGCGATATCGGAGCAAGGTTTTTTGGTGTAATTTTTTTGAGGAAAATTGATACTTTTTTGTAGTAAATGTGTCACGACAAGTATAAAATGTACTAACAATTCAAAGTGTGAATAACGATTTAAACTAGATTTAAAGTGTTTTTAAAGTTAGTTTAAACTAAGAATCATATAACTTGACTGACAAAAACTTTATATATACAAAAGTTTCAAACGTTTATTTACTTTTCAGTTTTAAATGGAATCCTTCCCGGTTTTTACCAGACTTCACAATAAATCCTATCAAGGTAAGTGTTGCTATATTGCATTAATGAGCTTTATAAATAGAATATTTAAAAATGGTAAACTTTTTTTTTCTAAATCTGTACTTTTTTATTAGCTTTCACCTAGTTCTTTCAACTAATTATTTAATATGTGGTATTATATCTTAGCTAATTAACAGATTAAAGCTCTCAGCTTTTACAACTTGTTTTATTTTAAAACGAAAAATTATATATGTGGTTATGTTCAAGGGCTATGTTGCACCGGGAATGGAAATAGCATTTGAAGTGGAATTTCACCCAACCCACTTTTCACAAGATATTAGGTACGAGGGCTTGTTGTGTCATGTAGAAAATCATCTGCCTCTCAATCTAACTCTTACTGGAATGTGTGTGCAGGCCAACCTCCTGAAAGACGTAATCATTAATTTTTTATTGTTTTATTGTTTTTAATCATTTTCTTAGTTAGTATTGTGAATAATTTTAAAAGTTGATGTTTTTCAGTAGTGTGTTCAACTGTAAATTTAAACATTTTTATAGGTTTTAAAAAGTAAAAAGTAAGCACAGGTTTTAAGATTTGTTTAAGAAAGATATAAGACTCTTGCGGCAGACAACAGTTAATGAATAAAACATCAAAATTAAGAATGGTTACTTTAATTCAGGGTTGCCACTTTACCTGGAAAAACCTGGAATTTTTAACAATTTTAACATGTTAAGTTGTAAAATTTCGATTTGAAACAAAGATCTATCATATAAAAAAAAATTGTCATCAACAAAAAATGTTTTTATTAAAAAACACATTTAAAGCAGCTTAATAGTATCTTTTCAATGTTTTTATACTATTTAACACAGTTTCTTACCTTAAACTTAACTTTAAACTAAAAATAGACCCGAAAATGTCTACTTTTAAAAACCTGGAGGAAATTTGGAAAACCTGGAAAAATTTGGAAAAAACGAGTGGCAACCCTGTTAATTTAAGACTAATTTTACTCTTTGATTAAATTATCTTTTCAGCAGCTAATATAATTATCATTAAAACTTAATTTTTATTGTATTTTCTACTGAGCTCATTCAAAAAACAAAACTTTGCATTACATACTTATAAATATGTACAAAAGGATTCTATATTTTGTAGTTTAGCTACTGAAAAAATTTTATCAACTTTATATTGGTATCAATGCAACTTTGAAAAAATGTAATCACTTTGTGAATAAAATTTTAACAAACTTTATAGTTTAATTTGTTCAATATAAAAATGCGAAGTAGTTTTTCAAAATAAAAAATAATACCTTGCCAGCATTATTTCAACTATGTATTGATTACTTGATATGAATACAAAAAAGTCAAATATTTTTTTTCGATTTATCTCTTTAATATTTTCAGGGGACATAACATTAAACGTAATTTATGTAATTAAGTACTATGTGAACTAATCATCAAAGTTGCATCTAAAAAGCTATTAAAATAATTAATAACTTGATATAAAATGACTTTAAGAAAGTAATTCAGTTGTATAATCAAAATATTTCTCTTACACAAACTAAGTTATTTGTTTAAATTGATAAAAATCGTTTTAAGTCTTAATAAACCAAAACTATTTAAAATTGCCCAAGTCTTTAAAGTTTCAAGCTTAATTTTTATCGATTAAAATATATTTTTTAATTAAACGTATTTCTATCGAAGATCTTTTCATGGCATTTCTGGCTACAGTATTTTTAATTCTTTCTATCACTAATATACGATTCAGTGAACTTATGCATATGTTCCTTTTCTTGTTTTTATATTAGACTGAGTGATTCTTTATTTTTTATTCGGTTGAAAAAGTTGTGACAGGAAAGTACGTAATCAAACAATATTAACTAAAACTTTATTTTAAACATCGGTTTTCAAAGAATTATAATTAACCCAAAATAGCAACAACGATTATTGAAATACTAACTTTACTGACACTTTAACATTGTCTTCGTAGTATAATACTACTTTTTGTTCTGTTTGACTCGTGACTACTTATCAAATACTTTTATTTCTATAAAGGTGCTAGCGTTCAGCTGTGTCGTGCGGACAAAGGATGTCAGAAGCATTATGATGCAGAACAAGTCGTCTCGCCAGTGGGTTCTCTCGCCCATTGTTGAGGGGGAGTTCTTCACCGGTCAGCAGACGTTCGTGGTCGAATCGCAATCCAGCAAAGCTTTCGAAGTTGAGTACAAGCCGCTGGTTATGACGACTGACGAAAAACATACTGTTAGTCTTTATAAATTGCATAAAAAAAGCAAAAGAACTGCTTATATAAGTAATTTATTAAAAATAAATCCATTAAATTATTTTATCTCTTAAAATACAAGTTTGTTTAGGCAATGAAGTAGTTTATGTATTGAAATATACTATATATACTTTAGGGATCCATATTCTTTCCCTTACCTGACGGTTCAGGATTGCTGTACAACCTTCAAGGAAATTCAGAACCTCCTAAATCTTCTGGTACAATAACGAGAGAAGTACCATGTAAGACGAACTACACAGAATTACTTAATATTAAAAACTGGCTGAATAAGCCTCAAAGGTAAGTTCGACTTCTTGTTTTTCACAGATAATGTTTTTGAAAAAATATTGGTGCTGGTTTATAAGATGCTTAAATAAAAATATATATGTTTATTTTTTCATATGATAAACAGGTTCAAAGTAACTATTGACATGATTAAGCCTGAAAAGTTAGATCATGCAACAATTTTGAAAGGAACTTCAGAATATTTCGATGTTCCCCCTGCAAGCAGTAGAGACTACAAGATAAACTTTTTTGCTCACAAAGAGGGCTCGTTTGGTGCAAAAGTAAATGTTTTGATATTTCTTTTTAAATAACAATTTATAATTTTTTTTTCTTACTTCTTATTTTACAAAAAAAAACAACGAGAAAAATTTCTTTTTTTTATTGTAGTTAATACACCTTTAATTATAAATTAATCTAAAGTTTAAAGTAGCTTCTACAAATTATTTTTTTAGGTTATCTTCAAAAACGAGAAGACATCTGAGTACTTGTACTATTACGTCACATTCCGGGCAACGTCGGCGGGATGCATTTCAAGTCTGATAGTTGAAACTTTTGTGAGGAAACCTGCCACCAGGACTGTTAAAATTAAGAATCCCCTTCACCAAAGTGTCACTTTTTACTCAGAATGCAAAAATGCTGACATAAACCTTCCGCCGCAAATTGTAATTCCTGCCAGCTCCGAGGTTGGTCTACTCGTAATTAATTTTTTTAATGCATATAAAATATACAACTCACATATATTTTAACATTTCAGTTTTATAGTTGCAAAAATGGATATCATCAGTATTTTTTGTTAATTAGTTTTGTATATTGTATTGAAACCTTGATTACTTGATAATTATAAACAAACTCATTATGTAAGTTACTGCCGGGTATGCATTATATTTAGTTATTTTCAATATTTCGATAAATAAGTTATCCTTTTCGATAAATGAGTTGGTTTCAAATACTTGACATTTCCTTAAAGTATTCAAATAAATTTTTAAAACGATTTATTTTATACTTTTTTAATTATACAAATAGTCTACATTGTACAAAGTTGAGCATCAAAAGTTTTATATAAACTTTACAGGGAACGTACACATTTGAGTATCTACCACTAAAAGTTGGTGAAAGCTCAGCAAAATTGATCTTGCTAAGTCAAGAATTGGGTCATTACACTTACGAACTTCAACTGAAAGCACTCCAATGTCCCGATGAAAAACCAATCAAGTTCGTTCCAACGCAACTCGGTCATTCGCAATTGACTACTATAAGGTTCATAAGCTATGCAAGACAGAAAACTGAGTATTCTTACAAGGTCAGTCGCTTTGTTTGAAACAGCTTTTTTGATAATGTCTTCTGTTCTTCTACAATCCTTCAATATTTTCTTTTAGTTTTCATCGCCTGTATTTAGTGCCGAAAAAGGCGTGACGTCAGCAGCGGCGGCTTCCAACAGCAGTGGCGTTGAAGTGGCCATTGATGTCACATTTGAGCCGACTGTTCTCGGTCACCAACAAGCCACTCTTATGCTGTCCTCCGCAATCGGAGGAGAGTACGTGTTTCCTCTGGAAGGGAAGTGCGTACCATGCAAGCCTCAGGGGCCGTTTATTTTAAAGAAGGGTGTCAGCGCGCAGATACCCTTTAAAAATGTTTTCTCACACACCACCATGTTTCATATAACCGTAAGTGTTTGTTTAAACGGATTTATACAAAAAGGAATTTTAAAGTTTAAATAAATGTTTTTAAGCTTAAGTTAAATTCTAGATCAAAATAAGCTTAAAAGTTTAAACTAATACCTTGGCTATGATACTTTTTAACTTTTTTGTGATAAGTTAGTTTATAAAGGGCAACCTTACTTCCATCATTGCAGGTTGACAACCCTTGCTTTCAGCTCAAATCCAACGTCGAAACAATAAAATCCAAAAAACTGCACACTGTGATGGTCACCTTCGACTACAACAAGCTTCCGGGCGGTTCCGTCCACACTGGCCTCCTAACCATCGTGCCAGCCGAAAGGACGATTTCGCCCCTTCCCAAGAAGAGTCACCAGCAGCAAACGGTGCAGCACGACCACGATCATGACGCGCCCAGCTGGTTGTTCTACCTGAAGGGAATCGCTCCGGACGCGTGAAGATGTTTTGCAACTGTGTTTTTACATTTAACTGTGTTTTTACATTCAACTGCGCATTCGAGTACACTGACTACTTTTTAATACTGTGCTTTTGAATTTTGTTTATTGTCGCTTGTCGTTTTTCAATAAATAAACAATGGCTTATTAAATCTTAAAGAACACGAACGTTAATGTATAAAATAAATAAAATATCATTTAATATTGAATTTTTGCTTAAGAGTAGTTTTAAAAAGTTTTCAATTTTGATTTTACTTGTGAACAGTCTTAGAAGCGTAATCTTTATCACTTATAAGATAGTTGTAAAAAGCAAAGACCCTAGTATTTTTTTATTTGTATATGTTTTGCCAACGAACAAAGTTTCTTGGACTCTGAACAGAATTAATATTTTAAAATGTTATTGTTCACTACGTACGTTTTATTTACATGTATTTTATATATGTTTATACAAACTCAGTACACAAAAACAATTTTTTAACTTAGGCAGCTGTTTTTTATTAAAATTCTTTTTAAATAAGAAACAGCTGCCCAAACTATAATTTTTTTTGTGCATTTAATTTATAACTGGTCTTTTCTGAAAATGGAAAGCCTCTGTTGTCACCAAAAACTTAATAAAACATGGAGGTACTGTTTATAATTTTTTTAAATGTTAAAAAATCAATTAGAAAATTTTTTTAAATTTTGTTACTCAAATCTAAATTCAAATAAAAATTGAGACAGAAATTCATTTTGCAGTTTATTTAATTTTTTGTGAACTTAAAATTTTTCAATCTACGCTTTTCAAGAGTTCATGTAAATAACTAAACAGATTTGTGTAAAACAGTAAACTTAATACAATTGTAAGACTATGCGTCATGATAGATAAATAAAATTATATGTACTATGCGATGCTATTATAAAGTTGTTTAATTAAAAAATTTAAAGTATAAAGCTTAAGTACTAGAAATTGAAAGCATTAATAGCAATTTTAATAAGAGGGAACAGACTTGTTTAAACTTTCTTTAAAAATAAAATTAAACAACAAAAACAAAACTTAGTAGCGAATTTACAATAATTTAAACAAATAAGAATTATAAACAAATTTTTGTTTGCATAAACTTGGCTTATTAGTTTTAATAAATAAAGATTCTGAAACACTTAAATGATACATATTACGTCCTTTACAAATAATTGAAAGCATATTATCACTATAGTTTTTTGAGCATTCTAAGTTATTTAACAAATGTTCACCTATTGCCGATTGAGTTTTTATTGGTTTGTTTGTCCCATAGGTCATCCAGTTTCTTAAGGCGTTGGTAACATGTTGGTCCCTTCTTATGTGAAACCTTTTCGAAGTTCTCCCAATATACTTACCATCACAGTGGCATTTGTACTTTAAGATTATGTTGTATTTTTCTGGATCAGGAGTGAGATCTTTAACAATCCCGTTAAGGGTTCTAGTGGAATGAGTTATTCTTAAATTTACTGCCCCAAAAGTGTTATCTACGGTTTCTCTAATTTGGTTTTCAAAAGCTTAGTTTCCTTTTCTAAATATGGAATTCTTAAATATACTGAACATTTATTTGGGCCATATTTCGTAGGGCTGACAAGTTTTGCTGTAGTCCTATTAATTGTTTTTTCAATAACTTCTAAAGGGTAACCTAAGGAGCTAAAATTACTTTTAATGTTATTAATTTTTACATTTAAATTCTCCTTGGAACATACTTTATGTACTTGAAAAACTAAGCATGATATTAAACTAGTGTTTTGTGAGGTGGGACAAAAATACTGACAAGGAACATATTGGCCTACAAAAGTTGGTTTTCTATAAATGGTTGTGTTTAAGGAGGTTGGTTTTCCTTGAACTAAGACATCAAGGAAAGGAAAGCCATCAGCTTCATGTTCATGAGTGAACTTAAGTGAAAGATGTAAGTTGGAGATTTTGTAAAACAAATCATCCACATTGTAGTCTGTCTTGTAAGAAATAAAAATATCGTCAACATATCTGAAGTAGTTTAGAGGTTTTTCTATTTTTGTGAATAAAATGGACTCAAAATAGCCAACAAATATATTTGCTAACACAGGACCCAAGGGACTGCCCATCGCGACACCGTCAACTTGTCTATAGGTGTAATTATTAAACCTAAGTTCTATGTTCTTAGCTGCCATATAAAGCAAACTCTGGCATATCTCTTTTGGAAACATTGATTGATTTAAATTTGAATTGTAAAGCTCGTTTACTCATATGTTTATGGTTTCATCTGAATGTACATTTGTAAAAAGACTTTTTATATTGAAAGAACACCTTTGATCCGATAGACAGGGGTTATTACGGAGATTGTCGACAAAATTAAAGGAATCTTTTACACAAAATTTGGAAAACTTCTTAGAAACAAATAACTTACAATTGTAAAATAACTTAGAATGCTCAAAAAACTATAACGATACTATGTTTTCCATTGTTTGTAAAGGAGGTAATACGTATTAATTAAGTGTTTTAAAATCTTTATTTATTAAAACCAATAAGTCAAGTTTATGCAAACAAAAATTTGTTTATAATTCTAAATTGTCTAAATTGTTGTAAATTCGCTACTAAGTTTTGTTTTTGTTGTTTAATTTTATTTTTAAAGAAAGTTTAAACAAGTCTGTTTCCTCTTATTAAAATTGCTATTAATGCTTTCAATTTCTAGTACTTAAGCTTTATACTTTAATTTTTTTAATTAAACAACTTTATAAAAGCATCGCATAGTACATATAATTTTATTTATCTATCATGACGCATAGTCTTACTATTGTATTAAGTTTACTGTTTTACACAAATCTGTTTAGTTATTTACATGAACTCTTGAAAAGCGTAGATTGAAAAATTTTAAGTTCACAAAAAATAAAATAAATTGCAAAATGAATTTCTGTCTCAATTTTTTATTTAAAGTTAGTACCGAAAAGAAGTTATTGAGTGAATCTAAATTACGATTTAGTATTGAAATCTCATATATTTAACACTATAAACAGTACCTCCATGTTTCAAGTTAAATTTGTTTTTTTCCGTGCCAAAATTTCCCTGATAACACTAACTTTATTAGGTTTTATAAACATTTGTCTCATAAAAACCATTGTATTTTATTTAAATATAAACTGGTAGCTACAATTTCTTGCCGAGAGAATCTATTTTCACAATTATATAACAAAAATGTGCACAGTTTTTTAATTAGTATTTGAAATTTTTAGTAGTAATTTTTGTAGTTAGGCTTTTGATTACTTACAAGTATATTTTGAAAGTTTAACAACCTAGATTGAATTTTTTTTAATTAGTTTTTATATTATTTTCTTTGTCTATAACAAGGTTTTAGGAACTATTCAGAGTATTCTATCAGAGTTTCATTGTCAAGTATTCTTACTTTGACCAAAGTTGAAATATACCAAAAAATGCTTATTTTATTAATTAAGTAAACCAATGCTAATGGTCTTAAAAACTCAGTAACAACTCTTAATTATTATTAATTAAGGTTTGATAAAAATATAAACAGAAATAAGTTCTGAAAATATTTTTCGTTAAGTGTTATTGTCAGTTTTTTATTAGGTTGTTTATAAATCATATTGACATAGCACTGGTGAATTTTTCTGCTATTTTTGAAGAACAATTAAATATGATGTTATTCTTTTGATCGTACTTTTGTTTTAAACAACTGATCATGGTAAGGACTTTTAAAAATGGTCTGCAAAACACTATTTGTACAAAAGACAAATGCTAAGTTTTTAACCAACTTAGGTATTTTAGGAAAATTTCTGAGAAATTAATTAATTGATACGAGAATATTTAACTACTTTTCAATTAAATCTAAAAAGTACAACTGTGAAAAAGTTTCATAGAATTTTGCCTAAAGTAATGGTTTCATATGAAGTCGTTTAGGAAAAGAATAAGATTAAAATTGTTATTAAAAAAGTGTTAAGTTTATTTAGCTCATTTAATCATAAGCTTTTTCAAACAAAAGTAAATGTTATAAAAATACTCAGTATACAATAATTGTTTTCTAACAGAAATGTTTACGTTTATCATTTTATATATTTTTAAAATGTTCACCATTCCAAGTTACTTATATTTTAAAATAAAATTTTCTTATTTAAGTTCTATCGTAGTTGTTTTTTATTACTTTTAATATCCATGTTGTCTTTGCTTTGTTTTTAACTTTTTTTATGATAATATAACAACTGTCTTCATAAAAATTTGAAGAAATTTATATGTAGGAATTATATATGTGTACAATTTTTAAACTGTATAGCTGTTTCAGCGATTTCACACGTCTTTAGTATTTTTTATAAAATATTACAGCAAAAATAATATTCAAATAAATGTAGAATAATCAAACAAAATTATGTTATTTATATAAACACGTTACAAAATACACTTAGAAATAGAAGTTTTTTTGTTAATAAAAAAAAAAACACTGTTCATTTTGAACTTTTGGACAATTAAGAGTTTAAGTTTTTTTTTTTGTTACTTATTAAAAAAAATTCCCAAGTTAATTTTGCATTTAGTTTTACTGATTTTAGGATCGTAAATTAATGATCTGATGGATCTAGGACTTTTATTTTAAAACAATAACCGAATCGAGTAGATTAATGAATTTACTTTACTCGTTCAAGCTCCTTCCAGTTTTTATACCTAAGTTACTATTATATATCTTTGAAAATTTCAGAAGTGTCTAAAAGCGTTTACAGCTTTTTAGCGCCTTGTTAGTTGATGAAAATTATTGATGTTTATCAGACAAAAAAGTTCTATAATTTGTTTATTTTTACTACAAATTAACAATAACTACATTTGTATAACTTTTATTTATATATTTATTATTTTTATTTATAACTTTTTAAAGAGAATAATTAACATATATTTTGCATATTATATGTTTTACTATATGTAGCAACTTTTTTATTTACAAAAAAAAACAGTTTTACATTCTTTAAAAGCACTAATACATTGTATCAGCTGTCAAAGTTAGTAATTACTTAAGTATTTTCGTTTGCTTATATTTAACATTCTCTAAATAATCATTTAATTTAATACTTCAGTTTAAAACAAAGACAAATTCAATTTAACAAGAATAAATATTATAAAGAAAAATTTAAATTAATTTTAGTACAGCACTCAACCGTTAAAATCTTCAAATGAACCAAAACTAAATATATATTAAAAAGCACAAACTGTATTTTTTGAGGCTAAATCAAAATTAAAGCACGATTTAAAACTTATTGAAACAAAAAACAAAGCGAGGAAGAATATTTTTGACCGTAGGTGTAGCTAAAATATTTTCTCTACTGTAACAAAAAGTTTGAGTGCTAGAAATTTTGTTAAGATTACAGAAAAATGGAAGCAGTAGTACAAGGATATTAAAAATTTAAATAACACACTTTTGTAACTTAGAATATGTTTTTTTAATTTACAGGTGTTTACAAAACTCTAAACCACAGATAAAACACCGACTTGAACCTACGGCCCGAACGCAGTGGTCGAAAACAAACTAACATTAAGTTTAAACAAACTTTATATTTTTAAAGATAATACTGTTGACAAAACTCTTTAAAATAACAGTTTTACTTATTATTTATTTTTGTAACTGAGACACAATCATGGAAGCTGTACTTGTGAACATGAAAACAACTCCGAAAGCAGCTAGAAAGTATGCCTGTTGTTTAAATTTTCTTTTAGTGTTTTTGTTTTTTTACAAACTTAAAATTTTGTTTCGATTCATAAAAATTAAAAGTGTGGTGATATGTGCACATTGTTTATCTATGTTTTTCTACGATTTTTTTTTGACATTTTTAAGCTTTACTATGATAGCTTAGCAAAAGGTTTTAAAATGAGTAACTATATAAGAAGATTTATTTTTCTAAACATTATCAAAATAAGCTTTAAAACTTTGTAAAACATTTAATTAACTGCTCTTTTCTTCTGAAGTTTGTTTGAGAAGAATTTATGTACTATGTTTGTTTTATACAACTTGTTGTTTTTTTACAAATGCTTTACTTTTATTTTCAAATTCCCTTTATAGCATTATTAAACTTTATACTCACAAAAATTCTCCTCTTGTGATATTTACGCTGAACACTTGGTGTCGCTTCTTTCCCGGTTAGTTTTATAACAAATAATGAAGGCAAAATCGTCAGTAAAGTCGTTGAAGTTGTACTTCCTTTGACAAAAAAATGTTATACAACAAAATTAAACTAATAAAATATAATTTTGAAAACTACTTTTTAGTTTTACTATTTTTACAGTACAGTATTTACGTACTTTCATGAAAAAGCTTTACAAATTAATTGCATTTTTCAAAATAATTTTAGAAGCTATAAAATTAGTTATTAAAAATACTTGATTATCTAAAATATAATTTTTATAATATTTATACTTGAAATACAGCTTCAATAAATCAATAATTTAATAACATGTTATTTATACATTAGAGTAAAAAATTGAAAACTAGTAGAAAATAAAATAATATTTTAATAGTTTATCTATATAAGATATAAAGATAGTCGATAGAACTCTAAAACTTATTAGAGTATAAGATTTTAAGAATATCTTTTATTTTCAGTATGCAAGTCTACTAAATACGGACTTTAGTTTATTAAAGTTAATTGAATTTTTCTTCAGTTAAAAACTTGACAGCAACAAAACTTTTGCTTTACTATAATTTTGCACATGACAATAACTTTTCAATAAAACTTTGTAAGACAACAATGCAGAAAATGTAGAAATCGATAACTTTAAATATTTCATTTTTTTAATTTATTTGCAATAGCTTGCAAAAATTTCATAAAATAACTTGCTTTAAACTATCAAGTTAACTTCAACTTATTATATTTAGGTTTTACATAAAGTTTGAACTATTATTAAAGTATAGGTAAAAATGTTGTTAAAACCTTTTAGTCCTCTTATATTTTAATTAAAAGTTTGTCTCTTATCTTGATAAAAAATAAAATTTGAAATGACTATAAAAACAACTAGGTTGTTTATAAACACTTCTTTTAACAAAACTATAATACGTAGTCTTTTCACAACAAATAAAAACTGAAATTAAGTTTAAAAACTACTAAGCAGAGCGGCTTTACTGTACAGTATAAATTTTAAGCATTTCTACTAACCACATAATCTTAACAATACAAACTAGTTGAAATAACCTGCATATCCAAATATGGTTCTGATATCTTTGCAACTGACAACAAAAACTACTGTAGTCGTGATAAATCCTGCCATTACAAGCAAATGACGTCCCCATCTAAACTCATGTGGGCTCTCACAGAAGGTCAAGATCACAGTTTTTCTTGCCTGATTTTTAATTTTTTAAATTTTACTTGTTGCTGCTAACTATTGGTTTACTTAAAGAGTGGACATTTTTTAGCAGTGGCAGTCGTTTGTAAACAAGGGGTCGTTGGGTTTATTATACATAAGTTTTCGCGCCCGGTTTAATTTTTAAGCTAGGACTAAAAATATATATTCAATTTTCTAATCATAAAATTAATACAAAATATTAATGAAGCCACCACAAAAGCTCAATCAAGTTCAACTTATACTTGTAAATTTGTAGAATTGTTTTTAATTTATTGTTTAGTAAAAATATTGATCACTAAAAGGTAATTCGAGGGATGGATAAATTCTAAAACGAGCTAAATCCAGCTCGTATATCTTATACTGCCCACCCCACTCCTACGTTGCTTAGTTATTTGAATGAATCTTAAAACTTTAACAAGTTTGTTTTTTGTAGAAAAATTAGAAATCTATTTTTAAATAGTAAACATACTGTTTAAAAAGATATTATTATTTATGTAAGGTTGATAAAAAAGTTACAAAAATTTAACCAGTGATTATATAACTTTTCAAAAAAATAACTTTAGTTTTATTTTAACATAAATAATTACTTTGTTTAAAGTATTGAAAGCTAAGAGTTTTTATAGTTTTTACTGTAAAAATTATTTTATAACCAAGCTTTTTGAAAATAAATTGAGATTAAATAACAATTGTTGTAGTATAATTAGATTATCTTCTATTATATCTTTGTTGTAAAAATATATATGTTTCTTAAAACCAATGTTTTTTTTACATAAAAAAAATCAATTTTAGTACGATGAATCATACTGCTGGAACCTAAAAAATAAAAATCTAAAACTAAAAAGTTAAGCTAATAGTTTGAAAATCTTCAACTTTTAATATTACATCTTTATCATGTTTTTCTCCGTTTACCATAAGTAAAAAAGTATGATTACTACGTTTTTGCTTTTTATCTTATCACTAGTATCGTATTTTTACTACCAATAACGCTTTAATTGAATTTTAGTGAAGTTAGTCTTAATAACTAATTTATTTGTGAAATAAACCTAATGACTCATTAATATTCTTACTTAAGCATGCATGTTTGTAAAAGCTGTAATTGGTTGACTCTACTGGGTGTGTTTTTTGTGTAGTAATAAAGGCAGTTTCGGAACCTTATACAAACAGTTTTAAAATAGTATAGAATTCATTCATAATACAACAAGTCAGTTTTATTATTTGAATTCAATTTATTGTATGACTCTAATAAAATAATGTAATCAAAGTTGTTATGATCATTATTTTAAAAATTATTTATCAGTTGTTTTACTAACTTTGTATATGATAGATAAGTTGTTTGTCTAAATACACTAACAAATTAATTGTTTATATGAAAATTAATTTAGTTGTAGTAGAATTTTTTACAAGGCCGTGTTATATAATTATTAAATTTAATCTTTGTTTTTTTAATAAACTTAAAAAATATTTTTTTCAGATAATTATAAACTTTTGATTATTAAAAATATTTTTTAACCTTTTAGTAGAAATAAGTTTTGAAGACTACATAATTTTCTAACTAAATTTAAATACACTCTACTTATCATCAGGTGTCAACTACTTGTTGATAAGAATTTTTTAAAACGTTAGAACTCACAAACGACTACTTGCAATAAGTAGGTAAAATTTACCGGGTAATGAAGTAAAGGAGCAGATAAAGTCACACATGTAATAACCATTGCTCTTGCTATCAGGATAACGGTGTCTTTTGGATTATATTCGCTGTAAGTCAATAAAAGTTCGGGCTTTACTTTATCTGTTTGATAGTAATTTTTCAATTAAAGCATTCTGTTTTAGTGTACAAGTTATTGAGATTTTTAAAGTTTGTTTTATTTTGTGACATTGTCACGTTGTGTTTTTTGTTCAATTTGAAAATTATTCTGCATGAATAAAATGTGTTTAAAAAAGTTTAAACTTACTCAAAACATTTTTTTTACTGAAAAGCTAAAAGTCTAATTTGATTTTCATTAGGCTAATTGGCTAAATTTAAATAATTTCTGTGCCAGTAATACTTAACTAAATTAGAACTTGAGGCAGTTGCACTTTTTTGTGAATTAAGTAATAAACTTTTTAAACATGAGTATCAAACTTAAACTGTGTGTTTAAAGTTCTAGTAGTTTAATAAAAGGGGTTAGTATGCTGTAATTTTTGAATTAATTTTCAGTACAAATAAAAAATATTAGCTTAAAATGAGAATTTTTACTTTGATTATTTCTAACATTATACATATGATTTAAAAAATAAGTATATATTTGTTAAGCATACATTAATCAATCTTATGGTTTTTTAAATTTAAAAGTACTTACTAAAAAATGTCAGGTAGCCAAAAATAGCTGATGTACTGTACAATATGAACACCAGAGTTATAGACACGTTTGCTACCTTTTGCATTTTAGCTATAGATGGTCTGTTGAAGAAGGTATAATTAAATTATAACATTTTGAAATTAATTGAAAAATAAAGTTTTTTGTATAGTTATTTAATATAGTTTTCAAAACAGATAAAGCTGTGTACTAAATATCTTTTATTTTAAACTAGTTTATGTTATTGGTGACAAAATCAATAGTGATGCTGATATAGAAAAACTTTTAAACTTTGTATTCTACCTTGTTTAATAGAAATGCTGTACATTTAATTCTTTTAGATATATTCAAAGTCTCATCTTACACAACATTTTATATCAGCTTCTATAACGTTTTTGGATAATTAAAAAAATAATAGATTTTATTTTATCTAAAAATTGATTTCAATATCTTTTATCGGAAGTATTCGTTATCTTAAGTTCTAAACGTTTATGTTTTTGTTTCAAAATTACATCTGATTACTTATATTTTTGTTTACAAAAATCATATACACTGTATATAAAAGTATTAACTGTTTAAAAAAATACTTATATATTCTCAACTGGTTTAAAATAAATGTTAAAATTAGACGCTTTATAAGTTTTTATGGGTTGAAAACAGATTTTTTTTTAATTTTTGGGAGAAAATATCTACTTTAAAGTAAAAACTTATCAAAATGTTTAGAGTTTAATACAGAAAATTATTGGATTTTCACTTTAAATAAAAGAGCTTTTTAGTGTGTATATACTATAGTGTTTAAACTAGTACTATATGAAAAAGCCTTTGAGTTTAATAAGTACTTCTATTAAGTATTAAAAAAAGCATTTTTGCAACTTATAAGTATTTTTTCACAAATTTTAGACTAAAGTTCAAAGTTATCATGTGAAATTAACTGTGGTTTAATTGTTAAAATTTAATAAGATTTATTGTAAAAGTAAAAACTGTATGAACATATTTCAACTATCTTAACAATAACAATATAACTTTAGTAGTGAAAAATACGTAGCAAGTGTTTACTACAGCTACTGAATTTTTAATGTAGAATGACGTTATTTAACTTTAAAGCTAAAGTAAAACATTAATTATTCATAAGAATCGTTTCAAAACTAAGCTTAAGAACTAAGATATCAAAAATTAAACTAGTAAACTTAACCAGAACTAAAAAATTATATCTAAATAACTTGAAATGCTTTAAAAGCCTTAGTTTATGTTTATACTTATACAACAAGCTACATATGTATATTTATTTATTAACTTAGGTTCTTAAAGCAGTATATGATAAAATTGAAAGCAATTTTTTTAGTTAAAAGATTATTTCTTAAATCTATACACTCATTTTCTTTTATTTTTTAAAATACTTAAACAGTTTATTATAGTTTTTTTTTTAAGAATACAGATGAATCTTTTTTTAATAACTTTTTATAAATAAGTATTTTAATTTTAAAACTTAATTTTTAACAATAAAATCTTCTCCGCGAATAAAAATGTATTTTTATTGGCTCAACTAAAATACATAACAAACAATTAAGATAAGTTGCTTAAAAGTGTAAGAGTAACTTGTTTATGTTATCACAATTTTTCTGTTTTAAAGATACTTTGAGCTTGAAAAAAAATGTTGTGACATTAGACTACATTTTGGTACTTGAACTTAACAATAAAAAAATTAAATATGTAAAAAAATTAAAATTGTGACAGTTTGATCTAGAAGGTTGTTCTAATTAATTTATATAATATCTGCATGTATTTATGCTTTGTTACAATTTTACTGTTAAGTGTTACGCCAAACTTTAAAACAAAACTCTTATAGTATTTAACTCAATTAGTTAGAAAAGTTATATATATTTTAAAAACTGTATATTTATATATTGACAAAACACTTATATTTTAGCTATTTAGCCTTAAAGATATATGCTCAAGCTTTTTAATCAAATTTTACTAATTTATTTTCTAAACAATTCTTTCTATATCTACTTATATTTTTGCTGATATTTATATTTAAATTAAACACGTTTTTCTATTGGAAAGTAAAACTTTTACTTGTTTAGCTAGAGTTTAGGTATTTGTCCGAAATAGAGTTATTTATCGTAGTTTGATTTTCCAAAACATATAACAGATAAAATAACTAGTTTACGACATCTTTTTTCTTTTTAAAATAAACAAACTAACCTCCTTAATTCAGCGTAAATAGGAAGCATAGAAGCATGGCACATAAAGCTGAAGAACATTGTTGGGAGTGCAAACGCGCTCTGCATTTTTTAAGGACATTTAATTAGCAACTAAATGCTTAACACGTTTTTATCTAGTGAACACTTTTATTAATTTTTGTTGTACTGTAAATTTAGATAAAGCTCTTTTAAATCAAGCAATAAAAACCTGCAAGGTTGTTTTAGTTGTGTTTTACGATGCTAAAAAACTTTATCTGTTTTTTTCTTGATAATGTTTTTTCTACCATATAGTTAGTTTGAATTTTTCTATTAAATATAGCATACTTATTATACTTTAAAACTAAATTTTAACTATTTAACAAATGCTTTAACTTTAGGACTTCTATTTATAAGATGTTCAATATAATGTTAAAAAAATTATTTAAGAGTTTCTTAATGATGCTTTTTATTACTTTTAAGCTGAACGAAAACATTTCAGGCTCGCAAAACTGTTCCTCCTCAGTATCTACTACGTCTACTGATGTATTACTGTGCGTCTCATGACTTATCGTGGTGTTTTCTAACGGACAAGGTATTTCAAACTTCTTCGCAACGACAGTGAAGGTGAACATAAGCATACATGACATACCAAATGCCGACGAGTAACCTAAAAATCCTGAAAAGATCATTCTAAATAAGTGTTTGCAAAGAAGAGCAGGCTTATAAAATATTGTAGAAAGGAATATACGTTTAACTAAGATCATTATAAGACAGCATTTTAGCTTAGAATTATTTTACAGGATAAAACTATTTTTATTCACTAATATATAATGTTCTGTACAAAAAACTGTATTTTAATTCAGTATGCATACAATGTTTTTTTTAAACAGAAAGTAAATAGTACAGTAGCAGCCGGCAATCTGTACTAGCAGTATGGTATTGTCAGTTTTGTTACAAAACAACTAGAAAAGTATTACTATTTTTTAATTAAAAAAGACGTGATTTTAAAGTTAAGTGGGTAGTTTTTTAAAACAGTATGTCCATAGCTTACAGCTTTATATAAGTATAAGAACTTTTACAGTGTGGGGTTCAAATAAAATATCATTTAGAACAATTTTTGTTGTTATCAACTAACTTATGTTTTTCAATGAAGCCAATGGAACAATAACGACGCAAACAACTAAGATCATCAAAAATTCACCGCTAAGGTACCAGGAATTGTTAGAACTAAAAAAATTATAAAAGCAAGCTGTAGTTTTTATAAAAAATATTATGTTTTAGTCTATTTAAACAATTAACAAACCGATGCATGAATTTTTTATAACCTTTTTTTATTAACTAAGTCTATAAAATCTTTAACTTGCTTTAAATAGTTAAGTTTATATAGAAAAACTTTTAGAATAACGAACTTTTAACTAATTGTAATTAATAAAGTAATAAATCATTTCCTAACAAAACTACTATTTTTTACAATAAAATATTAAACATTTAAATAAACTTAAAACTCACTGTTCTACATTTAGGATACTTTTCACAAACTCTGGAAGCTCTTCCTTCATAATGAAAACATACGAACATAAAGCTGTAAAAATACGTAAGTTATCGCAAAATTCAGAATTAAAAAAGATTTTTTTAATTAAATAAAATATTTGAAAACCAAAAGTGTTGAGTTCTGTAATTTTGATATCGCTTTATCAAACACATGTTCGTTTACATTTATGCCAAGATAATTTATTTGAGGTTTAGATATACTTCGTTTGAAAGATTTATCACACGAAATACTTGGAAATTTTACAAACTCCACAGACCACAAAACTTCAAAGGAGCAATAATACACGCAAATGCAGAAGCCCAAATGTTTCATTAGACGCATCACATGTATTTTTATGACGTCATAATGTACTTGAGACGATCACAATCAACGCGTTATTGTGACGTAACGAATAGTACTGAGCTTTGATCATCGCCCGTCTGATGAGTACATTAAAGGGCGACAACATGAGAGGTAAATGCAGCAGCTGGCGTTTTATCCCTAAAAACTTATAATTCTAAATAAAAGTATTAATTTTGTTTTAATTATTTTTTTTTTAATACTTCAAGATTTTACTTTATACTTTTATGTTTTTCAAGTTTAACCAATAAAAGTTCAAAGTTTATCATTAGAGTAAATTGTAAACCGTATTTGCTCAATTTTATTTTTTGTAATCTAACTTTTTAAAACAGTGGCTGTAAATGTTGAAAAAAAGTATTTTTTTACCGACATAAATTTTTTATAACTTTATGTAAATTTTTAGTGCCATACTAGGTGAGTCAATTACAGCTTTTAAAGTATTACTAGTCAGTAATGTAACTTAAAACAATTACTTACCTGTTTAATTTCATTATTTTTTTTTTAAACAAAGTTGTTTTTCTAATGGTATAGAAACTAAATAGCTTCAGTATTTAAAATAGAAATCTATGTTAATTTTTTGAATAGTAGAAGATTATACAAAGTTTAAAACTTTATAACTACTATAGCATATATACAAACTAAACATTATACTTATATATAGTTTAAAATCAATGCTGCTCAAAAAGTAGCTGAAATAGTTTTTAAAACTAACATTATAATTTCTAAGTATCAACATTTTGACCTAAAAAATTAACTGATCATGTACATTAAAAATTATTTTCTTCGACCATTGTACAAAACAAAAATTACAACATTTTAAAGTATAACAGCTCTAGGCTAGTAGATAAAACTGTGATCTGTGTTAGGTTTTTATTTTATTTTAGCTACTACTTTACTTTAGTAATATTTATTCTTATGACTATTAAAAAAACTAATAACTCTGTATAGTAATGCGATAACAATTTTAAGTTCTGAACAACTGTTGCAATTGGCTATAAAGTTGCAAAATAGGTTACGAAAACATTTTTTGATTACAGTTTGTAATTATAATGTTCAAAAGCTCTTTGGTATATGATTTTCCATATAGTTTTATAATTTTTACTAAATTTTATCTAAAGTTTTAATAATAAAAAATGCTTTAATGCCAATCATAAACTAAAAAAGCTGTATATATCAGAACACAGCAATTATGAATTCAATATTTGGTACCACTAAGTATTTACCTATCTGTAAAGCTATTCTGAGTTAATAAACGGAAAAATTAACTAAAAATAAAAAATAGTGTTTCTTTAAGTTCTGGAAAGCAAATAAACATGTATATATGTACTATTTATTTAAATTAAGTTTTTTTTAATGCTTTATTAGTTTAGTAGAGTTTGTAAATATTAACTCGTTAAATTTATAGTTTTATAATACTTTTATTAAAATAGATCATTCAAAACAATTGTATCATAAATTAAATCTTTAACTAGGGGTATAATCTTATGTCTTAAAAAGGTGCATAATGGTTTGTTTAAAATTTAGAACATTCTACAAATGTCAGTTAAATTCATAGAACCTCTTTGGGTTTTTTTTAGTACAACGAATAAAAACATTCTGTCAGTTTAATTGTTCAGGTGATTCGTTTTAAACTCCTACAATAACGATAAGTAATTTTATAGGATTTATAATATCACACGTTTGAATATAAAATAAATCAGTAACTCCTACACTTTATTTTTTGTTTTAAGTTTGTTTAAGTTTCTTAAACACTAATTGTAATTACTTTAGTTTAGATTGTATATTTTTTAATCAATAAAGGCAAGTAATTTTACATACAGTTAAACTGTAACTTTTATCAAATACTGGTTTTGATGAAAAACTGATATATTTTTAAAAACTAAGATCAAAGCAAACCTTTCAAAAAAAACCTATCTACATAAACTTTTAAAACTTAGGTATAGTGGATTAACTACATGCAAAAAAGTAATATTAACAGGCATACCTCCAAGACAGTGGAGTATGATGATGCAGCAGGTTACCATTTTGCCAGGCACTCCGAAACACCTCAGGCTCATCTGCTCAAACGACTTCAAGTTGGTCAGCTCACTCATATGCAACAGCATGTTGATTGTGTACGATGCAAGCACTGAAGTGAACACCAGCAAGCAACTTTTTATAATACTTTTGTTATAATACAAATATACAAAATTAAAAAAAAATTGGTTTTTAAAAACTTCAATTACATTAACTTTTATCAGCAATAAATTCAAAGTGTTTAAAACATACACGGTTCTTAAATTTTTACTTTTTTTTATTTTTATTCAACTTATACTGTTTTTTAGCAATGAATTAGTACGTTTATTAAAGCCAGATGTATTTTTTCAATACTAAACATATTAGTTTTAAGTAGTAAAAAAGTTTTGAAAAACAAAAAATTTGTTGTATAAGTATTTCATTTAATTTGTATAAGTCTGTATGAAAACGTAGTATTAGTTTATTTTTGTACAATAATAAACTGATAAAATAGAAAAATGTTACTAAAAATATTTTTTTTAGTTTTAATCAATTGTTATCGTAGTGGCGATTTTCTGTTATCTAAAAAAAAAATTTCAACATCAAGCTTCATATAATTTTTTTGTTTTTTTATTTTATTTAATACATTTATATTTTTCTTTTAGCGAACTTATTAGACTAATTCTAGTATTTCTACAAACTTTTGAAACGTTAATTTTTGATGTTTCTTTTATTTTAAAATCATTTTAAACTTTTTTATCTAAAATTTTTACCAAACTACATTACACGTCTACTAACAACAATCCATGCGACAGGTGCATCATTAGGACTCATAATAAGGATGATCTGTTGGTTTAGTCCAGGGTTTCCCAAAGTGGGCCAAGTGGCCCCCTAGGGGGCCATGACAGATACTCAGGGGGCCATGAGCAGCAAAGGGGGAAGAGGGGGGGCCATGAGCAGTAAAGGAGCCACAGGGGGGCCATGAGGCCATAACTCGAAACTTACACTAGATATTCTTGAGTTGCAGATGAAGAGCAAAAAAAAAAAAAAAAAAAAGTCTAATGTGTATTTTATCGTAGTTTATGAGTAATCTATATGTTGAAGGGGGCCATAACTTTTTCAAACTCTTTAAAGGGGGCCATTAGCAAAAAAGTTTGGGAAACCCTGGTTTAGTCTAACTCTTACCAAACCCGCTAAAGTATTTAAATTTTGCCATGTATTCAAACTTTTAAATAAGTTATACACTTAAAACGTATAATACACAAGTTGTGTCTTCTTTTAACTTCTGGAACTATGTATGTTGTTATAAACAAAAAAGTAATAAAAATAAAGTAGTATGATAGCAGCGTTTAAAGGTAAAATAATCTAAAAATGTACAAATTTTGTAAACTTTTAAATCGTGACAACTTTTAAAATTTAAACAAGTAAAAATCCTATAAAAATCAGGTAGATTTCCTTTTTAAATCATTTTTTAGCCTTGAAATAACTTAACTACACAAAAAATTTTAATTAATTTTGTATATACCTTATGCAACTACATACAAAACATTAAATTTTTACTTACAGAAACGGGACTATACCAAGATTTTTTAGAGTGTCAGCTAAACCAAGTATACCGCTTCCTAGGATAGCATTCATCAAATTAAATACACTTAAGGCAAATGAAAGACGGTCCTGTTAATTTTTTATTAGTTTCTGGTAGAATATTTATATTTCTTAAATATATTGTTTAACTTAACAATAAAGAACTTCCCATTATTAGTAACTAAACTTTTAAACGTTTTAAAAAATTTCAGATAGTTTTTATTAAACTTTTTTTTTGTCTTCTATAGCTTATCACGGATCTTTATGTTTTTTTATACAGTTATTTTGGTATAGTGTAAAAAAAACGTTTTATTAAAAATAATTTTAGTAAAACTAAAATACTCTAAAACTTTCTGTTTCATAAACCATTGAACAAGACTTGTAAAGTGATATGGTAATACTTTAAATCTAGTTTAATCTTAAATAAAGTTGTAAAACTGTTAATGAGTTTTTTCTTTCAATATACAGAAGCTATAATATTAACTTTATTAAAATACTTATAATTATCCAACTTATTTTCATACTTTAGTTTTTTAAATTATATTTGTTATCAATGTTTTTTACTTTAAAAACATCTTTATCTTTTGTTTTGATGTAGATATCTTTGGAAGCTTCCAGTTCTTTCAGCTTTTCATTACGTGTTAATGGCTCCAGCGAGTCAATAATTGCGTCTGAGAGGGGCTCCATGGAATCGATCGGTCCATCAGACTCAGACGTCTGGTCACCTTGGCTACCACGGGATCCTTTCAGTTCCAGCTTTTCAGTCATGTTGTTGTATTCCATCACTTTAGGCTTGTTTATACATTTAAAATCCCTAACAATGGTAGTTAATGTAAGTAGTATATAACTGTATTCTGAGACGTTGATTCTCGATTAAAAAACTAGTTAGTTTCTAAAAACTTACAATTTGGTGTAACTACTTTATACTAAAAAAATTATATTACAAACTATTAAATATTTTTTGTTTTTATTTGACAAGGTTATGATGTAGTTTATTCTAAAATTAATTACATTTATACAGGGTTTACGTATTTTTAATAGTTGAAAAATATAAAATAGATACCTTTTTATACTTATATCAATAAAAATCAAGGCTATCAACACTTATATAATTCCGAAAATTTGTAAATCAATTAATAAATTTGGTTTTATTTTAAGATGTTAAAAATATTGTACAACTAAAAAAATATAAATAGTAGGAAAACTTACTACTCAATAAAGTATTACAAAGCTTAAATAAGTTAAAATATATATTACACTCATTGTAGTTTTTTCTACTATAATGTAATCATTCTTTATGCATACAACGTAATATACAAGAAATAAAAGTAAAACAACTATTATATAATATCTTTAACAAATTAACATTTTCTAAATACTTTATGAAGCTTCTGAAAAAAAAGCATACTTTTTCTAGCTCGGTAACACTGTTTAAAACAGAAAATTTATACACTTACGCATCTTGTCTGTTAACGGAACATTTTAGTTTAACAGTTTAAAATATATTTTTTTAAATAACTAAAACTATCAACTTTGCATTATAGACACTAAAAGCGAGCGTTATAAAAAGAAGCTGAAATGAGAAGATTGTCTACGTTCGCTTACAATTTTTTTTTCTTACATCGTTATGTATAAACTACTATTACTACAAATACTACAACAAATAATAGTATGCTACAAGTAAAATGATTCAACAAAAAGTTTTAAGAAAATATATAACTGGTATGTTTATATTCAAACTATGTTGCTTAGTTCTACAATGCTTAATACTAACATATACAGAAAATTTTCAGCAGTTTATATCAACGCATTCAGTAGCAGGTAAAACAAAATTTCTCTATCTCGTTCTTTGAAAGAAAGCAGCGTAAGAGCAATTGTGAATGAAATGAGAGGCAGGAAGTTGGATAAGAAAAGAGAAGGACAACAAATAAAGCAATGGAGTAAGTGTAGAAAAAAAAATCAAAACAAAGGCGAACTAAGATCATAGTAGAAATATATTAGATACATCGCTAACTGTGTAAAGCAAAAAACTGATTATAAGCAGTTTTTGGAGTTAAATTAACACCATTTTAAAAGTCTAATTAACTTCCTTATAAATCGAATTGTATTCTAATTAGATAAACTACTTACAATTGAATTGATTATTAAGTTCGATAATAGAGATAATTTTTTAATTATCCGATTAAGTAAGGAATACACTGGCAAACAAAAAGATAACAATTTTAATATCAACGCTTAATTACATTATAAACTGATTATTAAAAAAAAAAAAGGATTTGCAAAAGGAAACGCAATCAAATATTAAAACAGTAGTATAGAAAAAAAATACAAAACTTTTATAAGGCTGGAAGTTTTTTAGGATTAGTGAAACTAATCTAAAGTCATGACATATAAACAAAATATAAACGTTAGTAAAAGTATTTAAATGCATGTGATTAGTTTCATTAAAACGTAAGAAAATATTCTCACGTCAAATTTTTGAATAAAATAATGCATGTTAGAAATAGAATAGAAAATAAAATAATGCAAGTTAGAAATAAAATAAAAAAGTAGTTGGAGTAGTTATTTTTAAACATGCTAATCATTTAGTAGAGTTAACCAAAACAAGTATCTTAATAAGGCTTTACTTCTATTTCGGTCGAAACAAGTTGGCATTTTAGCCAAAGGCACTTTTAAATATCTTGTGATAACTCGAGCGTACCTTCCCGCCTTTTTCGTTTCTAAGGAAACCATACAAACGAAGTTTGCTTAAAAGAAAAGCAAAGCAACGATCCTTAAAAAATGTATGACTAGTTTAACTTTTGCGGACTGTTTGACTAACTTGCTATAATCAATTATTTTCAGATAATAAATTTGCAAACTCTAAACTTTGCACTAGCTAGATGAGTATCAATAACTTAGGCTTTAAAAAATCAAAACTAGTCTAATATTTTTAATAGCATAGTAGTACATAAAAAATTACAATTTTTATAAACAGCTTTATTGTAAAAACAAAATAGTATTTAATAGTTTTCAATAAAAATTAGCTCGAGCTCATTTTGAATTTTATAGTTTTCTTTTAAACATAGTTTCTACTTCAATTTTTTTTCCTCTACTTTTTTTTTAAACTTTTTAGTACTTAAGAAAATAAACTTAAATTGAAATCTACTTTTCAAAAATAAATAGTTATAACTCTAGTTAAAAGCGAAATACATTCCACAAGCTTAAAGTATTATTTAATGCAAAAAATATATCTTTTTATAAAGTTTTGATTTTATACTGAAAAGCTGTCTGAAAAATTTTCATGATTGGTAACTTATCAGATTTTATTTATCGAGTAACAATAAAAAAATCTATTTTTGAAACATTTACACTCTATATAGTTAATTAAGAGGTTGAATAGCTGTTGTACTTTGAAATTTCATGCTTAAAAAAAGGCCTTAAAAAATGAGTTGTACTTAAAAAGTTGTACTTAAAAAATGAGTTAGCGTTTTTTAAAACAAATAGAAATTTAATCTTTTTTATCTTTATTATTTTTTTTTTTTTTTTTTTAAACTTTAAACTAATTTAGTAGGTCCTATATAGAACAAAAAAAATCAAAGAAAACTATAAAAAACTACTGTAAAATTATTCTTTTTTTACTAATGTATATACTTCATACTAAAATAATGTCGAACTAAGTTATCACTACAGAACAATAACAGTAAAGATAAAAGACTAGAATTTATTAGAAAAAATTAATTATCACTTGAGTTTATAAAACTTTATTTTCTTTTGATTAGTTTTTATTTGTATAAAGTACAGCTATTTATATCTCTTTTTTTTAATATCGACATTGAAAAAACAACAGTATAATATCTATATTCAAGTAATTTTTCAACTAGATTTTAAGTCGATGTCAAGTTTAAAATAAATAAATAAAAACATGAATGCATAAAACTAAAAACTATTGCTTAGAAAATTTTCTAAGGAAGTTTTACTCAAAAAGATACTATAAATATTTTTAGTTATTAACAAAACATTGTTCTTTATATTTTGATTAAAATTTAAGTTAAACAGTCAAAAATTACATTTATTATCTATTTATATACCACTAGATTATACAAAAATGAAAATAACAATTAGAATGTTAAAATAAATTCAAGTATCAGTGTTTAGATAAAATTGTCTTTTATAGTATTTAAACTTTTAAAAAAAGCAGAATTTGTCCTTTCTATCTAAAATTCTAAAGAAATTTTACATCGTTTTACTGTATTGTTTATTTAAAATTAAACTGTTTTTTGTATTGTTTGATCAAACTAAATATCTTGTTTCACTTTAAAAGTATAAGTCTAGTAATATTATATTTTAGCGGTTGTTGTTTTTTATTTTGCAACTAAGTTACTCATAACAAATATGTTTATATAACTAAATTAATGCTTTACATGCTGAAAAACTCATTACGTTTGCAAGTTATCATCTAATAACCTTGTCAATAAAAGTCATACTATACTTTTACAAAATAAGCATAAATATGATTTGCTGGGTAAAATAAACATGCTGTAATGGTTTAAAGTTTACACTCTTCAGTTTACAGTCTTTTCTGAACAAAAAATGTTAGTAGAATAAGGTTCAGAAAAACAACTTTAAAATACATAGCCAAAATTAAAATGTAGAAATTTTCTAGGTAACCTTACAACTAACCAAACTTAATGACAAACTTAATAAATAATTCTAAGAAAAAAAAATATTAAAACCTTTTTAAAGCTATTTTAAAGAAAAAATACGATAAACCTAATTATAATATTTTATTGTTCGAGTACTATATCGTAAGTTATGTCCTGTAAGAATTTGAATGACTTAAAAATAAAAACCTATGAACTTAAGCACAAAAATTAGATGTTTAAGTTTAAAATTGGGGTTTAAAAAATTATATGTTAAAAAGGCCTGTAATTAAAAGTACTACATCATAAACTTGGTGCATGTAGACATTTTAAAAACTTAAGATCATATGTAAACTACATAATGAATTACAGAAAAATTTCATCATTTCACACATTTAAATCTGGTAGGTTTAATCGTGTTTTATGTCTTATCTTACACGATTCTTTTAAATATATGTCAGAGTTTTTTTTTTTTTTGAAACTGAAGTAATTATTTATGATAACATTAAACAATATTTCTATATAACAAACTGTTCTAAAATTACTGAAGAATTTTAAACATTTATATCGTTAGTTATTTAAAAATTGTAGTATTTTATATGATTAAATAAAATTTAAAGATCAAAAGTTTAAATTTGTTTGAGATTCTCAAAGAACCGCCATATATAAAAACATAATTTGAATTGTGAAAATAATAAATGTATCAGAAGGTCAATTTAACAAATATTGTGATCTTTTTTGTCAAAAGAGATAATACATAATCGCTAAAACAGTCATTTTTTATTAAATTAAAAAATTTCTTTTAGCCATATCTCAAAGGATAAATCGAAAAAGAAAAAGAAATGCACTTGAAAGTTAAATTTATAAAAGCTGTGAGGACGAAAAAAAAGTAACTAGATTAAATGAGTCACAATCATTCGAAAACATTAAAAGGAAAAACTTTATAATTAGAATTATCAGAAATCTAAATGTCGTGCACCCATTGTTATCACATTTAGAAGACTCCCAAGACTGGTCTTAGGTGCTAGCCGCTACATTTTACTTAGATATATTTTACCAAAATCGTAGTTTTATATTTTATTATATTTGGTATTTATTTTATATTAAATATAATAATTTTTGAAATTTTACTGTGTAATCAAAATTATTCTTAAATTTAAATAAACTTACACACATTTTATAAATATCTGATATATAACTAATAATAAAAACATTACGTACTTAAATGATTTTTTTTTACCTGCCATTGTTTTTAACATCTTATTTATTGTTTTCTACAATAGTTTAATATAAAATTTAAAATTTGAAGATAAAATATAAAAACAGTAAAGTTTAAAATTTAATTTATAACTTATTACCTTTTTTCTTATTAGCATATAAACCTTTGATAACAATTTTCGAGTTAATTTATTAAAACAGGTTAGATAAGTTTAAATAGAGTTAATATTTGTATAAATGTCAAAATTGTCAGTTTTTATAACCGTTGTTGACCAAAACAAACAACTAATTATTAGAAATTTTTGTTTACATTTCGTTAAGCATTTTTTCTGTTTTAAGCTAAAGTGCTGGTAATTCTATAAGAAAATGTAAGAATAAACTACAAACTAAATTAATAATTTTTACCTACTTATTTGCTAGTCTTTTTAGATTTTTATTACTATTAGTTTATAATTATGCTAATTAATATCTTCATAGCGTCTTTAAAAATCTAAAAGTGTGTTTGTTATCACAGAACTACTGATGCTTAAATAAATCAATAATGCTAAAAAGTATACAATTTTTTCCTCAATTTAAATTTAAAAAGTGTTTAACTTTTAGTTAGTATTAGTTCATTTGTACTAAAAACAAAAATGCACTTTTAATGGACTTTAAAATATATATATATATCTGTTACATAGCTGTAGAACTAAGGCAACAATGTTTATAATTTTTAACTTATACATTATGTGTAGAACTCTTAAGCATTTTTTATTAATAATCTAGTTGTTCAACGTATTTTATATTATGATTTAAAGCTATCTGATTAAAATGAATATAATGTTTTTTAGTTAAACATTAAAAGTTTATTTAAAGTAAATGTATACTAAAAACTTGTAAAGTACAGAAAACAGTTACTATTAAACTGCTTTACTTTTATAAAAAACCATTAGAAATTACCAGAATAGTTTTTAAAAGGTGTTACTAGAAGTTAGTTAAGTTTAAGTTTACATAAGTACGTATCAAACATAAATATGTAAAGATTATCTTAACGACGCCTTTAAATACTTTTAAACCGTTCCATTGCATTTACTGTAGCGTAATGTACTATTTTAAGACTTTTTTATGCAGTTTCAGTGTACCAATTTCTAAACTTTTATAAGTATTAACTAAATACGTAGAAACTAAGTTGTTAACTATTAGTAAAGTTTATCAAGCGAATGTAATAAAAATTATTAAAATTTACAACAAACTGTTTGATTTTTCTTATTGTGTTTCTTGTGTATATATAAATGTTAGTAAACTATTAAGAGGGTACATCAAATTAAGAGAGGCTTATAAAATTTAGTATTTAATACAACACTAACTACTTATTAAAGCCTTTTTGAAAGAATAAAATTGTTATTTTATAGTTTATTAAACTGTCATGTTACAAATTATTTCAAAATATTATTTTCATGATAAGTTTTTGATATATTTTCAATTACTAGAATCAAATAAACACTAAATTATTTCTACTGTTTTAATTCAAGCTCATATCAAAAAGTTAAAGACAGTTAAAATACTTTTTTATTTTAAGACAATTTTATGTCTTACAAGTTCTACAAATATTTTTTAGAATATAAAATTCATAAACAAGTTATTTTAACTCTAAAACAATTTCCTAGCAATTATTTTTTTTTTCTATTTCACTGTCAAAGATTATAGCTCTGAGATACTAAAATAATAAAGTAATTAAACAGTGTTAAGAAACTGCAAATAAATTATGAGATACTTCACAGATAACTATAGTAAAACCTAAATATTAAACTTAAGCATATTATAAAGTTCAAATTTTATCGTCATCTTTAGTTATGGCCTCTACTTAAGTCAAATTAGCCAAAAGTACTTTAAAAAACTCAGTATAAAATTTCATAATCAGGTTATATAGTTAATAAGAAATGTTGTAACAGGCTATAACATAAGGCTTGAAATATACATTTATGCACAAATTTAGGGCCAAAACAGCTAATACATTGTTTAAAAATGCTTTTTTTAGACTAACAGAATAAAATCGTTCAAGTTTTTAGTATTTTTTTTTATTTAACTTTTTAAATACATGTTACAACATAGTATATTTCAAATACTTTTTATAATTTTAATAAGACCAATTTATAGTATGTAAAGAAAAAAACCACTAAAAATACAAGAACACAAAAAAATTCTGAACTTATATCGCAATAAGTTTAAAAAACAATTTTGTTATATAAATATATAGCATGATAAATCATCAAACCATTTCTCTTAACTTATTAATCTTTTATTTATATCTTTAACTTTCTCAGACTATTTTATTTAAAAAAAGTAACAGCTTAACTTATCTTATTCTAAAACGTTTTAAATAATATTTTTAAATATAAAGAAACAAAAATTTATACAAAAAATTATAACAAACTATACTTTTACTTTACTATTTATGTCTTCAAAAGCCTAACATGTTTCAATCTTTAATTATCAATCATTGATATCGTCTTAATACCTTATTGTAATGCCTAGAAGCCACATCAAATACTTTAACTTGTTGCACGTGATTATACAGTAACTTACATAATGTTCTCAAAAATGCTTTAATTTTATTATAGAAGCAAACTTACTTCGTTTTGTTCACTTCAAAACTCGTAACAGCTATTATAAAACTTTTTAATAAACTCAATAAACTAGTGATTTGGAAAAGAGCATTTATATAACCTTATTATTTATACATTAACAGCTGCTAGTCTTGAATTAAACATACTCTAAATTTGTGCTTTTTATTTAACATTTTATCGTCTGTAGCAGAATCCTTAAAGCTGTTGAAAACTACTTTTAGCACAGTAGTTTTATAAAATAGTTGCCGTTTACTATAAAAAAATTTAAATGTTTGCTTAATTACTATTATGATTATTTATAAAAATAAAATTATAGTAAATATGATATAACAAATAAAGATTTTACGCAATGAAATTCCGTACTTATTTTTTATGTACATTTGTTTTAGAAAATAACAGTGTTTTTTTTACACCTATAACGTTATAAATATAATACAAACACTGTTTAACCAATTGAAACATATCACATTGTTATTATTGTTAACGAGATAAACGTAAAAGTTTACTTTTTTATGCATGACGTAGAAATTGTGCAATTTTATATAATATAATAGTATATAGCTTTCTTTTTTTTCATAATTTTTGTCATGATGTAACCAAAACAAAACTTTACTTAAACTCTAAGGAAGTAGTCAAAAAACTACTTAACACAAAACAAAATCTGCGACCCGCGATGTAGTTTTAAGCTAAAGTATTTTTTTTATTAAAAAAATTATGATAAAAGCTTGCAAATGTGCTTAAACAAAAAAAAAAATATATAAATTTTTCTAGTTAAACTGGTCCGTTATTCATAAAAGGCAGCCGACCCTTGTTTAAAGAATGTATCAGAATTTGGTTTTAAAAGTTACTTTGAATAAAAGTTTCAATTTTATTAATAATTAAGCTAGTTGAGCTAAAAATCTAAAAACAGTGTATTAGTAAAAATTAGACGAACGATTCTATTGACTTGTTTACTTTCAGCTTTGTTGTTTGCTTCCACAAACAACAAAAGTCTATAAAAATTGTAGTTTTTAATTAGTTGTTTTTTTTATAAATGAATTCAAGACTTATAGCTAACAACTAAACTTAGTATTTAGAATCAACATCCTTTAATGAAAGTACTTGATTTAGAAAATGAAACCCAAGAGTTTTCTGACGTATAACTTCATACTTAAATACTATTTCGATTATGACATCATAGAAAAGTATAAGTAGGGTACGTATTATATTTGCACAGGAGATATTTTACACTAATCGTCATTTGGGAATTTAAAAAAACGTTTAATTACGTTAAATAATTATACCTTATATTAAAGAGTCGTCTTGCCGATGATACTAATTTTGTATTGTTGCTATAAACAAAAAAAATCTATACACTTCCAAAACAAATAAAATATTAATTAGTACTAAAGTGAAATAAATAAATTTGGTCGTTATAAATATAAAAACTTAAAACAAGACTTTCAACTTTTAACCATTTTTAGTGTTCAACTAAAACTTTTTAATATTAATAAAACTTATTCATACAACATAAATTACGGTTTAAGCTTATGATTATAGTTTACGCTCGTTTGGTCAGTTGATCAGTAGCAAAATTTTAGCTATCTTCAACAAAGTTGAGACGATTTCGCCATCATACAGTAAGCAATAAAACTGCACCGGACAACTATCATTAAAAGTTTTTGAGATAATCTACGGCAGTTCTAGTTTTTACCAGAACTTATCAGGTAGAAATATTGACGGATCTAACTAGAGACAGGATTCAGTAATCTGTTTGATTATAAAAACATCTTAGACGTCACTTTGCTGTTAATAGGTAGATGAAATATTGCTATTAATTGAATTAAAGCTTTAACAGCTTTGTTGAACAGTCACTTTTTACTATTTCTTTAAAACTTGTTAGACATTTTTACTTCAATGAACGTTTTTATCGATAAAATTAGTTTACGTACTTCTTGTCTATATATTATTTATCTTAAATAAAAGTTTCTTAAGTTAGAAGTTGTTTATAAGTAAGGTAAACCAATTTATAACGAGTTTAAAAAATTACTTTAATATATGAACAATGTCTTCTGAACACTAACATCATGCTCAATACATAATCTTTTTTTTCTTTATAAAATATAATTAATCTGTAATAGTTGCAATAACAAATATACACTTAAAACACATTGTAATTAGCTACATAACACGAATCAACCTAGCTTTTTTAAATAAATAAAAAAGTATTTTATAGAGGAGATTGAAAAAGGAACAAATTCGATAACATATAATCATATTCTGCAAGTATAAAACAACTATGAGAACGTACATCATTTCACTCTAAATTCTTGCTTATCAGTAAATGCTCACCACCACCAACAAAACACAGTCTAGTTTTTCATCATCAACAGCAATAAATGAGACTTCATCATCAAAACTTGCACAACTAAAATAGAAGCTAAAAGATGGCTATGCGCAGGATTCCATTTAAATTAAGTTTTAATGGCAGCAGACTGTGATTCAACAAAACCATATGATGTTTGCAAGAAACCATTATTAATGCAGACAATCATTAAGCATCAACTCAACAACAATTATTACAAGAATTAATAGAACTGCTTCTCCATTTACTATGGCTGAGAGATTTTAAAGTGGACATCAACATTTTTCTGTTTAAAGTCATAAAAGCAATTCCGCATTCAAGATCATTATGATACTTATTTTAACATTACGGAAACTTGACTTACTAAAGTTACATAAAGTTACCCAGACTTCGTTATTCTTCAGGGTTTTCTTCCATATTTTAAGGTGTTGATGAATCAACTTTTGACCTTAGTAAAAGTTTAGCTTGTTTTTGTTTTATAAGTAGTAACTACAGACTAGGTATTTGGTTTAGGTTTCTTCTATGTCTCGTGTAATAATTGATCAAAAACAATTTGTTTGACTGAATTCTATAATGACGTCACTCCCTAATGTATAGAATGCAGCTTTTGAAGAGATTAGAACGTAACCTAACGGTTACTACTAAATCCTTGTGAAGTATGATTACGTTATCTACAGGGTAGAAAATATGTTTCCTGAAAATATGAAATACCGTTATTTTTTAACTGATAAAAAAAAAAGTTGGATGCCTCATTTTTTATTATAAAACCTCGTAAAAAAATAACACATTCTATTTTTCAGTATGCCCTCCTTAACCAGAAATTATTTGATGCTGCACTTAACTGTTGCACGCAACTTCTTCTGCGTAGTTTTAGCTTTAACCGAAGAACTTTTCTAACACTTGTTTGTCTTGAGCGTTAGTTCTTATTTTTCAATTTGAACCAAACGCTGAAGCTACTTGGGTTGAGGTCAAAAGATGAAGGTCACAATTTCTTGGTCCAAAACCGCGGGAAATTGTCTCTGCACCGTCCTGTTGAGAGGTTAAATGTTCCTCTTCAAAGAGGTATTTCATATCACGCAAGGCAGGGTCAAAAATGTCATTGATGTACACATTTGTTATAACTTGGGTAACCTGTTTTACAAAAGTCCGAGAAGATCTCTAAGTTGTTATACTGCAGCCAAAACTATGGCATAAACGGGCTTTTGGTGCAAAAACAGCTAACGTTCTTTAACTTCCTCTAAGTGTCGGTTCAGCAATCTATCGTTTTGTGAACTAAATTTTTTCTCCACAGTTCAAATTTTTTTGTATGAAAAAACGATTTCACTCTTTTGCTTATGAGATATCAGCGAAATTCAAAGAAAATCAGCTCTCTCAGCTCATTTCTGTTATTAAAGGACAGTAAAATATAGATTCTTCCGAATTTTTAAAGGAGAAAGCTTGAATACGGTTTTTACTATTGTCCTCATTGACTTTGTATTAATTTAAAAATACCAAGCCATTTTTAATAGAGCGTTTTGGGTCCCTCTTTACCGTCTTTCGAATAATTTTGATGTTGTTTTTCGTACGGCATGAATGAGGGTGTCAATTATTAGGACTTTCTTTGGTGTTGTCTAGCTAGATCTTTGTATCTCCTTACCCCATAATAAACTGTGTATTTTAGTACTTTTTTAGTTCCTTTATTATCTTTGATATTGGCGTCCACACGAGACAAAGTTCCGATCATTGCATCACGTTTAATAATTTAAGCAGCAATTAAAAATTTATTTGTTAAGTAATGCTAACTTTGATTAACGTTCAGCAATACAGTTAGAATATTGCAATAAATATTTGAGCATAAGCTTAAATAAAGTACTGAAGTTTTATTTTTGAAAGAAATTCTGAAAACATCTTTCCCATCCTGTAAATGAAACTTAACAATATACTAAATTTCTTCATTAAATTTCAACTTTGTTTTGTATATTTGGTTATATTTAAAACATTTTGAAATTTCTGATCTCTTTTGATACTTCTTTAAAGTCACTATCAAATAATTAACTTCGTTAATAAATGAAACCAACTTATATGCTGGATTGAATTATGATCAGGTTTTTGATCAAGTACTACACTCTTTGGTGGACCTATTGTACTACAACCCTGCGAGAGCAAATTAGCT
Organism: Thalia democratica; assembly: GCF_965202585.1. Taxonomy (NCBI): domain Eukaryota; kingdom Metazoa; phylum Chordata; class Thaliacea; order Salpida; family Salpidae; genus Thalia; species Thalia democratica. The sequence goes on along the minus strand of NC_139166.1, from coordinate 44,752,772 downwards.
GTATCAATTGAAACTCACAGAAAACTTCAGAATGCTAATGAGGCAGCTAGAGATCTGCCGGATCCGGGGTAAAAAAAGCGATTAATGCAAAAATACAGGCGAGTAAAAGACTTCATTCTTAATTTTAAAAGCGGTTTATTTACAAAAAAATACAAAACATTATTTTATCAAGTTAATAATTACAAGGTAGGAAACTACAAATAATTTTAAACTATTCAAAATCTATTACATTTCCCTTGCTTTCGGTCTGGATGTTATTTTTTCTCTGAAAATACTAATTTAGGCATGCATGCAGTGTTTTCTGAGACGTTTTGGCCCATTCTCTTAAAAGTGAAGTCTGTTTTTAAAGTCAAATTATATTAGTGAGATAAGTTTCTGAATTTTCTTTTATGAAATATATAAATAAATTTTTAGATAATAATCTTGAGTAAGGGTCGGATTACTACAGCCTGTCAACCAAAAATAACTATCTGTGACTTATACTGGGGTTAAATAAAGGATCTGCGTAAAACAGCTTATATTATTAAAGTAATTAAGATTTTTTTCCTAAAACAATATAAAACTAAAAATAGTTAAAAAATAAATTTTCTAAATATGTTATTAAAATTTAGAAACTACAGAAGGTCTTGATTTTTTTTTTTTATATAAAAATAAAAACTAGAATAGCTTTTTTTTTTATAAACTTAACAAAAAAAACTTCTGATTAAGTTTAGATTTTCTTAAAACAAAACATACTTTTACCAAAAAAAAAGACCCTTTTGTAAAGACCAAAACTGAAAAAACACAAATGACCAATATTTATAAAAAAAAATTAGTTAAAAAAAACTACTGAAAAGTATTCACTAAAGAAAATAATAATTTTAGAAAAAAATTGCTTATAGTTTTCGAGAAATATTACTAAAGTTTTAAAAAATATCTTTTGGCTCTAGCACCAACCAAAAAAAGCCTTGATTAAAAAACAAAAATAGATTTTAGCCATATCGTTAAGCTATGGGATTTTGTATAAAACATACTGTGAAAAAAAGGATAAAAATTTTGTTATGTGTTGAAGTTATTAAATCAAGAAAAACTACTCAATTTTTCCATAGTTTTAGAATGATTACTGTTGATGGAGGCAGGCAGGTTCTATTTGCTATTGACGACCGAAAGCTTATTTCGTTCTTCAGGTCTTTAGACTAAATTTTTTAGGCTAGTATACTTAAAGTCTCTCTCAGCTGAAAAAAAAAATGAGTCAGAAAAAAAAGCTTTAAAAAAAGTTTGCTGACTCAGTTTCTTTTCAGCTCAGACTAACCTTATAGTATACTTTTCATTTTTAAGCATTGTTTTCAATGGGAGCCGACTATTTCTAACCCGATCATTTCTAACCTGATCGTTTCTAACCAGTTTTACTTGTTTATTTTATTTTTATTTTTTAATCTGAATTTAATTCAAAAACAAACTAGTCTTAATAAAGTTATTAAAATAATAAATAGTTTAAGTATTTAATTACTTTAAAATATATTGATTTTAATGTGTTACTTAAAAAATATTTTTAGTATAAATTAAAATTTTTGTATTAGCTTAACAAAGTCTTAAATTATAATTATCACCTCATTTTTCTATTTTTTATCCTACACATAATTTCAATTTTCTTTTATTTTCTTATATTTTTTGTTTTTTCAATCTACTTTAAAAGACGTTTTTCGTTAATCATATAAAATTTACTAAATCGCTTACTTGACGATATTTTGAACTCTTCTTTGTAGGATTTTAAAGTAAGCAGTTATAAATATATTTAAGTTGGATCTTATTGTAATTAACGTGACTATGATAATTTTAACGTAAATAAATTTAAAAAAAACCTTTATATTACGGTCTAAAAACTACATTGTAAGTCTGTCTGACGTAAATGTTGTATTGTTTCTGACTAATGTATCAACGTTTTATATTAGTTTAGTTTTAAGTTTCATCTTAATAACTTATACAAATTGTTCTACAACTTGCATAATCCTATTAAGATAATAGAATTCAAACAAACATTAGGAGAAATTAAACACTTTTGTTATATTAAGTGGAAAAGCATGATTTTTATATATAACCTAGCTATTAAAACAATTATGTCATATAACAAACCGCAAAAGTATGTTACGTCGATTGACCGTCTTGACTTCACATCATTAATAAACTCCTACTTAGTCCTAGAGCAAAAAAAAGTTACTAGTAATCAAACAGACATATTTATTTGTATAACAAGTCCGAGGGTAATGAATATTTGCCTAGGTAATCTTTTTTAAAACCTTTACTTAAATTTATAAAATAAACTAAATGTTTCAATTACGACTTAAATTAGTTTTTTAGTTGAAAAAAAATTATTTAAAATTTACTATATTATGAACAGTTAAATAACCTAATTAAAAACGAAATAAGTACTAAAAAAAATTTTAAATAAAATAATAAACTAACTATATTTAAATTAAGTATAACTAGGAGCAGAAGTTTATAAAAACTACATCAAGTTCTTATTTTTCGATATTTTAGATCAGGGTTTCCCAAAGTGGGCCATGACAGATACTCAGGGGGCCATGAGCAGCAAAGGGGGAAGAGGGGGGGCCATGAGGCCATAACTTGAAACTTACACTAGATATTCTTGAGTTGCAGATGAAGAGCAAAAAAAAAAAAAAAAAGGTCTGATGTGTATTTTATGGCAGTTTAGAAACTTACACTAGATATTCTTGAGTTTCAGATGAAGAGCAAAAAAAAAGGTCCTATGTGTATTTTATCATAGTTTATGAGTAATCTATATGTTGAAGGGGGCCAGTACTTTTTCAAACTCTTTAAAGGGGGCCATTAGCAAAAAAGTTTGGGAAACCCTGTTTTAGATAGATATTTATTTGACATGTATTCTTAATGGGCTTTAAACTTTAGATTTTAAATTTAGTGGTTAGTCAATACATTTAAATTTTTGATTTTTTTTAATAATAGTCTGTACCTTAATTCAAATAATGTTTGTTTTAATTGTACCTATTATGCTTTGGCAAAGCGACAAAAGTAATTGATAACAAAAATGAAGTACCAAACGGTTGCACAAATGCACAGAATCTAACTCTAAAAGTCAGGATGTGTATATTCGGTTGATGTTTGAACAAGAAAAAAAAAATTTCATGAATATTTGTAGTTTGTTTGAATTCTGTCATTTTAGTATGTTCTAAATGAATTTTATAAAAGTAACCCTGAACCTTAATTTAATGTAGAAGTCCGTGATTCAGACTATTTTGCTGATTGCTGCACTAATAAATTTACTAAATTATCTCAATATGTGTTGCTGAATTTTGCAGAGAAAGTTTTTTGTTGAAAAAAAGTTAATTTTAAAGTCAAAAATTGTGCAGCTGTGTTTGGTTTATTGGAACTCACTGATAGTTGAAAAAATTGATGTTAAACAAATTTTTTTTTAAACTTTTTCCTTCGAATCATTAATAAGTTAATTAGTATTATACTTCAGTGTTGATTTCTTTTGCTGTTAATCTATAAAAATTTGATAAAACTGTAGTTTTTGGTTTTAAGGTATATAAATTTTCGTCTCTTTGTTATGTGTCATTCAGTTTAAGTGGTCTAGATTTTGATGCCTGAGTCTAGTGTAAGACAACAAACTTCCAATAGCGATAAATATCAAAAATTAAATTTTAACAAAAGCTATCTGATCTATATTTTAAACAAAATAAACTAAATTTAAAAAAAAAATTAAATTTGTTGAAATTAATTTGTTAAAAAAAAACCTTATTTTAAAAAAATAATAAATAAATATATTAGTACAGATCGGGTTAATAATTGTCGGATTAGATATGACCGAGTTAGAAATGATCGGGTTAGAAATGATAACGAGTTAGAAATGATAACAAACCGTATTTAATAAACTTGTTTAATTATTTTTAAAGCTTAAAACTACGTCGAAAAAACATTAACTGTAGTTTTACCCCGTTACTTATCAAAGACAGTGCGAAATTCCCACCCATAGACTAGGTTTGCTAGATTTAATGAACTAACAACGCTTAATACTATGTTGCGAGAATATTAGAAATAAAAAGTTCTGAATCCGGTACAAATATTTATTTGTTTTAACAAAAAAAAAACATGCTTGAGTAAATGTGTGGCCATTTGCTTATAGATATCTTTTAAATAGGGTGAATAAATTTCTTATTTCAGTACTTCTCGTTAATCAAATGGGTTAATAGTGACAACTGAGCCCTGATGTATCACTTTACTAATGTCAAGAACTTTATAGTAAAGGGGGTCTGGCAAAAAATTTCCAATACTTTAGTAGGAGGGTGAACTCAGCTTGACAGCGTTTTAAAGAATTTTTTTTTTAAAGTCCAAACTTAAGACCTAATTATTTTCCTAATATTAATAGCTAATTAAACACTTTTTTTTAATCTAGAGAACGGTCCTTTGTCTTTAATTAAAAAAAATCCATTGAATTAGGGTTTGACTTTTTGAGTAGGGCCCCTTTAAAAGTTTTGATTTTTTTTTTCTTTTTTTTTTTTTTATATAAGCTTTTCTCCAAAATTTTTTTTTTTCAAAATTCTTTTTTAAACATACTTATCAAAATGACTTTAATGATGTTGTAAGTTTGTTTTCCAATTTTTTTTATACCATAAGCCTGAATATTCAGAAAAGTTCCAATTTCGCAAGATTTTCGTTTTTTAGATATACAACATTTATGCAAAATTAAATATTTTTTTAATAACTTTTATTTTCAACAGACTTGTATTGTTATGTTTTATGATGTTGTGATACTTTTTTCCAAGTTTATTATTGTTTTTAAATTGTATGACCCATACAAGTTTTACCTAAACTCATAGCACTTGTGCAAGAAATCCCTTAAATAGCGTTGCTAAGAATTTAGGTAAAACTTGTATGGGTCATATATTTTAAAAACAATAATAAACTTGGAAAAAAATGTCACATCATCATAAAACATAACTATACAAGTCTGTTAAAATTATAAATTATTAAAAAAATATTTTATTTTCGCATAAAAAGCTGTATATCTAAAAAACGAAAATCGTGCAAAAGTGGAATTTTTCTGAATTATATTTTTCTGAATATTCAAGCTTATGGTATAAAAAAAAACTTACAGCATTATTAAACTTATTTTAATAAGTGTGCTTAAAAAAAAAATTAAAAAAATTAATTATTTTTGGAGAAAAGCTTGTATATATAAAAAAATAAAAAAAAAACTCAAAATTTTTAAAGAGGCCCAACTCAAAAAGTCAAACCCCATTTCAATGGAATTTTTTTAATTAAAGACAAATGACCGTCCTCTAGAATAAAAAAAAATAGTTTGTAATTAGCTATTAAGGTAAGGAAAATATTTGGGTCTTAAGTTTGGACATTTTTGTAAAATTCTAAAAAACACTGTCAAGCTAAGTTCACGCTCGTTACTTTAGTACAGGGGTCGGCAGGCAGTTGGTGCTCGCGGGCCAAATTTCAAGTTTTCAAAATCTTCGCGGGCCACAGTTTTAGTTCTAGTGATGTTTTAATGATCTTTTGGCTTTAATTTTGGTCACACCAGAGATAGTTTTACTTTTATTTACTTAATTACTTTAAATAACTTTTATCTACCCATAGAATGCCTATTTAATATATAAGTATCTATTGTGATAGAGTTTACATTGTTAAATATACTTAAGTCTTAATATAATATGTACTTTTTTAGATACTTAATAAGTTAAACTTAATAAAATACTTTTTTTATTTTACTTACAACCTAACTCTCTAAAAAAACAGAGCTTGAAAAACATTTATGGGTCACTTTTATACATTTTTTATATTATGAACCATTTTTTCTTATTTTAAAAATGTTAACTTCAGAAATTGTTTTTGCGTCTTATATAGTTTACACTATTAATTCAGTAATTAGTTAACTAGATAAAATTAATACCTTTATATACTGTAGATAAGCTAAACCAAAATTTTTAGTATAATTAATGCTGGAATGCTTTAATAAAACTTTATTAGTAATTACTTAGTCTTTTACACGGTTGCCACTTCAAAAGCAAAAATGTCTAAGTTATATTAAAAGTTTACTAAAAATTAAAAATCTTAAAATTTTCTGTTAATCAAGCTTAAATACAAAACTAAAATATCATTATTATAAAAAGAACAATATGTAAATAGACAAAATAGAATTAGTAAACTACAATACAGTCATTAAAACTATTCTGAGAATTCGAAGATTTATTCAAAGCGTTTGAAATAAAAGTTTTAGATACACCTGAGTTTTAGAAAAATTTCTTGAGCAGCTTTAAACTAGTGTGAATTTTAAAATTTCTAAACTAGCCTGTTTGTCAACCCTGTTTAAAATAAAGTTGACAAAATAAATAGATAACGAAGATTATTAACAATGAATTATTTTTGTAACTAAAAAAATTATTGTTATTCAGCTTGAATGGAAAATTAAGTTTTTAAACATTTTAAACAAATATATAAAAATTTATTAAGCTATTAATGAATTAGAAAAACCTATTTTTTATTGAGCATTATAGCAATTTTTTATCTGCAATAAAAATATTGCATTTAAAAAAGCAAATGTGAATTATAAGACGAGCTATAAGAAATATAATACGTTAGTTTGGAGTTATTTCGAGAAACAAAAAAAAAAACAAATCGCTTAAGGCGAGAACTGAAACAATAGACATTGCTAATTTTAAAGCTTTTATTACAGGTGGTTTTACTAATTTTGACATTTTAGAAGAATTTCTAGGTTTAGTTTCAATACAAAGCACAACAATAGGTAAATACATTTTAAAAGCAAATGTGCACTGCACTAATATAAAGTTTTCTAAAGTACAACTTTTTGCTTTTTTTTTTAGTATGTCATTAAGTTAAAGGTAAAAAAAACTGTCTTAAATAATATAGAAAAAATTAAAAGATACTCTTAAGATACTTTAAATGTGTTTTTTAATAAAATATGGTAGATTTTTTGTGTCAAACCGAAATTTCATTACTTTACATATAAAAATTGTTTAAAATTCCAGGTGTTTTCGATAATTCTCAAATTCAAGGCTCTTTCAGATTTTTGAAGTATAAATTGTCAAGTTCCAAGCTTTTCCGGGATTGCTTGACAACACTAATTGTTCACACTTATATGTATACAATTAGTATAAATAATAATTCAAGTTATATCAGCTGAAAGACGTAAAATTAGAAATACATTTTAATTTAAGCCAACACTTGCATTAAACAAAACATACATCATAAATTTAATTTACCACTGTTTAAAGAACAAAAGTCAGTCCGAGCTACCAAAACTAGCCTGATATTTTAGCATAAAAAAATCAATTAAAGCCAAAAGCTGAAAAGTGACTAAATTAGTCTGAGATTTATAGTCTTCAAATAGTCATAGTCTGAGTGTGTGGATTTTTTATTATTTTGTTTATTTGATCGAATTTGAACTATTTTGATTAAAAATGTACAAACTTAAAAAATTACCATTTCTCAATCTAGTTTGTATTAAATAGGTAGTTCCAAAAAACAGCAACTGTTTATATTAGTTTGGAACGCATAAAAATTAATTTATTTTGCTAAAAAACATGGTTTAAAAAATCAAAAAGTGTACTAACAAAAATCTTTTTTAAATAAGTCATATATATTGTTTTAAATGTGTCTGTACACACTTAGATATTACATTAATGTTAGAAAATTGTGCATAATAAAAATTTTATCTCGTTAAGTATCGTATAAAAAGTGGTTTAAAATATGAACATCTTTGCTCATTGGTTTGCATAGGAATTAATTTAAAATGCAAAGAAAACTTTACAAAATCAAAGGTGTCAAATACCAAACACAAATTAATCTTATTTTATCTTCTTCTTCTTTTTATTATTATTGTTATTGTTATTATCATTATTAGTATTATCTTATTTTAAATGTTTTTGTGTAAACTAGATTATAACGTTTAGAAATAAAATATCTTAGAACATCCAGAAACTTAGGTATAAAAACGTGTAAAAAGCATTAAACTGTAAAAAAATGACATTTTAGTTAATTACTGTGCATTAATTTTAAACAGAACGGAAAACATTTGCATTTGGTTTTTACCAAATAGTTAATATATAGCTATCTACTAATTTAAAGCATTTTTTACACTCTTTTTTTTAGAAAATAATTTGCTGTTGTAAGAAAAAAGTTATTATGAAAATTAAACAAAAAACCTAGTAGAATGCTAACCTGTCTTTTTCACATTTTTAAACTAAATCAGTAAAGTCTTTTAATTGTTTTAAAATGTTATGCAGGAACTTAAAACTAAATTCATCAAACAAACTTGACTTAAAATATTTTTTTTGCTCAGCGGGCCACATTTACATGCTCGCGGGCCGCAAAATGTTCTTTCGCGGGCCGCATTTGATTCAAAAAAAAAACTTGCTCGCGGGCCGCAGATTTACCCTTCGCGGGCCGCAGTTTGCCGACCCCTGCTTTAGTAACTTGGAAACTATGCAAGTAATTTGCATATTTGCTGAGTCAGGAAAATTTGATAAGGCGTTATTTATATTATTTTAAACTTCAATATTAAACTTATTTTTTTGATTTATTCTTTTATGTTTGGGTAAGGTGGTTAGGGATAAGGCTATAAATATATACAAAATAATATAAAAAAAGCTTTGTAAAAATTTTGCTGACTCGGCAATTATGCTAACGATTTGCTCAGTTATCAAGCTACTCAAAAACAGTAGTGAAAATCAGAAACTATCCCGTAAAGGGGCGCAAAAAAAACTACCAATTACTTAGTTATCTAATATAACTTTTTGCATATAAATAGTTTTGTTATCTACCTATATGCACCTTTATAATCTAAAGTACAATAGCTGTATTTAAGTATATACACTTCAGATTAAAAAATAAAGAGTTAAATTTTCTTCATTATACTATTCTGCTTTTTGTGTTATTGTTAAAGTGCAATCAGCTGAAACAATTTACTTGCTTTAGCATGAAAGTTCACTATACATTCTTGGTTTTTGTAATGATGCATTTCAAAAAAAATTAATCAATAAAGAATTTATAAAGACTTATAATGCTATCAACTAGTTGTTTAGCTGGTTGTATATTTCAAAATTTCTTTAACTTTTTTTTTGAACATTAAAAGAGTTATTTAAAAAGATTTTATTACTTAAATATAATTACAATAAAATCAAAATCATATTTTCCTGATCATAGAAAAATTAATTAAGTCATTCAGGGTAGCCATTTAACCTGGAATAACTAGGCAAAAAAACTGTAAAAACCTGGATTTTTGAACAGTTTTTACGTTTTAAATAATAAAACTTAGATAAGAAAGGAAATGTGTAGAATTCTGTTAAATACAAAATATATTTAAACTAGTATTACATTACTTAAATTTAATTTTTAAAAGGCCAAAAAACTTGTACCTTCTAAAAGCTGGAAGAATGGCAGGAAAATGGGAGAAATTTATTAAAAACTATTGGCCAACTTTTTACTTTGACAGTGAAAGAGTGGTAAAAACTATCTGGTAGCTCTAGGAAAGACTAACTTTAATATTGCTTAGAAATGATGATTTAATAGATAGTTAGTAATAATTTTTTTATAATGCAAGGAACGTTTCCTATAATATTAGGTTAATTGATAAAGAATGAAAGAGAAGATTAATTTTTGCTAGAATAAGAAATTTATCTGAAAATATTCAGGATTGCTAAAAAACTTGGAAACCTGGAAAAACCAAGAATAACCTGGAATTTGACAATTTTGGCTAAAAAACTCGGAATTTGAGAAACTTTGAAAAAGTACTGGAAAAACCCAGAGTTTTGAACAATAATCACTATAAAACCTGGAATTTTAAACAATAATCACTATAAAACATGGAATTGTAAACAATTTTTACAAGTTTTGTAGAAACATTTTGATTTGACGCATAAAATTTACTGTATAGATAAAAGTTTTTTGTCATTATAAAAAAATTTATATATTAAAAAACACATTTGAAGTAGTTTTACAGTATCTTTTCAATGTTTTTATACTATTTACCACAGTGTTTACCTTAAACTTGTTTTTAAACTAAAAATAGACCCAAAAATGTGTACTTTTAAAAACCTGGAGAAAATTTGCCAAAAACATTTGGCAACCCTGAATATTTGTATTTCAAAATTTTTACTTAACCAACTATATCTGATACATAAAATTCTTTTTAGACTGTTTTACAGTACACTTGATCCTTCTAATAATGACCAACCTTATTACCTTAATTGTAACAATGATTTTTTAAATAGTTTTGTAAACATTTAGTGTAAAAGCCTATATTCATAGTCCTTTATAGTTTAGTGAAGGACAAATAAAAAAGTTGCTCAAAATATTTGGTTCTAGGACCTGGTGTACAAATAACCTTTTGGTTATTGAGTCGCACACCACAAATACTTTTTAACGTCTTGTCCAGGACTACTCTATATGAGTTTAAGTATATAGCATCTGAAAAAAAGCATTGCACAATGAATTACTGTACACAGTAGATTGCTAAATAAGGATTTGTGAACAGTAGACATGCTTTTAACCTACTCAGGATATTTTTGAAACCCTGTACACATGCATTTTGTTCTATTTTCAAGGGCATAGGGGGTAAATCACCTTATTCACAATCTAGTCGTATTTAATTTAATTCTAAAGTAAATAGCTACAAATTGCTTACTACTTATACTAAATTTGCAAATATTTTTTTAGATTTAGCCAGTCAAAGTAGGATACTACAATAAGTTCCTTATGTGAGGCGCAAACTACAGCGTCAAATAACTACAAATAACTGAAAATCTATTTCTTCCTATGCTTTTTGAGGTAACTACCTCAAACTTTCAATAAATGTTCCTTGCAATATTTCTCTGGGAACTAAAAAAAAAAAATTAAAATAAAAGTTTTATCACATAACAACAATGAAAATTTTTTTTTTTTATAAAGTAATATTTTTTTGATTATACTAGTGGAAACTACTCAAAAAATATTTTGAATTTTTGAAATCTGTAAAAAGCATCTTGTAGCTTAGTTAAAACTCTATAAAATAAGATCAAATTAGGAAAAAAGTTATTTACCCCTCCCTTATGTCCTTAAAACTACTTTAATTTTTTTTTGAATAGTTCCAAGCTTTCCACACACTCAAAATATTCCAGCTAGTTTGAAATATTTAAAAGAATCAGAGTAAATCCAGCTAGTTTTGTTTTTTAGTAAACCTCAGACTGATCTTTATCTCTTTGAGTTGAACTTTCATTTTTAAAAGTGATGTAACATCTTCTAGATATTAATTTTTTGGTTATCATAACATTTTTTTTAGTAATATTCACTATTCTAGTTTGATTATCAGTACACAGTGGATTGGCAGGCAATAATTGACTTTGTTAATGACTAAACATTAAACTAAATATTTTTTTGTAAGACTAGGTTTAATTTCCAAAGCTTTGTTTTATTTTTAGGGTATTTACTTTCTTCAAGTATGTAAGTTTAAATACAGCCAATTTTTATAATTTCTAAGTTCAAAAATTACTCTAGATAGTTAATAATCATCTCAAAATCAAGGTCTGCAACAACTACATAAAAATACTTGGACATATTTATATATAACTAATCTTTTTGAAATTTTTATGTGATATGGTTTAGTTTCCATACTAAAAAAAAACTGAAAACTTACTAAATGTATATTTGTTGATTTTAAACATTTTTAATTTTTTTGAAATATCCAATTGTTACCTTTAGATGATTTAAGGGTATATTTAGGGTCATGTACCACAAGTACACCTGGAAGTCTCAACTGGTTTTTTCTAAGGCAAAAGCATATTAGTAGAGAAGCTCATAATAAATTTTCAGTAAACTAGTACTTGTAGCATACAACTATTTAAAAAAAAAATTGTAAGCAATATTTCAAAGCTCACCTACATAAAAAAATATTTCAGTTTCTACATATTTTATTTTTTGGAAAACAAGGTACCTTATTTAGGAAAAATGTTTAAAAATTAGTTGATTTAATTTTTCAAGTATTTAATGTATTTTTAGCAAGAGATTTTCTAACAATAATTATATAGAATTTCTAGTAACAGGGTTGCCAAAAAAACCTGGAATTTGACAATTTATGTAAATATTATCTGGAAAAACCTGGAATTTGAGAAATTCTGAATAAAAACTGGAAAAACTTGGAATTTTAAACAAAAACACTTCAAAACCTAATTTTATACTATTTTTACATGTAAAGTAACAAAATTTCAATTATATCTGAAAAATCTATCATCAAGACAAAAAAAAGTTTGTATCATTTAAATTTATTTTCAAATAAGAAACACATTTAAAATACTTTTTTAATGTTTTTATACTATTTAAGACAGTTTTTTACCTATCGTTTAGCTTTATACTAATGTAGGAACCAAAAACTTGTTTTTGAAAAACTCTGAAGAAGTTCAGAAAACCTGGAAGAAAATTACAAAAAACCTTCAGCAACCCTTGAATAAAATTTCAACTGAAAAAGGAAAAAGCTTGTTTCTTTTAAATTTACATAACTTCAGAAATACTTGAAGTGGAAAAGAAAGAAAACTAGTTTTAAAAACAATTAAGTTCTATCTAAATATTTGTTATACTTGATTATTTTAAAGCCAATTTTTAAGACTCCCTTTTAAGTCCTCTGTTTGGTGAATATTTTCAATTTTAGCTCTTAATGCCTTTTTTTTTCAATTTGTAACTTAGATAGTTGTTGGTCTTCCATGTTTGCTTTTCTGATTTTAAAAGTTGTAACTTTGTAGTCTGTGAACAAATAAGAAATTTTTGAAGAAAACAATTTTTAGTATTATTATCAAATACAAATTGTTGTTATCAACATCAACAACTGATGTATTGTATTGTTTGTAGCATTTCTTATAATTGATTTAATTTAAATTAAAAATTATATTACCCAGTAGTTTTTGTGAGTTTTTGGTTTAAATAAATGGTTGAAATACCTTGTTGTTCTTAAAAGTAAAACTTTTTGAATAATGTTAAAATAGATATATTTCATAAGGGGCATACGAAATAATACTGTAACTTTAAACATAAAACCAGTGTTATTATTGATTGATATTGCTATATATAATACGTAATGATGTAATTAACTATAAAAAAAATACAATATAAAATTTATTTATATTTAAAAATAGTTTTACAATAATTTTGACAACATTTTAATAGTTTTAAAATATTGTTTATTTATTAAGTATTTCATAATTGAACAATGTAATTATTGAGACACTGTTGTAGAAAAGTTTAAAATATTTTAACAAAATGGATACAAATCAGCCACAAACACCTTCACTTGCTTCTCCTAATCTTATAGGTGCCATGGAGCTTCAAAGTCAGCAACAAGCTGCAATGAAACAGGTAAATTAAGTTTTTATATCTTTTGACTTTTATAAGTCTTAAAAAACTATTTAGTGAATATTTATTTGATTCATTATATAATGTGCTACATTGTAGTTACACCAATGTTGGTATAAAGGTTCAGCTCTGTATAAGACAGTCTCTAAAAGTAAGAATAGTTAAAGTTATTTTTTTATCTAAAAAAAATTATACTGTCAAAGATATACAGATAATAAATATTTAATTTTTTAGTTTGTATCTTTTGTAACTGTTGCACTTTTCAGATTTAACCTGCAAAGTTACTTGATATTTTATTAAGCTGTTAAGAAGTTTGTGTTAGGTAAGATAATAATATATGAAATGAGATGAAATTGCAAAGACAAGGTGTACTCTCAACTTTTGTTTATGGTTACTTGAAATAAATAATTCTAAAAACTATTGAATATTTGTCTTAATTATAAATGTCATGCTTGAGTTTTTTAATCAATTAAATTAGAAACGGCAACTCTGCTCTTCTATAGGCTTTAATTATACTTTTAATATATACTTTAGTCTGTTATAAATTAATTTAAAATTCACACCTAAACTTGACAAAAAGTGATTAAAAGTGTAAAGCACTTTTTTTAATGTTTATTTAACTTTAAAGATCTTTAACTTAGCTAGCAGTTGCTTATTACTGTACTGTAAAATCAAGTTAGTTTTTGAGATATGAGGGTACAAAGTCATAGAGCTCAATAGGTTCCTTACGGAAGGACTAGAGTAAAAAGATAGAAAAAGACTATTTCATTAAACATCTATCTCTTCTACAGTTTTTTAGCAATTGTTCTGAAACTTTCTCAGTTAGATTTTAATAAATAATAAACTTTTCCATTGTAGAATTTTAAGAATTTTGGTCATAGAATCTTAAAATTTTATATTTAGTTAAATTTTTACAATGAGACTTTTATAATTATGCAAGGAACATATCCTGAAAATGTGAACTTGATTAAACAAAAAATAAAAGAGAAAATAACTTTTTATAAGATTTTTAACTTTCTGAGAAGATGAGTAATGATAAATTTTTCCACCAAATGTTTTTATAGAATTTTTTTTTACATATATGACGATATCTCAAAAGTTGATCAATTTTTTCTTTCTTCTCTGAAAAGTATCTAATTATAGCTTTCATATAAGGTCTAATGTTAATTTTTATTAAAAAATTGGACTCCCCTACGGCCTTAATATAAATTTGATCAAAATGTCTTTAAATTGTTTTACATTCATGTTCCTTCTTAATATGTAAATGGTGCTTCAATGCGTATAGTAAGAATCCTGAATTTTTTATCATTCAGCAGAAATTCAAGATCTATAAACGAAACAACCTTATGTTTTATAATTATTATATGTCAATAGTAAATTTGAAGTTTATTCATTATAAATATGCTTAATAATAATGCTTAAATACAATTCTTTAGCTTTTTATTTTGTTAACAACCTTTCAAATTGTAACTGATGTATATGTCAACTTAAATTTACTTAATTTAACTTGTTATATTTTATAACAGGCTGCTAGAAGAAACTTTCAACCTCCTACACCTCAAGCATCAGGTATTTTTATAGTTTTGCAAATACACCTTTAAACTTTGCTTAAATTAGTTTTTTTTTTCTAAAAATGTTTAATACTATGCTATTCATGGATAAAATAATTTAAGTTATAAATAAAAGGAACTTTACGTAATAGGGCTTCAGCAACCTTCATCTGTCCGGTCTGGACCTCTTCCAACACCAAGCCCTATGGCTCCTCACTTTGGAGTTGGGCCTCCACAGCTACAGTAAGTAAAAAAAAATAATAATAAAATTTTCTCTTTTACTTGCAAATTTTGTAAATTGATAAAAGGAAGTTTTATTTAGTGAGACTCAGAAAACTTTTTTTGTTTGTGTTTTTACTTGTGAGAATTATATTAAATATGATCAAAATAAAAGTTTTATTGAGTTTATTACTCCATAAGTGTGAATCTTTCTAGTAGTTTATTGTCTAACTCTCAAAATAAAAATATTAAAGACTTACAATTTAAGAGTATGTCTATAGTTTTTATAATTGAAAGTTGACAAAGTTGTAACAAAAACAAAATATGTTTGCATATAAATTAATTTATAATATCATTTTTAATACAATATTTTTTGAAGCTATTTTAAATTTTTTTAAAGTGAATTGTAAAACAAAGTAAAACAATACTATCTAATTAAAACAGCTTTTTTTTTGCATTAAGTTAAATTTATATTTATTTACATAAGGAATTAGGGTTGTTTTGTATAAAACTATATCAAAATACCTCATCTGTTTAAAGTATGCAATGTTTTAAAAACAAGTAGTTGTTAGAAAAGTATACTTACATATTAAATTTCTTTATATTGCATTACATTTTATTATGTACGTACCACTTCTCTTCTTAAAATTAAATCTATTGTGGATGTTTTCTCTGATTTGTTGTATATTCTTTAAGTTGTTAAGCCTGTAAAATGTTATATTTTCTAACTATTTTATTAAAATAATAATAAAAATATCATAAATAATAAAAACTTAAATTCAAAATAACTTTAATACAGAAACATCGTATCAACAGTTAATTTAGACTGCAAGTTGGACTTAAAAAAGATTGCACTTCATGCTAGAAATGCTGAATACAACCCAAAGGCAAGTTACTCAAAGAATTATTTTTAATAAATAATAAAAGTTTTTTAGTTAACAGGTACAAAAATATAGCTTTCTCTATAAAAATTGATGCACTAAAAACATTTTAATGTTTTTAGAAATAAAGTGAAGTTTGTTTCGTAAAATGTTTGTTTACATAATGAAGAGATAAAAAATTTTAATAATTAGGCATTTTTGACTAAGTAAAATAAAAAACGAAAATTAATAAGAAACAATATCTTTTTTCTTTACTTGTTTTATTTTAGTAACATTTTAAATCTTTTAAATGACTGAATTGAATAAAAGTTATAGTTAAGATTATTTAATTAAAGCTTGTTATTGTTTAAGTTGAGTAAAACTTAAATTTACAATTTCTTAATATTTTAACCTCTCAACTGTAAGTTCTATTTTTCCTCTTATTTATCATATATTTTACTCACTTATAAAAAATCCTTCTGCTTTTATAATAACACTAACGTTATGCACTAACACTTAGCTGTAAATCAAATTGTATTTTATAAACTGGAAATTAAATTTAGTTTCAATTATTTACGACCTGATACTATGTTCTACAGCGTTTTGCTGCAGTCATAATGCGAATAAGAGAACCTAGAACCACAGCTCTGATTTTCAGCAGTGGTAAAATGGTGTGCACTGGAGCGAAAAGTGAAAATGAATCTAGATTGGCGGCAAGAAAATACGCTCGTGTCATTCAAAAACTCGGCTTCCCCGCAAAATTTATAGACTTCACTATCCAAGTAAGTTTTATTCTACATACTGTTTAAAAAAAAGAAACAGATAGTTGATTTTTTTTTGGCATTAAAGGTGTAACAGCATGCGCATGCTGTTACAAAGGTTTTAAAAATGAGGTGATACTTGCCCATGGTGGACTTTTTTACAAGCAAAATTTAAAATAAAACTAGAGCAACTAGTTTGTAAACTTCTTGTTTTAAACAGTATATGTTACACAGTTTTTGAGTACAAAGTTGCTTGTTAAATTTAGTAATCATGTTTTTAAAAAAATGGTTATAGAATGTATTTTGCTACTATTTTTCTTTCTACTTATTCTCCTTAAAAAAATAGCTAATTATTTTTTATATCTGAATTTTGTGCTTAGGTTCAATGATCTTCGATATTTTAGTGTTTCTTTAAGTTAAAAATTGTAGAATAGTTAAACTGTAGCTCATTTTAATGTTCATGTATAATTGTTCATGTATACATATAAATTTTTATTTATAGATAAAAGAAGAGTAACATCAGTTTTGCAACACACGTAGATAACTTTGGTGTAAATTCTCTTTTAGAAACTCTAGCTAGTTTTTTTTCTTAATTTGATTAAGTTAAGAATGCTTTCATTTTTATTTAAGTTATGTTCTTATCGTTAACTTATCTTTAAAAATGTGAATTAAAATAATATACGTATAAGTATATAAAAGTCAAAGGTAAAAGTGAATTTAACAATACATAAGTACTTATAATTACAATGCAACTAAAAAAAAAAAATTAAATCTATTAGAGTAATAAATGCTTCAAAAAGATCTGCTATTTCTGAACACTTAGTAAATAACCTTGATTGTGCTAGTAATTATAATTTAAAAAGATTTAAAATTGTTAAAAAATGTTTTCACATTTCGGATTTAATTAAACTTGAGGCTATTGTATTTTATTAAGAAAACCTAAGTTATGTAAACATAAAGATTTTGATTATACTGTTTCGTTGTTTTCTTAAATTGTTTTATAAGTTGTTGCTCTGTTTTATTTTATTTTTTATTATTATTTTTTTTTTTTAGTTGCATTGTAATTATAAGTACTTATGTATTGTTAATTACTCTTTGCTTTATTATTATTAATTACGTTGATTGCATTTCCACTATATAAGTTAAAAGTGAATTTTGCCAGAGGCATAAAATGTTTATTAAAATTTTTGTACTAAGTTCAAGTTAGTTTGTAGTATTTCAGGTTAGTCTTTTTGCGAATAAAAATGACAACCCTGAACATTCTTCAAATTTCAAAAATAATACTTTCTAAAATATATCTTAGATAACATTTTTCTTATAAAAAACTGCCATTCTCTAGTTAAAGATAAATATACATAAAGCAAAATGATTATTAAATAAAGCTTCATATTATTTATTTAAGTTTAAATAATAAATTTATAAGGCACAATCGTGTTGATAAATAAATATTTAGCTTAAAAAGTTTGATTAGCTTTTAAATTTACAAATAATAAAATTTTTGTATTGTGGTATTGGTGTGAAAACGTTCAATAGTCTCTGTCTAAACTGTATGTAGCCTTTTATAAGTCGTGTGCCAATTTAATTAAAACTTTTTTTTTTCAACCGGAATTTGTACAGTAAAGTCTTCCTTGGGCAGCAGTTATTTAAAATAGTAGAGCCAATCAATAACTGAAAACTGTTTTTAAGTTTAAACTTGATGAAATAAGATAATAAAGCTTCAGTAATTAAAAATAGTCAAACTAATAGCTTTATTATAAGTTTTTACTACATAAACTATTTTTTTAAATGTTTTAAGATGAAAATAAATCGCGTGCTTCAGTTTGCTGATTTCTGGTCTATATCATAGATAAAATTGTGTAATGTTATTTTACAGATTTCAGACACTTTCTACTGCTTAACAAAGTTAATAGTAAATTTTAAAATATAAGGAATTAAAGTTGGCATAATCAAAAGGAACCTACAGAATGCGCAAATTTAAAAGTGAAAGTACTTTTCTAAAAATATCTCTTCCTTAAGTTTTTTATTTTGTTTCTATTCTACAGAAATTAACTTTAGTTTGAAGTGTTTATAAATATTTATGTTTAACAGAACATGGTCGGATCAGTAGATGTTAAGTTTCCAATCAGGTTAGAGAACTTGGTAATGACGGAGCACGGTCAATTCTCCAGGTATTTAAAATTGATTTTCTTTATATTTTAACCGCATTAATTTAAGCTGGTAAATTTATCAATGTTTCTTTGTAAATTGTTAAAAGAAAAAAAAAACTTACATTTTTCAACAGCTACGAACCTGAGTTGTTTCCTGGACTTATATACAGAATGGTTGAACCAAGAATCGTTTTGCTAATCTTCGTCTCGGGAAAAGTTGTTTTAACAGGTTATTTGAAATTTCGCTTTGCAATTTGCAGACTGTTCTTTTGTATATAATAGTTTGATTTAAATGGTGACTTAATTGTAACTTCTTAGAAATAAAATTTTTTTTAGTCATCTAGTTTAAATAGATAGGTACTTAAAATAATTTATCTTTTGTAACAAAAAACTTAGTTAGCTAAACTTGTACTTAGTTAAAAGATTTACTAAGTTTAACTAAAATTGAATAATCTTATTTCAGAAAAATTAAAACTTATAATTTATTTTCCCAAAAGTTAGTTTTGTATTAGTGTAAATGAAACTTTTTGCTTAATAACAAATATTTAATTAAACAAAATTGGTTTTAAGTAATAAATGTTTCTTAAACAACTCACTAAAGTTAAAAAAACTATTTTGTGTTGATACAATTCTTTTAAATAATGTAAAATATTGTACTTCTTTAACTGCTCAATAAGTTGTCTTTAAAAAAATATTTGGTGTTTGTTTTTAGCATATTTTGATGCTTATCTTTTTTTTAACTAAAATTAGTTTAAACCGTGATAAGTTAAATTTAATTACAAAGTTTTTGTTTATGTATTTTTTGAATTTGATTTTGTTATACTTAATTTTTTTTTTGCTTTATTTGTTATACTTTTTTATGATAATAAGCTACCTAAAAAAGGAATTTGCATTGTATTTACATTAACTAAGCAACTACTAAATTAAGAATATCCAATTATCAAAATCAAGTAATTCTTTACCTATGTAAGGTAGCAAATACTATATATTAATATTAAAAAATATAAAAATGACAAGTTATATCAGTGTTGGCACTAATCTACTAAGCAAATTCAAACTTTAAAAGAAATATATATGTTTATATATAACCGAATTCAAAATTTGTATTTTTGCAAAACACTTGCTAGTTTTACCTATTTATTTACACGACCATTGATTGAAAAAAAAATATTGTATTGATTTCAGTTATATATTTTTTTTGTAGTATTTATTTAAGCTCGATCATTAATTTGTTTTTATACTTTACTGTTATGACTACTTAACTAATGTTCAATGTTAAACTCCGTTTAATTTATAGTCATTCAGATTAATTTTTCTTAACTAAAATAGTATTTTTTGCTTCAAAAAGCACAACCTTTTTATAGTCTATATTTTAAAGTATTTTTTATGTATATGTTGAAACAGCTAAAAACATATATTTTCTTTATTAGTTATGTTTAAAAATCCTAAATAACTTATTAATATTGTTGCAGATCTAAATGTAAATCTATATTTTTGTGATAAAAATAAGTTATGATTCTGATTATTTAAAAGTAATCAAACTAAAATTTTAACTTAATATGATTTTTACCTTATTCTAGATAGTAAATTAATTTGTTTTCAGGAGCCAAAGTAAGATCAGAAATTGACACCGCATTTACAAGAATATATCCAATCCTAAAACAGTTTAAGAAAAAGCCATGATTTATAATTACATTCCTTGGTTTATTTTTATACAGCTAAATTCGGTTATGTTGTTTTTGCACATTCTGTTATGTAAGAAAAAAACATCGAATTTTTTGTTTAAAGTTTAGAAAGTTCTTTTTGGTGTTTTTAGTAACTATACCTTACAGAGATCAATGAAAAAGCAAAATAAATAGAATTGTCAAAAAAAATTATAGCGAGTTTTTTATGTATTTCTTTATTAATAAAAATAGCAGTATGCAATTCATATTTGTTTTTTTATAGATTATATTTTATTGGTATAGTTATTGATGTAGCAATTAAAGCTTAACGTATTATCAATCTTGTTATAACTAGTTTTGCAAATTCAAATAGTTCCACTTACGCAAGGTATTTAGTCTATTTAAGGAATTTTTAGTAATATCTGAACAACAGACAGGTTTTTTCTGTGTTTTATGTATTTATACGGTTATATACAAAACGTAGTTAATAGTGGTTTTTATTACTAAGGTGATTCATAAGTATTTTTATTTTTTATTTTGATAGGTTAGAAAAAACTATTTAAATAATAATCAAGGAAATAAGTAATGTAAGCATTTGTAAAAATTAGTATTAAATCTCTAATTAAAAAACTTAATACTTTAAGTTTATTTTAAATTTAAAGCAATTTTTCCAAACAGTTTTTTTTCAAAGCAAAATAGTTAGACAATATATGTAATTTGAAACGCTTCGAAAATTTTTAGTATTAGTTTTGACTTTGTATTCAACGTTGTGTAAAATATAAAAAAAATTTAGCCTTTAAGTTATTTTAAAAATTTTTATTAAAAAGAATCTTTACATTACTTTATTTTAAAGCTTGAAAAGTTAAGACGAAAGGAAACTTTAAGAAAGTTATCACATCTAGTCGAAAAGTTTTTTTTTTCTTGTTCCATATGAGAAACTAAAATTAGATAGGGTTACCAAAAACCTGGACTTTTGAAACAAAAATTCTGGAATTTTAAAGATATTCTTCATGTAAAGTAAAAAATTTCAATAAGTTACGAAAAATCTATCACAAAGACAAAAAATTTTTGTTTCTTTAGAAAAAGTTATTATTAAAAAACACATTTAAAGTAGCTTAACAGTATCTTTTCAATGTTGTTATACTATTTAAGACAGTTTTTACCTTTAATTATAAGATAAACAAAAAAATTGACTAAAATAACTTGTTTTTGAAAACCTGTAGAAAATTTCAGAAAATCTGGAGGAAATTTACAAAAACTTTTGGGAGCCCTGATAAGAGTATATTTTTAAATAAAACTAGCTAACACCAAAGTGTGTTTAAAAATAATGTTAAAGATAGTTCAGTTGCGAAAGATATATGAAGTTAATAAATATAATGCACAATCAAAGTATGGAAGAAAATGTAAACTTGAAATGATTTTAAAGTTCACTTGTTTTAAATAAATGAAACAAAGTTACGATTAGAAATGGGCAACGCACGGGTCGGATACAATAAAAGCTTCTGACACGCGGCGTAAAAATTGTTTATGTAAATGCAATACAGAGATCATAAGATTTTTTTTAGATTTGATTATAGTTAATATTGTGCGTTAAGGTGCAACTGGTGACCCTAAAAATTTTTTTTAAAGTTGAACACCGTAAAATTTTCCAGCGTACCAAATCATAAATAAAACTTAGCGCGAAAATAAGTAAGCTTCTGGGCTGTTAACAATTTTTAGCTAACGACATTTAAAATTTTACTATATCGGTAGTTTTGTAAAGGCAAAACGAGGGGACCTAAACTTTTGTTTTTCATAAATTAGTTTAGTTTTTTAGATTTTTATTTTAGCTTTAAATTAATTTTTACAGTTATTTTTAAGATTGAACCATTTAAAAGTTCGATATGTTACTTATGGTAGAAGCAAACTAGAACGGAAAAAAAAAAGTTTTTAAAATTTGTCACCTACAGTTTTTAAGCAATCATTTTAAACAAAAAAAAGTTTAGACTTAATTATATAATAAACAGTTTTTTGTAACAAATAAAAATATTTAAAAAAGTTCTATGATTATTATAGAAAAGAGAAAAGTTTTTAAGACTATGATATTTTGACGAAGCTAAAAAGTAACGACATCCATCAAGCATTCGCCATATTTCATTGTATTACTATTTAAATAACTAAGGCTTTTTACTCAGGATTTATTCATTGCTTGAGAAAATTAAAAATAGTCTAGTAGCTGCTTACAAGCTAGTTTTGAAATTTAATATTTAGAAACTTATGTAATCTTACCAGAGGTTAGCGTTTTATTGCAGGTTATTAGTCAGCTGTAAGTACCTAAAACTACTATAAATGATCATGTAGGAGCACCATTTCTAAGAAGGCTTATTGCTTACAAGCTCATTTGCCGTAAATGTATTATAAATCTTCAAAACAATTTTTGTTTTCCTAATTAAAAATATTTTAATATAAGTTTTATACAAGATAGCATACAAACGTAAGAATGATAAATCACCAAGTCTATCCTATTTAAATAAAAATGGTTACCGACAGTCAATATTTTTTCAATTACTTCTTTCTTATGATTCAAAACTTGTTTTAAAAGAAGTGTGACGGCTCATTATAAAAATTCTGGTATAGATCTGTAAAATTACAGGACTTAAATATGATTTGAAAAAGATACCAGAGCATTGCAGGTCAGTGGTAAAAATTAATAAAGAAAAAGGTATAAACTTAATAGAATAAATGCCCTTTTGCCCAAAAAGTTCTAAAAAGACAATGAAAAAAGCTTAAAGAACCTTTTCTACCTCAAAAAGATAAATAAGTCATCAAAACTGACTTGTAGTATCTTTAAAGAATAAAAACTGACATAGTAGCTAGTTATAACCCTTAGACAAAGTCATTATCAGTAGAATTGACAAATGCAAACCAAAAGTACGGAAGGAAGTCTCAAAATCATCTTGCGAATCAGTGATAGTAAGTCAAAAACAAATTTCTAAAAATTTACAACAAATGAGTTTGTAGAAAAGTGATAAATCTTTATTTAAATAAAACTGTTTGAACAGAGTTTACAGTAAGGTATTTGACACTACGAGCTGCAATGAGCCTGCTGCGTTTACTTGCAATTCATATTTTGAAGATTGAATATGTAGTTTAGTAAACAAAATGACCATAGTTGGATTTTCGAAATCAAGCATAAAATTGAATAACTCTCTTTAGTTCCATTTATTATTGTGATTGCTGTTGATAAAACCTAGATATTGAGAATTAGACCTTTATTATTTAGTAAAAACTGCATGCGAGTTTATTAGTGTATTTTTATGGTTCAAAAATAAGAAGTATTGATTAAACAATATTTAATTGTTTTATAGTTTTTTAAATACTTTATAGCTAACATTATTAAAAGTTTTTAAGTATTTTTCACTTAAATTTAAATTGATTTTAAGTTTAATTTATTATAAGTTATTTATAAAAGAAACGTGTATTTTGAAATAATGTTCTTATAGTATTATTTTTTTGGTTCTTTTATATAATAGAAACATCACCCAAACTGTCTTGTCTGATTTATATAAAATAATCTTAAATAGAGTATAGTATTTATTAGATAACGAAAAAAGCTCTAGAAAAAGATAAATTTAAAATATAAAAGTGTTTTTATTCTCTTTTAGTTTGCTTCTACCACAAAAAATATATTAAACTTTTTTACTTTTATTGTTTATGTCTTACAAAATAACCCTTAATAAAAAACTAAATTAAATAACTGATTAAAGTAATTAAACTTAGTTATTTGTAGAGCTTAAACTAACTTATAAAAAAAAAACGTTTGATCCTTTGTTATCTTAACAGAATAATCGATATCGTAAAAATTTCATATGTTATTAACTCAAAGTTATTAACAGCTATGAAACCTTTTTTTAAATACTTTTCTTTATGATTTTCCTTGCTAAAAAGATTTTTTAAGCTTAACTCCAATGTCGGGGCAACGGATGCACCCTAGTGTATAGTAATGCTTTTCAATTTTTTTTTTATCATTTTAAATTACTTCTTAAAATATTAAACGAAATTATATAAAAGTTACTTCGCCGCTATATTTGATTAACAATTCCGGCCCGCAATTTTTTTTTCTTAAAAGTCTGGCGCGCCGAAAAAAAAAGCTCATTCGTAATTTTGACCAGTGGTTGGCAGTCTTATCTAAGCAACGGTCCAGTTTTCTTAGAAAAAGTTTCTTTCCAGGCAGCATTTACTTATACAAGCTGTTGTATTCAACAAATACATACTACTTAAAACTAAAACTATAAGAAAATAAGCAGTGATAGAGCTTTTGTAACTAATAAATTATTTAACATTAAAATTTTAAGTTTTACTTCAAAGGCTAAAACTTTATTGAAAATCTAAGTATTTTTTAGCTTAGAAGTACTGCATAGCGGGCTGCATATTTTTGAATTTTTAGACTGCATTTTAAAAGTGGGCCTACTCTTGGATAGAAATAAGCAATTTTTTTTTCAGAATTGCATATATTTGAAAAAATTTCTCGCACCTAAAATCATTAAAACCATCTTAAGTAGTCAGTGTCTTCTAGTTCAGTGCTTCTGAACCTTTTTTTAGTGGCGGAACCCTTTTCCAAAGTTCAACTTTTCCGCGGAACCCCTAATTTAATTTTACGTAAAATGTTTAATGTAATATTTCCTGCAAAAAATAAAAGAATTTCAGTGAAAAACGAAATTTTTTGCAAAACTATACCATTGTTAGAAATCATATCAATTGTAATAGTATTAAGTCGAGTCAAACTCAAAGTGCGCCAGAGGCAATATGTTTTTTATGATTCTATAATAAATAAACTTAAACAAACATGATTAATCTCAACGTCATAAAAATAATTCCTTGCATAATAAAAACAAAATGAGAGCTACAAACAATAACGAAATAAACATGAACCTAATCGAATTCACAGATTACTTTAAAAAACGGGTAAGATGCCTAACGAAAAATAAATAAAAAACATTTAGTGCGAAACTTGAACTTGTCTCTTAGCAACAAGCATGTCAATGCGCGGCTGGATTTTGGATAAACTGTGACGGAGACAGGCAGATAAGGTTGGAGTCAGCATACAGTCCCTTTGCTTCGTTTTAATGTTTGTTACATGCGAAAAGCTGGACTCGCAAAGATAAGTGGTGGTGAATGGTTAAGAAATTTTACTGCACGCTTTGCTAAGACGGGGTACTCTGAAATTGCACATATCCAAAAACCTAAAAGCTCCTTTCCTTTGAAACTCAATTTTAAATTACTATCTTAAGATAGTTGCAGCAATCCGTTTTCTGTATCTGTAGGAAGATTCACTTCTTCTGAAGCAATATCACACATAAAAGGAATCAAAATCCATAAATTTCCGATGCAAACATCTTCAGGAAAATATTGTTTAAATTTTAATAACAAAAGATCAAGGTGGTTGTATATTTCGTCAGAGAAGTTGAATTCTATGCATTTTTCAGGGGCCTCATCAAACCGGTGAAACATCGCAAAACTACCATTGCCAACCTTTTTCTTCCAAAAGTTAATTCCATTTTTAAACGCCTCAATCTTGTCTGTCATGACAAAAATGGAATTTTGCTTCCCTTGCATGCTTAAGTTCAAAGCGTTCAATTCTTCGATAATATCGGTGAGATAAGCTAGTCTGGCAAAAAAAAACATCATCTTCAAATAACTTCACTAATTCTGAGCCTTCATCTTTAAGAAAGGTGAACACCTGCTTCTTTAATTCAACGACACGAACCAGTGTCCGCCCCTTCGACAGCCAGCAAACTTCGTTGTGATAAAGAAGTCGCAGATGGTCAGCATCTAAACTTTCACAAAGTTCTTTGAATCATCTGGCCTTTGTGTCACTTTTCTTTATAAAATTAACAGTTTTAATCGACGCTGAGAGAACTTCTTGTAAACAAGAAGGAAGATGTTTTGTTGCCAAATTTTCTCTGTGTAAAAAACAATGTATCCATTTAGCTTCAACTGCTTTATCCTTCATTTTCCTCACTACACCATTTTTGGACCCAGTCATAGACGCTGCACCGTCAGTGCAAATGCCGACACATTTATTCAACTCTAAACCCTTGCTGATGAAATAATTTTCGACACATTTCATTACTTCAACAGAAGTTGTTTTTGTGGGTAATTCTCCACAAAATAATATATCTTCGTTGAATCCTTCCTGCCCACAATATCTAACAAAAACGAGTAACAAGGCTTTGCCGCTTACGTCAGTAGACTCGTCTAGTTGCTCAGCATAACATAGGTTTATGACAACTTTTATGTGTTCCATTTTTTTTAAGTTTTATGATTTATGTTTTTTTTTTCTTTCAAATTTATTTCTTAAATTTCGAAAGGCTTTGCGGAACCCCTGAGAGGCGTCGCGGAACCCTAGGGTTCCTTGGAACCCCATTTCAGAAGCACTGTTCTAGTTGATAAAATTCATAGCTATACTACTACGTTAGAATATAAGATCAATCATAAGCATTTTTAGTGTGTTACAAGCTTATATTTGCCTGGTCTTGGCAAAAATAAAATACTCTGAATTTTTTAAAGTACTCTAAAAAGTTTTTTTCTTTTCCTTTAGAATAATATACTTCGTTTAATAATCACTAAAAATATATTTTTCTTCGTAGACTCTATGTTTACAGAACGCTACAAAATAAACTTTTGTCATAACTTAAAGAATACCAAACATTGCAATTTTAAAACGTTTATGCGAAATTTAGGGTGAATATATAATTTATATATCTTTGTACAATAGTACCTAATTTTTTTAACTGGATATATTAATTTAGATTTTTTGATTGTGCAAGTATCAATGTATACTGTGTAGTATTGAAAAAAACCTTAAATTATAATACAATAACTTAATAAAAAATTAAACCAAAACTGCTTATGCTTTTATGTCAACTATAGCACTCAAACAAAACTTTAAATGCTTTGACAAAACAGATCTAGCAGCAGTGCGAAAAGTTTTACTTAAACCACTGAATAGTTTTTTACAAAATTAAATGGTAGGTCATAAGTTAGATAATAGATAACAAATATTAAAGATAAATCAACTTAATATCGTTCAGAGATTTTAAGAAAAAAAAAGATTAAAACTTTTCCAAAAATTTCAAACCTAGCCTGGGTGTGTGATAACTCTATAAATAATTTTTTTAAACAAATTAATGATTTATCTTGATATTTTATCAAATTTTTATATATCTCAATTGATAATACCACATCAAGTTTAGTTTGTTTATTGATTTAATTTATATTCAACAAATTTGTTTACAAAAAGGATTAGTAATTTTTTGCTGTTAATTGTTTAACTTTATGATAATAAAGCTTTAAAAAAGTTTGTTTTTGTTTGTTTGTGTACTCATTTTTATATTGATTAAATAATACCTATAAAGAATATATTCAAATACTGACTGTTACACTAAAAATGATAAAATGCTACTAGTTTATCTCAAAAAAATTTCAACACAACAATCAATTTTAAATAAAGCTATTGTTGTAGTCAAACCTTAACGCTACACAGTTTTCCACATACTACGACTAGTTTAGAATTAAAACATATTTAAAGCTTTTTTTAGGTCGTTAAAAGAACTTGGGCTTACTTAGGCTCGTTTGAGTTTTTTGCTTAACACTAGGCTACTTTTTATAATTTGAAATTTTTTGTCAAAACTCTACAAGTTTGTTTTTTCTATACATGTTTGAATTTTGGAGTTTTTTAAAAGTTTGTTAAAATGGAATTTTGTCTAAAGTAAAGCTTTCTGAAACTCTGTCAGTTTAATTTACTTTTAAAGGTTTTTATAAAGACTATTTTTAAAGTTATTTAGGACTATTGTTATCTAAATAACTCAGGCTGTATATCTCCAGGACAAAAACATGATAAAAAAAGCTTATTATGCCAAAAAAAATAAAAAAGAATCACTTTAGTCGTTTAGTTTCAGTGGCAAGATTTATTTTATTTTTTTGTTATTAATCTACTTAAAGATATAATCGCATGTACTATTATACCAAGATAAAACTAATGTAGACTTATTACATAGATGAATTTATGATCAATTATTTATCAATAATATCAATAGAAATCATGCGTTATAGCTTACAAAAAAAAAGTACAAGTTTATGTTATACTAAATATTGAAAATGCGTGTTTAAAACATAATAATCAACATTACTTACATAAAGTTACTACTAACATGAAGTTAGTATAACTTAATTTTATCAATTTAAAACAAATTTAGGCTTAAAATGACGAGTCTAACTCTTTCGTACTACAGTATTCTTACATTAGTCATTTGTAGTTATTATTTAATAAAAAGTCGCTAAAATAAAACTTACTTGACTCCTACAAAACTAAGTTAATATAATTAAAACATTTTTTGTTATTTTTATCAAGCTAAAAGCTGATACGAAATGTTATTATTGTAAAAAAAGTTTATAAAATCAAAAAAACATCTACATTTACAAATATATAGCTATATTAAATGTATGTATGTTTAAAAAAGTTACCATCCTATCATTAAGCCTTAGCTTGGATAACTAATACATAAAATTAACTTTAACGTTAAATTAATAAAGTACTTTAAGATTAATTTAAGATTTTGTTAACTTCATAGGAAGGAGTATTAGCTGTGCCCATAAAATAATAAAAAGTTAAAAAAAATATTTAGGCTCTACCTTTTGATAAAACTAATTTGTTTTAGTTTTATTTACGAGTAAAAAACAAAATACACAAATTAACGACTCGTCAAACACATTTTCAATTAAATCAGAAAGAATTGATTAATCAAAGTATATAAAAATAAATAATATTCTACAATCTACAATTTGTTACAAGTGGTTCTCACAGCACCCGTTATTTTGTTATAAACGTTACAAACACATTCAATCGATGCATTCTTCATCTGTAGAATGTCTCGGTAAATGTTTGAAGCAAGTTCATCAGCCTCGTCATAAGAGAAGCTAGCACCTAATAAAACAATTTTTATAAAACCTCAGTGAACTGTCATGATTTTTATTGTTATGTAATCGTTAAAATGTACAAATAAGTCTAAAAAAATCTTAAATTTAGTAAGTACTAAATATTTGAACTTAAGTTTATCTATGTAATACTTGTTTTTTTTAATATATCACAATTAATTTTTTGCATTTAGTTAAACAAAATTTCCTTTGAATTTTGGAACTAAGCCTGAAATTGAAAGAGTTTAGCTTGTTTTTTTCAAATCTTAGAGTTTAATAAACTTTTCTTAGACCGGCCTAAGCTATGTTAAATTATAATGTTTTAAATTTTACCTCCTGTAGATGAAAAAAGTTTGTTTGCAACGAGTGCTTCTTGTTCTTCAGATGCCACACTGCTCATCATGTACATATTTGTCAAGCTCGAACTCACTAAAAGAGGATCAACTCTAGCGATTGCTCCAATTTTCTAAAAATATTTAAATTGTGCTGTTAGTTTTTTACAAAAAATGCTTTAATAAAGATGAACACAATTAAAAGTTGTATTAAAATAAGATATTTAGCAACTTACAATATAACTTATCTATTATCAAAAGAAAAAGTTTTGTAATGTTTTAATCAATTTACCATTAGACTTAGAAATTACCTAAAAAATCATTAAAATAAACATAAAATAATGTATTTTGCTTAATTTGCGTTAAGTTGATTTTTAGCTATAAAAAAAAGAATATGTTATTTTAAATAGATTCGCATCGGTGCAAATAGAAATGATGCTTAAATATATTTTTGTTTTAAAATATATAGATTTTTCAATAGTATTCTTAGAATGAAATTTATATTTCTACAACTATGTTATTTTTGTAGTTAATAGTTTTGCTTTTAATATTTTAATAAATTTAAACTTCAGTAATAATAAAACTGCGAGTTAACTACATTACTCTTACCAGGTTTCGGAGTCTACTTAATTAAATAAACTTAAAATAATTAAATCACCTCGTCAGTTTGTTGTGGCGCCACAATAACAATCGTTCTTGAAACACCGTTATGAGCATCGGTAAACGATCTAGTAGAATAATCAACAACAGATGAAATTTGCGAAGATTCGTAGGCTGGCCCATTGAACTTGAGCTCTTCTAGCTTACTAAATAGGTCTGACTTATCGAACGAAACTTCTCTGTAGTTATAGCTGGATAAATGAGGGTCATACAAGTGCAGGTTACCACCAAATGTTACCACGGAGTAAGACAGCTTTGTGGCACCCTGTAAAAAGTTTCGTTTAAGATGCTACAAATATTTTATAACTGATAACGGCTTACATTCACATTTTCTTCTATGTTGTTGACTATACTTTTAATTGATTCAATTGGGTTAAAAGATTCATGATCTTCACTCAAAGATACCAAAAAAGCAATGTTGTTTTCTTTTACTACACTCTTTACTGGATTCACTGAACCGCATGACACTAAAAAATTTAAGAAATAAATTTTGTCTCAAAATCAAAGCAGTTTACACATAAATTAGTTTATAAGTAGGACTATTAGTAAGGAAATCATTTGAAATTTTGTAAAAAAATATTTTTTCAAAAAAAGAAGCAATCGAAAAATTCATTAAATTTAAATGCGTTTTTGTCTTAAAAAAAATTAAATGTAGGTTCGTTTACAACAGAACAAATACAGAAAAACTTTAGATATATTTGCATTTATAAAGTGTAATACTAAACGCCTAAATTTAATAAACTTGTTATCAGTAAAAAATTTAACAGAACTTGTAGCGTTATATAAAAAGAAGTTTCTTAATTTAAGTTTTTATGTTCAAGGTTTAAGCTTATTGAGAAAGGTTTTTTTGAATAAAAAAACAGTTTTAATTCTAAATAAGTACAACTAACATTCTGATTCTACATATAAGCCTAAAAAAGCTTGTTTTTTAATCTATAAAAATGCTTTTCTCATTTTTTTTTGAAGTTTAGCGTATTAGTAATATTTAAAAAGGTCATTAAATTGTATCATATGTAGTTTTTAAGGACTGAAACATTGAACTTACAGCACTTATCGTCTCCATCGACGGGATAACCTTGCTTTCTTAGAGTAAAAGCAAGCATGTCAGTGTAATGGCAAGTTTGACTATGAGTAGTAGCTTCCATTTGACAAGCGCTAATATAAGAGTTTAGCATTCCTTGTGATATTGTACCATCTTCTACGAACTTTTTAAAAGCTGCAAATGCTTCGATACAAGCCGTGTTATCCCCGTTGTAAGATAAATCTATAGTTGGTCTCTGTCAAAAAATTATTATAAAAGTTTTTGTCTCATATCCAGTTTTTACCAGAATTATGTTTAATTATTTTTTACAAACATTATACTTGTTAATTAAAATTTATGTAAAAATGCTTAGATAAAGTTTAAAGAATTTTTTAAAGTGTTTAACCAATGTTTCTTTTAAGATACGTTTGAAACATAAAATATGTTAAAGGTAGTTAAACTTGGAAATATAATTTATTAGCTTATAGTGTAAGGCAAATATAACTGTGTTTAAATTTTTATGATTTTGTATAATTAAATTTGTAATCTTATAGTTTTGAATACTTAATTGAAAGCTACTTAAGAGATAATTACTTTTGTTCTTCTTTTGAATGTCATCTAATGTAACATTAAAAACTATAAAACTTTAATTATATTACTTAATCTTGATATTTTTATCTTTTAAGTATAAGTAAATTTTATATTAAATACATATTCATACTTTAAATATCAATACTTTTGAAATAATGCACAATTACAACTTAAAACTGAAATGTTGTAACAATGTTTGAGTATGATAGAATTAGTTTTACGAAACAAAATATCATGTTGTGTTTAACTTGTTGCAAATCTTGGTGAACAAGTTACAAAAACAAATTAAACCAATTTACACAACTAAACTATAACTTTATCTAGTACCTGTTCATTGTAATAACAACGGCTGTTTCCACTTAGCTCCCATGAGTTAAGAAATTCTTCCTGGTTTGTAGCTACACTTCCATCGGGAGTTATCAACTCAGGAACTTCTGTGTTGTTTAATGGGAACCCGATTGACCCTTGAATGTTGTCAATCTCTCCACGCATCTAAAACATTTTTTTTCTATAAGTAATCACCTTATTGGCTAAAAGAATTACATTTTGAAGTTTACTTCTTATCTATTAAAATAGGAAGAAACTTGTCTGTATGATAATTTTTAGAAAAATAACTATCAAATCAAAATAAATATACATATTATTAGCACAAATTATTATCTAAAATAAAATAAAAATAGTGTGAACTAAATTGTGTTTATAAATGTTAGAACTAGATTAGTGATTTTAGATGTTTTCTTTAATCTAGGTGTACATTTATTAATATCATTACATCTCCATATATAGTGGTGACTCCTGTTTCAGGATAGTATACAAATCTTGCGTGTGAGTGCATTCCCTTGCATTCAATAACGTTTTGATGAGGTTTACTGCAAGTCACAAGTTTAAAAAAGAAAGGAAAATCTATCGGTTCTGCTTCACTGTTTCCATCTTTTGACTTGAAGGCTCGACCATCCATTGTTATTTCTACTGTCTCGTCACCAATCGCTGTAAAGAGAAATTTGTTTAAAATTTTATATTAACGATCTTAGAATGAAAAAAAAATAACTTTTATCTTTTAAAGCTTTTTCCTCTGAGTTGTCTTTAAAATATACTTAAGAGTATTTCACCAACATATTATTTAGATAAAAACAATTATTGAAGTTTCAGAAAGTCGTAAACTGTATTAAAATATCCTTAAAACGTATAGTTCTTACTGTAGAAAGTAGAATCCCGTTTCATAATGACATTTACACTATCTTCCAAAATATCAGTATTGGCCAACCAACTACATTTAGTATTAGGAATAGAAGGGATGTTATGGTAATGACCGTTCATCGTAACAAACTGTCCATTGTCGTGCGTCACAAATGCAGCACCTTGATCTGTTTATAAAGTTTATAATACTTTTCTAATTTCTATTGTTATAAAAATTTAACTGTTAATATTTTTTGTTTGTGAGTTAAAAATTAAATAACAATTGAATTAACAAAAATTTACAGTGAGTTCAATAACGTGAAAAGATTTTGTGTGTCTATTTTACAACTAAATTTGCAACAAAAAAACTTAGCTTCATATATATTTTATCTGCATAAATTTTATTATAAAATCAAATAAAACAGACGTGGTTGTACAAACAACTGGTTGACTAAATCTCTGTAGTATCGTGTGGTGGTACCAAGAAGCTGATTAGCAAAGTTTGCTGGTGTGCTCATTAGTTGGGCAAGAGCTAGTTCACCATAGTATATTTGCTGTAAAAGTATAGATATTATGATTATTATGAAAACTAAGACATTATAAAGGCTGATCGACTAAAACGAGAAAAATTCTCATTACTTATAGTTTAAGATAAAATCTAAATAGTATCATATTAGTATTATAGCTATTTCAGTATATGAAAAATTTTGAATAAGTGTGTACCAATAGTTGAATTTTTATTGAATTTTTATTGAATTTTAATCGAATTTTAAATGAATTTAATTTCTTATTTAAAAAAGTTTGTAAAAAAATGAGTTTATAAAAGTTAATAAAACATATACATTTTTAGCTTTATATGACTTTTTAATACGATAAAAGTTTGTGTTACCTCAAATATTTTTCTTAGTGAAATTTTAATATCAGCAATTTCACCACTTCCTCCGTGAGACTTTTCATCCTTAATGGAAAATTTTTGTACATTTATAGTTAATTAGAAGCTACATATTTTAGTTAAATAAAAAAAAAACTTAGATTAAGTTATAAAGTGATTTATTAGTAAGTTACAGCATATAAAAGTTATTATCACATAAAACTTGTGTGCGCAAATTTTTTAAGAAAACTAATCAAAAAACTTACATCAATTAATAAAAGTAAGGAGCCAATAACACGTTTGGCGAGATAATTGGCTTGCGGAAAACTTTCGAAGTCCATTGAAGTTGGTGAATTAAAAACATTGACAGCTGTTGCATAATTAAATAATTTAATAATTTTTTATGTAAAACTTATCAGAAGTACTTTTTTAAATTTCTTTATACATTTAAAAATTTTTTTTAAGGTTTACAGCTTATTGTCAACAAAACAATGTTTTACTCCTATATTGGGATATAGGAGATCATCGGTTGTTATAAATAAATCTGAAAAAAGATTTTGAACAAAATAAATGGAAGTTATGTAAAAATATTAAGAAAAACAAAATGAAAACCAAATTACTGAGCTTATTGTTTAAAAACTTGAGCTTTAACAAAAACAACACTTAACAATACTAAACTTAAGTAAAAATTCGAAAACTTTGAAATGTCTGATTTAAAAAAAAATACGATAATATACACTTTTTATTTACAAAAAAAGTACTTTGATATTTAGTTTACAGTTATCTTTCCTGGTTGACTAGCTATTTCAATAAATCAAGAATATAAGTACAAAAGAAAACCTTAAATAGTTGTAAAAAATTTTATATAATGTTTTTGATATCGTGATTTTTTTTTAAATCAAGTTTAAAGCCTTTTAAACTTCCGGTATAACTATAAAAATACTGTTTATATTAAAACTTTTATTAATATATACTTTTATTTTTCAATAAATTTCAAAAATAAATGCATTAAAACATTAAAACTTATTTAGATTTAAACATCTCATAAATTGTATGTATTTTTAGTATCAAAGTATTTTTTACTTTGTCAAGTACGTTAAAGTAGTTCAAAAAAAAGTTTTAAAATAACCTGTTAGACGTATCCTTTCTGAAGGCTTAAGCTGTTCTTTCCAAACGTTAACTACCTTAAAACAAAAAAAGTAGTATTAAAAATCCAGATACCTATAAACTTAGACATTTTAATATATAAAATTAAGGATTAGAGTGATTTTTTATCAAAGAAACTGTTTAATTCTAAAAGGCTTTTTTAATAACTCATTCTTCTTCTAATTATTATAGGTAGTTTTAAAATATCAAAATACTTTACTAACTATTAATGAAATTTTGTTACTTAAGTTTATAAGCTTACAACCTCTTTAGAACAATCGGTATTTTGGCAACATTGTTCGATGTAAGTGCAACAATGGTCTTGTTTGCATGAAACTTTACATCTGTCATTTCCACAGTTTGGTCTTTTCAACGGATCGCAAGTTACTTGGTTGTTCCAACACATATAAGTTCCTTTTGAAATAGAAACTCTTTATACATTTAAAACTCAATTTAGTTGAAATCAATTATTTCTTAAACTTTCAAACCTGGTGTAGTAGAACTTAGTACAATTATTTAATAAATATTAACTTTAAAACAGTTAACATTTTAATTTCTAATAAAATTGTTTAGATTTATGTACATATTTTGTTACATGAAACATGGTTGTTTTAATAAAACTTAAAATGAATAACGAGACGTAAATACGGTTTTCGGTAAAACATAATAATAGTTTTAGAACATATAAAAATGTTTAAACATATTAAACTTTTTTCTTATGTTTCTTCTTTTAGGTAATAATTTCAAGCAAAAGGCTACTTTTTACCTGATTTATCAGTAAAGTTAGTGTTCATCTCGCCAAGTAAGCCGGTAGAAGTAAAAACGTCTTGACCCTCAACATCAACAAACTTGAAATTTCCCTCTAAGTTGAATTTGTTATTGTGCATAAAAGTAGATATTTCTAGCTCTCCAGGAGTCTGATCAACTTGGTTCAACGAAAACTTTATTTTCTCATTATAATACGAGGAACTTAATGAGGAAACCTTATTGCTAAGTGTTACAGATTTTTCGCTTCTGTCTACTTCAAAGTTCAGCAGTTGGTTTGATGAACTACAAAGGATAATAAAAAATAGAAGTATACTAAAGTTACTTTTTTTTTTCATTAACCATTACGGCATCATAAGGGTAACACACTTAAGTATAAAATTATAACAAACAATATTTGTAATAAGCATTTTTTCTTTTGGTAATCATAAAATTTGATTACAATTTATAGATTAGCGGTTTTTACCTGTGTCTTATAAACCCATTCAACAGTCTTCCATCGTCGCTTATTTCAGTTTCATAATATTTTTCATGGTCATAAAACATAGATCCCGCATAACAAGGAGAACAAAAATCTTTAGTACTGATAACAAAGCTGTTCAATGCCAATGCGTTAGCTGAATCTGACGGCAATTCAGCGTCGGTGTTTGTGAACTTAACCAAAGTTTGCACATCATTTGTTGATCGGAACCTTCTGATGTCTGTGTGCTGAATTGTCTGTGCTAGTTCTCTTGTCAGTTCCTTTTTGGATCTTATTCTGACCAGGTCAACTTTTACTGTTACGTCATCGTTGTTCATACCGTCCACATTAAATTGAGCTGTACAAAGTTAAACTAGTTTTTTATAAAAAATAAATCAATAAGGTTACGAATAGTTCTTAGTTATATTAAAAATATTATGATAAATTATAACTTGTTAAACAATTTTCCTACGGGCTTTGATTGTTTGGCTCTTAAAGTAAATCGCCTTATAATGTTATTTTACTTATATCTACTTAGGTTGGTGTAAAAATTGATATAATATAGTTAAAAACTTTAGGACAACTTCAATGTTCTTTTTTTCCTAGTAATAAAGGTAAACAGCTTTTTTAATAAACTATTAAATTATATCTCGAACCTTGGTAGTAATTGTTAGTTAAAGTTGCCATCCAGTCGTACATTCCGGTATTTCCACTAGAAATATCCATTCTACCGTCCGTAAACCAATAACTTCCCCACCTATCTTGATTGCCTACATGTATCACTTTTGTATACTCATCTAAATCATTTGTGGCCAAACTGCTCATAGATATTATTTAGGTTGTTAGTTGTTTTTTTATTAAAAGCAACAAAATAGTTTCTAAACTTACTAACAGTATACAATTTTTGCTAATTTGGCAAATTAAAACTTCTTAAACTTTTTGAAAAACTTAGATTAGTTAGGATTTTTAACCTTAATTACAAATAAAAAAAATTCAAAACAGTATTGAAAATAATTTTGGCTGCACCTTTTAAACTATACAATTTAAATGCTCAGTTTAAGATAATATTAAAATTGCTATAACTTAAGTTAAGTGAAAGGTTTTTTTCGTGCACCTGGTCCTAGGACCAAATATTTTAAGCAATTTAATTTTTTCGTTCAAATTAGCTTTATATTAAAAAAATAGTTCTTTTATGGCTGTATTACAGACAAATCTAAAAAAAGAACTAAAGTTAAGTAATAAGTTATAATAACTTAAAATAAGCTTTTTAAAATTCTTAGTCATTTTTATTTAGTTTTTTAAACTATTTTTTACAGTTTTGGAAATTTCAAAATTCTATGTTTTTACTAAAAAAAAAACAAATTAACGACTATCCAACAATTTTAACACCCTAGTAGACTTTTTAAACTTATTTTGAATGTTTTGTTATTTACATCAAAGTTTTTGTAAAAATTTATACTACATTCATAAAAACTTTACTCTATACAAAAACAAATATGCTTTTAACTATGAAAAACTTATAGACAAATTAGTTTTATGTTTGTTATAAACGTGTTTTTAAACTTTATTGGTTTTTTCTAAAAGTGTAT
Source organism: Thalia democratica (assembly GCF_965202585.1). Lineage (NCBI taxonomy): Eukaryota > Metazoa > Chordata > Thaliacea > Salpida > Salpidae > Thalia > Thalia democratica. The sequence continues at coordinate 44,714,643 of NC_139166.1, read as the reverse complement.
GTGCGCAAATTCAACAATGATGCGAAATTATTATTTCGAAAGAGTTTTATTACATTATCTTAAAGTCAATAAAATATTTTGTTAACACTAAATTACAAACTGTGTATTAAAATTGAAATAAAGTTAAAGATTCTTACGCGGTTGTGAAGAAGTTATAAACTTTATCGTTTTCGACGTCATTCCATTGAATTGTTACATTTTTACCGTTTTTGTTATCACTTTGTATGTTAGTTGCTCCGTAAAAAAATTTTGCTGTAGGAGTACTGTATGCATCATACCTCTAGATTTTTTTGTTCATAATGAGAAATATTGTAAATGTTTATGAAACTATAATTTTATATTTTAAAACGATCTTTAAGTACATTAATGAATTTAATTGCACAACAATATGCAAAGACTAAAATTTAAAAAGTAAAAAACATTTAAAATATATTTTTATTCATTGAATAAATGAGAATTCTCTATTTTTTTAAGCAGTACAAGAGCTTAAAATGTTTTAGAATTTTTTTTTAATATTAGAAAAACTAATTTAGTTTAATATTTATAACGTTTTAATAAAATACACATTTGTGCTAATTAATCAAAGTTTGAATAGGTAAATTTTAATGAAAATCATTAAAAACATTTGAGTTTAACAAACTTGTAATTCAAATAAAAGAGTGTCTTCTGTAAACTGCTTATAACTTGCAGTAATTGAACCGGTTCTGAATGCGTTAAACAATAATTCATAAGAAGCCAACTGTAATAAAAACAATGTTTAAATGAAATATAACTAATTTGAAAGCAAAAATAAAATGTTTTTGTTACTTTTCGTTACAAAAAACGATTCTTTAGAAAAGAACAGTTCTACAAGATTATTTTGTGACCACTATAAACAACCTAAAAGTTCTTAAACACTTATAATTTATCACTATCACTAGTTTAAAACAATCAAAATTTGTTGCAAAAATCTAAAGTTTAAACAGAATGAATAAATATTATACTTATTAATTTTTTAATAAAAACTTAATGTTTTTTAACATAAACGTCAATAACAGTTATAAAAAATCTAATTTATTACAATTTTTTTGGTTGGTCTGACCAAATAAAAAAATTCAGAAAACATAACAAATTTAACCTCGTTTTCAGAATCCACTTTAATCAACTTTGCGCTGACAATGGGCTGGTCTCCCCAGTAAGTTGACGCGTTTAAAGTAAGAAGAAGTTCATCAAAGTTAATAAAATCCTCCCCTATCAAGTCGTAACCTGCTTTAAACTGAAGCATCGGTCCATTGTTGATTGAAAAACCGAACTGCGTCATAGACAACTGCGGATGATACATGGCCTCGAGGGAAAATGAAAAGTACGGTTCACCGGTCCTTGTGTTTTGTGCATATGTCTGAATTAAAAAAAATAGGTACTTTTGAATTTGTTACTTTCCTAGTTTTATAAGCACCTAGCTGTTTTACGTAAAAGAAAAATACAAAACATTTATAAGTTTTTAATATTATAAATATTAATCACAAAACTATGTCTTATTTACTTACAGAAAGAACAACGCCGTGAGCCAGATCGTCTAGATTATCAATATCTTCCCTATACGTACCCTTTATAACAAGCTCCATACTCGGCCTGTTTGCAACAATTCCTGAGCACCAAACTCCGTTGTTTGAACTCATTGTAACTTCATCGCATAGCTAAAAATATAATTTGTTCCTGTTTATTTTTTAGTTTTAAATATTGCTGATAGTTCAATAACTAAAGATGTATTTACAAAAAAAACGTTTTTTAGACATAAGATTGGCAAAGCTGGAATTTTTTTTATCTATCTTTTTAAAGTTAATTTATATTCAAAGTTATTTCAAGCTATAAAAAAGATCATGTTTTGTAAGTTATCATTTAAACTAAATTGAAACTTTAGTTGTTTTGTAAAAGTATATGTATTTCAAATTTTTAAACCCCAGTCCATAAATAAGATTTTGGAAAGTCAAAGCTACTTTCTTGAACTTTCGAATCAATACTGTCAACTCCATATTCGTGTGACCATGGCACTCTAGTTGGTCTAAATCTAAAACACATTATTGTTGTTTGATAGGTTGTAAAAACATAGACAATTTTAAGTGGGTTTTTAATTAGCCGTTTTAAATCATTACCTAAACGAATTTAAGATTTGTCAAAAGCTTAAATTAAATTTATTTACCATAAGCATTTTGGTTCGTTAATTTTTAATAGAAAAGAAGTCTCTAAATATTACCATTTTGAATCAATCATTATTAAACTTAAAAGATGGTTTTACTTTTTTAAGAAAAGTATATCAACTGTATATTAAAAATATAAATAAAAAGTTAATTTAAAGAAACACTGATCTAATTGTCTTAATATCATGTTAAGTATTCATTTATTATCATTAATTAAGTACATTCGGGAAAAATATTACAAAAAGGGAAATTTATTTAGAGTGTATGTCAGAACTATTTATAAAATTTTATTAGTTATTGTGTATTTTAATAAAGAGCTATATAAAATCTGTAAAAAGTTAATTTTGTTAAAAATAATTTCATTTCATTTATATTAATACTATTGAAATAGTGTTTTTAAATTAGCCAAAGTTAAAAAAAAATTGTGTAATGTTTTTTAACTATTTTTTAGGTTTAGAGTACAACATTTTTACGAATGAAATAACTATAACTTCAGTATAAGTATGAAAAAAGTTTATTTCAAATTTTAGATTATTTTTGACCTAAAAATAAAAACAATTATTTATTGTTTATTGAACGATAAAAAAAAGCGCTTAAAAAGTTTGGTCTAAGGACCTGGTGTACAAAGGAACCTTTCGGTTATTGAGTCGTATACCAGTCGTACTGTAATATGAAATAAACAGCTTTATTATTATTATAAGAAACACTAAAAAAAATTATTAGAATGTAAAGTACTATTTTATTTATAATAAAAACTTAATTTAACTATCAAAAAGCAAGTTAAAACGATTAAAATAACTTTACTGTTTGTCTTTTCTCCATTTAATATTTTTAAATATATATATGTACTAACTGAATTAGTGATAGTCTATCTTTTTTTCCTGGTATAAACTTGAGTTCAAAGTTATCAGGTGAAGTTTCAAGGAAATAATCTGCAGAAAATGCTTCAGTGTAAGAACCTTCAGCTCCCAATCCGGCTGCAATCGTCTTGTATGGATTTACTATAGATTCAAGTAGCACAGAAAGCTCCAAACTGAACAAATTAGTCGTTAAACTTATGAGAAATTGTAAAACAAAGAAGTTTCACAAACGTTCTTAAATGTTTCAATTAAACAAAGCAGTATAGAGTAAAACCATTTTCAAACCTTGTTGTAATCTTAAGGTGGTTGTCAGAAGATCCAGTGAAAAAGAACTTTGAAATATCGGTTAATGAATCAATAAGTGATTTAAACAACATAGAAATTCCGACACTAGTAGTTTGAGGAAGTCCTAAACTATTATGTTGTGAAAGGCTTAGAATTAGGGGTGAGTTGTAAACTGCAGTGTTTGTTTTAACTCCTTGTTCTAGTTGTTCTAGTAGCTGTTTTTTTTTAATTTTTAATGTTTTAGGTTAAAATCAACTCTAAATACATAATACAATATAAAAAGTATATAAACTTTGTAAAAGTAGTTAATGGTGATAATTTTTTTTTGCTTAACTATATTATAACTTTGTATTGAAAAAATATATAAATAAAGTTATAAAAAAAAATTGGACCAGTTTTATTCAAAATCTGTAAAATATTTACTACTTTTTAAACTCAAAAGTACAATTTTTTTTTTTTTAATCTTAAAATTTTATTTTGTTTAAATTTTAATTGTTTGAAATTAATGGTTATAGTGTTTTTTTTATATATATATTATTAACTTAAACTCACATTGAACAGTTGACCAGGTGTAATTTTTACTGCTGAAGATAAGACATGACTAACATCTTTACCAAGAACTTTTAATGAAAGATAAGGACTGTGAAGCTTGAGGTTGTTCAAAAAAGTGAAAAAGTTTAACTGAAAAAAAATTAGGTACAATATTTAAAGTTTCATTCTTATAAACAGTTTTTTAATATGTTAAATAAAATTAACTTTGATATCAAAAGTTTTATGTAATAAATAAGTTTATTAAATATTGTTCTTATTACTAGTTGTTTATTTTTTCTTATAAAAAAAACATATCCAAATGATTTATTTTCAATTTCGTTCATAATTTTGTTATTAAATAGTTAACCGAAAGGTTTTTCATGCTCCAGGTCCTAGGACCAAATACTTTCAGCGATTTTGTTTTTGTCGTCCAATAAACAGTAACTAGTAACAGTTACCTTGTAAATTTTAAAATAAAACATTATAAAAGTAAAAGATAGTTTTACATTATAAAATTGAAAATATATATGTTAACTATAACTATTAGCGTGATTGTTATCAAAAATAATAACCGTTAAACTAAATTTTAAACATCTTTCTAAAAGTTTAAGCTTAAATTATATTTAGTCTATGCAGTTGGCATATATGTGTTTGTTAAAAATAAAACTGATATTTTTATATAATTTCTCAAAGTTTCAAAACATATTAACATGTAGTTTAAGTTTATGAGATGTTTTTAATTGTACTTAGAATTGTTTTATTGGTGTACTCTTTAGTTGTTAATGTAGTATTTTTATGGTTCAATATTTAATAAAACAAAACCACTTGTTAAAAAGTTTTTGTGTGAAACTGTAAATGAAACATTTATTCGTTTTTTTAATCTTCGTTTATTTATAATTTAAAATTTTGTAAACTACTAAAATTTTTATTTGTTTGCATTTAATTTTCTGAATAACTAAATTATAAAACACTTTGAATTTTAAATGCTTGACTTGATAAAATTTAATCTAAAAATATATGAATATACTACTAGAAAACAGTTTAATTTTTAACAACTCATGTTACCAAGTTATTATTTTAGAACTATATTACATAAATTTAAGCTACAAAACCTACTCTTTTTTAATCATATTTTTTATATTTTATAACATATAGTCTTGAATATCCTACAAAATATTAATACTTAACTACGTATCTCTTATGTAACTTTGTATAGTGATTTTTGTTTTCGTTGAATAAGTTCAAAATTTAAAAAACTTACTCATAAAGTTAAAGATTTGTTAAAACTATATAGCTATATGTTACTATCGTCAAACAAAAATGCTCGCATTATTACTGACAGAACAAAAAGTAAACTAAATTTTTACAAAACTTAAGTGTATTTAAGTTTTACACTAAAAGGCTAGATTACATCAGAAAGTTATATACATATATATATATATATATATATACTTTTACTCTTAAGCAGCGAATTCGATGTTTTTCAAAACGTTCAATTTCCTAAAACGGGACTACATTAAAACAGCCTGTTAGGAAATTTATTTTTCATACTTTTTTGATAATTTTTAAAGCTATTTTACAACGTCGTTAAAAAGTTTGATGCTCTGAAACTCCTACTTAAATAAATTTTGCAAAAAAATGAGTTTGTTTTTGCTTGGTAAAGAATTTTTATAAACCATTGCGTTAATACAAACTTTAACTATCATAAAGAATTTACTACATAAAAGCAACAGAGTATATGTAATAAAGTCAAACCTCGTTTTTAATGTTTAAAATACTCTCCATAGTATTAAAATCAAGATTAGGTTTCTTTTGAAAAAATGATTTCATAGTTGTAAAAAAATTAGGATTTCTGCTTTCGTCTAAAGAGTTCATATTTAGTGCACCATTAAAGTTGAACAACTTTTTTAGGGAAGTTTTAAACCCACTTAAATGAACTTCAAGATCAACAACTTTAAGTCCAATCTAAACAATTAATTTTTAAGTTCTGAAGTAAATACTAATAACAAATCTTAAATTTAATCAATTTCAAAGTTATGTATTGTTAGTTCAATAAGTAAAGAGAGAGTCATAAACACTATTAATTAACTTTAACTGTCTCTTGTTTTAATTTTTTTAAATCTAGCTGTATATTTACAAAGTTTAAGTTGTGGTTAAAACCAACATACATCTACTTAAACAAAAATACTTATGATTTTAAAAAACTGACTCTATTATTTAAATTTTTGTAAAAAAGTTTATTTTGTAAAAATAATACTTTTTTGTGTATGAATATGTTTTAACTTGGTCATCATAAAACAAAATAACCTCGAAGGTATGAAGTAATTCAATTGTGTTTAACAACACTTATCAAATGTATTAAAAAACCGAGTTTAAATAACAATGTGTTCAAAAATTATGTTTAACTTACCTGTGGAACAGTAGCGTGAAGCTCAATAACTTGGGGAATCTCATTGAGAAATAGAGTAGATACATCAACTTTTATATCAGGACCTAGTGGTAGAAAATATGAAAAAGGAATTGTAGTTGTTTGTTCTTTCTTAATAAACACAGGCACTTCAGGATAAAGACTTTTCAAATAATCTGATGCACTGTGAAAATACGTTGTTTTCAGTATTGTAACACTGTTGTGTTTTTACAAACTAGGTTTAAATTATGGTTATAAAAATTTTCGTTTTTTAGAAAAGTAAGTGTTATTTTTTTATTTCTATAATAAAACTATATCTTGTTTTAAACTTAGAGGTTTATATTTGATTAATTTTTGCTTTTTGTAAGTCATATTGTTGTTTTTTTTTTTTTTGATCATTAACCTGCCCAAAAGTAAAGTATAAACAAAAACTTGTTACTTAGTTAAAAATAAAAATCAATAGCTTCCGTAAGTAACACTAATAAAAAAAATATTTAATAAAGGATTTACAAACGTAGTCTGTCATTTTATCGTAAACTGTGTTTTTTATCTTATATAAAACTTATTTTCTGTAATAAAAACATCTAAGCTTTTTTAATATGTTTTTTATACTTATTTCGTTTTAGTAAATATTTATTATACTAGTGACACAATATTTCTCAAATAAATTAATTTTGATAAAAACATATTTTATAATGAATTTACACAACAAAGATAAAATTGTTAAGTTTAAATAACAAAAGTTATAAAAGATCGTTCAAGATAAAATTAAAAGATCCTGATTATATAAAACGAAAGACTTTAGAAACAATTATTTCTTTAATGTATTTTTTGTTTAAACTTTATTTTATATTTCATTATTCAGTACGCTTATTAAATTTCATGAAAGTAAAAAGTGTTACCTTTTAGATAATAAAGATTTTCCACTATCAGCGAGAGAAATCTGAGATTCAATAAATTCCTTCATAAATTTTTTAGCACTTGAGCTTTTCTTTGCTGCATAATATCATAAGTAAGTTACTCTTCTAGAAAGTCAAAAAAAGTAACGAACTAGTATTTACTAAATAGAAAATTACTCAAGTAAACCTTTTTCATAGACAATATAAAAACGATTTTAAATTTTTATTTCATAAAAGAAAATCTTTGAAAATTGATTAAAATTCTATTGAATCAATTTGTAAACGTAAATGGCATAAAACAAAACATTATTTTAATAAAAATTACCTTGGTAGTTTTCCATAATTAGTTTAAGCTGTGACTTCGTTACGCCCTGGTTAGTTAAAAGATACAAGAAACTTGAAACTATAACTTGACTTGAGTAGCTTTCATCAGACATAACTGAAATCAGTTGAGAAAAATCCTAAAGGATAGTTTTATTTAAAAATCTTTAATATTAACTATCATACTTTATATAATATAGAGTAAGGAAACCGATAAAGTATGCGTTTTAAGTGTTAAGCAATAATTTTCAATAAAAAGAGTGGTCAAAAAATTAAAAACGACAATAACCTTAACATATATTATTAAACCAATAAAGTAAACCATAAAAAATGTAATATTAATTCTTTTAATGCAAATAAACAAACAAATTTTGAAAAGAAAAACGTTAAAATAAAATAAAACAGATTGTACTTTTATTATAAGTAAGTAGATATAAGTTTCATTTAGTTTGGAGTTATAAAACTTGTCTCATAACTGTAAAATACGCACTTTTGCATGGGTTCAAAGTGCATACCTTATATATATTCCTACTAATGTTTATTTTTATTAGGAAAGAATGATAATGATGTGGAGATAATTAAGTTTATTGAATTTTAGACTTATACTTTTTAAGGTTACCATTTTAATTTCTCTAAAGTTATCAAACTCAGTGTTTCTCAAAGTGTGCGTGTAAATTATTCAATTGTGCAGGAATAAGTGCAGTTTTAAACTTAGAGTTTATTAAATGACTCAGTGTTTCATGCTCTAAGTAATGTTCATAAATTGTAAAATCATTAATAATAACAATAAAATAAATTTACATGAAACACTGTCTATTTTATTAAACTCTTAGTCTAAGACTGTATGTTTTTATAAAGTTTCTTTATTATTCTTAATTAATTGTGGATTAAGTTTTTCTCAATAGTTTCAGTAATATAATAGTAGTGAGTGTGTTTTTAAAACATTTACACACTTTTAATCTATTAACTTTGTGCTATTAATTTCGGTATACTATCAAAATCCACCCGATTTTTTTTTAATTTTCTTTATCTGTTAATTTATTTTTTGTTTTTTTTTCACTATCACTTTTACCCCTAACCCTTACCCTCGATCGGTAAGTGGTTCTCGAATTTTACTGGGTGGATTTTTATCGGGTGGATTTTGAACGAGGGTGAATTTTGATCGCGGGTTGATTTTGAACGTGTCCCTTTTTTTTTTTTTAATAATTATGCAAACTAATAAGTTCTACAGAAATCCTAGCAAAAAAATATTTTATTTATAATTTGTATTATAACTGTTATTTAAAACCTTTCAAGAAAACTTTTTTATCTGTACTAAGAAAAAAAACGAAAAAACTTTGGCACAACAAAATTAAAATAAATTCTAACAAAACTTAACCATTTGTCTACAGTAAAATAAAAGTATTAAATCTTAAAACTAATAGTAAACCGAGTAGCTAGCTTCAAGCAAGTTTGCAATTTGAAAATAAAAGTCTTAAAGTAAGCTTAATCACTCATAGTGATCTAATTTTTTGATGAAGTTAAAACATATTGTTTTTTACTGCGGTACTTTAATGTATGTTTTTAAAATAAAAGAAGTTAATACAAGATCAGATAAAAGATAAACTGTAATATAAACAAAATGACTAACAACGATTAAATAAGAAATAAATATATGTATAGAAGTCTTTATGATGTTTAATCTGTAAAGTTCAAAAATAAGAGGTTTGAATTTATTTTAAAAACTCTATTGAAAAGAATTTCAGATTAAGAAAATGCTGCTTTTGTTTGGTTGAAAATAAAAAAGTAAACTGAACATGTGTTAAAAAGTTACAGTTATTTTAAAACATTTATAGCAATATTATAAAATTTAAAATTTTAAAGTCGTCCATAGGTATGTCAATTATTTTTTGTGATTATTTTGTCTTTATCTTAATACTGTATATAAAACCTGTTATATTTCAAAAAAATCGACAAAGTTTTATGATATACTCGTTATATTGTTTGGATTACTTTAATCTTCTTCAGCTTGTTGGGGAAGAAGAATCTTAAAGTAACCCAAACAATATAACAAGTATAACATAAAACTTTTTCGATTTTTTAGAAATATAGTAGGTTTTGTATATACTAGTAAAATATTTATAACAAACACTGTACAGTACATACTTATAAAATACTCTAATATTATACCTTGAAAGCAAAGACCAACTGAGTATAAATCTTAATGCTGTAAAATAAAATATAAACCAAATTAAAAGTATTCTAGCAAGATTTTTACAAGATTCTTGGTTTTCAAACAACTTTAATAAATTTATAAAAACTGTTTGATACCATAAATCTTACCTCTTTTACGTTAGCTGTTTCCACCATAGAAATTGCAGCTTTATTAGCTTGAACTTTATGCGTGCTCACGTGGTTCCAGCACATTGAGTACACAACATCACCCTCATCCATATCGTCTACGTATGAAAAAGATGACAGGGCAGCTTCTAATTTTCTAAAATGGTCCTCACCTATACACATTACGCAACTTTTTTTTTGTTTATATTCTAAAAAATAATGTGAAAAGAAAGTTCTTAAATCTATATCTGGTTTCCCCAAAGTGTAGGAAAATTAATTGTTGGGGCGAAAAAGTAGGTGGGTAACTAATTCGATATAAAGGAGCGATGTCTAATAAATGATGGCCATCTTTTTTTGAATTTCCGCAAATGGGTCGTTTATGAAAATGAGTTTCAAACATTGTTCTATATAAACAGTTTTTACGTTTAACTTGTAGCTATTAAAGTTATAGTGAAAATTTTTAAGTCTAAAAGTTTTATGTTAGATATTTTTTTTTCAATATTCGATTATTGATTTCTTTTGAAGAATATGAACTACTGTAGTTAAAGTAGTCAATAAAAAATGTTTAACCTTTTAAACTTTGTTGAAAAAAAGATCTTTTGCGAAAAAACCTTTGTTGATTTTTTTTGTTTACTGTTCTTAAAAAGAATTTTGTTATGAGTTTTTAGAAGAACAATAATAAGAAATATTTTTATATTTTTGTAACTATAAATCTATCTTCATGGCACATTAAATGTTTTAACAACAAATAGTTGTTTTTTTATCGAAAATATATTGCCTGTATAAACTCTTACTTGTATCCTTACTGCTGCAATGTTTTATAACTGTAGCTACGATGATATCCTTTGCTCGAAAAATTACATTGCTGTTTTTATTCACAAATGCAGAAAGTTCATGATTTTTTATAGTTTTTTCTAATGCAATTATCCAAGCAGGACTTTGATCATTTTCAGGTGTGTTCTATACAAATTTTAAACAATTTACAGTATAAGTTTAGTTCAGATGGTCTAAAAATCTAGTGATAATTATCTTTTAAAATGTGAATTATTCTGTTCTAGTACTTAAGTTTCAATTGCTTCTTAGTTAGTTTACCTAGGTTGTCAAGTTTTAATGTTAAAAAAACTTATTAAACAGATATTTAAGGCTTATTGAACTTAACTTGAATGTTGATTTTAAGCAGATATAAACTAGTTTATTTCTAAATTAAACTTACTAAAAGTATTACTTATTTGATAAAAATTTAATATTTTTTATAAGGCTAACAAAATTTAAAACACTTCGTTACTTGAACAAACTTTTGCAAAACAGCTTTTTTGAAAAGGTTCTATTTTTACTTAAAGAATAATATTTTTTGAAACTAACGCTTTATATGAAAACTTAATTCTATGAATAAGGAATTAGTTAACTATTTTTTATAAATATTGGTGTTAACACTTTTTATAATATTGACTATTTGTTTTTTGTTTTTTCACAATGTCTTTGAACCCTAATTTTGTTGTTTTTGAAATAAGAGTAGTTGAAAATTCTACAAATGGATTCATTTAAGTTGATAAATTTTTGCAAATGTTATATTAAAGTTTTACAACATTTAATATACTTATTTTTAAAATACCTTTATACGGTACTTCGTTTTTAGGTTTTTAGATTGTCAAGGTTTAAAAAATAGTTACGTCTTAAAGAAAACGTATTTTAAAAATCTAGTATCATCAAAAACTTTTTTCTAAAAATGTTGGCTTAAATTTAAATTAAAAATTAAGTTTTAAGCTAAAAGTTAAAAATATTTACCATTAGAGTAGAAAGAATATGTTGTGAAGGATGCTTAATTTCTGCGATTTTGTTAAGTAGTGCATCTTTGATATCTCCTTCTGAACGTTCGAGCATATAGTTGAGAGTCATTTGACATCCTTGTCTATCGTTCCACTCATCAGAGCTCTGAACCCATTTATTGTCAATACAGCTTAGTAGCAAGTCAGTCCAAATGTTTCTGTGATAATAGCTTTGTATAAGTAATACTTAGTTTTTGAAAATAAAATAAAAAGTAAAAAAAAATAGTTATACTGTGACAGTCTGATGTTGCAAAAAATTATATTTTACTTATAACTTTTTAAATATAGGTTTAGTTTTTTCTAACCTAGTTTAAATATTTAACAACTTTGAACGGTTTTTTAATCAAAACATTTATATTTTATTAGTTAAACAAAATAGTTTAATGTTTTTCAACATCTTACAGAGCGCTCGGAATTTCTTCAATAAGAATGTAGTTTTCAACGTCTCTCCAAGTGTCCATGAGTTTTCTACTGTCTTGTTCGGTTACCCATTTTTCTAACTTGCCAAACATAGCCGCACTGTCGTAGTTGTCAGCTGTAATTGCTTTAACAAATGTCTGGACTGCATCAAACTTTTCTTTAATTAGTGGTAAGACTTCAGATTGTAATTCCCTAAACTTAATTCCGGTGTCTACATAATTCCGACTAAATATGTTTCTTTCTCCTGTTAAATTGCTGTATTTGTTGTTTCTACCAAAAAGAACATTATATTGTACTGTTCAAGAATCAATTCCAATTTATTATTTTAGTCACTGATAATTAAGAAAATTTATTTTGTACTTATGTACAATTTTAGTTTTTTTCGTTATCAACAACGCTTAGTTTTAAACTATCATGGTGTTGTACATTTATATTCTTCAAGTTATTTAAGTTTAACATCAAAGTAAGTGTACTTATTAATATTGTTAACTAAAAAAACTTTTAATTTAATATTTTAAAACCAATAATAAGTAATGTATTCATGTGTCTAAAGAAATGTAAATGACCTTTAATGAAAAAAATGTATTTCATTATAAAGTTTTTTCAAGCAGATTTTTTTTTAATTTAACTAAGCTAGTATTTTTAATACTATGATAAACTCTTTATAGCTTGGTATTTAATACATTGAAAAAACTGTAGTATAAAAGGTCTCATAGAAAAACTTGAAAAAAACTTAAAGTTCATAACTTAGAGATATAACTTATTTTACTAACTTGATGATATAGACTTTGATCGAGTTATACTTTTCAGCTCCAAATTTATTGTGGATTTTTGTAATAAGATATTCTGTTGTAATATTTGCTTATTTGATTTAGTTAATGATCTTAGCAAATTTATATTTTAGAATTATTTTAAAATATCTATATAGAAAACTTGTATTAATTTAATAAAATTTAAGAAAGTTAGCAAAAGTAAATTGCTAAATTTTAAATTTTATGTTATTATTTCAAAATAAGAGCAGTCATGTGCTGATTTAAAAAAGGAGTAAAGCGGTATCAAAACAAGCTGGTAATAAAATATATTCTAAAAAGCATAATAGTCTTATTTAGTTTAATATATTTTATAATATTTACTAAAGTTAACATAGAAAAATTACAAGTGCTACCACAAACTAAGAACCTAGATCTAGCCTGTCAAGTAAACGCGTCCAGTTCGCGATTTTATTTTCGTTGAAATAAACATTTACAAAACAAACTAAATAAATAAACCTCCTTTTGATTAAGACCTATGAACAAGATTTTAGTTGTGAGTAAAATGGTATAGTTTTTTGATTATTTCATTATATTTTAACTGTTAAACAAAATATACGACAGCTTATTAAATAACGATTTTTTTTTTATAAATCAGGCCAGTGTTTAAAAAAAACGACTCCTACTATAGACAAAATTATAGTCTAGTTTTATTATTTAAATTATTTTGCCTAGCTTTACTTATTAGTGGATCGATAAAAAAAAGTTTAATGGGTAGGTGTCAAAAATTGCACGAAGGGAAGTTTTTGTACGAAGGGTCAATTTGCATGAAGACACTTTTGCACAGCGTCAATTTGGCACGGGTTGATTTTTTTTTTTTTACTATCACTGTTACCCCTAACTCTTACAATTGATCGATATTTTTTCCTTTTTTTCTTATCATTTTCTTTTTGTTTATTTTATCTTCTATCACTGTAACCCTTGATCAGTATTTTTTTTTCTTATCATTGTTATTTTTTTATTTATTTTTTCTTAAATTTTATTTTTTACTCTCGTACAAAACTGTCACTCATGCAAAAATTACCCTCCGTGCGAGAGTGATTTCATGAAAAATTGACAAATCGCGCATAAGTGACCCTTCTTGCAAAGCTGACCCTTTCGATTTCATATAAGTCAAATAAAAAGGATTAAACTTTATTTTAAAAGTCGTAAAACTCTATCAATGTTTAATTTGTTTTTTTTACACTAGTTTGAAAGTTTTAAAATATTAGTGTTATGTTTAAGTTATTAAACTTATTGTTGTTATAAAATATTTGTCTATTTAACAAGAGCCTGGTTATCATTTTAAACAACATTTTTATGCTTATATATATACTTATTAATGTTTGTTATTTTCGCTTAACAAAATGATTAAACTCAACGATAACTTAAATATAACAAACATTAAAGTTCTTAGTAGTGAATTATGTCAAAATATAAATTATTTTTAATATGTTTATTTTACTCCCAATAACTGCTAGTCTTAATTCAATAATATTGGGCAATTTGACATAATATTTAGACTAGTTTATATTTTTTTTTCTAATTAACTATTTAGATTTTTTTATCTAAAACACTATAAGAGTATAAATATGAAATTCATTAATTCTAAACATTTTTATTGTATATCAAAAGCATACAATTCAACTTACTTGTACACAGCTAACTGAGTTTACAAAGCGATTTCTTTTTATTTGATAGTTGCAAGTCTCGACAATTTGATTAAATTGGTTTAAACCAATACTATCTTCTATAAAAGGAAAATAATCCTGTTTTAAACACAAATTAAACTAATTTCAAAAATTATATTAAAAAAATATTAAACAAGTTTAGTGTTTAAGTAGTCAAGTTACTATAAGAGTAATAAGTAAAAACTTACATATGCTTTACTTTGTGTAAAAGCATTAGTTACGCTATTTATATCCAAAGACGGAATCCTTATTTTCAAGTCTTTAGTTGGCTGCAGCGACCTTATAGTGAATTCCATTTCTGAAATTTCATTGTTAACCACGTTTACACTTGGTACGGAAACTGTTTGTTCATCATTGTAGTTTGAAGAAACATCAATCTGTTTTGAATATATTGTAAGAAATTATTTTTTCTATAAGTTAAACCTAAGTTTATCAAAAAAAAAGTCTGAAAATGTAATTACAAAAGCTTTTACTAATTGCAGCATTTTGTATTTTAGCCTTTATTAGTTTTATTAACTAATAAAAATTAATGTTAACATAGATAATAAAACTTGAAACATTAATTGTTATATAAAGTTCAATACTGTATTACCTGCTGTTCAGCTGGCTTAAATTTTGCAAGTAGTTTAGAAATTATTGCCTTCTTGATATTCGTAATAAATGGCTTCTCATTTTGGTGATGCATGACTTTTGTAATCTATATGATTTTTCATAAGTGTTTAGTATTGCGATATATTATTAAAACAGTTTTTAGAGTTTTTCTTTTCTTTTTGAAGAAAAACTTTCAATTTAAGTTTAATTTAAACAATTCTTAAACTACATAAGCTTTTAAAGGAGATTTTTTACAATAAAGCAATCGTTATAAATTTTTGTGTGGAAAAGATTTTTTACTTTATAAGTGTAGAATTACAATCAGTACATATTTAACTAGTTTTAAATTATATAAATGAGATAATAGTAATATATTTAACTTTTTTTGAAAACTTTAAAAAAAATCTAAAATCGCAGTAGAAAAAAACTTTATAACTTTAAAATGTAATTTTAAACTCACTTTAACCCCATTATGATGGAAATAAATACTTCCTCTTTCTAGTTTGTGAACTAGCTTTTTAGAATGAGATCTAGTTTCAAAGCCACTTTCGTTTTCGTTACCATGAGTAGTTACAGAGCAAGAATCCAACGAAAGTTGTGCTGAACATCTTGAATAAGACCTGACTCGAACTTCATCACATCTATACACATTTTATTATTTAAGTATCATAAAAGTTTACATATTTTAACAACGAGTTCTAACATATTTATACAATGGAACTTAGTTAAAATATATAAGTTATCGAAATTATTTTTCTAAAACTCTTTTTACACTGTGTTAAAAAAACATAAGTATATTCCTTTTTTTTAAGTGTGTATTATAATAGGAAACAAAGTTGAAACCGTATCTGAAGACTGCTCTCAGAACGCATTGGTTTTGACCTGTCACCTGGTTCTATGGTTCCAGAATATTCATAAACATACTCCTTTCCAACCTCAAAGGGTTGTGATGCTATAAAAACAATGTTATCTACTAGCTAAACTTCTTTAAAATTGAACTTATAAATATTTATGAAAATACATCAGTTTAATTATTTTAAGACGATAAAAGTCTAACACATTGATATTACGTAAACTCAAACTAAAAGTAAGTTTGTATTTTGAAAAGCAACTTATTTTTAATCATATATCACTTTTTTTTTATAAAATCAGATAAAAACCTCCGCATTCTCCTTCATAATTCAACTTCAAGGACTTCACACCTGTTAATTATTTCTTGTATCATTATACTTTTTTACATAGAAAACACTTATTTAGCGTTTAAAAAGTACGTGCTGTAACTAAAACAGTAATTAATTTTCTTTACATTAATTTTTGAGCTAATTTCAAATTCTAACAAAATGTATTAGCTAAAAAAAAATAAGACAAATATATAGAAATCTCTTCATTTCTTTATTGTTTTAAAACTTTAAAAAAATAAATAAATACTAAATAAATGAACTTTATCAATACTAAATAAGTGAACTACTTTATATGCAGACTTAATTACTAAAAACCCTGTAGCTTTTAAAAATTACAATTTAGTTAAAAAACACAATTACTAAGTTTTTTATTAAATTAGTTTAATTTTTAATTAAGTTAGACAACAGCTTGCTTTAAAGAGAGTCCACGTGGTTTGTATACAAGTTTATATCTAAAATAAATATAAATCAATTTAGTTTTAAGCAAGTAATTGTATATTTTTGCAGCTTTATCGAATATATGTTTTTTCAATTTCTGTATTATTTCTTTCAATTTTAAGGAAAGTATTTTTTTTTAAGTTGTTAGATAAAAAAGATTAATTTTAGTGCTTGTTTATCTTATGTTTTGTTTTTATATCGTGTCTTAAATAAACAAAACATAAAGTAAGCTTTCATACAAATTAACAGCTATATTATGCTACTCTAAAAGTTTTAGAAAATATTGGTCAGAAAAAACTCAATAAAAATTGTATAACGACACCATATATATTAAAATATTTAAAAATACTTACAAAGATTTCAACAGTTGTACATTTACGAAAGACTTGTTTGTACATTAAACATGCATATAATAGTTAGTACTTGGAAACTTTATAATTAAACGTACTTCTAATTTTATTTCTTAATTTTACCAATTTTTAGTATGTATATGACTATTGAAAGTTTTGCTAAAAAAAAATTAACACTATGTTTTTTTATTGGGCTAAATATTACATTTATAATTGCATAATATTTTGTTATAGAATAGTCTTTAGGGAAAATTTTAAGCTAATCAAGTTTGTTGTATTTTTAGTGGTACTTTTGTTCTTAAAATAAGAGTATTAAATATAGATGTAAACTTTTTTATCAACTAGTATCGACTTTAAAAGAAAATACTATTTCTAAAATATATTAAATTGAGTAGAAAATATACTTATTAGTTATAGAATCATAAGTTTTTTTAACTACTTTTAGTTCTATTTCATTTCTTCAGGTATCTACAAAACGCACTTAAAATCATAGAAGAATAACAATAAAGTCTTATGTTAACGTTTTTTTTTCAACTCTTATAAAAGTAAGTATACAATAGCAAAAGTATAAATTTTGCTTTGCTTTTTAATTATATTTATACATATACGAAAGCGTTATTAAATTATTTAGTTATATTTTTTGTTACTTGATTTGATTAGCTGTTGAGAGCGTTCAACTAGCTAACCGTTTTATTAAAACCTTAAATACTATATTTTCTAAAATGTCAACCCAACATTGACTATTGCATTTAAATTTAATATTGTACAAATGTCTAAAAGATTGAGTAGTTGTAAAACTAACAAACAAAACTATATACTTAAAAATACAAACCTAAAAAAATATTCTAATTTAATTAGTACAAATAATTCTACAAATTTTTTTTTAAACTCAAATACAAACAAGTTTGCATCATTGCCAAAACTTATAATTTTTTTAAGTAAAATTAATTAATTACTTTTATTAATTTTACTTAAAACAAACTATATTTTATTAAAACTTTATATTTAAACCAAGTGAAGTCCAAGATTTACACTTACTTGAAAGTAGCAGATATGAAAGCGCTACATAAAGAAAAATCTTCATAATCTCAACTTGTATCAACGATACCGGCTGGCTATATTTACTTTACAAAAAACTGAAACAGATTTATTTATTACATTCAAAAATAACATTACGAAATAAAATTTTAACCTTTGTTTGACTAAAAATTATTTCTGTATTCCTACATAGTGTTTCTTTAAAACAAATACAACTGTTTGCAAACAATTATTGAATTGTCAACAATTAGTTGAAGATTAAATATTGCAAACTACATGTGTGTTTAAAAACACATTTTTTAAACCACTTTGACCTTTATTATTAATTGATATTGAAACTGTGTATACCAATTAAGTTCATGTCTATTACATTAAAAAATAATTAAATATTAAAAAACAATTTAAATAAAACTAAAAAATAAGTAAATTAAATTTTAGAGTTTACAGACTTTAAAATAATTTGATAATTTTATATTAATTTCAATTAATTATTTATATATATTTTTGAATGTTTTTGGCTATAGTTTTTATCTTAAACGCAATGACCTTAACTTTATTAGCATTACCCTATTCAATTAGTAAAAAAATTCCTTGTTCCACAGTTAAGTTTAAAATTTCCTATTGTTTCATTTAACAATAAGTATAAAATAATTTTTACTTTACTTTTTTATAGTCAGTGCGTATGAACAGTATTTTAAAGTCAAACTTTTACGCAGTTGTTTAATCTAATACTTTATTCTATCATATAACCAACTTTAAATGTTTATTCTGAAAATAAAAACACTTTTTTGTATTTCTAAAAATGTTTATTGAATATTTCGTTTGTTTATCATAAAAATCTCCATATAAATAATCAATTAAACATAAGTTTTACAAAAGCGTCTTTAACAATTTTTTTACGTAATAAAACTAAAAAGCTTTAATTAGTTTTTAATAACAAAATACAGCACTAAGTAGAACCTATTTAGCCGGAGTTTAAGCTTGTGAAAAACTTACTTGGTACCAAAAATTTTAAAATTCAAAAGTCATAAGTCAAAACTTAAAGAAGATATTTGCATCTCATTTTTCTATCATTTAGTATACAGAAAATATTTATCCTATTTCTTTAACAATCGACTCATTAATTACAAATGTCCTTTTATAAACCAAAAAATAGTATGTTACTTACAAAAAAAAAAAAAGAATATAAATAAATTAAAACAACTTAGCACTGAATTTATATATAATGAAATGATTTTGTTTTACTTAAACTTAACACTTAAAAATTTTGAAAGTAACGTGAAACTGTAAAAGATAGCAATTTACCTTGATAATAGAAGTATAAACCCAAAAACAATCATGTGTTTATAAAAAAGAAGCTTTTTACTTTGTTTTTCTTGCAATTGGACTATGACCTGTTCTTGCATTTGTGTTTGCAATATGATAAAAGTTTTGAATGATACTTTGATATTTATTTGTTTTAGGCTAAGATTTAATTGTCTCGTTTTATTACAAGTTTAATTAATAAAAATATATTTATCAAATGATAATCTTTATTTAAACTGTTAAATCTTTTAGTTTATTTCATGATAAGTTAAAGTTTGTTTTATCCGTAACTAAGATATGTGTTCAGGAACTTGCTTTAAAGGAATTGTAAAATCAATAATTGATAAAAACTAGCAGATAAAAAAGTGCTTATTAAACCCTTATGTGCTCAACAAATAAATATTACAATTAAATCAAGTTCTTACCCAATATAAAAGTACCTTTCTAGAAAAAAAAGTTCTAACTTGGTTTATTTTTTCATTAGCTATCTGTAAACCTTTATTTTTTTAGTCTTTTAAAAGTTTTAATAAAGTCATCGAAAAAATTGCCTAAACGAGGTATTAAGGATATTGAGAACTTTAATCAGGAAGTTTTTGAAGGTTAAAATTACAAAAAATTACTTTAACCTAATTCTAAGATTCAGTAACATTTAAAAATTTACACTATTTACAAATTTATCAAACAATTATAGCGACTGTGTCAATTTGTAAATTAATGACTTTGAATGTTCTATAGATATAAAGTTCTTTCTAGTTGGCAGAAACTTATAGAAAATAGGTTGATTTAATAAAAAAAATGTTCAACTAAGTTTTACTTAGTTTACTACGACTAACTAAAAATATGTTCAACAAAAAATGTTAATATAAACCGAATGAATCAGAATTATTACTTACTCTAAATAAAGTTGACAGTATATTTGTATAATTTGTTAAAAAGTAAAAATTAGCTGTTTAAAGAAAATTATATGTCGTCGGCCGGATAATTATCCTTCAATCTGTGGTTTGCCGATCTCTTTTCTGAAACTTTTTTTTTTAATTCAATCTAAATATTTTACATCAAATATTAAGCAAACTTATACTTTTTTGTATATATGTTTTTTATTGCGTTAATATTTCATTCAGAACCTTGGCAAAACTTTTATCAAGTAATATTAAGTCTCTTTTAAAATATCAAAGAGTTTTTCATTACTTTCTATTTTATATTTTACACTAATATTCTTAAATAAACCGGTTAAAATAATATTGTTATATAAAAAAAAAAGATTTATTACTTAAACAAAACTGTAATATATATCATGAATTAATTATTAAAAACTTTCCTACACAATTTAAAAGCTATAAACTTTAGCTAATTAGCTGTAAGTAAAAGCTTTTCTTTCATAATGTGTGTAATAATATTTATCATATTAAAAATACGAAAAGCTTTAAGGTTATATTGTACAGTAGTTCATTAAAACAGATAAATAATTTTTGAATTGTTCATATTAAGTTCAAAAATTAAGTTTTGTTTAAGTTCTTTTTTTTTTTTAGTTTTTAAGCGCACTAGAATAAACTAAAATTCTACTTTTATTTCTTTTCATGATTGTTTTCTTTATTTTTGAGTTCGTTGTTATGATTTAGTGTCAAACTGTTTTAGTATACTAATTGCTAAACAATCGATGACACCAAATTTTCAGTTAAGTCTTTTTTTTTTAATTATTAATATTTTTTATTTAAAAACAAGTATTTGAAAAACAAAAAATATATATATACGTGTTACAAGTTCCACAAAGTTGCAATAAATATTTTTACTATCTAAGAGTTAATTTTTCATTCCGTTAAAAAAATTTTGCATTTAAGTTTGTATTATGAAAATTTATAGCTCTTAAATGCTTATGCTTTGACTCATTTCATAAATTGATAAATTTTTATCTTAAAATATTAGAGCTATTTAGCTCTAAAGGCTATATTTATTTTGAAGCCAATATTTAAAAGATTTTAAAATATTTTGATGCGTATAATGCAAAAAGTATATGCTCGTTAATTACAACAAAATGTATTAGACTTAAATAAATGTTCCTTCAGTGATAACTTTTTGAAGGTTTTAATTAAAATATTTAAACATTGTATCTCTCACAGATTACTAGAGTCTATAGACAGGCTTTTTCTAACTTTTTTTTATACTACTGAACAGAAAAAAAATTCGATGACTAAAATGTGATCAAAGAATAAAGACCTTCTGGTCATCGAGAAACACACCATCTATTTACATAAATACTTTAGGATTTTAGTAAAAAAACAAAAATACTAGTAGTCTACTTAATTCATACTCAACTTTTTAGAATACTTTTTTTGCATTTTAATTTTTATTACCGCAACAAGGTATTTTTTGATTTGAAAAAATAGCACTTTGTTGTAATAAAATTATTATATTATATTTTGCTTATAATCTATACTTTATGGCAAAGACAGCGACTTAGACTATGGGAATTTACGATTTTAGTAAATAGTTTTTTAACAACTTTTTAGGTGTACCTATATCTTAAGCGAACTAAAACAATAAGCATTTTTTAAACAAGCTATTGCGTAAAACATGATCTATACTATTATAAAGTAAAACATTTATAAAACACTAGTCAGACTGGTTTTTAAACAGTTTTTATGCTAGATCTAAGGGATTTTTTTAATTAAAGTAAAACTGAAGATTTTGGTAAAAAAATAAAACTGAACAGAAATAACTGAAGTTGTTTTCTTTTATTACCTTAAAGCTGTACTAAACCCTTGTTCTAAAAAAGTAAAAAAAAAGGTAAACATACTAGTATAGAAAATAACAAAGTCACCGTTTACTTATAATATTGTTATAGAAAACGTATTTATACAAATGGGTTCAAAATGGTATATTTGTACTTAACTTCGTAAGTTTAGGTTGCTAATGAAAAAAAAAGTTCAAAATGTATAGGTACTATTATATTTTATCAAATAATTTCATATTGTTGAATACTTTTATTGTACTTTATTAGTGCGCTTCACATAATAGTTCGTTATTTATTTCAAATGTTTCTATTCAAATCATTTTTTCTTAGCATCAGACAGAGTTGCAAAGTGCTAATGTTGCTATTCCAACTAAACACTTAACAGACGTTTCGTTTTAAATTAAAATGACATCTTCGACTTTTATTTTTAATTAATTTTTCTTTTTCAATAGTAAGCCTGTATCCAGACAATGCGCGTGATAACGTTTTAGGGGTGCGAAATAACTTAGATAACCTAGTGTGTTATTCTAGTCTTAAACATGCAGATATACCAAAGTTGCAAACAAAATTAGTACAGAAAAATTAGGTATGAGAAATAACTGTATTCAGAACAGTTCATTTTGCTACGATATGACGTCATCATACGTCGCCTCTGATTAGCATTAAGTGTGTGGATTGTATATTTCGGAAGTATTTAAGTCATATTACTTTCTAAAAAAATAAAACAGTAAATTACACAGTTGTAAAACATTTAACTGGGACAGTTTAAATGATAACGTATTTATAAACAGTAGTATAAATAATTGTTTTTGTAATACCACGAACATATTTTTATCTTTCTTAAAAGTTATAAAGATTGTATAGTATTGTTTGAAACTTCGTAAATAAATTGAAAAATAAAAACTTAAGACACATTCAATATATTTTCAATTATTTAGCTAAATTTGTATTTTTTAAGAAAAAAAAATAATGAAACTATTAATCTCACCAAAAGTTGAAACTTTTAAATATCAAAAACTGACCATTTGTCAAAAAAATAAATAATCTGATACTCGTAACCCTTAAGGGACAGCAGCTTAAAATAGTAAAAGAATAAATAATTTTTGAAAACTTGTAATTAGAAAGCCAAGATTCTAGCACATTTAAGAGCTTCACACCAAACTCAAATCCGACCCGCGCACAACTTTCACCTGACCAAATAAGAGGAAAGCTTAACGACCAAGGGTAAGGGGTAACACTTATAGTAAGAAGTAAATTAAAAAAATTGGTGAGAATGGTCGGCGGATGGGAATTGTTAGTATACCGAAACTAAAACGTTCCATCTATTACAAATTTATGCTAGTTGGCGCGAACCGATTTAAACGGTTTTTGCTTATTTTCTTTAAAATCGATGGTCAAACAAAGCACTACTTCAACAAAAGAGTATTTTATTTTTGTTTTATAGTTTAAAACGACTATTTTTAACTTTTATTTATTAAACTTAATTGGTAATTATATCAAAATTTGCTTTTTTTTTTGTCAATATTTTTTTAACAATACTCTAAAAATAATCAAAGATTAAGGTATTTTCCGCACGCGTCGCCTATTATATACATGTATTTACCTTTAAATTGCTCAAATTCAATAGATTAAATGATAATAACACATTGACAACGTATGCGCTTTTTATACAATGCACAGCTTCTTTTCAGTTTTAGCCGACATTTTCTCTAATACACCCTTGAAGATTTTTTAATTTTCATATAATAATTTCAGTAGAAAGAGCTCTTTTTTATTATTAATACCTAATATCTACTAAATCTTTAACCTGTTAAAAACAAATTTAAAAATTTAAGTTTAATTTGCCTAATTTTTTATGTGAAAAACATACATATTTTTGAAATAGAAAAAAGCAGAGCAAAAAACATAGAGCTAATACTTAAAGTCTGATAACTTTTGCTTTGATAGGACTTTTTAATCTCAATAAAAACAACGTTAGAGTAAATTTTTATAAAATTTTAAAAATATTTATTATTTAGAAACTCATAGCCAATTAAGAGCGATTTTGACCTACTGTTCCCTAAAGATCTATATCTAATAGTTAGATTTCACAAATCCTCAAATCACCGTATGTTTAAACTTAATTATTTGTAAGAGGACTTACAAACATTTTATTTCAAAGAACTCGGTTATAAAAGAATGTTTCTCATTATTAGAAACAACTTTAATAAATGCTAAAAAACTAAACCAACATTATGGTAGATATTAAGATTTAATTTTAGTTTACGAGCTATATTTAAACTAATAAAAATCTAAAATTATTTAGAAAAAAAATAATTTGAAAATTGCTTACGAAATCAAATCAGTTTTGAAAACTAGTTTATAAAAAAAATTACCATTTAAATTAATCAAGTTCTACAAACTTAAGTCTGAAAACCTTACGAATTAACCATAATAAACATATTAGTTACTGAATGAACTTATAATGAACTACACTTCAAACGAAACTGTAACTTTGTATAAAAGAAAAAAAATTAACATTATGGCGTAACTGTAAATTGTTTGGATTTAAATTTAAAGTTTATACAGCTTTACATCTTTTTAATTTGTTTAATCTGGAATTTTAGATTGGTTTCAAAAATTAAAATAATTATTTGTAACAATAATTACATAACTTTCATTATAAGATTTTTATTTTTTAGTGAAGTGTCCTAAAGTGAGGGAAGGAATCAAGTAATAAACTCATTTCGCTTAATGTAGTCCTTCTGTCAGCGTTTGCAATTTCCACAATCTCACAGATATATGCTTTACAGGTTTCTTGTTTTCAGAGATTAACTCGCATAAATTTTTAGCAAATAAACGCTAACACAAAGTCTCTTTTGATTCAAACAAAGTTTGATAAATGCATACTATTTTATTTAAATAAGTTTCCAAAAAAATTTACTGTAAAGTTTTTCTCTCTTTTAGTTTCGTTAAATTTTGTAGTACAAAAATAATCATCCTGAAAAATAAACAGAAAACGGTTAAAATTATCAAAATAATCAAGTTTGTCTCAAAAGTACAAACTATTTAATTTACTTTAATAAGTTATTACAAATATGTTCCCATAAGTTGAAAAAAATTAGCAGTTAAATTGTAAATAAATTTGAAACCGATTCCTAAAGTATTTTATTCCAAGAAAAATGGAAATCAAGTCTCCTTAATCTAGAAATACAGTTAAAGTACATTTCACATTTTAAACTTTATTTCAAAATTATTTTTTTTAGACAAAATTGTTTTATGTTTCTAGAACTAATTACTTTTTATTTTATAAAAAATGTTTGTGACAAAATTAATTAAAACTGAAAATTTCAAAACTTAAAATGTAACTACTATAAAGCTCAGTGATTTAAGTAAAAGCTTAATAATAATAAAGTTATTCCAACAAGATAACTATACAACAATAACTTGAAGTTAATCTTTAGAATTTAAGTGCAGTTACTCAATAACAAAAAAAAATTCATTATCATTTATTTATGATCTTTAAAAATAACTTATAATTAATAATTTTTATTAAAACTTAAATATATTACCTAAAAAAAACAAATAAAAATATTATTAAGTTAAAATTCGTAACAAAACACATTACTTACATAAATGTGAACAATGTTAACTGTATATCAAAAAACGTTAATAATTTTTAAGTTAAGATGATTTTCAATGCTTAAACTCCATACATTCACTTTTTAAACTTTAAAACCCATTCGAAGTGTACAAACTTGCGTTAAGTACAACACCATGTCCATGTTACCTTATCAGAGTCCAACTTGCACATTCAAATTATTTAACTTCTTTATCAACTCATGTATTTTGTCACCCCTAAAAATTAAAACTGTTAAAAATCTATTCAACTACAATAACAGGATTTAATAAACAAACTACAGAATAGATAAGATAGAAAATTATTTCATTGAAAATATGAATCTACACAATTTTCTTACTCCTAGTATACTTATATATCAGTCGGTTACTTAAAAACTATATATTGCTTTCGAAGTTCTCTTTTCTCAAAGTAAATTTTAAACTCAAAGAGTTCAAAAATTATTTAAGAATTAACTTAAAGTCTTCAAAGAAATCTTTGCAAAGATAAAGAAAATATGAATTTTTTATAAAGACTTTTTATAGATTTTAGTTTTCATTTTTTGGGTAATTTTTAAGCCATGTAAGTATGTACTACTTCAATATTTGAAAGCCCCTGATAACTTAGCTGAAAAAACTATAAATATCAAAAACAAGATTATAAGTAAAATAATTTTCTTTCAATGAAGTAGTCAACCTATTACTATATATTAATATTTATAATTATTAACTAAAAATTGTAGAAAGTAAGTTGAGCTCATAACATTTCAGTTCTATTGTCTATCTTACCTTAAAAATTGTAAAATTACAATTAAACAACTTACTCTTCTAATAATATTTGAGTAAGTTGGCTGTTTTGGAGTGCAGTTTTAGTCATTTGTGATACATTGCTTCCGTATTTTTCTGATTTAGCAACTAAACCATCCTGATTATGAGATTGTTTTAATGCAATCTGCTTCAACTGGTACTTATGTTTTATTTTCACTTGTTTGATAGAGTTGTCCAGCTTTTTTATATGAGTCGAGATTTTTCTTAACTCTTTACCCATGTTTATTTCAGCCTAGAAAATTATATAAGATTTTAGTGACAAAAGTAAAAGGTACACTTAAATTAATTTATATCCTTTTAGATATAACTTTCCTTTGACATAATTTTTACATAAATATTTAAGGTAAATCACAATATATATATATATCACAACAACAAATCATGCCATTTACATAGCCTAGAAATTATGAAAGCCAAAAAAAATTATCACCAAATAAAAAACAGAAAGACAGTGTGCCGCTTACGCGGTAATTGTCTCTTTTTTACTTTCTTCTTTTTTCTCAAGCGAGTATAAATTCAACAATCTCGAGTAATATAGAGTTCTTTTAGTTTCTACTGCATTGCAGCGGACTGAACTCAGTGCAGCTTTTCGCTGCACTTAAGTTTTAATGGTTTCAATCTTGTTGTCGAGTTGATTTCGATTTTAGAATAGTTTTTGAGTTTGGTTTAAACATTTAGTTTTTAGTTTCTTTTATTCGAGTATTGTCGTCTTTTAAAAGAATTGATAATTTGGTTTATTAGTGTAATGTTGTGCAGTATTTTATCATCTTTTCGTTTCGCAAATTCATTGTAAATATAATCATTATCACAGATTCGAACTCAGTTTAAATTAGTATAAGTAACTGATTTATTAAACCTTTAGTAAATAGTAAGTAAGTCATATTAGTTATTTAAGTCAACTATAATTTAAGCGTTATCTTGGGGGCATCTACTATACAAGTTAGAGCGCACGTTGCGTTGTAAATCAGGCCAATAATAGTGTATAAGTAGAACACTTTGGGTTAGCGACAACAGCAATCCTGTCTTCACAACCAAAATATGTATTTTAAAAGAACAAAAATACCAATCAATAACAAAATAGCAAAAATTTAAATTAAAATAAGAACAAACAAGACAAAACAAAATATAAGTTAACTTGTACATAAGTTGTTTTTAAGATAAGCTAATCAAAGTTATTCAATTTTAATTGAAACGTCATGTGTTTATTATGATTCTTTAAAAAAAAATTGCTATGTGCTTTATATTGTTCTGATGAAACGTGCTAAACGTTGAAACTTAGTAAAAAGTACGAACATTAGTTGTTTTTTGTATTATAAATACATATATACATTTATAAATCTAACGAGCAGTTGAAAATATGTTTTTTTATATGTGTGGTGTCAGTACCTCAATATCAAAAAGTGCAAAAAAATTATCAGAAATACATGACTTTAAAATTTAAATAAGTTAAACAAACTCGAGATAAAATTGGATTAAATTGTTGTGATTTGCTACTTGAAATAATTTCAGATAACTTTTTCATGAGCATCTCTTGTCTATCTTTCATGTCTTCGAAATCACTAGCTATTTTTCCAGCTGTATCTGTCAGTTCGTTTCTAAAAAAGTAACAAATAATCATTAGCAAAATGTTCATAGCAATTTCACTTTGAAAAAACTATCATTATATTAAAATTAAAGAAAATTGCTTAATAATATAAATACAAGTTTAATAAAT
This sequence comes from Thalia democratica, assembly GCF_965202585.1. Taxonomy (NCBI): domain Eukaryota; kingdom Metazoa; phylum Chordata; class Thaliacea; order Salpida; family Salpidae; genus Thalia; species Thalia democratica. Next base: position 44,686,346 of record NC_139166.1, on the reverse strand, counting down.
AATATTCATTTTATAAATATAAAACGATTTATCAAATCATCACAAGAAATTTTTAATATCATAGTTAACAATAACTTTATAATTTTAAAAGAAAAAGCTAGCTTAAACAGAAAACTTATTAATACTTTTGATTCAATCATAAGAAAAGCTCAGAATTTTTATACGGCTTTAACTTTAACAAAATTTTTAAATGCTAAACAAAACATCATACTTAAATAGTTAGTGAAGTAAAGTTTATTGTAAAATACTATATTTTAGTTTTACAGCACCGTTTAGATATATATTAGTTATACATTTTATAACAATAACAATAATTTTTATTCTTATTAACAATTTTAAGAACTATTTTTTAAAATCAATTTCATTAAATGTATACTTAGGTTTTAAGGCCATTGGTCAACAAAATTTTTACAAAAATTAACGTTGGTTATTAAATGATAACTAAAGTGGTATACGATAAAATACTTTAAACAATACAAAAAAAAACTTAAATTTAAAGTAAAAATAGTCAGTAGTGCAAAAATTTCTGACACAAACGTGTGGAGAAAAAAAATCCATTACGTTTTCTTGGAATTTTAAATAATCTAATAAAACCATTTCCCCCCATTTTTAATAAGTAATCCTGAAAATTTCAGGAATATTTCTTATATCATGTAACAATATTAAAACTTATACAAAAATGTGTGTAGCTGTGTAACATTATTCAAAGTATTTGTTTCAAACAGTAAAAAAAACATTTTAGAATACACGACAACAACACGTCTGAAACCTCATTCTGGTCAGATCCTTCACGTCTCTAACTTGAATTTCCTTGTGCTCCTTGATCAACTGGATTCGCTTCACAATGGCTTGCCTGGCTGACTGAAGCTTGTGCATGTATTCGTCGCGCAACGTGCAAGTGGCGCTCTCCAGTAAAACGTGCTCGCCTTCAGCTGCTATCTGCTCGCTATCGCCACTGCCTGATCTGTTCCAACAAAATGATTTTTTTTCAACAACTGCGAGTACCGCTATAAGGAAAAACTTACCTAAGTATCGGTTGCGATGATTCCCTTTTCAGCATGTTCTTGATGTGCTTGTCGAAGTCTTGCTCGAAAATTTGACAGTTTTCAGCTTGGAGAGTTTGTTCTGGCAGATTGGAACTACTTGTATAAGAAAAAGACTCGTTTAGTGATAAATCAGGTTGACTACCTCGTAATGTACTTCTGTGTATTTGCAACTTCTAAAAACTATGCCACGTAAACCTCGTTTACTACTTTTAACTCGTTAAAAGAATAAACCTCTTTTAGTTTTGTAAAAAAAACGCTATTTAATAACATTTGTACTTATTACAATAATAATATGCTTAATAGACTTTCTTAATGGATATCTAACAAAGTCGTAACAGTACAAACTTTAAATTTAAGTAATAGTTTTTTAAATGTTGTAGAAGCGAAATTTAATTGAAGATTAAAATTACTAATTAAAAAGTAAACGTTCTCGGTTCATATAATCAAAAATATCGCTGTATTGTGTTAAATTTCAAATAATATAATACTAGTTTTTTCTGTATTTCAGCACGACTGATTAAGTTTGAGTATTATAAACTTATAACTTAATAATAATAATATAAAACGGTGTATAGTTTATAAATTTACAGTTACATTACCAACTCAAACAAAACTACTAAATCGAGTTTCCTATAAAAACATAAAAATAATTACTATTTATGATGAAAACAACAACAGTAAAGTTTAAAAAAAAACAATCAAAAGCTTTAACGATAAACTAACAAAAGATTTAATGCAGTACAATGGTTGTCATCAGTAACGCAGAGCAACATGTTGGATCCAGCCAAATTGTTGTTGATAATAGTGAGAGCTGCTACATTGCAGGGAGAACTGGCTGATGTTGGCTTCGTGCAAATCATGTGCTCTACCAAGCACGCGTCCTACAGAAAGTTAAAATAACAAGCTTTATAAATAATTAAGAAAAAGGCTAAGTAGTATAACTTTTAAAATTAACTTATCAGTTGACTAGAGTTGTAAAAAATGTGAAAGAAAAGTAAGTTTATACCATACTAAGTGAGAAATTTAGTCAAATAAAAAGGTATTGTTCTTAAAATGTTATAATAAGCTAGAAATAAAACTTGAAATGAACAATATATATATACATATTCAAGCTTTTTCTTATTTGTGTTTTAATTTTGAAAATAGTCAAGTAAAACTTATATTATTATAAATACTTAAGAGTATCAATATAAATATCAGCAAAAATAATTTCAAAAAAAAGCAATAAACTATAGAATTTTTTAACAACTTTAATATGACAACTTTTTATAGTTATTTGTGATATTGTAAAAAATGATTTTGTTCACTTTTCATAAGTTTTAATAATCTATAACAGTGGTCGGCACGCTACTTCGAATCCGTAAACCCTAAATCACAAAATTAAAATTCTGTGCACCCCAATTTGCATTCTTTAGCGCCGCTAGTGTTTAAGAATATGTAAACACTTTTAATCGTTTTTTTTACTCATAATTCGGTAACACCCAGTTAATTTTTACACGCTAACTTTAAGTTTACCCTATGCATTTCAATAAACTTTTAATATCGATGATATAATTTTTACAATAATATTTTACTTGTATCACCCAGGTCTAAAATACTAACTAGAAATTTTACATAATGTAACAGAATAGAACTAGGAGAGTACAAAAATGGTCGTTTTATTGACAACATAATGGTCAATGAGATATTAAAGTTGAATATGTCTTTAATGTAAAAAGATATAAAAATAACTTTAATTTAGTTTCTGCGCGAAAAAAAAACTCATGTACCCCAAAATAAGTTTCAAGCACCCCTAAAGTCTCGTGCAACCTAGAAAAAATTCATGTACACTAGTATGCACCAGTGTACACCGTGCCGACCACTGATCTATAACACAATGTATCATACATTATAGGTTACACAGTATAAGAACTCACACTTTTTAGTCTTCTACAGTAATAATGATTTAGCTTAAGTTTTATATAAATATTTTGTTTAATTTTTTTACCTTTTACATTTTTACTCTCACAGCATTATAAAAGATATTAAAAACATTTAAATATGCTCATCATTATGCGGAAAATCAAAAAATAATTATTTTGCAAAACTTTTTAACTTGTTCATGATTTAGAATTATATTAAAAAAACATTTGAAGGGTTTGATGATGTAATGACACAAATAATGTTTTGATATCTTTACAATTTAAACTATTGTTTCTCAAAGTGTGCACAGAACTTTTTACTATGAACTATAAATTTTGTGTGGTATACATATTTTTATTGATACATATTCAGTATTGCTCTGTTCTATAAAGTTATTTTTTAAAAGCGATTATCAAGTTTCAAATACAGTTAATTAAGAAAGGCAAATAAATCATAAAAAGTTTTTTTTTTCTTTTAGTAATTAAGTTTATTTCTAATGATTTTTTACAGATTTTTTCTTACACGGTGATTTACTGTAAAAATTTTTTGAAGATGGTGCGAATCACTGGTTTAAAATATTATTAAACTATTGTTTAAATTTGAAATTAAAGAACTTAAATATTTATTGTATGTAATTAAAAAATTTAAATGTTTTTTAAATATGTACTATCAACTAGGTAAGATCAGTAAAAAATTTATATTATACTTAGTTTTACTATAAAATATCAAACACTTTAAACATAACTATTAAAAATTACTAAGTAAAAAACTTACTTCAGTTAGCGAGCTGATTAGTTGTTCTGAAGTTTGTGGTGAATTTTCAATAAGTTTTTCATTATTTTCTACCATAAACATGTTAAACTGTTGTAGCCACGGCAGCGAAATAGAATGCACTCCAACACATGTACAACAATAATATCTCCAAGGTAATGATGGATCTAAAAACAAGATTTTCGTTGTTAATAAACGTTCATAAAAACATTTTTTTTACAATAACGGAAACTACTGCAAAAACCATCGATATAAAACTAAAAAACAAAACTAATAGCAACAGATATATTTTAATCACCATATCAGATACCCAAAAGAGGTCAACACTATCTGTATACTTTATTTACAAAAAGGTGTATTTAATTATCAAAACTACAAAATTTTCAAATTTTAAGATAAAAAAAATACAGGTAGTTACCATGGAAAAGATCTATAAAGTATTCCTGCATTTCATCGCTTTGTTCTAAATTATGTGGTACTATATCCAACTGGACAGTTTCGTATACGTACAATGTTGGTTCCAATGCAAGCTCTGCATCATCTTCTTCTATAATTTCCAATCTCTAAAAGTCAATTTTGATTATTTTTTTATTTTTTTAAAGTTAATGTAACGTATTTTTAAAATTTTTAAACAAAAAAAAATTATTAATTTGCAAAAGAAAACATGTGTCGTTAAGACACAAAAATCCAAGTAATTTGGCAGAGTATAAAAAGTAGATCAAGCATTGAAATATAAAACGTTTATTTTTATGTTATAGCAAACTATAAATAAATTAAAACATATTGTTAACTTCTCTATTATCGATCAAGTAGCTACAAAAAAAAATAGATTTTGAACTTTTCAATTTGCTGCTTAAAGGTTAAAAATTTGAAAGCTTTAGATTAAAACTCATTATTTTTTAAATGATGTAAAAGAATATAAATTTGTATAACATTTAAACCTCCCAGAACTTTTGAATTTTTTATAATTCTGTAAAAAATCTTAAAACTCTGTTAATTATCAAGAAATCGATATGTATCTTTTTATTCACCATACATTAGCTTCATTTAATCATAATTTAAATTTAAATGCAAAAACTACACTTGTTTTAATTTTTACAAAACTTGATTATTTTGAATACAATAACAACTTCAACAAAAGTACAATAAATTTAACTATAAGTATAATATAAGTATTCATAAACATATAACAAACTTTACTAGGCACCAATTCTCCTGCACTAAACTGATCTTGATTGTTGTGCAGAACAACGCAGTGGTGAACCCTGCCGTTTGTTTTTGTTCCTATAGCAATCATAGGAGGCGTTGTTTTAGTGACTAATATTGAACAAGAGTCTGTACCATAGTTGTCAACAGCCTGTGGTAGCATAATAAGAGGACCTAGCAGCATACCTTTGCTATACCTGAAAAACAAAACAGACTATTGATTTTGTTTCATACTAATATGTAAGTTAAAAGCTAATTATATTACTTTTAAATACTTGTACAGTGCTTATTCACTTATCCGAACCTCACTTATCCGGACAATTTCGGTCGTGAAGAGAATTCAAAATATTTTTCTATAACAAACACTAACACTTTTTTGATACAAATATTTGAGCTTTCATTCTGCAAGAAAGTTTTAAATTAAATTTGTTATATTCCGCGAGTTTTTTGCTAAAAAATGTAAATTTTTTTATAAAAACCTGTATTCTTTAATTTGTTAGGTGTGATATGTTTCCTTTAAATTGATTTTAAGATTATTCAAAGCTTTTTGTCTTTCTTTATATCGCTTTATTTATTTTTTGTTTGTTTAAATAATTGTTTTTTCATTTAGAGAGATAGGTTTACATATTTTTAATTTTGATTATTGTTTGTAAAGACCAACTTTTTTTTTCTTAAATAAAAATTAATCTTTTTTTCAAATTAAAAATTAGGATAAGTGGAATTACAAATGATATTTGACCCTCAAAAAACGTATACTGTTGAAGAGGTTTAGTAAGTCTGATTTTTTTCTACCTTGGAAAATTTAATTAAATAAATTAAACTGAAACTTTGCTTTCATTATTCATCATTATAATATCTAATACTCATAATTACTATTTGTTTCAATATAACACATTTATTATTTGTCATGCTTTGCACAATATACAGTATTTTTATAACTTAAGAAAAAAAAAATTTATTGTATTTATCGGGAAAAATGTTTATCCGGACATGCTTACAGAAAAATCTTGCCCAACATGTCCGGATAAGTGAATAAGCACTGTACATGTACCTGTAAAATCCTTACACTTGATTTAATGAATTTAAATTAAAGTTATTTTGTACCTTAATTTAACTATTTATTTAAAGTAAATTTATAATTTTTATTCTTAACTTTTTAGCTTTGCCTATTTGAATTTATTGTGTTGAGCTTTGTATAAAACCTGTTAGTGAGTTTTTTGATTTAATAACACTTTACTTATTTTATACAAGTAGAAGTATGGTAACTTAGTGTGGAAAAACTTTTTCGAAATCAGAACTTAATAAAATAAAGACTGGAAAAATGTTTATTTGTTACTTAAAACATTTAATATTTTCATAAGTTTCATATATATTCATAAAAACATTATTAACACTACTACTTTTAGGGCATATGGGAGTAAGGGACCTTTTTTACATTTTGATCTTATTTTAAAGATCTTCAACTTAGCTAACATTTGCTTTTCAACATATTTAAAAATCAAAGACTAAGCTGGAAAGTTCAACAACATCTTTATGGAATGGCGAAGTTAAAAAGAGAAAAAAACTAGTTAGTTAAAAATCTATCTTCTCTTACAGTTTGTAAACAATCTTTCTCAAACTTTCTCAGTCTAATCTTAACTTAATAATAAACAATCCTATTGTAAGAATTTTTAGAACTTTTAATAAAAATATATTCGGAGTCAGTAGCTTAAAAAATTAATTAAAATTCTTTATTAGTTCCTTACAATTATACCGGATTTTTTTTTACAAAACTGGTTTTGTCTCAAAAGTTAATCTGTTCGATAAAAAGTATAAAGTATACTCTAAGCTTTACAGTCAATGTTAATTTTTGTAAACAAAATTTTTCCATACCCAGCATAAAATACTGCTTTACTGTAATGCAAAGGATATTTGATAGTTACAGAATAATACATAATAAAAATAACGTCTGTAAATCAGGGTTGCCTCTCTTTGAGTCAAAAAACTTTGCTGGGTGACTTTAAAGTGCCACCCGGAATCCCTAAAAAAAATTTACCTCTTGTGCAAACTACTTATACCTCATGTTTATTTTCTTTTTGTTAATTTAAAGAAAGGTTGTATGTGCATGCTTCTACATTGGATGTTCACTAAACTTATGATAAATACTGTACTTAAAGATAAGACAACACTAGTCTATATTGTTTTTCTACTGAAAGTTAGTATTTCTAAGTTATAACAAACAACTTTATCTATGAACTACTTACGTAATTTGTGTATAAAACCATATAACTTTACTAAACTATATAAGTAACTAAATTTATAAAGTATATTAAAACTTTGTAATGTATAGTTCAACTTTTATATCTCTAAACTGTTTCTGTATATAAACTCACACCATATTAAATATTAGTTTAAGATTGAAAACAAAAACTACAATGTTATTTCTAAGAATAGTGAAGAGCTAGACCAGGGTTTCCCAAACTCATTTTCTAAATCCTTTTTCAGAAATTTAGAAAATAATCGACGCCCACGATTTTACAAAGTAGTTTTTCTCTTAAGTACAAACTTTTAAGCCGAAAAAGTTGTGTTCGAAATGTAATTTAGTTTAGTACTTCTTATGCACGCACTTTTGGGCTGTGTCCAAAGTAGGTTACAGGGCTTGAGAAAATAAGTTACATTTGTTTTCTTATAAGCCCAGTAAAGTGTATTAAAATACTTAATTATTAAAAAGCCTTTTGTAATCTGTAATAAATCCTGTTTAGATATGAATTGTTTTGAAATTAATGAAACTTTTAGGGTAGTAGTGGACAACTTTTGTAGTCAGCAATTCATATTTACTAAAAAATATTTTCTAGTTTCAACTTGTAAAAAATGTAATTGCAGGCTGCATAATTAAAAAAATAAAAAATATGAAAATTAAAAAACTCCAGCAAAATTGTAATAAAACGATTTAGTATTATTGTGATCTAGGAAATACTATTGTGAACTGAAAACAATATTGAAAGTATATTTCAAAATATTGAGTATCAAAAAACTAAATTTTATTTATTTTGCATAAGTAGTTTTCAAGTTACTTAGCGGGTCGAAGTTTGACTGGATCTTAACCGTACGTTACCCATCTAAAATCTAAACTAAAATCTGACATTATAATAATCTCTCATATAACGATTTTTAGACATTTAGAAGTTAATACTAAGTAAATTATTTAAGCCGCACAAAATATTTGAATTATTTTTATAAATAGGCATATTCTAAAATTACTATACCAGAGATTAAAAAACTATAAAAGAATAAACAGTTTATTTTACACATAATAAAATAAATATTAAAACATAATTTCTGATCTAGTTTGAGGAAGTTTGACCGACTGGTTGATTATCTCACATGAAAAGTGGTTTCATCAACAGTTTCAGTTAATGCAGTAAAATTATTGTTTTCAATGCTAAGATATATTATAAGCAAGTTAGTTGTGAAGTTAAAAACTTAATTTTAAACTTTTTAAACTATATGTTTTGTAGTAGAACACCATTAAATAGTATTTGACTTTGAATAACCTTTATATAACTAAACCTTGATTTTAACATTATCTTTTTCTTAAATAAAGTTCAAAAAAAAATCAAAAATTTTACAGTTAATTCTATGAACAGAAAGTAATCGATTGAAAATTTCTTTTAATTAGGTTAAAATTTTGTTTTGTAACTGTAGCAGTCTTTTTGATGGCTTATTTAATAATATTTAAATTTATTTTTTCTCTAGTTTTTAGCCTATAATAATTTACCAGAAGAAAATAGTAAAAAACTAAAAGCTAAAGTTGAACTACTAAAATAAACAACTCATTCTAATTGCTAATATAGTAAAATTAAGATTAAACAAAAAAACAGTTGTATTAATAGTTTAAAATTCCTTAATATATAAATTTTTAATAATAACAAATCAAGTTAAAAAATAAAATTGAGTTTAAGAATCTTTTAAATGAAAAATTTGAAGTCATTTCAAATAGAGACCTCAAATTTGTACTCTTTTAAAACCAAATAAAAATTTTTGAAATAAAAACTTTAATGGTTTTTAAGATTTTTTTATTTTTACAGATTAAACAAGTAATAACAAAATTATTTCAAATAAACTTCTTTTGAACAAATGCTTTAATCACTATGCTATAAAAACGTTTAGTGTAATGTAAACAACAAATATAAACTAAAAAATTAACCAGGTCAAAGTAAAACTATTAACAGATTTAAAAGAACATAAACCATTTAATAAATACAGTAGACTTCCGCTTGAGTTCGCACTTTGAACAAAATCAAAAAGTGCAAACTCTATAATTACTACCTTTTTTTTACAAAATGATAGATTTAAATATGTTATACGCAATAACGTTAGGAATAAACATGAAATCAACTAAAACTAACATTCATTAACAAAATAGATCTGTATAGCTATTAAATATTATGTATTTTTGTTTTATTCATACTTAGTTAGTAATAGACTTTATTTAAGTTAAATTACAGAAAATATAAATTTGCACTATTTTTTGGGTAAAAAGTGCGAACTCAAGAGGAAGTCTACCGTAATTAATGTTTATTAGGCATTATGCAAACCTATTGTAGAGTAAATAAATTAATAATTTTTTTTTTATAAAAAGACTACTTAAATACAATACAAACCAGGTTAAATAAGAAGTATTTTAAAAGATCAAAAAAAAACTTTCATAAAATACTGTCTGCTACTGAAGTCTAATATAATGTGAAGGATGAGGTTCAGGATTGCTTGCAAGTTTTTCTAATCTGATTCTTAATCAGTAAAATAACGTCTCCTTTACAAATATCTAGATTAGATCTTTTGCTAAATATGTTGATAACTGAACTGAAAGCTTTCTCAACAACATAGCTAGAAGGAAAAACTATAAACAACAATCTAAATTCCTCTCAAATGATTGGACACTATTGCCTTAGGTTTTGTTAAGTCCAAAAACTTTCATATCGTTCTTTGGAAAAATTTATTTTAAGTTCAAGGTCAATTTGTAAGTCTGAGAAGGTTTCCTGTACGTTGTTTACTTCAAAAGATCTGCCTCGAAAGGATTCATATTTTTATCCATATGATAGCTTTTTTGTGTCAAATCGGAATTTTACTACTTAATATGTTGAAATTGTTAAAAATTCCAGATTTTTTAAGTTTTTTTTTTGCTTAAATTGTCAAAATCCAGGTTTTTCCAGGTTTCTAGACAAATTGGCAACCATGTATAGTTTTATTTCTTAGTCTTACTTAGTGACTTTTCAAAAAACAATTAGAAATATCATGAGGCGATAAATAATAAATATAACATAGATTTTTACAAACCATTTATGATCCCAAATAACATATATTTCGGGTTATAAAATGGTGAGAGGGATTCCGATCGTCTATGATCTATGTAATTGTCAAATAAGAAAATATATGAATGAAAATATGTAATTTACTGTGAACGTAGTGTGAAGTAAGAGTCATAATTACTTGATTTTTTTCTCTATATTTTACATAAACTAAATAAACTTTTTTCGTTTAAGTTTTACCTCAGGTTCAAAAATTTATTAGCAAGCTAAAATTAGTAAAATAGCAAGATAAAAAATAAAAATTTTATGACAGCCCAAAATTTTAAAATCGCCCCTTTTTCGCCCTCTTACTAGTTATCGCCCACCCTTTCGCCCCCTTACTAATTATCGCCCCCCGACTTACTAAAATCGCCCCCAGGGGGACGATATCAACCACTTTGGGAAACCATGAGCTAGACGTAAGACTATAAAAAGTTAAATAAGCATTTCAAAACCAACAAAATCAATTTCTTGAGCAAAATTAGTTATATAAATAACAAAATATTGAACCTGGATCAAGAATAAAATCTGTCCTGAGATTTTTATTAAAAACCTAAACTGCCCTGAGTCGTACCGAGTTTTAAGAACAGGTCTAAATAACCTGAGATTTTCTATAACTTCAAAATATCCTGAGTTTCCCTAAGTACCCTCCTGAGTGTGTGGCTACCCTATTACATAATAAAAATGTAGTAATTGAAACTCACTTATTTTATAACTAGTTATAGATAAAACGATAAAAACTCAGTAACTACTTTACAAAGGGAGATATAAAAACAGTATTTTTAGAATAACAAGTTAAGTAAGATATTTAAACTCTGTTATGTTAATATAACATATAAAATTTAGGCTTGATTTTTGTTTTTGTGGAACGTTCTTTTACTAAATACCTGATTTATTTAACTTTTCCAAACGTTATAAAATAATGATAAAACTAAAATATTTTATTTATTTCTCAACTTTTTATTGCAATAGTGTAAAAATACATAGATTGTTTTACTAACTTAATTAATATTTAAAAAACAGTTAAAGAACAACTATCTTTAGTAAAAAAATTGTAGCATTGTAATCATGTATACAAAAAGTCTACTTCAATAAACTTAATTTATGTGAAAAGTTAAATTTTATAATAATATTAAATAAAATATGAGGAGTTCAAAAAGTACCTAAACTTGCCTATACATTTATAATTAGTTAAACATATGACTTTTAACTGGAATTTTTTTAAAGCACATTTATTTCTAAAGTAAAATGAGTTTTTTCAACTAATGTCTGCAGCTTTAAAGTTTAAGATATTTTGTAAACAAACTTAGGATGATACAGGTCAACTAATAGCAGTAGAACATCTCCATTCCCTTTTAAAATATATATTTGTTGCAGTAAAACATAGTCTTCTTGATCTTTATTGAAAAGTGATGACTTCAAAGGTTTGTAATCAATTTCTTGGCCAAAATCAAATGAAACTGCAGTTTCACCCAAGCCCCTACTCATTGAATATCTGCATTTGCATTATTAATCATTACCAAAACTGTAATTTTAATTTTTATTTTAGTTTTTGTACTATAATTTTTTTTTTTAATTTAAATAAGTTTCATCATAAGATATCTACAAAATAAAAATATTTAAGTAAAACTAGCATACAACGCTACAAATTATACTTTAAGGTGCTAGTTATACATACCAAAAGTATTAAATACTTTTGGTATGTATAACTAATATATAATATAAAATACTATTTTTAGCTGTTTAGTCTGAAACTTACTACTAAAATGTTTTAAAAGGTTAAAGCAAGGGTCAGCAAATTAAAGCTCACAAGTAGGATTTGAAAATGTTTGTTTTCTAATAAAACAGACTTAATTATCATTTTTAATTAATTTTCATGTTTATTGAACGAAAAATATTTCTTATTTACTGGCAATTTTATTCAATTTTGCTATTAATTATTTTTTTACAAAAAACAAAATTAGAGAAAAAACAAGCCCTTGCTTTATATAACACTTGTATTTACAGTACAAGGATCAATTTTTTTTTGTAGTAAAAAAAATCTAAACATTTTCTTATTCATAAACTAACTTTGTTGAGACAGAATGATTCATAGAACTATGTGAGGACTGAGATAAAACTTCACTGTCATTTTGATCTAAGTTAAAATAATGAGAAGCTGTTTGAGGGTTGTTCAGTGAAAACAAACGCAAGTAATTGTCAGACGATAAGATAAAAATAGCTGGTTTGTTAGACGTTGGATGCCATGAAGCTTGCAAAAGTTGCACAGTTATGTTAGTGATAAAAAACCTTTCTCCAATTGCAATAGTTCTGTAAATAAAAAAATTTTAGCAAACTTAGAATTTATGTTTGACAACAACATTAAAAACAACAAAAAAATATAGTAAAAAATATATGTGTTAATCTATTTCATATAGCTATTTTTTTATTTACTTTTACTTTTACATTTAATTTTTATTTACTCCCTAGCAATTACCATTCTAAAATTTTCTTACTTAATTTTTCTGCCCATCTAAAAAAAATCCTAAAAACAACTCATTTTAAAACTGAATAAAAGCATAAAAACAGTACAATTTTTTTTCAAATTTAACTAACATACTAAATTTAAACTTCATATTCATTGCTACATAATTCATAATAATCAGAAACTTTATATATATTCTTTTTGTTTAATTAAGCCTATTATTTCTCCAGATGAATTTAGTGTAGATTTAAAATAGTAACAACAGTGTGAGTTATTATTAATATAATTGTAAAAGTCTCTGCACTTCAAAGCATTGTGCATTATACCTAGATTATATCTCAATTGATAGATATTAACTTAAAGATATCTACAAAATATTTTCAATTTATGTAAAATAAATTGGATAGGTGTCAGATTTGCACAATTTAGCGTTTTAGCATAGATAAAAATAAATAATAATCTTAATCAGCATTTATAAATGAAAGACAAATTCCTTACCATAATACCTCTGAACTTTAACCCCTGAGACTAACTAAAAATAAAATATATTCAACTCCTATAACTTACTTGTGCATTCAGAGTAAAAAATATTTTTTTTTTCACTTTAAACTTTGTTAAATTTTTTAAATAAATAACTAACTCTATGATTAAAAAATTGCAATGATAAGTGTTACTCAAACACAAAAATAGGAAATAATTAATCTTTAAGTTAAGAAAAACCATTATCAAAATCTAAATATTTTTTAAATTCCATAGTATAAAGTATATTAGGTACTATTTGAAACATATTATTTTTATAATTAAACTAACTGGCAGACAACTTCTTCTTTTACTTCATTTGGTTTAACAAAAATTTGTTTAGGAAGTTTAACAACACTTAAGCCTCTTGAACCAACTAAACCAATGTGAGAACTGTCCTTCATGCATATAACTCTTTTTACTTCAAATAATGGTGCATCATTACACAAAAGAGTCTGAAAATTTATTTGTTTTTTAAATCTTCATGCTAAGCAAGCATACTAAGAAAATATTGAAGGGTATAAAAATATAATAAGGCCATAGGGGGGGGTAGACCATGTTTTTTACAAGTTGATCTTATTTTATAGAGTTTTTACTAAGCTTCAAGATGCTTTTTACCGTTTTTAAAAATTCGAATTAGTTTTTGAGATATGACCGGCCAAAGTCGGGCCGCATAACAGGTTCCTTATGGGGAAGGAAAACTAAAACGGCGAAAAAAGACTAATGCATTCAAAATCTATCTCCTCCTTCATTTTTTAAGCAATCTTCTTCAAACTTTCACAGTCTATTCTTTATACAATAACAAAAAAACGTTATTTGTGACTTTAAAAAATTTCAAGTAAAAATACCTTTTTTTTGTAAAAAAAAATTTTTTTTGATGAAAATTCACTTTTTTTTTTAATTTTTGTCATAAAATTACAAAAAAAAGGTATTTTTACTTGAAATTTTTTAAAGTCACAAATAACGTTTTTTTGTTATTGTATAAAGAATAGACTGTGAAAGTTTGAAGAAGATTGCTTAAAAAATAAAGGAGGAGATAGATTTTGAATGCATTAGTCTTTTTTCGCCGTTTTAGTTTTCCTTCCCCATAAGGAACCTGTTATGCGGCCCGACTTTGGCCGGTCATATCTCAAAAACTAATTCGAATTTTTAAAAACGGTAAAAAGCATCTTGAAGCTTAGTAAAAACTCTATAAAATAAGATCAACTTGTAAAAAACATGGTCTACCCCCCCCTATGGCCTTAACGTATTAGTCTATAGTGCAATAATTCATATTTTCAGTGATTTAAGCTTTAGTAAATTTACTTATCTAAAATATTGAGAACCACTAGCCAGGAGTATAAGTTTCATCTGCACTTTAAAAATGCTAATGGTTATAAGAAAAGTTATGTTTAATAAATAATATGCAGCAATATATTTCTTAAACAAACTTTTTAAAATAGCTTTTTTCATCAAATCTCTACTAGCAATAATTGACTTGTACTTTAAACTTTTGTAAAGACAGTATTTAATCTAAATATTTTGTTTAAAAACTAAAGTAGTACATTAATTTTGTTATTTATTTAACATTGTTTTTATAAAATTCATAATAGTAAAATACTAACATTGACAGCTGGTTCTTTACCATTGTATTGAGATGAAATACTAGTGTAATATAAACAGCTTTTTTTGTTGTTCCAGGCAAACATAAGTGAATTATTAGTTGTTACAAGCTGTGATGCTCTTGCCAATGGTACATCATCATTATCAGTGCTAAAGTCAATCATTTTCCATATTTTGTGGTTTTCAAGCAGCTTATCACTCATTTTATTTGTTAATTTAATTGAAGCTTAGTAAAAACAAACCAGAAATTATTTTTTAAGCAGTAACTGTAGTTTTGATATATTTACAATGTTAGTTAAATTTTTTATACTATTTTATTTATTAGGATTTTGTAATAAGTCTTCAATTATTTTACTTTTGTTATTTAATGTGTACAGCTTATAATTATACTTTGTAAAGTTAAGCGACCATAAAATACAATAAATTTTAAAGTCGTTTATGGTTGCTTAACTGTGGTTTTTGTGAATTTTAGTTGTTTGTTTAGTTAGACTGAAGATCAATTTTTGCAACAAATATTTGTAATGTATAATATTCAATTCTTACGCCATATTGCTTTTTTTTTTAACTTTTGCATCTCTGTTTACCAAAGTGCTTTTTATATTAAATTTGAACTAGCTGAAAATTAAAGACAATCTTTTTTGTCATTATGAAACATATGTTCTAAAATTTTTAAAACACATTTTACTAATAAGTTATTTAAAAACCCTACAAGTGGGCTCTGTTGAAAGTGATCAAGTTTAAACAATCACCTTATTTTCTATAAATATCTATATTATATTAATAAAACACTATGTTTTACATTAACAATTTATACACTGTTTTGTAAGACAGAACAGCTCTTTAGTTTATTTATTATAATAGTATGTTAAAACATAAATCAAAATGTACATAAAATTATGGGAAAAATTCAAGGATTAATACGACACTAAATAAATCATTAAAAAATATAAGACACACTAAGTTTGCATAAACGTTCAAAAATATTAAAATAAAGCTAAAAGAAAAATGTTTAAAATTACTAAAATGATTTATTGGAGCTATATTTGAGTTTAATTTTGAGATCTTGTGTTTTTCAACATTGCAGAGAGTGCTGCTATGTTTTATTAAATTTGTATTTTGTATGTGGTAAAATTTTGCACTTAATTCTAAATCTTTATTTTTATCTTTCAAATCCCAAATATTTTTCAAAAGCACAGTTTTTTATCTGTATTTACTGTTGTTAAAAGAACATTTATGTGGTGTGTACCTAAAGAATAAACCTGATAAGCCAACATACTGCTTACTTTTTTTGATACTATTTCCATTGGTCAATAGATAAAATTTGTTAATAAACAATTGCTAGCCACCATGCATTTATCTCTGCAGTTGCATAGCTTTCGTTTTTCTGTCTTATCTTCTAACATTTTGGGATTATGAGACATTATCTAGCTCTTCATATTTAGCATGAACAGGTACAAAATTTTCAACAGTTTTCTATTGAAAATTTTATGGTACGGGTGCCTTGGGCCAAATTTTTGGCTAACAATTTCAAACAACTGTTTAATAATTTTTGTCTCTACTGACAAACAAAATGGTGGCATGAATTACAGGATGTTTTGCTTTTTCATTTGGTCTTTATATCTTTACCAGCAATGCTTGTGACCTAATTTAACTAACGCTTCCTGGTATTTCTGTTTCACATATCAAGGGTGGTTTGATTGGACATATGTCCCTTGGAAATTTGGTTTTCTGTATGGTGCATAAGTGTCATTGCGAAGGTCTAGCTCTACCTCAAAAAAAAGTATTTCTTACAAGATTGGAATCTATAGTTAATTTTTAGTCAAATCTCTTTAAAGCTTTATGAGTCTTTTTAAGCTGCTTATTAATTGGATTGGAGTTATTTTGTAATATTGCTAAGCCATTGTCTGTATAAATTCCAAACTTGATTTGCACAAAGATATTTTTCTTATGAATTTCATACAGTATAAGCAACCCTACTAGTTTGCATACTTCTACACCATGAAAACTTCCCTGCAGTATATTAAAATTATCAACCATATCCTTATTCAACCAAACACAACTATTGTAAAAATGTAAGGACTGATTTGCAGCAGTGAACTAATGTGTTGATTTTGTCCTTACCAATTGCAAAATAGTTTTTAGCTAATGCTAGTGCTTCTAGCAGCATATTTCTAGAAATACTCAGGTAGAAAACTATAATATCACATCAAACATAAAAAATTTATGCTTTTGTTTGTTTTAAATATTATTGTATTAGTTGATAACGGATTGTGTATTTTTCCATTGGTTTAGCTTCATAACATACCTCATTCAATTAATTAACCTATCTAAAATTTTATACCCTTGTGGCAAACATTTGTTTAAATATGTTTAAAGGGAACCTAGTATTAGAAAAAAATTAGATAGGTAAATTATAAATCAAATTAAAATTAAGCCACGCATACAAGCAGTTTTAAAACTTTTTTATAATGCAAAATTCTTAAACCAATAACAAAACTAAAACAAGAGTATCTTTCAAACTTAACTTACTGCACAAAAACCTTCATTTTTATTACGTCAAAATATTTATAAAAATCTTAAACTCTAAATTTCTGCAACACATGCAAAACTACATCTTTATTGAGCAATATATGAGATAAAAATATCTCATATATAAAACAACTGTATAAAATTGATGTTTATTATACATGGTTGCCACTGATCAAGCTGAGAAAAATTTCCTGACTTTTCCTGACTTTTTATTAAAATTTTCCTGACTTTTCTAAATCGAACTCTTAAATTAAACTTATTCTAAAATACATAATCTAACACTTGAAACTGTATAAAGCTTTCAATCTCATTTTAATACAGGTTAAAAACAACAGTTTTTGCTGAATTCTATCATTAAACTTCCAGTACATTACTTAATAAACCATCTGTGTATGATTGATGTATTTGTAATAAACAGCTCTATCAGCAAAATACTTGTATTATTATTTTATAAACACAGCTTGTCTGAAAAAAGACACAATTTTTTAGCATTTCCTAGCATAAATGTATCTAGATAAACAAACGACTTATAAGGAAATTTTACAATTAAAACCTAGAATTAATAACGAACTTTCACAATTAAAATCTTAAAACAATAACAAATTTTTACAGTTGAAACCTTTAAACAATAAAGAACACAATTTTTTAGAATTTCCTAGCATAAATGTATCTAAATAAACGAAACAACATTATGTATTTACTTAAAACATGCTTTATTTATATAAATTGTTCACTTAGTTTAATAAAATATTACCCAAACTATTTAATATAAAATCCTTAAATTAAAAATCAATTAAAAAAGAATATAATTAAGTAACTGTAAAAAAAGACATAAAAAAGTAAACATATTTGTTGTGTAAAATATTTACTCTTATCATTTAGTATAAAATTTGTAACAAATAAATATACTCTTATTTACTTTAAAAACTTAATTTACTCTACAAAAAATAAAAATAATAAGTAAACTTAATCTTGGCATATACCTCTATTATAAGTTATTTTATAAATTTAAACAACTTTGAAAAAATTATAAAGATGTAAAGTATACACATTAACTTGTTATATAAAATACTTAACTAACTGCTTAGTTATAAACAACTCAATTATTTATTAAAACAAAAAACAATTTGATTCTAAAACTATGCTAGATAAACTTTTGAGTATATATCAGTTTCACTATGGAAGTGTCCTTGCTGCAGATCATCAATATTAAAAAGCTTACAAAATCTGCTTGTTCAGTTAGGGTACTTGTTCAATATGTTAATAGAAAATGTTTGCAATTTTATAAAGGATATTTTACTAATTTATACAAGATGAAGGCATTGGCAATAAAATTAAATATTTTTATAAATTTATGGAAAATTTTGGAGTTTTTTTTCTGACTTTAAAGGACTTTTAATTAATTTTTACCATTTGAAGGCTTTGGAATACAAGGAATTTTGTAAATTTAAACTGACAAAATCTGACTTTTATTTTAATTTTATAAAATTTCCTGACTTTTCCTGACTTTTTTTCAAAACCCCCCATTTTTACCTCACTTTTGTCATTTTTTTAATTTTTTCCTGACTTTTCCGGATTTCCTGACTTTTCCCGACCGAGTGGCAACCCTGATTATATAACTAATTAAATATTTAGCTCCAGTTTCACTTGTATAGCACTATCAACCAAAACTACTTAAAAACCTAACAATAGTTATAATATATATGTATATATAAAGCACAAAAATATAATTTCTTAATAATATATATATAACTTTATATTTATATAAAACTTTAAGGTAGAACCTATTGAACTTACTAACTTTAACACCTTGTATTTGACATGTAATTTTTAATTTGGCTTAAGTTAAAAAAATGTTTGATAGCTTTAATAAAATTTTAGAGATAAATTTTTAAAGACAAGGTCATAATCTATGGATGTGCAAGCATTTGCTTACCAAGCAGTAATTTCTTGCCACATATTTTAGCTTAAAGATATTTTTTAAAACAAGTAAAAATTAGCTATTTCTAACAATCATTTATAAAAGTGCTATTGACTTCATTTTTAGTACACAGTAGGGCTATCTAAAAGATTATTTGATTGTAGTTTTGCTTTAATTTCGATTGTATAATTTAAAAAAAAAATACAACTCTTTAATTTCAGCCAAAAAATAAATTTTCTTGTAAATGTGGATAACCAAACAAGGTAGTCACAGTTTTTTTATAAATTTTATCATGGTTTTAGGAGCTTTATTCAGGTTTTTTTTTTTACATAAAACTTTCATTGTCCCTTTTTAGTAGAAAATTATATTTATAGTAGTTAATAATAAAATAAGATTACTGAAAACATACTGTATTGCATTTTTTAAATATGTTTTGTAATGAAAATTAATCTAAATATCTATAAAAAGATCATTTATGAAATAGTTACATCATTTCTTTTTTAAATATCATTGTTTTACAAAAAAAATATTGAAATTTTAGGTAAAAAAAAATATTTTAAAGAAATAAAAACAAGCATAATATTTAAATAAACTATCTAATCTAAACTAGTTAAAGTTTCGCTTAAAACTTCAAACAAGCTTAATCAAAAAAAAATAAAATCAAACTAGCTTACGTATGCTGGAGCTTTTCTAAAACTATACATTAGCTCAAGTTGTATAAGTATGTGGCAACTTTTTGTTGAAATAAGTATGATATACAAATCTTTAATTTGATTTTAGTAATATTATGTTCTTATTCAACTTCTTTTATTGTTATTAATATAAATAATATACATATATAATTCTTTTTAGGTTATGCTAATGACCGTATTTAATACTCAACTTTTAAAGCTATCTGAATAGTTATTTTCTTATCTGCATTTTATTCATGGAAAAAATAATTTAGCCTTTAACTCAACCCTTTGCAACAATTGAAGTTTACTGGCCAAATGCGAGTGTGTTATATTAAAGACATTATTTAAAATATACTTTTTTTTTGATGAAGCTGATTGAATGATATCTATAACTTTAAAATTGTCATAAATACAATGATGAATTTCAATTTAAAAACTTAATAATCTATTTAAAGTTATCAAATAAAAATGATCTAAATTTAGGGCTTTTCCTATTTACTTTATGAATACATTGTTTTTTATTACATTAGTTTCAATATTTGAAAACCTTTATTATATACTTGTATTTGTAATATATGTACATTTATAATATGTTTTA
This sequence comes from Thalia democratica, assembly GCF_965202585.1. Taxonomy (NCBI): domain Eukaryota; kingdom Metazoa; phylum Chordata; class Thaliacea; order Salpida; family Salpidae; genus Thalia; species Thalia democratica. Next base: position 44,665,787 of record NC_139166.1, on the reverse strand, counting down.
TATGTAACTCACGAGCATAAAGTTAATTTTATAGGCTAATTTATAATTTTTTCAAAAAACATAAAACTTTAATGTCAATTATTTTCCTTATCTTAAAAGCTATCTAAAAAATTTTTTTTATCTTAAAGAACGCACCTTTGTCTTTAATTTAAGAAAAAAAAAATTTGGTTTGGGGTTTGAATTATTTCATGGGGCCCCTCCAAAAATAAAGGTTTTTTTTTTGTTTTTTCTAATAAAATTGCTTTATAACCAAAAATTTTTTTTTTTTTGATTTTTTTTTTTTGATTTCCCTTAGTTTGCATGTTATTTAAACTCTTAAATAGTTATTTTATAAATAATGTTTATATCTTTTACGATTTGGCCCCAAAACAAAATGATGTATATTACACTATCATTTGCCTTGGCTATTTCCTAGATAAAAAATTGATAAAAGGAAAAAAACAATTAATAACAATGTGAATTACAACAAATGTAATTAAATTATTATAGTTTAATTAAATTTGTTGTAATTTACATTCTTATTAATTGTTTTTTTCCTTTTATCAATTTTTTATCTAGGAAATGGCCAAGGCAAATGATAGTGTAATATACATCATTTTGTTTTGGGGCCAAATCGTAAAAGATATAAACATTATTTATAAAATAACTATTTAAGAGTTTAAATAACATGCAAACTAAGGGAAATCAAAAAAAAAAATTAAAAAAAATATATATTTTTGGTTATAAAGCAATTTTAATAGAAAAAACAAAAAAAAAACCTTTATTTTTGGAGGGACCCCATGAAATAATTCAAACCCCAAACCAAATTTTTTTTTTCTTAAATTAAAGACAAAGGTGCGTTCTCTAAGATAAAAAAAAATTTTTTAGATAGCTTATAAGATAAGGAAAATAATTGACATTAAAGTTTTATGTTTTTTGAAAAAATTATAAATTTGTCTATAAAACTAACTTTATGCTCATGTAACACTTCCAAAATTTCAAATATATATTTGAAAAAAGGCAAACTTCAAAATTCAAACTGTTAAGATATTTGTCACTGCTTAGTAGCACAGCTTAGTGTAAAACTTGAAAATATTTTTTAAATTTAAGCTATTAATCAACAAAGACTTAAACTACTTTAGGATTGCTTTATCATAATTAAAATTTTGTGAGTCTAAAGTTTTAAATTTATATGATAAAAACGCAGTATTAATTATATCTTAAATATGGCAAGGGAACCTTTAAATAGTTTTATTTCAAATTTTTGATCTTGAATTCCGGTAATTTAAAAGATATCGTATTGTTTTTTAAATTTAGTTATATATATGCCAGTTTAAATTAAAGTAAAATTTAAGTATAAGAAATATTGTATAGGGCTGTTGTAGACTGGTTTCCTGTGCTTGTACTACTTCTGAAAATAAAAAAAAGTATAAATTTATCAACAACATTTAGCAGTTTTACATATGTTGGCAAATTTTCTTGCTATTTTTTAACTTATTTTTGAAATATCAATCTACAAATATAAAAATAGATAAAAAGTAGCACATTAGTGTCGGAAGCAAAGTAAGTTTGTTAATACAACAGTCTTACAATCACTGTCAAAATTACTTAAGCGTGACAGTTTAATTTAAAACAAATCTACGGTGTCTTGTTTAATTGAATTTATTTAACCCTATTATTTCAAGTTTTAAGTCTTAATCTCTAAACATTTATTATTTATTGTTTATTGTTGTTAATTTCACGACAAAAAACGCTCAAAAAGTTTGGCCCAAGGAACTGGTGCACGAAAAAACCTTTCGGTTATCGAGTCGTACACCAAAACAGTTTAACGTCATGTCCAGGACATATTGTTTAGAAATGTTAAAATTACGAGTGCAGTGGTAATCGTCTCGAATCTCGATAGTCGACTCGAAAGATATTTTCTACTGACAAACCATAATCTATTAAAAATAAACCAAACCGAAGATGATCCAAAATGTATTAATTAAAAGACTTTGATTCACAAAAAGACTTTAAGAGTTTAAGACATCAAGTCGCATACTAAAAAAGACGAAATTGAGTCACTAATACTGCATGTTAAGTTAGATAAACGTTTTGTGTTTAATAGACATTACAGTTTTAAAAATACCTTAAAAAAATCTTTAACTGAAAAAAATAATTTCTTTATGTAAAAAAACACAATCATGATTTAAAAATAATAAAACTAAATAAAAAAAAAACCATCTACTTTAATTTAAGTATAACTTGGTTTTCAAAGCATATATTATTATGAATAATAGTTTTAAGTATTTTACCGGTTATAATTTACTAAATTTATTAATGAAGTCAAAACTTTAAATTTTCTAACTACTATTTAAATAGTTTTAATCGTTAAATTATCACATGGACGAACGAGCTGGATGATTTAAAATTAAATTTTCATTTTTAAAACGTATAAACTAGATAAAAAGTCAGTTTAAAACTAATGTAATGATCTTTAACATAATTAAAACTAAATTATGTTTTAACACAGACCAACCCTGGGTTTATAAAAAATAATAGTTTTATTATTATTAGTTTTAGTTTTATTCTAAAGTTTGGTGTTGTTTACACACCATTACTATAGAAAATAATAAAGCATGCAATTAAGCATAAACAATGAAAAATCACTTAAATGTAAGATGATAAACTTATATTTTCATAAGAATCATATTATTTTTAGGATTTTAATTTTTATGTTATACACTTTATTATTTATAATTTATAATTAGAGTAATACATAAAAATATTTACTATAATATTAATAAAATTAATATAACTTACTATATAAATACATTTAGTCCTAGACATGACTTTAAACTGTATCTTGGTGTATGACTCGATAACCGAAATGTTTTTTTGTACACCAGGTCCTTGGACCAAATATTTGAGCACTTTTTTTTTTGTTCAATAAACAATAATACTATTATATATTCTAATTGCCCTTAAAAAAATTACTTCAATTAGATTAGATGTAAATAAAATTTTATTGCACCATATGAGCTGATCAGTAGCATAAATTATTTACAACTATTATATTTATAAGCAATTAAGACAGTCTTAGATGTAGAAATAACCAGATGTTTGAATAATAAAATAGGTATTTAAAATATGTGCTTATCTTAATATATGTATGGTTAGTTCTGTGTATATTTACACATATTTATTATATGTTTAGCTGGTTTTGGTTTGTTAATAAAAAACCAACATGTGTGGATTTAACAGTATGTATGAGTGAATATTTACTATTTTCAAATTTTTACATTTTTCTTTGCTTCTATTTTTAAGCAGCAATAAATTTAGATTCTTTTATTTTATTATTGAATTTTTAAATTGAATTATATAACATTTTGAAACTTTAATTATTGTTTAATACTTTTTAATTTTTTATTATTGTTATTACAGTAAAATTGGTGTTTAAGAAAGCCTTTTGTTGTTAAGTTAGTCTTTCAAGATTTTAATGTATTTATTATAGTAAAAGTTTAATGTGCTTTGTGAAAAACTGATTGTGGGTTCACTGTAGTGGAAGTGATCCCGGTTTTTTACTGTAAAAAAACATCAGTCTCAAACTCTACCCCTTGCAGTGATAATCGTTTTCTGGGGAAAAGTGAGTGTGTTACAACATGTGTAACTTTACCTGTCTCATTAATATTCAACTTTTAACTTTCCAAAAATAAAATAAACAAAAAAAAAAATTTTAAACAAATAAAAAGCCCTTGGTGACACGCCATTTGGAGAACACTCTTAAGGCTAAAATCTCAACTCTAAAAACCACAAAGTGTGGGAAAATCATAAAGCTCAAATCCCCAAGTGTTCACCAGAGCTACAACAAAAAAATCATACCAATAATCCAATCATGTGATCACTGCCACCATAGTGAACTCACAATTAGTTGTTGAAAAAATGCATTAAACTAGTATTATGATGAATACATTAGCATTAAGTAACTATCTTAAAACTTGTTAAATAATTATTTTACTGAAATGTAACTCAGAAAAAAATAAAATTAAAAATTATTAACAAAAAATGTAAATAAGAAATTTATATTGGCAGAGTTAATTTTAGTCTAATAAAAGTAAGAAGAAGAATAATAACTTGTAGTTATGCAATAGTAATTGTTATACACAGCTAACAAATAAAATACAATAAAATTGGAAAACAGCAGATAAACAATCACGCCCACCCATATAAACCTTTTTTATGTGAAGTTTTTAATATTATTTAGTGTGATCAGATAACTGTTTCAAATAAAATAAAATTAGTTTTAAAAAATCAAAAAAGCAATTTAAGAATACATATTTACAGCGCTGTAAATCTGATTATTGATAATGACTATTAAAAAGATTTAAATTTTTCTCTAATCTGGTATTATAAAAAATTCAAGTACTGTAAATCATAAAATAATCTCAGTAAAGCTTAGCTATAGAATAAAAGTATCAATATTCTATGAAAGTATAAAATAAATTGACTTTTTTTATAGAGTGATTCCAGTATGGTATTTTATAATTATGTTAATAAACAGTAAAAAAATAAATTAAATTCTAAATGGTAAAAATAAACAAAGCCTCATTATTTATTTTAAGGTAATAATAGTTTTTAACTAAATTTTTTTCAGCATAGTACTTTTAACTCATGTTTCTGGCATTTAATTGATAAAATTTGTACAATGAATCCAACAGTGATAACAATTTTTCTATCTATCGACCAATCTCAATGTGTTCAAATGCCAATTACACCTACTACAACTGCTTTAGATGTTATAGAATTCTGCAAGGAACCAGGTAACGTTTTACAATTACTGACTAGTTTTAATATTAAAGTTTTTCTAAAAAAGAGGATATTTAAGGGCATGGGGGGGGGGGGGGGGGGGGGGAATGAAAATGACAATGGAAAAACCAATGCCATAGGTTTGTATCTAAAACTGTTTACAAAAGTACTATATTTCACAATTTGAATGAAATCTTCATAATAAATTTAACTGACTTATGAAGATTCATAAGTCATGATTAATGAAGTTCATAGTTTGAGCTTTCATTTGAAATCAAATGTTATTTTTTTCTCAAATTGTAACATTTGAGATCAAATGTTTTTTTTCTCAAATTGTAACTTTAGCCTCTATGGCCTTATTGTAAAGTAATAGATTTAGCTTTTGGTAAATAACTTCATTGTCAATAAGTAGCAGGGTAGACACATGCTTAGACTATTCAGAATAACTTAGGCTAGTTTGATTTTTTTGAATAATTTTGGCTAATTTGAGGGTAACTCAGGTTAATTTGAACTTTTTTGCAAACTCAGACTGACTCAGGCTTGTTTAATTTTTTTTAAACTTTGATCTTATTTTCTAGAATTTAATCTGAGCTATCAGACACTTTTAACAGCATAGATGACCTTAAAGATTCCTTATAGAAGGGCCAAACTAAACAGCTAAAAAAAATTTAACTAAAAACAACCTATCTTCTCCCTTATTTTTGTAACCAATCTTCTTCAAAATTTTGCAGTAAGTCCATTATTGATATTTAAATCAATACAATGCAGGAATTTTATAGTTCTTGAAAATTTTAAATATTTATTTTAACAATCTTTTTTAATTTTTTTTTTTATTATGTTTTTTAAATCCCAATATTTAAAGTCTTTTAAACTATAAAAGAAATGTTTCCTGAAAATTTCTGGTCTCTAGCTTTAGAAATTAAGGAGAAGATAGTTTGAAGTGAATTTTTAAATTTCCAAGAAACAAGGAAAAATCTGCAGTCCATACGTTTGTATCCAAAATTTTTACAAAATTTATAATATCTCTAAAGTAAAACAAGTTAAAAAAAAATTCTATTAATAATGGCTTGTAGTTTATACTTTAAATATTTATTTTAAAGCCAATTTTTATTTTGTAAGAAAAATGTTGGACCCCTTATGGCCTTAAATGTGTTTTTTAGCTCTTTTTGTTTTTCTTTTGGTATTTTAAGTTATTTAAACTTGGTTAACAATAGTTCTTTTCTTTTTTTTTTGGTCATATTAGCTTTTAAATTTTTTCTTATATAAACTAGGGCTAGTTCTAGTGTATAAATTACATGGTTATTGGAATTTTGTTAAATGGCTAAAAGTGTCTAATAGGTAGCTTAACTCTTCAAAGTACTATCAATTGTTAAGCATCAACGTGGACCTTTTTATGGTTTTATTATTACTTATTTTAGTAACTTTTAATTAAACAACAGTATCATAAAGTTTGATTTACGTATATCAAAATTAGATAAAATAACTGTTTGTCAGGGTTTATTTTTAAACGATTCACATTAAACTTCAACTGTTGTTAATAGCTGCAAACCCTACAAAACTAAGAGACTTTGATAAAAGTTTGCTGTGATTTTTGAACATTTTCAGAAATTTTTAATAAATGTAAGTGTAATTTCTCAAATTATTACTTTTTTTTCTTGATTTTCTATGACACATTTATAAACAAAAAATAGGTGAAAATTCCAGTGATGTCAAGTTGTTAGAAAGGTGGAGAGGAAACGATCGTTTAGTTGACAAGTCTGAAAAACCATTCACACTGCTGCAACAGTGGGGAGGAAGAGCATCTGAAATTTCATTTATGTTATACAGGCAAGTTATATCAATATATTCAACCTTTTTCTAAATTAGTTAAATCTGTTCTTAAAAATCTAGATATTCATTTTATGTAAACAAAGTGGTGTTTTTCATTAAAGTAACTTCAGTTTTATAAAAAAAAATACATAGTTTTAATGTTACTAGGTTATTTGTGTAATATTTATACAAAATTGAAACACAGTAACTAAAAAAATGTAGGCTTGTATTTTACTATTATCACTATATAAATTTTAGGTTGAAAATTATTTTAATATTTTATTTTTAAATTTTGTTATATATATTTTAATTTAGAAATAGTAAAGTTTCTACGTAGTTGTATTTAATAAAGTTTCTGAGGATTTTTTAAGTTACTTTCTGACTAATATACTAATCAATAAAATCCATCTAAAATAAAAGGTATCCTTAAAAGATTTCCTGCTTATTTTATATTTGCAAGTTTTTACACTACAATATTTATACAATATTTTCACAAAAAAGGATTGAAAATTGTTATTTCAACACTGCTGATTATAAATATTTGTAGAATTTTTAGTACTTCAATTAATAATTTATTTTCTGAAATAAACTCAATTTCCAAAGCAAAATATCTTTAATTATTAATTTAAAAGTAATTTTACGACTTCTAAGTTATAAATACTGGTGAGAATTAAAACTGACTGCTAATATATAATACACAACAATATTTTTTTTTTTTTTGCAAAATAATTGTTGTTGTATGCTAATAGTTAAACTTATAATAGAGGTAATGCTTTGCAAAAGATTAGTTCTGATAATGATGATCAAGTAAAGGAATTCACTGGTGTTCAAGGTTTAAACTTAGATGGTCTAAACAGCTTGAAGGCACTACAAGAATTTGCTAAAAAACAACAAAAAGAGATTGAACAACAAGAATTGACTATGGCACAAAAGGAAAGAAAGTTGAAGTTAGTTTGTAAATTTGGATTTATTTTATAACTATATTTATAGTTTTAGTGTATATTATTAGATAGTAAACCTAAAACTACAAAATAAAGCATAAAAAACAAAACTACAAAGTTGCAAGTTTTTATATTATGGATTAGGTTGTCAAAAGTAAATTTTTACTTAAAGTATTTTTGAGATACTTTACATACAATATAAAATGTTTATTAAAAGTGATATTTTTTGTTATTAACTTTTTTTTTGTTAAGATTGTGTGTTTTGAACAAATTAAAACAAGGTTCAACAAATTGGTAATATTTACACTTTTTTAAGTTAAAGTATGTTTTTCTCACACTTTATTTTAATACGTATACAAAATAATCAAATAATTAAAACTAAAATTTTTAAGGTAGACACAAATTTTAAGTTGTTCATGTTACTAGTCTCCCTTAACACATTCTAAGATTGCATGTTTTTCTTAAGTTAAAATGTTTGTTTTAGATGTATTAATATTACATAAATATTTCTATGATAAAATTAGTTTTTTACTCTTTAGTAGTTATATTTAGGTTTAGTAGTTATATTTTAACAAATAGTATGTTTAAATTTTATTTTTAAAATAGTATTTACTAGTGTTTGTTTTATTAAAGTATATTTTTCACAAATAAGTTCTTTGTTTTTTATGAAGACTTATTTACTTCATTTGTTACGTATAAACTTTTTTACAACTACATACTAATAGTACAAACAATTGTAATTATTTATTTTAAGACATTTAAAAATAACAACAAAAAAAAAATTTGTCCACAATATATTCACTTTTAAGTATTGAAAAGTGTTTGCTAAACACCTTTCATAATATATGTACATTTGAAACTAGTTACAATTCTATACAACCTTATATTAATTTAAATAAAGCGTAATAAAAACATACTAAATCGTTTAAGAAAAACTATTTTTTCTTTTTTTTTAGTTTTAATTTTATTTTTTCAATAACATTTTTCTTATTATTTTTAGTTATGGTCTATTGCAAAATATTTAAAATACTTATGAGTGTTTATATAATTAAGTATATTATGAATATCTAATTAAATTTTCTAAAATATTTTTTTTTGTAGAATTATATTTCTTAAAAAGGTAAAGTAACACGATCAAACATCTTTTGAATCTAAAAAGTATATTTTATTTTTATCAAATCGTTTTAATTGTAAGATAAACTCTAAATTTTTTTTAAATTATATTTGTATTCTAATAAATAGTATCTCAAATAACTGTATGTAACACGTTGGAATTATAAATTTCAGAAATGTGAAGGATCAACTTCAGCAACATCAAATCCAGTTGAATGAAGGAGAAAAGCTGCGAAGGTTGAAGGAAAAAGCGCAAGCTCAAGAAGCAAAGTTGGCTAAAATTAGAATGATGTGCGGCCAAGTTGAAAGCAACAGGTATTTTTGTGGTTTTATTGTTTTTTGCAGTACGTATGTTACTGCAATATCTATATGTGAATTATTTAATTTGACTATAAACTAAACCTTGATATGGTTAAGAACAGTTTTTAAAATATACAATTAGAAATGCTTACATGTTTATTGTGAACAAACTAATGCTTGATGTATTTAAAGGCAAACAAAACATGGTGCAAATGCAGAATTAGAAGCAGTTAGGGAGTTGTTTTATAGAAAGCAAAAGGAATGTCAACTAAGCATACAACAAGTAATTTTTCAGTGAATTTATAAGTTTTTTTATTAAATGTTATTTTGGTTTTGATATAGTTTATCTTAAAATTTGTAAATTTGTTAAATCAAAATAATTTAAAACTTTTATTTTTAATTAAATAATTTATATCGTGACCGTAATATTGAGTCGAGTTAAAAGTTAATGTTGAATTCACCCTTTTTATTAATCATTGTAATTTGGTATTACCGGTGTAATTTTTATACATATTGTATTTTTTGCTTGTTAAGAATATTGTTTCGATTTTCAGGTAGACCAATTGACCCGCCAGTTGGATGACTTGCGTAAATTGAACATGACAAACAATCAAAGCAATTTAAGCAATAAAAGCAACATTTATGACTTCAGTATGAACGGTATTACAGGTATAGTTCTTTTAAAATTTATTTTCATAAAATTTGCTACTTGAAAAATAAAATGTCGTGGTGTTATTGAGTTCCATGAAAAAGCTATTTTTAAAACAGCGTTTGATTGTTGTTTACTGGAAATTTTTCAATAAACATAAAATGTTTAATTGAAATAAGTAGTTTTCTGCAAAAATGTTTAATTAAAAAACAGTTTTTAAAACTTATGCCAAATAATTTACTTTTAACTTCTAATATATTGTTTTAAATATTCTGGTAAATGGGTAATTTAGTTTTTACTTACAAAAAAACAATATTTTTGAATTTCTTGCTTCAACAAATATGTGCTGGTATTTGTGTATGATTAATTCAATTTTTTTTTTGTTGTTACTAGTTAAATTAATTATCGTTTTTTATTTATAATATTTTGTTATATTAAAAAAGAAAACTTAATTTTTTAAGTTTTATAATTTTAAACACACGTATAAGTACTGTGTTGTTTGAAAACTGTAAAATAATATTTAAGTTTTTTTTATTGCTTATTACTGATACAATTTTGTGGTTAAACTTACTTGAAGTTACATGTTACTAAACCTGCTAGTTAAATGACACATGTGATTTTAATCAAATGATGGTTTAAAATTCTATCTGTTATATTGGTTTATAAAGTTTTTATAAATTTTAATTTGTAGATGTTGAGATAGAAGGCCAACAAAGGGAGATGGAAAACTTGAAGCGAATAAATGATGCTCAGTTGAAAATTTTACAGGACAACAAAACTATGTTAAAGCGAAAAAACGAAGCAGCTGTAGAACTTGACAGAAAAATTGAGGTTGAAATTACTTCATAATACTAGCTATAATTCTATTAATGACTTCTCATGAAAAACATAACAAATTATAAAAGTAATTATAAGTGAGTATTTTTGCGTTATATCTGTTATTTTAAACTTAAACAGTTTTATTGTTTAGAATATGTATGTTGTCAAAAGTATATTTAACAGGCAGTCCATAGTATATTTTTGCGGTGTTATAGAACAGTAGACTTAAAAATTTATATAATTATGTAATTATGATAGTTTAATGTAAAATTATGTTATATAGAGGTTATGAACATCTGAGTTTTATTTTCTATCTTTACTTTATAATTGTTGCATTTTTCTTATGTTTTTTATAGGAGCACAAATTTTAACTTTTTTTATCAACTTTTATTTAGGTACTCACCAGAAAATTACGGCAAAAAAAGCAAAACAATCAGTCAACAAATTTTATAGAAAAATCACGCGACAACAGCTCATTAGCAAATAAAAACAAAGACATTAGCAATGTTGCTGCTGTTGAACCACAACTACAAAAAGTTTTTGTTTTTGAGTATGATAAAATTTTGAAACTAGTACAATAAATTCACAAAGACTTTAAACTACTTTATTAAAATGTAGTATTTTTTTTATAGTTTAAGAATGCATTTAAAAGTTTTAGAAAAAAATATATAGATACAGTTTTATTATAACAATTAACTTTTTTGACTATGTTGAAAGAGTTTCAGTAAAAATTTTACTGCAGCCTTTAGATGATCACATGACAACGGCGAAAGTTCACCCCATTGTGAAGACCAGCTTGTTCCAATACAACCAGCCCGCACAAACCAGGCAACTTGACAATGGCAACATACAATACCAGCCCCCTCCCTATACTGGTTTGATTTTATAGCATAATATTTAAGTTATTAGCGAATAATTTTCTGCTACAGATTGAATGCTTGGTACAAGAATTTAAATTTAATATAAATTTTATGTATATGCTTGTTTTTATTGTTATTTAAAATAAATTAAGTGAAAGAAAGTATTTTGTTTTAGAATGCAAAAAATATTCATTATCTTTTTTCACTTTTATGAGAAAGTAGAGAACGTTAACAAAAAAAAACTATGAGGTAGTTAAAAAAGTAATAGAATAAGTATAATATAAACATAAACAGTTTTTTAATATATAAACGTGTTTATTGTATTTAAAGTAAAGAAAATTTGATTTAAATTATTTAATTTAGAATGCAAGGAGAATGCATTGTTGTTTTTTCATAAATGAGAAAGTACAGAACGAAAACAATACTTTAAAAATAGAAAACTGTTTATAAATAAGATACTAAATTCTCTATATTTCACGGAATTTTATTACAGCTTCAAGTTTTAATGATCTGCGAAGAAAATTTCAAAATGCACCACGTGCGTTGAAAAAAAGAACATCATACACTGAGCCTGAAAACAGCAACACGGGTAAAACAAGTTGTTTTATATCTTGATGTACAATATTTTGTATTGTAGTTGTTTTGCTGGTTAAACTTAATATTTTTGAGCAGTTTTTACTTGTTAACATAATAAACATAAGTTAAAATACTTTTAAGTTTAATGCTAACTTATTTTTTTTTTGTCAACTCAAAAATATATTTTAAGATACACATAACTCAAAAAATAAACTATACTTCCTGCTTAACTCTTCAGTTGTTAACTAAGCAATAAAAATAAAGTTTCAAATCCAGCTTATATAGTCAAAAGGTGATCAATGTAAAAGTATAATAATGAGCAAAGGGTAATTAACAATACAAAAGTAGTTTTAATTACAATGAAATCAAAAATAGATAAAACATACGTAACAGTTTATAAAACTATTTATGAAAACAAAGAAACAGTATAATCAAAATCTTCATGCTTACACAACTTAGGTTTTTTTAATAAAATACATAAAGCCTCAAGTTTGATTAAAACAAAAATGCCATAGCAATTTTTAATAACTTAAAATCTTTCAAATTATTATTACTTGCACAATCACGGCTATTTTTGAAGCAATTACTACTCTTTTGGATTAATTTTCTTTACTACTCATTTTACTAAATTCCTCAATACTTTTTCGAATATGTTCTTTAATCCTTATACCAAATTGCCTTGAAGTCATACTGACATAAATATCTTCACAGAAGCAGTAAAACTGATAAACTACCATACTTTAAATGCTAACTTAAAATTTTTAATCAAATATAAATTAGTCAAATCTATATAAACTCATAAAAAAAATCAAAATAAATACAAAAAGAAAATTAGATTTTAAGTATGTACTTGATGTTTTTATGTATTCTACTTATTTTTTTATTTTTAATTAACACGAACTTATTTAAGAAATACATCTTGCTTTTTAAATTTTATAGGTTAAACATATTTTATTTTTGCTTGGAAAGGTCGCAATCTCTTGCCCCCGAAACCGGTCGCGAATAAAATATACAATTTGCATAAATCTATTTAGGTTAAACTTAATAAAAAAATCTTCTGTAATTTTTTTATAATCTTGTAGATGTAAGATTTAGAGATTGTATTGGATTTCAAAGTATTGTTTTACAAAAACTGTAGTGTATAAGTTCTTTATGTTAGTTTTTATACTACTATTGTAGAAAAAAAAGTTTTTTTTAAGTAATCTAAGAGTAGCTAGTGTACAGTTTTTGATTTCTAAAAAATATGTAAATTTTTTTAAATGTAATTATTATTTTAGACTTCTACTTATATCACTTTTTTCTTTATAAATTTCATAAAATATACTGGTTGATAACACAGTAAGTATAAAAATTCTTTAATAAATCAAATTTTTTAATGATGACTAATTACAATTTTTTAAAATTTACCTCTGTACCCTTAGAAACAGAATTTGAAACAGGCCCGGTCATTCCATACGACAGGCTGTTTAAAAAGCTCGACACGCGATTTCACAAGCCAAACGACAAAGTTCCGCCTCCCTCGTACAGACCTCCTCAGCAGCCAGCTGAAGCCGCCCCGCAAAAATCTGAAAGAGTAGTTTCTCCCAACGCCAGTGCTGCTCCTCCACAGCGAGGTGAAGATTCCATCGTTTCAAAACTTCGCGATGTCAAGCTGAGCGAAGGCGAAAAACCTCAGAAGCCCGTTGTTAAAGTTGCTGAGCAACCGCAAGTGAAAGATGATGCAAGCAGTGAAAGCTCAGTAGGGGACGGCAAAGTTAAAGAAAAACATATAAAGAAAGTGAAGGGAATTTTGAGGTTTGTCTATGTAGTTTACATAAGAAGATGATTTATCACTATAGTTTTAATTTAACCATACATAGGTTTATATAGAGTTAAATAAATCACAGACTTTAAATGTGTTGGTTATTATAAGATGTATACAAATTTGATTTTTTTTCTAATAGTTAAAATACAGCAAATTTGGAAAGTTTTTTTCTCTTATTTTATTTTTCAAACTGTATAATAGTAGGAATAAATTGTATTTTAATTCCAATTTACTTTTACTTTAAACTCAAGCCTTTTAAAAAGGTTCCATAGGGAACTTATAAAACGTATGCATTTATCTGTAATGTTATGACATTTGTTCAATCATTATTGTAATTGAAATAGTCCAACATTTATATGTGTATGCAGAGAACCGAAATCTAGAGGGTCTGGTCGAAGCATTAGGTTTGACCCTTTAGCCTTGCTGTTGGATGCATCTTTAGAAGGAGACTATGAAATGGTTAGATGTTTCAAACGTTTAGATGCTTCGCTTATAACGCTCATTAATTTTGAAGTTTCTAAAAAAACTACAACTATACTTTAATGTCATACTTTTTAGTTTTACATGAAAAGTTTAAATGTTAAAATGCTTAGTTTTAAACTTTTTTAGTGATAAAACATTGTAACTTGTGCAGGTCCAAGACGTGATAAGCAAGGTGTCAAATGTAAGCGGGGCGAACGACGAAGGCATCACGGCGCTTCATAACGCCGTTTGCGCCGGACATTACGACCTCGTCAGATTGCTTGTTCATATGGGGTTGGCCTTGCTTAATATAATAATAAATAACATAGAGTTGCCTTAACAAACGTGAGCTTTTTCTTAATGTAAACAAATACAGTGCTGATGTGAACGCGATGGATACTGACGCGTGGACGCCTCTCCACTGCGCTGCGAGCTGCAACAATTACCAAATGGTGAAGTTTCTCGTGGAAAATGGTGCTTGCGTGTTCGCGACGACCCTGTCGGACGATGAGACCGCTCCCATGAAGTGCGAGAAGTGTGATGACGGGTATCAGCAGTGCTACGACTATCTCATGGATATTCAGGTAACCTTTGATTGTTTACAATTTGTTTCAAAAAGCATATGCTGCTCATTTTTTAAATTGATGAATTCGAATAGTTTTAATTAAAAAATCCGAAGATATATAATTCCTAGTTAAACTACAACATTTGGAGTATTAATCTGTCGCATTTTTTAAGAACAAATAATGAACGGTAAAGAGGTACATAATAAAATTAAAAATACTTTTCTTTGAATGATTATAAAAAGTATTATAAAATTCAGTATTTTTATCTGAATAATGTAGGTTTTTGAAATTTATTGTGATATCAAAGTAAATACTTACATGACTTTTTAGCGGTATAACTTGATAATCACAATTAAACCTTACTAGCTTAACTTTGTTGACAGTATTTTGAACTATAATTATTAAGAATGCAGAGTTTATCTTAATAAATATCTTGTACGAATATGATTTTTTTTGTATTTATATTTTTTGTTATTTTTTATGCGTAAGTGATATAGTTTTGAAATACTTTTTTCAATAATATTACTTCTCTTACTAACTATATCGCTTTAAAATTAACAAAATATTGTATATAAAAATCAAATTATTAAAACCATTTTTAACCACTTAGTATTTTATATAATTCCATATCTATTCAAGTTCTGGTTATTAAATATTTTTTTTTTCAATTTCTTCACGTTGTAGAATTTTTAAGAAAGCTTAAAACGATTAAAGTTTTAGAGTCTTATTATGATTATTTATTTTTATCAATTCTTATTTCCCGCAAACTTGATGTTTTAGTAAAAGTGATTGAGTTAAAGTAGCAAATTAAATCTTTACATTGACTAGTTTCAGTACTTTGAACAACTATAACAATTCGTTAACTTAATTTCAGGAGAAACTGGGATACATCCGGCAAGCTGAGGTGTTCGCGTTGTTCGAGTATGAAGCTCAGAACGATGACGAACTCAGTTTCGATGAAGGGGAATCCCTTACCGTGATCAGAAAAGGCGATGACAGGTCAGTTTTGTTTGCTAAGTTGTTTAAAAAAGTTTTCACTCAACTCTTATTGTGAATATTTATCCACAGTGAGCAACAGTGGTGGTGGGCCGAATCTCAAACGTCCAAGCAGCAGGGCTACATTCCTCAAAACTTACTCGGGCTGTGGCCCAGGGTCAAAATAAACAACCATCAACAATAACTTGACCAAATTTTTTCTTTTCTTTTGTAACTAAAGTTTCAAATTGTTTGACTTTTCAAGCAGTTTCGTCCGTTTTTATTTATTATAAGTATTGATATAAGTTTTATTTTTATAATCTGTCAAAGTTTATAAACATGTTTCTTCGCTGCATAACTGAAGGGCATTTGTTATAATATATTATTTGCATTACGAAACATTTGCTTATATCATTTTATATAAGTTTGGTTCTTATTTTTCAAGGTTTAATTCTACAAAAATAACAAAAGTGTAAGCTGGAATTATATTTTTGTGCTCTAAATGAAAAATTTATTCTTATTGAAAAATTTTAAACTTTTGGTTTCTTTCAATTTAATATTACACTTTTTGTATTTTGCGCTTAATTTTATTTGAGCATTTAATTAGGTTTTATACTCTTGTTATTTTATGGCTTAATTTTATGTGAAAATTACACATCTCTATATTACTTTTACTTTCACATGAATTACTTAATTTTTACAACGTTTAATTAAATTACATCGTGAATAAATGGTACTGAACTAAACATTTTAGTTATAGTTTTAGCTCACTGACTTAATCTTTTACAAACGATTTAAAAAATTAGGAGGAAAATTAACTACTTTTGTAGTAAAAGCTATCAAGAAATTAAATAAAATATACTTAAAAGCTGAAAATTTGTATTAGTTTCAAATAAAGAATAATTAGAAACTAAATAAACTTTAAATAAAATTTTTAATACAACATTTTTAAAGTTTTCATAAATGTTACTTAAATAAGTGTAGTTTTAAAACAGTATTTTTTATTTTAACTATTCTCAGTTAATGATTTTAGTAAATTTATTTTTAAAGTAAAAACTTTATGGATAGCTGTATTTTTAGAGGATGCACCAAAACTGAAGTTTTTAATATTAAAATTCTTAAACTGTCTATTATGGATAATCATGTTTATAAAGCATTATAAATTTAAATATTTACCATCATAACCTTATAAGTTTGACTTAAATGTTTTTTTTTAAATTTTACTGAAACAAGTTTTAAAAAATTATCTTATTTTTAAACAAAATACTATTAAATTGCTATTAATTATACTTACATGAGAATTTAAATAAAATGCTATTTAATTTTTGAGATGTGGCCCCTTAAAGTTTTTATAAGAATTTTAATTGTCATGTTACCAACTTAAAAATATTCAAAACATCTCATTTATTCGAGAATTTACGGAAAAGATACATACTTGTTTATTACTTTATTTATGTTTTAACAGTATTATAATTAGGAAACTTTGATTAATCATCAATTATAAACACAACTTACTAAAGTTGATTGAAGCAAACTTGACATCTATCTTACTATAAACAAGTATGAATCTGTTAATATACATGACAAAGGTAAGTGGTAAGTATCATTGTGTTTCAATAGATTTTATCTAGAAAAGTATGGAAGTATACTAATACGTTTGCTTGGTTTATATATATTCATAATGAAAATAAAAGCTAAGCATACAGTTTTATACCTTAATTTTAAATTTAATATGCTGCAGACTTTTAACGAAAATAACAACTTAGTTTTAAAGTACACAGAAATTTTTCTTTAATTTCTAAAACATGTTATCAATTTAAGTTTCAGAATAAAATACAAAGCTAGTAAGTAAACTAGAGATGTCGCTTGAGAATGATTTTAATTTTATTGCTACATATAGGGATGAATAAATGCTAAAAAGAAAGTTGTGTATGAAAAATAACTTCAATGTTTTACATAAGTAAACTTTTTATAACCCATTACACAATAATCTAGATCTTTTTTACAAAAATATATTATATTAAATTGACAATTTTTTTTTTACAAATTTCAAGTACTGCAAACTATTTTCCACAATATACGTTTGTTCGTTTAATAAAACCAAAAATATTAGTTTACAGCTTCAGAAAAGATAATAAACAAGAAGAAAAATAAAATTTCTAGGTAAACAAGTAAATTTTTACTAAAGAATTTTTATTTTTAATAATACTGATTTTTTACTTAACTTTTTCTCTACTATAATATTCAGTAGCTACTAAATCTAGAAAACAGTAAGTACACTTATACAAAAATAAATGTAACTGTTAAATAATCACAGCAAATAATAATCCAGAGTAAATTTGAAATTGCTCAACTAGAGTCTAGACTCATGCCATTAGTACCCTTGTCTTTCTAAGTAATTAAGATCTTTTGATACAAATTAATTTGAAGTATATTCCTAAAGCGTATAATAATAACTCTTCTACCTATGCAGCCTACTTATTATTATAAATTTGTTTGATCTAGAACCTTTTAAGATGGCTTGGTCTTTAATTCAATGGAAATTAAAACACATAACATACTAAATTGTCCTAACATATAATTAATATGTTAAAAACCCTTAAGTTTAAAATTAGTGTAGCTGAAAAAGTAAATTAGAATATAAATTTATACTTTTGATTCGTTTTTAAATTTAAAACTAACTATTTTTTTATATCTTTGTTACTTACTAATTCATGTTTTAATAGATATTTTTTTGACACTATAAAATTTTGATAAGTAATATTTTTTAGTCATAAACCAACGAGCGTAGACTATTGATTTAAAAGGACTTAGTATTTAATTTTTAAGTACGAATTTTTCTGTTGTTATTTCTAAAAGTACAACTAAGAATTTATGTTTTGAAAATAGTTTTAAAGTTTAAATCATTATGTGAATTACCTTTAGTTTGTTCATAAAAGCATATTTGCCATTTACTACTAGTTCTATTTTAAGTTTAAAAGTTAGTAAGAGCAATATAACAACTTTAAATTTTCTAAGTTGTAATACTTAAATAAGCATAAAAAACACTCTAAACTAAGAGCAATTTGATAGGAAAATATATAAGGAATATAGAAATATAAGGAAAATTAAATTTAGAATTTGTTATTTTCAAAATTTTTATAAATCAAAAGATAGATTCAAACATTTAATAAAATTCATAAAACAATTTAAAACATCGGGCGAAGTTTACCAAAGCTAAATAAAGGACTGTCATGTGCCGTGAGACAAGCTTAAGTAATAATTATTTTATTATACCACTTTGATCATCAGACTAGAATCTCAGTCTACCGAAAGATTGTGTTTTGATGATCGAACCGGTATAATCTAAACTTTATTTTAATTTCGGCAAATATTAAACTTAGGAGAACTTTATCAAAATCAGTTTAATATTTAAAAAATAGTATTAATTTTAACACATTTAATAAAACAAATATATATGCTACTTTGAAGGTTTTTATGAGCGTGATGAGTTTTTTTTAAAGAGTTGTACATAAACCTCTTTATGTAACTACATTTTTTTATTAATCGATAAATAATTAGAAGCTATTAGATTCTAAATACTTAAAAAAAAAAATTCTACAAAATTAAGTGTAAACACCTATTAAAGCAGCATATACTTCGACATAGTTAAGTAAAACTATGATTACATTGTTTACCTAAGGTACTCTAAAGCTCTTATTATCATTTTAAATAGTAAGAGTTTAAATTCTAATACATGGTTACAAATATAAAATGTGACTAGTAAAAACCTTTTCCATTGTATACTCTACTCACTACAGTTCGTTATAGTTTTAATTTTATACCTTACGTTAGTAAATAAACCGTTTGGTATTCTAATATAACTAGCGGTTGAAAAACTAATAATTTTGCTAGAAAGTAAATATATTAAACAAGTTCTTAAATATCAGTTTGTCAGGGGTTTTAAATTGAGTATGTAATAAAAGTTTTATCAATACTTTTTGTTTATACAGTTTTTCAAACGCTGAAATCAAACCTTTACTTTTAATTGAAAATCTGTAAAAACTAAGATTGTAAGATTAAAATAAGCAAATTCTGCGTATAAAAAATCAATAAATTTTGTTAAAACAATAAAACTGTACAAAAAACAAACTCAAGTTAATACTTTAAACAAATTAACACACCTAAAAGTATACAAAGTACAAAACTAAATAATTATTTTACATTTGTTTTTTTTCATTAATTACTTAAAAAAAGACAGTTTTTAAAATAAATCGCGTTTTATGAATACTATGTAGTATGTACTTAAAACTTATAATTTTTTACCTAAAATTTAATAAGAAATATACATTAACACTTTTTATATTTTATGAGTAAAAGCTTTTAAAATATTCTCGTCTAAGATTTTATAGCATACCCTTGTTTTTTTTTTCTACTTAAAAATTGTTAAAGTTATTTTTACCAAAACATCAGCGCTTAAATTCTAAGAATAGCTTCAGTACAAGATGGACGGCACACAGATTTAGTTGGAATAGATCAAAACCAAATTTTTACCCAAAAGATATAACAGATGAAAATGTTTTAAATAGACACTACTATATTAAACACAAGAACGATCTACAGAGAGTTGGTTTTGATGGCGCGTATGAAGTTGCTTTTTTGGAAGAACCAGATTTTAAAAATCTTGACTATAAAGAAAATTTTTGGATAAATAAACCAAATCAAATATTAATTTAGCTAAAACACAATACAAGGATTCATAGGGGTAAGATATTTAAAGTACATTTTGTTAGATGCATCTTTTTTGTATCTTCTTGTATGTTATTGTGTTATTTAATAGATCTTAACATATACTTATATACTAATATACATATGTAATTTTATAAAACAAAGCTCTTTTTAATATTATAAGCATAAAGTAAATGTTTTTTTTTATTAAAAAAAATTTTTTAAAGTGTTTTGTTTGATGTTGATAAATAGATGTCATTTTATCAATTAAAAACATTTTTTTATGTTTATTTCTAAATGTTATGTTTATATTTTAATTTTTGTTTTTACAGCCGTATTTTTGCACTGAAAATGTTCTAAATAAAGAACGAAAGCTTTGCAATTAGTGTGTTTTGGTTTATGTTTCATTTAACAACTATTTTAAGGCTATTTTATAGCTTTTTTGTATTGCTTAAACTGTTTTGTTCTGATATCAACGCTCTATATTTTTCAGAGTTTTTGTGCCTAAAGAGCTGTTATTCTGCTTAACGTCGTTACGTAAACAAAATTAAACAAAAACAGTTGTATCTCCTTGCATGTTAATAGTTCGAGGATTAATAACTCTGTCTCATCTGCTTTTATCAAAAGTACTTGTACAAAAAATATTGAATTTGTAGTACTATGTTTTAAACTTTTGTTATGTTTTATGATATTTGTAAACTTTTAACATTTATATTTTTAAAATAATGTTATGTTTTGCTATAAATTTTAGCAAGTACTGCTGTGACTTACTATTATATTTAAAAGATATGTATGTTGTTTTAAAAAAAGTATGGTGATTTAAACGCCTTAAGGTAAAAATGTTAACATAAGTTTCACAAAGTTCAGTACAGTTTACGAAAGTATGTTTTGCAAATTTTTGAATCAGTTAAAAGTTAATTTTTTTTTATCATAAGAACTTTAGTTGTTAATTGGCTCAGTTTTTAAACGATTTCTTTATAAGTTATCTACACAAAAATTAATAGTTTTGCTAGTTTTATGAAAAGTGTAACTTTAAGTTAAGTCAAATTTAATTTATACATTAAAAAAAAATTATAAGTTATATACCCAAAAAATAATAGTTTTGCTAGTTTTATTAAAGGTGTAATTTAAAGTGAAGTAATATTTCATTAATAACAAGGGAGTTATTTAATTTTGAGAAATGAAAAGTTTGATATTTTATGTTACTGTATGAATGAGTGTTAAAATTCTCAATGAATACAATACTTCAAAAAAAAGATTCAAAAAATATTAATTTTAGTTTTAAGAATTTTTTAAAAAGTCATTACCAAGTCAAAATTTAAACTGTTTTTTTTGAATTTAATAATTTTTTACTTATGTTATAATTGTATAACTTTTATTAAATATTTCAATAAATCAACAAAATTATTACTAAGATATTAAAACCAAAGTTTTTCGTTTTAACTTAAGTACTAACGAGTAAAAATTGTTTTGAAACTATAGAAGAAACTTTTTTATTGACTTCAAAATGAAAAAAGGTTTTAAGAGTTAATGAGTAAGTTGTTAAAAATCATTTATTCATTTTTTAAAGTCTTTTTAAGCATTAAAAAAAGTATAGTATCACTTGTTTATTATAGCTTTTAAGTTTCGATACCTGATTAATTTGATAAATCTTGAGACAAGAAACAAATGGTATTTAATTCTTTACAGACAATCCTGAAAAATTGTCACTTGTACAAACTAAAATTTTAAGCTAAAACCTTTGCATAATCGTGGTTAACTTTTTTGCAATCAAATTATGTAAAGACTAATTTGTTGTTTAAATTGGAAACTTTTAGTTCTACGGATCAGACTTTGCCGGGGTTATACTTGGAAAAACAAAAAAAAATATTATAAATAATAATTTTTTAATATTTTTAGGGATTTTTTTCACTTTTAATTTAACAGTTTAAGTATCGTTATATTAATTTCTACAAAATATTTCTTTACAGTTGTACTGTACTGTTCAGTGTTCGTAAAAACTTATGAGGACTAAAAAGATTTAATGTATAAATTCAAACTTTATAATAATTAGTAGTGTGTAAATAACTATATTTTATTTATTTTATTGTTATAGATAATTTAAATTTTTACCCAGTTTTAGAAACTTTTATTTGTAAAAATTAAAATAAATAGAAATATATACCTACACTTTTTGATTTTACATTAAGGCCATTTACAATTTGCTATCTAACTTTGAGGTTGATAATAGTGTTATTAAATGACATAGTCTAAAACATGTTTGTTGAAGACTTTAAAACTATTGTTTTTTTTTGTAAGTAAAATGTTACAGGATTTATTAAATTTAGAAATACTTAAGTTGTACAAACTAAAATACAAAAATTAATAAAATTATGAAGAACAACTCAAGCGTAAAAAAAATCAACCCTATTTGTTTGAACGTTTTTCCTGAAATAAACCTTAGCAAGTCAAGCGAAAACTATCTTACACAAAATAATTATAAGCTTTTAGAAACTACTTTGTATGTTTTAGTTTAAATTTAAAGTATTTGTTGATAGAAAAACATAAAAAGTTATTAATATTCGCTTAAATTTAACTTTAGAATAAAGTGAACAAGAGCTGTAAATGTAAAACAAGTATAAATTAAGATTAAACGCAATTTTTTTACGCATTAAAAAAAAAATTAATTTGTTATCTGACCGCTGCTTAAGAATAACGATTAATGCTATTAAGTTTTATTACGCCACTTCCTTAGTATTAACGAAAAAAAAAAAAAACTATATGTTTACATATATATAACTTGGTTTTATTTAGTTATGCTTACTAAACTATAAACTTATTTGTTATAGCGTTTGTTAATTTCAAAAATCTTTAGAAAATTTGATCTATTCTGTTTATGATGAAGTTTTAAATCATTATACAGAATAGTATTTATTATAAAAATTTTTTTTACTGAAACTTTACTTTTACGTTTAATCTTTTAAAGTGCGTTTTATATTATCATTTAAATATATATTAGTTAAATTTGGTATATATATTAAAAAAAAGTTGTTCAACTATAATACTTTTGTTATTTGAATTATATTAAAGCTTTAAAAAACGATTAAACAATAAATTTCAATATAAAACAGAAAAATTGTTTTACAACAGTATTAATATATTGTCAGAAATACAACAAGCTCTTTTGATACGAACATAAACAATTGAATCAAGCAACAAATTACAAAACATAAAACGATTTCTATATTACTATTAGATCAGTAACTAGTAAGTGTATAATTAGTGTAAGTAATGAAACCTAATTCTACTTACTTAAGTTTTAAATATTTCTTTGATTAAGTTTTATGGAACTATTTGTAGTAAAATGATAACTCCGGATTTCGATAGTGATTCCAGCATCCCAAGCTCAAATGGCAGTATAGCCAGCTTTATTCTAAACAGCGCAGTAAAGTCTGTTCAGATAGGAGAAAACGATTTTGTTAAAACATCATACTCTCTTGTTAACGGTTGGTTTTTTGGACGTTAAAAATAATTTTCTATATTTTTTAAGCCCTAATACAAAGTATGTAACATAACAAAAAAGCATTTATTAACATAAGATATTCGTTACAGCTTAAAGTTAAACTTAGATTAAAATTATTTATACTGTTAGTTAGAATGATCGTATTACCATTTGAATGCGTTTTATAAAATTCTTATTTTTAATTTATTATAAAGCTTATTTATTAATTACTACTCTTAATTATTATTTTATACCAACGAACTAAATAGTTTAGAGCACTTATTTTATCATGCAAAACTTGTGTTTTGATTCATTGATTTGATAAGTTTCGCTTAACGATAGGAAAATAGTATAACTAATTTAATTCTGATCTAAGAAACCATTTTTTTATTAAATTAAATATCTATTTTATAAACTTAAAAGTAAAAAAAGTAAGTAAAACTTTAACCTTGAGATCCCTTGAATTAGTGTTTGCTTAATTTTGCACTCTGCACATTGACATGCATAGAAAGTTTCATTAAAAAAAACATACTTTACTTTAGATCTACTTTTATTAAAAAAAGCTTTTGAAAAAGAAAACAGTAAATCGTTATAAACAGTATTTTATTCTAATTAAATAAATTTTAAATAATCTACCGGGCAAAGTATTTCCGAAATTTTTAGAACACTGCTTTAAATTAAATAACAAAATAAACTAATCAGTTGAAACATTTTTTGTTCCATAGAGCTTGTATGAAAAAGTTATTGCTAAAAAACAAACGTTTCTTTTTAAGTTTTTTTTAAAACAGTGTGCTGTTTGTTACTTAACTATTTTCTTAAACTGATTTTAGTTAAAATATATGATGTTCAAAGTCACAGTTGATAAATATTTTATAGCACTTACTTAGTTTCTAAATATTGGTTTTAAGAACTTTCGAAAATAAATCAATTTTTGAAAAAGTAAGCATAAAGTTTCTTTAAAACGTTAGTTAAAGAAAATGTTAGTTTGTTATGTAAAAAAATGCTTTAAAATTATGACTAATTCTTATATACTTAGAACAGGATATATCTAATGAACTAGAGATTGAATTCAAAAGTACACAAGTACCATTAACCTCAGAAGATGAACCTGTTAATGTTGCATTAATCGATATTAATCCAACTAGGAAAAAGGCGGGAAAAGTAGTAAAAAAATTCAAGTCAAAATGCAAAAAATCTTCCATAAGAGACTCAAGTTGCTAATTTTATCATATGATAAACTTATATTTTTCAAATACTTTGATGTATATAAGCTTTACTATAAAAATGTTGCTTACTTATTAAAACATTTTTTCATTGTGCTTAAAATCCTTAAAATAGGTCACATAAATTGACTTATTTCAAGAAATGTTTGCAATCATCTAGTATTGCGTTGAAAAAACTCATATGAGTAACACAGGTTTTAAAAGTACTTATTTTATGTAACCTTTTATATGTTTTTATAATCTTTTATTATACTTTCCTTAACTTTTAGAATTAAGCAAGACTGAGCTGCATCATGCTAAATCAGAAAGCAGTATGAAACAAGATGTGGTAAAGACATCAACCAGATCAAAGAAAACTTTGAAACGAATGATAACAAGAACCCCTGCTGATGGTTCGTATATTAATTTGATTTTGACTTGTAAACTCAGTTATGTGTAAATTTAAATAAAGAGTGGGCTGACTGTCAAAAGAAAAAGGAGGAAAAACAAAAACTAAAGCAGAAAATAAAATCCGGTTGGGAGGTACGACAGGCTTTGTTTGGAAAAGAAAATGTGTAAGTTTAAGAAGTTTTACTTTAAATTTAAAAGTAAACCATTAAAAAAACGATTAAACTTACTTATTAGTTTAGAACCTTTCAAAATGAACATTAATTATATCTTTTTAATAAAAGTATAGTTGAATGATTTGTATAGTAGAGAATATTAAAATACACTTCAACTATACTTTAAACTATTTAATAATTTGTTTTGTTCTGGTTAGAATAGGGGTGAGCCAGTTTTTCCAGAAAAAAAGTTTTTGTAGGTGTACTTGTTTTACAAATAGTACTATAAACTTAAAATAAAACTTTTAAAAGTGAGAATGCAATCTACAAACTGTTTTACATGTCAAAATGTATTTGACAGTGACAAACTTTGCATGTAAATAAGAAGGATTTGAGATAATTTGTTAATATAACTTATTATTTTTTAAGCTTTTTTTTTAGTATTTACTTTTACAACAAATAAATGTTACAAAAACCTTTAAATCATTTACTGCTTTAATTAAAATCAAATATTGTTTAAAAGAAAACTAATGATCTAATTTGTATAATTTTTAAACAACACCTCTTTGAGCTTAAAATAAACACAGACAAGCTGAGGAATTATATTTAGAAAAAGTACAAGAAAAAAGATGTGACCTAGTAGAAGCATTGCTGAAAATTAGCCACATCCATATGGTCAAACTGAACATTGACGCTACAAACCAACACCACCAATCAGCACTTCACCTAGCGATTGAAAATGAAGATAGCGATATGTGCACTCTGCTCCTACAAAACGAGGTTATTTCAAATGTTTATATAATTTATCTTGTTCTTAACAGATTAATACTAGTTAATATAAATTTAAAAGTTTTCATTAACATTCAAAAAAAAGTTTTTTTACGTCTATGTACTTACATTGTACATTACAGTCTTAAGTTGATTTATAAACTCAATTTTATTTCATTGAGTTTCTAATGAAGTTTTGTTTGTAGTTATAAGTACAAAGATATAAAAAAGTAAAAAACTATAACTTACTTTAACAAACAACTTATACATATACTAAAGAAGTTTTAAGTCTGAAAATACTAAAAAAAAACTTTTATGTTTTTAGTATAGTTTAAAACTCCATAGTAAATATCGTGTTAAGTTTAATTTTTTTTTAATATTAATATGTAGCACTACTTTAAAAATTACAAACAAAACCAATAAAATTACGAGCTTGTTAGTATATAATATTAAAACTGTTTTTTATTTATCTAGTATTTTTTGATATCATCATGTTTATATTTTTACATGCTTTAGATGTTATTGTTATATAAAATTTACTAGTTACAAAATATTTTGTTTTCTTAGGTAGAGATTAGAGATGCGCTTTTTCACGCAATAGAAAAAGACTTCTCTGAGGGAGTGGAACTTATTCTCATGCATAATCCATGCGTGGGTATGAAAATTGTTGGTAACAACTACTTTTTCCCCCCTGACATCAGCCCATACCGATATGCTGCCTGGAAGAATAAATACGAAATGCTTAAAATACTTTACAAATATGGCCATAGATTAAAAGTAAGAAATACTTTTTACGTAATAAGTGAATTTATTTGATACTTGCAGCTTCTTAAAAGTTTATTTTAAAGTCAGTTTTTTAGTCACAAAACTACTTTTTTAGAAAAAATATTGTATAAACTTAATATTAGGAAGCAGGAGGATGGTACGAAGGAATAATGTTCGCGTGGGAGTCAAGCAACGACAGAAAATGGTATTACGAAGCAAAATCGAGTCCGGCTCACATCACAATTATTAGTGAGGTAGAAAGCTTGTATTTTTTGGATAAATTAATATACTAACTTCGTACTTTTTAAAGCCGAATAAGGGCATTAGCAAACATAATTATTTTAATTTACATTATATTGACCGTAAAATAATCGAGGTATTATTCTAAATATAAAACATGTTCAAACAATTATTAATCGGTACTAAAGGGTAAAACTTACAAAACCATTTAAATAAAAAACTTTCTATCTTATTATAAACCTCATATTAAACAAATCTTTTTTGTTTAACATAAACAATTAAAACTTGTTTGAGCAGGAATAAACTAAGAGAAAAATACTAGTCAATATTGAACTTTAATTTTGAAATAGACAAGTACATATAAAACATTTATATAACAAGATCTACTAAAATATTCTTTTTAATATGATGTAATACTTAAAATTATTAATTAATTATTTTTGAGAATAAACAATTACTCAGTTTCACCGCAGAGCGGATTTTCAAATTGTAAATCTGTAGTAAAATAATAATGTTCAAAATAAAACAAGGGAGTAAGCATTAAAAAAAAATTTTTGAAAGCATTGTTGTTGTTGTTAACACAGTTGTATTATGATGACAAAGAATAAAATGGCTTTTTGTGAAAAATTTTAGATAAGCGAAAAATAGAATGAGGGTTAGATTTCAGATGTTAAATTTTAAAAATAAGATAAAAAATTAAATATATTTAGTTGAGAGATAATCAAAGAGAGTATAAACTACTAATAATTCAACTCAAGAA
This sequence comes from Thalia democratica, assembly GCF_965202585.1. NCBI lineage: Eukaryota > Metazoa > Chordata > Thaliacea > Salpida > Salpidae > Thalia > Thalia democratica. Next base: position 44,637,663 of record NC_139166.1, on the reverse strand, counting down.
AAAAAATATATATACTAATTCTCCAACAATTATGATTTACAACTGGAAATGGGTATATTATAGGGTATGCACAATTTATCTTATATCTTAATGAAATATATTTAACTAATAAACAGACTTGAAAAAAAAAAATAAAACAGTTTAAGACTGAGAATGGGAATAATATTATGATACATGCACAAATAATAAAAAATCTTAATAAAATTGATACCTATGTGAGATATAAATTATAAATATTCATTTAAGTAATGTGGGCATTGGGTTATCAGTTCGTTTCTCTTGTTTAAGGTTTTTCTCTTGTCTGCTAGGGCTATATGGAGTCTTTCTAGGTTACATAAAGTGCACATGTTAGTATGGTTTGTGTTAGATTTTACTGATTCTACTATTTTCCATTCAATTGAGTATTTTATATGGTTACTGTATAGATCCCATAGGTGAATGCAAGTTGGGTACAATTTTTGGGTTTGCTTTTAAAAGGTTTTGGGAAAGAGGTTTTGTGTTTATTATATCTAGACTTAAATGTTCTTTTGGTTGAACCAATATAAATCTTGTGGTCATTTAAGGATGTGGAGACTTTAGCTTGATATATTATATTACTTAGGCAACACTTGTTATCCACGGGGCAGTTTGTTTTTATTTACAATTACAAAGTTTTTCGTTTTTATCTGATTTTTTCGTGAGTTTTTTGTTGTGGGAATTTATATTACAGAAATATAAAATAAATGTAATACAAACATTAACAAAATTAGAAAAAGAAATTGCATTTATTACAATCCCCCCTTTTGTAAATCTGTACAGACTAAAATTGGCAAACTTTTCCTGGATTTAGTAGATAAACATTTTAAGAAAGACACCATCTATCACAAAATAATCAACAGAAATTCTATAAAAATATCATACTGCTGCACACCAAATATTATGGCCCTTATAAATATCATGCATTATCTATGCATCATGATATATGGTCATTTATATCAGAATAGTAAACTTTGAAATTCTTTATGAATTAAAAGACCAAGATCACCTTAGCACATTCAATTTATATAAATATTTTCGACTAAAAAAGCGAATAATAACAATTGAATGAATAAAGTATGTATGGTTTGTATGGGAACGTTATTTTCTGACGTTATAGTATTATAAACTGATAACTGTTTATACTTAAGTACACTCAATATTAAGCTAGTTAATGGGAACATTATTTTCTGACGTTGAAGTATTATAAACTGATAACTGTTTATACTTAAGTATTTTCACTATTAAGCTTGTAAATGGGAACATTATTTTCTGAAGTTATAGTGTTATAAACTGATTATTGTTTATACTGAAGTACATTCAATATTAAGCTTGTTTATAGAGTTTTAAGGGCATTGGTCTAGTATAGAATGTAAAAATTACTATCATATTTCTATTTTCGATTACTGGTTAAATTTCATTAGTTATATAAAATTTATTTTGTATGAATAAAATTACTAAATAAAAACTGTTACCAGAAAAAACTAAACAGATAAATCATTAGTTAAAGCTACTAGTAAAATGTATAATTGATAGTGTCATAGTTATAATTTTAATTTCTTCTTAAAGATAAATATTTACTACTCAGTTTAAGTATTTTTTAAGTCTGTTTACATTGTTTAAATTTTAATCCTTATACATAATTGTTAAAGTACAAAAAATTATTTTAAGTTTAGTTAAAGTGTTAAAATTAACGACTTTTATCTCTAGTTAAAGTAGCAAAAGTGGAAAATATTTTATAAGAAGATGAAACTCACTTTTCTTTTTTTTTCAGTTAGCTTGTTTAGTTTTAATCTTCTATTAGTAAACTTAATCAGCAAATATTATCTTAAACGTTTATTATCATTTTTATAAATTTTATAGGTTAAAAATATGTACAAAACATAAATGTCTCCTTTTTTTTCAACTATGTCAAGTTAGTGTGCCTGAATTCTTATTTCTACGCAGCTTTTTATCTTATATTGTTTATTGAACGACAAACAAAGCGCTCAAAATTTTTGGTCCTAAGACCTGGTGCACAAAAAAACCTTTCGGTTATCGATTCGCACACCACTTGGATACCTTTTAACGTCTTGTCCAGAACAATTTATGTTACAAAATATCTACTATTTAAATATCGTTTTTTATTTATTTCTTTAAGCTAAGTGGATTATTTCTTTTTTTTTTTTCTATCTTTAAAATTTATCAAATATATTTCTATGCAGCACAAAATAGTTAAAGTAAATTAATAAAACTTATTTTCAATAAACTGTTACTACTTATGGAGTAAATTATTTTTTATTAATTTCTAAACGAGCTTGCATTAAAAGATAGTTATAATTAATTTATAGCTCTTTTTAAACTCAAGCAGAAATATTTTTTAAAAACAGAAAGAAAACAAGGATCCATTTCAAGAGTGTTTCACCACAATCAAAGAACTAAGGACGCAAGCCCACCTGGAACCTATGTTTGATGAAAGGTTCAAGCAATTACAAGTCCAAGTTGAAGGGTACATGTGTCAGCTACTTGATAAAGTTATTTTAATTAGATACAAATTAGGTACAAACTACTAACCCACAACATTTAATTTCGTCTTATTTTAGATTAGTTTTCACTAAATAAATGTTTTTGCTAAATTTTAGAAAATCACAATTGAGCATAAAATATTAGTTTTAACTACATAACAAAAGGGTTGATCACGCCAATTCGATCATCAAACCACAAGTTTCGGTAGACTGAGACCGGTTTCGTCCTTATTAGGACTCATGTTTTAAACGTTGCACGGCAAATGACAATGCTGACGTCACTGATCATTGTCAGCAAATGGTTGCTTCATGTGAAAGCATCATAAACCGTTTGTAGATTTACGACTGCAAGTTTTTCGGTTGTGACTAACCGATGAGTCCTAATAAGGACGAAACCGGTCTCAGTCTACCGAAACTTGTGGTCTGATGATCGAATGGGCGTGATCAACCCTTTTGTTAAACTTGAGCTTGTCTCACGGCAAACGAAAGTCCAGGCTTCTTTCGCCGATGTTTTTTGTTTTAACTACGTAGAAATTTTTTAATTCTAAAAAATTAGGAATAATGCAAAACGAATTTTACTTAAGGTTTAATCAAATTAAAAATTGTTTTTGAAAAGTTTGATTTTATGCTTTGTAAAGTTGTTATAGTCGAGTTACTGCTCTTTTATTATCATTTGTTTTTCTAACCAAAGTTAATTTTTTGATTTTATAATTTACAAAACTTTTTAATATAAGTAAAATAATATTCGTCTTTTATAATATTTGTTATAAGTACAATGCTTTTTAGGTAACAGCTTGTTATTAAAAATTTGAAGCATAAAATTTTCTTCATCAACCTAGTTTCCCTCATTTTACTATTTTTATTAAAATGTAATGACAATTTTTAGTAATAGCCGACATAATTTATTTTTAATTTTAATGTTGTTTGTGAGGTAGTGTAAAATATTTTTTAGAAAAAAAACATTCAAACTATATTAACTTTACTAAACTATTGATTTATAAGTAAAATCTGTTTAAAAGTCATTTGTTTCTGTTTAATCAATCAAAATCAATCAATTAACTTTAATAAAAAACCAATAATATGTAAAACTGTTCTAAACGTAACTAAAACGTAATTTGTTCAAAAAAATGCAAATCCGTCAATAATAAATAATTGAAATAGTTAATATATGCTTTGAACTTAAAAAGTAATTTTTTTAACAAATTAATAGAAATTATTCTAGCTAGATCTATAATAAATAAGTTAAACCAACAAACATAGTAGCTTCATAAAAGTTAATACAACAGAGTTTTTTTTAAATTTTGGTAGTTGTTTATAAGCTTTGAACTTGAAAAGATTTTTATACAATTCTCCCAAACAAAAGCTAACAAGTTTATTAAAAAATGCAGGTTAGATCTTCAGAAGAACTGTCGAGTATTTTCAAGTACAATTTTATCAGGGTTAGAAATATAGGCAAAAAAGTTAAGTTCACAAAAGGTCCTATAATTAGATACCATAGCTCCACAGTTGCAAGTCTACTTGATGAAGCTTGTGAAAATAGGCTGTACGATTTTGTCACTCATCCGTATTCCCAGGTATAGCTTTGTCAGTTTTTTATATTAGTATATTTTATAACTAAAAAAAAGTTAAAATGGTGTATTTAAAAGTAAAATCTAAATAAGTTTTTTACAAGACTAAGTTTAGTCTACAACATTATCGAAACTACTAAACTTTTTTAACTTGATTTAAACAAGATCAAACACAGTTTATGATCGGTTATTTGTAATTCGTTAGAATTAATACAAATTTGTATAAAAAAAGTGTACCATAAGCTTATTTAAATGAAATTTCATTTAAACAAGCTTATGATACACTTTTTTATTTACTATTTATAAACTGTATACCAAACAGGGTATTAGCTTAATCATTATATTAACACGGGCCTGGTTTGTCTGACTAAAAAGTTCTATCTTTTTAAGCTAACACCTTATTAGTACCTTATACTAGATCCACTAAAGAATATGTTTATTAATGAGTCTAATAGAACTTATTAAATTAGGACATTTTGTACTTAATGACTAATTACAAACTTTTAGAATATATTTCCATGGTTTAGAACTTAGTTTTATTTACATAAATGAATTGATACTATACAATAACTGCAAGTAATAATACGACAAAATCCAAAAATAAAGAACAACAGAAGAGAGCTGCTATAGACTAATGAGCAATTTCTTAACCTTATCTTGAAATAAGTATACAATTTCGGCTGACTATAGCGCCAACTGGCGGAAAAGTATAGAACAACGAAATCGAGAATCGATCTCGTTACAACTGAACCTTGTTTTTGTTTTAAAGCTAAACAAAGTTTTTAGTTAAAAAAGTTTACTATACACGTTTTGTAAAAACATATCAATGTAAACTTAAACATTATGGCGTGTAAACCGATGACCGAAAGGTCTTTACCCACAATAATTTATAGACCATAGTTGTGAGCATTCACATTTTTCTTCCTTTCTTTTAATTTTTTAAATGACAATGTTCAAAACTTTACAACTACTTTTTATAATGAAAATGACGCATAAAATAGGTTTAAGCTGTTTTTATGATTTCTATTATTGTCTTAAAATCTTTATATGCTTAAAAAAACTTAAGAATAATAGATATTACAAACAACAGCTTGCTATAGATTACCTAAAGTATCGTCACACTCCGAGTCTACATTCTACTTGGCCCGCTAAAAATGTTTTTATGAAGATCTGTATCGGAGTACTTTTTCCTCTGTTATCACTTTTTTACATTGTCAATTCGAGATCTAGAATGGGTCGTAAGTTATTGATTTATGTAATGTATGACCTTATCTATATTGTTATAATTGTATGATATACACAAATATATTATAGCTATAAAACACTTTTTTTGAATTACAACAACTCTCGAACCGAATCTATGATTTTCCCTTGATATAAGATAATTTAGCATGTGTTAAAAATATAAAGTTTTACTTAATCTTAGCAACAAGTTTAACCCACTTTTGACTATCAACGCTTCTTTTTAATTAAGTTGTAGAATTTTTAAATTATTATCCTTTAATGTATTCCTTTATACTTATTATTTAAAATATCAAGAATAAAAGCAGCTTTGAATATTATAGTGCCTGCTTACAAGAATACCTTTTAAAGTATGCTTTAGCAGACAAGTTTTTTTTAATAAGGATATTTGAAGATGATATTTTCACTTAAAGTTCTTATAGCCTGACTTTTCTTTTTTATCTAATTAGCTTTCTTTTCATATTTTTACTGGTTTTTATTTTATTTATAAAGTTTATAAAATTATGCAATTATAACTTATTTAAAGTTTGGATTAGCTACCCGCCCATTTCCTTCCACTGCCACATGGCATCTGATTTCACGTTTATTGCACTCCTTGTCCTAAACATTTTTCAAAGTATGACATATCAAGCTTATTTAGGTTTGTTTAACAATACATCAATTATATAACAAGAATTTTTTAAATCCGACATTTTAAAATTATATAGTTTATTTTTGTTGTTATAAATAAATAAGTATGGGTAGTTGTAAACAATAAACTATTTAGTTTTTATTTGAATTTAAAATTACACTAAAAGTCTAGCGTACACTTTAAAAAAAAATATTTTAAACTCTTGTAAATATTAATTCTACGTAAACTTTTTCATTGGTTATTTTAAATACTACAACAAATATAGAATAAACATAAGTCTACAAAAATTCGAAATCACTGAAATTTTATTACTTTTAAGATGTGATAAGTAAAATAAAATGAATCGTTAATTAATGTTTAGGTATGCCGCCGACAGCTTTAGAAACACTTATTGTAATTTGGATCGCTGCAAAGTGGCTCCAAGAAGCTCAAGAACTGATTAGAAGAGGATTTAAGAGTTATTTCACTGATACTTGGAACTATAATGATATACTGTTTCTTTTTCTTTTTTCTGTTGCCATATTTTTTAGGTAAGACTATATGTAATATAAATTTCGTATTAAAGTTTTAGTTCTACACTTAAGTTTTAAATACTATAATTTGTTCGAAATAAGAATAAAGACTTCAGCATGCAAACAATTGTTGAATTTTTTTGTTCGTTTAATATACTTTTAATCAAAAAAAAACTGTTATTTGTTATAAATCATACATCAATAAATTTTTTAAAGTCGCAAGTAGCTTATAATTTATTACTTACTCCTTAATTTTATTCTAAAATAATCATTGCAAATACTGTTTAAAAGGTATGTATGTACATGCTTTATTTAGATTTAAAAAATTTTTTTCTTATAACTGTGATGGTTTTTGTAAAACATGTTTGCAATTCATTCCTTACTAATTCAAGTTACAAATAGAGTATTTAAAAACAGTTAAACCAAACTGTATAAATAAAATTAAAGCTAAAATGCCAAAGGTAAAAACTACACTATATAATAAATATTTTTAAGAGGTGATAACTTTAGACAGGTTTCGCTTCTCTGTTTTTGTATCCTATAAAGAAGTATACTTTAATTGAATTTTCTTGTTTTTTGTACTTTCTATAATTTTTTTTTATGACTATTTAAAACAAAATTATCTAAAACGCTTAGAAAAAAAGCAATCATTATTTTCTTATGAAAAACTTATAAAGAAATATAAATTAAAAAGATGTTTTATATAGAGCAGTGGATTGTGTTCAAAGTTATAATAAATTAGATCCAGTGTATCGGGCAGAATGGTCTGATTACTGTCCAAGACTAATAGCAGAAAGTTTTCAAGCTTATGGCTATGTTTTTCTTGTACTTAGACTTCTGGGAATTTTAAGAACTGACAGAACTCTGGGTCCGTTGCAGGTAAAGTTTTTTTGATATTTTCTTTTAAGTTAATTGATTTAAAGTTCGTTTATAAACTTTATTGTATGTGTTTTGTTTAAGTTATAAAGTCTATGTTTTAAAAAGTTAAACATTAAACAATAAAGTTTTAACTTGCTGAATTCTAATAAAGTAAAATTTCTTAAAACCTATGACTTTTTGAATTTATCTATAAGCAAAATAATTCTTTTACACAAAGTTTAACCTCTTCTAATACAGCTAAACAGTTTAACTCTTTTGAAATTTATTTTTTGCATTTGAATATTTTTAAATTAAAAATTGTAATGAATAAATAAAACAATCGATATCGATACAGTAAGAAAAATATTATATATTTTTACAGGTATCGTTAGCCAGAATGATGGTAAATATTTTTCAATTTCTAGCTATTTTTGCTATGATAATCCTTGCTTTTTCCATGGGTTTTACTGAGCTTTTGTCTTATTACGGAACTTCTGAAGGCCAAAAGTTCCTTTGCAACGATACATCAAAACCGGACTGTGATATGGCCAAAACAAACATGTTCACTTCAATCCCTGTTTCCCTCAACAGCTTGTTTTGGTTGCTTTTTGGTCAAGTAAGGATTTTTTTTTTGAAAGTTGTAAATTTTCATCGGATATTTGTAGTTAGCTAAGTTATTTACATAGATGGACGTGCCAAAGTGGACAGGTGAAGGACATCACAGTATGACATGGTCAGTTGGCCACAGTTTAATAATTTTTTACCATGTCACAGCTGTCATCGTGCTTATAAACATGCTTATTGCCATGATGTCACAGACTTACGAAACTACGTCATCGCGGTCGGAGTGTGAATGGAAATTTATAAGGACTTACTACTGGATAAGGTTTTTTTCCTAAAATATTTGTTTTGTTCTTCCTGAAATAACATTAAGTGATTAAACTTTAATGCGTAGAACTTATTTTTTCAATTATTTAAAAGTTGTAAAATTTTGATTTTGTGAACTTAAAAACATACCAGAGCAAATTAGTATGTACTTAACATTTATTATTTTAGTAAATAGTTTTCTAATATGTAATATTTTTTAGACTATTCAAGTCTTCTGAACAGATATAGTTTAGAATTTAGATACTAATGCAAATTAATGCGTCATAATAGTTCTTTTTTTTATATAAAATTGTGACTCTTACAATAATGTTTTTTATCTGATTTTAAAACTTTAATAATTTTAAAACAAAGTAACTAAATTAAAAAACTACTTTAAATCATTTTAGTAAGTATGAACTGAAAAAGCATTGTTCAGAAAATCTGTGATATACTCTTAATTTTATTTTTTCACAGTCCTACTTTTATATAAGCTTACATTTAATCAAACTTACAGATTTATTAGAAAAGAAGCTGTGCTACCTCCACCAATGAACTTAATTCCTAGCTATGTTTTTGTCGCTAAGAAAATAGCTTCCATTTTCAAGCTTAACTATTTTTTGAACGTAAAAAATCTTGAAAAAGAAAATAATGACGTGGAAATGAAAAAAATAAACATTAACAACTCTAACAACAAAAGAACCAAAAGTATTGGAGAGCAAAGCAGAGAGCAAAATATACAAAAACTTGTACAGCGATATAAATTTAAAGAGTTTCATTGAGTTAATAACAACGAAAACGTTTATTCAACGACGAAAAAGCGCTCAAAATAATTGGTCCAGGAACTGGTGTACGAAAAAACCTTTCGGTTATCGAGTCGTACACCACTTGGATACAGTTTAACCCCTTGTCAAGGACAACAATATTGTTTATTACTTAAAACAATATGATAAAAATTTTACTAACCCTTTATTACATGTAAATAAATCAGAGTAGTTTATTATGTTAAAATAATTTTAGTTTTAAAGTTAGTATATGAAACCTGAAATATTAGTTATTTTTTTTAATTTCAGCTGTATCTAATAAGAATGTATATTAGTGATCTACCGGGTCCGGCTGTATATTGCCTTTTTTCACTACTATCCATATCAGACCATATCTTATTTTTTTAAATAGATCCGGTTTCGGCCGGATCCTAATTTTGTGGACCCGGTTAATCACTTTTTTTTTTCGAACATTGTAAAGGAACAAAAAATACACTTTTTAAAAACTATTACATATAGCCGCAATAAATTCTAGGATGCCGGTAAAACTGATTAATTAATCAAAATTTGAAGTAGTTTCAAACATTTTACTCTCTACTAAACCTTTAATATTTTCGTAAATTACTTAAAATATGAACTGATCTTTTTTTTTTGCTCTAATATAATAAATTAATAACATGACGTTTTTGGTTGAATACAAACTTAAATACTATTCACCACTTGTAAAAAACCTTTTAGTAAATAAAATCGCTTATCTAATGATTCAAGCTGTTCTACTTAAGTACGCATATTTTACCAACATATTTTAAACTTTATTGTCAATTTTATGGAGATTAGATAATTCATTTAATTTAGAAAGCGATAGTTATTAACTCGTAACAGTTTTATCGATTTATTTCGATGGTTTTTTAAAGTTGGTGATATTAATTTGAGTCTGGAAATTACTGATTTAAACTTTTTTCTTAAAATGCACAGTGGGCCATAATTACGCTGAAGTTGAAATATGAAGTAAACTTTTTTATATAATCATGAACAAATCCTTGCAAATACCTTTTTTAAATGTAGCCTAATTGAACTTTTGAAACTAATTATATAAATTCAAAAAAAATAAAGTTATCACACATCAAGTAGAAGCTTAAAAAAAATCGGTATAGTTTTAATCTTTATTAAACATTTATTTAAATCTTAAAAACAAAACAAATTACGTCTATATTTTTTGTATGTAAAAGCCTGTAAATGTTTAGCAGACGCTGAATTTAAAAACTTGATAATAAAAAAGAACTTTTTATACTAAAATGTACCTATCAAACTTTATAAAAGTAAGTTCAATTAAGTATTTCTAGATAATACGTTGACTAAAAACATTAAAAAAAAAAAAATTGTTTCATTATACTTTGATAACTTTTTAAAATCAACTAATTCTATGCTTCTAAAAATAAATAAACATATATAGGAGAATCGTCCAGAAATTAATTTAATCGATACTACCCTTTATCTTTAAGGAAATACTATATTAACAATATAATTAAGCGGAAATATTTTTTTAACATTTGCAAAAAAAATAATCAGAATTTTTTACAAACAAAACTTATATGCAATTTTTTTAAACTGTTTAATAGTAAATTAAAGATAGTAGATTGCCTTGCGGAAATTACTACGTAGGTCAAACATCTCAACGTTTCCAGGTCAGACGAGAGCAGCTTGTCACGAAAAAGCTAAAAAGGGGGTCGGTCTTTTTATGGGTAACCTTTTAAAAAACTGTACAACTTTATATCGACGTGACGTATTTTTCCAACTTTTTTAAACAATTATTTTCTAAAATCCTTTTACGTATATTTTTTCATAAAATTGTTCAACTTCTTAAAACTTAGATTTCATTAATATTAAATTAAAATCTTGTTTAAAATGCGAAATTTAAAAAGGATACCCTTAAATAGAGTAAACACAGCTTTAAAACTTTTTATGGGTATCCTTTTGAGTTTGTTTAAAATATCTTGTTTTAAACTAATATTTACTTGTAAAGCTTAATAATCTTGTTTAAACAGTTTTAAATGTTAAAATTCAAAAGGATACACATAAATAGAGTAAACACAGCTTTAAAACTTTTTATGGGTATCCTTTTGAGTTTGTTCAAAATATCTTGTTTTAAACTATTTTTTACTTGTAAAGCCTAAAAATCTTGTTTAAACTGTTTTAAATGAAAAAATTCAAAAGGATACCCGTAAAAAGACTAAACACAGCTTTAAAACTTTATATGGGTATCCTTTTAAGTTTGATTAAAATTTGCTGTAAAAGAACATTTCCATTGTAGTCAAGTTTGTTAAATGTTTAATCTAATTTCTTATAAAAATCACTGAGGACAACTTCTTGCTTTTTTGGGTTTCAATAAGTTATTCCTTGCAACTAATTCAATGTTTTGTATCTAATAAAAAATGCTGCTTAAAATTTAAAGCTTTAACTATATTATAATTTAGAACTTTTGTTAAGGTGTAGTTTTAGTAACTAACTTGCCTGGTAATAACTTTTCAATATATGATTTTATGCTGAGTTACAAAAACTCTATAACTAGAGTTAAATAGAAATAACTTTATTTATGCAAATCATTGTCTTTTATTTAAAAACTGTTCTTATTAATTCATTACAGAAGCCTAAAATGTAAAAAAGAAAACAAATTTTAATAATAAAAATAATTCTGTGTTTTCCTTAATTCTTTTTTTTATAGTACTAATTCAAATAAACAATGAAATTTATAAAATACTAGTGGTAAAAATTAATTTAACAATTTGATCATAAGCAACTTAACTAAATTTGGCATATTAGTAGATTCAATTTACAAAAGTGTCTAATAAGTAGACAAATCAACAAAACTAGCTTTTTTTGTTTGCTTATTAATTGTTTTGAAACAAAAATAAATGCTTGGTACAAAAGTATTACAACTAAAATTACATAAAAATTGCATTAAAAATACAGTCAAAATTCTGAAATTTGCAGTTTTTTTGATTTAACTTTAAACGATTTTTTACTAACAAGTTTTAGTAACAAATATATATTTATAATACAGAATATAACATATTTTAAGAGGCCAAGCCTATATTTTTTGAACATTATATTAAGATTTATTACTTAAACAACTAACTCTAAAACTTGGCTCACACATATCAACAATAAATATTAACAAAAAAACTAACAAAACACAAATTGAAACAATTTTTACCATTTTTATCTAGACACAGTTTTCAAATTCAATTTCTGTTAAAATGTCAAAGGCCTGGCCACTACTGTTTTAAATTATAGTAGCATTTATTAAGTAAAAAATAAGCTTTAATACGTATAAAGTTTTAAATTAAGCTAACAGACATTTTTTTAAACATTTCTAAAGCATTTGAAACAATACAATATACCATAAAAAAGTTGGTAATAAAGATTTTTTTTGATTTACTGTGTAAACATTTAGAATCTGTTTTGATTGCTTCTACATTTTTGCTTTAGTTAGAGAAAGAAAAATTTTCTTAGTATTTTGATGACGTCATTAAAATATATGAATTGAACAATTTTGCAAAAATAAACTGCTGCAACTATGACACCCATAAAAAGACCTACCGCTAAAAAGGTTTATTTTTAATGACAACGTTAAGCCAAAAGGTGAACAATCATCCATCCATGAACACCTCCTCAATAACCCTAGTTGTGCTGAGAACTACCTGGATAGTAAATTCTAAATTCTATTCAGAGCGAGAAACTCTTACCATCTCTCAGTTCTAGAATCATTGATTACTAGAACTCGCGAGCCGAAAATTTGTAAACGAGATTTATACAATTTAAAACTTCATAAATAGAGTGTTTTTAGTATTATTATTATCGTATTTTGTAATGTAATTTTTAATTTAGTTTTAAGTAAAATTTATATTATCTTAAATGTTCTTGTTTAAACAATTTTGTTTAATAAATAACTTCAAAACAGTTAAGTATAACTTAACTCTAATTTAAACCTTTTAAACAGACTTTTACACTTAACATATTATGACGTAACTATTTTTTAGATAGACATTTCAAAATCATTGTTTATAACTAAATTTACACTATATTCTTATCAGTTTTTAGCAAGCTTATTCTGAGGACCCCCTAAATAAAATTAATAAATAACCTTTTTTTAAATGAGTGACTTGTGTTTATATTTTCTAAGTATTGAATTTAGTTCCATACAACATAAACTTGTTATAGAATAATTTTACTAGTACTACTTTTAAAAAACTATTAAAATACTTCTAAAATAAAATTGTTAACTAACTTTGATTTTTTACGAATCTAATGCGTGTTTACATTTAATTTTAAATTTAGTTTTCAAAGACGTGTTATGTATATTACAGATTTCTAAATATCTATAAATAAAAATTTATTATAGAAAAATTTTCAAATGAAGGTTTGGTTTGTGCAAAATAACGCTCGGTCAAAAAAAAAAAAAAAAGACACTTCAAGCAAAAATATTTGCAAAAATGACACTCGGTGATAAATTGACGATGTGCAAAAGTGGCCCTCCGTGCTAAAGTGACGCACCGTGCTACTCTGACCCTCTCTCCTTTAACTATAATTTAAAAATCATAATACAACATATTTTCAGTTGCTTATTAATTTCGTTAATATAATTAATTACTAACTTATAATCAAATTTAAGTTACAATAAAAAATAAGTATAAGAAACGAAAAAATACTGCCAAATTATTGTTTAGGTTTAAAAAAACTTACTAAATTAGTTAAATATTTTAGGTCTGCAAGTTTATATTATTAAAAAAACTAAAAACTAGAACAAACTGATGGAAATTTTATTAAACTTTTTGGAAAAAACTTCTAAAATATAAAAATCATTAAAAGATGAAAATCAGTTTAAAATAAAACCTGTACTTTTTCTTAAATTATTGAATTGATGATCTCGTTTGATTTAGTTCAAGCAAGTGAAATATTGTTTTCTTATTAAAATTTTAAAAATTTAAAATAAAACTACTAGTATATTAATCAAATAGCAAGTTTATCTAAATCATTTAATGAAACTGTTTTTAATAAGTATGACAGCTAATACGAACAAAACTAAAGCTAATCAAAACATAATAATAATACACTAAAGTAAATTTATGTAACTTCTTGCATACGACAATCTGCTATTGCAAATTAAAAAATAAATACATCACCGAAGGTTTTTTAATTGTTGTAATAATCTCCATTGTAATTAATTTACAGCCTACATATTTTCACGTGATTGTGAATACACGTTGCTTCCTTTACAAGTCCGCTTTCAGCAAAACTTGGCCGTTCTGCATTTTCGAAGCAACTTCGGCGGCAAGTGGGTCCATTCCGAGCGTTGCAACCGCCACTACCTTGTCCTCTTTGGTGTAATAAGCGCAAAACTTGCCTTCTTCCAAACTACCTCTTATTACTATGTCGTCATAACCAAAGCCGTACCCTATAATTTTTCTAATGAATTTTTATGTCATAACGACTTACAAAAAATAAAGACTAATCTTTTTATTCTGTTAGTTATTTATTAACTTCAAAAGGTTTTCATTTAAAAGGCGACCTGAAAACAAAACTGAAAAATTTGATTAACGGTTGAATTTGTTTTTGTTCTACAGAAAGCTTTTACAAAAACAAACATGTTTAATAGTTATAACTTATTCAAATTATTTTGCACATTATGTCAAACAGTATTTACTTTTAAGAAATAAATTCATACATAGATTATTTTACATGACTAGCTAACTCTAAACAACAGTTTTGACATCATTAAGTACATAATTAACTTAATTTTGTTATTTTTATTAAGCTATCGCCTTTTATTTTAAACAAATAAGTTTAACTTTTTTATTAAGTTCTCTATAAATCTAATTTTTGTTTTTTTCTTTTATCTCAAACTGTTGAGTATGAGATTATTTTTATTTTATTTTTTTCATTGTGATGCCTGAGTCCAACATTGCACAATAAACAATATAATATAAATGAACTTTCTTTGGGAAAAACTATTTTTTTCTATTTGTACTATTGTGTAGTGTTTATTTATGTACTTTTCTTAAAAAACTTAACTCTCAATAAGACATTTTGCACCAATGCCGAATAAAATGTTTAATATAGTAACTAGTTATTAAATATTGGCCGAAAATTGGCAAATTTGAATAAATATATTTTATACTTAGCTAGTTTAGGAGGAAACAAAAGTCTTTCAATGTATTTAACAAATTTAAAATGCATGGTAAATAGTAGAACAAAACTAGGTAAAACAGTTGAATAACATGATTTGTGTTCTATAAAGTTTTAAATTGAAAATTTCCAAACTAAATTGATTTATTGATATATATGTGTAACAGATTGACTTATATTGTATTTAAGTGGTATATGACATAACTAAAAAAAAAGATTAATAAGTAATCGAAGGCACGACTATTTAAATTACAATAATTCTGAGTTAAAATAGTTATTTCTTTTAATAAATATTATTGAACCAAAAAAATTTACCATCTGAGTTTTATTAATTAGACTTACATGAGCATTTCTATTATTTTTTGAGAAACGGCTATAATCAGTTTTTAAATGTACTAAAAAATAGTAACTTTTAGTAGTTTTCAGCTTTAAAGAATATATCTTTTTACCATCTATATCTTATTATTGTTGACCCTTATGTTTTTGAAATACATATTACTTTTTGAGATGTGGCACATAAAACATTATTTTAAGAATTTTAATTTTAGGAACTTGAATTTTCATGTAACCGTAATGAATTGTAATAATATTTCAAGGTAAAAAAGCACAAAATATCACTCTCACGTATTTAAAACTTGCTAAATCTAATGAAAAACACTTTAATATGCATTGATTTGTCAAATTGTGATGAATTTTTAATTTAAAAATTATGTGTACAAATAACCATATTAGGAATTTAAAATAAGAATGCTCAAAAAGATGTCTTAATAAAGAAATAACTTTATTAGAAACAGAACTGAAGGTAGTAAAATTACCTGTGTAACGAATGGACTTTCCGTACTGTACAGTCCAGAAAAATGGGACACTGTCCACTTGTTTGAGGTCGATTTCAGACAACACCAAGTTGTTACCCACCGTTCTTCCATGAAACTGCGCCATTTGATAATGCTGGATGTTGCTTGGTTGCCAGTCTCGCAATCTGCAACGTTTTATACAAATTTTAAAAAATATTCTGTTTTTTAAATTTTGTTGTTTTAAATACTTTAATTTACTAGTCAAAGTAAACACACTTTTTAAAAAGCCTCATTTATAAATTAATTACTTTTTTGCCTATTATTAATGTCAGATTTTTTAAAGCTTTATGTTAACGTTTAAAACTATTTCAAGTCTTTTGAAAACTATTTATATTAAAAACATTTTATCTAAAACTTAAAAAGTTATAAAAAAATAAAAGTTTACGTTTAAACAACACAAAAAAAAATATTTCAAAACGCTACAAAACGTAAAGGTAATTATTAACGAAATCTCTGTATTTGTTTTATTTTTAGTTGATTTGTTACACAACATGTAAATTTTGCCACTTATCCTATGTTTAATTATTCATGTTTGTTGTACAGCAAACCTTTTTAAAAATTTAACCACATATTTTTAAACAAGCACATAAATTTTAGTTTTTCGAGTGTATTAATACAAAATTTGACAAGCAAATATACTTTAAGGTTACTGTGAAACTTAGTTTCATCATAGACATAGAGATAAATAGTTACAATTGAAAAATATGTTTCGTATGCTAAATCGGACTTTCCTTAAAACTAAAACTTTTAAAGACAAAAGTATTTTGTAACACTTAAACATATTTGTAATTACATATATATTTTTAATTATTTTAATAAACAGTATTAAATTTAAAGGAAAGAACACAACTTTATATAGCAAATATGCAAAACAATTAAAATAAAAGTAAAGTCAAACTAAACAATAAAAAAAAATCTGCTTTGTCTAAAAATTGGTATATAGTTTAAACCAGAAAAACGATAGAGTGAAAAATTAAAATATGATGTTAATTTTTTAAAGACCACATATGAAAGCTTGAACAAAATAGTTTAAGTAATAGTTTTTAAGTTAAGTAATCATGAGAAACTACATTAAAACAAAAATATTGTCATAATTTACATGTAATGTAATAAATAATATGTCATTAGCAAGAAAGTTATTGAAATATAAGACAAAAAACTAAACTAACTACTTTTTAAAATTATGTAAATGCAATAAAGCATTAAACAAATATGTAAGTTAAAAAACTGTGTTTTGCTTACTACTTTAAAAGAATATACAATTTAAAAACATATATTTGCCCTGAACTTTGTTTAAAATATTTATAAGTTATAAAATTTGTAAATATTTATACAGCAGTTATGTTAAAATATATGGTGAAAGTTCTTTTATAAAAACACTTGTAACTTTTTTATTGTTTTTACTCTTTTATCTACTATAGAAAGAGTATTACAAATAGCTAATTATAAAGTATACAAAAATCAACAAACTTTTGAGGGTACATAACAATGTCACCAGCAGCATAAACATCAGGAATGACTTTGTTGTCTGTATCAAGAACTCTCAGGTACTTGTCAGTGTTAACAAATCCCTGCTTGGTCATACTGATTGCTGATGAAGTTTCTTTTTGTAAGAAAGCGGTCGACGGAATCACACCAACTCCGGCTACTAACACATCGCACTGAAAATATTAAGCTGAAGTTATTGATTACTATTGGTTAAATATGAGGATAAGAGGTTTACTATTCTTTTTCAGATAATATTTTTTTAAGATTTCTTAGAACTAATAGATTATAAACAACTGCTTTAAAACATATTTTAGCTGAGAGTTGAAGTAGTACTGTAAAACGTAAGAAAAAAAACGATTAAAAATCTAAAATTACTTAAAATCAAGTCTAACGATTCATTTGCAACAATAAAAAAGTTCACAGCACTTTAAGACATAAAATTTATTGATTAAAATAATAGTCAAATAAACAGGAAACTTTCTACAATCCATACTAGAAACTGGCTACATTAAAATCTTTAGAGTCTAATTTCAGTAAAATTTAGTTTAGTATTTAAAAAATTTGCAACATTTATACTTGGGTCTAAAAAGTCAAAACTTAACTTGTTTAATACACAATAATTCCTTCTAATTTCAACTGGGATTAGTTCAAATACTTTACTTAAACCAACTTACGTCAATAGTTTGTCCTCCTTTCAGTTTTATTTGTTTAACTTTTCCACTCTCATCGCTAATAATTTCCTCCATGCTTGTTCCCATGTGAAATTCCACCCCTTTATTTTCGTGCATGTTTTGCAAAAATTGACCAACCTAAGAAATTAAATACTTAAGTATTGAACTATTGATTACTTTAAACCGTATTAAAAATATAAAAACGCTACAATCAAATTTTTAGTGTGAGTTTCCAACCTTAGTACAGTAGTCTGCTTTTGGGGTTTGCTCTTTTGACCCAAAAACCAGTTTGTCCATGTTGAATTTTTTTTAACTTTAAAAATGGTTTTACCTCATAAAAACCAATAAAATACAATAAAATTTTCATCAAACTAAATAAAAGTCAATAAACTAATAAATGAAAAACTATTAGAGAAATATTTAAGACACAAAGTATTATATCTTTGAAACATGCTTTAAACCACATTTTCAAATATGAATATGACAATATTATATACTCTATGATAAAAAACTAATACGCCACACTGATTAATCCATGACAGAAAAATGAATAGTTTAAATATACAAAAGATCCATATCAAAACTTTTATTTTTTATATAAGTAAAGCTTAAATTTTTTTTAAACTAAACTTTTTTTTTAAATGTTTGTTAGAGTAGCTTGCTGTTTAGATCTAATAGACTCTTTTTGTTGTTTTAAGTTCTTTCAATTTTTACTTGATTTTATAACTAGAAATATTAATGGTATGACCAAACATATAAAGGAAATTAGAATTTCAAAATTAAGTATAAATAAAACTGATTTGCATAAAAAAATTACTGCAGGTATTCTAGTTCAATGTATTAAAACCAGGTTCTTTCTGAGTTACAAATATCAAACTTAAGAGTCAGATTACTGTATTTCCAAGTAAATTTGATGATGATCTCAAAATAGCACTGGCTGATATCAATGTACTTTTTCTAAGAAAATATGTTTGTAGTAAAAAAGCTTACATTGAAAAATGACAAAACTGCAATAGGACCATAAAAAGTTGCTTTGGAGCATAATAGAATACTTTTTAAAACCAAATATTAGTAGTCCATGATATTAAAAAAATTTTAAGTCAACTAGAATTGGAAGATTTGAAGTACAAACTTTAAAGACAAGGTTTGAAAGTTAAACATTGTTAAAAAAAAATCTTTATGTAATAAATTATACAATGTGTGTATAAAATGTAAACCAAAATTTTCTTAATTTAATTGTTTTAAATATATTGATTATAAAAATATTAGATACTATTATTAACCTCTTTACCAAGCACACGCTCAAAAGGAACTTTAAAGAATTCACAAACTGACACTTTATTTGCTTTTGAAGCTAGATAGCTGGCAACTTCCATACCAATGAATGAAGCTCCACAAATTACTACATTCTTTTCTGTGTTAAACAGTTTTGTAATGACATTGACCACTTAAAATTCTAGTTCATACAGGGCAGCTAAATGCAACCCATAGGCCGCATATTTTGACTGACACTAGCTTTTTAGCTAAAAAAACAACTATTACAATATAAACAAGTTCAAACTTTTTATAATAAAAGTATAGAATCATGTTTTTCTATTGCTTGTGATTAAACTGCTGCCTATTTAATGTTATTTCGTTACAAATTTACTCTGTCATACACTTTGACTTTAGTTTTTTTTAATATTGTGACAAACAAAGGTTTTTATCTTTTTATAAAGAACTTTCTGTCAGTAAACCTGGTCTGATCATCATAAAAAGCTGTCAACATTTGTAATCTTAAATACTTTCATGAAATATTAAAAAAAAATCTTGAGATGTAGTCAGTTTTGCAATAAGTTTCTAATGCAAATGTATGAAGGAGGCTTTCTTATGAAAATTTTCTCAGAATTAGAAAAATCTACCTTATATTATGTTTTTTGAGCAAGTAATAAAAAACTGTCAGTAAATATATCTTGCAATTTTTAGAATATACTATGGAAGTATTTTTTTATAAAAAATATAAAGTCAATGATCGAAAATAAATGAATCTTTTATTTTGTTATAATAATGAAAACAGTTTTTAGTTAAAAATCTAATTCTGAGAGTATTGTTAAAACTTTATAAAGATTACATTGTAAAATTTAAATGCAATTGCTCAAAATTTGTAGGAGTAGATATATTTCTAGTGAAATGATACTTTTCAGCCTTGCCAACTATGAGGAACTTTTATTAAATTCGAAAAAAAGATTTATTTAAAACTAACTGAGTAAAAACTGTTTACTGTTTATTAAATAAATTTTGAAAACAAATACTATTGATATTTAATTTCCTTTGCTAAATTGATAAGAACATATATGTTTCATAAACATCTAGAACAGGGGTCGGCAGCCTTATGTAACTCACGGGCCGCACTATTTAGAAAAAGATCTTTAAGGGTTGCATTTATTCAAAAAAAATTCTAGTAATCAGTATAAAAATATTATTTAAGACCAAAACTATGATAAACAAGGCACTATTATACCACTAATAAAGATTAATTATTAAATTAAGATCCTAGCTGTAGGTTTTTATAACAAAATCTTTAACTTTTATTTTTTTTAAACTGTATATTTTTAGCTGAAAAGGAGCTTGCGGGCCGCAGATTTTGACTTTGAGGGTTGTATTTGGCCCGCAGGCCGCAGTTTGCCAACCTCTGATCTAGAATCATTATTCCCTAACATTATTAGACTAAAAAATTAATAGACTATATCTTAAAATTAACTGTTAATAGTAAAAAGACAGTAAAAAATAATTAGTAGCTTAATTATGTGAAAAAATTGACTGAATGTTAAAAAGTTATTTACCCTCTAAATTAAGAGCACATTTGTAAATATTTATTTCTTATATAAATATAAAACTTGCTTGTTTTAAACTAAGTATCTTCAAAATAAAAAATAACCTAATGGGTAACCTTTAAAAATTTGCCGACCTCTACTCAAGTGCACTACCTATCTTTTTTTACTAATAAGATGGAATAATAATGAAAACAAAGAAAATTTAATAAACTAAATATTTAAGTGAAATTAAGTAGTTGTTTTTTTAACTTAAAGTTAATTGAATAAGAGTTATTATAACTAGTATGCAATATTAAGAGAATATTTAAAATATAACAAACTTTAAAACTTAAATTTTACTAATTAAAATCTAATTTATAATAACAGAAGGTATATTAAACTCATTAATACTTTCTTATAACAAAGTATATTACAAAATTTAAATATATATGCACATAACCCATCTCAAGTATAATAGTTTTAAGAGTCTCAACTTTTCTAACCAGTAGCTGCTTTTACAATAGCTTTAGCATCAGCAGGAGTTCTTAAAACAAAAACATTTTCTAGCTCCCATCCAGGTATTGGTAGACTTCTTGGACTTCCACCTAAAATTTAGTTAAGAATAGTGTAAAAACTTATTAAATGCTTAAAAATATACCTTTTTTTTTTATGAAAAATATAATTTCTAAAAAATAGAATATAGCAAGAAAGTAGATATGAAACATCAAACCAAATTTATAAGCTAGTCTTAATTTTAGAACTTGATATATGCTATTTAATTCTTTGTTTATAGTTCAAAAATTAATTTTATTATTTTTAAGTAACTTCTGTGCTCTTATAATTTTTGAAATGAAAAACTCTAAAACATAGTAAGAAAGATTTTATCTTTGCTATTTATCGATTTTAAAATACTTTTTTAACTCAAAATTTAAAAATTTCATTATAAGTGAAACCTGAAATTTCAATAAACTTAAAAACTTTTAAAAATATATAGTAATTTAAATAAATGCTATAATAACACTTTTAAGTCTAAAAGACTACATTCTTTTAAGGGTTGACAAAAATTTTTTGAATTTTTTTTTCATATTTTCTAAATTTCTTCCAGGTTTTCACGGAAGCAAGTAAATTGTTAAAATTTCATAATAAATTAGCAATTTTTTATTAGTAAATAAATGCTATGATACAAATAAAATGTACATAAATAAAAACTATTACTAACCAGTTGCTACTACTAGCTTGTCATATTTTACACAGTTTCCATCTTGAAAACCAACTATTTTTTCTTTTAAATTGACTTCAGTAGCATTACTATTTTTCATAACTTTTATATTTACTGAATCATAAAACTGTTGTGGTCTAAGATAAATTTTTTCTGGATCTATATCCATGGCTTTACTAAGTTTCGTCCTGTTCAAAAGTTTTTACACACTGTTGTTTTTGATAAAAACATGTTTCAATATAAACTAAAATGGACTGTTATAATAAAATTTCAAAAAATAAGAATTTTAAATTTTAATAGCACTTTTTCTTTATTGCATTGAATTTCTTAGAAAGCATTTAGTCAAAACTTTCATTTTAGCATAGTCTTAATCTAAAACAAGCCTCTAAACAAATATCATGATATAAGCGACTGTAAAGTAAATGCTTACCTGTCATAAGGTATATGTTTTTCTCGGGTGACAATAGTTATAGGACCTGTAAATGACTTTTGCCTTAAAGTTTCAGCACATGTAACAGAAGCAGGTCCCCCACCAATGATAACAACATGTTGACCATTTGTATCAACTTCTTGTACCATTGGCTTGTACCTTTTGTGAGACTTTAGACTGTCAACTTCCGCTCTGACAAACACTTGAGCACCTTTAATTACAACTTCATGTTTAGGAACACAATCTAGACCAGGATAGTCTTCTATGTCTCCAGTTTTAACATTGAAACAGGCTCCATGCCATGGACATCTAACAGTATTTTTGTACAATGTTCCTTTGATTAGTGGAGCTCCAAAATGAGTGCATTTAGGACCAATAGCAGAAAATTCCCCTTCTGACCTTACTAATAAAGCTTTACCCATTCCTTCATCAAACTCAACTTCTTTCATTTCTCCATCTTTCATTTCACTGACGTTACATACAAATTTTTCAACAACATTGCTGTTTCCTGCTGATGTGTTCTGACCCATATTAAAACTTGATGTCATAAAGTAAGATACACTCAAGTAAAAACTTTTGTTTAAAGAGTTTTTGTTAATGTAACTAAATTTATTTGATGATGCAGCTGCTTGAAAAAATAACTTTTTAATAGCAAACATTTAAGTACATTCTGGTAAATATAAACTTATAAAACTATTTTAGTTATCATAAAATTGATAATTTTCAGTTAGAGTTACTATTCTTTGGGTATTTAATTAAGACAAAGATTCTATTTGAATAAGACCTATTTACAACAACTGAGGATCTCCTATATGCAAGTATAGGAGTGAAAAATTGTTTTGTTAGTAATAAACTGTTAAAATAAATATTGGATATAAATCTCCTTAAAGACATTTAAGTCGAGAACTTTAAATTGTTTGATTTAAAACAAGTTACATTAGTATTTAAATAAGTAATAATCAAATAGCTCTTTAAATACTTTAAATTAAATTACCTTTTTTATGGTAAAAAATAATAGTTTTTAAATTGTTACATGATTTTTAACAATTAAATAAACATTTGTTTGACACTAGCATGAAGTTTTTGTGATATTTGATATTGTAATATTTAGATACCTATAAAACCTAATACAAAACATTCAATTCTTAATATAAAAAAGTCGATACTTATACATTTTTGACAACATTGAAACTTTATATCCAAGTTCCTAAAGGTCTTATTTTAATTGTCCATTCCTTAATTTTTGCTATTTGGCCGTTTTTTTATGAGCAGTGACATTTCTAAAACAGTGATTTTTTATTGTTTGTTAAAATGTTTATTCACAGCTTCGAACATTAAATAAAATAAAAATTGATACTTAATTTAATTTAACAATATTGAAACTTTGTACTTGAGTTCTTAAAGATCTTATTTTAATTGTCCATTCCTTACTTTTTGCCTTTTTTTCATCAGCAGTGACCTTTCTAATACAGCAATTTTTCATTGTATGTTAAAATGTTTATTCACTGCTTTATAATTAAAATTAAAAAAGTCAATACTAAATTTTATTTGACAATATTGAAACTTTGTATTTCAGTTCTTAAAGGTCTTATTTTAATTTTCCATTCCTTACTTTTTGCCTTTTTTTCATCAGCAGTGACCTTTCTAATACAGCGATTTTTCATTGTATGTTAAAATGTTCATTCACTGCTTTATAATTAAAATTAAAAAAGTCAATACTTTTACTTTTCTGACAACATTGAAACTTTATATTTAAGTTCTTAAAGGTCTTATTATAATTTTAAAGCCGTATTGTTTAATGTGTTGTAAAAGCCAATGAAATTTGAACTATTTTTATTTTTTATTCACGATATGTTCAGCAAAACTAGTTTTTATAAAAAACAATAGTTTTCTTAAAATTAAAAATTTTATTGTAAAACAAATGAAAAGCAGATAAAGTATTAAAATTCAGTTTTATAGCTACTTTAGTTGTAAATATGTATTACACAAAAGTAACAAATATTAAACAAAAAATTTAAAGTTGTTCTTTTACCTTTCAACGTTTTGTTTAAGACATGTTGCTATATATATTAAAAAAAAGTTTAAAAATGTTTACTGCATAGATTTAAAAACGTTAAAAGTACGGATAAAGATTTTGGCAGTGTATTTTTATCTTTACAAAAATAAATAATTTACTATAGCTACATGTGAACCAAAAAAAGAAACAAAAAGTACTTAAATTCAATAAGCTAAATTAATTTAGATAAATTTAATTGAAACATCATGCGAGTCAAACATAAAAACATAATGTGAATATTTTATATGTTTCTTAATTTCAGGTTTTCACACATTTGGATTGAACAAATGGCAAAAATTAAGGAATGAAAAATTTAAATAAGATCTTTAAGAACTTAAATATAAAGTTTCAACGTGACAGAAAAGTATAAGTATTGATTTTTTTAATTTTAAGTATAAAGCTGTGAATAAACATTTTAACTTACAATTAAAAATCACTGTATTAAAAATGTCACTGCTCATAAAAAAACGGCCAAATAGCAAAAATTAAGTAATGGACAAATCAAATAATACTTTTAAGAACTTAAATATAAAGTTTCAATGTTGTCAGAAATATATAAGTATCAAATTTTTTTAATTTAATGTTTGAAGCTGTGTATAAACATTTTAACATACAATGAAAAATCACTCTATTAGAAATGTCACTGCTCATAAAAAAACGGCCAAATAGCAAAAATTAAGGAATGGACAATAAAAATAAGACCTATAAAGTTTACATGTTATCAGAAAAGTATAAGTATTGAATTTTTTTATTTAGAATTGAACGTTTTGTATTAGGTTTTATAGGATATCTAAATATTATAATATTGAATATCACAAAAACTTCATGCTAGTTTGTTTGACTAAATAAATAATAAATTATTATTCATTTCATGTTTGCTAAAAAACTATTATAATTGCTTAATACCTTTTTAAGATTTAATAGAATGATAGCTCAGTATTTTCTATAAAACTTTATAAAAGTGACTAGACTAAATTTTTACAAGATTTCAGTTTACTCAGCAATTTTAAGAGTAATAACCTTAGGTGAAGATGTGAAACTTAAATTGTAGTTAACACACAGCCTGATATTCACACACAAGTATATTAAACAGCTGCTACACTACAAGAAAAATATCTTCATTTAAGAACATATAAATCAAAAAATAATATTTAATTACAAGACTTAGTTCTATAAAAACATAAAAACTATTTGTACATCATAATTATAATTTTTAATAATAAACGATATTATGCTTGACTCGATTGCGTGTTCTAATGCCGATGTTAAAAGTTGTAATGGCAAAACGTTGCAAAACTAAAACAAAATAGTTGTCTTGAACTCTTGAGTCTTGACATATATTCACAAAGGGAACGGGTCAAGTATGCACGACGTCTTTTGCACAAAGGGTCAAATATGCACGAAGGGTTGTTTTTGCACAAAAGTAAAATAAAAAATAAAAAATAAATTTAATGAAACCAAAAAAAAGTTACCGACCGAGGGTAAGGGTTAGGGGTAAAAGTGATAGTGAAAATAATGATAAAAAAATAGCAAGTAAAAACTATTATAAAAGGATAAGCAAAAATAACAAATCATTTAAAAAAAAAAAAAAAAAAACAATAATCGACCGAGACCCGAGAGTAAGGGTTAGGGGTAAAATAAATAGTGAAAATAAAAATAAATAATAACTAATAAAATAAAAAGATTCCGATTGAGTGTAAGGGTTAGGGCCTTAGGGGTAACAGTGATAGTAAAAATAAAATAAAGTAAAGAACTTGTATTAACAATAAAATTAATTAATTAGTTAATTAAGATTAATAAAAAACTTAAACAAATTAAGAAAAAATTCAACCCGTGCAAAAGTGTCCCTTCGTGCATATTTGACTCTTATCCATACACAAAATATAACGATAACAAAATAATTTCATTTTCATTGCAAACAAGTACAAAAACACGTTTTAAAAGTACTCCTAATTATGACTATTTTAATGTTTTATTAGATTGACATAAAAAATATTTTTATGATTTAGCTTAAAAGAATATTTGTAACTAAGTCTGAGAGAGAGAAACATCTTTTAGTCATATAACTTTAATCATCAGGCTAAATGTAGACTGAGCGCAAGGTTTTGTTCTTTTTTTAACTCATACACCAGTACCGAAAAATAATTACAAAAAGTTATGTTTTATAAGGAAACAAAGCTACCATATGCTGATATGATTAATGACTGCAGATTACTTGATTTCCGTGCAACTCAAAAACGTTTTTCACTCGTAGCAGGAAAACTAGCACGCTCGTTTGACTACAGAGAGCTTGAATTCTGGAATTAAGGTAGTTTGATCAAAACTTGTTCTTCTTAAATAATGAGCTTGTCTTAGCCTCACAGAAAATGAAAGTTTAAACTTATGATCTGAGAACTTTCGGTGATGTACATTTCTAGTTTAAGAAGCTAACAATTTTACTAGGTAATACTAGTTTCACAAAGTTGTAAATTAAGTTAAACTGTTTAAAAAGGTGAGAATAGGTCACAAATGTACAGAGTCACCACTTTCCAAAGTTACTTTTGCACGAGCTTTGTCTTTTTTAATTAATAAACTTAAATGATTTTTATTTTCATTTTGATATTGTTTTCCAATAAAAAACAATGATTTGCTAATTCATTTTAAATTAAATTTTTCTTAATGTTTCTAAACTTTAGATTATAGTGAAAAAGTATCGCTTTGTGCATTTCTGGCATCTACCCTAAAAAGGTATATTTACCAGTGGCGTAGCGTGGTATTTTGGTCAGGGGGTGCGCAAATTTTTTCTCAAAAAATCCTCTAAATAAAAACTTTTGTAATTAGCTATAAAAAAACTTTTTATAAGTAATATAATTGAAATAAATTTATTAAGTAAAATAAGTTCGTTAACTGTTTTAAAAAATATTTATATATTACAAAATTAAACAATTAAATAAAAGTATAAATTTCATTGGAATTACTTATACTTGCAAAAATGTAAACTTACTCAATAAAAATTGTTTTTATTACTTACAGTAAACTTTATATCTTTAAAAATTAATATATTCAATAAAACGAAAGTATCTGTTTTATTTATGAAAAAAATATCAATCTCTTTAATATACAATACAACAGTGACAACAACACCTCATTGCACATAATTTTAATAAAGTTACACAGAAGTTAAAATAGACCAACTTTAAAACTGTTATTACAGTTTATTAAAACATTGTAAAATAGTTAAAAGTAAACTTTTTAAATTTAATTCATTTGATTGTATTTGTCTAAAATAAAAATCACAAACAAAGTTTATTTCTCATAGGCCGACACTCTTTTTCTTGTATGTTTACAAAAATAAAGTTCAGAAAACTAGCAGTAGTCTTAACAATGTAGCATAAAAAAATTGTAAAATTGTTTAATTTTTCTTTAAGTGTGACGTATTTTTGTAAACTTTTTTTATAAAAGTAATCTGCCATAAGGTTATACTACAGCGGTGCGCTATAATAATTGCGTGCTTTTTGAGTATAAATTCTTATGAAGTTAATGAACTTATAAAATTTTTCCTTATGGAGTTTTTAATCAACCTCGGTGCATTTGCAATTACGCACCGAATCAGTATATTGAGTAATAACATATAATTTCCTAACTTGTCACTAATTGGTATTCAAATTTAGTTTAACTTTTTGAATACTAGATAAACATAGTTGATAAAAGGCAAATTAAGCAGAAAAAATAAACTATAAAGGATAAAAATATTACATTCTTTTTTTTTTCATTTTTCTTTTTTGGGTGGCACGCAGGCGCCAGTGTCCCTCCCCACGCTACGCCCCTAATATTTATGAAAGGACTTATTAGTTTTTATGAAAAAAAATCATTTAACGTTTAGAGTTTTAAATAAACTGTTTATTTTCTTTTTAACTTTAATTATTCGCTCCACTAAATTGCAAAATTCGATTTTTAATACTTTTTTAACATTTTGTGCTTTTTCTTAACTTTAAAAAAAATTGGTTTAATTTTTTGTTTTCTTAATGTTTGCTTTTAATTTTCAACTTAAATAAAAGTTTTTCAAGCATATTTAAGTAAAAGTTTATAATACAGATAAAACTCAATATGTTTTTTATTTACTAAAATTATAAATTACAATACATATTATTGTTGCCATTAGAAGCTGTTTTATAAAAAAAACTAAGCCAGATACTGGTATAATTTTTTATAAAATCGTTAATCGTCCTGTGAACTTTTAAACACATTTATAAAGATTTTAAAACTGTTACAACCCGTATTTTATTGTTTCTTTTATTATCAGGGAAATTACATTAATTGTATTATAAAAAGAAAGTTGTTTTTAATATAGTAGTATTTGCAAAAAAATATGATTATTTAATTATTATAATATAATACTAAATTTTAAAGTTAAATTTAAATAGCATTTATGTATAAAATTTAAGTAAATAACTTTGTATAAAATAAGCTTGACAATTACTCCATGTACTTTGTTAGTCCTACTCTAAATAAACTTTAATAAAACTATAAGTAGAGTTTTGAAGGCAAATAAAACTTGTGAAGTGCAGCATAACTGTTGGACACTTATGCAAAACTTTATTTTCCCTTATGTGTCCAAATTTTGATAATTTAAAGAAATTAATGTTTTTCACTTGATATTATGTTTTTCCTTTAAAAAACAACAAATAAATATAGTAAAAATGATTCCCAAAAAAACTATTTTTCACAAACAAAATAAGTATTACTTTATAATGAGTGTGTTTCTGATTTCTTGATTGAACTGGAAATAACTTATTGGCTAAGGGAAAATGAGAGAATCAAATGAGAGAGCGCGTGATCTACAGTCCAAAGAAAATTCTAGAAAAAGAATCGAAAAACTATAAATACGCCCAATCAGAGCGTGAAGCAGGTCATTTACCTCGAAAAAAGCACGAAGCGACACTCTGCTGCTCGCAAATTTGAGCGTTAGCCGCCATCTTGGAAAATCAAGCTGATCTTTGGGAAAACCTTATCTTGGCGCTCTGAACATAAGTCGCCATCTTGGAAAAGCTATATGACATCCGAGAAAACCTTTTTATTCAACAACGTCGACGGGGCGAACAACTCGATTTGAGTTGTTAACGTGCCATACTCATAAGCCTACGCATACTGTAGCAGACAACTTCTCTGGATCAATTTGAACCCTGAATTCCACGATTGAGTCCATAGCGTTCAAGGAAACAAACTTTAACATTCATCTTATCGAGTAAGCCCACACAGACTGTGGCGTCAACCTTAGCCACACTTCTACGAACAAGTTGTTTTCATACTTTTAATTAATTCTGTCGTAATATTTATACATATTTATATTATTGTATCTACTTACTATTGTACTTGTATTGTAATATTTATATATATATTTATATCACCGTGCCTATTTAATATTGTATTTTATCGCCAGGCTCCGATTACGGAAAGGAACCGAAAGAAGACCAAGCAAACGTGCATCAAGATTCTGTACACGAGACGGACCAACGTCGAGTGCCAGAAACTGAGCGACCGGAGACCAGTGACACGTCAAGGAGGGAATCCAGAGCACGTTTCCCTTCTAATTATTAACTTTAAGTGTTTAGACTTATTGTGAGCTATCATTGCGTTTATTTGTACATGATAAAACAACATTACTTAGTTTTATTATATTTAGTTATATAAATTATATAGTTATGTCCTTAAAACCCCTAAAAAAGGCATTAGTTTTAAAAGTGCCACGCACACATTCGCGCACCGAAATGAGTTGTTCCGAGACTACTGCTAACCTGAAATCTGATGAGATTTTCGAGCCTGAGACCGAGGAAATTTCGAAGGAAATCAGTGAGGCTCCTAGTCTGGGTAACAATATAGCGTTTGTAAAAAGTTGTAAGGTAAAAAATTGCTAACAAAGGATTTTATTATTCGCTGTTTAACTTATTTTAAAACAAATACATTTTGATGAGAAAAATTCAAATATATAAATTTATGAAACATAAAAAAATATTCTTTCAAAATTGTTTAAAAATACTGTAACTCATTTTATAAGTATAACAGTATCTTATTCAACCTAATTTAGGGATGGGCAACTTGTTTAGAAATCAGACAGGATTTAACAGAAATTTTCTTTCGTTGGCCTAACTAAATAACTGGTATACGACTCGATAACCGAAAGGTTCCTTTGTACACCAAATCCTTAGACCAAACTTTTTGAGCACTTTCTTTTTCATCGTTCAATAAACAAAGTATGAATAACTAAGTCTTAGCGGGTAATAATAAAAAAGTTAAAATAACAGTAAAAAAACGTTTTTATAGTAAAACTGCAACCTAAAAAAATATTTTATAAGCAATACTTTGGTACAAACGACTAAATAAAAATCTTATCAAACAGTAGATCTTAATAAGCTAAGTTTTGTTTGATTTGCACAAGTTACTTATACAAGCTAAAAATACATCACGAGATTTTGTTTGCAGACAGTGATTGCTCATTTTTCTGGTATAGAAACTGAAACAAAATTATGCATTAAGATGAAGCATACTAAATGTATTATTATATAACTCTATTATATAACAATTTACTTTATACTTCGATTACTAAATTTTTAGAGAGCAGAAGCTAAAGTCAAAGAACAATTTTCAAGATAAAGTTTTAACAGGTCAAACAAAGAAGGTAAGTTAATGATTATATTTAAAGTTTTGTGGCTTAAAATTATGCTAGTTTACGAAAAAATAACAATGTTATAGAAAATTATAGACCATTTTCAATCTTACCTAATTTTAGGATAATTAAAAAAAAAACATTTTACCACCTTAGCTTTGTCTTAATTTTTTAAAGGAGTTCTATTTACATATGATAAGGATAAAGCTGTATGTGCAGTTTTACTAGATCTATAATAATAAATCAATTTGTTAAAAAACATTAAAGTTTAATTGTATAAAGGAAAAAATAAGTTTGTTTTAAAAATTTTATTTATCTGAAAGGAAACAGTTTGTTATTTTTTGGGATATGTTTTTACTTGTGAAAAAATTAATGTTGAAGTGCTACAAAGCTTAGTTTTTGAATCTTATACATATTAATCATCTACCGAATAGTACAATCCTATTGGCTATAAATTTTGCAGATGAAACACTAATATAAACAACTTTTAAATAAAACACATATTTAGAAGACAATATTAACCTATTGTAGTAAAAATGTTAGTATATTTCTTTAGCACTTGATTACGGAATATATGTTTTATAGTTTAATGTATTGGTTTAGCTGTTAATTTATTAAAATAAAATACTTTAAAATAGACAAAACCTTTTTTTTTCGGCAAGCACATAATCTTAAATTTTTTAAAGTATAAAACAAGTCAAAAGGCTTAAGGTTATTTTTTAGGTAAAAATTTATTGTAGTATTCAAATACTAATTATTTTTTAAACAGATAAAGTAATTAAAGGGTGTGTAGCTTGATGATCAAAAGGTATTTCTATACATAAGGTCATTTTACCAAAAATTTATAATCGTCAATTTTTTTACTGTGTTCAGTAAACTGTTAAGTAATTATTTTTACAATATTTTTTCTATGTTTAAGTGCACTTATGTAACCTTAGTACTTAAATTTTATTAAAGAAGTTATATTTTGTAATATCTGTATCAAATAATAAAACATTTATCTTGTTTATAAAGTCGATTGTCGACAGCAAGAAATTCTAAATACACATTTTATATACTTTAAATATTTGTTTGACAAAGCCTTCTGGTAAGCTAATTACTATAAAACTATTCAATTAAATTTAAATATTTTAAAAATTGATTTTTAAAATACTATGAATATACTGGTTATATGACAATTCTAATTTGGACTATTTAAATTACGACGACTCAAATTCTTAAAGTAGTGTTTAAAGGGCCACATTAAAAAAGCTACATATAATTAAAAAAAAACAGCTGTAGGTCTAACTATCATATATATAAGATTATGTTATATGAAAAAAAACTTACGAAAAGAGAATTAAAAAATTTATTATTTTTCAAGTTGTGTTCCTTTAAACTTTTATCTTAGAACTTGAATTGTGGGAGTATAATTGTCTGAATTTGAATAGTTGTGCACCCGAATATATTAAGCTCTTTCACTGTACAAATAAACCGCATAAAAAACTTATATGTTTAACAAGTCATAATGTAAATTTGACCGGTAAGTTGATCATTAACATTTATTTATTACAGAAAAAACTCGAAGATTTTTCGTTTAAAAAGCCTTATAAATATTTTTTAAACTTTTTCTTTTTACTTTTGAAAGACACTGCATGACTATATTAACAAAACTTTTGTGTTTTTCAATAATATATATTATATTATTTATTGAACGATAATCAAAAGCGCTCCAAAAGTTTGGTCTAAGGACCTGGTGTACAAAGGAACCTTTAAGTTTTCGAGTCGTACACCTTATGCTTATAAAGTTTCTTACGAGCTATTACATATAGTTTATTTTTTGTCATTTAAATCTTTAGTAATAAAACAATCCATTAAACGAAATGAAAGAAAAGAAAACTATACGAAAATTAACTGAATTTTGAGTTTAAGAATGTACTATAAATCTTGTTTAGTAACGTAGGAACTAAAAAATATATATAATTTTAAATTAACTTAAATAAGGAGACAAACAATACTAATAGCAAACGTGTGAATACTCGAATTATAGGTTACAACCTTTTTAAAGAAAGTAAAAATGTGTTACGCTGAAATATTGTTACGAAAAATTTTGTCAATATTTTGTGCTAAAAATATAGTTTTAATTTTATTTAATAATTTTACTTGAAGAGTAAAAATAATTTTATTAGATAAATAAACTATTGTATTTTTTCTAAAGATTTTAAAAGAAGTGAATTCTACAATAACTGAACGTAACTTTTATAAATTAAAATATAAAGATAAGTACTGTAAAACTTATGCTTTTAATAAAAAAAGAAAAATAAAACAATAACTATTTAAAAATATAATATTTATAACAACAAATTTCCTTCTATTTTACAAAATCCTTTTTTATATCTTGAATACTTGTCCAAGTCTAAAGTTGTAGTTTGAGAAAGCAAGCAAAATTTGCAAACAATAAAAAAAAAAATTCTTTGATATCCTCAAAAAAAGAGATTTTTTAACATAAGTTTGCTTGAAACCGTTATCTCAGCTAACTATTTAAATACTTAATTTTTTGCTGAAGTATAAACATCTATAACTATTTTTTTACATTTGCATGCTAGAAAATAAGTTTGTAAGTATTCTGAACTTAATTCAAAATAGTAATCTTAAAGAGTAATCTAAAGAATAACTAGACAGAAAATGCTACAACCTAGACTAAACCACTGCTATTGTAACCAACCAAATCAACTTTTGAACAAAAAAAAAGATAAAAAATTTGGGTATCAAATGACAAATACTATTAAATTCTTAAACAAAAGTAAATAGACGAGTAGAAATGATCACCTTTAGAAACACTATTTAAAAGATAATTTCAAAATTCATCCTTTAACTTTCCAAAATGACTTATATTTTTTAAATATAATGGTAGCTTAATCCATAACTTACTTCCTTGGTAGGATAATAGTAACCTATCATGACTACCTTAAAGTAGTTTTGACAAAACTTCAATTTTTCATATGTTTTTTAAAGAGAAAATCGCTTGAGAATAACGTCAATTTTTTAACATGAGTCGACTAGCGGGTTGAGATCTTACAATGTTCAGTTGTTACATATTCAATACCGTCATTAAGATCCCTACACCACAAAACTACACAAATTGTATTGTATACGTTTTAAAGTTTTGTAGAAAAAGTATTCTTAAACTTTTATAGTCATCGTAGAAACTAATTAAAACACAACAAGTAACTGTTTGATTTACAACGTATTAGTTTATTAAACTTTCTTAAATTAGACTACTTATAGGTTTTAGTAAAATTTAGTTAAGTAAAAATTCTATAAGTTTTGTACATATTTGACTTCTTTGTATAACTTCAGGCTAAAAATTTAATAAAAGGTATTTTTTAACACATAGTTTCAGTAAAACTTTTAGTCATTTGGTAATTTCCTAGACTTAAGTTATATATATAAATATATATATATAATGCCGTTACTCCGTTACTAGACCTGTATAACCTTTCGGTTTATCAAAAAAGTTAGTTAATGAAGTATGCTGTGTTTTAATGATATTTTTTTGCTAAAAGAACGTAAAGTTTAAATGATTTCAAATCAAATATGACAATAAGTATTTCTTTACAGGAAGTAGCACTTTTTTTGTAATTAATTATCAAAAGTTATACTTTAAGTTTAACTGTAAATCATTACTTTATTTAAGTATTATAAAAATTATCATCTGTAATTAATATAAATATTTTTGAGATTAAAGTTTATTTATATATAGGACTAAAAAACGCAAAATTAAACAAAAATTAAACTATTTTGAAGAATATAAGTATATTTTCACTCAAAGTAATATTTCTAAAAAAGCTTTGCATAGACTTTGAAACTTCATTATAGACGGTTCTTTAATTGTCACAACTTTGCCACAGACCGTAAGCTGTTCAAAAAATAGATTATTGTTTGCTATACAAGTTTACATAAGATATTACTTTTGTTTAATGAGTATTTTACCTCACACCGCTCTTCATATACTGAAAAGCAAGGTTAATATCTTCTAAGTCCATCTGATGAGTTACAAATTCGTCAACCATTAGTTTTTTGCTTAGATAGTCTTCAACTAGTTTCGGTACACTATCCACACTTTTGTATCCTAAATCATATCAATCTTGATTTCTATTTTATTTTAACAACTTAAAAATTAGTAAATAATATTAGAAAAGGGGTGTAATTATGTTTTTGTAGGTAATTTTATTGAACCTACAAATAAATCGAAGCTCAAAAGTATAGTCAAACGGCCTGGTGTATAGAAAACTCATTCGGTTATCAAGCTACACGCCATAGTTTTAAATAAGTTTAAAGTTTTTGTCAGCTTATAAGTATGAAATTTATGAAAGTTTAACTTTTGCACAAAAAATAAATAAAAAAGCTACAATAAAAAAAAATAATCAAAATTATTTCTGGAGTTTGATATGGTGATTATTGAAACTATTTTTTTGATAAAAATGTTTATTTTCAAAAGATTTATTAAAAATCAGATTTAATAAAAGATTTTTATTTTAGGTTTCCCTGAATTCAAAACAGTACTATATGTACTTACACAGGAGTTGCATGCCTACTGTGCAGTTTAGAAAGTAAAATTAAGCTTGAATTAGAAAACTTTCAACTTTGATCTAAACTAACCTCCAAAGGCAGTACCTTTCCACACTCTTCCTGTGACTAAATAAAAAGGTTTGCATGAAATTTCTTGGCCCTTTCCTGCAACTCCAATAATTATAGATTCCCCCCAGCCTTTGTGGCAACTAATAAGTGCAGATTTCTAGTGAAGAGTAAAAGAACATTTTAGCTTATAAAACAATT
Organism: Thalia democratica; assembly: GCF_965202585.1. Taxonomy (NCBI): domain Eukaryota; kingdom Metazoa; phylum Chordata; class Thaliacea; order Salpida; family Salpidae; genus Thalia; species Thalia democratica. The sequence continues at coordinate 44,601,548 of NC_139166.1, read as the reverse complement.
TAAAGGTTCTTTTAATGTTAAGTATTAAAATACTAAACCACAACGTTATACTATATATTTTTATATAGTTATAGCTACCGATTAAAAGAGTATATTTTGTTCTTTAAAAATACTCTACAATTTATTACAACGTTTTTTTTTTACTAAAGTAAAATTCACATATACATATTGCACATTAGTTCGTATGTCTAAGTGTAAAAGCATTTATAAATTTTATTTATCACTAAAAATTGTTTTTCTAAATTTTTTGTTTCTTTGCTATATTGTCAATAAAAAATACTAAAAAAGAAGAAATATCAAAAGTTGTTAAATTATGTTAAAACTTTATATGTTACTTTTTTGTCGTTTATCTGCTTTATACAATTAAGTTACGGCAAACTAGTCTTTTTTCTATAAATTGGAGAAAAAAATACTGAGTTTTTACTAACGAAATTTAAGTCGTTTATCATAAATTAGTTTTTGATTTTGACCAAGGGGCGGTAGCATTTTTATGAAGAACTTGCAAAGTTAAAGAATAAACGTTTTGCGGGCTACAGTTTTTAAATAAAACTTAATTTTGAAAAAGTGATTATATATAGGCAAATATGAAATATAATAAATATAACAAAGACAGAACAGTTTAGTCAAAACAAAAAAAAAACACTTAAAAAGTTTTCTTATAAATCGCTTAAACATGAATCTTCTCTAGTAAAATTTTAATTAAAAAAGCACGTCGCAGGCAATACTTTGTATGTCTTTTCCTACTTTATCCGCTAAAATATTTGTTTCATATGAAATTATCCACTCTATTTTGAATCAACTGAATTTTGTCTTTTATTTAATTACTTAACTTTTTTTCTTTTGTTCCTAAAACTAACGCTAAAGTTTTTTTTTTTTCAAAGTCTTAGAACATAACAATTTTTCTATAGAAGTTAAAAAACTGAATACAAAACAGTATAATTTATTATACTTGTTATGAATAAGTTTTAGTTTTATCAAGTTCAGTATTCGAACCATAGTATGAATATTTCCAATGCACTCAAACGTGTAATCACAACCACCGTCGGTAATTCTTATAATTTCATCTTCTGTCGTGCCTTCTATTTCTTTAGGATTCACAAATTCCGTAGCACCGAACTTTCGAGCTACGTAAATTTATTAGCAATTAGAACTAGTATTGAAAGTATATTAAATAACTATAATAAATGTGGTTTAATTGATTTATTTCAAAACGATGAGAGACTATGTTATATTTTTGTTGTTAGGTATTAGTATTTTTCATTAAATAAAGATTATTAACTTGTTTTAAAAAAAATGCCATGAAAACTGCTCTAAAAAACAAGAATTCAATAACTTCTAATAATTCTAGAAAAGTTTAAGGCTTTTAACAAAAATATTGTATTTTAGTTTGAAAAAGTTTGTTTCGTCGTAAAAAAAACTTAAGTTTGGTATACATTTATTTTAAAACTCACTATTTAACTTATTTAAACAAAATATTTTAGTGTTTTATCTTATAAATCTTTAAACAAAAAATACTTGCCTACGTCAAATTTATCTTTGTTAATGTCAACCCCAATGATACGAGTTGCCCCAGCCGCTTTACAACCCATGACAGCTGCCAAGCCTACAGCACCTAAACCCCATACAGCACACGTGGAACCAGGTTCAACCTGCATATTCGATTAAATAAATAAAAATATATTGCAAAAATTTTATAGTAATTGAATATAAATGATTAGAACCTAATAAAAAGCTAGTTTAGCATTCTTTTCAAATCGTGTCCTTCATATAGTAATGAAAAATCGATTTGAACTCTTAAGTAAAATTTTAACTTTATATTGAAAAACATAAGTAACTTTAGTCTGTATAGCTATATATACTGTTATGTACCTATAAACTTTTTTTTGTGTTTGTTTTTCAAAAGGATAACTTAAAAAGTTAAGTACTACAACTTACATACAATGCCAAAGTTTTACACTTAGAGAATAAAATTACTAATTACTAAAAATATTTATTTAAGCTGTTTATTATGTTTCATACAACTGATATTAACCCCAGCAGTATTCATTGCAGCTCCATACCCAGTAGGAATGCCGCATCCAAGAAGACATATCTTATCGAGATCAGCATCCTTGTTAACCTTAATAAGTGTGCATAGTAAAAAATATTGAAAACTCTCATAAGAAACACTAACAGTTCTCTATGAAAATTAAAAATGAGTTACACAGAAGCATTGCATTCAAAACTGTGTTGAAAACATAACAATCTTTGAACTACGTATAACAAAACTATAGTCAGCTCAATATATATTTTTCAATGAGTATTTTAAAAAAGATATAAGTTTTTAGTATCATTCAGTTTTTCTTTATTTTATTGAATGCAGTGCAGACCTTGAAGTTTTAGTTACTAGTTTTTCGATATATACTAGATAGTTAAGTTTAAAAAGTATACTAGTAAATTAAAAGCTCAAAATTACTTAATTAGAAAGTTATCTAATAGCTTTGTTTTTTGAAATAGTTAACATTTTTAATAGAAAAAAATTAAGAACTGCTATATAGCCAAAAACCCTGTGGTTTAAATTATATTTAAACAAAATTTTCACTAGGAAAAAAATAAATGAATTTATATTTTTTACAATAACTAAATTGAGACTATTTTAAATCAGTAGCTTTCGTCTTTTAAAACAAAAGAGTTTTATATAACCCCGATTAGCTAAAGAAAAGTCTTCTCTTATAAAGGCTGTTATGTCAGATTAATTATAGCTTAAAAGTAACGTTAAATTCATTTCGTTAGAAAAATAAGAATTACAGCTTCACTTAAGGCTTTAGAATGTTAAGAAAAAAATAGTATAAATAAAATTACTACAGAACAAAAAGTAAATTGTTTTATTCAGTAAGATTAGTTTTTTAGTATCAAATACTAAAAATTGGAACTACTTTAAATACCTGTTTTTGCATAAGTACAGAAATAAGCTTATTAGTTTTTAAAATTAAACTGTTATAAAGAAATATATATTTTGTATATTAATAATTCTAATTATTGCTACAAAACATTTCAAAGGTCTTATGTCCACAAAAGTACTGTTTTTTATTCTTTTTAAACTAAGTTTCTTCACCAATTTTTAACTTATCACTAATTATGTAAAAGTTGGATTATCTAAAGTCGTATTTTTAAACTTTTATAAATTTTCATAGTCCAAAGAAGTAAAAAACTAAAAGAAAGCAAATTTAAATTTCTCATTGAAAATATAATTTGACCTCTTCAGTTTCTTATTGTTTGAAGTAATCAAAAGAGCCGTGCGCAAAACAATCAACATGATTGCACAAAATTAAACGGTTAAGAGAGGCGTATAATAAAACAAATATGAAAAAATAGTGTAAACAGTGTAAGAAGCATTTTTAAAACAAACAAAATAAAGTTGTATAATGCCTAAGCTAAATTAAAAAATATTTATTTAAGCATCATAAATACTTACTTGCAGAACACAAAAATAAAAGATTGAAATACATGACTTAAATTTATATAGCTTAGGTTTAATAAGACAGTTATTACTTTGCATAGTGATATATCTCCGACGACGGTGTATTGGCTGAAAGTTGAACAACCCATGTAGTGAAATATTTCTTTTCCTCTGCACCGAAATCGCACACTTCCATCCGGCATGAGACCTTTACCCTAGTTTATAAATGTAATTTAATTGCTGTTTAATATGTTTACGTTTCATTTGCAATTAATTGCAAACAATGTAGACAATATTCTGAAAAGCTACATGTTTTTATTTACGTTATTCATGTCTTTTAATGTAAATTTCTTGATGTGTAACATTTTATGTAAAAATATAATAGGTAGAAACATTAAGTATACTTCACAAAAAGTTAAACTAAAACTATTTCACTAGTTTGTACATTTACTATAAAATCAAAAATAAGCAATGTTTTACTAACTTGAGTCAGCCGAACCTTTTGGCATAAATTTGTTTTTGGTGAGGCACAAAACTTGCAGCTTTTACATTGAGGAATGTATAAGGGAATCACGTGGTCCCCTGTTAGTTTACGATTAGTTAAGAATTAAAAAATTATAGATCTGTTACGTTTTTCTAGACTACTTTCAAAAATATTTTTTTTTGATTATTTCAAATTTGTTTTACAAAAAATGTATATGCATTAAAATATAAAAAACATGCTAAACAAAAAGTATCAATTGGTTTTGTTTGTAATGCATAATTAGGTTTAAAAATTATCAATAAAACATAAGCACAATACATACATTTCTAATTTAAAAGCTGTAAACTAAGTACTAATGTCTTTATCTACATCTGATTGGAACTTTACAAAATATATTTTACCAATTTCAAAGTCAGTGACATCTGGTCCGATACTTTCAACAACTCCCGCTCCTTCATGGCCGAGTATGACAGGGAAAACCCCTTCTGAGTCTTCACCAGACAAAGTATACGCGTCTGTGTGACAAATTCCAGTGGCTAAGAGTTTCACACGAACCTAACAGGAGAAAATAAAAAAATGTTTACGAGTTTTACCAATGCACTATAAGACTAAGTTTATCTAATTTTAAATTATTTCTAGCATGGAACAAAAGCGTCAAGAAAAATATTACAAAAATAAGTATTATTTTGTGTTTGTTTGTTAAACTAAATAACTTGATGTTTTATAATTATATCTTCAAATAATGTAATTGGTTTACACTAATATTATTCAATTAAATATAGTTATAAAGTACCTCGTGAGATTTCGGTGGATCGACTTCGATTTCTTCTATTGAAAGAGGCTTTTTAGGTTCCCAAGCAATAGCCGCTTTACATTTTATTACCTGATAATTTTTTTGAAATAATTGTAATTATTTTTTTTTAATTGAAAAAAGTATTGTATTTAAAACTATTTACACTCATTAGAAAAATCTTGATAGATTTTTTTTATAAATTCGTACAAAGATTAAATATAACTTTAAGTAGAATTTTATAATTTTGTTTTGACAACTATTAATAATTTTTTAGTATACTTCTTTTTTAATCTAATTTAAAATCTGTTTAATTAAACAGTTTGTTGTTTTTTTAATACTTAACTAACTTATTAAGTTCTTCGAATTTTATTCCTGAACTATAAAACAGCACTTGCTATTATAACTTTTTAAAAAATATTACCTTTCCTACCGTTGACATTTTTACAGAATTGAGAAGCTTTGATATGAATTCAAATTGTTAAAATTTACTGTTTTGTCTGTAAAAAGTATGGTTGTTAATATGAATAATAAATTATTGATAAGTAAACGAAAAAAAAGTTTTTATTTAAAATGTAAAACTTGACTTAATAACTGCACTTTTTATATAAAAATAACTAGTCTTCAACAAATACAATCGAGCTGGTTTTTTACCCGTTTATTATACAAAATAAAATATTTTAAACTTAGATTAATAAAAACACTACAAACAGTACGGTTTCAAGATTAGTTCTTGAAAAACATAGCAGATTTTGTAAAGTTAAAATAAAGCTAACGCATCTCATTTGTAAAAAAATGTAAAATCATTCGCCTTAGAAGCTGCATGTTTGCTTTATACTCTTTTATACAAACAGGGTAGCTAAAATGGATGTTTTGAAGGTTGGCACAACGACTGTTATTTGTTTTATATCTCAAAAAAGTTACAAACAGTATTAATGAATAAGCAAGTTTTTATATTAAAGTAATTATTATTTGACTTCAAAATATAAAAATATTTATTATTCCTGAAAAAAAAATTTAAACAAATGACTTAAAATTCCAGAAGCAGCGTGTTACCAGTTGCTTATGTAGTAATTTTGAATATAGTTTTCTTAATATTCGTAAATACCAAAAAAAAGTTATTTGATAAAACTATTTTAATAAAAAAACTGTAAAAACTAAAAGCACATTTTTATATTTTATTAATATAACTTCTTAACTTTAACAACATAAAAACTGATTAAATACTTTAAAAAAATTATATCTGTAAACATAAAAACTTATGTTTTTAGTAAACAAAAAAGCAACCGTTAATGGATATACTGAAAGTTTTCAAAAAAATCGAAAAACACTTTATAAAAGTTTAAGTGACTTTTTTGTAATATATATTAAATTGTTTTTACAGGCAACTAATTTCTTAGTAACAACAAATACGTTTTCAATTATTTAAATGTTAAAGAATGGTGTGCAACTCGATAACCAAAAGGTTTTTTCGTGCATTATGTCCCACAACCAATTATTTTAGCGCTTTTTTGTCGTTCAATAAATTAGTAGTTGTGTATTAAAGTTCTGAAAATACTTTAGTTCAAAAACTTGTTTTAGAAGTTTAGGTTTTGATTGTGTTGTCAAAAAATTACGCAAGTTTTAAAGTGTTTATTTGACTTAAGCCTATATGATTTTTATAAAAAGGAAATTTATTTTAGTTTTTTTGCATCACCTACTTTGATGTAAAACATATTAGTCTACTAATTTTTTATTTAAATATATAAGTTTACTGAAGACAAAAAAGACGTGCTCAAAAAATTAGCTTAAAGACCTGGTATATAAAAAGACCTTTTGTGATCCAGGGTATACACCACTTGCTCACATTAAATATGTTTAAGTTATTATACTTAAGTTTTCGTAATTTTATTGTTAAAATGACATAGTTGATAAAGTAAAAAGTCAAATCAAGTAATTTCTAATAAGAGATTGACAACTTTGAATAGAGTATTAAAACCCGCTAAGATTAGTAGTACCCTCAGTTAATGTTTTAACTACTATAGATCATATACTTTTTAAACAGAAATTCAAAAGGTTGTAAGAAACTATGCTTTAAAAAATGTTTTTCTAAACATTGGCTGTGTTTGTAACTGTTACAGTTTTGATTTTTACATTTAATTTTAATTTTAACTTCATTGGTTGGATTTAAAAACAGTAAATTTTGATAATTTTTTAGTACTAAGTTTTATTTCTAAAAAGTTTTAGACCTTTATTTAAATGTGGTTCTTGTAAAAAGCAACCTGTTTCCTAAAAATTAGTTTGAATTTGAGATTACAAGCAATTAACAGAAAATTACAAACTTTAATAGAAAATAAAATAGTTTATATAAAATAAAATGTGTTTATCATGAATTGTTTAGCTTTAATGTACTTATGAAAACTATTCATGAATAATAGTATAAAAAGTACTTTATTTAATTTTTATCAAAGTATTAAAAGAACTCGTATGTTATAACAAGTAATAAATGTATATCTATATATCTATAAGCCTTGTAGTAGAAAAATTATATTCTTTATATAAAACCGTTTATTAACAAAATTTGACCGTTTATTAACATAATATTTGTGTTCGGTTTTTGTTTAAAATTAGTCATTTAAAATCATAATATGTACAACTTTTAATTAACTTAAAACTTAAAACGTAATTAAACAAGTTATTTTTTTATGTAATTGAAAAAAAATATATTAACAAAAAAATTTGTAAATTTTATTTTAAATGTTTGTTTAAATATTTTTAATTCAGTGTCAATTACCTTCCATGCTAAGTCCTATCCGATTGGAAAAATGAACAACTCCAATCCGATCAATTTCAATCCAAATCTATTGAAGTTTAAAAAATGATGAAAAATTAATATATTTAGGTAAAATATTGCAGACCAAATGGTCAATTTAGCAACTGTGACTAAGTAATTTATAGGTAATGCTACAAGCTGAAGTCGGCTATGCGTATTGTGCATAGAAGAACAAAACATAGTAAAAAATATAAACACAGTGATGCAATATATACATATATATAAAACAAATAAAGAAAAAAACAAAAAAAAAAACTTTTCACTTCTCATTTCTTCATCTGATTCGGTTTTTTAAAGCATCGTTTTTTTTCAGTCGTTTGTGTACAGTAGACCACCATTTAGTTACTTGCAAGCATTTCCCACTTATCAGTTGCTATGTTCAAGCTTTTTAGGTCGCGCTTGAATACATCATAAAAATGTAGGTTTAAGCGACGTCGGTTGCATTTTTCAACTCGCCACACAGCAGAGACTTTGGGGTTCGCTTTTCACCCATCTTTAGAATATAACCGAGCCAGCAAAGTCTGCGCTGACTGAGGGTAAAGTACATATTGGTAAGACTTGTAAGTCTGAAAAATTATTTGTTGGTGATCTTTTGTTGCCAGACAATTCTAAGGATGCGACGAAGGCATCCTAGGTGAAAGATGTTGAATTTCTTTCCCTGCATGCTAGACAACGTCCGTATTTTATTATGACTAATACAGTTAATTATTAACACTTATGATGACACCAAAACTTTAGTTTTTCTATCCAAGATTAAATGTTTAACGATATACAATCTGAAAGTCGAAAAAAGATTTTTAAATTTTAAAAAGGTATTTTCAAACAACGTTTTAGTAAAAATAAAACTGTAAAAAGAGGGGCGCATAAAACCTATAACGTTAAATTCTAATAAATTGTTATTTTAGCATCAATTACTACATTAAATTTTGTTCTAAAGAAACGAAAAAAAAACTTAAAAAATTACACAAAATATAATTTTATTAAAAACTAAAATTTTGAAACTGAGTAAATTTTTATAAGTTTAATATTTATATAAATTAACAAGATTGATAAATAACGAAAAATTTTTGTCGAACTAAATGTTGAATGAAACTTAAATTTTATAAGTTATGTTGTAGTTTATTCTTTTAATTAATATTACTTCGTAATATTACTAGAATAAATAAACTATTTAATTATTAATTGACATTAATTCACTAACTCTATATTAAAGATTGACAATTTATTACTTTTTAGGTTTAAAATCAACGTAGTAGAAGTTAAAAGCTTTTTTTTTTGAGTCTGTCAAACTAGAGATTTTAAACTGTTTGTTCTAAGTTTAGTTACTGTCAAAGCTTTTAAGTAAGTTTTATATTTGTTTTTCATTCTTCCGTTAACTAGATTAAAAAAATAAATACAGAGGCTTAGTTATTTAATAATCTTTAAATTATTATTTTTAATAAGTTTTACTATAGCAATAATTATTTAAAATCATTTAACATTTTTATAGCGTTTTAGAACTTTTTTCTAATGTTTTAGTAGTAAATATGTCAACAATTGATTATTAAACCATGTTAGAATCACTTAAAATTAATAAACTTTGTAAAATCTATAACAAAAAAAAAGTTTAACATTAACAAAGAATTTCATTTTAATAAATGGTTGAATATTGGTACACAACTTCCTGGACAAAACATTAAACTGCATCCAAGTAAAAGTAAGAATCAAAAACCAAAAGGTTTTTTTCATACACCAGGTCCTAGGCAAGTTATTTTGAGAATTTTTTTTTGTCGTTCAAGTTTTAGAAGAAGAGACATGGTTATTTATTCTTTCCAATATGAGCCGTAACAAATGGAACTAAGAAATACACGAATTAATAAAATCTTATCACAAATATAAAAGTCACTATAACGAGTTTTGTGCCTAACATTTATAGCAATTTGACCAACTACTAATCAAATGACTACCAAGATAACAAAATATCTAAGTAGTTAAATTTAAGCGCAATGATTTTAACTATAAAAGTTATATGTTAGTTCAATAGTTGGACGTTTAATTTTTATTCAACGTAAATAGTATTAAATATGTCTAACCTAAAATTATATCAGAAAAAAAGTTGAAAAAAAAGTAATAAAACAAACGGTATTCTTAAAAGACACAAAAAGTTAATCTGAATTTAGTAAATCATTTAAAGTATAAGTATTGTGTTTTTTTTTCAATTTGTTTATTATAAAAGTCTATAAATATTTTTATTACAGAGATTATTTTTTCATAGTTGTATTGATGTTGAGAATCTCATTAAAAAAGAATGAATTTTCTAAGGACCTATTTTAAATGTAGCTAATTATTCTATAACTTTTCTATAATAAAATACATACAATAACAAACTTTATATTTGATATCTATAACTATAATGTATTATGTTATCTATTTTAAAACAAACTTTAAAAATTCAAACTTAATATTGAGCTTATTCTAACTATTTCATAAAAAATTGTTTAAAACTAACTACTTACTAAGTTTCTGAGTTAAAAATTTAATTTCAATTATTATACTACTGTTTTTTTTTTATAAATTAAACAATTTTTTTGTCTGAAATTTTGTTATCAGGATAACAATATGATAACTTATTGGGTTAGGTATCTATGTGTGATGAATTTTCTTCAAAAGTTACATTACAATCTATACACAAAATTTTATAATAATAAACAAAATATAATTAAAACAGTTGATTAGTGAACTTAAAAAATGGGTTACACTATAGTATTTTCCTACATTTACTATTAGTAAATAAGGTGTTTTAAAAATATATTAAGATGACAACTAATATCAAACCTCTGGAAAAAATTGTGAAAGTATTCATGGGAAAGATGGATAATAATACTAAAACTATTTAGAAAAGTTTAATTTTAATTTTTTTACACCAAACTCCAATATTGAAATCAACTTTACCATCTTGAAGGAAATACAAGCGCTGAAAATGGAACTCTCAACCAAAAAAAAGTTATTTGTTGAGTTACAGAAAATGCAACTTTGAGGTAGAGTAAGTAAGAATAATAGTAGCAGAAAAAAAGTTGCACAGCAAGTTAAAATCAGTAGAGAAATAAAACAGTATATTGTTAGGCAATGCTAGTATAACTGCAAAACATGATAAGAAACTGATACTGATAGTTAACCAAGTGGAGAACTTTCAAAAAAGATCAAATATTGAAGTACAGGTTATACTCCTGCATCAAAATGAGAAAGATGAAGATACTGAAAAATTGTTATGAATGTGTTAAATATAATTGTCTGAAGTGTTGAAAGAAGCCAAACAGCTTTTTGCTTCTTGAAGTTTTATGAACAAAAAAAAAAACTGTTGAAAATGGAAGAAAGGTTATAAACCAAATCTTAGTAGAATTTAAATATTATGATCAAAATCTTGCGACAAAAGAAAAAGCTAACAGAAGTAAAAAAGCTTTAATTGGTAGTGATATTGATATGATTTATATCAATGAAAATCTCACATATTTTTTTAAAGAACTTTTTATCATGCAAAATAAGTTCAAAAAGACAAATTAGTTGAAGTTTACTTCGACACGTGGTAAACACTTATATCTGAGCTAAAATGAACATAGTAAAGTCATTGCACTTCACACTACTTCTGGACCAAAAAATCTTATTGGTAAAATGGGGGGGGGGGGCATGGCTGGACCATCAAAAAAAAGGTGTTGAAAAAATAATTAGTTAAAAGTTTTATATAAAATAATTCTTCTACTTTTTTTTTCTTTTCTCTTGTTTATTAGTTGTATAAATCAAAATTATCTTTTCTTATAGAGTATTAAATATATTAACATATGATTTCTATAATTATTGTTGTAAAGAAACATTCCCATTATTGATATAAACAACACAGAACTTTTCTGATAAATTATAGTGATTCAAATAAAGATTTTTTTTTAATCAGCTAAATAATACAGTAGGTATTTTGTAAATACGTATATTATAAAGTCTCTGACATAACTGTTTTAAAACTTTTAAATAGTTATTAAATAAAATTACTGTAAAAATATGAAAACATGATAGCTAGTTTTATATTTATTATCTTTTTATAGGACTTAGTTGTAGTAAACACATTTAGTGTTTTAGTTTGCTGTTTTCTTAAATATTTTATCTTGTTGTAATTTAGTTTATAGGCATATAGTTAGAAACAATTTAAGTCAGTAAGCCTAAGTTATTGTTCTAAGAAAAAATTATTTGGCAAATAAACTACTATTAATTTATTTTATGATAAGCTTTTCTGAGTAAATTTCATAATATTGGGTTTAATTTCTTTTAACTTGTTTTTTGTTCTTTTTATTTTGTAAAATTACAAACTATTAATGCTTAAAATAATTAAGTTTGTTTGTTTTTTAAGACAAAAAATCCTGTCCTGGACTAGACGTTAAAAGGTATACGTGGTGTGCGACTCTATAACCGAAAGGTTTTTCGTGCACTAGGTCCTGGGATCAAATATTTTGAGCGTCTTTTTTGTCGTTCAGCAAACTTTAATAACATAAGCACTCTAATACATCAAAATATTTTTTTAGTTGTTGATAGTATATGAAAAACAACTAACTTTTGTTATAAATTGTATTTAGAAACAGTTAGTTTGTAAATAGTTTAAGCATACTATATAATTAGTGAAACCATGCAAGTTCAATATTACAAAAATGATCTTCATTGGTGATTTACAGAATCAGAATACACGATGTCTTTTTAAAGTTCACCATAACTATTAGTCAGATTATACAAAAATCTTAAAAATAAGCATCACTAAATAATTATATATAGAATATCTACTTTAAAAACTTAGCAAGCAGCATAAAAATTTTGTTTAACAAATGACAAAAGCGCTTAAAATAATGGCCCTAGAGCCTGGTGTACAAAAACCTTTCAGTTATCGAGTCTTACATTACTTGGATACAGTTTAATGTTTTGAGTAGAACTACGAGATAGTCTCTTCCAAGACCACAAGATAAGAACTTTTTCAAATGTATTTACATTTTTAAGCTTTGCTAAATTAAAAAAATATATATTATGCTCTTATCTAGTAGTTCAGTTCTATCAATGTAACAACTAAGCAGATAAATACCTAAACCACTTAGTTTGTTTTTAAATGTATAAGAAAAAATGCCTGTTTGAGAACACTAATTTTGTTAAAAAAAAAATTGAAAATTACATAGAATAAATAAGGTTAAAATAGACCAATATAAAAGTTAACATTATTTACTTTATAATACTTAAAAAGTTTTAATTATGCGTTTTTTTAAATAGTTTTTAAATGCGTTTATCTTATTTTTCAAGTTTATTGCTTGTTTCAAAAAAATAGATAACCTTATTTTAAACACATGTATCTTACTTTTTTTGGAAACATAAACATCGAAAGGCTCTCTTTTTTATAACAGAGTTCTTATTTTCTATGATTATTAAAAAATAATTTACCTAGTTATATTAAATTATTTTTAATTTTCCTTAAAATTTGTAAGCTGTAACTTTCAAGTTTTGTAATCTAATTTAATATAAAACATCGATAATGGAAATTCAATAGAATTACTTTATAGTATCAAACTAGAAAATTTGGGAACGGGTTAAAGTTGCACAAAGACAAAATTACACGAGATTACTAAATTGCACGAAGGAACTAAATTGCACGAGAACAAAATTACACGAGTCCACAAAATTGCACGAAGCCAAATTTGCACGAGGGCACAAAATTGCACGAAGATGATTTTGCACCAAGGGTCAATTTTGCACGAGTCACATTTTTGCACGAAAGTAAAAAAAATACAGAAAAAATAAACACTAAAAATTAAACAAAAAAAAAAAATTTAATAAAAGAAAAAAAATAAATACTGACCGCGGGTAAGGGGTAACAGTGAAAGTAAAAACAAAATTAATAAAAAAAAAAACTTACCGATCGAGGGTTAGGGGTAACAGTGAAAGAATTAAAAAAAATTGTTGAATTAATTTAGAAAAATTTAACCCGAGCAAAAGTATCTTCGTGCAATTTTGTCCCCTCGTGAAATTTTGTACGCTCGTGCAATTTAGACAGCTACCCAAAAAACTTATACAGCACCTAATAAAGAATTTAATGAGCATGTATAAATTAAGTGAAAAATATTGTAGTTATAAATTAACGAAAATATATTTCATCTTGAAGATAATTTACAAATTTCAAACACTTGAGTTTTTTTTTATCAGTTTATATAATTATTAGTAACAGTTTGTGTTTTGTTAAAAAAATAAGATTGTGCCTAAAAAACATAAAAGCATTGTTGCAAAATGCTCAGGGTATTTCAAAAAATATATAATTTCTATTATAGTTATGTATAAAACTAATTTTACTCATGTCTACATATGGTGATTTAAGCAAGAAAAGTAACGTAACCTTTAAGCTTTCTTTTTAACGAATACTCTGATGTCGTAAAAACTACGCATTAAAACTTTATTTACAAGTCAGATATAAAGTTACGGCTATTGAATTACTAGCTTAGTCTTCATGATATTTAGATTAAGATGATATATTTATAGTTATTACATATTATTTTCATTTATATTTGGCCTAACCAGTTTTTCAAAAACTTATTTTTCAATATAAGAACACATCACTAATTTAAGTTAAGTAATTTGTGTAACAACTTCGGAATAGTTGTAATCCAATTCGTAATATTAATCCAGTACATTACATCTTGTTATACTAATAACATGTAAAAAGTAGAATTTTCACTCATATATACTGTAAATGCTATTGAAATAGACAAATTTTATACAAAAATTATTAAGAAATACAATATTTACAGTACTTACTTTCTCTAAGTAAATCCACTATGTTACTAACGTATAACAAAAAAAATATATATAGTTAAATAAAAATTTTCTGCAGTTTGTTACACGAACTTAACACAACATTTTAATTCGAAGTTTTCAAAATACCCTTAAAGTTTTAAACACTTTTGAAATGACTAAGTTAAAAAAAAAACAAATGATTTTTTATTCTTTGATTTGAATAAAAAAATTGAACTTATTTTGATTTTAAAAACATTTGCTAAAATTTAAAATTCTTTTAGTATTCCAACTTTTTGTTATTAAAATTTCATAAATATTTTAGCAAATAACCTTATTAAAATTACCTTTTTTACATTGGTAAGAATAAATTTAAAGGTTTTTTTTAACAGTTTATTTAAAAAATAAATAAGCTAGGAGTTATTGAAAAGTGTTTTAAATCGGAATTTAATATCTAAAATGTAAATTACAGAAGCATAAATCTGTAAAGACTTTTACTAATAGCAAGCAGAAATTACTACTCAAATTTACTTTTTCTAAACAACTAAAGGCAAATATTATTTTAGTAATATATATGATATATGGTTTAACTAATCAAATTTAGTAAGTTAAATTAAAACGTTTTTAAACTTTATTGTACAAAAAAAAAAAAAAACGCAGTTTTTTGATAACAAACTAACAAAAATCTTTAACACAAAATGAGCACTGTTTTTTCATCACAATGAAAAGAGAAAGCGTACCAACATAATTGAAAGGAAAATATATTAGTACCGAATGTAAAACATAATTAAAAATATGAATTAAAAAAGCAAACATCGAGCAACTTCAAAGATGTCTGATGTTTTTAAAAATGGTGATAAGGCTGCAGTTTGATAAGAATTCAAAACATACACAACACATGATAAAAAACACAAAACAATATCACAAAATATGAGGTAAACAAAAAAGAATGTTAATGAACTTAACGAGCGTATCTTATAAGGCCATAAAATTGAATATTTAATAAAAATTGTACAATAAAAATCATATATAAATTTACTATTAGAGTTTTTTAAATACAGTTTCGAAAATTCTTTAGATTTATTTGAGTATTCTTTAACGTTTTAAATAACCGAAGTTAAACTTTTAAAATAACGAGTTCTTGAACTTTATAATGCGGCAAAAAGTTGTAAAACTTAAGGTAGTAAAATAATCGTTTTCGTAAAAAACAGCTGTATTTTTTTACTCGTTCAATCTAAAACTTTACCAGCCATCACATTAAACTCCCCGCACCTGCAAGTCATCTTCCAACAATTCATTGACGTCATCAATCGTCATAATCACTAGTGTTCTTCTCATCTCCATCATCATGTATTTTTTGACTTATTATCGAGTGCAGCTTCTTTTTGATGGGTTTTATGTCGGGTCGGTTGCTGGGCAATATTTGACAGCACTTGTTTATCAGCGAGTTTATTCGCCTCGATGACGTCACTGTGGACAGACGCACCGAAGTGCCGAAACTATCGTCATTCAAAGCTGTTGAGTAAATTGAGTTTTGCTACTCTTGAAATTTCACTTAATCTTTGCTATAAACAAGCATTAGAAATATCTGTTGTTTACGAAATATCTAAAAAATAACACAAGACTTGTTAAAATCACATTAAAGCTTATAAAAACTTATATTGCGTCAACCGTGGTAATTAGTATATAAAAAAATATTTTTATAGAAATATCTTCTGCAAATAATTAAAAATATCAAATTGCATTTTAAAAAACCGCAGCAGTGAACTTTGTATACAGAAAAAAAATCATATAAAATAAAACATATAATCTACTAGACTACTAAGCTTTTGTTAATAATGGGTAAACAAATCTTGGCTGCTGCATATATGATCAACTTACATCTAATTAGTTGCTCGTCTTCAACACCTTCGTAAGGAAACTTTCCCAACATGAATATTTCCCAGCAAGTCACGCCGAAGCTCCACACTTCGGACTTGAACGAATAGCTGTTGGTGTATAGCGCCTCTGGTGACAACCATCTTAAGGGAATAACCCGACCGTCAAGCTCGCGGTAATAGTCCCTGAAAATTACATCATAAAAAACCGTAACTGTTTAGCTTAAAAAGAAAATAAATCCATAAACAATCTAAAAAAAGTTGAACTTTTCAATGGTAAATAATTCACTAACTGAAGAAATCCATCTTTGCTAAGCGATAGTTTGGAAATTTTAACTTGGAGTTGCGAACTGATCACACAGTTTCTGCAAGAAATGTCTTTGTGCAGAATGTTCAAGTCCTTCAAATGCTCCATACCGCAGGCTATTTGGTGACAGAGCTCCATCTAAAAGGTTTATTATGGAGTAAATTTTTAAAAGTTTACAACTTAATTAATTAAACTACATTTAAAACTAAAAGTCTGTGGTAATTACCTAGGATGATTTCCCACCAATATCAAACTAAAAATATATTATATTCGATGTCTTTTTTAACCATAATTATAGGCAAAAAATCAATGTTTTAAGCCAAACATGTTTATTCTAAAAAGATACTTTGTTTTAAACAAGCTATGTAAATACATAGTAAGAATTAAATTTTTTTATGATAAAATTAAATATTTAATCGACTTTATTTTACAATATCTTAATCAATATAAATAATTGTACTGATATAGTCCTTATATTGTCAAATAAAAGCGATTAAATATTTATGTTTTATTAGTTTATGATAAATAAGTATAATTTTATTTATGTATTTATAAAATATTTATTTTAACCTAAAAATATGGTTAAAAAAGATATTGAATATAATATATTTTCAGTTTGATATTGGTGCGACATTATCCTAAGTATGTCTTATTCGAATCAAAGTTTTAAAACTTGATATACTAATATTAGTTATGTTTTAAATGTTAGCTAGTTACTTGTCGAAGATGATTAAGACTACTTAGACAAAAACTAAAATTTATTGAGATAAAAATAGTTAACTCTATAATTATAAAGAATATAACAATATTTTTATTTAGATACAAATAAAAAAATGTTATTCAAAACTATTACAGTTTTTTATCTTATTATAGGTCTAAAAAAAATACAAAAAATTCAAAACTAATAACCATAATAATCTCAAAAGCTACTTAACAAACCTTTTGCATTTTAGAGAACTTGCTAATTCTTCCCTCTGAACTTGCTTTCAAACATAACTTTAATATTCCCTTTATAAAGATTATTATTCAATTTTGTGCAAATATTTTATTATTAAAAAGTAGTTTTAAAAGAATCCAGCAAACAAAACTTCGGTAAATTAAGATAGCTACTTTGATAGATAAGAAATAAACTTTAAAGTATACGTACAACTGTTAAATCAATAACCGGATTTTGAAATACTACTTTTATGACAAAAAACATTTTACTTACTTTAACTCAATTGTACAACATAATAAGTTTGTTTGCTACTAAAACTTTTTTTACTTTTATGTTAAACCAAATTAAAACAAGGAAAAATTTAAGGTGATAGGTTCAATTTAAGATAAAATAGTTAACTACTATGATGTTTGATGGATATATTGCAAAAATATTGTTAAAAACGTATTTTTAAAACATCACTAAAGTCAAAAGGATTATAACAGCAAAAATTGCATTTTCTCAAAATAATAAAGGACTATTTATTTGATTCAAAAAATAAAAACAGTTTTAATAAAATGTTTATTAAAATTAAGAAAAATATTGTATAGTGTAAAATGTTTTTAGTATCAGTAAAAGTAAGTTTAAACAACATTTACCTTAAAAAAATGAGATTTATGAATTAAGAAATGGTTTACCAAAAATGGACAAGAAAGGTCAAACTATTGTACTTAAAACAGTTTGTTTATGGTGCTATTTATAACTGACAAACAAAGTTTTAGATTTATAACTTAAATTTTTAAACTTATAAACATTAAATACTTTACATCAGTTTAATCAAAAAACAGTTTAATAAAAAATTTATGTTTTAACCTATACCGTTTTTGTTAAATAAAAACTTTTATAAGACCAAAGTTTAACGAAACACTTTTAGAACTAAATCTATACTTTTGTCATGTTACATGAAAACCATATTATCAACATACTTCTACAATTATATGTTATATATTATAATATGTTCTGAACTTATACAATTACTACTTTAATCAAATTTACGTACCCAGTCTAAGTATTCAGTTACAAGAAGATTTGGCTTTTTATCATGCGAGTCCCAATCCCAACTGACAGCGAGCAACTTGACAATGTTTTCGTGTTGAGACTTGCGTAGCATTTCAATATCGTCTTCAAACTGCTGCTGAGCTTCATCACTGTTTTATTTGGTTATACTGAACACATTCTACTAGTTACATGGGTAAAATATTAAAGTACTGGCGTTAAATTAGAATTATAATGAAATAGCAAAAATAATACACAATTGCTGAAAGTTCATAATATACAACATGAATTTAGAAGGCTGAAAATAAACAGTAATAGCATTTAAATATTGTATTAACAATTGCGGTACGTCAGATGAATTTCAAAACTAAAAAAAAGTTCAATGCAAAAAAAAGAATGCATAGATATAAACAAATTTATAAGTTTATACTTGATCAACAAACAATAAAATATATAAAACATGTAATTTTTTCGAGAGTTTTTAACTTTATTGATTTTGTTAAATTAACTTTGATATATAATCTTAATTAAAAGCATTAAATGATTTTTGTTTTACAACTTATTTTTTTCTATTAAACTTCAAAAATATGTTTAAGTCTGATGTGGTTTTGTTGGAATTAGCTATACTAAGTTTGTAAAGCAAAAAAAAAAGCTTTAAATTTCAATTGTAGTCTTTTCTTTACGTTATACAGACCGCTGATTTTTCTTGAATAAATAATAAAACTTAAGTTAAGTACATCATAGTTACAGCATTGTTAATTTATTGTAAGTAAAAGTTTTTCAATCAGTTTTATTCTTTCTATAACTATATAACTTGAGGAAAATCGGTTCAAAACAATCATCTAACGTTCACAGACTTAGTGACTCTACAAAGACATTGTTTCAATAAAAATAAAAACGATTTTTTTGTCAATTGCTTCTATTGAATAGGTACTCGAAAGGCATTTCAAAATGAATAAAAAACGGATTAAATTTAAAGTTGCTTTGAAAAATCTTTGAAAGTTTGACATAAAAAATAAAATTAGAATTTTTTTAATCTAATTTACTTTAACAAAAATTATGATAAAGATATATCGCAAAACTTTACCAACTTAAAAACCACAAAATTTAAATAATTATAAAATGGTAAATAAAAAAGTTTCAAACCTATTTTCTTCCATACTTTTGACCATCACAAGAACATCATCATCCAGTTGAGGAAATAAACCTGGAGCTCTGGACAAAAACACACTTCCCATCTCACCTTTTCCTATAAATTTTTATTTTTGTTCGTTCATTTTATTTGTCAGGTACTTTTAATGTATCGTTTTTTAATAATAACAGTAAACTTAACATTAGCATGTTATAATCGTAAAACTATTTTAGAAAAATATTTTTATTTACTTAACTTTTTAGTTAGTAATTTTTATTTGGTTAATTTTAAAAATTGTTGTTACTAAGTTTGTATTTGTCTGCAATGCAAAGAAAAAAATTAACACAGAAGATTTTGAAAGCACTTGAAAAACCTAACAAAGGAAACTAAAATCCTCCAATTATTAAAAAAAAAGCTTCACATTTATCACTTGAAAAACTGTTGAAATTTGGTACAATGCTTTAAAAAGCATTTATTGTACAGTTTGAGTTTTATTTAAGAATGATTTATGCACCGTATAAAACTAACCGGCTACAAAGCATTGCTGGTATTTGTCAATTATACATCACTAAATCTAACTACGGTCTTTTTGTTAGCTTTTACCGCTCAAGAACTCGAAAATGTTATTTAATTATCTAATTCCATTATACAACGCGACAAATTCTATTTAAAACTCCAATGTTTAATAACCTTAAGCTTTGGTTAAAAAGAAAAACAACAATAAAAACCAACCAATTACAGATACAGCTTGTATATTTTCAGACGGGTAATACAATTTTTGAAGCTTTTCGTTGTTGACTCTTTTTATTTGTTTCATTTGAATATTCGTACTTTTTTGTAACAGTTTGTCACTTCTACTATCATCTGTTTCAATTTTTTTACAAGACTTAGAACTTAAATTTTTTCAACACTTTTTTTATATAACTAAGTTTTATAAAAAATGATAAGCTAAAAATTGTAATTTTTTTAAACTTTAATTTTATATGTTAAAGTCATTAAATCTGAAAAACAAAACTGTCTAAAACAAAGTCTGTAAATTACTTTTTTTTAAGAAAGTCTGTTATAACTACAATACTTTTAAATATATTTTGATATAGTTAAATAATATAGATCTTAAACTAATATTTTTAGTTATAGTAGTTGTGATTGTTAATCTTTTTTTACAAAATAAATAACCAATATAATGAAACCAAAAATGTATACTATCGATTTACCGAACTATTTTTATATGTTATTATAACGCTATTTCGTAATTTTTAACTTGTTCTTATTGTATTTATAATGATGTAAAATTTTACACAAAGAAAGTTTCTGTATGAACTAGTTCAACATAATTGTTAGTTGAAATAACAAAATTAGAAAACTTGGTTTTTAATATTTAAGAAACTATTTTTGGATCTATAAATGAAAGAAACAAAAAAACTAGAACCAATCTGAATAGAACAGCTTAAAATAGCTCGTGTATATTTTTTTCAAATGTACTAAATTCTAGCATACATTTGATCAGTAGAACTTTAACTTAAAACAATTAACAAATATAATAATGTTTAAATTTATAAATTTGTATTGTTTAGTTATTAGTCAACTTTTATTATTAATTTTTTTTATTGATGTCAGTAAAAAATAAATAGCAACATTTGTGAAATAAACTAAGTTTTTAGTAAAACACCGATGTCGCTTTTAATGCTTTTAAACTAGTACTAGCCTTATTAGAAAACAAACAAACACAAATATAAACAATATTAAAAACAAATTAAATTTATACAATGCAGTATATAAAAACAAGTTAAACATTTTATTTTTCTAATTTTGGTATATTTTTTCGTGTATCAACTTAATACAACAATTTTTTAAGCAAAGCTAATAAAAGTTAATTAAATGTAGTTTGTTTAAGGTTCGTAGTTTTAAAAAAAACTATAAAGTAAAATTTAAAACATTTGTAACTCATACAACAAAAAACACTAGCATAAACTTATTTTGTATCTTTGAGCGATTTGAAATTAAAAGACTATAATATAAAAAAAAGTATAATTAAAAACGATGTAAATCTCAATTTTTTCCTAATTTAAGTCATATAAATACAATATTTTAAATAATTTAAATTCTAACCATTGACAGATGTTATTATTGGCGCATCAGATAGTTTTTTGTTCTTTTTGTTTTTCCTAAGTTTATAAAAATTTTAAACACTTAAAACTAGCATAAACATGTAGTATTAGGTTAGCTTAAAGTAACTTTATGCATTCATCAATTAAACCTATAAATAGTTTACTTAATTCATTTTACTAATTAAAGGTAAGGAAACCAATTTTTTATGTAACATGTATTTCTTCAATAATTCAAAATCTATTAAACGAAGTATAGCATAAACATACTTCTACCCATATAATTTAAAAATAAACCTGCAATAAAGTATGACACCAATTGTAATGATAATATAAGCAACCAAGCCACTAATCACTAGTGCTATTGTCTGAATTGTGAACGTCGTGTTTTCTTCTTTTCCGTTGTCTCCATCATCTGTGATACCTTAAAAACACAGAAAGTTTATTATAACAAATGTTTAACTGAAAAAGTATTTTAAACTTTTTTTTTAAGTATTTATACAGTTTCAGTTTTACGAGATAAAGTACTTTTCTAGATAACCTTTACAAATTAAGACTACCTACAACTGTTTAAAGTATACATTAATACAATTTTTAATTATTTATCTAATAAAAAATACATCTTAATATTATACAATTTAGCAGTAGAAAAGACCAAAACTTAAAAAAGCACCATAACAGTTGGGTTTACTACTTTTAAAATAATACTTTACTGTTTTCAAAGCTTTTTATTCAAAATTTGTTGTACAACATATATGCACTTATTAATTAAAAAAAAATCTAACTTAGTAATGATGAAAACAAACGATCAACTTAATTCACCGATACATATAACTTACCTTTTATCAGCTTCAATTCTGCACTTTTATTAACTTGAAAGTCACAGATTTTGTACACGCAAGTGTAAGTTCCGTGGTCTGTACTCTGAAAGTTTCTAATATGCAGTGAATTATCATCAGACACGTGAATGCGATACTTGCTCTCGGGTGACTTCTTGTATTCGTACTGACCAAACTGCCATACCACCTGAAGAAAAAAATATAAAAAAGATGAAATTTGCCATACAAAATTTAGTTTATTTAGTGACTTGATTTTGTACTACTAGTAAACTACTTGATGAAGATACACTTCTACAACAGAAAGACAAACAAAAACTAAAAATGTTTAAAGATAATAAAAACAACTTAATAATAACTCAATTATTTTTAGTATAAATAGAATAATGTACTAGATGTTAAATTTAGTTTAATTTTTAAAATAACTTAAATTTAAAAATTTTCAATTTACTATTTGGTTATTTACAATTTGTATATATTATACTTACTTTTAAAAAATAACACTAAGAATTTAAACGGTAAATAATATATTCCATTAAATTTTATAACCATAACTAAACTATAGTACAACAAGTTTTGATTTAAACAAGCACAACTACAACATTTTTATAGTAGTACAAAACCTTATTTAAATAAAACTCTAAAAACAAAGATTTTGACAACTTTTATTAAAACTGCTTTAAAACAAAATCAACAACGAATTCGCTCAATCGTAACAAAGATGACAACTTGTTTTTTTTAAGGAGACATATAGTGTTTAATTGTTGGTAGAACAAATTATGCGTATACTTTTGTATTTGTCAACGTTAAGGTAGAATAGTTCAAACTACTGTAAAAACTTGTTTTGGTATATAAAACCCTTTTTGAATTAAACAGTTCAAACTAAACACATTAGATTTAAGTTACTTACGTAGATTTAAAACTATTTAAATTTACCGGTAGCACTTAATTATTTGCTTGGATAATACAATTGACTCAATTTAAGTCTATACAACAGTTAGAATAATTTTTTAGTAAACAACAAAATTTTCAGTAAATGTGTTGATTTCTTTTGTGTGTAATTTATCTAAAACCCATATGATATTATACAACTACCAATTGTTTATAACCTTATTTAATAAACTAAGTTAAAATAAACTATTTTGCAACCATTAAAACAATTGAAAGTATTTACACATTACATTTTTTAATTAAATTCTAAGTTATTCAAACTTGAAAATAACACAAGTTTATTTTTAACTTAATATATAAAAAAACAAACGGTTTGCCATACCGCTTAAACACATACTAACCGCAAACAAGCACACTTATTAGGTTAGATAAAAAAAACTTTATACCTTGTTTGTAGTTATGTCTGTAGTACCTAAATGTTCATATTTTTTGGGCAGTGAACTTTTTTTCAGTCTAACAAAGTACTTAAGTACAAAAAGTAACTGTTTTGTTTATGTTAATCAAAACCTAATACTTATAAAAACTATAGAAATTAAAAAACACTTGTATAATAATAAAAGTATAAAATATTTCATTTCTTATGCGTTGAATTTATTTTTTGATTTTTTTTTTTTGAAATTTAAAAGTGAATATAAACAAAGCTGACCTCTAAATCAAGGTTACTAGCGCGACACTTCAACGTGACGTTGTTGTTAAGTTTAATTTCCATGTTATTGAGATTTTCTTCAACTATGACAGGCCTTTCTACTACGGTCACCCGCACAGTTCCATCGGTGTTTGTTTTACCATCGCTGGCTATGCATTTGTACAAACCCGCGTCGCTTTGGCTGACGTTTGGGAATATCAAAGTTGAAGTGAGTCCGTTCGCTGACTTCAGAGTGGTGAAGTTGTCTGCAGAAAGTTAAACGTTTAAATTCCAGCTAGAGACTTAATTCATTAATATTTTCAGAGTGCGTTTAAATTCAAATAAGCAACAGTTAAATGTTTTTATTCAAAATATAAAACGTATATTATGACGATTTCTAAATCAAAATTGTTTTTTTCACAGAGCTCAAAAATAAATTTTTGTTAAGCTTTTAACAAAGAATTACTTTAAGAATTAAAATACCAAGAATAATTGCAAGAAAAAACTTTATGGGCAGAAAAAATTACAATAAATCGAAACTTAAGAGCATTTATGATTTAAAGAAAAAATACTTTACATAGCGAAGGTTCATGTGTGACTATAAATATTTGCTGGCATTTATGAAATAGTTTTGTTTATTCTAATGACAGCTGAAGTTTAAGTCGTAAGAATATAATATATTTGCTAATCTTATCAAGAATAGTTTTCTTATGCCTGCCATGTAATTGAACTGAAGCATGACAATGTTGTAAACTCAATTAATTAACTACTTAAAAATAAATAAATGTGCTTTAAAAGTAGAGGAAAGGAGCTTTTTAAATCTTTGTTAAAGAAACAGCGACGGTACTTATATTAATTTTTAATTAACTAAATAGTTAAATATTATGTACAAACATTAAATAATAATTAAAACTATTAAGAACAACTAAACAAACTGAAAACGCCCATCAACGTGTTTTAAAGTACACATAAGAAAAAATATAAACATAATGGCATAACATAAAATTTAATTAGAAAATATTTACTATTTTTATAGTTTTTATTAGTTAAAAGTTCTTAATCCTATTAGTTATTAAATTAAAAGCAACTGTTCCGTATTTGAAACATACTTATTAGGCTTAAAACTAGTACCTAAAATATCTACTAATTATGTTATACAAGTATAAGATAAAAACTAAAGAAAGTTTAACTTTGGATTGATGAAATGCAAGGCTGTACATTTAAAAACATTCAAAACAATACATTGTTCAATAAATAGAAAACTTAATGTATTTTGTTTCTAATAGTTTACAATGATCTATTTATGTTTAAAAATTGTCTAATAAAAAGTACCAATTTGTTATACATCAAATTTGTCATTACCTAAAAGAAGAAAAAATTATTAAAACGATTACACAGCTTTTTTCCATTACAAATAAAATAACTGCTCAATAAGCAGGGAAATATAAAACAAGCACGTATAATTGTTAGTTTTACTTCAATATTTCAATTAAGATTTTTTTTCAAGCTTTTGATTAATACGAAGTTAAACTGTTTAACTTTCCCAAGAATATCAATAAGTTGGAATGTTTTTTTTTCAATTTAAATAAATTACAGATTTTTACAAAGAAATTATAGATAAAAGTGCTTCGACATTTTTAATTGTTATACTTTTTACAGATCCATTTGAATTGAATATTTTAATTTCAAATAAATAATTAAACTTAAGTATTAATTAGTTTATAATTGATATAAGCTTTTAATTCTTAAACAAACGCTTGTAAACACCATTCACTTTAACTTCCTTTAAACTATTTACTCAAAAAAATTAGCTGATAATAATTTGATTTTCTAAAATAATATGCTATCTTTCGTTTAAATTTTCTTTCTGCTTCTATAAATTTATAAACAGTTATACAGATACATATACAAGTCTATTAAAAATTTTGAATTACAAATAAAAGAACAAATTATTTTTTATTAAAATTTTGCTGAAAATTTAGTTTATTTGAGTTTACAAAATAAGATAAAGAATTTACACAATATTAAAATTTATTCTGTATAAATTAAACTAGGATTTTTTTTTATAAATAAACTTGATTTTGTTCAGTATTAAACTGGTTTACAAGACCATGATATAAAATGAGAAATGAAAAAAATTAACAAAAAATAAAATATAGATTAAGTCATTAAAAATTAGTATTTTACCAGAGTTCAAGTGAAATTTTTATTTAAAATTATTTAATACAATTCTCTAGTCAATACACATTTATAAAATTTATTACACGATTTAAAAAACATATAGTTATACTAAATTAATTTTTGATAGTATTAAATATATACAATATTTTATTAAAAGTAAATTTAATTTACCAATAGTCACCGTCATAACAATCGTTATTATTTTGAAATAACTAACAAGCTTAAAATAACATTTCGAAAAAAAAAGTAGTTGGGTAAATAAAAATTGAATAGGCTTCACATAGTTTCTCCTAAAATAACGAAAATTGATTAACATTTTTTTTATTGCTGTGTATAATAATTTTATTATATTTAAATTTTATACCTTGTTGTAAAGTCTTTTTATTCCTATTTTTCAATCTACTCCACTTTACGTTAATCTTGTTTTTAGAAGTTCCATTTGATAAGCCACTGATTTTGCAATCAATTTTTCTTGTTTCATTTGATGCCAAGCATCGATCTTTTAAAGGAGGAAAAATCTTCAAAGACTCTGTAACAGAGTTCAACCAATTAATTTAATTCAGTTAAAATGACGTAAATATAAGCACTATTTATTTTTGAATAGTTTAAAAAGTATTATATAATTATTAAAAAGCGCTAATTATAATAAAGTGTACATACGTTTTGAAAATCTATTTATACCTTCGTAAGTAAATAACAACAGATTTTTAATTTTGAAGAAATATCTTTTTGGGTTTACTATAAAACATCAACAGTTGTTTATGAATACTTTATAGTAAATCGATATTTTCTATACACAGTTATATTAGTTTATCATTGGCATTAGTCAGATATTAAAGATTATATTTAGTCTTGGTATGTGCGTAAACGTTGGAATTTTAATTATTTACTGAAAAATATATTATGTATGTTATTAATGCAAAAAATAATGACAATGTAACGTCTATAAATTCAAAGGGTGTCTGGAAATTAGTTTAACATTCAAAAAAGTTTTGTTTTTCTTTTATCTTAAATGTTAGTAAAACAATAATTGACTGCAGTTCGATAATATAAGTAAAATTGTTTTTTATAGCTTAGATCGAAATAACAATAAAACTAGTGTTCGCGTTGTATAAAAACAAATAGATATGTAAACTTTTTCTAGAGTATTATTATAGTAGTATATTTAACTATGATAAGTTGTGCTTTAAAATTCATACCTATCTGAACTTTAGAAGTTGAAAAACACCTACATCTTGTTAACACGATACATTTAATAATGAACATTCGTGCAGCTGCATTTGTTTACAAAAAAACAACTTGGGTTTACGTTGTATTAGGAAGTGATTTCAAAACAAAACTATCTACTATACTTATTTGAATGCATTAAACAGATGTTTTTATCAAAACAATATATTTTGGTTAACTATAAACAATAATTAAATTGATATTACTCCTGCTTTATATAGCAAAATATAAAAATTCTATAATTAGCATGACTTTAACGCCAAACCTGTAACTTTAAGGTAAGCATAATTCGAAGTTACAGATTGGAAAATATCTGAGTTAGGAATCAGTTCACAATGATATCTGCCTTGATCAGAAGTATCAGCTTTGTTTATTGTAAGTTTATGTTTGTCAATTATCTGTGAATTTGTAATTTCATTATAATAAGGGATACTAGTTTTTTATAACTTTAATTCAATATTAAAAAAACTAGATAACTTAATAACATTCTTTTTTAAAACTTTAGCAAAAAAGGAAATATTTGAAAGCTACATAGCCAACATATAAATACTAAGTGTTTAAAGTTCAACAAAAGTGTTTTTAAAAGGACTATTACCTTAAAAACTGGCATCAAACTCTTATTTTGACCTTACCATACATTTATAAGCATAAAAACTAAATTATAAAAGTAATAACAACAATTGACTCAGAATTCTATAAAATTAAAAGACTTGTTCAAAAAAAAAAACTTCCACTCTTAAAAAATGTACGAGAAGTGTATTTTGAAACTTTGCAAGGTACAACTTTAAAAAACTATCATAAAATGCAAAATGACGTACAATTTTGTTTTCCTCGTCGGCAAGTATCGTTCCGTTCACCCACCACTGCACGCTGGGTTTGGGGACGCCTGCGACCACGTCACATTCGAACAACACGTCGGAATATTCGTTGACCGTTTGCGAGCGCAGCTTTCCCACCACGGGCTTCACTGCAAACACATTTCAAAACTTTACCGAGTTGTTTTAAATCTTTTCATTTTGTCTTGTAAAAAACTGAGAAGTTTGGAAAAAACATTCGATTGCGTTTCAAAATAATCGAGCTTTGATAAATTTACAATAACTGATTGAATTGAAAGTATTGTTTAGTTTTGTTTATAACTTCAACTAGGTTAGATTTTTTAAATTAAAGAACACGTTTGCATATTAAAAAAAAGTGCAATTAATTCATTTTATCATAATACTAGTCAACAACTTACACTTGTGAACAAACTAAAATGCAAAGAAACACGTCTTAAGTATCTAGGTAAAATTTTTTTTTGCATAATTTCGAACCTAATTGTTTTAATTCCAGTGTAAAGTTTGTACTTCCAGCTATGTTGCTTGCCACACATAAGTATTTACCTTCATCAGCTTCACTTGCTTTTTCAAACACAATCATACCATTCTTAGTTTGCTTTACTCTTTTGCTCTCATCATAACCTTGTTTTTTTATTTAGTAATGTAAGGGTTCTTTTCCAAACAACTAGTTGTTTTTAATTAATACAAACTTTGTTTGTATCTAATAAATGTACTTTTAAAAAATGAAATCAGTAAGCCATGTTTGTCGACAGAAGTTTTTATTTCAAACATAAATTATTGAGCATTTAAAACTAGTTTATAATCAAAATATTGAATTTTCTAAACTCAGTCTTTGTCTCCGATAATCTTTAGCTAATAGTACCCAGGAGAAGTTTTATTGTCAATTACATGTAACTAAATAACCGTTTTATTTTTGGACATATAGAATAAATAGTATATTAAAAACTTTTTTTGTACTTTGTCAGTTTTACGATAAAATAACAAACATTTATTTTCTTTAATTAAGTTGTATAAAAATTAAAGGATTAGGTAATATGTGTAAGTAATAATTTAAATGAGATATAACTCAACTTGACTAATTTATTTCAGGCTCCAAAAGTAACACCTGTGTAAACATTTAGCGACAATTTAAAAAATTATATCAGAAATGATACTTTTAGTGACTGCTACATTTTTTTAACAGAAGTACGTATTTACAAATTTAAAAATTATCTAATCAATATTTTGAAAGAAAAATCAGGACAAATAAAATTTAAAACTAATTCATTAATATTCTAAACCTTTACATACTAATAAAGAAGAAAGATTTAACATAAAAGTTTTTAAACCGTAAGGTTAAAAGTTAACAACTAAGAAAATAAATACCTTGATAATTTTGTTATCTAAGTAAGTTTGAAACTAAATATTACAATTACGTCTACAGAAAAATGATTCTTGCAATATTGTAGGTGGTCCAATTACAGCTTAAAATCGTTGGAGAACTCAAAGTTTACTTGAAGTAAGACTTAAATTTTACCAGGAAAAGAATTTTATCAAAAAACATTAAGCCGAAAATTTTAGCATATACTTACAAACTTAAAAAGTATAGATTCATGTATTTCTCAAACAATCATCGGTTAACAATAAATGAGCAGTATAATAAACTTCGCCAATTAAAACAACGTATTTAACTAACTAATTGCAACTTTATCCTTGTACCACTTAGTTGTTGGAGTGGGTTCGCCGGTAGGTGCGGAGCATTTGTGCTCGATGGAAGGTAGCTCATAGAAATATTTGATATAGTATTTGTTTTCTTTTTTATAGTCCTCTATTGCTGCGTATACGTCAACAAATAAAATATATTCGTTACAGAAATATTAACTAATACACATATGTTTATTTATTTTTTGTTTATATATAGCTTTACTTCAAATTATTGTTTTAACAATAAGATACTGATTACAAAAACTAAACCAACTAAGTTATTATAAAATAACTCTGATCAGTATATCAAGTTTACAAGAGTAAAATTTTTGTATTCGAAACACGCCCGGGGCCTTCTATGTAAGCTAAATCAATTAACTATACTTTGTTTATATAACAACAATAACAAGGTTGTTTAATTTCAAAATAAGTAAATTAAAACTAAACTACAAAAAAAAATAATATAGATTTTAATAAAAATTTTTTAACTAATAATATAATTTTTATTTAATTTAAATTTGAATTTAAATTCTAATGCGTTTTAAATATTTTATAAAACACAAATCATTCACTTGCAAAATAAATAGTTTTTTATTTATTTTAGCTTATTAAAAATACTCTTTTACAACAACCACAAATAAGGTATAACATTTTCATTGTAAGACTCACAAAATTTAATAGATACTTTAAGTACATTAAATACTAATATAAAACAGTTTAAAAAAGCCACAGACGTATAAAAATAAGTATAAATCATTTGAATTTTGGTTTTGCATAACTTTTTTTTTGCAAATAGTAATTAAATCTATTTTTGAATATATTAATTAGATAAAGCTTCTCATATAAGCATAGCTAGCTTTAACGTGCAATAATAGGCAGTTTGATTAAATTTATGTCAAGTTTTATACTTAATCAATTAAAAAACTACAAAAGTCTAAGAAAAAAAACTACAACAAATGTTTTTATTCACAACTATCAACTAAAATGTTAATTTCTATAAAAAACTTTATATAAATACTATTTAAATACTACTAATACTATACATTACATTAAATTGACTTTAAAAAACAAAAATTGACTAATAAATTTATAATTATTGTACTTCAAAGAGTTTTAAAACTTTTAACTTTTTACTGCAAATGAAAACAGAACATACATGATAATTTACTTAAATTTATTATCTTCGAGTTAATCAAAACTTAACAGTTAAAAAAGCCTAGGTTATATTATTAGATCGTCTAACTTTATCTTAAGTTTATTAACCATATCAATTTTTTGTATAACAATAGCATAATATTTTTAATATTTACTAAAACAGAAAACGAAATATTTTGAAAAAACTAAAGTAATGTTATAATTAGACTTCAATATGACAATTGAAATTAAAACTAAATTACTTACTAGCTATGTCAACATTTACTTTTCTCTCATAAAATCCGCAGCCTTTACATATATTTTTAGCATGACATCTAAAACTTTCAGATCTGCGCTGTTCGTAGCGGTATAAAGTTCCATTTGGAAATATAATTTGCCTTGGTATATCTTCTCTGTGTTTCAATTTTTTATATCAATTCTCAATATATTGCTCAAAAATGCATTATTTAGGAAATATTTTGTTTAACATATAATAATAATTATTATTATTTATATAGTAGAAATACTTTTTATATAAGTACGTAAGATATATAGACGATTGTTTTATCTAGTGAAAAAGTTAGTTCTTTATTATTCGAGAAATTAAATTCCCTACATAGTGCTATCATATTCACCAAAGAAACTGAAGTAAATAATCAAATATCCTTCTTGGATGTTTCGATCAAAAGAAAAGATAACAACTTATCACGTCGTATTCAAAAAACCTTCATTCACGGGTCAAAATCTAAATTTCCAATCTTATTGTAGCAAGAGAAGAAAAAATGTTTTAATTTTAAACCTTATTTCACAGAATTAAGATAATATTTCTTCCTAATAGTTTTGGAGATTGAGTTTAATGTTATAAAATAAATGCTAATAAAAGATGGATATCCCAATCCTTTGATTGATTGAGTTTTTAAAACTGAAATTAAATAAAACTCTATGGTCCTGAGAAATGTCCAGTTCTTTTTTTTTTTGCCTAATTCAGGTGAAAAACCGACTCAAATTAAAAGAAACATATAAAGTATATCGTGCTGCTAAACCTAGAGCTATTTTTACATCAAGTTCTGTTTTAACTTTTAAAGGTAAAGATGTGGGTTACACGTTTGGATGCTGTTGCTCAAACAGTTATATTGGTCAAACCTCTAGACAACTTGAGCCAGAATTAAAGAGCACATTCCAAAGTGTGTAAGAGTACATATTAAAAATCAGATAAAGACAATTAATGTAGAAATTCGAATGCAATGAACAGATCTTCAATATCAGAACATTTATTTTAAAATCCAATTTGTGGAAATAGCTATAATGAAACGAAATTCAAAATATTAAGAAGTTGTAACAATATTTTTGAACTGGTCAAAATTGAAGCTATATACATTCATTTAAATTAACCAAAGTTATGAAAGCAAAGTTATAAAATAATTTGATTATGCATTATCCTTTTTAAGTTAATTAGTGCTCTCATGTTATTTTTAGTTATGTTTATTTAGAAATTTAATTACTATTTTGTTTAGTTTTTTGCTCGATTAACAAAGATGTAATTATAAGGCTATATAAGTTTAAATTTTCTTTAAATTGTTACAATTGTATCATACTGATGAAAATTTGTTGAATGAGAGACCTTGTTTGTTTTGAATTAAGTACAATAGTAGACTAATTTCAAAATACTTTTTTGTTGAAAATAAAGAATTATGTGCTGTTTACTAAATTACAAAACTAAATCTCTGCTTGTTTTTTTATTTCTAGTTATTTATGTGTCTTTTAGGGTATAAAGAGTAAAATTTTTTTAAGTCTTGTTTTTTTTGATGACTAAGCTACCAGTTGCTCTCTACCATTTAAATAAATAAAGAAACTTTTGAAACATAAGCGATCAAACTTTGAGAGTTTACTAGGTGTCTTATAGAAGGCGAAATTAAAAAGACGAAAAAGACTATTTCATTAAAAAAATACCTTTTATTAAAATTTTATGAACAATCGAATTCAGACTTTCTCAGCCTAATTTTTTTTTAATTAAAAAACCCGTCTGAAAATAATATTCAAGTTTTTTATTAATATATAAATAAAATAAAAAATTTTTAAATTGCTATAAAATTTTTACTTTTCAGTAACAAAAAAGCTGTTGAGACATATGTTTTTATAATGTTGCAACGAACTCTTCCTGAAAATTTGAGGTCTCTAGCTAAATACAAGTTATATAAATATTTAATTAACTTTTAAATTTCAGAGAAAGTGGGTAATAAAAAATTTGTAGTTCATCGGCTAGTATTAGAATTTTTTTTTTATAAAATATACTATACTTCAAACGTTAAATTTAACTTTTATATTTTATCACAACTTTTATTTGATAGTCAATGTTATTTTAGTAATGTTAAGAGATGTTGGACCCACCTTGCCCTAACATTTTTTACATTATAAATTTAAATATTATTCTATAACATTTATTTCATAACAAAATGTTTCCCCCTGTAGGGCTTTTCAGTAATAACTAAATTCTTAATAAAATAGAATCTATTTTTGTGTCCAAAAAATCGAGTTAAGAACTCTAGTTGTGCTTTTAAACCAAAAGTACATAATTTCCTAAACACTATAAATTCAAAATATGAATGCTTTCGTCATAAAACAGTCAGGTTTATGTATTTCAAAATTTAAAATTAAAAGTTAAAAGCAAAAAAAAATATTCAAACATCATGCTTTGGTTTAATTTGTTGTAGTTTAAATTTCATAGTTTTTATAGGAAATCCTTAAAAAAACCTTTTAAAATATTACTAACCTAGTCTTGTTTTTTAGGAATTCTAAACTTCTTGAACTTACAATCCACTGAAACTCAACATCATAATCATCAACAGCCCATGCATAACAATGAAGCCAAATTTTTGATCTTTTTTTTACAACAAGGTCTTTAGTAATGTCATAAATATATGGTAATTTTGGATCTGTAAATACACTTTTGATTATAAAATTGTTTTTTCGTTAAGCTGCTTAAAGTACTCTTTACTATCACATAAAAAAATATTGATTTTTATTCTAGTTTTAATAAAATAAATTATGAAAACAGGGAAGTATCAATTTTGATACTTTTGTATAATGTTTCTACCTTGTACATTTAAGTTTAGATTTTTTTATTAATACCTCATTATCAAAATATTCTCGGGTACGTAGAATATGATATTGAAGAATAAGTGTTAAATTTTTGGTTTAAAAACAAAAAATAATTAAAAATTTTTCGTTTGAACAGTTCAAAAAGTATTAAAATTATTATAACCAAGTAAAAAAAACTTAAACCCATGAGTTTAGCCAATCATTAATAAAACTTATTTAGCTTGATAGTACAGTACAACATAGTATTTGATAAAATTTCAAACTAGACAGATTTACAAAAAGTCTTAAAATACTGCTGAATTAAAAACATATCTAGTTTATTTACTAATATTTGTTATAGTTTGAGAAAAATGTTATTTAAAAACTTAACTTGCCTTGATTTTTTTACTACAGAAACTGTATAAAAACTACAGAGCTTTTAAAGAAAAAACAAGCATTTACCAACTATTAAAAATACACTAACAACAATGAATTTAAATTTTGATGATATGATAATGCACCAAGCAAATATAAACCATTTTTGTTAGTCTTACTGTTTTCATTAATCTTACTCACATTTGTGCCGTCTATTTTAAAGACTTCTAAAAACTTATTAAATTAAGTAATTTATTTGCTTTATTTTAAAATTGAAATTACAAACCTCTTACATGAATCAAAAACTTATTTTTAGGTAAATTACAAGTTCCCATTTTCATGCTTCCAACACAACAACTGATAATTGAATCATTTAACTTCATTGTAACTTCACTTATGTTCATTATTTTCGAGCTTTCATCAACAACTATCTCACTACCATTTTTAAGCTGCCAACTCCACTTAATTTTATGAGGTCTAAATAAGTAGAATTACAGTAAATAGTACAGTACATATCAGATAATTTTTGATACATTATAGAGTAACCTGCCACCTTTGTACACACTTTTTAGCCGAAAAACGCTATGTTCAAAACATTTTTTTTTGCAATATTAAATACCAACCTAAAAAAAGTAATACAAAAGTAATAAATTTTAAAGAAAGTTATACTGTACCAAATTAAAGTGAGTTAAAACTAAAGGAACAAGATATTAAGTTATGAACCTACTAGTTGTATATCAAACCCAAATTTAACACAAACATACAACAGTTTTTTAATTAACAAAAATAACAAAAAGTTCAACTTAAAATTGCATTCCCTATGATGAAAAAAATAGGAATAAAAATACTTAAAAAGTCATTGAAAATTTAGATAAACGAAAAATGTATAGTGCAACTAACATTTACATACCAAATAACCGAAAGATAAATATAAATAAAAAGCGATATTTATGAAAATAAAGAACTTTGCAATTAGAAAGCTAGCCCGTGTTATTATGGTGTTTTTAAGTGACCTGAGATTGTGAAAATCATGATAAAAACATCAAAATCAAAAATACTTATAAAATTAATAAAAATTCTAAGCACTCTTTCTTTAATCCATTACTGCCAATATTAACTATGGTAACCACAGTCGACAAAGAGAAACACATCAATTTCTCTTAAAAGCATCACACCATTTTACCCTTTATTGTTGAGTTTTCTACCAAGACAACCAGTTATTTAAAACTCAAAAAAGCTAAATAAGTAAGCAGGAGTAAAGGTTTTTAACCGTAAACTAGCTCTTTAGTGGCTTTTAACATGTCTGTATTAGACTTAATGTAATTAATACAGGGTGGCCACTGGTTTTTGATAAATTTCTTCCAGGTTTTCTGAATTTCTTCAAAGTTTTTGAAAGTACACGTTTTTGAGTCTAATTTTAGATTAAAGTTAAGTTTGAGGTAAAAAACTGTGTTAAATAGTATAAAAACATTGAAAACATACTGTAAAGCTACTTTAAACGGGTTTTTTAATTTAAAAAAAATTTGATGTTGACAAAATTTTTTTATCTATATGATTTTTTTTTTGTGTCAAATCAAAACTTTACTCCTTAACATGTAAAAATTGTTTAAAATTCCAGGTTTTTTATAAAACTTCTCAATTTCCAAGTTTTTTTTTAGCCTAAACTCAGTTTAAAACTGTCAAATTTTAAGTTTTCCAGGATTCCAGATTTAGTGGCCACCCTGCTAATATAAGATCAAAATGTCTTGTGTACCTAGGTTGAACGTTACTTACTTTATATATCAAAAATAATCTTATTAGTTTTTTTATTGAAACTGTTTTGTTTTAAGCAAATAGCAGACTCTTTTGAACAGTTTAAATTTAAACAATTTAAACTTTAGTTCAAATCAGAAATCATAAATTTTATTACGAATAGTGCAAAACAATATAATTTTACTTTATCTAATTGTTTTTTTTAATTTATTTATAATTAAATACTTTTTATTATAAATTTGAAAATTAAAACAAGTATGCTAACTCAGGTTTCCCAGTAATATTGCAGAATAGTTTCAAATGAGATTTTGGATGTATTTTATATTTTGCATCTGGTAACAATACCACTATACCATTATGATCTACCCCTGGTTGAAAGATTTATTAATTTTTACATTAAAATAATTCTTTATATTAAAAAATTTTAACTTTGTTTTCATTTTAAGACAACTGTTTCAATGGACTAAATGTCAATGTTATTAAAACAAACAAAAGATAATATCAATATCAAATTCTTTTTACAATACATTTTACAACATTTTATTCTTTATAAAGTGCAAAAGTTGTATAAATTTACAAAAATTAAATGTTAGTATTTTAATTTTATAAAGAAACAAAACTTTATTTTAACTGAGCTTTTTTCTTACTAACACTTGATATTTAGTTGAGCAGGATTTGAGTTATAAGATTTCCCAGTCGTTATATTTACAGCTACACATACAAAATTACCATTATCTAACTTTAGATCCACTTCTTTAAAAACCAAATTGTTCTCTACAACTTTTCTAAAACAAAATACATTACCTAGAGTTTAATATGGATAAAATATTACTTACAATATCATAAAGTGATTTAAAAAGGTAGAAAAAATTACTACTACTTAATATAAATAACAATTAATAATAGTAAATATTAACTAACCTTCTTTCATCTGGAACTACTTTTACACCATTTAATGTCCAATGAATTTTAAAATCTTCCTCTTTATAATACTTAGTATTTATTCCACACTGAAGAGTAGCTCTTCTACTATGAATTGCATCAATATCTTTTGGTGAAGGTGAAAATATTGAAAACTTTGATATTGAGTTTGGGAGAAAAACTGAAATTTACATACATAAAAACAAATTATTTTATATAATTTTAGTTGAAAACTTGAAGTTTAATTAGAAAATAGTTTAAAGTGAGAAATTTAATTACAAATAGAGACTATTTTGGTATTGACTATCTTGGTAACAAACTTTACCCTTTCTTTGATCATTAACAATAAAACACAAGAAAGCCATTAAAATTTGCTTAAGTATACAAAAACATAAAACTTTTTTTAACTTAAAAAATTATAATTTTAAAACACTTACTTAGAAGAACAAATATAAAGTACAGTCTCATCCTATTCACAACATTTGCTGATTAATAAAATATAACTTAAACAAAACAATCAATACACTCTGAAAAAAACATTTAGATTTAAAAGCTTGAATAACATTAAATTTATTTTAAAGTAAATTTATTAAGATTACACAAAATTTAAGTAGTAATTTTGCTTTAAAAAAAAGTTTTTATTAAAAGATTGTAAGTATAGAATCCTTAATTGAAATTTTGCAGTCAGTTTCTTTTTTTTTTAATTTGTTCAAGATTGTTTTTAAACCATTGTCTAACACTTTTAAATTAATTTAGCTTGATTTGCTTTGCTGAATTTATATGTTAGTAGTTTTGTTATTTAAAAACCATTATGCAGTGAACTAATTGGAATAATAGTTACAATGGTAACTTGTGTTAACAAAATAGCCTTTCACTTTAATTAAAATGACATAAGTCTTGTAAAGTTGTTTAAAACAAAACTATAACAGTGACAATAATACATAGTAATTCATAGTTGACTGCAAATAGGATACATATATCAAATTGTATACATATATCAACATTCATTATTATTTTCACAAAGTTCAATTGTCAAACTTCACAAAGAATTTTTCTTATCATGGCTTTGCTAAGTGATATTTGACTACTGAAATATTATTTGTAAAAGTAGTTATTTTAACTGGCATTAAATAAAGCAAAGTTAAACTATATTAAAACTATTTCTGCATTAAAATATTATGTAAATGCTTAGTTGACTTACAATACAATATAGCTTTTTTTTTAATGTTTGACTAGATAACAAAAATAATTATTGAAATAAAAATTTGCAATGTTGATGGCTATATTGTTTATTGAACAACAAAAAACGTTCAAAAAGTTTAGTTCAAGGAACAGGTGCACAAAAAAACCTTTTGGTTAACCAGTCATACACCAGAACAGTTTAACGCCATGTCCAGGACTCTGAGCTATATTTTAAAAAACAGTTTTGAAATGGTTAAAAAAATGTTTAATTAAAATTAATATATTGTTTCAATAACTCTACAACAACCCCTTAGACACAAAATAATTCAGTGTATCATTTTATTAGTTGAATTATTTTTGTAATTCATATAAAATAATTTCATAACTTAAGTTAAAGATTTTGTTTCACTTATCTTTTAAGTGATAATGGTTATAGAAAAAAACTAGATGTAAATCATATTATAGTTTTCACATTGAAAAAATCTATGGTTGAAAATAATTTGTACTCTGGGTCAATATACTTAGGATTATAACACGACTAGAAAAAACCTATAAAATTTAGTTTTAATAACAAAATTTTAGTCTGTTTGTAAAATTTACTGCATGTACAAATATGCACCCTATGCAAAACATAAAATTATTTGAAGAAACTTTCACTTTAGCACCAACCAATTTCTAAAAACCACCCCAATGCAAAATGTATGGGATCTTTAAAACGCAACCTTTAAATATTTAGCTGAAATTTTTTTTACATGTGGCTAATTATCACACTAACACATTGTGAACAACTTAAAACGATTTAAAGAAAGTTTTTAAGTCATTTCTTGATTTTATGTATTTTTTATCATTTTTTGTAAGTTTTCTTGATTTTCCAGTTTATTTTCAAAAAAAAGAAATGCAACCATAAACATTTCTTTAAATCGTTTTAAATTGTTCACAATGCGTTTGTGTGATAATTGGCTAGATGTAAAAACTAATCAGCTAAAAATTGTAAGGTTGCATTTTTAAAATCCCATACATTTTGCATTGGGTGGTTTTTGGAAAATTGGTTGGTGCCAAAGTGAAAATTTCTTCAAATCACCTAAAATTTTGTACAGGTGTTTTTATGATATTTCCAAAACATAAAAATTTTCCAGGTAGAAACACAAAAGTAGCTGTCAAAATAAGCACCCTAATATACATATGGGTATATCATATATTATATAAAATAACATATAATAATAAACATATAACATATCTAATATATATATATATATTAGATAGACTTATATATATATAAGTAGTAGTATGTTTTAATATGTATACATATTGTTATTTCACTACATACAATAAATTTAATTAGTACAACATTTAAAAAACTTTGAATAACTTAATATGCTAACTAAACAAGATAGCATAACCAAAGAGTGCAAGAGTTTACTGTATATTGTATAAACAATTTAAAAAAACTTTATTAGTTCCTACATCAAACACTTTTAAGAGACTTATTTCTTATTCAAATCTGATTTTAGTCAAATATAACAGGGTTGCTACAGATCAAGCTGAAAAGAAACTTCTGACTTTTTGAGAATTTTCTAAACCAAATTATTAATTCAGAAATACATGATCAATCCCTTGAAAAATTTTAATTTATTCTAAAAACTAATTATAATGCATTGAAATTTATTTTTTTAATAGTCTTATGCCAATTCAAAACCAGCCAATTAAAGAAACTATGTTACTATTGAAGCAAAACTATTGAAGCAAAAAATTACTTAAATAAAATGCTTTCATGAATCAAAATAACTATTTTAATGCATAATAAGCCTTCTTAGGTTTAAATAACATGAGACTTCAACAATTTTTTTTTCATATAATTAATGTTTGACATTTTTGCTTTATGTATCAACTAAATAAATTGAACATCAAAAAAATAACTGCATGTGAAAAGTATTGTTTTTTACTATTAATCAAAGTGTTTTTGAAATTAAACAGATTGTTTTATTAAATTTATCTTGGGCATTTTATATATTTGTCCTGGGCAAGACGTTAAAATACCTAGTGTATGACTCAATAACCGAAAGGTTTTTTCGTGCACCAGGTCCTAGGACCAATATTTTGAGAGCACTTAGTTTTTTTTTTGTCTTAAAAACTATGTATATTTGAAAACTGTAAAATGAGAAATGTTATACTTTTATATTTACAAATTTCCCTGAACTACTACTAGACTTTTCAAATAGTTTTTAAAGTTAAACTGGCTGCACTACACACAACGCATACTTGTAATACTTTTGTTTTATTTTTAAAGAAACAATCAAAATTCTTAACTTGTACCAGAGAAGAAAGTTACAAATTTGTTGATTAACGAGTTTATTTAAAAAATTATGTTGACTCGACTAATAAGATTAATGAGATCCTCAGTTGCATTAAATGACTGAAAATCAAAATCAACATTTATAAAGACATTGAGCCTTAGCTTAAGTTTACAAATTATACTTAAGCAGTTAAAAAAAATATGATGTCTTTTAAAAATTTTTAAGGTTACTATTAATAAAATTGTTAAATAAGATGATAAAAAGTCAATGAAAAATGGTAAAAAAGGTTAAGAATACTTCATATAAAACTACTAAAATATAAATTAACAAAAACTAAAAATAAACTCGAATAAAAAATCACTGGTAGAAAGCTCAGTAAAGCTTTAGGTAAATTTATAAAA
The DNA here is from genome assembly GCF_965202585.1 of Thalia democratica. Lineage (NCBI taxonomy): Eukaryota > Metazoa > Chordata > Thaliacea > Salpida > Salpidae > Thalia > Thalia democratica. Next base: position 44,560,371 of record NC_139166.1, on the reverse strand, counting down.
AATTGTTATTAAAACATTACCTAAATCTTTTAAAAAGGTCAAAAGATTTTTAAATAAAATGGTACCTATTTTTTTTTTACTTAATTGTGATTTTTGACACAAAGTTTTAAAAAAGTTAAATTGTTAAAAAATGATACAAAGTAAAAATTTCAAATAAAAGCTTCTGTTTACTTTAAATAAAATTGTAAACTAGAATTGTTAATAATTAATTTAAATATTTTAGTACTAGTTAAAAAAATATTCTCAAGGCTATTCAAAGATTATATAAAAATTTAACAAGTTTACTTATTTTTTCTAGCCAGAAAAGCTTAAAGTAATTAAACTAAACATATTTAACACTCAAACTAAGACATTCATGAAAGTTTTGTGTGTTATAAAACTTTAACAGACCATGGCGTAACTATAAGTTATGCTTTATGCACGTGTAAATCAACAAAACTTTTAAAAGCGGTAGGAATTATTTATAAATTGAAACATGATTATGTTTTAAAAGCAATCAGTTTTACAATCACCAATAGAAGTTGAAGTCTTTAAATTTTAACAGTAGATTGTTGATTTTTTATGAAAATATAAGTTTTAAAGTGAAGTCATTTGTAATACAGACAGCTGCAAAGTATTTTTTCTTTTATTATCTTTTTTTATTTTATTGGCGTGTGCTATCTCCCTTTTTTCTTAGGTTCATGTGTCGTAAATTTTTTTAAACCTGTTTATTTCTACAATCTGGTGTAAAACTATTAATACCGCTTTCTTATCAACTTAAATGTTTTTCGGTTTCCATATGTATTTGGATAGTTCCGTGCCGTTATCTCTGTAGATTTTTATGTCGTTATTGCGGCTGTACCACTTGGTTTTTAAGGTGCCTCCTGTACTGTTAATACAGTGTTTCACTTCTTTTTTGTTCTTATTTTAGCTATGTAGATAATATTTTTGATAAAAAAATTTAATGAGGGGACATGAGTCTTTTTATCGGCAACTACACGTTGGCTCTATAGTTTCTGTAATTCTGTCTTCTGACTTTTCGTTGTTGTTTAAAGTTTCATTGTCCCTTGTTTACTCTGTTATCAGTTTTGTGTTACGCATACAAGTATATGATAGTTTGCATTTTTTATGTTTGTTAGGATGTTTAGAGTACTGTTTTGTTACAGATTCGACCAGCAGAGTAAAAATGACCGACCCGCTTGTATTTAACAAATTAAGTAAAATACGGCCAACTAGCATGCAAATCATGTAAATTTACACTAGACCAGGGGTCAAACAACTTCGGTCCATTAAGGGTAAAACACGATGTGACCCATCTAAGGTACAACTTGCGGCCTGCGAATTGAATGTAAATATAATTAGTATAAATAAGTTATAATAAATATTAATAAAAATTTTGTCTGGATTGAGCAGTCAATATTTTGCATTAAAAAGGAAATTCTTTTTCTAGTTTCTTTATGACAAACTTGTTCGAGGCTAAGATTTTTTTAAGTTTTTTGTTACAGTGTTTCCTTACATCAATTGTTGCTAACGATTCAGTTTATTTTTCTTATTAAATTTTTATTTTAGATTTTGTAAGTTTTAGTTCTTGTTTTATTTAAAAGTTTCTTGTAGTGGTGTTTGGGCTTGTATGGTAAGACAAAATAACATCACACACTTGTAATGGTAGAATAGTTTAAAAAAAAAAAATTAAACTCAACTCAACTCAGACTTACTAATACAAATCAGTGCTGTGATATTTTTAAGCTTTAAAACAGTATTTATTTTTTAGATTCTTAAATATTTTTGAGTGATTATATTTTGTCTAATATGTGTACAGTATTTTAAAAGATTATTTGTCTTAACTAAAAAATGTTGCTCAACCTACTGTAAAGTAAAGAGCTTATTTAGATGATATAATTATAAACAGTAAGTGCTTTGTTAAAATTTGGCAAGGTCGGACTTTTTTTTACCGAAACCTGATTACAAATAGAATAGTTAATTCGCACTTTTGTAATTATGTTCAGTATTTGAGTAAAAGAAAATCTTTTAAAATAAGTAGATATTTTGTTTAGTAAATATATACACTTTAACTATGTATTTTGATTAGTTTATCTTTTCAACTATTTATATAACTTTAAAAAAGGTTAAGTTTTATATATTTACTATACTTGAAATTTTTTCTTCAAAATAGACCACATTTTTAAAACAGTATAAAAAAAACATAGTGTTAACATTCAGTTACACAACATATTCATTACGAGGTAACAAAGAAAAAATGCTGTTTAAAACTATTTATAAGCTTTAAACGGTTGTTTTTGTTTCAAATATCGAATTTGTTTTTAATTTTAAAGTTGGTATACAAACGTACAGTAGTTTTTTTTTTAATTAAACGTTATTTTCACCTTTACAACATGATGTTAAATTTACTGTAGTTAAAATTTTTTTATGCCATTTTTAACAAATACCCTCGCAATCAGTGTACTTTTAATTAAATGCTACAATTTTCTGACTCTGTCTAAGCGTTACTATATACAACTGAATAATACTTATAGTAATTCTTTTTTTTTTTGCAGGCATATTGTCAAAAAAAAAAGTAAAAAAAACTAATGTTTTACAAATTTTTTCGGAGCAAAATTATGTAATGTTCTAAAACTGTAAAAAAAAACGAAAGAAAGTAACATATTTTTATAAATATCTTTACTGTCTGCTTACTTATGTCATTGAAGTTTCAATAATTTAGACTTTGTTTTTAATATTACTGTTGTAAATTTAGTTTTAAATTCTTCATTGTTTATTTCACAATTTATTTAACTGTTATCAATTATTTGTTGTTAATCTCATTTTTTTAATAGTATTTTAGTTCAAACTAAAATAATTACTTTAACAATATTTAGCTCAAATACAGTAAAGTATATGATAAAGCTATTAGACTTCGAATATTGGGCAAAAAGTCTATAAAACATATTGTAATACTAAAAACTTCATTTTATACATGACCTAAGTGTTCTTTTAAACTATTTGTACTGACCAAATCCTTGAATAATATTTTTAGTTGTAAATTATTTGAAAAAGTAATTTTTGATTGTTTGAAACAACAGATGTCAATATTTTACCTTATTTACTTTTTGAGAATTTTTCTTGTTTAATTGAAAAGAAGAATCATTACAATTTTGACTTGAGTAAACTAGTTTATTATAAATTGCGGGTCTCAAATTGCTTAGTTTTTAATTCTAAAACGAAGAAATATAGAGATACATGTTTTAAGAATTTATATAAAAATTTTGGTTATCAGGAAATTTAATATCTTGAAAATAAAACTTTGTCGAATCAAAAAAAAAGAAGAAACTTTTCAATATTAATTAAGAATGGTGGTATCTCCTCAAAAATTGTTATCTAAAATAAAAAATGCAACTTAAGTTAGTATTTTTTTTACTAAGGAAGTCGGAATACTTTAAACTTATTGAATTTTGAAAAATATAAGTATACTTCGTTTAAAAACTGAAAGTCTAAAACTCAGCTTGTCTCACGGCATAAGAAAGTCAAGGCTTAGGCTCGTAGATTTTTGCCAATTTTTTTTATTGAATCATAAGTTTAATAACATTTTATCGGTAATTTTATGATTTGTTTGTGAAACATTAAGTTAACACGAATATTAAAGAGAAGTTAATGTTTAATAAAATTAGATATGATTTTAAAACTTTGTTTAACTTCATGTTAAGTTTAGGAAGAATTAAAAAAAAAAAGAATAAATATTTGTTTGTTTAAACTTAAAATGACAGTTTCACGTAGTTTTTTTTTGTATTTTGTTACTCTTAAATACGTATGTGCTTAAAGAGTCTAAAAACGAATAACATAGTTTTGTTCGGAACAAAAGACACATGAATATATTAATAGTGTTTCTATTAAACGTCTTTTACCATTAACAGCATCTTTAAAAATTTGTAGTCAACTCATTAAATTTAATACTTGAATTTTATGCGACGTTTCACATACTTTCAAGTTTTCATAAAATTGAGTTTTCAGAGATTTAACTCAATAACTTTATAAGTGGGAACTATAACTGTGTAGTTTTATACTTGTGCTAAATCTTGATTTCAAACCATTGGTTAAATTAGTAAATATAAACTTTAATTAACATATAATAAAAATGACTATGTATAGGCAGGCCACTGGCTTTAGGTAAATATTTTTTAGTTTTTCAAAATTTCATTTAGGCTTTTAAAAGTACACGTTTTTTGAGTCTATTTTTAGTTTAAAATTAAATTTTAGGTAAAATACTGTGTTAAATAGTACAAAAAAATTAAAAAGAAACTTTAAATTTGTTTTTAAATAAATTTATTTTTGATGTTGACTACATTTTTTTACCTATATCAGCGGTTCTTAAACTTTTTTTTACGTTTTACCTATTTTTGGAAGGTTTTTACCGAATTTACCCTCAATATGCAAAATAGTGTTTAAATTCGAGGAAAAAACTAGAATTTTTCAACTACAAGCTAATTAAACATAAAAAATTGTAAGACTTGAGTTTATATAACTTTAAAAAAATGAAGTTAAAAACTAACTTATCAATTAAAAACACAATAAATAAGATTAATTCACATAACTTGAAGTTAAGAAGGTTTACCCCTAAAACAAGGGAATTTACCCTAGGTTAAGAATCACTGATCTATCTGATAGATATTTTGTGTCAAATAAAAATTTTACTACTTAACAAGTAAAAATTGTTGAAAACTCCAGGTTTTTGCGGGATTTTACTTAAAAATTCCAGGTTTTTTTCATATTTCTCAAAATCTAATTTTTTTTTAGCTGTAATTGTCAAACTCCAGATTATTCTAGGATTCCAGGTTTAGTGGCAACCCTGTATGTACATAAAAATAATAAAATGTAAGTACTGCATGATAAATACAGAAAAAGTCTGTTCAACTGTTCTACTTTTTGACTTTGTTCAAGGGTTTACATCGTTGTATTTATGCATTACTATATTTATCTTTAAACATGAACGTTGTAAGTTTCTAATACACTTTTCTTATCCTGTATTCAGACTCTTTAGGTATATCTACAACACTTTAAGTTTGTTATAAAGTAAATTGGTAATTGAAAAGCTAAAGAATAAAATTATATTTTTATTGTTGAAATAACAATTAGAGGTCTCTACTTTTTAAATTTTTAATAAAAAAAAAAAAACTTAGTCGGTTTAAGGACTTTAATCACTTTAGGTCAAAAATATCCATTAAATCTTTTTTTTTACTTTTATAAAAGTAAACAAGTTTTAAATAAATAAGGTTTCTACTTCATAAGTATTTGTATACAAAAATGAAATTGAACAGAGTTGTTTTATGTTTTAATAAATATCACAAAAAACAAACTTTCACAAAAAATGTTTACAAACGTTATAAAAATATTCTATATGTTTTTCCTAAAACACTTATCATAAAAAGTGTTTAACAACTAATATACATGTCTAAAATTAATTCATCTAATATGTATCAAAAAAGTTAGGTTAAAATCGTTATTTGTTACTTATACTAGATGACTTAGTTTTACTAAAGGCCTTCTTGATAAATTTAAACATATTTGAATTTATATCTCGTCTTTCATCATCGTCTTTCTCATCTACCTCCATATAAACTTGGTCATCAGCGTCAAAATTCATAATTTCTTGCTCACTGTTACATAAAGCAAGTTATTAGATTGTTATAAGCAATTAATAATATCAAAAGATGTATCGAACTATGGGTTATTACAATGTAACATATTATTAAATATCTGCAAACATAAAATTTTTTGAATTTAAGTTGGAATACTTTTAATGCTTTGGTGCTACCAAAAATTAAAATATACATAATGTTATTATGACCATTTTTTTTCAATATATAATAAACAAAGTCGAATTGCAACCTTTCGTCTTTTTGAGAGCTACCGTCTAATATCAGGCTGGCGATGAACTTTTCAGTTATTTGAGTGATTGGTTGCATGTTGTGAGCACCGCCACATTGGAACAACTCATCCACTGATTCCTATCAAGTTTATTTTCATTATTTCATTCAACTTATACTGTTATTAAATCTTTCTATTATAAAATTATCAATAATACTTGTGTTTTGAAACTTTCTTATTTAATATTAAAATATTATAATTATGCTAATAAAACAGCAACAATTTATTATTTGCTACTAGCTATTTTTATAACAGCGGAAATCGTACAGTGTAAATTATCATTTTTACAATCTATAGGTATGTATGTAAAAAAGTAGTTTTTAGTTACTTTCAAAGTGCGGGATTTAGTAATTTTGGTATCACTTAAAGATTTTTGCACTGATGTGGTACTTTGGTTCGGAAATATAGGAGCTTGTAGAGTTTCATCTCCAATATGCAGGGTATCGGCTTTCATTTGTCTTTCTTTCTCCATAACCTTAGCTTCGGAAACGGTTAGTAAGTTGTATACAGCCTAAAAAAGATTATATTTTATAATTGATCAGAAATCGTTTGGTAAATACTAAAAATTTCAAGTAATGTAATGTGAATTACCAGAAGCTGGACATTTTATAAATGGTAGAAAAATAAATAGTATAGTCGTAAGTAATATTTATTTTAATATTGAAGGTATGAAAATTTTTATGTATTCTAAAAAGTATTTTATGGGCATAAGGGGGAGATAAAACACTTTTTTTATTAGCCTTATTCTTAAAATAACTAATTCAGGTTATAGTTACTTTTCACGGCTTTTTGAAACTCGAAGTAACTTTTGAGATATAAGCGATCAAAGTTGAAGAGTTCAATAGGTTCTTAATTGCTTTTTATTAATTATGAAATGAAGGAAAACTTTTAAAGAACTTTTTTAATCTCTGAGAAAAACACCCATGAAAAATTTATATTTTAATTTAAACTTTATAGTATTAGCTATGAGATAGGAGCCAATGCTAATTTTTGTAAAAAGAATATTGGTCCCGCCTACGTTCTTAAAAAAAAATTGTTAAGATTTTTTAGCGATTCACACTTTTCTTAAGTACTACTTGAGACAAATATAGAATAAAACTTCATAGTACTTCATCATATTTTAATAAGAAAATTAACAGAATAACAAAATTATAAACTAAAACAATTTATAACTTATTGATAAAAAGAAAGAAATACAACTTTAGTCATTAAAGTGCACAGCTGTAGGTAAATAACTTTTCATCAGAAATAATATAATTGTTTAATGTTTAATAAACATTTGTCTCAGTATGAAATATTTTTTCAAGCCTTTATATATATGCTATAGTAATAGATGACAGGGAAAAGTTACTTAAACACTTTTTAAATATCGAAGAATTTCAACTTTAAATAAAAGATAATAAAGAGTTTTGATTTACTAATAAACTATTAAAACATTATTATTATTAAAGTTTACTTTAGTTTTAATATAAAACGACATAAAACTAAAAACTAATAAAATTTAATAAGCAATCATACCTTTTCTTTGGACACAATATATATAGGTGAACGTTGACTTGATGAGGAAGTTCTAAAACTTGGAAAGAAAGCAGCAGTTTGAACTTCAAAATCCAACTTATGAATAAAACCTTTCCCACTGCCACAAGGACTGAATATTTTAACTAAAACATGAAACTTTTATTAAAAAAGTAAAACAACTATTGTAAATCATCACGAAAAGACTACGAAATGAAAAAAGTTCTAACAAGCTATACGAGAATTTTAATATAAGTTTTAAAAAACACGTTAGTAACAACACGATCCTTTAAATAAATAAAACAATTAAAGAGTAATGAAAATAAAGTTTTTTGCAACGTTTTATTCAAATAAAACATTTCATTGCTACAATCAATTCATAAAAAAAAGACATAACTTTTTGATAATAAAATATAAAAGATATAACAAATTGTGACGAAAATTTAATTAATTGCATATATATTTACCAAACAAAAAACTACAAAAATGTTAAACAACAAGTTATACACCTTAAGTAATACAAATCAATAAATTTTGGAAACAGTTAAGTTTTTTATTAAAAGGCTATATTACTCTAAAAATAAAAAAAAATCATCTCATTTTAATTAAAAGTAGCCTGTTTAGGGTTTAGAAGATATATGAAAGATTGCAAAATATTTAAAACATGTTTCGGTAAGTATGCAAGAGAGCATTCTGCATTACCTTAGATTTTAAACTTATTTGTTTTCATTACTAGACTGAAATAAAGCACAAAAATAATGAGAACTACTTTTTCAAGACATAGTTCTAGTTATTTGTATTAACTAAAAAAATAGCTCAAATTACTGTAAAGCAAAGAGCTTACTGAAATATAATAACAACTGTACAAAATAATTACTTTATTTACTACCCGGTTTCATTGAGAAAAAAAGTTCTGACCTTTTTAAGTATAATAAAATAGTAAATTGCATAGAATATAAGAAGAATATTGAATATATAATTAGTAAATTTTAGTTAAAAGAAAGCTTATTTACTTAATCTTAAATAGTAAACTACAAAATTTAAACATAATAAATATGTTTTAAATGTTTTTTAATTATACTAAACATCTGTTCTACTTTATAAAAGGTAAACACATATAAAATAGAAATTTTAATAAAATATCAAACTTTAAGAAATTGATACTTAATTTACAGAACTATAATTGAACATCAAAAAACCTGTGTTGTCCCTTGTCAGTAAGGCCATGCTCTGTGAATTTGGATCACTAACAAGTTGAAGTGGAGAACTGTCAAGACTTAAACACCAAGCCAACTTCCCAGATATTATCTCCCAGCTGTGCAAAAAGTTGTTGGTGCAAGTGACCAAAAATTTTGCCGCTTTCTTGCATCCAAACTTTATATGCCTGAAAATTTTTATTTTTTTCTTCAATTTATGTTTTACAAAAAAAATTAATGAAAAAAAATAAAACGATAATAAAACACAAAGTAAAGAAATCTTTAAAATTTGTTATTGATATACAGCACATATTATATAACTTTATTACAACTTTAATTATCTTGTAATATTTTAGAAAAAAAAAACGCTAAACTGCAGAGGCAACAATTATTGTTGCTTTTATGTATTTTTAGTGAAACTTAAAACTTAAAAAAAACCAAAACAGAGTTTTAAATTTATTTTATTAATAATTTCGTTTTAATTTTTACACATGTTACTGAACTTTTCTGCAAAATATTGTTTTTTTTTTTTACACTATTTAGAAGATGTATTTATTTTTGGTAAAATACCAAGCAAAACAATATAAAAATATCTAACCTCAATTTTAAGTTAATATAAGATTTAAACTAGAATCTTTTTAATTTAATAACTAAAATAATTGGGTAAGGAAACTTGTTAGGTTTTTTTCAATCAAAAGAAATTATATAAAATTGACTTAAATTTATTACTTAAAAATATTTTTAATCATGTTTTTAGAAATATTTTAAGTAATGTCAATTAAATGTATGGAAATTCGTTATTAATGATAACTAAAAAACTTAATGTAATATGTAAGATAACATTTCATTCAATCTACATAACAGCAAGTATATATTGTTTTTGATTTTATATTGTTAAGTTTAAAGTTTATCATGCAGTTACCAGGATTTAAACACAAAATTTAACAATTTTATACTGACCTATCTTGATTTAGACTAATTTAAACGTATATTCTCCCTAACTTTTGCTGTTCAGCCCCCAGTTTAGCTTTTAGCTAAATAAAACGACGTAAACTATTAGATTACAACACAGTACATCAAAGTCCTTGTCATAAGATTGTTTTTAAGCCTTGATGTGATTTAAACTAAGTATTTAAAAATTATAGCTACAATTTAATGTTACTTTTAAAATTTGTTTTTTTTTTACAAATATGAACTCACTAGATGCTTTTACTAAAACAATTTTGATGGATATTAGTGAAATATTTTGAGTACATTGCATAATAATAATACAATCATTTTCATAAACATTTTATTTGTATTATTTCCCTTACATTACAAAAACTATTGATACATAGCAATATCAAGTTTAAAAATGTTCTACTTAGCTTATGTAAAAATGTCAAGTTAAAACAAAAAATATATATAGCATTTTAAAATTTGTGAAATTTATCATTAAAAAATTGTTTGCTTCTGTTCACAGATACGTGTTTAAAAATGAATTTTTGAAATGTTTCACTTTATAGTTTACTACTATGAATAAAAATTTTTATTAGCTACGGCTAGAAAAAAAAAAACATTTAAGCACTTTCAAAAATATTTCAAACCAAAATTATTTAAAACTGCAGAATTTCCCAAAATTTCCGGTTTAGTTTTGTCTAAATTTTCAAACCCTGACAGGACACCAAGCTCAATGGTCACCCTGAGCAATTAAAAAAAAACTATTTTGTAGAGATATTATTAAAATTCTTATCTTAATTAGGACATGCAAACTAACTTAACAACACCGTTATGATTAAGTGTGGTAATATCTTCAAACGAGGCAGCGTCTTTGACAACAACATCCCTGTCAAAACCTACAGCTAATAACGAGTTATCACAAGAATAACCGCTGCACTGAACTGAATTACCACGATGCTTAAACGAGATTTCATCAATCCAACCTGTTCATAATGTTAAAATACTAAAACTACAATTGCAGTTAAAATAAATTTATATTTAAAAAATATTTATTATGGAAAAAAAAACTGTTTTTCTAATATATGTTTCCTAATGTTTTCATATGTTTCCTAATGAGAAAGCTAACCTTGCATCTCATCAAAAGTCCAAACTATAGCTGTGCCATCAACTGAAGTTGAAATGCAATCGTTGTCGTTAAAATGTAATGAAGTCACATCGGAATCTTGGTGAGGACGAGGAATTACAGTGTCCAGAGACCATCTATACAATTTTGTTTTAGATAAGTTATTTTGTTGTTTGAAAGAAAATAATTACTAGAACGTACGACACATGAGCTATAACATAAACTTACTGCTTAGCTGAGTCTTTCCATTTCCAAAATTTCAGCTTTTGATCCTGCTTCTTTTTCACATCAAACTCCACAGTAGCCATAAAAGAGTCTGTAAACAAAATTATTTTCAAATTAAATTAAACTAATTAAACAAATATCAATTTTGAAATCACTTAATTAATTTTTTGCGTATCACTTATGTTTCGGGATAACAAAAGATCAAAAGTACAGTAAATTACAGAACCGAATTGCTTAAAAAATCATAAACATTATTAAAATTTTAAAAACTATTTATACACGAACTTTCTTTGTTTTCAACAAAAGCAACATGGGTAACTTCAATTGCTGACAAGTCTTCAGGTGAGCTAACAAAGTTCTTATTCATTACGTCAAGATTCATAAGTTGTTGGTTATTTTGAGGGTCATAAAACAATAAATGACCAGGTTTTCCACAAGTAACTAAACAATTCGACTTCGGATCCAACACAGCACCACATTGGAGTTCTAAAACGCAAATTATAAGTTGAATTACTTTATTAAATTTAAAATTAAATATAGAAGAATATATGTTTTTGTGGTATTTTCACACAAATTAATTAAAACATTACTTATATGTTAAAAATTATCAAAACTAAGATAAAATTTAAATAAAATTTTAAATACATTATAATTTTCATTCATGGGTGTAAACTGCAGGTAGAATTAAATTTTTCTTAGTCATTAGGACTTTAAGGCATTTTTAAAAATCAATCAATATTGGTTCTTATGTGACAGCTAAAAGTTTATGACAAATAATACGAACACATTTCAAAATGTCAGAGTAACAATGATATTTAAGTTTATCAAATCGTCCTTTAGGTATGTCAATTATTTTTGTTATTAGAAGCAATTTTTCAGAATTAAAGTAATTTATTTTACTGAGATCAGAGTTTTCAAAAATTAGCAATAGTGCTTCTTAGTATGGATTATTACTATCAAGGGGCAATTATTAGTGAGAAATCGGAAAAATAAATCGGTCATTGTACATTAAAAGGGCGATAATTACTATACCAGAGGGCGATCATAAAAATGTTTACACGGAAATTTAAGAGACTTTTTCAAAGTTAAAGATAAAAGTCTTTGGTTCACATATCAAAAGTTAATTAGCTAAATAAGTAAGCTTTTATATATTTCTTAATATTCAAATGTGTTAAAAGTTCCTGGTATGATATTATAGGAAATTCATTTTAAAGAGAAAGTAAATTAATTACGGTATTAAAAAATCCATATATAGCAATTTAAAATACAGATTTCTTGAGAACGGACTTTTAATTGAGTATGCAAATAAAACACAAGCTAAAGAGTCCTAGTCTAAAATTTAATACACGAAGGCTATTCTAAAAATAATAAAATCACTAAAAAGATAATGGGTGGCTTTATGTTCTAGTTATCGGATAAAACTAACCAGAGAAAATCTTTTGCGGGCCGCACTTGTTAAAACAAAAAGTCCACTAAAAACAATATAAATACTCACCACAAATACTCTTAGTACTTAAGATATGAAAGATTTAACTTTTATAAATGTGATCTATATATAAAAATGTTGTACCTCATAAACTTTATTTTTTCAATGATTATTTAAATACCAATGTAGGGTCTTTTTTTTTTGGCTCATATTTGAAAGTTAATTTGTAATATTTTTAAAACAAGAAAAACTTAAAATTACTTATGAATATTTAAGTTATTTTATGACCAGTTTTATTATAACTAAAAAAATCTATTCATTTAACCTGTTATAGCGACCTTAGTCTTTATCAACCATCATCATAAAATATATACTTTTTTTTATGTTATGACTTAGTGGTAGACCTTATTAGGTAATTAAATAAAACCAATTTGAATTTTATACACATTATTTTTTGGCTCTTAAGAGTTTACTCAAGCGGGATTTGACTGTTTAGTGTTTTTCTTAGAATAAAAAACACTTTATATCCATTATTTAATAAACAACTGGTTTTAAACTACTGCTAAAAAATTTAAAATTAATTATCTACAAAATAGTACATTTTCATCTTTTAAATTTACATATTCGATAAAAACCTTTTGAGTACTTAATTGTTAAACATTTGTATATCAAATTTAGTTTACTATTTACTTAACAGTAACGATATACGATAACTATAATTTTTATGCATGCTCCACTTACAAATTAGATGAAATAATAAACAAAAGGGTAGAAGGGTAATTCGTATTATAGATATGTACAATTAAAAATATAAACTTAGACTCGCAATTTAAATCAAGTAGTTATTGTTTAAAAAATATACTTACCAGATTTCCCAGCAGTAAAGAACTCTATATGGCTAACAATATCTTTCATATTGTCAATTATTTTGATAGCTGTTTCAAAATAAAATAATTACTTAACAAATTTTAATTAAAACATTTTTATTACAATGTAATTGATATCAACAGTTTAGATATATTAAGATGTAATAACCTAAAACAAATCACTCATTTTTAGTACAAAAAAAAAAGTTTATTAACATAGTCCTGAAAACGAAAAAATACTTTGCAAAACGAACTAAAAATTTACTCGATAAAAGTTTTGTTTTAATATATGATTTTAAAAAATATTTGAAAGCAATTTTTATTGCATACATACTGTATATAAAACTTTTGAAAACTTAACATTAAAGTTTTTCAGTTGCATATTAAAGTATAGTAAAAATACTAAATGTACACCAGTATTAACTTACAATTGTCGTCGTGGACTGTGCATTTGTAACTGGGGCTCACTGCAAGATATTGAATAATTGCACCTAATCTGGGAAGAAAATCCTTTTTATCTTTTATATACTCGACAAGGACACCTTCTTTTCCAGCTGAATAATAATCTTCACTGCTTTCTGACCAGCAAACTGCATTCACTGCGCTAGAATGCCAGTGATTTTCGCTTGTTTCTAGCTGATGTCTTGGTAGGCTCAATGATAAACTGTTTTTTATTTAATCATTATTCTCAACGTAGTCATTTGTTTTAAAACGCAATATAAAACAAAAAAAATTGTTCTCTTCTTCATCTATACAAAAAATAAATTATACATTGCTGCTTCTAAGAATCTTTAAAATTATTTTCTGTAGAAAGGTCATTTTATAATATCTACTAATACATTAAAAATTAAAAAAAAAAATCAAATTTTTAAAGTCTTTTGCCCACATTTTCAAACTTTTCATTTAGAAGTTGTCAGTTTCTAATTTATTGCTAATTTAACTAGACCTGTTTTATATTAATTCTGAAGTGAGAATTATGTTTAAAATATCTTTACTTTACAACCAGCTTAAAACTATAAAAATATCTTTAATTAAAAGTATCTCTCAAACTATATGTATTTATTAATAAAAAAATTAAGATTTCTCAAAGTAGTTTTTAATACTTTAAATTAATTAAGTGTCATTAGGGTTGACACCCTTTAAGTCAAAAAAAACTGCCTTGAGTCATCCTAGTTTTTTTCAAATCCTTAAAATAAATGTTTCGCCACTGGCGCAAACTACTCAAATCTTATTTTCATTTTTTTCTTAATAATTAAAAAGAAGGTTGTATGTGTATGCTCCTGCATTAGATGTTCACTAAACTTATGAGAAATGTTGTTTTCGATGATTCAATGATAAAAGTTGATCAATTAAGATTCGAAAACATAATTTGTGGATGATTTTATGTAACCATGTTACTCTTTATATATAATAGAAATAGTTTGATTGTTTTTTTGACATATTAACTGATTGACTTTCATCTTACCACATATTGTACAAACGTGAATGCAAACAAATCATGATAATTAGTAATTTAAGGTTTAAAACAAAAACTACAATGTTATTTCTATGAATAGTAAATAATTAACCGCAAAGCTAAAAAAAAGCATTTCATAATCAATAAAAATCATGTACTTAAACAAAATTGAATACATAAAATAACAATATATTAAAACTGGATCAACTAAATCTCATTCTAGATCTAGAAAAATCTGTCCTGAGATTTTTTTAAATCTTACAACTACCAAGAGCTTTTATAAAAAGTCAAATCTGTCCTGAGTCATCCTGAGTCTAAAAAAGAAAGTCAAAATATTTTGAGTTTTCCTGAGATTTTCTAGAATTTCAAAATATCTTGAAGTACTTGAGTTCAAAATATCTAGAGTACACTGAGTGTGTGGCAATCATGTGTCATAGTTAGATGTTACAAATGCAAATTGTAACCTTATTGTTAATAATTGAAAAAATATTATTTACTTACAAAAAATATATTATAAAAAAATCATAAACTTTAAGTAATTAATTATAAGAAAGACGTAGAAGATACTAACCATTTTCTAATAACTCCGTCCGCATGACCAGTTAAGCACATATCTTCAGTAGGATGTACAGCCACACATGTTATTTTCTTTTTGTTCTGTCGACACGCTTTTGAAAGTTTGTGCCTAAATCAAAGGAACTTGTATATAATTTCCAAGCATTTTCAATATAATTTTCATGTTAAATAAGGTAATAAAAGAAGACAAGTTCATTAAATTTAAATTTTGTTGACTGAATATAAATAAAAATACAAATTGCCAATTTTATATAAACTTTATCTATAACTATTTAAATCAACAATTTCTTACTTCACAATTTGTTTTGTATCGAGGTTAAAGTATGTGAGGCTCCCATTACTTTCAACTACTACTAGCTGATTACCAGCTAGAGAAATAAGAGATTGTAAATTTTCTGATTTAGGTAATGCAATCTGAATTAAGCTTCTTTTGTAAACTTTTCGATTGTCTTCTTTCTCATCATTGATATTCATGCATCGAAGCTGTAATTTATCTATAAAAAAAAGTTACAGATACATACCAAATGATTGCAAAGTACTGAAAAGTTATTTCAAATTAAGCTAGAATATAAATATTTATCAATGCAGAACCAAGTCATAACTTACATAACTATTTTTAAACATTTAATATATGTTTTGAATTCAAACAAAAGTTTATTGTTGAACATAACAATAATAAAACACAGGTAAATATAGTAAAACGCGTTAAATGTATCCAATACTGGTTTTATATTCTAACTATAAAATATTATACAAAATTAATTAATTTATGTCATATAAGAAGTCAGCAGCCTTTTTTAAGTCCCTGACCAATTATCTTTAAAAAAATTGCTAGAGGGCTATACTTTAAAGAAAAAAGTCTTTGCGAGCCACAGTTATATAAGTTTTAAAAACTTTTGTACACTTTAATTAAAAAAAAAAAATTTTTATTAGAAATAAAAAAACTTGAGCTATGATTAATTATAAACTTTTTATATCATAATTATAACAAAAACTTTAAAGAACAAAAAGTAAAATGCAGGCCATAGTTACAAACTATACTACTTTTTAACAACTGCTGTTTAGCAAAACCAAAATTAATTTCAAAATACGGATTACAATTTATTCCAAACAAAAGAAATAAATGCTCTATAAAAAACTATAGATACAAGTCTGGTAATTTAGCTACTTATTTGCTATTTCAATAAAAAGTATACAGGGCTAATATCTGAATTAAAATAATGATGCATATTCCTTAACTTCGTTATTGAAAGTATGTAAACTGTCAAAAAGATATAGATTCGAAAAAATATATATGTAAGTATTACTCAAATAAAAAAATACTAAACATGAATAGATTTCAAAAATATATATTCAAAAGCTTTCAATTTGGCTAAAAACTATTATTTATATTAAAAGTGATCAATGAATAGGAATTTGTAGAAAATTTATATTAGAGTATGTTGTGTAACCTTTAACTAAACTGTAGTAAATTGTTCTTAAATAAAAATTTTAATGTTGAAAAACAGTTTTTAAAACAGTTTCTATTTATTAATATGTGTTTACAGTAAATATATCCAACACACTAGCATAGTTTTTGCGTTCTTATTTTAATATCTTTATATACTTATAAAAGCTTTTTATATTTTACATAAAAATTTTCATATGCATACAAAAAAAAAACGTTTTGTTTTTACAAATCAAGCTATTTTATTAACAAACAAAAAGCTTTATAAACTTTTTAAAGTAGTTTTGTTTGTAATAGATATACTAAAAATTTTTTTTTGCAAAAATTGATGGGTAAATAACTAATTACTAGATATAATAATACATCTAGATATAATAATAAACAAATAAATAAAATATTTAGTTAATAACAGGTTTGCCAAATGTTTTTGGCAAATTTTCTCCAGGTTTCCAAAGTCTCCTCCAGGTTTTTAAAAGTACACATTTTTGAGTCTATTTTTAGTTTAAAGTTAAGTTTAAGGTAAGAAGCTGTGATAAACAGTATAAAACCATTGAAAAGATACTCTAAAGCTACTATAAACGTGTTTTTTAATAAAAAAATTTTGATGATGACAAAAAAAATTCATATATATTATTATTATTATTATTATTGAAGTTTATTGTCAATCGAAGGACCTAGGCATTAAAACCTAAGCCACTTAAACTGAAAAACACTAACATAAAAGAAAAGACAAATTACAGTGTTTAAATAAACATAAACATAAAACTTAAACAAGGCACAAACTGAAAAAACTAAAACTTTCAATAGATTTTTTAAGTTAAAAAAAAATTTTACTACTTAACATGTTAAAATTATTTAAAATTCCAGGCATTTTAGTGATTTTTGTTCAAAATTCCAGGTTTTTTAAAATTTCTCAAATTCCAGATTTTTCTAGATTTCAAGGTTTTTTTAAAACCCTGTAAAAATAAATATTTTAAATTACACTTACTATAAAAGAATAACTTATTAAATTCTTTCAAGATATTTTAAAGCAGACTCAGTTTCGGTCAAAGACTTGTTCAGTGCTTAGTCAAAAAATCTAAAAAGATATATGATAGTTATGGAAAACAGTGCTAAAACAAAAAATGAATAAAAACAAATAATTTTTATTTAAAAACAAATCTTTACGTATAAAACAAAACTAATTAAATTGTTATCTTACTGTTAAATGTATCTTACAATTGTTCTATTATATACTTTTTGATTAACATTTTATTTTTGATACTGAACCCAAAAAAAAATTAAGTTGTAAGATACATTTAAAAGTAAGATAAAAATTTAATTAGTTTTGTTTTATAAGTAAAGATTTGTTTTTAAGTAAAGATTATTTATTTTTATTCATTTTTTGTTTTATCACTGTTTTCCATGACTATCATATATCTTTCTAGATTTTTAAATAAGCACTGAAGAGGTCTTTGACCAAAACTGAGTCTGCTTTAAAAAACCTTGAAAGAATTTAATAAATATACTTTCTCCTCTGGAAGTTGAGATATTTTTATTAGTTTTCGAAAAATCAAAAGATATAATAAAACAAATACTATATAAATGAAATTTATCTTAAATCATTACAGTCATTATAAGCAAAACAAAAAAAAATTAGTACAATTTATATTATTTTGAAAATTTAAAACATTATAGAGTACTACTGCAAATTGCTTTTGTAAAAATAAAACGTTATTAATTACAGGTATCATACTGTGTAGTTTAAAATATACAAGAAAAATCTTAAGATATAAAAAGCTGTTGATTTTAAGCTAAACCTACCATTTTCAAATCCTGCATATAAAAATAAATTTGAAAAATTTTCTGTTGTTAATACAAGGTGTATAGGTACATTAAGTGAGTAAGACTTCAGTAATGTTCCACTAAAAAAATCCCATCTATTAATAGTACCATCCAAAGAGCTTGTAAGAACCTAAAAAAAAAGATTCTAAACTAGGTAAATACTTTACTTAAACAGTTTAGTATGCTAATAAAAAAATATACGTTTTCAATAAACATTTTAATTTACTTTAGAAATGCTTTGTTATATTAATTCTCAGATACTTTTTTTTTTTAACTTTCAAATGCATTACCCAGGATTGAAAAATATTTTTTTTATTTTTAGGTTTTCTTAAGTTCTTCAGGTTTTTAAAAGTAAAACTTGTTTTGTTTATTTTCAGTATAAAATCAAATCTAAGGAAACAATTGTGTTATAAGTATTGTATATAAGTACTGAAAATATACTTTAATACTTTACTTTATTTTCCTAATACTTTAAAAGTGTTTTTTATTAATAAAAAACTTTAATTTATACAATAAAATTATTGCATATGATAGATTTTTTGAATTTAATCAAAATTTAACTTTCTTTGAATGTAAAAATTGTAAAATATTCAGGTTTTAATCTTATAGTTATTTAGTTCAAATTTCCAGGTTTTTCAAGCCTAAATTGTCAAATTCCAGGCTTCTCCGGGATCAAAAGATTTTTGGCAACTCTAATTATTTAATTAAATTTCAACTTTTTCTAATTAACTCATACCTGTATCTGATTTGAAGGATGTAGTGCAAGTCCTGTTATTACATCTTTGTGACCAAAAAGTTTTTGACAAATCTCTCCTGTTTCTATGGAATAAACTTCTACATGATTTCCACTTGGACAAAATAAAAACCTACAAAATATTAAAGTTAAATTTTAGATAAATTGGTGTTTTTTTATATTTAAAAAAATTTAGAAACTAAACAAATAAAAAACTTTAATGTATTAAAGAAAATATGTAGATAAAAACTAACATACAATAAAAACACTATTGTTAATAATTTTCTCTTGGAGCATATATATAATATTTTAAGCAATAACATAACCTAAACTAAAACAAGAATACTTCATCTAAATATATTGATTTTAGTTTTAAGGTTTTTCTAAAAAACAAAAAGTTGAGCCTTTTATAAGTTGTTGACCACATAGTATGGAAAAAAAATCTTATGGGGAACTTAATTGTTTAGAATAGTTGTAGTAATCTCAAAAAAAAACAATAATGCATTACCAAATTGAAATCTTTTAGACATAAAAACTATCCTGAGTGACCTTGAACTAGCCTGAGTCATCCTGAGTTTTTAAAATTGTTTAATAAAACTTTTGCAGCTTTGGAGCAAACTACTTATACCTTATAATATGACTTCTTCAAAATACTAAATGGAAAAGCTGTTATGCATCCACATTAGGGTGCATCTGTTGCCCCTCAAAAATGAAAATTTTGTACTTTTTGTGAGTGGCAAATCACATAAAATAACAACACATAAAAATAATTCCTAGCTTTTACCACCGCCACGCTATTTACTTTTTTCTGAAAACAAACCCTATGTAAATTGTATAGGACCTTAAAATTTCAACCTTTGAGTTTTTGGCTAAAAAAATTTTACATGTAGCAATCATCACAAAAACACATTCTATGCGTTTTCAGCCAATTTGAAGAAAGTTTCTGGGAAGTATTTCTTGGTTTCTTCAAAATACCTTAAAAATCACAACAAATGATAAAAAATACAGAAAATCTAAAAATATCTCAATGAAATTTTCTTCAAATGGTCTGAAAACGCGTAGAATGTGTTTTTGTGATTATTGCTACATGTAAAAAAACTTTCAGCCAAAAACTCAAAGGTTTAAATTTTAAGGTCCCATACAATTTACATAGGGGTTGTTTTCAGAAAAACGTAAATAGGTAAAAGCTAGGAAGCTTTTTTTTTGTGTTGTTTATTTATGTGATTTAGCACCTACAAAAAAATGGACCAAAATTCCAATGTCTGGAAACAGATGCACCCTAATCCACATCTATGTTTACTAAACTTGTGAGAAATAGTTTTTTCAAAGATTCAACCTTTAAAATTTAAATCAATTAAGATTTTTTTAAGTATGTGGATAGTTTAAACAAACCATTTGGTTATGCTGATATGTCTCTAAATTGTTAATATTTATTGTTTTCAGATTTCAAACAAAGAAAATTTTATATAAACTTTTCAAATAAACAAGTTCTTCAACAAAATTAATTATAAAATAACAAAATATTGAAAGTGTATCAACTAAATCTTATTTAAGATATAGAAAACAAAAACTGGCAAGATATTTTCTTAAACCTTAAAATTATCCCGAGTGTTTTGTATAAAAAAATAGCTGGAGTCAAATTGTAATTTTTATTTTAAAGACACATTTAGGAAAATTGTATTATTACTAAACTGTGTGTTACTTTTAAATTTAAATCTAAGCCAGTAAATATTTGTTTAAAAAATATAGTTGCATTTTTGTGGAGTTAATTTGGTTATTTTATTATTCTTAGTAGCTAAGTTTAAAAGTCATTTAAGCATCTAGTAATACAAACTTTAATGTAGTTAAGTTAATTTTTGCATAAAAACTGATATACTTTACTAGCAGTATGTTAACATATTTTTTAATTTCTATTTTATTCAAGTAAAATTTCCACAAAATATTTTTTATGTTAATCAAACTCGTCTAAATTAAGTAAAATACATTAAAAAAGATCATAGGTATAAAAGCTAAAATCCTTATTTGTATAGTAATCACAAGCTATTATTATTGAAAAACAATAATGACTATTGGTTATAAAGTATTAATATAGAAATAATTTTTACAAAAAATCACTAACACTTCACATCTTGAAATAACTGGTTTGGTAAACTTAAATCCTCCAGTCTTAACTGCTAGCATTTTTTCTTCATCATTTAATTCCATTACTAAATTACTAACAATATGTTTTTCAACTTAAAATATGATCTATATAAAAAACTTTATAAACAACAGAACACCTTTTAAAAATTTAATATTGAGAAAATAAAAGTTTCATAAGTTCTTTGGACAGTTCTTATGTTACTAATAGACTTTTATAATTATGTTTCAGGGTTTATATGTTTGCATAGATATTTTGTTAACCATCATTCTATATTACAAGACTTTTTATTTGGTTTTAGCAAACTATGTACAGAGATCCAACTATAATATGTTAAAAATCCATGGAAATTTCAAGAGCAGAGCAATTAAAGGTGGTGCAAAACCATTTAAACTAAATAAAATATTATTGTTGTTTGTAAAAAAGTAGACAATTTTGTTAAAAATGAAGAAAACCTATCTTTCAAATATAAAGGAAAACAAAATTACAACTAGTTAATGTTACATGCACGTCCTTGAATAACATATTCATGGCAACAAAAAACTAATTCACTTTAAAATCTACCTCATATAGTTTTTAATAATATTTTTTAAACTTTCATAGTCACATGTTTAAAAAATATGTTGGAAGCAGTTTTCAAATTTTCTAACTCCAAGAAAGTTAAAAAAAATTTTAGTATCCATAAAAACTGACCTGTAGTTAATACTTTGAGCATTCATTTAAGAGAAAATGTTTATTTTTGAAAAAAAGTTCTCCTAGAGTCTTAACTAAGATCACCTAAAATTTATTGTTAGTAATAGTTACCTAACCTTAATGAAAAAACTTCCAGCTCTAAAATCAATGAGGCGGAAAAACAAAAACTAAATAGTATCATTTGAAAACTGGGTAGTAACTAAATTTAGGTATGTAGACTTATTGCACATTGTAGCTATTTTCACAGAAACTTTTACAATACTACCAGGGCCCAATCTATATTACAATAAAAAAGAAATTGTTGTGACATGCTAATTGTTCAAATAAACTTAATTTAAACTTACTGGAAAAAAATCAATGATACATGGTTTGATTAATTTGTTGTATCCCATAATTACCAATATAAGATTCTCATATTTGAAATATATAATATATATTAGATAAGATGTACTAAAATTTTATAAAATTCAATGTTTTAAAAACTAAGCCATCGCTTGGAAAAATTGTCTACAAATAAAATATCCTAGTAAAAGGTAAATATGAACAAGTTATGATGTGAACAAAAAACCATGAAAATATTTTGAAAACTTTTATTAAATAAAAACAAGTGTGCATTTCAGAAATAAAATATAACTATTAAGTAGACTAAAAACTTTTAATCAACTATTTTACTTGGTGCTAATAAACTTGTTTACAATAACTGAAATCTAAGTTAAAATATTTAAGCATAGAGTGTACACTATATTGTTTATAAGGGTAGCTGTCAAATTTGCACGAGTGGACAAAATTGCATGAGTGCAAAAAATTGCTCTAAGATACTTTAGCATGAGAGGATAAAATTGCATGAAAATAAAATTGCACAAAGATAATTTTGCACAACGGGTCACTTTTAATATTTTATCCTAGAAACTTGAAGTTATGAGCAGTAGCTGAGTTTGCATCTTTAGTTGTTCATATGAAAAAAAGCTTCTCTAAACAGTTGAGATACTATTCTAATAAAACAAATTTACTAATTTCAACTTTTGAAAACTAATTTTGTAAAACAAAACAACATAATTTTATTTTATATTAAGGGCATAGGGGGGGGTAAACACCCTTTTTTGGTTTTTGATCTTATTTTATATAGTTTTTACTAAGCTACAAGATGCTTTTTACAGATTAAAAAAATTCAAAATAATTTTTGAGATATAGCCGGTCAAAGTCAGAGGCAACAATAGGATCCTTATGGGAGGTGCAAACTAAAATGTCAAATAACTAGAAATCACTAAAAATCTATCTCCTCCTACGTTTTTTGAGATAACTACCTCAAATTTTTAGGAAATGTTCCTTGCAGTATTTAGAAAATTCTGTCGGAACAGAATTTAAAAAAATTAAAAAATAAAAATTTTATAACAAAAAAACAAAAAAAAAACTGTTTTTTTTGTTTATTTTTTATATAAAAATTTTATTTTTTATTTTTAAAAAAATTCCTTCCGACAGAATTTTCTTAATATATCAAGGAACATTTCCTGAAAGTTTGAGGTAGTTATCTCAAAAAACGTAGGAGAAGATAGATTTTTAGTGAAATAGTCTATTTTTGCCGTTTTAGTTTGCGCCTCCCATAAGGATCCTATTGTCGGCTTCGACTTTGACCAGCTATATCTCAAAAACTATTTTGATTTTTTTAAATCTGTAAAAAGCACCTTGTAGCTTAGTAAAAACTATATAAAATAAGATCAAAAACCAAAAAAGGGTGTTTACCCCCCCCTATGCCCTTAATAGTAATGTCAATACTTTTTTTTAATTCATTTGTTTCTTTTTTTTTTTTTGACTAGAATTTTTTTTCTTCACTAAAAACTTGTGATAGTGTTCCAACTACTTTATTATTCCAGGGTTAGAAGATGAAAATCCAGGTTAGGTTTTATACTCTGAAGACCTTGACTTTTTTCATAACTTTTTTTTATAACTACTGTTGATAAGTTAAAAACTTTATTCTATTTACTAAAATTACCATTACAAATAACATATTTGCTCAACAATCTGCTGTGAACAAGACTTTTGATTAGCTTATACATTTATTATATACACAGGTTTTTAAGAGGTAGATAATCAATTTAGTAAGCTATTGTTCATATTTATCTTTTGCTTACTTTTAATATCAGTTTATTAATTGATATTATTGTAGTTTTTCATCTTAGTTTTTAAGTTTATTTTTATGAAATGAAACTTGTTTTAAATTTTTTTATGTATATTTAAGACTGTTATATATACAACATAGTACCAACATCAACAGACTGAAAACTGTTTGTCACAATATAAAAAATAAACTATGTGCAGTTGCAGTATTCTAGTAAATTAATACAATACTTATAGACTAGTGGTCTACCCAATTCAAATACTGGATCAAGTTAGATTTAGCCATAGCTTGTCAATATCTAGACCTAACCATATTTTGATTAAAAAAAACATTCAAAGCTGGTTATGCTGGATTTAATTAAAATTCAAATTATTCTATTTAAGTTAATTTTTTATTTAGCTGAGCTGGATCCAGATCTTTATTCTCAATTGAGAACTGACAGGTACCAGTTAGGTGATATTATTCAAATTGACATTTATCTAGAACAGGTTCAAGTATTTTTTTGAATCAAAACCTGGTCACAATTAGATCTGGTATCAAACCAATCTGTGGCCAACCATGTATTTTGGCTTGAAATTTTCTTGCACAAATAAAAAAAGCATGAGCTTTAAATTAAAAAAAAAATTGAAATGTGCTTTTAACTTTAGCTTAGGTACATTGTATTGCTTATTAAATTGTAATTTCATTGTAACTTGGCATTAAAAGAGTTAAAATGTATTTTTTTACATTTTTTTGATATATAACAGGGTCCACTAAGATATCATTTTAACTAGTCTAGCCTGGAAAAGACTTTTTTTGGTAAATCTTGACTGCAAACAAGAAAAGTTGCCTATAATGAAATTACAAGAAATTTTTTAAACGTTGAAAATTTTTAATGCTATTTAGTAATAAAACAAAGTTATCTATAATGAAATGTCAAACTAAGTAATAATTTTGAACAATTTTATAATAATGACATGGTTGATAAATTTTGCTCTAGTTGAAATGGCCTTAGAGATTTTTGGAACATCTAAGTTTCAAAACTAGCCATGTCAACTTTATTATCAAATCAGTATTTTTGTATATATGGGTGAACTGGCTGGTTTAACCCAACAAATTTTCAGTTTCTAATGTCAACATGTAACATGGACTCCTTTGTTAACATGTAACACTGAAAATTGAGCAAAAATCTGCTAAAATATATACAATTCTTAAAGTAGTGTAAAGTAAAAGATTTTTAAACTTTCAACTACTAACTTAATAACTTCTGAAAATAATTTAAAATAATTTTGTTCTAATGACATTGGGTCTTATTAGATAAAAGTTAAAGTATAAATATAAGTCAGTTTTTAAAGAAAAAAGTAAACTTAGTAAACTTGATTTAATACAAAGAAATAGAACTAAATTATCTTAAGAATTAAATTTATTTTTAAATGGTGGATTTAAAAAAAAAAAAATTCAAAATAAATAAAATCTTACAATTAAATGATTAAAATTTAACAACTGACCAACTATAAATATGCAACGCAATTTCCTTAAAAGAGAAGGAGAAAACAGGTTTCAGTTAAATAGTCTTTTTGTACTTTATAATGTGTACTTTCTATAAGGAACATATTAAATTAACCTGCTTTGATTACTTATGTCAAGGTTGTCACATACTTAGGATAACTCAGGCTTGTTTTAAATTTTGTAAAACTTCAGCTGACTCCAGCTTGTTTGATTTCTTATTATAATCTCAGGTTAGGTTTTATGTTTTTTTTTGTTTTTCAAGTCCTAAAGTTATTACTTTGATATTATGTATATAAACTGATTAACATTTCTTTCAGTTCTTGGCTAAAATTACTTATTTCAATATTTGGTTATCCTTAGTTTTGTGCACACTTTGATTCAGTTTACAGGAATTTTTTCACCTTAATTTTCAAAAATTTTCAAGTTTATTTTTCAAATTAAAAACATTACCAGGACTTTGCTTTGCTAAAGTACATACATTACCAAATATAAATAAGGCTGGTAACTTTGGTGTTTCTTTAGACTGTTAGTAATAGTGTCATTTTTACAATGGGTTATTTAAACTATTTTATCATATTTTAATGTCAGTAAGTAGGAATGACACTAAATCAAAACTACATTATTATAAAAACCTTACAAAACAAATTAATTGTTACAAAAGCACTCACAAATATTAGCAATACTTAGTATACACAAACAATAACACTAAAAGAAAAGAAAAAAAAAGTTTAAATGATTCATTAATGATAAGACACTATCATTCAATGGCATATATGTACTATTGTTTTAATTTTGATTAAAAAAAAAGTTATAAAAATAAATCTGAAAATTTTCTTTAAACTGAGTCAAAGTGTGCCCATATATAACTAAGGATAACCCTATATATTATAAACTAAGGCCAATTAAGACTGGCTCAAATATATAAATATACTTTTTAAACTAAAAAAAATTTGTAAAATTTTGTCAAATAAGGTATTTAGTATAACGTGGACTAAAATTAAATGCAAAACTTTGCTTAATTTTCAAATAATTATTTTTTGATAATTACAGTTTGTAATATATATACATATTCTCAAAGTTAGTGTTAACTTTAAAGCTTTTTTTTTAAGGCAGAAGGTAAATAGTTAAACCTATTTGGATTAATTTTGAACCTTTTTTTTTCCCAGTTTTGAACTTATATTCATTTTAAGTCATTTCTGGTGGGCTTGATACTCGTAATTAAAACATTAAATAACTTTTATCTTAATTGAATCTGACTGGAGTCTGGACTACTCTTAACTTAGGTATGTTATGTACAAATATTAAATTTAAAGCAGTTTATAATTAAAACATTGTTAGTTTTTCTACGACTTTTTATATTTGAATATATAATATTATTAAAAACAAAATCTGCTTCATTTATTTCGTTGCGCTCACAATCACCAAAGTCTGAAAATGGCGTATATCTAGCTGTTGAAAATGCTATTATTATTATTATTATTAAACAATCAAGCTATACCTGTAAATTTTCATCTACAATTGCGATGATTTTATGTAACTAATAAAAATTTATTTATAACAGACCTGCTTTAAAAATTGAGTTGTTATAAAGTTCAATAACAATTTAAAAACTGATGTGGCAAGAATTTTTTTTAAAAACTAAAAGTTAGCCGACCAACTAAACATTTGAAAATGTATAAAACTTGTTTACTTTTATGTTAAGACGTTACTCTAGTCTAGTTAAGCTTTTGTAAAGTAATTTAATAAAGATTGCAAGACCTTTTAAATAAAACTATTTTAACAACAAGTATGCTTCATAGCACAGTTGCTATAAAGCAGAACTTAAGTTTATAGAAACTTAATAGACATTTGTTATTTTTAACTTAAAATGTTACACTTAAATAGTTGTGTAAAGATTTTCTAATAAAAATAAAGCAACTATTCTTTCTAACTCTAATAGCAAAGTAAGCGATAAAATTTCAATTGCTCAGTGAGCTTAGAATTTAATTTTACTTAAATTTTTTTTTTTTGATCATTATAAGTTGCTAACTCATCAAAAACTTTTTAATTTTTCTTGTACTTTAACAAAAAAAATATTCTCACACTTAGCAACAATACCTCTTTTCATTACTTTAAGTTATTAAAGGAAAACTAACTTTTTTTTTAAAACAGTAATATCTGCGTTACTGCAGTTCTAAGTCACTTCTCATTGGTTAATACTTTACTTATTTTTATTAAAAATTTTAAGTAATAACTTTTTTTTGGTAGTTTTTTATATATTTGGGTAAGGTGGGTTAGGGATAAGGGTATAATTTTTCTTATTATACCTTAATTCCATTAATTTGCGTAATGTTATAAATAAAAATATTTCCAAAAGCTTACAACTACAGCCGACCCGTAATAGTACTACATTTTTCATGCACCATGTTTTGGTGAAAGATTTGAAAGTGTTTGCAAATTCTAGAGATTTAACAAGAGGTCTTTTTGTGTACCTAAATCATTGAAACAAAAAAAATTTGAGCATTTTTATTTTATTTTTTATCGTTTTCATTATGTTAACTTATAGTTTTTTTTTATCAAGAAGCTAATTTAAAAACAAATTTAGGCTAAGCTGTGAAAATGCAGCCTTTATTTAAGCTTTGAGTTTGTACTCTTAAATATTGCTTTGAAATGTTACTTTGATCTGTTACAAATGTTTGGAATGAGTTTAAGTACTCTATGAGTTATAGCTTCTAACTAAGTACCTTTAATCAAATATAAAAAATTGTTCTGTAGATAGTCTCTTCTTACAAAGTATCAAAACTGTTAGTAACCAAATTTTACGCTTATAAATTCACCTAATTTGAGTCTGAAATTATACACTCAAAAACAATTATCATATACATACTGTTTAAAAAGTAAAAACTTAACTCTGAATATTGATCTACATTCTACAAGCTTTAATTTGGCTTAAATACCATTTTTTACAAACATATTTTTTTTTTAAACTTTAAAATTTATTATATTAAATTTCTTTAATGATAACTCAAAACTTTTTTTTAATACTAAAAAATGTTCTTTTGCTTTGCTTTTCACAATAACTTCTATCAAAGTGAGGCCCCTTTTAACTAGGGACTAAATCCAGGTGTTAACATCTTGTCCAGGCTCTAATCTAAAGCTAAACCATAATTTTATAATGTTGTATAAATTAAATAAATACATCAACAAGGTATTCAGTATAATACTATAGTACCCCACCCACATGTAAATTACCAATACAATTTTATTTACTACAAGGTTATAATGATGCACTCACACTTATTTTTATGGATAGGAAATTTCGGTGATGTTTAACATTAAGATATTCGGATATACACAGAAATGTTATATAACTTTAATACATTAAGTTTTATTTTAAAATTTTATAAAACAATTATAATTTAAAACTACATACTTAACTGTGCTATTTAGCCTAGTAAAAATTGTGTTATATCACTTTACAACAATAAAAATGTAACTTTTAGCTCATTTGGAATCCTGAAACTTTACAGGATTCCTTTTCAGAGGTTTTAGAAGAAGGTCTTTTTTTATGGCTTTTTACTATGTTAAATAGCGTTAAGGGCATAGAGGGGGGGGGGGGGGGTAAACACCCTTTTTTGGTTTTTGATCTTATTTTATATAGTTTTTACTAAGCTACAAGATGCTTTTTACAGATTTAAAAAATTCAAAATATTTTCAGATATAGCTGGTCAAAGTCTGAGGCAACAATAGGATCCTTATGGGAGGCGCAAACTAAAACAGCAAATAACTAGAAATCACTAAAAATCTATCTTCTCCTACGTTTTTTGAGATAACTACCTCAAATTTTCAGGAAATGTTCCTTGCAGTATTTAGAAAATTCTGTTGGAACAGAATTTAAAAAAATGTAAAAATAAAAATTTTATAACAAAAAAACAAAAAAAAAACTGTTTTTTTTGTTTATTTTTTATATAAAATTTTTATTTTCAACTTTTTACAAAATTAATTCCGACAGAATTTTCTAAATATATCAAGGAACATTTCCTAAAAGTTTGAGGTAGTTATCTCAAAAAACGTAGGAGAAGGTAGATTTTTAGTGAAATAGTCTATTTTTGCCGTTTTAGTTTGCGCCTCCCATAAGAAACCTATTGTTGGCTCCAACTTTGACCGGCTATATCTCAAAAATTATTTTGAATTTTTTAAATCTGTAAAAAGCATCTTGTAGCTTAGTAAAAACTATATAAAATAAGATCAAAAACCAAAAAAGGGTGTTTACCTCCCCTATGCCCTTAATATTGCGGTCAAGTATGTAGTTTTAAATTATAATTGTTTTATAAAATTTTATAATAAAAGTTTGAAATAAAAAAGGCCGTTCATCTATAATCTCTGAATAAGATTCTTGTAAAGTTTCAGTATTCCAAATGAACTAGAAGTTACCTTTTTATTGTCATAAAAATATATAAAATTTCTGTGTATATCCAAATATCTTAATTTTAAATATCACCTAAACTTCCTATTGATCTTATTTTTATATTTAGTGATATTTTTAGGAATTTTATTACATACTAAATAATTATAACTATTTACAGATCAAGATGAAATTAAACCTTTAGAGCAAATATAGTAAAGACTGTAACTTCTGCTGACTTTTCAACGACGTTTGACATTTCATCTACATGCAAAACTTTATGGTGACATAAATAAAAAAATTCACTATGAAAGATTTTATTTTAACTTAAGTTACAATAAAAAAATAAATTTGTAACTTTAATATCTTATTATTTACATAAAATATACTTATCCAACACTTAAGTAAATAAGCTAAAATAAATATATTTTCTTACCGTTTTATTAATGAATAAAAAAAGCAACACTAACTAATATAATGAACATTTTTAGTTAGCATAAATTTTTTTGCTCAAAAAAAGTTAAAATAAATACATGGATTAATGCTTTTCAAAAGAAATATTTAAAAACAATAATAAAGAGTTCAAAATAAAACACACTTGTAATACAACATAACCAGGGGTAACAAAAAACAAAATCATCACATGATTTACTTACCTATAGGGTTGCCTCTTTACCTGGAATTTTAATAATTTTAACATGTTTAGTAGTATAATTTCGATTTGACTCAAAAAATCTATTAAATAAATAAAAAAAATCTTGTCACAAAAACATTTAAAAGTCAAAAACATTTTTTTATTAAAATACGTATTTAAAGTAGCTTTACAGTATATTACCAATGTTTTTATACTATTTAACACAGTTTATTACCTTATACTTAACTTTAAACTAAAAGTAGACCCAAAAATGTGTACTTTTGAAAACCTGGAAGAAATTTGAAAAAACAAGTTGCAACCCTGTACCTATGATAAGTTATTTAACATGCATTAAAAAAAATCTAATTGATAAATAAACTATAATTTTCAATGATAAACAACTGACAACTTAATTAAAAAATATTTTTTAGTTTACTAACTTCAGGGCTCCCACTTCCCTATAAATCCTTATAATTCCCTATAAATTTCTATAACTTTGCAATATTCTGAAAAATCCCTAGAAAAAATTAAAAAATATGTGAAAATCCCTATAATAACATTTTTTTGCTCGGTGATTAAAATTAGAAAGCCAAAACAGCAACACCGCCTAAAGTAAAATCAGTAATTTTTTTTTAATTCAAACCTTTGCAATCTCAGTACAAAACGATGACTTTATGGCACCACCTAGTGTATATTTTTTTAATATTTAATACAAAATATCTAAATTTGCTTATTTAACTAAAATTAGTGCTCTAAAACTCTTGAACTTTTGTAAATTTATTTTTATGACTGAGAAAATTAAAATATGTTTGTAAAATTTAAAATTCATGGTTTTTTATTTCATAATTTCCCTTTTTTTATTCTAGTGGGAACACTGTAACTTATCAAGTTGATATATAAATACAAGAAGAATACTAATAAAATTTCTGCTTAGTAACAATATACAACAAGTACAAATTTTGTGCAAGCAAAAATTTAAAGCCATAAAAAACATTTTAGTCAATTTTTTGTTTTACTAAGCATAAATATTGTGCGTGTGTTTTTTTGTACACATAATCAAAAAACTTAATCAAAGTTTTGCTGTTTTATTTAGCATATTTATTTTGTGTGTGTGTTTATTTGTAGTAACAATAGAACAAATTAATTAAAGTTTTACCAAGTATAAATACTTCATGTGTCTATTTGTAGACTTAAAATAACAACTAAATCAAAATTTAATCAAAATACAGTTTAGTTTCAAAGGAAAATAGATTATTTTCTTTGCATTTTTTGCTTTAATTTAGTTATTTCATTTTTTAATGATATTTCAGTTAATCATTAAAAGTTTTAATTTATCAAGCAGACTTTTTTTTAAAATTAATATTAAATAACTAATTATAGGTAAGTTAATCATGTGGTGGTTTTGTTTTTTGTTATCCCAGGTTATGTTGTAATACAAAATTGTTTTATTATGAATTCTTTATTATTGTTTTTAAATTACTTTATATGTATTTTTTTATTATTGTGTGTCCTATTGAAGTGGCTCAGGTTTTGGTGCCTGAGTCCAACATTGCACAATAAACAATCTAATAATAACAAATAGTTTGTAACACAACAATTCTTTTTACAATTAATATGGTAGAATTTTGAAATTTATTAATCCATGCATTTTTTTTAATACTAAATCTTTATCTTAAATTACAAAGTTCATGATATTAGTTAGTGTTGTTTTTTTTGTTCATTAATAAAACGCTTTATTAAGAAAGTTTGTTTATTTTAGATTAAGGCCATAGGGGGGGGTAGGCCATGTTTTTTACAAGTTGATCTTATTTTATAGAGTTTTTACTAAGCTTCAAGTTGCTTTTTACCGTTTTTAAAAATTCGAATTAGTTTTTGAGATATGACCGGCCAAAGTCGGGCCGCATAACAGGCTCCTTATGGGGAAGGAAAAACTAAAACGGCGAAAAAAGACTAATGCATTCAAAATCTATCTCCTCCTTCATTTTTTAAGCAATCTTCTTCAAACTTTGACAGTCTATTCTTTATACAATAACAAAAAAACGTTATTTGTGACTTTGAAAAATTTCAAGTAAAAATACCTTTTTTTTGAAAAAAAAAATTTTTTTTTGATAAAAAATCACTTTTTTTTTTAAATTTTTGTCATAAAATTTTTATTTTTGAAAATTATTAAAATTCACAAATAACGTTTTTTTCTCATAATGTAAGGAACATTTCCTGAAAATTTGAAGAAGATTGCTTGAAAAATGAAGGAGGAGATAGATTTTAAAGCCCGTTTTTAAAAACTCGAGAAAAACGGCTTTAAAGTTACCCTTTATATACCATTTATAAAGAAAACCCTTTATATAACCGGTCATAAAAAAAAAGTTACTTAATTTTTTTAAAATCTAAAAAAAGCATCTGAAAGATTATGAAATTTAGAATAATATAAGTCTATATGTTATTTTTGGTCAAAAAATGGCTTCTACCCCCCCCTATGGCCTTAATTAAGTGTTAGATAAATAAATTTTATGTAAATAATTGGATATATGTTGTTTAAGTTATCAAAGTTACAATTTTTTTTTATTGGAACTTTAGTGTAAAATAGATAAAATCTTTCATAGTGAAATTTTTTTATTCATATTACCATAAAGTTTTGCATGCAGATGAAATGTCAAATGTTGTTGAAAGGTCAGCAGAAGTTACAGTCTTTACTATATTTGCTCTAAAAAGCTTGTCTTTATCTTGATCTGTAAATAGTTATAATTATTTAGTATGTAATAAAATTCCTAAAAACACCACTAAACATAAAAATAAGTGTTAGTGCATGATTTTAAACCTTGTAGTAAATAAAATTTCATACACCTCCCTTATGCAGGTTCATATTTCTTAAAGAGAACCATATTAAAATATAACAAATAAATGTGTTATTATAAATTTCGTGCTACCTTATCAATGTACTTATTATGTTGAAACCACATTCTAAAACTATGGTTTAGACTATTATTTCACTTTTATATTGGTGCAACATCATCCTAGTTAATTACCCAAGTCTTAATTTTTTACCAGGACTAAAAATGAAAATTAATTTAGTTTCATATTAATGTAGTCTTTCAATTGATACTACCAATGTCATTTCAACTTTTATCAAAAAAATTATTTGTATTAAAAAGGTAGCCAAAAAACCTAATTCAAGAAGTTATGAAAAAAAAAACTGAAAAAATCTGTATTTTTAAACAATTTTTTATATCTTAGTTATTAAAATTTTGATTTGAAACAAAATATCTATTATATGGATAGATTTTGAATGAATTTATTTGACAAGGTCAGCTAACGCTCACCAAAACCAGGTAATAAACTGAAGCAGTGCATAACATTTGTTTTATTATATAGATAAAAAAATTGTTTCATCAAATTATTAAATAACACATCTTTAGTAGCTTTACAGTATTATTTCAATGTATTTTATACTATTTAACACAGTTTTTTACCTTAAACTAAACTTTAAACTATAAATAGACCCAAAAACGTTTAGGTATAAAAACCTGGAAGAAATTCACACTCAATAACTCAAAAACATTATATTTTTTTATATCTTAGGATGACTCAGGAGATTTTAAATTATTTTTAAACTCAAGCTAACTTTTTTATATTTTTGAATAATTTGACTTAGTTTCAACATTTTGTAATTTTATAACAATTTTTCTTATAATAATTTAATTGGTATTCATTTTTGAATTTAAAAAAAAACTTTTTTTCTGGATTAGAAAAAATCAGAATGATTCAGGACGGTTTAATGTTGCTCAAAACAGTTTTTAATCACTCAGGTCAGTTTTTTTTGACTCAAAGAGTGGCAACCCTGCAATAAGAAACTAAAAATGTTATTTCAATAAATAATGTTTACACACCACAATGTTACTTCAGTCTTTTTAGATATTAATAGGATTGCTACACTCTCATACTAATCAAGATAGTTTTGGCTAGTTTTAAATTTTCAACAAACATAAGCCAACTAAGGCTAGATTAAAATTGTTGAAAAACTTAGCCTTACTCGAGCTTGCATTAAATATTTTTAATTTTTCTCTTAAACTCAGACCAAATCAGCTAACCTACTTATTTGAACCAAGTTTTGGTTGAAAACTAAAGCAGTTTTTTTTGGAAAAGTTACTCATGTACAGCAATGAAAGTTTGTATACCTACTATTGAAGATCTGAAAATGATAATTTTTTTAATTTCAAGTGTATTAATTTTGTCATTGTAAAATGGCAACAAAATGCATTTTTTAACTTAAAAAAACCGATAAACAATTTATTGCAATATTTGAATGTTACTTTTATGAGATTGAAGCATAATTCAACTTACAATATAATTTTCAAACCAAAAATGTTTTTTCAATTAATTTTCTACTAAATGCTTTTAAATTTTTATAAATTTGTTATTGTTCTTAGTTTGTAACCAGTACAAAAGATTTCATTAGTTTAAATTAATGTTTTAAATTTTTGATAATGTAAAAGTAATATTAAGCATTTTGGCCTCATGTTCATAGGTAAAGCCTTATATTCTACATCCAAGACTTTATTATTATTTTTTAGCAACTTAAAATGGGCTACCAACATTATGAAATTAGCCATTTTGTGAAAAACATTGATCATAATTTAATGAGTTTGCACTATTTTTTTTTAATACAATCTCAAGAGAAATGTGACTTTAATTTTTTGAACTGTCATACAATATTTAATAATAAGTAAAATTTGCTGCCTTCCTATGCTTAAATATAACGAAGGTATTTTTATAGCCTTTTAGAAACAAAAAATGTAAATAATATATAAAGTATAAGCGTTTATAGTTCAAAATCTTTGGTTATTAACATTTTAAAAACATGCATGGTGATCTTGGTAAAAATTTTGTGAACAATAAATAATAAAGTTTAAATTTGTTCAACTTATTTTTTTTTTGAATGTTATATTAAGGGCATAAAGGGGTGATAAAAATGATCAAAGTTTGAAAGTTTCATAGGTTCTTTATAAAAGGTGCAAACTAACTATGTGAAAAGGATCATTTTACAAATAATTCTATCTCCAACAACATTTAAGCAATGTTCTTAAAACTTTCCTGGTTTAAGTTAGTCTTAATCAAGTTTTCAAATAAAAGTAACCCTGTTTAAAACCAAGTTTTAGACAGGGTTTCCAAACACTCGGATAACTCTTAGTATTTAAAAAAATTTAAAGTCTCACGACAACTCAGGATATTTTTTTTATAGACTTAGGCTGACTCAAAATAGTTTTTTTTTCTTATACAAAAAAGTTCAGGACAATTTTAAGATTCTATAAAATAACAGGACATATTTTTACGATATCATTAATGAAATTTAGTTGTTAGTGTTTCAATAATTTGATATTTTATAACCAATTGTGTTCAAGAATTATATTTTTATTGATTATTAAAAGTTTATTTAATTTTTATATGTTTTGAAAACATTTAAAACACTTGGTACAGTTTATGGTTACACAGGATAGTTTTTTAGACTGGAGTGGCAACCATATTTAGATCTAAAAATATATTGCTTTCAGCTAGGTTTTTTTACTAGTTCAATTTAAGCAAATATCATAGTAATTTTTGTCACTTTTATCTCAAAACCACAGTAAGAATATTTTAGTTTTAAGTGTCTCAAATCTTCCCTTGGTTGTGTGATTTTTTTGTCTTTATCGATCGTTTTAAATAAAAAAGTTTTTTTATTTAAAAAAAAAATCTACAAATTTATTAGTATTCATTATATTGCCTAAAGTACTTTCAAATTCTTCTTCAGTAGGCAATTAGAACTGATTAATTCAAAATTTTCTTGCATATAAAAGTTTAAAAAAGGATATTATTACATAACTATAAATCAAGTTTTAAGGTAAACTTTGTTTTAAAAGTCTGTCTTTTAAAAGTTTTTCAAATAGTAAATCTTATTAGTATCTCTAGTTTAAACTTGCAAAAACTAAATGAAATAAAATAAAAAAATAAAAATATATATGAAATCAAATCAAAGACAATGGACTAAATGAAATTAAATTGTTAAACTTTGATGTGTTTGATTTAATGTTTTATAATACTTTAAAATGTAAAATCAAAATAAAAATAGTAATAAAAATAGTAATCGAGCTTATTGTTGGTTGAAGTTAAAAAGTCAAAAATAAATAGAGTAAATAATCGTAATAAATAAGTCGATTAAAGTAGTAGTGCGTATAACCTTAACTTCTTAAATTATTTAGAAATGTATAATCAAAAAACTTTATAAACATTAAAACATGTTAAATAATAGTAACCTAGTCAATTATCTCTAAAGTGGTAATATAGTTTTGTTTATTATCTCAAAATAAATAATTTTTGATCAAAATTGAAAAGTTATTTTTAATCATTGACTAAAAAATATACTATGAAAAAAACAAATATTTATATGCTTTTTTTATCTATTTAAAAACTAAATAAATATATTTTTTGTGTATTGAAGTTTGTTAATAAATAAGTAATATGAATATTAAATTTCAAATAAAATGAAACAAATTACTATCATACTTTAGCAACACTTATACAAAAAATAAGAAAATTTAAAAATGAAAAACAAGGTTACTGATAAACTTAAACAAGAAAAAAGTTTTTAGTAAATTTTTTGATTGTTATGTCATATTATCAGCACAGAACTTTTACTCATGCTAGAATGACACTAAACTGTTATTTTTAAACTAAAATGAAATTTAAAAAAAATCAGGTGAAATAAGTAATAATAATGAATCCAGCTGGTGAATGGTGTCTTATAGAAAGTGATCCCGGAGTTTTTACTCATTTGATAAAAAACTTCGGAGTTCAAGGACTCCAAGTTGAAGAGATGCTAACCATTGAAAAAGAAGATCTTCAACGATTTCAAAAAGTTTATGGTTTGATATTTTTATTTAAGTGCATTGACAATAAAACACCTGAAGGAAACTTGGTAACTGATAGTAGAATGGATAGCATTTTTTTCGCAAAACAAGTAATTTCTAATGCTTGTGCAACGCAAGCAATCATCAACATGTTGTTGAATGTAAACAATGAAAATGTTAGTCTTGGTGACAATTTAACTGGTTTCAGATCATTTACCCAAAGTTTTGATCCAGAAATGAAAGGCAGTTGTCTAAGTAATTCAGATGATATTAAAAAGGTACACAATAGCTTTGCAAGACAGCAAGTTTATGAAGTTGATCAACCCAAGGTTGCAAGTGAAGACAACTATCATTTCATTGCTTATATGCCTATTGGAGATTGCTTGTATGAATTGGATGGTTTGAGAGAAGGTCCTATTGACCATGGTAAAATTGAAAACAACAAACATTGGACTGAATTAGTCAGGTTATTATTTCAATTTATTAAATACTTTAATGTTTTTTTTTTATTATGTTGTGTGTTTTGCATTTAAGAATTATGCTTTTACCAATTTATTAAAGTTTATAAGAGCAAAATAAATTATTATAAGGTTAAGAATAAAAAATTCACTATAAGTTTAATAATATGGAAGTTGGAAAGTTTTTTTGAATAAATCTAAACATTACAAGAGCTTATGCTCGAACTTTTTTTTTACACTTAGTTTTGTGTAGTAATCAACAAACTTAGTTAAATAAATACACAAAGACCAATGCTTGAAAAGCAACATTGTATAAATTCTTAAACAACTTATTGAAATACACAGTATACTATAAAATCTTTTATATATTATTATAGTTCTTTTTATAATTACTGTTTTTAGTATTATATTATGTTTTGCTCAAAGTAGTTATAAATATCTTCTTTTAGTTATAATTATTTTAATATATTATAACTATTATTTTAAAAAGATTATTTTTTTATTGTTGCTAAAAGTATTGGTAAAAACAATGATTAACACTAAAATTTATAAATAATACAGTGAAGTTATAAAAAAGCGAATTTCACATTACAAAGATACGGAAATTAACTTTAATTTGATGGCTGTTGTTGCTGACCAAAAACTCATGATCGAAAATAAAATTGATACTCTCAATAAGCAAGTTGAGCAGCTTGACCGTGAAGATGGGACAGGTATAGCTTTTACATTTTTTGTTTGTATATGTTCAGTTAATACAGCAGTTTTTTTTTACGT
The DNA here is from genome assembly GCF_965202585.1 of Thalia democratica. Classification (NCBI taxonomy): domain Eukaryota; kingdom Metazoa; phylum Chordata; class Thaliacea; order Salpida; family Salpidae; genus Thalia; species Thalia democratica. The sequence continues at coordinate 44,521,582 of NC_139166.1, read as the reverse complement.
TCTTAACAAAAAATTAACAGTTGAGAATATAATAATAAGTTGGTTTCACTGTCGTTATATGTTAGTTAGGCTAACTTTAACTTATTACTTGTACTAACAGAGTTGCCACGCACTCCGGCTTAATTGATATTTAAGTATTAAAAAAAACTGAGGCTAGTTCAAAACATGTTAATATTATTCTTAACTTAAGCTGACAAACCATGTTTGCAGTTTTTTTTTGGCAGTACTTAGCAATTTTATTAAAAACCTCATGCTACTTTTTATGATTTGAAGCTTAGTTTTTATCCTTGATTTTTTTTTTATTAGGAAATTTTGTTATTAATATGTTTTTTTTTTCTACTATTAATTCTTGATTAACATTTAGATTGTTCAGTTTTTGGCGTTTAAGTTTATTTTATATTTCTCTCAAACACAGGCTTGTTTTTGATCAGTGAAGCTGGCTTTTTGCTTAAATAAAATACTAATAAAAAATACTAAACTAGTCTTTAGAAAGTTAAAATAAATGACTGTAAGAAAGTAAATATATACAACTATTGCATTTTATTTTCACTTTCAAATGTCTCTCAAATGGTTTACGCAAGAGTTAGTTGTAGTTATAGTTTGTACAATAAATTTTTAACCGAAAGTATAACTTTTAGACAAGCATCTTAGGATGGAAATTGTGAAATCTGAAATTGAAGCGGAAAAAATAAAGCTAAGTCAAGAATTGTGTAAGCGACAACAGTATGAGGTTGAAAACATGCGCAGAAGACACAATTATTTGCCATTTATTGTTGAAATTTTGAAAATTTTGGCTGAAAAACAGCAACTAGTTGGCTTAGTACAGGAGCAAAAAAGTAGGATGACAAGCCAGAATGACAAGACCTCATAAAGCTTCATTAATTTTTTAGTGTTTCAGAAATGTCAATTAGCTAGATTTAACATGAACTTTAGTAAAACATATATTAACATTTAGATATAGTTTAAATTATTAACAATAACCGAATTTTTTTACTTAAAATTAAGTATGTATAAGATAAATTTATGTATTGTACTAAGCTTTTAGCCTCTCAAATTGTTTGCTACATTTAAGTTTTTTATTAAGTTTAAATTGTGAATGGTATATGTTGATACACAAAATTTATTTGTTCTAAAATAATTAATTTCTTAAGTGTTTAAATTTTACGATAAAACACCCTTAAAAGTATATATAAAGGGTGCAAGAATGTTTATATATAAATTTATTTTGTTAAAAATTATCTACAATAAGTACTGATTTTTTGAAATGCTACCATGTTTTCTCTTTTCTACTTGAAAAAAATTGATACATATACTGATTATAGTTTGTATTTTTTCTTAATGTGCAAGTCTTTAATTTTTTAAAATCAAATTTATTATCTTATAGATTATTTTTATAAGTTTTTATTCGTTATAGTTTTTGATGTTATATAAACATGTTTAATAAAGCTATTTGATTTAATTTTGATTTAAATTGTTCGGATTAAGATATAATGTAGTTTTAAGACTTTCTGGAAATTTTAAAATAATTAATTCATTTATCAAACAAAGAATTAATTCGGATGTATTAGAGGTTCATACTCGTCAAGCAAAATCAGAATAACTTTTTTTTTTTTTTTTTGCAAAATGTCAGATAGTTCAAGTATTTTTTTTTAACAAGTATTTAGTCTTTGTTGGAAATATTTCCGGTATAAATGCTTAAAAATTTATGAACTTTTAAAAGAGGTTTGAGAATCTTTGTATTAAGAATAATTAATATCAATTAAATTTTATTAACTTCCTTACCAGTAATGTACTTTTTAATTGACGCGTGAAATGATTATTTGCCTTTGTTATTAATTTTGTGAATGATATAAATATTCGATGAGTATAATTATTAGTGAGAAGGGAGTATAATAAAGTGAGTTTATCAATGTTGATGTATTTCAACTTAATAAAAAAATTAAAAACAAGTGAGGTAGCACTCTAAAAATTTTAAAAAAGACTGTAGCAGTTACATAATAGTAAGTTCCAAAAACTTGAATTAATTATTATACTGTCCAGGAGCAATATCTTGTTAAATATTAGAAATTGAAAAAATCTACAAAAAGTTTCAAATGTTAGTAAGCTACGCAGTTGCAACTAATCAAATAGGTTACGTCGATTCATCATATTATAATCTAAACTTGGCGCCGACCAACTAAGAAAGGAAAGAGTCATTCTGAAATGCTTAAAATCAAGGAGTTTCAGTCTGCGTACGAATTCTGGATATAAGTAGGGTAAGTATAGCTAAACAACTTTTAAAACATTAATCAATTTATTTTTGCTGGATAAATCACTCATTAAAAAAAGGAATTATTCTAAATAATATTCTATCCTATACTAGAATATCTAATAACTATTAGTTTTATCCAAGAACTGATTAAACCAACTAGATTGTTATGAATTTTGTATTGAGATAAAGACTCGTTAATCTTAAGTCCGCGACAGTGTATCAAGTTTTGACTAGTTATTAAATTTATGGCTCAAAAAATAACTGAGAATTCAAACAGTCTTATAGCAGAAAACAAGTTTAGCAAGAAAACCAAATCAATAAGAGAACTTTGATTAATTAAGATTAAAGAATCAAATATTTTTTATTAATTTAGTTGTAAAAAAAACTATACAAAAGTCACGTCTTAAAGATTTTATAAAAACTATATTAATCTTTTATTAGAACGGTAACTTTTTTTTTTCTTTGTATATTGGTAATTAATATGAAATTTTATTGGTTTTAGTACAGGTTGATTTGTTTATACTGTTAAGTATAACTCCTTTAAAAAATAGTTCTTTAAACTCCCCACTGTGGGCCGAAATTGATTTTAACTGGAAATAGGGAGTGAATCTTCTTAAAAAACCAATATTTTATTTTCGTTACAAATGTTTGACATAAAATTTACTCTATGGTTGTATCTGTTGAACTTTCAAAAAAAAAAATTTATAGAATATTTATTTTATAGAATTTTTTTATAGAATAAAATTTAACGAACTTAAAGTAGTAGCTTTTATAAAATTATATCGCATTATGCATTTTTTAATTATAAATATATTTGTTTTGATAAGTATTCATAAGGCAAACTAAACTCATATTTTAATAATTTTAGTTTTTTAACCACTTATAAATGTTTAGTTGATACTAAATATAAAGTTCAAATTTAAAAAAAAAAATTCTATATACAAATATTGTTTAATAAAAGTTTTTTTAATTGACTCCATAGGGTGTTTAATCGGTGGCTATTTCTTTCTAGAGTGCTACTTATTATATAAATTCCGGGTAGGTGGATGATGTTATGAGATTTTTTTTTTATCTATTACTTTTTGAATTTTTAAAGTATATACATATATGTTATCCACCAACCTAGAGTTTTTTTAATTAAAAAAAATACTAGAATGTCGATAAAACTATTAGAAAAAATATCTTTTTTTTTGTTTTACTAAAAAAATAAAGTTTTTAAACTTGGTGATTTTTAATTTAGCAATTCTCCAAAGTATCCATTTTAAACTCTGAAAAAGGAATAAATTACATTGATGTTAAAGTAGTTTTTTGATGGTTTTTTGTTTAAGCGTTGATTTTATATTTTAAAAATCGCAAAGTTTCAGCTAATAAAAATTCTTTAAATCGCCTCGCGCCAAATGACATAACTTTAGTAATAAATAGATTTTTTTTTGTTTAATTTGAATCACTAAATATAAAAGAATCTTAGCTTTTAACCTACAAATTTTCAAAGAAAACTTTTTTTTTTGGTATTTCTAGTTGAAGGCTCACTGTGCTCCCAACATATGATATTTAACTTGTTAGAAAAAATATTCACTATTCAAAAACTTTTTCATTGTTTTAAACATTTTAGCAAAATTTGTATAATTAATTTAAGGATGGTATTCATTTTATACTTTGGTTTTAATTAACTAGAAAGCAATAGTATACAAAGTAATTTTTTTTTAGAAATGTGTTGATAATAAAAAGTTAACTATTATTATTATGTTATACTAACTTACGCTATTATAACTATTTTCCACATAGTTTTCGATAACTGAAAGTTTCCTTTGTACACCAGGTCCTTAGAGCAAAAATTTTGAGCGCTTTTTTTATCGTTCAATAAACAATATTGAACAAAAAAAAAATTCAAAATATATTAGTTTTACAAAAATAGTATTCTTTCTTCTACACAACTACGTAGTAATAAAATTTAGAGATGTTGTTTTATTCGCAATTTTATAATTCAATAGAAGACAAATTTCAAGTAGAAGCGTTTTTATATACGATTAAATGTATTTCTTGGTTAATTATTAATCTATAATTTGTCCTGGACAAGACATTAAATGGTACCCGTGGTGTGCGACCCGATAATCGAAAGGTTCTTTGTGTACCAAGTCCTAGGACCAAATATTATGAGCGTCATTTTTTATCGTTCAATTAAGTATATTAGTAGTTGGCACAATTATGACAGCTTTTTGTCAGGAGATAGAATAGTTTTAAAATTTCTACATGGATATGACGGGAACCGCGCATCTCCAACCCGGTCAAATCCGAGAACCGCTTACCGACCAAGGGTAACATTGATAGTAAAAATTAAACTAAAATATATTAAGAAAAATATATTAGAAAAAAGCAATAAATATAGAAAATTAAAAAAATATTGGGTGTGAATTGTGCGCGGGTGGGGAATTTTAAAGTTATTAATTATTATGTGTTCCTTAACAATAAGACACATAATATTTATAAACTTTACAAATAAAATAAGGAACAACTCTTTAATTACGTCAATGAACTTTTTGAAATGTTACACCAAACTAACAAGAAAGATGTCATCATGGGCTCCAAATCAGAAAAAAAAAACGCTCTACACTGTTGAAATAACGAAATACTTTTATTATTAGCTAAATAGAAAAATCGACGCTAGTTGATATTATTCTTTAATATAAAGACCTAAGATTTAACATGTAATTAAAAGTTTAGACCTAGCTTAATTTTAACAGTCATAATTATCAAATTCTGACCACTATCTAGCAGCTTATTAGATTCTGGTTGCAATTTGAAAATTTGATCAACTTTTAATTTTATTTTACATGAAATAATTGATTTTCTAACTTAAACAAACTATTCAAATTGATGTGTCTGTCAAAAACAAAACTTAGGTAGTTATAAATTTGCTATTTATTTTTGCAGAATTTTATCAGCTACTTACTTAGAAAAAGGTATTAAATCAAAGTTATATTTCATTGTAAAGTGTTTTTTATTCAAAATTGATTTATTATTTTTATGAACTAACTATATTTAAGTTTTAATTTTCAGTATTCAAATTATTTTTTTACCTAATGATTGTAAAGTAAACTAAGCAAACTCTAATTACGAGAAGTTTAATTAAGTATGACAACTATTTAATACTTTAAAACACTTTAGTGAAAAACATAAACAAATCATTTTAGCTTTTTTAATGTGGATTAAATGCGTAGTCTTCAGTTTCAACTCTAATCATTAAAAATATTTTCTCTAAAACGCGACTAGACATTTTTAAATTGAAAAATGATGCTAAAATTATTACTATATATATAAAGAAAAAGTATTTTAAGCTGTTTTAACTAAATGACATACACTAAAGAAAAACACAAAGCTCTTTTGATTTTTATTGTTAAAAGTTTGTTTTCCAAAACTACTATGTATTAATTATAATACACGCATATATTGATACACATGTATTTATTTTCAAAAATCTGAATGGTTTAACTGCATAAAAAAAATCAAGACCTAATAAATAGTTGTTTGGAAAATGGTAAATTTTTAAAAATATATTGAACGAATAAAAAGTGAATATCGTTTGTAAGACATACTATAAACTTGAAAGTATTACTAAAACTTTTTACGTTTGTATAGACAGAAAACCATATGTTAATGGAACGATCTAACATAACTTTAGCAATATATACATCTTGTATTTTATAGAACTAAAAGGGTTGCCAAATTTTTTTGAGAAATTTCTTCCAGGTTTTCATTAGTACACTTTTTTGAGTCTAATTTTAGTTGCTAAGTTTAAGGTTAGAAACTGTGCTAAGTAGTATAAAAACATTGAAAAGTTACTTTTAAGCTACTATAAATGTGCTTTTTATATAAAAAAATTTTGATGGTAAATTTTTTTTTAAATCTTTATTCTAGATTTTTGTGCCAAATTAAAATATTACTACATAACATAATAAAACTGTTTAATTCCAGATTTTTTTTGTAATTTTTGTTCAAAATTCCAGGTTTTATTTTTAATTTCAGTTTTTTTTGCCTAAATTGTTTTGGCAAAAATATTTATAATTTTTTTGCCAAACTCCAGGTTTTTTGGCAACCTTGAACTAATTTAAAATACCCTTTAACTATAACTTTTAATTTAATTTCATATATTTTTCTTAAGCATAAAGTTTGTTTGTAAAAACAATGTATAAAAATTTTTTGACAATTTACTTTCAATAGTTTAAACAACTGTCATGATCAAATATGTGCTTTAAAAAGACCTCTCAGCCTCAAAACGCATTGGAAGATCTCTTGCATGTTTAAAATGTTTAGTTATAATATAAAACTGAGGGTTTTAACTTAATTAACTCGTAGTGAGCATTTCAGCAGGCATGAAGCCTGCGTCTCCATATGCTGAGCAATTAACCCTACCATTTCCTCTCAATTTAATCCAAGTGACACTACAATGTCTAATGTTAAACCTTAGCCAGGCATTCAACGGAAGTTGCAGCAGCTTGCACAAGTAGTACCTTATTACATTGCCATGGCAAAAGTATATTTCAAGTGTGCTTCCATCTTCCAATGGCCTTGAAAAATATTTCTCAAAGCCTTTATCCAAGCGAGTCTGACATTCTCTTATTTCACTGTCTGAAGGCTTATAAACTGAGCTAGGTGGCTCAGGAAGAATTGGTGGCCCTTCTCTAATAAGGTCTGTGTAATCAATGTTTTCCAAAACATTTTTATCAGTAATGAACTGTCCACATGCAATATCACACGTCTCAGTTGCTCTCACCATAGTTGAAGCGACTATTTTTGTCAATGGTATATCTAAACTTTCTGTAAATTCACCAAGAAAAACTCCAAGTGCTTTAGCTTGGTTTTTTCCCAGTTCAGTCAAAACTTTTTTGTCAGGATCAGAAGTGTTAGTGACATACTGGCCATGCCTTATCAAAATGATGTGCCTGACACCCTTATTTTTGACACTTGACCTACCATCCCAATTTGTGTCCCACCTGTAGTCATACTCTTCAGCATGACAATCTGAAAACTGGAACTTATTTTGAAGTTGCCACCCTCCAAAACCAACAGCTCCGCTACCAAAAACTAAAGCTTTCAAATTGAAGAAAACTTTCATTATTATTTAGCTAGCTTACTAAATAAAATTAAAAAATTTAATAAATAATTTATTTTACACTAAAGTGTTAACATATTGTTTGTAAATTTAAAAATGAAACTTGTAGTACTACAAAGAATTAAGGTTTTGAGAATACTTAGTACAAAACAATGCATTACTTATTTATTTTAACTTTTCATTACAATGATATATTTTGAAATAAACTTGTTTAAGTATAAATTGTTTAATTCAATCTATAAGCACTAGACTACACCACACAACATTCAATCTCAGACTGCAACATGGTCTTGTATGACAATGAACATGGACTGGTGTTGATGATCGTGTGGTGCAGTTTAAATTTTGAAAATAAAAAAGACCTTAGCTTTACTGAAGTAGAAAAAGTGACTACTAGTAATTTAGTATAAAAATGTAAGTATAAATACTATTTTATAATACCTGTAATAAAAAAAAAACAGATAATACTAATCTATAATGTTTACTATATATGAAAAATAATTATAGCAATTAATAATAGCAATACATTTGTAATTATTAAGTTAACAATGAAACACATGTGAAAATTAGTTCTAAAACTTTTGAAAATATTGCCTTAAAAAATTGTAAATTAAGTTTTAACTAGGAGCACTTTTAATTTAGCTGTTTCTTAAAGTTTAATATAAGAGCTAAACAGTTATAAAAATTGTTGAATTAAATTTATACACCCTTGTAGTAGTATATATGTTTTATGATGTTCAAAGCTGTATGTATTATTAAAATGAAATAAGTAAGTTTTTAACCTTCATGTATCTCACCTTTTATTTAAAACTTACGCTTAAAGTTTAACCTTGATTAAAATTAATTAGCATTAAAAAAAAAATTAAGAATTGTAGTGCTTGTAAACACTGATAACTTTATAAAAATAGTTTCATGTCAAAAAATTTAAAATAAAAGTATCAAAATATTTACATATAAAATTATATAGTGAAATAAGTTAATAAAGTTTGTTAGTTAACTTTTGTTTTATTTTTAATAATAACCTAAACTTGTAACTCATTTAAACCTTTAGCTTACATGTTGCATAGTATGTTTTTAGATTTCTAAACATAATAGTACAAATGTTTTTTAGGCATGGAAAAAAAGTTGCAAAATAAATTCTGTGCTAAAATGTCACTCCTTGCTACAGTGACACCGTGCTAAAGTGACACTCTGTGCTAAAGTGATACTCTGTGCTAAAATAACATTTTGTGCTAAAAAGTCACTCCGTGCTAAACTAAGCTGTGCTTTTCTGACTGTTTTCTTTTAAACAGTAACAGTTTAGAACAAAATAGTATATGTATGTTTTTGAAAAAAATTGAGGAAATATTTTTTTATAATCATTCATAACTTACATTGTAAGCTGTATTAAAAACTTATTTTTTAGTTTAGTTAGAACATTTTGAAACTTATCAAACAAAAAAGTGCGACATATTTTTACTTCGTTTTGTACAATAAAAATTACAAAAAAAAATTGGATAAATCAGTTATCATGTGACATAAAAATTTAATTTTTGAAATACAGTTATAACTCTAATTGAAAAAAAGTTTATTTCAAGCACTGAATAGCTCTTTGAGCTTACCTTAGCTGAGTTAAATAAACTATTTTAAAAGTATTTAAGTTATCATGTATTAACTGAAAAAACTGTATATAGTTGAAAATATCAAAATAATACCTTCTGATGTTAGTTTTTTGTAAAAAAAATAGTACTCAAACCAGATGGACTTAACAGCAGACGACTAAAAAATAAAAACAAAATGTAGTCAAAAAACTAGCCTGAATACTACAGGGTTGCCACACACTCAGGATAACTGAGGATATATATTTTTTTTACTGAGGCTGACTCATGTAGTTTTTTTTTAAGTCAGTAGTTTTTAAGATTTTTGAAAAATCTCAAGACAGACTTTATTTGAGATCTTGAATGAGATTTTATTCATAAACTTAATTTTTATTGATTTTAAAATACTTTGAAAAGTTTTTTAGCCTTGGGGTAGTTTAAGGTCACTCAGGACAGTTTTAGTTATTCAGAATAGTTTTATGACTTAAAAAGTGGCAACCCTGAAACTAGGAAAAGTATCAAAATAAGTCTGAGTTTTGAAATAAAAATCACACAAGCCAAAGTTTTTGAAAACTTCAAACTAGCCTGAATAGTTTGTGTGGCAAACATTTAAGTGGCCAGTGGAATTCTTTTGAAAGGTCAAAACAAGATTTAGGCTACATTATTTATGCAGGTTAAATGTTTTTTAAATAAGAAAGTAAAGAACTAAGCTGCTACAGAAAGCAGTGTGTTTTACGTCAAGGTAGCATAAGTTTGCATGTTTTATTAAAAAAATTTAAACAAAAAAAAAATGTTATCACAAAACTTGGAAAAAACTATTAACCTAGCTTGGATGATTAAAAAACTAGGTTAAGAAGTTATGTTAAAACTTTTTAACATGTAGCTGACTTTTAAACATCAAAATTATTTCTGCAAAAAATAAATTGAAATCATAACTATCAAGTTCAGATTTCAAATAAAAACTATAATGTTATTTCCAAGTAACATAGAGCTAGCCACAGGGCTCTAAAAATATTTTTAAAAAGCTTTTCAAAATCAATAAAAATAAATTTCTTGAACACATTGGTTAAATATAACAAAGTATTAAAACTTGATCAACTAAATCTCATTAATTATCAAGAAAAAAAAAACTAGTTAGAAATTTACAATTTTATATAAATCTGTCTCTAGATTTTATTTTTTTAAATACAAACAAGCTGAGTCAGTAAAAGTTTAAAAAACATAAAACTAGCCTGAGTTATCCTGAGATTTTCAAAACTTTAAACTAATTTGAGTTATTATGAGTGTGTGAAAACCTTGAATAAACACAATCAAAAATCTAGCAAAAATTACTTTAATTTAAATTTAGCTATTAATCAAAAAAATTTAAAGTTTTATGGCAATTAATTGAGAAAAAACATCAGTCTCAAACTCTAACCCTTACAAAAGTTTTCTGTGGAAGAAAATATGAAGTTCAATATATAAAATTACACAAGAGTAGTTGTTAACATTTTTAAACTATATAACTGGTCTTATTCAGACAATCTTTTCTTTTTTATTTTAGTATTCATTAGTTATTTACTACCAAGTCCAAAAACCAACAATGTGCTATAAAAAATTCATAAGAGCCTGTGTTAAGATAACATTTAATGAGTTTTTTAGGAAGTTGAACAGCTGATAAAAAAGTTAATCAATACTTTGTTTACAAACATTTCACTTGAAGTATTATTAGAATTTTTTGATATAGTTTTAAATGATTTCATTCATTATATATGACATCGCGACAAAAGTCCGTTTATTAGCTAAGAATATGAGTTTAAAGCATTTTTTTGTGACTTAGAATTACTAGATGGATCGATTAAAAGTGGTTGTAAACAAAGTTTTGATTATAAAGCTTAAAATTAAAGAATAAATGTTGTACAGTAGACTACCGCTTAAGTACGCAAATTGAACCCGACCAAAAGTGCGTACTTAGTACGGGTAGTGCGTACTTAGCACGGGTAGTGCGTACTTTTTGACGACATAGTATAATATGAAATTTGGTTGTTTGTTTTCTTTCTCACAACTAGCCACATAATTATTAAGTCAAATAAACAAGTATTTTTATTTTAAATAATATTTAATACATAACTCTAATCTCTTAATTTTTTTAATAGATTTTAAAATGATTTATTTTTCTATAAAAAGTTTCTACATAATTATTAAATACATTTATTATGATTTTTTTTATTAGCTAAAAAGTGCTTGATTTTTTTTATTTGAAAGAAAAACGTTTCAGGACTGTTTTTGTAAGAAAGTTTATATCAGTAGAAACATTTTTAGTGTATTTGCACAATGATAAGATGCTCATTAATTTTTTTTAACTTTAGTTTTTTTGTTGTTGTTTCTATTTATATGTTTATTTTGACTTTATAAAATTTGTAACTAGTTTTTGTGGTTAACTAGTTTTATAATATGTCTCATTTAAATTAGCCTTTCTTTTGCAGATATTCTGAAAGTTTTTGAATAAAAGAAAATTTAGAGAAATTTAGAAAAATGGATGGAAAGCGTCAGAAAACTAATCTATGGAACAAGTCTAAGGATAAAGGTAAAGTTGCACCACCAAAACCAACATATGTCTCCCGTTATAATATGAGGGAACTTCTTAGGATTTTTAATGCTGAAATGAGAATAAATTCTCGATTTTGTCTTTCTTGATAAGTGTGCGTACTTAAGGCGAGGTGCTTACTAAAAAAAGTGCGTACTTAAGCGGTAGTCTACTGTACTAACATATAAGAGTTTAAATTTTTTTTGCGTCGGCTGCAATTTTAAGGTCGCTTCTGATTGGTTAATATTCTGCCTCATTTTATTTTAAGTTTTTAAGTAATAAAACTTTTTTTCGGTTTATTTTTTATATATTTGGGTAATGTAGGCTAGCGCTAGGGATAAGGGTGTAGTTTAAAAGTTTTGGGTAAGAAGGTCACTACGGTGGGTTAGGGATAAGGGTAAAGTAAAGATTTTTTTAATATTCTTCTGTATTATTATTGTCGTGGACAGGACGTTAAAAGGTAACCGTAGTGTGCGACTCGATAACCAAAAGGTTTTTTCGTGCACCAGGTCCTAGGACCAAATATTTTGAGCGTATTTTTTGTCGTTCATTGAACTATATATTATCAATTTAAGTCATTTTCATAATGTTCTGAATGAAAACATTAAAACCTTACAACTGCAGCCAACCCACTTATTTTAGTATTCTAGTTTATAATTACAACAATGTTTCGTTTGTTCGTAGAAACTAGTAAAACATATCCATCGAATAATTTTAATAAAATTCAGAAAGTTACTAATTTTCACCACTGAGCGGAATATCAAACTGCAAATCTTATTTAATTGTAGAAATAACCCGTTTAGCAGTTAAATTGTAATAAACGTTTTTCAAAAAAGAATCTTTAACTTAAGTTAATTCTTTTGTTAGTTTAAACTTAATAAGTTTTTTCTATAACTTTTTCTAACTGTGTTTAAAATATTATTAAGTAAATATTAACTGCACTGTTTGTTTATTTGTTAATTTTCGAAAGAATATTCAGTTACACAATATACATGACTGCGTCAGCGTTAATAAGAAATTTACTTTTTCAACTTTTTAAATTTAAAATTCCGTTAACAGGTCATGATTAATAAAATAAAAAATTTGAAACTAAAATTAGTGGTGATATTCTCTCATTACAGTAATTATTTTTTTACAGAACCCAGTTGAAGTGTGTTGATTCGTTGACACACAGAAACATATGTTGGTAGAATAGATGGAATTCTAAATTTTTATTTTTTAAATTTAAACTCTTTACATTTATATATCTATTTAAATTTTTTTTTCAAGAAATTTAGTCTATAAAAATTGAAATTTCATTAAAAAAAATGTTTAGACTTATACAATTTAATTAAAACACATTTATAAAAATTTATTCTACTTTTAGTTATTTTATAATATTGTTTTCTGATAAAAAAGATAATTTTTTATAGAGTAAGTTAGTTATGTCTGTAATATTTGTAAATAACAGATTTGAATTTTGATATACAATTTGTAAGTTCATAAAATTTAAATAAAATTTAAAGAGAACTTCAATTTTGATTCAGATGTTAGTATAGATGGAGTTATTACAATTTTTTCTTTTAAATTTTAAACTGTTTACATTTATATATCTATTTATATGAAAAAAAAATTGTTCAAGTAATTTAATCTATAAAAATTGAAATTTCACTAAAAAAAATGTTTAGACTTATACAATTAAATTAAAATATCTTTAAGTTTTATTTAAATGTTTGCCTGATGGTGCAGGGACTGTAATCATGGTTTTGAAATCTCTTGAGTTGAAAATTTCAAAAAATCAAGAATCAACTTTGTAGCCAACAGTTATACAAAAATAAAACAACTTAAATAAAAATATTAAAATATCATTAAATGATAAAAGAATAAATTGCCAGGTGGTGTTTTTGTCTAAAGATGATTTTGAAAACTCTCTGAATTGGACTTTTCAAGGTTTAAACCCAGTTGGTTGACACACTAACAAATAATACAACATATAATAATTTTTAGGTACCAATACAACATTATTTTATAACAACATAACACAAAAGCTTCACACAACATTATTATATACAATAAACTAAGTAAAATAAAACATAAGTGATTATACTATTTGACATTTTTTAAGTAAAATTGTACTTACTAGTTCAAAAGCAATACTTGATAAAAAGTTATTTACACTAAGTAACAATTTATAATGGGAACTAAGTGCATCTTAGTAAAAAGTTTCCTAGGAAAAAAAGCTACTTTAAAAGTTTACCTATTATGACGTCACAATTAAAATTTTATTTAAAATCTATTTCAGCTGGGCAAAAACGAACACTTTTTGTTACTGCAACTTTTTAATCTTTCAGTGTTGTAAATTCAACATTCTATATTCAAAGTTTATCAAATAACCAAAACAAAGTCAATAAACAACATTTTTAGTGATATTCTAATAATATTTTTTTCATTTTTCTTCTCTTCTTTTTTTCAGGGGGTTCACAGGAAACAGGAAATCAGTCAAAACACGCCCCTGCTACTTACTGCTTAATACTAACTGCAAGGATTCTTTCAATTTTATTAACATTATAGTCCTTACAACTCTAACTTACATCTTAAACAACTTAGACTACAACTTAGTTATTTTCAAATGTAACTACGTTAAAACTTTTACTAGTCAATTTACATTTTATAAAAATCTACGTTACAAGTATACTTTTGATTGTAACACCTTTAGACTAATAAAGTACTTATAAATGAAACAAATATTTATTTTTTTAAATTTAATTCTCATAAGAAATAAGAATTAAAATTGTATTTTATAGGTATAGAAATAAATCCATTTGAAAACTAAACTGAGAAAAAAAAAATATATATAAAATAAAAATTCATCAACAATTTTATAAACAAGTATAACATTTAAAATTTATTATTTTAAATGTGTATTCTAAATATAAGTTTTATTGTCAACGTTACAAAAAACCATACAAATTAGAAAGTATGAAACTTAAAACTTTACATGTCAGTAATAAAATTAAGTGACCTTCTTTTAGCTAAATGCTTAACTTGAACTAAAGACTCATAAAAGTAAAACCGTTTAGCTGTAGTCTTAAGTTTCGTAAAAAATCAAAATTTGTACTGATATTTCAGCTAAAAAGATGTATGTAAAAAAAAAAAGAATAAAAAAATTAATGCAATTAGTTGTTACTATTTAACAACAATTTATATTTTTAAAAACACGACGCTAAAAAAATTTATTATGAAAACCATAGTATGTATTTTTCAATAAATAATATTTCTTTCTTTAAGCAGCAGCATCAACCTAAGTCTAAAGCAAAAATGCAATGCTATATTGAGTATATATAATAATCATTGATCATGCAAAAAATCTCACTTACAAGAAAACATTTTAATGGAATTTATAAGGATGACACTGCCGATCTAGAAATAAGTAAAATCATTTATAAGTTCAAATACCACTGTGATAGTGTGTGTATAGGCAGAACGTCTTAGAGATTTTATATTAGAATAGACCAACATATTTCAAAAATCCCTTAGAAGATATTTGGACACGGGTTTGAAAAAACCATCTAACAGGTCATCGGCGAGTGCTGAACAATTATTAAACAATTCTGATTGTGCCAAGAATTGTAGTGATAGTCATTTTTCAATGATAAGTAAAGTACGTAATGATTATCATCTAAGTGTTTTAAAATTTTTACTTATAAAATCGTTTAGACCTAATTAATGCAAGCAACAGTACATTTATAAATCTAATATTTATAAGTTGTTATGATTGTTTTTTGTCACTTATTTTACTTTATTTGTTGTTTATTCAATTTTTATATTATTTATAAGTTTGCTTATCTTAGTTGAATTACGAATCAATTTATTACTAGTTCTGGACAAGACGTTAAAAGGTATCCGTGGTTTGCGACTCGATAACAGAAAGGTTCTTCGTGCACCAGGTCCTAGGATTAAATATTTTGAGCGCTTTTTTTGTCGCTCAATAAACTAAATATAATTCTATAGTTATAAACTATTAAAAAATCTCTAATTGTTTTGCTTAATTATGCTAAATGGTTACAATTGAATACTTTGTGATTAAACCTCTAACTGTTTATTTACTCAAAAACTAATTTTTAAATTAGTTGCTAATAAAAGTAGTAAGTGTCAGCTGAAATAAATTTTATTTGTTTGCTTTATAAATTCTTTTTTGAATTATTCATGTCTTAAATTTCTGTTTGTATATATGTAGCACAAAAAAGTTATATAATAGGTTAATTCTAACACTTATATGTAAAATTTAGTAAAAATAAGTTTTTGAGACAGTTTGTAATATATTGTTAAAATGTCTATAACCACTTCAAATACTTTATTATTGAGAGTCTACAATTTGAGACTACTATTTTCTAACGTAATCAAGTGTTGCTATTGATAAAAAAAATAATGTGACTACGTTAGACTAGGTTAATAATATTTATGATACTTTTTTCATACTTTTTAATATTACAAAAGTCTTCTATACAGAATAACTTATTTCTTATCACCTCTCTTATTATTGGAACAATTTGTTTTTATTTTCATAGAAGTTTAAATGTTTTGAAGACTTTACTTAACTATCTTTATAAAAATGTTTAATACGGCTAGAAAGTATGCAAGTTTGCTTAAAAAAGCTTTACTTTTAAAACTCTTTTAAAACTGTGAAAAAATGTTTGTAAAAAAATCAATTGTTAATTGTTTAAAGTAAACTTTAGGTTGTTAGAACTTAACGTCTACATTGCTTTAAAATATACTATAGAACAAAAGTTAGTTTTTATTACGGTAGTATTATTATATGTTTAAATTTTTAGAAAACAAATAAAGAAATTTAAATTCTCAACTACTAGAAGAGAAATAATCAATTTTAAAACTTACTTGAAATTTTTACTAAAAAACTAACGAACTAAATTTTAAATATAAGATTTAATTTATAGTGAAGTTAAAACTTTAATTAAGCTTTAAAATCAATATAACAACAAAAATAATAATAAGAAGAATACTCTAGTGTTATTTTAGTTTGTATCAGAATTCCTAAGCGTGTACATTTTCATAGTAGTGCCCAGTAAAAGTGTGATAAATATTTTAATATTCGGAAAATTACTGGTATGTCCAGTCTGGTAATCTTTTGATAATAAAGATCCTAACGAAACAAGAACATTGGAATAATCAATAAAAAAACAATTTACTTTAAAAGTTTTAAACAACTTCGTTGAACTGACAAATAAAGCAAACACTGTTAAAATTGATGTTATTATTTAACATTAAAAAAAAAGCTGCCTAATACTTTTTTAAACAGTGCTTTTTGTCCTTCTTATGAATTTTTATGTACTCTGTATAAATAACTACAATTACATTTGATTAAAAACAACTTTATAAAAAAAAATGTACTTCATAGTCACCTAATGTAAATAGTTTTTGCACAGAAGTGTTAAAACAGTATATAATAAAAAGACCAAACATTTTTGATAACTATAAAAATCTTAAATAACATATAAGAAACTAGTTTGTTTTTAATTGCTGTTTTTTCAGCTCCAAAGTTTATTATGTTTCTAAGTAATATAACCAACTAAGTCATTAAAAGACTAGTTTTTTGTTATGAAATATATCAACACAATAATCAAGTATAAACGTGAGTTATTTTCGAGGTCTACTGTGCTGAGCAATATTTGAAGTTATTTTTGAGTACTTATAATAAAGTTCAATTATTCAGATTTTACTAGTTTTAGTTAAAATTACGTACTCATGTTTTTCAAACTAAGACGCTTCTAGTTTAAATCTTACTGGAAACTTAAATGTCTTTTAAACAGCACAAACAAATCATTCAATCATATGTGTAGTAAATACCTTTACACAAATACTTTTGTTACAACAACACCATAGGTAAAAAAAAAGTAATTTTAAAAGTAGTGAAGTCTATTGTAACTTAATTTTTAACTTATCTTTTCGAAAACAACTTAAAAGAAAATTCCACAACAAATAAAAATTAACTCGATTGAACTCTTAGTAAATTTGGCTAAGTTTAATCAAACTAAATTCTTAATCTACATAAAAAAAATGTCTGATTTTACTTTTTTTTTAATTTTAGTATATAACATTTATTACATAAGATGATTTTAGAATGAGACTTGGTCTTTTAAACATTCTAGTTAATATAAAAATTAAAGTAAACAGAAAAAAAAAAAGTTACTCAAAAATTATTTAAAAACTCTGTATAGCAAGTTTTGTTTTTTTAAACATATCTGTAGTAATTATGTTGTTGAACGTACTACGTTCTTTTAAACAAAAAAGCTAGCATAGCTAGAAATAAAAAAAAAAAAGAGAGAAAGAAAACTAATGTTTAAGATGAGCAGTTAAAACAATACAAATTGTTTTTGCAGAAATTTTATATTTGTTTCGTTTAAAAAAATGTTGATCGTTCAGTAAAATTTTTTTTACAGATGAGTTTTATATAGTATTAGTTTTGTTTAATGTCATGTAAATACAAGCTTTCAACTAATTAATCTTATAGTTAAAAAAACTGCGAAAATCAAACAAAAAAAAATTCTCATTTTTATTGTTTTTTAATTTTAATTTTGTAGTGTTCATGTTATTAGCACCACAAGTGGTATTTATCAACAGCTGACAGACAACATATTAAATTGAATAAAATATTTAACAAAAAGAACTTACAAATTGTTAATGAAGCATTTTTTATACACACCTTATTTAATGAAATAAATAAATAAATACAAACTTAGTTAAAGTTTTATTTACATGGTCAAAAAGCTACACTACACACCACTTGTATATTTTTATTAGTTGTGCTAAATAAACAGATTAAAAATTAAATTATTTAAATTAAAAACAATCATAATATTTTGCTTTTTTATAACAAAAAAATGGAAACATCACAACTATGGTTAATTGACTGGCCTGGAGAAAGAATTTGTAGTCATCAAGCTACACACCATTAGCTCTGTAAACACTGATTTGAGCTATTCTATTTGTTTTATTAAAAAGAATAACTTTAAAATAAAATACCTAAAATAATGTTAATAAATATATTTAAAACCTACTACTGTCAAAATTGACCATGAAATTGATATTTTACAATGGGAACCACTTCCTTTTCTACCTTATATTTCCTCCTTATGTAACCTTGTACTTAATTTGTTCTATTATGTTTTTAGTAATATATATTGTTTATTGAAAGACAAAAAAATACACTCAAAATGTTTGGTCCTAGGGCCGCACAAAAAAACTATATATCTTTCAGTTCAAACTTGAAATTTTCCAAGGTTACTGCAGTCTTTTGATTCAATAAGTATTTCAGTCCATAGCTTAATTCCTCTATTAGTCAGGGATTACTTACCATATTAACTTTAACCAATTATTATAAAAAAAGTTTTTCCTTTAATGTCTTGTTAGAGGATTATATATTTTATGTATGTAAAATTAAACTTGAAATTAAGTATTAAAGTTTTTTTTTATATATATACTTAAAACAGGGTTTCCAAAAAACCTGGAATCCTGAAAAACCTGGAATTTAAAAATATTTTAACTTTTTAAGTAGTGAAGTTTTGATTTGAAACAAAAAATCAGTCATATAGATATTTTTCCTTGTCATCATCAACTTTTATTTTACAAAAATACATTTAAAATAGCCTTACAGTATATTTTCTATGTTATTATATCTTATAAAGCAGTTTTTTGCCTTAAAGTTAATTTTAAACTAAATATAGACCCAACAACGTGTAGTTTCAAAAACCTGAAAGAAATACAGAACACCTGGAAAAAATTTATCAAAAACATTTAGCAACCCTGATACAAATACCCATTTATGTAAAAACAAATTTACAGAACTTTTAATAAATTTTATGCTATTCACCTTTTTAATTATTTTTTATAATGAAAGCACCTAAGTGCCCATAAGTTACTTTTTTTTTTCAACACAACTTACCATATTTACATTGACTCCTGAAAATAGAATTAAAAACAAAGTATAACTATAAATAAAGTATAAATTTTTCTCTTTAACTTTTTGAAATACTAAATGTTTTGTTCAGTTACTCATTTAATTTCTACATATACTGATACATTTACACTATTAACAATTGTAACAGGGTTCGTGCGCATCAGGCTAAGTCAGGCTTAATCAGTATTTTTGAAAAAATATGAAAAACGTCAGGCTAAATCAGTTTTTTATTTAGAAATTTGAGAATCTCAGTTTTTCTCACTTCAAATGCTTGAAAATTTTGATTAAAAAAGTATTGAGAAATCTTTTTGAGATCAAATTGAAAGGTGAGTTTATTTCTAAATAAAGATTTAGTTATTAAAGACAAAATCAGTCAGTATTTATAAATATAAATGCTTAACACCTTTTGTTGAATCTCTAAAAACAATTTAAGAACCTTCATTAATTTGTTTTGACTAGATTATATACGTCATGATTATGAAAATTTGTTAAAAAAATACAGTTTAAACATTACAGTTCAGTTCAACAATTTAGCTGTTTGTTTGAATTTGTTTACATCAGCTATGTTTTTCAGAGCTTAGTTAGTTGAACTGTTTTAATTTCTAATTTAAAGGCTTTATACCAAATACCTTTTAGATTAAAACTCTTAGCAGTTTATTTGTATATTTTACTGTTTGTTTAAAGTTATTAGAAATATTCACAACACTAAAACTTAGCTTTAAGATATAAGTACTAAGTTTTGTGGGAGTACAAATTTTAGGTACAATTCATTTTTCTTTACAAGAACAAAACATTAAAGGTTTTTTTTATTTAAGTGTGAGCTTTTTAAATATGATACTACGTCAACAACCACTGTATTTATTTAGAGTTTAGGATTTATAACTATGTATAAATTTTAAGTATTAGTCAAAGTACTATAATAAACATTTTTACTTATTTTAATACTTGTGTAAGCATTTCATTTTAAATTTTAATAAAATACGACAATGCACGTCGTTTTATTCTAAATCTTCTAATTATAATGTTTTTACTTAGTGGTTAATTAAATTGAACAGTTGTGTTTAGTAATATGTATTAAATTTTTTCACTAGTAATAGATTAGAAATAACACTTATTTTAAGACTTATCACTGAATTTGTTATGTGCATAGGGGGGGGGGGGTAAACACCTTTTTTTGGTTTTTGATCTTATCTTATATAGTTTTTACTAAGCTACAAGATCAGGGTTGCCACTCGGTCAGGAAAAGTCAGGAAATCAGGAAAAGTCAGGAAAATTTTTAAAAAATGACAAAAGTCAGGAAAAGTCAGGAAAAAATGGGGGGTTTTGAAAAAAGTCAGGAAAAGTCAGGAAATTTGATAAAATTAAAAAAAAGTCAGTTTAAATTTATCAAATTCCTTGTTTTTCAAAGCCTTCAAATGGTAAAAATTAATTAAAAGTCCTTTAAAGTCAGAAAAAAATTACAAAATTTTCCTAGAAATTTACAAAAATATTTATTTTTATTTCCAATGCCTTCACCTGGTATAAATTAGTAAAATATCCTTTACAAAACTGCAAAAATTTTCTATTAACTTATTGAACAAGTACCCTACTTGAACAAGCAGATTTTGTAAGCTTTTTAGTATTGATGATCTGTAGCAAGGACATTTCCATAGTGAAACAGTGATATATACACAAAAGTTTATCAAGCATAATTTTAGAATCAAAGTGTTTTTTGTTTAAATAATTGAGTTCTTTATAACTAAGCAGTTAGTTAAGTATTTTATGTAACAAGTTAATGTGTATACTTTACCTCTTTATAATTTTTTCAAAGTTATTTAAATTTATAAATTAAGTTATAAGAGAGGTATATGCCAAGATTAGATTTACTTATTATGTGTATTTTTTGTAGAGTAACTTAAGTTTTTAAAGTAAATAAGAGTATATTTATTTGTTACAAATTTTATACTAAATGATAAGAGGAAATATTTTATACAACAGATATATAGTTTATAGCGAAAGGTGTTTACATGATTTTATCTGCCAATTAATTGCTAATAACAAATATTTTTTTCATTTAAACGGTTTATTGAGCAATGCTTTCAAAATTTAACCAATTTCCTTGTCAAAACAAAATAAATACTCACAAAAATTAATTAATCAAACAAAATACGAGTAAACTAAAGAAGCAATCAATATAAAACTAATCAGACTAATCATAAAAACTAAAATAGATAATTAGAACAAAAATGGACTATTTAAAACCGTTAAGTGTAATTCTGGATCCTTTATCAGGACCTAGTTGGTGGTTAAGTTTAGGTTTAATTTTTTTAATCATAATAGCCTTTACCCAATATTTATTTTAACAGTTTATTACAAACAAAACAATGTTTCACTCCTATACTTGCATATAGGAGATCCTCAGTTGTTGTAAATAGGTCTGAAAAAATTTTTTGAACAAAATAAATGGAAGTAAAACAAAAAATAAAAACTAATGGTTTAAAAGCAAAAAAAAATCTTAAATATACTAAACTTAAGTAAAAAAATTTTTTAGTTTATGTTACGCTTTTAAGAATTTTGTTGGTTATAAATCTCCTTAAAGACATTTAAGTCGAGAACTTTAAATTGTTTGATTTTAAACAAGTTACATTATAATAGCCTTTACTGCAAGTAAAACATTTCTATTTTTACAAAATTTAATTACCTCAAAGCAATTAAAAATATCATTATGATTCTGACAGATTCTACATTGTTCTATATGTGAAAAAACTGCACTATTTGTAGGTTTTGTATGTTCTTTAATTCTGACAAACAGTTGTCGCTCCGTTTCTCCAATATATTGTGTATCCAGGTCACCTGGACATTGAAACTTATAAACGATGCAATTTCTGTAGAGTTTGTTGATCTTTTCTTTCAATGAAAAATAGTTTCCAACTTTAGATGTTCTGAAAGCTACTTCGATATTAATTCCAATTGTTTCCAAATTTTTTGTTATATTTCTGCTCAATTTTTCTGAAACCTTTTTTATATAAGGAACTGTTAAATACCTCTTTTATCTCGTGTACATTTTAGGTTGAATTTTATTTAGAAGACCTGTTTCTAATTTGCTAACGAATCAATTGGCCAAAAGGGGGGCCAATGGCGATCCTATAGATAGTCCACCTATTTGTTTGAATACTCGATTATTAAAACAGAAGATGCTCTGTGAGCAAGTTTTCAGTATGTTCTTGAATACCTTTTTTGTTATTTTTGATTTTGTGAATACTGAAAGATTTTCTTTTGAGTATACATCGTTTGCTACCATGTTTATCGTTTCCTCTAATGGAACACATGTATATAGACTTTTTATGTCAAAGTAAAATCAACTTTTCTAAATCAGTATTTTCTAAATCAGTTTTCTAAATCAGTTTTACAAAGTGAAACTTTTTTAAATCAGTTTTACTTATATAAATTGTTCACTTAGTTTAATAAAATACTACCCAAAATATATAGTTTACTTTTTTATGTCTTTTTTTTTACAGTTACTTAAGTATATTCTTTTTTAATTGATTTTTAGTTTAAGGATTTAATATTAAATAGTTTGGGTAGTATTTTATTATACTAAGTGAACACTTATATAAGTAAAACTGATTTAGAAAAGTCAGGAAAATTTTGGTAAAAAGTCAGGAAAAGTCAGGAAATTTTTCTCAGCTTGATGAGTGGCAACCATGCAAGATGCTTTTAACAGGTTTAAATATTTGATAATAATTTTTGAGATATAGCCGGTCAAAATCGGAGCCAACAATAGGTTTCTTATGGGAGGCGCAAACTAAAACGGCAAAAATAGACTATTTCACTAAAAATCTACCTTCTCCTACGTTTTTTGAGATAACTACCTCAAGTTTTTAGGACATGTTCCTTGATATATTTTGAAAATTCTGTCGGAAGGAATTTAAAAAAAAATAAAAAATAAAAATTTTATATAACAAATAAACAAAAAAAACAGTTTTTTTTGTTATAAAATTTTAATTTTTTAATTTTTTTTAATTCTGTTCCTACAGAATTTTTTAAATATTGCAAGGAACATTTCCTGAAAATTTGAGGTAGTTATCTCGAAAAACGTAGGAGGAGATAGATTTTTAGTGATTTCTAGTTATTTGCTGTTTTAGTTTGAGCCTCCCATAAGAAACCTATTGTTGCCTCCTACTTTGACCGGCTATATCTCAAAAAATATTTAGAATTTTTTAAATCTGTAAAAAGCATCTTGTAGGTTAGTAAAAACTATATAAAATAAGATCAAAAACCAAAAAAGGGTGTTTACCCCCCCCCCCCCCCCCCCTCCCCCCCTATGCCCTTATGTTAAGGGCATAGGGAGGTAAATCACCTATTTCACAATTTAGTCTTATTTTATTGAGCTATGAGTTACTTTTTGCAGACTTTTAAAGCTCAAAATATTTTTGAGATAAAGCTGGTTGAAGTCAGAGACTACAATAGTACTAATCAAGACCCCCCAATACCTAAAATGAATTCAAAGGGGATTTTCCTTACTTTAAAAAAATGTCAGGCTAAATTGTTCTCAGTCAGGCTAAATGAATAAAATTTCGCGCACGAACCCTGAACATCTAAATTATAATAACTATTTAGTTTTTTATTATTGTTTTACCTATTTTGACATATCAAAATTTATGTTTTTCCTTAAGTTTTAATTTGTAGGATGAAAGAGCATGCACGAACTTTTATAGGTTTTCATTAGTATCAGCTTTTACTAACTTTTAATGAGGATTGAAATGCTCTTTCTTTTCTACTAATAATAATACATATATATTTTTCTTATTGTTACTGTATTTTACTTTCAAACATTGGACCTAGGCATCAAAATCTTGGCAGCTTAAACAGTTCACATACAAAAGATAAGACAAAAAAATATTTATTGATATCTGGAAAGTCCAAAATAAATGAATTATCCTTACTGCTTTGGCTTTAGAACAAGCATGTGATTTTCTACTTTGTTTTTATGTTCAACATCTTCACATTGTCCCATCTCAGATTTAGAAATATAAAAAGCTAGTTAGACTTATGGTTAGCAATTTAGAAATTTTTGATTTAACAACCTCCATTTTGAAAGCAATTACTGTTGTAATTAATAGATAAAAACAGCTATGATTTAAGGTGCACTAAACATAAGTTTAGAAAGTGGTGTTTTTTACTATAGAAGTTACACAAAAATCTTTTGTGACTTGGTTTATGTCACCAAGTAAGTTAGGTAATATTGAATTATACTTAGGAATTAGGTGAACCATGTGAAGCTCTAACTGTAATTTTTTTTTTTTAATCACCTTACAACTGAGTTAAATAAGTGCATTACCCATAATCTGTTTAACAATCATAGATTTTACACCAAAGCAACTTGTTGAATTTTACAAGAGAGGCTTTGTTTCTAACTTTCATACAAAAGATTACCTTGAGCTTGTTCAATTGTGTATTATCTATTTAATGATTATCTTTAATGTCTACCCTTTTACAAAACCAGCTGGTATCAGTAGAGAAAGATGGAAGTACAAAATTTATACACCTTAAAAATTTTCTTATTGTCATAACTCATATAGTATAAAGCTATTGTTAAGTATTCAGTTTTACAACAACTTGTATGATTTATGTAATTCTGTATTTTTTATGTTTTATGGTAGATTACATCTCTGGTAGCATATGAAGCCCAGATTCTAAAAGGTTTGATTTTTTCAATAGTTGTTTGCTTATGTTTGTTTTGATAAGTTATGTGCATCTACTGCACTAAATTTTTTGTCATGTTGATTGTATTATCTGACTAGGTAACTTGTTCTATTTTACTTGCTTAGTAGTAAAAAAATAACAGTGTTGCCACACACTAACTCAGGACAGTTTGATTTTTTTGAAAATCTCAGTATAATTCAGTACAGTTTGATTTTTTATCTCAGGATGACTTCAGCCAGTTTAGTTTTATTATAAAAAACGTAGGATAGTTTTGAAAGTTCTGAAAATCTCTGGCTAGTTTATTTTCTAGACTTTGAATGAGATTTAGTTATCTAATTTCAATAAATTGTTTTTTTTTTATAACTAGTCTTGTTGAAGAACTTGGTTTTTATTGATTTTGATAAATTAAAATATTTTTTAAGGATTTGAAAAAACTCAGGATGATTCAGAACATTTTAAGGTGAGCTAGGAGAGTTTATAGACTCAAAGAGTTGCGACCCTGTAATAATTTAAGATTAAGAGACATTGCTTCAAAATTTATTTTATTGTTATTTAAGCTTTTAAATACCAAATAAGTTTTTTGAAGGTAGTTGTTTCAAAAAAGATAATAAATAGTTTTCACTTGATAATTAAATAGTTTTATACAATTGTAAGTGTGAGCAAGAATGGTCTAAATGTATTAAGTATAAAAAACCAAGAAAATAGTAAATAATATGCTTCAGGGTTGTCAAAAAACCTGAAATCTTTAAAAAACCTGGAAGTTGACAATTTTGACAAAAATAATTACAATTCAAGAAATTGAAAAAAAAAAGGAAAACCTGGAGTTATAATCAATTTTTACATGTAAAACAATAAAATCTTTATAAGTTACAAAATATCTATCATATATGTATACTTTAATTATTTATTGGTATCAACAAAAATTTTATTTGTATTAAAAACTAAAGTAGCAGTAAAAGTTAGTATTTCACTATATTTTTAATATTTCTATATTATTTAAGGGCATAGGGGAGGGGGTTCCAACATTATTTTTACAAAAATTAACATTAGTACTTATTTCAAAGCTTAGAGTGTATATACTATAAAATACTTTTTATAGAAATGAAAAATTTAAATAAATTTTGAGGTATAACAAGTTTTGTGAAAAAATTCCAATACAACTTAAAGGAATCAAAAATTTGCAAGGCCAATTTTCTCGGAATTTTGAAAAATATACTAAAAATTTATCTCATATCAATTTAATTCAAATTTTTAGGAAGTGTAGTTTTCAATATTACAAACAATTTGTAAGAAGCAAATTTAAAAAAAAATTCAAAAAAAAAATTATGACCAGAATTAAAAAAAAAAAACTTGTTTATTTTTAATAAAAAAGAAAATTTTTTTTACAAAAATTTAAAAATATATTTCCTAAAAGTTCTTTAAAATTTAATAAAATTAACTCTGAAAAAGTTTTAAAACAATTGCTATAAAACTGAAGGAGTCCTTTTAATTTGCGCCTCCCATAAAGAACCTTTTGAAGGCTCTAAATTTGGTTGCTTATATCTCAAAAGTTACTTTTAATTTTGACAAGCAATAAAAAGTAACAAGTAGTCTATCTAACCATATAAAAATAAGACTTGAAAAAAAGTGTTTTAAAGATAAAGTTTCTATAAGAGTGATTATTTGCAATATTTAATTAAAATTAAATTTGTTATATTTTCATTTTAGATATATGTTAAATGATAATAATTTTCGCTCAAAGATTTAATTGAAAAATAATAGTCACAAACACTACTTTATACTATAAATATAATATTTAAGTAAGTTTTAAGTTGTTCACTGATAATATTGAAACATTTTTAAAGGGTATTATGGCTAATAATGATGCATTTTTACGCCAAAAAATGCATGGTAAGTATGCCCACATGGACGTTGCAATCAATGACATCAACCAAGCAATTTACCATTACAAAGATTTAAGAGTTAAGTGTGATAATTTTTTTTATAATGATGGTACTACAAGAGAAATGATTAATTTGTGTGGTACAATTCCTGTATCTTACAAAAATAGTGTTTATAATATACCAGTTATTTTATGGATTCAAGAGCAACATCCTTATACCGCACCAATTTGCTTTGTACAGCCAACAAAAACAATGCAAGTAAGACAAGGAAAACATGTTGATGGCAATGGTAAACTTTTTTTGGACTATTTACATAATTGGAACTCTAGGTCACACAACATAAGTACACTTATTCAAAACATGAGAGCAGCTTTTGGCCTGGAGCCGCCTGTGTTTTCAAAGCAACCTCAAAGTCAACCAACTCACTCGCCTGCTTACCGAACTGGCTTTCCACGCATGTCTTCACTGCCATACCCAACATCTAACCCCCAAGGTCCTCCAACTCGAAATTATCAGCCTGCAATGCCAATGCCTGGAAGTATTCGTCCGCCATATCCACAATCAACACAACCTGCTAATTACTTGCCATATCCAACTTACCCAACTGGTCAGCCAGTCCCAAACACTCCCTACCCAACACCAACCCCAATTGGACAACGTGATGTAGCTCTTGATGACAACATGATTCTTGCTTCACTCAGGTCAGCAGTCAATGACACGCTTAAGAGAAGAATGCGTGACACTTACACACAGGCTACAACTGAACTAAAGAGTTTTCAAAAGACAGAGTTAGATTTGAAGAATGGTCAGCAGAAAGTCTTAGAGATTGAAAAGATGTTGAAAGACGAAATAAGACAAGCTGATCAAGCTTTGGAATTGCTAAAAGAAAAAAATGTAACAATGAAAGATGAAATAGATCAAACTCAAAACAAGCAAGACAGTCTTTCTCCTGATGATTTCGTTCAAACTACAACTCCTGTTTATAAACAAGTTGTAAATTCCTATGCTGAAGAGCAGGCTATTGAAGATTTAATCTATCATCTTGTGGTAGCTACGGATAAAGATATCATTGAATTAGATGTGATGTTGAAACATGTTCGATCCCTCTATAGAGAACAGTTCATGCTGAGGAGGGTTATTGATAAGTGCCGAAAAACAGCAAGATTAGAAAATGCTTATTAAGTGATACCTTTTTCTAATATGAAACTGATGTATGGTAAAATAGAATAGTTTATGCTTGCTTTTTTCACTTAACTAGTTACCCATTTTATATTTTGATAAATTAAAAAACCTGAAGAAGAATCTGTTCTTATAATAAAAAATTGTTTTACTTTTTTCTTATTAAAATAATTTATTTTTAAAAGGTTCTTTAACTTGTTCGGAACTGTACACCACTAAAATTGCAATACGTGTAAAATATATTCATAAAATATATTTTAAAATGTTAATTTTCTAAGCTTTCCGGTTTATTTATGTTTTGCTTTTATTAGATAACTCCTTTTAAATGTTGTTGTTTTGTGTCTTTGTTATGGTATAAGCACTTTTTATAATTTTTTTAAATTTCTTTTTTCATTTCATATTGTAAAGTTTTAAAAACAATGAAATTCTTATATCTCTCGTCATAATACTTAGTGGTATTTTTTACTGTAAGTGCAGTTACACTTAAAAACTAAATAGTTTTAACTTTAATTATATATCACTTCTATTTATTCTACCACTGATTTTTCTTTTATTTGATATAAATGTTTCTTCATAAAACTATTCGTAATAAAGATCCTAAAGGAGCTTTATGTCTTATTTAAATGTTGTAGTAGATAACTTCTTAAAGCAAGTATACTTTTAAGGTTGTATTATTATTCTGTAAAACAGTAAGACTATAACAAATAAACTAGGTAGATCATAAAAAGAATATTTTTAAATTTTAATAATAATTTAAATAAAACCATATATACTTAAGACCCTTAGGTAAGCAGGTCGTAAATTAAAAGGAACGATTTAAATACTTAATTTTAGATACAAATTTATAGTACAATTTTTTTTAAACAAAAACATTAGGCAGTGGATTTTTTGACAGATAACACCAGGGACGTAGCTTGGTACGTTTCTGCAGAAATGTATACTTTGTGCGAAAAAACTTACTTTTAATTCAGCTTGAAAAGACTCTGCTTTCTTAGCTTTTAGTATTCATTTATACTTAGGTATGCACTCCTGAGAGATAATTTTGACATATATGCACTCTTTAGCATTTTTAGTGTCGTAAAAACTAAACGAATGAAATACATCCAAAATGTAACATTTAGCGCGTTAAAGCTATAATTTGACAAAAAGCTGCATTGCAAAATTGATTCTAATGGAAGCTGTAGCTTCAAAAATCAAAATCATACAATTTTATATCAAAAAAAATTTGCATTAGTTGTTGTAACTATTGACTACGTTAAATGCTTGATTTTCAAAACAATATAAATGTTTTTGAGTTAAATTGTGATTTTCTTATACTTTTTTAATGAATGTTTTCTGGGTTTACACAAGTGGCAACACATAAAGAGTCATAGAGGGTGTGGAGCAAAATAAATGCCTTGTATACACTTATCACTCGTACTTCAACATTCCATTTTTGATGTATTAACATAACTGCATATTTTCAGATTAAATTCAATAACATTAGAGGTAGCTTAAGTTGCTGTGTTCCCGCTAGGATGTTATCACGCGTCATTTCAGATGTTTTAATTTTTGTAGATTCGTAACTTTTTTGAGCTAGCTACGTCCCTGGATAACACTAAAATATGTTTTTGACAATTAAATTAATTAAAACAAAACTTTGAAGTCAGCCCACAGGCCGCTGAATTAGATCAGCCACAGATTAGAATTAGATCAAATCTCTATAATATATCTCGATCACTAAAACTTTAAGTAATCGAGATTGTGTAAGAGTTGATGTTAAAGAATAGGATATCATGACCTCCAAGTTAGGATATCATGATAAGGTAGTTTGTTTTTAACTACTCTATTTTTTAAATTAAGATTGGTGTATTTTATTTTTCTTTATGAGTAACTTTTAACAAGTTCTATACTTTTTATTTTTCTTAAATGCATTAAAATTGATTTTAGTTATCAAAAAAATTGCGACTAGTTCTTCTTAAGTTAAACATTTAAAGTTTGATTTTACATATAAAAATTTAAATGAAACAGTTTAAATGAAAAAAATTAATTTGATTGATTTCAATACACTTTTTGTATACTTGTTTTATCATTGGCTTTATTGAATTGCAAGGATTGCAATTTATTAATTAATAACTTTTGTATAAAAATATACTTGTTTACTCCTATTAGTTATATATTTAAAAAGTTTTTATCGCTTTTGCAAAAGTATGTATCATATAAAAATTTAAACGTAAACTGTACAAGCGTATATTTACAAACCTGATCTTAAGGACTTGAACACATTTTGATTAAAAACAAATAAAAATCCGGTCCCGGCTGATTCTTGACTTGTAAAAGATGGTTCTATTAGGTTCCAGTTTAACCTTTTGCCTTCTATTTAAATTATTTGCCGTGTCTTGAATATAAATTAAGGTTTTTTTTTTATACTCAGAACTTATAAACCTGAAAATAATATTCAACAACTTGATTTGAATTATTTGTTTTTGATTAGACAAGGATCTGTATTAATTTTTAGAGCCTGACAAGTTTTCTTTAAATCAAATAAATCAGATTTATTAATTGCTGGCTTGCAGAGTTGGCGGAATGCTTATGTTGCTAGGCAAACATTTGTTTTAACTTATGTGGCCTTCAACTGATTGAAATTTGGCAACTGTGCTGTTTTATATCATCTTCCTCTAAATTTGCTATTCTATCGGGAGTGAAGCAAAATACCCTCGGAAACTTATTTTTATCATTATAATTCTTTCCTTATTTACTTTAATGGTAATTCAATAAACTACTGATAGTAATTCTAAAATATTTATCCTTCTAAAACAACAAGTTTAGTAATACGTAGTAGTGTAGTTCCTAAGTCCTGAACAAGACTTTAAAAGGTATCCGATCCGTGGTTGGCGAGTCGATAACCGAAAGGTTCTTCGTGCACAAGGTTCCTGAGACCAAATATTTTGAGCGCTTTTTTTCTGTCGTTCAATAAACTAAAAGAAGTATATATTTTAAACTAGTTACAGCAATTTGAAAGGTTTTTCGTTTTCCATTTAAAGCAGTTACTAAAAAAATAAATAGTTTTCTTTTCTTTTTTCATACAAACAAAAAAAAAAAGCAAGTTCTTTGTAAATGTAGCTTGTAATCGTATCAAAAATTTAAACTGAGAATTTATGTAAGTAGTGTTTTTTTTAATGCTTACACTTTTTGTTCGTTTTTAATAATAAAGTATTTCAACAATACTAATGATATTTTTATAAACACATGAAAAGTAGTGTTCAAACTGTTTTTTTAATTAAATGAGTACTAATAAGTTACTTAATTATTGTGTGAAAGCATGTATTTAAATTACATTACAACAACCTAAAACTTTTAGGATCCGGTAGATCACTTCATGAATGCAAGCAATAAAATTTTTATAAATAAATATTTTGCTACTTAAAAACATCTTCGAAAATATTTTTTATAAAAACTAAAAACTCTGTACGAAAATTATTTTTTCCACAATGTACTTTTTAGAAGCAGCTAACCAAAAAAAAAAGGTTTCCACTATTTTCTAAGTACTCTAAGCAGATGTCACGACCTTTTGTACTGGTGTTGTCTTCAATCTCAATCACTATTGTGTAATTTCCACGATTTAAGTTCGCTATAATCGAACTTGAACAACTATTAGCTTTATTGTCCTTTTTAACCAAACCCGAATAAAAAATAGAACATTCAACGTCCATTCTCCTATCTGATTTCTGGAGAACATTTAAAAGGACTTCTGTTTTATCTTGGTTAATTATTAAATCGTAACAATTTATGTATTTACCTTTACTTTTCTTTGTAGCCTAGGAAATAATCTAATCAGTCGACCAAGTATTTTCGAACTCAATTAAAGATTTGATTCTATCATGTTTAAAAAGGTTATTTTTAATGTAAGAAATAAGAGGCAAGTCTGTGTTATCCAAAAATACCTTTCTAGAAATAAATAATGTCCTACCATAAGGGTTATAAAGTTAAGTTTAAAAACAAAACCATAGCGTACGTCAACTAAAGTGTACCAATAGCTTTCTTCAGTGAACAATACTGTCATCTGAGATTTAGTTTTTAGAGCTGTGTATGACCAAACCATTTACTTTAAAATCAGAAACGTTGTTTAAATGCCTGCAGTTTTTACAATAATTTCCATAGAATTCAAATAACTATTTGCGAAACTCGTTAAAACGTGATGTCCATGAGTTTCTATTAAAAATTTATAATTTTCATCAAACAGCAACTGAATCAACGCTTTTTCTAGTATTGGACCTGCCAAATTGCCATTTTTGGAGCTTCAGTAGTATATCAAATTTCAGTTTTTGTAAGTAGGTAATTCGTTAAATACTACTTAGTGAATTTTTCCAAACTTGTAAAGGTTGAACTCGAATTCCGGCTTGGAGCTGCTGTACTTGGCAGCGAGGTTGCAATTTATTTTTTGGCATAAATTGGCTGAATAGCTTGCGGTTGCTAGGCAAAGTCGCCATTGCAGCAACCATTCCGCAATTTCCCAAGTTTCTCTGCATAAAGTTGTGCTTTGTTACGTCACAATTCAGATCGACGTTGAGTTCTTTATGATGTAATGTTCGATGATTTTTTGAAGAAAGCCTAAGACGACCAACGCTCCTGTTACAACTTTGATACCAGTTTCAAAAATTTTGCTGAAAATATTTATTTTTAATGCACACTAAAAACTTATAATTGATTTGTAGGATTCATTACTTATTCCTATATCAACGACCCCTGAATGAATTTGTTTCGATTTATTCGGTTTACATACAAATATAACAAGAGCAATTGTTATAAAGCGTATGGAAACATGTGAAATTTTATTTAACCGGTTTTTTTCTTCTAAAGTTTTAATAAAAATTTGCTGGTAAAAACTGAAGTAAGCAAAACTTAGACTATACTAGCGTATCAAAGTAAAACATGCTGTAATTTCTGGCACTCTGATTTTAATTGGACTTTAGTTTTATTCAAAACTTGAACTGAAATTAAATAATGCATAACCAAATCGTATAAAATAATCTGTACAAAACCTAAACAGCGTAGTTAAAATTAAATGTTTAGGATCCAATTGTATTTTCTTGAAGTTTATATTTTTGAATGCCAATTTTGTAACTTGAACACGTAACTATATACTAGAGCAGTGCCTCTGAACCTTTTTCTAGTGACGGAACCTTTTTCCAAGATTTAACTTTTCCGCGGAACCCCTAATTTTAATTTTACATAAAATGTTTAATATAATATTTCCTGCAAAAAAAAATAATTTCAGTGAAAAACAAACTTTTTAGCAAAATTATATCATTGTTAGAAATCATACCAATTGTAATAGTATTAAGTTAAATCAAACTCAAAGTGCGCCAGAGGCAATAGGTATTTTATGATTCTATAATAAATTAACGTAAACAAACATGATTAATTGCTACGTCATAAAAATATTTTCCTGCTTAATAAAAAACAAAATGAGAGCTACAAACAATAACGAAATGAACATGAAAATCAACAAGCATGTCAATGCGCGGCTGGATTTTGGATAGACTGAGACGGAGACAGGCAGATAAGGTTGGAGTCAGCATATAGTTCCTTTGCTTCGTTTTAATGTTTGTTACATGCGAAAAGCCGGACTCGCAAAGATAAGTGGTGGTGAATGGTAAAAGATATTTTACTGCACGCTTTGCTAAGACGGGGTACTCTGAAATCGCACATACCAAAAATCTAAAAGCTTCTTCAATTTGAAAGTCAATTAAAAATTTCTATCTTCAGATAGTTGCGGCAATTCGTTTTCTGTATCTGTAGGAAGATTCACTTCTTCTGAAGCAATATCACACATAAAAGGTATCAAAATCCATAAATTTCCGATGCGAACATTTTCAGGAAAATAATAATGAAACTTTATAGACAAAAGATCAAGGTGGTTGTATATTTCGTCAGAGAAGTTGAATTCTATGTATTTTTCATGGGCCTCATCAAACTGGTGAAATATCGCAAAATACCATTGCTATCCTTTTTCTTCCAAAAGTTAATTCTATTTTTTAACGCCTCAATCTTGTCTGTCATGACAAAAATGGAATTTTTCTTACTTTGCATGCTTAAGTTCAAAGCGTTCAATTCTTCGAAAATATCGGTGAGATAAGCTAGCCTGGCCAAAAAAACATCATCTTCAAAGAGATTCACTAATTCTGAGCCTTCATCTTTAAAAAAGGTGAACACCTGCTTCTTTAATTCAACGAGTGGAACCAGTGTCCGCCCCTTCGACAACCAGCGAACTTCGTTGTGATAAAGAAGTCGCAGATGATTAATGAATGCTATAGTTATATATGTTTTCTTTTTTTTTTAAGTTTTAAGATTTATGTTGTTTTTTCTTTCAAATTTCTTTTTTAAATTTCAAAAGGCTTCACGGAACCCCTGAGAGGCGTCGCGGAACCCTAGGGTTCCGCGGAACCCCATTTCAGAAGCACTGTACTAGAGCTTATAGTTATTTTTGATAAAAAAAACTGGATTGTTTTAAATAAAAAATTTTCAATTAAATCGCGTTTCTAAATAACCCTATTGGACTGAAACTAGTTCAGTGTTGAACAAGTTAATTTAACAGATGCGATTTGATTTGGATTCAAAATGATCAGATGAGAGGTTATTTTATTAGAAGTTGATCAGATTTAATTGATTTGGGTGGGAAATCAATGGCTCATGTTGATTATAGATAAAGTTGTACATAGTTCTTTTTAAAGAACTAAACGAAATCTTACTTTATCTCGTGAGAAAAACTAGTTGACTTTATTAGTATATAAGCTCTCAAAAGACATCTTTATTAACATATAAAAACGAGTCCTAACACTAGAACAGGGTTTTCCAAAGTAGACTAACCTTTTTGAAAGTTTTAACAGTTCAGTAAAAAAACAAAAGATCATTTCAAATAACAAAAAATGTATATTTTGTAACATAAAAGTTTTTTAATTTATTGCTTCAAAATGTCAGCGATTAGCAAAAATACCTAAAAAAGTTTAAAAAAGATTATTTGTTTATTAACAAAAACGATATACTATTATAAAGAATAATTAGCAAAGTTTATATAAAAATGTGTTAAAAAAATGTTTTATTACAGAAATCTTTAAAAACAAGCGAAATTTAGTTTCTTATTTTTTTTTAGTTTGTTTAATATGATCTATGTAGTTATTCACTTGAAATGATCTAACGCTAAAAAGACACTTTTTTTCATGATAATGAATTAGCCTAATATCAACCGCTGTAGTGTACACGGATTTGTTTTAAATTCTTAAATAAAGTCAAGGGCGTATTTGACTAGTTTTTTGGAGCCCCTAAACCCCCTGAAAAAATAGCAGGAAAAAAAAGTTAAAACTATTCACTTAAGCAAAATACTCACATGAAAATTTACACAACTTTATAGATTTTGTTTTGCCTTTTTATAAAATTTTAAATAGTTAACGTTGAATTTATAAGATCTAAAGATTAAGAATGTATCACCATTTGCTTTTCACTAATAGAGCTGTCAGCTACAAGAGATTTAAAATAAATATGTTTGAGGTGTCATGAAAGAGCCTAATTTAAATTCCTTATTTTAAGTTGAAATCAAAATGTTTACATAAGTGATAGATTATTATTATGTATTATTTTTGAATTTCAATGTAAAACTTTACTTTAAAATTATTGAATATTAAGTTTTGTGCTTGTATAAGGTGAATTAAAACTAAAATTTGATAACAATAAAGCAAGTTTTCCAAGTTTCAAGTATGATATTTGCATAATAATATTTTTCAAGTTTAAAAAGTTTCACTAAATATTAATCATATCATTTCAATTACTCGACCACGACATTAAATTATGATATTAAAAAACTTTCTTTAAACTTTTAATCAACTCAAAAAACATTTTCATTTATTTAACATTAAAAAATGTTACTTAATTTTAATGCTTAAACCGTTATATTTTTTAATTATCGCGTCATTTTATATAAAATAAATTACTTAAAACTAAAAAACTTTATAAACTAAAGATAATAATAACAAACCTAAACTGTACATTTTTATTATTAATCTAACACATGTTTCTGTGTTAGTTAAAAAGAGAAAGAGTAATGTTTAAATTTGTTATCATTATATACTCCAGTAAACTTGTTTTGCTAGGATATTTATTAGCAAACGATTTTCTTAAAACTTTGAATAATAAAACAAAATATTTTTAAATGTAATAAAAGTTAAAATACAAATATTGAAGAAAAGTTTTAAAGGACACAAAGTACAATTTTTAAGTTGTCAGTAACAACATTAAACTTTTAAACATTTATTCTAGTTTTAGTTATAATTAATTTTTTTAACGACTAAATTTTTACAGAATAAGTTAGTAATCATAATATCTGTATTAGTTAAATAAATTAAGAATTAAAAGTAATTCCTTCTAAACTTTTCATTTGAATCAGTAAAAGAAAGAATAAAAGTAAAATTGACATTGGATATAGTATAATCTTAATTTTGATAATACTTTTTTTTATTCAAATTACAAAAAAATCACTGTAACATAACAGTAGACATTTGCTTTATTTTCTAAAGTGTTTTAATAAAAGTTACTAGCGAAAATATTCTTGAACAAAAAGAAATTGCTACTCCTTTCAAAAAAGTCTAAAATATACTACTAATACTTTTAAACTGTTTATTTTCTGTTTTATTTTTAAGTTTTTAAAATAATAAAATCAGTTTTACATTACCTTATTTAATACAATATGACACCATGACTACTTGTACAACTAAATAAAAACACTAAGCTAACACTCCATCAAGTAAGAGGGGAAAGTTTTGTGTTTCTTTCTAAAAAATGGGCAATTTACTTGATAAGTTTGAGTAACCCTGTATTAGACAACAAATCATTTGTTTATTATAAGTTTAACATAGTAAGGTATTGATAAAACTCATATTAAATTATTAATCATCTTATTTTAGATACGAAACTTTCTTATAAAAAGTACAACTTTTAAAGTTTATAAAATTTTGATAATAATATAGTTTTATTTATTTCCACTACTCCATTCTTATAGTTCACTAAATAGAATTCAACTGGATATTTTATGTAAACTAATGCAGTGTTTCTTTATATTACTAAGTTGTTATTATTAACAAATTTAGTGCTGCATTAAATTAAAACTAATTTTTAAACTAGGTTTCGATTATTTGACTTTCCAAGGTGTTTCCAATAAAATTCTTGTGCTACTTCTTATTTAACTATTACATTTTGAGGGTGGATTCAAAACTCGTTTTTTTTTCAGCCAATCAGAACAAAGCTGATTTTATCTTTTCAAAAAAACAAATTTTTGCTTCTGTTTTGATATTTAATTGACACAAATACTACAAACAAGATAAGCTACACTTCAAATTAAAACATATATGATAAAATAGGAGCTAGTCAAAATTACACGAAGACAAAATTGAACAAGTGACAATTTTGCACAGAGGGTCATTTTTGCACGAAAAAAAAAACAAAGAATAAAATTAAATAAATAAATAACTAAAAGATAAATTAATAAAAAAAGCTACCGATCGAGGGTAAGGGTTAGGGGTAACAGTGAAAGTAAAAATAAAAAAGATAACTAATAGAAATTATTATAAAAAAGAAAACTGAAAGGTAAATTAATAAAAAATTAAAAAAAAAGCTACCGATCGAGGGTAAGGTTTAGGGGTAACAGTAATAATAATATTAAAATAATAATTCATAAAAGTTATTAAAAAAAAAACTTTTCGTCTGAATTTGAGTAGTCGTTTGCCCTATATATGGAGATGTTTGGTTTGGACCTGGTGTTAAATTTATAATGAATATTACTATGAAAAACTGTACTTTTAAAGTTAGTTTGAAAAAATCACAATAAAAAAACCGAGTTCTGAATCCACCCCATTGTTAAACTCAACAATCAACATTTAAAAAGTTAATAAAAAAGTGCATGCAAATCTATTAACAGTAGTAACACTTCTGCTTTAAAATCGTTATCTGGAGAAAAAATTTAACTACGTTTATTTTGTAATTATATTTTTTGATGGGAAGCACAGGAAACAGAAAGTTTGCGGCATGCAGAGAAAAAGTATGCAGTCTGTAACGTAGATATCACTAAAACCATTTTTGAAAATATAAAATAAAAGTTAAAGGTTTTTGTGGTAAGAACTAGGTAATAATTAGTAGTTACCAAAGCTTTGAAAATACATACTTTGTCACACTTTACTTTATACATAACCGTTATAAAAAATTGCAGCCCCGGGAAGACTTTTTGCTGTTAAATGCAACCCGCGAGAAAATTTTCTAAAAAAACTGACTAGCTACTTAGAAATTGCTGCCGACGACCACGGGTGCATATTTAGATAACAATTTAAAGCAATCTATGTTTGATCTATGATTTTACGGTAGAAAAATATTAGGTGTGTTCTTCAGTTTAAGTTCAACTGTTTTATTTATTTCTGTGATTCTAGCAACCCTGCTGCACAGAATCATAAGTGCTAGCTATAAATAAAAACTATAACTACTTATATGAATATATTTTTAATCTTTATACCTAACCCAGTTTACTTAAAGTTCACAGCTTTAATACTATGCTTAGTAAATTTCAAAATTAATGTAAATTTCACCAACTATCCCCTAAAAATTTAAAGCTGGATGGTCTAATTAAAAATAAATTTATTTAAAAATTAAATAATAGCAATATGTTTTGACAACTGCTCTATTAAACTTTAAACAAACAAAAACCACAATACACACATATGACATAGCCCTACTTTATATACTATACATTAATGTGAAATACAAAAACTAAATACTAATTTTAACTCACTAATTTTAATTTTCAAACTTTATTTTCAGTGTTTCTGAAAGTATTTGTTAACATTTAGATCAAACTTTATTTAAGTACTTTAATAGTGACTAAAAAAAATATTTAGAAGAAAACCTAAAATTAAGACATTTTTTCCTTGTTTGTACGTATTTACGAAAGATGTTCTTAAGTACTTTATTTGCTTTGCTAGTTTTATTACGATTATGTCATATCAACTTTGATAGTTATAAATTTTTTTTTTTTAATTTTTCTAGTAGTTTTTAATTGCTTAAAACAAAACCTTTTGATGATATCATTAATTGAAGTATATAAAGAAGAAGTTAATTTATAAAGTTTTTAAACCATGTAATGTAGTTCCAATTTTTTCAACACAAAAATAAAGCATTGAACAGGGATTGCTTTAATTTTTATGAAACACTTGTAGTAGTGCTTTTTATACATTCAGTTTTATACTGGTACGCTTGAATGAGTGTTTAGTAAAACTGTTAGAGTAAGGGTTAAAAATTTGGTATAATCTTATTAAAAAACCCCCCTTTTTAAACGAGGCGTGAGTTTATAAACACAAAAAGTATTGAAAGAAGAGAACGAACAAAGAAGAACAGCTGCCAAATGCAGCTCAACAACGCCGACTGTGGTCGGCCGTTACATTGAATTGTCCCATTTGGGTCCTTAAATTAGTTTTTATTTGTATAGCTGCGTACGTATCGTATCTCAAAATATGTTAGCGTTTTTACTATAACTCGCGTTAAAAATTATCCGGAAATTTTAGTACCAAAGTAGTATTTATTTAACTTATATATTTTATATTTCTTTCTGTGATCTTGATTTTTTGTTTTATTTCATTTCCCTTACTTTTTTCTTAAAAAACCTTCGACGTTTTAGAGAATTAAGGAAGATTTTAAATAATTTGAACTTTGCAAGACTGAGCATGTCTAAAAAGTTTATATCTGTTTTATGTGAAAATTATAGAAAATTTGTCTTTTTTTACATATAGATAGACTTATTTGCTATTTTATAACAACTTGTTTCTGTTAAGGAACTTAAAATATGTGTGCTTACAAATATAAAACAAATATTTTCACCACTTAATTTTATAAGTTATAAGTGAAACACAAAACTTTATTTCAGACCTCCGTAAATTCAAAACAAAATACATGAGTTTATTACACAATCTTTTATCATTATGATTTCGAATTGTATGAGAGGAAAGCAAGGTACTTTATGTTTAAAATTTATTAAACAAGCGTGAAGAAAATGTAAATAAAACAAGTAAAGAACATTTGAAATTTAAAACACAAACTTACTTTTGTAGTTTAATTTAATTAAGCTGGCAAGCAATAAGTTTATTGAACACCATAAAAACAATTGACACATAAACAATTAGTCAAAGGTGGTGTTTAGATTGACATTTTGGTCGTCGAGCTACATACCAACTATTTACTTTATCTATTTTGAGCTATAAAATAAACAACAACGAAAAAAACATTCCTTTTATTATTACAAACTTTTATTTTTGTATAAATGAAATGTATAAGTTGAAAAACATACATTTAAAGAATTACATATACAAAACGACAATTAATTCAGAATAACTTGACATAAAAAAAAAATATTTAAATATTAGACTAGATTTTACCAAGAATCTTAGGCTTACTGACTTGTTTTGAATTTTTAAATACTTAAGATCTATGTGCTTTTAGACAATAAATATTTCGTTTTATACATCTTAACTATTTAATCTTATAAGTATAAATGTAAATCTTTACGTAGATAATTTAACTAATAGATATATAGTCACTTTTAGAGATTCAACTTTGAAAAGAAATTTCAATAATTTTTTGTTTCCAATCTTTGATTTAAAGAGTGTTAGTGCATTAATTATTTGAAACCTAACTATCTAAATTACTTTAGATTTAAACTACTTATCCTGCAACCACGGTTTTTATTAACCAAATATTAGAGGTAGGTGTCATTAAATTGTTTATAAAGTGTGCAATTATTAAAGTTTTTTGAAAAAATGTGCGCTTGCTTTTACTAGACTCAGGCATCATTTACAAACGAGTAATGACTGAATAACTAGCTTAATTGATAGAATTAAATTATAGAAGATGAACAAACTAGAGAAAAAATATCAAAGTTACAAAGTGTTACTTAAATTTTGGTTTAATTATATAAAAAATTGTTTAGGTGTTATAAAATATTAAGAGTTTTCAATTTAAGAGATCTTTTTTATAAAAATAGTTTCATTTAAATATAGATATTGAGTTATAATTAACTTCTGATAAGAACAAAAAAAAACTCGTTTAAAAAAGTATTTAGCTAAACTTAAAAGATTACAAAAAAAAGTTATCCTTTCCAAGATACTTTCTCTTTTTACTCATTTACAATAAACTTATTAAAAAAATCAAGCTTTTTTTTTTCTGGTACCTAATATCTCACCAACTACAGCTTAAAATTATACGACTCACGTATACACAGATATTTTTTGTCTTTATAACTAAAAAGTAACGGAAGTTCAATTGTACAGCCTTACCAGTAGATTTAGGTTTTCATTGTATTTATATTCTTGGGAAAAGCTGTGCAAGCCTGAGACCTAAGCCACTTTATGTGTGACAGAATAATGTGTGAAAATATATTGATATTCATAGTAAAAATTCATTTTTAAGGGCAAACTATGCCGCGTTTTTTATAGTATACAGTTTTAGCTAAAATTTAAATACTATTTTTTAGTATTCTGGAATTCTATGTTTTTAATACTGAATACTGTTTGCGAAAAGTAAACACTGAAATTTTGTAAAAGTTTCCATTGAAAAAAACATTCAAATATGTCAGTAACTTAGTTTTAAAGTGACTCTTTTTAATGGAGCATATGAAATGAACAACCTTTTATAACAAAGTCTTTAAGATTTTTTAATTTGTTGCGTTAATTTTAAGGACCTAACTACTTGCTTCAATTAAATAATTTGTTAGATGCTGAGCCGCCTGTGTAAACTTTAAGTTTTGCTTTACCGAAGACCTAAGATATTTGAGAACTATTAGAAGATGTCATAAGGTCGATGACATTTTTATTAAAAGTTTATGTTTGTTCGTTTTCTGTAGAAAAAGTAAAACATATCATTTCTGCCAAGACTAACTTTAAAAACGCTACTCTAGTTCCTTTTCCTCCCAAAATTACTAATTTTACTAAGCTATGTATATTTATTTGTCTTTTTTTTACCTGACGTAATACAGTGGTCATTATGGGTTGAGGTTGAAGCCTTGTTAAGCGACTCATTTTCAGCACTACCATTAAGTTAAACTAAATTCTGTTTTTTTGAACATATTTAGGAGTAATAATGATATTTTTTTAAATATTTTTTTACGTTTTTCATTAGTTTTAAAACTGTTATAAAACATCGGAGTAGTTCATTTCACATTAAAAAAAAATCAATTGCGTCATAACTGCTGGTGTTACTTAAATTTTTCTATGGCTTAAGAGTTTAAATGAGCTAGAGAAAAAATGATGCAAACACTAAAGACAAGTATGTATGTTAAGTTTTGTTCCTTAAAATAAATGGCGAAAATTGGTAGTAACAAATTAGTAAAAACTGATACTCCTTACCTTGTGTTCAAATTTTTTAAGAATAATTTTCTTCTTTTTTAGAGTAATTTCTATACAGCAGCAACATTTGTTTTCAATCAGTAAGCTTTTGTGCTATACAATAAATAGAACTTTGAACTGTATGTCGTTAAAAAACATAGTATTATTAATAAATGCTATAAGTGTGTAGTTCTGGTTCCGTTTATTTATAAGACTTTTAGAGAAAAAAATGTTGAGTGATAATAGTCTTTAAAAAAATAAATAAAAATAAATAACTTTTTCACAATTCTTTTAAAACAGCATAGTTTTACATTTGTAGTTATAGATAAATTTATTACGTAGTTTTTTTATTTTGCTAATGTAATAGATTTATATATAGTTGATCTTTTTATATCTATAAGTCTTGTTCTATAAATAAATTATTTAAAACTATATCATGCCAATTTAATTAATTTACTACACAATGGACTAGAAAGTAGTAGGCTTTTATATGACTAGAAATTTAAACCAATTGTTATTCATAGTTGGATAGAACTGCATTTGTTTTTTTTTCAATTTTTTTTTGGCTCAAGGTATTTTAGACCTCATTAAATTGAAAAAAACACGAGCGTGAACTTGGCTTGAATGGCATTTTTTGTAATTTTTTTTAACCAAACTTTAAAACCTTTTTTTTCAAATTCTTTAATGCTAACTTCGAAACTTTTTTTTTATTCTAAAGAAGGTTCTTTTGCTTTGATTTTCGCAATAAATTCCATCGAATTGAGGTTTGGCTTTTGAAGTGGGGTCCCTTTAAAATTTTTCAATTTTTTCCAATTTTTTAATTTTACAAGTTTTTCTCCGAAATTTCTTTTTTTTTTATACAATTAGCCTAAATAAATTTTTCAGAAAAATTCCAATTTTGCACGATTTTCGATTTTTAGGTTTACAGACTTTTATGCAAAAATATTTTATTTTTTATAATTTTTTTTTAACAGATTTGTATAGTAAAGTTTCAAGATGTAATTATATTTTTTTCCCAATTAATTATTGTTTTTTAAATATATGACCCATATAAGATTTACCTAAATTCTTAGCAAAGCTATTTGAGGGATTTCTTGCTCAAGTGTTAAGAGTTTAGGTAAAACTTGTATGGGTCATTTATTCTAAAAACAATAACTTATTGGGAAAAAAATATAATTACATCATGAAACTTAACTTTACAAGTTTGTTAAAAATAAAAATTATTAAAAAAAAATATTTTTGCTTACAAGTCTGTAATCCCAAAAATCGAAACTTTTCTGAAAAATTTATTTAGGCTTATGGTATAAAAAAAATTGATTACAAGTTTAAACTTAGTTTAATAAGTATGTTAAGAAAAAAAAAATTATTTCTGGAGAAAAACTTGTAAAATAAAAAAAAATCAAAATTTTTAAAAGGGCACCACTACAAAAGTTAAACCCCAATTCGATGCAAATTAATGTGAAAGCAAAAGAACGTTCTTAGGAATAAAAAATAAGTTCCAAGTTAGCATTAAAGAATTTGAAAAAAATTGATTTTAAAGTTTTGTTAAAAAAAATTAAAAAAAGCTATTCAAGCCTAGCCCACGCTCGTGAGAAAAAAAAAACATAGAAGTTTAATATTTAAAACAACTGTAGTACTAAATAATATAACATTAATTTAAACAAAAAGTTAGATTGAAAAAAAGCAATAACAAGTCATTAGTTATTTTTCGTTGACAAAGTTTTTTATTTTTAGAAATTTTACTGTATAGTACTTCGTGGCCGCAAACTACTGCTTTCTGAGCCGCAAAGTTCTTGCAATAAAATCAACTTTTGTTCAGTATACTTGCCTACAAGCTCAGCAATAAAATAATACTAATTAAGAACCTTATCAAATTTTGTTAATATTTTTTATGTTATGTGTAGTAATCTTTTTCAAGAGAAAAACTTTGAACACAATCCTTAAGTGCATACCTAAAGGTACTTATGAAAATTTTAAATTGCAATTTGAACACTAAGTTTTTAGATTAATAGTGCGTATATCACAGGAAGTGCTCCTCAACAAGAAGACTGTTGTACTATCGAAAATAAATATTTAGCCTTATGTAAAAAGTGAAGCA
The DNA here is from genome assembly GCF_965202585.1 of Thalia democratica. NCBI lineage: Eukaryota > Metazoa > Chordata > Thaliacea > Salpida > Salpidae > Thalia > Thalia democratica. The sequence continues at coordinate 44,476,892 of NC_139166.1, read as the reverse complement.
GACTTGTTTAGAAATTTTTAGTTTCTAAATTAAAAAATTCTAAAAACATACAAAATTAGAACAGGATTGCCAAATTTTTTTGGTAAATTTACTTTAGGGTTTTTTTAAGTACACCTTTTCGGGTCTATTTTTAGTTTAAAGTTAAATTTAGGTAAGAAACTGTGTCAAAGAGTATAAAAACATTGAAAGATACTCTAAAGTTACTTTAAATGTGTTTTTTAATAAAAATTGAACTTAATGATGACAAAAAAATTTTATCTATATAATAATTTTTTGACTCAAATCGAAATTTTACAACTTAACATGTTAAAAATTCAAAGTTTTTTTTCAAAATTTATCAAATTCCATGTTTTTCCAGATTTTTAGCCTAAATTGTAAAGTTCCATGTTTTTTGGCAACCCTGTTTAAAGTAAACCTTTCAACTTATACAAAAATGAAATAATTTACCTTACAAAGCTTATACCGTTTTAAATGTTCAAAATCAGAGTTTAATACAACATATTATCCCATTTTAGAAAAATTATTGTCAAGGTGATAATATATCAAATTAATTTAATTTTTTGATAAGATGCAATTTAATGTAACTAACAAAAACCGCATTTTAGAGCTATCAATTTAGGATTAGTAGTTTAAAAAATATATATGTTAGCTCCGGATAATCAAAGAAATGTTTGCTTTTTTACAAACAAATCTGAAGATGATGTAATTGTCAAAAACTTTTCTTAACTTATAACTTTTTTTATAATTAATCTTTAAATAAACATTTATACATTTTTATACCAACTCACTTTTAATATTACTGAAACTCTAAAAAGTTTGACTGTCTGTCATATTACAATTTACAACCATTGTTAAATTTACAGATGGTATACAACGTACAATTAACCTATATGTTATACTAGTAAGTATTCAGTATAATAAAATAATATAAATAAGCTTTTTTTTTTATGTGTACACCTAAGTTCAGCTACAAGTTACTTTCAATAGTGATTTAAGTTAAAAAATGTATAATTCTTTAAACTAAGATATTATTTTTAATAGCTATGTTACTATATTATTCAAAACTAAAAAAGTAGCTTAAACATAGCTGTACCATTTTGACAAAAAAAAATCAGTCTGAGCAATCAAAACTGTTTAAATATCCAGAAATTAGTTTAATTTTAAGGGTACAATTCAAATAACAACCAGTTTTTAAAGTTGTTTAAGTAATTTTCAAAAAGGATTTTAACTTTACAAAAAAAAAATTAGTATCCGACTGCAATTGATTAAACAACTTTATGTTAATCAAAATAAGAAACATTAAAACAAGCAAAAATTTTTCAGAAACTTCAAACTACCCTAAATGTTTTAAAGTACCTTCAAGATAAAAACTAGCTGAAGTTTTTTAGTTCTCGAGTAAAACTATTAATTGAATGAGTGACAACTCTTATACATATTTTAGACTATAACCATATTTAAAATTTTAAAAAAGTCGTAAACCTTAAACTGACCCAAATTTTATTTAACTATGTTAGAAGTACTAGTTTTATTGAATAAATTTATTTTTTTGACAATTAAAGAAACTTGTGAGTTTTTCATAACATTCACCATACATATCTAATATACTTTTAAACGGTTCTATATTCGAAAGGAAGCTTAATCAATCCATATACTAATAGAAATTAAATAAAACCATGTATTTATTACTCAAGTACAATTTTATTTAAAAAAAAAAAATCTGAAAAATATTAATACTGTTTATTGAAACTTAAATAATTCTGAAACACCTACAAATAGAAAATATGTTTACTATAAATAAATAATTAGCGCCTTCCCTTCTTCTTATTTTTCTTTTTACCTTGCCCTTGTTTGCTTTGTTGCGATGAAGCTTGTGAACCACTAGCTGAACTTTTTTGTGTTCTACTTTTTAACTTAGGAATCATTGTAGCAATGTAACGCATCAGAGCTTTTTTGTTTGCCAATTTCTCATTGCATAAGGTACCATCAGAATTTTTTAGCAAAACTTTAACCCTACCTCTAAAAGCTGGATCATACTTGTATAGCTCTCGTGGGTAAACCTTGTCTTCTGGTAAAGTGCTAAGTTTTGCATCCCTACAAACAGCAAGAATTTCAGATGTAAGCGGATTTTCAACTGCAACTTCCTTTGCAATTCTTCTACCCTCAGCAACAGACTTTTTTTTGTTAATATAAGCAGGATATATACAAATTCCCTTATCCATTGACATATTCATTTTTTTGTATAAACTGTACAATATTTTAATTCTCCTAATAAAAACAATATAGTTAAAAGATTTACTATTTAAATTTTTTTTTTTAATAACAAAAACAAAAAAGCAACTATTGTATAAATCAGATTTTACAAATGTTAATAATAGTTTATCGAACAAAAAAAAAACGATAGCTTAAAAATTTTTTGATTCAAGGACCTGGGTACACAAAGAGACCTCATGTTCCTACCATAAACTAATTTCAACCCCAAAATAACATATTTTTTGATTTTTCGACAAAAACAGTAAATTTTACTTATACATGTCCTAGAATTATAAATTACATCTTAAATGAAATCTTATAATTATAGGCACAAACTAAAGACATTTTAACTGCTTTTGATGTATTATGACGTCATTATTACACTAAATATGCAAATTTTTCATGTAAAATCTAACTTTTTTTCTAATATAAAAAGCAAATTCTTCTACTGTTTTACTTTTAGTTTTTTTGATTTTGAATTAAAAATGTGTGGAGTCTGCTAGCCAGAATGATACTGCTGACGTAATGTCATTTCAATTGCATGTTCATATATACATATATAAAACACATTTTAAATCACTTTCCGTTATTAGAAATTATGATTATTGAGAGCACTTGTCTAAGAGTAAAAGATCTAGACTTATATATCATAGTAATTGCATGTAAATTTATTAAAACTAGTGTAATTTTGTTCTTTAAATATAAAGATTTTATATTTAATTAAAAAATATCTATTTATCTGTATAAATATTTTTTTTAACTTTAAGTAAGTTATTGTTTTCACAATACTATTAGTTAAAGTTTATAAAATATTGTACATTTAAATAATTTAAAACTTAATTTGATAGTTTGTTTAAATGTTTTAATTCTCTAATTTTGAAGCTTTGTATCAAACCTTTTTTAATTTTAACTCATAGCAGTTAATTGTTATTGTATTTACTTATATTAATGCAATTTACAAGATTGAGCACTTAGCAAGGAATTAACTTAGCAAGGAATTTTATCTATATAATATACAAAAGCTTATACCTTGCAAATTCTATTTTACTAGGTATAGAGTTAATATAACTATTATTTATTTTATTGTGAAAAAAAAAAACTTAAGCATATTCATAGTAGAAAGATATTATAAGATGTCTGAGTTGATAGTAGATTTGATTTACTCTTTTGTTAAAATATTGTCATATTCTTTCTTGGGACACTGACTCTTCTTTTTTTTCTCTTGGAATTGCTTTAAGTGCAATTTTTTATAGTGATCAAATACTACTACAAACAAGTTTTGTTTTACTTTGGTTTTTGATATAACACATCCTTCACCAAATGCTTTGGTCCAATGTAAATTAAGGGCTTTTGAATATGCAGAAACACAGTCTAGTATCTTGTTCGATTTTGGCGTACAACTAATGCTAAAGACAATAATAGCAAAGTGAATCAATGCATTTGGTGAAGCACGTGTTATATCAAAAACCAAAGTTTAGCGAAACTTGTCAGTAGAAGTAATTGATTACAATAAAAAATTGCACTTAAAGCAATTCCAAGAGAAAAAAAAGAGTGTCACAAGAAAGAATATGACAATATTTTAACAAAAGAGTAAATCAAATCTACTATCAACTCAGACTTCTTATAATATCTTTCTACTATGAATATTCTTAAGGTTTATTTCTTTTTTAATTAACAATAAATTAAATAATAGTTAATATCAACTCTATTCCATTTTACCATGTGGATAATATAGCTCTTGGCAAGGTATAAGCTTTTGTATGTTATATAGATAAAAGTTTATTCCTTGCTAAGTACTCAATCTTGTAAATAGCATTTATATAAATAAATACAATAACAATAAACTGCTATGAGTTAAAATTAAAAAAGGTTTGATACAAAGCTTCAAAATTAGAGAAATAAAACATTTAAACAAACTTTCAAATTAAGTTTTAAATTATTTAAATGTACAACACTTTATAAATTTTAACTAATAGTATTATGAAAACAATAACATACTTAAAGCTAAAAAAATATTTATACAGATAAATAGTTATTTTTTAATTAAATAAAAACTTATCATATTTAAAGAATAAAATTACACTAATTTAATAAATTTACATGCAATTTCTATGATATATAAGTCTAGATCTTTTACTCTTAGACAAGTGCTCTCAATAATCATAATTTCTAATAACGGAAAGTGATTTAAAATGTGTTTTATATATGTATATATGAACATGCAATTGAAATGACATTACGTCAGCAGTATCTTTCTGGCTAGCAGACTCCACACATTTTTAATTCAAAATCAAAAAAACTAAAAATAAAACAGCAGAAGAATTTGTTTTTTATATTAGAAAAAAGTTTAGATTTTACTTGAAAAATTTGCATACTTAGTGTAACAATGATGTCATAATATATCAAAATTATTTGAAATGTCTTTAATTTATGCCTATAATTATAAAATTTAATTTAAGATATAATTTATAAGTCTAAGACATGTGTAAATAAATTTCTTACTGTTTAAGTTGAAAATTCAAAAAATATGTTATTTTTGGGGACGAAATTAGTTTTTGAGGCAGTGATTTTTTTTTTGCAAATTTTAATTATTTTTAATTAGATTCTTTTTAATGAAGCAAAAACACATCTGAATCAAATCTCCTCACATGGATTTTACAATATGACTAAAAAAATGTGCTGTACTTTCTAACCCTAGATTTATTTTGAAAATATCACAACTTTTTTTTTAACTTTTATGTTTATATTTGAAACTTTGGAATGTAGTTCTAAAATCTTCAGCAGCAAAAATTTGTTTACTCAACCACATACTTTAAAGTACTACTAAAGAAGTAAAAGTCATAAATTGCTATAACCAGGGTTGCCACAGATCAAGCTGAGAAAAATTTCCTGACTTTTCCCTGACATTTTACTAAAATTTTCCGACTTTTCTGAATTGAACACTTAAGGCCATAGGGGGGGGTAGACCATGTTTTTTACAAGTTGATCTTATTTTATAGAGTTTTTACTAAGCTTCAAGATGCTTTTTACCGTTTTTAAAAATTCGAATTAGTTTTTGAGATATGACCGGCCAAAGTCGGGCCGCATAACAGGTTCCTTATGGGGAAGGAAAACTAAAACGGCGAAAAAAGACTAATGCATTCAAAATCTATCTCCTCCTTCATTTTTTAAGCAATCTTCTTCAAACTTTCACAGTCTATTCTTTATACAATAACAAAAAAACGTTATTTGTGACTTTAAAAAATTTCAAGTAAAAATACCTTTTTTTTGTAATTTTATGACAAAAATTAAAAAAAAAAGTGAATTTTCATCAAAAAAAAATTTTTTTTACAAAAAAAAGGTATTTTTACTTGAAATTTTTTAAAGTCACAAATAACGTTTTTTTGTTATTGTATAAAGAATAGACTGTGAAAGTTTGAAGAAGATTGCTTGAAAAATGAAGGAGGAGATAGATTTTGAATGCATTAGTCTTTTTTCGCCGTTTTAGTTTTCCTTCCCCATAAGGAACCTGTTATGCGGCCCGACTTTGGCCGGTTATATCTCAAAAACTAATTCGAATTTTTAAAAACGGTAAAAAGCATCTTGAAGCTTAGTAAAAACTCTATAAAATAAGATCAACTTGTAAAAAACATGGTCTACCCCCCCCTATGGCCTTAAGTTAAACTTATTCTAAAATACATATTCTAACACTTTATACTATATAAAGTTTTCAATCTAATTTTAATACAGGTTAAAACAACAGTTTTTTGCTGAATTCAATCATCAAACTTCCATTAAATCACTTGAATCATCTGTGTATGATTGATGTGTTTGCAAATAACTTATTTTACAAATTTAAACAACTTAAAAAAAATTATTAAGACGTAAACTATACACATCAACTTGTTATATAAAATACTAAACTAACTGCTTAATTATAAAGAACTCAATTATTTACTTATAAAAAAAACTTTGATTCTAAAATTATGCTGGATAAATTTTTGTGCACATATCAGTTTCACTATGGAAGTGTCCTTGCTACAGACCATCAATACTAAAAAGCTTACAAAAATTGCTTGTTTAAGTAGGGTACTTGTTCAATATGTTAATAGAAAAATTTTGCAGTTTTATAAAGGATGTTTTATTAATCTCTACCAGATGAAGGCATTGAAAATAAATTAATTTTGTAAATTTCTAGAAAAATCTTTTAATTTCTTTCTGACTTTATTTTTATTTTTAAACTATTTTTTTACCATTTGAAGGATTTAGAAAATAAAGAGTTTTGTAAAATTAAACTGACAATATCTAATTTTTTTTTGTCAAATTTCCTTACTTTTCTGATTTTTTTTCAAAAACCCCATTTTTTCCAGTTTTTCCTGACTTTTCCTGATTTTGTGGCAACCCTGTATAACATAAACAAATGCCAACTGAAATTTTTATATAAAATATATTAGTATTAAAGTAAAACCAAACTTATAAAAACTAACTTAATATTTTGTTGTTATTATATCCCTACAAACTTGATATGTTCAAATATTTATATATCAAACATCTATAACAAAAAGTATTCAGTATGTACACATTAAATAATTGAATTGTTATGCTAGCCTTAAGACTTAAAAAAAACCTAGGCAAAACTTCACACTCTACAAACAAAAATGACAACAAGGCAAACAACTATGAATGACCTTGAATTAAAATATATTTTTTACTAGGCACACTTTTATTTAAACCTGTATTCATTACCAAAAAATAGTCTGAGTCATAAAAGCTGTAACAGCTTTAAGTAAAAACAATTGTCTGAAAGTCTAATTTCCATAACACATTTATTCAAGGTTAAAACTATAAATGATTTTAATTTATAGAGTATAGTTCAGTATTTTGATTGAAATAACTTAAGCTTATTACCGTTTATTTTCAAACAATTTAAATAAAACATAACAGAATGGACTAAAAATGAGAGTCGGGTAGGCAATTAACTTTTTTGGTAACTATTAAATAAAACAAAGGCTTTATACATATTAAACATAGAATTAATATTGAATATATTTGAATTTCTTCTTTTCAAAACTGTTTTTTTTAGCTTAAAATATTTCAAAGATGTATTAGTAAAAATGCAACCAGTTTTTGCAATTTTTTGTCCAAAATTTACAGGAAGTACTTAATTATATTTCTTTATATTTTGATTTGGGGTAAAGTGTTCTTTGAAGAATAATATAGTTTAACTTTAATTGGAATACTTTATAATTTTTATTGAACTCAAAAATTGCAATTAAAAAAAAAAAAACAAATAGCTTTAAGATATTTTACAAAAACATCTGAAAAAAATGACACAAGTTCTCTGACATTTTTAAATTTTACCCATTATAGGTGTTCTACTTGTGAAAAAATTTGGTGGGGTTTCTAGGTAGCATTTTGAGCTATACTATTTCAATATACTCCAAATTGGATCCGTGTAACCCATCTTGTTTTTAAAAAAATCACTTAGTTTTGTTTTTTACAAATTTTATTTTAGGTATAGAACACTTTTAACTTTTAAGAAATGAAAAAAAAAAATTGAAATTTAAAAGTATCAAAATTAGTAAGTTCTATAGATTTCTCAGGAGGGCACAAAAAAATGTTTTACCTTAAAAATATATGTTCTTTTTTAGTTAAAACAATATATTCTTCAATTTTTTTACAGTAAGTCTATTACTTACATTCAAATTGTTCTACTACAAACAATAATAGTTTTCAAAAGTATTTTTTGAAAAACAATTTTTTCTTGGTTTTTTAAAGAAGAAACATACTTATTTCTAAATCTATTTATAATTCTAGTGATACAAATACTCAGGGTTGAGACTCGTTTTTAAAAAAACTTTTCAAGGTTTTCTTAATTTCTTCCAGGTTTTCAAAAGTACACATTTATTGGTCTATTTTTAGTTTAAAGAAAGTTTAAGGTAAGAAACTGTGTTAAATGATATAAAAACAGTGAAAAGATATGTAAGGCTACTTTTAATATGTTTTATGTCAGAAAAAATATTTTGATGATGACCAAAAATTTTTTTTATATGATAGATTTTTTTAATCAAATCAAAAGTTTACTACTGAACATGTGAAAATTGTTAAAATTTTAAGTTTTTCCAGGTTTTTTTAGTGATTTTTGTTCAAAATTACAGGTTTTTTCAGGTTCTAGCAAAATTTCTCAAGTTCCAGGTTTTTTTTGCCTAAGTTGTCAAATTCCAGGTTTCCAGGTAAAGTGGCAACCCTGAATTTTTGAATGCTTTAAAAATTCAAGGAAATTTTGAGGTCTCTATCTCAAAAAATAAATATATAATCTTGTTCTAGCAAGTCTCAATTTCAAAATACAGGGTTGCTTAAGGTTTTTAATTTTTTCCAGGTTTTCTTAATGTCCTCCAGGTTTTTGAAGTGCAAGTTTTTTGTCCATTTTTAGTATAAAACTGAATTTGAGGTAAAAAACTGTGTCAAGTAAATAGGATAAAAAAATTGAAAAGATGTAATGCTACTTTAAATGTGTTTTATTAACATAAAATTCTGAATGCTACAGAAAAAAAACTGTAATATATGACAGATTCTTTAAATCTAATCATAGTTTTATTATTTAAGAAGTAAAAAATGTTTAGAATTCCAGATTTTTTAATGATTTTGACCAAAGTTCCAAGTCTTACCAGTTTTTTTTTGCCTAAATTGTCAAATTCTAGGTTTTTCAAGGATTCTAGTTATTTTGGCAACCATCCAGCTGGAACCAGATTCAAATCTTGTTATCAAATTAAAATCTATTTGGATCCAGTTCTTGGCAAACTATGGCCAGATGCAGTATTTGGATCTGGTATACCACTATTTATCATTCTTGTCTTTTCACTAAAAACTGATGATGTCATTTCATTTGATAATATTTTGTTTACCACAACAATATCATTATAACAGTTTCTTTGAAAATATGATGAAAAATACATCAAGTAGTTTCATCCTGTCAAGATGTTTAAATACTGTCATATAAAGCAAGTTTGCTATTTTGAATCTTAACTATTGACAAAAATTACTTAAGCATGACATATAAGTAAAAAACAGAGATGCCATTCTTTGTATCAAAAAAAATTGAACAATTAAATTGTAAATAATATTCATTGCACAAAAAGAAACCCTCAAAACATTTGCTATAAGGACTTGGTGTACAATACAAGTTTTTGCCCAGGAATGCAAAAAAATAATATGCAATTAAAATCCTTTTATGATGTCATAAACTTTAATTTTGAAATGTATATATATACTTAAAAAGTTTGTTGTTCTTAGAAACGATAGAACATTAAATTACAAAATAATTTTTAAACAAATAAATGATGTTGTAATCTTGTAAATACTTCTTATTTTTTCAAATATGCTGAAAAAAATTAAAACGTGTTACTTCTACTGCTCACTAGCGGTAACTTATATTGTTAAATGAGAAAAATATATTACAATGCTGAGTCATGCTTATCAATTTTCCTACGAGCTAAACAGTTTGTCACATAAAAACTTTATGATAGCTATAATTTATAGCATATAAGTGAGCCGTAATCATTTTTAACTTCAGATATCTAATGTAACCTTTAAATTTTTATTAAGAGGGTAAACATTTTTTATAAAGATGAAGCTCACCTCACTATTTAGTCAATTAAAAGCGGGTAGGTTTAAAACACGGTTCCATACTTGGTAAAAAGCAGTGTGTTTGATGTTAAAAAATACCCGACAGTAGGATTTAAACAAGTAACTAGTAAAGAGATAACTCGAACGCACTCAAGCGTACCAATCATACACAGTATAACACTTACAAATGACTTACAGTAATATTAAAGTCAGTTTTACAGTAATTATCACCATAACAACTACAAAAATTATTAAAAACTAAACACAAGTGTTAAAACTCTTGTGTGTAGCTAAATTTTTGAATATATTTAATAAGTATATGACTTTTGAGCACCTTTCTCTAGCTTGTATTTTTTAACTTAAAGCGAACTGAAAAAATTACTAAAACTAAAAACAGACTGCGGGTAGAATTTAGTGGCCTGCTAAAAGTGTATGTAAAAAACAGCTGTAATTAATGATTTTTCATCTATATATATTTTCGGTACCTTTTTTTTGAAACCAACTAGGACAAAGCTGCTTTTATCTTTTAAGACTAACTTTTTACTGTTTTTGTTTTAATGTTCAATTTTTTTTCACTATCACTCAAGTGTTAAAGAAATCAGAACAACATATAAGTTAAAGATATTGTTCTATTGTTCTAATAAATGTTTAAAAAAAAAACTGCATGTTAAGCAGTAGTATTTTATAGGTTGTTAAACTGTTTGTTTACGCTTGTTTTAAAATATTTTTCTTTAATGAAATAAAGACCTGAAAACTGTTTTAAATTTTGTTTTAAGTTAAATAATTACGATTTTTGTAAATAAATTTTTGTTTTTTTTTCAATTTTTCTTTGAATATTCGTTTAACAAATTTTGCATAGAGTAAGTTTTACTGTTATTTTTCTTTTAATTAGGAGAGATTGATAAGTAAGTTCTGGTCTAGAAATTACAATAAACTCTGGACAAGACATTAAACTGTATCCTTTAAGTTTGACTCGATAACCTAACAAAATTTTCGTTCACCAAGTCTCAACGGTTTTTTTTATCATAAAATTCAAAATTATAAATAAATAATGATGTCTGTGTCTACCTTGTTTAGAATATATTGATCGTTTTTTTTTATTTTTATCTTACCTTAAAATTTTGTTTAAAAGTTTAGTTACAAAGTTTTCAAAGATTTTAATTTGATTTAAATATTTATTCACCTATTCTTTAAAAACTTACGTTAAATGATATATGAACTAAAAAATAAAATCAATATGGTTAATTTTGGGAAGCTGAAGTTTCACAGATATTCAAAATTAGAAATTCGCATTTTTGAACACTTATTCGCTATAAACACGTCGTAAAAAATTAATTGAGCTTACAATTTTTATTTAAACATCTTAAACGATTTGTCTTGCTTTGTACATATGACTTTTTTGGTTTAGGTTTAATAAAACCATCAAAAATATTTTTTTTACCTAAAAGTTCAATATTTTTTTCATGTTTATTCTATATAAAAACACTAATTTTCGTGAAAAAATAATTGAGCACACAATTCTTATTCAATTTAGACAAATAACATCTTAAAAGATTTATCTTGCTTTAAATATATGACATTTTTGGTCTAGGTTAAATAAAAACATCAAAAATAGTTTTTTTTTGACCTAAAATTTTAAACACTTTTTTTGTTTATTCTATATAAAACAACTAAGCTAAGTTAATAAATAATTGAACTTACAATTCAAATTCAATTTAGACAAAAAACATCTTAAACGGTTTATCTTGCTTTGTAGATATGACATTGAAGTCAGCAGATATTGATGGCTCAGTATCTGCTGGACCCGTTAACTTATTTTTTTGTCTTAAGCCCTTCTTAGTCTTAATCATTTCTAATGGTATAGTATACTTAAATAGTAGCTTAAATTAAAAACAACTGGTTATAAGTTACACAGCACAATTTAATATACAATATTTAAAAACAAATGTAATTTAAAAAATACGTACTAACTCAAGTAAAATTATACAAAAAGTTAATAAAGCTAAAAAATAATTCAATAATTTCTTTAATAAGCAACAAAGTTTAATCTATAATTTGGTACTTTCTTTTAAAGCAACAAATTTACATAAGTTCAAACGCTTAACTGAATTCCACTCAGAGATTCAATTCAATAAGGTGGATGTTCTTTCATCAATCAGAGTTCATCAATAACTGACCGTTGCTACAACAAGAATAGCATTTTGTATTAAAAATTGGTCGTTAAGCAAACGTCATAGTGCTTTAATAAATTTAAACTTGTCAGTGTTTACAACTAGTTAATTTGTAAACTTATTAACTATTATCACAACGCAGGGACACATAGCGATTACATTTTCCTTTCTTTTTACCCTTTTTTGGCATTCTTGGCCAGGCTCCAATGATAAGCCTCTAGGTCATGAGTATACAGGAAAAAAAATCACACATACTGGTTCGCTAAACCAGTGGTCGGCACGGTGTACACTGGTGCACACTAGTGTACACGAAATTTATTTTAGGGTGCACGAAACTTTTAGGGTACACGAAAGTCATTTAGGGGTGCACAAAATTTTGAGATTACATAAAACTTTTTTTTTGTCTTAATTTTATTATATTTATTTAGTTTAAGCGACATACTTAAATATTTAAGTTAAATCTAGCCCTGGTGTTTAGTTTAGCTTTTAATTTATTGGCCATTTTACTCTCATGATCTTTTTTGGTATTGAAAATCACATAACATTCTTTATATCAACATTGAGGAAGCAGTTTGCATCTGAAAGAATTGAGAGAAAGCTCGAAGATCTTGTGAAATCAGTTGGCTGATGTGGAGGAAGCTTTCATCCAGCTAAGATCATGAATATATTAAAAGGTTAGTATTTTTCTTTTTACTTACAGTATTAGTAGATTACAGTATTTTGCTTAGTGAAGAAAGTTTCTTTTATAAATTATTAATACTACCTACTTTTAAAACAAAACAATAATTTCTTTAAAAATATTCACATGATAATTATAATATTTTTATACTTAAAGGAAAATTAAAGAATTTATGTTCAATAAAAAATACTCAAATAAGATAAAAACAGTTAAAGTATATTAAAAAAAATTTCTAAATAGATTCATAACAGTAGTAATGAACAAGTTTTAAGTAACAGCTTTAAGTTTTGAATAACACAAGTTAAGTAAATATTATACCTTTGAATTTATTTTATTATTTAATTAATTAACCTATCCATAATTGAATAGTACATATAAAGTTTGAAGAAAATATAGGCTTAAATTGACATTGAGTTGCCACACACTGAGGATAGTTTAAATTTTATAAAAGTTTTTGAAAATCTCAAGATGGCTAGAACTTTTCTGTTTTTTTTTTTAATCTCAGGCTAGCTAGGTATGCTTTTTATTAAACTACTTGTTACTTAAATTTATTGACATAAAAGTTGAAAATGTTATTCTCTTAATTATTTTATTTACTAGCTATTTTGATCTGTTGGTTTAACAAAATATGTTGTATCTGTTGTATGATTCAAGGTTGCCACACACTCAGCCTAAATGTTTTTTTTTTATTAGAAATAAAGTCTTATTAAGCAAGTTATTTTTCTTGCAAAAGTTAGTCTAGTTTTGGACTTGTGTAGAATCTTTGAATGTATGTATGATTTTTTTTTTTGAAATATAAAAAATTTATTTAGTCATTTATCAAAATGTTAATTTAACTATACTGCTACTTTTGAGCTTTGGCTTTCTCTTTTCTTTATTAAACTCAAAATGACCAAGGCTAGTTTTATTGTAACTAATACAGAGTCCTACACTTAGTGCAACTCAGGACAGTATAAATATTTTACAATTCTCAGGATAATCTGTTTTTTGAATCTTGTTCCAATATTTTCTATTTCATTAAATGAAATTTCTTTGTTGTAGTTTCAAAATTTTTTTTTTCAAATTCCAATTTTGATGAATAACCTGAGTTGTTTTTTAAACTTTATTTATATTGAATATTTATATATTATGTTTTATAAAAATTTCAAAGTTAAAGAGTCAGGATAGTTTTTTAACTCAAAGAGTAACAACAGTGCTAATGCTTGATCTTTAATTTATGAATTATACTAAGAGTAATTTAATAATTTTGTTAGAAGAGTTATAGTATGTGTTTCTAAGATGTAAATCTTTCTTTATGCCTACCAAACATTTAAAAAAAGACTAAACAATTTTGTTTAGATTTTTATAATAATTTATAATTTTATATTAAAAACCAAAAATTTATTATTTGTGTAATGCTAAGCTAGTTTTTTTTATGTTTTAGTTGTGCTTATTTGAAAATAGTTTTTTTTTAAATGTTTTAAAATGATGTACAGTTCCTCAGTTGTTTTACTTAATTTGAATACTTTGAAAGAAAACATACTGTTAATTGATATCTTTTTCAGTATTTTTATTATGTAAATGCAAAAATATAGACAGTTTAAAGGTATTATGATACTTTATCAATCTCAGACTAGTAAGGATTTCAAAAAATACCCATTTTAGGTTAGAATGTTTTTCCTGAGCTTGAGCCTGGTTTTGATTGTTGATTAACAACCCTTTTTACCTTAAAACTGTAGTTTAAAAATGTATGTTTGTAATAAATTTGATATTTCAGGTTATCAAAAAGTTTGCCACACAATCAGAATAATCCTGGATGCCTTAAAATTTTGAAAAACTCAGTAGGACATAAGATAACTTAGAAAATTTTGAATTTGTTTTTTAAACCCAGGCTGACTCAAGATAGTTTTTTTAACTCAGTATAGTTTTAAGATTTCAGGCATTTTTTTTCTACATTTTGAATGAGATATAGTTAATATAGTCCCAATGATTTATTTTTTAACTTACAGTATTTTTTGCTGAAGATATATGTTTTTCTTGCCTTTGAAAATAAAAAAATGAAATAAACTTAGATGACTACAGTTCAGTTTAAAGTCATTCAGGACAGTCTTGATCTGTCAAATCAGTTTTAACCAAAAGGATTACAATCCTGTCAAGCTTATTCAACAGTATCTACTTTAAATGTTTGACATAATAAAAAATGTTTTTTTGTTTCAAAGAGAAGCAACTCTGGTCTGAATATAATTAAATTCTTTACTTTGCGAATTATTGATTGTCTTTTTGACTTTTTTCTTGCATTTTACAACTTTTACTTACTAGAACTCTGACTTTAAATATAACTTTTATTAAACTAAGCTAAAAAAAATATAACACAAAAATAATTTTAAATATTTACAGTAAGATATCAAATTTACTGTATAATACTTATCTTAAACCAAATGTTTTACTTGAAATGGTTATTTATATTTTTTATAGATATAAAAAGTTTTGTAAGTTAAATCAGCACAATTTTTTTAAAGCTATAAGGTTTTTTTTAATATTGATTAAACTAGATTAGAAATCAGTAATGACATTAGTTTTTTGATAAAATTTTCACACACTCAAACTACTTAGGATAACTCTTATGCTATTTTAAAGGTTGGAAAACTTTGGCAAAGTAACTTTTTAAAAAATACTTATGCTGAGACATTATACCTCAATTGAAGAACTTACTTGACAAGTTAAACCACAACCCAGTAGCAGTTCCAATAAACAGCTCATTATGGTAAGATAGTTTTAGAATAATAGGTCTCTTGGTATTTTAGTCTCTTATATTACACTAAAAAAAATTAAAAGTCAATGTCTCTTCTACTAATATTGATTAAAGTGTAAAATTTTACTAAATTGATTTATTCATTTTTATAGGTGCTTAACAACTCTTGAGACAAATCTAATTATTAATATGTAAATTTAATTAATTTTCATTAATTTAATTGTTTTTTTTTGAAATCATAAACATTTTATTTAGTTTAAAAAATTACTTGTTTTTATTAGTAACAGCTTTGTTTGGCATGTTTTTTGAACATTGTAGTTTTATTTTCTTTTGGTTATAGCTCATTTTTATTCTTACTTATTTTAATAAGTTGAATAGTAGAGTCCAAATTCTTAAACATACTTTTTAAAACTTAAATATTTATAATTTTTTTTTAAGACATGTAAAAAATTAAATTATTGATAAATTTTAAACTTAAAAACATTTCATGTTAAAACTTTACCTTTTAACGTAAAGTTCAATATAGATTTTATGTGTGTATGATGTTAGATACTATTATATAATTATTTTTTTATTGATATTTTTGTTCATAAAAAATAGTTGATGTTTTAAATTTTAATAGTCTCATTTTAAAAAGTTTTTGTTTTAGAGTTTGATTTTAACTGTTAAGTATTTTTATAATTTTTTAGCTCATTATAAATTTGATTAAAGTTGGGTATGCAACTCAATGACCGAGAGGTCTTTTTGTGTATCCAGGTCCTTCAACCAAAAATAATTTTTGAGTAATTTTTTCAATAAACCTCATTAAGACCTGAATTATTACTAAGCATTAACTTTAAAACCTTAATTTTAGGTTTGATCAGATTCGTGCAAGCAACAAGTACAAGACCAACACATACAGTTCCAGATCAACAAAACGGATTTAGCTAGGATAAAATTTTTCATGTCTTTTTTGTCGTTACTTTTTGGTGTAATTTTTGTTTCCTTATTTTTTTCGTGGCAATACATTTGTTAAACACATATAGTAAGTGATTAATAAAAAATCATTAAGTTAAGTTAACTAAATAATTAAATTTACCATGCAATAAAAAGTACCAAGACTGCTAATTGTTAATTGGGATTGTGGCAATGTATTAAATTAATCTAGTTAGTATTTTAGACCTGGGTGATACAAGTAAAATATTGTTGTAAAAATTAGATCACCGAATAAGTTTATTAAAATGGATAGGGTAAAGTGAACAATTTTAAGTTATCTTGTAAAAAGTAATTAGGTGTTCCCGAATTATTAGTAAAAAAATCGATTTAAAGTATTTACATATTCTTCAACACTAGCGGCGCTAAAGAATGGAAATTGGGGTGCACCAAATTTTAATTTTGTGATTTAGGGTTCACGGATTCAAATTAGCGTGCCGACCACTGCGCTAAACAACTACTGACGTAACTCATTAAACTGCTTCTTTTCTCTTGCAGCTGAAACAGGTTGCCCGCCTGCAACTAGTCACACTTCTCTAGACACTGCTGGTGATTTCACAAATGTCACGAATCCATGACATGTCAGTTTTTTTTTTAGTGCCAAATTAAAAATTAAACCACTTTTGAAGATATTAGAAAAAAAAAATTTAAAAAGGAGAGAAAAACTTGTATTAAATTTGTACATGTATTTTATTTAAACATCATATTTTAATTGCAATTACTATTAAAAAAAGTCAACTACTAATAGAATCATCAAAAAAACTAGTTACTAATAGCAATAAATAGAAATAAAATAAGTTATAACCAGTTGTTTTTCATTTACTACCCTTAAATATGCATAAACGCTTAAAAACAGTAAAAAAAAAAAGATACTTATGCCGAATGAACGCTTAGAATTCATCCGAGCTAGATGCTTCGGCATAACTTATGGGGACTTTTCGTTCCCTTAAATTGTATGTTCTAGTTTCCTCACAAGTCGTAACTCTGGGAACATACGCTTTAACGTTCCTTATAGAAACCTTTACCAACCCAGAATTCTTTTGAATAATCATACTTTGCTCTGAACAAGAAAACACTTTATATGGACCATGGTAGAGTGTGCTAAGTTTCCGCTTATTTTGTCTCCTATGCCAAACCCATTCGCATTCGAAAATCCCTGATTCATAGTATGATTTATTATTGTGGCGCTTAAATTACCTACCAATTTTAGCCATCATATTCAAAAATACTTTGGTTTCTAGAGTGTTGGGTGTGGTGATAACGTCAGTACCCTCAATTTTGTTGAACATTACTCTCCCCGAGAGATTCTGGGCCGTCCCGAGAGCATATTGAGCTGGGGTATAAGGTGAACCTTCAACGAAGGTATTGTTTAAAGCTGTCGTTATCAGAGGCAAGTGCAAAGCCCAATTTGTCTTATCAGATAACGCGCGAAGTGCAACATTGATAGCCTTATGTTGCCTCTCAATGAAACCGTTAGATTGAGGGCTGTATGGGGATACCAAACGATGATCTATTCCTAACTGCTCGAACGCTTTGGTAACACGGTGTTAACAAATTCACGACCGTTATCGGAAACAACTACTTGAGGGACCCCAAATGGACCTACCCAGCATTGAAAAAAAGCATTCCTGACAGTCAAAGTTTTCTTATCTGTGATCGGCATAGTTACAAGAAACCCTGTGGCAGTTAAAATATACTTATTACTACAAGATGACACATTTAAAGGACCGACAAGATCTACGTGAACGAACTGGAATTGTTCCGTATTGTCTAGAAAAAAAACAATTTTTGGACGATTATATCTTGTTACTTTGGTCGCTTGACATACCACACAGCTTTTGACCTAATGAGTCACATCTTTTATCAATGTAGGCCAGTAACAGTCTTTTGCAATAGACTCGATTGTTATATCAATACCCAGGTGCAACCTATCATGGGCCACATTAAATGCTGTTAGGCGCATAGATTCGGGCAGAATGATGCGCTTATTATTTTCGTCTACCACTACCGCTAAATTTTCTGGTTGTAAATATTCGACCGTTTTCTTCATATTACGCGCGGTATCTACTAGCCCCGGTTCATTACATTGCAAGACCGCAATAACTTCCCTATTTATCATATTAAAGCTAGTCATATTTTCCCCGATCACTTCATTTAACGGACTACCTAAAATTTCCTCTTCACCGTCTAAATCACCGTAATCAGACTCGCTGTCTTCAGCCTCTGACTCAGACGTATAAACAAAGTCAGAATCCTGGTTATACGCACGAACATGCATTGCCGACTGTGGGGGTCGGCTTAAACTATCTTTGATTGCGCATATCCAACGTTGTTCCGCTGGAGAATGATTACCCATTTCGTTTTTAATGGCCCTTTCTACTGATTTACTATCAGTACGTATTATTAAGGATCTCCCCAATATTCTGCTTTGAAAGTGCTTAAGAGACAAATACACCCCGCGAAGTTCCTTATAAAAAGTAGAACGTACTTGCTTAAATGGAGGGAGCTTCTTTGAAAAAAACGCAAGCGGTTGCATTCCCCCATTTCTCCCTTCTTGTTCCAGAACTGCGCCAACGTGGCTATCGGAAGCGTCCGTGAAGAGAACTAGGGGTTTTGTGTGGTCTTCATAGCTTATTGTTGCTGCTTCAACTAACAGAGCTATTGTGTCATGATAAGCTTTGATTTGACCATCAGTAAGTTTAATAATTGCCTTATTGCTTGCCTTAGATCCCCCCGAAATTTCATTAAGCGGTGCCATTACTTCGGCCAAGTTTGGTATGAATCGATGATAATAGTTAATCATACCAATTACCCTTTTTAACTCTTTGCGCGTGTTTGGTAAGGGTAATTTTTTTATAGCTTCTACCTTAGATTCCATAACATCAACCCCGTTAACACCTACTGTATGACCTAGAAAATCTACCTTAGTTATAGCAAAAGAACATTTTGCTTTCTTTAAAAATAGACCGTTTGTCGATAATGTTTCTAAAACTTGTTTTAAATGTGATATGTGACTGTCCGCAGAATCTGAAAACACAAGAATATCATCTAAATATACAAAAGTGAAAGCCCCACATGAGGACAAGATACTGTCCATAAACTGCTGGAAACGTGTTGGTGCATTCTGCAACCCGAAAGAAGTCACCTTAGGGACGAATACCCCGGAATTAGTTATGATAGCAGAATATTTTCGTGAGTTTGGATGAAGAGGTAAGCTATAGTAGGCTTCTTTAAGATCTAACGTGCTGAAAAAACGGGTACCTCCCGGAATTCTTTCCGAGAGCGTATCTATGCGCGGGAGCGGGTATGAAAATGGGCGTGTGTGGGCATTCAAAACTGTATAATCAACACAAATACGCAAATCACCATCTTTTTTGGGCACTACCGTGATTGGTGATGCACACATGTTGGCATCCCCCTTTACAACAGCACCTCTCGCAATTAGGTCTGAATAGTTTTTATCTACCTTTTGTTGACAAGTTAAATTACATCTTCGCGCCTTAATCATTCGCGGTTTTTAGTTGTCAACTATAATCACTAAAAATGTGGTTGTGTTTTCTTGGAGCAGTATAATCAGGAGTTTTTGTAAGCTCAGGGTAATTCAACAGTAGTGTTTCATCCTTGGTCTCTAACGTAGTTATGTTATTACTATCCCTAACTTCCCCCGTATTAATCGACACAACTACCGACGCAGGCAAGTCAGCGGCCCTAAACAGTTTAGTCGTTTTTTTAGACAACTGATGCGTCAATTCCAACATGAAAGGGCATATTATCAGTTTGTTTTACATTAAAATGTCCATACCTAAAATGCCATAACTCCTATACTCTTGAGTAACCCAAAAATTATGTTTCATGGTTTTTAAATTACCTAGCTTTTGGTCAACGCAAGCACTCCCTATGGGGTGGATTTCATTGTCGCCAATACCCTTTATAGTTCTACTGAACGGCTTAAAGTAGTGGTTTATGCCATTTGTTAGATTCTTAGGCAATATAGAAACTTCGCATCCAGAGTCAATTAAGAAAAGAACGTTTGTAACATTGTCCTTTGCAAATAATAGACTTCGATGCAAAGTTTTCGGATTAATAGACAATTTATTTAAAATAGCAAACGACCAATTAGTTTTTACAGTTGGTTTTGTCGTGATATCATTACGCAATTGAGAGTGAGAGTTTGTTTCAGGTGACGGCTTACTAGGCTGCCATGGTTTGGCAGAGGGACGAATTGGTACGGCTTCTACAGGCTTATTAAGAGGAACTCTGTTCCCATCCTCATGTCCTCTCATTGTTTTGAAGATGGGAAATCGTTTTTTTGATCGTGTTGTTGCCGTAACGAGGACATAGGGCAAGTTGCAACTGCAGCACAATAGTCTGCCCTATCTCCAAACTTTGCATGTTTGTGACAAAGCGCGTTCTGTTCGTAATTCGTGCGCTTGTTATACCCTTCCCCGAAATACCCCTGACTACGATTGTGTTCATAGCTGCGGAAATGTTCCCTTTTTTGTGGGATGTTCTCATGCCATTTTTGTTTGTAAGAGTATCTCTTATTGTGCTTGAAACGCTGAGGTTCGTATGAAAAGTTTTTAGAATTTTCAAAGACCCTCTGTTGTTCAATATCGCATATAAACTCTGTGCGCCTAATAAACTCGTTATATTCGAGCCCAAAACATTCCTTAATTTTGTTTTTTAAATTATTAGGGGCATGTCTGTGCATAAAGTATTTAATTCTGTCTTCCTCTTTAGACTTTGCCCATTGCTTAGCTGCCAAAAACAAGTCCTGGAATTGAACTGGCTCTGGCCATGATGGGCTTGCACCTAATATACGAGGCAATTTGCTACCTTTGCCTTGTAAAAAGTTAACAAGACTGTTAAACGTTCTGTCTTCGTCATGTGTTTCAACAAAGTCTATTATATCTGAACGGGGCAAAATTCTCTGGAGAATTTCAAACTTCTCCATTTCAGAGGTTATACCATAAGCCGTACACCGGTCTGCAAAAAAACGTAACTCCACAGCCGGATCACGTACGACATCAATTTTTTGAAAAAGCTTACAATTTTCAAGAGTTTTTTTCTTGAAACTTATTTGTGTTGACATTTCGCCTAAAGCGTGCGAGGTCTGATTGTTAAGGGTGAGGCCGCTGTCATTTATGGTCTTATTTGTATCTAATCTCCTATAAATTGCTTTTAGTTCATTTTTTAGTTTATTTTTTTTCTCTATAACCTTAGCTTGCTCTAATAAGTGTGCTAAATCCTCAACGTCTAAATCAACTTCATCTAGAGCATTAAAATCTACAATTTCATTATTTTCCCTAGTCTGCGCGCTTACTTCTGTATCATGAGCGCTGTTTATGGTCGCTTGAATATTGCTGGGAGATTGTGAGTTCGATATCAAGTCAGAGTCGCCATTGAAGTCAGCAGATACTGATGGCTCAGTATCTGCTGGACCCGTTAACTTATTTTTTTGTCTTAAGCCCTTCTTAGTCTTAATCATTTCTAATGGTATAGTATACTTAAATAGTAGCTTAAATCAAAAACAACTGGTTATAAGTTACACAGCACAATTTAATATACTATATTTGAAACAAATGTAATTTAAAAAATACGTACTAACTCAAGTAAAATTATACAAAAAGTTAAAAAGATAAAAATTAATTCAATAATTTCTTTAATAAGCAACAAAGTTTAATCTATAATTTGGTACTTTCTTTTAAAGCAACAAATTTACATAAGTTCAAACGCTTAACTGAATTCCACTCAGAGATTCAATTCAATAAGGTGGATGTTCTGTCATCAATCAGAGTTCATCAATAACTGACCGTTGCTACAACAAGAATAGCATTTTGTATTAAAAATTGGTCGTTAAGCAAACGTCATAGTGCTTTAATAAATTTAAACTTGTCAGTGTTTACAACTAGTTAATTTGTAAACTTACTAACTATTATCACAACGCAGGGACACATAGCGATTACAACATTTTTAGTTTAGATTTAACAAAAACCTCACAAAATTAATATTTTTTACCTAGAAGTTCAAATAAAATTTTTCTTGTATATTCTATATAAAACAACAAGTTTCGTAAAAAATTAGTAAAGCTTAAAATTATTTTTTTATTCAGACAAAAAAATCTTGAACGGTTTGGCTTGCTATGTAAATATGACATTTTTGGTTTAGATTAAATAAAAACATCAAAAATGTTTTTTTTATCTAAAAGTTCAATTTTTTTTTTCTTTTTTATTCTATATAAAACAAATATTATTATTATTATTATCATATTGTTTATTGTGCAATGTTGGACTCAGGCATCAAAACCTGAGCCACTTAAACAGGACACACAAAAAGAGAAAAAGAAAATAAACTTATATTCAAAACTTTAAGATAAATTATACATATATATATATATACAAACATAATTTAAATGGAAACACAAAGTTAAACACAATATGATAAACAAATGAACTAAATTGAAAATTCAGTTCAAAAAATTCAAATTTATATATTACTTAGTAAACA
This sequence comes from Thalia democratica, assembly GCF_965202585.1. Classification (NCBI taxonomy): domain Eukaryota; kingdom Metazoa; phylum Chordata; class Thaliacea; order Salpida; family Salpidae; genus Thalia; species Thalia democratica. The sequence goes on along the minus strand of NC_139166.1, from coordinate 44,453,977 downwards.
CAGTAAAGAAGTTTGTTTAAAATCATGGCTTATAAAACAATATTCATAACTACAAAATATATAAGTAAACTAATAGTTTGTAGGGGGGAGGCGTAGGGAAACGAATATTTTTCCTTTTGTTACAGTGGAAAATTAGTTAATTTTACTGGTATTTATCGTATTTAAGTCAAATCTTTTTAGCTTTAAACGAAATTGTTCTACCCTCTCACAAGATACTATATCCTGAGGTAGTCTGTTCCACATAGCTTTTGCTCTGTAAAAAAATGCACCTTGCCACTGACTGTTTTGAAAATCATGTTTACATTTTATTTTCAAATTATTTCCTCTTAGTTGATATTTATTTTGGGAAAAATTAAAAAACTGGTCAAAAAAACTTTTATATTTGCCATTGATAATTTTGTAAAGAATTAATAAATCAAATTCCCATCTTCTATATTCCAGTGATTTCAATCCAAATTTAATCATTCTATCATTATATGACGTGTAAGATATGTTGCAACGATTACAAATATGACGGGTAAAACTCCTTTGCACAGACTCAATTTTGTTAATATCCTTTTTTAAATGGGGTGACCAAATTTGAGTACTAAACTCAAGTTTAGGGCGAACGTATGTTTTAAATAGTTTTGTCAGAATTGAAGCAGAATTAGTTTTAAAACTTTTCAATATTTGATAACATGTAATTTTTGCAATCTTATATAAATAGTTGATGTGTTCATTCCATTTCAAATCTTTGGAAATATAAATTCCTAAATCTTTAAAAACTTTAATTTCTGGTAACTTGATGTTATTGATTAAGAGGTCAGTTGGAGAAGATTCTTTTTTGTTAATGGTTAGAATTTTACATTTGCTAGGATTTAAGTTTAGTTTTCTTGTTTTTAACCATATGTAAATATTATCTAAAGATAGTTGTAATGAAGTATTTGACTGACTAAAGATTTTGGCATCATCTGCAAATAAGCTTAACTCACTTTTAATATCAATGTTTGAACAAATATCATTAATATAAATTAAAAAGAGAAGGGGACCAACTACACCACCTTGTGGTACTCCACTGTAGATTGTTAAAGAGTCAGAAAGCGTATTATTGATGAGTACTCTTTGTGATCTATTATTTAAAAAGTTATCAAACCAATCAATTAAGCTTTCATGTAGCCCATACTGATTTAAGATTTTTAATAATCTTTTGTGTGATACTGAATCAAAGGCTTTTTGAATATCCGTATAAACTACTTTAGTAAATTCATTTTTGAGATAAGGAACTAACCAAGAATGTAAGCATGTTAACAGTTGAATGGTTGATGAGCGGTTTGGAACAAAACCAAACTGTTTGTTAGTTAATAATTTGTTATCAAAGAGGTGATTGAGAATTTTTACAGATACAATATGTTCATAAATTCTTGAAAAGCCACTTGTTAGAGATATTGGTCTGTAATTTAATGCATCGTGTATATTACCTTTCTTGTGCACAGGAATAATAAAAGATGTTTTCCATTGTTTAGGAACATCAGATAGTTCTAGAGAGCAATTAAATATTAATGAAAGTGGATATATTATTGATTGGATAACATGCTTGATATAATAGGGTGGAATGTTTTCTGGCGTTCTTATGATTTTATCTTTTAAGTGGTTAATTGAACTTATAATGTCTTCATAGGTTATGAAAAAATTTTGCATCTTACTACAATTCTTTTGGGGTAGCTTAAAAGACTGGTAACTCTCGTCTTTTTTAAAAACTTTTTGAAAATTTATGTTAAAAAGTGTTGCTATTTCAAAATCTGAGGTTACTGTTTTGTTTTTATCATTATCATATAAGAGATGTATGGAATTATTTAACTTAAGTTTAGATTTCACGTAGCTATAAAACTTTTTTAAATTTGGGTTTTTGCAGAATTTGTTTTCATATTCAAAGTTGTATTTTTTAACAGCTAATTGATATTCTTTAGACTTGTTTTTGTATTTTATCAAAAGTGATTTATTTGTCTTACTTTTTTTGTATAGATTCGCTTTTTCTTTTAATAACTTTTTAATATGAGATGGATATTTTTTACTTTTGTTATTTTTAGAAAAAATTGGAACAAAACGTTTGATTGAGATTTGGATTGAGCTGATGAATTGATCGTAGAAATGCTGGAGATTTTCTGAATTTTTAAATAAAGAGGTCCAATTAATTTTTGACAGGAAATCATTGATGCTTTCAAAATCTGCTTTTTTATAGTCATATGAGACTTCTTTAGCAATAGGTACTATTTTATTTTCAATTTTAATTTTAAGTGAAAGCAAGTTATGGTCACAAGTGTTTGTTAATGGAAAATTAGTTGAGTGTGATATGATTCTATCTAGACCAAAATGATTGCAAATTATGAGATCAAGAATGTTACCATTCTTATGGGTTGGATTTTCAATTACTTGGGTTAAAAAATTGTCTGTACAAAAATTAAGAAAACACTCATGGGGTTTATTGAAATCTGTGCTAGGAATCCTCCAATCTATATTTGGCATATTAAAATCACCAAGAACATAAAAAGAACACTCTTTTGGAAAAACCATTTTAATCATTTTGATTACATTTTGAACAGTCAGTGCGCATCTAGCAGACAGTGTTATGTTTCGTAAAAAATTAATTGAGCACACAATTCTTATACAATTTGGACTAAAAACATCTTAAACGGCTTATTTTGCTTTGTATATATGACATTTTTGGTTTAGATTTACAAAACCTCACATAATTATTTTTTTATTATTAGTATTATTTTACCTAAAAGTTCAATTCAAATATATTTTTTCTTGTTTATCCTATACAAAAAAACTAAGTTTCGTAAAAGAATAATGGATCTTACAATTCTTGTTCATTTTAGAGAAAAAACATCTTAAACGATTTGTTTTACATTGTAGATTTGACATTTTTGGTTTAGATTAAATAAAAATATCAAATATTTTTTTCTTGTGTATTCTATATAAAACAACTAAGTTTCGTAAAAATAAAAAAAATTAACTAAAAAGTCAAAAATAATTATTTTTGATGTTTTTATTTGATCTAAACTAGGGGTGGGCAACGTACGGCCCGCGGGCCGGATCCGGCCCGCAGAGTGAAAATGACCGGCCCCCAAACCTTTTTCAAATTTAAATGGAATCCGGCCCGCGGACAAAATTGATCCGGCCCCCGAGTAGATGATCCGGCCCGCTAAGCATTTTTCAAAATTTGTATGAAATCCGGCCAGCCAATGTAAATATTACAAAACTTGTACAAAACCTTTTTAGAATTATTTTCATAAAACTAAAATGTAAGACTTTGACCCTGAAAAAGTTTGTAAAATTGGGTTTTTATTTTTGTGGTGATAAAAAAACTCTTTTGTTAAAGTATCTTTTTCTGTTTTGAATCAGTTGAAGTAATCCTTTCTCAAATTATCCAAAAACAGTTGTTTGCTGAATTAATTTTGATGATCTTACCTACCATAATGACTTTCGTAAAAAATGGACGTGTTAAAAATTGCTCTCTTTCCCAGATGTGTAGATAGTTGTTTTTATACTTGTTTAGAAAAGTAGAAAATAATCTTTTTAAACATTGACAATTATTTTAATTCAAACTGCTCAACATTAAATTTTAGTAAAGTCTTTCAAGTTGAGACTACAATTTGCACTCTTTTCTGCTATTGATTTTTGTATTAATTTCTTTTTGGTTAATTATATGGTTAAGTTTAGTAGTAACCAATTGATGACAATAGTTTCACTTAATAATCATTGGTCGTCGTTTTGCAGACTTTAAATAACTAATAGAAGAATTTGATATTTTATCATCATAGTTGACGTTTGACACCGAAAACGCACTTAGTAATATACACTTAGAACTGTTAAACTTTTTTGTGACAGTACACTAAAAGAAAAGTTCTAAATTTAAAAATTTGACAGATTTTATGCCCTAGTTAACAAGTCAAAGTTTGTTAATTTAAAAAAGATGGCAATGAAGTTACTTGTTCCTTTTGGGTCTACGTATATTTTTCGAACAAACATTCTCAACCATGGATATAAAGAAAACTTAACTGCGTTCAAACCTTACTGATACCAATCTGCAGTCATTACTGAGAATATCTACTTCAAATATACTTCCAGATTTCAAACAATTTGTTAAAAACTTTAATGACCCACAAATGTCTTATTGACTTATTTTTAGTGTAATTATTCATTCTAAACTCTTTAATCTTTATATTTAAAATAAAATATGACAGTTGTATGTCATTTTTTCGTTCAGTAATATTTTTATTAGTGAAATTTATCTTAATATAAGAGTCTATTGAATTATATGGTTATCATGTTTAAATATAAACTAATCTCTGTTTTATTTTAGTATTTCGTTATTTTTTTGTTTGTACTTTTATAAAAGTATTTTAAATGAATTGTTTGATAATATAGTATTTAAAGTACAAAACTCAGTTTGTTTTCATAAGTTGATCATTACTGTTTGATATTTTGAAAATAAAAATATTAAAATATTTAGCCAAATTAATTTCTTATCTATTTATTTCTTCAAATTATTATCTTATTAATAATTTAACTATTTTTTATTTATGTTGATTTGAAAATTTAAATCTTACATATAATTTTCGTTGATTTTAGTAGATATTTAGATAGATTTTATGTATGATTGAACGAGCCAAAGTTTCTCAACTTCAAAATATGACCATGAAACTAGTTGTTTTGTTCGTACATTTGAAAACAAACATTTCCGACTATAAACATCAACAAGGATAAGCTAATTTCAAACCTAATCAATATTCCAGTGAACTTGCAGATTTTCCCAAACCGTCATGCAAATAGATTTAAACAACTGTAATATATGATTAACCTTAAGTGTTTCATCGAGATGTTTTATTTTTTTTTTCGCTTTTATGGTAAATTATTTATTATATCAGAATTATTTGTTGTTTTGTTTCTTATATACGTGCAAAAATATGTAATGGGTCTTTATTATTTTTTTTGAATTGAAAGGTAGTAGTTTAATATTGTAATGTTAATTAACTTCTAAATAATATTATTAATAAAAACTCCAGCCAAGGATTGCCAAAGTTAAATATTTTCGAATAGTTAACAATTATTTGATGTTTTAGCTTTAAATATAATGCGCTAGTAACTTTTATTAAGTAAGTTATTGTTTTTATACGACAAACTAGTATTAATTTGGTCCATAGTTAAAACAAATATAGAGTTATGAATACTTAATAAAAATCAATATAACTTACATACTGAAAAACCTTGGTAATTAATAAATTGATTCAAAATTCTGAAATACCCGATCAATAAGCATCCAGCAGGATCTAAATCTTTTTCAAATTAGCTTCCATTCGGATCCGGATCTATGTCTAAAATTAGTATTTAGCCGGATCAGGTTAATATTTTGAAATTAGGATCCGGATCTTAAAAAGGATCCAGCTGAATCCGGTAGATCACTAACTCGAAATGCTCCGGCCCGCATAGGTCTAATTTTTTTGGATCCGGCCCTTTAACTATTTACGTTGCCCACCCCTAATCTAAACCATAAGTGTCATATCTACACAGCATTTTTTTTTACGAAAACGTGTTTAAACCAAATAGGTGTTCGAATTTGCAAAAGTGTCTTCGTGAAAAAATGACCTCTCGTACATATTTGACGATTAACCATCTTTGAAATATATATTTTTTATGACAACTTGTAATTAAATTGCATCCTTCGTATGTTAATCCTTAAAGAGTTTTAAGTTTAAATGTATGCTACCGCATTAATTAAAAAAGTTAATTCTGCTTGTAATAAACCTTTTTAAAGTTTCAACTTTGTTGAAATTAACCTAAAACGTTTACCTTAGGAACGGGCAACTTTTTGTATAATCGGATTATACTTACCATTTTACGGGTCGTACTTGTAAGTCTTTGCGAGCCGAGCAATTAAAAAAGTTTGCAGCAATAAATAATCACTAGTACTTATTTGTACTAAATCAGTGGTCTTCAAAGGTGGGCCCGTGCAAATTAGTGTGCACGAAGTTAATTTTGTGGTGCATAAATATTTTATTTAAAACTTACTATAGGTATTCCATAATTACTGATGAAGAGCAACATAAAAAAGTCTGAGGCATGTTTTAGGGGGCTTATGACACTAAATATTGTGGAAAATATTTAAAACTTACACTAGATCAGTGGTCTTAACGACGAAACTTATTGTTGAATGTAAGAGAACAGAATTTCAAGCTGCGTAAAAATCTACTCTGAAACTTACACTAGATATTCTGGAGCTTATGATTAAGAAAAGGTTTCAGGCATATATAAGGGGTGTTTCGTAACTTACTCTTGATATTAAGGTGTAAATTTTTATGGTGGTTACTGCATTTTTGGAAAGAATTTAGCTTACGGGCAAGAATTGTTTTGTCTAGTAAAGTGTGCAATTTCCAATTATCTTCGAGACCACTGTACTAGACTATAATTTATAACAACATTTCAAATATTTGAAGACTATAAAATATTTGAAAGGTCGTTTAAAAGCAAAAAACAATGTCGTGAACCAGAGATCTTTTTCTGGCGGAACCGGCATAATTTTTTCTAGCCCTGCTCTTTTGTTTTTTTAAATCAATACTTCACTTTTCACAATATTTAGTCGATAATTATGTTTATTCTAAAATTAAGCCCACAAAGTTTTCACAAGAAACTAATATTAGTCGATTTGAATTTCAAGTTAATTGCCTAAACTAAATTTGCTTAGTATTTTTTAGTGTTGTATAACTTTAATTAAGTTAAAAAAACCTATTGTTGTATAAAATAAATTATTTTACCTATTTCTCTACTTTTAAAAAATTTCTTGTACTAAAAAATCAGTTATAATTCGAAATAAAGATTATAAAAATAACTTTAAGCATTTTAAATAGAGGTTTAGCACAAAAAACGCTATCCCTATCTGCTGATAATGCAGACCAATCACCATATGTGTTTTTAATTTACTCACAAGTTTAACTTTTTTTATTAACACAATTTTCAACTTAAATAAAAAATCATTAATAAAATAATAATTTTCTAGTACTAGAAAAATAGTCATTTAATAAATACTTAGTAATATTTTCTCTTTATATTCATCTTTATTTTTTCAAATCGAATTAACGAATGCTTTTTTAATGTAAATCTAAACAAAACACAAAAATGTTAAACATTAATACTTGTATAAATAATAACAAAAATTAGCATAAAAATCTAACAATAACTTATATTACATCCATCATAACATGATTTCAAATAAATTTTGTTAGATATTTTTGTATATCTAACATAATTAAACTTTTAGAACAATTAAACTAACGAATGAATTTCAATAGAAAAAACGAAATATAAAACTATAAACACCAGTAAAAATGAAAAATAAGACCTAACAAACAGTTTATGATTTTTATAAAATTTGAAGCAAAAAAAATATTGGCAGCCCGGTTTAAATATTGTGGTCAGATAATAAATTTGTACAAACTGTTATCAACCAAGTTTTCTGAATTTTCTTTAACTTCAGGTTGTTCCATTACCCATTTCCTATCTAAAATTCTATGCATAGCATCTTCGTCTATTTGACCTAAATTATTTTTAAAACATTAGTATACATGTAAAAAAATACTAATCATTGTATAAAAATACACTTTAGTACACTTAACAAAAATTATACTTTTAAGTGTTATATGCTAATTTAAAAAAAATAAAAAACTGACAGTTCAGAACAGAGTCTTAATAAATATTACTAAAGTATTAAGAAATTTATTGTCAAAATTTAAAAAACTTTAGTACTAGTACTTAAGGCAATTAAGGGTTTTAAGAATAAAAAACTTCAAATGAATATAAGTCTTAATTAATTTATAAGAAAAATTTTTGTTTCTAAAATTTTTTAAATGTTTTAAATGAAGTGTATACTAAAGTCGAACATTTTTTGTATGTTTTCGTTCACTTAACTTTATAAAACATCGTTCTCTAAATAAAACAACTGATTATACCAACAATTAACCTTTAAATCCATCTTTTTTGGTCATTTCTGTTTTAGCAAAAGCTTGATTTAGCAACGACTCGAACTCTTTGTCATCTTTCAAATCCTTGCTAAGGTCATCACGAATTTTACCTTTAAATTTTTTATCAGTGATGACCACCTGTCCGAAAGCTCGCTTTTTCTGAGCTCTATCTACTAGCATCTCATCGACAGTATCCTTGAGAACGAACCTGTAAACCACTACTGGCTTTTCTTGACCAATTCGATGACACCTGTAAGCAAATTAACAGTTTAATTTGAAAAAATTAAAAAAACGCTATTGAAATTAGAAAACATTTCGTAATTATCATAAATAAGCTTTACATATATCGAAAAGTTTAAATATGCACAACACTTCCTTTCGTCAAAAAATTATATCATTTTGATAGGATTAAATTTCAATTAAAATTTTTAGAATTTTTAATTTAAAATTCATTTACTGCTACTTAACACAACAATACACTACAGTTATGTATCATACTTAAGGAAATGTTGATAAAATACTTGGTTTAAATAAGTTTGACAATTTTGATTGACCAAATAATTTTTTATTTAGTTAACCCAAGTACATTAAACTATATATTAACATTAACACCATAGATAAGATTTTTATCTTATTTTTTAAACTAAAAATAGCTCTTTTTAATTTCAAAAATATTTTGTAATATAAGCGATTTAAGTTGGAGAGTTCATGAAATTCCTTATACTAGGAGGAATCTAAAACAGCATACCTAAATATTTCATCTACTACTTACCTCTTTCACTAAACTAAGATAATTATAATATTAACTTGTTATATGTCTAAAATTTAGAAACAAAAAAAATTAAATTTAAAATTTTTGTTTGATAATATAATACTCTTTAATTGCTATACAGTTTTAAATAAAAACATTTGTGAAAAAATTGAGGTCCCTAGCTTAAAAAACAAAATAGCAGATAGACTTTGTAGATTTTTTTTGTTTTGGTTGCATATTTATAAAAAACCTTTCTACATCTCCAACCATGATCCTTTATATCTCTTAGGAAATTTTAATAATAAAAAACAGTAAAAATCAACTTATAGCTTGTTTAAAAACTTACAAACAATCAAAGGTGCGAAAAACGACTTAAATGGTCTTAGAAATGTTAAACAAGTCTTTTTTTGAACTTTTTACACTTTTAAACATATCCATAACTTGTTTAATAGACATGATAGATAATTATGTTTAATTTTTTTTTTGCAAATTAAGTCATCATCACAAGAATTTCTACACTATTTATAAAGTTAAGTGTTAACTTCAGTCAACCAATCTAGTTTATTTATAAAAATAAAACTTATATAACTAATAACATTAAATATACATACCTATCTTGTGCTTGCAAGTCATTTTGAGGATTCCAATCAGAATCATATATAATAACTGTATCAGCTGATGTAAGGTTAATGCCTAGACCTCCTGCTTTAGTTGATATAAGAAATATTTTCACATCGTTTTTACCAAAATTGTGGATATTTTTATGCCTTTCTTCTTGTTTGGTTTGGCCATCTAAACGAAAATATTCTAAATTTCTCATTTTGAGGTAGTCACCAATAACATCAAGCATTATAACAAACTGTGAAAATATTAATACTCTATGATTTGATCTTAAAAGGCTAGGTAGCATCTTATCAAGAAGAATCATTTTTCCGGACGTAGTGACTATTTGACTATCGATTTTATAGTGATAACCATCTTCTAGCAAGGGATATTCAAGAAGGTATGGATGATTGCAAGATTTCCGAAGCTGCATTATTAAGTTGTTAAAAGTAACTCTTTTTTCTTTTTCCTCGTCTATTTCTTCATCATTTCTTACATATACTTGTGGTTTAAGTCTATCACTTCTACTTAAATTCAAAAGACTTAGATCTAAATGAGAACTTTTCAACTGTTTTCTGGTTAGCTTTATTTTTATTTTTTTCCAAGCCATGCATTTTTTTCCTAAATCAACATGCCACTGTATTTGCAATGATGAGCTAGGTGCATATACAATCATTTCTCGTTTCCTAGGTAAAGAAAGAACAACGTCTTTTTTGATCCTGCGAAGCAAAAAAGGTGCTAAAGTTTTGTGCAAAATTGTTACCAAGTTTAGCTCCCCCGCTGATCCAAACTTTTCAGATAGCTTATCAAAGTCAAAAAAACTTTGAAAAATTTCATCGTTAGAAAATATTTCAGGCAATAAGAAATTAAGAAGAGACCATAGCTCACCAAGGTTGTTTTGCAACGGAGTACCAGTCAAAATAAGTTTACTTTCAAAGCGAATTTTACGTAAGTCTCTTAAAAATTTACACCTTTTGTTTTTTAGCCTGTGGCCCTCATCAACAACAAGGTAACTCCAAGTCTTTCTAGATAATAAGTGGCAGTCTTTCATTAACACTTCATAAGAAGTTATAACCGTTGTTCTCTTTAAATTATCAGATGCGTTCATTGCTGACAAAAGGTGTTTACGTTCATCAGGTCTACCGTAGTACAGCATTACAGGGCAGGATGGTGCAAATCTTTTAAACTCTTCAAACCAGTTTGATATGGTAGAAAGGGGACCACAAACAAGAAACGGCCCAGGAAAGCCAACTTTAACCAACCTTGCAATTAAAGCAATACATTGAATAGTTTTTCCTAGCCCCATTTCATCAGCAAGAATCCCATTAGTGTTATTATCAAACATGTCTTTTAGCCAATTGTAGCCCACAATTTGGTAATCTCTCATTACACCGCCTACAAAATAGTCAGGCTGATCATCATGAACTTGCTTTCCATTTAGATACCGGACACCATCAATAACAGTAAATGAACTTTCATCATGAGGTATTCCCATGTAATACTTAGTTTCCAAAAGATCTCTGTATATTTCAGGAACTTTGTATCTTTTAACAGGATGGCTACAGGCTAGCTTGTTTGGACGTTTTCTTTTTGAATTACCTTCTACAAGATTTTTTTCTTTTGAACTATCAATACTTGACACTATTTTTTGACTTCTTGCTTTTTCTATTTTTTTCTTTCTCCTTTTTTCTTGCTTTTTCCTGTTTTTGTCCATAACTTGTAAAAGATTATCAGTATATTCATTTACCTTGTGCAATAATGAGCTTACTTCACCAACTAAGGAACCATCAACATCTCTGTTATTTACTGGGCACCAATAATCATCATCATTCGAATCCTTATTGTAAACGTCAGAAGCATCTTCCTCACAAACTTTGATAGCCATGTTTGTTCTGCTCGAACAGGAAGGTACATCTTCTCCAGTCATCTTTTCTGTAATTATGTCCTTTTTAACTATACTTACAAGCCAAAAATGTTCCTGTAATGAAAAGTTAAGTTAATTAATATGTACTTTTATATAAAATTAAGTTTTTGTAGATATACAACAGATTCTGTTTATATAGAACAGCTCTAATCAATGTTTAAAATAAGTTTCAAACAAAGCTGTGTTAATTAGATCAATTTAGAAGAAAAGTTCTGTGAGCACTAGTTTTTTGTAAAAACTGTTTAAACAAGACTTAAATTAATAAAACATAATTTAATTTTGATATTTAATAATCTGAAAAAACAAAAATTTAACAAAAATTATAAAAATAGAATAAACTTCTATCATTTTCCAAAATCAAAGTACATAATAAAATGTTAATAAAAATAATTTACTGTTCCTAACTACAAACTTTGGGGACACTGTTCTAATGCATGTATTACAGTGGGCTGTCAAGCGGAAATTGACTTTGGTGACTAAAAAATCAAACAAATTTCTATATATATTAATGTTGAGCTGGGTTAATTCTTTTTAAGATCATGTTTGATCTATTTCTACTTCTGTAATTTATAAGTATTTTAAATATAAATGTGACAAATTAATGTTTTTTACCTCACTAAAACTGCTTTACAATTTATGTTAAAATATAAGCCTGATCCTTTCCAAAAAGGTATTTGAAAAATTTATAAAGGATCATTGCTTTTACTATATTTATTTTATTTGGTATAGTTTAATTAAAATTACTTGAATTTTTGTTACTTTTTAACAGTTTTGTAAATATCAAGGGTGCTATTAGGGCAACTTAGAGTAAAATTAAACCATGTAGCTCTAAAAGCCACAGTAAACATTCTAATATTTTTTACTGGCTATAGTACTTATTTTAGAGAAGCTTAAAATTGTTATAATTCTGCCTAGTAGCACAAAAAAGTTTTAAGCTTTTTAAAAGCAATATCTATCCTTGTTTTCTTTTCTTTTTGAAAAAAGAAAAACATTTAAAAAATTAATAGCATTAATATTTGTAAGCTTTTAATAATTTTTGTTATAATTGAATAACACTTTACCAGATCAAAGAAATATAATACAAAAGTAGGTAGATAAATTTTTTCAGGTACTTTTTTGTAGTACTTGCTAGCCATTTTTTGATATTAATTATTGATATTTTTGAGTAATTTTTTTACTCAAAATAGCAAATCTGATTGTCTTTAAACTTGAATAACTTTTGAAACACTTCAGGAAAAATAAAACAAAACTATTTTTGAAAGAAGAAGCCTAAGGCTCTGCATAACTAATAATTAAATATATTGAATTTTTTACTTAATTATTTTAACTTTTCTTATTTATTGTTTTCCTAGTCACAACAAAAAGTCAGTTTCAGCATGACTTCCCTTTTCAGCCAACTGTGTGATATTTAGTTTAAAATGTAACTATACATTTAAATAATGTAGAAAAATTATTTACTCAGTATTCTTTACTGTATTTTATTGGTTTTGAAATATTACAAATATGTATTGTAACTTTCAGTAATGGATAGAAAAAATGTCTTTATATATTTATTATACCTAATTTTGTATAATTTTATTGCTGTACTTATAAGTTTGCTTTTCATTGAATTAAACTAGGCTGAAGACGCGTATTATACTCAGAAACAGCTGTCCCAAGCAAAAGTTTATTTTGTGTATTTTAGTTCTATATATATATATATACTATTCTTTGTTACTGTAGAAAGTTGTATTTAAAAGTGTTTACAAACTTTATGATTAAATTATTCAGCTATTGTTTATAATCTTTAAACTAGTTTGCAGTAGGGTTGCCACTCTTTGAATCAAAAAACCAACTCAGGTGACCAAAAACTTTCCTGAGTGACCTCTAACTATCATGAGTTATCAAGTTTATTATAAACCCTTGAAAAACTTAATACAAAAAACTTTACCTTTCAGTTTAAGTAAATATAAAACAATGCAAATTTACTTAAGTTTAATAATAATTGAATAATTAAAAAGTTAATTAAAACTTTATAATGCATAGTTATATATTTAAATCTCTTTACTTTTTCTGTTTATCATAAATTCAAACAATGATAAATATTTATTTCAGAATTAAAACAAAACTACTATGTTATTTCTAAGTTGAGTTAATAGCTAGCTGCAAGACTAAAAACTGTAAACTAAGCATTTCAAAATAATTAAAAATTTAGTTATTGGACGAAGGTGTTTATATAGAATAACAAAATATTGAAACAGGATCAATTAAATACTATTCAAGATCTGTCTTGAGTAATTCTAAAATAGAATAAAATCATAATATCCCAAATTATGCTGAGTCATTCTGATATTTTTAAAAACTTCAAAATGTTTGGAGTCATCCTGAGTGTGTGGCTCTGTAGTTGATATTTTTGTATTTTCTTACCATTAAATTTATGTTCACTTTTTAAAATTCAATGTTTTATATAGTTGGTATCTTTAATAACACTATTTACTATAAACAGTATTGATTTAAGTGCAGGATCACCATTTTAGTTTTCAAAATAATAGGATAGAATATCAAAGACTTTCAGAATGTATTGAACAGTCTCAATCTTAACATATTAAGGGCATAGGGGGGGGGGGGGGGGGGGTAATTATGTTGGAACAGAATTTAAAAAATTAAAAAATAAAAATTTAATAACAAAAAAAAAACTGTTTTTTTTTTGTTCATTTTTTATATAAAATTTTTATTTTATATTTTTTTCAAAATTCCTTCCGACAGAATTTTCTAAATATTGATACTGGCTTAATAGCCAATTAAAAATTAAGGGCATGGGGGGTCCACCTTGATTTTTACAAGTTGATGTTATTTTATAAAGTTTTATCCAAGCTATCAGACAATTTTAACTGTTTGAAAAAATTCAAAGTATTTTTTGAGATATGCGCAGTCAAAGTTGGTGACTTCAATAGGTTCCTAATGGAAGGCGCAAACTAAAAACGCAAAAAAAGACCATTTCACTAAAAATCTATCTCCTCCTTCATTTTTGAAGCAATTTTCTTCAAATTTTCACAGAAAGTGTATTACTAAATTTTTAAAAGATTGAATGCAGGAAATTTTGTAACTTTGAAAAGTAATTTTTTTATTAAAAAAAAATCCGACTATTTTTTGTTTTTTTTATCTAAAATCTCTATTTTTTAATATTTTTGAAATTTGAAAATTAAAAGTCTTTTAAACTATAAAAGGAATGTTTCTTGAAAATTTGAGGTCTCTATCTCAAAAAATGAAGAAAAAGATAGGTTTTTAGTGATTTTTTAAATTTCTGAGAAAAATGACCCCAAAAACTTGCAGGCCATAAGTTTGTACTGGAAACTTTTTATAAAAATTACATTATCTCAAAAGTTAAATAATATTTTTTAATTCTATAAAAACTGGCTTGTAGTTTGTACTTCAAGCTTTCATATAAGATTCAATGTTATTTTTATTAAAAAAAATGTCGGACCCCCCCCCCCCTATGCCCTTAGTTTAAATCATCATAAACAAATGTAAACATAATTAAAAATTGGTCCTGCACTAGACAAATTGTGAAACCTTTTTAACTACATATTAAACCTTTATAAAGTTGATCAAATTTTGTTTCTGATGTCAGCTAAAATAAAACACAGGATAAATATACACAAATCTAACAATATATGTACAAACAAAAAATTTAGCAAATACAAAATAAATATAGTTACACAACATCAGCTTGCAACAAAATTACAAACTCAAAGCATACTAAATTTATTTAGTATACTGGCTCAATCAGACTTTTTGGTAATTAACAAGGATGATGGTGCACCAATATCAAACTGAAATTATATTCATATTCATTTAATTTAGAATCTAACTGAACCATAATTTAAAAATGTGCTTTTAACAAAATAAATACATTGATAAGGTAAGTTTCTATAGTTGGCTCTATACTCAAAGGCAAAGTTCAGTATTTCACAAAATTTAGTTTATTTCAATTTTTACTAATAATCATTTTAATATCTTGTAGAGCTAAACTAATAAATCTCTTGATTTTTGAAAAAAAGTTAAAAAATAAAAATATACTATTGACATCATAATCGATTGTTTAAGACAAAATACTTGTAACAACCATAAGTTATTGTATACAATTTAGCTTATTTAAATTTTTAGTTATACTATCCTTCTAATATTTTGTACAGCTAATCTTATAAACCTCTTTAGTTTGCAGTAAAAGTTTCAAAATATAAAAACTACTATTAGCATCATAATCAACTGTTTAAGACAAAATACTTATAAGGGCATAGGGGGGTTAATCACTTTTTCACAATTTGATCATATTTTGTTTAGTTTTATACAAGATGCTTTTTACAGATTTTAAAAATTCAAAATAATTTTTGAGATATGCCGGTCAAGGTCAGAGGCAACATCAGGATCCTTATGGGAGGCGCGCAAACTAAAACGGCAAATACTAGAAATTACTAAAAATCTATCTCCTCGTACGTTTTTTGATATAACTACCTCAAATTTTCAGGAAGTGTTCCATGATATGTTTAAAAAACTCTGTCGGAAGAAAAATTAAAAAAATTAAAATTTTATAACAAAAAAACAAAAAAAAATGCTTTTTTTTTTGTATATTTTTATATAAAACTTTAATTTTTAAGTTTTTTAAAAATTCTTTCTGGCAGAATTTTCTAAATATATCAAGGAATATTACCTGCAATTTTGAGGTAGTTATCTCAAAAAACGTAGGAGAAGATAGATTTTTAGCAAAATAGTCTATTTTTGATGTTTTAGTTTGTGCCTCCCATAAGGAACCTATTGTTGCCTGTATATAAAATAAGAACAAATTGTGAAAAAGTGTTTCCCCCCCCCCTATGCCCTTAATAACAAAATTTATCGTATACAATTTACTTTATTTATATTCTTTTGCATGTAATATATTTAATTTAATAAACTTCCTTAGTTTTCAGGTTAGTTTTTTTTTACTATTTCATACAGTTTTGCTTAAAAGTTTCTGAACTTATTCAGGGTTCGTGCGCGAATTTTTTTTTCATTTAGCCTGACTGGGACCAATTTAGCCTGACATTTTTTCAAAGTAAGGAAAATCCCCTTAAGAAGTCATTTTAGATATTGGGGGGTCTTAATTAGTACTATTGTAGTTTCCGACTTCAACTAGCTTTATCTCAAAAGTATTTTGAGCTTTAAAAATCTGCAAAAAGCAACTCATAGCTTATTTACAACTCAATAAAATAAGACAAAATTGTGAAAAAGGTGATTGACCTCATCCCCCTATACCCTTAACATAACAAATTCAGTGATAAGTTTTAAAATATCTAATCTATTACTAGTGTAAAAATATAATATATATTACTAAACTTGTTTGTTCAATTTTATTAAGCACTAAGTAAAAACATTATAACCAGAATATTTATAATAAAACGACGTGCATTGTTGTGTTTTATTATAACTTAAAATGTAACGCTTACATGAGTATTAAAATTCAAACAAACAGCTAAGTTGTTGAACTAAACTGTAATGTTTAAACTGTATATTTTTTATGAATTTTCATAATTATGACGTATATAATCTACTCAAAACAAAATAATGAAGATTCTTAAATTTTTTTTAGAGATTCAACAAAAGGTTTAAGCATTTATTTTTACAATTACTGACTGATTTTGTTTTAAATAACTAAATCATTATTTAGAAATAAATTTACATCTCAATTTGATCTTATGAAGATTTCTCAATCTTTCTCTATCAAAAATTTGATGCATTTGAACTGTGAAAAACTGAGATTCTCAAACTTTTAAATAAAAAAACTGATTTAGCCTGACGTTTTTCAACTTTTTTCAAAAAAACTGATTTAGCCTGACTTAGCCTGATTTAGCCTGACGCGCACAAACCCTGCTTATTGTTTTTTAAATTCACTGCTTGAATTAAGGCCATAGGGGGGGCAGAAGCCATTTTTTGACCAAAAATAACATATAGACTTATATTATAGTAAATTTCATACTCTTTCGGATGCTTTTTTTAGATTTTAAAAATATTAAGTAACTTTTTTTTTATGACCGGTTATATAAAGGGTTGTCTTTATAAAGGGTATATAAAGGGTAACTTTAAAGCCGTTTTTCTCGAGTTTTTAAAAACGGGCTTTAAAAACTATCTTCTCCTTCATTTTTCAAGCAACCTTCTTCAAATTTTCAAGAAACGTTCCTTACATTATGAGAAAAAAAAATGTTATTTGTGAATTTTAATAATTTTTAAAAATAAAAATTTTATGACAAAAAAAAAAAGTGATTTTTTATCAAAAAAAGGTATTTTTACTTGAAATTCTTAAAGTCACAAATAATGCTTTTTTGTTATTGTATAAAGAATAGACTGTGAAAGTTTGAAGAAGATTGCTTAAAAAATGAAGGAGGAGATAGATTTTGAATGCATTAGTCTTTTTTTGCTGTTTTAGTTTTTCCTTCCCCATAAAGAACCTGTTATGCGGCCCGACTTTGGCCGGTCATATTTCAAAAACTAATTCGAATTTTTAAAAACGGTAAAAATCAACTTGAAGCTTAGTAAAAACTCTATAAAATAAGATCAACTTGTAAAAAACATGGCCTACCCCCCCTATGGCCTTAACAAAGTACAAAAATAGGCCAAGAAGAATATATTTTAGAATACTATTACAAAACTTGGTATTATTGTTGCAGAAAAAAAAAAGTATTATTGTTCTTAATAAATTTAAAGTTACTGCTTGAACTAATGAAATATTTAGATAGACCAATCAAAATTTATTTAAAAATACAATTTGTTGATGCTGCAATAGGATCAATGTTTTTAGATTGTTGAAAATAAGAAAGACGTTTTTAATATCTATTTGAATAACATTTACAAAATTTGAACATGGACAAAAAAGCTAAAATATTTTTACAATAAAAATCTTATGATTATGTACAAAAGAACAAAGATTTTAACAAAGGAAATTTATCAGTAAAAAAAAGTGAAAAAATTCAGAAGCAGGCACAAAAAATTTACAAGTAGAACATATACATGGTTGCCTCAGATCAAGCTGAGAACAATTTCCTAACTTTTCACTAAAATTTACCTGACTTTCCTAAATCAAACTTTTTAACATAAACTTATTCTAAAATACAAAATTTAACACTTGAAACGATATAAAGCTTTCAACCTAACTTTAATACAGGTTATAACTACAGTTTTTTGGCTGAATACAATTATCAAACTTCTATTACATCACTTAAACCATCTGTGTATGATTTATGTTTTTGCAATAAACAGCTCTATCAGCAAAATACTTGTATTATTACCTTATAGACACAGCTTTTCTAAAAAAAGACATATTTTTTTAGCATTTCCTAACATAAATGTATATAAATAAATGAAACAAACTTTTACAATTAAAACTTTAAATTAATAACGAAATTTCACAACTAAAACGAAAACAGTAAAGAACTTAATCAAACACTGTTTTTTCTTGTATGTACTAAAATGTATTTTCTCCCTTTCTTTATTAGCACTTAAACCTCTTCATCTAATGAAGATATGGTTTCTTTCATCTAGTCCCCTATCTCTTCTAACTTATTTTACAAATCTAAACAACTTTGAAAATACTATAAAGAGGTAAAGTATACACATTAACTTGTTACATAAAATACTAAACTAACTGCTAAATTATAAAGAACTCAGTTATTTAATTAAACAAAAAACACTTTAATTCCAAAATTATGCTAGATAAACTTGTGTGTAGATATCAGTTTCACTATGGAAGTGTCCTTGCTACAGATCATCAATGCTAAAAAGCTTACAAAAATTGCTTGTTCAAGTAGGGTAGTTGTTTAATATATTAATAGAAAAATGTTATTAATTTATACCAGATAACAAAAGGGAAATTAAATAATTTTGTAAATTTCTAGGAAAATTTTGCAATTTTAGTCTGACTTTAAGTGATTTTTTGTTAATTTTTTACCATTTGAAGGCTTTGGAATTTAAGGAATTTTGTAAATTTAAACTGACAAAATTTGACTTTTTTTTTTAAAATTTCCTGACTTTTGTCATTTTTTTTGGTTTTTCCAGACTTTTTCTGACTTTTCCTGACCTTGTGGCAACCCTGATTATACATTAACAACTCCATCTTTAATAATAAATATATTTTCAGAAAAATAATATATAACTAACATAGAATCTACTTATCAACATTTAATTTATATAAACTTGTCTTTCAATACCAATATTCATCACATTAGTAATATAAACAATTCTAATGTAAATTTATATACACCAAGCATTTTACAGCCTGAGTTAAGAAAGAACAGCAAAAATTGGTAAAATTGTGTGGGAGATAATGAGCTGTTGTTATTTTTGTTATCCTAAAGGTAATGTAGTAAATTATTAAAGCTACTTTCTCATTAGTGTCATCAACTATGTACCAAACCCGCCATAATAAACTACAAAAGTAAAAAGTACAAATTGTCTACTTAATGTTTTATTTAAGCACCCTTTCATATAACTTAGAAAATAATTAGAACTCGAATTCTTAAAACAAGGTTTTTTTTTGAATTTTTAAATGAAAAAAATTTGAATTTAAACTACTTTCTTTAAGAAAAATATTCAAAGCTAAAAATACTATATTAATAAAAAAAATGATAAAAGTAAGGACGAAGAGCGAATATAAAAGTCTCTGAAAGTCTGAGCTGAGCTATAGCGAGTGCTTGTTGGCAAACACCCGGAGTCGTCATACACTACTTTTTAAGTACTTCCATAAGCTGAAATCACAAAAAGACCACAAGCTTAAACCACAAGCTTAGTTAGACCTCAAAAAGCTTAAATAACAGCACTGATAAATAAGAGGATTATCGTACACTCAAGGACAATACTTGTCCAGTGGGACAAGACCTGTCATAGTGTAGAGCATTGCGGGTCAATAGGCCGGGGCTCGACGCCTTGGTCTCGCAGTCGGTTACTGACTCGTCTTGTAAAGTTAAGCTCACTCTCATTACTATTACTGGCCATGATGGAAGTTATTAAGGGAACAGGGGTGCTAAAGCCACACTATTGAATTACACTGATGATATTATTTAAACAGGGTATAGGGGTGTTAAGCCACACTATTGAACCACTAGTATCAAATTGATATAACTTAGTTTGATAGAAAAATGTTAACAAGTGAGAGACTGCGTGAAAATTATTTACTAAAATCACAATGATTTACACTTATAAATCATGGTAGCAAAAACTAAAACTTATTTAATTATAGCAACAACCAAATATAAATTAACTAACGGTTGGTTATTAGAATATTTTACTCAAAGAATTCAACTATTTTAAAACTCTTAGAACAATTCTTGACTGAGATAACTTTTAAGAGAAGCAAACTGTTTACAAATCTTATTAAATCTATAGCAAAAACTTTTAACTAGTAATGTGAATGTAGCAACCACAAAATTTATTTATTTATAGCAACTCACATAGAAACCTTTTCACAGTGGAAATTGTAAAAAAAAATTTGGAACACGATTCCAGCAAAGTTACTCAGTAATTGTTGATGAAAATTTGTATGCGTCCTAAGCACGACGTGTGTATCCGTAGAAATGAAAATCAGCTCGATCCTACCACTATTATGACGTCACTATAGCAATTTGCAAATAGAATCCAACAATTTTGCTTTGGAACACGATTCCAGCAAAGTTACTTGGTAATTGTTGATGAAAATTCGTATGCGTCCTCGGCACGACGTGAGTATCCGTAGAAATGAAAATCAGCTTGATCCTACCACTACTGTGACGTCACGGTAGAAAACAAGGATTTGCAAATATAATCCAACAATTTTGCTTTGGAACACGATTCCAGCAAAGTTACTCGGTAATTGTTGATGAAAATTCGTATGCGTCCTCGGCACGACGTGAGTATCCGTAGAAATGAAAATCAGCTTGATCCTACCACTACTGTGACTAACAAATTTAAAAAACTGTGTGATGTATCTAAAAAAATAAAATTATTACATACAAAACCTGTGAGCCATGTAAGCAAAGATGAAGAACTGTATGACGCCCTTGAAGTAATTTTTTTAGTTGAATTTATATTGATAAAATTATGAAACAATTTAATTGCAGTACGCTCATTCTTTATTTGGAGTAGAAAAACCACTGCCTCATATAGATGTCTTTAAGAAAAAGATGGCAGTGAAAATATTACAACTAGGAGGTTGTGGGAGTATTTTTAATTTTTTTTCAAACCTATTTAAAAATAACATAAATGCTTACAGGTCCAAAACATCCAGATTCCAACATACAATCTTCACACTGTTTTATATGTGGTGAAGCGGAAGACGAAGTGGATGAAGATGTAGAGAACCCAGAGATCCTATGGGTTGGTCTTTTATTCTATTGATATTAATTGATTATTGATCTTAATGTTTAAAGCTTTACATGAAACTAATTTCAGACACAGTGTAGTATCTGTTGCAGATGGGTACATCTTTCATGTTCAAAAGTAAAAGAAGGACAAGATTTTAATTGCCCTATTTGTTCTTAGTTTGCTGTTTAAATAAAATTTAAACAATAGGTTATTCTCGTTTAAATCCAAAATTCCCGTTTTAATCCAAATTCTCGTTTTTTTTCATAAAATTTTCCACTTTAAAATCAAACAAAAATTGTAAACTGAAATATACTTGTTGCTACGCAACAAGTATATTTCAGTTTACAGTTTTTGTTTACACTTTGAAAAGTTTTTCATGCAACTCACAATGTATTAACAAATCAAAGAATTTATTATAACACGAAATTTACTGCAAAAACAATTCCAAAACAATATTAAATATACTCACTACGTTTTATAATCCGCTTCTATGTAAAATCCAATCTAAAAACTCCAAAAGGAAAAAAACCCAATCAAAACAGTAAGATTATACACTACCGAAACTTTTGTTTGTTTGGCGGCAATACAAAATAAAAAAACCCCTAATGTTTACAATATTGAAAAGTTTATTTCATTTAGCCAGAGGTATTACAGATTCTTGCTAATGACCACCATAGATGTCAATCATCATACAAAAAAGAATAAAAGAAATGGAATAGCAAGAGTTTAAGACACCAAAGAAGTTAAAGAAAAAAGCATCAGAGTTAATTTCACTTGATTTACTTTTAACTTATTTGTTTGTTGTATGGTTGAAAAACTATTTTTATAATTGTTAATATATTTTGTTGTTTATTCTGTACAGTGTAAAATGTAAATAAACATGACTAGTATTTCTAAGCACTAACCGAATATAAGGGGTTAATTCATATATCAATATTATTATTAATTTTAATGTTTTTTTTGGTAAATCGACTAAATTTATATGTCATGAAAAACGTTTAAAAAAAATTAATAATAAGTTTTTAGAGTCAATAACTTACTCGTTTAAGTTTTCGAGTCTCTTAGTCATCAAATCGCATACCACACTTAATTTTAAATTATAATGTGCTAAAAATAAAAAAAAAAAAAATTATTAACCAAAGTTACAAGAAATTTAAACTAAATACGATAACTAATTTATTAATAAATTTACATGAGTAGAACTTTTCTAATGTAAAAGAATTTAAAAAGTTTAAACTAAGTTATTACAACTTTTAATAACTTCTTTAAAGAAAACAGCTAAAATATAGGTTGCAATGCAAAAGTTAAAACCAAGCGCTCAAGGAATTCAATATCAAAAAATAAATATATAAATATTTTAACTTTTTTTCACCAAACTGAAAACTTTACAACAGTAGGTTAATATAATATCTATCAGTCCAAATTTACTTAAAGCGAAAAAAAAAATACAAACATAAAAAATCAATTATTTCTTTCAAAATAATAATAAGAACAAAACAATTAATTTAAATTTAAGTATTTGTCAGTAATTATACCTGTTTAAATATTTTCTAACTGTATATTACTAAAAAAACAAAATAACAATTAACTTGTTTACAAAGCCTATTGAAAAGTAGAATCTCAATTATATTAACTTATTTTAATTAAAAAATAACTTAACAAAAGTAGAAGACTTTGAATAAAAAAATAAAAAAAGTTATCTAATTTTAAAGGCCAAAACATTTTCCAAACAAAAAAATATCTTAAAAAAAATTGTATAATTCTAGTATTTCTATTTAAATATTATAACTTTATTTATAATAATATAGTCAAGGTTGTCTAATATTAAAGAAACATAAAAGTTATATTAATCTCTTTATTAAAAAGTACAGCTATAATCTGAGATGATTTTTAATTAAATTATTATCTGTAATTTCACAGATAGTTTTTTTTATTAGTTTTTTATAAGTAAAAAATGTTTAGTAGTAGACAAAAGTATTTTGAAAAGTTTAGATTCTGCTATAAACTTAAAACAAGTTCTAAAAAATCAAATAAAACTGTAAGATTTAAAAATCATGCTTAGCAAAAGAAAATATCAAATAAAAAATCTTGTCATTTAAAACTATCAGTTTTGCATATTTGAATAAATGTCTTAACTTAACCCAAGAGTTTAGCTATAACCAAAATAATTATGTAAACAGACACAAAAACACTTAAAACAGTATACTAATTCAAAAAAAAAACTATAATGAATAATATCACAAGTTTTTACAATCTAGACTTGACCATTGAAACCCAATTAATATAGAATTAATAAGTTATATCTTAGCTTGATTATAGCAATGTAAACTTTTTTATAAAAATAGTTTTTTTTTACTTAAATTTTTGTAAATACTTTATACTGTTTTGATTAAACTTTCTGCACTTATTATTTTAAAATAAACAATTGACATAAAAGTTTGTCACCTTTCTTTTACGAGTTCAGGTTATAGACCTATTTATATCAATACGTTTAACAAATAGATTATAACAAAGATATACTTTTTGAAAGCTTTAAAATAAAACATAACTAAATTGTGTATTAGATGTAAATGCATTCTAATATAAATATCAAGCATTATAATTTTAGGTTTTGCCGTGGACAAGACATTAAAATGTATCCTTGTGTATGACTCGATAAGCGAAAGGTTTTTTTTTTTTGTACACCAGATCCATAGACCAAAATTTTTGAGCGCTTATTTTTGTCGTTCAATAAACAATATAAATAACTATTAACGTCTAATTTTTGCTAAACAGCAACAATATGTTAAAGCAGTAAGATTTTCAAAAATAATTTTTCTCAAAAGTTCAAAATTAACCTTGATCAAACTTTGTAATTTTTTTAAACAGTTTCATAATGTTTTTTATATGTACATCCTTTTAAATAGAAGCCGTAATTTTTGATTTATCAACGTCTAATTATTGCAAAATAGTAAAGACTTCAGCATAGGCTTACTCATATAGCTTACAAATGTATATAAAATTTTCTGAATAAGTTCTAATAAAAAGTTCATAATGAAGCTTAATTAAAATTAGTCATTATATTCAAAATAAACTACCCTGTGTTTTTAAGTATGTTTTAGAAATATAAAATCCGTAGCTCTTGGTTTTTTAGCGTCTGATTTTTGATAAACAGTGTCAACATGTAAAAATAATAAGGTTTAAAGTGTTTATAATTTCAGCTGACTTTGGTACTTTCTGTATACTTTAAAAATAACTAAAACTAGTAAATTTAAGTTTGTTTAACATTACTCGTTTGAAAACGAACCAAATTAAAAGTCAACAGAGGTCTATTTTTCCTAATGCAGTACGCGTTGCTCACAAAGACATTCAGAAATTTTTTCATCAGTGTGACTAGAGTTTAAAAAAACCTCTTTACATAAAAGTTCTAGATTCTGATTACGATTGTTCTTAAACGCTTAGTAAAAGGAAATTATATTTTTGAAAAGTAGTCATTTAAACCATAACCATAGTATTTTTTATTTTATTCAACAAGTTAACTGATTTATATACATATATCTTTTTGCATTCTACTGTGTTTAGTTTAAAATATTAGGCAATTGTTTATTTAATTTTTTTGATCAAACATTTTAGTAAAATAGCAAAAGTTTGTAATATTTAATTAAGAACTCTATGTATTCTATAGAGACCGAAAGATAATTTTACAAAAAAAAAAATCTAACAAAGTTAAACATAAGATATTTTTCTGAAGGATTTATATGAGATTGTGATAATTTTAATTAAAAAGTCCAGGAGAAGTTATACTTTGTTATATTTTTTCTTCAAAATCAAGGTTATTTTTGAGATAGTCGTTGTAAGTATCAATATTTTTAAATTTACTGTCAATTTTTAAAATGTTGAATGGCTTAAGGACTACTCTACTTATTTTGAAAAAGTGTTTAAAATGAAATTGACATTACATACAAAAACAGTTTTTTTTTGTTTTACAGTAGGTTAGTTTCCATGTTTTTTGTAAAAAAATGTTGTAAATGTCATTTAGTGAAAAAAACTCTTTTTTGACCTTTGGTAAATTAGTTAGTTCTGTATCAAAGGTGTATGTATAGTAAAAACTTATAATTTTTATCTTAAAACTTCAAAAGTTATTTACGTTTAAATTTTGATGAATTATATTAAAACTCAGTATTTTCAGAAAATGTAGTATAAAATGAAAGTGAAAAGTTTAATGGCTCTAAATAAAATTTAAAACAGTAATATTATGTAACGTGAAAAACAATAATTGAAGTTGACTGAGTTAATAAATTATTTTATAGAATTTTAATCTTTTTGTTAAATATTATGAATTTTATACAATTTTTCCATGATTATTTTTCCATGCTTTTGTATTAACTACATACACCTTCAACTTAAATTCTAATCTGATATATTTTCTTTTTATAAATAATAAAGTCTTTGTTAGCAACATATATTTCATTTGCTATTGTTTAAATCAGGAGTCGGAAGCCTATTGTCCTAGACATGACTTTAAACGGTATCCTGGTGTATGATTCGATAACCGAAAGGTTTTTTCGTACACCAGGTCCTCGGACCAAATATTTGAGCGCTTTTTTTTTCGTTCAATTAACAATATTATTATTATAAGACAAAGGCAAATTTTTGTCAACAAAGTTGCTCGTGGACCGCATTGTATAGAAAACAGTCTTCGGGGCTGCAGTTATTTCAAAAATTGTAGTGATCAATAAAATACACTTATGTAAAAAAATGTAATACAACATAAAATATAAAAGCATTACGAATTAATAACCATTGTAAGTTTTATTATAAAAATTGAAGTATGTTTATAGTATGCTTATAGCTGAAAACTATATGGCTGGTCGCAGCTTGCCGGCTACTGGTTTAAACGTTTTTCTTCCTCTTCTAACCTAACAAAGTTTTCAGAATATAATTTTAAAATGGTTGAAAAACTTCAACATTTACTATACTTAGTATAAAAAATAAAATAGTTTTAAATTTTGTAACTCTAGAAACAATAAACTATCAAAGGAACTATAGTTTTGCTTTGTGAAAAAAAAAGCTTATATGTGATTGATACACAAATTGTTAATTAAGGAGTTTTTCTATATTAATTTATAGTGATTTATCAAATTGCAGTATCTTTGATAGAATTACCTCGTTTTAATTTATACAAGGAAAAACTTTTTTTTTCTAAAGATGTTTCAAAAAATCATTTTAGCATAGTTTTATAACAGGCTTTGCTAAGGTTTGTAATGCGACAATAAAAGCATATAAATAAATTAAAACGCTCAGTCGAGCAGAGGGTTCGAAATGCCAGTAAATAGTTTGGTGTGTAGACTGTAGCTCGATAACTACAAGGTCTTCATGTACACCAGGTCCTTTGACCAAAATTTGTAACTGTTGATTTTGTCTCATTTTCAACTAACTATGGAGATACTATAAGCGGTTGTGTTTTATTTCAAATAGAAATGTAGAAAAAAAAATTAATCCTTTTTTTTTTCTATAAAAAAGATTTAATAAATATGTTACATTTTTTTGATAATATGTTAAGTATAAGAAGCGCGTTGATTAAATAAGTTACTCAAAACTTCTTTCTGTATAAGATTGCTTGGACATTTTATTCCTTAGCCCTTACTATAACAACTTGCAAGTACTTATTTTATTAAAAAAGAATATTTTTTATTATTAAGAAAAATTAATTGCGAAGAACACTCTGACTTATAGTTTTAGTAACTAGTGACAAAAATTAAAACAAAGTTTTTAAGCAATAATGGTGACAATATAGGTGTGAATATAAAACTGTTGTACCGTTTTACTAATAAGCATATGGTTATACAATTTGTTTAATTTGTCTTTTAAAAAGAAGAAGTTCATAAAGAACTTAGCATTAAAATATCTAAGTTATTTCCAACTCGCAAAAGTTTTTAAAACCTTTAAAAAAATATTTTACGATGATAAGCACTACACGGTCAGAGTAGAAAGCTTACACGCTTAATTTATGATACTAGTTAAAGATTAAGTTAGGCAAGAAAAGTTTAGAATTTTTTTTACGAAAAAAAACATTTTTAAATTTAAGCTACTAAAGTTTATGAGTTTTTTTTTTAAATAGTTTAGTTAACTTTTTTTAAAATTTAATAATACTGTGCTCATTTATAACCTTTAGAAATATACACGTAAAGCTTACTGAGTTTTATATATATATGTATTCATTAAAAAAAAATGATAATAATGATAATATGTTTTCATTATTGAGTTCTTGACTATTGTCCTTAGTTAGTTATTTTGATGAAACTTAACCAACTATAGCTTTTAAAAATTTAATTTTCTAATCTAAAATAAACTTTTAGAAACTTTATTTAAGTATAACAAAACTATTTTATTTGTAAAATACTAGTTAAACTTACATTAAAGTAGTAATAAGCAAATTTTTGTAATATTAAATAAAAAGTACTTGTATTTGTATAACTATATAAACCACAAAAAAGTATTTCTTAAGTATTTAGTTTGAACTGAGGTTATCAAATTCTTAAAATTTTACTTAATTTCCGAGCCTTAATACTTGCTTTCTTAGATTTGTTTGATACTTTCATAATATTTTTCAGATTTTATAAAGAACTTCTTTCAATTTTCTGCCGATGGTACAAAACTAATTGATAAATAAATAAAGCCACTGCTATCAAACTGTTTATAAAACATAAACAAAACCATAATTAGTATTCTAAATAAACTAAATATGTGTAAGGGGTAATATTTTGGTTTAAACAAATCTATTTTCGTGTTTAGCTTAGCTGCGACGTAAAAGCAAACTAGTATATCAACAACGACTTTGTAACACAGCAATCTTTCTAACGGGTATACACTTCTAGTTGAGTACACGCTTAACGCATACTTTTTGCCCTAAACTGTTCTATTAAAACTATATTACTTTTATTTTTGCCCGAACACACTTATATGTATTTTGAATATATTTATATATGCGCTTAATTAACTTATCAATTTGTTACATAAAATTATATATATATACATATAAAATAAGGTGATTATTTAAACTTGAACACCTTCTAGAAAGCTTGAAGGACTTTTAAATAGTTTATTAGAAAAATACGATTTATTTTATTGCTTTTTATTTTAAATTTAACTAGCTGATGATTAAAACACTTAGCTTTATGAAATATGTACTAGTATTTCTAAAATCGTATTTTTCTAATAAACTATATATATATACAAGATGTAACGTTAGAAGGCGTTAAATCCTGGACATCATGATAAGCTAAGCTTATCGGAATATATACCACAGATGTTTTTGTGTTAAAACTTTATTCCGACTAACGGCGTTTCACTGCTCTCAAATAAATTTAAGAACAGATCTACGGAGTCTATAAAATATTAACACACATTAGAAAAAAAGCATGTATAATTATGTATAGTATTTATGTGAGTAGTAACTATAAACGAACTTTATGGTTTAAAAACAAAGTTTGGAGTAAAACCATAACAATATAAAGTTGTCTACCAAAACTGCAAATTTAATAAAAGTATATAAATTTGAGTTTAGTATATACTTTTATTAAATTTGCAGTTTTTGTAGACAGTTTTATATTATTATGTTTTTACTCCAAACTTTGTTTTTAAACCATAAAGTTTGTTTATAGTTACTACTCACATAAATACTATACATAATTATGGGAACCGTTTAGTTCCAACCCGCGCACAATTCCCACCCGCTCAATTCCAACCCAAATCAAATCCCACCCGATCATTTCCCACCCGATTAATTCCAACCCAAATCAAATCCCACCCGATCATTTCCCACCCGATCATTTCCAACCCGAATCAAATCCCACCCAAGTCAAATCCAACCCGAATCAAATCCCACCCAAATCAAATCCCACCCGATCATTTCCCACCTGAATCAAATCCCACCCGATCAATTCTCACCCGATCAAATCCAACCCGAATCAATTCCCACCCGATCAAATGCCACCCGCACAATTTCCACCCGAATCAAATCCCACCCGATCAATTCCCACCTGATCATTTCCCACCCGAATCAATTCCCATCCACATAACTCCTACCCGGTCAATTCCCACTATATTATCAAACCCGATTATATTTATTTTCGTACAATTTAAAAAATTTAATACGTTTTGAACTCACATTAAAACTTTAGTTTTGGTAATTTTAAAAATCATTTGAAATATGAAATTAGTAAGGTAAGAACGATTTTTTTATTTAAGCTAAAATTGTTACTGTTGCTTATTTTATCATGTTTTTAGTTTAATGTCATTTTTGTTTGTTGATAACGATAATTAAATAATTACGACTTGCGAGCAACTGAAAGTTGGTCTGTTACTTGTAAAATGCTATCATTGTTACTAAACTTTAATCCAGATCAGGTTTAGATAATAATTAAGTTTTTAGTATTGGAACCATTTTCTATCATGTTAACTAATTTATGTCCAATTATTTTTTTTGTACGAATTGAAACAATTGACATTGACACTTAACTATATTTTAGTTTATGTAACTAATTAAAACAACAAAATAATATAGTACTGTACAACATAGTTTTTTTTAAAAAGAACTTTAGAATTCTAAAATTATACTAATGCTTATCTTATTAAAGTCTAGACCTAAATTACTTTTGTTCGTTGATTACTAGACTTTTTTAAGTGACTACGGCCGGCAAGGAAAATTGGCCTATGTTTTGTAAAATGCTTTTACGGCTAATACAATTCAGTCTAAATCAGGTTCAAAGCAAATTCAAGTTTTTTTAGTATCCGAACTATTTTTTATAACAAAGTATTCTATGGTAACTGATTTATGTTCAATTAAATCTACCTTGGTAACGACTATAGAAATTAATATTGCTCGGCATATTTTTTTTAAGTGCAATTTTCGGAAAATGTTCTGTTTTATTAAGCTTAATGTTTCATATTTCTTGTTTAAAACAATACTTCCTAAGTTTAATTTAACAACAATTTTAAGTATTTGATGCCTGCGGCGCGAATAAGTTATTACAGAAAAATTGGTCTTTTAAAAAAATACTTGTTATTCAAAAAAGTTCTTATTTGGTTGTTATTCAATTTTTTCTTTAAGTCTTAGCTTTTAAACCAACGAAATTAATTGTGTACTATATCTACCTAAAAATGAGCTTATTTTGATTGTAACTATGAAGTTTTTTTTTTCTAAAACATATGTTTTATTATTTATGTGAAAATAGATGAGTTAAAGAAAAATTTTAAACAACTAATAAAAACTTACTGTTACACAAAGACTGATGTAAATGTTTAAAATAATATAGGGTAAAATACATTTGTCTTACTCTATTATTTAAAATCAATATATTCTAAAATATGTTTAAATGCATATTTATCAATTGTCTTTTATGCTATTTTTAAACACCTCCTAAAAATATTACAACTTAATATCTACCGCTATAGGACTTTTAAAAAATGATTTTTAAACATGTATGTTAAAAGCGCTTTCAATAAATTTATCTTCATTAAGAATGTAGTATGAGAGTTAACCAAAGATTTATAATTATAAATATTATAAACCAACTTCAGAAATAAAAGAGTTCAATAACGAACAAAAACGAAAACTGACACAGATACTACAACATTTAAGTTATTGGATCAAATGCCTTATATAAAAATTGATTCAACTGAATCAATCCTACTAAACAACTTAAAACTTTTTTTAACGCTGTGTTCTACATTTTTAAAATAACTAAAATATCAACATCATTGAAAAAGGAGAGATAAAAAATTAAATATATATTAATAACCAAACAAATTATCAATAAACTTTGTAAAAAAAAGAATTTCTAAACGAACAAAAACTTATACTTAACTTAACTAAACTTATACTTAACAGATACTAATAAGTTGAAGTTATGGGCTTAAATGCCTCTTATAAAAATTGATTCAACTTGATCATAGCATAAATGATCAAATATTTTTTTTTACAAAGTTTTACTTTTTTAATACAACTAAAGTTCAACATGAATAAAAACGAAAAATTTGCTATAGATTAATAACTAAAATAGTTATCAAATAACTTTGTAAAAAAACGAATTTAAGACGAAAAATAAACGAAAACTAATACAGATAATAATTAGTTAAGGTTATGTGCAATACCTCTGAGGAATTCCATAACAGTTCTTTGATTGCGCCCGGTTACAATTGATTTTAATCTTTCGTCTAGTTTTTTGTATTTTTTTTGTTTCTTTTTATGAGGTTCACCCGAGTTCAATCTTTCAATTTGATTAGTTTGACTTTTTTGCTCTTTCATCAATTTATCAATACATATAAACACTCCAGGTTTGGCACTCTGCATAACAGCTTTGAATTTCTGTGCCAACCCTCCACACAATTGTTAGTCCGAATGCAGTTTGAAAGCGTTCTTTCATTGACATTCCAAAAGGTGAAAGGAAACAATGGTGGTTGAGCGTCAACACCATTGCTACCAATATAGGTATTAATAAATTACCTAATAATTGGTATCACTTCAGTTGGACAGTCGTTTTGCCGAAGCAAAAGATCTGCAGCCTCAATTACCTCTTCCACCGGCAAAAACGCAAAAGCTGAAATGTGCTTTATATACAGTGCAAAAGAACCATCTTCGCTTCATAGTTCGTTTTGCAGCCCTGTTAACATATATATCTATAAAAATTGTTGCATAGTCTTTATACTAATTTTATATATTTTTCATCATTTTTATGTATGACAAATAAATAATAATTAACTAATATAAATAAACTATAAAACAAAAATAATACTTTAAAATTCTTATAATATTATAATACATTAATTAAAAAATAAAGTTAATTTAATAAAAATAAATCAGTTTACATTAGTTACATTACTGACTAACAACTTCATTTAAAGAAAGTAAGTACAAAACAAATTACTCACTTTTTCCACTACTTTGCGGTACAAAGATTGCTGGAGATGAAAAAAGCATCCTCTTGTTGTTCCAAGAAAAATGAATTCAATGCTATTGATCGCAGCCTTTTCAAAATCTGTTATCCACAGTTCTGGTGAAAGCGGTTTAATTCTATTTAGTGTAGTCAAAAGCCTGGTGTATGTTTCTTGAGTTTTATTTTCAAGTAATGCAAATACCAATGGAAAAACCGCAGGTTTTTTATCTGTAGTGATTTCCATTATTTCGCCGTTGATAGTATACAGTTGGCAGAAATGTCGATAACACTCTTGTAATTGTTGAAACAGTTTAGTTATACTTTTATCTAGTTTTTTAAACTGTTTAATAATATGTTACAATATTAAACAATGTTCTTTAATTATTCTTAATTCTTAATTATATTTAACTATTAGAACTTGAGTTATAGCGTAACCGAGCGAATTTTCTTTAGCAGAGGACTAAATTTTTGTATTCACTGGTCGCAATATAACATATAAACATGCTCTCGAGCCACACTTTTACAAATATGGGCCAAAGTTTGCCGAGCCCTTGTGTAGATCATTAAAAAAAAGATATCTCAGTGTAGCAGAGACATTTCTAGGCCTTTTCAAATGGAGAAGCACTATTTTTTGCTTTAGTTTAAAATGATTCTTCTTCTAACTATAAATAAAAGTTGTCTTTTAAATGTATAAGCATCTACTCAACTTTTAACACATTTGTTAATCATAGTATTTAAATACATAATGTTAAACTATCAATAACGTTTTTCAGTCAAATATCTATATTTTTTTGTCTATTTCATAAAGAGTTTCTCACTTAATAATCTTGTTAGTTTAGATAAATTTAAAAACTATTTAACTCATTTAATTTATCAAATATTGTAAATATTTCATTATCTAATAGCAAAACATAAAGTAAAGACAAAATTGATTTAAAATATAAAATAACACGAGACAATTGAAGTTTAATGGCAAATTAAAGTACATGTAGTAATATCACTATATAGAGGTCGTGTTTGAATAGTTTTGTAAAGTCTAAGGTCTTTTTTAATGTATAAGAATCAAAACTGGAATAATAATAAAAAAAACGCGTTATAAATATAACATGCTAAAAGATGTGCTTGAATTAGCATGTATAACTTTAATAAATATGTAGTTAGAAGTAAAGTTGCAATATACAGTTGTATAGAACGCTTAAGTTAATGAAAAGTATTCGTTGCAAACAAAGTTTCAAAAGTTATAAGCCGTTTATGACACAATGAAAAGAAAATAAAGTTTTTTCTTATTAGCGCATATCACATAAACAAACCTTTTTTTACGATAAAAATTTTTTTTTTAATTTTGTTATTGCATTTGGTTGTTAAAGCATTTTTAATGCTCGTTGTTTTAACATTTACAATTATGGAAAGAAAGCACAAGCGAAACAAGTAAAAGTTTATAAATAAACAGCTTTTTTGGTTAATAAACGAAACTTTCTTTTTCTCTTTCTCGTATTTTTTCATCTTCGCACAGGCTCCAGGTAACCAGTCTAAACACGCCCCTGCAATTAAAAGTTATTATAATACTTTTTTTAAATTGTTAAACGTTATTAAAAAAAACTTTTTTGGTCGAAATATATGAGGTAATATGAAATTTTAAACTTAAAACGAACGGAACTTGATTGAAACTTATAATCAATCTTTATTCTAAACTTTACATGTACAAAAATTAAACGAATTCTATTTTATGCATAAAACTATTGATCTGAACTAACCGCATAAATATATAAAGGTTGATAATTATTTTATTTAAAATACTTATAAACTGGGTTGAACAAAAATAATAATAAAATAAAAAAACTGGATTGAGTCGAATGAGAATTCATTCGAGTGATAATTTACCTGGATTGGATTTGATTTGGCCGGTATTTAATTAATGTTGGAATTGTGCGGGCTGGATTTAATTTGGGTGGGAAATGATCGGGTGGGATTTGATTCGGGTGGGATTTGATCGGGTTGGAATTGATTCGGGTTAGATTTGATCGGGTGGGAATTGATTTGGGTGGAAATTGATCGGGTGGTAATTAATCGGGGGGGAATTGATTCGGGTTTGATTTGATCGGGTGGGAATTGATCGGGTGGGATTTGATTCAGGTGGGAAATGATCGGGTGGGATTTGATTTGGATGGGAATTGATCCGGGTGGGAATTAATCGGGTGGGAATTGATCGGGTTGGAATTGATTCGGGTGGGATTTGATCGGGTTGGAATTGATTCGGGTTGGATTTGATTCGGGTGGGATTTGAACGGGTTGGAATCGTGTTGGTTGGAATTGAACGCGGGTTGGAAATTTTAGTATACCCATAATTATACATGCTTTTTTTCTAATGTGTGTTAATATTTTACAGACTCCGTAGATCTGTTCTTAAATTTATTTGAGAGCAGTGAAACGCCGTTAGTCGGAATAAGTTTCGACACAAAAACATCTGTGGTATATATATGTATTTATTTATTTACTTATATAAAACAAAAAATTTAGACAGCTGTTTCGTATATGAAAAAATAAAACTTCATGTACTCCTCAGTAAGCTAAAGTTTATTACAGTAGTAAACAAAAATTTAAATTTTGAAATTTTTTATAATAATTATGACGTAGTAATAGTACAGTTTACTTTACGTTTCGCTGAATTTGAAAAATTATATACATAGACAAAAAAAAATTTCTTTAATCTTCAGCTAAATCAATTTAAAATAAATGCACTTTGGTAAACAGAGATGCAAAAGTTATACAAAAAAACAAAAAACAATATGACGTAAGAATTGAATATTGTACATTACAAGTTTCGATGCAAAAATTGATCTTCCACCTAACTAAACAAACAACTAAAATTCACAAAAACCACATTTAAGTGACCATAAAATACTTTAATTTTTTTTGTATTTTAAGAGAAGCTTTTTCATAAGTTGACAAGACGATATGAATTCACTCCTAGTATTTAAACAACCTTCCTTAAAATAAAATGTATAAATTGTTCTGATGAAACGTTTAAACGTTGAAAATTAGTAAACAATACGAAAATTAGTTGTTCTTTTGTGTTATAAATAAATAAATGTATATAAAATAAGGTGATTATTAAACTTAATCACTTTCTACAGAGCCTAAATGAAAGGCTTTTGAATAGTTTATTAGGAAAAAGCAAATAAAAAAATTCGCTTTTTTATAAAAAAATCGCTTTTGAAGTTTAATAAGTTTTAACTTTACCTTATATTGATTCAAATTTAAATTTTTATTTAACTTTTTATCTTATTTTTATCTTGTTCAATTTTCTGTTCAAGATTGTAGCCACTCACTGATGTTATATGAATTTTTGCCTGTTTAATGTCGAATGGGAAATTAACTTTTGCACAAACCGTTTTGAATGATTTTTAACAGTTTTAAAATTACGTCATAATGTATTTGTGCTCAAATTTTAATATTTTATTTGAATGTTTTGTTTTGTACTAAATTTTTTACTTGTTTTGCAGTTGAGGAGTGCGTAGGCACGAAACTTGAGTTCTGCAAGTTTTTACGTCTTGTAATAAACTTATATATATATATGTATGTAACTACTTAATTATACATAAACAATAGGTTTATACAACCGTTTATTAACAAACAATATTACCTCATATACTCATCAGTAAAACTTAAGTTTATTAGCAATGTTTAACAGAAGTAGAGAATTTAAAAATTTTACTAGTATTATGATGTAGTAATAATGAAGGTTTTTGTACATCAAGCTAAGGTTGAAAAATACGCTGATTTTGTTAGTTTAATAATTTATACATTTTGAAAAGTTTTGAAAGGTTTTATTAGAAAACTGTTCGTGTTCGCGGCTTAACTTTACTTTGATTTAATATTCAGCTAGTTTTAGTTTTGCTAAAAAAGTTTTTTTGGTAAAGTATGCATATATTTTGTCTTTCAATTTTCTTGTAAAAGTTATGTTCTTGTCTGATTTATCAATTTCTATATTTAATAAGTGCAAAGCTTACAGCCGAATTTAGTATTGAATTTTGATTTTGTTCTGTTTACTGTTTCCTATTTAATTTTATAGTATGTACTGTTATCTTTTAAATTCCAAATGAAGTTTGCCAGTTCTGTTGTATGTCTTTTGTTAATGTTGTTGAATGAAGATTTGTGATTCCTATATTTTTGTTTGAAACTATTTACTGTGGGTAGCTGTCAAATTTGCACGAGGGCACAAATTTGCACGAAGAAGCTTTGGAAGAAGGTAATAAAATTGCACACAGATAAAATTGCAAAAAGACACTTTTACACGAGCAGATAATTTTGCACGGAGAAATTTTTGCACGGATTGATTTTTTTTTTCTATATATTTTTTAGTTTTAATTATATTAAATTTTTTTTTTGTTTCTTTTTTTTACTATCAATTTTACCCTTAGCCCTTACGCTCGGTCATAAAAACCTACATAAAAGTTTATTTTTTATCTATTGTATTTATTACTTTTTGAGTTGTGTCCCTTTAAATTATTTTTTTATGAGTTTGAATTGTCGGAATTTGAATCGTCGTGCACCCATATCAAAGTTACTCTATGAAAGCTTGATGAGTATGAGTATAGTTTTTATTTATTTCATATCTATAGTAATTTTACGTTAAACTGATATTTGTTATTATTAAAACTGTATTATTTTGTTCTTAACTTAAATAGATTTATATATTCTAAGTAAATATTTTGATTGGTACTCAACAGTCAATACATAATCTTTAGCAACGGTTCAGAAAAGCACAACGTAACCTTAGCAAGGTGTATCGCTTTTTCCTGGAGTGTAAGTTTAGCAAATAGTGGTACTTTAGCACAGACTACAGAGAATCACTTTTGCAGCAAGCAATACTTTAGCACAATGTCACTTTTGAACTAAGTGACTTTTTTGCACGATTAATTTATCAAAACATTATCTAACCGGAGCGCAGACTTTATATATTTAGTTGTGCTTTTTTGCTAAATTTTTAAATAATGTTGAACTAATATGACTTAGTTTTGTAAATTTTTATGCTGAAAAAAAGTAAAGACTGTAAAAAAATGTTATAATTGCAAAAGTTGCACATATGAAAAATAAAACTATTAATACAAAATAAACCAATCAAAATTGTTTAAAAAAACTGTTTTTAAATGTTGTTTCAACTCAAAGGATTTCATTTTAAACTTTGGACACTTTTACATTTGCTTATATTTTGCTTTCAAAAAAATAATAAAATTTTAATTAAAATTTGATGTTTAGCTAAATTACTTTAACTGGAATTGTTTGACTTATCAATTTATTTAATTTGAATGTGTTTTACTAACATTAAAACAAGATAGTTACTAGTTTTGGTTAGTCATCATGTTCAGTTTCTTATATATAAATGTTTTCGTTATTCATGTTAGCTTCACAATTTAAGGTGAAATTTTCACATTGTCAATAGTAAATGATCTAAGTGTATATTTTAATTGTTATACTAAAATTTAAAGAACTGTATTACTTATCAAGATTTTGCATTGTGTTTGACTAGTTCTTTAAAAAATAACTTAGCTTTGAAATTTTTAAACAGTAATAAAGTAGACATTCATGCGAAAATCTAAAGTGTTTATTAAAAGCTACCACAGAAAATAACTTGTTTTTGAAAAAAAAGTGCTACTCCACTAAAAAAAAGTCTAGACACGCCCCTGCTATAACGTAAAAAATTTAAAATTAAATAGCAAATGTTTAAAATTAATTAAATGTAAACAAGCTCTTTATGTGTCAAAAATCTAAGCTTAAACTAAAACTTTGTGTTTGAACTATAATACGACTAAGTGAAAAAAAACCTAAACCTTTTTACCACAAAGATAAAATTAGATTTACGAATTTTATATAAATATAGTATTTATAAAATCTAGACGAATATAATTTGGTGTCCTTAAATTTTAACATCTAACTAGTTTTATTAGTATAGTAAATTATACTAGCTATAGTTATCTTATTTCTTTGTAGAAAAACTTAAACTCATTGTAAATAAAAAAAAAAATTGTGTGAATTGTAGATATTATTAACAAATTCTAATAAAATATTTACTTTTGTATTAAAAACCTTTAACAACTTAATATGCTATTGGTTAAGCAAGATTTTTGTTTATCCTAAAATATATCTATACAAGTGAAAATTTTTGCTGAAGTCGAGTTATGCAAAAACATCTATTGGTGCAAAAAACCAATCGGTGCTAAAATGACCTTTAGTTTCAAAGAAACATTCTGTGTTAAATTAATGGGACACGTTCAAATCCACCCAGTCAAATTCGAGAATTGCTTACCGATCGAGGGTAAAGGTTAGAGGTGACAGTGATAATGAAAATTAAATTAAAAAAAAAAATTAAAAAATACAAAAAAAAAAAATTAAAAAATAAAAAAAACAAATAGAGTGGATTTTTAACGCGGGTGGATTTGATAGTATACCAAAAAGATGACCCGTGCAAATGTGTCGTTGTGCAATTCTGACACTTACCCACAATCTTTGTAGTAAAATAGCGCTAATGTTTTTAAATTGACTTACATTTCTGCAATTTTGCACTTTAAATTATCACTACATGTTGTAATTACAATAAGTTTTTAATAATTTATAATTATGGCTTATATTAAATGTATTCACATACTCTTATTTTTTTGTAGTGCTCATTCCTTTCAGAACTCTGTGAAACTGTGTTAATTTTTTAACACAGTGAAGTGTGCGTCAGTTGAACAAAATAGTGTGCAAATAGTTTTTATTTTAATGTTGATTTTACTATTTATGATTGAAGTTTTTCCAAATATTACTAATTAAAATCAGAAACAATGATAAGAACAAGCATTTTTTATTTAAACTTATTTAAGTTTTATTTATTATAAGTTGAACTTTTGTCTAAACTAAACAGGACACGCTTCCCAGTTCTATTTAATTAGATCAAATTATATCCGAGTTTATTTCCATCAGAATAACTTTGATCCGATGTATTTTTGTTTAATCCGATCTATTCTAATCAAAATGAGATCTCATTTTAATCAGTTTTTGTGAAAATTGTTTTAAATTTGTTTAATTATAATCTGATCATTTCTTACCTATAAATATTTTTAAATCTGTTTGTACTTACAAAAAAGAATTTGTAGCAGATACAAAATAATTAAGTCAATTACTGAATCAAAAATATTTAAGCTTTTATGTAAGTCTTTGATATTTTAAATAAACGTAGTTAATTATTTTTTCAATGAAAACTTTAATTTTGATTCTTTTTTAACTTTAACAAAACTATTTAAGTAAAATAAGAGACTTTATTGAGAAAAATATTTCTAGTGTAGTTATATACTAAAAATTATATATCTATAGAAGTATGATAGGTTTTAAAGCTTGTGAAAAAGAATATAAAAAGTCGTTTATTTTTCAAACAGCATGTAAAAATAAACTGATTTAAAACTAAAAAAAAGCTAAACAATTTTTTACCGGTAGGTACTGGGTTTACTCTTACTTTTGATATAAAGAACTTTTTTTTTAAATTCCTAAAAAGATAAACTACACTTGTTAATATTTTTTATTTTGATCCCTGCATTTATTAGTTTTACCAAGATTTTCTAACTTTTAACAATTTGTACACTCCCTTTTTAAAGTTTACTGGTGACGTAGAAGCTTAAAAACAAAGTTGTAAATATTGAGAAAAACCAATGAAAATATTGCATTTTAACAGTAAAGCTAGGTTTCCATTAAATGAGTTCCCCTTTATAAAAGAGATTTCCCAGCAATCAGTTTTGTAATAATGAACTATAGTGTATAGTAAAACAAAAATATAAGTTTAAATAGACTAACTGTATAAAAAAAAAAAGGCGCTCAAAATATTTGGTCTAAGGACCTGGTGCACAAAGAACCTTTTGGTTATTGAGTCGCACAAGTCTTGGATACACTTTAACGTCTTGGTCTTGTCCACGACAAAAGAATATATTATTCTGTGTTATTTTTTTCTTTCCTTTTATAATTTTTAAAGTTAACTTTGTTATATTTCAGCAGACCCCTAAAAGTTATCTAGAAAGATAGAAAGAAAAATGTGAACACTCACAACTAAGGTCAATGGATTGGTGTGGAGAAAGACCTTTCTGTCATTGAGCTACAAACCATTTACTTGTAACTGATACTTTGAGCTAACTTTAAAACAATAATGAAAAAATAAAAATAAAAAACTTAAAAAATAACTACATAAACATTATTATTTTTTTTTTAAAGTTTAAAATATGCTAATACTCTTTTTTAACCCTGAATTTCAAAAGTCTGGAAGAAATTCAAAAAACCTAAAAGAAATTTCTCAAATACCAGTGGCCACCCTGCATTAAACAAAATTCAAAGTAGCTCTTAAGATTCGAAAAATCAAAGTTGGTGACTTCAATAGGTTTAAGGAAGGAACAAACTAAAAAGACAAACAAACACTATTTAAGAAAAGACTTATATTTTAAGACTTTAGGGTA
The DNA here is from genome assembly GCF_965202585.1 of Thalia democratica. Taxonomy (NCBI): domain Eukaryota; kingdom Metazoa; phylum Chordata; class Thaliacea; order Salpida; family Salpidae; genus Thalia; species Thalia democratica. The sequence goes on along the minus strand of NC_139166.1, from coordinate 44,412,965 downwards.
ATTCAGGATATTTTGACTTTTTTTAACTCAGGATATCACCCATAACAGTTTTTATTTTTTTAATAAAAATCTCAGGATAGTTTTAAAATATTTAAAAATCTTGGGGTATATTTTTTTCTAGATCTTGAAAGAGGTTTCATTGATCCAGTTTTAGTATTTTGTTATTTTATCTACCCAATTTTGTTTAAGAAGAACATGATTTTTATTGATTTTGAAATGCTTATTTAATTTTTTTGCCTTTCTGGTAGTTCTTCACTATGCTTAGAAATAACATTTTAGCTTTTGTTTTAAGTCTGAAATTAATGTATATCATGATTTGTGTTTACATTAAACAATAACAAATTAGAGTTATAAAAGTTTTACTTAGGCATTTAAAAGTTTTAATATACTTAATAATTCTAGTTACTTATGTATATTAGTAAAATTGTATTATTTATAAATTATATCATGTATAAGATTTTTTACTATAGCGTATAAACGCTTATTTTTATCAAAAAAAAGGTAAAAAATGAGTATATACTAGTAAAGTCTAATCTTCAAAAACTGAATTTTTCTTAAGTTTACTGAACATTTAATGCAGAAGCATACACATTCAACCTTTTTTTAATTATTAAGAAGAAAAATGAATATGACACATAAGTAGTTTGCACCAGAGACAAAAGTTTTTATTAAACATTTGTAAAAGTTCAGGGTGATTCAGGGCACTTTTTGGTCACTTGGGCAGTTTTTTTAGCTCAAAGAATGGCAACTCTTTTAATTCAAGTTATTTTGAAAATTTAAAAAATTTTAGGATGTATCAATTTAACTCCGGATAGTTTAATTTTTTAAATTCAGGATGACGCAAGATCGTTTTAATTTTTTTTTTAAACTCATGGTAATTTTAAGATTTCAGAAAATCTAAGGCCAGTTTTTTGTTTCTACATTATGTATGAGATTTAGTTGATTTATTTTTAATATTTTGTTATTTTATAACAAATTTTGTAGAAGAACTTCATTTGAATTGATTTTAAAAATGAACTTTTTTTATTAAGTATACAAGAACTCAGGATGACTCATGACAATTTAAGGACATTCAGGACAGTTATTGATCACTCAGGACAGTTTATTTGACTAAAAAAGTTACAACCTGTGTAAATATTTAATGAAAAATAACTTTCATTATGTGGGTAGATGTACAATTTTTGTTGGTTAATTTAACAAATGCAGTACTTTTGTGATGTTTAGATGCTTTAAAACTATTATTTTTATTTATAAAATAATTTTTTATCATTCATATTGATACTAAATTGTTTACAAATATTTTTACTAAACTTGACTTCAAAAATAACTAGAACAGAAGTAAATTATATAAAAAATTTCATAAATAACTGAAAATGGCTCAGCAGTTGCCAATAAAATTTCAAGAACATGTTCAAGTAAGTTCAGTTTTATTTGAATGCATATTTTTATGTTTAAGCTTTTAAGCTAGTTATGAAGGTAAGTAAATATATGATTATTTACATTAAAACAAAAAAATAACTTATATTTTTCAGTGTTACATTCTTCTTTAAAATATAAGTACTATGGTTGAAATCATTTATATTATTTTCCTTTTAGTAAAAAACACTGTGTAAAAACTAATTTTAGATTAGTTAATAAGTTTATAGTTTTTTTTAGCACAAAGATTATTTATTATAATATTTTTTTTTAGTTTGATAAATAAAAATGACAAAGTTGATAAAAAATCTAAATATTTTATCTTATAAATTATAATAAACATTATTTATAGTAAAGTTATATTTTATTTGTTTTTTAAATGGAAGAGTATAAATAGTTATAAAATTTCTAATATTTCTTTCTTCAGTAAATTTAAGTTTGTATTTTACAATATGCAAGTTTTAATAAAAATTTAAGCCATTGTTAAAAATTTTTACTGTTACATAACTTTAACTTTATAACATATTGTTTTTATGTTTATTTAAATTAGAAAGAGTTGTAAAAACTTAACTTAGTACTAAGTTTTTTTTTTTGTTGATTTAAAATAAAAAATTGATATTAAAAAGTCAATGTCCTGAAGATTTTAATTAGTAAATTTATTGTATACATTTTTACTATTTCCATTTCACAAATTTAATCAAAAGCAAGTTAGATTATAATATAGGTATAATTTTTGTACAAAAGTTAGAAAAAACATTATAATTTTGCTTGCAAATTTTTGCATTTATTTTTTTTTAAATTGAATCTAAAGTCACATAAGTTATAAAAAAACTATTAACAAGTTTGTTTAATGTTTTTAATTAGCTCCAGAACATTGGGATCAATGCAGCTAACATTGGATTTTCTACTCTCACAATGGAATCTGACAAGTACATATGTGTAAGAGAAAAAGTCGGGGAGCAAGCACAAGTAGTTATAATTGACATGGCCGATTCATCAAACCCAATTCGTCGTCCTATTTCTGCTGAATCTGCAATTATGAATCCTGCTAGCAAAGTTATTGCTTTGAAAGGTAGTATATTAAAATTTATAGTTTTAATAAGTACATTGTATTTGCAAAACTTAGTTAATGATGTGTTAGCTGATTAAGTTTTACTAGATATTAGAAAATAACATATTTTATAAGATATATAAATTAAACTCTAATTTTCTGTCTAAAACTTTTGATAAAGAATATCCATCTTTTTATAAGTTTATTTATTTTTGTATAAACTACATTTATTGAAAATTTTATTGTTGGTGAGGTAATAGGTTAGGAGTCTGGTATATCATTATTAAAAGATTGAAACTAAATAATAAAAAAATCTGCAAAAAAAAAACAGTTTACTAATACTTTTTTAAAAGTTTATCTAAAATTTATCACCATTTATTCCTAGGTCATTTTAAACAAGGTTTTTAATAAAATTATGTATTTATATCAATTAGCTTTCAAATGAATTACTTATTAAACAAGAAATATAAAGAGTATCTCATGTAAACTTTGTTTCTAAAGCTTAAAAAAGTTTTAAAAGCATCTTAATTTAATGAGCCTTGTTTTCCAAGAAAATTTTTCAAGAAAACTTTGCAAAGCCTTCCATTTGTTACTAAATAAACTACTTTATGAAACTGACTACATCTTAAAAAATAATCTTTTTATGTTCTCTAAAATTTAGTCTAAGTCTTTAAACCCCAGCCAGAAATTCATCTAGAAGCAAATGTTTTTTTTTTTTTTGCAAAAAAAAAACTTAATTATTGAAAACATTTGTAATATATATTTTATTTTGTACAATTTATAATATCAAATCTAACTTTGGTATTAAATTATATATTTAAATACACAGCTGGCCGAACTTTGCAAATATTTAACATGGAAATGAAATCAAAACTTAAGGCTCACACTATGACAGAAGATGTTGTTTTTTGGAAGTGGATTTCTACTAATATGATAGGAATGGTTACTGATAAATCGGTGTACCATTGGAGTATGGAAGGTTTGATTTTAAATGTTTTAGATAAAACATTTTGTTCAAGTTTATAATAATTTATATGTTGTATACTTTTTACAAAATGTTTTGCCAGATAAAATGTTTATCAATATATATAAAAGGGCACAGGGGGGTTAATAACCTTTTTCACAATTTAGTCTTATTTTATAGAGTTTTAACTAAGCTACAAGTTGCTTTTTACAAATTTTTTAAACCCATAATAATTTTTGGGATATAGCCGGTCAAAGTTGGAGGCAACAACAGGTTTGTTATGTGAGGTGCAAACTAAAACATCAAATAACTAGAAATCAGTAAAAATCTATCTCCTCCTACATTTTTTGAGATAGCTACCTCAAACTTTCAGGAAGTGTTTCTTGTAATATTTATAAAATTCTGTAAGAACAAAATTTAAAAAAATAAAAAAATAAGTTTTATGACATAAAAACAAAAAAAAAACTGTTTTTTTGTTCTAAATGAAAAACTGTTCTAAATACTGCAAGGAACATTTCTTAAAAGTTTTAGGTATTTATCTCAAAAAACGTTAAAGTAGATAGTTTTTTAGTGAAATAGTCTTTTTTTTGCGATTTTAGTTTGCGCTTCCCATAAGGAACCTATTGTTGCCTCCGACTTTGACCTTCTATATCTCAAATATTATTTTGAAATTTTAAAATCTATAAAAAATATATTGTACCTTATTTAAAACTCTATAAAATATAATCAAATTGATAAAAAGTAATTTACCTCCCCCCTATGCCCTTAAAAGATTTTTAATAATAGCTTAATTAGTATATATTTTTTACTTTCAATAAAAAAAATGTTTAGGTGATTCACAAGAGCCTGTTAAGATGTTTGACAAACACACAAGTCTTGCTAGTTGTCAAATAATTAATTATAGGTTTGTATTTAATTAGTATTTTTTCTAGTAATATAAGCAGTATTAACTAGTTTTAATTATAAAGCTTCTTTTGCATGATGTACAGCTCAAAAACTCTTATCGATATTAAACTTTACAAATTTATTTTATCATAGTTAATTTTTATGTTTATTTATGTTATAATAGAATAAAACTTCTTAAAGTTTTTTTAATGTGAGTTTTATTTTCAGTCTAAACACATATAAAATAAGCTAAGTAAAAGCTATGCAATCATTCGATAAATATTTTGATTGTTATCTTTTTTTCTTAAACAACTTAAAATCGATAATTGCTTCTTTTTCAATCGTAATTTTTACATAACAACTAAGCTATCAGATACTTTTTCTTGTTCAATAATTTTAAATAAACTTTTGAAATATCAGCATTCAAAGTTAGACAGTTTCATAGAATCTTTATAGGAGGCGCAAACTAAAAATGCAAAAAGTGCCGTTTCATTATAAATCTATCAACCCTACAATTATTGAGAAATAAAAAAAAAACTCTCAAAATCTTTGAGGGCAATTTTTTTTTTAAATGAACAAAAATAGCTTTTTTTTTAATTTTTGGTCATAAAATTTAAATTATTAAGTAAAAAGAAGTTGTTCTAACAAAAATATATTTTTATTTTTTAATTTTAAGCTAAAAAAAATTTTTTACTTAAAGAAAATAAAATAAAACAATACGGTTGTTTATTGTTCAGTTGAAAGACTAGACTAAGTAAGTTGATAATAATAGCTTAAAAACAGTAAGAGATGACAGATTTCTAAAAATAAATTGTCTTTTTTTGCCTTTATAAGTTCGGTCATTTCATAAAGATACTATTTACCTCTTCGACTTAATACCCTTATATCTAAAATTTGTTTTTGAGTTTTAAGAAATAGTAAAAAACAACTGCTAGCTTAGTTAAAGGTCTATAAAATGAAATCAACTTTAATATTAGTCCCTTACCTCCTATGGTGTTAAAATAAAATCTGTATATACATTGATACTTTTTGAAATATTATTTGTCAAAAGTATATATATTTTTGAAAAAAAAAAACAACCGTAAAGGTTTATGTCTAATATAGTTATACTAAAATTTGATATTTATTTAAAAATATTTGGGCAACTTAAGCTATTTAATAAAAAAAAGTTTCATCTAAAATATTTAACTAAAATAGTCTAAAATAGTCAACTTATAAAAAATTTAAAAGGCAATATCAAAGTAATTTTAAAGATATATAATTTTGTAAACAGAACTGACGCAAAGCAGAAATGGTTGCTGTTGATTGGAATCTCGGCGCAGGCAAATCGTGTTGTTGGTGCAATGCAGTTGTATTCAGTTGACAGAAAAGTAAGCCAGCCAATTGAAGGCCACGCTGCTTCATTTGCTCAACTTAAGTTGGATGGCAACAAGGTGTTAAAATTGTTAATAAGTATAAATTAAAAAACAAATAATTTGCTATTATGTAGATTTAGGTAAAAATAAATATAAAAAAAATAAACACATTCAATTAAACTTTTAATATTTAACTGTTTAAGTTTTATGTGTGTTAAAATTATCCAGTATCTTCAGTAAGTTTAGTAATTCACTGAAGAGCATTTATGGTTTTTATGCTTAGGTTATTTTGTCAAAACTTTTTCTAATCATCATTTGTCTAATAGTTATTTTTCTTAACGTGTTTTTTGAATTTTATATTTGTTAAAAATGATTTTAAAACTCGGTATTTTTTACAACACAGGAAGAATCAACATTGTTTTGTTTTGCGGTAAGAGGGCAACAAGGTGGCAAACTTCACATCATTGAAGTGGGTGCACCAGCCGCAGGCAACCAACCATTTGCTAAAAAAACTGTCGATGTCTTCTTTCCTCCTGAAGCTCAAAACGACTTTCCTGTTGCAATGCAGGTACTGCTAATTTTGGCCTTAAGTTTTAACTGTATTTGTTCAAACAAATGTAAATTATTATAAAGTTTGCTCTTAGTTGAATTAAGATTAATAAAATTTGAATTTTCAAATATTACTAAAAGCTGCTTGGACTACTTGAAAATTTTTGTTTTATGAATGTAGATGTGTTTTTTACTATTTACATAACAAGTTGATTATCTTTTTACATATTTGTTAATCAGATTTTAAATGATAAAATTTTGCTAACATAGCATGTTTAATTAACACAAAGGTGTCAAAGAAGCACAACGTGATATTTGTTGTGACGAAGTATGGTTACATCCACATGTACGACCTCGAAACTGCCGTTTGCATTTTTATGAACCGGATTTCTGCCGACACCATTTTCGTAACGGCTCCTCACGACGCCACATCCGGGCTCATTGGTGTCAACAGGAAAGGACAGGTTCGAAAAATAAACATGATTTACTTAAAGTTATTATAAATGGGTTTATATTTTCAAAAAAATAAAGTTTTATTTCTAAAACATCAAATTAAATTTTAGGTTTTGTCAGTGTCTGTGGACGAAGAAAATGTTGTGCCTTACATCACCAACACGCTGAAGAACACCAACTTGGCGTTGAAGTTTGCTGTTCGCAACAACCTTGCCGGTGCAGAAGATCTTTTTAAAGTTAAGTTCAACCAGCTGTTTGCTTCCGGTAACTACAGTGAAGCAGCTAAAGTTGCTGCAAACGCACCTAAGGTAAGATAAGTCTAATTGTGATTTATAATTATTTTGTAAATTCTATCAAAAACCATATGTAATATTTTACACTGTTTTTAGACTTAAAAAATATCGGTAGTTTATATTCTTTGGCCGTTGTTAACTATTTATTTCTTTTAAGTTAACAAGGTTTATTATAAAGCGTAAAAACACCTTTTGTTGTTAATATTTTTTAGATAAAATTAATAACAAAATTTTAAATTTAAGTTTAATGTATTGATATTGACTGCTCTATATACTTAGGTTAGCAATATAAACTCTTGAAAAACAATTTTCTTTCATTTGTTATGTTTTGACCTTTAAATGTTAAACTGTGTTGCTGTATTTTTCAACTCAAAACAAAACACTTTTTTTGTTTTAAGAAATACTTTTAGATATATTACTTAACTTTTTTTTAGCATTTTAATGGAAAAAAATACAAACACTAAAATATTTGGTGATGAAATGCCAATTAAACTGCTTTTATTACTCAGTACTTTGCACCGGTTGGTATTTACCAAATATTGTTATTTGTTTAAATAAACATTTGTTTATTTGTTCATGATTGTATTGTTTCTTTTGCTGAAAAAAAAAATTGTATACATTTACATAATTATTTAAATAGGTTCAAGTTTTCCATTTGCTAAGCAAAGTTTTAAAGTTTTCAAAGCTAAGCAACTAAGGTATTCAGATTTAGAAATCGATATTTATTTCTTATTCTTTTTAAGAGGTTTAATACTTAATAATTTAAATCTCTACTTAGTTTTAATTCCGTTAAACAAAGTTACATTAAATTGTATGTGTTTTAAGAAAACGCCTACTTAAATTATAACTCAAATTTAATTTTTTTGCAACTATAAACTAACTTTATGATAAACTAAGTTTTTAGTAAATTTCAACTTGATTTCTTTTTGATTTAAATAGCGTTTTTTAAATTTTAAAATTAAATTATTTTTTTAACTTAAAATACCCAAGTTGTTTTAAGAATGACAAGTTATCTTTACTTCAAAACAACAAATTTAAACAATATTAAGTTTTTTAAAACTTAATGTTGACTTTGAGCTATCTAAACTACCAATTTAAAATTTAAAGTAAAGGTTGATACAAATAGTAGTTTTATTGTAAAGCTTGTATATATTTTACGTCTATACTTTGTAAAAAAATGAATAAAAATAGTAAATCCTTTCTTACATTTTTATTTAAAACTGGCATGTTCGAATGGTAATTTAAAAAAGGCCTGTAATATTCAGGAAAAAAAAAATTTCCAACAGCAAAAGGCTTAGTTTTTTTAAAATTTTTCAATTGATTTATTTAGTTTTCTTCAAACAGGGAATATTACGTACAAGCGAGACGATCCAAATGTTTCTAACTGTAAAGGCACAGCCTGGTCAAAATACTCCACCGCTTCTTCAATACTTTGGTATACTGCTTGACCAGGTGGTTATTTACTATAAATCGACCTTTTGTTTATTGATTGTACTTGAATTTGATTATTTTAAAGTTACTGTATTTAGTTTTTACACTCCATATACTTGTTTAATGTTACTTATTAAATAAATATATCTTTAGTTAAAGTTGAAATACTTTTAAGATATTTAGACACATGCATAGCTTATTCTAAAATGTTTACTTACATTATAAGGGAAAACTTAACAAACTTGAGTCTTTGGAACTGTGCAAACCAGTTTTGGCACAAAACAGAAAGCAATTAATGGAGAAATGGCTGAAAGAGGAGAAATTAGAGTGCTCAGAAGAACTTGGTGATCTTGTCAAGCCTATTGATTCTACACTTGCTCTTTCCATCTATCTTAGAGCTAACATACCAAACAAGGTAATATCGGTTATGTTAGATTTTAGCTTTTCAATTATGTACTTGGTTTTATAAAATGCTTTGAGTTTCTCATTTTTTAGTTTTTAATACTATTACTAATAAACATTATCTAATAATGTCTAAAAATTTACACTAAAGCATTATTATTATTTATTATAAGAACTGCCAAAAACTTGTTGACTAAATAGAGCATCTGAACATATATTTGATTTTTACTAAGGTTTCTCAGCTAGATTTTCGTCTTATTTGTAGTATTATGTTTGTGTTTTAAAAATTAGTAGTTGAAATAAAATTAATGGCAGGTAATTATGTGTTTTGCTGAGACACGCCAGTTCCAAAAAATAGTGTTGTATGCGAAGAAAGTAGGATACCAACCGGACTACGTTTTCCTGTTGAGAAATGTCATGAGAATCAGTGCTGATACTGGTAAAGAGTTCGCAATGATGTTGGTCCAAGATGAAGAACCGCTCGCTGATGTTGCTCAAGTATGCTATTATTCAAAAGATACTAAAAACATAATAATTTATTTAATATCAGTATATATTCAATTGAATAGAGTTATTCTCTGCTGCTACACAGTTTAAAATAATTATGTAAAACAGATAGTTGACGTTTTCATGGAACAAAACTTGATTCAACAATGTACAGCATTTTTGTTAGACGCATTAAAAAACAACAGACCTTCTGAAGGTGCATTGCAAACAAGACTGCTTGAAATGAATCTGATGCATTTTCCGCAAGTAAGTTTTTTTTTTGATAAATTAGTCAGTTCTAAAATTTAATAGATGTTTATATATGATTTTAGTTTAAACTAGTTCAATATGTACTATCATTTTTTAAAAAGTTGTATTTTTGTATAATTACTATTATTCTTTACATTTATTACTATTCTTTACAAACATACTAAACCTCTTATATTATAAACACCCATAACTTTCACATAGTTTATTTGTGAAATTTTATTGATTTTAAGTTAATAAGTAATTTCTGTTTTACTTAACTTCGTAAAATAAATTTTTGAACAGGTCGCTGATGCAATTCTGGGCAACCAAATGTTCACACATTACGACAAAGCACACGTGGCACAGTTGTGTGAAAAAGCGGGCTTGTTGCAGAGGGCACTGGAACATTACACCGATTTGTATGACATTCAACGTGCCATCATTCATACGCACCTTCTCAATCAAGATTTCCTTGTTAACTACTTCGGATCACTTAGTGTTGATGATTCTCTGGAATGTATTAAGGTCAATATCATTTAGATACTGTTTTTTCAACATCTTATATTTCTTATATTTTTTTTAATTATTAACTTTTTCGTCTTCGATCCCGGTATCATGTTTAGTATTTACACCAAGATTGTCTAACTCCGGGTTGGTTATGATCTGTCAAGTAGAAATACACGGCCCACATATTATTTTTAAACAAATATTTTCTTCAAATTCAACCTAAGTTATATTTTTTAAATGTGATGTTCATTTGGTCATTAATAAGCTATGGTGATATTTGTTAGTAACTTAAGTGTAAGTATACTATTGTTTATATGACAAAAGAAAATACATAGGAAAAAATATGGCGTATTGTGAAGGAATGTTTACTAAATACATTTCAAATAAAAGAGTAATAACCTTTGGTCCAAATTTGAGTTATTCATAATTAAAACACAAAATAAACGATTTGTTATTTTTAATCTTGTTTTACGTTTTTCAAAACTTATATTTATACAAATTTAGGCTATGCTGAAAGCGAACATTCGTCAAAATTTACAAATCTGTGTAAAAGTAGCAACTAAATACCACGAACAACTGGGAACTGATAAGCTTATTGAAATATTCGAATCATTTAAAAGTTTTGAAGGCAAGTGTATATGAGTTGTTGCTTATTGTTTTTGTTAATTAAAATTAACCTTTATTTTTTCACTTAAATTATAATAATAAAATTAGTATTTATACATGAAACGTATGTTTTGATGAGTTTATAATTTTTTGTTAAGTTTGTTTATTTATATTTATGTTACAATACTCTATTTAATGTCAATAATGCTTATGCAGTATAAATAAAATTTCATGAATACAGTAGACTACCGCTTAAGTACGCACTTTTTTTGGTACGCATCACGCCTTAAGTACGCACTTATCAAGAAAGGTAGAATGGCCAACCTGCTGAGTTAGCCTAAGACTTTCACAAATTTTAAACTAGAGTGAGTAATCCTGAGTAGTCTAAGTGGCCAATTGTGACAGTCCTGTTGTTAAATGTTAATAAACTAAATGCTTATGTAGTGGTTGCAGAAAAGTGAAAAGAATAATGATATTTGAGCTGTAATGCTATTAAATTAATAAATCTTGATGACAAAGCTAAAAAAACTTACAAATACAACATAGTTAAGTCATAACTTAATTTAAATGTACAAACATTGATGTTTTCAAAATGTTTGGTAAACACAATGTAGTTTGGTACTTTACTTCTAACAAAACAAAATATGGCTTATTATTCTTTTTTATACCATTGACTGACATTGACTTTCTATATTAATAGTATGTATTAATTATGTAGAAACTTTTTATAGACAAAATAAATCTTTTTAAAGTCTAATAAAAAGTTTTGCAGATTAGAATTGTGTATTAAATGTTATTTAAAATAAAAAGACTTGTTTATTTGGCTTAATTATTTGGTGGCTAGTTGTAAGAAAGAAAACAAACAACTAAAGTTCATATTATACTATGTCTTCAAAAAGTACGCACTACCCGTGCTAAGTACGCACTTTTTGGTCGGGTTCAATTTGCGTACTTAAGCGGTAGTGTACTGTATAATATTTGTCTCTAAATTTAAGTTTTGAAGCTATTATTTCCGGTCTTCAAGTTTATTGTGTTTGGTAAAATATGATTAAAAACATTCAATTACTAACCTAAGCACTATTTAGTTATTATATTTTAAATCTTTTGATTGTTTAGAAATTGACCTAAAACGTTTTATGTTTAAATGTATTCTGTAATTTGAAAGAATCGGGTGCAACAAGTATTAAATACGCGATTTTTACAGGTTTATTCTACTTTCTTGGATCTATTGTTAACTTCAGCCAAGAGGCAGATGTGCATTTCAAGTATATACAATCTGCTTGTAAAACCGGCCAAATCAAAGAAGTTGAACGAATTTGTAGAGAGTCAAACTGCTATGATCCAGATAAGGTATTTAAATAACAGTATTTAAAATAATTTTGTACACTATTTACAAAAAATAACTGCAGGTTGAAAAAAACGTTTTTAATATATACTACTGTATAACTTAAGTTTAAAATTGAAATATGTTTTTAATTTATAAAATAATTAAATTGTCTTTATTAATTGAAGTTATGCTTGATATGGGTCAACTAAAAACTCAGATACTACCTCCTGTTTCTTAACTAAATTAATACATTTAAAAGTTAAAAAGTTTGTAGAAAGCTACAACATTTAATTGTTTTATTTTCAATGTAAAATTCACACTTAACAACGTTAATAACAGGTTAAGAACTTTCTGAAAGAAGCAAAACTCACAGATCAGCTTCCTTTAATCATTGTTTGTGACAGATTTGATTTTGTACATGACCTTGTACTTTATTTGTACAGAAATAACATCCCAAAGTATATTGAAATTTATGTACAAAAGGTTTGTTTATGGAATCTTATAGACTTTTTTTTTTAATGTTTATATATACATTGTTACTATTAACTTTTATTTTATTAGTTTTCATAGTAAACTAATATGATAGATAAAAAACTACGTTATAAATATTAAAGAAAAATTTTTTTTTTTTTTATTATCAGGTAAATCCTTCTCGTTTGCCAGTCGTCGTTGGTGGTTTGTTGGATGTAGATTGTCAAGAAGACACTATCAAGAATCTCATCATGGTTGTCAAGGGCCAGTTCTCCACGGATGAACTTGTAGAAGAAGTTGAAAAAAGAAACAGGTAATACTATGTAAACTGTGTAAGGGTCTGACTATGAATCATAAATTTAGATGCAAAGTTAATATGATTTGTATGAAAGATTTTATATGAAATTTTATATGAAATATAAACGAAAAGTGTAGTTAAACTAAACATTGTACGACAATTCAATAATTTATTAAATAGAATAGTGTAATTATGAGTTTTCAAACCGAGTAATGTCTTGATTTAAAGATTGAAGCTGTTACTTCAGTGGCTGGAAAACCGTATTCGCGAAGGATGTGAGGAGCCTGCCACTCACAACGCCCTCGCCAAAATCTACATTGACAGCAACAACAATCCTGAACGGTTCCTGCGTGAGAACCCGCACTATGATAGCAAAGTGGTTGGCAAGTATTGTGAAAAGCGCGACCCCCACATGGCTTGCGTGTGCTATGAAAGGGGGCAGTGTGATGATGAGCTCATTAATGTTTGTTTTCATTTTTATTGTTATATTTAGTTTAATTCTTTTACAGTTATAGTAGAAAAACTAGGGATAATGATTTAAATACATTAATTGCAAAAAACTATAAGCCGTTAATAATAATAAAGCTTATTAAAAAATCAACAGTTATGCAACGAAAATTCTCTTTTCAAGTCTGAAGCCAGGTACCTTGTTAAAAGGAAGGATAGTGAGTTATGGGAAAAAGTTTTAGTTGAAACTAATACTCATAGGAGACAACTTATTGACCAGGTAAAAAAAAAGAAGCTTTTGTTTAGTTCATACCTTTACAAAATATAATAAATTAAAGTTCCATTGTTGATTAATTTCATAACTTAGTTAATTTATTAAAAAAAAAAACAAAGTATAGCTAGTATTTATTTAGTAGAAGTTAATGCTTTTTGTTATTGTTTAGCTTTAAATAAAAATATTTATTTCAAATTTTTAAATTTAAAGTATAAATATTAAAAAAAATGTGATAAAAGTTTAGGTTTGCATCTTATTTTGGTATTGTTTTTAACAGTGAATCAATAATAAAATAAAAAATGATCATTCACTGTGTATAGTGCTTGTATTTGGTACAATAGAATCGTTTTTCAGGTTGTACAAACAGCATTGGGTGAAGCACAGGACCCTGATGAGATTTCTGTGGCAGTTAAGTCTTTCATGGCTGCAGATTTGCCTAAGGAACTTATTGAATTGCTTGAAAAGATTGTCATTGATGGAACAATGTTTAGTGATCACAGGTTTAAAATTTAAAGATGATTGAATATTTAGGTATTTCAAAATATGGCATGTGGTAAATATAAATTACTAGACTATTTAAATGTTCACATACTTTTTGTACGATAAGGAAAAAAATAGGTAGCTTAATCTATAATATTCAATGGAGATTAAGTTTATCAATACCAACTATACATCAGGGTTGCCACTCGGTCAGGAAAAGTCAGGAAAATTAAAAAAAAAAAGACAAAAGTCAGGAAAAAATGGGGGGTTTTGAAAAAAAGTCAGGAAAAGTCAGGAAATTTGATAAAATTAAAAAAAAAAAGCCAGATTTTGTTATTTTAAGTTTACAGAATTCCTTGTTTTCCAAAGCCTTCAAATGGTAAAAATTAATTAAAAGTCCTTTAAAGTCAGAAAAAATTTCCAAAATTTTCCTAGAAATTGACAAAAATATTTAATTTTATTTCCGATGCCTTCATCTGGTATAAATTAGAAAATATCCTTTATAAAACTGCAATAATTTTCTATTAACATATTAAACAAGTACCCTACTTGAACAAGCAGATTTTGTAAGCTTTTTAGTATTGATGGTTTGTAGCAAGGACACTTCCAAAGTGAAACTGTGGTATATTATATACACAAAAGTTTTCTAGCATAATTTTAGAATCTAAGTGTATTTTGTTTAAGTAAATAATTGAGTTCTTTATAACTAAGCAGTTAGTTTAGTATTTTTTGTAACAAGTTAATGTGTATATTTAACATCTTTATATGTTTTCAAAGTTGTTTAAATTTATTAAAAAAAGTTATAAGAGAGGTATATGCCAAGATTAAATTTATTTATTATTTGTATTTTTTGTAGAGTAACTTAGGTTTTTAAAGTAAATAAGAGTATATTTAATTGTTACAAATTTTATACTAAATGATAAGAGGAAATATTTTATACAACAGATATATAGTTCACTTTTTTGTGTCTATTTTTTACAGTTACTTAAGTATATTCTTTTTTACTTGGTTTTTAATTTAAAGATTCTATATTAAATAGTTTGGGTAGTATTTTATTAAACTAAGTAAACAATTTATATAAGTAAAACATGTTTTAAGTAAATACTTTTTATTACTAGATATTTAAAACTTCTAGGTTGTTTTACAACTTATATGCTAAGTCTGACTAAAGTTTACTTTTTTAGTTAGATAAATGGCTTATTACTGGTAGAGAGTAAATTTATTTTTCGTATTAAGGTGTTAGATTAGAATTATTTGTACAGAAAACTATTACTTTATGTATTGGGTTTTCAAACTCTGACTAACCATTGTTTTTTTTTTAGATCAGTATTTAATAGTTTTTTTATATTTTAATTATGCCAAAGTTTACATATTCTAAAAATTTGTGTTCTTTATTGTTTTAAGGTTCAACTGTAAAAATTTGTTATTGTTTTAAGATTTTAGTTGTGAAAGTTTGTTATTAATTCAAGGTTTTAATTGTAAAAGTTCCTTATATGTCGTTAGTTTATTTAGATACATTCATGCTAGTAAATGCAAAAAAAAATGTGTCTTTTTTCAGACAAGCTGTGTTTTTAAGGTAATAACATAAGTATTTTGCTGATAGAGCTGTTTATTACAAACATCAATCATACACAGATGGTTTAAGTGATGTACTGGAAGTTTGATGATAGAATTCATAAAAAAAACTGTTGTTTTTAACCTGTATTAAAATTAGATTGAAAGCTTTATATAGTTTCAAGTGTTAGATTATGTATTTTAGAATAAGTTTAATTTAAGAGTTTGATTTATAAAAGTCAGGAAAATTTTGGTAAACAGTCAGGAAAAAGTCTGGAAATTTTTCTCAGCTTGATGAGTGGCAACCATGATACATATACTTTAAGTTTAATGCTACTAAGTCAAGGTTTAACTACTTATAAGTTTAAAGGTATTGTTAATATTTAAAATTGTTTAAACTTTTTTTTACTTTCGTAATGCATGATTTGCTTTATATAACGCTTATGACTTAACTTGATCAGTTTGAACTTACTTTTTCAATTTGTGTTGTTCAACAGAAACTTGCAAAACTTGCTCATTCTGACTGCAATCAAGGCAGACCAGTCAAGAGTTATGGACTACATCACTCAGTTAGACAATTACGATGCCCCTGACATAGCAAACATCGCTATACAATCTAATCTTTTTGAAGAGGCTTTTGCAATCTTCAACAAATTTGATGTCAATTCGTCTGCAATAAGCGTTAGTATTGCTAAATTTAATTTCTCAACTTTACTGTTTGTACATTTTTAAATTATCTGTCGTATAAAACTTTGTTCAGAATTATAAAATTAATTATGGCTTTATAAAAACTGAATTAAACATTAAGATAGTTCTATGAAAGTTATAAAACAACTTAAGTTTTAAATTTCTTTAAAACTATATGTTTGTATTTTATATAATTTATGTATGAGTATATTTATGTCTAGAATATAATATGCAAACTAATTTCTGTAAAACCAATGAAAAATGAGTATATGTCAGTGTTCAAATGATTTTTTATAAAATTAGTATTCAAATAAACTATTAAAAATAAAAATATCCATAACAAACTAAATTAACTTTAATACAATAGATATTTTATTACATTGATGTTTCTTAAAACAAACTAATGTTATTTTTTAAACACTGTGCAGTAAAATAAAGTTTAAAGTATATAGTCACTGACATTCCTTCAACAGTGTTTTAACACGTTTTTTTACGAGCTTAATGTAAATATTATATTGATAATCTATCTTCAATGAATCACTTGAACTTTGCATACATATCACGTATACACTATACAGCTACCTTTTTAGGCTAAAACAAGTACTGCTTCGAACAGGTGTTGATCGATCACGTGAAAAATTTAGACCGCGCTTACGAGTTTGCCGAGCGATGCAACGAGCCGGGTGTTTGGAGCCAGCTGGCAAGAGCGCAGCTGAACAGCGGCATGGTGAAAGAAGCGATCGATTCTTACATCAAAGCTGACGATCCCTCGTCCTACATGGAGGTCGTGGATGTCTCCTCCAAATCTGGTTTGTTTCAGCGATAGTTTGATTCAGTTTAGTAAGATCTTAGTAATTATTAGAATAGTTACCAACATGTATTATTTTGCATATATTAACATTATGAAAACTTAAAAAAATAGAAAATTGGGAGGACTTAGTCAGATACCTGCAAATGGCTAGAAAGAAAGCTCGTGAATCTTACGTTGAAACTGAACTTGTATTTGCTTTTGCTAAAACTAATCGCCTTGCTGATCTTGAAGAGTTCATTTCTGGCCCTAACAATGCCAATATTCAACAAGTAATTGTTGTTAATAAACAAATTCTAATTTATCTTAAAACAATATTGTTTTTAGTTTGTGGTATAAATTTAAAAAATAGAATTTAGATATTAAAACTAGTTATAGAAAAAGTTTTGATGTAAAGAATAATAAACTATTTTAAATATTTAATTTTTATAACAAATTAAAACATTAATAGTAAAAAACAATTATTAGTAATGTATAAATTTAATTAAGTCCTGTCATCCTAATAAAGGTTGGATAAATTAACATTAAAAGATCTATGTTTTACAGACCTTTGATTTTTAATATATTCATTTAGTAATCTTTAAATAGTTTGTATGTCATTTAGTAATCTTTAAATAGTTTGTATGTAGTTGATTATTATAAAAAGCATGTTTGCCTAAAAATATATAAAAAAAGAAAATTTAATAAAAGAAACGTTTGGATTTGCTAAAAATAAAGAACAATTGTTATTTCGAACAACAGGTTGGAGATAGATGCTTCAACGAGCAGATGTATGAAGCAGCTAAGATTCTTTTCAACAATATTTCCAACTTCGCACGACTCGCTTCAACAGTGGTGCATCTCGGAGAATTCCAGAATGCTGTAGATGCTGCAAGAAAGGCAAACTCCACAAGGACTTGGAAAGAAGTATGTATATTTTGAATGAAATGGCTATGTTTCGCTTAACAATAAATTTTAGTTTGAGTAAAAAAAAATCTATTAATATCTTAAACACTGAACATGTTATTACAGGTGTGTTTTGCTTGTGTTGACTCTGAAGAATTTAGAATGGCACAAAACTGCGGTCTTCACATAGTTGTTCATGCTGATGAACTGGAAGAACTTATTGGTTACTATGAGGTTAATTTTGTATATTGCATGCACTTGAAATTTTTATAAAATGTACTAAAGTAGGGTTATTGAAATGTATTTAGATTTCAACGATAGTTAACTCTGTCAAAATTAGAGCATTTTAATGTTGTAAATCAACAAATTTATGATTTTTTAGCAACGCGGTTATTTCGAGGAGCTGATCAACTTGTTAGAAGCTGGGTTGGGATTGGAACGTGCCCACATGGGAATGTTCACTGAACTCGCTATTTTGTACTCCAAATACAAACCCAACAAGATGAGAGAACATCTCGAGCTTTTCTGGTCTCGCGTCAACATCCCTAAAGTTAGCTTTGGCTTGTGCAATATAAAATTGTTTACTTGCAAATGTTATTTTTTCAATTAAGTTTGTTAAACATTATAGCAATTTGAAACTTTATTACTTAACTACATCTACGAGATTTTATTTAAAAAAAGGTTATATATGTGTTTAATAAAAATAAAATATAAGCTATTGTTTTGTGTTTTTACAGTCTTACTTAGTTGATTTTTACAATTAGGTTCTTCGAGCAGCAGAACAAGCTCATTTGTGGTCAGAACTGGTGTTTTTGTATGACAAATATGAAGAATACGACAATGCAGTCGTCACCATGATGTCCCACCCTACTGATGCTTGGAAGGAAGGTCAATATAAAGATATTGTCACCAAGGTTTTGTTATAGTTTTTTTTTTATAATACTAATCGCATTATCAAAATATTGTTTTTAGGTACGCACAAATTAAGTGTAAACCACTAGATTTTCTTAGCTAAATTGTGTTTTTAATATTAACTTTTTAGATGGTAATTGTCTCTTTTATACGCAAAAATAGCTAATTTTATATAATATATGTCAATAAATTAAAAAAAACTTTAAAGTATTAACTACAACATAGCTATTTTTAATGTTTAGCTGGTTAATAAAAGCTAATTTTATAACACAAACAATTGCTGAAATTATTAAGTTAACATACATTGTCATAAACAGGTAGCAAACATCGAGTTGTATTACAAATCGTTGAAATTTTACTTGGATTACAAACCGATGTTGATTAATGATTTGCTAACTGTTCTGACACCTCGTATGGACCACACCAGAGCTGTTTCGTTTTTCAGAAAGCTCAACAGGATGGCACTCGTGAAACCTTATCTCAGATCAGTGCAATCTCACAATAACAAGGTTATTATCATATTTTTAGATATACTTGCCTGATACTTCGATATTCTACTATTGATTAATATATTTATTTATTTAATTAAAAGTTGAAAAGTATTAAAAAAAAGGTAGTAATTTTGTTAATTTTATTTTAGCTATTAACACTACCTTATAGTAAAATAGAAATTTATACCAGTTTATGATTTAAACAAAGCATAAATATTCATGAATACGTGTTATGTTAAATTTTAAAAAATTTAATGTTAAAAAACTTGTACATAACCTTTATTTTATACCTAATTGATATACATTTCAAGTTCAGTCATTCTTTGAAGTAAGAATGTTTCGATGTTAGCTGTTAATGTGTAAATATTTACAGGCAATTAATGAAGCATTGAATGATTTGTTGATCGAAGAGGAAGATTACAGCGGATTGAGAAACTCCATTGACGCTTATGACAATTTTGATACCATTATGCTTGCTCAAGTAATATTATACTAATATTTTTTATATTTATTAAACGTTTTTATTTGCTTAATTTTGAATGTTTTATTGTTTTATTATTACGATATTTACGAATTTTTATTAAAAAAAAATAACAAAATAATTTTTATTACAAACAGCGTTTGGAGAAGCACGAGTTAATTGAATTCAGGCGAATTGCCGCGTATTTGTACAAAGGAAACAATAGATGGAAGCAATCGGTTGAATTGTGCAAGAAAGATCTTCTCTACAAGGTTTTTTACTCTAAACTTATAAATTTTTTCAAATTTTTATTTTTTTATTATAAAACAGACGTAGTAAAAGTTTTTATAAATAAGAAAATGCATGCCATAATACAAACAAGTAGGCATTAAACTTAATTTTCCTAATTAGTTTATACGAAAATTTCTAGTCCAATCAAATCACAAGTATAAATTCAATTATATTGATGTGCTTTTTGTTAGTAAAAATAATATCCAGGACGCAATGATTTACGCCGGCGAGTCACGTGACACTGAGTTGGCCGAGGAGCTGCTCGATTGGTTCCTGGAGAAGGGAAGGTACGAGTGCTTCAGCGCCGGACTGTATTCTTGCTACGACCTTGTCAGATTGGACGTGGTCATGTTCCAGGCTTGGAAGTACGGAATTAGCGATCTTGCCATGCCATACTACATTCAGTGCGCGAGAGAGTTGCAAGAAAAAGTTATTTTCTAAATTATATTTTACTCTTTTAATGTCAAATTGTTTATTGTTGTAGAACAGTATTGTCTTCAGTCTACTTTGCATAGAAAACATAGTCTTTTTACGTAAAAATTTTAATACATAAGTACTATAAAAATTTATTTTTAAACATGCTGTTTAATTTAAAATTAAGCGCTTCTATGTTTTAGAAAATCTTGTAGTCAAATTTTACTTAATTGTCAAAAAAGTAATTGATATATGAAAAATGACTAAAAAGCCGACAATATAACTAAATACTGATATTATGCAGGTTGAAAAGCTTGAAAAAGCCGAAAGTTCACGAAAAGAAGTAGAAGAAAATACAGAGCAGCAACCGCAGCCTATCGTATACGGTTAGCTGTTTATTTTCAGCATTGTTTTATTTTTTTATTAGTTTCAACGGCTTTCAATTTATCACAAGTAATTACTTGAGTGTAAACAAAAACAAATTGGTTACAGACAACCCCACCCTGATGATAACTTCGGGTCCGGCGGGGTATGGGGGTCAACCGGTTGGGTTCAATCCCAACGCCGGGATGCCCCCTAACATGCAGATGGGAATGGGCGGCATGAACATGGCGTCGGGCGTGCCTCCCCAAAATCCTGCCGGTGGTTTCAACTTTGGAATGTAGAGCTTCACTTTTCCAAACATTTTATTTGCTTTTAATGATTAATGATGATAATTTTTCCAATAGTTTACTTTTATGCATATTTTAAACATGAATGCATCTTGTTAATTATGATGTTTTGAACTTTGCATCAATTTATTTACATATATTTTATTCAAATTCAGTTTACCTTAATTTTTTACTTGCTTGGTTTTTTCGACATTATTTAAAAAATAAAACTTTCCATCTATAGTATACGTACCATAATTTATTAACATTACACAAAAAAGAGCAGTAAATAAAAGATTGATATAGTCTATTTACAATTTTTTTTCTGATAAATTTAAGCTACAGTAAATTTCTATTAGATTAAAAATAATATAAGCTGTATGTTAAAATTGCATGGTAGTACTTAGTAACATTTCTGTTGTGATTTCATATTTATTATCATCATTAAATTTTTATCAACGACTTATTGTTACTAATATTTGACAATGCTTTTTCTTCACATTAAGTATACTATTGAATAACTTAAATACTAAAACTAGTTAATTTAGTAAATTTAACTAATTTTTTTTTTAATTAAAGTTCCTTAGTAAAAACAGTTGCCTTTAATGATACTGTTGTATTTCACCATGCTTTAAGTTAATATCAATTCCTTCGTGCACGAGAAAAAATGGTGTGAGTAGAAGGATAAAATATGTTGTAAAGATTGATACAATAAGCTATACTAATTTAACTAATATGTGTAACTTGCATTTATTTTTTAAATAGTAGAAGAAATGTAAAATATTTACAGTTCAGCAGCGTTCTATCTTCCTACTCATAAATTAACTAGTCGGATTCAAAACTATTACAAAATAGTCAATTTGAATATAGTATTAAGGTTATAAATGTTTTAAGTGTATAGTTTTGTTTTAAGTCTATGTAGTAAACACAAATTAAGAAATAATTTTAACGTCACTTGTCTATAAAATAGTTGTAGTACTTTTATTTTAAAATATCTGTACTAAAAATGTCCGAGCTTTTCTGACACAACCATGTACTTTTTGTTTAATTCGTTAATGGAATTTTAAAGATTTTTTCGTTAACTTATACCTGTTTTAGTACATCCTATCATAAACCTTTTTTTATTGTAGTGAGTACTCATCGATATATTTGTTGAACAATAACTAGAAAATTTTATTAACTTTTTTAAGATTCTTATAGTTCATGATTTTTTATGGATTAAAGTGTAACCTTAAGTATTAGGATATAACTTTGAAAATTTTGTACTAAAAAATATAAGTTTTCACGTTTAGAAAATTTAAACGATATTTGAAGCTAGCTAGGAAGTTTTTGCACCAAAAATTCAAAAAGTTTTCTGTAATTTATTTTGAAAATTAGTTTACGTAAATTTATATTAGGTTGGGCTAATGCAACAAGTTTTTATAAGAAAATTAGTTTGAAAAAGACATACAGAAGTATATAAACTAGCAAAGTAAAGAGTCATTGCCATATGTTTTGTTACGCAGAAAGTTAAAACCTGAATGTATATAGTTAGTATTTTAATTAATAATAATTCTAAACAGATTACAACTCAAAAGAGAATTTTAAAATACTTTGTAAAAAGTAGTTCAAATAGTTGTCTTATATACTTTGATAGGGTAGGTGTCACCTAAGAACGGCATCACTTTCCTACGAAGTTTCATTTTTGCAAAGCGTCACTTTTGCACCGTAATCACATTACACGGTGTCACTTTGCATTTATTCATCTTTACCCTGACACTAAAATTAACTTTAGCCCAAACTTAAACCTAATTCTAACCTCTTGCAAAAAAAAAGAACGCTCGTGCCAAAGTGACGCCGTAAAAAATGATGCTTCGTGCAAAAGTGATTTCGAGTGAAATTGACGACTCGTGCGAAACTGTCTACTCATAAAAAAGTTACTCCGTGCTAAATATACGTCTCGTGAAAAAAGAACCCGTCCCAACTTTGATAACCTAATACACCTTTTTAGGGTAGCTGACAAACTCGCACGAGCGTACAAAATTGCACGAGAGAACAAAATTGCACGAAGACACTTTTGCACGAGGGTAGAAAACTACACGAAGATGAAATTGCACGAAGACACTTTTGCACGAACAGAAAATTTGCACGGAGACATTTTGGCACGGGTTGATTTTTTTTTGGTTTTTATTAGTTTTAATTTAGTTTTTTTTTACTATCACTATTACCCCTAATTTCGGTCAGTAGCTTTTTTTTTTCTCAGTTTTTAACTTTTTTTTTACAATCACTGTTACCCTTTACCTTCGGTCGGTAGTTTTTTTTTTTCTATTCAATTAATTTATTTTTATATATTCTTTTTTGTTTAAGTAATAGTTTGTACTAATTACTTTTTTTTACTATCACTGTTACCCCGTACCCTCGGTCAGTAACTTCTTTTTTCTTTTTTTTAATCAAATTAATTTATAGTTTTTTATCAATTTATTTTTCTTTTTTTTTACTCTCGTACGAAAATGACCCTCCGTGCGAGTTTGACCCTTGGTGCAAAATTATCTTCGTGCAATTTGGTAACCTCGCACAATTTTTTCCCCTCTTTTGTGCACTCGTGCAATTTTGACAGCTACCCTAAAAAAGCAGCAAAAAGCTATTAAACCTGAACTTTAAGAAGTCTAGCTAGAACTAACAGTTACTTGTATAACATAATAATTAAGCTTAAATTGTTTGTACACTTCTGTTTGAGCATAAAAAAATAGGAACGAGTCAAAATTGCACGAGTGCACAAAATTTCAGGACAATACTTTTACAAGAAGACACTTTTGCACGGTGATATTGTTTATTTTTTATTATAATTTTTATCAATTTTAACTTTTTTTTTTACTATCACTGTTACCCGTAACCCTTACCCTCGGTCAGTAAGTTAATTTTACTTTTTGAGTTAATTTTATTTTATTTTTTCTTACTATCACTGTTACCCCTTACCCTAGGTCGGTAGCTTTTTTTATTGTAATTAGTTTTTTTCTTACTATGTTTTTTTAATAATAGTTTTTATTAGTTATTTTACTATCACTGTTGGCCCTTACCCTCGGTCGGTAGCTTTTTTTATTAAATTATCTTTTAGTTTTGTTTTTTTTGTAATTATTACTTACGTGCAAAAATGTAACTCGCGCAAAATTGACCTTTGGTGCAAAATCGTCTTCGTGTAATTTTGTTCCCTCAAGCAATTTTGTGCCCTCGTAAAAATTTGGCTTCGTGCAAATTGGTACTCTCGTGCAATTTTGTTCTCGTGAAATTTAATCCCCTCGTGCAATTTAGTAACCTTGTGCAATTTAGACCCGTTGCCCCTTTTTATACTTGATATAAACGGACATAGTACTTAGATATACTGTTTATTTGCTCGATGATTTACAACAAATGTTGATTAATAATTTTTTATTGAGCAAAACATGTACAATAATTAGAGAACTAAATAAATGGAAAAGATAAAATTCGCATAAAAAATACAAATATTTGTAGAGAAAAAGCTAATGTTTGCATGACTGCTTTAACATCGTTTTTGGTATTTTATATATATATAAGATTAGGGTATGTGTTAATTTTGCACGAGCGTACAAAATTGAACGAGGGTACAAAATTGCACGAAGACACTTTTGCATGAAGGTTACTTTTGCACGGATGGTCAATTTTTGCAAGGGTTGAAATAAAAAAAAAATAATAATTTTTTTTTTTTTTTTAATTTATGTTTTTTATTTTATTTTTTTATTGTTCATTATTTGTTTTTATTTTTACTGTCACTGTTACCTCTTACCCTCGATCAATAGCTTTTTTTTTTTTTTTTAATTTATTTTTCTAGTTTTTTATTATGGTAACTTTTATTAGTTTCATTATTTTTACTTTAACTGATAACCCAAATCCTTACCCTCGGTCGGTTTTTTTTTTCATTATTTTTTTTTATTAATTTATTTTTTAGTTTTTTTCTGTACTTCTTTTGTAACTTCTTTTTTCTGTTTTTTTTTACACTCGTGCAAAATTGATCCTTTGTGTAAAGTTGTGTTCGTGTAAATTTGACCCTTCGTGCAATTTTCACCCGTTCCCATAAGATTTACATCGAAACATAACTTTTCAATAGAATTATTGCTTCCGTGCATTTTTTAATAATTTTTTGTTAAAATTTTGTACTTTTCTTAGTTTTTTAATAATGTTTATAAAACGAATGTTATGCTCTTTGTAGCTTGCCTAAAGTAATTACTATGTGATACACACAGTGTTCACAAGGGTAGGTGTCAAAAATGCACAAAAGGTCGTTGTTACTCTTAAGATATTTTTGCACAAAGACACTTTTTTATACAATCACTGTTACCCCTTTACCCTTTGACTTTTTTTATTCTTAATATTTTTTTTTTTTTTTCTGTTACACCTAACCCTTGTTGGTAATTTTTTTTTAAATTTTTACTCTCGTCGAAAATTGTCACGAGCGCAATATTGATCCTCCAAGAAAAAATGACCGTTAGTGCAAAAGTGTTTTCGTGAAAAACTGGCTCGTCTCCGTTTACTGAAGCCTAGTTTTAGTCATGGTTGCCACTGATCAAGCTGAAAACAATTTCCTGACTTTTTACCAAAATTTTTCTGACTTTTCTAAATCAAACTCTTAAATTAAACTTATTCAAAAATACATCTATCACTTGAATCTATCACTTGAAACTATATAAAGCTTTCAATCTAATTTTTAATACAGGTTAAAAACAACAGTTTTTTGCTGAATTCTATCATCAAACTTCCAGTACATCACTTAAACCATTTGTATATGATTGATGTTTGTAATAGACAGCTCTATCAGCAAAATACTTGTATTATTACCTTATAAACACAGCTTGTCTGAAAAAAGACATAATTTTTAAGCATTTCCTATCATAATGTATCTAGATAAACAAACGACATATAAGGAACTTTTACAATTAAAACCTTGAATTAATAACGAACTTTCACAATTCAAACCTTAAAACAATAACGAACTTTTACAGTTGAAACATTGAAACAATAAAGAACTTAATCAAATACTGTTTTTTTAAATGTATGCACTAAAATTTATTTTCTCCGTTTTTTATTAGCACTTCAACCTCTTTATCTAATGAAGATTTGGTTTCCTTCATCTGGTCTGCATTCCGCTTTATTTTCTTGGCAGTTAAAATCATTTGCCTCATTTTATTTAAATCACTCTCATCTGCTGACCCTACACTTGTTGAAGAGAATCTTTTCTCTAAATCAAGGCACAACTTGTGGGCTTCATTTCTTTTCTTTTGGCACTCATTTATTTTTACCTCCAATTTTGCTGCCTCTGATTCCTCCTCATCCTCCATCTCTTCCTGCCTTTGTTAATTTAAAAATGCCTGGTATCTGTTTAAAAAAAAATATATATATTAAAAGTATACTTAAACCAATTTCAATTATAAAATATTACTCTAACACTAAAACGTAACACTCTAAAAAAAACGACATACCTTGATGTTGCGGTGGCTACCGACATTTGAATATTTTTCGATACGTTTACTTGATATGGTTCTAGTTTTTAAGCATATATTTAATCTTTAATTTTTCTTCTGGATTTAATACTTTCTTCGTTCATGTTATCTTCAAGCAGAACTTTGTAAATACTAACCCTCGTTCTACCTCCACCTGTCCATTGTGCAAAACAAACAATGATTGCAACAGTTTTCCGAGAGAAGATTTGGTACAAACTCCCGATGTTTCAAAATAAAACTGGTCCAAACGATATTGACTTCGCTTGGAGTTTTTAAACTTTAATAGATTCATTTGGCAATTTATCAAAGTTCTAAATTGATCCATGCTCTCATCACCTTCAGTGTTGGAGCACATTTTTTGTTTCATAAAGGACTGCACAATATTGACAAAACGCTTAACCAGAACTGTGACTCCTAATTTATGTAGGTTATGGGGATTTAGTCATGACATATTTTTAACAAATGTAGTTCCAATAGCCATTCTGCTCCGGAGAATTTCAACGGAGAATATTATAACAAATACTCTACATCATTTATAAAAATTTAAGATTTTTTGTTCCTCGACTTGGTCTTTTATCTTCAAATTTGAAAGCAAATTGGTTGCTGCACAACCAAGATCAAGGGCGGGTTTCAGGGAAGCTTAGTCTGAGTTTGAAAACCCAATACATAAAATTATAGTTTTCTGTACAAATAATTCTAATCTAACACCTTAATTCAATAAATAAATTTATTCTTTACCAGTAATAAGCTATTTATCTAAATAAAAAAGTAAAATTTAGCCAGACTTAGCATATAAGTTGTAAAGCAACCTAAAAGTTAAAAATATCTAATAGTATGTATTTACTTATATAAATTGTTCACTTAGCTTAATAAAATACTACCCAAACTATTTAATATAAGATCCTTAAATTAAATATCAATTAAAAAAGAATATACTTAAGTAGCTGTAAAAAAAGACATAAAAAAGTAAACTACATATCTGTTGTATAAAATATTTCCTCTTATCATTTAGTATAAAATTTATAACATATAAATATACTCTTATTTACTTTAAAAACTTAAGTTACTCTACAAAAAATACAAATAATAAGTAAGTAAACTTAATCTTGGCATATACCTTTCTTAAAACTTATTTTATAAATTTAAACAACTTTGAAAAAATTATAAAAAGGTCAAGTATACACATTAACTTGTTACATCAAATACTAAACTAAATGCTTAGTTTTAAAGCACTCAATTATTTACTTAAACAAAAAACACTTTGATTCTAAACTTATGCTAGATAAACTTTTGTGTATATATCACAGTTTCACTATGGAAGTGTCCTTGCTACAGATCATCAATACTAAAAAGCTTACAAAATCTGCTTGTTCAAGTAGGGTACTTGTTCAATAGCTTAATAGAAAATTTTTGCAGTTTTTTTAAAAATTTTATTAATTTATACCAGATGAAGGCATTGGAAATAAAATTAAATATTTTTTTAAATTTCTAGAAAAATTTTGGAATTTTCTTCTGACTCTAAAGGATTTTTAATTAATTTTAACCATTTGAAGGCTTTGGAAAACAAAGAATTTTATAAATTTAAACTGAAAAAATCTGACTTTTTTTAAATTTTATCAAATTTCCTGACTTTTTCTCAAATCCCCCCATTTTTTCCTGACTTTTGTCATTTTTTAAAATTTTTCCTGACTTTTCCTGATTTCCTGACCGAGTGGCAACCCTGTTTTGTATATCAAGGGCATAAAATATTAATTGTTTACTGAACGATATAAAAAGCGCTAAAAAGTTTGGTCGAAGTACCTGATGTACAGAAAAATCTTTCGGTTATCGAGTCGTACACTACATGGATGCTTTCAACAGTTTTATACGTGCTAAAAAACTAAAGTTCTTTTAAATCTTAAGAAATAAAACAACCTATAAAATAAAGAAAAGAAAAATTTACTAAAAATTAACTATTTTATGTGTTTACTGAAGAAAGTTTTATTCATAATGTATTCAAAAACTTGGCTAATAAAATAAAAATGAAAAAACGAGTTTGAAGTTAACTTGGTAACGTTTTTCAAGAATTTTTAAGAAATGTCCACCAAACTTTAGACCCAATTATTTTCCTTATCTTAACAGCTAAAGAAAAAGTTTTTTTTATTATAGATAACGGTCCTTTGTTTTTAATTAAAAAAAAATCCATTGGATTGGGGTTTGACTTTTAGTGTGGGGCCCCTTAGAAAAAAATGAGTTTTTTTTATCAATTTTTACTAAGCTCGAATTTAATTTAAAAAAAATAAAAATAATATTTTTTTTTAATATTCATATTTATTAGTGAATAAATTCTGTACGACATTTTTTTTCCAACTGTCAATTTTTTGTACTATTTAGCCTTATTCTAGAATTCCTAATTCCGGAATAAGGCCAAATAGTACGAAATATGAGTTTTGTTATCAGTTTTTACTTAGCTCGTATTAAAAAAAATTAAGTTTTTTTTTTTTAATTTTTATATTTATATGTGAATAATGTTATACAGAATAGTTTTTTCAACTGTTATTATTTCGTTTTATTTGGCCTTATTCCGGAATTAGGAGTTCTAAAATAAGCTAAATAGTACAAAATATTAACACTTGGAAAAAAAATGTTGAACAGAATTTATTCACAACTAAGTATAAATTAAAAAAAAAAAAATTAATTTTTTGTATTAAATTCGAGCTTAGTAAAAATTGATAAAAAACTTATTTTCTTCTAAGGGGCCCACACTAAAAGTCAAGCCCGAATCCAATAAATTATTTTTTAATTTAAGACGAAGAACCATTCTCTAAAATAAAAAAAGATTTTATTTAGCTATTAAGATAAGGTAAATAATTGGGTCTAAAGTTTGGACATTTTTTAAAAATTCTTGAAAAACGTTACCAAGCTAACTTCACATTCGTAATGAAAATACAGTCTAACTAAGCCTAAAACTCAAAAGAATAAACATAGAAGTAAATAAAATTTTCTCGACTTAAAAGTTTTTACTAAAATATAATTTATAAAACGAGATCAACCTAATAGCAGACATAAAAATATTTAAAAAATAAGTCGCAATTTTATAAATAAGTTAAAATTGTGAAAAGCTAATTTACTTTTACGTTGAACTTTATCAGTATTTTATTCTAAAAGTTAAACTTTTTTAAATTAATTGAAATACTGAAAAGAGTTTTTATTTGAAAAAAAAATATCATAAAACTTTTATTATTTTTTAAAGAAGTGAATTTGACCATAAACTCAATTTAACTTTTATAAATAATAATATGAAAATAAGTACTGCAACATTTATACACTATGCACTTAATGATAAAAAAAAATAAAAAACTAACAAAAATTAAAATAAACATTTAACAATCAATAATAATAACAACAAAATTTTAACTTATAGTATTTCTGAATACTTTTCTAAGCCTAAAAATGTAACTATATAGATGAAAATAATATTTGCATACATAAAAAGAGAAAAAAAATTCTGAGTTTTTCCAGAAAATTACATTAATTGATAATAAGATAGTAATTCTAGCTTACCATTTATTTATAACTTAACTCTCTGTTAAAAAGTACATCTATCACTTAATTTTTAAATGGGCGTACTAGACAAATAAGTATATAGATAAAGAAGTTTGTAAAAATTCTGAAGTTAGTTAAAAATAGTAATCTTAAAAATTAATGTAAAGAATAGCCAGGTAGAAAATGCTGTATGTTAGACTGAACCTCTGTTATTGTAACTAAACAAATCAACTTTTGAACTACTTTTATTGTGTAATAGATAAAAACTATTATTAACTCTTAGTAGCAATGATTACTTGAAACCTTGCTAATCACTATTTGATAAATAAATTTAAAGTTCATCCTGGAACTTTCCAAAATGACTTTGATTTTTTAAACATAATGGTGGCTCAGTTCATAATTTACTACCTTTGTAAGCTAGCAATTTGTGACCTCTATTGTTGTTGAATCTAGGTAGGAAATAATTTGTTTCTGATGACTTCGTATGATAGTTATGGATATTTTTAACACTTTTAAAGTAATCATTAAACCTAGGTGGTAACAAACTATTGTTTTATTTAAATAACTCGCACAAATACAGACTTTCAACATTTAATATTTTTTACGGTGTTTAGTTTTCTAACACCATTATCATATTTCTTTTATCGTATGCAACTAAGTGCTCTGTTTACAAAAACATTTATACCATTTATACATTTTTTATTTGCTTTACCCCAGCACAACAAACCATATCTAATATTGACTTTCTCTCGTTTAGTTAGGTACTTTTGCTGTGGACACAATGTGCGTATATTCGCGAGAGGTCATTGTACTTTAGGTTATTTATTTAAAATATAGTTGAATTAAAGTAGCAGCCAGAATTTGAGTATGTCGTAAATCTAGTAGTTTTAAAAATTATAGTTTCTTAAAATTAAATCTTCATGCGTCTAATTACGAACTAATGTCAACAAAACTTTTTTAATATAGATTGATTTAATTAGTTCTAAGGTTCTCAAAAGATCATCGATTTGGAGACTTTTAACTTCTAAAAGACAGATTAATTGTAACCGTGATAAAAATTTATAAACTAATGTACTTTACTCTTGATTAATTCTTATAAAGTTTAAATCATTTGTTGAATTTCACAAAACGTACATCTTTTTAATTTCAGTACTAAAATTTATAAAATTTTCTTAGTTTACTCTTTGTAATATTACAATTTATATCATCCTACTAGTGACAGAGACCTCATATAGTGATATTATGGCGCCAGATGATAATACTATTCATTAAGAGCATGGCTAAAATTATCTAACAATTCTCATTATTATCAATTAATTGATCCAACATTAAGAAAACTTGTTATATATTTTCTATTTGAAAATAATGACCTTACAGCAAAAAATTATTTACTGTAGAAGGTTCCTAAATTTATTGTTTACACAAATCTGAATGCTGTCAATGTAAACAAAACAGTTGTTAAAGTAGCTGAAAAGATACCATTAAAAAGTTTGCCTCATAATAAGGGCAGTAGATAATGCTAATCAAGATTAAGAAATTGATTCGAAATATTAAATTAATATTTTGTTTTAACTTGATCTTCTTTGCCTCTCTCAGGCTAGTTTGAAAAAAAAACCTCCAGCTAGTTTGAACTTTATTATCAAAGAATTATTTGAACATTTTTTCAAAACTTTTTTGATTAACTAATAAACCTCAGGCTAATTTTTAGAATTAAAAAGATACTTTTTATTCCAGAAAATTGTGTTTTAATTTTTGATATTAATTTAATGACAAAACCTTTTGTAATAACAATTTATAGGCACTCAAGCCTGATTAACAATATTTTTCTTCATTTGGCTCAAGTTACTTGTATTTTATTTTCTGACAAACTCAGACTAGTTTGATTTAACCCAGGCTGTATACTTGTCACTCAATAAAAAACTCACTTTAACAAGAAAATACATTATTATTAACTTTTTTGTAGATGTAATTTATATTATTAAGTTTAATAACATTTTGTAACTAAAATTTATTATCAAAATCATATTTCAACAAAAAAGCCTACTTTATTTATTTTATAGTTAAGTTTTCTTTTTTTACAGTTTCTAAACAAGACAATGTTTTACTCTTGTACTAAAATAGAAGAGATCATCCGTTTTTAAAATAATTCTGTAAAAAAGTTTTGAAAAAATAAATGGAACGTATATAAAAAAATAACAAGTAAAACTAAATTAAAAACAAGGTATTGAAAAACTTTGGTTTAAAAGCTTATGATTTAATAAACTTATGTTTAAAACTAAAATTTGTTACTCTTACTGCATAAATTTTTACTGTGAAGTATGAAATGTTAGTGCTAAAGTAGGTTATATAAAAAAAACTTAATAATATTTAGCATAAGTAAGAATTTAAAATTGTACAAAAGTGAAAAAAAAACAAACAGGTAAAATTGCGTAAATAATGAAATAAAGTTTAATTAACAAATTGATAAAAATATAATGTTAAAAATTTTAGCAAAAAATATATTTTTAAACTATTTATGTCTAATAGTTGTTCTTTTTCAGTAATTTTAAAGCCAATGGGGGTCAACCTCAATTTTTACAAGTTGATTTTATTTTGTAGAGTTTTTTAAATTTTAAATAGCCTAACTAAATCTTAAGTAACATTCAAATTATAAGTGATAAAAGTCAGAGGTTCCTTATAGAATGCACAAACTAAAAACAAAAAAAAAAAAAAAAATAAATTTATCTTCTTTGTTTTTTAACAATTCTTTTCAAATTTTTACATTAAGTTAATTACAAAAATATTTACAAATTGTTGATTAATGCACATTTTTTTTTGTTGAAAAAAAAGCCTATTATTTTTTTTAGCCAAAATTTTACTTAATTGATATTTTTCAAATCTCAACATTAGAATTTTTTCAAATAAAAGGGTGTTTTCATCAATTTATTTTTATGGTCTTCAAGGACTTTCTTACAAGGCTATTATTAAAAACATCAACTATATGTTATTTTATTCTTTAAATCTACTTATAAAATTTTAATTGAAACTAGTCTAAAAGAGCCTCAAGACAATAAGTAGCACCATTTTAAAATCAATTTAAGTTTTCTCTTTTGTATTGTATATATTATTTATAACAACTAAAATAAATAACAAGAAAATTTTAGCATCAAAAAAGGATTAAAAACAATATTCTTAAAGATAAAAACAAAGTTGCATGTTTTTCAATATCAACTTATATTTTGTTCAAATGCTTTGCCTGAAAAGCTAAAATCCAAAAAATAAATTAAAGCTAAATAAAAAGAGTATTAAAGAACTAGATGTTTTATAGTAAAAGTTTTTTTAGAAAACATGGAGTAAAGTGTTTAAATTATATTTTAAAATAATTCTACTTATTGTTTTATTAAAGAAAGTTTTATTGTGTTTAGAAAGAGATGTTTCAATT
This sequence comes from Thalia democratica, assembly GCF_965202585.1. NCBI lineage: Eukaryota > Metazoa > Chordata > Thaliacea > Salpida > Salpidae > Thalia > Thalia democratica. The sequence continues at coordinate 44,379,431 of NC_139166.1, read as the reverse complement.
TTTACAGAACAATTTTTCAAAATCAGGACCAGCTTTAAAACATCTCTAGCCTGCAATTATTCTGATAAGTTTTGCCATTCCCTAGTAAAAATTATATCAGATCTTCACAAAAAATTCTATAAAATAAATAGTTTTAAATAATAGGGTTGCCAAAAAACCTAATCCTGGACAAACCTGGAATTTGACAATTTAGGCTAAAAAAAACTTGAATTTCAAGTAAAAATCACTAAAAAACCTTTGATTTCAAGTAAAAATCACTAAAAAATCTGGAATTTTTAACAACTTTACATTTTAAGTAGTGAAATTTCAATTTGAAACAAAAAATTTATCATATAAATAAAAAAATTTGTCCACATCAAAAAAAATTAAAATTTTTTTTTTATAGAAGCTTTAAGATATCTTCTCAATGTCGTTATACTATTTAACACTTTGTTTACCTTAAACTTAATTTTTAACCAAAAACAGACCCAAAAGCATGTAATTTAAAAACCTGGAGAAAATTTGCCAAAAACATTGGCAACCCTGGTATAAGAAAACTTAAAACTATGATAGCTAAAATACAATGGTTGCCAGAAAACCAGGAATCCTAGATGAACCTGAAGTTTGAAAATTCAAGCAAGAATAACCTGCAATTAATTTATTTTTACAGGTAAATGTACAAAATTTGGTATGAAATGAAAAATATATTACCATGACAAAAGTTTTTTTATTAAAAAACACACTTTTAGTAGGTTAACAATATCTTTTCAATGTTGTTATACTACTTAACACAGTTTTTAACCTTAAACTTAAGTTTAAAAATAAACCCAAAAAGGCGTACTTTCAAAAACCAGGAAGAAATTTAGAAAACCTTGAAGAAGTTTCTCAAAAACCAGTGGCAATTCTGATATAAGAACTTTTTTTTTTTCAATTAGTTCTCTGGATAGTTTTGTTTTTTTATTTAATACTATTATCAGGGTTGCCACTTGACCTAGAATCCTGGAAAAACCTGGAATTTGAGAATTTAGGCAAAAAAAACCTGGAATTTAGGAAATTATGAAAAAAACCCGGAATTTTAACAATTTTCACATGTTAAGTAGTCAAATTTCGATTTGACTGAAATAATCTATCATATAAAAAAAAAAATAGTCATCACCAAAATTTTTTTTTATTAAAAAACATATTTAAAGTAGCTTTACAGTATATTTTTAATGTTTTTATACTATTTAACACAGTTTTTTACCTTAAACTTAATCTTCAAGTTAAAATAGACTTAAAAATGTGTACTTTTAAAAACCTGGAAGAAATTTGGAAAACCTAAAAAAAAGTTTTGAAAAAACGAGGGGCAACCCTGTATTATATTTAACCAATCTGTTCAAAAACTTTGTTTTTTTGATTTTAAAATGCTTTTTGAATTTTTTTAATACTCCTTGCTAGCTCTTCACTACTATTAAGAATAATATTGTACTTTGAAGTTATAATTTTGTAAATTGTCTCCAGAACAGTTGTTAAAAAGATATGTAAGTTTATATTTATGCATTCAAGTGAAATTTTTATTAAGATTTAAAAGTAAGTTTAAAGTTGTCAATTAAATTATCAAAAAAAAAATTAAACTTCTTTTTATGTTATGTGTAATCTAACTCCAATGGTTACATTAAATTATCCACAAATTCAAAAAAAGTCTCAATTGTTTAAAAATTTATACATTGAATTAATTTGAACAGTATTTCTCATTAGTTTAGTAAGCGTCAATGTTGAAGCTTCTATATATCATACAGCTTTTCAATTTATTATTTAGAAGAAAAATGAACATGAGGTAAAACTAGTTTGTGCTAGAAGTAAAAAACTTTTTTTTTAGATATTAAAAAACTCAGGCTTTTTTAATGAAAATAACACTAATTTTTTTCTTAAATATTGGAAAAACTTATTAAATCACTAATAAAACCTTTGCGCACAGTAGGTTTTAAAGTTTTCCACTAATAAAAATGCTTTTTTAGGTTTAATTGTCTATCTATATTTTTGCATTTCATTTTATAACTTAATAATAACAATGAGATAGGTTAAAAAAAGGCTCTTAATGCATATATAAAACATGTTTTTTTTTACCACACAGATTTAATTCTGTGCCCTATAAACTCAGGGTTGCCACTTTACCTGGAATTTGACAATTTAGGCTAAAAAAATATGAGAAACCTTGAATTTAGAAAATTTTGAAAAAAACCTGGAAAAACATGGAATTTTGAACAAAATTCATAAAAAAAAACCAGGAAAAATCTGGAATTTTAACAATATGTTCAGTAGTGAAATTTGATTTGACTTAAAAAATCTATCAAATAAATAGAAAATTTTTGTCATCAACAAAAATTTTTTCAATTAAAAACATATTTAAAGTAGCTTTACAGTATCTTTTCAATGTTTTAAACTATTTAACACAATTTCTTACCTTAAACTTTATTTTAAACTAAAAATAGACCAAAAATGTGTACTTGTAAAAATCTGGAAGAAATTTGAAAAACATGGAAAAATTTTGAAAAAATGAGTGTCAGCCCTGTAAACTATACTATATACACACCTCTATGTATAATGCACCCTTGTTAAGATTTGTGCTACATTAATACTGTTGAGAGTTAAAATTATCAAAGTTTAGTTCTTAGTCATTCAATGTAGTTTTTTTTTGCTCTAAATAATGGCAACCTTATTCTAATAGTCCTAATGAAATATAAAGTAGTAGTTTTCAATTTGAATAAGTATTTATTTGAAATGAAAATATGAAATATGGTTTTATGAAAAATAATAAACCTTCACTTATTTCATTTAGTTAAGACGAAACTTTGTTAATCAAGAAAAGTTTTAATTGTTTAAAAATGTTTCTTAAGTTTTTAAGCTTTCTACTATAATATTATTTTTATAATTATAAATAAATTTAACGTAAACTGTACTTGAAATACTTAAACTTTTATAAGATCCAATGTTATTTTTTATAAAAAATTTCCTTTTTCCTCAGTATACTCTTTTTCTTTTGTTGTTGTTGTTTTCTCTAAGTACAATATACAATAATGCCATAGGAGGGTAATTCTTATAAGATCTAATAGTGTATAGTTATATTTTTACTACTAGAGATGCTTTTTACAGATTAAAAAAAAAAAAAAAAATTTCAGGTGCTAAGATATCTGCAAAAAAGCACCTGTGTATTTTTAAAAATATACTTATTCTGTATTTATTTTCCAGTACTAAAAATTATTATGATTTGAAAAGGTAAAATACAGAAAAATAAGTACAAAAAAACAGATGCAGTATTGTTTAATTTTTTCAAAGACAGATATTTTTACTGGTTAACAAACTATGGGATAAAAAATAAATCGAACTGTTTTCGTATATAATATATATATGTTCATTTGTATAACATCATAGTACCTTGTTTTCTGAGAAAAAATGCATATTATACCAAGTAGCACAAATTATACTAATAACCTATAGTCTTGGCATATATTAGACTTTTGTAATGTTTATACAAAAAAATATTTTACAAGATTTTCTACATAATCTATAATGTGTTAGATTCATCCTCTAGAACCCTTTCAAATCAACCTACATTGAAAATTCTAGTATTATATTAACTAAAGATATTTCTTTCCTTTTATAATAATAAAAAACAATGAATAGTTTTTAAAAAATTAATAAGTGTTTTACAACATAAATTTTGATATATAGTTGATACTGTTTTCAGAGTTAACTTTGAATTTTTTAAATTATTTTTAATTAAAACATTGAAATTTTAAAATAAGTTAACAAAATTGAATTTGTTATCCCATAATATTTCCATTTCTGATGATATGAGTTTTATTTTATTTTGATTTAGAACTTGTTTAAACATCTTAAAAATTAAATATATAATACAAAAATATTTAGTTTTAAGTAGTGTTAGAGATAAAAATGTGTCTTAAATAATTTATGTTTTCAATTCTTTCCTGAATGTATCAAAAACTGTAAATAGTTATTTTTTAGCACCTTAGTGAAATTAAATTGGATATTTTAAAATATGCCTCCAAAAAAGGGTAAAAGACAGTCAGTAGGAGGTCCTGTGAAAAAAGAATCCTTTCAACCTGGTGATCTCATATTTGCCAAAGTAAAGGGTCATCCTCATTGGCCATGCAGAATTGACAGGGTAGATGAAGAGAAATCGCTTAAAGTAAAGCGTTATCATATTTTCTTTTTTGGTACACATGAAACTGCTCATCTTGCAGTACACGATATATGGCCATATGAAGAAAATAAAGAGAGATTTGGGAAGTTTAGAAATACTAAATTTTTTAATGAAGGCCTTAATGAAATTGTTGCAAACCCTAAAGTTAATTTTGGTGACACATTTCAGGAAGTTCCAGAAGTTGTTGATCCATTACCAGTTGCTAAAGTTGTCAAAACTCCAAAGAGTAAAGCTAAGAAACCTACTGTTGTCAAGAAGAAACATGTTATTAGTAAACCTATTATCAAGGATTCTGATTCTAATGATAGTTCGGATTCAGAAATCAAGCTAGAGAAGTCAAAGCAGAAAAAAAGACCTGCTCCTAAAAAAAGATCCTACTCATCTACAAGTGAAGATTCTCCTGATGATTCAGCTCTCTCTGATTCTGATGCAACCCCTGATGAAGAAAACGAGTATCAACCCAAGCTGTCAAATAAGTTAGCAAGGAAAACTCCAAATAATAAAAAAGTAGTAATAAAAAATGCTAGAACAGTAGACAAGACTAAGTCTAAAAGCACTGTATTACAAAGCAACAAAAAGGAATTTATTGATAATAACAGCCGTAAACACAAAGCAGCTAGTAATTCTACACCTGTGAATAAGATTAGAAAAATTGGAAAGAACAATGAAGCTGATGGAAAGAAAATTGCTTCTCTTTCACATTCTTATGCTGATAAAATCCAGAATTCTCTGCGTGTAAATAAACCAAATGTGCAAAAAGTAATCAAGACTTTAGAAGAAATTCTCAAAGTAGACTTCTATTCTGTTACCGATGTAAACCAAATTAGGCCCTTAGTTCAAGTTTTGAGGAAAGTCCGTAAATATAGAGCCAATCAAAAAGTAATGCAGTTGTCCCATGATGCTTACAAACATTTGAAAGAAGCAGCCACTGATGTATTTGGTATCACTAGTAGTAACAACTTGTAGTATAACTTGACTAATTTTACTGAACCTGTTTGATTGTTAGAAAGTACGGCTATAGTAATACTTAAATTCTTTAGTTGACTTTAGTAAAAAAATTGAAAGTTTTCTTTATATTTTTGATTTTGAATGTATAGAAAATTTATATTGTTCATCTATAGTAGTTCGTTAAATTCATTTTTAATATAAAAAAATAAATGCATTTTAACTTTAAGTTAATGTTTTATTTTATGAATGAAAGTTGGATCTAATTAAAAAGTGTTTGTAAAATAAGTATTTTTCTTATTGTATATCAAGGAAAACCAAATATTGTTTTATTAATTGATTAATAAGTGAAAAAAGCAAATGTTTTTAAGCAAATCCTATAATACTGAAATAAAAAGTAATATTTTAGTTTATCGTCAAGAGTTGTGAAATAAATTTATTTGTGTAAAAGTTGCTGTTATACTATATATATGTAATTATGTAGTACATTAATATAAATCTACGCCGTAAAAATTTTGGTTTTGCTTAACTAAAAGAAAATTAAACTCAGTGTTAATCAATTTGGTATATTCTGTTTGAGTATAATATTGTTTTTTTGGTTATAAAAAAATAATATTGATCCAATAAATAGACATTGTCAATTTATTATATATTTGATATTTTTGTTTGTTAAGTTGATAAACTTTTCCTCTTAAAAACTTCAGTTCACTTTTATATTTAATTTTCAGCTTGTACAATTTAACTAACTCTAGGGTTGCCACTTTACCTGGAAAACCCTGGAATTTGACAACTTTGGCTAAAATAACCTGGAATTTGAGAAATTTTGAAAAAAACCTGGAAAATCATGGAATTTTGTTTAAAAACCTATAATTTTTAATTATTTCAACATTTTCAGTTGTAAAATTTTGATTTGACACAAAAAATCTATTATATAATTAAGATTTTTTGTCATCATCAAAAAATGATTTTATTGAAAAACACATTTAAAGTAACTTTTCAATATTTTTATACTACTTAACACAGTTTTTTAAAAAGAAATTAACTTAAAACTAAAAACAGACCCAAAAATGTGTACTTTTAAAAACCTGGAAGAAATTTGGAAAACCTGGAAAAAAATTCGAAAAAACGAGTGGCAACCTTGTAACTCTTTCTAACATAAATTATTAATATAAGATTCAAAATATTACAAACTATCGGACCTCCCTTACAAAAACGTCAAACGAACTAAAAGAGTCTTTTATTTATGGTAAAAAATTTTATTAACCAAAAATGTTTTGTTATATAATCCTGTATAAAAGAACAATATTTACGGAGTTAAAAAATACTTCTAAACGCTGCTGGTGAAATGTGGCTCGTGATGTGCTTATCGGTTAAATTACAGCTATGTACTTAAAGCAAATTGAGTTGAAAGTTTACTTTTTTTTTAAGAGTAAAATATTGTTTATTTTATGTTTTAATATATGTTCTTAAATTTATGCATCAGCAATACTTGGCGAATTTCAGCAAAGCTGAAATTTTTCTTACAACAGAAGAAACCCTATTATTATATTTTTTCCAAACTTTTAATATTTTTTAAATACATGACCCATGTCCCATACAAGTTTGACCTAAATTTTTTGTTTACGTAATTTGAGGGATTTCTTGATCACATGTTAAGAATTTAGGAAAACTTAAATGGGTCATTTATTTGAAAAAATAAAGTAAATTGGAAAAAAATATAATAACGTTATAAAACTTAATTATATAAGTATATATTATAGTTTTACATTTGTAGTACAACAAATGAATCATTAAAAACATGTATTTATCTAAATCAGGGTTTTCCAAAGTGAGCCATATGCCCCCTTGGGGTCATAAGCTGCAAAAGGGGTCATAATTTTAGACTTACACTAGATGTTCTGGACTTGATGGTGAAGAGCAAAAAAAAGGTCTCAGGTACTTAAGTTAGTAACTTTAGAACTTATATTAGATATAATGCAAAAATGTCAGAAGTTTAGGTGGCCATAACCTGTAAAAAAAAGGAGCCATGAGGTCATAATTTAAAACGTACACTAGATATACGGGAAGTTGATGATAAAGAGCAAAAAAAGTCTTAGACGTATTTAAGGGAAGTTTTTTGAGAAATCTTGTTGTAGGAGAATATAGTTTTTTTTAATTCCTTTAAAGGAAGCTTTACGAAAGTAAGTTTGGGAAACCCTGAATTAAATATTTTTGAACCAACTAAAGCTGTTTTTTTGGCACTGGAAACTAGATTTTTTTCGGTAAAAATCATTTTTTTGATACTAGATTGCAAAATATTTGTTCTTTTTATTGTACAAGTGATTATGCAACTATTTAATTATATCATACTATTGTTATTACACACCAATTATATAATATTAATTATTAATAACGTCTAAATTTACTTTGGTTTTTTTCACAAAAAAAAAACGCTAGTCGACAAGTTGAATCTTGCCGCTTGTCAACTGATGCCTTTGAGAAATCAAATTAATGATTATGAAAACATAAACTCTGTTTGTATTGATTTTTAAGTTAGAAGCTCAAAGGTTCTAGTAGGACTGAGAAGCAATATGGAATGACTAGGTGGGTGAAAACTAGTTTTGAAAAAATGTTGTTTTTGACATTGATTTTAAAAATATTAAGATTATAAAGTTAAGACTAACTGTTTTATAGGTCTAAGTTTTATTAACTACTTCGTTAAATTTGTTAACAACTTACTGTTTTGCTGGTTTTTAACAAAAACGCTAAAATACAGGTTATCTACAAATGTATTTAAGTTAGTGATCTACTAGATCCGAACAGATATAGATTTTCAAGTGGTTCCCGATGCTGAGCGAGATCCGGCCGGATTCAATTAGTTTATAAGAGCAAAAATCAGTTTTTTTTCTGAGTCGGTGATAAAAAGATAAAACAATAGTTTTATATCAAAATTTACCCTAATAGGAAATATGGTCGTAAGAAAAAGCACTAACAAGTACTAATTCCATCATATAATCATAGTTATTCTTAATTGGGTCGATAAAAGCATGATGATATATTTATTTATATTCGTTTTGCTTCCTTTTTTTATGACACACTTTTTTTAAAATTAAACGGAAAATTTTTATTACTTTCAACATTTATAGGTGTGTTTAAATCTTTAGCAACTGAGGTAATTCAATTAAAATAGAACAAGAAAATTTTCATCTAACTACATTTAATTATTACATAGAGTCGGGTTGAGCAACCTACGTCCAGCGGGTCACTAAGAAACTGTTAAGGAACAACTAAGATTTAGAATTGTTTTATAAAATACTTAGGTATTTTATACATTTACGCCTTATTTAAATTTTTAATACCACAGATGTGCTTATCAATTGATCATTAAATGATAATTTAGCTTTCTACTCTTTTAAATTTATCTAAATTACTCGTTCCGCAAAGTACTTTCTGAATAAGTCGGGATAAAAAAAGACCTTTCTGATAAATCGTGCCCGCCGACTAGAAAAGTTGCTTACAACTTAAACCTAAGTAAATAATTCAATAAATTATAAAGTAATGTTAGGAATGTAAATTAGCGTTAGTTATTTTTTTTTTTTTTTTAATATTAGTATCAGGCTAGATCTTGATTGTAAAATAGATTCTGATACGATTAGTTAATAATTAACAGATCTTATAATTAATAATTACTGTTGCATCTTTGTAGTTCAACAAAGTAACTTATTATTCTAATAGTAGAAAAATAAAAATTTGTTATATATTTTTGTTAAATACAATTAACTGCCATCTACCAAAAAGGTCGTTTCGTTAATTAGAAAAATTACTATTAATATTAAATTCATATATTTTAAAAACTATAAGAAGAAAGTATTTATTAGAAAGTAACTAATATTTATGCTTTGAAAAAAACTATAACATTTATTGGACATGACGTTTGTTTAAAAAAAAAAAACTTGGATCAGAACTTTTAGTTCACTGATATAAACGAGTCGAAAGTTGTTAATAACAAAAATTAAACTCAATTCAAAAATAATTAAAACGGACTTTTGAAATATCTTTAATCCATATTAAAATTAATCTCTGAACATTTTTTTAGTGTAGTGTTTTAAAAATAAATTCATAGCTAATATTTAATTTTGTAAGAAAAACTTTCATTCAGAGTTTATTTTAACCTTCCTAAATATATAACGCTAACAATCATTTTTAGTATTTTTTACTGTGCCACAAAGTTTAGTTGCACAAAGAAATAAAATTGTAAGCTGTTCCAAAATTTATATACTTTTTATACTATCATAATAAAGTTTAAAAGCAGGTTTTCATAAAAGTGGTGGTATTCCTTTTGGGTTAATTAGCAGGTAAGTGGGCAAAAATTTGCAAATTTTATTTAGTGAGCGTTTTTAAGTAAGTTGTTTTTTAAATTATTTTTATTTCTTATTTAAAAATACTGAGCTTACCTTAAAAATTTTAAGGTTAACTACTTCTTTTGTGTTCATAAACATTTAATACATTTAAAGCTTAAAATTGTATGCAGTGTGCTTCTTTTTTTTTATTAAAAGCTTTTGATGAAATTTAAATATTAAAGATTCGGAAAATCGAAAGAATAGCTTATAAAAATATTTTAACATGTTTAGCATAGCAAAAATTGCACTAAAAGTTGTTTTAAATTTTTGCGTTCTTTGGATTTTAAGTATGTTTTGATTGCTAAATTTATTTTGGGTAATCTTAAAATGTTTATTTTTTAATTTAATATTTTCTTCTGGCGGACACTATTTAAATAAGTATAAACAACTATTTTCAATGCCCAAAATAACTTTTATAGATTTTTTTTTTTTTAATTCTTTATCAAAACAAATAATGAAGTTTATTATACAAATAATGAAGTTCATAACAAGATAACCTATGACCGGTTTCTTCCTTATAAGGACTCATCAGGTAGGCATAGCCGCGAGAAATCGCTGTTGAGACCTAACCAAGCGAGCTTAAGTCCTAACGCAAAACATATCAAACTTGTTTGATGATGGCCGAAATAAATACTGGTATATCTAAATTAAAAGTTTTTGTTCCTTTTGAATTGATTTTAAAATTTTGACATAAGCATCTAAAAAGTTTCACGAAGATTTTTAAACCTCAGTTTATTTTTTCAGCAAATGCCAGACTACCAAAAAGTATTAACCTGATTTTTTAAATATGGTGATGAGGTACTTTTAACTAATTTTTATATAAGTACAGCCTTTATTTTCTCTAGCTAAGCATTTTTTACGAAAAAGAAAGTGTGAATCTAGATTTAAATTTACTTTAAAGTTTAAAAACTTTTTCAAATATTTTGTAAAACTTTTTTTTTGTAATAAACGTTACATGCTTATTTTCTTATTTATGTTTTTTAAGTTCAATAGAAAACACAAAAATAACATTTAGTATTTTTTTGATTTGAAATATTTTCAAGCATTGTAACTTAAAAATAAATGAATTTTGTTGTCAGTGAATTTTAAGACTTTTTAAACATGAACACATAAACTTTTAAGTATTAGTAATGTTTTTTCACTGATTGTTGTTTGATGAAGTTTAGTATTAAACTTTTAGATAGTCTACTGTCTCAGCACAGCAATACTTAAAAAAATTAAAAATTATTGGTCAAAATCTTTTTACTAGCTGTCATTGAAAATGTATTAAACGAAAGAGACAAATTTGTGGAGTTAAAAGTATGTATGCCAATGGACATGAGTTGTAAATTACCTAACTTCTAACTTTTTTTCTAGTTTGTAATAGTTTTCAAAGTCAAGCAACTGTTTTCATCATAAAAGTTCAATTAATTAAATAGCTTTTATTATTTCATTGTTTAACAAGTGATGTGAAAAGTTTCTTACGGCAGGAGCTTAAATCAAGAGTAAAGTATTTTACGCTAAAAACGGCAAAAAATACGCTCAAAAAGTTTGGTCAAAGGATCTGGTGTACGAAAAAACCTTTTAGTTATCGATTCGTACACCAAAACAGTTTAATGTCATGTCCAGGACATGTAAAGATAATTAAAAATAAATTTGAAATGGTAAAATTTGATAATTATTGTTTTATATTTAAAAACTTTTATTCAATACCATGTTATTAGTTTCATTCAATATTTTAACTATATATGTAGTTTACTTATCTCAAAAATATTTTATACAAAAAATAACTGTTAAAGTAAGTTTCAAAAAGATAAAAATTAGCAAATAAAAAAAAAGTTTAAAGTTAAAAAACTATATAAAGTTGAAAAAAAAAACCTCTTTAAACTAGGTTATACTGGACACAACTTTCAATTTATAAACTAACTATAGTAATCACATTCTAGCAAATTTTTTACAAGCTCAACAGTACATGTATAAACTTCTTAAAATTTGTGGTTAAGTCAAATATAATGTAGTAATTTTCATGACGAGTTTTATTTAAGTCTAATTCAAAAATTAGAATAATAAATTTTTTTGCTATTACTGGCTGCTTACAAATGTAAATCTTAAAATCGTTTAGCGTCAGTTAAAATTTTAAAATTAAAAGTTAATAAGATCTTTCAATTTTTGTAGTTTTATCGTTCTTTTATGATTTTTATTCTAATGCTTTTATATTTTTATTAATTGAAAAAAGTAACCCAACACATTTGCTTTACTGATTGATGGAAGAGCTTGGAGTTACAAAATATTAAGTGTTTGCACATACTATTACGCTTTTTGTTCCTTTGTATGTATTACTCTGCTGTTTGGAGTTTGGACCTTGTCAGAAGTATAAGAGTAAAAATTCATCATCTTCTGTAAACGATATTTCTGTCGTATCCTTAGAATATATGGAAACAAAAGATCACCAAAGACTAAACATTAATATGTACTTTTCCTTAAGCCAGCGCAGGCTACTCTGGTTTTCTAAGTATGAGCGATGAACGAATTATAAAGTATCTATTGTACTAAAAATTTATCGTTGGCAAAAACAGCTTTGGAAGTCCAGCAATAAGTTTAAAGGAAGTCTGCAAGCGCGACTTAAAAGTTTTGAGTTTCGACACTGATGATTGGGATGAGCTTACTTTGCTAACAACTGCGACAAGTAGCAATCATTAGTTTTCAAAAATTCTGAAAGAGAGAGAAAAGGAGAATTAAAATACCAAAGAACATTTGAAAGTGATATTTAATACAAATTATATTTTTTTATTGACTGTTTGTTTTCTAAAATCTTATTCTGTTGTTTCACTTCATTTATATTTTTTAAAGCATTGTTTATTCTGAACATAATCATTTTTTTTCACAACACGCATAACCGATTTTGACTGATAGCGGACTCAAAACAAATATGGTTAAAAAAAAGCAATATGAATGATTTTAAAAAAGTTATTCCTGTCCTAGACAAGACGTTAAAAGGTATCCAAGTGGTGTGCGACTCGATAACTGAAAGATTTTTCGTGCACCAGGTCTTAGGACCAAACATTTTGAGTGCTTTTATACATCGTTCAATAAACAATATTCTGTATAATTAGTAATAAGTTATTAAATACTAATACTATAAAAAACACATTTTGTATTTTTTTAATGTACATGTTTAAATATAAAAATATAGTGGATACATTTAAAATGATTTAAAGCAATATTTCTTCAATGTTGAGAAAATAAAATCTTTCCAAAATTTTTACCACCTTTCATGCTAAAAAATATTTCATTGCTGCTCTGGTTCAAGTTTAGTTTTTTAAAATTGACAAAATGTTCGGTTATTGTTTTTCTTTGTTGATTTAATGTTGAAAGCAACAGCCCAAAACAAGAAACAAATGAGAAACTATAGTAAAAGTAGAATAAAACTAGTAAGTAAAAGTATTTATTAGGCAAAAATAGAGTGAGTGTTGTCTTCATTAACTAAATACAGTATGTTTCAGTTTTATTAGCTAATGTATGTATAGATACAAAGTTGGTTGAATAAAAAAGTCTTTAATAGTTGTTTTGATTTCATGTGTTTTGGTCTTACAATGTTCAACTCGTCAGTTTTTTCAAAGCCCCTAGTAGGAACCCTACGCCACAAAGCCAAACAATAATGATGTCATTTCAACTCATATTTCTTAATGATAAAGCTTGTAGTAATTTTGGGTTTAAAGACCTATTAAAATTTTCTATTGAACGACAAAGACAAAGAAAGCGCTCAAAATATTTGGTCCTAGGACCTGGCGCACCAAAAAACCTTTTGGTTATCAAGTTGCACACCACTTGAATACCTATTAACGTCTTGTCCAGGACTTAATGAGTCATTAAAGCAAGGTAACTATTTTGCCTAAAAACCTAGATTTGAAAAATTAAGCAAACAAATGACCTTCAAAAACCTACATTTCTGAACAAATTTTTTATGTAAAATAATGAAAATTATATAAAATACATGGTTGCCACCCATTTAATATAACTCAAAAATGTTTTAAATTTTCAAAAACCTCAAGATGACTCAAGATAACTCAGGCTAAATCAAAATAGTTTGAAACTATAAAAAACTCCAGATGACTAAGGTCAGTTTATTTTTTTAACAGAATATTACAGAAAGTTGAAAAGTTATAAAATGTTTTAGTTCAATTTTTTTGGAGTCTTGAACTAGATTTAGTTATTCCACCAGTTTTAGTACTTTGATTTTAATACTAATTTTTTTCGAAAGCTGATTTTTATCATCTCAAAATATTTTTTTCAATTCTTATTATGTAAAAATATAATTTTAAGGGCATAGGGGGGAAGTAAACATCCTTTTTTGGTTTTTGATCTTATTTTATATAGTTTTTACTAAGCTACAAGTTGCTTTTTACAGATTTAAAAGATTTAAAATAATTTTTGAGATATAGCCGGTCAAAGTCGGAGGCAACAATAAGTTCCTTATGGGAGGAGCAAACTAAAACAGCAAATATAGACTATTTCACTAAAAATCTATCTTCTCCTACGTTTTTTGAGATAACTACCTCAAATTTTCAGGAAATGTTCCTTGATATATTTAGAAAATGCTGTTGGAACAGAATTTAAAAAAATTAAAAAAGAAAAGTTTTATATAAAAAAAAAACAATTAAAAAACAGTTTTTATCTGTTCTGCAGTTGTATTAAATGCTTATGAGCATTTGCTTTTGTTGCTGAAGTAGTCGGAAACTTTTTTTGCTGGTGTAGGCCGATTTGATAACAATGTTGTGTTTTTGAAATATGGATGCTGTTGGTTTTTTGAATCTTATTCAGGGTTGCCACTTTACCTGGAAACCTGGAATTTGATAATTTAGGCAAAAATAACCTGGAAAAATCTGGAATTTGAGGATTTTTGAAAAAAGCCTAGAAAAACCTAGAATTTTTGAAAATTTTAAAATTTTCAGAGGTAAAATTTTGATTTAACACTAAAAATCTATTGTATAAATAAGATTTTTTGTCATCATCAAAAAATTTTTTTATTAAAAAACACATTTAAAGTAACTTTACAGTATCTTTTCAGTGTTTTTATACTATTTAACACAGTTTCTTATATTGAAATTAACTTAAAATAGACCCAAAAATGTGTACTTTTAAAAACCTGGAAGAAATTTGGAAAACCTGGAAAAATTTTTGAAAAAACAAGTGGCAGCCCTGCTTATTGAACAACTACCTATGTAAACTGTTGTGAAATAAGAGCTGTTTTCTTTTCATCTTTTGTGCTAATATTTTGATCTTGTTAAATGTTGAGTTATTGATTTTAATAATAATAATAAAAACAAATTATACAGTAATCTTCCTTTATTCTACCAACATATGTTTCTGTGTGTCAACAAATCAACACACTTCAACTGGGTTCTGTAAAAAATAATTACTGTAATGAGAGAATAGAAGCATAGAATAAAGTATGTGTATACATGTTTTCATAAGATATTTTCTACAGATAATAGTTATTAATAGGTAAAATTATTTAAATCCGACTGTTATAAAACTATATAATATTTATGATTATTATTTCTAAAATAAGTAAAGTAAGCTAAATTACACAACAAAACAACAAATTATAATATAAACAAACAACTCACGTTAATGGGAAAGATAACTGATTCAAAATTTATTGTCGTTAACTAATAAAAAATATTTTCATTGCAACTAATAATTATGTCACAATGTAAACGAGGTTATTTAAACTATTTAATTTGTATTGCAAAGATCATTAATTTAGTTTTTATCTAATCTATTTTGAACATAAATCAAACATTAACCATTAGATAAAGAATCAATAAAATTTAATAAAATTTGACGACAGTGAAGGCAATAAAAGTCACAGAAACTCAATGTAACGTGTATGTTATATATTGAATGTTTTTAATGATTAAATCAAAATTATATAAAATTAGGAAGCAGATTTAGTTCAAATGTAAAAATCAAAAATGAAAAATTAAACTTTAAAGAAAACCAAAACACAAAAAAAATACAAAAATGTTTATTGGGCTTACAATGTACTGACCAATAATTAATTTACAGCAACATACATAAAATCATAATGAACTAAATTAAATATATATTGTATTTTATAATTAATAAAATAATTAATTGGTAAAGTGGGAGTCGGCTGTTTAATTTAAATATCCCATACAGATATTTTAAATATTTAATAAGTAAGTTGTGTTGTATATGAAAATTAAAATGTAAAACAACAAGGTAGTCATATGCTAAGTATAAACTTGCAGTAAAAAACCTACTAGCTCTCTTGGGTGTAGTATGTAAAAAAGCACGGTTTATCTGTGATTTGAATACAGGCTTCCAATTAAACTTGGAACTTAACATATAAAGGTGTGAAGAATTATAGTCGGAGGGTAAAGTGAATATATGAAATTTTGGAGAATAGAAAGTGACTTGTGTGAAATAGGTATAAATAATAAATGAATAAAACTATATGTTACTTAGGATATATAATTATATTAATATATGTTAAGTGAATGTGTGTGTGTATGTGTAAGGTGAATGAAAAGTATGGATGGTGAGAAGGCGCCAAGGTGTTATTTGAAGAAAAACCGTCGGTTGTGTGCATAGTTGTTTGAAATCTCAAGTCTTTTATTTAGTAATTGTTTACTATCTTCTGCTAAAATTGCCATTTGTTCAAAGTTGCATATTTGGCAGATCTTGCTTGCGCTACTGATGTTATTGTTGGCGTGGTGGAGGATGCTCCATTCCATTTCTGGTTTGGTTCTATACCTATCAAAATACTGCCAAACGAAATCTGACAATCTTGTACTATTCTTTTTATTTACATGCTTAAAAGTATGCTTATGCCCGGTGTACCTATCTTTAAAGTGACCTCCTGTCAAACCAATATACACTTTATCCTTATTATTATCATTAACATTATTATTGCTTTTGTTATTATCTTCATTAAGCTTACATTTAACACGCACCTTATACACACCTTATACACACACCTTATTGATTTTATGAACTTCAAGTAATTTGTTGATTTTGGACTCTATAATGTTTTTTGGATACTGATTCTTAAGAAATAAGTTTTTAATTTTTTTAAGTTCTTTTTTAAAAGCTGTAAAGTTTGAGCATATATTTAGTGCTCTGTTGAGATAAATTTTATTAAACCGAGTTTCTAAGATTTTGGACAAGTACTAGTATATTGCATTATTAGACCTGTGTCTGTTGCTTTTCTGTACACATTTTGTGTAGTTGGTTTGTAACTTGTTTTACTTCAGTGTTGAGAAATGGAAGTTTTCCGTCAACTGATCTTTCTAAAGTGAATTCTAAGTTTGGGTGTAGAGTATTCATTTCATGATAGAAGTTTGTTAATTCAGTTTTGTTTTGTGTGACTACAAATATATTATCTACATATCTTGTGTAGAACTGAGGTTTTGTTTTTGAACTTGTGACCTGTTTTATACATCTGGTGTACCTGTCTTTGGTAGTATTGAACTCACCAACTTTGGTGTTCTACATTTTAAAACTACTTTTTATTTTTCTAGCCTATAAAAAATGTATCTTGTAGCTGAGATAAAGCTACATTTCAGACCAAGTTTTGATTTTTAAATTATTCATACTAAGGGTTGGTAATTGTTTTGGTTTACAGGCCATATTTATTAGAACACTTTTTTTGTAGACCAGACTCCAAAAAATCTTAGTTGGTTGCTTAACTTAAAAAAAACATTAAAAATTAAAATTCAAAAACTACAAAACATCAAATCAAAGACAAAGGACTAAATGAAATTAAATTGTTAAACTTTGATGTGTTTGATTCAATGTTTTATAATACTTTAAAATGTGAAATCAAAATAAAAATAGTTATCGAGCTTATAGTTGGTTGAAGTTAAAAAATCAAAAATAAATAGAGTAAATAATCGTAATAAATAAGTCAATAAAAGTAGTAGTGCGTATTACCTTATCATGTTAAGATATTTAGAAATGTATATCAAAAAACTTTATATACATTAAAACATGTTAAATAATAGTAACCTAGTCAATTATCTGTAAAGTTGTAATATAGTTTTGTTTATATTTATTGTTGCTTCGAGTTTATTGATCCATTTACTTTCTAAAAAATCTAAGTCTGAATAGTTTTTAGTGGTGTCTACAAAGATAATTGAAAAAGCACGAAGAACAACACACAACCAAGGGAAGATTTGAGATACTTAAAACTAAAATATTCTTACTATAAATTAAAGACATTAGAGAAGGGGTCCACTTTGTACAAATATATTTTGTTATTTTATTTTTATTTTTTGTGAACTAAAAACTTTTTAATCTACCATTTTCAATAGTTCTTGTAGATAACTAAATAGATTTTTGTAAAATAGTAAACTGAATAAAATTGTAAGATTATGCGTCATAATAGGTAAATAAAATTATATGTACTATACGATGCTAACATAAAGTTGTTTAACAAAATTTAAAGTATAAAGCTTAAGTACTAGAAATTGAAAGCATTAATAGCAATTTTAATAAGAGGAAACCAACTTAATTAAACTTTCTTCAAAATAAAATTAAACAACAAAAACAAAACTTAGTAGCGAATTTACAATAATTTAAACAAATTAGAATTATAAACAAATTTTTGTTTGCATAAACTTGGCTTATTAGTTTTTATAAATATAGATTCTAAAACACTTAAATGATACATGTTACGTCCTTTACAAACAATTGAAAACATATTATTGTTATAGTTTTTTACGCATTCTAAATTATTTAACAAATGTTCACCTATTGCCAATTGACTTTTTATTGGCTTATTTGTCCCATAGATCATTCAGTTTCTTAAGGCGTTGGTCCTAGTTGGTCCCTTCTTATGTGGAATTGTTGCAAAGTTCTCCCTATATACTCACTATCACAGTGGCATTTGTACAGGGGAATTTTTCTGGATCAGGAGTGATCTTAAACAATCCCGTTAAGGGGTTTTCTGGTAGAATGAGTAATTCTTAAATTTACTACCCAAAAAGTGTTATCTACGGTTTCTAAAACTTGGTTTTCAAAAAGCTTAGCTTCCTTTCCTAAATATGGAAGTCTTAAATATACTGCACATTTATTTGGGCCGTGTTTTGTAGGGCTGACTAGCTTCGCTGTAGTCCTATTAATTATTTTTTCAATAACTTTTAAAGGGTAACTTAAGGAGCCAAAAATACTTTTAATGTTGAGCCAAAAATACTTTTAATAATATTGATTTCTTTATTTAGTTTCACCTTAGAACATATTTTATGTGCTTGAAAAACTAAGCACGATATTAAGTTGGTTTTTTGTGAGGTGGGACAAAAAGACTGCCATGGAATATATTGGCAAATATTTATACTTCTTTATTATCATAGAATTGTAATGTGTAATTCTTTGAAAATTATTTTAAATACTTTCTGAAAAATTTGGGTCTCTTGCTCAAAGTTTTTTTTACTGAATTTTCAAATTAGTAGTTGAGTCAGTACATAAAATAAAAAATCTTAGCTCTATCCATACTCTATATCAGGGGACAGCAGCCTTTTACAAGCTGCAGGCCTTTTTTTTAGAAGTAGTTGCTTGTAGGCAATACTCTATAAAAAGTCTTGTGCGGGCCACAATTATAAAAAAAAAATTAAAGTTATAGATATTAAAAACTATTTTTAATCAAAAATGTTATAAAATAAGCAATGTACTAGTACTAGTAATTAGTATTATTGAATGAAGAGCCTGATTATAAGGTTATACCAAAATTTTTATTATTATTATTAAAAAGTAAAGCTGAAATAGAATTATTATACTAGAATAAACAAAATGTAAATAGCTACTAATAGTAGATTGTTAATAATTTATTTTATGAATTAATTATAACAAAATTTATCTAAATTTAAAGTTTGAATTTTTATGACTCTTGTTTGATAATAGATAATTACACTTTAATTTAAGTTTAAAATTGTTTTATGTACAAGTTTAAATTCCTTTGTTGATCTTGCCTTTTTCAGAATAGTTTTGTCTAAATGTAATTTTTCATATAAATATATCAAGTGATGAACGCGACAGATGGTAGTTCTGATTCATCAGGCCAAAATATTGACCAAGATTCTTCAAAACCTGCCTACACTATTCCAGGAATTTTACACTTTATTCAGCATGAATGGAGTAAATTTGAAATTGAAAAATCTCAATTTGATGTTGAGAGAGCTGAACTTCAAGCAAAAATAGCTTTTTTAGAAGGCGAGCGCAGAGGTCAAGAAAATCTAAAACGTGATTTAGTTAGGAGAATTAAGATGTTAGAATTTGCATTGCGCCAAGAAAGAGCTAAATTTAATAAACATAAATATTCGGACACTGATAAGGAATCAAACTTATTAGAAAATAAAAGATCTAGTATCAGTTTACCTTATATAGATGAAAATAGTTTTAAAAATCACAACGTCGTAAGTCCACACCAGTCAGTTGAGCAACTTGTTTACAAACAACCTCAACAAGTAATGTCAACTCCTGTCAGACAAGGCAGGCAACTTTTAAGGCAGTACTTACAAGAAGTTGGTTACAGTGATACAATACTTGATGTAAGATCTCAAAGAGTAAGAGCTTTGCTCAACAGTAATCCAGTTTTACCCGAAAAAGCTAACCTTAACAAATTGAGTGACCAAGCTAATAGTATGCAAATAAAAAATTCAAGCTCTCCAGGAGCATTCATAACTGAAGAGAATCAAGAAAATGACAATCCAAATCAAATAGATAAAGATATTTCAAGTATTGATAATTTGTTTGAAGACGTTGATAATTCTTCCAACTTTGAGGATATAGTTATGGAAAGTAATATATCTAATGACAATAATAAAAATTTGGAAACATCCCTTTCAAACAGTAATGATGAAAATGGAGTTTTAGCTCAGTTTGATTTTTTATCTGATGAAGCTGAAGACAAAAATGAAGAAGGAACAGGAGATTTAGGTAAAACTAGTGAGTGGCATTATGATAAAAGCAAGCTTGACCAAAAAAAAGAACAGTTTGTAAAAGAGAAAAGAAACAACAAAAAAAGAGTTTCAAAAAGGCCTTTAAAAAAAGATTTACAAAACTACTTAAACACAATTCAAGGTAATTCATCAAAAAGTGATCAAAATTTAATTATTTCTGGATCCAAAGATCAAATAGATCAAATTTCAGTAGAAAATTTTGTGTCTGGAGATCAAGACACTAATCTTCCATTTACAGTCGGAGGTAGTGCTCGTATAAATGATGATTCTATAGATGTAAATTCATTGAGCTTAGGTCCTCTAGCAGGCTTAACAGTATCTAATGAAGCTGATGCTTTAAGTCTCAACATGAGCCAAACCTCAAATGATATTTTAAAAAAGAACTACAATCCTAAATATACCTTAAGGTCACACTTTGATGGAGTAAGAGATCTTTGTTTTCTTCCAAATTGTAGTGGCTTAATAACTGCAAGCGAGGACAGAACATTAAAACTTTGGAATTTAAATAAAAGTGCCGCTTCTCAGTATAACAAAAAAAGCTCATCATCTCAAGACCTTGAGCCTATTTATAGTTTTAGAGGACACATGAGTGAAGTTCTTTGTTGTGTTGTTGGTTGTTGTTCTGAGAATAATGATTACTGTTTTAGTGGTGGTTCAGATGCTACTGTTAGAGTCTGGAAAGTTCCACCTATAACAAAAGATCCATATGAAAGCTATGATAGTTCAGTCTCATTTAAAACACTAATAGGGCATACGGATTCTATCTGGTCATTATCATTCAGTGATAAAGTAACAAGAGGTTCACTTTTATCTGCAAGCAGCGACAAAACAGTAAAACTTTGGAATCCATTTATAAATGATCCACTTATTGAAACTTTTAAGTTAAATGATTCATGTGCTCCCACTTGTGTAGACTTTGTAAGATCTGACAATAGCAGATTTGTTGTTTCTTATGAAGATGGTCTGATTTGTATTCAAGACATAGAAAGCAAAGTACCATTATTAAAATTACAAGAAAGTGGTACAATGAAAGAGGATCGGGTTAACAGTGTTATAAGTCATCCTAGTATGCCATTAACAATATCTGCACATGATGACAAACATATTAAGTTTCATGATAACAATTCAGGAAAATGTATACATGAAATGGTTGCTCATTTAGACGTGGTCAGCAGTCTAGCTATTGATCCAACTGGTTCATATTTATTGTCTGGTAGTCATGATTCCTCTTTAAGACTTTGGAACCTTGAAACTAAAACATGTACACAAGAACTGACTTCACACAGAAAAAAATACGATGAAAGTATTCATTCAGTTGCTTTTCATCCTAATGCTCATTTCATTGCTAGTGCAGGAGCAGACTCAATGGTCAAAGTTTTTGAGTGATAAAAAAACATATTGTAACTATTTTTTTTACATCTGTAAATTTTAAGTGTATCAGGAATACATTCCTTTATACTTGATTGAGTGAGAAAGTTAAAATTGATTATTTTTGAAAACCTTAAATTTATTATCTTCTTTTACATAAAAAACAAAAACTGTTATTTAGTTTATATTACAATTAAGTCTATTACTGCTTTTTGCTGTGCGTTTTTTGCTTATGTTCTTTTTACCATGGCTACATCCAAACTATTTTAATTAATGATAAATTATGTTTGCATGTTTAGCATACAACTTATTGTTTAAAACAAATTATATTTTTAAATAGTATACACTAAAATTATTGACTAACAAATTAAGAATTACAATTTTAATCATCACCATTTGATAACAAGCTGAAGCAAGTCTTACTTAATAAGTCAGTTATTTAATGTGCATGTAAAATATGTACTTTTTGCCTCTAGATTTATATTTTTTATAGTGTGTTTCAGTACTTGAATTCACATAATGCGTATATTTATTTACTTTTTAAAATTTTTCAAAGGTTTTTTTTAAAAGTTTATCAAAATTTAATTTCAATTTGTATTGTCTTTTACATTTTTATAAAAACACAACCTCTACTTCAGCAAAAATATACTTTTATACTTGTGTAGCATTTGTATCGGAAAAGTATAATGGCAGTTATAAAGTTACAAAGTCATGAAGGAGAAACATTTGATGTTAGTTTTATTAGTACATGCATAACAAGTTCTGATAAGTTATTATTGTTGTTATTGTTATTTATATAACTATATATTTATTAGTAAAATTTAGTTACTTGCCATATGGCTGTATGGTTTCTTAGTTTTGTTTAAATTATTTTCACCTAATTCAAAGTATTTTTTATTTTAGTAACATTAATTTTTCTCTGTTTTGATTATGTTACGTCCTTCTTTTACAATTTATGTTTAACTTTTTATTTTTTTGTAGTTCTTATTTTATTGAAGCTCAACTATCAGTTAAATTTTATACTTTGTAGCTGCCACTAGATAATAGTTATTTTATGAATGTTTTATTTATTAAGTATTTATAATTAAGGTTGCCATGTTTTAGTCGTCTAAAAATCACACCTATTTCACACACATGTATATTAGGGTGCTTATTTTTACAGCTACTTTAATTTCCAGCTTGAAAATTTTTTATGTTTTGGAAATATCTTAAAAACATTCTGTACATAATTTTAGATGATTTGAATGAATTTTCACCTTGGCACCAACCAATTTTCTAAAAACCATCCTAATGCAAAATGTATGGGATCCGATATTTGCGACCTTTAAGTTTTAAGCTCAAATGTTTTTACACATGGCTAATTGTAACACAAACACTCTGAGAACAATTTAAAACTATGATTCAAAGAAAATTTGAGGTGGAATTTCTTGATTTATGTAATTTTTATCACTTTTTGTAACTTTTATTGAATTTTCAGTTTTTTATTTCTAAAAACAAGAAACTCTACTACAAAACTTTTTTTAAATCGTTTTAAATTGTTCACAGTATGTTTGTATTTCAATAAGCCACATGTATAAAAATTTGAGCTTAAAAGTCCATGATCGCAATTTTTGGATCCCATGCCTTTTGCATTTGAGTAGTTTTTAGAAAATCGGTTGGTGCCAAGGTGAAAGTTTCTTCCAATCATCTAAAGTTTTGTACAGAGTGTTTTTATGATATTTCCAACACATAAATTTTTTTCCAGCTGGAAAATCAAAAGAAGCTGTAAAAATAAGCGCACCCTAATGTATAAACATGTGCAAATTCAAAAATTCTGGCAACTTTCCCTTTAAGTATAATTAACTAAAATGATACAAGTTGCTATAAGGTATGACCATTCATAACTCAAGATGTCAAATCTTAAGATGTCAAATTTTTATTATTTGCGTTTTTTTATTAAACCAAGGTAAAAAACTAATTCCATAAATCAGTTTTTTGTTCTAAAACAAGTTTTTAAAGTGGCGCCATAGTTACTCTTATCATAGTTACTCTTATCAACGATTGTCTTAAAATAAAAATCATTTCTATCAATCTCTGTATTTTAACGTTTTGCCATTATAATTAGATGACAAATATTCATTTTTACTAAAATGTTTTGCAATTACATATTCAAAATTACTCAGTTCTTTAGTGTAACAAAATTTCTTAATTTTGACAAAATCAATACTTTTAAGTACTTGCAAATGTAGTCATATGCCACCAATCTGCACATTGTAGTTATACAGCAATAAACAATTTGATTTAAAAATGAGCTTAAATTCTAATTTATTAATAAAGTTACTTTTAAACAATGCCAACCTTGTTCTCAACTATTTTTATCTGCTGTTTCTACTAAGTAGCAATATTTTGGCTATCTTTAGCAATACTTAGACATTTCTATTCTATTAAATAGCAGCAGTCCTGTTTATATTAAGATTGTTTTGGAACATTTAGTGAACATTTAGTATTTTAAACTTATTATCTCAGGTGGATGTCGAAATAGCCAAGCAATCAGTCACAATAAAAACAATGCTGGATGATCTTGGTATTGGGGAGGACGATGATGAGGGAATCCCCTTGCCTAATGTCAATGCTGCTATATTAAAAAAGGTTTTTGCAATTTGTATGTTATAAAAGCAACTTTTAGAAATAATTGAAAGATTAGTGTTTAAAATAGTTTTAATTATTTAAGATGTTTTGATTTTTTCTTTAGAGTTGATTTCTTTGAAAAACTTGAAAATTTTAATTGCTTGTATTTATTTGGTTATCAAAAGTTGTACAAACAGTTTTTATTTTTATAAAAAAGAAACAGTTTAAATTTATTTTCAGTTATTGAATTAAAACAATTAGTAACTTTAATTGCTTATTTGTTTAAAATAGTTGAACTTACAATATTTTACAATAAGTTTTGAATTTAAGTTTTTACTCGATCTAGTTAAATGATATTCTTTACTAACTCCTTTTAAAAACTATTGCTGTAAAAGCATTTAAAAACCAGTTATGTTATTATGTAATATTTTATAGAAGTCCTTATTACCAAAACACATAAATAAAGCTATATATACTATATTTTTATTAGTAATATTTACACAGACTTGTTAAAAATGTTTAAGTAGTATTTTAAATACATATAAATTAATTTTTTCGGGATTAAGCAAATAAAATATTACAAAATGTAGATTAATAATATCTAATAACTTACTTTTTTTGTAAAGATTAAAACTACACTAAATAAAGTAAAACAATTAGGGTTGTTAAAACACCTGGAGTTTGACAATTTAAGCAAAAAATATCCTGGAACTTAAAAAAAAAAATAAAGGAAAAACCTGGAATTTTGGACAAAAATCACTAAAAACCTAATTTTTAAACAGTTTTAAATGTAAAGTAATGAAATTTTGATTAGGTACAAAATATTTATTATATACAAAAAAAAAAGTTTTGGGATAATTTAAAATTATAATTATTATAAAAATACTTTAAGTAGCATTGCAGAATCTTTTCAATACTTTTATACTATTTAAGACCGTTTTTTACCTTAAACTTAATTTTATACTAAAAATGAACAAAAAACTTCTACTTTTAATAACGTGAAAAAAAAACCAAAAACCTTTGGCAACCCTGAACAATATATTTTAAATTCATAGTAGTATTTTGATTTTGAAATTATTTGAATAAAGTTTTGATAAAGTATGAAACATTTTTTAGTTTATAATTGCTTTTGTAAAGTTTATTATTACAAACATAAATTTAACTAGAAAATATGGATAAAATCTTTCAAAAATGAATATTTTTTGTATGCTTTTATAAACTATGATGCATAGACAACCAAAACATATTTAAGTTTTGCCAATTTTATATAGATACTAATTATTTGGTTGTGATATTTTACTGAGTTTTAAAGACTTGAAGTTCTAGTTTAACAGGGCTCAGCAGGCATTTGATGATCGCGGGCCAAATTTTGAACAAAATATTTATTTTTTACCTACATAAATAAAACATACTTGAAATTTCTAGTGTAAGTTTCGATTTTCCTGTAAAAAATAGCTAAAACTTTGTTTTGCTCTTCATTTCAAACCCTAGGAAATCTAATATAGATTTCAAAATTTCATTATTGGGCTGCAGTAGTATTATTATGTTTAGCTAGATTTTATTTATTTGATATAGTACATTACTCTATAAAACTAGAATTTTTATAAAATATTTTTAGAAAGCAATGTTTTATGCAAAATATAAGGTAAGGACTAAAAACAACAATATTTTAGTTTTACAGTTAAAATATTGCTTAAAGATTCGGTTATAAACTTATTTCTTAAATTTTTTTTATCAACCAGGCGTTTAACAAAAATACTCTACAAAATTAATGGCAGTAAAGTGATAAATGAAGTTATTTAAGTAAACTTCAGATTTGATTGTTTTTGGTAAGTACATTTGTAGCTGTACTGCTGTTTAACATATCAAACTCTGTAGAATTGTATTACTGATTTAACATAGCGAGACGTTGTTGGTTTTCAATAAATTTGGTACTTCTTCAATATGATGTTGTTGAATTATGTAAAGATTTTTTTTAAATGAACTGGATTATAAGCTAATCTTGAGTTTTTAAATAGTTTTCTT
This sequence comes from Thalia democratica, assembly GCF_965202585.1. NCBI lineage: Eukaryota > Metazoa > Chordata > Thaliacea > Salpida > Salpidae > Thalia > Thalia democratica. The sequence goes on along the minus strand of NC_139166.1, from coordinate 44,352,960 downwards.
TAAATAATAATGTAATCAATTAAATCAAAGTTTTCGTAGCGAAAATATAAAAATAAAATTACTAAATTTTACTATTCATTTTTATTATGCAAAACTATTTTGTGTCCAGTTATTTAAAGAATATGTATTAATAAAGTTCAAAACCCATAACTCGGTCTCAACATAGCTGTTCAGTCGTTTTAAATCTATAGTTTTTAGTAAAATATTTTAAATGCATACTATTTTTATTTTGTTAAAACCTTTAAGCTATCCTATTATAATAGAATTTAATTTAAATTTCTTTAGAAACAAATTCTGTTGCCACTAAGTTTGTAGATTCAAATTCTTTTCTTCTTAAAATGTATTCTAATTAGTTGAAATAGTTTGATATTAACATAGTTGTTAACAGTTTATTAGTGTTACTAATGTTAAAAATTTTACTATTTAAAACATCTTAAGTTTGTAAATATTATAGTTTATAAATTTGTAAACAAAAGTATATTTTTTAATAGAGTTTTTAATCGTTGTGTTAATTAAAATACTAAATTAATGAATTTATACTTAAAAAACCATCTTTATTTTAATAACGTTTTTTTTTAATTTGATTATGATACTATGTACATTGTACATAGCAAAAAACGATCAATAATTAAAGTATTTAGATTTAGAAGTTGGTTTATAAAATTGATCTACTATTTTTGAAAATGTTTAAAGCTAAAATTATAGGTTATATAAACACATCTTTGTATTAGGTTAATTTTTAATTATTTTTTGTTTAGTACAAAAATCTTAATAAGATGAATGATTGTTTTCATTCATGTCAACTTTAGAATATTTCTTGCAACCCTTTTTAACTTGATTGATCAAATATTTTAAAAATAATTTGTAAGATCAATGTTTCAATGATAAGAAATATTATCAAAAATAAATTCTAATTGACATCTTTTGTTTGCAAAATTTAAAAAGCTGTTGACGTTTTGTTGAATTCAAATATAATAAATATATAGGTAATCCAATGGTGCACTCAACACAAAGACGATCCAATCCCTCCTGATGATGATGAACATAAAGACAAAAGAACAGATGATATTCCAGTGTGGGATCAAGAGTTTCTTAAAGTTGACCAGGGAACCCTTTTCGAGCTTATTCTGGTTAGTCTCTAAATAATCTGTTTCAAAATATTTAAAATATTGAAAGAGTTTAGAGTTAATATACACCTAATACCTACTTATTCAACCACTTTTAACATTTCGAATACTTTTTATTGCAATTAACTTATGTAAAAGAGAATTTAAATAAAAGTTAAGTTGTTCAATGGTGAAATTTTTAAATATTTTCTATGTTTTATAAAAGTATATTTGTGAGTAATCATTTAGAAGTAATCATTCAAAATCAAGTATATATAAGTACATACCTAAATTAAGCTGCTAGTATTTTTATTTTTAAATTTTCAAAGATAGTAACTTTTAAGTCAAATTCATTAATTTTTTTACTCAACTATTTAAGACTTATAAATTTCTTGTTCGATCATTTAAGCTTTTACTTATATAACTTCATCATTTCTAACAAAACACGTTTGTGACTCTGCTTTTCACCTCGATATTTTCTTATTTAATACGTTTCTAACTTTGGGTTTTTTAAATCAATATGTTTCTTACTTTTTTAAAACTTTGTAGATTAAATGCGACAATTTAATTGTAATTTAATTTTAGCTTATTTTTGTTTTGTAAACAGTTTAACTGTAGTTTAATTTTAATTTAATTTTATTTTAAGATTTACTTAAAAAAGGTATCGAGTAAAAAAAGTTATTAGTTTGTTATTAAATAACTTTTAGAATATATTGATACTTATTTATAAAAATATTTTTAAACATTTATTCAGATCTTTATTGCTTAAAATAATAACAATAGTCACAAATATTCGTTGAGAATTGAATTTTTTTATTAACCTTGAAAGTAAAACAAAACACAATATTTTATTTCTTGAACTATTCATAATTCTTAGTTTGGTACTTGCTTCCTATCCTCCTCGATTAGTTGTAGATTGTCTTGATAGGTGTCTTCATTTCTCGACAAAGTTACAAAATTGCTGGACAATTTAATACCTCTTTTGGCAGCGTCATTGACAGGGTTGCCACAAGGTCAGGAAAATCAAGAAAAGTCAGGAAAAACTAAAAAAAAGACAAAAGTCAGGAAAAAATGGAGGTTTTTTAAAAAAGTCAGGAAATTTGACAAAATTTGAAAAAACGTCAGATTTTGTTAATTCAAATTTACTAAATTCTTTATTTTCTTAAGCCTTCAAATGTTAAAATTTTAATTAAAAATCCTTTAAAGTCAGACTAATATTGAAAAAATTTATAGAAGTTTACAAAATTAATTTCTAATGCCTTCATCTGGTATAAAATAATAAAATGAGTGCAAAAAGAAAGGAAATGAAGCCCAAAAAACTGTAACTAGATTTAGAGAAAAGATTCTCTTTAACAAGTGTAGGGGCAGCAGATGAGAACGATTTAAATTATACTATGCAAATGGTTTAAACTGCCAAGAAAATTAAGCGGTATGCAGACTAGATAAAAGAAACCATATCTTCATTAGATGAAGAGGTTGAAGTGCTAATAAAGAAACAGAAATTAAATTTTAGTACAAATTGTAATAAAAATAATGTTATTGATGAAGTTCTTTATTGTTTTAAGGTTTTAGTTGTAAAAGTTCGTTATTGTTTTAAGGTTTTAATTGTAAACGTTCCTTATACGTCTTTTCGTTTATTTAGATACATTTATGTTAGGTAATGCTAAAATATTGTGTTTTTTTTCAGACAAGTTGTGTTTATAAGTTATAAAAAAAAGTATTTTGCTGATAGAGCTGTTTATTGCAAATACCTCAATCATACACAGATGGTTTAAGTGATGTAATGGAAGTTAGATGACTGAATTCAGCAAAAAAACTGGTGTTTCAACCTGTATAAAAACAAGATTGAAAGCTTTATATAGTTTCAAGTGCTTGATTATGTATTCTACAATAAGTTTAAATTAAGAGCTTGATTTAGAAAAGTCAGGAAATTTTATTAAAAAGTCAGTAAATTTTTCTCAGCTTGATCTGTGGCAACCATGCATTGACTACACTCTTGTAATTTATTATTTTTTTGCCTCTAAATAGTCTTAGTCGCTAGTCCATTGTTCTAGCGGTTTAATAAGAAATGAATGACTGTAGTTTAGGATAAAAAAAGAGCATGGAATTATTTCCAACAAAGTCTGCTAAATCTCATTTCTCATTAGTTCAAAAAGGACGAATAGTTAACTCATTGTTTTTCTAAATATTTGGTGTCTTTCCTGATTTATTTGATGATTTAAATAGGGTTCGTGCGCGTCAGGCTAAATAAATTATTTGAAAAACGTCAGGCTAAGTCAGTTTTTCATTTAAAAATTTGAGAATATCAGTTTTTCTCAGTTCAAATGCTTGAAAATTTTTGATAAAAAAAAAGAGAAATATTTTTAAGATCAAATTGAGATGCAATTTTATTACTAATTAAAGATTTAGTTATTAAAGACAAAATCAGTTAGTTTTTGTAAAAATAAATGCTAAAATCCTTTTGTTGAATCTCTAAAAAAATTTAAGAATCTTCATTATTTTGTTTTGAGTAGGTTATATACGTCATAATTATAAAAATTCATAAAAAAAAATACAGTTTAAACATTACAGTTTAGTTCAACAACTAAGCTGTTTGTTTGAATTTGTTTACATCAGCTATGTTTTTCAGAGCTTAGTTGGTTAAACTGTTTTAACTTAAAGGCTTTCTACCAAATACTTTTTAGATTAAAACTCTTAGCAGTTTATTCATATATTTTACTGTTTGTTTAAAGTTATTAGAGATATTCCAACACTAAAACTTAGCTTTAAGATATAAGTGCTAAGTTTTGTGGGAGAACAAATTTTAGGTACAATTGATTTTTTTTACAAGTACAAAATATTAAAGGTTTTTTTCTTAATTTAAGTGTAAGCTTTTTAAATCTAATTTGACATCAACAATCACAATATTTATTTAGAGTTTAGGATTTATAATAATGTATCAATTTCAAGAATTAGTCAAAATACTATAATAAACATATTATACTTAATTTAATACTCGTGTAAGCGTTTCATCTTAAATTTTAATAAAACACGACAATCCACGTCGTTTTATTATAAATCTTCTGGTTATAATGTTTTTACTTAGTGCTTAATTAAATTGAACAATTGTGTTTAGTATTATATATATTAAATTTTTTCCTTAGTAATAGATTAGATATAACACTTATTTTTAAACTTATCACTGAATTTGTTATGTTAAGTGCATAGGGGAGGGGGTAAATCACCTTTTTCACAATTTAGTCTTATTTTATTGAGTTGTAACTAAGCTATGAGTTACTTTTTGCAGATTTTTAAAGCTCAAAATATTTTTGAGATAATAATGGTTGAAGTCGGAGACTACAATAGTACTAATCAAAACCCCCCAATACCTAAAATGACTTCTAAAGGGGATTTTCCTTACTTTGAAAAAATGTCAGGCTAAATGAAAATTTTTTTCCTTTTTTACCGGCGGTCCGAAATTTTTTTTACCAATAAATAACATTGGATTATATATGAAAGCATAAAGTACAAACTACAGGCCAATTTTTATAGATTAAAAAAATCTTATTTAACTTTTAAGATATTGTAATATTTATAAAAACTTTCCGATATAAACGTATGGACCGTAAATTTTTCTTGGAAATTTGTTATTTTCAACTTGGACGAACGCTGTTATTAATGCGACAAAAACATTTTCGATCGCAGAACATCTGATTAATTACGTTGATTGTGCAAACAACTCTGATTTATTGACATTTAGAGTTATTAACAATTGAACCAATTGAATTGATTTGGTTAAATAAGGAGCTGTCTCAATATTTTTAAATAAACGTGAATTATGTAAACAAAAAGAGTTTGACTACAAGGTTTCTTTATTTATTTAAAAGTGTCTTTGGTTATTTAATTTACTTAAAAGTGTCTTTGTTGGTTTTAACCATTTTTTTTTTGTAATTTAAAATGTGTATTTTTGCATTAATTACTATTTTACAATAATTTCGAGTTATTGTTGATTGTTTTTTTTTACAGCAATTTTATTAATCACTTAAGTAGTTTTCTAAAGTTTATTTGTTTTAGTTAAAAAATTATTGTTTTATTTCAAGTATCTGCAGTAAGTTTCTGAAGAGTTGCAGTGAAAATATATTAAATTTTATTTGAAAAACTTGAATTGTTATTTATAAGTTAAAAAAGATTCAGGTTATTAATAAGTTTAAACTTATTTGCTAAATATAAAAGGCGATAACTTAGTACATACAAAAAAGAAATAATAAATGCACATACATATAAAAAGTATAACCAAATAAATAAGTGATTGTAAAAAGTTAATAAAAATAGATTAGTATGTTAGGGGGAGACGTAGGGAAATAAAATTATGAATATTACAAATAAATAAGTGAATAAGTCAGTACTTAGTTTAGATGAGATAAATCATATTTTTTTTAATGGAAAGTTGTTGGAATTTACTGATATTTGTTTTATTTAAATTAAATATTTTCAGTTTTAAGCGAAATTTTTCCACCCTCTCACATGATACTACATCCTGTAGTAACTTGTTCGACATAGTCGTTGCTCTTTAAAAAAATAAACCTTGCCATTGAATATAAAAATAGATTTTTAAAAACTACTATATTTCATAACTTATCTGAGACATATCGCCCATAATGTTTGAAATATTTCAAAGATAGATAAGTGTTTGTAGGTATTGATGAATATGAATCGTTCGAATTTGAAAAGTCGTGCATTCGGAAAATTGATTAACTTATAAGCTATTTTAATCAGCTTCTCAAAAATTATGGTGTTTTAGATTACTTCACTTAATTTGTGAAATTATTATTTTATACAGTTAGATTTTTTTAACTTGAAAAGTGTAGTTATTATTTTCTAATTTGTTTTAGTACTTGTATAACTTTTTTTTGTGTTTGTTGCCGGCAACTTAAGTTTCTATGCCTCATAGAGTATTTACTAAGATGACTTGTTTTTAGTTTTATATTATTAGATAGATAGCTGTTATCTTTAAATTAACGTCACAAAATACTTTATATATTCTTAAAAACTAAATTAACAAATGTTGATGTTTCTTTGACAGGCAGCAAATTACTTGGATATTAAAGGTCTGCTGGATGTCACTTGCAAGACAGTAGCCAATATGATTAAAGGCAAATCACCAGAAGAAATTAGAAAAACTTTCAACATTAAAAATGACTTTACTGAAGAAGAGGAAGCACAAGTTAGTTTTAATTTAAAATTTTGAATATTTTATATAAATAGATTTATGCAAATTGTATATTTTATTCGCGACCGGTTTCGGTGGCAAGAGATTGCGACCTTATCAAGCAAAAATAAAGTATGAAACTGCATATAACAATGTTAGTTACTTATACTGTTGTAGGCAAATAACTATAGAATATTTTATATATAATATATATAAACCTTTACTTTTAAAAGTATCCTGCTTAAATTTATTTTATATCAAGAATTTTTTTTCTTCATAATGAACAAACGCTTCAATATATTTTCTTCTATTAAATTACCATTATTATTGCAAATGAATATATTAAAAATAAGTAATATCATAGGTGCATTTATTTTTTTTTAATAGTAATTGTAAAAAATAAAAATGAATCAGACTGTACTATAATAAGTTAAAGATACAAAAATTTATACTAATGTCAAAGTTTAGTTGAGTATTGGTGATGTTGTTAATATTTGTAATATATTTAAATTAGTTTTATGCTGCTTTTAACATGAAATAAAAGATAAAAAGTATTATAGTAGGTGAAATAGTTATTCAATAGTAGTAATGCTTAAAAATCTTATTAAAAATGATAATCATTCATGCAATCTTTGGCTTTTTTATTCGAAACAAAGTTAGTAAACACATGCAAATATTGCATGATAACGATATTACGTCACTTAAATATGTACAGCACGTAACATTTTAAATTGATGAATTGTTCTTATTTTGCTAGCATCATTATTATTAGTTTAGTTGATATTTTTAGATGTGCCTTGTTTTTAAACAATATATCCAGTTAGATATAATCACTTTTTATTATGTTTAAAAAGGATGGTATTTTGATCTATTTTTATATAAAATTAAATTTTTTCAACCTAAAACCAAGTATAGCAACAAATTTCTTTTTATATATATTGATTGCAGACCAATGATCAAAGTATTTTTTGGTTAAAAATAAGCCGATTTACTTGAAATGGCAAAAAAAAATCGAATAGAGTTTTGAAATATTTTGCAGCAAACATTTATTTAAATGTTGTACATTTCAGTAGATTAAGAAAAAATATATATTTTATTTTTTTAGATAGGTTTTGTGCAAACAAATTGAATTTAAAATAAGTTGTAACTGATTTAAAATTTTGTGAATTTTTTTTTCATTACTCGTTATTTTAAAGATTTTTAATGTTAAATTTTTTTTTGTGTGCTTGTATAAAATCAAATTTTACAAAACAAGTATACTATCTAAATTTAAGCTTTTTTGTTTGTCTAAACTTGATTGTATTTTATATAAATTTTCTGCTTAAATGAATAATGTATTACATTATAAAAACTTATACTTGAGTTTAAACTTGGTTTTGCTATTTTTAAGCTGTTATATTCTAAAAAAAAACATTTAAACTGTTTCAGTTTGTGTCGTTTTATATGTTTGAAGCAAATAAGCTTTAAAAGACTTAATTTTCAAAATGTTTAATTTAAGAATGCGGGTAAACCTAGAGTGAATATTGTTTTATTTTTAAGTATACTTGAATAGACTACATATATAATACTTCCTATTATACTTGAAAGCTAAAATACTAAATCACTAATTGTTTACTCTTTTAAAAATTGAAATTAATCTTATTAGCTACCTTATAATAAATTAGAATTACAAATTAATCCTTTTTTAGCTATATTTAAATGTACTGTAAAAGATTTTGACAATTGTCCAGTAATGTCATTAAATTCAAGTGTTTCTGATTAAATGTTTTTTTTTTTCACTTTGTCAGTAAATTTTGTTTCGTAAACTTATGTAATAATTTAGTTGAAAACTTGTGTAAAATGTTTATTACTTTTTGTAGAAAATTATAAGTTTTAATTAGTGATTTCATACCCTTTTTTGATACTGAAGTTAATACTAATTGTACTATATGATATATTAAAATCTTCATTATATTTCAAATATCTTGTTTTTCGTTTAACAGTTCTTTCACATTGTAAAATTTATTTGAATGTATTATGAGTTTATTTGACCGGTAAGCTTTTGATTCATAGTAATAAATTACACTATACTTAATCCGTTGAAATAAATCAATAAGATTAAATTTTTGTTAAGCTTACTGAATTGGGTAGGAGTCAAATATGCACGAAGGGATACTTTTGCACGAAGGGTCACTTATGCACGAATAAATTTTTGCACGGCTTGATTTTTTTAAATTTTTATTAGTTCTAAACTTTTATTTATTTAATTTTTACTATCACTGTTACCCCTAAACCTTATCCTTGGTCGGTAACTTTTTTTTTTCTCTTTGTTTATTTATTAATTAATTTTATCTGTTGTTGTTTTATATATACTTGATTGTTTATTTTTTTAATCTCGTGCATATTTCACCCGTTCCCTACTGAATTATATATATATATATATATATATATATATGTAATTTATTGAAATGAAGATTTTAAAAAATGCTGGAACATATATTTCATAAAGACAAAAAAGATTGTCTCTAATCTTCAGCCAGTTCAAATTTAAAATAAAAATCACTATGGTAAACAAAGATGCAAAAGTTTACAAAAAAACAAAAACAATATGACGTAAGAATTGAACATTGTACATTACAAATATTCAGTACAAAAATCGATCTACCATCTAACTAATCAAACAACTAAAATTAACGAAAACAACAGTTAATTGACTATAAAATACTTCAAAATTTGTTGTATTTTAAGAGGAGCTTTTTCATATGTCGACAAGACAATATAAATTCGCTCCTCTTATTCTTACCCTTCAAGTGGGCTCAGTAGAAGGTGTTCAAGTTTGAACATTAACCTTATTTTATATAATATATATAACATTATTGTTACAAGATTTAAAAACTTGAATTATGTTTTGTGTTTGTGAGTTCAGAATTAATGTAATGTTTGTATTTTTAATTAAGTTTGGTATAAAATAAGTAATTAAAAACATATTGAAATAAAAGTTTTAATAGTTGAGGTTTATAATTTCAATTATGTTTTTGTTTTCTTTTCAAAAATTAATTAAGTTTTTGATAGTTTTTTTTTGTAAAATACAGAAAGTATATATATTTATTTTTATTTAATATAACTTACTATCTTGTATTTATAATGCATTCGGTGGGTAAATTTTATTTTAAAACTGTTTGAAATGATGCTTTTACAAATGTTTTTCATTTGGTAAAAAGAACTGATAAAACAAGAGTTATCTGACTCGTTAAATTCTTTACAACCTAATAAAACTAAAAGGAGGTTTCTTTAAAGTAAATAATGAAATTTTAGAAAATAAAATTTCTAGGATAGCAAGGATAAAAAAGACTGTTAATCATAAAAATAGTAACCGCTTATAAAAGTCGGTAAATTGTTTTCCTTCTCATTATTAATACCACCGTGTTTATTTGACATCTACCCCTTTTTATGTATCTGGCAACCATGCAAAAATTAAAAACATTTATAATCACCTATGCTTATTATTAATTATATGGTAATTGACTTACATAAATTTTTACTATTCGTATAATAGTTCTGTTTAACATGTTTTTCCTTGTTATATTTCACATAATTTTTTTAATAGGTTCGCAAAGAAAATCAATGGTGTGAAGATAAATAAGAAGACTGTAAATCAAAATTTATTTGTGACAAAACTTTTATATAATTTAGATTTTTTCAAGTAATTTTGAGTTTTTTATTCCTAAAAGTAGAAACTTATTTTGTTTGGTTTAAAATACATATACTAGTTCTTTTTTTTATAAATTTTCAAGTTCGAAAACCTTGCAACTTTTGTAATTTAGTTAGATGTTTTGTTTATATTTTTATTCGTTTTTTAATAAACTTCTTAATGTATTTTGAAAAATTATTTTTTATTCTCTTATAATTAAACGACCATAATGAAGCATTAACACTTACTTAAGTATTTCAGTTTCAAAATTAAAAAAAAAATTGTATCATATTTATTTTCAGTATCGTAGTTTTTTTTTTAGTTAAAAACTATCTTAAGCACTACTCTAAAAAGTAGTATTGTTGTTTTTTAATCCCTCCATTATAATCTTTTTTTTTAATTCATCATTACATTTGGCTATTAATGAAATAAATACAATAAAAACTTTTAATTTTAGTTTTATTTATTTTTTTTACCCAAATATTCTTAAATAACCCCTGGACTAGATTCACCAAATATTGTTGAAAATCCACAATACCAAACCTGTTTAAACGAAGACAAAACTGATTGTACAAAGTTATTACCTGTATTTTTATAAAATAACTTAAGAATGTTCATGGATAGTGTGAATTTGTCGAACATGGGAATTGATGCTGTTAGAAATCACAAGCAGCTCAAAAAGCTGTCACATTTATTTGCGATTACTTTGTTCATGAAAGTACTACCAGAAGTTCAACTTTTCTAATATTTTCATGCAACTTTTTTTACCTGTATTTTGAGCCTTAGAGAAGTAGTTAAATGTAACATATCAGGACAAAATTGTAAGAGTAAATTTTTATTTTTAGTATAGTGTTTTACGATTGTGAAATCTTAAAACGTTCTTGTGTGCAAAGATAAAATTTACATGCACTATAAGTTTTGTTTTGAGACTTTTAATTAAACAATTAGGAAAGTTATAGTTCTCGATTTTTTACAATTTCATTTGATGAAAGTCTTAATGACGATGTACATAAAATTCAAGTTAATTTAGCTATTAGATCCAGAAAACAATATAGTCTAACAAGCAGGGTTCGTGCGCGTCAGGCTAAATCAGTTTTTTTATTTATAAACTTGAGAATCTCAGTTTTTCTCAGTTCAAATGCTTGAAAATTTTAGATAAAAAAAAATTGAGAAATCTTTCTAAGATCAAATTGAGATGTGAATTTATTTCTAAATATAGATTTAGTTATTAAATTCAAAATCAGTCAGTATTTGTAAAAATAATTGATTAACACCTTTTGTTGAATCTCTAAAAAAAAGTTAAGAATCTTCATTATTTTCTTTTGAGTGGATTATATATGTCATAATTATGAAAATTAATAAAAAATACAGTTTAAGCATTACAGTTTAGTTCAACAACTTAGCTGTTTGATTGAATTTGTTTACATCAGCTATGTTTTTCAGAGCTTAGTTGGTTGGACTGTTTTAATTTCCAATTTAAAGGCTTTATACCAAATACTTTTTAGATTAAAGCTATTAGCAGTGTATTCGTATATTTTACTGTTTGTTTAAAGTTATTAGAGATATTCACAACACTTAAACTTAGCTTTAAGATATAAGTACTAAGTTTTGTGGGATTACAAATTTTAGGTACAATTAATTTTTCTATCCAAGAACAAAATATTAAAGGTTTTTTTCTTAATTTAAGTGTAAGCTTTTTAAATCTGATATGACATCAACAATCACTGTATTTATTTAGAGTTTAGTTTAATTTTAAGTACTAGCCAAAGTACTATAATAAATATTTTTCACTTATTTTAATACTCTTGCAAGCAATTCATTTTAGATTTTAATAAAACACGACAATCCACGTCGTTTTATTATAAATCTTCTGGTTATAATGTTTTTACTTTAGTGCTTAATTAAATTGAAAAATTGTGTTAAGTAATATATATTATAAAAATTTGAGACAACAATTCATTTTGCAATATATTTTATTTTTTGTTAACTAAAAATTTTTCAATCTACCCTTTTCAATAGTTTTTGTAAATAACTAAATAGATTTTTCTAAAATAGTAAAATTAATAAAATTGTAAGATTATGCGTCATGATAGGTAAATAAAATTACATGTACTAGGCGATGCTAATATAAAGCTGTTTAACAAAATTTAAAGTATAAAGCTTAAGTACTAGAAATTGAAAGTATTAATAGCAATTTTTTAAGAGGAAACCGACTTATTTAAACCATCTTAAAATTAAATTAAACAACAAAAACAAAACTTAGTAGCGAATTCACAATAATTTAAACAAATTAGAGTTATAAACAAATTTTTGTTTGCATAAACTTGGCTTATTAGTTTTAATAAATATAGACTCTAAAACACTTAAATGATATATGTTACGTCCTTTACAAACAATTGAAAACATATTATCATTATAGTAATATATAGATTAATTGACAATCTACGTAATAACCCCTGTTTATCCGACCAAATGTGTTCTTTCGATATAAAAAGTCTTTTTACAAATGTACCTGTAGATGAAACCATAATCATATGTGTAAACGAGCTTTATAATTCAAATCTAAATCCACCAATGTTTCCAAAAGAGATATGCCAGAGTTTGCTTTATATGGCAGCTAAGAACGTAGAATTTAGGTTCAACAATTACATCTATAGACAAGTCGACGGTGTCGCGATGGGCAGCCCCTTGGGTCCTGTGTTAGCAAATATATTTGTTGGCTATTTTGAGTCCATTTTATTTACGAATATAGAAAAACCTCTTAATTACTTTAGATATGTTGACGATATTTTTATTTCTTACAAGACAGACTACAATGTGGATAATTTACTTGACCAAATCTCCAACTTACATCCTTCACTTAAGTTCACTCGTGAGCATGAAGCTGATAGCTCTTTACCTTTCCTTGATGTCGTAGTTCAAAGAACACCAACCTCTTTAAACACATCCATTTATAGAAAACCAACTTTCGTAGGCCAATATATTCCTTGGCAGTCTTTTTGTCCCACCTCACAAAAAACCAACTTAATATCGTGCTTAGTTTTTCGAGCACATAAAATATGTTCTAAGGTGAAACTAAGTGAAGAAATCAATAACATTAAAAGTATTTTTGGCAACTTAGGTTACCCTTTAGAAGTTATTGAAAAAACAATCAATAGGACTACCGCGAAGCTTGTCAGCCCTACAAAACACGGCCCAAATAAATGTGTAGTATATTTAAGACTTCCATATTTAAGAAAGGAAGCTAAGCTTTTTTAAAACCAAGTTTTAGAAACCGTAGATAACACTTTTGGGGCAGTTAATTTAAGAATTACTCATTCCACCAGAAAACCACTTAACGGAATTGTTAAAGATCTCACTCCTGATCCAGAAAAATGCAATATAATCTATAAATACAAATGCCACTGTGATAGTGAGTATATTGGGAGAACTTCGCAACGATTTCACATTAGAAGGGACCAACACGTGACCAACGCCTTGAGAAACTGGATGATTAATGGGACTAATAAGCCAACAAAAAGTCAATCTGCAATAGGTGAACATTTGTTAAATAATTTAGAATGCGCAAAAAACTATAACGATAATATGTTTTCAATTGTTTGTAAAGGACGTAACATGTATCATTTAAGTGTTTTAGAGTCTATATTTATTAAAACTAATAAGCCAAGTTTATGCAAACAAAAATTTGTTTATAACTCTAATTTGTTTAAATTATTGTGAATTCGCTACTAAGTTTTGTTTTGTTGTTTAATTTAATTTTAAGAAAGTTTAAATAAGTCGGTTTCCTCTTATTAAAATTGCTATTAATACTTTCAATTTCTAGTACTTAAGCTTTATACTTGAAATTTTGTTAAACAGCTTTATATTAGCATCGCCTAGTACATGTAATTTTATTTACCTATCATGACGCATAATCTTACAATTTTATTAATTTTACTATTTTAGAAAAATCTATTTAGTTATCTACAAAAACTATTGAAAAGGGTAGATTGAAAAATTTTTAGTTAACAAAAAATAAAATATACTGCAAAATGAATTGTTGTCTCAAATTTTTATATAAAGCTAGTACCGAAAAGAAACTATTTAATATATATTAAATTTTTACACTAGTAATAGATTAGATATAACACTTATTTTTAAACTTATCACTGAATTTGTTATGTTAAGGGCATAGGGGAGGGGGTAAATCACCTTTTTCACAATTTAGTCTTGTTTTATTGAGTTGTAACTAAGCTATGAGTTGCTTTTTGTAGATTTTTAAAGCTCAAAATATTTTTGAGATAAAGCTGTTTAATGTCAGAGACTACAATAGTACTAATCAAAACCCCCCAATACCTAAAATGACTTCTAAAGGAAATTTTCCTTACTTTGAATAAATGTTAGGCTTAATTGGTCTCAGTCAGGCTAAATGAAAAAAAAATTCGCGTACGAATCCTGAACAAGTACTATTAAAAGGTAATAAAAATAATTTGTAATTGTAAATAAACAGTACAGAAAAGCTCAAACTAACATCTCAATATTAAAAAGAGATGTGGATCTGTCCAGATGTTAATTTGAAAAAGAGATCCGAATTCGGCTGGATACTAATTTGTTGACCTAGTAGATCACTAATATTTTTTCAACGTTTATAAAGTATTGTTAACAAATAATTGAAAACAATAACGAACCAATTATTTGCTTAAAATAATTTCATAATTGGTTCGTTATTGTTTTAATTATTTGTTAACAATATTTTATAAACGTTGAAAAAATATTAGTGATCTACTAGGTCAACAAATTAGTATCCAGCCGAATTCGGATCTCTTTTTTAAATTAACATCTGGACAGATCGACATCTCTTTTTAATATTTAAAAAAGTTTTATAAGTGTTGAAAACTTAACTATAAAGACACTTATGAATTTCATGAAATATTTGCTTCAAATAGTTTCATATTTTATGAAATTCATAAGTGTCTTTATAGTTAAGTTTTCAACACTTACACTGGTTTACTATCATTTCTAACCCGATCATTTCTCACCTGATCACTTCTAACCCGGTCACTTCTAACCCGATCATATCTAACCCGAACAGTAAAAATTTGTTGTTTTTTAGATTTATTTTAATCAGTGTTTATTTTAAAACTAAATTAATGTTAACAAAATTGCTCTTATATCAAAGTATAGTTTATATTCATCTTAACCAAAGCTCAAAGTAAAAGTTAGACGGTAAGGCGACATTATATGCTTTTTCGGTCTGTTAAATGACATAACTATTTTATAGTTTTTATTTAGAAAGGTTAAATCTCAAAATTATTATTTTTGATATGTGAAACAAAAATGTTTAGGTCAACCTAATGTTTGATTTAATTTCATCATCAAATAGGTTAGTGCAAGTTGTAGAACAATTGTGCAAGATTTTAAGCTGAAAATTGAAACTAACTAGGAGTTGTAATATATTACTCAACAACTGTACAACGCTTGCACTACACTTACAGCATAACTAATAGACCGTAAAACGAAGATGTTTGTATCTGACTATTACATTTGTAAAGGCTTAACTTAAAAAAATTACGTTTAACGTTAAAAATGTTCTAGCTACGTAATTAAGAGGAAGATTTAACTTAAATAGAGTTATAACAACTTACTTGAAGAACCCTGCAAAGCAGAACTCTTAAAACTTTTACACGGTTTATTAATTACGACAATCATTTTAAGATAAGAAAAAAATTCTAGACATTTTTCTTGACTTAAAAATTTCTACACACAACAGTTTCTTTAATCTTTAAGTATATTATTTACAGAATTTAATAGCTAAAAATTACGTTTTTTTTTCAATTTCGGGTTTATTGGGTCAGTAATGATGAAAAAAAGGAATAGAAAAGTGGGACATTTTGACTTTTTTTAGTCCGCGGAGAATATCTTAAAAAACACGCATAAGTTTTTACTAATTTTCTGTTCAATATTTTTCAGCGAATTAAATAAAATAGTCAGTGTTTTCGTTTTTATATCAACTTAACACTTTAATATTTTTTAGGATATTGGCCATTTTTGTTTTTTTCAGTTTTTATCTTTATTTATAGTCTTCTTAATTAGTCTAAAACAAAGGTTAAGATAATTTAAGTTCACTGACGAATAACGATATTTTTGTTAAAAATAAAATAAAAGGAAATGCCAAATAAAATTGTTTTAAATATTACTGAAACCAAAAAAAAAACCTTTTGTGGTAAATAGTTTGCGTTCCACATTAAAAATTACTAGTTAAACATTTATAAATATTAACAAAGATATTTTTTCAGTCTGTGAATTTAGATTAGTATGAAAATTTTAAGCAAGAAGAACCTAGTTTCTCATTTTTTCGAATGATAATCTTGTAGTAAATCTTATATAATCAAAAAAAATTCGATTTAAACAGATTGAAAAAAAAAATTCAAAATAAGAAAATAGATTGAAAGTATAACAAATATATTTGAAATTACTATTATTAGTATGTTTTAAATCGAACAATATACATACTAATTTTTGTAAAAGACAGAAAACTTAAATTTCAAAAAAAGAGTACTTTTGTAAAGTTTAGTTTGTTTTAAAAATAAATTCTACATAAAGAAATCTAAAAATAAGTTAAAAGTTTACTGATTGAGTTAGAAATGATCGGGTTAGAAGTGATCAGGTTAGAATTGATCAGGTTAGGATTGATCGGGTCAGAAGTGATCGGGTTAGAAATGATCGGGTTAGAAATGATCGGGTTAGAAATGATTGGGTTAGTAGTGATCGGGTTAGAAGTGATCGGGTTAGAAGTGATCCGGGTAGAAATAATCGGGTTAGAAATGAACGCGGGTTAGAAATGATCGGCTCCCCTAAAAATAGTAGTTACCATATCCACAAACTAGGATCCCGATTTAAGCAAAAAATTATCAGATTCAGCTGGGTCTTGGACTTGGGTATATTATCACTAATTAAAACTTTTGTAATTAAACTTATTATCATTATGTGATTAAACACACAGAGTTTTTTGTTTAATAGAAACAAATTCATTTACTTAATTTAAGAGACTAATAGTTGTGTCACAGAATTTTTTTATTGAACTTTGCAAAATAATTAATCTTATTTATATAGCTATAAATTCAAGCTATGTACCAAAACTACTTATAAACATAAACTGGCTTTTTAAGAGTAGCAACAAAACTATCTTAAAAACTATATACAAGTAAAAATCTGAAAAAAAAACTGATGTAAAATATACGTAAAAAAAAATTCTAGATAGAATAAAAAAAAATTGGTATAACTTAGATAAACATCCAAGTTAAATCTTTTGTAATAGTTTAATAAGAGTGATAAATAGAAATTATGAAATATTGCAACGTTTTTTTAATATATTAAACATGATAAATCTTAACTTTGTAAAATGTAAATTAAGGTAAGAAAAATATTTTAGCCAGAAGTAGGTAACGTTTTTAGTCAGCTGGCTAAATTTACAAGAAATAAAAATTAAATATTTATAAATACCAATAAAACAATACTTCATGGGTTGAACTTATTACTGAGCTTAAAATACCTGGTGTAAGTCTCAAACCTAAAATAATTTATGCTTGCTTTTAATTATGGATCTCAGAATAATTTAATTTAAAAAACTTTACATGCTTGCGGCTTAAGCTTAAAATAGCTTCGAGTAAAACTGTTAACCAATAAGCTGTTGATATTTGTTTAAAATTACCAATACAAAACACACTTAAAAGTTTCAAAAAATGTTACTCATTTTAATAAAGTTGTTCTTTTTTTTCTTTGTAAAATTATTTTGTAAAAGAAGCTTCTTTTGCTTTGAGTCAAACTTTAAGTAATGCTTAATTCTTTATATTAAGTATTCTTTTGTTAGAGTTGTTTTACTTTTAACACTTGTGCAATCTTGTATCGTTTTCTTTATGACCAACATAAAGTTTACTTGCTTTATTTAATTAAGATTAACGTTAGCTCTTTCTGAATTAAGTAATGTTTATTGTCAAGCCTTGACTGTTTTCGAGCAGAACTTTTTTGTATTGTTTAAAAAGCGTAATAACAATTTTCTATCTAACATAATTACTATTTGTAAAAATATTATTAAAAGTTAATTATTTTTGCTTGGTAGTTAATTTTATGTCTTTTCAATGTTTTTTATAAAAAACGTTTTGTATAAAAAAAAAGAATTTTACTCTTTTTGAATATTGCACCAGGATCCGGCCTTAGCTAGGATCCAGTCGGATTTAGAAGATTATTAAAAAAAAAGTATATTTTAGTAGATTTTGAAACTTTATATAGCCATATCTCAAAAGTTTATTCAAAATTGAAAAGTAAAAGTTACTGTAGGTCTAACTATTAATATTAAAATACTAAAAACATAAAAAAGTCAAATTGTTTGAACAGATAACTCACAATAGCTTAGAATTATTGAACTAGTCAGAGTTTGAGTCGTGCACCCTTTTAGAATAACCTCTATAGCTATAACACTTATTTTGTGTTTTTTTTAAACTGAACACTCTAGAACTATACAGAGAATTTTCTTAAAAGACATTTTTGTATTTACTTAACTATGTACGTGAACAAGTATGTAACTACATATGTGTTTCATATGTGTGTTAAATATGTGTTTTAATTTTCAGATTTAGCCAATAAATTAGATACCTAGTATAGCATCAAACTACTTAAAGCAATTTTGTCTTTTTTTTGTATCTCTTTACGGTAATTACTACACTTTTTTTAATAAAAATATTAGTTTTTGCTTCATTAATTTTTAGTTTTTAAATAAAATATATAAAAAAAGCTTATAATTTAAATTGAATATATAGTATAAATTCATTTAAAGAAGCTTAATTTTTACAAAAAAAAGTTATACGAAAAAGAAATGTAATACGTTTTAGAATGTGCTTTAGTAAAGATTATGCAAAGGTATTTGTTTTTGTATGTTTAGCTCAAAAAGACGATAATAAAGCAGTACACTTAAATATAAAGTTTTCTACATACAGAATATTTATAGTTAAATTAAAAAAAGACCAATAAAATAAGGTTCCAAAATTTATAAAATTCTTAACTCTAGGTACTTAATAAACAAATCTATGTTTTAATTTTAAGTCTCGTTCTTGAGATAATTTGTTATTCACTGAATTAAAAATTTAAACCCTGTTATAAATAAAGTGTTAAAATTAAATGACTTTGTAATGAAAGTAATTTCTAAAGCTAAGTATACATTTTCGTGCTTTTAGATCAGCCTTAAACGGTTAGTTTAGGTTTTTATCTTTAGATCAAGTTTGTATTTTTAGATTAAAGAATTGATATTTTTAATGGAATTAAAAATATTAATTTTGTTTTTTTTAAAGAAAACTAATTTATTTAAAGGTCGCTAATTTATAAAAAGTCCAAAAATACTTAAACTACTTTTGAATAACTCAGTAAGTAATATTTGGTAGCAAAAAACCATTTCCTGGAACTATAAAGTACAGTAAGCTGCCATCTAAGTACACATTTCCTAGGTACGAACTGCCTTTATGGTACGCATATTTTAGTCGAATAACACTGTATTCAATTGTTTTTTTTAATAGAAGAATTAAAAGTGTTATATTTAAAAAATAAGAAAGTTAAATTAAAATAACCTGAGCTTATAAAAGATTTCAGGTTAGCCTAATTGATCTGAAATTGAGGTTACCATGACAAATATATGTATTAACAAAATAAGTAAAAAGTAAACTTAAATTTTTTTTAAGTGTTAGCAATCTTTCTTATATCCATTACTGCAAGTGTTGAATCAGGAAACCGCTGTTACAATAAGCACCACACCATTTCCTCGTAAATGCAACACATTACTTTATCCTTTACTTTGTGTTTTCGACTAAGACAACCAATTTAAATGCAAACATTGATAAAACAATAAGTAAGCATGAGTAAAACTTAATAACACTTTACAAGCTTTTTTCAATAAACACAACTTGAAAAAGGCACGATCATTGTTTTTATAAACGGTTATATACTTAATATCAGTAATTAATTATATTTACTATTTATTATTTAATTTAATTTAATTATATTTAATTTGTGCAAGGAAATACAAGGTATGTAAAAAACTTTATGGGTTGAACATAAAAATAAATAAAGGTACGCAAATAAACTCATATTATTAACTAAATACTCAAGAGTTCTTATATTAACAAAAATGTTTTACTTTTATGATGAAAGTTTTATTTTCTAGTTTTGCGTTGATAGCCAGTTTAAAGCTTTTGTGGCTTTAAACTAGTTTGTATTAGGCTTAATGTAATAATTAAAAACCAAAGTTTCCTAGGTACGCACTGCCGTTTTGCTACGCACTTCTGCGCTGTGTTCAAAGTGCGTACCTATCTGGTAGATTACTTTAATTATTAATCTCCTTGTTTAAAAAAAGGTTTTGTAAATACAGTTTAAATAAAGTATATCATTCAATTTTTAGTTTTGAATCGTAGTTTTATGCGAATAATTAGCAATTCTGTTTCTTAAAACATTAGTCAACCACTTGGTTTTGGTCTTGCAACTTGCACGCTATCAAGCGACAGGTAATTGATCACTAATTACAGCTTATCAATCTAAACTTTACTTCTCTTAAACTATTGTAGTCTTAAGCCCTACTTCTGAATATTTAACATTTTTATACAGTAAGGTTGTATTTACAATAAGTATACGTTAAACTTTAGCCACTTATTTTTTAAAGTACTAACAAATTTTTTGAAAATTAAACTAATGGAGAAAACAAGTTATACACGTAGGTAGCTTACTACTTATAAAACAACTAAAAACAAAATATAAATTAACGTTTTTTCTTTAGGTTAGGATCGATGCAAAATTGTATTTAAGACTAAGTTATTGGGACAAATTTATAAATTTCAAATTGCATTGACTCATGTTTTCTTTAACAACGTTTGAACTAGCTACTGTTCTTACCAAGTGACGCAAAAACAAGAAGAAGATTGACAATACGGTGTATTTATTGCCCCTCAAAATTGATAATTTTTGAGTAGCGCAATGAAAAATGCTTGCAGCGTAGGGAATCGCATAAAAAAAGAACATAAAAAAAAATTGTTTTCTAGTCACCATTTAGCACTTTTGTCAATTTTTTAAAACAACGCCTGTGTAAATTGTATGGGAACTTAAAGTTTTTGAATTGAAAGTTTTCTACAAGTTACAACTATCACAATTCACAAAAAACATTTTACTCGTACTTAGACTATTTGAAGAAAGCTTTATACTTCTTGATTTTCTTAAAGAAATTAAATTAAGGAAATATGATAAAAAAAAAAAAATCAAAAGATGCTTTCATAAAACTTTCTTTAAATCGTCTGAAAACGCGAAAACTGATTTTTTGTGATAATTGTAACTTGTAAAAAACTCTACTAGCTAAATACTAAAACTTGCATATGGTTTGTTTCAGAAAAATTTCAAAAATTTCAAGTGGTAAAAGGAAACTTTTTTTGTGTTATATATTTATGTAATTCCCCAAGTTAAAAAAATCTTTTAGAAACTCGAGGAACGGGGCAACAATTGAACCCTAAAGGAAAACCTTATTTATATAACCGGAAGATGATTCAGCTGCAATAGTTATACTTTAAAAACTTTTCAATTGAGTTTAATAATGCAAATGAGAAATAGTAACAGCAAATTATTGTGCTAACCTACTTTACCCTTAGTTTAAAATTGTAAACCTTACAAAATAAAAAAGGATTACGCGGAACATCTCAAACTTATTTGATGGTGGGCAAAATAAATACTAGTTAAAACTGATAAAACCAGCGTAGTTTAAAATCTCACAATAAATGTCTTAGAGATTAAGCTGTGAACGATTTGGCTGCGTAAATTTTTTGGACATTACCCACAAAGGGTAGCTTCAGCACATTTACTCTTAATCCCGCTTGATTGAATCTCAAAAATGGTTTCTAGCGACCATGCCTGCCTATAGGGACGAAACCGGTCGTAAGCTGTCTCGGTCCTCGGATGCTGTTGTTGATGGTCGTGTAGTGAAATTTATTATTTTATAAAATAGTTTAATAAATAACTCTATTGATAAATTAATAAAAACTTAAAAACACAGTAAACCTTGAATTTGCAGTTTTATATAAAAATAGAGCAGTACTACTGCAGTTGACAGTTTTCAGATTGCTGCTTCAGATTCAAGTTTTTAATGCTATGCTGTACCAACTAAGGGTAGTTTTTTATTTCAAGACTACTATTCTTAAACCATATCCTTTTAGAATTAGTAATCTAAACAATCAGGCTTACTAGACTCTGCTAGTTTTAATGAATATTAGTTAATTTAATAAATAATAAATTTATGTCTAGCATCAAATGTATTTTTATAACAAATTAAAAAACTTAAAATCAAATTTCTAATTATTTGCGTTAAAAAGTTCTAGACCAAAGTACTTTTGTATCTTACTATATAAATTATCCCTAAAAGTATGATCTCGAAAGGGTATTAAAAATATGAAATAAATAAATAATTTATTGAATGAAAAAACAAAGCGCCAAAAATAGCTGGCCCTAGGGCCTGGTGATCAAAAAAAAAACCTTTCGGTTATCAAGTCTTACACCACTTGGTTACATTTGAAGTTTTGTCCATGACTAAACTATGATGATAAGCACAATTGTTTTTTTTCTGGATAAAATCAGACTGGATAGATTAATTTGAGGACTGCATTTGGCCCGCAGGCTGCAGTTTGTTGACCCCTGAATTAGACTATTTTAGTCTATATTTGTTTGTTCTTGTGGTAGGTTTTTGTTTTAGCAGAAGCATTAAAATCAATTAAATATGGCTTTTAAAATGAGCCCCATATAATTTTTTTAGTTACTAGAAAAAGCCTATTTTAGGGACTATGAATTATCTCTTTTAAAAATTATAATTGGAATGTTTTACCATCCTAATTTTTTTTTATTAATTAGACCTTCTGATAGATTTACTTTTTAAAATTTTCACGAATTTTTAAAGATTTTCCACTTGAATTTTTAAGAGAGGGTTTTTAGTTGGTTTTTAGCTATAAAATGTTGGTGATAAATTTGATTTAAATTATTATGACATCAATTTAGATATTTTTTTATCATAGAAGTAGCATAATTAATTAAGGTTTTACATTTTGAACAGATGAAAGTCATGTATATAAAATAAGATAACTCAGGGTTGCCACACATTTTGGATACTCGGGATAGTTTGAAATTAAAAAATGATATCAGATGAACTCAAGACTTTACTCAAGTTAGACACACATTCAAATACAAGTTCTATATTTGACTTGCCTCTCCATTACTCACTTTAAACCTTGAAACTTCCTTTTAATATTTTGTACATAGAATTTAGAACTTCTCCTTTTTAGGATTAAGAACATATCAAGAAAAAATGACAATTATTGGCGTCATAATTGACTGTATAAACCAAATACTTGTAAAAACACCAAATTATCGAAAAGACCCATCCATTACTCCTTTTACTCTTTGAGTATCCTTTTAATATTTTGTACATACAATTTAGAACATCTCCTCTTTAGGATTTAGAACATATCAAGAAAAAATGACAATTATTGACGTCATAATCAACTGTATAAACCAAATACTGGTAAAAACACAAAATTATAGGAAAGACCCCTCCATTACTCCATTTACTCTTTAAATATCCTTATATTTCGTGCATACAATTTAGAACATCTCCTCTTTAGGATTATGAACATTTCAAGAAAAAATGACAATTATTGACGTCATAATTGACTGTATAAATCAAATACTTGTATAAACACTAATTTGTTGTATTTACCCTGTTTTAACTTATTGCAGGGTTTCTAAATGGTTTTGGCATATTTTTTCCAGGTTTTAACAATTTCTTCCAGGTTTTTTTTCAATTTACACGCTTTAGGGTCTAATTTTGTTTTAAATCAAAGTTTAAGGTAAAAAACGGAAGTAAAACATTTAACAATATTAAAACAATATCTGATAGCTTCTTTAATAAGTTTATAACAGAATGTTATATTCACCAAAAATGGTTCACTAGCAAAGATAAAAAAACTGTAGTGATAAACTAAAAGTATGATAAAAAAGTGAGAGCGGTTATGCAAAAAGCTGAGATTAATTAAGTAATTAAAATTAGTTACGGTGTAAAAAGAAGTTTATATTAGTTTCTATATTGTGTGCAAAACTTTGTTTGTGGAAGGCTTTTACGAACTTATAAATTTAGAATTATCATCGTTGCCAAAAAGAAGTAACAAAAACCTAGAAACTAATTTTTTTCTGGTTAAAAACAACCTGGAATTTAAGAAATAAAAAAAAAAGATTTTTGAGCAAAAATTACTGAAAAGCTAGAAAAAAATATTTAATTATAAACAACTTTTACGTATAAAATGCCAATTTGAAACCAAGTTCTATTATACAAATAAAGCCTTTTTTTTTAAATTTTGTTTTGTTATAAACTTAGTTAAAGAAGCTATCAGATATCGTTTTAATATTGTTAAATGTTTTACTTCCGTTTTTTACCTTAAACTTTAATTTAAAACAAAATTAGACCCTAAAACGTGTAAATTGAAAAAAAACCTGGAAGAAATCGTTAAAACCTGGAAAAAATATGCCAAAACCCTGCAATAAGTTAAAGCGGAACAAATTAGTGTTTATACGAGTATTTGGTTTATACAGTTGATTATGATGTCAATAATTGTCATTTTTTCTCGATATGTTCTAGATCCTAAAGAGGAGATGTTTTAAATTGTATGTACGAAATATTAAAAGATATTTAATGAGTAAAAGGAGTAATGGAGGGGTCTTTCCAATAACTAGGTGTTTTTACGAGTATTTGGTTTATACACTCAATTACGACGTCAATTATCCTCATTTTTTCTTGATATGATCTTAATCCTAAAAAGGAGAAGTTCTAAATTGTATGTACAAAATATTAAAAGGATATTTCAAAGATTAAAGTGAGTAATGGAGGGGCAAGTCGAATATAGAACTTGTATTTGAATGTGTGTCTAACTTGAGTAACGTCTAGTTTTAACTTAAAATACATACAATGACTCAGACCAGGTTAGTTTTTTATAGAAAACTCCAGATAGTTTTGAGACTTTAAAACTCTCAGTCCATTTTTTTTATAGATCTTGAATGAGATTTAGTTTTTCAAGTCTAAATATTTTGATAATTTATAATCAATTAGGTTTAAAAACTTGATTTTTATTGCCTACATATATTAAAAAACTATATGAAGTAGAGTGCTTCATATAAAGAGCTTGATTATTAAATATAATTTATTCAACAATTGTCAATTCAGGCTCATGCAGTTTCACCTAGAAGGTTCTTTAGAGCTTTTTTAAATTGACAATAAATAAAGTGAAGCACACAAATATATATAATGAGATTAGGTAATGAGAAAGTAATTAGTTATTAATCAATTAGTAATTATGTGCTTGAGCAAATGCAAGGGAAGTTAATTAATTAATTGTAAAATAAAACTAAGCAAAAACAATCTTCAAAAAAAAACTTATAAACAAATTGCTAGTAATACAAAAATTAAATAGATAAAACAAAAGATGGTATAATAAACAAAAAATTACAACAATAAATAAAATAAATATCAAAAATAAAACAAAAAAAGACACTAAAAATAACTAGATCTGAACTGGGGGCTTATTAAGGGCACAGGGGGTCCACCTTGATTTTTATAAGTTGATCTTATTTTATAGAGTTTAATCTGAGCTATCAGACATTTTTAACCGCTTGAAAAAGTTCAAAAAAAATTTTAAGATATGAGCGATCAAAGTTGGTGACCTCAATAGGTTCCTTATGGAAGGCGCAAACTAAAAACGCGTAAAAAGACCATTTCACTAAAAATCTATCTCCTCCTTCATTTTCAACCAATCTTCTTCAAATTTTCACATAAAATGTATAATTAAATTTTAAAACGATTGAATGCAGGAATTTTTTAATTTTGAAAAATAAACTTTAATTAAAATAAAAACACCTATTTTTTTGTATTTTTTATCTAAAATTTTTATTAAAAAAATTCTTTAAAATTCCAACATTCAAAGTCTTTTAAACTATGAAAGGAACGTTTCCTGAAAGTTTGAGGTCTCTAGCTCAAAAAATGAAGGAGAAGATAGATTTTTAGTGATTTTTTAAATTTCCAAGAAAATTGACCTTGAAAAATTTGCAGTCCATACATTTGTATTGGAAAATTTTTATAAAAATCACAATATTTCAAAAGTTAAATAAGATTTTTAAATTCTATAAAAACTGGCTTGTAGATTGTACTTTAAGCTTTCATATAAGATCATATGTTATTTTTAGTCAAAAAAAAATGTTGGACCCCCTATGCCCTTAATGATAGTTCTTTTCTTACATTCAGTGCTTTATCTCTGTCCGCCTCAGTAATGGCCATTCTTTCTAGGATCAATTGTCTGTTTTTCTGGGAACTGAGTAGTTAATTTTAAATTATATTTGCCATTCGATTTCGAAGAATTCAGTATTGTTTAATAAAGTAAATTTAGCCAGAGCCGTTGATTGTAATTTCTTGATAATGCTTATTAAGTTTTTAAATAAGTTTTAAAGAAATTATTTAAGATTAAAAAAGAAACTAAACAACTCAGGATGACGCAAAACAGTTTAAGATCACTCAGGACAAATTTTGGTCACTTAAGAAGCTTAAGTAGCAACCTTCATGATTAAATGAATAAGTAATTATATTTCAAAACTTTTGTAAGACATTTAGAGATCAACAGTTATTTCAAGTATGTTTAAGATGGGAAGGTCACAAATACCCACAAAGGGACTTTTTTGCACAATTAGTCACTTTTTGCACAAAGACACTTTTGCACTGATTGAAAATTTAATTATTTTATTTATTTTTTATTCATTAAGTTTTTAACCTTTTTTTTACTATCACTGTTATCCCTAAACGATACCCTTGGTCAGTTACTTTATTTTCTTCTTACTATATTTTTACTATCACTGTTACCCCTTACCTTTGGTCCGTATTTTTTATTAATTTTTTTTTGTTTTTATTTATTTTATTTTAATTAATACTGTTTTTTTTGTTCAATTTATCTTTTATTATTACTGTTACCCCTAAGTGTTACCCTTGGTTGGTAATTTTTGTTATTTTTTATTAATTTATTGACTTATTTTTATCTTACTATTTTTTTACTTTACTCTTGTGCAAAGATGACCCTTCATGCATATTTTTCCTGTCCTGGTTTAAGTTGGTAACACCTTATATGTGTACTGTATGGCGTTAAAGACTTTAAATATAAATTATAAAGACTTTGACTTATGAAACAAATTGTAAATTTGGAAAACATCGTCTTGTACAGAAAAAAAAAGATTAAAATCTGGTAATTTCAGTGATTGTGTAGGTAAAGCTAGAAGAAACTTAATAAGTAAACATTTTG
This sequence comes from Thalia democratica, assembly GCF_965202585.1. Lineage (NCBI taxonomy): Eukaryota > Metazoa > Chordata > Thaliacea > Salpida > Salpidae > Thalia > Thalia democratica. The sequence goes on along the minus strand of NC_139166.1, from coordinate 44,325,618 downwards.
TACAAATTTTCAATAAAAATAGTTTAATTTTTTTTTTTAATAAAATAGTAAAGTGTTTGATATTTATTGCAGAGTACTTTAAACAAAGGTTTTGTATTACTTATTTAAAAAAACTTCATAATATTTTTTAATTAAAAGAATTTAAAAAAAGCCAAACTGTTTTTTTAGAAAAATTTGATTATTCTAATTCCCTTTTATAAGCCTAATTTCGTCATACACTTAAAGTTTTATAAAGTTTGAACAATAATATTCTTAAACAAGTTTATAAGTTGTTTATAAAATATACTTGTTTTTATGTAGATTACTAAAATTTTAAGTTTGGTTGTTTTCAAAAACAATCTTTTGATTTAATATCTATCCTTAAAAATAAATAAAATATTTATTTTTGTTTGAATTTGTCCTATATTCAGAAACTGTTTTAAAATAAAAATTACCAAAACTTATTATATAATTTAAAATTACTTTTGAAAATTTTGCCTGTAAATTTTCTTTTATGTTCTATTGTCTATATCAGGGTTTCCCAAAATTCTTTTCAGAATTGCCTCCCTTGATAAAATATTGTCCCTTTACTTGTTAATTACCTATTTACTTTATCAATGGTGGCTTTACTAAATTTTATCACTGGTGGCATATTTTTTTGAAATTAAGTTGGTTTTTTTACGAATAGAAATTATATATTAGAATATATTTAACATGTTGTTCTGCTTTTATTTTTTTCTTTGTTTTTTTTCATACAATTTTTAAATAAGCTTTTCAAATAATGTACTACTAAACTTTTTTTTATTCAGAACTTGTTTAAAAAAAAAGAATGAAAATACTTTCATGTTATAACTTTTATATGAAAAATGCTTACAGAGCAGTTTTTGATAGCTCAAAAATATTAGCAGTATGTACTAAAAACAACTCTCTAAATTTTTTGTCATTTTCTACAAAAACTGCTTCAAATGACAAAAAATACTTAGGTGTAGAAGATGCTAAATCTCTCATGGTAGAACAAGTTATGGAAGTTCCTACTCCTCCGGTATCTAAGCCTTCTAGTGCTGAGCTTTTAGAACAATGTGTTGATATAAACCAATTGTTAGAAACTGCTATTCTGTTAATAAATTCAAATGAGCTTAATGAAAAAGATTTAGTATATAGTTTGAGTCTGTTTGTTCAAAGAATAAAAGAAAGGGGTAATGTTGAAGATTACAAAACGCTGTTAAACAATGTAATTTTTCACCAGCTTCTTAGAATAGCTACTGAGAAGTCTTATTATATGCCTAGCAGTCTACTTTCAAGACTTTTTCTAAATTTAGTTAATTTGAAAGTTCCTGTTGATAGTAATTTGATGAATGTTATCACTATTAATATATATAAGCGCATCAATGATATGTTTTTAGAAGATATTTCAATAATAAACAAAGCTATAACATTTACAAAATCAAAGAAGTTCTTTTTATTACATGAAGCATTAAAGTTACATCTAATAAACTATTCTAAAGATGAGTTATTCTTTAAGCACTGTTTGTCAACTATGAATATAAGAGGAATTATTTCCTTATTTTATTTGACTGGGAATTCTAAGGAGCTACAGAAACAAATTTCAAGAAGTCTAAAAGAAGTAATTTTAAACACAAATAAAAACAAAAGAGTAATTTCACTCTATGACGCTTTTCAGTTGGTTGATATGTGCAAAAGAAGTAATTTCTTAGACCCTTTTATCTTGAGAACTGCTTCACTGAGGATTTATGCAGATTATAAAGTACTGAGTCAACAACAAATATCAAAAGTTGAAGAAGTATCCAGAATGTTACAAGTCAAAGACAAAAATACTTATAAATATGGGCCTCTGTTTCTTATTGGAAAAGAAACAAAAACTAATTTGTTACAGTAGTAGTTGTACAGTTAATATAAATAATTTAAATATGCGACAATTACAAGTATACAGAGACAAAAGTGTTGTTAATGTATAAAAAAAGTCTTTGATGCTTATATCATATGTCAGTACTAAGAAACCTTTTTTACTTAATTATACTTAATTTTTTAATGCCTAATTTTAAAATTTTAATACATACATTTAGTTACTGTTAAAGAAAAGTATATTTATTTAACTTTTTTTGTTTTAGTAATGCGTAGTATAAAAATAAAATTAAAACGGTATAAGTGTATCAAGGTTGCTATTCACGCAACCTATTTGTTATAAAATACTTTTAGTCAACTAAGACTTTTGAGGTTTTTTGAAAAATTCAAGTTATTTTAAAGATTTCTATAAAAACTTAGTCTAATTTAAATGAGATTGAGTTGATTTACTAAAAGTAATCTGTTGTTTTATAGTAAAATTATATTCTAGTATTGATTTTGTATTAAATTTATATTGTTTATTTCACTTTTCTACCGAAATTTTCTTTTTATTACTTTGAAATATAACATTTTATCATTTATTTGACTACTAAATTTAAAATTAATTGTAATAAAATAAAATTAAAAAAAACTAATATAAGTATTAAAAAGTTATTGCTGGTTGTTATATCCTAGTTTAAAACACTTAATATAAGCATACAGTTTTGATAATTTTCCATTTTATGGTATATATTTTTATAGTAACTTTTTTTAAACTAAATTTTGTTTTTAATATTTATATATTAGTTTTAGTATCCCAAATGCAGATTTTTAAAATTGTAATATTTAGAATTTTTATCGTTTTTAAGTGTAACTAGGTATTCTTTGTTAATATAAATGTCTAAGAGTTTTTATATCACTTGAAATAAAATATAATAAAGTCAAATATAAGGGAATAGTAAATTAAGCTGAATGTAGAATAAACAAGTTGTCAAAACACTAAGACTAACTCAGACTAGACTTTTGTCTAGGTGAGGTGCAACCCACCATTTAGTTCTTTAGGATCATAAATAATAAACAAATGTTCAAAATATGTTAAATTATTTTTTTCTAATATGTATAAGTTGCTTTAAAGCATTTTTTACTTAAGTTATAGCTCTTAGAAATAGTACATAAAAGTACAAAATATACATTATTTACTTTGAAATAAATAATGATTTGTTAGGTAAATAAAACTTTTAAAGTTTTTAAAAAATAAGTTAGTTGAATTTTTTAAACATTTAGTATAAGTGTCTATTTTTTTGTACTTAGTTGGTATAATAAAAATTTTATCATCCAAAACTAATTACATTATTATCCAAATAAATGTAAACTGCCATTTCAATTTCTTGTTATGATGTATGAAGAATGGCCTTTGATAGATGATGAGTTAAATAATCCAAATCGATGCTTAAGTGTATTGAACTGTTATCCATCTAATGTTGGTTTAGAAGTTGCAAAATCTGTTATAAAAAGTCTATCTTCAAGTTTTGGTAAGTTAAAAAATTTAATTGATAAAAAAGTTAAAATATTAGTTTCTTATAATATGTTTTAATCTTTAGTCAAGTGTGTATTATATATTTTTAGTTTTTATTATATTACAACTCTTATGTGAATTTAATTTATATCAATTTTTATGTTTTTCTTGTTCAAGCAGATTTTTAAACACTCTATTTGATCATGTTGTGTTAAATTCTTCAAATTAAAAAAAATTACTGACTTGCACTAAATATAAAATATCATAAATTATTTCGTTTAAGGCAACTAATATTTTTTTAAAGTTACTTTCATTTACATAATTAAACTTAAATTTCCTTTAAAAAGGTGAGTTATCTGAAAATGACAAAACAGAGGTGGAAGTCATATGCCTTGATTCTGTTTCCCAGGTTAAATTTTCAAGTTTTTATTTATATTTTTTATTTACAAGTGTCACACCCACACAGCTATTCGAGTTTCTGTTAAATATACACTCAAGTATTTAAGAATTCTCTTTTTACTAAGTTGCAATAATACTATGACTTTTTTTGTCATGATTGTTTAATTTTTATTTGCCTAAATTTATGACAATTTTGTAAAAAAAAGTAATTTACTAAACAGTTATAATTCATATTTTTCATTATCACTTGACTTATTTAACTTGAAACTAGATTGCTCGCTACTAACTAAGAATAATTCAGGCTAGTTTGAAATTTTTGTATAACTAAGACTAACGTAGGCTACATTGAACCTTTTCACTAATCTCAGACAATTTTTTATTTCTGATAAGTTATGTTTTATATAGCAGGGTTGCCACACAGTCAGGAAAAGTCAAGAAAAACTAAAAAAATGACAAAAGTCAGGAAAAAATGGGGGTTTTTGAAAAAAAGTCAGGAATAGTCAGGAAATTTGACTAAATTAAGAAAAAAAGGTCAGATTTTGTCAGATTAATTTACAAAATTCCTTATATTCCAAAGCCTTCAAATGGTAAAAATTAATTAAAAGTCCTTTTAAGTTGGAAAAAAATTCCAAAATTTTCCTAGAAATTTACAAAACTATTTAGTTACCAATGCCTTCATCTGGTATAAATTAATAAAATATCCTTTTTAAAACTGCAAAAATTTTCTATTAACATATTGAACAACTACCCTACTTGAACAAGCAGTTTTTTATGCTCTTTAGTATTGATGATCTATGGCAAGAACACTTCCATAGTGAAACTGTGATATATACACAAAATTATCTTGAATTTCGTTACTTATGTGATATCTCTTATGCAGACTTTTTTGACATTGTACCAGAGTACCCAGCCTGTTGTTGCCTTTATGCATGAGAAAATTTCGTTTTTGGTAATTAAATTGCTGTGCATCATTATGAATGACGCAGGGTTCGTGCGCGTCAGGCTAAGTCAGGCTAAATCAGTTTTTTTGAAAAAAGTTGAAAAACGTCAGGCTAAATCAGTTTTTATGTTTAAAAATTTGAGAATCTCAGTTTTTGTCAGTTCAAATGCATGAAATTTTTTAAATTAAGATCAAATTGAGATGTGAATTTATTTCTAAATAAAGATTTAGTTAGTAAAGACAAAATCAGTCAGTATTTGTAAAAATAAGTGCTTTAAACCTTTTGTTGAATCTCTAAAATTATTTTAAGAATTTTCATTATTTTGTTTTTAGTAGATTATATACGTCATAATTATAAAAATTCATAAAAAAGTACAGTTTAAACATTACAGTTTAGTTCAACAACTTAGCTGTTTGTCTGAATTTGTTTACATGAGCTTTGTTTTTCAGAGCTTAGTTGGTTAAACTGTTTTAATTTCTAATATAAAGGCTTTATACCAAATACTTTTTAGATTAATACTCTTAGCAGTTTGTTAATATATTTTATTTTCTGTTAATTCAAAGTTATTAGAGATATATTCACAAGACTAAAACTTAGCTTAAAGATATAAGTTTCATAATTAGTAGAATCATATTTTGCAAGTTAATGAGTTGATAGTAATTTTTATTTTACTCTTTTTAAATGTTTCAGTTTATTATAACGCTTAGATAATTTTACGTTTATTTTTCGTTCAAAGACATTTATTTATTATAAGAGTTTTAAATATAAAATTATTTTTACTATAAATGTTTTTTTATTCATTCGTTTATAAAGATTTTTGAATAGTTTATGTAGTAACATAAAAAGCTTAAACTGTTTTTTTAGTTTGAGTAGTTATTTTAAAAATTATGTTGTTAATGAAAAGATAAGTTTTAGAGTCCAGATCATGTGTTTAATACTTATCTTTATGTATTCGTTTTAAAGGATTCTTTGAAATAACTTTGTGATATCATGATTAGTTTAATTAGTTATTTTAAAAATTAAGATGCTTTAATGATAACATAAAGTTTTTGAGAGATGTGTTTAATTACATTTTGTTTTTCTTTTACAGACTTATTCACATTTCTGTTTTAATAAAAGCTTCTGGTCCAGTCATGTAACTTATAATTGACGAGTTCAAGTACTAATTGACACTAACCCTGTATATGGGTGATAAGCGGTGGATGTAACTAAGCCCCAAAATTTAATAAAGGTATGAATTCATTGAAGCAGAAATTATAATGACCAGTTTAAAAATATTCAAGTTGCTGGGTAAGCGATTGATAGATGTTGAAAATAATTTATTTAAATTTTAATTTTCTTCAAAAATAGTGTTTGTGAATACTTTTATTGCGTTAATTTGCTAATTAAGACCCTCCGATACCCAAAATGCCTTCTGAAGGTGATTTTTTCTACTTTGAAAAATGTCAGGCTAAATAGGTCTCTGTCAGGCTAAATGAAAAGGAATTTCGCGCACGAACCCTGATGACGTGATAGTTACGAACCTCAGCTTAACCAGTTATTCAAGGTTGAATTAAAAGATCAAGCTTCCCTAAAATCAGCCCTTGATCTTGGAGTGCTGCAACCAATTTGCTTGCAAATTTGAGGAAAAAAGACCTATTCGAAGAACAAAAGGTCTTTAATTCCAACAAAAAATATAGATTATTTGTTATAAAAGCGGTTGAAAATCTCCAGAGCAGAATGGCTATTGGAAGTATATTTGTAAAAAATATGTCATGCCTAAATCTGCAAAGCCTTGAAAAAATTGGAGTCACAATTGTTGTTAAGCGTTTTGCCAATATTGTGCACTCCTTAACATAGTAAGAAATGTGCTCCAACTCTGAAGGTGATACTAGCATTGAAAAATTTAGAACTTTGGTAAATTGTCCAATGAAAGCATTAAAGTTAAAGAGCTTCAAGCAAAATGAAGATTGTTTTGACCAGTTCAATTTTGAAACATTAAAATTTCCTGCCAAATCTTCTCTCGGAAAGTTGTTGCAACCATTATTTAAGTTGCACAATGACCAGGCTGAGGTCGAACTAGATTAAGTATTAACAAAGCTCTGCTCGAAAACAGTATGAAATGAGAAACTATTACACCCAGAAGAAGAGTTAAATATTATATGTATGCCTACAAACTAGAACTGTATCAAGTTAGAAAATACAAGTACTTTTCTGATAGAGCTGTTTATTGCAAATACATCAATCATACATACACAGATGGTTCAAGTGATGTAATGGAAGTTTGATGATTGAATTCATCAAAAAAACTGTTGTTTTAATCTGTATAAAAATAAGATTGGAAGATTTTTATAGTTTCAAGTTTTTGATAATGTATTTTAGAATAAGTTTAATTTAAGAGTTTAGATTTAGAAAAGTCAGGAAATTTTTTCTCAGCTTGATCTGTGGCAACCATGATATAGGTTTTAGTTAGTATTCTGTTAGTTTTAGGTATTTAAGCTTGATAAATAGTATTTTTCGTTAATAACAGCCTATTTTATTTTTATTTTTTAATTTTATATATACTCAGGCCGCCTCAGCTATCTTGATGTAACTCCTTTTTTTTTACTTTAAGAGTGGCAACTTCTCTTATAACATATAATAGTCTTATTTTTTTGATTTGCTAAAAATATAGTGGATATTTTTACTTTGGACTAGTTACAATATTTTAATTATTGATTAGTTAATATTCTAGGTTTGTTTTTCAGGTTGATTGGACTATGGAAGTCATGTGCTTTGCTTTAACTTTGTCTCTAAATGAGTTTGAAACTCTAAAAGACAGTGTAAGAGTTTACATTAGTTGGCTGTCTACTGGTTCGGCTAGTTTAAATGCTAATCTACCAACACCAATTAGACTAAATTCCTTACACTACATTAGAAAAATGATTGGTCATTTAGAAAATCTTTTTGTCCCCAGGTAATATTTATATCATATATTTTGTTTAATCTGTTTAAATGATAATAGTTATCCGTTAAAATTTTGTTTTGCGCATCTTTTGAACTATTTTATAACTAAACTTTTTTAGTTTTTATAAAGTGATAGTCAAGTATATAAATTATAGTGTAATAAAATATATTTGTATTCAGGAATGAAGGACCAAACGGTAACCAGCTTGCATTGTGTATTCAAGTGTTAAGTGCTATAAATGGTTTAACTAAAACTTCAACAATTTTAGACCGACTCACATGGGAAACAGTAATATTGTTTATACTTAAAGTATCAGATACAGTCTTGGCTCCATTTAAACCTAGTTAGCTTTTATTCTATTTACCAAATAAATTTAGCTTTCAATAAGAGGTTTTTTCATTATTTTAGATTTTTTAAAATAAATATTTGTAGTTGTTTTTATTTCTATTTTATATTTATTACTATTTTAAAAGACGTAAAAATATTTTACATCAGATTATTTTTATTATGAACTGTTTGATGTTATAGTTACCCTAAGCTTAATTTGTCCTAAGCTAACTTAATCAACATTACTTAAAATCTTACTTCTAGAAGGTAAAATATTTACTATTATTTATTCATATATAAAGTATATAAAAGCTATCCAAAAGTTTGCACATTGTTTTAATGATAAAAATGTTTATTTATCTTTATTATTTTGAGTAAAATCTTTAGTAATTTTAAAAATTTCTAATTCTTAATATTTTTTTTGAATTAAGTTAGTTAAAATTTATTCTTAAAGGCAGTTAATTTTAAATACTGACATGAGCTAATCAAAAAATAATTAGCTTAAATCCGTACAACAGTTGCTATTTCAATGCTTTAAGTTAGTTGAATTTTTTTATGTTAAATTTTAAGCATAATTCTAACTTAATGTATATATTTCTAATTAAATAAAAGTATTTAGACAAAGTTTTTTTTACAACAAATCTGTTTAGTTTTTGTTATATTTAAAGTTTGTGCATTAGAAAAATTGTAAGCCACCTTAAAGATAAATTTCAGCAAATCACAGTATTTTTAATTTAAAATAAAATTTAAAGATTGCCTGTCAGAACAATTATGTGAGCAGCTTATGCACAGTTTTTTCAGCATTTTGATTTCGGCCTGTGTAAGCTGCTTTCCCACTCCACCAATGTGGAAAACTATATCTACACATTTTAGAAAATGGAGACACCATTTGGCTGTAATTGAGTGGTGGAGTAAAATAGCTGTTGTTGTTAGCTCAAAGTAAGTTTTTTAACTTTTATGTAAATATTTACCCAATGTAATTAGTTTAATTACACTTGTTGTGTCCATAACTTTTAAGTTTTAATAATCTTTAAGCACTGTATGTCTGAAACAGTCTACTACGTCAATTGTTTCTGTAAATTTATTTGTTAAATAAATATTATTCGTTAGTCTATATTAGCAAGTATCAATATTATGGTTGTTCATAAATAAAAAAGAAACAATCTGTTTTGAGCCAAATGATGAGTTTCAGTATAAATAAAACCATAGTTAGTCTATTGAAAACGATTGTGCTCATGAAGTTATGTAATTATTATTTTTTGCGTATATTCGTTGTTTCTGAAGACTTAGTTTCCCTTTAATTATAAAAAAAATGTTGTGTAATTTAATTAGTTAAATTTGAAATTGAACAATTTGTTAGTTTAACTTGGGGTTTTTGCTTTTTTGGGTTATTTAAGAAAACTTAAAGTAGGTCTAAGACTAGTTTTAAGTTTCTTTAACAACCTTAGACTTTTTTATCTTCCTTAATTTTTATTCTTAATATTATTTTTATTTATTTTAGCTTCAAAGACATCACGTCAACTTTGTCTAAAAAATTATGTTATTTTTCAAAACTATATTGGGTACAATTGATTTATTTACTTACATTAAAATTGGCTTTTAAGTAAAGCGTTGGAGTACAAATATAATATATTTTTTTATATATAGTAAATTTTCAAAAACTCTTCGATACAAACCTATGGACAGCAATTTTTTTATTGTCTGTTTTCCCATAAATTTAAATGTTAATAAAACCTTTTTTTTTTATAATAAAGCTGCAGACCTCAATTTTTTAGTGAACGTTCCTTGCAATTATATTAAATAGTTCTTGAGTTATTATTAAGCTAATTTCTTTGAGCTTTTAAATTTAATTCGATGTTTAAATTAATTAAAAGTTGTTTTGTAATCAAATTCAAATGACTCAACGATTTTTGTTAGACATAAGATTTTTAGAAATTTTAAAATATTAGTTTACAGCTATTTAGCTTAATTAAAATAATAAATAATAATTTTTAATGCGTACAGATAATATTAGCATTCCTAAAGCTTAAGAACTTGATAATGTAAAAAGTAACTAGTTCACAAAAAAGAAAATATCATGATGAGTTACAGGGTTGCCACAAGGTCAGGAAAAACTAAAAAAAAAAAAGGAAAAATCTGGAAAAAATGGGGTTTTTGAAAAAACGTCAGGAAAAGTTAGGAAATTTGACAAAATTAAAAAAAAAAACAGATTTTGTTAGTTTAAGTTTACAAAATTCCTTATTTTCCAAAGCCTTCAAACGGTTAAGAATCAATTAAAAATTCTTTAAAGTCAGACTAAAATTGCAAAAAAATTATAGTTCCTATAAATATACAAAAATATTTAATTTCCAATACATACATCTGGTATAAACTAATAAAATATCCTTAATAAAACTGCAAAATTTATCTATTAATATATTGAACAACTACCCTACTTGAACAAGCATTATTTTTAAGCTTTTTAGTGTTGATGATCTGTAGCAAGGACACTTCCATAGTGAAACTGTGATATATACACAAAAATTATTTAGCATAATTTTAGAATCAAAGTGTTTTTTGTTGAAGTAAATAATTGAGGCAGCAGAATTGGAGGTAAAAAAAATGAGTGCAAAAAGAAAAGAAATGAAGCCCACAAATTGTGGCTAGACTTAGAGAAAAGATTCTCTTCGACAAGTGTAGGGGCAGCAGATTAGAACGATAAAATGAGGCAAATGGTTTTAAGTGCCAAGAAAATGAAGCGGGATGCAGACCAGATGAAGGAAACTATGTATTCATTAGATGAAGAGGTTGAATGCTAATAAAGAAACGAAGAAAATAAATTTTAGTACATATAATAAAAAAAAAACAGTGTTTGATTAGGTTCTTTATTTTTTTAAGGATTTAATTGTAAAATTTCGTTATTTTTATAAGGTTTTAGTAGTGAAAGTTCGTTAAGAATTTAAGGTTTTAATTGTAAAAGTTTCTTATATGTCGTTTCGTATATGTAGATACATTTTTGTTCGGAAATGCTAAAAAATGCTTTTTTAGACAAGCTGTGTTTAAAAGGTAATAATACAAGTATTTTGCTGATAGAGCTATTTATTGCAAATACACCAATCATACACAGATGGTTCAAGTATTGTTATGGAAGTTTGATGATTGAATTCAGCAAAAAAAAAACTGTTGTTTTAAACTGTATTAAAGTTAGATTAAAAGCTTTATTTAGTTTTAAGTGTTAGATTTTGTATTTTAGAATAAGTTTAAAATTAAGAGTTTGATTTAGAAAAGTCAGGTATATTTTAGTAAAAAGTCAGGAAAAAAGAGTAAATTTTTCTCAGCTTGATCTGTGGCAACCCTGCAGTTAACTTTTTTTAAATTCCTTAATACATAATCATAAAAAAGGCAATAGAATCAGAGAAAAAATTTAAAATATAACATTGGTTACTGATAAAATCTCAAGTATGAACTAAAAAGTTTCTTTCATAATTTTATGAAAAATGCTACTAATCTTTAAGATATAGTCGTGATTGTAAACAAGCTTATGAAGGTAAATTATTTGTTGTATATCTATTTTCTCAAAAAGTTTAAAATCTATTAATTTGTTTTTTATATGCTTTAAAGATAATCACCTCACAATTTAGGGATTTATCTATCAAGTAGTTTAAACAGGAGGTATAAAAAATATGAAAAATTAATTAGAAAACTTCTAAACAAAACTTATAAACTAATAAAAATTACCATGAAACTTTCATAAAGATATATCCTTAATATAGTAAGTTTGAAGAACTACCAAATAATCTATTAAAATACAAAGAATACCGCTTTAAACCTTATTGAGGATACAAAACTTTTTTTTTTTTGTGTTTTTATTTATTTTTAGTAGCACCTTCATATTTTAAAGTTTATAATGATTGATTTACAAAATCTAAAGATATATAAACTTAAGTATTAATTTAATTTTAATTTAGAAATTTTAATTTTTTTAATATTTTAATTTAAATTTTTTTATTTTTTTATTAAAACATAAAAAAATAACAATTATGTTATTGATATGAAGTAGAAGTTCTACTGAGTTTAATTATACTAACGAATTTGAACTTTACTAGTATAGAACACGCAATTTAGAAAATAATTGATTTTATAAAGAGATATATTTCAAATAGAATGATTTCTGTATCCTAATTGTATAGAATTAGCTAGCTATCACTACGCTTAAATTTTTTTTGAAGTAATAACTATGTTTTTTTATTTTATTATCAATTGGTTTATTAAGTACTTTTAAGTAATTTGGTACTAAAAAGCTTAAAATAAGCTTAAGCATCGAAATTAGTATATTTATAGTTTTTAGAGTCGTTTAGCGTATAAAAGTTTAAGAAAAAAACTTTTTTAAGCATTTATATACTTTTTTAATTGATTAAAACTATATGAGGTGAATCAAAATGTTCTTACAGGGTTTTAATGTTTATGCAAGGACCAGATATTCTAGAATTAAAGGTTCCAGAAAAAGATTTAGAATTATTTCCAATTGATTTCACTGGAGAAATTTTAATCCAATCTTGGTTTCGTATTCTGCATCTAATTGGGTAAAATATTAATTATGTGGAATTCTTGTATTTAAATAAAACTCTTACATATTTTAGATTGTCTGATTTGTATTGATTCTTTAATAACCAGCTTATACTGGTTTGTAGTTAAAGTTTAAAGTTTGTTCTTATTTGTTTTAACTAGACTTCTTTCATTATATTAATTGGTTACACTTAAGTATGCTTGAGTATTTTTTTTACTAAACAGTGATCCATGTAGTTTATGTGACAAGAATTCAATGACAAAATACCATAATAAAGAGAGTGTTGATGAAGTTTTTAATTCTGAAAGCTCCACAGACTCTTCGATTCAACCGGTATCTCTTATATTTCTCAAAGCTATGAAGGGCATATCTACAATTGCTGATGCATTCTTAGGTAAGTTTATGCACTAAGAATAGGGATAGGCAACATACTGCCCAAGGACCATATTCGGTGTATTGTCAAATTTATCATAATAAAAAAAAATTGTACTAAAAAATTTAATATATACACAATTGAAACTTAGAAGTAAGCTATAATTTTATTGTGAGTAACTTGTGATGCTAATTTTATGATTATATTTTTATATTATTAATTAGGCCTTTAAAAAACAAAAATTAGTGTAAATTCAAATAAGTAAAGTGGTTACCGAAAGTCTAATTCTTATAATTCTGGCTGTTTACGTACTAATAGCTGCTACATCTGACATTCTAAATAAAGAAGTTTCCCACCATTAGAGTTCGATATTGACAATCATGTTTTATTTTAGAGAGTTTCGGATCTATAATATGTTTACGTAAATATAACTTTTTATTGTTAGATCTTTAAACATGTTGACTATATTAAAATCCTTAAGGAACTTAACACAAAATAGCAAAAATATTTGAAAATAAATTCTAAAGTTCAAAAAATAAATTTAGAGTTTTTAATTTTTTTTCACTTTTTCCACCAATTGTTTTTTATGCTCCAAGATCATTATTAATGCTTCTAAAAACAAAATACAGTTTTTTTTTGTAAAATTTAGTTGATCCTACTTTTTCATAAATTTAACAGTTTAATTTACAGTCTATTATTTCATCCTAATAAGATTATTGCTTAAAAGTAACTTTATTAAAAAATTATTTAGATATAGTTATATTTGTTACTTAGTGTTTACAAAAGTAAAATACGATGTTTTTATAGTAAACCTTATCGTGGTCGTAAAATGTTTTATATCTACAGTAAGAATACTTTTAAAAAATAAAGATTTCAATCACAAAGTATCAATTCATTAAAAGCCTTACTTAAATAATATTTTTTTTATTGCGTATACAAATCTTTAATAAAGTTAAAAAAAATTAGTTTTATAAAGTCTTTTGTCCAGGACTTAACATTTTATACTGATTTATTTAAAAATTTTAAGTTATTGTGGATACACAATAAAATGTAGCTTAAGATTTTTATATAAGAAAATTTTTATTTTTTTTATGATTTTTTTAACAATACTTACAAGTTAAACATAAAAAAATATTAAAATTCAATTATTTTTAAAATATTTTTAATGCTTAAATATGAAATTATATTTAGTAAAATGATTAAATGAATTATCTTAAAGAACAGCAGTTCTTATTAACAACAAAAAATTTACTATTTTAGAGTTACTTATGAAAATTAGTTGTTTCTTTTTAAGGTATAAAAGAGGCAAGCAGATTTGAAGTTGAATTTGCAGACCCAAGTAGTCAAATATCTGATACAAGGAGTACACCTCAAAGTAATAGAAAGTCTGGAAAGTCTAAAAAAGTATTTTTTATTAACTGAATTAGCTCAATGAAATAGTTGTTTAATGTAATCTGACTTTTTAAAAACTAACTAAATTTTTTTTAGGGGAAAAAACTTATCACTAAGTACTTATTATTAGCGATAAACAATTTGTAACAAAAATGAATATAAATACAAGTACACATTGATTAGCTTTGTGTTAAATAAATGTACAATCTCATATGCAGGTTTTTGGTTTCTCTTTTAATTAACATACACTAAAACTAACAGTTTTTTTTTACAGATATATTTTGGTTTAATTTGTCTTTTTAATTTCAATTAATGTATACAGTTTTCTAAACAAACTGGAATTTTTCAAAAGGTGATAAGTTTTATTTTGATTTTAGGTGAAAAGTGACATATTATAATAGTAACGTTACACACATTTTTTGTTGATTAAAATGATAGCTCTTCTTAAAAAGTATGCAAGTGGCATATAAATAATATAAGTTTATTGTAATGCCCTCTACATTAGTTTTAAATTTAATTTAATAAATTTTGATAATTTTCAAAATAGAAGTTACATATATAAAAGTGACCTTTTCGTAATCATATATAATCTTATTGTCTATTTTTATAGTTTTTGACTAGTTAAATGAATCTTTGTTAATTTAAATCTTACATTAAAATCTTGATGTGCTTTAAGCTTTACTACGAGATTTAGTTAGAAATACTTTTTAAAGTTGTTCTATTTTATAAGCATAACAAAGTACTGAGTAATATCGTTTGTTTCTTTTGATTATTACTAATTTATATGCATTTAGATCAGTTTTTATAATTTTAATTTATCCATACTTTATTTTTATGAAATAATGTATAAGTAGTAAGTTAAATACGCATTTAAAGTTAAACATTTTTGAAATTAACAAAGCCCTTATGAGTGAAACTTTGTAAAAACCAAAAACAAAATTAACTAGTTTTTTTTTCGTAAAATTCCATACAGTGCTGAAAACTGATAATTATAAAACTCTGTTCATTAGATAATTTTCAAGTAAAATTTTAATTAAAAACCTAAATTTTCTTTTCTATTATTAACACCTAATTTATAGATTTTTTTTTAGTAGGAAGAGACTATGTTTTGATATGGCCTGACTGAACTGTTTATAATTAATTATGTGTGAACATAAGTCTGTTGAATATAAAGTACCTATTTTTTGTGTACATCATTAGTTAAAAGTTTTATAAAATACGGTAACTTATATACTTTATATATTTTGAGTTTAAGGTACTCTACTTATTTTTAGTAACTTATTTATTAAAACATATTACGATTAAATCACTCATCATTTAAAATTTGTGTTAACTGTAATGAGACTTATTTTCAGAATCAAAGCTTAGCACACTTGAGTCAACAAAACAAACAAAATCAACATTCAACAACTTCGCTGACTTCCAAACTTTCTTCACCACCGTCCACCCCGACGCAGGTGAAAATAAGCATAGGGTGCGGAGATTCACTTGAGATGAAACTTTTGCCGCACAAAAACAGATTTAAGTGTAACAGCTTGTTAAATTTGCTCGGAGACTGGCTGTTTAATGCTGCGTTCGCAGGTTAGAAGGTTATTAATGTATAAGTTTGTCAGAAGAGTGCAATGAATACAAGTGGCATTTTGATGATGATAGAATATATAGTTGTTAGCATTTGTAATAAGCATTTTATTATGAAAATAACTATTTTTTGCTAGTTTATTTATTATCTTTGAAGTTTTTTATTTTTGGTAATATATTTAATTTTTTATTTTAGGAGTATACATCAAGAGCGAAACTCTAGATAAAGCGAGTCCACATATAAATCAATTTAAAATGATGTCGGGGGATCAGAACTTGTTACAAAATCCTTTGTTTGAATCTGTAAACGCATCAAAAGCAGAAGCTGGTTCAAGCGAAGCCTTTGGTATTCTTTGCAGAATATTTTCTTGCAAAAAGACTAATGAAGCTATAGATAATATTTACTTAACTAGGTTTGTTTGTTAAACTTAGTACTTATAAGCTGTTATAAAAAACTTTAAAAGGAATGGCTAAAAACCAGGAATTCTGAAAAACCTTTAATTTAACAATTTAGACAAAAAAAAGCAGGGAAAACCTAGATTTTTGAACAAAAATCACTTAATAACCTTCAGTTATAACATTTAAAGTGGTGAATTTTTTTATAAGATACGTAAAATTTGGGAACGGGACAAAATTTCGCGAGAGGACTAAATTACACAAAGACAAAAATGCACGAAGGGTCAGTTTTGCACGAAGACAACCTTGCACCAAGGGTCAATTTTGCACGAAAGTTACAATTTTGCACGGAGGGTCATTTTTGCACAAAAAAAAAGTCATATAAAAAAGCAGAAAAAAAAACTTAAAGATAAATTATAAAAAAAAAAGTTACTGACTGAGGGTAAGGGGTAACTGTGATCGTAAAATAAAAATAAAATAATAACTAAAAACAATTATAATTTAAAGAAATGAATAAATAAAAACTAATAAAAAAAAAGCTACCGAGGGTAAGGGTTTCGGGTAAGAGTGATAGTAAAAAAAAATATTTAAATTAATAAATAAAGAAAATAATAATAAGTTACCGACCGAGGGTTAGGGGTTACAGTGATAGTAAAATAAAATAAATAAATAAAAAAATAAAAATTATATAATTAGAATAAAATTAATAAAAAAATTTAAATAAATAAATATTCAACCCGTGCAAAAATGACCCTTCTTGAAAAAACGTCCCTTCGTGCAAAAGCGTCTTCGTGCAAATTTGACACCTACTCGTAAAATTAATGATATATGATAAATTTTTGTTGTATCTTATAGAGTTGTATTTATTAAAACACATTTAAAGTACCATTACAGTATCTTTCAAAAATTTTATACTGTTAAAGACAGTTTTTTACTTTAAATTTGATTTATACTAAAAATGAACTAAATAACTTGTACTTCAAAAACCTGAAACAAATTTTCAAAAAACCTTTAGCAACCTGTTTTAAAATAGTTTTAGATACTTTTCAAATTTTTCAATAAAATATTAGTATAGTTTTCAAATAAAAACCATTCAAAAAAAAGAGAGTTTTCTTTTTTTAATTCATATGCATGCTTAAGAATTTTACTGAAAAGTGTTATCTTTTTTTAATTTCGAGATTATAAAAAAGTGGTTTTTAAATTTGAATATGGTGGGTCTTTTTATTTGGTGAATAATTTTTAATATTTTTTAATTTATTAAGTCCACTATGAACTATAATAAAGATTGAAAATCTAAATCTCAAGTTATTATTTCAATCAAAAATGAGAATAGTTTTAAAAGAAAATTATATAATAAAGTAATTTAAATTGATCTTTATTACAGTTTAAAATTTATACTTCATAGTTTAAATTCTAAAACGAAATAAAGCAGGATTAATAAAACATTGTAGATGTATTTATACATTTAGATTTTGTAAAATACGAAAGAGACCCCTTAATGTTCTAAATATCTTATGAGTTTTACTAGTACCAGGGTTGCCACTCGGTCAGGAAATCAGGAAAAGTCAGGAAAAAAATAAAAAAAAGACAAAAGTCAGGAAAAAATGGGGGTTTTGAAAAAAAGTAAGTAAAAGTCAGGAAATTTGATAAAATTTAAAAAAAAAGTCAAGATTTTGTCAGTTTAAATTTACGAAATTCCTAGTTTTCCAAAGCCTTCAAATGGTAAAAATTAATTAAAAGTCCTTTTAAGTTGGAAAAAAATTCCAAAATTTTCCTAGAAATTTACAAAAATATTTTATTTTATTTTGAATGCCTTCATCTGATAAAAATTAGTAAATTATCCTTTATAAAACTGCAAATTTTTTTATTAACATATTGAACAAGTACCCTACTTGAACAAGCAGATTTTGTAAGCTTTTTAGTATTGATGATCTGTAGCAAGGACACTTCCATAGTGAAACTGTGATATATACACAAAAGTTTATCTAGCGTAATTTTAGAATCAAAGTGTTTTTTGTTTAAGTAAATAATTGAGTTTTTTATAACTAAGCAGTTAGTTTAGTATTTTATGTAACAAGTTGTGAATACTTTACCTCTTTATAATTTTTTCAAAGTTTAACTTATAAAATAAGTTATAAGAGAGGTATATGCCAAGATTAAGTTTATTTATTATTTGTATTTTTTGTAGAGTAACTTAAGTTTTTTAAGTAAATAAGAGTATATTTATTTGTTATAAATTTTATACTAAATGATAAGAGGAAATATTTTATAAATGAAAGTAAAAATAAATGAGTGCCAAAAGAAATGAAGCCCACAAGTTGTGGCTTGATTTAGAGAAAAGATTCTCTTCAACAAGTGTAAGGGCAGCAGATGAGAGAAATTTAAATAAAATGAGGCGAATGATTTTAACTGCCAAGAAAATGAAGCGGAATCCAGCTCAGATGAAGGAAACCATATCTTCATTAGATGAAGAGGTTGAAGTGCTAATAAAAAAACGGAGAAAATAAATTTTAGTACATACATTTAAAAAAACAGTATTTGATTAAGTTCTTTATTGTTTTAAGGTTTTACTTGTAAAAGTTCGTTATTGTTTTAAGGTTTGAGTTGTGGAAGTTCCTTATTGATTCAAGGTTTTAATTGTAAAATTTCTTTATATTTCGTTTGTTTATCTAGATACATTTATGCTAGGAATTTCTAAAAAAATGTGTCTTTTTCAGACAAGCTGTGTTTATAAGGTAATAATACAAGTATTTTGCTGATAGAGCTGTTTATTACAAACATCAATCATACACAGATGATTTAAGTGATGTACTGGAAGTTTGGTGATAGAATTCAGCAAAAAAACTGTTGTTTTTAACCTGTATTAAAATTAGATTGATAGCTTTATATAGTTTCAAGTGTTAGATTATGTATTTTAGAATAAGTTTAATTTAAAAGTTTGATTTAGAAAAGTCAGGAAATTTTTGATAAAAAGTCAGGAAAAGTCAGGAAATTTTTCTCAGCTTGATCAGTGGCAACCATGTAGTACTATAAAACAGGTAAATTAAATAATTACCTTATGTTATTCTAAAACTTAAAATCTGTGAAAAGTAGCTTAGACGACCAAAATAGTTTAAGCCTACCTTTATCATAAGTATTTATGAAAATTAGCTATTTGTTGAACTCAATTAACTGCTTTAAAACATAGGTTCTACACACTTATAAGTAAGGGTTTGCAAGGTGTTAGTAAACAAGTTATATCTTCCATTCTACTTAATTCCGTTGATTTACTTCGAATTGACTTGCCTGGAGTAACTCTATTACTTCCTGTTATACTTCATGCTATAGAAAAAATAATTCCTGACAGGTTAGAGTTTTATTATAAATACTTTTTAAGCCTCGCGCAACTTAATTGCATATATTATTAAGTATTTAAAGTTCAAATCTAAATAATAAAAGTATTGAAAATTTCTATTTTAGACTAATAAAGGTTTTTTTTGTTGTTAATTTAGTACTTTGAATACCTAATTAGTGTAGCACTTTTGGTTTTTTATGAAAATAAGAGCATATTTTCAGGTAGTTTTGATATCAGATAAAGCAACTATGATTTAATTCTGTCTGTAGTGTTTTATAATGTCTTTCAGCAAGTTTTCTTTTCACAGTTATATAATGAATCGATTTTAAAATTATGTTTTTTAAATTTATAAAAAAAAGAAAAGGACTCGTTGCATAATGATTCAAGCTTTTGAGTTTTTAGTTAAAAATTAGCATTTTTTCTTGTTTATGATACATTCGTTTACACATTTTGTTATCAGTTAGAACATAAAATATTTATACAAACAGTACATTTATTAAACGAGTTGATAATTTTTTAAGAGAGCTGATAGCATTCAAACAGTTTACCAATGTAACTCACATGAGGAGAAGTTGCATTCATCTTCTTGTTTCTATCCTACCACTAACTCTTCAGTTTGCGAAAACTAAACAGGTTAATAGTTTTAAAAAGTTGTACTAAGCAAAATTGTATTTTTTGTGTCTTTTACAAAACCGAACAATGTTACTTTAATCTGTGTGTATCTTAAGTAAAGTAAAGGCTTTGAATATAGAAAGTTAATACATTTATAGGTATATATATATATATATAATTTTTAAAACAATTAACTTAAAAGTTTTAGGAAATAATCTTTTTATTACTATAAAAACTATTTGAAAGCGGTTTTTTTAAATTGAAAAATTTAAGATATTTTTCACCAAAATGAAAGAAAAAACAATATAATTCCGTAATTTTTGATTAAAAGCTGTTCAGTGACAAATTAAAAATAGGTTACGTACAAGTTGTTCATGTTTTATTAAAAATATTACTGTGAAAGTTTAAAGAACTGGTTTAACATTGTAGGAGGTAGATTTTTTGTGAATAAGTCTTCTTTTGCCTTTTTAGTTTGCGCTTACAATAGAAACCTATTAATTTCTTTCATTAATCGCTTATTTCTAAAAATTTACTTTGAGTTTGAAAACAGTAAAAAGCAGTAGGCAGTTGAGTTATTAGTTTGAAAATTAATACCAACTATAAAAAAATATTTCTCTACGCCCTTAACGCAAATTGATTTACTACAAAATACAACTTCAACATATTCCAAAGTTAAATAAGTTAAAGTATTACCCCAAGGTTTGAACACTTAAAACAATGAAGCTGGGTCATAAGTTTTGCTTGATCGTTGTTTAAATAAATGACAAATTACTAAATTTTATTTATTATTGAAGCTTTTGAATCTTTTAACAACATTTTTGGCATTGAGTTTAAATGTTTGGTTTCTAAGTAATATCTGGTATTTATATTTGATAAAAATTTAGGTAGTTCTAGTAAATGTTCTTACTATTTTTAAATTTATGTATTTTTTTCTAAAAAAAATAAAATCTATGTTGCATAATTATGTTTAAATTACCTACTATTAATTTTAATTTAACTAATAAATTTTATTTTTTTGTTAGTTTTTTTGCTATATGTTTTAAATTATGTAGGAACCAAGTGTCAATTCAGCAGAAAATGGCTATTTAAATGATTTGGATTTTAATTCAATGAGAAGAAGAGTTTTAGATTTACTAACTGGTGCTCTTCAAGCTGAAGTAGATCCTATAAACACACAACTAATTTTAGGTTTCAGATTCTTGTGTTTAAAAATAAAATAATCTATAGTAGATTTTGAAAGGTATTAGCATTTTGTTTACAGTTTTTACCTGTTGTTGTCCAATACTAAATTTGTTATTTATACTTTATTAAATTCTATACTATTTTTTATTTTTGCTTTTGTTATATTATTACAGATTAACAATTTTAAAATCAGCTTTGCGGTGAAACAGTCTAATTGTGTTCCTCAAAATAATTAAGTTTTAGTTATACAATATTATACATTTTTAAAGAGTATTAAGTTTATATAAACTAACCTTAGAGTATTAAAGAGACTTTTAGTTAATAAAAGTTTTTTAAATATTTTAATGATAATAAAAACAGGTGCGTTGTTGATAGGATTACAAGATTCTGCAGTTTTAGAATCTTCAAATAGCAAAATAGTTAACACAACTACACCCCCTGGCACTCCACTAAAAATAGGTAAGTTTTTTGAATTAAAGTCGTATATTTTAATAATAAATTGAGATAAGTGTTATGAATTTATGATACATTTAAATAACTTGTGTTTGAATAATTATTGTGTTATGTTTGAAAAACAGTAGTTTAAAATAAAAGCTTACAAATAGTATATGGTTGTAGTATGGATCACAAAACTTGAAAGTATTTTAGTACCTATTAAGACGAGACTTTTTCAATTTTTTTTTTATAATATTTAAGTTGTCGCTCAAAAAGCATTATTTTATTGTGACTATTCATAAAAAAAACAGAAACTTGCAATGGGTTATTTGTGCAAATCTTATTGCTAGTGACACGTAAACTTGAATCGCAACCATGGAAATATGACGTAACAATTTCACTCGCCGCGCTAGAGCTTATTAGTGGACTTGCTGAAGTGAATGTTTTTTTTTAATTTGTAATGAACAAAAACGTTTAAAATATCAAAAGTAATTAAACTAGAAAATAAAATCTAAATCTAATGGAAGTTACACAACTAATAAATATTTCTTAAAACTAAAGATTGAAATGAAGAACAAGGATATGGAAGAGTGTCTGAGATGCGCCAACAATTTGTGCGAGTACATAACAAGTCAGTGTGAACGACCGAGGCTTCACCACAAAAGGGAGCTGCATAACGTCATCGTATCTGCGTACCACACACTCGGCCACTGGCTCGTACATCACCCGAGTTTGATGAAAAATCAGGTTAGTTGGTAAGGTGCGTGTAAGGACGCTATGTGTGCTTATTTTTTGTTTTAATTTCACAGAAATGTTTGAACAATGTTTTGGAAATAGTCGAACTCGGCGTATCAGGTAGCAAGTCAGTTCAGAAAGATTCAGATGAAAGCATCACGAAATGTGAGAAGCAAATAAATCCTATTTCGAAAAGAGTGTCAGAAGCAGCCGAGGAATTACTTGTGCAGTTGGTATTTGTTTTTAGTTAACATCAGTTCAATTTTTTTCTTTTAAATATATATTGTAATTAGGCTTTAAAATGATATGTTTAGCTTATTGTGTACTATACTAGTTGTAGTTTATTAAAAATGTGTTTAACTAATCATTGACAAAAAATCTGTATAAACAAAAAATAAGTTTACATATTTATAAAATTTATCAATTAAATACTTTTGTACGTAGTTAAGTATGACAATAGTTTAATTGCTTAAACTAAATGATTTTACATAAGTTTACAAAACTCTGAAATACAGATTATTTGAGTTTGTTGGCGATTATCCTTCAAGTTATGCACCTTTGACTACATGCAGCTTGCTAGATGAAAAAGAATTGCTTCGTTACACAATTTTAAAAGAGGAAAAGCTGACTTGGCACGATTCTGTTTGTAACTACCGTTACTTTGGTCTTAGAAGTGGGGTTTTAGTTGCTCTGTTAGAACATAATGCCAACGGACAAGGTAATTTTTGTTCTATAGTATTTTGATTAAATTTGCTTATAATATGTATTATTTTTAAAGTTTGAAACTATAATAGTTTATTTTCATACAATTAAAATATTTTTTATGAAATAGTTAAAAAGTTTGAACTTAATACAAATCATGTAATTATGGTTACTTCTATTGTGACAAAATTCAACTAAATAAATATTTCTTTTTAGAAAATTCACCAAAAGTAACCGTAATTACGCGTTCTAGCCAAGGAAAAAAAGTTTACACATTTCAGTTGCAACAAGTCCCGAGGTAAATCTACTATAAAAATTAGAAAAAAAACGCTGACAAAATTCTATAAAATATATTTTTAAAACTATATATAGTTAAAAAATAAGTTGTATGCTGTAAACGAAATAGAACAGTTAAAGATCTTAACAAAATATTAAATTTTGTTTTACTAGACATGACCTAAAAGATGAAGAATCTTTTGTTCAATCATACCCGCGACCTTCTTCTTATATTGAAAAAACAGAAACTCAGAAGCTAAAAAAACGATACTTTCCCACTCAAGTTGATTCCATTCCACTAGTAGAAGCTGATTGCGCTATACCTCTACTGAAACATGTGCCAAATAATCAAGTTAGTATAATTAATTGTAATTAATGTAAAAAAGCTTGTGTTGTTTAATACATTAAATAATAACAAGCTATAACGTTTTAAACTTTTTTAAATTACCTCTTTATTTTCTTATAGTGTTGGAATTTTTATTACTACTCTAATAATAACATACTTTTTAAGATAAATATCTACTAGGTGTACTAGTATTTTAATTTTTTACTTAAAAATTTTATTACAACAATTATAACCTATTCATTTCTCTTAGCAATAATTTTTTCTTAACTAAACTAACTATAAGTATATTTACCAGCAACGTAAAAGCCTACAAATACTCAGCAATTTGATATCAGAACAGGAAAAACATGAAGCACTAGCGTTTAAGTTGGTGTTATATTTTCTAGATTAAAATTTTTTAGTTTTTATTTTAGATAAGCAATTTATAAGTTAGTGTTTAATATATTTTTAGAAAGTAAAAATATTTGTTTTGAATTTTTTAGACTTTTGTAGCCTTGCTTTTAAGCAAATGAAAACATTTTTAGTAGTTTTTAAAGCCTTAAGAAAATAATAAATCTAAACTAGCAGTTTTTATACTCATTATAAATATTTTTTAAGTTTGTAAAAATACAAGAATGAATATATTCATTTTTTCACAAAAATTTGAAACTTCAATCTTTTTGAATCGATATAACATTTATTTTCTTATAATTTGCCTTCGATAATTACCAATAATAATTAAAGTGTTTCTAAATGTTATGTTTAATGTACTTATATTGTTTAAAACAATTAACTGTTTTACGTATATCTGTCCAAAAATTAATACTTATCTAAATACTCAATTTTTCAAGTATTTTATCACTGGTATATTTCTTGTTTTAAGTGATTTCCAGCTAATCAAAATTTTTGAATTTTTCAAAATATTTTATCTATAATTTGAATAAAGTTTTTCATGTTTGCCTTAACTGTCTTTCAAACTTAACCAATTTTAAGTTTATAGTTTTATGAAAAATTTTAAGTGTCTTACTTTTTATTGTTTAAATTTGTAAGAACTTGATAATTTTAACTTAGTTTTATATTTAGGTAATTATATTTGTAAAATTTCTGCTTGATTTTAATAGTAATAAAACATACTAATTTATTTATTATGTTTCTACAGAAACTCAAAACCTTGTCAAATGCCAGAATGCTATCAACCTGAAATAACCAAATCTCATCAAAGTGCCAGAATGCTTCTATCACATCTTAATTTTATATCCTTAGATAATATCAACCCAGCAATGAAAAAAATTAATGAAGTTTTTATTTGTTTTATAAATTCAGTAACTTATTTTAATCCATTATATGGTAATTAGTTTCACACAAATAAGTTTGACTTGTATGTTTAAACAAGAAATAAAATTACAGCATGGACCTTATTCTGTCATGATTAATGAGAAAAACACTCAATTTTCTAAAGACTTACGAAATTTTGACAGAATACCAACAAGAGTCCACAATACAGCGTTTGTATTTTATGTCGCTAATGACAATACTACAGCAGCGCAGGTAAATTGTTCATTGTCGAAATAACACCTTTAACAAGAGCAACTGTATTTTTTTGCAATAGCTGTTGCTTTATATTTCCAAACCTAGTTTTTAAAAAAATGTTTGTTTTTTAAGAAAAGTTATTTTAGTTAATTAGTTTTCTTTTTTATTTTTTGAAAAGTTCTCATTTTTCTTGATTGTAATATAATATGCATTCATTTAGTTTTTATAACTTTAACGAGAACCAAATTGTTAACTTAATATTGTATTTTTTGATTAGCATCAAGTTTATGTTGATTATTAGGTGTTATCAAATGCAAGCAAAAAAACTGTTGAACTAAATCCAGTTTTTAGGGAGTTTTTGTTGTCATTAGGATGGATTATTAATGCTAACAATATGACGAGTTGGTGTGGAATGCATTACAAAAATAATGAAAACTATGTCCCTGTAAAATTAGGTCAGCTTGACAAACTATAATAAGAGTACACCGTTTTACTGGAACACATTTGAAAAAATATTTACTACTATTATTTAGCTTTAAAAATAAAAGTTTGATTTATAGCTGACATAATAATATTATTATTAAATATATTTTATAGAAAACGTAGACATAGATAAAAATGTTGGAGTTTTAAATGGTGAAAAATTCTCATTACATTATGCAAACTCCGATTGTGAATTGGCTTTTATTGTTCCTACAAATAGAGAATTAAACGAGAATACAGAAGAACTAAACGATGAAAAGTTAACTATTGAAAAAAATAAACTTAAGCTAGACTTCATCGACGGCGTCAGCATTACTTCTAATCCACAAAATGTAAGTTTCAAACGAAACTACTCAGGGTTTATATTTTTAAATAGACTTATTTTAAAAATGAGTCTAAAATTGGTAAATCATTGCAATCAAACAGTCAAAATAATTAAATACCTAAACTATTTATACTTAGACATCATTATATTAATTTCCAATTAGTATATTCCATAACAAAAATTTTTATATGTTTCATTTTTCTTATAGAGTTTTCTTATAAAGAGGTAGTTCAAATTGGTCTTTATACTTAGATTAAGCTATATATCTTAATATAAGTTCTGTAAATTTCTTTTTTAAGATTGTAAAATGCTACTTAGGTATACAGTAACACCCTTACTTTAAAATTGTTAAATACAGGAAAGTCCTTCAAGTTTATCGGAAAACACTACTATTCACCAAACAGTAAAAAAATTAAGTTCCGTACATAGACCCCACTTCAGTAATGTAGTTGACAGTAGAATTGCGGTTTTTTGGTGTGAAAACTACGATGTGATAGGTTAGTAATCATATTTAAATGAACATAATCTTTATGACTTTTCAATTTAGATTTGTTAAGTTTTTTTTTTGCAGTCTTAAAAGTATATGCTTCTACTGTTATCTAAAGTAATCTTCCCTGAAATAATTTAAAACTCCCACATATACCTAAAATTACTTGAGCTAACTAAAGTGATTAGACATATTGTTTTTTCTTGGCTTTTGAGATATTATGTCAGGCTATGAACATCCAAATGTTATAGTCACAGTTGCTTTGTTTGTTAAGCGTAATTATTGTAAGCATATAAGTATATAACAATAATTTAATGTTATATTACTAGTAAGTTTATGCGGAATACACGTGAGTCTGGTTATATATTTTATTAAATTTTTGTACAACACAAAAAAAGTATATAATGTAATAACAATTCTTAACATTAGTAATAACTGAAACAGCCGTTATGAACTTAAATAATTTAGTTATGAGTATAAAATCTAGTCTTTTATATAACAAGCGTTGACATAGCAAGACGGATGTCTTTTTTTTTTTTCTTACATTGAAACTTGTTTTTAGGAAGTTTGAGTATCGATAAAAGTGTAAGCATTTTATATTGCACAGTTTTCAAAAAAATCAAATTTTATTTTAGATTTTATTGTTTAAATTTCTATCTAGTTGACTAAGCTTTATTTGTTATATGAGTGTTTGTTTAATGTTTTTAAAACAGAGCTCATGTTGTTTTTATAAATATAAAGCAGATAATGTACTATAATATTGAAAAAATGTAATAACATATTTATTCATCAAACAAGATTATATTATAACTATCGCAATACATTTTTAAATTTTGCTGTTGTAGTTGAGTTTTTATATATAGGTTTGCCATAGAACCTAGAAACCTAGATTTTGAGAAATTTTGAAAAAAAAAAATCTGAAAAAGTCTGCAATTTTGAACAAAAATCACTAATATGGAAAAAATAAATAAAATGTAGATAAGATAAAAATGATCTGTCATATTCAATATATATTTTTTCATTTTATTATTTTATTTATAGTAAAACACATTTAAAGTAGCGATGCAGTATCTTATCAACATTTTTATACTGTTTAAGACAGTTTTCTTATCTTAAATCTTGTTTTCTACTAAATGGACAAAAAAAAACTTGTATCTTCAAATACCTGAATTCAGAAAACTTGAAGAGAAGTTTAAAAAAAATATTGCTAACCTATATACAGGGTTGCCTCAAAACCTGGAATGCTCCAAAAAAACTTGGAATTTGACAATTTAGGCTAAAAAACCTGGAATTTGAGAAAGTTTAAAAAAACCTGGAATTTTTAATAATTACCACTAAAAAACCTGGAATTTTGAACAAAAATGACTATAAAATCTAGAATGTTAGACAATTTTTTCATGTTAAGTAGTTAAATTTTGATTAGAAAATATATCATGTAGATAAAAAAATTTTTGTCATCATCAAGTTTTTTTTTACTAACAAACACATTTAAAGTAGCTTTACAGTATCTTCTAAATGTTGTTATACTACTTAACACATTTTTAACCTTAAACTTAACTTTAAAATAAAAATGTACCCAAAAACGTGTACTTTCAAAAATTTAGAAAAAGTTCAGAAGTCCTGGAAGAAATTTCCTAAAAATTAGTGGCAACCCTGTATATATAGTTTTTTGACTGTTATTATTTTCTTTAAATGTGTTGTTATATTGCAGTAATTACTATGAAAAATTTAGACAACAATCATTATATAAATAATAAATTTGTAAGTTTAAAATTAATTTTATAAAAATGATAATCATGCTTTTATAAAAGAGGACATCAAAGTAGAAAACTACGAGAAGTTTATGTCGACTAATGAAAACTACCATCATAATAATACTTCCAAGTATGTTTGATATCTTCTCTATATAAAACGTTTTAATTTAATGTATTTTTTTTTTTAGCTAAGCTTAATTTATACATAGGCTATTGTAATAAGTTTTGTTGTTATTTTCAAATTTTTAATTAAGACATATACTTATCGGTTTCCATTAATGATAGCTTTATTTTTTAGCTTTTGTACTAGATACTTTACTTATTATCGTAAATATAGTAAACATTTATTTTTATTAAGAAGTTATTTTAAGAATAATTCAATATAATCTAATTTATGATTAAAATAGATTAATCTTGTACTTCAGATTTGTAAAGTTGACGTAGATTAGTTGCTGTTTGAGGCTATAATTAATAAGGAAAAAATTATTAAAAAAAAATTTGGTTATAAAAAATTAAATTAAATCATCATTTAAAATAGATAAATAAAGTAATCTTGTTCAAATATATTATTAAGTTTTCAACGTTTAAGCTAGTTTAAGTTATGACTATTTATTTATTGCCACAATTAAAGTTATAAAAAACATTTCAGTGAAACTCCTTCTATAATGATACACCCGCTAGAAAGTGGATTGTTTCTTATCAGAGTCAATCAGAACAATACAGCTGGTAAATGTGGGTACGCCTTACCTCTACTGTCTGGTTCTGTTGTCAACCGTAGATGTCTTGGTAAACTTTTGATATGTAGTTATGATTATTTATAATTTCTATGTTTGGTTTTATTTTTCTTTGTGATAATTGATCGACTAAATTTTAATAAAACCTATTCGTTTTTAATGTACGTTTGCACTTATTTTTTAACTAAGTTTAAGACCAAACTACTAAAAAGGTTAACCATTTAAAGCTGCTTGTTAAACAAACAGTCAATTGCAACCTTTATTGCTAACTATAAATAAAATATTTTTGATAAGCTCGTAAACTTTTATTGTTTGTTTTAATATTGTAAATCAGTAAAATTAATATTACACACTAATCTGTACGGATTTAAATTTATCAGCATAAGTTTAAATGTTATTGAAGTGAAATACAGTGTAGAAATATCACTACCAATTTAGGTCCATCAGTCCGTCAACTTTTGATCAATATCAGCAAAAGACAGAGGCTGATCTCAACCGACTACAACAGTCCCCACGTGAGAAGGAAGCAGAAGCTGCTCGACATAATAAACACGCATCAGCACAAATGCATGCCTGCAGACTTCTATACTAGAATTTTCGATTCTGACTACATTCATTACAATGAAAGCGCTCTGAAAGTTATATAAACTTGTTGGACTGTTATTTCAAGTTTAAGCAGTACTATTACTAAAAAGTTAGAAGTCATTTAGCACCTTTTGCTATACAACTCAAAATTTAAATACAGTGTTACGTGTTATTTGAAAAGAGTAGTTATTTTTAGGGTTTTTATAAAAAATGTTGTTCGTTGCGGTACGTATACTTTTAAAAGTTTTTGAAATCTGTTAAATCAGTTTTTGTTTATAGATTAAGGATTCACAGTGTACTAAAAAAATAAAAAAATTATAAAGTTTCTTTCGAAGTAGTTTTATTAAATTTTATAAGTTTTCTATTAAGGCTTACTTAACATAAACTTAACTTTATATTGTTTATAAATTGCTTTAATGGTTTAATGTTGTGAAGTTATATATATATTACTTTTTATTATATATTTTGGTTTCAAGAAAACAAATAGACAGATCTCAACTACTGGAGGAGAAATAATGAATTTATTCTTTCAAAAATTTATTTTACAAACTAAGTTTCGGTCAAAGACCTCGTCAATGCTTAAATAAATCTAAAAAAGATATGTGACAGTCATGGAAAATAGCGTTTAAACAATTAAATTAGAATAAAACCAAATTTTTACTTAACATTTTTACTTAAGAAACTAAACAAATCAAATTTTAATATTAAGACTGAGTTTTAGGTGAAGTTTAAATTTAAATTTAGCTAAGTTTTAAAATCAATATAAAAACAATAATAATAATAATAAAAGCTGTATGTAGCTTTCTTTTTTCTTCTAGTTAATTTACAGAGCAAACTTAGCTAAAATTTAAACTTCACCTGAAGCTCAGTCTAAATATTAAAATTTGATTTGTTTAGTTTCATAAGTAAAAATTTTGAGTAAAAATTTGGTTTTATTCTAATTTAATTGTTTAAATGCTATTTTCCATGACTGTCACATATCTTTTTTAGATTTATTTAAGCATTGACGAGGTCTTTGACCGAAACTTAGTTTGTAAAATAAATTTTTGATAGAATAAATTCATATATTACTTTATATAAGAAATACTTTTATTGCTTTAGAAATTTTTCAGTATATACCTACCCTAAACTAACTAAAAGTGATTTAGTTTGCATCAGGTTGTTAAGCTTTAATTTACTTAGAATTTTGTATTAAATGCATAAATACTTTTTTCAATTTCTCTACTGTACGACTTTTATTTTTAAACTTATTATTTTTAATTATTTATGTGAGTAATAACAAATCTATTTCAGTTACTTTTAAAATATCTAAATGTCTTTTAAAAAATATTTTATGCATCATCTTGTTTGCATTAGACATGTCTTTTTTTTAATGTAACAACTAATGTCTTTTACGTTATATTTTAATTACATATCAATGATTAATTTTATATAAGTTATTGTTATGATTTTTATTAATCTGAATAAAAATTATTTAAAATATCTAAATGCTTAACAGTTAAATCCATTGGATAACCCTTTTCAGTCATAAAAATCTTTTTTAGCTCTGATTTAATAACTTGGCTGTTACCTTTTTTAACGTGGTAATAACAAGGATTTTTTTTAATTAGTTTTTTTTCAATCTTATTTATTTAGTTAAAACCATTGTTCAAGATAATTTTTTATATATCGATTTTTTTTTGTGCAATACTTATGTTTTGTTTTATCGCTCTACTTTTTTTTCACCAAGACCTTCAAGCTTTTATCATATATAATAAAATTTTAAAGATTTTAATCTAATTTTATTATTCAATACACTAAAAAGGTCAAAGTTTTGTTTTATTTATGTACCTTGTTTTTTAATCTAATAAATTAAAGTTTTCGTTTAAATAAATCATATCTTTTCAAAATTGATATAACTTTATATAATTTAAAACTTACGTTATTTATCTTAGTTCATAAAAAATAGATAGTATTGTATTGTTTCAAAGTACTATAATCTTTTAAGTAATCTTTGCGCCAAATTAAAAGATCCTTGAATTTTATTCAATTTAGGATAGTATTAAAAGTTATGACAATTAGTATTTTGGAAATTCAAAAAATTAACTTTGTTAACATATTAAAAAAAGTACAACAACCTTAAATATTATCTGATAAATTCAACCTCTGTCAAATAGTATAAGCAAAATATGGTTACATGACAATTCAAATTCGGACAACTCAAATTCCAACAATTCAAATTCTTAAAAAAATATTTAAAATACTATATCTGAATAAATAATATAAATTAAAGAAAAATAAAAAATACATATGTAGATCTTATTAATATCTTCCAGCCACTTTTTTCTATTTTGTAAAATTTAAAAAAAGTTGCAACATATTTTAAGATTGCTAAAAATAATTTTTTTTTTGCTTTGTTCAAGCCATATCTTAAAAAACTTTAAATGTTTTGCCAAAAAAAAAAAATGGCTTGTAGATATTAATATAAGCTACATATGTATTTTTATTTTTAACAAATATACATTACTTATTTATTTGTGTGTGGCCGTTGCAATGTTTTTTTTAAAGAATTTGAATTGTCCGAATTTGAATAGTCGTGCACCCGAAAAATATTTACCTTTTTTTATGAAAGTTTTTTTTTCTGCTTAAAAATCTTAATAACAAAAATAGCATCAGACAGCTTATTTGTATAATTCAAAAAGAGTTTTTAATTAAAGAAATATAAATGCTGTAGCAACTACAGTACAATTACTGTAATTGATTATCGCGTTTAGATTATACTACGTTTATAATAAAATTGATGAAATTTAGAACAAAAAAGTCTTAAGCTTATTTGAGGGGAGTTTTGAAACTTACATTAGATAATACAAGAAAATTTTGAAAACTAAATAGGATCTGGATCCAGTAGATTACTACTAAAAACTTTAGCAACTTCTCTTGAGTTCTAAATTTTGAAATTATAAACCGAAAAATAACAATAAAAAAGGAATGTATTTTTAAAAACTGAATTATTATTTACTTTACGACATTTTTTGCCAATATTAAGTCTTATATACCAAAAAAGCTTCAAGCAAAAATTTGTTTTTCAATCTTGACTTGATATTTGTATACTGACATTAGGATGCTAAAAAAAGGCTAACAAAATTTTAAATTCAGTTCTTAAATCCAATAAACTTTAAAAACAATCCTTTGTATTGTTTATATACACCAGCTGATCACATTAACCATCTATTAAAGTACTTAATCCCACCAATCAAAAATTTAATCATATTTAGAGACGTGTCTAGACTTTTTTCAGCGGGGTTGCACAATTTTTAGTTCAATAATAGAGTATTTTGTTTACTAGCTTTTTTATAATATACTTTAGAAAAAGATGACTATCTACTACATAACTATTCAAAAATTCTCATGTACACAAAAATGATAATCATTTTAGTTTGTTGAACGAACAAAAAAAAGACGCTCAAAACATTTGGTCCTAGAACCTGGTGCACGAAGAACCTTTCTCTTAATGGGTAGAACATCTCTCATACCTTTAATGTCTTGTGAAAGATAAGAATTCAAACTCTAACAGTTTGAAAGTACCAGTAAAATAAAATACAAAGTCTTAATAAGTAATCCAGTCCTTTAATTTATGGTTCAATAATCTAAATACAAACTTATGTCCTGTATTTATTGACAATGTGAAAATTTTCCTCCCACTGTAAAGCTAACAGGATTAACGAAATATTTTATGCATAAGAAAATAAAAACAAACTACTTATCAAAATTAGTAATTAACTTGTCTTAATATTATAAAAACATATTAAATGCTTTGTAAATATATTATTTAGTTAAATAGTTAAGCTAAATATTAAATCTAAATCAAAAACAAATCATATATTTGAAAACAAACTAACAGCAGACGTGAACAAATATTTTACAACTTGACTAAAAAAAAACAAATTGTAAGATTTAAGCTTTTAAGTGTTGTAAAAATAAAAACAATATGTGATTAAATCAATAGTTTCCAAAGTTAAAAATTAAACTCTTTGAGTTGTAAAATTGTTCAAATATAGTTTCCTAAAACACTCTTGATTGGCTGATTTTGAATAAAAAGTTTCTTTTATCAAATTGTGCAACTTTCGTAGTTATAAAATTTTTACATTGTTTATACATTATTTTTTCCAAACACAACTTATAATTTTACGTCATTTTTGAAGTACTTCTTTTAGAATTTGAAGTAAACTTTACTATACATCAAATATAAAACATACAGATATTAAATTTTTTATCAAATTTTTTATTGATTTTTATAACAAACATATGTTCAATCACTTTTTTATTACGTTTATTCCAGTTTTTTCAGGGGTCCCACAGGAAACAGGAACCTTACTAAAAAACGTCCCTAATCATATCCATACGCTAAGAAAGAGCTACAGAACAAAATACTATAGTATATAATCTTACTTAATAAGTATTTTTAAACCGAACTTTTTTTCTAATTGAACGAGAAAAATTGGTTAGTTGACAAGAGATAACTTAAATTAGTTTGAAGTATGTTAACTGACATAGTTCTAATATTCAAAGTTGAACACATACGTTTGAAAAGAAAGAGAAAAGTAAGCAATGAAGAATTTTGTACAGCAAAACAAACTGATCTTCATGCTTATGTTAATTTATTAACTTTTGATCAGACATTAGCCAAGTCAATAATTAAAGTTCAGACTTTAGCCACATTAGCTTGTTGTAAGAAAACTCAGAAAGACTGGGGGAAACTAAAAAAAAAAGCTTCTACTTCTATAAGACTTAACCTTAGTGACCTAGGACTTACGGGCTATTTTGCACTTTAATCTTTAAAAATTTAATAAAAGTTGTGAGGAGATCATGCAGATTGCAATTTAAGATTTTGTTTTATTGATAAAATCTTATTTATTAACGAAGAAGTATAAAGCATCTTAAAGCTAACTTGATTTCCACTTTCTAAATGTCTTGTCCACTTGGACGGAAAGACCACAAAAATTTTGGATGTCAGTTGTAAAAAGAAACGGGTGACTATAATAGTCTCTAGTATCGTAATGACTAAATTACTATTAGTGCCAAGTACACGTAGAAAGTCTAAAGGAAAGTTTAGCACAGTAGTCTCAAGTGCTATAAAGAACGAACTTGACAGTTAATGCACATTAGATATTTTTGGAGTGGTTCTTGACACCACTAACAGCAAAACATAAGTTAACAGAGGTGTTTATTTTCTACTTCATGTAAAACATTTTATAGCCTGCTTGTCGTCACTACATTTGTGAGGTGGCATTGAGAAATGTCTAGAACTCTCAGGAAATTATTACATCTTAAGCTTAAATTATAAGTATTTAGAAACATTTACGAGACAACTAGAGTAAAACAAATAAAGTTGAAATGTCACCTTTTTTAAGAGTAGATTATTCTCAAATAAAAACTTACTGACTTTTACAATAAAAATTA
This sequence comes from Thalia democratica, assembly GCF_965202585.1. Classification (NCBI taxonomy): domain Eukaryota; kingdom Metazoa; phylum Chordata; class Thaliacea; order Salpida; family Salpidae; genus Thalia; species Thalia democratica. The sequence goes on along the minus strand of NC_139166.1, from coordinate 44,290,465 downwards.
ATAAACATAGTTTTTTAGATAAGGCTATTACAAAGTTGTTCAATTATTTCTATTTTAATTAGAGCCTGACTGTAACGTCAAACGAATCATAAAATCAGGTAGACATAAACTAAATCCCTGGAGTGTAACTTGGTAACCTAAAGAATTTTTCGTACACCAGGTCCTTAGACATAACTTTTTTATATCAAGTAGTGTACAATTCGATAACGGAACGGTTTTTTTGACCAGGTTCTAGGACCGTATATTTTAGGCTTTTTTTGTCGTCCAAAAGATATTATATATACAATGTAAAACATTCCTTTAAACTGGTTTTTCTGTACACATTAAAAATGTTTTCAATGACTCAGACTTTAAAAAACTCACCAACTTTTTTTTGTATTTTCCATCATCTGTAGCATCTCAATCTTATAATTTAAAAATAATAATAAAGTTGTTTGCCTATTTTATGTAAAATAAATATTTTCTAAGAAAAGAAGAAACATTTTTCACTAATATCTAAGTAGTAAAAATTAAAAAGAAAAGAAACAAGTGACCTCAGATGAAAAAGAAGCAGAAGTTGAGTCGTTTTATTTATTATAGATTGTTTTCCAAAAGTACATTCAATATTCAATATTGTTTAATTAAAAAGCTATGTATTCTGTTTAACAGTATTAGCTTAGTAATGTTGTATAACATAGTGTTTTTATTTTTCAGCTTTAGTTTTGCGTATAGATAGATTTAATATTTGTTTGGTTCAATTAAGTTCGTTAAAATGTTTTGTATTTGCTTAGTTAAATTATACAAACCATATAAAAAGTTGATTTTTTAGGTATATTAGATTAAAGATTAATTAAATTAACTTAGTTTAAGTAATTCGTTGTATGTAAAGTCTACTTCTTGATTGTGTTCTTTCGTTCAAAAACTTTTTTTTTTCCTTATATCTATTTTTACCATACTATTTATAGTGGGAACAGATCAAATATGCACGAAGGCATTTTGCACGAAGAGACACTTTTGCAAGAAGATCTTTTTTCACGAAGGGAAGTTTTTGCTCGAAAAAATAAATTTCGAACGAAGACACTTTTGCACGAAATGTCACTTTTGCACGATGACACTTTGCACGGAGGGTCACTTTCACACGAATGATCATATTTTCACCAGAGTATAAAAAAAAAGTAATACAATAAATAAAAAATAAACTAATCAATAGACAAAAAAAAACAGTTACTGACCGAGGGTAAGGGTTAGGGAGACACGTTCAAAATCCACCCGCGATCAAAATCCACCCGATCAAAATCCACCCAGTCAAATTCAAGAACCGCTTACCGAACGAGGGTAAGGGTTAGGGGTATTAGTGATAGTGAAAAAAAAAAAAAAAAAAAATCAAAAATTATATAAAATAAATAAGTAAACAAATAAAATGTAAAAAAATCGGGTGGATTTTGATAGTACACCGAAATTTAAATAAAAAAGCTTAGAAGACGAAACGTAAAACTGTAACTGTATTTTAATTTTTTTTTTCTGCAGCAAAAATTTTTAAAACTATTTAACTTGACTCGGTAAATAAAGCAATACTTCTGTAGATACTTAAACATAACTTTATATATACCGTTGAAAAAAAAGTTATAATGGTATACTATCAAAATCCACCCGCGTTCCAAACCCACCCAATTTTACAGTTTCACATTTACAGATTTATTTTAAAGATATATGAAGTTATGTTTAAATATCTACAGAAGTATTGCTTTATTCACCGAGTCAAATTAAAAGACTTTAAAATAACTTTAATGCGAAAAATAAAAATCTAGTTAAAGTTTTACGTTTTGTCTTCTAAGCTTTTTTATTTAAATTTCATAGTGTACTCTAAGTTTACTTATTTAGTCTTTTTGAGTTTTTTAAAACTTTATGCTAAAGAATTCAAAAAGATAAAACTAAAGTATCAATAAAGCTTCATTCTTAAAGTTTTTATAAAATTGAATCATAACTAAGTTTAATTTTATAACTAAAGTACTACAAAGAATTAATTTGACAATCTTTTATTTTTGATACTTTAATTTACTTAAAAAAAAAAAAAACAGCAATTATTGAATTTTTGCTTTTGTATAACTGTTTTAAAAAATATAAAACTCACTTGAATATGTTTTTTAGTTTTAATCTTTCTTTAACAAAAACTAATTATTTTTTTTTTTATAAGTAAATAGTTGCGTTCCTTATAGTCTTTAATGTACAAAAGTTTATTTATTATGTTTCGAATTCTAATTACAAAAACTTTTTGTTTTTTTTAACATTAATTGAAAAATAAAGTGCTTTATAACTATAAATTTTACGAATTGTACGATGAACTCTGAATAAATTATAAATGGTTTTGCTATTTTTGATATAACAATTTTTATCTACAATTTTTTAAAAATATTTTAAACTTTAATTCAATAAAAGTTTTTTGTTTAGTCAAAATCTTAAATTTTGTGAAATTTTTAGTAATAATCATTTTTTTTTATAAGTGTTTCTAAACTTTGTTTTGTTTTAAAAAATGAACATTTTTAACAACCCCTTTTTAAGTTGAAAATTAAAACATTCTAACGACTTTGTTAAAAATACATATATATATATAAATTTCTATACAAGAAACTCTTTTAAAACAAGTATGAAAACAAACTATATTTTGACAGGTAACAGTTGGTTTTTAAATCTAGTTAATTAATTTTAGAACAAGGTTAACTTTAAAAATCAGCTAGATTTTATTATGTTTTGTAATAGAAATTATAATAGATAATAAACTTTATTACATGACCATCAACAACAATTTCCGAGATAACCTACGACAAGTTACGTTATTTTTAGTGCTCATTAGTCAGGTATATTTACGAGAAACTGCTGTTGAGATCTAATCAAGTGGGCTTGAGTGCATATGCACTGAAGCGACCGTTCGTTCGTTAAGTCTGAAAATTAATAACTACTTACTAATAGTAATAGTAGCTACTTATAAATAGTCATGTTTTTAAAAAACTTTTTCTATTTACAATTTTACTGAATTAAAAAAAAAAAAGTTTTAAAATTGACTTTTTTTGTTAAATTTATCGTAAAAAAGGCTTTAGGTAACTGCAAGCTTGATTTCAATACTACATTGAAAGTTTTATGCGGTTTTTGGATAAAAAATGAAAAACACCATAATTGAAAGCAGAAAAATATCTGACATGTAGGACGTATCAAAGTTCACTGCTCATAGTTACATAAATTTAATTGGTATAATTATTAACTAGTTGTAAACTTTTCAAATCAAAGTTGACACTGATTTTAAAAAACGCAATGTTAGATATTATTTTAAATTATAAGTTTTTTCATAATTAATTTTCCAGGTACATCAGCATAACTTTTTTTATTAGTTGTATAGAATAATAATATTATTATATAATATGAGGCACCAAGGTGTTCCTCAAGAGGCAGCCGGCTCAGCCAAGACCACAGCACTTCATCAGGAGCAACGGCGTCAAGCCAGAGCTTGCTTGTTTCTCCCATCCCATACAAATTCATAGCTTTAGTTATTGAATAAATTTAGAAAATTCTCAAAGAGTCTTTTTTTATTTTAGGACAATATATTGTATTTATATTCTTAAATGCTTTCTAAAGTCTTTGATTCTAAACTTGAATATCTTTAGTTTGAACTTCTATAAATAAAAAAGTGTCTTAAAATAAATTTAACCTGGAATCTACACTTTTTAAAAATAAAAACCTTTAAATTTCAGTTTGAGAGACAAAATTTATTGAAAACTGTTATAAAAATTTCTACCACAAGATAAAATCTAGAATTTTGGTTAATTTTTATACAAAAAAACATATAATATACTTATTATTTTACAATAACAAAAAAATTTATTTAGAGTTTTATTTGTTGTAAAACACATTTTAAACAAAATAACATTATCTTTAGAAGTTTTATATCATTCAAAAATTTATCTCAATTAAAGTTTTAATTTGCTACTAAAAAGATACAATAACTTTTTTAATATTGTAAAATACCTTAAGTAAAATTTCTAAAATACTAAGGTGCCTCTGATTTTTGAAAAACCCAAGCTTTTAGAAGAGTTACAGTTGATTTAGTCTTAAATATTTTAATATTTTATGCTTAACTTTGGTTTGCCACACAATCAGAATACTAAACAGGGTTGCGAACTAACCTGGAAAATCACAATTTAGGTTAAAAAAAACCTGAAAACTCTGGAATTTGAGAAATTTTGGAAAAAACGCTAAAAAACCTGGAGTTTTAATGGTTTGTACATGTACTTTAAAAAGATTTCGAATAGATACTAAAAATTTGTCACATAAAAAAGTTATTGTTAAACTTATTTTGTTATAATATCATTTAAAGTAGCTTTACAGTATCTTTTGAATGTTTTAAAACTATTTAAGGCAGCTTTTTATCTTTTATTTAATTTTATACTAAAATTGGACCAAAAAAATTGTTATTAAAAATTCTAAAAGAAATTAAAAAAAGCTGGAAAAATTAAAAAAAAACCTTAGCAACCTTATACTGCGGATATATTTTGAAATTTTTAAAAATATCAAGATAAATCAGGATAGTTGTGTTTTTTGTAAAAAACTCAAGACACTTTTAATCTATGGACATTTTTTTTCTAAATATTGAATGAGATTTGGTTAATCGAGTTTCAATATTTTGTTATATTATATTATCAATATTGTGAAAGAACCTAATTTTTATTGATTTTGCATTGCTTACTTGTAATTATTTCAGCCTTGCTGCTAGTTCTTCATTACTCCTATAAATAACATTACAGTTTTGGTTATAAATGTGAAACTAATATTCAACATGATTAATTTTTTAAGGGTTTAAAAAAACTCAAGATAGTTTAAGGTCACTGAAGATAGTTTTATTTTACACTCAATGAGTGTCAAACCTGTTAACTTAAGTTCTATTATTTCAATTTTGCTATTTTACATTGTTGATTTCAATTGTTAGGTAAAGTTTCTCACCCTGTTGGAAAAATAATACAAATGTATATATATTATATGTTTTGAATTTTAGAAAACAAATAAAGAAATCTTAACTACTAGAGGAGAAATAATGAATTTATTCTTTCAAGACTTTATTTTACAAACTAAGTTTTGGTCAAAAACCTTGTCAGTGCTTAAATAAATCTTATTCAAACAGAATTCTATACTTTCACTTTTCACATTTTACAAAAAAAACACTATTTTCACATTTTGATCTTATTTTATATAGTTTTTACTAAGGTACAAGTTGCTTTTTACAGATTTAAAAAAATCCAAATAATTTTTCAGATATTGCTGGTCAAAGTCAGAGCTAACAATAGGTTTCTTATGGGAGGCACAAGCTAAAACAGCGTTAACAGATTATTTCACTTAAAATCTATCTTCTAGAATTTTTGAGATAACTACTTCAAAATTTCAGAAAGTGTTCCTTGATATATTTAGAAAATTCTGTTGCAAAGAATTAAAAAAAAATTAAAATTTATTTTTTGTTATAAAATTTTTATTTTTTGATAACTTAAAATTTTGTTCCAACTAAATTTTCTAAATATTGCAAGGAACATTTCCTGAAAATTTGAGAAAGTTATCTCAAGAAACGTAGGAGAAGATAGATTTTTAGTGATTTCTAGTAATTTGCTGTTTTAGTTTGCGCCTCCCATAAAGAACCTATTGTTGCCTTCTACTTTTACCAGCTTTATTTCAAAACTATTTTGAATTTTTAAATCTGTAAAATGCATCTTGAAGCTTAGTATAAACTATATAAAATAAGATAAAATTGTGATAAAAGGTGTTTACCACCCCCCTATGCCCTTAAGAAACATAAAAAGTGAAAATTTATAGTTCTGCTCTAAGTGATTTAACAATAAAGTATATTGAGACTGAAACAATGTTTCAAAGAATCTTAAGAAACTTAGCGAGTTTGAATCACTGAAAAAATTGCTTAGTAGATAACTGATAAAAAAATTATGCTCAGTAGGCAATTAATTTGAATATTATTATTATAAAAAATATTTATTTAAAGTTTAATTATTTTGATAGTTGTATGACATATTTAATCTCATTAATAACTTAGAAAGTATTGTGAAAAAAAAAACAAGACTTCTTATGCAATTATTTGGTAATATTAATTTATTTAAAAAAATTTGGCCACACTCAAGTGTATTATGGGCACACTACTGTGTACAATGCACACTGGCTTTTACATTATTGCACCAAGGGATAAAATTAATATTTTCAAGTTTTTTACTAAACTCGGCCTAGTTTTTTTGTCCTAAAGTGTGGCAACCCTCAGATGTTTAAAGTCTTACTTAAGGGCATAGGGTGGAGTAAACACCTTTTTTTGGTTTTTAATCTTATTTTATATAGTTTTTACTAGGCTACAAGATGATTTTAACAGGTTTTAAAAATTCAAAATAATTTTTGAGATATAGCTGGTCAAAGTCGGAGGCAACAATAGGATCTTTATGGGAGGCGCAAACTAAAACGGCAAAAATAGACTATTTCACTAAAAATCTATCTCCTCCTACGTTTTTTGAGATAACTACCTCAACTTTTCAAGAAATGTTCCTTGATATATTTAGAAAATTCTGTTGGAAAGAATTTTAAATAAATTGAAAAAAATAAAATTTATATAAAAAACAAACCGAAAAAACAATTTTTTTTTAGTTTTTTTGTAATAAGAATTTTATTTTTAAAAATCTGTTCCAAAACAATTTTTTTAAATATTGTAAGGAACACTTCCTGAAAATTTGAGGTAGTTATCTCAAAAAACGTAGGATGAGATAGATTTTTAGTGATATCTAGTTATTTGCCGTTTTAATGCCCCCTATGCCCTTAATCTTAGTGACTTAAAAATATCATGTATAAATATGTCCAAACCAATAGCAGTGCTTCTCAAGATACTAAGGGCATAGGGAGTAAAAATTTTTTTAAATACTAAATGTGAAAATGATTCCTATATGAAAGCTTAAAGTATAAATTATAAGTCTGTATTTATAGAATTAAAAATTTTACTTAGTTTTTGAGGTGTAGATTTATAGTAAAAAACATTGTCTTTAATTGTATGGACTTCAATTTTTTTATTGTCAGTTTTCTTTGAATTTTTAAAATTCACTAAAAATCTGTCTTTTCCATCATTTTTTGAGCTAGCGACCTTAAATAATAAGGAAACCTTCCTCTTGTAGTTTAGTTTTGTATAAAGGGCATAGTGAATAACTGAAGATTAAAGTACGGAGTGAATCATTAGTGAAAATTTTGATTATGCATGAAGATTAATGAGAAAGTTTATTATGCATAAAACACTCATTTTAAATGTTTACTTAATGCTTTCTTAGCTATCCTTTCAAATAAACTTAATAAAAACTGATATTAGTATAGGAAAAATATTAACTAAGTATAAGAATTTAAAATTTTTACTAAAAATAGTTACATCATAAAGAATTGAATCATGATAATCTGTGTAAAGATTTTAATTTTAAATTGAAAAACTTGACCTATTTGAAGTTAAGTTAAATATAAATTGAAATTAATAGATAAGATTTTTAAATAATTTATTGTAAAACTTAATTAAAAAGTAAAAGATTAAAAACAATATGATTACATAACTATTATAATAAAGTTTGAATTTGTTTTTGTATACTTGAAAAATAAATCCTTGTTGAATTAAGTGAATTTAATAATAATGTAAAATATCTGAAACACAACAAGTATAAACATATAAACTAAAATGAGCTCAAGCTCTATTTTTCTATATCCCCTTCAGCTCATTTGAGGAAAATAAACTTAAGGTAAAACAAAGCTAAAATGAGGGAATCTAGATTAGTAACAAAAAGCATTTAATAAAAACTGAAATAAATTCTATATCATAAAAAGATTCAATAAGCTTTAACCATAGGAAGCGCTTTAAAAAAAGGATTTTTTTTAAACACATAAATAATATAACTGTAATAAATAAAACAAAAAACATTACAATTAAAAGCTACACAATTAAACATATCCAATTTAAAGTGAATCCATTCTTGCTTGGTTAATATCACCAGTTTGGACCTGGGGAATTGAAGTCTTTTAACCTACGCAAAGCAAGTGGTACTTTCTTTTTTATGGGAACCATAGGAGCAATAGTGTGCTCTTCTCAACATTCTTATGATCCCCATCAGCTTCATTTGTCTTATCAGTTCTGGTACTATTCAAGTCATCTAAAACATTGAAGGCAAATCAGGAGATTGATGACTTACATTGTTCTCTTGTGAGCTAGGTTAATCTTGATGCCAACCATAAATTGCCTTTGCATCAATACTTGTTGAGATTGGGTTGTACAACCACTAAAACCTTCTATTCCTTTGTGTCAATCTCCGTGAGCCATATTCTCACCACAAATTGATCATGTGGAAGCACCTCTAGTTCTACGCGGATGGCTATTGCTCTAGTTCTGCAGTTGACACCTACTGCTAACGTACAAAGGTTGCAACTTTCTAGCTTTGTGATTGATAGCTTCTTAATTTTTGACAAATTTTGTACGCAGTGCTTCTTCTTTTAAATTCCATTCTTCTTTACATACACATCGCACCACAGGATTACAAAACTTGTCCAGCTTAAAAAAGCAAAACCATCTTGCAGCTGTCGTCCACATATATAATTTTAGCTGGGGATACTTTACAGTTGCTGTCAGGGGTGTTCTTCAACTGAATCATTGTTCTTAAAAGTCTATTGCTATCTAGGCTACCTGATTCGGTAACATTGGACCTTAGGAGTCTTTTTGCTTGCTTTACAGCGACTTCTGCTCTTCCATTTGACCTTTGATAGTATGCTGAAGCTACTCGATGTGTTACATCTCAGGTTTTAAGAAATTCCTTAGTTGAACTAGACAAAAATTCTGGTCTTCCATCACTTGATATCTCCTCAAGTAATCCAAATCTAGAAAATAAGTCTTGTAGGCACTTAATCACCACGTTAACCTGCTTGAGATGTTCCGCTAGGTGTTGAAAATATTTCTGTCCAATCTGTTGCCTATTACTAGAAAATTGTTTCCAGCAAACTGGAAAAAATTTGCTAATATCTTCTCTAAAGGACTTGTCGGATGATCAGATAACTCTCGTGGTAGCAACTAACAAATACGAACTAAAAGATAGTTTCTTCTTAAAAAATATATTACATTTTTCATGTGGTTCAAGGAACTATATTTTTTTGGGTGCAAAACAATTCAAGTTTCAATATTTCTTAGTAGTGTTAATTTTCTATATCAATAGATATTTATTTCAAAAAATTTATTTATCATCATAATCTTAGTAAATAGACCTGTATAAATTTTATGCTTTCAATTTTAAATTTTTTTTTGAGATATGGCGAATAAAAGTTTTTAAACTTACTAAATTATAGCTAGTTTTTGTAATAATTAGTTTTCTGTTTTTTAGAATTTTGTTTTTTTATATTTTTTAATATCATATTCTTATAAAATACATTAGCATTTGTACTTTTACAGATGTAGTCCATAGAAAAGTTATTTTTTTAGGATTTGAATAGTCATGTAACAAAAACTTAATTTATACTCTTGCTTATTAATTTAGATTTTAAACTACTACCTTACTAAAAATTTTGTGTTTAGTATAAAAAGTTAAGTTGTTTAAGCTAAAATGCTACTTAAATATAAAATTGATTATTGTACTATTGCATAATGTTTTTGAAATTTAATTATCAAACATTTTCTAAAGCATAAATTGTAAAAAATTAAACATTTAAATAAATAAACTTATATTTTAGTATAGCAGTAATACAAAAAAAATTTATGAATGAGTATCATATAAACAAAACATGTGTTTCAGGTGCTTTTTATAACTTTTTGGATTGAGTATAAAAATGATTAAATCCATGTTATTGCGTCAACTTGCAGTGAGATCATTTGCAGCTCGCCCATTAAGCAGTGCTGCTGCACCAGTTGATTTGAAAGAAGTTTTAAAACAGCAAATACCTGAAAAACAAAAAGAGATTATTGAGTTCCGCAAACAACATGGTAGTACTAAAGTTGGTGAAGTAACCGTAGACATGATGTATGGAGGAATGAGAGGTATCAAAGGTATGGTCTGGGAAACATCTGTGTTGGATCCTGAAGAGGGAATTAGATTTCGTGGCTTAAGTATACCCGAGTGTCAAGATCAACTCCCAAAAGCTGTTGGAGGCCAAGAGCCTTTGCCTGAAGGTCTTTTTTGGCTTCTTTGCACAGGGCAGGTACCAACTCAAGAACAGGTTAACTGGCTGAGTAAAGAATGGGCCTCAAGAGCAGCCCTACCAAGCCACGTTGTAAACATGCTTGATCAGATGCCTAACAATGTACATCCAATGTCTCAGCTGAGTTGTGCCCTTACTGCTCTTAATACTGAGTCTAAATTTATGGAGGCCTACTCAAAAGGTGTAAACAAAAAGTTATATTGGGAGCTTGTTTATGAAGATTCAATGAACTTGATTGCAAAAATTCCTATCATTGCTGCCAAAATCTATCGCAACTTATACAAAGAAGGATCATTCAAAGGTACAATTGATGAAAACGCTGATTGGTCATTAAATTTCTGTAACATGCTTGGATTTACAGATCCTACTTTTGTTGAATTGATGAGAATGTACTTAGTAATTCACTCAGATCACGAAGGAGGAAATGTAAGCGCTCACACATCTCATTTGGTTGGATCTGCATTGTCTGACCCATACTTAAGTGTTGCTGCTGCTATGAATGGCCTCGCTGGACCCCTTCACGGACTTGCTAATCAGGAAGTTCTTGTGTGGCTCACTGGAGTGTACAAAGAACTTGGAGGTAAGCCTGTAACTGATGAAGTTTTACACAAGTACATCTGGGACACACTTAAAAGTGGCAGAGTTGTTCCTGGATATGGGCATGCAGTCCTTAGAAAAACTGATCCTCGTTACACATGCCAACGTGAGTTTGCTTTGAAACATCTGCCTGATGATGAAATGTTTAAGCTTGTTGGGCAACTTTACAAACTAGTACCTGATATCTTACTTGAGCAAGGAAAAGCTAAAAACCCATGGCCAAATGTAGATGCTCACAGCGGTGTCTTGCTTCAGCATTATGGATTGAAAGAAATGCAGTATTACACTGTATTGTTTGGAGTTTCAAGAGCTTTGGGTTGTTTAGCTCAGCTCATCTGGAGCCGTGCTTTAGGCTTACCATTAGAAAGGCCTAAATCTATGAGCACTGAAGGTCTTAAAAAGTTTGTTTCATGAGTAAACTTTCACTAGCAGTTATTTTTTTATCCAAATTTATAAATATAATGTGTTACTTTAAATGTCTTTGCGTATGTTGATTAAAGTTTTTTTATTTATTTTAAGAAACCTTAACTGTTGTACTACTTTATTTTTTGTATAACTGGTAGAATAATATAAAAATTCAAAAATTTAAGTTTAAAAATAGTTTCTTTTTTATTTGTTAGTTGTTAGTTTCATTAAATTTGGTAATTTATCCGTATAAAGATATTTTCGATGTCTCATTTAAGATTATTTTTATAAATGCAAACTTTAAAAAAAGTTACATCACCTGTAGAAATTTTTATATATCAAGCCGAAAAAAAAACTTTAATCTAAAAACTTTTCAAAAAATCTAGTTAATTCTGTTTATATGTAAATGAATAAAATAAATATTTAAATAGATTAGTACAATTTGGCTATGCTTTAAATGATATAAACATACTTACTAAATGTGTTTTTTTTTAAATTCAAATATGCTTAGTTTTTGTAAGTCTAAAGTCCGTCTAAGTAAACGAATCATAAACAATGGTTTAAAATTAAGAACTATAATTTGTAAATTGTTAAGTATAATTAATCTCCAATCTTAAATTAATATGCTTTTATTTCTATCTTTATTACCTAAACAAAAACTGTTAATCGTTTTAGTTATTAATTGAGCTTTTTTAAACAAACAACTTGTTTAACTCTTACTTAATACAGTATTTTAACTCCAATTGATGGTTAAATTAAAATTAGTTTTGCAAATATTTTTAAACGTATTTACAATTTAAAAAAGAAATTGATGGCAAAATACCACGTCTATCACGTTATTATCAGTATTTTAATTATTTTTAGTAATATAAGACTGAAAGCACAAGTTATGTGCAAGAAAGCAAGTGGATGTAGCACGCGGTTTGAAATGGGCTTGCTTGGTGTAACTTATAAATTGATAAACACTTCGTATGTTTTAGGCATAAACTTTGTTAATATGAGGTATAAGTAAATAAATATGTTTCCATGAATAAAATCTTTATATAGTATAAATGAATACTTACAAAACATACAAACAACTGAATGTCTTCAAAAATTATACTTGGAAATTTTTTAACTGAACGATTTTGAAAAGTAATGAACGTTTCATAAAAATCAAAGAAAAAAAGTTACTTCTTTCTTAAAAACAAACCTTTGTAGTTTTACAATAACTTGTCTACGAACTCTTTAAAAACTGTTCTAACATATAAGTTTAAGTGTTTATTAAATTTTCATGCATAAAAATGAATTTTCATATTTTGTTCAAAACCAAACAAACTTTAAGAAAAGTTTATTTAAGTTTTACAATTTGTAAATTAATATTTAATAAAACTTCTCGTAAAAGGTGTTAAAATTTGCATTCAAGGTTCGAAATAATTTGTTTAAAAGACAGTGTTTTTCAAATCTTCTGTGCACTTTTAGAAAACAGTGCATGTGCTATCGCAAAGAATCTAGGCGTTGAGTTTGTCCTATTTTTCGAGTTTTCCCGTGTTTCATGTATTCCGTCCAAAATTTTGTGTCTTATCTCTATGTAAATTCTTCTTTTATTTGTCATATATAATTGGTTTTGAAAAAGAATTGTTAACATTTTGATCGCAAAACAAAGGTGTCCCCATAATAATGTTAATAGAGCGCATTAAGCTATATCAAAAAATTTTTAAATCGTTTTGTACATTTAGCTTAAAACTTGTTTTTTTGTCAACTGAACGATTGAAAGGTTTTGAAAATAACAGGATTTAAATTAAACGGAACTTGGAGTGCCTGGTAAAAGTATTAATTTTTTATTTTTGCGCAATAAATTTTGTATTATCGTACACATATTTATAAGATGTTTTGCACGGGCTGTTAAAAAAGTATAAACATTGGGTTATTATAATAAAACCTTGGATGGCTATATATTAGATTTATTCTTAAAAAGCGGGATAACCTTATCTGAAAAGATATAAAGTTTACGCAAACTCAGTTTCTTAACAAAATAACTCGAAATTTTCTTATAAACATAATTGTTTTTAAATTTTTATGAAAACGAACTAACTTAGTTATTTTATTTTAAATACGTTTTAAGTTTATCTTCCTTAGGTTATTTCTAATTAAATAAATAAGGACTTTTTTCTGAAATCAAATTTGACCGGATATAGTAGATAACTACTTAGAAAATTTTTAAAGTCTAAATCACTAAAAATCAATAGCATGTTATCTATCTCATTTTAATTAAGAAAATTTTGCTGTTTTTATAAAAGTTTTGAATAATTTTAAAACAAAATGAAAACTTTTAGGCAACAACTAACTAAATATATAAGAAAGGCGTTGGTTATTAGTTAAGCTTAATCATTGGTGAGTTTTCAGTTTTGTAATGTGTTTTTTTCTAAAAACAATAAATTAAAGACTAAAAAGTTTTAAATAAGTATTACTGGTGGACTTAAATTCGTTTAGAACAAGAGTTATAACAAAAAAACATATATATGTTTCATTTCTAAAAGTAAAAATATTTGCAATATATGGCTTGATCTAAAAAACGTTATTTAACATAAACTACTAAAGTTAGAAAAGCTTGGAAATCTTTTAAAAAATAAGCTATACCATAGAAAAACTAATTAAAAAAAATTAAACTAAGCTGCTAGGTTAAAAGAAAGGAAGTGATTTTAAGTTTTTACTAAAGCTAGTAGTGATCTTCTGCGGAATATTCAACTTGTAAAACAAAATTCATTGTTAAGTTAATAAAATATTGTGTTTTATAACTTGGGCATGTAAACTTAGTGTTGCACTGTAAATGTACAGTAGCATATAATTATAACCTTTTTTTTTGAATGAAAAGTTTTTGAAGCTTCCCTTTAGTTCGGCAGCAGTAGTCATGTTTAAAAAGTTTATTATTAATATTATTTTGTAAATGAGATAAGATAATAGCATGTTAGTACATTAATGACATTTTAACCCCTATTTATACCAAATTTTTAAATCTGACCGCTTTTCCTTGACCCACCCTAACCAAACGTATAACAAATAAAATTAGTAGGAAGTTTACAGTAGCTAAATTTTAAAACAAACGTAAACAAAATTTACACCATTAAGAATCGCCTTGAATTTGCAGCCAACATTTTACATTGAACATTAGCAACACACTTAAATAATGCAACACAAGAAATGCATTATAAAATGTATACATTCAAAAAAGTTATATTAGTAACATCGAATTGTTAAAGTTAACACCAAAAAGTAATATAAATTTAGAAAGTTTTTATGTTTTTAGTTGATCGAATATTTTATACTGAGAGAGTTTAGTTTTGGTATTGTATGCAAAGAACCAACAACTTATTTAACATGAATTCGATTATTTGTAAACCTACTTTTGAATTTAAGTCGATAGTTTTAATAAGCGGGAACTATTTCAAAACTAGTTTAATTATTATTTTTAAAAGTATCTCAAACAGTCAAGTGTAGTTATACAAAAGTTTGTATTGTAAAATAATATATTACTAAATTTTTGACAAACACGGTTGAAATAGCAATAAAATAAAAAATTTAAGAAATAAATTGCTTCAATACTAACAAAAAAAATTAGTTTAATAAACACAAGAAGTCAAAATATTTTGCATACTAGTTAAGAGATGAGAGAGTGAACGTTCTTAATAATGTAGGTTTGTTTTAACTGTTTATAGTTTAACGAGTCAAAATTTTGAAAACTAGAAAATACTTTAAAATATTCCAATCTTTGAACGTAAACTAGCCCAACTTAGATGCATCACTTAAGTAATAAATAATCATATTTATAAAAGTACTTTTTCTCTGAAGTATTCAAAAACTGTTTATACTTGCAATACTTTTATTCCTTGTTTTTTTCTTATTTAAAAGCTAATTATAACGTTAAGTTATACGTAATATACCAATATTCACCAAATTGTTCTGTTAAAATGGATGAATAATAACATAAATTATGTATAGTTGGTACCAGGGACGTAGTTAGCTCAAAAAAGTTACGAATCTGCAAAAACTAAAACATCTGAAATAACACGTCCTAGCGGGAACACAGCAATTTAAACTACCTCTAATATTATTGAATTTAGTCTGAAAATATGCAGTTATGTTAATACATCAAAAATTTATTGTTGAAGTACGAGTGATAACTGTATACAAGGCAATTTATTTTGCTCCACACCCCATATGACTCTTTATGTCATGCCACTTGTGTAAACCTAGAAAACGTTCATTAAAAAAAATCACAATTTAACTCAAAAACATTAATATTGTTTTCATTCAAACATTTAAACGTATAAAATCAAACAGATAACGTAGTCAATAGTAACAACAAGTTATGTAAGTTTTTGTAGCATAAAATTGTATGATTTTGATTTTAGAAGCTACAGCTTCCAATAGGTTTAATTTTGCATTGTAGCTTTTTAACAAAATAAAGCTTTAACGCGCTAAATGTTACAATTTGGATGTATTTAATTCGTTCAATTTTTTTACGACACTAAAAGT
This sequence comes from Thalia democratica, assembly GCF_965202585.1. Classification (NCBI taxonomy): domain Eukaryota; kingdom Metazoa; phylum Chordata; class Thaliacea; order Salpida; family Salpidae; genus Thalia; species Thalia democratica. The sequence continues at coordinate 44,274,742 of NC_139166.1, read as the reverse complement.
GCTAAAGAGCACGTATATGTCAAAATTATCTCTCAGGTGTGCATAACTAAGCATAAATGAATACTAAAAGTAAAGAAAGCCGAGTATTTTCAAGTTGAAATATAAGCAAGTTTTTTCGCACATAAGTATAAGTTTCTGTAGATTTGCAGAAACGTACCAAGCCACGTCCCTGGTTGGTACCTTTTTTAGCTCAAAATAACAAATAACACTTAAAGATGTGTCATTTGTAAACTAAGTATTTTAAGAATGTGAAACAAATAACTGTGCACTTTAGTTTCAAATGCTAAAAAATTGTCTGAAAACATTAACCATTTGATGTTTTTACTTCATGTTTCTAACACTCTACTTACAGCGAGGACCACGTGAAGGAAATAATAACAAATGAAAATTATTTGAAAAAAAAGTTAGTTGATACTAGTGATGTACCGGACTCACTATCCGGGTCCGGCCGGATATTTCCATTTTTGTCTGATATCCGGTTCCGGCCGGATTCTAATTTGAAAAAAAAGTCCGGATCCGGTTCCGGCCGGACCCGGATCTAGTTAGTAAAAAAGAGCATACTGAAAAGTATTTTTGTAAAAACAAACCCTGTGTAAATTAATAAGAGTAATTTTCGTCAGTTAAAATTAAACACCTACCGTGATTGGCTCATTTTGTACACGTGACTAATTTACATTTTTTTACATTTAAACTATGAAATAAACATTTCAGAAATGCAACTCTTTACATATGTTGTAAAATTGAAAACTTTAAAATGAATACTTGCATTATTTTTTGTTTAAAGTTGAGCTTAGAGAATATTTAGAGTTAATACGGTTGAATGTACGAGCCAATGAGAATCATATGACGAAATGTTTTAAACTAAATACTGATTCAAAAAAACATCAGAACATGACAGGCAGTTTATATGCAAGCAGTTAGTTAGTTTGGTGTGCAGCTTGAAGCAACAAAATATCTTGAACTTTTTTGTGAGTGCTTATTGTACGTAGTGTTTTGTTTTAAAAGTGAATATTTCAACTGGTGTTTAGTTGATTAAATATTTAAGCCAGGTTTTTAGTTTAATAGTTTATTAAAAATTTTACAGTTTCTTGTTTTCTAATAGTTTTATTCAATTTTAAGTTTATTGTTTTAAGTCTTTTGATATAGATTTAAATAGCTTCCAGTTTTTAAAGTGTTACCAAAGTAATTAATAATTTTGTATATGCTAGTATTTCTTGTTGTGTTTTATATAAAAGATTCATCACTCAAAACTGTCGTTTCTGATTATAGAAAGTAGTCTCAGTTAGAATTTAGTATTTGTTAGATATTAATTAAATAAGGTAGGATTTAATCATGATGGGTAGTACTAATAAGTTAAGTATACCACAATCAGTCCACAACTTAACTACCAAATTGTCGACCTTTGCTAGCTGTTCTACTGATTATTAGTTTAAAGTAATTTTTTTCTGTTTTTAAAAACCTCATTCTGACTCAGGCTTGTTTATACTAACTCTAGCTAGTTTTATTGACTTAAACAGTGGCAACCCTGCTAGTTTGAAAATTTATGGGAATTTTAGAAAATCTTGGACTGCCTCAGGCTAGTTTAGTTTTTTATAAAAACTCAGGCTAGTTTTCTTTTAGATTTTGAAAGAGTTTGAGCTGATCCAGTTTTCAATACTTTGTAATTTTCTAGTGTATTTTGTTCAAGAACTTGATTTCAGATTTTTAATTGTAAATAACACCTAAATTTGTAAACCTTGTGGCTAGCTGTTCTACTTAATATTAGATTAAAGTTCTTTTTTTGTTCAGTTTTGAAAAACCTCATTCTGACTCAGGCTAGTTTATACTAGTGATGTACCGGACTCACTATCCGGGTCCGGGTCCGGCCGGATATTGCCATTTTTGTCTGATATCCGGATCCGACCGGATTCTAATTTGAAAAAAAGTCCGGATCCGGTTCCGGCCGGATTCTAATTTGAAAAAAAAAGTCCGGATCCGGGTCCGGTACATCACTAGTTGATACATACTTACTAACTATCTGTAACGATACGTTATTCAATTCCAATTTTCTATTTTTTAATTGGAAACACTTTGTTGTTGGGAAAGCTAAAAACAACAACAAATGAGATGTTGACAAGTGATAGTATAAGAAATTTGAAATTGTTGCTATAACAATAGTCTTTAGTCAAGGCAAGGATTATTGTAAGCTTGGGCATTGTTAGAGAGAGTAGTGTGAGTTCTGAGGAAAGAATTGGAGTGAAGTTATTGTCTTCCAGTAGAATCACCTTTTCCAGTGTGCTAGTGACTAATTTTGTTGACTTTTTTTATAAGCAAGATACTTAAATTGTTTTTAGACAAATTTAAGTATTTTCTTGAATTTTGTTAACATTGTATAAAATTTTATAACAGTTTATAAAATTTTATTGATTTTTTCATACCTGAGTTTTTTATTGTAATTTTTGTCTAATTTTAACTACTTTATTCATTTTAAGTTTTTTATATTTTGTTACAAATTGGTTTACTATTAAGTTTTTAGTATATAAATTTATCTCAACTGCTTTGTATTTTATATTATTAAATAATTTTTATTAAAGTAAATTTAAACTTTGTCACGGGTCAGTCCAAATCCAGAGTGTCTTCCAGACACTAGGATTCAAACTCGGGCTAAGAGTGCTCGCATTCAGAGCCAAAGACCTCTTAGCCATGAGTCAACCATTGACCCTCCTACCCTCCTAAACAAACCCTTGGAAGTTGGCCTGCCAACCTCCTCTGGTTTCATTGGCGTCCTCGAGAACAAGAATAACGACCTTTCGGTCAGTCAAACACATCAGCCTAACATAAGTTTAAGTGGGTCTTACCATACCAGTCAAATTGATCCATGTTTTTCACCAAATTCAGATTTGGCCATCACAACTCAGAACAATTTGTTATTTACTAAAAATGATATTAACAATGTACAAACAATAGTAGGGGAAAGTAAGTCACATCTGACACAAAAAGACAACTTACCAAACCCTAACATAAGTTGTAAAGACCCTCAACATTTTCACACAGATCATACCATGGCTAGCTTTATGCATGATACCCATAATGATTATATACCATATACCATTAATAGTAATACTAAAATAAATCACAATCAAAATTACAGTCAACAAGCCATAGTGGGCCAGTTTCAGCCTGACATCAAGGTTAATTCAAGCATGCATAATATAGGTGGGTATCACAACACAACTAATTCTCCCCACCTAGGTACTAAGGTCTGTCTACCCTACCAAGTGTCCAGTGAGCTACGAGACACTAGTCAAGCCATAAACTCAGACAACTTAGCATCTGCAACAACTGAGCAAGAATTACAGATGGTTGAGTTAGAAATTGAGCGTCAAGCTAAACGTCTCAAAGAGTTAAAGTTACAAAAAAGGAAAAAAACTTTGTTGTCAATAAACAAAGAAGCACATGAACTTGAGCTTGACATGCAAGCCAGTTGCAGAGATCCTCTACAGCAGACCTGTCCTAGTAGAACTAAAATAATCAATGGGTTAATGAATGCCAGGGGTGAATATAATCATATTGATAATAACTCAATGAGGACAACTTCCAAGCCTGACTCAAATTACAATAACATTGTTGACTTTAACTTGCCAGGGGGTGGTTATAGGGGATTCAATTTAAGCAATAGGATCTCTGAACTTAAATCTATTATTAAGATAGATATTACCGCTAACCCTAGAGATGAAATAAGCTATTTTGAAGATATGTGCCGAAGTCTTGAAATTTTTGACTCTCAATTGCGCTACCAAATTTTGACTTCAGTCTGGCCACATAAAGATATAAGAAATTTTTACACTACTGTCGAGTATGGGAGACGTTGTTACAAGAGTCTTATTGATTACTTGTCAAATAGGGATGGTCAGCTTGGTAGAGTTCTTCTGCCTAGACCTGATTTCAACAATCTAAACGGCCAAGCTTTGGAACTAGAAGTCACGAAGTGGGAGGCAGAAATGAAAGACTCTAACACTTTAAGAAAGTTTTTATACATTCACCTAGCTCCTGAACACTTAAAAGGTAAAATGAGAGAAATCTTAAGCTTAGATATAGAAAATTTTAAGCGTCGTTGTAGGGACATTTGTGATGCAAACCACCAACGTAGTATAGAGGCATCAAGAAATATTAATTACAATGTTAATAGACCAAGTCAAAGAAAGAGTAAATCTAACTATCACATGAATAGCTATAGACATATAGACCGAAACTCTGGTTACCAAAATAATGCAAACAACTATTTTGGCCATCAAGATTGTAATTTTATTCCTGATACTAGAGTCATTGGCCAACCTATAGATAATTTCCAGGGTCGGACACACCAAAACAATACCCCTGTTGCCAATGGGTATCAAGGCAGACAAAATAGCAATCACAACAATACAGGCAACAATGGGACTTTAAGTACTCTCTGTCACAGACATAGAAAGTTTGGGAATAACGCCTATGAATGCGCTGCCCCGGGGACGTGTGAAATGGCAGGTATCAGAGCTCAACGTCCAACAAAAAACGACTTCCCGTCTTCGTCGCAGTGAGAGGATCAGATGGCGGGATTAAAAGTCCTCTTACAGAGACTGTTAAACAGTCTCCCGAGCGTCCATTGCGCTGGACTTTCAAATTGGTCAAAAACTCTTTTGTTGACCCTAATAATTTGCCACAAAATCTTCAGTTTGTTGCAGACTTGAATACAAATGTTTTATTTTTAATTGATTCTGGAAGTGAGATATCACTTTTACCGAAATCTTTAACTAATGGTATTAACAAATGTTTTCTCCCTAATAGCAAGAGTATCCAAGGAATAGGCGACTCAGTAATTCACCCAGTTGGGAGTGCAGATATAGAAGTTAATGTTAGTGAACTAGGTAATTTCACACATACCTTTTGGATAACTCCAGAGTCAAGGGGTTATGGTATCATTGGACTTGATTTTCTAAAAGCGAATGAATTAGCAATACTGCCAGCCAAGTCACAATTACGCTCAGCAATTTCAGGCCGGAAGACAAAACTCCTTGTGGCTTCAGACTTTCCCAGCCCTGTAGTTGCATCAATCAACAGTGTCGAACTGATAAACTCAGGCAAAAATTCTTTAGAAGAAAGATGTAAGGCCTTACTTGCTAAATTTCCAGAAATTACTAAGAAACCTGACTATACTGTACCACCAAAGCACAATCATTCCCTAGAGATAATAGTCGATAATTATTGTCCTAAAATGACCAAGGCCAGGAGATGCGGTGGTACAAGAGAAGTAATTAAAGATCATTTCTTTGATCTATTAGAGAGAGGTGCTGTAGTCCGGGGTAGTGGGGATACATGTGCTTCTCCAGTTACTTGTGTACCCAAGAAAGATAAGACTTATCGTGTCTGCATTGACTACACTATTCTAAATTCACATACACGTCCTTTATCTTATCCGCTACCTCGTATAGACGAACTGTCTGAAATCATTCCAGGAGGTACATGTGTTTTCTCTACCCTGGATCTAAAAGAAGCTTATTACAGCTTGCCAATAGAAATAAGTTCTCAAAAGTATGCTGCAATAATCACGCATAAAGGAGTTTTCATTCCAAAACGTTGCACGTTTGGCTTGAAAAATGCCCCTACCAGATTTCAGCAGATGATGGAAAGTATTTTTATTTCTTGTCAAACTTTTACATTTATTTATCTGGATGACATATTGATTTTTTCCAAAACTGAGGAAGATCATATCTCTCATTTGAAGACAGTTTTTAAGATATTGTCTGACAATGGATTATATCTAAATACAAACAAATGCAATCTTGCTAAAACAAAACTAGATTATTAGGTCATTCTGTTAGCATTGAAGGACTTAATGTCTTAGACTCAAAGGTTGAGGCTATTCGGGAATACCCTATTCCCACCACACGAAGAGACCTAAAACGTTTTTTAGGTCTTGCGAATTACTATCATCGTTTTGTTCCAAAGATTGCTGAAATAACTGCACCTCTCAATGAGTTATCTGGAGGTCCAAAATCTACTAATCGTGCTAAAATTAACCTTAAAGATAGGCATATTCAAGCCTTTGAAAACACAAAGGCTGTTTTAGCACATACGACTACCTTGTCTTATGAAGATCATAACAAACCACTTATGCTATTTTCAGATGCATCTGATACCCATGTTGGCGCAGTCCTCGAGCAGGAAGGCAAGAATGGGGAGATGCGTCCTTTGGCATTTTTTTCAAAGAAATTGCCACCACTTAAGACTGTTAGGTCAACTTTTTATAAGGAACTTCGTGCTCTCTATTTAAGCTTGAAACACTTTCAATATAGAATTCTTGGCAGGAGGTTGTTGATAAGGACGGATAACAAGGCATTGGTTGGGGCCATTAACAATAATCTAAAAGATCAGTCACCTATGGAACAACGGTACATCATGCTGATAAAAGAGTTTGATCCAGAAGTAGCACACATAGCCGGATCCAACAACACAGTTGCAGATGCTCTAAGCAGGCCGCCTCAGATTACAGCCATGCATGTTAGAGCACGCCAAGAGGATCCGGATTACTTGTGTAGTTCGGAATCTGATTCCAGTGACAGTGAGCTGGACATAGATGATTTTGATAACAGTGAGCAATTAATAACTCCAGAAGTTTATGATTTGGATATTTCAAGCTCAGATGTAGAATCTGTTAGCCCTAAAACTTTGGATAGGGAGGCAATTGCAATTTTCCAAAGGAGGGAGCCAGGCCTTATTGACCAAGCACGCCTCTTAAAGAAAGAAGTCCAGTTCACAACAAACGAAAACATGGCTTTCTTTATAGAAGATGGAATTAAACGTGTCATATTGCCTGAGTCGTTGCGTCTGACTGCGTACAACGCAGCCCATAACAGGCTTCACTTGGGTATTGAGAAGTCCATAGAAGCCATAGCAAGAACTTTCTGGTGGCCTAAGTTAAGGAATGACATCAGTCACTGGGTTAATAACTGCGCCACGTGTCAGCAGACAAAAGTTTCTAGACATAACAGGCCAAACATAGGTTTTTTTCCCAATAACACGCAACGTTTCCAATTTTTACATTTAGACCTTATAGGTCCATTGGATAAGTCAGTTGACTATCAATATGTTCTAATGATAAAAGATAGAGCAACTGGGTTATTGGTAACGGCTCCCATACCAGATAAAACAGCAATAACTGTTAGGAATGCCTTTATACAAAACTGGGTAGGGCATTATGGAGTACCTCAGGTTGTTCTTTCAGATAACGGTAAAGAATTTAAATTTTTTTTATTGCAAGAGGCGTGTAAACAATTGGGAATTGAGCAAAGGTTTACCTCTTCAAGAACGCCTCAGACAAATGGTTATGTTGAAAGACAGAATAGAACAATCAATGTGGCTTTTCGTTCACTTGAAGACAAAACAAATTGGGCTCTTCACCTCCCATTAATTACTTGCACCATTAACAACTCATTTATTGAAGGTTCCCCTTACACCCCGGCCCAGTATGCATTTGGATGCTCTTTAAATTTAAGTGGCCGACTTCTTTTTGATGAAGTCGATGAAATTCATCAAATCACCAGACCATCTCCTTTTGAATGTGCGGTCTTTGTAAATTCCATGGCAGATGTCAGCCGCAAGTTCAGAAAAACTAAAAATGATGCACCTTTTTATCAGCCAGGCCTTTTTAATTGTAGATATGTTTGGTTGAAAAAGAATAACAGAAAGAAATTAGATAAGTTGTATGAAGGACCATACAAAGTGGTAAGAAATAAATCAACAGAACATTCTTTGTACATAATAAAAAATTCTCAGGTTGTGAAAGTATCAATTGGAAATACTAAAGCTTATGTTGGTCCGTTAAATCTTACTGATGAATTGGAAGGTATTAATAGTTATAATTTAAGACCACATGGGCCAGTTAATTATGCAGAGACCCATAGTTCAGAGGAGTAGGACATGGTCAATGGTATGGTGGATTATTTTGGGTTTGGACTGTAACAATTATTTTTATTTATTTAATATCCAAAATTATTAATATTTCTTTTTGAGCTATTTTATCCTTATAATTATTTTAAAAATTTTAAACTAGTTATATGTAATTTGGGATAAAAAAATTTCTGTGTTTTAAATGTGCTTTGTTTTTGAGTTGATTTGTTTATCTAAATATAAACTAACTTATAACAAGATAATAAGATTTTTTACTTTTATTTTATTTATTCTTACTTTTTTGTATCTAAGTTGAACTATTAAATACAATTATTGCTTGTTAAATTTATGACAATTTTTGAAACAAAATCTTAAATTTTGGCTTTAAGATTATTTTATTAACACACAAAAAAAAAACATATCAAAAATAAAGATTTTTTTCTAACATTTTATTTTATAAAAAAACTATTTTTTTGTTTGCTTTTATTGTGTTGGGAAGTTTTAATAAATAATGAAATCTTGCTTGTGTAACTTACAGTAACCAAGCAAATTTAACAACAACTGTAAACATTGAAAAAATTCCCTAAAACACAACAAAAAAAATGAAAACTTTATTAATTGCTGTTCTATGGAATTTATTGATTTATGTTCAGAAGTTTGACATTTTACATGACCGTAATGTTATGTGTAACTGTATTTGATTTTATGGGTTTTGTCGCCATGATTGTTATTTTGGTTTATTTGTTTTGTCGATAATCTTAGTATGACGTTATTTATACATATTTTGTTTTTTGTTACCTATGTATTCTTTTCTTTCCTTAAAGAGAGTGAGGAAGGAAAGCGGGATGTTACTGCACATCTTTACTAGCGTGTTTTTATATGTTTTACTGTTTTGAGAACAATACTTCATTAGATAGGTGCATGTTTAAAAAAAAAAAAAAAAAAAGAGAGGAAAGGTAATGTAACGATACGTTATTCAATTCCAATTTTCTATTTTTTAATTGGAAACACTTTGTTGTTGGGAAAGCTAAAAACAACAACAAATGAGATGTTGACAAGTGATAGTATAAGAAATTTGAAATTGTTGCTATAACAATAGTCTTTAGTCAAGGCAAGGATTATTGTAAGCTTGGGCATTGTTAGAGAGAGTAGTGTGAGTTCTGAGGAAAGAATTGGAGTGAAGTTATTGTCTTCCAGTAGAATCACCTTTTCCAGTGTGCTAGTGACTAATTTTATTGACTTTTTTTATAAGCAAGATACTTAAATTGTTTTTAGACAAATTTAAGTATTTTCTTGAATTTTGTTAACATTGTATAAAATTTTATAACAGTTTATAAAATTTTATTGATTTTTTCATACCTGAGTTTTTTATTGTAATTTTTGTCTAATTTTAACTACTTTATTCATTTTAAGTTTTTTATATTTTGTTACAAATTGGTTTACTATTAAGTTTTTAGTATATAAATTTATCTCAACTGCTTTGTATTTTATATTATTAAATAATTTTTATTAAAGTAAATTTAAACTATGTCACGGGTCAGTCCAAATCCAGAGTGTCTTCCAGACACTAGGATTCAAACTCGGGCTAAGAGTGCTCGCATTCAGAGCCAAAGATCTCTTAGCCATGAGTCAACCATTGACCCTCCTACCCTCCTAAACAAACCCTTGGAAGTTGGCATGCCAACCTCCTTTGGTTTCATATCATTTGTCGTTATGTGGGCGTTTTTTACAGTTTAAATTACCTTACAGGTATTTCAAAGCTATAAACCTCATCAGTTGAATTTATCTGAGTTAAAATATAGCCTATCACTAAAATTAAATAATATCATTTAAAAAAGTATGAAAATGCAAGCTTAAGATTAAAATTAAAAAGAAAAATTTCAGCCTTGAAATTTCAAAATTTGGAATAAATATTAAAAAAATTAGTTTAAAAAAATTAAACGTAAAAAAGATGCAATAAACTTAATATTGTAAACCTGACACTAATATTAAAAAGTAAAAATAAAGAGCTTACTAATTCTAAAAAAGTATCAACTTTAAAACTACTTACAACAACTGCTTAACATTTAACATTAAGTTTTTTTAAAAGCAAAGTTTTTTAAACAAAAAAGTTAGACTGTATGAAGTAAAATCAAAGATAAATACTAAAAAAAAATCGAAGTTGCCAAGTTAAATATTTAGACTTAACTGTAAAAATACTTTACACTTATAGAAATATAACTATGTTTTTTATTAAAATAAATATATAAAAAATATAATAAATAAACAAATAAAGAAAAAAATTGAACACTTTATTTAACCAACTTGTGATTTCTGAACCAGATCTTAGACTTAAAAATTCGCTTGCGAGAATTGGTCAGAGGAACAAGTTTGATAAATTTTGTCGAGGATTTCTGGTGATTGACCAAATTTGCTTTAGATATTATTGTCCATAAACCTTTTTAAACTCTTTTCGTACTTTGCATCGATCAGTTTTCTAGATGCTTGTTTAATATTTGCCTGGGAATTAAACTTGAATTCAACGGTACGCCTTTTATCAGCTTGTTCTTCTAACCATTCTCTTTTTTTTCGTCGATTAAAATAGCTAGGCTTCGTTTTCGCCTGGCAAGTGAAATCAGGCTGGCTTGGGATTTTATCTCTCGTATATTTTGTCATCTGCTTGTTCAGATTGTGCTGTTCTATAGCAAAACAACTTTTGTTGTGACTTCTTTCGCAGTCTTCTAGCTCGGAACTTTGTTTGGTCGATGACAATCGAATGTGTTTGAAAGCCAGCTGCCTTTTCACTGCTGTAGAAGCTTTAAAGTTGTTGCAAGCTTTGCTTCTGTTGATGTTGAATTTTTTAAACCCAGTCTTGCTGGCAACAAACTCACGAAGGCTCTTTTTGCTCGTCTTGAAACCGCAAATGTTTCGCTTTGCAACAACCGGAGCTTTTGAAGAAGACACTTATTTTTGCACATCTTTATTGTTCCCTCCTTCCACGAGTTTTGAGTACTTTGAGACCCGATTCTTTTGCGTGGTGCTCGCGCACGGCTTGAAAAGTTCCGTGTCCAAAAGGAACCTGATCTGCTTTGCCTTGATCTCCGGGTCGCACACATAATCTGGTCTGCACAGTCGCGTCACTTCCGCCTGCTCTCTTTCTTTCATCATTCGCATCTTCTCGATGCTCACCTTCGACCACGGCTTTAAAATTTCGTCCAGAGTAAACGCGATCTCATCATACTTGACTTTTTCTTCTTTGATGTTTTATGTGGCATTTAGCTTTGAAGAGCTAAAGGAAGCGTCACCTTCCACTTGCACCTTTTCTCTAACTTTTTTAAGAGCTCCTCTTTGTTTGTGCAGTCCACAATTGGAACTTCAAAGTTATTTCTGCTGAACCTAAGAACAAGCTTTTTTAACTGAACCTAAGAACAACACTGAGGAAGTTCTTTGACGTTAGGAACATTTTTAAATGCGCCAATTGACCCAACTGTCTCGTCCATTTGTTTCATGATTTGATCCAGAAAACTCGAAGACTTTTGACCATTTGAAATATTCGTTTCAATAGGTTGTAATGTAATGAAACTATAAAAACACAGGCTACTGTTTGTTTTTATGTTTTTCGTTTCAAAATATCTTTTGGATACAATTTTTGCTGAAACGTCATAAAGAAACTTACTAGATATTTAGATTGTTTAGTTACAAGTTTAAGCAATATATTCATTTTCGTATGACTATTTATACATGCATCAGGAGTTTACAGCCTTTTAGGAGTCGCAAGCCAATTTTTCTAGAAAACATTGTTCGCCGGGTTTCTCTGTATAAAAAAAAAGTCTTCTACGGGCCCAAGTTAATTTAAAGTTATTGTAGTAATCAGTATAAAACTCTTCTTCTTAATCAAAAATATGATTAAAAAAGCAATATTATAAAGTAAAGAACGATTACTAGATTAAGAGCCTTACTGTAAAATTTTACCGCTAAAAATTTATATAAATAGTTTTATTAAGTACGTTTTTTGCTTGAAGGTATCTCGATGCCTACATAGTTTTGTTTTTGCGAGCAGCATTAGGCCCGCGGGCCGCAATTTGCTGTCTGCTGATTAAGGCCATAGGGGAGTCCACCTTATTTTCACAAGTTTATATTTATTTATTAAACCTATCCAAAATTTTTACCGATTTAAAACGTTTAAAGAAATTTTTGAGATATAAAGATTAAAGTTGGCGAGTTCATTAGGCTTCTTAAAGAAGGCGCAAACTGAAAAGGCGAAAAAAGAAAACTTACATAAAAACAATTTCCCTTAGTTTTTCTAACTAATCTTCTTCAAATTTATTCAGTTTATTCTTAACTATTTTGTTTTACGTGCAGAAATTTTTATAAAAAATATTTTATGCCAAATTTTTTATTTTTTTTTCTTAAAAAATAAAGAAACAAATAGGAAGTAAATATATATTTAAAGTAAGTTTTCAAAAATTAATTTACAAAAAAATTATATAATTCATATTTTAAACTTTCATAAAAAAATAAAAAAGACTCCTCGACTCCCCATTGCCTGAAAGGAAAAGCTGTGATAGTTTGTTTATTTTTGTTAACTAAAAGGTATTGACGTTAAAAATATGTGAAGTTTAGTTTTAACTTAAATCTAAAATATTGTTTTATATATTTTAAAAGAGATTTTATGTGAAGTTTACGTATGTTTAAAAAAATTTCGAGCCACAAAATCAGCTCTGATAATAGGATCATTTGTTGAGCCAGAAACATTTTACTAAAAATATATAACAGAGTGCATTTCATTTTGTTTAAATTTATTTAAGTACTTTCAAATAGGACTCGTCAGAAATTGTTTCCTACTGGATTGCAATGAATACAAATTGAAATAAAATTATACTGCAGTTTAAATTTTTAAGATATAAAATGACGTAATAATCAAAAGTTTAAAATTAAATAAGTTCTAATGCTAAACAAATTTGGTATACTAATAAAACTCGGTAGAATTAAAACAATCTAAATAAAGAAGCGATAACATTTTTTTTTAAATTAAAACTATGCTTAAAAACAAAGTTTAACAAGAAACTAATTACTTTAAAATTACTAATATAAGGATTTAAAAAGTCTAGTTTGGTAAACGAACTTTTTCTGTTTACATAAACTGGGCCTTAAAGATTGATTACATAAGGCTTCCAGAATATGCAATTGAAAAGAGTTCTCTGCTCTCACCAAGACTGTAAAATTGTCCTTTTTATAATTTTTAACACACTCAGGATTGTCCAACAAATGTTGCCCAATCGCCGAGAAGTATTTTTTAGTTGGTTTCTCAGAACGGCCATCAAACCACTTTTTCAAGACTTTCGGAACATGTTGATCGATTCTTACATGGAACCTTTGAGATGTTTTTCCCACGTAGTCACTACCACAGTGACAACTAAATTTATAGATGATGTTACTTTTTTCATGGGTGGGAGAAACATCTTTGTAAATTCCATTTAGAGGTCGATCAGTATACAAAACTGTTCTTAAATGATCAGAGCTGAAAACTTGGCTTATTTCCTCTGAAATTTTCTTAGAAAACCTCTCAGAAATATTTCCAAGGTAAGGAAGTTTTAAGTATACTGGACACTTCTGAGGGCCAATCATTTTTAAAGCTGTTGAACTTCTAGCTCTTGTTATAACTTTCGAAACTAAGTTACCTGGATAACCAAGCGAAAGGAAAGTGTTTTGAAGTGTTTTCAACTCGTTCAGTGTTGAACTTTGTTTAGCATTAGAACTTATTTAATTTTAAACTTTTGATTATTACGTCATTTTATATCTTAAAAATTTAAACTGCAGTATAATTTTATTTCAATTTGTATTCATTGCAATCCAGTAGGAAACAATTTCTGACGAGTCCTATTTGAAAGTACTTAAATAAATTTAAACAAAATGAAATGCACTCTGTTATATATTTTTAGTAAGTTATGCACCGGAAAAAAGCTGTTCAGAAACATTTTGTAAAATTCTGCTTCAAACTGTTCGTTCGAATGTCGCCTCACCTGCTGCTTAAATGGTTAGTTTTTTTTGTCTGTCTATCTTTGCGTTTAAAAGTAATAAAAATACCAATTATATAAACTATAGTAGAAGTTATAATACTTAAATAAGGTATAACACAATCTTTTAATTATTACATATAGGTTTTTATAAAATAAAAATTATTAATTTAAAATCTTTTGATTGTAACTTAAATAAATATCAAAATGTTATTATTTGAAGCAGTTCTAACTTCATATAAAACATTTTTTTGTTTGTAAGCTGGTAAGAAAATTTAAAAGTAAACTAAACTTGATCTTGTCACTACTGGTTGATATGTATTATCTTGAGTTTGATGATCTGAAATCTTTAAAAAGTATGAAATATTTCGGTTTGCTTTACAGATACTCTTCTCAGCTATAGATAGATGCAGTGACAGTGTCTTGACTGCTATCTAAACAAAGTCGTTGATGTTTTATTTGATCCAGAAGTTTGCCAAGCTTCTTAAAAAATAAAAAGTTTGTTTTTGACATAATGTTTATATGGGTTGCCACACTTAGGTCATTCAGACAAGTTTAACTACTCAAAAAAAAATAGGGTAGAATCTTAGTTTGATATAAAGTAAGAAAGAATTCGTTCAGTTTTTGAACTTTGTTATTTTAAAATTTACCTATGTTTACCACTGGTAGGTATCTAATATGCATGAAGGGAAACTTTTGCACAAAGGGTGACTTTTGCACGAAGACGCTTTTGCACGGCGTCAATTTTGCACGAAGTGTCACTTTTGTACGAGAGTAAAAAATAAATAAAGTTATTAAAAAAAAAGAAAAAAAAACTAAAACATAAATCAATAAAAAAAATACGTCTTGTACTGTTGTCTAAATGTGCTTACTCCGAAATCACCATTTACAACTTAAAAGAGTCTTAAGTGTATGGAGTATTTTGGGTTGTACACGCTTTTTTACAGGTTTAACTTATAAGTTTTGTATATACATATGTCGTGAAGGTATATTTTAACAGTCATGCTCTTAGTGATGTTTAAGTTAATAATTATATAAAAGCCTAAATAAAATTAAAAGGAAGCACAAATTTTTTATAATAAATTTTTCTGATACGCTCAGTCTGACTCATATCAGTTTTTCATTGCCGTTCTACCGATGTAATGTTGTTACTTATATACGCGAACCTGGATATTAACTGACTTAATGCGCTATAACAATATCGGTGACGGTATTTCAATGTTTAGAATTGACTTAGCTAAGTTATTTAGCTAAGTCGACTTATGAAATGCGAATTATCTTAGACTATCATTCAAGCTTAGCCTAATTAAGTAGTTAGATTGTTAGAATGCTTAAACTAATTTTATATAAAGAATTCGAGTTTCAGAAACAAAGGTGTATTTGCAATGTATAAAAACTGCGATCAAAATACAACATTTACTGACTGAAAGACACAAAATTAAGCTACTTTAATTCAAAAGTTCATATAAAAAACAGTCGCCATCTTACAAAAGTACGATGCAAACACAACACTTGCAAGCACTAAATGTGTTATCAACTCAGGCGCTAAACACTAACTCTCTAAAACAAGCGCGTTACTGAATTTAAGTGGTTTGAATAGTTTGAGAGAAAAGAAAGAAAGAAAGAAGAACACCGCTTC
This sequence comes from Thalia democratica, assembly GCF_965202585.1. Classification (NCBI taxonomy): domain Eukaryota; kingdom Metazoa; phylum Chordata; class Thaliacea; order Salpida; family Salpidae; genus Thalia; species Thalia democratica. The sequence goes on along the minus strand of NC_139166.1, from coordinate 44,259,202 downwards.
CGACTGAGAAAAACAATGCTGAATTGTTACATTTTGATCAATTAGAATTTTTTTTTTTGCTGAAAAGGACGGCAACCCTGTTTGTATGTTAACAAAAGCTACTAAGTTTACGCAGTTCTTTACATATCTTTAGTCAAATTGTTTTTGTTAGGTTTAAAATCAACATAGTATGGATGTTAAGAAAAGAAAAAATAATTTAAACAATTAAAAATATTTGTTAAGATATTATAATATGAATGTTTTAGTAGGAAAAAAGGTATATAAAAATTAAATGACCAAAAATAAATCAGTAAATTTTCTTTTTGTTTAATATTGTTTAACATCACAACCTCACTACCTTTTCAATCACTATTAGGATGTTGCAAAGCTCTCATGACAACTTGCAGAAGCAGAATTCGGGAAATCAACTACGATTTGTTCTATTTGATAATTACTTGCATGTCTATGACTACTAATCATCAAATTCACCAAATCGTTAGTTTGAAAATTGTATTAACAATAAAATTACTCAAAAATTTAAGTTTGTCGTTTGTTAAGAAAGATCCTGGCGAAGCAAGTTCGCTGGAATAAAAAAACGTCAAACTGTTTTTCTTTATTGTACTAAGATACGTTTCTGTGTGCTAACAAGTTAGCTTTAAATTAACGAAGCTCCGTAGAAAAATAAATAGTGCAATAAAAGAATAGAAGCTAAAGTAGTTGAATATGTGTGTTTACAAAAGATAAGCATAATTACTTTAGATCAATAGTTTAATGTAGGTACAATATATATTGTACAAAACAACTGTTATAAATTTAAATAGAAGAAAAAGTCTTAAATTAATATATATATAAATAACAATTTTATAGGGTTAATTATTAAATTTTTAATTAAAAATTTTACAAAAGGCTATATATTATTATTTAAATGCATATAATTTTTAGGGTTTTATCTAAAATCAAACTTTTTAAATAATATTTATATTTTTACGCCTTTTTACGAAGATAAAATTTATAACAGTTGGATTAAAAAACATATATTATATCTATTATTAACTATTAGTCTAATAATTTCGTATTTCTGTTTGTAACTTGGATTAGTTTAAAAAAGGTATTTTTATGATTCATTTGAAATTATAAAATATTGCACCTGTAAAAAGTATAATGATATTTTGAATTTTAGTATATAAGCTTGATCTGAAAGCACTTTTTTAAAAGTTTGTTTAAGATCCAACAATTTTTGCGAATATATGTTTTACTCTTTAATGACCAAAAATCATAACCTAAACTACAATTGCTCGAATTCATTATGATAAAAAACAGTTTTGTTGATAATTGTTATCTTTTCTAATTCAAATCACACTTTTAGAAATTTAATTTTTTACTTTAAGAATGTTAAACAAATAACTGTGCACTTTAGTTTCAAATGATAAAAATAAGTCCAAAAACATTAACAGTTTGATGTTTTTACTTCATGTTTCTAACACTCTACTTACAGCGAGGACCACGTGAAGGAAATAATAACAAATGAAAGTTATTTGAAAAAAAAGTTAGTTGATACATGCTTACTAACTTTCATTTGTCATTATGTGTGCACTTTTTACAGTTTAAATAGCCTTACAGGTATTTCAAAGCTGTAAACCTCACCAGTTGAATTTATCCGAGTTAAAAAATAGCCTGTCACTAAAATAAAAAAATATCATATAAAAAATTATGAAAATGCAAACTTAAGATTAACATTTAATTTTTTTTTTTTTTCAGCCTTGAAATTTTATAATTTTGAATGGATATTAAAAAATGTTAGTTTAAAAAAATAAAAAATATAAAAAATTGCAATAAACTAAATATGAATTTATTCTTTCAAGAATTTATTTTTCAAACTAAGTTTTGGTCAAAGACCTCGTCAGTGCTTAAATAAATCTAAAAAGATATGTGACAGTCATGGAAAATAGTATTCAAACAATTAAATCAAAATAAAAACAAATTTTAACTCAACATTTTTTTCTTAAAAAACTAAACAAATTTAATTTTTACAATAAGCTACCTACAGCTCTTATTATTATTGTTGTTAAGTTAATTTTAAGACTCAACTAAAATTTAAACTTTACCTTAAACTTAATCTTAATATAAAAATTAATTTTGTTTAGTTTTTTAAGTAAAAAATTTGTTTTTATTTTAATTTAATTGTTTAAATACTATTTTCAATGACTGTCACATATCTTTTTAGATTTATTTAAGAACTGACGAAGTCTTTGACCGAAACTTAGTTTGAAAAATAAATTCTTAAAAAAATAAATTCATTATTTCTCCTCCAGTAGTTGAGATCTCATTATTTGTTTTCCTAAAACCAAAACATATAATATAAACTAAATATTTCAAACCTGACACTATTATCAAAGTTAAAATAAAGAGCTTACTAATTCTAAAAATGTTTCAACTTAAAAACTACTTACAACAACTGCTTACCATTTAACATTAAGTTTTTTTTTAAAGCAAAGTTTTTTAAACAAAATAGTTAGACTGTATGAAGTAAAATCAAAGATAAATACTAAAAAAAAATCGACGTTGCCAGGTTAAATATTTGGACTTAACTGTAAAATAACTTTACATTTATAAAGATATAACTATGTTTTTTATTTAGCAAGATAAAGCAACACTTTATTCAACTAACTTGTGATTTCTGAACCAGATCTTACACTTAAAATTTCGCTTGCGAGAATTGGTCAGAGGAACAAGTTCGATAAATTCTGTCAAGAATTTTTGGTGATTGACCAAATTTGCTTTAGTTGTTATTGTCCATAAACTTTTTTAAACTCTTTTCGTACTTTGCATCGATCAGTTTTCTAGGATCTTGTTTAATATTTGCCTGGGAATTGAACTTAAATTCATCGGCATGCCTTTTATCAGCTTGTTCTTCTAACCATTCTCCTTTTTTTTTTCGTTGATTGAAGTAGATAAGCTTCGTTTTCGCCTGGAAAGTGAAATCTGGCTGGCTTGGGTTTTTATCGCTCGTATATTTTGTCATCTGCTTGTTCAGATTGTGCTGTTCTATAGCAAAACAACTTTTGTTGTGACTTCTTTCGCAGTCTTCTAGCTCGGAACTTTGTTTGGTCGATGACAATTGAAAGTGTTTGAAAACCAACTGACTTTTCACTGCTATAGAAGCTTTAAAGTTGTTGCAAGCTTTGCTTCTGTTGAATTTTTTAAACCCAGTCTTGCTGGCAACAAACTCACGAAGGCTTTTTTTGCTCCTGTTAAAACTGCAAACGTTTTGCTTTGCAACAAGTAGAGTTTTTGAAGAAAACACTTCTTTTTGCACTTTTTCTCTAACTCTTTTAAGAGCTCCTCTTTGTTTGTGCAGTCCACAATTAGAACTTAAAAGTTATTTCTGCTGAATCTAAGAACAAGCTTTTTGCGATCTACTGGTCCCTCCTGAGAAAGTTCTTCGACTTTAGGAACATTTTTAGATGCGCCAATTGACCCAAATGTCTCGTCCATTCGTTTGATGATATGATCCAGAAAATTTGAAGACTTTTGACCATTTGAAATATTCATTTTAATAGATTGTAATGCAATGAAACTATAAAAACACAGGTTGCAGTTTGTTTTTATGTTTTTTCGTTTCAATATAAGTTTTGGATATTAAGTTTGCTCAAACGTCATAAAGAATTTTACTAGATATTTTGAATGTTTAGTTACAAGTATAAATAATAAATTCGTTTTTGTATGACTTTTTAATAAGTAAAATACTAGCCAATCAGAAGCGCTTTAGATTTACAGCTGGCAGATTTTTTATACATACCTCAGGAGTTTGCAGCCTTTTAAAAAGTTGCGGACCAATTTTCCTAAACAACGTTGTTTGCGGGCCGTGCTGTTTAGAAAAAAGTCTTCCACGGGCGGCAATTAATTTAAATTAATAGTACTTATCCATATAAAACTGTTTTTCTAAACCAAAAGTATGATAAAAGCAGTTGGTAAATAAATAAATTAATAATAAATATGTAGTAAGGAACAATAATTGAAATAAGAACCTTATTGTAAAACCTTACCACAAAAACTTTTTTTAAATTATTACAAGGAGTATGTTTATTATATCATATGTTTTAGCTTAAAGCTGTATCGGGGGCCGCATATTTTTATCTTGCAGGATGCACTCGACCCGTGGGCCGCAGTTTGCTATTTGCTGATTAAGGACATAGAAAGATAGTATTTTATTTTACTGACACAAGCTTACCTCAGTTTGAAAGCTTGCAGTTTAAGATTTACTGTTTATACTTGATGAAAGCTTTAGCTGGTATGTACTTGTTTATAAAATAATATCTAATTTTAACTATGTTGTTAAATATAATGAAAAAAATCTATGCTTATACAATTTATTGAAACAAAATCTAAACTAGTTGTTAGCTTTTAAACACGATCAATACAAACAGGTTAATTGTTAAACAATAAAACTATACAACTTTTTAACATATGCTGGTGAATGATACCAAGTTTAAGTTACTTTACTTTTGATGGTTAGCTTAAAAATACCTTAGCAAAAAAAATAAATTTTAGTTTTTTATGGTTTGAGTAGTTTTCAAAACTGTTTCAGTGTATCATAAGTTAAAATTATTTTAAAAAATATTATACTTTTTAGTTTTTTACTTATTTTGGTTGAATAAGTTTATCCGTAATTAGTTTTTTTTATATATTTATTACTGGTACAAAAACAAAAATTATGTTAGATAAAAACTTCAATTACGATATTCGAAACATGAAATATACTCCAATAACATTGATTTTCTTTTAGATTCTTTATTTCAATTATATATTGATCTTAGTTTGATTAAGTAAAAGCAAACGGCAAATCACTGTCCTGGACGAGATATTAAACTGTATCCGTGTTGTATAACTCGATAACCGAAAGGTTTTCATACACCACATTCTAGAACCAAACTTTTTGAGCGCTATTATCGTTAAATAAACAATAATAAACTCTCTGGAATAATCGATGATAGAATTACATAGGTAAAAGTGATAGTGATTGTCAGCATGTTAAATTTCCTCTACTATTTCTTGTGCTGTTTACTTTCCAACTTACAAAAGCGCCGTATAAATAAGTTATTTGTTTAATATAGAGAAATATCGTTAGTTTTCTATATGTTGAGTACATTAAATTATCATTCTTGTTTTCCAGCAAACTTATTTCGTTCTGAACTTTTTTTAGCAGACATTATTATCAATTATTATTATTTGAAAACAAAAACTATTAAGTAATTAGTTTTGAATAAAAACTAATGGTTCCACTGCTAATCAGCTACTACGGCAAGGCCAACTTTGCGATTTGAGCTATTTTTTTACAAGTATAAAGTTAATTTTTAACTTATATATAACTCCTTAAAACCAATTTAAAATAATCCACACATATATAATTGTTTATTGAACGACAAAAAACAAACGCTTAGAAAGTTTGGTCTGAAGACATGGTATACGAAATAACCTTTCGGTTATCGAGTCATCACACCACTTATAGAGGAGATTTCAATTGTTAGCATAATTTATCACAAAATAATTGTATTATATCATAAACAAATAAAGCAAAAATCTTAATAAAACTAAAATCACAACAAATTTTTTTCTGTTCCTTTTTCGCACATTATGAAACACACATAACACTTGGCCTAAAAATACATATTTTTTATGTAGCCGAGCTACATAAGCAACCAATCGTTTGCTTGTTAATGAAATATCTTCATACCCTTGAAACTTATTTCAAATTAATACTTTATCGTTATTCAAAGTATATCTTTTACATAACTTTCAAAAGCCTTCTTCAATATTAACCTCTGCTTTTAGTAATTCGTCAAGAAAAACATTTTACCTTTAAATATTTTCTTCAAATTTATCCTCTGCCATTTCCTCCAAGCCTTTAATTTCTATATAGTTAACATTTAGTATTAAAATTAATAGTAAATTTTATTCTATTGAATAGCTTTTTAAACTGAAACCTCAAGTACCTTTTCAAAAAGAAAAATTCTCTCATGATCATTCACCTGTCATTTCTTCTGAGCTACATGTAGGCTCTTTAAGTTGATTTTAAAAAGATTCTTTGCTTATGTCTATGTTTTAAGTGGTATAAATACTTTATCGCTTAAGCTACATATAAAGTCGTAGTCCCTTTTTCGATACATATACTGAATGCTTGCCTCAATACTTTTCCTCGAAAATAAGCTTTCTTAACTACGGTAAGCAGTCTAGTTTAAAACTACCAATTTTATGACAATATTTTGCACCTGACTTATTACAATTTGACTTTGACTTATTACAATTTGACTTATTACAATGTTATTTGACGAAGAATCGGTGATTTTGTTCACAGTTGCTCAACATATCGATAACCGAAAGGTTTTTTCGTGCACCACGTCCTTGGACCAAACTTTTTGAGCGTTTTTTGTCGTTCAATAAACAATATATCTTGCCTTTTGTTTAGTAGTTGCTTTTTTTTCAGATGCGGTTTTCATACAACAAAAAATGTTCTTTGTGAGCACTGAAGAACCTATTAGGTGAAAAAATTGTCAGCTCAACAACAATTTGATCGAATAAACCAAAGTTACGTTTAAAATTAAAAATTATGCAAAGCTTTTGCGCGCCATCTATTGTATGTTGGTTTAATAAAAATATTATTTGATTTCCTGTTTAGTATTATATCTGTTGAAATATTATATTTCTACATTCTTTGTTTACGTGATTTAATATATTTTTTTGACCGGTATATTTACACATCGGTTTTTAATTTCATTAGTTTTTAACATACCTGTGCACATTTTTAAGTAAAAAATGTTAATCTAAAAAGTTGATTAATATTTAAGCTATGATTACTAGTATTTTTGATTAGATCAATAATAAATGTTTTTCAAAACAGTGTGTTTGGTTTTTCAATTTTATTGATTACAAAAATTGTCTGAATGTGCTAAAGTTATAGTTTTTTTTTTACATAAAACTTTCACTTAGAAATTTTAATTCTCAACAACATTTTAAAACCATAAGCTGCATTTATAACTTTCATTATTACGTTATAATATTATTATATTTTTACTACAGTAATCTGCCACTTAGGTACGCACTTTGAAAACAGCGCAAAAATGCGTACCAAACCGGCGGGTAGGAGTTAAACCACGAAGGGACACTTTTGCACGGCTGGGATTTTTTAAATTAATTTATTATATATTTATAATTAATTTAATTTCTTTATTTCTACTATCACTGTTACCCCTAACTCTCGGTCGGTAACCTATTTTTTCGTTTTTAAACTGGTTTATTTATCTTGGTTTTTTTTCTTTATAATAATTTTTATTAGTTATTTTTACTATCACTGATACCCCTAACCCTTAGTTGGTAACTTTTTTTTTCTTTTTTTATTAATTTATTTTTAGTTTTTTTTTTATACTTATTTTATTCTTGTGCATATTTGACCCGTTCCCCCAACCGGCATTGCGTACCTTACCTAGGAAATTTTGGTCTTTAATTACCTACATTAAGCTTAATACAAACGTGTTTAAACCACTAAAGTTTAAAAACGGCTATTAAAACAAAATCCAAAAAAAAAGAACTTTAGCAGAAAACAAAACACTTTTGTTAAAAGAACATTAAAAGTTCGGAATATTCTAAAAATAAATTATATTGATATGGAAGTAATTATTTATGTATGTATATTTATATTCACCCTAAAAAGTTTTTTAGTTTATCTTGTACCTTTAAAATTTACATAGTACATATAATTAATTACTAATTTTAAATAAATTGATCAAGTTTTACTAAACTGTGTGATTAAATTTTACTTAATTGTAAGATCATTAGATGAAGAAGAGAGTATTACGTCAGATGAGGCAATGTATGTTTGTATAAATAGCAAAAGTTTACCGTCTACCAATACACTTTATAACAATTACGCAAAGTATGTAATTCAAAAAGAATAGCTGTCTTCAGCAGAAACACAAGTAGCTGCTGGGAACAAAAATGGAAAGCTATAATTAGCTTTAAAAACTTTTCTTTTTAAATGTTTTGAAAAGAACTAGAGAGCAAGAAACAGCTGCTAAACTCAAACGACAAGCTACACAAACAGACATGTTTTCAAGGGCATCTAGTTCTAAATAATTCTCAATTGCAATGTTCTTTGTTTTCTAATCTAAGTTATCAATATATAAATATATACATTGAACAAAAATTAAATATAAAACGGCTTTGCTTATTAATTTTATACAAAAACGACATTAACAAGTACACATATAGCTTTAGCGTTTATTATAAGTATTAAAATATTTTTTTAGAACACAAATTGTATTTTATTATAAAACTTAACAGTGAACAGCTTTATCGAAAATTAGGTTGTATAAAAAAGGAATTTACAAAATTAACTTGTAACATAAAAAAGTGAATAATGAATAACATATATCATCACAATGATCAAATAAAAGTTATGCATTTATAAAAACCTAGCAACAACAAAAAGTATTGAAGATATTTAGTAACAAGATGGCTAGTACTTAAATAAACCAACATACTTGCATATACTTAGTATAGAAACACTAAAATATAATAATAGTATAAAACAATAAAAAAAGTTTGTAAAAATTTTAGATAGAGCTTACAAAAAAATTTATAAAAAAAAAGCTTTTTTTGTCTTATTAGACTATAAATTCAAGTTGCCTTAATTTTAGTTGAAAACATTATAAAATTTTGAAAAAAATCTAAAAAGAAAATTTTTCAATGGTCAATTTATAAAAACTAAAAAAAGTTTACTAAATAAATATCCTATTTTATAAACAATTTAAAACAAATGAAACCGATTTAATGAGAAATTACTCCTTTTAAATAATCACAACACTTTTTCAGTTTTAAATAACTCCAAGTTTAATGGAAGCCTTCTAAAGCAATGAACTACAAAAATGTATATTTCTATTAAGGCTGCATTTTCAGCAAAAAAATTTGTTCTACTCAAGCATAAAAAAGTAAACAAAACACTTTAATACACCCACTTGAGAGCTATAAGGTAAAATATGTTGATAAAGAGGTGGTAATTTACTTATAAATAAGTTTTAATTTATTTTTTGTAACGTTTTATTTATTAACAAAGTATTAGAACTTTAAGTTCTAATAAATATTTAATCTTTAATATGGAGTTAAATTAGTTGAAAGATCTATAAAAAAGACCTAACTAAAATATTTTTATACAATATATTTATATAAAAATTGTCTAAATTGTCACCAAACCCAGTTGAAAAAAACCTTTTAAGTTGAAAAAAAACCTTTTAATACATTAGTTTTCAGTTTTTAAAGGTTTAGGTAGCAAACATTATTAAAACTAATTAAAAAATTACTTAACTTTTTTCAGTACTATGAAATAATTTAAAATATTGCTTTTAAGTAAATACATAAAAACATGTTTTTTAGTTTATAAATATAGTTGAAGGTTAGAAATTAAATTTAAATTTTGAACTTTTTGGAACGTTTCGAATAGTGAGAGATATCCTCGAATGCAACCTGTCGGCAGTGACGTAATTGTCTTCACAGTCCAATTTGTACTTCAAACTTTTATCACCAAGCAAATCCTTGTTCTTGACATTTTTTCCTGTAAAAACGTCTTGGATTGTTTCTTCAATACCATGTAGATAATCAGTATAAATTTCATCTTTTAAGATTAACAGGCTTCTTGGTTCCACATATATAGAAAAACTGCAATTTAATTTGTTTACTTCTATGTGTTTTAAATTAGAAATTTAAATTTTATGTTTGAGATATAATATTCCTAAATATACAAACTAAACTTATACTTGAACAATAATAAACAATAGGCAATAGACCTTTTAATTATTGTTTATAATTGACTCCGCATAGTGTGCTCGATTTAAATAAAACAACAAGAGCTAACAAAAGTACAAAAAAAAACTTTGTAACATTTTTTATAATTTAAAACGGACTAGTACAGAAACTATCAAATTTTACAGGTAAATTAAAAAGATACAAAAGCATAGAACATGAGAAAAAGCACGAAGTAATTTTTGTAATTTGTTTTAATTTTTAAGTTTATATTAAATGTTATTAAAATGTATTTTAAAAAAGTATGTTTTATGTAAAGTTAAATTTATAACTATTTACTTAAAACTTATTAATGTTGTCTTTTCAAAAACTGTTCAAACTAGATTACTGAAAAATAAATTTTGTGCACACTTCACTATATGAAGTATAAATTATCATTTACTAATTTTTTATGTTTTGAGTGTCTTAACGTATTGATTACATTTTAAGAACTGTTAATTTATGTTAAATTAGGTTTTTCTAACTTTTAAACACGAAAGAAACTTTATCTAAAATACAATTTTTCACCTTAATAATTTTTTTGCACATAGTAAGATAATTTCTATTAGAACTAGTGTGCACAGGTGCACACCGTGAAGACAGCTAACTTGGTAATTTTTTGAGCTTTTAGTTCATCTATAAACACATAGGAAAGTACTTAATATTTGTAATGAGTAAAGAGTATTGTCAATGAATTATATGAACTTAATTATTAAATAAAAACAATCTAACTTTTTTTTGTTTAGATCGCCTTTTTTTGTAAAGTTCAACACGGTGTGACAGCCAAGACTTATTGTTGAAATAACAGGAAAATATAAAGGTCCATCTTCATGAGGCTGTTGCAAGTTACATCTTTATAAATTACCATTTTTTTATTTTTAATTATGTGTAAGTTAGTTAAAGTATAGACTTTTTGAAAGTTAACAATACGTTCAGTTACGTTTATTAGTACGACTCAAGTTTCACGACCCAAGGACAGATCTTCAGGTACAATAGCACTACAACTTTGTCCACTATAAACTGACTTTATGAAAGTTAGAGGATGTAAAATATCAAAACAAAATATTTGCTTTAATAATTAAAAGACTAACCATAATACCTTGGCCAGGGTTGTACTGATTTATAAGCACATGATTAGCTTTCCTTTTTTCATCTCCGTACAGGTTCAATGCTGATATTGTGTCAACATAAAATTGCAACCACTGTTAATTTTTAGGTATTTAAATACATATGTATTAAATGTTTGCTTAGATTACAAGTAAGAAATTAATTTTTGTACTTTCCTTATAAAAAAATCTATTACAGCAACAATTGATTAGTCTTTAACTTTATTTTTAAGAACTATGCGTTTCGGACAACATATATAGTAATAAAGCTAGCTTATATTAAATTTAATACAATTAATCAAATCAGGCAATATTATTTTAATTATCATGTAGTACACATAAGCCCAAATAAAATGCTAAAATTGTGGCAACTATGCAATCAGGGTTGCCACTCTTCAAAGCAAAAAAAATACTTGCCTGAGTAAACAAAAACTATCCTGAGTCAGTATAAGCTAACTTGTGTTTGTTAAAAACATTTCGCGCCTCCGACGCTATTTAATTTTTCTTAAGACTTTTATATTGTTACATTTAACTTTAAAATCACCAAAATATTGACTATCAATACATACATGCACTGCAAATTCCATGAACTAGACATGTTTACAAAGGGATATAAATACATACTTTTTAAAAATGTAAAACTTTAAAAATACTAAACATTTTGCAGAAATAAGTTACATGCAGAATTGAGAGTAAGCGTGTTTATTTTTTACTTTATTACAAGAGTAATCATTTTAAAAAAGTGATTATAATCAACTTTGGTCACTGATTGATAAAAGAAACTTATAAGTTTTAACTTAATTAATTAAGAACATCATAAGCTACAACAATTTGATAACACCAATTACAATTTTTTAATCAAAATTGTATACTTTGTCATTACAATTCTTAGTTTTTAGACTCTAAAATCTAAGTTTTATATAAAACAAAGCTTGCTAGATTAAACCTTACAACAAAAATCAAAACTTTAAAATTTAGGAAAATAATTGTTGAGCACAAGTTAACTAAAAAAAAATTAGTATTTAAAATGAATCCACTTTATTGATGTAAAGTTTAAAAGAAAAAACTAGCATGGAAATAATAAAAAAACTTATAATTAGTCTAGGTTTTTTAGAAACATTTTAAACTAGTCTCAGTAGCCTGAATTTAAAAAAGTCCTAAAAACCTTTAAATTAGCTTAAATTAGCCTGAGTTATTTAATTTCAATTTAGCCTGAGACAGCCTGAATGTGTGACAACTCTGCAGAAGCAGCAAAACCTATGTTATTCAACTGAGGAAATATTTAGATGAAAACGAAAAATAAAAACAACACAAACCTTTTATGATAAATAACAATGGGCAGTAACCACGGAGGGGAAGTGCGTGATATATAAAATGATATCAATCATGAAATTTATCAAGTCAATGGCTCGATTACCATTGAAAACAAATAATGAAACAAAAGTTAAAAAACTAAAGAAACGCATACTTATACTGTATAAATCGGAATAAACCTTCAGATAAGTTAAAACACAGCAATCAGAATACATGATTATGTTCTTATGTTTATATATAAACAACACTAACTTTAAAAAAATAACATTAAAAACAGTTGTCTCTATTCTAAATACAAAAAACTAGAAAAAGATCTTATTTAAATTACAATCTTATCAACTCTGCTTATTGAATTTATTTCGTATAGATTGAATAACAATAAGTTTTCCAATTTTTTGCTATATAAGTCAGACTACCAACTTACTTTTCATTCTAATTTGTATATAAACACAATCAATAAATGTTTATCCATATCAAAATCCTAACTAGGATTTAATAATATAAAATCAAAATATTCAAAATCAAGTATATTTGCTATACTAGTAATTTTCTAAAAAATAATAAGAAAATATTTTGAAAATTTAATCTTACTAGGAAAAAAACTGAAACTAACTACAATAATGCACTTAAAAAAGCGGATTTTACGAACCAAACATACTTAATTAAGAACATAACAAATTGAGTATATTTAGTTTAGCCAACCTTCTGCAAACAAATCAAAACTAATATAGTCAGAAAACTCATTAAATTAATTGAAAACACTTGACCAAAAATAACAATCTCAGAAAACAATTTAACAAAAGTAAAATTAGAATAAGTTAAAGCTGTATGATGAATATTGAAAATGCATTGAAAATCCACAACGCAAAACCTTTTAAAATTACAACTAGAGACCAAAGTAAAAGTAAAACTTGTAATTTCGAAAAAGTGAATGACCTCTAAAAAAAAATATTTATAAGTCTAGAATAAAAACGAACAAAGAAACCAAAACTTGTATTTGACTAAGCACGAACGAAATTAAAAAAAAACGTATATTAACACATAAAACAGCTATAGTGTTTCTGGTGTTTTGATGAGAAATCAAAATTTGCTAAAGATACATGCAAACTGTTATTAAGTGAGGCTTTAGTAATGTTCAGACAAAATGTAGATTGTAATAACAAAAGAAGCGAACTATGTATGGGTTCACAACAAACAAATTACTTACTTAAAAACTGGAAGAAATCTAAAACACGAGTAGTACGTTTTTGTAATTTTACGTAATATTTTGTAGCCTTGAAATATTAATCTTTTTTGTTAATTTTTGAATAAGCTAATGTTTATATAAAATTTATTCGGTTTTTAGTATCATAAAGTTAAATTATTTTTTCTAAATGAAATATAACTTTGTTTGGTTATCAAATTAATTAATTGTTAGTCAGTCACAGTTTTTAATTTTTAGAAAAAAATTATAAGCAATAAAAAGAAAAATAACAAAATTTTTGCTTCAAAAAGACGGTATGTGCCCTCTGAAACTTCAGCAGTAATAAAAACTAAGTTTAGTTTAAACTTGTTGTTTAATATTCAATCAACTTACTTTCGGTAGTGGTTCACTAAGCATTCCTTTTGGATGTGGTTTTCCCCCTATAAGAGTGGAAGCATGTTACAAATATACTTTAATATAACACATAAAAAAATTATCCTGAGTAAAAAACAATGTGTAAAAAGTTTTTGATCTTGTCAACAAGAAACAAATACATGGTTGCCACTGATCGAGCTGAGAAAAATTTCCTGACTTTTCCTGACCTTTTACTTAAATTTTCCTGACTTTTCTAAATCAAACTCTTAAATTTAACTTATTCTAAAATACATAATCTAACACTTGAAACTATATAAAGCTTTCAATCTAATTTTAAAATAGGTTAAAACAACAGTTTTTTGCTGAATTCAATCATCAAACTTCCATTACATCACTTGAACCATCTGTGTATGATTGATGTTTGTTATAAACAGCTTTATCAGCAAAATACTTGTATTATTAGCTTATAAACACAGCTTGTCTGAAAAAAAAAAACACAATTTTTTAGTATTTCCTAGTATAAATGTATCTAGATAAACAAACGACATATAAGGAACTTTTACAATTAAAACCTTGAATTAATAACAAACTTTCACAACTGAAATCTTAAAATAAAAAATTTTTACAGTTGAAACCTTAAAACAATAAAGAACACAAATTTTTAGAATTTCCTAGCATAAATGTATCTAAATAAAAGAAACGACATATAAGGAACTTTTACAATAAAAACCTTAAATCAATAAGGAACTTTCACAACTAAAACCTTAAAACTTCCCAATGTTTCAAAATAAAACTGGTCCAAACGATCTTGACTTCGCTTGAAGCTTTTAAACTTTAATACATTCATTGGGCAACTTATCAAAGTTCTAAATTGATCGATGCTCTCATCACCTTCAGTGTTGGAGCACATTTTTTGTTTCGTTAAGGAGTGCACAATATTGACAAAAAGCTTAACCAGAACTGTGACTCCTAATTTGTCTAGGTTATGAGGATTTAGGCATGACATATTTTTGTTAAATGTAGTTCCAACAGCCATTCTACTCCAGAGACTTTCAACAGCTTTTAAAACAAATACTCTACATTCTTTATCAAAATTTAAGATCTTTTGTTCCTCAACTAGGTCTTTTTTCCTCAAATTTGAAAGAAATTGGTTGCTGCAACAATAGGCTGGGTACTCTGGTATAGTGTCAAAAAAGGTTGCATGAGAGATGCTACATAACTAAAGAAATGCATCTTCACTAAGACAAGATAATCAGCCACTGCATCCCTTACAACTCGGTAATATCTGCTGTCAGGACATTTACTCTTTGGACCTAACTTCCAAACTTGAATTTTTTTTAATGTTTGGCCAAATTTCGATGGTACAATCAGCCACTATCTTATCGTCAACCAACGAGTTTTACAAAACAAATAAGGAAAAAGTTTGCTACCAGTTATTGACTTGTAGTCCGTTCTCCGTCCTCCAGCTTTTTCAAAAGTTTATAAAGACTTTTTAAAATGTCATCCAGCTTCCAGTTGGTAGCGTCAGCTCCAAGCTCAAAAGCTCTATGAGCAATGTGGAGACTGCAGTTTTATAAAAGATATTTTACTTATTTATACCAGATAAAGGCATTGGAAATAAATTTAAATATTTTTGTAAACTTTTAGAAAAATATTGGAGTTTTTTTTAACTTTAAACAACTTTTACTTAATTATTACCATTTGAAGGTTTTGGAAAACAAGGAATTTGGGAAATTTAAACTGACAAAATCTGACTTTTTATTTTATTTTATCAAATTTCCTGACTTTTCCTGACTTTTGTCACTTTTTTAAATTTTTCCTGACTTTTCCTGACCGAGTAGCAACCCTGCAAATAGCTAAAAGTTTTGGTAAAAAAAATCCTTGAAGTGTATTTTTTTAGTATTTATACTCAAAAGAAAACACTCTAAGCTCTTTTGAAAAAGATAAATAATACAAACTGGTAGTACATTCAAAACAGTCTAACTAATGAGAGATAGAAACTTTTGTACTATGAATTTAAATTAAAATTTATCTTTTAATTAACAATAATATTGTTTAACATTTCAATTTTGATGATATAGCTTAATATAATTCCAAGTAAAAAATAGGTAGTAGAAAATTTCAAAACAAGTCTTCGATTTTGTAGGTTATAATGAAATTGGCAGAAAATTTTTCCAATATGCATTTTTTTGATTTGATAATAAATTTTATTTTCCAATGTCATGACATGGTAATACAAATATAAATAATTGTCACAAAAACACATTATGCAGAGTTTAGGACGATTTAGAAAAAGTTTCATGGAGGTACTTATTTAAATTACGTATTTTTCTACGTAATTTTCTTAATTTTTTTTTCAAAAAATCAAAAAGTGCCTTTGTGAAGCTTACTTTAAATTCTCTTAGTGTGCTTTTGTAAAATTGTGCAATATAGAACAATATGTACATAAAAAATCTAAGTTACATTTTTCAGGTCCATACAGTTTACATCAGAATGGTTTGAAATAGCCTCAATTAAAAATTTTCTACACCAGCTAAAAATTTTGCTAATGGTTGATTTTTTTTATTCTTTAAACATTACTAGCTAAAGTTCAATGGTCACGTTTTTATAGGCACCTTAATATATACATTTATATATTCCATACATATGTATTTGTAACTTTTCAAAACTGGTTATAACTAAAAAAACTAAAAAAACGAATTGAACTTATTTTATTTTATAAAAGGTATAATATAAAATATACCTTAAGCTTTCAAAAAGAGAAAAATTTAATACTTGCAAAAAAAAAGTTATACACTTCTTAAACTTTTAGTTATAATAAAATCATAACAAAAAATAAATATTTACACAAGATTAAGAAACACATTTAAAAAAATACAGCTAGTCTTTTCAGATTAATTTTATTTCTATATTTAGTATTTGTTTATACCAGGTCTAAAAATCTATATAGCACTTTTAACTGTAAAACATAATGTGTTTTTTAACATGAATCTGTGATATTATATCAATTTTCAATACAATTAAACAGCTGAAATGAAATGGTATACAGTTAATTTAATGATTTTAAATACTTCACTTAAAATAAAGTTTAAAGACTTTAAAGTTAGTGTTGCTTAAGTTTTAAAGACTATTAGTTGTTAAAATATTTATGTTTTTCACAAGTTTGTTTAATACTTACTTCTTAATTTATAACTTATTTCAATATAAATAACTTTAAGAAAGACATTGGTACAATTTAACAAAAAAACATAAAATATAACACATAAACACACTATATCACAAATAAGGTATTCTGTTTATATTATAATACAACTTAAAACTCATAACAACATTAAACACGAATTTTGATCAGGAAACTGACTTAAATTATAGTAAACGGTTAAAATATCAACAAATATGACTTGTATATTAACAATAAGAATTTAAAAAAAAACAGATAGAGCATAATACGTTAAAAAAGTAACTTTTTAATTTTTTTGTACTTCTTATATTGTTTATTTACAATTACTTGTTATTAAATCTAAATAAAGCAACTTTATTATTTATAGCTCGATTAGTGTACTAAATATTGTGTTATACATTAATAGAGTTACATTATACTTTATACATTTTACTTAATATACAAGCAAAATAAAATAAAAAACGTTTTTATTTAATTATAACAATAATTGTACAGTACAAAGAATAAAACCTACCCCAGTTTTGTAAAGATCTATTTTTTAAGATGGTCCATTTAGGTTTAGGAACCTTTTTTATTTGTGTGACCAGTCTTGTTTCTTCTTCTGTGGTGATAAAGTTAGGTATGTAGTATGCAGTATCCAAACCCTGAAAATTTATCATACATAAGTCCGTAGTAAAAAGTTCTTATTTCTGGTTTTATCAGTTTGTTATATATATTTAAAAAATTAATTTTACGGCATTGCTAAACTAAAATCAATGACCTAAAAAATTTAAGTTATAAGATCTACTATCAAATAATAATTTATATGGTAAGTCTTTAATAGAACATCAAAAAATAAAATTTATTATTGTTAATTTTAAAAACCTCTATCTTCCTCTTTAAACTTTGTTAAAATATTACACCAGACTTAATAAGCATAATTGTTTTAATTTTTAAAATAATATAATACAGTTTTCTAAAGTGAGATACTTACCTAGCTTTAAAACATTTTTAATTTCTAATATGCTAAAATCTTTAAAAATTGAAACAGCAGTAGACAACATTTATGTTTAAATTGGTCAATCTGCTTTATGAATGGTTAATTCTGACTGTTAATGATTTAAGGGAAAACTTAAAAATTAATAAAGATATTTAACATAAAATAGTGATGTAAATTCACTCAATAAATAACATTAGTGATGTAAACCTTTTATAGTATAAGGAAAAATTTTACAAAAGAAAAGTCTAATTAATAAACAAAATAAAACTATATAGTCTTTGTTTTTAAATTATAGTAGCATAATTCTTTATTACAACAAAATACTTACAAGTTTTAAAATATAATTACTATAAACCTAAATAAATTTGTGGAAAAGTTATTTTGTGCATTTTTGCATCTACCAATAGTTTTAATTAACTTAGTTTAACTGACTTAGATAGTTAGATAACTCACATATTAAAAAAAAATTTAGTCTGAAAAATAAAAACTAAGTCTTTTCTAAACTCTAAATAATATTTAAGTTCAGAAAAAAAATAATTTATTGACTTGTAAGAGCCATATAAACGTTAAGAATTTTAGTATAAACAACTTTACAACTACTTGAATCAGGGTTTCCCAAAAGTGGGTCATATGGTCGATTTGAAACTTACACTAGATATTCTGGAGTTCATGAAAAAAGCCAAAAAAAGGGTTTTATGCGCTTTTAAGGGAAGTATTTGAACTTACACCAGATGTTACGGAAAAAATTGAAACTTACACTAGACTAGGACTTTCCTAAGTGGGACATTTAAAAAAGTTAGGGGGCCATAAGACGCAAAGAAAGGGGTAATAAGGTCATCATTAGGATTTTACACTAGTTATTTCTTAGTTGGTGAAAAAGTGCAAAAACAAATCTTAGGGTAGTCTTTTGAGAAATCTTATTAGAGGGGGCCATTGCTTTATAATTTATTCAAAGGGGGCCTAATAAAAAAAATGGAAACCACTGAATTAGATTTATATTTTAAAATAATGATACACACTTATCATTTCTTAAGTTTATTTAAGTTTATCATTAACACTTAGAAACAGCATTAGTCCAACAATATGAAGTATTTATCAATATGTTCTGAAAATTCTTTTATTTGACAGTTTTTTACTAAGATTTATATATTTAATAACACTTATATTAATCAATTATTCATTTATACCTAATTCCTAGATCATAAAAAGTTAAGGTTAAACTTATTCATATTCATAACTCAACTAACTTTCAAAAAAAGGTATATTAGTTTTTTCTAAACTAATAGCTTACTTTAATTAAAGTTTAAGATAATTTAAGCAATTTTTTTGTTAATTCAACTATCTCAATAAAAAAATACATGTAAAAAAGAACTTCATTTAAGCCTGTTATCTAAAGAAAGTTTTGCAGCCCCTAAAATTATTGATTGAAAATTGCTAAAATAAGTTTATCTGGCCATGGGTTTAAAAATTTTTTTTTGTAAAAAAAATTGTCTAAAATTTTACAGAAGAATAATAATAAAATAAAAATGTAAGAAACTTATAAAAATCAAGTTTTGAATGTGGCCTAGGGACTAAATTTAGCTGACTTCTGATCTAATGGGTAAAAAATATATTTTTTTTAGAAACACAACGCTAATTTACCATTCAAATGTTTAATTTTTAAAAGAAGCAAAGTCAAAATATTGAATTCAAATAAATTATTTTTAATATCTTTAACTTAATATAGCTAAACATACACTTATCAAATTTTTAAAGTAAGATATTAAAATTACTTGTAGTTTGGACTTTATTTATAAATTTTACAAGTTATGTGTCTAATTTTTAAACTTTAATAACATTTTGTTTTTTTAAATGCACTCAACAATAGGATTAAAACATTATACAACTTATAATAAAACAAATTTATTTAGTACCAATTATTTTTTTTTTTACTTACTTGGACTTTTTGACATTCTTTTACAAAATCATGCTTAATAACTTGCATTTTATCTATAATGTCTAAAATACCTCTGCAGAGTTATTTAATTAAAAATAAAGTTATTGTATATATAAGTTCTTAAATTTATATTAAAAAAAATAAATGTAAAACAGTTTATGCAACATGAATAGATTTCTAAACGGAATACAAAAACATATGCAATTTAGTCCATATTATGTAATGTATATGTTGTTTATTGAACAACAACAGAATTGCTCAAAATAATTAGTCCTACAAAAAACTTTAGTGGTGCACCACTTGGATACAGTTTAACCTCATACCCAGGACTAATAATATCCAAACTTTTTAAACTTGTTTTTTTTTATGGTAAAAAAAACATCAGTTTCAAACTCCATCCCTTGCAACAATTAACGTTTTTGTAAACTAGTTAACTAAACGTAAACTAGTTATAGTTTAAACTTTACATTTTTTAAAGTAAATAGGTTAAAAACAAATAAAAAAGTTATACAGTTGTTAAAACCTCATCTTTATTCTAAGTTAAATGAAACTAATAACAAGTTTACATACTTCTTATTATATTATTAAAACCAAAATTGTAGCTTTTTGAATCAATAAAAAACTAGTCTGAGCCTCATAGTAGTGAGCTTATTCATGCTTATTACTTACTTTTACATTTACAAAACTGGCTTATTTACACATGTAAAACAAAATTTTTAAACCATGAAAGTGACTTGTGGTACAGTTTTTGGGTTTTTTAGTTTTAGGACTTTTGTTTCATTTAAAAATTTAAACTAAGTTTCCACTTTTTAAACAAATAAAAGCAAAATTTATTAATATGATAGTTTTTGTTTCCTGGGTAATGTCTAAACAGCTCGCCGAAAGATAACCAAAAAGTTTAATCAAGTAGAGAGCGATTTTATTCAAAACTTAATATAGTTTTTTTTTTCAAAGGTAGAAAAACATCAGAAGAAACTCACTCTCCCCTCTACAACGATAAACGTTTTCTGAAAGTTAGTCTACGTCAGTCTATGTAGTATGTACTTTTAATCATATAGTCTAATTTGGTTCGCCATAAAAAAAATATTAAAACAAGATTTATTTGTTCACAAACCTTTTACAATTCAACTTGGAGTTAATGTCGAGCGAGGCATTTTTGCGTTTTAAACACAATGAATTTTAAAGACTTCTTTTTTTGACTACTAAATCAAACTTTAAAGCGGAGTATGTTAGAAAAATGCATGTAATAAAAATTGTCTAAAACCTATTTTTTAAGCTAAGAAAAACTAAAAATGTTAAAATTGTAGAAGTCTAAGTAAATAACTAAGAACAATATGCCTTTTTGAAATTTTAAGTCGACTCGCTGTCAGCCAAAAAAAAGTTACTTTAAAAAAAAAAATACTCTCAACTCAAATCAAAAACCTTTCATTTTAAAAGATTACAAGTTAGCATAGTTAATTAATTTTATTTTTGTATACGTGTTAACAACTTGGTTTCAGTCTTGCTCTTGCAACGTGTAACTTAAAGTCGCTATAAGGATCCCTATTATAAGGCAACAAAATTTTATGGATATTTTGAGAATATCTAAATTTAAGCTTTATGATTGTCAAAAATTATTTTTAAACTATGAATTTTTTTTAAGTAACAACTTGTCTTTTTACAAATTGATAAATTACTAAATGAAAAAAAAGTTACAACTTGAAAAAATATTTAAGTTTGCTTTACTTAGTTTAGACTTAATAATTACAAATATTATATAGCTTTATAACAGTCGGATATAACTTTAAGTATTTTGCCTGCTATTAACCTGTAAAAATCGGTAAAAACTATTTTGTTTTAATTTTAGAGAAAACATGTATACACTTTCTTTTTCTATGCTTCTATTCTTACATTACTGTAATTATTTTTTACAGAACCCAGTTGAAGTGTGTTGATTCGTTAACACACATAAACATATGTTGGTACAATAAGGGAAGATTACTTTATAATTTGTTTACCGATGAGCATCAAATCAAACACATTTGTGCTGTCTAAAGATGTAAACAACCATGAATAAACTTTCTTTACCCTAAGCAAAGCAGGCTCCGCTCATAGGAACATAAAAACACTGGAAATATATGGCGCTAAACTGGATTTTGGGTTTTATTAAACTAGTACTTTGTAAAATAATCACATTAAAAAAAATCTTCGAAGTTAAATTTTCTGGTAATTATAGAATTTTTTAAAGTCATTTATCAATAAACTGATCATTATATTAAAAAAAGTTTAAAATACTTTAAACAATATTTTCTATATTATTTGTTTCTGAAATAAGTTCTCAGTACTTACTTTTTTTTGCTAAAGATATTCTTTTTAAATATGAGTAACATATATTTAACTTTATGTTATTTGTATTATACTTGTAATGTAACAGCTTTAAGATGCTTCGTAGTACCGAAAAATAAAGCTTTTAAAGTTTTAGATGTGTTCTTCCTGATTTGGGAGAACTATTGATGATAAGATTTGTAGTTTTGATGTAGACAACGATTCGGTGACAGAGATGTCCTTATGTGCACCCAGGTCCTTAGACCAAACATTTTTGAGCATCTTCGTTTTTTGTTTTTGTTCAATAAACTTATTTTTATAAAAAAATCAAAATTTTGTATGGTATTTTAGAGAATTTTAGTTTCGAAGGTGAAAACTTCTTTGTGTGTAGTTGAAATTCTGCTGTATTTAAGAACGTATGTAACTGAAAATAAACAAAAACTTTTGGCTGTTAGTGTTCTTTAAAATAACTAAAGCTAAAATTTTTGTTGAAATGTACAACCTATTTAGTCTTTATTTTCTCAGCACTTTGATGTTTAACAGGCTTAGAGGAAAATGTGTAAAAACTTCGTTTTTTTTTGCCAAAAATTATAAAAACCAGTTTTTTAAGTTGATTAAACAAACAAAACCTTAAAATATTTTTTCTAAGGTATGCTATTACAATAAAAGAACAATGATAGATTAAGAAAAAAATCTTGCATGTAATTTCTCACCAAAAGGCAGTAGTTTATTTGTAGATTTCTTTTTTTAGCTTATTTGAAGTTTTATTTTTTAGGATACAAAAATTTTTATTACTAACTTTTAAAAATAAATTGCATTTTTAAAAATATTTAATGCAAGACCATTGTACCAGATAGACATTTAAAAGATAATGAAATCTTAAAATATGCAATGTAAGAAAAACTCTTTACTAGTAAGCGAAAACTTAAATACGTTAAACATTATTGAAAGTAGTGCAGTAAAACACTTATTTTGTAAAAAAGGTTTAAAATTTAATCTTAAACAATCTAGCCTGAAAGTAAACTTGTGAGTGGATTTGAAAATTAATATAAAATAATGTTTAAAGAACATTAAAATTAAACCTACTATCAAGCAATTGCTTGTTAATTAACTTTGATTGCTTTTAGGCACATAGAAATCATATAAAAACAAAGATAGCTCACAATAGCTAAAATTTCTACTAACAGAGAGCTCTAGTTACTTTAAAAAACGTCAACTGAAGTAAAGATCACGTTGTATATTTTAAAGAAGTATTAAGGACTTTATCATTAAGTTTTACAAGAAAATGTTCTTAAAAATAAACAAAATAGAAAAGTTATTATTGAGCTAAAATTTTTAATTTTTTTAGCTTTGCGAATGAGCCTTAATTTTTCATGTTTGCCATATACAATGAAATAATCAAGAATTACTTTACGTTTTTTTCTTTTGAGCAGTAAAGTCCTTTATGTAAAGTAAGCATAGGACAAAATATTTTGTAATAGTTCTTATTAATTAGGTCGGTAGTTTTTCATATTGTTCTAACACAGTTGCTATAAAGATTTCTTTTTCTAGTACAAACTTTTAGCAGAGAGCTTTTTTATAAGGAGTTGAAATTGGGCAATTAGATTAAAACTATTTTATTGTATTTTAGATAAATAACTTACTATTTGAAACTAATAATATTTTATTATAAATTAAAAAACTGTATTTGAGACATGTTCAAGCACATGTTTTAATTTAGCCCCTTTAAGAGTAGTTTTTAGCCATTTGCTTTAGATTAAAAACTTTATTGAGGTTAAAGTTAAGAACTCTTAAGGTTAGTATATTTCGTATACCTTAGCAAAGTTTATTGTTAATGCATTTAGAAAATTATATTTTTGGGAAACTATGTATAAGCTTGTTGTAGTTTATTTAATGACAAAAAAATACGCTCAAAACATTTGGTCTAAGGACTTGGTGGCTGGTGCACGAAGAACTTTTCGGTTATCGAGGCGCACACCACGGTTACCTTTTAATGTCTTGTCCAGGACTTATTGTTTTGTTTAATATAATTAGAAACAATTAAAAATATAAAGCTCAATAAACTTTTTGTTAAAATAAGTTGAAAAAACAATTAAACTTTAGTTTATTAGTTATTTTGTGTTAACTTAATTATAAACTTATAGTGTTGTCGATATTTTTTAACCTAACGCATTACTTAGGTTACCTTAATAGTAAAAGTATACTATTTGGATGCTTTTAACTTTTCTTAAAAATTGGTCTTTTTTTTTATTGAAATTTTTTATATATGTTTTAAATATTGTGAAATTGTAATACAGAATGTAGTTTATTTTTCAAAAAAAGTATATAAGTAATGAACTAAGAAAAAAAAAGTATTTGCAGCAATTTTTTGCAATATTGCAATTAAGTTTCTACAGATAATTTACAAATAGTACAGCAGTTGATACTTCAATCATTTGTTTTAGCTTTCTAGTTATCTAATTATATCATGGCTTGTTCTAATTCACTCACAGTTAGGCTAAGAGTTAAAACATACATTAGGGCTAAAGTACGCGTTTGGGTAAGGATAAAAAAATAGGGCATAACAAAATAATAAGTATTCATGACATAATATAAACTATAACAATTAATAAACTTTACCGCAAGATCAACATCAACGGCATCCTAGACAATCTTACGACCAGTTTCGTCCTAATTAGGACCATTTAGGACGAAACCGGTCGTAGGATTCTCTCGGATGCTGTTGATGTTGCGGTAAAGTTCATTAATTATTATTGATGGCGCGAAACATCTTAACTCTGTTGATGATGGCCGTAATAAATACTTGTTAAAATAATATAAACGAAAATGATTCAAGCAGATCGTTAAAAATGCATTTGTATGAAGCAATAATACAAATTTTTTGAGCACTTTGAGTCAGCCTAAATTTTGTACTATTTACTTTTTCATATGCTGTAGATAATCTTACAACTTTACAGAATATTTTTTTAATAAGTCTTATTTATTCAGCTGTCCAAGCTAAGAAGAATGTGCATGAATCAGAAAGGTTAATGAGCTTAAAAATGGATGTAAAAAGAACAAAATTGCGCCAAAAAAATTGTAGACGACAATAATGATGTTGTTGGATGCTATCCCAGAATTCAATATAAAAATTAGGTTACATAACAATTTACTTAAATTTAGTTTTGGTTAGTCAATTGGTTACGGAAGCAAATAACCCATTCAAAGACAGCATTGAATGGGTTATTTGCTAACTTTTTCAAAAAATTGAGAGTGAGTGCTTTTTATTTTCTAAAAATGAATCGAAGACGTATTAGATTTAAGATCAAAAAAGAGATAAAAGGGATAATCCAAAAAGTATATGTGACAATTTACGCAAATAAAACCGTTCTAGTTTAACATTTTTCAAACTTTACATGGATTTTTTTCTCATTTGATATATGTATTTAGGAGCGCGTACAAAAGATAGGATTTATTTTATAACAGATAATTCTAGCATGGAATTAAGTAATATTTAAATAAATATAGCGACGACTAACCATCTTGCTGCTTATCAATTAGAAGTGTTTTTATAGATAAGGAATATATTTTTATAAGATGTTAATTCCATACGCGGAGTAATGCCACATTAAGTTTATCTTATCAATCGAACAAGAGAAATAGCATACTCTAACAAACGGTTTCAACTTTTAAAAACTTGAGTCCAACTTATTGCCAGATTTTACTGGCATAAATTTAAAATCAAGCTCTACTTCATGAAAATTAAACCGAAAAATTCCAGATCGCAGCAATTTTTAAGTAATTTATATTTATGGTTCTTTCGCCGTACAATTTAGCTTAAAAGTATATTTAACTTAGCTTTAAAAAAAATATTTCAAACAACCATCTTCACCCAAAAAAGGAACTTTCTCCGGTAAAATACAAATAAAAGATTAAGGCTTATAGAATGTACTGTTGTTCAACAAGCTGTATGACATAAAATAAAAGGGCATTCTTTACTAACAATGCTCTGTACAAAAAACTAATTAAGACTAGACTTTCTAAAAACTAGTTTTAATAACTAATTATACAACGAGTATTGGAAAAACTGGATAAAATTCTACTTAAAATATAAAACAAAACCCTTAGTTAAGGCATGTTTTAAGTTACCATAATCTTCGCACTTTTCGTTTCTAGCTAATGTCTAAAATTATTAAATGCTTAAGTAGCACTTTTACACCTGCATGAATCAAATATTTTCCACATGATGTGTTCAAAAATGAAAACAATATGTTTACAGTTCTACCTCTCATAAGTAATACAAACTAAAATCTGGTAAAATATCAAATTGCAAAAGAAAATTGTTTTGTGAAAAAAAGTTTGTGTTTTAGTTGTAAAAAATAAAGTAAACTTGCTTAAAATGGAAGAAAAATAATTTTCATCAAAAAACACGAAACTATTTTTATAGTATTAATTTCAAGTAACTATAAACTAATTTACAAACTTTAAAAATCTATTAAAAATTTTTTTATAGCACATCTTTAAAAGTAGTGAAATGACTCAACTAAAGTTCAAAAAAAAGATCCTAACTTGTTATCATTTTATTATATTATACCATATCCAAGAAAAACAAAGATCATTAAATATTTTAGCGTAAATATGTGTCAATATTGGCAAAATTACAATTGTTTTTTTTTACAATCTTATAACAATAAAATCATCAATTTAATAAACTAAAAGTAAAATTTAAACCAAGTATGGTTATTAAATCTTATAAAACGATGTTTAGCATTTTAAACTTGTAAATTGTGAATATAAAAATATAAAACAAGCAACTACATGTATTTTAAGATTTCAGTAATTTTTTTACCGTTTTAAGATTTATTGCTCTAATAGTAACCTAAAACTAGATACAGCCACTAAAACTACTACATTACGTGTTTCTTTTTTACTTTATTCAAGCATTAATGTTGGATTTTTTATAGATTTAAATTTTACACCGTAAAATCTATAAAAACTGATGAAATACCTTATCTAAAAATGTGTGTTCTTATAGCAAAAAATAGCAGCATACAGTGTTAAAAGATAAACACACAATTGCATGTTCAAAAGTTAATAAAATAAAAAACTTTGAAAATTATAAAAAATAATGCATTTTTACAATTTATAAAGAAAGAAAAAGCAAAAACAAAGATGATACAGGTTATGAAAAATGAATCGACTTTAAAATCCAAAATAGATTATAATCCAATAAGTATAAACAAACCAAATGTATATAATACTTCGTAACATGAAACATTTTTAGAAAACATTTTGTAGTAAAATAAAACAGTTGCAAAGAACTAGAAATATAATTAGCGTTTAAAAGCATTATTTTACTTGAACAGATTTGAGATACCTATAATAATTTAACACGGAAATAATTTGCATCTTATTAAGTTCTAAATATAAAAAACATATAGCATATCTATTTCTTTGTATAAAATTAGTAAAATCGAGTCAAAATATAAAAAAAAGTTCAGTAAAACCTAATTACTATAAGTAAATACTAAAAGAAATTGCACTTATAAAGTAAAATAATTGAAACTATTTAATTAAAAGGCACCTTTCAAAAAACAGTTGCGATTTTTTCTTGTAATTTTTCATCTGATTTGAATCTTTTTTGTATTTCAATGGAAGAGGTAAAATAGTAGCGCTAAAAATTTCAGCTAAAAAAGAGTAAAAAAGTGTTAAACATATTTATTTTTATATGGCAAAAATAAAAAAGTTACACATACTGGAAAGGGATTCTTTCTTTAAAATATAAATTTTGTTAGAGTAAAGCTTTCAAAGTGCAGTTTAATTATAAATTAGTAAAATAACTAACCATATAGTTTACTTATATAATAACTTCACTAATTTATATTCAATAATTATTACTTATAAATGAAACGCTTGTTTCATTAATAATAAATAAAACGAAGCATATTTTG
Organism: Thalia democratica; assembly: GCF_965202585.1. Classification (NCBI taxonomy): domain Eukaryota; kingdom Metazoa; phylum Chordata; class Thaliacea; order Salpida; family Salpidae; genus Thalia; species Thalia democratica. The sequence continues at coordinate 44,231,084 of NC_139166.1, read as the reverse complement.
TCTTAATATTTTAAATTTTATAGTACGACAATTTAAGGAAATTTTGTCATATTAAACGTATGTAAAACAACCTATCAAAGAGGGAGTGAGTCCATTTGCTTCATATAACGGTAATTCTCTGAGAAACACTAAAATATACTCAAGAGAATGTCTATGGGCTCTAGGAAGTTGCTCAAACACCTGTTTAAATTAAGTAAGGTAATTTAGACTATTATTCAGGTTGCTTTGGAAAACTGTATAGCAGTAATTAAATTAATATACATGCAAAATTCCAATTTGTTAAAAATAAGTAAGTTTTAGTATTTATAAAAATTTAGAAAACTGATTTATAAAAGTAAATTAGATAAATAGGATTGAAATGCTCGTAGAAAAATCTATATAAAGCATGTGGTAATGACGATAATACTTCGTTTGAACATTTTCTTTAATTTTTATAAACTTTTCTTCAACAATGCACGGTTCAAAAAATAAAACGACACAAAACGGCAACCAACATCCAACAAGTTTTCTTCGAACTCCTCAGCGCTTCCTTCCAAGCATCCGATGCAATCGTCAAAGTGCCGCATCGGGATGAGGGATTGAGGAAGACTTGAGAGGAAGAGGAGGAGAGTTTCTGCCACCGAGTGATGGCTGCCAGGGATCGGCGCGTCCCCGATGTCTTGACTGTCGAGAAAGTTTCGAATGTTCTGGTTTTCTTCGTGGAGACCCGGTTGTAGAAACAAGTCTTTCTGCAAACGTATAAATTAATAAAAACATCCTCAGTATGATTAAAAGTACTTTACAAAACTAAAACTAAATCTATTAGTAAAACAGTACAATTGTAAGGTTTTTTTTTAAAGCTGTAGTGCATATAAAAACTTTAAACTTTGTCTTATTTTGTAGATATTCAACATCTATATAAAAGAGTCTATAAACAGATAATTTGATAACACTCTGTAGACTATATCTAGACTATCTTAGGTACCAGGTGTCTTTGGAGCTCAAAGTCGATAAAAAAATACTAATCATAAATGTAATTTCAATTAAGTATCAAATAATCTTTTATTGTGCAAAACAAAAGTATCAAAATAGACTTATCCATTTATATAAAACTATTTTTACAACTCTAAGCAATCTTCGGATGTTTAAAGTATAACACGGGTCGGCAACGTTTTATGAGGATAGGTAGGGATAATTTTATGGAAAAAAAAATTCTGGTCAAAATTAAAAAGTCCTTTGCAGGCCATGGTACTTTTGAAAAATTTAACTTTTAATTAATAACAAAATACTTAACACTGAATTTGCAATGTAACAAACTTAAAATACGCAGCACAGTTCACTCACAAGCGAAAACGAGTATGTTTGTAAGCTTGAGGTATAAAAAATCTTAAACTTGATTCTCCTAAGTTATAACTTTTTTACTTTCTTAAGCCAAACGCTTTTGTATATTGCCGACCTCTGGGTGTAGTAAGAGCAAGATTTCTGAAACTCATTTAAATAACCGTCCCAATTCAGAATATACAGGGTAGTATCAAATCTGTTCTTAAGTATACCTGAAACGTTTTTTTGTACAAACCCCAAGGTTATCCAGTGAAATTGAGTTGTTGCCATCTTACTAATTGGCGCCTACGAGAGTTTAAACAACCCATTTTTTAGCTATTCATTTAAAACCCCAAAAGATCCAGTATAAGTGTCAAATCCCCCGTAAATTATTCCTCACACATTTTTTTACTCTTTATTAAAAACCCAAGAATAAATAGTGTAAATTAGTTGCTGCAGCCATACTAATTATGTGTCCCTTATTGCCAAAAATTTCAAAACTACTTCCTTACTAGTTATTGCCCCCAGACTAACTAAAATACGCCCTTTTGGGTAAAAACTTGAGTTGGATTATAATTTTGTACTAAATAACTTTTTTTATTAATAAAAATGCTTTTATTTTGAACTGTTTTCATAGCGTTCATTGTTACAAATAAGATTATAAAATACTGTGTTTTGCATGAAAAAGTTCAAAATTTTAAGCTAGTTATAAAGTGGTTGATAAAATTCAAGTAATTCTTAAATTAAGAAAAAAAGTCTTCAAACTATTTTTTATATAATTTATTTTTAAATTCATTGGATATTTCATGCTTTTTAAAATTTCATTTTTAATTTTTTTATATTTCATACAAAAACATTAATTAAAAAAGTATTATAAGAAGTGTTCTATAAGTTGAAGAGCTTTAGTAGTTTAAAACAGCTGTGGCTCTTAAATATTAAAATTAGTCACATTTTAATCAAAAACTTAAAAATTCAAATACCTTTTTGCAATTTACATCTCTAAAACTTAGTTAATTTTAAAAGGATCAAGGGTGTTAAACAAATCCTAAATGAGCTAAGTATTGTTGTGTAAGAATAACCTTGCTAATATATTCTAGAGTAGATAGCGTCTTTATGTTAGATTTAACCTAAGTACTGTTCAAATTTTTTACTACATTTTATTACAAGATATAAAAGACACATATATAGAACATACTAAACAATATAACAGTACGGAGTTAACTCACTCAATGTGACCGCTAGTGACTCTGGCAGTCACTATTTACCTAAAGTAACATAAATAAAAAAATATCTTAAGCTTTGGAGAATTAATCAATATTTTGCTATCTCAGTGCTCTCTTATAAAATAAGACAGAACTTTAGCATGCAGTAGTGCTACAACATTTATATAACCTATTTTATAGATTAATCTTAAAAAAACTAATTTAAACAATAGATCTTACTTCTTCCTTTGCTAAAACATAAAGATGATCTATTAATTTCCAAAGTTCTTTTGGAATGGACTGTATATATATCCTTTCATCTTTCATTAGATACTGTTGTTAAAGTAATTATTAAAACTTGCCATTTTTATGTTTTAACAAAACTGAATGTGTAGATTATCTTTAAATTATTTTGAAATCATCAAACAGTTTAAAATCAAATTCATACCATATCCTTAACTTCTTCGTAAGAATATTGCTGTATAGGTTTTTTGAGATTACATAGTACATTTAAAGGAGTAGAAAAACTGCTTGGCATGTAGTTTCCTTGTACCGTTACAAAGAAATCTTTGCCTACATTTAAGGTATTAAACAATTTCATTATACGGTATAAGTATTAAGGTTCTGCAATTTTAAATTATAAAAAACAACAGATTAAAAATTAAAATTACTTTATAAAACAAATAAAATTAAGAAATAAAATAAATATTTTAGATAGAAAAATTATCAAAATTTAAATTTACATTAAATTGATTAAAGTAAGCTCATTCAAAAATTTGTTATGTTTAAGTAGTTAAAATATTAACCATTAACAAGATGTAAAACTAATATGTCGTCTAATTTTTCATTACAGCTGTTTAGTTTTGCGGCATTTGACTTTGTAACATATACTTCCATCTCTATATTTACACATTCATCTATGGAAAATATTAGTTTTAAATTAATAACATGACTTTTCAATGTTTTTTAATAAAGTTGAGTTAAAAAATGTGCTCTGTGAAGCTTACATGTTGAAAAAAATGTAAAGCAAAAACAAAAGATAACAAATTTAGTTTTATAATCATACATTAAGCACTAAAGTTATATTGTTCATAAATTTATAATTTTATTAGTAGTAAGAAAATATTACTGATTAAAAAATTAGATTATAGAGGACTTATAAAGTAATTTTTTCTTGAGTACCCAGTTTGAACACAATTTCAAGTTGTCTAAAAAGTGCAAACCAAGAAGTCCTAGTCTAAATATTTTCTTAATTTTTATATTTTTTTATTCATGTGGTGTGTAGATTTCAATTGCACTGTATGTTATTTATGTAATAAATTTGATGACTATGCTTTGTTTTATATCAGTGTTTCAGTAAGTAATAAGTATAGTTTATTTTGTTTGTTTATTTTAATACACATAATAAATTCTAGTAATAAAATACTTAGTTTAAGAACTACAGTAACCTCTCGGATCTTTACGCAATCGTGACGTTACGCACTCTCGTTTAGTTACGCATTTCAGAATTCTATAAAATTCAGAAAATAAAATTTTTAATTTTTTTTGATATATTGCACAAATTAGGTTTAATGTATATTTTTAAACTAAAATATGTTTTTGAATGCTAACACACCTCTCTATATCTTTAGATTTTGTAAATTTATGTTCCTTGACTAATTAATTAACATTTAGTTATACCTCAGTATATCAGAAATTTTGTTAACAATAAGAGATTAAATCAAAATTCTGAAATAAACATGACTGTGTTTAATGATGACAGTATACTGAAATAATGAGAGTTTAAAGCACAAAGAAATAATACAGCAGTCTTGCCCTATATATTAATAAACACCATGTTATAAATGTAAAGAAATGCTTAATTATAAATTGAATTTGCTGAGTAGAATAGAATATAAATGTCACATATAAATAAAGATAAAGATAATTTCTACTTATTATTAAAATAGTAAAATTATTTCTTCTCGTACTATTATTGTTTTTTAAAAATTCAAATCCTTTTTTTTAATATATGTATAGTTTTATCTGTTGTTTTCATTTTTATAAATGAAGTAAATAAATAGTTAAAAGTGGGAAAGTGCCCAGTCTACTTTTAACTAGAAGCAATATTAAAAAACAGCCATTATAGTGAATATATTTGGTACCTCTCGTTTCTTTACGATCTCTCATATCTTTACGCACTTTTTCTGTGGACACAATGTGCGTAAATAAGCGAGAGGTTAGTGTACAGGTAAAATTTTTTTGTTTAAAAGTAAAAAAGAATTAAACTTTAAACACTTTTTTTGGTTCAAAAGTGCATACTCAACCGAAAGTTTCTACTCAAGAATTGTGAATCAAGCGAAAAATTACTGTATATAAAAGTATGAAATTTAATTATCTATTAAATGTGTGATTATATCAGTTTTTTAACTAAAAAAACTTACTTGGCATTACAAGCCCATTACTTTGACGAATGAACAACCAAGGTTTACAGAACTTGTTAACATTAGGCTGATTAATAAACTTAAATGTGCAAGGATTGTTTCCAGTATTTGTAATACTTATTTGTCTTTTGACTGGGTTCATGTACTTAACAGTTCCGAAATCAACCTGTTTAACATATCTGTTTTGTAAGTAGCCTTTCGTTTCAAAAAAGTTAAAAGTTAACATCAGAGTATCCTATTTAAAAAATACTAGAAACATTACATACACTGATATAGACAATATTTATAAATAAACTATAATAACTTCATGTAATTGCAATTAAATTGCACCCTTTATCCCTTTTCGCATTGTTTTAATGTCTGTTAAATATTGAGTATTTAAGAAGAATTACGTCTGATTAGTTTAGCTATCACTAGTTATAGAAGTCTCACATTTGAAGCTTGAAATAACCACTTTTGAAGAAGTCCACAGAAGTATTCATAAAAACAAAATAATTGTTACAATAATATTACTGTTTTTTTGTACTTAATATTAATTTTTTTTCAAAGAAAATTTAAGACATAAGCCACATGAAAGGCGACAACTGAAAACGCAAAAAATTGTGTTAATTACAAAAAAATTAATCTCCCCTTACTATTTTTATACAATTGTTTTCATACTTAATCAGTCTTATCCAGGGTTTCACCAACTCTTTTATAAATCGCCCCCGATGTAAAAAAAAGCGTCCTTTTACTAGATAATGCCCCGTGATAGCTAAAGTATCACCTTTTTTCAGAAACCCTTGTCTAATCTCAAATAAATTACGCGCAACTTGTAGAAACACAAGATGTTTATTTTCAAAATAAAAACATCTTTTATTTTAAATTTTGGAAATACAAATAAAAAATTTAGTTCTTAAAGATTCGCTTTCTATAAACTTAATGTAGTATCAAAAATAAAACTTTATAAAAATGTAAAGTAAATTACTTTAAAAACTTAGGAAATAAATGTTTAGTTTTTTTTTTCGAGAAATTTGGCCTTAATAAATTTTTTTTATACGTTTATATCGGAAACTTTTTACAAATTTCACTATATCTCAAAAGCTAACTTACTTTAAAAGATATACAGCACATTAAGTTTTTGTTTTAATAACTTTAAAATAAAAATACAACCTGATTTGAAAGTCTTTCTAAGACATAATAATATTCTAGTGAAGTATATTTATATACTGAAAACAAACCATATGAGTTGAAATTGTAGCACAAGGCAGTTTGTCGTTTTCCATTTTATCTAATCTTCGCATTTCCTCTTCAAGAACTTTTTTGTGTCTTTTCTTATTAATTACTTTTATCTGTCGCATTATTTAAAACTTTTGTAAAACTAAACTTTATTTTTACAGAACTTTCAAGTTAAATTTTACTAAAATTACTCTAAATCTATTTTTAAAGTTTTTTTTTTCTTAACTATTATAATATTATAAACATAAAAGTGCTTAGTATAAATTTCAAACAGTTCTATAGAAACAATTATAATTTTAATATTAAAATAAAAATACTTTAATATTGACAAAGCTTACATCAAACTTAAAATTTGAGCTAATAGGTTTGTGGTCACTCAAACAAAGTGTAGGGTGCATCTTGTAATCTTGTTGGTGTACATAATTCGTACTATTCGCTGTTAAAAGTCAATTAAGTGTGTAAGGATTTTCATTTAAAGTAACTTAAAATTAATTGTATAAAAAATCTTCATTTATTGCAAATAATAAAGTAAAAACACATATAACTAAATACAATTAAAAAACTATAAATTTTACAAATACTCGTAAATTTCTGCAATTTTAACTTTTTTGCATTACTTTAGAGTTAGAATAAGTATAAAAAAGGCATTCTGACTTTAATTAAAGTTGTAACAGTAAAAAAGTGCTAGTAAAAAATTATTAATACATAATTATTTTAACAACGAAAAAGTAGAGTTTTTTTAAAGATTTTGAGTTCGTATGAGTTATTATAAAATTTTAAACCAACTCAAGTGATTAGCAACCATAGTATATCAAAATAGAGCAAAATGGTTAGGTATGTTTGTTATTTGTAAAATGTTTACTGATAATACAATAAAAAAGTAGAAACATCTATAATACTTGTTTAGCTAAATGACAAAGTAAGACTTTAAAATTCAAGCAGTTTTATAAAAATAAAAAAGTTACATCAAAACTCCTTGATGTCCACAACAGCATCTAGATCTTATGCAACATGTATGTGCTTAAGCATTTACGTGTTACTAGTTTATTAAGAAACGATTAATAAGCAACTCGTTATTATTCTAAAGTAAGCTACTTTTACTGTATTTCAAATAAGTACGACCTCTAAATATAATTGAACGGCCGGTAAAATTAATTTCAATTAAAACTCTTACGTATTAATTGAGACACAAAAACACTTTAAAGACTGTACTTGCGAATAACTTACAGTATTTGTTAATTTTCTGCCACCACAATATTCTGTCACACCAAGCCGGACTTCTCATTTTGTCCGAGCTATCCCAATCATTTGTACCGGGATCGTACTTGTAAGTTGGAATGAAGTTTATGTTTCCTTCCGTAAAGTTATTGAACACTTGCTTGTTTAACCGCTCATTTGATAACTTAAATATATATAACATTGATTAAAAATTTAAATATAAAACTTGCTTCAAATAATATTTTTTTTAGAATTTAAAATACCAAAAATCATAACATTCTGATATAAACTTATTAAAAAAATTCAGTCACAAACAGTGATCTACCGTATCCAGGATTCGGACACTTTGTTTAAGACGCGTATCAAGCCGAATATTGATTTCAAAAATAAAATACTAACCGGATCTGAACCAAACTAATTTAAAAGAGAAATACCTTTTATAGAAACAAAACATCTTAAATAAATAATAACCAATCACACTCAATTTATTTCAAAAAGTTCTTTGAAAAGACACAAGTATTACATTTATACCAAAGTATTAAATCTGTTACAAATTGTAATTGATGTGTACAAGTATGTAAAGAATTTTAGGTAAACAAATGTTTAAAAAAATCTCGTTTTCATAGAAAAGGGGTTTGAAATCTGGCCAGCTAAATGAAAAAATAGAATATTATGGGGTTTGTAGAGAAAAGTACAAATCAAGTTTAAATTTACTGGAACTGGATCCGGCCGGATCTTGATTTGAAAATTAAATCCGGGTCCAGAATTGGCCGGATATTAGTTTGAAAAAAACATTAGAAACCGGCCGGATGTCAATTTTAAAAACAGATCCGGTAGATCACTAGCCACAATCACTATTTACAGTAATTAAAAAATATAAAAGCAATAAGGAATATTTTTTTAATCTAAAGTGTACAACATATTTTTATTTCATTTATCTACTTTAATCGTTTCGTAAAAAAAAGTGATTCTGTTTCTTGATTTAGTATTAAAAAAAAAACAATTTTATGTACCTGATCGAAATCAATAAGCTTTCTGAATTCTTTTTGCTTACAAAGTTGCTTTATTGTATTAACATCAAGTCCTTCAATTCTATAATTTAAGTCTCCGAGCCAAACTAGTACACTAAAAGATAAAGTGTCATAAATAATATTTAAGCAATAGGAAAAACCTTAAGATTAGCAACACGGAATGGCAAAAATTTACTAGCGATTCTTAAAAAACTTTGAGAAATACTTTTTATATAGAAATACTATCATTTTGGAATAAGCTCAGAAATTTATACTACAAACTAAAAGGTTAAATATAGAAGCATTAACATCTTAATGTAATAACACTTAAAGCTACAACATATCTTCATGCCAAACATAAACAATATATAGTAGAAACAGCAGAAAAGCCTTAAAAGCTTATGAAGAAAATTAACTAATGTGCAACCTAAAAACACAATTGTGCTTAGTTGTTAGAATTTGCTTGATTGGAAACTTGAAAAACAAAAATGGACGTTAAAAATTCGCATCTATATACATGAAAAATATTGTAACACCAAAACTATATTTTCAAAACTTTAAAAATTTTTAAAATAAATCATGTTTTTTTAAAAGTAACATAACTTTAAAACAAATAATAAACTAAAATTTTAAAAAAAAGTTTACACAAATCAAAGTACGCTAAATTACCAGAATACTAAATAACAAATACATAGTATAAATTTACATTACAAAACTTTTATATATTTATAGCTGTATTTTAGCTACGAACGATTTATCGAAATCATATTTGACATTATTATGAAATAAGTCAGTTAAATAAAAAATGCTTTTCAATTTTTGATTATGTACTCTATAATAAATTTATACAAGTAACTAAACGCTGAGACAGATAACAATTTTGAAAACAGGTTTGTATAAGTTTTAACTTATACTTTTTTTAAATTATATCTTTAAAATATATATTAATTAAAAATCAAGGGGTACAACTTACATCAAACTTGTAATAAACTTATAGACTTTACATAGAAAAAATTACTAACTCATGATCAAAAATATTGCATTCTAAAGAAGCATCGTTATTAAACTTCATTCTAGACTTAATGTCTTCAAAATCTTGATTTCTCCTTTTAATATTTTCAGTATGAGCTGCAAGATGAGAGTTGACAACACAAATTGTAGAGTTTTTGTAATCAAATCTCACTCCTACACCTCCTTTGTTGCCCTGTACATAAAACATAAATAACGATGGTAACTAAGTAATATTACACCTTCATAAAGTATTACTTATGGTTAAATGTATAAAAAGTTTTATTAACAAAACATACCATTTTACCCAGTAGTCCAGTACCGATATATCTAGTTGAAATATTTTTGATATTTGTAAAAACACTTTTTTTACAATAAAACAATAACATCATTCCAACAAGACGAACATGTTTCACCTAAAATAATACTTTGTCTCTTGATAACAAATAAACAATATTTATTAAAAAATAATAAATGACATAATTTTTTAACATTGTAGATAATTAGTATTTTAAAATATACAACATTACATTTATCAAAAAAAATCATACTATCAAAAACCTTATAAACTAAGCAATATTTTTTTCTTAAGTCTGTTTTTTAATTAACTTATGGCTTTTTTTATTTAAAATCAAAAATTTACTTTGTTATAAGCACAATTATTTTGGCTAACCTAAATTATACTTAAGTTTAATTAGTATTGTTTTTAACTTAACTAGAACTTAAAATGATAAAAATATTTAATAATAAATCTAATAATTCACTTATTTAAATAAAAATTATAGCAACAATATATTTAAAAATTTTCAAAAGCAAAACCTTCGGCCATTTGAAAAATATTTTCTATTTTATAGCAAAAATTCTTTTTTTTATTATAATGTTATGCAATATTCAAACTAGAATCTAATAAAAAGATATAATTATAAAAGAATTAACTATTTAAGCTTCTTTAAGTATCAAAATAACTTAAAACTATTTAAAAGGAATTGTTTTAGTATACTATTTTATAAACTTTTATAAAATAATTACTAACATATTTTTTAATTGTAATCTAACTTTTATGTAATTGAAAGTATTAAAGTAAATAAATTAGTAAAATTTCATAAACCTCTTAAAGTATCGGATAACAAATTTAAAATGTTTAGATATATTTCCACTTATACATTAATAAATACTTGATAATAATTTTAAAACTTAAACAATTTTTTTTTATATCTTTAATTTACTTTCTACTAAATTAGTAGTCATAAAAAAAGATAATTTCGTACTAGAATTTGTGAACTTTTAGATACCTTGTAGTATTAATAGAATCTTATGTTTTGCTTTCTCAATTTTACGAATTGAAAATGTAGTTATATATTGAGAACACTTAAATACAAACATTATTTACTACTTGAACTACTGATTGTACAATAGTTTTTTTTTGCATATAAATAAATATTATAAAATCTTTGTAAAAAATCATCAATAAGATCAGAGGCAGTTTTTTATGACAAACGGGCCAGATTTACTGATAAAAGTTCTTTGCGGGCACATTATATAGAAAATCTTATTTTCCAGACGTAATATTTAAAAAAATTAGCTAAAAAAATACACAAGCAAATACTTAATTAAATTATCATAACACAGGCAACATAGTTAAATTTAAAAAACACAATAATTGTAAGTTTTTTATTATACAAAATTTCAACTTGCTTCTTCCACATTAAATGCTTTTAACTTAAAAGCACCTTACGCGCTGCGGTCGGCCTTAGTTATAGTTACAGCTAAAACTTTTAATACAGTTTTTTTTACACAAAAAAAAGTAAATTTAAATTGTACTCATACCAATCTGTAGTTGAATTGCAATGTGATTGACACTTTTTTTATCCATTCCTGCTCTTTAACTGAGTCTGTAAACACAAATGCTTCTTTGCTTAAATCTAATTCTTGAAACCTAAAGTCAAAAATTATTTTACAAAAAAAAAAAAAAAACACTACATATTCCTTAATTAAAATAAAAATAACAAAAACCATGTTTATCTTTAAGTTTTATTCTATTCAAAATAAATTTCATAGTCCTACAAATATTTTTTATTTTTATTTAAAATAGTAAAAGTGACTAACAGTATAGCATTTTTTTTTTTGGTAAAGTTTACACTAATTTCTATAATTATTTTCAAGCATTATCAAAATGGTACTTTTAAAAACACTTTCATATTAAGTTTCGGAGCTTTACATAGAAAAATGAAACTATATCATTTTTAGATTTTTTTTAATATGTTACTATTTTGACACCAACGGTAAGAAGAGACAAGAAATGCAAGTTTCTAAAACTGTAAGATTCTAAATAATAATTTTAGAAAGGTTTGTATTTGTAAATAACTGTTGTAACTTAAAACATTAAAAAGTTTAATTTAACAAAGTAAAAATAACTCTAAGTATAGTTTATATTCACAGTAAAAAATTTATTAATAAAACTAATAAAAAACTTCAGAAAAATGTTTGGTAGAAAATATAAGCAAACTAATGTATAAATTTTTTTTTGAAAAAACTTAATCTAAACTTTACACAAAATATATTTTCAAAATGTATAAATTAAATTAAATTTGGAATAAGCACAGAATTTTATACAACAAACCAAAAAAATTAAAACAAACAACTTTTGAATCAATGCTATAAAAATACGTTATACATAAAAAATAATAGAAAATTTAAATGTACATAACAAATAAACTTATTATTATTTTAAATTTTCCTACTTAGTAATAATGATTTAAAATAATTTTTGATGTTGAAGTATAAAACATTTCACACTTCAATTTTTTAATCTTAATTGAAGCTAAGAAAAAAAAACTAAAAATATACGATTAACAATTTAAGTACTAACCCAATAAAATAAAGTTCGGGTAAAACATCATGATCTAAAAGCCAATCATCTAAATCTTCAGAAGGTGATTTACCATTGACATTCCATGACCCAACAAAAACACTGTAGATAGTTAAAATAAATGGAACCAAATTACTATAACGGTAATAAAAAAAGAGTAAATTTATTTGGATTTTGTTTTTCAAATTTTAAGAACTATTTCCAGGAGTAATAATACTGATGCCAAAGATATTAATAGATTAAATGTAAATATTTGTTATACACTAAGCTAAAAAATAATGCTAAAGTTATAATGCAAATAACAAGGTAATACTTATATTAAAATGCACAACAATTCAACAACGTAGTAACTTAGCCAACACTGCAAGTTTATCTTTTTCAAAGACTTCAATAAAAATTAAACGCTGCTGAAAAAAATTATAATTTTCTTCAAGTTTTAGTACTTTTTGAGTATTAACCGTGTTAAATTTTGATAGACCAGATAAGTGCTAGACCTAAGAATTCTTTAGAATGTTTATTATAATATTATTTTTATAATTTGTATACTTTCTCATAATAAAGTATTTAAAAGTATTTAACAGCTTTTCCAAACTTACTGATAACAAATTTAATGAGTGTTTTTTATGGAAATATATAAATTTTCAAAAAACAAACTTAATACTTTTAAAATTTCAAACTTTGATTATGAAAAAAAAAACTATGCTTAAAATCTTTACTATATAGAACATAAACAATGGTTAATAAAAATACCCAAACAACAATTAGTAGAGTTATGTTGCTCATTGTAGTATATACTATTAGTATTATAAGATGTAACGTTAAAAGGCGTTAAATCCTGGAGATCCTGATAAGCTAAGCTTATTGGAATATATACCACAGATGTTTTTGTGTCAAAACTTTATTCCGACTAACGGCGTTTCACTGCTTTCAAATAAATTTAAGAACAGATCTACGGAGTCTCAAAAAAAGCTCCAAGAATAGTATTTCTTAATAGTAGAATGAGCTATAAGAATAGTAAAAGTAGTAAGTTATTGAAAATTACACCTGTAAACTATTGAGTAGGATAGCTCCAGAAAAAAAAAGCACAATTTTTTTTAACTATTCTTAGAGCTTTTTTGAGACTCCGTAGATTTGTTTTTGAATTTATTTGAAAGCAGTGATACGCCATTAGTCGGAATAAATTTTTGACAAAAAAACATCTGTGGTACTATTAGTATTATATATATATTTGTATATTGTTATTTTTTTGTCAACAAATTAAATGCAACAAAATGTGGAGTAAAGTTTAAGAATATAGATGAGGGTAAATGCTTTAAATTTCTCTGAAAGCTTGTTTGCATAAGACTTACTATGAAAGTACTTAAAAAGTCAAAAAATTAACCACCAAACTACTTAAATATAGCTTTTAAGGACATTTGTCTAAAAAATTAAAGTTAGTCTTAATTGATACATTAATAACTAAACTACTAATTCCTTTTAAGTTCATAATAGCTTATGAGAAACAAGCTATCAAAGTTTGAAAATTCAATAAGTAACTTATGGAAGGCACAGACTGAATTGAAAAAAACAGACTATTCTAATAAAAAATTTTTTGGTCTTCCAGCAACTTTTAAGCAATAAATATAAAAAATTGTCAAAGTTTTATTGTAATACGAACAGTATGTAGGAATTTTTTTTTTCTTTCTATAAAGGGGTAGGGAGTACAGCACATTTTTTTGGTCATGTTGTAAAATCCATATGAGGAGTCTTGATTTGGATGTGTTTTGGTCTAATTAAGAAGAATTTTAAAAAAAAATTGAAAAAATTTCTAAAAAAAAAAATTGCACCCCAAAAAACTGATCTGGACCCCAAAAATCACATAATTTTTGATTTTTTGATTTAAATAGTAATAAAGTCACTCATACACGTCCTAGACTTATATTTTATATCTTAAATGAAAGCTAATAATTATAGGCATACACTTAATGACATTTCAACTGCTTTTGGAATATTATGACGTCATAATCACACAAAATATGTAAATTTTATCTGTAAAATGGTGCGTTTTGAAAAATTAAGAAGCATAGCTGGTTGTCTTATCTAATTAAAACAAAATATTTTAAAATAAAACTTTGTAGATATACTTACTTACGTTTAAAATTTAGGTGATGTTGTATGTATATTAATGGGATATTTGATGTCATAATTCATTTAGCTATAAGTATTTAAAAATAACCTAAGAATGTTATTCAATTTGCATTACAACAACATAACGAATTACAAAAAAGTTATAATTTATTATAGGCAACATAATGTTGTATGGCATTAAACATTAAGTTAATGATTGCAAAACAAATAGAGACTAGTATAATAAAGAACATTGCATAATAAAACGAACATTGCACTGTATCATTTAGTAATAACACTTAAGATTACTGCAAAATGACTGATACTTTTAAAAATACTAGTATAAAATAACTGTCAAATGATTGATAAAAATCTAACTGACTATATGTACATAATACTCATAAAAATACATAAAAACTACTTTTTAACTTTATGTAAAAGACATCTGTTCTACTATTAAATCTATTTGGACGTGGTTTCTCAGTGAAAAAGTAATAGATCTTTCATTAGAAACATCCCATTCCTCATCAACTTTATAATCAAGAATAGAATCTAAATGCAAGTTTAGCAAATCACGTTTAGGTGGGTGTTTCCACTTCGAATTTCTTCTGTCTTGAACTCTCATGAGGTGGTCCATCTTATAAGTCCCATCATCATTTTTACTTTCACACATAGCAATATACCATGTGTCTGATGACCCTTCACTAATTAATGTGACATAAAAATTCCCTTCCATAATATCTTCATTTTTTTCTTTCTGTATATTGGGGGAAGAACCCCCTACAATTAATAATGCATCAGTGTTTGTTGGTAAAGAACATAGAGAGAACTCATCATTTCTGCAACAAGAGCACATAAGTTTAGAAGTCTTTCTTTGTGAGTATTACCATTAACTTTAAAAAGTTCAGGATTGTATAACACTTCAGATTTGTGAGACTCTCTAAAGTAAATTAACTCATTACGAACAATAACTTCATTTCGATCAGGATGAGATTTTAAAATAGAACGCAGCTCTTCCACGCTCACTACAGGCCAACCCCAACTTTTACACAGTTTGAGACGTTTCTGCACATATTGATCCCTTTTTTTCCCTTTTTCAATTTTTTCATTTATCTGTTTGAGCTTTAAATTTTTTTGATCTGCTACCCACCTTTGCTCCATCTCATTCAGAAATCTAACAACTTTATTAATTTTTTTTTCATTTAAAGTTTGAAAAGAATCAGATATAAGTAATGTACAGTCATTTCTTATCCCTTTTGCTGTGAATTGTTGGTTTCTAAACTTTGCCACTGCTGCTCGCCTTCCAAAACCAGCAAGGTGTCTTTCAGATTCCAAGTTGTTTGTTGGGAGTCCAACCAGTTCTTCATTACTTAATAGGTTGAGCACAGTAGCACGTAGTGGATTTGACAAACAAAACTTTCCAAAACCATATTCTCTACCTGTTTGGCGATCAAAAACTTGAGCGGAATGGAGACACATCTTCTTAAGAATTTTACAACATATCTCAGAAGTTGGGTTTAACACTTTAATATGTGGATAATGTACAACATAAGCATCCAAAGTATTCATTATTCCATTGCTGAGATCTTCATATAGTTTAGGAAATACTTTGAGAAGGTCTTGTTAAGAGCTAACCTCAACAAAGTGTAAAAATGGTAGTGTTACCTTGTGAGTAAAGTAAGAAAGTGCCTCAAGTTCAGTCATTAGAAATTCAGAGTCAAGCAGTCGTTTGACGACTTCCACATGCTGGTTGCTTAGGTGCGTTTCATTTATAAGCATGCGAATAAACGGAAGGCTTTGCAAAATAGATGAGGCAGAATACCCAAGTTTGGTAAACCTGCGTTTGTGATAGATTGCAAAGCGATTAACTTGGTTTTCTCTGTTTAAAATGTAGTCAAAGATATCTGCTTGATTTGTACTGTGCGCTGACTTTTCATGACTGACCAAACTTAATATTGATGAAATTGCACACTCAGTTATACTTTTTTTTCCTCGCAAAAATGGTTTAACCAATGGATTTAAAGCTTGAAGCTTTTTTCAAAAATCTAACTTTGATTCTATTTCAGCCAATACTGTCAAGTTAGAACGATCAAAGGCCTCCACTGGATGGGATTTGCACAACAAATGAGTTGGTGGTGGAACAGTTGATTTAAAAACTTTAGAAACTTCCTCCCCAATGGTTAAGTTTTTTCTAACAGAATCTGTCATGATCGAAGTTGTATTTTGTCAAAGCTGAACAGGTTTAACTGATTCTTGGGAAGAAACAGTTAAACCAGACAAAATTTGCATATTTTGTGCAATTATGACGTCATAATACATCAAAAGCAGTTGAAATGTCATTAAAGGTATGCCTATAATTATTAGCTTTCATTTAAGATATAATATATAAGTCTAGGACATGTATGAGTGACTTTATTACTATTTAAGTCAAAAAATCAAAAATTTTGTGATTTTGGGGTCCAGATCAGTTTTTTGGGGTGCAATTTTTTTTTTTAGGAATTTTTTCAATTTTTTTTTTTAATTCTTCATAATTAGACCAAACCACATCCAAATCAAGACTTCTCATGTGTCTAGCAAACATCACCCAAGTACTCCCTACCCCTACTAACACATGTTAGTTTTACTAAACAAAGACTTTTTTTGTGAATTAGGTCTTTTTTTAATTTTGGTCAGTTTCTTACAAGTTGTGTAGAATATTGCAAAGAACATTTCCTGAAAACTTGAAGTAGATTGTTTTAAAAGCGTAATAGGAGATACATTTTTAGTGAATTAATTTATTTGATATGTAATATGTTACAGTTAATCAAAAAAAAAAGTTATTTATAACTTAAATCTTATACTAATTCTGTTTTGACTAATCAAAAATGATTAGTTAATGAAAATCACACCTGTAAACTATTGAGTAGGATAGCTCCAAAAAAACAAAAGCACAATTTTTTTTAACTTGAATAAACTATAAATAAAAGTTTTTGATTTTGTGCTTACTATTAAACAACAACAGTTTGAACTTAAATATCTAGCAAGGTTTATTTAGAATTTTACTTCAGATTTTATTATCTAAAGTCACTTAGGTAAACTAAAACGGATACTATTAGTTTGTACAACATTAATGCAGTTCTCACATACAATTATAAAATATTAGTGCGTTCTCAAATTACACCAAAAATATATGTAAAGTAATAGTAACTTATTTGAAATTTAACAAAAACTTAGAAAAAATATTAGTATAAATAACTTCAAATTTTCTTTTTCTATGTACTCATCTTCCCTTCTATTCATAAATTGATTTAAAATTTCTTCTCGGGTTCCTAATGAATGATTAGAACTATACTCTTCATTCTTTGTATAAAACGAAGACTTTCCATACGCCCTTTCATTTGAATATGTTCTGATAAATTTAAATAAGAAAACTAATAAAACTTCACATAAAAAAATTTATGTATAAAGCATTTGTAAAACTATTTATTACACACTTAATAATAACTACCAGAAGATGCCTGAACTCTTTTAAAAAATGTATATATTATTAAAGTTTTAGTATCAAGTTAAATTAACTTTTTTCAAACTTACTTGTCTATTTTAGATGAGTTAGTAGTCATAGAAGCTGACTTTTTAGACTTCATACTCCTCAAGTTTTCAACAAGTTCATCCATGTCATCTGAATAATGGTCAAAGTTTGTTTGGTCATTTACAAGAGAGTTATGACGCTTTGCTGGCAAAACTTCTTGCACTTGTTTAGGCTTAATGACATCAAATTGGTTTCCTTTTTTAGAAAGCTGCTTTTCACTTTTGTTTGATACAACTGGAGGTGAGGGAGGTGCAGGTCTTTTTACCCTAGGAGGAGGTTTTGGTGCACAGGCACTACTGAAATTGTCATCAAACCCATAACTAACATTGTTTGAATTGGAAACTGAACTTTTAACAGTTTTAAAAGGGTCAAATTCAGACAAATCAACGTCTGAAACAGTTATGCTTTTAGGGTTTGTTGACAGAATATCTTTTTCCATTTTGTTAGAAAAAATGAGTATTTAGGAAAAATATATTTTATTGATTTCTCTATATTACATACCTAGAAACTTGACTAATTTAAACTTATTTTTTACTTTCAATACTAAATTATAATAAAAATTTAATTTAGTAACTTAAATTCTACATAACATTAACAACTTAAAAACATAAAACAATTAGCTTTGATTAAAAATTTAAATTGTTTTATAGACAAAAATGTAGAGATATAAATATAAAGAAACATAAAAATAATTTAAAATAAGTGAAACTAAATTTTCAATAAAATTTTAATTAAGAAAACTTACTTAACTGTTTGCAACAATTTTTTTAAATTCCTATTTGTTTAATTCTACTAATTAGTTCAAAAATTTTCTGTATTAATTTATAAAATTTTTGTATTTAAGTTTATCTGAAAAATTTTGATACAAAGCTAAATAACAATTTAAATAAAAGTTTTTGTAATATTAAAAATAGGAAACAAAATTTAATGGGTAAGGAGTTATGTAATGATTCTAGACCAGGGTTTCCCAAACTATTTTTCAAATTGCCCTTTTTGAAGAAATTAAAAAAACTATTGCCCCCTCCAACAAGACTACCATTTAAAATTTTTGCTCTTCATCTGCAACTCAAGAATATCTAATGTAAGTTTCAAAATTATTAATATAGACACCCAAGACCTTTTTTTTTGCTCTTCAACTGCAACTCAAGAATATCCAGTGTAAGTTTCAAAATTTAAAATTGCCCCCCTCCCCCCTTTCGCCCCTTTACTAATAATTGCTCCCCAACTTACTAAAGTTGCCCCAGGGGGTCGGTACCGCCCACTTTGGTAAACCCTGTTCTAGACAGTTAAACATTAGCTTTACAAATTAAGATAAAACTAAGCTTCTCCATTAATTTTTCTTATAAAATTTTTAAACTGTCATATATTTTTCCAAAATACATACAAAGAATTCTACTGTGATTTGTGTTTATGCTATTTTTATGTTTAATAATGAATATATATATAGAGTTTAAATGGACAGTTGAGTATTATAAACTTCTAGATAAAAACTTTGTCTACTTGAAACTTTATTTTGATTTTTTTTTCAAACATAAATTCAGTTTATAGCTTAAACAATTCTATTGTGCTGCAAGTTTTTTCAAAGTTATTTTAGAAGAAGTTAAAAGTAAATATATTTATTCAATTTTAAAGAAATTAGAACTTAAAATCAAAAGCATCACTTTAACAAAACTTTACCACTACAAAATTTTTCAAACTTTATCCCGCTTTAGTCTAACTAAAGGCATTTTAATACTATAAAAAGCAGGACTATACAGAAAAACTTATATAAATTTCATTTTGAAATATACTTCAAACTAAACTTATTGAAATCGATGAACTTCAAGAGATATAATTATGAATGTTCACTGAACAAAACCATGCTTTTGTTACATGGTAAATTAATTCACTAAACTTAACTTTATTATCAACATTTATAACTTAGCTACCAGTTTTTATTAGTTTTTTTATTTAAGGTAGTTTTTGACATAAAAAATAGAGTTGCAAGAACTATAATATTATTATTAAGCTTAAGTACTGAAGCTTAGTAACAATTGTTTGTTTGGAATTATAATGTCAAGATCAAGTAGTAAATTTAATTTACTTTAATCAGTATGATATATACCATCTATTTATGAGAGACTTATAAACTACATGGGGGTCTAAAATGGCTAAAAAATACTATATAAAAATTACATCCGAAGATCTTTCTATCTCCTTTTGAAATTTTTTATATAAGTTTTCAAACATTTGAGTACATGTTATATAAATAATAAATTCTGTTAGAAGGAGTTCTATACTTGAAGTATCTTTTATATTAAAAAGAAATAAATCAGCTTTGTAATTTCTTTGGAAACTGAATTTTTAATTTTTCACTACAAAGTTTTAGCAAGTAAAATTTTCTAAAAAAAATTGGTTAATTGCTTTAAAAACGCAATTGGATATAAAATTTTAGTATTTATTTTATAATTAAAAGTAAACAATAATATTAATTTTATTTACACAAAGGCAACGTCGTTTCAACCAAATGGGATCTTCAGGCCAGCAAAGTAATAAATGAAGACAATGGATAACTTATTATATAAAGAAATAGTGCAAAACAATTAATATAATCAAATCTATAAAAATTACAAAAATTACAATGTTAAGGCCATAGGGGGAGGGAGAAAGCTTTGTATTTTACAAGTTTATTTTATAGAGTTTTTAATAAGCTTTAAGTTGCTTTTAACATATTCAAACAAAATTCAAATTACTTTTTGTGATATGACCAGTCAAAGTCAGGCCGCATAATATGTTCCTTAAGAGAAGGAAAACTAAAACAGCAAAAAAACTATTTTATTTAAAATCTATATCCTCCTACATTTTTCAAGCTATCTTCTTCAAACTATCTTAGTCTAATCTTTATACAATAAAAAAAAACATTTTTTTGGACTTCAAAATATTTTGGGTAAAAATACTGTTTTTTTTGGAAAAAAGACTTTTTTTTAATTTTTGTCACAATTTTTTTTTTTTTTTTTAATTATTAAAATTGATAAGTAAAACTTTTTTCTTATAATATAAGGATAAGGATATATTATTTTGAAGAAGATTGCTTAAAAGATAAAGGTGGATATAGATTTTAGTGAATTTTAAAATTTACCAGAAAATTGACCCTGAAAAATTTGCGGTTCATACGTTTGTATTGGAAACTTTTTACAAAATATAATATATCTCAAAAGTTAAATGATATTTGTGAATTCTAAAAAACTGGCTTGTAGTTTGTACTTAAAGCCTTCATATAAAAGCCAAAGTTAATTTTTGTGAAAAAAGTGTATTATTTGCTTTATTTTAAAAATAAAAGCAATTAAATATATAAGTTTTATTGGTTTATGATAAATAAGTTCAATTTACTTAAATATTTTAAAAATTTAAACTTTTAGCCTAAAATTGTGGTAAAAAACAACATTGAATATAATATAATTTTAACTTGATATTGGTGCAACATTATCCTAGGTAATTGCCAACAAGTTTACTTTATAAGACAGTTAATACACTGCTAAGCTGTTGTTAAATTATTTTTAGTAATCAAATAACATAACTAGCTTATAAACTTATTACATAATGAAAGCAAATAAAGTTTAATACTTAATAAAAATATTTAAATACTTTCTTTTTAAGACATAGTAAAAATTTTAAGACATTTAAAAAAAAAAACAATAGTAATATAAAAAATCATAATAATTTATTTTTTGAAAAATTTGATTACTATTTTATAGCTTTTTTTTTGTTTTCTATTAATATTCTAACTAATTTTTAAGTAACAACTCATATTAAATAATTTCTAAATATTTTATTTCAACTTTTAGTTTTATAAGCACTGACAAGCTCTTTGAGTGCAACATCATTTGTATAATAAATGGTATAAACAAAAACCTATAAAAACATAATGTATTTATTAAACATAGTCTATATATATATTTATTACGTTTATTTGTAGTAAGATAAAAAGTATTATTTTTCTTAGTCCTGGACAAGAAGGTAAAAGGTATCCGGAGTGAAAGACTCAATAACCAAAAGTTAATATTAAATGTTAATCAATTAATATTTAATCTCAAGACTATATATTATTGTCAAGTTTTTTTTCATACCAAACTATTTGCTTAACTATAAAATGTTTGATAATTCCTAATGATGATTTTTATGGAAAAAGAATCATAATACTTCATAGATAAACATTCTTTATTTATTTACTATAATATAATGGGCAGCTTAAAAAATCCCCATCTACAAAACTAAATGAATTTGTAGTTATCAAGGTTTGATCATACCAATTCGATCATTGGCTTCGGTTCTGTAGAACTTTCGCCAATATTTTTGTTGATCGTGTTCAAAACTAGCGTAACAGATGTCTTGCCTAGTTGACAATGTATTGAAAGCTGCACGGCAAAAGACAATGTTGACGTCACTGATCAATGCCACCAAATAGTTGCTTCATGCATGCGTATATAAACCGTTTGTAAACTAGAAACTGCAAGTTTTTCAATTGTGACTGATTGATAACAGGGTAGCATATGAGCACTAGTCAGAAAGAAACCAGTTTCAGTCTACCCATAGTGGTCTGATGATCGAATTGGTATAATCAAACTTTGTGAACTTGAGCTTGTCTTACGACATATGAAAGTCCAGGCTTCGGTTCTGTGGACTTTTGCCAATGTTTTTATTAAATTGTAGTTATGCTTGATTTTTTATTATTTTAAGTACTAAAAATCTTTGATTTGAGATTTTAAAGTAATTTAGTTTATTTCTTAATTGAATAAATAACAATTAAAACTTTAACCAATAGCAATAATTAAGTAATTTACATTTATTTAACATATATTTATTGCTCTATATTACTTGTAAATTACTTAAATATTGGTTAAAAGGGTAATTATTAATTATTTAATTTCAAATACAGTTACCTACTACCTTGGTACACACTTTGTATTCAACGCCAAAGTTTATTTAACGTATATATATTTATTGCTATATAATACTTTATAACTTTTAATAAAGTTTTATAACTTTTGTGTCTTATTTTATGTAAATGTGACTAACAAATGATGTAAACCTAAACAACTAACAAGTTTTTTTTAATTAAAAAAGAAACTTATTTTCTAATTTTTAGCATACAGTCAATTTCCTTTTAAGTAAGCATTTTTGAGGTACGTATTTTAAACCCGAAAACCGTTATGTTTCAAATGCAGTTATGTTTTTTTTCAATTTTAATTAAAGTAACTCTGATAGTAAAAAAAAGTCTTTTCGTGTTAAAAAACCAATTATAAAAAATATACAAAACTAATTATATACTTGCAGTACAACCCTACAATAGTTAACAAAAAAAATATATTAGTTTACAACTAAAAGGCTTATTTTAAAAATTGTATACAAGTTATATTTTTTTTAAATAACTCATAAAGTAGTTTAAGTTTGTATCACTTACAATTGATATTTAAGTATAAAAACTCTTCAGAAACTATTTTTTTCACTAAAAATTAAATGCTTTAGAAAACATGTTTTTAATAATGGCTTGCTTATTAAACAGCCACTTTTTGTTGTTTATATTTGTGGATAGAATGCTTATTAAGAATGCATATACTTTGTTTTTGGGGATATAAGATACTTTCTGAACATAAGAGACTTTTAGCAGATTTAAATTAGCCATTCTGTAAAAAAAAACTCAAGAGAAAGCTGACTGTATCAGATTACGTTGTACTTAAAACTTAAAACATATTTTAAATAAAACTAAATAAGACTGAGTTAAAATTGTGCTTTTTTTTTTGGGTTACAAATTTAATCAAAATAAAAATCTTTTATTATCATAAAGTAAAATGTCGTTCTTAAAAATAGATAAAGTATTTTGAAATTTTAAAACCTGTTTTTAAGTCTAAAAACAATTTACTTAGCACATTACGTAATAAATTAATTTCGTCTGTGTCAAGGACCCATTTCAGAAATAACTTTATGTGTAAAAATTTTCTCGCTCCAATATAAAGTTTTGTTGTGTTTTCAAAGTTGGTAATTTTTCTGGTTTTCAAAATCAATTCAATATAAAAATTGTTATATTTAAACTTTTTTTTACAAATTTAGGAAGTTAATTAGCTTCACCGTTGTGCGGAAGCAGATTGTCAAAATTCGGCTTTATAATAAAAAAAATTATAAAATGTTAAAATATGCAAATATTTATAAAAATTATATTAAGTTTAAGAATTTTTTAGAAAAATTGTAGAATAGCATGCTTTATAAGTAGCCTTAAAGTTTAATAGAAAACAAAGTCGTAGGTAGGAAAACTTCATTTTCTTTTTTGTTGAGATTATATTAATTCAATCAAGTTGCTATTGATCTTTAAAAAATTTTTACCAATCTTTACTAAATAACTAGTCTGCACTGTAAATTTTTTCTATATTATTGTTGAAAATATAAACAATAATTTGAAACTACAGTTAGTTATCAAGCTCGACATATATAATTTATATAATATTATTTATAAAAACAAATTATAGAGTAATCTTCCTTTATTCTACCAACATATGTTTCTGTGTGTCAACGAGTCAACACACTTCAACTGGGTTCTGTAAAAAAATAATTACTCTAATGAGAGAATAGAAGCATAGAATAAAGTAGGTGTATATATGTTTTCATTAAAATAAGATATTTTCTACAGATAATAGTTGTTTATAGGTAAAATACTTAATATTAAATCCGACTGTTATAAAACTATGTAATATTTGTGATTATTAAGTCTAAAATAACTAAAGTAAGCTCAATTACACAACAAAACAACATATTATAATATAAACAAACAACTAACGTTAATGGGAAAGATAACTGATTCAAAATTTATTGTTGTTAACTAATGAAAAGTACATTCATTGCAACTAATAATTACGTCACAATGTAAACGAGGTTATTTAAACTATTTAATTTTTATTGCAAAGAACATTAATTTAGTTTTTATTTAATTAATTCTGAACAAAAATAAAACATTAACAATTAGATAGTGAATCAATAAAATTTAATAAAACTTAACGACGGTGAAGGCAATGAAAGTCACAGAAACTCGATGTAATATGTATATTATATATTGAATGTTTGTAATGATTGAATCAAAGTTATATAGAATTAGGAAGCAGATTTAATTCAAATGTAAAAATCAAAAATGAAAAAATTAAACTTTAAGAAAAACCAAAACACAAAAAACCAAAATTGTTATTGGGCTTACAGTGTACTGACCGATAATTAATTTACAGCGACATACATAAAGTCATAACGAACTAAATTAAATATATATTGTATTTTATAATTAATAAAATAATTAATTGGTAAAGTAAGAGTCGGCTGTTTAATTTAAATATCCCATACAGATATTTTGAATATTTAATAAGTAAGTTGTGTTATATATGAAAGTTAAAATGTAAAACAACAAGGTAGTCATATGCTAAGTATAAACCTGCAGTAAAAAACCTACTAGCTCTCTTAGGCGTTTGAACAGTTATAATATTATTTACTTTTTTTAACTATTTTTTCGCAATAAACAAACATTACTCCGAGGAAAGCTTGGTTAAATAAGCATTAGGTCCAAAACACGTGTAAAGTATTATCTATTTTGTACAATATATATATGCTGCCCTAATTGTCTCTACAAACCAATTTAAACCAAGTTTAAACAAAACAACGTATTATCTGTATCTAAATCATTTGCACATGAAGGATTGTTTACTTTGATATATGTTCTTGAGTCTTCTTTATAAGTTGCCTAGTAGCCATCCCAGTGTAGTTTGACACACAGAAGTAGCCTAGTTAATAATTAACTATACTGTTATAAGTTGGACTTTTGTTCTTTACCGCTAAGTTTAATGGTTTTGATGTACAAATAGTTTAAATTTTGCAGTTAAATATAAGCTTCTGATTACCTGTTAATGATTTTTCTTCAACGTTTTTAAACTGAAGTTTAAAAACAATAAAATTTAACAAAAAGACCAAGAAAGGCTTACTTAATACTACTTACTTTTTCACTGTCAATTTCATTTAGTTTTGACCTTACTTTAGGATTGTTAAAACTTATCTTATATCTATAAACATTTGTAATCGCTATATATTTCTCCAACAAGGCCATCCATCATTAATGTGTCTATAACAACGCAACTTGTAATTAAAACTAGGAATAGTCTTTAATTTAGTATAAAATAAATTTAGAAAGCTTGCTGAAGTGGAAAGAATTTAGGAATTAAAAAATAATAATACACTACTGGTTGATAGCATTCTGAAAATTTTCTCAATCATCGTTGTTTGTCTTATACTACATGTCAGCGCAAATCCAAATAACTTTTTGTAAAAGAACATAATTTTATTATCAAACGAAGTAACGGAAATATAATTTGATTCAAAAACTCTCACTTAGTCAACAAGGGTAGAGATGTCTTTTAAAATGTAGGTGAGTTGTGTTTAAAAACAGGTTCAAGTTGAACATTTGTAAGTTTGTGTTGTGCTTTACTCATGATAAACTAAACCTTATTAGAATATTGGTATTTAAAATTTTTGGAAGCTTACATATTTGGTGAGTAACGGTGGTTTAATAAGATTATAAATGTCTATCTTTCCTTTTACTTGATAATAAGTGATTTTTAAATTTCACTATTTTAGTCTCAACTTTATCAAAACTTCTGCAGGGTACTAATAGTCTGAAATTTGTTGTGTCACTAACTACATGATAAAATTAACCGAATAATCATATTAATTAAAATAAACACCCATTCATTACCTTAGTCAGATTTTTAATTACGTATTAATTTTGGAAACATCAAAAAATTATTTTATCAGGTTTTTTTTAAAAATAAGTATAGTCCTTGAACGTATAATTTCCTAAATTCTACTATTTAATTAACTCGAAGACTTTTTTTCTTTTTAAAAACTTTTCTTTTTTTTCTATACTTTTTCCTCAGTTAATTCTTATAATTGTCAAAATGTTCAGATTCCTTTCCCTTTTTCAGTTTAATTCAACAAACTACACATATAGAATTTATACTTTAAATCTTTTATTTGTATTTAAAGCATCACTTAACGGTAAAAAAATTCTATCTTACATAACACCTTAGCCTTTTTTTAGTTAAAAGGTATTTTGAAATATAAAACATTCATTAAAAACTAAACTTTTTTAAACGTAGAAGTACTACTTACATATAGAAATAATTTGTTTTATAAATAAACTAAACATGGTTTTATACAAAACATATAATTTTACTTTTATATCTAAAATTTATTAGGTAAGGCAACAGCTCGACTTGTAAACAATCAAGTTTTTAAAAAACAAAATTAATAAAAAAAGATAGTTAAAATTTTAACTTCCAAAAAATAAATTGTTAAGTAAAAGAACTAGCAAAAGGTGATAACAATTAGAATTTTTCTTGTAAAATATTTCTTAAATTAAATAAAAGAAAAATTTAAAAGATTTAGTAAGTTATTTTCTCCAAGCTTTTATATATTTTATACAATTTAAACGTACAACAACTTTTAATCATGAAACTTTAAAACTGACAAGTACAATAAGGCATTAGAGAACATACTAAAATCATAATTCCTTTGAAATACTAATGAAAAATGTTAAAATTGAAGTAACTTAACCTAAAATATTATAGCATTACTTTGAACTTTTCGGGTAATCTCTAACGACCTACATAGAGGTGTAAAACGAGTTATTTTAGTTTTAAACAAATATTAATAAAAACAAACAACTTTTGAGCCATACTAAAGTATAAATATATATACAGGGTTGCCACTGGTTTTTTAAGAAATTTCTTCTAGATTTTCTGAATTTCTTCCAGGTATTTGAAAGTGTTTTTGAGTCTATTTTGAGTTTAAAGTTGAGTTAAAGGTTAAAAACTGTGTTAAAGTAGTATAAAAACATTAAAAAGATACTGTAAAGCTACTTTAAACGTGTTTATTTATAAAAAAAATTAATTTAATGATGACTCAATTTTTTATTTATATGATAGATTTTTCGTGTCAAATCAAAATTTTACTACTTTACATGTAAAAATTGTTAAAATTTCCAGGTTTTTTAGCCTAAATTGTCAAACTCCAGCTTTCGCTAGGATTCCAGATTTTGTGGCAACCCTGTATATATCTCAAAGGGTAGATAAAACTTGGAGCAGTAGTAAAAAAAAACATTAATATTTAAACATGAAAAATAAGGATTTAGTAAAAATTAGTTTGAAAACTCATCAAAAAAGAAAATTTCTCAAAATGTATTTTAGAAAATAAACCGCCGACACTTATAAAATAATCTCAATCACATAAAAGGCCAACATATATATGACGGTATAATTTTAGCAGTTGGAGCTTCAAAAAAAAAAACAATTTTCAAAAGTCAGGTAAATAGAGTAGTTAAATATAGCTATTTTTCAGTAAAATTAGTAAAAGCAGACACTAATTGTGGTTGTATACCGCAAAGTACGAGAGTAAACAGATATCTTCTGCCCACTTCAACGATCATTGGTTCATTCTGCGCTTGCACTCGACTTCAACTCCCTGCAAGTATTTTATCTGTTGCGGTGGCAGCGCTGCTTCAACTATTTTTTGAGGCAGCAATCCTCCGATGTCAGTATCGAGGTAGCACTCAACTAACGTTTTGCTTTCATCACTAGATAAAAAATTGTCAAGATTATTTCAGTTTCATAAATGGTGAATCAATACATTTTAATTATCTTTTAAGCTAAAATTTTAAAGTTAAAAATAAACAATACAAAAATTAATACAACAGCACTGAAATTATTTTTTAAAACTAATAGATATGTTGTAACTAAACAAAAAATTTGTTTGAGTAATTATAATTATAAAAAGTATTAGAGAAGTATTAAAGAACTAATGGAAGTATATCACTTTCATTACTTCTTTAAATTCAGCGTTGTCACTGAAAGCTTGTGTGGAGTTTTGTACATTGCTTTAAAATTTAAAATCTAATTACAAAATAACTAATTATAAAATAACTAAGTTAAGAATAAAATTTAAAATATCTTAACTAAGAGTTAATAATTTATTTCGCTTAATTTCTTATATATAACGTTAATCAAAAATACCAACCTTTTTAGAGGTGTAACAGCATAGCCAGTAGGATAATTGAACCCTCTAACATATTTCTTTGACTTAGGGATTTCTTGTTCATAGCTAATACCTTGAGCTGTGTTATTGGAAGTATTTAGATAAATTTATATTGTTTTCATTTAACATTAAAAAGGATAGTGTTCATTTGCCGACATAAAAATATTCAAAGTTATTAAAAAAAAAAGTATTTTATTCTAGCAGTTCTCACGGTGTGAACCTGTGCGTAGTAATATGCATAGAAATTATTTTACAGCACACATAAACTAAGTAAGGTGAAAACTATTTTATAAATAATATTTTTCTAGTCTTTTTTTTTTATTGGAATAGTTTTACTAGATAGTTTTAAACACGCTATTTTAAGATAATTTATTTGATACATAAAATAGTATTTCAAAATACTTTTATACAGTTTACACAGTCTAGTCCTAGTGTGATATGCATAGAACTTATCTTTTAGTGATTTACTGTTTACAGGTTTTAAACCATTGTTTTATTCAATTGTACTTATATTTGAATAGACAACAAAAATTATCACTTTTATTTAGAATTCTTCATTTTAATAAAATTTTTCACAAACTTCAAAATCTTCGATATTGCTTTATTAAAACATTTGAAACGTAATTGATAGGATCAGTATTTGTGTATCCCAATAGTATATTTTCGACCATGTAGTCTAAAGGATGCACTATAATCGCTTAAACTTATTTTAAATTTATTATATATTATAAGTAGCACTTAGTAAAAATTATCGGTTTTAATATTTTCAAAAAACAAAATATTTATTAATTCTTTTTAATGATCAAAAGAGAAACAATAGTTTAGCTTTGGTGCGCGGGAAGAATAAACACGAAGATTATTAATCTCTTTAAGGTGACTAAATCCACATATGAAGTAGAATATGTTTTGAAAAGTTTAAGAAGTTTGGTACATCTGAAGACTGTCATAAAGACTGATGATCACAAACTTTTCGATCAAAGAACATGAGTAAAGCTGTCCAGATAAGCGTAAGGAGGAATTCAAAGAGATCTGAAAAATAAATGGCTAAAGATACGCTTCTGATAAGAAGAATCATCGAAAAGTTTTCAAACCTGATTCTAATAGCAACATTAAGCTTTTTGCAGACAACACAAAAACATTTAGCCAATATAATTTAGTTTTACAAAAATCTTTAGATAAAATCTACCATTGTTTAAAAGAAAGGAAATTGAACCTCAATCCCAGCAAATTTCATGTTTTAAATATTCACAGAAGTACACCTATTCCTGCGTTTATCTTTTAAATAAACAATGTAATCTTACCTAAAACTGAAGTGTTTAAAGACCTTAACATTTTTATTCCAGGTAATTTAAAATGGAACCATCACATTCAGTTTAAGTGGCTTAGGTTTTAATGCCTAGGTCCTTAGTTTGACAATAAACTTCAATTGTTATATAAAAATAACTAGACTAAAAGACGACTATGAACAACAGCACCCGAAAAACCTACGACCGGGTTCGTCCTTATTAGGACTCATTAGGCAGGCATAGTCGCGAAAAAACCGCTGTTGAGATCTAACCAAGCGGGTGTAAGCGTGTTGGTCTATGGTAAAGTTCATTATTTATTATTGATCGCGCGAGACTTTATTGACGATGGATGTAATAAATACTGGCTAGATTAAAAGACTTAATAACTCATAAGTTTCAGTTATTTTTCAATAACGTTTTGTAATTTTGTTTACAAAGTTTTTTTTGAATTAGTTCAGGTATCTTAGTTTATCCTGTAAAATATTACTTCCTGCACTTCATAAACAGCAGATTAACTTGAACCAATCAAAGTACTGATAATTTGAAATTTATTTTAAAATTCGGCTACTATCAAACTTATTAATGTCGTCATATTTCATAAAATTTTACTTAAAATTTCTGTATCAAAACTAATTTCAATACTAATATTTATCTACCATAAAAAGTCATTAAAGGGCCGGACATGTTATAAAAAGTATACGCGGGCTAGGTAAATTTAGAAAATCATATTAGAAAAATTGTAGCAAGTGTCAATCAATTAAAAGCTTTAAATTAGACTGTCAAATGAAATAAACCAAACAATGTTTTCAAAGCTTTCGTCGTCTCTTTATAATATAATCAATGAAAAACCGGTTTTATTTTAAATACTGTTTAAAGAAATACTTTATTACAATTTCAAAATAATAGTAAATCTTGAGTAGAAACAAAGTAAGACTTTGAAAAAAAAAATTTAACATTATTTTACAAAATTTAATAAAACAACTAGAAAAACAGAACTTACCAACAACCCATTTTATTGCTCCATGATCTGTAAAAAAATAACTATCAAACGTGCTGTTTAATTCCGTAGAAGATTACAAAAAAAAAGGAAGTTTTCAAGATTTCCTGATTTTATAACATGGTTTGAGAAAAAGTTTATTACAAGTATAAACTTAAATTTAGGATAAAAAGGTAGTTTTTATATTTTCAAAATACTGATTAGTTAATAAGTTACTATGCTAAATATGTTTTAATAAAATTCAATATTTTTTAAATCTAGCTCTTCAATATCTTGTCAAAAGACTGTAATAAAACTTTAACATTGCTACAAAAAAGAACTTTTAAATATAATAACATAGTGAAAACTATTTTGTTCTAATCACAAAGACCAAAGGTTTATTTAGAAAGAAAATCTTCGTTTAGTAATCTACTCAAAAAAAAATTAAATGTTTTTAGAAATTCAGAAATTTCAAGTATTTGAACAGACAAAACTGATTTTTTTCCAATATTTTAAAGAAAACTGATTTAAGCTAAGAGTTTGAACTCTGCATTAATTTTGTATTGTTGTTTTAATTTTTGAATAACTCTCAATCACTTTATATTTGTAAAGCTTTAAGTGCATAAGAATATAACTACAATAATGTTTAAAACAGAATAACCAAAATAGTAAGTATTACTAATTATAAGCTAGTAAGTATTACTACAAAATAGTAACCAAGAAAACACCAAGTAAAGTACTATGGCGTAAATATAAATTTATTTTTAAATATAAACTAAAACTAATAATAATTTTTTTTTAATTTTGGTTAGTATTACTATCCCACTTATAAAGTTAGTTGATTTCGTTCTTATTTGATTTAACTATGATCAACTTGTTATATAGATTAATTCTAATTCAAATCAACCTAAATACTATTATTCGAAATATTCAATTTTTTTTAATATTACAACAGAATTTTATTGATTGATGATTATTGAATTTTAAACTGTTGTAAATTAATAATATATAGTTTATTAATATTATAAATTTTTTCAAATATATAATTAGTATTTTATTTTATTATCATAGTTCACACAAAATATTTTTTTAAATACACATATTTATCTTTAACTCTTGATCTTCTATTATTTAAAGTACTTTACTGTTAACATAAATTACTAGAACTGTGTTATTTATCTAACATAGAGAAACGTCCGCCATTATTTTTCAAAATCTAAATAGTTTTACAAAAAACATCGGCAAAAGTCAGCAGAGCAGAAGCCTGGAATTTCGTTTGCCGTGAGACAAGCTCAAGTGTACAAATGGGTTGATCATGTCAATTCGATCATCAGACTACAAGTTTCGGTAGACTGAGACCGGTTTCGTCCTTATTTGGACTCATCATTCAGTCACAACCGAAAAACCTGCAGTCGTCAATCTACAAACGGTTTATCATGCTTTCACGTGAAGCAACCATTTGCTGGCAATGATCAGTGACGTCAGCATTGTCGTTTGCCGTGCAACGATTAAAACATTGTCCACCAGGCAAGACATTTGGTATGCTCGTTTTAGTACGATCATTTTGTTAAGATACAAACTGTTTTTGTTAAGATAAATACCTTCGTCAATTTTAATGTTGTTGGTTTCAGTTGTGTGAAATAAGCTGATGAATTCTCTGGCTGACACTGTTCCCAAAACTGCAGGATGAGACAAAATTCTTGCTATCTGCAGGTCCTAAATTAAAAATTCTTTAATTATACACAGAGAAGAAAATTACAAGATTGCACAAATTACGTAATAAACTTTTTTTTTAAACGTCTTATTTATTTAATTATTAGATAGGTAAGACTAAAGTTACAAAGCTTAAACTTCTTGTTTTTTAAACGTGTAAAGCTTAAAAAAAACTATTATAAAAATTAGTATATTCAATATTATCATCTAAAACAACCTTTTAAAAAAATAAACTATTTGTTTTCACAATTAAAGTTAAAATTTTCAAAATAGAATATTAAATTACTTCAAACGTGTTAAAACTCAATTTAAAACACTGATCGGTTAAAATTTTATTTATTTTTAATATTATACAAGTTAGTGTACATTAAAACTGCTTAAATTTATTAAAGTTAAAAAACAATAAATTAAAACCATACATTTGATACTAAAAATATCCAGCAATTAAAAATAAAATTAAATAAATTATTTATACTTTACAAAATTTATTAGTATGACATTAAAGCTATTATCTTGTATAATTTTTTCATTTCAACAGTACAAGAATTCTTTAAATATTAAAGCCTTAAGGAGTTAATCCATATAGCTAACAGTTAATAATAAAAAACTAAATTACTTTATAATATATTGTTTTTAAGCTTATACTCCGTCGAAATAATAAAACAAACCTTTAAAAAAAGGTAAAACTAAGGTCAAAACTATTTATACAATTTATAAAATTATAAAACCTAAAGAAAAAAATTAACAATTAAACTGTTGATAACACTAGTAAGACTACAGTTAGTAAAACCTAGTATATAAACAATCAAAACATGTGTAAGGCTTCAAAAGCTAATCCAATATATACCAGTTAATCAGTTCTACGTTTAAGAATAAAATTATATAAGCTGTTTTCTTATATTGCATTTGATTAAATACAGTTTGGAGACTCTCTTAACTTTTTGTTTACAAAACTAGTATTTAATTAAGTTGAACTTACATGTGAAAACTTTTTCAGTAAAAGTATTCAGTTTAAATGAAACTTTATTCAATAAACATTGTGATTAATTGAACATTTTACATTGTAGAGGGAAGGGGCTAAAGGACACCTTAAGTATAATGAGCAGAGCCATAGAGTTCAATTGGCTCTTTATGGAAGGTATAAACTAAAAATGCAAAATCTCAATTTCATTAAAAATCTCTCTCCTTCTGTACTTAAAGTTTTTATTTAAAGACTAAATAATTTATAAACTAAAAATGCAAAATCTCAATTTCATTAAAAATCTCTCTCCTTCTGTACTTAAAGTTTTTATTTAAAGTTTTCTTTCATTGTTGATGCCAAAAAATCTGAAACTACCTGAAATCTGTCAAATTAGGCGAAAAAAAACTGATAAACCGGAAATTTGAAAAATTTTGAAAAATAAAAGAAATTTTGAATAACTTCAAAACTAAATATATTGTTAACTCAATACATACAATAAACTTACAGTATGAAAATTTTTTCAAAATATATATTTTTGTATTTTTTTGAGAATTATTAAATGCCTAACTAAACGAGAGTGCGTAGATTCGCAAGAGGTGACTACACATCATAATTTAAAACCTTTTTTGATAAAACAAAGTTACAATTTAATTTAGTAACTAATATGTTTATTAAAGTGTTTTTAAAGAACTCCTGATCTTGTAAATTTGTTTGATTAGTATATTTTTTAAATGACTTTAAATAATTATGTTTAAATACTATTTCAACCTTGATGTAAGTTATATTGTAATTGTTTTGTAGTTATATTCTAAGTTTTTTAATTGTCATATATAAAGTTAGTAAAATTATTAAGCCTAAGTATTTACTTATACTTATATTTTTTTTTATATTCAATTTTTAGAACTTTTTTATAAGTAAAGATCTCTAACAGACAATATATATTTGATAACAAACTCTTTCAAACATAATACATTTATCTACACACGCTTAAATTTAGAACACTAAATGTTGGACTTAGAACCAAACGTGTTCAATGTAAAAAACTTACAATAAGCAATACAATTTATGCAAACTAATAACCTCTAACAAAAAAAAAATACTAACAGCAGAAAATATTTTAAGAACTTCATATTTTGAAATACTTTTATCCCAACTTCTATCATCTCCTTCCATAACTGTTGACGGTTTCATCACATCCCATACTACTGAAAATGGGTAAGGCATCGATAGCCTGAACTTAAACCTAGATATTGAATTCAATTAAATTATAAACCATTCATTCACTTTTAATTTTAAATAATATTTCCAAAAAAAAAGATAAACTGGCAAAAAATATAGTAAAACTTTTAAGAAAATTATTATTTTTATGTTTTAAAAATTAAAGTTTAAAAAAATTTAATTTGATATAACTTATCTTACAAATGTTAGTCGCATATTCAATTTCATGTAATCTAGTTTTCTTTTCAAGATTAAATAAACGGAGGCCATAGGAAATTCAAAGCTTTTTTTTTTAACGATCTAGCCTTAGAGATCCTAGCTAAGATATCAATTGTTTTTAAGGCCATGGGGGGTAAGGCACTTTTTTTTTAATTCAAATTAGTTTTTGAGACATAAGGGTACAAAGTTGAAGAGCTCAATAGGCTCCTTTTAGAAGAAGCAAAGTAAAATGACAAAAAAGACTGTTTTATCAAAAAAAAAACTTCTCCTACAATTTTTAAGCAATCTTTCTGAAACTTTCTTAGTTTAATCTTTACTTAATAATAGCAATTAAATTGAAGGATTTTTTTTAACTTTAGTAAAAAATTAACTTTCTTGAAAATTTTTTTTTTGGTTATAAAATTCTTAAATTTTATTTTTTTTTTTATTGTTATAATAGATTTTTTTATTAATGCAAATATAAAATATAAAAGAAGAGAAGATAGATTTTTAGTAGATCTTCCAAAACTTGGAAAAAATCAGCAATAAGAAAAATTTTCCCATAGGTTTGTATCAGAAACTTTTTACACAACTGATTATATTCCAAAACTTTTTTTTTTTTTTTATTCAATAAAAAAAAACCCATAGTATAATTATAACTTGCAAAAATATGGCTAATGTTTATTTTTGTAAAAAAAAAGTTGGACTTCTATGGCCTTGAACATTTAAAAAAATTAAACTATGTAACTAGTTTGTGAGATATAAGGGTTGAAAGCAAAAAAGTTCAATGCTGAATTTTAAGGATTATATAAAAAACAGACAAATAACAATTTTATTAAAAAACTGTCATTTTCAAATTTTTAGTAATCTGTCTCAACTTTTTAAAGTTTTAAGGGGACACACTCAGTTCTAACTTGCGTACAATTCCCAACCATACAATTCCTGATTGATCAGTTCAAAGTATAAATAATAAATAACAAGAAAAAAATAATAGGAAGAAGAGGAAAAATTTATAATAAATAAATAGATTAGAAAGAAAAATAGTTTTGAATTGGAATTGATTCAGGTGGACTGATTTGGGTGGGAATTGTGAATGTACCGATTTTAGCTTAGTTTTATTAACAATGGTAGTGCAGGTTCTTTTAACTTTGAGATGGATAATTTTTCTCAAAAAAAAGTTTATTTATTACTTTTGGTCATAAAATTTTTTTTAACTGCTAAAATACACTTTTTATTTTCATCAAGCAAAATTTTCTATATTTTTATGTTAATTGCTTGAAAAATTAAGAAAAAATTGGTATTTAGCAAATTTTTTTTAATCAGGGAAAATATACAATAATATTTTTTTTCTCCATATTTTAATACCTGTAACTTTTTATCTAATTGACTTATCTAATAAATAAAAAATACCAATAGAACTTATTTTTAAAGAAACAATTTGAGCTTTGAAATAAAGCTTATGTTAATTTTTCAAAATAAATTGTAAGACCCCCAAAAGGAATAATTATAAACAAATTAACTAGTATAATTTAGTTTGTTACTAAATGATTCATGATTCAAGCTATATAACTTGTGTTTGATTAGTAATCATATACATATTAGTAACTTTTAGAGTGCAGTACTTATATATATAATGTTAAATCCGACTGTTATAAAACAATATAAAACAATCGGATTTACCATTATATATTGTATCTCTTATTAACCATTAATCTACAATAATCTATAGTATTTATTCTTGTTTTTTAAAAACACATATATAAATATAACATATAACTACTTTGGCTTCTATTCTTTCCATACAGTATTTATTTTTTACAGAGCTCTGTTTAAGAGTGTTAACTTGATAAACACAGAAACATGTGTTAGTATAATAAAGATGGAGTACTCTTTAAATTTGTTATTATTATATTCCAGTGAACTTGTTTCACTAGGATCTTTATTAGCAAACGATTAAATTTTGAACAATTAAAAAACTTTTTAGCTAGAAAAAAGTGCAAAATAAAAAAGTCTATCAATTAACATGGTGTACTCCCAATAACCTTAAATGGTGAATGAATGAATAATTACAACGTTGACTCAAATTAAATAAAAAAAAAACAATTAGCATCCAAAATTACTAAGATGTATGCTTTAAAGTATTTTAGACCTTTGTTAATAACTGTGAAAGCATATTACAATTACAACATATATTTCAAACAAATACAAAAATTAATAATATCTCGATAAGACACCAAACATGCAAGTTTTAATTAAGTAAAAACTAGCTTTAAAAAATAAAAGCAGGCAAAAAAATAGTTAGCAACCTTGCTGTAATGTTAAGCCACCAACTGATCTGTAAAATAGTATGATATTTTTAGTATAGCATTACTATTTTCTAAATAGGGTTTAAATTAAATTAAAATCTAAATAGGGTTTCTACCAATATTACTTAAACTACCTAAAAAAGTTTAAGTGACTGTTAAAAAATTAAAACAATCTAAACTGAAATGGCTTATTTTAAAACAATAATTAGTATTCTTAATAATACTTTTTTTGATTACTAAAAGACTACTTTAAACATATTTAGCAAAAAATAATTTTAGTATAATGGAATGACAATTCAATACTATAAAGTTGTTATATATTAAATACATATATTTCTAAATCTACAAAGTATACCATAAACTATTAATAAACTAGTTTTTTATTAATTCACTTACTTTAAATATATTTTACTATTAATTCACTTAAAAAATATAATAGGTGTGGTTTAATTAATATTTGGAAAAAAGTCTCAACATTAATTAATTCAAATTTTGTTAATTTGGTATTTCAATGGTAAAAGTTAATTTCCAAAACCATTCATGTAAGTTTAATTTTAGAATACATATGAAATAACTAATTTTAAACGTTATACATCATAAATAGAACTGATTTACAATTTGCTTAACTTATGAAATATAAAAGTTTATTTTTTAATAATGACTTTGTCTTCCATAAAATTTTAAAAATATACTAGCTGGTATTTACTTTACACCTGAAAATAAACTTAATTTTCATTGGGATGTATCAAAACTTATATCTAAAATAAAGAGACCTAAAAATCCAATCTATCAATATTATGTTTAACTAAGATACTAAAAATTCATAACTATTTTAATTTCAACAATGCATTTAAACTTCTTTCAAAGAGATTACTCTTATTTAAGTACAATATAAATATAATTTATAAATATTGTGTGTTGCAGTTAAAACCAAGTTTATCTAAAATTTCAAAACTAGTTCAGTTGGGCAAATAGTAATTAACTGCAAATTTATTTTGAAGGTTAAAAAAAAACTTACACATTTCCTTCAAAGTTCTCCGATTTTCTATACCATACTTCAACATTTTTCTGAAAAAACAAAAGGTTTCTTTTTCGGTTATTACTAACTAAGTTTATTTTTTAAGGTTGCCACTCGATTAAAGCAATAAGGCTAACTTAATTAAAAGGTAGCAGAAAATAAAAGCTAAATTTTTTGCACCATTCACTTTTACCTTAAGCCTTGGCTTTAATTACATACAAACGTGAACTATAAGTGCTAGACTAAAATAGCGCTACACAGTTTGTAATTTAGCCAGACAACTTAATTTATTTTAATAATATTTAATTACATTTGACACTCACTTACTTTGACACTCAAAAAATATTTAATTGTAGAGTTTATAAGTAAACATGCTTACTTAATGTTTTAGTGTAAAGACCTGTATTACAAATTCACTAAAAACTAAGTCAACTTTAAATTTCTGTTAACGACAGCTTTCATTATTTTATTACAACTTGTTTTGATTAGGCTAAACATACAACTTTAACAAAAAATACAGGCTAATTTAATAGAGCTAAAGCAATGTGAATCATTAAACTGATAATTTTTGTTCAATACATTAAGTTAACAAAATTTATAAGATTGAATAGATAAGTTAGTTCAAAACACTAAAAAAACATAACTTTAAAGAGAAAATTAGCTTAAAGTCATTATTTCTATTAAAAAATTGGTAAGAGTTTTTTTTCAAAGCAGCTTTAGTAAGTTTAACTAGTTTTTTACTACTTTTTACTTTTATGTCTATAACTTTTCATTTTAACTTGAGTTCATTTTGAATTTTTTTCAACTTGTTAGGTTTTTAACTAAACTTTCCTCAACTCAGTAAGGCTTTCTAACGATTTTTTTACTGTTTTAAAACTTGGACATATAAGCTGCTGAAAATTAATTCATGGTTTTGAAATATAGGTTAAAATTTATTTTAATGCACTGTAAACCTAAACTAAGTTTTAATTTTGTTAACTATTTGTCATGTAACTAAGTATGATTTCTACAAAAAATTCTTTTTATACCTTTTATTCAATTTATATATCAAATTTATTTGTAACAATTTATTTTTGTATTAGGAATTTTTATAAACATGAGTAGCTAGAAGCATATCAATTTATAAAAATTCAAGTTACAGTAGTATTGATTTATAGAAAATCATGTTAGAAATTTCTAGTTATAAAAGATCAAGTTAAAAAAGTAACAAGTTTTAAAACAAATTTAAACGAACCCAAATTAGAAATAGTTAGTTAAAATTTTAAATAGCCTTAGTGAGTAGCAACCCTAAATCAATCTTTTGTTACTGAGTTTAGTTAATAAGCTTAAGTCAAAGAATTAAAATTAAAAGTAAACTATCTTACTTTAATTAAAATCATTAAAATTAAACTATACCTTCTTTTGATGATAAGTCCATGAGTCTTTATCCTTAGCCATTTCTTTTATTTTTTCTATAGCAGTCTTTGCCAAATCTCTATAATCTGGTGCACTCATCTTTTACACTTTAAAAACTAAAAATCTTAAAGAGTATAACATAGTTTAACATACTTCATTTTATACCTTAATATTCAAAAAACACAACACTATTTTAAACTTGCATAAAATTAAAAAGCCTAGCATATTTAAGTACAAGTATTTTACTAAAAATAATCAATTTTAAATAACAGTTCAGTGCAAAATTAAATCAAATTTTGCTTTCAGCTTCCACTTGCTTAGTTGCATCCATTTCATAGTTGATTCTATTAATGTGATACATAATTTCATCATAAGTTAGTTTGCTAGTTTCAATTTCAAGCTTTTTACCATTTTCATACTTCATTTCAACTATAGATTCAGATTTATCAGAAACAATATTTTGAGTTATAACACAAAATTGATTAGTTTGCCTTGTTTCTTCGCTACAAAGAGTTGTCCAAACTTTTTGAATTGAAGAAGAATCTTTTCTCCAAGGATCCATTTTTAAATTGATAGAAGCAACAGGTTGCAAATTAACAGGCATTTTAGCAACTTGTTTGAGTTCACCAACCACTGCTTTTGCAAAAATAGGAGCTTTTGCAATGGAAAAGTAGGGAAGCCTCATAATTAAAACTTTTGTATTTTAATTGTTCTTGAAAGTAAAACATAATCAGAATTTTTTATAAAATCTGTTACACAAATCAACTAAAGCTCTTCTAAATAGCAAAAATAAAAATATATAAGTCAAAGTAAACGCTTAATTCAAAATATATGATATTTAAAACTATAATATGAACAATTATAAAGATTTATTGGATCAAAATTTGCTTTTCAACTTAAACAATTTTATATATTGGTAGTTGAAAAATATTTGTTACTTGCTTCAAAATAAGTAACTTTATTTAAAAAACTTTTTGTTTACAATTAACTAGTTTTTTATACACAAACATCATATATTTGTTTATTGGGTAAGTGTCAAAATTGCACTAAAGGACACTTTTACAAGAAGACACTTTTGCCTCAAAGATATTTTTGCACTGGCTAAATTTTATTTTTTTTATTTATAGTTAGCACTAGTTTTCTAAAAATTTTTAACTAGGCATTAGTGTCTTAGTTATTTTGAAAATTTTAAATACATCCAGAATTATCCTGAGTGTACCCAGTAATAGTATACCGAGTTTGTGGCTACCATTCTTGTTTGATATAAAATTATCCTTAAGAATATATTTCATAAGTATATATAATATATGGGTAGCTGTCAGATTTTTACGAGCGTACAAAATTGCACGAGGGGACAAAATTGCACGAGGGGACAAAGTTGCACAAAAATACTTTTGCACAAGCAGACAATTTTGCACGGAGACATTTTTGCATGAGTTGAATTTTTCTTCTTTTTAAATTAATTTATTTTCTTTTATTAATTTTTCTTGTTTTTTTTATATTAGTTTTTATGAGTTGTTTTTTTTACTATCACTTACACCTCTAACCCTTACCCTTAATCAGTAACTTTTTTTTCTTTTAATTTTTTTTTCTGTTTTTTTTTTTCTGCTTTTTTTACTCTTGTGCAAAACTGTAGTTCGTGTAAAATTGACCCTCCGTGCAAAATTGTCTTTGTCCAATTTTGTCCCCTCGTGCAAATTTGTTTTTGTGCAAAAGTATATTTGTGCAATTTTGTGTCCTCGTGCAATTTAGTAACCTCCTGCAATTTTGTCTTTGAGCAATTTTGACTCATTTCCATATTATATGTAAAACAACAAATTTAAAATATTAGGATTACTATAACTTTAAGAGGGAGCAGTTGTTCAACAAAATTTTAAACTATTCACAGAAATATTTTATGTTACTGTATACTAAATTTCATCTTAGCCAGGGTCAAAAAAAATTATTTTGTAAAATGAAAAATAAAACATTTTTTTGAACAACTGCTGCCTCTTAAACTTACAGTAACCAAATATTTAACGAGCTGCATTTGTAGAGATTTTACACAATTTGAAATACTTAAATGAGAATAAAATAGTTAAATTAAAATTGTTAAGACATTTATAAAATTGAAATAG
The DNA here is from genome assembly GCF_965202585.1 of Thalia democratica. NCBI lineage: Eukaryota > Metazoa > Chordata > Thaliacea > Salpida > Salpidae > Thalia > Thalia democratica. The sequence goes on along the minus strand of NC_139166.1, from coordinate 44,188,881 downwards.
ATTAAAATTGTATTGTATGTTTTATATTAAAAAAAGAAAATATTTTAAGTTTATAAATAGAACTAAATTATAGAGTCAGTAGAAGAATCTAATCCAAAAGAAGCTTTAAGTTAACAATTCACTATTTTTACTCTAAAGGATGTATGTACCTGTATGTTTACAACAAAGGATTGAATTAACTAAACTTTAATTATCTGTCTTGCTTGTATCATTTTATATATATTTAATATTCAAAACACAACAATCTAAGTATATAAAACTGAAAGAAGCTGCTCACGGAAAACAAAGTCTTTTGAAACTAACAGAATCTGGATCCGCCAAATCTCAGCTATATCACTACCCCTTACCCTTACCATTGGTCAATATTTTTTTTTTTTCTAAATACTTTATTGAATTTATCTATTTTTTTCTAACTATCACTATTACCCCTAACCCTTAACCTTGGTCAATTGCTTTTTTTATCGAATTTTTTTTACTATCATTGTTACCCCTAACCCTTTCCCTTGGTTTTTTATTATTATTTTTTTTTTAATTTAAATTTATTTTTCACTAGTGTGCAAAATTGACCCTTTGTGCATATTTGACCCTTTGTACAAAAGCATCTTAGTACATATTTGACCTGTCCCCACATTTATTGATAGGATTGCAAAAGACTCAGGGTGATTAGAATAACATAGGTAAGTCTGAAACTTTTGAAAAACTGATTCTGACTCAGACTAGTCTAAAAGTTATTTGAATGACTCAGCTAGTTTGTTTTTTCAGCTAATCTTTTTTCTTAATATTTATGTTTTTATTTTGATATTTAAACTATTTTAAATTGATTTAAAGTTTTTTTTTCAGTTTTTGGCTCACATTCTGTTCAATTTTCTTGCAAACTCAGGCTATTTTTGGTCACTCAGGCTGGCTATTTTGCCTTAAGTTGCAAAGATGTGTTAAGGAAAAATTGTAACTCAATAACAAACAACATTAAATATTGAAATACTATTCTAATTTCTAGAAGTTTTTTATATTAATATAAAACTCATTTATTAATAACATGATTTCTAAGCGTTAATATAGGCAGGTCAACTTGGTATGAAATTTAAAAAAATGAAGAAATTTAAAAAAAGTTTAAAGCTGAAAAGAGGAGCAGGGATTAATCAAAGTCACAAAAACAAACAAAAAAGTAGAGAGAGGCTAGTTTTAAAAGTTGGACAGCGCCCTTTGTATCTGGTTTTGTCAGGAACGTGAGAAGGGTAGTCCAATAACTGGTCAAATACACTTAGAAAGTGCCTCTTAATTGCACCGTTAAATTTCATGTGAACATTCTAGGTCATTTTTAGCAAGTCTTGTTCAAATTCATATTAGTATAGGTTTTTACTTATCCGGACATGTTTACAAAAAAATCTTGCCAAACGTGTACGGATAAGTGAATAAGCACTGTACTTGTTTTTAAATTATAGACCATAGACATCTCGTTTTTGTACAAACTTTTGGCTTGCAAGTTCTAATGAACAATGATTCAAGAACTGAGAAATGGTAAAAGTTTCTTGCTCTATACATAGAATAGAACTTTGAAACTTCTGTTTAATTAGTTTTCAGCAAAACTAGGATTGTTGAGGGGGAGTTCTTTGATGGATGATTGTTCGCCTTGGGCTATACGTTGCCATAAAAAAAACCTTTTTAGCTATTTCGTAAGATGCTGCTCTCGTCCAACATGGAAACGTTAAGATGAACGTCCTACGTCTTAATTCTTGCAAGTCAAATAAAAATGCATACTACGTTACTTAATTTGTCATTAGGTTTGGAACAGACTTGGTAAAAAGCACTGAGTTTAGTGCTAAAAATTTCCGGCAATGCGATTTAAATTAATATTTTTATTTACTTAAGTTGTACTGAAGGGTTTTTTAATAATAACAAAGTGCTTTTTACTAAGTCAGGTGAGGCATATTTCACTATTCTGTTTATCAGGTAGTTGGTGTAGTACGCAACACTTATTAAAACTCTTTTAAAGGTGGATTTGATAGCTATTGAAACTTGTATAGAAAACATAATTTAGTCTTTACCTAAAAATAATTTGTATACAACTTTCTTACAAAATTCAGTACTAAAACAAAACTTAAAACTATTTTCTTTAATTTAAATGTATAACGTTAACAACTTTGGTTATTTTTTGAGAAAGATAAAACTTTTTAATTAAAAATTTTATATATAAAACAATGTTAATATTACTAAACTAACAAAAAATAAACTAAATAACTTTTAAAAAAGTTTTTTTTTTGATATTTTGTTAATCTAAATAAAAAAGTTTAAAAATAGAATAATTAAATTAAATTGGTTATTTATTAAAAAAATGTAAGTATTTAAAAATGTTTATCTTTTATTTGAATACTTTTTTATAATACAATTTACATTAAACTTATAAAAAAGTTTGTTAAGAAATTAAGTATACAATCATAAGTACTTTATACTTTAAAGATGACAATTAAAGTTTTCAACTTAAATATAAGGTGAATGTATTGAAACATTGTATTGTTAATAAAATTTGAATTTTATAATTGATACACTTATAAGAGTATAAATGTATTTAATGTTAAAACTTATACAATTAAAATGAGTTTAGCAATCCTTAATTCTTTTAAATTTTTTGCTTTTTAAGTTATGAGCCTACAAAGTTTATTTGTTTTGTTGCCGAGTTAATGATATTTAATAATTAGTTTTTCTATGTGATAGCTCAACTTAAATTTTGAGCTTACATATCAGATTTAAATAGTTTGCGTTGAATGTTAAAAATTGTGTTTTAAAAATAAGTCCTATTTTAAAATATAATTTTTAAGCTCAGTAAACCATTAAAAAATACTTAATATCAAGAAGCAAGGTAAGAAGTCTGCTATAAAGTCTGCTTTTTTTTTATAGTAAAAAAACATAGGTTTTAACTCTACCCCTTGCAATGATAAACGTTTTCTGGGGAATTTTGAATTTTATCTTAATATTTTTTCTTGTTTAATTGCATACAAAAAGTAAAAATAATTTTTAAAATACAAGTAAACAATTTAGTAAATTTAATAGCTTTCTTATTGAAGACACAAACCAAAAGTTTTGTTCATTACTAATATTTAAATAATTAACTTAAATGATTTTCTTAAAAGTAAACAAAAAACTATCCTTTATTTCAATATGGATTTTTTTTTGAAACTACCTGAGTAAAGTATTTCAAAGTTTGATGTTATCATATTTTCTGATCAACTCAGGCCAACTTAGGCTAGCTTTATGTGACTCAGGATAGATTTTATTATAAGTGGCAACCCTTAAGGGTATAGGAAAGTCCTCCTTGTTATATTAGATTTAGACATAGTTACCACTCTTTGAGTCAAAAAATCTTCTCTTTGTGACCAGAAACTTACCTGAGTAACCTTAAACTTTCCTAAGTTTCCCTGATAAGTTTGAAATCCTTAAAAGTTTATTATTTACTCAGAATTGCCACTCATTTTTTCAACATTTTTTTAGGATTTCCAAATTTCATCCAGGTTTTTAGAAGTACACATTTTTGGTTCTATTTTCAGTTCAAAGCTAAGTTTAAGGTAAAAAACTGTGTTAAACAGCATAAAAACATTGAAAAGATACTGTATAGCTAATTTAAATATGTTTTTCAATTAAAAAAGTTTTGATGAAGATACTTTTTTTTTATTTCTATGATAAGTTTTTTGAGTCAAAATGAAGTTTTACTACTGAACATGTGAAAATTGTTAAAACTTCAGGTTTTATTTTCAAAATAACTCAAATTCCAGGTAAAGTGGCAACCCTGTTTTATTTTAAATTAAATTGTTAATTCTAAAAATACTGAAGAACTAGCTGCAAGGTTAAAAATTTCCAAATAAGCACTTGAAAATAAATAAAATTAACTTTTTTGAACAAAATATTGAAACTGATTAACTAAATCTCATTCTATATCTACAAAAAATTTCCCTTAGATTTTTCAAAAAATCTTAAAACTTCCCTGACATTTTCAGAAAAAATCAAAACTGGCCTGAGTTTCCCTAAGTTTAAAAAAGAAGTCAAAACTCCCTGAGTCTCCCTGAGTTTCCCTGAGATCTTCTATAATTTGAAAACTCCCAGAGTTTCTCTGAATTCCTTGAGTGTGTGGCTAATATTTTTTGTATTAAGCTTGGGTAGCTAAATCAAGGCACATCAAATTGGGTAGTTTGTTTTGTGTTTATTATTAACTTCAATTAATTTTTAAAAAATGTCCTATATATGTACAGCTTAGGTTGGTCAGGGTTAGGTTTAGATTTAAAATTTTAGAAAAGTGAGTTGGGGATAAGGATTTAAATGTAATTTTTTTTTTATTACCTAAACTAACATACACCATACTTACTATGAATGAAAAAAATTTTGAATTCTTACTATTGCAGCCAACCTGTATTATATATCTACAAAAAGAAACTCATAAAAATTCCCCTCTTTGTTACCATTAAAGTTAAATGATAGTTAAACTGCATAGTTATTTAATATTTAATAACTTCTTACTTAATTCGTTACGTTTATTTAGATTTAAATTGTGAACGATCGGTAAAACTAAAAAATAAAAAATACAATGAACGAACTACATAAGTCTTCATCCTTCCTAGATCATTAAAAACACAAAAATCAATCTTTATTTTAAGGGTATTTAAAATGCTTGGTATTTTTTACAAAAATAATTTCTTGAAATAATATTCTTCTTTCATCATAGCTAAATTTTAAGTTTCAAGACAATAATCTCAATGAAAAAGCTATTAAAATACAAAAAATATCAAGAATTCAATGCTAAGTCCATCCTAGTTAGTTAAAAATGCTCATCGAGTTTTTAGTACCTTATTTCATGTTCAAGCCTCCGTGGTGCATTTTATTTTAAGATAAGTAATACATCATTTCTTCTCGAAAAAAACCAAAATAGAAACTTGCTTTTCTTTTACTTTACTAGTAATCAAACTTCTAGCTACACAACTCTACAATGATTGTCGGAAGATAAAGTCTGTTGCACAGGTCAAAGTTGAAAGCAGGGCTGCATAGTTACCAGAAGTTAAGAGTTCAGAATACTGAGTGTTTTACTTTAACCAAACTTTTCATGTTCGAGCAGTTAAGTGGCGACTTGTTCATAGAAGACTGACAACTATGTTTAATTAAGATCCAAAAACAAAATTAATTAACAACAAGGCAGTGCTGAGCGATTTTTTTTAATAAGTTGGTTGTTACAAAAAAAAATTATTTATAGTTTTTCACTGTTTCATAGTAGGTTAGCTAAAATAGTGTGGTTTTTTAATACTTCAATAGTAATTGTTTCAGTTATCGTCAGCAAAACTGAGATGTATTAAAGTCATCAAAAACAAGTACTAGACTGTACAAGTGTGCAGTGTACAGTACATCAACAATAAATTGTGTAACAATCTGCGACCTGGTTTCAACGTTATTAGAACTCACCAGGCAGACATAGTCACAACACGAAAAAGGTAACAGCGTGACTATGTCTGCCTGGTGAGTCCTTACTTGGCTTATACATTTTCTAACAATTCTAACTGATTTATTCTTTAGAAATACACTCTTTCTTATTGTATCACAAAATATTTTAACATGAATTTTCTTTTTGTATTGTATTCTACGTAAAACAAACATTTACAAGCTATTACAACACAAAAGCTTTTAAAATATTAGTTGATTTTATTACCGTAACATACTTATTAGTTTTTAAATAATATCTTTATTATTGAAATAAACCTACTTTTAATATATTCTTATTTGCTAATACTTGTACTCATTTTCCGTTTTTATTTTTCTATTAATACTAGTTCTATTCTAAGCTATCAATCTCAACACGAGCATTTTTTTATAACTTTGAAGTTGTTATTAGTGCTTCGCTTTTGACAACGGTATAAAATTAAGTAATAAAATTAATAGAAAAATAAAACTACGTATGTCATTTCCTTTTTAATAAGAATATCATTGGAAACTAATTATTAAAAATAAAAAAAATCAAGTGATTTTAGGATGCCAATGATTTTTTTGAACACATTAAAATCTTATACAAAAATAAAACTAATAATGAATTTTTTTAACTGTTTTAATTTTTTTATTACACAAAATTAATGTAAGTAATGCTATTAAATTACAAATTTAAAATAGATAAATTTGCTATGATAGTCTTAAAACATTATTCAATTAAAGATTATATGAAGTTTACTCATTTTGAAAGTTCGGATCGGAAGGTTTATTTATAATATAACAACAGAATAAAATTGTTAAACACTGACAATACTAAAGTACAAATTTTAGTTAAGTATGAAGATTGAAGACTTTTTAATATTTAGCTAAAAATAATATGTCAAAAAAGAGTTAAATGTGAACAATCTGTGTAAAAGTTTGAATTTGCAATAAGTAACATTTTGCTGATTATAGTTATGTTTAAGACAGAATTACTAAAATAAGCACTTTTAAATTATAAAGTACTTGAAACTGGATTTTTTAAAAAGCATTTTAAATTTAAAATTTTTTAAAAATCTATACTACAACAATAGGAACACTAAAAATAATTTACATACAGTGCTTATTCACTTATCCGGACTTCGCTTATCCGGACGCTTACTTATCCGGACAGTGTCGGTCAGAAGAAAATTCAAAACAATTTCAATATAAAACACTAACACTTTTGTATGATACAAATATTTAAGCTTTTATGCTGTAAAAAAAATTTAAGTAATTTTTAAATTCTACAATTTTGTCCATTAATTGACGTAATATTACTACTAAAAATTACATTCTATCTTTTTTCTAAACTAGTTTAGTTGTCAAAAACTGTTCCATGTAAAGTAAGTCAGTTTTTAAATTTCAAAAGCAATGTTATTCAAAACATAACTTTTAGTTTTTATTTAAACTTTAAAAGTATTTTTTATACGTAATTAAATTCTGGCTTTTTAGAAAATGAGTTTATAACAGTTATTTTATCTTATATTTTTTATACAAACAAAATTGTAAAAACTGTTAGTTTAAACACTTTTTGTTTTAGATAAGATGCGTTACATGTAATATTTAAAATTATACAAGTTTGACACACTTAACATACCAGAAACTTAAAAATAGACAAGAGTTCTAAAAAAGAAAACGGGTTGCACTAACCACTAAAAACAAATTAGTAAAATGGTAAAAAACAATGTGTAAAAGTTTTTTATAATCAAGTAGTTCAGTATAGGCAGGTCGACTTTGTATGAAATTTAAAAAAAATAAAGAAATTTAAAAAAAGTTTAAAGCTGAAAAGAGGAGCAGGGATTAATCAAAGTCACAAAAACAAACAAAAAAGTAAAGAGAGGCTAGTTTTAAAAGTTGGACAGCGCCCTTTGTATCTGGTTTTGTCAGGAACGTGAGAAGGGTAGTCCAATAACTGGTCAAATACACTTAGAAAGTGCCTCTTAATCGCACCGTTAAATTTCATGTGAACATTCTAGGTCATTTTTAGCAAGTCTTGTTCAAATTCATATTAGTATAGGTTTTTACTTATCCGGACATGTTTACGAAAAAATCTTGCCAAACGTGTACGGATAAGTGAATAAGCACTGTACTTGTTTTTAAATTATAGACCATAGACATCTCGTTTTTGTACAAACTTTTGGCTTGCAAGTTCTAATGAACAATGATTCAAGAACTGAGAAATGGTAAAAGTTTCTTGCTCTATACATAGAATAGAACTTTGAAACTTCTGTTTAATTAGTTTTCAGCAAAACTAGGATTGTTGAGGGGGAGTTCTTTGATGGATGATTGTTCGCCTTGGGCTATACGTTGCCATAAAAAAAAACTTTTTAGCTATTTCGTAAGATGCTGCTCTCGTCCAACATGGAAACGTTAAGATGAACGTCCTACGTCTTAATTCTTGCAAGTCAAATAAAAATGCATACTACGTTACTTAATTTGTCATTAGGTTTGGAACAGACTTGGTAAAAAGCACTGAGTTTAGTGCTAAAAATTTCCGGCAATGCGATTTAAATTAATATTTTTATTTACTTAAGTCGTACTGAAGGGTTTTTTAACAATAACAAAGTGCTTTTTACTAAGTCAGGTGAGGCATATTTCACTATTCTGTTTATCAGGTAGTTGGTGTAGTACGCAACACTTATTAAAACTCTTTTTAAAGGTGGATTTAATAGCTATTGAAACTTGCCTAGAAAAAATTATTAAGTTTTTACCCAAAAATAATTCGTATACAACTTTCTTACAAAATTCAGTACCAAAACAAAACTTAAAACAATTTTCTTCAACTTAAATGTATAAGGTTAATAATTTTGGTTATTTTTTGAGAAAGATAATACTTTTTAATAAAAAAATTTATATATAAAACAATGTTTATATAACAAAACTATCAAAAAATAAACTAAATAACTTTAAAAAAAGTTTTTTTTGATATATTGTCAATCTAAATAAAAAAAGTTTAAAAATAGATTAATTAAATTAAATTAATTATTTAGTTAAAAGGTGTAAGTATTTAAATTTTTTTAATTATAAATCATTTATCTGAATACTTTTTTGTAATATAAGTTACATTAAACTTATAAAAAAGTTTGTTAAGAAATTAAGTATACAATCATAAGTATTTTATAATTTAAAGATGACAATTAAAGTTTTCAACTTAAATATGAGGTGAATGTATTGAAACATTGTATTGTTAATAGAAATTAAATTTTATAACTGATACATATATAAGAGTATAAATGTATTTAATGTTAAAACTTATACAATTAAAATGAATTTTGAAATCCTTAAATTTTTTTAATTTTTGCTTTTTAAGTTATGAGCCTACAAACTTTATTTGTTTTGTTCTTGAGTTAATGATATTTTATAATTAGTTTTTATATGTGATAGCTCAACTTAAATTTTGAGCTTACATATCAGATTTAAATAGTTTGCGTTGAATGTTAAAAATTGTGTTTTAAAAATAAGTCCTATTTTAAAATGTCTTTTTAAGCTCAGTAAACCATTAAAAAATACTTGATATTAAGAAGCAAGGTAGGAAGTCTGCTATAAAAAAAGTAAAGTTCATCTTACTTTATTTGTTTTTATCTTAAGATTATTTCTTGTTTAATTGCATACAAAATGTAAACATAATTTTTAAGATACAAATAAACACGTTAGTAAATTAAATAGCTTTCTTATTGAAGACATAAACCAAAAGTTTTGTTCATTACTAATATTTAAATAATTAACTTTAATGGATTTCTTAAAATTAAAAGTAAACAAAAAACTATCATTTATTTCAATATTGATTTTTTTTGAAACTACCTAAGTAAAGTGTTTCAAAGTTTGATGTTATCATATTTTCTGATCAACTCAGGCCAACTTAGGCTAGCTTTATGTGACTCAGGATAGATTTCTGTCACTTCAGCTAGCTTTTTATAATAAGTGGCAACCCTTAAGGGTATAGGAGAGTCCGCCTTGTTTTATACATGTTATTCTTATTTTGTAGAATATTATCCTACCTACCAGACACTTTTTTTCTTCTCAACAAAATGTAGTTGAGAACACTAAAATAACAAATTGTAGCTTTTGATATATAAACTAGTAAAGTTGATGAGCTCAATAAATTTTCAATAGGTGGCACAAACTATTAAAGCAAAAAATACTGTTTTATGACAAATCTATCTTCTTCATCTGACAGATCTTCTGAAACTTATAAAATTAAATCCATTACTAATACTTCAATGTTTTCAATGTAAAATTTGTTTTAAGTGCATAGGGAGGGGGGTTAAAACACTTTTTTCACAATTTGATTTTATTTTATATAGTTTTTACTAAGCTACAAGATGCTTTTTACAGACTTAAGAAATTCTAAATAATTTTTTAGATATAGTGGGCCAACAATAGATTCCTTAGGGAGGCGCAAACTAAAAGGGCATTTGTTTTAAAACTCAGTCTAACTCAGGATAGTTTTGCTTTTTTTTTTAAACCTTAGATAGCTTTATAGTTTTTTAATAATCTCAGGACACTTTTTTTTAGATTTTTAGTAAGGTTTAATAGCAATATATATTTTTAACTAATTTTGTTGAAGAACTTAATTTTATTAAGTATGAAAATTATAAAAAAGCTTTTTCAAGGATTTGAAAAAACTCAGGATGACTCAGGAAAGTTTTTTTTGACTCATAGAGTGGCAACCATAATACATATGTAATTATTTTTATTAATTTAAATACATTTTTTTAAACAAAAATTTAATTATTTATTAAGAAATAAGGAAACTTATACTTATAAAAACTTGAAACAAGTTCCGAAAATTTTGAAAAAGTTTCTAAAGTTTAGTGGATTCCCTATAAATTAAAAGTTTTATACTGTTGAAAAATTGACTTATAGTTTTTACTTCAAAAAATTTTAAAAATAAGACCCAATGTTAGTTTTTGTAAAAATATGCCCAACTCCCCTTTATTTATAATACTTATCATATTCAAAATAATAGTAGTCGTTAAGTAAATACATAGTATTTTTTATTCAAGTTAATTAACTTTGTTGAGTTACATGGTATTCATATTTTATTAAAGTTCCCTAATTGAAAGTTTTTATAACAAGTTTATGGCTTTTTAATATTTTTTAACTTTAATTTAACCTTTTTTTCATTAAAAAATTAAAAAAATGTAAAATTTAAAGCTTTCAGTATTTAAATGAACAGAAAATGTTAATAACTCTTCTAAGACAAGCACGTCATTTCAATTTTGTTGCACGTACAGTACTTGTTGATAACTCTCCTGGTGTAGAGAATGCAATAGACAAGGCAGTACAACAAATGGAATCGAGACTTAACAAAGAAGGCATTCTTCAAACTATGAAAAGAAACAGGTATTATGAAAAGCCATGGATGAGAAGGCGCCGTCTGGCACATCAAGAAGTAAAAAAAGTGTATAATAGAGAAATGGATAGAAAATTGAATTTTCTACTTAAAGTAAAAAGGGAAGACCCATGGAGAGTTTGAACTGTAACATACGGTTATCAAATAGAACTCTATACAGTTTATGTTATCTTTATAATGCATATTTTATTTAAGCTTAAAAGCTTAATTTTTGAACATTAGGCGATTATATTTATGATAAATTCTTTAAACATTTCTAATAAGTTTATTTTTTAGAATATTTGAAATGATGAAATTGTTAAGTAAAAAAGAATGGTTGGCTATCACATTAAGATGCAACAGCTTGTTTTCAAAAAATAAATTTAATTTTAATGTAAGCAATAAGTTTGTTGCAACAATGACAAAGTCTTCTGAACCTAGTTTTTTGTTAAAGACAAATAAACAAAATTTACTTTCTAATATTAGGAGGTCAATGTTTATCCAAACATTTGACACTCCTAATCCCAACAGTCTTAAGTTTATGCCAGGTATTGATGTTCTTGGAGAAGGATCGGTGGACTTTCCTGACTGGAGTCACTCACACAAGTCTCCTTTAGCAAAAAGATTATTTTCAATTGAAGGGGTAAGCATATTATTTGTTTTCTTTTTGTTTAGAATATTTAGTACAAAATGTTTCTGCTTTGTTTTTGTATTCTTTATAATTATACATAGTAAAAGTAAAAATGTTAAATACTTTGCACTATCATTAGTTTTAAGCAAATACCATTTTATTTCTTGTTAAAGAGTATAAATATAAAAGCTCAGTTCTGTAAAGTTATTTACTGCTGTACCCTTTTTTATTCTAATGTACTGTGTTTGAAAATATTTTCTGAGTTGTTTGTTTTATACAAGCATAATATATTCCTAGTGTAGTTGTCGATTAATTGTACAATCAAAAGGGTACTAAATTATAGACTAGTAAAATATCTTTAATTTTTTCAAATACAATTTTACTGAACCTGTCTGCTACTTTCTTTTTTTTTTTTATAAAACTAAATTTTTTACTATATAACTTCATGGTGAAACAATTTAATAGGTTCAAATATATAAAACCAATACTTATTTAAAAATAGATATATTTATATGTGTATTTATTATATAACATTGACTTTGCTTATGCATCAGGGTTACCATAAAACCTGGAATTTGAATATATAGGATAAAAAACGTTGAAAAATCTGGTATTTGAAAAATGTTTACATGTAAAATGATGAAATTTTGATTAGATTTAGAAAATGTATCATATACAATAAATTTTTTATATCATTTAAAGTTTTATTTATTATCAAACAAACTAAAGTAAGATTACAGTATCATTTCAATGTTTCTATAATATTTAAGAAAGTTTCTTACCTTTAAATTGAATTTAATTTTATTTCAAAAATTAAAAAAATAACTGGTACTTTCAAAAATCTAAAAGAATTTCAAAAAACCTGGAATTTTTTTTTCAAAATGCTTATGGCAACCCTGTAAATACCTAAGGCATAGTTACTTTAGAACTTTTTCATGCATGGGTTTATAACTAAGTTTTAAATAATATTTTAATGCTAATTAAAAAATTGTATACCAGCATTCAAACTTTTTGCATGTATTTTTTTTATCAATTAAAGCTTCTAAAATCATTAAAATCAAAACTAATTTTTTTTTAATCAAATTTTATTTGTTTAGAACTGCTCATATAAAAAACTCTAAAGAGCACTTTTGTATTCTAAAGTAACTTCTTAGCACTACTTAACTAAGATTAATTTTATAAGTTTAGTTTTTATAAGCTCAAGCATTAATAAAAAGTTTTTTTTTTGAAGATAAGATACCAAGCTACATTCCTGGTTTAGCTTAATTAAGTAATTATGTTTTATAGGTTAAATCTGTGTTTTTTGGACCTAATTTCATCACAGTAACAAGATCGAATGAAGATGTTAACTGGGGCATTTTAAAACCAGAGATATATGAAGTCATTCAGGAGTTTTTCAGTGTGTCCAATCTACCTATTCTAACAGGTAACTTGACTCTTTTAATTTGTTATACTCTTGTATATTTATTAATAAATAATTTAATTAACTAGTTTATTACTTATGGAAAACTATAAAAAGAATTCTAATGAAAAGGCTTGTAATAAAATTTTATTTATCAAGTAACACTCGAAATAAATGTTCAAAAATCTCTCAAATTCAGTTGTTCTCAAATTAAAGCTAGCTTAGAAACAAAAATATGAAATCCAAATTATTTTTATTATTATTTTGTTGCAAAGTACAGTTGATGTTAAAAAAGTTATTATTTTTCAACATGTAAGATAATATGTTAGTTTAGTTTTTTGTACTTTTTCATTAGTTAATAGGTTTCATAATCAAATAAAATATTGTATTTGTAAAAATAGTCATGTGTTATATTTTTGAATTTTTGACTTATTTTTAAACTAAATACATTGTTACAGTAGTGGTTGTTCAAAGCATTTAAATCCCTTATCTTATTAGTTTATAGTAGTAAAGGTGGATTTTGTATCAATATAATTTTTGATTTAAGTACAAGTTTGAGCTAAGTTCTATTATATATTTATTTACAGTACACACATTTTATTTTATTTTTGCTTTTTCCCCCAAAAAATCCAAGTAAACTATTTTTTAAGAATAGGTACCTTTATGCTTTTTGCAATGACTCACGCTAATTAAAGCTTTTATCTATACATGACTTTAAAAAATAACTGGGGAATTTTTTTTTATAATTTGTTGAGAACCATAAATATTTAAACTTTTTAATGCTTGAAGGTAAATATATTTCTTAAAAAAAAAAACTCTCACATGTTTTAACTTTTAGTGTTAGTTTAAAACTTTTAAAATTAGTTATAAACATAGTTTTTTATTTTACATTATAAATTAAGTAATTAAAAACGTATCTTATTCTAAAACGAATTTTAATAAAAGTATAGTTATATTTTTGTAAAAATTACTTTTGAATATCTTATAAACATACTATTGCACTTTTTGATAATTCTCTTGTTACAGAATCAGCTCCATCACCAGACACGGTTGTTGATGACGACGATGATGAAATAGTTGCTATGATAAAAGAGTTACTTGATACGAGAATCAGACCAACCGTGATGGAAGATGGTGGGGACATAATTTATGTAGGGTTTGATGAAGCTACTGGTGTGGTTCAACTTCAATTACAAGGTTTTTTTTAGTAAGTTTTAAATATAAAGGAGTTCTATCGGATTTAGAAAGATAATATTTTCTTAGTGTCAACAAATTTTGGGTAAAACAAAAGCTTTTCAAAAAATAAAGTTATAAAATTAGTTCTAAAATTGTTATAAAAGTTTTTGTTGTGAAGTCCAAAACCATATGGACAATATAGTTGGTTAATATACCTTGTTTGTTACAAAACATATTATAGAATTTTTAATTAGTATTCAAAAACAACATGTGAGTTAAACTCTTTTTTTGTTATTCATTTATTTAGAGCGATTTTACGAAAGAGGGCAATATAATTATTAAAAGTGGGTGAAACTAACTGTTGCACAACAAATTTATACTTAAAAATAAATGTTTTATTAACGTGAATGGTATCGCTCTTATAGTTTTGGTACTATTGATATAAAGACTACTACTTTATAAATTAATGTTGATAAATCATATAATAATCTAAAAATTAAAAATTTGAAACTTATATATCAGTTTACAGTATTTTTTTCAGTATGAACTAGACACAATATTTATTAAATTATTTAACAATTTTACTACATTGAGCTTACTATTTTTTTCTAAGGATCTTGTTCAAATTGTCCTTCTTCACAAGTAACCCTTAAGAGTGGTATTCAAAATATGTTGAAGTTTTACATACCTGAAATAACATCAGTTGAAGAGGTATATTCGTTTTTACTATTAATTATTTCTAAAGTAAAAACAATTTCTTTTAAAATATTTGATTTAAATGTATACAAAAATAAGTATCCTATGCCTAGTTTAAATAGCTATGGCACGATTTGAATATGAACAATTTATACATTTATAAAAAGTGTATCTTTTTAAATAATTTTTTAATAGTTAATTATAAACTGGGGGGTCACAACATCATTGAAAATATTTGAATTGGAAGGTTTTATGAAAAATGCTTAGTTAAAAAAACATTAAAAGAAGTCTTTTTTTCTTAATAAAAACATCAGTGTACTTAAAAATAATTATTATGTCTTTTATGGGGTTAAGTTTATTAGCGGTTTATTTATTTTACACAGCTCTAGTCTAAGAGTTATTGAATAATACTTGTTCAATCAACGTTTGTACAAAAGCTTCAAAATTGTTCATCTTAAAACAAACAGTTTTTACAGCACCACGTTAATGGATATTATATAAGATTGTTAAATTAAAAAAAGCTCTAAAAATAGTTATTGTATAGGTACTGTCTAGGAAAATGCTTAGATAATTTGTTAACAGATAAATAAGCTATAAACGCAAAAAGGAGATGATATTGGTTTATAAGTACACAGCTGTTTTTATTAATAATAGATTAATTTTTTAGAATTTTAGTTTTAAACTGAAACCAAGTAGTATTTTTTCCTTGAATTTTTGTGTTCAATGTTTAAATATATCCAAAGTTTTCAAAATGCTTTTAGATTTTTTTTGGTAGATATGTTAACAAAGTCAAGATACAATTATTGGTCATCTTAACTTTTATAACAACTAAAACAAGTAATAAAAATTGGTTGAAATGTTTACGTCATTTTATTTTTAATATATTATAATTATAGGGTATTATCTTATATGCAATTTTTTTACCAACATATAAAGCTAAAGCATCATACTTGTAAGAAGAAATTTAACAAGTTCCAATAAATGATAGTGAGTACTAGTATTTCGTATTGATATTTTTAGCTACCGTTACAAAAGTATTAAATCACCACTAATAAAAAATTAAAACTAGAAAGAAAATGGCTGGTCAATGAGTCAAATAACAAATGATGACTAGAAAAAGTATTTACTTTAATCAAAATGTTAAAAGCACGAATATAAACTAGGAAGTTGCTATTTTAGTAGTTATCTTTACCCAAAAGAAGTTCACAGGAAACCGTTAATAAAAGAAAATTAAAATGTTTGTTACTATTTAAAAAATGGGTAGCTGTCAAATTTGCACGAGCGTACAAAATTGCACGAGGGGACAAAATTGCACAAATATACTTTTGTACGAGGGGATAAAATTGCACGAAATAAAATTGCACGGAGACATTTTTGCACGAGTTAATTTTTTTTTTAATTATTTTTAAATTTTTTTATTAGTTTTGTTACTATTTTATTTATTTTTTATTTTACAATTTTTTACCATCCCTAACCCTTATCCTCGGTTGGTAATTTTTTTTTTAAGTTTCTTTTTAAATTTTATTTAACTTTATTTTTTTTTACTATCACTGTTACACCTAACCCTTACCCTAGGTCAGTAATTTTATTTTATTATAATACTTGTCTTTGAGTTTTTTTTCTATTTTATTTATTATTTCTTAATTTATTATTTTAAATGCAAAAATGTAATTCGTGCAAATTTGGCTGTGTGCAAATCTGGCTCCGTGCAATTTGTGCACTCGTGCAATTTAGTTCCCTCGTGCAATTTTGTCTACGTGCAATTTAGACCCGTTCCCTTAAAAAATATCTTAAACTTAAGATATTAAAAAACTGATTAAAGTTTTTTCCCTTAAAGAATATAAATTAAATAAAAACTGGTGTTTTAACGAGTTTTGTTTGAGAAAAATTCATTGAAAATTACAATATCAATATAAGTTTTTACAGCTTTGTGGCATTTATTCAAAATTCTTAAAACTTTAATCAGGGTTGTCAAAAAACCTGGAATCCCGAAAAAACCTGGAATTTGACAATCAAGGCGAAAAAACCCCGGAAAAATCTATTTTAAACAATTTTTATATGTAAGTAGTAAAATTTCGATTTGACACAAAAAATCTATCGTACAATTAATTTTTTAGTTAGAAAACATATTTAAAGAAACTTTAAGATATCTTTTCAATGTCGTTATACTATTTAACTTAATTTTTTACCTTTTACTTAATTTTAAACTAAAAATAGACCCTAAATGTGTAATTTTAAAAATCTGGAAGAAATTTTGAAAACCCGGAGAAAATTTGCCAAAATTCATTTGGCAACCCTGTTTAATTAGATTTCATTAATTTATAAGTACTGATCATACGGTACTGTAAAGTACTGAGATTGAAGTATGTTTTCTAATTTTAACGTAAAAAAATAGATTTTAACACTTACCTTTTGACACTAATACTTATATATAATTTTATGTATTTTAAAGTGGCTATATTATTAATACTTAATTGTTGAAAGTAACTTAGAATGAATATGTTATTTTTTACATTTTAATTTTCATAGGTTCTTGATAAAGCGGGTCAGGCATCACATGATGAATTTGAAAAACTAGAAAATGTAATCCGAACTAGAGAAATGAAAAATAAACATGATAATAATGATAAAAATTAGTTTAGACTGAATTTTGAAATAAACAATAGGTATAGAGAATATTTGGTTTTAAGGAGATTCTACTACATTGTTAATTTGTAATATCATGTTTAATACAAATTTATATAAAAAATTAAAATTTGAAGTTTAGTAAAGCTTTTAAAATTGTTTATTTTTAAATGTTTTTTGTAGGTTTTTATAGCATTATTAAGTTACCACAATGTAAGCTACTTTTTTAATAAAGCATGACCTTTTCAAGGTTTTTAAACTTAATAGATTTTTATAAAACTTAAAAAACTTAAAAATGTATAATCTCAAAAATTTTAAACTACAATTTTTTTCTATCTATAAGTTTGTTTTAGTAAAAAATATGTTGGTTAATGTGCATACTAAATTTGTTGAAACTTTTTTTTTAACCATAAAGATGTTTAGAATAAAAAAATTTCATGTTTTACAATGACAGCCAATTATTTAAAACACTTCCAATAAGTCTAAGTTCACCATACTGTACCTTAATTTTAAGTATTTCTTTCAGTACCCTAATAAATACATTTAGAAAGTAAAGTAGGTGAATAAAAATTTAATTGTACTTAAATAATATGTAGCTATCAACTACTTTAATACATATAGTTAAGTGATTATTAGACTTTTAGTTTTAAATAAAAATAGTTTTACATTTAACATAAAATAATTACAGTGACTATAGTACATTTAAAAGTTTTACTTCATAATAAAGTTATATTTTTTGCTGTATAGTGTTTAACAGGTATAGGTTTGTGTATAATTTTACTCTAATGAGAAATTTGCTTTGATTTCTTTTTTTATATTACAAGACAATTAATGATATGATTTAAAAAAGTCATTGGTAAATGAAAAATTATAAAGTTTGTTAGTTTTAGAAGAAGTCTTAGAAACTGTTTATATATCTTTTGAAATGTATACAGTTAAAATTTTTAATTAAAATTTAGCAGAAAATTTGTAAAAATATGTTTGTTATTTAGTTATATTGAAAGAGTGGTGCTTGAAATTTTTCCTATACTTTCATATTAAATTTCTTAGGAAAATTTTAGGATTAAAAAGTAATTTTTTAAGCAAAAACAAAAGTTTTTATTTTAGTATGGCTGTATTTATTATCATACTTAAGTTCTAAAAGATGCTTAAAGGTTTTGTAAGGGCACCTGAAAGGTTTCGTAGCAAGTTAAACTTTG
This sequence comes from Thalia democratica, assembly GCF_965202585.1. NCBI lineage: Eukaryota > Metazoa > Chordata > Thaliacea > Salpida > Salpidae > Thalia > Thalia democratica. Next base: position 44,170,339 of record NC_139166.1, on the reverse strand, counting down.
AGATAAAATTTTCCGCATTGCAAAATGTATTTTTGATCATTTAAATAAGGTTTAAAAGGTCATTTATACAAAAAATATTATACATAAAAAAGTTTTATTTAATTGAATTTTATTCATTAGTCTTCTATCAGTTGAGAACTTTTTAGTTGTTATAATAACTAAGGTACTGAAAGACGATTGTAAACTTAAAATCAAGGTAAAATTCTAATCTGTATTACTAAATTTTTAGAGCTATTAATATAAGGGATTAGCGGCCTTTTATGAGTAACGGGCCAGATTAAGTGAAAAATTAATAGCAAATAAAAATTGACAATATAAATTAATCACGCTAAAAAACCACAACATTTATAAAATTATTACAGAAACGTTTAAACATGCTTCTTTTATATACTAGTAGTTTTTATCTAAATTTTCGTAGATTTCAAAACTCTGATATTGTGTACATTAATTTAAAAGATTCAGCTATTTTTGTTCCTGGTGACTAAAACCTATAAGTCCTAAATATTGTACTGTGTATTGTAGCCACTGCTATTTTTTAGCTTGATGATATTAATACCGAACTTAATAATAATATGTCTAGCATAGAAGTTTGTATATAAATATCAAAAAAATGACCTTGTCTAAAGTAATTTTTCAAATTTTTTTTTTCTCAAAGTATAAGCTTATAAATAAATATGCTATTCTTTTAGTATGAAAGTTTTTTAAAAGCTACTTAATTGTTATTATTATTTATATTTTAGTTATTTAATAATTAAACAATCAAATCATCCAAGTTAATGCTTAATTCTTTTGTTAACAACATTTTAATAGTAAAAAACTACAATTTGATTAAAAAAAATTGTACACAAAAATTTTAATAAAATATTATTAAGACTAAAAAACAAACTCTTTAAACAGTTTAAAAACTTGATCCCAATTGGTATTGTTGCAGTATTTATGACGGATTACATACTTACATTCAAACTTTTTTTTTAAATCTAAACTACATGCTTCACTTATTACTAGCTATCTACAAATTCTAGATTTTTTAAATTTAGTTTTAGATATACAAAAGACTTAAAAGTAATACTTTGGAAATGTGTTTTACTTGTTTTGTTAAGCTTTAGTCATACTAAAAGTTTGTTTGAAACTCGATGAATAAGACCTTATTATCGATTTAATTTTAGTCATACAAAATTGAATAAAGTATATAAAGATTAGTTAGTTTTCGAGAAAAAACTAAATTTAAAAAGTCTTGGTATTTCTTAAAAAAAAAAGGAAAAAGGTTATGAGTCAACAGGGTTTAACATACTCAGGTATGTTTTCTTGAGATTTTTTAATAGGCTAGTTTAGTTATTTTTTCTAAATCTCCTGCCAGCTTTTTGACTTTACAATCAATTTTTGTTTTAAAAATTTTGTCTTTCTTCCTAATATTAACTCGCTCAGTAATTAATTAGATCAGTTTAGGTATTAGAAATTGAAAAACTTTTTATTTAAGCTTTTAAGACTAATTTCTGTTTAAACACGATTAGCATTAGGTCGCTGAAGCTGGATTTTTCTCCTATAAAGACTAGCAATTCAGAGTCAGTCAACACACTAATATTGATAAATTTAAGGAAAAAATATGCAATTAATTTGAATATTTACCTTATGATTTTTAATGAAAAAAACTTATAGCTTTTATAGCAATAATAAAACGTTTGTATATGTTTACAATATACTTTGTATTTTATTTAGTTTTTAATAGCTTTTTGATTTCACTTTTAAATGATTGTTTTTTTTTTATTAAAGACGGACCTGGTAGGTCACTAATATAAAGTTATGCTTTTCTATTTTTTTTTAATTTCTAAAACATAATATTTTAAATCAATTAACTCTAGCACCTATCAAAACTTTTACAATATAATAAGAAAAAGTTAAAAGTTTCTCAAGTAAATATTGCTTTCTTGCTATGATATCCCGGGAGATTTGAGTTTTCATTACTAAATAATATGTTTAATGTTCAAAACAATAATGTAAAAAAAAACTTTTTCAAGCGAAACATCTGTAGCAAAAAGTTTTTATAAAACTTAATTATTATATGTCATGTAGTTATCGATTTTTTAGTCAACTGTTATCTATTGACGTTTGGTTTTCTTTATAAGACCATTTAATTTTCGTTAAACCCTTTTTTTTCACTTAAGTAGATAGAAGCTTACTGAAGACGACAAAAAATCAAATCTAAAAATTTTAGCTAAAGAATTTGGTGTATAAAAAGACTATTCGGCCATCGAGTTACACTCACTTTCACTTTTATGTTTGATCAAATTGTATGAAAACTTGATTTTCTTTATTTATACAAACGTTAAACTATTTATTAAACACCACATTTGTTTAAAATTATTTATTTTAGTAGACTATGAATGCTGCATGAACTAAAATGTATTTTCAGTCGCTCGAGTAGTTTCCTTACTAGTCCAGTATTAATGAAAACAAGACAGGTGATCTTTTTTATCACTTAATAAAATGATTAATTGACGGAATAATTGTGAAGTAATATTTAATTTTGCCTAGTTTTTCGTTGATATAGGTCTATAAAGATTTTTCTTTTAAATTATTCTTTATACTAACAAAATTCAGAGGTCTTGTTTGCAAGTAATGTATTTTACTTAAAAAAAAGACGTCAGCTTTACTTAATAAAAAAGTATTAAGACTGTATATCAACTAATTAGGAAAAAATATATTTACTTGAAGTTTTTGAAACTTCTTGTTAAAAAGTCTAGTTCTTATTGGTCTATCAAGCCAAAAAATTTAAGCAGAAAATATTAAATTTACTACTTTATTTTGACTTTATACTGATAATGTTGAAGTATTTAATTAAAAGCTAATAAAACTGTTATTTTTTTAACCCATCTAGTAACAGCGTAAATATTTTTTTTTTATAAAACAACATTTACCTTTACTTTCTATGTTTAAACTTAAATTATGAAAAACTCCAAAAACTTAAACAAAAATCGTAATGAAAGTGATTATTTTGAAAAACGTAAACTTTAGTACGTTTTAAGCTTAATGTTTTTTTGCAAAATATAATACTTTCTATAGAAAAATTTGATTTATTTAGAAAAAAAACTTTACAAATTTAAAAAGTTTTCACTACCTTACTTTTATAAACAACACTGTATGACTTTTTGTTGTATTTCTTTTCAATTTTAATTAAAAACAAGATCTGACGAAATTGATTTTTTGTTACAGTTTTAAAATTGCGTAACATATTTGTTATAATCCTTTATTAGTCAAGTAAAGGTTTAGCGTGATTAAAAAAAGTAACGAAAACGTCTTCCGATAAGATTTTAAAATTCAAATTAACTTAGTTTACTGTATTCTTTTGGACTTGATCAAATTAAAAATAATGCAATTAAGATCTTTTAAACTGTATGTATTGTGTTTGTCTTTTCGCTTAGTTTAAGTGTTACTTGTATATAATTATGTGTTAAAGTCAAAAAATATTGTTTAAAACATGGTTTCACAAGCGGGAAGCAACTCCAAACAAGCCGGATAAACATTGTTGGAAAATATTATAAATAAATAAATACAAATTTTATACTACAACCTCTTTTATCAGTTTAATATAATTTTTTGGAAAAGTAATAGTAGTTTTACTGCAAAATAAAAAAGAGCAATAGTATTTCAAATGAACTTTTTGACTTAAGTTGTGCTAAAAATAACTTGTGACGTTTTATCTTCGTAACATATCTCGCAGCTTGGTGATTGGTAACGTTTTAAACTGCGAAGCTCGTTTAAAATACTTAAGTTTACTTTAAATGACAGTACTTTACAAAAAAAAAAAAAACTTAGAGTAAGTTTTTAACTATAAATGTTTTACTTAAAAAAAAGTATATAGATATTTTTGCATTAAAAACATTTAGATAAAGTTTTATAATCTATCGACAGAAAACTATAAGTAGTTATACAAAAAATCAAGTTGGGTCATTTTAGTTAGTCAAACTGTATATAAAGGAAAAAAGTTTCTAACAGTGACATTATTAATTATTCTTTGTTTTATAATGCTTGAACAGAATTAAGAATTTGTTTAAAATTACTTTTAACTTAACAACTGTTTATTGTAAAAACGAGAAAGTTTATATATGATACAGTGTTAAGTAAGGGGTTAGACCACTTAAACTTTTACATACATTTTTTCATTGTTAAGACTGTTATTTTATTTACAAGTTTACTTGAAAAGGCTTCGTAGTTGTTCAGATATTCTTCGCCATAGAATTCATACCCTAAATGTATGAAAAAAAAGTCCAGGTTAATAGTTTAAATATATATCATCAAGTATTTTATAGTGTTATACTTAAATTTTTAAGTTATTAAATTCGAAGTTTCACTTAATAAAAACTATAAAGTTTTAAAACTTTAGATTTATTTTCTATGAAATAAAATTCAATTCAACTTTCAGATTAACTGTTTATCGTGGTAATTATACAAACTAATATTATATAGTTGTTCGTTGTTAACTATAATTTTTTTTTAGTTAGATTGTTTGCGTAAAGCTTTTCTTACTATAAATATAAGTAACATTTGCGATTTTTTCTATACCAAAATTGGTCAAGGTATGATTACTGTAAAACTTAAAAAAAAGAATACATAACTACTTATCTTATATAAATAAATAATTTTACACTGCCTTGCTTAAACTCAGTATATTTGTGTATAATTTAACTAATTAAAAAATAAAACTCTACAATGCAGTAATACATTAAAAACATTGGCAGAAATAGATTGTTAGATAAGTTCAAATATACAGAGTTTACCAGTATACAAATAAATGGATGTGTTTTTATACTCAGACATCAAGGATCATTCTCTGAGTTTGCTGCAAGGACTTGATAAAATGAGAACTGTCAGTCCGAATTTGTGTGACTATACTCTGGTTACTGGCAATGGTGAAAGATTTCCATGTCATCGCTCTGTACTTTGCTTATTTTCAAGTTTTTTTAGGGCTACTATAGATGGAGGTTGGAGAGAATCTTTCGATAACCAGTGTGAAATAAATGTTAGTGATTAGAAAAATTCTTATTTATTTTCAAAACGTTTTTATCATGCTCGTGTTAGTGTTCAAAACAGTAAGGAACATGAAGCTTGTTTAGATTTTTATAAGAATGCGTTGAGCGCTTGTCTTGGCAAACTCTAGAATGCAGACTAGCTTATTTTGATACTATCAAACTAAAGTTCAGTTGAAACACTAAATTTATAAAATAAAAAAACTTTCATTAATAATTTCTCAAAAACTATATAATGTTCATTACTAAAAAATTGTATAATGATAACTAATTGAGTCAAGTATTTTATTGGACGAGCTTTTTTGTCTGTTATAGTTACCAAACTAAAAAATTGAAAGCCTTTCTTTGCTTAGTTATGTTTAAAAAAAGTATATTTGAGAAATTAGTATTATAAGAAAGTTTAGTTTATAATTTTGCCTTGAAATTTTAAACTTTTGCTCAATAAATGAATTTACCAGTATCTAAAACCTACTTTATTATATGTTAGAATGGTTGTAGTAATAATACTTTTTAGTTTCGCAACTTGAGTCATTCAATATGCCTTATTTAAGCTGAGATTTAACAATTTTAGAAATTTAATTCATACACTTTGCCTTTTATATTATTATTATCATAAAATCATTAACAGAACATACCAAATGAAGACTTAAAAATTATACTCAATTTCGTGTACAAGGGAAAGCTTTGTTTGAATCAGACTAATGTAGAAAGTTTACTTGCTTCTGCAACTTTGTATGAGTTTGAAAAAGTACGTTAGCATTTTATTTTTCAAATTCAGTCTTTTTTATCTGTATAATTTCTTTGACCAAAGTTTTATGAACTAGTACTTTATTTTTGTTGTACAAAACACATTTGTAGTATTTATAAAAATTAAAAGTATAGCATTATAACCTGAATTATCGGATATATTTTACAATAAGCCATCATTTTTTTTTAAATTTTTGACTAACTTATTTTAAAATACGAAGTTATGCTATTTTTATAACAAATGAGAATATAAACAACAATTAGTACTTGTTTTAAGTTAATGTTTTCTAATGTTTGTATATAAAGACTAGACTGCACCACATGACTATTAACAATAGTCCATGTGACATTTGGTTACCTGGGCCTCATTAGGATTCATTAGACAGATATTTTCACAATAAACAGTTGTGTCAGTCAAACTAGGAGTAATGTTTGTTTAATTTTTTTTATCAAAAGTAAATTTGTTTGATTTGTAACTTTTTTCGAGTAAAACACTGATAGATTACAAACATGAAACGATATATTAAACTAGCTTCAAAAGAAATAAGAACAATAGTTTTTTTAGAGGTTTTAGTGTTTAGAAATGTGTTGATAAAAAAGTTCAAATGTTAGGTATAAAGCTGCGTTTTAAAACAATATAACTTCTTTAAAAAATATTATTTAATCTAATTTTTGTGCTGCATAATTATCTCAGTAGCATAATTGTTAATATTAAAAACTAAAAAAAAATAACATAAAAATAAAAGACATATAGTAAAAATATAAAATATTAAGTAAAATAATAGTTCAGCTATTTGCGAGCTTGTAAATATTCCTTCATATCATTTACATAAAAAAAATGAATAAATAATTTTTATTTCAAATATTATGATATGACAAGTAGACTTATAGTAAGTTTTTGCTTCAGGTTGTAGATATTTGTGTTGAGTATGTACACAATCAAATAGATGCTACAAATTGTCTAGATATTGTCAAGTTAGCAAATTTTAGTAACTACTATCCTTTAAAAGTAAGTAAATAAACTTGTTTACAATTTTAAGCTTTTAAAATAGTTTATTAGTGATGAAAAAACGTATGACAATTTTCTAAGAGTTAATTTAAGATTACTTTTCTAAATGTCGTTTGTTTTTCTATTTGCCTTTCTGAATTAAACTCTTGGAAAATTGTTTTTTAATTAACTTACGCAAATACTTGTAACCAGTTCCTATACTAGAAGTAATTATTAAAATTTAGTCTAACGAAAGTTGTTTATTGACTTGTTTGCAACAGTTATCAGCAGAAAGATTTTTAGTGAATAACTTGCACGATGTTCTATTGAAAGAGCGCGATCAAGGCTGCAAAGTTGATGCTGACGATTTAAAAGCAGTTCTTTCAAAACCTGTGAGCCATCAAGATAATGAGGTGATACTAAAAAATAAATTAAACCATTTTTCAAAAAACTACAATAAACTTTAAATTAGTTTTTAGCATTTTTGACATTTATCTGTTAGATTTTTACGCAAGTTTAAACAACTTAAAAAACTTTTAAGTAGAAATAAGAAAGATACTGTTATGAACTAGTTTAAAAGTATGCTTGATAAAAGTTTCAATGGTAACTCGTATTTTGTTTACTATAATATAACCAAGATTACTCAGAATTTAACATTTAGAAACATGACATTAAGTAAAAATTCCAAATTGTATTTAGTTCTGATGCCCAGGACAAGGCATTAAAAGTTATCTGTGGTGTGCGACTCGATGACCGTAAGGTTCTTCGTGCACCAGGTCCTAGGACCAAATATTTTGAGCGTTTTTTTATCGTTCAATGAATATGGTGTATTTATATTTGATTTTGTAGAAGTTAATCTCAAACTTTTCTAAAGTTGTCCATAGTAATTGTTTGAAGGGAAAGTCCTATGTACACTAGATAATTTAAACTTTTTTTCTACTAAAAACTATTTTGTTGTGGTTTATTTGTTTTTTAATTTGAAATAACATATTAAAACTTGTAAATAGCTATCGAAAATTAACTTTGAAGAACTAAGAAGTGTAAATTTCGTTTAGTTTCTGTGCACAGCAAAACATTTTTAATGCACATTACTATGCGCGAGTGCACACTTTGATTTAATAACATATAGTATAGAACTAAAATACTGATCGTAGAGTGTTCTGTAGAAGTAATTCTTATAGTATTAAAACCTATGCATAGCTTTTATCTATGCTTATCGTGTTTTAACAAAAGGGTCACTATCTTATAAAAATTGTATGTATTATAGTTAATAAATAACGAAAATAGTTATACGTTAAAAAAACTTTACTAAATACTTTTTTTGAAAAATTTTCCTTATAGAAACTGTATGTAATTTAATGGTTTTTTAAGAACTCATTAAATATATAACTTACTATTTTTGAAAATTTGGTCTTATTTTCTATATAGTAGTATAAAAAAATTAAAATTGATTTTTTTTAAACAAAATTTTAAATTTTTTTGTTGATTAAGTTTATTAATATCTAGGAAAATAATTTAGAAGCTGTTTTAACATGGTTAGAAAATGATATATCAGTACGATTAAAAGAAGCAGAAAATATTTTTGAACTGATTCATTGGAAAAGAATACCATCAAACACACTACTTCAGATATTAGTTCATAATCAGTTTTTGCAATCAAATCGAAACATAAAAGTAAGAAGTATATTAAAAGTAAACTTTTAAGATTTCTGTGGATTTATAATTAAAAAAAAAATTGAATACAAACTGTTATAGTAAAATATAAATAACCTCAGTAAGAAAGTGGAATTAAATTTTAACCTATCTAAAGTAAAACTATTTTAAAAATTAGTTTTATTTTCGAAAACGTATAGGAAAATTGATAGACATAAAAAAAATACTTTTAAGAATTCTATGTAACTTAGTTTGCAGTATTTTTCTGTATTGTTACTAACTAACATGTGATGAATAGTAATTGAAATCAAAGGCTAAAATCATGTTTTAAGTACAAATTTAAATGCCCATAAAAAATAGTTAATTGCAAACTAAACTTTATAAAGTAGCAGCTAGTATTGGAAAAGATAAGAAAAGTATTGTGTTGGAGTCCAGTTGAAAAGTGTAGTGAAGATCTAAGTACTGCAGTAAAAGATGAAATCTACGATCGATGTGAAAAAGGCATTATTTTGATCGGAGGCTTGAGTTTAGGAGAAGCAGAACATGGTGATATTTCTCAACCTAATTGTGTATGTTACATACAACGAAAGGGGAACTGGGTAACTAAGTCGAGTTGGCCTGAAAGGGGTCTTAGAGGGTTTTCCGTCAGCAAGTATAACAGTGATGTCATAGTTACTGGTAAGTGAAATTGTAAAAATGGTGCTACTCGTTTAGAACTAAGTAATTTAATAGAATGTTCAAACAATTTTGATAAACTTTGTAATACTAAGAAACTATAATACTACTGTAACTGAAACATTTCAAGGTTTGTATAGTTTTGAAAATACTAAAATTTACTGTTTAGCCTTTGCATCTAAAAATATAATCGAAATATTAGTTATGAGTATCTAATAGAAAAATATGCACAGTTTTTCATATAAGTTGACTATTTTATTATGAAAACGATAATTAAAAAACATTAGTCAAATGAATTTTAAGTAAGTATTAAATTTATTTACTTACTAAAAAACAAAGTTTATTGTACGACGCTAAGACAATTACTCAATTTATTAAACTACATTTATTTAACTTAAATAAGAACAAGCTAAATTTGTGTTTTGTTAAAATGCTTAGTAAAATTTGTAGTATAAAACTAATTTGCAGATGTCTAAATTGAGTGTATTGTACTTTACTGTATGAAGTGCGTATGCTTTCTATGTGTATACATTTTAGTCAAATGAATTTTAAGTAAGTATTAAATTTATTTACTTACTAAAAAACAAAGTTTATTGTACGACGCTAAGACAATTACTCAATTTATAAAACTACATTTATTTAACTTAAATAAGAACAAGCTAAATTTGTGTTTTGTTAAAATGCTTAGTAAAATTTGTAGTATAAAACTAATTTGCAGATGTCTAAATTGAGTGTATTGTACTTTACTGTATGAAGTGCGTATGCTTTCTATGTGTATACATTTTTTCATTTATTCATTAGTTTGATGATTTTATGTCAAACTATAAATTTTAACTCATGTTACATAATTTGTTTCTAAAATCGAATTTTTGTATTTTTATCGTCTCTTTTCGTATTTTAGTCTAAGTATCCGAGGTTTAGATGCCTAGTCTAGCGTTGGATTATAAAGAAAAAGTAATAAAAAAAGTCTATCATTTACAGTCAAGTATAACTTGTTTATAAGTTTCCTCCAATGAAAACTATTAATTACAAAACATATTTTCGTTTTAACGAAACTAAATAATACCATTGTTAGTTTGTGTACCAAAGTTTTTTATTTTTTCATTACCCGTTGCATGTGCCATAAGTAAGTTATAGAAGTTTTTTAATAATTTAAATAAGCACCATAAAACAGTAATAACGTAACATTAGAAAAAAAAAAAGCTATCCAACTCTATTGCGAGAAGGCTATCTATTTAACCGTGCTAGTAATAAAATTTACAACTTGTTAATTACTTATCTTTTTTCTTTATTGTGTATGTTCGCAAGTATATCAAAATAGAGTTTGAATTTATAAAGAAAACTTTTGAAAATTTAAGTTTTATTAGCATTTATAATACTTCTAGTAGTTTTCTTAAAGCTGTTTTTTATAAAAGGCTAAACTTAAAAAAAAATCAAGTTTTGTATAACTGTAGTATAAAAAACAAGTTAAAAAATATTTTTATCGATCTTAGACAGTCAAGAATAAAACTAAGTAAATAAACTTTATTTTTAGAAAAGTTCTGCACAATTTTAAATAAGACATAACTTAATTGATTCTGTTTTTTAAAGTAAATTTTTTTAAAATTATCTAAAGTTTTGATTACTAGCTATTTACTTTTACAGTAATTTAATTTAAACAGTCAACATTGTGAGTATATCTTCAAAAGTTTGTTTTACAAATAATAAATTTTAGGAGGTTCATCAACGACGGCTTGCAAACATTTTGTTATAAACAGATGCTGGCATTATGACGTCAAAGAAGATAGTTGGCGACGAATTCCAGATATGAATAAGTGCAGGTTTAAAGTTTTTCTAGTTTACATATATTAGTACTGTTTATGCTTAGTTTGTTAATCAAAATTACCACAAAGTTCTTGAATAATATAAAAAGTGCTTAAAAAATTATGAGTTACATGCGTAAGCTTAAAGCGAAATTTTTTAATTTATAACAACCTTATTAGTATTTTTATAAAGTATTAACCTGATTTAAACTAAAGTTAAACTGGTATAAAAAGGAAAAAGAAAATAGATCCTTACTTACTTGCGTTTATTTTTAGAGATTTTAAACATAAAAAACACTATTATGGTAACAAAAAAATATATCTTCGGTTTTAATCAACTAGGATTACAATGTAAATCTTGAAAACTGATTGAAAATGCAAAGTGTTTGTTAGAATAACTTAATGAATAAAATATGTTAAGCAGTTTAGACACTTAATTAGTTGAAATTATTAAAAAAATCTTTTATAATACAAACCATATATGATAACTACATTTTGAATAGTACTCTATATATTAAATACCGACAATGATTCTATTAAATTTATAACATTATCATTCTACATTATTAATTCTGATAAATTATATATACTTTAAAAAGTAGGTAAAAGGTAAAGAGTATAACATTGATAAGTGTTTTCTATAAAAATAAAAAAAAAACATTTTTTTAACGTACATTTATTAGTAAACAAGTTAATAACAAATAACATTTACAACAAACTTTATTCATGTAGAGTACTTACTTATAACCATTAATTGATAATGTGCTATAAATTTACTATAAAAGTTGAGACAATAGAATTTAAACAAATACTTTTAATAATTAAAATAACTTAAATTCGGAGTACTTCATAACATAAAATCAAAATAAAATTAATTTAAGTTATGCTTATTGAAAAGTTGAAATTGTTAGAACATTTTAATGGTTTAAACTTAATTTTTACTCGAAAAAAGGTCTGGAAAGAAAAGTCAAAGAAAATAGTATTTTGTTACCACTAAAAAAACTATGTAAATTAAAGCTTAAAAATTGGTAAAAGTTTGTAATATTTTGATAGTGACGTTTTATTTTTTTAGATCGTTTCATTGTTCATGCCAGTTAAATAATCGAGTGTTTGTTATCGGTGGAAGTCAGGCATCATCTAGTAAATCGAGCATAGACGTGGAGTATTATGACCAACATAAAAACTCTTGGACTGAGATAAAACAGCATGCACCAAAGTAAGCCAACTAGTTAATATAGATTAGTTCTTTATCACCTTTAACTAACTAATCTTAATAAATTAATTTTTCTATAAACAAATGTAAATAAATAAACTTGTTGACGATGGCCGAAATAAATACTGGCTAAAACTAATAAAACGAGCGTGGAGAGTAAAATCTCACATTAAGCTGACAATGTCTAAGACGTTGGGCTGTTAAGATTTGCCTACGTCAATTTTTCGGACTTTACCCACAAACGGTCGCTTCAGTACTTCGTACTTAATCCCGCTTGGTTGAATCACAACAGCGGTTTCTCGCGACTATTCCTGCCTAATGAGTCCTAATAAGGACGAAACCGGTCGTAGGATTGTCTCGGATGCTGTTGTTGTTGATCGTGCGGTGAAGTTCATTGTTTATACTATAAACAAATGAAAATAACGTCAACAAAAACTTTTTTAAAACCATACTAGGTGGGGCAATAAACTAAGATTCATAGTTTCTTAAGTTATATCAGATTAAATATATACAGACTGAACTGGAAGTTTTTGAATTAGCTAAAAATTATATGTTTTTAAAGTTTTTATAATCAGTACATATTAATAGTCCAGAAAAAATACGAAAAAAATTAAATTAAACTTTCAAAAAAATTAAAAACAAAAGAGAGGCAATATTAAGACCTCAATGAAAAACTAAGAATTATTTAAGCTCTTTGTAATATGTTTAAAGATTTTATAATCTAAAGTCTCATGTTATGTGAGTTATGGATGGTTTAGAACTTTTTCTAAGATGATAGGCCTAAATACCTCATAAAACACTGCTTGTCTCCGTTTGTACTTCCAGAAATGAAGTAAACTTTTTATAAAAAAAGGGACATCACATAACCAATAAATAGTTTAAATTTATTTTTATTTTCCTTAGTTATAACTTTCATAATGTTTACTTTCTATTTCGTATTTTTTACAAATAAACCATTTTTAATCTATTCTGAGGACTATTAGCCAGCTTTATCATATTCAACAAAATTTTTAGTGATCGACAATTTTTCTATTTTAATAATAGACCGTAGATTGAGGTTGCGCTAGTAAACTATAAGTTTTATTCAAACAGTTTACTATTTAGGACTATCTTTTAGCACTAAAAATGTATGTTTTTCATAAAGACATAGTTTTATAATTGAAGGTTTTATGTACTTATTCTAGTTGTATAAAGCTTCCAGATAGTTCAAGTTGAAAATAATTTACTTGTTTATCCTTTGTTTAATTTTTAAAGCTTCTAAAGTCCATAAGTTTACATGTATAAATTATTTAATTGTGAAAAATGTGGAGTCAGATTTATTACAAGGTCATCATATAGAAAACTTTACGCTAGTTATTTCTAGCAACTAACCCTTTTTTTTAAGTGATAGTCATTTAATATTCATATGTTATCAAAACATTGATCACGTCTACGCTATCTTTAAAAATAAGATCTAACTGATTCTAACAATTGATTTTTTTTAAGATGCTGTAATTTAAAAAAGTTTATCCGTAATTTAGTAAATATTGTTAAAGCCCTTTAAAAAACTCTTACTTTATGCTCGGTCACATTTTTACTTTTTATGTATAATTTTTAGATTTTTTTTCTTTAAAAATTACTTATAAGACTGAAATAAATTTTCACAACGCTGTACAAAGAATTTTATCGTATTTTCGTCACTTCAAATCAGAGTTCATAATTCCTTTATTCTTTTAAAGTTAAGTTTTAAGTTTTCAAGAATATAAAGATAAGTACTCAAACTTTATCTGTTATAATTGACACTGTTTTGAAATTTAATGTTATAACTTTTTCTGAGACATTTTAACAATAAAAGTTTTTTTAGGCAAAAATTTTAAAAATTCTTTTTACCGAATATGTCTTAACTTTTAATGTCCTGTACAAGACATTAAAAGGTATCCGTGGTGTGCGACTCGATAACCGTAAGGATCTTCGTGCACCAGGTCCTATACCAAATACTTTGAGCGCTATTTTTGTCCTTCAATAAACTATAGTGTCGGGCCATATTTCCAACACAAATATTTACGCGTGCCCACCAGAGCTTCTATTAAATAGTTCAGTTCAATAAAAGTTACAATAAAGAAAAAAGTACTTGGACAAAGTTTGTTTGTACTATTACAACATTATAAACAATATTTTAAATTGGAAATGAAAATATCTATATCAAAAGTCTTTACTTTATACAAGATGTTAAACTATTTAGCCAAGAGTTTAAAGAACCGTTTCAAAAAATTAAACGAACCAAACTATACCCGCGGGTCATAGGTTGGACATCCCTGTCTTAGACAAAAAGTTAGGCAATAAATATTTTAAAAAAATTAAATGAAAAAACAAGTAACTTAACAGAAAAATGTTCAACTACACAGCAAGTGCCTGTAATGGTAAGCTAATTATAATCGGAAGCACTCAGACCCGCAATATTTTTGTACAAATTTACAATCCATCAAGCGATTTATGGCAAGTATTACGATCTCCTAATGTGCCTCGACATTTATCTGCACCAACTTCAACTACTTCTTCCGATCAAACGCAAATTTTTGTTTCTGGAGATAACACGAAAAAAGTTGGTCCGACTTAATTAGTTAATCGATAGTTATAACGTTTCAAATCATTGATAGTGTAATATTACTTATATACATTTTAAAATTAATTAATTTACAAAAAAATCAATTTTTAAATTTCAATTGTGCTTGTATAAAATACTTATTTTTTTACAGTGTATAATTGCAATAACCTTTTTTCAAGTTAAAAATATCATTTTAGTTTAAATTAAAGTACGAACTTTATCAAAGTATTTTTTAGTGCCCTAAAAGGTATAATCGCAACTGTTATCTTGAATTAGGGTTTTTATTGTATGTAGTTTATTTATTACTAAGTAGGATATGTAATGTATTTTTGTACTAATTATTTAAATAATATTAACAACAATATTTTTTTTTAAGCAATCCTAAGTTTTTTATTTCAAGTCAAAGAAGACTAAAAAAACAAACTATTATTAACAAGTTTTATTTTACTTTTAGGTCTATGTTTTCAACCCAAATACAAACACATGGTGTCGTACTTCTGATATGTGCAAACTTCATAGTAATGGAAACATGGTTTCTCTGGACGGTAACGCTGATTCTTTTAAACTAGTACATACCGGAGGACATTGGAAAAATGATGCATACTATGATACTATAGAGGTTTACAACCGAACAAAAAATGTTTGGAAGGAACTAGGTCAGCTTCCTTTTTTGTGGTTGTATCACCAGTGTGCTCCTGTCTACTTAAGTACATGATACAATTACAAATTAACTCGACTAGCTTGTTCACTTTTAGACTTTCTTTTTTTTATAAAAACTGACCTTTATACTAAAATAAAATCTCTTAAATCTTACTTTCTTTATAAACTGTACATTATAATATAGCACATTATAATAAATTTTTAAATCTTTTTTTACTCAAAAATCGAAATAGCTATGTAAAACTACTTGTAAAATTTATATACCACTTTAAATGTGTTGTGTTAAAGGTTAAATGTAAATCTAAAAAAACCAAAGTAGACATTATGAATATTTTAAACTATATTTTAAACTATATTTTATAGTTTTTAGTACAACAATATTAATTTACTGTTGAATTGTTTATATCTTACTTTTATTACACTTTTTAAGTTTAAAATCAAAGCAAACGTTATACATATTACTTAAATAATTTAATAGAGTTTTAAAAGTATTTTTCATAGTCAAATTAAAATTGAAATTAAATATCAAAAAGTATGTATTGACAGACTTAGTACTACACTGTACTTAATTTTTAAAAAATCAAAATAAACTTTAAAAAGATAGCAATGAAGCACGAACTAGGTAAAATTTAACTTACGAGTGTTGCTTTACTTTACATTTTAAAAATACAAACAATCAGTAGTTAACTCTGTTGTCAAAAATAAAAAGGTATGCAAAAGAATCGTAAATACTTTGAAATTAACCTCTTCATTTAAGAATTGAATTTTGACCGAGATGAAAAAATAAAAATTATACATTTAAAAAACTAAGATCATTCATTGTAGATCGTTTTGCAAACACCAATTAATTCAAAAACCAATATTTTTACTTAACTTTGGGTTTTCATGTGTAAGCTACAAAAAATAACAAGCAGTTCATTTGTATAGCTATTGCGACCTATGCTATACGCTTATCACCAATAACTAGTGCGCCTTATCAACTAATAATTAATTAGTTAGTAAAAGGGCGATATCTAACAAAGGGGCCTGATTGTTTCTTAAGATTTTGTTAAGTGAGTGGTTATATAAATAAGTCTGGGAAACTAGGCATTAAACTAAGTACGAAATGTATTAATATTTTTTTAAAAATAAGCTAGCTAAAAAAATTCTTTAATAAGTACTTATTACAAAAACAAGTAATACCACAAATAAATTATTTAGCAAAAAATCCAAATGTTAACTGAAATTTTGTAAATAGAGTGCTTAAATTTAATCAAAAAAACTGATAACATTAAAACAAAAACTCTTTTCTAAAGTTAAAAAATTAGACAAAAAATAGTAAAGCTCGGTGATGACAAAACGCAGAGAGAGTAGGTAATAAAAAACTTTTATTCATTCTTTAAAGAGGTTTAATGATAGCATTTTAACAATTTTTTAAATATGCAGTTACACACAGTAAAAATAGTTACGGATCAATTTTCATTAAAGGTTGTTTTTATTATGAACCGAAGACTCTCTAAAAATACAATTTACTAAATTGTTTAAAATATGTAACTAACGGGAAGAACTTAACGAATAAAACACTTTAAAAATTACAGTAAGCTACCTTAGTTTTCTTACGATTAAATAAAACTTTAAAGTATCTTATACTTTAGCTTGAAGATTCAGTCGTTTACAGAATAAAATAGTAACAAGTCAAACGCAGTAGTTTAAAAAAGGTTTAAAAACTACTAATTTATTGTATTTATACTAAACTGTTTCAAAGAGTTACCACAAGCATTGTGTTACAGTATTAATTTTTCCAGGAGAAATAAACAATTTTTACCTTGAAAAGAAACATCATAAGCTAATAAACAAATAGAAAGTTAAAAAAAAACATTTATTTTGTTATAAAATTACCTTAGTAAATTTTCTGTAGGTAATTAAAATGTTCTGAAGACAGGCAATATTTTATTATTTATAGGATGAACTACGACTCTTTTTGTTTAAAGTTGAAGTTAACTCATCTGAAAAATATTTCTGGTATCCGGGGGAAAAGTTTAAAAAATATATAAGAACTACGACGAAGCTTTAAACTGCTTGCTTAAATATAGAAAACAAATTAGATATGTATTTATAATAAAACATTTGTTTTAGCTTAATAAAACAAATCTACTTCTCGAATAACCGGTCGGATTATCGAGGATCATGATTAGCAAATACCGGATAAGCGAGGAAGCACTGTACCAATAAAATTAGTACTAAAAAATTATAGTATTCCTACAGAGTTTTATTACTTTCATATTTTTGTAAGACATAAACAAAAAATTTTTTTTAGCTTCAATTTTTGTAATTTATAATGATTAATTGATAACAACAGTCCAAAAATTTTTTGTTTAAGACAAACAAAAAAGAAGTGGTTTTTGCAAGGCTCGTGAGTATTTCATATCGTAAAAATATAAGTGTAATAAAACGATCAAGTTGTACTAAAAATATGTAACAACTTCTTTTGTTTGTAAAGCCCAGTTATAAAGATAAACTTAAATTGATTTTGATGTTTTGAATGTTTAAAAATTTAAAGTACCCATATTGCAGTTGTTAAACAAAATTCTATCCACGTAGTATGTTAACTAAGACATACTGTTTTATAGGGGAGAGGGTCAGAAAAGCACGGCGTCACTTTAGCACAGAGTGACACTTTAGCACGGTTGTGACACTTTAGCACGGAGTGACACTTTAGCACAGAGTTTCACTTTAGCACGGCGTCACTTTACCACGGAATTTTTTTGCACTTTTTTTTTCTATGCTTAAATAAAATTTTTACTTTTATGTTAAATTATGCAACATGTAAACTAAAAGTTTACAAACTTTAATTGCGTTACAAGTTTAAGCTTTAATGAAAACTAAGAAAAAAGTGAATTTACAAACTTTTTAACTTATTTTACTGTATATCTTTTTACCAAAGTATTTTGATACTTTTACTTTCATATTTTAACACAAAACTGTTTTTATAAACCGAGCATATATATAAGCATTATGTTTCTTAATTTTTTTTTTTAATTCTGAATCAGTTTTAATAAGGTTAAACTTTAACCGTAAATATTAAACAAAAGGTGAAAAGTTTTAACTACTTACCTTTGTTTTTTACAAGCTTTCATAACTTTATAGTATATTAAAAATATGATTATTTTATTTTAAGCTACATTTAGCTTTAAATATCATAATACATAAAGTGTTAAGTTCCTCTCATTTTTACATGCAGGCGTCTCGCAAGTATTTTTAACACTTATCTTTGTGTTATAAAAAAACATATATAGACTACCTGAAGGGTAAATAAACTTAGTTAAACAGTTTTTCTACCCATTTAGCTTTATTATTATTTTTGTTGTTTTGAAGGTTTAAATAGATTTATGCAAATTGTATATTTTATTCGCGACCGGTTTCGGTGGCAAGAGATTGCGATCTTTTCAAGCAAAAATAAAATGTGAAACTGCATATAACAATGTTAGTTAATTAGGGAGCGGGTCAGAATGACACAGCGACAAAATGACACGGTCGTCAAATAGACACGGTGCGTCACTTTGGCACAGCGACAAAATGACACGGTGCGTCAGTTTGGCACGGTGCGTCAGTTTGGCACGGAGGGTCACTTTGACACGGCGACAAAATGACACGGTGCATCACTTTGACACAGCGATAAAATGACACGGTGCGTCACTTTGGCACAGAGGGTCATTTTGACACAGCGACAAAATGACACGGTACGTCACTTTGGCACAGCGACAAAATGACACGGTACGTCACTCTGGCACGGTGCGTCACTTTCGCACAGAGGGTCACTTTGACACAGCGACAAAACGACACGGTGCGTCACTTTGACACGGAGGGTCACTTTGGCACAGCGACAAAACGACACGGTGCGTCACTTTGGCACGGAGGGTCACTTTAGCACAGCGACAAAATGACACGGTGGTTAATAAGGGAGGGAACGATTTGTTGTGAAACTTCAATCTTCATTGGTATGGACAACGATCTTGTTTTTCTAGGAAACTTTTCGGTTTCCTGTCTTCTAACCGGTTTTGTAAAATCAGCAACAATCACATTGATTAACTTTAAAAACAAAGACCGCATAAATTTTTGATTGTTACTTCATAAAATAAAGTGAAACACGTAATGTTTATACCTTCTATTGTCCATCGTTGTACTTATAAACAACATACTTATTTTTAAGCAGTAGCAAGGTGTAAGGTGTGCTTAAGAGCTGTGCTTAATAAACGACAAATAGCTATTTGTATCAAACAAAGTTCACAAAGATGCAAAAGCAGCAACTTTTTTAACAAAATACGACTGCCAAAGTTAAAGGGAATTTATTTTTGATTTCTTTCGAATGGAAAAACTTAAACACAGTTTTGACCTAGAACTTGATACGAGTAATAAAAATTAAAAAATGACTTGCCATTTTACGACTAAAAACATAAAAACTCATATAAACTTATTTTTTAAACTTCAGCAACATTCTGATTTAAAAATTACAATCTACATTTTAGATCAATCATTCAGCATATCAAAACAATAAACTAGTAGGTGTTAACACAGAGGATAATTTGTTTTATAAACTAAAACTCAGACGTTATCGAAAACAACTTTTCTGCTGTTGTAATTCTAAATTCTAATGCGGTTCTTATTTTTCGATTTTATGCTTAAAAAAAGTGATACTTGCGCTCTTTTGACGACTTAATAGCTGACAATTTTGAACTAAAATACTGCATTTCCTGACGATTTACGTTAGTAGCAACATCTTCAAAAAATCATTGTGCACTTGACTTAAAAGATCGAAATTTTACGCCTCTATGCGACTTTTGTTAGTTGCAACATATATCGTGCACTTAGAAGTAGAAGTATAATGCTCTTTCGCAAATAAAATTGTGCATTTAACACTAAAACTGCATAGATAAAAGTATAAGTACAAATAACCGCAAATAAATTATATTTTTTAGCAAAACATTCCCTACATCAAGCATCTCTTTAAATAAAACTCAATAAACCACTATTACACACTTGTAATAGACTATTGTAGACTTGCTTTAACAAAGTACAATTTTTCTTACTATTATAATACTAAAACTAATAGTATAAATGCTATTTAATTCCTTAAATGCAAAAAAATACTATAATATCTGTCATACTCTAAGTTTAATTCTTTATATTATAGGCTACAGAGTTTTGTAAAAATTAAAAAGACTTGAAGTATTAACTTTATTAGAATTAACTAAATTGACGATAAACTTAACATTTAATACACTATTTTTAAGAACAACTAATTTTGATTTATTAGGACTCAAGTTGTATGGGTGGGTGTCAGAATGACACAGCGACAAAATGACACGGTGCGTCACTTTGGCACGGAGGGTCACTTTGACACGGCGACAAAATGACACGGTGCGTCACTTTGGCACAGCGACAAAATGACACGGTGGGTCACTCTGGCACGGTGCGTCACTTTGGCACAGCGACAAAATGACACGATGCGTCACCTTGGCACGGTGCGTAACTTTGGCACGGCGACAAAATGACACGGTGCGTCACTTTGGCACAGCGACAAAATGACACGGTGCGTCACTTTGGCACAGAGGGTCACTTTGAAACAGCGACAAAACGACACGGTGCGTCACTTTTGCACGGAGGGTCACTTTGGCATAGCGACAAAATGACACGGTGCGTCACTTTGGCACGGAGGGTCACTTTGGCACAGCGACAAAACGACACGGTGTGTCACTTTGACACGGAGGGTCACTTTGGCACAGCGACAAAACGACACGGTGCGTCACTTTGGCACAGCGGCAAAATGATACGGTGCGTCACTTTGGCACAGCGACAAAATGACACGATACGTCACTTTGACACAGCGACAAAATGACACGGTGCGTCACTATAGCATGGATAAACAAACTTATAAGCAAAACTAAACTTTTTCAGTAATATAACTTTTAATTGTAAAACTTTGATAGTAATTAGTTAAACAAAAGATTTATTATATTTTTTCCAAACTATAGTAGCTTGATACATTTGAAACTATATATGATACAATGCTTTAAAATTTAAGTCCAAGTATAAAAACAAAAATATTCTTAAGTTTTATTTGTTACGTTTCACAACTTTTCATATTTATGTAATGAATAAAATTTAGTATTTTTTGTAAAACGTTTAATTAATTATTATCAGGAATTGTTATAAAAAATAACTAAGATTTAATTTTATACAGTGTTATTTCGTTGTAAGAATAAGTCATGCGTGTTTTAACTCTAGTTTTTGAAAATACAGAGTTTAGCTGCTTTTGTAGTATCTAGCCAGTTATATTAAATATGTTTAATATTTTAACCTAGTAGTTTGTTTAAACATAAAAGTTTTATTATTACTGTTTTTTAAACGACAAAAGGTTAATGCTCGAAAAGTTATACCAAAGAACATTTCAGTTATCGAGTCGTAAATCACATGCTTTAACAATCTATTACGTGCAGTTAAAAATAATTTTTTTTAAAGTTAAGTCCTAAATTTCCAAAAACATACAAAAAAAAATATTCAACAAAAGTTAATAACTTAGGATGTTTATTAAAAACTCTGTATTGAAAATGTATAATAAACCTGTCTAAAAGCAAATAATTAAAATAAACGGTCGTGGAGCCTAAATTTTTGAAAAAGTTAAAAATAGTATTATGAACAGTTGAGAGAAAATTAAGAGTCTGATGCAACCATTCATGCGCATTTATAAATTTATCACTTTTAAGAAAATTAAGCACTAGAGGTTATACAACTTGAGTCCTAATAAATCAAAATTAGTTGTTCTTAAAAATAGTGTATTAAATGTTAAGTTTATCGTCAATTTAGTTAATTCTAATAAAGTTAATACTTCAAGTCGTTTTAATTTTTACAAAACTTTGTTGCCTATAATATAAAGAATTAAACTTAGAGTATGACAGATATTATAGTATTTTTTTGCATTTAAGGAATTAAATAGCATTTATACTATTAGTTTTAGTATTATAATAGTAAAAAAAATTGTACTTTGTTAAAGCAAGTCTACAATAGTCTATTACAAGTGTGTAATAGTGGTTTATTGAGTTTTATTTAAAGAGATGCTTGATGTAGGGAATGTTTTGCTAAAAAAACTAATTTATTTGCGGTTATTTGTACTTATACTTTTATCTATGCAGTTTTAGTGTTAAGTGCACAATTTTATTTGCGAAAGAGCATTATACTTCTACTTCTAAGTGCACGATATATGTTGCAACTAACAAAAGTCGCATAGAGGCGTAAAATTTCGATCTTTTAAGTCAAGTGCACAATGATTTTTTGAAGATGTTGCTACTAACGTAAATCGTCAGGAAATGCAGTATTTTAGTTCAAAATTGTCAGCTATTAAGTCGTCAAAAGAGCGCAAGTATCACTTTTTTTAAGCATAAAATCGAAAAATAAGAACCGCATTAGAATTTAGAATTACAACAGCAGAAAAGTTGTTTTCGATAACGTCTGAGTTTTAGTTTATAAAACAAATTATCCTCTGTGTTAACACCTACTAGTTTATTGTTTTGATATGCTAAATGATTGATCTAAAATGTAGATTGTAATTTTTAAATCAGAATGTTGCTGAAGTTTAAAAAATAAGTTTATATGAGTTTTTATGTTTTTAGTCGTAAAATGGCAAGTCATTTTTTAATTTTTATTACTCGTATCAAGTTCTAGGTCAAAACTGTGTTTAAGTTTTTCCATTCGAAAGAAATCAAAAATAAATTCCCTTTAACTTTGGCAGTCGTATTTTGTTAAAAAAGTTGCTGCTTTTGCATCTTTGTGAACTTTGTTTGATACAAATAGCTATTTGTCGTTTATTAAGCACAGCTTTTAAGCACACCTTACACCTTGCTACTGCTTAAAAATAAGTATGTTGTTTATAAGTACAACGATGGACAATAGAAGGTATAAACATTACGTGTTTCACTTTATTTTATGAAGTAACAATCAAAAATTCCTGCGGTCTTTGTTTTTAAAGTTAATCAATGTGAATGTTGCTGATTCTACAAAACCGGTTAGAAGACAAGAATCCGAAAAGTTTCCTAGAAAAACAAGATCGTTGTCCATACCAATGAAGATTGAAGTTTCACAACAAATCGTTCCCTCCCTTATTAACCACCGTGTCATTTTGTCGCTGTGCTAAAGTGACCCTCCGTGCCAAAGTGACGCACCGTGTCGTTTTGTCGCTGTGCCAAAGTGACCCTCCGTGTCAAAGTGACGCACCGTGTCATTTTGTCGCTGTGCCAAAGTGACCCTCCGTGCCAAAGTGACCCTCCGTGCCAAAGTGACGCACCGTGTCGTTTTGTCGCTGTGCCAAAGTGACCCTCCGTGTCAAAGTGACACACCGTGTCGTTTTGTCGCTGTGCCAAAGTGACCCTCTGTGCCAAAGTGACGCACCGTGTCATTTTGTCGCTGTGTCAAAGTGACCCTCTGTGCGAAAGTGACGCACCGTGCCAGAGTGACGTACCGTGTCATTTTGTCGCTGTGCCAAAGTGACGCACCGTGTCATTTTGTCGCCGTGTCAAAGTGACCCTACGTGCCAAAGTGACGCACCGTGCCAAGGTGACGCACCGTGTCATTTTGTCGCTGTGCCAAAGTGACGCACCGTGTCTATTTGACGACCGTGTCATTTTGTCGCTGTGTCATTCTGACCCGCTCCCAGTTGTATAACCTCTAGTGCTTAATTTTCTTAAAAGTGATAAATTTATAAATGCGCATGAATGGTTGCATCAGACTCTTAATTTTTTCTCAACTGTTCATAATACTATTTTTAACTTTTTCAAAAAGTTAGGTTCCACGACCGTTTATTTTAATTATTTGCTTTTAGACAAGTTTATTATACATTTTCAATACAGAGTTTTTAATAAACATCCTAAGTTATTAACTTTTGTTGAATATTTTTTTGTATGTTTTTGGAAATTTAGGACTTAACTTTAAAAAAAATTATTTTTAACTGCACGTAATAGATTGTTAAAGCATGTGATTTACGACTCGATAACTGAAATGTTCTTTGGTATAACTTTTCGAGCATTAACCTTTTGTCGTTTAAAAAACAGTAATAATAAAACTTTTATGTTTAAACAAACTACTAGGTTAAAATATTAAACATATTTAATATAACTGGCTAGATACTACAAAAGCAGCTAAACTCTGTATTTTCAAAAACTAGAGTTAAAACACGCATGACTTATTCTTACAACGAAATAACACTGTATAAAATTAAATCTTAGTTATTTTTTATAACAATTCCTGATAATAATTAAATAAACGTTTAACAAAAAATACTAAATTTTATTCATTACATAAATATGAAAAGTTGCGAAACGTAAAAAATAAAACTTAAGAATATTTTTGTTTTTATACTTGGACTTAATTTTTAAAGCATTGTATCATATATAGTTTCAAATGTATCAAGCTACTATAGTTTGGAAAAAATATAATAAATCTTTTGTTTAACTAATTACTATCAAAGTTTTACAATTAAAAGTTATATTACTGAAAAAGTTTAGTTTTGCTTATAAGTTTGTTTATCCATGCTATAGTGACGCACCGTGTCATTTTGTCGCTGTGTCAAAGTGACGTATCGTGTCATTTTGTCGCTGTGCTAAAGTGACGCACCGTGTCATTTTGCCGCTGTGCCAAAGTGACCCTCCGTGCCAAAGTGACGCACCGTGTCGTTTTGTCGCTGTGCCAAAGTGACCCTCCGTGCCAAAGTGACGCACCGTGTCATTTTGTCGCTATGCCGAAGTGACCCTCCATGCCAAAGTGACGCACCGTGTCGTTTTGTCGCCGTGCCAAAGTGACCCTCCGTGCCAAAGTGACGCACCGTGCCAAGGTGACGCACCGTGTCGTTTTGTCGCTGTGCCAAAGTGACGCACCGTGTCATTTTGTCGCCGTGCCAAAGTGACCCTCCGTTCCAAAGTGACTCACCGTGCCAGAGTGACCTACCGTGTCATTTTGTCGCTGTGCCAAAGTGACACACCGTTTCATTTTGTCGCCGTGTCAAAGTGACCCTCCTTGTCAAAGTGACGCACCGTGCCAAAGTGACGCACCGTGTCATTTTGTCGCTGTGCCAAAGTGACGCACCGTGTCATTTTGCCGCTGTGCCAAAGTGACCCTCCGTGCCAAAGTGACTCTCCGTTCCAAAGTGACGCACCGTGCCAGAGTGACCCACCGTGTCATTTTGTCGCCGTGCCAAAGTGACTCTCCGTTCCAAAGTGACGCACCGTGCCAGAGTGACCCACCGTGTCATTTTGTCGCTGTGCCAAAGTGACGCACCGTGTCATTTTGTCGCCGTGTCAAAGTGACGCACCGTGCCAAAGTGACGCTCCGTGTCATTTTGTCGCTGTGTCATTCTGACACCCACCCAGTTAATTATACTGTTGTTTAAAAACTTATTCATGCGTGAAGAATATAAACAAAAACAAAAATGTTGCGTATTCGAAAATTCAAGCATATCAGAGTATATTTAGGTAAAATTGGTACTAGTTTTTGAAAAAACGACTTGAATTAATATTTATATAATGAGTCAAATAAAAAAACTATATCTAGAGCTTTAAAAAAAAAAAATTATAATAATAAAATATTTATACCTTAAAATTTATAAAAATTGAAATGAAGGTTATAAAAGTTGCAAAAACTTTATTTAGATTTTTTTAATGCGATACTCTTTAAGGTGTTGGAACTAGTTTTTGCATTTATTAGTTTGTTAACTTAAAAACTGTTAAGTATTTAATCATCTTTTAAAAGATCTGAAACTATTTCGTGCTAAAGTGACGCTGTGCTTTTCTGACACATACCCGTTTTATAGATCGCATTACTGTTATTTTAGATATTTTTTCTTCTTTACCTTGATTTATATTTTTATTTTAAAAGCGGATCTTAAATTTACAGATCTAACACAACTTATAATCATTTTCTTTCAATTTGAGTCATTTATTTAGATTAATTCAAATACATACACTTCAAATACACAGGGTGTTTTTTAGGAAAAGTATAAACGGGTCATAACTAACTTTAGTTTAGAACTTAAATAATTGATAATATACAGTAAGTATCCTAGAGCACAAATAAGTTTTTCACATATTTCAACTCTATTATTAAAATTTTATCAAAGTAACATCCAAAGCTATATGTAC
Organism: Thalia democratica; assembly: GCF_965202585.1. Lineage (NCBI taxonomy): Eukaryota > Metazoa > Chordata > Thaliacea > Salpida > Salpidae > Thalia > Thalia democratica. Next base: position 44,143,831 of record NC_139166.1, on the reverse strand, counting down.
ATGGGATCTGATCAAATTTTCTTTTGTATTAATAACATCTTATGAGCTGAGCAGAACATAATTACCATGAAAAATAGTTTTTTATTAGTTCTTGAATCCGTAAGTCTCTTCGAAGTCTGGTATTAAGTTCATTAATGCTAATCTATTATCGAATAAATCATTCTGACACGTTTTATTATTTCCACTATTAGTAAACTAACACATAGTGATTTAATACCAAAAGTTCACATTCTTATATTTTTCTGATCAGTTATTCAAAAGAAAAAAATCATTTTTGTTGTATTTTAAGTAAGAAAAATCTAATGGATTTAAAAATTCTACGCACTATCTTATTTTGGAGGAGTTATTTATAAGATCTACAAAGGCTCTAAATTTGTGAACTTTGGTTGTCTGTAAATCCTCGGTCGTTGAACGGTGGTACTCAGATTGTTTATCAACTTTTTAGAACTTTTTTTAAACTCATTGTAACTATTTTGGTTTTAACTCAATTTTTTTTCTTTCTTAATTCAAACCCATTTATGAGCTTAAACCGTTTTTTTTATTTTTTTGACGACTCATTGAATGCTTTTTGATATTATAACTAGCCAGCAAGCACGTCAAACTCACTACACTTTTCTCCAAGCTTTCTGTTGTTTATAAGAATAGACAACTTAAGTCCAAGATATAAAACTGTGATTTTGTCATCAGTCAATACGTGAAAAAACGAGATTAGTTAAACAAAAATTATTCTTTTAGTCTACAGTCTTATGATAATTCTCTTTTACAATTCTCTAAATTAAATAGTTGTTTTATCAATTTTGTTCAAAATGTAAATATATTCTGATTGTCTATACAGCTTAAGTTTCCTTCACTCGTTTAGATAAACATAAGTTTGTTCAATGGTGACTAGATTTATAAATATAATCATTGCAGATGGAGGTTTCAATCGTGGTCAAAATGATTCTTGTTTACTTGATTCTGAAGCAAATTTAGTTTTTAATGATATGTTGGGAAACACAATTCGAATGGAATCAAACTTAAGTCTCACCATTTTAGGAGATAGAACTTTACGCAAGAGCTACATAAAGTTCCAGTCGAATTTGTTTTTTTTAATATCGAAGCAATTATCTATTTAATACTTTAACTACCCTTAATATATATTTTTTTAAACAGAAGTACTTTTTTCCGCACTCGTCAGCGTTATAAATTGCTGTTAATACAACTGTAATAAACCCTCTAGGAAGTATTTAAAAACAAACAGCTAAAAAAATTAAAAATCAAAGCTAAACGATTTAATTTACATTGATTGCTATAATTTGTTCTTTAAAAAATTTATTAACTAAACAAAGTTAACAGCAGTTAATGTCAGAAAAAAACTATTTTTTATAAGTACTAGAGGTATCAATTAATTAGTTTACGGTTGTTATTAAACTATCAAAACGACTCAACTTACCAAAATAATATTTAGAAAGTCAATGATTTTTTTCATTGAAAAATATTATTTTAATTATAACCTTTGATGTTTATAATGATTAGACCTCTTCAAAAGTGTTTTTTATACTTTTAAGTGAATTATTTTACTTTTTGGCTACATTACCACATACATTTTCTGGGAACGGGTCTAAATTGCAAGAAGACAAAATTGCACGAAGCCAAACTTGCACCAAGGGTCAATTTCGCACGAGAGTAAAAAAAATAATTAAAAAAAGCTACCGACCGAGGGTAAGAGTGATAGTAAAAAAAATAACAAAAAAACTAAAACTTAACCCGTGCAAAATTGTCTGCTCGTGAAAAGTGTCTCCGTGCAATTTTGACAGCTACCCACAATTTCTACTGTTAGGTGGTTTGAGTCTAAGCCGTAGCGAAAAGAGCGTTGACTAAAACTATAAAGATGTTTAACTTTGGAGAGTTAATTTAAAAATATATACACTAACTGTTGCCAAGCATTTGCTTTTAATGTACACAATCCTCTAATGGAGGTTAAGCTATTGTTTATAATTTATTGTGATTATAAATTTTTATTATTTTTCTACATTAGAGAAACATTGATTACTTGCATGTTTCAAGATTAAAACTAAACGTCTAATGTCTCTTTTTGCTACAAAAACTAGGTTATAAGTAAGTAACTATGTAAACCGATACATCGGTAAAATAAACTTTTGATTACGGGTGTTGTGTAGACAAGCGCTATTGAAAAACTTTAAAAATAAGTAGTTCAAAACTAGTTTTGGTACTTAACAATCAGTAAAAAGTATGTCTATAAATCAAAAACATAATCGCTATCAATACAACTCTTTTAAATATTTACACTATATAAAAAACAAAAATATTTACAACAGATTCCGAACTACGGTACAAATATTGTCTCGTAATTGCTACTAGAAAATTCATGCAGAGACATCTCTCAGTACTTTGCGTTCGTAATTTAAAATGCAAACTTAACAAAACGTACAAGTTAAAAGTTCAGATAACTTTTATTTAAAATTTCTTTTCATAACATCACTTATAAGGATATTTTTGTCATTATCAAAGGCCGAACTAACGTTGGTTTTAGCAGTGCATCTATGTTGGTAAATAATCTTACTGATATTTCAACAGCAACAAAAAAGTTGATAAAAAATTCAAATTAACAGCATTAAGCCTACAGAGGTAACAGTAAAAATTTAAACCTAATATTTTAAGTTCCACTTATAGAGCGAATATTTCAACCAAAACTCATAATAAATAAATAACAAGACTTAAAACATATCTGAATGTATGCATTAATGGAAAAAAAAACTTAGTTTTAAAACAGTAATGTTTTTACAATGTATAAAATTACTGAAAAATACTGTTAGTCAAACTAACATTTATATGAGATATACAGCTAAACTGAAGTATGTAACTTTTATAGTACTAAGGTAAATCATGGAGTTAAATTTAAAATAGTTAAACCTAAGATACGTTATAACAAGATTACAATTAATTGTTTTGGAAACTTTATATTTACTAAAAATAGGTTATTTATTGTTTTATTTCATTATTGAAAAAATAAAAACTTAACATTAACATGTTAAAATTCTACGGTGTTCAAATGTATGTAAAATATTATGTTTTCAGCTGTTTAAGTAATGTAAGTACCAACAAACAAGAAACAAATATATTATTAATTGAATGTATATAAAAAATCGAATGCAAATACCTGGAAGTACTCTTAAAAAACTTAAAAACTACAAAACTTTTTAAATAATTTATAGCTAATACTTACGAGTACTTAAAGTAATTTTATTTTGAAGTTTTACTGTTAATGTAAATTAAATATTTCTTCTATTTAATAAAAGCTTACTTATGTAGCATAAAGAATAACATACCTAGATAATCAATTTTTATTATAAACCTAGAAAAACAGTTTTTAACTCAAACATTAAATTAAAATAAGTTAAACTGGTAAAAAATACTTCTACCACGTTAAAAAAACATAAAATACAACCTTAAATTATAACGTCGAATCGAAAAAACATAAAAATTTGCAATATGTATTTTTAAGTATTTTAGCTTCACAATAATCGTTGATTAACAAGATCAGTCTTCTTTCTTTCCATAATTAATCAAAACAATTTTTCTAGTAGTTTCTTTACACTTTTGCCAATTTTTGAAAACTGTTGTTGTTTTTTTCTTTAGGGCTGAAACAAAAAGTATAAATAAACCCATAAATATTACAAAAAAAACATATATTACTACTGGTGAAAACAAATAAACATAGAAATAAATAAATGTTTGAATTGAGAAACAGTAATAACTACAACTATTTACAAAATATCTAAAAAACTCAAAAAACGTTAATATACGTTTGTATAATATTTTATCACTTTTTTTAAAACTTTATCAGAAATGTAAAACTTTGCTAGTATAATTATTAAATAATCATCTCTGTACTAAATTTAATAAACGTTTGTAGTTTAAGATAATAAAAGTGCATTAAAACTGTCTACATTTTTACAACAGTGTTATTTAGAATTTTATAGTGGTGCAGTTTCTTCTTAAGATGTTTTAAAGAGAGCAAATTTGTGATAAAAACATATTTGTTCCATGTCTTAAAGCAAAAAAACTCATATCATAGCTGTATTTTAGCATATTCAAGATTATAGAAATCAATAACAATTTCAAGTTTTATTTCTAAAAATCAAAATTGTACTTAAAATGTTCAAATTTTTACAATATTCTAATTAACTAATCTTTATAAAAAACTACAAAAATTAATAAAACTTAATATAAAAATGTTGTTAATCTTGCAACAAGTAATTTTCATGTGCAGTTAGCTTATGTAATATAATTATTAATAGTTTTGTTAGTAACAATGTGTAAAATTTCACAAAAAGGTTAAATTTAGTTTTTATATGCTAAGGTGCTGTAGACTAAAATCACCATGAAGAGTTCTAATAACATTTTAGAAGTTTAAAAAGGTAAATTACTTTTTGATAAAAGTAATTTAATTACTGTATGAAAAACTTGAATTTTAATGAAAATCGTATGCTTATTTGTGATAAGCTTTTTTTTTTGTAAATTAATTAAACCCATATAACTTGATAATTTTTATTTTATTTTATAGATATTCACTAATACTGAGTTTGATTGAGTTGTACTTTTTGCATTTAATATTACATTGTTTTAGTTGCTCGGAAAATTTGATAAAGTAATAACATTTAATTCTGTTCAAATCCTAAACTTAAAACAACATTACTAATTGAATTAAAGTTGTCTTCAAGAATTTGTCTATAAGAAGCTTCACAAACATTTAATAAATAATCTCGATAAAATAGTTTGCAAAACAAGTTTTTAATTGCAAATACCATTTTTAAGCCCTATCGTATAAGTTTAAATAACAAAGGGTATTTCAAGTAATTTTATTTTTTTATTATCTTATAAATATTTTCTGTTAATAATGAACTTTAAACTTAATTTTTTGTAACTTCAAAGTTCAAATTGCTTTCAATTTACATTTACTTGAAAGACTATCTAACTAACTTTTTTTCAGCAAATTAAGTTGATTAGTTTTATTTTTAGTTCAACCACTGCCAAATATAAAAAAATATTGGAATTATATTAAGCCTTACTTTAATACTAAACTTAGGTCTAAAATAAAACAAATCACATTAGTTTTAAAAATAATAGTAGTAGTACTAGTTTAAAAACTCAAGTTTGAAACTTTAAAGGGAAAAATATACTTAGTTAGCTAACATATACTAATTATAAAATTAAATTCTATAGCTAATATATACCGAAAAACTTGATTCAAATAAATCATTATTATAAATAATACCAGTAGTAAACATAACTTCTGAAAATATAAAAGTCCAAGTTTTACTTCTATACCGTTTCATCTAAGTTTTCATGGTTAGCTTTGAATTTATTTATAACAAATACTTCAAAGTGAACCAGTTTTAAATTAGTTTCGTTAAACCTGAACTAAACTTTAGTAAGGCAAAAAAAAAACTATTTCGACTGACTTTATAATAAACAATTCATAAAACATATTCGTTATAATTCAAGATAACTTAGGTTAACAAAAAACTAACAGCAAAACAAATTATTTATCATATTAACATAAAAAAAATTTTTTTTTAACTATTACAATATGTCCTTGTGTTATAAATTATCTTTATAGAATTCCTACTATACTTACACATTTAAGCTTTATATGTAAACAATAAAAACCTGTCATTTATTTTTGCTATAGTACTTTTTGTTGACTGGTCAAGAACAATATTTCGACATGAAGCTAATTTGGTTTCCAAAGCCTGTTTTTATAAAAATGCTTAATTATTCATTTAGATTTGTTTTTCAAACAAAAGTAACCTAAGCTTATGTGCACTAACCTTGATAACTTACAATACAAAAAATAAAAGAATAAAAAGTGAAGGTTACAAGTACAAAACAATAAACAAAAAAAGCATTTACGACGATTTAAAATGTTATGCGACCACTATCTGAAAAGCTTAAAAAAACAAAGTTATAAAACTTGAGCTCTTACGTTTTCAAACGGGTAAATAAACATAACAAGAAATATTTATACAAAATCGAAAGCTGTTTTAATTCATAAACTACGTAAAAATTATATAGTTTAAATTAAAAGTTTCTCAAAAGATTATTATTTTAAGAAAAAAAAATAGAATACAAAAAAATTCAGATAAAATTTTCTTTTTTAAGTTGAAAAAGTATACAACTAAAAATATATGTTGTTTGTTGTGAAGTTTATGTAAACAAAATACTTTTCAACAATATTAAAAACTATAAGAAAAGGCAAGTAAGTTTCTTCACCTTAAGAATAAATATTTCATGAACAATAGTACGGTACAATACTATTTACAAATACTTAATTTATATAAATGCATGCTTTGGAAGTTTAAATAAGATCTAACAACACTACATATTTGTTAAACTTTAAATAAAAAACTCATTACCTGTACAATAAATTTTTCTTAACATTATTTATAACTTTAATTTAGAATTCAAGTTATTCATATTTAAATACGAGACCTGCGATTGTAGAAAAAAACTTTAAAAAATAATCGCATATAAAAGAATTTTCACTTGAGCTAAACTTAATTTTATATTTGAATAGCTGTAATTAAAGTGATTAAATGCTTTAAGATAAATTAGTTTTTTAGAACTTTGTTTGCGCAAATAGTAGTGTATAAGTTTATTTTTTATATTGTCTGTAAATAAAACAGTTGTTATATTACATTTGTATAAAACTGAAAACAAAATTTTTATTTGTTGTTGATTCACACTTGAAATAAACTCGATTCACAATTTAGACAAACTTACCCCTACTTTTCTTAATAATTCACCAACTATGCTAAGAGCATAGACCCGGGGTGACTGCTGAGGCGTACTGTGTGATGTTTCATTTTGACCATTTAAGAAGCCTAAAAAGTATTGATTATAAGAATATATTAGTTTGTACTTGTGTTTAAAAAATGCTTCGTTTGAAAAACCAGTAATACATAATTTGTATGCTTTATTGCAAGAGTAAAAATAAAAGTTTCACACTCAACGCTAAAAATTAATCATAAAACAAAACTTAATTTATTCATACGAATTCATAAACAAACCATTATTTTTAGGTGTACTGTTAACAACTATTTCTTTTTTATTGTTATTATTAGGTGTTTGAAGTAGACTTGAAGACAAACTTTTATTCAATTTCTTATTTTGCGTTGTAGGACTAGAGATTGGTGTCTATAAGATTAAGATAACAACTATTTTTATAATACTAGTAGAATTAAAAGTATAGACTTGTATTTTAAGAGACTACATATATTATTCAAATACTAAAAATTGGTAATGCTGCTATTAAAACAGTAAGTCATTATATTTAATAAATAACTATGTTTATAAGTACAACGTAAATTCAAATTCAATTAATTTTCATTAAAAACTTTTTTCATTTTCATTGAATCTCAAATATAAATTTACGAAGAGCAAAGTTATAGAAAACTTAGCATAAAGATAATTTATAAAGAAGTAAATTCTAAAATAAAGGACTATAAACACTAGAATATCACACATAACACTAGTACATTATACTAGAAAGGTCAACAGCTCAAAAAAGAACGATTTCAATGTGCTTTAAAAAACCTATTTATTAGCAATATTTTAAACTAAAAAATTAACCGATAGATACCTTTTAAAGATAATTCATTCTTTTTTTTAAACAAAACTATACTACATTAGTTGTAATAAAATCTTGAATGCGGCCCGCCGGCAGCAGTTTGCTGATTCCTGTAGCTATACAAAGCTGTGCTAAACAAAGGGTTGCCAAAGTTTTTTGTAAATACAGGGTTGCCACTCGTTTTATCAAAAATTTTCCAGGTTTTCCAAATTACTTCCAGGTTTTTAAAATTAGACATTTTGGGTCTACCTTTAGTTAAAAGTTAAGTTTAAGGTAAGAAACTGTGTTAAATAGTAAAAAAAACATTGAAAAGATACTGTAAAGCTACTTTAAATATGTTTAAAAAAAAAAATATTTGATGATGAAAATTTTTTTATTTATATAATAGATTTTTTGATTCAAATCGAAATTTTACTACTCATGGTTGCCACTGATCATGCTGAGAAAAATTTCCTGACTTTTCCTGACTTTTTACCAAAATTTTCCTGAATTTTCTAAATCAAACTCTTAAATTAGACTTATTATAAAATACATAATCTAACACTTAAAACTATATAAAGCTTTTAATCTAATTTTAATACATGTTAAAAACAACAGTTTTTTGCTGAATTCTATCATCAAATTTCCAGTACATTACTTAAATCATCTGTGTATGATTAATGTTTGTAAAAAACAGCTCTATCAGCATTGTATTATTACCTTATAAACACAGCTTGTCTGAAAAAATTTTAGCATTTCCTAGCATAAATGTATCTAGATAAACAAACGACATATTAGGAACTTTCATATAAGAATTCTTAAAGTATGTAAACTTTGGCATAATTAAAATATAAAAAAACAATTAAATACTGATCTGATAAAAATAACAATGCTTAGTCTGAGTTTGAAAACCCAATACATAAGGTAATAGTTTTCTGTACAAATAATTCTAATCTAACACCTTGATACGAAAAATAAATTTACTCTTTACCAGTAATAAGCTATTTATCTAACTAAAAAATTAAACTTTAGTCAGACTTAGCATATAAGTTGTAAAATAACCTAGAAATTAAAAATATCTAACAATAAAAAGTATTTACTTAAAACATGTTTTACTTATATAAATTGTTCATTTAGTTTAATAAAATACTACCCAAACTATTTAATATGAAATCCTTAAATTAAAAATCAATCAAAAAAGAATATACTTAATCAACTGTAAAAACAAGACATAAAAAGGTAAACTATATATCTGTTGTATAAAATATTTCCTCTTATCATTTAGTATAAAATTTGTAACATATAAATATACTCTTATTTACTTTCAAAACTTAAGTTACTCTAGAAAAAATACAAATAATAAGTAAACTTAATCTTGGCATATACCTCTCTTATAATTTATTTTATAAATTTAAACAACTTTGAAAAAAATTATAAAGAGGTAAAGTATACATATTTTTTGTTACATAAAATACTAAACTAACTGCTTAGTTATAAAGAACTCAATTATTTACTTAAACAAAAAACACTTTGATTCTAAAATTATGCTAGATAAACTTTTGTGTATATATCACAGTTTCACCATGGAAGTGTCCTTGCTACAGATCATCAATACTAAAAAGCTTACAAAATCTGCTTGTTCAAGTAGGGTACTTGTTAAATATGAAAATAGAAAATTTTTACAGTTTTATAAAGGATATTTTACTAATTTACACCAAATGAAGGCATTGGAAATAAAATTAAATATTTTTGTAAATTTCTAGAAAAATTTTGGAATTTTTTCTGACTTTTTAGGACTTTTAATTAATTTTTACCATTTGAAGGCTTTTGTAAATTTAAACTGACAAAATCTGACTTTTCTTTTAATTTTATCAAATTTCCTGACTTTTTTTCAAAACTCCCCATTTTTTCCTGACTTTTGTAATTTTTTTAAAATTTTTCCTGATTTCCTGACCGAGTGGCAACCCTGACTACTGAACATGTGAAAATTGTTAAAATTCCAGGGTTCTTTAGCTTAAATTGTCAATTTCCGGTTTTTCACAGGATTCCAGGTAAAGTGGCAACCCTGTGTAAGCTACTTTAAATGTATTTTTAAATAATTAAACTTAACGGTACAATTTTTTAATGTTTTTGATATATATTTCTATCTAATCAAAATTTCGTTACTAAACATGTAAAAATAGTTTAAGATTTTAGGTTTTTTCAAGTTTTCTAATGAGTTTTGTTCAAAATTCTTTTTTTTTTTAAATATTTCTCAAAATTCATGTTTTTCCAGATTTTTTTCCAGGTTCTTTGGCAACCTTGTAAACAATTGATTAATGCAGCAAAATTAAATGAATAAATAAAATTGATCAATGTATTACATACTATTTTTGGGAACGGGTCAAAATTGAACGAAGACAAAATTGCACAAAGAATCAATTTAGCATGAAGATACTTTTGCATGAAGACAAATTTGCACAAGGGGACAAAATTATACGAAACAATTTTGCACGAGAGTAAATAAAGACAGAAAAAAAACTAAAAGATAAATTAATGAAAAACAAAAAGAAAAAAAAAAGTTAATGACCGTAAGGGTTAGAGGTAATAGTGAAAGTAAAAAATAAATTCAACCCGTGCAAAAGTGACGCTTCATGTAACTTAGTCCGCTCGTACAAATTTGACACCTATTATCCATTTTTACCTTATGCGTATCTTACCATTACAAATTACGAGTTTAAGTTTATAATAACAATATGAATTTTAAAAACTGTAACAATATAATTACTACAAAAAACCTTTTTCAGATACATACCTTTGACTGATTTTTTTTATTCTCTTTATTTTCATGGGCTTGTTTTAATTCCTTAATGTGTAATTCTTCTGATAAATCTGTTTATTGATATTTTAAAATGTATTTGAGTAGCGTATATTTTTAAAAGCAGTTCTGAATTTGTAGATTAGGCTTTTACTTTAATTAAAGAACACAGACAATAAGTATAAACTAGTGTGAAAGATTGTAATAAGTTTTAAAATTATTCTATTTAGAAAATTCTAGATGAGAGGTCAGCAGGCATTTGGGGGGTTGTATTCAAAAATAAAAGTATTCGCGAATCGTAATCATAATTCCAGTTTTTGCTTTTCATTTCAAAAACCTCAGAATACCTAGTGTAAGTTTAAAATTTACCGTAAATTATACTTATATATTTTTTTCTTTTCACTTCAACTTCAGAATATCTAGTGTAAATTTCGAAACTTTTCTTTTGCGGTCACATTTGCATGCTCGCGGGCCGCTCTTTTACCCGTCATGGGCCGCAGTTTGCTAACCCCCTATTCTATATAAAAAGGCTGAAAATGACTAACTTAATAGAAACTTAGCTCCTACACTTTTCTTTTAGCAATCTGCTTCAAACTTTAAGTTTATTCTAACTTGTTATGAAAGTATTTGACTGACAAAAGTTTTAAATGATAATTTCTCTGAATTATTTATTAGCTCTTTTGGTCCAAAATTTCATTTTTATACACTAAACCAGGAATCGTTAAACTGCGGCTAAGAGCATGTATTTATTATAAATAGGATGCAACCCATAAAAGGTAAAATTGCAGCCCGATAAACACACAAATTTTGAAACTCACTCTAGGTATTCTGGGTTTGAAAATGAAAAGTAAAAAAAAAGAAGTTTTAGGTACAATTTACAGGAAATTCGAAACTTACACTAAAAATTCATATATTTTTGTTCTTAGCGTTTAAAAACTACAACTTTATCTATTATACTACTTCTAACATTATAACATGTAATGCAAAATTTGTAAAAATAATATCAAAACGATTTTGTTTTGTTAATTTTTAAACTATGAACAGTCAGTCAAAAATTGTATGATATTTAGTTAAAGCATAAGTCAAATATGCAGGGTTGCCAAATGTTTTAGGAAAATTTTCTCCATGCTTTTAAAATTACACGTTTTAGGGTCTATTTTTAGTTTAAAATTTAGTTTAAGGTAAAAAACTGTTTTAATAGTGTAAAAAACTGTTTTAATAGTATAAAAACATTGAAAAGATATACTAAAGCTTCTTTAACTGTGTTTTTTAATAAAAAATTTTTACAATATAGACTTACTGTGTCAAATCGAAAATTCACTAGTGAACATGTAAAAGCTGTTTAAAATTCTAGGTTTTTTAGTAATTTTTGTTCAAAATTAAAGGATTTTTTTCAAAACATCTCAAATTCCAGGATATTTGGCAACCCTGAATATAGTTTTATGATACACACTAGGCAGGCAGGCGGAAATTGATATTATTGGTGACTAAAAAATTATGTATTTTATCTATGTAAAGCTTGGTTTCTTCTTTTTTAACTGCGTTTTTGTTGCTATATGTGTTTTTAATATTGTTGAAATTTAAATACAGTGCCACCTCACTCATCCGGCCATGTTGGGCAAGTTTTTTTTTTGCCGGATAACTACAAACATTGCATTTTTTTACTAATAAACTACCTCCTTTATATTATGCATACAATAAAACAAAGACTAAACTTTCAGTTAGTTTACTGTATCTATTTTTAACGAAATTAACTATTGAAACAGACAAAGAATAAAAAAAGAATATTTTAATTAAGCTAAGACTAATTTAACAAAAATAAACTACGCCATTAACATTTTAACTAAAATCGAAACTCTTTCTGATAAAGGAAAGAATGGAGGTTTTTTTGACAGAGCTTTCTCGTTTCTTAGCAGGAAACTGACATGTAGAAAGAAAAGAAACAAAACAACATAAAAAAAAATTCTAGTACATCGAATCATGTATATCACCTGATTTATTTTTTGGTCACCATTTTTTAAATAAAAACTATTGCCGCCTGCCCCCTTTTTCAGCTAACTGTGTATTAAATACTTATTTTACAAAATATTAATACGACAACAAACAGATAAATTTTTAGACGTTTTTGATGGAATCTAATTACAGATTTTACATTTTGTATAAAACTATACGAAGTTGTTGTTTACTTGATGTTTGTTTTAATACTTTTTATGATGTTTAAAACTTTTATCTTGAAATGTATGTTTTATTGTTAATAAAAAACTCAAAACTGTGATCATCAATAAAAAAATTAAACATTAGTAATTAAAAAATATTTCTCAGATATTTTAGTAGAGACAATATTTACGTTATTAAGTTTTATAGTATTATTTCGGTTAAGAAATTTGACTGTACTAACAGCTTATAATTGTTATTAAAGAAATAACTATTCAAAATATAGATCTAAGCATTTGTTAACAACAGATCCTAGCGAAACAAGTTCACTAGAATATATAATAATAACAAATTAAACAGTATCCTTCTTTTATTACACTAACACATGTTTCTGTGTGTTAATGGATTAAACATGTGTTAGTGTAATAAAAGAAAGATACTGTATAACTTGGTATTATTATTAATGAAATATAATTTTGAAAAAAAACTTTCGAAATTCATGGGATTATAAATAATTATTTACTTTATGTTAAACTTTTAAGCTAAAAAGCAGTACTTTAAACTAGTAAATAATGTTGTTGTTGGTATATTGAAATGTAACGTTTTTATAATCAACTTTCTACAGAAACAAAACAGTATTATTAATAATCAAAACTACAGTAATATAATGTTTTTAAACATTAGTTTATATATCAAATCTAAAATTAATCAAAAGTTTATGATTATGTTTTAAAATTAGTTTTATTTAGGAATCTTGGTAGGAGGTTTTTTCAGTGATTAAGTATTAAAAACTTTAAAACTTCATAAGTTACCAATATTGTACCTCTTGCTTCATCTTTTAATCTTTGAACAGTTATAGCCATCGTCTGCTTTTCAACAACTTCACTTTCCAGTAATGCATTTTTTTCACTTTCTATTTCTAACCTTTGCTCTAAATCCTTCAAGGTGGCAACTATCATTCTAATGTTTTTATTATAAAATTAAAACTCATAAGGCAAACAAAACATTAAACTGTTTTTGTTTATTTACAAAAATTATACAGTTTTAAATCATTTTTGTCTACAAGCAAATATCAGATTAGATACAATTAAAATATAACTTTATTTCAAATAGAGCAGTAATATTAGTTAATATGTTTCATCTACTTTCATAATTTTATTTCACTAATATAAATGTGCTTGATAATATGGACATAACATAAAACATCTTATTAATATTAAAACTAAATTACCAAATTTAAAACAAACTGATAATCATTTATACAGTGGTGTACAACACACCTGCTTAAGTAATAACATTCAATTTTCAATTTGTTAAAGAAACCTGTTTGTTCTTTCCAAGTTATCATTTTGTTGTTCCAACTCCCTGATTTCTATCATCAGTTGATCATTTTTCTTCTTTTGATTCGAATTTTCTGATCTAAGTTCTGATATTTCTTCATTTTGCAAAACTTGTGCCTTTTCATGTCGTTCCTAGAAAGCGAAATATAAAGTTACAAATTAAACTTATACCTGATCAAATCAAAAAATTAAGTTAATTTTCAATAGATGCCTAAATCAACAAATCATATATTCTAAACATAGTAAAATTATAACATCTCGAACAAAAACAACAATACTGATACAATCAAAAATTATGCAACTGTAAAAAAGGTTATGCCACTAAACATCAAATGTTAAGGTATGCCTACAATCAAACCTCATCTATATAGCCACTTTGAAAACTGAAAATACAATATAACTCAGTATAGGATCGACAGAAAATAGAACTAAAGATACATACTGGAGTCACAAACCAACTTTAAAAAAAAAATACAAAACATAATTATATAATTATATATCAGGGTTGCTTAAGATTTTTGTAAACTTCTTTCAGGGTTTTAAAAAACAAGTTATTTGGTCCATTTGTATTACTAAATTAAAACTAAGGAAAAAAAAACTGTCTTAAAAATTATAAAAATATTGAAAATATCTTGTAAAGCTACTTTAAATGTGTTTTTTAATGAATAAAAATTTTACAACAATTTTCTAATGTTATGATAGATTTTTTGTATCTAATCGAAGTTTTGTTACTTTACATGTAAAAACAGCTTGAAATTCCAAGTCTTTCCTGGTTTTTTAATGATTTTTGTTCAAATTCTAGTTATTTACAAAACATCTCAAACTCAAAATAAAAACCTATATTCTCCTTTATTTTTTAACCAATCTTCTTAAAATTTTCAGTTAGTCCATTACTAATATTTAAATGTTTTCAATACATATTTTTTTTCTAAATTATAAAAAAATAAAAGTTTAATAAAAAAACACCACCTTTTTTTTTTTTTTTTTTTTTTTTAACCCCTTTTTTACTTTTTAATATTTTTAAAATTTCAACATTGAAAGTCTAAAGACAGTTCAAAGAATGTCCAATGTTTATTTTAAAAGATCTGTTGGTTAATAAGGAAGATCCAATGTTCAATGTGGAAAGTCCTATGGTCAACAACGAATATCCAATGTTTTTTGGAAGATTATATGGCTGTCAAAGCAGATCCAGAGATCAAAATAGAAAATCAAATGGTAGAAGTGAAAATACCAGTGATCAATATGAAAAATAAGAGGTTATCTCCTACCTAAAAGAACCTGATTCTGTGAAAGATCAGTCTTAGACTAGTCCCTGTATTACAAACTAATTTTTGAGAAAAAGCACAATCATGTGATCAAGGTTGCCACTCATTTTTTCAAAAATTTTTCCAGGTTTTTCAAATTTCTTCCAGGTTTTTAAAAGTACACATTTTTGGGTTTATTTTTAGTTTAAAGTTAAATTTAAGGTAAGAAACAGTGTTAAACAGTATAAAATAACTGAAAAGATACTGTAAAGCTACTTAGAATAAGATTTTTAATAAAAAAACTTTTGGTGATGACAAAAATTTTTTATCTTTATGATAAATTTTTTGAGTCAAACCGAAATTTTATTACTGAACATGTAAAAATTCTTAAAAATTCCAGGTTTTTTGTTCAAAACTCCAGGTTTTTCCAGGTTTTTTTCAAAATTTCTTATATTCCAGGTTTTTCCAGGTTATTTTTGCCTAAATTGTCAAATTCCAGGTTTTTCCAGGATTCCAGGTAAAGTGGCAACCCTGTGTGATACACTTAATGGAGCAACATGGAAAACTAAACACTTCAAAGCAAATATAGCAAGTATTTTACTAAGATTACATTTCTGTAGCAAACGAATGGTGAGCCTAAAAGCAACATTTTTAATGCAAGATTTGAAGCTAACTATATGCAGAAAAGAAGTCAAAGGAAGACCAATAGAGATGACAGACTGGAAAAAGCACTGTTACCATTTTAGGTGTTGTTGCATGTAAACAAGATAACAAACCAAAGCATCAACTTGATTCTGAACATATAAGAAATGTGAAGATGCCATGAACAGAAAGATGAAAACTTTAAAATACAGGTTTGTTTAATTTGACAATAGTGACATAAAAAATTATAAATGGTGTACAAGTCATCTAGCCAGCTAGAGTTTATATGATACCGTGTTCCACTACAACGGCTGCAATCTTTGCTTTTAGAATCTCCTGCAGAAGTCACTACCTGTCTTCATCAAGGGACATAAGCCTCAGTCTCATATATTTTACCAGGAGCAGCAGATATTGTCATCAACCTAGCAGACATAGAAATGCAAATTACAGCAGAATTCTTTGTCCCAAAAAATATAGTAAAAGCAGGTAAAATTATTTACAATCATTCAATGGTAGCTATGGAAACCTATACAGTCATGAGTTTTATGATTATCTGGACAAAATTGGTTACCATTTGGGTGGTGCCACTACTGATCAACCAATTACAGCACAATCCTTCTTTGATAATTTAGGGAAGAATGATGTAACTTTTGCCTAAGGACAAAATGGGCCAGTGAAGTAGAGAGTGCAAATACAGCTTATGAGTATTCCTAATTAGCCAGGGTAATTTAGTATAGAGCTCTATAAAATCAAAAAATTGTTTATGTGTGAATTTTCATAGCTTTATGATTAAGATTTATAGTTTAAGTTTTCCAAAACTAACAATATTAGAATTCTATTTAATATTTCTAGAGTTGAATTCTGATCTAAAAAATAAGTAGCTTTTCCAATTTCCTTTTAATGAAGGTTAAATTTTGTGCTTTCTATGAGCTAAGGGGAGGGGATCGAGCTCATTGTAATGTAGTTTATTTACTATTATTATCTTCACAGACTTTTCATTAATTAAAACTTAAAAATTAAAAAGGAGTTAATCTGTAACTTTGGATTGACTCTCTAAGGAAATATAAACATTCAAAAAACTATTGACCTCACAAACCATTTAAACTTCGTCAAAGGTATAACTATACAAGATAACTACTTAATGAATTTTGAAAGTTTTACAAGTAAAAAATTTAAAAAAAAATTATTTTATTCAAAACAGGGTCACCACTTGTTTTTTCCAAATTTTTTCCTGGTTTTCCAAATTTCCTCCAGGTTTTTAAAAGTAGACATTTTCGGGTCTTTATTTTTTTGTCAAATAAAAATTTTACTACTTAAAATGTTAAAATTGTTCTAAGTTCCAGGTTTTTTTCAAAATTTCTAAAACTCCAGGTTTTTTTTGCCTAAATTGTCAAATTCCAGGTATTTCCAGGTAAAGTGGCAACCCTGTTAAAAGATTCTGATTTTATTACTAAATAAAAACTATTTAAACCTCAAGCGCTTCAAATTCTAATGTTTTCGCAGTTAGACGATGTTGTAGATTTTTATTTGCCTTTTCAAGATCTGCAACACTAGCACTGAGCTCTTGTTCAATTTCTTCACTGCACAATTTGAAATCATCAAACTCTTCACTTTGGTTATCATATCTATAAATAGAATATACTCTTCAGATGTCAATTCACAATTTTTCAAAGTTTATATGCAATAAAAAGAAATTATTAGAAAAATAGAAATTCTTTTTATTTTATTGTAAAACTAAGTTTAGTAGTAACAGTATGGTATAAAAAAATATTTTAGAACAGCCACTTATCTAAGCAAATAAGCCAGTATGATCAAAAACTAGTGTGAGTTACATCAGAACACAAATATAAAAATTTTTTCAAATAGTAAAAGCCAGAAACTTAAAAAAAATACTGTTAATCAAGTTTAAATACTTAAAGTAAAATAAGAGGGGAGTTAACATCTAAAAGAAAAACATTACTTTACAAAAAAAAGTATAAAATCAAAAAAAAAAAAAGTTTTTGTAAAAAATCTGCCTGATATACACATACTATTACAAAAAATTACAAAGGTTATATATGTTTACTGCTTTAAATAAATTTAACAATTATTTAAGTAATTAATTGATAAGAATAAACTTTTCAATTTTTTATTAATAAAAATGTGTTAGTTTTTTCAATGTAATATTTAGTTTATATACATTATTTAGTAGTCTTATACATAAAAAACAATTTTTTTAAGTGAAAAAAATTCAAACAAGCTTTGTAGTTTTTCAGCTTCAGCTTTCCAATGTTCAAGTTGCTTTTGAAGATTTTCTACATCCATTTGCTTTAAACTTATAATACTCAAATTTGACAAAACTTAAATTTATAAAAAAAAAATCAAAATTTAAGTCTCAACTTAAAAAACTTATTTAAAGGTGAAAACAATTATTTTATAATTAATTCAATCTAAACATTCTTATTGTCAATTAAAGTTGTGTGTATGTAAAAAAAATGTGTTATCTATTTTGTTTTTATATTCAAGAAACTGACCTTGTTTTTGTTAGAACTTTATATTGTACTTAATTTCAGCTTGGAGTAAACACTATAATATTTCTTATTTGTGATCTTTCAAAATAACTTTACTTGAATATTTTATACAGTATTTATCAATTTTTACAATTATGTCACTTTCAAATAGATAAGGCAACCTAAATGACTAAAACCTAGCCTGAGTCAGCCTGTATTTATTGAAAAAAATTTAAACAGTAGTAAGAGCCAAAAACTTATAAAATAATGTTTAATCTACCTGAATATATAAAATTATCATAATAATAACATAAGGATTTTTAAAGAGAATGAAAGTACACTATTTTTAATAAATTAATATATTTTAAATATATCATTATATTTCAAAAAAATAAAAATTAAATACTTATTAAATAGTAGTGGATAAAATATAACTATTAAAGATTCCTAAATGGTAAAGTTTTCTTTAAACTTTTAATTGAATAAAAATAAATGAAATAACAACTTACTTTAGGTTTAGCATACCTTAACTTTAAATAAAAAGTTTTGTTTTTAATTAATATTCTAAGAAAAGAAACTATTTACAGAGTAAAAATTACAACTTTTTACATTTTTAATATATTACCATTTATTCTTTATTTCCTTCACACAATATAAAATTAAAACTAAAATATATTCAAACAAAAATACTGTCTAATACCTACTAAATTTGTTCAGGGTTGCTTTCAGTCAAAAAAACTTCCCCTTAAGTAACCCTTAGTAATTTTTTCAAATCCTTATGAAAAATCTTGCCTCTGGGGCGTACTACTTATACCGCGTCTTCATTTTTCTTCTAAATAGTTAAAAAGAAAGTTGTATGCTTATGCATTAGATGTTCATTAAACTATGTGAATAATGTTTTCAAAGATTTGACTACAATAGTCTATACCAGGGTTTCCCAAACTTTTTTTTCAAATTGCCCCCTTTGAAGAAATTAAAAAGGCTTTTGCCCCCTCCAACAAGACTATTTAAAACACCTAAGACCTTTTTATTTTCTTTGTTTTTGCTCTTCATCTGCAACTCAAGAATAAATATCTAGTGTTTGTTTCAAAACTTTAAAATCGTTATAGTTTTAAAGCTCTACTTTATTTCAAGCTATAACTCTAAAACACAATAAAAATTGTAAAACAAAATAACAATATAGGTTATATAATAAGATAAATTCTAGGGATTTTTACAAAATTTTCAATTTTTTTAAGGAATTCTAGAGATTTTTAGAACATTGTAGATTTCTAGCAAAGTTGGAACACTGTAGTTCTTCATTATTGCTTATTATATTGTATTTTTGGCTTGAAATATTTTTTTTAGTTACCAAAACTATCTTAAGAGCATAAGGTGGTCCACCTTGATTTATGTAAGTTTATCATACTTTATAGAGTTTTATCTGAGCTATCAGACATTTTAAACCGCTTGAAAAAATTCAAAGTAATTTTTGGGATTAAGTGATCAAAGTTAGTGACCACAATAGGTTCCTAATAAAAAGTGCAAACCAAAACCGCAAAAAAGACTATTTCATTAAAAACCTATCTTGTCCTTCATTTCTTAACCATCTTCTTAAAATTTTCCCAGAAAGTCTATTATTAAATTCTTAAAAGATTGAATGCAGAAATTTCTTTTATTTTGAAAATTAAAATTTTTAGTGAATTTTTTTTTTTTTTAGTTTTTTTTATCTTATTTTTTTTTTCAATTGCAACATTCAAAGTCTTTTGAAACTATAAAAGGAACTTTTCCTAAAAGTTTGAGGTCTCTAGCTCAAAAAATGAAGGAGAAGATAGATTTTAAGTGATTTTAAATTTTCTGAGAAAATTGACTCCAAAAATTTTGCAGTCCATATGTTTGTATTGGAAACTTTTAAAAAACATTACAATATCTCAAAATTAAAATAAGAATTTTTAATTCTATAAAAACTGGCTTGTATTTTGTACTTAAAGCTTTTATATAAGAGCCTATATTATTTTTAGTAAAAATGTTGGACCTTCCCTACACAACATCAAGTATATTTCAGTTTATAATTTTAGTTTACACTTTAGAAGGTTTTGATATTGACAAGGTATCCTAAAGATTTTTTAAGTTTGTTTTTTAATAAATGATTTTTGATGATGACAATTTTTTTCAATCTGTACTATAGATTTTTAGTGTCAAATTTAAAGTTCACTGCTTTAAAATTAAAAATTATAAAACAATTAAGTTTTCACAGGTCTATTTAGTGACTTTTGGGCAATTACCAAGTATGATGTTGCACCAATATCAAGCTGAAATTATATAATGTTCGGAGTCTTTTTTAACCATAATTTTAGGCTAAAAATAAAATGTTTTTCTTTTTAATTGATATAGTATGTTAATACTTATTATCTGAAAGACTATCTTTAATTTTACCTTAAAACAGAGTTGCCACTTATTTTTTCAAAAATTTTTCCAGGTTTTCCAATTTTCTTCCAGGTTTTTAAAAATACACATTTTTGGGACTATTTTTAGTTTAAAGTTTAGTCTAAGTTAAGAAACTGTGTTAAATATCATAAAAACATTGAAAAGATAATGTAAAGCTACTTTAAATATGTTTTTTATTAAAAAAAAAATTGATGACAAAAATTTTTTTTTATATCATAGATTTTTTGAGTCAAATCAAAATTTAACTACTGAACATGTGAAATATGTTAAAATTTTATGTTTTCCAGGTTATTTTTGCCTAAATTGTCAAATTTCAGGTTTTTAAAGGTTTTTCCAGGTTTCCAGGTAAAGTGGCAACCCTGTTAAAAATAATTAGAAGTTTTTTGTAGTTTTACATAAAAAATATTTGATCTACAAAAACAATCTCTTACTTTAAGTTATTATCTTGTTCACTTTTTAAATAAGTACATAACTGTTTATGCATTTATAGAGCTTTATAAAAACATAGTATCATTTAGACTTAACATATTACACAAAAAAGATATCAAATATTATATACAGGGTTTGTGCGCAAAATTTTTTCATTTAGCTTGACTGAGACCAATTTAGCCTGACATTTTTTCAAAGTAATATCCCTTTTAGAAGTCATTTTAGGTATTGATTAGTACTATTGTAGCCTCAGGCTTCAACCAGCTTTATCTCAAAAAAATTTTGAGCTTTTAAAGTCTGCGGAAAGCAACCCATAGCTTAGTTACAACTCAATAAAATAAGACTAAATTGTGAAAAAGGTGATTGACCCCCCCTATGCCCTTAACATAACAAATTCAGTGATAACTTTAAAAATAAGTGTTATATCTAATCTATTACTAGTGTAAAAATTCAATATATATTACTAAACACAATATTCAATTTAATGAAGTACTAAGTAAAAACATTATAACCAAAGATTTATAATAAAACAAGTGCATTGTTGTGTTCTATAAAAATTTTAAATGAAACGCTTACACGAGTATTAAAATTCAAACAAACAGCTAAGTTGTTTACTAAACTGTGATGGTTAAACTGTATTTTTTTTTATGAATTTTTTTAATTTTGATTTATTTAATCTAGTCAAAACAAAACAATGAAGATTCATAAAAGTTTTTTAGAGATTCAACATAAGGTTTTAAGCATTTATTTTTACAAAAACTGACTGATTTTGTCTTTATTAACTAAATCTTTATTTAGAAATGTTTATACACTTCAATTTGGTCTAAAAATGATTTCTTAATATTTTCTTACCAAAAATTTTCAAGCATTTGAACTAGGAAAAACTGAAATTTTCAAATTTTTAAATAAAAAAACTGATTTAGCCTGACGTTTTTCAACTTTTTTCAAAAAAACTGATTTAGCCTGACTTAGCCTGACGCGCACGAACCCTGTATATAATTTAGTTTTAAATTGGTACAACACCATGCTAGGTAATTACCAATTTTTGTTCAAAATTAAAGGTTTTTTGGCAACCCTGGTAATAGAAAAACTATAATAAAAACCTTAGAAATAGTATCTATTACAGGGTGGCCTACAGTTTTTGAGAAACTTTATCTAGATGTTTTTAAATTTCTTCCAGGTTTTTGAAAGTACACACTTTTGGGTCTATTTTTAGTTTAAAGTTTAAGGTAAAAAACTGTGCTAAGTAGTATAACAACATTAAAAAATAACTTTTATTTTTTTTTGTTTATCATGCGTTTATCAAGGGAAACTTTAATATAAACTACTTTTTACTTCTGAAACCTTAGGCTTAGTAGAATCATCAGCTATTGAGCAATTACGAGCATTACTGTGGCTCAAACAGCTTTTTCAGTACATATTTTTTTTAAATAAAGTTTTATAACCCATGATTTTCAAGTTCTTTAATGCTGACTTGGAATTTTTTTGTTATTCTAAATAACGTTCTTTTGCTTTGCAAAACAATTTCCATCGAATTAGAGTTTACTTTAGTAGTGGGCCACTTTAAAAATTTAACTTTTTTTCATTTTTTTTTTTTTATTCAAGCTGCATTTGTACTCCAAGTACATACAATTTGCTATTGTTGTTTTTATTTTTCAGCCATTTCATATATTAATTAGGGAACAATAAGAGGGCATAGTGGTCGATTTACAGGGTAAATGTTTGAGATGCATGTTGAAAATAAAATAAGCCTTCAAGTTGCAAGACAGGTATAGTAGAGTAGAAAGTTATAATCAAGCATTTTATAATTGATCTGTTGTAAAGGTTATATATGTTTCTTTTCAAAACTTTAACATTAAAATTATAAGATAAACAGTAGTGGTTTTAAACATTTACAACGATCAGTTGAAAACTTTATCATTATTTTTTTACTTAGCTTTGCTGTTTTTTGATCAATACAGTTCTATTAAAGTAAATTAAATTCGTTAAATAGTTTAAATAGAATACAAAAGTACACTAAGAACCAAAAATATACTTTCTAAGTTATCTTCATACTTATCCTAAATTTTTAAAATAAATTTTTATATGGGAGTATAGTCTTTTTTTTGTACCTCTAAAAACAATAAGTACAATCATACAAATTTTTTTATTGTTTGTATGTTTGTAAATAAACAAAATCTCATGTATATTACATCCGATTTAATTTTCTTAAACTTCTGTACTTACCGTTTTTGTCCGTAAAACTTTAGTCAGGCTTCAAAAATAAAAGTTTAAATAAATAAATTAAATTTTCTAGAATAATTTTCTTTGAAAACGAAGTAAAATAGTTTTAAAATAATAGTTTAAAAACAAAAACTGCGCACTTTAATATTCGAGTTATAAATTGATATTTCTTTTTAGTTTCTACAATTTTTCCTTTTCAATAATTTTTAATTTAATTGTAAAAAAAATTGTTACGTTGAGTATCTATAAAAAATCTTAGTAACTAAAAAAAGATATTACAAACCTGTATTAAAGTTTATTTTTAGTTTGGTTTATGTTTTCATATTTATAAACTTATTATTTATAGTTGTAAATTTAAATTTTACGGTCTAAAAAGTTTTTTAAAGTTATAAAAATTATTGAATTTTTTTTTTAAATTTGAGCATGCTTTTGTGCTGTTGTTTTAATTTTGTTTAAACTATATTATTTTTTTTATCCTCTACTCTGAGGACAGACTTTTGCTTTTATCTGCTTTTGAAATAAAGTTTTTAAATTAAGGTATGAAATGAGCTACATTTATTTCATTAATAGTTTGGTGCTAACTTATAAGTAATATTCTAATATAATGTAATAACATTTTGCTGTGATTTAAACTTTTAAACAGCAGTTCTGTTATGATTAAGGATCTACGTTTACGGCGGAATCCGGCCAGATCGTTTTAATTGGAAAAGGCATAAGTGTAGTTCAAAACAAAAAGTTTATTTTCGATCTAGAAAATGATCACACATTCACACTATTTTAGTTATAAAAACTACTCTAAAAAGGCGTTATTCATATAATAACATAATAAACATAAACAAATTTACTTCAAACAGCAGGGTTGCTAGAATACTTTTGTTGCAATGCTAATTGACGACTGAATATTTATAAGCAGTTTTTTGCTTCAAATTAAAATGTTACACTCAAAAAACTCTTGTACATATTTGTAGTAGTGTAAGATTGACAGGTTACATGTCTTTTCCATAGTATCAGATAGTTTTACAAATACTAATCGACATATATTTTAAAAGTTTAAAATATTTTTTTGTTGTTATATAACACTTTACAGGTGTGCAAACCAGGGTTGCTCTAATTCTAGAAATACTTACTGAAAAAAAAAAATTAAAAATTCATGCTCTAGTAATTTGTGGCGGTTTATTAAAACACATTTTGCCAGCAATAACTAAAAAGTTTTAAAACTTCTGCTGATAAAGTTGACAATAAAATATATACAAGAAAACTTACAACTTGCATTTAATTTATTGGTAGGTGTCTAAAATGTACGAATTAACACTTTTGCACAGCGTCACTTTCGCACGAAGATAATTTTGCACAAAGAAACTTTTGCACGGTATTTTTCTTTTAATTAATTTTCTTTTTTTTTATTATCACTGTTATCCTAACTCTGAATCTTGATCAAATACTTTTTTTATATTCTTTTTAATAATTTGTTTTTTCATCATCACTGTTACCCTTAACCTAACCCTTACCCTTGGTCAAAAACTTTTTTAATTATTTTTAATCTTAATTTCACTTACTCTTTTTTTTTTACAATCACTGTTACCCTTAACCTAACTTTTACCTATGTTCGGTTTTTTGTTTTTTTTTTTAACGTTTATTTTGTTTTTCTTTTTTCTTTTTTTTTTTTTTACTATAACTGTTACCCCCAAGTTGAAGGGGCCCCAACTTTTGATCGGTAAGATTTTTTAAATTATGGTCGTTGTTATTTTTCTTTTTTAATGTCATTCAAAAGTTTCACTCGTGCAAAAGTGACCCCTCGTGCAAAAGTGTCTTCGTGCATATTTGACCCGTCCCCCTTATTTATAAATATTTTTGTTTTTGAACTAGATTAATAAAACTATGATGATAGATTTTTTTTTCTATCGTTTTATGTTTTTTGTTTAGAAATAAATTAGAATAGTTTTTAAAAATAATCTGTTTATACATTATTCAGATTTGTACAACAAAATTAATTAAACTTCAAGTTAGTTTTATTATTTTAATAGATTTAATTTAATAACTCTACTTCATTATAACTCTCTAAAATAAACTATACAATACTAAACTTTTAATTTAAATTTTGAAACTAAAGACTAATATAAAATCTGAGGGAACGGGACAAAATTGCACGAAGGGTCAATTTGTATATATGAAAAAGCAGAAAAAAAAAACTAAAAGATAAATCAACAAAAACAAAAAGAAAACAAAAGTTATTGACCGAGGGTAAGGGTTAGGGCCTTAGGGGTACTAGTGATAATAATAAAAAATAAATAACTAAGGGTAAGGGTAACTGTGAAAAAAAAAAAAAAAAAAATTCAATCCGTGCAAAAATGTCTCCGTGCAAATTTTCTGCTCGTGTAAAAAATTCTTCGTGCAAATTAGTACCCTCGTGCAAATGTATCTTCGTGCAATTTAGTCCCCTCGTGCAACTTTGTCCGCTCGTGCAAGTTTGAAACCTTTCCTAAATCTAACGCTACATCTAAGAATGTAGAGTTCTACCAAAGGTTTTTTAGTGTTTTTATAAAGTTAGCTCAGCTAACGTTTTAATAAATTGTTATTCCCATTAATATTAATACTTTAAAATTTATATATTCATATAAAATTATTAAGTTCTCTTTTTAAATATTTGATGTAGCTATACTAGAAAAGAAAATCATTATAAAGAAACATATTTATTGAAAATTAAATTAAGTTCTTGGTAGTTTTTCAGAGACTATTTAAATGTTTTTTAATAAGTATCATGTTTTGTACTAAAACAGACATTGCAATAACAACAACTTTAAGTTTGTTTTCGAATATTTGAATTCTAAGTATACATTTTTCTATAGATTATTGTTTGGTCTAATTAATTAAAAAAAAAAAATAATTGAGAACGTTCAAATAATAAAACAACGTTTTAAAGTTTTTTTTGATCGTATGTTTGAAACATTACCGCATACTTTCAATGTGTTAGTCAGTAAAGATATTGATTAAATATATAAATCCATTAAACTGCTTAGAAACTATTAATTACAACAAAACAAACTAACAAGTATATATAACGATTATCGCAGATGTTTATTCGAAAGTACTAACTTCCTTATTGATGAAAAAATTTATCTTCAATCAGTTTTTAATTTATATATTTTTTTCAGGAAATTATAAAGTGTTTAGAAATAAGTATCCTGGTTTGTAACAAAACAGACAATGTGATCACAATGATGGTTATATTATTGTTTTTCTAGGCAGCAAAACCATATATATTTCCGGACTTAAAGTTGAGGACTTATCAGTTGGTAGAATCTAAAAAAGATGAAAACATTTTTCTGACCGATTCAAAAATCATGCAGTTTTTGACGCTAACATTATTGATTATTTGGTATCTAAAAATTTGAATATTTAAAGCTATAATAATTTTCTTGAGTAATTTCTGGATTAACGGTCTTACTTTTGTAATTGTAGTTTTTTGGAAAAGTATTATGCATTGGGCGGTTGGCATTTTTAAAAACCGAAAAGAAGTTTCTTAGTGTTTAATTATTCACAAATGTGTTGGAGTTACCTAAAATGTATAAACAAAAAAAAAAGAACTATGCAGCTTGTACAGTTTTTAAAGGTAAAATTATTGTGTCAGATAGTAAAGAAAACTGGACAATACATTAAGATTAGTAAGAGCGTATGATCATCATTATGACAAATGGACTTACTTTCATGATATGATAGAAACAAAATTTGGTCATTCATTGGTTAATTTAGGATACAAAATTTTTGTAATTTGAGGAATACGAGATATATCTGGGAAGTTCTTGATAGAATATAAGTAGTAAGTTCACGTTACCAATGCGCCAAAATTAGTGAGATAAAATATAAAAGGAAAAGGTGCTATTAGTGTTGGTAATAAGGTGTTTTTAAACTGATAAAAATATTGACACTATTAGCTACGACACTAAAAATGAAGACTTCAATAAAGATATTTTCTAACTTTGATACTATTAGTTTATTGAACCAAAAAAATATCTCAAGTTATTTGGTCTTAGGACCTGTAGTACGAGTAATCTTTCGGTTATCGAGTTGTACATTTTGGATACCTTATAACGTTATGTCAAGGACAAGATAAAATGTGTTCAGTTATGTTGAAAATAAAAAACATCTTTTTCGTTGATGAAAGTATTCCTTGCTTTTGTTTTAAGTTGTTTCGTTTAAATTTTAATAAAATAAAGCTTAACTATTTACGCTCTTGTTTTTATAAATTTATCATTGAATTAGTGATTTCCCTTAAAAATTTAGCAAAGTCGAATTTTTTTATAAAAGTTTATAGACAGATAATATAGTTTAGTAACTGATTGAAGGTAATTTTTCTTGAGAATATTATAGTTCGGTTGAGGTTGGTTAATTGTTTTAAAAATTCTCAATTTAGATACAATTAAAAGAAAATATCATTTTTATTTTGCAACTACAAACTATAAAGATCTTGTCTTATTAAAATTTTAATTTTTTTTTTAAAGTAAATAATTAAGAATAGTTACAGCTATCGTATGCAATATTGTAGTTAGTTTAATATTAATAAAGTTAAGTAGATAAGTGTTTATACAGTAAATTTTTTTATTAGCTCTTATGTGTTGAATAAAATTTTATTCTATTTGAAAAAGAATTGAATTTTCTTTATTTTATAAACGAAAGATCTCTTTCTCACTGTTTTTTATTTCAAAGAGTTGAGATGAGACTGTTTTCAATGGATTTTTAACTAATTTTTATACATAAAATTTGTATGTGTATTTTTACTCTTATAAGTTCTTTCTATAAGTATTAGGACCGTTTCAATATTAGGACCGTTGTTATTCCTAATCGTGACTTACAGAATAATACGGGTGGATTCAAAACTCGTTTTTTTTTTATTAAGCCAATCAGAACAAAGCTGCTTTAATCTTTTCATTAGAACAAATTTTTGCTTCTGTTTTGATATTCAATTTATATAAATATTCAAACAAGATAAGCTACATTTCAAATTAAAACATGTATAATAAAAATAGGAACGGGTCAAAATTACACGAAGACAAAATTAAAAGAGTGAAAATTTTTCACGTAGGTTCAATTTTGCACGAGTGAAGTTTTAAATAAAAAAAAAATAAAAGAAAAAAAATAACTAAAAGAAAAATAAATAAAAAAAGCTACCGATCGAGGGTAAAAGGTAAGGCTAACAGTGATAGTAAAAAAAAGCTAATAAAATTTATTGAAAAAAATAAAACTAAAAAGTAAATAAACAATAAAAAATTTTACCGGTCGAGGGTAAGGGTTAGGGGTAACAGTGACAAAAAAAGTAACTAATAAAAATTGTTAAAAAAAAGAAAACTAAAAGATAATTAATAAAAAAAAAATACTGTTCGAGGGTAATGGTTAGGGGTAACAAGTGATAATAAAAATAAACGAATAACTAAAAAAAGAAAAGTTTTTATCCGAATTTGAGTAGTCGTGCACTCTATATATGTAGATGTTTTGACGTGGTGTTAAATTTATAATGAATATTAATTTGAAAAACGTTACTTTAAAGTTAGTTTGAAAAGATTACAATAAAAAATCCCGAGTTTTCAATCCACCCGAATGATACTAGTGCTAACGTCCTCAACCTTGCAGATGATGCATTGTTATAAAAATATACACAAACGACACATACCTAAATGACAGTAAAAATTTTAACATTGAACTTATTAAGATATCAGATTGGCTTAAGGTAAACAAACTAAAACTAAACCTTGATAAAACCAGAATACTTCTACATCAATCAAAAAATA
This sequence comes from Thalia democratica, assembly GCF_965202585.1. Classification (NCBI taxonomy): domain Eukaryota; kingdom Metazoa; phylum Chordata; class Thaliacea; order Salpida; family Salpidae; genus Thalia; species Thalia democratica. The sequence goes on along the minus strand of NC_139166.1, from coordinate 44,114,691 downwards.
GTTTTTAGAAAAATATAGATCTTTTTGTAATAATAGGTAAAGGAGTTATAAAAAAAACAAATAGTTATAAATATTTGGGAGTATTTATAGCCAGAAGTTTAAATTGGCCAGAACATATATAAACTATAAAAACATTGGCTGTATTATAAAAAACAAGACGTTTCTTAAATGGAAAATCATTATGCTCAATCTTTAATTCTTTGTTTATGAGCAATATTAGATATGGTTTTTCGAGCTGGAGAAGAGTAAATAAAAAAATTATAAATAGTATCAACGTTCTTTTAAACAGAGCACTTAGATGCATACATTATAAGAAATATGATGATAGTGTTAGATAATTGAAAACCGAAAAAATATAAAATGTTGAAAGTCTGTATTTATACGAGTTAGTCCTATTTATGTTTAAATTTTACAGTAATTTGTTACCAACTAGCTTTAATGATTACTTTAAAAATTCTAAAAAAATCTATAATTATTATACGAGGTCTTTAGGAACAAATTACTTCCTACCTTTATTCAACAACAAGAGTGGTCACAAGTTGCTAGCTTACTAAGGTAGTAAATTATGAACTGAGCTACTATTATGATCAAAAAATCTAAGTCATTTTGGAAAGTTCCATGAATGAACTTATTTCTTTAACAGTGATTATCGAGGTCATAAGTGATCATTGCTACTTGTTTATTTACTTTTGTTTAGGGAGTTAAAAATAATTTTCATTTAATACCCAAAAAAATTTGTTCAAATGTTGATTTGTATGGTTACTATAACAGTGGTTAAGTCTAAATTGCATTATTTTCTATCTGGCTATCCTTTAGATTATTTATTAAGATTACTATTATTAACTAACTTCAGAAATTTTACAAAATTCTTTACATGTATATCTATTTCTCTAGTATGCCCATATAAAAATTTATTAATTTAGTGATATATGTACATTTTAACAGATATTTAAGTATGTAAATAAATGGTAAGGTAACACTACTATCTCAGTTAACTTATAATCAATCAATCTAATTTTCTGAAGAAACCTAAAAAGATTTTTATTTTTTTTATGTTTGCGAGTATTATTTGCTTCTTTATTGTTACATTTTTGGGCTTAGAAAAGTATACAGAAGAAAAAATAAATAAATGATTTAATAGAAATTTTTTTGTTGTTATTATTATTCATTGTTATTACTGTATTTTATTTTATTTGTTTTCTTGTTTTTGTTTTCTCATTAGATGCATAGTGTAAAAATATTAGACTACTTATTTTTATATTATTATTTATAAAAGTTAAATTGAGTTTATGGTCAAGTTCACTTCTTTATAAAGTAATAAAAATCTATAATATTCATTTATTCAAATATTATTTTTTTAAGAATTGAAACTTTTAGCATAAAATACTGATAAAATTTAACGTAAAAGTATTTCAGCTTTTTAGAATCTTACCTTATTTAAAAAGTCGTGACCTATTTTTCAAGTACTTTCATGTCTGCTATTAGTATTGTATATCTCGTTTTATAAACTAAGTTAAAGTTAATTTTTAAAGTCTAGAAATGTTATTTACTCTATGTTTATTCTTTTGAGTTTTAGGCTTAGAGTGTATTTTCATTTTTATCTTATTAGACAAGTTTTTGAGTACATTATGAATAAAACTTTCTTAAGTAAACACATAAATTATTTAATTTTTGTTTGATTTTTTTTATTCTTTCATTTTATTGATTGTTTCATTTCTTAAGATTTAAAATTTCAGACTAAAAAAAATTTTAGCTCGTAAGAAATTATTAAAGCATGTGGTGTATGACTCGATAGCCGAAAGAATTTTTCGTACACCAGGTCCTAAGACCAAACTTTTTGAGAGCTTTTTTTCAAAACATTCATAAAATAAACAATACATATATATAACGTTTTTTAAAACTAAATAAAAATTTTAGTTAAAATAAACTTTTTAAACAGCTCCTAAAAGTTATATCATTTAAGTCGAATGTATTTGTCATCAAGTTTTAAGTTTCAGTATTTCGAGAATTTTAGACTTATTGTGTTTTCATAAAAAAACTTTCTATAAAGTTATAAAATAGCTTTTTTACAAGTTTTTGTAAGGTAAAGTAAACTAGTTCCATCTAATGAGATTTTACCTGGTTCAACATTAGCCATCATTTTAATTTTTTCAAACGAAATAAAGCTCTTAGTAAAGTCAGTCTAGAAAGAGTTATTTTTTAATATATTAATCGGACGTCAGTTATTTTTAAGAGTAACAAACCCAGTGGTAATTTTTCACATTGTCTATACAATCTACATTAGGGTAGTGCAACTTTTTTAGTCGGCTTGTCAGATTTCTAGAAAAAATTCTCTCGCGGACTGTATGTATAATGTTAATAATTTCTTCCCGAGTAGCTTATTTAAAACTAACTAAATAAACATTTTTTAATCAAAATTTTAATGAAATGAACATTTAACAACAATTACCGTTTACTAAAAAATAAATTAAAAGCTCTAAATTAATATTACTTAGGTTTTACAAAAAAATCTTAATCTAAAAAATGCGTCGCAAGTCGAAATTACTGCTTGGTGGGCTAAACAAAGCTTTGTCTATTTATAACATAAATGAAAACTTTTTTTAATGATTAATATCGAGAATTATGAAAGCAGGGGTCAAAAATGAAATCCAATACTTTAGACAGCTTGTACCTTTATGATTTGTTTTAGCAAATCATTTAATACTTGAAATTAGACAGTCTAAATAAATAAACCAATCAATGTTTTCAAATCTTTCTTCTTTTATTAAGACATTACTGACAAAAAACGGCATATCCAAATAGAGTTTTAAAATATATTTTCATATTCTTTTTTTTTTTGTGAAAATAAAAGTTAAATTATTTTTTTGGTATCATAAATGGAACTTTAAAAAAATAAAGAAACGTTTAATAAGCGCTTAACTAGTATAAAATAAATATATTTTGAAAATTTTAATCTAATGTTATAAAATTTTGTAACCTTAACAATTTTATCTTATACTTTCTAGACATTTATAAGAGTTTATAAGAGGTAAATTAATAAAATAACTTTTTGGTAATTTAGTATATGTAGCGAGCTTTAGTATTTATAGATTTAATTTACTAAATAGGTTTTTCAGTATTCACTTTTTTTAAGCATTAGCAAAGTTACACACCATACAGTTCGAGTCAGAACATAACTTGTTAAACTTTATTACCGATCTCTACTATCAATAGTTTTGATTTTGTATGATGTTCATATTATACTATTTAAACTTACTTTTAAAGGTAAAAAATTGCTTTAATGCATTCAACTTAAAAAATAATAAACATTTTTTACAATTTAATATTTTATAGTTATATTAAACTACTATATTTTATTAGTATAAACTGTTATACCAGAAAATATGAATTAGTAAATTAGTAAAATTATATTAAAATTATTTGACATAAAACTGACTTTAAAATTGTTGTCCTTTTTATTCATAGCGTAGTACAGACTTTAAGTACATATAGTATAGAAGGGCTCCTGTTTAGAAATCTAGTATGAAAAAAGTTGTAAAGTAAACTTGTGTACAGTAAATTGATTTAATTTTTTTACATTAAACAACTAAACGTGTTATATTATTTAACTCATTATATTTGCAGTCCTGCACAGTCCTTTAATGTAGTCATGGACAAGACGTAAAAAGGTATCCGAGGTGTGTGACTCGATAACCGAAAGGTTTTTTCGTACACCAGGTCTATGGACAAATATTTTGAGCGCTTTTTATTTGTCATTAAATAAACAATATTATTATAAACATATTCATTGTTGAACTTTCTATAATAAATAGTTATACAAAAACAATTTATAGGCCAAAATTAAAACAACAACAATGTTAATTACTGATATTTTAGAAAAAAATAATTATTATGAAGTATACCATACAAACTTTTCATAATTCTTTTTTTTTAACAATAGTTGTTGTAAATAATTTTTTTAAAAAAGTGATTCTAAAACTTTTACCATTTTACAATTACTTCGTCAAGATTAGACGCATTATTATCTAAAAAAAATCTAAAAACGTTTGATTTACAGACACTCAAACTGTAGCGGTTATGGCCTTCGTTAAACTTTAGTCCAAAAGTTACAAGGAGTTAGTTTTTTACCGAAAATACATTAGTACTTACTCTCCCCTCTTAAATTATAAACGTTATGATTATAAGTTTTATATAATTACTTTCGAACAGCTTAAGTACGTTTTACTTGTAAAATTCAAAGATTTCTATAAACTTATTAAAAAGAAACTCTATAAATTTATTAAAGCTTGAAATATGGTATAAAAAATATTATTGACTAAATGTTATAAAACCAGATTTTTGTTTGTACTAAAAGAGTTTATTACATGAAAAAAAAAAGAGCATATTTGTTGTTTTATTTACTATAGTTTTAAAAGCTCTAAAATTTTTAAACGAAGTAAAACAAATTATATTTATCGTAAATAATAAACAGAAGATTACGTCCCTAATGAAAAAGCTTTAGAATTCTAAAAAATTCAACAATTCTAAAGCTCTAAACAAAAAAACAGAAAGACAAATTGTATGCCTGCACTAACAACTTTTTTTTAATAAAAAATTTAACACAACCAGCCCTAAAGTTGAAAACAAAACCATACAGTGAATAAGAGCGGTTTTTGTTAGCTGTTCTAATATGTTTACTAAATTATTTTTTTTTTAAGTTTGGATTTTTTATCTTTTCAGAAATACTACAGACTTTCACCAATTTTCTAAGCCTAACTAAAAATGTAGCTTTAGAGTTGAAATATTGATAACAATATCTCAAAAGTAACTAAGTGTAAAATTGTACAGTGATTAATAAACTTGACTAACAGGTAAACGAACTGTTATGTCTTATAATTTTTCTAAGTTTGTAATTTTTATTCTAGTTTAAAAATAAAATAAATCCAGTTCTAACGATGCGAAACATATGTAATATGCTGTTTTTGTTTTACATTTAATATAAAAATGAGTGTACATTTTAATAAAAAAGTTTTGTCACCAGGCTTTTATTACAGGTTTTTTAATTTCTATCATTATTATAACTGTCTAGAAGGTTTTATAGAAACAAAAGATCTAGTTATACCTTTAAAGAGCAGATTTTCAAAGTTTAGTTAATGAGTTCCTTAAAAATTTGCTAAATAGCGGGTAGTAAAGTCTTAAATTAGATAAACAAACACAAACTAATCTTACAAAAAAAAAAAACAGTTGTCTTTTTTTATACAAAACTAATAAACCATATTCTAAAATAAGTTTAGAAATGAACACTTTTAGGATAGGAGTTTAAAATACCATTCAATTTTACTTATACCAGTATAAATTAATTTATTAAAATCACTGTTATGCAATTGTATCTTCACAAATGTTTTTTGCACTTAATAATACACAAAATTATTGTAAATGAAATGTAAATAAGTTTGTTGTATCAGTAACTAGTTTACTAAATCAGTAAAAAAACTTGAATATGTTTGTAACCGATTAATACTTAAATATTCAACATAAAAGTTTAGATACACTATCTTATAATATTGGGTAAAATTGTTTTCCTAGTTTAGCAAAAATATCTTTTGAAGTTTGGGCTAAAGCTATTGTGAAAGAAGTTGGTATTAAAACTGAAACTCACGAACACTTTGTTGTGAATTGAAAGAGTACTCGAAATATTTTTGCATGTTTCTTTTTGTTGTATGAGTAGGCAAATTCCAAAAAATCAGTTTTGTAAAGAATTGTTTTCAATAGAACTTGTTATCGCTAAAAACATGGTGTTTTTCCATTTCTTAACCTTTGATGTTTTTTCTCGACAACAGTTTTATGTCAAAGTTAAAACAAACCGTACAAATTTCGTTTCATGTGACAGGCAAAAACTTTCATGGTGCTTTAATAAATATCATATGGATAAATACTATTTTAGTGTATTTCTAAGTTGCTTATTTAACCAAACAAAAGCTTTAAATAATTATCTAAAATGATTTAAATAAGTTAATCCTACAACAGTCTATTAAAAGATTTAATTGTTACTGTTAGCTATATTTAAATTTTAATGAACTATGACTTTAAACATAAACTATAGTAGATTCCTTTTCCATAAAAAATAAAGTGCTTTTTAATCGATGAAAATATTCATTGAACTATAAGGATATTTTACAATATAAACTATTTATTTGTATTAGTATACAAAAAGTTCTTATTTAAAAAATGTATGAATTAATTTTACAAAAAAATGCTTTACTGGTGAATCCAAACAACCAACTACGTTTGTATTAATATGAATAGAATTTAAAAACGCATTTGTTGACTGAGTGTACTTATACATTTACGGATGATTTTTTGTTTTAAACTGAGTTTTTGTTTTTGTAAGCAATTTAAAGAAAATAACTATTTATTAAGTATTTATAACTAAAGAACAATACACCTAATGTAACCAACAACTTTTTTTGTTAAAGATTTATGTTTGAAGTAAAAAGCAGATTAATAAAACGTTGTTTCAACAAAATTTGTATTTCAGCAAAATCTGTTTTATGTCTCAAAATCAAACTTGAAAGAACTTACTTATAAAAAAGCATAAACATCTCTGCTCTAATATCATATTTTGCTTTATTGTGTTTACATTCTAAACAACCAGAGAATTGTGAAATTTAACATATCTCTACGCGCATTAAGCCATCTGTCGGCCGGACGGCGAAGATCACAAAGCTACAGCTAGAAAATTAAATAATCATAAACAGGCGTGAAACGCAACTGATTGTCAGTTGAGTATGAAAGCAGTGATGAGCTTGTTTACACGAAGCGCTTCAAAACGACTGGAGACGACTGGCGAGCGATGCTCTGTCTCGACTTTCTTATCTCGTGTTTTCCAGCGCGCAGGTGTTTTTTGTTTCAATCTGCACGCTTGCCTCTGTGTGTAATGGTCGCCTCACACTAAGATTTTTGGTCACTTTGTGTTTTTGCTGTAATGCTTATATTTTGGTGACCAGTTTTGTAATTGAATTATAATGTACTTTTGATTGATTTAGTGTTATCAAGTAAAGTGATTTACTATATCTTTTTTTTATTTGTCCTTATTTGTTCAACATAGATGAAATTTCTTAAAACTAAACTGTTTTCAATAATAAGTAAAGTTCATATCTTTTAAAGGTATAAAGTTTGTTAAAGTGTAAATTAAGAACATGAAAATACTTTTGGTTAGAAATAAAATCGGTATTAAAGTATTTCAAAAATTTCATTCTTTGTAATTTTTTCATTTGTCAAACTTAATGAGATTTTGTGTAAAGTTTTTTTTAATTTAGAAAAATGTTTAATAAATTTTTACAAAATTAAATTAATAACAAAATGCTGACAAAAAGTTTCAAAAATTATTATATATGCCCAAAGTTTCTATACATTGAAACGAATTATGTTCAAGATAATCTTCATTTTTTATAAACTGTCCTCATAGTTCGATTATAAGTATTATCTATGAAATTTGTAAAAGTTAAAATTTTTGAAAATTACTAAAAGAAATCAGTCGAGACTCGTAAGAAAAAATTTAGTAGTAGGAAAAAGTTGATGTATGAATTGTACTTAAGCCGGCTAATTCCATAAAAATGAACACTAGCTATTGTGACGTATTGAAAATGTTAAATGTTTGAGTTTGGAGAGCTAAGTTTTAAACTTACAACCTTATTTATTACAAACAGAAAAAATTTAACCTTTTTACTTTTTTTTATAGTTCTTATCACAGTTTTTTGTTTAAGTTATCATTGTTCAAAGACTTACTGGTATTCTTTAATTTCGAAGTTGTTTACTTAGTTTTATTTGAAAAACTGTTTTAATATTTTGTTTTCATAGTTAGTTTTTTAAATCACTTTTAGGTATTGTTCTACATCAGGTTTAACCAAAGTGGGCAATGTCGCCTCCAGTACAGTATAAAAAACTTAAAATCAAGTGTATTTTTTGATTGAGTTAAATTTATAAAAGGAAAACTTAAATTAGTTTTACATTTATACAACAACACTAGACAAATATTCTAAGGTTAAATAAAAAACTTTTGCTTAAGGTTTCCAACAAAATATTTATCTGTAGTTGAAATTTTTATGATAATAAAATGTATATATAGTTTATTTTTCAAATACAAGCACATAAAACGATAATAAACTGATAAGAAAATATTTTTCATTAAAAAAATCTCAGCGTTTTCAATGATCTTTTTCTTTTTGTAAAAGCTATTGAAATATGTTTTGGTTTTAAAAAACGTAGCTTTTTCTTTGTAATTAATAAAACACACACTTTGTGGTTTACTTTTGAAGATGGGTCGCTTAAAAAAGTTAATCATTTTAGATGTTTCTAAGATTTCTTTGGTTTTAAGATGTAACCAAAACATATTTTCTTTATTTTGAACTAAATTGTTGACAATGTCGCTGATGTAAAAAACATGACCATTGAATATTTGCCATTTTTAATTTTATTATTTTGTTTTTTATTGTTTTGTTTCTATATCATAAGAAAAAAAGCTTTGATTTAACTTTTCAAATAGGTCTTCTTTAATTATTCCACCAAAAACTAAATTAAACAGTTTAAACCTTAAACTTTAAGGGAAATGCTCCTAACTTTTTAAAACTTTAAAAAATTTTTACTTTTCAAAATGTATAAATAGTTTTATTGAAATAATAATCTTTTAGTCTAGAGATAAAACAACAAATAGCAAAATTAAAATAAATAAAACACACATATTGAGTCGATTAATGTTAATATTTTTACATCAGTAGCACAGTCATCATTTCAGTACAAAACAAAGAAAAGATGTTTTGGTAACAACTTAAAAGTAAATTAAATCCAAGAATAATGAAAATTAAATTACATAAACAAATATAGATATTCCTTTACATCTTAAGCACTATACATTGATACAATAGTTTTTTTTAATACGTAAAGCTTAAACAACTAATTTATACGACTAGCTGTAATAGCGAAATTTAAAGCATTTTACTGGTATGACATCTAGTTTATGAAGCGATTATAGTAGTAAAAGAAGAATTCAAAACCTATTAGATTAATGTGTTACAAGTTTAAGTAAATAATAAAACTCAGTTAATCTTTACTTCAGGTGAATGATATATATAAAAGCCTGATTAATGCTTTAAATATTTTACCAAATATAGTACTTGAGTAATGTTTAAATACTTTAGAAAAAGAAGAAAATAACTTATTAGATTTTATATCTATATCTGAACTTTACACTTTTAATCTTTTATCAACAAAATTTTAAGAAAAACAAGAAATTTTGTTTTTCAAAGCAACTAAGCTTCTAGTTATAACTTAAATATAGTTTATTATAAACATTTAAAAAGAATTAATGGTAAAAAAACTAGTATATAATTGTTAAACTATCAATTACGCAAAACTTGATGCCGTCTGTAAGTAGTAATTGATAATAGCTAAGTATGCTTTAAATTTAAGTGAAAAAATAACTTTTTAAGTCTATAAAAAGATATGTAAGTTTTCTGAATTAGCTGTAGTATATCGTTTTTTTGTCCTAAATTTAATATTTTAAAACTAAATAGATTATTTTCTTAAACAAAACTAACTTGTAAGGTGTTTCATCATACTACTTGTTTTTAAAACAATTCTTCAAAGCACACTTATTTTTGTTTATTAAAAGCACAGCTGTAGATTCCAAATTAAGCATTTCGCCCACATTTTTGTAAATTTTAAATTATCAAATTCAAATTTTTAACTTTCACTTTGCTTTTATTATTTTTAAGTACATTTTAATAATAAAATATTCAAGAACTAGTTTTCGTTTTTAAATTAGTTTTGTAAGCATTCTTTTAAGATAGTTAAAGTAAAATATTTTTGTTCAGGAGGTTTTTAAATTATAATAAAAAATAATTGTTAGTTAATAAAGCTTAGGTTACTAAAATATAGTTTGCGTTCGAAATAGTTGTTCACCGTTGAAAAGTAGTTAGGCTGTTTTAAAACCATTATGTTCAATAACAAGTCCATAATGAGTTTCGATTGAGCGTGTTATATCTGTTTATAATTTAAAAGTTCAACATTAATATTTATTTTTTGGTACAAAAATAAAATAAATGATAGATTTTTCATTCATTTAAACTTTATAACCTTTACGGAGATTAACGTTTCAGGAATGATAACCAAATAAATGACATTCAAACTAAAAGAGCAACGTTTTACCTTTCGTAGATTTACGTATACAGACATATTTCAAGTTTAAACATGCATCAACTTAATAGCTACAAGTAGTTTTTTTGGAATATATTTCTAAGATATAAATGAACATTTTTAAAAACTAGAAATGTTGATAAAGTTAAACGAATTTTTGATTTCTATGTTTAAAATAAAAAGTAATAGACAAAAAAAAAAAAAAAAAAGTTATATGGGGTAAATTGATCAAGGTAAGCTGTTTTCTAAATAAAACTTTTTTTAAATTTTTACCCATTCAACGAAACTAAAATTTATAGTTTTTTATTATTTACTACAAAAAAAATTGTAAATGGTTTAATAGTGAGTTCCAAAACTTTGTTTAATGTTTGTGACTTTCTTTTTTTTGATAAGTAGGTCATACCAGAGTTGTTTTTAATAAAAAGTGTGAACAAAAATTTATATCATCTTAATATATAATTTGCTTACATTAAATTTGAGTAGACTTTAAACCTTATTGCTGCAATATAGCTACACTTTAGAAAATAAAAATAGAATAACTTAACAGTACTTTTTATGTTAAGATTTTTTATTAAAAAAATAGTCTGTAGGTAAAATAAAATAACTTTTTTATTTAAAAAATAATTTTATTTATTTTATTTATATTCCAGTGAAGTTACTTCACTAGGATCTTTTGTTAGCAAACAATTAAAACTATATTTTGAACAGTTAGTCTGTAGGTAGTCATATTTTAATATTTTAGCTACTAAAAATCTTATTAAAATAAATTGTGTTCAAAAACTTGAAAAAAAAAATTCAATTAGCCATGGTAGCTTTCAACCTGACTTAAAATTTACTTTAAAAAAACTGTTAAACTAAAGAGCAAGATAAGAATAACTATTGAGTTACATTAGAAATAAAAAACTTTTTTATTTACCAGAATGTATTATATATAAATTCCCAGTAGCATTAATAACTTAAAATTCAGTTATGAGATCTAGATTGTTATGTTCACTTTCTATCTAAAAAACTTTGAAAACTATGGTTAAACTATGCTTATAAGTATCTAAATCGTTGAATCTTGCTTAGCGACCAAGTTTTTTTAATGATATTACATAAAAACAGTTATAGCTGGTAATTTATTTTTACATAGTGATTTTTCTGGTTATAACAAAAAATTGCTATAAATGTTATTTCTACTATGTAGGTTTTATTTACTAGATTAGGGTATTATATCGACAATCATTTAAAAAATATTTGTTTAGTTTTAGTGAAATAAAATTGTTTATCTTAAGCTTTACGTAGAATCGAAAGTCAACAGAACAGTTCATATTTCTTTAGTAAAAGCTATTGGTTTGTCTATTTAGCAAAGTTTGTTGTTATTACTAACTCAAAATTTTTGTTTAAACAGAAGATAAATTAAAAGTTTAATGATTTAAAAGTATTTAATAGTACAGTGTTTCTCCCTAGCAATATTGTAAGTTATAACACTTCTTATTCAAATAATATTTAAAATCTTATACGTGAATACTCAGATAAAACGTTTTAGTTGTTTTACTTAACATCAGAAGTGTACAAAAAAAAATAGGTAATAAAAGTTAAGTATAATATTTGTTTCATACTTTAGTAGTTGATAGTTTTTGTATCTAAGATTTGAAAATTTTTTTGTTTGTTGAAAGATGAGAATCTAACTTTAAAAAATTTACGTATATCACAAAACTATTGTTGAGAACTTTAAAATTCTTTAGCAGAAACACAGTTATGTACATTAAAAATTTATTAATTACAACTTTCCAATTTTTTATAAATAAAATTAAAAGAAATGTATGTACTTCGTTAAGCTAATTGTACCTATTAATATGCGAAGCCTTTCAAATTTGATTTTTTTTCTTTAATTGTAAATTGTTGTCGTAAACTTTTAAACTTACTTTTTATTTAATTAAAATAAATGCTAAATAAAAAAACTAACTATTTATTTAATTAAGTTCTTGTCGACGTTGCTGGTGAGGCTTTTCGTCTAAATTAACAAAGATTTTTTTTTGTAAAAAATTGTTTTGTCTAAATATGGGTAAACTGTTATTTTCAAATTTAGAAAATTTTCATGCATAAGTAAGAGCTAAATATATAGGAATTTTTATTGTTATCACATTAAATCGAATAAAAGAAGAAAAATACTTTGCGGTTTTATCTATATATATATGCATAAATATTTCTTTAAATTCTTAAAATTTCATACCAATCATTTAAACAAAAAAAAAACACATGATTGGTTTACTTTCATACTAGTTTAAGACATAAAGATGTTGTGTTTTTGTTTGGTCGATATATATTTGTTTACCGTGTTTAAAGGTTTAACTCTATTTGTTAAGCCTTTTTTCAATCTAGTACAAATTCACCTGGTAAAACAGTATTACAGTGTAAAACATAGCATGTATAAATTGACATAGAACTATTTAAAAGGAGTTTTGAGAGTTTTCGTAAGCCAAAAAAATGTGTTCGTTAACCGAAAAAAAGATGATAATTTATCAATAATTTATTTTGATGGCATTTATGTCTTAAGCCCTTTGTCGTTAGAAAACTTTAAACACTACTGTATTAACAATCCTTTCGTTTAAATGTATTAGTTCTTTTTTAGGGTAGGAAAGGTTAAATCAATTCTATACAAGAATAGTTTTGATTATAAATTCTGTCTTATTACTACAAAAAAAGTGCAGTTTTACTCTTTTTAAAAAAGGGCTTAAAGCGATAATGTTTTAGGATACTAAGATGCTGGTAAGTTTTTGATAGTCATTTTTGCTTGTAACGAAGATTTTTTAAATAAGAAAAATAATCATAAACTGTTGTAAAAAATAATAAACTAAAATTAACTTTAAAATTCTACCAAATGCATTATCTTTAGATTTTATCTTAACCGTGATGGTCAAAATTAAAAGATTTATTTGCAGTTAAAATGGTAGGAGAGACTACAAATGTGCTAATAGAAAGTTAGTCATAAAATATCTAAGAAAACCTGGTAATTAAATGTTGTTAAGGTACAACTATTCTCGTACAAAGTTTTAATGTTTTTAGTTTAAGTTTTATTATAAATTACTTACTACTTTACTAATATTCTATTATTGCATTTAGTTATTTTGAAGTACTATAAATACATTTATGTGTAAAATTTGTCAGACATATTTAACTGCAACAAATATGAAAACTATTTCTTAAATCAAATGGTATATAATTCATTTTATAATGGCTGCAAAATTGTACTTACGGTGTTTCATTTTTGATTGTTAATTTTAGTTTAAACAATAATAGTGCTTGTTTAATTTCATATTTTTTCAAAAAAAAAAAATTGTGCATAAAAAATTATATTTGTTTAAAATACAGCTTACAATTTTAATATTTTCAACATTCATATTTGTTGTTAGAGTGCGGAAAATAACTATTCAGGTTTTTTTTCTTAATTAATTTTAATGTTCATATTTTGTTAAAATATAGACTGATATTTAATTGTTTTTATTTTATAAAATTTATGTAAGTGCTATAAACCATTTTGAGTTTATGAGACTTATTTTAGATTTTTAACAAGAAACTATATTTTTTTGGAAACATAGCTTCAAAAAAATTTCGTTACAACATTCAATTTATAAATTCATATAGATTCATAGAAATTTAAGATTAAAGTAATTTTTAACTCAAAACAAAACTTTATAAGTTAAAAGTGCTAAAATCACTTCTTGTTTACTATAAAAATGAGTCTAGTGCTCTATAACGTCTATTATCAACGTTTTTACAACAGGAACTAAAAAAGCTAATATATTGCCTTAAAAAAGTTTTTAACTTTAAAAACAGTTTCTGCAATTTGCTAAACTTCATTTTTTTTCTTTTACATTTGGGAACACTATAAACCCGTTCTAAAGCTTTTTGTAAATATTTTTGGATTCATTTATTTAATAATTTCTGAATAATATGCAAATAGTAGGCGTTTCCACGTTTTAGCTTAATAATTTTGTATATTCAAGTAGGCTAGCAGTAATTAAAGCTGGAAATGTAAATTACGAACATTTCTGTTTTTTGATATAGTTTTCATGTAAATCTTCTAGAACAAAAAACGAAAAAAATAGTATAAACTTTAAACTTAAAAGTTCAAAATATCATGTTAGTGAAAATAGTTTCCAAGTTTGCTTTATAGTTTTCTTTAGTTATTTTTTGAATCTATACACATTTGATTTATTACTTAAGTCTGAAATATTGTTTTCATCTATGTTGGTACAAAGCAGAAAGTTAAGATCTAAATATAGAATTTTACTATTTAACTATATGAACTTAAAAAATAATAAATAAAGTTTAGTTTTAGCAAATACTATACAAGATTATTGAGTTGATAACTATCAAAACTGAAAAACTGTAAGAAGTATTTTTAAATAAAGTCCATTTATTGTAAATAACACTTAAGTAAATAAAAATAGTTTTTGTTACAATTTTTATGACTTAAGTTTGTTGTTTTACTTTTTCTAGTTTTGTAAAACTAAAAAAAAAAAGATTGTTGTGAACAATTAATTTTTTTAAATTCACTCAAAATCATTAAAAAACATTTCAATACGAAGGTATTTCTTGAACAGGTCAAAAAAGTTTATTTAACCAAGAAATTTAAAAAAATTAGCAGCATTCAAAAAATTTGACCTTAAACATGAACTTTGGTTTTATCAAAACGTGTTTGCAGAATGCGTTGCATAATTGCACAAAACATAATTATATCGTAATTTATCATATAAAATACCATTTATTTTTGTTGTTTATTGTACAATTAAGTTTTAAGATGAAGACTTGAGTTTAATTTTATAGAACTATTAAAAGTTTAAACTATATTCTCATCGATTTAAATAAAGATAAGCAAAATAAAAACAAAAAAATATTACAGACAGTATAAGATGAGTTTTAATCCTATTGTTTTGATTGGTTATCGCAGTTGTTTTCATTCAACACACTTAAATCTGTCACTTTTGCGATGCAATATATAAACATAAGAAACAATTTGATAAGTGTGTTAGTTTGTATGCGCAGATATATTATAAACTCTAGTTTAGCAAAAAAAAATCTGCATCGACTAAAAAAAAATATTAAGAATGTTGTGTAACTTACTTTGCAATAAAAACATTGTAAACAAACTTTTGTTGGTTGGCTGACTGTTGATTGAACGATGCCTTGCGTGAGATCAGGAAGCGTGAAACGACAGTGACTAAACTGAACTTGTTGTTAGTTGTGAGCAAGTAAACAAAGAAAAAAACTCAGTAGAAATATATAGCAATTACTCAACTAAATAGTATAGATTTCATTTAGCTTGAATTAACATCATGCAGGTTATTATTAATTAAGTATTCAAGTTCAAACGTGTATTTAAAGTTGGCATGCAAATGCTTTTGATGTTTGCTAGCAGATTAAATTTGTGTACTGCATATTTCTTAACCTTTTTGCTACTACATTTTATTGAACAAGTTTTCAAGCATAGTCACATGATTACAAAAAGTATTTTTGTTAAATATAAACTATAACTTTTATAGAATAGAAATTGTGCCCTTTTTTTAAATATTTTAAGACTCTTTTGATATATTTGTGCAACAGTTTCTAGAAACAATTACACCTATAAAATTTCTTCACATTTGTTACAATTTTTTTAAAGATACATTTCAGATCCAGATAAAAATTATATATTTTTGGTATAACTTTATAACAGAAAAAATTAAATGGAAATAAACTTAGATTCTATTGCCTAAGGCATAACTTAAAATTTTGAAAAATTTACAACTATAATTTCTCTCAAGCAAATAAATCTTTTTCACGCTCTCTCTTATCATTTTAAGCTAATGTCAAGTCCACAATATTTTATTTTTGTAGTAGCTTTTGAGCTAGCGAGTACTTATGTTAACATGTTTAATAATTCTAAGTCATCATGCGCTAGTTTATAAGTATAAAAGTACTAAAGCTTTAAAAATGTTCTTTTTTGTAGTAATAGTTGCTTATTTGTTTCACAGACGTGTTTTAGTTCGTATTCTATTTAAATCAAATATTTTTTGTAATTTGAATTAAACTAGAAGACGAAAGATAACTAAAAAAAACTGGAACATTAAAAAAGAACATGTATTTGTCAACGAAAAACTTCGTTTATTTAATCCTAATAGTTTTGTCATTTCAATATTACACCTTACTAGAAGTGGAAGCTCACAGCTGTGGTGGTTGTGACACAAGCAAGTGCAACAAAACCATTTCTTGCCCAGGCTCAGTGGTGAAGGACAACTGCGGGTTTGTTTTAGTTACAATAAAATTCTTAACCAAAGTTGAAAATCAAAAGTACAATAAAAAATCGGCTTATTATTTTTGAAACTGGCGTGATTCGTAGTCTCAAGTTCGTTGACATGAATTACATGTGAAGAGAAAGCAGAACGGAATAAAAAGAACAACGCATGTCAACTAGTTGTGCTGAGATAAGTACAATAGACTTCCGGTCTACAAATTGGTTTATGCTTTTAAAATTAAGAATACCGACTAGTTGTCACTATTTTTATCGTTTATACGGGATTTAAAGTTTAAAAATAAGTGTTTTTGTTTCAAGTTAATAATAAACCAACTAAAGTAGATATCAAAAGAGTTAATAAAAGTATTAAACATTAGTATCATTTTTTTTATTATTTGTGGTTTAAAATAATGTTTTTTGTTTAACAATTTATTTTAAATTTAATGTTTAAAAAGTTCGTAACCTAATTAAGTAAGTTTTATGGGTATTTATATGTACTTTAATTTTTATCGGGTAACATTTTGTCCAACAAATAAAGGAATAAAAACAGAAAAAAGTAAGCAGCTTGGCTAGAACTGTTTAAAAAAATTAGTTTTTAAGCAAAAGTATCTTCTTTACTATTTAACTTTGATTCAAATTTAAGTATGATAGTTAAACAACTTTTTTTAAAAACTTGCGACAGCTAATTACAGTGGACGACACTTTTTCAAAAACACTCAAACATTACACGCAATGTTTGCCGACGAACTTGTTAGAATAAAAGGAATTATTTAATTGTCACTTTTACTACAATTCAGTCTTTTAGTTTTTTAAAAGTTTTTTGTTCATAAATTATATCTTAAAACATAAAACTGATACACTTACTCAAAACTTAATCAAAACTTCAAGTAATTAATTAAAACCTACACCTTAGCGACTGAATAAACTACATTTTGCCTCACAAATTGAGATTTGTTTACATAAGAAGCTGATGAATACACTATTGTTTGCCCACAGTGTTGTTTTATAAATACTTTCAGTAACTTAATTTTATTAACTTTAAAACTATTTGTTTTTCTTCGATCAAAAAACGAAAAACAAGCTCTTTTTTAAAACACAAAATTATTACTCTGTTTAACTTTAACGTTACTTTTTAAAACACTTTAAATTCATTATAAATAATTAAATAACTCGAAAGCTTAGCTGATATTTTTATATAATTTTCAAAAATTATACTTATATTTTTAGAAATCTCCAAATTTTTTTATATTTATAAAACGGTTATTTAAAAAAAATGTTTTGAGTTATAGAATTAGAAAATTAAAAATAAAGCTTGTGTTTTTAACTATTGATATTTTATTATCTTAAAGGTCACAGTACAAATATGCTTCTTTAAAAAAAATTTATTAATAAGACTAATTTACTTTATTGTTATGTATCATTTCTATATAAAACAGGAACTATCTGTATATACATTAGTTTACATACATACTTATGTACAAAGGTGTGAGCTACACTCTGAAATGGTATTTGATTCAAAAACGTTTTTTGCAGTTGTTGCGACGCTTGTGCTAAGCAAGTTGGCGAGGAATGCCAAGATTCGTACCATTACAGCCTGAAAGGTAAATGCGACGAAGGACTCTTTTGTTATTACTCTTCAGGTGCTCTTGACCACAATGAGTGGGCTGCTGGAGTTTGCAGAGGTAAACGCTTAATTTTTCTAGCATTTAAAAAAATATTTGCATTAAAAGTACTACAAAATTTTATGTAGGTAGCTACCTTAACAGAACTTGATAAATTTAAAAGAAATTGTTATAATAACATAACATTTTAAAAAATATAAATATATAAAAAAAAGTTTCAGTAAGCCTAAGGATGTACTTATAGTTAACTGTTCCTTAATTTTCAAACTGATGTATCCAAAACTTTTATTTACTAGGTCTTTAAAATGTATATTTTAAATGCTAAAACTAACATTATAGTGCTTGTTTTATTTATAATCGACGACAAACAAAAACTGTTAGTCTATTCAAACTTATCGAACAAAATTGAAACGGAAACTTGTTTGGAGCCTATCTGTTTACGAAATATACAAAAAATCTATTCACCTAAACAAGTGTTTACAAGCAAACATCATTGTTCCGCTTTGTAACAAGTTAAGACTGACGCACGTGGCTGATGAAGTTTAAAAAGACTGCATTATTGGTCATATGCTCATTTACTCAAAGTTATCAAACTTGTACAATTATGTACGACAATTCTTTTTATACTGTGTATAAAAAGAACTGTTTTCTAATAAAAATAACAATTAGTTGTTTAAAGCAAAAGTAATTAAAAATAAAGCATTTTATATTTTAAAAACTCTTTTTAAATAAACATAACTAAAGTTGTTTGAAATTTTGTGGAGCTTTTTATGTTTAATTACTATAAAGCTCAGAATATTTAACTATTTAGTGAGCTTTATTAAGTTCTTAATTATAAATTTATGTGATAACTTTTGAAAGTACCATTGATATAACTAATAAGTTTTATAAATTTTTATCAGCTCTAAAAAAAAAAGTATGTGTAGCGTTTTTTTGTTAAAATTTATCAAAAATATTTTTGAGTGTTGATTAGATTTTCAACAAACATCATAATGGCTAGGTTTTTATAAGAAACTTAACAAATTACTGTGTTTCTTTTTTTTATTTTAAAATCTATAATTTACTTTATAAAACTTTTAAAAAGTCATATTTAAACTTTATTATAACATTTATATAAACAATACTGACAAAAAAAAATTAAATTTATGTAAGTTAAGAGTCTAGATAAATAAAAAGTTAAGTCGTCAAAGTAAAAAAAAAACCCTTTAAACAATGTAAATAGGTTAGTTTACGAAAAAATGACATTTAAAAATAGCAATAAAAAAACCATATTGAAATTTTTTGCGTTTATATATAAAACTTGTTGTACTAAATATCTAATAACTTACAACAGCGCAATTATTACTCGTTCCACGCACACCTTACCTGCCTTAATTATTTTTTGTATACTAACTTGACAACGGTAAACAGCTGTTAAAGGGTTTATTTTAAAACAGCATACAGCTGTTAGCTATTGAAAGACTTAGTAGTAAAAAAGGTGCCATAATACGTATGGAAGAGCTGAGCTTTTTCGGTAGCAGCAGCTTTGCACCCGCACTGCTTCGATTTCTCACTTGCGGTAAATAGCAAATATTTTCATTGTTGCACATGAGGCATTCGTTTCGAAGCCATTCAGTACCAGTCTCCAATTTTAAACTTAGTATATTTATCCTCTCCTTACTTACACACACAACACAATGCCTGTAATTTCATGTTGAACGCAACTCTGCCAAGGAAACCAAACTAATTCGCAGGCGCTCACAGAAACGCTCTTATATCCGACTGCTGTACAACGACAATTTGTTTAAAGTTATCTGTTTTTCGAGCGTACGAGGCCTTCGGGCTAAATAAAAGCTTTTTTCTTGGGTAGCAAGTTAATTACTAGATCGTTAGATTAAGTAAAAGTAAATAGCTGCAAATACTTTACATTTTTAAGTAGCTGGTGCGCTTCACAATATATACCTACTGTTTTATTAGCGAAATCTATTGTGTTTCTAGCGTAACGCTTACCTTACAAACTAATAAAAAAGGTCTTTTTTGTCTTCTTAAGTTTTTTTTTAGTTTTAGGTCTTAAAAAACAACCTAATTTTTATTAGAAACTTTTTATTAGAAAACTTTGGTTTTTAGTAACATTTAACTTTACTATTAATAATAGTAGTACGTTTGTGATCAATAAAATAATTAAATTAATTATTGAAAACTAAGCTATAAAATTAAATATGAATAAAAATTTGGTTAAACGTTTTTTTAGATTTTGTAGAATTAAAACAAAAACATATTTAAAATTATTATTTATTTTAATAATTTTTTACATAAGATACCCTTCGTAACCGAAATAAAAACTTTAATATAAAAGTAGTTATTATTATTATGTTTTGTTGTACTAATCTTAACATTTTTTAGCTCATTCACTATTTTTTAAGTATGCATTCCTTTTACACTGATTAGTTTTAAACTATAAAAAGGATGCATAACTTTTACCATGTTTATTACTATGCTCGTATTAAAAACACTTAAACTATTGTATGAGTTTTATTTGAGTGATGTGTTTAAAAAGATTTTAAATAATCATTTCAATTATTTAAATAAATAACAAGTCGCTATAATTAGCAATAGACATTAGGAAACACATAGAAAAATTGCTTTCAAACTACTTTATAGATATTAAATAGCTTGAAGAAAATTTTAGTTTTATAAAACATGTTAAAAAACGCATTTGTTTTAGAAAGCAATCCAGACTGCAAAGATGTAGTATGTGAAACTGATATTACTGAAGATTGTCCTTACGCTTCATCAAGATACTACCATTACATCGAACAGGGCGCTTGTTGTCCAAGATCTAGCAGGTGTGTTTGTGACGAAGTTTGTCCGAAAAATATAGAGTGTCCAGAAAATTTACGCCCATTCTTAATTAAAAAAGGGACAGGAAGATTGGAGTCGTGTTGTGATCAGTACGAATGTAAAAGCAAAGGTCAGCAGTTTTTTCTATCTCGTTATAGTAATTCTTAAGCTTATGTCTTTAAGTAATCCATTTTTTAATTTAAGTTTATTTATTTTGTAAAAAAATTAGATTTAGTTTGTTAACAAATGATAATTATAAAAAAGACTTCAAATGTTCTTCAAAATTGTGTGTGTTGTGGGAATGCCCAGAAGATAGTATTCATGATTTTGAGCCTGATCAGGGCGAAGCGTGTTGCCCAATTCCTACTGATCGGTTAGTTGCTGCATGATTAGAACTCGAATATCTTTATTTTAGTAAAGTTGTATAAAACTTAAAATGGAAACATGAAATAAACTTGAAAAAAAAACGTTATTAATAAAAACTAACAAAATAAAGCAGTTTAAAATTTTAACTTAAAAGTTATATTTTAAATGTTTTTTATTTTCAAACATAGAACTTAACAATAGCGTGAAATTGAATTTTATAGTTTTTTTAAAACTACAGAGAAAAATTATTTGCCAAAAAATTTTACTAGATTATAAATTTATCGGTATCGTTTGATGTTGCAGCAACAGCAAGCTCATATGCTGACTCAAAAACGAGTATTTTTAGGTGTGCAGCTTAAGCACGTTAAACATGCTTTATACATAAACACGTAATTTTTTTTTTAACTATTTTCATTTTTATCGTCTATTCTAAGTCTTTAAACTATAGATTTTTTGTATTTTTTTTCATAAAAGATTAACGAAATATATTTAATTTTGTTTATACAACTTCATATGTGTTAGTTATGTCTGTTTATATCTTTTTATGAGCTTTTTTAAAAGAAAAACTTGTTAACTCTAAAGTGTCTTAACTTTAAGAAAAAATTATTCACGCGTACTAATTAAACTGTATTAAACTGACTACTTAAACTTTTTAATCAGTATAAGAAATATTAAGTTAATAAATTGAAAAGGATGTGTGCTTGTGACCCAGACAACTCTACTTTGTGTCCTGATAAAGATATAATTTGTCCGCATGGAACTCAACACTATCTTACCCATCGCAGAATAGCTGCAAAACCAGGGTACTGCTGCAACAAGAAAGAGTGTTTAGAAAGTCAGTTTGCATAATATATTTTTGACGTCATAATAATATAGCAGACTTAAAAGTATGCATTCGCATGTATTTAATTTACTATGATGGTTTGTTATGACATGATTTTATTAGTCGTCTCAAGGATATTTTTAAATTCTGCTAAAAAGAATAAAATGCTTCCAATTGTTTACTTAGTTAAATTACTTTTAAGATTGAAATTTTTAATCTTTAAGTTATGATGACAGTGTTTCTGAATTCTTATAAAGTATTTTATGTCAATTACATTTTAAATAGCATTATAGTATATTGAAATTTTAACTTAGTCTAAAATTTTATAGAAAACAGCTATAAGAAAACATGGTTTTTTCAAACATAATTTTAAGTATAGTATAAGGGTTTAATTTATTTTCCATAAAAATTAATTAGTTCATAACACAAACAAAACTATTAAAACAACGAAACAATATCAGTAATTATTTAAATGCCAACTGATTTATCTTTAATTTTAGGATGGTGTAGTTACAAAAAAGTTTAAGATATAAATATTTTTAAAAATTTAAAAAAATTTAGATCTTATAGTACGTTTAAGTTAAACAAATTCAAATAATGATATTAGTTTTTTCAAACATAGATGTTTATAGTTTTATTTCAACAGGTAAACCAGAATTTTTAGGATGTCTAGTAAATGACTCTGTAGTTGCACACGGAGGAGTCTATTACAACCTGGATAGTTGCTCTGTCCACGAATGTGAAGACGGTTTACTTAAAACATACCAATATCATTGTCAGAGTAAAAAATGCATAGACGATTTTGACAAAGTTTGCTGCAAGCGGTGTAAACCAACTGAGTTTGAAAGCATAAAAGTTCCGAGTAAGTTATGACGGTTTTATAAAAAATACTAGTTAGTAATAGTAAATGTTTTCTAGTAATAACCTATGGTATTGGTGTATTAACATGATATTTTACGTAGCATTTAGTACTAAACTCTCTTTTAGTCTTTTAAACTAGCTAAGACTTTTAAATAAATAAAACATAACTTAGATATGATAAATAAAAAAATCACCATTGATGTAATTTTTTTTCGGAAATGAATTGTTTTTTAGTTTTCGCATGTCCGTAACTGTTTAATAAAACCTTAATTTACTACACATACTATAGCTTTTGCCGATAATTGTTTAGACTTAATTAAATAAAAGAATACAAATATATTAAATAAAGAAACAAACTAGTTTGTTTTCTTTGTTATGGTTTCGTTAGTAAGGTTGAGATTCTTGCAAACTCGTCAAACTTTATTATCAGTAGCATTTTACAAATTAATAAAAACTTTTTTAATTCTTATTTTATGATTTCTGTTTTGTGATTTTTTTTTGAGCTTTTTTTCTTCCCAATCCAATATATAAATATATATCTTAGTAATTATTTCTTTTTTTAGGTCAACATAAACGTTGGGTAATAGTTCTTAGTAGGCTAAATTCAGATGTTAATAGGAATTTCTTTTTTGTTTTACAAATGTTATCATTTAAAGCTTAGAATAACTATTTAGCTATTTTAGTTTTAAAAATTTGGCCTTAGTACGTTGATGTATAAGATTTTAAAATTATATTAAAATATAACAATGTACTTACGCTGTAAACTTTATCAAATTTAAAACAATAAAATTGTAGTAGCATTTCATCTTAGTAAAAAGTATTTTTATAACGTAAATAATATTTATCTGTATTCAAAATGTTATTTGTATTAGATAATAATCTTTTATGTCAAAATAGCAGTTTATTTTTGTATGAAATAAATCTTAGTAACCGGTTAAATACTTACTGTTATTTTTATTGTTTTATTTTGTCTGTATTATAATTTGTTTATTTTAAATATTGTTTACAGTGGATTTTATAAGTTTTCTGTAAAGCTTAACTTTTATGAAAGTTGGAATACAAGCATTGCATATAATTTTTGTGTTGTTATAATAACTATTAATTATTTCTAAATAAGTTAAGTTTGATAAAAAATATATTATAGTTTTTTGAATCGCTTATATAAACAAAAACCAATTAAGCGACAAGAATTTTGAAAGTTCACTGATCATACAACAGTTTAATTGTGTTGTTTAGTTATAAAAAATAATTCTTTTACTTTTGTGCTTAAAATTGGCACTTTTTATGTAGAATAAATTTACGTGTTTTCATTCAAGCGCATAAGTCTTAAGTAAAATTAGATGTAAAATTATTGCTATTTTTAACTTTTATTTTAAACTTAATATAACCTTATATAAGCTTGTCGTAAATAGAACAATAATAATAAATAATTATATATTTTTTTCGTTTATGCCGATTATTTTCTTTAAATGAACAAAAACATAAGTTTAGGAAACATCAGATAGTTTTAAACTATGTACTTTTGTAGCAACTCAAACAATTATGTTAAGTTTTACATAGTAGTTAGTTTGCATAAATATTTTAAGTTTTTTAATAAATTGAAAATTTAAGATGTACATTTGTAAATAGTTTAATACGTCTGAAAAATATAGAATCGATGACCTAATTATTAAGGTAAATGGTATTAAAAAAATGAATTTACAAAATGGTAAACAAATAAAAGCTATATATTTATTGAACAGAGTCTGCTGTAAGATGTAAACACCCGAAAGACGCTTTACGAAAAGTCGATTTTGGTTTCAGCTATACAAAAAAGTACAACTTAAATTGTGAATTTTGTATTTGTACTGAAGAAGGAAAGTACAACTGTAGTTACAATTACTGTAACACAGGTTAATTTTTTAAAATTGGTTTTTTTTACAAATAAAAATAATATGATACAATTTCATTAAAGTTTGTTTTTTTGTCAAACAACTTCAATTTTTCAAATTTACTAATTAAACCAATAAAAATTAATAAAAGTTAATTTATCATTACGGTTGAAACAACTAAACCAATGTCTTTTTTTCTAAATTATGCTAAAGTTTAGTTTATTAAAATATTAAAAAAAAACTAAGTATATTTTTCTTATGACAAAAGCCATTTTTTACCTAAGCATTTCTTTTAAATACCAAAGAGTCTGGTACAAACTTATCAAAACAAATTACGATTATTTATATTCGAAAAGTTTACATTAGTTTATTAACTTTAACTCCTTGAAAAAAAAAAAGTTTTTAGTTTTCTTTTTACATTTTTCTTAAACTTTATCTACTTTGAAACTATTTAAACTTTTATCAATATAAAATATTTCAGACCACTGCACTGGTGATGTTGGATGGCAGTATGAAAGTTGTAACAAAAAATGTGCTAACAATGACGACTATTACGTAAATGATTGTGGGTTCTGCGCATGTAAAAGTAAATTTGCTTCTACTGCTACATAAAACAGTAAACTACTTTCAGTAATACTAGTTTACTTTATAGATTTTAAAGCTTTTTAATTGATGTACAGTTTAAATTAAAACTTATATTTATTTATTGCTAAAAAATTTTTTAAGATGTTCTGTAAAGAAAAATACTTTATTAAAAGAATAATTATTGGCACACATAAAAAAAAAGACTTTCTTAAATTTAATTATGATCAATATTTATTATATATACATGGGAAAATTAATAAAATTTTTGATAAATGATTGCTTAAACAGATAAAACATTTAATGTTAAACTAAGCTACTTAAACTAGTTTATACTTTAATATTATCATCTAGTCTATAACATACAAGAGACTTTAAAATCCTTAAACGAAACTTAAGCTGAAGAAATGAATCAGAAAAAAGTTTTTTATTTATTCTAAAACTCACTTTTTAAACAAAAAAACTATAACGAATTTTTATTCGGAATAAATAAGTTTTATAAGGCTATTTTTATAAACGCCCTGTTTAATATTTCTTTAAAAGTTAAGCAGTATTTTACTAGCTCAATTTACTATCTAAATTATATCAAATATTTTAGAATGTACAAAGCTACACTATATTTTATTCGGTTTGTGGTTAGCTAACTAACACGCACGCATACTTTTCATTTACCGAAAACCAGTTAAAATATAAGCTAGTTTTGCATTATGTAACTTAAACTACCAATGATTGGAATTTGTATTTACACCTACGTACAGTTTTATCTAACTATAATTTTCAAATAACTTGATTTTTACAAGTTAAAAGTCTTGTTGTAACTAAAATTATAATTTTTTTAGAAAACTATTTAAGTTTACAAAAGTGTAATCGTTAAGTGTTAATAAATTTTATCTACAACACAGAATAAAACTGGTATTTAACATATCTTTAATAAACTAAATCGTTTGAGTTAAAAGATAAAAAAATAAGGTTTTTAGCAATTTGTATTTTTTTATTATGTCTAATTCGTACAATTAAAAATATTTGAAACAGTTAAAAAACAAGGTTTAAAAAAGGAACAAGGAACTTTTTCAGTATTTTATGTAATTGATATCTAACTTTTTATGTCAACACTTTTTAACTTATGTTTTATTTTCAGTATCTTAAATTTACTTAGTCACTTAACATTACTATAACTGTTTTAAATAGGTGAACGGAAACCAAACGGACTTGAAATCATTGAAAATGCATGCCCAGCTCTAAAAAAATGCAACCTAAAATGTCCGCGAGGATTTGAATACGATCAAATGGGTTGTCGTAAATGCAAATGCATCCGACTTAGGGGCAAAAAGTGTAAAGACAGAACTTGCGATAAACAATGTGCATTTGGATTTAAGTTAGTTTTACGAATTTTAATAAAATAAGAACTATTGAAATTACAACCAATTTTATTAAAAACTAAGTTTATACTCTTAAAAGGAACTATCCAAAAGCTGTTTTTAAACTTACCTATAATCTTTTAACTAAGTTTTTACCAAAACTGTTATAAAAACTGTATGTATTTAAATTAAAAAGTTTTCATTATTATTATCTTTGCAAAAAACGTGTGTAAAACTTTATAAAACTTTAGTAAGAAACTTCAAAACATAACATTGATTTAGAAAAAAAAATTAACTAGTTATCGTATTTTTTTCAGTTTTGATTGCATTTTATTTATAATTTTTTTATCAAATAATAAGCGGATATGTATTATCAGCATACTTATTAAACGTATTATTTTACGTTATTCGAAGATAAGGTTTGTATTTTACCAGATAAAAAAAAAACTTTTTTTGATAAAGTAGAAATCCTAGATTGTTTTTAATAGACAGACTTGTAAAAAGTACTTCTACACTTAATTGTTTTTTTTTGTTTAATTAGAATAATTGTAGAATAATTGTTTTTATGCATTTTTTTTTTATAGTTTAAGCTTTAAATTTCTATTGATAAAAAACGTAATATGTCTTAATTTAAACTGCGTATGATAAATACTTTTAATGAACATATGGAAGTCTTTTATTTTTATACATTCAACGAGAAATTTTTTTAAAGTTCTGTTTGTATTAGTTTTTTTATGTATATAACTTTTAAATGCTTTATCTTTTTTAGGTATTTTTTCTTAAGTTGCAAAATTTATTGAGAAGTACTAAAAAATTACAACAAGAACAGAAAACATCAAAATTAAGCATATATTAAAAAAAAACAACAGTTCTAAAAAAAAACATACATTTTATTTACTTTCTGTTTTACTTCAACAAAATTTATTTTTAAAAGCAAATGGTGATTGTTTAAATTGAATAAAGGTAATTTTGATAGTTATTAGTTTTTAATGTTTAGACTTTTTCTACAAGATAATATTTTTTGTTACAAATCTATGTTCACAGAAAAGTAAAGAGTTGTCAAAAATGTAAATGCCTCGAATGTCCAGGAATAAGAAACTGCCCTAAAAACTGCAAGTTTGGAAATAAAAGAAACGATTTTGACTGTCTGACTTGTGAATGTGAAAGTTAGTTTTAGCCTGATTGATAAATAATAGTCAAGCTGTCTTTACAATAAGCACCTTTAATAAAAGCAGGTTTCAATTAGACAGTAAAAATAAATTTAAATTTTTATATGTTGAAATTTAGTAGTAAAGAAATCAATTAAAATCTTACAAGCAACAGTTACAAATCTAATTTTACTTAAATTTAAAGTTTAGTTTAAAAGTAGGTACTTTTCAAGCGGGAAATATATATATTTAATGTTTAATTCAATTTTCATAACTAACAAAAAAAATTATAAAAACAATATGCTTATTAGTAAAGCACATAAAGGTTTTATACTAAAAATATATTAAAGTATATGAGACCTAAAAATATTAAAAATGATTTTAAATGTTAAACTGACGAACAATTAACTAAAAAATCAATCGAAAAAAAAAGGTAGCATAGGGATGTAACTTTCATATGTTTTATTTAATGTTTAAAATTAACTAATGTTTGAATACAGTTGATATTGATTACATTAATTAGATTTAGAAGACATTGGTCCTGTCTCGATTGTAGCAATTTTGTTTATCCATTATATTTTAATTGTATGTTAGACTGTTAATAAAATACTAAATTCAGCAACTATTAATACAGTAATTTTGTTTAATAATTTTTTCCCAATGTTAATGTTTAAAGCTCATTTCTATTAACTATTAAAACTAAAGTTTTTATCAAGTAAAGCTTTTACTTAGCAAAGTGTTGTGTGTTGCTTTTTAATTGATTAGTATTTCTTTCTTAGAAATTAAGATTTTATCAGTAAAAAACCTTTTTTACAACTCAAAACAGCTTAAGTATATATGTGGTGTGTAGTTTGATGACCGAGAGTTCTTTTTTTTGAAGGACTAGTTAAAAGTGTCGATTTCTTTAATGTTCTTTAAACTAAATTAGACCAATGCCAACTTTTATTGCATTATAGACAGAGTATCACTAAACTAAATATTGTATATTTTAAATAAAATACGTTTAATGTACAAAGTTATTTTTTAATTTCTATAAACTAGTCCTTTACGATTTTAAGTTCACGTTGATTCTACTTTAAACTTTGTTGACATTGTGACAAGAAAAACACTTTTGTTTAAAAAACTATAGAAGAGTTTTCTTGAGTGCTTTAAAAAAATCAGATAAATTAAAAAAAATTATAAAAGCAAAGCTGAGGAAGCTTTTTAGTAAAACTTTTTTTAAAGTTATAAACTCTCGGTTATATATAAATCAAAAATTATATTAATAATGAAAATTAAAATGAAATTTTAGCGAAATTTATTTTTAAGTATAGTTTCTACAAATTGTATAAATTACAATTGAATATATTTCTATTATTCGGTGAACAATTTTTGATTCTTTCTAAGGAAGCTTTATTGTATTTAGCAGACAGAAACGAAGTTCCTTTATATGACAATCAAGTTCAAGCTGGATCTTGCGTAGATAAAAAAGGAAATAAAAGGCAGGGTGGAGAAAAATGGACAGAGGGTTGTAGAAATTGCTTATGTGGAGGAAATAAAATTTACTGTGAAGCACTGAAATGCCCTGTTCCTGAATGCGATAATCCCGTTTCGTCGAATGAAAAATGTTGCCCATACTGCCCAGGTTTGAATTTTAAATGCAGTAACAACTAAAGTATCAGCTTGAAAGATTTAAACAGTAAAAGTTTATAATCTCATAGTATAAGTCAATTTCATAAATGATGATTCAATGACAGTAGACGACGTTTACTTGTACTTTAATTGTTTTCATAGGAGCTTTCTTTTATTTACATAAAAACCTTTTAACTAAAAGTCTAAGCGCCATAAAAGTTCGTTGTACACTTTTGAGTAATAATATAAAAAACGCACAATAAACAATAGTTATTTTTAAGTTAGTCTTGAGTAAAATGGTTTAGATTACACTGTTAAACACCGGTGTTTGAATTAAAATCAAAATATTCAAGGTATTCACACATTTTTAATCAGTATACAGCTTAAATTTATAACTAAATATGTTACACAATGCATAACTAAATAAAAAAAGATTTTTGTTTGTTAACTGAGTTATTTCGAAAGAAAATACATCTCTTAAAAAGTAATAAATACATAAAGTAAAAAAATACGAAATCTAATAACTTTAAAAAAATCATTCAGTTGCTAAATATGTAAAGTAGCCAAAAAAAGTTATATACTATTTTTATTAAAAAAAAAAGTTTGGTTTGTCAAACTTTTTTGTTCATATGTATTTATAAACAATAAGGCATCCTCAAATTTAAATGGTCATTTCCTTTTTTGTCTTTTCAATTTTCTTATTTTCATTCTAAATAATTATGTTTAGTTTTTACTAAGTTGATTTTTTTGTTTATCTGATTATGTTCTTTGTTATTAAAATACTCAACTAGATTTATGACTACATATGGTGATTGAACAAGTCTTTAATTGTAGAACAGTGACTAATATTTTGTTAAATAAGATTTATCAAAGATTTGTTTTTTTTTTGCAGAAGCAGGTGCAATATCATTAATTTCAGAACCATTAAGTTGTTTGACAAATGAAGGAGGTGTAAAACAAGAAGGTTCTACTTGGAGTATTGATGAAGGATGTACATCATGTTTATGTTTCAGAGGAAAAGTGATGTGCACCTACCGTGAGTGTCCTCCTCTTCCATGTAAAATAACCGAAATTAAAAGAGGAGATTGTTGCAGAACGTGCTCTGGTAAAAACACACTTATGCGTAGAACTTTATCTTTTTCTTCTGTTTGTTAATATAGAAATACTTTATCATTGAAAATTTAATAGATGATATTTAAATTCAATTGAAATTTATAAAACTAAAATAAATTAAAAACTAAGTTAGCTTTAGCAATGCAAAATTAAAAAAATAAAAATGTGTATTGTAATTTATATGTTTTTAAACAAAAGTACTAAACCTAAAATTGTAAAGAACAATTTATTTTTTTTATATAAGGTAATTTAAACGACTTCTTACAGACTTAACGCCAGCAATAAATTCAAAAGACCTTTTACGGTTGGGAAAAAGCTCTAGACCACGTAGCAATATGTATTGTCATGATAACGCGAAGCGTAGAAAAGAAGTTAACGAGCTATGGAAGGAAGATGAGTGCATGTCATGTGTTTGTGTATACGGATACAGAAGGTATTAATGTGCTTATATTACCAATGAGATTTTAGAGATATTTTATATTCCATTGGACAAGTGGTCTTCACGGTATGCATGAAGTTTGTTTTGGGTTGTAAAAATAATCATTCTTAAACTTACTCTAGAAATTCTGATCATTTTATGATGAAGAGCAAAAATAGTCCTCGGCATATTTTTTTGGAGGTTTTCAGTTTTGTGTGCACATTATTTTTTATGTTCAAATTTAGTGTGCACAGATTTCAATTACCGTGAAGACCACTGCATTAGTCTATTACATTAAAATAAAACTTCAGCTTTCGACATAGATTGCGAGAAATCATTTTTATATACTAATAAAGCTATATAAATTTTTAATACAATAAATATTTTATTTTTAAATTTATTCTGTTTTCAATTTATATGATTTAATCACAACTCTACTATTCAGATGTTTTACGGAAAAGTGTGCCGTAGACCTCGATTGTGATGAACCTGTCGTTCTTGAAGGTGAATGTTGCCCTCGTTGCTTATCAGAGAAGCAGAAAAGTACTTGTAAAATCTCCAACAAAGTAGCTACAACAACAAGGCGCAAAAAATCTGATGATTCTGGGGTGGTGACGCTGAAAATTCCAAATCAAGTTGACCTGGATTGCAAAAATTGTACCTGTGTCGCTGGAAAGCCGTTTTGTGGAAAACCAACATGCCCAGATTTAACAGAAGTTTGTAAGCCGGAAGAAGGAGGTAGAATCGTTGAGGACGAGGAGTCTTGTTGTCCCATTTGTGAATTTGTTCCTGTCACACCTGCGACAAATAACACAGTAGTGTTTATTGAAGACACGCAACAGTCTATCACAAAAAATTTAAATGTAATTACTGACGCAGCTGTTATGACATCTCAAAAGGTGAAACCTGCACCATTAGACACATTTGACAGTAACAAACTAGATTTTGTCAAAGTTACACTTCAAAAAGAACAAGAAGAAGAAGAAAGTAAGAAGAATGACCCCAAGTTAACTGTCGTTGTCGTCATCCTTTCCCTAGTAGTAGTTGGTGGTATACTGACAACAATTTTTAGTGTTTGGTTAAAGAGAAATCATCTCAAGCCTAAACAAAAAAAAGTAAGATTTAAATTCATATGTGTTTAATGTTTTCATTATCATTTGTTATTGATAAAGTAATTAGCATATTAAAGCTAATAGTTTACAACCTTATTCAAGCTTACATTACTTTTATGGTTCTTTAAGGACATATGAGAAGCAGAGGTTTTTTTTAAAGTGAATTAATTCAGCTTTTATATAAAATACTAAAGTATGAATTATACAGTACTGCAACAGTCTAAGAGATTTTAAATAATTTAGTTTAAAACTTTTTACTGTCGTTTAGAGAAGATGTAAATTTCTGTTGTTTTACTTTTTGGATAAAAAATTATTAATATTAAAAGAATAGATTTTTTTATTTTTTTTTAATCAATATAATTTAAAAATTGGTTAAATAAAAAACTTATAAAAGGTTTAGGCTCAGATAAAAAATTAGCTATAAATTTTGAAGTCAAGTTCTAATCTTTAGACTAGTTTTAGTAAATTACAGTATAGTTATAGAACTAACGTCTGCTATAGAATAGCTATTTCTCTTAAGTTAAAACAAACTACCTTAGTTATAGTTTTAGCTTGTTAATTTAGTTTTGGTTTTTGTAAAATACACATAAAAAAACAGCTACTTTGTTCTTATTTTAAATTTAGTTTGTTTTACAATAACAATTTTCTTTTTTTTTGTTTTGAGTTTAACACAAACCGTGCTTAAATTCAATAATGAAATAAAATTTTCTGTTCAGATTAATGAATATTTTATTTAAATAAAACACCTTTGCAGGAAGCTCCTAACCCCTATCCCGACATACGCGCGCACATGGTTGGCACCAGTGAGCCAGTGTCGTGTTTATAACAAATAAAATCATCATAAGTAAGATGCAAGAATAGGCAAAATTTTCAAAAATCACTTCCAATCACAATTTGTGTCCTGCTAATCGCTGAAAAAACGAGGAAGCAGACCGCCAAAACGACTAGAATTAATAAAAATCATCATTTCTTTTTATTTTTTAGTGCTCTTTTTTGTTTTATTTTTTCGACTGACGACGTAGAAGTATGACGTCATTATGACAAAACTCGTTTTAACGTCGCTACTGAACAAGAATTGTTTGTGTTTATCTTTTTACTTAGTCTGCTGATTTTGTTGTTGTAGTACGTGGTCTCTTTCCCCTTTAACAATAGAACTTTTTTGATTAAAAACTTAAGTAAAAACTCATTTGTGCTCGGTGTAAAAAGATTATGCTTTTTAGTTTTTAACTTTTTTTTTCTTCGCATTTAGTTCGAACTTTACCAGTATTAACGTTTTTCTATTGGAACAAATTACACACTGTTTGCTTTGAAATAATGTGCTTTTTAAAGTAGGTTAAATGATTAGATAACTAGACTGCTTAATATTTCAGAACTTGCAATGTTTAAACTTTTATATTAATATTGCATATTTAGAATGATAGATTTTTAAATTTAAGACAAAGTTTTATAAAAACTTTATTGAAACCTTATAACATAGTTAGAAGTAGTCTTTGTTTTAATTTACTATAAAGAAGTTGTGACAGTCTAGAATATTTTTCTACACTACGGTTAAATCAGTACTTTTATAATGTCACGTTTTTAAGAGATTATACTTTTTCTATAGTGTTTTTGTTTACAAACGTCAATTAAAACCACGCTTTTTAAATGTGCTTTGCACCGCTTTTTGTTTATTTTATTTTCCATCACGCTAGATCATTTTGGATATTTATCTTAAGAGATTCTTATTTAAACAAAAAAATTACAAAAACAAAGTCTTATAATAAACAGTCAACGCCGCGGGAACGGTTTAGATTGTTTTATTCTAAATAATATTTCAAATGTTTTATAACATAAAAAGAATGTGCGAAAAAGTTTCATAGTAATCTTTGTTGATCTAGATTCTAGGGTAAGTGAGTATATTTTACTTGTTAATTTTTTTTGATTGCTTATTCGCTAAAATTTTGATTAATCACTTATTAAAGAAGTTACTTGCTTTATTTTTGCATTTTTTAATCTATTAAAACGTTATTTTACTTTGAGGGGGAGAGAGGCCAAAACATTATTTTTACTTTACACTCGTGTTTTTTGTTCGTTCTAAAAATAAACATTTGTTTATTTACTATACTTAGTCTTTATATTTATTTTTTTGTACGAAAAAAGAGGAAGGTTGCTAAGTAATTGAAAAGTAATGCACATTCTTTAAAAGCTTAATAATATTGTTTACAATTATTTAAGAAGATTTTTTTTATAAAAACTAATTTAATTTATAACTTCACATCGATAACTTAATAAACATTTAAACCCAAACCTGGTTAAAACGAAGTAAAGATAACTTATAGTGAACACACAGCTTAAATGTTTTCGACAATTATACCACTGTAAGTCGTACGTTGAAACTTTTCTCATTTCTTTCAAAAATATATCCGTAACAAAGCTAGCTAACAAAGGCATTGGATATAAGTATATAGCAATAAGGCTCTTTCTTGCCATAATGACGTCACGTAAATAGCGAAGATAAAGGCATTCACATTTTACACGCGACTGATTACGAAGTCGGCTACTGACTGGTGCATACCGATTGGAAATATTTTGCAAGGCTACCTCCAACCATTTCAATTTATCTGCTGAAGTTAAGCAAAATTTATTCACGAAATTCATGTCTGATTATTTTTTATCTTTTTAATATATTTCACAAAAAAGACGATATTTAACAAATAGTATGTCTGGCTTTACGCATGATTAACCATTTTATCGTCTTTTGAAAATTTGTAACTATAGTTTTTTTTGCAATTGTAGAGTTACTTACACCAGCTGACGTAAAGGGTGTTCTATATTTGTTTTGTGTATCACATTGTATTTAAAAGTTTGCTTTAACTTTACTTGCTAATCTTAAAATTATTAGTATAACAATATAAATTTAAAAGCAAAAAATTGTTTTTAATTTTTGTTTCTTTTTACAGTTGTTTAATCAATAAATTCTATGTTACTAAATCATTTTGCCTTGTAAAGAACGTTTTTTCCATTCATATTTTTATCTGATGACGATATACATATGTCTGTTTTTAAAATGTCGGTTGACTTCAGTGTTATTAAAAAACAAAACTTTTTTTCTAATGTACATTACCAAACTGTTTCTAATGTTAAAAAGCTGTATACAAAAATCAAATACCACTAACAATAAGTACAACAAGTATAAGGAAGTTCTTTACAAACCGTCATGTGCAAATTTAAGTATTTTGAAATAGAGTTGTTTGACAATTAATTTTTACGTGTGCTTTTATTCGAAGAATAGTATTTTCATAAAAAATATATACCCAGATTCGTTAATTTAAAAATTTCAAAAAATAATAAGTTAGGCTGGGCTTTCTTTACTTGAATTAAAACATGCTAGCGGTAAACTACTTCTTCGTAAAAAATTTGTTGTGTACTGTGAAAAATGATGTGGAATTTCAAGAATGAAGACAATTATTTTGTTGAAACCATGAAAACACAGCTGTTGCTGTTAGAAAAATAATTTTCTGACTTTAAAATAAAAAAAAATATTTTTTTTATACCTGCACACTCAAAATTTTTTATCATTAGTATTATAATTTTTTTTTTTTATTTGGTGAATACTAATATATGTTTTATAAGTAAAAAGCAAATATTTTAAGTGAAATTATTCATTTGTTGAAGGATTGTTTTTTTACAAAGCTAAATTTAAATTGTTAGTTTAAATGAATAAAAACGTAAAAAAGAAAGTTTTAATAATTTAAACTGTATATGAATGTCTTGTAACGTTTTACTTTGTTTAAAAATAGTAAAAAAGTAATAACAAACCGTTGATTTTTAAAAATTACTTATGATACACATTGTGTTTTGCAGCAGTATGAGTTTCGACAAAAAAATTACGAACGTAAGTTAAATCCAAACTTTGTTATTGCACCTTGTTTCCTGTTTTCATTTCTTAATTCATGACTCAACAGCACAGGTAGTTTTGTATCTCTTTCTATTTCAAGCACGGAAAGTAATGTTGTTTTATCGCGTAAAATTAGGAAGCTTTACCTGATGACTCAATTACCATCAGAAGGATTTACAGATGGAATCTGTTAATTAATTAGTAATCGCTCACCTCATTTTAACAAGATTCTTTGTTCTGATTTAAATCTAAGAACTTATTATCTTAAATAAAAGTTTCAAGCATGAAATATCTGAAGAAAGTTATTCAACTAATATGATAGATAAGTTTACATTGTAAATATTATGGGAAGATAGTAAAAATATGTTTGAGTAATTGTCATGCCGCTTTAATCTATTTTTAGAAGTTTTCGTAAACGTTTAAAAAGTGTTCACAAGTTTATTGCTACAAAAGATTTTTTTTCTAAATAACAGTGACTATTGTTAGGAAAAGTTATTGAACTTTTTTCTCAATAATTATTAACCGGTTAAGTAAGTCATTATTTTTATTACAATGTTACCTATAAAACTTCAACTAACATTATTATTACGAAAGTATATATGTTTTAACTTTTTTTCTATTGTTTTGCATTTAAAATGTTTAAGCTTTACAAAACGTATGTTTAAACGTGTTCAATGTAAACTATTTATCTGAAAAAAAATGTAAAGTATTTTTTTTTGATAACTTTTCAAAACTATATTTTTTAGCTTTAATTTAATAACAAAAAACAATTTTTGTTGTTGGAACTTTCTTAGCTGTACTCGTAAGTTAAAAATAAAATTACTCAAAATGTGTTTATCATAAAGTTTTGATTAATTATTTATAAAGCTAACTCACTTTTTAAGTGAAAAATCTATGTTAGAATTTTTTTGTAAATTTAAAATAAAATTTAAAGTTTTGAATTATAAAAATTTCAAAGTAGTTAAATAACGAGATTAATTCAAAAAAAAATTACTTACTTTTTTATTAGCTAAAAAGCTATATATATAATCAATTACTTTTAATTAGTTGTTTGAAATTTAAGTTAACTAATTTGCGTTTAATTTTTCTTAAGCTTACATACTAAAAATACCTGTCTTGTAAATTGTGCTTTAATAAAAAAGTTTTGACAAGTTTAAAACTTATGATAAAAGCAATTTTATGATGTAATGTAAACTATGAAGCAGTATAGCAAAAATTTTTTCGGTGAAAGGCAAAAACTAACATAAAGTAAAAACAAAAAGGTGAGCGTAAAAACTATTTAAAAAAAAAAACAACTTTATTGTGTTATCTAAAGCATATTACACTTTGAGACGAAAGGTTTATAAAAAAAAGTAGAAGGTAAAGAAAAACACCTAACTTTAGTTATTAATTACTTTTTTCGAAAACATGTTATTTTTTTTTTAAACAAAAAAGTATTACATAAGCACCTTAATGACTGTACTACATAAAAAACGTTATGAGATTCAACATTATAAAATTATTCGATAAATACTTTTCTTTAAAGTTAGAAAAAAATCATAGATTATCGAAAAGCTATTTGTAAATAAAAAGTAATATATGTGATAATTTTCGTAATAAAAAATCTTTACATTATAACTTTGCCTTTTTTAATGAGATTAACATATTCATAGATAAGTTCTAAACTTTTTTATATACTGATCTTTTCTCATTCTTTTTAAATCTTCAGTTATAATTTATACTAAAAGTATTTGTTTTGCTATAGGAAGATACAGTTACGACTGTTTTTAATAAATTTATGGTAGTAAACAAGCATGTTTAGCTGCTGGCTACAAAATTAGCACAAACTATAGTTTCAATTTATTATATGGTATTATAATAAAATAAATGAATAAACTTTATCTTTTAAAAATAATGATAATATTATTACATAAAAAAATTACAAAAATTGTCATATTATTTTTTAAAAATTAACTAGTTTGCATATAACTGTATTTACATTACAAAGGACTTATGAAAAACTACTTTGTAGATGTTTTTTGAAATATTTTTTTTTCCATAAAGCCTATTTACAAATGTATACAAGTAAAGAAAAACATATAAAACAATAAATCTGTTATTTAAGTTGTATTTATTAAAAATCATAAATATGTTTCTATGCTTTTTCAGCATTTTTTCTTATTTGAATACACTTGTAATAACCTTCATAGATAAGAAATCTTACAACACAAAAATCAAAAGTAGTAATTGTTTAAACAAAGTAAACGAAACCTACCAAAGTACGTTCAATTAAAATGTAGTTGTTAATTATTGTAATTAAGTTTCAAAATGTTTATCTAAATCTATATTGGTAAGTTGAATCAAAATTTCTTCCACTTTTGAAAAAATAAAAAATCATGTATATTTTCTATGTGTAACAGATACAAGTAATTTAACTCTTTGCACGCTTAAATTTTTGGAAAGCATACTCTGGTAATATTTTTTATGATGGTGTTACTTAACTCCAGTTATTTTTCACTTATTTATAACGTTATTCTTAATGCGTTTCTGGATATGACCCTTTAGTTTTGTTCTTAAAATTCATAGAGGTTTTCTTAAGATGTTTTCAGTCACAACAACAGTAAAAAGTGTAAACAGCACAACTCAAAGTACAAGCGATTATCTGTATCTCACTGAAAACTGCTGAAGTCTAAGATGTTGAACCGTGATTATTTGGATGCGTTGGTTCGTAACTACAGGACTGTAGCATCGTTTACTGTTAAGTTTGATTGCTTCCTCGTGTTTACGAGACAAATTATAAATTAAATGAAACTGTGGTCATAATGTTTATGACGGGAACGGGTCAAATATGCACGATAACACTTTTGCACGAAGGGTTCTTTTTCCACGAGAGTAAATAGAAATAAAAAATTAAAAAAAACAATAAAAAAAAGACAAAAAAAAACTTAAAATAAATTAAAAAAATATAATAATAATTAGTTACCGACCGAGGGTGAGGTTAAGGTATAACAGTAATAGTAAAAATTTAACATAAAAAACAAATAATAACTAATAAAATTTCTTAATAAAGTATAAAAAACCATAAAATTAAAAACAACATTAAAAAGAAAATTAATAAAAAAACAAAAATAAAGTTACCGACCGAGGGTAAGGGTTATGGGTAACAGTGGTAGTAAAAAAAAATAATAAAAAAATCTAATAAATAAAATTAACCAAAAAATAGAATCAATAAAAAACTAGAATCAATAAAAAAATAAAATAAATTGAAAAAAAAATTCAACCCGTACAAAAGTGTCTTCGTGCAAAAGTGACCCTTCGTAAAAAAGTGTCCTTGTGGAAAATTGACACTTCGTGCAAAATTGACGCCGTGCAAAAATTTCCCTTCGTGCATAAGCGACCCTTCGTGCAAAAGCGTCTTCGTGCATATTTGATTACTACCCATTTATAACTGCTGTTGAAGTTTCTGATGTGTAGTATAGTGCTCAACTTAGAAATTAAACTGTTTATAGAAAATAATAAAGTTATCTACATCTGCAACAACATGAGAGTTAATCTTAAATATTCCTTTGTTTTGTTTTTTAATTTAAAAATATGTATATTTTATATATAGACATAGGCATATGTATATTTAAAATTTGGCTAATCTAGTCATTTGAATATAGTGTAAGTTATTTAAACAAAAAAAGCATTTAAAATTTTAACGATAATCGATTTTGATCTTTCTAGATTCTAAATTGTCGAAACTACAAAGTTTGTCAGACTGAGATCAGGGTTTTGTTTTTATCAAAAAACTTTAATAAGCAGCTTGCTTAATTACACTTTTTACGGGTATATAATCAGTGATATTGAGTTTTGTTAAACTCTTGTGCCATGTTTAACAAATGGGTCGGAAAATTGCGGCCCGCTATCTATTTTACAGCTAAAAACATATTTTTTAACAGAATAAACAAAAATTTTTTTGGCAAACTGGCAAACAGGCTGTTGATTTTATAATTAGTAATTACTAATACATTTTATTTACTTTATCACAATTTAGTTTAAAACTTCTTTTTTTTTTTTGATTACAAAAAAAAAATTGATAGCTGCGGCCCGCGAAAGATTTTTCTTTTAATTGCAGATCAAACTTTTTCTAGGAAAACTAGCCTTAATTTGTGAAATGGAATTAAACGTGACGAGAGTCGTCAGCGCAGACTCTTAGAATAAAAAAACTTTTTTTTTTGCCACAACTTGCTTTTCAGTTTTTATGTAAATTTAATTATTTAATGCTTTTCTTTTCTATTATTTTTTTCTTAGTTCATAGTTGTTTTATTTCAATATCTTAATGAGTTTAAACATTTGTCTGCTATAAAAATATTTATGAATAAGATAGCAAAACATGTGAGAATTTTCTTGGTATAAATATAAAAATTTCAGTTTAAAATATTTTACCTTAGATGACCAAGGCATCGGTTTCCCCTTCCGAGTCACAATACTAATGTCACGAATAACAACCAAAAATAAAAGCTCCACAAAAACATAATATCATTACTATAAAATACAGTTTGTACTTAAAGCATCGTTTATTTGATAAACTGTTTTAATATAATTCATTTCAATCTACATTGCATAGTACTAAGTTTTCGACAACTTTTTTTTTTTTGTAATCTTATTTTTAAACACTTTTCATGTTTTTAAAACTAACTAAATATACTTTAAATTTTTTGCTTGTTTAATAATGTGTATATTGCATTTACAGAGCGCGATTATTTTACAAAATATTATTTTTTCAGATTGTTATAGCAAGTTTGAAAAATTCTAACTAAAATATATTTGATCGGATCAAGACATGCTATTCTTAATTACTGCTACCATTGCATAAAAAATCATCAAATTCTATTATGATATGCAAGATACGAAAGCAGTCATCCAACATAAAACTTGCATGTAAAAAAAAGTTATTTTATTAGCTCCTGAAGCTAATTCCTTTTAAGCGGTGTAAGTAATATTTTTGCAACATTCAGAGAACGTATGTAAAAAAATTAGTTGTTAATATTTTTATAACATAGATCAAAGCTTGTAATGAAAATTTACAGTACTCTAGCTGCATGAAATATTATATATACTATTTTAAGATAA
Source organism: Thalia democratica (assembly GCF_965202585.1). NCBI lineage: Eukaryota > Metazoa > Chordata > Thaliacea > Salpida > Salpidae > Thalia > Thalia democratica. The sequence continues at coordinate 44,073,583 of NC_139166.1, read as the reverse complement.
TTTTATTTTTTTGAGTAATTTGTTTTCAAAAAGTAAATAAACATACTTTATCAAGCAAGCATTGGACAAAAATTTAATTAAATTGTAATTTAAATAAGCTATACTTTGTGTTTAAAAAATATGTAATATCGTTATGAAAGTACAGTACCTTTTATGCTGTTATAAAAAAAGTAAGAACTTTTTAAAACATCGTATTTAGCTAGAAAACATTGTACTTTATTTATCAGGTCAAAAAATTAAAGTTTTAACGATTTTAAAGTAGATATGGCATTTCAAACTTTGTTTATTTGCTCGTGTTAAAAGTTTTATATCTCTTTTAACTTTACTTGTATACGAAGTTTAAACATATGAAAACACTGATGTAAATGTTTCACAAAGTTCAGCTTTTGAACCTTTACTTCTTAATACGTATAACAAATTTGCAGAAAAAAAAATAATTAAAGGTTTTAAGTTTTGCAGATGACACAATAATATATAAAACTCATAAATAGAAGATATCGCTAACCTTTATTTGGAATTTTAAATAAGTTCAGAATGGCTTAATGTAAAGAGCATTCTCGATTTTTTTTCGGAAAAACATGAGTGTTAATATAAATTTAAAAACAATTAGCGTTTTATATAAAACATAATAATAAAAAATTTCTGTATTTAATCTGTAAATTACTCGTTAGATTCCAAAAAGATACGGTTTACTGTGTCGGGTCAAAAAAAAACTAGAATCAATGAGGTAAAGTTACTTATTAATAAAGCTCTTCGATTTCTTCGTTATAAAGTACAGTAACCTGTGGCTTAGGTACGCACTTTTTAAAAGAAAAACACTGTGATAAAAATTATTTTTTTACTTATAAATTAAAAAGACAAACCTAAAAGTAGTAGTACAAAAGTATTATATTTTAAGAAAATTTTTACTGTATCAAATTTAAATAAACTAAAACTAAATGAAACAGAAAAAAGTTATGAACTTTAAATTGTAAATAAAATCCAGTATTAAACATAAACATATTACAGTTTTCTTATTTAATGAAAACAAAAACAGTGCAATTTATAATTGCATACTCCGTGATTAAAATAAGAGAACAAAAAAAATATTTAAAAGGTCATACAAAATTTAGACAAACGAAAACAATTGTACGTCTAATAAATACCTACAAACCTTTTTTTTTTTTGCAAAAAAGTTATTTATTAAAAAATAATTTTAACAATTACGAAAATTACTACATTCTAGTTATTTTTTAACTATATCTCCAATAATACTTAATATTTTTCAAAGAAAACATTTTGTAGGTATCAATTAAACCAGCGATTCTTAACCTGGGGTAAATTCCCTTGTTTTAGGAGGTAAAATTTCTTTATTAGAAATCAGGTAATTTAATTTATATTAGTTTTCTTTTTAAACTATAAATTAGTATTTAATTGTAAAGATTTTTATATTCAATAAGCCTAAAGTTCTAAAAATCTAGTTTTTTTTTTTTCAAAAATAAACACTACTTTGTATTTTGGGGTAGATTTTATAATTACCATCAAAAAAAGGGGTAAGTTTTGTAATAACTTTCCAAAAAGGGGTAAAACATTTTAAAAATATTAAGAATCGCTGAACTAGACCAACAATTTTTTTTTCTTTTTCAAAAGTGTACTACTTTTTGAGTTGTGGCTCTTTAAAAAAGTTTTTAAGAATTCGATTTGTCGGAATTTGATTTGTCTGAACTTGAATTGTCGTGCACCCAGTTTGATATTAAAGCCATATAAAATAGTATCAATCAGTTTACATAGTTCAATAAAAAACATCTCTGTGACAAAATTTTTAGTCTCTAAAATTTAATAATTTAATTATATTTATATTCAAAAAGAAGTATGTCTATTTCATCACTTATTTTATTTTGTACTTAACTAAATAAGTTTTAAGTATAAAAATTTTAAGCAGCTACCCATCGGATCCAAGATCTGGATCCAGTTGGATCCAACCATTTTTTGCTTGGAACCGGTTCCTGTCGGATCCTAATTTAGAAAAAAAGTTCTGCATCCCGCAAGATTCTAAATATGAAAATATCCGGCCGGATTCTAATTTGTGAATGCGTTAGATTACTATTTTAAACTAACATATCAAAAATTGTTGTCGTTTTTACTATGATAAACGCATAACTTGCTTTTTAACCATGAAAATAAAATAATTAATATATTTTCTAGTTCATAAGATTCTAAAAATCTTTATACGAATTTATACCTCGTGTATTAAATTATTATTACTTTAAAAGAATATGCGAAACTTTATATTCAAAAACTTTTCTTAACCAAAATAGACTTAATTACTGTTCCAAATTTCAAATTAAAAAAAGATTTGACGTATTCAAAAAAAAAACTAACTTATTTATCAAATTTTCTAAAATTACTAAAATACATACCGTTTAATGAATAGCTAGTGTCGTTTAAAAGATAACCAATAGTAGTTTTTATAACTTTTGCAACAGATTTGACTAATTAATTTATAAAAATTTTAATCATACAAAAGTGTTTCAAGATTTTCACACAACCCAAGAGTTACTTAAAAAGGCGCATTAGCATTTAGTTTTAAAGTGCAGTCGCTTCCCGCGTAGGCATATCCTTCTGCACAGTTAACTAAGTATATTATTATATGAAATTCAACTTAAGATGTAGTGGTATAAATTCCTATATATTATTGTTAAGTAGGTAAGTGTATGAAAATTTTAAATGATATTTCAAAATATTTACTTATTTTTTTAAGATTGATAATAAAAACTAAAAAGTTAATACTTTTTGTGAAACTTTTAAATACGTCTTTTCTAAAACAATACCTGTAGTTAAAAAAGACTTAAGTACTAAAAAGTATAAAAATCAACCAAACTTTAAATGGAACTACCACTGTTGCCTTTTATAAATACCAATCTTCAGATGTTATCCTCAAACGCTGTTCTATATTTTTTTTCTCCGGAAAACATTCGCAACTGCTCTCCATAGATAAGTCATAGCACTCTTTATCCTTCTTATCCTCTCACGTCTTTCGTTTCTTTCTATCCTTCTGAAATGTTAATAATGAAAATTCATACCAACACTTTTCCTGTATTGAGCTACCGAATTAAAAAAAATTTTTGGATTCGGCCAGATCCGAATCCGAGCCTTATTTTCAAATTAGGATTAGGCCGAATCCGGATCCGAATTTCAACTTTGAAATTTTGATTTGGCCGAACCCAAATCCGGATGCGAATCCGAGTTCGATTCCGAGTAATTTAATAATTTGAATCCTAAGAGTTTAAGCTGCTTGTTATGTTAATACAATACAAGTTTATAAATAATGAATACTTACTATATCATTACTTATTTAGTAAATTAAGTTTGAATAACATTTCTAACGTGTTAATAAATAAATACAATTTTATTTAAGAATAATTCATTTAAAAAGCGAACAAAAAAACGAATGTATTGCTGAAAAAAAAATCAAGCTACATACACAAGAACTTAGCTTCAACATTTTGATCTCCATGATAGCAACATTAATAATTTACTTGTACTTTTGTTATGTAAAATAAATAAATCATCGACTTTATTAAATACTTAAAGCAGAAAACAAATCACAAACAAAGTTAAAACATTTTACGTTTAACTTTAAAGTTAGTTTTTATTGTGACCATAAACGAATTAGAACATAACTTTTTGCAAGTGTTCATATTCATAAAACAAAGTTCAATTAAAAATAACGTTGAGCCGTAATTAATTGAAATGTATTACCAACTATAGTAAAGGCCTAAGAAGGAATAGGAATTAAAATTGTAATAAAAAGTTTTTAAATTCCACTTAAGATTACTTTTTTACCATTACAAAAAAGAAGTATAAATTAACCTTAGCAACTGTTTAAAAATATAAAAGGAAATACAATTGCAAAAGATGTCTTTTTTATACTACAAAAGACTATTCTTGTATTTTCAAGTTGTGGTGGAGAAATAAAGTTTTTCGCCGGTATTTGGAAGCAATCAAACACGCTTTTCCTTGTACAAACTACCATCTTCAAAAAATAATCTTTTAGAATACACAGAAGATGATAGTGCAGCAAGATATTTTCTTGCAAGGCTGGCAAGATGTGGGTATTTTGTTTTGTTAAAGTTCCACCAGTTTAAAACTTATCCTCTTCAGTTTCTGCATGTAAATTCCCTGTAGCAAAAAAGCCCTTTATTTCTGCTTCAATTTCTTCATCAATATAATCCTGTTGCTCGTCCCTCCTGTGTAACTGTGTTTGATTCTGTTTTAAACAAAGAATAGTAAGTTGAAAACTTTTTGGGATTAAAAGTTACAGAGGGTTATGGTTTTGGTTTCTCTGGCGGCAATATAGGGGAATCACCTATTTGATAAGCCTCAAAAAAGATATGCTTTTTAATATTAAATTTTAGCTTCCCTTTAACATTATTTTTGAGGTAAGCGGAAAGTTGATATCGTGGGTCAACAGCTGTTGTGACTAGTAGTAGTTTGTTGTCATTCATGTTTAAGTTGTTATTATTGGTATAGAAAAGGGTGGGAATAAACGGCTCGCGGAGTTAAAATGACCGGCCCCGACTGTCTTTTGAATTACACTGGAATCTGGCCCGCAGATGAAAATTACCGGCCCGCAAAGTTTAATATTGCAAAATTTTTATAAAACTTTATATCTTATTTTTACAAAACAAAACTGTAAGACTTTGACATAAAAGCATGTTTAAAAATGACTTTTCAAATTAATGTCTACTGGTAAAAAACATTTTTTCCTAATATCTTATGTTGTTCTAACTTAGTTGGAATATATTTTTGTCAAATGACCCAAAGCAAATTGTTTGTTTAAATCTGATAATTTGCATACCAACCTTTGTTAATTACCATGCCAATTCTATTTGTAGACATTACATAAACGGTTTACATGTCTCAATCTACATCTTAGTTGTCACGTTTGAGAAACTTTTGAGAATTAGAAGGATTCAGAAAAGTGATCAACTGTATTTATCAAATTAGATTCCAGCCGAAGCCAAATTTTTTATTTAGTTTAGAATCCAACCGGATCCGGATCTCGATTTAAAATTAGTATCCGATCAGATCTGGATAGTATTTTCAAACTAGGATCCGGCCGAATCCAAATTTAAAATAGCGTTATCTGGATACTGGATCTGGTGAATCACTAATTTGAAATGCTCCGGCCTCCAAAAGACAACATTTTCCGGATCCGGTCCGATTAAACACGTTGCCCACTACTAGTATAGAACCTTCTTTCGCAAGCCTCTCCTATATATTTGACTAAAGTTTTACAAACATTTGATAGTTCTTCTGAATTTTCATTAGTGTTAACAAATTTTGTCAGTGATCTTGCATGTGGTATCACGCTTGAGAGCAATGCATTGTTTTTACTACATTCATTTGTTATAAAAAAGGTTCGAGCAGTAGAATATTGTGATTAACTAGTTGCCAATCTTTAGCTGTAATAATCGAACCTTGATCGTTTTTATAGTTAGCCACATAGTACCGGACACCTGATTTAACCTTTTCAGTCTCTCTAGCATAAGATATGTTGAGTTTAACCTTGTATACACATCTTGAACAAGAAGCAAGGCTTTTTGTTTTGTTTGTGCTTTTTAATGTTTCTTGCATTGTCTCGCGAAAAAACGTGAACATGATCCAAGGTTTTATTCCAATTACTAAGCATATCCTTAATGTAATTACAAATGTTTTGGCAAGTGTGCTCACCCTCCATTTCCCGGCAATGCCAAACACGATGTTTGCACTTAAAATTTTCATTCAACCAATGCACGGTTAAAGAAATATATGATTTAAAGATAAATAACAATTAAAGATCTCCAGTTATTGCTAAATAGAATTATATAGTTTCAATTATTTTAAGATTATGTTTTTAAAATAATCTTTCACTACAAAAACAGATCATCTAATAAAATTAAAGTATATTAAAAATTAATTATGATTTTAAGAAGAATTAAGAAGAATGGTTAAAGTGACTAATAGCTTGACGAGCCTTGGTTATTAACACACTTATGTTATTTTCTGAAAACAGTGAATCTTTAATTATCACTTGAAGCGTGTGAATGAAACAGGGTGCTGAAGAGGATTCTAACATCAACATACCAGCCTTCATGTTAAATGCATTGTCGCGCAGAAAAACGCGAATACGATTCATATCAATACCTCAAATTTCAAGCATCTCCTTTATATTTTCACAAATATTAAAGCCAGTGTGAGAACCTCCTATTTTCTTACAGTGCAAAGCTCGGTGTTTGTACTCAAAGCTTTCATTTAACCAATGCGCTGTTAAAGAAAGATATGATATCTTTGTCTTCAAATTTGCCCATATGTCATTTGTAAATGACAAAAACGAAGCTTCTAATAATTCAGTTTGTATTTTTATATTCAAACTTTCATAAGTCGCAGGAAACATTGTATCAGTGAAGTATTTAGTGCGTGGAATCAAGTAACCTTGCTCTAACGCAGCCAACAGGTCTATGGAACCTTGATTGCTAGGAATTGAAAATGGTTGATTGTCCATAGCAATCATGTTCATATTTTTTAATGAACTTGATTGATTTTTGATCGTTAATTTTCAATTGTTTAAAAGAGCAATAACTCTCAATACTAGCTTGGTTCATTGCTGTTAGATTATTTTGTTTTAGAGAAAGGGATGAACTATCGCTGACTGCTTTATTGGATGATGAATTTCTAGCCTTTGAAATTTCTCTTTGATGTTTAGAACTCAAATGTAAAGAAGAAGTGCTGTACGAATTAGCATTACCTCTTTTAATGAGTTTATTGCAAAGACTGCAAATTGCATAACAAGGGTCTTCCTCACTTACGTTGAAAAATTTCTATGCAATTAACATTCTTAATTAAGGAGAAACAAGCTATGTAACTGTAATAAATTAATTATATTAAAAACAGTATGATTAGTCTTTTATTTCTACAGGGTTGCCACTCTTTTTGCCAATGAAACTGTACTGAGTCATTCTGAGTTTTATCACATGCTTTAAAATGTTTTTCTAACCTTTTAAAATTATTAAAATTCAAGTTTTTATCAAAAAATATGGCTATAAAAAATTAATTACAAGAAGTTGAGTTTCATTAAATCTTACTTTAATAAAAATTTAGAATATATATTTTCTAAAATTTCAAAGTTTCTTAAATTAACAAAACTATCCTGAATTATCCTGAGTATCCTGACCGTGTGTAAACCCTATTTCTAATTACTAATTTAAAAGAAGAACCACATCTTATCTCCCTAAATTTATTTTAAAGGAACTAAAAGAATATTTTCTACTCCAAAAGGTTTTCAAACATCAATCAATAATAGATTAAATAATAATCATAATTAAGATGAGAACTTGATAAATTTTTGATAAACTACTGTATGTGCCTGCATTTTTACAACAAATAATTGATTTACTACAAATTAATTAGTCTGTTTCGCTTGACTCACTTTATATATACTAAATATTCAAACACCAATAATCTAAGTATATAAAACTGAAAGAAGCTGATCGCGGAAAACAAAGTATTTTCAGACTAACTGGACCCGGACCCGGCCAAATTTCAACTAAGATCCGGCCGGTTCCGGGTACGGGACTTTTTTTTAATTAAGATCCTGCCGGGTCCGGTTCCTGATCTATTTTTAAAATTAGGATTCGGCCGGATACGGCTCCAAGCAAAAAATGGCCAGTTTCGGGCGGTTCCGGTTCCGGATCTTGGGTCCGGTAGATCACTAGATATTAGTAAGCATTAGTATCGCTTTTTGCTAGTGAAAATATTTTGTAATCTGCCAGCTATAATAAATTTTAAATTTTGATGTCATATATTATTACTGAAATTATGAGAACCTGTTGGTTAATGGAAAGTTTATACTAAACTGTTTAAAGATTTCATTTGAAAATTCTCGTATACATAGCTAAACTATAAAAATAAACTTTTTTAATTAGTTACTGCAATTTAATTAAAAAAATGTTAAATGTTAGTTATCAAATTAAAACTCCTACTAATAGAAAGAACTTTATTAGAGTAAACTTTTATTTTTACAAATATAAAGCAAATAAATATTAAGTTATATTAAAGCATACTCCCACACATAATTTCATATTATTACTAAACTTCTAAACTTTTTAAAAAATAAAAACCATTTCGTTCTCAAACTTTTGTTGGAATAAAGATTTATAATAACTAAATAAAAGTATTTAAGGTAGAGCAATTGCAATACTTATACTATTACAATATACAATAATTATACTATTAAAAAATCAAAAAATATTGTTAGTTATGTTTATTAAAAAATTGTAAGTACAACTTAGTAATAAAGGATTTTTCTTTAACTACAATTTTAAAAATTGTGCTAACAACAAATTTTAATGAAATCAGTTAGAAATACAATTCAGTGCGCTGAAAAACAAATTATTATTACTGGTTAATAACTAATTTAAAGATGAAGATTAAAATTAATTGTTTAACTGAACAGCTATCTATAAATTCTAAAACAAAAAATAAACCTAACACCTCTAGCTTAACTAGAGATATACCCGAGCGCACGATTATTCAAATTCAGACAATTCTTTTTTTTTTTAATTTATATGGGCCACAACTTAAAAAGTAATCTGTATTTTAAAAAAGTTTTCAAAAAAAGTAGATGTTGTTAATATCTACAAGCTAATTTTTATTGTTTAAAAACTAAAGAAAAATGAGATATAGCGAAAATAAGTTTTAAATGAATTAATTTTAATTAATTTTTAATTATTTAAAAAAATATAATGAATAGAAAAAATAGCTTGTAGATATTAATAAGACTTAAACACTTACTTTCAATTTATATATATATACTACTTTTTTGATATCTTCAATATATTTTTTTTCTAATTTGAGTAGTCGGAATTTTAATTGTACGAACTTGAGTTGTCATGCAACCGATGTACCCATTTGTTTACTTAAAATACTATTGTTAATATAAGATAATTTGATTATTTATCATGATTTAATCTAAAAGTTTTTAAAAAGTGTTTAAAATATCATACACAAAATATTCAATAATAATAAAAGATATCTACAAAGTAGACTATCTAAAAATTTTACAGCCAATATTTGTTCAGTTTATTTAGTTTTTTTTTCTTGTCTCTAACTTAAACATTTTTTGTTTTTAAGTTTTATCAATAGTTCTTATATATTAACTTTGACAGAAAATTTTACAAATACTAGTTAAGAGGAGCATGTATAGACTTTTTTCATGGTAGTCGCACAATTTTTTGTTCATTAAGAAAAAAAGTATTTTAAAAAAGAGTATTTTTATAGTACATTTTAACAATGCACTATAGAAAATTACAGAACTGTTTACAACATAACTGTCTAAAATTTGTCAGGTAAATAAAAGTGCTTAAAATTTGAATAGTCTTGAAACAAAAAAAAAACAGAATTCAAAATCTTGGTATATATTCTAGTTCTTTGTTTTTCAGTAAAGTAATTATAATATAAACATAAGTCGTGTTATTATTAACAATGAGAAAATTTTGCCTTACATTATGAAACTGACATGCATAACGAAAACTTTTAAACATAAAAAAATAAAGTACTAATCAAAATTAGTAATTAAATTATCCTATTAATTAGTTTAATCTTCCTATTAAAAACCCAGTTGAAGTGTCATGATTCGTTAACACACAGAAACATATGTTGGTACAATAAAGGAAGATTACCGTATAATTTGTTTTTAATTAAATTGTCTTTATAATAGTAAACAAATATTTTGAATAGTTTGGTTTTGGTACTGGTTTTAACTAAAAAATTTAAGTCACTGATTTTCAAAAAAAGTTTATTAATTAATTTTGTTTAGCACATCCTCAGAATAATTTTGCTAAAAACTATTAATGTTATAGTGCAATTTTAGTTATATACAATGAATTTGAAAAGTCTAGCTAAAAATAGTTACGTCATAAAGTATAAAAGTCTGTTTAAAAAGTTTAAAATAGAATTGAGTTGTACTAAGCTAATTTGAACTTTGAAGTAATTTATAAGAAAAATTGCAAAAACATTCAAAATAGTAGAATTTTTTTACCAGAAACTATATTAAATAAAAAGCACATTACAAAATACGACAAAAACGACAACAATAATACTACTAAAAACATGCTATTTATAAAGTTTTAAATTGTAAAAATCTCGTTGTTTGCAATTTTTTGGCTCGCGAGTTCTAATAAACAATGATTCTAGAACTGAGAGATGGTAGGTGTTTCTAGCTTGGGATAGAATTTCGAACCTACTATCCAGGTAGTTCTCGGCATAAACAGGGTTGTTGAGGAGGTGCTGATGAAAAAAATATTCAATAATGTGTAAATAAGTTGCTTAGTAAAATAGTTCCGGTTAAAATAGTTTAGCTAAAATCAAATTTTAATCAATAACAATTACATTTTTGTAAATAATTACGAAGAAGACGTGAACAATTATTTTACAACTATACAAAAACAAAATTGTAAAACTACGGATTTTGTAATGTTGTAAAAACAAAAGCCACATGCGAGTTGGAGACTATATAATACAGTCCTTATCCCAAATGCACATTGTGTCCACATCAAAAGTGCGTAAGAAAACGAGAGAACGTAACTAAACGAATGGTAGTAAATATACGTACTATATTGGCTGTTTTTTGTTTTATAATGCAGGTAATTAAACACAGTTTGGTGACTTTCCTACTTTTTTGATTATAAAAATATTTTTTATTCAAGTTGTACATTATGTGAAATGTTTTTTTTAATTGTTTGAGTTTTTAGAAGGTATTTTTTCTAACTTTTTCCTTGTCCACCTAAGATTAAACTTGTCTTGGACGTTATTGGAGAAACATCTTTTTTTTAAATATCATTGCCACATTGTGCTGAGAAATTTCTTTTGAGCTGTTTCATTAGATATTTATTCATTTTGTTCTGAACTTTCATTATCATAGTCAGATTGTTAGTCAATGAAGTTTATTTCAGAACTCTAATTAAAAATGTTGTTAACTAGTAAAGTTATATTACACAGAGGCACTGTTAAATGTTTATCCAGTCTCCAAGGAAAATAGTTTTACAAAGTCCAAACAAATACAGAAGTGAGTTAGCATTAAAATTAAATATATTGTTAAGTCAATACATACAATAAATTTAGAAAACTGAAGACTAAAAAAAAAACTAGAAAAATTTAAAATGCGTAACTAAACGAGAGTGCGTAACCAAACGAGTACGTAATTTCTACAAGACTGTATAAACTGTTTTTCTACAAGAAAACTTATAAAACTACGTAATTTTTGCAAACAAAACTAATTTTTACTTTATAGCAAGCTGTTTTTGGAGAGATATAAATTCTAATAACTTATTTTAAAAGAATATCATATTCTATCGCTTTTTTATTACGTTTATTAAATTTTTATTTAAGGGATTGCACAGGAAACAGGTCGCCAGTCAAAGCACGCCCCTGCTAGTTAATTAAACATTTTCTAGTTTTTGTTCAATTTCTTTTATTAGTTTTGTTTTCAAGTTTTAGCCAAAAGTTATTATATTTACTATTACTTTCTTCTAAGTTTTTTTTAGTAAATTTTTATACTGTTATAACACAGTTAAAGAAATAAGTTCTTGAGAAAAACAAATCTTTTTGTTATATATAATAAAATAAAAAAAGCATTATTTTATTAAATGCTTTTTGAACACTTAATTTTATTTACATTGTAAGAAATTATTATTTACTTTATATGTGGATAGTTACTTCATTTAAGTAAGTTTTTTAGAGGTAAAGTAGAAAGTACTGTATTATTTAACAAAAAAAGTATGTGCTATCCAACAAAAATAAGCTTAGCTAGACCGGTGCACGACGATTCAAATTCTGACATTCAAAATATTTTAATTATGAGTAAATGTAGTATTGTTTGTTAAACCGCAAAAATGAGCTCAAGAAATTTGGTCTAAGGACTTGGAGTACAAAAACCCTTTCGGTTCTTATGTAAGCTTTAAAAACAGAATATTATTAAACAGACCTGCTATATGTAGCTTTATTTTTTCAAATTTAAATCTACTTGAAATATGACAAGAAGAAATTTTCAAACTTTCTAGAATTGACTGTTTATTTAATTATTCGTTTTCTCTTTAAATAAAAATGTTTTTACATCAATATAACTTAGTTAAGACTTGACCTTAACAATTTTTTTAATTTAATTTTTTAAATTTAGTTGCTCAAAATTTATTATAATAGTTTGAGTTTTTCAATCAATTTTTTTCAAACAGTCATTTAAATAGCTCAACCTTCTATAGTTTCAAGATTTTAGTTATACGAAAACTTTGTTAATGTAAATACATGTGTGAATTAAAAAAAAATTAGCAACGCTGCTCCTAATTGACACAAGTTTATGTAAAAACTTTTTATAAAGCTACTTTTTATTAAAAAAATTCAACAAATAAATAACAATTATTTCAAACAAAAATAAAATCTGTTTTAAATAAAATCAATGCTTTTATACTTTAGAAGTACATAGACATTAACAAAAAAAATTAAACTAAGCCGTATTCACATGTTATTTTACAGCATGCAAATTGCAAACAAAATTTAACTTTAATTTGAAACTGTATTAATTATCTTCACTAGATTTTTTAAGTACAACCTGTAATTTGCATATCGTGTTTAGTTTCTAAATTTTAAACTATTTTTGTTTATCTTTATTCTTTAGTCCCTAGATTTTTATGAGAAAATCACCATCCATTTACTAGAACAGTAAATTTTGAGCTCTGTCCTCATTTAAATAAAAAAATGATGCTAAGGATCAATAAGGAACTATAGCAGTTACAACTGCTAAATTTACTCTGTACTTTAATTTTAGCAATTATATCTCGTTAAAAGGTTATATAAAAACTTTTAAAAGCTGTAACAACTCAAAAGTTTAATATTTATATGTACAGAAAAATTTCTTTATTAAAAAGTAAATTAAGTTAGTTTAAATCTTAAAATAAAAGATGAATAGTTTAAAAAGCTTAAGTTGCGTGTTTTGAAATTAAAGTTTATCGATTATAACAAAAATTATAAAGTGAAAAACTAGCATTTATTTTTAGCATGCTTAAGAAAAAAAAGGGAAGGAACTATAGGTTTAGGTTAGTTATGCCAAATATTTTATAAAATTAAACTACAGAATTTTTATATTTTTGATATAGTAGTAAAATTATATTCATCGTATTTAGAAATGTGCAGCAAACATGTAACACATGATAAAAATATGTTATAACCTTAATATTTAGGCATAAGACATTTTCTACATTTGTTTTGATTTTGCTAAAATAAATAAATGCAATATAATTTATATACTATATTTTAAATAAAAAAATACAAAATTTTGAATTTTGTGTCTTGTATCTTTCAAAGGTTTTTCTAAAAAGTTTTTTACTGTAGTTTTTAGAATCTCACTAACTAAAAAAATATATGTTTGCTTTGTTAAAAAGTTTATCTCATATACAGCAATTGCTAAGAAAATTTATAACATATACTTCTACAAATAATATTTAAAAACATTAAATAAATAACAGAATTACCACTCATACCAATCTGGCATAATTTAGGATAATTTTCAGTTTCAGAAAAACTCTATAGTTTGATAGTTTGATCTTTTCAGAACCTCTAAGAAAAAATCAAACTCAATGGATTAATTTAAAGTCTTTTTAAAATCTCAGCTACTGAACAGCCAAAACAAACTTTCTTTTTTTTTTAATACAAAAAAAAAAAAGTGTTCATAACTACTATCAATGAACCTGACATGGAAAGAGAACTTACTTTACATCACTAATGTAAATTAATTACTTCAGGCTTTGTAATTTTAGAAAAGAATAATAATCTTTATTTAAAGATAAGATACAGCAAGTCCTAGAGGTCCAAAGAAGCAGAGCTTGTTGGTAAACCAAGTTACAATAGTAATCAAGAATATAAATCTTAAAGTTTCTGTAAAAGACGATTAAAAGGATCTTACTTCCCTGAATTTCCCTAGTCTTCCCTGTATTTTTGCTATTTTCTGAAAAATCACTTTGTTTGCTATTTTCTGAAAAATCACTTTGTTTACCTTGGATAAAATTTAAAAAATCATAAAAATCTTGTGATTTCTTTTTTTTATAGTGATGAAATAAAAACTAAAATATGAAAACTTGTTTAGTTTAATTGAGTTTAATATTTTTCAGAGATTTAGCATTAAAATATAGTTTGGAAACCAAAATTATATTTTTGATAGTTTTTATTTTGTGTGAAGGAAGTAAAGTTATAGGTGATATATTTAAAAATTCAAAGTGGTAATTTTACACTAGACAAATATTTCATCATCTTAAATACTATTGTAAGTTGTTATTTATGTTTATTTTAGTTGGTGTAAAATTCAAAAAAAAAACTTATTTTTTAGAAAACTTAAATAGTTCTATTTTGTCCATTACTAAACGCTTATTGTTGTAGAGGAAAGAGTAAGTCTGATGTTATTCTACCATAAAATAAACTGTATTCAATTATTATTTCTTTTAGTTTCTGAAATTTTAAAATAAAATAATGTTTTATAACTGTAAGAGTAAAGTTAATTGACAGTTGTAAGTGCATAGGAGCGGTTTCAACATTTTGTTTTCAAAAATTAACTTTTTTTTCTTATGGTAAAAAAAATCAGTTTCAAACTCTACCCCTTGTAACAATAAAGTTTTCAGGGGAAAAGTGAGTGTGTTACATCATATGTAATTTTACTTGCCCCATTAATATTTAACTTTAACTATACCAAAATAAAATTAATAAAAAAAAAAGCTTTTTGACATGCCATTTGGAGAATACTCACAAGGCTAAAATCTCAACACTAAAAACCACAAAGTGTGGGAAAATCATGAAACTCAAATCCCCGTCGCTGCAACAAAAAATCACACCAACAATCCAATCATGTGATCACAGCCACCATAGTGAACCCACAATCAGTTGTTGTGAAAATGCATTAAACTAGTATTAAAATGAACACATTAGCTATCTTAAAGCTTGATAACTAATTATTTTACTGAAATGTTACTCAGAAAAAAAAAATCTAATATAAGTAAGAAGAAAAAAAAAAAACTTATAGTTATGCAGTAGAAATTTAATATATACGGCTAACAAATAAAACGTACCAACATTGACTCTCATATCAAAGCTAAGAGTATACACAGTAATATAATTTTTATAGAACCAAAAAATTCAAATAACTTTTGAGATATAACTAATTTTGTAAAAAAATTCCAATGCTTTATAGATTTAAAACTTTTCAAGGCCCAATTTTCATAGAATTTTAATAAACTAAATAAAAATCTATCTCTACCTTCATTTTTAAAGCAATTTACTTGAAATTTTTAGGAA
Organism: Thalia democratica; assembly: GCF_965202585.1. Taxonomy (NCBI): domain Eukaryota; kingdom Metazoa; phylum Chordata; class Thaliacea; order Salpida; family Salpidae; genus Thalia; species Thalia democratica. The sequence goes on along the minus strand of NC_139166.1, from coordinate 44,058,229 downwards.
ATGTTCTTTTAGATATTACTAACAACTTGTAAGAAGCATATTTTAAAATAAAACTTATTATAACTAAAGTTGAAAAACACATTTTTTTGTATATAAAATTTTTTTTTTACAAAAATGTGTTACTTTATTTTTCTAAGCTTTAAAATGGTAAAAGATTAACATAAAACCTTCGAAGCCAGACTAAAGTTGCAAAACTTTCCTAGAAACATGTTAAACTATTACCCTATTTGAACAAGTAATTATTGTATTTAATTTTTTTAGTATTGATGATCTGTGGCAAGAACACTTCCATAGTGAAGCTTTGATATATAGTGATACTTTGACACAAAAGTCTTTTTTGCAAAACTTTAGAATCAAACTGTTTTTATTTTAGTTAATTATTAAGATGTTAATGATTAAAAACATATTTTAGTGTTTTATGTAACAAGTTTATGTGTATGGTTTATCTTTTAATTAATTTTTTTTCAGAGTTATATAAGTTTTAAAAATAAGTAAAAGCAGATTATGTTATTTATTTTAAAGATTTATAACAATTAGTAGGAGGAAGTATTTTATAAAACAAATTTATGGTTTACTTTATTACAATTGTTATTAAGTTTGTAAAGTAAGTAAGAGTAAAAAATCATTTATTTATTTTTTAATTTAACGGGGTTAATTTAAATGAAATAAAAAATGTTTAATTTATATAATAGTTAAGTTTACTTATTTGTAATATTTAATAGAATTACTTAACTTTAAAAAAAAGTAGATTTATTTGTTTCAAATTTTCAAAATTAAAGGGTTTATAATAAATGATAAGAGGATATGTTTTATATAACAGATATATACTTTACCTTTTATCATTTTACAGTTTCTTAACTCTGAAAAGGTATTAAAATAATTGAGGTTTTTTCTTGTTTTTCAACCAATATTTAGCTATATTTTTTCTTTCAAGCTTGATTCATTTTTTTTTTGTAAGCATTAGTTATTAGCTTATAGTTTATACTATTTAAATTGTTTTTTAGGTCATTTACACTCTAAACTGTTTCTTAATAAGAGTTAAATTTTTTATGCATCATCATTTCATAAATAATACATTACTTTAAAGTTTAGATTGTAAAAAAGATTCTAACGCTTGTTTATTAATAATAGTTACTATTTCATTACATGCGTTGTTTTCTTTATTTTCGTTTGTTTTTGTAAGGTTTATTTAAATATTTTGTTTAAGATCATGACTAATTTTTTTAGTATACATCATAATATATATAAGTTTTTAATTATAACAAATGAATTACAATTTTTTGGTTTAGCTACCATTTTTTGTTTTACAGAATTTATTATGATTGTTTGATTATTTAAATTAAAAATTTTTTGCTAGTAGTTTACTTTACATTTGTAACACTGAAATATTATTTAAAAAAATATAAGCAATGAAAAAAATGTTCATTTAGTTCAGTGCAAAAGTTTTTATATTTAAGTTTATGTTATTTGTTTTTACATTCCAATAGCTTATTATTACAGTTATCTTTTGTTGAAGTACACATTATGAACACAACAGCTACTCAATAGAAAGTTTGTAGCTAAAAATTACTAGTTTAAATAAAAAAGAAACCTTTTTGTTTCAGAAAGTTTTTGTTTTTTTATTCAAAAATGTGTACTGAATTAGAAGTGCGTACTTGTCAAAATATGTGTACTTGAATTGCATACTTAAGAGGCAGATAGAAATCAGGCTAAATAGGTCAAAATTTTTATAAGTCAGGCTAAATTTACAAAACTTTGTGTGGTAACCCTGTTTAAAGTATTGTAACTTTTATAAAACTAAAAATTTGCCTAATAAATTTTCAACTGTTACACTTTAATAACTTATACCTAAGCAACTTCTTATCATTAAATTATACTGTTTTTCTTAAACTTTGATCAGCAATATTCTGGTAATAAAACTGTATATTAGCAAAAGGTATTAAATACAATAAGTTGCTGCTAAGAAAGCTTGGAGTAGCTCATAGGACGTGAAACTGATTTAGGATGAAATAAATTTGTAATAAATCAAGTTTAGTTTATAAATAAGTGTTCTGATGGTTTTAAAAAATAATGTATTGTGTATTTAAATATGTTAAAATGTAACAATACTCAAACTTTTAGTTTCTATATTTTATTTAATGTACTTAGTGTTACAATGTTGATTTATTGTTTTATTACACTATTGTAAACTTTCCCACCTGTTATAAATAAAACAATTTCAAATCAGGGGTTAGGATATAATTAGTCATTTACATCATTATCAAAGAAATTATCAGTGAAAGTCTCAGGGTTGCTTGACACTTAAGATATTTTTATTTTTTAACTCAAACTGACTAAGGATAGTTTTGTTTTACTTAAAAAACTCCAGACAGATTTTTTATTTATTTAAATGAGATTTTGTTGGTTTAATTTTAATATTTGCAGGGTTGCCACACACTCAGGGAAACTCAGGGAATTTTCAAGTTATAGAAAATCTCAGGGAAACTAAGGGAATTTTGATTTTTTTTTTAACTCAGGGAAACTTGCAGTTTTGGTTTTATCTAAAAATTTCAGGAAAATTTCAAGATTTTTTAGGAAATCTCAGGGAAAATATTTTACAGATCTAGAATGAGATTTAGTTAATCCAGTTTCAATATTTTGTTCAAAAAAGTTAATTTTAATTATTTTTAGGTGCTTATTTATAAGTTTTTTAGCCCTGTGGCTAGTTCTTCAATGTTTTTAGAATTAACATTGTAATTTTTTAATAAATAACACAACTTTTAAGGATTTTAAAAAGACTCAGGGAAATTTAAGGTTACTCAGGGAAGTTTCTGGTCACTCAGAAAAGATTTTTTGACTCTAAGAGTGGCAACCCTATATTTGTTATTTTATAGCCTATTTTGTTGAAGAACTTGATTTTCATTAGTTTTGAAAAGTTTTAATTTTTTTAAGATTTGAAAAAACTCAGCATGACTCAGGACAGTTTTTTGAATCAAAATAGCAACCCTGGTCTAACAGAACCTAAGCCTGGACTTATGTATATTATGATACACAATCAGTTTAATAGTAATTTGATCATACCACTTATTTATGTTGCCATAATTATATATACTTAATATATTTGCTAGATGAGTTGTTTACCATAGTATTTTGAAAACTTATGAATTCAAAGTTATTAAAAGTTTACTTGTTCTTTTTTATAGATATTAAGTCATTTAGTTTCTATTACGTATTTATGTTAAGTAAAAATTTTTATAATTAATTAAAAAACCTGTTTCCAGCATTTGGTAAATATAGAGTTTGCAAATACTTACAGCCATACTCTCAAGAACACTCTTGGGCAAGTTTAAAATTTACAATAAACCCACCAACTGCATACAACTCGCCAACTACATATGGAAATTTATGAATAAGTCAAAAAATACACAATTGAATGGAAAATACTTAGACAGATCAACAGCAGATTCAAACCAAACTTCATGTGCTTATTATGTAACTTAGAAAGACTATACATAGCAAATGCTAACATAAAAAAAAAAAAATAAATATAAAAGAACTGGTTACACAATGTCCTCATTACCCAAGGGAATATTTTTAAAATTTTATTTATTGTTTTGTTATATTTATGTTTGTATTGTGTATATATTTTTGTTAAGAGTTACAACCTTTTCATAAAAAGACCATTTTGTTATTAAAAATCTCCTATAACTCCTAAAATTTACATTTTTTCAAAGCTTAATATAAAAAATATTGTTTTAGTCTTGTACAAAACTAATTTTATTTTTCTTTATTTAATGGACTTAGATAATGTATAATTAACAGAGCAACTTGTAGTTTAGTTAAAACTCAATAGAATAAGACTAATATACTCAAGTTAAACTAACCTATATTTTTATTTAGTTTTTATCAACAATATGTTAATGGTAAGTTATATTTTTAATTTAATTTTTATGTGTATTCATTTTCCAATCAATTGTTCAGTATTTTTGTTTTTCAGCTTTTGTTTGCGTCTGATGAAGTGCTCTCTGCAGGGAAATGGCGTAATGCAATAAAAGTTAAACAATAAATTAGTGTAAGTTTAAAACTTTAGATAAAACTCTGACTAACTTGGGAAAGTTTGATTTTCTTTTGTAAAACTCAGCCTAAAGATCTTTAAACTCCACTTTTTTTCTGGTAAATTTTGTTTTTTCATTTTTATTTAAGGGCATAGTAAATCATCTCTTTCACAATTTAGTCTCATTTTATTGAGTTTTAACTACGCTACAAGTTGCTTTTTACAGATTTTGAAACTTAAAAATATTTTTTGAGATATTGCCGGTTGAAGTCAAAGATTACAATAGGTTCCTTATGGGAGGCGCAAACTAAAACGGCAAATAACTAAAAATCTATCTCCTATATTTTTTGAGATAACTACCTCAAACTATCAGGAAATATTTAAAGAAAATTCTGTCAGAACAAAATTTAAGAAAATAAAAAATAAAAATTTTGTGACACAAGAAAAAAAACTGTTTAAACTCCATACAGGGTTGCCACTTTACCTTAAATCCTGGAAAACCTGGAATTTTAACAATTTTCACATGTTTAGTAGTAAAATTTAAATTTGACTCAAAAAATCTATCATACAAATAGAAAAATTTTGTCATCATAATTTTTTTTTTTTTTTAAAACATATTTAAAGTGGCTTTACAGTATGTTTTCAATGTTTTTATACTATTTAACATAGTTTCTTACTTTTAACTTATCTTTAAATTTAAAATAGAAGACCCAAAAATGTGTACTTTTAAAAAACCTAAAAGAAATTTGAAAAATCTGGAAATTTTTTTTAATAAACAAGTGGCAACCCTGTCTTTAAAGTAAGATCAAGTTGTGAAAAAAGTGATTTACCCCCTATGTCCAAAATTATTTTGTTAATATTTTAATTTAAAATTATTCAAGTACGTTTATAGTTAAGTTTTTAGTTTTTGACTCTTACGTAATTAGACACTTGACTTTTGTTTTTCCAGACTAAAATTCTATTTAGTTGTAAAATTTCAATATAACTTTTTATTCAATATATAGACAATTTTAATCAATAATTGTTAAAAATTTGGCAATATAGCTAAAAACATACTATAAAATGGATTTTGTGTAAACATAAATATTGAGAAAATCCCGTTGATTTTAGTCTTTTCTATGCATTGTAGAATTATGTTTCTCAGAACTGACTATTATTAAAAATAAGAACAAATTTTTATATAAAATCAAGTTACTAAAAATTCCGTACTTACAGCTTTCATATAACAACCATAGCTTGCTTACTACAATCAAAAAAAATGGTTGGAGTATGACCTTAAGATTTAAAAAGATACAGGGTTCTCACTACACTGGGAAAATTTAAATTTACAAAGCATACAAGAAAAGTTTGGGTGAAATTTGAAAATCACAAGGGAATCAAAGTTTAATTTCTACTAGTGGATTATTTTTGTAAAATATAGATTTGCATTATGTGATAAATTTTTTTTACTGAATTTACATGTAAACAAGCAACCCTTATATACTTCATTTTTTATTTTTAATAACTTATTTAATTTTTTACTTTACTTTCTTACATGCAAAGATTTAGTTAGTATATAGTTCTTTAGACTAGAATAGTATTTAAATACTTTTTATTATTAAAGATAAAAAATGTGCTTTAACTAAGGTTTTGTGAAAAAAAGTTTCTACAAAGCTTCAGGGTTGCCACACACTCAGGGAAATTCAGGGAATTTTCAATTTATAGAAAATCTCAGGAAAACTGGAATTTGGATTTTTTTTTCAAATCAGGGAAACTCAGGGCAGTTTTGGTTTTTTCTGAAAATTTTAGGGAAATTTATATATTTAAAAAAAAAATCTCAGGGAAAACTATTTCTAGATCTAGAATGAGATTTAGTTAATCCAGTTTCAATATGTTGTTCAAAAAAGTTAGTTTTAATTATTTTTAAGTGCTTATTTAGAAAAATTTTAGCCTTGTGGCAAGTTCTTCAATATTCTTAGAAGTAACATAGTAATTTTTTAACGAATAAAAAAAGAGTTGATGATTTGAAAAAAAAACGTAGGGAAGTTTAAGCTTACTCAGGGAAGTTTCTGGTCTATCAGGGAAGGTTTTTTGACTCAAAGAGTGGCAACCCTGAAGCTTTCACTTCCCTTGGATAATTGGAATATTACAAAAAACACTGGGTTTGTCTAAATAAAATTGAAAACATCATAATAATACTGGATATTCCTGTATTTTACTTTTTTTTTTCTTAGTGCTGCAATAATTTTTAGTTATATATATGCCGTCATTTATAATAATTCTTTCTATATTTTTGAATGAAATAAAATTAATCCTCTTAAAAGCAGTTAAAAGGCCTATAATATTTTATTCTATCATATTGATCTACTTGAATGCTGCTCATGTATAAGTTGCCATATTTTAAAGAAAGTTGTTAGATTTAGAGGTTGTAAATTCTATGGTTTTCTGTACTAAATTGGCATGGGTTTATTATTAATGAAGTATTTTTTTAGAAGAATAAATTTTTGAACTGCAAGATCAAAGGACTTTTTATCTATAATGGCTTTGCTTTGTAAACAATATTTAAGGGCATAGGGGGGTCTGAAATTTTTTTTTTACTAAAAATAACATTGAATCTTATATGAAAGCTAAAAGTGCAAACTACAAGCCAGTTTTTATAGAATAAAACACTTTTTTTTTGATTTTGAGATATTGTAATTTTTATTAAAAAAATTCGATACAAACTTATCGATTGCAATTTTTTCAGGGTCAATTTTCTTGGAAATTTAAAAAATCACTAAAAATCTGTCTTCTTCTTCATTTTTATGCTAGAGACCTCAAACTTTCAGGAAACGTTCCTTTTATAGCTTAAAAGACTTTGAATGTTGGAATTTTAAAACTATTAAAAAATAAAGATTTTAGATAAAAAAAACATAAAATAGTTGGTTTTTTTTTAATAAAAAAATTTCTTTTTAAAATTAGAAAATTTCCTGCATTTAATCTATTTAATATTTAATAATACACTTTCTGTGAAAATTTGAAGAAGATTGCTTAAAAAATGAAGGAGGATATAGATTTTTAGTGAAATGGTCTTTTTTCACGTTTTTAGTTTGCGCCTTCCATTAAGAACCTATTGAGATCATCAACTTTGATCGTTCATATCTAAAAAAATATTTAAATTTTTTCAAGCGGTTAAAAATTTCTTATAGCTCAAATTAAACTCTATAAAATAAGATTAACTTGTAAAAATCAAGGTTGACCCTCCCTATGCCCTTAATCAGCTTAAGTAATGTGTTCAAAATTGATAATTAAAGGAAAATTCCTGTACAGCTTAGGTTGTTCAGTAATACATTTGTTAACAAAATATTATTTTTGATAATAACTCTACAAAATTGATTTTTTTTCAACTTTTAACAAAAATAGTTATAACAAAAAAGAGAACAAATATGTTGTAATAGAGTCTGGGTCTTCTAAAAGATAAAACTTATTTTTAAAATTTCCTGTGTTTTAAAGCATTCTATTGGGAAACCTGTAACCTAGTACAAAAAATATTTAGTTTCCTGGTTTGTTTGTGTTAAGTAGTTAAGTACAACTCTTTAAAATTACAAACTGCTGTTTCATGAATTAAATTCATATAGAAAAAAGGATTTAAAAAATATTTTTATTACTTGTTAAGGGTTCACAATTTTTTATCTTATTTCATCAAATAAGAAACACTAGTGTATAACAAAAATTGTCTGAGCAACCTTATTTACCTTTTTGGATAGCAGCTGACAGCGCCTTCTACCAGATAGCTATTAAATTTTTACTAAACTTAACTCTAACATTACAAAATTAGTTTTGAAAGTACATCGGGAACCGTGGATATGTTTAATTTTTTAACACTAAACATTATTTTATTACACAAATATATTTTAATGTTGATAACTTTATAATTTTTAAACTTTATAATTTAAATAAATGATTAAAGTGTAAGCTGGTATTTTTATTTTTGATTCTATAATAAAGAATTTATTTTAGTTTTACTAGTTAATTTCTAATTTTTAGAACACATGTTTTTATGTTAATAATAAATTTTTGTGGAACTCGTAGAAATAAGATGTACAATAATGGTGAAGACAAATATTATGATAATCATTGTGAATACAATGAGCATTTAATAAATAAGGTTGGTAATTTATTTTTTTTGCAATTATAAAATGTATTGTTTTGTAATTTAAAACAAAAAAAAGTTTAAAAAGAAGATTTTGTGTAACTTTCTGTTTAAAATATCAAAATATGTTCACAAAATGATAGCATGGTGGCCACACTCATGTTTGAAATTTAGGCTTTTTTAAGAACTCAGATTGACTCAGGCTTGTTTTAAGGTTTTTATTTTTTTAAATAAACTTATCGATTTTTTCCTTTATCTTAGGCTAGTTTTAATGACTTAAAATATACTTAGTTATAAGTTTTTATTTTCCCCTAAACCTAAGGCTGTAATTTATTATGTTTAAATCTACTCAGTTATAAATCTGGATTTTTCTTCTTGATATTAACCCTTATGTTATTGTTATGATTTTTTAAACTTTTAAGCTTAATAGAAGTAGTTTTTTGGGTTAAAGTCTCTTAATGTAAATTGTGGTACAACAAAAAATTTTTATGCAGGGTTTCCATACATTTAGGCCAGATTGAAAGTTTTACAAAACTCAGGCTAGTTTGAACTTAGTGTAGTATTCCACAAACAGTTTGAATTTTTTAAACTAAACCTAGTTTAAATATGTTCATAATACACTCAGGTTAGCTTTGTTTAGTTTAAACTGGATTGAATTCTAAAAACTATGATTCATTTATTTAGTAAAATATTTATCTTTGTAGCTATATTTTCTTATTTTTTAAGAAGTAATCTTTCTAAAAATACTTTAAAGCTGAATAATGTTGTAGAAAAATAAAAAATGAACATGTTCACTCTAAATTATTATATGATTTATTTTAATTGTCAATTATTTTGAGTATTTATGGTATTACTAAAAATATTTTGTAAAGATAAGATGAAAGCATATATTCAATGTCATACTTTTTAAAATACAAGTAGAAACCTAAAAAGAATGTAAATTGTCTCTACCAGAATTTTTATTTTTAGCAAGCTCAAGCAAGCTTGTAGTGACTCCGGCCAATTTTGTAGTTGAGTTGTGTATTTAAATTGTACTTTTTTATAAGTTGATTTGTTTAAATTAAGTGAAACGATGATAATTTTTAAGTTAAAAAAACTAAATTAAAAATTTTATCAGCATTTAGATTGTGAATCAAAAAAAGAATTTCAATGTTTGGAAAAGAAAAAAGAGCTTGAACAGAAAGCAAAAAGCAATTTTTCAAATACAGCGTCTGCTGTAGCTCAACTGTACAAAGGTTTTTTTATAATCCTGTTTGATGTCTTATGGTTGATTTGGCAGTAAAATAAAATTTAATCTATACCATAGTTTTTTTAACTAAAAATGGTATCTAATATAAGATATAACTAATTTGAATTTTGATACAACAAAGTGTTGCATTGATAATTATTTAATAATTTTGGTATGTACAGGGTTGCCACAAGGTCAGGAAAAGTCAGGAATAACTAAAAAAAAAGACAAAAGTCAGAAAAAAATGGGGGTTTTTGAAAAACGCTCAGGAAATTTGACAAAATTTTAAAAAACGCCAGATATTGTCAGTTCAAATTTACAAAACTCCTAATTTTCCAAAGCCTTCAAATGGTAAAAAATCAATTAAAAATCCTTTTTCAGACTAAAATTGCAAAATTCTCCTATAAATTTACAAAGTTACTTAATTTCCAATGCCTTCATCTGGTATAAATTAATAAAATATTCTTTATAAAGCTGCAAAATTTTTCTATTAACATATTGAACAAATACCCTACTTGAACAAGCAGTTTTTGTATGTTTTTTAGTATTGATGATCTGTGGCAAGGACACTTCCATAATTAAACTGTGATATATACAAAATTTTATCGTGCTGAGCTTTATAATCAAAAAGTTTTTTGTTTAAGTAAATAATTAAGTTCTTTATAATTAAGCACTAAGTTTAGTATTTTATGTAACAAGTTTATGTTTATACTTTAGCTCTTAATTATATTTCAAAGTTGTTTAAATTTGAAAAATAAGTTGTTATAAGAGAGGTATATGCCATTGTTAAGTTTACTTATTTGTAATTTTTTAAAGAATAACTTAAACTTTTTAAATAAATAAGTGTTGATTTATTTGTAACAGATTTTATACTAAATGATAAGAAGAAATATTTTATGTAACAGATATATAGATTACTTTTTTATGTATTTTTTACAGTTACTTAAGTATATTCTTTTCTAATTGATTTTTAATTTACGGATTTTTAATTAAATGGTTTTGGTAGTATTTATTAAATTAAGTGAAAAATTATAAAGGTATTACATGTTTTAGATAATATTTTTTATTATTAAATATTATTATCTTCTTTTTTTTTTACAACATTTATGCTAAGTGTGAGTCTATTTTGTTGATAGAGCTGTTTATTAAAAGTACATCAATCATAAACAGATGGTTCAAGTGATGTAATGGAAGTAAGATGATTGAATTTAGCTAAAAAAAATTGTTTTAACCTCTATAAAAATAAGATTAAAAACTTTAGATAGCTTTAAGTGTTAGAATATATATTTTATAATAAGTTTAAATTAAGAAATTGATTTAGAATAGTCAGAAAATTTTTAAGAATGTTCTATTGACATTTACTATTATTTTTATTAAGCAAAATAAATTTATTTATTATGTTTATATTTTTTACAGATGGGTGTTCTGGAAGACGTGAAGACCATTGGATTTCCTTTCAAAACGCTGCAGAACACACAACTGTGATGTATAAAGGCAAGGCATAATTATTTTAAACCAGAATGTTTAATTAAGACTTATTCTTAAGTTTTCAAAAATTAAAAGTATCTATTGTGTTTTGTGTATAAATTTAATTCATATCAAAATACTTGTATCATAAAACGTTAAGTTACTTAGATTTTGTTAATATACAATCTTTATTACATCTGTAAGTTGATTAAAAACTAATAATTTGATATTATTCAGAATTCAAAGTTTAAGAACTTCAAGGCAAAAAAATACTAAATATTTTTATAAAACAACTCTAACAATTTTTTTATTACTATAAACGTAAAACTTTAAATGATTACTAAACAGATTTCACTGACGGGTTAAAAGGTTACTGTGAAGCTGCAGATAGATATGCAGTTTCAAAAGCAAGAAAAGAAATATACTTTTGGCTGAAGAGAAAAAAAAAATTTGTCAGGTTTGTACAAATAGTGCATGTAAAAATTTTTAGATATAGAGTAGCTTTTAGTTTTTTACATAATTTTTTTTGTTGTTTTTTTCTTCTGATAAATGTTTGATAGTATCAATTATCTGATAAGTTTGACACAATGAAACTTGAGATAATTGTTATATATGCTTACAGAAAGGATGAATTAATGAAGTTTTTGGCTGGTAGTCCTCCGCCATACAACAGAAATATAAGTGGTTAGTTAAAAATATGTCTCTAATATTTTCGAAGTAATATTGACTTTGTGTTTGTTATTTTTATTATCATTGTTTGGCGTTTGTGGAAATAGTTTGTATATTAAATTTGGGAGCAGGTCAAATATGCTTAAAGACATTTTTGCACGGAGGGTTATTTTTGCACGAAAGTAAAAACAAAAAAATATATATAGAACGGAAAAAAATGATAAATTAATAAAAAAAAACAAAAAATAAGAAAAATAAGCTACCTATCGAGGTTAAGTGTTAGGGGTAACAGTGATAGTAAAAATAAAACAGAAATAATAAAAAATATATAATAGCAATTACTAATAAACAAAAAAACTAAAAAGAAGTTACCGACTGAGGGTAAGGGGTAACAGTGACAGTAAAAACAATATAATAAAATTATTAATAAAACATAAATAAAAAAGAAGAAAAAAAAAGTTACTGACCGAGAGTAAGAGTTAGGGGTAACAGTGATAGAAAAAAAAAAAAAAAAAGATAGATATAATAAATTTGTTCAACCCGTGTGAAAGTGATCCTTCGTGCAAAAGTTTTTTCGTGCATATTTAACACATACCCATTAAATTTATGTGTTAAATTTCTACATATTAAGTAAACAAAGTATTTTTAACCTAACAGTTTTAAGCAAAAATATGTCTAGCTGCCAAGTTACTCCTGATGTAACTCAATGGTCAACTTCGGCCCAGTATCAAATACCAATTGGTTAGTTTTTTAGTTTTTACATACAGACAAAATTAAAGTAGTTATTTTATGATATCTTGTTAATTGCTAACAATTGATTGTAGAACGACATTTTATGATTCATACAATTTATGTTTTATTATTTTTGTAATGAAATTACAATATTGCTTATTAACACTAATTAATTATAAATGTTTTATAGTAATTTTTAAAGTTATTGGGAAGTAAAACTTTTTTTTTAAGAACTTTATTGATAGATTCTTTACCAAGCTACAAATTGCTTTTTACATTTTTTTTAAATATATAATGGATCAAGTTTGGAGAATTAGCTCTTTATGGAAATCATAAACTAAACAATAAAAATTGATTGTTTTAATAAAAGTATGTTTTCTTCTACGGTTTTAAAACTATGTTTATAATTTTTCTCACTCAGTTTTTATAAACTAATAAACAAGTTATGGTTTTTGGTTTTATTACATTTCTAATTATAATTATTTTTCTTTCGATGTAAATCATAATCAAAATGAATAACTAATTTTGTTAATCATAATTCTTTGAAATCAAAATATTATGTACAAAAATTTATTTTGAATAATGCTAGCAAGTTTTGTGAAAGTTTACTAAAGAGCTTTTTGTAAAATATTTAAAAGTTGTCAATGTATAAGTTTTATAACTTGTTAATGTGACATCAATCATATTATGTAATTTAAAAGTTTTTAATAAGTTAAATGTAAAATAAACTTAGGTTTTTCTTCAAAAATAGCTTCTTTTTCAATGACTTGACTTAAAAAAAAAAAGAAATTATTTTTAATGTTTAAGCTGTAAAATATTAAACAAATATTATATTTAACTACATTTGAATAAATACAAAAAAAATTGTTTCTGGAGATTTACAGAAATAAAAAATTTTAACGTCAGTCATGAAATATTCAAGGTATTTTATATTTAGTAGAAGAAATTCACAAGTTATTATAAATAAAACTGTTTATTACTCAGTATACTTATTGAATAAATGAGTGATAAAAGATTGTTTTAGTCTGTGAAGATTAACATAATTTGTAACTTCAAGTAAAAAAATATATATTACTATGTTAGAAAAAATATTTAGAAGGTTCTCGATAGAAAATGTTCATCTTTTTTTATTTGAAAAGCTGTATACTACAAACCCAAATTAGTTGTAAACTAAACAATAATGATATAAAATAAGACATGAAACTAAAAAACAAACTAATACTTAGTTATTCAAATATCTGTTTAGATATTTGTTTTTATGTTATCAATGTTGTTGCCAGAACGACATCATCATATTTTAAACAATTGTCTTTTTAGCATAGCTTTGTAAAATGTGAAATTTTGCACATTGCTATATATATTTATATGATGATTAATTTTTTGAGATTAATGTGTAGATTTTAAGTTCATAAAATTTTATACTTATTTTATGTGATTACCTGTAAATTTAAGCTGCAAAAAATTATTTGAATTTAGATAGTTGTAGTATTTTTATTTCTAGTAAAAATACTTTATATTAATCAAAAAAAAATTTTAAGCATATTAAGTTTAAAATATAAATAAATGTTTAAAATGTAGTATAGTACTTATGTACTAGTTAAAAAAGTTATTTTTAGAACATTTGCAATGCTTGTCTGGTTATAGCGATTTTAATTGAGTAAGAAAAAAATCATTCTAGCTGTTTTCTGTTTTTGTTATTGATTGCTATAATTTAATATTAAAAATTGAATAGTAGTAAAAAATTAAGTTTGTAAATTGATTCGAAAAGTTAAAAAAAATAACTTCAGAATTTGTTACATCCAACTTTCGCTTTTTTTTTGTAAATTGCCAATTTTCTATAACTTTTTACAAATTTTTTATTTAAGAGAAGCATATATGAAAGTGTAGTAGGTCCTCTAATTCAGTTTTTGTTTGTAAGCTAGTATAGATACAAAAATTTAAATTTACAAAGTAAAAGATCTTTCTTTTAACATTTTAAATATATACCCTTCATTGCAATAAAAAAATATTTTTTTTGCAGAATTAAGTTATAAATTAATATTTAAGTTATATTTTTTTAAATAGTAAAAATAAATATAAGATCCTGAATTAGCAAGAAAGTTCCAAGTTCGAAAACGAAGTGTACAAAGTAACTTTCCCGGACACATTTCTCCAAAACGAAAGAAAAATTGAGATAATCAAGTAGACTACTATATTAAATCATCTAAAGATTGGACAGGTTACAGTATCATAAGTGTCTTTTTTGTTTTAGTTGACTGTACTATTTTATCATAACACTAAAACGAGCACGATATTTGTTACTTCTTTTCGAAGTGTAATAAACTCTTAAGATATTCGCATTCAAGTATTTTTTAATAGTATAAATTGTCTTCCTTTACTATTAAAGCTGTTGTTTAAATTGTTTGTTATAAATATGAGTATATTTTTTTATGATATCAACAACTAGTTTTCGTAACCCTATAAATTTATCATTCAGTTATAACTAACTTGTTTGTGAAGTATACTTTTTTCGAGTTTGATACATATGCATGAAAGTGAATGCTTAATCTTATTGGTAGATAAATTAATTATCCACAACGTGCACAAACTCTTGTATATTTTATTTTTGAACAAATTACATGTTGAATATAACTGTTTATTTATTGTATTTGAAAATATTATCTTTAAATTGATATCTTAAAACGAAGTACAATTTAGATTACTACTTTGCAAATATATTTCAAAGATTTTTGTTTAAAAATTATTTTTTTTAATTTGAATTTTACAAAAGTTATTGTATAGGCTTAGTTGAAAGTTATGCAAAAGTTGTTTAACATATTTTAAAAAAGATTTTGTTAAAAAATTTCAAAATATTTTTTTAAATATGTGGATTTATTTTATGATTTTTACTTTTTTATTGTCTAGAAATATATTTTAAGACTAAGAATAATCTATTCTAAAGTTTACTACCTTTGTATCGAAAAGCTATTTTTAACTTTTATTTATCGTTTTGTTTGTGAAATCGTTTCAGTTGTTTAGTTTCAATTAAAACTTAAAAAATAAGATTTTTTTAAAGAAATATAATACTAAACTGTATAAGTTCTAAATAAACTGTAAACAACCAACATTTTGTTTCAGAAAGTTTGTATTTATTTTTAAGACTAGGTCTTTGTTTTTGGAAAAGTATTTTTTAAGTTTTTTCTATTGAATTTTGAAATTAAATAAAAATTTAAAGGTAAAGCTAATCAGTATGGTTGTTGTTAAATAATCTAAAAAATATGTGTTTAGCTAAATATTTCAAACAGAAGTTAACTGCTAGTTTACCTAATTTAAAGACCTTTTGTTTTATACAATAAATAGTTATTAATTATTAGTAAATTTTGTCTGAGTTAGTTTTTATTTATTGAAAAAAATAAATGTTTCATAAAATCTTTATGGTTTAAACACATTTGGCTGAATGAAAACTTAAACTCGTTAAAAATATTATAGAATAACATCTAAAATAGTATGTATATTTAAAAAAATAAAGTTTCTCATGTACAGGTCTAAATAAAAAGTTTATAAAGGTAAAAAAATATGAAAAAAGTATTTTTGAAATGATTTAAACTTTAAAATACAAGAATTGCTTATGTAGTCCTAACCAAAAAGATTGGGAACGGGTCTAAATTGCACGAAGACGATTTTGCACCAAGGGTCAATTTAGCACGAGTTACATTTTTGCATGCGAGTAAAAAAAAAAACTAAAATATGATTTTAAAAAAAAAAAAGAAAAAAAAAAGTTACTGACCGAGGGTAAGGGTTAGAGGTAACAGCGATATTGAAAATAATTTAAATTAAAGTTTGAATAAGATTAACGAAAAATAAAATTAATAAAGCAGTTAACCCGTGCAAAAGTATCTTCGTGCACTTTTATCCCCTCGTGCAAAAGTATTTTCCTGCAATTTAGACAGCTACCAAAAAAGATTATGGTGGTAAAATATTTTGTTTCAAATTTTAATACATTATTAACAAAGTTTGAATAGTTGTGCACCTAAGTCAATTTTGTCTAAGTTGTTTTTGTCTGTTCTTTATAAATGATTCTTTTTAAACCAAATATTCCAGTAATTTTTTCAAAAAGTTTTACCTAAACTATAACACAGTAGCACAATTAAAGTTTTCACTAAACATAGATGATTATTGACTTTCAACTTCGCAATCACGATCGAAATTCTCACAACCATTAGTATAATGATTATAATATAATTAGTCAAAAATATGACAGATAAAATATTGGTTGTGACAGAGTGATGAGTCCTAATAAGGCCTCAGTCTATCGAAGCTTGTGGCCTGATGATCGGATTGGAATGATCAAACCTTTTGTTAAACTTGAGCTTGTCTCACGGCAAACAAAAGTCCAGGCTTCTGCTCTGCAGACTTTCGCCGAAGTTTATGTTGACTTAAACTGTTGTGAAAGATGCTAATTTAATGTGAAAGCGCAGCATACAAAATATCTTCCAGTTCAAAAATATATGGTTGTATTAGATCTTAAAGAACAATAATTGAGACTGGTTCAAACAATTTTTACTTCCTAAACTCTAAACCAACTTTTCAATGAGTATACTTGCCAAAAAAAAGTTATATTGTACGTAAAAAGTACATATCTATGATGACAAGTTGAGTACTGTAAAAACTAACTGTTATGGGAACATTTAAAAATAATATGTAAAACAAAATTAATTTGCATAAAAATATTAACTATTTTAAGCAATTTTGTTGTAAGTTTAGACAATTATCTTGTAATGCATCAATATAAAATACCTCAAGACGACCAAACCTTCACTACAAACATGATGACTCGTCTGCCGGACAGCTTCTAATCCTCTTCCCCATGCCGTCTACGTCATAAATATATTCTCTCCTCACATACTGGCTTGACTTTTTTTCAAATTTGTTTGCGTCCAGTATGTCAGTTTTAACGACAGGTCCTCTATCTACTACTACTTATAACTTTTCCGACTCAGTCATACAAACTCACGGCCCGCGAAACTCAATAACAGACGAGTTAAAACCAACCCTGGTTATCGGTTCCGCGTTTGCTAGGTTCGGTATAACAGCAGGGGGTCGCTTTTTTCATCATTACATCGCTGCACTTTGAAACGCGGTAAATTTTGTTCATGACGCAAGCCAGCTCGGGTTGATTTGGAAACGTCGAAGTTTTTTTGGTGCACTTCTTCATTGGCCTGTAGTCCACGTGGGAAGGTTGAATTTTTTTCAAGGGGTTTTTGGAGTCGCGGACCAGAAAGATGTCTCTGCAAGCTCCAGCATTTTTTTCTGATGCTTTCTTTCGCTTCCGGTGTCATGAGTTTCTCAATAGGATTGCTTTTGCTTGCCTTGTTTCTTGTAGTATTCAAAATAGTATTGTTACTTTAAGATGCTTAACAATATAGTACAGATGTTTTGGATATAAAGTAAAATTTGATGTGAAAACTTGATGCATAATTTACTTTATTTTATTATTTTTTTACTTTGATAATGCAAACTTAGTATAGTACATAAATTAAAACTTCAAAAAATATCAACTTCTAAATCAAATTCATCAAAAATGGTAAAACCGCACCTTTTACTTAATTTAAGTAAGTCGGGGGCAATAACTAATAAGAAGGTGAAAGGGGGGACCGTTTGAAAGTCAAGGTAGAAATATAATACTGACATATTAGCTTGCTGTTTAATATTTGGCCCTGAAGTGAGTTTAAAAAAAGACCCATTTTGCCTAATAAAGAAAATAAGAGTTCAGAGCAAAGCTCCAGTAAAATGGGCAATTTTACCCTTAAAGCAATTTTCGATATAAGGTAGCATTAACTAGTATAAGATAGCATAAGATTAAATGTGCAACTAAATAGCAAAGAGGCGATATCTAATAGGGTGAGGGGCGATTACTCTTTAAATTTCTGTCAAGGGAACAATTATGAATATGGTTTTTGGAAATTTTAGTCTAAAGTGTTAGTATAAAAATTTAAAAATTGTTGTTTAAAGTATTCTTCAAGTGTTAACTTTTATTCTTTTTAGAACTTTAAATAAAATCAAGTATTTAATATTACATTATAAGGCTAAATTTTTATGTCAAATTAAAGGACTTAAAAGCAAGTTTGAAAACACTAACTTTTTCAAAATAACTAGTTGAGGTGAGACTAAGGATAATTACATAGCTAGTTAAAGTTTTGTAAGATTCTGTCAAATTATACAAAACGGCAGTGTCCTTTAACAAAATCTTTCCTAAATCTACTTCGCATAGATGCATGTTGCACTCTTTTGGTACACTGACTTTAAAAATCAATCTTTTACATAGAACAAAATCATATAAGCACTTAAAAACTAATTGAAGTTTGGTGCACGACAATTCAAATTCTTAAAAAGACTTAAAGTGCTACAGCTAAAAAGCCATTTCATTTTTTTGCAAAATTATAATTATTTTATTAGGTATGGCTAAAATAACTTTTAAAATGTACTTATATTTACTACTGTTTAATATCTCAAAAAATAAAAAAAAAGTTAGAATAAGGTGAAATAGCTTGTAAATATTTATAAGACCTACATATAATTTTTTACAAATATATACTATTTTTGAGTTGTAGCCCTTTAATTTTTTTTAAGAGTGTTAATTATTGGAAATTTCCGTACTTGAATTGTCGTTTAACCATTGAAGTTAGTTAGAGACTTTGATCATTATAAAAATTTTTATAAGTGAAGTTTACATTTATAATTTAACGAGAATTTTCAAAGTTATTAAAACCAACTTTGTAAGTCAACTTTTAAAATCATTAACTGTTTAAATTTTGGGTTAGGGTATTTTCAAGTCGGCGTGCTAGATTTACCAGAAGAAGACTTTTGCTGGCCTAAAAAACAGTTTTTTTCCAAAAAAGTTGTTTTATAGAAAAAAAAAAACAATTAAAAGCGAAACGTATGAAAATAATTGTTTAATAAGCACCAATGTGTACTGAAAATCAAATTAGAAGCAACCAATCACTTAATTTTTTTTTTAAGTAAATCAAAAAAACTTTTCTCACTAATCTACTTTAAAACTAACAAAATTCTTCGTTCTTAAATTTTTTTAAATTAGGCATAGCTTTGAAAATTTTGCATTCTAAAACAAATTTTAATAACAAACGCTACAAGATAAAATGGTCTTTTTTTTGATAAGTAGCTCGTAGCTAATTGCTTTAAAACATTATATATTTTTTCCGATATTTTATAGATTTTGCTATTTTTGTCTGTAAAATTATATATGTATTTAGGAAAAGTTTTGTTATTTAGTTTTACTTCTACCTTTGAAATAAAAAGTTTGCAATTTTGTTTATCTAATTTAAGTACTAAGTGGTTAAGAACATAATTAGAAGTAAAAAAAGTCAATTACAATTAAATATGAATAAACTATTTAAAATTAAAGATAGATAATCAAAAGTGTTTATTACTATTCGGAAATTTAATTTGATTTTTTTGTATAATATTTAAAGTTTTACTTGTAAGAACTTAGCTGTTCTTTTAATTTTTCTTAATAAATGATTAATTTTTTTTAATTTATTATGTAGCTTAAAGAGAACTTATGATATAAAAAAATTAACACATGTTTTTTTGCTGTAAACTTATTCAACCTATATTTGAACTTTCTAACCTACATATATGTCTTTTTTTAAACTAGATCTAGTTTAATTTTATACTTGTATGACTATTATAAAACACTAGTACATCTTTAAATGTATAAATAAGTTTAAGTATACTTTAAAAAAAACTTTTGTTGTTGGATTCAAAGTTATTTTTAATTTATAAACGTAGTTTCAGTCAAAACCATAAACTTTTTCATAAATAAAAAGTATAATTATATTTAATTTTTTTAACTAGCATTAACAGTATACAAGTAAAATTATAAAACAGAAAATAAATAAATAGCTGATGATATCATGCTATGTTACTGTATGAAAAGTTCTCAAAAACTGTCTTTTTTTACACTGCTCACTGACCTAATCTAACCTAAGTTCAATAACCTAACTTTATCTATTTATCAAAGAAACAATTAAAAATTTAAATAATTTAAATTCAAAAAAAGTAAACCTTTAATTTTTGTAATAGTACCATTACTAACTAATGAATGGGTCAGTAAAAGATTATAATTCAAACAAACTTAAATATTTTTAAGATGATATGGTTTTAATATAATCACGGAAATAATCTCCAGTGTAATAGTTATAACAAATAGCATAAATCAAAGTCGATAAAATATACAAAGTAACAAAACTTATGTTTTTTTGCTAGATTTTTTTTTATAAAATTTGTTCAAATAAAATCTTAAAATCAAGACTTACTTATTGACTAAAGAGTTAATATGTATGCACTAGAAACAAAGCATAAACAACATAGATAATAATTTAAAAATAAGGTACTTAATTGTTCTAAAAATAAAAAAAGTTTTTTTTTGACCTGAAAAACTTAAGTTTTTTACGCTACAATCTAAAAAAGGCAAACATTGTTTTACAAATTATACTAAAGTTCTGTTTAAAATAAATAATAAACTTCTGTTTATATAAAGTTATAAGAAAATAAAAAAATAGTTAAATATATTAGATACTATTAAGTAAAAAATAATTTAAGTTTAACTAAAAACAAGTGATAGAGCTTATCTAAGTAGATAAAAAACGTATTGTAATTTATTAAACAAGATACAATACAAAAATACATAAGCAATTTATTAATGATTTTTTTTAATGATAAAAACTGTTAGCCACTTATGAAAAAGTTTTATAAAAATTGCAAAACTTAACAATTGGATACTCAAACCTTGGTCAGACTTAGTTTGAGGTCCGCACTTTTAATTATTAATAACGTTCACTTTCACTGGAGTACTTTTCAGTGTTAATTTTAACTTTTTTATACTATATTGTTTATCAAACGATGAAAAAAAGCGCTCAAAAAGTTTGGTCTAAGGACCTGGTGTACAAAGGAACCTTTCGGTTATCGATTAGTACACCACTATTATATTACCACGGCTGATACTTTTATGTTTAGAAAATAGTTCGAAATTTAATAACTTGATTTTTGCTACTTGTTTTTGCAATTTTCACCCACCATTGTAAACAATTTTTAATCTTTAAAAAAATAATTAAAATAACATAAAACGTGTTAAAGGTAGGCTAACAATTTACTTTCTATATTATGTTTGTTAGAAAAGAACTGTGTTTTGTATTCTGCAAAATAAAAATAATCACAATACCACAATTTTATCATATTTAAGTATAAAAAGTAATAATTTTATAATGAGTTTACTTTAATTATAAAATTTAACGTGTAAGTTTTAAGTAGGATAGTTAAGTTTTTTTTTATTGGGTAAACAAAATACTCATTTAAGTAGTATTTTATCTCGTAAAAAATTAGTACAAAATTGTAAATTTAAGTTGGTTTAACAACTTTACTTACTTTATATCAGATAAAAGAAATTCTAAATACTGAACAAAGGTTTTTTTTTCATAAAATTAGATTTTACACGAGTAATTTTTGACGATTTGTTCATAGTAATTTTGCAACTATGTTATAACGTAGGAGTGAATAATTTTTCAGTCGGCGGGTCAGATTTACACAACTCTTTGTGCAAAAGTGCAGTCATAAAAAAATGATGATTAGTTGAAAAGTGACATTTATGCAAAACTGACACTGTGCAAAAAGGATAATGTGTAAAAGTGACAATCAAAATTGATTGGTTGACAATTGATTCGGGTAGGAATTGGTTGGGTGAGAACTGATCGTGTGGGAATGGCTACGGGTTTGAATTTACTCGGGTGGGAATTGAGGGGGTTTTAAACTTAATTTTAATTTCAGTTTTAGATGTTTTCCGTCCTTATGACATCAAAAATAAAACATGAAGTTTTTTTTAATCCTTATTTTAAAAAATTCATCTGAATTTAATTCAGACATAAATTCAGATGGATTTTTTTTAAGTTACTGTTTAATTTCCGACATACTAATTCAGACATAATGTTTTTTTTTTTTGCTATGAGTTAGATTTTAATATATTAATGTTAAATTACATTTGTAAAATTTATAGTTTGAAAAAAGCCTTTAATTTTTTTGTTTATCTATTTTTAACATTTGTGTTTCTTGAGCGCATTGTTTTCATCTGTTGCAATCTATGTTATAGCTCTTTTTTTAAGAAAATATTTAAAGTTAACATAACTGAGTTTTTATTTTTCGATTTAGTTAGAACCTTTTATATTCATGTACATTTTTTGATAAATTAATTATTAAATTTAATGTATGTTTTGTATTGTCTTATTTTTACAAGTCTTTGTTGTGAGTTTTTCTTTATTCAAAGTTTGAATTGTAACTGTTTGTTTTTGTTCATTACAACTTTTAATTAAAGCAGATGACTGAAATGTTTCTTTGTACACCAAACCTTTATACCAAATTTTTTGAGCTTTTTTTTTGATTGTGTCTAATAAACTTATTATTGACGTAGTCTTTGAAGGATCGTTTTACTTTGATCTTACTGATTATCCAAATAAGCCTGTTTTTTATTTACAAAAAATTCCAATGCATTCTGATGTATACTTTTTTGGATCCTAGAACAAGACTTAGAATCAGATGTGTCCGATGATGAAGAGACATATTACTTTTTCCAAAACCAAAATGTCCTAGACAGTGAGCCCAAGAGTCGTGATTAGATTAAACCCTTGCATTAAGGTAACACAAAATGACAAGCTAGTTATTTTGGAGTAATTTTCTTTTTAAGATGTTTAGCTTCTCATTAAGATTATTTTTTATTTGGTCGTCAGAGTCTGATGTGTGCACATATATGCTAATGAAAGCTGCAGTTCCTATCTTGGTATGGCAATACGTTCGTTACCGTAAATACCACTTAAACAGATTCTAAAAAGTACTCTTGACAGCAAACCATAAACAATGTTCCCTTCTTTCATCAACAAACTTACCATATGAAAAGAGTGTATAGTCTTTTTCTCTAATAGAGCTTTTACCTTGAATGCATGTTTCCTGAAGAGCTGCAATACCAACCTTAACACAAAGAAGATCGTTGGTTATAATTGCAGTTTTTTTCGCACCACTTACATTTTAAAGGTCCATACTAGTAGTAGTGATACAAAAAAAGTTACGGCTATCCAGTTTAAGAGCATGCCTCTTTTTCCGTTTTTGTTCGTCAGGTGACTCATTTTCAAAGCTCAAACTTTCCAGCAAAAAAAAACCTACGAAGCTGGAGTGACCTCTGCAAGTACAAAGTCAGATCATAAAAATGAG
The DNA here is from genome assembly GCF_965202585.1 of Thalia democratica. NCBI lineage: Eukaryota > Metazoa > Chordata > Thaliacea > Salpida > Salpidae > Thalia > Thalia democratica. Next base: position 44,034,736 of record NC_139166.1, on the reverse strand, counting down.
ATTCCAACTGCTGTCCGTGCATCAGGATATTATTATCCACAATGAGGAGAGGCTCAGCGGAACAGCAAAGCTGATACAGCTGAGATTCATCATTGTCGCAGGAGATGCCGGAAAAACACTGGATACAGAGTTAGATGGCCTACGAAGCTCAAAATACGACTTTTTGGTAAGAGTTTTAAAGAAAGATTCAAGTACAGGTAAGACTGGTTTTGTTTGTTTTCTACTTCAATTATTTCAGAAGTTCTGTAATTTTGAGTGCAGCCAGCTTTTGCTGGTTTTCTATTCAAAACTTACTTTTTACTATTCAACAAATTAACTTAAATTAAAACACGAACATACTTAAAATAATTATATATAACTGTTTGTTTACCTTTTTTATTCAGTATGGTATGTTTCCCATTAAAAAAATAAGCTTTTTGAAAACTCAAAATATTTGATGTTTTTTTATTGCATTATAATCTTAGGGAAGTTTTATAGAGTAGAACTAGGGTTTTAAAACTTTTTTGCCTGAAAGAAACCTCTTTTTTAGTCTAGAGCTAATATGTTAGAAAAGCTACAAAAAAAAGCTTCAGAAAATTTAGTTCACAGACATAAAACTATACTTTAAGGACTTTATAAGCACATTTTGAAAAATGTTTATTTTTTGAAAAAAAAGTGGTTTATAAAACTTAAAAAATTAAATTTTTAAACAACTAATCTTATTTTTCAATAAACAATAACTGTACTAAATAAAAATGGTTAAAAGATTATATAAAGTAATTACTTCAGGTAATATTTTGTAGCTTTTGTAAGTGATATTTTGAAAAAGCTCTAGTAACTTTTACCTAGAAAGAGCAATTTTTTTTTCATTCGAAATTACATAACTTCTTTAATAGTTCAATCAAATTAAAAACAGTTTTAGAGACAAGAAACCAAGTTCTATCGTCCAATTATGTATAACAGCAAATTTATTTTGTTCTCTTAAATTATCTTCCAGTAGTCAGTTGCCGCTCGATCTTTCTTTCAGCCCGATGAGAAATGTGAACTAGGAAAACGTTTTTAAATTGTTTAGCGTGGTATATATGTAATCTTATTCTAATAAAACTCTTATACTTAAACTACTTACAAATTATTATTACTTAATCAAACTGATGATAAACATGAAAAAACAAACGATTTCGGTAGTTTAATCTCTAAAAAGTTTTTAGCGTCGAGGTTTTACAAGTATCAGTTTGACTGTAAAACTATAAATTTTTAGTCATATAATATTAGACTTAAGCAAATACATTGCTGTTTCATAGCTAAACGTATGGTATTTATTTTATTTAATCAGAAAACTATGAAAAAATATAAAATAAAAGTGTTTATAGGGTAAATTGCATATATCAAATTCAAAAATGTACAAGTGTGCATCTTCCAACTAAATTTGTGTAAAATTTGAAAATCCTTATACCGCTTACTTTATTCAAAGCTAAACAAATGATAATTTTAAACGCCCACTTATTTTAATTTTTCAAATCAGACTTTCAAAATTAATTTTGATAATTTATATCATTACAACTAGATTATGATAAAATTAAGGACATGATATAAAGAAAATTTCGTTTTCTATCTAAAAACATCATAGATGTAGTTTATAAACTACATGAGTATTTTAGTAAAGTAATTACTGGAAATTAAAATTCAATTAAAACTATCTGGCATATATAACTGGAGTTGAGTATAATGATATATCTGATAGCGTGTATACGTGCAAAGGTTTAAAGCTTAATTTCTATTAAAATGTTAGCAGATTATCGGAACCATAAAGCTTAATAGTTAATAACATTATTTATATGACTTTTTATTAATCTGCATTGTTTTAAGACTCCTGCTAAATACGATAAAATCTTGAAGTGTTTTTTATTTTTGCTTCTTATTGTAAAACACTATAGTTACAAATAAGTTAATACAGTTATGTCAAAAATTATTCTATTTATTTTCTATATAGGTTAGAAAATGTTATAACAAAAGTTTACAATTTCAACGTGTAAGGACTTTATTATCATCAAACTTCAATAAAACGGCAAACTATACGCTCAAACTGTACAGGGAAGTCAATTTTAACTTATAATCATAGTAATTAACCTTATTTACAAAAACTAAAATTCAAACTTTGTACAATATATATAAAATCTAATTAAACACCTTCATGATGGTAATAAAGGACAAAAGACAAGGCACATTTACAAAAACAGAAAAATTTAACTTTAATTCGGTTATGTTAAAATTTTAGTAATAAGCATTTATTTAAAATGTAACTTTTGTTTTGGGAATGAAAAACAATTATTGACTCAAATCAGGTGAATTTACACATTCTCAAGTTCTTACATTATCGCACAACTGTTTTGTTCTTCTGGGTTCTGTGAAAAAAAAAAACTGTTGATAAGGTTTCGTAAATATTTTACTTATTGTAAACATTCTGTAGTAGTCATAGTATAAGTACTACAACAACCAGCTATAAATGAAAAACCGATTATTAAAAAAATATAAGATTTCTAAAAAAGGTTAGAAATAATAAAAAATTTTGATTTTAAATAAAAGTCATAGAGGTATGCTGGTTTTTAAAGATAAACTAAAAATTCTAATCTAAGTTTGGAAACAATTTTTTTTTTTTAATAATTTAAACAAAAACTTATTTGATCATTTCAACTGTACTTTAAAAAATACGAGAACTTAAGCTAATTCACATTTATTAACTTATACAGACCAAGTTTTTATGAAACATACAACAGCAAGGCTAATTATGAAGTAACTAGTGCAATTTATTACAAATGCAAAATACCTAAAAACTACTATACAATAAAAAAACTTTTTTAAATGAATTGAATAATTAGTATGTAGAACAATTTACAGCTCAGAAACTGCTTTTAAATTTTTATTTAAATTTTACAATATATTTACAACATGCAATTAGTTGCATTAACTAAAATATTTCGTTAAGCTTAATTGTGACAAAAAACTTAAACATTGCTTTGCGACATACTTAAAAAAACAAGTACTAGTCTACTTCATAATTATTGAACGCTACCTTTTTCTTTTACTATTTTATTTTTACTTTATCTATAAGGTAGATTTTTTGAGTCAAATCAAAAATTTTCTACTTAACATGTAAAAATTGTTTAAAATTCCAGGATTTTAAGTGATTTTTGTTATAAATTCCAGGTTCTTCCAGTTATTTTTTCCTAAATTGTCAAATTCCAGGTTTTCCAGGTAAAGTGGCAACCCTGTATATATTTTTTATTTTAAATTTCAAAGGAGAACTTGTTTAATTTTACGATTTCACTACTTTGATTTATTATGGACATATTTTACAGTTACATAAATTACAGATGTAGTCGTATAGAATGGATCTCAAACCTTACAATATGTTTGCTCTGTCAGCATGCAAATGGTAGTTTACTATCTTTTTAAACAATATATATAAATCCTCTATAGCTTACATCATCGGCTACATTTTACTGAATCCAAAAGCCTTGGATGTGAAAAGCAGGAAAATCTTGTTAAAACTGCAAGTTTTTTAGAGATGTGCTATTGACAGGTTGGCCAAATGTTTTTGGCAAATTTTCTCCAGATTTTCAAAATTTCTTCCAGATTTTTAAGATTACACGTTTTAGGATCTATTTTCAGTTTTAATTTAAGTTTAAGGTAAAAAACTGTTTTGAACAGTGTGTTGACATTGAAAAGATATCTTAAAGCTTCTTTAAACATGTTTTTTGATAAAAAATTTTTGATGATAACAACAAAAATTTACCTATACAATAGATATTAAGTGTCAAATCAAAATTTTACTACTTACATGTAAAAGTTGTTTAATCCCAGGTTTTTTAGTGATTTTTGTACAAAATAAAGTTTTTTTTTAGTATCTCAAATTCCAGGTTTTTTTAGCCTAAATTGTCAAATTCCAGGTTTTTCAAGGATTCCAGGTTTTTTGGCAACCCTGTATTGATATTTACTTTTAGAACTTACAATGCTCATAACAATTTTAATTTTAGGTTCAAGATAGAAGTATGAGCTAATTTCAATGAGAATAACTTTAAAAAAAGCTTGTTTTGCAATTCTTGCGTCAAACAAACAGTTTTAAAACAGTATAAAAAAAAAATATTGACTTATACGGATTTTTTTTTAATTCTTGACCAACTACTAATTTTACTAGTTATGATTATCACTTAATTACTGCTGATTCTTAAGTTTTTTTTAGCTAGTACTGAAACTTTTAAACTTCTAAAAATTACTAAAGGCTGTGTAGAATAGTTTTACTCAAAAGTTTAACCTGTGTACAATGGTGCACATAATTTTAGCAAGTTGTAAAAACTTGTTTGTTAAAATAATTTTAATATAAATACGATATAAATCTAGTATGCATCTTTTTTCTGAATCCTTGAATTTTTTGATACTAAATTAAATAATCATTAAAAATTAAGTTTAGGAGAATGTATTTTTGATTACCTAGAACAGGGGTCGGTAAACTGCGGTCCGTGGGCCGAATGCGGCTCTTAAAGCCAAAATATGCAGCCCAAGAGGCTTTTTTTAGCTAAAAACATACTTTTTTAAACCACAAAAAAATTATTTTAAAAAATAGAACAGGGTTCTTATTTCAATAAAAACTCTTAACTAGTGCTTTATTATTGCTTAGTATATCAAACTTTGATTTAATACAGTATTTTTATACAGATTACTACTTTTATTTTTAAACAACTGCGGCCCCTAAGAACTTTTTCGAAATAGTGCGGCACGCGAGCAAGCCTTTCTAGTAAAATTGGCCCGCGAATTACAAAAGGCTGCCGATCCCTGATATAGAATGAAAAAAAGCTTTATTTAGCTCAAAAATGTGCACAATATTCCATTATTTTGAGAACCATTGGTATAAATCAAACAATTTTAGTTTTATTTAGTCAATAAAAAACTCAGTTGATTAAAAAGTGCTAGTTTTACTAATGGTTTCATGCAATAATTTAATTGATAAATTAATTTAATTACAATAAATGCTAAATATTTAAATGATTAGAAAGCTTCGTTTCAGATACTAAAACTAACTTAAGTTTTTAAAGTTAGTTCATTTTAAATTAAAATTACGACTGCAAAAAAAGTCTAATATTAAAGTAATTGTATCTAAAATGTTCTATGTACAGTGCAGAAATTAATTATTCTGAACAATTAAGATCTTTTCGTTTAACTATACATTTATGGATTTTTCAAATTATTTTTTTTGCAACAAGAACCTCATTATTGAGCGTCTTGTTAGTATAACGCTGGTACTTTGTTGTCCTTCGTTGTTCGACTTGAACCTTAGATTTGATGTGGTCAACTTTTAATTGACTTTTATCAATATTTAAGTATTGCATAGTAAATAAAACACAGTTTTTACCCAAGTCAAAACAATTACTTTTAACTAAGTACTACTAGCTTAATTTAAAAACACTATTTAAAGGAAAATTGTGTGGAAAAGTTTATTTTCAAACCAAACTTCTCGACGTTTAAGGGTCACGTTAAGCGGTTTACTTCTACGATTTGACCGCAACTATGTGGACTATTTTGCATTCAAGCGAAAAAAACAATCGGTTAGTTATATAAAAAGTTGTTACCTAACATTACTCAGTGGTTTTTATAAATTTTGTAAGATCGACTGACAAAGAAAATCAAATTATTTTGGTAAAGCTTTTTATTTAAAGAGGTTCAAGCATTTTATATTTAAAGAGGCTATAACTATTAAAATGTTATAAGTATAAAAATCCTAGTTTTTAATCTTGTATTAATTATAACGCAATTCAGCATAATAAAGAAACCAACCTCAAGTCTAGATCTCTTTACAGGGGCAGATTGCTGTTCCTGAAATATATATAAATACTTAATTATTAATTAACATTAAAACTTTTCATTGAGTAAACAAAAATTAAACAAACATTTATAAAATTTCAAGCCATCTTAAATCTTTAATAAATTAACATAATTTAGACACTTTTAAATGGTAAAAAAAAACAGAATATACAGGTAAATATTTAATATAAAATAATAATCTGCATTACGTAGACTTTTAAGAACGTACTTGTGCATCAGATGAGCTGGCAGAAAACATGACGTCATCTTGCACTGCAACTCGTTTCCGCTTGCGACGAGGTTTCGCTTTGGAGCGAGTTTGCATTGGAGAGGGCGTCATATGCAATCTTTAATTTAGTATAATTAATATTTATTTTATACTTATCCAACGTAAACTTATTCAATCTAGTTATAAGTTTCAATAAATGTTTTTATTAGCTGGTAACCATTTCTTTTTGGAAATTTTTGCACTAAATAAAATTTTAAAGCAAACCTAGTTTCTTCTTCTTCCAGAAGCTTTCTATAGACGGAAATTTCTCCGTCGAGTTTCACCTTGATGTCGGCCAGCTCCTGATACTCCTTCTCCAGCAAACTCAACGTTTCCTTCGTCTCGTCTCTCTCTTGCTCCATCTGGCGAATAGCTGCTGTGTGAATTTCTTGTTGAGTTTCCACTTTACGCTGCAGTTCTGCGTTTGAGCTTTTCACTTCAGCGTGCTGTAATTTACATAAACATGGTAAAATGTACATTATAATAATAAATTTTCTATAAATTACTATTAATTCAGAGTCGGAAATAATAAATGATAAATATAATTTCATCATTAAATTTTATAAGAAACATTTCTTTTTAGAAAAATTTAATTTAATAATATCTATTTTCGCAGCACAGTATGCTAATTTGACTTTTACAAAAAAACTAATGATTGAACAAACAGATTGATTTAAAGTAAATTTACTATTATTAATTCTAGCCGCAAAAACATCATCAATTAAGTTCTACGAAGTTATAATGAAAAATGTTAAACTCTTTAAAACCAATAAATGAACGCTTCCTTTTATAAAATTTTAAGGACAAAATGGACATCTAATTTGAATTTTATTCTAACTAACCTAAATTTTCTAGAATATTACCTTTAGAGAATTGTAACCCGATATAGATTTCGAATGAACAAAAATAAAAAACTATAATAATTTCTCTAGTACAATCATGTCTAAGACAAATTCTAAGTGCAGGGTATGGTTAGGGGTAGCAGCTTTTCTAGCCGGCAAGTTAGATTCACTATGAAAGTCTTTCACTAGCCCCGGTGTTTAAAAAATTTCAGGAATAAAATATTTTATCCTAATTTTATTGAACTAATCACTTATTAATCAAATGTGTACTGGAAATCATTTATGTAAAAATTTTATGCTAAAAACACTCAATTTTATTTGTTTTTACAAGTTATTTTAAAATTAAAATACCTTGCATGTTTTTTATTGACCTCCCTTAAATTAGGTTGCAGTCTACCGACCCGTTTGTAGTTTATCTAATTAATAATCACTATTATACTAAATAATATTGATTTTTATTGTAAAAGTTTAAAACTTATATGTCATGTTTTTTAAAACCTACTAAACTATTAAATAGGTTTTCTTACTTAAGTGTTAATATAACTTATTATAGGAACAAATAATTAGATCTTACTATATTAAAATAAAACATACTTCTTTCTGAAGTTTGTTCATGCTGATTTTAAGGTGATCAATCTCAACTTTTGTAGCAGTGAATTGTTCACTAGAAGTCGTGATTGCAGATCTTGAAACTTCTAGACTCGACTGTAGCTCAGAAACCTTTAAAATTACACAATTTAAAGCAAGTGTAGATACTTTACTTAACAAAGATTCAATTTTTTCCTTTTTTAACATATTTTTTATTGTAACTTTACTTTAAACAGTTAAAATCATAGAAAGAAAATGAAAATAATTTACTTAATTCAGTTTATTTTTTTCATTACACATAATTTTTATTTTTATTTTAAACAGTTGAATGCAGTCTAAGTATTTTGTAAATAACAAACTTTAGATTGGAAAGCAGATTCAACATCATCCTTGTACTGTTCCATATCAACTTCATGTTGTTCTCGCAGGTCGTTAATAGTAGCTTCCAATTTGTTTTCATACTCAGCTTTGAATGTTTCTTCATTGATTGTAACTGTTGACACTTTACGTGCCTCTGTAAGCTCCTGTCATGTTTGTTAGAAATGTTGATAGAATTGTTATACAGCTAATTTCAATCAAACATACTTCAAAATTCATAACCTCGATGTGCAATACTGTCGGTTGTAAGATAGTGCATAATTTGGATAATATATTTAATATGTATTTTAAATAATAATAGAAAAACTTAATTAAACTAAAATGAATAATGAACATATATAACTTTATTTTTTTATCCTCAATTTTTAGTAAAATAACCTTCAACCTTTTTAATATAAAACTTAAAAAATAAAACTTGGAGACCATTTTTAAATAATATAAGTCGTTAGTATTTTGTTTTGTAAAAATAAACTTTAGATCAGGGTTGGGAATACAATAATATTTTATTGCAACAATAATAATAAATTGCCTTTAGGGGCGATTTTGGCTATCAGGGGACAATAATCAGTAAGGAGCTGAATAAGTAAATAGGTAACTGAACAGTAATGGCTGGTATACAACAAAAGGGGCGTTATTTTTTAATTTTTACCAAGGGGGCAATTATGAAAATGAGTTTGGGAAACCCTTCTCTATATAGAATAGAGTGAAACTTGTTTTTTACCTCAGCATGGATTCTTTCCTTAAACTGAAGGTCTTCTCTGACAGATTGAATTTTGTTTTCAAGATCAACTCTTTGCAGAGTTTCTTTTTCAAGAACTTGTTGACAACTTTCGTATTCTTGTTGCAATGCTGCTAGCTTGCTAGATAACTTCTCTGTAAAAAAAAGTATTACAATTACCAAAAAAAAGCAGACGTTTATTTGAAAGTTTTATTTTCTACCTATTTGAACTTATTACTAAATTTAAATTAATATTTTACATATAAAAACATTTAGACTAATCAAAGCGAAACTAAATTATAAATATGTTTTATTCAAAATAATATTAACTGCTGCCTTTATTTACATAATGCATCCTTCCATTTTGTACCTTAAATTTATAAAACAAACTTATATTACGTTTTTTAAAGCTATATTTCAATTTTGGTTTACATTTGCTTTATTAAGCTATAGCGTTAAAAGATTAAACTTAAATAAAGTTAAAAGTACTAACCTACTTTTATAAAACTATAAATATATATTAAAAAATAATAAACTATACAGAGTTTTAAAACTTTTGAAAAAAGTGCTAATTTTCTGCATTTATAATGTTTAACAATATTTAACAGTTTACGTGAATAGTTTCAAAAAAAATCAATTACTAAAAACTACTAAAAAAAGAAAAAAACAAATACCATGAGATTTTTTAAGTTCGTCAAAGTCTTTTGACTGGGTAGCAATGAAGTTTTCTTTCAACTGAAGACTGCTGTGAACACTTTTCAACTCAGCTTGAAGTTTGTTGTTAGAACTTAAAAGTTCTTCGTTTCTGTTTTATTTTATAAACGTTTTACATACAACTCAAAAAAAATTCAAAACTTTTATTACTTTTACTATAATGATAATAAATTAAGTACGTCCAAAGAAAAGATAAGTTCAAGTCAAAAAATTCAAGTAAAATTTATTGGAAAAAGTATGCTTTAAATGTTAATTTCGCCTTTTCCCTTAAACTAATATTAAAAAAAATCTTAAAAAAACAGCAGTTTTCAAAGTCAGTTTATGTACCGTTGTTGAAACTCAAAATTAATTCTTTGCTGATTTTGTAATTGCTGCTGATACTGACTATGTGAAGGTCTTTTTGGTTTCTGTTTAACAATTCTAACTTCCGCCATTATTACTTAAAAGATTAAAGATACTAAACTATTAACAAATATAACCTACTACGAAAAAAAACAATGTTGTCAAATAATGTTAATTTCTTAAAAGAAAACCTGAATAAGTATAATGAAAAGTGTTAACTGATACGTAATTAGTAAACATAACTTAATTTAAAACATCTAGTTAAGCTCAAAAAGCTTTATAAAGTTAGATAGAGATAGGAAAAAGAAAACAAAAATAGAGTGCATTAAAGGAATTTATCAGCCTCTAAAGCTAAAATAATAAAAACAAAAGAGGAAATTAACGCTCTAATAATTATTGCTTATCTATAAAACTTCGCAAAATAAACCCTTATTCAATGTATTAATTCATTCTTTGACGAAGTTATAAAATTACTTGAAACTAATAACAAAAAAAAATATTATACTACTAGTGCGAAATATATAATCGAATATAAACTTATATAACATTAAAATTCTTAAAATTTTTGTAGATACTTTTGCGCACGCATTTTGATAAGTTTAAACTATTGAAAAACTGACCACAATCAAGCAAACAAGCTCAGTTTCAATAAAATATTAGAATAGAATATATTTTGTTTAATAACCACGACATAATTATCATAAAATATAAACACTAAAAAGTGTGCTAGTTTATAAAAGTAAGCTTAGTTTTAAATATTAACTTTAACTAACTTCGTTAAAGAGCTAATCAACTTATTTTCAAACTTAAACAAAAAAAAAGAATAAACGTTTGCTTTGAAAAAAGACTGAAAATTTGTTTAACCCTGGCAAATCCTAAAAAAAGTTTCCTTGTTAAAATGAAAAATTTATTTTTTATTAGTAATGGTTATCTAAAAAAGTTAAAAGCAGAAGTTCCAACTTTTTTTTTGTAAAAAGCAGAGATAGGCTAAATTTTAAAATAAGTTTTCATTTAATAATGGCTTTGTGAGTTGATATAAAACTACATTATTTTTAAAAAATTAAAAATGTTAAGTATTTCTTATACAAGTATGCAGTAATTTCAATTTATTATTGATAAAATGAAGCTAACATACTGTGTTGCTAAGTAGTAATGCTGCTGTTGTATAAAATTTTGTTCTTGTGTTTGCTGATGATGTAAACCATTCATTATAATATTTTTATCTATAACTAACACTACCACGAATTAAATTCCATTGTTATAGAATATGAATCAGACTCTATTTATTAAACTGACGTACTTATAGTTGAGTCACAATGAACTTTTTTTTTATTAAAAACCATTAAATTAATCATATTCAATAACTACAAAAGAATTAATTTTAACCCAAATTTAACTCAATTAGTGCAACAACTTATCAGTGAACTTATATGTAGGAAACGATACAAAAATATCAAAAATCAATTATGTAGTTTGTTTAATTTGATTTTACATTTCAGTTTCAAAAATTGTAATTAATCACTATAAAATACTGCTAAAAGGGATAATAGCTAAGCTGGCGGCTACACAACAGGTGTTAGATATTCTACGCACAGCAACGCAAAATCGTTATCGATTAGTTAACTGTACACACGTATAATGTCTTAGATTGTCGGTAAATTTTGCAATAAATGTAATTTAGGTTTAATTTTTAAATAAATTAAAATTTACTTTTTAAAGTTAATTAAAGTTTGTGATTGAACAACAATTTCTCAAAACTTAAATAGTAGTGACGAATGTAAGAATTCTCTCTAGTAATAACTTTTACGACAGCGCTATGTGAAAGAGGACTACAATAAAGAAAGAATTCTAAAAAGGTCGAATGCAAACTCGCCGTATGTTGTTGTTTGTTTAAGAAAGGCGGTGTGGAAATTTATTATTTGGTTTCTCCTAAATATCACATACCATAACAAACATATCTCACAGAACAGCGTATTTTGCTCATTATTTTTATAAAATAAATATATTTGGACGTACACTTAAATATTCAATGAAAATTTAAAACCACTTTATAAATAAAAAACAATTTTTCAATAAACAATGTATGATACAAATTCTAGATTTTTTATAACAGTAAAATAAAATATTAAAAACAAATATTCAAATTGAAAGCTAAATAGTTCAGAATATATTTTATAACAATAGAAACAGCAAACATTTAAGATACTTCATGCGTTATGCCAATCTAGGGCGGGGTTCGGTAATTCTACCTCAACTATTTTCACAAAATATTGTGTTTGCGCTGTTTTAGTAGCTATACGGTAACTTTAGAAGTAATTACTTATATGATATTCTAAGCAACCCTTGCAGTTACCATTATTATTTTAAGACTTACTTAAACTACAGCTATAAAAGTTAAATTATCACAAATATAAAATATAATTTAAATATATTCTCAAATAATTAAACAATAAACATAAGTTTTAATTTAAAAGTAATAATAACAAAGTTTTTTCTAGTCTTACAATGATATCTAATAATACTTATAGTAATAATGAAAACTTCAACAAATAACTTATTAAATTCTTAATAAAAGTTTAGGACATTAGACTTTTTACGACAAACATCAAATAAAATATAAATAAAAGATGTGTGCAAATTAATTTATTTTTACTCAGTTTAAACTAACAAAATCAGTAGTTGATAAATTTTTCAAATAGTATTCTTCTTTTACAACTATCAAAATCAATTAATTGTATGTGTAATCAGAACTTTCTATTCAAGTAACAAAGTACCATATAAAGAAATTAAAAAATTAGAAACTGTAAGGGAACCTTGTGAAAAACTAATAACATATGTTGATTTACTACGATGTAGTAAGTAAGCTAAATTCTCACTCGAGTTTAATTTTCATTTAACTAATTTTAACTTCATTATTAGTTAGAAGAGAAAACAAATAAAAAACTAAAACTGAACATTCAATAAACTTTCAATATCTGATATGCTTGATATAAATTGTTTATATTTATTTTAAAATAAATTTAAGTAACTTCTTTAATTGCTTACTATATAACACAAATAATTAAAATATCAACTGTTTTATAGCAGTGAAACAAAAAAACAGCAACAGTTTTCTAAATAATTTAGAGTAAAAGAAAGTAAAAATAAAGGAATTTTCCTATATTAAAGTTTAAAATTCCTATATGTACCACAGATTATGCAACAGGTTACAAAACACATACGAATTTTCAGAATTTTATGCATGATTAAGTAGTACTAAGGAGCAATGTGATACTAGCCCTTCTGCTAGTAACCCTTATAACCAAACAACTTAAAAAGTTCCATAGCTTTATAAAGCAGCCTAAAAAGTAAATAAGATTATTCAAAGTTTCTAAGTTAACTTCGTACTTGAGTATGTCAAACTGTCTTGTTACAGCTTGATTTCTGTACAATATTTTGCTACACTTTTTTACTAAGCTGTTTATAATAATTACATAGACTAAAAATTGAAGTATTTAGTTTTTTTTTTTTTTTGTAGTAATAAAAATTGCTGAATATTTTGTTATGTGAGGTTATAAGACAAAATTTACCTTATCATTTTTAAGTTAGGGGCTTAGAAATACAACTTTTAATGAAATCACATCTAAAAAATCAAGAACCAATAGAAATTACCTTTTCTATATGTTTTTAAAACTTATTAAAGATAATAATGATATTTCAAGCATTTTAAATAAATACTAACTCTTTTGTTGCATCATTCAATTTGTCAGCAAAATTTGCTCTATCAAGAGCAAGTTGAGCTTTTTCTTTGGAAGTTTCATCAAGAAGTCGCCTAGCTTCAGACAACTCAGCTTCATAAATGCTCTTTAGCTTTGTAGTCTAAATATATAACTCTAATATGATGTATATTTATAACATTATGATTTATTAAATAATACTTAACATAATACATAATACAAACTTTGATTAATTATATCAAAAAAAATTCCCTTTTTCTAGAAAACATAACAACATTTTTTGTTTGTTTCAAGTACAAATAATTAATACCAACCAATAAACTTAAAGACTTAGATAAATATTTTAAAATTCTAAAATTTTATCTAAGTTATTTTTCATCCTTCAACTTTAAAGTTGAATATAAAAGAAGTAAATATTGTTTAATGGATTTTACTGTAAAACAAGATTTGTATACTAATTATTGTAAAAACTTTAATAACATTTTAAAGTTTAACTGATAAAAAAATGCTTTAAATTTAAATTAATTTTTATTTTTCAGAACAAATATAGGATCAAACTTTAGAAAGATTTTACCTTAAAACATTCAAAAAAACTATCTATTTTTATGTTTTAACTTTTAAATTTTCACAACTTAATACACACTTAACTTTTTTCAGTCAGATTCTTTAATAAAAGTAACTTAATAAGTTATTCATTTTTTACTCTAAATATTTTGTTAAGGAACTACTTTTCTAAAAAAATGCAAACCTTGCTTGTTGAAACTTCTTCATATTGTTCAACTTGGACTTTCAAAGTGCTGTTTTCTGCTTCAAGAGATCTGACCTGTAATTATAAATACTTTAAAAAAAAAAAATTATACTTGAAGATTATAACAATCGAAATACAATATTATGCTTATTATAATAGATTATACTTATAATATAACATAGTGTTGCATTTTGATATATTTAAAATATAATTTCAAAACGGTAGTGATTGATCATATTAATAACTTTAAGCTTCAGACTTGTTACTATAAACAACAAGCGTATTTCATTAATCATCGTCCTTTTCAATAAAAAACTATTTATATTACAACAGCTAAGTAATTTCATTAAACACCTTTTCCACATAAGCTGCCATGCGATTGTTGAGATGAGCCATCTGATCTTTCTGTTCCTTGTTGGAGGAAACTGATGGTGACAGAAAGGTGGGTGAACCACCCATCATTGACTTTCTAGTCCTTGCAAAAAATAAAACATTATTTAGAAAAACTGTTTTTTTTTCAGTTTAACTTCAACTCAAAATATAAATGGTCGTTAGATTAGTACTTAAATGTGGTTTACAATTAACTTTACATGTTAATTGTAAAATGTTACAATTTTCAGTTGTAATTTTTTTAACAACACAAATGTTTAAAAATCTGAAGTTACTTTTATAAAAAATTATGTTCAACAATTACAAATTGATTAATATACATATTTTAATATTATGAAACATTTAGACTGTATTTATATAAGTTAAAAGTAATTAAGTTGTAAATTAATGACTAGGATTTAAAATAATTAGGATGTTCTACTAATTTTTTAATAATACAAAGTAAGAATACTAAACAACTAGAAAAAGACTATATTAATTTTATTAACTATTTTTAATTTATATAACTTTAAAATATTCAAATTCTCAAGTTGTATAAATTTAAAAAACAACTTTTATTTAAAAATATTTAAGGAATTTTTTTTTCACATATAAATATGATACTAAAATTTAATAACTATTTGATGTAAAATAAACTAAAAATTTACTTAAATTTAAAGACTAGTATAAGTCTTTAGAACTGGGATTGTCTTTAGGCAATTCTAAAATGCAGCAATACTAATAATTAATATTGTTGCAACAAACTAACAAATTCAAGTGAACTATTTTCATTACTAAACTGCTTATTTTTTCTTTTAAGACAAAACAAAATAAGTAGTTTTTTTTTAAATAGAATAATCTACTACTTTGATCAAGGTTTTTAATAAAACAATTAAGTTTTTTTTTATTTTTAATTCTCATCATTTAACTATAACTAATAGTAATGTGATTTTAACTTTAAACTTTTTTTTTGATTTTTATATACAAAGACTATGTGTACATAAATATTTCAAATAACACTTGAATTTCAATAAAATTTTAATACTAGATGATACACTTACTTTTTTCGTTGAACTGGTGTCTCCATAATAATTTTATAAAAAAATCTAGAAAACCTGAAAAAAAACATCAAACTTTAATATTTAAAAAGCTTCAAAGAAATTTTTTACCCAACTTAATCAATAGTTAAATTTCATACATTAATTTACACATTAAATAAACTGTTTGATATAAACAAGGTTGCCAACTGGTTTTTTCCAAATTTTTCCAGGTTTTTAAAAGTACAAATTTGTGGGTCAATTTTTAGTTTAAACTTAAGTTTAAGGTAAGAAACTGTGTTAAATATTATAAAAACATTGAAAAAATTCTGCAAAGCTACTTTAAAATTGTTTTTTGATAAAAAAATTTTGATGATTATAAAAACTTTTTGTTTATATGATAGATTTTTTAATCAAATCAAAATTTTACTACTGAACATGTTAAAATTCCAGGTTTTTCCAGGATTTTTTTTACCTAAATTGTCAAATTCCAGGTTTTTCCAGAATTCAAGGTAAAGTGGCAACCCTATATTAAATTCAACACTGTCACTAAAAAAAGGTGCTACAAATGAAATTATAGCGGTTTATGAGGAATATATAAGTTGAGCTTATAAAATATATAACTTAATGTTTAATGTTTAACTAAAGCCATAGGGGAGTTTTTAAAATGATGATTTTGTTACAATGATATTTAACTTGGCCAGCAGTTGCTTTTTACTGTTAGAGTTTGGTATAATCATATAAACATTTGTAATCAATTAAAATATATAAATTTCTTAGGGTTGCCTCTCTTTGAATCAAAAACTTCTGCCTTGAATGATCAAAAACTATATCCTGAGTCTCCTTGAGATTTTCTAGAATTTCAAAATACCATGAGTGTGTTGCAACCTTGCAAAATGTAACTAATTTTAAAATTTAGTTTAGATTTTTTTTTTGTTAAAATGTGCAATACAGTAGGGTTGAAAAACCCAATAACTTCTGAAGCAAATTACTCAACTTTTATTTTGTATAAAAATTATTTGAAGACTCTTCTCTTTTAACTCGGTTATTTTTTGTAAGTCTATTTGTTTAAAAAGTCAACCTTTAAAATTGCAGTTGAAACTTTTCCAAAACATTTAAAATCTAAACCGTTAGCAACCATTAAAACAGCATATTTTTAAAAAAGATTTAAGTATTAAATGCATTGATTTATCAAAAGTATTCAAAAGTTTTTGATTTTTTTTACTTTATAACTTTATTTTTTTCTTTTAATTATGATTTTATGAAAACTAATTTTTCAAAAAAAAAAACATTTGAACAAGAGTTAAAAAATTCAAAAAACAAATTGGCTTAAAACCAAAACTTGAACAAAAAAATTTAACATATTTCAGAAAAATAAACAAAACTTTAAGTTAATTAAATAGAAATTTATTGAATTTTTTTTTATATAAGGCTAAAATATAGTTTTAAAAGTTTTACTGGTTGCTAAAGGACTAAATTTTTAGATTTTAAAATTAAAAATTTGAATACATGATTAAGAAAATAAGTATTGGTTTTTAAAAAAATTACTGAGTGAAAAGAAAAGTCTTTGAAGAAAATTTCAATAAAAAATATTTCAAGTATAGTAATTATTTTCAGAAATTTATGAATATTTTAACACTAGTTATGGTTATAACAAACCCACACACATGCAAATGATTCTGAAAAAATTAACAAAATAATTTATGATTTTATTTCACAAATGTTGACACAATAGAAACTAAACATAAGCATTTTTGTACAAAACTAAAAATTACCTTTAGTGAATAGTACTCATTGCCTAAATTGCTTAGCTTATCTGAGATATAAAATACAAGAATAGAAATCTAATGACAAAAAATACTTTAAAGAGTTGCCTTTTTTTTTGAAGCAAAAAAGCTAAAGTAAACAAAAACTAGCTTAAGTTTATGACAAAAAAAAATCTCTTAATTAGGCTTGAATATCAAAAATACAATACTAAAATGACTTATAGATCTAGCTAGAATTAGAATAATAATTATCAAAAAATTAAAAGAATTTCAACCATAAAAACCAGTCTGAGATACAGTAAAAATTTTAAAACTAAAGATTTTTGTAAAAAACTTTAAACAAGCCTAATTTAGCAAGTGTTTCTCTAAAAGTTTCAAACTAGCCTGAGTTGGCAACACAGTTTTTAAAATTATCTAAGTAGCCTGAGTGTGTTGCAAGCCTATATAAATTTGTTCTATATAATACTTATACTTATTTAGATAAAAAATTTATTATACTACAAATAAAAACTGTTTGAATTTCTAGGTATTTTTCAAAAATAATCATATCTAAATTTGTTATGCTTAAGTTTTTAAATTTTAGGTTTTGAGGTAAATTGGTCACCCTAAAAAACTATAACAAAACAAAATATCAAGCAAAAAGTAATGTAATAATATGTACTGATTTCAGGGTTACCACTCTTTGAGCCACAAAAAGACTATCTTGAGCCATCCTTGGTTTTTAATTCTTAATAAAAGTGTTTTGCTTCATCCTGAACTAGACTGAGTTTAAAAATAAATCATAGTATCCTGAGCTGTCCTGAGTCATCCTAGGATTTTCAAAAATTTCAAAATATTCTGAGTAACCATAGTAAATGGCAACCCTGTTACAAGCTTTCTTGTCTGATGGTTAAAATAGTATTTTAAAAATGTTTTTACTAGTATAAAATTTCTCAAAATTTACTTATTTTTTTTTTTTTTTTTTGGAAAATGTTTAAATCTTTTATAGGACACTGTAGTTAAATTTCTTGAGAGTTGAATTCTATCATTTCACATATAAATAATGAATAAAGAAGGTTTTTTAATGATACTTAGTCAAAATTTTGAGTTTTACAGATTCTTTCAAAAAGTATTAAGTTCTAGGGTGTTCCAGTTTTTGTTACCTAATCTTTTAAATTCAAGTTTTTTTCAAAATGGCTATCCTGTAGAAAGGACAATATACAGAGGGAGAAATAGTTTGTGACAATTATATCTGTAATTTCTATAATGAAGAACAGGGTTGCCACTCTGTTATTCAAAAAACTGTTTTGAGTGACTTTAATCTGCCCTGAGTTGATTTATTGAAATTCTAAAAAAAAAAAATTTAACTTTTCAAAACTAATAAAAACCTAATGATTCAGCAAATAGGTTAAAAATAACAAAATATTGCAACTAAAATTTATTAAAAATCTTTTAAACACTGTCCTGAGATTTAAAAAATCTTAAAACTATGCTGAGGTTTTTATAAAAAACAAAACTATCTTGAGTCAGCTTGAGTTTAAAAAAACTTCAAAATATCTTGAGTTATACTATGAGCGTGGCAACCCTTTAAAATGGCAGAAAGAAAGAAAAAAAAGAGAACGCTCACAACTATGGTCAATGGATTGGTGTGGAGAAAGACCTTTTGGTCATCAAGCCTCACACCATATATGTGTAAATAACTTTGATAAGTTTTATTTAAAACTTTGATAAAATTTAATTTTAAACTAAATGTATGTTTTTTGTTTTTTTTAACTTCAACTAATTAGAGAAATTAATTCCTAAAAGAAAAAAAAAAGTATGCACTCTTTTTTAAACCCATTACTACCAATATTGACCATGAAAATCATAGTCTACCATGGGCACCACACCGTCTCCTCCAAAAAATTTCAATTTTTATGATCATGTACGTTCACATTTTTCTTGTTGCCATAGATTTTAAAAGGATTTCTTACTTTTCAAAATGTTTCTACAACTTATTGTTAAATTTTCATTAGATTTCTAGATTTTGATAACTATTAAGATCAAAAAAGTTAACAAAAATAAATGCTGAGTTGCTAAAAAAGCTATAGTTTTCCAATTTATTTCTCTAAAGTTTGGAGCTTTTTTCTTCCCTACCTTTTCAGCAATTTATTGTTCAGTTTATAAAACAACAAAAAAATAGCTCAAAACTTTCGGTCCTAAGACACAGTTAGTGAAACTTTGGTTTATTGAGTGGCACAGCTCTCGGATACCTTTTAATGTCTTGTCCAGGACAGAAGGCTCAGTAAACATAATTTACTTTAAAACTTATATTTAAACTTAGTAAAGATATCTAACATTAAAGTTGACAAAAAAATTAATAGAAAAAATTGCAGCTACAGATGTTATACATCCAAGTTTCAAGGATTGACAATAATGCTTTATCTGACTAGTTTAAAAAGTTAAGTTGACTGTACAAAATGCTGTTAAGAATCCTTTACAGTTTTTACAAAACATTAAGATAAAACTTAACAATGTATAACCTACTTACTTTTGGAGTAGTGGTCCTAATATATGCAATGAAAACTCATGGAGTTTAGCGTTGTAAAATCAAAACCCAGTGGTTGTCACATATACAAAAAAGCAGTTTTTTTCTATCTTTTAAAAATCTATCAGTAGAGTTTATCTTCAACATCAGCACAAGTTAATTATTTTTATTTACTACTAACAAATGAAAATTTAGGTTTATAAACTATAAAATAGAGATTGTTTCTAAAAATTGAAATACTTAAATAAAATTTAAATTTTTAATATCACAACTAAAAACACTACTTAAATCTGAATTAAAATAAGACTTATGTATTAATTAAAATAAAATTAGCACCAGCTTATACTTATGGTTCTTACCAAACCCATAATATTTTTATAAGTTTATGAGTAGTACAAATTCAAAATTCATTTTAATATAAAACGAATTCATTGAAATAATTATTCAATTCATATTGTTTAAATACCTTGCAAAAATTTAAAGTGGTATATAATTATGATAATAATGTAGGTTTTTTTAAACTAGCTACAATTATTTACAGTTTGTTTACGCTTGGCGCGCCTTCCATCCTACTTTAAAAAAGTTAAAATGCAACTTAATTCCCTCTTTTAGTAAAGAGCTGTAAAACTAAAAAATTGATAGTTAATTCGTTTAAACACTAAATAAAAAATAGTGCTACATAACTGTAAAGTTTAATAATTATACAGATTGATGATTCAACTGGTTTTAAATAAGGAATTTAACCATAATTACTTAAATTTAAAAAGTTTAATAATTGATTTCAATTATTGCATTATCAGAATATAGTGTTAATATAGTTATATACAAAGATTTGAAATGTCTAGCTAAAATAAGTTACGTCATAAAGAATTAAGTGTAAAAGTCTGTTTAAAAGGTTTTAATTAGAGTTAAGTTATACATTGCTGATTTAAAGTTGTTTATAAGAAAAAATTGTTGAAACAAAAACATTTAAGATTTTAGAAAATTAAACTAAAAATACATTACAAAATAAGACAAAAAACGACAATAATAATACTAAAAACACGCTAAATATAAAGTTTGAAGTTGTAGAAATCTCGTTGATTACAAACTTCGGCTCGTGAGTTTTAATAAGCAATGATTCAAGAACTGAGAAATTATTGTTTATTTGAATTTGCGAGCCAAAAAAATTGTTAACAACGAGATTTCTACAATTTATAGTTTTATAAATTGCGTATTTTTAGTACTTTTATTGTCGTTTTTTGTCGTATTTTGTAATGTAATTTTTAATTTAGTTTCAAGTAAGATTTCTATAATCTTAAATGTTTTTGTTTAACAATTTTTTCTTATAAATAACTTTAAATCAGCAAACTATAACTTAAGTCTGATTTAAATCTTATAAACAGACTTTTACACTTAACTCTTTATGACTTAACTATTTTAATCTAGAAATTTTAAAATCATTAAATATAACTACATTAACACTATATTTTATCAGTTTTTAGCAAGCATATTCTGATGACGGGCTAAATGAGTTAATTGATAAACTTTAGAAATGAGTGATTTATGTTATAATCTTCAAATATACAGCTAGAGTTGTATTGTACTATCAAACATATTTCAAAATACAAAGAAAAGTAAAACTAAGTAAAAAATTATATATGAAAGTAACGTATTTTGATTGCATACCTATAAAAACATAAAAAAACACTCTTTGATAAACTTAATTTCGATTAAGTCACATGGAGATATTTCTTTTAAATAATCAATTATTCTACATAAACTAATCACTTTTTTCAATTACAGTTGTTATAATTTTAATTTTTAAATGTAAACGAACATTAATGATAATCAAATAAGATAAGTAACAAAACTTCTATACAAATTTTAGTCTCAAAAGCAGTCATATTAAGCTAGTTTTAGTGTATGTATACGATTCCAGGATTGCCAGAAATAAAGAGCTCTGTATAGCTGACCTTCTTTTTTTTAACTTAAAAATTTATAATAGAGTTATTTTTGGCACTCTTCTTATCGTCAAAATAGAAAATATGGTATTGAATAATATAGTTTTTAATATTTATGATTAAACTGTTTTATTATTAAATGATAAACTTAACACTTTTATTAAATAATAAAAACATTTTAATAAAATAAAATTCAGCATGACGGCATATTATTAAATCGAAAACTAAAGCAAATAAAAGTAAATAGATTTCTATGCTTATAATTGTGTTATTAAAGTTTTACCTATGCTATAAAAAATGCAACTAGTTTTTGGGTTTGACAAGTTATTTAACTAAGATTAATTTTCCATTTTATTACATAACAAACATTTTTTTATCGAAAGTTATAATTATTTTTTCTATAAAAAGAGCTATTGTAAATTGTGATCTTTATACACAAAGCAGTAAAAAAGAAAAAAAAAACAGCACTATAAGAAATCGATATAGGTAGAGAAATAAAAAATAAAATTAACTCTGTTTTTTTCACTTGTAATTATTTGTTTTAGTTTTTGTTTTGTTCCATAACTCTGTTTTAAACTGTCTTTCTTTTTGTGCATCAATTACATATATTTTCTTTACACAAACTTATTTTATTTTAATTTTGTTTACATATCCTTTGACAAAACACTTTGAAATTTTTAATTACTACTTAAATAATGGGTATCTAAGCAGATCTATTTCAAGTAAAAATACTACAACAACTCAATTATAAATAATGTAAACTATTTTAATTTGGAAAATCAGAAAAGATTAGATAAAAAAATGCAAAAAAACTAATCAGAATTAAAAACAGTAAATGCAAATATTTATAACTAGCGAATAAAAGAATAAGTCTAAACTAATTTAAACTTATTCCAAAATATTATATTTATATAAATTTATTGTTAAACTTTTATTGCGTTACGCCGTTTCCCTGCAGAGCAGTTCATCAGACGTTAAAAAAAGCTGAAAACAAAAGTATACAGGGCGATGAATTGGAAAATAAAAATACACACATAAAATAAATAAAATTTACATTTAAAATATGAGTTTTAACTAATATGTAGTTTACAAAAGTTAAATTTTAGTTAAGTTAAATCAAAATGAAATATAGGTAAGTTTAGTTTAAATAATTTATTAACTATAGATTTTATATATATTTTGAAAATTTATTTACTAAGCATTTAATATATTAGGCTTTGGAAAAAATGTAAATACTAAGATTTATAGGGGATTTTTAGAAAACAGAAATGGTCTTTTTACGGGAATGTTGTAACTTTAAAACAAAATCTTTACACAATACAAAAATAAATACAATGTAACAATCAAATTAAATAGAATAAAATAAACTAAGTTAATGCGATAAAAAATAAACTAAAAGTATTCTTTAAGGTAATGAGGGCATTGCGTGACTAGCAATATATAAAAAATATTATATTTAACTTACTAGTAATTCGATATATATCTCTAGTATTTATTTTTACTTCATGCCGTTAATATTTTATTATCATTTATAAAATGATAGTATAGTGCAAGCTCTTGCGTGTATTTTGTTTTTTTCGATAACAATTTGGTTTTAGTTAATCTTATTTTGTAACTTTTTTTGTAAAAAATTTCACATTTTAATACATAATATGGTATATGTTTGTCTAAGATCTTATATTTAGTTAAGAAACATAAAATCACACTAGAATGTAGTTTTCTGTAACCCTGAAGGGCTTTGGAATTAAAATGCTAAAGTGATAAAAAAAATAGGACACACAATGGGACTAAACTAAATCGCGCTGAACTGGGGATAGGGAATAAAAAGTTGTAAAAAATCGATGTTTACAAACATTAAAAGAAATTGAATTGTAATGTAGCTCAAAATAGCATTAATCAATTTACTGAATAAAAACTACTTTAAAGACCAAAAGATATTATTTTTATAAGAAATCTTTCTAAAATACTATTGCTTTTTGAGTTTATTTATTTCAAAATAAAAAAGAGATAGTTAGCTAATATTCAATTATATTTTTGTTGTTAACGCTTGTAGAAGTCTTGTCTAATAAACAAATATAAAACTTATGTACAAAAACAACACGTTCTACCTACCATCTTAAATAAAAACTAAAATAAAAATATAGGGTGTTTTTTACGACAACTGTAGATATAATAAAATAAAATGATTCAATAAAAAACGGCAAATGGGTACTATTTTCTGGTGAGACTATCAAAATCTAAAAATTTAAAAGTTTCAACTGGTTTAAATATTTATAAAGTTAAAAAGAATCGTTTTTTCACAATTTTTCATCAAACTACTAATTAAATTAGACAGACATTCAAATACGTTTTCAAAAGTAAAAAGTACCTTTACTTATAATTTAATTTTTAAAGGTTATATTCTTTCACGGTTAATCTTTTAATTTTGGAGATACAAAATTAGATTTAAATAAAAAAACTTGCAAACAACATATGGCCAACTTTTGTTTTTGAGTTTTAGTGAAAAAATTAAAAAAAATCTATCATGAGTCTTTTTTTAATGCTATATAAAAAAATAACTTTAAAATCAAACAAATAAAGCTTTCAATTATTGATCCATTCAGTAAAACTGGGTTTAAGAGTTTAAAGTTATTGTAGTTTTATCAAAATTTTTCTTGTAATTCAATATTAAAGGTAAGTAGGTGTTGTCTTCTTAAATTTTTTGTTTAACTACTTAAGTTTGATAAAATTACGAGTTGATAACCTAAAACAACAACAAATAAAAAAATAAAAAGTCTTTACGACTAAACCTAAACTAATTACTATCTAAAGGGAAAAAGCTTGGCACTTTAATTTGTAAAACGTTTATAAATACTATCTTAGACAAACTTTTAGTAAACAAACTTAGAATTAAAAAGCATATAAATCGTATTGAATCTTTTATTCCTAAAAATATAAGAGTTTAAAAAGTTTTTGATTCTTGTAAAAAGTGTCTTGTGTAATTTTATTAAAAAAAACGAAGTTAGATTTCAAGCTCCGTAAGCAGTAATGATTATTTATTCGTTTATATTTTTATTAAGCAACTCTAGACCTACAAGTATAAATAATCGTTTGGTTATCTAAACTAAAGTAAGTAGCAGTTTCAAAAGTGTTTAGTGTATAAAACGGGCTGACATTAGTTTCTTGGTTACTCAGTTTATTCTATCACTTATTTCTATGGGTGACCAGGCGACAATTGATTATTAGTTGTAATAACTTTATTGGGTCAAGGTATTTTTATACCGTTTTAACAATATTGAAGTTATTTTGTTATCAGTTTCTAAATTACTAATGAATCAATGACTGGGACTCGATGTATGACTCGATCACCGAGAGGTCTTTTGTACAGCTGGACCTTAGACCAAATTTTTAAAGTATTTTCTTTTTTATTATTCTTAAATTTACTCACTATTAAAAGTTTTAAATCAATACTTGTGAAGTAGTAGCTAATAGTAAACTCTAGTTGAATATTTACTCTATTCTGAAAATTAGGCTATGATTAATATCATTTAAGTATTTTATCTTTTAAAATTTCTATACATAACCTACAGATTTTATCTTACCAACTGTAATTTTCTATAACTCACATGCTTATTTTAATTTTTTAAGCTGTATAGTTACCTTGGTGTAAATACTTAACTTGAAAAAAATTAATTTTTTAACTCAATTAAAACCCAACTAAGGCTTAAAGTATATATGGGATTATTTTTAACAAAAACAAGCTCAATAAATTTAGTTTAAAGACTTGGTGTACGAAAGAACCTTTCAGTAATCTATTTATACACGACGGATACAGTTTAATATTTTGCCAGAACATACATTTTTATTTCTGTTGTTTAAATAGAATTGAAAAAAAAAATCATTTATACTACTAGCTTTTAATAAAACCAAAAACTTAGCTATTTAGAAAAATATATTAAACTTAAAGTATCTTCTAAATTTAATAGTTAAAAAAAAATAAATGTTCCGTAATTTTTTTCTAACTTTTTGTTTTTATTACTAAACATGATTATCGATTGTCTTTTTAGTTTAGTTTGTCACCAGTTTTTCTAACATTAGTATCAGTGCCCAACGGACCCCTTTTTAAAATACTTATGCTTCAATTTTAAAAACAGTAACTTATATTTCGAATATAAATACTGTTTTTGATTACAAAACCTTTTAAGTTTATTATGATTACGAATTCAGTTTTTTATAATAACCTTTTCTTAACAACTACTAGCACTAAAATTTTTAAATTGCTAGTAAACACTTTTGTAACCTAGAATTATGTATAAGAATTACTAAATAAAGTAAAGATGCGTTGAAATGGTTGTATTGATTACGATCAGCTGTCTTGCCTAGTGGACAATTTATTAAACGTTGCACGGCGAATGACAACTAAAATGCTGACATCACTGTAAAATTCAGCAAACGGTTGCTTTGTGGTAAAACATAATAAACCGTTTGTAGATTGACTACTGCAAGTTTTTCAGTTGCAGCTAACTTACAAGTTTTATTGAGGACGAAACCCGCATCTCAGTCTAACAAAGGCTTGTGGTCTGTTGATCGAATTGGTATGATCGAAACTTTTGTTTCGGTAATTATAGTTGTAGTTGTAAAAAATTTTATTTGCTAAGCACAACACTGTTTATATATCTTTAAAATAAGTATTTAATTTGTAACTTTATTCTACTGTTAAAACTCAAATAATATTACATTCTTCCTTTTCTAGTTTTGGTTTTGGTGACAGTACCGCTCTTATTGCCTCATGAAACACATTTTTTATGTTTTCTTGATTTTTAGAAGAGCATTCAATGTAATTGATCGCTCCAATAGTTTTTCTCATTTCTTCCGCTTCACCCATTCCTACTAAATCCATTTTATTTTCGCCCAAATATTTTAATGTTTCCTGTACGGTTATAAGGGAAATTGTCTTATTTTTACTATATTGAAAGTTTTTTGTGTTGTTTATTGGTGTTAAAGCTATTTTTTTCAAAACAAAATGTTATAAAAAACTGAAAATAACTTTAATAATGTTTTATCTATAAAGTCATAAGTTGGAAGTCACGAACTGCGTTATTCCTCAAATCTATTTTTGTGCCGACCAACACGATTGGTGTGTCTGGACTGTGAAGGTTAATTTCCTTGAACCATTTCGCACTCACATTACTAAACGATGCCGGAGATATAACAGAAAAACAAACGATGAAGACATCAACTTCTTTGTACGAAATCGGAGGCATTCTGGTTGGTAAATTTTATATGTTTTTTAAAATCAAAATTGAAATTTTAAAACATAAAATCTTTGCTTAAGGACTAAAAAGTTTTTGCTTTGCATTTAAAAAAATCTAAAATACTAACATGTTTTTAAGTTTTTTGCGTACCTAAAAGCTTGTGTGTTTTAAGAATATTAAACGATTAAAATAAACTATGCCTGTCAAAGTCCTCTTGTCCCATTGTGTCCACCAACCCAAGGTTGACCTGTTTTCCGTTCCACCAAACGTTTGCCAGGTGGTTGTCGAAAACAGTCGGTATATAACCTTGTGGAAACGTGTTGGTCACGTAAGTAATCATCATACTGGTTTTTCCTACACTCTCATCTCCAACTACTACGCATGTGATGCATTTCTACAATACAAAACAAAAATTATTTGTTCTTTTAATCAAATTTCATATAGAAATTATTAGCAATAGCACGAATTATTTGTTACAATTTTTTTTTATTGCCTAAAACTAAATATCAACACAATTCTGTAAACTAATGCAATCAAAATACTGAGTAATGAAAACAAGATTAACCTTCATTGCTGAATTTTCTTAGTTATGAAATAAGAATGAAGGGTTTTGAAAGTTATTTGTCCTATTAGTTTAAATATATTTCTTTAACAAAAAAAAACATATCTTGTATTACAAACCTTTAAAGTTTAAAAAATAAACCATAAAACACCATTTTTAAATATTGATAGTTTTTTTAATACTGCTAGTAGTCTGTTATGGTTTTTTAAATAAGGTTTTATTTTTTAATTAAAAAATGAAAAGTGCACTGTACAAAATTCTGCTTTTTAATAAACTAATTTAAGGGCACTTTATTATTTTTACTGAGAAAGTTTAACTTAAAATCTAAAATACAATTTAACAAATTTGAGTTCTTATCAAATGTTATCATACTAGATCAACAAAATATTTAAGTAAAGACTGCACTTTTTATTTAAACCTAGCTAGATTAAAATATAACAAAGTTGCAAACGCATTAGATACTAGTAAAGCAATAAAGAAGTAAAAATCATGTCAATTTATTAATATTGATCCAAAATTAAAGTATACAGAAAATAACTTATCAACAAACGAAAAGTAAGGTTACACACAAATATTTATTAAGAGGTTTAATAGTAAGCTGACGACACTAAAATGCATATCCGGTATTATTCAATATTGTTACTGTAACAAAACATACGATTAAAAAAAAGCATAAACAGTAGTTTGTATGCTTGAGCTGCTTATAGATAAGTTTAAATTCAAAAAAAGATGCAAAACAAGACTTAGTTTATTTTTTTCAGAAACAAAATTGTTACTTCAGTTTGTAATAACTGTTTAATTCTAAAAAAATACTTGAAATAAAACCATAAAGTATACTGCATAATTATGTATTATACGTACAATTTTCCGTTTTCAACTTGTAAATACACCATAACATACTAATATACTGACTAAACTAGTCATATATTTGGTAAAATTAAAATTAACTTTTTAAACATATGAAAGTTGTTTACCTTTAAAATACTAAGAATAAAAAAAGCATTGTTATAAAAGTAAACGTTTTTATGTCGTAAAAAATCTTTGTAGTATAATGAATTAAAAAAAATTCAAATTGATTTAAAAGCGATTGTCAATATACTACTTCAAATTTCTAATAAAAAACGTATAATACAGTAACCTGCAAACTAGGTACGCACTGCCGGCATAGTACTTACTTTTTAGCTGAAAAATGCTGTGTTCCAATTGCAACTTTTTTTACTTTGAAATTAAAAAAATTAAATCTTAAGTTAGCAATACAAAAGTATTACATTTAAATAAATTATACTGTGCTAAGTTCAAATGAAATAAAACTAAATGAACCATAAATTAAGTTAAGAATTTACAAATTGTATATCAAAACTTTAATATCGGATGTCAATTTTAGTTACAAAACAAGAAGCTTAGAATTTAAATACGAGACTTTCTGTTTTATTATATATAATTCTTTATGGAGAGATCTATCGTATATAAGGTCGTATAAAAGTTATAATTTATATAAAAAGAACATAATAAACTTTTAAAACATTTGTTAGTCAAAAGTTTATTTTTGATTTTACATATTTTATATTTTTCAAGTTTCGGTTATAAAAATTTAGATAGTGTAAAGCTTTAACTAAAGTTTCAAACCTTAAATTTTTTAAATACAACTAGACAATAACTTCTAAAAGTATTTATTAGATTTATATTTTTTGAGTAAAGTCACATAACAATTTAAACTGTTTCTATTTTTTATATGAAAATAAGTGATTTTAAGAATTAAAACTTTCTGTTTAAATTGTGTTTTGTCTTTTAATAAAAACAATTTGCGCAGTGCTTTTTCTTTATCAAACTAGAATATGTTTATGTTTTTTAAACGAGTTAACACAATCCAACGGAGTTCTGTAAAAAGGTATAAATACTGTTATTTGTTTTAAATGATGCCCAATGTTTAAAACAGTTTGTATTTAAAATACTTTAAGTCTAAATTAAACTTTGTTATCTTTTAGAATCTTTTAGTAGAGCTATCTCGAGATTTAACTTAATTATAATTGAAAGCGTCCAGAAAATGATTATGTCGAAAGACTAAAGTCGGTGCCATATCGCGTTTAGTGACTAAAGAAATTGACTGGCTTATATTAGAGCATTAAAAAAGTGTACTAAAACTGATTTATTATTAATAAAATAAAATCCTAAATATTTAAAACACTACATATGAAATAGTGTAGGTTTGTCATGTAAGGAAATAAGCAAAGTTAATATTAACTAACCAATAAACATGCTTTTATTGACCCAGCTATAAATATTAATAAAATTAATCTAAGCCTAGTTTGATTTCAGATATTTCTATTTTAAAACTTAGGTTTAAAATTTTAATAAGTTAATAAAACTTTATAAGTGTTTAACTTTTTTAATGAAATGAAATACTGACTTGTACCATTAAAGCCAAGAAAATTTCGTAAGAATTAATTGTTAATTCCTTAACTTTCTTTTTATATATAATATACAAGTTAATATGTAAAAATATTTTCAATCAGAGTACTTTTTTAACAACATTTCTATTTGATTTTAACTTTTGTCTATATAACTTATAAAAAAGCTAAATATTTTATTACTAATTTTAAATTACAAGTTTTTAAGACATTATACGCTTAGCACACGTATTTTAAAGACAATTTCAGTTGAAAAAGAACTTTGTTCGAAATTTATTTTCATGTTAATTGAACTTTTTATTTATTAACAAACTTTACCAAATATACAGTTTTTCATAAAATAGTTAAGTTACAAATTACATGTTCTCTAAAAGTTTTAAACAAAATCAGTAAAAACAATTAACGGTTGTTGACGTTTTTCTTTTAGAGTTTGTTTTAAAAAAATATATAATGCAAATTTAATATTTTATTCACTACCAGATTTCAGTAGCAAAAAAAAAACGACCTTGTCAAGTACAATAAAATAGTTTTGGTAGTAAATAAAATGATTAATTTTCACTAATACTATTATTTCAATAAGATCTTTACATAAAAGTAAATTGAACAATATTTTCTAATTAAGACAAATAATTTAAAAGCTTGCTTTAAATTAATTTCTGTTTGTTTTTTAGTTTGCCATTTAACATATTACTTCCTTGGTAAATCCCTTTTATACTTAAACTAAATAAAAAAACCTTTACTGTAAATATTGTGCTTTGTTTGTTGTAAGCTTTAACTAAACAAAAAAATGTCTAAAACTAAACAAATTTACGATTATCTTTTACTTAAAAGTTGAAGCATTATTAAGAGTTGGTAGATTGTAAAATTGATTTGAAATAAGTTTTACAGAGGCACTTCTTGATTAAAACAACTGTTATTTTGTAAAGTAAATAAAAAATTACTTAAAAAAAATCCTGTGGATGTGGACCTTACTTCTAAGCTTTTTAAACTCAATACAAGGTATTTCTGTGATAAATGCATTATATAAAACAATTTTAAGCCTAAAACTTGCAGATCGAAATTTTATCTCCTACTCAGTTTAAATTAGGCTTGTTTTCCAAAAGAGTCCTGTCTGGAAGGTAAACCTTAGAGGTAAGCCAACCCAACCAATTTTTTTGTCCTCTAAGCACAATTTGGAGTCTTTTAGGGGGTACAAATAAAAAATGTTGCTACATACCCCTACGAAAAATATTAACATTTTTATAAGTTATTTTTATCTTATATAGATAGATTTAAATTCAATTTTTAAATCTTATGTTTTTTCTTGCTACCAAGAGTACAGCCGTATTTAAAAAAAAAAAAGTTTTTGTCTGTTGTAAATTTTACCCGTTAATATCAAAGTCTTCATTCCTACTTTTTGAGTTACAAATGTTTTTAAAAGCGTAGTTATAAGTTTGTATTTGCTATCATAAAATGAACATTTATGCCTTGTGTACCTACTTTTAAACTATAAACCTGATTTAGTGATATACACTACATAATGCTTACTGTTATCCGATGCTATAACTTCTATAGATGACATTTGTTAATAAACAATTAAAATTCACTATGCATTTATCTTTGCAGTTGCGTAGCTTTGATTCCATTTTTATTATCCTCTAACTTTTAACGGTTGTAAGACATTTTCTGACTGTTCATACTTTGCATACATGATTACAAAACTTTCAGCAATTTTCTTTTGACTATTTTGTTGTACGCGTGCGTTGGGCCGAAATTTCGGTTAACATTTTCTAGGAAACGTCTAACGATTCTAGTCTCTAACGTCAAACAATAATAGACGTGAAGTATAAGATGTTTTTCGAATACTAGAAGTATAAATATATAATATTGGTACATAATTAAAAAATTTTTTTATCAATTTAAGTTTAAAAAAAATTGATCTTATCTTTAAATTATAAATGTGTCAGCACAAAAAGCTACTATTATTAACTACATTTAATTCCTAGAGATTTTTCATACCATAGTCAGTTTTTAGTCTGGGTAATTATTTTTTAAAATATCTAGCAATGCTAGACTAGCATGTTTATAAATATGGGAGATTCAAAGTGTTGCATGTATATGAAGCAGTAAAATGTCTTGCCACTAGTAGCGCAAGCCATTACATTGAAGTTTCCCATTAGTATGTATCTCATGACTACTTAGTGTAAACTATAGAGCACATGATTAATGTGATGTTTTTTAAGCGGAAAAACATCAGTACTTTTTTTTTTCTTTTAAGCATCTGTCCTAGACCAACATTGAACTGTGTCCATTGTACACCAGGTCCTTAGACTCAACTGTTTGAGCGCATTTTTGTTGTTCAATAAACAGCCACTATAAAAAAAAAGCTGCAAGGACAAGAAAATAACTACATCATTACTTCTTGTAGTGCAGTTAGAATGTAGTTAGAGTGTAGTTTTGAACATTTAAAGTGTTGTTACATCATAAATACTCAATGGATTCACTTAAACCTTGGTAAATTTAAAATATAGGTTTTGTTTAGTATGTTTATTAATTTTTGTTACTATATGTACAGTAGTGTTGGAAATTGTATGGTATATAGCTTGAAAATATAATATGAAGGAATTTTTGATTGCACTTTGTAATATAAATGTGACAAAGTGATATAGTTAATATCAAAATAATGGTTTATGTTGTTCATCATAAACACTAAACAAATTAACTCAAAATTTGGATTTTATAAAGTTCTCAGCAATAAAACTTCAACAAATTTTATAACTACATGCGCAGTAAGTTCAGAAATAGTTAGGTACCTAGGTTAATCAAGGTTCGTGCGCGTCAGGCTAAATCAGGCTAAGTCAGGCTAAATCAGTTTTTTTGAAAAAAGTTGAAAAACGTCAGGCTAAATCAGTTTTTTTATTTAAAAGTTTGAGAATCTCAGTTTTTCTCAGTTCAAATGCTTGAAAATTTTTGATTAAAAAAATTGAGAAATCTTTTTAAGATCAGATTGAGATGTGAATTTATTTCTTAATAAGATTTAGTTATTAAAGACGTAATCAGTCAGTATTTGTAAAAAAATGCTCAAAACATTTTGTTGAATCTCTAAAAAATTTTTAAGAGTCTTCATTATTTTGTTTTGAGTAGATTATATACGCCATAATTATGAAATTTCATGAAAAAAATAAAAATTACAGTTAGTTCAACAACTTAGCTGTTTGTTTGAACTTTTTTACATCAGCTATGTTTTTCAGAGCTTAGTTGGTTGAACTGTTTTAATTTCTAATTTAAAGGCTTTATACCAAATACTTTTTAGATTAAAACTCTTAGCAGTTTATTCATATATTTTACTGCTTTTTTAAAGTAAATTAGAGATGTTCACAACACTAAAACTTAGCTTTAAGATAGAAGTACTAAGTTTTGTGGGAGTACAAATTTTAGTTACAATTCATTTTTCTTCACAAGAACAAAATATTAAAGGTTTTTTTTTTAAAATTTAACTGTAAGCTTTTCAAATCCGATACGACATTAACAATCACTGTATTTATTTAGAGTTTAGTATTTATAATTATGTATCAAAATTAAGTATTAGTCAAAATACTATAATAAACATTTTTTACTTATTTTAATACTCGTGTAAGCCTTCCATTTTAAATTTTAATAAAACAAGACAATGCACTTGGTTTTATTATAAATCTTTGGTTATAATGTTTTTACTTAGTGCTTCATTAAATTGAATATTGTGTTTATTAATATATATTAAATTTTTACCCTAGTAAAATAAGATATAACTACAAAGATATAACACTTATTTTAAAACTTACCACTGAATTTCTTATATTAAGGGCATAGGGGGAGAGGAGGTCAATCAGTTTTCACAATTTAGTTTTATTTTATTGAGTTGTAACTAAGCTATAAGTTGCTTTTTGCAAATTTTTAAAGCTCAAAATATTTTTGAGATAAAGCTGGTTGAAGTCGGAGACTACAATAGTACTTAAATCAAGAACCCCCCAATACTTAAAATGACTTCTAAAGGGGATTTTTCTTACTTTGAAAAAATGTCAGGCTAAATTGGTCTCAGTCAGGCTAAATGAAAAAAATTTTGCGCACAAACCCTGTTAATACAAATTTATGATATGAAATTCCAATTATTAAGTTGATCAATTTTAGTTTTAAGAATGGGAAATAAATAAAAATCTTTTTATGAACTTTACTCCCATCAGAAGTACATACAATATATGTGAAACTTAATTACAGGGTTGCCAAACTCTCAGTATATATTGAAATTTTTAAAAATCTTAAGATAGCTCAGAATAACTCAGGATATTATAGGATTTAATGATTAAAAAAAAAATCTTAGGAGGACTCAGGATAGTTTTTATTTTTCAGGGTTCGTGCGCGTCAGGCTAAATCAGGCTAAGTCAGGCTAAATCAGTTTTTTTGAAAAAAGTTGAAAAACGTCAGGCTAAATCAGTTTTTCATTTAAAAGTTTGAGAATCTCAGTTTTTCTCAGTTCAATGCTTGAAAATTTTTGATTAAAAAAAATTGATAAATCTTTTTAAGATCAAATTGAAATGTGAATTTATTTCTAAATAAAGATTTAGTTATTAAAGACAAAATCAGTCAGAATTTGTAAATATAAATGCTTAAGACCTTTTGTTGAATCTCTAAAAAAAATTTAAGAATCTTCATTATTTTGTTTTGAGTAGATTATATACGTCATAATTATGAAAATTCAAAAAAAAAAACAGTTTAAACATTACAGTTTAGTTCAACAACTTAGCTGTTTGTTTGAATTTGTTTATGTCAGCTATGTTTTTCAGAGCTTAGTTAGTTAAACTGTTTTAATTTCTAATGTAAAGGTTTTATACCAAATACTTTTTAGATTGAAACTCTTCAGTTTATTCATATATTTTAATGTTTGTTTAAAGTTATTAGAGACATTCACAACACTAAAACTTAGCTTTAAGATATAAGTACTAAGTTTTGTGGGAGTAAAAATTTTAGGTACAATTCATTTTTCTTTACAAGTACAAAACATTAAAGGTTTTTTTTATTTAAGTGTAAGCTTTTTAAATCTGATACACGTCAACAATCACTGTATTTATTTAGAGTTTAGGATTTATAATTATGTATCAATTTTAAGTATTAGTCAAAATACTATAATAAACATTTTTTCTTATTTTAATACTTAATACTTGTGTAAGTGTTTCATTTTAAATTTTAATAAAACACGACAATGCAGTCAATTTGTTATAAATCTTCTGGTTATAATGTTTTTACTTAGTGCTTAATTAAATTGAACAATTGTGTTTATTAATATATATTAAATTTGTTCACTAGTTATAGATTAGATATAACACTTATTTTAAAACTTACCACTGAATTTGTTATGTTAAGGGCATAGGGTGTTAATCACCTTTTTCACAATTTAGTCTTATTTTATTGAGTTGTAACTATTCTAAGCTATGAGTTGCTTTTTGCAGATTTTTAATGCTCAAAATATTTTTGAGATAAAGCTTGTTGAAGTCAGAGACTACAATAGTACTAATCAAGACCCCCCAATACCTAAATTGACTTCTAAAGGGGAGTTTCCTTACTTTGAAAAAATGTCAGGCTAAATTGTTCTCAGTCAGGCTAAATGAAAAAAATTTCGCGCACGAACCCTGATTTTTATAAAAAACTTAAGATAGTTCAAGGTCACTCAGGATAGTTTTTCTGACTAAAAAATTAGTAACCCTGTATATCCTTAAATGGTTAAAGATTTTAAAAAGTTTTAGAAAAGACTAATTTGGTATTATACACTTTAAAACAATAGTGGTTTTTACCAAAATTAAATTTACTGAAACAGTATAATAATGTGTTAAAAAATACTTGTAAATAAATTTGTACCCTTATTATATCATAAGTTTAAAGATACATAAAAAAGGACAAGAGTACTTATTAGTGATCAGAAATTATCAGAAATTCAATACACGTTGACAAATTAAGATAACCTTAAATAAGTTTATAAGAAAACTTTTTGCCATATTTTAGTAGTATTAACATATTAAGGTCTCACAAGGCCATTTTATAGTTACAAATTTCCATTTTTTAGTTCATGTTTGAAAAATTATTTCAATTTAAAGGTACATTGTTAAATATCCTTTTATATAAATGTTTAAGGGTACTTTAAAAGCAGCAATTTTTGTGTTTTCAATTCAAAAGCTTTTACGTTTGGTATCTCAAAAATACCCTCTGTAAAATTCTAGATGAAGAGTGAAGAAATTTTCATGCTAGCACTTTTTGATTTTCTGAAAACCAACCCAATGCAAACTGATAAGGAGCCAAAAAATGCAACATTACAAGCTTTTGACTTGAAATAGTTTTTCGTTAAATGCAATTATCACAAAAAGACACTGTGCAGAGTTTTAGACAATTTAAAGAAAGTTTTAAGGAGGAAATTTTTATCACTTTTTGTAGGTTTTCTTGAACTTCCTTTTATTTCAAGTCAAAAAGTGCCTCCATGAAGTTATCTTTAATTCATATTAAATTGTGCACAATGTGTTTTTGTGATAATTTCCTCAGGTTGCTTTTATTGAGTCCCATAAAATTTGCAGTGGATTGGTTTTAAGAATCATGCAATTTTCTTGAAATAATCTTAAGTTTTTCACAGGGTGTTTTTGTGATATTTGCAAAATGTAAAAAAAATAAGCTGAAGACCCAAAGGTTGCTGTTTTTATAAGCACCCCATTATTGGTGTTATTATAAGCAACCTGTGTTTATAAGTACCCTCTTTAAAAAATATCAATCAAAAAATTAGTTTTGTTCATAAATACTTTACGCTTCACGTCTACTAAGCATCTAAAAGCCATTAAGGGCATAGGGGGGGGGGGGGTAAACACCCTTTTTTGGTTTTTGATCTTATTTTATATAGTTTTTACTAAGCTAAAAGATGCTTTTAACAGATTTAAAAAATTTAAAATACTTTTTGAGATATAGCCGGTCAAAGTCGGAGCCAACAATAGGATCCTTATGGGAGGCGCAAACTAAAACTGCAAATAACTAGAAATCACTAAAAATCTATCTCCTCCTACGTTTTTTGAGATAACTACATCAAATTTTCAGGAAATGTTCCTTGCAGTGTTTAGAAAATTCTGTCGGAACAGAATTTAAAAAAATTAAAAAAAAAAATTTTATAACAAAAAAACAAAAGAAAAACTGTTTTTTTTTGTTTATTTTTTATATAAAATTTTTGTTTTTTATTTTTTTCAAAATTCCTTCCAACAGAATTTTCTAAATATATCAAGGAACATTTCCTGAAAGTTTGAGGTAGTTATCTCTAAAAACGTGGGAGAAGATAGATTTTTCGTAAAATAGTCTATTTTTGCCGTTTTAGTTTGCGCCTCCCATAAGGAACCTATTGTTACTTTGACCGGCTATATCTCAAAAATTATTTTGAATTTTTAAAATCTGTAAAAAGCATCTTGTAGCTTAGTAAAAACTATATAAAACAAGATCAAAAACCAAAAAAGGGTGTTTATCCCCCCTATGCCCTTAAAACTTTATTTTAAAAATACCTGTTTTTTATGTAAAAAAAATATATTATGTTTTTAAAACAAAGGCATGTATCAAAAAAATTGAAAGCTTATATTTCAACTTTTATGAGTAATATTTTTATAAGCGAGTTTTATATCTAGTTTGAAAAATTTTCTGTTAATTTCTTAGATTATACTACATATTTGTTTTTGAAAATATTTGAAAATTATATTTTTTTACAAGTTTAAAATTAATAAACCCTGATTCCATTTCAGTGAATTTTTGTCTACTTTGAGGTATCTTTAATGACTTTAATTAGTTCGATATTTCAAATACTTTTGAATTAAAAAGTTTAGTATTTAATTTGTTTAGTTAAAAATGTAAAAAAATCATAACTTTTTGTAAAGCAAAATAGAGCTATATTTGTAAATGTGATCTTTATTTTGTAATAACTAATAAATTATGATTTTTTAAATTAAAAGTAATTTTTGAACTTAAAAAAAGTACTTAATATCAAGCATAAATTAAAAGTAAATTTGTTATTGAAATAATATATCTGCAGATAAATTTGTTAGCCGTTTGTTAATTTTTATTTTTTTCTGTTATATGTCAGACAGAATGGCTCACTGTGAAGAACTTATAGTTGTTATTGGTGCTGGAATCAGTGGTCTTTCATGTGCTCACCACCTCATAAAGAATGGAATAAAAAATGTAAAAGTACTAGATGCAAAAGATAGGATTGGTGGTAGAGTTCACACAGTCAGACCAGAGGGTATTTTATGTTGAATTATATTTAGTATTTTTTTTACATTTTTTTTTAACTTCTCAAAGTTAAAATTTTTTAAATTTTAAACATAATTTAGTTATTCATGGAAAGTTTTAAAAGTTTATTAAAAATAGTTTTACCTAGTTAATATTCAGTTAATATTAGCTTAAAACTCAACTGTATAATATGTTAGACATTAAAAATACTTGTTAAAGTAGTTATGTCATAAAGAGAAATATGTAAAAGAAGCCTTTAATATTATTAATTGTTGTTTATAAAGTTTAAAGTTGAATTAATTTTTTTTTTAAATTCTACCTAACCTAGATTTTTATTTAAGATTCACATATACAGGGTTCCACAAAACCTGGAATCCTGGAAAAACCTGAAAAACTTAGAATTTTATAGTTTAGGCTAAACAAACTTGAGTTTGAGAAATTTTGAAAAAAAAACTGGTAAAACGTGGAGTTTTGAATAAAATCACTAAAAATTTGGAATTTTAAACAATTTTAGCATAGTAAGTAGTAAAATTTTGATTTGAAATAGAAATGTATCAAAAAAATGAAATTATTGTTATTTTTTGTTATCATCAATTTTTTTTTAAATTAAAATCACTTTAAAGATAGCCTTGCAGTATCTTTTCAATGTTGTTATACTATTTAACACAGTTTTTTACCTTAAAATTAGTTTTAAACTAAAAATAAACCCAAAAACGTGTACTTTCAAAAACCTGAAAGAAATTCGAAAAACATGGAAGAATTTTCTCAAAAATTAATTTCAACCCTGCAAATAATACTTAAGTTAAAAGACTCCTGTTACATTGGTCTCTTTATGTTTTAACTATTTAAACAAAGATTAAGAATAGTCTAAGATTCTAAACTGTTTAGTTTTTTGCAAACTTTCATTAAACATTTACTAAACAAAAGTACTTTTAAGTTACCTTCAAGTAATTTTACAAATACTGATTAATGATTAACTTTCCTCAAAAAAATAGTACCAAGAGTAAGACTAAAGTATTAAAAATTTAAAGTTATAGTCGTAATTAAACCTTAAATATTTTTAAGATGAGTTAATCTATGGCTAACAAACTATATTTAGTAAGTTGATTATAGATTCTTTATATGCTGATATAAAACACTAATCAGGGTGGACACTAAACCTGGAATCTTGGAAAAACCCTGAATTTGAAAATTTAGGCTAAAAAAACTTGGAATTTAAGTAGTAAAATTTTGATTTGTTATGAAAAATATATCAAAAAACTAAAAAAAATTGTCATCATTAAAAAATTGTTTTATTAAAGTACACATTCAGCATCTTGTCTTATGTTATACTACTTAGAATAGTTTTTAACCTTAAACTTAACTATAAACTAAAAATATAAAATAATTTGGAAACCAAATGAATAATAGTGCTCAATCTTGAAATAGAGAGCTAAGTTAATTAATAATTTATTGACAAAAATTGCAACCTTACTAACCCGGTTTCACCTAAAAAAGGATCTTCAGAGTTAGGTAGCAATAAAAATGAAGCACACTGATATATATAGAAAAAACAATCAAATTAATTGGCACTAATCAGGCTAAACAGCACTAATTAGACATAAATTAGTAATTAAGTAATTTATAGATATTTTTGAGTGAAAATAATTAATAACTTTATAAAAAAACTTTTTAAAAACTTATTATGCTTAATTAGTAAATTATCATAAAATTTATAAAAGTCTAAAAATTAAAGATTAAGTTTAACATGTAAGATAGTAAAAATAGTAAAAATAAGACACAACAAGCAAACAATAAATCAAAAATAATAAGATCTATAATGAGGACACATAGCAGTTAATTCTTTTCTGATATTTAGTGATTTGATTCTATCTGCTTCTGCTATAGCCATTCTTTCCAGATTGCAGATTGAACAGTTGTCGGCTTTCTTCGGGACTGAGCTTTTAACTTTGTTTAGTACTTGCCAATTGATTTTATCAAAATTGATATTGTTTATAATGGCAAATTTAGATAGCGTAGTTGTTTGGGTTTTTTGAGAACACTGTATTTGTGTTGCTGCCATCTTTTTTTGAAGGATACCCCTGTTGATCCTATGTATTCCTTATTCCTAATAGAAGCCTTATAGATGCCTTTTAGTAAGCATTCTCCTTTAAAATTATTTACTTCAACCCTCCATTTTGCAATTCTGTAAAAACAAATATTGGTAAAAATTTTTTAGATCTTATACGACTTCATTTTCCAAGAAATAACAAACTCCATAAGATCTTTAACAAGAACACCATTAAAATTTCTTATAGTTGCCTTCCAAACCTAAAAAACGTTATAAATACCCATAATAAAAGGATTTTAGATGATTCAAACAAAAAAGATAAGACTTGCAACTGCAGGGACAAAACCAACTGCCCTTTTAAAGGAGAATGCTTACTAAAAGGCATCTATAAGGCTTCTATTAGGAATAAGGAATACATAGGATCAACAGGGGTATCCTTCAAAAAAAGATGGCAGCAACACAAATACAGTGTTCTCAAAAAACCCAAACAACTACGCTATCTAAATTTGCCATTATAAACAATATCAATTTTGCCAAAATCAATTGGCAAGTACTACACAAAGTTAAAAGCTCAGTCCCGAAGAAAGCCGACAACTGTTCAATCTGCAATCTGGAAAGAATGGCTATAGCAGAAGCAGATAGAATCAAATCACTAAATATCAGAAAAGAATTAACCGCTATGTGTCCTCATTATAGATCTTGTTATTTTTGATTTATTGTTTGCTTGTTGTGTCTTATTTTTACTATTTTTTACTATCTTACATGTTAAACTTAATCTTTAATTTTTAGACTTTTATAATTTTTATGATAATTTACTAATTAAGCATAATAAGTTTTTAAAAAGTTTTTTTATAAAGTTATTAATTATTTTCACTCAAAAATATCTATAAATTACTTAATTACTAATTTATGTCTAATTAGTGCTGTTTAGCCTGATTAGTGCCAATTAATTTGATTGTTTTTTCTATATATATCAGTGTGCTTCATTTTTATTGCTACCTAACTCTGAAGATCCTTTTTTAGGTGAAACCTGGTTAGTCGGTTGCAATTTTTGTCAATAAATTATTAATAAACTAAAAATAGAACCAAAAACGTGTATTTTCAAAAACCTGGAAGAAATTTCTCAAAAACCAGTGGCAAGTCTGTACATTACATTAATGTACATATATATTTTACTCTTGTGTGCTTACATATAAACTTGTGAAATATAAAAAATTAAACTTAAGCTCTTACTGAAATTTAATCCTGACTGATGACAATTATTAACAGAAAAGTTCTTTTTTGAGGAAGGTGCTCAGTGGATACACGGTGCAGATGGAAACTCAATTAAAAAAATGGCAGATGAAAACGGAATTTCTTCAGTATTAGAAAACGAGTTAGTATATTAATATCATTGAGTTATAATGCAGATATTATGTTGAATATATTTAACTGTATACTTTAAGCATTAAAAACTCTCACTGGGAAAAAATAGTTTAACAGAGAAAAAGCTATATTTAAACTAAGCTGTATCTAGGGGTAGGGAGTTCAGCACATTTTTTGGTCATATTGTAAAATAGACATTTAAACATATGATTCAGATGTCTTTAGGCTTATTTTAGAAGAATTTAAAGCCAAAAAAAAAACTTAGCAAAAAAAAATTCACATATTTTTTGATTTTCTGACTTAAATAGTAATAAAGTCACTTATAAATGTCCTAGACTTATATTTGTATTTTAAATGAAAGCTTATAATTAAAGACATTTAAGGACATTTCAACTGCTTTTGATGTATGTATTATGACGCCATACTCACACAAAATATGTAAATTTTGTCTGTAAAATTAAAAAAACATAGCTGGTTGTTTAATCTAATTAAAATTTTTTATTGTAAAATGAAACTTTGTAGGTATACTTACTTACCTTCAAAAATTTAGGTGATGTGGTATATATATTAGCTGGATATTTAATGTCATAATTTATTTAGCTATAAATGTTTAAAAAAGCCTTAAATAATTATTCAATTTGCGTAACAACAAAATAACAAAATATTAAAATTTCTAATTTATTCTATTGAAGATAATGTTGTATGGCATTAAAAATCAAGTTAATGATTGAAAAAAAAAAAGACTTATAATAAAGAAATAAAGAAAATTATAAAATAAAACACTATAAAATAAATAATTGCACTGTATCATATAGTATTAAAACTTAACATTACTGCAAAGTTACTGATACTTTTAAAAACAATACTAAAAACAACTTTAACATGAACAATAAAATCTAATGGACTATCCGTTTGAAATAATTAATAAACATAAGTATTGTAAAATTCTAAAAAAATTGTTTCCATACTGCCCTAGTTTTTGATTTCTAAACAGGTAGAGAATATGGATTTGGAAAGTTTTGTTTATCAAATCCACCACGTGCTACTGAGCTCAACTTATTAAGAACTGATGAAGAACTGAACAGACTCCCAACCAATAACTTAGAATCTGAAAGGTACCTTGCTCGATTTGGAAAGCGAGAGCAGTGGCAAAGATTAGAAACCCATGCTTCACAGCAAATAGGAAAATAAATGACTGTACATTACTTATTCTTTTCAAACTAAGCAAACTTTTTTTTCAAACATTTCTTTCTTTTTCAAACATTTTTTAAATAAAGTTGTTAAATTTCTGAATGAGATGAAGCAGGTGTGGGTAGCAGAACAAAATAATTTATAGCTCAAACAGATGAAATAAAAAATTGAAAAGGGGAAGAAAAGGGATCAATACGTGCAGAAGCGTCTCAAACAGTGTTTAAGTTGGGGTGGGCCTGCAGTGAGCGTGGAAGAGCTGCATTCTATTTTGGAATCTTATCCTGATCAAGAGGAAGTTATTGTTTTATTAAGTTAATTTTCTTTAGAGAGTCACACAAATCTGTAGTGTTATACAATCCAGAATTGTTTAAAGTAAATGGTTATATTCAAGAGAAAAGACTTCTAAACTTATGTGCTCTTGTTTTAAAAGATGGTGAGTGCTCTCTGTGTTCTTTACCAACAAACGCTGATGCATTATTTATTGTAGGGGCTTCTTCTCCAAATATAAATAAAGAAAAAAATTATGATGTTGTGGTAGGGCATTGTTATGCCACATTAATTAGTGAAGGGTCATCAAACATAAGGTATATTGCTACTTGTGAATGTGAAAATGATGATGCGACTTACAAAATGGACCACCCCATGAAAGTTCAATGGGGAAGAAGTTAGAAGTGAAAACACCCACCAAACGTTATTTGTTGAACTTGCATTTATAACATAGTCTTGATTGTAAAATTGTTGGGGAATGGAATGTCTTCAATAAAAGATCTATTCCTTTTTTCTGAAAAATCATGTTTGAGTAGTATTATTGGTAGAACAGATGTCTTTTAGAGACACTTAAATGATAGTTGTTTTATTATCTTTATGGGTATTATGTTTACCTAAATTAGTCCATTAGATTTTAGCAATCATGTGACAGTTAGTTTATAGTATTATCTAAAAAAAGTCTATAATTTTTTGCAGTAATGTTAAGTGTTAATACTAATTGATACAGTGCTAAATTTGTTTTATTTTGCAATGGTCTTTATTTACAATCATAATCAATGTTTAATGCCATTACAACATACAACATGATCTTGCATAGAGTAGATTTTAACTTTTTAATATTTTGTTATTTTGTTGTAATGCAAATAGAATATTTATTTAATGTTTCTTTAACATTTATAGCTAAATAAATTAT
Source organism: Thalia democratica (assembly GCF_965202585.1). Classification (NCBI taxonomy): domain Eukaryota; kingdom Metazoa; phylum Chordata; class Thaliacea; order Salpida; family Salpidae; genus Thalia; species Thalia democratica. The sequence continues at coordinate 43,990,720 of NC_139166.1, read as the reverse complement.
GACATCAAATATCCTGCTAATATATATACCACATCACCTAAATTCTAAAGGTAAGTAAGTATACCTACAAAGTTTCATTTTACAACAAAAACTTATAATTAGATTAAACAACCAGTATTTTCAAAAAGCACCATTTTAGACAAAATTTGCATATATTGTGTGATTATGACATCAGATTACATCAAAAGTAGTTGGAATGTCTTTTAATGTATGTATTTCTTTAAGTATAAGCTTTCATTAAAGATATAAGTTATAAGTGTAGAACATGTGTAAGTGACTTTATTACAATCAGTATTATTAAGTCAAAAAATCAAAAAATATGTGATTTTTTCAAATCAGTTTTTTGGGATTCCACCTTTTATAGTTTTCAAGTTCTTATTGACGGAGCCAAAACACATACGAATCATATGTTTAAATGTGTCCAGTAAATATCACCCAAGTACTCCCTACCAGTGAGTGGTATTTTTGTTAGGGAGTGCACAAAGTTTACTCATTTCAAAAAAATTCCCTAATTTAAAACTTTTCTTTTAAGCTATATAAAAACATTGTTACAAATTCATTTTGAATAGTTTTACTACATAAAGTATTTTAAGCTACTGTTCAAAAAGAAACTTGTTTATTTCAAAACGTAGCATTTTTTAAACAACTATAGCTAATTTGAAAAAATATAATTTGACTCTAGTTTTCTGTACTTACATAAACATAAACTTAAACATAAACCTTATGAGCCAATACTTAACTAATTAGTAATAAACATCAACTTTTATATTAAAAAAAATCTTTTGCAAGCTACAAGGAAAACAATACCAAAGCGATTAATATTTTTTAATTTTTTAATATAAAACAGCTAAATATTTTATCAGATAAATTGCAAAATAAAAAATAAAGTTTAATCAGACTTAGCAAAAAAATTATAAAACAATATACAGATAATAATGTCTAATTTAAAAAAATAATAATCTAAAACATGTAATATTTTTCAAACATCAAACAATTCTCAATACAAATAGGAGTTTGTCAGAATTTGCTTTGAATAGACAGAATTAACAAATTACAAACTTTGAAAATAAAATGCGTAAAATAACCTATAAAAAGATTTAATTATTTAAATAGATAAATTTTAATTTTTATATATAAAAATTATATTATAAAATACACATAATTTTAAAACTAATAAAAAATAGAATGAAAAATTTTCTCAGATTTAGCTTTCAATACACAAAATAAACAAGTAAATCAAAATTTATATAAAATTTATTATTTGTAAACAAACAAAAATAAAACTTATCAAAAAACATATAAAAATTAAGGCCTAACTAATAATAAAAAACTTTAATAATAAAGCATCTATAAACTTTTTTAAACTAAAGAAAAAAACTTGAAATTAAAAAATTCAAATTATTTATTTTAAGAAATTAAGAAAACTAGTTTAATAAAATTTTTACTTTTTTATGTATTTTTTTTAGCTTTGTTACACTATAGGTCTGTAGAAACTTGTTGAAGGAAAAATATGTTATAAAAAAATATTTTATTGAACATAATATAAAATTTTCGTACCATTTGAATCATATTCTTTAGTAATAGAAACATCTGGTGTTCAGCTACTTTTAAACTTGGTCGTTTTAACCTTCAACTTCTTGCTTATTTAATATTTTTAAGTTTTGCAACGTTCTATACAATATCACTGATACTTCTTTACATATTTGTTTTAATAAAAATCTCATAGATAAACAAGATAAACTTTTATTTTATTTTTGATATAATATAATATACTTTTTATAAAATAGAAATATCTATTTATTTTGAAGACATCAGGGTTTAATTAATTCAAAAAAAGTGTTCTGAGTTAATTAAAAACTATCTTAAATGACCTTAAAGTGTCCTGAGTAATAGTTTTTACAAATCCTTAATTTTTTTTTGTTTTTTCAAAGTAAAAATAAAATTGAGTTTATCAATAAAATTGGTAATAAAACAACAAAAAATACAACTCAATTTCATTCAAATCTAAATAAAAGTATGGTGAAATTTTTAAAAGATAATAAATTTAACTGTCAGCCTGAGTTAAAAAAAATACTAAAAATTTCATGAGTTATCCTGGGCTGTACTGAGTCATACTGACAATTTCGAAAACTTTAATATATTCTTAGTTATCCTAAATGTTCTTAGAATTTATTAGTGTCTGGCAATCTTGACATATAACCAGTCTTATAAAAGTTTCAGATACAAAACAAGCATATAAAAAATAAGTTTTTAAAAGTCAGTTTTTCAGAATTTTTTATATATACAAAAAATCTAATTTTTATTTTATTTTAAATCAATTTATTAAAAAGTTTTAGACAATTGTTTTTTAATATCACAAACAGTTTTTAGAGAGTAAACTGTTAAAAACAACATTTTGAAAGTTTATGACCAAAATTTTTCTTATAATTTATCTTGTTTCATTTTTTTCGTTTTAGATAAAATCTTACTTGATGAAATTAAAAAATCTGTTTCCTACAAGCTGTTTAAAGTTTAATTTTACTTAACTTTAAATTTTCTTATTACATTTTTTTAACATAATTCAGAGACCCTTCTTTTGTAACAAGTGGATTTTAATAACTGGATATTAATTTTATTATGAAAAAGATAATTTTTAAATTTTAATTCAAACTTACTAAAATTTTGATCCTATAGCAACCCATATAAGGTTTATTGTTTTTAAAAGTATATAAATAGATAAAATGAAAATAAAATAACTGATAGAAATTAAGAGTCTTAAAGAATATTAAAAAAAAAAGTAAAATAATTGTAAACTAGTTTGATACAAAATTCGATGAACTTTTTGTTTTTACTGGTTGGTACAATAACAATTTTATGATTTGTTTTAGTTTAATGTAAACAAGAAACTGCTTTTACTAAAATTTAAAGTTTACTAAAGTTTAACTTAGTCTTTTTTTAAAGTGAGATTAACATTATATTCACAGTATGCACCATTTATTTATTTTATTATATTTAGTTATTATAATGATTAGTTTCTTTTTTATTTTTTTTGTTTATTTAATTAATTTGTTTATTATTAACATAACTAGTTTTATAATAATAATAATAACAATAATAATAATAATTATTATTATTTGTATGTTTTTATTTATTAGTTTATTTTTATTTTATTAGTAGTTATTTGTTACTTTTTTTATGAATTTTTTTTTGTTCTTGAATCATTATCATAGTATGGTTTAGCTTGATGGTTTGTTTAATAAATGTTAGTATTTTCTTTGTAAAAAAATAGATATTGACTGTCATACTACCACGGTACACAAACAATACTGAGCACTTTTTAAAGCTCAATTTATGTGGAGTCTAGGAATTAAAAATAATCTTATTGAGTTTTGCATTAAAGCCGGTACGAAAATTCAATACATAAAGGATAAAGATAATACATTATGCATATATATTTTTTCTTTCAGGAGGCACGCATATGCCAGTGTCCTTCCCCACGCTACGTCCCTTCTCCCTACCTCTACTGTATCACAACTTTTTTAGTAACAAAATTAAACGTTATTTCTTACACTTTTAATTTTACAAAACAAAATTGGTTACGAATATAAAATAATTAGCTATAAACTAGTTACAGTACTCCTAATAAATTGTAAAGCTATTTGTTATTGTTAATCTAATTTTTCAAATACAAGATTATTCAAATATATTATTTTACTGTGTTAACTTTTTTTTATGAATCTAATCTCATTTGAAAAACAAATGTTTCTTGACTTTTCATTGTTTGATTAGTATCTAATGATAACACTTTGTTGTCATTAATTTTCATTGAAAGTTTTGTTTATCATTCCTGAAGTATTTTTATTAATTAAAAGTCCAATGAAAGTGTTCCTACAAATTCAGGATAACTCGGGCTAGTTTGAAATTTTAAAATGTTCCATGTTATATTGGTTATTTTTGAGAAACTTTTTTTTTTCAATAAGTTTGAGTTGATTTAGTTTTAATTATTTTAATAGTTTATTGGTAACTCATCTTATACTAGTTATTTTGTTAATTTTATGATGTTTACTTAAACTTTAAGTAAAAATATCAAGCTTTTCGGCTAGGTCTACTTCAACTATAACAGAAATATTCTCAGTTTCATGTAAACATTAAGTGTGAAAGCATATATTTACTGTTCTGCTCTTAATTATTCAAAGGTAAAGTATATATTTTAGAATTTTTCAAATTTATGTACTTCTGAAATACTGTTGGAAAAAATTATAAAACTTAATTTGCTTTTTCTTTAACTTTTTTTAGTATTCTAAATATGACTTAAATCAGAATATGGGTAAAAATCTATTGTAAGGGATATTAAAGTTAAACCAATTTTTTTATTTTACAAACATAACAAAGTTTTTTTTTTAAATATTGTAAGGAATGTTTACTATTAAATATTCCAAAATACGTAGGAGAAGATATATCTTTACCGTTTTGAATTTTTTCTCCCATAAGGAACCTACTTTACGCTCCATCTTTAACCACTTATGTCTCAAAAATTAGTTTTAATATTTTAAAGCTGTGAAAAGTAACTTAGAGCTTAGTTAAAACTCTAGAAAATAAAATCAAGTAAAAAAAAGTGATTTACACAGGGTGGCCACTAAACCTGGAGTTGTGGAAAAACCTGGAATTCGGCAATTTAGACTAAAAAAACCTGGAAAAACCGGGGATTTTAAACAATTTTTACATGTTAAGTAGTAAAATTTTGATTTAAAACGAAAAATATATCATATAGATATTTTTTTTTTTGTTATCATAGTTCTTTTTTGTTTTGAAATACGTTCAAAGTAGTTTTACATTATCCTTTTAATGTTGTTGTACTATTTAACTCAGTTTTTTAACTTAAACCTAACTTTAAACTATAAGTAGACAAAAAAACGTGTACTTTTAAAAATCTGGAAGAATTTCAGAAAACCTGGAAGACATTTCTCAAAAACTAGTGGCCATCCCGTTGCACCATCCCCTTTCTTTTATGCCCACAATATAAATAAGTTTTAAATAAATAACAGTATATAATCTAACAAGCGAAGTATAATAAAGTAAAGTTTAGTAATAATTTTAAGTTTACTGTCTGCATTTAACATAACTATTTTTAATATGTTCAGAAAAAAAGAAGTGTATTTTGAGGCGGAAGGAAAATTAGATTCGAATTCTGACCGCTATAAACGGCTAGTCAAAGCTGAAGAGGTAAGTTTAAACTACGTTATATTTTCTATTTTATTTGAGTAAAAAGTTATAGAAAAAATATACAGTCAATTAATCCAAACTAATTAATTGCTTTAATTTACTAGTTTAAAAAGGTTTAGCAAGTAAAATAAGATAAGTTGTCATGCTTAAAATTAAATGTTTTCTATGTTTTCAGAAAAACTAATAGTATTTAAAAATAAAGGTTTCGATGACAACAACTAAATAAACACAGTAATTTCGAAAATAATTAATACAAAAATTAGATATATCTCTGTTAGTATAACACGCTTAGAAATTTAAAAACCAATACTTTTGAAGTTTTAGTAAAAGCAAGTATGTTATCCACTGTTTTATTTGTTGTTTCAAATACTTTTACATCATCAATTGTTCAAGTTTACTGTTCAGCACCAACTTAATCCAAACTGGTTTTTTATCTTTAAACAGGCTTCTAGTCTAACTGATAGTTTATATTTTAGTTAATATTTTCTTATAAGTTTAGATCAGGGGTCAGCAAGCATTTGGTGGTCGTAGGCTAAAATTTGATTATAAAAATATTCGCGGGCCGTAGTTGTAATTTTAGCTATTGCTCTCAATTCCGAACTTCAGAATATCTAGAGTAACTTTTCAAAATTTTGTCGGCGAGCCTCATTTGCATGTTCACCTGGTTTAGATGATTATGTTATAGTTGTATTTTTATAAAAGTTTTCTTTAATTTCTATTGATATTTCTTTCCTATAAGTTTTTGCTTGATTTAAATAAATTTTAATGATGTTTAGGTCTTATTTCTTGTCTATATTTAAGTATCATACTTTTGTTATTAGAGTCTCCTCCTTTTGTATAGTTACCATTTTGTGCAATTTGTTGCTGGTTTAATAGTTCTGAAAACAGCATTATTTTAAATTAACTTATTTATTTAAAATGTAGGTATATATACTGGAAATTGTTGAATTTCCAAAATTTTTGTTATTTATTTGATTATGAAAAAAATTGGTTTAAAAGAACCATAAAAAAAGCTGTCTCAACTCTTTTGAAAAACAAAAAACAACAGATTTAGAGATCTTTCGTTTATTATGTGTTTGTTTTTCAAAAGAGTTGAGACAGCTTTTTTCTACGGTTTTTTTAAACCAATTTTATTACATGTAAGTCACATTATTCAAAGCTGTCCAATTTTTAATATAAGAAAGGCAGACTACCTTCAAACCTATCATTTTAAATTAATTTAACAAGGTAGAAGAAAATAATTAATGGCATGTTATGTGTTTTGTTTAGAACACTACTAAAATATTTAAGATTGTAAAATATTATAGTTTTTTTTTTCTATTATTATACAAAGCCACTTATTTAAAATATTTAACCGTTTTTTAATGAATTAAGACTATTTTTTAGTTTACAAAGTAGTAAATATTTATCCAAATAAAAGTCTAGCTGATACTGCAAATTGTGTTTTTTACTTTATAAGTTTCACATGTTGTACAAGTAAAAAGTAGTACTAAAGTCCAAGCTATAAGTCTTGTTTACTACAACAATAAGTTATATTCGAATTATATTTTTTTTAGAGACTTGACTCATCTGTTAAACAAAAACTGATGACATCACTTACTTTTACGTCATACTATTTTAACACTATTTTTTTATATATAAAATATTTGTTTTCTTAAGTAAAAATGAATAAGTGCTAAAAAGTTAGTTTAAAGAAATATACTTAACATATCACTATGAAGTTAGTTTATTATAAAAAATTGAAAAGAAAAAAATTATATATTTTTTTGAGATACTCAAAAATGTATTTGCTAATTATATCATTTATAGCAGGGTTTCCTAAACTATTTTTCATAATCGCACCCTTTCCTTTATTCAAAGAATGGCAGGCATTTGATGGTCGTTGTCTAAGTTTAAAAAATTCATAGTTTTAGTTACAACGTCATCTTTTTTATACTCTTAATTAAAAACTCCAAAATGTCTTTTGTAAGTTTAATGTTTACGTATTACTAGTTATTACCCCCAACGGTTTTTATCATCCTCTATTTTTACTCTCATTATAAACTCCAGAATATCTTGTGTAGTTAATTACCAAGTTACTTTTTTTCCGCCTTACTAGTTTTAAGGGTCAAATACTATATAGCAAACTATAAAAAGTAAAACTTCTATAACCGCTTGAAATTTATAATCACCCACCTCTTTTCCCTCTTATGATATTGACTAAGCTATTTGGTTTGTTTTAAAAGTATATTAACATATGTAAAATATAATGTTTATTTTCAAAATCTTGTAAAATTTAAATAAGAAGAGTAATTAAAAAATTAAAAAGTAATTAACTATTAAAATTAAAAAGAAATAATTATAAAACTTCTTGGTATTTTTAAGAAAAACATGAGTATAGTTTAAGGTTTTAAATCAATTAAAAATTTCAATTGATAATAAGTTTAACATTTATAAAATTATTCCCGTTAGTTTGAGTTAACTAATAAAACATTAGACTTAATTTTGAGTTAATAATATTACTCAGACATTCAACGATATACTGAAAAATGCAGAGGAAGGTAAAGGTGTAGATGATTGCGGTCAAGATTTGCTGTCTTACTTAAAAAAAGCTTGGAAAGACAAGTATATTGAAGTTTACAACCAATCTACCACAAAACTGTTTAATGTGCTTCTTAACCTGCAAAACATTATTGAGGGGTTTGTTTATTGAATTGTTTTTGTTAGTAAAGAGCATTGTGAATAACATTGTAGAAAAGACTACCCTTATCTTTAAACTAGTATTAGTTACGTTACGTGCTGTCGTCTTTTAATAACATCTACATTTAATTATTTTGTTATATTTTTGTTTCTTTATTATCTAATTGGTTATATAAATAGTTTATAAATGTTTGCGTTTTTTGTAAATGAATTTAAACACTAAAAACTTCTTTCATTTACAGGTGTGATAACCTTGATACAGTAGACCTTGCTTCTTATAGCCAATTCGCATACTGCATGGGTGGAGACTTATCAGTCACTGGTGGTTTAGACCAAATGCTTTATAAATTAAAAGAAAATATACCTGACGATAAAATACTTCTCAAAAGAATGGTTTGTAATGTTAATTGGAGCTGCAATCAGTATCATAACAAGGTATTTAATATTTAACAAATCAAGTACAAGATTTAAGGCTATAAAGAGGTTGCACTTATTTTCACAGCATTGTCTCTAAAAAAGCAGTCTATTTTAATGAAAATCTAAGAAAGTATGTTGATTTAATTAATAATATTTTATTTTAATAAAGAAACATTTTATAAGAAGTTTTCGTAAACAAGTTATTTGAGAAATAGATAGGTATATATCTATATTAAACAGACACTAACTTTTATAAATTGGAATTTTTTATGGCGGAATTATGTACTTGGCACAGAAAAAAAAACAACCCAATTAGTTAGACTTTGTTTTTATTTCAAGATTTCTAAGTATTTAGATAATTTAGGAACAGCTACTTTTAGCTATTATCTATTGTGTATTTTTACTTACTGTTTTAGGCCTAGAGGGGGTCCATCTTGATTTTTACGAGTTTATCTGAGCTATCAGGCAGTTTTAACCGCTTTACAAAATTCAAAGTAACTTTTGAGATATGAGCAATCAAAGTCGGTGACCTCAATAAGTTTCTTGTAGAAGGCGCAAATCTAAAACGAAAAAAAATACTATTTCACTAAAATCTATCTTATCCTTGTTTTTTAAATAATCTTCTTCAAATTATACAGTAGGTCCATCACTTATATTTAAATCGATTCAATTATGGATTTTTATTAATTTTGAAAAATAAAGTTATATTCAATAAAAACACCAATTTTTTGATTTTTTTATCTAAAACTTTAGTTTCTTAATTTTTTGTAAAACTATTGTTTAAAGTCTTTTAAACTATAAAAGGAATGTTTCCTAAAAATTTTAGGTCTCTAGCTGAAAAATGAAGATAGGTTTTTAGTGATTTTTAAAGTTTCCGAGAAAATTGAAGATGAAAAAATTGTGGTCCATTTGTTCTATAAAACTTCTATATCTCAAAAACTGATTAAAATTTATATATCCTATAAAAACTGGCTTGTACTTATACAGTGTAGTAGAAATTTTGAAAATGTAAAGGGGATGTTATGTTAAACAATTTTAAAAAAATGTATAATAAAAAACCTTCGATATTTGAACTATCCAATAACATATTGAACTCACCGACTGATATGATGTTTTTTAACACGAACTAAAATAAGTGCAAGTTGAGTTAAGGCCATTTTTTTTACAAAAACTAATATGACTCTTATTATAAACTTTCATAAAATATAATAAGCTTTCATATAAGAGTTTTTAAATTTCTTACCTTCATATTAGTACCAAAACACAAAATTAACTAACGTCAATAAACTAAACAAGTTGAAAAGTATTTTTACGAAGTCCAAAAAGAAAATAATTTTATACTTACTGATTTAACTAGAGAATAACGTGAAATTCAAAAGTTATTAAAGTAAATTGTTATTTGCACATAATTATATAAACATTCATAAACCTTCAACATTTACATTACAGTTCATCATACGCATGTATTAAAATAGTCATGCCGTTGTACAAAAGCATGAAAAAAACATGTGTGCTCACACAACTCACTATTGTATATTTTAAAAGCCTCAAATTTTTGCATTTGTCACTTTTTGTGCACTTAAACAAAGTAAAGTTTAATATCTGCATTGCCAGTATATTCACGCAATTTCCGTAATGCCTAAGATCATTAATATTTTCTTATAGAGGATTAAGTAAAAAACAAATAACACCGGAAGTGCAAGTTTTTAAAAATATATATAAATTTAAGTTCTGCCTAACTAAAACTAGAAGTATTGTACTTTGCTAAGCAAAGTAAGTTGTATAATCTTTTATTGAATGCCATAGGAGGGGGGAGTCAACCACTTTTTTTTTACAACTTGATCTTATTTAGTAGAATTTTAACTAAACTTCAAGTTGCTTTTAAATACTTTTAATATTGAAAGTAACTTTCTAAATCTAAGTCAGAGAGTACAATAGGCTCCTTATGAATGAAAAAAATTAAAATGGTAAAAAAATTAAAATCACAAAAAATCTATCTTCTCCAACGAGTTTTGAGATAAACATCTCAAACTTCCAAAAATGTTTTTCTTGATTTATGTATAGAAATCTAAAGTCCTTAATTTTAAAGTATTAAACTGAAAAAAATGCATGTTTTTGTTTGTATTTGAAAAAAATTGAGTCAAAAATATAACAATTCCTTCGAGATATTTCAAGAAACATTTCCTGAAAACTTGAGGTATTTATCTCAAAAAACGTTGGAGAAGAAAAATTTTCAGTGTTTTCTATTTATTCACTGTTTTAGTTTTCTTCTCTTATAATAAACCTACTGTACTCTCCGACTTTAAGCTGCTATATCTCAAAAATTAGTTTGAGTATAAAAATTGTGTAAAAAGCAACTTGAAGCTTACTTAAAAACTACAAAATAAGATCAAGTTGTTAAAAATGTAATTTATCCCCTGTGGCATTAAATAATTTACTGTAGCTGATTATACTTAGATGGTGTTTTTTGTTAGTCATCATTTAAAATTTTTTTAATTGACTCATTATAATATGTTCTTATAAAGTTATTATTTAAGTTTTCTCAAACTATGTTTCTAAACTAGTTTTATCTCACAAAAAACTTTTTTTTTGCAAAAAATATGGTCAAAACAGTTTTTAATCACAGATTTGAATAATTAATTTTGGAGGCTTCTCCTTGGTTTAAAAATGTAATTAAATTGAAAATAAATTTTCAGCTATAATAAGACAACAAATTAACAATAGTTTACGTTAAGGATACTCTTATTAAAAAAAACCATATAAAAAGAGTATATTGATAAATAAATAACTTCAGTTGAGTATAATAAAAAAAATTAAGTTATTATAGCATAATAAGTATTTTGTTTCAGTGTTTTTAAGCAATTTGATTTGTATGTTACATAACAATTTAATTTTAATGTAATGTTGTTAAAATTTATATAAGTATGTAGTTGTTTTGTTAACAATGTAATTAATTTAATGTCATATAATACATTTTGTAATCAGGTTGTAGTGAAGGCGTTTAACATAGAAACAAGAAAAGATGAGTTCTACTTAGCTGATTATGTAGTGTGCACAACACCGCTAGGATTTTTGAAAGCAAACCATGATACATTCTTCACACCTCACCTTCCAGCCCATAAAATTGAAGCTATTGAAAAGTATGTTGGATTGTGAAGTAATTCGTATATATTTTTACAAAAAATACTTGAATCAATAAGCCTCAGCATTTAAAGTTTTATATCAATTAAGTTTGCTCAACATAAATAAAATTTCAAGTAAAAACTTATAATTTTAATTAATAAAATTCTTAGTTTAAACTAGTTTTTGGTTAATGTAGAAAAACTTTGGATTTTTTTTATGTAAATTTTTATTATGATACATGAAATGTTTAAGTTTATTAATAACTTAATACATATTTTACCTAGCATTATTCATAAAATTTCTGATTCTAGTTTTCAAAACAATTAAAGTTCTCAACTTCAGCAAATAACCTTTGTTGTTTTTTTGCTTTTTTTTTTGTTGTTGAGCTCCGCAATATATTACTGTCTTGTAAAAAGTTTTAAAAAAAGTAATTGTCAATTTTTTAAAATACTGATTAAATTAAATTTATATTTTAGTTTCCTGTATACAGTTAAGCTACACTTGTTTCTAAGTACAAAAAAGACATGCAAAAGGTTAATTAATCGAAAAATATTTTAGACTAGGCTTCGGTAGTGTAACAAAAGTTTTAATGAGATTTGAAGAAAACTTGTGGAAGAAATGTCCAGTCACCCTGCACTTATTGAGAAACGAACCTGGTAAATTTGGCAACTACTCGGCCATGATCACCAGATGCCACACTAACCACGAAGTTTTTATGACGGTTTGAACATGCGTTTAACTACTACTATTTTAGTTTAAGATAATTTCTCAATATGATTTTTTTTGCAAGCTGTTTGCGTTCTAATTATTTTTTTAATTTTATTTAAAACTGTATTAATATTTAATATTATCTTTGTAATTATTTTTTTTAATGATAATTATTGGTTTACGTGCAAATTATCTTAACAATAAAAAACATGAATTATAATTATAACACAATTTATATTAATTATATAAACTCATTACTGAAATTAAATGCCAGTAAACCTACTATAGTTCTAATTATTTTATAAAAAGTAAAATAAAATGTCAGTTTTTAAAGTAAATCTGAGTATAGAAAGTTCTTTTAACCAAAAAATATAATACAGAACTCAAAAATATACGTAGTTACATTAACGACGAAAATTATCTTTATTATTTTTTTAGTTGTGGTTAAGCGGAGAAGATGCCGTTAATATTGAGCGAATAAACGAGGACAAATTAAAAGTAGAACTAGTTGAAGACTTAAGAAAATGTTAGATTCAGTTGACTTAAATATTTCAGTGATATAACACAGTTTATTCAAATAAACGAGTTTTAATAGTTAATTAAATATAGTATAAGTTAGTTTTAAGATTGATAACTTGAGTAAAGTTTAATTAAATTAAAATGTATATTGAAATATTATAATTGTTATAGTTATTCCGAAGCTACCAACACCATCTTACATGCATGTATCACGGTGGAAGAGTGACCCCTACACAAGGGGAGCATATACTTACATACACGTTGGATCTAATCCCCAGCATCTCAACTATATGAGCCAGCCACTTTTTGTTAACAACAGTCACAATGGTGTGTTTAAGTATAATATTATGTGATTTTTTTAGAGTTATCATATAAGTTTTGTTGAAAGATATTTTATACAGAAGTTTGAGACACAAGACGTTCATAAATAATTTAATTAGGTACAATATAAAATATGTTTTAGCTAATCCTTATCAATTAAAATTGTTAGTAACTAACTACAAATATATTTTGAGCTAGCAAACACTTATCGTTACGTCATAAGTACACAATTAATAATAACTAAACAAGATAAAGATTAAAAATCAGCTACAATAATTATTTATTTTAATTAAACATATATTTCAATAAAAAATTGTTAGATGAACTTTAAAAACACTATAATAATGTATAGATATAAAGTTATATCTTTTTATAGAAAAAACTTAACTAGTCACAATAAAAACTTATTTTAGGTTACATTATCGTTGATATTTACTTTTAAGTTAAATGTATAAGGAAAAATTTGAAAAACATACAAATGTTTAATAAAAAAAAATTATAGTTAAGGCATTTAAATATAATAATAATAAGCGCCAAAAACACATTTGAAAAATTAGGGTTGTAGCACACTTAAATTGAATTAAAAATAAAACACGGGCTGATTTGCCTAATTTTAACCTTTTTTTAAAGCAAAACTTAGATTAGTTTTAGTTTTAAATTTGTTGAAATTGATTTGTCTTCTTATAATAATTAGTAATTCGTTTAATTTACGCTGTTTCATTTAGTTTTACTTAATTTTATAGAAGTAAAGCTTAATAGTTAAATATTCCAAATATTTATTATTGTAACAATTTAATTTTGAATTGTCTTCATTAGCTCAGTCTTATTTAGTCTTCTAGATAGTTTTGATTTCGGCCAACTATTATGTTTCAAAAACCGGCATATGAAATAAATGCTCTTTTTTAAACTATAACTCTAATAACTTATACTTAAGAAGCACAAATTTTGGTTTAAACCAGGGTTTCCAAAACTTTTTTTCATGAACGCCCATATTGTTGTTATATAAAGTAAAATATAAATATAAAAATATAAATTTTAGATATATATTTTTGGATGTAAATTACAGTTTTGTTTATTAAAGTTAGGCTTAATTTATTATGATATGATTAGTGAAATTATAAAAAAGTTATTTAAATATTTGAATAAAAAATATTTATGTTAACTACTATTTCTTTTCCTGCTAACTACAGGGTTGTCACTTTACCTGGAAACCTTGAAAAACCTGGAATTTGACAATTTAGGCAAAAAAAACCTGGAAAAACCTGGAATTTCGAACAAAAACCACTAAAAAACCTAGAAAAATCCGGAATTTTAACAATTTTCGCATGTTCAGTAGTAAAATTTCAATTTAATTCAAAAAATATATCATATAAGTAAAAAATTTTAGTCTTCATCAAAAATGTTTTATAATAAAAAAACATATTTAAAGTAGCTTTACAGTATCTTTTCAATGTTTTTATACTATTTAACACGGTTTAACTTAACTCTAAACTATAAATAGACACAAAAATGTGTACTTTTAAAAACTAGGAAGAAATTTCGAAAACCTGGAAAAATTTTTGAAAAAACGTGTGGCAACCCTGTAACTAGTACAGTTATAGGTGCATTCAAGTTTACTAAATATCGTTCATTTTAAACAAAGTTAATTTAAGAACTGTTTACTAGTTGTAACTTTAATAAAAAATACTATAAACTACTTAAAAGAGTTTATTAATAGAAATAGTTTTTACTAAAGAGTTTTTATTGCCCTCTCCTTTGCACATTAAAAAAAAAGTTAAGCATTTTTTAGTATGTTCAAAAAATCCAAATAACGCAGGTGCCTCAAAAGAAAAAGTTCTGTTTGCAGGAGAGGCAACTCACCCAAACTTTTATTCAACGATACACGGTGCTTTTGACAGTGGCAAAAGAGAGGCATTAAGAATAACCTGCTTTATCAAGCAATCATCTAATAAAAACTCATATAACCTTCCTGGTAGTCACAACACGTCTGCTAAAAGTTCCGCCTCTTCTATTAGAAAGAAACTTATCAATCAGAAAAAAGTTAATTAAATAGTAAAGCGTTTTATTTGACCTAAACATAAAAAAAATCTAGCTTAAGATTTTAACACCGGTAACCAAAAGTAACCAATTATTGATTGTTGTAAAAATTGCATTATAACTGTTAAAAGTTCATTTTACTGCTGATTCACATGTTTAATTCAAATTATACTGCTCAAATTCAAAATACATATTCCAATCATTAAAGTCATATGATAGCCTTGTTGTTTTTGTGCAATTATTTTTTTATTGTTTTGTACTTGTAAAATCGTTTTAATTTTTACTACTGTGAAATAAATTTTGTCTGTGAAACTTTTATTTTCTAAACAGTTTGTGTTTAGTTATAGTGTAGATCTACATTTTATATTGTAATTACGAATGTAATTAATGACACATGAGAAAATTGAAACCTGGAGTTTTTAATCTTGTAAGTTAGTATTTTAAAATTAGAATACTGTTAGTTTTGGCTAACTGTAACTATTATTGAAAATTAACTCAAGACAGCTCAGGTTTGGTTGAAAACTACTTTTTCAGAAATTCATTTTAGTAGTATTTAAGTTACACTAAGTCAGTCTACTTGTATAAATTGTTTTGTATGTTTTAGCAATGAAAGTACTCCTATTATTTTTTGTACTCTTTTACAATTTAAGTTTTAAGACTTTTGCTATATAAATGACTAGTTTTTAATGTTTTGTTATACTTGATAGTCTAAATTTTACGTTGAATCAAATGAAACAAGTTGCTATAAGGTAAAACCAGTGATCCATAGCTGGTGGTATTAAGTTTATAAAGAAGTATTTAGGTAAATGCTTTTCAAATAAATGTGTAAAAAGAGATATGTACTTGTCTAAAGGTAAAAAACCTAATATTTACGAAAATGGACCTGCATTGACTTTTGAGCTCAGTAATTTGTGGTTTTAAATAAACTTATGTTTTATATCAGTTTTTTGAGAGGTCGGAAAGCATTTGGTGGTCATAGGCCAAATTTCAAAAATATATACACTTGCAGACCGCAGTTGTTATATAGATTCTACTCTTTATATCAGACCCGAAATATCTAGTATAATTTTCGAGTTTCTCGTAAATTGTACCTAAAACCTTTTATTTTTCATTTCAAACTCCTGAATGTCTAGTGTAAGTTTTGCGTGTTTTTCATGACCGCTCTCATTTAAATTAAAAAATGCTTGCGAGCAATAATTTGACGAACCCTGGGCTATTCTATAAAAAAAACATTTTAATCTGTTAAATTTTGATAGAAAATTATTACGCAGAAGTTTAAAGTCAACATGCAATTCTTTTAGCTATAACCATTAACTTAGGCTAGTTTGAAGTTTTTTTTGCTTGAAGACTTGTGATTCTAATGATAAATTTTAATTTTTTCAATACTTGTGCTAATGATTAATTTTTTTAATTCTAAAATTAAGTTAATGCAAACAAAAGTGTCTGTTCTGCGACGTATTATTTAGCTATAAAACTCGTTTAAAAAACAAATAGAATTGAACTTTTTGTAATAATATTGAGCTTTTAATATGAATTTCAATAATAAGTTATGCAAAGTGCTTACTTACTTATAATATCATTGAAATGTTAAATACAAAGAGCTTTTTAGTTTTTATAGTAAGAATATTATAGTTTCAAGTATCTCAAATCTTCCCTTGGTTGTGTGTTGTTCTTCGTGATTTTTTGTCTTTATCAAAATCGTTTTAAATAAAAAGTCTTTTTTATTTTACAAAAAATCTACAAAGTTATAAGTACTCGTTACATTTAACAATAGAGTATAGAACAAATAAATAGGACACAGTAATCTATCCACTAATAGGAGATTGATAGTTAATAATTTATTATTTTTGAGAATAAACAATTACTCAGTTTCACCGCAGAGCGGATTTTCAAATTGTAAATCTGTAGTAAAATAATACAGTAACCTCTCGGATCTTTACGCACTCGTGACGTTACGCACTCTCGTTTAGTTACGCATTTCAGAATTCTATTAAATTCAGAAAATAAAATTTTTAATTTTTTCTAATATTGCACAAATTAGGTTTAATGTTTATTTTTAAATTAAAATATGTTTTTGAATGCTAACACACCTCTCTATATCTTTAGACTTTGTAAATTTATGTTCCTTGACTAATTGATAAACATTTAGTTATACCTCAGTATATCAGAAATTTTGTTAACAATAAGAGATTAAATCAAAATTCTGAAATAAACATGACTGTGTTTAATAATGATAGTATAATGAAATAATGAGAGTTTAAAACACAAAGAAATAATACAGCAGTCTTGCCCTATATATTAATAAACACCATTTCATAATTGTAAAGACATTCTTAATTATAAATTGAACTTGCTAAGTATAATAGAATATAAATGTCACATATAAATAAAGATAAAGATAATTTCTACTTATTATTAAAATAGTAAAATTATTTCTACTCGTATTATTATTGTTTTATAGAAATTCAAATCCTTTTTTTTTAATATATGTATAGTTTTATCTGTTGTTTTCATATTTATAAATGAAGTAAACAAATAGTTAAAAGTGGGAAAGTGCCCAGTCTGCTTTTAACTTGAAGCAATATTAAAAAACAGCCATTATAGTGAGTATATTTGGTACTTCTCGTTTCTTTACGATCTCTCATAACTTACGCACTTTTTCTGTGGACACAATGTGCGTAAATAAGCGAGAGGTTACAGTAATGTTAAAAATGACAAATAATTAAAAATTGGTTTGAGTTAAGTTTTTATACAAAAAAAATTAATAAAAAAATTAAAAATTATATTCATGCTAAACAACCTTTAATTAAAAGCTATTAAATTATAGTCTATAAACAATACAATTAAACCGTGGTGTACAGTGGGGTATTGATATCTAATAGATTTAAAAAGATAATTTTTTTTTACAGAGTTAGAAGTTATGGAGTAGTAGATACATATTATTAAGCACACAGTAACCAGAACCAACGAGCATAAAGTTATTGTTATAGGAAAATTTATTGATTTTTCAAAAAACATAAAACTTTAATGTCAATTATTTTCCTTATCTTAAAAGCTATCTAAAATTTTTTTTTTCATTTTAGAGAACGCACCTTTGCCTTTAATTTAAAAAAAAATTTATTTAATTTGGGGTTGGAATTATTTCATGGGGTCCCTCCAAAAATAAAGGTTTTTTTTTCGTTTTTTTCATCAAATGGTATTAGAACCAAAAATAAATATTTTTTTTTAATTTTTTTTTTGAATTCCCTTAGTTTGCATGTTATAAAAACTCTTAAATAGTTATTTTATAAATAATGTTAATATCTTTTACGATTTGGCCCAAAATCAAAATGTAGTATATTACACTATCATTTGCCTTGGCCATTTCCTAGATAAAAAATTGATAAAAGGAAAAAAAAAGTTAATAAGAATGTGAATATACAACAAATTTAATTAAATTATTTTATTTTAATTTAGTTTGATGTAATTCACATTCTTATTAACTTTTTTTTTCCTTTTATCAATTTTTTATCTAGGAAATGGCCAAGGCAAATGATAGTGTAATATACTACATTTTGATTTTGGGCCAAATCGTAAAAGATATTAACATTATTTATAAAATAACTATTTAAGAGTTTTTATAACATGCAAACTAAGGGAATCCAAAAAAAAAAATTAAAAAAAATATTTATTTTTGGTTCTAATACCATTTGATGAAAAAAAACGAAAAAAAACCTTTATTTTTGGAGGGACCCCATGAAATAATTCCAACCCCAAATTAAATAATTATTTTTTTAAATTAAAGGCAAAGGTGCGTTCTCTAAAATAAAAAAAAAAAATTTTAGATAGCTTTTAAGATAAGGAAAATAATTGACATTAAAGTTTTATGTTTTTTGAAAAATTAATAAATTTTCCTATAACAATAACTTTATGCTCGTCCAGAACCAGGGAGTAAACATTAAATTTTTTTATGAAAGCATTGTTGTTGTTGTTAACACAGTTATATTATGATGATAAAGAATAAAATGGCTTTTTGTAAAAAATATTAGGTAAGCGAAAAATAGAATGAGGGTTAGATTGCAGATGTTAAATTTAAAAAATAAGATAAAAATTAAATATATTTAGTTGAGAGATAATCAAAGAGAGTATAAACTACTAATAATCCAACTCAAAAAAAAAAACTATACTAATTCAACTTAAAAAAAAAAAAAACAATAATAATAATTTACAACTGGAAATGGGTATATTATAAAGCATGCACAATTTATCTTATATCTTTATAAAATATATATTTTACGAATAAACAGACTTAAAAAAATAAAAATAAAATAGTTTTAACAATTTAAGACTGAGAATGGGAATAATATTATAATACATGTACAAATAATAAAATATATTTATAAAATTTATACCTATGTGAGATATAACTATAAATATTCATTTAAGTAATGTGGGCATTGGGTTATCAGTTCGTTTCTCTTGTTTAAGGTTTTTCTTTTGTCTGCTAGGGCTATATGGAGTCTTTCTAGGTTATATAAAGTGCACATGTTAGTATGGTTTGTGTTAGATTTTACTGATTATAATACTTTGTATTAACTAATATTTATTATTAAATTTGTATTAAATTAAATATTAATAATTGTATTTAATAAATTAAAGTTGTAATTTGGTTTTATACGGCCTAAAGAAGCTACAGAAAACTAATTTTGTCCTGCAAGTAACTACGTTTTAATGGTCTAAATTAGCGGTTCTTAAACTTTTTCCATTTTTTACCCCTTTTTGGAAGATTATTACAAAATTTACCCTAAACTTACAAAATAATTTTTGATTTTGAGGAAAAAAAACTAGATTTTTTGAACTAAAAGCATAAACTTTAAAAATCACAAAAACTAAAGAGTTTATTTAACTTTAAAAAAATTACAATTAAACACTAACTAATTAAGTAAAAATACAATTAATATACATTAATTTACATAACATGTAATAAAGAAAATTTACCCCCTAAAAGAAGGGAATTTACCCCCCAGGAGTAAATTTACCCCAGTTTAATAATCGCTGGTCTAAATAGTTTATTAATTGCCTACAATTATTTTTAAGTTTATCCTTTAACTGGACAAGACGATAAACTGTATCTAAGTAGTGGACGAATCAATAGCATATTTTTTTTCGTACACCAGGTCCTACGACCAATTATTTAAGCGCTTTTTTATTGGTCAATAAACAGTATTAGCTAGCTATTACCTTAAATTAGAATTGTATTTTAACCATGAAGTTTTTATTTTTGGTCTAAATTAAAGTATTTTGAAAGTTTAGAACAATTAAAACAAGTTAAAAGGGACTAAATTAATATAAAATTAGGTTATGATACTGAGGTTTAGATAAACAATCTTACTTAAAATTTTAAGCGCTAGTTCAACAAATTATGAAAAAGGAAGTTAAACGTGTTAAGTGCACCAAGACCAAACAAATATAATTCATAATAATTACTATCATTGTAATTATTAAAAACTGCAATATATTAAAAACGCTTTTTTGCAATATTTTTTTATTTTAATCTAATAATCCTCTTAGTAACTAAATGTATTATTTTCATTTGTAAGATCTTGTTAATAAAATTGAGTTTCAACAATTAAGTTTTATTAGCTCTAAAAACCGTTTTGTTCACTTTGTTAACTAGTTGAAATTTAGAAATAAAAAATTAAGCGTGTTTTTTTATATTCATTGAATAATAGTACTATTACCTTAACATAAAATAAAAAATAAACAAGTTCTGTTGAGTAAAAATCAATGTATCATTAATTAAGGTTAAATATGCTTAAAATTAGGACAGTCTGTGTATTAATACTTAATTTTACTATGTAGTACAGCGGTTCTTAACCTTGTTTTCATGTTTTACCCCCTTTTAAGAAGATATTACTAAATCGACCCCTTTTTGGAAGCTAATTACTAAATTTACCCCTAATATACAAAATAGTGTTTAATTTTTAAGAAAAAACTAGATTTTTTGAACTTAAAGCTTATCAAGTATAAAAAATCGTAAAATTTAAAGAGTTTAATTAGCTTAAAAAAATTACAGTTAATACTAAATTATAAATAAAAAAGACAATTGATAAAAATAATTTACATAACTTGTAATAAAAATATTTTACCCCCTAAAACAAGGGAATTTACCTCCCGGGGTAAATTTACCCCAGGTTAAGAATCGCTGATGTAGTGTATTAGGAGTAGGCAACGCTTTTTAATCGTTAGGCCAGATGACGAAAAATTTATACCTTTGCGGACTAGACTTTTTCAGTTTCACTTAATACACGAAAGTTACTCAAATATCCAATTCATTTTAGCATAAAACTAACTCTATATTAGCTTATTTTTACTACGGAAGTTTCGAATTTTTCGTAAAATGTATCAAAAACATTTTTAGCTAGTCATTTAAAACCCCAGGATATCTAGTGTAAGTTTTAACATTTGGCTTAGCGGGCCAGGTTTACAATGCTCGTTGGTCGCAGTTCTATATTTCGCGGGCCGGATTACACTTAATACTTTTTAGTTTAGGTGGCTGGTCATTTTTATTTGTGGGCAGGATCCGGCCCGCGGGCTGTACGTTCCCCACCCCTAGAGTCATTCAAAATAAACTTAAACAAAAAGTACAACTAGTAAAAGTATACTTTTGCGTAATATAGAATGTTCTATTTGTAAAGAGCAGGGTTTCCTAAAGTAGACCAAATGGCCCCGTTGGGGGTCATAAGTAGCAAAGGGTCAAGGGGGGGGGGGGCACAGGGGAGCCATGAGGTCATAATTTAAAACTTAGACTATACATTCTCGAGTTAATGATGAAAAGTAAAAAATAGTCTTGGGCGTTTTTGATGATAGTTTTGAAGCTTATACTAGATATTATGGAGAAATTTCAGGAAATTTAGAGAGCCACAAGTCCATTATTTGAAACTTAAAATAGATATTTTGGAGTAAATGATGAAACAAAAAAAAAAGATCATAGGAGTTATTAATGGTTTTTTTTTTGAGAAATTTTGTTGAAGGGTGTCATAGATTTTTGAATTTCTTTAAAGGGGGTCTTTCGAATCAAAATTTTCAGAAAAGCATGGTGTAGAGATTGTTTAAGATATAAAATGATGACAAAAAATGTTTTTTTTGGAATAATTTTTTTTAAATGAATTTTATCAATACAAGTTTATACCAAAGAAAAAAACGTAATATTTGGAAATGAAAATTAAAGTTTTTAATTTTAAAAAGTATAAGTGTAAGATTTTTTTGGCATAGATTTTTTATTACTATATTGAATATAGTATATTCATTTACTTATTAGTTTAAGTGAAAATTAGATGATTATATTAGTTGTGATGACACCATTTTTTTTTGGTGGACTAAGATTTATTTAAAAAAAGTAATATGTAAGCATTTTGAATAAAACGTGTACAAAAGTTCTTTTCTCATATCTCATTTGCTTAAAATGACTTAGACTTAGAATATTATAAACAAAAAATCTTTTTAAAACATATTTTGATAGCTATATAATTACTTAGCGTTTTTGTTTATAGTTTTATTTTTGTGATCTATTTAAGATAGTTAAAAATTGATTGTATTTATTTTGGATACATACTTACCAAGTATTATCACGTTTTTACATTAAACTTTATTCTTAAAAAATAAAAATAAACGGTTTATAAATTTTTTCCTAAAATAGTTTGAACTAGTTCTGTTGCAGAAAATTTTGGAAGCTTTCAATACAAGGGGTTTTTAGTATTTAGAGTCTTTATCTTAACTTTATCATAAAAAAGTTTAAAACTGCAAAAAATTACTTAAAATGTGTTTATTTGAATTATTCAAAACTAAGCAAGTACAAAAACTCAAGTTTATTCTTTTTCAACGGAAACTACTAATAATCTGAATGATACATTGTTAACTATTTTTTTGATTTTAAGTAAAAAGTATATTCTTAACGCTTTTAGTTTATATATAATCTTTTCAGTAAAAAAGTAAGCTTAAAGAAGGTAGAAGAAAAATACTTTTGAATTAGTATAAGACTTAAAAAAAACTTAGACATGGAGTATCATTAAGAACTTTCAAAGTTTAATTAGCCTTATTAAATTTACCAACTAAATACTGATCTTTGTATTTTTTAGAAAAGTCAACGTCAATTTTTCTTCCATGAACCACAAAGTTTTTCATACCGTAGAAACAAGCTTCAGGGCTTCCTCTTGTTTGAAAGCTCAGAAACCCAAACCCTTTATGACGATTACCATGCTTGAGGTCGCCAATCAGGTAAAGTTGGCTGATGGAACCATACCTTGAAAAAATGCTTACAAGCTGATTTTCGTTGACTGAGTAAGGAACATTGCTGAAAAAAATCTGAGGCATTTGAGTGTTTCTTCTCCTGAGTTGCTGTTGCATTCTAAAATAGTTTTTTAATTGTTGTTGCGGTGGCATGCACATCTCGTTTGTGAAAAATCTTACTGCTCTGTTCACTTGAGGAAAGTCGCTTTGCTCAAATTTTCGGTTGACTGGAAGACAATGCATCAGCTTAAATTGGTACGTCAAGTCGACGTCCAGTTGCCTTGCAGTTCTTGGGTTAACAATCGACGAACCGTTTCGGTTCATGTGCATGCCGCGAAAGTGCAACACAGCATGAAAGGCTACCTGTGGATTTTTGTAAGAAACAAACCCGTAACCCTTATGACCAGAGGTGTCTTTGTTTGGTATCAAGTATGCCACTGCAATTTCGCCAAGATGACTGAATTGGGCCCGCAAGTCGTTGTTTGTCTTGCTGTAGGGGTAGTTCGCAACAAATAGTTGAGGAGAGTTTTGTTTAAAACTAGCCTTTTTGTTTGGAACAAAACGAGGTGGTACCATAATGTTGGCCGAAGCTACAGGGTTGCAATGCATAGGGTTCGATTGAGTTATTGTTGGAACTAAATGCTGTTGAGAAGCTAGATAGTACGGCACCATGCTTTTAGAAGAACACAGGAAGCTTAAGAAAAAGAACGGAGAAACTTGAAGTTTAAAAGAAGCTAACCCCTGTAAATTTATAATGTTTTAGAATTTAGAATCAAAAATTAGGCATATTTTTAACTTAATTAAAAAAAAGATTTAACAGTTATAGAACACTAACAGTCTAACATAGAAAAATGTCGTTAGTTTTAATAGATTAAGTATTTTCAAAAACATTTTATCGTAATAAACTAAAACAATGTATGAAAAAATTAATATTTCTTCAAGTTCTTTTTTTTCTTTATTGCGTTTAGATGTTAATATATTAATTTTTTTTTTACAATATGTAATGTAAAAGAAAAGAGTTCCATTAAATTATTTATTGGCTATCAAGTATTGCAATTCGTTAATAAAAAATCTGTATCAGTAACCTCATACAACCAAAAAAGTTTAACTTTAAATAAAATAAAAAAAAAGCACCTGGCTAAATAAAGTAAACAAATATTAATATAAACATTTACAATAATAATTACCATTTTTTAACCTGCACACTTTAGTTTTCGACAAAACTTAACTTTATTGATTTTTTTAGGTTATCATTACAGGTAAATAATAAATATGTTATACAGTAAAATTTATTACATACAAATTCAACAAGACTGAGTCATTAATTTAAATTTAACTTTTTGCCTAGCCTAATTACATTTTGAAAAATGAAAATCTAACATAACTAACAATAGCAACTGAACTTTTCTTAGTAAAATAATAAAAGTTTGCCTGCAGTAAACACTTATGTGTAAAACTAGCGACACTTTTTTTCTTTGACAAATTTAAAACTTTTATTATTCATAATAATATTTTCTCTAAATAACTTTTGTAAATAATTTATGTTTATACAAAATCACTTAATGTAAAGCATACTCCTTATATATTAATCTATAATTACTTTCCATTATAAATTGTTATCATAGCTTAATTAGGAGCAATAAAAACAAAATACTATTAATTAATACAAAAATGTACTAATTAAATGATAAATAACTTGTTTTGTTTAAGTAATTAAGACTTAAATAAACAATAAGTTATTATTTTAAATTTTTTGTTTGATTTAACAAACAATGTATCTACTAACAATTTTATAAAAACTAACATTATGTTCTAACTTTATAACAATTTAAAACCATAGAGCTAGCTTATAAGTATAATAAAGTAATTAAAATAACATATCAAGTGAAATTAAACTTTAAAAAAATACTCAGAAATTAAAATAGTCAATAGTTAAAACTCGGATTAAAAAATCCACATAAACTATTTTATATTATACTTTACATAAACGGTTACTGAACTTCTATTTTAACAGTTATCAAAAATAATTATTTTTTGAATAAAATTAGTCAAATGTACAAAATAACACATGTATAAAAATAATTTAGTTTTAGGTTGAAATGGTGCTTAACTAATCTATATATGTAATTGGTTTACTCAATAAATGTCTTAATAAAATTGTTAATAGTAATTTTCAAAAAGGTATATTTTTAATACAAGTTATCAAAATGATATAGGGTTATGCGTAATAAAAATATTAGTCAAATAACTTAAGTAAAGATACCAAACACATGTTTTAAGTAAAGCATTAATAATTTGAGATTATTATGAGTTTCCCAAATCATTGGATTATAATAAGTTAAACTACTTTTTTAATTTAAGCAGCAACAGAAGCTAATGTTTAAACATAAACATAATTGAAGCAGGTTTAGATGGAAAGTATGTAGTTATCAAAAAATCTTAATTCCGTAAGCTTTTATATGTACTAAACATGTGTCGTACACATAGTGACAACAACAATAATTGGGTATAGTTTTTAAGTAGACTAAACTTTTTTAGACAATCAGAGAAAGGATTAGTATTTCAGAAACTTATCTGATGAAACAGATTATTTAATTCTTTAAATTAAAGAAACCACAAAAATAGTAGTATTAATAATTCTTATAGTATTTGCATTTAAATGTTTTTGTATATTCTCAAGTTAAGCATTTAATAACAATACTTAAAACAAATTTAACGGAAAGAAGAGATGGATGGCTTTAATGAAAAAAAGTATAAGACAGAACTAAAATATACCTAGTTATAAAAAGTTTAGGAAAAAATTGTAAAAAAAATGTTTAACTTTAGAACAAAACTTAAACATATATGTAATGTAAATATTAGTAACAAGTAATAAAAAACAAACGAAAATATTTCTTCTTTACTTTTTAGCACTTGCTTTTTAAAATCTATAGTAGTTATATATAAGACTTGTTGAATAGTAATTGATGTAACACAACGTACAACTTTGAAAAAATTATAAATTATAATAAATTTTTATTCCTAGTTTTACTCCACAAAAGTTTTGTGATAGTTTAAATTTTTATTTTCTAAAAAGATCTTTAAGCTGAAAGGTAACTTAATATTTTAAAATGTACAAAGTGTCTTTTTTACCAAGTCATAACTGGTTTTTAAAATGTATAGGGTATCGACTAAACTAAATTTAAAACCAAATTGAACTAATATGTTTTTTTTTTCTTTGACTTGAGCTATAGACACTTACAAAAAAACAAACCACAAAAGTAAGTTTTACTGCACTTAATGAAATAAACTGTTTTGTAAGCATGTTGACAAATAAGACTTCTTAATTAACAGTTTTAGAGTTATGTCTAACTTTTTAGTGTTTTAATAAGTATACGATTACTCTTTTTTTAAAAGAATTATAAAGTTTAATAATATTAAACTTCTGAAAAAAAAACTAAAAATAGATTACAGTACTTAAAAATATTCATCAAAACTAATCTAAAGACTCCAGGAGTATCAATTAAAACACTTCTAATGTAAAAAAAATTAGCTAATAAGTAAGCATACTTTTCAATATTCATACCTGTTAGTTAGTCAAAAGCAACTAAAAACTTTCTCTATTTGTATATTATTTTATTTTGTTTATAGTACTTTGAAAATAGGTATGTATAACTTAAGGTTGCAATAAAAAGGAGCTTAAAATTTAACTTGAAGTGTTGTTAAACATTATTAAATTTAAGAAACTAACTAATTGAGTGATTAAGCTTTTACTATTTATAGATTAAGTTTAATTTGTGTTGTTCATTTTACTAGTTATAGCATAAGTTTTATTTGTTAAACAGTAAAAAAAAACAGTTAGTATGTTTAAAAAAACACAAAAAATTATTCAAACAATTTGTTTAGATTTAACCGATTATCTCAACTGGCATTAAGTACTTTAGTTAAGGTTTTATAAATGTAGCTTTTATCTTAACAACGTTAAACGAATTATGTTTTTGTAAACAGTGTCGATAATTTAGAAGACTTTATGTTTTAAATTTTTTATAATCTTTTACCAATGGTGGTTGATTTTAAAAGGAGAATTCATTTAATATAGTAATGGTTATTATGATTAATTTTTACCGAATCTTAGTCTATAATACTTGTTCGTCAAAAACTTATAAACTAATATAGTTTTTGAACTAATAATTTACATATTAAAAGGTATCTTGAGCTTAAATGTTAATATTCTAAAAACAATAATAGTTAAATATAATAATGATAAAACATCACTCTTAATATAATTGTGTTAAGTATTTCAATGAAAATTTAATAATTTTGTTTTGAATTAGCAGCTTTTTTTTTTAATAAATTGTTAATCAAGCTAAAACTTATATTTTTTGATCGAAAATAAAAACACTATTTTGTTATTTGAGGCTGAACTAACTGATATTGTTGTAAAAAAAAGTATTTCTGAAAAACATCTTAAATTTACGTGTAATACTTTCAAACAACTTGATAATTAAATTGAAGAATAAAAAAAGCTTTTGTTTTAGCAACATTTTATAAATAATAATTTAAAACTAAAAAAATAAATGTTGAACAATGCTGTTTATATTTTTTCAGTATTTATAATATCTTTTATTCAACAAACTTGTAAGTATAATATTAACAAGTTTTATATAATTTTATTAAAGTTAGCTAATATGCTTTAAAAAATTCAAAGTTTGTAAATCGTTATTTATCAGTAATAAAGTTACAACGAATTATATCTCG
Source organism: Thalia democratica (assembly GCF_965202585.1). Lineage (NCBI taxonomy): Eukaryota > Metazoa > Chordata > Thaliacea > Salpida > Salpidae > Thalia > Thalia democratica. Next base: position 43,962,709 of record NC_139166.1, on the reverse strand, counting down.
AAGATTCAAAAAACATAACTCGATCGAAAACCAAATCAATAACTTTTGTATGAATATACATTGTTTACTAACTTAATTTAATGCAAATAAACAAAGTATTAACACCACTATCAGGTGTACATCCAAAACAATGGGACAAAAAATAAAATAAAATGTAATTGAGTCAAAGACCTGTTCTGGACATGAAATCTAATTGTATCCGTGATGTACGACCCAAAAACCAAAAAGTTTTGTTGGTACACCATGTCATTAAACCAAAACTTTTTGTGAATTTTTTGTCTCTCATAATTAAACAAATTTAAAATCTTTATTTAACTATGAAAAATCTAAAGTTAGAACTGTTAATAACTTTCTTTAAAATTTATAGAAAAATTATTACGTAAATATGGCTTTTGTTTCTACAAGAGTTATTGAAAAAACTGTATATTAAAGTTATTGAACGACAAAAAAACGTTTAAAATATTTGGTCCTAGGACCTTATGCAAGAAGAACCTTTCGGTTATTGGGTCGCATACTACATGGATACCTTTTAACGTCTTGTTTATGACATCTACTATTTTTTATATGTACATAAAATGTGGATTATATTTTTATACTTAGGCGTTGCTGACTAATAAATTCACTAATGCAATGGTTGGTTTTTAAGATACAATATTGTCTAATTTGACATGTAGCCAATTAGTTTATTTAAAGAACCATAATATAATTCAAAGTCAATAAAACAAAGTTAACATCGATTGGTTTTTTTTTGTTGAATTCGTGTGATTAAAATTAGCTTGAAAACACAATTTTGTTCTTTAAATTTAGCTAACATATTCTCACAATGCTAATAAAATGTGATAAAGTATTAAAGCTCTTAAAAATTTTAGTTATTAGAAGAAGCGAAACTAATATGCTTTTAGAGATTCTTTTTACTTTGTACGAATAAATTTTTAAAAAAGTTAATAAAAACTACAGCCCATTTGTATGTCAGCATATTATACTTGTGACTGTCTTAGTGAGCAATTTTTAGTCGGCGGGCTAGACTTAGCTGGTATTTGTACATACAGGACAGGATAGATTTAACAATCAGGAGGGCTGCCGTTTTTTTAAACTTATATCTTTTTATGTATAAATTCCAAGTTATAACAAAATAAAATTGAAGTAAGCATCACAGGTAATCGAAAAAAAATGTATAATATAAATAAATTGTTCCTGAAAAGATATTTCTTAAAATTAATTATTTAAATTATTAATAATTAAAGATTAACTATTTTATTTAATCTTTAATTGTTTAGTTTTTAGAAGTCTTTCTATAAGTAACGCGTCGGATAAAACTTCTTGACAGGGGCATCATACCAACAAACCGTATGTTTCCACTTCTGATATAGATACAGTTGTATTAAACTAAATTAGTAATTTTTCGGTTATTTGAGTCGTACCTTTTTTACATTATATGCAACGATTGGTGTAATGTTATAAAGTAAACTTAAGTTATACTTTTACCTTTAATAAAACCGTATTATAATAACTGTTTAAAATAGTTTAAGACAAAACAACAAGTTATCATGTATAAAATGTAACTTTAATGATGTAAAAATTTTGAACACTTTTTGACTAAACCTTGTAACTTAATTCAAAAGTCGACTATAATGTTTAGATAATTGTGTAAAGTATAAAAGAAATTGCTAAAATAAGATAACATTTCTGCAAAAAATACTACTAGTTCTTTTATACAACACATATTACATGGAAGAGAAAAAAAACTATTATAAATGACGATCCAAAATAGATAAAATAAGAAAATAATTAGTGCTTAGTAAAACTTCGTATTAAATTTTTTTGATTTGTTTAATTTTTATCTGTGATTATGGTCCTGCTAATAACAGGGTTGCCGAAGGTTTTTGAGAAATTTCTTCCAGATTTTTTAACCTACAAGTTTTTGGATCTATTTTTAGTATAAAATTAAGTTTTAGGTACAAATTGTCTTAAATAGTATAAAAACAATATAAAGATACTATAAAGCCACTTTAAATGTTGTTTTCAATTAAAAAATATCAATATGATCTAATTTTTGTGTCAAATCAAAGTTACATTACTTAACATATAAAAATTGTTTAGAATACTAGGTTTATATTGATTTTTGTTCAAAACTTCAGATTTTTTCAGCATAAAATGTCAAGTTCCAGGTTTTTTGACAACGTAAATAAGATAAACAGTTTCTGGTCTATTTACCGTTGTAAAAAAAGGATTGACGAAAAAGGGTTTGCGGAAAGAATCTAGGCCAGATTTTATCATTTATTAAATAATATTGTACTAAACCATGAAAAGTTTGAATAAAAACTTTAAGTATGATATACATCAAGTAAACTGTGATACTAATTTCTTGCTTATGTTGCTAGAACTTGAATTTAATACAAAAACAGTTTTAAAAAGTAAAGCGGCCCGCGAACGTCTATGTCGAACATTTACAAAATAATTTTTTGCTAACGGACTAGAGGAGTTGTCTAACCCTTTTATTCTACATAAAAATAATAATTCAAAGAAAAATAAGAATTGAAATATATAACATTGAACTGGTACAAAAAACATTTTGATGCACTATAAAATGAAGTAGGCAAAATTAGTATGAATCAATGACATACTTTTAAGTATTCAATTAAGGAAAAAAATTATAGTAAAGTTTAAAATGAACTTTTTATGTATATGCGTGGACTAGTGGGCTTCAATATTACAACGTTCAGTTACAAGAGTTTTAAATGATGTTCTTAACACCTCTATGCAAAGCACAACTTAACTATTTATTAAACATTTTTGTAACTTCTATAGCAACGCAAAAAGATTTATAAAACTACGATATATCAACAACAATCTCTTAAAAGTATCGAATACTATGGATTTGCTTATGCTTTATAGTTTATTTTGTATTTTCAGGAAAAAATTTATTAAAAATAAATAGTGATTGTTTTTTTAATGTATAGACGCTTTGTTTCACACAAAATATTTTCAATTATTTTATTCCGGTCGGGTTCATTCTCAAAAACAGGTTTAGCTAAAAAACCAAACCAGGTAGATCACTTTCATATCACTAAGTAACACGACACATTATTAGTTTTTTATTGATCTAAAACATTTTTCTTTCATTCATAGCGCTGAAGTATAAATCATGCTTAAAAATAGTGTTTGTATTTGTTTAAACTTATAAGTTTTATGCAAACTTTATTTTTTATTACTACTAACACCTTTTAATCTTTTTATTAATTTCAACGAACCCTATTGAACTTTTTGTCACCTAAAACATGGCTAAAGTAAAAAATAAGTATTTAAACTTTATAAAAATTATAGTTGAATATGGTTTAAATAACTTATTTGAACGTTATATAATTTTAAAACGAAAAACAAAATAGGGTATCAACATTGAAAAATAAACAAACAATAACAGCTTATCTACAGAGTATAAAATAAATTAACAGTAGTGAAGTAACTAATTATAGACAATTAAAAGCACAGTATAACAAGGTTTTATAAAAGAAAACTGGAGGTACTGCTTACAAAACAGGCTGAAATTTAACACAGTTTTAAAATTTCAAAAAACAATTTGTGTTGAATTAAACGGTGAAATAAATAAATATTGCAAATAAAACATAATATGTTTATTCTAATAAGAACTAAAATCAATAAAAAAATGCAAACTTACTCATAAAATTAAAACACAAAAACTTAAATATAACTCTAAAACTAATACAAAAAAAAAAAAAGAAAAGATGCAGAGTATGAACTAAAGTTGAATAGGAAGATTGGACAAGATGTGAAGTTGAGGACCAGTAGCGCAGCTGATTGTAGTCACGTCATGTGGTCCTATGTTGGCATGATCGTAATCCAAACTGTAGACACCAGTCTTCAAATTTGATACCAACCCAGATGTCTGTTCAAAATAATATTTATTTTAATCGTAGTTTTGATAAAAAAAATCAACTTTAATAGAGGTATATTCTACTGGTTAAATTCAAGTAATTATTAGTTGTACTAGAATCTACTTAAATTATTATTAATTAACACATCTAAAAGTTTTTATAAAATGTAGGTAATTATTAAAGCAAACCAGCTGTTTTTTAAAGATAAAAGTAATAAAAAATGTAACCTCTAAAGTTTGTTTATTTAATATTTTTAGCATATTTTGATCGCTCCCAGCACTCATTATGTGATGGTTTCCAAGAAACTTGCTACAGTAAAGCTGTAAATAAAATACATACTAAATAAAAAGTTTCAGTAATTTTTTAAAATTATGCTTTAACAACTAGTAAATTAACATTTATTACTACCGTTTTTTCCTTTTTTATTCAGCTTTTTTATTTAATTTGTGTATACTATGATGATTATTCTTTTAAAAAATATGCAAAAACAAGTATAGAACGTAGTCGAAACTAAATTGTAGAGTAAGAAAATAGTTGCTAGGTTGGTATATAGTAATAAAAATATTTATCTACATTTAAGTTTCTTTAAAGGAAAATAAAAAGTATTAAACAAACCAATAGTTTTTTTAATAAAACAATACATGTGACGTCATGGCCTAGGGGTTCTAATTACGTAGAAAACTTAAAAGTTGTAAGCATCAGACACATATACAAAATATGTATAGTAGTTTTATATAGTCTTAAATAACTTAAAGTAAGCAAACTTTGTTAATTTTGATTAATTGATTTACTTAAATTTCCAAGAGACAAAAGTCTGTCTTTATCAAACTACAACAAATTACATAAATTCACTTTTTTACAACTGTTAAATAAACAAATAAGCTAAACAAAAAAGGGGAATAGGTCACTTTTGCACAAGCGTAACTTTTCCACGAGGGAACACTTTTGCACGAGCGTCACTTAAGCACGAGGGGACGCTTTTGCATGGCGACACTTTTGCACAAGTGGACAATTTGCACGGCGACTCTTTTGCACGAGCGTCATTTTAGCACGAGGGGACACTTTTGAACGGCGTCACTTTTGCACGGAGGGTCATTTTTGCACGAGAGTACAAAAAGTATATTAAAAAAAAAAAGTTCTACAAAAAAGTAAAAATAGTTAATATTAAAAACAAAAAAAAAAGTTACCGACCGAGGGTAAGGGTTAGTGGTAACAGTGATAGTAAAAAATATAAAGAAATTATAATACAAAAATAAATAATAAAGCTAGAAAAAAATACGAAAAAAAAAGTTATCGACCGATGGTAAGGGGTGACAGTTATAGAAAAAAAATACCTTATAAAAGTTATAAATCAAAAAAAAAACTGGAAAATAAAAAAGTATTTAAAAAATAAAGTATACAACAACAAAATAATAAAATAAAAATTTACCGACTGACGGTGAGGGTTAGGGGTAATAGTGAAAGCAAAAAAAAAAAGTTTTTTTTTTCAATTTGTGCAAAAGTGTCACCTCGTGCAAAAAGTGACACCCACCCACAAAAAAGGCATACTTAAGACGCTGGTTTTTAGTTACCTTTTTTTTGAAGACAATGGACCAAACTTGTCATTTTTACTTGCCTTTTAGACCTACAATCAGTACATATAAGTTATTATTTTAAACATAGCTTATTTAAGTTCTTAATGGTTTGCATCCTATAATCAAAAGCTGGCACAAATGAATAGGTCATAATTTTATAATTATACGTTTTACACTTTCTTTGCCGGAATGAGCTTTTAGAGATTATTAAGCCCAAGATAGTTTATTTCGATTTCCTAAAAACGAAAAAAACTTTCAACTATTAACTATGTAAATATTTATTCACAAAAGGTTATTGTTATTATAAAATTGTTAATATTGAAAAAAGATGTTAGCAGTGATCAACAAAAACAATCAGTAATGGAGATGGGTTTGGAAAAGTTTAATTTAAAACAAATGAAACGCTGACCGTTTAGTGACATAAATTTTCAAAGTGAAACCACTAGCCCGACTAACAACAAACTGACTAAGTCACTGCAACCTAGAATGATTTATAATAGCTAAAGAAATAAGCAAATATATAAATTAAAAAGTGATTTCTTAAATTTTAAAACAATCAAGCTGAGTGATCTTGAATAAAAAGCGGCTTTACTGACAATGGTAGTTATATTTTACCTATACCACAGTTTTTACAGAGATAAACATCAGCAAAAAATACGTAAGTATCTGAAATGTTTCAATACTAACTTGTACTTTTTATATTTATTTCTTAAAAACATTCAACCATTTAGCAGTATTAAAATATCATACAATTACATTTAATGACTTACATAAGAAGAGCCGTGATAGTCAGTTCTAATAGACTCAATTAAACTTCCAGACTTGTAGTCCCAAACCTAAAACAATACAGTAGTAAATGAAAAGCATAATATACTAAAATTTTTATTTGTAGTACTCAATTTTTTACAGAAACTATTCAACTTAAAATTCAATAAGACAGTTAAACATTTCTGACAAGGTAAATATGTGCTTGATGGTTTAAGTTGAACAAATAAAATTTTACAGCATGTTTAAATATTATAAACAACCAACTTGCAGTGTGTCATTCTGTCGCCATGATGCAGTTAAAATGTGATCATGTTTCGGATCAATATCAATCCCATCCCCACCACAAATATGCGGGCCGTAAATATGCCTGAACATGTTTGAAGAAATTATTTTTACAGTTAATGAAATGCATAACTTAAGTTCAAATGCCTTTTTAGACTGCTAATTAAAGAAGAAGTTTAAAGGTAGCACTTATAGAAGTCACTAGTAAAACTAAGACAAAACACAATTAATTTCATTTTAAATATCTTACTTATAGAAAACAGTGCAGAGTTGGTTTACTTTTGCACTCACGTATTTAGAACTTTTCAAAAGTTAAAGAACTACTTGTGTAGACAATTAAACAACTTTTTTGTGGTCCTTAATCTCAACAACAGGTTTATAAAAAATCAAAACATTCAAACAAACTATTATAATCACTTTTGACAAAGTCTCATAATTAAAAAGCAACTGCAACAGCAGAGTAAAATAACAAGTATTTTAGAGTTAATATTTATAAAATTTTACAAACAGTTTAAATATGTATACATTACTTAAACTAAAGAAACAACCAAATTTATAAAGCACAACACAATAGGACAGGTACTTAAACAAACAATACAACATGGTCACTGGTCATGCAAGGAAAAGTGAAGAATCAAACCTGACAGAATGGTGTTCACGGACATCCCACATGTGGACAGTGTTGTCCCAACCTCCCGATATGAAGTTACCATGGTGACTAGGATGCCACTTGACTGATAACACGTTCAAACGATGACCATCCATTACATCCTTATTTAGCCTTGAAATTTAATAACTTTTTAATTATTATAAAAGTCCTTAGGAAAACCTTCTATTAGAATATATGCATACGTAAATATATTCAAAAGTAGTATATTTGTTTGGAGCAAGTTTAAAAATTCAAATTACACTTGCTAGAATTATTCTAATTTTAAAAATGATACATTTTTTAAACATAAAAAACGAGATTTTGGATCACATTATCATGAGCTTTTAAAAACTAGCTAGAGTTACAGTCTTTTTTTTTTTTGAACCTCTTGTACAAGTTGTATATAATCTTAAGTAAGTTTTAATTAACTTTATATAAGTCTAAGTACAGCACGGGTATTATATGTTTTCAGTATTTCAAAAGTTTTTAATGGGTAAGGTGTTTGACAAGCGAAAAAAATGATGGCGTGCAAAACATCTCAAATTTATTTGACATTTAATTAATGGAATAAAGTAATTAAATAAATCTGCTTATATCTTGTCTTGCATATAATTATCATACAGTTTATATAACTATTTTAATTAAACTCAAAAGTCAACTTGAAATAATGAAAAGTTAGCTATATTTGCTACAAACCAAAAAAAATAAATGTTGCTATATATTAAAGCTCGCGAAAAGATCTCTAAAACAAACTACTAATAATAAAATTTAAACTTAGAATATATGTTTGTTTTTCTTAAGTTTGAGTTATTATATTGTGTTGATCATCTAAACTACGATTAGATTTAAGAAAAAAATCCCTTACTAATAATCTTACAAAGTTAGGCATCAATTATAAAACTTCAATTTATTTTCACGCATGAAAGATTTTTTAAACTTATATATGTCATAAAAGTCTAAAATATAGTATCTTGTTATAACAGGGTTGTCACTGGTTTCTGATAAATTTCTTCCAGGTTTTTAAAACTACACGTTTTGGGGTCTATTTTTAGTTTAAAATTAAGTTTAAAAACTGTGTTTTGTAGTATAACAACAATAAATAAGTACTGTTAAGCTACTTTAAATGTGATTTTTAATGAAAAAAAATTCTGATGATGACATTTATTTTTAAATCTATATCATTATCATTATATTGTTTATTGTGCAATGTTGGACTCAGGCATCAAAACCTGAGCCGCTTAAACAGGACACACAAGAATAAAAAAATATATATATATTTAACAAAAAATAAACACTAACAAAAAATTAAAAAAAACTCATTAATAAGTTTAAACTTATTTGTTTAATACAAAAGGCTATAACTTGATACACACAAAAAAGAAAAAGTTAATGCACATCCATAAGAAAGTATAACCAAATAAATGACCTCCAAGAAGCATTGTTTATAAGACATAACACATTTGTACAAAATTAGTAAAAGTAAACTAATAGTCTGTTAGGGGGGAGCGTAGGGAAATAAAATAATTAAATTTACAAATAGAACAAAGAAAGAATCATTAGTTAATTTGAATGAGATAAATGTAATATATATACTTTTTTCTATTGTTTTTAATGGAAAGTTATTGAATTCTACTGATATTAATAGTATCTAAATTAAATCGTTTTCGTTTTATGCGAAAATGTTCCACCCTCTCACACGATACCACATCCTGTGGTAACTTGTTCCACATAGTCTTTGCTCTGTGAAAAATTAACCTTACCATTGACTGTAGTTAAAATTATGTATACATTTTATTTTTCTATTATTTCCTCTTAACTGATACTTATTATGGGAAAAACTGAAAAAACCTTATATTTGCCATAAATAATTTTATAAAGAGTTAACAAACTCAATTCCCATTATCTATATTCTAGGAATTTAATCCAAGTTTAACCAATCTATCATCATATGATGTATTGGATATGTTACAACGAACACATATAAAACGGGTAAAATTTTATTAAATTCTTTTTTAAATAGGGTGACCAAATTTGTGTATTGTATTCAAGCTTAGGACGAACGTATATTTAAATAGTTTTGTCAGAATAGTAGCTGAATAAGTTTAATTTTTTTTTTGATTTTTTATAGGATGAAATTTGGGTAGTTTCATATAAATAATTTATGTGTTCATTTCATTTATATGTATTCCTAAATCCTTAAAAACACTTATTGTTGGTATCTTAGTGTTTCAGGGTTGCCACTTGTTTTTTCAAAAAAATTTCCATGTTTTCAAAATTTCTTCCAGGTTTTTAAAAGTACACATTTTTGAGTCTATTTTTAGTTTAAAATTTAGTCTAGGGTAAGATGATGATGACAAAAATTTTTTATTTATGTGATAGATTTTTTGAGACAAATTGAAACTTTACTACTGAACATGTGAAAATTGTTAAAATTCCAGGTTTTTTCAGGTTTTTTTAGTGATTTTTGTTTAAAATTCCAGGTTTTTCAAGGTTTTTTCAAAAATTTCTGAAATTCCAGATTTTTCCAGGTTATTTTTGCCTAAATTATCGAATTCCAGGTTTTTCAAGGTTTTTCCAGGTAAAGTGGCAACCCTTTGTTATTGATAAAAAGTCTTTTTTATTTTACAAAAAATCTAAAAATTATAAGTACTCGTTACATTGCCTAAAGTACTTTCAAAAAAATTCGTCTTCAGTAGGCAATTATATTAGAACTGAATTAATTCAAAATTTTCTTGCATACAAAAAGTTTTAAAAAAGTATATTATGACGTAGTAATTATAAATCAAGTTTTAAAGTAAACTTTGTTTTAAAATGCCTGGCTTTAAAAATTTGAAAAGTTTTTCAAATTGTAAATCTTATTAATATCTCTAGTTTAAACTCGCAAAACTAAATGAAATAAATTTAAAAAAATTTGAAATAAAATCAAAGACAAAGGACTAAATGAAATTAGATTGTTAAACTTTGATGTGTTTGATTTAATTTGTTAAAATACTTTAAAATGTAAAAAGAAAATAAAAGTACTAATAAAAATAGTAATCGAGCTTATTGTTGGTTAAAGTTAAAAAATCAAAAATAAATAGAGTAAATAATCATAATAAATAAGTCGAAAAAAGTAGTAGTGCGTATTATCTTAACTTGTTAAGATATTTAGAAATGTATAATCAAAAACTTTATAAACATTAAAACATGTTAAATAATAGTATTCAACAGGGTTGCCACTCGTTTTAAAAAAAATTTTTCCAGGTTTTTCAAATTTCTTCCAGGTTTTTAAAAGTACACATTTTTGGGTCTATTTTTATTGCAAAGTTAAATTTAAGGTAAGAAACTGTGTTCAATAGCATAAAAAGATTGAAAAGTAACTGTTAAGCTACTTAAAATGTATTTTTTAATAAACAAATTTTTGGTGATGACAAATTTTTTTTATCTATATGATAAATTTTTTGAGTCAAACCAAAATTTTACTACTGAACATGTTAAAATTCTTAAAAATTCCAGGTTTTTTGTTCAAAGTTCCAGATTTTTCCAGGATTGCAGGTAAAGTGGCAACCCTGATTCAAATCAATTATCTGTAAAGTGGTAATATAGTTTTGTTTATATTTATTGTTGCTTCGAGTTTTATTGATCCATTTACTTTCCAAAAAATCTAAGTCTGAATAATTATTAGTGGTGTCTACAAAGATAATTAAAAAGCTTCTTTTAATTATTTTTTTGATGTTTTGTGTTTTTTGGCGTAATGTAGTTTAAGTGCTGCTCTATCACTAACATCATCTGTGATTCTACTCTTCCAGATGCGTTTAAAACTTATTTTTAGAAAAATTTCTCACCAAAGTAAAAACAAAGAGTTGGAGTTTTTAGATGTCAATCACATCATAGATGAAGAAGAAAAAGGTGGGTTTTATGTAAGAAATTACAAAAGCCTAACGCTATCAATAGGGTTTACATCAATGGAAGATCTTATCATCCTCGCTTAATTAACAAATCTATTGTATTTAGCGAATATATAAGATTATGAAAGTTGTGTGAACGGGATTGTGACTATTTGGAAGCTTTGAAACTATTGAAAGATAAGTGCATAAAATCATACTTTTGCGAGAATTTAATTGTAGAGATGCTGAAAAAAACAGAAAAATGGAAAGATCGGTTCACACCACCAACAAAAAGAACGAAGAAAGTAATAAAAACATAAGCATTTGGACGACAATCTTTTCAAACTTGCTTAAATTAACAGAAAGAGAAAAACAATTGAATCAAAACGTGATGATAACATACAAACGACCGCAGACTATTGCAACTTTACTAACTAACTACAAGACATTACCTCATGAGGTTAATAATGAAGAAGGAATTTCATCCCCTTGTGGTAAATTTTTGCTTTGCAAAGATACAATGGTAAAGAAAACTAGCTTAGTAAAGTTTAAAAACAAAAAAAAAACGATAAAATTGAAAAAAACTTAAATTGCAAAAACTTTGGGATATATGCGGCGAAATGTAGTGAATGCGAAGAGTTCTATGTCGGCCAGACAATCACGTCCTTTTCGCAAAGATGGTTTCACAAGATGGATTCACAGACACATCTGGAAGAGTAGAATCACAGATGATGTTAGTGATAGAGCAGCACTTAAACTACATTACGCCAAAAAACACAAAACATCAAAAAAATAATCAAAAGAAGCTTTTTCAATTATCTTTGTAGACACCACTAATAATTATTCAGACTTAGATTTTTTGGAAAGTAAATGGATCAATAAACTCGAAGCAACAATAAATATAAACAAAACTATATTACTACTTTACAGATAATTGACTTGAATACTATTATTTAACATGTTTTAATGTTTATAAAATTTTTGATTATACATTTCTAAATATCTTAACAAGTTAAGATAATACGCACTACTACTTTTTTCGACTTATTTATTATGATTATTTACTCTATTTATTTTTGATTTTTTAACTTTAACCAACAATAAGCTCGATTACTATTTTTATTAGTACTTTTATTTTCTTTTTACATTTTAAAGTATTATAACAAATTAAATCAAACACATCAAAGTTTAACAATCTAATTTCATTTAGTCCTTTGTCTTTGATTTTATTTCAAATTTAAAAAAATTATTTCATTTAGTTTTGCGAGTTTAAACTAGAGGTATTAATAATATTTACTATTTGAAAAACTTTTCAAATTTTTAAAGCCAGACATTTTAAAACAAAGTTTACTTTAAAACTTGATTTATAATTACGTCATAATATACTTTTTTAAAACTTTTTATATGCAAGACAATTTTAATTAATTCAGTTCTAATATAGTTGCCTATTGAAGACAAATTTTTTTGAAAGTACTTTAGGCAATGTAACGAGTACTTATAATTTTGTAGATTTTTTGTAAAATAAAAAGGACTTTTTATTTAAAACGATTTTGATAAAGATAAAAAAATCACGAAGAACAACACACAACAAAGAAAAGATTTGAGATACTTAAAACTATAATATATTAGTGTTATTGATTGATAGGTCGATAGGGTCAAACGGTTTGTTTTTCTTAATGGTTAGAATTTTGAAACTGTTAAGATTTAAATAAAATTGTCTTGTAATTAGCTATTTTTAGGTATTATCTAGAGTAAATTGTAAAGAGATATTTGGATCACTAAAAATTTTTGTGATCTCCCAGTTAAAAATTTTTGAACCGATTCATCAACGATTCATGTAGTCCATACTGACTCAATATTTTTTAATAATCTTTTGTGTGATACTGAATCTAAAGCTTTTTTAATAGCAGTGTAAACTACTTTAATTTATTCGTTTTTGAGATAAGGATCTATCAATGAATGTAAGCATGTTAACAGTTGAATGTTTGACGAGCGGTTAGGGACAAAACCAAATTGCTTATTAGATAGTAAATTATAGTCAAAAAGGTGATTAAGAATTATTTTAGATATATTGTGTTCAAAAGTTCGAGAAAAGCCACTAGTAAAAGATATTGGCCTATAGTTTAACGCGTTGTGTTTGTTACTTTTCTTATGGACTGGAATGACAAAAGACATTTTCCATTGTTTTTGTACTTCAGCTAATTCTATATAGCAATCGAATATTAACGAAAGTGGAAATATTATTGATGGAATTCCATACTTTACAAAATAGGGCGGGATATTTTCTGGGGCTCTAATGATTTTATATTTTAGGTGGTTATTTGAGTATTCAATGTCTTCATAAGTTATAAAAAAGTTTTCCATTTTACTACAATCTTTTTAAGTTAATTTAAAATTTTGGTGGTTATCGTCTTTTCAATGGCTAATTGATGTTCTTTTGACTTTTAATTTTTAGTCTTTAGAAAATAATCTATTTGTCTTACTTTTTTGAACAGAATAAGTTTTTCTTTAAATTTTTTTTTAATGTGAGATGGATACTTCTTATTTTGTTATTTTAGAATAAAGTGGTACAAAACGTTTAAGGGGAAAGGGGGATGGGTCCCCCTTGATTTTTATAAGTTGATATTATTTTATAGAGCATGGTTGCCACAGATCAAGCTGAGAAAAATTTCCTGACTTTTTACTAAAATTTTCCTGACTTTTCTAAATCAAAATCTCAATTTAAATTTATTCTAAAATACATAGTCTTATACTTTAATAAATAAACTAAATAGAGCTTTCAATATAATTTTAATACAGGTTAAAACAACAGTTTTTTTTGCTAAATTCAATCAACAAACTTCCATTACATCACTTGAACCATCTGTGTATGATTGATGTATTTGCAATAAACAGCTCTATCACCAAAATACTTATATTATTACCTTTCAAACACAGCTTGTCTGAAAAAAGACACAACTATTAAGCATTTCCTAACATAAATGTAACTAAATAAACGAAACGACATATAAAGAACTTTTACAATAAAAACCTTAAATTAATAACGAACTTTCACAACTAAAATCTTAAAACAATAAAGAACTTTTACAACTAAAACCTTAAAACAATAAAAAACTTAATCAAACACTGTTTTTATATTATATGTACTAAAATTTATTTTCTCCGTTTGTTTATTAACACTTCAACCTATTCATCTAATGAAGATATGGCTTCCTTCATCTGGTCCCCTGTCTCTTATAACTTACTTCAAAAATTTAAACAACTTTGAAAAATCTATATAGAGGTATAGTATACACATCAACTTGTTACATAAAATACTAAACTAACTACTTAATTATAAAGAACTCAATTAATTCCTTAAACAAAAAACACTTTGATTCCAAAATTATGCTAGATAAACTTTTGGTATATATCACAGTTTCACTATGGAAGTGTCCTTGCAACAGATCAGTAATACTAAAAAACTTATAAAAACTGCTTGTTCGAGTAGGTTAGTTGTTCAATATGTTAATAGAAAAGATTTGCAGTTTTATAAAGGATATCTTATTAGTTTATACCAGATGAAGGCATTAGAAATCAAATAATTTTGTAAATTTCTAGGAAAAATTTGCAAATTTAGCCTCACTTTAAAGGATTTATAATTAAATTTAATACCATTTTAAGGCTTTGGAATTTAAGGAAATTTGTAAATTTATACTGACAAAATTTGAATTATTTTTAAACTTTGTCAATTTTCCTAACTTTTCCTAAATTTTTATCAAAAACCCCAATTTTCTCCTGACTTTTGTCATTTTTTTCCCTGACTTTTCCTGATTTCCTGACCTTGTGGCAACCCTGATAGAGTTTTATCTGAGCTATTACACATTTTTAATCGCTCAAAAAAATTCAAAGTAATTTTTGAGATATAAGCGATCAAAGTTGGTGACCTTAATAGGTTCATAATGGAAGGTGCAAACGCAAATCAAAAAAGACTATTTCATCAAAAATCTATCTTCTCAATTCATTTTTTAACCAATCTTCTTTAAATTTTCACAGAAAGTCCATTATTAAATTTAAAAAGATTAAATGTATAAATTTTTTAAATCAAAAAAATAAATAATAAACCACCAGTTTTTTTGGTTTTTTAAATCTAAAATTTTTATTTATTAATATCGTTTTTCGCAACATTCAAAGTTTTATAAACTATAAAAGGAATATCAACTTATAAAAATCAAGGGGGACCCATCCCTCTTCTCCCTTAAACGTTTTGTACCACTTTATTCTAAAACAACAAAATAAGAAATATCCATCTCACATTTAAAAAATATTAAAAGAAAAACTATAAAAGGAAATTTTGAGGTCTCTAGCTCAAAAAATAAAGATAGAGACAGATTTTTAGTGATTTTTAAAATTTCCAAGAAAAATGAACCCAAAAAATTTGCAGTGAAACTTTTTACAAAAATAACAATAATAAGTTAAATAATATTTTTTAATTCTATAAAAACTGGCTGTTTGCACTTAAAGATTTCATATAAGAGCCATTTTTTTTAGTAAAACTTGTTGGATAGTCTGCAAATCATTTTTAGAGCTTTTAAGGAAACTAGTGGTTAAACTTCTCCACTCAGGGGTGTAAAATACAATTACATTTATTGTTATTTTTTTCTTTTAACGTTTGTTTGTTTTCTGCTTCAATTTTTACGGCAACTACAATTAATTTGGTACTGATATTGGGAAAAAGTCTGTTGGTTTGCTTGTTTTCTATTGCATCAGCATATATAGTAAATTTTGATTCAAATCTTTTAAATGTAGAAGAAAACTCTGTTTTAAATTCTAAAAAACTTCTTTGTAACTCACTGATTTTTTTCAAAGAAAATAACTTTGTTACTACACATCAAATTTTGTCATGTTTCTTAATATCAAGGATACTCTTCTCAATGCTCTTCATTCAATCAATGAATTCATTGTCTTTTCTACTTCCAAAGGCAATTAACTTTTCTTTCAGTTGTTTTTCTATTTTAGAACTTTTAATCAGGGCTTTGATCTCCGCTTCCAAGGACATTTACTTTTTTCTCTACAAAAACCTTTTCAATTGAATTGAATAAGATTATAATAGATAATAGATTTTTCGTGTCAAATCAAAATTTTACTACTTAACATGTAAAAACTGTTTATAAACTCCAGGTTTTTTAGTGATTTTTTTTCAAAATTCTAGGTTTTTTTCAAAAATTCTCAAATTCTTTGGTATAAATGTTTTCTGTAAGAATTATAACAGTAGAGTACTCTGTCTTAGAAACTTGAGTCACACAAAAAACTAACATTCAATAAATTTGTTCTATAAGCATTGAAAATTCTTACAAAACTATTTCCATAAACTTATAAAGAAATTTTAAAAAAGTTTGAAAAGAATTGCTGAAAAACCGTGGGAATAAAAGACTTTTAATAAAATAATTATTTTTTATAGTTTTAGTTTGCTTCTCCTATTTATAAACCTAAAAAAATCCATAAAAAATCCTTAATACCTAAAAAGTTACTCTGAACTTTTTACAGCGATTATAAAACAATTGGTAGCCTGCAAAGCATTAGCAACTTAAGACCAAGATGTATGGACTTTATATTATGGTTATAAGATATTTCGCAAGATGAAACATAGATAAACTTGAACTAATTTAACAAGTTAAAAAATATTCTTTCTTTATTACACTAACACATGATTTGTGTGTTAATCCGTTAACAATGTGTTAGTGTAATAAAGAAAGAATTTTCCTGATCCAGAAAAATGCAATATAATCTATAAATACAAATGCCACTGTGATAGTGAGTATATTGGGAGAACTTCGCAACGATTTCACATAAGAAGGGACCAACACGTGACCAACGCCTTGAAAAACTGGATGATCTATGGGACTAATAAGCCAATAAAAAGTCAATTAGCAATAGGTGAACATTTGTTAAATAATTTAGAATGCGCGAAAAACTATAACGATAATATGTTTTCAATTGTTTGTAGGGACGTAACATGTATCATTTAAGTGTTTTAGAGTCTATATTCATTAAAACTACTAAGCCAAGTTTATGCAAACACAAATTTATTTATAACTCTAATTTGTTTAAATTATTGTAAATTCGCTATTAAGTTTTGTTTTTGTTGTTTAATTTTATTTTAAGAAAGTTTAAATAAGTCGGTTTCCTCTTATTAAAATTGCTATTAATACTTTCAATTTCTAGTACTTAAGCTTTATTTATACTTTAAATTTTGTTAAACAACTTTATATTAGCATCGGCTAGTACATGTAATTTTATTTACCTATTATGACGCATAATCTTACAATTTTATTAATTTTACTATTTTAGAAAAACCTATTTAGTTATCTACAAAAACTATTGAAAAGGGTAGATTGAAAAATTTTTAGTTCACAAAAAATAAAATATACTGCAAAATGAATTGTTGTCTCAAATTTTTATATAAAGTTAGTACCGAAAAGAAATAATTTAGTAGAAAGAATAGTATTTAAGGCCATAGGGGGGGTCCGACTTTTTTTTTACAAAAAATAACTTTGGCTTTTATATGAAAGCTTTAAATACAAACTACAAGCCTGTTTTTATAGAATTCAAAAATATAATTTAACTTTTGAGATATTTTATTTTTTGTAAAAAGTTCCCGATACAAACGTATGGACCGCAAATTTTTCGGGGTCAATTTTCTCGGAAATTTAAAAATTCACTAAAAACCTATCTGCTCCTTCATTTTTTGACCTAGAGACTTCAAATTTTCAGGAAATGTTCCTTTTAATATTTTGAAGAATCTGAATGTTGGAATTTTTGAAATTTCAAAAAACAAAAATTTTATCCACAAAAAACTAAAAAAAAGGGTAGTTTTTTGACAATATTTTTTTTTTACTCAAAATTTAAAAAAATCCTACAATAGATCTCTTTAAAGTTTAATGATACACATTCTGTAAAAATTTGAGAAAGATTACTCAAAAAATGAAGAAGAAGATAGATTTTTAGTGAAATAGTCTTTTTTTGCATTTTTAGTTTTCGCCTTCCATAAGGAACCTATTGAACGCCCTTTCTTTGATCGCTTATATCTCAAAAGTTACTTTAAGTTTTTTTAAGCGGTTAAAAGTGTCTGATAGCTCAGATTAAATTCTACAAAATAAGATCAAGTTGTAAAAAACAAAGTGGACCCCCCTATGGCCTTAATTTGTTACTATTATATATTCCAGTGAGCTTGTTTCGCTCGGATCTTTGTTAAGAAACGCTTAAATTTATATTTTTAAATAGGTAAACTTGACATATGTGAAAATTAAAAGCCTACCTAGGTTCAAAAGTTTTTACAAGCTTGTTTGTTTCAAGATCGTATTGATTTAGTTGATCTGACTTTCCAGCTGTAATCAAATATTGATAACTTGTAGATAGTTCGGATGTGAGTGTTTGCCTTTTTTCTTTTATAGTTGACAAAACTTTTTGTGTTGCTACATGCCAAATTTTTATCAGTCCTGAGCAATCTATATAAAAAACGTTAGAAATTAAAATTACGACAAATAAAGTAATGAAAAAGTTAATTATAAAATATAACAGAAACTTTAGAGTTTATTTAATAAAAAAGAAGCTAACTACACTTAATTTTTTTTTTTCATAAAAGGAAAGTACTAACAAAATAAAGGTGTTATTGTTCATATTTAAAAGACAGTGAAATTGAAATGTTCTTAATAGTGTTTCCTCTCTAAACAACTAGTACACACTAATTTTGGCAACTGGTTTATAAAATACGGTAAAACCATAGAGCTTAATAGCTAACATACCAGTTATAAAACATTTGATTTTATTTAACTACACATAGAGTAAAGAACGTTACTTTCAAAAAATAGTCAAAAAATATGCAACTATTCAAAAAATGTATTACTTCTTTCAGGAAGTTAAATTAAATAGGAATACAAAAGGGTTGATCATGCCAATTCGATCATCAGACCACAAGTTTCGGTAGACTGAGACGGGTTTCGTCCTTATTAGGACTCATCAGTCAGTCACAACCGAAAGACTTGTAGACGTCAATCTACAAACGGTTTATCATGCTTTCGCATGTAGCAACCATTTGCTGGCAATGATTAGTGACGTCAGCATTGTCTTTGCCGTGCAACGTTTAAAACATTGTCCACTAGGCAAGACATCTGGTACGCTCGTTTTAGTACAATCAACAAAATCGGCGAAAGTCTGAAGAACAAGTCCGGACTTTCGTTTGCCGTGAGACAAGCTTAAATTTAACAAAAGGGTTGATCATGCCAATTCGATCATCAGACCACAAGTTTTGGTAGACTGAGACCGGTTTCGTCCTTATTAGGACTCATCAGTCAGTCACAACCGAAAAACTTGTAGTCGTCAATCTACAAACGTACCAGATGAGCGTGCCAGATGTCTTTCCTAGTGGACAATGTTTTAAACGTTGCACGGCAAAGACAATGCTGACGTCACTAATCATTGCCAGCAAACGGTTGCTTCATGCGAAAGCATCATAAACCGTTTGTAGGTTGTGACTGGCTGATGAGTCCTAATAAGAATGTCGCTATCACGGGCTTCTACTTATACCCTGTTGTTGGCCTGGTTTAAAACGCAACGTGCGCTTTAACTTGTAAAGTAGAAGTCTCCAAGATAACGCTTAAATTATAGTCGGCTTAAATAAACTAATATGAATTACTTACTGTTTACTAAAGGTTTAATAAATCAGTTACTTATACTAATTTAAACTTAGTTCGAATCTGTGATAATGATTATATTTACAATGAATTTGCGAAACGAAAAGATGATAAAATACTGCACAACATTACACTAATAAACCAAATTATCAATTCTTTTAAAAACGACAATACTCGAATAAAAGAAACTAAAAACTAAATGTTTAAACTAAAACTCAAAAAGTGTTCTAAAATCGAAATCAACTCGACAACAAGATTGAAACGATTAAAACTTAAGTGCAGCGAAAAGCTGCACTGACTTCAGTCTGCTGCAATGCAGTAGAAACTAAAAGAAGTCTAAATTACGTGCGATTGTTGAATTTATACTCGCTTGAGAAAAAAGAAGAAAGTAAAAAAGAGACAATTACCGCGTAAGCGGCACAAGGACGAAACCGGTCTCAGTCTACCGAAACTTGTGGTCTGATGATCGAATTGGCATGATCAACCCTTTTGTTAAATTTGAGCTTGTCTCATGGCAAACGAAAGTCCGGACTTGTTCTGCAGACTTTTGCCGATTTTGTTGATTAAATAGAAATAAAGCATATGTATAAATTTACTCACCGTATTATTAACATTTAATAAAGTGTTTATGGCTACTTTAACAGAAATATGCACAGATCCAGTGATAGTATTTGTATAAATAAAAACATTAAGAAGTTAAACCATGAAAAGCAAAACTTGATTATTTTAGAGGTTATTTAGTTATATATTTACAAATACACTATTATTCATGATTACAGTTTCCTAAATTGGAAACCTTTTAAAATATAGTACATTTAAGATAATTGACTTTAATGAACAAAAGTGTTTAAAAATTAGACATATTAGATACAATAAAGAGAAAAAATATTTATATAGAAAAAAATACTTCTTAAAATACAATTAAACCTGGTGCTTTTTTTTAGAGCAAGTTTGAAAAGAATGAAAAATAAAACTATCCAATAAAGGCAGTGTTAGGTGCTACTACTTTCTGTGTATAGAATTATAAAACATGTAGCTCTGTAAAGTGTGTTTGTATTTATACCCGTATTTGTTTCAGGTTGGTCATAGTTAAGGGCAAAGGGGGTAAAACACTTTTTTTTCACAATTTGATCTTTTTTCATATAGATTTTACTAAGCTAGAAGATGCTTTTTAATAATTTTAATAATTCAAAATAGTTTTTGAGATATAGTTGGTCAAAGTTAGAGGCAACAATAGGTTCCTTCTGGGAGGCGCATGTTATAAAAATTTTATTTTTTTTATTTTTGAATATTTTGTTTTGACAGAATTTTAAATACTGCAAAGAACATTTCTTTAAAATAGGGTAGTTATCTCAAAAAACGTAAGAAAAGATAAATTTTTAGTGATTTCTAATTATTTGCCATTTTAGTTTGCGCTTCCCATTAGGAACCTATTGTTGCCTCCAACTTTGACCGGCTATATCTCAAAAAATTATTTTGAATTTTCCAAATCTGTAAAAAGCATCTTGTAGCTTAGTAAAAACTATATAAAATAAGATCAAATTCTAACAAAAGTGCACCCCCCCCCCCTATGCCCTTAACAAACAATTTAAATAAATAACAAGGAGTTATTATTCATTAAAATATTATTAGTAACTAAAATTACTTGTAATAAATTGCCCAATCTTTGAATAAGAGTACCAAACGCCAGATCAACCTTGTGATTTAGTGTGAAGACTTCTTGACCTTCACTAAGTTTAACATCAGCAAGACTATAGGTCATCCAGTGCTGAAGTAATGCTAAACGCAACTTTACTAAATTGGCCCAGGGTTGACCATGGGATTAGTCAAGAGACATGGCTTGCCTTCATTTGCAGGTGGGAGAAAAAAAAACTTGACTTAATGTAAGCAACCAAAGTGCAGGCATACAACTTGCGCAGGACAAACTTGGCGATCTTATGTTTGCAAATCCTAGACTGATGGCTAAATCTGAGGACATGTGACTAAATTGATAGAGTTAGTAGCAGTCATAAAAGTTGCAATTGGTGTTAAAAGATAACACATGAGCCAAGACCATGATGAACCGTTTAGAACGTTTGCAACCTGCGTTTGCAAAAAAAAGAAACCTTTAGCGTCATCACTACAGTCCTACTCTGGAAAAAGGAATGTGACAAACTACACAGAAAAAGGAATAAAAGGTGTGATGCTGGCAGGTGTAGGTGTCAATGAAATCAGAAAAGAAGTTCTTAGCACTGAGAAAATCTTGTCTAGGTCATCATTTGATATAGTTTCCTTTACTTAAAGCAATGAAATGGGCCAGAATGCAACAGAGAACTCTTGAACTACTGTATCACTAGTCTCTTCTTTTCAACGTAAGAAAAGTAACATTTAAACCAAGGAAATAATTCCCAACATTTCCCTTGATATTCCTTTAAAAAGCTATAATATATTTTCAAAGAAAAAGGTGCTCCAAATATTAAACCATTCAAATGTTGTCTATCTTGTTGGCGCAGCCAGTCAAGAAAACTTGATGCTGTTTAAACCCAACATGATCATTTCTGTTTTATCAACAGGATACCAAGACAGTGTTATTACACACTAGTAAAAGTATCAAGTTAAAAAACATTATATTAAACAAAAAAAAACCTTGCATAAAGCCAAGTCAACCATGTATCATTTACGTGCATCAATTTAAGATTCCTAAATGCAGCACAAACAAGTTTGCACGGGTAAGTGTGTAAGCTATTTTGTGCAAAGTAAAACCTTTTTTAGGGATAGAACAACTTTCAAGATGCTGGTTTTGGTAAGAATGATAATAATAATAACTCAGGCAACCAATAAAATTTAAGTAAACCATGATATGGGCTTTAAAGCTACTTTTTGTCAAATGCCTCTAATTTTTTGTGGAACGTCTCTAAAGATTGAGGTAATCAGCTGTAATGGCTTATGTCAAGAATTCAGTGAATGTGTTTTATTTCTCTCGCATGAAACCATGGTTGACTTCCCTGTTATCCATAAAGATTTTCTCACTAATATATCTCAGCTACTTCATTAGCTTTCTAAAGTTGTTGCAATTTAAAATGAAAAAGATCTAGGTAAACTGAACCCACATAATGTAACCTGTGATTGCCAACTAAGCAGTGAAGTTCAGAATAAACAACACAAAATTTGTAAAGAATGGCAGAAGTTGTTGCTAAGATCTAATGTTGATGCATTATGAAGCCTGGACAATGATAAGTTTTGATGTGCGATGCTTCAGTTTAGAAATACCCCTGATAATAATAATCTAGTATCCCTAGTTGAAATTATATTTAGACGTCAGCTGCAAAATAGTTTTGAATTTTTAAACAAGCTGGACAAATTCTCTAACCCTGCTGTGCAAACTGTAAAAAGAAAAGCATAGAAACTAAAACAAAAGGCACTGGGTACAAGATTTATAAAGAATGCAGAAGCGCTCAACCAGAGTGCTAAGGAGTTGCGACCCCCTACCATGGTGTCATGAGAAGTGTTTCTCAAAGCTTGCAGTCCATAGTAGTGTGCACAAAAGTTAGTTTAGTTTACTTTTACAGAAACTTTAATGTGTAATGAATATATGTTATAGATAATAACGTTCTAATCATTTACTGACTCTACTTCCATTCTAGAAATTATGATTATTACACCAGTTACAAACTGAAAGTATTTCAATAAGTTAGTCTTGAAAAGGAGTTCTTTTTAATCTTAAATTCTGGTTTTTAGTATAAAAGTTTAAATGAATATTAATGAAACTAGAATTATAACTATTTTTGAAAAAAAAGATATCGATTAAGGATAGCAAACTTACTTTTCTAAAATACTACAAAATAACTAACATGTTACAACTAAAATTTCTCCTTTTGTTGATAACTGTGGTGGAACAAAATTTAAGCTTGTAACAGCAACGGATGAAAAACTCTTTGCATCTCCAGCATGATTTACTTGATATGATGGGGCTGGAAGATAATATATTTGTTCTCCTGTTGAGGACTTGCATACCTTAGAAGTTTAAATTTAACAAAATTTAAACTTATGTTTTGTTTTTAAGCAAATATTTAAATTTAAGAAATACTGGTAATTTTTAGTTTAAGTTCTAGTATCAACTAAGATTTAAACTAAACTTTAAACTTTATATTTAAATGTTTTAAATTAAACTTAAGTAATTCACAAGGTCAAAAAGTTTGACTAAGAACCTTAAAAATCGTACAATATTATCAAAACTAGTTCATTAATTTTCAACATAATAAAAAATTAATATTCTTCATCAATAATTATTGTACAAGTTGCAGACATTTAACTTTTTAATTCTTTTAAAGATTATAAACACATTAAGATATAAGTTAGATTCGAACAAAAGATAAACTGGCTTTGAAGAACTTACAAATAAACCAACTGGAAGCATTTTAGAAATAATGTGCAATCACTTAACAATCCGGGTTGCACAGAACATTGCAACCACAACATGTCAACAGCGTTAGAAATAGAAATAAATTAAAACTATCTGACCCTAGTAGAGTATTTAAACATAACTAACTAAAAGTTGTTAATAAAAAAACTATTTAAATTACCTTAAATTTTTTTTTTTTTTGATTTACTATTTTAATACTTTTTGAGTGATCAAAAACATTATTTTGAATATTTTTAAAATATTTTTTAAATAACACTTATACTACACTACTATTTGTGCAAAATATTTAATAATTTTTAAATATTTTGTTATTTATATAGTACACAAAGTGACTCTCTTTATAACTTTAAAGTTGAATCTAGTTATAAAATTTAGTATCTAGTTAAGTACTTAAGTAGATTTTTTTAAACTTAAATACTAACAGGAAATGTCTGCATATTTATTTTTAAGGCAGTATTATATTTTTTTAACAAAAAATACTTTATAAACAAAATTTGTAAGCAACCTTTATCCGTGAATTAAATTGGTTTTTTAAGCTTTTACTTTAACTAAATGTAGAAAAAATAGGAAATCTTTCATAAACTATTTAGTATAGTTTTTTTTAGTATAAATATACGAACAACCGTATACTTTAGGTTTAAAGTGTAACAACTAAAGTCTCAACTTCGGTTTAAGAATATAAATACTAATATTATATTTCAAAAAACTCCGTAATAAAACAAAGTTATACTTTACTAAAGATATTTAGTTATAAACAAATTTATATTGAACAAGAATTTATTGTAACTTATAGCTTTTAACAAAGTTAAACATTGTTTTATAACAGAACTCTTTGTAAAGTATTTTAACATTAGTATAAAAACATTAAAAAATAAATCCAAATGAGTATTTACATGAAATTTACAAATATAGTGACTTAGTAAATATTCATAAAGGTTTATTATATAACAAAATTTGTAAAAAATTTTTAATCTCTCATTTAAATTAATTCATCATTGTTTCTGAAGATTTTTTTGGTTAAACATAAATAAAAAGGTACATGGTTCTATTTCAATTGTACTTTTCTATGAAACTTTTATAAAGCATAAAATAAAATACAAAACTAAAACAAAGACCAAAAGAAAAACTATATGGTACATATATGTTTTAATACTTTATATTGATGTTATCTTTAACTATCAATACAATTATTTTTTTTAAAAACCTACTTACTTTTACACTTCCATCTGAAACCCCTACAGCAATTTTTTTTCCATCATGTGAAAATTTACAACAAAGAGCAGCACTATTGAGATCACTAAAAAAAAGTCTTTAGTTTAAATTAAGTTTAGTTTTCAATAGTCTTTAGTTTAAGTTAAAAGCAAATATTAATTGAGCTTAACTTAGTTAAAGCAGTAATCATTATTAGGATGAAAACTATCATAAAGAATCATTGAACATCAAAGCTAAAATACCAAGTAACAGGGACGTAGCTAGCTCAAAAAGGTTACGAACCCGTAAAAATCAAAACGTCTGAAATGACGTGTGACAACATCCTAGCGGGAACACAGCAACTTAAACTACCTCTAATGTAATTGAATTTAATATGAAAATATGCAGTTATGTTAATACTTCAAAAATGGAATGTTTAAGTATGGGTGATAACTGTATACATTATATTGTTTTCAAAATCAATCATTAAACGTAGTCAATAGAAACAACATTAAATTATGCAAACTTTTTTAACATAAAATTGCATGATTTTGATTTTTGAAGTAAAAGCTAAAGCTTCCATTAGAACCATTTTTGCATTGCAATTTTTTTTGACAAACATGACTAAAATCTTTAACGCGCTAAATGTATACAATTTAGATGTAATTAATTCGTTTAATTTTTAAGACACTAAAAATGCTAAAGAGTACATATATGTCAAAGTTATCTCTCAGGAGTGCATGACTAAGTATAAATGATTACTAAAAGCTTAGAAAGCAGAGTCTTTTCTTGCTGAAATAAAAGAAAGTTTTTCCACATTAAGGTATATGTGCCTGCTAAGTTATTAAAAAAATATATATTTATAAACTAAAACATTAAAATATTTATAACAAATCTTTTTGTCAAAGAGTTACTAAAACGTACTTTTTATCAAAAGTCTGAAAACCATATATATTAGTATTAAATGAAAGTTTTCAAACTTGCTGTCAATTGTTTCAGTGGTACTTGCATCAACTGTCAAAGCAAAATAAAGTGAAGTTTAATAAGTGAAACACCACAAACTTTATAATTATTATTTATTACTTTAGCAAATTAAAAATGTTTTATTTGATATTATTTTAAGTTATTGGTCATTGATTTTTTTTTTGAAGTAAATTTTTTTATTATGAAGGCAGGGTTGTTGTTTTTTTATTTTTGATACAAAATAAAAAACAGACAACATAACTAAAGTTTACGTAGACTCAATTGTAATAAAATATTATAAAACTACAAAAAAATAAAACACTTGCAAAGCAGCAACTGACTAACAAAATTATTTCTTTTAATATACCATAACTTGTACACTTGTAAGATAATAACACTTCACTTAAAAAACTTTTACTTTATTTTGTGTAAGTAGCACTAAAACAATTGTCAACAACTTGAAAACTGTTGTTTTTATTAAAATATATTTAGTTCTGTAACTTTAAGTTGCATAGAAGCATTCTGATTTTTTTGAATTTCAATGTTAGTCAATCTAAAAAACAATGCTAATATTATTCAATATATGGACTAGGCCTCATTAAATATCAATTAATCATTTTTACATCCAAAACACTTTACTTACATTGGCTTTTTCACATTTTAAAATTAGAAAAAAAAATTTAATTTACCTCAATATAATGTATTTTATGTATATATATATGTAAACACAATCATTAGAAATAAATTTGTATAATAACAATTGTATTTTTTATGTATAAGTACTTTGGATAAGGGGCAAAAAACCTTCTGATATTTGCTTATTTTCAGGCCTTACATATGTAGCTTTTTTAATATACTGTGGTGTCAAGCAATTTAAACTACTTTAAATATTATTGTACTTTATGGAAAAACATCAGATGTCCTAAAACTAAATACAAAATATTTCAAAAGAAGATTTAGGTGTTAGAGAAAACTGTATACTTAAATAGTTCAAGTTCTAATGCAACTCCTATGATGTTGTTACAAGCTAATCAGAACTCTATAGTACAAACAATTATGGTTTATCTAACTTTTTACTTTTTTTAAGTGTAAGTAAATAACTCAAAACTAACATATAAAGAAAAATATACTATGAGACTATAAAATTTAAATACCTTCATACTTATATATGACTTATAAAACTAAGTAAACTTGTTAGTCATTATTCTAAAAAGAAAACAAGTATTCAAAAAAACTGTAAGGAAGCTACTTATTTAAAAAACTTTATAATTCTATGACAAAAATTAACAAACTGGATGTTGAAAAAATGAAAAGTTAAGATAAAAACTGTGAAAACAAATATTTGAATATGGTAACCTGCTAAATTTGTATTTATTTTTAGTTATACCTTTAGAAATAGTAATGTGTAAACTTTATTTTATAAATCAATACACATTTGAAACTGATAATTCAAAAATGGCAAACTTATAGTTCTTTTTAACTGTGTTATTTAAATAGCACAATTAATTACAAGCTTATAAACCAAAGCAAGATACCTCTGATTATTTTTCAATCATAAAATAATTTGTTGCTTTTTATACTTTTATTGCTTCATTAACATCATTACTTAAAACAATGAAAAAAGTATTTTGAAATTTTGTTGAACTAAAAATGTCTTTAGTTCATAAAGTTATTTAACTAGAAATTTTTCATAAACATTTTTACTGTATCATCAAACTTAACAACTAGATTAGTACAAAACTACTTAAATAACAAATAGTTGTAACAGTAAGTAGCTAAAATACATTAAGAACACAAAGTTTTATTAAGAATCTAAAAAAAAATTGAGTTTAATTTAATATTAAATAAAAATCATTTAAAACAGGGTTTTCTTAAGGAGGCAGTAGAAATTATAAATATTAAATAAATATATAACACAATAAATTTATCATTAACTAAACAAGCAAGTTTCATGTTTAAGTAATTCTTTTAAAATTATGCTATTGAATTCAAAAGATACAATAGCAAGGATTGTAAACAATAAATAGCTTTCAAATTGAAATAAAAAAGCTTCTTGAATTGGTTTGTTGAATTATAACCTTCATAGCAGATTCTAATGCTTATAAATAAAGTTTTTAATACAAAAAGCTCTTTTTTATAAACTAACATTGTATGAACTATACTCAAATTTCCAACAAAATTAAAATCAGATTCTTCTTGGATGTCTAAATTTTTTCTATATTTATTAGAATTTGTTGGACTCTTTATTTTTCTATTATAAGGTACTTCTTCAAAAAAGTTTTTAGAGCTCTGTTCAGATTGTGAAAAACTCATTTTAAATCTACTATTAATACAAATGATACTTAATTTTAAAGCTTATATTCTTTTCTTAGCATCTTTTGTAGTCAGTAGTGAGTAGTGTCAAATAACAATAATATCTAGAAATTTTCTGTGTTCAAATTTTACATTATTTTACCGGAAAAGAAGTGTTTTTTGGAAAATATATAATAAAAGTAAACAAGGAGTTACAAAAATTACAAATTACTACATAAGAACTAGTATAAGGTCGAACAAATTAAAATAAAAAGTACTCTATGAAAGTTTTCATTAAAATTTGTTAAATTCGTTTAGCACCACTCCAATGAATCTTAAAACTAAATAAAGCTTTAAAACTTAAAAAAAATTAGAACTTTGTAACTTATGCTAGATTTTAAGCTACTGAAAACCAAAGGTTTTTGTTATAGATATATGAATACTTACGAACGTATAAAGTTTTAAAACTCTGCTGTGTAACTAAAAGTTTTATTTTTAATAACATCAATATACATTTTCTCTTAAACAATATATGTCTAATTTTTTTGTTAAATTAATCATTCACGCACGGCATTTACTGACTAATAATAATTACTAAAAATATCATATTAAAAACAATTCTTTAGCAAGTTTATACTTTAGTAAAAAGTTTTAAACACTTGACACACTTAAACACTTAAAAATTTTCAACACTCAAAGTAGATAGGAGTACTTAATCCAAAAAAATAACAAGTGTGTTACTTTTAAGCTATTTTTTGATTATTTAATGTCTGTATAAATACCATCTCTCAGAAAAAAAAAAGTTAAGTTAAGTTTATTGAACAAAAATTACGCATAACAATTTTTCTTCAAGGACCTGAACTGGTATACGAAAAAACTTTTTAGTTATCAAGTCTTACACGAGAAAACAGTTTAACGTCTTTTCCAAGATGAATAATTATTAACTTAAAATAATAAAAATTTAAACACTCAATGCTAAAATTTAACAAAGATAACCAATTAAAAAAATAAAAATAAAATTGCATTTTATATATTTTAATGTTTACTTTATAACACATATAATATTTTTAAATATCGATGCTGTACTATCAACAAACAAAATCAATTTTTATGTCTAAAAACTATAATTATAAATTCGAGCAGTAGTTCGAACTCCGAAGATGTAGTTCGTTAGCTCTTATGGCCAACAGAACCGAGTACAAACAAACTAATTAAACCAAACAAAACAAGCTTTGAAAAAAATTGTTATAAACAAATAATAGCTAAACTACTAGCTGTTGAAGTTGTTTTGTTTATAACAACAAAGCTAAACTAAGTTGCGAACTTTCGTTTAACAACTTTTTTTTTGTGCACCAGGTCCTAGAACCAAATATTTTGAGCGCTTTTTTTCGCTTAATAAACAATAAAACCTTTATAAATAAAACAATAACTAGTAATATACACAGTAGATTCTACTTATATCCACAAATTACTAGATGACTAGCTAAATATTTTTAACAACGTGTGCTTATAGATATATGCTGATAAAAATGCGACATTCGAGTTTTCAGATTTAAAAATTTTTAAAGTGATAAAAAAAAAAAATACATTTTGCAAAGCTTAAGTTGATCTGAAAATAATTTTAACTAAGTTTCGTTTGATAAAAAAAAAACTAAATTAAGATTAACTTTCACTTTAAACTATTGAAAACTATCCGCTTATTTTTCATTTACATGGATGGAAATTTGGATATGGATCTGTATAAAACACTTACTGTCAGAATATATGTTTCTTAACTTTCTTATTTTCTAGTAATGGGCCATAAAAGTCTACCCGCAGTCTGTTTTTAGTTTTATTCAGTAATAGACTGCGCTTTCATTTGAAAAAATGCAAGCTAGAGAACGGTGCTCAAAAGTCAATTATTAATATCAATTATGACTTGTTCTAATTAAAAAATATAAATTTTACTCAATTTTTTTAATTTTGTCGATTATAATTTGATTGCATATGTTTTTTATATATTATACACTAAATTTTGTTGTTTAAGTTTAATTCAAGTGATCTTTTGAATTGTGAAGACTTTTATGAACTTTCAAAAAGAATTATTTAAGCTTTATATTTTAGATAACAATAACTGTACTTTATATATGTTGTCACCTTTAATAAACTTGAACAAAATACAGGTTTGTTAAAACATATTGTACCAAAGGTTAACGATTTATATTTTATATGAACTCAAATTACTTCTAAATAAGTGTCAATTGTAACATAAATAATACATATTGTTTCATAAAGTAGTTATGTATTAAAACTTTATTAAAACTTAGTGTTTCAAAATTAATTTATAATGAGTACTTTTTACTGTATAATGTACTGTAATTTATACTGTGTAGTTTAGCCTAACGTCTTCTTACATGTTTAAATTTAAAAAAAATACAGATTTTATTCAACTGATGATCTCGTTTGATTGAATTCAAACGTGTGAAATTTTGTTTTGTTCAAAAAATTTAAAAAATTGAATAACATTTATATATATTAATTAATTTAGGTCGTTATTGATTTCAAAAGTTGTTTACAAAATTATAATTTATTTGATGTAAACCAATTTACACTGTTTGTTTATCTAATAAATAAAACTGTATTTTTAATATTCGTTTATATTAATATTGTATTGTTTGTATATTAAATTCAAATTGCAATATTTAGTTTTATTGCAATATGTGAATTGCAATACGATTGTAAAACATATGCAACTAAGTATTTATTATAGTTACTTAAATCTATATATTTATTTTATATATTGATATTATATTACTAGTGTATTAAATATAAATTGCAATATTCTAATTTAGGCTAAGGTGTTAATCTTTTATGCTGCTAGCGTTTTAATATAATTAATTAAACTCAAATATCTAATTTTAGAATATTAAAGTGATTGAGTTGCAATATGTTATAAAAAATACGTGCAATTTGATATATAAATTGAATACTTTTTTTACATATTATTATGATACATAATAAATATATTTTTTACAATAATAACTATATACAGTAGACTACCGCTTAAGTACGCAAATTGAACCCGACCAAAAAGTGCGTACTTAGCACGGGTAGTGCGTACTTTTTGACGACATTGTATAATATGAAATTTAGTTGTTTGTTTTCTTTCTTACAACTAGCCACCAAATAATTAAGCCAAATAAACAAGTCTTTTTATTTTAAATAACTTTTAATACGTAATTCTAATCTGCAAAATATTTTAATAGATTTTAAAATTATTTATTTTTTCTATAAAAAGTTTCTACATAATTAATACATACTTTATTTACGTTTTATTTATTACTTAAAACCATTTTTCTGTTATTTGCTAAATTGTTTCGGTGTAGAATAAACCTAGTTTTGTTTTTTATAGCTGAGATTTTTATTAAAAATTTAATTTAGAAAGTAATTATTTTATTATAATTTTCCATTAGCTAAAAAGTGTTTGATTTTTTTTATTTGAAAGTAAAATGTTTCAGGACTGTTTTTGTAAGAAAGTTTATATCAGTAGAAACATTTAAATTATAAGTGCACAATGATAAGATGCTCATTATATATTTTTTAACTTTAGTTTTTTGTTGTTGTTGTTGTTTCTTTTTATATGTTTATTTTGACTTTATAAAATTTGTAACTAGTTTTTGTTGACAACTAGTTTTATATTATGTCACATTAAAATTAGCCTTTCTTTTGCATATATTCTGAAAACTTTTGAATAAAAAAAAATTAGAAAAATCTAGAGAAATTTAGAAAAATGGATGGAAAGCGTCAGAAAATGGCTCTATGGAACAAGTCTAAGTATAAAGGTAAAGTTGCACCACCAAAGCCAACATATGTCTCCCGTGATAATATGAGGAAACTTATTTGGATTTTAAATGCTGAAATGAGAATGGATTCTCGATTTTGTCTTTCTGGATAAGTGCGTACTTAAGCGGGGTGCGTACCAAAAAAAGTGCGTACTTAAGCGGTAGTCTACTGTATTATAAAAGGTAGCCGTGATGTACGACTCAATAACCGAAAGGTTCTTTGTATCTTACACCAGGTCTTAGGACCAAATACTTTGAGCGTTTTTTTTGTCGTTCAATAAACTATATTATTGTAAATTTTCATTTAAGATTCAGGCCCTGGTAATAAAATAGTTTGAATATAAATTTGTAAGATTGGATATCAATATTAAAGTTATGTAAACAATATAAACAGGGGACTTTACCTAACCTGAAACACACTGCGCTTAGAGTTTACTTTCCCTATTAATGCAAATCTTTAGTCTTAAAAAACCTAAACGTAGCGCAACTTCTTTAAGCTCACTTGCCTTTTCCTCACAAGTCGCACAGCAGGGATGGATAAATTGTTCATGAATAAAAACATCTCGCAGATGACGTCTATATATGATTTCAGCTGGGAATAATGGACTACTGTTATAAGGAGTGTTTACCAAACGAAGCATCGCACTTAAAATTTTTAATTGTCCTGGTTTTTTGATGCTACAACAATTGATGATACAACATAATTTAATATTGTTTTCAAACCTAAAACTAAAGTATAATTTTTTATTTATGTTAGTCATCATTAAGTACTGAGTTTTCTCAACTCATATTCATAATCTCGACCTTAAACAATAATAATAATAAGTTATAACATTGTTTATGATAATGATACTTTACGGCTCGTTTTAAAATTAGAGTGTTTTATTACATTAGAAAAAGACGTAAAATTACGGAATATTAAAAATCATTTCTAAAACATTTACAAAACAAAAGTATAAAAATATCACAAAAATATTAAAAACTTTGCTAATTAAAACAAAACTAATAAAAAAAAACTACTTATAATTAGTAAACTTTTAAATTTATCATGAGTTTCTTAACACAAATTAAAATAAGCCGAATATTTACCGTAACCTGACACCTAGGTTAACTAGGTTGACTTCCAAGGTACGAACTGCCGGAATGGTACGTTACGCTATTTTCAGCCCAAAAACGCTGTGTTCAAAAGGCAATTTTTTTCACTTTAAAATTTAAAAACCAAACCTGAAATTTTTACAGTGCTTATTCATTTATCCGGACTTCACTTACCCGAACAGTTTCAGTAAAGAACAAAATTCAAAAGTTGTTCGATATTAAACACTAACACTTTTGTGTGACACAAATATTTAAGTTTTCATGCTGTAAGAAAATTTTAAATGACTTTATAACTTCTGCAATTTACTTCACTATTATTACGTAATTATACTACTTAAGGTTACAATCAAACTTTGTTCAAAACTAGTTTAGTTATTAAAAACTTTTGTATGCAAGCTCAAGTAATTCAGTTTTTTTTAAACTCTGTTATTTCAAGTACAACTTAAACTTTTTTATTTAAACTTCTAAAGTTTTTTCGATAGTCGATTAAATTCTATGTATTTTAGAAAGTTAATGAATTCGAGTTCTTGTATGTTTTATTTTTAATTCAAACTACATATATTATAAAAGTTACTAATTCAAACACTTTATGTTTAAGATAATATGCATGACAGTTTTTTTTTTCAAGTTATATAAGTTTGACACACTTAAGATACCAAGTTTTAGAAATGGACAAGAAAAAAAAAAGAGAAAACACTAACCATTGAAAATAAACTAGAAGCTTGTAAAATGGTAAAAGCTAATGTGCCAAAGTCTTTTATAATGGAGCAGTTTAGCATAGGTAGGTCGACTTTGTACGAAATTTTGAAAAGTGAAGAAAAGTTTTAAAAGTTTAAAGCAGAAAATGAGGAGCTGGGATTAAATTCCGTGATTTTTCTGCTCAAAAACGTGAAAAAGTACAAAACAAACGTCTATTCTTTCTTATTATAGTAAAACTTCCAATTAAAACTAATTTGTTAGGTGTGATATGTTTTCTTTAAATTAAAGTCTAATATATGTATCCTAATTCAAGTTGTTAAATGTTGTAGTCTCTAAACTGTCAGCAGTGCACAAAAATTATATTAGAAAAAATTACTGTTTGTAACACCACTGTTTTAAAACTCTTTTATTCGTTTAAAATATTAAAACTTATATTAGAATACATATTATTACGTTAATTGAGTTATGTACAAATAATTTGATTAAATTGGTAAACTGATAAAATAAGTCAAACTATAAAAATTTACATGAATTTTTCAAAATTTTTAAAACTATTGTGAGTTTCTCATAAAAAATCAAAATAGTTTATTATTATCAAAGCTCTAAATTTTCAGCAGTAATGACTAGTAAATGAATAAATTTGCACTGCATAGTCTTAAATAAATACAGTTATGATAAACATTTGTACGTAAAAACAGATATTTTTCTATTTCATTAGAGTGAATAGACTAATGTATGTTTAAGTATTAACTATTTCTCTTCGCAATTACTATTACAAACTAGTTGAATTAAAAAAGTTATATATTTACTCTTATACAACTTCGGTTGGCGGGCCAAATGCTACCTTAAAACCCAAAATATGCGGTCCGCGAGGTACTTTTTAGCTAAAAAGGTACCGTTTAAAAACAGTTATAAGAAAGGTTTTTGTGCTAAACGCTTACATTAAGTTTTTATTTAAAAACTATTCATTACTAGTGCTCTGATATTGCTGAAATTATCAAAATGTTGATTAAAAACAGTATTTTTATATTGATTACTACATGTACTTAGAAATAATTGCAGCTAAGGGAAGACTCTTTTTTATAGAGTCCGGCATCCGACCAACTTTTTGTAGAATAGTTGGCCCGCGGCTCTTAAAAGGCTGCCGAACCTTGGTTTATAATGTCTGTAAGTAATTTTTAACATTTTATTTACAAAAAATAAAGACGA
The DNA here is from genome assembly GCF_965202585.1 of Thalia democratica. NCBI lineage: Eukaryota > Metazoa > Chordata > Thaliacea > Salpida > Salpidae > Thalia > Thalia democratica. The sequence goes on along the minus strand of NC_139166.1, from coordinate 43,927,333 downwards.
AGAAAAAACACAGTACGTACTATAAAGTTTGCACCCAAAAACCAGCAAACAGAAAACTTTAAAAATAGAACAACTTTTAAAATTATAATAAAAAAATTGTATATAAAATTCAAACTTATAGCATTACTAAACTTACATGTTTCTATTATAGCATAAAATTTATTTTAAACAAAAGTAGGTATCTGGCACTTAATCAAAAAATTGTAAAGAAAAATTTGAACGGCTAATCTGGTTATTTGTAAATAATTTAAACTTAACAAAATTGCTCTTTTGGATTTTTGCTCTTAAGACAAAAAAAAATCAGACTTGTTAAATCATAAACTTGGTATATAGAAAATTTTTCATTCCTTTCTACGTTTTTACGTCAAATGAATAACACATTTATAATTCTTAAACCTTATTTTAACCTTATTCAAATCTATTTGAAGCGTTTTGCAAATCTTTTGAAACAAATTCTGCATACTCTGATCTATTACATTCATTTTAGAGCTCTAGTTGTCATCAATGCTATAATTATAACATAGTACAAAACTAAAAAGAAAAAAGCTACAATGGGAACCATAAATAACATTATAAAATGTTTATAAATAATGTTTAAAAGGTATTTTATAAGGTTTAGGAAAAGTAGAAAAATAGTTTAATTTTTATATACGAAGTTGTCCTTTAGCACATAACTTTATTTCTCTTGTATCTTTATACCGGAGCTCAACATATGCTCTGTACATACCCTGTCAAATTTTTTTTAATAATTTTTAATGTTTTTACATCAATTTTTTTAACGTTATATTTATATAAGATCTGGCTTAATAGTTTAATTCAGTGATTAAGACACTAAAAACCTCTATTTTAGACATAAAAAACCTATATACCTGTAGAAATAAACAATAACAACAGTAGAAACATCTTAGTAGGGCTAATATTTAGACATCTAGGACATTCCATTAATGAGTTTAATAAAATAATTTCAGATTTTTTATGGAAAACAAAAATACTTATAAGGATATTTATAATATAAAAAACAACTAATTTTCGAATCGTTTACTTAGTTTCAATGTTTAGCACATATCTTCAGAACGAAATAAAGTACAAAGCAAAATTTTTAAAGAATCAAACAAAAAAACACATTGTGACGTTTCGAATAAAATTGTAGGATTTTAGTTAGCCTTTTTTAAAAACAATTTATGTACATATAAGGATATATGTAGTTTTGGAGACTTACATATTAACTCTTTAAATGATAACGTTAATTCAGTGAAAAGTTACTGAAATCAAATCAATAGTTTTGGTCTAACAAATCTTATTAAAGTACCAACTAGGATAAATAGTATGGGAGGTACATTGGTTGATCATTTTTATTGTTCATGTCCAGAAAAAGTAACTAATTCTTATGTATTACGATCAGAATAGTCCTGAACATGACTTTAAAAGGTATACGTGGTGTACGACTCGATAACTGAAAGGTTTTTTTTTTGTACACCAGGTCCTCGGACCAAATATTTCGAGCGCTTTTTTTGTCGTACAATAAACAGATATATAGGTATAGTTAAGTACCTAAAACTTTTTTTTTGAATTTGTATTTCAATTTCAAGTAGCTATCTTTAAAAATAACCTTTTTTAAATTTTTCATATAGTCTACAAAGAAAAAGTTGTATTTTCAATAAAATTCGAAATTATAAATTCTACAAAACTTGAAGTTTAAATTTAAAAAAAAAATGTTATACCAAAAGATCGAAAACGTAATCACTGTCTGTCGAAGTTGGGAAGTTTTCGAAATATTTACAAATAACTTTTATTAGTAAATTCATAATCTTGAAACTTTCTCTTAAATAATTTTTATAGTTTTACTTTACAAGGTTTTACAGCTGTATTATTTAAAACTACATTTGAGTCTCAGATTACCACAACATTAGTCCTTTCTATAATACTTGAAGCTATAAAGTTGTTTAGTTTACCTAATTTTTTTTTTAATATTAAAACTATTGTTTTACAGTAAATATCAGATCACTTAATAATAATAAATCTAAAAGTCTTACTCTTGGAGCATATTTTGGTAGTTGTTGTTTTCTGTAGTACGACCTGAACCCTGTGATAAATTTATTAGAATTATAAGAAGTTTTTAATTCTGTTTGAAAATTATTTTTGGTAGATTTAACTTAATAAGTTATTAAAATAATACTACATTTTACTCCTAAAGAGACGTATGATATGTATTCAGTTGTTAATAAAGTATTATTTAAACAGGTATTCTAATAATACTTCAATTTAGTATCATTTAATTCACTGTAGAAGCAAAACATGTTTTCGATAATCTGTTAAGTAAAGTCTAATCTGTCTCCTTATATGTACGAACACAAGTTGAGAATTTTGTAATGTTCAGTTAGAAATAAACTACAATATCAACTGTAATATTATAACTATACTACTGTTTTTTTTTTTTAAATTTGTTTCATTGCTTTTTTTTGTAATATTTAATTTATTTAAAAATGTAAATTTGAAACATAAAAAAATCACATGGTTGTAAATAGGATTTTTATGAATTCAGATTTAATACTTATTGTAATGTCTTACTTATGTAAATAGTAAGGTAGTTAAAACAACAAATTTCACATCAAAAAAAGACAAATATTGTTTTATTATACATAAATTATACTGCCTTTCACAATATAAGAGTCAGTTAAAATTTAAAACAAACATTGTGCTTTAAAAAAGGTAAGAATCTAAAATTGAAATAAGCTTAAAAACTTCTTTAAATACTTTTAGTCATTTTGATTCAGTAAGTCTCAAACTTTTTTTATCGATATAAATCTATTTTAGTTTTTGATAAAAAGTTAAAAAATACATATAAACATTTATATATTTGTTTTTTTTATTTAAAATATCAATTTAATCGTTTTTTAACAAATGATTCTAGCGAAACAAGTTCACTGGAATATAGAATAATAACAAATTATACAGTATCCTTGAATGAGTACTTCCTTCATTTTCATGTAAGTAGTTTATATTATGATTTGTTATCTTATTTTGTACTTTTACTTTAATTTATTTAATTTAGACTTAATAATTACAAATATTATATAGTTTTATAACAGTCGAATTTAACATTTAGTATTTTATCTATTATTAAATTGTAAAAATCTATAGAAATTATTTTTATTTTTAATGGATACATGTATATACCGACTTTAGTTTCTATTCTTTCCTTACAGTATTAGTTTTTTTTACAGAGCTCAGTTAAAGTGTGTTGACTCGTTTAACACACAGAATCATATGTCAGTGTAATAAAAGAAGGAGACTGTATAATTTGTTATTATTATAGTTGTTTTTATCGATTGTCGTTACCAACCTTACAAGAAAACAACTTTTAGATATCATCGTTGTGTTCTTAAACTTGCTAAGTTTATTATCAGTCTACAGTTAATTACTTCGATTATTTTATTAATTTCTACAGACTCTCATGATTTGATACAAATTATTGTACTAGAATGTAAATTTAATCAATTCACATAGTTTCAGAAACAATATTAGTTTAATATGCATTAGGACGACTTAAAATCAAATTTGTACAAAAGTAGAACTTTTTAATAATAATACATGTTAACTTTTTTTAAGTTTGATAATACTAAAATATTTGTTAATAAAAAGCTTACAAAATAGTTTTATACTTTTTATACTTTTTTTTGTAGTAGCTCTTAATCAAAAAGTTATATGTAGCTCTATACTTTAGTATTTAACCATGAATCGTGTAATTTTATTAGCAAACAGATCCAATCTTAAATTAAATTTTGATTTATTGAAAACTAAAAATAAAGTCATTTAAGTCGTTTTAAATAACTTCTTTTGCCTTATATAGTATTTTTAACTTCAACAGTTTTACCTTTAATTATCAGTTTATCTAAAACGAACCTTTTGGTATTGGACAGTTTAAAGTTTCTTCATCTAAACTACACATTGGTTGCACCTGGTCAAGCATTACTATTTTACCAAATTTTATCAATATATATGCTTCCCCTTTAGCTGCAGTTATTTCTACATCTACAATTTTAGTGATTAATTTTACAAATATAATGTACTCTAGTTCAATTATATTATTAATTGACCTGATTTCATAAAAAAAAACTAAAGTTATAATTGAAACCGATATTTTAAAACTGACCTGATGTATAATTAACTTGAACAATTGCTTGCAATGAGTTTGAATTTTTTCCTTTTACTAAATATCCAACGCCGTATATTTTTAATGGATCATCTAAAGCAATATTATATTCTTTTATTAATAAGCAGTATTTATTACGGCCGTCATTAACAAAATTGGGATGTTTCGAGTCATCACAGATAAATAATAAACTTCACCACACAACCACCAACAACAGTATTCGAGACAATCTACGACCGATCGTAGGTTTACTCGGATACTGTTGTTGATGGTCGTGTGGTGAAGTTCATTATTTGTTGTATATTTACTTTTATTAATAAGTATTTATTTTTATATAGTTTATTTAGTCAAAAAATCGTAGAAAATTTTACGTACAGACACATTTTAGTTTTATTGTTTTAGCTTATATAAAAAATTGATACATAAAATAAAGTCTAAAGTTTAAAAAAAGTTGAACTTTTTCTAAGTAAAATTATATGTTTTACATCCCTCAGAAATTATAAATTTAGTAATTTCAATTTATAAGTCAATTTAAACAAACAAGTGTATAGCCGACTTCGACAGATTACAGGCAAATTATTTACTATCAAAAAACTACTACTTAAAATCCAACATACTACAGTCATCAGCAATATAAGCAATTCTTTTTCCCTGCGCATTCTCAACTACTCGGTCCCACTCGAGTATTCCAGAATTATTTGTCAGTGTCGAGTTAGCATTTTCGCGAAACTTGCTCACATCGACGGAGTATTCATCTAACGGCTGCTGCAGGAATATGTAGTCGATATCCACTAAAATGTATTGATAAGAACCGTAAATGATGCAGACAAGGATTAAAACAAATAAAAAAGACAATTTTTTTGAAGCTTTCCACATCAAGTAAAACAGACTACTATATCTATCTGAAAACTAATTTTAGTTTAATTAAAATGTATAATTTATTATAAAAAAACTGTTTTATGCTTTAAAACTTACACGGTTTTATAAATTCAATCTTATTATTTAATACCAAGAAAATAACGTTTTTCAATTAACATTATATTTCGACTTAAGTGTTAAATTTGTTTTAAGCATGTTATATTTTTGTTTTAAATTTGAAAAATATATGTTTAACAGTGGAGTTGAAATCTTATAATTTGACCGAAGTTTAATTAGTTGAGATTAAACATCTAAAAAAAAACAAATATACAAAAAATATCAAATATCACGAAACGAACGATTGTCTTTTCACTTAATATGGTTTTTTAAACTTTAGTTTAATAAGAGATAAACATCAGTGGTTTAAAGTTGTACTTAATTGCTTTTAAAAACTATTTAATTTATCAAAAACTGATTCTTAGAATCATTACGTACTTTAAATATATAAATTGTTTATTAAAAAATAAAAAAAAGAACTCAAAAAGTTTGGTCTAAGGACCAAGTGTACGAAAAAACCTTTCGGTTATCGAGTCGTACACCACTAATTAAAATGAATAGTTTAAATATTCTAACAAAATTAACAAAAGAAATAGCTAATTTTATGATTGTAGTTTATCTGTTTTAGTAATACATCAGAACAAATAAACCGATTTCTTTTAAGAAAATATTTTTTAGTTTAATTTTGTCAAAAAAGTATCAGTTATCTAAAACAAATAAAACTGTTATGACTTGTATTTTTACTACATTTGAAAAATATCAAAACACTTTATAATAATGATAATAAAAACCTCGTGATAGAGAAATAATGTTTACTATAACATTTAAGAAAAATAAAATAGAAAGATGACTTAAGTTTGAAGTTTTCTTTTTCTTATTTAAACAATTTATTGGAAGTAAAAGTTCAAAAAACAATTAAACTGAATTTTTTTTTTCTTTACAAAGTTCAAACCCCAGTTAATATCTAAAACCGATACTTGTAAAACAAAAGTCTAACCCAAAAGTAAAAGTTATGTAAAATTATAAGTTAATAATATAAAAAAAAATTCTAAGCTAAAAAATCTTTATGTGGTCTAAATAAACAAATTAGTGAATTTAAGAACGGTGGTGTATGTCATACTAGCTTTTTAACTGTCAAGAAATAAAAATAATAAAAACATTACGTCTGTTGTTCTAGTTCTCTTTATTTTTTTAAGAAACTACGTTGTTTATTTAGTTATAAGTGTTGGTTACTGTAAAAATAAATTAAAATAAAATAATACAAAGAAAAAATTCTAGTTGAAATTAAAAAGAGAAGTTTTTTTCAATTTTTAAAAGAGTATTATAAATAAAACAAAAAAGTTTTGTTATAAATACAAAAAAAAGCTTCGTCTGTGATGATAATATCGGTAAAACTAATTAGTTTATACCACATTATAACAACAAAGTTCAATAAATCTAGCATTTTTTAGTGGCAGTAAGGAAAAAAAAAAGATTTATATTTTTAAACTACTAAATGTCTTACGAATGATAAAACTTATACAAAAAGTTTATAGTTGAGTAAACATTGCAAATAAGTAACTTATTAACTATTTAAACACTATAATATGATTGGATTGTGTTTTTGATCAAAAAAAAAGATCCCGTGCTAAATTTGAAATTGTATCTTAGTGCTTTTAATAATTGTAACTAGTACATAACTTTAATTGAAATATTTTGTTAGTATTTTAGTTATATAGAATAACAATATTATTTTTACTGTTAGTATTGTAATATTTATGTTTATAGTTTCGGACTATAAATTAAAGTTGTTATTAGTATACAATTAAAACATTATAAGATAAATATATTAGTTTGATAAAACACAAAAAAAAAAATTTTACCTTTGTTTTTTACATTTTATTTTTTTCTTACTTGGTAGTATAAATCTAGTCTATATAAAAAGATATGTATATGTATAGCTAAAAACACTTAAATTTTTTTAATTAACTCTACTTAAATAAAGATTTCTCTTAGTTGTTCATAAAAACAATTTTTAGAAAAGAAAAGTTTAAAGTTTATCTGTAATTTAAAATAAAGATATATTTCGGCTATATAATTAATTAACATAACAAAAAGAGGTGTTATATACTCTGAAATGATTAAATGGTTAGAGTTTTTAGTTTAAGTAAAAAACCTTTACATCAAAACAGTTTACTTATCAAATAAGTTTCATTATAAGTATTTAAATTAATACTTTTAAATATTTATGTAAGAAACTAAAAACAGGTTTTGAACTCCTACTTTTTTAAAAAGAAAATCTATTAAGAAAAATCTTTTAATGAACTAATATTTTAAAGTTAAGCATACTAAGTTTACTTATATACTTTAAGACTTACTCTAAGTAATGGTTATGTTTATTTAAAAATGTGAAATTAAAATTATTTTACTTATGTGACAACACCTATTTTATAGAATTTAAAAAAATACAGCCTTTAAACAGGAGATACGTTCAGTAGTTTAACATATAAAACTTTTTTTTCTTTAATCTGTGAGTATCGTTTAAATAGAAATTTTAAAATTATTTTTATACCAGGGGCGTGTTTTGACTGGTTTCCAGTGAACCCCCTGAAAAAAAAAGAAGATTCTTAGAATATCCTTAAAAACGTTGTTTATTGACTTTGGTTTGGTTATTTGATAAATTTTGAATTTATAACACTGAAAGATTAAAAAGTTGCAGTAACAAAAAATGACGAGTGTGAAGTTAGCTTGACCGCGTTTTTTAAGAATTTTTATAAAATATCCAAACTTTGGACCTAATTATTTTCCTTATTTTAATAGCTAAATATTTTTTTTTTCTAGAGAGCGGTCCTTTGTGTTTAGTTAAAAAAAATCCATTAGATTGGGGCACTTTTAGTGTGGGGTCCCTTATAAAAAATGAGTTTTTCTATCAATTTTTACTTAGCTCGAATAAAAAAAAAAATAATATCGTTTTTTTTTTAATATTCATATTTATTAGTAAATTTATTAGTAAACTTATATTCCAGTGAAGTTACTTCACTAGGATCTTTTGTTAGCAAACGATTAAACCTATATTTTGAACAGTTATTTATTAGTAAATAAATTCTGTACAACACCAATTGTTAATATTTTGTACTATTTAGCCTTATTCTAGATATCCTGATTCCGAAATAAGGCTAAATAAAACAACATATTAACAGTTGAAAAAAAAAATTGTATAATATTATTCACATATAAATATATAAATTAAAAAAAAAAAATTTTTTTTTTTTTAATTTGAGCTAAGAAAAAACTATAACAAAACTCATATTTCGTATTGTTTGGCCTTATTCCGGAATTAGGAATTCTAGAATAAGGCTTAACAGTACAAAATATTAACAGTTGCAAAAAAAAACGTTGTATAGAATTTATTCAACAATAAATTTGAATATTAATTTTTTTTTTTAATAAATATTCGAGCTAAGTAAAAATTGATAAAAAAACTCACTTTTTCTAAGGGGTCTCACACTAAAAGTCAAACCTCAATCCAATGGATTTTTTTAATTAAAGACAAACGACCATTCTGAAAATAAAAGATTTTATTTAGCTATTAAGATAAGGTAAATAGTTGGGTCTAAAGTTTAGACTTTTTTTTTAAATTTTTGAAAAACGTTACTAAGCTAACTTCACACTCGTCAAAAAATGCTCGTTTTTGCTGAGCTGAAATATATTTTAAATAAAATTCTAATTGAGACGTCATAATAGGTCAAAGTTTTAAAGTAGCACTTTTTTTTTCTAGGAAACTTTTTACTAAGATGCTCTTAGTTCCCATTATAAATTGTTAATTAATGTAAATAACTTTTGATTAAGTATTGTTTTTGAACTAGTAAGTACAATTTTACTTAAAAAATGTCCAATATAATCACTAAAGTTTTATTTTACTTAGTTTTTTGTATATAATTATGTTGTGTGAAGCTTTTGTGTTATGTTTTTATACAATAATGTTATTTTTGTACTTAAACATTTATACTATTTGTTTATGTGTCAACCAACTGGGTTTAAAATTTGAAAAGTTCAATTCAGAAAGTTTTCAAAATCATCTTTAGACAGCTACACCACCTGGCAATTTATTCTTTTATAATTTAATGTTATTTCAATATTTTATTTAAGTTGTTTTATTTTTGTACACCTGTTAGCCACAAAGTTGATTCTTGATTTTTTGAAATTTTCAACTCAAAGAGATTTCAAAACCATCATTAGAATCCCTGCACCATCAGGCAAACATTTAAATAAAATTTAAAGGTATTTTAATTTAACTGTATAAGTCTAAACATTTTTTTAGTGAAATTTCAATTTTTATAGATTAAAGTACCTGAAAACTTTTTTTTATTATAAATAGATATAAAAATATAAGGAATTTAAAATTTAAAATATAAAATTGTAAGAACTCCATATATACTAAAATTTAAATCAAAATTGAAATTTTTATTAAATTTAATTTAAATGTTTTTAACTTACAAATTGTATATCAAAATTCAGATCTGTTATTTAAAACAAAAATATTACCAACATAACTAACTTACTCTATAAAATATTAACTTTTTTATCAGGAAACAATATTATAAAATAATTAAAACTAGAATAAATTTTTATAAAGATATTTTAATTCAATTGTAAAAGTCTAAACATTTTTTTTAGTGAAATTTAAATGTCTAAGATTGAATTACTTGAAGAAAATAAATTTATTATATGTAGAGATATAAATGTAAATAGTATAAAATGTAAAAGAAAAATTTGTAAGAACTCCATCTATACTAACATTTAATTCAAAATTGAAACACTCTTTATAAAAATATATTCTAGTTTCAGTTATTTTATAATATTGTTTTGTGATAAAAAAGTTATTTTTTTATAAATTAAGTTGGTTATGTTTGTAATATTTTTGTTTTAAAAAACAGATTTAAACTTTGATATACAATTTGTAAGTTCATAACTTTTTCTGGTTCTTATAGTTTTAATTTATTTAAACTTAATAAAGTATAAAAAGAAAAATATATCATATATTTTATTACTACTTATATGTTTTTTTTTATTTCTAAGCAGAAAAAATAATTTTAAACACAGAGTTTTTGGCAAAATATTGCGTACTTAACTGGCAGTGCATACCTAAGAAATGCGTACTTAAGCGGCAAATTAAGAAAAAAAAATTGTGAAAGCCCTTTGAAAAAAGTCTAGACACGCCCCTGTTTTATACTGTGTATAAAACTTAATAGTTTTTTATATAAACTGTTATAAAATATAAACTTAAAATTTATTAAAATTTTATTTTAGTTATTTATTATTATTATACTTGATTTCTTCTAAATTCACTTGTTCTTTGCAGTATTGTTTTCGCTTTACTCAATTTGTAAAATTATTACTTAGTCTTTTTAACATCATAAAATATACATTTTCATTAAAATAAACTTTTTGGTTGTAATAGCAATGTTTATCTCCTTAGAAAATTCAAGCTTTTGTATTTTTAAAAATGAGCTGATTTTAAATTTGTTTTAAAATATTTAACTGAATAAGTAAGTTTTCAAATTAATATCATTTTCCCTTTACTTATAAAAGTATAATATTGCCGCAAATAACTTATCTTAAAAATGAATTTCAATTTTTTTATTACTTTTAACTACATTTGTCAAATATTGTTTGTAATATGAACTTTATCTTGTAAAAATTTCAAATTTTGAGCAACTTTTATAAAAGTGAGTTTAGGGTTTTAACTATACTAAAACTATTTCAAATAACCAATTAAAATGAAATTAGCTTTTTGAAATATCGAAAGACTTAACAAACTTCTTGTCTATATATAGTTATTGAATGTCAAAAAAGAAAGACGCTTAAAAATTTTGTCTTAGGACCTAGTGCACGAGGAACCTTTCGGTTATCGAGTCGCACACTATAGATACCTTTTAATATCTTGTCCAGAACATATAACGATGCAATATCTTATTAAAAGAATGTTTAATGTAGCATTATATTTTTCACTTTTTGTTTTAACTTAAAAAAATTATTTTAATGATATCGAAGCCATGAAAATTATAAATAACTTTTCAACAACAAAACTGTCCAGTGTATATGCCTACCTAAAATATATAATAAAAACTAAAAGTAAAAAATAACAAGTTTAAGAAATTTAATAGTATATCTATCAGTAGTGTGCATAATTTTCTAAAAGCTTTTTCAAACAGCAGTGCATTTAAAGGTTGTGTTTTGAAAACTTTTGTGATGCAGTAAGTTGTACGTGAATTTAGCAAAAACTGCTTTTATTGCTTTACATAGACTTAAATGTTTCCTCACCTTTGTACTAATACACTTGTAACAAAAAAAAAAACTTTATTTAAAATATCAAAACAACTGACAAAATCCTACTTACCTTGCCAGTCGCAAGATAAATTATTTCCAACTTGTTTTGGTTTTTCATGTTAACTATTTTTTTTAAAGAAAAGCTATTTAAATTAAGATTACCACAGATGCAAAATTTAAAGTTCATTATCTGTACTTTTGTAAAGTTTATGCTAATTTTCAAAAAAAGCTACAATAGCCTTTGAACGACAAAAAAGCTCTCAAAGTAATTGGTCCTAGTCCTAGGGCCTGGTGTATGAAACAAACTTTCGGTTATCGAGTCATACACTATTTGAATTTAGTGTAACGTGTTGTCTATGACTTACATAAAAGTTACAATGAAAATTTCAATCAATATAGACCTTAAATTGTTTTATAAGTTGTTACGTATGTTTTATTTATTTTTTAGTTGCATTGTAATTGGAAGTACTCATAGATGCCAAATGTAGCTTAAACGCGAAAAATTTGTCTTAAAATAAGCTCTTTATCACAATAGCTGTTAGCTTAGCATAAACCTCTTTTAATTCAAGTGTTGATTTTTAAAGCATAACGGTCTAAAGGGGAATCCCGTTATACAAAACATTTTGAAAAACAATTGATCAAAGTTTATAAACTGTAGTAACAATGCTTGTAACTTACAAGTTGTAAGGCTTAAAATAATAAATTTAAATTTAAAAAGCAAAAAACAGGATGACGTAATATTGTGCATTACAAAAATTCAGTACAAAAATTGATCTTCCATCTAACTAATCAAACAACTAAAATTCACAAAGATCACCGTTAAGTGTTTTTTGTTTTTTGTATAACTTTTGCATCTATGTATAGTAAAGTGCTTTTTATTTTAAATTGAACTGGCTGATGATTAAAGTGTTTAGCTTTATGAAATATATGTACCAGTATTCTTAAAATCGTACTTTTCCATATATATATATATATATATATATATATATAATTCGAAACTTTAGTAAACAACACGAATATTAGTTGTTTTTTTTGTATTACTAATATATGCATATATATATACAAGCATGTACTAGCAATACACTGTAATTAACATTTAAAAAACACTGGGTTAAAAAAAGAGCTATGTAAGACACTATATTGTTAGCAATTTTTTTATACAATGTAAAAAAAAAATTTTTTCAATTGAGAACGAAACTGCTTTCAAATTAAGTAAATTTACAAACCCTGAAGAAGTAGTTGTCACTAAAAAACTGTGAGTTCTTTTCCAGTTTATTTCGAAGGACATCTGTCATTGTAGATTGTCTCCAATTTGAAATTATATCCTCGTGTGAGTTAGGTAGTTTTAAAGTTAACTAAAAACTTTATATTATTTTACAAATTTATAATTTAAAACAAATTTCGTTTTTAATAGTATCTACTTTACAAAGAGGTTAAAAAATTATAAACATATGCTTTTTAACTAAATTAATTTTGGTTATTTTTAGTCATTTGAATAAGTACTTACAAAATGAATTACAAATTCGGTTGTTTTTGTTTACCAAGTGAAAATATTATAAATACCTGAAAAAATTATTAAACATTATTTCTACTTAAATTTAACTTTTTAAATTCAGTAGCTTATTGAATTTATTTTTTACATACCATCTTTAGTTAGTTTAAAAATTAACGATCTTTTATCATACACTTTCTTTTTTTGTTGCTCAATCGACTTGTTGGATTACATATTGTCTTTAATTAGCTTGAGTTGAACTTTGAAAAACAGTACTTAACTGCATATTTCGTGCTCAGTTAATTAGTAAAAACTTGTATATATTTGAAGCAAAAAATTACATGTCTGGCAAGACACCCATATACATAGTCTAGTTATTTTCACTAGACTCTAGTATAAATGATACTACAGTAAAAAATATTTTTTCAAATAGTGGCTGGCTGAATGTTTTACATTTGTTGCATAACTTGGTTAGCATTCTTAATAAAATTTCTGACTTAAAGGCTAATAACTTAACCTCGTATAATTATATTTAAACACACTAACATTTTTGTGTTTTAGTAGTCTGGTAGTCTGGTAATGTTTGATATAATACCACAATGCTAATAGTAAGCCTATTTGAGTTTTTTAGGTTTTTCACAATAACAATATTTTTTTAATTATTTGAGTAAGTAGATTTATATATTTTATTTTTTAACTTAAAACTTCATAACTTTAGAAGATATTTTTAATTACTCGCTTTTATTTTACCAGTGTGCAAAGTTATGAGTGCCTGGATAGATGCGGTCAACTTAACCCGAACCTTGTACAAAACAACTGAAGACTGAAGAAAATGGTTGCCATGAAACTCGTCAGGTTTAACAAAGAAAATATTAAAACATACACTTTGATAAATTTTAAAATTTTGTTTTTTATTAAGCTTTCTTTAAAGAACTTGCTTAATTACTTAAGATCTATTTTTAAATTCAGTATTAGTCACGATTAAGGTTAGGAGTAATTTTAAGGATCTAAAATTTTAAGACGTTTATAGCAGTTTTAAGTGTTTTTTAAAACTCATATACTTTTAATAATATAACAGCTTAGAAATTACAGCTTTTTTAAGTTTTTTTTCTGATGATATATATAAAATAAAAAGGAAACCTTAGTTTTAAAAGTGTTGTCAGTTTGTTTACTGTTAAAGTCTAAAGTGTTTAGAAAATTTCAAGAATTTAAAATGGCAGTGATTTTGTTAAAGCTTTAATTTTAGTCATTTTTGGCTATTAGTAAAGATTAGTAAACGGCGAGTCATAATAAAAAAAAACAAAAAATGAGCAGTTTTTCAGTGAAACCGAAGCAAGTTAGTCATTTTGTTTGTTTGTTATGTTCAGTTGCTTATAAGCAGACTTCCCAGGTGGACTTTTACAGAAAGGAAAAGTATCTGACAACAAGCACTACTAATTACTTGGAAACTAAAGGAGAGCGCTTATATTACATAAATTAAATGTTTAGATTGCAAACAAGTGGCAGTTTGTTTTATATTACAACTTTAAGGCCGTTAAAATATCTCAGATTTTATTGTTATTAGAATAAACTATATTTCTTTCAATTAAACTTTTTGCGCCGTAAAGTAATTTAAAGTATACATAGTTTAAAGTAAATTAAATTGAACGAAATATTTTGAAAGTTTAAAACACCTAAAACACCAAGTCATTATTAACTATACATTTATATGATTTAATGTTGGTAATGATTAGCTCTAAAAATAAATACTATTATTAAATTGAATATTTTAAATCAAAGAACCAGTAAAAATAGTAAACACTTAAGACATATACTTTCAATTGTTGTTGTTTATAACTAAACTTTACAACAAAAATGTTTCAAATGTGTTCAAAATAAATTTTATGTTTTAAGTTTTGTTTTATTTTATGTACAGTTTAGATTGAAATTAATTAAATTTTACTCTAGTAATATATTGAAATTTTAATTAAGTTTTTATTTAATAAAAGATTATGCACATTTTTAGCACAAATGTACGACAACAGAACAAACAAAATAGGTTAACAAATTACAATAAGTATAGTTTGAGCCTACGCATTCTGTTAAGAATTCATAGTTGTAAAACTTTAGAGCTAGTTATCAAAGCCTAAGCGACTTAGCTACTTAAATGTAAAAAATAAGAGTGAGCAAAAAAGCTTGGTTTTAATGATAAACTAAACAGTTAAAAATGTTTTTTTATAAATCAAAGGTTATTTTGCAAATAAACATAAAGTTACGGGTGAATATATATATATATATACAGAAACTTATTATAAAAAAAAATTTAAAAGTAATAAAATATTTGTTTAAGTTTTGACATAATGCACATAATGTACATAAAGTACATAATAAACTTATTTAAAGCTGTTTCGGCATTAATTAGATAAATATCAATATAATTGAATTATTCAATAATGTTTAGTAGCTGTTTTAAGTATAAAATCAATAAATTTCAACAAATCTAACAAAACGTTATGTCACACACAAATTTTTTGTTCAAACAAAAAGTACTTTAATTCATTTCAAGAATTTACATGACGTTTATTTTAGCTAATTAGAAAGTACATTATTTAGATAATTTTTTTAAAATGTTTTAACTTAAATATAAGCAGAGCACATACCTTGCAAATGTTTTAAGTATAGAACTAATAACAATTATAATATCAATGGTTATTTGCTTTATGTGCAGTTTATAAATACCTTTACTAAATGAGGCTAGTATCAATATAAAAAAACTTTAAAAATATCAAAGTTATAAGACTTTTTTTAAAGTGTTATTCTTTAAGCATTAGTTATTTTTGTAGGTTTTATAAGTTAATTGATTTTTTTAATAAAACAACCTTAAGGTGTCTTGAAGCCAGTAAAAATCAGAAGTTAATACTAGTTATTCGATGAAGTTATAATAACACTTCAGTAGTTTATAGAATTTATAAAAAAAGCTGGGTTACAGGCTTGAGCTGGTTTACAAACTTTTCGAAGTAGTTTTTTAATTTCATCACAAAACAACACACAATATTATAATAAAATTTATTATTTTGAAGAAGAAAAAAATTGCTAAAGGATTATTTATAAAACATTTACAAAAAAAATGTTTTAGTTACCATTGCCGAAACTAAAACTTTTGTTATTAAATGTTTTTAGCTTTGTATGATAATGTATTTATCAGTTTACTTTATAAATAGAAAGAAAGTTTAGTATTTTTTTTGGTATACGAAAAGCAAATAAACTTAAGGTAAAATACACAAAAAATAAAAAACATTTTACTCTTTTTTTTTTCAGATTAAACATAATAGTTAAAGTGATTAAGTTTAGTTTTTACCTTGGAGATATTTAAAAACTTAACAGTTAAAAAAAGTTTTTCCTTTGAGGGTGCCTTAGGTAAAATACTTCTAAAAACAAATTAAACATAAGAGAAAGTAGTATTTTTGTTTGAAATACTCGTGCAGGTTTAATTTTTAACGTTGTGATAGTTAAGAAAAACCTGAAAAATACTAAATGAGAAAATTCAAAGTTTATTAATTTAAAAATTTATTTATAAAACAATGTTTTAATCAATTGAAAATAGTTTTATTCTATAAATGTCAATATTAAATCAAAATTATTCTAAAAATTTTGCCTAAGAAGGATCATTAGTAACAACACTTCTTAAAAAAAAAAACATAAGAGAACATATTAGATCGTAACTTAAATTTAAAACCTCAACTTGTTGGTGAAATGTATATAATATAAAGTAATGGATATGTTACAAAACTAAAAGAATAAATTAAGTTTAAGAACTTTACTTTTGTTTTAGTTATATCTTTTTAAATTGTATTATATAACCCCTTTAAAAAAAATCAAAAAATAAAATATTAGAAATTTTATGATTGAAAAATAAACTTTTAACTACAGAAATTTTACGAAACTACTCAATTAAACAGAGTTGTTTTAAGAAAATAAACATTTTGCTTATATTTAACTTGTTCTGATCGTTGCTCGCCAGTGCAGTGCTAAATGTCACGAAACCGAATATCTCAAGAGACCTGACGGGCCAATGGGCGCTTCGTCGTTCGAAGGAAGCTTGGGGAAAGCTACTTCGTGCTCTAGTGCAACAAAAAAAAAGCCTACAGCGGCTAACTATAATACATAAAACAACTGGTGACGTATGTGAGTTTTTTGGAACGCTCTTACTTATATTTGTTACATAACTCGTTTTTACAGCAAACAGTAAAAATGTTTGAGGTTTTAAGCTTTCAATTTGCAAAAAAAAAGAATCGTTTTAATTGTTATGTAGTAAAAGACACAATAATTGTGATCATTTATTGTTATTTAGCGGTTTTAAAAACAGGTAAATTTTCTAAATGTGTTTTATTACTTATACGGCGTTGTTTGAAAACTTTACTAGTTTGATAGATAAAATATTAAATATCAGTTCTTTGCTATGAAAGTATCATCGAAAGTACTTTCGATTAAAAGCAAGCAAAACTGACATGACAAAGTCTTTGTTTATTTTATATTGATTGTTTATACATTCTATTTTTTTATATGACTTGAAATATAAAGGATTATGTGCATTAGAAAGCTTTTGTAAACCGAAAAACTGGGTAAAAGAAGCTATAACTAATATTTCTGATTTAGGTGTATCGGATCCATCTGAGCTTACTGAGGGGTAAGTATTTTACTTTCTTTTTTCAAACTAAGTATAATCAGATGAAATAAGTGTATAAGTTACCCTTGTAGTCTGTTTAAAGTAGTAAGCTAAATTAAAACAAACTTGAAAAGCATAAAACAAATAAAGATACATAATTAAATACAAATATTTTCATCGTGTGTATATATATTAGTCATATAAACATTCAAATTACGATAATTAAAACTCTGATAATTTAAGTTCTTATTTAAAAAAATTATAAAACCATATTTTAAAAAGTAGTTTTTATTTGAAAATACAAAAAACGCTCATGTAGGTCTTATTAATAAGATTACAATGGTATAAAACAATTTTGAAAAAATAGTTCATTAAAAGAGATAGTTAAAAATAACTAAGAAATATTAGAATTTAAATTTTCAGAATTTGAATTGTCTGAACTTAAATAGTCGTTTACCATTATTTACTATAACACATTGTTTTTTGATTAAAATAAAATTCTAATTTTATTATAATTTTAGCAAAACTCTCGTTGAAAACTTAAATAAACTTTTAAGTTTTGTTACAATACAGAACTAGTTTTATTTCGATTTAATAGTAAAAATTTAACTTTGTTCAGATTTAAAGTATTAAAGTTTTTTGTTAATTCTTAAGTTTGATATTGTAAATATTAACATCTTAAAGTAGCGTTAAACATTTTTGTTCTTTTATACAATTAATTTGGTCATTCAACATTTATTAGCTGTGAATAATTGCAATTGATCTAGAGTTATTTATAAATGTTTTTATTATTTTCGATACTTATGTCTAGCTACGAAAAGTTGAAACAAATGTTGTTTAGAAAAAAAAAAGTTTAATTCTTAATATCTAATGTTAAACAACTGATTATAAATTGGAAACTCCCTTTCTGTTCATTGAATGAGTTTGTGCAAAATATAATTATATGTTTTTCGTTATAGAAAAATCTAATTCTTTACAGAGATATACCGATCAATGCTGAGTGTTGCGAATCAGATGGATGTAACAACCAATTGCTCGTTAGATCAGAACCATCAAGCGGAAAAAAAATTATCATAGGAAAACTCAGGGGTTTTTATTACTTTTTCTTGTTTTTTTTGCTTTTTGGTAAAGCGTTAAAGCTTTTTAAATAAAATTAAACCACCACAATATTGTCAAACAGTTTCTTGTTTTCCAGTTTCAAATTAGATATAAACATTTTATTATAACTTTTTTATATACTCTAACTTACTTGAAACATAAAAACACAGTTAAAAATTATTATTACTGAATTCTTATAACGACTCGTGTAGTTTTGTGGTTACAATAAACTTAAAAGATTTATGTATAACAGTTGTAGTAACTCTCCGTTTGTTTAACATATTTTTAATTCTTAAATTTTAACGTTAAAATAAATTAAATTTTTTCTAATTAAATTATTTTGTAACTTTAAAAATGTTATATGTTATAGCTTTATCTTGATTAGAAGTGAAAAATTTTCTTGCCGGCATCCAAAGTTATCATAAAAATTGTTTCACAGACTGGATTAAATAAAAAAAGTCTTACTGGGCAGTGGGAAGATTAATTTTGATAAATTGTACTTAAAAATAAAAAAAACTTATTTGAATCGCAGTTAAATAATCATTTAATAAACACTACTGTTGTATAGTGTGTTGAAAGTGTAATAGTGGCGACGTGTGGCATTTTTTTCATAGGGTGCAGAAAGTTCAAAATTACTAAAAAAACCCGTTAATATTTTAATTTTTTTAACTAATTTATTAAGACAAAAGCTTTACAATTACAAAAAATTGTTGTAAAAAAAAGAACAGTTTTTTTTTTGTAAAAAAAAAAAAAAATAGGTGGAGCATCTCCTTCCAATACTACAACCCATGCGACGACCCCTGGTGTGCATTAAAGTTCAAATTAAGATCACGATTAAATGTGTTTATTTCACAAAACTTAACATTTTTTTGCACATGAGGATTTCAAGCTACAAAATACCTTATAGTTTTAGGTCAGATATGACTAATTTATTTCAACGAAAGTTAACTGAATTAAAAAATAAAATAGCTTATAAGACTAAAACTAATAAGTGTCGCTGGTTCTGCGTTCATTATCTTACACTAAATACTTTTATTTAATTTATTAGAATCACTTTTAAAGTTTAAATACTTACAACTTTGCATTAGTTTGTTAGATTAGCTAAGTACATACCATCAAAGCCTAAATGTTATTTATTGTTGTTTAGTTTATTAACTTAAACTATAAGGACACAGCACACAACCAAGCTTTAACTGCTCACCTAAGCTGAGTTTTTAAAGAGTAAGCTATTGGTAATTGGAGTGGTTTGTTATAATACTTCAAAATAAACATGTTTAAAGATAAATATTACCAATAAGTAATATACAAAAGTATAAATTTACGATTTAAAGAAAAGGGCTGGGTTTACTTGGCCCAATTTTAAATTATTAAAATTCTTTACTTTGTAACATAAGTAAGTATAGATGTCAATCACACACATATTTAACTAAATAATTCTATTTATTCTATCTTCTTAACAACCTGGACTGATGATGAAATGCCTAAAGGAGAACAATCATAAACATCTCCTCAACAATCCTAGTTGTGCAAAGAATTACAAGGGTAGCAGATTCCAAATTTAGTTTAGAAGAGCAAGTTTTACATACTATCACTCAGTTCTAGATTTACTATTTATTAAAACTCAGGTGAACAATCTGCCAACAACATAACATGTATAACTTAAAATTTATTAAAAGATGTTTTTTTTGTAATATTTTACTTTTGATTCATTTTAAAGTATATTTTCCATATGCTAAAAATGTTTAAAAAAATGTTTTTATTTTAAATTATAAGAGATTAACTCAACCAAAACTAACATTCTTAACACAGACTTTATTTACAATGAACACTTTTTAATATATTTTTCTTACAAAATGATTTTTTTCACTATACTAATGTTAAATATTTAAAACCTTTATCTGGTGAGCAGCTAAACAAAAATATTAATTAACTTTACAGACTTTAAAAATAAGTCATTTATCAAAAAAAATTAGATAAAAATTAATTCATAGACATAACTTTTATTTAAACACTTTTTTTTTCGCTAACTTTCACAAGAAGTTAAAGAATTAAAATAAATAAGTTATTGAGATAAAACTTTTCAATTTTTAATAGTTTAAAAGAGAAAATATTAAAACCAATACTTTTGTGTTTGAAAACATAAACTAGTTATTTTTATTGTTATAATTTTGACTTGCTAAATTAATTTAGAATTTTGTTAAGTTTAGGTGTTTTAGTATGATTAGTAGTCACAGTAATGATGATGATTTAATGGTAGTAGAAAATAAAGAAAAAGAAAATAAAAGTTGTAGTAAAGGTATTTGACAAGTTTTTACTGTTTTTATTTTTGTATATTTCTTTCATTAACTAAATATTTTTATTCTTATTTTTGCATTGCAAAATAATTTAAATACTACTTTAATTTAAAAAATATACATATTTTAAATTGTGACTGAATTTGAAATTAAAATTCATCCCTCCAATATGTACAACATTTTGTACAAACTTCACACAAACTATTTTTGGCAGTTTATATTAATATTTAGTCTCTTTAGTTAAAGCTGTATAATTCTTATTATAAAGTAAATCATTAAAAAAAAAGTTCACACCATGTAAATTTTTAAATTTTCCAGAAATTTAATCTCAATAAATAGTTTGAAGTTTTACAGCAAAGTCAAATTAGTATTGAATAGTTATCTACTAATCTTGACCTGTGCAGTTTTTATCTTTTTCGCTAAGATAGGGTTCTGGCCTAATCCAATTAATAAATTGAGTATAAATAAGACAATTTTTATTTTGTTGAATCAAAATATCTATAGCTTATGATATACAATCTCTTGCAAATCTAGAACTCTTTGGTTCACCCTTGTTAACAATATATTTAATTTTTTTAATACTTTTTTTTGAATTTTAGTTTGACCTTCCATAAGGAACCTGTTGAGCTCTATGACTTTACTCTTTATATTTTAGATGTATTAGCTCCCCTTTATAATTTAAATCAAACAATGTTCAATTTCTCATAATACTTCTTAAAGATTTATTTCATCCCAATGAATCTCTTTTTTGTTTTTAGTTATTTTTAAGTTAAATTAAAGATTGTTCTCTAATACCATACAAGACAAGTTTAATATTAGGTGGTCAAGGTAAAATTGAAAAAAAAAAACTCAGTTTACACATTAACAGCTTTTATTATTATTTTTTACATGTATGTACAACTTTAATGAAAACAAGTTTTGAAAACAAAAAAGGAGAAAAGTCTTCAAACTGAATTTAATCAAGTACATTAAAAAAAAAACAGCCAATATGTTAGGTATAGGTGTTACCTCTTCACTTTTACTGTGGGCACAATGTGTAGATTTGCAAGAGGTGACTGTAATATAAATGTTTATAGTATAAAATGCCCCATGAAGCTCTATAAAAAACCAATCCATCACAAAAAATTCACTGTATTATGCATTTTGACAAATAGTAATTGACTTATTTTTAAAGATTTTCTTCTAAATATTTTCTTGTTGCTGTAAATATTACACTAATGACAAGATTTAAAGGCAAGTTTTTGACATGCACTTGTTTGGCATATATATATATATATATATATATAAGTTTAATCAATAAAAGCATGTTGACTAATTTACATACAGTCATTATCCTTCCTTCTTTAGTACAAACTGTTTTAACTATTAAAACTTATTTTTGTTAATTAAAATTTTTGATAGTATTTTCTAAATGTATTAATCTTTACATAATTTAATGTTTGGTAAGAAAATTGATCTGTTAAAAATCATTAAAGCAGAAACTGTTTATCTATTTCCAATAGTTTTTATATATATTGCATTTTAATTAACAAGGTAATAAAAAACCAAAAGTATATTGGAAATATAATGTTGCATTAACTATATTAAAATGTATTTTGATCCCTTATATCTTAGAGTTACTTTGATTTTTTTTTGGCTTTTATAAGTGTTTAACTAGCAAAAATAAAACTTACAAAATAAGCAATTTGTAAATAACATGACCCATCAAAATTAAAATAGGTAAAAAAGTAAAGATGGCTCAAAAGCGTAGCAATGAAACAATAATACAAAAGAATTTCTCACAGAACAATGTGTTAGTTTTAAGTTCACATATAGCTTATAGTAAGGATGGACAATTTTTCTAAAATAGCCTAACTTTTTTTTGTTTACATTTGATGTTTTCAAGCAAAAAATTACATCGCAGGCTGTCAGTGAGTTGTACAGTTCCCATCCTCAATCCTTAGTTTAAAGCAGTATTTTAAGCATTTATGATTTAGATAATGTTCTTTTATTTTTCATGTAAAATAATTTTGTAAGTAATACTATTTCATGCTGTTAATCAAAATATCGTTTGAAATCTATTATTGTAGCTACTACTAAAGCTTTCCTATCCAATATCTAGTATTTGTACTAATTAAAAGAGTCGTCATTTGAAGTTGATAATACAAACGAATTTGGGTAACATTTTAATTGTTTTACATGTTATTTTCATACTCTATTCTAGTTATATCTTTAAGACTTGACCCTGTAATAAAGTTAAACAGAGGGTTGCAACTTACTGAGGTTAAATCTAAGTTTTTATTTCTTTCTGTTGCTGACTCAGACTAGTTTAATTATTTTGCAAATATCCAACTTCGCTCTATTAAAATATTTTGTTTTTTTTAATATTATTAATTGTAACTTAAGTAATAATATATTTATAATTAATTGAATCTGTTTGGTTTTTTACTATTAAAGCCAAACTATCAGTATTTTTTTTTTACATTCCCCTAACTATTGCTCCAATAGTTAATTTAACACTATCTTAGTAGCTTGTTTAAACTTAGCCAAACTCAGACTGGATTTGTAAGCTTTTTTTTATGTAGTAACCTTGATATATATATATATATATATATATATAAATATGGATTATAAAAAATACAAAATTACACATTTTATTTTTTTCTTAAATTTATTTGAGTACTTTTGTAGTAAGTTTTATCAAAAATTGTATTTTACTAAATTAAACTGAATTTAAGTTGAAATAAAATTATACTGTAGTTTAAAGTTTTAAGATATAAAATGAAGTAATAATGAATGCAAAAACTAACTAAATGCTTATACTGTAGCACTTTGCTATACTAATAAAACTTATTAAATTATATCAAACTAAAATAAACCAGCAATAAAAATGTAAATAAAACTATACTTTGAAATGTTTTAAGAGAAACTAATCACTTTAAAATTACTTAATATAAGGATTTAAAAAGTCTAGTTTGGTATACGAACTTTTTCTGCTTACATAAACTGGGCCTTAAAGATTGAATGCATAAGGCTTCTAGAATGGGTGGGTGTCAGAATGACACAGCGACAAAATGACACGGTGCGTCACTTTGGCAAGGTGCGTCACTTTGGCACGGCGACAAAATGGCACGGAGGGTCACTTTGGCACAACGACAAAACAACACGGTGCGTCACTTTAGCACGGAGGCTCACTTTGGCACAGCGACAAAATGACACGGTGCGTCACTTTGACACAGCAACAAAATGACACGGTGCGTTGCTATAGCATGGATTAACAAACTTATAAGCAAAACTAAACTTCTTCGGTAATATAACTTTAACATGTAAAATTTTGATAGTAATTAGTTAAACAAAAGATTTATTATATTTTTTAAATATACAGATGCTTTTGTAGTAACTAGCTATTTATATTAAATATGTATATATATTTATAAGATGTAACGTTAAAATGTGTTAAATCCTGGAGATCCTGATAAGCTAAGCATATCGGAATAAATACCACAGATGTTCTTGTGCTAAAACTTTATTTCAACTAACGGCGCTTCACTGCTCTCAAATAAATTTAAGAACAGATCTACGGAGTCTATAAAATATTAACACACATTAGAAAAAAAGCAGAAAAAGTATGTAAAATTATGTATAGTGTTCATGTAGGTAGTAACTATAAATGAACTTTATGGTTTAAAAACAAAGTTTGGGATAAAAACATAAAATTATAAAATTGTCTACAAAAAATTCAAATTTAATAAAAGTAGGCACTAACCTCAAAAAGCTCTAAGAATAGGCAAGTTTTCAAATGAAAATTAAATTGAGATGTGCAGAAATATTACGTCATAATAAATTTAACAAATTGGTCAATAATTTATACAGCTTAAAAACATGAAGTATTAAGCTTGCAAGTGTATGTAATTGTAATGTGAGTGTTGTGAAATATATTAGTACATAAGTAGACAGAGTTATTTAAAGTAGAATCGTTGGTTGTGGGGACAAATATTCGATAAATCTTGCCGCTTATTCAGAAGTAGGTCTTTATCTTCTGCTGCAATTACTGCTCTTTCTGTATAGCAAGTTGGGCAAATTCTACTTACTCCGTTGGATGCATGTTTGATCTTTGAAACAATACTCCACTCCATGTTTGGCCTTTTACCGTACCTGTGAAAAAAGCTCCAGACATAATCCGATAAACGCGTGCTTTGTTTTTTATTTATATTTTTAAAAGTATGTTTATGGTTAGCATATCTATCCTTGAAACTACCTGCTGTACTTCCGATATAAATTTTATCTGGGCCCTTACTTTCAACTTTAACTTTATAAATTACATTTTTAATTAAACAATTACCTTTTAATGGGCATTTATCTTTGTTTAATTTACGGCAATTACATGTTTTAGGCATATTACTTAACTTATTACTATTAGGGTTAGTTGGTTTTGAATATTTATTTATAGTTTTATTGTTATGCATTTTGCTTATACTTTTAGCGCTATTATCACTTACTTGTTCTAAGTTTTCTTTTATCATTTTAGAAATACTTCTAGTTATACGTTGATTATTATAATCTACACTATTATTAGTACTATTGATATGGATATTTTCATTATCATTAATATTAAAGTTATCATTACAGCTTATATCTTTAATGTTTAAAGTTTTAGAAATAGCTGTATAAATTATTGACCAATTTGTTAAATTTATTATGACGTAATATTTCTGCACAACTCAATTTAATTTTCATTTTAAAAACTTGCCTATTCTTAGAGCTTTTTGAGGTTAGTGCCTACTTTTATTAAATTTGAATTTTTTGTAGACAATTTTATAATTTTATGTTTTTATCCCAAACTTTGTTTTTAAACCATAAAGTTCATTTATAGTTACTACCTACATAAACACTATACATAATTTTACATGCTTTTTCTGCTTTTTTTCT
Source organism: Thalia democratica (assembly GCF_965202585.1). Taxonomy (NCBI): domain Eukaryota; kingdom Metazoa; phylum Chordata; class Thaliacea; order Salpida; family Salpidae; genus Thalia; species Thalia democratica. The sequence continues at coordinate 43,901,519 of NC_139166.1, read as the reverse complement.
AATGTGTGTTAATATTTTATAGACTCCGTAGATCTGTTCTTAAATTTATTTGAGAGCAGTGAAACGCCGTTAGTTGAAATAAAGTTTTAGCACAAGAACATCTGTGGTATATATATTTATATTCAACAAAAATTAATAAGTTAGGATGTTTACTTAAAACTCTATATTGAAAATGTATAATAAACTTGTCTAAAAGCAAATAATTAAAATAAACGGTCCTGGAGCCGGAATTTATGAAAAAGTTAAAAATAGTATTATGAACAGTTGAGAAAAAATTAAGAGTCTAATGCAACCATTCATGCGCATTTTTATATTTATCACTTTGAAAAAATGTTAATCACGAGAGGTTATACATACAACATTGCTGCTGCAGCCTTCTAATTAAAGCTGCAGCCATTCTATTAAAGTTAATACTATAAGTCTTTTTTATTTTAACAAAACTTTGTAGTTTTAAATATAAAAAAAAAACTTAGAGTATGATAGATATGGAATTTACGCAGCTATATGCACAAAATGTAATAGCAACTATGTAGGACAAACTAAAAACAGCTTCAGTACAAGATGGACAGCACATAGATATAGTTGGAATAGATCAAAATCAAATTTTAACCCAAACGATATAACAGATGAAAATGCCTTATATAGACACTACTATGTTAAACACAAGAACGATCTACAGAAAGAGTGTTGTTTTGATGACGCGTATGAAGTTGTTTTTTTGGAAGAACCAAATTTTAAGAACCTTGACTATAAAGAATATTTTTGGATAAATAAACTCAAATCAAATATTAATTTAGCTAAAACACAATACAGTGATTTATAGGGGTAGAGTAGTTAAAGTACATATTGTTAGATGCATCTGTTTTGTATATATTTTTTTGTATTTCTTTGTGTTATTTAGTAGTTCTTAACATACATTTATATATTAATTGCATATGTAATTTTGTGGAGCAAAACTCTTTTTAATGTTATAGGAATAAAGTAAATGTGTTTTTTTAAAAAGTTTTTTTATATATAAAGTGTTTTGTTTGCTGTTAACAGATGTCATTTTATCAATTAAAAACATTTTTATATATATATATTTTATGTTTTAATTTTTGTTTTTACAGCCGTATTTTTGTATTGAAAATGTCTAATAAAGGACGAAAGCTTTGCAACTAAAGTGTTCTGGTTATTGTTTCATTGACAGCTATTTAAGGGCTATTAGTTTAGCTTTTTTGTAGTATGATAGATATTATAGTATTTTATTGCATATAAGGAATTAAATAGCATTTATATTTAATACAAAATGAGTAAATAAATTTCATAGTAATACAGTAAAAGCAGATTTTAATTTGATTGTAAAACATTTCTGCTACTTTATATTCTTGAATTTTATTACAAAGTTTTAAAAAACTCGGTCTTGTCTTAATCCTGTTATGAAAATAATATTTAATTTTCTATTTTTAATCTTGCGAATAAAAAAAGAAGTTTTTTGTAAAAATAAATACATTTTCTAGGATTTTTAAATACTTTTTTATAAAATTTTAAGACAATATTGTTTATTAATTAGGAGTTAATTTCTTTCTAATGAAAAAGTAAAAAAAAAAATATTTACTTTTGATATAAAATTTTGATATAACATTTTGAAAGTATGGGGCAATTGGGAGTAATTGGTGACAGCGATGTTCTATTTACCTAATTATCATGGGCAACCCGTGGTCTCCAATATCTGTATTGAGACATTGGAGACCACGAGTTGCCTGAGCTTTAGGAATATTCTAATAGGAATCAGACGCCTAATCCATTAAAAAACGGAGCGAGAAAATAATTTAGATAATAACTAATCAATTTTTGAACGAGTTTAAAATCTTGACAATATCAATTGCGATAATGTTTTATTTTGCGAAGTTTTACTATTATAATAGTAAGAAAAATTGTATTTTGTAAAAGCAAGTCTACAATTGTATTACAAGTGTGTATTAGTGGTTGATTGAGTTTTATTTAAAGAGATGCTTGATGTAGGGAATATTTTGCTAAAAAAACTAATTTATTTGCGGTTATTTGTACTTATACTTTTATCTATGCATTTTTAGTGCTTAGGTGCACAATTTTATTTGCGAAAGAGCATTATGTTTCTACTTCTAAGTGCACGATATATGTTACAACTAACATAAGTCGTATAGAGGCGCAAAATTTCGATCTTTTAAGTCAAGTGCACAATGATTTTTTGAAGATGTTGCTACTAACGTAGGTCGTCAGGGAATGCAGTATTTTAGTTCAAAATTGCAACCTATTAAGTCGCCAAAAGAGCGCAAGTATTAATTTTTTTAAGCATAAAAACGTAAAATAAGAACCGCATTAGAATTTAGAATTACAACAGCAGAAAAGTTGTTTTCGATAACGTCTGAGTTTTAGTTTATAAAACAAATTTTCCTCTGTATTTACATCTACTAGTTTATTGTTTTGATGTGCTGAATGATTGATCTAAAGTGTAGATTGTATTTTTTAAATCAGAATGTTGCTGAAGTTTAAAAAATATGTTTATATGAGTTTTTATCTTTCTTGTCGTAAAATGGCAAGTCATTTTTTAATTTTTATTACTCGTTTCAAGTTCTAGTACTAACCTGTGTTTAAGTTTTTCCATTCGAACGAAATCAAAAATAAATTCCCTTTAACTTTGGCAGTCGTATTTTGTTATAAAAGTTGCTGCTTTTGCATCTTTGTGAACGTTGTTTGAAACAAACAACTATTTGTCGTTTATTAAGCACAGCTTTTAAGCACACCTAACACCTTGCTACTGCTTAAAAATGAGTATGGTGTTTATAAGTACGACGATGGACAATAGAAGGTATAAACATTACGTGTTTCACTTTATTTTATGAAGTCACAATCAATAATTCCTGCGGTCTTTGTTTTTAAAGTTAATCAATGTGATAATTGCTAATTCTACAAAACTGGTTTAAAGACAGGAAACCAAAAAGTTTCCTAGAAAAATAAGATCGTTGTCCATACCAATGAAGATTGAAGTTTCACAACAAATCGTTCCCTCCCTTATCAACCACCGTGTCATTTGTCGCTGCGCCAAAGTGACCCTCCGTGCCAAAGTGACGTATCGTGTCGTTTTGTCGCTGTGCCAAAGTGACCCTCCGTGCCAAAATGACGCACTGTGTTGTTTTGTCGCTGTGCCAAAGTGACCCTCCTTGCCAAAGTGACGCACAGTGTCGTTTTGTCGCTGTGCCAAAGTGACCCTCCGTGCCAAAGTGACGCACTGTGTCGTTTTGTCGCTGCGCCAAAGTGACGCACTGTGTTGTTTTGTCGCTGTGCCAAAGTGACCCTCCGTGCCAAAGTGACGCACCGTGCCAAGGTGACGCACCGTGTCATTTTGTCGCTGTGCCAAAGTGACGCACCGTGTCATTTTGTTGCCGTGCCAAAGTGACCCTCCGTGCCAAACTGACGCACCGTGTCTATTTGACGACCGTGTCATTTTGTCGCTGTGTCATTCTGACCCGCTCCCTCTAGAATATGTAGCTGAAAAGAGTTCTCCGCTCTTACTAAAACTGAAAAGTTTTCTTTTTTATAATCTTTCACACACTCATGATAGTCCAACAAATATTGTCCAATCGCCAAGAAGTATTTTTTTGTAGGTTTTCCCAAACGACCCTCAAACCAGCTTTTCAAGATTTTCGGAACATGCTGATCAATCCTTACGTGAAACCTTTTAGATGTTTTTCCCACGTAGTCACTACCACAGTGAAAACTAAATTTATAGATGATGTTACTTTTTTCTTGGGTGGCAGAAACATCTTTGTAAATTCCACTTAGAGGTCAATCAGTATGCAAAATTGTACTTAAACGAACCTGTTATTACAACTGTTGAAGTTAAACAGCTGAAAACCTGGATTATTTCCTCAGAAATTTTCTTGGAAAACCTTTCAGAAATATTTCCAAGTTAAGGAAGTTTAAAGTACACTGGACACTTCTAAGGGCCAATCATTTTTAAAGCTGTTTAACTTCTTGCTCTTGTTATAACTTTCGAAACTAAGTTACCTGGATAACTAAGGGAAAAGAAAAAAAGTATTTTGAAGTGTTTCCAATCTTAAATATAGCAAGGAGAACAAAGTCTGGTGAAAGGCTTTACCTAATACGAAAGTACTCAAATAAATTTAAGAAAAAAATGAAATGTGTTTTGTAATATTTTAAAATAAGTTATGCAACGGGAAAAAGCTGTTCAAACTATGGTTTTACAACACAATAATATATATATATATTTATTTATTTTCGTATTTCTTTCTATTTAAAAAATTTATATACAGTTTTCTTTAGATTAGATGTCTGTGTTTTTTAAATTTATCTTTTTAAAGAACAATTTTTTATATAAACATGTAGGAGCTTAGATTTAATGTTGGATGAAATGCGTTCTAGTGTAGAAAACACTGTTTCTATTAAAAGAAAAAAGTTGGAAGTTTTTGCTCATCAATGTAGCTCAAATCATAAAAAAGTTGAAGAGGAAATAAAAATTCAAGTTATTTTATAGATATTAACATGTTATTTAGTTTAAATATATTTTATAATTATTAACTACTGAAAACATATCCATATGATTTGAGTATGTAAATAGATAATATATACTACATTGCAGCATTTAGTGTAGTATTAGCCAAGTATTCGATGTAATCTTGTTTTGGAGAATTCTCCTGGATTCTGCTGGAATTAAGTTTGACCTAGAACTTCAGCTGTTTTTTGATCACACTCACTGTTGCGTCAAAAAATAGGCTTGTTTTTACTTGTGACTTTAAATGTTTTGCTAATGTTTCCAAACCTATTATATATAATTAAAAAATTGATCGCATTTATAGATAAATTTACAGTTAAAAGTTTAATATTTATTACCTTCTAGGTATACATATACACATCAGACTTGTCTTTATCTAGCTGCTGTATTTAGCCTTTTATTTCTCTGTTTTTTTTTATCTTCTGCCTTTATGCTTTTTTTATTGTTTCTAGTTCATCGAACTAATTATATCTCGTTTGGCTGTGATGTTTTGCCAAAATTTTGGTAATTTGAGATGAGTGAGTTCTAGAAAAATTTAATTGAAAAGTTATAGGTTTAATAAAAAATTAGTTTAATTAGTATGGAAAAAGTAATTTGTATTTTGTAAAATCTGATTTACCTAGCTGAAACATTTCCACCTTGAAACTGCTGTTGAGCTGTTTCTGTTTATACACTTTTCTGAATAATTTTTCTTGTAATTTCTTTATTGACAATAATTTTATTTTTGTACCTCTTCTCTGTGACCAAATGCAGGACGTCTTTTCCTTTGCTCATGTTCTTTATGTATGATGTTTCCGTTACGACTATGTTTTAAAACTCCACCGACTGAATTAGTTTCTAAACTCTCAAATCTAAAATTATAGTTTTAAGAAGAAAAGTTGCAAAAAATGATATAAAAACAACTTACACTAAATAGAATTCAAAACAAAGTTTTACACAAAGACTGTGTGCAGAGTTAGATTTTTTTCAAAAAATGTTTACAGAAAGTTTAGTTAGAGTTCATTTTTCTTTGGAAACCAAAAACCTTAACATTATGGACTTCAAAAATATACTTTTGTATTCAAAATAGCATAAAAGAAATGTTAAGGTTTTTATAATTTAAAAAGGTTTTAGTAATTTAACATTTAAAAAAGCTCTTATAACTTATTGCTGATTTACTAGAACAGTTAATTATAAATTAATGTTCAAAAAAATTTAATCATATTAATATATTGTCGTTAGTAAAAATACTTCTTACATAATACTTTTTATTTTTTATCGTTTTCAGTTAACAACAAAATAAGGAAAACTAAACTTCTTACTCTGAAATAGCATAAAAACCCTTATAATCAAAATTTTATTTACAAAACAATTTGATTACTGAAGGTTTCAAAACAAATTAAACCACAAATTTTAAAGTTTGTTTTAAAAACTTTAAACAACTTTTCAAACAGCTATTAGTAAATAGCTGACTATTTACTTTAATCACAAAAATACTACTTGTTGTACTAGTATTTTAAAACACTATTTTAGCTTTGACAGATGTATATTTTATTCATCCGTTTTTTTAACTAGTTTAATATTTTTTTATTTGCCGTATCTACCTTTTTTTACACTATTTGGATTTAAATTTTATTTTATCAAGTGTACTTAAATGTTTTTGTTTAAATTTATATAAAAAATTAAAACTTTGTCTAGTATAACAAACAGATTTTTTTTTTTGAAATTGTTATTTAAGTATTAAAAATTACTCAATTTAAAAAACTTTACAAGTTGACTTTAAATCAGATTGGTTTGATAATTATATACATAATGTAATTAGATTTAACAAGTTAACTTAAAATTTTAAAAGGTTTTTGAAAAACTATAGACCTAATATAAGATGCTAGTACTTTTTTGAGAATAATCTTTTATTGTCTAAAATATAAAATTTGGATAAAAACTTTTTCGAAGGAAATTAACTTTGCTTTAAAACTTTTTTAAAACAATCAGAAAACTGGTTTGCAAATTACAAAACTTGATTAAAATTCTTAGTTTTTTCAATCAGGTAATTCTTATTATGAGGAAATACACTAATAAAGTATTTTTAAAACAATTTTTTTTTCTATGACTGAATTAAAAAAAAAAATTCGATAAACAAAAATTAACTTTCAAAAATAAAGATTTTAAAGAAGACGCCTATACTATTTTAAATAACCAATTTTATCCCCTTATAGGAAATTTAGCTTAAAATTACTTTTTTTTGTGGCGTCATTTTTTAAAAGTATACGTCAAAAAAAAAATCAAAGACTAAATTGCAAATATAACAGACCTTGGGAAAGACTCCTATACTATTTTTAAAGACCAATTTTGACTTTTTGTAGGAAAATTAGCTGATATAAGGTTTTTAAGGTGAAAATTGATTTTTTTTTATGACATCATTTTTTACAAAATATAAAAAATCAAAGACTGAATTGCAAAACTACAGACCTTGGGAAGACTCCCATACCATTTTTAAAGACCATTTTTAACTCTTTATTAGAGAGTTCTCCAAAAAAAAGTTTTTTTTAGGATATCATATACAGAAAAAAAAATTTATTATTATAACGTAACTTGAGGTAGTTTAAAAGTTTTATAATTAAAAATAAAAACTGTTTTCTTAAACTCAGGGTTGCCACTTTACCTAGAAACCTGGAAAACCCTGAAATTCGACAATTTAGGCAAAAATAAACAGGGAAAACCTGGAATTTAAGAAATTTTGAAAAAATTCTGGAATTTTAAACAAAAATCACTGGAAAAACCTGGAAATTTAACAATTTTCACATGTTCAGTAGTAAAATTTCGATTTGACTCAAAAAATCTATCATATGAATAAAAAAACATATTTAAAGTAGCTTTACATTATCTTTATAATTTTTTTATACTATTTAACACAGTTTCTTTCCTTAGACTTAACTTTTAACTAAAAATAAACTTAAAAATTTGTACTTTTAAAAACCTGGAAAATTTTTTGAAAAAACAAGTGGCAACCCAGTAAACTTCAGACACTTTAAGAAGATGGTACTTTTTTTATATACTTAACTTATATGATAAGTTATCTTTTGAAAATAACTTCTAATACTTGACGAATACTACACTAAATGCTGCAACGTGTATATACTTATATAATATTAAAAATAAAATTAGTCTTTATAACTAATCAAATCGAAAATCATCATTTTTTTTTACAATTCTTTACAATAAACTGCTTTAATTTTAGTTTTGTTATTGTACTGCAAGTAAATTATACAACAATTAACATTAATAAAATTACTATTTTTTTAATTATTAATGACAAAATTAAAGTTTTAGATAGTTTTAATTACAAATAATAAGTTAGACGAATATAAACCTTATAAGTTTTTTCATTACAAGTATTGTTTTTAATTTTTTATTTATACATATATTACTTAATTTTTTACTTATAGTAGATTGTACTTAAATGTACCTTCATGTCTTTTAAATTTGTTTTTTTTAAGTATGATTGCTAGATATTTTAAATTCTTATAAAAATATAGTGATCCACTGGATTTAATACAATTGTTGAAAAACCATTTGTCAGTTTTTTATTTGTTAAAATAAAATGTATTTTATAATTTAAAAGTTTGTAGCATAAAAGCTCTAAAAAGTTCTCTCAAAAGATAGAAGGCTTTAAGTAAAGATTATGCACAAAAAATTCCTTAGTTTTAACCACTTTAACATATACTAATTGACCAATACTTCAAAGGTATTCAAACATTTATAAATATTTTTTTCGATGCGATATAAGTTGCCTTATGAATTGAATTAAATTTAAAGTTAAATGGAAAAGCAAAACTATTTAGAACTTACTTATTTAGAATTGACATATCATTAATTAAGTTTTACTTGCCAAACTCTAAAGTTTGTATTTATTTTAATTTATTCATACGTCATAATTTAAAGTTTTTTCAAAAACTGTCTACTAACCAAAATTTTTTTTGAAATTCATTTAATATTAACCACTTGTCAATGAAACTCGTGTAGTTTTGGAAACGTTTGTGAAGTAATATAAAAATTATTAAAAATAAATTAATAAAACAAATGTTTAAGCACTGCTTTGGTTTATTACCTGGTTTCGGTGAGCCTTAGCCGACCTTTTCAAATAATTTCAAAACAGTAAATAACATTTAGACATTGGCAGTAATGTGAATCTGAACTCATTGATGCGTAAAAAATAAATAAACATTAACTATTCAAATTTTAATGATAATAAATAATGATAAAAAATAATTTAATAAAATAAAAATAAAAAATAAATTAATAAAATAAAAAATTTTAATCGTTATATACTTAGTTGCAAATGCATAAATACGTTTGAAAACCTTCCTATTATATAATAAAAGCCTTATGAAAATTCCAGAAGTAATTTTTTAACCTGTGCGTACAGAGGTAAAGGTTTTCATTTCTTGATTGAGTAAAAACATGCAGACAATGTTTGAAACTTATTTTGATCAATTTTTTTATGACACACCGGTACTTACATTTCAAGTTTCAATAAAAGTTAATTTAAAAATCAGTTAATCTTAGTCTATACTTTTTAGTGTTCAATAAAAGAACTTTAACTATAAACTATTTATCTAACTATTTTAATGAATTAATTGCTAGAACATAACAGTTATCATAAAAGTAGTAATCTATCGGAATTTTTTTGTTAAGATCCGAACTCTAGTTTGAAGATCCAAAAGATCACTACATTTATACTAAGTAACTTGATATTAACATATAATTAAAGACCAGTTCAAGAAATAAGGTTGTTGAAGATTACGAGAAACAGTTTGCAAGTATCATATCTCAATGTGATCAGGATTATAAAAAAGCCAAAGAAGTTGAAGATAAAATCAGAGTTAGATTTTAATGCTTCAAAAGTAATAAAACGATATAACCTTCACATTATATACTATATTAAGTCTAGTTATAAATGCCTATGGTAGAGAATAAATAATTTTAGTTTAGATACAGTTTCTACTAATATATTAATTTGTTATTATTATAACTGTGTTTTATATAAATAAATAGTAATTATTGTTTTTTATTCGAAATATATAAAAAAATACTCAAATGCCATTGTTAAACGTTTAAATATATTTTCCCTGCATATCTTCAGAAACGTTACTAAGGTTTCAAACACAGTTGTTTACTAAAATAAGAATATCTTGATGCTAATTAGTCATTAATGAGATTAACAAAAGTAGAAAAATAATCAACGCAAAAACAATTATTAAATCAACTATAATACATACATAACAAAATAGTCTGTTAATTAAACAAATAAAAACATTTTATAATCAAAATCTCTGTTTCTTTAGATGAGGTTATACAAGTTTGTGTGAATAAACTATATGACTTAGAGAAGCCGACTATTAAGAAAAATAGTTTTACAAAATTGATAAAAATAGTTATAAGCGATGTCAAATTTAGTTTTAACAACGTAATTTATAGTCAAGTAGACAAGGTAGCCATGAGTTTACCTATTAATCCTACTTAGGCGAACATATTCATTGGATATCTGGAATCCAAAGTTGTTGAAAATTTGTCTTCACAAGTTATATGGGTGATTATCTGGTTATTTCTCAAACAGAGAGGAAAAACGAAGCTTTATTTTGCAAGCTAAACTCCGTGCATGAAAAATTTTATTTACCAAGAAAATAGAACAAGATAATTAAATTCCTTGTTTGGATATACTAATCACCAGGGGTAAAGAAAAAATTCTCACTGATGTTTACAGAAAACCATCATTCCAGGGCAATACTTGCGTTATCAGTCCTTTTGTACTAAAAAACAAAAAGTTAACTTAATTAAAACGTTCAACCATCGAGCTTTTATGATTTGTTTTTCTGAATTACTTAATTCTGAATCAGAGAAAATTAAAAATATGTTGGTGATAAATGGTTATCTATTGGAATTTATTAAAAAAGTTATTAAGTTACATGATGAAAATTGTAGGAAACTTAAGTTGTTCGGACCGGATAAGTTTCCTACGGTTGTTAAACTACCGTATTTGGGTAAAATTTCTCAGTTATTTGAGAAGAAAGTACAAGATCACACATAATCAACTTACAATCAGATAAAACCCAGAATAGTATTAGTTTCAAACCCAGTTTTAAGATTGGAGCTCAAGGACCCAATATCTAACCTAGTTAAAAGTTGTGTCGTATATTCATTTAACTGCTTCTGTAAAAGAAGTTATATTGGTCAGACATCCAGGCATCTTAAAACAAGAGTTAAAGAACATTAACCTACGTTTGTGTTAAATTTCATGAAAGAAAAGACTAACATAAAGACAAAAACAGTTACCAATGCTGCAAAAAGATCATCGATAGCATAACATTTAATTAATAACACAGATTGTGCAAATAACTATATGCCATCGAGATTTAGAGTTGTCAGCCATTGCAATAATGTAATTGACCGAGTGAGATTAGAGGCTGTACCAATATTTTTAAACAAACCGGAATTATGTAAACAAAAATATATCAATTATAAAGTGTCTTTATTTGTTTAATAAACTGTCCATTTTGTTTTGTATGTATTATAGTTAGTTTAATAATTATTTTTGTGTTGATTATTTTTTTACTTTTGTTAATCTTATTAATGACTAATTAGCATTAAAATATTGACAAGACTTATATAAAATTCTCAAATCAGTCCAGGACACAGTAAATTTTTTACTTGTGATTTTTCTTCTGCATCAGTAGTTATAAAAAATCAAACAATGGTTAGAAAAATCTGCAAATTTATTGCATACTAGTTTAGTTCAAAACGCTTTCAGACAGAAGTCCGTCTTTAGTGAACTTATGATTAACTAACAGAACTGAAACACAGTCATGTAACTAAGTAAATAATAGTGAAAAAGTATATGATGACGTAGTAATTCAAAACTGTGTATAAAACCAAATTTGTAAGTTCTAGAAGATTTTTTACATTATAATGATATTTTTACGTGTAAATCATATTCAAATAAAATGAAATCAAAAACAAATACTTTTCTGATATAAACCTTTAATCAAAATAAAAATATTCTTTTGCTGTTTTTAGTGAAAAACTGTGTTTAAACCTCGTTATTCTAGAGTGAAGTTTCAGAAGATATACAAAAAAAAAATATCAAAACGTTTAACAATAGCATCTGAGAATTTTTTATATATTTCGATTAAATTACAATAGACTGATATTTGTGTTATTAAATTATTGTTTTAATATAAAAAATCTTTAATGATGTTTTCTAAAACTTCAACATAAAAATGTTTTAAACAAATAAAATACAGTTTCAATTGTTTTGAGATTAATGTTATACTTCATGTTGACTTTATATTTTATTAGAATTTATTAAATCAACAAATGAAGCTTATTTCACAAGAAAGGCAAGTACATCAGCAGCGTATAAAATCACTTAGAAAACTTCATGAAAAATTTATTAGCAGGTTTTCCTATAAAAATTATATTAATTTTTTTTGTCAATTAAAATTAAGCTTAACTGATACCAGGTTTAACAAAAACCTGGAATTTGACAATTTATGCTAAAAAAAATGGAAAAACCTCAAATTTGAGAAATTTTGAAAAAAAACCTGGAATTTTGAACAAAATCACTAAGAAACCTTAAATTATAAACAGTTTTTACATGTTAAATAGTAAAATTTTAATTGGACACGAAAAATCTGCCACATGGATAAAAAAATTTGTCATCATCAAAAAAAGAATTATTAAAAAACACATTTAAAGTAGCTTTACAGTATCTTTTCAATGTTGTTATACAACTTAGCACAGTTTTTAACCTTAAACTTAGCTTTAAACTAAAAATAGACCCAAAAACGTGTACTTTCAAAAACATGGAAGAAATTTATCAAAAAAAAATAGGCAACTCTGTGATACTGTATTAGTTTTTTCATCTTATAATTACGTTTATGTTTATTTAAAAGTTTTACGATAACCTGAATATATGGCTTGAGTATAAAATTTTTATTTTTTGAAAATTAGATAATATTCACAGTATTTTATTATTATTTAATTAATAAAATACTTAAAAAATTAATAAAAGTTGTTAAAGTAATGATAATATTTCTAGAGTTTTGTTTTAAGTGTAATTTTACACGATACTGCTACGAGTAGCAGGGTTCGTGCGCGTCAGGCTAAATCAGGCTAAGTCAGGCTAAATCAGTTTTTTTGAAAAAAGTTAAAAAACGTCAGGCTAAATCAGTTTTTTATTTAAAAATTTGAGAATCTCAGTTTTTATCAGTTCAAATGCTTCAATATTTTTGATTAAAAAAAATTGAGAAATCTTTTTAAGATCAAATTGAGATATCAATTTATTTCTAAATAAAGATTTACTTATTAAAGACAAAATCAGTCAGTATTTGTAAAAATAAATGCTTTAAATCTTTTGTTAAATCTCTAAAAAAAAATTTAAGAATCTTCATTAATATGTTTTGGGTAGAATAAATACGTCATGGTTATGACAAATCATAAAAAAAATACAGTTTAAACATTACAGTTTAGTTCAAACTTGGCTGTTTGTTTGAATTTGTTTACATCAGCTATGTTTTTCAGAGCTTAGTTGGTTGAACTGTTTTAATTTCTAATTTAAAGGCTTTATACCAAATACTTTTAGGTTGAAACTGCTAGCAGTTTATTCATATATTTTACTGATTGTTTAAAGTTGTTAGAGATATTCTCAACACTATAACTTAGCTTTAAGATATAAGTACTAAGTTTTGTGGGAGTATAAATTTTAGGTACAATTCATTTTTATTTACAAGAACAAAATATTAAGGGTTTTTTTTTAATTCAAGTGTCAGCTTTTTAAATCTGATACAACATCAACAATCACTGTATTTATTTAGAGTTTAGGATTTATAATTATGTATCAATTTAAAGTACTAGTTAAAATACAATAGTAAACAATTTTTACTTATTTTAATACTCGTGTTATTTTAGCGTTTCATTTTAAATTTTAATAAAACACACAATGCTCATCTTTTTTTTTAAATCTTCTGGTTATAATGTTTTTACTTAGTGTAATTAAAATGAACAATTTTGTTTAGTAATGTATTTAAAATTTTTAAACTAGAACTTTATTAGATATAATACTTATTTTAAAACTTATCACTGAATTTGTTATGTTAAGGGTATAGGAGGGGGGTCAATCACCTTTTTCACAATTTAGTCTTATTTTAATGAGTTGTAAATAAGTTATGAGTTGCTTTTTGCAGATTTTTAAAGCTCAAAATATCTTTGAGATAAAGCTGGTTGAAGTCGAAGACTACAATCGTACTAATAAAGACTCCCAAATACCTAAAATGACTTTTAAAGGGGATTTTCCTCATTTTGAAAAAATGTCAGGCTAAATTGGTCTCAGTCAGGCTAAATGAAAAAAAATTCGCGCACGAACCCTGGAGTAGCTAAAAAGCTAAAATTCTGTTTTTTTATAAATAACATTGGTAAATTTTCATCATTGACAAAATAGTATTAGAATTGTCTTAAAAGTTTTCAAACTGAACAAAGTGTAAAACATATTCAAACTTTGCATTCAAAACGTGATTAAGTTTTATTTTTGTATAATATAAATATTAAAAAGTATGTGACTACCGTGGTTGTGCCATAAATGAAAACTTTAGTCTTTTGGTGATTTCAAGGCTATATACGGTATAATTATTTAACATTGCAAAAACAATTGACTTCTGATAATTTTTCAAAAAAATAAATTATTACGTTTATTTTTAAGTAAAAAGCGGTTACTTTTAAATAATAATAATATACTAATTTCACTAAAGTTTTCAGTTTTACTTGTTTTGTAACTCATATAAGTTTGTTAATTTTAATTTAGCATGGAGAGTATTGAAGGTTCACAATCAAATAAAATGCAACAGCTAATAGATGAATCGAAGACCAAAATAAGTTGTAAAAAAAAAGAATTTGTTGAAGAAATGGTAATTTTAAGACTTAATAAATACATTAAATTACGAGAAGCCTTAACAATTTCAAAGTTTTGATTCAGAGTATTCGTTATTGCTGCAATTTTATTGTCCACATGATGGACCTAGGCATCAAAACCTAGGCCACTTAAACTGAAAGAAATATAACGAAAAAAATCCAAAATAAAAATAACACAAAATTTTCATTTTGTTTAAAACAAAGATAAAAACATAATTTGATATATGATTTATAGATTAACAATAAAATCAAAAATTTTAACTACAAACTTATACTTATTTACGCTTAGATGTAGAACGATCAACATCAAATATTTAAATGCATTGACTAAAAACAAAATAAAAAACCTAAAGCACATTAAAAATAGACTGGCCATATAAATAATCATTGAAAAAGGACTCATCATTAATAGAGGAATGGCGCTGCTAATAAAATTGAACCATGGACTAAGCTAAATCTTAAAATTAAAACAACGGTTGATAAAATTTACTTATAAATTTTACTAACAAAAATTTTGTTTAAATTAAACTTTATCAACTTTAATCAAAATTTTTTAACTTTATTGCAAGAAAGGAATTCATTTGTAAGAGTAATCTAATTATTTTTTTATCATTTATTATCAAGTGTTACACAACCTGAGTACGTGAAAGCGAGTAGAAAATTTTGTTTATTTTTTCTTATATCTGCTTTAACTAGTTACAGATAAGATTTATTGTTATAACTTAAGTATGCTAATCTGTAAATAGAAAATTGTTTAATTGAAACTTATATTAGATCCTTATTATCTCAAAGAACCACATTTTAGTGTAAAACAAAAGTTTACGTTATTCTACTAAACAGTGTTTTAGAATAAAATTAGTAACTAAAGCTTTAAAATGTACGAAATTTGAAAAGTGTTAGAGGTAGCTTTTTTTTAAATATTTTATTTTAAATGCATTGTTTTTGATTTACTATTCAATGAAATTTAGTTAGTTTTTCCTAGTTGTGTGAAATGAATTTCAATACTTTTTAAAGCATCCACTCTCAGGTGCATAATAATTTCTTAAGTTATATCATCATTTTTAAAGATTAACGCATATGTTCATGACTTGATTTTTTTTACAGACCAAAGATGAAATTATGAACATCCGTCATTCAGTCTTAAAGTTTAACAAAGACTATTGAAAAACACTCTTTTAATTAATTGCTTTTAAAACTTCAATTACTTCACATTTAATACAAATGTACAATTTTTTCTTTTACTATAAATTTTTAGATTTAGTATCATTAGATATATTTTTTATCTATTTAAAAGTTATTGTAATTTGTTTTATATGAAGTATCTTAAATTTTTTATGTGTAGTTTTTGTTTTATTAGTTTAGATTTTTATATTTTACCTTCAATATTATGAGAATAAAGTATATAAAACAGAGTAGAAAATATTACAAAAATTCAATAATTGAATATTACTAGAAGGTTTTTGAATACAGCTAGTTTTTAATGCAGTTATTTGTTGTAGCATACATACTTTATTTTGTAAGCTTAACTTTTAAAACAGTTTATACTTTCTATTTTTTAATAAACACAGATAATTTTGTTTTTATTATTTAGATTATATAATTGTTATTTAGCTACTGTTATTCGTAATGTAGAAAATAAAGTAAAAAATTAACAGTTATCTTAAAGCTTATATTTGTTTAGTTTTACTTAAAAATCATGTTTTTTTTGTTTATAAATAGTAATACCTAGTACAGTTAAGTATTTCTTTTAATAAAAACTGGTCAAATATTCA
This sequence comes from Thalia democratica, assembly GCF_965202585.1. Taxonomy (NCBI): domain Eukaryota; kingdom Metazoa; phylum Chordata; class Thaliacea; order Salpida; family Salpidae; genus Thalia; species Thalia democratica. The sequence goes on along the minus strand of NC_139166.1, from coordinate 43,885,271 downwards.
CGAATACAAAATCGCACGAAGATACTTTTGCACGAAGGTAAATTTGTACGAGGGGACAAAATTGCACGAAGAGGATTTTCCACCAAGACACAGTGGGCTGTAAACGGGGATCAAGCGGCCATTGACATAAAACTGTCATAAAAAGCACTATAATACAATTTAAAGTTACACTCAGTGTTACAATAAGAATAATGTTTGTTTTTATTTAAAAAATAGTTAAAATTTTAATTTCTAATGAAACTTTAAAGAAAGAGACTTAAAAAAAAGTAAATTATAATTGGCTACCTCAAGAGAGTTACATTTATTCCCATTTTAGTTTAAATATGAATGAATTTTCAATATCAAGCTGGGTGAAACTATACTCTAAATACAGTTTATTTTTAATTTAAGGCTGATCTTTGTATTTTAAAGTTTGTATTATTAATAACGTTACATTTGCACTAGTTTATCAAAAGAAAAAAACCGTAAACATTTTGAACAATAAAAACATTTATTCGTTGCAAAACAGTGCAAAAAACAAAATAATTTAGTCGTGATTAAAAAAAAGTACTTTAAATTTACTAAAAAATATAAGTCAAACAGTAAGTTCTTAAAACTTCTTTGAAATTAAGTTTCTAAAATAAATAAAACACTTTATTCAGTAGCACAAACCATATGTAACAACGTTTTCCCATTCTGAACTACATGATGAATTTTTTTCATTTAGCTGCAAACAACTTCGCGCAGTATGTCCAACTTCTTTACAATAAGTGCAATTCAGTCTGTCTAAAGTGTTGTTAACATTGTAGTCACTCTTATCCCATAATCGATTTAAACAGTCTGTTAAATTTTCATACTGATAAGTTTTTCTTGAAAAGTTCATTCTGTACTGTCTTAGAAACTTGTTGTTAGCTTCCAATCCACTTTCGGTGTAATTCAGCAAACTTCTACCGTTGTTTTGCTCAATTAGTTCAGCACTATGTGCAAGAACAGTATGTGCAGTTGGTGTAAAGCGAATCCATTTAACCGACATGACCAGCATCATTGTTTTTGATATAAAACTGAGTATCTCTCTACATTAATCTTTCTGTTTGAATTCATGAGGCATAAAATAATGGAAACATACAAAATAATTTTGTCAATGTTTTCTTTTAAACTAACATCAGAAATATGCTTAGTCAGCAGAGTCCAATTATTGGTGTTTAGCAAAGTTTTGACTACGTTACCTGTTGTAGAAGTTCCACCATGGCCTGTGGGATCCGGTTTTTCAAGAGCAACATTAATTTCTTCTTCTACACATTTCTGAATTTTTATTTTTGACTTAATTAAATTAATTACACCTTGACTTTTAGATATTCCTTCAAACTTTGATTCTGACCAATTAAAATGTCCATTAATTAAAATCTAACAACCTTCTTGAACATACAAAATGGTCTTTTTTGTCATAGTGAAAAACCAGGGATAGGATATTATATCAATTTTTTTAATAAAAATATCGCTTGTAAAAACCTAAAAATATAGTTATATTGCACATGATAGATTTGTCTGTAAATTTGTATATAGGTTCCTTGTCATTTTTACTAAATTATTTTAAAAAAAATTATGTTGGTTCTATGGTGGCAAATTAAGAAAATTAACCCTGAAGAATACCCTAAAATGCCAGAAAATTATCAATGAATTTTCGGCGAGAATAGAAGATTTTTTAAATGATAAATAATATACTTTTACATTTAAATATTCAAAAAATTTTGACTTTTTTCAATTAACACTAAACCAAAGAAATGAAAAAACTTGAAAAAAGGTATTTGTATAAAATCTTTTAAGGTGTTTTTTAACAGTAGATGTAGACCTTAATTTTGACAACAATTTAAGCATTTTTCGAGGCTTTTTTAAACTTTAAAAAAAAGCAAACTTTGGCTACATTTAGACTTTTACATAACTTTTAGTATACTTTAAGCAGAACAGAAACAAACCCAGTTATTAAAAGACGAAACCCCGCTCTAAACAATTAAATAAAAATCTTGCTGTAACTGTTTAGTCGCGAAAATAGTCAATGGCCACTTGCCAGTCCATTGGCAAGAGTAAATTGTGCACGAGTTACAATTTTGCACGGAGGGTCAATTTGCACGAGAGTAAAAAAAAATGTATTAAAAAAATAAACTAAAAGATAAATTAATAAAAAAACAAAAAAAAAATTACTGACCGAGGGTTAGGGATAACAGGGATAGAAAAAAATCATTAATAAAAAAAAAGAACAAAAATAAATAAATAAAAAAGCTACCGAAGGTTAGGGGTAACAGTGCTAGTAAAAAAAAACTAAATCAAAAAATATCTCTGTGCGAAATTTTCTGCTTATACAAAAGTGTCTTCGTGCAATTTTATTCCCTCGTGCAATATTGTGCCCTAAGAAAAATTTGACAGCTACCCCTTTTAAGAGTTAAACTATTTTTGTCCAAAAAACAAGGGTAGAGCGAGAGCTTCAAATATTAGTGATAGTTTTTTAATAAGCAGGATGTTTATTCTTGTTAATAAGTTAATTTGAAATTTAACAAACATAAAGTTTATGATTCAAAGTTTGTTTAGTTACTCCTACAATATCTGATCTTATTTTGTAAACATAAGCGTTCCATGTTTGCAATTTAAATCTTTCTAGTTTTTAACAAACAGTTAAACCGACCGGAATAAATGGACTCAGGTTTCATTAATAAGTTTAACAAGTTTTATTAAAGTATTCTTCCGCTTGAGTACGCAATTTGAACACAGCCGAAAAGAGCTCACTAAGCCATATTGCGTACTCAAGAAATTTTGGTTTAAAGTTTAGTTAAATATCTTATGAGGCATAAAACCAAAGAATATTATTAATAACCCTAACATTTTTCATTGTTGAAGAGAGTCGTTTCCAACATAATTTAAAACTGCTATTGTTAACAAAACTATTATCTAGGTCTAACTAAAAGTTAATTTTAGTGACAACTTAATACTATTATTTTCATTAGACTTTGCGGTATAAAAATTTTAATTCAATTCTTCGTTAAATTTTTGACAAATATACTTTGTTTCCCATAGTACTTTTTACCAATTTATTTTGAATAAATCCATTAAATATGAAAGTATCTAGTTTAAAATATTAGAGTTGTGTTTTTATTATTATATATATTGTACTTTGTATAAGTATTTTAGAGTTTGCTAAAAACCTGGAACTTAAGAATGTTTGGATAAGAAAGTTGAAATTTCGAGCAAAAATCACTTCAAAACCTGGAAGTTAAACAACTTTTACATGTAAAATAGCGAACCTTAGACTGTATACGAAAGTTTTTTATATACAAAAATATTTTTAGTATTGTTAAGATTTTTTTAGTAAAATACATCTAAAGCAGCATTACAGTTTCTTTTATACCATTTAAGACATTGAATTTAGTTTTTACTAATAATAAATTGTTTAAATTGTGCTTCCGAAAAACAAGAACAAAGTTAAAAATAAACTTTAGTTTGAATTTACCTAAGAAAAGTAGTTCTAGAATTATATGACATGTAGCTTATTTTAATGTATTTATGCTGTTTTTGTTTCTCTTTGTTCATTTGCTATATAAAAAATTGAAACAAATAACAGAAATTAATTTTTCAGTAATATACCAGTCTGCTTGGAAAACATTAATTTGAACACAATTTTTTTTGCTTTAAAGTGCGTATTCAACAGTTAGCGCTAACTCAAAAATGAAATCAATGAACTTAGTTTACATAGAATTAGTTTACGGGAATCTATTATCTATAAATTATCATTTTTGAAATAGATACTATAAAATACCATATATTTTTACCATCATGAAGCCGAAACAAAGAATAGTAACGGGTTTTGTTTTAGCTTAAATAGATACACTTAAAAATTCTTAAAGTGCTCTGTCAATGTGAAGCACTAGTAGGTCATAAATTAGTTATAGTTGATCGGATTTTGCTCTCATATATGCGAAATAAAATATTTTCCTAAAGTTTAAAGACAGTTAAATGTCAGTAATGTATATAGGTTTTTAGAGCATCGAATTAAAAGTAAAAAATGTTTGTAATTTGTTAGTGTAATAACTTTTTATAAAGTTTTCGAGATACAGTATTTATATGAAAAAGTGAAACTTCGTGTTGATACATATTAGAACGGCTTTTCAATTACATCTAAATATGGGATCCTACAAACTGTACTTTATTCTGCTTAATAACGACTGTTATATATAGATAAACAAATTTTGTTGACTACGCCGTCCGTGAAAAAATTTATTTCAAAACAGTGCGGCCCGCGAGAAAATTCTAGGAACTTACTTTTGAAACGCTGCTGACCCCTGAACATTTTGAATTAAAGTATAATTTATGGTATTCTAACATATATATTATTAGTTTATTATTTAACACACTGGTTTTAGTTACGACATGCTATGTATACTGTACAGTTACTAATATTGGTGTACGAATGACCTTAAACAAAATTTTAAAAGCTTAAAAAATTTAGTCTTATAAAGGTAGTAAATAGTTTTGACTGAAAAATACTTACGATTTATTATCAACTATACTTTTTTTATTTAGAAAGTTTTATTTGTTTTTAAATTATTGTTCAAAAAAACTTAAAATTAAAAAATAAATTTGTTATTTTTACAGAACAGCTTATCAATAAAAAACACATAAGTAGATAATGACTTTTACAAAGGTGTGAGCAGGTCAGTAAACAACAAAAATAAGTTAAATATTTTAATCTCAAATATAAAAAAAATATGTAGTGCATTGACAAAAACAAGTAGTAATATGACAGATAAATATAATCAAATTTATTTATTAGCTATTATGGTAGCTTAACTTTTTAATGTTTGTCATAAATGAATAAAAAGTCAATTATAAAATACTAAACAGAGGTTGAAAAACTGCGGCTCGCGATATACTTTTATGCTAAAGCATATTTTTCTAACATAATCAAAATTAAGTTATTCTATCAAAAACTTAAAATTAGGCTTTTAGTTTATAAATTCGCAGTTAATTACCTTATTTTTTTAAATGAAATTTTGGTTTAAAATAGTGCTTGTTGTTAATTACCAAAACTACTTAAAATAACTGCCGCTTGCGAAAAACTTTTTTCTTTTGCAGTGTGGCCCGCAAACAAATTTTCTTAGGGAATTACTTTATAGAGACTGCCGACCCCTGAAATAAACGAAGTAAACTATTCAACTATAATGATATAGGACTGACAAGATAAGCTAACATTTGATTTTTATCAATAGTTTCATTTTAAAAGTAATACTGCCTCTTTTCTATAGGCTACCTAGGTCAAAATGCTTCATACTTAATAAAAAAAACTTTAGTAGTTTATTCTTTAAAAGATATCAGCTATAATGAGACAACATTTAAAACAGTTTTCTGTTATTCAAAAAATATTGGCTATAAAAACTTTTTTAATCTTTTAATCTGGTCTACTACGTCTATACTCTAGAATTTAGATTTAATAGGTGCATTTTAATTTAATAAAACTTCTTTATATTTAAGCGGTTGGCAGAAAATATTTAACTAAGAGATGGCTTCAGTTTAGATTAAAAGTATGCAGTTCAACTATCTAAAAAAATTAGAAAAAACATAAGATAGCTCAGATCGATTTCTAAATCATTCTTGCAAAAATTGATTTTAAAAGTTCATTGTTACTTTGATGTCTATTAGTTTTCTTAATTAAAAAATTTAAAAGTTTAATGATATATGAATCGTATAAAAAAACAGTTAAATATTCGTATTTTTTGTTTGTTTGTTATCAAATGATACTGATAAAATACATTTAAATGTTTTTTTTCGGTTTGATAGAGTAGAGTTTTAAAATCGACTGTGCTATAAAACATTGCTACAAAAAAGTATATGCAAATAAAAAACTTAAAACATTTTAGTTACGATATAAAATTTGAATACAAACAAGTTGTACAGTAATCTTCCTTTATTGTACCAACATATGTTTCTGTGTATTAACGAATCAACACACTTCAACTGGGTTCTGTAAAAAAAAATAATTACTGTAATGAAAGAATTCAAGCACAGAATAAAGTAGGTGTATAAATGTTTAATATTAAGTATTTTACCTATTATTAACTATTATCTGTAGAAAATATTTTATTTCAATGAAAACATGTATACACCTACTTTATTCTATGCTTCTATTCTTTCATTACAGTAACTATTTTTTTACAGAACCTAGTTGAAGTGTGTTGATTCGTTAACACACAGAAACATATGTTGGTACAACAAAGGAAGATTACTGTACAATTTGTTTTTATTTATATTCCAGTGAAGTTACTTCCTTAGGATCTTTTGTTTGTAAACGATTAAACCTATACTTTTGAACACTTATATAAAATTTTATACTTTTTATATAAAAAAAGTTTATTTGGGAAACTAAGTTCAAGGTAAGTAGTAAATATTTAGGTTTGACTACTTTAATACTGCATTTTGTGACTGAATAAAAAAATGTAGTAATTAACAAAACAAAAAAAACTTAGTTAGAGGGTTATTAATTAATTTATCGAAAAATTTTCAAAAAAAATTTAATGAAATATACATTTCATTTTATAATTTTAAAAGCCTGTGAATAAATACGGAATTTTTCGTAACAATAAAATCAATGATAAGCTTTCTCAAAACAGTTTCCCAATTCTCAAAACAATACTGTTTATTTCAAGGGAGTTAATTTCATTTTAATGCGTATATATTTGCGTTTGTCTTTCAAATGCGCGTAAAATTTAGTTGTTTTACTTGAAGACGTTTCACTAACTAGTTTCGAGAATCAAGAAAACGTTTACATCGCGGAGTTGATGTTAGTATTTTAGATAACTTTACGATTGTTAATACTTTTTATAGATTTTATTTGTGTCGTCAATTAATAGTTTCTTTTCTTCATAACTAAGAATTATTATTTAAAATAAAGTAAAGTAAGTAACCAACATTAAAATATAACCTATTTGGTTAAAAAACAACTTTTATATTAATTTTTAAGCTTCAAGAGACAAAAAGACATTTGTCATAACTAAAAATTCTAATATAAACAAAGTTATAAGGCTAAACAACTTAACTGCTTAAAAAATAGATTTTCAATGAAAATTAAACTTAAGCAAAATGTTTGTTTACCACTTTGAAAAATAAATGTCAAAAGTTGTGTCTGTTTTTATTAATTTTAACTTTATCCGATCGAAACCAAGTGTTCGACATTCGACACATACAAAAAAAAAATTATATAAAGTTTAAAATTAGTAATTTTGTCTAAAGGTTAAATGTCTTTAACTCTTAATCTTAAAACTCTAAGTTATTTTTTCGAGGAACAGGGTAAAACAATAAAAAATACTTTGTGTAGTTATAAAAAGTTCTACTAAAAAAATTAACCGCTTAATTTTATTAGGAAACAACCCAAGAAGTTAAAATTTAAGGTAACAATATATATTTTATTAAAATTGTGTTTTTTTAGAACGATTAGATGACAAAAAATGTTGATGTCTTTTTATCATGAATGAAAGGAAAATTAATTTAACATTAACTTAAACATAAGTATTATAATTTGTACGGCGCTATATTTATAAATTAAGAAACTACAACATTGTTTAATTTAGCTACAAATTTATATAAGCGAGCTTAAGTTTTATGAAATAACTTATAAAAATTGGTTTATATTCGAACAAAGAAGGTTTTAGAAACTAAAATATATTGATTGAACGAAATTTTTTACCTGTAAGTTTCGTACACAAATATAAAAGATGACATTTACTACTACTCCTCAATCCTTATGCTTTGAAAAACTTTAAAGCAAACATAGACCTGATATTACATAATTTATAAAAAAGTACACTTTAGTTTTATGCACACACGTTGTAACTACTAAAGCTAATACTTTAAGATATGTTGTTTCTGTATTTGCTGTTGAGATTAAGAAGAAAAGGGATACTATGTTTATTGAACGAAAAAAAAAGCGCTCAAATATTTGGTCCAAGGACCTGGTGTACGAAAAAACCTTTCGGTTATCGAGTCATACACCAGGATACAGTTTAAATTCATGTCCAGGACAAGGATACATGACATTTCAAGTTGACAATTAGCCAGTATTTTATATATCATAAAAAACATATGTAATTCTAAATAATAATAATAATATGGTTCAGATAAGAAAACTATTATAAAACAATTGAAAATTGATAAAAGTAACTGTTGTTCAAAACTTATTTTAGCTGTATCTCAAAGATTATTTAAAATGTTGCTAAAAAAACTGTTTTAGCGACGTATTTGTTAGAACTACATATACATTTTATATAATTTTCCAAATGTATTTCACTTTTTTTAATCTGGGCCTTTAAACATTTTTATAAGAGTTTGAATAGTAGTGCACCCAAAGAAAACATTTTATAGAGTAATACCCATTTGTATTCTAAACCACTTTTTTCTTTTAAATAAGTAACAACTATAACTAAAAAAAACTATGATATAACACTTGAGCTTTGAAATACTAAAAATGTGTTGTTATACCTACAAATGGTACGTTTATAAATTTATGTTTATACTAAACATCTAATCTATAGTGACACTACCACCTTTTTCTTCAATAAATATCAAGTTATTTATTTCATTTTTAAGGAATAGTTTAAAAATGTTGTTAAAAATTGTTGTAATAATCATATTCTAAGGAAGGAAAAATAGTAGTGACATATGATCTCCATAGTCAATATTGACAATAGTGGGTTTAACATTTTTATACATGTTGACCACTGGGTTTTGATCTTGTAATGCTTAACTCAAAGAGTTTTTAAACAACCCTCATACCATCAGGCCACTACTGTGAATATAAATGACAGGAAAAATAAATTTAAATTCATCAATTTATCATTCAATCATTAAGATCCTGTATCTAGTAGATCATCACTAGCAATCATCCAAAAATAGTGCTTTTTAAAGGACTTTATTTTAGTGATCTACTAAGTCCACAAACTTTGAATATGGCCAGATCAAAGTCTAGATCTTGTTTTAAAACTAGCATCGGAATCTTATTTTCAAATTAGGATTAGTCAGAATTTAGATCCTAATCTTATTTTGGTATAACGATTTAGCTAGATCCAAAACCTAATTCAAAAAGACATTATCTGGCCGGATCCAAATTCGAATACTAGGATCCTGTAAATCAACACTTTATTTTTTTACCCTGTTTAACATTGGCTTTAGAAATAAATGAAATTTTTTTATTTTTAATTATGACTAGTTCTTTTTGCCAAGTATAATTAAAATAATTAATGTGAATAAAATTAGTTAGTTTATGAGATTCTAAGGTTATTTTTAATAATTGTACAAATATGATAGAGTTCTTTATATTGTTTTAATTTTAAATTCATAAGTTTTTGGGATAATTTCATGATTTCTTCTAATTTTTAGTGGTAAGCTTCTACTTACATGCAAAGCATAAGTTAGCTAAAAATTATCCTGCCATATTTTAAGTCTAGTATACTTGTAGTTGTACTGTTTTTATAAAAACAGTTTTTAATGTAAAACTATTTTAAGATAGATTAAAAAACATATGTGAGATACATTGTAATGAGGCATTAAATCCTAGAGATCTATACAAGCATCCAGAATCTTAAAGTCAGTTTTTGTACACCAAATTGACTGACAATGTTTTGCTGCTCATAAAATATGAACAGTTATATGAAACAACTACATAGTCTTACTTTTGGCATACTTTGAAAAATTGACTCTGTAGAACTGTTCACATTTGATAGGCAGTAAGGCGTGTTAGTCAATGAAGTGTTTGCTTACAAAAATAGTTGCTTTTTTAAAACATGTATAAACTAAATAAAAAATACTACAATTTTTTTTTACTTAATTTTCTTTATTACTTACAAAAATGACACATCTGTGACAATAAATTAAAAGTTTCTTTTATTTGATAAAACTATTAAAAAGTATTTTATAGTTTCCTTTAGCATGCTTATAAATATAAAAAACTTTACTACAGTATTTTTGTCTGAGAGTCATTATTTTAGTTATTGTAGTATTTTAAATACTTTTAGATGGATTTAGTTGACCATAAGTCAGTTATTCAAAGAGTATAATTGTTTTTTTTTAAGTTTTTTAATTATTATAAGAAGTTAATTGTTAACTTTTTTACAAGTGTACTTTGAAAGTAGTGATAAGTGTAAATATGGTCAACTAAATCAATCTAAATAGTAAATAACTATAACTTCATTGTGGTTTGTTAAACCCCAAGCGACTTTTTTAGTAAGAAAAACATTAAATCAACTGTTATAAATAAGTTGCATGGATGGGACTTATTTGGCTAAAAGTTTTATTTTTCTGCTCCAGAAATTTCAAAAGTAAGGTAGTTTAAAATCAGACAGTTTTAAAAAAGTTTTCAAGTTACCTAAAAGTATTGCAAATACCTCTAAGTTAAGACTTGTTAAACTCATAGAAGTATAGTTATACAAACTTATGGCTATTTTTACCAATTTTCTTAGATATTTTATAGAGTTCCTTAAAATAAGATAAGTTGTTTGAAAATATAAAACTACTTTTATTATTTTTAAACTTTTTATTTACTTTTTAGCAAATTCAATAGTACTATTAGGGCAATTTAAGAGTACATTGAGTGTCATACAGGTCAAAAAACCCATTAGAAACCCCAATTATTTTCGCATGCTAGAATTCTCAGAATAAATAAACTTAAAGCAATATTTTGTGGAAAGAGATATAAGTTTTTGTTAGATTTTTGCATGTAGTATTTTGAAGCCTTGTATTTGATTTTTTGAACAAAGTGAAATAAAAAAAAAAACAGTCGATAAACACTATAAATAACTTTTGAAAAATTATAAGAAGGATAGTTATAAACAGGTAAATTAGGTTTTATTGTGTACATAGTTGCTATTTTTATGACTGATGTTATATATAGTTTTAAGTAATTTTTTAACTTTTAAACTGAAAAGTTGCAAAAAATTTTCATTTGAATTTACATAACTTTTGAAATATTTAAAGCAGGAAAGAAAAAACATACTTTTGAAGAGTAAATAGTCACTTGTATATATTAAATATTTGGTTTCGTTTTCAATTAGAAAACTGAATTATTTTATGACTTACACTTTTAGCCCACTGTGAGTTTGAACCTTGTTTGCACAGTGGGCTGGCAAGCGGACATTGCCCATTTTAGTGATTAAAAAAATTAACCAAGAGTTTTATTTATTTCTTTATAGCTGGTTTTTTTTTTAAACTGTGTTTGGTTCTATTATGCTTTAAGTATATTAAAAGTTAGGTCAAGCGAGATATAACTATTTTTTTGATGTTTGAAGATAAAATAAATCAAAAAATTCTAAAATTTTTGTCAAAATTAAAGTCTACAGCAACTGCTAAAAAACACCTTATAAGCTTTTATACAATACTTTTTTTAGATTTATTTTTTCTTTAATTTAGAACTTATTAAAAAATGTCAAAAATTTTTGAATATATGAAAAACAAGGTATATTATTTCTCATAAAAAAAAGCTGTTTTTTTACAAAAATGTATTGGTGTTTTTAGGGCAATATGTGGTAATTTTGTAAGTTAAATATTTCAAAACACCCATTGCAGAAATGTCTTTTTTATTTTTTATTTTAGCACATATAAAAATGTATGTATATAAATTTACAATTTTTTTTATCTATTGCAATATAACTATCTTTTTAGGTTTTTACAAACAATATTTACTTATTTACTTTTTTTTGAAAAAATTCTAATTAATAAAAATCTTTCAATTTGTACTTTTCAAATAAATTCTCTTTTTTTTTTGATATAAATTATATTATTTTTAAGTGAAATGGTAAAAAGTTTTTTATAAATAAGTTATTCAGATATTTTTCCGTAATTTTCTGCAAGTAAATTTTTGACAAAAACTTTGAAGAATTTTGAGTAGTTTATACTCTGTAAAAGGCAAAAACTGGTTGGATTTAAACTTACATAATTTCTTAAGGACTTGAAGCAGAAATAAAACAAAACCTATTTTGAAACAAAGAAATCAAGTTCTATCTAACTTTGTTTGACAATTAGTTTGATTTTGTATTCAGAAAAAATATATTTTTACAGTCAATGGTTGCTTGAACCCTCTTATCAGCCCTGTGTGACTTATAAGCTGGCTAAAACCGTAAATTATTAAAAAAAAAAGAAAAACTACTTATTAAAAAAATTAATGCATGGTAGAATTTAAAAGGATAGTTTGATAGTCAGAAAATATAACCTTGTAATATAAATAAAATCTTAAAAGACTTAAAAAACACATTATCAATATGACAAAACTGGATTACTTTTATATGTTGTTTTTCAACTGTCTTCATTTATTATTGGTAAAGTATTTTTATAATTGTATGAACTAATAAATAAATGAGTAAAAATAAAAACTAAGCTATTTAATAAACAAAAGAAGTTATACAGTTACATTTTAAAATCTTTCAGTTTGCTTAAAAAATTGTTTTTTGTTACATTAAAGAAATTTTTGTGAATAGCTGTCATTTATGTTTATAAGTTTTTTCATGTTTAAACATAACTTTATTACTTTATTACTTGATAGTTTTTAGTTACTTAGCACAACAGTATGGAAACAAACATTTTACAACTCACTGCAGCTACTACAAGTGCCTCTTTAGCAAGTGTTGTGCTTGGTAATATGGTAAAAATTGTTCTGAGAAAACTTTTTGGAGGTAATAAATTTTTATAAGTAAAGCTTTTTTGTTTTTCATTAAATAAAAAATTGATATTTATCAATTATTTTCTCTGTAAATTATTTTATACCATGACAATAATTGCTTCAATATAAAAATTTTGAAAGTTAAAATAATTACAGGATCAGCCTTTATAAATTCAGTGAGTGAGGCAACCGTGTCAGCATTTATTTTAGTTGTGTGTACTTTTGAAAAGATGCTGACTTCAAGTTCTGATTATGTATATTACTCCATGACTTTTCTTTATGGTGTCATGTACAGCAGAGTTTTTTTGGACTTTTCACCATCACCTTGCACACCTTTACTCAAAAATTGGCCATTTTTAAATAAAAGTAGTTTTGCTTGCATTTTTCTCATATAACTTTATACAATTGATGTTAAGTTTTTATAACTATTTTAAAATTTACGATTTGATTGTTATATAAATTCTATAGATTGCTTAACAAAAACCAAGATTAAGAAAATTCTTTCATAAACTTAATGATAACCTTTAGTTTATCATTATAGGTTTTTTGAAGATCAAATCACAAAGTGTAAGTTCTTATTTTCTTGGACTGTTAACTTCTTTGATTTTGTACATAAAAGTTTCTTTGCCATCACTGTTTGGTTTGGTAAGTTTAATTTTGACTTTGTTTTTGCAAAAAAAATTCCAAGTGCAAAAATACTGAGCCTTAAATATTCTCGTATTTCAGTTTTTAGGTTACAACTTTGGTCTGATGTGGTTAAAGTTTCTTTGGAATGGACTCATGACTTCACATCATGTTACTAATTTGCCTATTCTAAGCGATTGTGTTGATTGTCTCAACACTGAAGTTTATACTGTTAGTTTTTTAGAACTAAATTGTATAATAAATATAAGTATACTATAACGTATAAGTAATTTAAAAATTATGAAATTTTTTATTAGTTAAACTAAACTTTATCATTTATACATGTCTAGTATTTTTACAGTAGGATATTTTAATTGAAAATAATTTAGAAAAAATTAGGCTATTTTGAAAAAAAAATGTTGAGCATACTGAAACAGTTTGAATTTGTAAACTTTAATACTTAATTGCTCTTTGAAATCAATTGATGTAAATTTTATTGTGAACTTTCTAATACTTGTTATTGAATCTCTGTTCTAACTAAGTTTTATATAGGTCAAAATAACTTACTATCCACATTCCATAAAATATTAATTTTTAACTACTTTTATTGTTGTTTTATATAAAGTTATTCTTAATTATTTTTTACAATTTCTATAGGTTACTGATATTTTAACTTTTGTAAAGTTTAGGCTTTTTTGAATAATCAATTTTTTAAGTTTTCTACAAAAAAATTAGTTGAATATTTTTATTACAAAAACGATAGAAAAAGAAACAAAAATGCTTGTCAATATTTTTGGCTAAAGACAGTTAATGTTTTTTTGTAAGTATATGTTTTTTTTTTCATAGAATGTTTTGCTAGATTTTGTTAGTATTCAAAACATTTTTACAAAATGTTATTTTAAGTAGTATTTGTAAGACATACTTGGTATTTAATATTTTTAAGTGTTCAAAAAAGTTTAAATAGTAGCAGTTTATTTCTCCTTTTTAATCCTAAGTTTTTTAAAAGCAAATTGTTTAATTCTACAACTTCCGTTGCTAAATTCATAAGTATTTTTGATAAGATATTTATAATATATATAATTTTTAACTAGTTACTGTGTTTACACTTAAACAAAGTTTCTTAAACTTGATGTTTAATAATTAGTAAAGTTGTTTTTGTTTTTTCCACAAAATCTAATTTTTTTTTAAATCTGCTAACATTTTATTAGCTTACTGAGAGTCTTTATTCTTATATAACGTTTTCAAAATTAAGTTCAATGTGTTGCAGGGGTTTTTAGTCGAGTTTGGAGTCACTTTGTTTTTTCTCGAATGTTTTACCTTCATAGATGTCTACTATAAACTACACTACAAACACTTAAACGAAATTTGGACAGAAGTTATCAAGAGTTATATCGTCTGCGTAGTGCTATATATGTGTTAGTTAAACGAAAAGGTCTCTTTGTAGCATTATTAAAATACCTCTAATTATCTATACAAATAAATTAAATTTACTAATTAGTTTTTAGAAGATTACAATGTACATATCTTAATTTTTTTACAGACTTATTTTTGATTCATGTTTAGTATGTAAAAGAAGTAGCTGTTTTTTGTATCACAACTTGTATTTTTTGCTATTACTTAAGTACTGCTAGCCTTAAATTTGTGGTTTGAATATGTTTAAAAAACTGTGTGTATCTAAAAATTGTTTAAACAGTTTTTAAAATAATTTTATCTACTGAGGTGTCCTTGGTCCTTATGTCTGCTTGTTTGTGTTTACTTGTACTCTGTTATCAAATTTGGTTTAGAATAAACAGCTATCTTCTGCTTTAGTACGCACTTTTAGCACATCCCAAAAGAGAGTACTTAAAAAGTCCTTGTTTAAAATTGAAAAAATAGATTAATCTAAAGGTTAAAAACTATCTGTTATTATAAAGTGATTAAAAATACCCTTAGTTTTTTTTATTTCTAAGCTAAAAATAAAACATTGAATTATTAAACTATTTCTGTATGTTTTAAATTTATAAACAATTTTGTAATATTTTTTTACAGCTAAAGCACAGACTTAAAAAAATGATTAATTTTTGAAGTTTTTAAAAGTTTCTACATCACAGTCACTTTAGAAGATATAAGTATTCGTTACTGTAAACCAGGAACGGCAGCCTCTAAAATATACAATTTTAAAATTCTTAAAAACTGTTTTAGAAATAGAAAAAAATTACAGATGAGATTACACTAAAATATAATAAAAACTTTTAAAAACTCAAGTTATATTAATAGTTAAAATAAGTTTTTAGAGCTTAGTACAAAAGTGATTACTCAGAATGATTACTAATACGATAACTGTATAACTAAAGTTTGAAAATATTAGTAATTCCTTTTTCACGTTAATGTAATATACCACAAAATGAATTAAAAAAACACATTTTATGCATATAGTTAGGCAAACTATCATATAATTAAATTTTATAGTTATCAACATTACTGGAGCATACGGAAATCCTTTCTTAGCTTTTGTAGTTCAGCGACATTGCATCAAAGGTTTCGTTCAGTCCATGCCATATTTACTTGTTTACTTTGTTGCTCCAATGCTTGCTTCGATTGTACATTTAAACTTTAAAGACTTAAGTAACGTGAGTGCTAAAAAGAAAGAGTGAACATATTTTTAGCATTTTAGTACAATTTTTTGCAAAAAAGGGTACGCTGGTTTTTTATTTAAGATTTGTTTGACTCACTATTTAGAAATAATATTTAACTGTATTAGTTCTAAGCCATTTTAATTAAAGCTATTACTTTTTAAATACGTGATAAATAATCATTCTTTACTTTAAACTTTTGTCATGCATTTATTATTATTTTCAACTTTTATATAAAAGAACTTTTTTACTATATCTAGGTAAATCAAGTTTCATAAAATTTTAACTAGTTAATATTTTTAATTGTGTACCTGTAAAAAAGCTAAACAGATGAAACAACGATTGACTAAGAAGATCAAACAAGTATTATTTCGAAATGTATGAGATGCGTTTTCTAAAATTTAACTTTTCAATAACTGTTGATAATGGCTTAGATTGGTTTTAGTGTTAAAATTATTCTTTTGTTTTTAACCCTTAAATCGAAACTTCTTTTAAGTTATCTATTTATTTAATATATGTATTACATTTGTTTAGGTACATTTAGAAATACTTATAGAAGTTATTTTTCATATATCAATAATCATTGTTTCGCTTTGCTTACTAACTTTTAACCTTTTTGCCTTGACATAGTGCATTAAAAATACATTTCGTGGTTTTAAAGTTTAGTGCCTTTTTGTTTAATGCGAACAGTTCATTTGTGTATTATAATATTGTTTTATGAAACTTCCATACGTGTTTATACAGTTTTTTATTTCTTTATGTTTCCTAGACAACATATAAAATTTATAATTTTTAAATACTTTACCAAACTTAGAGTAAAAAAGTTTTTTTGCAATGAAATTTTTAATAAATAAAAATAAAACTTTTGTTTGAAATGTTTTTACTACTAAATTATTTTTCTATTCTAATATTTGTTGTTGTTTTTTATTTACACTTACTGAAATAATTTTTTAACTAAACATTACTTAATGAAGATAATAATGTATCTATGATTTATAGTTAATAATTAAACTACTTTAATGTGTTCAATTTAAATATAAGGTTGTATGAATTTATAGAACTGGTGCTTTCGTAAAGTTTAAAAATAATTCAGTTTAGAATTAATTTATTTTAGTTTTTTCCACAAGTTCATAAATAAACGTTTTTTATTGCCAAAACTTTTTATTAGAAAAAAATTAACAAACGTTACATTCGTTTGTTTTTTATTGGGTTAGTGATATGTATCAAAATTATATGTTAATTATAAATAGTAAAGATTTCCATGTATTCAATTAAAACTTAAGTTTTTGATTCGTCATCTTTTGGTCAAAACTGTAGTAAAATTTAAATAGAATACAACAAACTAGAACTTTAAGAAAAAATCAACAATTAAATTTTTTAAGTGCTTGCCTATAAAAGTTTTTAGCAAAAAAGAATTAAGAAAATCTAAACGTGTTAAACTGTTTAAAATGCTTTTAAAAACACGAAATTAACATAAATTGTTTTTCTTTTATAAAATTTATTGAACAAAGTAGTTATTAAGAATAATCTCTGTTTTATTCTAAAGACTTGAATTGTTAGCTTCTATATTGAAACATATCATGAAAAACTTTAAGTTTCGCAATTTACTCTGTTGTACAAAGTTCAAAATACAGCTTTTGAACTTAAAACAAAGTAATGCTAATAACTAAATCACTGGAATTTTTTTTATACCTGTTAGTTTGTGTTAATTAGTCTCATAATATTCTTAATGCTTTACTTTCGTTTTATTAAAAGCTCCCGTTGAATAATATTTCTTATAACTTGTAAAAAAGTACTTCAGGCAGAAAATAAGTTGAAAAAAGCTAAAGATGTATTAAACTTGAAGTAACTATTTTAAACATAATTTTAGGTCTATCGTGATACCAAATAAAATGAATAGTTAGTAATTTGGTTAAAAGTACAAATCTAGGATGTTATTTAAAAAGTTTAAGAAATAGTAGGTAGATAAGATGTTTAGTTGGCTTTCAGCACCGGAACTCAGTAGCCTTGTCAACTTTTAAATTTAGATAAGAAATATTTATTGTAGTTTGTATACCAATTTTAGTATATCAAAATGCACAACAAAATTTTCATGTGAGAGCTAAAAAAATATTTTCATTCGACTTTAAAATTTTACAAGTTAAAAAAAAAAGAATGTAACATTTCATAAAATAAGTTTAAATGTCACACTACACATGTTTTGTTTGTTATCTAGGCTCTCTTGCGGTTATTATTTTAAAACCATTAAACAGTTTTTTTATCTTTTGAAAATAGTTCAAGCCAGCCGAAATTAAAAAAATTTAAGTTAAATAATTCAAACCATATGCTACACACGAATTTAAATTTTGCTGATTGACTATAAAGAAAAAAACTGCTTAATTTAGAAGAGCGTGTTAAAGTTATCTGTAAATATTTTTTAGCGACAACAAATCGTGATAATTTATAAAAAAAAAATATAACTATGTAATAATAAAACAATACTCTAGTTTTTATTTTATTTAGTAATCACATGGTAAATATTGAACACTAGTAATTGCTGAAAATGTTGGGAATTTTTATAAATTGACAAAACAAAAATTAAGAAAAGTAGTGTACAATACATCTGTTGTTATCTATTGCTTTAAAATACTACTGAAAACTAAGTTTTTTTGAAAATACATACTTTTGTATCTTTGAGGTTAGACATAAAAATGTGATAATTTTAAAATGAACTGTTTTAACATGCTAATATTCATTAAAAAGTACGTGATTAATCGATTATAGTTATATTACTCTTAAATTGTATATTGTGCAATGTTGGAAACAGGATTAAAACCTCAGCCAGATAATCAGTACGCACAAGAAGAAAAACCAAAATAAAAAAAGTTATATTTAACAAAAAATAAACAGAAACAAAAAATTAAACAAAGCTAAAATTATAAAAAAGTCATTAACAACTTTAAACTTATTTGTTTAAAATAAAAGGCTATAAATTAGTACATACAAAAAAGAACTAATTAATGCGCATCTATAAAAAAATATAACCGAATAAACTAACGTCCAGAAGCGTTGTTTATAAGACATAACGTATTTGTACCAAAGTAAATTAATAGTCTGTTAGTGGGTAGGCGTAGGGAAATAAAAAATATTAATATTAAAAAAATAAAAATGAAAGAATCAGTACTTAATTTAGATGAGATAAATACTATAAACATTTATTTTAGTTTTTTTCTTTAGTTTTTAATGAATAATTATTGAATTCTACTGGTATTTATAATATGATAAATTAAGTAGTTTTAGTTTTAAGCGAAAATATTCCACCCTCTTACACGATACCACATCCTGTAGTAACTTGTTCCACATAGTCTTTGCTCTGTGAACGACCGGCCCGCTAAGCATTTTCAAAATTTCTATGAAATCCAGCCAGCCAATGTAAATATTACAAAAATTTTACAAAATATTTTTTTCATAATGCAAAACTGTTAAGACCCTGAAAAAATTATTAAATATTATTTTTTATTTTGTGTAGTGATAAAAACACCATTTTGTTCTAGTACATACTTTGTTCTGTTTCACGTCAGTTGAAATGTTCCTATCTTAAATTATCCAAAAATAATTTGTTTACTTAACTAATTTTGATGATCTTACTTACCATAATGAATTTTATAAACAATGGACTTGTCAAAATTGCTGTCTTTTTCAGATAAGTAGTGGGTTGTTTTTATAAATATTAAGTAAAGTAAAAAGTTTTCTTTTCAAAAAAATGATTGACAATCATTTTAGTCAAACTGCTCAACTTTACATTTTAGTAAAATATTCCAAACTGAGACTACAGTTTGTACTTTTTTTATGGAAATACCTTAACATTACAGCTGGATCCGTAAAAAACTACGTACGTTCTATGACAAAAAAGTCTATGACAAAAAAAAAAACAAGCTTCAAAAAAAAAAAGAACTTAGAAGGGCAAAAGGTTATTTCAAGTTTGCAATAATTGTTTTTGCTGAATCAAAAAAATAATTTAAAGAGGTAAAAAGTCCAATTCTTAAATTAAAAAAAAAAGTAGTATATACAGTTAGTTAAAAGCTCTAAATGGTAACGGGTAATTTTGCACAAAGCGTAACTTTTGCACGACGTAATTTTTGCACTAGGTTAGGGTCAGAGTTATATTTAGTTTTAAGGTAAGGGTCAGGGCTAGATTTAAGACCAGGTTTAAAGTTATGACTAGGGTTAGATTTATGGTTAGGCTCAGAATAAATAAGTGCGAAGTGATGACTAGCACAAAAGTGACTCGGTTGCAAAAGTTGCGCCATGCTTTAGGGACCACTCGTACAAAAGAGTGACGTCGTACAAAAGTGACAACTAGTGCAAAAGTCTTTTCTTGCAAAAGTGATACCCATCCCTATAAACAGCAGGTTATGAAAATTTTTTACTGAAATTTATATTTAGTTTGTGTTCATTTGTTTAAAATCTTTTCGTTATGATGTTAAACACGTTTTTTGACCGTAGTTGCTATCTTGGCTAGTATTGTACACATAAACTTTTTTTTTAGCTTTTATACGATATTGCCCAAGTAATATACCGTTAAAAATTTCAGAGGCAAAAAGTAAAATTTCTGTTACGTCATCTCAATTTACTATAATACCCTTAATCCGATAAAAAACTCTCTGTTTAACTGGGTATTTTGTAAATTATTTCTTTATTTATTCGCTTTAAAAAAAACTATCTGACCAATCGTTTCGTGATTTTTTGAAGTTTGAAAAAAAATGAAGCAAAAACTGTATTATTTTCAATATTAGTAGCTAGTTTTAATATTGTGTATACATATTTATTCAAGTTAATACTACAAATAATAACAATACAATAGTATTACTGACAAAGTTTTACAATACAGTTCAGTTTAAGTGTAAAAATACAACACATTTTGAAGCACCTACAATACTAAAACTTAATTGTATGTTATTCTTTAAAGTATTAAAGTTTAAAACTTTAATCAAACTTTTGGTATCAGTTTAATAAAACTATACATTAGTCCAAATTAGTTCAGTTGATTTTTAAGCTAAGTATTTATTCATACTTTAAACTTTAAGCTAAAATATTTTGTTTTAATATATTTCTTATTATGTAATAAGTATACATTATATCATAAATATGTTTTTATGAATTGTGAATGTCTAATTATTTTTTGTTCAATTATGCTACTTAGTGTTAATTGATTGTTTTTTCTGATGTAACCTCTAACTATTTATTTACTCAAAATGTAACCTTAAAATTAGTTGCTAACAAAAGTAGTTGATAAGTGTTAGCCGAAATCGATTTTATTTGCTGTTTGCTTTAACAAAGATGTTTTTGAATGAATCCTGTCTTAGATTTTTGTATAATATATATTTCTTACCTATACAAAACGATAAAAGTTTTTGGACATATCTTTTTAATTTTAAGGGTTGTATAAATTTTAGTTGAATGAAAACTTAGCAAAAGCGAGTTTTAAACATAACTATTTTTTAAACACTTACTAATACTAAATATATATAAATTGTTGTTAAAATCATTGTTTTAAAGTTTATTAAACCATAAATACGTCTAAAATAAGCTACAAAATTTTATTTTTTCTTTAAGATTTAGTTCTTTAAAAACAAAAAATTATTTTCTTTTAGACTCTAGTCTTGCATTTAATGTAAGCTGTATGTCCACTACTTATATAATGATTTCTTAAGAATGCTGATATTAATAAGTATGTAAATTTACTACTAGCTTTAAAAAACTCAAGTTGTATAAATTTTACTAAATAAAAAATCTAAAATATTATTTTTTATAAGTTTCATAAAAAATATTTATAGAATGAGTATTCAAATTTTCAACTACAATTTTATATATTATGAGCTTAGTTTAGTTAAAAAAATCATAAACAACATATAAATACTACTACAAATTTTTTACATTGTTTTTTCTTAACTTTCTAAATGGTAAAAGGTCATTTTAAATGCATACCATAAAGTAAACATCAGTATTTTTTCCAATAAAACTGTTAAGTAAAAAGCTTGATTAGAGCAAATAATTATAAAAAGATGTTTGACAAATAACACTGTGGTGCATTTAATAAAAACTATTGGCATACGGTGCTTAAAAATATGAAAAAAGACGTAAGCGAGTTTTGTGAATTTTTAATCGTGGAATAATAAACTACCCTAAAACTTACTTTTTTATGTACTAAATTAACAGATGATGCCAACAACATTAGTCTTACAATAGCTAAGATTGAACCTTACGAAAAAAGTGTATAATTCTGAACAGGTTTAAAGATGAAGCTTGTAATCAGATCTTAAGCAATATTCTTTTCTCAGTTGAAAAACATTAACGAAAATAACTTATTGTTTAGGTTTCTGTAAAAGTATGAAAACTTTTAATTAACGACTTTAAGAATAAATAGTTTTCGACAAAAAAATTAAAAAGTGATATTCAAAAAATCCTTAGTTGAAATTGCTTAAAAAATAAGTTTTGTTTATAAATAGAATTCGCTGTAACTTTTTTTTTCGGCAAGTTTTGATGAGTTTAATTGAACAAAAACCTAACAAAAATAAAAAATTAAATATTCAAGGTTGCTTAGTACAAACAATTATCATGGACACAAAAGCAGTAGAACTTATGCTAAAGATTAGCATTAACATCTCTATTTAAAAAACGAAAATACTCAATTAATTAGTACTGTAAATAAAGACGATGGAATTTTTTTTAGCTACAGAATGATCATAAATAAAAAAATCGTAATTAAAATGAATTAGTACTTTTGACTTTTTTTGAATTTTTGAGCCATAGTTTTAAAATAGAAGTTTAACGGTAATACTATAATAATTAAATAAATTTTTGTGGTTTTAAAAAATATACAAGTTACGTTATGTTTTGTTACATAAAAGCAGTAACTAAACATTTGATCGGACTTTTTAAGATAATTTTTGAAGATTAACTAATTTCGTTAAACTAAAATTCATAACAATATAAATAAAATGCATACAAAGTTTATTTTAGATTAAAATTAGAAAACTATTAAAACTAAATCTAAAAAAATAGTTATTAAATTAATTATAATTTTGTCAAACAAAATTATTCTTTGTAAGGTTCTTTGTCATTGTAACTGTTAAAAAAATTATTTTCAAAGTATTAACAAGTATGTAGTCTAATAGAAAAAATCAAAAACATCAAATTTATTTAATTTATTAATTTCTTTTTTAAATCAATTATACCAACTGCTACTTGTTTACTTAAAAAAATTAGTAACAAAAAAACTGTGACTTAATTAATTTCACAAGCATTAACGTTTCTCGAGAACTTTATACATTCAAAGTAAAAATAGTAAAAAAAAACTTCCTGATTTATTAAAACGTTAAAACACGCAGACTTACATAAAAAACGTAAAGAAACCCGTTCATGACACGAAAATAATAACTTAAATATAAAAGCGAAGAAGAGCATTAAATATTGAGTCGGTAAAAACAAAAATAAGTATCAAACTTTAATTTTATGTTAAACCAACTTGTATGAAGTATAACTTATGAATAAGAATTTTAAGCTATTTTACACTTTTTAAATGCACACAAGCTAATAACACAACTTTCTTAAGGTATCCTTGAATTAAACTCTTTAACACACTGTTTAAATATTATGAGTAAACCTATATCTCCAAATGACATCAAAACAAAAAATATTTTTATGTCAAACAAGTTAAACCAAGTTTCAAGCAAGCAAAAAGTAAAATCATTTTTGCTTGTTAAATTGTTATAATTGACAAAAAAAATAGTTTAAACATATGTTTTAATTACTAAATAGTTTACATTTTTTAATGTATGATTTAAAGTTTTATTCAGACTAAATTAAAGTTACACGGGGATGATTTTAATTACACTAATCGGAGTACTTGCGTATGTCTCCGAAACTTCTGGTCACAGTTGGATAGCATGTGCAGATTATACTGAGAAAAATGGTAGGTACTGGGATCCAAATAAATGTAGGGGTTTTCCGAGAGACTCTCAAATATTTGCTCCAAAAAGTTCTTTTGGGTCTGATAGAGGTATTTATCAAAAAAAAAATACTTTCCAATTGATTTGAATTTTGAATTATCAAAACTACTTAAAGTTATTATCACTTATTATTTTGATATTTTTATGACTTGTGTTTTTGTTCTGTTTTTTTTTGCACAATTTGATACAAATAAATGTTGCTTAAAACTAAAAATAGAAAATTTTCATTTTATTACAACTGTAATAGACTATTTTAATTCTTTTGTTTAAATCATAACCTATACAAAAATTAAATAAACTAAATAAAATAACCTTACTAATTTTACACTGAGGTTAGTAATATATAGTAATATATACTAACAAATTTTCCGAAACAGTTCCTAGTTTTTAATCGAACATATAATAATTAAACAGCATATTATAAAATATCTTTCATTGTTTATTACATGGCAACTTTATGTAAAAATTTAAGTAAAATAAAACAAATCAGTACTTTAGTATTACAGAGTGAAAATGTCTTAATTACAAAAAATAAAAGGTTTTGATCACCGGCCATCACTAGCCCCAACCGCGTGTAAAACCCCACTTAGCGGATCAAGTTATTCTCAAAGTTACCCGAAAGCTGTTTACTATCCTGGACAACAAGTAGTAATAGCTCATCCGATGAAGGTAGTTTACTCATTAATATTTAAACCATAGTTTAAAAAGTACATCTCAATTAACTTTATTTTTTACATTCTTCTGTCAAGTTATTTAACCCGCTTTATGAAAGTTACTAAAAAAAACCTAGAACAAAGTTGAACTAAATTATTATAACTGTTAAAATTTATGGTTATAATAAAAAACTGTGTCGAGCTGTTTAATAAAAACTAACTTTTGTGAAAAACTGCTTTAATAACAAATGATTAAGTGTAAAAGGTTTAATGGAATTAAACATTTTTACAAACTCCGTTTTTTTATTTTCACAGCACATCAATGTTAGTAATAAAAATGTATAACAGTAAAATGTGTTGTATATTTTATCACAAGAATATTTCACCACCTAAAACATTTCTAGTATAAGTTTAAAAAGTATTCATATAGACAACTATGTTTTTTGAATACGGTTTGAAAATACA
This sequence comes from Thalia democratica, assembly GCF_965202585.1. Classification (NCBI taxonomy): domain Eukaryota; kingdom Metazoa; phylum Chordata; class Thaliacea; order Salpida; family Salpidae; genus Thalia; species Thalia democratica. The sequence continues at coordinate 43,860,262 of NC_139166.1, read as the reverse complement.
ACATTTTTAGCTGTATAAATACTTTAAAAAAATAAAATTGCGTTAAACCAAAAATATATATCCAAAAGATAAGGTCAATCACTTAAGATAGCTATTTTTTATATGTTTTTAAAGTTTAAGAACTATGTTTATAATGAACAATTTGAATATTAAAGTTTTCTAAAAATAAAGGATATTTGAAAATAAAATTAGATGCTGTCATAAATTTAAATCAAAAAATAATGACTAACATGAAAAACTAACATTGAAAAATAACAAACAACAAATACCTTTTGTATTGCTTATTGAACGATAGAAAAAGGCTCAAAAAGTTTGGTCCAAGGACCTGGTGCACGAAAAAACCCTTGGTTATCGAGTCATACACCATAACAGTTTAACGTCATGTCATGTAAACCATGTTTTAGACTCATGGGATTTGTGGGAGAAGAGGATTTACGCCAGACAATGGTAATGCAATTTACCACGGAAGAAAAGGAACCGACACTAATGAGCCTCTTGCACACTACAAACAGTTTCCCGTGTCTGACTTGGGAAGATCTGTGAACATTCGTGATCACACTAAATACCCAAAACCAGGATATATGAATGCTCCTGCTTTTTGCGAGGATCGAGGAAACTCAATGGGAACTTACAGCTTTAATATTCCCGACAATTTTGAGCAAGGTACTTATACTAACTATGTGCACATTGGTAATGTTTAAAAAATTTCATTGTCAACATAAAACATATTATGCCACAGTTTTATTACCAGTTGTTTTTATTTTTAAACTTTATCACCAGGTGAGTATACTTTTGTGTGGGAATGGGAATTTAACAGAGGCGAGCTCTACTCAACATGCTTTGACGTCATAATAGCAAGAAACAAAATTGAAAGAGATTTTACTTTAATTGTATGTTTTATTGGTTGTAACTCAATAAAAAAATTATTAAATTAAATAACAAAAGTATTTTTATAACTTTGTCTAATCTAATGCATACTTTCTAGTTTTATTAATACTTGCTGAAAGTATTCTTAACAACTAAAAACTAGCAATATGTATTATATGTCACTAGTAACGCATTATGATATGCCTTAAACTTTGATAGAACAACAGTTTTAGTGATCTATCTGTTCCCTGTGGAGGAATTTTATCAAATTTAAAAGCAGGTAGCAAAGTAGGATGTAATGAACCAAATCCTGAACCTCCTGTAACATTCATACCACTAACAACAACATCTATGATGTAAGTTTAATTTTAAAAAAATAAATAAATTTTAATCAGGCTTAGTAAAATATTGTGGTGGATACAAACGTAAAAAATAATAATTACACGGATGAATTAACTTCTGTAGAACTTTCTTATTGTGCTACAAATTAATATTTTAAACTAAAATTATACTTTAGATAATAGCTTACAATTTAATAGGTATACTACTGGTACTGAAACTAAACTGATAAGCTCGTCTTTTATTTTAATAAACATTTTTATTTCAGGCAACAAACATCTGGTAACAAGGCTGTTGTAAACGTTCATTTTGTTGTAAATGGGGAGATAGATTTTAATCAGTCAAGTAAAAACATAAATCAAAGGCTTACCAGAGTAACTTTTAATTGTAAAGCAGAGGCTAGAGTTAGTTTTTTTGCAAATTTTACACTTTTATATTATCTTAACTTTAAGTCTAAAGTATTTAAACCTTTAATTTAAGTTAGTATAAAATTTTAAAAGGTTTAGAATTTACATTTTTCGAACTCATAAAAGCTAACCTTAAATTAAAAAAAAATATAAATTTAAAGAGAATAAAAGTTAATATTAACACTTTAGCCTTAAATATGTATTTAACTTTTCAGTTTTGGAATGCAAGAGTAGTTGGTACAAATAATGTATCTAAAGATACTTATGAAGTACTACAAGGATCTTCTGAAATTCAAATAAGAAACATTTTCTTTTCGGCTTTTTTACTTGAAGATTGTAATGCAAAAAGTGACTTTGTTACTGTAGTTAGGTTGTAAAAGTTTAATCTGATTGAAAAAGTGTTTTTGATTTTGGATTATATGTCATTCTTCATTTTTTATAATCATTATTTACTAAACCAAATAAATTCTGAATAAAACTGTGTTAACAAGTATTTTATTAAGTATAAAACTGTTATTTTGCAAGGAGTTACAACAAATACTTTATCTAATTGCTTTGAGAAAAATGGAAGTTAATGAACCAACAAAAACGATTTTTAACATATTGAAACTAACTTAAATTTTTCTCGTAACGACACTAATAAAAGTATTTCTTAATCAAGCTTTAATGTTTTCACCAAAAAAATAAAGCAATTGAATATGTTTGCACAGTAAAATTTTTATTTAGATTTTACAAATGCTTATACATTTCAAATCGATATATTTGTTAATTGATGAACATATTTTGCTTACTATAACATCTATAAAAACAGCTAATTCAAAATGAAAATTTATGAGTAACTTGCAAATTTTGTAGTAAAAAAAAATTAGCTTTGATCAAAAGTATGTATTGTTGTATAAACATCTTATGGCTGAATTTTTTGTTTCAATAGCATTTTCCAAATAGTCTAAACGTGCGTATGTTATCGACAAAGCTACTTCTCATTCTTTCATACATTTATCGTAACAGACTCCATAGATATTAACAATTTGTTGACAGCTATAACTCGCTAGTCTTATACATTATTTGCGAATAAATGTTTGGTTTATTATAGATAATTAAATATGAAATATAAAACATTCATTAGTATAAAAATATTATTTTGCCTCATCGAAGAAATATTAGCTGTTAGTTATAAGAGTTTGTCGCTAAATTTTTAAGCTAAATTATTTAAAAAAAATGTTAATTTTTAGTCTAACATTATGTCAAAGTTTAGAACATTTTAAAACTTAACACAAGAGAACATCCTAAATGCCTAAACTCGCTTTATTTAATTGACACAAAATCACTGCTAAAATCTGTATTAACATCTGGTTGCACACGGGACACTTTTTGTGGTCCCTGAACCAATTATTCGCGCGAACCCTGCACAGTCTAATCAGAACATTCCCACGCCGACTTCCAGGTCTTCAAAGCGAACTGCTCACCTTCAAGCGACACGTCGGCGGCGAAATGCTGGAACATGACGATCCATTTCATTAAAAGCCGGGAAAAAAATATATTTTAAAGTTTGTGTTTAGATGTTTATTTATAATTTTAGTAATGTAAATCTAAACTTCTAGCAGCAGAAATTCATTTAAAATGTACTTTATAAACTACAGTCATTTTTTCTGTAGATTACCAAGTTTTTTTTTCCAGTAAACTTTTAAATTACTAACTTTTGCCACCATTACTATAACAACTAATCATGTTGTCTATTGAAACTATCTTATAAAGTATCTGCTAAGTCTTAAGTATAAAAACAAACTGGTTAATAAAAAACTATATTGAAAAACACTTCATTATTTTAAGACTATGGTTCGAGTTGTTAAGTTGATAACTAGAGTTATCAGTTTCAGAGAAGGAGAGTAAACATTGGTTTTTACTTCATCAAAAACTTGTTTTTTTAGATTTTTTTCTTCATTTTTATAAATAAATGTTAAACGATGAAGTTATGTAGAGATAATATAGTATTATTAAACACAAAAATTTGTTAAAAAAAAAAATATATATATGAGTTCTAATAAACAATTAAAAAATTTATGCAGCTATCATTTGCTTAATTTCTAACAAGTGTTAGAAAGTATTATTATTAAAAAAAATTCATTAAAATGGTTCAAAACAGTGTATGCCAAGCTGTTTAAAAAAGGTTATGTGTTTACAAACCAGTTGGCGATAGTTTTTATTTGTATTTATTAACTGTTCCGTAAAAATTGAAAACTAAACTATGTTAACAAGCTTGAAATAAAAACTAACACTAGTTAAATTCGAATACTTATGGTTAAAACGAGTTAGTAACGTTTATTAATTTAAAGACATAAATAAAGCTATTAAGAATAAAAAACTTACTAAACAAATTACCTTCATGCCTTTTTATAAATTAGGTTCAAATTACGCAAAAGCTTATATATAAATACAAAAAAGAATATAAATAGAAACCAAGGTGTAATTTCTTTTTCAACTTGCTGTAATTATTGATGCTAATAAAATCCATTACCAATAAACTAATAGTAAAAGCGATCAACTTAAAAAGCTGAGAAGGTGTTTGAATAGAGTGGGTGTCACTTTGCACATCCTCACCTTAATCATGACTCAGACCCTAACCTCATGCCAAAAAAAAAAGACGCCGTGAAAAAAGATTTACTCTTGCAAAACTGACACCCTCTCAAGCGACAGTAACTAAAAAAAATTAAATATGAAATAATTTAACTATACGCTAACAGCACAAAAAAGTTTGATAACGTTTCAATTTTTACAGTGATTTAATACTTATAATTTTAATTGGGTCAAGTGTAGAATAATTCAAAAATTTATTCAAATTACAAATTTTATTAGCCTTGACAATTTTCTCAAGTTTGCATGTGCTTCAAACGATGTGTGAGTTTTTCAGTTCTCCGATATAGTGAATTATATTACAGTTTCCTTTAAATTCAGCATTGTTATGTTTTAGTTTTCAGTTATATTTTTCTGTCATTTTCGTATGATATTGGGTATGAAAGTAAAATTAGAAACGAACTTTAAAAAAAAAATCTACTTGCTCGTTAACTGTTTAATAAAAAATTTAACTATAAAAAGAAATTATAACATTTGAAAACACTAAATCAATCATCATAAGTTAGAGAACATTAATAATTTTGTGATTTTTTTTGCTTTGATAAAAAGTTGATCTAACGGTTAATATTTAGATAATATTTAAGTATTTAAGTAGTTTAACAGTTTATCTTCCCATACTAGATTTCATACATATATTATATTAGTAAACCATACAATACGAAAAAAAGACAAAAATTTAATTATATGTTTGCACTATTTATAAGCACCCTATAAAAACGTAATTTAGAAAATGTAAGGGTATGTCTATAAAAAAAAAGGAGTATCATATTTTGATTAAAAAAATAAGTAACACAAAATAAAAATAAGTATTTTAACATAAAAATAAATGAAACTAATAAGTTTAACTAAACGTAGATACTAAAATTAATTGTACTACTACATTATTAGGTTTTTCTTTACATTTTTATTTACTACATACATTAAAAATAAGTTTAAAAAGTCTACATAAGCTACTTTGTTGAAGTTAGTGTATTTATTTTCAATAAATAAAAACTTAAATAAATTATAACTTTATCTTTAATGTTATAAGAGAGTCAGAAAGTTTCAGTTTCATGCGATCATTGCCTTTCTGGCAGCTCTGTGCATATTTGGATCAAGCTTCCAAATTTTGTGCTGTCCTTTCACTGGCATTTTCAACTTTAACTCTTGAGGATTCTTGCAGACGAAAACATAAGGAGACTCGCTCATTCCATCAGTATATTTTTCTCGATATTCTTCTTGCGATATTACCTCTTCAATGTCTACATACCCAAGTAAACATCCTGTAACCAACATGAATGTTAATAAAAGCTTTGAAGAGATTTAAAAAAATAACTAAGAAGAAATGTGGTGATAGACTAAAACTTGTCATTAGAAATTTACTTCATTTTTATTCACACTTGAACTTCAAACAGCAAGATAATTACGTCATAAAACTATGTAACAAAAAACTTTTTGAACTTTAATCTTCAACACTCAAAGTAAAACCTTTATTGATTACAAACTTTATGTATATTATAACATATTTTATTTTTTTGCAACTATCTTCCATGTGAGTTCGGTTTATTAATATTTTTATTTATTATTTCATAATCTATAATGTGTATAAGATTCTTAAAATGATAATATAAGTACTACTAAAAGTAAAAATCTAAGACATAAACATACTGTTTTTGTTTTTTTTACTTTTATACATTTTTTAATTCTTACTTAAGTTTAGTATTATTAAGTTTTGCTTTTATATAACCTACTTTAGTACTAACATTTCATACTTCACAGTAAAAATTATTGCAGTGGTAGAAAACAAATTTTAGTTTTCAATATTAGTTTATTAAACAAAAAGTTTTTCAATACTTGTTGTTTTTTATTTTGTTTTACTTATTATTTTTTATATACCTTCGAATTATTTGTTTAAAAAATTTTTAGCAGAATTGTTTTTTCAACTGATCATCTCTTATACCTTTATATAAGAGTAAAACATTGTTTTGTTTATAATAAACTGTGAAAACAAAATATAACACAAAATGCCACCTGTTGGATATGAGTTTGGTAGATTAGAAGGAATAGATCCGCCGGTGTTTGAAATATGACGAATGTGGTCATCAACAACCATCTGAATTTCGTTTTGCTGCACAATTTTTGCAGTCGAAGCAATCCATAACCGTCCTCGATGACTTGAGTACCTGATTTATATATTCATGTTGTTGTATAAAAATATGTTGTTAAAAAATTGAAAGAATACCAACACATTAAGTAGCTTTAAGAACACTAGAAAAGCAGCTTAAGCGATTCAGAAAACTTAAACTAAAACTTAAAAAAAAACCCTCTAATAATAAATTAGAGTCTGTTATAAAATTTAAAGGTTGTGAGTACCAAGTTGGACAATTTATTAAACGTTGGACGGCAACAGATAATGCTGACGTCATTGATCAAGTAAACGGTTGCTTCATGGTAAAACATCACAGACCGTTTGTAGACTGACGTTTAAAAGTTTTTTGGTTGAGACTAACTGACGTGATTCAAAAAGAACTAAACCGGGGTCTCAGTCTACCAAAGGCTTGTGGTCTGGTGATAGAATTGATATGATCAAAATTTATATTAATTTGAACTTGTCTCACGGCTTACGAGAGTCCAGGCTTCGGCTCTGTAGACTTTTGCCTTACTTATTGAGTTTAAATTAATATTAAAAAACCTGTACTGTTTAAGTAACTTCAACTAATTTACTTCATAAAGGTTACTCTAATTTTAAAAAAGTGATACATTAAAAGTTAATCGTTATTACAACTAAAATTTAATAAATCTTTAATCTTTAATTTTTTTTTTCTTAAACTGACGTTAAATACTATTGGTCGCACAAAGTAAAAACTTTATTGAAAATACTTCATACACTTGGCAAAAAAAGTTTTTTAATATAGTAAATTTCAGTAGTCTTTCAAGTTATATTTAATAAAATAAATTTGCCAAATGTTTGTACTAGCATAATCTTATTGATTACACCTACTGTCGCTTTTATTTCATATTACCATCTAAAATATGGCCTCTTAAACATAAAAAAAAAATTAGTCTCTCAACATATTTAAAAAGTGTGTAAAAAAATATCGTAATCCTTTTTGGGACATTAGTTGATGTTCAAAGTAGGCAAAAAATGACAGAAGCTTTTAATTGAATTTTAATTGACACATTGTTACATAAAAGGTTCTTTTTAAAAAGACAAAATTACTTTAAATTAAGATGATTATTACACAAAATATTTTTCTAATTTAATTTAACAAAAGCTTTCAAACCAGCTCCTTCCTTCATGAATTTTTATTCCAGCAACAAGCAAGGTAGCCCATGGTTGATGCATGCTTAGACACAAACCGTGATCAGATAACAACATGAGATCATCGTCTTGAAGTCTATTGCTAGTCTGCTTCGATGATTTTATCTGAAATATTGAATTAATGCGTTTAAAATTTGAAAGGTAACTATAATTTTGAAATAAAACACTTTTTGATTTAAGTTTCAACGGTCAACATTTGTATAATAGGATTTATATTATAACTTTATTAAATAAATACATAAACACATTAAATGAATATTTAATTAATCCTATAATTTTTTTTTCTAGCAATTAACATATATTTTCTGCTACTCTTTCTCAAATACTGTAGATTTCAGTTACATACAAAACAATTTAATAAATAGCTTACAATTACTGTCTGTTTTTAAGCATAAAGTTTAGAATTGTAAACGATCTATTAAAAAAAAAATTTCTTTATCAGCTTAATAGTCTAGCAGAACAATAGCTTCAAAAAGTTTTAACAAGAAAGTTATAAAATAATTTTAGCTTTGAAACTAATTATTCTATTCGTATCACGTTAAAACTGAACAATTTAATTACATTTTGATGACTTTTTGTACAAGTATATAAAGTTTCAATATATTAATATTTCCAAATAAAGTAAATCAAAACTAGCGATCTACTAGATCCAAGACCCGGCCGGATCCAGCTGTTGTTAGCTTGGATCAGAATCCGGCTAGATCTTTTAAAGATCCGGATCCCGTCAGATCTTAGCTGAGAATTGGCCGGATCCGGATTCAGTTTATTTATCTTTCCGCGATCAGCTTCTGTCAGTTTTACACTTATTATTGTATTTTTGCTTAAAAACTTTTGGTTATGCTTAACTTTAGGTGGCACCAATATCAAGCTGATATTATAATACATTCGATGACTTATTTAACCATTATTTTCGGCTAAAATACCGATACTTTGTTTCAAACAAGTTAAATAAATACACAGTAAGAACTAAATTAATTTATTAAAAAATCAAATATCTAATCAATTATATTTTAAAATATCATAAACAATATTAATTATTGAATTGATAAAATCCCTTTATAATGTAAAATAAAAGGGATTAAATATTTAAGTTTTATTAGTTTATGATTAATTAGCTAAAATTTATTCATGTATTTATAGAAGATAAATTTTTAGCCTAAAACTATGGTTAAATAAAACATCATATGTATTATAATTTCAGCTTAATATTGGTGCTCACCTAAAGTTAAGCATAACCAAACTTTAATTCAATAGAAATCTTTACTGCTCTTTAGCGCCTTTTAAATTTCGAAGAAATCAATTAATATTGTTGTTGCACAGTTTCAGAATTATTTATTTATAAGCATTTATTTTGCAATTATTTTAAAGAAGAATAAATATATTTCAAAGATTTGTGTAAATAAAAAAAGGACTTATAACATTAAGAATACTTTTGAAATTAAGGACTGTGAAATTTGTACAAGTTTTTTAATTACTGATTTTATTAAGAAAACAAAAGAAAGATTTTTAACATTTAAATGTATAATTTCTAATTTTAACTTGACCTTAAAATTTTGGCTTTGAAAAGACTACAAAAATTAAAAAGAAGTTTCCAGTACTACGTGGTTTATAATAAATTTGATTTAATTATAATGCAATAGCTGTAAAATAGCAAATTTTTAGCCACATAATTGAACTACTTAAACCTTTTTACATTGTAAAGCAGCAGTGTACTAGAATTAACACATTGCTGTCAAGTGTATTTTCGCATGCAGAAGTACTATTCTTTTAGGTTTAAAGCGTATAATCCACCAGATCTAAGTGGTTCTACAACCTTAGCAATGTGGTAGAAAATATAAATTTTGAAAGAGGTTGTATTTAACAAAGAAAAGCTCAGACTGAAACCTTCATGGTAACAGCTTGTTGTTAGTCACAACAGCTGTTGATCCACGGTATCGACTTTACTTTTTCCAACAGGAGATTGAAAGGCTGTTGAAATTAGAAGTAAAACAGCATAATTGTTGTGAGACTGGTCAAAGTAGTCACATTCCTCTCGTACCGCCTAATAACCTTAAACTCAATTATCTACAAATGGTGTTCCCAATGATTTTTTATCGTTCTACTCCATGTTTGAAACATAAACAAGTACAGCAACTCACAAAAGCGAGCAACAAGATTCATTTGATCAACATATTATGACAGAAATTATGGTTTTTTTTGCTGAAGAGACTTACTTAGATAATTTAAGAAGCTGAAGTCTTATGTTTGTGGAAGAGAAACAAGAAAATATACACATCTTGCCAGGTTTGCAAGAAGGTATCTTTCGGCACCACTATATTCTGTTTATTTTGAAAGGTTATTTTCAGAAGCTGGTAATTTGTACGAAAAAAAGCGAAATCGATTGCCTCCGAAAACAGGCAAAAAAATTTATTTCTTCATCACAACTTGAAAATAAAAAGGATAGGTTTCTTTGTAGCTTAATGGCGTTGATATAAGTAAATGTTATTTACTAAATTACTTATTTTTATATATCTAAATAGTTATTAAAGAAGTTAATCTCCATCCTTTAATTCGAAATTTTGTATATAAATATTTAATTTAAGTTCATCACAAATAAAAAATTAGAGTTAAATTCAAGGTACAAAATTCAAGTTTAATTGTATAAGTAACTTGAAATCATGTCTTAAAATTTAAACCTTCGGATAGATAGAATATCTTTGTCTTGTTTGTACGATGTTTCTTTGTAAGTATTCAAAATAAAACTGTTTAATAGTAACAGTGTGTTTCTTCTTTAAAAATATATATGATTAAACATTTTTACTGAACTGGTGATATTATAAAAACTAATTTTTCTAAGTTTGTTCTCTATTATCTTAAAATAAAGCTTGAAATATTTAGGATCCAGATCCTAATTATTAAAAAAAGAGTCGGACCCAACTAGATCTTAAACTTAAAAATAGATCCGGACCAGGGAGATCACTAATTAAAGTTATACTCGTTTTATAACCATTATCAAGCATTATACAATTTCAAATTTATGTTTGAATTTTAAGTAGAGCTTATAAAAAAATTATAACGCTATAATCAAAACTTATATTTTTATACAGTTAAATTACAATACAGTTAAATATTTAGTTTAACAAATAAACTTCAAAAACATTTATAGTTTTTGTAACCTTACATATAAGTATAAATTATTTTTAAGTTTATAGTTTATCAGTATCTCCACTAATGAAAATAAAAATTAAGAGATAATTCAATTTGATAATATCTTGAAAATAATTTATTTTTACAATTTAACAATTAAGAAAATTGTTTATATCTTCTCTGTAACATTTTTTAAGGATTTAATTAAAATTCAGTGATAAGCTTTTAAGTTAAAGGTTTAAGTTTAAAAATAAACTATTTTAAGTAAGTGTTTACTTCAGAAAATAAACGGTGTAGAAGTTAGTGTTATTAAACATCTAAAAAATATTTCACTTTTTTAAAAGAGCTGAAGTAAACACTTGCCAAAAATTTTATTGCATTAATTTGAAACAGATAGTACATGAAAAGCTTTTTTTCATGACATGTAAATATCAGTTTTATCAGGAGTTTCAATAGAAAAAATCTTGAGACTAGTGCATATTTTATTAAAATATTACCATAAGGTTGGCTTTCTTTTAGTTTTACAATAGAGTACTTAACACTTCTATTAAAAAATTAATATTTAAAAAAACTACCGTTTTAATCTTCACTGTGGAAATTTCAGTCGGTTCAGTTTGAACATACTGAACGCTCATACCATCATATCGAGGTCTAACAAGATCCGGCAAGTCGCGCAATGCCGAGTCGTCTATTTTGATCGATCCAAAATTAGCCTCCATTATCTCTGTGTCTAACGTTGCATCTACTTCTTCTTCTTTTGTTTCAATGATTTGCCTTCCAGCAAAGTCCAGAGTGAACTGTAAACGCATGAAATGTTTAAAAAGTTTAATCTATAAGGCAGTAGGATTTATAGTTATTAAAAACAAATGGTTTTTTTTACATCAATAAAACAAACTTACAAAGTATTTTAATGCAAATAATCTCGAACAGGAAACATAAAGAAAATTATTTTTGTTTTGACTATTTATTCTTAAGTCCTTCAAAAGTTATCTAAAATTAAGTACTAAAAGATTAGTTTTTATATTTTTATGTATAACAAATTTAGTGAAATCAAGAACGAATTACTAAGGCTAGAATTTTTTTTAAATATACAGGTTTAAGTTGGTATTTATGTGTTTTAGAATTTTTAAAGTATATCATTGAAGGGTAAGTTTAAACATTTATCAAGTACTGTAATATTTAAAATTTTATCATCTCAATATTTGATTAACAGGGTTGGTGTGCAAATTTAAAAAAAATTTAGCCAGATATTTCACAATTTTGACCGATTTAGCCTGATGTTCACCTTCCTCTTATGTATTTGTTTTGAGTACGCACTTCTCATTAAATACGCATTTTGAGTGCACATTTCTAGTATGCATGTTTTGAAAAGTACGCATTCATGTTACGAACTTTCATTAAGTAAACATTTTAGTACGCATCTTTTATTATTTACAAATTTTTGACCCAAGATAAAAAATTTCTGTCAGTATTCTTTTTTATTAAGACTAAAAATTCTTAGTTACAAACTCTCTATTAAGTAGCTGCTGTGTTCAGAATGAGTTAGTCTTGTTAATAAGATCAATAACTTTCAATAAACAACAGTAAAACATATTATTAATTGGCTGCTATGAGTTTTAGTCTAAAATGTATTTGGTATTGAGTTTCTAATTTAGGAATATTACAGTTAAACTATCTAAGCTTTAAAAACACTACTTATGTAAACAAATTCAAACCTACAGCTAAGTTGTTTTAATTTAACTGTTAGGTTACATTTTTATGTAAATTAGGTCAATTCAAATTCCTACAATTCAAACTCTTAAATTTTGTTTAAATAAGCTATATCTCTAAATATAAACTAAAGTTGAGAAAGATAAAAATAAGTACCTAGATCTGACTAAAAAGAATATGATTATGAAAAAAAAAACATGAAACAATTTAAAATAAAAATTTTATTTGGAGAATACTAAAAATATTTTTTTGTTTTTAAGTTTTCAAATTTTATCTTAACAAATAGTTTGAATTTAAAAAACATAAAAAATTCACACATAGGTCTGATTATTATAATCATGATGGTAAAAAAAATCTAAAAATAATAATATTAGAATAAGTAAATGAGTTTTGCTTTAAAAACAGACTTTAAATAGTCGGAATTTGAATTGTCTGAATATGACGACGTGCACCCCAACTGTAATGTTTTTCTTAGTAATAATTCTTATAATTCTTAATAAACTTACAAAATTATGACGTATATAATCTACTCAAAACAAGATAAAAAAGATACCTTAATTTCTATTAGAAATTCATAAAGTTTCAAGCATTTGTTTTAACAAATACTGACTGACTTTGTCTTTAACAACTAAATTTATATTTAGAAATAAATTCACATCTCAATTTGATCTTAAAAAAAAAATTCTCAATTTTTCTTAATCAAGAATTTTCAAGCATTTGAACTAAGAAAAACTTCGATTCACACATTTTTAAATTAAAAAAAATGATTTAGCCTGATGTGTTTCAACTTTTTCCAAAAAAACTTATTTAGCTTGTTTTAGCCTGATGCGCACGAACCCTGAATTAACTTAATCTTTTAGTTTTATAAGAGCTTTTTATTTTTTGTTAGTTAATAAGTTACTTCAGAACTGATAGTTTAAGAAAAAACTCACATTAACACTCAACAGAGATAAAAATATACTAAACAAAACAAACTTGAAGATCAAGTAAGATCGTCATATGAAGTTAATTATTAATAGCAACTTTTTTTTTCAAGTTTTCCTTGTTTGGATTTTTAAGATTTACCGCTCAATTACGTTATCTCTGGTACGGCGTAATTAGTAGTAAATTTTGTAAACTAAAATTATGAAAAAATTCGAGGCAATGGTATAGAATACAAAAAAGTTTTCTCAAAAGTCGAAAACACTCAAGGACTTTTCAATTATTTCCTTCAAGTTTAAGTGATATTCCATGAATTTTGTTGAAGTTTCAAGGATACTCTATAAAATATCCAGTATGATCTTCCACGCTTTTTTGCAGCATTTATAAACATTAAAATCTTAAATATATTTTTTACAAATAAGGTAGACATTTACAAATGATTTCTTTTTTAGTTTTTTCTTAGATATATACAAGTTAACCACGAACGAATGATAAAAGCAATATTTTGAACAAAAGCAATATATCCTACTTTTTTGTTTCTTCTTGACCCATACTTGCTTTCAAATATATCTTTTTGCTTCTTAGTAAGCAGTTTTTTTTCTTTCTCAGATAACCACACGTTAGAATCAACATTGTAGTAGTCTGATTCGTCATCAATGACTTTCGTGTGTCTTTTGTGCATTCTGTCATAATCAAGCAGTCTTTGTTTATACTGCTGTGCTTTTTCAAGTGCCTGGGCTGGTTTGTGATCACTGATGTCTGCAAAATCAGTTTTTATAATTTTTAAATATTAACAAACTTTAGCAAATTAAAATGCTATAATAAATGTAACAAGTTATACGTTGGACAAACAGTGTATAGTTTTTCAAAAACTTGGAACACCCTTACCCATAGAAATATTTAAGAAAACTGTATAATTTAGACAAGTTATGAATTAAAGGACTAATATGCAATAATTGTTAAATATAAAAAGTTTCATAAATAAAACAAGCCAAAAATAATAGAAGATGCATTCAAAGTGCAGTTTTAAGAAACACCTGTATAAACTATTCAGATTATAATGCCTAATGGTGGTTTAAAAAATGAACCAAAAATAAGTTAAATCAAGGTAATCAAAAAAAATTACTAAAATACAATAGTTTAAACAAAAATTCAAAAATGACATACAAAATTTGTATCAAGTTCTAGTTAATGGAATTTTTACTGTGTTAATAACTGTTATTTATAGTTGCTCTTAGTTACATTTCACTACAAGAAAACTGTTGGTGTTTTTCTAAATTAAATTTTCAATATCAATAAGATTTGAATTACAGTCTTTTATTAAATTTATTTACAAATTAAAGTTAGAACTTTTTTAAGTCCTATTTAAATAAAGATGCGCAAATTAAATATTCTATTTACAACTAGGTTTCGGTGACAAAAAAATTGCGACCTTTTCAAGTAAAATAAAATAGTTAACTGTAAATTAAATCCTATTTAAAAATAATTTAATAAAAATATTTTTAAATAAACATTATATAAACATGTATTTTTTCAGTAGAATTGATTATGTTGTAATAGACTAAATATTTTTTAAATATTTAGTTTTTTAAATTGAGACAGTTTTTTAAATCGCTTTGTAATCAGAACTATTATCATATACATAAACTTAAAATAGAAGAAAATAGCTATTTGTAAATAACAAAAAAATGAAACTTTCTGCTTAATTGAAATACGTTTATTTATTTATTTTAATTAATTAATTAATAATTAATTAATTTTAATTATGTAGCTTTTAACTACAAGTTTTATGAACCATTTATGTAAAAAGAAACATACACTGATTATACAAACATTACAGTAACTTATATAAGCAGATATTCTTTTTTAATTAATAAAAACGAAATGTATTCGAACTTTCTTTTGTTATCTTACAACTTACACATATATTTGAAATTAACTTAAACTGAAACTATTAATGATTTGGAAAGGTCTAGTTTAGTTTTTTTTTTTATTAAAAGCTATTTTTTTAATTTTCTAGTTTTAAATAATAAGTATACTGCAGCAAATACATAGAAGGAGTATATGGAACATTTAAAAATATAAATTAAACTGTATTATTGGAGATTTTCGTAATAGATTTACAAAAGTTTATACAATGTTAAAAAATATATAAAACAGTAAAAACTTAAATACAGATTCATATACTAAATAATAACATAAAATAAGATTGATCTCTGATTGAAAACTTACTAGGAATACTCATCAGCTTTTGTTCTAGTTTTTCGCTTTTGCGAGAATTTCTAGAAAGTATTTCTTTTTCTTCTTTTGAGCAAACCAATTTACCACAAAACAGACATGGTCCAGACCCTTCCTGAGCACAAACAACTCTTCCACAACTTAAACAGTTGTTTACTAATCTGTAAAAGTAATTCAATTTTTTGTATCACTACATACACACGCAACACATTTTTAATGGACATTGTAAAAAATAATGACATTTTAATAACTTATTTGTATTTTACAATAAGAATTGTTACTAACTAAATGGGTATTTAAATTTAAATCAAAATTTAAGTAAAAACCATTAGTGCTTAAAACAAAACTTTATAAATATAAAAAATAAGGTTTTAAAGACAGTGTTGTATTAATTACCTAATATAAGGTTGCCATTCTCAATCATCAATATTAAAAATAAAAATTGGCGCAACTATCTTTAAGCCAGTATACGTTGTGCAAAGTAGTGTGCATATAATAGTTTTAAGTTTGTATATTAATATTTTTGAGGTAAAAAATATGTATAAACTTATGCATACTCAGTCTGTTTTATTTTTTAAACTATCTTTCAAAACTATTAAAAGCTTTAATATGTCATGCAACAAAAAAAATTTAAAAATAATATGTGGTAATAATAAAATTTCAATTATTTACTATGGAGTATGCCTATGAAACTTATCAGTTATTTACTCTGCTTAACATTTTAATTATTCACTGTGAAGTGTGCACAGCTTTTTTAAGATGTTATGAACTATCTTTTGGTTTTTGGATACTTGTAACTTTTTAAACACTAAGAGCAGGACTGTAAATATATACAGTATAAATATAAATATACAAATATAGAATATATAGTATTTAGCTATTTGTATTAGCACAAGCAATACAAGCTGTTCAATTGTATAACAATAAGTAGTAAAAATTAATTTCAAACTTGTGCTTTTGAGCTTGACATTCACACATATGTCTGCCAGGTAAAAGAACTGCTTTAGAATGAAGTTCTCCATCTTTTCCATATAATGAAACATAACTTTGCTTTTTCTTAGCTTTTTTTTGAGTAGTTGTTTGAGTTTTATTTTTATTTTCGAGGTTCTGTGACTGATTAGAACTTTTTGATTTAACTTGTGATAAAGAATTAGACTGATCTGCCAAGGTTCTTCCAAATCGTACAAACTGGTCTTTTAGCTCCTTAAAAAACCTAGAAAGTTTTATATTTAACTTTTTAATACCAACTATATAAAATGTTCTTAAGTTTCTAGTCAGCTTTATAAAAATTGTTTGACAAAAAACTAACAAAAAAAAGAAGCTCTGAAATATAATTTTAAAATAAAACTCAGATTTCTAAATTTAATCATCAATTAAATGAAATGTGTCATTTACGTTTATTGTTATTTAAAAACATCATTACAATTTAAAACTTTATTATCAATCAATGAGAAAAAAACAAGTTGTTATAGTTCAAGTTGCTTTTTCTATTTCGGATTTTCATATATCAACTAATTATTTCACTTGTTTTTTTATACAACTCATTTTTGCTCAAATTTTACATTTGTGCTATGTTTGGGTAATGATTTAAACAAATTTACAAATATTCTTTTTTTTAAATCTTTTTTTGCCAGAATTATCAAATTAGTTTTTTTTTAGAAAGATTCGTTTGAAAGGGTTGCATTGAAAAGTTAAAAACAATTTTTTAAAAGTAAAAAAAAAGTTAAATATAATTTTATTTCAAAACTGCTGGCCAGACTCAAATTTCCATTTATCAAACACCTAAACATTAAAAACTTGTTTTGAACTTTTCAATGAATCCTTTTTAAAATAACTTTTCCAAATGAAGACTTTATAAAGCTTTATACTAAATTCATGAAAAAAAAACTTTTATACAGTTTCAAAAGGGCAGATATATAAAAAGAGATCTTATTTTAAGACAATTAAAAATCTAAAAAATAATCAGTTAAAATTATTGAGTTCTGTTGTACTTGACACAAACTTAGTACAACAACATGTTATAATACAAAGTTAAAAAGTACTATAAATTTTTTCAACTCTAAAAAAAAAATTATTTACATGAAAATTATAAATTTTTAATCAAATTTGAATTTTTAAAACTGATAATCTATTTATTTTAGTAAAACTTAATACTGTATTAAACTCTGGTAAAATTAACCTTATACACTATCTTCTTAATTTTATTTAAGTTTGGAACTCTTGTTGTTTGATTTAGTTAAATGCAAAATCTTTAAGATTTATGTACAGTAACATGTCACTTAGGTACGCATTTCTTAGGTATGCACTTTTTAGCCAAAAAATGGTATTTCTAAAGTGCATCTTAGTTATTTACTTAGAAATTTATAAACTCTAAATATAGTTTTACAAAACTATTATATTTAAGAATAAATTAGACAGTATTAAATCTAAAATAATTAAATTAAAAGGAACAAGAAAAAATTATTAAGTTAGAAATTGTATATTGTACCCTATACTTGAAACAAACATACTACAGTTTAATTATTAGACAAAAATAACAAACAGTGCTATTTAAATTTACATACCTCATGATTACAACATAAATGAAAAAACTATATGAAAATCTAAATTAAAATTTATATAAATGAAAATAGTGAACAGTGCAATTGACATTTATTTACCCCATGACTTAAAGATAAATGTAGAAAGCATATAATAAAGTGATACTAATGAAAATGAACATGTAATAGGCTAAATGTATGTTGACTAACATTTTTTTGGCACACACTGCCAAATGGGTAAGCAGTTTTGCTTTGTGTTCAAAGTGTGTACCTAAATAAAAGATTACTGTACTTCATTATAAAATAAATAAATATTATCAAAGAAAACCTTGTGTTTTTTTTTGTAAATTGTAAAAATCAAGGGAACTCAATTAAAGTCAAAGCAAGTGGGATCTCTGATAATGCGTGATAACTCTGGTCAAAAATATGTTTTTAAAGAAAACTTAACAAAATTCTTCAAAGTTCTTTAAACATTTTCTCATCCCTAATGTGAACCTCAACCTCTTAACCAAGTTATTGAACTATGGGTGATGTTGTTTTTGAATATTATATGTTTAGTAAGTTTATATAGAGCAAGGGATACAAATTTCATAAACATGGTCTGTACTTGTAATAAAAAGTTAACTTTTTTAAGTTAGTTTTAAAAGTTATTGTGTATAATGTTAGAACTATTGTTTTTTTTTTACCAAGCACAAAATATACTTAACTTGAACAAATCTAAACCTTTCTTTAGTAGTTTTTAACTTTTTAAACTGAGAATCAGAACATCCATACAAAATATCTTCAACAAAGCTGCTAACTTCCTCTACATCTTCAAGTGATGCAATATATTCAACAATATTTGAAAGCTCTTCTTTATCAATTTGTAACAAAGTTTTTAACTTTTCATTAATCCAACGAGTGAATGCAGTTTCCATGTTTAATTAATTAAGTAATTCTTTAAGTAATAATTGTTATTAATTGAAACATAAATAGCTAAGTCTTAATCTTGCAAGAATATATATCTGATAAATATTTTCTTAATCATTAGCAGTTTTAGTTTTTTTAGATCGGTGTAACAAACAAGCCAAAAAGGTCAAATTAACTTTTAATTTAAATAATTATTAGCTCTTATATGGAATTTTTAATTATGAACTATAAGCTTTTTTTTTATAATTTTTAAAGTTAAAGTCAATTTCGTAAAAAGTTTTCGATACAGATGTTTTTTTGAAAAATAAAATTACAAATTTAGCTAACTTTTTATTGTGAAAGCTAGTTTTCAGAAATTTTCCTTACTAATTAAAAGTATTTCACTTATTGGAATTAAAAAAACTCTTTAAAATAAGATCTAGGTGAGCCTTTAATAGACAACTGCTTCAATTTGAGATCTTTAAACAGATCCCTATTAAACAGTTTTTAAAGAGCTTTGTAAACAAAAGATTTAATTTAAACTAACTCTTGAGAAAAAAAATTGTGTAGTTGTACTTTTTTTTTTATACTTAGCTGTAAGTTATGTTTTTAGAAGTTACTTAATATTTAATAAAACTAAACTTAATATGTTTGTGTTGTTTTAATGTTTAAATGACCTTTAAGACATTAGTCATAAAAAGATATCATAGTAAATCAAAAGGCCACACTATAGCTGATTCCCATTTTCAAGCTTCATATTTTGATTTTTAATTTGTTTTTAGGTCAATATTTTATTTCCATGGTTTAATTTTTTTTTTTAATTATGGAAATTTTTGATAGAAAGTTTATTAGTTGAAAGCCTTAATTTTTTCTCAGACAAACGTATATTTCTTATTTGCTTTATATAATCATATTTATATAATCCTCAATTTAATAAAAAGAATTCTCATAAAAGGTATAAAAAAATAGATTGAGTTTCAAAAAACTGTTTGCTCATTCATGGTTGCCAAATGTTTTTTGAATTTTTCTCAAGGTTTTCTGATATTATTCCAGGTTTTTTAAAGTGTAAGTTTTATTATCAATTTTTAGTATAAAATAAAATCTAAGGTTATAAATGGAAATATTCAGTTAACATTGAAAAGTTACTGTAATGTGTTTTTATAATGAAAATTATAATAAAACAAATATTTATGTACATCTTTGTTTAATTACCAGGTTTTGGAGAGTGTGAGCTGACCTTGTGAAATGAGAACAAAACAGTAAATAACATTTAGAAAATGGCAGTAAAGTATAGAGAAATTTATAAACTAAAAAAAAATTATAACTTAGATTTTTCATACCTAGTCTAACTTTTGTCATTTTACATGTAAAAAATGTTTAAAATCACAATTTTTTAGTAACTTTGTTCAAAATTCCCTGTTTTTCATTTTTATTTCAAAATTTTTCAAATTGCAGTTATACTTTTTTTGATAAAATTGTCAAACTCAAGATATTTCTAATATTTTTGACAACAAAATTCAATTTTTAACTTTTAAGTTCTATTTAAATCTAAATTTAACAACTGATGAGCTTCTCTTTAATGAAACTTAGATTTATACTAAACTGTTAAAATAAAAAACATTGAATTTCTTTTTTCAAGTTTAAAACTTCAACTGTTTAAGTTTCAAACTTAAAATTTTATGTTTTTACACTCTTTTAATTTTTATCATAAACAATTGTTAAGGTAATTAAATATTGGTTCAGCACTAGGTAACATAAGTTAAATCAAAGGAAATCCACATTTATAATGATTCTATAATTCTATCAAAAAATGCTGTTTTTCAAGTGCTAGCTAGTGGTTTTTTGAAGTTTTGTCCAAGTTGGTTTAATTTCTTTAAGATTATCTAAATTCCATTAAAGTTTTCTGATTTTATGGTAATATAACAATTTTTTGCTGGCTCTTTAAAAAATAAAACTTAACATAACTTTTTTTTATTCAAAATCGACACTCTTTGAGGCAAAAAATGGGTTGAGTGACTATCACATCAACTAACCTGAGGTTATTAAAAACCATAAAAAATAATTTGAGTGTTTATCTCTAAATCAGTGTGCATTATGCGTAAGAAAATATTTATGGCAACAATTCAACGAATGGCTGCATAACAAATACTGTATTTTTTTAAACTTATGTTTCATAGTTTTCACAGGGTTCGAATGTTCAAGGCTTGATCAGGGCACTATGAAAATATACATAATCTAATGTACTTGCATTATTTGCAGTAAAACTTAGCACAATCTGTTTTGTCATCTAGTAATCAAGATTGATAGTGTTGATTTTTAATCCTTATTTGACAGAATCTAAATCCTAATCATATGGAAATTTTACTGTTTAATTTAAAATAGTTTACTTGACTATACAGCTCTAAAAACATATACCTTCATGTATATTTTCATTGAGCCAATGACACACATGTTTTTATAGCATGACATTCCCTTTTCTGAAAACTTTTTTATCTAACATACAATTTTATTTATCGTTGCATGCAGCATTTAATGTAGCAGGGCAGGGACGTAGCTATCTCGAAAAAGTTACAAATCTTGAAAATACAAAAAAAAAAAGCAGGAGGACGCATGATGACGTAATAGAGGGTACAGGGCAATTTACGGTTGGAATTTTTATGGGTATTAAGTTAAGGGCAAAATTTTGTGAGTAGAATTGCTGCAATCAAATCTGCCCATAACTTTGTAACGAACCACTAATTACATTTTACGTTTCGTTTTATTTCAGAAGAGTTAAAGTTTATAGAATTTTAATGTTTTAAGTGACGTCACCATTGGTATAGAGAATGGAAAATGAGAAAAAGAAGCGTGAAGTAAATTTGAAAGAAAGAGTTTAAAACTTAGCTTGCAGACGCGAGTCGGGCGGATTATTGCCGTGGAGAGAGAACGCACACAACGACGTGAAACGGCACAACGACGGAGAGACGAGTGAGCCGGCAAGGCGAATGAAGCTTTTTTAAGACTTTTGGTAACTAAACGAGGATAGGAAACTTTATCGTCGAGTCTATTTTCTGTCCATATCAGGAAAATGTTTAGTAGTTAGTTTATGTGCCTACTGGGCTCTTTAGAAGTCATTGGTATTTTAATTAACTGTACTTTCATTTATTTCACAGTGTGTTTATTAATCTTGTATATTTACATAAATCACGTGCACTAATATTATTATTGTAAGTTTTTTGTCATACGAAGGACCCAGGCATCAAAACCTAGGCCACTTATACAGAAAGACATACAACAAAAAGACAAAAATAAACCAAAAGCGTACATTAAAAAAGAAAAAAAAAAGAGTTTAACTAATTAAAGTTTAAAACTTAACATAAAAACACAATAATTATAACACAAAATTTATAATTCCGGTGCTTCCGAAAAGAGAACAACAATATCCTACTTTAACTTCACCCGAACAAATAGTCTCACTCCAAAACTGGTTTCACTTTCATTCGAAAAACTGGCTTCACATTATTTGAACAACTGGTTCAGCCTTCATTTGAGTAACTGGTTTAACTTTTATCCATACAACTTGTTTCACTTTTATTCGTATAACTAGAACCGCTTTTATCTGAACAACGTTTTTCACTTTTGTTAGGAGAGCCTGCTTCATATTTACTTTTAAATCTTTAATACTCAGATAACTCAGCGTTTGTTGGACTTTCGTAGTAGCTGATAAATGTTGAGAACACTGACTATAAACAAAACTTAAGAACCCAAGGCCCCAAGCACTTTAATAGGCCAATAAACTATGTATTAAGGAACAGGTTTTGTTATACACAGAGGAAAGGCGCCGCTAATAAAATAAAGCTATAGGTTAAACCAAATTAGAAAAATACAACCAGTGGTTAATGAAAAAATAACAACAAAAATAAAATTACTTATGAATTTTGCTGACAAAATATTTATTTAAATCAACCTTTTTTAACCTTAACCGAAAATGCTAAACTTTTTTACAAGAAACTGATTTGTTTGGAAGCTTCTTCCATAATTCAACTGAACGATAAAAAAAAGAATTATGCCAAACATTATTATTGAAATAATGTCTGCATGTAAATTTTCTGTTGTTACCTCTCAGTATATAAGTACATTTATGAGGTTTAAAAATAGACTGTAAATTAATTGTAGTTTCACTATTAATCAGTTTGAAAAAAGTAATTAAGTCAAACTCAATCCTTCTATACTCTAAAGACTTAATACTAAGTTTTGAGAGTCTATCAAAATAAGATGTGTATGAGATGTTGCAACGGTTGAAGACTATTCTTGTATATTTTCTTTGAATGGATTCAAGATGGTTAATATCTTTCTTCAGGTATGGAGACCAAATTGGTGTGTTGTATTCTAACTTAGGACGAATGTAAACGAGATAAAAAAAATTTAGAATGTTTATATCTGTAGATTTAAAACTCTTTAAAACTTGAAAAGAAATAGTTGATGCAATTTGATTAACGTAATTGATATGGTGGTTCCATTTTAGGTTTTCAGCAATAAAAATTCCCAGATCTTTAAACACTTTAGTTGAAGGTAACCTTATGTTGTTTATTCTAAATTCAGAAGTGATACTAGATGTATTTTTTTGAATGTTTAGAACCTGACATTTACTAGGATTTAAAACTAGTTTTCTTTCTTTTAGCCAATGATAAATTTTATCCAAATATTTTTGTAGAATTGTGTTAGAATGGCTAAAAATTTTTGTATCGTCTGCAAAGAGATTTATGTTGCTATCGACATCTACTTCTAAAGCTATATCATTGATATAAATTATAAATAAAAGTGGGCCAATAACCCCTCCTTGAGGCACTCCACTGAAAACAGGTAAAGACTCTGAAAAAGTTTTACCAATTACTACTTTTTGGGTTCTGTTTTCAAGAAACTCTTTGAACCAGCTAACTAAACTTTTATGAATTTTGTATTGAGTTAAAGTCTTTATTAGTTTAAAATGGGATACAGAGTCAAAAGCCTTTTGAATGTCTGTGTAAATAACTTTAGTTGACTTATTGCTTAGAAATGAAACCAACCATGACTGTAAGCAATTCAACAGTTGATAACTAGATGATCGATTAGGTAGAAAACCAAACTGTTTATGTGTAATTAGCTAATTTAAAAAAAAGTGATCAAGTATTTTTAGAGAAATTATATGTTCGAAAATTCTACAAAAACTGCTTGTCAAAGAAATGGGTCTGTAGTTTAAAGGGTTGTACTTACTACCTTTTTTGTGCACTGGTATGTCATATGAGACTTTCCACTGGTTTGGTACAGAGGATGTAGCTAGTGAACAATTAAAAATTAGTGAAATTGGAAGAATTAGGAAATAAATAGTACGTTTAATAAAATATGAAGGAATGTTTTCAGGCGTTCTGATTATTTTATCTTTTAAATGATTAACAGACTTAATTATTTCATCATTACTTATGAAGAAGTTTTTCATTTCCAAACACTTTTTACTAACAAGTTTGAAATTTTTGTCATCACTATCTTTAATAAAAACCTTTTGAAAGGACCTGTTAAAAAAAAAGGCTTTATCAAGTTCTGATATTATTGGAAAATTATTTTCATTAATTTATACAGGTAAAGAAGGTGTTAACTTGAGCTTTGATTTTACATAGCTGTAGAGTTTTTTCGAGTTTGTGTTTTGGCAAAAACGTTTTTCATGTTCTATGTTGAACACTTTCACTGCTTTTTCATATTTTTTTTGATACAGCTTTGTATTTTTGTATCATCTGCTTATCTAACTTACATTGGTGTAGAGTTTTAGTTTTTCTCTTTACAGCTTTTTTATATCAGAAGGATATGTTTTCATTTTTCTGTCTTGTTTAATCAAAGGCACAAATTGTTTGATTGAAAAGTTTATTGTTTTGATAAATTTATCGTAAACATTTGTAGATTTTTTGAGTTGTTAAAAAGAACTTTCCAATTTATTTTTGATAAAAATTTATTAATATTCTCAAAATTTGCTCTACGAAAATCTGGATAGAGTGATTTAGGAGATGGTTTTTTACTTTTGTGAACACTTATCCCAAACAAAATAACATTGTGATCATTTATATTTGTTAAAGGTGAATCAACCAAATGAAACTTAACTCTATCTAATGCCATATAATTACAAAGCAGTAAATCGAGGATATTACCGTTCTTATGGGTAGGTGAGTCAATAAGTTATGTAAGGAGATTATCTGAACAAAGTTTAATAAAACATTTGTGACAGTCATTGTAGGCTGTGCTTGGGATATTCCAGTCTATATTTGGCAAATCAAAGTCACCTAAAATGTAAAAAGGAGACTGTTTTGGAATAAGTTTTTTGATTAAGTCGATCATGTTTGAAACAACAGCTAGAGATTTAGAGGAACTTGGAGGGATGTAGACACATAAAAATCTCAATTTGAGTCCTTTTAGAATCAAATCAAAACATAAAAATTCAAAACCATCAGATAAAACAAAATTAGTTTTTACTTCAATTAATTTTAAAAAGTTTTTAAATATAACAGCAACGCCTCCTCCCCTGCCCATTCTGTCATTACGGATTATAATATACCCTAGAGGACAAATATTTGAATGAATAACATTTGAATTTAACCATGTTTCAGTTAAAAAAAATAAATCTAAATTTTGTGTACACATATGACATTCAATGAAGCTTATCTTGTTTAAAATAGATCTTATATTAGTATATGAAACATTTAAAAACAAATCTCTACTAGAGGTTAAACTATTAGAAAAAACAGTGCCTGAGGCCTTAGTATTAGAACAATTAAAGATTAAACTAGATGATTAAAGGTGCATGTCAGTGTTAAAGCTAGACTTATTAGGCCAGAGGTCCTGGGCGTCAAACCGAAAGGGCAATTGAGTACTTTCAACTATTTTGTTTTGTTTTATAACGCATCTTATGTTCAAATTTTTACTTTCAGCTTCTGCTTGTTTTTGTTTTGATTCAAATCTCAATTTTCTAAAATGTTCCATCTCTGATTTTGTTCGATCAATATTAATGTAGATACTAATTTGTTTTCCCAGATGCTGTATTTTAAGGTTTCTTAGACTCAATAGTCGTTTTCTGCTAGATTGTGTCAGTAGCTTCAAAATTATTGGTCTCGTTTTATTGCAGTTGTATTTACCGACACGGTATAATGTATTTAATTCAGTTTCAGCTATCTTGTTGGAACCTAGAAAACTTTGTATTTTATTCGGGTCATTTTTTGCATTTTCTACCGTATAAACTGATGTATTGCTAATGTTTTCGGGAATATTAAATACTATGACATTTAAAGATTCTTTTTCTTTCAATTTCCTTTCAGTTTCAGCATTTATTTGATGTGTTACTAGTGACAATTTACTGTCAATGTTACTAATAAAGTCTGGTTGTTTTTGAAAGGAGTTTGTTGATGCTTCTACATACATTGAAAGTTTCTTTTCAAAATTATCAAACTTTTTGCAGAACTCTGTTTTAAATTTCATAAAACTTTCATTTAGTGAACTGATTTTGTGATCAAGAGACTTTTCAGTAGTTTGTTTCTTGTAGATTTCCTCATGAGTTTTTTGTGTATTCTGGATACTGATTTCAAGTTCCTTAATTTTAGTTTCATACTGACTTTTCAAGTTATGGATTTCTTTTTCCATTGACTGAAATTTTGCATCATTTTTTCTTCCTAGTTGTAGCAAACTTTCCTTTCTTGCTTTACTAACTTTGCAGTTTTCAATGATACTTTTTATTTCCAATTCAGACATATTAATTTACTTAAATATAACCTTTCTTATTCAATATATTTGAATATATATTGAATAATATAACCAGTTTTATAACATTATTTTTATAGTAAGTAACTAGTATATTAAATTAAGCCAGCGTTCCATCTGAACGTCTATAATACTTTAAATAACCGTTTTTTGTTATCTTATTTAAGAGCAGCTTATCCCTAACACAACCCACCAATCAACATCGTAATTGAGGACGGTTACAACTTAATGTGACGTCATTGAAATTATGGCTAATATTGAGGTGATGTTGCAATTAAATTACTTTTTTGAAATTTAGATTATGTAAACAAGCTAAAATAGTGGATAGGCCTATTGTAAATATTATGGAGATTATTTGTACTTGAGATTTAATTTTCAAAAAAGTAAAAACTTGAATACATATTAACCAATTGTTTGATTGATAAATAGATTTATGTAATTTATATTATATACTTACAGAAATAGTGGCTAGGTCTAATATATATATAATTATATAAAATATATATTAAAGGTTTTATAAAAAGTTCTGGTCGAACAACTACAGTGTATTATTTCAAATTCAGCTAACTGTACAATAAACTGTATCATTACTACGTCACAATTATTATAAAAATTTTCAAAATCTTAATTTCTGTTTATATTGTAATAAACTGTAGCTTACTGAGGAGGACATGAAACTTTATATTTCATATAAAATAAGGTTTTTATTCAAACTTGAACACCTTCTACAGAGCCCACCTGAGAACTTTTAAATAATTTATTAGAAAAGTACGATTTTTAAAATACTGGTACATATTTTTCATAAAGCTTTAATCATCAGCCAGTTTAATTTAAAATAAAAAGCACTTTACTAAACATAGATGCAAAAGTTATGCAAAAAAACAAAAAAAAAGTATGACGTAATATTGTGCATTACAAAAATTCAGTACAAAAATCGATCTTCCATCTAACTAATAAAAAAACTAAAATTTACAAAGACAACAGTTAAATGACTATAAAATACTTCAAAATTTATTGTATTTTAAGAGGAGCTTTTTCATATGTCGACAAGACGATATGAATTCACTTCTCTTATTTAAACAACCTTCCTTTTTTAACGCATACATAACGGCTGTTGATTCTTTTAAGCACAGCCTACAAACATTGATGAAAACCATGCAAACAATAAAATACTAAACCGCAACACAATTAAATCATCATACAGTAGTACAGATCGTTTTAGAAGCAAAATAATAGCATACAACAATAAAATATTAAATAAAAACAATATAAACGATAAAAGCAGCAAAAAAGATAAACTATGTAATTGCTGCAAGGAACCTTACCCTTTAAACAATCAATGTCTGGTCTCAAACACAATATATAGAGCAACAATAACATCAAATTAAACAACCAAACAGTACTTTGGATCTACAGGAAATACTTTCAAACAAATATATAGAAACCACAAGTCATCATTCAACAATACTAACAAAAGACATACAACAGAACTGGCAAACTACATTTGGAATTTAAAAGATAACAATACAGACTACAATATTAAATGGGAAATATTAAACAGTACAAAATCAAAATGTAATACTAAATTTGGCTTCAAACTTTGCAACTTAAAAAATAGAAATTAATAAACTAGACAAGAACATAACACTAAACTAGAAAAGCGAAAGACAAAATATATGCATTATTACCAAAAAAACTTTTTTAGCATAATTAAAACTAACTAAATATTTAATCAAAATAAAACTAAGCCGCGAACACGAATAATTTAAAACATTTTTTATAATACAGTTTAAAACTTTATTCTAATACAACCTTTCCAAACTTATCAAAATGCATAAATTCTTAAACTAACAAGATCAGCGTATATTTTAAAACTTAACTTACTTTACAATAAACTTCAACAATATTATGTCATAATAGTTATAAAACTTTCAAATTCTAAATTTCTGTTTAACATTGTAAATAATTTAGCTTACTGATGAGTATATGAGGTAATAAATCTCATATTCGAAACGCTCGTATAAACCTATTCATACAAACTCGTATAAACCTCGTCTTTATATAATCAAATAAATGTTTAGCTCCAATATATTTGTAAAGCACTATCGACCAGAACTTTTTATAAAATATTTTAGTATATATATTATGGAACCGGTCACATTTGCACGAAGGGTCAAATATGCACGAAAAAACGCTTTTGCACGACGAGACATTTTTGCACGAAGACATTTTTGAACGTAGGTTCACTTTTGCATTTGGGGTCACTTTTGCACAAAAAAACTTTTGTACGAGATTTAAATAAATAAATAAAATTAAAAAAAAACAATTTTAAAGAAAAATAAATAAAAAGCAAAGAGGTAGTTAAGAAAAAAAATAAAATTTATAAGTCACCGATCGAGAGTAAGAGTTAAGGTTAGGGACGTAGATAGCTCGAAAAATTTACGAATCTTCAAAATATAAAAAATAACAGGGACGACGCATGATGACGTTATACTGGGTATAGGGCAATTTATACTATCTCTAAAGTTATTGTGTTTTATATCAAATTGTGCAGTTATCTCAAACTTCAAATATGAATATAATTTTGATAAATAAGAAACAACTGTATACATGGCAGTTTATGTTGCGACGCACCAGTGGCATTGCGTGGTGTTTTTGTTAGGAGTTGAGGAGAATAAAAAATCCCCCAATTTATAAATTTTTTTATGAACTTATTTAAAACTTATATTACAGATACATCAATTTATAAAGGTAACAAAAAAAGATTTTTCTAAAAAAGTCCAAGTAACTATAAGAAAAATCTTAATGCAAAAAAATTACGTTTCCTTAATAGTTATAACTATTTTTTTAATTAAAACTACTCTGGTCCTGCTCAAGTCTTCCCTGCTCAAGTCTCCCTTGCTCGTGTTGCCCCTGCTCGAGTTTCCCCTGCTCGAGTTGCCCCTGCTCGAGTTGTCCCTGCTCGAGTTGTCATTGCTAGAGTTGCTCCTACTTAAGTTGCCTCTGCTCGAGTTGTCTCTGCTTGAGGTGTCTCTCCTAGAGTTGGTCCTGCTCGAGCTCAACATGTCGCTACATGTCTTATTGTTTTCGCGTTGTAATGAATTTTTAACAACACAAGATCATTATTTTTATATCACAGCATTTCACATCTTAAAAATCTATAGCTTTAAAAAAAAATTACAATGCATTGCTTTTTGATAAAGATAATCTGAACTGAGTTAAATGTATATAGTTTAAATGTATTTAATTTGTTCAATTTTTAAGACATTTCAAGTGCTAAAGAGTGTTTGAGTTTAAAATTATCTATCAATAGTGCAAAACTAAGTATATAAAATACTAAAAGCTAAGAAAGCAGGTTCTTTTTAGGCTTAAGAACTATACAAAAGCGTATAGTTCTTAAGCCTAAAAAGAGTTTTTTTTTCAAAGTTGTATACCTTTCTGCAAAAACGTACCAAGCTACGTGCCTATAGTGTAGTATTAGAAAAAAACTGGAAGCTTTTATTAAAAGATAATTTATCTTTTAAAAACAACTTAAATACAAAAAATAAACCTTATTGTGTTAGAACAGTGCTTCTGAAATGGGGTTCCGCGGAACCCTAGGGTTCCGCGACGCCTCCCAGGGGTTCCGCAAAGGCTTTCGAAATTAAAAAAATTATGTAAAAATTATTTACATTTTATGTAAAATTAAAATTAGGGGTTCCGCGGCAAAGTTGAACTTTTGAAAAGGGTTCCGCCACTAAAAAAAGGTTCAGAAGCACTGTGTTAGAATGTCTGTAATTTTTCAAAAAAAAAATTTTTCTGGTGCATAGTTTTTTTATCGTTTTAAATTACGTCACAAAAGTAGTCAATTTTTCCTAAATATGAAATAGAAGAACATTTTTATGGGTAAATTCTCCTATAAGAGTCAAAGTTGGTTTTGGCTAAAGTGTTTTATATACAAATTTTATTTATATACAAATTTTATTTCCTTAAAAGAAACTTCTGCTTATTTATGGTTATGTTTTGTTAGTATACTTAGTCAAATTTAAAAAAAAATTAAACAATAATTGTATAATGTTTTAAAATTGTCTTAGTGAATCGAAAAATTCTTCAAATTGTAAAAAAATAAGAAGAACTAATATAAACTTATATCTAAATACATCATTAAAAAAGTTAGAATATTTGACTACAAACAGAACTTTTAGTATTTCAATAACGCTATACAGCGGTCTTTTAAAATACTCTATATAATAAAAAATATTTTTTTAATGACAACTTTGAAAGTTTTATGCTTTAAAAAATTTCGGTTTACATTGAATTTCAACTAATACAAAACAGTTCTTTAGTTTCCTGTTAAGAAATAATTATCTTCTAAAGTCATAAAAACGATCCAAGATAATCAATATAAAGCTTTTCGGCAAAAAATATTATATAGTTTTTTTTTTTTTTAATATTTTTAAACCTAGTTTTATGAAACTTGTTGAAAATAATCTTTAAAGGTTCTAACATGCTCAAGATGAAATTAAAGAAAAAAACATATAAAAGAATTAATAATTCAGGAAAAGCAAACTGTTGCTCATTAAGCAAACACTTTGGCCGGAGAATTGTTTTGTAGCTAACAAAGCAAAAAGGACAGCAGTAAAAGCAAGTTAAAAGATTTTTTATTATAAATGTTTACAAATAAGCTCATTATTTTCTTTTGAGACTAACTGCTACTTATATTTCATATCTGATCACACATAAATTTCTTACTTATACTATGAGTATAGTTTTTCTAAATAAATGTGGGCTGCAACGGTACTTTTTTTAAATGTTACCCAAAACTTTTTTTTAGTGATCTACCGAATCCAAAAATTCTGAAAAAAAAAATTTAGTCGAATCCGAGTCTTAATTTTAAATTTGGATTTGGCCGAATCCGGATGCGAATCTCAGCTTTGAAATTCGGTACCGGCCGAATCCGAATCGGAATATTTTAATAGTTTGAATCCCAAAGATTTAATCAGCTCGTTATGTAAATATAATATAAGTTTATAAATACTAAATACGTGTTATATTACTATTTATTTCGTAAAAAAAAAATGAAGATTTTTTTAACGTAACAAAAAATAAATACATTTTTTTTAGAATAATTTATTTTGAAAGCGAAAAAAAAAACAAATTTCTTGCTGAAAAAAAATCTGCATACTTAAAACTTAGTTGCAATATTTTTATGTCCATGCAAGCAACATTAACAATTAAGATGTACTTTTGTTATGCAAATTAAATAAATTATAGACTTTAATAAATACTTCAAGCAGAAACCAAATCAGAAAAAAAATAAAACGTTTCACGTTTAACTTTAGCGTTATATCTTATTGTGACCATAAACGAATTAGAACATTAATTTTTGCAAGTGTTCATATTTATAAAACAAAGTGCAATTGAAAAAACATGGAGCCGTAATGTATTGAAATATATTACTAATTTTAGTTAAAGCCTAAAAAAGAATAGAAATTACAATTGTAATAAAAAGTTTATAAGTTCCATTTAGTATTACACCTTTACCATAACAAAAAAGAAATACAGACTATCTTAAGCAACTGTTTAAAATATAAAACGAACTACAATTGCAAAAGATGTCTCTGTTATACTACAAAAGACTTTGTTTTTCTAGTTTTGATGGAGAGATAAAAGTTTTTCGCCGGTCTTTCGAAGCAATCGATTGCGCTTTTCTTTGTACAAATTCCAAGCTTCAGAAAATAATCCTTCAGAATACACAGAAGATGATGGTGCAGCAAGGTATTTCATTGCAAAATTGGCAAGATGTAAGTATTTTGTCTTGTTAAAGTTCCACCAGTTTAAGCTTTCATCCTCTTCAGTCAAATTTTCTGTATAAAAAAACATTTATTTATACTTAAACTTTTTCAACAACAGAATCTTGTTGCTCGTCCTCCTGTTTGGTTCTATTTTAAAGATAAGAATAGTAAGTTGAAAATCTCTTAGGATCAAAATTTACAGAGTGTTATGATTTTGGTTTTTCTAGTGGCAACATAGGAGAATCACGACCTTGATTAGCCTCAAAACAGATATGCTTTTAAACAATTAATTTTAGCTGCTCTTATACATTATTTTTGAGGTAAGAAGGGAAAGCGGAAAGTCAATACCGTGGATCAACAGTTTTTGTGACTAGCAATAATTTGATGTCATTCAGGTTTAAGTTGTTATTATTGGTACAGAACCTTCTTTCGCAAGACTCTCCTACACTTTTGACTAAAGTTTTACAAACATTTGATATTTCTTTTGAATTTTATAAAAGTTAACAAATTTTGACAGTGATTTTGCATGCGGGATCAGGCCTGAGAGCAATGCATTGTTTTTACTACACTTCTTTGTTACAGAAAAAAGTTTCGAGCAGTAGAATAATGTTATTAACCAGTTTCCATTCTTCAGGTGTAATATTCGAATCTTGATCATTTTTATAGTTAGCTTCATAGTACCGGACACCTGATTTTAGAATTATTAGTCTCTCTAGCACAAAATATGTTTAGTTCCACCTTTTATCCACATCTTGAACAAGAAGCAAGACTTTTTGTTTTTTTTTTGTGCGTAGTCAAAATCTACCAGGATTTTTTTTAGCGTTTTGTTCATTTTAGAAGAATGGCTGAATTTGCAAAATAACTTTCGTACCTTTGCTAATAGCAATTTTATACAATCGTCCTCAAACAATGAATAACTAGCTGAAGCGTATGGTTAAAACAGGTTACTGACGGGGTTTCTAACAATGATATTACCTTTATAGCATTTCTTGAAAAAAAAAACATGAACACGATCGAAAGTAACATTCCATTCCAATTATTAAGCATATCCTGAATGTAATTACAAATGTTTTGGCCAGTTTGCTCACCCTTCATTTCCATTTAACTTTTGTTTACTTCCGTTTATGTTTCCATTAACCATTTAAATGTACATGAAATATTTCTAAATTTTACAAACAGATCTCCAACATGGAAAGATCAACTAGATAAACTTTATAAAATTGTGAAAACATAAATAAAATATTTCATAAATAAACCACCGACAACATTTACATTATTCAGAGTTGCCAATCTTTAAATTAAAAAAACCACCCTGAGTGACCTTAAACTGTCCTGTGTCACCCCGTGAATTTTTAAATCCTTGAAAAAAAATTAACATCTTTTCAACATCAATAAAAATCAAGTTCTTAAAAAATTGGTTATAAAAAAAAGTTTGAAATTAATCATATTTAAAATATATGAAAAATAACCTAAAATTTTAAAAGTCTTAAAACCCTAAGATATCTATTAAAAATATTAACTACCCTGACTTTCAAAGAGCTTTTTTTTCAAAACCCTGCGTTTCCCTGAGTGTTTGGCAAACCTTGATTACTATATTAATAAAAGCTAACAAAAAATTATTTTAAAATATTTGGTTTTTTTAAACTATACTTCCGAATTAAAAACAGTATATAATTAGCCAAATAATTTATTTAAAGCTGTTGTCTTTAAAAATATAACAAATAAAGGTCTCTACTTATTGCTAAAGACAGCCTTGCCAAATGTTTTTTAGCAAATTTTCCCCACGAATTTTTAAAAGTACATTTTTTAGTTTAAAGTTTAGTTTTAGGTTAAAAACTGTATTAAATGGTATAAGGAATTTAAAAAAATACTGTTAAGCTACTTAATAAGTGTTTTTCAATAAAAAATTGTGATGATGACAAAAAAAGTACCTATATGATAGTTTTTTGTGTCAAATCAAAGTTTTACTGCTTAACATGTAAATATTGTTTAAAATTCCAGGTTTTTTAGTGATTTTTGTTGAAAGTGTAAGGTTTTTAGTCTAAATTGTCAAGTTTCAGGTTTTTGGGCAGCCCTGTAAAGAGAATGAAACAACTTCAGTTATTTTAAGATTATTTTTTCATAACAATCTTTTACTCCAAAAAATAGAAGACCAAATAAAACTTTATTAAAAATTTGTGAGCTATGGATGTTGGTGGGCTAACATCCAAAGTCTCAGTTTGGTCTGGTTAACTGTCTGTTGGAAAATCGTCAACCTAAGTTTTTTGCCCATACTTTTCCTGCAGACGGGGTGACTTCCTAGCACGTTTGTGCATAGGATCCTATGCGGGCAGCTTGGTATTTTGTTACTTATATTGGACAAAAGTTTTTTGATGAACAGTTGCATCATTGATTTTAAGCCTTGTTTCTCATAACTGCAGCAAGCTCTAAATATTCTCTTAATACTCAGAGATCAACAATAAATAATGTAAGTAGTTGCAGCAGTTCATTACGAACTAAATAAGATTTTATCGTTGAATTTTGTTTTTAGAACATTGTTTTGAAATTAAATATTTAAATTTTGAAGTTATAACATACATGTCATAAATTAAATTTATTGGTTATACAAATAACAAAAAGTATGCAAGCATCTGATTTAAGGTTACATATTAAAGTTGAATTATTTTTCTTTGTATAAATAATTCAGCAGTTCATTGCAACGAGCATATACAATTAACTGAACATACGATGAATAAATAATGCGGTTATAAAAAGCTGAGATTAAACGCCTTAAGTATGTACTTAATTATATTTGAAATCTAAAAAAAAAATTAATATTTTTATACTGTGACATAAATCTAAATCATAATTGACAAGGCTTTTGTAAATGTGAAAAATTATTTCTTTATCCACTCAAGCCTGAAATCACTAACTATTTATACATTTCATGTAACTTTTGAAAAACAAGTTCAGAAGTTTAAAGTGGTCGACCAAATCCAAAATTTCGGATTTTGCCGAATCCAAATCTTGTTTTGAAACTATGATTCGGCCGAATTGGGTCTTATTTTGAAAATTAGGATTCGGTCGGATCCGAATCTCATTTTGAAATTAGAATTCGGCCAGATCCGAGTCCGAATCTTGGATTCGGAGACCATTACTTTTTTCATTAAAACTTTCCTATTCCTCATTAAAGACTGCCACTCCTGGTAAAAAGTAATCAAAAGCTTACCTTGTCTTTACTTTAGCCTTTTTCATTTATAAAAAACCTTAGGTTTTATACCATTTCCAAGTAATATTGTAAAAACTCGTCAAAATAATACAGTTATAACAATTTAAATACATTAGTGTTAAGTGTAAACATAGAAGGACCAATCCTAATATAACTATTATTGATTTCGATTTTATTTAAATCAAATGTAAATAAAATACACATGGTTAATAGTAAGACTTAAAATATGTATATGTAATTAGCTCATTTACAAAAAACAAAAAGCATTCTAAATAATAAAAACTTAAAATTACTAAAATATGTTTAGAACTTTACTTTTATAATAATACAGTTATAATAATACGAGAAGCTGTTATTGACATAGTACTAAATTCCTACAATAGATTTCGAAAACTATATAAACAAAAATATAAAATTAATATGGTTTTAAATATAAAATATAAAAAAATTTAAGTCATAAATACATTAAAAAAAAAACTTAAGTTAATACAAATACTAAAATCAAACAGTAACTGGAATAATAAGTAGTTTTCAAATTAAATTTATTTATCTAATATTCTTTATAAAATTATCTAATAAATGAACAATAATCTAATCTGAATTCATTACTTTTTTTGTACTTAAAAACGACACTTAAAAACTTGAGTGCATCAGAAATACGACGCCATAATTGTATTTCTATTAATAAGTAGTAATACCTTAACGTAAGACAATTTTATCTAACAAAAAGCAAAGTGTAAATTATGACAATAAACATTATCTATGTTAAATAGCATACTTTAAAACATAGCAAGATCTTATTTTAAGGAGGTTCATTATGTCGCATTATTTGTACAGCTTATCTAATTTAACTGCAGCAAACTGTTCACTTAAAGATTTCATTACGTCCTTGTGAGCAACCTTGTTTTCCTTGTTTTCAAACTCAACTTTCCGCTTAGTTGTACTGTAGTTTTCTTTTACGTATTTTGCGAAGGGAGTTAAAGGCCTTTTCACCTTACTTTCTTGCAACTGCAGCCTGCCTCTGCAATTTCCACACACTTTTTTTTCTGTGTTAATAGACTTTGAGTGTCGCCCGTACTTTCTGTTGCACCTAAAACAGCATTACAACAATTAAAAAATTTCAATAACTTTATAAAAGTTATTAAAAGTAACATTTCAAACTTTCAAGCATTTCTAATTAATGAACTTAAAATTTTTGGTTTTGTAAAACTTGAACAAATTAAAACTGTTAATATTTAAAAATATAGATTTTTGAAGTTCAAAGCTTTAGTCAAATTTTCTAGAAGGGGTACATTTAATTGCCAACAATACACAGGTCAACGAAAATATGTAGCTCTGACATTTAAAAAAAAATAAACAATGCATACAAAAATGGCATGGGGAGGATAAATCACTTTATTTTTGCAACTTGATCTTGTTTTCAGAATTGTAATTATGGTATTAGTTAATTTTACAGCTTTATAATATTTAAAGTAGCTTTTGAGATATGGCTGCTTAAAGTCAGAGAGTACAATAGGTTCCTTATAAAAGGAGTAAACTAAAACAGCAAATAAATTAAAATTGCTAAAAATCTTATACCTCTTACACTTTTTGAGATAACTAACTCAAGTTTTCAGTAAATGTTGCTTGCAATATTTAGAGAAATCTAAAAAAAAAGTGTGACCAAAACAAAAAATTAAAGAAAAATAATTAAAAAATTCCTTATCTAAGGTTTTTATAAACATTGTAAGTAATATATCTCTTGTAACTTGTGGTATTAAACTCAAAAAAGCGTAAAAGGTGATGCATTTATAGTAAAATAGTCTATTTTCGTCTTTTTAGATTGCGCTTTCTAAAAAGAACCTATTGAACTCTCTTACTTTGGTCAATTAAATCTCAAAATTTAAACATGTAAACAATGAAACAGTATAAAGTGATTAGTAGCTTCGTTATATACTTAAAAAGTAAAATTAAAAATGTTTCACCTCCTGCCACTATGCATTTAATAAGGTATTGGAATAAAATCTTTATTGAGAAGTATATTGTACATTACATATAATATTAAGTTTTTGTTGCAAAGAAAAAGTTAAAAAATCTTTTAAAATAAATATCAATATTTTATTTACTAATTGTTAATAAGAAGATCATGGTTCTATTGTTTCTAGAAAAATGATTCAGATATGTTCTATAATAAAAAGATAAAAACTAACTTTGTACACTCATATGTATACTTGCATTCTATATCGTAAGAATGACACCTTGTAATCAATGGTAGTTCTGGGTGAGCTTCAACAGACTTTCTACCCCAAGCATAAAATAAAGGGCCATGACCTTCATTAACATTATTTATAAGCCAAACTGCTGCATGACACATTTCATGAACAAGCGTATCTCGTAGCCTTTTTTGGGTAGTCAAAACTTTTTCTATAACAAAAATTTAGATATAAATAGGTTGAAAAGAATATATATTTATCAAATTTAAATTTTAATTTTAATATACGACCAGAGTTGCTACTCTTTTTAGCAAAACAAAAAGTAGCCCCAGTGACTAAAAAGCTAGCCTTCAAAATTTCATAAGTAAACTTAGTGAAAATTTGCATAGTTTCAAGAAAAAATGAAGGTACAAAATTAAGTTTTCATATCCAATATGCAAATTTGGAGGAGAACAATATCAACAATGTTTTAAATAAAGATTCTAAACAAAAACAAACTTTATAAAAGGAAAGATTTGTTTTTTCACTTAAAGTGGAAAGACTAGAAATAGAATTTTCTGATGTTAAAAATCACTCAACTCCAGATCAGAACTAATCAGTAAACGCAGTTATATTCATAATTTACTGCTTTATATTTATACCTTATATAACTTATTCCTTATATTCGGTTAGTTTAAAAACGACAAAATTTACATACTTGTAATCCTCATCCTGTCAGTACAAAAAGTTTTTTTATTACTTTTAGAGAGTTTATTACTTCTGGAGAATGCTTATTGCACAAAGCACTGTATATTTCAATAAAACTTAAAGTATAAATTGTACTTAGTTATATTTTGTAAAAACATATTGAAAAAGAGTATTTAGTTTATCTTTATACCAAAATATAACAATATACAGGGCTTCCAAATATTTGTAAGAAACTTCTTCTAGGTTTTCAAAAGTACAAGTTTTTGCATTTTTTTTTTAGTATAAAATTAAGTTATAGGTAAAAAACTGTCTTAAATAGTATAACAACATTGAAAAGGTACTGAAAAGCTACTTTAAATATGTTTCTTAATTAAAAAAAAATTATATGAAAATATTTTTTTTTTTTTATATGACAGAATTTTAGTGTCAAATTGAAATTTCACAACTTTACATGTAAAAATCCAGTTTTTTTTTAGCCTAAATTGTCAAGTTTCAGATTATTCCGGATTCCTGGTTTTTTGGCAACCCTGGATACAAGCATTAAATTAGCATTACAGTTTACTTTCAATATAATTTAAATCATACTTCTAAATTTGAAAATAATTTTTATTTACTACAAATTTTTATCATTAACAATTTAGTTGCAGGCTAGATTATACTTATAAACTGTATATGTCCACCCCAAAAACATATCTGATTGAACTGAAAACACTAAAAGTTATAAAAATTTCATATAATTTCAGATAACTTTTAGCTGTAACATTTATAAAAATTTCGAATGCACAACAGAGCGGTCTGAAAGCTGGACTAGGTCCGCAACGTATTTTTTAGCTTTAAAATATTTGTATAAACAATACAGTAATGGAATAAATAAAAGAACTTTTTAAAATAAAGAAGTTTTCTCTCTAAAAATAGCCATTTTATTTTTTCTTAGTTTTAAAATAAAAATATACTAAAAACGGTGTAAAAATAAAAAATAAAAACATATTATATTCAAAAATAACTATAGACAAATCTTATTCAATTGATATAAATACATCAATTTTTTAGGAAAAGTTTTTATTAGAACATACTAAACTTTAAAAACTATAATAATAGTTTTTTCTTTAACCTTTATCTATAAGTATTTAAATGTTTATTTTCTGAGTAAATTTAACAACTATTGACCTTTGTAAACCAGAATTAACTTGTACTTGGAAACAACTTTATTACATTTTATTTTATGTAAATGAAACTGTATAAATTTAAAAACTAACCAGATAGACTGATGCTTGCATCATATTCTTTACATTTTATTCCCTTTATTGTTTTTGTTCTACTCAGTTGTCTACAATAGCCAGCTGTTTTGGTCATCTTTTTAGACCATTCTAAGATCATATCACTAGGAAGCTTGTTGTCAAAAACAGATTCATTTAAAAATTTGTACATATCTTTTGTAAATTTATCTCTATTATTTTTATTTATACTAAATTTCTGATCTGATACATTCCTCAAAATACAATCCTTAAATTTACATTTCTTTTTTTCAGATCCTGCTATAGGAGTTCTATTATTGCCTTTAGGTGTTCTTAAACTATCAAGTATAGAAATAAACTCATCTTCACTTTCTACTTCTTTTGATTTTCTGGTTAATGAATCAACAAAAGGTTTTGGAGTTTCATATGATTTTTTTTGAGCTGAGAATTCATCATCAGTTGATGTTACAGAATCATAACTATCTTGATCATACACTGGCCTACCAAATAAAGGAGTGGAATACTTAGGATTTTTGAAAATACTTGGGGTTTTAAATTTTGATTTAGGTAGTCGAATAGGAACTTTTAACTTTGTTTTATTTAGTATATCACTTTCAGCTTCTTTTAACCACTCAGGATCACTGGAAGAACAAGAGGTGTTATGTTTTTCAGACATTTTTATTTCCTTTGCATCATTGAAAACTTCCACGCGCGACTTTTTAGTAGCAATTTTGATTTTTACATTGTTTTTAGTTGACATATTTTCATCATCACTTGAGATATAAACTTGTTGTGAAGACTTAGAATAATGTTTACTTGGTGAAATCACAACAGAATTACCCTTAGTCTTTAAACAGTTAATGGGGTTGGTAGAATTATAATTTTCATTTTTCTCGCCTAAAGCTAGACTATTATCTAGCAAAGCATTAAAACTTGAATTACTTTCTTTTATAGACAAAAAACTGCTTGGCTGGTTCGAGATTGGTTTAGTTTTTATAAAAGAATCATTTGATACCTGTTTTATATTATTTTTGTAGTTATCTGATTTTGACAAGCTACTGTTAGAAAATAAGATAGAATTTGAAGTATTTTTTAATCGGTTATTTTTTGATGTATACTCACTTTCAGTTTCATTTGTTAAAGAAGGTAAAGAACATGTATTAATATTTGTATATACATTATTAATTGTTGTCCTTGATTTCTTTAGCTTACCATTTGTTTGCAACATATTGATGAGGCTTGAATCAAGGTCATATTCTGAGTTATTTGTAGCAGTATTCAAATTGGATGTCTCAGTAATTCTTTTTGAACATTTTTTAGAAATTCTTCCAGATGCTTCAAGCAT
Organism: Thalia democratica; assembly: GCF_965202585.1. Taxonomy (NCBI): domain Eukaryota; kingdom Metazoa; phylum Chordata; class Thaliacea; order Salpida; family Salpidae; genus Thalia; species Thalia democratica. Next base: position 43,819,098 of record NC_139166.1, on the reverse strand, counting down.
ATTCATTAGACTGGAATCAAGATCATCATTATCACTAAAAGTTATGTCATCTGTTTCTAAACTTGAAATATTATTAGACTTTTCAAATCTACTTAAGTTTAAATCATGGACTAAAGTTGAAATATTTTTTGATACTTCACTTTCCTTATAGCTTTTAGCCTCAGATTTATTTATTTTTGGTGATGTAGTATTTTTAATTAAACTAGATTTAGTACAAGTCTCTGGTGATTTTGTTTTATCTAAGTATAGTTTACAGTTAAACTTTTTACTTTTTAATTTACCAGAATTTTTAAGTAAGTTCAATAAACTTGAATCAAAATCACTTTCAGAATCAGATTCTGACTTAGTCTCATTACAATTTACACTGGAGTCTGACTTATCGACTGATGCTTCAGCAGATTGACACCTTACACTTTTATTTGGCTTATCACATGTTGAATACATATTTGACTGCAAATAATTAGTACCTATAGGTGATAAAAAACTTCTATCCAAATGTTTGCTAGATTTGGTATTTGCTTTAATTTTTTCATTCACATAATTTCCACCCTCATCTGACGAACTTTCAAGGATTGTAACCTCATGACTATCATCTACCAAAAAATCTTGTAAGCTGTCATTTGAGAGACAATATTTTGACTGCTTTTTATCTTTTTTTAAAGAAGAAAAAAAGTTTTCTAGATCTTCATCATTTTCTGATGAACTTAAGTTTGAAGACATTGCTACTTTAAAACGTCTGAAACTAAAAGATGTTTTATAAAAGAAACATTATTTCATTAAAAAAATTAAGGTGTTTATTTAAAACTAATTGTGATCTAACTTTGTATGACTAAAGTATTTAATTCTTTCTATTAAACAAAACATCAGCAAAAACTTTACAAAGCTTAAGCCTAGACTTACATATGCCATGAGACAAGCTCAAATTAACACAAAGGTTTGATTATATAACTTTGATCATCAGGCTATAAGCTTTTAGTATACTCAAACCCAGGTTTTGTTTTTATTGAAAGTTGCATGCTACTGACAAGTTTCAATAAAACAAAACCTGGTTTTAAGTCTACTGAAAGCTTGTAGTCTGATGATCAAAATGATATGATCAAGCCTTTATGTTAGATTAATACTATCTAAAACAAATTATAGTATATTTAAAGATAGTTAAAATTTTACTTTGGCTTTAATTGTTATAAAAGTAAAAAAAAAATCACTTCCTCATTAGGTAGAAATTATAATAATATTTAAACAAAGGTAAATCTTTTAAATATAAACCTATCCAATTATTTGTGTTGAATGTAAACATTTTGCTGAATTTACTTACAAAAAAGCTTGTTTACATCATATACCTGTTAATTTACTCTGTTAATTTTGACCAGTTTTGGTGAAAAAAAATCTGACCTTGTCAAACAATACACAAAATAGTGAACTTGACTCAAAGTATATTTTTTATTTAAAATTTTTTTATATAATAACAGTTTAAAAAACAACTGACTCAAAAGAAAAGTTTTTCAAACAATTGTAATAAATATTTAACAGTCAAACAACAAAACAAAACAAGAAGTCAAATTCAAAAAAGGAATAATCTTTTTCAGAGTCTGGTAAAATTTTAACTCTACTAGTTTTAAAATTTCTTGCCCATTAATTCTTTAGCAAGAGTCACATAAGCATGGTAAATTTTTGTAACACCTGTGTGCATAAAAATAGTAAAAAGGTTTGACTAAATGTAAAACTAGTTTTGTTCTATTTTTATAATTATTAAAAGCACAGGGGGTAATGCACTTTTTTAAATATTGATCTTATTTTATAGATCTTTAATTTTGCTAACAGCTTCTTTTTACTTTTTCTCAAAATTAAAATTAGTTTTTGATTTTGAAGAGACAAAGTTAGAGAGTTCAATAGCATCCTTATGTTTGGGCAAATTAAAAAAGGCAAAAAAAAACTATTTCCAGAGTTTTCACTCAAGCCAGTATAAACTATCACAGAAAAAACTTGAGAGAGTGTTTTATTTATTTGTTTTGCATTAAAGTTTTTATTGCATTTTTTAGCAAAGTTGAAATATTTAAATTGTTCATTGTTGCCACCCACTCAAAGTATCCTGGATAACTCTAGGATATTTAAAGTTTTATTTTGAACTCAGGCTGACTCAGTATAGTTTTGTTTTATCTATGAAAAACTAAGGACATTTTTAGGTATGTTAATAATGTCATAACAGATGTTTTTCTAGATTTAAATGAGATTTTGCTGGCTAGTTTTAATAAATTTTTATATTATAACCAATTTTGTAAAAAAAAATTTTGATAAATTTATCACTTGACAATGAAACTCGTATAGTTCTGAAAAGCTTTGTGTAATAAAATATAAAAATAAAATGAATAATCTATTAATATTAGGTTGCAAATGGTATATAAATACGTTCAAAAACCTTCCTATAATAGTACTTATGTAAAATATAAAGTTTGTTTCAACTTGTTTTTAAATAATACTGTAAATTTTATTTTTCTACAAGCAATGTTGTTTACAATATGAAGATTTTTGTATTTTATACTTTCTTTCTTTGTGTTATCAATTCATAACAAGATTTTTAAAAAAAATTATATATTTTATGTTTAAAAATCTTTATGTTTGAATTTATTTATATGTTTAAAATTGTATCTGAAAAATATAATGTTTATTATTATATTTTTATTATATTTATTATTATTATTATTATTATTATATGATATTTATTAATCAAAGTTAGTGGTTATTTAACTAAGTTGTTTTATTTATCAGGTTTTTTTTGTAAAAAAAAAGTGTGATTCTTTTCTACAGCTTTTGTTTAACAATTTTTTTTTAGTAAGAAAATGTTTTATTCTTTTTTACAGCTTAAATCTTTATGCTACCAAAGCTAGTAATAGTATTTACAAAGATGTGTACTCTTTCTTTCTTTATGAATTACTTTTGACAAATTAAAGTAATTGTATATCTGAATTTTATCTAATGTTGTCAACTTTTTTATTTTATATCTCTTTTGTTTTTTATTCAACTCCTAAAATTTATGATTTTTATCTAATAAAAGCAACAACTTTTGCAAATGTTTTCTGAACTGGGGAAACTTTTTTCAAAGTTATATATTTTAGGCCTATCAGTAATACTACTAAAGTTAAATTCTTAATTAATATTTTTATTTTAAATGAAAAGTTTTATAGGTTCATAAAAGTTTCAACACATAAAGAATTATAGGGGGTCAAGAGCAGTACAAATTGCCTTGTATTCAGTTATTCATTATACTTCAACATTCAATTTATTATCAAACTTTTAACAAAACTGCACACTTTCATATAAAATTAAAGGTAGTTAAAACTACTCTATTCCCGTTATGACGCCATCACACGTTATTCTTGATTTTTTTTTTGCAGATTTGTAACTTTTTTGAGCTAGCTACGTCCCTGGTTTGCATGATAATTGTAAGTATTGTTTAGATATAATATTAATATTTAAACTGGTGTTTAATTGCTTAGTTATTCGAGCTATATTTACATGTTTAATAGTTTATCAAGCCTATTATAGTTTATTGTTCAATAATTTTTTTTATTTAATTTTTAGTTTATTGTTTCAAGTATTTTGAAATAGATTTAAATAGTTAACAGTTCTTTAATTGTTTTAAAGTTTACTGCACTAAGCTTGATTTATTATTAAGTTTGCACTTTTTCCAAGTGATTTATAAAAGTTTTAAAAGTAACTTTTATTTTTGAAACAGAGATTTTGTAACATTGTTTAGTGGTTCTTTTATATAATAGATACTTCACCAAAACTGTCTTGTCTGATTTAAATAAAGTAGCCTCAAACAGAATCTAGTATTTATTAGATCAGGAGTCGGCAGGTCAAAAAAGGAACATTTTTAATGGGCATAAAAAACATATTATTCAACAAAAAAAACTTAAGCCATAGATTATCCTTTAAAGATAACACTAAGATTTTGTTTTCTTTTTTTGAAAAGTAGTTTTCCAACCTCTGTAATAGATAGTAACCAAATAAGGTAAGATTTAATTATGATGAATAGTACCAATAAATTAAGTGATCCACAATCCAAACCTTATGAGTCATCTTGAGATTTTCAAAAACTTCAAAATATTCTGAGTATCCTTAGTGTGTTAAAAGCCAGTATTTAATTAAAATTTTATCTTCACCTACAGTTTTTAAGCAATATTTCTCAAACTTGATGAGTAGTAATTATCTATAAAGTATACAAATTTTCTGTAGGAATGCTAAAAACTTGATTTTTTTTCGTTTTGGTCAATCATTTTTTTATGTTTATCTTTAAAGTGTTAAAATAGATCAATTCAATTATATTAAAAATGTGCACAAACTAAACTATTGTTTACCTGATATTAGTATTTGATAAAATCATGGTTATACAAAAATTTAATTGCTATTGTGACAATAGTTATATTGGTTAATAATAAGACAACTTAGAAAAGGGTTAAGGAGCACTACTTGTGCGGATAAGTTTTTGAGGTCATCTGAGAGAACAAAAGAAAATTAATTAATAAAAATTTTTAAAAATAGGTGTAAAAATATTTTAACTAGCCAGATTTTGAAAAAATGTTTAATTTAGCTTGAGGTGGCCTGAGTTGTTAAACATTTCAAACTATCCCAAGTAGCCTAAGTGTCAAGCAACATTTTAATGAGCTGTTTTTTTTCAGTATAAATATAATTTTCACTAGCCTTCATACAAACCAATTAGCAAGGAGTAGTGATAGAAGACAGCCCTTTGCTCTGTTTGTTGAAATAATTTGTTTCTATGAAAAAAAATCGTTCTTAGCATAAAATCAATATGTTTTAGAAAATGTTTTTATTATGTTTGAGGTTTTGAAGACTGAATTGTTTTTTGAGGTATACACAGTATTTAGTATACCTTTTACAACTTAATTTAAAGGAATGTGTGTATAGAAGTTTTTTATGTCAGTTTTCTCTACTCTTATTGTTATTTCTGTATAAACTAGTTTTTTTTTAACGTCAAATTTAAAAATAAAAGTAATTTTAGTTACTTTTTTGGCTACTTGGCTAGGTCATTTTATAAACTGTTTAATGTGTTGAATGTACTAGACACAGGGTTGCCACTCGTTTTTTCAAAAAAATTTCCCAGTTTTCCAAATTTCTTCCAGGTTTTTAAAAATAAGAATTTTTGGGTCTATCTATAGTTTTAAGTTAATTTCTATAAAATAAAATATGTTAAATAGTACAAAAACATTTAAAAGATGCTGTAAAGTTACTTTAATGTGTTTTTTGATAAAAAAAAATTTTAATGATGACAAAAAAATCTTTTTTATATGATAGATTTTTTGTGTCAAATTGAAATTTTAGTACTGAAAATGTAAAAATTATTAAACATTCCAGGTTTTTCCAGGTTTTTTGATCAAAGTTCCAGGTTTTTCCAGGTTTTTTTCAAAATTTTTCAAATTCCAGGTTTTTCCAGGTAATTTTTGCCTAAATTGTTGAATTCTAGGTTTTTCAAGGTTTTTCCAGGTTTCCAGGTAAAGGGGCAACCCATGGATCTCTTATCAAAGGATAGTTGACCTTAAATCTCGTTTGACTAAGTTACTGCACTTCTGGAAATGAAAATTCGTATACTTGCTCATGATGACCTCAGTAGGTGCACAATATAATTTTAAGGCAATATGTTAAGTAATTATGACGTCACAGCAAACAAATTTATGTTGTTCAATAAACAAACAAATAAATGATCTTAGAAATCAAAATACAATGTAGAAAGTAGTGTAGTGTTATAGGGTAGACTATAGTATTTATGGTTAATATTCAAAGAAAGGAGTTTCAAAAAGAAATAACTATTTTTAAACAATTAGATTATTTGGTTTGTTTTAAGTAATTCCTTTTTTAAGCTTTTGATAAAGTTATTAAAAATTTTATTGAGCTAAAATATTTCTAAATAAACGGGTGGACAAAGTAGAGAGAAAAGCTTTTCACCAGACCAGGTAAATTGACCACAGTTGAGAAAGTTAAGATTTTTTCTTTATTGTAAACTAAATAACATTAGCATCAAGTGCAAAAAGTAATTTTGAATTTTTTTAAGTCCCTTAGTTGTAACTCAAACTTAAAACTGATTTCTAAGTGCTCTGTTTACAGTTTTGCTTTGCAGTTGACATAAACTATTTTGACAAAGAAAACTTTAAACTTTGCTATCAACTTTAAAAAACGCAACAAAACATCATTAGAATTTTTAAATAGTTATTTTCAAGTTATTTATAACAATTTTTTTCTATAAAATTAACATCGATTACAAAAGAGTAATGACATATAGCTTTATAGTAACAGCACTTTGCCATGTTTTTTTTAGCAAACTTTATGTTATGGACGGACAAATTTTGATAAACTGGATTTACTATAAAAAACTATCACACGCCAGAATTTCAAAAAAAAGTCTTGGAAGATTGCGTAGTTGCAATCGACTATATTATAAAACTAAACAAAAACTTAAAGGTAAAAATACAACAAAATATTTATTTATCTAATAAAATGTTTCTTTGAAACTGTGTATAAATCAATGCAAATTAAATGGAAATTTGACTTTGTAGTTAAAATACTTAATAATATTTAATTTGCGCAAGTTGTATTAAAGTTATCCGTGGTGGTGTATGGCTCGTCTCGAATACCAAACAAACTTTTTTAGGCAATTTTGTGACTCGATAAACAATATATTATACAAAGTTAAAAAATTGGTCGCGGACATAAATAATTATAACTTGGCCGGATCCGAATCGACTCTCATTTAATTTAAATATTTTAAAGTTTAATAAACTTAAAGTTTTTGTAAGCTAAGCTGTTTTAATTAAGTTATTATTAACTATATACCAATTTTTATAGTGATTTGATTGTAATTTAGGTTTTTGTACTTTTGCTTATTAAACACAATAAATACTTAACTTTTGTCTTACGTTTTTATAAACCATCATTATTCGTAATTGTCTACTTTTAGCACCACTATTTTTTTCCGATAAACTTGTTTTGTGGTAAAACGTCTTTACTTGAACGAATTTATGAAATCTTTTTGTCATCTATAAGTTTTAATAAATGTTTTAATATATTTATTTATGCATTAAAAACTTTGTTTTTTAGTTATTTCCATATTTAAGGATATCTTTCAAAAAATACGTTAATATGACTGTCAATTTTTTTTACAAAGAATTTAAATAAAAAAAAAAAAAAAAAAAATGTATTATGTTTAGTCTAAGAAAAAAGTAAAACTAAGTGAAAATTTTACATTATGATTATGTTTATGTTGACTATTTGATGGTAAATACCATTTACCATCAAATAGTCAACATTTTTGGTTACAAAAAGAGGGTGGCTTGGCGTTTAGCCAACAGATCCTTCGCTCTACTGAGCACAAAAGATAGCTTTTTCCAAGAAAGTGTTCAACGTTTAAAAAAGCCTACTGTTATCTAATATGAAAGTTCATTATCGTAAATATTTAAATAGCGATGAAACCAATGCAAGTTGGATAAATCAAATTCAAATATAAGTTTTAAACAGGCATATTTTCAAGTGGTTTTTACTTTATTCTTACACTATACTTTATCTATTTTATACTATTTGACAAATTAGTTATGTTGTTTTGAGGTTAAAATATCTAATAAAATATTATTTTATTTAAAAATTACATGTAAAAACCAACCTTACCTATCCAAAAACTATTTTATATATAATTTAAATATTAAGATAAAATGATTGTTGTTTAATAAAACTTATAATAGTGATCTAAAAGTTCTAAACTAATACTTTTATAATTTTTGTACATTTCACGTAAAATAAAATTACACGATTTTAAAATATCTTTAATAAAAGCATAAATTAAAATTTTTTTTTAATTAATTTCCTTACACAAAGGGATATTTTAACATATATCAACTTATTAATTGTTTCTATTTTATATATAAACTAATAAAAAGTAGCATTTACTTACTTATAGTATAATAATAAATTGTTTATTGAAAAGAATTTAGACTTTTAGATATAAAAATGATTAAAACTGGTAAACGAATATACTTTTCCTCTTAAAACAAAAAAAGAAACTGTTTAAACATAAAAAAACAAATTTATAAAAATTTAAACGTAATAACTAGAACTCATTTTTAGTAGTTATAAGTGATAGTTTTAAAAGTTTCAAATAAATGTTTTCAATAATTAGTCTTTCAGTTAAAATAAAAACGAAAAACCGTTTAAACGTCCTTAGTAGAACCCTTTTGTATATATTTAAGATCAGTAATTGGACCAGGCATGGCTTTATAGGCAATTTAAGTAGAGAATAAATGTACTTTTAACGTTTAATAGACACGAAAACAAAGTTATAGTATCCAAAATTCTAATATGTTGTTTTAGTACATAAATTAGACAGACAGTTTTAATACTAAGTTTACAGTTTTATAAAAAATTTTAATAAAAATACTTTTTAGTAACAAAAAACATAAAAACGCTTATAAAACTCTTATGTAGAAGTTTTTAGCACAAAAGTTACAAAAAATAATAAAAATGTAGTTTAAGCAGGTATAGTAAATAAACTTAAAATAAATAAACTTTTTAACAGAAACAAAAAGACAATTAAAGCGTCCTTAAAGTTATCTTAAACAAAGTTTAATGAAAAAAAAATCAATTATTGTACTTAACAAAGAAAATAAATTTTCATAAAAATTTCTACCTATAGGCTACACTCCTTTTTGACAAGATATTTTACAATTCAGATAGTTCAATAATCCGTTCGGCAATTAAACTTTATAACAGTTTGTATAGGTAATATAATTTTCTATTACAATAAATCACATAAATTAGAAAACTAGTTAAAAAATGTAAGTTGAGCATGTTTAATAAAAAAAATTACAATAAATGAACTTTTAGGCTTAAACAACCACAAAAGAACCTTTTAAAGTTGTTGTAAACAAATTATTTTAAAAATAAATAAGTTTGTATCTTATGTTTGTTTTATAAATTATTAATTTTTGTTGTATTTTTTTTGTTATATTAGCAAAATAGACATAAATTTAATAGGTTTAGCATATATTTCTTGAACTTACATCTAAGAATATAATTGCAGTGCAGAAATTTGTGAAAAATTTCCAAAGTTATAAAATTTATAGAAGCTAAATTTGATTATTTCCGTAAGCCCCGACGGCCGAGCGGTTAAGGCGCATGGCTGTGGAACAGTGCAATGTGAGTTGTGTGGGTCCAATACCCAGCAGGGCCATATTTCTCTAATTGGTGATCTGCCTGGCCCACCACTGCTGATACTCACCTTTTGACTCAAAAAATTTTGAGTCTAAAATTTTTGTTTCATTAAAAGTTGTTTTTTAAACAAGTCAGTAGAGGAATCAGATTAGCTCTGCTGATTTAAAACAGGGTTAATTGAAATTACCTTACTGAAATTTAAAATTAACTAAAAGTAGATATCCTCCATCTTTTTTAAAGCAATATACTTCAAATGATTTCATAAAAGCAAATTTAAATTGTATGAGCCAAGAAACAAACAAACTGTTACTAAGGCTATTATAGAGAGGGGTCAATCAATTTTGTAAAGAAAATTTAACAATAGGTGTTAAATGAAAACCTAAGTGTTACCTGTAAGTCTGTTGGAATAAATACAAAAATTTGAAACTTTGGCAGAACAGAGTTCATATTAAACTACATATTTAACTAATCACTATCAATAACTAAAGTTGTTTACAATAAAAAATTTTATGGTATATACCTTAAGCTTTTAAATGTTATGTATTAACTAAATTTATTAACTATATATAAATTGGGATATATACTAACTAAATATCTATTATAAATAATGAGAACTTCAACTAAACAAATGGACTTAAAATACTATAATATTCACACTATTATCACATTCTTAGATTAGGTTAACATCAATTTTTTTTATCTATGTGCTGTTAACTGTGTTACTATTACTACTGTTTATAAATTCAAATATTATATGATTTTATTATTTCACTCAAAAAAATTTATGTTGTGCTTTATTGTTTAGCTGTTAGCATCAATTTATACGGTTGAACGATTTTACCTCATTTAAAAAAGCTATCTTTCGTGCTTAGTAGAGCGAAGGATCTGTTGGCTAAACGCCAAGCCACCCCAAAAAGATAAGGAAACTTTTGTTTTCATTAAAAACACTTTTATAAGTTTTTTATTAATCATTTGTCGTTATTAACTCTACATTTAAGCAAAACAAGGAATGTGTTGCATATTGTTAGTTCTTGACAAGACATTAAACTGTTTCGGTACTCCGTAGTATATAACCCGACAACCGAGAGGTTTTAGACACACCAGGTCCTTAGACCAAATTATTTTAGGGATTTTTTTGTTGTTTAATAAAATATACTATCATATTTAACAAGAATGGCAGAATGATTTTGTTCTTAATAAACTAACTTTTTCAAATATGATTTGTTTAAATTTTAATCATACAACAACTTTTAATTATCTAATAAAAGCAGTATTTTTATCACTTTATAAAAGAATTACCTTCCGTAATTTGTTATTATTTTTAATTACTTTGTAAACACTATGTTTACTAACAATGTTTACATTTTTTTCTCTTTGTTCATTCATGTCATCAAAAGGTTCTTTAAGTAAAATGTAAAAACAAAAGTAAAAAATCTCAGTGATTGTTTACCAAATAGATAAAAATTAATTTAAATTTATGCTATACTAAACTGCCCTTCTTTACACTAAAGCTTTGCATTAACTAAATTAAATTTTTGATGAATAACTGATATTAATTTTTTAAGTATCAAGGTACATACTAAACTCATTTACTCCAACTACATTATATGTAAAAACATGAACAATAAAAACCTTTAAATAAAAATAAGATGTTTATAACAATAGGCTTAATATTAAAAAATAGTAAGATATTTTAACCTTTTGCTACATAAATTTTACAAAAAAAAAAAAAAGTCATAAAAATTTTATTTTAAAATTTTTCTATATATTACAAGGACTATTTCTTAAAAGTTTGAGGTAGTTATCTCAGAAAATGCTGGAGGAGATAGATTTTTAGTGATTTTCACTTATTTGCTATTTAAGTTTGCACCTCCCATAAGGAACTTATTGAAGTCTCCGACTTTGACTGTTATATCACAAAAATTATATTGAGTTTTAAAGTTATGTGAAAAGCAACTTGCAGATTAGTTAAAACTCAATAAAATAAGACTAAATTGTGAAAAAGGTGATTTAACCCCCTTATGCTCTTAGTACTTAAAAATAAAAACATATATGTTTACTATTTCACTCAGCATTTCCTTAAAATCTAGAATGGTCTGGAATTTGACAATTTGGATATATAGAATAACTCTAATTTAAAAAATTCTAAAAAAAAAACTAAACTTTTGAACAAAATTAACTAGAAAAGCTAAAAGACCTTAAATTTTTAACAGTTTTTACATGTAAAATTATAAATTTAGATTAGATATAAAAAATATTATTAACTATATTTGTTGTAGTTTTAATTAGAATTTTGACTATTATAAGATTAGTTTACTATATCTTTCCAATGTTTTTATATAATTAAAATAGTTTTTCACCTCAAGTTCAATTTTTTACTTAAAATGGACAAAAAGCTTTTACTTCTGAAAACCTGAAAGGTTTAAAATTATGGCAGTTTCTACTGAACTTAATTAGTATTGAATAATTAATTTCTATATAACTATGATTTTATTATTTAGTTTTAAATTGGTGTCAACTTTAATATAGATTATAAACCAAGTTTAATACTAGAACAATTTTAAAATTATCGAATACAAACTTTGACCTTGAGCATAAAAGTTTATTAAATTATAATGTTTTACTAGTATAATTTTTAACCATATGAAAAAGTTTTATAAATAGCTTACAATATTAAAAAAGAAGTTAAAAAATGAAATTTACTCATAAATATAAGAACATGATAAAATACTACTTATTATCTATTTGTTAAATTGTTAATTTAAATCTTTAAAAAATGTAAATATTTATTTTAGATTGTTTCTTTAGTATTTTAAAGTTTAATACATTATTCTATTGTATTTGAATAAAAAAACACTTCAGCTAGTTAATTAGCCTATTAAAATTTATTTTAGAAAATCACAAATTATAAAATGTATCCAGACATTGATGTTTTTTACAATGGAAAAGTTTTAGCAATTACTGGAGGTACAGGATTTTTAGGACAGGCAGTTGTGGAAAAAGTTTTAAGATGCTGTCCAAATGTTAAAGAAATAGCTTTGTTTATAAGAAATAAAAAAGGTTTAAATCCCCAAGAAAGGCTTCATAAATTGTGGAACCAACCAGTTAGTATGATGGTTTTTTAAATAAAGTAAATATATTATTTATGTTTTTTATATATTAGCTGATATTATTATTAGAAAAAAACATCAAAATCATTCTTTTTTTCAGTAAAAGTTTTGGTAATTTTTTTAAAAATGTGATGATTGTTTAAATAGTTCCAAAGGTTTAATTTAAAAAAAAGTCTGTGTAAAAACAAATGAATGAGTAGTTATCAGGGTTGCCACCTTACCTGGAAACCTGAAAAAACCTGGAATTTTAACATTTTTCACTCAGTAGTAATATTTCGATTTGAATCGAAAATCCATTGTATAAATAAAAAAATTTTGTCATCATCTTAAATTTTTTTATAAAATAAAATATTTAAAGTAGCTTTACAGTATCTTTTCAATGTTTTTATACTGTTCAGCACAGTTTCTTACCTTAGACTTATTTTTAAACTAAAAATAGACCCAAAAATGTGCACTTTTAAAAACCTGGAAGAATTTGGAAAACATGGAAAAATGTTTGAAAAAACAAGTGGCAACCCTGAGTTATATTAATGCTGTATACTTTCAAAAACTTATCAATTGTTATAATCATTTTGAAAATGAGTTTATAAAATATTTTTATTAAACTACATGCGTTTGATGCTGTAAGAGAAAGTCAATCAAACGTATTTGGCAAGCTTAAGTGTATACCTTGTGATCTTAGCAAGCAATGCTTAGGTTTGAGTGCAGAGGATAGACAATATATTGAAAAGGAAGTTAATGTTTTCATTCATTCCGCTGCTACACTTAAGTTTACTGAACACATCAGGTTTGTTTGTCCTTTGATTTATGTAACCAAACATTCAATTAATATAAATAGTCACATATTAGTTACGAATTTTTTTTACTAATTAGATTTTTACCTATCCATAAAGTTTAGTTTGTTAAATAAAAATTGACTTAATATATATTTTGTATTTTTTATATTTAATTAGCTTCTATAGAAAGTTTAATAAGATTAAATACATATACTTTTTTTTTGAGCTTGTATGAAAAGAAAATTTCAAGTAAAATTTCAGCTTTTATAGTACTTAGAGTAATTCATTTGTATATAAGTTTATGTTAAATCAAAGCTGTACTTATTTTTTAAAGCTAAATAAATGACCTTTGTTAACTTTTGTAGAATAGCTTTTGAAATCAATGTTCAAATTACTCGAAGAATTATTAGTATATGTAAAAGAATATCAAATCTTGATGCATTTGTCCATATATCAACAGGTATTAATTATGATCAGTTTAAATATAAAGTTTTATTTATGCTTTGTGGCCTGCGGGCGGCCAAATTCAGCCCTCAAAGCCAAAATCTGTGGCCTGCAGGTACTTTTCAGCTTAAAACATATCTGTTTAAAAACAGTATTAAGAAAAGTTTTTATTGTCAAAGCTTAAAATTAGGCTATTATTTTAATATTTGCTCATTATTTGTGCTCTAGTTTAGTTTATTATCATTATTATTTATTATTATTATTATTATTATTATTATTATTAAATAAACGATTTCAAATTGAGAGTTTTTATTCTACACAGTGTTTCATGCAAGCGCAATGATCACGGTCTAAAAACTCTATAAAGTAAGACAGACAAAGTTATATATACTACTATACTGTCTGTCTTACTTTCGAGATATCAAATCGAGATCAAAGCTCTTGAACTTTACGCCATTTATTTTACTGAATGTTGTCTTAATTCTTAAATATCAGTGAGCATTTTTAGTCCTTTAGGTTCTGATGTATTAATCTGAAGTATAATTATCAAAGATACTATTGTCTTCAAATAAATATCAAAGTAAACAAAAAACACTTTATGAATTTAGTAAATATATAATTAAAAGGATTAGTCACTGTATTTATTAAAAAACTAAGGTGAATACTCCAATGAAGTTAATGTAATATTGTGTTTAGATAAATATTTTTAGTTATGCCTTACCGTTTCAGTAAAAAATAAAATAAAAATGACTTATTCTTTATGTAATTTAATGCAAAAAAGAAGAAGAAATGTTACAAGTACAAATCTTTTTTATACATATTATTAAATTTTTTTTTAGCTAATCAATACAAATTATAAACAAGAACAATAATACCAAAAACACTCACTTAAAAATTTAAAATAAATAAACGTTCTAAAACTTTGTAAAACTAAATTAAACTCTAAAAGTTAAAAAAACTTAAATTCTACTGTATTATATAAAATTAAACTGTTTGAAGTTTTCTTATTATTGAAAAAAACTAATTAGCTAAAGTATAACTTAATCCAAATTTAAGAATAAAAAAGATGAAATTTATAAACTTACTAGTAGATGATTGTTACATTCAGGTTTCTTTCAAATTGCAGAACTCTATTAAGATTCTTAAAAAAATAATTTTTGTTGGTTATTAAAAGCTGTTTTACAGTATAACTTTAAGTTTTTTAAATAATTTTTATAAATAATAAAAATGATAATTTTTGCCATCTTATATAATGTAAATAGAATTAAGCAAACAAAGTAGTACAAGTAAAAAAAAAAACAAATAAAAGCGTAAAATAATTACAGTACTTAACTAATTTTAAAAAAATGGAACAAACTTTTTTAATATCAAAACATTTTAAAAGCTAATGTAATTTTTTAATGAGGTAAATATACATTAATACAAGTCTGAGCTTCTAAAATTATACTTGTTTCAAATTTATTTGCTGAACTATTTTTTTTTATAACTTTTATTCTGTACAATGTTTCTAGCGTTTTCAAACTGCCAACTTGCTGTAGTTGAAGAACAAGTTTACAAAACCGCAACAAATTACAAGGATTTAGAAAAGTCTTTAGAATGGATGAGTGATAGTACATTAAACATGGTACTGCCTGATTTACTTGAAAATCGGTTAGTTTGGTTTGTACAAACCGATACTTTTGCAATTTAGTTTTATCCAAAAAAAATTGATTTTGAATTAATTTAGCAAACTATTTATTTTTTCGAAAAAAAAATATATAAAAGTTCTTTATTAGAACAGTAAAAGCTTCTACAAAGGTGACGGTCGTGCATTTGTGACTCCAAGCATTTGTGACACGTTCTTATTTATGATATATTTGTTTTCATTTTATAATAGTTTGCTCTATTTTATTTATGAAGCATCAAGCCCAAGCGCTATAGTACTAAATTTAGATAATATACCACAAAAATTGCTTTGCCTAAGTAAACGTTTTATTATTACACAATCATATTTTTTTTCAACATACAAATTTAATGTCTAGGCCAAACACATATACGTTAACAAAGGCAATGGCCGAAAATGCAATAGCTGAAGAATGTGAAGACATTCCTTGTTGCATTGTTCGTCCTGCTATGGTGTTGGCTGCAGTGAAAGATCCAATACCTGTATGTTGAAAATTTTTTGAACTTATTTGTTATAAAGTCTACAAATAAAGTTTTTATTGAAACGAAGTGACATTTAGAAGTTTATATAACAGTAACTCATATATAATTTTTACATTCTATATTATATAAATAATTTAAAAAATTAACCTTTAAGTATTTATATTTATATTTTTCTATCTAAGATGAAAACCTGAAAGTTTCAAGTAAATTTTTTTAAGTGTTATAATTTAAAATTAAGCAAATTAGATTTGTATAATTAAGGCCATAGATGATTTATTTTTGTTTTTAAGAAATTAATTTTAACCCTCGTTTAAAAGCTTAAATATAAACTATTTGCTACATTTTATAAGAAAAAACAGATAATTTCTTAGATATAGTCACTTTTCAAAAACTTTCCAATACAACCGTATAGAGGAAAATTTTTACTTAGCTAATTTTATCAGAAAATAAGAAAAATAATAGTTTTACATCCTCCTTAGTTTTTTATGCTAAAGACTTCAATTTTTCAGTAAAAATTTCTTTGCATGGTTATAAAAAATCAACTTATAAAAAAAAAATAGAATTTTTTCACTTAAACATTGAAAAGTTATAAAGTTTGTAGTTTTATTTCATCAGAAAACATTTTTACTACAAAATAAATTGTACAGTACCATTATTTATAATGTATATAAGATTAGAATAAAAAAGTTTAAAAAGGAATGCTCAAAACCTTTAAGAGAATACATAATTTTAATGACCTATTTTTTTGCTTATTTATTTGTATCCTAAAATTTACTTTGAACTTTAAAAAGCAGTAAAAGTAACTAGTTAATGTTTAAAAATCTAGAAACTAACACCAAGTTGTAAGACAACTTTTATACCTTCTAATACATTTCTAGCCGTAATAAGTAACAATAGTTTCTTAAGAAGCATTATGGATTTTGAAAAACAATATTATTTTAATCTTATTTACATCGAAATATTTTTTAGTTTCAAGTGTAATTAAAAAAGACAAATAGTTATGAAAAATAATTAAAAAAAGATAAATAATTAATTTTTTTAGCTAGAAACGTGATGTAGAAAATGCAAGTTTAGTTGCTTTTTAAATTATGTGGAACGTTATTTTAAAGCTTTCTAAATTTTAGGTAACAAACTGCCTTTTAGTTCTGAAAACAAAATTACGTTTTAATTCATATTTTTGTACTAATATAAAAGCACTATTGTACTTTTAAAAATAAACTCAGTAGAGTTTTTACTAGGTCACCGTAGTTAACATAAGACTTTATAATCAGTACTGCTCAACTTAATTCATATTTATTTAGAATTTTAGATGAATAACAATTTGTATATAAAAGCAGATGAAACAGGTATCAATCCTTGAATGCAAGGAGATAAAGTTAACACTAGTTTTTAATGTTTGTTTGATATTTTGATCTAAACTTTGAGAACTTGATGTTTCGTCAACCACCTATACGAAATCATCAGAAACATCAAGTTCTTAAAGTTTATATCAAAATATCCAATAAACCAAAAAGCTTATGAATAAAATTGTCATAAATTTATTTCAGGGGTGGATTACAAACGTTTATGGACCAACTGCTTTTTGTGCAGCATATATGAAAGGACTTTGCCGTTTTATGGTTTTAAATAAACATGTAGATGCAACAATCATACCAGTTGATTTCGTCGCAAATCTTGTGATAGCCTCAACAATGAAAACGGCAATTGATTATAACAAGCAAAAACCATTTAGATCGCTTAACGGCATTGCTACAGAGGGAGGTAATTTTTATGAACTATCTTATTTTTATTACCAGTATAGATTAGTTATTTTTAGTCTAAAATTTTAATTGTTACTATCTAGAATTTTCGGTAAGAAAAGGGTATTCATCATTAGCAAACGGAAATACGTTTCGAAAACTGACGTCTATTCCAGTTTATCATTGTGTCCCAACTGAAAATCCAATAAGAGTGAAAAAGTTGTGTATGTTGTAGTTAGAACTAGCATTATTATAGTTTTTAGAAGCTAAAATTTTTAGTTTTTACTTAAATTTCTATATCGCTGTTTTAAAACTATTGTTGTTTATATCCTATGAATTAGTGATTACCGGGTTCGCACGCGTCAAGCTAAATCAGGCTATATCTTAAAAATTAATTAAAAAAAAAGCTAAAATAAATAGACAATGTCGTTTTATTTAGTTATAAGCCAAGCAATAATTATTAGCGCCATTCAACTATGGTTTTGAAAAGAGTTTAAGTATAAGTCGCTGTTATCAGGCTGAAATCGTAAAATTTTGTGTACGAACCTTGTTTATGTTTTAAGCTAATATTTGAGTCTTTTTTAGATTTCCTAAAAAACACCTCAAAGTTTATGAAGCGAAATTTATTTTAAATTAGCATCATAACATATATATACCAACCAATTCCATTTTAGTTAAGAAAATGGTTTTATTGTTTAAAAGCTTTTTCGTATTTAATCTCAGTCCGAATTTCTTGATTTTTAAATTTAATGGTCTGCAGAACGTTCATTTAAAATATGTTTACACTTCGTATAATTAATTTTTTTTTGTAAGTTTTATTTTTGATTAACTTAATTCAACGATTAGCTATCATTGTTGTTTTGAAATTGTATATGTTATCTTTGTATATCTTTTGATAAAACGTATTTTATTTAGAGTAGCATAAAAAACTCTAAAATTTTTATTTTAAATAGTATACCATGTTTAAAGATATTTAAACTAAATATAACAAAATGTAAATAAAAAGTGTTTTTTATGAGTTTTTATTTTTATAGTTGATAAGCTTTTTTTAAGTATATCAATTTTGCTATATATAACGATGTTTTTTAAAAGCTAGTTTAAAATAGTTTATTGTAAGTTACAACTACTTTACGTTCAACTTTTATTGTACGGAAATGTTATAGTTAAAAATTTAAAGATATACATTATACTTAAAAAAAAATTTGTAATATTTATTACTCTATAAAAATTTGAGACAAGAATTCATTTTGCAGTTTATTTTATTTTTTTGTGAACTTAAAATTTTTCAATTTACCCTTTTCAAAAGTTCTTGTATATAACTAAATAGATTTTTGTAAAACAGTAAACTTAATAAAATTGTAAAATTATGCGTCATAATAGGTAAATAAGTTTGTATGTACTATGCGATGCTATTATAAAACTGTTTTACAAAATTTAAAGTATAAAGCTTAAGTACTAGAAATTGAAAGCATTATTAGCAATTTTAATAAGAGGAAACAGACTTATTTAAATTTTCTTTAAAACAAAATTAAACAACAAAAACAAAACTTAATAACGAATTTACAATAATTTAAACAAATTAGAATTATAAACTAATTTTTGTTTGCATAAACTTGGCTTATTAGTTTTTATAAATATAGATTCTAAAACACTTAAATGATACATGTTACGTCTTTTACAAACAATTGAATATTACTATATGTTTATTCGTGTTTATTATTAAAGTTTACTGAATAAAGAGCTTATTAAAATACATTTTGACAAATACAAGTTTACAGATAGTTTATTTTAGTAACAATAAATAAAATAGTTTACCAACAAATTTATAAATACAAATTTGAATACACGGAAACCTGGTATTAAATAGAATAGTTAATTTGCTATTGTATTATTATTATGTAAAACTTATTGAAACTACATAATTATATAAAATAAACTTTTATTATTAAAAAAATATTATTTTTTTTGTTGAAACTTATGTTTTATAACATTTAATTTTACTTATTTGGCAACTTTTTTATTTATAGTTTTGTAATATTAAAATAAGCTTAATATTACATAGTCAGAATAAATATTTATACACTGTTTTCTAATAAAGAACATTTTACAGCTAAAAGTAGTTTATTTAAATTCTATTAAGATTACAAAAAATAATTTCAGATGATTATGTAATTGATTGGAACAAAAAATTTCCTGCAGTACCATTTCTTCCACTTTCTGACAATACAGTTCATACCTAGTAAGTTTTATAAAAAAAGCTGATATAGTGAATGAAGTCTTTCTTCGGTTGTAATAAATTTCGAGTGTTTCTTATTAATCACGCTGAGTTTAATTAAAACTTGTCTTGAGTAGTCTGTTATATTTATTAAGATTAAGTGTTGTAGAGATATCTATATAAGCATTAAAAAAACTATAAAAACAGAACTTTAGGACGTTTAAACTTTATAAAAAATATTTTACAACTGTAAAAAATTTTGAAAATATTTCAGAAGTTGCTTTTAAATATAGGTGAACACGAAAGTAATTACTTAAACACTCAAAGTCAAAACTCGATTAACTACCGTTTTCATTCTTATTTTAAACCATATTGACTCTTTTGTTTAACAAACTTTCATCGTAACAAGGGACGCTTTGTTTATTTAAAGCTTGCATAGTCTTTTTGTAATTAAATTATTTACTTTATGACACAATGACATCTTGTTTAGATAAGCTCATGTGTCTTTTTTTTTCATAAGATCTATGTTTACTTTTCAGCTTTATCATCGAAGTTCATCAGTCTGATTTTAATAATATTTTTGAAGTATCTTATTTATAACAATTCGGTTTCGTTTCAAACTTCGAAACATTATAAATAAAAATGACTAAAAATACAAAATAGATCATTTGTTATAAAAGTGAGATTTAAAAATCTTATATTGGTATATTTTGTACAGAAATCTAAGACAACATTCATTCAAAAACATCTTTATTAAAGCAAACAACAAATAAAATCGATTTTGGCTAACACTTATCAACTTTTTTTGTTAGCAACTAATTTTAAGATTACATTTTGAGTAAATAAATAGTTAGAGTCTACATCAGAAAAAAATCAATTAACACTAATTAACATAATTGAGCAAAAATTAATTAGACATTCACAATTTATAAATACATATATAAAACAGTAATGTACTATATGTATTTATGAATTGTGAATGTCTAATTAATTTTATCTTTTTAATATTAGGATTATAAAAGTAAAAATTGATTTTATTACTTGGTTATGTATTAAAAAAAACCTTTACCAAATATAACATCCCATATTGTATATAGAAATCGTAAAATAATCTATATGTATATATTAAGATTTATAAGTAAATATTTATAAATAAAAACAAATTGTACAGTAATCTTCCTTTATTGTACCAACATATGTTTCTGTGTGTTAACGAATCAACACACTTCAACTGGGTTAATCGAAAGAAAAACTCCATTAAGAACTTTAGTGAAGTTACTTCACTAGGATCTTTAATTTAAACCTATATTTTTGAACAGTTAAGTAAATATTTAAACATTTTTACTGTCTAAATTAAGTACTTATATGACACTGATTTAGAAGTTTTTATCTCACAATAAGTTTAAATTCTTAGCACAGCGTACGCAGTCAAAGCATTTTTCACACAAACAATACCTGCTTGTTTATTGGACTTTTTTCTGGTTTGTTTTCTGCAAAGACCAAGGTATTTCTTCTTAGTGTAATTAAAACTACCAATGTAAACAGTTTTTGTTCATTTATAGATTTTAAAGTCTTAGTTCAAATATTATATTTTAGTTTTTTAGACATAACAAGTTTGTTTGAAATTATGATCAAAACTAAAGTAAAACTTTAGTGTTGAAGTTCAAATTATGACTAGTAGAACTAATGTAGTCTACTAACAGTTATAAAAATAGTCTTTATACCTGATAAAAATAAAACAAAGTAAAAAAACGACTAAAAAATACATTTAATTTGCTAGGCACTATTTCGCATACGAGTTATTTTTGTGTTTTTTTCTAACGGTTAACATAGATAATAGTTTTAGATGTTGATGTAGTGTAAATGTGTTTAATAGTATATATAAATTTTGATATGTAATTATTTTATAGAAAAGTAATAGGTTCGTACGAGTAGCACATTTCTGTGTTAAAACAAAAGTAGAGTCTATAAAACAGGGTTGACACTTTACCTGTAAAAACCTTGAAAAACCTGGAATTTGATAATTTAGGCAAAAAAAAAAAACCAGGAATTTGAGAAATTTTGAAACAAACCTGAAAAAACCTGGAGTTTTAGCAATTTTTACTTGTTCAGTAGTAAAATTTTGATTTGACTCGAAAAATCTATCATGTAAATAAAAAGTTTTTGTCATCATCAATTTTTTTTTTAGTAAAAAACATATTTGAAGAAATCTATTAAATATATTAAAGTAGCTTTACAGTATCTTTGCAATGTTTTTATATTATTTAACACAATTTCTTACCTTAAACTCAACTTTAAACTAAAAATAGACCCAAAAGTGTGTACGTTTGAAAACCTGGAAGAAATTTGGAAAACCTGAAAATTAAAAAAAAAAACGAGTGGCAACCCTGATAAAACACTACACATTTTATATTTTATAGTAACAGAGCTTAATAAAGATATGCAGAATTTTTTTTTAGATATGTTCAATTGCTTAATATAAAATTATTTTAATGTTTAGATAAGGGGTTGGCAAACTTAAAGTTGAAAAACGACAAATTTTTGGCTTATGTTTTATTTTTGTATGTAAGTATTTTTGAAAGTTCCTTCACCAGATAAACAAAAAATAAATGTTTGTATGAGGAATATATAATTGAAAGTACTTACAAAAAAAGACTTCTCATATTTGAAAACAAAGTCATTAGAAACGAGATTTTCTTACTAAACTATTTAAAAAAAGAAAGGTAAAACTAGTAAGACCGTGAAATTAAAATAGTTGATCACTTTACGTGTTAAATCCTGAAGATATTTGAAAATAGAATTTAGTATTTTAGGAAGCACTAGAAAACTAATAGTTGGTCTAAAACTTTTGTACTTTAATATTATTATATTTAAGGTAGTTTTCTTTTTTATGCTTTATTCCACTGTACTATTTATGAAACTCTTGAAAAAAAAAAATTAATTAAAATTTTGAAAAATGTTTTGTCTAGTTTCAGTTTATTAAAATGAAGTATTTAATAACATTTGGTATTAAGAACTAAATAAAATGTAAATTACATCGATAGAACAATCCCATATTTAAGTAGCAATTCGTCAAATTTTGATTTTTTCTTTGTAAATAAGTATTGACTAATAAATATCTATATAAGTATATCTCATAATAGCAAGTCTTTAAATTCTAAACTTAATTATTGCTATTAGTTTTACAAACAAAAACAGGTTCAGAATCATTGATAAAAAACTAAATGCCGGTATGGAAGTGATGAAGTATTTTTTTCTTGAAATTTTTCATTTCAAGTTTGATAAAACTCACCAGCTATTTAAATCCTTATCAAAGAAAGACCAAAAGGTAAATAATTGAAACTCATATGTATCTTCATATTTATTTTACGAAAATATATAATTTTAAGTTTATGTTTAACTTATAGGTAGTGTTTTTGAGTAGTCTTTACTTTGTGGATTAGTAATTTTAAATAATTAAATAGTTTATCCAAAATTTGATGGACATTTTCGACTTAAGTATAAAAATTAGTTAATTAGACTGTTAATAAGTTCTTAACTTTAAGTTGCTTTATAGAATTTAATTAACAATTTTTAAATGAAGCAAGTTTATACTTTCTAAGTACAGTAACCTCTCGCTTATTTACGCACATTGTGTCCACAGAAAAAGTCCGTAAAGATATGAGAGATCGTAAAGATACGAGAGGTACCAAATATACTTACTATAATGACTGTTTTTTGATATTGCTTTTAGTTAAAAGCAGACTGGGAAGTTTCCTTCTTATAACAATTTCTTTACTTTATTTATAAATATGAAAACAAAATATAAAACTATACATATATTAATAAAAAAAAGGCTTAGATTTATTTTAAGAAATAATACTTGTAGAAAAGTTTTACTACTTTTTATTATAAGTAGATGTTATCTTTATCTTTATTTAAATGTGACTTATTTGATACTTAACATCTATATTCTAGCAACTTTAATTTATAATTAAGCATTTGTTCACAACTAAGAAATGGTGTGGTGTATATATTAAAATTTCTGTTGCTTTATTTATATATAGGGCAAGAGTGCTGTACTATTTATTTGTGTTTCAAACTCTCATTGTTTAAGTATAACTTCATTATTTAACACAGTCATACTTCTTTTAGATTTTTAATTTAGTTTCTTATTGTTGATATAGTTTTGATACACTGAGGTATAACTAAATGTTTATCAATTAGTCAAGGAACGTTTACAAAGTCTAAAGATATAGAGAGGTGAAATAGTGTTTGAAAACATTTAAAAAAAAAAAAAAATTAACCTAATTTGTGTAATATTAAAAAAACTTAAATTTTTATTTTTTGAACTTTTTAGAATTCTAAAATGCGTAACAAAACGAGAGTGCGTAAAGATGTGAGAGGTTACTGTATATACATTTAAAACTATTCAAAATATAAATTTAAGCATTTGCTAATAAAGATTCTAGCGAAACAAGTTCACTGGAAATATAAAATAATACTAAATTTAAACAGTACTCTTTCTTTATTACACTAACACATGTTTCTGTGTGTTAACGGGTTAACAGACTTCAACGGAGCTCTGTAAAAAATAAATACTGTAATGAAAAAGTAGAAGCTAAAGTAGGTATATATATATATGTCTTTTTAAAAATAAGAATAAATACTATAGATTATTGTAGATTAATGGTTAATAATAGAATCCATAATGTTAAATCCGACTGTTAAAAACTAAAAAATATTTGTAATTATTAAGTCTAAATTAGATAAAGTAAACTACAAAATAAAATAACTGATCATAATATCAAACAAATCATAATAAGCACGCAAATGAACTTTCACTTTATCTAACAAAACATTAAAAATAATTATATCATACTTTTTTGTTATCAGTTTTTACTACTTACACTTTCTACTAAATAACTTACGTTTACAAACCTGCTCTAATTTTTATTAAAAGAATACATATGTATGATAAAAATAGCAATAAGTATTTGATAACATAGTTTTCGTAGATGAAAATAAAAAGTTTTAAAAAAGTCCAATTTAATTTTTTAGACAAGAACTAATATTTTGAAAATTTTACTATTTTTTATGATATAAACAGTCGTTAAATTAATGTTCTAAAACTTTCAAGCATGTATTTATCATAATTTTAAAAATAAACATTTTGTATCCTTTATCTCTAATCTTGCACATTTGATATGTGAGATAGTTAAGGTTAGACTTATATTAAGGTTATATTTTATCAAATGGTAAGTTAGTAAAAATGGAATAGGTTGGTTAAAACAAGGCAATTATCAGTTGTGAGAGTGAGGAAGAAGTACTAAAATTGAAATTATTTTGTTTTAAACAACTTAAAACCAAAAAGTTTTCAAAATATAAATCAAAACAGACTAAAATGATATATTTTTCATTTCAATATTTATATAACACTATAACTTTGTACATATACAAAAGTATAACTTTTTTGTTTATTTGAGTATTGGAATAAATGCTATGTTGTATAAAGTGCAAGTTGAGCATAAAATGTAATTTCTAGGCTTTTTTGTGATATTTATTTTAATAATATAACAAAAAATTATATAAACTTTTAGTAATTAATGTCATAAAAATTTTATTATTAATAAGACGTTTAATAAGTTTGAAATTTTTAAGCTTGAAATTTAAATATTTATAAAACTGTTTCAAAAAAATTTATACAACGTTTTAAAGTTATTAAAAAAACTACTTATTAAATATTTTAAATATTTATTTTAAATTTTGTCTCATAGTTTTTATGTAGTTTTTTTATTTATATTTATTAACTTTTCTAGTGTTTTTTATCAAAAAATAATTATGCTCCCATGTAAAGATAAAACTTAAAAAGATATATTTTTAAGCTGAAACTTTTTTTTTAATTTAATATAAATTAATAGTTAAATCTTCGTTACTGAATAATTAATAAACTCTCAAAATGTAACAATTTTATTATTATTTTCTTTCATGCAGCCTAAGTTTGTTCAACATTTTAGCTATTTATTACATAAATGTGTATTATTGTTAGGTAAAATTAAAATTCTATAAAAAGGTTTTCAACTTCAACCCTGCAAACTTGAACTGGCAGAGCTATTGTGAAGGTTATGTGAAAGGAATTCAACGATTTATTCTGAAAGAGTCCCCGGATGGCTATCCTTATGCAAAAAGAAAAACTTTGTTGTATGTTTTATTCCATAATTGCTATTTATAAAACCTAGTTTAATTTTTTTTTACGAAACTCAGAACAAATTAGTATTTTTCTAAATCTTAGACAAATTAGTGATACAATTTCAAAATTTTCATCTATTTTCAACTAATAACTGTTTTAGTTTGTGTTGAAGCTTTAAGGTATATTTTTTTTTATCGGCTACTATCACTTACTTCATCAGTTTTTAAAGTTTGCTTCGAAATATTACCGCTAAGTTCAGGTTGGCTTAAGCTTTTTTTATTTTGAAATTTAAAAGTGGTAACCCCGTTTTTTAATTTATGTAAAATTGTAAAATGTACTATTATCTTTTAACTAATACTAATCCTTTTAATAATAGTTACTTTTTATTAACCTTAAAAAATAATTTACTCTTAAATCTAACTAATTTAGGTGATTTTAACTAATTAAATAGGTGATTTTAATTGTTATTACATATTTTTAATATATACAG
The DNA here is from genome assembly GCF_965202585.1 of Thalia democratica. Taxonomy (NCBI): domain Eukaryota; kingdom Metazoa; phylum Chordata; class Thaliacea; order Salpida; family Salpidae; genus Thalia; species Thalia democratica. The sequence continues at coordinate 43,792,797 of NC_139166.1, read as the reverse complement.
GGTTGCCAAAAAACCTGGAATCCTTGAAAAACATGGAACTTGACGATTTAGGCAAAAAGAACACTAGGAAAATCTGGAATTTCGAACAAAAATCAATACAATACCTGGAATTTTAAACTTTTTTTACATATTAAGTAACGAAATAGATAAAAAAATCTATCATTAAGATATATTTTTATTTATCATTAAAAATTACATTTAAAGTAGCTTCACAGAATCCTTTTTTGATGTTGTTATACTGTTTAAGACAGTTTTTTTTAATTTAAGTTTAATTTAAACTACAAATGGACCAAAAAACTTGTTTTGTAGAAACCTGGGAGAAATTAGACAACCTGTAAGAAATTTACAAAAAACCTTTTGTAACCCTGTATATATTATATGTAGTTTAACATTTAGTATGGTTGAAATTGTATTATTTTAAAATTTAGAAACTTTTTGAGTTTCAAAATCGATTACCAATTATGGTTAAAAAAACAAAAATATTTTTATTTTTTACAATTTATATTAAATTAACTATTTTACCAAAATACTTATCACAATCTTTTAATTTCATTACTGATAAAGTGCAAAAATATTTTATTAGTTGTTGAAGTACTCTTAAGAGTTTCTTGTTATTTTTTTTGATATAAGCATACTATAAATTTATTAATGCTAACACTCAACAGTTTAATACATGGGATTTTAAATGGTTAACATTAAAAAAAAACTGTTGCACTAGATCATACGTAGTTTGCATTTTTTGATGTTTCACAAATTTTGTTTGTTTAATTTATTATAAATTAAAAATACAGTCACCTCGCACAAATCTACGCTTGTTGTGTCCACAGCAAAACTGCGTAACTAAACGAGAGAACGTAACTAAACGAGAGGTAGCAAATATATCTACTATAATAGCAGTTTTCTTATAAAGCATTTGATGAAATGCAGTTTTGGGAATTTTCTACTTTAATTTAATTACAAAAGTAGTTGCATTAAAGTTGTACATATATCTGAAACGTTTTTTTTTAGTAAAAGATCGTTATGTGAGTACAAAGTTTTTTTTTCTCTAGTACCATGTTAGGCAGGCTCAAATTAGCTAAAAATAAGAGATTTAATTAGTTGAGATGAAGCTTTATGCCATAGATGTTGTGAGAAATTGAACATTGTACCTTGTTTGATTTAAAGGTATATAGGGGGGTAAGACAGCTCAAATATAAAGTGCAAAGCCATAAAGTACAATAGGTTTCTTATGGAAGGCACAAGCTAAAAATGCAATGTTCTCAATTTAATTAAAAATCCTTCTCCTTCTATATATTGCAAGATATTTACATTTAGTTTTCTTTAAATGTTCCTTTCATTATTGTTGCCAAAAAAATATTTAGAAATTTAAACTATTATTTTTGTCACTTTTGAGAGTTCTAAAATCCATAACTGAAATGCGTAGATTCGCTAGAGGTGACTGTATATAATTAAATTACTTAGCTGTAGAATGTTTGTTTTTATTTCAGATAAAAAAAAAAGTTGATGAAATGTTTATTAAGTTTAGTAATATTTCAAAAAGTAAATGTATTATAGGTTACAAAGCTCGTTACAAGTCTTCATAAATAGTTTTCGAGTTGGCATTAGTTTTTTATTACCATCGATAGAAGTTGATAGATTGTTTTGGAGTTATCCTTGCTTATACGAATAAATGTATATGTTCAAAGATTAATTTAATTTTTAATAAATTTATTAATAAAATGTTTTTTTTTTATCGAAGTATTATTTAAATAAGACTAAGTCTTAAAGTATCTAACTAATTATATATTTTAGTTTTGTTTTTCAATAATCTTTGATTTTGATGGATAGAGCTTTTCTTTCTAATTTGTAAAGCTTTTTGACAAACATGATTAATATTTTTTATGTTGAACTGTTGATTAACAATTAAATGAAATTAAAAAAAAGCAAGTAGTAAAAAGTTATACATAAACTTATAATAAAGTTTATATATATATATATATATCAGGGTTGCCACACACTCAGGGAATTTTCAAATTATAGAAAATCTCAGGAAATTTTGATTCTTTTTTTTTTTTTTTAACTCAGGGAAACTCAGGGCAGTTTTAGTTTTTTCTAAAAATTTCAGAAAAGTTATAAGATTTTTTTCTAAATCTCAGGGAAAATTTTTTATAGATCTACAATGAGATTTAGTTAATCCAGTTTTAATATTTTGTTCAAAAATGATAATTTTATTTATTTTTAAGTGATTATTTAGAAATTAATATTGTAGCCTTGCGGCTAGTTCTTCAATATTCTTAGAATTAACATTTTAATTTTTAAATAAAATAATAAAAATTTTAAGAACTTGAAAAAAATTCAGGGAAGTTTAAGGTTATTCACGGAAGATTTTTTGACTCAAAGAGTGGCAACCCTGTATATTTAATGTGTACAAAAGGGTTTATAAATTAAACTTCAGTTCCACTTATTCATAATTCGAACAAACACGATTATATTTTTTTAGTTTCACTAGACTATAATTTAGTTGTATATTTTATTTCTTTTTTGTACAGTGCATCCTCGCTTATCCAGCCTTGTTGGGCAAACTTTTTTGTAATTATGGCCTGATAAGAATAAATCATAGTTTTTTAATAACCTGTCTCTTTCATACAATTTTCCGTATTTTTTTTCAACGAACCAAAAAATTAAAAAAGACATAACTTTAATATAGTTTAAAATGTGTAACTTAAGAATCGAAATCAGAAAAGATTGCAAATGAATTATAAAAAAAAACGTTTTTATTTACCGAGCGCAAAAACTATGAATTATATCATCAATTGAAATAAAACATTAGAATTATGGCGTAACTATAAACTTCTTGCTTAGTAATAAAATTTAAATTAGACAAGTATATATTAATTATTTTTTACAGGATGTTATGTATTAAAGGGGTGGGTGTCACTTTTACACGAGCGTCACTTTAGCACGAGGGGACGCTTTTGCACAAGTTGAATTTTTTTTCGTAAACTTAAATTAAATGTTTATTCTTTCACTACTACACCTAACCATTACCTTCGGTCGGTAAATTTTATTTATTATAGTTTACTGTTTTTTTGATAATTTTTATTTGGTATATATATATTTTTCTATCACTTTTACCCCTTACCCTCGGTCAGTATTTTTATTTTGTTTTTTAGTAGTTTATTTACTTTTTTTGTCTAGTTTTTATTTGTAATTTTTTCTAAATTTATTATCACTTACCCTCGGTCTGTAACTTTTAAAAAAATATTTTTGTTTGTTTTTTTAATTTTTTTTTTTACTCTCGTGCAAAAATAACTTTCGTGGAATAGTGACCCTCCGTGCCAAAGTGTCCCTTCGTGCTAAAGTGACGCTTGTGCTAAAAAAAGTGACCGTGCAAAATTGTCCCCTCGTGCAATAGTGATCCTCCGTGCAAAAGTGACCCGCTCCCGTTTTAAAGTGAACAGATTTAAGCTCAATTAATTAGTTCTACTTTTCGACCGGATGCACTGTATTGTTTTTCTCACATACTAAAGCATAACGTGTTTGGTATGGAAGACATAATATCAATACTTAAAATGGTAAAACTATACGAAATACATATTTTATTTGTCTATATTTTCACGTATTTTTAAATGTTTGTTGATGCATCTGATATTCATAAGGTATAATTTTAAACGATTAATTATGAAAATCAGTTATGTAACACTATTTAGACAAACACGTAATCTCCGTTTTTCTTAGTTGAAGTCACAAATAAATGTAAACTTGACTAAATTGTTGAATAAATCATCATTTTTTGAGTTTTAAGTATGTTTATTTTTCTATTTAAAAGTTTTCAATTACATAGTATTAAAATTAAAAAAAAAAATCATTTTTTATAATTTATTTTATAATATACCCACAATTAATAAGTGCCATCAAGTCTTTAATGATTTACTGTATTTTTTACTAATATTATTCATAACATAAAAACTAAAGATATAATCATCGATGAAGACGCCAGATCAACCATATAGTTGTGTTTAATTCAATTTAGTACTATTAAGTTTGCTATAGTAAAATCTTGCAAAAAAAAACAAAGTAAAATTACTATATGTTTAAGGTACTATTTTTTCAGTAAAAGACTATTTTAAATGAATCATTATTATTCCTTACTTTTTCATTCATGAGTAAGATAGAAACAATATTTGTAGTACTTATTTTTTACAACTTTTAATCTGTTAGCTATTGGCAAACTAATACACTTATTCTAGACATCAGAGCTAGAAATTAATTTAAAAAGTCAACACATATATGTAAATGAAAGTGATTTAAATGAGCTTATCTAAAAATTTTATATAGACTGTATAATTAATAACCTTAATTTTATCGTCAATTTTTTATTTTCAAAAAAAAAGATAATTTTTCCATGTGCCAGTAACTTGAGTTAAACAAAAAAAAAAAAAAGGAAAAACAGACTTATACTGATGGTGGTAAAATGATTTAAAAATATAGTACAGATAAATTTTCTTAAAAAATTTTTTACACTTCAGTAGAAACAACATCAGTCGTGATTATTCTAATATGAATTTTCTTATTTATTCTTCGTCTTGCAAAAGTGGCATTCCTGGTTTTTTGAAAAACTTAGTTCCCCATGCGCAAAGAGCAATAGATGATGTGAGGATTGCAAGTGCTGTTATTGATCCCATCAGTCCTCTAATTCTTATATCTTTAAAAAAGTATGAGGTCATTATTTTTTTCTTAAATCTATTTAGTCGAATAATTTTACTTTTTTAATAAAAAAAATATTAAAGCTTCTGATTATTAAAATAATTATACTATTAAAAAAAATCTCGTTTGTTAAGAAAAAACCTGAGCATGTCTTCCCAACTGTATTAACATTTTCTCCACAAAAACAGACATCAGGAGCAATACACTCGCCTTTTCCACAACCAAAATTGCATATTGCTGTTTTAATGTTTTGGAAATTTATTAAAGGGATTTGGTAATAAAATATTATACTAACTGAAAACATGGGTTTGAAGACGTTAGTTAACAGTAGGGTAAAAATTAATTGTATTTGTATAAACTTTTTTTTTAATAAACTATGGAAATTTAGAATAAAATAACTCTTAGATGATATGCTTCAACGTGAAAAATATTTTTCTATAGCTGATACTAGATTTTTGGTATTAAAAGTAAAGATTTATACAATTTCATGTACTAACGTTCTTTACATTTATCACCTTCCCATCCTAATGCACATTGTCCACTCTTACATAGTCCAGTTTTTTTGTTACAAGGTTCCGGGACTTCTACAAATGGAAGCATTTTTAAAATAAAAATATTAATACAAAAAATCTGTATAAGTGGTTAATGTAAATAGTGTTTTAGATAATTGAACTTTAAAAATTTTTATCAGTTACTTTTAACAAGATTTAAAACTATTTTTGGTCTTTTTCTTTTGTAAAATTTGGAACGATTTTGAATATCAAAAATTTTACAGAATATTTTTATCAAAATGATAAAAACAAAGTAGGGTAAATAAGCATATGGTCAAACATAAAGTCATAAAGCGTTTTATGCTTTATAATTTTTGTATTTAGGTTCTATTAAGCAAATTAAAAGATAATAAAAAGTTATTATTAAACCTAAAAAAGACTAACATAAAGCTTAACATGACTTAAACAAGTTTGTAGTTAAAAATTTGATTTATACGTAAAGCATAAATTTTGTTAATTAGTTTCTAGGTTGCTTACCTAAATGAGTGTTAGATTATAAACTAAACCTTGTGAAATATAATGAGCATTTCATGTCGATTATTTTTATGGATATTTTATGCATTTTATAATAAAAATTTTCAATATGTTTTCTTTTATTTATTTTTATCGTTTGTTTTACTTGTTTAACTTTAAAACTTGAAATTTTTAAAATTAACTTTTATTAAATCGTAAAAGCATGTGGTGTACGACTCGATAACCGAAAGGTTTTTTGTACACTAGGTCTTTAAACCGAATTTTTTGATCATTTTCTTTATTGTTTAATAAACAGTACTGAAAAAATTCTAAAGTTTGTTAACATAACAAGTTTATCAGTTGAAATTTTTCCGAATACTTTAATATATTAAACGTGGTCAGCTTGACAGTTATAAATACAATCTTTACTTTGAAAATATATTTATGTAACTTACCAATTTTGATTTTTAGAAACATCAAAATTTTGGAATTCAAAAAGTATTCATACAAATAAGAAATAAAACTAAAGATAAAAGTACCAAGTGTCACTGAAGTTTTTAAACATCTATTTGCTCATGATTTACAACTTAAAGTTTATTTGATGTTTTTTTATATGTCAATCATGTTAAGTTTTATGTATTTAATTATAGAAAATTTATATTTTTTACTATTTATAGTATGAAGCCTAACTTAGATATTTTATTTTTAAAATGAACTTTTTGTCTGACAAAAGCTGTGATAACTTACACCAAAAGAATTTAACTAGTTTAACGTTGAAGAGTAACTATTTGATAATATTATAAAACTTATAACGAGCTGTAATTGTATAAAAAAACGTACAATATGTATTTCTAAAATACGAGTAACCAAGTATTTTTTATTTATTTTAACTTTTGTAAAATCAATGAAAAATATTTTTAACTACTCATTGAGGATATTTTTGTAGCAGCTTATATAAAATAGTATTTAAGACTTTAAAATTTAAGAAATAATGTAACTAACCATTTGAGTTTTCTACACAATAACCGCAGATTTCCATACAACCTTTTCCGTACATATAGTCTTTGCATTTCTCGTCAGAGTAAGCTCCAACTGTTTGAAATAGTTATTAAATTAATATAATTTGTAAATAAAGCCATTCAATGTTCGAAACTAACAAAAAATTTGACATATACTTAACATTTTTAAGTATTAAACTGCATAAATAGTGTTTCGTAATATTTTTTAAATTGAAATAGATTTTTAAATTATCGATAATACAATAAAGCCGAATAATTACTTATTAAAGTAATCTTAAGTTAATTGATCTTTAAAAAATTATGCAAAATAAAATGATAAATATTTTAACTAAAACAGCCTTTTATAAGTAACGGTCCCATTTCTCTATAAAATATTACTTGCTGTATATAAAAAAAGTCTTCCACAGGCCGCAGTTATTTAAAATATTTGTTGTAAACAATAAAAACAAATTTTAAGCCAAAATTTGTTAATGTATGGAGTAAAAAAGGATTAGTGCTTAGTTAACAACAGCCTAATTATAAGTTTTACATTAATTTTTTTCCCTTTTGTTCTAAAAATTAATTTTTAGCTGAAAAATACATCGCAGGGGCAGATTTTTTGCTTTACGGGCAACACTTTGCAACCCCTCAAGTAAATTAGTTATTTTTATAAGCTATCTGGTATCTCAATGATAACTAAATTGAAAAAATTCTTAAAGTGTTTTAGATACTTGTTTTAATGGTAGCGCTATTTTAAATATTATGCAGACCTAAACTTATATTTGAAAAATTGTTAGATTAACTAGATTCTATATATATTCATACTACTTATTTTGTAAAACTTGAAAAACAAAATCGGTTTTACTTAAAATAAAACTTTACTTAAACACTGAAAACAAAACTTCAAGGTCAACAAGGTATATTTAAATGCACGAAACACAACTTGTAATTCATAATTTTAGTTATTTAAAAAAAATCATAACTTATATGCGGATTTTAAAATAAAGTTGTGTAATTTGCTTAAAAATATTATTGAGTACGTTGACAAAAACTAAAAATGGTAACAAACAAATATCTTTATATAAATTTAACTTAATACCTATTAATACTAAACTAACTGTAAAAAAATGTTATTTACTTTTAATAAGCTAATTAATATAATCAATAAAATTTTATAAAGTATAAAAAGTTTAAAAATAATGTATAGACATTTATAAAACTTTTAAACAAAAATATGCATACACTCTAATTAGAGTTAACTTAAAAAAATCTTATTAATTGTCATTTTATTAAGTTTTGCATGAAATTTTTTTAAAACCTTTTTTTAAATTATAAAAAAAAACTAATAAAACCAAATATATATAACATCAAAAAAACTTATACCAATGAGAAGTGCAATAACAACTACAACGTGTTTCATCTTTATATGACTAGTTGTAATATAGCAAACTTTGTTCTGAAAAGGTTTGCATTATTACCTAAATAACAAGATCAGTAAAACTTTTTTTGTATATATAAAAGAAAAGTTTAAACACTTAAATACCTACTACATATTTTTACAAAAGTATAACTTCAATAAAACTCTCTTAACATTTTAAAATATTTATTAGGTGTGATACTAAGTTTTACAAGTACAAGTACTAAGGTCAAAGTGTATAACTTATGTACCCTTAAGGCATATAACTTTCTAACAAACAGCAAAACAAAGTCTCTCATTTTGACCACAACCAGTTAATAATATTTTATATAGGCATTTATAATCTGATTATTTTTTAAAAACGATTCAATTATATTGTAAAATATTTTTCAAACTGTTATTTACGTACAAAAATTTAGTTCTGGATTTTTAAAATTTAGTAAAAATGTTCAAATAATTAACAGCAACGTTTTTATACACAAATTTATTTAAAAAATAATAATTTAACTCTTACTAAATTCTATAAATTTTTTAAATAACAAAAAAATTATTTCATAAAATAATTTATAAAAGCAAAACAGTTTTTTTTTTAACTATTTGTTGTTTGGTGTGTTGTTTTTATAACAAGAATTTTTCACAAAATTAAAAACTTCTTTTAGGTAAATTTAATTCTTTTTTCTAAATGAAAAAGAAATCGGCTCAAAATAATGTCAACGTATTTAAAATCAAGCTAACATAATAGTGCAAATTCAAACTAAAAGTACAATGCTTTTAAAACATAAGATGGTAAATTTTTTTATATGGCTTTAAAAAAATATAGTAAGGGACTTAATAAAAAATTTTAAAGATAATACATCAATTAATCCTAGTAATTCTTTTGTAATGAAATTTGTTTTATCAGTGTACATATCTAAATAACTTTATAAAGTTTTAATATTTCAAAAGTTTTATTAGAATGTATTACTTTAAAAATAACTTTGGGTATATTGGATTTTTTTTTAAAGTACAGCTAAAAACGTCTTTTAAAATGTTATTAAAAAATTTTTATGTTAAACGATAATTTGTTGTTATGACTGGATGTTTTGTTTAAATTTCCTTGTTTTTAGAGGCAAATATCTACTTGAAACACCGTACTTAATAAATAGTCATATTTTAAAACAACTGTTTATTGATCCATAGTAAAAAAAAAATCTAAACAATTGCAAACATATTTTGTTTAGGTGTAGTAGTTTAAGAATTAAACATTTGTTTAGATTAGTTAAAAAATAATTTTGAAACGGTAATGATAATTTTTAAATAAATATAGTTAAATTTTAGATGTTTTATCCTAAAAGTATACATAGTTTTTCTTTTATCAATAGTAAACATTGTTTTTGAAGTATTTGAAAACTTTATCAACACTTTAAACTTTTTGATTACTAAAGGTTTGTATTTAGTGAACTTTAGTCGCTGTTCACAGAAAATTAATCAATTGCTAGGAAATACTTAGATCTTAATAAAATTAATTAAGTCTGTCATTCAAAGCTTCATATACTATTGTTTTCTTTTTAGTCAGTGCTTATTTTTGGTTTTGCAATATATTTTAATATGTTTTGAAAAATTATTATTATTAAGAAACAATAAAAATAGAATAAGTTTTTTCTATATGTACAAGCTGTCAAACCTTGTTAAAACTGCTCTAAAATAAAAGTATAACGTTTTTTATATACAAAATTACAACATAGTGCACAACAAAACTTTTTATTCGAATTTAATTTAACTGAAAAGTTTACTAAACTGCAACACTTAACATCATTTCTCATTTAAAACAAGATTCTTAGCTAGTTTTAATCATACAGAAATGTAAATAAAAATATGTTAATCTTTTGTTTCTTTATTTTTGTTCATTGCAAGATATGGAAGCGAAATTATTGGGCGAATTAAAGTTTTAGAAAACAATGTGTGTGAAATCGATTCTCCATGTATTTTGACTTTTACTTCCTGGAAAATAAATAAAAACAGATTAAAAATTATCTAAATTCTAATTTTACATAAAGCATTTAAGTTGTATAATCAGTAGTTTTTTTAAGCTATATTTGACATGAAACATTTTTAAATAAAATAGTTCTATCTAGAAAAACTTTAGTTTATTAGAGGCACTAGATTATATTTATGTAGTTTAGTTTTTAGCTAGTCTGATTTTAAAATCTGATTTATCAGAGTAATATTTAACATACATTTAACAAAAAAAAAACTCAGTAGCATTTGAACAAAAGTGTATTGTAATAGTTTACTTATACTAAAGTTTAACTTCTACATATGAGGTAACCCTAAAGTTACAAAATTTTAATGAAAAAACTAACTGTTAAATTTTTATTTTAAAACAGTTTAAAGTTACGAACACCTAAAAATTTTCACTAAAATAACAGTAAGTATACAGTTTATAATTTTAATTTCTATTAGGTTTCGATATTTAAAATTTAACTTTTTGTTATGTGTAAGAATTTTTTGATTTACCCATAAGGTTAACAATATTTTATTTAAATATAAACAAATACGAACCAAAAGTATACACAGACATATATGTGAAGAGTGGTAGTATTAGTTTCAAATGTTTATTTAAAAAAATTACGTTCTTAAGACAACTATAGTTTCTAAAGTTCAAATTTTTTTATCACATTTAATTTTAAGTTCAAAAATAAAACATGTACAAACTATATGGTCATGTCGAAGTATGTTTCAAAAATGTAAAGAGAGTAGAAGAGATTTCTTAAATTATATGCATAAGCTTTTTTCTAAACAAGAAAAAAGACATATATTGTTAGTTTTACAGTTCATTATATATTTTTTAACTTGAAACCTTCATTATTTTATTCAACCTATTTTTAAACGTACATCATGTTTCAATTTAGAGTTGAAATACTTAATGACAGAATTAAGATAACCGAAAGTAAATTACTATTTTGCCTAGTTATTTTTGAATTTGATCGGTACACTTAAGTAATGCTATGCAACATCAAAACTATTTCATCTTTCGTTCTGCAATGATTGTAAATAAATAATAAGTTCTGCTAAATAACTCAGAATTTTCAAAATATAACACAAAAATTGTAATCATTTTTAGTTTAGCACTTAAAACTAAAAAAAAGTAACTGAAGAAAATAAAATATTTTTTTGTTATTGAATTAGTAGATAAAGATACTCAATACAAAAATTTAGGATTGCAAATCTACCAAGTTTATAAAAAACAAACAATTAAAATTATAAAATGAATAAAATCTTAAAACTAATTAAAGGTGATGTGTTGATATGGCATGTGAATTTTTTCTTGACAATTAAAAAAAAAAAATTCTCTAGATAGGATTTTGAAAATAGATAAACAAAAGTATTTTAAACTAGAAAAAAAACTAATTTTGTTTTGTGTGTCGACAAAAAATATCTTTTTTAAACGTATAATTTATTCTCAAATGAGTCTTTTAAAGTATTCAAAACTTTACCGGAACTTTTAAATTCTCCTTGTCAAATTCATCTATCTCTTTTTTAATAGAAGACTTAAGAAGTAAGGCTCTAGTTGGAAATTCAAAGTTAAAACGAATATCCTCAGCCAAATCTACCAATGCAGTGAAGCTTCCTTCTTTATTGAAGTGAACTGCATTTTTGAAATCCAATCGTTTCAACTATAAAAGTTATTGCATAAACGTAACTTGACGTTCTTTTTGTCAATATAACAAAAAAAATATATAAATGTTAAACTAAACAAAATTACTCTAGCTAAGTATTCCAAAATGTCCTTAAGGTTTGTCGGTGTACAATATACTTAATTTTCTAGCATAAATATTTTTTTTTTAAATAAAAGCAAACATGAAAATACACTATATTGAATAAAGTTTTTAGTTTTTTAAATAATACACTTTGTATAAAGTAGAAAAAATGATATGTATGTATATTTGCTATTTAACTTACATAAAAAATAATTTTCTACTTTTAGTCTAAATGTTTTAAAATTTTCATGATACAAATTTTCTACACTGTATATTTTACGTTTTACTATGCCATGAAGTTTAAATGTCTTTTCAAGAAGTTTATACAATAAGAAAGAAAATTTTTGAATGATTAGTAGCAGTTCAATAATGTTTTGCAAACATACACAACACACACAGATAAGTACTATTTAGTTAGAATTGTAATCTTTTAAAAGCTTAGCGTTATTTACTGTTACTTTAACTTATAGCTTATTTATTTTTCTAATATAATTCATAGTGGGAAAAATAGACTTACCATTTTTAAGCCTTCTTGTTTTTCTATCAACTGTGAAGTAATTTCTTTGTCCCATCCACTCAAATCCATGCTGTTTAATTTGAAACTAAGTAATATAATATTGCAAAATATTTTCTGTATAAGCAAACAGTAAAATAAACCAAGTTTAATGTCCACTAAAAAGTATTTGTTTTATTGATTTTTATTTTGTAAAGTAAAAAGTAAGAGCTCGGACAAAGTTTATTGCACTTTAATGGGAGGTAGTTTTAAAGATAGGTACGCCGGTCTTTAACTCATTTTTGAGAGTTAAATAATAACAAGGCCTCGTTTCTCAAACTACGTGTGAATTAATTTTAACAGAAATAAGAAAAGGCTTAGAACTGTAATGAGTATAGTTTTTAAACTATTAGTTTATTGAACACAAAAAGAAATCAACAGTCAAAATAGGGTCTCAGGACTTATTGTATAAAAATATCTCTCGGTCATCGAGCTGTACACCACTTATTTTTAAAAGCAAAACAAAAATTAATCACTAAACAAATTTAAGTTCAACGAAAGAAAAACATAGAAAAACAGGTCACGAAACTTATTCAGTAAATTTTTAAATTAAAAACTAGTATATAAATATCATTCAAAATACTAACGTATTTACAAAATTTCTTAAATGTATATATTTATTTAAGAATGAATATTATTTGAAGATATTATTTAAATCTTAACTGAAAATTTATACCAGATACAAATTTATTTAAAAAATTTAGTTGTTCATAAATTGCATCTTTTTTGAGCAAGTTTAAACAATAAGACTTTAATATAAAAAAACTATTCGTCATTAAATTTTAACATTTCAAAAAACTTATGTTTAAAATAAACAAAACATTTTTAGTAGAAACTTAATATATGTATATATAATATACTATATAAAATAAGGTTAATGTTCAAACTTAAACACCTTCTACTGAGCCCACTTGAAGGGCTTTTAAATAATTTATTGAAATGGCGATTTTAAAATTTGTTTTAAATCGCCATTTCAATATAATATACTATATATTTACAATATAAAGTTAATAACCTTACATGGGGATGTACATCTTTTTCAAGGGAAACAAACATATACTCATCATAAACAGACCAACATTTGTCGTATACATGAATGTCCACCTAATTTAAGTCTTATAAATAAACGATTTTATAACTTACTAAAATCTGCAAAGTTAAGCGATATTCTTAAAATAAAAGTTTTGAATAATGTACTAGATCTTTAAGTTCAAAAGATTTTTTTTTATTCTCTAATAGATTTTAACTCACAACTTAATTTTAAAATTTGTTGGCAATAAAACTTCTAAATATTTTAGGTATTTAAATAAAGCTTAGATATTTTAATCTTATACAGTATTGCAATCTACTAAACACTAAACCAGTAAATAATACCAGTTAAATCTTAATAACAGTTTGAAAAAACTACTTTATCATAATATAAGATGTCGGTACCCATCTTAGCAACTGCATGTACAAACTTGTCACAAAAATCTTGAACAACTTTTTGGTCGTTACCGATTTGTACGAATATCCATCCATTGGTTACTCTTGCTAACTTCATTACATTTAAAACACTCACGTTGTCGCTAAGCGTCATAGAACGATACTGAAATAAAATTAATATAAATATTCATAAATCCAAGCTAATCTTTTTTTAATAAAGATCCTAGCGAATCAAGTTCGCTAACATATATAATAAAAAAAATTTGCGCATTACTTTCTTTTATTGGAGTGACTAATTTTAGGTGTGTTAAAAGAATTAACACACTTCAACGGAGTATTAAGACCCCAAAAGTAAAGAAAATATATTTAAAAAGTACTGCGAAAATCATTTTTATTTAAAGTGATATATAGTTTTAGTTGTCCGTGATTTTGTAAATAACATATAGCAATGGAATAATACTTAAGATATAAATGCTTTTGACGTTAAAAAAAGTGTGTTATATAATACAGGTATTATTGACGTTTATTTTCGAAAAATTTAATTTTCAATTAGTGTTTTGCTTGTTAATTAGTACAAATAAACTTGAAAAATGCATTGAAGTTATGTATATAACAATGTTGTTAGACAAAATATTAAAGAAAACATCATAGTAAAACTACAAACATTAAAGGTTTGAAGAAACAAATGTTAAAAAATTAAAAAAATAATATTTGTTAAACTTGTGTACTTATGAATTCGACGTTTTAGCAAATTTGGTGTGTTTTGAAAAGGTAAAATAGGTTTGGCTGTTTATAAAAGAAAACATGCTGTATTGTTACTTGTTAATTATAAACTAAAAATATTTTACTTAAATAGGTGTCTTATTTGTTTTTAATGTGTTATTTCAGATTTAATTTTACTGATGAGCTGATTGAGCAAAAACACTTGGCAAAATAATTTTTATAAAATAAATATGATTTTTTTTCTTTACTAAAATTAAAAACTTAATTTGTTTAACAAAAAATTATAGTCTTTATAATAAAGATAATAATACCCAACATTGAAATAGGGATTTTTCATGAAAAAAGATAAGTTATCAACTATAGACCATTCTTGTAAAAATAGTTTAGTTTTAGGTAAACAGTATTAGTTTTAATTAAAATATGAAAAGCATAACAATAAAAAGAAGAAACAAGAATAAATAAAAACGTATATTTTTGTCAAAAAATCAATTTAGTCACATAGTTTACACATATAAGTTATTGTAGTATTATGTTACTTTAAAAAACATTTAAAACAGAAAAATTGTAAATAACTACATGAGTATAACTATTTGTAAAATTAAAAACTTGTGTAACAGTTAAGGGTTTTAAAACAGCATAAAACATTTAAATTTTACAGCATTTACCAAACATGAGAAAGAGTTAGCTCTATTAAACTTCACTAACCCTAACATCTTCTATACCGATGAGATTTAAAGCTCCTTGCTCGTCATATTTTTGACTTCCTAAACTAAAAGTTATTTTTAGTATTTAATTGTTTGAATTTAAAAGGACTTGATGTATTTAATGGGTAATATCATTTAAACTAACAAATTTAAAGTACTACTTAAGTATATCAGTAGCATAGTTAAAACAAACTAAGCAAAATAAGCTTTTATTAATTTTCAAGTTTCATAGAGCAAACGCCGTCTTTATTAACTAAATAAAGTTTATTACACTTTAATGTTGTGGCTTACTCTAGTGCAGGGTTTCCCAAACTTTTTTTGCAACTTGCCCCCTTTAATAAAATTGAAAAATCCATAGCCCCCTTCAACAAGATTACTCATAAACTTCTATGAAAAACACCTAAGACCTTTTTTTTTCTTCATCTGCAACTCGAGAGAATATCTAGTGTAAGTTTCTAAACTACCATAAAAACACTTAAGACCTTTTTTTTTGCTGTTCATCTGCAACTTGATAATATCTAGTGTAAGTTTCAATTTATGACCTCATGGCCCCCCTCTTACCCCTTTGCTGCTCGTGGCCCCCTGAGTATCTGTCATGGCCCACTTTGGGAAACCCTGCTCTAGTGTGACCATGGATTATCCGGCCGGTTTGAGTCGAGAAGAAGATTTAATTAATTCAGCTAAAATCAATGTTTTCACTTTAAAGTTTAAATCTTAAAATTCCGTAATGAAAACAACGTGCTAATTATAAATATATGTCTACTTTTTTTTTTCTATAACTAAGCGATTTGTTTATAACTTTGTCACAATTTAAAAATTTTAAAAAACTTAATGCGAGTATTCATAGTTTTTGCACTGAGTAAACAAAAACTTTTTTTGTTATTCATTTACAACTTTTCTGATTTTGCTTAAGAAGTTACATACGTTTGACAAAGTCTTACATAAAAGATTGGTTTAAACTTTATCAAAGTTTTGTTTCGTTTACTTTTGTTTGTTTTTAATGCTTGTTTTGTTGAAAAAAAGTTTTAAGTTAAACTAACAGAAAATTTGATCTGCATTTTTTCAATATGCATTACATAATATAAAACAAATAGATTATAAAAACAAAAGAAGGTTTTTTTTATCCGTCCTAAGGCTAATAGGGCCACTTTTACAAAAAAAAGCTTGCCAAAGATGGCCGGATTAGCGAGGATGTACTGAGTAATTAGTTATTTTTTGTAATGGATATTCAATTTTTGAGTTAGTTGTAAACTATAAAACAGATAATCATCTCAATGATAAAAATCCTAAGCCCTTAAGATTAAAAGAGCTAATGTACACAGAATTTTATGTTTTTTATGCAACTTACAATATTTTATTGTAATGACAGTTCTTCAAAATAATGAATACAATTGACTCAATATAAAATAAATCAAAAACACTTACAGTTTGTTAAGAAGCATAAAACATTAAACATAAAGTATATAGTAAACCAATTTAATAAAAAAGCGTTTTATTAAATGAAATAGTTACGAAAACTACAAAAGTAAGTTAAACAAAAAAATTAAGTTTTAGATTTTAGCCAGTTTTTAGCAAGCTTTTTGCCTGTTGTCTTCATAATCCCATAACTTTACTTGTTCTGTTAATAAAATCTATATTCTTGATATGGTGAGACCATTAAAGTTAACTCGCAGGTTTCTTCATGTGGTTTTCAAGCGTTTATGATGTTTTAGTATTCCACCAATCTCATATGTTTGATATTAGTTTTTCTACTTATGTACCAGTTTTGACATTTAGGTTGTATTAACCTACTTATGAATGTTTTTGTTAAAAGCGTCGCTATTTATTATATTTATACGTGTCGCTGTAAACCTATTTGATTTCTTTTAGGCTGAGTCCAACGATGTTTTAGTTTGATTATTGCTTTTGTTCTAGCATCATAAATAACGTTTTTTTTCCCTGCAGGTATTTCTTTAAGAGCAATACAATCTTGTTTCTTCAATTACAAGTTTTGTTGATAAATTTATCTTTAATTGGATTTACAAGTATCTTTACATTTTTTATTGCATTTTCCGTGTTTATTAAACCACAGTAACTGATTCTTGTGTTTATTTTGATTGTAATTTTTTGAAGTGCCTTTCAACAATGTTAAAAAAATTCTACCTACATTCGTTTTGACTAAAATAAAAAAAGCTTTTTAAATTAACTTTCTTTTTATATTCTTTATTTATACTATAGTATTATGTTGTATGATAAAACGAGTAAAAAGACAAAAGTTTAAACTGAACGATAAAACTTGATAAAAACTAACTAAACTTCAGGAATGTCTCCATTTCTTAGTGTTGTCATCATTTTTAAGCTATTTCTACGATTGAAAGAACTAACTTTTCCCCTATAAACAGCAACATCTAATCCATCCTATATTTATTAACAACTGAAATCTGTACTTCGCTAATTATGGTTTAGTATAAATAAATTGTGTTATAAATGTTACTTTACAACATAAAACATTACACAACTTTTAGTTTGTGTAATAATGAAACTAAAAGTGTTTCACTGATATAAATCAAAAATAACCTTAAAAAAGTTTTGCAATAGTCATCTGCTTATAAAAATTCCATTCAGTGTTTTACGTTGAACAATATTTAAACAACTTTTTAAAAGCTAATAAAGCATTCCTGACCATGGTTACTTTAAATAAAGTGTAACACTAACTTTCTCATATTTTAATTTTCTGGTATCGACTGTTTTTAGTTTTCTGACTAATTTTAACAATATTTTTTCTTCTAGTTCAACTTCACCATTTTCCAAATACAAGCTGACAGATAGATAAACTTTAGGAAGCAGTTTTTTTATCATCTCTAAGCTTGGGCAGTTTGAAGCTTTTATCTTACTTATTTCCACCGTTTTAAACTGTATACTTTATTTTGTTATAATTTAAAAGCCAGTTAAAAGAAAAATCAGAAAAATTATCTCACTTTCGCTATCTAAAAAAACGTTCAACTTAATATAAAAAAAAATTCTCTTGAAAAAGTATGAAGACAAGTAGAATTTTTTTACTTTTCTACTTTTATTTTAACTAGTTAGGATTAATACACTAGATCAATTTAAATAACTTCAACAAAAATAAAACAATTTGTACATCAAAGCTTTTTCTACCAATATAACAAACTTTAAAAATACCAAAGTATAATTCTATTTTATAACCCTGTAAATGAAAAATATTGAAAAAGATAACACTTATATGATTTAAAAGTATAGCAATTATAACTAGGTCCCATTTAGTTTTACTTCTACTATAAAACAATTATAAAATTTAGAAATAATTAAAGTTTTTACTGTAAAAACATTCTACAGCAGGGTTTCCCAAACTTTTTTTCAAAAGGCTTCCTTTAAAGAAATTAAAAAACTATGACCTCCTCCAACAAGATTTCTCAAAAAAATACCATTAAAAACGCCTAAGACCTTTTTTTCTGCTCTATTCATCAAATCCAGAATATCTAGTATAAGTTTCAAATAATGGCATTGTGGCTCCACTTTTTACAGCTTATGGCCCCATAAATTTCCTAAAAACTTTCCAAAATATCTAGTATGAGTCTTAAAACTGTTATTAAAAATGCCTATGACCTTTTTTTTTGGTATTTCTCATCAACTCCATAATATTTCGTGTAAGTTTCAAATTATGACCTCATGGCCCTCCCCTTGCCCCCTTTACTGCTTATAGCCTCTATGAAGGCCCACTTTGGGAAACCCTGTTCAACAATCATAGTTTTCATTTATATTATAAAACTCTATTTCCTTTAAAACTAGATAATAAAAAAGATACTTACTTGAGTTTCTGAATCGATTAAGTTTTTTAGGTGTTCATCTATTGCACCTTCACTTATTTGATTTGCATAACTGTTTAATTGTAATGTAATAACTTAAAAAGAGCTACAGTAAATATAATCTGTAGAAATAGTTACTGCATGCTTTAAATTCTGAAACTTATTTAAGTTTCCTTTGAAAATTTTTAGTTTTGTTTATTTTACAATACTTCTCTACGCTACATGTCTAAAAACTTTTAGCTTCTACACTAGCATTATAATGATGGTTGTATTTTAAAAATAAACTAAAGGTATCAGATTAGTTATAAGATCAAATAGTTTACATATTTATAACTTTAAATTTTCATCGTTTAATTTTTATTCAAACTACTATGTGTTTTTACTGATAAATAGACATTAAAGATGAAACTCCTAAGTATAAATTTTAAAATATATTATATTGTTTATTAAACGATAAAAAAAGCGCTCAAAATAGCTGGTTGTGCAGCTGAGATAGTTATTAATATTTACAAAGCGGCTTATAAAAATGTTAAAAACCTTTGAGCTTTAAAATAGTCCTTTATTAACATTTTTAGTATTTTTTATTTACACAATAGTTCGATATAACTAACTGAAACAGCCAGCCTAAGAGTACTTTTTGTTCAAAAAGTTAGTTTAAACGCATTTAATATGTGTTGAATCCTCTGCAATAGAAATCATAACAAAAAAAAGCAATGAACTAAAAACATGTTCGCAATATTTTATTTTAATGTATAATTTTGAAAAACTAAAAGTTATATATAACTAGTCTTTATAATAAATAAAATTACAAAATAAGTAATGTAGAAAAATATATCAAACTCACATCTTAATATCTTCGCCACTGAGCTGACTTTTTCTAAAAAAAAACAATAACAAATGTTGTAACCAGTACCACTAACTTTACAAAATATGTGAAGAAAAAAGTTTAAGTTTGGTATTTATATAACATATTAAATTACTAAAACTTGCTAAAAGTTAAAATGCTCATTTTCATAAGTGTACTTGTTATATAAACGGATTTTCAAGCAACCTCTATGCTTAGAGAAATCTAAGCAGTTACTAAAACTCTTTTATCTTAAGAAGAACTTGTCGATAGAAATAGATCAAGTTTATTATAACTAAAGCTAGTATAAATGAGCTTTGAAACAAAAAAAAAACTAATTACGTTTTAAAAGTTTAAGAAAAAAGATTATGCTGTTGTAAAATTCTTTTATTTTGTTAATATGGCCTTAAAATTTGACTGCTTAAACAAAAAATACAAAAAATAATTAGTTAAAAATCTAAACTATGTTTAAATACACCAATACTTGCTTTAAAAAGTATACGTTTTTGATAATAAATGACTAAACATGTATGTATTATATTGATTAACTTATAATTCAAGATTGAGAGCTTAAAATATTAAATCTAGAGAAACTAACTTTAGTTATATGCATAAAACTAAAATACAGTTTTTGCTATTATCAAGGTTTAAGGTTTCTAAAACAATAGAGGTAATTATTTTCAAAAAGGATTCTAAATTCAAGAGTCATATAATGTCCTTCTAGCAAAGGCATTTGATAAATAAAAAATTATAGAGTTTAAAAATAATCAGCGATTGGAACAAAATAAATTTATTTAAATATATATTTGTCACGTCTTAAAGAAAAAAACCTTTAAAAAGTAAGACAATATCCATTCATAAGAATAGAAAATCTATAATACAAAAAAGTCTATTGCACAAAACAAAGATAAATTTAACTATTGTAACTTTATAGAAATTATAGTAGAAACAAATCTGTTTAAAGAAAAATTTCATAAAAACCTTTTTTAGTTTGTGACTTTGAAAACTAATTCTGTTTAAGAAAATAACAATAACCGCGGTTAACCGTTAAAAAATAGGGAATGCTAAAAATATAAACTAAATTTGTGAAGGTTATTTATTATTACAAAAAACAATGTTTTAAAACAAAGTAGTATTATAATAAATATAACAACAGTACAACAAAACTTAATTGCTTTTAAACATTGAACACTTATTAGATTTAAATATAACGGTTTTACATACGTTTCCTAAAAGTTTACAATTTAAAAACCCACTATTATTAAATTCTCACGTTCAAACTATATTTATAATTAAATCATATCTAATTTAATATTTTAATTTGCTTTAAACTAATCAATAAAAAAGTCTCTACTTAAGTATCTTTAAGGAGACAAATTGGACTTTATTTGCACAGGTTATTACAAACAATACAATGTTTTACTCTTATACTAAATATAAGAGATCTTCAGTTGTTAAAGACTTCTTATTCAAATAGAAATGTATCTTATTTAAATATCTAGCTTAAGTAGAATAAAAAAACGTTTACTTACTTTGAAGCACTGTTTCTTTGACCCATTTCGAAAGCTAGAAGTTAAAAGTTGAATTTATTGAGAAGTGACTTATGCGGTCTTTAGGTGAACTTTAGAAGAAAAACTGTTAGATTAAGACATCTAAACTATTTGGAATGTCAGTTTTACAAATATAACTTAATGCATATATTTAGTATATCATTACAAGAAAAAATTACTGTATTTTTTTAATATAATTGTCCTGGACATGACTTTAAACCTTTATTTCGTTCAATAAACAATAATACTTTACTTTAGGTGAAAACATTTTTTATGTAATGTTACTAGATAAGTTAGTTTAAGTATTATTTTTAATCCTAAATCTTTTAATCCAAATTAAAA
This sequence comes from Thalia democratica, assembly GCF_965202585.1. NCBI lineage: Eukaryota > Metazoa > Chordata > Thaliacea > Salpida > Salpidae > Thalia > Thalia democratica. The sequence goes on along the minus strand of NC_139166.1, from coordinate 43,771,005 downwards.
TAATTAATCATAAATATAGTAACAAAAAAAAATTATTGCTGTATATAAATTTAAAAAACTATAATCATAGTTTTATTACTAAAATAAGTTAGATCAAATTCACAAGTACTTGTACTTTTAGCATAGTAGAGTTTTGAATGTAACAAGTAGTAGATTAGAAACTTGAATAGTTACGTCATAAAATGAAAAAATGCTTATAAATATTTAAAATGAGAAAGTTTTCAAAATATTTATAACTACTTATTTAGGTTTTATTAATTTAAACAAACCAATTGACAGAACATTTATGATGGGCTCTAAACAGTCTGCACAAGAGTATGTTTCTGTTTACTCAATACATCTTTTTAAGTATTTCATTTCTCTTAAACCAACGATTCACTTAATCAAATTAAGCCGATATATAAAAGTTAAACTTTTGACTATACGTTTATTAAAGACAATAAGTTATAAGTAAGGTTTGTTTATATTTAACTGTAACTTAAATTTCATGAGAGCAAAAGTTATATGTATAAGAAAGTTAAAAATATTTTATTTTAAACTAAAGAAAAATCAAATAAATATTTTTGCAAAAATTTACTTCTAGGAAAGAATTGGAACAAATCACCGAAAAAAGAGTCGTGTTGTTAGTAACTTTTTATGAGTTTATTTAAATCTGGTGTGCATGTAGGTAATATTAGATAAAATATTGTTTGAAAACTATGGTTCTATATACTTCTAAAGTTAGAAAGTAATAAAAAAACAAACTTAAAGTTTTCATACTTTTGTTATAATTCCATTTGTTAGTATAAACACAACGCTTTAGCTATTTAAAGATGAATTTTACGGTTTCAAGATAGTACATAATCATTTTTACTACAAGCAACCACGTTAAATTGATGTTTATTCAAAGGAAGTTTTATCTTATAGAGAAATTTTACACTTTACAGAAACATTTTTATGAAAATATCAAATGTTTGAAAGTTAAAACAAGGTTACATTTACACTTCATCTCATAGCATAAAAAAAAAACTTTTAAATATCTACTTATCTGAAAGGCCAGTTTTTATATCGATAAATATTAAAAAATGTTTGTTTGTGAATTCCGTTTTATAATAGTTACAAATTGACACTCGTACTTTTACTTTATTTTTTTTTTACTTTAAAAGAGAATAAAAACATGAATTGTTAGCATCGTCAATGTTCTTGACCATTTCATTTAAGAATTCAAATGTTTTTTGTAATTAGCAAATACTTGAAACAGAAATTTAGAAAATTTCAATATAGAAGAGACAGAAGAAATTATTAATAAGCTTGCACATTCAAAAAGAACTGTTAGTTTCTATATTTAGACTATAAAATTAACTAAGAATTTTTTTTTATCAAGTTCAACTGAAGTTTAAGCTACAATACAAATTAGATATAGTTGGCAGTTAGCGCTAATTTTTTCTATGCAATTATAGCTTAACTATGATATTTTCTAAGGTAAATTTGATTTATCAAGTTCTAATAAGTTGTACCTATGAGTATTAAAACATAGTTCTGTAATTGTCAGTCTTACATTTATAAGTTTTAAAAGGCAGCTTCACTTGAAAGTAGACTTCTACTTTTGTATCAACAATTAAAAGCTACTTGACTCGTTTGTTTTGTTTGTTTTTTTGAAGCATCTGTAAAACTGTTTATGATCAAAACAAAGAAGAAATAGCATAACAATTTTAATTTAATTTTTATTTCAAAAAGTTCTTCATTTTTACTTTTTAATCTTAAGTAGTAAGTGATTGATTAACAAATTTAGTTTTAGCATTAAACCCAACCACTAAATAAAAAAATATTAAATAAACTTAGAAAGACAAATTATTTATTGTAAACGACAGTTCAAGACTACAGTTCTTAAAGGAATAACAAAGGACAATTGTCCAGAATTTGCAATTCTTAAAAAGTTGATCACTATAACTTCTGAATATGTGCACTTTTACACTGGTATTTCACAGGATGAACTAGAAAACTCGTTTAAAACAGAATTTGCTCAATCGTTATTTAACCTTCAATCAAAAAATATTCATAACAAAGGAGAGGTTAGTTTTTGTAATTTTAGTTTTTTTTTTTTAAATATTAAACAACTCTGTAATTGTCTATAACTCGTTATGATATTAATTTACTTCCTTATTGTAAGTTCTATCAATATGATTTAACTAATTAATCTGTTTGTTTCCTTGAAACTTATCACACAAGCTAGTTGTACACATTATACTACAGTTTAAAAATTAATTTTTTATAGATAGCTAACATAAAAGTCAAATTTTAAATTAATTTATTAGGATACATGTAAATCATTAAGTACTTTAAATTAAACATAAAAGTTTAAAAGCTTAAAAAAAAAATATTTATTATGTTAACAATGATTTTTACAAAGCTAAACATTTTTTTACATAGAAAGGATTAGATGTTGCAGTCTACAAAAAAAGAATAAGTAAATTTGGAACAAAAAATGAAATTTATATGTTGATAAATCTTCATAGAAATAGGGTTCCTGAAATCTAGTTAGTAACTTGTTTGCTTCATTTTTTAACATATAGGAAATTAAGACCAGTTTTGTTAGTAAAAATAAAAATTAAATATATATGAAAGTAGTGTGTCGATTTTTTATCCTACACATAAAATTTTAAAACAACTTTTAAAAGAAGTGAAAATGTTAAAAGCTTATGTAGAAGTAGCATAGCATTTTAAATTTCAATCAAATAAGGTTATTGTTTTTATCTTTGGATTTTTAAATTCTATGTTTGTTTTAAAAGAGATACTTTGTTTTAAATTATTCTACTTATATTTATAAAAAAATTTAAAAACTGTCAATTTAAAATTAAATGACTATAAAGTATAACTAGTTTTACTATAAAGTATATACTTTATAGTAAAACTTTGGACTATAACCTCAGTAGTATAAAGTTATTAATTTTTAAAGATGAAAAAATTTTACTATCTATTAATCTTTTTTATTTTAACACTACACTTATCAGATTTAGATTAGAAACTATTTTTTGAGAAACGTGTTAGTAAAAATAACTTTATTTAATTATAGTTACAGTGGAAGAGCCTTGAATGAAGAACTTATACAAGAATCTGACATTTTAAAAGATATTATGAAGACTAAGCTTAAAGTATTTTATTATTGATTTATTAACTAATGTAAAATTTAAGATAAAGCTTAAAAATGTAGTATAAAAAAAATTTAACAATAAAAAATATATTTAAGTCTGTAACTTAATGACTATATTCTACTATATGGTGTGATTAAAATAACAAAGTTATTACAAAACCTTGTTTTCTGAGTAATTATAAAAAACTTACCATAAAATACTGTTTAATTGCTCTTCATAGATAGAGTAATCGTTTTAATGAAGTTTTTTATTAAAGGAGCTTATGCAAAAGGTGTTAAAAACTGACACTTAAACACTTTTAAACACTCTTAAAACTATCTACCAGATTCGCTACATGAAGCTTGCTCATGATGTTGAAGTTCTAACTTTGATGAAATTAGTAAGATTCTCGCACGGAAAGTTGTTTATAGAAATGAATAACGACATAAACAACACACGTGATTTTTGCGAAAAGTTTATGCACGCTACTGCTCGAATGGGAACTGACATCTTACTATACGATCACGTTAGTTAGACTTATTTAAAACTTTTTCCAGCTGAACCACTGCATTAAAAATGGTAAATTATAACGATCAAAAAAAAAAATAATAATCTACAGCTTTTATGACTATAACAAAATAAGCTAATAACAACTATCTTTTAACTTAAATTACATTTTTAAACAACTATTAAGTATTTACCATCAGTTCATAATTCAATTTATTAAGTTTCTCCATGTATTTCAAAACTATGCAGCTCAAGTTTTTTAAGTAAAAATTGATATATGGAAAACCTTTGTTTTTAATATCACAATATAAATCAATCATAGGTAGATGTGAGAGTACACGACAAGTGCTGGTCAATATACGATGAGTATATGCATGTGACTCTTAAGAAGGGTGAACTTGCTCACGTTAGGTTGTTTTAATTTCGATTTATACTTTTTTAAAGCTGAGTTTATAAAAAAAAAACAAATTGGTAAATATATGTTACTGTCCTGGATAAGACGTAAAAAAGGTATTCAAGTGGTGTACGTCTCGATAACCAAAACATTTTTTTGTGCACGAGGTCCTAGTATCTCAATATAGAAAACCCGGCGTGGTCTCCATTATCTCGTTAAGAGAAGTTCTTAAGGGGTAATAGGGAATAGTATAGCAAATTAATACAACAATATAAACAAAACTTATCTTTTATTTACATGTATTAAAGAAACACAAAGATACATTATAACTACATCACGCTTTACTAAAACTACAGTTAAACACACATGAAAACATTAATTCTTAAATCTAACGTGTTTAAGGCACATTATTTCAGCACACCAATTTTTGCCGAATGCTCGGCCGAATGCTCATAACATTCAAAATGTTGTTTATTTTATATCAAAAGCAAAGAAAACTTCTTTTTTCTTACGTTTTAATTGAAAAGAAATTAACTCATTCGAATAAACAATGTTCTCTTGAGAAATTTAGAAAATTATTGTTTTGAGAAAGCTTATCGTTGATTTTATTGTTACAAAAAATTCCATATGTATTCACACGCTTTAAAATTATAAAATGAAATGTTGATTTCGTTACACTATTTAACTTTTGGTTTTCAAATTAGTTGGTTTTGTAGAATCAGCAACGACCACATTGATTGACTTCTATTGTCCATTATCGTACTTATAAACAATATATTTTTTCAAGCAGTAGCAAGGTGTTAGGTGTGCTTAAAAGCTGTGCTTTTTAAACGACTAATAATTATTTGCTTCAAACAACGTTCAAATGCAACATTTTATTTAACAAACGACGACTGCTAAATTTAGGGGGAGATTATTTTTGATTGCTGTCAAATGGAAAAATTTTAACACAGTTTTATACTTGAACTTGAAACGAGTAATAAAAATTGGAAAATGACTGGCAATTTTACGACTAAGAAAGATGAAAACTCATATAAACATATTTTTTTAACTTCAGCAACATTCTGATTTAAAAAAATACAATCTATACTTTAGACCAGTGGTCGGCACGCTACTTCGAATCCGTGAACCCTAAATCACAAAATTAAAATTCTGTGCACCCCAATTTGCATTCTTTAGCGCCGCTAGAGTTTAAGAATATGTAACCACTTTTAATCGTTTTTTACTAATAATTCGGTAACACCCATTTAATTTTTATACGCTAACTTTAAATTTACCAGTTTACCCTATCAATTTCAAACTTTTAATATTGATGATCTAACTTTTACAATCAAAGTTTACTTGTATCACCCAGGTCTAAAATACTAACTAGATTAATTTAATACATTGGCTATATTTTATTATAAGTAAAACATAATTGAATTTTTTTTGCCTAACTAATATTTTGTCAAATGTCAGTTGATTAAGCTGATTAATATAGTGATTTTTAATGTAGCAAAACGCTTTTAAACAATATCACTTAATAGAATACTAACCGTTTTATTTTGTTTTAAGAATCTATGAGATTTGCTCACTTCGGTTTTTCTTTTGGCGGCTAAGGGTGGAAGAATTTTTACATAAGGTAACAGAATAGAACTAGGAGAGTACAAATATGGTCTTTTATTAACAACAAAATGGTCAAGTAGATATCAAGGTTGAATATGTCTTAAGTGTAGAAAGATTAAAAAAACTTTAATTTAGTTTCTGCGCGAGAAAAAAAATCATGTACCCCAAAATAAGTTTCATGCAACCCAAACGTCTTGTGCACCCTAAAAGAAATTTTATGTACACTAGTGTGCACCAGTGTACACCGTTCCGACCACTGCTTTAGACAATCAATCAGCACCTCAAAACATTAAACTTGTAGTAGTAAACACAAAAGAAAATTTGTTTTATAAACTAAAACTCAGACGTTATCGAGAACAACTATTCTGCTGTTGTAATTCTAAATTTTAATGCGGTTCTTATTTTACGTTTCTATGCTTAGAAAAATATGATAATTGAGCTTTCTTGGCGACTTAATAAGATGCAATTTTGCACTAAAATACTGCGTCCCCTGACGACCTATGTAAATTGCAACATCTTCAAAATATCATTGTGTACTTTTCTAAAAAGACTGTGCTTTTTATGATCGAAATATTGAGCCCCCATGCGACTTGTGTTAGTTGCAACATATTTTGTGCACTTTGAAGAAGAAGTATTATGCTTGTTAGCAAATAAAACTGTGCACCTAAACACTAAAAAAGCATATATAAAAGTATAAGTAGAAATAAATGCAAAAACCATTTAGTACTTTTAGCAAAACATCCCTGACATCAAGCTTTTTTCTAAATAAAATTCAATAAACCACTACTACACACTTGTATTATGATTTTAGACTTGCTGTTTCAAAGTAAAAAGTTTTTCACACAATTTTTCTTACTACTATCATAGTAAAATGATGCAAAGTAAAACATTATCGCAATTTATACTGTCAAAGTTTTAAACTCGTTAAAAAGTAGTTTAGTAATAAACTAAAGTTTTTTTCTCGCTGCGTTTTTATTTGATAAGGCGTTTGACTTCTATTAGAAGATTCTTAAAGTTCAGGCCACTCGTGGTCTCTATTATATCATTAAGAGAAGTTTTTAACGGGTAATTGGGAACAGTATTGCAGATTAATACAACAATCGAAATAAAACTTATCTTTTATTTACATGTATTAAAGAAACACAAAGATACATTATAACTACATCACGCTTTACTAAAACTACAGTTAAACACACATGAAAACATTAGTTCTTAAATCTAACGTGTTTAAGGCACATGATTTCAGCACACCAATTACTGCCGAATGCTCATAACATTCAAAATGCTGTTTATTTTATATCAGAAGCAAAGAAAACTTCTTTTTCTTACGTATTCATTGAAAATAAATTAACTCCTTTGAATAAACAATGTTGTTTTAGGAATTATGAAAATTGTTTTGAGAAAACTTATCAAATACTTTTATTGTTACAAAATAATCCATATTTATTCACACGCTTTAAAATATTAAAATTAAATGTTTATTTCGTTACACTAGGGCCAAGTATTTTGAACGCTTTTTTTTTCGTTTAATAAACATTATAGTAAAAACTGAGTTGTTTAGTCTTTATTAGCTCGTTTTTGTTTGTAAAGTTCTAAAAGTTTGTTTAAAGTTTATTTTTTAAGCTAAATTTATTTTAGTATTGATATGACCTGTTGGGGTAAAGAATTAACAAGTCGACTGCTGGAAAACAAGGCAAAACTAAACAAAGTTAGTTTTCGTCAACCGTATATATTTTTGTTTAAGCAGTTGCTACTGAGTTTTGAAAAAATAAGCAGTAAACTTGCTAATCACATAACTGTTTTTCAAAAAGCCTAAAGTTTTAAACTAGCAAGCACATAACTAGATTTCAAGCTGTCTACTAAACAAAGTAACTGATCTTTTTTCTTTTGACTACACGTTATAATAAATTTAATACAGCTTTAATACTGTGAGGTAAATTAAAAAAAATATGTTATACTTTCAGTTTAGAAGGCTGGACCTGAAAAATGCAAAGCACTTCTACCGAGCGGGATATGTGCGGAAAGCACTGGAGGTTGTAACGGAAGAGCTTGTTTTCACGCACGAAATCGTTTGTAGGGGGTGGGATCTTCGGATCAGATCCGAGAGAGAGCTGGAAGTGTTTGATCATTCCCGCTTACCTGCAGCTTGCAAGGTAATTTATTTTTATTAATTAATTACTTATACTTTATTATTGACTATGTGTTTAATTATTTTCTTACTAGTTCAAAACTTTTTTTTATAAAAATTATATGTATATTGTATTATATACAATGCAGAGATGATATTAAAAATAAATGCTCTGAATTTTGAAATGTAATTAGTGTTCTGTGTTTTATATACGTTCCATTTGTATACTTTTAGAGTAAAATGTTTTTTTTTCATAAATTGTTTGTTGTGGTTTCTTTTTTTAATAATGCATCGATTAATTGCAAACGTGGACCTTCAATACTGAAAAAAATTATTATTAGTTTTACACTCTATGCGGCAAAGTTCTTTTCTTTAATTATTTTTGACGTAGATATTTAGCTTTTTTCATGTAGCTTAACTATTCTTATATACTCTGGGATTTTTTTTCAATATGATTATCATACGAGTGTATTTTTTAAATTGTGACTCTTTTTAAAATCATATAAAATGAAAATCTGGTGTGTTTCGGGTTAAAAAAAAGTAAAATACAATTAAAAAGATTATTGTCAGTATTATCAGTATTTTTTTAACATGTTATAGTTACTCGTTTTAAAGAATTGTAATAGACGATAAAATACTACTCTAATTAAAGTTTTCGTTCATCTAAAACTAAGATAAAACAGTCCTTTTATATTTTATTTGGGTTAAAAGTGTCTTAATTTTTAAATAAAAAAAAAAGGAATAATTATTTAAAAGTAGTACTTAGAGTATTCAAAAAAACCAAAACCTTCTGAAAAATACCGTTTAGTTAAAAGAAGAATTTCAAGTAATTATAAAATAGCATTATAAAACTATCTTAAGTTTATCAATTATTATGATTTAATAACAACATCTAATAGATAATCGTTAAACAACTAACGCTGAACAAATTAGAACTTTGCGTTGTTTTAGTTTTATAAGCCTACTGTATATATTTCCAACAATTTATATATCATACACTTAGAAAAGTCGTTTCTAAATTTATGGAAAACCATGATCATCAATGAAAGTTTTGTTACCACTGGGCACTGACTATTAAGTATATATTTAGTAAAAACAACACTAATTTTTTTTTTGCTTAAATCTATACCACATTAAAACAATGGTAAATAGTTAAATGCTTCAGGTACTTGTGTATAGCTTTTGCAAACTATTTTTGTTGAAAATTATGAAAAAATTTAGAATTGTAAAATGTAATTGCATTTTAACTCACTTAACTTTTTAAATACCTGGAGCAGAAAAGAAACAAAATACTTTAAAAAACAAAAAAACAGTTCTATCAAACCATGTAAATAGCATTTGGTTCTATTTTCTAGTCACCAAAAATTTCAATGTCTGCTTGACCCTGTTATTCAGTGTTATCTTAAAAATTAACTTGTTTTTGTTGATACGTTTATAAAACTCTTAGCAAGAGCAGCTCTACTTTATCATTTTTGTAAACTCTTGATTTCCATATGTAAAAGAAGGTTGTTTCTGGAACATAAAAACCTGCTTAGCAGTTATTTATAACTACTTTTTGTGGGTAGGTGTCAAAAATGCAAGAAAAGACAATTTTTCACAAAGGGTCATTTTTACACGAAGACACTTTTGCACGAGTTGAAACTTTTTAGTTATTTATTTTTTCTATCACTGTTACCCCTAAACCTCACCCCGGGTAATTTTTTTTTAGTTTCTTCTTATTCCTTCGTGCATAACTGAATTCGTTCCCACTTTTTGTATGTTAAACTTTAAATTAACAAAGTTATAACAGTGCAATACACTAGTCAAAGTTTATAAAAATGTAGGAAATTATTAACTCTAAAATTATTTGTAAATAGAAGTATTATAGTCATTTTAAAATTCCGAAAGCTTTTATTTTAAACATTTTAACAGGTGTTGCGATATAGAGTTTACGGTGAAACAATGGCGAACTGCTACTTAGCAAGAAATCTCATAAAACCTAACATTCCGAAGACGGCTACTACTACAAAAAGCTAATTTTTTTTCACTTTACTTTTTTTTTTCTCATGACACAGTGTAAATTAACCACTGAGTTGAAAAGTGTTTTTTTTTGTAAATGTGTTAATTTTCTTATTTCTGAATAGTTTTCTAGCTTTTTCTACTTAATTGGAATCATACAGTTTTGTGAAGTTCATATTTCAAACTTTTTTGTTTATTTTTTCTTAAAGTAATTGTCGTTCTTCAATCTTTATAATATTTATTAGTATGATAACAAAATAAAAATAAATCGTTAGTCGTAAAGTGAAGTTGCATCAGAGCTAATTTAAACAGTAAAACTTACTTAATTGTCCAAACATTATCTATTTTAAGATTTAAAAACTCGAATTTAGTTAAAATGAAAGTTAGAGTTTCATGGTTCACGTTTTTAAACTAATCACGCTTTTGAACAAGCCGTCACTTTATCACTGAAGTCCATTAATAGATTTGGGGTTTATGAGTTAAACGAGTAGTTTACAGACAATTTCAGAAAGTTTATTGTTTACCATCGTTTAAAAATAATCTAAATACTAAAATTTAAACTAGCTATTTCAAAAGCATTACGCTAATTGTTAGTTTTAAAAATATGCTACAATTAATTAGAAAAAATCTAAAAAAAAAAATATTTGAATTCTTTGTAATTAAATATAAATCTATATTGCTTATAATTAAATAGAAAATCATAAAATGACATTAGCACTAGTTATGAGTTTTTCTGGAAGTGTGAAACGGTTCTGTACCTTATTTGAAAGTAATGATGTACCGGATCCGGACTTTTTTTTCAAATTGGAATCCGGCCGGAACCGGATCCGGACTTTTTTTTCAAATTAGAATCCGGCCGGATCCGGATATCAGACAAAAATGGCAATATCCGGCCGGACCCGGATAGTAAGTCCGGTACATTACTAGTATAAACTAGCCTGAGTCAGAATGAGGTTTTTAAAAACTGAAAAAAAGAACTTTAATCTAATAATAAGTAAAACAGCTAGCAACAAGGTTTACAAATTTAGGTGTTACTTACAATTAAAAATCTGAAATCAAGTTCTTGAAGAAAATGCACTAGAAAATTACAAAATATTGAAAACTCGATCAGCTCAAACTCATTCAAAATCTAAAAGAAAACAAGTCTGAGTTTTTATAAAAAACTAAACTAGCCTGAGGCAGTCCAAAATTTTCTAAAACTCCCAAAAGTTTTCAAACTAGCAGGGTTGCCACTGTTTAAGTCAATAAAAATAGCTAGAGTGAGTATAAACAAGCCTGAGTCAGAATGAGTTTTTTAAAAACTAAAAAAATTACTTTAATCTAATAATCAGTAGAACAGCTAGCAAAGGTTGACAATTTGGTAGTAAAGTTGTGGACTGATTGTGGTACACTTAACTTATTAGTACTACCCATCATAATTAAATCCTACCTTATTTAATTAATATCTAACAAATACTAAATTCTAACTGAGACTACTTTCTTTAATCAGACACGACAGTTTTGAGTGATGAATCTTTTATATAAAACACAACAAGAAATACTAGCATATACAAAATTATTAATTACTTTGGTAACACTTTAAAAACTGGAAGCTAATTAAATCTATATCAAAAGACTTAAAACAATAAACTAAAAATTAAATAAAACTTTTAGTAAACTAGAAACTGTAAAATTTTTAATAAACTAGTAAACTATAAACCTTGCTTAAGTATTTAAACAATTAAACACCAGTTGAAATATTCACTTTTAAAACAAAACACTACTTACAATAGGCATTCACAAAAAAGTTCAAGATATTTTGTTGCTTCAAGCTGCACACCAAACTAACTAACTGCTTACATATAAACTGCCTGTCATGTTCTGATGTTTTGTTGCATCAGTATTTAGTTTGAAACATTTCGTCATATGATTCTCATTGGCTCGTACGTTCAACTGTATTAACTCTAAATATTCTCTGAGCTCAACTTTAAACAAGAAATAATGCAAGTATTCATTCCAAAGTTTTCAATTTTACAACATATGTAAAGAGTTGCATTTCTGAAATGTTTATTTCATAGTTTAAATGTAAACAAAATTAGTCACGTGTACAAAATGAGCCAATCACGGTAGGTGTTTAATTTTAACTGACAAAAATGACTCTTATTAATTTAAATAGGGTTTATTTTGAAAAAATACTTTTCAGTATTCTCTTTTTTACTAACTATAAAAATCCGGACTTTTTTTTTCAAATTAGAATCCGGCCGGAACCGGATCCGGACTTTTTTTACAAATTAGAATCCGGCCGTACCCGGATATCAGACAAAAATGGCAATATCCGGCCGGACCCGGATAGTGAGTCCGGTACATCACTATTTGAAAGTAGCCAGTATTTATTTCGGCCATCATCAACGAAGTTGAGATGTTTTATGCAATCGATAATAAACAATAAACTTTACCGCAAGATCAACAACAACAGCATCCGAGACAATCCTACAACCGGTTTCGTCCTTATTAGGACTCATCAGGCAGGAATAGTCGCGAGAAACCGCTATTGTGATCTTAAACAAGCGGGCTTAAGTACGAAGTACTGAAGCGATCGTTTGTGGGTAAAGTTGAAAAAATGACACAGCTAAATCATTCACAGCCCAACGTCTCAGACATTGTCAGCTTGTTGTGAGATTGTAGTCTGCGCTCGTTTGATCAGTTTTAGCCAGTATTTATTTCGGCCATCATCAACGAAGTTGAGATGTTTTATGCAATCGATAATAAACAATGAACTTTACCGCAAGATCAACAACAACAGCATCCGAGACAATCCTACGACGGTCGTAGGATTGTCTCGGATGCTGTTGTTGTTGATCTTGCGGTAAAGTTCATTGTTTATTATCGATTGCATAAAACATCTCAACTTCGTTGATGATGGCCGAAATAAATACTGGCTAAAACTGATCAAACGAGCGCAGACTACAATCTCACAACAAGCTGACAATGTCTGAGACGTTGGGCTGTGAATGATTTAGCTGTGTCATTTTTTCAACTTTACCCACAAACGATCGCTTCAGTACTTCGTACTTAAGCCCGCTTGTTTAAGATCACAATAGCGGTTTCTCGCGACTATTCCTGCCTGATGAGTCCTAATAAGGACGAAACCGGTCGTAGGATTGTCTCGGATGCTGTTGTTGTTGATCTTGCGGTAAAGTTCATTGTTTATTTGAAAGTAGAATACTGATTTTTGAAGTGAGTTTTTTTCATCTCTTCAAATGCAGAAAGAAAATTATCGTAAACATAAAGATCTGTTGATCTTGACCCCCTGCCCTACAAAATCAAGTGTGAGGTATTGCATCTTCTTGTATGAAAGCTACTGGAAATTAATTTTTATGATGGTTCTCATTGAGATCATATTCACATTTGTATACTTTATCCTTTATCTTACAAACTTTTTGTATACTTCCTTACCAGTTCTCGGTGTTTCACTCCTAGATTTACCAAGTAACTTAATTTGTTCACAAAATAGTATTCTGAAAATTTAACAACGTCCAAAAGCTCACTTATGATATCTGAATTTGTCTATCTCGTACTATAAATTGAGTTGTATTTATTATTTTTGAAGTTTTAATGAAGTTGGGTTTAGTATGTTTCTAAAATTAACTAGTCAGACTAAATGCTACTTTAATCTTATAATATTCCAAGGAGTTTCTGTCCATACTGTACATATTAAACTTACTCTGATGTACCAGTATGGATAACTTATGTTTTAATTTTAAGTAGTGATGTACCGGACTCACTATCCGGGTCCGGGTCCGGCCGGATATTGCCATTTTTGTCTGATATCCGGATCCGGCCGGATTCTAATTTGAAAAAAAAGTCCGGATCCGGTTCCGGCCGGATTCTAATTTGAAAAAAAAAGTCCGGGTCCGGTTCCGGCCGGATTCTAATTTGAAAAAAAAGTCCGGATCCGGGTCCGGCCGGATCCTAACAGAGATCCGGCCGGACCCGGATCTAGTTAGTAAAAAAGAGCATACTGAAAAGTATTTTTTCAAAAACAAACCCTGTGTAAATTAATAAGAGTCATTTTCGTCTGTTAAAATTAAACACCTACCGTGATTCGCTCATTTTGAACACCTGACTAATTTACATTTGTTTACATTTAAACTATGAAATAAACATTTCATGAAATGCAACTCTTTATTTATGTTGTAAAATTGAAAACTTTGGAATGAATACTTGCATTATTTATTGTTTTAAGTTGAGCTGAGAGAATATTTAGAGTTAATACGGTTGAATATACGAGCCAATAAGAGTCATATGACGAAATGTTTCAAACTAAATACTGATGCAACAAAACATCAGAACATGACAGGCAGTTTATATATAAGCAGTTAGTTAGTTTGGTGTGTAGCTTGAAGCAACAAAATATCTTGAACGTTTTTGTGAATGCTTATTGTAAGTAGTGTTTTGTTTTAAAAGTGAATATTTCGACAGGTGTTTAATTGTTTAAATATTTAAGCCAGGTTTATAGTTTAAAAGTTTATTAAAAATCTTACTGTTTCTTGTTTACTAAAAGTTTTATTTAATTTTTAGTTTTTTTTTAAGTCTTTTGATATAGATTTAAATAACTTCCAGTTTTTAAAGTGTTACCAAAGTAATTAATAATTTTGTATATGCTAGTATTTCTTGTTGTGCTTTATTTAAAATATTCATCACTCAAAACTGTCGTGTCTGATTATAGAAAGTAGTCTCAGTCAGAATTTAGTATTTGTTAGATATTAATTAAATAAGGTAGGATTTAATTATGATGGGTAGTACTAACAAGTTAAGTGTACCACAATCAGTCCACAAATTTACTAACAAATTGTCAACCTTTGCTAGCTGTTCTACTGATTATTAGATTAAAGCAATTTTTTTCAGTTTTTAAAAACTTATTCTGAGTCAGGCTTGTTTATACTCACTTTAGCTAGATTTATTGACTTAAACAGTGGCAACCCTGCTAGTTTGAAAATTTTTGGGAATTTTAGAAAATCTTGGACTGCCTCAGGCTAGTTTAGTTTTTTATAAAAACTCAGGCTAGTTTTCTTTTAGATTTTGAATGAGTTTGAGCTGATCCAGTTTTCAATATATTGTAATTTTCTAGTGTATTTTGTCAAGAACTTGATTTCAGATTTTTAATTGTAAATAACACCTAAATTTGTAAACCTTGTGGCTAGCTGTTCTACTTATTATTAGATTAAAGTTCTTTTTTTTTCAGTTTTAAAAAAACTCGTTCTGACTCAGGCTAGTTTATTCTAGTGATGTACGGGACTCACTATCCGGGTCCGGGTCCGGCCGGATATTGCCATTTTTGTCTGATATCCGGATCCGGCCGGATTCTAGTTTAAAAAAAAAGTCCGGATCCGGTTCCGGCCGGACTCTAATTTGAAAAAAAAGTCCGGATCCGGTTCCGGCCGGATTCTAATTTGAAAAAAAAGTCCGGGTCCGGTTCCGGCCGGATTCTAATTTGAAAAAAAAGTCCAGATCCGGGTCCGGCCGGACCCTAAATTGTGGGTCCGGTACATCACTAATTTTAAGTAACAAAGTTTATAAAATAACTGTGTTGTATTTTTTTATGTTTAAGTGTAAAGTTCAGAATGAAACTAAGTAAACTTTAAAATTGAGTCCAGTACCAAACTGAGGTTTCTTTTTTATTTAATTGAAAATTACTGATACAATAAATCTTTCATTTCTTGTTTAAGCTTATTTATAAATTGCTTTGCAGTATTCAAATCTAAACATCCAATATAAGATCTAAGGTTTCAAGTTAAGTAATCTCTCGTGAATCTACGCACATGGTGTCCACACCAAAAGTGCGCGACTAAACGAGAGGTAGCAAATAACTTACTTTATTAGCAGCTTTCTTATAATGAAATTGATTAAATACAGTTTAAACATTTTCTCTCTTTTTAGGCTTACAGGTATACTTTTCATTTAAATTGTACATGTATGTGAGAAGTTTTCTAATAAAATTTGTTTATGCGAATACAAAGTATATTTTTCTACTTTATTCCTAGCCCACCCAAGATTAAACTTGTCTTGCATGGTATTACAGAAAATTTTTACTTTTTTTTTAGAAAAGTTTAATATAACGTGGGCAAGGAACAAATTAGCTAAAAATAAAAGATTTATTGAGTTGAAATGAAACTTTAGGTCATAAATATTGTGAGGAATTTCAAAAATATCAACTTTATTAAAATTTATCTCTTACTCTATTTTTTATATTTACTTAAAATTTTCTTGAAAAAAAACGTAATGTTAACTAAATACATACAATAAATGTAAAGTATTAAATACTTTTCTATTTTTTTTTTAATTTTTGATAATTCTAAAACGCGTAACCAAACGAATACCTAGATTCGCGAGAGGTGAATGTATTTAATTTAGAAAATCTTATGGAAGTTTTTTAGTTTTAGAACATGTACAACTTGAAAATAATATCATTCTAAAACAGTTGTAGGAAATATTTTATTAATAATTGTTAAAAATAAAATCAAGACACTATTTTTAAAAAGCTTGACATAAACTGTAGAAGTAGCAGCTTAAAAATATTAGAAACTTAAATATAAAACTTCAGAAAAATACTAAATAAATGCATGCTTAAAATAATAACGACATGGTAGTTTAATAAAAACTTAAAGTTGGGCAGCATTTGTTGATTATACTAAGTTTAAAAAAAAATTAAAAAATTAACTAATTTGTCTCTTAAAGTTAGTCTTTAATTTATCAAAAAAAAAACTATAAACACACAAAAGCAAAAGAATATTTAAAATTATAAACTTTTTTTTTTATTGTAAAACAAGAATAAATACACTTGTAAAATAAGAAACAACAAAAAAACACAATTTTCTTTAAATTATCTTGCTAGTTATGAATAAAAGTAGCTTCCCTAACTAAAAAATTCAAAACAGTTACATAACAGTTGTCTTTATTGAGAATACAAAGTAAACAAATATAAGATAGATAAATTATTTTTTAATTGTTTCATTTATATAATAACTTCATCATAAAAACTAAGTATGTAAAAGACAACTAAATGATGTGTAAGAATTAAGATTGTAAAAAATACAAAGTGATGTTTAAGATTTTAAAAGCTAATTATATTTAAATTTTTACAAAAGATTATCATATTTGAATCACAAGTATTTACAATAATAAACACAACTTTCTGAAACTAATAACTTACTTAAAGTCTATATTTATTCTAACTAATTAATGGTTGATTTAGACAGGTTTATACAGAGTGTAAACAGATAGCTATGAACGTAAAAATATTTAAACCAATTATTATTTATTCTTTAAATATGATTTTGCGAGTTAACTTGCAGACCTAAATATCATGACTATTATTTAGTAATAGAAAGTTCAATAAACATATACAGTGGATTTTTGAAAGAAGGAAGCATAAAAAGCATGCATTAAATATTTTTATAATAGAATACTAAAAAATCATTACAACTTTTTAAAACATAAATAAGAAAAAAGTTTTACTACAATAAAAAATAAAGAGTATTAAGAAATACTCAGAAGAACTATTAATAAAAAGGTTTTCAATTGTTTTACTTGTTAGTACAAATAAATGAGGTATTTCTGAAAACGTTTATACAAGATTACCACCAAAAATCTAACAATAACTACGTTTTAGTTTTCCTTTTATTTCAAAAGTGATAATACTTAAATATATATTGATACGGTAAATACAGTTTAAAAAATCTACAGTCAGTGTGATTTAAAGTTAAGGAATAAATAGATGTTTGGAAAAAAGTTTCATACTTAAGAAACTTATAACCAATAACAGTTTTAAAGTCTTCTAATTTCTCGCTAAAAGCTATAAAATCACAAAAATATTTTTTCAATACTTAAGCAATTGCTAAATTTTTAAAACCACGTATTTAATGCGGTGATTATATGTATAACTTTAAATTACTTCCGTAAGTCTAGCTTACCACTTCATCAATATTTTAAGTTTTTTTTACAGACTTACTTTTAGTTTTTCAAGAACACCTTGGGTAATTAATAGGGTATAAAGTATTTGATATAGTGTACTATACAGCATTTAAAAATGATTATGAACGTTTTAAGACGAAGAAACCAAATTTATAAAACTTAAACTGTACAGTGTACTAATAATAATACCTTATACATAAAAGTAAAATCAACTTTATAAGTATGCGGTTCAAGTTGTTTATAAACAGTCAATGACTATATTTTACAAACCAAAATTTTAATTTAGCGTACAATAAACAAAGTCGTTGGGCAATTCTTACGTTACTTATAAAGTTACTAAAAACTGAGATTAAGTAAGTGCTTAACTTAAAAAAGTTACTCAACTTTAAATAAATAACCATCTCTTAACTTTGCAAATCAAGTTGCAACCACGTTAAAAACTGTTAGGATAAGATGTTGATACAAAACTCATACTAAGTTTTAGCCAGCTTCATTACTTACTACCTTAATCTACCATTTTCATTTACAGAACCGATACTGGACTTCGGGTCAGGATAAAAGGTGGACCACTCCACATTCTCACATATGAATGGTGGGACAGACATAAAGCTGGTACAAGATGACGGTAACATTTTAAGCCACTTCCATTTTTCTGAATTTAAAATGCACACATCCTCAGCGTTCCATTTGTCACGAACAACTTTGTCAATCCAAGACTGCAGAAGATGCCCACCGATGTTAGTTGATTGCTCGCTTACTTGATTTAATTTTTTTTCGTCTCTTACAAGTTTTAATTTGTTTGCTACATCCTGTAAACTTTCATCCGGTTCCTGCAATAATGTTAACAATTAAAATGTAGTTTACATATCTAAATTACATGAACAATATCATTGAATCTGTCTACTATTGATAGAAATATGTATTTTAACTCACATGTTTGTTGTAATCATAACCCAAGTTCACTTCTTTTAGTTTTGGGTTTTCTGCTTTTCCTTCGTAAACTTCAAGAGGAACGACAATAAATCTAAGCTCGACTGCAACAGAACTTAAGTCGTTTCCATCAAAGAACATAACTTTCCACGTGCCAGGAGTGAGAGGCTTCTTAAGAGTCGGATGGGTTTCTGTGACGCCGGCAGAGCTCTTGGGAGTTTTGAACTCGGTTCTGTCCACAACTGAGTTGTACGGGTCAATAATCACTGCCGTCACCGATACTTCACCTTCTTCTTTTCTCCAGTGAACCACGATTCTGGGATCAGCTCCGCGTGCCGCAACTATTCCTCCCCAGTCCCGCAACAGAAGTTCCTTGACGTCCCAGTTGTGTCCCACGTTGGCGGAAATGAGTCTTTTCGAGAGAGGAGAGTTAGGATCGATAATGGAAAGCAATGGTCGCGGTTTAATGAGACTCTGTCAAAAAAATATGTGATGGATAAAACTATTTTGCTTGAAATCAGTATAAATACATTATAATTGCGTTTGTTATTCAAGTGTTCCTGAATGCAACAGTGTACGCTGTTTTACAAGTTTTAAGTTTTTAAAATGGTATTATAAAAACTTTGTGCATTTTTTCTGTAAGTAAAGACTTTATCTCACTAATTTTTTCTTCATTTTTAATAAACATAAAAACTCTGTCAATGAATTTAAGTATTTACACTTTAAACACTTGTTGTGATTCTTCAACGGGTTTTGCTTGCCTGGATCTTATTGATTTAACATCTTATTACACTACTTGTGACACAAAAAGTTAGCACAAGACTCCCTATAATAGTGGATTTTTTTTTATAAAATAAGTGTTTTTATGTTTAATAACTTTTCTTTTATAAATATTAAATAAAAAATAGATTTCCAGCATTTATAATATACAGGTATGTTTATACTTTTACTACTGTTAACTCTTAACAAACGTAAACATTCTTTTAATGAGCTTAAGTTTTGACATACAGAAAAAGATTTACTACTTTTTATTATACTACCTTGATAAATAATATTGAAAAAACAGCGTTCAATGTTGCATAATATAAAAAGTTACACTAAATTTTCTAAACTGCTATAGTCAAAAACATTAAAAACTACTGTTTTGTCAATTGTAAAAGCTTTTGTCTAAGCTAAATCAAAATTCTGACTACCGGTTTATAGCAGTATTGTTTTGCCATTTAAAAAACGTATCGAGTGGGCAAAACAAAGGCCAATTGACTTAGATAGTGAAAAAATTTACATGTAAAAATTAAAACAAGAAGTAAGCCACTTTTTCAACATCTTAAACATTTATTTTATCTATACAAGCGATAAACATTAAAACAATATGGTTCAATCAAAATTTTGCAATTGCTAGTTAATGTTTAAAAATTAAATTTTTAACTCATTACAACTACTCGTATATATTTTTAAAACTGCTTATACTTTATTTAAGCAAAAACTGTATTTGCAAATGTTATACTCGTTAATTACATTTCATGATGACTATTAAAGTAACCTGTGTTTCTTCTAAATTTATAAATACATTCCGTATGAAAGGGCGTCAACGCAAGTCGCAGTTAACTTCCCAAATTTAAAAAATTGTACTTCCGGAATCTCTGGATGACGATTCCACGATTAAACTATTTTTTTAAGCCAATCGTGCCTATTAGACAGAAGCCCTTTTGTAATTTCATATACTTGTGCGCGTTTATATAGATATGAAGAAAGAAAGCGATTGCTCGTTAAATATACTTACGTCACAAAGCCGTTTAAATGCAAAAAGCTCAAACACTTATAAAGTTTAACTTAACTTCTAACACTTTCGTCGTCAAAAACAAAATCCTTTGAAAAAAAATGTTTTTTGTTAAACTTCACAAGTATATATCAGATTTTTTTAAACATAATAAAACACTTTTAATAGTTTTGCAATAATTAAAAAGTACAAATTTAAATATTATTTAAGTTAAATAGAAATAAAATATCGGCTGGTTTGTATACAATATGTGTTTTGTCTGTGTAAAACTTATTTTGTAAAAGATAAAGGAAATCAATAAATACATACCATTATATCATAAAGTTAATATGATATTTTTATTTTTCTTCTTGCTTTAGATTTTTAAAATATATTCTTTATATCAAAAAGTATCGTAAGTATTAGTTCTTAATTATATCGCATAACTTTTCACATATTGGTTTGACAGTGTTGTACTTTTAAACGTGCTAGTTATATAAAACATACTTTAGTGTAAGCTTTACTTATATGTAGTAATAAATTTGAAACTGAATAATTTAATAAACTATATAATCTTAGTTTAAATTTTTCAAGTAAAGTTAACATTATAACTTTAATAATCTTTAAAAGAAAGTTAAAAAAGTTAAATTATATGCAATACATTTAAATTGCTACAAATTAAGCAAAACAAAACATTGTTGTATATAGATAATATTATTTCAAATACTTTTTAAAATCTATAGTTATCTAGTATTTACAATATTTTAAATACAATCATATTACAACCATATTTTTAAATATGTAAGTTTTTGTGCTTTTTGAACATAACCTTTTTTAGTTTACTTAATAAAAAAGTGCTTTTCAAAGTCATTGATTAAATAATACTAATTTATTTAACTTAAAATATTTAAATTAGTTATTTACTCTAATCTGGAAAAACTGTGACTCAGTTGTAACATTATGTGAACTTACAAGATTCCCAGTATCAAAATTAAACTTTAGTATTTGTATACAACTTTAAAGCTTACAATTGCAGATGTGAAAAATCAAAATTTAAAATTTACAACTAAAACTGTTTGCAGTTAATTTCTTTTTTTTAGCTAAACATTAGTTTTTCTTAGCACAAAACTAACCAGACATTGTTATAAATTTACATCCGAATATTAGTATAGAACTTCAATTTACAATTAGGTTTTAAAATGTACCAAATTACTATTGAATAAAATTATTTAATCAGTTAGTCTTGAATTATTGAAAAAGCTATAAAATTTTGTACGAGGACATAACGGTATATGTTTTAGTGGTAAATATATTATAATTGAGAAAAGTAACGAAGTGTTCTTTTTTTAAAATATACTTTACAAACTTTTCGTATTAGCATAAACAACACATACAGCTCATAATAATAATGCAGTTTTAACTATCTTTCAATCTAAAACAAAAACCTGTATTGTAATTACTTCGGAACCAAAATTCCAACCAGTTTCTAAAGTCAAAACATAGCCGACAAAATGTTCTTCCTTTTTATACAGTTCAACCTAACCAACGAATAAAATAATTTAAGTATTTGTAGTATTAAAATATATTGTTGTTTTAAGTTATTAAATACTGTGGTAAATATTTGTAAATTTAGAATGATATCAAATTAAACATAAATAAACAGATAACAACTTATATTGAAATTTTAAGACTTTCAAATATTAAAACCAAAATATATATTTTTCATTAACTTCCTACTAAAACATTATTTTAAAACAAACATACACATCTTTCCTTTACTTTAACTTTATGATTCAAAAACTAACTTTTTTTTTTTTTATTCGAAATAAATAAAAAATTATTGCTGGACATTTCAGCATATTTCAATTACTATAAAAATTCCAAATTGTTTAAACTACTTTATTGTTAACAGTTGTTCTACTTTTTTTTGAGTTTTTATTTACTTAGTTGCTATAATTTAACTTATATTTTTTTTGCTGTTTTAACTAAATGTGGTATACAGTGCTCTGTGGTAACATAGGAGTGAATGGTATTTATTGGTAAATAAAAACAACAGGTCACAACCGCTTCACACCTAAAGTATAAAGCTTTAGGTGGTCCTCAGAACTGTGTTTATTATTATCTCAAAAATTACCAAGTTTTGTATTATACAGTGATTTTCAGTTTTTTACAAACAGATTAATAAATTATTACTTCATGTCATCAGTTTTTGTTTTATAAATTACGATTATAGTCTCCAAACAAACACGGTTCTTAGGATCACCAAAAGCTTTACACTTTAGGTTAAACAATTGTAATCTGTTATTTTTTATTTTACAATGAACATAAATTAACTTATATACTAACGTTTTTTTCTAAACTAACTTAAAAATCGCTACAAAATCAATAAAATTGGTGATCTTGTTATTTATTTTTAAATTAAAAAATACCATCTAGAATAGGGCTTCCAAAAGGGGGTGAATTTAGTAAATGTGATGTAATAACTAGTAAAATGGCAAAAGAGAATCAGATATTGAAACTATTAGCAGTCATACAACTTTTACTAATTGTTTTATTAATTTTGTTTTGCTTTTCAACACTTTACCCAGATATAAGATTTAAACAAGGTTTTTCCAAACTAAGTGACATCGGGGGGTAATTACTAGAAAGAGGCAAAAGCATAATTGGGTGAATAACTAATGAAGGGGGCTTTATTTTTTACCGAAAGCAGCAATTATAAAAATGAGTTTGGGAAAATGTAACCCTGATCTAGAAAAACTTCAAAAAAAATTTACAAATCTTCTTTATTATTACTTTTATAATTTTCTGAAATACGTAACAAAAATGTATTTACTTTTCAAAAGTTGAAGAAGCTAGATAAAGAATATTAAAGAAATAACAACATAAAAAAATTTAAAACATTTTTACTAGATAAATTTTATTTTAAAAAGTTTTTATAAATAAGTAACTTTGGTACAGAATTTAATCTAAATTATTATATACTGTGGTTAAAATTTGTAATTTTAGAATGATATCAAATTTAACTTAAAAATATAGATAACAACTTATATTAAAATTTAAGTTAAATCAATATATGCACTAACAGAAACAACATCGTTAATACTAAGCTGGCATTCACCAAACAATTTTTCTTCACTTTTCTTTAATTTACCGAATATTTTTCTCGGTAGCATTTCGATGTACTTGTTATGCAACCACGAAGCACTGGCTCTAGCAAACGACCAGTATGACGTCATAAACGCGTCGCTGGCACTGTATTTTCCATCCAACCGGTCGTAGGTGTTTTCCCAATAACAATTTACAGAAGGAGTTTCTGGAGGGTATTCCCCATACACTTCACTCTCTACCAGGTTTACCTTTTATAATTTAGTACAATTATCATGATGAAATTAATAAACTAGTTTCTAAACAAAACACATAACCGAGTATGGTTTGCAACTTAACCATTTTGAAAAGAAAACTCATCTAAAGCAGACTTTCATGTTTGTCACAATAAAAATTAAATGCTAACAGCTTGTTGGTTCACAACTTCCTCGAACTTTCTCGCAAAGAATACAGGCCTCGTAGTTTTTAATCTTTTCAGGTCACCAGGAAAGAAATCGTTCGGCGAACAGCCGCACCAGTCAACGATGTGCTGCAAAATTTATTTAAAAATTTTAAATATCTATTCAAACTATAAAAAAACTTCCATATAATCTTGTGTAAAACTTATAAAAGCAAGCAACTTAATTGTGTGACTGAAAAACTATTTTTTATTCGTTATGCCGCAACGAATTCAACAGTTTGGTGAAATACTGATTTAAGTAATTTAACTTGTTAAAATTAAAAACTGTATAAAAACAATAGTTGTTTTCATTAAAGAATGTTAGATAATAAATTTAAGTTAAAATAAAGTAAAAAAAATATAATTTTATATTAAGATGAAACGTATTGTTTGAAAACACTTTAATACTTTAATTGTAAAATATATGCAAATGAAGTACAATGTACAAGCACTTAAAAAATACACCTGATTTTCTTGGAAAATTAAGCTTTTTGTATAGTTAAATACTTTCAAGTATTATTTTTTATCAAACAGTAATCAAGCCTATAAGTTATTGTTAACAGGATAATTTCACATAAAAAAGGACTGGTTTAAATATTATTTAGTTCTTATTTTTGAAGCAAATCAATATATTTTAAGTTTTACAAACTATATAAGAAGCCACATAAAAGCTGCCGGATATAATACAAAGTAATATTACTTAAAGTGATATGCATTTATTATCTTTAAATTGCGCTATAAGGATATAAAACATCAAAGTAAAACATTAAAAACAATAATTTATTCGACTAAAAAATTTAACTTCATAATTTAAACACAACTCTTAAACATTTATACATTAGAACAAAACTCAATTATTTTCAAGTCTTAGTTTTTAACTGTTGTACTATAGCTCGTAGTATTATCGCTACAGTGTTTTTTTTAAACAAATAACAAACTTATTTTACTCAAGGTACAATATTTAAACTTTATTGTATAATTATAAATGAGTTTTTTGTAACACTATTGACAAACGCTTAATATCTGGATACTTTTAAATTTATCTATGTTTAAAATAAGTACTAACTTTTTAAATCTTTTTTTTTTTTCTTAAGACAAATCAAATGTTTTTTTACAACAGCTGCTTGTTTTAACATTAAAAAAGGTAGCATTAAGTTCAGTTTGCTAATAAATATGTGTTTCACACTTATTTATTACTAAATTATTAAATAACTATTTTAAAAAATGTGTATTAGTTCAAGAAAAATTGTTATTTAAAACATTAATATACATGTCAACGTAGTTTGGTACTGATTCCGTTAAGTTTTGAGAAAAGACAAATGCAGCAAACTTTATAATGGAAACTTTGTCAAAAGTTTGATAAAAACAGTTTTAGTTTAAATATTAACTACAAAGTTAATTTCACATACCAATTACCATTATCTCTAACATAAAAGTTAGCATTTAAAAAATAACATTTATAATTTATTACTAGGCTTAAACATTAATTGTATTTTACCAAAAAGCATTTATAGCATAATGGTTTTTGAGTAAGTAAAAAATTTAAACATAAATGTTTTTACTTTTAGTTGTATCTACACAACAAGTTAGGTAGAAAAAACATTAACTATTGTTTTAAGCTTTACTTTAAAAATGTTTGGTTTTTCAGCCTTTATTATAAATATCTTTATGTTTAATTTTTGCTTGAACTCTGAGAGTAAGATAAAAGTTTTTGAGTCTTTAAACTTCAGTGATCTTCTTCAAATCCGTTTTTAAAATAAGATAATATAATAAAGTTAAGACTGTGCATTGTTTATGTATCTAAAAGTTTAAAAAAAAATTCATAAAATGTATTTTTTGATTTAAGCAAATTTAAACTTTTTTTTAATTAACTATAAAAAAATTCACACACGACTTTAATATTTTATCAATTATAACTTCTTTTAGTCAGCTTTCTGAACTAAAATTTACAACATTGGCTTACTTAATTAACTTAACGTGAAAAAACTTGATTATAGTGAGGTACAAACGGTGCTTTGTTAAATTCACCTTGTATTGGCATTTGCAACCTCTAGCTCGGTTCCAATTGGTAACTCTCAAGTTGTTGTCAATAAACAAATGACAATATTCACTGTTATGCGCTAGTGTGTGGAAAAATGATTCTACTGGTAGCAGTGTGTAACCGTTATACCTACAGAAATATTAATTGTAACCTTAGCAGTTGTTAAAAAAACTTACGCACCCTAGGTTTTAAAAAAATATTTTTTTTTGGTAATATAGAAAAATTTATATAAAACCTGTCAAAAATTATTATTTACTCAAATTACTTTCTATAGTTTAAATATTTTTGACAAAAGTTTATTTTAATAACATAATTGTTTAATTATATGATATTTTAAATTATACTTATTTTAACCATGTTGTTTTCAATTTTGGTATACTTAAAAGCCTGTGACTAAAAAACTATTATTAAAATTTCACCTAACCAGTTTTTCAACTTAGTGATAGTTTCATCTAATCCGTACACTGAATATTGACAAAACTGTCGGTTGAGAGCAAGCCAGTCACTACCCCCAGTCACTTTCAAATCTATTTATTCAATTTTAAAATAAGAATAAAAATATTAACGTAACGAAATAAAAAAATGAAATACTTTCATTGTAGCTTAAAAAAAGTTTTAGAAAAGAACAATATGTTTGCAATGAATATTTATGATGTTCATAAATAAAACAACATACTTAGGTATAAAAACATGTAAAAGAACAATTTAAAAACTTTTCTTATGAATTAATTATATGTTTTATCTATATGATGCACAAATTTTTTAAGAAAAAAATAAAATAAATTAAGACCAGAGCAAAAAACTTCAGCGGTTTAACAATTTCTAAGCACTGTTTGTAACATTGAAAAGTTTAGCATTACAAAAATAGCTTCTTTAATCAATTATTATATTCTTTTTTTTTCCTGAAAATCAACACTGCTATTTTAAATTCTTATTTAAAAATAAAAGCTTATTTTTCATTTAGTTATATAACAAAAAATAACGCTTTAAAATCATTTTATGAATTTAGTTTTGGAACTGGAACAAGATTTTTTTTAATTATAATGCGTCTGATATATTATACTTTTAATATACTCGTATACTCGATATTCGTATACTAAAAAACTACCAGACGGTATTTCTCTTGATCCAACTCTGTACATGTGCTCATCGCACTCAACAAATACACGATTCAAGCCCTATATTTATACAGTAATTATAACTTGTTAATTACAACATCAATTTAAGAGCAACGACAGAAATCGATACAACTGGTTAATTATTAAAAAAAAATTTATTATAAAACATATTAAAAATATAGTACTTTGGTAACTATTTTCTTTAATGATAGTTAAATTTATTTAGTATTCGAGTTTAGCTAAAATAATAGTAAGTCAGCTATATAGTTGAGATTAACAGTAAAATTTGTTATAAGTTAGATAAAATGAGTCTCAAACATATAACTACAACATAGAATTAAACTTCTATTTTTTTTTATTTTCTTGTAATAAAAAATTAAGTAAATAAAAACTTTTTGTATTTAAACAAACAACAAAAATAGTCTAATAAAAAAAATAAATACAGAGGAAAACTTTACTTTGAGTATATTGTAAAAATTTTAAAACGCAGTCATTTAAAATAGAGCAAACATGCAAAATAAATCATGCACTATACAAAATGTATTTGATCTATATCAAACCATGCAAATAAAAAAAATCCAACTTTATAACTTACTTTTTTTAATAGAAATGAGAGGGTAAACATTTTTTTTTTAGTATCTATTACTAAATACTTTGCCTATACAAAAAAAGTTTTTTTAAAAGAAATTAAAATGATAAGCAATAAATTTTCAAATGTTATACCTATAGTATAATCTGTACATTTGTTACTTCAAAACAGGTTCAAATATTTGTTTTAGTACAAAGATGCAAATAAATAAATCTACAAGCCACCAAGCAGTTAACTTTACAAAACATAATTGTATTTGATTGTGCCCGGTGGTACTGGTAAAAATAACACAACTCAACTTCAAAAAAAACTTAAACATATTTAAATTTATACTACTTCTTTGACTTCATTTCGAGTAATAAATGAGTTTCAAGTCCAGAAGTCAAAAAAAAAACGATATATGGCTTTTCGAAATGATAAGGTCTGTAAATATACGTTTAAATGCATGCCTCTGATTAAACGTAAACTGATCTTACTTGACTCTTGATAAACTTAGCGTCTGGGCGTCTTGTAAATTTTATAAAGGTTTCATTCAAATGTTGCGATAAAAACACCATCTAAACATGGTTGATGTAAAAATAGTTTGTTTATTATAATGTATTATTTTTTAATAGATAAAAATTTACACTTAGTGTGAAAAAACATAGTTTCTTCCAAAATTTTACAAAAAGATAATTTACAGTAACTACACCATAAAACAAAATATTATTAGAATTTTATTTTAATAAATATTTTTTTGTTAAGCAAAACATTTAATACTTTTTTTCTTTCAATATAGTAGCATCTAAAACAGTTTCCTTTTGACATACACTAACCAATATTAATGTAATATTACTTATAATTATTAGTGATGTGAAAAATATTTAGTGCTCTCAAAGTGGCAAGGCACTTTTCTACGCAAAAAAAAATCAAAAAAGAACGATAATTTTGAAGGTAAACTATTTTTTTTTGAAAACCACCTACAACTACTGACCCGGTGGTAACCATGTGTCAGGGAGTTAGATTTTACAAGTTCATATTATTTCAAAAACCAATTATTTTAACTAATTTAAGCATATAATTTACAGCCTATAAAGAATCACAAATTACTTTGATTAATACGAATCAAAGCTGATTAGTTGAATTGGTGCAAGCACATATAAAATTTCTTAAAGACTTTCACAAAAATATGTAGCATTTGAGTTAAATTTTTCTTTTATGCAATAATCTCTAAAGTTGAAAAAACATCTCTTGTACAACTATATTTAGTTTTAGAGCATTTAGTTTTATTACATATTTTTGATAGTTACTAAAAAAAAGAAGAAACTAATATGAAATTAAATGGTTTTTACGTAAGCTCTGTGTGATCTAATGTTAATATTTGTCATCAAATTTTTATAAAATTTTTATTATAGAAGATTGAGCTGTCTGTTTTTGCTTTTAAAACAAAACTTAACTAAAAAAGTTTAATAATTTCAAATCTTTTGATGAAGAAAACATGAAATATAAACTATAACTATAACAAGTCATTAAAATTTTTTTAAGAGTTGCCAAAGGTTTTCCAAAAAAAAAATTCAAGGTTTTTTTTTAAATTCTTTTAAGTTTTTGCAAGTACAAGTTTGTCAGTCCATTTTTAGAATAAAATTAAATTTTAAGTAAAAAACTGTTTAAATGATATTAAAATATTGAAAAGAGCCAGCTACTTTAAATTATTTTCAAAGAAAATAAACTTAAGGAATACAAAAAAATTGTATTTGATTAATTTTTGTATCTAATTAAAATTTCATAGATTTACTTATGTGTAAAAATTGTTAAAAATTCAAGTTTAAGTAAAAAAAAAGATTTTTGCTGAGAATTTTTAAATTTTCCAAGTTTTTTTTTTTTATTTCTTAAATTTTATGTTTTTCCAGAATTTTTTTGCCTAAGTTGTCAAATTCCAGGTGTTTCCAGGTTTTTTGCAACCCTGTTTTTTTTTTCTGAAATCAACTATATTTATAAAAAATATCTTTAACCATAAAGCTTTAAAAAGTTTATTTTTATTTGTTAAAATTGATATTTTTTTAATACTGCCGTAAAATTAATAAAATAAAAAACAAAAATATATTTAGTATAGTCGTCTAAATTTGTGTGCAATTATCAACAGGAAATGGAAATTAAAACTAACTTACCCTAATTAATTCATTTGAAATTAAATGATAATTACAAAACATACTTTTGTTTTATTTACATAAACGTAGACAACTCATTCTATCATTTCATAAATACATACGTAGCAACGGAATATATATGTATATAAATAAATATGAATATATGTTTAAAACATTTTTCCAACAGTTTAATACTTTCTAAAATGCATAAATTAACAAGCACAGCGTATTTTTTTCAAATTCAGCTAAATGTAAAATAAACTGTACTACTACTACGTCATAATTATTTAAAAAAATTCAAAATCTACATTTCTGTTTACAACTGTAATAAACTTTAGCTTACTGAGGAGTACATGAAGTTTATATTTCATGTACGAAACAGCTGTCTAACCTATTGTTTTTATATAAGAAAATAAATATTTAGCTCCAATTAAATTTGTCTAGCACTATCGACCAGAACTGTTTATAAAATCTTTAATATATATGTATATATATATAAGATGTAACGTTAAAAGGCGTTAAATCCTGGAGATCCTGATAAGCTAAGCTAATCGGAATATATACCACAGATGTTCTTGTGCTAAAACTTTATTTAAACTAACGGCGTTTCACGGCAAGATTTATCGAGTATTTGTCCCCACAACCGACGATTCTACTTTAAATAACTCTGTCTTCTTACGTACTAATTTATTTCACAATACTCACATTACAATCACATACACTTGCAAGTTTAATACTTCATGTTTTTAAGCTGTATAAATTATTGACCAATTTGTTAAATTTATTATGACGTAACATTTCTGCACAACTCAATTTAATTTTCATACTAAAAACTTGCTTATTCTTAGAGCTTTTTAAGGTTAGTGCCTACTTTTATAAAATTTGTATTTTTTGTAGACAATTTTATAATTTTATGTTTTTATCCCAAACTTTGTTTTTAAACCACAAAGTTCATTTATAGTTACTACCTACATAAACACTATACATAATTATACATGCTTTTTCTGCTTTTTTTCTAATGTGTGTTAATATTTTATAGACTCCGTAGATCTGTTCTTAAATTTATTTGAGAGCAGTGAAACGCCGTTAGTTGAAATAAAGTTTTAGCACAAGAACATCTGTGGTGTGTATATATATATATATATGTATATAATTAAAAAAGGTTTATTTAAAGATGCAAAACTCAAAGGACTCGAGTTTCGTGACTATTCACTCATCAGCTTCAAAACAAGTTTAAAATAAAGCACAAAACAAAATCACTAATGAAAGTAAAAAATTTTTTGCATAAATAGACTATGACGTAATTTTGAAACTATCAAAAATCATGCAAAACGGCTTGTGCAAAAACTAATTTACCAATCGACAATAAACTAGCAAAAATTCATATAACTTCAGTGAGTAACTATATATTAGGACAGATAATTGAAAGAGATAAATATAAAAGTAAGATGCAAATTGAAATTTAGGATACCTTAAGATGAAATTAAAACTTGTTAAACTTTAAAAGCGACTTTTTTATATGTCTACAAGACGATACAAACTCGCTTCTTTTGTTTAGGCATCTCTTGTCTTTCAGTGCATATACAACGGCTGATGCTTTTTTGAGACACAGCCTACATATTGGGCTATTGCCGTCGGCTATAGGCTGTGCTCTTTTTGTAACTTCCCAGGATACTTCGAAGTAAATGCCGCTGCGCTTTAAGCCACAAACATACTTCGAAAATTCAGTGTCATTTTTATATATGCCGCCTTTAAAAGATTTTTTATGATTGGCATACCTGAATCTAAACTGAGTCGAGCACAAGCCGACATAGAACCTCGTCTCAACGCCAGAGTTAACTGTAGCCTTGTAGACGATGTTCTCTGAACGGCAATTACCCCCTTTCAAATTATATTTACAGCTACCAGCGCAGCCACATTGACTTTGAATTCCTGAGTTTTGATTTAAAATTTTTTGGTTGTGTGCCTTAATGATATTCTCTAAATTTGCCGTACACGAATAACTTATTCGCATATTATGTTTGTTGAAAAGCGGATTTTGTTTATTGAAGTGTTTTTTGACTAGATTTTAAATATAATATAATATAATAAATTTTTAATCTAGTCAAAAAACACTTCAATAAACAAAATCCGCTTTTCAACAAACATAATATGCGAATAAGTTATTCGTGTACGGCAAATTTAGAGAATATCATTAAGGCACACAACCAAAAAATTCTAAATCAAAACTCAGGAATTCAAAGTCAATGTGGCTGCGCTGGTAGCTGTAAATATAATTTGAAAGGGGGTAATTGCCGTTCAGAGAACATCGTCTACAAGGCTACAGTTAACTCTGGTTTTGAGACGAGGTTCTATGTCGGCTTGTGCTCGACTCAGTTTAGATTCAGGTATGCCAATCATAAAAAAACTTTTAAAGGCGGCATATATTAAAATGACACTGAACTTTCGAAGTATGTTTGTGGCTTAAAGCGCAGCGGCATTGACTTTGAAATATCCTGGGAAGTTACAAAAAGAGCACAGCCTATAGCCGACAGCAATAGCCCAATATGTAGGCTGTGTCTCAAAAAAGCATCAGCCGTTGTATATGCACTGAAAGACAAGAGATGCCTAAACAAAAGAAGCGAGTTTGTATCGTCTTGTAGACATATAAAAACGTCGCTTTTAAAGTTTAACAAGTTTTAATTTCATCTTAAAATATCCTAAATTTCAATTTGCATCTTACTTTTATATTTATCTCTTTCAATTATCTGTCCTAATATATAGTTACTCACTGAAGTTATATGAATTTTTGCTAGTTTATTGTCGACTGGTAAATTAGTTTTTGCACAAGCCGTTTTGCATAATTTTTGATAGTTTCAAAATTACGTCATGATCTATTTATGCAAAAAAAATTTTACTTTCATTGGTGATTTTGTTTTGTGCTTTATTTTAAACTTGTTTTGAAGCTGATGAGTGAATAGTCACGAAACTCGAGTCCTTTGAGTTTTGCATCTTTAAATAAACCTTTTTAATAATAAGGCCCTCAAGGTGGGCTCAGTGTGAAAAATTTAATTTATTAAGTTAAATAACTTAATTCTATATATATATATATATATATATATATACATACATACATTAGTAATGTGTGAATTAATATTTTGTACAATATACTATTTTAAATCAAATCAAGTTTACACAAAAACATTACATAAAATTAAGTTGTTATTGAAAACCAATTATAATAATTTCATCATGCAACATCAAACGATCGGATCATATTACAAAGATAAGCTTCTACAACTATAACATGCCTACGACTACGCAATTTTTTTTTGTAAAATTACACCCAAAACTGCAGATTTTGATAATGTTACCTGCTTTCTTATGAAGCTTTTGTCGTCAGACCGACCGTGCGATTTGAAAAAACTGTTTTCTTGGTACACTGACAAGTATTTGGACTGCACAAAATTAGTATAGTTTTAATACTGTTCAATGGTGTACACAAGCAAATATTATTTTTTAGAAAACATTAATAATTTTCATTTAATATAGTTGTTAAACAATAGTTTAAAGTTTAGACAGTGTATCAAGTATATAAAGTTTAACTATAATGTGTTATCATTCTAATATGCTAATAAAATAAACAAAACATATAAATTTATAATATTATTTTTACACTTAAAAACTAACTAGACAACAAAAGACATTTTCACTTAGATATAAAAACGCCCTAAAAACAATCAACATAAGTTTAGCAAACAGCAGTGTAGCTTTTTTATGTAGTTTACTTTTAAGCATATTAAATTAAATTTATTTTATTATAGAATAAATTAGTCAAAAAACACATTTAACATTAATGTATATCCATTTTATCAAAACTTCATACGTTAATACAATTGTTACAACAAAAAATACTACTTTAACATACATTTGCGTAACTAACAATGAAATTTTTAAAAATAAATAATTAATTATTTTTGAATATTTGTACAACTTTAATGCTTAACTAACAAATGTACCTAATAAACGGGCTTAAAAAATAATTAATATATACTTTCATAGTTTTCGTACATAATTGCCTTTTTTTATTAAAAACCAAAAAATTATATGTTATAGAATTAATTAATAAACATATGTAAAAAAAAAATTAAAAAAATTGTTTTCAATTTTTATCATTAACTTTAAGCCTTGAACTCCAAAAAAAAACTATAAATAGACATACTTAAACTAAAATAAACTTTTTAAAGAGAATTATTTTTGATGATGCTATCAAATAAATAAATGTATTTAATCTAAGATGTAACCTTAAAAGGCGTTAAATCCTAGAGATCCTGATAAGCTAAGCTTATCGGAATATATACCACAGATGTTTTTAAAACTTTATTCCGACTAAAGGCGTTTCACTGCTCTCAAATAAATTTAAGAACAGATCTACGGAGTTAGTCGGAATAAAGTTTTAACACAAAAACATCTGTGGATATCAATTTATGTATATACAATATTTTTTACTGAACTTTAAAATCTTATGATCAAATGTTTAAACTTCACATATATTTTTAATCAGATCAGATGTAACTGAAAATTAAATATTAAAATATATTAATAGTAGTATAATACTTAATTGTTTTAATATTACAACTTAATTTATCAATAAAAAAATAGCAGTAAATATAAAAAGAATCATTTTAAAAACTTACCAAGTTATTGTCAGTATCAATAGGAAAATCAAGGGCGCTAAGATTTATAAAAAAATCCCAATCACTCCATAAAGCTAATGCTTCTTTTATAGCTCGCAATATC
The DNA here is from genome assembly GCF_965202585.1 of Thalia democratica. Classification (NCBI taxonomy): domain Eukaryota; kingdom Metazoa; phylum Chordata; class Thaliacea; order Salpida; family Salpidae; genus Thalia; species Thalia democratica. Next base: position 43,736,427 of record NC_139166.1, on the reverse strand, counting down.
ATTTTTAACAGACTAGCACCTCCCCATATAGTAGAAAGTCTCCATTCTGTTAGGCGAACATTTGGATACACCAACATATGCTCTGATATCTGTCTATATTTATAAACGGATCTCTTTCAAAATAAACTTAATTTCATAATATCAATTTTATTTCACTAAATTACACTTTAGACTTTACTAAATTAGATTTATTAAAATTTGGTTTTTCTTTGCTGTATATTAGATAAATTCTTACCATGGATGAATAAAATTAGACAAAACACAAGTTTTAGATGAATGTATATCTATACTATGAGATCTCTTTTAATAAATTGCAATTGCTAAAGTATAAACTAGTGTTAGATTTGCGTTGCTATTCAAAAAATAATAACTATTTTGGTATTAAACTAAAAGTATTTGACAACAAGTTTAGAAACATTATGTACAAAATTGAGATTTTTAGACTGACTTAAATGTAAAATAAATAAAAAAATTGTTTCAATTTTAATTCTTCTAATTGCTTATTAGAACCTAAGTTAAGACTTTTAGTCAATATTTTTTCACGCAATAAAAATAATTAGTTCTTAGTTGTTCAGAGTTGAACTTTTGATTAGCTAACAATAAACAAAAAGGTAAATTGGACAGGAAGCATCAAAAATCATACAGATTACTTCAAGAAATTGCAAAATATTAATAATAATTAAAAAAACTTAGATTTTAATACTTTTAACTTTTTTTATATAATGCAACTACTTTTGCAAACAAACATGGTTATGAACTTAATTTAAGATTTTTTATTTTAATTCATATATAAAAACAATTCTATACGATATAAAAAGCAATAATCTACAACACATAAAAGAAACTTTCAAATAAAAAGAACTATTTTAATAAAATCAAGTAAATAGTAACACTTTATATAGTAATAACAAAAAACTACAAACAATAATCTTGTAATTTAGGAAGTTATATTGATATATATAGTTTTTTAAACAAATAAAAGAAATTGACTATATATTAAGAAAAAAACTTAAAGTTTTATTAAGTTTTAAAAAATATTATCTAAACTAAAAATCAAAACCAATCCAAACAATTAAATTAGATACAACAGGTTCTTTTAGTTCCTAAAAAACTTTTTGATTTTCAAATGATTTTATAAACAAGTTGTTACATACCTGTGAAGATAGTCAGATCGTTTGTCTACATGTATGTAAAAATAGTGACGCTCATGATAAATATTTTTGAATAGACGTTTGAATTGACGGAAGGCTCTACCATGAACAACCAACATGTACATTATCCTTACAGGCTTAACATGTTCATCGTAATACAGCTGCTTTGGTGCTGATTTGTACTTGAGATGCTCAATGGATGTATCACATAGTCTTTTATTTTTATTTTTATTTAAGTTTGTAAATGTTATGTTTAAAATAATCTTATTCAAGTAGTTACAATTTAATCTATTGTTTTAATGAAATAATAAAGTTTGATTTTTATCATAGAAGTCTCATCAAAAATTTGACACATTTGAAAAAAATTTTATACCAACACTATAAATTTTTTAACACTTTAAGATAAAAAATTTTAATTAATTTTTAACAATTTGATAACGAAAAAAACAATTCAACTAAACGAATTTGCATTTTTTTTTTCAAACTTCATAATAACTAAATCATTATAAAACAATATCTAAAATAATTGTAAAAAATGCATGAAACAAAAAACAAACTTTGAATGTTATTGAACAAAACTAAACCAACCTTGGTATGTTGTTATCCAGCAAAGTTTGGTTTTGTACCTTACAAGCTACATCAGCAATTTGTTGTTTACAAGCATCTGTTTTAGCCCTTTGAACAGCTGACTTAGCCTCTGATATTGTAATTTCACACCTTTAGGCATATGAAGATTAATTAAACTATATGTTTTTGTTTTTAAATTCGTATAAAAGTTTCCCTAGAGTAAGTTTGTTCGTAATTTAAAAATCTAAAGCTTTAGAATATTATTTAAAAAGAAACTGAAAAAAAACTAATAATAAACCATTGAAATCAAAATTATTTTTGCTAAATATATAAAAGCAAACGAAACACTTACGATGGCTGAAAACTCTTTTTTACAATAAACATGTTTTCATTGGCATTGTCCTTTTTCTGAAATATCAATTTGTGATATTAAACATACTTTACAAAAAATACTATTAGTATATTGAAAAATATTTCTATTTCTACACCAGTGGTTTTAAACATTAATTTTTTTTGCATACTAGAATACTAAAGCACGGGATATGAACTTTATGTTCAAAAGTTTTATATTTAGTTCTATTAGATCAGGGGTCAGCATACTATAAATAGTAGGCCAAATTCAAAATTTCATATCAACTAATTCATTACATTTTCGATTTTAATTGTTGCCTAAAATTATATCAATGTATTTTTTCAAACTAAGTGAATAAATCCCTACTAGAAAAAAGTTATCAGACATAAAATAATAACTTCCTAATAACTTTTATATTTATACTTTACTTATATTATAAAATAGGTTTAATTTAAACAAAAAATGGGGCAAGGTAAACTAATATTTTAACATTTTTGTATTGTAACAGCTTGTAATTGTTTAATAGAAGTTTAAAATAAAGCTATAATAATGAAAAAGAGTTTGTATTGAAAATATTCAATAAACATTTAAATGTATATTTATAGTGTACTTTTTTTTAAAATTTCAATAAAATTGTTTAAATAAGTTTAAAATGTATATTGATTCTAAATTAAAAAATTAACTTAAAAAAATTATAAAAATATTTATTAAAATCGGAAACTAAACTAAACTTTGATATACCTTTTTTAACCTATATAAAATAAATAAAATACTTTTAAGTGAAATTAGTTTTTTAATGTTTTTTTTTTCTTGAGAGTTTATTTCATATTTTATTATATAGACATAGAAAAATGATCCATTCAAAAGAACTTGAACTTTCCTTGGGACAAACTTGCATAACTTTTGTTTCAAATGAAAATTTAATTTCGTTTGAAGCTCTAAATGCACTGGATAAAATGGGAGGTATTTTTATTCAGCTAAACAAGCAGATATTATTAAAACATTTATATAATACCAGTTTTTTATCTACTTGTAATTTTTTTTTACAAATTTCAAAGTTTAATAGTAACTTTTTTTTTAATTACGAACAGTTTCTTAAACTACTTGTAGTAAATTATTTTTGACATTCATTAAAACTTTTAGTTTCTAATGGTTTAAGAGCAATAAAATATTTAGAAAAAGAGCTGTAAATTAAACATAAATACAACTTTACTAATTTTTTTGTAGCACAAAAATAGTTTAAAAATAAATAGATTTTTTTATTAATTCTATGAGCTGCTATTACCCAAATAAAGTTTTTTTACAGCTAAAGTGTAATCATAAAAAGTTACATAAAAATTATTTATCATATAATCAAATACATTCTAAATATAAAAGACTTAATGTTTAAAAGTGTTGTTGACTTAATTAAGTTAGTTTCAAAATATCTTACATGTGTGTTGATCCTTGCTAGTTGTAGGTCATTATTGTAGTTTTTTTCGTTAAGATTATCTTCTTGTTTCTGTACTTCTTTATAGGGATTATCTAATTGATTTTTAACAACTTCTATTTTTCCTAGCTTGCTTTCATAAACAATTTTCTGTTTCTATCATTTCGTAAATTATTAAACAAATTAGTATAAAAGTAGTTCACATTTTCATGTTCGTCAAAAGTAGTCAAGTTTCTATCAGCAAAGTTTTATTTATATATACTTTATTTAAATTAATTTAAATCAAAAATTAAAAATTAAAAGCGTTGCCTCTTTTTGAGACAAAAAGTTATATTGAGTTAATTTAAAAATATACTAAAAATTACAGCTTTCAGTACAATACCTTTCAGCCAATTATAAGAATAAAAAACATTAAAAACTGAGTTGACCAAAACTTATTTAAAATCTAATAAAAATACTAACCTCATTATTTTTAAAAATCTAAAAACTAGTAACAGTTTCTAAAAAAAACATAAAAATATTAAAACTAACCTGAGTCAGCCTGATATTTTGAAATTAGCCTTAATTAGCCTCAGTGTGTGACATACTAAGTTAATCAAATGGACTACAAAAATATAAATAAAAAATATATTTTATTATAAAAAATGACTTATTGTTTTTTGTAGGGGTAGGGAGTACAGCACATGTTTTGGTCAGTTTCTCCCAGTTTTCAGTTTTTCCCACAATAAATATCAGTTAGAAGAAAATACTAGAAATTATATTTAAGCATAGTTTTAACAACAGTCAATGGCAAGGTTTATTTTTTCACAGAGCTAAGATTATGTGGAAGAAGTTACTACAGGATGTGGTATTGTGTGAGAGGGTGGGAAATTTTCGCTTTAAACTAAAAAGATTTAATTTAAATAGTTTAAATATTAGTAAAATTCAGTGACTTTCAACAAAAACGATAGAGAAAAATAAATTATTTTTTTTAAATAATATATATTTCATCTAAACCAACTACTGATTTCGTCAGTTTTCTATTTGTAGTATTAATTAGTTTCAATTCCCTACGCCTCCCACCTAAGAGACTATTTAATTTACTTTTATTATTTCTATACAAATGTGATTATATGTACTAAATTTTCGCCTTTTTTATCAAGCAAATAAATGTAAACTTATTAACGAGTTTTTTATAGCTTTAACTTTGTTTAATTTTTTTTTAATGTTTATTTTTTGTTGAATATATATGTAGTTTATTTTATTTAAAGATTTCTTATTATCTGTCCTGTTTAAGTGGCTCAGGTTTTGATGCCTGAGTCTAACATTGCACAATGAATAATATAATAATATCTTATAATATTTTTCTACTATTAATATGCTTTAGGTTACAATTTTTTATTCTTTAATAATAAATTAAATAGTAGTTAATATCAACTTAGTAGCAAGTAAAATGTAATTCTAATATGTGTAGAAAATAGCTCAAAGCAAGGTATTATAAGCTTTTATGTATTACATAGATAGAAGTGTATACCTTGCTAAGAGCTAATTCTTGAAAATTGTATTTATATAAAGTAAATACAATAAAAGACTGCTATAAGTTTAAAACTAAAAAGGATTCGATACAAATTAAGAATTAAAACATTTAAACAAGCTAAGAAATTAAGTTTTAATTAATATAAATGTAGAATACTTTAAAAACTTAAACTAATTGTAATGTGAAAACAATAACATACTTAAAACTAATATTAAAAAAACTTAATCAAATAGCTGTTGTTTAATTAAATAAAAACTCTTTATATTTAAACAATAAAATTACACTAATTTTAATATGTTTACATGCAGTTCTCATAATATATAGGTCTAATTCTTTTACACATAGCCAGGTGCTCTCAATACTCAAAATATTTAATAACTGAAAGTGATATTTAGAGTATATTTTATATCTATATCAACACGCAATTGAAATGATATTACATTAGTAATATCTTTCTGGTTAATTGACTCCACACATTTGACATTAAAATTCAAAGAAACTATAAGTAATAACAGCAGCAAGTTTGCTTTTTATATTGGTAAAGGTACGATTTTACAGAAAAAGCTTGCATATTTTGTGTGATCATGACATTGTAACATATCAAAAGTTGTTGAAATGTCTTCAAATGTATGTTTATAATTACAAGCTTTCATTTAAGATATAAATTATAAGTCTAGATCATGGATTAATGACTTTATTACTATTATGTCAAAAAGACAAAAAATTAGTGATTTTTGGGGTGTAAGTTTTTTTGCTATTATTTTTTCTTAGTTCTTCTTAATGAAGCTAAAACACATCCGAATCATATGTTTATATGTGTCCAGCAAACATCACCCAAATACTTCCTACCCCTAATCTGCTAGTAAAAAAATATAATTTGCTCTACTTTGTATATAAGAACACTTAAAACCAAGTTTAAATAACACAACAAAATATCTAAAATAAAAGATATAACAAAAACTTGATTAGTTCTCTTAGAATGGATTTTAAATTAGTTTGCTAGTATAAAACAAAAAGTTAAAACTTTAAAACAAATATGTATAAATAAATTTACCTCTATGAAATTATCCTTTATATCAAGTTTATGGTCATCAGAAAATGTAGCAATATTATAGAAATATACCTGAAAATATGTGTTTATTAGTTAAAGAATGTAAAAAAGGTAAATTAGTTTAAAAAAAAACATTGTTCATACTTTATATTCCTAAAGAAGTTAATTTATAGATTCAGAATAAAAAAGAAAACTAAAAGCATTTTTGTTGGTTAACTATATTAAAAGTTCATATTAAACAACAACAAAAATTTCAATATACAATCTTTTAACTGATTTTTTTAAGACAAAAAAAAGAAACATAATGAAACTTTAGCCAAGCTTTAATAACACACATATTTTAAATATTACTTATAGTTTTTTTTTGTAAAAATTTTTTTTGCTACATTTAAAACTGTTTTCCAATAGTTTTGTTGAAAACACTGACTTGAAAATCTACTGAGATATAAAATATCTAAGATCATCTTAGAATACTGTATTACTGACTTAGTTGCATCTATGCCTACAAATAATTCATATTTATTAATTTATATAACATCTTGTTCAGTTGGTTGTGTGTTTAAAATTAGTTTAGTTAGTAGTAAAAGTTAAGCTTATGTTCAGATTTTTTTCTGCTAGTTGTAATTTAATAACAAGTAAAAAACTAACTTGGAGTAATAGAAATGCAACTAATACATAGGATGTTTTTCTCCATCTCCGCAACAGTTTCATAAAAGGCCTATAACCAATGCATCCCATTGTTTGAATTAACTAATTTGATAATTTATAGCTTTTATGATATGTTCAAGCTAAAGTTCTAAAGATGCATAAGTAGACAAGCTAAAAAATATTTTTTTTATATAGTATGTATTTATATAATTTTTATTATGTTAGTATGATACCCAAAACAAAAAACACTGTTTATGTAGAAAGTAAATGGTATACATAAAAATAACCTAAACATTATCCATTAGTGTCTCTTTGGCCTATATTTTCCTAGGCTACAACTTTGTAAGACACTCCATTTGACTTCTAATACATACAATTCTTTATAAAAACAAACAAAAAAATTCAGGCACGTAACGTTGTTTAATGCTACATCTTGATAGAAAGTTTTTATTTTTGATTATAATTTACATAATTATAATTTATAACAACTTGAATTTTACGCTAAAATAACACATTTAGTAGCTTTTTCAAAATACAAACTTATACTATTGGACTTCTAATACAAACAACTAAAACTTTGCAGCCATGTTTCTTAATGTTAAATCATAATGAAACTATTTTATTTTGGTTCTAACTAATCTAAAGTAACTTTTCAACTAGGCAATTACAGTAGCCTAAAAAATGATAGCCTATGAAAATGTAGGCCAAAGAGACACCAAAATAAAATATTTTAATAATCTAGTTAAAAATATTATTACTAGTTTAAACTGTAGAAGCTTATTATTATTATATTTTCTTCTGTTACTTAAACCAGCTTTATAGGTAATTAGTTAAAAATCAAAACAAATTGTTTTTTTCTAAAAGCACATACTTTTAAATTTTGTTGATTTTACTTTTAATGTATAATAATTAAATATTTTCAAAACTTTTATTGAACTTTTCATAGTTACCCTTGTGTAACAAAACAAACACTAATTTTATCAGGCTATATAGAATTAAAAGTCTTATAGTTTTTATTAATAACAAATTTTACTTTTATTACCATTTAATTAACTTACTTTTACTGGATAAAAACAATGCTGCTAATTTTGTTTTTCATTCTATAATATATCTAAAGTTTTTCACATTCTTTATAATATCATAAATTTGTTGGTTTTCAAATTTGTAGGAAAAATTTTAGCAAGATAAAAACAATACTTGTATAACTATTTTACAAAGTATGAATGAAGGACATAGCAACTTATAATATTTCATTATACTCCAGTCAAAGTTTAAAGTAAAAAAGAACAAAAACTAAAAGCCAAACCATAGCTAACAAAAGGTATAATTATCTCAATTATTTTCAAAAACTTTATGTTAAAATTTGCCATTAAAGACAAAACCAAAAAATTTTCTGCTTCTTTCAAAAAATATCAAAGTCTACTAAACAGAGTAATAGAATTTTCTAAGAGACTATATTATAGACAAGAAGTTAAAAAGATTATAAGAAAAAGGTGAAAAATGATGAAAAATTGTGAATAATGTTGTTTCAACTGAATCTACCTCTAGTTGTAGAATTAAAGTTGTGCTTGATATGTGTGGTAAAATTGTAAATAACCCAAAATGTGTAGTCAACCTAATGAATAAAAGTTTTGTAAACATTGCTGACAAATTGTTGAAAGAGAGAAAAAATGTTGTTGATGTAAAGCATTGTTCTGACTCAGAAAAAAATAATTTTGTTTTTAATAAAATCTCTGATAGTGACATTCAAAATTATATCAAAACTATGAATCCAAATAAAAGTGTGCGTTCTGTATTCATTTTGTAAAGCTTAGTGCAAAAATAATTTCTCCTTATCTTTATAAATTATATAATAAATGTGTTAAGTATGGTGTGTTTCCTGAGTTTCTTAAATTTGCTAAGGTTACCCCAATTTATAAATCTGGTTTAAAAATGACATTATTAGTTACCGACCTATTTCTCTTTTATCCCCATTTAAAAAAAAAATTGAAGTTTTAGTGTTTGAGAGATTGAAAAAATGTTTTTGTTAAATGAGGTACTACATTAGAAACTATATGGGTTTAGAGAAAATAGTACCACTGAACTAACTGTGAATCAGATTGTTGATGAGTTAATTGAGTGATATAAGATTGATAAGTTGCTCTGTATTTTTGGATTTGGCTAAAGTATTTAATACAGTTAATCATAAAACTTTAATATCAAAACTTAAAAGTCATAGTATAAAAAGTTTAATGTTAAAATTACTAAAAGACTACTTAAAACATAGAAGCAAATCAAATGTTATGAATAATGTTGTGTCTGAGCAGGAAATTGAGAATTTTGGAATACCACAAGGTTCTTGTTTGGGTCCTTAGTTATTTATTGTGTATATTAATGATATTTTTCCTATACTGAGATAAGTATGAGTTTGTTTGCTGATGATGCCTGCTTAAGCTACCAACATAGTGATCCTGAAGATTTAAATAAAGTTATTAATAAGAAATTGGTTAAATTTGATAAATGGTTGCATGTTAATTAACTTTTTACTAATAATTCAAAAACAAAATTTTTGCTTTTTAATAAAACTTCAGACGTTTGTGAAATTAGTGTTAAGATTGGTTTTCTTATTGAACAGAGTGATAGTATAAAATACTTAGGTGTGATTTTGGATGATAAGCTGAATTGAAAGAAACATTTGAGTTCTCTTAAAAAAAAACTGTCTAGAAGTTGTTTTGTCTTGTCAAAATTAAGATACTATTGGACACAATAACACTTACAATGGTATATTATAGTTTTTTCTTTACCCGCACATACAATATTGTATATCTGCTTGGGGTGGTGCTACTGACTGATAATTAAAACCAATTGTTTGTATGCAAAAAAGAGTAATCAGAAATTTTTGTTGTGTGCCTTCCTGAACCTCAACAAATCCTCTGTTTAAAAAACTTATGTGCTAAAAATAAATTATGTGTATAAATTGCAAATTTGTAAGTTGATGCCTAATACTATAACAGAGTTTGATGTAGAGCACAATATATTTACACTTGCTAGTTCCATTTACTCACACAACACAAGGTTTTCAAAGAAAATGAATTTTATTACCTAAAGACCTAGAACGAGACTTGGCCTAAACTGCTTTAGGTATTTGGGTCCAAAGTGTTGGTCTAGTGTCCCTGAAACTTTTAAAAACTTAAAGAACATTGTTTTAAAATTTCTTATAAAAACTTTTTGTTAAATAACTACGAGGAGTAGATTTAGAGTGCTTCTGTATGTTTGTTTTATTTGTGTTGAAATTTGATTTATGTTATATAGGCAGCAAATTGTGATGGGTCTTTTATTTTATATATATTTTATTTTTATATAGTTTATGATTGTACTGCTAATGAAAGAGTGATTGTTATAAACTATTGGAACAAATTATATTTATTGTCTATTCATTTTATTTGTTATCTTTTTGTTGCTGTTTTAGATTAAAGATAGTTCATTTTATTATTATTTATTCTATTTATTTCCTATTCATTAGAAATTAGAGGTAAAAGTATAAAATTAATACAAATTTTAGTATTATTATTCATATTTTTATTATTTTTTGAGTTTTATGACAACTTAGTACTAAAATATTTATATAATACTTATTGTTTTATTGATTTTGTTACTGATATTTTTTTAACACAAACAGTATTACTTTTTACTACTTACAGTATTTCTTTATTTTAGGTTAGACAGAACTTAATAGATATGATGTGAGTACTTCTGATGTTTTTCTACCTTTACAGAAAATAAATAAATATTAGTTTATTGAGTTTGCAACTGCTGATTGTGAGTTCACACTGGTGGCAGTGATCACATGATTGGATTACTGATGTGTTTTTTTGTTGTAGCATTGGTAGATACTTGCTTGGGGACTTAAGCTTCATGATTTTCCACACTTAGTAGATTTTAAAGTTGATATTTATACCTTGTGAGTGTTGCCAAATGATGTGTCACCAAGTGATTTTTTTTCAGTTAAATAGATATAAAACGTTTTTAAATTTTCTGGTTATTTTAGTGTTAATTTTAAAGGGGGAGGTAAAATTACAGGTGATGACAAATTGCTTGCTTGACGTTCAAAAAATGTCTATCATTGTCTAGGGAAGAGTGAGTATGATGTTTTTCTACCATAAAAACTTTTTTTTTAAGTGATAGGAACAAAATTTTAAAATATGTGCTTTTAGATAAAACGTACTTCACTTTAGCTCAATTAATTATTTTCTATCAAAAATAGTCTCAATAGTTTACAAAATTGAATGGTATATACAACAAGTTGTAACAACTTAATTGCAGCACAATGCTCTGTTTTGAGATAGTAAAATTTAAAGTTTTTAACTTATAATCATTGAAGCATATAGCTAAGCCAGCAATATTGAAGAATAAATAAAACAACAAAATAACTAAAACTTATGTTCTGGGTTGGCTGCAGTAGTAAGGTTTTGGAATTTTTTATTCATAATGTTTTGCATATGAGGTAAAGTAATGATACATAAGTTAGCAGTTTATTAATAATGTCTAAACCTGTATTTCTAACCAATTTTTAACAAAAAGTTTAATCTAAAACCTAACCCAAACATATAACAAACAAATCCCGAAAAAAATGTTTTAGTATCTAAAATTTTAAAATAAAGGTAAGTAATGTTTTAGGCGCTTCTAACTAACTTATATATGGCTTTTGTAATTAATAAAACTTTTTTCTATTAGTTTTTTAATTGGTTGGGTATGGTGGATAAGGATATAGATTTTAAATTTTTATAAAGATTTAATAGGGTTAGTTTAGGTGTTTAATATCACTTTACCTCATCTGAAAACTATTATGAATGAAAAAAAATCAATAACCTTACAACTGCAACCGACCCAAGCATGTGTGTATAAAATATGGGTAGTTGTCAGAAATGCACGAGCGTCAGTTTTACACATATCATTTTTTTGCACGGAGCGACACAATTGTACTTTAGTTTGATCAAAAAGTCTAATTTTAAATTAAATAAGCAAACTATATTTTAATTTATTGAAAAATAGCGTTTCAAAGAATATCGTTCTAAATAATAATAGTTCTTATTTAGAACAGTAAAAGCTCATGCAAAAGTGACCCTTTGAGAAAAAGGACTCCATGTATTTGTGACCCGCTACTATGCAATGTATAGTATATTGTTTTTAATATCGGTAAATTTGGTACCAAAATAAAACTTAATTTTGTAATAATTTATTTATTAAAAGAAACTGTGGTATACTCTCAAAATTCCCCCATTTTTTTTGTATTTATTAATTTATTTTATATATTGTCTGCAATTTTTTTACATATTTTTTACTTATTTTTCACTATTACTGTTACCCCTAACCCTTACCCTCGATCGGTAAGCGGTTCTCGAATTTTACTGGGTGAACTTTGATTGGGTGGATTTTGAACGTTTCTCTTTAAACTGTTACAAGTTTATATCAGTGTTTTTTTAGATATTTTGAGAAACAAAGTATAGTTTTACGCTAACCTCTTAATTAAGAGTTTTTAAATATTGAGAAAACTAGTTTAATGTGATTAAAATGGTGTGATACGATAATAATTAAAGTTTAAACTGCTATCTATAAACGAAATTACCTGAAAAAATAAATTTTATTTTTAAATAGTGGTTTATTGAACAAAAACAAAAATTTGATCAAAATATTTTTGTTCAAGGACCTGGATACACAAAAAGACCTATCAGTCATGAGTTGCATACCGAACTTGATCAAAATTATAATGAGCTACAAATGAAAAACAAAACATTTTTTTTTTCAGTCGTTACAGTTTAAATAATTCTCTTTTCATAATGTAGAAAAGCGGGTTAAAAAAAGATTCCTAGAAAAACTTATTAGAAAACTTACATACGATTACTAATCAAATTTTAAGATAAGAAAATGATAAATTTACTACTTATTTGTGCAAATAAAAAGCAACTAAGCTAAAAAACATAAGAGATAATAAATAAACACTGATAAAACAAAATTAAAATGCTAAATTCTTTAAATGAAAAATTTTTAACAAAATAATTTTTTAAAGCTGAAAAACATTGTTGGTCGGTATACTGTTTAAAAGTTGACCACAAAACAGAAGTATAGTTTTAAAAGTAAAAATAAAAACTTTATCTCAGAATTGTATAAAATCATACAACGAGGTTTATAAATGATTTATTTTTAAAATCTCCTACCTTCTTGTAGAATACTATTTTTAGATATAGAGTTAAAGACCTTTACAACGAAACTAATGCATCATACAGAAAACCAAATCTTAAGCTACGTATGCTACTGCAAAACTAAACTACTCTCAATTTATTAACAATCAGATATAAAAATATTCTAACAAAAGTTATACAATATATATTGTTTATTGAACGATAAAAAAGCGCTCAAAAAGCTTGATCTAAGGACCTAGTGTACGAAAAAACCTTCCGGTAAGTATAGGAATATAATAATACATAAGGTTTAAAAATATTTAAATACATTGAGAGAACACTAGTATTTCCAGAATAATAGTTTTACTATGTTAACTGAATACATAATAAACTTAAGTTCGTTTCAAATTATAATGTCATGTTCGAGTAACTTTTTTTAAATCATTTAAGCAAGCATGAAAGTTGTATTAGATTATTAGAATGTGATTACGAGCAAGAGTTAAAGTACAACACAATTAAATGTTAATAAAAAATGAAAAACATTTTATACTTTACGCCAACATTTATCGATAAAGACGAAAATCGGTCAAAATTTCATAAAAATATTTAGTCGCAATCGTACCACATAGTTTTTAACATAAAATCTTCGAAAACTTTATATTCATGCATGTCAAGTTTCTCAAACCCGTAAAATGTTAGATCAATCAGAAAAAATAAGATATGCAACTGCATAGAATGGATGATAGCAACTGTTGACTAATAAATTTCATCGCTTAAGCGACAGTAGTAACAGCGGAAAACATCAAGCAATGCGTTGTGTAGTCGGGTTTAATGTATTTAAGTACTTATACGAGCCATAAATTTTCTTTAAATAACGGTGAATAAAACCACACTTTTAAAAATGTCTTAAAATTAAAAAACAATAATAATTTTCCCGATATTTTAGGGAAAATTGAATATTGACATTGAAAACTTATCTTAAAACACAGTAGTACTGTTTGTAATATAAAAAATGAGATTGCAAAATAAAGTCAAGGTTTAGCTTTAAATAAAATAGCTTTTCGATAATTCTCAGCATTTTCTAACTCTTATCTTTAATTAGTGGTCGGCAGGCATTCGGTGATCGCAGCTAAATTTCAAAAATAAAAACCCTCGCTGGCCGCAGTTGATGTTTTAGTTACAACGTCGTCTTTTTTTTTTTACTATTTATTACTCACCCCGGAATATCTAGTTTGAGTTTCAAAAATTTTTTGTTTAGCAAGCCCAATTTATATGATTGGGTGCCGCATTTTTCTAACTTATTTAAAATAGTTTTGAACGATTTTGAAACTTTGATGTGTTTACTTTAAAACGAAATAATTTAAAGACATAATTAATTTCTTTTAATATTTTATTAAATGTCTACGTTTCGACTTATCTAACAACTGAGGGTGGATCCGGTCAACCTTTGAATGCTAGTGAAAAATTATTTCATAAAATCAATATTGTTTTATTTAAAGTTTATACTTGCATATACAGTTTTCTTGTTGAAAGCCATTATATTATTAGAAGGGGGTATATATACTAAATATGCAAACGAACAAATTTCTTAACTGCAAAAAACAGTGAAAAAGTTGTACACTGTGAAAACAAAGATGTGTTATTAATAATTTCAAATTGGTAGATAGTAAGTTTTTTGAGTTGATTTCCAAAAATTTATGGTATTTCTAAAAGTATGGATTCACTACAACACAATAAATTTAAGTTTAAAAAACAATATAGTTTTACTTCATCTAACAGTACTTTAAAAGCTTATTTTTTAAATATTTACTTAAAGGTTTAATAAGTACAATATTTATTTAACAATAAATTATCATACTAAAAAATGAGTTTACATAAATCTATACATTCAGAAACTATGTTTAAGATTTTTTTAAGGTCCGAAATACTTTAAACTTTTAAGTAGACTAGTCTTTTTGTAACTTATACAACTTAATTATAAATTTCTTTTTTTAATCATTTTTAAAAATACAGTCATGACCAATTTACAATCTACAAAAAAATTACAATAATTTTTTATTAAAATAACAAAACTTTTTAAAACAGAAAAAATAACTAGTTACAACAAAAATCTTTATGTTTAATTTTCTTTTCAGCAATTTTAGCTAGGCAACAAGTTATGAATTCTTTTTATTTTAGCTAAGTTTTATCTTAGCAACACTAAAGTTTTGTCTTTAACAATATCATTTGGTAATATTTGTAGTGTTCAATTAATAAATACTTTTGTGATTACAAGTATTTCTGTAAAATGTAACTTTGTAGAAAAAAAATCTTAGACAAAAACAAAAAGACTTAAAAAAACATTTAAAAAATATTTAACTAAAAAAGTAACAAATTTTTCTTTAAATCTTTTATTCCGGTGATTAAAATAGATACAAAAATTAAAAAAAATAGCTTATATAAGTGCTACGGACAGGATAAAGAGTTAAACATTCTAAAATCTTTTAAAGTTTAATAAAATTTTTAGAATAAAAAGTAAGAAATATTTACATTATCAAAAAGTCATTTATATTTTGAGAAAAGAAACTTAGTTTTGTTTTAAAACCTATACAAAGTATCAAACTACAAGTATTGAACATACTACATAGGTAATAATCAGAAAAAAAACATTACCACCATACATAAACAAAATAGTTACTCAAAAACTCAGCTGTACCATTCAACTAATAAGAGGGAGAACGTGCACATAAGCAGAAAGAAGGCAACAACAACCCTAAAATTTGAGTTTTTCATCATAGCCTGTAAAAATATTTTTTTAAATAATTAAAATATTTATGCAATCAATATAAGAGAAGTTTATGAGGGAAAAATTTCGGGAAAATGATTTACAGAGTCAGTCAAATTGTAAGATTTGTTATAAAACTATTTTAAAAAATTGGTAGCTGAAGGTTTTGTTATTACTCTCGCTCACAATAGAGTTTGAGCACTTTAATATGGTCCGGTTAAAGACTTGAACAGTCAAAAAAAAAAGGTAAAGATTTAATATACTAAATTTGACTAAATAAATTCTTATACAACTTTTAATAAAGTCTAGATTAAGCTTCATGACCAAAAATCCAAGAGAAAATAGTTCTTAGAAATAAATTTAAGTCGAGGAATTTTATCCAATTAATAAATTGCATACGTCAAATATGATTAAAATATAAAATTTAACAAGCTAAATGTAAATCATAAAAAGTTTAATTAATAAAATTATGCAATAAAAAATAATTAATTAAAGTTTTTGTTCGATGTAACAGACTGAAAGTTGTTTAGGTTTATTTCTTATATATATATAAGAAAACCTGTGTACAAAAACAAAAATACCTCTCTTAAATTTTCATTTCCACTAGTTATATATTCAGTGCTCTGTACAATTTGATCGGCCACATTATTTATATCTTCATTTTGCTGGTAAACCTATACAAAATTTTTAATTACGTTTTTAATAAGTATTGAAGAATAGTTTAATTAGTTACTTTCAATAAAATTTCAATAACTGCTTTTTCCAAAATATAGAGTTATATAATATTAAAATCAATGTTATAAAGCAGTTATCTTAAACCTTTTTTAAAGCTGTGGACACTAAGTTACTAGAAAATAAATTAAGTACACACTTAACTATGGAAAGTAATAGTTGTTTTTGGAAAACACTTATACTTTAATTTTTCAAGGTCTATAAATAACGTTTTAGTAACTGTTGATTTTTGTTATAACCAGTTATTTTTATAATAGAAAAATACTAACCAAGCTTCAATTAAAAATAACATTTTACCTTACAAATTATTTTGTTCAAAAAAGATTAATATTTTATTTACACCGTGAAGACTACTGTATTAAAGTACTTTCAAAATTTAAAGTATAAAGGATAATAAATAATTATCTGATGTTATCAAAAAGTAGTCAATATTGATTTTAATAATTTTACACTGAGGATGAAAATTTATAAAATATGCTGAACTTTTTTGAGTTTATAAGAGAACACTAGTTTATTAGCACATACTAGTTCATATTTGCATGTGAAAGAATAGTGACTAAAAGCTCCATCATTTTTTTTTTCACCTATTAAATAACTGAGCTTACTTTTTTATCTTCTTTATCAACTTTTGCTTATTATTATTTGTTAGTAGATGTTAGTATTCAAATAAAACATTAATTATACTTTCATAACTTAATTTAACACCATATAGTAACTAATAAAACCAGTTTAAACTAACTTGATGACAAATTATAAAGAACATTTTTTTGGCTTTGTTATGAAACGTGGTGTATTATTTTTTAAGGCCTTTTTTACAAGCTTTAATTTAAAAGCTCAAAGTAATACTATAAGATTTTTTTTAAGAAAATAAATTATATTAAAATTTAAATATGATCAGTTGTGTAAAAAGTTTAATGTACCAATGATGGAAGGCAAAGTTCTTATTATCAAATTGTATAAAAATTAAGATTTTTTTAATAAAACCATTTATAAAACTTTCAATTTAACCTTAAAATCTCAGGAAATATTCTTTGCATGGTAAAAAACATATTGTAGCATTTTTTAAACAATTGAAAACTATCATTTTATGAAAAAACAAAAATTACATTTTCAATTTTTTCAATCGTATGATTTGAAATTTACAGAAAAAATCCAAATTTTTTACTTATTATTTAATTTATAAGTATTTGAGTAGTAAAGTTCAAAATTGCTAGCTTTCAAACTGTATGAGATGATAAAATTTAACGAACCAGTCTTTCTAGCTTTTTAAATTTGCTCTTTCCGTAAAAAACATTTTGAACGGCACCAGCTTTTTACCCTTAACTTTTATTGAAATCAGTAAAAATCAATTGGTAGCTTTATTTAAAATCCCTAAAAAAAGATCAATTTCTAAAACTACTTAACATGGGGACGGGTCAAATATGCACGGAGACACTTTTGCACGAAAGGTCATTTTTGCACGAGAATAGAAAAAGATAAATAAATAAATATATATTAAAACAAACTCTATATAAAATAAAAATTATTAAGTAATTATTAAGGTGCCTTGAGAAGATAGTTTATATATTTGTCTTTGTTGGCAATGGCAATACAGTTATTTAGTGTTTTATAAACAAATAACATTTAAAATTTAAAATAGCAAACATAAGCTATAACAAAAACTAATATAAAACTATAGGATATAACGTGTAATACAATATAAGTACTCAACTTACATGCTCATTCAATCTCGTTTGTAGTCTCATAATTTCAGCAACTTCATCTTGAATTTTTGTAGATTGATCTATTATGTCGTCTTTCGCATTAGCCAATATTTGTTCATTTTCTCGAGCAAACTATTTGTTGTTACTTTTTATTCTTTTATTAATATAACTTTAGATTATATAACATAGCTTAAGTAATTATTTAAAAGTTAGCTTAATTCTGACAAATTTTACTTAATACAAAAAGTTTAGTTTTATAGTTGTTATATCTAGTATTAAGAAGTCTAAACACTTATGTATACAACTAAATTGAAATTTTCTTAACTATCTTAAAAGAAAAGTGTAAGTTTATACAAAGATGAAAATTCGATAGAGTTTAGTTTTACTTTTTTATTAAAAAACTTATCTCCAACACTTTTCAAGCTAGACATTATATCACGGAAAGTAATTTAACTTATTTCTAAATCTTTTTACCTAAAAATAAAAGTCAAAAAATATTAGTTCAGTTTTCACGGACTTTTCTTAGTTGAAAAAACAAAATTTAGTTCGAAATAATTACGTTTATTTTCAAAAAAAAAATTTAGTTTCGAAACTTGAAGTGTAAAAAAAAATATACCATTTAGTTTTTATAAATTTAATCTTTTCAATGAAGCTAATCTGCTCTGCCTCTTATAAATTCATATCAGTTCCTGATAAAAGTAAAACTCATAGCTAGTACATAAATTATAAAATAAGATTAATGAGTATAAACAATACAACTCATTAACTTTTAATTCATAGCTTGAAAATATTTTGTTTATATAAAAAATTATAATTTGATCTTTTTATTTTCATATGGTCGAGACACTTTTTAGAATTTGTGTTAAACTTCTAACTAATCTAATTTTACTTTAAAGTATCTATCTAAAACTGGTTGCGTGTTTCACACTAAAATATTTAACAAACCTGGATAATTACCCGTTTTATATTATCTATTAGAAAAGTTTTAAATTACCAACCTCTTCTTCATCAGCTGTTGAAATTGAATCATCATCACTGTCATCATACAAACTTTTATTAAACTTAGTTGATTGTGACGCAGCTGGAACGTCATAATCATCATTATCGATTGATTTACTACTAGGTAGCTTCTTGTTTCCTGAGAGTGTGAGTCTTGAGCTGTTTGAAAACTTATTAAATAAACTTTTAGTTAAACATTTAAAATAAACATTTACGATACTTACAGAATTTTTACCTAGTAAAATTAAATATTATCATAAAACACTATTTAAGTTTTTATATATACAACATTTATATTTTAAATTATCAGAAAAGTGTTTTTTAAAGTAAACAATGTGAACCATTTATATTCAAAACACTTATTCTTAAATTTTATTATGAAATAAAACACAAATAAATTTTCCTTTATATTATAAAACTGATTATACGAAAAAAAAAAAAAGGCTTGAAATTTTTCATGTGTTATTATTATAAACAAAATTAGAAGTTACACTTTGTATCAAGTGAAAAACAAACTTTTATGATGTTATAAAAATTTTTCATAAGTTAAAGCGTAAGTTTTCAACTAATTAAAATAATTATATTAAAGTCAACAAAGTCTTACATTTAAGTTGTTCAAAATAAAAAATTGATATGTTTAAAAATATTTATCATGAATGTTTTTGTCACAAGAAATTCGTGTAATCTTAATACATGTAAGTTGTAAAAATATTGCTCCTTTTTAATAACAAAAGTTTGTTCTTCCTAATTAACTTAATTTGATGCCAGACCAAGTTGGTGCTAAAACCAAACTTAACCTTAACTAAATTTTATTCCAACATTTTTGGCTTCACTTTTCTTTTTATATCCAGTGACATTTTCCCTAGCCCTCAGTGGTCAGCACTAGTTGGAATATATAATTACTTGTAGGATAATAATAACCAGTTGAAACTAAGTAGCCTATTTATTCAGTTTGGCTAATTTAAATGAGAATTTTTTAATTATTACAATTTAAAAATTTGCAACTGCTAGCTCAGCAGTGTTGAGTTTTTAAGGTTATTTTGTTTACAGTAACACTGATACACACTATTTATAATACTCCTCTCTAGCTGATAGATATACCCACATTTTTTTAGTTGATCCTTGAATACATAATTTCATACGAGGAACATTATTCGATATTATTTTTTTTAATGAATTTTAATGAAGTTTGCAAAAAATCATTAACTATTCACTTATATATAATGTATAAATAAAACTACTCAAACTATAATATGGTTTAGCTATGACCTTATCGAAAATATTTAATAAAGTGTAAATGCAACAAATCATTATAATTTAAAAGGTTATAAAAATGCTTATTCAATTAAAACACTTTAACATTGGATGTGAGTTAAAAATAAAACACCTAGAGAAAATTTTATGTATCAACCTTACAAACTTAACCTTTTTAGTGAACTAATTTATATCAATAACTTTATAGTTGTAAACACAGTTGCCATAATTTAAGTATGATGTAAATCTAGCAGTCGTAAATAATTTGGTTTTTAAAATTAGAATGTCAAGCATCTAGTCTAAATAAATTAAGGTTAAAAAAGTATAAGTTTTAATATGTTTAAGTGTTTAGAGAAAATGCTAAGACTAATAAAAAATAATTAGTTTTGGCAAGTATAGTTATAAACTTATTTTTTACAGGTTAACAGTGAAAATTTCTTCAACTAATGATATAAATATGCAAAATTTAAATGTTTCCAAATTATTTAGATATACAGAAATTTTGAAGAATTTGTACTGACAAATCCTTACATTTTTCAAGTATTACAAGATTTATTTATTCAGCCTGATTCAAGTGTCAGATACAAACCCTTTTAAATCAAAAATTCTAAATGTACCTCAATAAACTGTGTACTACTTTTATCTAATTGAGCTAATTAATTGAAACATATTTTTAACTTACAATTTTTTATTAGACAAGTTTTTATGTCGTTTAACTTTAAGTTCTTTAAAAATTGTAAGAACTTCTTGAAAATACTTTTCCAATAAATCAGCAGCAACTTTTTGATGTGACTTCAATTGTATAGTCTCGTCATTTTCTTCAAGCTGAGCTTAATAAGTTAAAAATAAAATAATTACAATGCAACATAAACCTTCATGAAATAGGTTTCATTTTATACTACCACTTTTTAAGCCAATCAATTGAAATGGTTAAATGTAATAAGTCATTTAGGTATAAAACATACATTTAGTCAAATAACTAATAATGTTTTTTTTTTGTAAAAATTAAGATTTAATATTACTTTATTAAGATTATTAAGAGTGTAAAAACTGTTTAACAAAAGTCTTCCAGCATTTTTATTTTTAAAACAGAAGTATAATGCTGTTTTATTGTCTTAGTTTAAAATTGAATTTTAATTATACTAAAATTATTAATTTTTTTTTTAAAGCATAAATACTTAATACATAATATATAACAAAAATAAAAGTTTATTAAACAACTTAGTTATGTAAATCATTTAACTTATTTATCTATATTTCTAAGGATCTATTTTCAATATTTAAACTTGCTAATGAACTATAAATTTATTTAAAAACTAGTGTTAGCTTGACTAAGGTGTTTGCAGTTAAACCAAGTTGTTTTGTATTAAATTAAATATCTTTTTAATAACTGATCTATAAAGGTTTTTAAATTGAATTTATTCAAATTAAGAAAAAATAAGTAGTAAAAACACAACTTTAGTTGAGAACAGAAAAATTCTTTAGAATTTGTTTAACAAACTTTGAAACATTTTAAATTAAAGCATGTCTTGTAATTATCAAGTATAATAGTATGCTTGAAAATAGGAAGTAACTTTAGAATATGTGTTACAAAATTTTGATTAAAGTAAAATTAAAAAACTATCTCACCAAACTGTTTAAGTTTTAATATTGATTTTGAGCATAGTTTAACCAAGTCTTCACAACTTTTTTCTAATAAATCTCGATCTCTATCAGTAAATGATATTTTTGAAGTCAAGCTTCCTATATATTCATTTTTGTTTTGGTTCAGGCATGTGTAGAGCTTTTTAATATCACTGACCTAAAATAGCTATAGCTAAGAAGACATACTTGAAGCTTAAATTAGGAATGTCTCATTATAAAACATAATTATCTTTAACAACAACAACAAACATACCACAACTTTAGATGCTTTTCCAAAGTCTGTTCTATAACTAACTATTCCATTAGATTTTATTAGCTGTGGTGCTTTTTTATTTTTTGAATTGCTGACATCTTTAATAGCTTGCCAAAAGTCAGAAGTTCTATCAATAAACATTCCAGTTATACCTTGTTTGTTATAAATATCAAATATCTAAAGTAGGTAATTAATTTTTGTAGTATCAACCAAGTAATAACTATTATGGTTCAAAAATGTACTTTCAGTAAGATCATTTTATTTTTATACAGTAAGTATTAAACATAAAATAAGATTTGTGCACAAGTAAAAATTTTAGCTTAAAACATATAAGCATTTCAAAGTTTTTTAAACAGAAAAAAAAAACAGAAAAAAAACAATTTACAATTATATCTTACACTATTTAAAATTAAATATACAATAAATGATGTTAGAAAAGATGTAAAGTTTATGGTAAATAAAGAACAAAAAATGAGTATTTTACTTATAAAAACTAATCTTCTTTAATAAACAGTCTTCACTGTTCTAAAATTATTTCTAGCTCATAAACTTTTCTAAAACTACCTCTATACTTTTAATCTTATAACTCATTAATTTTTTCATACTCTCTTGATTATAAAGTACATTAAACTTACAAAAAAAAATATTTAGCAAATAGTTTTCTTTATCTCCAACTAATAAATTGAAAGTGGATACATAATTAAGCAGGGTAGTTGTCAAATATGCTTAAAGGTACACTTTTACAAGGTTTTTTTTTACTTATTTAAATTTTTTTTCTATAGCACTTTTAGCCTTAACCCTTTCCCTTGGTTGGTAACTCTTTTTTTACAAGCTTGTTTTTAAATTTTTTTCAACTATCACTGTTAACCCTAACCCTTGGCTAGTAACTTTGTTTTCTTTTTTTTTTTTTACTGTCACTGTCCTTAACTCTTACCCAAAGTCGTAATTCTACTTTTTATCATTATTTTTTTTCTGAACCTTGTGGGAAAGTGTCTTTGTGCAAAAATGATCCTTCCTGATTATTTAAAAAAAATAGTACTAAAAATAAAAACATGTACTTAAACTTTGTATTACATTCAAATCATTTTGTTTAATTATTAGAATAATTAAAAATCAATCTTGACAGAAAATATTTTCAACTATAATAGGTTTTTGGGATTAGTTTTTTTAGTACTATTATAGTTTAAATCATTATACTACTAAAGTTTACTATTTGTACAACTTACAATAAAAATAGCTACAAAATTAGTTAATCAATTTAGAATAGCATCAGTTTTTTTAAGAATAAGTATTACAACAGTTTTAAGTATCTATCTTAACATATTTTAAAAGCTTAAAAACCTTTAACACAAGCCTTTTGCTTTTTTGTACAAAAATAGAAGAATAACTTAATTAGCTCAACTCTTTTTAAGCGAAAACTATCAATGTTAATATTCTAAGAGTATTAACACTTTTATACCTAAGTAGCTTTATCAAAAAAAAAATCTAACTTTTTTAATGATCAATTAGGCACTACATTGTAAATATATAACTAAAATGAAACATATTATAAAAACCTGCTCATCTTTATTTAAAGCTATAAATACATAACAATTTTATTGCTTAGCATTTCTTGAAAAGTATTATAAGTATTGGAATAATAAAAAATTAAAGTAATTATTAAAAGAAAAATGCGTAGTAATAACATGAGCTTTAAAATAGGTGGTAATAGCTTACTTTTCTTTCTAAATGTTTTTTTCTCTAATTTTATAAAACTTGAGTATTATTTTTAAATTTTGATTCTAGTAACAGGCTTGCCATTCTTTTAGTCAAAAAAAAAACTGTCCTGAGTCATCCTGATTTTTTTAAAATCCTTTTAAAGTTCTTTTAAATTTATGAAATATGATAAAAATACTGTATTTCAACAAAATATATAATAAAAGAACAAAATATTGAAACTAAATCAACTAAATTTCATTAAAATGTTTGAAAAAAATTGTCCTAGGATTACTTAAATATCTTAAAACTGTCCTGAGTTTAATTAAAGTATTCAAAGTATCATAAAAACAAATTAAAACAATACTCTTTCTTTAATAAACTAACACATGTTTCTGTGTGTTAACATGTTAACACACTTCAATAGAGCTCTGTAAAAATAAACACTGTAAGGAAATAATAGAAGTTAAAGTAGCTGTATATATGTGTTTTTTAAAAGTTATAATAAGTACTATACTTTATTGTAGGTTAATGATTAATAGCAGATACAATATATAATGATGTTAAATCCGACTGTTATAAAACTATATAATATTTGTAATTATTAAATCTAAATTATGATAAAGTAAAGTAAAAAACGATTTATTGTTATTTTTTTGTTTTTTATTTTACTTTATCATAATTTAGATTTAATAATTACAAATACTATATAGTTTTATAACAGTTATTAAGTAAAAACGCACTCCTATGAAAGTAGTATATTTATCATAATTTAGATTTAATTATTACAAATATTATATAATTTTATATAGTTTGGTTCACCTTTATATATTGTACGTATTATCTAACCATTAACCTACAATAATCTATAGTACTTATTCTAACTTTTAAAAAACACAAATATACAACTACTTTAACTTCTATTCATTCCTAAAAATATTTATTTTTTACATAGCTGCAGTAAAGTGTAACAAGTGTTAACACACAGAAACATGTGCTAGTTTAATAAAGGAACAGTACTGTTTAAATTAGTTATTATTATATATTCCAGTGAAATTATTTCGATAGGATCTCTATTGGCAAACAATTAACTTTCAATTTTGAATAGCTATTCAAAATATCCCAATTTATCCTTAGCATCTTGAGATTTTCAATTTTCTTTTAAATATCATGAGTGTGTGGCAACCCTGTAGTAAGTATTAATACTCAGATAGATTATAGAAGAATAAAAAAAGAATTTTTAAATTATTTTTTTAAATGTTTTATCAAAATCTTAAAGTACACTAAAACTTTGTTTTTTTATAAGTATATAAATTTAAACATTTTCTAATGTTCTATAATTTATGATTTCCAGATTATTGTTCAACAATTTCACTTTGGTGTGATCACTTAGAGACAGGTCATAACCAGCCAAAAATTTTAGTTTAAGGTTTTTCAAGTGTGACAATTCAAAACTTCATATTTTTATTAATGATTTACAATATTGAACTCTTAGAAATATGTACAGTAGGGTGCATCTGTTGCCCCTCAAAAGTTAAAATTTTGAAACTCTGCTAAGTAAAATTTTTGACGTTGGGCAGTCACATAAATAGACAGCACAAAAAAAAATAGCTTCCTAGCTTTAAGCCTGTTAAAGCAAAGTACTCTTGAAATATTTTTTTTATAGCGGTATATTTAATAAGGGGAAAAACACTATTTCACTAATAACTTATTTTTTCTTATGTTTTTTGAGATAATTACCTTAAACAGTTAGGAAACGTTTTTTGCCGTATTTAGAAAATTCTGTATTAACAAAGCTTAGAAAATTAAAAAATAACCAGTTATTCTTTTTTTTTAATTTTTTTATATATTTATTTTTTTCAAACTTTGTTTATACAGAATTTTCTAAGTATGGCAAGAAACATTTCCTAACTCTTTCAGGTAATTATCTCAATATCTAGAAAAAAATAAATTTTTAGTGAAATATTTATTTTTCACTATTATAAATATACCTGTATAAACCAAAATTTCAAAAGCTAGGAATTTTTTTTTGTGCTTTCTGTTCATGTGATTTCCCACAGTCAAAGAATTTTAGTCAGCTAAATTCCAAGGTCAGGGCAACATATTCACCATAATGTACAGTACTTTTCACTTATCCGGTCCTTACTTTTTTTTTCTTGCTTATATGGCCAGTTTTGGTCAAGAAGTAGATTGTTTCTTACTGTTTTGTTCCAAAAAATAAAACGAAGATGGAGAGAACTTGGATAAATAAAGGCCTTTTTTTTCAAAAACTGCTCTGCACATCCAAGTGAGGAGGAACTCATATTAGCTAATGGCAAAATCACTGCCAAGTTTCTGCCTCCAAATGTAACTGCACTCATACAGCCAAAGGATCAAGGTGTGCTTGAATCAGTTAAAATGGTCTACAAAAAGTTGATTTGAAATGTTCTAGTATCACAATCAACCTTAAGCATACAAGATTTTTAAAAAAGAATAGACATGATAAAAATTGTTGATATAATTGCATTAGCTAGGGATATAGTAATACTTTCTGCAATACTCATGGAAAAAACTGTTGCTATTACCAAGCTCTTCCATGCAAAACAGTGAACCTTTGGAAGAAACTGCAAATAGCAAGTTTATCAAGCAATTTTTGAAGTTACAGACAATGATATCCAAAACTGGATGAGTTGCGATAGTCCTAGGTATGGAAACATGGAGGAGCAAAGAATTGTTGCACTGATTTCTGAATACAACAAAAAAGAGGGTTTGAAGACAAAAATTATGTTCCCCAAACATCCACGTTTCCATTCTCTTACGCTGAAGCCAACCAAAAAATGGATGATTGCTCAGTTTACTGTCGTTCTCAACCAAAAGCCACTCCAGAAAAAGTGTACAACTCATCCTATTTCAAGAATTTTCTGCTAAGCAACCAGAAAGCTCTATCAAACAAAACTCCATGTTTTCCTTTTTCAAAAAGAGTTCCAATATTAGTTAAATTGTTTACAGCGTAATTTATTTTTGTTAATTGAATTTATAACTTAATTAAAGTATTGTTTCTTTCATTCTTAGTCTGTTTTAACTGAGTAAAAAATTGGTGTTTGTTTTGTTGTATGTATTGCTTTTCAGTTTATAATACTCTATTTGCTTAATAGTTTATTAGAAAAAAATCAAAATTAGTATTTATCTAGCCAAAGTTTAAAAAACTGGCTCAACATGGCATGATAATTGAGGAAGCACCAACCTATGTGTAAGCACATTTTTTGTACAATTATCAACAAGATTTCTTTGGGTATTACCCTATATAAACAACTTTATGTTTTTTTTTTGTGGCAGACACGTATAAACTTTTGTAAAGTGTTAAAAAATCATACCACTCTTTTTAACGGTTTAATAAATGTTTGCAAAATTAATTCAGGTGATTTAATTTTTTTTTAATTATTATCAACTAAAATTTGTATAGAATATTAATAAAACTTTTTGTTCATTTATGTCGTAGGAGGGCTAAAATTTCGAAATCTAGTTTTAACTTCTGTTAAAAGCAGAGCAACTAATAACAAATACCCTTATTTCTTGTTTAGATGTTCTGAAATTTAAATTTTTCAACAAAACTTTTTCGGTAGTAGATTATCTAAGTGTAAAAATAAATGAGCCTACAACATCTGACTTTAAATATTTAATTAATTTCTTCCTATGCTAGGTCTGATTAGTTAACTTTTACTAAATTAATTATTTTTAGACAGTTATTACTAGTATTATCACAATTTTTTTACTAAAAAATTTAAAAAAAAATATGAAATATTGAAATGAATTATTAAAATACTATTGAAATACTTGTTAAATTGTTTATTTCAATATTATAACTACAATATTTCAATTTAAATATTGTATTTCAATAGTTCATAAAAAGTATTTAATTTTCTAGAAACAACACTGTGATAATGCTAGTGATAGTTGTCTTAAAATAATTAACTTAGTAAAGTAAATATAGACTTTTTTTTTGTCTTTTTTTTTAATTTATAACAGTTGTTACTTTGTGTTTAAAACCATCTTTAATGCTACAATTCAACTTTGATAAAACTAAAGATGGTGAAAGGTATGTATATAATAATCTTTATTTATACAAGGTTCTCACTAAAATTAAAAAAAAAAGAAAAAAATCCGTAAAATATAGCAAATTATCAAAAAAAAAAAAGTTTTTACGTTAAAAACATATTTTATAGTACAGAAAATAAAATATGTCATTAATTGTTTATAAGCACATTTTTAATAAAAAGTTTATGAAAGTTCGAGGATTTTTGATCTCTGATTTTAGTTTAAAAAGTTAACTTAACATAAATTGTATTTAATAAAAAATAAAAATATCCGCTAGATAGCGCAACAAGTTTACATTTTTGTATCAAGTTAAGAATTGTTTTGATTAAAAAAAAAATTAATTTTTTCAATTGTTTTTTCACAACGCAGTGTTACTGTTTTAGCTTTCAAAATTCAATCACTTAACAAAAAAACTTGATTTCTAGGGATTTTTACGTATTTTTTTATTTTTTCTAGGGATTTTCAGAGTACAGTAACCTCTCGGATCTTTACGCACTCGTGACGTTACGCACTCTCGTTTAGTTACGCATTTTAGAATTCAAAAAATTCAAAAAATAAAAATTCTAATGCTTTTTAATATTGCACAAATTAGGTTTATTGTATAATTTTAATTTACAAAAAATTATTAAATGCTAACTCACCACTCAACATATTTAGACTTAGTAAACTTATGTTCCTTGACTAATTGATAAACATTTGGTTATACCTCTATATATAAGAAATTTTTTAACAATAAGAGATTAAATAAACATTCTGAAAGAAATATGACTGTTAAATAATGAAAGTATAATGAAATAATAAGACTTTAAAACACAAACACACAATACAACACTCTTGTAAACACCATTTCTTAATTGAAAACAAATGCTTAATTATAAATTGAATTTGCTAAGTAAAATAGAATACAAATGTTAAGTATCAAAAAAGTCACATATAAATAAAGATAAAGGTAAAATATACCTATCATTAAAATTAGTAAAATTTTTCTAGAAATACTATTATTTTTTATAAATTTAAATCCTTCTTTTTAATATATGTATAGATTTATTTTCATATTTATAAATAAAGTAAACAAATATCAAAAAACAGCCAATACAGTAAGTATATTTGGTACCTCTCGTATCTTTACGATCTCTCATATCTTTACGCACTTTTTCTGTGGACACAATGTGCGTAAATAAGCGAGAGGTTACTGTATTGCAAATTTATAGGGAAGTGGGAACCCTATTTTTATTATTAGAAATATATATAAACTTGCTAATCAAACCTACAAAAAACTTTTTAGTCTTAAAGGTAAATGTAATAACTATTATAAAATTCTTATAATAGTTATTTGGTAATTTCCTAAGATGATTTCGCACCAATATCAAAGCAAAAATATTTTACACTTTCAAATTTTACATTTGATAAGATAAGTATAAAAGTGAAATAAAGGGAACACGATTACTCAAAATTGGACAATTAACGTTTTTTAATAGTTTTTATCAGTTATTTTTTTTTTTAATTAATTTTATAATTTTCTTTTATATAATACTTTTTATTAGTTTGTTACTTTACTATCACTGCTACCCTTAACCCTTATTCTCAATCGGTAGTTTTTGTTTAATTTTTAATTAATTTACCTTTCAGTTTTATTTTATAAAATAATTTTTATTAGTTATTTTTATCTTTACTATCACTGTTACCTCTAACACTTACCCTCGATCGGTAGCTTTTTTTAATCAAAAATTCATTTTATTTACCTTAAGGTCTCAATGATTAAGGTATAGTTTAGATTTAGAGCTTTTCAACTCTATACTTATCTTATCAGAATGTGTTATTAGAAAGTGTAAAATAGTTTTGCTTTGATACTGGTGCGAAATCATCCTAGGAAATTACCAATTATTTTTTTATTTTTGGTTGGTTGTATTATTCTAAAGATATAAAAATATTAAAAAAAATTTTTTTTTCACTAAAACCTTTGATTTATATTAAAGCCACA
This sequence comes from Thalia democratica, assembly GCF_965202585.1. Taxonomy (NCBI): domain Eukaryota; kingdom Metazoa; phylum Chordata; class Thaliacea; order Salpida; family Salpidae; genus Thalia; species Thalia democratica. Next base: position 43,706,456 of record NC_139166.1, on the reverse strand, counting down.
AACTTATAATACATAATTATTACTTTATAAAAATTCTACTTACTATTTTACGACTCTTATTTGTGAACGAAGCATAAAATATAACTTATTAAAATTTATTATAAATAGAACATTAAAGTATGTACTTCTCTAAAAATGTTGTTTCAAAACTTTATTAATGAAAACATTGGCAAAAGTCTACAGAGCCGAAGCCCTGACTTTCGTATGCCGTGAGACTAGCTCAAGTTAACATAAGGTTTCATCATACCAATTCGATCACAAGACCACAAGGCTTTTCTAAAGAAAGCCACTAGCCTGAAGTCTTAATTCTCATGTTGTTAAATAGTTTTCATAGGATTTTTTTTATACATTTCTAAATATAGTTTGTATTTTTAAGCTAAGCCTTAACTAATGTCTTTAAAAGTGTTCATTTTTACTTTAAGAAACTAATTGTATCTGAATTAGGATCTCATTAATCTTAACATTGTTTTATAAATAAATTCGTGAATAAAAAGAGCTGTAATCTGTATTTTTAAAATAGATTTATAAAAAAATACTGAAGTTTTTTTTTCAATAGTTTTGCTTAATTTATTAAGGTAAGTTTACAAATACTCTTCTAAGTTTTAATAAATATTTTATATTATTGCTATTATCTTTGTACAATTATGCGAGTAAATTTTATGTTTTATTTTGCATTTTAGGATTTGTTTCAATTTATTTTGTCCAGTACTTAATATAAATCAATTTGTTTGTAACATGAATTAAAACCCAGACCAAAACTTTCAATTTCATTACATTAGTATATTAACTTTTTTTATAAATTTTCATAATCTTTAACAGTTTCAATTTTTTTTTTTTATAATTTAAAAGAAAGTATTAAATTAATTTTAGAACTAATTTATAAAACTAAAATACATAATGTAATTCTAAAAAAAACTTTTACATTTTTGAACAAATTTTTGTAGCTTGGTCGTTCTTAGTAACTAGTATTATTTTACCACTAATTTGTTTATAATGAACGTATAACCTACTACCCTACAAAATATCTTAACCTCATTAAAAAATAATTTTTCAATACATTCTCTCATTGCGTTGGAGTATAGTTGCCATAGGAAAATAGTTGGGTCTAAAGTTTGGACATTTTTATAAAATTCCTAAAAAACGCTGTCAAGCTAAGTTCACGCTCGTGTTGCCAGATTTCATCAGTTAAATACCAACGAGCGTGAACTTAGCTTGACAGCGTTTTTTAGGAACTTTATAAAAATGTCCGAACTTTAGACCAAATTATTTTCCTAATCTTGATAGCAAATTAAAAACTTTTTTTTTTCTAGAGAACGGTCCTTTGTCTTTAATTTAAAAAAAATCCATTGGACTGGGGTTTGACTTTTTGAGTGGGGCCCAATTTTTTTCTTAATTTTTATTTATACAAGCTTTTCTCCAAAAATAATATTTGTTTTCAATTTTTTTTAAAGATGCTTAATAAAATGAGTTTAATGATGTTGTAAACTTTTTTTTTCTATTTTTGTTTTTTATACCATAAGCCTGAATAAATTTTTCAGAAAAATTCCAATTTTGCACGATTTTCGTTTTTCAGATATACAGCTTTTTATGAAAAATAAAATGTTTTTTTTAATATATTTTATTTTTAACAGACTTGTATAGTTATGTTTTATGATGTTGTGATATTTTTTTTCCAGTTTATTATTTTTTTTTTAATATATTACCCATACAAGTTTTACCTAAATTCTTAGCAACGCTATTTGAGGGATTTCTTGCTCAAGTGCTTACAGTTTAGGTAAAACTTGTATGGGTCATATATTTTTAGAAACAATAATAAACTGGGAAAAATATCATAACATCATAAAACATAACTATACAAGTCTGTTAAAAATAAAAGATATTAAAAAAACACTTTATTTTTCATAAAAAGCTGTATATCTGAAAAACGAAAATCGTGCAAAAATGGAATTTTTCTGAAAAATTTATTCAGCCTTATGGTATAAAAAACAAAAAAAAAAAAGTTTACAACATCATTAAACTAATTTTATTAACCATCTTTAAAAAAAATTGAAAACAAATATTATTTTTTGAGAAAAGCTTTGTAACGCCTCTGGCTAAAAATTAAATTTAGCAAAAGAGTTTTCTCTAATTAGGGGTTTTTTATTAATTTGTTAACTTTGCCGCCTTTAGTTTTAAATGATGAGATTTGAAAAAGCTCAAGCTGAACTTCCTGGTGCTAAATTGTGAGTATTGTCATTAATCTATTATTTTCTAGTTCCGTCTCTTAAATTGAAATTTCTAAATTAGTTAAATTGAAGTTAATTTTACTGTGGTTTGCATAAATTTGAATAAACTCTGCTGTTGATAAAATAAAATTGTAGTTAATTGTACTTTTGATTTTGCATAAATTTAAATAACTAAACTTTGGTGTTAATAGATCATTATATTGAAATTATCTGTAAATTGGTTATACAAAATTGAATAAATAAGCTTTGTTGTGGATAATTAGTTAAGAAGCAAGCTGCTTTTTGGTGCTCTTAATAATCTCTGAAATTTACAAACCAAATTTGATATCTAAATATCTAAAATATCTAAATATCTAAAATATCTAAATTTAATTAAATAACTAGTGGGCCATACCTAACTATTATATAGTATATAGTGGGTATAGCATAATGAGTAATAGAGCCAAGCCCACCAAAAAGGATAGTATGTTCTCTAAAGAGGACATACATCATGCCTTAGACAAGGTCAACAACCCCGAAACTCGCTGTAGCCAGCGAAACATTGACAGAGGAATCAATAAAAGGGGTGTTGACCCACACTCTTCGCGCCGTAGCCAACCTGGTCCAGCAGACCAACCACACCCTACGTGCGAAAGATATGGTGACCATGACGTGGAGGAGGAACAACCCCAGGCAGCAATGGGCAGTTATCAACAACCTAGAGACCAGCCTAATCCAAGTGGTCTGCCAAGACAAAGCTACCCACCCCAACAAAATTCTACACCTAGCAACTATGGGCCTCCACCAAGGGTGACAGGACCACCTAGCAACAGCTCCATTCCTCCAGCAAGAACTTCACCTTTGCCATTCCAACAACAACTCCAACCTAACCACTTAAACATGGACTATTCCCTCCAAAACAACAGGAGACCCCCTATTCAAGTGCCACCTCAAGAACTGGGTGCCGAGGAGTTAGTACAGGGGATCAAAGATTTGAAGGAACAAATTCGACGGGCTAAACTTCTAGAGGAATTTCGAAAATTACAAGAAGAATTACATGAATTGAGAAGTCTAAATCCATCCACAAGGACAAATCACGACATCTCAACTCAGGTTAGACAGAATACATACATGGATCCTCAAATCCAGGTTCCCCACCAGGTTTCACACACCTCAAAGGCTCGAGACCTACCAAGGAGCCAGGTGATATCTCCGCCTCATGCAAAAAACGAGCTCCCAAACTCTCCGCAGTGAGAGGGAGAGTGATTGGGGCTACACTATCTCACACCCAAGCTGTCCAGTTTGTAAATAAAACCGCCCCTCGACAGCAACCCCCATCTCAACCGAGATCAACCAGAAATGCCTCAAACTGCACTATAAGTCATCCAGGAAATGAAGTGTCCACACCTTCAAACAAACCAAAGATGACTTTTCATATAAAGCAAACAGCCTCACGTAGTGCAGCAGAAACACCTGATGAGAACCAAAGTTCTGAGCAACCGAAGCCAGCATCACCAGGGCCAGCGTCAACGGTCAGCGCCGCCGAAGCCAGCACCTCCACGACAAGCGCCAACGATCCGAGCTACCTTAGCCAGCACCACAACGGGCAGTCCCAACGGTCAGCGCAAACACAGCCAGCATCACCAGGGCCAGCGTCAACGGTCAGCGCCGCCGAAGCCAGCACCTCCACGACAAGCGCCAACGATCCGAGCTACCTTAGCCAGCACCACAACGGGCAGTCCCAACGGTCAGCGCAAACACAGCCAGCATCAACAGGGCCAGCGTCAACGGTCAGCGCCACCAAAGCCAGCACCTCCACGACAAGCGCCAACGATCCGAGCTACCTTAGCCAGCACCACAACGGGCAGTCCCAACGGTCAGCGCAAACACAGCCAGCATCACCAGGGCCAGCGTCAACGGTCAGCGCCACCGAAGCCAGCACCTCCACGACAAGCGCCAACGATCCAAGCTACCTTAGCCAGCACCACAACGGGCAGTCCCAACGGTCAGCGCAACCGCAGCCAGAACCACAACAAAAATCTCTCGACACTACCAATCACAACAAAGATAAAAGTGTAAAAAAATGGACATTTCAACTAAATAAATTCCCTGCACCCAAACCGAAGAACCTCCCTCAGGGCCTACTATTTGTAACGGATTCAAACACAAATGTCATCTTTTTGGTTGACAGCGGATCCGAAATTTCAATCCTGCCAAAGGAATTGACTAACGGTATAGACAAATATTTTCCTAAACAAAGTAGAACCATCCAAGGGTTTGGTAACAAAACAACCCACCCTATTGGTAGCGCGGATGTCGAACTCCAATTGGGGATTTTAGAACCCATCAACCACTCGTTCTGGGTTACTCAAGAATCACGCCACTTTGGCATTATTGGCATGGACCTGTTAAGAAAGAACGAACTAGCGATCCTGCCATCTACCTCTCAACTATGCAAGAGGGGGTCAAACGAATCAGCTAGACTGTTCGCACCTGCTGAGTTGCCCACCCCTATAGTTGCTTCAGTCAACCACATCAATCTGGGTGGTAAGAATACAACTCCGTTAGAAGAAAAATGCAAAAGACTATTAATGGACTTCCCTGAAATTACCAGGAAGCCAACCTACCACGCAAAGCCAAAACACAACTACGAGCTCGAGATAATATTGGATAATTACAAGCCTGCCATGGTCAAAGCCAGGAGACCTGGTGTTTTTTTGTACAAGCATAGAAAGATATTTGGTACTTTTTAGATGAATACTACTTAAGGGCTTATTCAAATAAGCAACAGTTGATTTTCACTGATTATTTTGTACAACACCTAGAAGCTGCTTGCATTGTTTATATTACTGTTAAATGACTAAACTTTAAGAATTTTTTTAATTTTAAAATTAATGGGGTTTTTGATTTTATATTTATTTGTACAACCATTAAAAATTGGTATCTTATAGACATGTATTTTTTTTGTAATTATCTTAGCTAAAATAGGTACTGTGTGATATTTTATATAAAAATCTAAAATGTTCTATATTGCATTGTTTTTTGGTTGTCTCCTGTTTAGCACTGGGAAAGCTTGCCAAGCAAATTGTAAAAATCATGGCTCAGTAACTTTCACTCATCTAGTTTGGTGGGGTAAGTCGAACTGCCACACCCCAGAGACCTCAGAATGAACCATTCTAATGAGAACAAGCTGCCACTACGTACAGCAGAATGGTAGTGACGATGTCGATTCGTCTGGAAATGCATACATGGCAGCACATCTTCGAATCCCATGGGGGCAATGCCAACCCGTCTGCTGATGATGTCAAGCAGACCCTCAAATCCGTTGGCGTTGATGGCGATGGTGAACAACGCCAGGTCGCCAGCGATTAATTCGCGGAGAAGGACGTCAGTGGAGCCAAACTTCCCGCCAGAGTTCCGGGAGAACCGCTACAAGAAGAGCGGCCGCAGCTGGAGCAACCAGAGAAGAGGAGGAGAAGGCGAGTAAGAAGAGGCCGAGCCTCAACCTCCAGTGTAAGAGTAAGGAATCATCATCATGAACGGTAAACACTGACTTTTAAACAAGCTTTTGACTCATGATTGTAATTAGGAACTTGTAAATTTATATTTTAAAAAAGTCTTTTCTTTACAATTTCTTTAGAATTTCTTTTTTATTTTGTAAAAAAAGCATTTTTACCACACTTAAAAAGTGTCTTAAGCATTTACTACATTTAAATACTTATAGTTTTAATTTTACTTTAAAAATAGCTAGTAGAGTGTTTAAATCCAGATTTTGAATTAGCTCAAAAATGTTGTTATATGCAAGTACGTTTTAGCACATAAAGTTGATGATCATAAGTATCTCTTAAAATATTATTTCTGTTTATTACATGTAAATTACAAAAAGAAAGTTATAAACTTATGTTGCATGCTTATATATCTCTAAGTTGAGTGCTTTAGTGTATAATGGTTTTCACCTGGACTATATTTAAAGTTTTTTTCAGTTTAACAAACGTTTAACACCTTAAAACTAATATTTATCTAAAAAACCTAAGTTAAAATTCTAAAAATGTTTAATAAGAGGGGAAAATGTAACGCCTCTGGCTAAAAATTAAATTTAGCAAAAGAGTTTTCTCTAATTAGGGGTTTTTTATTAATTTGTTAACTTTGCCGCCTTTAGTTTTAAATGATGAGATTTGAAAAAGCTCAAGCTGAACTTCCTGGTGCTAAATTGTGAGTATTGTCATTAATCTATTATTTTCTAGTTCCGTCTCTTAAATTGAAATTTCTAAATTAGTTAAATTGAAGTTAATTTTACTGTGGTTTGCATAAATTTGAATAAACTCTGCTGTTGATAAAATAAAATTGTAGTTAATTGTACTTTTGATTTTGCATAAATTTAAATAACTAAACTTTGGTGTTAATAGATCATTATATTGAAATTATCTGTAAATTGGTTATACAAAATTGAATAAATAAGCTTTGTTGTGGATAATTAGTTAAGAAGCAAGCTGCTTTTTGGTGCTCTTAATAATCTCTGAAATTTACAAACCAAATTTGATATCTAAATATCTAAAATATCTAAATATCTAAAATATCTAAATTTAATTAAATAACTAGTGGGCCATACCTAACTATTATATAGTATATAGTGGGTATAGCATAATGAGTAATAGAGCCAAGCCCACCAAAAAGGATAGTATGTTCTCTAAAGAGGACATACATCATGCCTTAGACAAGGTCAACAACCCCGAAACTCGCTGTAGCCAGCGAAACATTGACAGAGGAATCAATAAAAGGGGTGTTGACCCACACTCTTCGCGCCGTAGCCAACCTGGTCCATCAGATCAACCACAAGCAACGTGCGAAAGATAGCTTGTATAAATAGAAAAATAGTAAAAATTCAAAATTTTAAAAGGGCCCCCACTCAAAAAGTCAAACCCCAAACCAATGGATTTTTTTTGATTAAAGACAAAGGACTGTTCTCTAGAATAAAGAAAAAAGTTTTTAATTTGCTATCAAGATTAGGAAAATAATTTGGTCTAAAGTTTGGACATTTTTATAAAGTTCCTAAAAAACGCTGTCAAGCTAAGTTCACGCTCGTCCACACAAGCTAATATAAACAGCATAGAAACATTAGAGTTTTTGTAGCTCTGGTAAGGAATTTTACTCACTATCAAAGTTTAATACTTGTTATTTTCATCTAATGAACAAATACCACATTATTTTGCGGTTTAATAAATTCTTGAAATTAATAGCCTCATTAAATAACCTGCTACTCGAGTTTTTAGTATGTGCTAGTTACGATAATTTAACTAAGTTTAGTACTCTGCTACTTCAGTTCGCACTTTAAACACAGCAATAAAAAGCGAAATCACCAAACTTTTGGATTTTATTATATTTAACAAAGTCTTTTTTTATCGCATCATGCAATGTTTTTTATCAATTTCAGTTTGTTCTAGACTTTATAAAATAACTGTAAAAATAGTTTTGCTTTGATTTGGCATAACATTAGTATTTTTTAGTTTTAATAACTACTTTTAATAACTATTTAAAAAAAAACTACTCGTAGAGAAATGTTTTAAAATACTTTTTTATCAATAATAAATCACTGTTTGTTTTTCATGTTACATAACTAAATTTTTGAATGGCTTTTTGTTTTGAAAAAAATAATTTTGATATAATCAATTTTTTAATCATAAAACTTCTTTGTTGATCTATTTTTATACAATCATGGATTATTAAAGAAGAAATGTTCATATTTATGTGGTATCTAGTATATTTCAGATATTACTTTGTATGTTAATTATTTTCATACTGATTTAGAAAGTCGTCGTATAATTACATTTAATATGAATAAAATCTCACAAGTTATGTTTTGTATCACTTATTTTCACACAAAGTTATTTTAACATTAAATAAAAAACTGCATTCTGAACACAACACTTATTGCTTTAAACAACTTACTCGATCAATATATTGCTGTATTGTATAAATTTAATTCTTTTATTAGGGTTTTAAATGAAATTAAAAGTAACAACTGTCAAAAAATGTATAAAACTTTACTTAAAATTAGTAATTTTAATGATTACAAATGTAAAATTAAAATGATTAATTTTTAACGATTTTTGTTATTAAAAAGCAAAACAAAAATTGTTATTCAATACTTTTTTAGAAGTCTGTGGAAGAATGTAATTGAATTAAAACAGAGAAACGTGAGTCAGTTCAACAAATCAAGTACTTTGCGAGTTTTAAGTTATGCATATGAAAATACATGGCAAAAAATAAGTTGAAAAAAGAACTAAACAACTTTTTAGCCTCTTCAGATTAGTAGCTCCAAAATAAAAAAAGCGATTCGAGGGTCAGTACTCAGTATCACTCATTCGGTTAACAAATAACTTTATATGAGAAGTTTATATTGAACTAACAAAAGTGGGCAGTTTCATTTCATTTGATAAAGCTTGATTCAAATTTGCGATTATTTGAATAGTTATATTTAATTTAGGATTTGTCCTAAATACAATATTAAACTGTAATAACTTAAGTTTTATTAAAAAAGTACAATAAATAATTATTATAGTTGTAAATTATTGAACAAACGAAAAGTTTCTCCAAAAATTTTGGTTCAAGGACCTGGGTACTCAAAAAGAACTCTCGATCATGATTTTGCATACCCAACTTTAATCAAAATTATGATGAGCTAAAACCAAAAAAAAATTTAACAGTAAAAATTTAACTCCAAGCGAAAAACTCTATATAAATTAAGACTATTAAACTTTAAAATATTAAATATTTTTATAAACGAAAATACCAAAAAAAAATTCTATATAATATAACATATAATTACATTATAACATACAGTAAACAACCGATGTTTTAGCAAAAAAAAAATTATATTCTTGCATTTCTGTGTTTTCAAAGGTCGAAGTTTTTTTCTTCAAAATATCTAACATTAAACAATAAACACACATAATATATAGATTGAACTCTACGTTAGAAGGTAAAGTTTTAATCTGAAATATTTTTAGATTTATCAAAAATTTTAGCAAATATTTTAACCTTTTATACATTTTATACAATTTTTAATAATAAAATAAATAAACTTTAAGTTTTAAAAGGTATGACGAGAAATTTGAGTTCTACTATGAACTTATTTTAATTGATCAAAAAATATGTAATAATAAAACAAAGCTATAACATTAAAAAAAAATCTAAAATATTAAAATCAAATATATAGTAAAATAAAGCTGTATCAAAAAGTAATACTATGCTTTAACTAAATAAAAAGAACAACATAAGTATACGCTTTTAATTAAAATTATCAGTTACATATCTGAAAAACATCTAAAAATAAGAGTTGAACCGAACAAAAAAATATAAACAAGCACAAAAACCTCTTAAAATAATAAATAACTTATCTTTGTAAAAAAAAAAAACAATATTCATAAAAAAGTAAATCTATTACTAATTTCAAATGTTATCAGTAATTTCAGCTTATTATTTGAATATAAATTTTTTTTTGGCGAAATATATATAGATATTAATAACTTTATTTACACAGATAAAATGTAGACTATTTAATGAAATTGTTTACTAATACTTTAACAAAGTATAAACAAAAAAATACATAATGCAACTTTCTACAAACTATACTGGACCAATGCTACTGAAACTTAATTTATATACTCAAAAAAATATAATACCTACTCAGATGAAAAATGAATACTAGTCTACTATTAATAAATAAGGAAAAGTTCCTGTTCATCTTATGTAAACTCTATTTAACTAGTCAACAATTTAATAAATTATCCTTCAGTTCAACCTAAAACCTTCCAAGATAGCTTTGGTATTTTAAATTAATAGGTAGGTCTGTCCAAAGCTTACTACCTTGGTAAGACAGTAATTTATGACCATTACTGTTTCTAATTCTTGGTAGGAAAAAAATATGTTTATGAGAACCGTGTTGAATGGCTATGTATTTTACTTATACTTTTAAAGTAACAATTATAATTTACACGAAGTTCGGTTAGCCTTTTTTTGAAATTTTTATAAAATGTCCAGACTTTAGATCCAAATATTTTCCTTATCTTTAAAGCTAACAATTTTTTTTTTCCAGAGAACACTCCTTTGCAATTAATTTAAAAAATCCATTGGATTGGGGTTTGATTTTTGAGTACGGCCCATTAGAAAAAAAAAATTTTGGATACTTTTAAACAACCGATGTTTTAACAAAAAAATATATATTCTTTTATTATTCTTACTTTTCTGTGTTTTTAAGGGTCGGCGTTTTTTTTTCAAATATTCTAATATTTTACAAATGTATACAAATATGCCCGATTGTAAATTTCAAAAACCCATAATTTTTTAACGGTCACTGAAGCAAAAAAAATAAAATATTTAGTACACTTAATTATGACTATTTTAAATGGTTTACGCTTTTTTTTTTATTTAAACTGTTTTAATGAAATACATATTCCATGCACGTTTTATTAAAATTATCAATGTTTGAACATGAAATCCCTCATTTTAAGAAATATAAGAGATTTAATGTTCAATTAAATAAATAAGTTAAAATAATTAAAAATAAAGTTTTCTTACGAAAACAAGTTTAATATATAATATAATTATGTTTTACTATGTACTTTGTCTAAAACAAAAAAAAAGTGAGTTAAACGATATTAAATTTCCGATATTATATAAACTTAAGTGATAATTTTTAAAAAAGTTGACGAGACGAGATTTGATCACCTTCGGATTTGTTATATAAATAAACAAGTCTATTAAGTATCAGAGACTTTTTTTGCCCTAGGTTTAAAAATAAATTTATAAGTGAAGTAAAAGCTAGACAGTTAGGCGACATAACTAGTGATGTACCGGACTCACTATCCGGGTCCGGGTCCGGCCGGATATTGCCATTTTTGTCTGATATCCGGATCCGGCCGGACTCTAATTTGAAAAAAAAGTCCGGATCCGGTTCCGGCCGGATTCTAATTTGAAAAAAAAGTCCGGATCCGGTTCCGGCCGGATTCTAATTTGAAAAAAAAGTCCGGATCCGGGTCCGGCCGGATCCTAACAGAGATCCGGCCGGACCCGGATCTAGTTAGTAAAAAAGAGCATACTGAAATGTATTTTTTCAAAAACAAACTCTGTGTAAATTAATAAGAGTCATTTTCGTCAATTAAAATTAAACACTTAATGTGATTGGCTCATTTTGTACACGTGACTAATTTACACTTGTTTACATTTAAACTATGAAATAAACATTTCAGAAATACAACTCTTTACATATGTTGTAAAATTGAAAACTTTGGAATGAATACTTGCATTATTTATTGTTTTAAGTTGAGCTCAGAGAATATTTAGAGTTAATACGGTTAAATGTACGAGCCAATGAGAATCATATGACGAAATGCTTCAAACTAAACACTGATGCAACAAAACATCAGAACATGACAGGCAGTTTAATGTAAGCAGTTAGTTAGTTTGGTGTGCAGCTTGAAGCAACAAAATATCTTGAACTTTTTTGTTAATGATTATTGTAAATAGTGTTTTGTTTTAAAAGTGAATATTTCAACTGGTGTTTTATTGTTTAAATATTTAAGCCAGATTTATAGTTTATTTAAAATTTTACAGTTCCTTCTTTAGTAACAGTTTTATTTAATTTTTAGTTTATTGTTTTAAGTCTTTTGATATAGATTTAAATAGCTTCCAGTTTTTAAAGTGTTACCAAAGTAATTAATAATTTTGTATATGCTAGTATTTCTTTTTGTGTTTTATATAAGAGATTCATCACTCAAAACTGTCGTGTATGATTATAGAAAGTAGTCTCAGTTAGACTTTAGTATTTGTTAGATATTAATTAAATAAGGTAGGATTTAATTATGATGGGTAGTACTAATAAGTTAAGTGTACCACGATCAGTCCATAGCTTTACTACCAAATTGTCAACCTTTGCTAGCTGTTCTACTGATTATCAGATTAAAGTAATTTTTTTAGTTTTTAAAAACCTAATTCTGACTCAGGCTTGTTTATACTCACTCTAGCTAGTTTTATTGACTTAAACAAAGGCAACCCTGCTAGTTTAAAAGTTTTGGGGAATTTTAGAAAATCTTGGACTGCCTCAGGCTAGTTTAGTTTTTTATAAAAACTCAGTCTAGTTTTCTTTTAAATTTTGAATGAGCTTGAGCTGATCCAGTTTTCAATATTTGGTAATTTTTTAGTGTATTTTTCCGGATTTTGTTCAAGAACTTGATTTCAGATTTTTAATTGTAAATAATACCTAAATTTGTAAACCTTGTGGCTAGCTGTTCTACTTATTATTAGATTAAAGTTCTTTTTTTTCAATTTTTAAAAACCTCATTCTGACTCAGGCTAGTATTTACTAGTGATGTACCGGACTCACTATCCGGGTCCGGGTCCGGCCGGATATTGCCATTTTTGTCAGATATCCGGATCCGGCCGGATTCTAATTTGAAAAAAAAGTCCGGATCCGGTTCCGGCCGGATTCTAATTTGAAAAAAAAGTCCGGGTCCGGTTCCGGCCGGATTCTAATTTGAAAAAAAAGTCCGGGTCCGGTTCCGGCCGGATTCTAACTTGAAAAAAAAGTCCGGATCCGGGTCCGGCCGGACCCAAAATTGTGGGTCCGGTACATCACTAGACATAACATGCTTTTACGTTTTTTTACATGACATAACTTTTTTAAACTTGTAATAAACTAGGTTATATTTAAAAGTTACAATTTTCCACTAAAAAAATATTCAAGTTCGCCTAGTGTTTAAATAAATCTGTACAAGTTTTAAAACAGTTTGTGTAAGTTTTTAAACTGATACTAAATGACTAAAAAAAGTAATAGATCAGATAACAAATGTACAACGTTTGTGCTAAAATTACAGCGTATCTTGTAGAATGTAATTTGAAAGTTTTTGTATCTGAATATTACATTTGTAAAGGTTTAACTTTTAAAGTTACTTGCGTTTAAATTATGCTAGCTAATTTAATGACAAGAAGATTCTACTTTATTATACTTATAACAGCTTACTTGAAAAATTCTACAACGCAGAATTTAAAACGATTGTCAAATAATTTAGTAATATTATATAATCAAAATAAAAAAAAAGTTCGATTTAAGTATATTGATATTTAAAACAAAATAAAAAACAATTAAAATTAGTTAAAATTAAAACTAGCTTGAAGTTATAATACTAACAATATAATATAAGTTTATATACATAAAAAGTAGTGATAAAATAGAAAGTTAACTATTCTATTTATTACCAGAGTTCGATGGTAAAAATTCTGATCTTGTAAAATATTAATAATAGTATTATATTAACTGTTGTATTAACATTTGACGAGGTGGGAACTTTAAACGTTCAAAGATTTTTATCAAAGCAAATAAAGTTTTATTGGCGAAATGTTGTACAAGTTTACAAAAATAAATAAAATAAAGTATTTAATAAACTTTGTAAGTCTATTTTCAAAAACACTTTTGTTCAAGTAAAGATTTTTTTTTTGGTTTTTTGTTCTTTGTTTGTATTACTTGTTCGAAAACAAATAAACAACAACTAAAAATAAAAGCATGCTAAATTAGAAAAAAATTTGACAGATTTTATTTGCTAAAAAAATTATTTACTTTGATAAGACGCCTTTAAGCATTGAAGCAACTGTGAGAAAATTGAAAAGTAGTTCTACTATTATAGAATATTAAAGAGAAATTTGAGACATGATTCATTCAAAAATGTTTTCATTTAAACAAACAAGTAAAATCGATTTTAGCTAACACTTATCAACTACTTTTGTTAGCAACTAATTTTTAGAATTAAATTTTGAGGAAGTAAACAGTTAGAGGTTTCACCAGAAAATATTAAATTAATACCAATTAGCATAGTTAAGCAAAACTAATTAGAGATAGATTAACAGTTTATAGTTACATAATTATAAGTAAATTAATTGGTAACTTAACTAAGATAACCAAACGTATAAACAAAAAAAATATAATAAAATAAGCGACAAACAACAATCATAACAACTTATAAAGATTAGATTTATAAACGTATTGTTGCTTGCATAAACTAGGTTTAAACGTTGTTATAAATAAAGATTTTAAAATACTTAGATGATAATCATTACGTGCTTTACTTGTAATTAAAAAGTTACTGTCACTATAATTCTTTGCACAATCAGAATTGTTTAATAAGTGTTTGACAATCGCCGATGACCTGTTAGATGTTTTTTTTTTCAAACCCGTGTTCATCCAACTTCTAAGGGATTTTATAAATTTAGTCTTTATAAGTTGTCAGTATTGTGGATTGTCGCTTATTTTGATAAATTTATTATAATATTATATTAGAAAAACATTAGGCTTTAAATTTTTTAACAAACTAAAACAAACAAACAAGTACGCTTGATTGAACAGCTTTCAAAACCCCTCAGAAATTGGATGAACACGGGTTTGAAAAAACCATCTAACAGGTCATCGGCGATTGCCGAACACTTATTAAACAATTCTGATTTTTTTATTTTTTGTCAACTAATCTATTTAGTTTTAAATATTTTTATTTATTACAGTTAGAAATTAAGTATGAACAAAAAAGATTCTAGCATTAAACTTTAGTATCAAATTTTAAGCATCTTCAAAACTTGAAAAAAATTAAATATGTTAAATACTACTTTAGAAAATATTGACACATTACTAAACAAATTTCGTGGTCGAGTAGTTAAAATAACATGGTCAGTTTCTAGTGGTCTATATAAACCAATTGTTAATATAAGATTATTATTATATGTTTTGATTTTTTGGAAACAAGTATAATGATCTCAACTTCTAGAGATATAATAATTAAATATTTTATTCTTTCAAGACTTCATATCTACGGAAATTTGCTTTAATATGTCTCAGTGTTAAAGTTTTTTACATAGCAATAGGTAAAAGTTAACTTCACATATTTTTTTTTACTGTGATAAACTTTAGTTATCTACAATGAATAATTTTGAAAAATAATTGCAGCTTCTACCTCAAAAACTTTGCATAAACATCATTTGTTTGCTTATGCTAGCTTGTATTTCCAATTAAAAACTTGATGAAATTTGTTAATAGTTCCTTTCATGAAAAAAATGTTACATCACGATAACATTTCAATTAAAAATCTGTTACAGCTGATCACCAGCTAATGATGAAACTCTATAGTTTGTGAATTTAACATTAACTTTAAAAAAAATGCAAAAAAAGCATAGCCAAATCTATAAATATATGTTAAGTTTGTTCTTAAACACCGTCTCTAGAGTTTTTATCAAATAAATTTTTTGCAATTTTTAGGAGTCTCAAAGGTTACAGGAAACAAGTCAAAATACGCCCCTGGTTTTATGGTTTAGTTTTTAGTACTTTTTTTGTTCTCATTTTATACTTATATAGTTGTTCCTTTTTTTAATATTAAGTTTTAGTTTTTACTTTACATAAACTAATATTTATAGTTTATTATGTTTGAAATAATTAAACATATCATCACAGTAGATATACTTAATATATAAATTTGCGTTCTTATAAAAACGGCCACCTTTAGGTTTTCAGCTTCATATTTTGTTTATTTTTTGCAAATACCACAAAAACTTACTGTGTAAAATTTTAGTTGAATAGAGGAGACTTCCACGCAGGAACCATTCGATTTTCTTAAAACCACTCCAAAGCAAACTGTATGGGACCCAAAAAATGCAACCTTGGATATTTTAAGTGAAAAATGTATTATGTGGCAATTATGACAAAAGCACATTATGCACAACTTACGACAACTAAAAAAAAAAATTTAAGATGAATTTCTGTCCTGGACAAGACATTAAAAGGTATCCGTGGTTTGCGACTCGATAACCGATGATTCTTCGTGCAGGAGACCTGATTTTTTTAGCGTTTTTTTTTTCGCTCAATAAACAATATAGAACTTCTTGATTTAATTTAATTTTTATCACTTTTTGTAAGATTCCTTGAATTTTCTTTATTTCTAAAGCTAGCTGATTGTATATTATGGACAGCGTAGCGTCATCAGTCAAATAAAGTATTTCCGTACAAAAATTATTATTTTTATACATATACGTGTAATTCAGTATTGTAGATAAAAACAACTTGCTGCCTTTCTATCTTTTTCAAAAGATGTAAAAACGTTTAGCAAAAGTTTTTTTTATGATCACTTTGTTTTAATGTTGCAAATGTACAAGTATTTTATGTTGATTTTTTTGTACTTTTTTCTCTTGTTTTACATCAATTGATACTTTATTTAAATGTTTTGATTGAGTAGGCAGAGCTTTTGTCTATCTTTCTTTGTTTAGCAAAGTTTATCTGTTTGTATTTTTCGATCTTAAATTTATTTAAGCTGGTATTATTATTCTTTTGTTTATTTTTGGTTCAGCAAAGTGTAAACCATTCCAAGTGTTTATTTTTAATGATTTTTATGTCTTTTAAATTCAATATATACGCCATACAGTAAAATATTTTGTTGTTGTGACCAATTTAATTTTATAATTTTTTACTCATTTAATTTTATCCGTACAGATTTTTGAAAATAATCTTAATTATAAAATCATACTTGTATGTTTGTCAGTTTTATCAGATTTTTATGTTTGTACCGGGGACGTATAATTATGTGCGAGAAAACTTGCTTTCTGCGTTCTTAACTTTTAGTATTCATTTACACTTAGTTATGCACTCCTGAGAGATAGTTTTGACATGCATGCACTCTTTAGCATTTTTAGTGTCGTAAAAATTAAACGAATTAAATACATCCAAATTGTAACATTTAGCGCATTAAAGCTTTATTTTGACAAAAAGCTGCATTGCGAAATTGATTGTAGCAACACATAAGAGTCATAAGGGGTGTGGAGCAAAATAAATTTCCTTGTATACAGTTATCACTCGTACTTCAACATTCCATTTATTATGTATTAACATAACTGCATAATAACAGATTAAACTCAATAACATTAGAGGTAGTTTAAGTTGCTGTGTTCCCGCTAGGACGTTATCACGCGTCATTTCAAATGTTTTATTTTTTGTAGATTCGTAACTTTTTTGAGCTAGCTACGTCCCTGGTTTGTACTGTTGTGATTATCATAAATTACGTCTTAGAAATGTGCTTCAGTTGAGTCAACATACGTTTTTAGTTTTTTAGATTCTGTCATCCAGTTCCCTTTTATACATATTTTTACATACAAAGAAAAACTTAAGCTTGCAACTGCTAAAAATATATTTTTTATCTGTGACATATTTCGAAAATTAATAGTAAAAGAGTATGTAAAATTATATAAATCTTTTATTTTGTAATGTATTTCGGAAAAGACAGTAGAATATTCAATACAAATAACAGAAAATTAGCTAAAACAAAGTTTAAATAATAATACTTAATAAATGTCTGTACTCGTTAAAAAAAAAAACACATTAAAAAAATTATATAGATTTAAATAAAAGCAAAGCTATCTGTCTTTACCTAACAAATCTAAATTTCAAAAAAAAAATAGCTTGTGTATTTAAGCTTAAAATACTTTAATAAGGCATCATTATGTAATAAATCTATCAAAGCGCAAAACATTTAAATTTTTTTAAGTAGGGAAACTCATAAAAGTGTCTAGAATTGTGTTTTACTTTAAAATACGTTATAGAAAAAATGTGTAAATAATAACTTTGAGAAAAATTAGTTTTAAATTTTAAAAAATTATAGACCTATAGAAAAGCAGTTAAACATTTTATTCAAGTTGCAAAAATTATTAAGTTTAAAAAAAAATTATTTATTAAAAAGTTTTAGAAAATACTAACAAAATAATCTTTGAAAGACCAAAAAAAAGACCAACGGAATATTTTTCTACACATTTATAACCAATTTTTTGGTACAGCTTTATTGCAACAAATTGTACTTCTGCTGTTTCTAGTAAAATTCTTATTTTTCTATTTGTTTTTGACTTTACATAATTTTCACACTCTTTAACTAAGAGCTTTGAAAGACCTTGGCCTCTACAAGATTTTTCGACTCCAAGACGCTAAAAAATAGTTAGTTGTAAATAAAAATTATAGGTTTATATTAATTTGCAAATGAAGAATCAAGTTAAATATAACTAATATATTAAAAAAACAGATAAATACTTAATATAATGAGTTAACAACATTCAAATTTTTATAAAAAAATTATTTATATTTTATGATAAAATTGTACATTTAATAACTTAAAAACCTTTTAATATATTAACTTTAAATAACAATTTTATTGAACGGTAATAAATTTCGTTTTTATAAATATTTTAGAACTCTTATCTAATACAGGTTTTAAGTAATTCTTGTTATCCTTTTCTGGCATATAAGTGTAACAAAAATAATCTAGAACTTGGCTAAGGAAAACACGAAACTATTCGTAACATATTATATATGGTTATACGTAAATGTAATCATAAGGTGTTATTATTAATAATTTTAAGTTTTATGTTTGTATAAACTAAAATTTAAAAACATACCGTAAGTTCAAAAACATTCGTTTGTTCATTGCTAAATTTCGATTGCTGCATCATTTGAGTGCTAGGCTTTTTCAACCCAATGCAACCAACAAATTTATCTTTTCCATTTTTTTTAGTCTTTGCAACCAAAAAGCAACAGCCATTTTCTTTTAAATATATATCATGCAATGATTGCCAAGAATTGACATCTTTTAATCCTTCTGATAAAATTGTTTTCCATTCTTTGTAATCTATTAAATACTTTAATTTAAATAAAAGTTTATTAGACTGCACAAATCGACCATCAACAACAGTCCATGTGACATTCTAATCGAAATATTTTAGTACTTTTACATATTTTATAGTTTCATTTATACATTAACTACAGTAGTTTCTAGTTTAAATAATTTCTTTTTTTAACTTACAAAAACTATAAAAAGTATAAGTAGTATAAGTAATATGTTTGTAGTTTGAAAAGTCTGATTTTCTACATGAAATTTTATAAACTTTAATGTTAACTTACAAATATAATAACTCTCTAAATTCTAAAGTCTAAATTCTAAAATATTTTATTTATACTTTGTGCCTAAGATAAACTATAATTTTTTTTTATTTAGTTCTGATTTAAAAATTACTTTATACCATTTATGTTAATTAGTTTTAGTTTCGAAGCAACAAAGAAAACAACGACTAACTTATTTTGTAGGCAGTATAATTCATAACCAAAAGACTTAACAAAACAAACACCAAATTTATTCTCAAGATGCAAACCAAGATAACTGACAGTACTATAAATATTGCCTACAATTAAATGTTTTGTTTATGATAGGATATTTAATTTTATTCGTACATAACATGATTTTTTTTAAAGTGTAAAGCTTTTTGTTAGAAATATTCAGTTGAATATGATCTAAAAGTCTTAAACTAAAAAGTTCAATTATTTTTTAGTTTTTTAAATATAATTATTTTCTCAACTATAAAATAAATTGGTAATTAATAAAAAAGTTTATAGTTTAGAAAAAAATATTAAACGATAAAATTAAAAGTTAGAATCTATACTTAAAACGTATGCCTGTAAATTATATTTTTAGTCCAAAAACATTTTCTTGGTATTCTTTAATAAAAAGTTAACTACTTTAAATTCTTTACATGTCAACAAAATATTTGAATATTTGCTCATGTTATACAACTTAATATTACTTGAATTTTAGCGTTGTAGAGAATAGTTGTTTTAAAGCCTTCAAAGTTGTGCTCCATCCTCGTTTCAAATATAAACTTATCTAAATGTTTGTAGTCTTCTTTCTTAATCAGACTGACTTCTACTTCTCTGTTTTTCATGTTGACTTTTAATTTTTTAGTGCTGAAAAATTTAGTATCTTTTTAAACTTAATGTTTTACCAGTATTTTCAAGCTACGCACACTAGCAGCATAAAGTGTAAGACATTGTCAAATTACGCCATAAAAAATAAAAACAAGAATGCTTTATACAAAACTTTTAAATGTTATGTTTTTCTTAGTTCAAAACCAAATATTAAAAGTTATGTTATAACGTATTATTTAAACTTTATATAGTTGGATAAAGTTATAGATTATGTACTATTAAAAATCAGTAAATTTTAACATTAATTTTTTCTAAGAAGCATTTATGTAAATATAACTCTAAAAGTAGGTATTTTAAAATTACTCAGCATAATTATACATTATTTTGTATATAAACTTGACGAGTTTAGCTTATTTTATGACTCCTAATTTTAGCTAGATTAAATCACATACAATTGTTGTAGTAATTTACAAAAATAGTCACACAGTAAAAATAAACTGAAATCAACGACAATAAAACCGTTTTTCGACATGGTTTTATTTAATTGTTAACAGGCTTTTTCGTATATTAATTATTTGCAAAAACTATCATAATTTTAGAATCCCCTATTAAAGACTTTATTTTTTACTACACTACTAATTTCTTTTCTATACTTAATACGAAAAAAAAATGTTTTATAATACTTTTATAATACTGTTATCCTGGACAATGACCTTAAACTGTACTAAGTGGTATACAAGTCGATAACCGAAAGATTTTTTCGTTAACCAGGTCGTAAGACCAAATAATTTTAGCGTTTTTTTGTCGTTCTATAAATATTATAAACAAATTATAATGATTAAACATATAAAATAAAATAACTTATACTTTTTTAAACACTTTCATGCTTGATAATAAACAATATGTTGCTTTTCTTTAAAGATTTTCTTAATTAAGTTTTTTTTTCTACAATTTTTTATAATTAAAAGTTTATAACTTTTTAACCTCATACTTTAAATCTTTACTATAATGGTAATTTAATATTTATTTTAAGGAGTTAGTTTTCATTTATAAAATAGTTTTTATAACATTTCATTATATAACTACATTTTTGCAAGTATGCCAACAGTATTGTTGGACTTAGTTTGGTACATAATAATTGGTTATAATGTAATATTTGTAAGAAAAACTAAAAGAAAAAAAATTTAAATAATTTTTTTACTGTCAAGTTGTTTTTTAATTCTTAAGCAAAAAAAAATGTGTTTTATTTACTCAGTAGACAGTTGCTAACGTCTTCAATTTAAAAATAATTGATGATCAATGTTAAACAAATAGTATGACTTTTCTCAGTTATAAGAAAAACTGATTTTAAACATAACTGTTTTAACATTTAATTTTAATTAAGGAATAAAAAGTTATGAAAGTTTCCAGTTAAAAAAATATTTTTTAAATTTAACTGTTCTCAAAATTTATAAACTTCTCGAAAAAACTTCGAAACTTGTTAATAATTAACTACTAGCAGTATTATTATTGAACGACTAAAGAAAAGCGTTCAAAATGTTTGGTACAAGCTAATAAAAGTCAATTTTCAAAACTAAATTATAACTACCACAAATAAAATAAGTAAAAAAAAAACAACAAACGAAAATAAACTAAGTAATAATGTATTTACTTATAAAAGTTATAATTAAAGCATGCACAAAAAGTTGTTTAATAGCATAAAAATGAATATAAAGTCTAAACTTAAAACTTTGAAATAAAAAAAGCTAAAGTTGTTTTAAACTTAAAAAATAATTGTATCGAAATACACAATCCTAATAGCAAACATAAAGTACTAAAAAGATGGGTTTCAACTTCTGTAAAGAAAGTAAAATAAAAATAAACACATATTTTTACTTTATATCTTATCAGTATTTTATGGTAATAGTTTAACTAACCATTCTTTTTATTTAATAATATGATTAAAACAGTTAGAGAAATTTATGTATATATTAGTTATTGAACGATAAAAAAAGCGCTCAAAAAGTTTTGTCTAAGGACCTGGTGTACAAAGGAACCTTTCGGTTATCGAGTCGTACACCACACGCTTATAAAATTTCTTACGAGCTATTACATATAATTTTTTTTCATCAAAATAACTAAATCTTTAGTAATAAAACAACCAATTAAACGAAATGAAAAAAATTAAACTAAACGAATGTTCACTGAAGTTTGTGTTTAAAGATGCACTTTAAAACTTGCCTAATAACATAAAAAATTAAAAAAAAAACATCTAAAATTTTAAATTAACTTATAAAAGGAGATAAGCAATACTAATAGCAAACATGTGAATACTTGAATAAAAGGTTACAACTTCTTTAAAGAATGTAAAAATATAGTACGCTGAAATATTTTTACGTAAAACTTTATTAGTATTTTGTGCTAAAAGTGTATTTAAATGAGAAACAAAAAAGAAATTTTATTACTCTTTAAAGATGTGGATTAAAGCATAAACTTAGTTTAACTTCGATAAGTATATATATATATATACATATAATTTATTGAAATGACGACTTTAAAAATGCTGGAACATATGTTTCATAAAGACAAAAAAGATTGTCTCTAATCTTCAGCCAGTTCAAATTTAAAATAAAAGCACTTTGGTAAACAAAGATGCAAAAGTTTACAAAAAAACAAAAACAATATGACGTAAGAATTGAACATTGTACATTACAAATATTCAGTACAAAAATCAATCTACCATCTAACTCAGTGCTTCTGAAATGGGGTTCCGCGACGCCTCTCAGGGGTTCCGCGAAGCTCTTCAAAATTTAAAAAAGAACATTTATTTAACTAAATATTTTATGTGAAATTAAAATTAGGGGTTCCGCGGAAAAGTTGAACTTTTGAAAAGTGTTCCGCCACTAGAAAAAGGTTCAGAAGCACTGATCTAACTAATCAAACAACTAAAATTAACGAAAACAACAGTTAATTGACTATAAAATACTTCAAAATTTGTTGTATTTTAAAAGGAGCTTTTTCATATGTCGACAAGACGATATAAATTCGCTCCTCTTATTTAAACAACCTTCCTTTTTTAACGCATACATAACGGCTGTTGATTCTTTTAAGCACAGCCTACAAACAGGGTTGTTACCATCTGCTATTGGCTCTGCTCTTTTTATCACCTCCCTTAAAAAGTAGATTTAATTATAATAAGTTTACTTAAAACAGTAAAAAAGCCTATCGTTTATATATTTAACTATTAGAAAATAAATATATCTATGACTTATTTTTTACGTAGGTAAAATAGAAAATGAGAAATAATTTTATAGGTGTTCAGAAGTTAGTTCAAAATAGTAATATTAATAAATAAATAAAATATTCAAATGACATACCCTGCAACTTAGGCTGAACCACTGTTATACTTTTAGTATAAATTTTTAATTGAAAAAATAAGACAATTATTAGGAGCACCGCTAGCATATACAAAATACTAATCGCTTTTTGGTTTTATGTGTTTTCACATATTTCAGGAATTGAGTATTTTTATTTGTATAATGATTAGTTTTAGTTAATGACTTATTATAACTTTAAGTAGAAATAAGTCAAATGATAACCGTAATTTAATGTGATTTTAGCTTTAGTATAAGTCAATAGATAATCAGTTTTAATAAATCTATTACATATTCAAACTTTAAAGTTCAAAGTTTTGTAATGTAGACAACTAACTTGAATGAATAAAATAAAAAGTTAAGCTATTTAATTTTTGGAAACTATTTGCAACAGACACAAACATGAAATTACTTATAAAAGTTTTACTACTTTAGGTTAAAATTTTTAATTGTTGATAGCTGTTTGTAGAAAAATACTTTGATGCAGTTGTATTTTTTTTCCACTTAATTTACGGTTTAGTTTAAAGTTAGTTTTTTTTTAGCCTTTAAAAGAGGGTAAGTATTGCAGACATTCGAAATCATATATTTGCAGGTATTAAAATTTTTTTATAATTTTGCTTTATTTTAAATAATGTTTTTTTTTATATAACTCTCTATAAATCAATAACGCTTCCATTTATTATCAAATTTCAACAAAAAAAAATAAAAAAGCTTATTTTGTTTTCTAGTTTTTATACATTCTATTCAAGTTGAACATATTCTTTTTTTAAACTCTAAGTTTGGGTTTATTTTTTTATTTTTGTTCTTCTAGTCTAGACGTTAGTACGTTTTTCCTTTAATCCATCATACTTAATGCTTCATGCTGCTACAACAATTTTCTTGAATTTTACTTTTAAATTCTCTACTTAAACATACTAAATCGTAATCACATTCAACTACTTACAGGAATATAAATTAAGGGTCGGTCTTTTTATGGATACTATTATATGGGCACTACTTTATGGGTAGAATTGCTGCAATCAAATCTGCCCATAAATTGATGCGTCGTCATTTAGGTGTTGCTGCAATTAAATTAAATTTTTGTACTTTTAATTTGAAAACAAACAACATAAAGTGTCTAGGCCTCTAAAATGGTGAACTCAAGTTTATGTTTATGGAATGTAAACAATACTGGCATAAACAAAACATTAAAAATATTACATTAGTTAATTTTAAGTGTTAAGAATTTGCTTAAAGTTTATGAATGCTTTTTTTTTACAATAGCCAGATCATTGAAAATTTAATGTGTCACTTTTTTGTAAGTTTAATTTGGTCATAAAAATTGATTAATATTTTTTCTGTTTTTTTTTTTTTTTAATACTGCCAGTTTTTATCTCTAAGTATTAAAATAAAGATAAAAATTTATTCTATACTTTTTTTTATACAAGAAAGTTTATTTTTCACAATTTATATAATTTGTATTGTATGTAATATTTTGTAATTATTTTTTACAAAATAAAATATTAAAAAGAAGTAAAAATGTCAGCAGCAACATAGGAAACTAGATAACAGAATTTGTCATAACTTAATTGTTGTAAAATAAAAAAAAAATATATATATAAAGTAAAACAGTTGTTAAGTTGTTCTTTTTAGGTTAAAATATTTGTTATAATGCTGATTTATTAATTTTATGAAATACTATTTTTTTGGTAACAGGTATTACACAGTTTGATTACATTATTCTTTGTTCTTGTATGGTGAACTTAGTTGCTTAATGATTTGCGTTTCTTAATTTTACCATAATTTTTGGGTTCTAACTTTGACCTGTAATATATCAAAAACTAGTTTGAATTTTGTAAAACAGTAAAAAGCAACTTATACATACCTTAGTTCAAACCATACAAAATATGATCATTTACTAATTTTATTTTATATGTTTTTTGTAACAGGTTTCTTTTTAAAAAGCTATGACACAAGAAGCTTTTTCATTAATTTGTAAATGGAAACATTATTTTAGCCTTGAAGGAAATAAAAATGTTTGCGTACCTTACGCGGGTGCGTACTTATTATAGGGTACCTTTAAATATAATAGATTAATATATATTAAAAAATAAATGCGTACCTTACACGGATACATACTTCTTAAAGTGCGTACCTTATCAATGTACTTACTATGTTAAAAGCACATTTTAAAACTATGGTTTAGTTTAGACTAGATTGGAGCCCGAATCAAATGAACATGATTTTTATTTCAGTTCGATATTGGTGCAACATCATCCTAGTTATTTATCAAATATCTAGCTAAACTTATTTTTGTTTGGAAAACAAAATAAATTACATCAATGTACTTATAGATCTAACAATTAGTTTATTTGTATTCAAGTTGGTTTTTTATTTTTTGTATATAAATTCTTAACTACAAAAACTATCGATAATATTTAAACCATAATACACTATTTTGTTTTTCATTTAATTGCAGCAACTTAATTGCAGCAACATCTAAATACTACCCATAGTTTTAATGACATCACATCAAATTATGGGCAGATTTGATTGCAGCAATTTTACTAATAAAATAGTGCCCATAAAATAGTACCCATAAAAAATCCTACCGATAAAGTAACATTTATTACAATGAAAATTAAGTTGATTAATGTTAGAATTCTAAAAAAATTATCTTAAAAGCTTCACAATAAGACGATGACAAAAAACTTATGTTTATTATTTCTACAAATTTAAACTGTGTACGTACACCTGAAAAAATTGAAATGGAAATATGAAAAATTGGCAAACTAAAAGCAATACAAAGAAGATTAGAAAGACAGAAGATATAAATCAACTACCAAATTATTTCAAATGAAAATTTTTAAATAACTAGTTTTAATGTTTAACACAAATAAAACTTAAAAAATTTATTATCTGTCTTTTATTGATTTTTATTTTTATTTTTGATAAGAAAATTAGATTTCAAATAAAAGTTTTAATGTTCAATAATTTAAAACCTAAAAAGCAACTTGGTTTTTGAAAACGTTCAGTCTTTTTTCTAACTCAACTAGCGTTGTAGATTTTTTACGTCATATTAGATATAATTTTATGTACAGACTTGTATAGTTATGTTTTATGATGTTGTGATATTTTTTTCCCAGTTTATTATAGTTTTTAAAATATATTACCCATACAAGTTTTACCAAAAGTCTTAGCAACGCTATTTGAGGGATTTCTTGCTCAAGTGCTAAGAGTTTAGGTAAAACTTGTATGGGTCATATATTTTAAAAACTATAATAAACTGGGAAAAAAAAATATCACAATATCATAAAACATAACTATACAAGTCTGTTAAAAAAAAGATTGTTAAAATAATGTTTTATTTTTGCATAAAAAGCTGTATATCTAAAAACGAAAATCGTGAAAAATTAGAGTTTTTCTGAAAAACTTATTCAGGCTTATAATATAAAAAAAAGATTAAACAAAAAAGTTTACAACATCATTAAACTCATTTTGATAAGTATGTTTTTAAAAAAATATTTGAATAAAAATTATTATTTTTGGAGAAAAGCTTGTATAGATAAAAAAAAAGAAAAAAACTCAAAATTTTTAAAGGGGCCCACTCAAAAAGTCAAACCTCAATCCAATGGATTTTTTTTTTAATCAAAGACAAAGGACCGTTCTCTGGAATAAAAAAAAAGTTTTTAATTAGCCATTAAGATAAGGAAAATAATTAGGTCTAAAGTTTAGACACTTTTATAAAATTCCTAAAATCGCTGTCAAGCTAAATTCACGTTCGTGTTTAATTCCTTACAATATTTAAGATGTGATTTTTTTTTTCAACTCTTTAAATCACTTATCTTTAGCTAATGTCTTTCTATGAATAATCTTAGGCGAGACAAGCTTAATCTTAGGTGGGCAATGAACAAAGAAAAAATATACTTTGTGTACACATAAAAAAGTTATTTAAAAAACGTTTTACAAATACGTACAATTTGACTTATTGTTTTCAGATGATTTAAAGAAATTTTCATGGAGGATTTTTTAAGTTTTCTGTTTTTTTTTATAACTTTTCATTATAATGCATTTCATTTTTTAAAGTTTTTTTGAGAAAATCAAGAAATTCTTCCATGAAACTATCTCTAAGTTTTCTAAAAACGTGTAGAATTTTTATTTGTGATGTTTGCTACATGTACAAAAAATTTCAATCAAAAACTTGATGGTGGAATTTGTAAGGTCCCATAGAACTTATATTTTTATTTAAAAAAAAATGTAAAATTTGCGACGGTGGTAAAAGCTAGGAAATTGTTATTGCTGTTGTTTTTTATGTGATTTACTAAGCACAAAAAGTTAAACTAAGCTTTACTACAAATTCTCATTTTTGGGGTAACAGATACGCCCTAATGTACAACTTAAATGAAAACTATTTTTGCAACCAAAAAAATATTAAAAGTTTCTAAACTGTATTTAACAACATGCATTATAAGAAAACAGCCAATATGGTAGGTTTACTTGCTACCTCTCGGATAGTTACGTTCTCTCGTTACGTTTATTTAAGCACTTTTGCTGTAGACACAGTATGCATAGATTCGCGAGAGGTGACTGTATATATGCAGTAAATACTAATTCCAAAGTATTGAACGAAGACTTATTTTTGAAGACGGTTTAATGAACAAACATTAAATCTGAAGCGTATGAAAAATCAGTCTTTGTTTTATTTATAAAATATTTTGGTCTGCCTTACTAATAAATTATCAAGCATTTTAAAGCTAATCTAAATTATACCACATATTATTTATCAATTCTATGTATACCAATAATTCTCTTAAGTTGGCACAGTAAACAAAACTCAAAAATGCAAACTTAACAGGAAAAGCGAGCTCAGTAGTCACGACTAATTTTATTTAAAAAATATATTATTTATGTAAATAAAAAGCCAATAATGTTATTATAAGATACTAAATTTTTGAAAGTTACATTTAGTATTTAAACAATAATTTATCAACAACAAAAATTACCATACCTAAAAAGCAAGCTGCTATTTTAGAATTGTTTTATAAAGCATCTACTTCTAAGTAAGTTATACTGTTGGTCATTATTGTTGAAAAACTGGTTTCAAACATTGCCTTCTAGACAACTCTTATTTAAATTATAGACTATACTGATGTAAATTACGCTGTTCGCTTTTAATGTGTAAGTCTTAATAAGTTCTTTTATTATTTTTTTTTATTATTATGAGATTTTAGACACTGTTTTTTTATTTTCGTTCAATTTTTTTGGACTTTGCTACATTTTTATTAGTATTTTTTAATTACTTCCTTTTTTTTATTTGTTTACTGTCATCAAAACAGATAAACCTTCAATATTTTTTTTTTTTTTATTAATATTTAGCTAGTTAAGAAGTTTTTTAAAGTTAATATTGAAAAACGCAAGTTTGCCTTTTAAACAAAAGATTTTTTAGGCATAAAGTGAAAATTTAACGGGAAGTGCGTACTTAAGAGGAAAATGACTGTGTATGTTTACTTTAAAACCAATGTACAATGGCTGTCAATATTAATGCATGATGGAAAAAAAAAGTTGGTTTACTTTAAATTAGTTTAAAAAACTTAGAATACTACAATTATTACATGTAATTTATAACAAATATAACTTAAAACAAACCTTTACGCATCCCTTCAAACAAATCTATGTTGTTTATGCATGCTCTTTCAAAAATTAAACTTTCTCTTTTGTGCACGTATTTTTTTTTTTTGTAATACTTCTTATTAAGCTTAAGCACAATAATTCAAACAATTTTCTAGTAAGAAAATACGATAATTAAGCTTATTCCTATCTCTAAAAAAATAAAAAAATATATGGATTTCCTTATTTTTGTTTTATGCATTAAAAAAAATTAGTATAAATAAGTCGAAACTAAATTTTGAAATTAGCTTATATGTAAGTAAAAAAACACATAAATTCAAAAAAGTTGTAAGCATAAATAATTTAAAGGGACATCAAGGGCAGATTTTTTTTTGTATATATTTTTATTTTTCCAGATTTTATTAATGACAAACTCTCGTTTGAGTGAAAGATAGTTTTATTATTACAACTAAAAAAATACAAAACTACAATCTAAACTTGATAAATGGTATTAAAACAAAATTATGATGCTCAGTAAGGAATATCCGTAAATAACAAGTTATTATGAGTGTATTCATAAAACATATGAAAATAAAATCACCATGTAACACACTTAAACTTTGTGTAGTTTGATTTTGTTTTGATTCAAACATCTTTTAGATCGACTTGGAACCATCCAAGATACAAGTATTTTTTTAAACTTGAAAACCAAATTGAAACACAAGTCCTTTTTTTTGTTTCCAAACATTTTGTAATAAAACTAAAATATATATTTTTCAATTTATTTAAAACAAAATTCTTGTTTTGTTTTTTTATTCAAAATTTTTTTTTTTTGAGTACCTTTCGTTGTGAAAATATTTTAAAGCTTGACTATATTCTGTACAGTTATACAAAAATGCTTAATTATTACATGCCATACTTTTAATTATTAGCCATGTTCTAAAACGAGACTTTTAAAAAATAATTTTCTTATAATTTATAATTAAGTTTATACTTTTTTTCGTATTTTTTTAATTGATTTCATAAAATTTTATCAAACCGAAGCTGAGTCATTTGCTGTTATTAAGTTAATAAGCTGCTTAGGATTTAAGTAAATCAAATATTCCAAAAGTATTAAATTTTGTTACCTATTATACAGAAAAGGAGTGAAAAGCTTTTATAAATAATTGGCAAATTTTCCAAAATACAAACGTTTTAAACCAAAAATATTGATAAAATATGCAATAAGAAAGCACTACTAAATTTTATCTACTAAAATAGTGGCTTAAATTTAAGTTTTTACCTCTTTTTTTGTGTTAAAATAGTATGTTTCCAGTTAAAAAGTACATCGCGGGTGCAGATATTTGCATTGCGGACCGTAGTTTGCAAACTCCTGCAATAGAAGTATATCAGAAACAAGCTATAATAGATACCATAAAAAACTAATTAAAGCTTATAATGTTTTTAAATCAATGCAATACTTTATTTAAGCGAAGCTTTTTAAAGTTGATGTTGTATGAGCATTATAAAGTTTTATTTACTCTTATAATTTATTTTTTAATTAACACAGCTAAATCGTTCACAGCTTAACGTTTCAGACATTGTAAGCTTATTGTTAGATTATAGTTTGTGCTAGTTCGATGAGTTTTAACTAATATTTATTTCGGCCATTATCAACAAAGTTGAGATTTTTGCGCCATCAACAACAAATAATTAACTTCACCAAATTTTTTCAACTTTACTTACAAACTGTTTTGGTTAAAACTGATCGAACGAGCGCAGACTATAGTCTCACAACAAGCTGACAATGTCTGAGACTATGAGCTGTGTCAGTTTTTTTAGCTTTACCAACAAACGGTCGCTTTAGTACTTTGTACTTAAGCCTGCTTGGTCAGATCTCAACAGCGGTTTCACGCGACTATGCCTGACTGATGAGTCTTAACTAGGACGAAACCGGTTGTAGGTTGTCTTGGATGCTGTTGTTGTTGGACGTGTGGTAAAGTTCATTATTTGTTGTTGATGGCGCAGACATCTCAACTTTGTTGATGATGACCGAAATAAAAATTAGTTAATAAAAAATAGTTAGGAGTCGGCAATCTTCAGTCTTTTAAAAGTAATAATTTAGGTTTTAGCAAAGCCTACGCTGGCTGAGAATGTGACCAGTCCTGAAACTTCCTCTTTGGTGATATCTTTTGTTAGCCAATTTTCACGATAAGACAAGAACATCAAAGGTCAAATCGAAGGTATTAATTTTTTCTCGGCTGAACACTCAACGATAATTTTTATTATCATTTTTCTAATTTAACTAAGGTTTGTATAAAGGAAATATCAAATTTTCCTTTTTTTTTACCTTTGTAAGTTTTACATACATTAACACTATCCTT
This sequence comes from Thalia democratica, assembly GCF_965202585.1. Classification (NCBI taxonomy): domain Eukaryota; kingdom Metazoa; phylum Chordata; class Thaliacea; order Salpida; family Salpidae; genus Thalia; species Thalia democratica. The sequence continues at coordinate 43,675,186 of NC_139166.1, read as the reverse complement.
GGGATTTTTGGCTCCAAGTGCTATGAATTTACGTAAAACTTGCATAGGTCATATAAAAAAAAATTGAAAAAATTAATTTTTCCTTAATATAAAACTTAGTTAAACAAGAATTTTGAAAATAAAAATTATTTGAAAAATATTATATATTTGCAGTAAAGCCATGATAAATTTGAATATTAGGGAAAATTTTATTTGGGGATATTTAAAAAAAAAATTAAAGAAATGAAAACATTTCTATCATAAAAAACTTAGTATAATAAGTGAGTTAAGAAAAATAAATTGAAAAATAATTTTGGAGAAAAACAAAAATAAGTAAAAAATAAATAAAAAAACGTTAAAATTTTAAAGGGCCCAACTACTAAAGTCAAAGCAAAATATAGTATTGTGAAAAGCAAAAAATCGTTCTTTAAAATAAAAGATCCAAGTTAGCACTACAGAAATTAAAAATAATAGGTTTTAAAGTTTGCTAAAAAAGTTTTTACATAAAAAGCTATTCGAGCAAAAGTAATGCTTGTCTATCTATGAGCCAAATAAGTCACTTTTGGAAATTCTTGTGTTTATTCTCCCTAACCTCACAGTACACAATGTTAAAAAAATTGTGACATGCTAACTGTTTTCACAATCTGCAGAAAAATAAATTACATACTAGGTTATTTAATAGATACTACATTTTAAAAGAATACTTGTTATTATGATTTAAACTTTTGTTAACTAAATTATAATTAAGTAATTATCAATCTCCTAATACCTTGGATTTTAAATATTAACCTTAAAAACTTATAAATATATTTTATAAATAATTAAACTACACATAAGTTTTTCTGTCATTGTCATATAACACTTTTAATCTTATGTAGTTAAAAATCTTATAAAACTTTTTAAGAGGCCACATTTCAAAAAAATAAAAATAAAAAGAAAAAAAATCATTTCTAAGAGTAACCATATTTTATTAAGTTTTAAAAGCTTTTTGACCCACATATCACAAACTGTTTTGAATTTGAAAAGATGAAAATGTAGGTCTTATCAACAAAACTACTACTGTAAAAAAAGAAAGAGTTTGTTAAAAAAGGTTAATTACAAATAAATACTATAATTTGAATTATTGTGCACATTTAGAGGATTAGTTGTTATAAGGTTTGGATTTTTAATTTCAAACATTTTTGTTCATTTTGTATTTTAGTTTGTTAAGTATAGTAAAAATTTAGTAATATATATATATTGCTTTTCAACTACAGGTTTTAGTTTTTGTATTATAAAAGTATTTAGCTAAGACTGTTAATTTATTTAAAACTATATTTATTCTGTTGAGTAAACTAAGAAATGTGCAGATAATAACTTCTCAAGAATCCAGTTTAGTAATTGAAAATACAAGTAGTTATAATATAAGATAAATACAAGGTGACCATATGAACTAAAATTAAAAAATTTAGTCAAAAAAAATAAATTTTTTTGAAAATCATTGAAAACTTTGTAATAGTTGATATAAAATTTTATATCTCTAGCAATAATAATATAATTGTTATTTATAATTGTAAACCAAAAAGGTACTTCAACAGTAAAGACTATCTGGTACTTTTGATCATTCTGGTTTTTTTTAAAAGAGTCAAAAAGCATGCTCTTAAAAATTTTTGAATGTAATCAAAAAACCTGGAAGGAAATCAGAATACATAGAAAATAGAACAATTGAAAAAAACAGTGGCCACCCTGATTATGAATAAGCTATTTTTTTCTCTTAAAAAGCATAGGAATAATAACTAATGAAACTTATTTAATGATAAAAATATATAAATGTAATTTTTTAGTTAGCATAAAATAAATAACAAAATACATATTGTATGACAGATTTTTTATTAATTTAAGGCCATAAGTGGTCCAAAATATTCTGTTAATAAAAACTAACACTTAAAAACTAAAAAAATTTAAGTGTATTTTTTAAGACTCCGGATTCCCACTTCCCTTGATTTTTTTTTTCTGTCTAGTGAAATTTTACTAAAAATGTATAAAACAGTTTTTTTTTTCAATTAAAAAGTATTTTATATTTTTGGTATACTATCAAAATCCACCCATTTTTTTAAATTTATTAATTAGTTTTATACAATTTTGAATTTTTTTTATTTATTTTTCACTATCTATGTTACCCCTAACCCTTACCCTCGATTGGTAAGCGGTTCTTGAATTTGACTGGGTTGATTTTGATCGCAAGTGGATTTTGAATGTGTCCCATATTTTTAGGTTATAAAAGTAGAGTTTGAAACTAAAATAGATTCAAGGGGGTATTACATAATATTTTACTTTATGTTAATAAAATTTATCATCTAAAACAGGGGTTGGCAGGTCAAAAAAGGAACGTTTTTTATGTATTTTAAAAAACATATTTAAAGATAATTTATTTGAATGAAAACAATTAGGCGATAGATTATTCTTTAAAGATAGCACTAAAACTTTGTTTTTGAGAATATTAATATATCAAACTAGTTGAAAACAAAAAAAATTAATGCAGCCCGCGGGGCCAGTTTGCCGGCCCCTGATCTAAAATAAAGGAGGTCAAAAAATAATTGAGAAATTTAATAAAATTAAACCATAGTAGGTTTTTTTTAAAGCTTGTTTGTTAAAAATAGTTTTTAAGTAACAACTAACTTAATAAGTGTAACTCAGCTACTGATGTTAACTTTTTACAACATACTGCCTTTAAATTACGCCAATAAAATACAAATTTTATTCTTATATAAGTTTCTATTATTTGTATAACTTTTTTTAGTTAATTAGTTTTTTTATTGTTATAAATTCAAGAAATTGCACTAAACAGTTGAAAAGGGTTAAAAAAATTTAAATTAAATTACAAATTATTTCATTACCATTTATTTGCTAAACATTTTTAGTGGTTTAGACATTTTTTGTTTACTTTTAGTATTTGGTTACTAATTTATAGTCTGTAACTCAGCTTCTAACTTCATGTTTTTATAAGCACTGTTAATCTGATAAATTGTGATTTAAGTCCTTCTGTTATAAATTCCATATTTTAAGATATTTAACATTTTGTAACAGTAATAATTTCCAGTTTTATTGTTTTATATAATTTGAATGTTACTTATACAAAGTTTTTAACAAATTTTAAAAAGAATATCAAGAAAAAATAATTATAATAAATTCAAATAAAAAAACATGTACTACAAAACCTGCCTTCTGCTGATAAAGTTTATTAAAAAATTATATTGAACTTTTGTTTTCAAATCTTTTTTTCATGTTTAAGTGGGAACTCTGTCTAGGGAGTCCAAACATTTATTTCACAAAATTTAACATAGATGTTATGTTGGACATAGAGTATGCTTTCGGTTGTAAGTGTAGGGATTAGATTTTTCAACTTGGGTTCAAAGAGATAAATCAAATTTTTCATTTTAATAAATTTTGTTATAAAACAATGTGTCACACTTAAAGTTTTTCAGTTGATTGAAAATTCTTTAAATAGTAACAAACAAATAACAAAAACTAGACAACAAGACTAAACTTAAATTTACGAACTGTATTTTAGACTACTAAAAACTTAAAATTACTAGGAAAAAAAAAACTATAAAAAGGAACATTATTTAGTATTTATCAATATTCATTTGCAATTTTCCACAACTTAGTAAACCTTTTTGAATTTTTTTTTCCTAGTTTTCAAACCTTGATGTAATTTTTAGCAAAATTCTTCAATTGATTTTTTTCTTTGCGAAATTTTCAATTAGTTTTTTCTACTTAATTTAAGTTTTTTGTTATTTTTGAATTGTTAGTAAATTAAAGTTAAACCTTGATGTCTACATGTATTTTTGTTTTAATTTTCAGAATTTATTTATAACTGAAAATCTGTAGTAGAGTATATATTGATGTATAGCAGATTTTTTAATAAAATATTTTTAAGTAAAGCATCAAATATGTAAAAAGCATGAAATATAAATTTATCATTTTATAAATAGTTAATCAAAAGTATTCTTACTTTCCTATGTTTAAATAGGCTGTCAAAATAAGTTGGACATTTTTAAAATTTAATATTTAGTTAATATCATCTATTAACTGTTAAATTTTTATACAATGGTAGAAAGTGGAACTAAAATTTAATGATTTAGTCTAGATTATTTTAGTAAACTTGAGAAAAAATATTATCCTAGACTTACTAGCAATAAATATTAATAAACTGTATATGAAAATCAAGAATATTAATCCCTAACAGAAAATCAAAACAAATTTTAATATTTAAAAAAAGTATAACTTAAGGCCTAAAGGGTTTATTTTGTCAACTAAAAGTGAACAGTTCTACAGTTTCTTTAAAGTATATAGATAGTATTTATTTAAGCTATCTTCAGCAAAGCTGAGATTTATTTATTTAATCTTTGAATAAGCACCTAAGTCAGAATTATTAAAGTCTGGATAGTTTTTATTTGAATATTACCAGCACACCTTTGTATCAGTAAAGTTGAACGTTGTTGTATACATTTGCACATCTTTCATTGTGGGTACAGACAAGTAGTTGAAAGTAAATCATTCTCAACTTAAGGTCCAAGATGTGTCAGTTTTAATGTGCAATTGTAGTTACCCTTTTTAATCAGTTAATTTCTAGTAATTTTTTCTACCCACAAACGAACACTTCAATGCGAGAATATTAAAATGCTTGGTTTTGACACAATAATGGAATGCCTTATTGTCTTACTACTAAGTCCATAGTAAGGACAAAATCAGGTTGCAGATTGTCACATTGACTGTTGTTGATGGTCGAGTGGTGCAGTATAGTGCTTGTTTAAAGTAGTAGTAATATGACATAAAATATAATGTTAGTTAAACTTAAACTTTTAGTTTTATACAATCATTTAGTTTACCTATATGTTTTTAGTTGCGAGATAGATAATAAAAAATGTGTCTGAAGCTGTACGCTTAAGTTATAAAAACTAGTTTAGCTCAGAGAGAAATTTTGAAAGAAATTCATTTATAAGTGAACAAAATATTTAAATACATTTAGTTCAATAAATATGGAATTTTATAATGCTCTCTATACTAAGCAGTCAAACTAGGCCTGTGACCTACTTATTAGTTTTAAAACAAATTGTAAAACAACTTGTTTTTGTTATACGAATTAAATTTAAAAAATGCAGCTGTTTCATTATACTTAATCAGTTGTGCTATTTAAATGTTGTTTTTATTTTAAAAGCTTTCTTTTATCTCAGTATAAATTTACAGAAGCCTTCAACTATTAAATTCTAGCTTTTGATTACAACAGGATATCTTAAACCTTAATTTTCAATTTTTATTTTTGTTATCTATAAAACTTTTAGTCAACTCTCTTGTTAGATTTGAATGTCAATAAAAGTATTTCTATTTGAAAACTTATAATTAATCAGAAAATAGTTGATTTTAAAAAATACTGTATGTTCATTATGCTAATATACTTTTTATTTTAAAAAAATTGTTTTAATAGATAATGGATATTTATTTGAAGTTGTTTAAATTGTAACTTGTTTTAGATTTTTAGTTTTTGCTCTAGGATGAGCGGAAGAAATGTCGTTTGACCCAAATAATATTAGTGGTCTTCAGGAAGATTTAATGGAAAACAATCTTTTTGGAAATAGTAATTCTTTATTAGACAACGAGGACTCCATTGACATTTCTGGTCTCATTTCAGAACCTGAATTTGGTCAGGAAAGTAGCTTTCTTGACCTTAATAACATAGAATCTGAATTTAAAGAAGACCCAGATTTAAACAGTCTATTTGGTGAAACTTTTAAACAAGAGTCAGAGTATACCAGCTACTTACCAACACACATTAAGACTGAGCCTTACTTCAATCCTCAAGTGCAAAACGATTTTGTGACTTCTTCTGTTTGTGCATCAGCGTGTTCTTCTGCAGCACCCTCACCAGTTCCGTTTCATCACTACCAAACTTTTCATTCTCCAAATTCAGTTGTGTCTCAATCGTCTGAGAGAAGTCTTTTACGCAAGCATCTGCAGTTTAATGTCCGAGCTCCAGCAAACCCAATAATGTCAAACAATCAATTTAATTCCCACCCAGATGCTATAGAATTGAATGGTTCAAATTTTGATGACCACTCAGTTGGTTTAAACTTGGTGACTGGCAAAAGAACCGTTAAGACTGAGCCACATGTAAATGGAAACTTTGAGCCAATTAAGCAGGAAAATGGCTATGAAGGACCATTGTCACTAGTTCGTCAAAAGCGTCAACAGCAAAACCACCTTGATAACGATGATACTGTTGCTAAAAAGTCCAAGATAGCAATTAAAGGATCGGATGAATATAAGCAGAAACGTGAAAGAAACAACGTTGCTGTGCGCAGAAGTCGTGATAAGGCAAAGAAAAAGGCTCAAGAAACACAGAACAAAGTTCAGTGTTTGACTGAAGAAAACCAGCATTTGAAGGATAAGGTGAACAAATTACAGCTTGAAATTGAAACACTCAGAGGCCTACTCAGCTCAGTCACTCAACAGCACCACATTCTAAAAAAGTAAAATTGACAATCGCTCTAGCTGCTGAAGACAACAGCAAAGAATGGAAAAGGTGTACGACACTGCATTCTATGTTTATTGATGATTTTGTGCTTTTACAACCATTTTTATCATTACTCAAAGTGTAAGTTGTTATTGATTAATTAAACTTGATGCTTTTCAATGTTATAGGAATAGAGGTGTTATTTAAATCCTACAATGTACTGGAGATTATGTTTAAAAACATTTCTTGTTTGAACAGATAAAATATCAAATTTATATCAACCACTTAAATCAACCATTTTGTTCTACAATTGTATAATAGAATCACAGCTTTTATTAGGTGTAGCAATCTATAATTAAGTTTTTTAAAACTGTATTACCAATACAAGTTATCGATTAATAATAATACTACTGAAATTTTTTTTATCAAGAAACTTTTGCTGTTATGGGAGTTTTATGTAGCTAATTTAGTACTTATGTACTTTAGTATATATACAATAATTTTTAGTATCATTACTATTGTAATACAAATAATGATGTTTGTTATATTTTACAAGCTTTAATTAGTGTCTCACTAAAATCCAATTATGTTTGTGGTTATGTACTGTAGCTCCTTTGATCGTTAAAATACTTTCCAATAAAACATTTGAATAAGTGTCCAGTCTTTAGTATATTTATATTATTTGTTTACTTTGAATAACAAATAAAATGTTTTTTCATTTATTTAAAAACAAAAAAAACTATATTGTTAAGTAACATTATAGTTAAATAAACTTTTTAATTACCTATATTCGTTATTTATAAGCTTAGATAGTGTTAGCTCAGTTACTTCATTTAATTCTTTGAGGGTATATTAAGTTTTTAAACCTACTAAAATGCCAAATAAAAAAATATAAATAACAAAAATATCGGTTAATTAAAATTTTTAATTATATAACTTAAAGCTTTGTAAATTACAGGGAGGTAATTTGTAGGAGCAGAAATTTTATTGTTTGTATAAATTGATAGTTATGTAAACACAAAGCTAAACATGCATACATAACTAATCTGCAGTTTGACATTAGTCAGGTGTTTTTGTAAAAAATTATATAAGGACAAATTAATTATATTTTATTAAATTGATATTATCACTAAAATGTAATATGACAAAAATTTGAAATTTGTATCATTATAACTATTTCAAAATTTAACTTATTTAATTTAGTATCATTTATAGATGTTAAAATTTCATAAAATTATGTTGCATATTAAAAAATCTAATGATAACAAAAATATCTATAAAACTTATTAAAAAAAAATTACTTTAAAAATAAATTACACTAATTGAGACACAAAAATACATACTTAAAAAAACTTAGATAATTACTAATATTACTCCCACAATTTAGAACCATCCTCAGTCGTTTTATTTTCATGAACTAAGGAATACTCATTAAATTCTTCCACAAATTCTTTAAAGACAAGCGTTTATGTTTGTAGTTCTAAAATTTAATTTATAATAATTTTTATGTTCTAATGAGAAGTGTAGAATATTAAACAATAAAAAAATTATATCATAAGAATTATATTGTCGACTTGTGTTTAAACAATAAAGTTTCTATAAATTGTGTTGAACTTATGTGTAATAGCTAAGATAAAATAGATTATAAGTAAATCTGTAAATTCAAATGCTTACTAGAAAAATATTTTTCTAATGTTTACGTCAAGGGTCATAAAATTATCTGTATCATTAAGTTAATATAATAAAATAATTTAATTTCTTTAAAACAAAAGGTAATAATATATATATTTCAAAACTGGTATAATTTATTTTAGGAATAAGCAGAATAAATATTTCTAATAAACTGCTGTACAAGAGTGTTACATAAAACATTAATGTTTAATAAATGTGGTTACAGAAAGATAAATATTTATGCGTGAACAGTGCATGGCTTATTTACGCCTAAATCGTAAATAACTTTTATCATTATCAGGTATTTATTTAACTTATTATTAACAAACCTAGTAAGCATTAACAAACTTATGTCAAATTCACCTACGAAGTATTTGTTAATATTTTACTCATATTACGTAGTTTAGGGAAGTTGCTCTATACAAGCAAAACGGATTAGAATTAAGAAAAGATTTCATCATTTTAAGGAAACTAAGTGTTGAAAGCAAAAACAAAACGTGATTAAAAAGTAAAATAAATACTCTAGTTCCTTTTAAGTATAAAAGTTTAAAAAACAAGAAGTCTTAATTTAATTTTTGATCAATAAATTAAAACTTTAGTAAAACATATAGAACATATTTTATACATGCTTGAGTTATTAGAATAAAATAACCTAATAAATTAATTGTAAAATTATGTCATACAATGTAAAATAACTTTTGTAAACAAATGGAAAAGTAAATTTTATAATGAAAATTAGCTGGCACGATAATATTGGAGCTTTTAAACGAGTTGTTATGTAACTAAAGTATTGCATTTTTTGTCGAAACAGTCTAAAGAAACTAAATTTTAATGCATAAGCATAAGAGAAAATATAAATTTAGCATACAAACTTTATTATTCTACTGCAAGTAAAAATTTTTTATTCAAAAACAATTTTTTTAAAATTATATTAGTGGAACTAAAACTATCAAAATAAAAAAAAGAGATTAAGTTATTAACTTACTTTTTTATGCGAATAAATGTAATTTTAAAATTTCATATAAAAATTATGCTTAAATGATAAAAGTTAAATGTGTTGTTACTCGAAAGTTTGTACGAAGTTATACCTAAACTTAAATTTGTTGATACATCCTACATATCTTTGGGAAATAAACTTCACAACAAGCTTGTTTCAAACAATAGTCACATGTTTGTCTTGTGACGTCACATTTAACTATCAACGAAAAGCTGTATTATGAACAATATTTAATTTTTAAATACTCTTTATCGCCACTAGTGTTGTTTCGGGTATAAAATGTGGTCAAGTTCATCCTAAAAGCTAATTTACTTCAAATATTTGTAGCTCACGTGCGATGTTCACTATACATAAAAATATTGTTTTAAAATTTTATGTTAGATTTCCATACGGTACAACTTAACTATATAAAGTTTAAACAAGAGATTGCTTGTTTTTAATTTTTATACCTTAAGACTTACTTATATTTTATAACTTTACCTTGATTCTTAATTCTTTTAACTCTATGTATTAAAAAAAAGTTTTCATATAAAACTGTATAAGAATTTAAAAATTTTTGTAGACTTATGGTTATTAACAACAAGGGGAAAATTTTAATATTATATAATTATTAGGAGAAAAAACATATAGATAAATAAAACTTACTTTTTATATTTAATAAATTACTAATTTTGGGAATATTGTGAAGAAATTGCAAATGTTGAGAGTTTAAGAAAAGCTTTTCAGATTCACATAAGTCAACTTTTTCTATCATTCTTTTATAGACAAAACTTAGCTTTGAAATTTTGTTTCTCCTTCTCAACAAAATAAATTGTGTGTAAAAGTCACATGATACATAATCTAAAAAAAAAATTGTGTATAAAGTTCTGATTAGTTGTTATTTTTTAAAACTTAACTATGATTTGAAGTTAAATAAAATAAGATGTATAAACATAAAATTAGACAAGTAGTTCAAAAGCTTTAAAAAAGCTGTTCTCGTTTTTTATTGATTAAGAACTAACAACCGTACATTTCACAAAGAATAATTACTATTGTATGCCCTTAATTATTTGGATAGGAAAAGTTTGGCCTGTAGGCCATACCGGCTAACCAAGAAAAAGTTACAGGCCCATGACGTGGTTTTTACTAAATTGCAACCACTGTAAAATAAGCAACAATATTATTGGTTATTGAACGATTAAAAAAGCGCTCAAAAAGTTTGGTCTAAAGACCTGGTGTACAAGGGAACCTTGCGGTTATCGACTCGTACACATGCTTATAAAATTTTTTACGAGCTATTACGCATAATTTTTTTATCATCTAAATATTTAAATGTTTAGTAATAGAAAAAGTCAAATAAACGAAATAAAAAAAAAACACAAATTAAGATCATTATAATAACATTTTTTTAAACATTCTAATGCCCGCGCAAAACATTTTAAAACAAATCTGACAGTTTCTTATAAAAGACTGCCCTAGCCACCCCTAGTTTATTTTGTTACTACTTATCAAAACTAAAAAAATATTTATATTTATTAACCAAAAGAAAATAATACCTGTTTTTTTAATGACTTGTTCTTAACTTATAGTGAACAACAAACTTTTTCAAGTACATTAGTGTGCACATTTACCTAAGCTTAGAATACATTTACTAAAATATATTGTAGCTTGAAATTTTTTAGTTAAAAATAACTTTAAAACGTAGAGTAACAAATATGCATAAACCTTAAACAAGGGAAATTTGTAATAAAACATAGGCTTTTTATTTTCGGAAAGAGCAAGTTAAGATTAAAGTATAACCAAATAAATTTTTCAATTAAAAAGTTGTTTCTGTGTTTTCACACGTCATTAACTACATTCCATTAAATAATACTAGCAGTTAGCATACTCTGGCTTGCGATTTACTTTTCAACTAATTATGTAATAATAAAAAAACTAAAAAGTGGTAAAACCTTAGTTTTTGTTGCTGAAAATTAAACTTAGAGCAACGTTTTTAGTCGGCGGGCCAGGTGTTAAAATTAGTCCTTTGTGGGCTGGAAAATTTCGTTTAATTTACATAAATTACTAAACTATCAATTCCTTTCGACAAAATACTAATTTTATGTGACTTTTTTTGTTACTATATCTAGTGTAAGTTTTAAAGCTCCCATAGATTATTCTTAAGACTTCTATTTTGCTTTTCATTTCAAATTACAGAACATCAAGCAAATAAAAAAATATTATACCTAGTGTAAGTTTTAAATCTCCTGTAAATTGTACCTAAAACTTTTTTTTGCACTTCATTTAAAATTCAAAAGTATCTGTTTTAAGTAAAAAAATTTGCTTTGGCGGGCCAGACTTACATGCTCGCAGGCCGCAGTTGTACCGTGTGTTAGCCGGATTCGACTTAAATTTTTTAAACACTAGTGGGCCGGTCATTTTAACTTTCCGGGCCGTACGTTGCTCATTCCTAATTTAATTAGTAATTAATTTTGCTTTATTATTGTTTACTACAGTACAATTTATAAAAATACTATTTTAAAATAACTTCGGCTTGCAGAAAAGTTTTTTCTATACAGTACGACCAATAAGAAACGTTTTCAAGAAAATTTGGCTTGCGATTTACAAACGGCTACCGACCCCTCAATCAATAGACCATATATAAAAATAAATAAGTGCAGAATATCATAAAATAAGTTTAATTTATTATGTAACAGCATAACTTTTTATTTTCAGAAACATTCATATAGTTCAAACAAACACCTTAAACAGTTTTTTTACATTATTGTAAATATCTCTTTAGTTTGTGTTTTTAGTTTAAGTATATTAACTTTTGTACTAGTTTATTTTCACTATGCTTACATTACAACTTTTTCAAAACTATATATAAGTATACAAATTTCAGTCCGTGTCTCCTTATAATTATTCTGTAAAGATGGAACTCGAGAAACAGTGTTTTACTTTTTAACAAGCTCTTAAAAGTTCTGCGAAAGTGGTACAATTTCTCAATTTAACTGAATAGAAACAATTTAATTGATCTATAAATTACCTATAGTCTATTTTGCAGGAAAAACTTGCTTAACTTGAGTTTCAGTTTAAAAGGTCCATCAACAAACTAGTAAACATTAAAACAAAAGCAATATATATATAAATGGTCGATTATAACATACCATTATAAAAACAGTTCACTTTATAATAGTAAAGAACTTAACCCTAGTTTTAAAAAATAACGTCATTCAAATTCAAAGTATTACTAATACGCTAAAATAACTAGTTTTGATCACCTGCAACATTTCTTGCATCTTTAACTAGCACAATATCATCAACTTGTAAGTTACTATCATGACCATTGCAAACAACAATCGCTTCATTTGAAATGTTAATGAACAAATATACTTTATTTTCTCTATTTTCAAAATTTATTTTACTAGCTTTAAGGCTGATATGCACAAGCTTTCCAATGAAACTAACCCTAAAAGCCGATAATTTAAAAACATAGAGATTATAAAAACTAGATAGTAATAAACAAAACAAAATTAAATTATTAAAGCATGACAAACTATTTTTAATAATATTACCGCTATATTCTTACGGTTTATAGTTAACAACATTAACATACTTTTAAAGTACTAAAAATGATATAAAACCTTTTTTGCACTTATTAACTTAAGTATAAAAAACTAAGCTAAATTTATTAATGTGACAATTAACAACAAGTAAAACATATCTACAAGTGAAATGAATGAAAGTTAGCTCAGAATTAATTAATAACTAAGAAGCTTTCGTACAAAATTCCATAATATTAATGACAAAATAAACTACTTTTTCTTTAAATTGTTAAAGTTATTCTATTTTATAATTCTAATAATTTGAAAAAATATAGATATGTGACATGTAAGCTGCCGTTGAAAATGTTTAAGATGAATAGTAATTTTATACACTTTTGTACACATCAAAGTATTTATAACTTAGAAATATGCGAACCTTTTATAACTCGTACCACAAAAAATACTTGAAGCTGAATAATGTTTTGATACAAGGTTAGGAAACTTGTACAAAACATCTACATCAGTGTTCTGTTCCAAGTTTGAGCCGGTCAAAAGCGGCCTGTTTAGCGGACTAATGACGTGATCAGTCATAGAATGCCAACTTGCACAGCGATTAACCGAAAGTTTGTACGCAAATGAGGGAACGGGAAGCAATAACGAGGATTCTTGCGATTCAGAGTCTTGCTGTGAGCAAAGTTAATTAAAAGTAAGAAAGTATAGTCTTAACAAAATGTTTTGTACAATACCGCTAATTATTTGATATTATAAAAACTTATATGTGTATAAATTCAAAATATTTAAACAAAACCAAAATAAAAACTCTAAAAAAGCTAAAAGTTTTATGATTACAAAATTACCATTAGTATTGAAATGTAAATAAGTAATAGTAAAAAACCTTTTGTACAAAAAGTAAATCATAAAAAAGTATCTTTAACAGCTTTAAGCAAATAAGATCGTACCCTTTAATCATAATAAATTGTTTGTTTATTTTAGTTATTTATACGTACTGTCGATTGGCTGTTTCTAACTTGATGCAATCCAAAACCTTCAACATTCCAAACTGAAGCAATTAGTTCAAAAAGTCTTGCGTTTCTGAAGATATATAAGCTTTCATTTAAAACTTTTATTAAGTGTAGTACTTAAAAACTTAAATGAAGAAACTTTTAATAATAATAAACGAAATTTTTGTATAGTTTTATAGTGATTTTTTTTATAACTAAATTGTTAAGTTATTTAAATTTAAAAAAACCTTTTATAATATAATTTATTTTAACTGGTAACTGTTAAATCAACTCTCAATAAAAAAACTGTTTAACTTAAGTGCTTTACCGAACTTTTAGAAAAGTTCAACACGAACTTATTCTTTGTTGTTCTTCCACTGACACGAATTCTTTCAAAATGAACTCTTTGTCCTTCTCCATGTTGCAACAAATGTTTCCACGAAGTTTCTTCTTCATCTATTTCTACTGACAGCTCGAAAAATATTCCAAATGCATCTTCACACAACAATAACCATCGCCTAAAAGTTTCAGGTGTAAGTATACAATATGTTTGCAGTACTTAGAATGTTATTTATAATATTTTGGTAGAGAGTTATACTAGTTTTACTGCTCGTCTAAGCTTAAAACTTTGCAGTTCAACTTAAATTAGTTTCGTAAAAATTTCACGACTGGTCAAAATAAACTGATTAGACAGAGAGAAGTAACCAACAAATTTGTTTATTGTTTTAATTTTTCTATTAGATTTAAAGACATTAATAATCAAAAATAAAAATTTAATTCTAAATACTACGTAAAAACATTTGAAGAATACTGAAAAAATTAAAAAAATTAACAAAAAAATTATTTGAAAATATAACTGTTTTATAAAATATGTTTATCTGTGCAAATTAAACACCTAGCTTAATAACAAAAATCACTTAAACTTTGAAAGCTGTAGGTTTTAAATTTGGAAAATAAACTAGCAATCAATGTTTTAATTACAACGTAGATTTAAGATTACATTTAATTTCAAACTAGGTACATAACTTAAGGTTTGAATTTTTAATAGGTTTTAAATATTTATAGTATGACAAATTAAAACTCTTTCTTGCCATTGACACAACTATTTTGCTATTTTAACTAGCGATTATTTGAGTTTTCAAAGTAGATAACAGAGTTAAACTTTAAGTGGAAGAAGTATCGTATAAACAACAATAGCTATTTTATAAACATTTAGTTTAGTTTGTGTTCATTTAAAAAAGTTAATAAACCTGAAATGAGTTTACGTAAAATAATCAATTTGATAAAATGTATGAGTTGATTATTTACTTAGTATAGAGTGAACAAAACATTTACACACAAAGTTATCTTAACTTTTTTTTTTCATTTTCATTAATATGAGCTATTTTTGGCAAATGAATCAAAAACATTACACTAGATCTGGAGTCTGTGATAAAGAGAAAATAAAAAAGTTCGAGGCATTTTCAACTTACACTATATATTTCGGCAAAATTAAAAGTAATTGATTTTGATTTTAAAATGAAATCAGGATCCGAATCCGGCCGGATCTTAACTTTAAAAATAGATCTGAATTCCGCTAAATCCAAGTTACAAAAACAGATCCGGAACAGGCCGTAAAAACCCGGTAGATCACTAGCTTAAAATTAAAACCAAATTTTATAAAGTTGTAGCATGACATATAATTTACATCTATTAGTAACTTCATGTTTTGATTGTATGAAAATCTACTTTAAAACTAATAACCATTATTGATAAAAAAAAATTTCTTATAAATAATTACAAAAGAACTTAGTATTTCAAAATTCTTATACTATTGAAATAGAATGTTAGCACTTATTTAAAATGAAAATTATACAAACATGCTCACAACGTTCTTTTAAAGGTGTCTTTAAATTGTATTATGAAGTAAAAAAAAGTAAGGTGTATTCAATTGAATAAAAAAAAGTGAATCTGTTAAGGAGACTAAAAAATGACAATTTTTATTCAAAAGAGTTTTGATATTTGAATTACAATACTTTGATAAACTTTAACTTTATGTAAGATTAAATAGCACTTACAACAGAAACTAAACGTTTAAAAATATATACTGTATTGAAATTTTACAAAAAGATATTAAGTAGGTAGATTTGGTATCTAAAAACAGCTCTAAAATATATATTATATTTACACTTAACAAAAATAATTACTTAAAAAATGAGCATAATAAGTTTTTAAAATTCTTAACATCATACTAGTCAATTAATATTAAACCTTATAATTATCTTAAAACTTTCAAACTAGTATAAAATTTAAATATTTGTAATGTTTTAAAAAGTATAACCATTTTTTATGACATCTCTATTAAGTTTAGTTATGTTACTTGATTTATCTGATTAGTTTATGAATGTTGGAAAATTTTATGCTGTATTTATAACTAATATAATGTGTAGCAAAAAACTATCAACTTTTTATCATTGTTCGGTTCTTTGTAAATTCTTTGAACTGTGGCTGCAATATTAACGCCATGTTTTGTTACATCACAGTTTTCTAAAGCTTCTAAGAGACTCTCACAATGTGTGACTTTATTTGTAACAGTTTCACTAACTATTTCGCCAGCCAATAAATTATTCTGTTCAAAAAAGCCTTGCTTTTTATTTATTTTAATAAAAAACCAGTAAAATAATTACCTTTTTTAGAGTGCTTTCATTCATTTTAGTATCATTTGTAATATTGCTCACACAAAGTAAAAGCGGGAACTCATGGTCTTTTAAAATCATTGTTTTCCTGTAAAAATTAAAAACTATTCGTACTGAGAACACAGTAATCATCCAAAAAACTCCCCCGAACTGTGTTATTAATTTAAGACAAAGAAAAGTCCTTAGTTAAAATAAATTTAGCACCCTTAAAAACTGTTATTATCATACTACAAAGAGTTTTTTTCATACGTATCTGTTATGAAAATCATCATTATAATTACTAATTTTTAATATCTATACACACATATAGCTTTTTTTATAGTTCTTACCAAGGTGGGTATAGAGTAAACACAGTTGAAAGCTGAAGTTTATGCTCGACTACTACATTATGCTGCAACAACAAAGTTACAAAATTATTGTGGTCTAAACCTCTTACACGATCTCCTTTTTTAATTATCTGTTTTTTTATTATAAAATTAGTTAGCAAAAAACAAATTGTATTCCTAATAATATTAGAAATGTATTGTATGTAAATAATAATATTGAAAAAAATCAGTAAACTAGACACATTTGAAACAAATTAATGGAAAGCAAATAAGAATTCGAATGTATAAATAAACTATCTTCGTAAAAGTAATTTCTTTAGAATTGTATTTTAAAACTACTGTATTAGTCACAATGAAAATAATAAACCATAACACAAACCTTGCATTCAGTAACAAGTAAGTTACCTTCTCTATGAATTGATAAAATAAGCATTTGAAGCTGTTTGCCTAATAAAAAAAAAGTTTAAAATAATAATTGTCTAAAAATTGATTTAAAGCTAACAAAGAAGTATTATAATAATAATATTCAATTATCTAAAACTTGTCAACTATTTTATATGAAATCAACAACATACTTTTTAAATTTTTGAAAAATTAGTAATTATTTTTACAAGTAATACCATATACTAACCCTGCTTTTGATGGTCCTGAAGCTTATTTATATTGTGACGAAATAGTACACAGTCAGATTTTTCTTGTCTGATTAAATCCTGAAGACGGCATGCGAAACCTCCCCTAGAAATAAATGTTTAAATCATACATAAATAACTTCTATAATTAAAGTATAAAATTGCTTTAAGGGTTTCTCAAAGTAGGTTAAGTGGCCCCCTTGGGGGCCATAAGCAGCAAAGGGACCACAGGTCATAAGTTGAAACCTACACTAGATATAATAGAGTTATAGTAAAGTCAAAAATGAAGAGCAAAAAACAAAAAAAGGTTTAATTGATATTCAAAGGTAGTTTTGAGACTCATACTAGATATTTTTGAAAAATTTCAGGAAATTCAAGGAGCCATAAGCTGTAAAAGGGGCAGCTACAAGGCCATAATTTGAAACTTACACTAGAAATTCTGGATTTGATGATAAACAGCAAAAAAAGGTCTTAGGCGTTTCCAATGGTATGTTTTTAGAAATCTTGTCGGAGGGGGCCATAGCTATTTTAATTTCTGTAAAGGGAGCGTTTTGAAAGAAAGTTTGGAAACCCTGCTTTAGATTATACTTTTTTAATTAATTCTAACTATTAGTGATATTCATAAGTGATATTATGCTTCAAAATATTGAAACAAGTTATATACAAAAAATTAAATAGACAGACTTGAAGTTTGTTTAAATTAGTTTTAATCACACTAACAATAAAAAACAACGAAATTATTATTATTAACTTAAAACAGCTTAGCGAAAAAGTAGGTATAAATATAAGAAATCGGTCTTTCTATAAACTAATCTTTAGTTATATAAATAAGTATTTAAGTTGAGACAATTTAATTAACAAGCTAAAGCGTTTATAAATGTATAAGTATATTTGGTAGCAAACTTTTCGTTTGACGTCATTTTTAACTATATGGTTTAAAAGTAGATTGATAATAGATTATAAAATAAATATTGAAGATCATTTAAACATTTTTTAGGTAAAAAGAAAACAAAAAATTTAAGTATCAAAACAGCAATAACTTTATAAAATTTTAAGTTAGTGTTGAGAAAAAAATCAAAGTTTACTTGTTACGTTACTAAACTAAATTAATAAAATAATTCTCATTTAAAAAAATCGAATTGAAATTGATGAAGCTAAATTCATCAAAAATAAATTTAAGCAAATTTAACTACTTAACTAAAGTATTGTTTATATGTACGAAACATAAAGGTATAAACAAACTTTTTAAATTTGTTTTTCTTCGTTGAGTCAGGAATGTTGTTAATTACAGACTCGGCAGACACATTTTTGTGGTTGTGAAATTTTGTTTCTTCACTATCAAACTTATCAACTAAATTTTCTATCCACAAAGAGGCGCTGGTTACAGGTTTTGAACTGTTTTCATTGTTGTTATCATCAGAGCCGCTGGTCCAATCTTCGTCAACTTTTGAGAGCAAAATTTCTTCGTCTTTATATTCCTACTTTATTTATTTGGTTTAAACGTATAAATATTGTAAGTTCGCTTTGATATACAGTTAGAAATATATATTACTGAAACGAACATAAACGAATATTGATAGTGTAACTAATTGACTTCATTGGCATCAAAAAAAAAGTATAAACGAATCATTACACTACAACATAAACATTTAATAAAACTTTTAAATTCTAAATTACAGTACAAATAAAAGAATAAATTAAAAAATAAAGTAGGTAGACTAACTTTTATTATTTTTAAAAGAAACAACTAACAGAACTAATTTCTGATTATCACATTTAAAACAAATATATGTTTTTACAAATAAAAATAGTTTAACAAAACAAACCTGTTTAATGTGTTAAATTACAAAACTATAACTTTGCTAAGATACAAAAGAATAGGTACATAAGTTTTAATTATATAATATCTTGACTTTTTTTGAGAAAAAACTATAAAAAATCTTTATTTTGTCTTAAAATGATTAACAAATTCCACAAAAATTATAGAAAGTTATAGCATTAGTCAAAGTTCTTTAGAAAACTATTTAAACTGTTTAGATTTTATAATGATAGAAGATACAAAAAACTGAATTAAAAAAACTAAAGAACAACACAAAGTAATAGCAACTCATAGATAAAATCTTCAAGATTTTCTGGTACCTCAACTAAACGAGCCAAATGATCATTGAAAATATTTAATACTTAAAAACTAATAACAACTCATTTTTTTAAAGGATTTAAAAAACATACGTGTAAACTATTTAAACATTTTTTTAAAGGTAGCTTGAAACAAGTTAGCCTAAATATTTGATAACTTAAAAAAAAAACTTTTTTTTTTAATTTCATTCACCGTTTTCTTTACAGACTGCAATTCTAGCAATGTTAAGATAAACACTACTGACAGTTTAAACTAATTTAAAAGGGAACGGGTCAGAATTGCACGGTTTACCTTTAGCAAAGAGCGTCACTTTATCACGAAATGACACTATTGCACGGCGTCATTTTGCATGATTTTTTTCATGCTTGTATAACATTTGTACTACTATGTTCAAAAATATAAAAAAAATACTATGCAAGATGTTAAATTAAAAACTAACAAACTTTTAATTTGTTACAAGTTTAAGCTTTAACTTAAACTTCTTGTTTAAATTTTACTACTTTTGGTTTTAAAACAACCTTGAACTTTAGACTAATAAGGTAAGAGTAAAATAATAAACTCATTATTTTTTTTTACTATAAAAGTTTAACGAAGATATTGTAATATTTTAACTTATAGTTTTGTAACATAAAACTACTTTTATTAACCTAGCAAAATATACAAGTTATATTTTTCTAATAAATTTGTATAACCTTATATTTATTTAAATACTAAAACTTCAAGCGTAAATTAAAAAAAAATTGGAAAAATATATATTAATAATAATTGACATACAATTTACATTTGTTTTTTTAAAGCTCTGATAACTTGATAGACTATTAAAAATATTAATTTATTTTTAAAACATATTTAGCTTAAAATTAAACTTATTATATAGACCACTAATTTTTAGATACACACTTCTGATGGATGACTCCGCAATTTAAGACTGTGCTTAAAGTATGTACAAAGCGAGAAACATTATTGTATTGAAATTATGTTAAAATTGTAATTTTTTATTATACTCAGGTATATAAAGGGTTGTACCTTTTATATTTATTAGTACTTTGTAAAGTTTAGAAAACAGAAAAACTATTTTTCAACTATAAATATAAGCTTTTTAATAGTAAGATTCTTGATAAACTAATACTAAAAAGGGTTAACTCAAATATATAAAAATTTAAATTTTTTTGATAATCATGTAAAGCTGCTAATAAGTTATAAAAACAAAAGAATATATTTTAGTCTAAAACGTTTTGTTTACATACAGGATATAAATCATTTATTTTACATGTTACATCTAACCATTATATCTGAAGTTTTTTCAAACTCATTTCTATCACATTTCATCATGAAAGAGGTCTGAAACTGAAAATTACTAAAGTTTCCAACAGGTCTTGCATTTTTTTCAACTAAGTCTTTGCCTTTAAAAAGTTTAATCTATAATTCTTACATATAACTTCAAAAAATTAAGTCAAAGTTTAAATAATAGAACTGCTATAAGTTATAGTTATATACAGAATTGTAAAAATAATATAGTATGTATAAAGTTGGATTAAATTAGTTACGAACAACATTTAGTGTCTAGTGGAAAAAATTATCTAAAATAAAAAACATCAAAATAAATACCGGCTAAAACTGATAAAACGAGCGTAGAGAGTAAAATCTCACATTAAGCTGACAATGTCTTAGACGTTTGGCTATAAACAATTTGCCTGCGTCAATTTTTCGGACTTTACCCACAAACGGTCGCTTCAATTCAGTGCAGTTGCACTTAAGCCCGCTTGATTAAAACCACGAGAGCGGTTTCTCGCAATTAAGCCTGCCTGATGAGTCCTAAAAAGGACGTAACCGGTTATAGGTTGTTTCGGATGCTGTTGTTGTTTGTCGTGCGGTGAAGTTCATTTGTTTATTATTTACTAAAATAAAAAAAATATCATACAAAAAATATGACATGAATAATAAATGAAATGTTAACAGATAATCTTTCATAACTAAATATAAATTGAAATTTGTTAGAGTTTTTTTTTACTGAAATATTTTAAAAATTATAAAGTAAAAAATAGAATAAGTTTTGCCTGGAAACTTTAATCAATTTTTGTATTAGAAAAATTTATCTTATAACTTGAATCTTAGGGAACGTTAATTAGATTTACTAAAGCAGTTTTACGAAAAAAAATTTTTGTATTGTACTGAGTTCAGTTTTAAACCAATATTCCTCAACTTCATTTAAAAATTAACGAAATAAGATGAGAATTAATATAAGGTAAAAAAAACGTATAAAACTTGATGTGAAACCATACATCTTTTTGAAAGTTTAATAGATTTGGTTAAAAATTTACAAAATAATCAAAAACTTGGGAAATAATTTAGTTATTAACCTTTATTTTAAACTCAATACGCACTATACTACACCAAAGGACTTTCAAAATTAATCCTTGCATTATTATGTACCTGGTTTCGTTTTCATTAGGCAGACATAGTCATGATGAACTGCTGTTTAAGTCTAACCAAGCAGCTGATGGCAAAAAAATCTCAGCTTTGCTGAAGATAGTCAAAACATTGCTATTAGTTACAGGGTTGCCACTTGGTTTAAAAAAATTTTTCCAGGTTTTTAAAAGTACACATTTTTTGGTCTATTTTTGGTTTAACGTTAAGTCTAAGGTAAGAAACTGTGTTATATAGTATAAAAACATTGAAAAGATAATATAAAGCTACTTTATGTATGTTTTTTAATAAAAATTTTTTTAATGATGACAAATTTTTTATGTGTATGATAGATTTTTTGAGTCAAATCGAAATTTTACTACTGAACATCTGAAAATTGTTGAAATTCAAGATTTTTCTAGGTTTTTTTGTTCAAAATTCCAGGTGTTTCCAGGTTTTTTTCAAAATTTCTTAAATTCCAGGTTTTTCCAGGTTATTTTTGCCTAAATTGTCGAATTCCAGGTTTTTGAAGGTTTTTCCAGGTTTCAAGGTAAAGTGGCAACCCTGTAGTTATTCAACCAAACGTAACCTATCAACTATAAGTTCACTTAACTGACAATTTTTTAGACCAGCGTTTTCAAAATGGGCAATATCCTCCCTTTTTTGACGATTTTAGTAAACTGAAAAGAATAAAATAGTAAAGGGGCAATAACTTACTTAAACTAGATGCTTTGGGGTTTGTAATGATAAGTGAAAAAAAAATTTAAGCATAACTAACAGGATATATAAAACTTATACTAGAATTTCGGGGTTTGTAATTAAGAGTAAAAAAAAGGTCTGAGGGATAATTTACAGAAAATTTGAAACTTACACTATATTATATTTAAACTTTACGTCAGGGGTATGTAACTAACAGTAAAAAATGGGGCGATACAAACTTTTGGCGGTGATTACTAGTGAAACAGCAAAAACTAACTTTATTTTTCTTGGATTCGTAATGAAGAGATAGTTCTTTATTTTTCTAGAAAAGGGGGAAATATGAAAATTAGTTTTGGAAACCCTGTC
Source organism: Thalia democratica (assembly GCF_965202585.1). Lineage (NCBI taxonomy): Eukaryota > Metazoa > Chordata > Thaliacea > Salpida > Salpidae > Thalia > Thalia democratica. The sequence goes on along the minus strand of NC_139166.1, from coordinate 43,652,301 downwards.
TTAGAGGTTGAGTTGGGAGCAATTTAGGTGTTTCATTTTTTTTAATTCATCTAAAAGTGCATGCTGTAATACTAATGACTTAACCCTGCTTGGTTGGACTTAACGACAGTACATTGTGACTAAGTCTGCCTGATGATGAGGACAATATCAGGTTGCAGAATGTCTCAAGGGTTGTTGTTGGTGGTTGTAAGGTGTAGTCTATTTCTTATTGTTAATAGCAGAAACATCTCAGATTTGCTGAAAATAGCAGTTATATCCACTATATGCTAAATTTACATATATAATAAAACAGTTTAAACTAAATCTATCTAAAAAAACTAGTGAATTTAAAAGCAGAGTTATTTCTAACTTTTTCCAAAGTTGAGCTTCTTAGGTATAAATTTTTGTTTGAACCTTTTCGGTGAATTATGTTTCTTTCTTGGTAAGTTATGCCAGTCCTCTTCATCACCTTTAAACAATTAATTTAGTATATCATAAATATACAACAATATTAACTTTTAAATAAAGTTATTTGTTTTTAAACAAATGTTAGTTTTACTGTTAATCCAAGTACGTGAAACTATAAAAGTGTTTGAAAAAATATGAGTGTCAATGAAATAATTATTAAAAAAAAACTGATTATATACATTTGATTGCTATTAAAAATACTGAAAAATTTAATGATCATATCAAAAAAAATCTGAATGATTTTAAAAAAAGATTTAGTTAGAAATTCACAATTAAAAAAAGTCTTATTCTAATTCTATAGTATTTTATTTCTAATATATATTTTAAACTATTTCTTGATTTAGTAAAACTTCCTTTACTTTATCAAATTGCATTTTATTTTTGAAACAAAGTGATAGCTCTAGTTTCATCTTATGCACTTCAAGTAGTAAATTTGAAAACTAATGATTTAAATTTCGTAAGTCATTGAAAATTATAAAAACAATCATAGTATGAGTCAGGGGTGACATGTGCACCAAATAAAAGTATCAGGTATAATTTAAAACTAATTCAAATAAATTCATTTTAAAATTTTGAATTTGAATTCCAAGTATGTTGTAAATCAAAACTAAATAAAAGCTTAAAACTTTATAGTCAAAAATTAAGAATGATGTTTGTAAGGTATATTGGAGATAAATAGGACAAAGGGTGTTGAAGAGTATATTGTGATCTGTAAGCAAATGCTTAATGTTATTGCAGTAAATCATCTATTTTAATTGAGACATAATAGTTACTTACCATAAACTAAAACAAGTGAAGATTAAATGAAATGAACACTACATGAAACAAAAGCAAGACTAAAACTAGAAATGATAACAAAACAACTAAATACAAATGGCCGGTAAGAAAACTAACAAGAATAACTGTTTCTAACAACTATTATATATTTACAATATCAGAAAACTAAAACCGTTCATTTAAAAAAATTTAAACTATTGATTTTAAGTAAAAAACATACAACTGATCACAACTGCTCTGCGAAATTTAAACTAAAACACTGTTATATACACATTTCAAAGAATGTTAACTTACTATATTAAAACGTTTCGCTTATTAGTAGAACTATTTTTTTGAAAAAAATTCAAAGTGTTGTTTATTTTATCAACTATTTTAAATTAAATAACATACTTAAAACTACTTTACACTCTTTTAAAACTATAGCATTGAGTATGCAATCTCGGCACATATTGAAAACCTAAATTATAAATGAATCAAAAATCAAAACGTTGCCCTGGTAAGAATTATTAAAATCTGATTGATAAGCCTTAATCTTACTAGTTATCTTAACCTAAATTTCACTATGTATTTTTCTAAGGAAGGCCTGGTGCATAAAGCATCAAGTCCGAAATACATTAAAAGTATTGTCTGTTTTATACAAGGTATGTAAAATTTTAGATAGGAGTTTATAAAAACATTCAATATAACACAAATATTATAAAGCTTACAAAAAATAACTAAAAAACAAACTTGAAATATCTAAAATTTCAACTGGTTGATTTAAAGTCATACTTGTGTCTGTTTCTTCATTGTCACTAGAGCTCCAGCTTATATCAGCATCATCACAAAATACTTTATTAATACTTTCATTTTTCTGATACTTCAACCCTAAAAAAGTTAAGGGGTACTAAGTAAACTACGTATGCTTGAAGTTTTTGAAAAGTTAATGTTTACTGCATAAAATTTACAACTCAAAAACCCAAAATATTTTTTTGTATACCAGGTCATTAGACCAAACTTTTTGAGCGCTTTTTTTATCGGTTAATAAACAACATATAATTATACAATAAAAACAATTTAATCTTTTACTTCTTTAATATCCTTTGAGTTATAAACTAACAATATTTTACATATGTGTTTCCTGTTATCATATATGTTACGATTATTATTTAAAAGACAGTGGAAATTTGGAAAGTTCCTAGGTTAATTTGAGGGATATTTTACTAAAAGACATGTTTAAAGAACAAATATTTTACAATATGGCTAGTCTTGTTATATGTTTTAGAAACATACTGATAGTAAGTTTATATCTAAGAATAGCTCTTAATGATCATTTTTACTATGTTTTAATGAGATATATCCAGTCTCAATTGTAGTACTCAGTATTAAGTTTTTATTAAATATTTAGACTAAAAGTATAAATTTTATTTGATAAACAGTTTTTTTTTTGTAAGTAAATTCATTATACTTTCAAAATAACCAATGATTAAAGATAAAGTTGATAGTAAACTAGTTAATCTTTATATTTGTATAAAAAAAGTTAATATAATGTAGAGTTATGTAGCTCATTGTGTTGTATTTAAGTCTTATTACTTTAACAGACTGTTCACTGTTTATAAACAACTTGAACAAACTAAATGAAAGGATATTCTTTAAATAGAAAACAGTTTAAGTGTATTTATTGTTTTTCTTTTTCATAGTTAATCTTGTTACTGATGAATTTGTAGGTTTAGATATATAATTACAGGGTAGGTCCTAAAAATTCACAAATGGTCATTTTTGTATGTAGTTACTTTTGCAAGAAAACTCTTTTGCACACGTTGAACCTTATTATTCTAACTTTTTTTTTGTTTTTTACTATCACTGTTACCCCTAAACCTTAGGTAATTTTTTATTTAATTATTTTCTATATATATTTTTTTACTCTCGTGCAAAAGTGACCCCATGCGTAAGAGTCATCCTCAGTGCAAAAGTGTCTTCGAGCATATTTTATCTGTCTCCATATTTACAGTTGTAAAATTTTGAGTGCTCAAAATAGGTAAAAAGACTTTTTATTTTTCTAGAAGCACATAGATTTTATTTTTACAATATGATCTGTTTTTCTATAACTAATAAGAAGTGAGTATGAATGAGTTTATAATGTTAACCTTTTTTTTACCATTTATGTAATACTTACTATGTATGACTATTATTCTTGACTAAAGTTTATAAAAGTATATACATTATTTTTTAAGTAAACGTTTTTTTTTCTTTTTTTTTCTAAAACCTTAAGGTTCACAGGTTAAAAATATGGTTTTTTATATAGCTCAAAATACTTTTTCTTAAATGCTGTGTAGCTTGATGAATAAAAGACCTTTCTATATGCAAGCCCTTTGACCATATCTTTAAGCGTCAACTTCTTTTTTTATGTTTGAAAAAATATTTAGATATAAAACTTTTAATATTACATACTACACTAAATTTATGCAACCAAGCATTAACTAAGTTAAAAAAAAGTCATTTTTAAGAAATACAATTTGCTTTCATTATTATTAATAGATTGTACAAGAAAAATTTTATGGTGTTTCACTTTCTTAAAGATAAATTTTATATTAAATGATATAAAAAATGATTTGAAAAGCGGAGTTATGTAAAGCAGACATTGACTTTTTTAGTAACTAGTAAATTAAAACAATTTTTATACATACATAATTGGATAGAACTTAACTTCTTGTTTTAATTTTTTTTCTGCTTCAAGAAGATCAGAAACTATGTAAGAAATTTTGCTACTTATCTAATCAAAACTTATTCAAAATTCATCATTTACTTGTCAAAAAAAAATTATCAAAAATCATCTATTTTTACCTGATCCATTTATTTATAACTAACTTTTTTTTAATATTTTTTTTAATATGGTATAGCATTTATTGGAAAACTTAATAAGTTGTTTAAAAATTATCTTTTTTAGTTATTCTATCAAAAAAACTCATACAGGCTAAAAACATTGCTTCCAAAAAAAAAAGTTTTATATAAAAAAACAGAGTTTTCTTTAAATTTAACCTTTTTATTGTATACGCTCTAGTCTGGGAAAAAATCTTATCAGGTTTCCTTATGATACTTTGATCCATATGACCCTTAATGTACCCTTAAACTATCCTTAAGACACCAATAATTTTCAAACAAAACAATAAACAAATTCAAAAAAAAGTAATCAAAAATTTTTTAAGTTTTCAAGCATTTTATCTATTTTATCAGAATTAAGTAAATTATACAAGTATTTTAGTATTTAAAATATGTGAAATTTTTATGTTAAATTTTTAGTAAAAAGTTTAAACTTAGTGTTGTAATATTAACTAGTATTTTATTTTAAATTACAATTTAAAAAAACTTTCAAAAATAAATTCTAATTTAATTAATTATTATTGTAATTAACACATTTAACAAAATATGTTTTATATGAGTCTTTTTTTTACAAAGAATGTAATAAACTTGTGAAGAAGTACAAATCAACTTATTTTGAATTTGAATGTACTAAAATTTTCAAATGTAGAAAATTTATTTTATTTTTATTTATCAACTTTTGTTAAACAGTTAAATTTTGTTTAAATATTTTCGTAATTAAAATAAGTTTAGATAAATAAAATAACAGAAGTTAACCCAAGGTTTAAGTTGTTTTGTAAAATAAAAAACATAAATCTTAATACACCTTAAATTTATATTATCAAAATGTAACTAAAAGTAACAAACGTTTATTTTTTGAAGCAGAAAGACTTTTCAAATTATCAGACTTTTTCATTGAATTTTTTACATAAGAAAATATAGCAGCTTTTTTCTTCTCATTCTTTATAAAACTTTCTTCGGTCACCTTAGCTATTTTTTTAGAAGTATAAAAGTGAAACTTTTCAGAAATCTTTTTACCAGACATAGATTATTTGTTTCACTATCTGTATTTTATTCACTGCATGTAGACTGATTAAATTTTTAAGTAGAAAAATATTTATTCAACTAACTATATTCAAGTTTTAAATAAAATTAACCTTATTAACTTTTATCTTTAGTAACTAAGAAAAAGTATGTTGCTAGTACATAGACTTTCACCAGCACCAGCAGTAAAGAGTTGTCTGAAACTTTATAAAAGATTCAGTTAAAAATAATTTTATTATAAACAAGTCTTATAATATAGTTACAAAAGAGATATGACCTAAAAAGTTAAAAAAATTACACCAAAATTTAAAAAGTTGATCTTTTATGTATTTAAATTAAAACAAATTTGGTAGTAGCATTATTATATGGTATAAACATTTTTAAATATTAGTAAAAAGTAGCTTTTTTTATGAATTTTTTATATGAATTTATTCTTTCAAGAATTTATTTTACAAACTAAGTTTTGGTCAAAGACCTTGTCAGTGCTTAAATAAATCTGAAAATATATGTAACAATCATGGAAAATAGCATTTAAACAATAAAACTAAAATAAAAACAATTTTTTTACTTAAAAAACTAAACAAATTAAATCTTTATACTAAAATTGAATTTGACATAAAGTTTAAATTTTAGTTAATTATAAAATTAATATAACAACAATAATAATAAAAGCTGTATGTACCTTTCTTTTTTTCTTGAGTAAAATTTTTTTTAAATTTTAGTTCTATTATTTAAATGCTATTTTCCATGACTGTTACATATCTTTTCAGATTTATTCTCTGATGTGGTCTTTGACTGAATCTTAGTTTGTAAAATAAATTCTTGGAAGAATAAATCTCCAGTAGTTGAGATCTCTTTATTTGTTTTCTTAAAATCAAAACATATAATTAAATTTAAATGTTAACAGAGAAACAAAAAGTATTTTTCAAGACCTAAAAAATCTTAACAAGATATATATTTTTACTTGAATTAAAAGCATAAATGTTCAACTAACCAAAATCATTAGCAATAAAAACAAAAATAACTGAACTGTATTGAATATAGACTATATATTCCAATCGCTGATAGTAAAACTAAATTTTTAAATATTTTAATCTTTTTCAGAATTCTACTTAAACTTAAACATTTTTTCACAATGTTTTCAAACAATTTTTTTAAGCTTATGAGTATAAGAAATGGGTTACAGATAATACTCTTATAATTCTAGCATATGAGTGATTTGTAAGCCTTTCAATATTTTACATAAATCTATAACAACTTGAATATAAAAAGTAATGATTGAAATTTTAATTTAAAAATTTAAACTAGGTTAATATACTATCAACAAAATACTAATTTATAACAAATTTAAAAATCTATAGAACAAGTAAAAATTTGACTGTTAAATAATGAATGACTACTGATTGGATTTAGTTCTCCTTAGCTTGTTGATTAAGCTTATAAAATTTCTATAATAACTTTATCATAGTTTCTTTAGGAAAACTTAAAGTGCAGTTCTAAACGATAACCTCATTTATGACTAAATTACTGTTAATACAGTTATGAAAGTTTGTAAATATGCTATAGATTGCCTTTTTAAAACAACTTTCTGGTTTTAACCTGTGAGTTATTGACAACAGGGATAATTAAAAAAAATATTAATTGTGTGGTCTGGTTGAGTAGGGGTCCTAATAATAGAAGAAAGAAAAAAAAATGTTAACGCTCACAATTAAGGTCAACGAAATGGTGTGGAGAAAGACCTTTTGGTCATCAAGCTGTGCAGTGCCAACCATTTACTTGTAACTAATACTTTGAGCTAACTTTAAAACAATAATGAAAAAATAAAAACAAAAGTTAAAATAAAAAACTTCAAAAGTAATTATATATAAATTTATTTAAAAAAATTTAAGTTTAAAAATAGTAAGTATCTTTTTTTTAAATCATTACTGCCAATATTGACCATGGAAACCATAGTGTACCATGGGCTCCACACCGTCTCTTCCCCTAGATGTTGATTTTTATGATTATTTACATTCACATTTTTCTTGTTGCCCTTTCTACTAGAGCAACCACAAAAATGCAATAAATAACTCAAAATTAAATAAGAGGGGAGAATTGGTAACCTCACTCTACATAAAGTATTTAGTATAATCATATTACTGTAAGAGCACCATGTATTTTTAAATAGTGTCTATAAATTTCTAGTATACATGTTTGTAGGTAGGTAATTTTTTTAAGTATTTGTTTAACTGTTTTATTCAGTTGTCAACAATTCAAGTTTAATCAACTAAATCTAGCGCTAGTCATTGATTAAACTTGTTTAAACTACATAAAATAAAATAAAATAAATCTTAATACATGCTAAACTTACAAAATAAAAATAACAAAACTTAACAAATATTCTGAAAAAAAGAAATAATAAAAAACTCATTTTAAATGAGTTATTTAGCCTTGAAAACTTGGTAATTACCTAGGATGATGTCGCACCAATATCAAACTCAAATTTTGTATTATTTGTTGTCTTTTTTAACAATTATTTTTAGCTGTAAATAAATGTCATACAAATAAATAAATAGAATAAAACTTAGTTATCAATTGCTAATAATTCTTAAATATTTAATCACTTTTATTTGACAGTATAAAACAACTATATCAATGTCATACTTTCTATTAATTACAATATTGTAAAATAAAAACGATTAAACATTTAAGTTTTATTAGTTTATGATATATAAATTTAATTTCTTTTTTTACTTATATAGGATAGTATAAAACAAAGTATCTTTTTAGACTATACAAACTAGGCTTAAAACATTGATTTTTAGCCTAAAATTATGGTCAAAAAAGATATAAAATTTAATTAAATTTTAACTTGATATTGGTGCAACATCATGCTAGGAAATTACCAAAAACTCTCTGAATTGAATGTAGCAAGATCAAACTGTGGTCGATACACACCCAAAAATTAGAAAAAACACCAAAAATAAAATATAAAAATTTGGTCACAACTTTATCTAAAAACAGTTAGTTTTTATCTTTTTTTTTTGGTAGAAAAACATCAGACTTATTTTTCTCTCTAAAACGATAAACAATTTTAGAAGGTCAAGCAAGCAATGTTATACAAAAAGTTCAAAATTATCCTGAAAATCTAAAAATACTTAAATCATTCTGTTTTTCAAAAAGTATCAAAAAATGTAATACTAAAGTGATTGGCCTGTACTTATCTAAAACTTAAAACTTTTTTGATCAGTAGGAAGGTGTTGTTAGTCCTATTATATTCTTCATGACTTGTATTTATTAATTGGTACAATTTAGTCCTGGACATGACGTTAAACTATTCCGGTGCATGACTCGATAACCGAAAGGTTTTTTTCGTGCACCAGGTCATTGGACCAAACTTTTTGAGTGTTTTTTGTAGTTCAATAAACAATATATGTTATAACCTGAAAACATGTTTTCATTTCTCAATACTGTAATATCTTAACTTTGAATTTCGTTGCATATGCGGGAGATTCCCTTGAACGTTAGTAGAACTTACTTGGTAATTTTTCAAATTTAAAGTTCAAAACAATTTTAGAAAGTAGTGGACTTAACAGCTTTTCTTTACAGTAACCTCTCGCTTATTTACGCACATTGTGTCCACAGAAAAAGTGCGTAAAGATATGAGAGATCGTAAAGAAACGAGAAGTACCAAATATACTCACTATAATGGCTGTTTTTTAATATTGCTTCTAGTTAAAAGCAGACTGGGCACTTTCCTACTTTTAACTATTTGTTTACTTCATTTATAAATATGAAAACAACAGATAAAACTATACATATATTAAAAAAAAGGATTTGAATTTCTATAAAATAATAATAATACGAGTAGAAACAATTTTACTATTTTAATAATAAGTAGAAATTATCTTTATCTTTATATATATGTGACATTTATATTCTATTCTACTTAAGAAATTCAATTTATTATTAAGCAATTCTTTACAATTATAAAATTATGTTTATTAATATATAGGGCAAGACTGCTGTATTATTTTTTTGTGTTTCAAACTCTCATTATTTCATTATGCTTTCATTATTAAACACAGACATGTTTATTTCAGAATTTTGATTTAATCTCTTATTTTTAACAAAATTTGTGATATACTGAGGTATAACTAAATGTTTATGAATTAGTCAAGGAACATAAATTTACAAAGTCTAAAGATATAGAGAGGTGTGTTAGCATTCAAAAACATATTTTAATTTAAAAATATACATTAAACCTAATTTGTGCAATATTAAAAAAATTAAAATTTCTATTTTCTGAAGTTTATAGAATTCTAAAATGCGTAACTAAACGAGAGTGCGTAACGTCACGAGTGCGTAAAGATCCGAGAGGTTACTGTACTTGAATAATCTTTGTATGTCTATTCATCTGCATGTTAATGTCTGTTATCTAATTATACAATTACGATTACAACTTAGTTGTAAATATCCATTTACGACTAGTATACAAAACTCAAAACAAAAACTCAAATGTATAAAATATTTATTACTAAACTGTAATAACACGATTTTAATAGGGGAAGCTTGAGAAAATCGCAAATAATTTACGTAAAAGAAGCAAATTTTATTTCCCGAGTCAGTAAAAAAAGTTTTTTGTTGTTTTTAATTTCAATCATTAAAACTATAATTTTATAAATTATTTGGTTCTATTTGGGTGAGGTGGGTTAAGCAAAAGGGTGTAAACAAAATAATAAATTACAAAATAAAACTTTAATTTTTTTTGTTGACTTTGCAAATATGCAAAAGATTCGCTGTTTTTTTGCAAACAATTGCGAGTTTTCCAAGCTACTCTTAAAAGTACACAGTTTAATAAAATCAAAAAAAAAAAGTAGAGAAAAATGTGTCTATTCCTAGTGTCATGACTCAGTTAATAAACATAAGTTGAAGTCTTTATTTTTGTTATTACTATACATAAAACAACAGTCTTTTGACAGAAATAAAAAATGCTTCAGAGAGCTGTACAAAATGTTTATTTAGTTTTTACTTCACTAATAATATTAATTATCAATAGCTCATTTAACAAAGAATTTATAAAATAAAGAAAAGTATAAACGTTATAGCTAAAAGAGTTGATTAAAACTTTCAAATTAATTGATTTACTTTATCGAGTAAGTTACAATAAATCTCAGAGTTTATTAAAAATATATCGTTATTAAACGACAAAAAACGCTCAAAAAGTTTGTTCAAAGGACCTGGTGAACAAAAAAATCCTTTCGGTTATCGAGTCATACACCAGAACAGTTTAACGTCATGTCCAGGACATAATAAAGAATTATTAGCACTTTATACTTATTAAAAGTTGTTTTAAATTTTTATATGATAACAAAAAAATTTGGTTGATCTAATGAATTAATTAAAATGGCTTCTCTATTGGCAAACATTATGTAATCAATGTAGGTCCTTTATTGTAGGCATTGGGTTAGCAATGTAAAGCCCGCCATACAAAAGTTTTTTCCCGCCCTGTACTTTTTAACTAATAAACCATTTGTAAAAAGCTATAAATTAATCTTTTTTAAACCAATAATGTTTCAAATGTTTAAACATTTATAATTGGTTATTAAACATCACAAAAAAGCGCTCAAAAAGTATGATCTCATGGCCTGGTATACAAAAAAAACCTAAACATAATAGAAATATTGCTACAAAGGATTACTTTTAATATTAAAAATCTTAAAAATAACGCAACCTGCAAAGACTTTTTTACAAAACTCGGTTCATAAAACAGTTTCTAATAGAGACTTTCTGTAGTAAATCTGATGTTGCTGACTAGTAAAACTAATCATTCCGAATGTAGATTATATTTTACTTAACTTATTAAAAACACGTTTAGTATGTTTAAATATTTAAACACAATTTTTTCTGTTGCAACTTTATAAGTTATTCTATTGATTGTTTTAGATGTTATCAATGTATATTTATTTAAATAATTTAATTGTATACGTAAAAATATGTTTTTAGTTTATGTAAACTACTCATATTTTTTAATGTGTATAGGCAAAACTGTACACATTCACATACAGTACATACTGCATACACATAATAAATTACAAATAGACCTTTATCATATTAGCTAACTAAAACACTAAAATTAAAATATGTCACTTCACAAGTCACATACTTTCGCAATTTCTAATCGTTTTTTTTGGGATGTTTGACTGTTTAGTTGTTTGCTTGAAATTTTAACAGGTTAATGCTTGCAATAGAGTTATCAGGTTACATCATTGACTCGTCACTTTCACAGCTAGAAAATAATATTTATTATTGATAAGTGCATAAAAGAGTTGCATGAATGGCTTAAAGCAAATTGTCAAAATCTATTTGAGTATGACAGCTTAGCTTAAACAACTTCAAGCTTTTATTCAGTACTCAGATTTTTAATTTTAGATTTCGGGTAATTTGGTGTACAAAAAACATAAAACAAGTTTAAGTGTAGCTAGATAATAAATATAGCTAGAAAAAGTAAAAAGTAAATAATTTCTTAAGTAATTAATAAAAAATAACTATGGTCATACCGTAAAATCAAAATGAGTTTAAAGATAGTTTATTGAACGATAAAAAAAAAATCAAAAAATTAGATCCTACGACCTGGTGCACGAAGAACCTTTCGGTTATAAAGTGCATTAAAAAGACTATCTAATCACGAACTAAGCATAACTACAAGTATAAAAAAAGACAATAATAACAAATACTTTGAATTCAAGAGTAGATCAAAAATGAAAGGGCAAGAAAAGTATAAAGAATTGATAGCTTAAAGTAGGGGTTGGTATAACTTGCGGTTCGCGATTATATTTTTATTATAGGTTGGATGCGGCCTTTTAAATTTAAAACGTGCGGTCAGCAAAAGTCAATCTTACACTAGATATTCTTGGATTTGAAATTAAGAGAAAAAAAAGGTCTCATTCTGGTACAACTCACGAGATAATCAAAACTTAAACTATATATTTAGAATTCGTAATGTTAAATCTAAAACTTATACTGCGGCCCGCGAATATTATTGTTTTTGAAATTTTACCTACGTCCACCAAATGCCTGCCGACCCCTGGTTTAGACTTTAGAGCCACTTAATTGAGGCAGGGGTCGACTAGCTGGGTTAAGGACAAAGGTTAAGCCTAAAATTTTATTATATTAAAATAAGTTCAATTAAGATCTTTTTTGAAATTGTTTTCAAAGTAGCTGTTTAATTGATTTTAATACAAAAGTACGCTATTGTCTCATAATTGTTTCATTAAGAATTTGAACAATTATATATTTTTTCAAATATGAATATTAATCGTAAATGTGCTACCCCATCTACTTCTTACTGTACCTAGTGCTGAGCTGAGCATTGAGATTGTCAAAATTTTTTTTAAAGAATCTCACAAGTGTTTTTTGATTTTTAGATATTTAACAAATAAAAATTTAAAATCTTTTACTTCTATAAATAATAACTTGGTAGAAAGGTAAACTAACACATGCATTTTTTATAAATTTTGAATCCGTTTAAATTTGCAAGTTGAGAGCCAAAAAGTTTACAAAGTTTTTATAGTTTTTTTAAAAGTTAAATATAAATAAACTTAAAGTTAAAGTTTTTGTTATTTAAACTATGAAAAATTAGATTAATATATTTGAAGCAATAGTAAGTAGTATAAAATAATAATTTTTCTAAAACTTTAAATAAAAACTTAAATTTTCAGTTGTTTTAAAAATATAAATATACACAACTGTTTACTACATTCAAGACCTGTAATTTTTAAAACAGTTTTATGTTTTGAAGGCTGAATATCTTAAAAATAAACATAAGAATACTGAGTACAAAGTAAACATAAAATACATAAGAGTAGTAATTGTTATTACTAATTTACTAACACATTTAACAATTATCAGGAATTAAATTTAAAAAATTATGTCAGGTTTTATTGATAACTGTTCATGTAGTTGTTTTCGCTATTGTTGTGAAAACTTAGAGTTAGGTGAAAAAAGAAATACAATTGCCTCTGTGGTTTCTGGAGCTCTAGTAAGTCATTTTTAATTGTATTGTAATTATTTACATTATTTTACTTAATTAATTATCATTTAAGAGAGGAATTTAACTAGTATTTACCATGAAAAATAACATGGTTTTATTTTAAAAGCAGTTAGGTATCTAATTTTTTTATATGTTATACTATTTATCTTTTTACAGTTTTGCCACACACTCATTCTACTCAGGAAAACTCTTGGTATTTAAAACTTTGTATTTTAACTCAGGCTGAGTTAGGCTAGTTTTGATACATTTTCAATATCTTAGACCAGTTTTTTACCTATAAATTTTATTTAGATCTTTTGTTGTTGTTTTGGTATTTAAGTTTAGCAAGAAGGTAAATTTTTTTGTATCTGATATTCTGATGTTAGTAAAACATTTCATCAAATTATTTCAATTATTTAAAATTACTTTTTAGCTTTAAAACTTTACACGTATGTTTTTCAGAGTTTTAGCAAAAACATTTTTTTACTAATAATAAAATTAGATTTTTAATGAAAGCTTGAAGTACAGACTACAAGCCAGTTTTTATAGAATTTAAAAATCTTATTGAACTTTTGCGAAATTGTAATTTTTATAAAAATTTACAGATACAAACATATGAACTTCAAATTTTTTGTGGTCAATATTCTCGGAAGTTTAAAAAAAACACTAAAAATCTATCTTATCCTTCATTTTTAAAGCTGGAGACCTTAAACTTTCAGGAAACATTCCTTCTATAGTTTAAAAGACTTTAAATATTAAAATTTTAAAATATTAAAAAAAAAAAAATTTATTAAAAATAAAGAGTGGTTTTTTTTAATAAAAGTTTTATTTTTCAAAATGCAAAAAGTTCCTGCATTCAATCTTTTTAAAATTTAATAATACACTTTCTGTGAAAATTGAAGAAGATTGCTTAAAAAACAGTTTTTTTTATGTTATTTTATTATAAAAATGTTATTTTTATTTTTTTAAAATTCAATACGACAGAATTTTCAAATATGACAGAGTTTTCTAAATATATCAATGAACACTTCCTGAAATTTTGAGGTAGTTATCTCAAAAAACATAAAAGAAGATAGATTTTTAGTGAAATAATCTACTTTTGCTGTTTTAGTTTGCACCTCCCATAAGGATCCTATTTGCTGCCTCTAACTTAGACCGGCTATAACTCAAAAGTTATTTTGAAGTTTTATAATCTGTAAAAAGCATCTTGTAGCTTAGTAAAAACTATATAAAATAGTATCAAGTTATCAAAAAAGTGTCAACTCCCCATGCCCTTAATACATTTTTTTACGTTAAAACTTATTTTGTACTAAAAATAAATCCTAAAGCATGTAACTTTAAAAATCTAAAAAAAAAATTGACAAAAACATTTGGCAGCCCTGCTTAACTTAATTTCCTTATCCATTGTTGCCACTTGAAGAAAACAGTAAAGTAGTGGTCAGAAAGTTTTGAAATGGGAAGAACAGAATTCATCTGTCATACTTTCACATATTAACAGACAATGTATATAGCTTTGACAAAAATTATTTAACAATTCTATTTTATGTTGTAAGGAAACAAATTCAATAAAATCAAAATTGATAAACATCTAATTAAGTAAAACAAAGTAGAACATTAACTCAAACTAATATAATATTTAGCAATCATAATATTTTATATAATCAGCAAGCAAAAGTTTCTAGCAAATAGTCATTTAAATTTTTAATAATTACTATTGTTAGCAAAATTCTTGTCATAGTTGGGATTATGGTTTAAGATTTTTAGCTGCAACTGTGTTTATCTTAATGAAATTTTGTTAATGTTAGGGAATAATTGTTATTAAAAATATTTTTATCTTATAAATTTATTTAAACAAAAATATTAAAAGGGAGGCTATTTTACTTGGTGTTTGGTAATTTTTTAAATTACCTTGAAAAGCTTTAAATTTTCTACAAAATTTATGTGGACAATAATTAAAATTTAATTATATAAGTTATACATATTATATTAAATAAAAAGTAGTTTTATTACTTACAACTATATTATTATAAAACATACAAACTAGCATTACAACATATTTTTATAACTTTGTACTATTACGTTTTTTCACCTTTAATTATTTCTTACTAAAAAAAAACAAAAAACTACTTGATGAAAGTTAAAAACCTGGATTTGTTTTAAAATATCAGTAACCACTAAATTGAGTAGCAGAGTTAATTATCTGTTTAGGTTTATTTTATCTGCTGTACACCTTAATTACTAGTTTTTAATTATTTATTAAAGTATAATATAGAGATATGTTAAACATGAAAATTTATAACAGTTAGCTTTTAACAAAGCAACTATTCAGATAACGAGAACTGTCTATATATTATCAACTAAGTTTATATTGCAAATTTTAACATTACTTTAAAGTTTAAAAAAATCTTTGTTTATACTTGTTGTCTTACCCTCCTTATAGTCTTATCCAGAGTTAAGTAAAATAATGATTAATTAATTGGTTGTATTCTGAATTTTGTTACTGTTTTTAAATATAAAATTGTTTTTCCATTAATTAAAAATTAAACTGTTATTTTTAAATATGAACAAAGTTATAAATTTTCTGCTGCAATTTTAATCGAAGTAAATTATTATAAGGTTAAATTTTTTATTGTTAAAACTTATGTAAAAACTAATTTAAAAGTTATCAGTCATGCTTAAAAATATTATTTTATTAAGTATATATATTCAAAAATAGAATCAACAATTGAGACTTTATTTCTTATAATAGTAAATTAAATTAAGTTTGCTGCTGGATGGTGGGTTATCATCAATGCTGCTATTGTATATGATCCTACTCAACTTCCAAATTATGTTCATGCATGTGGATCAGTTGCTACTGTTGCCTTCTTCATGTATGTTACTTCAAGCTTAGTTTTATA
This sequence comes from Thalia democratica, assembly GCF_965202585.1. Taxonomy (NCBI): domain Eukaryota; kingdom Metazoa; phylum Chordata; class Thaliacea; order Salpida; family Salpidae; genus Thalia; species Thalia democratica. Next base: position 43,636,284 of record NC_139166.1, on the reverse strand, counting down.
ATATAAATCTTGTTTTATTTTTATTAAGATAACTGAAAAACTATCTATATTTTGTTTTAAATTATCAACTTATATTTATTAAGTTAAGTACCCAAACAAGATTTTAAAAACTTTTCTAACTCATAAAATCAGCAAATTTTTTGTTTAATAGTAATATATAGGAATATAAAAACTTCGTAAGTTTACTTATTGAAACATTGGTTTGCTATATAAACTTTTTTTAAATTTTTACATTACTCAGTTATTAAGTAAATAAAATAAATATATTTTGGTTTAATAACTGCTATATTGAAACAAAGGTGTTTCAGCTTATAAATTTTCAGAATACATATTGTGAATGTCTATAAAAATCATATTAAGATTTTTTGTAAACACTTTAATGTATTGAGTATACAGCAAATATTAAGTATAACGTTAAGAAAAGTATGTTATAAAGAAAAATATATGTACATTTAAACAAACTAATTATAACAAGTTTTAGTTTAAATATGTTTCGAACCTATTAAGAAAATTTTATTTTTGACTTTTTTTGATGTATTTGTAACAAAACTAAAGAGTTATTCATGAAAAATAGATAATATAAATGAACTATTACTATGATTTGTATATACAGTTTTAAATAAGTTGAAATTATAAGCTTTTTTGACATTAGTTTGTACACAACTACGTTTGCTATAAGTTGATGGAGCCTTTTGCTTTCAAAACCTAACTTAAAGACTAATACTTTGCTAATGTAGAGTCATTTAAATTGAGAAAAGCTTATCTTAAACAAGTTTGGTATTAATATATTGAAAAATTATTATTAAATTGTGAAATTTGTAATTTAATTAATTAATAATTTTTACAATAATAAATAGGGTTAATGCAGTAGCAAATGGACAGATTAGAGGAGACCTATATACTGATGGTTGTCTTGGAACAGCTGGTTAGTCATTAGCTGTTTTTTAGATTTATAGGTTAAACAACAAATTCTTTTTTTATGTACTAAAAACTATCTTTTACAGCTAATAACATGTTATAACATAACTTTAGGTGCAAGAATTTGGCTTCTTTTTGCTTTTGTCCTTTGTTTTGGTGCCTTGATCGCTTCAATGTGGATACTTTTTGGAAATTATGTTGTTCATGGTCGGTTACATTTTCTGATATAAGTAATATACTATAATAATGTTTTCAAGTACACATTTTATTCAACTTATAATGTTTACTGTGCTAACTTTATAATAAAATTCTATGAAATTGTTCAATAAAAACCAGTTTAAAATTTCATAGGGTTATAATATAAGCCAGCTTAGCAATACGTCGAAAAACAAGTTATTTGAGTAATTTAAAAGAATTTTGATACTCTAACAGCTTTTCTGTTTGCCTATCATTAAATATTTAAATCAGTGGTGTCCACAGTAATTGAAATTTGTGCATATTTAAGTGAAAAAAGTATGTGCACCCCAAGCTCAAAATTTTTTTTTTGCTCTACACAACCTTGGAATATATAGTGTAAGCTTTAAATTACTAGTGAATTTTACTATTAAATTTTTTGTTTTTCTCTTTACCACAAACTCTAGAATATCTAGTGTAAGTTTCAGAAGGAATTTTGTGCACCCTAAAATAAAGTATGTGCACTGGTGCACACCCTGAAGGCCACTGATCTAAATGACCAATAATTAAATATTGTTTTAAACTTTCTCTACCATTCAGTTTTTTTTAATTTTTAAAGTTACATGTTATATTTATAATAAAAATTAGAATAAAAAAGTTGTTTTATAGTTTGATATTAGTTATTATTTTTTACATTTAATAGTTATAAGAATTCAAAACAAGCCCCTAACTAAATTTTTAGTTTTTTTTTTCCATTTCACTTAATCTAATAGTTTAAGCACTCCAATATAATGTTAAAAATAATCTTTTATTTAATTTGAACAAACCCTTTTAACATTAAAAAATATTTTTAAACATTGAACGATAAGAAAACAATTTATTTATGTCTTCTTTAGAACGCTTAATGACATCATACTACTGTCATAATATACTACATAATGCTACTGTTGTCATAGGTAGTAAATTAATTACTAGAACAAACAGTTACATTTTTAAAACTATACTTATTTCGAAATGGTTGTACTTGTTCACTAGTATAAAATGTGTTATAACAAATACAATATGGAAGAAAAACATAACAAGTTATACTAATAAATTATAAATTATACTACAAACTACAAAAAACAGCTTTTTTTAATTAGACAAGTTAAGGTAAAAAAATATACCAACTAAATTAAAATTTACTTTTATAAAAATTCCTGTGATTTGTTCCAATGCGAATTTTTGAACACAGATGCAGACTTTTAGAAACACTGCTCAAAAAAAAGTTCATTAAAAAAAAACGCTATAAAAGTTCTACGAAAACTTTTAAAGTTAAATTAATACCTGTAATGCCTGCTAACTATAAATAGTAAATTTTGAATATTTTGTATCAATTAATACTAATAAAAAAATTAACTCTGTAATCTTTATTAAGTAATGAACTTGTTTTTTAAAGTTCAATGAATTTACTTTTTTTAAAACAAAAAAAGGAAATATTTTATGTTTAAATTATAAAGTTGTATTAAATAATAAGGTACAGTAATGTGTTAAAATGCCAAATTAAAAGAAGTTAACTTTACTTTTGTCTGACATTTATTTTCAAAAGCTTCAAAACATAGTTTTAATGTTTTTAACATACTTTATCTGTAACTTATAAAAAATCCTAAAACAAATATTTTAATTTCTGATACTGATATATATTTTAAAAATTTGAGCTTTAAACGTGTCTGAAATTTTTATAAAAGTTTTTATATACTAAAAATTATTAGTTTATGTTATTAGTATTTAAGATGGTTGTAAAATATTATTACTAAATTAAACTTCCTTGTTGAACAGAAATAAACTTTTTATAGTTTTTCATTACTTAACTAAAAATATTTAAACGATAAAATTCAAACACAACAATAAATTTATTGTACTTTACTACTTTTCTTTATATTTTTGCGTTGATAGATAATTACTTTTAAAATTTTACAGTATTGATTACTTAAATTAATTTTATTGTTTTTATAATATTTTTTCAAACTTTTTGCTTTATGAAATATAAATAAAATAAAACTTATTATATGTTAGCGTTTCTTTATTTTAATTTTCTAATAAAAAAAAGCTTTTGTATTTGGAGTACATTTAGTAATAAATTATAATCAATACTTGAGCTCAATAAAACAAAAAAATAGTTTAATAATATAACATACTTAATTAGTTTTTTTACTAAATGTTTATTTTAGTTAGCTGAATAAGTATATTCGGGTGCTTATAAAAAACGGGACCTTTTAGTTTTCATGTATTTTGAATTTTAAAGTAATTATCTACAAAAATATGCAAAATTATAGATGATTTGAAGTAAATTTCAAGCAGGCTAGCTCAGTTTTACAAAAAAGTTGATACGACTTAAAATGATCCCCATATTAAAATATAAATTATTAATTATTTTCTATTTTGAAGCAAGTTCACATTTAAGAATTTATCAGAAAGATTAAAGGTTATGAATTAGTTTGGTAAACTTTTAATTTTGGTTACAATTATAACGTCATAAGAGCAGAAAATACCTTTAACTTGAACGCTAAAATTTATAACATAACTCGGCTTGAAATATGAAGAAGTTTATTACTTTTTTATTACAATCTTGTTATTAAAAATTAGCCACGGATAATTTTGAGTGTTTTTTTTCTTAAAATTAAATAAACTAGCTTTCATAAAAGTATCTAAAATGATCTAAGAATTTGTACAAGGTCAAAATAGCCTGAGTTTTATTGCAGGGTTGCAATTTATTTAGCCTAGTTTGAAGTTATTGAGAAACTTAAGCCAACTATACCTATTTAATTTTTTTTGATATGTTCAGGCTTGTTTCTTGTTAGATTTTAAATGAGGTTAATTTATTTCTGTTTTTGATACTCTATAATTAACTAAAATTAAACTTTTTAATTTCATTATAAACACTTTAAGTTTTTATTAATAAATAGTTTTTTGCCTTGCAGTTGGCTCTACTTAAATATAGCAAAGATATTTTTGTAAATGTAAAAAGTGATATACTTGCAGTCCTTGGTGTTTAAAAAAATTTGAATAAAATTTTTTTTTTGCATTGTTGTAATTTGATTTTAATTTCTTGAAATAAAAAAAAAAAAGTCCAAGTTTAATTCGTGAGTAGTAAAAGGGGCCATGAGGCCATAATTTAAAAACTTACCTAGATATTCTGAAGTTGATGAAAAAGAGCAAAAAAGAAAAGTCTATAGCAAAAAAGAAAAGTCTATTTAATGGTAATTTCTGAGAAATCTTGTTAGAGGGGGCCATAGTTTTTATTAATTCTTTAAAGGGGGCCTTTTGGTAAAAAAGTTTGGAAAACCCTGATTTGAATACTATTTCATTTTAAATAGCAGATAACTTATAGTTTTTGTAATTGCAAAAACCTTTAATGATAATTTTAGTTTGAAAGTTTCAGTAACCAAATAGCACTGAAAATCTGTAGCATTAAGTTTTCTTTTGTTATGTTTATTTTTTTTGACTCAATGTGAAATATTCGGCCACTGGTCTTTAATCAGTAATAAGTGTTTTATGGTTATTTACAATTTTACAAAATAAGATCATTTTGAATTTAATAAACCATTCTGTTAATAATTTTTAAGCGTATATATATATATTTTGATGGAGCGTGCGTGAATTGAATCGTTTAACAAAAGCACAAAATGTTTCTAAATTAGGCTTACTGCAATTTTAAGAAAGTAGAAGTTATGCAATAGTTTAAACTTTAAACCATTGACAAATTGAGCTTTCTAAAAGCAGATTATTTTTTGAGAACCTGCTGACACAATTATTTTGATATCTCTGCTCTGGTGTCACTGATTTTTGAATTATTTATTGACAAATGCATTACATGTTTATATGAAAATGTTCGCACTAAAGTATGTTAAATTTATTTACTTCTAGCAATAGTTTTTATAGTGTCTTTATATTAAAAAAGAAACCTTAACTTTCACACGTAATTGTTTCTTTTTTGTTTTTGTGTGTTTTACGATTGTAAAAGCATGAATTAACACTTAAAAATAGAGTTTGTTGTTAAATAGTTTTTATATTACATTAGATCGCTTATGTTTTTATTATGTCAGCTGTTTATTTAGTCAAATGTAGATTTTTAGTAATACAGTTTAAATGTAGATGTAATTTTTTTAAACTAAATTTTGCTACAATTTGTTTTCTTGTACAGCTACCGCAGACACGATGGTTGGAGCAGGTGTTGCAGTTTTCGTTCAAAACTTCCTTATTTTCCTTTCGACTATGTCTTTCAAATTCGGTAGAAGTGAAGAACTTTGGGACTAACTGCGCATATCTAGCATGGCTGTTATTTTTTATGCAGTTTTTGTAGTTATCTAATTTCTGGTACAAGCAATTTTTTTATCGGATGTTGTTTTAATATGTGTAATATTTTTGTAATTTTTTTTTATTCACTGTATTTTTTGAATGTAAATACTATAAAACATAGACTTGAATTTTTAATCTCAATATAGTTTTTAAAATTTTGTTTATCGATAGCTTTATTTTATTTTAAACTGTCCATAATAGTCTATAAAGTTTTGCATACTATCTAATAACCTTCGAGTTAAAAACTTTTTAATAATTTAAGTTTCTTCAATTTGTGTCTGATATTTTTATTATTTGAACGTAAATAATTTAAAAAATTGTGTTTGCTTGCTGTACACTTTATAACTATTTAAATATATTATATGACCGTATTAAATCTTTTCTACATCTCAATGTTTATTTATCTATATCTCTCATCAAATAATGTAACCCAACATCAACTTAATATTTAACATCTTATAGAAATACACTAAAATTTTGTTCTATATGCTGTTTGTAATAACTTTATGGAAGTAGAAAACAAAAATCAAGTTTTAAAATCAGCTAAAACCAAGGTTTGAAGTATATCTCTAGTTTTACACTGATTTTTTTTAAAGTTCGCGCAATAGCTTACTGGAATTGATAGAAAAAATACATATCAATAAATTAGAAATGTTTTTTGTATAGGCCCGTACTTACTACACCAATAAAATTTGATTGTTTTTTTAAATGTATAAATATAGACAAAAAAATAATTTTATTTTATATTAATGCAACTATTATTTTGAAATTTATATGGTTGCCAAACACAAACGAGTGTTCCTAACCCATTTTATAAAACTAGGGTCCTACTGAATCCGGATATTAATTAAAAAAGGCGGGATTCGAATCTCGTTTTCAAATTACTAACAAAAAATAAAAGCTCATGATAAATAAATGATCATGAATAATTTAATATAAGTTGAGTAGTTTTGTCTCTTGTATTTTGTACAGTTTTTTGTTTTTAACATATACATATATTGTTTATTGAACGTCAAAACGCTCAAAAAGTTTGGTCCAAGGACCTTGTGCACGAAAATACCTTTCGGTTATCTAGTCAAACACCAGAACAGTTTAACATCATGTCCATGACAAAACATTGTATAATGCTTGAAATAGTGTATGTTTTAATAAACTTAAGTGTTAAGTAATACTTTGTTATCTTTTGCCTCTTATTAGTAGAGCTACATCATAATTAACTTATAAAGTTAAAATGAAGGGCCCCGTAAAAACCTAAGTTAACTAAATCCCGCCTGTTATGTACATATCAGGCCAGCCAACTAGAGAGGTTGCCTACCTCTAATATAGAACTTAAAAAGTGTACAAAAACTGATTTATTTATGAATAAAAAATCATTAGAACTTGTAACACTACATCTAAAAAAGTATTGGTTTGTCATTAAATGAAGGGAGCAAAACTACTAAGAATCAATCATTTAACATAATTTCATTGATTTAGTTAAGGTAAACGGGAACGGGTTAAATATGCACGAAGACACTTTTGCACGAGGGGTCACTTTTCTTTTACACGAGGAGACTTTAATCAAATAGACTTTTATATGTCTGGAACAAAAATTTCAAGACCATGAAGTTGAAAACTCACAAATTATCTTTTTTTTTTTTTGCAATAATTCGTGAACAATCTACAACTAAAAATTATTCAAATTATAATTCCCACTAAGTTTCATTTTTGAACATTCTTAACTTTTGTAAAAAAGTCTAAGTATCTCCAAGTGACTTTTCCAAAATGTTGCTGGTATTTATTTTATACTTCAGGCTTTCGTTTTTACTTGAAAATTTAGTCCACAATTTTGGTTCTGAAGAGCATCTGCAAAATTTGATTGTGTTTTGTTCTCTAAACTAGAGACATTTTTATTACTGTTGTTAACAACGTTTTCGTCATTTGCATTAAAATCATCTAAGCTGTTTTTGACGCTTGCAATCTAGGCTTTTTCAAAACCATAGTTTTTAGCACTACACAATTTTTCTTTGCTGCATTTATAGGCTACTTTATAGTTTAAAATAGCGACCTGACTGCTTAATTCCTCTTGACTTGTTTAAATTAAATTTTTATCTTTTTTTTGTTGGGTTTGGTCTCTTTTTTCCGCAACTATTTGATTATTAAATATGTCCATACAAAATGTCCTTCAATTGTAATTTGTTAAGTGAAATAGTTGTCATAATTAAAGTAAAATAAACACTGTAGTAGATAATTAAATGCTAACAGTACTTTTGTAAAATTCACAAATCAGTCAGTAAGTTTGAACCATTAAAAACACAAAATGTACTTTATTTTTTTTATAGATTAAGCTAAAAGCTTTTCTTAATTTTTATAACAATAAAAGTTTAATTACCAATCAAAAAAACTAATATTATCTCTTTCTTTAAGAAATATAGAATTTGTTGTGCCTGTTTCAAATACTTACTGACCATTATTACAGTATTTTGTTTTTATAATATTATTATAATTTATTATAGTATGAAAAAGTTTTGAGGTCCTAACCAATAAGTTTACTTTTACAAATATATAAACAATAAAAGGAAATATTATAAAGAAAAATTTCAACATAACTTATATTTCTTTTAAAGAGTTGCTTAAGCATTAATATTGAATTTAAGCTTGTAATTAACTTGTATTTAATTGCATCTCAATTTTTTAACTCTATATTTTTCTATTCTTAACTCTAAATTATTAATTTCGGTGTAACAGTGTCTATAAACACCGAAACTAAAACAGACTTGATTTTGTTCCAGACTTTTTTTCGGCAGTACTAAATTAATAAACTTATAGTTTTAATATACTTAAAGTTGTTGTTACTATTTATTGCAAAATAAGTACTAACTTAACTGTTTAATTATCTGATTTTAATAGATTGAATCATTAGTTTAAAACAATTAGTAGCTATCTTATACATCTAAACCAGGGATCGGCAAACTGCGGTCGGCGAGTATGTAAATTTGGCCCACTAAACAAGTTTATATTTTAAGTTGATTTTTTTTGTCGATAAACTGCTGTAATTTCATTAATTTCTTCTTAAGTCCTTAGATAACACTGGTGAACTAAAAACAAAATTTTGAAAGTACTTGGATACAGTAAGTTGTTTATGTAAATTTATTAAATAAGTTAACTAAATGTAAAAATTTTGCATTGTGTACAAAATTTATGCACAGTAACTAACTAAAATGATAATTCTTTACAATTTAAGCATTTTGTTCTAATGTAACTTAAAAGTAAGTTTTTATTATATGTTTTGGTTTTAAGAAAACAAATAGAGAGATTTCAACTACTGGAGGAAAAATAATGAATTTATTCTTTTTAGAATCTATTTTACAAACTAAGTTTCTGTCAAAGACCTCGTCAGTGCTTAAATATTTAAGCACTGACAAGGTCTTTGACCGAAAATTAGTTTGTAAAACAAATTCTTGAAAGAATAAATTCAAGTAAGTTTTTATTAGAGATGTTATATCACTATATATTTTATTTAAATTTGCACAAAAAAAATTTTAAGCAACATAATAATAAGACGTATAATATACATACTAGTTTGTTTTTGGTTTTGACACTTTTTGATTTTTTAAATAAATTTTCTATACATTTTAAATAAAATCCTATGCACACCAATGTTAACAGCTGCTTACTTTTGGAACCACTTTTTAAACTAATACTTAAGGTATATTAAATGTAATTAAAGCATAATTTTTATAATGAATGTTTATAGATATTATATTTAAGTTTGCACAGTACAGACACATTTAAAACAATATAAGAACAAGATATAATTTTAAACATTTGTTTTCAGTGTACATTTCAACTTTTTTAGTTAATATTTATTTGCAAGTTTACTTAAATCTTATGCATTGCAAAGTGTATACGCAGATACTCTTTTTTGGAACTACCTATATAATATACACTTGATTTAGGGATGTTAAACTTATTAAGTATGTATACGGTTAATCAACATTGTTTAAACATTATCAAATAAAGAGTCAAACATTGTCACACACTCAGAATAAGTCAGGCTAGTTTGAAGACTTTTAAAATCTCAGACCAAATCAGGCAATTTTTTTTCAGGTTTCGGCTTGAATTGTTTTTTTATTCTAAAACTTCACACTAGTTTTTGGTCACTCAGGATGGCTTTTTGCCTTGAAGATGGGCAAAAAAAACTTTTGAAGCATGTTTTATTCAATTAAATTTTTTAATTTAAACTATGTGTGGAGTTTTATTTCTTGCAGCTGCTATAGTTTGAAAAAAAATAATTGTACACATATAAGTATGAACAATGCACACTGGCTTAAAGGTGAATTCATTTAAGCCTGAAAACTTTTTTTTTGAAGTATATCTACAATTTTAGGCTGACTAAAACTAGTTTTAAATAACTAAAACTAATTTTCCTTTACCTTAAAAAAATGGAAGCCCCCTGATTTTTACTGATTTTATTAAACAACTCTGTATTTAACAATGCATTGCTTCATACATAAGTATAAAAAATAATTTTATTAGTAATAAATATATAAACAACAACACATTCTTAATGGTCTGTTTTTGTATTTACAATCTACCTAAGGGTTAAAAATAGTACAAAACCTAAAAAAAAAACTAAGACTTGTTTATAATTGTAGATTGATTATTAAGATTTCAGTTTATTAATCCGTCTAAGATTTAGTTCATGGATATGTTCTCTATGTCTAGCTAAAATTAATTTAGGTTTATAAATTGAACACAAGTAAAACTGTTTGTTTTGTGTGACTAAAACTCAAACTAATAGATTAAAAGAAAAATATATTTAAGATCAGCCTGAGCTAAAAAACAGCTGATAAAGAAATTTTTTATAAAGGTATTTTTATTATATTTTTTTATTTATACCCTTATCCCTAACCCACGTTACAAATAAATATTAAAAGTTAATCATAGAAATATAGTTTAAACAACTCAAATTAAAAACAACATTAAAAAAAGCTCTTTTTTTTTGATTCAGTTGTTTTCAGCTTAGACTGACCTTTAAGTATACTAGCCAGAATATTAAGTTGTGACTAAAACTGCGGCCCGCGAAGAATTTAAAACTTGAAATATGGCTCGCGAGCACCAATTTCCTGCCGGGGTAGGTGTCAAATTTTCACCAGCAGACAAAATTTAGTTATGAAAATTACCAAAACACGGAGACATTTTTGCACGGGTTGAATTTTTACTTTTTCTAATTTTTTTATTAATCCTAATTTTCAATTAAAAAAACATATTTTTTTACATCACTGTTACCCCTAACCCTCTGTCGGAACCCTTTTTATTTTACTTGAGTTTATTTATTTTCATTTATTCATATTTTTTACAATAGTTATTATTAGTTATTTTTTCATTTTTACTATCACTGTTACCCCTAGCCTTTACCCTTGGTCATTTAATTATATTTTTGTTTTTTAAAATTTTATCTTTTAGTTTTTTTTTTTGATTTTAAGATATATTTTTCTGTTTTTTTACTCTTGTGCAAAAATTACCCTCCGTGCAAAATTGACCCTTGGTGCAAAATTGTCTTCATGCAATTTTGTTCCCTCGTGCAAATTTGTATTTGCGCAAAAGTATCTTATTACAAAATTTACCCTTTGTGCAATTTTGACCCGTTTCCGCCTGCCAACCCCGGGATTATAAATTAAAAAAAAATAATAAAAATACAAACTTAATGAATTTTTTAAGAGTATTTGAGTCACCAAGTGTATTGCACCTAGTTAAAGTCTTTTTTTCATTCTTTCTATTTGTTTTTTAAGTGATTTTTAAGGTAAATACAGTAACACAGCTTTTATTATTTTTTTTACTTAGAAGGTATTAAGTTCTATTACTTAACGATTTTCATCAGTATATTACAAGCAGTAACGTTGTATATACAGTAGACTACCGCTTAAGTACGCACTTTTTTTGGTACGCACCCCGCCTTAAGTACGCACTTATCCAGAAAGACAAAAAAAAATTCAAATTTTTTTATAAATTTTTCATATATTTATATCAAATTCAAATAAACAAATAACCTGAATAATTGCTTTCACAGATTTTCACATATTTACGTAGTGGTTGCAGAAAAGTAAAAAGAATAATGATATTTGAGCTGTAATGCTATAAAATAAATAAATCTAGATGACAAAGTTAAAAAAAACCTATAAATACAACATAGTTAAGTCATAATTTAGTTTAAATGTACACACATTGATGTTTTGAAAATATTTGGTAAACACAATGTAGTTTGGTACTTTTACTCTGACAAGCAAAATATGGAAAATATGGCTTAATATTCTTTTTTATATCATTGACTGACATTGACTTTCTATATTAAATGTATGTATTTATTATGTAGAAACTTTAAAAAAAAAAATGAAAAAAATTTAAATCTAACAAAAAATTTTGCAGATTAGCATTATGTATTAAATGTTATTTAAAATAAAAAGACTGGTTTATTTGGCTTAATTATTCGGTGGCTAGTTGTAAGAAAGAAAACAAACAACTAAATTTCATATTATACTATGTCGTCAAAAAGTACGCACTACCCGTGTTAAGTACGCACTTTTTGGTCGGGTTCAATTTGCGTACTTAAGCGGTAGTCTACTGTACTTAAACACTCATACGGTTAATGGCCGCTTTCGCAATATAGTGGTTTATCATTATTATTGTTATAAAACTTTTTTTACTATATGAAAATTATATAATTAAAAATAATTTGTTATGAACAAACGTATTTATTTTTTGGTGATAACTTTTAACTTAACCAATATATAGTTTTAATTTATTAATAAATAGTACTTTTGATAAATCAAATTTATTTAGTATTTATAAGCTTCGGGTAAAACAACTGAAATTTTTAATTTTATCAAAATAATCAAAAACTGTTTCAATAAATCATGTACAACAATGCTTATTTGCCGTACATAAGTTATATTTGACTTGTTTATTAATATTCAATATATTTTCATGTATCTTATAATTTCAATTTTTAGTATCAATGAAGTGTATGCATAACTTTGGTTTTTAAATTTTTTTATAATATTGTTTACTTATACGTAAGGTAAGTTAAAAGAGTATGCATAAATAAATTTAATGACAATTACTAATTATTTAACAAATTATGTACAGTATCTTGAACCCGATGCTCCTCAAAATTGTGAAATTTTTAGTTATGTTTTAATAATTTTTATATTGTTGGAATCTATATTAGTTTTATAGCTGATTGCAAAAATTACCTAATGATATTAAAAAAAGTTATGTTAGTTTTATTAAGGCTATATGGGGTGCAATACTTTTTTATTTATAACTTTTGTTTTTGTTTTCAACGTTTTGCTAAAACAACTTTTAGAATTTATTCATACTTTAAAAAACTTTGAAAGGATCTTTAAGAGTTTCGTATCTATTAAAAACATACATTAGTTACAAACATGCGTTTGGAGTTGATAAGTTTATTAAAAATAATATTAAAATCAATTTGTAAAATTAAAATTGTTAATTGTTTTCCCAGTAGTTGGCTTCTTGAAATGTGCTTTATTCTGAGGTTTGAGACTTCTTTCCAATCCATCTCGGTCATTAGTAGACAGTCTCCAAACAAAGTTTAACATCTAAAAATCAAATATTAGGATATTTTTTTATTACTTCCCAATAAGCTTGTACAATTTTTCAAAATACCAGGAAGATGTTAAAAAATTGCTGCCCAGTTTAACACATTGTTCGGCAACGTGGTTGACAAAACTCATGTCATTCATATATTTTTTAGCCGTTAAGTAATCTTCGTTAATTCATTGTTCTGGAGTAAGTAAAAACAGTAAGAAGTATAATTTTTTAAACTATACGCATAAAAATACTAGACTATTTTCGTTAAAAGTTATACTGCTTGTAACTTATAAAACACCTACTCAATTAATAGTTCATTAAACAAAAAAATTAATATTCGTTTCAACAATGATAAAAATAACAATTTTAACAAAGTTTTAACTGCAAAATTAAAACATTCAAAATGAAACTTTTACTACTTCAAATACAAGTAAACGTATCCTTTTAAAGTTTACGGACCAAAGTAATAATTTTTACACTAAATAACAAGTAATGTTAAGTAAATGTTTACATAAATGTAAAAAAATAACCTTAATTGTCGTAAAAAGATGATATTGCCAACGTTTTTCTTATGTATTGTTATGAGTTCATCTTAAAAAACAGCTGCAATTCTTCAGGGAATTTTCTGTGTGAAAAAGTTCAGAGCGACAGGTAACGCTGTATTTTCTTCAGAATTGTTGAGAATTCATGTGGAAAACAACTATCTTTAATTAAAGGAAAAACTTTTATAAAAAGTTCTGAGCTCTGCATGGTGGTATTGGTAATAATAGGAAAGAGCCCTTACGTTCCTCAAAAACAAGCTTTTGTGATTAGTTTAAGTGTTTTTGTCCAGGATTGTGTAGATTTAACTTATAGAAACAACAACTTCAATCGAATTCACGACGTTTTAAAGAAGTTCTATGCTCTGCTTGATGTTATTTTTAGGTTTTAGCTGAAAAGAACCATCATGTTCTTTAAAAAGAAGCTTTTGTGACAAGTCCTGATGTTTTTCTTCAGGATTGTGTAGGTTTTATTTAGAAAAACAGCTATCCTTTGTTCACACGACTTTTAAAAAAAGTTATGAGATCCGCTTTATTTCATTTTAGGTTTTAGCTGGAAAGAGCTCTTAAATACCTCAAAAAGAAGTTTTTTTGTGACAAGTCCCGCTGTTTTTCTTCAGGATTTTGTAGGTTTTATTTAGAAAAACAGCTACCTTTAATCACACAACTTTTTAAAGAAGTCCTGAGCTTTAATCAATGGTATTTTAGGTTTTAGCTGAAAAGCGCCGTTACATACCTCAAAAAGAAGTTTTTTGTGACAAGTCCCGCTGTTTTTCTTCAGGATTTTGTAGGTTTTATTTAGAAAAACAGCTACCTTTAATCACACAACTTTTTAAAAAAGCTATGAGATCCGCTTTATTTCATTTTTAGGTTTTAGCTGGAAGGAACTCTTATGTTCTTTAAAAAGAAGTTCTTTGTGACAAGTCCCGCTGTTTTTCTCCGAGACTGTGTAGTTTTTATTTAGAAAAACAACTACCTTTGTTCACACGACTTTTTAAAAAAAATTATGAGATTCGCTTTATTTCATTTTTAGGTTTTAGCTGGAAAGAGCCCTTATGTTCTTTAAAAAGAAGTTTTCGTGACAAGTCCCGATGTTTTTCTTCAAGATTGTGTAAGTTTTATTAAGAAAAACAGCTACCTTTAATCACACGACTTTTTAAAGAAGTCTGAGCTTTAATTAATGGTATTTTAGGTTTTAGCTGAAAAGAGCCCTTACATACCTCAAAAAGAAGTTTTTTGTGATAAGTCCCGATGTTTTTCTCCAGGATTGTGTAGGTTTTATTTAGAAAAAACAGCTACCTTTGTTCACAACACTTTTTAAAAAATTTATGAGATCCGTTTTATTTCATTTTTAGGCTTTAGCTGGAAAGAGCCCTTATGTTCTTTAAAAAGAAGTTTTTTGTGAAAAGTCCCGATGTTTTTCTTCAGGATTGTGTAGGTTTTATTTAGAAAAACAACTACCTTTGTTCACACGACTTTTTAAAAAAATTATGAGATCCGTTTTATTTCATTTTTAGGTTTTAGCTGGAAAGAGCACTTATGTTCTTTAAAAAGAAGTTTTCGTGACAAGTCCCGCTGTTTTTCTTCAAGATTGTGTAGGTTTTATTAAGAAAAACAGCTACCTTTAATCACACGACTTTTTAAAGAAGTCCTGAGCTTTAATTAATGGTTTTTTAGGTTTTAGCTGAAAAGAGCCCTTACATATCTCAAAAAGAAGTTTTTTGTGACAAGTCCCGATGTTTTTCTCCAGGATTGTGTAGGTTTTATTTAGAAAAACAGCTACCTTTAATCTTACGACTTTTTAAAAAAGCTATGAGATCCGCTTTATTTCATTATTAGGTTTTAGCTGGAAAGAGCCCTTATGTTCTTTAAAAAGAAGTTTTTTGTGACAAGTCCCGATGTTTTTCTCCAGGATTATGTGGGTTTTATTTAGAAAAACAGCTACCTTTATTCACACAACTTTTTAAAAAAGCTATGAGATCCGCTTTATTTCATTTTTATGTTTTAGCTAGAAAGAGTCCTTATGTTCTTTAAAAAGAAGTTTTTTGTGACAAGTCCCGCTGTTTTTCTTCAGGGTTGTGTAGGTTTTATTTAGAAAAACAGCTACCTTTGTTCACACGACTTTTAAAAAAATTTATGATATTCGATTTATTTCATTTTTAGGTTTTAGCTGGAAAGAGCCCTTATGTTCTTTAAAAAGAAGTTTTTCGTGACTAGTCCCGCTGTTTTTCTTCATGATTGTGTAGGTTTTATTTAGAAAAACAGCTACCTTTAATCACACGACTTTTAAAAAAAGTTATGAGATCCGCTTTATTTCATTTTTAGGTTTAACTGGAAAGAGCCCTTATTTTCTGTAAAAATAGGTTTTTTGTGACAAGTCCCGCTTTTTTTCTTCAGGGTTGTGTAGGTTTTATTTAGAAAAACAGCTACCTTTGTTTACACGACTTTTAAAAAAATTTATGAGATTCGATTTATTTCATTTTTAGGTTTTAGCTGGAAAGAGCCCTTATGTACTTTAAAAAGGAGTTTTTCGTGACAAGTCCCGCTGTTTTTCTTCAGGATTGTGTAGGATTTATTTAGAAAAACAGCTACCTTTAATCACACGACTTTTTAAAAAAGCTATGAGATCCGCTTTATTTCATTTTTAGATTTTAGCTGGAAAGAGCCCTTATGTTCTTTGAAAAGAAGTTTTCTGTGACAAGTCAAGCTGTTTTTCTTCAGGATTGTGTAGGTTTTATTAAGAAAAACAGCTACCTTTAATCACAAGACTTTTTAAAGAAGTCCTGAGCTTTAATTTATGGTATTTTAAGTTTTAGCTGAAAAGCGCCCTTACATACCTCAAAAAAAAGTTTTTTGTGACAAGTCCCGATGTTTTTCTCCTAGATTGTGTAGGTCTTATTAAGAAAAACAGCTACCTTTATTCACACAACTTTTTAAAAAAGTTATGAGATCCGCTTTATTTCATTTTGGGTTTTAGCTGGAAAGAGCTCTTATGTTCTTTAAAAAGAAATTTTTCATGACAAGTCCCGCTGTTTTTCTTCAGGATTGTGTAGGTTTTGTTTAGAAAAACAGCTACCTTTAATCACACGACTTTTTAAAAAAGCTATGAGATCCGATTTATTTCATTTTTATTTTTTTGCTGGAAAGAGCCCTTATGTTCTTTAAAAAGAAATTTTTCGTGATAAATCCCGATGTTTTTCTCCAGGATTGTGTGAGTTTTAGTAAGAAAAACAGCTACCTTTATTCACACAACTTTTTAAAAAAGTTATGAGATCCGCTTTATTTCATTTTAGGTTTTAGCTGGAAAGAGCCCTTATGTACTTTAAAAAGGAGTTTTTCGTGACAAGTCCCGCTGTTTTTCTTCAGGATTGTGTAGGATTTATTTAGAAAAACAGCTACCTTTAATCACACGACTTTTTAAAAAAGCTATGAGATCCGCTTTATTTCATTTTTAGATTTTAGCTGGAAAGAGCCCTTATGTTCTTTGAAAAGAAGTTTTCTGTGACAAGTCAAGCTGTTTTTCTTCAGGATTGTGTAGGTTTTATTAAGAAAAACAGCTACCTTTAATCACAAGACTTTTTAAAGAAGTCCTGAGCTTTAATTTATGGTATTTTAAGTTTTAGCTGAAAAGCGCCCTTACATACCTCAAAAAAAAGTTTTTTGTGACAAGTCCCGATGTTTTTCTCCTAGATTGTGTAGGTCTTATTAAGAAAAACAGCTACCTTTATTCACACAACTTTTTAAAAAAGTTATGAGATCCGCTTTATTTCATTTTGGGTTTTAGCTGGAAAGAGCTCTTATGTTCTTTAAAAAGAAATTTTTCATGACAAGTCCCGCTGTTTTTCTTCAGGATTGTGTAGGTTTTGTTTAGAAAAACAGCTACCTTTAATCACACGACTTTTTAAAAAAGCTATGAGATCCGATTTATTTCATTTTTATTTTTTTGCTGGAAAGAGCCCTTATGTTCTTTAAAAAGAAGTTTTTTGTGACAAGTCCCGATGTTTTTCTCCAGGATTATGTGGGTTTTATTTAGAAAAACAGCTACCTTTATTCACACAACTTTTTAAAAAAGCTATGAGATCCGCTTTATTTCATTTTTATGTTTTAGCTAGAAAGAGTCCTTATGTTCTTTAAAAAGAAGTTTTTTGTGACAAGTCCCGCTGTTTTTCTTCAGGGTTGTGTAGGTTTTATTTAGAAAAACAGCTACCTTTGTTCACACGACTTTTAAAAAAATTTATGATATTCGATTTATTTCATTTTTAGGTTTTAGCTGGAAAGAGCCCTTATGTTCTTTAAAAAGAAGTTTTTCGTGACTAGTCCCGCTGTTTTTCTTCATGATTGTGTAGGTTTTATTTAGAAAAACAGCTACCTTTAATCACACGACTTTTAAAAAAAGTTATGAGATCCGCTTTATTTCATTTTTAGGTTTAACTGGAAAGAGCCCTTATTTTCTGTAAAAATAGGTTTTTTGTGACAAGTCCCGCTTTTTTTCTTCAGGGTTGTGTAGGTTTTATTTAGAAAAACAGCTACCTTTGTTTACACGACTTTTAAAAAAATTTATGAGATTCGATTTATTTCATTTTTAGGTTTTAGCTGGAAAGAGCCCTTATGTACTTTAAAAAGGAGTTTTTCGTGACAAGTCCCGCTGTTTTTCTTCAGGATTGTGTAGGATTTATTTAGAAAAACAGCTACCTTTAATCACACGACTTTTTAAAAAAGCTATGAGATCCGCTTTATTTCATTTTTAGATTTTAGCTGGAAAGAGCCCTTATGTTCTTTGAAAAGAAGTTTTCTGTGACAAGTCAAGCTGTTTTTCTTCAGGATTGTGTAGGTTTTATTAAGAAAAACAGCTACCTTTAATCACAAGACTTTTTAAAGAAGTCCTGAGCTTTAATTTATGGTATTTTAAGTTTTAGCTGAAAAGCGCCCTTACATACCTCAAAAAAAAGTTTTTTGTGACAAGTCCCGATGTTTTTCTCCTAGATTGTGTAGGTCTTATTAAGAAAAACAGCTACCTTTATTCACACAACTTTTTAAAAAAGTTATGAGATCCGCTTTATTTCATTTTGGGTTTTAGCTGGAAAGAGCTCTTATGTTCTTTAAAAAGAAATTTTTCATGACAAGTCCCGCTGTTTTTCTTCAGGATTGTGTAGGTTTTGTTTAGAAAAACAGCTACCTTTAATCACACGACTTTTTAAAAAAGCTATGAGATCCGATTTATTTCATTTTTATTTTTTTGCTGGAAAGAGCCCTTATGTTCTTTAAAAAGAAATTTTTCGTGATAAATCCCGATGTTTTTCTCCAGGATTGTGTGAGTTTTAGTAAGAAAAACAGCTACCTTTATTCACACAACTTTTTAAAAAAGTTATGAGATCCGCTTTATTTCATTTTAGGTTTTAGCTGGAAAGAGCCCTTATGTACTTTAAAAAGGAGTTTTTCGTGACAAGTCCCGCTGTTTTTCTTCAGGATTGTGTAGGATTTATTTAGAAAAACAGCTACCTTTAATCACACGACTTTTTAAAAAAGCTATGAGATCCGCTTTATTTCATTTTTAGATTTTAGCTGGAAAGAGCCCTTATGTTCTTTGAAAAGAAGTTTTCTGTGACAAGTCAAGCTGTTTTTCTTCAGGATTGTGTAGGTTTTATTAAGAAAAACAGCTACCTTTAATCACAAGACTTTTTAAAGAAGTCCTGAGCTTTAATTTATGGTATTTTAAGTTTTAGCTGAAAAGCGCCCTTACATACCTCAAAAAAAAGTTTTTTGTGACAAGTCCCGATGTTTTTCTCCTAGATTGTGTAGGTCTTATTAAGAAAAACAGCTACCTTTATTCACACAACTTTTTAAAAAAGTTATGAGATCCGCTTTATTTCATTTTGGGTTTTAGCTGGAAAGAGCTCTTATGTTCTTTAAAAAGAAATTTTTCATGACAAGTCCCGCTGTTTTTCTTCAGGATTGTGTAGGTTTTGTTTAGAAAAACAGCTACCTTTAATCACACGACTTTTTAAAAAAGCTATGAGATCCGATTTATTTCATTTTTATTTTTTTGCTGGAAAGAGCCCTTATGTTCTTTAAAAAGAAATTTTTCGTGATAAATCCCGATGTTTTTCTCCAGGATTGTGTGAGTTTTAGTAAGAAAAACAGCTACCTTTATTCACACAACTTTTTAAAAAAGTTATGAGATCCGCTTTATTTCATTTTAGGTTTTAGCTGGAAAGAGCTCTTACATACCTCAAAAAGAAGTTTTTTGTGACAAGTCCAGCTGTTGTTCTCCACGATTGTGTAGGTTTTAATAAGAAAAGCAGATACATTTAATCACACGACTTTTTAAAGAAGTTCTGAGCTTTAATTAATGGTATTTTAGGTTTTAGCTGAAAAGCGCCCTTACATACCTCAAAAAGAAGTTTTTTGTGACAAGTCCCGATGTTTTTCTTCAGGATTTTGTAGGTTTTATTTAGAAAAACAGCTACCTTTAATCACACAACTTTTTAAAAGAGCTATGAGATCCGCTTTATTTCATTTTTAGATTTTAGCTGGAAAGAGCTCTCATGTTCTTTAAAAAGAAGTTCTTTGTGACAAGTCCCGCTGTTTTTCTCCAAGACTGTGAAGTTTTTATTTAAAAAAAACAGCTACCTTTGTTCACACAACTTTTTAAAAAAGCTATGAGATCCGCTTTATTTCATTTTTAGGTTTTAGCTGGAAAGAGCTCTTATGTTCTTTAAAAAGAAGTTTTTTGTGACAAGTCCCGCTGTTTTTCTCCAGGATTATGTAGGTTTTATTTAGAAAAACAGCTACCTTTAATCACACGACTTTTTAAAAAAACTATGAGATCCGCTTTATTTCATTTTTAGGTTTTAGCTGGAAAGAGCCCTTATGTTCTTTAAAAAGAAGTTTTTTGTGACAAGTCCCGATGTTTTTCTCCAGGATTATGTGGTTTTTTTTTAGAAAAACAGCTACCTTTATTCACACAACTTTTTAAAAAAGCTATGAGATCCGCTTTATTTCATTTTTATGTTTTAGCTGGAAAGAGCCCTTATGTTCTTTAAAAAGAAGTTTTTTGTGACAAGTCCCGCTGTTTTTCTTCAGGGTTGTGTAGGTTTTATTTAGAAAAACGGCTACTTTTGTCACACGACTTTTTAAAAAAGTTAAAAAAGTTATGAAACCCGTTTTATATTATTTTTAGGTTTTAGCTGGAAAGAGCCCTTATGTTCTTTAAAAAGAAGTTTTTTGTGACAAGTCCAGCTGTTTTTCTCCACGATTGTGTAGGTTTTATTAAGAAAAACAGATACATTTAATCACATGACTTTTTAAAGAAGTCCTGAGCTTTAATTAATGGTATTTTAGGTTTTAGCTGAAAAGAGCCCTTACATACCTCAAAAAAAAGTTTTTTGTGACAAGTCCCGATGTTTTTCTCCAGGATTATGTAGGTTTTATTAAGAAAAACAGCTACCTTTAATCTTACGACTTTTTAAAAAAGTTATGAGATCCCTTATGTTCTGCTGACTCCCTTAGGTGTTTACTATTAGAATATATAGCAGACAATTCTTTATTGTTTTTAACTTGAAATATTGCTTATAATTTAGTTTACTTAATTGAATACTGACCCTTATTACTCTGTCTAGACTATTCTCTTCAACAAGTTACCAAACTAAATAATTTTTAACGATACTATTTAAACACAAAAAAAAAAGAAATCAGCTAAATTAAAGTTTAGATAATTACAAAACTTAACTACTAATTTATACTTAAGTAAAGGGTGTTTTAGATAACTATAGGCCTAAATGAAAAGTTGTTGGTTAAAATTCTGAATAAACCACACTTCTAATAATAAATGTTGAAATTCAGATAAAATCAAAATTGTATAGAACAGATTTAGCTCAAGTGTAAGGTATTTCCGAAATATTTAGACTAAAATTAGAAATAAAACATTCGAACTTATAAAAAACAGGTATTGCTAAATATTTTTTTTATGTTGAACAATCAAACCAATAACAAACTAACCTGAATTACTGCTTTTGGTACCTGCAACTGTTGATGGCTTAAGTGCTATTTCTGGTATCTGCAACTGTTGCCTTGTATATCTGGACTGATAACTGCTTCTATCTAGAGCTGGTGGTGGCTGAAGTGTTTTTTAATATAGTGGACTGCTGAAAACTGAAGCACTGCTCATAGTATATTTCAAACTTAATTGATTCTAATACTATAAGCTGGTTTTCTCACACTGTAGTTATTATTTAAGAAAGCTGGCATTTTGAAAGCGCATTAAAAGATCTTCTTTTTCGTTTAAGTTTTCCTGCCAAGTGCCAACTGCTAGTTGACATGGGTTTTGCTCTTAGAAGAGCAGTTTGACACTTTTAAGGTGCATTTGGTGTTGTTTTATAAAATTTGTGGTAATTTGAAGTGCAGTTACGAACTCGCACTGCCTGATATTCCTCACTCGAGCAAAATAAATTCTACTATTGATTTTTATTCTGCAAGTTTCCTCAAATTTGCACAGTTTTCTATAAAGTGAAATTTTTTGCATTTTATTCAGTCTGATGAAAAATACATTTTTTTTTGATTTGCTAGCTATTATTTCCTTGCTTTTTATTTTAGTACATTACATACTAACGTAACGAGTAATGTCCAAACTTGTTTAACAAAATATTTACTACAAGTTGGTAACTACACTATGTTTTATTTTTCACACAAAAGTGTGCTATTTTACATGACGTAATATTCACCACTAAAATTTGTTCTTTAAATTTTCGATAAAAGCTTTAAAAAATAATTTAAACGAAATAGTTGACAGTAAAGTTCGAAAAATACCATCAAATACTCAAATAATATTAACTTTTTCCAAAATATCTAATACTATTGATTACAAATCATTAATAGTAGTATTTTCTTTATGCCTCCCCTTAAATTCTAAACCTTAAATGTGAGTTCAGATGTTTTTCTACCTTAAAAAAAAGCAAAAACAAACCTTTCCATACAATCGTTAACGTTTGTAGTCATTCGAGTTCTAACAGTGTTTATTGCTGCCAGTTCCAATGATAATTAGAAATAGCAGATGTTTGATTATTTAAACAATAGAAGATGTTTGATTATTTACGTTGAAAGTTTAATGTTTTATCTGGAACTGTTGAACGAAACTTTTAAAAATTTTAACTGCCAAGAATTTTACTTTTTTTGCAAGTTTTAACCTCAGCATTTTCAGGTTCTTTCAAACAGCCTTTTTATTTGAACAAACTTCATATTTCGAACTAGACCTGAAATGTTTCTTTTTGTAAGTCGCATTCTGGCCGCTTACTTGCTGTGAAGTTATTTGATTTTCTATCATTTTATCACTTAGTTCAACTTGGTCGCTAATTGAATAGAACTTTGATCAACTTTTTAGCTTTTAACAAAATCCTGATTTGTTATGTTACTTTTATTAGTCAGTATTTTTTAAGAAATAATTTATTGTTATTTATTTGTTACTTTACAAAACTTTTAGAAGTTTTTTTACCATAAAAAATAAAAAATCAAGGAGTGTTGACATGATTTCTATTATAGCATGACTGCCCAAATTAGTAATTTGATCTTTTACAATTTATTTAGAACATACTTTTACCGTATAAAGTAGAAAATTATATTTATTGATACAACATAATATGTTTATTGTACAAAAAAAAAAATTAAAAATGATCAAAAAATATTTTGGTTTAAGGATCTGGTAGGGTACACAAAAAGACCTCTCGGTCATCGAGTTGCATACCCAACTTTATTCAAAATTATAATGAGCTAAAAAAGAAAAAAACCTTAACAGTCAAAGTCTAAACTTTAAAACAAAAACTGTATTAAAAATGAGGCAATTAAGTTCTACAACATTAAATATTTTCCTTAACAAAAACATTTAAAAAAATCATAACATTTTATCTAACATTAAACACACATAAAATATGTATTGAACTATACTTTACAAGGTAAAGTTTTAATCTGAAATGTTTTTAGATTTAAACTTTATCAACAAATTTAGAAAAACATTTTAACCTTTAAAAATGTTATATGATTTAAAACAAAATATAAAATAGATTTTTTCTTTTAAATTTTAAAAAGTATGTTTAAGAATTTGGATTATACCATCAACTTATTTTAACTTACCAAAAAAAAAAAAAAAAAGCTACAACATTTAAGAAAATAAAAAACAAAATAAAGCTGTAATACTAAAAAAACATCAAAATAAAGATGTAACCTATGCTTAAACTATATTAAAAAATAAAAAATACGTCTTTTTATTTAAAGCTATCAGTAATTCCAACTTCGAATAAATATCTAAGTCTAAGAGTTTAACCAAATCAAATTAATAATGTAAACAAGCATAGAAAGTAAAAGCACTTAAAATAGTAAAACTAACAAAAACATCGGCGAAAGTCTGCAAAGCAGAAGCCTGGACTTTTGTATGCCGTGAAACAAACTCAAGTTTAACAAAAGGGTTGATCATACCAATTCGATCATCAGACTACAAGCCTTTGGCAGACTGAGACCGCTTTAATCTACCAAAGGCTTGTGGTCTGATGATCGAATTGGTATGACCAATTTTTTTAGTAGTAAATTAGTTCTTTTTTTAATAAAAAACAATAATAATCAATAAATAATTAAACTATTACCAATTTTACATTTTATCAGTAGTCTCAGCTTATTATTTAAATATTTAACTTTTTTTTGAAAAAATACGTAAAGAGATTAATAAGATAATTTATACAGATAAAATGTAGACTGTTTTATGAAATTATTTACTAATACACTAACAAACTAAAAGAAACACATATTATCATAGCCCAAATTAACTATATTTAACGGAATAGAACCTAGTTTGTACTCTTTTTAAATTCTATTTTTATTTTGTTACCTAAACGCACGACCTCATTCGGATGACAAAGATGGCGTGTACGGGAGATCGAGGTGGATAAAATATGAGGGGACAGAAGGTCTATGAGCTATATGGAGCGAGTACTAAGAATGGGGAGAAATTGCGACCCATTTATTTCTGAACTTCTTTTTTTAACACTTTTTTTTCAACTGTATCATACTTTTAGTTAATTTTGTATGTTGTCAACTGATTTTATAAAATTTTCAAAATATTTTTCTAACAGCTAAGCATTGATTCCAAAAAAGGTTTTCAAGGTAGCAAAATGTAATGCTATTGGCATTTTCTCCTTTTTTAGAGAGCATATTTTGTTTAAAAGCTCAAGCTACGCTTAAGCTTGACTTTTTTAGTTTTTACTGTTTAGCAGTTAAATATAAGCCATTGCTTTTTTTGACCGCTTTTTCCTGCATTTAGTTTGTGAATGGTTTCGATCTCGTAAAAACGAGCGATTAGTTCGCTTTTATATTGTTTCATAATTTTAGTTTAAACGAATACTTAGTCTTCAGCTTCTTTGATTCAGGTATTTTAGTCTGTAAAAAAAAATGATAATTCAGTTAGTTGGTATTTTATGTTGTATAGTACTCTATCATCTTTTCGTTTCACAATGATTTTATTGTAAATACATTTGATCACCACAGATCAGACTCAAATTACGTTTAACAGTAGTATAAGCAACTTATGTCTAAAACCTTTAGTAAATAGTAAGTAAGTCATATTAATCTATTTATCAAATATAATTTAAGCGTTAGCTTGGGGACATCTCTTATATAAGTTAAAGCGCACGTTGAGTTATAAACCAGGCCCCTAACAATATATAAAAAGAATACCCTGGTTAGCGACAGAAGTAAAGTGTTTTACTGCATTTAAAACTGTTTCTATCATTGAAACTATTAACATCATTTTCAATAGTTGAATCTGTACTACAGTTTGTTGAATAGTCGACACAATTATCAATAACTGAATCATGTTCAATTAAACGGCTTTCTGATTGACCTAAATCAAAATGTTCATGTTTTGATTCACTTTTTTAATTAGAAGTACCTGAATATTTAGTTACATTGGCAACAGTTTTGTTACGCAAAGAAATTTTAAAACCACTTGATCAAAATTTGACTTTTTTTCTCTACTTTAAATATCTCTAGAAGCCCTATAATAATACAGTATATTAACAGTAAGAACGAGTCGTTAAATAGTCGCAAGTTTTATCTCTAAGGACGTTTATTTCTTAAATTGGTGATCAAAATACTTTAAACTATTATAAAAAAAAATTTTTTAACTCAAGTTATTTCTCCACCTTAAAAGCCTATTGAAATTGATGTGTCGGTGTCTAAAACAGCCATTCAAATGTTATTTAATCTGACTTGTTTTTCCAACATTAATTTTCTCCGAGTACTTGGTCTTTTTTCAGAAAGGAGAAACAATATTTAGATCAGTAAAAAAAAGTTAAAAAACTAATTCAGTTTATCAGCTAATGATACTTAAATAAAACTAGTTAAAAAAGCAAGTTTCAAATGCATCCTAACCAACAAATGTTGAAGTTGATATTATTATTGTTATTATAAGCAATAATATTCAACTTCATTATTTGTTGGTTAGGATGCATTTAAAACTTGCTTTTTATGCTCATTGCATCTTGAACCTTCATAATTACTTTTATCTTTTTCTAATGGTACCACATTTTCGGATAATATTCTTACAAGGATTAAAATGGTTCAGCTTAATAAGTTTGTCCTCAAACATTGGAAACATGTGGTTTAGGATTAACTATAAGTTGCAGTAAACTAAAAAAAATATAGTTTTCTAGTTTATATACATAGTAAGTTTTATTAAGTGTATGCAATATGGTAATAAAATACTTATATTGAAGATCTATAAATAAAAGTTAAATACTAGTGTTTTATAATTGCTTATTATGTTACATTACTAATTGAAAACAGTGTTTTCAAACTAATTACTACATAATATTAAACATCTGTGACCCACGCAGGACTTTTTTCTACATAATGGGACTCGCGAGCATCTTTTTCTATAAAATGACCCGCAACTTATTAAAGGCTGCCGACCCCTGTACTAGGCTAAGCTTTATTATAAGCTATTTTAAAACTATAAGTTTGATTGTTGAGCTAAGCTTTATTATAAGCTATTTTAAAACTATAAGTTTGATTGTTGAAAAAAAACTAGAGGTCTCTACTTTGTAAAAGAAGAATAAATATATTCTAAATGAATAATATTTTTTTTTAATTTATTTTAAGCACTGAAGAGCTCTTTGAGCGAATGAATTATTGGGAAATAAAAAATTATATTAGCATATTTGGTGAAAAATTACAAAGCATATACGTTTTAAAACATTTTTTATTGTTTTTTGGTATACCTTGACAGTTAATAGACGTTACATTTTTAACTCTTTCAAAAAATAATAAGTATTTGAAACACAACAAACAATCCAAGAATATGGTAAACTATCCTAACATGTCTAAGCGTTACACGTTTTAGATAATTCTGTAAGCCACTTTGAATAACTGTAATAATAATATTTTACATAAAAAACATATAAAAAGATTAAAGATGTACAATTCAGAGAAAACATAAGCCTTTTAAATCTCGTAGAAGTAAAAATTAAGTTTTTTAATTTAATAAAATCCGAATTTCAGTTAATAAAAAAATTTTGAACTAGAGACTTAGATTGATTAAGACTGATTTTACTAGACAATTTCTCCCTCAAAATTTTTAAACTTAACTACATGCATGTATTGTTTATACTTTAATACATTTTTTTGTTTCAAATTACTTTAATACTTTTTTTTATAGTTTCATCTAATACTTTAAACAAACAACCTATGTAATAAAAGCTTTTGATAACTATGAGACACTAAAAGATAAACTTTTAATTATTTTAATTTGAAAAATTACTTTACATATAATTTATCATAATATTTTGATAAACAGTATATTCTAAAAAATAATATAACATAACATCTATAACTAAAATAGCAAAAAATTAAAGACAAAAATTGTATAAAATTTTTATATCTTTAGAGTTTAGACAAATATTAATTGATCATATAAAATCATTTAAATTCAGTAAATTAAGTTACTAACAAATATATTTCAAAAACTTACAAACGATAGTTTTTAAACACTTAAAAAGTGTTTGAATTCTTTTAAGTTAGACTTTACTATTATTATAAATAAAACAAATTGCATTGAAACTAATTTTAAAGATCTAAAAGTTAACAAAAAAAATTAAACAAAACACTACTTATAAGTCATAAAAATTAGAATAACAATATAGGTCTTATAAAAACAATTTAATAAAAAACCATAAACAGAAAATGTATGTTTTGTTTATAACTAAACAAAAATTAAAAATATAGAGCAAAGTCATTGCAACAGAAGTTGCTAATAGTTCAAATAGAAGTTGTACAATATTCTAAACAAACTTTAAACTTAAATTTGCATATTAAAAATAATTTTCGTTTTTAGGTGTAATAACAATACTTAATTTAATTAATTTAAAAACATAAAGATGTCACTTTTAAAAGAACAGGATCGAAAGAGATATTATACAACTGCATCTTAAAATATTAATTAAAAGTTGTTAGTAATTAGAATTTATAATAAAATAAGGTGGTGTTATAAATTCTCAAAGTACCCAAAATACCAGCTAATATAACCCTTTGTTGTATTTAAATTTTACCCTTAGTAGATACTGAGTCTCATATAAATGCTTTATTTAAGTTTATTTATTAAAAATTCAAAACAATGTTATTTTTATTTATATATATAAATAAAACAAAATACATGGTTTTGAACAAAGCTACAATTCCATATCGAAATTTCAATGCAAACTTTTTATTTATAAAAACTTTTTTAAAGTCGTTTTTTTTCTTTTGTACTTTAATTAATAAAAACTAATTTAATTAAACAAACTTTAAACCATTTTTAAACTGTGTGTGCAAACTATTGTACGGTATAAAATTAAATACATTTTTTTTTAATACAACAAAGTATTGTACTCTGCATTTGTATTGAAAAAACATCACTTTCTTAAGGACTTTATACAAAAATTTGGTTGGGCTTAAAACAAACACTTTTTGTTATAAAAGATTAGTATAAAAATTTAAAAAATACGATCTGAAACATAGAAATCAATCAAAGTTACAAAAAAGTATTTGAATAGATAATAATTGTTTTAAATTTCAATCAATCATAATATTAACTTCAAATTGTAAGTATTAATTGCTGGAACATTTTTAAAATTGATAGAGGAAATCTAATAATTTATTTTTACCTACGATTACATAAAAGTTATTAAAAAAAATTTAAGGTAAAACTAACTGAAGTTTAATCATACCTTTAGATAATTAAAAAAAGAACATACAAGGTAAACTAGCTAACAAAACTTAAATGAATAAAGTTTGAAACAAAACGTGATTAGAAAATAAAACAAAAAACTTATTTAAATCAAAATAAAATTAGCTAAGCTAAATTTACCATAAAATGGATTATTAAATAACTAGAAAAGACAAATTAAGAAGTACCACTTTTTCATAAAAACTAGGACTCTTTTCAAATTGGGATTGAACGTCAAAAAGTTAAAACTTTTAAAACTAGCTATAATTATGCATATAGTCTTATAAAGTATTACAAAATACATTTTCAAAAATAATTAAATACTTTTTGTGGCCTGGAGTTATTTTTAGAGTATGTGAAACCAACATTTCTTAATGCCATAAAAGTAACGATTGCACTAATTTAATAAAATTTAAGTGACAAACACTTTTAGCATAATCCATATTCTTTAAACTTATATAAAAACAATAAATTAGTAATAAGCAAGAGTAATTTAAGGCATAAAGTTTGAACTTTGAAGTCACAATTATAAATATGTAAAAAGTTTCGCTACGAACTATAAAAATCAAATTTTGATCAAATATAACATTTTAACTATTTGATAAGTATACAATCTAATTTCAGCTAGCTTGATTAGGGCTATCAATGATTTTAACATGTGTGAACGGGAAGAATCCTTTTTTCCCTTTACATTCACCTTCCCACTGGCCGCTTTGATTCATTTTTGTAACTGTAACAATGTCGCCAACCTGTATATAAATTCATTGATATCAAAACATTATTTTACAAACAAGCTAATTGAATACGCGGATTAAAAAAGTTAAAACAAAACTTTGTTTTATTTATGAAGATGTAATTACTAACTTTGACATAAAATGATATTTAAATTTAAATAACCTTTGCTTCAATACAAAAGTTATTCTTAAACTTTTTTTATGGAAAATTTACAACAAAATACAAATACATTTAAAACCATTGATAACAGAAAAGGGATTTTCAAGATTTTTTAATGAAATTTGATTTTGAAATGTGGTTTTAAAAATATAAACAAATGAACAAGTTACATTTGCTTGAAATTTCATTAACGGCAAGTCAAAAAAACGAACTTAGTATTCATATTGAATTATAAAACAACGTATTTTTAAAAAACTACCAAAACTTCAACTAGTTTTAGTACATAACTGTAAACACATACTGTTCGTGCCTAGAAAACTTTTTTAATCCAAGATTTGATAGCTTTAAAAAAAACGGTCTAATTTAAACTATTGAGTAATTAATACTAAAATTATTGTAAAACTTTTATGAAAATTTATTCAAAAAAAATCAAGACTTCTTTAGTATAAGAGCTTATAATATAAGATAAGCTTAGAAAACACATTCAAAGTTAACGATTTGTAAACTCAGAACGCTCACGGCGACAACACGAAATAATAAGTCACATCACGTTAACATACTTTCAGTTTAACTTTTAAAAAATCATTACGAAGAAGCTTACTGAGCCTGTGAAGCTTATGAACCCTTGCGTTGACTACTTAATTACAATTTTTATTTATTAAATCAACTGTAAAATATAATGTTGCTATTAAGCATTAGCTCTTTCGTTTAGTGATATGAAAATTTAAACGAAAAAAAAAATCATATTATTCAAATCATTAAACAGATCTGCTTTAGATTGTTATTGTAATTTTTAATATTTTAAAAAGCAAGTTATATTTAAAACCATAAAGAAAACTAACTGCTGTCATTTAAAAAATAGTGTTTTACATTTTTACATCACTTGTATACAACATTTTCAGTAAACAAGATAAAAACATTTTAACAACAAAATAACGAAAAAGTTTGTTAAATTAAATTTTATATGCGTTAAAAAATTAGAGACTTTATAATTTTACGAAATATGTTAGCTACATATGCAAAAATATAAAAGAGTTAGAAGTAATTATAACTGTATATGAACAACTAAAAAAACTACATATACGAAAAATTAACAAAATACTCAATAAAACCAAAAGCTCATTTGTATAGAAATGTTATATTTAAATAAATGTTAGGTATCTGGTATATTATTACATAATAGATTATGCAAATAAATTTCAAGACAAAATGTCTATGATAATTTGAGTAAAATTTATTTACTATTATGCTTTCTTGATAACTTTTATTAGTTATTAAAATAGTTTTCAGTATTCTCTTAAAAATTTTGACCTGATCGTTTACTCAAAAATAAAAGTTTCCATTATACTTTAGTTACTGCGTAAACAACAAACAATTTTTTTTCACAAATCTTACTATTTACAACGTTCTAAATTATTGTGCATAACTACTTTAAAATAACACATTTACAACTGCCTGCATTATCTAAAAAAATAGTCTATATTTTTTGAGTTTTTAATAAAAATATATCAGTTTATATATATTTTTTTTGTTTAAAATATTTTTATTTTATTTTAAAGTTTTAAATTTTGATAACTTAAATGGTAATCTATTTTCAACTTTTATTAACCTGAATATTACGGTTTATTATTGTGCATATATTTAGCAAGTAAGTTACTTTTAAATAAAATATAAATTAAAATTATAATTTATTTTTAACGGTGTATAATACTTGGCTACTTTTTTGTATTTTATAAAAAAAGTATTTTTTGCTTACAAAATACTCTTAGAACTTACAGTAAGAAGTTATCTTAAAAAACTTACCTTAGATATGCAGAAAAGTCAGATATAAAACAAACATGTATAAAACAACCTCAAAACCTTGGTTATGATAATTTTAAAACATTTTAAAATGTTATATCAATTAAACCACTTTTAAGGTTCACAAGACGTATAATTTATTGAATTATCTACAAAAACATACGAAAAATACAGTTTTTGGTCTGATTGCGTATTTTTAATAGGCTGTAAGCATTTGGTAAGTGTGTTTTTAAAAAACATGAAATATAACTTAAAAACATAATTTAGGCATTTATATAGGCAAAAACTATTGATCAGTTTTTGAGGCAAAAAAAGGCAGACTGAAAGTGCAAAAACTAGCCTGTGCTACATTAAGCTAGCCTGAAGTAAAAAGTAAAAAAAAAATTACATGAGTAAAAATCTTTAAAACAATACTTTTATTCACGCCTAAATACTAAAAACAACTAAGAAAAAAGAAATAAGGATTTGGCTTCATAAAAACATAACTATTTTAAGAAAAAAAATTAAAATCATAAAAACAAGATAAAATTTAGAAAAAATATCAAAGCTTGTCCAAGTCCGCCTAAGTTTTCAAAAAAAATCAAACTAGCCTGATTTACACTGATTAGCCTTACTGCATGACAAACCTGCAAGTTTAATTAGTTTTTTAAAATGTTTTACCTTAACTACCTTGATTCCAAAAAGATGAAAACCACTTTTGGAAACTAAATACTATATCATAAGTTTAAAAACCTCTAAAGACAGAGAAGAAGAATCATATGCATTTCCTACTCTTCGGGTTACTACTTTGGCAAAAACAGGCGTGCTACTTGTTGGCATTGACATGGGTCGTCCTGGAGATATTGTTTGTCCCTGCTTTAAAACAATTGTTAATAGTACTTATTTAAACTTTTTTAAATCAAGTAAATGAGTTTTTGGTTTTTTACATATTAAACATTTTAATCGAAATTAAAACTAAAACAAAAAATATATATAACTGATAAAAATTTCACTTAAAATTATAGCAATTTATCACTATGTGCTTAATTTTGATATAAACATATTGTATTGAAAAGAAACTATCTTACTAACAATTATCTAACGTAATTGTATTTTGCAATTGTACATAGTTAATATAATCAACAAAGAAACACTACAATGATAAAACACACCATATAATTACATAAAATTTATTATTGCGTTTTAACTCGATAATTATGAGACTTAAAGAAAGAAAGAAAGTACAAGTTGACAAACAATTTAACAACAGTAAACATATTCAAACTGTTGACAAATGTTTTAGAAATATAAAGAAACAAAGAAAGTAAAGATTATGAAAAAATTTAAATTGTAGTTCAATTTAAAAGTTAGAAAATTACAAAAAAAATGTTATTTGTAGCATATAAATTGTCGATATGTCTAACATGGTTGCCACTATAAATCTCAAATAATTTTGACTTTGAGACTTAGCATAACCCACAAGCTTAATTAAATCATAATTGGTTCGTATGCTGGTTTGTAAATCTGAACAAATTATTTTTAATTTTTCATAGTGATCTAAATATCACTAGACTTTATATCATTTCAACTTTTTTATGTTTTCAATCCATGCAAATTTTTTTAGTTAAACATGTATATACTATCAAAAAGCTGCTTAAAAAATATTATTAAAGCCATAGGGAGGTAAAATATTTATTTGTTTTTAAATAAAAACAATATTGGTTATTTTATGAACGCTTTCAGTATAAACTACAAGCCAGTGAGTAAAAAGTAATTTAATTTTTTTATAAAATTTTGAGATATTGTAATTTTTGTAATAAATTTCCAATGCAAAAGTATGGATCACAAATTTTTCAGATCAACTTTCTGGGAAATTTTATAAACCACTAAAAGTCTATCTTCATTTTCATTTTATGATCTAGAGACATCAAACTTTCAGGAAACATTTTTTTTATAGTTTAAAAGGCTTTCAATGTTGCAATTTAAGAAATATTAAGAAATGAAAATTTTAGAAAAAAACAATAAATTAGGTGGTTTTATTTTTAATACTTTTTTTTACTTTTCAAAATTCAAAAAATTCCATTGCATTGAATCATTTTAAATATCAGTAATGGGATTGATGTTAAAATTTGAAGAATATTGGTTAAAAAATGAAGGAAAAGATATATTTTTAGTGAAATATTCTTTTTTCAAGTTTTCGGTTTGCGCCTTCCATTAGGAACCTACATAAACTTTAATTGCTTATATCTCAAAAGTTACTTTACTTTTTTAAGCGGTTAAAGATGTCTGATAGCTCAGATAAACCTCTACAAAATAAGATCAACTTGTAAAAATAAAGGTGGACTACCCCTATGGCCTTAACATTATTTTAGATTATTTGCATAATCTTTACAATAATAAATACAAACTTTACTCACTAAATTTGTTGACTTTAATTTTTGTTCTATAAAATCAAACAAAACAAATTATACTGCAGAAAACTATAAAACTAACTTACCATAGGAGGTAATTGATAATTTCCTCCAATAGAATTTCTACCTGGAGCTAAAGTTCCTATGTAAGGAACAGGTATTTGGCCAATTTTACCTAGATTATTCTTAGCTGTCCACCAATTTTCTTCTGGTTTGTCTATTACTTCTAAAATATCACCTTTTCTAAAAGGCAAATCATCTGGATCACTACTTTCAAAATCAAAAACACCCTGTACATAGACTTTTGCTTGATCAGCTAAACCTTGTTGCATTTGTTGTGGTTCCATGCCTGTTGAATACCTGTTGACTTGAATCATAGCAGGTTTTTGTGGTTCAATTGTTTGTTTAGTGAGAGGAAAACGAAGCGATGTTGTATCAAGATAATGTATTTTGTAATACACCAATAGTTCAGTTATTGAAGGAAATGTTAAGTCTCCTATTTTGTACGTATCAGGTGAAATATTGACTATATAGTGGCTGACTTTTAAATTTTCACTCACTGATAAAACTAAATCTCCTTCAATGGTGCTACTTTCTCGTATTAAAAAAGTTCCTTCAGGTTGTCCTAGTAGTTTCTTTTCAGTAGAAGTTCTAGAAATACTTCCATAGAACCATTGTTTCCAGCTTTCACAATTGAATGTATCCATCAATCTATTTATCTTAGTTATACATCAAGTATTTGTTTATAAATCTAAATTTAAAGTAAATTATTATTTTATTTATTTCCTTTAAAACAAATTCAGAAACTTATTTTTATTCTGTTTTTAACACAAAGTTAATTTAACTCAAAAAGCTAATAAAAAGTAAAAGTTTGTAATAGAAAAAATATCTGAGAAAAACATATAGTGCTTTTACTTATATAAATTCTAGTATCCACAAAATTATCTATTATTGTAAAAATCATTGATTTTTTTGAATTTTTTCTAAAGCTAAATGACTTGATTAAATAAACTATTATAAAAAAGAAACAAACTAATAAATAATAAAAAAAATAATCATCAAGATATTATCAATAACTTTGTCATTTAGCAAAATTTAGTTTTTAAATATTTAGCTTTCTTTTAAATTTTTCAAACTATTGTTTCCAACTATGTACATAAAAACTCAAGCAAACTAAAAAATAAATAACTATTAAACTGGTTTAGTATATTATACAAAAAAGTCCACAATTCATTAATATACAACTTCTGATTGATTGGAACAGAAATATAAATGTAAACAAAATATAATACAACAGTTTTAGAAAATAAATGTCTGAACTGAAATAGTTTTTATTTAATTTTCGTAAACATAAGTTAAATAATTGAAATTAAATAAAAAATAGCTAGTGTACATCAAAAAAAATTACTAGTTTTCATTCATATTCAATAAAAATAAATAATATAAACTAAAAAGTCATGACAATAAATTACCACAAGGCAAAAAACCCATCTTAAAGAATTAAAAACTAGCCAGAGTTTATGATTTTTTTTAAGTAGTAGGAGCTGAAAACTAGAAAAGATACTATCAAATCTGAATACATAAAAAAAAAAAAAATTAATACCAAAGGGACTTAATAAAAACATAATGATAATAAATTTAAGGCATAAAAACTACTCTTAGTTTTTTAAATAATTTTAAAATAGTCTGCGTTGTCCTGAGATATTTAAAAAAATTAAACTAGCCTGTATTTTTTTCAATTAGCTTGAATTATCTTGAGTAGCCTATTACTAAAAAAACAATTAAAATCTATAATTGTTTGTGTTACGTCATATGGAGGCTTTCTACCTTCAACTTAACAAATTTGAGACTAAAAGTCAATTCTTAATAAATTTCACAAGTTAGATTAAACATTTAAAGCCTGGACTTTCATATGACGTGAGACAAGCTCTAGTTTAACAAAGGTTTGATCATTCCAATTTGATTATCAGACCACAAGCACAAGTATCCAATACAAAAGTACCAGCTGTCTTGCCTAGTGGACAATGTATTAAATGTTGCACGGCAAAAGACAATGCTGACATCACTGAGCAATACCAGCAAATGGTTGTTTTATGTGAAAGCATCATAAACCGCTTGTAGATTGATGACTGTAAGTCTTTTGTTTTAACTGACTGATGATTCCTAATCAGGACAAAACCGGTCTCAGTCTACCAAAGGCTTGTGGTCTGATGATTGAATTGATATAATCAAACCTTTGTTAAACTTGAGCTTGTCTCACGGCATACAAAAGTCCAGGCTTTGACTCTGTAAACTTTTGCCAAAAATTTTGTTAATTATATGAAATTTAAGTGTATTTTGTATTAATATCAATCATATTTCTAAATATAGTAAGTTATGTAAATAGTTTCCAAAACAAACATATACAAGGTAAACTTTTCAAAAATTTTCTTGCAACTTTAAAATATCATCAGAAATATCTTTTTTCTCAAGATTTTAAGTTACAGACATCAAATTTTTACGAATTTTTTTTTATATCAATACAAAAAACGTTACACAGCATTTTTTCAAACTAGTTTTTTGTTACAAAGCTTAAAAAAAAAAATTTTAAGTTATTTTGGAGATTAATGATATTTTTTCTTCAAGTTAAAAATCATTGTACAGTAGGTAGTTTATTAATTTTTAAAAATTGCAGTAAACAGTTTAAAATTTATTGCGAAAAAACTATAGGATATTGATTTATACAGGGTTGCCGCTCATTTTTTCAAAATTTTTTCCAAGTTTTCCAAATCTCTTCCAGGTTTTTAAAAGTAAACATTTTTGGGTCTATTTTTAGTTTTAAGTTAATTTCTATAAAAGAAACTGTGTTAAATAGTACAAAAACATTTAAAAGATGCTGTAAAGTTACTTTAAATAAGTTTTTTAATAAAACTATTTTTTGATGATGACAAAAAAATCTTATCTATATGATAGATTTTTTGTATTAAATTGAAGTTTTATTACTGAAAATGTTTAAATTATTAAAAATTCCAGGTTTTTCCAGGTTTTTTCAGGTTATTTTTGCCGAAATTGTTGAATTCCAGGTTTATCAAGGTTTTTCCAGGTTTCCAGGTAAAGTGGCAACCCTGTATATAATAAAATAGTCTATTTTGTATTTCTTTATTTTCTATTAGGCTCCAGGGTTGCCACTCTTTGATTAAAAAACTGTCCTTAGTGACCAAAAATGTTCTGAGTAACCTTAAAGTGTCCTGAGTCAACCTGGATTTTTTTAAATCTATAAAAAAAAAATATTGAAATTAAATCAACTAAATTTTATTTAAAATCTAGAAAAAAATTGTCTTCCCATTATTAAAAAACCTAAATCTATAGTTTTTCATGAAAAAACAAAATATCCTGATACAGCCTGAGTTTAAAACGAAATTCAAAATATGCTGAGTTATTTGGAGATTAAAAAATAGCTTCAAAAAATAAAATCCAGATTATCCTGAATGTGTGGCAACCATGTGGCTCTCCAACTTTGATCTGTAACATCTTTTAAATTACTTAGAGTTTTAAAAAGCAGTAGTTTTTAGTTTAAAAACCTTTTTTAATTAGTAAAAATATCTTAAATGTAAACAATTTGATATATAAATGGAAGATTTTAGTAAAAAAAAAGTTCATTCAGACTTTTGGCAACAATGTGAGTAAAAATAAGCAATTTTTAATGATACTTTTTTACCATTTTGTTTATTTTCTGTGATATAATAAATTTAAGCTATTAAAGCTGACTAAGCATTTATTTATCTTATAAAGTCAAAGAAATATTTTCGGTTAGAAAACTTATTTTTCTTTTATTATGTGAATTGAGTTAGGTAACTACTTTAGGATAAATCAAGTGTATAATTTACTTTCACTTTTGAAAAGCAGTGGATGAATACGTTTAAAATAACGAATCAATAAAAAACAGGAGGTGGACTTTACAAAATCTAAAATACTAGAAATTTTGAAGAAAAACTCTATATACGCAGAAAACCAAAGTGTTTGCTTAATGCATATCATTAATTTAAAAACTTCATAAATCATGTTAAAACTCTTTTAACTACAACTAAAAAAAAAAAATTCCCAAAATAAACAAACTATTAAATACAGCTAAAATATCTAACATAAGTAATTTCTAATATTACAGGTAACTTATAAAAAAGAGTTTCCTGATAAAAACAAATGAACAACAATCGATTATTGTTATTTACTTGAAAATTTATTTAGAGTAAATAAAAGTAGTTTTTATTTTAAATCTAAAAAATAGTGTACACCAGGGACGTAGTTAGCTCAAAAAAGTTACGAATCTACAAAAATTAAAACATCTGAAATGACACGTGATAACGTCCTAGCGGGAACACAACAATTTAAACTACCTCTAATGTTATTGAATTTAATCTGAAAATATGCAGTTATGTTAATACATCAAAAATGGAATGTTGAAGTACGAGTGATAACTGTATACAAGGCAATTTATTTTGCTCCTCATCCCCTATGACTCTTTATGTGTTTCCACTTGTGTAAACCCAGAAAACATTCATTAAAAATAAGTATAAGAAAATCACAATTTGACTCAAAAACATTTATACTGTTTTGAAAATCAAACATTTAACGTAGTCAATAGTAACAACAAATTATGCAAATAAATTTTTGTAACATAAAATTGTATGGTTTTGATTTTTGAAGCTACAGCTTCCATTAGAATCAATTTTGCAATGCAGCTTTTTGTCAAATTAAAG
Organism: Thalia democratica; assembly: GCF_965202585.1. Classification (NCBI taxonomy): domain Eukaryota; kingdom Metazoa; phylum Chordata; class Thaliacea; order Salpida; family Salpidae; genus Thalia; species Thalia democratica. Next base: position 43,597,658 of record NC_139166.1, on the reverse strand, counting down.
CTTTAACGCGCTAAATGTTACAATTTGGATGTATTTAACTCGTTTAATTTTTACAACACTAAAAAATACTTATATGTCAAAATTATCTCTCAGGAGTGCATAACTAAGTGCATAATTATACTTACTAAAAGCAGAGTCTTTTCAAGCTGAAATAAAAGCAAGTTTTTTCGCACATTAGTAGTACTAATAGTACGTTTCTGCAGAAACGTACCAAGCTACGTCCATGGTGTACACATCTTTAAATTTAAGGAACATACATTTTGTTAATTATTTTTTAAATAAAAATGTTTTTTTTTATTCTATAACTTTTAAAGCAGACTTACCATTAAAGATATATACAGGGTTTGTGAGCGAATTTTTTTTTTCATTTAAACCTGACTGAGATCAATTTAGCCTGACATTTTTTTCAAAGTAAGTAAATCCCCTTTTAGAAGTCATTTTAGGTATTGGGGGTCTTGATTTGTACTATTGTAGTCTCCGACTTCAACTAGCTTTATCTCAAAAATATGTTCAGCTTTAAAAATCTGCAAAAAGCAACTCATAGCTTAGTTCAACTCAATAAAATAAAACTAAATTGTGAAAAAGGTGATTCCCCCCTCCTATGCCCTTAACATAACAAATACAGTAATAATTTTTCAAACAAATGTTATATCTAATCTATTACTAGTGTAAAATTTTGATATATATTACTAAACACAATTGTTCAATTTAATTATGCACTAAGTAAAAACATTATAACCAGAAGATTTATAATAAAAATATGTGTATTGTCGTGTTTTATTAAAATTTAAAATGAACTGCTTACACGAGTATTAAAATAAGTAAAAAATGTTTATTATATTATTATGACTAATACTTAAAATTGATACATAATTATAAATCCTAAACTCTAAATATATACAGTGACTGTTGATGTCATATAAGATTTAAAAAGCTTACACTTCATTAAAAAAAAAACTTCAATATTTTGTTCTTGTAAAGAAAAATGAATTGTACCTAAAATTTGTACTCCCACAAAACTTAGTACAGTAACCTCTCGCTTATTTACGCACATTGTGTCTACAAAAAAAATGCGTAAAGATACGAGAGGTACCAAATATACTTACTATAATGGCTGTTTTTTGATATTGCTTCTACTTAAAAGCAGACTGAGGACTTTCCCACTTTTATCAATTTGTTTAATTTATTTACAAACATGAAAACAAAAGATAAAACTAAACATATATTAAAAAAAAGGATTAAATTTATATAAGATAATAATACTTGTGGAAAAATTTTACAAATTTTAATAATAAGAAGTTTTTATCTTTATCTTTATTTATATGTGACTTATTTAATACTAAATATTTATATTCTGTTGTACTTAGCAAATTCAATTTATAACTAAGCATTTGTTTACAATTAAGAAATGATGTGATGTCTTTATTAAAATTTGTTTCTATAGCCTTTTACAAAAATATGCATTTGGTGATGAAATGTATTTCTTCTTTTGAACAAAAATATATGAAATATAAGAAAAATGTTTAATAAAAATTGTTTTAATCTTTCAATATTTCATTATACTTCCATTATTTAACACAGTCATATATCTTTTAGAATCTTAATATAATCTATTATTGATAACAAATTTCTGATATACTGAGGTATAATTAAATGTTTATCAATTAGTCACGGAACATAAACTTACAAAGTCTAAAGATATAGAGAGGTGAATTAGTATTAAAAAAATATTTAAAATTAAAAATATACAATAAACCTAATTTGTGCAATACTAAAAAAAAATTTTTTTTTTTTCTGAATTTTTTAGAATTCTAAAATGCGTAACGTCACGAGTGCGTAAAGATGCGAGAGGTTACTGTACTTATATCTTAAAGCTAAGGTTTAGTGTTGTGAGTATCTCTAATAACTTTTATCAAACAGTAAAATATATGAATAAACTGCTAAGAATTTTGAATTTTAAAAATATTTGGTATAAAGTCTTTAAATTAGAAATTAAAACAGTTCAACCAACTAAGCTCTGAAAAACATAGCTGATGTAAACAAACTCAAACAAACAGCTAAGTTGTTGAACAAAACTGTAATGTTTAAACTGTATTCTTTAAATAAATTTTCATAATTATGACGTATATAGTCTACTCAAAACAAAATAATGAAGATTCTTAAAATTTTTTAGAGATTAAACAAAAAGTTTTAAGCATTTATTTTTACAAATACTGACTTATTTTGTCTTTAGTAACTAAATCTTTATTTAGAAATATATTCACATCTTCTTTTGATCTTAAAAAGATTTCTCTTTTTTTTTTAATTAAAAATTTTCAAGCACTTGAACTGAGAAAAACTGAAAACCTCAAATTTTTAAATAAAAAAACTGATTTAGCCTGACATATTTCAACTTTTTTCAAAAAAACTGATTTAGCCTGACTTAGCGTGACGCGCACGAACCCTGTATATAGGACCCACAATCAATTATTGATATTTTCTTAAAACCTTGTTTAAAGTAAATAAAAGGTTACTATTTAAATCTAAATATGTACACATCTTCTAAGTTTAAAGAATATACATTCTTGTTACTTGTTTACAAAATAAAAATTATTTTCTTTTATTCTATAACTTTTATTTCTATGTATAGTGATTTCTAAAACCAACTTACCATTGGAGGTAATTGATAATTTCCTCCAATAGAATTTCTACCTGGAGCTAAAGTTCCTATGTAAGGAACAGGTATTTGGCCAATTTTACCTAGATTATTCTTAGCTGTCCACCAATTTTCTTCTGGTTTGTCTATTACTTCTAAAATATCACCTTTTCTAAAAGGCAAATCATCTGGATCACTACTTTCAAAATCAAAAACACCCTGTACATAGACTTTTGCTTGATCAGCTAAACCTTGTTGCATTTGTTGTGGTTCCATGCCTGTTGAATACCTGTTGACTCTAATCATAGTAGGTTGTTGTGGTTCAATAGTTTCTTTGGTGAGAGGAAAACGAAGTGTGGTGGTATTCAATTGATGTACAATATAAAAATCTAGTAGTTCAGGCATTGATTTAAAAGATAATTCTCCAATTTCTAATTGATCAGAAGAACATTTAATTATATAATGACTGACTTTTAAATTTTCACTCACAGACAATACAAAATCTCCTTCAATGGTACTACTTTCTCGTATTAAAAAAGTTCCTTCGGGTTGTCCAAGTAACTTTTCTTGTGTACTTACTCTAGAAATTTTACCAAAAAACCAATTTTCCCAATCTGCACAATTGAAAAACTCACTTGACCCCATCGAAAAATTTAATTTAGTTGCTGAAAAATTTTAAGAATTTATAAAATTTAGATAACATCTTATTTGTAATATTTTCTTAAATATCTCTTGACATAGACTTAATAACAACAGTTTAAAAACAATTATAGAGTATAATTGAAATAAACTTACATAAGCAATCAAACCACTTTTAATTTTGTGCTTGAATAAGTTTTAGCCACCTACTGTTACTATAAAAAGAAACATTAGGTAAAGAGCACTTAACTTGTTGAATATTTAAATTTTGCAACAGTTAACCAAAACCTGATTGTTAATACAACAAAAATAGACTTTTCTCAATTATAAATCCTTTGTTTAAAAAAAAAGAGCACCTTTTTATAATTAAGTCATTGCAAATTCAATACGAAGTAATATTTAAGAATTGTTTCATAATTAATTACGAATTGTATAAAACTTATAAAAAGTTTATTACAACTTAAATAAATGTTGACTTAAAAACAGTTTTTAGTGTAATGTTTATCCTAAAATTTTCACTTTTTGAAGCTAAAAACTAGTTTGAGTTAAGCTAAAAAAATTTAATTTCAATTTAGATCATCTGTAAATAAATAAATATATATAATAACAAATTAAACAGTATTTTTTCTTTATTACACTAAGACATGTTTCCGTGTGCTAACAGGTTAACACACTTCAACATAGCTATGAAAATCAAGAAACTATTTATAACAGTCAGATTTAACATTATGTATTGTATCTATTAATTACCATTAATCTACAATTATCTTTAGTATTTATTTTTAATAAACACATTTATATGTCTACTTTAGTTTCTATTCTTTCCTTACAATACTTATTTTTTACAGAGAGTAGTTTCTTGATATTCAAATCTTTTAAAGGTGGTGTACCTGAAAATGAGACGGAGCTTTCAAAGTACGTTTACGACCTAAAGCGCAAAGACATTGATTTTAAAATAACCTGTGAGGTGATAAAAAGAGCACAGCCAAGAGCAGATGATAATAGCCCAGTTTGTAGGCTGTGCTTATAAGAATCAACAGCCGTTTCTATTCTTTAAAAAAAGAAGGTTGCTTAAATAAGAGGAGTGAATTTTTATTGTCAACATATGAAAAAGCTCCTCTTAAAACAAAATAAATTTAAAACATTTCATAGTCACTTAATTGTAGTTTTGTGAATTTTAGTTGGTTGTTTGGATAGAAGATTAATTTTTGCACTTTATATTTGAACTGTACAACATTTAATAATTACGTCATAGTTTTTTTTGTTTTTTTGTATAATTTTTGTACCATTTTATAGCAAAGTGTTATTTATTTCAAACCGTACCAGCTGATGATTAAAGCCTTTAGCTTTATTAAACATATGTTCTGGTTTTATTTTAATTGACTTTTCTAAATAAATTATATATGTATGTATATATTTAAATAACACTAAATTTTTACTGATACATATGTCTCACTGTTCTGTTAGACAAAACAAATGTTCAGTAAATTTATTACAATAATATGATAAAACATATGTTAAGATGCACATGAAATTTAGCAAAAAAACTATATATTTATGTAAACTATATGTATATGTTAGAAAACACTTTCAAGAGATTGGGGATAAAAACTTTACTGATACCATTCATATAGTAAAGTTTTTAACAGGAACACACTAAAACTTTTCTATTCCTGTATGCCAAACATGAGACAATTAATAATGGCATACAATCATAAACTATTAGACATGCAAGAGAAAAGAAACAAATGTGGGACTGCAAAAAGCAAGAATGTTTGGTCAATGGAAAATGTCAAAGATAAAACTTAATTTATAAAGCAAAAACTTAAAATCAGACCAGGTTTTACGTTAGCTCTTCTAGACTATTTTTCAAAGATTGCTAGACAAAACACAGGTACAACTTTAGACATAAACAACCTGGCAACCAAACAACTTTATTGCAGTAAAAATGGAAACTGAAAAAAAACTAACTCTAATATTTACTTGGAAATATTAACAAAAACAAAAAACAGTTTAAAAAATGTATGTATATTATGCAGTGTGGAAAAATATAAATTTTAAACATTAAAAAATCAGAATCTTTAAACAAAATAAATAAACTACAAACTGGCTGTTTGCATTACCAAAAAAAACTATGTTGATAATGTTGTTTAAAATGTACTGGTATTCTTTTACTATGTAATATCTAATTTTGTATAATTTTGTTACTGCACTAAGTTAAGCAAAAAAAAAACTATAAGGATTGTTTGGTAAATAAAAAAGTATTAAAAATATAAGGCACACTACATTTATATAAACATTAAAATACTTTTTTAAGCTAGAGAAGTGTTTACAATTACTAAAAAGTTCTTTTCCTTTATTTAAAGCTAGATTAAGTTTAATTTTGAGATCTCATGTTTTTCAATGTGGCAATTGATTTTTTATTTGTTTAGGCCAGGGTTTCCCAAAGTGGGCCAAGTGGCCCCCTAGGGGGCCATGACAGATACTCAGGGGGCCATGAGCAGTAAAGGAGCCACAGGGGGGCCATGAGGCCATAACTTGAAACTTACACTAGATATTCTTGAGTTGCAGATGAAGAGCAAAAAAAAAAAAAAAGGTCTTATGTGTATTTTATGGCAGTTTAGAAACTTACACTAGATATTCTTGAGTTTCAGAAGAAGAGCAAAAAAAAAAAAAGGTCTTATGTGTATTTTATCAGTTTATGAGTAATCTATATGTTGAAGGGGGCCATTATTTTTTCAAACTCTTTAAAGGGGGCCTTTAGCAAAAAAGTTTGGGAAACCCTGGTTTAGGCTAAAATTTCCCAGTTAATACTAAAATCTTTATTACGGTCTTTCAAGCTTCAAACATATTTCAAAAGCACAGTTTTCAGACTGTATTTACTGATGTTAAAGGAATATTTATGCTGTGTGTACCTACTTCTAAATGCTAAACCTGATAATCCATCATACTGCTTAATGTTCTGCAATGTTGTAACCACTATAATTTATGTTTATAATCAAAGGGTTCCCACTAATTTTTGAAGAAAAATCAGCAAAAAACATAAGATTTCATATAAATAAATTTTACCTACTAAGAGGCCTGGACTCTTTTACAACAATTTTTTATCTAAATTCAATATCACTATTTTTAGTTGATTTAATATAAAATTTTGTAGAACTAAATATAGTTACATAAGTCATAGTTCATCTTCATCTTTCACTAACTTTCAAAAGCAATTTATCAGTTGTTATTTTGCAGTTTTTCCTTATTATAAATTTACATTAACTTTTTAGAATAAGGTTTGCTTTTTAAGTTTTAATGAACATTTTAAGGGCATAGGGGGGGGGGGGGTAAACACTCTTTTTTGGTTTTTGATCTTATTTTATATAGTTTTTACTAAGCTACAAGATGCTTTTTACAGATTTAAAAAATTCAAAAACATTTTTGAAATATAGCCAGTCAAAGTTGGAGGCAACAATAGGTTCCTTATGGGAGGCGCAAACTAAAACGGCAAAAATAGACTATTTTACTGAAAATCTATCTTCTCCTACGTTTTTTGAGATAACTACCTAAAACTTTTAGGAAATGTTCCTTGATATATTTAGAAAAATCTGTCGGAAGGAATTTTGAAAAAAATAAAAACTTTATAACAAAAAAACAATAAAAAACTATTTTTTTTGTTTATTTTTTATATAATTTTTTTATTTTTTAGTTATATAAAATAGATAGTTTATTTTCTTTAAGATTTTATTAGAAATATTGTCTACACCACTAGCTTTATTTGAACTTGAACTTTTTAGGATACTAATTATTTCATTATCATGTACATCAAACCTGACAAAACTATTAAAGTGGTTTTTTGGGCTATTAATAGATGAGTTTAGATAAATTTCCTGTTTAGAATAAGTTTGTTTTCCAATATTGGCAAAATGAAGGTTCAGTTAAGGCCATAAGAGGGGGGGGGGTAAACCATGTTTTTTACAAGTTGATCTTATTTTATAGGGTTTTTCTAAGCTTCAAGATGCTTTTTATCGTTTTAAAAAATTCGAATTATTTTTTGAGATATGACCAGTCAAAGTCGGGACGCATAATAGGTTCCCTATGGGAAGGGAAAACTATTCAGCGAAAAAAGACTATTTCATTTAAAATATATCTCCTCCTACATTTTTCAAGCAATCTTCTTCAAACTTTTACAGTCTAATCTTTATACAATAACAAAAAAATGTTACTTTGAAATTAAAAAAAAAAAATTGTAAAATTTTTTTTTATAAAAAAAAACACTTTTTTTTTTAATTTTTGTGATAAAATTTTTATTTTTTTAAATTATAAAAATTCTAAAGTAACATTTTTTCCTTTTATTATAAGGAATGTTTCCTGAAAATTTGAAGAAGATTGCTTGAAAAATGAAGGAGAAGATAGATTTTTAGTGAATTTTAAAATTTCTGAGAAAATTGACCTGAAAAAATTTGCGGTCCATACGTTTATATTGGAAAGTTTTTACAAAAGAATAAATATCTCAAAAGTTTAATGATATTTTTGAATTCTATAAAAACTGGCTTATAGTTTGTACTTTAAGCTTTCATATAAAAGCCAAAGTTAGTTTTAGTAAAAAAATTGTTGGACCCCCCCCCCCCCCCCCTATGGCCTTAATAACAATTTCATCTAGATTAACAGAAGACTTTTCATTTATTTCAAGTTTATGAGGATAAATATGTTTTTTTTTCTGTCTGTTTGTAATACTATTAATTACCTTCCAATTCTCTGCTGAATCTTTATTACACCTTTAAAGATTTTTTTTCAAAATATTTTTTTTTTTTAATTGTTTTAATTTTTGTTAACTTGTTTCTGTAAACTTTATATTCTTTAACGTGGTGCATGTTACTAAAGTTATTTCTGCAAAGTATTTTGTAAAGGTTGTTTTTATGCCTAATAGATCCAGGGTTTTGAGTTAAGTTTTAATTGAGATTATGAAAGTTTTTTTATAGGAATATTTTTTTTTTCACATATCTCTTTGATTTTATCTATAAAGCATTCAAACTTTGAATGTAATTGTATGGAGTCTTTAGAATTGATAATTTTATATATTTGAAATTTATTGAAAATTTTGGAGGTATCAATCATTAGTTTTTGACTGTTAATTTTAGAAAAGTCTTGGCAAATTTGAATTTTAGAATTTATATTAGTCTTACTTTGGTTACAATATATTAGTTTTACATAGAGTGGGAAATGATCAGAAATACATGATAAAGTACATTTAAGTCTGAAATTTTTTGCAGGTTGTAGTAATAAAAATGATCAATCAATGTTCCTCCCAGTAACGAAAAAATTGGGGGGCCATAGGGGGGGGGGGGGGTCCAACATTTTTTTTACTAAAACTAACTTTGGCTTTTATATGAAAGCTTAAAGTACAAACTATAAGCCAGTTTTTATAGAATTCAAAAATATCATTAAACTTTTGAGATATTTAATTTTTTGTAAAAAATTTCCAATATAAACCTATGGACCGCAAATTTTTTGGGGTCAATTTTCTCGGAAATTTTAAAATTCACTAAAAATCTATCTTCTCCTTCATTTTTTAAGCAATCTTCTTCAAATTTTCAGGATAAGTTCCTGATAATAAAAGGAAAAAATTTTATTTTAGAATTTTAGTAATTTAAAAAAATAAAAATTTTATCAAAAAAATTAAAAAAAAGTGTTATTTTTTCAAAAATTTTTTTTTACTTTAAAGTAAAGTTTTTTTGTTAACATATAAAGATTAGACTGTGAAAGTTTGAAGAAGATTGCTTGAAAAATGTAGGAGGAGATAGATTTTAAATGAAATAGTCTTTTTTCGCTGAATAGTTTTCCCTTCCCATAGGGAAATTTACAAGGAGAACGGAACCAAACTATCCAAATATATTTGGAAGCTAAAACGCAACAACACTAACTACAACATCAAATGGGAAATTTTACACCACATCGGACACATAAGGAAACCGCAGAGAATCTGCAGGACCTGCTTCTATGAAAAAATGGAAATAGCGAACGCTGACGGGGAAACATCATTAAATAAAAGGAACGAGTTAATATGTTCTTGTATACACTTTAAGAAGCTTTATTTCAAAACTTAAGAGCGTTTAGATAAAAAAATATCTATTTTAATTTGTACAAGTACTTAAACCAATATATAATTACGTCATAATACAATACCAAACTTTTTTTTAAACGAGTAAACTTAACTTAAAGGTTTAGTTAAAGAGATGTTTTTCTTTGTTAGTTATCTAAAGATTTCACAAGGCCACTAAATGTTAGTAGAATTATTTTTTATTGTATATTTTTTTTGTTTGTTTAAGTTTTAAGATTGTATAAATATTAAGTAACGTGCATTTTCCTAAATTTAGCCTAGCAACATTAAAATCATCATACGCTAATAACTTTAAACTATAGGTTTTAATTAGATTTTACTCAGTTTTTTGTTATACATTTTTTCTTTTTAACTTCTTTTATTTCAAGTTTAGCCTAATGTCTTCCTACTTGTTATCACATAAATTTTTACAGATTTTAAACAACTGAAGATCTCGTTTTTTTTAAACGAGTGAAACATTGTATTGTAAAAAAATTTTAAAAATTTATCATTGAGGTAGGGAACCTATTATGCGTCCCGACTTTGACTGGTCATATCTCAAAAAATAATTCGAATTTTTTAAAACAATAAAAAGCATCTTGAAGCTTAGAAAAAACTCTATAAAATAAGATCAACTTGTAAAAAACATGATTTATCCCCCCCCCCCCCCCTTATGGCCTTAATTTGTCAAATTTCCTGACTTTTTTTCAAAAAAACCTATTTTTCCTGACTCTTGTCTTTTTTTTTAGTTTTTCCTGACCTTGTGGCAACCCTGCATTGGTGATTTAATAATGGCATTTTAAACTGTAGTAGTTCAACTTTGCAAGACTTAAATCTGCTATAAAAAAAACAAGTATATATATTTATCTAATTATATAAAAACTATAATTTATACAGCTGTTTCAAACATGAAATGTAAAATATCATGTGCTCCTCAGTAAGCTACAGTTTATTATAATAGTAAACAGAAATTTAGATTTTGAAAATTTTTATTATTTATTTTTATAATAATTGTTATTATTAATACATAAATATTATAAAAAATTTTAAAATCTAAATTTCTGTTTACTATTATAATAAACTGTAGCTTACTGAGGAGCACATGAAATTTTACATTTCATGTGTGAAACAGCTGTATAAATTATGGTTTTTATATAATTAGATAAATATTCAGCTCCAATTTAGTTGTCGAGCACTATCGACCAGAACTTTTTATAAAATCTTTAGTATATGTATATATATGTTTTTTTTGGATTTTTATTTTAGTTGACAAATATCAAAGTTCTCAATGCAAACACTGATATTAATATTTTTAAATCATTGTAATTAACTAACTTAAAATTCATTTGACTAACAGAACTGTGAAACATATGTTTCAATAAAAACTTGGTATTTTATTAATACAATACCAAAAAAACAACTAATGTTTGATTTGTTTACCATAGTTTTTATGCTTTAAGCGCTCATAAGAACATATAAATAAATATATATAGAAAAAAATATTATTTTGATTAACAAAATCACCTTCCACAGAAAAGTTTATTTAAAAATTGAGGATTAAAAACAATTTGATTGTTTTTATGAAACATATGCATTGTTCTTTTTAAATTTGAAATATACTAAATAAATATATACAAGTCTTTATAATGACATCATTTTATAACACCAATAACACTTTTTTTGGTGTATGTGTTGGCCATAGGTTTTGATTTTTTAACTTAACTCAGAGAGACTAAAAGTTGAAATTGGACCCCTGCCATCAGACCAATCTAAATAAATTTTTCTTTTATAGTATTTGTATTTAATTAAATAATTTGCTGTCAAAAACAAAACTAGGGAAATTTGTTTAATATTTCAGTCATTATTGTATGTACAAGAAACTTGATATAATATAAAGGATAAATTTTCACAGCATATTAAACAGTGACAATATTGTGCACCACAATAAATATATTTGTAAGTATTTTAGAAACAATTTATTTATATTTAATGGTTAGTAAACAAACCAACTATTTCACACAAAAAAAAAGTAAATGAATACTGTATTTGAATTAGCTTAAAGCGCTTTTTACAAACATTGCTAACAAACTGTAAACATTTCAAATCTCTTTAAAAAGTTTTTTTCTAGAATAAATCGGGTCGGCTGCAGTTGTAAGGTTTTAGAGATTATTTCATTCACTGCAATATGTAAATGAGTTAAATTAATAATACAGCAGTATGTTAATAACTTCTTAACTCCTATGACTAACCATTTATAACTAATATTTTTAATATTGGAAATCAACCCTATCCCACCTTGACCAAGTATATAAAAAACTAATCAAAAAATAAAATTTATGAACTAAAACTTAAATTAAAAACAAGTATAAGTAATACAATCATAAGCGCCTTAGATTTGAAGCTGACACAAACAAATTTTTAGACAAACTATTTATGACAAAAGACAAGTAATAAGACCATCGGCTTGATTAACTTTAAAAAGTTACTTTATATATTATTTATCAAATCTTAGTTTTTTTTTTTTTAAGTTATACAAAACAAAGTTTGAGATTTATAAAAAAAATAATGAAAATAATTTATTACCCTGGACAAAACGTTTAACTGTATCCAAGTGGTGTACGACTCGAAATTTTTCGTGAACCAGGTCTTAAGACCAATTATTTTGAGTACTGGTTTTGTCCTTCGTTAAACAATGTATTGTTAGATAACTTTACACTTTTAAGTTTACAGAGTATATAGTTATCTGTTTTAAAACTGAATCTACTATTTTTTGTAGTTGTAGTTTAAACTAAAATTAGCTTTAAATTTTGTATGTGATACAATTCTAAATTCTAATCATCGGTTATCAATTTGCTTTTATAACAAAAAAAAGTTCTAACTAAAAGCTAGGCATTCTGGAAAATCATAAAAAACACTTTTTAGATATTTATTTAAATCAGAAAATTTGTTAAGCAAATTTCAATTTATAATAAGAACATTATCTGGATGCTTGAACCCAACACTAATTTTATTCAGTTTTTGACCTTGGGCGAAAACTAGGTTCTGACTTTCTGACGATCTGTTTTGTGTTTAAGGCTGTAACAGACTGTCTGAGGTGGATCATTTAGAACTGGATAACTTGTTTAAGGTTTTTTATTGTTAAATGTTTATTGAAGCTTAAAAGTATGGTGCTGTCAAGTTTCGACTGTCGACTGTTCAGTGTCGATGTACCTTTAATTCATTGATCTAAAACAAGTGTCGTACTAACTACTTACTCGTATTTTGTGGTAGAGTATTTAATGTTCGATTGTGCAGTGCACTAGTAGCTAGTTGTCAGCAGCGGCACGGCACTGCTCATTATCGTTTATATGTCGGCTGCATTTCTAATGTCGCTTCTGATTGGCTGATATTATACCTGCTTTTATAAAAAGTTTTAAGTTATAACACATGTGTTTTGGTTCATTCTTTATACATTTGGGTAAGGTTAGTTAGGGATAAGGGTATAGATAGATAGATGTTCTTAATATTCTGCTGTATTATCACCTAACCTCATTTGCATGATGTTATGAATAAATTCAAATCTAAATTCAAAATTCAAAATTTTTCAACTGCAGCCAATCCATCGTGTATCGTTATAATCAGACTCAACAGAAATAAAACTTGCTTCAAACCAGCTGATCTAGTACTGCATTATACTTGTCTAGAAGTGATGATATATCTCTCACGTAGAGTTTATAAAACAAAGAATTTTTTTAAAAGTGCTATAGCTTAAAAATTATTAGCACTCAAAAAGTTTGTTCTAAGGATCTGATATACAAAAATAACCTCTCAGTTATCAAGTCGTTCACTAAGGATAGAGTTAAATGTCGTGTTCTATATTTTAAATATTTAACAGGCACACAATTTTGTTTATTAAACTTTCAGTAAAACATCACAACTTTTAAACATAAGATAAATAATAAAAAAGAGTTTAACTTCAATTGTTTTAAAAATTTATTCTATACAAGCTAAAAAACACATACGTATACACATACTTGACATGTTATTTCAATAAATGTATTGTTTTTTTAAACATTTTAAATCAATATATAAATTCTTAAATATGCTAAACTAATCTCTAATGCAATAAATCTAATAAAATCTTTAAATTTAGTTATACTTAATTGTTTTTAATATTTAAGTACATAGTAATATGTTTTATTTTCTAACTTTTAAAATAAACTAACGAATATTAGTCTTAAGATATTAGTGCTCAAATTTGATATTATCACTTAAAATTTAATGTACAATACAATTTAATAATTTTAATAACTCAAACATGTTAAAGTCTATTTAAACTAAAAAAGTTAAAATTGTTTCTCATTTAAATCTTTGCAAAATTTTAGCTTGAAATCGTGCAAATGTGCCGACATGTGCTTAAGTCTCATCCGTGCGAAAGTGACGAATTTCTACTAAAAATATAGCATTATAAAATACCCGTTACCAACAATAGCTTACTTCACATTTTACCTTTTTGATAAAAAATATTGTTATAGTTGTTGTTTATTGTGCAATGTTTGATTCAAGCAGCAAAACTCAAACAATTAAAACAGACGACACACGAAGATATAAATTAAGAAAAATGCTTAATATTTAAAGGACATCTAATTTGATAGTTGAACAATTAAAAAAAAAAAAGAAATCCGAAGATTCAAAATAATTAACAATTTAAACAAAAATTTTAAATATTTTGTTTATGTAGTTAATAGAAATATACTGTAAGGGTAAAGGTAAACTAAACAAATTTAAAAATTACTAAAAGCTTAGGAAAAACGTTTTATAAAAAAAAATTGTTAAACTTACAAATTTTGGATATAAAATCTCCCCTAAACTTTTAATCCGTAGGTTTCGCACAACTTAAGCTTAAAATATAAGAAAGTACAAAGCTTTCCATTTATTTGGTCTTCGCTTATCCGGTTCCTTGATAACCTGGCCGGTTTTTTTCGAGAAGTAGATTTATTTAATTCAGCTAACATTCAGTGGCGTAGCGTGGTATTTTGGTAGGGGGTGCGCAAATTTTTTCTCAAAAGTTCCCCTAAATTGAAACTTTTGTAATAAGCTATAAAACGATATTTTTATAAGTAATATAATTGAAATAAATTCATTAAGTAAAATAAGTTCGAAGTAACTGTTTAAAAGATACTTATATATTACAAATTAAACAATTAAAAAAAGTATAAATTTCATTAGAATTACTTATACTTGCACAAATGTAAACTTACTAAATTAAAATTGTCTTTACAACTTACAGTAAACTTTATATCTTTAAAAATGAATATGTTCGATAAAACTAGAGTATCTGTTTTAGTTACGAAAAAAATATCAATCTCTTTAATATACAATACAACAGTGATAACAACATCTCGTTGCACATAATTTAAATAAAGTTACACAGAAGTTAAAATAGACCAACTTTATAACTTTTATTACAATTTATTACAACTTTGTAAAATATTTAAAAGTATACTTTTTAAAATTAAATTTTCTGATTGTATTTGTTTAAAATAAAAATCACAAACAAAGTCTTTAAATTTTTATAATCTTATATAATTTTAAAACAGATTATATAAATAAAATGCATGAGATTATTGAGGACACAACCAAATACTCCTTCCTTGGTCCACCAAATAAGTTTGATAATATTAACAAAGTTGAGAATGAATTTGTTAAAATTCTTAAAAATCTACTTTTTACCAAAGAAATTAATGAAGACTTTTATAATTTGATTAAACCTGTTGGTTCCATTACTTAAAGATTGTATGGCTTACCAAAGATACATAAGAAAGATTTTCCTTTAAGACCAATCCTATCCATGGTGAACTCTGCTCAACATAAGTTGGCCAAATTTCCTTATGACCAACTTTAATCGGTATTGGAATATTTCTTTTCTTATATGTTAAAAAACTCATTTTCTTTTGCTGATCAAATAAAAAAGATTAATTCAAATAAAACTTTTATGGCATTCTTTGATGTCAAGAGTTTATTTACAAATGTACCGCTAGATGAAGTATTGGATATTTGTGTTGACACATTGTATAGACTTAATACACCCAGTATAAGCAAAAACAATTTTCGTAAACTTTTAAAGTTATCCACTAGTGGTGTACAATTTACATTTAATTCACAAATGTATTCCCAACATGATGGAATAGCCATGGGCTCCCCGTTAGGGTCAACTTTGTCAAATATATTTATGGGCTTTATAGAAAGAAAGGTGATCTCTAAGTACAAAGTAACTTATTATAGATATGTTGACGATTGTTTTGTGCTAGGAAAAGATGAGGAAGAGATTGATGAACTCTTTAATGCGTTGAAAAAAACACATTCTTTAATAAAATTTACTTCAAAAAAGGAAAATAACGATGAATTGGCTTTTCTTGACGTTTTAGTTAAACGACACAAGAACAAATTTTTGACATCCGTTTATAGAAAGAAAACTTTCACTGGGAACTACTTAAACTTTCATTCATTCTGTAGCATGAAGAGAAAGACAAATTTAATAAGAACGCTCTGCCATCGAGCACATAAGATCTGTTCAAGAGAATAATTTGATGACGAAATAAAACAGATAAAACTGATACTAAATAAAAATGGCTATCTACAAGAATTTGTTAATAAAATTATAAGTTTACATCTTAATAGTTTAAACAAAATAAAGCCAGCACGGCCGGAGAAATGCTTGATTCCTTTAGTACTGACTTATGTCAATAAGAACTCAGGAGTTTAAGAAAGATATATTTTTCAATTAGTAAGTAGGACTTATCATTCGGCAAAGCCAATTGTTATTTTCGTATCCAAACCGATGTTCAGACCTGGGGGAAAAGATCCGATAGCAGAATTTAAAGAAATTATGGTAGTTTACCAGTTTAACTGCTTCTGTGAAGCTAGTTATGTCGGGATGACCTCAAGACAATTTGGCAAAAGAATAAAGGAACATATTCCAAAAAGTATCGATAAATTTTGTATGAGTAATAAGAAAACTAAATCTATTAGAGTAGTAAATGCTTCAAAAATATCTGCTATTGCTGAACACTTAGTAAATAACCTTGAATGTACTAGTAAATATAATTTAAAAAGATTCAAAATTCTTATAAATTGTTTTCACATTTCGGATTTAATTAAACTTGAAAATATTTGTTTAGAAAACCTAAGTTGTGTAAACATTAAGATTTTGATTATACTGTATCGTTGTTTTCTTAAATTGTTTTATAAGTTGTTGCTCTGTTTTATAATTTTTTTTAATTGCATTGTAATTAGAAGTACTTATGTATTGTTAATTACTCTTTGCTTTATTATTAATTAGGTTAATTGCATTTTAACTATATAAGCTAAATTTGAAATTTTATTTTCATTGCTTAGTATACAACTGACGAAAGAAGCATGAAATATATTTTGTTCTAAAAAATTGAGTCTTATTTATATTGTTTGAAAGAATTTATTTTAGTAACATAATTTTCTAAACAGATTAATAAAATTACAACATTAACTTTAAAACTTTACCCATTTTTTATGTTTTAATGTTTTATAATTTGTTATAAGCGTTTATCAACTTAATATTAGTTCTGGACAAGATATTAAACTGCATCCAAATGGTGTTTGATTTGTAACCGAAAGGTTTTTTCCTAGGTACAACTATTTTGAGGGGAACGGGTCAAAATTTCACGAAGACTAAATTGCTCGAGGGGACTAAATTACACGAAGACAAGTTTGCACGAAGGGTCAATTTTGCACGAAGATACTTTTGCACGAAAACAAATTTGCACGAAGGGACTAAATTGTACAAAAAAAATTTGCAATAAGGGTTAGTTTTGCACGGAGGATCATTTTTGCACGAGAGTAAAAAAAAAAAGTTATAAAATAAATACAGAAAAAAATAAATTAATTAATAAAAAAATTGAGAAAAAAAAGTTACCGACCGAGGGTAAGGGTTAGGGATAACAGTGATAGTAGAACTAAAATAAAAAGCAAATAATAACTAATAAAAATTACTAATAAAAAAAAAAAATTATTAAAAAATAAAAAGAAAGAAATAAGAAATAATACCGACAGAGGGTAAAGGGTAAGTGGTAACAGTGATAGTAAAAAAAGATTTAAACTAATAAAATAGTAATATAAAGAATAAAAAATAATAAGAAAAAAATAATACTAAAAAAAATTCAACCCGTAAAAAAATGACCGTTTGTGCAAAAGTGTCTCCGTGCAAATTTTCTGGTCGTGCATAAATGTTCTCTCGTGTAAAAGTGACCCTTCGTGCAAAAGTGTCTTCGTGCAATTTTGTCCGCTCGTGCAAGTTTGACACCTACCCATTTTGGGTGCTTTTTTTTGTCGCTCAACAAACCTTCTTCTTAAAAAATATACATGTAGTATAAAAGTTATCGTTTAGAAAATAATCATGGAGTTGTACTTAGTTTAAGTTTTAGTAACCATTCACTAATGCAATTGAGGATTGAGTTGCTGTTGGTTACAATTAATGTGTTCTGCTGCTATTAGTGATCTACCGGATCCAAAAATTTCGGATCCGGCCAGATCTGAATCTAAATATCATTTTCAAACTGAGATCCGGCCGGATCCGAATAGTTTTTTTAAACTAAAATCCGGCTGGATCCAGATAACATTTCAAATTAGGATCCGGCCGAATCTGGGTCCGAATCTATAAAGGCATAGTCCGACCAGATCCGTATACGAATACTTGGATCCAGTAGATCATTAAGTACGTAATATTAAGAACTTTATACAAACTTTTATATAAAAACTATTTATCATTATCGTAACTAGTCGATTGAATATATAAAAAAACTACTTACCGCGTTTATTAAATTTTAGATCTAGTATCCAAATCCGGCCGGATCTCAAATTGAACAAAATGTCCAGGTCCGGCTGGATCTTAGTTTGAAAAGTATTTAGTTTCGGTAGATCTATAGTTTAAACATTGTTTTTACTTTTATTTTATTTTAGTTAAACTTGAAATTTACTAATCAACAACATATATATTTAAGGTTGATCTGAAAATGTTTTAAAAAGTATAAAAGTTATTTCAAACTTGAATTTATACCGAAAATGTATAACTATTTAACTTTGTTATTTTATTCAAGCTAGATGCAGTTCTTGCTAAATTTGAATCTAAAACACTTAGTGATAACCTAGTTTACATAAAATTCCCTAAAAAATTAAATACTTTTTTTAGGAACTAATAAAGAATGGATTGAAAACATAGTATTTTTTAGTAAAGTAAGTTTTAATTAAAAATAAAAGAAGCTTTATGTAATATTTAGTACTTTTATTTTTTAGTTTTTAAATTTGAACGCAATTAAGTTTTTTTCTCTGATATACCTTGAATAAAGAGCATAAATTTTTGAGTTATTAATAACTTAAGCTGAGAGTTTTTTTTGGAAGTTAAACCTTTTCATAAATAGCCCGAATCTTTTCGTTCATATAATTTATTTTAATTTGACGGGTGTGAAAGTAATTTACAATAGTTTCACTTTGCACTTTGCAGTACCTTCTGCAGTTTTAAAATCTTTTTTTATTTGCTTGTTTTGTCGTCATAACTCGCGTTTGCATAGTTTGTATGACTTTTCTAATATATGCTGTGATTTTTAAAACACCAACATGCTAAATTTAAACTTTGAACGTTTTATATCTAAATGACTATACATAAGTCTCTGTCCTATATAAATTTTTGGGGAACTACAACTAATTTTTAGATATAAAAACCATACAACTAACATGACACAGTCCTGGTCCTGGCAAGACGTTAAAAGGTATCCGTGGTGTGCGACTCAATAACCGAAAGGTTCTTCATGCACCAGGTCCAAGGACCAAATATTTTGAGCTTTTTTTTGTCGTTCAATAAAGTATATATAATAACATACTTATAGGTTGTTTCTTCTTTACCTTATTTGCTGATATGAAAATGATTAAATTATTAATCTGTACAGTTTTAATTTAAAACTAACATGTTGCACGTATAAGTTTTTTTGTATGCAAATTTTTTTTTAGAACAGTTAGATTTTATTTATAGACTTTTAGTATTACTTTTATAATTATTAGTTTTTTAAGTTTAGTTTAGATTAATAAATACAGTTTTAATTTAATAACACAATTTTATTAAAGGTATCCTCACTTAAATTGTATAATTGTAAAAGCGGCAAAATAAAAACGCTCAAAATGTTCATTCCCAGGAACTGGTGCACGAAAAAACCTTTCGGTTACGGAGTCGCACACCATGGATACCTTTTAACGTCTTGTCCAGGACATAAAATTTAAGTACAAATGTACATAATATTATACATAATATTTAAGTACTAGTGTATACTATAAACAAGTTGTATATAACTCGATGACTGAAAGGTCGTATATTAGGTCCTTTTATAATACTTATAAATTTCGTTTTTTTTTCGTGAATAATAAACAACATGTCAATGAAATAGTTTATAAATGAAAAGAAATGCTTAAAGATGTTGTTTCAGGAACTTTAGAACTAGTGTAAAGAAACCCTATTCGATCATCAAGCTATACACCACGTTAGAAAAAGAAATTTTTCTTGCCAATTCCAATTTATAGACATGCCTTGTCAGGTACAACCCTTCTGAAATAGTATTTAGAAAAAGGTCAATAAAGCAAAGGTCCACCGCTAATGTTCGGCCGAATACGATCTTAGCAAAAAAAGACTGAATTTAACTAAACCCGTTATTTCAACAGCTTAATTTAAATAGTTAGGATTTTTTCTATTCAAAAGTTCTTTTGTTATTATAAATTACATCCAATTTTTTAAGTAAAGATTGTTATTGATGAACATTGCTTAGTGCATGAACCACTATGTGTTTTTTATAAGCTAATCGTATAATTTTTTTTTATTATGTTTTTGTTTCTATTAACCGGGCTCTCTATTTATACGTACTAATTTTATTTAGTTTGTTAGTTTTACAAAAGTAAACCAACCCCCAAAATCTTTGTCAACCAACCAACCGGTTATGTACAATATCTGAGCCTTCGACTAAATAAGTTAGTTTACCCTATTTCAAAACTGATTTTTTTTTACGAAAAGTTAATTTTTTAAGTTTTAAACTTTACATAGGAATACCTGTGAGTCAAACAAATATGAAAGCAAAACTAATATAACCAATAATATATAATAAGCAATATGCTTTTACTGATATAAATAAAATTATTTAAATAAGTGAGAGTAGAATAATTACCTTTGCGTTTTTTTAGTACAAATTTTCAATTAAATAACTTTACATGGTGTATACTATACAAACTGTATATTTACACTGATTATGTTAACCGACTGTAATTAATTTTTATTACATATTTATGAAAAATTTTAAATTTACAATAAACATCATTTACAGTTTGTAAAAGTACTACTGCTGTGGATTTATTAGTGCTTGATAGTATATTTTAAAAAAGTTATAGTGTGCGATTTTTTCTAAAAGTAAAAAATTTTAAGTTAAGTATTTTTTTAAATATTTAAGCAAATTAAATCCGGATTCTAGGTCTGGTACATCAATGCAACAATGCAAAATTTATTGAATAAGTAAGACTATCATGACTTTTCACAAACTTTTTTTCTTTGTTTAAATAACATATACTTAGGAATCAACAAACTTTGTGAAAAGATTAATAAACCAGAATTATTATCAGTTACATTTTGTACGAAACAAAACTTTGTTTAGATTTGTTTTTCATTCAAGGAAGTGCTTAAAAAATATATTAATAACAATTAAACGCTTCAAACTAAATTAGTATTTCAATCTGCGACTAAAATTGTGCAAGCTAGCAAATTGAAAGGTTTTAGCGAAAATCACATGTTAATACTTCTAAAATGGGTATTTGAGTTTAACTCGAACTTTATTTGGTCTAAATTCAACAATTAAAGAGAAAAATTCCAAAGATCCAATTAACTTCATTTTTGGAAACATTAAATTTTAATAGTTAAAGAGATAAATTATTACCGATTTATACAAAACTTCATTCTCTATTCGGCGCGAGTTGGACCTGTATCTGGACCTGGTGCTATACTTAGTAAAATAGTTCTAATTTTTAATAACTTAACAACGTTAACACATACTAAATCTCATAGGTCAATTTTATTTCACTAAATAAAACGCCATAAAAAACACCGAAAGTTAATACCATATATAAAAATTTATTTAAAAGTCTGCCTACAAACTGGGCATGTGTTGTGTTTAGCAAACAATCCTTTAATCCAAACTTAACAAAAAGTGTGATGTCCATCGCAGTTGAGGCGCATCATATTTATACCAATTTCTCCCATGCACATATGACAAACTGATCCCCGACCAGTGACTCATCAGCTATGAATTTACCAAACTTCTGGATTCTTGCGGGTAACAGACCTTTGAAGAAATGCTTTTTCTTCGTTTCTACTTGCTGTTAAAACTGGTCAATTTTTTCTTGTAATTCTGTTTAGAAGGTTTTAATTTTTTCGTTTTTGTTTTCAAGTTGCATTGTTTTGAGTGTTAATTCTTCAACAGCACATTGGTTTTTCTCAGCCTGAATTTGTTGCATAATATCACTTCTACCCAGTAAAAATCTGTTACTGTTTTTTTGGTGACTTTTGATCATTTCAACTGATTTTTCGATTGTATTAATAATTTTTTTTTCTGTTTAGTGTTTCTTCTTTGACAAAGATTTTATAAATGTCTATGGTTTTAAGGACATCGGTTAAAAATTTTTGTAAATAATCGTGGTCAGTAAAATAAAAATAGAAATCAAACATTCTTAGTGAAACTGTATATAAGTTTTCCGAAATTTTTTCAGCTCTTCGAAATCATGGAATATTTGTTTATTTTTTAATTGGTATTTCATATAACAGTCAATTTATTAAATAAAAAAATCCATTCTCTTCAAATTACATAGGGGGCAAATTCTACTAGGTGCAAAAATAAGCCTAGTAGAATTTGCACCCTATGTAATTTGGAGAGACTCGAAATTGAATTTGCAGACAACAAGAAACTTTTTAACTTGAGATCGGAATTGGTGGGAAAATGTAGACATTTTACAAAATTTTATTTAAAGTCTTAATTTACTAAATTTAAGTTTAATCTACCTTTGTTTTCATTATGTAGTTTTGTTTCGTCGTTTGATTTTTGTTATAATTGTATTTACGTTAACTATAATTTTTCTTGCTGAATATTACTTAAATTTAATTAATTAACCAATCACCTAATCAACTAATTACTTATCTCAAACTATATAAAATGTTGATCCGTTGCAACTTGTTAGTTTGTTAACTTTTTTACTTGTGATCATCGCACTAGCGTGAAACAATTGTTAAGTAATAAACTTTTTAACAATTTAACTTTTGTCATAATTGTATATTGAGAATTATACTAATAAATAAATTAAAGCTGAAATAATAAACTAAAATACTTCAAAAATAATTTTAATAAAAGTTAAAGCTGTTCGTCAAGTATTAACGCAACAAAACAATTGTCTACAGCTAAGCATCTAGTGAAAATGTTAAGTTTTTCTAAAAATTACAACGATTTCAGTTTTATTGTAGTAAAAAAGTAATCGACTGTTTTTTTGTTATATAAACCTTAAGCATTTTATTGTAAAGGAAAGTAATTCAATTATACTATGTGCTAAACTAGTTAAACCGTTTTTCACATAGTTTAAGTTATATATTAGAAATTTTTTTTATTCTTTTTTACGCTTGGTTTAAAAAAGTTACGTTTCTATTTTCTAAAAGCTATATAAGTAAAAAATGACTCGTGTATTATTGTAACTGTAAACGTAAGAATGAAATAATGAAGAACATTGTTGAAATAAGTTTTTGTAAATGTATATATTTTTTTATAAATAATAGAAACAAAGAACTTCAGTATTTAGAAATCATTGTCTAAAATTTTTAATTTTGCTTTTACCCATTAACAAATGCTAATAGCAATGCTTGCTTTTATTATTCTTAGACTAAAAAAGCCGTTTATTGCGATTGTTTTTCCAATCCAGGTTCTGCAACCTGCATAATATTTGTCAAAAACATAAACTCACAACATTTAGCTGTTCACTAAAGCGTATTTATTATTTAAAAGCTAAAGTTATTTAAAAGCTAAAACACAGTACTGTATTTTTTATAAAAGAGATAAAAAAAAAGTATCAAAGCAAAATACCTTGAAAAACGGTATATTATTTTTTTTAATATCGAGGCCCTGCACTTAAAATAATCCCTAATTTATTTTAAAACTATATGCTAATAAAAAAAGTGATTTTTTTATAAAACAAAATTTATTGTTAATTAAAAAAAAAGAAAAAAAAGTCTATGTCCTGGAAAAGACGTTAAAATGTATCCGTGGTTTGCGACTCGATAACCAAAAGGGTGTTTCGTGCACCAGGTCCTAAGACCAAATATTTTGAGCGATTTTTTTTGTTGTTCAATAAACTATATATATATACTGAAAGTTTGTATTTTTAATTATTGGTCAAATTGTTAAAGATGTCCATTCTAAATTTAAAATCCCCTAAATTATTCTAAAACACATTGATAATTAAATTGTAGAGGTATCTAAAAAAAAGTCAGTTTTCATATAATATGTAGGTTTTTTTAAGCTACCTATTTTCTTAATATTCTTCTATCCTAATTCAACTCTCTGTTTTTTCTTTTTCATTTAATTGTAGTTGCCTGATTTCAATGAAAAACTTACCACACAATTGCTGGAGCATAAAACTTTTGACTAAAAACAACAAACCTTTATTCAGTATTTAGAATACACTCTTATTTAAAATATAACAGAACAAAGTATACTACCATCCTGAAATTTATACAGTACACACTCATTAAAAACCTTTAAATCTTTTTTTAAAGTAGTTTGTTTTGATAAGTAAATAAATGTACCTACATTTTTATTACAAAAAATATTTTAAAATTTTGAAAATAAAGATAGTTTTCTTTGGAAACTGAAAAATATTAAAATTGTACAACTTGAAATAACATAGCTTTTAAAATATCAGTTTGGTTGTATTTTCTGAATTAAGTGAAAAAAAATTTCTACTAGTTTTGCTTTAGTTTTTCTTTATAATCTATTTACAGGATTGCCACAGACTCAGGCTACTGAGTACTGCTCTACTCAGTAAACATTACTCTAGATAACTTAGTCTACATTTTTGAAAATCTTAGGCTAACTCAGTTTAGTTTAATTTTTGTTTGAGAACCTCATGGCAGTTTTTATTAAGATTATTTCTTTTTAAGTATTTTGATGTTGTATAGGCTTATGTTTATCAGTTTAATTATGTAAAAAACATAATTTTGAATTTAACTGTTAGGTTATATATTCCACCATGTATGTACAAGGTGGCCTAGCCATTTATCCTGGGATCCTAGAACAACATGGTTTCTGAAAATTTAAGAAAAAATATCCTCAAAAACCCATAATTTGATTTGTATTGAACTTACCCAAAACTTTTAGCAAAAATGATTAAAAAAACCTGGAACAAGTTTTAAATGTAAATTAGATTTCAAAAAAAAATTGTTATATATGATATAGTTTATTAAACAACAAAAAATACGCTCAAAATATTTGGTCGTAGGACCTGGTGCACAAAAAAACTTTTTAGTTATTGAGTCGCACACAATGGATACCTTTTAACGTCTTGTCTGTTATAGAAATAAAAAATTATACTTTTTTATAGAAAACAGTAAATTTTCAGTAACTTTATACTATAAAGTATAATTTCTAACCATAATTAAATATTAAAAGAGATATGATACTTAAGAAATTCAGTTGGAAAGTAATTTCAAGCAATTAGAGTGTTGTTACTCATAAACTAAATAATTGGTATGTCATAGTTTGTTTTATCCACACATCCATTATTGTATATCTGCTTAGGGCAATGCTGATGACTATTACTTGTAACAAACTGTTTGTAAACAAAAAAGAATAATCAGATATGTTTCTTGTTTGCCTGCCCTGACACTAACAAACCCTCTGTTAAAAAAACTGGTTTGCTGAAATTTAATGATTTGCATAAGTTGCAAATTTGTTGTGAATGCTATAAAAGAGTTATTTAAAGCACTATGAATTTACAATATCTAGTGGTGTTCATTAAAAGATTTATGAAGAAATCAAAATTTATAACTGAAAGACCTAGAACAAGACTAAGCCTAAACTGCTTTATTATAAGTTTTGGTCTAGTGTCCTAGAAACTATAAAAAAATTACAAAAAGATAAATTTAAATATACTTTTTTTCTTTACAAGAAATTTCTACCAAGAGTAAATTTAGAGTTTTTTGAATATATGTTTTATTTATACTGAATTTTGGTGCATGTTATGTATTACAACAGATTTTGTCTGGTCTCTTTTATTTTGTGATTTTTTAGTTAATGAAGTAGTGATTGTTATATATTATTAAAATAAAAATACATATTTGATATCTAACTATTCAAAATATAAATTTAAGCGTTTGTTAACAAAAGATCCTAGCAAAACAAATTCACTAGAATATATAATAATAACAAACTATACAGTATCCTTTCTTTTATTATACTGACATATGTTTCTGTGTGTTAAATGAGTCAACACACTTCAACTGAGCTATGAAAATGAAGGAAGTACTATGAAGAGCTTCATTTTAATAGCTCAGTTGAAGTGTGTTGACTTGTTTAACACACAGAAACATATGTCAGTGTAGTAAAAGAAGGATACTGTATAATTTGTTGTTATTATTTGATATTTACCTATTTCTTATTTATATAATTTATTTTTTATCTTAATTTAATTTATTTTATCGTTTAACTGTATTAAGTTTCAATATTTTTGTTGTTTTTTTCTTAGATTACAAGTTAACGCTGCAACTAAATCTTCAATTCAATATTATTTTTAGATGGATTCAGGGGTGCCAAACAATTACTTAACTCAGGAAAGTAATTTTTTTTAAAATCTTAACATAACTTAGGCTAGCTTGATTTTTTAACTAAGGATAGTTTAAAGATTTTTTTAAGTCTCAGTCCAGATTTTTTATATATCTTGAATGAGGTTTAGTTAAACCAGTTTGAATATTTTAATGTTTGTTTACCAATTTTGTTCAAAAACTTGATTTTATCAATTTTCAAAACTTTATTTAAATATTTTCAAAGTTTATTTAAGATAATTTCAAAAGATTTAAAAAGCTTTGGATGATACAGCACACTTTGAGGTCATTCAGGACAGTTTTTACACTTGGAGTGGCACCTAATGCACAATCTCAAAGTTTTATTGTGTTTGCTAAAAATCTTATAAGAATATGCTAGGATATATCAATTTTATGATAAAAGTTTTAATTAGTAATGTTATACTTAATAAGCTACAAAGTATTTTTATTCTTTAAAATCAATATTATGGTTTACAAATTAGTTTGTTTTTTCTGATCAGAAATATTAAAAATACCTCAATAAATTCTTATCATTTTAGAGAAGAAATAATAAAAATAATCAAATATATAAATGGGACATACAATAATTAATATAAATGGTGAAAATGGACTTACTAAATGTTTGTATACTAAAGGAGTGCAGCGAGTAGTTAAAACATTTTTGGAAAATAATCATTCTCTTAGACTAGTTGGTGGAGCTGTAAGGGACTTCCTTTGTGAAAAAATACCTAAAGATTTAGATTTTGCTACTACTGCTACTCCTGCTCAAATAAAAAATATGTATTTAAAGAATGGATTTAAGGTTTAAATGTTGTTAGAAATTTTAGTTGCATTTAAAATATAGTTATTAAGTCCAAAAAAATGATTTGTAGTATGAGAATGAAATGTTGTTAAAATTTGTTGTTATAAAGTTTCTATTAAACAAAACTTTTAGCTTCAGTTAGTACACTTTAGTTTAGGGGTGGGCAACAAACGGCCCTCAGACCGGATCCGGCCCACAGAGTGAAAATTGAATCTGGCTTGCAAATTAAAATGACCGGCTCACCAAGGTCAATATTAAAATATTTGTATAAAACTTTGTATCAAAATCTTACAAAATAAAACGTAAGAGTTAGACTTTAAAAACATGTTAATTTTTTTTTGTTAAATAGTTGTACTAATATAAAACACTCTTAAGTCCTAATTTTTTTTTGTGTAAACTCAGTTATAGTATTCTAGCTTAACTCCATAAGAAAATGCTTTTATTTTAAATCTGATATTTTACATATCTACCTTTGTCAATTTACCATGTCAATGACTTTTATAAACAATGGACAAGTTAAAAATGACACTTTTTCCCGAATAAATAAAAATTTGTTTATATAAATGATAAGAAAAGTACTAATTTTATTATTTCCAATCAAATAATTAACAATTATTTTCAGTTTAACTACTCAGCTTTGCATTATTACAATGTTTAGGAAAAGTTTCAACATGTGTTTGGCTCTTAAAGCTGCACATTTGGCAGCTTTTAAAAATGATCGAAAAGTATAATGGTTTTACTAAATATTCCAATAAGGATTGTTCTTCCGATTTTGCATTTATGGTGAAATTGTTTAGGCACATGAACAAACTGAACACCAAACTAATGGAAAAGGGTACTTTTGCTCATGAAATATACCATGTAGTTAAGGCATAAATGTTAAGGTTAAAACTGTTTTCTCTCAATCTCCGTAAAAACAACTTAACACATTTTCAACATTGCAACTATAGAACAATCAGTGGTATCAATGGAAAAGTACACTAGTATCATATTTTCAGCTGATAATGAGTTTGGTGTGACAATGAACTTCAGTAAAACAATGCTCTCATAGAAAAAAATGAAATAAAAACTATGATAAACTTAATAAGTTTAAGTTTGTCTCAAGTAATTTTAAGTAATTAAACTTTTGCACTTATAAAATATTATTTACTTCCCAGGGATATACTAAATAATCAGATCTAAGTTAAAGTAATTAATAAATATTAACTTAAAATGTCAAACTTGATGAAATTTTTGTGAGTTAAATGAATTTGAAATAGTGATCAACCAGATCCATAAAGTTAGTATCTGGCCGGATCCAGATAATTACTTTTAATTAATGTCTGGATATAAAAAGTGATTATCCGACCAAATATGTATACTGGATCCGGCATATTACTAAATCAAATGCTCCAGCCCATAAAGGACTAAATTTTTCCTGATTGGGCCTGCAAATTAATAAACCTTACCCACCCCTACTCTAGTTGGTAGAGTAAATTTTTGAAGAATAATAATAGCTGTAGTAAACGTTTGCACAAGTTTAACTTGAAAGTTTAATTTTATTAGAACAATTAATTTTCAGACAACTTGAAATTATTTTTTTTTGAGTTTAAGTTATTAGAGCAAAATTTTAAAATTAGATTTAATTTTTTCTAATTATGTATCAACCTTAAATTAATTAAAATTAAAAGTAAAAATTGAAGTATAATATTAAAATTATAAAATTATTAGATCTTAGTTCTTGTAGTAAAAAAAGTCAGATGTTTTTGTTTTGTTTGTTAAGTTTTTTATTCAACCTCAAAATATATTAAAAACTGAATTTAACTTTAGGTGATGAATGACGGTTCTGGCGAAGATCATGGAGTAATTAAGTGTAATGTTGATGAAGAAGAAATAGAAGTTGCAACCTTGAGGATTGACAAAGCAACTGATGGACGTCATGCAGAAATTGAATTTACTAAAGAATGGAAACTTGATGCACAAAGAAGAGATTTTACTGTAAACGCTCTCTACCTTGACCTTCAGTCAGGAGAAGTATATGATTACTTTAATGGATTAAATCATCTTAAAGAAAGAAAAATTTGTTTTATTAATGATCCTGCATTGAGAATTCAGGAGGACTTCTTAAGAATGATGAGGTATTTTAGATTTCATGCTAGAATTGCTTCTAAAGTAGAACAGCATGACCAGAAAGTTTTAGTCGCAATTAAAAAATATGGTGTTGGAATTAAAAATATTGCTGGTGAAAGGATTTGGACCGAATTGAAACTTCTTTTTGGTATTACAAACAGTTCTATGGTCAAAGATGCATTTTTACAAATGAGTGCTTGTGGCGTTTTAGAAAATATTGGTTTTCATAACAATCTTAACATTAACGTCTTTTGTAAAGTATGTGATAACTTAAACTCAGTTTCAAATTTTCATCCGATGGTTTTTATAGCATCATTAATTGATGACATCAAAGATGTAGCTGTATTAAATAATAAGTTTAAGTTTTCTTCAGCTGAAAAGAATGTCTTAGAGTATATTCTACACAACAGAAAAATTATTGAATCTTCTAGCAAAGGTGAAACTACTGAAAGCTTAAAAGATTTACTTGTGTTAACCTTTGCAAAAAGTAAAAAAACAAAAAATAAATCCAACAAAGAAGAAAATCAAAGTATGCAAAAATTTTTTGAATTACTCAAATATTTAGGACTAAGTAATTTGATTGAAAAGTTCAGAAATTGTGATATTCCCACTATTCCTATAAATGGAAATGATGTAATGAAAGCTTGCGGGAAAAGAGGGCCGGCTGTAAAAAAGTATTTAGATGAAGGCGAGAAAATCTGGAGAAAAAGTAGATATACTGTTTTAAAAGAAGATTTAATTGAACAGTTAATGAACTTAGAGTTGTAGATTTTTTTATAATAATTTTTTAAAACAGTTTATTTAATAATTCTGCTTAGGTTTGAGTATCTATGGCAAAAAATAGTGCTTTGTCTTATTTATGAGGACTGGTTTTTACATAAATTAAAAAAGTGAAAAAAAAAGTTACTATATATAAGAAACACCCCAATCTATGTTAGATGTACTTATTTTACTGTGTTTTACAAAATCATATTTATATAAACAAATCTGGTAGATTGTTAACTTTAAATTTTCTTTATCTATTATTTTATATTTCTTGATTGTTGTACCTATTATAGAGTATACTAACATAAGATAATTTGCTTTCCTTACTGTTTATTAATTTAAACATTTAGATATGTAGTGTGCTAGTTTAAAAAACCATAAAAATAATTTTTCAGACATAGTAATACTCTTGCTTCAATGTTTCTAAATAATTTTTGTTAATTGTGTTTCCTTTGGTTTAGCTCTACTTGCAGCTTAAGTTATTAATAGGATTATGTTGTATGATAAGAAAATTTTTGTACCAATTTGTCATAAGCTGGATAATAGTACTACTTAGTGTTAATGTCCAACTTATGAAAACTCAGTAGAATTATTTATAGCCTTGTTAAACTCCAATATACTTAAGTTTGTATCTTTAATTAGCAAATATTGTTATCAATTAATAAATTATAATGACTTTTAGTAAATTTTATATGTTAATTAAATTTGGTAACAAAGAAATAAAATTATATTTTAAAAATAGTGTCTTTAAAACTAAACATTTTAATAACTGTAAGCTAAAAACTAACTAATAACTATTAATTAACTTTTTTTGTATTGATTTTTATATTATAAAATTGCCGTGTACTAAATATTTATATTATTCAATATACTGAAAAGTTTTTTATAATTTGAAAATATTATTTTTTATTAAAATGAACATTTTTATAATAAACATAATTAAACTGCTAAACACTTGAACTCAAGGTTGGCTAAATAAATGTATTCTAACTTCTGTTTTACAAAATTTTAATTTTTTGCTTGAGGTTTTACTATTGAATTTTTTTTTGTTTTCAGTATAATAATTTCACTTGCTGTAAATAAAATGGGACTTCCTCCAGCACTAGCAGCACGTTTAAAAAAAAGAGGAATTATTAAAGAAAAACAACCAGTTGAAGAAGAAGTTTTTGCTGAAAATTATGATACACAGGTTTTTTTAATTATTACATTTTGTTGAATTAAAAAATGTAGTTTTTGTTTTTTTTTTGACATAACAGTCAGAAGTCTCAACTTAAATAAATATAAAAAGACAATACTACAAAAAAAATAGCTAAAAGGCACATTTTTCTTATTTAATTTTCTAAGATTCTATGTTAGCTAAATTTTAATCCCTAGATTTGTTTAAAAACAAAATTTTAAAATTTTTAATTTTAGTTATTTAAGTTTAATAATTTAAGGTAATCTATGACAATCTGCACGATGAGTTTGGAAACAAACTACCACCGAAATGGGAGAAAATTTTCGAACAAAAGTATTGTACATGGTATTACTGGGATACAGTAACCAACAGAGTATCTTGGCTTCCACCTTCTGATCCTGATCATAAACTTACTTTTTCTGAAAGTAAAACAGTTCGTACTTTTACTTTCATATTAGATTTGTTTCAGGACATACCAATAAAACTATGCCGAAAAACAGAGAAATATATTGGTTGTAAGAAATAAATATATATAATTATTTTTTTAAAGTTTATTTTAATTTATAAAAACACTTTTGTTTCTATTGCTTCGTAAAGTTTGTCGTAACGTCTATGATTTCGCAATATTGATTTAATTCTATTAACTATAGTCTAGATTTGATTAAAAAAAACAAGCAGAGGTCTCTTATTTGTGAAAATAAAACAAATATACTTTTTTTTTTTAAAGTTAATTTAGCAAGCTACTTTTCTTTTTTATATAATTTACTTAAACTTAGAAATGAACAGTTATGGCGTAAGATTTTAATATCAAATTAATAAAACTTTAAAATAACTAATAAATAGTGTATTATTGAAATATGATTTATGTATCACTTACTACAGTAATAGTTATTTAACTGTGATGTGTATAAGTTAAGTAAATGTATTAAATATTTTTAATCTGTACTGTAGAAACTTGAATCTGCGCCGAACATTCGTGACAAGTTTAAGGAGCCTCGTGATAAAGTTCAGAAAAAGTCTAAGAAAAGAAAGGTTGAAGAAGATGAGTTTGATCCGATGGATCCTTCATCTTACTCAGATGCTCCGAGGGGTGGTTGGGGTGTTGGTAAGTTTTGAAAATATTTTTAACTGCTTAGTTGAGTTTGGTTTGCGTTTGCACATGTTATAGTTAAATAATTTTTTTTATCTTGAACATTGATTCAGGATAATGAGGTCAATCATACTACTTTGAAATTTTAGAGTCATTCTAATATTTAAGTATTTGTGTTGAATGTTATGTTTTTATTTTTTATTTTACTCGGGGTTCGTGCGCGTCAGGCTAAATCAGTTTTTTTGAAAAAAGTTGAAAAACGTCAGGCTAAGTCAGTTTTTTTATTTAAAAATTTGAAAATCTCAGTTTTTCTCAGTTCAAATGCTTGAAAATGTTTGTAAAAAAAAAGAAATATTTTTAAGATCAGATTGAGATGTGAATTTATTTCTAAATAAAGATTTAGTTATTAAAGACAAAATCAGTCCGTATTTGTAAAAATAAATGCTTAAAACCTTTTGTTGAATCTCTAAAAAAAAAAACTAAGAATCTTCTTTATTTTGTTTTGAGTAGATTATACACGTCATAGTTATGAAAATTCATAAAAAAATACAGTTTAAACATTACAGTTTAGTTCAACCAACAACTTAGCTGTTTGTTTGAATTTGTTTACATCAGCTATGTTTTTCAGAGCTTAGTTGGTTGAACTGTTTTAATTTCCAATTTAAAGGCTTTATACCAAATACTTTTTAGATTAAAACTCTTAGCAGTTTATTCATATATTTTACTGTTTGTTTAAAGTTATTAGAGAATTTCACAATACTAAAACTTAGGTTGAAGATATAAGTACTAAGTTTTGTGGGAGTACAAATTTTAGGTACAATTCATTTTTCTATACAAGAACAAAATTTTAAAGGTTTTTTATTTTATTTAAGTGTAAGCTTTTTAAATCTAATATGATACCAACAATCACTTTATTTATTTAGAGTTTAGGATTTATAGTTATGTATCAATTTTAAGTATTAGTCAAAATACTATAATAAACATTTTTTACTTTAATACTTGTGTAAGGGTTTCATTTTAAATTTTAATAAAACACGACAATGCACCTTGTCTTATTATAAATCTTCTGTTTATAATGTTTTTACTTAGTGCTTAATTAAATTGAACAATTGTGTTTAGTAATATATATTTAATTTTTACACTAGTACAGGGTTGCCACTTTACCTGAAAAAACTGGGAATTTGACAATTTAGGCTAAAATAACCTGGAATTTGAGAAATTTTGAAAAAAAAACCTGGAAATTTGATCAAAAAACCTGGAAAAACCTGGAATTTTTAATAACTTTAACATTTTCAGTTGTAAAATTTTGATTTGACACAAAAAATCTATGATATAATTAAGATTTTTTGTCATCATCAAAATTTTTTTTATTATTAAAAAACACATTTAAAGTAATTTAACAGTATCTTTTCAATGCTTTTATTCTATTTAACACAATTTCTTTAATAGAAATTAACTTAAAACTAAAAATAGACCCAAAAATGTGTACTTTTAAAAACCTGGAAGAAATTTGGAAAACCTGGAAAAAAGTTTGAAAAAATGAGTGGCAACCCTGCTAGTAATAGATCAGATATAACACTTATTTTACAACTTATCACTGAATTTGTTATTTTAAGGGCATAGAGTGGGGGTCAATCACCCTTTTCCTAATTTAGTCTTATTTTATTGAGTTGTAACTAAGCTATATGGGTTGCTTTTTGCAGATTTTTAAAGCTCAAAATATTTTTGAGATCAAGCTGGTTGAAGTCGGAGACTACAATAGTACTAATCAAGACCTCCCAATACCTAAAATGACTTCTAAAGGGGATTTTCCTTACTTTGAAAAAATGTCAGGCTAAATTGGTCTTAGTCAGGCTAAATGAAAAAAATTTCGCGCACGAACCCTGTTTACTAGAGATGTAGCTGTTAATATTTTGTTAATTCTATAATGTTAAAAGCTTAGCTAGTGTTATAAATTTCCTCTTTCGATTATCAATAGTTTAAATAATTTATTTTTCATGTACTTCCTTTAAGTATTTAAAGTAATATTTATTGTTAACTCAACAACACAGATTGCTTTAATCTTAATACAGTAGTCTCAATAGCTTAAGCTTATTAATTTATCCATTGTAAATTATTTTAAGAATTATCATACTTTTCTGTTAAAAGATTCGTGTAGCTTTAAGAAGATTATAAATTAGATTATTTAATGTAATTTTAATGCAATTTGAGTTCAAAAAGCTCCATTTTATGTGCCATGAGACAATTACATTTTACCTTTTTTAACTTCACATCGTATAAATGTGATAGTAATATATCTAATTATAAAAAGTTGGAATTAAAATTCTTGTTGTAAAGTTCTAAAGTACTTAAAAATACTACTCTTATGATTTAAAATTTTACTACAGCATAATTTCTACTTGGTTTGTAGCTAATTTGTATGATAAAATTTTACTTTTTCGTAGAGCTTTTTCGTAGAGTTTTACTATTCATTTACGTAGTTAATTGAGCACAATTTACTATTGCACACTTCACATGTACTATTGCATCGTTATAATCTTTTGTAACATTTAAAAAAAAGTTTATTCATATTTTGCTAGGAATTTTAAATAAACTAAGCTAAGTCATACTATTTTTATCTTTTCATTTAATTTTTATACGTTAAAAAGGTCTGAAGAAAATAGACGATGCGAAGTCAGGAGTAGATTCAACAGCAAATGGTGTTCTTTTTCAGCAAAGACCATACCCATCACCAGGTGAAGTGTTGAGCAGAAACAGAAAAGCTAGAAATGAAACTGGGCCTCAGCGACCAAAATAAAGAAGCATATTTGATATAAACCTTCGTTATTACTTAAGGTTGATGTACAGTAATTTAACAAAGAGAGATATTATTTAGCTAGTAAAAATGCTTACTTAAAATCTTGGTAAACTTTTGTACCATACTAAATTTTTTTTAAGTGCTATGACGCGTTTTTTAGTTAATATCAAAGACAAAAAACATTTTATTAACAAATTAGATACTTTAGCACTAAGTATAATTTTTTCTAGAGTTTCTAAAAAAACTTACCAATGATTGTTTTTATAACAATTGGTTTTTGAACATTAACAACGAAAGTTTTATATTTTTAATAAAAAATGCAACGGTTAGCATATAAAGATAAAACTTCTAGTTTTAAAGTACAAAAAGTTTGTTTTGAGATTAATGTTTTATAAATTATTGTTTAAATAAATAGTTTGTAAGTTTAACAAGAAGTTTAACTTAAAAGTAGTTTGTATATTTTTATTTTCTAACTGTTGCTTATAAATTTTGTTTCGAATATAAATAGCATATTTATTTTAGTAAAAAAGATTTGTGAAAAACATGCTGAAGTATGTTGTAAAATTTAATTTGACTGTCAATAAAGTGTTTGTAAATTTCATTTGAATCTTGTGTTATTTCAAGTAATAAGAATAATTTTTACTAATTTAAATTTATCGTTGTTGGTTTTAAAAATTAAGTTTGATATTAACCTGACCTACATTTAATTGCTAAATATTGTATTTTTAAAATTATTTTTGATAGAAGTATGTTGAATTTTTAATTTTAAGCTTATCAGTGGTACACGTAATCAAATGTTTTTCTTTGTTTGTACTCAATTGTTTTAACAGGGTTGCTAAAAAACCTGGAATTTCATAAATTTTGAAAATAACCTGGCATTTTGAACAAAATCAACTAAAAAACCTGGAATTTTAAGTAATTTTTATATTTAAAATAATAAAATTTTGATTAGATACGAAAAATTTATCATATACAATATATTTTTTAAATCATTGAGAATTTTTTGTATTATATAACACATTTAAATCTGCATTCCAGTATTTTTTCAATATTTTTATACTAATCAAGACAGTTTTTTACACTTAACTTAATTTACACTAAAAAGAATCAAAAAAAAATTGTGTTTTTGAAAACCTTAAAAAATTTCAAAAGTATTTTTTCAATCCTATTTTGAGAAAACTGTCTAATAAAAAAAATATATGGTTTGAAACTTATGAGAAAAAAATATGAAAAACTTACAATAAATCTCTTAAATATGTGGCGAAAACAGGTTTTACATAAAAAAAAATTTCCATTGAAAAACATTTATTAAAATTTTAGACGGTTACTAAATTTAATAAATTAACTGATTATTAAATTGTGGTTCTGTAATAAAAATTTAAGATGAAAAAATATGCAAAAATTTATAACAACTTTAACTCAGATTTACGGGATGTCTCACTAGATATATCTTTACTTATTACTACAACAAATTGTAGAAATAACGGTTCCGACCACCCTAACAACTACGCAATAATATTCTGAAAATTATTGAAAAAAAGACTGCGAACACTATCAAAAGAGCTTATACTAAAGTGCAATAAACTAAAAGCAATTTTAAATATAATTTAAACTATAAATCAATGGGTAACAAAAACAAATTGTATATAACTAATACCCCATTTTAAAAATCAGTTCAAACTAGAATTGGGAGATGCTTTATAGAATTATTAGACAACCATTTTAAGAAAGACAGCATATACCAAAAAATATTAACTTAAATTGTGGAAAAGTATCATAGTGTTGCACACCAAAAACTGTGGCCCTCATAAATAGACACAAAAAAACTATTCGGTTAACAATTAGAGTTGCTTATCTAACGTAATTTATTAAGCAATAATCTATACATCTGAAACCAATTACAAATCATATATTGTATCAACCAAAAAAAGTTTAAGTCAAAATACTATGAGCGCAAAGTTTCTTTCCTTAAGGCTGGTAAAAACGAACCCAAAAACTGTCCGAAATTAGCAAACCATCTATAGAACCTAAAAGGAAATGAAATTAAACTGAATGTTGAGTCTGAAAAAAATAACACCGACCACATTAGTATTTGCACCTTATACAACCTGGTAAGACTTCATATTGTACTATCATATAAAATCTATAAATAAAATAAATGAACTCGTTACTCAATGTTCTCATTATTAAACAAAAATGTATAGATAAATAAATACTTTAAAAATATATTTACTGCTCTTGATAAGTGTTGGGTTGTAGACACCCTAAGTAATATAATGTTTCATTTATGTGTTCATCTTTTAAGGTTACAAAATAAAATTATTGGTTTATTGATTTTATTAAAGACTATTATACTGAATTTAAAATGTTTAAGAAACGTCTACATTAAGTTTAACACAATTCATATTTTTATATTTAACATCCCACAACTATTTTTTAATATTTCTATTTCATTTAAAGCCATTTATATTGTATAGTAATACAATTTTAAGTTTAATTATAACTGCTTAATTTATTATTTTTACAAGTTTTAACTCAACTTATTTTATTTTTAGATTTTTAAAATAATCTAATTGACCATTATATAGCATTTAAGGTTTATAAAACATGTTTTTCTTTAATTTTATATTAAAAAAAACTAACAGTTATTTTAATAAATTTAACGATTTTTATCAATTTTCGCATTGTTTGTAATTTTAATTTTTAAACAGAATTACAGCTTTATAGTCCGTTGAACAGAAAACTTGGTAACTGTCTAAAGTAGTAATAAATATTTTTCAACAAGGCACTTAGTCTAATAGTTAGTGATTGCTAGTGCTTTGTTATTCTTTTTTTATCAAAATTATGATGTAAAATAGTACTTATATTGATGACTACATATATTGAAATTAACTGCGTCCCGTAGAAGATTTTTTTTCACAAATTTAGCCTGCGAGCTATTCTATAGAAACTACCCCTCAACTTATAAAAAATGCCTACCCCTGCTTTGAATATTCTATATTATTTTAGTAAACTAAATCTTATATAAATATATATTTTAACTAAAAAAAAAGACTTTAGAGTTAGTTTTTAGATTTTCAAGCCTTCCTTATTAATTTCAAGTATTTAGTTTATCTTAAAAATAAATTTGTGCTAGATCTATTGTTCACTTTAAAGCTAAATCTAATCTGTAAGTAGATATATATCAAGATAAAAATTGATTTATCAACGAAACTTGATCACTAATTTAATGTAAAGAATGGTTTGTTTCTTTTAACACTGACAGTTTAATCACGACTACTGTTAAAGTTTTGATTCGACTTCTTTTATTGCTATTTCTATGACGTCACAGGCATAGTCTATGTCTTCGTTCGTCACACACATGGGTGGTTTTATGCGGAAAGTGTTGCCGTGCAGAGACCCGCGCCCGACCAACAAACCCATCTCCTTCATTCTATCGTGCATGTGTGCCATGCTGTCTCCATCTAGAGGAGCTCTCGACTCTTTGCTTTTGACCATTTCCATTCCAACCATCAGCCCTTTCCCTCTGACGTCGCCAACAATGGAGTACTTGCCTCGCAAGACCTCCAGTTTTTTTAGCAACCGAGTTCCGACAACGTCACTGTTATGCATCAAGTTTTCCTCCTTTATGACTTGCAGGACGCCGCTCGCAGCGCTTGTGCTCAAAGGGTTGCCTGAATAAGTGTTAAGGTGCAAAACTTGGTCGGCAAACTTGTCAGCGATTTCTTGTGTGGTGACAACTGCGCTCATTGCCATGCCGTTACCGATGGACTTTGCCATGGTGACGATATCCGGGACAACACCGTGGGACTGAAATCCCCACATGTGAGTACCGAGACGTCCAAAACCGGCTTGAACCTCGTCAGAGATGCACAGACCTCCTTTTGATCTTACCATGTCGTACGCTTTTTTGACATAGCCCTGAAAAATTTATCATTATAATAACAGAAAAATACTTTTGAAGTTTCAGTTATATAATAAAATACGCAAAAAAAAAGTTTTTCGGTATATACTAGTGTTTGTAAACTAACTTGTTCTTTAAAGTTAAAATTTATGTATTTTAAATCAATTATAAAAAATTTAACTTGTATTCAGTATTAAAACGAATATACTTTAAAATTAAAATAATCCCCATTATCCTATTTTACAAAACTTTTATTTTGAAAAATTTACTTTAACCAAAAACGAAATATATGGCATTTTTAATAAATTTTTGCTTCATTTTATATTTTCATTTGTAAAAAAAAAGTATTTGATCAGTATTATATGTACAAATCTTTCAAGAAAAGCTTTATACATCGCAAGAAAACACTAAAATTTTTAATTACTCAACTTTAAAACAAACAAAGAATAATTGTTAAGCAATAATTATTTTCGTTATACTTCCTAACTAGACTTAAAATTAAGTTTAAACTATTTTATAACATTAAAACTAAATACAGTTACAGACTCATACTACTAACAAAATATTATACATCATTTCAAACTCTAAAACAAAGTAAAAACATAAGTTTTGTTACTTGCTAAACTTTAAACAATATTTTTGTTTAAGTTAAAAACAAGTAATGAAGATTAGTCCGAATAGGTTTTGGTATATTTTAAAAAGCTGCATTACTTAACAAAAATATTTATAAAATTTAACTCAAAAAAAAAAGTTTAAAAATAAGATAATGAATCGGGAAATTTTCCTTTATATATTAAATTTATAAGCTATGTTCAAATTTATAAATTAATTGTTCTTATTGCCTTTGTGTACTATAAACAAACTTTTGGAAATTGAACAACTCCTCCTACTCCCTGAATTCCTTCGATAAAAAATGCAGCAACTTTTTTAGGACAAGAATGTACCAACGTTTCTTCGAGTTGTTCTAAGTATTTGTCACAAGCAAAACACTCGTCTTCGGCGCACGAGCAAGTTCTGTCGGTTTGAACAACTGAATCCCTGCATTTTGATCCACCCCATATCCCCTTGTACGGGTCTGGATTCATAATGTGATGAATTCCAAAGCTGTTGAAAACGAATCTTAAAATAAAACAAAAAACAAAAGATTTAAAAACCTGTTGAAAAACAGAACTTGTTTTTAATTTTGTAAAAATGTTTTAGTATCCTTCGATTTTGTCCTGGACAAGACGTTAAAAGGTATCCGTGGTGTGCGACTCGATAACCGAAAGGTTTTTTAGTGCACCAGGTCCTAGGACCAAATATTTTGAGCGTATTTTTAGTCGTTCAATAAACTATATATAGTAGTTAAAAATCTTTATAATATAAAACCGGCTTTTGTGTAAGTTTTCGATATTTTTAATTTTAAAGTTTATTAATTTATTCATTTGTAGGCTATTTAAGCTTTTTTTATTTTCAAAATTCTTTTTTTCTAGAAAATAAAAATTAAGAAATATTGTTAAACTTCTTATGTTTTTTTTTCAAGTTTTTAAATAAATTATGTAAACAATTTTTTTTCAAAATATACTAAATGCTTAAAACAAAAATTAACCCATTAGCATAGTTGTGCTTCCAAGTACCATGCGAGGTTAGCCCTATTGTGTAAGGGCTGCTTCCATGGTACGAGTTTTTCAATGAAATGATGTCAAAAGCTCCTGTGTATAAACGAGACATTACCATAGCTAAATCGTTTGATTCGGAACCACTGTTTGTGAAAAAGCAGACCTATGTGTAAAGTTATAATGAAATAGTTTCAATATTAATATAAAAAACAGTTTGAAGCCATTCGTTTTAAGTTTTATAATGAATATACTTTTTATAGGGTAATTGAATTTATTTATTTTTTACAATGCAACTTTTAATGTAGTATTCAAATAAATAAAAACAATATAGTATAGAACACTAAACTTATTTTGAAAAAAAAACAAAGAATAGTAAAGTATATTATAAAAGCTCATCTTTTGGCTATTTTGATTTTTGGTCACGTTACAAAAATAGTCAAATTATACATAAAGGGAGGAAATTCTAAAAGAAATTTTATCGAAGAGTTCTCTGAAGAGGTATATATTAATCTTAAAAATATGCTTATTTTTTAAGAGTCTATAATTTTGCAAGTTAGTCGTTTTTTAGATAAATTATTTAAAAAAGAGTAGTTTACTGTCATAAATAGCGTGAAAATAATTAAACAAAATTTTTTATTTCAGTTTTTATTTTATTTAACAGTCAAAACTAGTCCAAAAAACTGGATGTACGACAATTCAAATTCTTAAAAAAGTATTTAAAGGACCACGGTTCAAAATGTAATGTATATATGTTTTGAAAAAAAAGTTAGTAGGTCTTGTCAATACCTACAAATGCTTCCTTTTTTTTTGCAAAGTTAAAAAAGATTATTGAGACAAGCCTTAGATAAGTCTTAAAATATAGAAACTATTAGTGATTTTACAACTATTTAATCTTTTTTAATATCATAATCTTTTTAATTAGACCTACATACGTTTTAAACAGTTTTTTAAGAATTTTAATCGTATGAGTTTAAATTGTCTGAATTTGGATTGTCATACAACCAAAAAAACTATATGAGCTGTTTAGTTTTACAAATAAAATTTTTATTTTTTTTTGCAAATTGACGTCACGATAAAATCGTTGTTAGTCTAAGCTGAATAAAATTTATGGGAGAACTGTATTGTTATGAAAATTTCATCAATCTCAAACTTTTAATGTTTTGCTTTTACTACATTTACCGTAAATAGGTTTTTTTTTTGTTTTTTTTTTCCTACTACTTTGTCAAAAAGAATTAAAATTTTGAAATAGAGTTTTGATATGAAAATGTTTGAATATATATAATTTATAAATAACTTTAATTTTTTCAGTTTCAAATTTTTGGCTCATATTGTATCGAAACTAGAAAAAGTTTTGTGCCTAATTTTTATAGATAGAAAATCTATTATTTCTTTTAAAGTTGAACAAAGTTAATAATTTGTTTTTAGTGTCAACTACATTATTAAGTAGTTCTATTTATAAAAATTTTAAATTAGCCTTTTTTCTCTTATATATTTTATTAACAAAATAAACTACCTTTCATTCATTTTTATTGGCTAAAATTTTCAAATGTTTTTTAGAAACGTAAAGTTATTAAATTAGTCTATCTTACTATTAAATCTACAATAAATATAATTTAAATATATTAATTCAGAAATTTGTTCATTAAACATAACTTCACCCAGTTAATCAATAAGAATAATGAAATCCTTTTTAGAAATAAATTAAAAAAAATAAATTACTTAGTATGAAGACATCAAGGTTTAGTTTAGGTTCAAAAACTATAGTTAAACACGTAACAAAAAATAACTAAGGAAAACTGGTAAAAAAGGTTTAAGCTACTATGGATTAAACTTTTAAAAATATTGCAAATGAACTATATTAAAGGTCAGTAAAACTTACAAAAATGTATTTAAAACTAAGGTTAAATCTGATTTAAGCTATTAAAATGCTTAAACTTACTTTATTTAATATTAAAAAAAATACTGAATAAGAATTTTAAAACTCTTTTGAAGGAACGGTAACAAACAATTTTTATTTATTACGATTAATATACATTTAGAAGATAAAAAATATCAACTTAAATTTACAAACTTAATTTGAAAAAAAACACACATGCTAACAAAAACCACTGGTTAAAAGTTTAAATATACTTTAGATGAAACTTATTCAGTAGCGGCAAGATTTATCGAATATTTGTCCCCAAAACCGACGATTCTACTTTAAATAACTCTGTCTACTTATGTACTAATTTATTTCACAACACTCACATTACAATTACATACACTTGCAAGCTTAATACTTCATGTTTTTAAGTTATATAAATTATTGACCAATTTGTTAAATTTATTATGACGTAACATTTCTGCACAACTCAATTTAATTTTCATTTTAAAAACTTGCCTATTCTTAGAGCTTTTTGAGGTTAGTGCCTACTTTTATTAAATTTGTATTTTTTGTAGACAATTTTATAATTTTATGTTTTTATCACAAACTTTGTTTTTAAACCATAAAGTTCATTTATAGTTACTACCTACATAAACACTATACATAATTATACATGCTTTTTCTGCTTTTTTTTTAATGTGTGTTAATATTTTATAGACTCCGTAGATCTGTTCTTAAATTTATTTGAGAGCAGTGAAACGCCGTTAGTTGAAATAAAGTTTTAGCACAAGAACATCTGTGGTTATTATTCCGATAAGCTTAGCTTATCAGGATCTCCAGGATTTAACGCCTTTTAACGTCACATCTTATAATGTACTTTATTACATAAAGTTAACATTTAGTTTTTTTGAGTTTGACTTTTTTAAAAAGTTATAATTTTAGTAAAAGATTATATAAAAGTAATAAAGTTCAAAAATTTCTTTAGCAGTTGAACAGTTTTAGAAGTATATTGTTGTGATTTATTTTTAGATGTAATTTACATAGACATTGTTTGTAAAATATTGATAATTTAGGCTAGTGAAAAAATTAATACCCCTCATACCAGAAGCTAATTAACTTACTTAAAATATGCAAGACATCAATTAAGTAAAGTTACAATTTTATTGCAATATAAAGTTTAGAAAAAAGTTTTGTTTCCATAACTATAACGTACTTATAAAAAAAAGGTTATTGAAAAACTTATTAAAAACTTTGCAACAAATAACTCAAATCTGATACTTGAAAATGTTTATAAAACAGTATACTAATAATATAGCTACAGTGACCTGTCACCTAAATACACAGTTCCTAGGTACGAACTGCCGGTATGGTACGCACTTTTAGCCGAAAAATGCTGTGTTCAAATTTCATTTTATTTTACTACGTGAGATTAGTA
This sequence comes from Thalia democratica, assembly GCF_965202585.1. Lineage (NCBI taxonomy): Eukaryota > Metazoa > Chordata > Thaliacea > Salpida > Salpidae > Thalia > Thalia democratica. The sequence goes on along the minus strand of NC_139166.1, from coordinate 43,553,864 downwards.
ATACAATAGTATTATATCTTAAAATAAATTATACTGTATTAATTTTTAATAAATTTAAACTAAAGGAACCAGAAAATAAGTTATGAACTTATAAATTGTATATTCAATCCAATAAAACAAGCATGTTACATTATTTATTTGAAGAAAACAACACAATTTAAATTTGCATACCCCATGATTAAAACATAGAAACAAAAATAAGATAAACAATTCTAAGGAACATTGCAATTGACATTTACATACCTTGGACAAGATATTAAAAGGTATCACATGTGTACGACTCGATAGCCGAAAGGTTCTTCGTGCACAAGGTCCTAGGACCAAATACTTTGAGCGTTTTTTTATCGTTCAATAAACTATAGTATCTTCAATAAACTATACCCAAAGATTGAATCATAAATGTCTAAACCGATGTTAATGAAAACAAAGAACATTGCAATTGAGATTTTTTTAGAACTAGGTGCTTTGAAAACATGTCTGTCAGTCTAGCTTATCATTTGTGTTTAGCAGACACTTTTTGTTGCTCGCTACTGCTTTTCAAAATACTTTGAAAGTTTTGAAAAGCTGTCTCTAGATTTTAATATTTTTTACCAGTAACTTCTTGCGTTTCAACAACATTGGTAGCCTGTAAACTTTGGCTATTTATACAAACATCCAAGAGCTAATCTGATATAAAATAATCTTCTTTGATGACCATACAGTTTACTAGAAGTTTAATCACACAACTTATTAAAATGTGATCAATGCTATAATAAGTCCTTATTTAATTAAAAATATAAGTAAATTATATGTATTATGTAAATTTTCTAGATACAAGGAAATACAAGACAAATAAAAAAAAACTTTGTCGGTTTAATATAAACATACATACATAAAAACATACATTGGAACATAAGTGACCAGTAAATATACAATAAGTTACACAAGACACACAATTTCAAAAACACTAAATATATTTTGAGCAATTCTCTTCAGTAGAGTACAATGCTAACAAATAATAAGATTTTACACACTAATATAGTAACCAAGTAATCAAGTAACGATAAAGTAATCAAGAGATTAATAAAAGGTAAAAGCAATTAGTAACAGTAAAATCAAATAAGTCCATTTACGTTATAATCGATCTACAGTAAAACTAAACAAAAAGTAATAAAATGAAAACAATCCTTATAAAAACATATACTTTAAGTTTTTGAAAAGTTTGGTTTTGGTACTAGTGTTTACTTAAAAATTTAAACATTAGTCACTCATTAAATAAAAGTTAATTGATTAGTTTAATTTAGCACACCGTCAGAATAAGCTTGCTCAAAACTGATAAGAATATGGTGTAAATTTAGTTATATATAATGATTTTTAAATGTCTACCTAAAAATAGTTACTTCAAAAGCAGTTAAGTGTAAAAACCTGTTTAAAAGGGGTAACAGTGATAGTAAAAAAAAATTAATTGAAAAAAAAAAATAAAATTTTAAAATATATATGAGAAATAATAACTTAAAATAAAAAAAAACCTACCGACCAAGGGTAAGAATTAGGGGTAACAGTGATAGTAAAAAAAACCAAAATTTAAAAAAAGAATTAATGAAAAAATAAACAATTAGTTAAAAAAAATTAAACCCGTGCAAAAATGTCCCCGTGCAAAACTGTCTGCTCGTGCAAAAGTGTCTTCGTGCAAAAGTATCTTCCAGCAAATTTGACAGCTACCTAAATTTACACCATATTCTTACCAGTTTTTATCAAGCTTATTCTGCAGGTATGCTAAAATAAATTAATCAATATACTTTAAAAAAATATTTTACTTATGTTTAAATTTTGTAATAAATACGTATATTAATTAAGTTATACTACTCTTAATTATTAAATATGTGTATTACTCATTACTTCTATCATATTAAAAACAAATACGTTTTGTTTTTATGGTTAAAGTTTTTTTTCGGGAATTTTGGTTTGTTAGTCGTTTGTAAATTTTAGTTACTTTTAGCATGCTTGTATCAGGCTTAATGTAAGTAAATAAAGACCAAAAATTCCTAGGTACGTACTGCTGCCGATTGGGTACGCTTTTTTGCACTGTGTTCAAAAGGTGTACATAGGTGGCAGGTTAATGTATTAGGCTCAAGAGAAATCACAATACTTTTTTTAAATATTACGCCTTAGTTTAGAAGTCTAAATTTTAACTATGCACAATTTAAAACTAATAATGGTAATAGACAATTACTGTTATTATTTCCAGTTTAATCGTAATAAAACTAATGTAAAATTATATTTTTAATATAAAACTTAGAACTAAAAATACTAACAAATTAGTTTTTGTAAACAGGAATTATTTTAACAAACTTATCATTTTTTGTAATTTTGTTTTTAATTTCCTACTAAAGTGACTCGTTAGAATTAATTTTGAACTTTATATATGATACTATACTTTTATACTTTTTAAACAGATCAGTACCAGATTGTGAGGAAAAATACCATTTTAGTATTTTAGGCCATGTTTACGGTGTGAACAAAAAAAGATAAGGTGCAAAATTATTATTTTGAATGACGCTTGTTTTGTTTTTTACTATTAAAAAAAGCTAAACAAAAAAACTTAATTAACATTTATTAACACGATACTTGTGTATTAAGACATTCAAAATATAATAAATGTTTTTGAAGTTGTAATAATCCAGTGTGCACATAGTTTACTTTGTACGTACACCTTTTAAATAAGATAAGAGCCACTGCAATAAATTACACTGAATATAAATTATCATCAAAAACAAGACTTTTTTTTTTGTTTTGGGTGTTTTTTGCATTTGTAGAGAATTCACGTATATTCGTTTTGCGAAATCTACCACATGGTATAAATTTGTGTCAATAGTGTACAAAAAACCTTTGTTATGTAGATTAAATAGAAAAATTTTGAAAAAAAAATCAAAACTTTAGTTACTTTAAAGAAAAAATTACGAGTTTAACATTGGAAAATAATCTTCATATTTGATAAACTTGGTTTTTTATTAGCTGACTTTAGATTACATTTTATATTTAAACAAAAAAATTATAAACAACTCTAATAAAATATTACAGCTAAAACTTTCTTACGCTATTAAAATATCATTATTTATAAACTAAATTATATTATTTTTATAATAAAGTTTTAAAATTATTTTACAAAAAAAGTTACTAAAGTTTGTTACTTACTCATAATTTTGATAGTATCGGTAGTTTATAATAAACGAAGTTTTAACATTTTTAGTTAACATTTAACATTAGAAGTAGGTGATAAACGTATTTTTTATACTTCAAATAGTGTTAAATTTTAAATGTTTTGATCAAACACCCTTAAATTAATTTCTATTACATATGTATAAAAAAAGTAAATTGTCAAAAATCGCAAAAATAAAGTTCATAATATTTCTCTTGCGATTATTAAATTCTTATTTAAAAGATAAAACTATATTTTGAATTTGTAGATGTTTGATTTTAAATAAGTTTATTACTATTTTTCTTAATTTTTTTTACATGGAAATGGTTTCATACTTTTTCATTTTAATTCATAAAAACATTAAAAAAGTTTAAATTAAACAAACTAACCTAATTGATATATTTTTTATAGAGTGACTGTTTTGTATTGCAATCAAAAGTTGTTTTTGAAAATGATAGCTTAGTTTGTACAGCTAGCATTAAACTTCAGTAAGTTATTTTTCGTAAAAGACTTTAAGAAATTTAAAAAGTATTTAGTTCACTAAACATATCTTCAAAAAAAAGCTGTTATAAAAACTTAATATAAATATTAATAATGTACTATATAAACAAAAACAAATTATACAGTAATCTTCCTTTATTCTACCAACATATGTTTCTGTGTGTCAACGAATCAACACACTTCAACTGGGTTGTTAATAGGAAAGATAGGATAGATATTTGAAGTGTGTTGATTCGTTGACACACAGAAACATATGTTGGTAGAATAAAGGAAGATTACTGTATAATTTGTTTTTATTTATATTCCAGTGAAGTTACTTTACTAGGATATTTTGTTAGCAAACAATTAAAACTATATTTTGAACAGTTAATGTACTATATAGTTAGTTTACTGACCTTTAAATTTTCTGGCATTGTTGCAGTGAGCTGTTCTGCATATTCGTGTATAGTTGGATTCATGTACAAGTTAGAGGTATGCCACAGCTTGTTTGCCTGCTTTGTTAGTTTGTCTACAACAACAGGGTGACAATGACCAACTCCAACTGTGGCTATTCCACCAAACAAGTCCAAATATCGAGTCCCAGAATGATCCCAAAGCCATTGTTTATAACCCTATTCAAAAAATTATTACATTTATAATTAAAACAGTTAACAAACCAAACTCTCATAAACTATCTAGTTTTAATTATATGTTTACTGGGAGTTTTTAAAGTATAGAAGAATATAATGATTTTTTAAACTCTTATTATTAGTTTATTAAACGACAAAAAAAACAGCCTAAAATATTTGGTGCTAGGACCTGGTGCCAGAAGAAACTTTCGGTTACTTTCGGTTACTTTCGGTACACAACGGATACCTTTTAACGTCTTGTCCAGGATACTTTATGGTCCACTATAAAATATGGGTAGCTGTCAAGCTTGCACGAACGTACAAAATTGTAAGGGACAAAATTGCACGAAGATACTTTTGCACGAAGACACTTTTGCACGAGGGGATAAAATTGCACAAATACACTTTTCACAAGCAGACCATTTTGCACTGGTCGAATTTTGGTTTTATTTTATTAACTTTTTTTTTCTTTTTACTATCACTGTCCCTAACCCTTACCCTCTGTCTTTGAATTTTTTTTCTTTTTAATTAATTTATTTTTATATGTATTTATTTTAATGACAATTTTAATTAGTTATTATTTATTTTTACTATCACTGTTACCCCTAACCCTTACCCTCGGTCAGTAACTTTGTTTTTCTTTTTGTTTGTTTATTAATTTATCTTTTAGTTTATTTCTCCGTTTTATTTATATTTTTTTGTTTTTTTTTACTCTAGTACAAATTTTTCGTGCAATTTTGTCGTTGTGCAATTTTGACCCATTCCCATAAAGTATGCTTTAAAAATTCCTAATGCTTTGTTGTAACTTATTCAAACCTAATTAAAAAAAAACTTAGAAATTCCATAAAACTTGACAAGAGTTTTTAAGTAAAAATTTTTGTTTTCTTCATTGAAATCAGTTAAAAAATTTTCTTTTTTACTGAAAAATATTTTCTGATTTTTTTAAAAGTAAATTTAAAAAAAACTTATATCGTTTCAATTAGTAAAACTTTTTTTTTATAAGACTGATGTATATTTATTTTTTTCTTCATATTTTTATATGAAGCCAATTTGCTACTTACTTGATGAAAAAGTATAGGCTTTGAGTAGATTGTTCTTTTACTTTTACTTAGCTTACTTGATCTAATTTCTTGAATTTTTTCATACGAAGGACCACTGTTTGAAAAATTAATTAAACGTTTTAAAATTATTATTAGCCTTAAGATATATAGCTTTTTATTCAACAAAATACTTACAAAAGTTTTAAGGTAGTTTTTTCATTTAAATAAGCTTTATTTTTAGTTGAATATCGTGTTTACAACTTAATATGACTAACGTTAAAAAAATCAAAAACATAACTAAAAACTTTTATTTTAAATAGAAAAGTTTAATTTTATTCTATGTGATAAGAATACTAGTAAAACTTTTGTTTTCTCTTATAAAACATAATTTACTAAAACGTATTTTTAACTTAATTTTGCTAAGCTTTTTTTAAGTAATTGTTACCAAAATAAAACTGTTTACTTTAAAGTTGAAAAATATAAAAGATTTATTTACATTTAGTATATGTATATAATTATAATTTTTCAAAAAAAAATCAATAAAGCTTTTATTGTACACTCATTATTATTATATTTGCTTGTTGACGAACGATTTGAAAGTACTTCAAGCAATAGTAACGAGTGTAAAATAAAAGCCTTGTTTTGTTTTTTTGAAGTATAATAGTTCTATATAAAGTTTCGCAAAATTTTTATATTATTCTAACATAATAATGAGTTGTGCTTTATTTATTTTGTTTTTAAATAAGTTTATAGAAAAATGGTTCATCACCTTAAATGAAAGCTTTACTAACCAATATTTTTCTGGTTCAAAATCACAATCAGGTAGCTTCGGAGCAGTTTGATTGTTATAACTGCTTATAGAAAAACTTCTACTTAATACTTTTTGTCTCAAAAAATTACTTAACATGTTTTTTATTCTACATTTTTACTTTTAAGTAAACAAAAAAGAAATAAATTAATTGTAGCAGTAATGAAAAACTCTCCTTTAGACCTAATTACTTTGTTTTTATTGTTTTATTTTTTTCTGCATACTCTAATTTAAACAAAACAAATATTTTTTATCTTTTTTTTTGACTTTAAATTAAAAAATAAAATAGTTGTAGTGTTTGCTTATAAAGATAGATGGTTTATGATTAAACTGTTGGTTTAATGATTGTTTGAATAAGCTATAGTCTAGCCACTTCAAAACTCAGTTACTTTATCAACTATATTCTATTACATGTCATATTTTTGGATTATTATTTTCACATCAGTTTATTACTACATTGCTTAAGAGTTTTAAAGAAAATTATTATTAACTTATTTTAACTGAGGTATATAAACCAAAAACTCAATTGATGATCAATATACTACACTTTGAAAACATAACTAAATTGAAAATTGTTTAAATAGCACATTTACAAATATTAACAAACGTTATTTTGTAAAATCTTAATGTGTTACAGTTTGTACAACATTAAAAATTATTCATTTTAATATACCTTATCTAAAAATTTTAGTAAGTCGTTTGATGGGTAAATTTAACAGTTTTGAACAAACAACATAAATTTTTTTTTTAATAGCTTTAAGTAAGAATAAAAAAATTAAGCAGATTTCAACTTAAATTGAACTTTAAATAAACATAGTAGTCCTTAACAGTTTTAACACAAATATTTTACTAGAAACGTAAAATATTTTGAATAAAAAACACGTACGTTAACTTCTGTTCTTATTTTTATCCTAAATATTTTTGTATGTATGTTCTAACTTTATTTAAATAATCTCAGAGTAGGGGCGGTTAAGGGCCTGCAAAAGTTTACAAAGTATAAGTGGAATCCGAGCCGCAAAAGATTAAACTGCCGCCTACGAGCATGTAAACCTTGCTCGCTAAACAAAATTTTGAAAACTTACACTAGATAATTCTTACTTTTGAAATGAACGGTTTTAGATAAATTTAAGGGAGATTAAAAAACTTATACTAGATGTAGTAAAAAAAATACAGAACTAATATTTTGTTGAAATGAATTATATAATTGAGTAATTTTTGTTAATTAAATGAAATTGAAAAGCCACGGCCCGCCGAGAACTTTTCACCTCTAGCCCGCCGACTAAAACTATTTATCTCTATTTTTAAAGTTTTGCATTACCATCTTTTTTCATGATCTAATATTCAGTATTTTAACTATAAAAAAAAGCTAGTAACTTCATTTATTCTAAGCATTTAGAGTATAGACCAGGGTTTCCAAAAGTGGGGACTTATGAGGTCATGATTTGAATTTTACACTAGATATTCTGGAGTTAATGATAAGAAGCAAAAAATAAAGGTCTTAAGCATTTTAAGTGGTTGTTTTTTGAGAAACTTTGTCGAAGGAGATCATAGTTTTTTAAATTTCTTTAAAAGGGACCTTTCAAGAAAAGTTTGGAAAACCTTGGTATAGACTCTGAAATTTCTACCATCTTTTTAAACTTAGCTTCTTCTTTTAGCAAAGTTCTTAGAAATTATAGTAAGTCAACTATATGTTTTCTGTTTATATTCTCGAGATGTCTTAATAAATTACATATAGTTGTATTTTTTGCTGAGTAACTTATTTATTTATTATATAGATAGTTCAAATATAAAAAAAATCAGAGTTACTAATAAAAAAAGGGAACCATTTTTATAAATTAATATTTTACATGTAAAATGTTAGAAAAATACGTTAAAACATAATTAAAAATGATTAAGTTTAATCTTTATTAAAAGAAACAAATGATTGTTTTAAAAAATCTATAAATTTTTATTGCACAATATATAAGTTTTAAACGTTTTCAAGTTTACCTTCCGTCCTCAATAAAATTTCAATAAAATCTTTGACTTTGTCCTGGACTGATTAAAGCATCATATTCAGTATATAAACCCTGTTTAATCTTTATATTAGCTAATAATGTATATTGTTTATTGAAAGATAAAAAAAGCGCTCTAAAAGTTTAGTCTAAGGACCTGGTGTACGAAAAAACCTTTCGGTTATCGAGTCGTGTACCACGTAATAAATAATCATAACGTTAACTATGCAAAGTAAATTAAAGCTTATTTTTTCTTATTACTCCTGTTTTTAATACAACAGTAGAAGCTTTAAGAAGATATAAATTGCATAAACTTAGTCTCTTTAGACTAGAGTATTAGAATTTATACAAACTTCAGCACTTTAGAAAATCAGAAATCTAATAAACAAACAGTAAAAACAACTTTTTGTTAAAATATCAACACCTTTTTGTTAAAATAAAAATTCATAAGTTCCTAAATTTATTGCTTATACAGTTAGCGTTTTTTTTTTATTATTTAAGATAAATAAAGAAATTGTAAATTTTGGTATAATATATTTGCTAACAACACAAAAGTTTTTTTTTAAGTTTGATCAGCGACTTTTATATATTGGTGTTGCTTATTTCTTAGGCTTAAAAAATGTTTGAATCTAATAAGCAGTAATTTTTTTTTAAAGGAATTTACTATCTTTAACTAGTATTATATGTATATAGAACCGATGACCCTACATTTTTTTTTGCTATAATAATATATAGTAGATAAAGCAAGTAACTTGAAAAGAAATAAAAAAATTCATAGTTTAAGTTGATAAATTAAAAGCAAAAGCTTTGAAACTATCATTTTGTTCCTAAAAATAAACTAAAAATCTAAGAGACTTAGTTTAAAACTTTCAGAAATTTGTTTCTATTATTTATTACCATGAAGTTAAAAAAAAGTTCTAGTCTATATGATTTTGGAAATTTTATCTAAATTGAGTTAAAATTAGTGCAGCTTGTTTAGGTAATAAACATAAAGAGTCATAGATAGTTTTTATTAAAAGGTAAAAATTAATGTTGAGATTAAACTTAAACTTGTTTAAATATCCATGTAGTATATTTAATTTAAATTAGTACTAAATTTCATTAATAACTTTTTTAAAACAGCATGTACAAATCTTGAAATACTCCATTACCTGTATCATCTTACAACTTAAACTTTTTGTTAATATTTATTTAGAAAGATAAATATACTACTAGTTAGCATAAGAACTAGTTTTATGTCAACTTAGTCTCTGTTAGCTTCTATATGGGTTTTTAAACAGCTTATGATCGTATGTGTTTTTTTTTCTTTTCTTACGCTGTAATTTATGTTGTTTATTAAACGACAAAATAAAAAAGCGTCAAAGTTTTTTGGTCTGAGGTGTACCAAAAAACTTTTCGATTATCTAGTCACACACCCCGGATACAGTTTAATGTCATGTCCATGTAGCCACGTTTGCCTCGACTGATGGCCAAATCAGAAAGTTACGTTGCTAAACTGATGGAATCGATTGCAGACATAAAAGTTGCTATTGGTGTAAAGAGAGCAGAACTTATGAATCTACATCAGGACCATGATGAACCATTTAGGACGTTTGCCACACGTGTACGAAACAAAGCAGAAACCTGCAATTTCACTACAGTCAGTGAGTGTGACTGTGGAAAAAGCAATGAGACGAGTTACACAGAAGAAGCAATAAAAGACGTGATGCTCGCTGGCGTTGGGGACGATGACATAAGAAGAGAAGTTCTCAGTACTGAAGATATCTTATCCAGGTCATCATTTGATATAATTTCCTTAATTGAAAGTAAAGAAATGGGACGCCATGCGACTGAGAATTTGCGGACTATATCTACAGTCTCTTCCTTTCAACGTCAGAAGAAGGGACGTGTCAACATAGGAGATAAGTCATAACATGTTCCTTGCCAGAACTGTAAAAAGCTTTTCTATCCTTTCAACGAAAAAGGTAACCAAAATAAAAAGCCTTTCAGATATTGTTTATCTTGTTGGCGTAGTCGATCAAAAAAAATTAATGCTTTTCAAATCCAAGCTGATCGTTCTGATTTTATGCAACAAGATACCCAAATAATGTCACAACACGCAAGTAAAAGAATAATGTTGAATAACACCAAATTCAGCAAGAAGTCCTTGCGTAAAGCCAAGGCAACGACTGATCATCCTCGTGCATCAGTCAAGATTGCTAGACATGGCACAAACAAGTTTGCATTGGTAAGTGCTTTAGCTGATACTGGAGCACAGTCGAACCTTTGGGGGTGGAAAAACTTTTAGGAGGCTGGTTTTTGTAAGAAGGATTTAATGCCTGTATCCGTCACAATTCGGGCTGCCAATAAAATTCCTACTAACATTCTAGGCTAGGGGCTTTCAAAGCGACTTTTAGCGGTATCTTTCTCGCTTTGGGGCTACTAGGCCTGTAGTACCCTGTTTGTGCGATGAAGAGTAATTCGGGTCAATAGGACGTTTGGGTACGCCCGCTTTTTCTAACCTCTTGCTCTTACGAGCCTTGATTTCTGTGGTCTCGCTAAAAGCGGCTTGTATGTTTGGAGAACATACCGTCATTATCACTAACCTTAGGCTTACTGCGATTACCTGTACTCATAGTGCTATTCTGAGGGAGTTGCTAATATATCTATTGTATTTTATTAACTAGCCAAAGGAACGTGTCTAACTATGGCCAACAACAAATTTAGTAAGTTACGTTAGTTTATGATTACGTTAAGTATGTTAAGAGATAATGAAGCTGCTAGCGATCTTTATTTAGTCTAAACAACTAAACTTAAGTTATTAAATCTTATGTGAAACTAAGTGTACAACTGTGTTTAATAAAATGTTAGCAATCTTTACAGCAACTTATTTTATTCAAAATTATGTAAACAAATACAATATTTCACACTAAACAAATTCAAATGTACAATTTATCTTAGAGAAACAGAAATAACATGCAAAAGAATAAATAATACTCACGATTTCAAACGATGTGTTAAGAAAGGTTGCTGCAACTGACTGAACGTCATGCTAAAGCAGTTCGAGAAGTAAACAAAGCGATAAAAAAGTCCTTAATTTGAGAAAACTCTCTAGCGCCCTTTTTTATTTAAACGCAATGTCGTTACATTTCTGGTCCTTCGGAAACCAATTTAATGTTCCAACTTGGTTTCCGTTTTTAAAAACATTAACTTTAAGATGTTAAAGGTGGTTAAGCTGAAAAAGACTTCAAAATCCTTGTAAAAACTAGTGATGTACCGGACCCACAATTTCGGGTCAGGCCGGACCCGGATCCGGACTTTTTTTTCAAATTAGAATCCGGCCGGAACCGCATCCGGACTTTTTTCTCAAATTAGAATCCGGCCGGATCCGGATATCAGACAAAAATGGCAATATCCGGCCGGACCCGGACCCGGATAGTGAGTCAGTCCGGTACATCACTAGTATATACTAGCCTGAGTCAGAATGAGGTTTTTAAAAACTGAAAAAAAGAACTTTAATCTAATAATAAGTAGAACAGCTAGCCACAAGGTTTACAATTTTAGGTGTTACTTACAATTAAAAATCTGAAATCAAGTTCTTGAACAAAATACACTAGAAAGTTACAAAATATTGAAAACTGGATCAGCTCAAACTCATTCAAAATCTAAAACAAAACTAGCCTGAGTTTTTATAAAAAACTAAACTAGCCTGAGGCAGTCCAAGATTTTCTAAAATTCCCAAAAATTTTCAAACTAGCAGGGTTGCCACTGTTTAAGTCAAAAAAAAACTAGCTAGAGTGAGTATAAACTAACCTGAGTCAGAATGAGGTTTTTAAAAACTGAAAAAATTACTTTAATCTAATAATCAGTAGAACAGCTAGCAAAGGTTGACAAATTGGTAGTAAAGTTGTAGACTGATTGTTGTACACTAAACTTATTAGTACTACCCATCATAATTAAATCATACTTTATTTAATTAATATCTAACAAATACTAAATTCCAACTGAAACTACTTTCTATAATCAGACACGACAGTTTTGAGTGATGAATCTTTTATATGAAACACAACAAGAAATACTAGCATATACAAAATTATTTATTACTTTGGTAGCACTTTAAAAACTGGAAGCTATTTAAATCTATATCAAAAGACTTAAAACAATAAAACAAAAATTAAATAAAACTTTTAGTAAACAAAAAACTGTAAATTTTTTAATAAACTATTAAACTATAAACCTGGCTTAAATAAAAAAAAAATAAACACCAGTTGAAATATTCACTTATCACAAAATTTCACAAAAAAGTTCAAGATATTTTGTTGCTTCAAGCTGCACACCAAACTAACTAACTGCTTACATATAAACTGCCTGTCATGTTCTGATGTTTTGTTGCATCAGTATTTAGTTTGAAACATTTTGTCATATGATTCTCATTGGCTCGTACATTCAACCGTATTAACTCTAAATATTCTCTGAGCTTAACTTTAAACAATAAATAATGCAAGTATTCATTCCAAAGTTTTCAATTTTACAAAATTTGTAAAGAATTGCATTTCTGAAATGTTTCATTCATAGTTTAAATGTAAACAAACGTAAACTAGTCACGTGTACAAAATGAGCCAATCACGGTAGGTGTTTAATTTTAACTGACGAAAATGACTCTTATTAATTTACACAGGGTTTGTTTTTGAAAAAATACTTTTCAGTATGCTATTTTTTACTAACTAGATCCGGGTCCGGCCGGATCTCTGTTAGGATCCATCCGGAACCGGATCCGGACTTTTTTTTTTAAATTAGAATCCGGCCGGAACCGGATCCGGACTTTTTTCTCAAATAAGAATCCGGCCGAATCCGGATATCAGACAAAAATGGCAATATCCGGCCGGACCCGGATAGCGAGTCTGGTACATCACTAGTAAAAACCCATTAAACGCCTAGAGTACTAACAACTTGAAAATATAAAGCATGCACAATAGGTATAGGGTGTTTTTAAATTTCTTTTTATGGATTATCTTTAATACCCCAAAGTAAATCTTTAAGAGATATTCAAAAAAAATCATTAAAACATCAACTTAATGTGCTAGAAGGTACTAGGATATAAAGATATTTATGTATTACATCAAAAATATGATTTGAGCACTCAGTAATCATTTTATAGTCGAACCAAAAACTTAAATGTAAGAGTGTATTTAAATGTTGTAACGTTTTGCAGATCAGAAAAAATTAGAAATTTAGTTAACAAACTTAAATAAACGCTTTTATAGTCAGCATAAAACTCTAAGTCATTAAGTTGTAGTAAAAAAAAATGCTAAATAAAAGTTTTAAGTGTGGTAAACAATTTTAAGAAAAGTTTTATAAAATCTTATTTACAAATCCCTAGTTACAAGTTAATAGCCGAAGCTAATTAATGAGTCAACGTTTTATACCGTTCGATGCTCATCCCTTCTCTTCCACTGGTAATCGCAATCCACTGGTAATCGCAATGTCGTTACAGCGGAATGTCTCCAAAGATGGAGGTTATCAGATGTGATGGAATTGTTTATGTAAGCGATTCAGTGACTGGATTCTTTCTCTCGTATGAAACCATGGTTGACTTCCTGATTATTAATTAGGATTTTCCCACCATTGGATCTCAACTACCTCATCAGCATTCTGAAGTTGCTGTAAGTTCAAATGAAAATGATCCGAATAGACTGGACCCGCATAAAGATGTGACCTGTGATTGCCCGCCAAGGAGTAGAGTGCCAGACCGACCAAACAAACTTCCGTTTGAGGCAACAAATACAAACGTGAGCAAAATGCGGGATTGGCTCTTACATAGGTACGCAGCTTCAACGTTTAACGTATGTTCTCATACACTACTCCAGCAAATGAGTGGGACTTGAGATACACCACTTGAGGTTTATTTGGAGAATGATGCTAAACCACGTGCTTGTCATACACCAGCTCAATTCATTGGCAGAAGCAGGTTGAAGCAGATCTCATTCGAGATGTGAAGTTGGGTTTCTTGGAACGTGTTCTATTTGGTGAACCTGTAAGCTGGTGTCACCGCATGGTGGTCACCAGGAAACAGGATGGGTCACCTAGGAGGACAGTAGATCTCTCACCACTTAACAAGTATTGCAAGAGGGAGACGTGCGCTACAGATACTCCGTTTAAACTAGCGCGCAGAATTCCAAAGGGAACGTTCAAGACTGTAAAAGACGCATGGAACGGGTATCATGGAGTTCCACTGAGAGAAAGTGATAAACACCTCACTACATTTATCACTCCGTTTGGCAGGTTCCGATATACTAGAGCACCTCAAGGCTTTGTATCATCTGGTGATGGTTACAATCGACGATTTGCAGCTATTTTATCTGATTTTGAAAGAAAGGAGAGATGTGTTGATGACACTGTATTTTTTGATTCAGAATTAGAGTGTCACTGGTGGCGAAAAATAGATTTTCTGCCAAAAGTTGGCAATGCAGGCATCATTCTAAATCCCAAGAAGTTCCAGTTTTGTCAAAAGTCCGTTGATTTTGCTAGATTTAGAATTTCTGATGAACGTATAGAACCTTTGCCCAAATATCTGGATTCCATTCGAAATTTCCCAACCCCAAAGTCTGCCACAGATATACGTAGCTGGTTTGGTCTGATAAATCAAGTCGCAAATTATGCCAAACTTCGTAAAGTTATGGCACCGTTTAGAGATTTTCTCAGTCCAAAATGTAAGTTTATGTGGACAGAAAAATTAAACCAATCATTTAATGAATCAAAAGGGATAATCATTGACGCAATAAAGAGCGGTGTTCAAATTTTTGATCTTGGGAAGCTGACTTGTCTTAGACCAGTCTGGTCAAAGCAAGGATTGGGCTACTTCCTAATGCAGAAACACTGCAAATGCAATAGCCGGTTACCAGATTGCTGCACCACCGGCTGGAAAGTGACGCTTGCAGGTTCAAGGTTTCTGAATGGGGCAGAAAAGAATTATGCTGCCATAGAAGGGGAGTCGCTTGCTATTGCTTGGTCATTAGAACAGACAAAGTATTTCACAAGGGCTGCAAAAATCTTGTGGTTGTTACGGATCATAAACCACTGGTAAAGATTTTTGGTGATCGCACCTTAAACGAAATTCACAACACGCGCATTTTTAGGTTCAAACAACGTACATTGCCATGGCTTTTTCAAGTGCATTACATGCCAGGTAAAACTAATCTAGCGGCAGATGCTTCATCGATTAATGAAGTGAATTCACATGATAGTGATTTGACTGACGAATCACTTCTAATTGCTTCATTGAGTAATGAAGTATGCATTCAATGGCAATCACTTGGGAGGAAATTGTAGAAGAGACACTAAATGACAAAGTTCTTTCAAGAGTATCCAGGTGTATTGAGGAAGGTCGAAGTTTGAAACATGATGAATCTTTGTCAGCGTATTTTAGATACGATGATGCATTGTACTTAAGTGATGGGATTATACTTTACAAGAACAGAGTAGTAATCCCCGTCAGTTTACGATATCGGGTCATCAACAAGTTACACTCGGCGCACCAAGGAGTCACATTAATGCATAATCGTGCCCAACAGATTATCTTTTGGCCTGGTATTACACAAGACATTGAAGCAATTCGGGCCAATTGTCAAAGCTGCAACCGCAATTCACCTTCTTAACCATCATAGCCACAAGAAGCATCTGATCCTCCTACAAACCCTTTTAAAAAAATATTCGCAGACTTTTTCCAGTTTGCCGGAAACAATTTTTTGGTAGTCGGTGACAGGTTGTCGGGTTGGTCAGAAATATTTTCCACACCCAGCGGAACCTCTCAGGCAGGTTCGCGTGAGTTGATTAAGTGCTTTCGAGTTTTGTTTTCCAGATTTGGAGTACCCGAGAAAATATCAAGTGATGGTGGACCGGAATTACGACCAGTGCAACAAAGGAATTTCTTAAAACCTAGGATGTTACGCATCGAATATCTTCAGCTTACTATCCAAGATCAAACGGTAGAGCGGAAGTAGCCGTCAAACAGGCAAAAAGGTTGCTAAGATCAAATTTTGACGCTTCAGGAAGTCTGGACAATGACAAGTTTTTAAGTGCGATGCTCCATTTGAGAAATACTCCCGATAGCGATTGTCAAGTGTCTCCAGCCGAGATCATATATGGACGTCAGCTAAAGATAGTTTCTTTACACCCATGTGGAGTAAAGCATGGAGGCTTAAAGAAGAGGTGCTCCGTACAAAATTTGTTAAGAATTCCGAAGTACTTAACCAGAGAGCCAGGTATTTTCGACCTCTCCATGTTGGCAGTAGGTGTCTACTACAGAACCAGAGTGGCACTCATCCACGTAAATGGGACAGAAGCGGAGTGGTAATGGAGGTGCTTCCACATGATCAATATGTAGTCAGAGTTGATGGTTCACGGAGACTTACTCGAAGGAACAGAATGTTTTTAAGGATGTACAATCCAGCCTCAACAAGCATTGAAGCAAAAACTTCCCGAGGTTGGAGCAGTAATCTACCAAGCTCACATGAGCGCAATGTTGATCATCAACGTCCTGATTCTTCTGTAAAGATTACAGAGGATTGCAACGGTGCCAATACTGGTAAAACCAGTGAGGTTGAAGCGGATCATGAAGAGGTTGAGGAAGAGTACATTCCTGCTCCTATGGTTCCCAAAAAAAATAACGTGCCGCTTGCTTTGCGTAGGTTGAAAGACTTCAATGCGCCAGGGAAGCTTGAGAGCGGAGTACTCCAAAGTAGAAATCACCATAAGTGAAGTCTGTTTGTTCCTGTTTATACAACAGTTGTCGCTGAGTTCTCAATTGCTGCTGATAGTGATAATTGCTGAGCCAGGAAGGATTCAGCGTAGAATTGCATGAATTTGAATTGTTTTGGATTTATTTAGTGCGTTTTATTGCAGTTTTTATTTATTTTTTTTCCCTCTAATAAATCCCTTGTTTAAGTTAATTGAGCTTTCTTAATGCATCAAATTTAATTTAATCTTAGTCAAATATTTTTTTTACTTATTTAAATCCCTCTTGACGAGCTATGTCATTGCCTTAAACTTGTTATCATCTCAAATGAGTTGGAAGGGATGTAGAATAATTAGACTATAGCTCATTTTAGTGTTTATGTTTATACTTGTTTTCATTTCAGATTTTACATTGTTAATAAATTATTAAACTAAATTAACAAGGAGTTATTCTTCACCCCCTCTTATTTAAAACCTCCAAATGTCTATTATAAGTTTCAAACCTCCTTTAAATGTGCCTAAGATTTTTTTTTGTAGTCTTCAATACAAACCAAAATATAATAAATACTGTAAATAGTGTAAATTTCGAATTTCTCGTAAAACGTACCTAAGTACCAACTTATGGCCACTCTATTCGTCACGGCCCTACTTTGCAGCTTAACACCCACTGACTCGCTAAGATGGGGCATATGGAACACTTTGGAAAACTCCAAACCATTCCAAGGTTGGCAAATGTTTTTACCAAATTTTCTCCAGGTTCTCAAAATTTTCCCAGGATTTTAAAATTACACGTTTTAGGGTCTATTTTATTTTAAATTAAGTTTAAGGTACAAAAAGTTTAAGATATTTTTAGTCGCCAGGTTTTTAAAATTAAACGTTTTAGGGTCTATTTTTAGTTTAAAATTTAGTTCGGAATAAAAACTGTGCTCAATAATATAACGACATTAAAAAGATATCTTAAAACTACTTTTTATGTGTTTTTTAATAAAAAAGTTTTTGATGATGGCAAAAAATTTTTATCTTTAAGATAAATATTTTGTGTCAAATCAAAATTTTACTGTTTAACATATAAAAAATGTTTAAAATTTAATTTTTTTCAAAATTTCCGAAATTCCATGTTCTTTCAGGTTTTTTTTAGCCTAAGTTGTCAAGTTTTAGGTTTTTCCAGAATTTTCAGGATTCCAGGTTTTTGGCAACCCTGCCATTCATCAGACCTGCAAAATATTAGATTGTTAATAAATATTACTATTTGATACCTACTAACAAGACTTCTGCCTACGTATATTCTCAAACTACTTATATTTGTTGCAATTGTTACAATTTTAATGTATAAAAATAAAATAAATATTTTAATCAAAATGAAACAAGCCCAAGGCAATCTCATTTTACTAACCGTTTTGGTATTAAGTTCCAGTACTTACCCTATTTTGAACATTTTTAAAGTGTACTCATCACAATACTTTTCTTATGTAAATCGTTTTTAGAATTAGTCCTTTTAATTAACTTTTTATAATACTAGAAACTACTCTAAAACCTTTCAAGTTTATTTTTTATTTAATTATTTGTGTCAACTATAAAATATTGCTTAATTTACTGTGTAAAGAGCTTATAAAATTAATATACGTGCTAATTAACTTTTTATTTGTGACCAGAAAAATTCTGGCGATGTCAAATAATTATTAAAATATTGAATTGCACTTTAAAAATATTGTTTACATTATGATTTAAACACGTGCGTTAACTTAGCTCGATTAGCATTTTTTGAAATTTTTAAAAAATGTCCAAACTTTAGATCCAATTATTTTCCTTATACTTAAAGGTAACTAAGATTTATTTTTCTAGAGAACGCTCCTTTGCATTTAATTTAAAAATAAGTTCATTGGATCGGGGTTTGAATTTTTGATTTGGGCCCCTTAGAAAAAAATGTTTTTTTTTTGGAATTTTTACTCTAACGGATGTTTAAGCCAAAAAATATTTTTTTAAAATTTTTTTATGTTCTTACTTTGCTGTGTTCTCAAGGGTCGTTGTTTTTTTTTTCCAAATTTATAATATTTTAATAATATATACAAATATGTCCGAATGTAAATTTTTAAAGACCTTCAATTTTCTAATGGCCACTGTAGCAAAAAAAATGTTTTAAACTTACTCTAATACATTTAACCAAGACTATTTGAAATGGTCCACGCTTTTTTTAAAATCTAAACTGTTTTTATGTAAAACAATACCCATGCACATTTTACTAAAATTATTATTATTTGAACATGAAATCCCTTATATTTCTTTTATGAGAAATTTCATGTTCAAATAATGATAATTTTAGTAAAACGTGCATGAGTATTGCTATTATATACTTTAATAAATTTTTTAAACTAATTTAGAAAAAAATTAAGCTCGTTTTTTAATATCTCTGATTAAGAATAAAAACATTATTAAGTTTTTATTTACTAGGGAAAAAGCAATTTATTTTTTTAAATTAATTTATTATATTTATTTTTTCAAATTTTTTGTTTTGTGTAAAAGTTTTCACAAAATAGTTTAATAATATTTTTAAAGATTTTAACAAGTATCTTAACGTAACAAGTAATGTGTCTTGCAGTAACGTAAGTAAAAAAATTATAGTAGATTAATATTTGTTTTTGTATGAAATGTTAGTAATGTAGAATAAAAAGAGTTTATTGTGTTATAATTATTTATGATTATATGTACAAACCTTTTAAACACACTTGAAGCCACTGCTTTTTATAGGGACAGGATTTACGTTGGTAAACGATATGCTAAAAGCTAAAGCTACGTTACAGTTTACCTAGAAGTTTTGGTTTTCATAAATGTTTTATACTGTTTTTTTGGTTGAAAATTTGACGTTTTCCGCGCAATGTTGTGATTATAAAATAAGACTATTACAAATTTAAAATATTTTACTATGGTTACTATAAATGTACTTAAAATATTAATCTACATTAACATTTAAAAAAAATATAAAAGAAAAAAGAAGAAGATATTTTTAACTACTAAAGATGCTTTAATAGCTGGTAGAAGACAAAGCTTCTTGATTACCTCTTATATAAACTAAAAACATTATTATTTTTACTTGAAAATAAATTACAGTTTATAATTTTTATTTCAACTTTTTCAACATAATTTTAATATAAAAATACAAATGTTTAAGTTTTAATTTCTAAAATGTTCTTAAAACAAGAATCATATAATCTAAAAGTGACATTTAACTTTTTTATTCAATATACTATTTTAACTTAAAGTTTATATAGTTTTATTTAACATTTGATTACCATGAAAATTAAAATCTTTAATACCAAGGTATCATTTCAAATTTTTCAAAGAATATTTACTACATTTTTTTTGAAGATGTTAAAAAATGTTTAGTTTACATAATAGTTTGTTTCCACATAGTTTGGTTTCATTTTTTTTTAAGATTAAGTTTTGTTTTGAGTTTTTGTTATAGTGTTTTTTAAGTTTTCCAAAAGCTTGTGATGTCATTTAAGTTTTTATTATTTCAACCAATGATAATGAAAAGACCTTATTGGTGTAATTGTAAGGTAAACATAGGTTTATTTTTTAATAAATAGTTTTAAGTTATTATTCTTATGTTCTTTTACAAACTGATTGTGCCATTTCATTAATTCTATCAACATCAAGTTCTCATTTTAATTAAATAATTTGTGTTTCATTTTATATAAATTAAGTTAAATAAGGTACATAAATTGTCAAAATGACAAGTTTAAAAGAATGTTGAAAAATCACAATATTAATGTTGTTTTTTTGATTTTTAGAAATTGTGAAAAGCATCTTACTAAAAGTAGCTTACTAAAACTAGCTTAGTGAAGTAGCTTACTTAAACACTATAAAATACGATCAAGTCACAAACAAAAGGATCTATAAATTATTCACTTAAGATGTATTAAAGAATAGAGTTTTTTAATAAACCAAAAAATGCAATAATACAAATAGTTTTTAAATCTTCAAGTTTCTACCTTTTTTTAAGTTTGCAGTTATTTTATAGTATTGTTTTGGTAAAAAATATTGTGTTCTAAATTTATTTATTACTTACCTACCATTAAATTTATTCTAATAGTTTAATATTTTTGTTTTTCATTTCTAATTAAGCGTTTTTAATTTTTATTTTAGAATTTATAATTTTATGCATTGATTTTTTTTGTTGCGTAATTTAATATTTTTTGTAGGTGTCTATATATATTTTCAATATAAGTATACTCAATAATATCACGGTTGCCACACATTTAGGATAATTGAAAATCTCAGGAGTTATGAATTAAAAAAAACTCCAGGTGACTCAGTCCAGTTTAGTATTTTTATTTAAAACCTAAGGATATTTTTAGGATTTCTGAAAATCTCAGGCCAGTTTTTTAAGATTTTATATGAGATTTAGTTTCAATATTTTGTTATTTTATAATTGACTTTGTTAAAAAAATGACTTTATTAATTTTGTCTAGTTAAAAAGAAAATTACTTAAAGATTTGAAAAAAAATCAGAATGACTCAAGATAGTTAGTTGGTCACTCAGGATAGTTTTTTTCTCTCTAAGTGTGACATGCTAAAAACTTGAAGAACTGTATTTAATTTAGTTCATTTATTGTGATTTACAGTAAAGAAGTTCTTAAACAAACTTAGAGTTTAAAAGATTCTAAAGTAAGTAATTTGCTGTGTCTATGAAAGTTATGGGAAAACCTACTACATGTTTAAAATTTATTATATAGATTTAAGAAAAAAAAACTTGAAATTAGTTCTTAAATTTTAAATGAAATTTATAATATAAATAACCTAAAAGAACTATCATTTGATTTTTGCAGAATATTTTACTAGAGATAAATTTACTAAGCAATGCCTGGTAACAGACGCAAGAGCATATATCAAGTACGCAGAATGCGTAAAAATGAAATACAAGATGAAATTGAGAAAGCTGGAATTGTTGTTCCACAAGGTAAAATTTTGAAGAAGGATCTGATTAAAATATATGAAAATAATATGACAAAAATAAGTGAATACTCATCTTCTGATTCTGAGAGTGAAATTGATGAGAAAAAAAATAAATCCAGTTCAGAAGAAGAATGGATTCCAGGCAAAGACTTTGCTGAACTTATGGATGTAAATGTTGAGCTTAAATCTATGTCCAATGCAGCAGTTTCTAGATTACTAGATTCATACAAAATTGAACACGGTCCTGTGGTTGACTCAACAAGGCAAGTTTACATGAAAAAGCTTCTGAAATCCATGAAAGAGTCAAAAATACAGCATGAACCAAATGCACAGTCAGAAAATGGAAGTGGTGATGCTTCTGTGAAAAAGCAAGTTTTGAATGTGGAGCAATACAGCTGTGATGATGATGAAGAAGAAGAGGAGGGAGAAATAGTGACTGAAAAGCCAAAAGTTTTAATCCAATGTGAAGGCTATTCATCAAAATCAGCTAAAACAGAAATAGATATACCAGCTCCAGAACACAGTATAAGTTACTCTCAAACTATCAAGGATAACTCTGTGCAAGAAAATATTGAAACCATTTCCAAGTCAGTTGGATTTTGTGAAACAACACTAACAAGACGAAATGTTACTACATCTGAAAAAGTTATCAAAGCTCCTGTTGTCAACACAGAAAAATCTACTTCATGTGTAGTGAAACTTTTCAAGATGATTATGCTTTTGATAGCAACAAGCTTGTTTGTTCTCCTACTGATGGCTCTCCATATTATATTGAAAAAGTATTCTGTTGAGTTGTATTAATTTTTTTTATATTAGCATTTTTAAAATAAAAAGGGTATATCTTTGAAGATTGTTGACTATGAACTTGTAAGTTTTTTGGTAAACAATTTAAACTGAAATTTATGTGGTATAATGTTTATTTTGTGTTAATGTTTTAAGTTTAAAATTTTTAAACTCAGAATTTTATCTAGATGAAAGATCCTAGTTAACTGTACTAGTGGTTAAAATGGTATTTTTCAAATGTTAATTTTGGTTGACAAAAAATAGTTAAACATTTTTTTAATAATAAATTATTAACTATAAAATAGAAATACTAGCAATAAAATTATTTTAAAACAGTTTTTATTTTTAAAACTTATTTTATAATTCAATATTAAAATCACTTGAGAAGTTTTTTGTTCGGATTATATATAGTATTTTAAACTGTTCATTTGTTATGTTTTTAATTTAAGCTCTTGCATAAGTAACTGGTTAAAATAAACTGTGGTAGTATATAGTAGTAGTTACTCTAATAGTTATATAAAGTAAAGTAGTTTATGTTTGAAGATTTTTTATGATTTTACTAATAATTACAAAATTCGTTTATATTTTTATTCAAAATGATTTTAAAAAATTCCAGATTTGAATTATTATTTTCATGTTTAACTGTACTACTACATTTTTCTTAATACTAATATATAACCTTCATTATTTTTGTAGAATCTTTCTTTGTTGATCTTATCAATGTCAAAATTCAACGATTTATTTATACATGCTTGGTTATATGTATTAAATTGTATTAATTGTATTTTATCTCGTTTTTAACCTAGATTTTAGATAAAAATTATCCTCAAATTTTTATTTCATAAATGTTTGTGTGTAGTTTGAGCGTGTAGTATTTGTCAGGTGTTTTCAAAACTTATAAAAAGCTATCACTTTTCATTAGATGAATTTTAATAAAAACATTGGAGTTTTTATATATCAAAAACGGTGAGTTTGTTTTTATATAGTTTGAAAAAATCAAAAAATAAATACTTTTAAGATGTATCATGTTTCATTGTTTTAAGTTGTTAAAAATTTTTAATAGTTATTTTATTAGTTTATAAAATTACTCTAGTTTTATTTTGGATTTGAAATGTTAGTCAGATTTACCATTAAGATTTTAATTAAAACGTCCTTGAAAATGACATTCTAAGAAAAATGCTTTGATATATTTCATTTTTTAACATAAGTTTGTGATGTATAAAGTTTTATGCTATTTTACTTAATCAATTTAATTACTATATTAATTTAGATAACTATTATTTAATAACTGATTGAAAATAATAGTTATAACTGCACTTTTAAGAATGCCTTACTCATTTAGAGTTGAACGTTGTAAGTTTGTAGTTTATGAAACTTTAATAATACTTCTTTTGATGTTTTTGAAAGCTTTTATAATCCGCAAAAACTTATTATTTCAAAATATTGTTTTAAAAGACCTTTCATTCTGATATATAAATGTGTCTTTAGTCTAGTAAGTGTATCGTTCAAACAAAGTCAAGTCTTGTAATTAAGTATGGTATTTAAGGGCATAGGGGAACGAGGCAATATTTGGTTTTACTGTATTCAGCTTTTTGTATAGCAAGGCCAACACTATATTAAAAATATTCATTGCTATCTACTTTTATTGGGTGAATCAGTGTACATGAAAGTATGCTATCTTGTATTCATATATATTTCAAATGCATGAAAATTATTTATACAGCAAATCTGTGATGCACCTATAGTTCATTGGCTGTTATTACTGAAGCCTTTAGTTACAATAAAAATAAAATAAAAGTAAACCTAGTTGTAAGTAGGTCTAAGTGTTATCAAACTCTCATTTTAAAGTTTGCACTATAAAAAGAACTAGTTTATTCCTCTTAAAATTAATTGAATAAATCCTTCAAAGGTTAAACAATTCTTAAATAATTTTTCAAATGTTCATGGTAACCTTGAATATTAGTTGAAAATTTGGTTAAGCTTTGTTATAGAATATTCATTTCACAATTTTAAGTTAAATTTTAAAATACCATTAGTTTTAAGTTTATTTTTAAATTATTTGCTGATATTTTACACTGAAATGTTATTCAGATGTATTTTCTCTTCGTCAGCTTTGTCTGTCAAAAGAACAAAATCAAAAATAGCCATTTCACAAAAAAATTTCAAATCAATTCCTATCCAAGGTACATTTGAATACAAATTACGGCAAATGAAAGATCCTTATGTAAAAAAGTGTAAGGAAGAAGGATATAGGTAAGAACCACGTTATAGTTATTTATGATAAATATGCTTTTTTTTTACCAGCGTTTTGATTAAGCCTATAGTAAAGATTGAAAATATAAGTTTTTTTTTACTTAAGTTACATTCCAACAATAATAAACTAAATAACATACATGTGATTAGCTTTAAACTATTATATAATTTTTTAACAAAAACTATAAATAATCTTATTAACTTTGAGAATTGTTTGAAATAGGTTAAGGGCGTAGATTTTTTACCAGTTGATCTAATTTAGTAGTTTTATTTTAGCTATCGGACACTGTTACCATTAAATAAAATTAAAAGTAATTTTTAGCTATAAGGGTCAGATTAGGTGAGTTCAATAAGTGCTCTATAAGTATTAAAAAAAAACTGTTGCTTCACTAAAAATATATTCTTCATTTTTAAGTAATACTTATCAATTTTCACAGTAAATTACTAGTATTTTGATATTTTATATGAAAGTAATTTTTTGGTTTTGATTTTATTTTAATAACCATTTTATTTACTATTGTTGTAAATATCGAAAAATTCTAACACTCGAAATCTTAAAAACGATGCAAAAAAGATTTTTGAACACTTGAGTTTTGTAGCTCACAAAAAACAGTAGATAGTTTTTTTATGAATTTTAAAAATTTTCAAAATATTATACAGTATATATGTATTGGAACGTTTTTTCAAAAAATGACTATATCTCAAATAAGTTAATTAAATTTTTTATATTCAATAATAACTAATTTAAAGTTAATAATAAAAACTTTAGTATAAAAGCCAATTTTAGTTTTTCTAAAAAAAAGTGTTATTCTCCCTTTTGCTTTAAATCATCAAGAATTTACTTTTTATTTATTTCTATATTTGAAGTTTACAACCTCATAAAACCTAAATTTACGTTTTATTTTAGATGCCGAAGTGCATACAAACTAAAAGAAATCAATGAAAAGCACAAGATATTTAAAAGTGGCATGAATATTTTAGACCTTGGATGTGCTCCTGGTTCTTGGTGTCAGGTTCTTGCTGAGCAAGTCTTTCCTAAGTCAACTTATGATAACAAAGTAGGAAACGGTTTGTACAAAATTAGTACAAATAGAAAAGTATTAATTCAAATCGAACTCATTTGTTATAGTATATATAATTCATTATTGTATATGTTGTTTAACTTTCTTAAAAATAAAAAAATATTTTCTTTTAAAGTTGATCCTGTTTTCTAAAAACTTCAGGAAATCGGTTTTAAAAATAATTTTAAGTTCAGGGTGGCCACTGGCCAGGTCTTTTGCCTGGAACTTGGGAATTGAAAATTTAGTTAAAAAACCTAGAACTTGATATTTAAAAAATAAAAACTAAAAACCTATAAACTGAACTAAACTTATAAAAAACCTCAAATTTTGAACAGTTTTGATGTAATGTAAAATAATTAAATTTTGGTTAGATATAATATAAATATTATTTATAACAACAGATTATATACTACTCACTGTTTTATTTGTAATAAAATATACTAATGTTACAGCATCTTTTTAGTAACTTTATACAAACTCACAACTACTTTTACCTTAGATTTAATTTTGTACTACAAGGTTTTAAAAAGTACTTAAAAAAACCTACAAGAAAATCAGAAAACCTGAAAGGAATTTCTTAAAAACCAGTGGCCACCCTGTAACTTTTCAAGTTTATATAGAATTACTTAGGTTACTACTACTTAATTTTTGTGTAAAAATGTATGCATTTTACGATTAAACTGAACAAATGTGTTTATTTGCTATCTAACATACAATTCAACCTGTGTATATTAAAGGTACAGTTGTTGGAGTAGACTTGACAAGATGTAGTCCAGTTGAAGATGTTACATTTATCGAAGGGGACTTTACAGACATATCAGTGCAAAATGAAATTATCAACTGCTTTAAAGTAGTAATTCCCATAGTTTTGTTTACTAACTTAGTTTAAAACTTAAGTTTTTTGTTGCTGTTTTAAAACAGTAATAAATTGAGATTAAATCACTATGAAACATAAAAACTAGTTTTGTGGTTGAAAGTATTAAATAATTTATTTAAAAGTTTTGAGTTGAAAAAAATCGAAGTACTTTTAGTTAAATTTATTTTAAAGGTGGTTTTAAACTTAATAGTTATAGTTTTAAATTTATTTAAACTACATTTTTTCGTTTTATTATATATAACCTTAAACTTTGTTGTTCAAAATTAGTACTCTACATAAGTTTTATTATCTACACAGTATCTAAATAGAATGTGTTGTTCTATAATTAACTACTACAAAAAACAAACCATGCGCATATGATGCATTTGATTGCATAATCGATTTGTACTTGAAATAGGTAAACACTCATACTACAACTTGTAGTACTTTACAATAGCGTTTTTATCTCACAAAAAAAAGGCTTCTAATTCGTTTAATAAATGTTATGTATATTTTTAAACATTTGTTCTTTTAAAAATAAAGTGTTAAGGGCATAGGGGGGGGTAAACACCCTTTTTTGGTTTTTGATCTTATTTTATATAGTTTTTACTAAGCTACAAGATGCTTTTTACAGATTTAAAAAAATCGAAATAGTTTTTGAGATATAGCCAGTCAAAGTCGAAGCCAACAATAGGATCCTTATGGGAGGCGCAAACTAAAACGGCAAAAATAGACTATTTCACTAAAAATCTATCTTCTCCTACGTTTTTTGAGATAACTACCTCAAACTTTCAGGAAATGTTCCTTGATATATTTAGAAAATTCTGTCGGAAGGAATTTTAAAAAAAATAAAAAATAAAAATTTTATATAAAAAATAAACAAAAAAAACAGTTTTTTTTTTGTTTTTTTGTTATAAAATTTTTATTTTTTAATTTTTTTAAATTCTGTTCCGACAGAATTTTCTAAATACTGCAAGGAACATATCCTGAAAATTTGAGGTAGTTATCTCAAAAAACGTAGGAGGAGATAGATTTTTAGTGATTTCTAGTTATTTGACGTTTTAGTTTGCGCCTCCCATAAGGATCCTATTGTTGCCTCTGACTTTGACCGGCTATATCTCAAAAATTAATTTGAATTTTTTAAATCTGTAAAAAGCATCTTGTAGCTTAGTAAAAACTATTTAAAATATGATCAAAAACCAAAAAAGGGTGTTTACCCCCCCCTATGCCCTTAATGTATTACTACTTTTTTAAGGTTAACTTGAAAAAAGTTTTTTTTATAGAAATGCTTAATACTTTAAAAAGCTAAATTACCTAGGTTATTTTTGTTTATGTGAAATTTAAATTAAGGCAATACATTTTATAAAATAACTTTTGCTTTTTAACTTAACTTTTATCAAGTTTTAAGTAAAGTATTATAATATAAGACTATTTACATTGACTGTAAGTAAAAGTATTGCAGTGTAAATAAAAAAAATAAATAAAACTTAGAGCTTGTTTAACACTCAAATTAGTCTGCTCAAACAGCTATTTAAAAACATTAATTTCAGGTTATATGTTATTAAAAATTACTAATATCAAAAAATTTTCTTCCCTTCTCCAAAAATAATTTGATCAATTACCTAATCGAAATATATAACGCTAAGTTTTAAACATGTTAAATATTTTAAACAAGTTATATTATTTTTGCATGAGTTGTCATAGTTTTGTTTATGTTTTAGTTAAAAAGATTATTAATTTTAGTTTTACAAATACTAAATTACTCTGTCCATTTTTAGGAAGACGGAAAATTCAAAAAGTTGGACTTATTAGTGAGTGATGCTGCACCTAGAGCTAGTGGAATTAAGTCTCATGAT
Source organism: Thalia democratica (assembly GCF_965202585.1). Lineage (NCBI taxonomy): Eukaryota > Metazoa > Chordata > Thaliacea > Salpida > Salpidae > Thalia > Thalia democratica. Next base: position 43,525,262 of record NC_139166.1, on the reverse strand, counting down.
GCCATCAAGTTGTCCAACATGATATTTAGTGCCTATAAACTTGCTTATAAGGTGAGTATATAAAAATGCAAACTTTTGTCATCTGTTAAGTCGAAACGGCTTTATTTTGAATTTTATGTCACTGTTTGCTGATAAGGTTTGTTATTACAATATTACTGCCGCACACGTGACTAAAATATGACCGCTTTATCAAAAAATTGTATTAATAATTAATAAGAGAATAAAAAGTTTATTAATAATTTAGCATGTTTTCATATCAATTTGTAATTTTTTTTTTTGATGTAAACACGTGGTATTTACTTGTTATTGAACTGTTCGAGAACTTATAAGCAGTAAACTATTTGTTTTTTGATCATTAGTCAAATGTCATACTGTTCCAGCTACTCAAACAAGACGGAACATTTTTATTCAAAATGTGGATGGGTCCTGAGACGAATGAGTGGAAACAACGTTTGCTGAAGAATTTTAAAACTGTGCAGCTAGTCAAACCACCAAGTAGCAGAAAAGAATCAAGTGAAAACTTTCTTTTGTGCAAAAAGTTTAGAAGATAAGAACATTTATTGAGTATTTTTGCATTTATATAACTTTTTTAAGTGAGTTTTTTTATCTACAGGGTTGCCACTTTACCTGGAAAAACCTGGAATTTGACAATTTAGGCAAAAAAAAACTGGAATTTTTAAGAATTTTAACATGTTCAGTAGTAAAAATTCGGTTTTACTCAAAGATTTTTTATCATATTGATAAAAAAATTTTGTCATCACCAAATTTTTTTTTATTAAAAAACACATTTTAAGTAGCTTTACAGTACTATTTAACACAGTTTCTTACCTTAAATTTAACTTTAAACTAAAAATAGACCCAAAAATGTTTACTTTTAAAAACCTGGAAGAAATTTGAAAAACCTGGAAAAATTTTTAAAAAAACGAGTCGCCACCCTGTATCTATAAATGTTAACACTGCCTCTTTGTTTTGTTTAAAATAGTGTTAGGAAATCTTATATTTATTTCATAAATTATGTTTTTTTATGACTTTCACTCTTTGAGTTTAATAAAACTTTGTCATAGTGTAATTAATGTGTTGTGGTAACTACTTATTTTAACTTAAAACTTAATTGTAGTTTATAAAAAGCATTGAAAAATTATGAAAAAAATAATGAAGTAAATATTTTAAGGAATACTTACTACAAACACTATTTAGATTAGTCAACGTATTGCTACTGAAAATGACCTGTTTTTTAGGTAATTTGTGTCAATTTCCCTCTGATCATATTAAGAATAGAAATAACGGTTTTTAATTAACATTTATAATATATACATAATTTTCACAACTTTTAAACCCTTCAAAACTATTTTAGTTTTGAAATAAAAGTTTAAAAAGTCAGTAATGAAGACGACTTAAGTTAACAACATGGTCAAAGTTCATTAAAATTACTTTAAAATAAACGTTTTATAAAGTAAATATTTTTACAAACCTAATGTTATTTTTAAACTTAAGTTTTACTACTCTACTTGAATTTTTTATAATTTCAGTTTTAATTAGTTTGCAAACCAATATTCCAGTATTTATTTGTTATTGTAGATTAGGTTTACAAATTTCTTAACCATAATTAACAATGGATATTGTTTTATTTCAATTGAGATTTTAATAATGATAAATCAATTTAATAGAAAACTTATTGCACAGTATTTCTTTTTCGTCAATAGCAAGTTTAATATACGTTTATTGTATATAATAGTTTATGACTATTACTTTATATTTATAGATTTAATTTTTATCTTTAGTAAATCTTTTTAACTCTGTTAATAACAATAGAGTTTAAAAACCCAAGTCTTTAAGCATTTAAAACAGTAAATATTGCAAACTTACAAAAATTTAAGTATTACTAAACAGTTAGCTGAAGTGTTGCTTTTTTTTAAGCTTACTTAACTTTATTTATCAAGTTGCTTAACAAATAGTTTATACTGACTTAATTCAGAGTTGACACTTTACCTGGAAAAACCTGGAATTTGACAATTTAGGCAAAAAAAAAACTGGAATTAAACAAATTAAAAAAAAAAACTCGAATTTTGAACAAAAAGTCTAGCAATTTTCAAGTTTGAGTTTTGTTAATTTTAATAAAATAGTTAAAATACTTTGTTTTTATGACTTATAAATCTGCAGTTTTAGCTAAATTTGTTCTTATGGAAAAAATTCAACCTGTGCAAAAACGTCTTCGTGCCAAAGTGTTCCTTCGTGCATGTTTGACTTCTACCCATATTCTATAGAGGCTACGTCTTGAACGCAGTAAGAAAAAGCAAGTGAACGAAAAAAAAGCTAAAACTACTAGAATTGACAAAGCAGAGTTAACAAATCATCTTGAAAATATCTTTTATATCACATAACTTTTAACTCTAAATATACTATATTAAAAACTTAAGAAAAGTTTAACAATGTAATTAACTGTATAAAAAAACTCATTCTATCAACAATAATAAAAACAATACGAAATATGACTAAAAAAAGAGTAATTAAAAATTCAAGTTGTAAATATTTATTGAAAAGTGTTTAGAACGAAGGAAAGAAATGTATACACCTATAAAAAAAACAAAACAAAAACATCTGATACTGCAGGTCAATTGAAAAAACTTCCGAAAACAAAATAAGTTCATCAATGTTAAATTTAAAAAATCAACATTAATATTATTACTGCAAGATAAAATAGAGGCTGCTATAAAATATCATAAAAGATGGAAAAAAACTTAAATAAAAGCTATTAACTACTTTAAAAATGCACAAAAATAAGTCAATACCTCTGAAAGGAAAATTTGTAGAAAAGAAAACGTAAATGTTTAAGCATAAGAAAAAAAAAATCTTTACCACTTAGTGATTTTATATTTAGTTTTTATTTGTTGGGTCAAAGTGCATTAACATAGTAAACTTTTCATGTCTTGAAAAGTTATATTTAGGATCTCTTTTAAACTGCAGTCAATTTAATTTCAAATAAATTTATTTATGTATGTTATATACTTCTCTGTACTTTTAAAAATAGAGAAAAAAAAGTAGTAGAAATTAAACTTACTAAGAACTACATATTTTATAAAATGAATCTTTGTTATAAGTAGCCAGTAACAATAGTATTATTTCAACTATAAAAAACACTTTGTGTTTAATACAGAAGAAGTATGCTTCGGATATCGATAAAAATTGTTTTTTTAGTTGAATCACTAAACAAATTGTTAAGTATTAAAAGAATTTAAGCTCTTTTTAGCAAAACTATGTCTGCCTGATAAGTTCTAATAAGAACGAAGCTGTTCTCGGATATTGTTGCTGATGGTCGTGCGGTTCAGTCTAGTGTAAGTTTTAGTATTAATACTTGTAAAAAAAATTGAAGGTTGTTTACAACTAGTTGCAGGTTAACAATCCCTTATAGAGTATGCGTTTTACAATAAATTAAAACTATTATTAAATTTAACCAATTAAGAAACATTTTAATAATCTAAAATTTATTTCATTGTTGATAAGAACCCTGTTTTTTGCAATAGCGTTGAAAAGTTCAGTTCACAATTTGTAGTTATAAGGTTATTACAATGCTAAAATTTCAACTTTCTTAAAGTAATTATAGACTTTTATAAAAAATCCTTTAAAGACAAAGGCACTACTTGCACAACGCACAGATTTAAAATTAAACTATTCTTATCTACAGCTAAAACATATTTTTTACTAAAACAGCTTATTTGTACGTAAACTTTAAAATTTAAGACCAAATTGTAGCACTGTATGTTTATTTTGTTGTTCTTTCTTACTAATGCTTACCCTCTGATTTTTAGATAAAGATCGCTTGCGGTATTGCTACAGATTGACCTCCTTTTAAGCGTTTTCAAAATTTTCAATACATCTGTAATTGGATATTTTCAGTTGGATGTTAAGTTTTTAAGTAGACCCTAAACTGAAAACAAGGTCCAAGTGATGCCTGCTCGTATTAGATATTAAAACGGACATGCGTATGAAGTAGGTAGGTCTTTTAATGATGATGCTACACTTGTAGTTTACTCTGCTTAAAATCGAGACGGGTCAGTTTTGCACGAAGAAATTTTTGAACGAAGCCACTTTTGCACGGACGGTTAATTTTACACTAGTTAAAAAACACAAATTGTAAGTCTAGGTGAAAATATTACGATAAAAATTAGTATCGATGACTAGTACAGAAAATATATTTATTAATACTGTATTTTGTTTTCTTTTACTTATTTTACAGTATGGTTATTAATATTGTATATAAATTACGTGCATTAATAACCAGTTTGGTAATAGTAATCAAGTAGTAAGAACTAGTATATTAGATTTATCCGTTTCTATTAATGTTATCCAAGAGCAGCTTTATACATACCAGAATCCACTCAAAGGAAAAACTTGAAGTTAAAAACTCTTGTCCGAGTAAAGCTGAAGGTACTTTTGATCGACAATATTAAAGATTTTGAAATAGTTTTACGGTAAGTATCCGCCATAAGTTATTTTTTTATCTTGCCTAAGATAAACCAAAAAAATATACGAATCAGAGTTTAAACGTACTAGACTCACAATTGTGTTAGGAACACTCTGACAGCCTAAGCTTTGCTCGATTAGTCATATACTAAGTGTAAGTGACTAACGCATCAAGAAACATCCGAACACAGTAAATTAGACGTTGTTAATGTCGGTCGATTGAGACTAAATTACATATAGACCTGCGGGCGTGTCGACATTGATAGGCAATTACTTTTTTTATAAGTTTAATTATTGAGTTTTTCAACCATCCAATAATGACGTGAACGCAGAATACTATTTTATAGAAGAAAGAAGAGAACTAAAATAATAACTTTAGAAATTTACATATTTTTTGTTTTTATTTTGTTGTTTTAGAATTGCCGCTAGCAAATCTTTAATATATCGATATGCACATATATATCTAAATCGCAACGTATGAACAGTTTCGGCTGCTATTGGGGAGTAATTAAATTTTGATTTAGTTTTAGTTTTTACTCGTATTAATTAGTTTAAATGTTCTTGTTTAGTTTCAAAATGATAAACTTTGTTTTTATACCGTTATCAAGGTGTACGATTACAGTTTTATTATGCAGTTTTAATCGTTTTTTATTTTTGAATTGCAATGATGTTTTAATGTAACAAAAGCATGCTTATTTGTTTTGTATAACCTTTAAGCCTGCAGTACAAAAAAAGATACGATTCAAATTATTTAGTTCTAGTTAGATGTTCACTGCATGAGGAACTTAAGTACTATATAGATATTTAAAAAAGTGAACAAAGTGTTTATTAAAGTAATACCGGTTTTTAAGTTGTTATCTATTTATTTGGTAAAATAAAAACGTTTAAATGGTTTTGAGAAAGTATAAACAAACAAGCGTAATGAACTAAATTAAAATATATGCAAAATAGAAAATGTACATGGTAAAAAATCTGGCATCAATATATTGCTTATGAGTTAAAAAACTTCGTTTTCTTACCACTTATATTTATATACTTAATAACAAATTTAAACAGTACTCTTTCTTTATTAAACTAGCACATGTCTCTGATACTCTGAAATACTTTCATATTTCTATATATTTCTTCAATTTTCGTATGTCCATTGAAGTATATTAACTTGTTAACAAACAGAAACATGTGTTAGTTTAATAAAGAAAGAGTACTGTTGAAATTTGTTTTTATTAGATATTCCAGTGAACTTGTTTCGCTAGGATCTTTATTAGCAATCGATTAACTTTAAACTTTAAATAGTTATATTTAATAACATAAATTATGAAATTTAATATTTATATACTTAATAAGTTTACTAAATGCCATATACTATCACTCTTTAAATTTTACTTTTTTTATAAGTCAAATACCTACCAAAACGACATTAAATTTATCTTCTTTGCTCTCAAGAATTTAGAGTTGGCTGATACTAGTAAAACAAAACTATTTGCGTTATATATTTTTTAAAATTCAAATACAGCTTTACCAATTATAATTTAAAGTAAAGCTATTAAAATCAGAATCTAAAATTATCTTTTTAGTTTTGAAAATTAATTCTCGTACTAGAATTTTTATGTATTCCATATGAAACTTACGTAGATGTAATAAAAACTTAGTACTAACTACTAAACAGATGATTAAATACTATTTTACAACCAAGTCATTGGTCAAATAGTCATTGCTACAAGTGGCTCAGAAGGTGTTTTACAAGCAAAAAGCAGGCAATAGTTTTGTTATATTTTTGACCCAAGCTTGACCAACTTACTTAGAATATCCTGTCATTATATGTTTTAAAAATGGGAGCCGATCATTTCTAACCCGCTATCATTTCTAACCCGTTCACTTCACTTCTAACCCGATCATTTTTAACCCGATCACTTCTAACCCGATAACTTCTAACCCGATCATTTCTAACCCGATCACTTCTAACCCGATTTACCCCAATCATTTCTAACCTGATCACTTCTAACCCGATCGTATCTAACCCGATTATATCTTACCCGATCAATTCAAACAAGATTATTTCTAACCCGACTATTTCTAACCCAATTTACCCCAATCATTTCTAACCCGATTATTTCTAACCCGATCATTTCTAACCCGATCACTTCTAACCCGATCACTTCTAACCTGATAAATTCTAACCCATTCTACTTGTTTATTTTATTTCTTAATTTTAATCTAGATTTCTTCAAAAACTAACTAGTCTTAATAAAATTATTAAAGTATATTTTTTTAGTTTTATAAAAATATTATTATTTAATGTATTACGTAAAAAACACTGTTAGTATAAACTTTAACTTTAATATTAACTAAAGATAAGTTTAATTATTTTTATCACCTTATTTATTGATGTTTCATCGTACACATTATTTCAATTTTTTTTTTAATTATTTCATATATTTTTGTTCTTTCAATCTACTTTAACAGACGTTTTTCGTTAATAATATACAATTCACTAAATCGTTTACTTTACAATATTTTGAACTATTCTTTGTAGGATTTTAAAGTAAGCAGTTATAACTATATATAAGTTAGATCTTATAATAATTCGGGTGACTTAATAAATTTAACATAAGCAAATTTTAAAAGCAAACCTTTACAATTGTAATATTCAGATACAAAAACCGTTATATTACGGTCTAAAAACTACAATTTAAGTCTGTTGTAAATGTTGTATTATTGCTGACTAATGTATTAGCGCTTTATAGTTAGTTGTTTTTAAATTCATTTTAATAAATTTTATAAATTGTTATACAACTTGCATATGCCTATTGAGATAATCTTATTATGATAAACAAACACTAGTAGAAATTAAATACTTTTGTTATATTAAGTAAAAAAGCCTGATTTTTAGGTATAACCAAGATATTAAAACAGTATGTCGTATAATAAACTGCGTAAGTATATTACGTCGATTGACCGTCTTGATTTCACATCATTAATAAATTCCTACTTAGTCCTAGAGCAAAAAAGTCACTAACAATTAAACAGACATGTTTATTTGTATAACAAGTCCGAGGTTAGTCAAATCTCGCCCAGGTAATCTTCTTTAAAATCTTTGCTGAAATCTATATAATATACAAAATGTTTTAATTACGAATAAAATTATTACTTTAGTAGACAAAAATTTCTTTAAAATTTACTTTAGTAATGACAGTTGAAATAACGTAAGTATAAACGAAATAAGTACTGAAAAACATTTTGAAATAGAGTAATAAATTAATTATAGTTAAATCAAGTATAACTAGGAGCAGAAGTTTATAAAAACTACACCAAGTTTTTTGTTTCCTTTAATCAACTATTTTTTCAGACGATTATTACACGCAACATGTTTACTTTTTATTCATTACAGTAAAGCCAGCTTGAAATCTTTTGACTTTATTCTCGGTGTTTTTTGCACCTCTAAATTTCTGAAAACGGTTTTTGCACCTCTAATTTTCTAGAAACCTATATTAGAGTTTCACAATACAAACAAATTTTATTATTTTATTATAAATTTTAAAAACATATAAGTTAATCAAGTAACTTATACTCATATTTCATATTTAATTATCGCTGAATAATCTTTAAGTTCTTGTGTTTTTGAAAACCTGTAAAACAATAACTTTTAAAAGATTTCAAAAACTTTTTAAAGAAGTTTCTATTACAATCGTTAGAAACTGTTTTTGCAATTTTGAAATTTTTTAAATTTTCATGATAAATGTAAATTTGTTTTTCTCTATATACATCATATTTTGAAATAAAAAAAAAGCAAAACAATAAGTTTTCGACACTTAACTTTTATAGTTAAGTTTATTATACAATATATCTTATTTATTATTAAATATAGTTTACCATTGTCTAAAAGAAAGAAAATTAAATTTAAGTTCTAGTAAATGACGGGTTCTAAATATTGAAAATCGTCTACCTCTACTTTTGACTTTTTAAATAGTATACACTTTCGTTTTAATAACTTAGAATTTAATGATGATAATTTTTAATGAAACCACCATACTAATAACGATTAGAGTAGACTACCGTTTAAGTACGCAAATTGAACCCGATCAAAAAGTGCGTACTTAGCACGGGTAGTGTGTACTTTTTGAAGAAATAGTACAATATGAAATTTAGTTGTTTGTTTTCTTTCTCACAACTAGCCACCAAATAATTAAGCCAAATAATCAAGTCTTTTTATTTTAAATAACATTTAATACATATTTCTAATCTGCAAATTTTTTAATAGATTTAAAAATAATTTAATTTTTCTATAAAAGTTTCTACATAATTAATAAATGTTTATTTACATTTATTATAATTTTTTTATTAGCTAAAAAGTGTTTGATTTTTTTTTGTATGAAAGAAAAACGTTTCAGGACTGTTTTTGTAAGAAAGTTTATATCAGTAGAAACATTTATAGTAAAAGTGCACAATGATAAGATGCTCATTAATTTTTTTTTGACTTTAGTTTTTTGTTGTTGTCGTTTCTTTTTGTATGTTTATTTTGACTTTATAAAATTTGTAACTAGTTTTTGTTGATAACTAGTTTTATACTATGTCACATTAAAATTAGCCTTTCTTTTGCAGATATTCTAAAACTTTTTGAATAGAAAAAATTTAAGAAATTTAAGAAAAATCTAGAGAAATTTAGAAAAATGGATGAAAAGCGTCAGAAAATGACTCTATGGAACAAGTCTAAGGATAAAAGTAAAGTTGCACCACCAAAGCCAACATATGTCTCCCGTGATAATATGAGGGAACTTCTTAGGATTTTCAAAGCTGAAATAAGGATGGATTCTCGATTTTGTCTTTCTTGATAAGTGCGTACTTAAGGCGGGGTGCGTACCAAAAAAAGTGCGTACTTAAGCAGTAGTCTACTGTACTACATTTTATTAACTGTATTATTTCGAGTTTCATATATACTGATATTAATATTCTTAAAAAGTTGTATTTATATAAATTCGCCTTAAATTTGAATGCAACTTGCCAATCTGGTCTCCATACTTAAAAAATGTATACTAACCATATAGAATATCTTCAAAGAAAAAATACGGAGTAGTCTTTAACGGCTGCAAAACTCATTATATTTCTTACATTGACGACTATCAAAACTTAATACTTAATCTTTAGAATACAGGAGACTTATAATTTTCCTAATGCTTTTTAAAACTAGTTAACTACAATTAATTACAATTCCATTTTTAACTTTATTTGAATAATTAATTTAGACGAAAACAAACCTTTGATTTATAAACCTAACGAAAATAAACCATTATAAACCATTGATATAATATGTAGAATTTGGGTAACTCTATAGTTTGATTTTATTAGCAGCGCCTTTCCTCTGTAAATAGTATATAAGGTTTTTCAATATTTTCGATATATATTTTTTCAACCTGTATTCCAATGTACTTTAGATTTTAAGTTTAGTGGTTAGTCAATGCACTTATTTTCTTTTATTTTTTTACAATTGTCTGTACCTTAATTCCAATAATGTTTATTTTAATTGTATCGATTATGCTTTGGCAAAGCGACAAAATAATTGATAAAATATAATGAAATTACAAACGGTTGCACAAATGTACAGAACCTAACTCTAAAAGTCAGGATGTGTATATCCGGTTGAATTTTGAACAAGAAAAAATTTTATTCATGAACTTTTGTAGTTTGTTTGAATACTGACATTCTAGTATGTTCTAAAAGAATTTTATAAAAGTAACCAAGAACCTTCTTTTAATGAAGAAGTGCATAATCTAGACTATTTTGCTGATTGCTACACTAAAATCATTGAAATAATTTACTAAATCAAAACCAGACAGAGTTATCAATCCTTGGTGGGGAGATATGTATCATATAAATTTATTGTTAAACTTTTATTGCGTTACGCCGTTTCCCTACAGAGCAGTTCATCAGACGCTAAAAAAAGCTGAAAACAAAATATACAGAGCGATGAATTGGAAAATAGAAATACACACATAAAAAAAAATTAAAATTTATATTTAAAATATGAGTTTTAATTAATATGTAGTTTACAAAAGTAAAATTTTTAAAGTTAAATTAGTTTAAAATGAAATATAGGTAAGTTTAGTTAAAATAATTTATTAACGTAAGTAATGTACAGTTTATATTAAAAAAGTTTACTAAATCATCTCAATATGTTATGCTGCAATTTTAAAAGAATGTTTTTTTTTTGTTGAAAAGAAATCGGAAGTTAATTCTAAATTGAAAGATTGTGCAACTGTGTTTGATTTTATTGGAACTCACTGATCGATGAAAGAATTGATGTTAAACTTGCTTATTATGGAGTCATAACCAAATTTGTTAAAAAATTTCTCCTTCAAATCTTAAATAAGTCAATTAGTATTATACTTAAGTGTTAAATTCTTTTGCTGTTAATCTATAATTTTTAGATAAAACAATAGTTTTTGATTTTAAAGTGTATAAATTTGCGTCACTTTGTTAAGTGTCATTCAGTTTAAGTGGCCCAGATTTTGATACCTGGGTCTAGCGTTGGATAACAAACTTCCAATAGCAATGAATATCAATAATTAATTTTTAACAAAAGCTATCTGAACATTAAGTTTTATTTTAAACAAAACTAACTAAATTTCATTAAAAAAACAACTTTGTTGAGATTAATTTGTTTTTAAAACAGATCCTTATTTCAAAACGATAATAAACAAATATATCAATACAGATCGGGTTAGATCGGGTTAGAAAAGATCGGGTTAGATATGATCAGGTTAGAAATAATCGGGTTAGAAATGATCGGGTTAGAAGTGATCCTGTTAGAAATGATCGGGTTAGAAGTGGTCGGGTTAGAAGTGATCGGGTTAGAAGTAATCGAGTTAGAAGTAATCGGGTTAGAAGTGATCGGGTTAGAAATGATCGGGTTATAGGTGATCGGGTTAGAAATGATCGGGTTAGAAATAATCGGGTTATAGGTGATCGGGTTAGAAATGATCGGGTTAGAAGTGATCGGGTTAGAAATGATCGGGTTAGAAATGATAGCGAGTTAGAAATGATAATAACCTTTAAAAATAGTTTGTAATAGTAAAAAAAAAGTAATTATAAAAAAATTGTCATTTTTATAATAAAGTGTAGTTTTCTATACTAAAGTATTTTTCTTGCCTAAATTAAAACTTTAACAACGTTACCTTTGAAAATAGATGCAATATAGTTTTAAAAGATTTTTAAGTTTGTTTTGTGTTTTTAATTGTCTACAGATCTGCTGCAAATATGTATTAAAAAAAAAATAATATATTTATAAAACTTTACTACTTTTATTTTTAAAGATATAGTTTTTTATTCATTTAAATGATAACAATAGAGCGTAAACACAATCAGTAAAGTGAAAAAAGGTTTTGTAAATTACAAGAATGTGAATATAATTAAAGTAAAAACTAAAATTAAGTAAAGAAATAATTTTCAGTTATTATTTTGCTAAACAAACTGTCGTTTTTGTGAAGACTAAGGTAAATTTTAAAACAAAATAATTTGTTTTTACTCTTCCTAAGCTACCAGTCAATAACTATAAAACCAAAATTTTAATTAAAAATTATCAAAAATAATTTTGATGCTTACATCCGGTAGCATTTTAAAGTTTATTAAGCATTTTTAAAATACTTAGGTTTAAAAATGTTTAAATATTTTGAAGTACAAAAAGAATATTAGAAAAATTATTTATGATAAGCTTAGTTGTATGAACTTAAAATATAATGTTTTCCACGATTTCAAAAGTGCTTTTGTTTCCATTTTAAAGCTGTTAGTACACACTACCTTGGTGATATACGTCATAAACGTCTTGAGGTGGAGCTTGATGCTGGTGTCTCTGCGGGTTTCGCTGGTTATCTCCTTTCCTATAATGATATCCTCCTGCAAACGAACTCTTTCTATCTTGTCCATCTCTTGGCTGATAACTGTTTGCATTTCTGTAGTAATCAGCACTATAATTATTCATAGTATTTGGATAACCCCTTTGTTGGCTAGAATGAACGGATGAGTGAGTCGGTGGCGGGTAGTATTGTGACATCTGATGATGACGTCTGTTTTTGTGGTGGTAAGATGGAATAGATCCGTACACGTTGTTGTATGTTGAGTTATGTTGGTAAGCATGTAAGTGTTGTTGGTGGTGTGGCTCGAACTCGTAGTAATCTTGCGGAATTTGACTGTTATACCCCAAATGGTGGTGATGATCATACTACAATAGATAAAAATGATTATTATTTATTAAGCAAAAAACTTAAACTATAAACTTAAACAATCTTTTTATACAGTTAGTTCAAATTTTATAGCTAAACTTCTCAAAGCTTATATATTGTTGTCTGTAAAATTATTAAGTTTATTATAACTTACATGTGGTTGATATTCCTGGGTTTTAGAACGATAGTTTGGATGACTTCTTACTGATGCCTTTTCTTCACGTGAGTCGTACCGGTCATAATACAAATCTCTGGCTCCGGAGTCATTCGAGTTGTTTCCTTCTTCCCCAAGATAACCACTCGACGGTGTCCTTTTTAGTATACCATTTGGATAAGTCATGTTTGTTCTTGACTGTCTTAAATTTGGCTGAGACATGCTACGTTTAAGATTACTTTTGTAAAACGAACGTGGACGTCCCCCAGTGGACGATCCCGATGAAGCATTTGATACAGCTTTTATCTGAGGTGCGGTTCTTACGGACCATTGCGAAGAAGCTTTCTGAGGTCGATAGTTATTGTTTGCAACCTCTTCATCCGTAAAATCAAAAACTGACTGCGACCTTCTTAGTTTATCTGATTGTTGTTCTGAATATGCTTTCGAAGACCTTCTTGAAGACGGTCTTATGTTTACCATTGAAGCAGATCTACTCAGTGCTTGGTTGTTATAGCCTAGGCTCGCTCTTCGACCATTAGAAGGTCCAAAACTTTGTTCTTGGCTATCTGGAGATCCTCCGTAACCTGAAGAAGGTCTACGTTTACGTTGTGAGTTTCTGTTGTAACTATGATCCGAAGACTGAGAGCGTGCTTTAAAATTAGACCCTCCATAAAACGAAATTTCTTCATCTTCATGAAAGTTTTCTGTCTTTTCATTTATCTCATTTTGACCGGACCTGAAAATTGTTTACAACTAGAAGCAACTTAAATAAAAAGCTAGTTGACTTTATTTAAAAAATTTATCAGCTATAATAAAATGTAAACAAAAATAATTAGTTAACTTTTTCGGAACTTTTATTTTAAAAATCTGAATACTTCAATGCCTAACTTATGAAGTACTTAAAAAAATTTTAAATAACTATTGGAGACAGAAATTCAATATGCAATTTATTTTTTGTTAACTTAAAATTTTTCGATCTTCGCTTGTCAAAAGTTCATGTAGATAACTAAACATATTTGTGTAAAACAGTAAACTTAATAAAGTTGTAAGATTATGCGTCATGATAGGTAAATAAAATTATATGTACAATGCAATGCTATTATAAAGTAGTTTTAAAACTATTGATGAAAAACTTTAAAACACAAGACTAAATTATCAGATACTAAACTCATTATGAAGTTAAGACAATTTATGCTTTTAAAAATTTTTAAAAAGGTATCAACATAAAATTGTAATAGATTTTTTCTTTTTTATTTCTCCAATTTTTTTTTTAAAGTTAGTACTGAAAAAAACTTATTTAGAATTTTTTGATAGAATAAAAACGATATATAGTTTTAAACGTTAAGTACTAATCAAAAATGCTTAATAAAAATATCCATAAAAATTTCGAACAATTTTGTCAAATGTTTTACTTTTAATGTATATTTTATATGTGGTTACGATTTATAATTAAGAACTAATTGTTTAAAGTATAAAATTTAACTAGTCAAAAACTAATTAAAACTAATTTCAGGAAAAATCGTAAATTTCAAAAGAAAAAATTTATAGCTGCAAGCCTCATCAGCAAATCAGTGTGAGAAACTTTTATATTTCTAGAATTTCGAGGCAATTAAGTTAATTTTTTTTATCAAACTCCTGACTAAATATTCTAAAAGTTTACTTTTTGATTTAGTTAAATTTCAGCATGTAACATTGTCCGATATTTTATATATTTTTAAAACCTGGTAAATTTATTATACAATTATTGTTATAAAACATACATTTTAAAATCGTTATAAAACATACATTTTAAACTCTCATGTAGTCATAAATTTTGTTACAAACATTATTAACAAATCAATGTCTACTAAACTCATTTTTTTTAAACAAAAATAAGTATAAACGTAAGTTGATTTTTATGTGTAGTTTGAGTGTTTGTTGATAGAATTCTAAACTAGCTTTAAACATAAAAACATTATAATTTATTAATTATGACTTAAAATTATACATTAAACTCAAACATTTAAAATCGAATAATTTAAATAATCTAAGTAACTTAAAAAAAAATACTACTTACGAATAAGCTGGAGGATATTCGTTTCTGTAATTTTTGATTGAACTTGCTCTTGAACCTGCTCTTGAACCGCTTCTGGAAACATAACCTTGATAAATTAAAAAAATATGTTAGTACATAACTTACTTAAAACTTTAAGTAATTAGGAAATAAACTTCTTTCTGTTTAACCTAATACTTTAGATGCTGTTATGTAAAAATTAAACACAACAATATTTTATAATAAATAGTTATAATGTAATTATTAATGGTTAAAGTTCACGCGAAAGTTTAATTTATTACAGCCGTTGTTAGAATAAATAAATTTTAATGAATAGCTTTAAATTCAAAAAAAAAACTTGTTTATTTCAAAAAGGTTATAGAAAATACATTTACATAATAAAATCTACCCAAAGTGTAATTTATGAAACTAAACACTAATGAAACTATCTCAAGTATTGAACAAACTTTAATATGCGAATATATTCTTTAAGTTCTCGTTTAAAGGTTTTCATCAAAAAATGTTTAAGAAAAAGTATTGTCGGTTTAGAAGCTTTTTTTAAGTCTGTACAACTCACTTAACCTATTTAGTCTAAACAAAAGATGTTGAAATTATCTTTTATAATTAAAATGAAAAAGTTTTCTAGACCTACAATATTTTTAATACAATTATATTTAAAAATTAAAAAAAGTAGTTAAAAATGTAAAAAAAACTTAGTAAAGAATGTTTAACTATTATAAGTATGTTTAAAAACAAATATATAATGAAACTTTGACGAAAAATTTAAAACATTTAACAAAGGTTAACTTTATTTAAAATAAAACCATTTATAAATTATCTTTCAAATAGTAAAACCTTTATTAAAAAGAAACGAGATCCATTAACTATCAGCTACGTTACCCAATTATCTCATTATGTTCACAATTTTAAATACAGTTTATGATAAGACTTATTTGTAACTTTTACTTGTTTATTTATTTTGTTTCAACTTTCTAGTCCACTATATAACAAAACTTTTTATAAAAACGTTAGTCTATGAATGTTTTTTTAGAAACTGTTTATAATTGTAATTGTATATTTATATGTTTGTTATACAAATGATTACTCACCAGTTGTAACAGAAGGGAGTAAGAAGGGCCGGCTTCGAACTGTTGAAGTTGAAATGACAGATTCTGCATCTGTTGTGTCATCGTCTGTATCGACTACAAATTTTTTAATAGTAATTGTGAAATAAAACGTTACTACAAAATGTTTCAGACAAATGATTTGTTACAACTTGTTCAAAAAGTTCTTATCACTATATATATGCACTAGTTAAAACAACTTGGTTTTTCATTTTATCAAATATTTTTGCTCACGTACATCAAACTGTGGTATAATTTAATACTTCACATTTATATGGCTAAATTGTGGCTTAAAAATCGTGAAAGTTTTATGTAATTAGCTTAATTAAACGTAAAGTTTTAAATTATTTGAAAACAAAAAGAGATAAATATGATAAAAACTTTTTTATTATGTTCTAATGTTTTTTGAATATGGGTGAAGTTTAAACCACTAAAACAAAAAGAGTTAAAAATTACTATGATTAAAGGTAAGTCAACGTTTTTAGAAGTAATAAAAGTACTAAGACTTTGATGTCAAGAATTTTTTAAGTATTATTGAAAGCTTCCATTTTTGAAAAATATTTAGAAAAAAAGTTATTTTTATTCTTACTCGTACTAAGTTTTATTTAAAACCAAAAGAAAACTGAGAAACAGGCGACAAAGTATGTTTCTAAATTTATAATATTAACAAAAAAAAAACCTGGCCTAAAAGAATAAAAATAAAGAAATCAACTATTTTTTAACTCAACTTTTCACTGTATTTTAGTACAACAAAGTTCTTATTAAGCGCAGTATAAACTATTTTATTAAATTCTTAGAATTGTCAAATTACTTAACGACTGAATATGGTTAAAATAATTCATTGTTCATTTAGTTTAGATTTCTATTAACTATTTTATAATTATAGTTTTATCGTTAATTTTGTACACAATCTTTAAACTAAAGGATTGTTGGGAAATTTTCTGTTTATAATTATAAATTATTAAAATTGTCAAAAATATTCATTTTCAATTTTCGATTTAAACTTACTTTATTCTAATGAAGAAAACTTTTATTAACTGCGACTACATTTAATAACACGTCTTTTGACATATCAAAAAATAAGTTATAAAAGATTAAAAAAGTATATAAATGTCGATAAAACAAGAAATTTAAGAATATAGGTATAAAGTTAATGCAAATATTCATAACTTAAGAAACAAAAATTTATATTCTTGATGATAAAAATTTTTAAACGTGTAGCAGTAATAAAAACAAACCAGAGACTCCACTTAGTATTCGCTCTTTTCTTTTTTTTTCCATGTAGCAACAACCTCCAGCACAAGCAATAATTGCGACTCCTAAGATTGGTAGGAAAACTGTCAGCACTGTCTGATCTGCATTTATGTACAAGTTTGAGAAAGATAAAAACTTATTGTGGTATACTTTTGCTTGATCGTAAGCTTAAGGAGCTATGAGCTATAGGTTTTTGTTATTAGTTTATACATCACGCCTGACTTTTATAATTTTAAAAACAACTACAAGTAATAACAGAGCATTGTAATTAATGAAATTAGAATCTTTATGTATAATTCTGAATACTCGTTAAATGCTTTTACAGATTATTTACTAATTGATTTCTACAATCTAGAATATAATATAAAATTAAAGTAGGGAGTAACTTTTGTATACTACAATAAGTTATGCCAATTAATAGTTTTTCGTATCATTGAAAGTTTACAAAATTTTTAATAAATAAGTTTAATAAAAGATACACTAAGAAATACTTAAATATGTAAAACAAAGTATGTTTTACTAAGTGGTATAAATTTTAAGAAAACTAAATTATAAACGAAATTAAATCTAAGTATAAAAAAGTTAAAGTTTCAACAGATTTACTAAGGCATTAAGATGAAAGTTAACACACATACAATTAATTTATTATATTTGCACGACTATTAAATTTCGGACAATTCAACTTTCGAGAATTAAAATTCTTAAAAAAATATTGAAGAGGCCTTACCTTAAAAAGTAGTATATATTAAAAAAAAATAATTTAAACATTTTTTTGAGATACGGCGAAAATAAGTTTCAAAGTGTAGTAATTCTAATTAGCTTCTCTTTTAATAAACAACTTTTCGTAACTTGATTATACTATCATAATTTTGTTAGTTACATCAACAACCATTTTTATTAAACTTTTTTAAAAGTGTTAGTTTTTTAGATATTGCCTCTTAAACTTTTCTTTTGGAATTAGAATCGTTCGAATTGAGTTGTCATGTAACCGTTTATTTGTTAAATAAAAAAAAAAACACATAGGTTTTTTTTAATATTTTTTTTTGAAATGAATCTTAATTTAAATTTTATCAAAACACATATACTCGTTTTTAAATTAATTTGTTTAGATTAAAAACTTTAAAATAATAATTTGTTTTATAATAATATAAACTTTCTTTAGTCTTTATTTAACGTATAGTAACTATTTTTTACGATGTTCAAACAAAGTTTCAACTATTTTGTATAAATTCATAAAGTTTTATGGAGATTTATTTTTTTTGTCAACTTAAATAACCCTTTTTATATAGTGATAAGTTTTTTACTTTTTTTGAGTTACAAAGAGTCTTGATAATAACGTACAAAAAAAATTATAAGAAGGATTAAATTAGTTAAATAGTATATTTGAAGTAGTTTGTTACAAAATACATTTACAGAAAACTAATATAAAAATACGAAATAGTGAGGCGTGTATTACTTGTTTAACATATTTATTTTATTGTATTGTTACTATTTAACTTCACATTAAAAAAAAAATTTAAGACATTATCTCTAGACATATCTTTTAAATTCCACTGTAAAATACTTTCAAACTAAACGAGTAGCTGAATAACTTAATCAGTAAAAATAGTATGTGAGAAAGGTACTTTACTAACTGCAACTTACTCAAAAACTATTACTCTAAAAGGTATTGATGAATTCAAAACTTGTCTTCTATTTATGAAAATTAATTACAGTAGTATTTCTAAGAACTGCATTTATAAATAAGTTCTTAAAATATATTAAACTATTTAAAATTATTTAAAAAAATCGTATTTTTGTTAAACCAAATGTTATAAATTTGATAAAAACGAAGTTTTTAAGAATACAAATATTTCTATTGAATTTTTACTCAGTAACTACTTTTATATTTTTATTTACCTCAATTACATTACGAATTTTTTTTACAATAAACGTAAATGCATAACTCCTATAGTACAATTAAAAAATTTTTCTATAACTTATAAGCTCCCTTTAAAACATTGCTTACGTTAAAGGTTGGTTATTACACTATAATCAAGTTTAGCATAATTCATGCAAAAAATAAAACATGATATCTCAAATAAGTATCAAAAAAAAGTTCCAAATTCAAAAGACTAACACCGAGTTTGAAATAAATTTATATAATACTTAACAGATCTTTTTTTTCAATTTTTTTTGTGTTAAAAATTAACCGCTTTAAAACAGCTTTGTAAACTCTGTTAACTTTTATATTACAAATATTTTTTCAATAGCTAAAGTGTTTAATAAAGTACTTCATGTAATTAAATACTTAATAAATGTAATAAAACAAAAAAATACTTTTTTTAACACTTTTTTTTTTAAATAATATAAGTAATTTTAAACCAGTAGAATTCTACTAAAAAAGTTTTTATATTTATATCTAAAAATTTAGTCAATCAACAAAAATAGTTAAATAACAGCATAGATTTACAAAAGTTTATTTTTGCGATTGTACGACATGTGTTTTTTGTATTTAGATAATATTGCATCGAACATAAACATTTTATCTAAAAATGACATAAGTACTAGAGCAACTAAAATTAGAAAATGGATGCTTGTTAATGCCTGTATTGCGTAAAGGGCTAAAAAATACCTAATATTTGTTTCTAAAATGTGATCAATGTGTTTACTTTTAAAAATGATTTGAAAGAATTGAATGAAATAAACTATTGTATTTGTAGCAATGATTCCTACTAGGACCTACTCTTAAGTTAGTTTTAAGTATAAGTTCTGATAGTTAGTTATAGTTTATTGAACGAAAAAATTTCTCTCAAGATATTTGGTCCTAGGTGCACGAAGAACCTTTCGGTTATCGAGTCGCAAACCACGGATACCTTATGTCTTGTCAGGTAGCCAATTAGCTTCTAATAAAAATTACTCATTTAAATTATAACTATATTTTTCATTTTTTACTTAATTTATAAAACTATAAAATTGTTTAGTTTTAGTATTTTTTATTAGGACTTAAAAAAACTTTAAATTTACGGAACTTTTATTATTGATAGTCTTATCTATTTAATACTTTAAACAGTACATGATTTATTTCAATTTAACACAGTTTAGTTTTTAGTAAATCAGAAAAAAAAAAAACATGTTTGTTTTTATGTTTTTAAGTTTTCGATATTGACAAAAAAGTCTAGTTTTTAATAGTTAAAACCTTTACTAAAAGCTTTTCAATTTGCTATCTTATGTAATATTTTATATTTAAAAAGATTAAATTAAAATTATAAATAAGCAAATACGTCATGCATTAAAAAAAAGCTTGTTTTGTTAATTAGTATAAAAATTTAGTGTTAATTTTTTATAAAATGAATGCAATTATATAGATTTAAAAATTTAAATGGATACTTCCACACTATAATCATTGTAATTGCACTAAAAACTTCTAAAAATATTTTTGTTTAATTACAAATTTATCATTATCGAACTTTTGATAAGTTAAATTTTCTTTGTAAAGTTTTTCTGTAAAACTTTTGTTCATAATAAACTACAAACGTTTTATAAAGCGCTAAAAAGTTTAAAATAGTTTTATAAACGAACCATCTTTTTCTTCATAAGCATCATTCCAACCAAAAGCTAAATAGACTTTCAAAACCACAACTACATATTTAAGTACTGCTTTCATACTTTAGTTTAGTTTAGGAGAAGTTAAGAAACTGTTTATTATAATTCTGGTATTACTGTTCGTCACACACATTATTACTAAGTCTAAATAAAGTTTTAGTTAAAAACTAACTTACAAAAGCTGTTTTGTATGTCTTAAAAACAGTACAGACAGAATTTTATTGATATAGATACTTTTATAATTCCTTTTTTATAAGTTTAAAACGTCTTTTGCATAATGTTTCTTACTTTTTTTTGCTTATTAAGATATAAAAGAAACAAAAAAACTTAGTAAAACTATCACTTGTTACATAACTTAAGTACAATACTTTTAAATGGTGAATAAAGCCTCAGCTTCTACTTAAATGAAAAACTAAACTTAAAATATTTTTTTGGAGCTGAAATTTCAAAATACAAAGTTGTAAGTTTGAACTTCTGAATACTTTAGCTTCAGCGTATCACCAAAGTTAGTTTATGCCTGGAGGCACTTAATACAACAGATGTAAATTCTTGTTTCACTAACAAATATTAAACATTTTATAACTGCTATTTTTACGTACACTCATTATGTTGTAGATAGATTTTCTAAAGCATAAAACAAAAACTCTTAAAATTAAGATAAAGTTTTTTTCAAATTAAAAATTATTCTTAAATAACGTTATTGTATCGTTTTTATACCATAAATTAAATATAGCTGATAACAACTTTATTTAATTAACCACTAAGTTCTGCAATGGTAATTAATTTCAAAACTTATTAACAGAAGAAGTTTAGTAGTCTTTAATGAAAGTATTTGAAAAATATTTTTTCAGAATATTTAACATTTCTTTACTAATATTAATACATCGTAATTATTATTTTCAAATAAATCAAAAACTTTTTACTATTATTGTTAAGAGTGTATCTAATTTAATTGTAACTTTGATACAAATATTAAATGATTTTATCTGTTTTCATAGTTTCTGGTGTCTTTTATTATCCCTCATTATTATAAAGTAAAAGTTTGGTTTAATTTAGGGGTTGGAAGCCTTGTAATAAGTAGTATACAAAATTTACTACAAAAGTATTTTGCCGGCAAAGTTTTTTTTTTAAATATCCTTGCAGGTAACCGTAGTTTAAAAGTAAAAATAATCATAATAACAAAATTCTAATAAAATTCTCACAAATTAAGCACTATTGTTTACTTAGTAACTATTCATAAAAATGGAAATTTATCATAAACACAACTTAACAACTGTTGTTTTTAAAAAGATGTTTCAAGAAAAAATAAAACTTCACGGGCAAAAATTTTATGTTGACGGGCAGGACCTGTTCCTAAAGCAATAGATTGTCCACTTCTTATGTAATTACTGATCCATCTACAAGCTAAAAATAAGTAATTTACTATTAGTACTGTAATAATACTAGTCATATTATATTTTTGATTAAATATTTCGTTCAACTGTTTTGTTTTGAAATTAGCTTAGGGTATAACTTACAATTTTTTAGATATATTCTTAACATAAATTTATAAAATACTTATTTGATATATAAACTATAAATAGTTTAGATACATCAGGGGTATACGAGTACGGTATTAATCGTGTAATTATTCTTTTCTTATCTAATAAAAAACAATTTTTGAGCAATTGAGAAACATATAATATTATGACAGCTATAGTTACTGCATGGTGCATACATTAATTATATCTAAGCTCCAATCGCTAATCCACATACCAAAATGTTTAAGTCTAATTCCTAAATTACTTAAATATGGAAAAATAATACTTTTGAAAAACTCCAATGTTAAATTAAAAGAAGTTATTTTCATATGGTTATGTTTGTTAAGTATAAGAAAATACCTTTGAGGGCAGTAGTAGGAATTCGGCACTCAGGATTCATTAACAAAAAAAGGGCCCAGATTCTATGAAAAAGTTTATGGCTAGCTATTTTGAAAAATAGATTTTAAAAATAGCAAGTGAGTATTAAACTAAAACAGAAATTGTAAAATTAAGAAAGTTACATAAAAGAAAAATAAAAGTCTTAAATTTTGTTACAATAAGTCTTAATGATCACCGAAAAGATAACCCATTATATTGTTCTTTAATCAAATATTTTTAGCTCTTTATTTTTCGTTCAATATACAATAATCTTGCATTTTTTAATGGAGAGCACGTTTAAAGCAATATTTAGCGGGCTACAGTCTAGTGAATTCAACATTAGTTTTACTTTTTTATGTTTAAATTGATAGTAAACTAACAATCGTATTAACACAAAAGTTTAGGTTTATTATTAAACTTTAAAGTCTATTAAGTTACAAAAATTTATGAAGTTAAATTGATTGTAGCTTTAGTTTATTTATAATATTTAACCTTTAAAATTTTATGAATATATAAACTAGGGGTCTGTCGGCAGCCTTTTTTATATCGCAGGCCAATTTTTTAAAATAATGCTCGACGGTTGCAATGCATATAAAATTTCCTGAACGGGCCAAAGTTTTTCTTCAAACTATTAATAATTTAGATTAATCACGTATCATTTATAAATTTTGTCCAAGTGTTTTTTTCGAAAAAGTATGTTTTAAGCTCGGAATCACCTCGTAAGCTACTTAAGCTATTTGATAAAACTTTTATACTATATAATACAACGTTTAATACTTAATTTTTTACTTGCATTTAGTTATAACAGCAGTTTCGTTTTGATTGTTTGATCTAAAACAAATTCTACGAAGTTGTTTTATATTAAACAAATTAGTTTAATATCATTTGTGGGGGTTACCCTGCAATGTTACCTTTTAAAACATTTAGTTAGTATTGGAAAAGCTTTACAGTTGATAAACTAACAACATAGAAACTGCAAAGCTTATAACTATGGTCAATTGGCTCAAGTGGAGGAACACCTTTATGTCAATAGCAATAAATTTTAGAACATGCGTTGTCCGATTACTATACTAATAAGATTAATTAAAAGAATAAGTATATGACCACAGTTTGTCCTGGAAATGAAATTAAAGTTTACTGGTGTACAACTTGATAACTAAAAGGTTTTTTTGTACACTAGGTCTTTGGACCAAAAGTTTTGAGCGTATTTTTGTTGTTCAATAAACAATACAGTTGTGAGAATTCACATTTTTCTTTCTTTCTATAAACACTTAACATTTGATAAACATAAATAACATAATAACAATTAAGTTTCTCGAACTGTTGTTCTTGTATGTAAATTGATTTTTGTGTTATTTTGTCTTTTACATTTATTATACATAAAATATTATACATCTTTTAAAATACTAATAAGCAGGGTTTGTACTTATAAAGCTAAATCAGATTTTTGATAAAGCTTGATGCAGGGTTGCAACAAAATCTTGAATATTAACAAGAAGTTAGCAGTGTATATAAAAGTATACATATACGTATTACATAATTTTTTAAAGCAATTTTCTTGCAAACGTTTAAGTACTTTTTATTTATTTTTAAGATCTAAAAATTTACTTATGGCTTCTTCAGAGTCTAAAATTGTTGGTTAGATGTGATTTTGACGATTTAAAGATTTTTAGTAATAATAAAAACACTTAAAAAAAAAAACAACTCTTACAACTGATTTGCTTAGGCTAATAGAATGAATTTTGGTTTTTGCAATTTTCTTGCAAACGTTTAAGTACTTATTATTTATTTTTAAGATCTAAAAATTTACTTATGGCTTCTTCAGAGTCTAAACTTGTTGGTTAGATGTATTTTTAACAATTTAAAGATTTTTAGTAATAATAAAAACACTTAAAAAAAACAACTCATACAACTGATTTGCGTAGGCTAATCAAATGAATTTTGGTTTTTGCATTTTTCTTGCAAACGTTTAAGTACTTTTTATTTGTTTTTAAGATCTAAAAATTTACTTATGGCTTCTTAAGAGTCTAAAGTTGTTGCTGAAAAGTATTTTAACGATTCAAAGATTTTTAGTAATAACAAAAACACTTAAAAAAAAAATTACTCAAACAACTGAGGATAATCGATTGAATTTTTATTTTGGTGAAATCAAGTTTAAATGAACGCTTATATAGAGTTAATCACTTGAGAAAACATATTCAAGTTTGCTTTGAGTTGGAATTAATATAGTTTTGTAAAAAGAATATAATGTTAAATTAAAGATTAATTTGTTGAAGTTTTTTAAAAAGAATGAAAGAAAACAGCTTAGACATAAAGCTTAAAAGAAGATCGAACTTTGTGTACAGAAAACAGAAATATCAAAATAAAAGAAAAGTTTAGATAAAAATATAGGACGATATAATTACTTTTAAACTTAAGTAATTTTTTGTAATATATAAAGTTCAATATTATTGTTTTATTTATTGATTTTGTTTTTAGTTTCACTTGAATTAGATATTTATTAAACTAATAATAAGAAAAAATATCTAAAAATATTTAGACTTAAAAATGAACCTGTTTACATTGAAAAAAAAAGTGAATTATTTGAGTTGTTTTTTTTTAAGTGTTTTTATTATTACTAAAAATCTTTAAATCATTAAAAATACATCTAACCAACAAGTTTAGACTCTGAAGAAGCCATAAGTAAATTTTTAGATCGTAAAAATAAATACAAAGTACTTAAACGTTTGCAAGAAAATTGCAAAAACCAAAATTCATTCTATTAGCCTACGCAAATCAGTTGTATGAGTTGTTTTTTTTAAGTGATTTTATTATTACTAAAAATCTTCAAATCTTTAAAAATACATCTAACCAACAAGTTTAGACTCTGAAGAAGCCATAAGTAAATTTTTAGATCTTAAAAATAAATATAAAATACTTAAACGTTTGCAAGAAAATTGCAAAAACCAAAATTCATTCTATTAGCCTACGCAAATCAGTTGTATGAGTTGTTTTTTTTAAGTGTTTTTATTATTACTAAAAATCTTTAAATCGTTAAAAATACATCTAACCAACAAGTTTAGACTCTGAAGAAGCCATAAGTAAATTTTTAGATCTTAAAAATAAATAAAAAGTACTTAAACGTTTGCAAGAAAATTGCTTTAAAAAATTATGTAATACGTAAATGTATACTTTTATATACACTGCTAACTCTTGTTAATATCTTGAATCCTGGAAAAACCTGGAATTTGACAATTTAGGCTAAAAAACCTGGAATTTGAGAAATTTTAAAAGAAAATCTAGAAAACCCTGAAATTTTAAACAATTTTTACATGTAAAGTAATAAAATTTTGATTTGACACTAAAATCTGTCATATAGATAAAAGTTTTTTCTAATATTTATGATTTAATTTTTTTGTTTAATCTTATAATTAAAAAAACATACTTAAAGTAGCTTAAAAGCATCTTTTTAATGTTGTTATGCTATTTATCATAGTTTTTTTAGTTAAAACTTAATTTTAAACTAAAAATAGACCCAAAAACATGTATATTCAAAAACCTGGAGGTATTTTTGAAAACCTGTAGTAAATATGCCAAAACAAGTGGCTATCCTGTCAATTTCAGTTCAAATGCTTAAAAATTTCAAAATCTTTTTGATAAGATTATTAAATTGTGATTTTCAATTCGAACTATCATTTGGTTTTTAAAGGCAAAATGTCAGTATTTGTCAGTAAAAGTGCTTGAAAATTTCTGAATTTTAGATTTTTTTTATTTTGTTTTGAGTATATTCTTGAAATTTCTATGATCTTATATTTATAAATTGATGTTGAAATAGTTTGTTGTTGTTTGTATATCACAATTACATTTAGATTTATTTGTATTTACTTTTTTTTCAGTCTCAATAAGTTTAAAAAGTTTGTTGTCCCAATGCTTTTATTTTTGTTATGCTCTTTTGTTTTTGTTTTTTTCGGGTGTTTATAAGAAAAGAATTGTAGCTTTTACATAGTAATCAAAAATGCCTGATGTGTCTTTCAGTGACCAAAACTTTTTTTACAACATTTATGTTTTAGCTTCTAAGTTTTACTGTTTTCTAAAAAAAAATTTATCAAAAAATACTTCCATAAATTTTATTTAATGATAAATGATGAAAGTACTCTTATCCTACAAATATTTATTGACTATAACAAATTTTCACAGTTGTTTAAGCAATGACTAAAAAACATTAACTATATTGTTCTATCAATATAATACTTTTAATTTTGATCAACTAATATTTAGATTTTTAAAAGTACATTTTTGAAAATAAGTAGATTAAATAGAATGTTAAGATCAAAAGTATTCAAAAAGGTTTTACACAATAAATGGGATTACAGAAAATGTGTCCATTTGTCTTCATTACTTTGTGCTTCAAAAAAATATAAAGCAGTAATATTTGATATGGGTGGAGTTGTCTTACCAAGTCCTTTTCCTATGACCAAAGGTTTGTTTTAATACTATTTTATTTTTGATAATTTATAATTTTCTACATATTACTTGTTTTTTGAATTCTATATTATATTGACTGATATTTTACACAAACTACTTTCTAATAAGTTGTTTAGTGTTTTAAACAACTATGTTTATTTCTAATATAAAATTATACTTTTGATTAATTTATTGTTTGTTTTCACTTTTATGCCAGATATTACTACTTAAGTGTTTATATTGATCTTTAGATTTATTTTATATAATACCAACAAAATACATGAGTCAGTGCAAATAAAGCTTTTTTAAAGAGTTTGAGGCTAGAAATAACATACCACCTGGAACTATATGGGATTCAATAAAAAATTATGGTAAAAAAGGTGCTTGGCCCAAGCTTGAAGTAGGTAAAATAAATTCTGAAGAATTCGGACATATTTTTAGTGAGGAATGTTCTACAACTGTAAGTATTTTGAAATCGTCTTAAAACTCTATATATGTATTTGTTTTTTATTATAAATTTCAGTTTGTAAACAATAATAATAACATTTAAAACCATTTTTTAATCTTATAAATTATCAAAGGCTTTTTTAGGCAAACAAGGAAGTAGATGTTACTAACTTTTTAAATTACTTGGAAAAAGGAATGAGTCATCCAATAAAAGAAGTCCTAGACGCAATTGCATGTTTAAAACAGGAAGGTTTTAAAACTGCCTTATTGACAAATAACTGGAAAAATTCAGATGGAAGCACGTTGCTTCCGTTTGACACTAAAGACTTTGATGTGGTTGGTATTCAAAAACAACATACTTTTTAACAAATTATTTTAGCATACATATCTAGAAGGTAGTTATAATAGTATCAAATATAAATTTTTAATTTCAAATTATTGATAAAAAATTGCTTGTAATCAATTTGTTAAGTACTTAATTGAAAAAGTTACAAGCAAAAATATATTTGTAATGTTGATTAAAACTTGAAGTAGTTAAACAGCATTTTAAACAAAATTTCATACCTAAAAGCAACTCTTTGTAGTTCAGCTCGGTCACACAAATGTTTAAAATTGATGTGGTTATTATCTTAGGTTATTAGTATGTATATTAGTTGTTATAGTTTTACTTTACCATCAAGTATAAAATACTTTGTACATTAATTCTTCAGCCAATATTTATTAGTAAACTTAAAAAATTAAGTATTTAATAAAATATTTATTTTTATTTTGTGACATGTAGGTTAGGTATTCTAATTACTTTTGAAAAGTATTCAACATTATTGATTTAACTATTTGTTATTCTGATTCTTTTTAGTATTTACAATTTTTTTACAAGTTATATAAAATATTTTCTACCAAAATAGAATATATAAAGTTAGAGTTATTTTAAAGATAGTACTTAGGTTTACAAATTCTTATAGTACTTAGTTGAACTGCCATTATAAATTCTGCTACGAAGAAACAATACTTATATTAGTAAAATGTTAACTTACAAAATATTATCTTTAAATTTGCATCATAATTTATTTTAGAAGATTGTATTTTTATTACTTCCTAAAACTATGTTTAAACCTAGTATAAAGTACTTATTAAAGTATTAAGTAAATTTTTTGTACTGTTTTACAGGTAGTTGAGTCTGCAGTTGAGGGAATGAACAAACCACAGCTTCCAATTTATAAGTTATGTTTAAATAAACTGGGTGTTTCTGCTGATCAAGCAATTTTTCTTGATGACATAAATTCAAATCTAGTAGCTGCTCGCAGTGCAGGAATTTTAGCAATCAAAGTAATTTAAAGTAATGATATATTATATAACTGTTCAAAAATATAGGTTTAACCGTTTGCTAACAAAAGATTCTTGTGAAATAAATCACTGGAATATAAATAAAAACAAGTTGTACAGTAATCTTCCTTTATTGTACCAACATATGTTTCTGTGTGTTAACGAATCAACAAACTTTAACTGGGTTCTGTGAAAAAATAATTACTGTAATGAAAGAATAGAAGCATAGAATAATGTAGGTGTATACATGTTTTTATTAAAATAATATATACAGATAATAGTTAATAATAGGTAAAATACTTAATATTAAATCCGACTGTTATAAAACTATATAATACATTCATTACATATTTTGTTCATTCATTGACAACAGTAAAATTTGAATCAGTTATTCTTTCCATTAACATGAGTGGTTTGTTTATATTATTATTTTGTTGTTTTCTTGTGTATTTTAGTTTACTTTACTTATTTTAGACTTAATAATTACAAATATTATATAGTTTTATAACAGTCGGATTTAATATTAAGTATTTTACCTATTATTAACTATTAGCTGTAGAAATTATTTTATCTTAATGAAAACATGTATACACCTACTTTATTCTATGCTTCTATTCTTTCATTACAGTAATTTTTTTATAGAACCCAGTTGAAGTGTGTTGATTCGTTAACACACAGAAAAACATATGTTGGTACAATAAAGGAAGATTACTGTACAATTTGATATATTATAAAATAATGATGTGTATTCTTTAATACTTTCTGGTTTAAATTTAGATGTTCATTAATTTGTCAATTTTTTATATGATCTAAAATTATTGAAGTTTGTCTGCAACTAAATTATTTATTCATAGATTTATAGTTTAATAAAAAAAGCTATATACTCATAAATTTATAGGTTGAAGATGTATTCTTAGCTATTAATGAGTTAGAAGATATTTTACGGGTTAACCTATCTCCTGAACGAAAAGGAACTTCGACTGTTCGTAAAGAAATGTTGATTGATGCATGTAAGCTGAAAGAATATTTAAATGTTTGTAATTTGTGTTCATGTAAACTTATTTACACATTTAAAAATGTATATATTGTCACTGTACCATTTAGGATGTTAACAAGCAAATTAGTTGTTTAGAAAGTTTCTAACCACTGTTTTTCTTCCAATTTAGAAATATTTACTTATAATTTAAAAATTTCGCAAATTAGTTAATTGTAATAAATTTTTAGTAGAAGAATAAAACACAAAAGTTAAGAATAACAAAGCAATTCTCTTTTTTATAATTTTCTATAGTAAAACTTAACTTGGTTTTATACCGTTTAAAATTTATCAAACTGACTAGTTTTTTTAATACTTTTATTGTGTTTGTATATGCGTATTTATTTATATTAAATATGATGATAGTTATGACAAAGTAATAAAACATTAGTTCATTAAATAATTTTATAATCGACAAAGTTAATTTATTTATTACTAAAATGATAGTTTAGAATTTATTTTATTTGGTATAACTTAACAACTTTTTCTAAGCACATATTTTTACTTTTTATTATTAAATATTTTGTTGTACAGTCTGAGCTTAAAATGGAGCTTTGGCATGAACCTGAAATATTTCAATTTGCTCATGGGCAATCAAACCCGACTTATTTGATTGATGCTGGACCTGCACATGAAAATATTGTTCTACGTAAAAAACCTCCAGGAAAATTATTACCATCTGCCCATGCTATTGAACGTGAATACAGGTATAATCTTGGTTAAATTTTGAAACCTTAGTTATGACAGTATAAAACTGAAAATAATTGTCTTAACATACAAATTTTAGTGTCAATCATAAAAATAATAAATAATAGTAAGACAGCTATCAGCCAAAATTGGCTACGTTTTGTGCTCAAAACTTAATCATGTATAAAATATACAACACCAATAACTATGACAAACACAGTGATGCAAAAAAATGATAGATTAAATTACTTAAGTAGAATATAATTAATCCTGAACTCTTTTCCTCTTATGTTTCTTAAAGTGTTGCTTTTCTCTCTCTTTTTTAGTCTTTCATAGGTAGATGATTGCTAAGTGTGTGGTACAGGGACGTAGCTTGGTACGTTTCTGAAATCTACAGAAACGTATACTTATGTGCGAAAAAACTTTTGCTTTTATTTTAGCTTGAAAAGATTCTGCTTTTTTAGCTTTTAGTATTCATTTATACTTAGTTATCCGCTCCTGAAAGATAATTTTGACATATATATACTCTTTAGCACTTTTAGTGTCATAAAAATTAAACGAATTAAATACATCCAAATTGTAACATTTAGGGCGTTAAAGCTTAATTTTGTCAAAAAGCTACAATGCAAAATTGAGATTCTAATGGAAGCTGTAGCTTCAAAAGTCAAAATCATACAATTTTATGTTACAAAAATTTGCATAACTTGTTGTTACTATTGACTACGTTAAATGTTTGATTTTCAAAACAGTATAAGTGTTTTTGAGTTAAATTGTGATTTTTATACTTATTTATAATAAAGGGTAGGACTTTTTATGGGTAGCTTTAAGTATTGGATACTTTTAATTGCTGCAATTTTGCAAAAAAAAAAGTACTCAATATTTTGCATTAACTTTACATTGGGTAGATTTTAAGGTTAAACTTTGTAAACAAAATTTCTGTCTAGGCCTATGATAAATTTACTTTGTTTATTTTTCTAAATATGAAAATAGTTGTATCTGAATTAATCACTATGTTAACAAAATTAAGGAAAATAATTTTCAACCTTGATACTTTTTGTGTAAGTTACAATTTCAAATTCAACCACAAATTAAGCTATTGACTTATAAATTTTTTCTTTTTTAGTTTATTGATGACTTAAAGTTATCATATTTTATCAAAATTTAATTATTTTACATGTAGAAGTAGTTTAAAAATTACAGATTTTTTGGTGATTTTTGTTTTAAATACCAGATTTTTTCAAATTTGTTATTTTCACAAATTCAAGGTTTTTCCAGTTTTTTTTTAAACTGTCAAGTTCCTGGATTCCAGGTGTTTTGGCAACCCTGCTCAAATTTTAAGGAAGTATTCCTTTCAATATTTATTAATAAAAACAAAAAAAAATGTTAAAGGATGACAATTAAAATCTACTGTACTCTCCTATTTTAATGTTACATATCAAAAATTTGTTTGAGTATAAAAAATCTGTATAAAGATACTTGTAGTTTAGATTAAAATTTATAAAGTGACATCAATTTGTAATAAAAGTGATCTACTTCTACACCCTCCTGTACCCAAGGTGGCTCCTAAAGTTTTATTGAAACTTCTTTTAATTTTTCTAAATTTAATATATTTTTTTTAAATGCAAGTCTTATTTACTTTTCTAGACAAAATAAGTGATCAGAATTTCAAGTCATTCTAGGATTTTATATAAAATTCCAAGATTTCCATAAGCATCTAGGTTTGATGGCCACCCTGTTAATTTTATTTCAAACTATAAAAAGGTAGCTTTTATTGAAGTACATAACCCATGTATAATTAGTTTAAAAAAACTTATGACTTAAATTTATCAATAAACTTTAAAGAAAAATTTAAAAAATCATTTGTATAAGTTGTGTTTGAATTTAAAATTGTAACTTACACAAAAAAACATTTCTATAATTTTGTTAACATAAGGAAGTGTTTAGTATTATCCTATTGTTTTATTTCAGATATAATTATTTTCATATTTAAAAAAAAATTAAAAGAGAATTTGTCATAGGCCTAGACAGCGATTTTCTTTTGTTTACTAAGTTTAAGCTTCAAAACTACCAAAAGTAAAGTAAATGACATCATCAAAATATTGGGTACTTTTTTTTTGCAAATTTGCTGCAATTGAAACTACCCAATATTTAAAACTACCCATAAAAGTTCCTACCGTTTAATGAATGTTTTCTGGGTTTACACAAGTGGCAAGACATAAAGAGTCATAGGGGGTGTGGAGCAAATTAAATTGCCTTGTATACAGTTATCACTCGTACTTAAACATTCCATTGTTGATGTATTAAAATAACTGCATTTTTTAGATTAAATTCAATAACATTAGAGGTAGTTTAAATTGCTGTGTTCCCGCTAGGACGTTAGCACGAGTTATTTCAGATGTTTAAATTTTTGCAGATTCGTAACTTTTTTGAGCTAGCTACGTCCCTGGTGTGGTATATTGTATATTTTTAATGTCCTTGCCACCAATGTAGAATTTTGATAGAATGTCTGTTACTTTACTTTTTAAAAGCTAACTGTGAAGTTGAAATTCGAGTATGCTAACAAAAACTAGTTGCGTCTGAATATCTTTGGCAGAGAGCTACAAGTTCAGCACCTTAAGCAAAGAAAACTAATTGTATTGTTAAGTTTTTCATCTTTTCTTTGCTCTCAGACATGAAAAAGGGGACCATCAGTTCTTATATGTAGCTTAATTCTATAGTGAGTCCAAAATCTTACTTTAACTTTATTGGAAAGAAAACTCCAAAATGAATTTCAGCAACTAAGCAGCTTTGATTTACTAATAAAACTTTAAAAAAGGGTTTGTTTTATTAGTATTTCTCACTTAAGTCAAGAAAAGCTATAAATTTTAGGTAAATGTCTAAATTGCACAAGCGTACAAAATTGCACGAGGGGACAAAAGTGCACAAGAGCACAAAATTGCATAAAAATACTTTTGCAAAAAGAAACTTTTGCACTAGCAGACAATTTTTGACGGGTTTGGACATGAAAGAAATTATTAAAAAATTTTTTTTTATTAATTTTATAATTCTATTTTTTTAATTTCTTTATTATTATCACTCTTACCCCTTACCCTCGGTCGGTATTTTTTGTTTTTGTTTTGTATTTAATTTTATATATATTTTTTATTTTTAATGTTTTTTTACTATCACTGTTACCCCTTACCCTTACTCTCAATCGGTAGCTTTTTTTAAATCTTTATTAGTTATTTTATTATTATTATTTTTACTATCACTGTTACCCCTTACCCTTGGTCAGTTATATATATTTTTTTTTTTTATTAAATTATGTTTTTTTTTTCTGATTATTTTTAAATTTATTTATTTTTGTATTTTTTTACTCTTGTGCAATAATGTAACTCGTGAAAAATTGACCCTTGGTGCAATATTGTCTTTGTGCAATTTTGTGCCCTTGTGAAAATTTGACTTCGTACAAATTTGGTTTGTGCATTTGTGCAATTTTGTTCTCGTGCAATTTAGTCCCTTTGTGCAATTTAGTAACCTCGTGCAAATTTGTCTTCGTGCAATTTAGACCCGTTCCCATAAATTATAAATTCAAAAAAGTTAAAAATTTTAAGTATGAAAACAGTGTCTACAAAATTATAAAAAATCAATTGTTAAGTAAATATGTAAAACTAAACAATATAGATAACTTGAGTAAAGTTTTTACCATCAAAAATAGTAACTACAAAATATGTAAATACACTTATATGGTTATTTTTGCTTGTATCCAGGTGTAGCTATTATGTTTAAGTGGCAAACGGGTCACTTTTGCATAAGGGGACACTTTTGCACGAGCGTAACTTTTGCAAGCGCATACAGGGTCACTTTTGCATGAGTGGGCAATTTTGCACGGCAACACTTTTGCACAAGCGTCACTTTAGCACAAGTGGACACTTTTGCAAGGCGTCCTTTTTGAACAAAGGGTCATTTTTGCACAAGAGTAAACAATATATAAAGTAAAATTTAAAAAAAATCACGAAAAAAAAATGAAAAAAATAATAAATAAAAAAAAAAGCTACCTACCGAGCAAAAATACCACTGTAAAAGTTTGTCTTTTCTGGTAAAGTTGTGAAAAAAGATGTCAAGAAAAATTTTGATGTTCTGTGTTTCCAGAAGGAAGATTCTTTTTGAATAAGCATTGTGTAATTTCCCTCTGTACTAATAGCTTTCTTCAAAGTTGATGTTGAACCGGAATGGCTCGGATTTGCTTTGATCTATATTTTCTTGACTTATTTTTTATACAGAAAAGCAAACAGACCACCAAAGTTTACTTGCAAAAAATAACGTGTCCGAAATAAGTGTGTGAAATTATCGGATTATTTGCAGTGTTTCCGTGTAAGACTTTATGATGCTTTTCAAAAGCTTCGTGACACCGATGTTGCTGATATTCATTTATTGTCAAGTTGAAATGTTCACTGTAAATTAATGTTTTATGGTCTAAATAATGAATGAGTTTCAGTCTAATCGTGACGTCATAAAGTTTGTAGTTGACTTTGCAGCAGATTTGTCTAACAGCCATCTGTTCAAAGTAATCTTGGATGAGGACGCAGGGATTGACTTTCAAAAAATTAATATAATTATAATTATTAAGTAATTTTTTACTTTTATATTTTTACTATCACTGTAAGGGTAGTGGTAACAGTGATAGTAAAAATAAAAAAAGTAAAAAATTACAAAAAAAACAATCTAATGAAATAAGGAAGAAAAAAAGTTACCACTGAGGGTAAGGGTTATGTATGGGTATCTGTATGTATGTATGTATGGTAAATACGATGTTTTTTAGAGTGAATTGTGACAACTCATTTATAACTTTTTTAAATAAATTTTTGTTTGTTAAGTTACATGATATGAAAAATAAGTTTAAAATTTACATGCTAACCAAGTTTTTTTGTTTAATTTTTTTAGTAAAAATATTACTATTTTTTACATAGGTTTTTCATATGAAATATTTTTGAATTTTTTATTTGAATCTGATCTATTTGCTACTGTAGTGAAAGGTTTACATTTTCCCTTACATTTAAAGCTTTATGATACATGTTGTTGAAAGAACTCGTAGATTTTGCAATTGACTTTTTTGTTTACTAATTATATTGCTATGACTTTTTTTCTAATGACACTGTATAAATTGTGTGTACCATTATTAGTTAAACTTTAATTAATTAACTTCTTTTTCAACTTTACCTATAGCTCAGAATGACTTACGTTCAATAGAATAGATTTATGCTTGAAATTTTCCTTCAAATAGAAACAACAATAGTACCAATTGAAAAATATATATTATATTGCTAGCTTTTTTAAGTACCTTTTCATGTTTTCCTTATTTAGCTAGTAAGTACTATTTTTGATAATTTGTTAAAATTTAACCTTAGGTCTTTTGTTAAATTTTAGAATTTAGTTTTGAAATTTAAACATATACATTTGTTACATCTTATATATTAAAGCAATATTGACAGTACAAGTAGCATTTATGTTTATTAGTTTTTATTTTGAATAATAGTGAAAATGTATTTGTTAACAATGTTGGTGTGAAACTATATTAATTGTATATAGATAAATTGAATTTTATTAATTTTTTAAGAGTTATGCAAGCATTGGGAGCATGTGATGTAAAAACTCCAAAACTACTGTCTTTTTGTGAAGATGTAAGTGTTATTGGAACTCCATTTTATTTAGCCTCTCAAGTTAAAGGAAATGTTTACAAAGTTAGTATTTTGAAGTTTTTCAGCATACATTAAAAAAATTGATACATGGTTTCCAAAACATAATCGCCAAACTTCAGCTTAAAAAATTAAAATAGCTCCTATTGGGTAAAGTATACTTTTAAAGTTTTTTTTATAAATTTCATTTTAAGTTTGATACTTAAATATTTATAACTAATTTTGATACATAAGTCTATATTAAACAGCAGGAATTTTATGAAAAATAATTATTTCATTTAGAATAATTATAAGAACTTCTATCACTGTTCCTTAATGTATATGAGAGATAATTAAACTCACTAAAAATTTTTTTAGCAAAACAACTATACTTTAAATATTTTAAACAAAAATAGTTTTAAAATTATTTCAAATGAATGCTCAGAAAACATTCAATTCAATGTTTGGTTTAATTTACACAAATTAAAAAATAATCATTGCCCTTGGTATGCAGCTGAGACGGGTTATTTTTTTAATTATGTATGAGCTCCGTTCGTAAAAGCAAATAAGGTTTTTCTTTATAGTTTTTACGAGCTTTATAAATTGTACGTTAAAACTATGAAATTTATAGCTTAGAATTCTGATAACAATGATGTAATTACATTGCTCACTTAAAAAAACCTCCTAATATTTTGCCCATTTATTATTTAATTCCCACTGACAAAATAGCCCTAATGGGAGCTATATCGCCAATTTTGATAAACTATGGGTTGATGTCATATATTTAAGATTTTTTGTCTTTTTACTAAAATATATTTTTAAGTCCTTTTAGCTTGGTGATGATAGACTTTATGCTACTAAATTACTAATAATAATAGTAATAGCAAAAATAATTTTTTTAGGGTTTTGTTTTAAAAATAAGTTTCAAACATTTTTTTGTATAAATTATTATTTATTATCATGTCTTATTTATTTTGAAAATTGTTTAGAATCCATCATTGCCTGGAATGTCACGTGAAACAAGAAGTAAGACTTATAACGCAATGATTGATCAGCTTTGCCAAATTCACAAGGTTGATATTCACAAAGCTAAGTTGCTGGACTATGGAAAACAAGGTTAATAGTTAATAGAATTGGCAGTAATGTTTGGTGTGTTAAGTTTTTTAAAAGTTTAACAATTTTTTCTCTTCTTCGTTAATTTTTACAAATTTTTTGCGTAATTAAGTAAAATTTTATTAAAATGAGTAAGTGTCTGTAGTTTTTGATACTTCTTGTAAATTTATTTTGTCTTTAACTACTTCCAATTGTCCCATAGTTTACATAATTGCAAGTTTATTGTCCATATAGATGGACCTAGGCATTAAAACCTAGACCATTTAATCAAAAAGACACATAACGAAATTAATCAAAAATAAATTAGCACAAAAAGTTCATTTTGTTTAAAATAAAAACATATTTTATATAAAACTGATATGTTAACATAAAAAGCAAAAATTTTAACCACAAAGTGATACTTGTTTACTTTTTGGTGTAGAACAATCAATATGAAATATTTAAATGCATTGACTAAAAACAAAAATAAAAACTTAAACCCCGAAGCACATTAACAATAGACTGGCCAGATAAATAATGATTTAACATATTGAAAAAAGAACGCGTCATTAATCATTATTAGAGGAAAGGCGCTGCTTTAAAAATTGAACTATGGACTAATCTAAATCTCAGAATTAAATCAACGGTTGATAAAGTTACTTGTACATTTTACTAACAAATATTTTGTTTAAATCAAACTTATTTAACTTTAATTGAAATTCTTCAACATTTTTGCAAGAAACTATAATTCATTTGGAAGTTTGTTCCATATTTCAACTGACCGACAAAAAAAGAACTATGCCAAGCCTCATTATTGAAATGATGTTTGCATGTAAAATTTTTGCTATTTCCTCTCAGTGAGTAATTAGTTCTACAAAGTTCAAAAATTGATTGTGTATTAATTGTAGTTTCAACGTTTATTAGTTTAAAAAAAGTAAATAGGTAAAACTTAAGTATACTGTTTTCTAAGAGTGTAAGCAATCTAATAATTGAAAACAGGATGTTCGGTTATGGAGAAAACCAAGTTGTTTAGTTGAAATGAGATTATTAAAAAAAACTGATCAAGTATTTTTTATAGAAGTTATATCTTCAGAGATTTTGAAAAAGTTACTTTTCAAAGAAATTGGTCTGTAGTTTAAGTGGTTGCATTTGCTACCTTTTTTGTGTATTGGTATTACATATGAAATATTCCATTTTTTAATTACATAATATGTAGCCAGAGAACAATTGAAGATTAGTTATATAGGAAAAATTGTAGAATAGATAGTGCATTTAATAAAAAACGAAGGAATATTATCTGGTGTACTTGTTATTTTATCTTTTAAATGATTGACAAATTTATTATTTCATTATTGGTTATAAAAACAATTGAATTTCTAGACAGTCTTTATCAATAAGTTCAAATTTTGTTTTTATCATTTTATTAAAAAATAAACTTTATCAAAATCAGATATTATTAGTAAATTGTTTTCGTCATGCAAAACAGAAAAAGCAGGTGCTATCTTAAGCTTAGGTTTTACATAGCATTAACATTTTTTGCATTTATGTTCTGGACAAAACTTTTTGATATTCATTTGAAGCCTTTTGTATTTCTCTGTCATCTGCTTATCTGGTTTACATTATTTATAGAGTTTTAGTTTTTCTCTCAACAGTTTTTAGATTGAAAGGATGTATTTTTAATTCTGTGATGTTTAGGTAAAGGCACAAATTGTTTTATTTAAAAGTTTAATGAGTTTATAAATTCGTTATAAAATTCTTGTAAGTTTTTTGAATTGTTATATTTAACTTAGCGATTTATTTCTGACAAAAATTTGTTTATGTTGTCAAAGTTTGCTCTGTAAAAATCTGGGTAGAACGACCTAGAAGTTGGCTTTGTACCCCTATCAACACTTATGCCAAACGAAACAACGCTGTGGTCATTAGCATCGGTTAAAAGCGAATCAATGGAATGAAACTTAACTCTACCCAAACCCATATAATTACAAAGCAATATATCAAGAATGTTACCATCTTATGTGTAGGTAAATCAACAAGTTGTGTAAAAACTTTATCTGAACAAAATTTGATAAAGCTTATGTGACAGTCATTGTAGGTTGTGCTTGGAACATTTAAGTCTATATTTGGTAAGTTGAAGTCATTAAGAATGTAAAAAGGAAACTTTTTTGGAATTAAGTTTCTGATTAGATTGATCAAATTTGAAACAATTCTTAGAGATTTAGAAGAATTTGGAGGGAAGTAGACACAAAAAAATCTTATCTTTAGTTTATTAAGAATTAAATCAAAACATATAAATTCAAAACCATCAGCGGAAAAAACGTTAGTTTTAATTATAACTAAAATAAAAGAGTTTTTAAAAATATTAGCTACGCCTACCCCCTGCTTAGTCTATCATTACGGATAATATTATACCCTAAGCATTCAATAAAACTTATATTTTTTAAAATAGATGTTATATTTGTATATGAAACTTTAAATAAAACATTTTTTTAGAGTTTAGTTTAGTACAACCACTAAAATAAAAACTAAATTTATTTATTCTATAACTGTTTGTTAAATCTTTAGTGTTAAAAACCTGTATGTTAGAATTTAAGAAACTTGACTTACTAGACCTAGAGATCCTGGGTGTTGAACCTAAAAGGCTGTCCAGTGTTTTCAACTATTCTGTTTTGTTTAATTATGTACCTAATGTTAAAATTTCTGCTTTCAGCTTCGGCTTGTTTTTCTTTCAGTTCAACTACTAGTATTCTATAATGTTCCATATCTGATTTTATACGGTCAACATTAATGTACATGTTAATTTCTCTTACATGGTGGAATGTTTTAAGATTTCTTAGACTCAGTAATCTTTTTCTACTAGATTGAGTTCTTAGTTTCAGAATAGTTGGTCTTGTTTTATTGCTGTTATATTTACTCACACGGTATAAAGTATTTATTTCAGTCTCAGTCAACTTGTTGGAACCTAAACTATCTTGAATTAAATTGAGGTATTTTTTAGCATTTTTAATTAAATAACCTGATGGACTGTTACAATTTTCAGAACATTAAAATTTATGACATTTAAAGCTTTTTTTCTTTTAGTTTTCTTTCACTTTCAGCATTTATTTTTTCTGTTACTAATGTCAATTTACTATCGATTAACGATGTCGGGTTGTTTTGTAATTGAGTTATTTGATCTTTCTGCATTTACTGAGTGTTTCATTTCAAAATTCTCAAATTTGCTGGTAATTTTTTTTTTTTTTCATAAGACTCTTACTTGTGTAGCAAATTAATTTTCTGTTCAAGAGAATTCTCTGCTGTTTGTTTCCTATAAACCTCCATATGGGTTTTCTGCCTTTTTTGAATGCTAATTTCTAGTTCTTTGATTTTCTTCTTATACTCATTTTTAAAATTACTGATTTCTTTTTTCAGTAATTCATATTTAATATAATTTTTTCTTCTAAGTTGTATCAGGCTTTCTTTTGTGGCACTTTACACTTCTTATATCTGCTTCAGACATTTTAATTAAACTATATATAAGCTTTTTTCTTATAAGAATAGAATATTTTAGCGTTACAGTAAATTTGCACGAATGACAATTTTGCATCAAGACACTTCTACGAAGACACTGTTGCACGAAAGGTAATTTTGTAGCGAGAGTAAAATAAAATGTATAAATTAAAAAAAAGAAGAAAAAGTTACCCACCGAGGGTAAGGATTAGGGGTAATAGTGATAGTAAAAATAAAAAAGAAAAAAAATCAAATAGAATTTATAAAAAAAATAACAAGAAAAAATGAAATGAATAAAAATTAAGTTAAACAAAAATTCTAAAAAAAAGAAGAAGAAAAAGTTACCGACCGAGGGTTAGGGTTAAGGGTTACAGTGATAGTAAAAATACAAATGAAAAATTAAAAAATAATAATAAAATAAATAGAATAAAAAGAGTTTACACCTGTGCAAAAGTGACCATTCATGCAAAAAAGTATTCACGTAAAAGTAATCCCTCGTGCAAAATGTCTACGTGTAAAAATAAACCTTGATGCAAAAGTGATCTTTCGTACAAAAGTGTCTTCATACAAAACTTACTCTTCGTGCAAAAGTGTCTTTTCGTGCATATTTGACACCTACCTCTTCTAATTGTGTAGTGTAATTTTTTTATTAATAATTGAAAGTTAATACCAGTAAGACAAATTTTTGATACAGCTGTTTTCTAGGTAATTTTATTTCAAGGCAAGTTAAAACGTGGACGCGTCAGTACAAATCAAGTGAAACACAAGAAATAAAACACATGAACTTGCTAATAGATTGGTTGCCAAAATATATTGGAAAAATTGACGCTAAGCAGACGGTTGTTCATGGTGACTACAGGTTGATTTTTCTAGACCATTTATAGTTGTATTTATAGTTTAAGTAAGTTTTTTAAGTTGTGTAAACAGTTTTTTCTTAAAAATACCATTTATATGTGAACATGCTTAAACCTTAAAATTCTAATAAAAACATTGAAAACTTAAAGGTTAAACTAAAAGATAAAACAGGAATACATAAAGTATTGATAATTCTAAGTATACTTTATTATAATCCATGTTTATATATATTTAAGGCTAGACAACTTAATATTTTCGCCCATCGGTGAAGTTTTATCAGTTATTGATTGGGAGCTTTCAACATTGGGTGATCCCCTAACTGATCTGGCATACTGCTGTTTGGCTCATTTTATTCCGCAAAACTTCCCCATACTACCTGGTTGGTTTAAGGGCTAATGCATATGGTGTTTTGTTTATTAAACAATTTGATACTTGGTCGATAATTTTTACAAATTTATTGTAGTTTTTGTTTCCGGGTTATTATTTATAACTGTTGTTGAATTATAACCATAGGTTTTTGACTAACAATAAAATATTTGGTTTCTTAAATGTTTTTAATTACAGACGTTAAAAAAGCTTTCTTTGTGGTTTATAACATATTAACATATTTATGTATTCACACTTTACATTAGTCGCTGTTTATGTTACAAAATTTTAAGCTAATTTTGATAAACAAACATAACTTAAAAAATAAAATTTTTACGTTTTACTTAGGCTTAAAAGGAGTGAACTTAAATGAGTTAGGAATTCCATCAAAAGAAGAGATAGTTTCAAGGTATTGCAATAATATGCAAGTTGAAAAAATTGAAAATTTTGATTATTATATGGCGTTTACATTTTTTAAAGTTGCTGCTATTATGCAAGGAGTTTATAAAAGATCTTTGCAAGGTTAGTGTTTAAACTAATTCACTTATAAATTTAAAAGAGGAATGGTTGAAATTAGATACGTTTGGTTCATCAAAGTGCCTATCGCAATGTTTTTGTTATTTAAGTAATTTTTTTAAAACAGTAAACATTTAAATTGTTTTTTATTTAAATAATAACTAATTAATAAAATATAATAATTTTGATAAATAAGGTTGATTTGAAAAAGTGTTACTATATATTATTTAAACATCATGAAGTTTAAACATTATAAACCACTAAAAAGTATTTTATTAGGTCAACTGATATACAAAACTATAAATTGAATTTAAAGAAGTTTCAAAATTAAATAAAGTTCTTATTTTATTTTGTATTAGCAAGAATAAAGGGGTTGCATGACAACTAAAATTTGTACGGTTCAAATTCATATAAAAAATTAATGGTACCGTAACTCACAAACCACTTTTAAATTAAAAAGTAAGTGTTTCGAAAGCTTAATTAGTATCAATTTGATGATGAAAAAAAGTTATTAAAATAAAAAATCATAATTAAAACTATTTTTGTACGGTTTGAAATATCTTTTAGACATATCTTAAGAATGATTTAAGTTTGATATTTAAAAAAAAGTCCCAGAAGAACAAACTAGGAAGGTTAAGGTGGTGAATAATTAAAAAAAGTATTGTTAAAAGAGGTAATCCGAATTAACTCACAAGTATAAT
This sequence comes from Thalia democratica, assembly GCF_965202585.1. Lineage (NCBI taxonomy): Eukaryota > Metazoa > Chordata > Thaliacea > Salpida > Salpidae > Thalia > Thalia democratica. The sequence goes on along the minus strand of NC_139166.1, from coordinate 43,481,938 downwards.
AATTCTAAATGTTGGAAATTTTGTTGTCAGATTTAGAATGATCGTGCACCCAAATAAAGTTATTGTTATCTAAAATTGACCTGTGTTAAACGCTGTTAATTATTTTTTTAACTTACAGACTTTTATTATAAAATAGCTGTCCAAGAAAAGTTAGTTGTTACGAGTTAAGATTTATGTATTTATCTACTGACTATTAAGAGCTAGAGTCTAAATGATACAAACTATATTAATCTAGGTCAAGCTAGCTCTGCAAAAGCAGTAAAAGTAGCAAGAAAAATAACTGAAGAAATGGCCGAGCTAGGATGGAGTTTCGCAACTAAAGAAGGATTCAAACTTTTTAACAAACTGCCTAATAGTTCATCGCACAATTTTACTAGTGTTAGAAAATACTCCTCTTTTCAAAGAGGTTCGTTCAGAAAAAACAATCAAAATTAACTCACTAACCTAATTTTTCTCAAGAACTTTTAATGATAATTGTTGTTAGTTGATTTCGTTTTATTTTTTAGATAATTTAAATATAATATTTTAGTGTTAATTTATAAAATTTTCTTTTAGTATTTTTAATTCTTAGCAGCGATTCTTAACCTAGGGTAAATTTACCCTTGGGGGTAAATTCCTTTGTTTTAGGGGATAAATTTTCTGTAGTACAAGTTAATTAAATTAATATTTATTTATTGTCTTTTTGATTTATAGATTATATCTAACTGTAGTTTTTAACCTTAAATAAATTTTTTAATTTTTTTATAATATTTAATAAGCATAAAGTTCAAAATAACTAGTTTTTTTATCCTCAAAATTAAACGAATTTTTGTATATTGGGGGTAAATTTAGTAATAACGTTCTTAAAAGGGGTAAAACATTAAAAAAATGTTAAGAACCGCTGATCTATAATTTGTTCATATAAGTTTGCACGACTAAATAATTTAAACCTAGCCAAATTTGTTTAATTTAAAAAAAGCGATAGTTTTCTAACAAAATTAATTATTATTAAATCATTTTCTTTTAAGTTTACTTTAGTATCAGTTAATAGTGAATGACAAAAGGATTATTTACAGAAAATTTGTACTATATTGATTTTAAAGTAAAAAGTTATTAAAGATAGTCTTTATTATTTTAGACTACTACTGTTTATTATTTGTAAAACTTGTTTCTTGTTTTTTTTTTGAACCCCTCTCAAATTAAATAATTTTTGATTTTTTATAGATAATTACTTTTTTTATTTTTGTTAATGTCTCTAAGTTTTAAAAATGGTTTGAGTAACAGTACAATAAGTTTATTTTTGTTTACAATTTTTTAACAGTGAGAGTAAAACAACTTATTTTGAATAAAAAATTATGTGATTTAGCAAAAATTATTTATATTCTTAATATTTTTTTTTTGTATTTTAGATTTTTTAACAAAAACTTTGAATATATATTATAATGCACTTTTTCTTTTTGTTTTACATCTCTATACGATTTGATATGATTTTTTAAATTTGAATTATAAATTAGGTTTATTTTTTCCTATTTGGTTTATTTCGAATGAGGTATAAGAAATAAGTTTTAGAAAAGATATTTTTTTGCGTGATAATAAACAAAGGTTGGTTCAATAAGGTTGTTTATTTTTATTGAATGCATTATTTTTGTAAAATTAATTAATAAAATTAATAAAAAATATGTGTAAATAGTAAAAATAAAAGTAATATTGCATTACAATTTTGATTTTAGATTTAAATATAACTAATCTATCTATTAAAAATTTTTTTTTTAGGTTTGGTTATTTTTATAGCTTGCTTAAAAATACTCAAAAATTTTAAACAAATGAGATTTGTGCAGTTTGTATTTATATTTTTCTTTAATGGGTTCTTACTTGTACCACATACCTTTGAAAGACTTTACCTTATGTAAGCGTCTTTTATCTTGTTTACACGTATAAGTGACGGTAAGTGTCTTTAATTTTGAACTATTGGTTACCATGTTCTCTACTATTTTTTGTTAATTTATGATTTAAATTATTAATTAAAACGTTGCAACTAGTTCTGATTTAATATAACATTTAAATTTATATTGGATTTCTGAGTTAGTGTTATTTGTAGTTACAATATTATAATTTAAGTTATTATTTTATATAAACATATATACATATACTTTATATATATAAAACAAAATCTATTTCAAAATGTGATTTGAAAATTGTACATACATTTCATGCAAAGCAATCTTCAGTTATTTAAGTTAAAACTTACATTCGATTTGTGTAAATTAGACAAAACTAAAAAAAAAATTGTGACTTAATTTTGAATTTAGTGCAGAATTTTTATATAGAAATATTAAAACTTCGCTAAAAACGCTATAAAATTTCGATAAGTGAATCTAAAGTTTTAAAACTTATTAAACTTTAATAACAACAATTTGTACAGTATTTTTCTTTATTTAACTGACGTACGTTTCTCTGTGTTAAACAATTAAGAAAAAATAAATTTACTTGTTTCTCTTGCTTATTCATTCTTTTTCATGTAAGCATACATAACGGCGGTAGCTTCTTTTAAGCACAGCCTGCACACTGGATCGTTACCATCGGCTATAGCTTTAACAACTCTCAAGCTATTTGTAGTCAGTTTTTTTGAACTATAAGTTGCAATGTAAAGATACTTAAAAGCTCAGTTTTGTTTTCATAACGTCGCCTTTAAAATATTTTTTATGGTTAGCATATCTGAACCTAATCTGAGTTGAGGATAAGTTGATATGATACTTCTTATCAAGGTCAGAGTTAGTTATTGCCTTGTAAATTATTTTTCCAAAAGACAATTGCCCTCTTTTACTTTTCTATTATATTTGCGGTTACCAGCGCAATTAAACTGAGTTTGAGTATATACAAAAAAAGTCTTGGTATATGCTTTAATCATTTTCTCCTAACTTACCGTACATGAATGGCTAATTCGCATGTTATTCTTATTTAGAAAAAATAATGGATCATTTTTATTAGTATAGTTTTTCACTAAATTAGAAAAACTTTTTACCTATATTTGTTTAAACTGAATTACTGAATGTGGGATAAAAAAAAATGTATTACTTTTATGTTTATTATTCGGTAAAGATTTTTCTTAAAGGTTTTTTATTTAAATTTATCATTGCATCTGCATTTTTTCATTATTGATCCATAATCTTTTTTTTTTAAGAAATTTCAGTTAAAACTCGATATTTTTATTGAACGTTCGTCAATTATATTTGGAATTTCCTTTTAAAATTTGAAGAAATCATTGGTAAAGTAAATTTGTTTAACTGATGCTCCAACTCCGTACTCTAAGGAAAGCAAATCTAGTGAATAAATACTGCTGTGTCCGTATCTACGTACACGACCTGCTTTGATAATAAAATTTGGATAGCAACCGAAACGTCATGACTAAGTTTGACGTTTGAATTTTAAATAAAGCTTACATAAGCTTTGAATTAAATAATATATAAACACTGCTTTACAAACCAGGGACAGTTCGCGATTTCCATTACAGTATGTACCGAATAAAAATTTTAATACAAGTGGCTAAATATGGTTTTGTAGAAAATGTATGTACGTTTTTTTAAGTTTTACTTTTTAAAATAAACTTATTTTTCAAGCCGTTTTAAGTGAGCTTAGTCTGATATTAAATTTATTTTTAAAATTTCATTTAAATATATGTATACATATAATAATTATTTATAGTTCTTTACAACCACTTTACTAAAAAAGAATACTGTTGGATAAAGATTAGAAATAAACATCTTATTCTCAGTTTTGCATGTACACTTTATCAAAAATTCAAAATTGGTTTTAAAAAATTTTAAGCTTCAACAAAAGTATGTTTTGTAGATTTTTGTAGATATGAAAAATACAAAAACATATTTGCAGTCATGCTATTAGTGATTAAAAAAAATAATATAATAATATAAAAGTCAATGGGAAAAGTAAAAACCACCAAAATGTTGCAACAGTTTTCAACTTCAAGAAAACCCATTCTGATTTAGACCAGTTTTTTGTTATTATGCTCCAGTGGTAGTATCCGTGGTTAAACTCATTCCAAAAAGTAATAAAATAAATTGAGATGTTTTCTTAGTTCATTTTGTTATAGGAAACTCTAAGTAATTGACATTAATTTTTTGGTTGTTTGAAAACATCACTTTTTTAAGTATAAGATTCTTTGTATATTGATACATCTTTTAAAATCCAAAGAAAGCTGTTTCAAAACTTAACTATTAATTAACTGTAATATGTGTTTATGTAATTTGGTTAAAAACTCGAAACAAATGGTTGTATGGTTTAATATCAGAAAAAAAAGTTCAAAATAATTTCCAAACTTAAAGTTCATAGTTCTCATTTGTCAGCTTTTATTTCAGTCAAATAAAAATAAACTAATGTGTTTATATATATATATATATATATATATATATATATATAGAACTTCAACAAAAGTTTATAATCTTTCCCTATGGTGTTAAATTTTTTTTTGATTACATTTAAGTTTTCTCTTGATTAAATTTTTTCTTAAAGAGTCAAAAAAATTAGAAACTTATAAATATCAAAGTAAATAAAAAATAGTGTTATTTCTAGTTTTTGAGTTAAAATTGAAAATTTAAATAAAAATATACTTAAAATTTTCAACAATCTTATTTACAAAAAGCTATTTGATGGAAAATTTTTAACAAAGAATCGTAGTTTTTTATGAAAAAACAATAATAAAGAAACTGTCGCAGGTCTACAAAAAGCTTCATTTGTCGTAAGACATAAACAATCATTAGGCCCAGACATTTAAATTAATTTTATATTATTGTAAATAGTTTATAATTTACGCTTAATTCGAACTACAAACACATCAAAAACAAGTTTTAAAAGATAAAAAGCAAATTTTAAATGCAGCTTTTACAATATATGCTTTTTATAAACTTTAATAAAGTTTTTTAATTTAAGTCAAGGCATAACAAAAAAGGTGAAAGTTACATAAACCGCCTTTGTATGAAAAAATCGTCAGTTTTATTGTCTCTGAAAACACATTGGTAAACAATGTGAATTTTTTTTCAGGGAGTACAAAAGCTTCAGTAATTCCATTCAATCACACTGCATTGAGACCAGAAGTCCAACATTTGTACGAAAAATTGTTGAAATTTATGGAAGAAGAGATATATCCTCGCGAAAGAGCATGGAACGAACACTATACAGGTGAAAATAGGTGGAATCCTCATCCGGTTGTTGAAGATTTAAAGGTTTTATTTATACTCCCACTATTTTCGTAAGAAATTAAAGTGAAATTTTTTTTTTTTTTTTCGCATTACGATGTAAAAAATAGTCCTGCATTCCCTTTGATGCTACTGTTTTAAAAGTTTGAGGTTGCTTACTTTAGCTTACATGGTCCTAGTGAAAACTACGAATAAAGCAACAGTAAAAAAAAAATTATAATAACTTTTATATCGTACATTAATTTTGTTTACTTAAACTTTTAGTTCTTGTCTTGACAATTGTCCTTTGGCTAAGTATTTCGTTACACTTGAGCAAAGGATTAAATTCGTTAGATATTTATTTTTAATTAAAAAATTAGCTAAACCAAATACTGCATACATTTTCTTCATTGTTTTCAAAAGGTAATCGTACTATATTAGGTAGCTTTTTTATAATTGAACTTTGTACGAAAGCATAAACAGTTGTATGCAAGCGTTAAGTATTTTCTAATATATTTAGAAAATGAAAATTTAAGATAAAACAGTCGTTTTAACTCAGGTTAAAAACCTATATAAGGCGTAAGCTGTTTTAGGTTCCTTCAAATTAGTTGCTAACTGATTGATTATTAAAAAGTGTTAGCTAAATAAAAGTATTTTATTTATTGTTAATTTTAATTAGAATTATTGCTTTACTTGTGCGGACCAAAAATATTTTTTTACTTTTAATTCTAAAAAACTGTAAAAAAGAACTAATCATTTTTCAAAGATAAAGCAAAAGTATAACTTTAAATTTTTTCTTGAGTAATATTTTTATGGGTTCTGTCTAAATGGGAAAGAGTCAAAGTTGCACGAAGAAAAAGTGCACGAGCTTACTAAATTGCACGAGAACAAAATTAGACGAGTGCACAAAATTGTACGAAGATACTTTTGCACGAAGACAAATTTGCCTGAGGGCACAACATTGCACGAAGGAAATTGCACAACGACAATTTGCACAAGTTACATTTTTGCACGAGAGTAAAAAATTCAGAAAAAAAAAAAGAAAAAAAGAAAAAGAAAAAAAAGTTACTGACCGAGGATAAAGGTAAGGGATAACAGTGATATTAAAAATAACTAATAAAAATTTTAAAAAAAGCTACAGACCGAAGGTAAGGGTTAGGGGTAACAGTGATAGTAAAAAAATAAAAAATAAATAATAAAAAAAAAATTAAAAAAATTCAACCCGTGCAAAATTGTCTGCTTGTGCAAAAGTGTCTTTTTGCAAAAGTGACCCTTCGTGCAATTTTATCCCCTCGTGCAAAAGTGTATTCGTGCAAAAGTATCTTCGTACAATTTTGTGCATTCGTGCAATTTTGTACGCTCGTGCAATTTTGACAGCTACTCGTCTAAATATATACATTTTTAACAGTTAATCACGAAGATACAAATCAGAAAATACTATATTTAAACCAAATATATTTATAAGTTGCCCTGTAAACAAAATATTAATTATTGTCAATAATCTGTAGTAAGAGTAGTTTTAATTTGTTTAAAATGTTGTTAAAAAGTTACTTTCTTAACATTATATTAATAATATCATAATATTTAAGTTTCTTAAATCGTTCTCCTGGTATGTCAACCGTTATTTGTTTATATTTGTGTTTATCATTAATATATAAAAAGTTATACTTCAAAAAATCCAACAAATTTTTTACTTTAAACTCATTCTTTTTGCTTGGAGTACTTTTAAAGTTGTTGTCTGCTAGCAAGTAAAATATAACTGTAAAAACAAAAATTCTCATGCAGTCAAGTTATTAAAAATATCATGAAGTAATTATAGAAATACTTTTTGCTAACTTTGGTGTCTTTAGATAGAAAACAATATTCAAACTAAAAGCTTTCTTTTCAACTTTATATTTACGTCATACCATGTTTAATAACTTTACTGGATTAAAATATCTCTTCTTACAGTTATTATTTTACTTGCTTGCTGACGACGGTTTCGAAAATACTTTTAGCAACAATGATTGTTTTAAAATAAAGGATTTGTTAATTTTTTTGAAGTAAAGTTATATATATATATATATATATACTTTATCAATATAGGTAATTTTTATGCTATGTTTTATAGTTGAAAATTTCATATACAAAAATTATGAAATACTAAAGTGAGATTAGATAAAAATTTACATATAATTTTATCTACATTTACCTTAATGTCGCTGTACTATTAAAAGTACTGTAAAATTAAAGTGTATAAAACTATGTTCACATAAATATTTTATTAACTCAAATATAAAAGAAAGTATTAAGACTATATGATTTACTCTTTTTTTTTTTATTAATTGCTTCAAATTTAACTGTGCTTAATAGTTTGTTAAGACAATTGTAATTTTTGTTCAAAATATTATCTTATGGATGTCTAAATAAAAGCGGGATTTTTTTTTAAACTTAAGTGGGAAGAGTGAAAGGATATTTCGGTGTGCGATGGCTCTGCGCGTGCATGTTTGCGAATAGTCATCTCACGTGTTTAATGATGAAATTTTAGTAGTTTCCTATTTTGTTTTGACATCTGTTTAATTTATACGAACTAAAATAATTGCAGAATGGAATTGTGAGTGAACATTTACACAGACCATAATCAAACAAAATTTATACGCGCTAAAATGTAGTATAACTTGAATACATCTTTATATGGGGTAGGTGTCAAATTTACACGAGAGGACAAAATTGCACGAGGGGATTAAATTGCACGAAGACAATTCTGCACGAGTAGACAATTTTGTACGGAAGCATTTTTGCACGGGTTGAATTTTTTATTTATTTTGATTTATATTTATGTTTTTTTTTTTTTTTTACTACCACTGTTACCCCTAACCCTTACCCTCGGTCGGCAACTTTTTTTTTATTAATTAATTTTTTGCTTTTTTTTTTACTATCACTGTTACCCCTTACCCTCGTTCGGTAGCTTTTTTTTTCTTTTTAATTAATTTGTTTTTATTTATTAGTTTTTCTTGTTTTTTTTTTTTTAATTTTTTATTTGTTTTTTTTTTTTTTTTAATGTCACTGTTAAACCTTACCCTTGGTCAGTATATATTATTTTCTTTTTCTTTTTTATTAATCTATCTTTTTATTTTTTTTCTGTATTTGTTTTTTATTTTTTTTTTTTCTGTTTTTTTTTACTCTCGTGCAAAACTGTAACTCATGCAAAATTGACCCTTGGTGCAAAATTGTCTTGTTGCAAATTTGTCTTTGTGCAAAAGTATCTTCGTGCAAAATTGACCCTTCGTGCAATTTTGTCTTTATTCAGTTTAGTCCCCTCTTGCAAATTTGTAATCGTTCAATTTTGACCCGTTCCCATTTATATGTCATGAAATATGTTCGTTCCAAAAAAGAAGTTGTTTAGAATTGTGATAATTAAACGAAAACTAAAACTTGGAGTTTTAAAACTGATCCGGTTACAATTGAGTTTTTTTCTTACTACGCAACTTTAAATATACTGTATGTTTTACTTACTGTATGTTTTACAAACAAAATAGAGAATAATAGTCCTTTTTTACATACAAACTAATAAGTTACAAACTTTAAATATATGTTAAGTTTTTTTTTTCAACTGTGTAAACAATAAATGAAAACAAAAAAATATTAAAACACCCTAAATCGTAAAAAAATTGACTAGGTATAATATAATACGATAAAAAGTATAAAAGCTAATATACCTGCAGAAAGTTTTACCAAATAAATTTTATTTTTGAATGGATGGATTTCATAAACAAGTAACGTCATTATAATTTAAAATTATTTTTACCGTTTCTTTTAAGCTAAAACAATGTAAAACTTTAATAATATGTTTGTCACTTACTTATAGTATGAAAATTTTTTGACACTTTCAGAAAAAAGCTAAAAGCGAAGGTTTGTGGAACTTATTTCTTCCGCTTGAAACTGATCAAAGCAGTAAGTATGGCGCTGGTTTTACCAATGTAGAGTATGCGTTTTTATGCGAAGTTATGGGCAGGTGTGTCTATGCACCAGAGGTAGTTAAGACAGTAATGTAAAATATTTTTTAGCAACTTAATCATCAAAGCCTAATAATTCTATTTGTAGATTTTCAATTGTTCCGCGCCTGACACAGGAAATATGGAAGTCCTTGCAATGTTCGGAACTGAAAAACAAAAATCTGATTGGCTTATTCCTTTACTAGACGGAAAAATTAGAAGTTGTTTTGCTATGACTGAACCTCAGGTAGATTTATTATTAGTTGGAAAACAACTAAAATATATCAAAATATTTTCTAATAAATAATATGTTTTAAACTGTTGTTTAATTTTTGTGAGTGTTTTGATTTATTTGTACTTTTTTAATATTTAAAGGTAAAGTAATATTCATTAGGATTAGAGTAATCGGTTTATGATTTAATTTTATACACTTATATGTTTACCAATTGAATTGTAGAATATAGTATCATAATTAACTTTTTGTAGGATAGATAAGTATTTAAATCTTAAAGATGCAAAATTGAAAGTATGTGTAGAGATATTGATCGTTAAAAAGCTAATAGTATTCTTGTTATATATATATTTAGTTTAACAAATAAACTTTTTAGATAATTTAGTTAATCTGGTAAGCATTTTAATTTAATTTCAAAACTAGGTAGCATCGTCTGACGCTCGCAACATTGAATCATCAATTGAAATACAAGGTGACAAAGTTGTGCTGAATGGAAGAAAGTGGTGGACCTCGGGCGCTTGTCATCCGCATTGCAAAGTTGCTGTGTTCATGGGAAAATCTAACCCAAACGGTAAATATTCAAACTAATAACAGTTTTATTAGTAAGTACTTATAATGTAGTGTACTTTTTTTTGTTTGTTGCTGAATGTTTGGAATTGAAAAAAATTCTTGCTATGAGTGTTTGTAAAATTAAGCTTTTTTATAAGTTTGATAAGTTCAAGTCATTAACTTTTTTAGTAAAAAATTACCGACCAAGGGTTAAGAGTAACAGTGAAAGTAAAACAAAATAAAGATGAATAAAAAAAAGTTAAAAATAGTGTAAACTTTTAATATCAAATTTATAAAGGGCCGTCTTACCAACAACAGTCTATGGTGTTAGTTCCCATGGATACACCTGGAATTTCAATATTGCGCCATCTAACTGTTTATGGAATAGACGATGCACCTGCGGGTCATGCGGAGATATTGTTCGAAAATGTTGTTGTGCCGAAAGATAATATTATCCTCGAAGAAGGAGCGGGATTTAAAATTGCTCAAGTTTGTTTTGCAATATTTAAGGAGTTAAAACAAAATTAACTATTTAAAATTTCTAACAGAGAAAGCATTTATACAAATTATTGTTTGGATTCATATGAAATTAGTAATTTTTTTATTTTTAAAGTTGTCTATATATTTTTTAAATAGCTGTTACAATCCAGGCTAGGTTGGGACCGGGTAGAATCCATCATTGCATGAGAATGATAGGCTCAGCAGAAAGATCTTTGGAACTCATGAAAAAAAGAGTCAGTTGAATATAAATAAACACTTCAAAATAAGGTTTTAAATCAAAAAATAATCTTTACTACTAAAGGTCAAAGAACGAACGACTTTTGGTAAAAAGTTGATGGAACGTGACTCTCTGTTGCAGGATATTGCTCGCTCAAGAATAGAAATCGATCAACTTCGCTTGTTGACTGTAATGACTGCTCATATGATGGACACTGTTGGAAATAAAGTATGACTCTTTATTATACATAACTTACGAAACTAAAAAAATATGAAATTAGTTTGTGCCTTTTTTATGATTTTTAGTTTAGTTTATTGAGTACTTAATTTATGGTGACATTTAGAATGACAGGAATTGTAGGTTGTCATCCTGGTTTCAATGAAGAATTAGAAAGTTTATATCAATTTAATAAATGCTAAAAGTTGTAAAAACCATTTAAAAATATATTACAATTTTATATAAAACTGTTTTAAGAGTTCTTTCGTTTGTTTAAAACATTCTCAATCATGTTGAAAAACTTGTGTGTAGAGGTAGCATATTTTTATTTTCTATATTGCAGTTATACAGACTAGTTATTAAGTAAGAGTTTGGAAAATTTGGTCAAAAGTTAACATGAATTTGATAGAAAATTACTAAAAGCTTAATGTTAAAATTGTAAAAAATACATTCTGTTTTTCACTAAGACTTTGTTTTGTCTAAAACTTTAAGGCTGGCTGTGTTATATTATTTTAAGAAAATATTGTAGTTCAAGTTGATGAATTTTATTTTCTTTACCTTTTAGTTAAGGCTTTAGTTTAGTCTACTTTTTCTATTTCTTTATTTACCAGTGTGCAATAATGCAAATTTTTAAAACCAACACGTGTAAAATAGTTTATTTTTTTATAACAAAGATATTTTTCTACTGCGGCTTTAAAGTACAGCGCACTTTAAATCAAATTAAAAAACAACACAATGTCTCTATTTTAATTATTTGTTATTTAAGAATAAGAAGTTAATTGCTCAAGTATATTCGTCATAATTATTTAAAAATTAATTTTTTTAACTTACAAATAAATACAAGTTGTTTAAAAGATTTAAGGAGTGCAAATGTATTTTATATTGAGTAATTGTCTAAACTGGTAAAACTTTTCTATTTTGAAATATTTTTAGCCAAAATTTTTTTTTTTGAATATTAAAACTTTTTTTTTTAAGTAAAGCTGTTTAAAATTTGACTGTTTTAATTTTAAGAATGCTTTTTGTAAAGAACTACTATAAATTAAGTTAATATATTGCTGTAATACTTATACATTACTTTGAATACTTTTATGATAATAGATAAAGCTTTGATTCTAAACTAAAAGTTGGTTGATATGCAGTTGTAAAGTATTTTTATCAATCTAATATGATTTTATATGATAAGTTATAAATTTTAAGGTAAATTTTTTAAATATTTAGATAAAAATTTTAGGATTTTATTTCGTTTTTACTGACTTTAACTACTTATTATGATAAAAAACTTATAAAAGCAGTCAAAACTAAAATATCTGCCTTGTAGTTTTTAAATAATTTTTTTTTTAAACTTAAGTGAAATATACGTGTATCTACGCGACCGCATAATTAAACGTTTTGTAAAGTACGCATTTTTCCAAAAAAAAAAGCGTTTCAGCATTTAGTATTTCATCATTAAAGCATTGTAATTGTTTGGCACTTGTAGTAAGTTTTGATTACTTTTTTTTAATATCTCGACTTAGTTTACTAAATTATAACTTATACTATAAAAACTTTCTATGCAAATGATATACAAGTATTAAAAATATATATCTAGAAATAGTTTTCTTAACAAATTTCTATAATATTATATGATTATCCCCTTCTTTGTTAGATATTACTTTCTATCAAGTAATTATACAGCAAACAAAATGGTATTAGAAAAACTTTAACTGTATGTGAAAATCGACAATAATAGGACTATGTTTATTTGTAGTTTGTTTTTATTAATAACAATTGATTAATACTATTTTTATTTTAGCCGCAAGAATGTATATATTTTCCTGATATGTTGAAATTGTTACATTTAATCTAGATTGATCAAACTAAATTATAAATTTAGTAAATTTTTTTGAATTAAATGTTAGTTTTAAGCCAAAGTTTGAAATTGATTACCATACAACACTTTTGACCTAATATCAGCGTACATATATTTATGGCAGATAACTTTATATTAAAACTTTTGCTTTACTATGTAAAAAATTAACTTCTTAATATTTTTTTTGTACAACTTAAAATGTTCTAAAGTACAAACACATATAAAGAAGTTAATCAAATTTTAACCTCTTACATAAAAATTGTTCAGTTTATGTCTACATTTTATTTCTTTTTTCAAATCAAAATTATATGTGTCATTCATAACAGTTTTTTAACTAAACTTTTTATTTTGTAGTTTTTAGTATGCTCAATTCAATTTTCTTTGGTTTTCTTACATAAGCTACTTTAAAGATAAAAGTCTTCATAAAATCTCTAACAGAAAATTAACTTGATTTAAAAAGTATATTAATTACTTGTTTATTCTATAGTATATCTAGTTTAAGTAGAATAATCATGTTTTAAATATTTATACAAAAACTCATACAAAACTTAAGTTTATTTGACACTTCAGGGGCGTGTTTAAGTGTTAAGAACATTAACTTATGACAAAAATATAGAATTTAGCATAAAATAATAAATAATAATTTAAAGAAAGCTAAAAAGGAGATTGCTATGATCAAAGTTGCCACACCTCAAACAGTTTGCAACATCATCGACAGATGCGTACAGGCTCATGGTGCAGCAGGTATAATTTTTTTTTTAATTTGTAATCAAGTTATTGAAAAATAAATAACTACGTAGCAACTATTTTAAACTAAGTGTTTGATATTTATATAGTCTTTTGTTACTTATGATAAACAAAAAATAAATTACTTACATGTTTTTTATCATTTAAGTTTAATAAAAGTTAAAGCTAATATAATAAAAAAAAAAAACATCATTTCCTGCTCAGCAAACTGTAAAACTAACTTTAATCATAAATTTGAGTTAGTATTACAAACTCAAGCAACTAAGTTAAAATATTGTTTTGTGTTTATTAGCTCTGTATGTAAACTCTAACGTATTTCAAGTTTAAATGATAAGTTAGCAAGTAGGTATATTTTTTTAGTCAATCGTTTTAGAATATTAAAAATTTCAATATTATATGTTTACTATTCCAAAATGCCAAAATTTAATAAAAAAATTTAAAACACACCAAACTTACTGAAATGTCTGAAAATAATCTAGAAATTATATATGTTTTCGATTCTAATTCCTGTTTCAAGCCTAGAAGTGTCTTGTTTTACTATAAGATTTTGGCTAAGTTAGTGTGAAATAACGTTATTTTATACATTAATTCAATTTGTTTTTTTTCCAGTTTTTTTTACTGATGAGCTATTTGTGCAAAACTTAGTTTGTAAAATAAATTTTTAATTAAATTAATTTCAGTATTTTGTTCCCTCACTGAAGTTGAGAACATTATTTGTTTAATTTAAAAAGTAGCTTAACTATAATAGTTTCAAGTTTGTGTGAATTTTTAATATAACACAAAATAAAGTTAAACTTTTCTAATCAATAAAGTAATGTTTTCAAACTACTTAGGGCTGAGTATTGACTTTCCAATGTCGATGTTTTATGGCTGGTCTCGAGCTTTACGTCTGGCTGACGGACCGGACGAAGTGCATCTCATGTCAATTGCTAAGCAAGAACTTCATTGAATTAAATGTCTTAATGCTTATTAGAGTTTTTATATGTTTATAATTTTTTTGAATATAATCAATTCAAACTATAAAGCAATTTTATTTAGGTTATCGTGCTTTTTTAATGAATAATAATAATAATTTAAGGCAATTAATCTGTTTACCTTCAATCATATTCTAAATCTTAATTTAGTTAATTATATATATACTCAATCTTTTTCTCGAATTACGAGGATGAGAGCCATGTAATTTTTTCTAATAGAATATATAGAAAAGTAATTTGTATAATATAGGTGTACGAAAAAAAGAGGTTTTTTTTTGATATTATAATTCTTTGCAGTAGTTCTAACTCCGAATTATGCAAAACATAAGAAATTTAATAAAAAAATATTACTGTTAGTAATAGTTATTAGTTAATCTGATAACTAATTGATAATTTACTAATTTTATCTTTTGCATTATTCGGATTTAGAACTACTGCAAAGAATGTTTTTCTGAAATTTAATACCTGTCAGCAATAACACTACTTAATGTTTTTATAAAGAAAATTTATTTGAACTTTCGTTTGACAATTTGGAAATTTCCTTTGAGTTTATACTAGTTGATAAGTACAAGACTCAAACCTGAACTTAATTCTCGTGTTTATATAATGTTTTAATTTATCGAATAAAGCATATTGTTTTAAGTTTTTTTAGGTTTAATTTAAGTTATATTTATTTAAATGCTTTGATTTTTTGTTTGTAGTTTTGGTCTTAGCTGTGCCAATTGATTTAGCATCAATAAAATTCAAATATTACATGAGTATTGTATGTAAAATAAGCTTGTTAATAACTTTAAAAAAATGCTTTTAAGTTAGTTTGTAAGCAGTTTAATTAAAGGTAGTTTTTTGATTAAGTAACACAGTCTATCCTAAAAAATCAATAAGAATTAGACTCAACAAAGTATGGTTAACAAACCCAAGGTAAAGAAAAACCTTTCGGTCAACGACAGGGTACACGACCGGTAAGATAAGTTTTTTTTTGGCAATGTTGGTAAAATTCTAGTTAAAATGCTTGAAATTTATAAGTCATTGAACGAAGTTTTTATTATTTTTCTTTAAACACACTATTGCATTTTAAATTTTCATTTTGTTTAAGGGAACATTGGCAAATATAACTTTCATTACAAATGCTTGAAAATTTCTGGGATTCTTAAAGAAAGTTAAGAGTAATTTGTTTTTTGAAAAGGCTAAAAAATTGTAAGTTTCTTTCTTTATAAGCAGATTAGTTTTATTTTATAGCACTCTTTCAGAATTTTAATTTGGTATTTAAATATGTTTTTTGGCGATTACTGAAGATCGGGAAATTTAAACTTTTATGAACAATAATGTTAATGCTATAAACTCTATAAAATTTCTAATATTGTTATGTACAGACAATGTTAGTTTTTTTCTAAGTTTAGACTAAATTGACTTTTTTTAAGCTTATTTTACTCAAACGTAATGAATAAGTAATAGTTATTAGTTTGAGATTTAATAGAAATAATAATTAAATTAATATTTAACTAGTCACATTTTTTTTAAATCATATTGTTGTAAACATGGGAAAAAATTCAATAATTTTTACACTATTTACTTATTTAAATATATTAGTTTTCTTATATTTTACCAAAACTGTAAGGTTTAAAATTAGTTAGTCATATTTTATTTCAGTATATTTTTTTACTTATTTATGTCAGCTTTTAACAATTAATAAAAAAATTTATTTTAAAAATTCTGTAAGTTTGTTTTCATCTTTAAAGTTTATAGTACTTTCGAGAATGTTACTCTCATTGTAACTAAACTTGGAATCTGTTTTAAAAGTTATTAAGAGTTTAACAATTTGTTAAAAAAACAAAATTTATTAATAGATGTAAACTAAATGTATATTTTAATCTTAATAATAATTAGCTTTGTAATAAAAAAATGGAAAAGTAGTAGTTTAAAATAAGTAAATCATGAATACATGTTACTAAGCAAAAGTTTAAAAACAATTCTTAATTAAAGACTTTAACATATTCAAAAACTATCTAAAAAAATTATATATATAGAACTTCTATAAAAAGTTATGTTTGGAAATTCAACCTTAATAGTTAGCTGTAAACTTTCAAAAACAAAAAATATCTAAAGTAGTAAGTTAACTATTCTGATTGTCGGAAGGGGTTTTGTTGTATTTAAGTACCATTCTATACTTAAAATCACTATATTTTTCGTTTTTATAAGTATATTTATTACTTAAAACTTTTGAATTATACTAAAATATTTTTTTTTAATTTAAATGAAATGTAGTACTGATTTGAAAAATGCTAACATTTATATTGATTATAATCTAATTATACAACTATATTTAAAGCAATCTATTTAAACTAAAGTCATAAATAGAATTAAGTTGAAACATTGTCAATATAGCTATCTTATTTCGATTAGCATCGATTCTAAGCTGTATGTTCACCTAAAGCACACGTTTTTAGAACTTTGAAGTTATTCTCAATGTTTGAGTTTTGACACGGTATATTTTCATGCAAGTGATCGAAAATACCACTGTTTTGTGTCAACTTGAAAGGGGAATAAATTTGAAAGATACCTTGGACTAAGTTCGGACTTAAGAATTAAGATTAATCCTTGCATAACCCACTTTGAAAGTTTAGAAAGTTTTATTGCTTTTAAAATGTTAAATTTCGACGCAAAATCAGTAACAGATCTAGGCAACAACTAACTAGCACTCTTTTATACTCACATTAGATATGTAATCTCAGCTATTTTTTGACGATTTCGAGTTTAGAGTTTTAGCACCAGTTGCCTGTTCTTTTCTACCGAAGAGCTTTCATTTTAAGTTTCAAACAGTTTATCCAATCAACAAAGTCTACACCTGAAATTGATTCAACGTTTTAAACTTTAACTGTAAGTGAAGTCTATTGTTTTGTTCAGTTACGCACAAAGTAAGTTGCTTCTTAGGTTTTTTTCCCTTTTTTAAAGTTAGATAATCGTTTTTCACAATTTTAATAAGATAATAAGCCTCACGTTTTTGGTAAGTATGTATTTAGATTAATGTGTTGTTTTATCGTCATTTGTAAATAGTTAATATTACATATTAGGGTTTGTTGTATTATTAGGTATATACTTAAGTAGCAATATTTAAATGGCGACTACTAGAAAAAAAAACTGTAACTGGATTAACAGACGATATATCACGTAAGTTCATAGGTAAAAAATTACTATAACACTCAAATAACTATAGTTACTTTTTATAATTACTTCACCTATATTGAAATCATTTAAACAAGAATAACTTTTTAATTTACTATTTACTGTTTTCAAATTTTAGCCTATTTTACATTATTGAAATTTAAACTGTACTAAACAAAAGATTATACGTCAAGCGTTGTCAATATTTAGTTTAAGTTTGTTGTCTACAAGCAACTGTTTAAAGTTCTAAATTAAGATTAGTAATTTTAGGTAAACTTTTTTTTTCTAGCTTGAACGAAATAGTGAGACTTCTATAAAACTTTGAACTATAATAATTTTGAAAATCAATTATACGTATTTATCAATAAATATCTGAAAATTGAAGCTTTGTGGCACACTAAAATCTACGTTTTATCAGGTTGGGATACAACCTAACAAATTTTTAAACTATTTTTAATCTAGAAATGATTTAAATACGAACGAAATTATACTCTTTTACCAAGCAACCTATTTTGTTAAGCAAAAAACCCTTTGTCTATAATATTAAAAGCTATACTAGTACTATATATATAAAAACCATACATATCATTTAATTTTAAAATTACAGATAAGTATTTTTAATTTTTTTATTAGTTTTATTTTGGCTATCTTCAGCAAATCTAAGATGTTACGAAACCATATAATAAGCATTAGACTGCACCGCTCGACCATCAACAACGATCCATGTGACAATCTGCGACCTAGTTCCGTCTTTTAAAAACAAAATCTCTAAATATATATTCTTATAGACTGGTACTATTTCATTTGTTTTACATTAGAATTTTTTTTTTTGTAAATAAGTAGGTTTTTATAATTATACATTTAGAAACTTTAGACAGTCTCTTATTGTTTATTAAACAATAAAAAAAGCGCTCAAAAAGTTTGGTCTAAGAACCTGGTGTACAAAGGAACCTTTCGGTTATCGAGTCGTACGGCACAGTTTAAAAGTTGATTAAAAATTGATTGTAAGTCTTAAATTAAATTCTATAGTCAAGTTTCTTTTTTATTTTCTTAGATACTATTTTGTAACTTATCAGAATTTTTTATGAAAATAGGTAATTTATAAAATATTTGCTAGCTTCAAAACGCTTATAAAACATGCAACAACTGCAAATACAGATTTGCGATTTTGTAATTGTTTAACAATTTATTACAATAAAAAATGTTTATTAATTCTGTTTAGGTGAAATTCATACAAAGCAAATATAAAGTAGCACAAAAATAAACTTCTCTTGAAACAACTGTTTCTTCGTTCAACACGCGTCCATTTTATTCAATTAAAGGCAAGCTTCTAAGTACAGTAATGAAATTATAAAAATTATATATTACGTTATAATAGAATAATTAACTAGTGCATTTTCAACAACATTAATAACACAGTCTTTATATACATTGTTTTCGGTAATGTAAACAACCAGTTTGCACTTCATTTCTTTTGTTTAGAGATTCTGATTTTTTAATGTTTAAAATTTATATTTTTTCCGCTTTGCATAATTTACATCCATTTTTTAAACAAAAGGGTTGATCATGCCAATTCGATCATCAGACCACAAGTTTCGGTAGACTGATTTTTTTTTAAACTGTATTTGATTTTCGTTTTGTTAATATTTCCTAGTAAATTTTAAAGTCAACTCTGCTATTTTTGAGTTTCCAAATATACTGTGATAAACTTGTCGCATTTCCATGTTTTTCATGTTTAAAGCTGTGCCTGTGTTTTGTGTAGCGATATTTGATCGTTAGTCCAGTACAGCCAATATAAAACTTTTTTTGTTTTCAGTTTTCATTGTCGCTATATAAATCAGATTTTACGTTAGACATTTACCATTAACCAGACATTATTCCTTTCTTCAGTCACACATTCGCTTCTCTTTTTCTTGCTAGTCTAACATCTTTCGATTGTGTGCCGTTATTAGTTGCCTCATGTTTTGCATACAGAAAATAAGACACTTTTAGTGTCTTCCTGTCAAAAACTTAACGATATGGATAGTCTTCAGTAAAGTTTTTATCCACAATCTCTAGGAAGCGTTTCCCTACCCGTGTTGCTACACTTTTGCAGAATTGAGCATTAAAGTATAGTATATTTCCTCTCCCTCTTTTTTAGGTTATTACTCTTCTCGTATTTTTGGCCATAGGCTAACTCCTGATCATATCCACTTGCTCTTATAGCTTTCTGGCAGTCTTAAGTTGTTTCCTTAAATATACTTTGATTGCTAGAAATCTTTTGAAGGCGGTTATTTACCGCGACCATAATATGTATTAACACACACTCTGGATGGTTTGACTTGCTATTCACATAAACCGAATGCATATTTCGTTTTCTATACGGCTTAAGCTTTCGTTTTGTAGATCTAAAGTTATATCTAGGAAGTCTGTTACAAACAAATTGGCTTTAATGGTAATATCAAAGCCAATATTCAAAAAACTTTTCTTAGTTGTTTAAACCAACCTAAGTTTATTAAAAGTTTAAAAAGTCAAAAACTTGATTTAAAGAAATAAAAGCTTAAATACCTAGCTAAAATATTAACATAATAAAAAAGTACATGTATATATATATATATATATATATATTGTTTTGTTTTAGAAACAAATTTAAAACAATTATCTTTAAAAAAATAAAACGTAAATGTGCAAATGAATTCCAAAAATCACTGTGACTAAAAATATAAACTAACTTTAAGTTTCTAAACTAGAGTTTTAAAGGCTAAAATTGAATGAATCAATAAAGTTGGCCTATTTTTTCAAAAATAATAGCACTTTATTATAAATATTCATTTTTAAAATTATTTAAGTTTTTATTTAATTTCTTTAGCACGTTTAAGGTTGAAATATTTAGAAAACTATAAAATGTAAAGTTTCTTTGGAAGTGCAAAAAAGTAGTAGTATTAAATAAAAAGATTTTAAATTATGAACTTGTTGTTTTGAAAACTTCAAAAGTTATTTATTTTTTATCAAATATTTTTAAAAACAAATTAAATTAAAATTATTCCCAATTTGTCTTTTTTAGTATTTAGCAGCCTCTTATTGCTAATATTTTAATGACAAACATTAATACATATATAATACTTATCAGTTGCTTGTTTTTAATGACATTCGTAAAAAATTAATTTAATGTCATCTGTATCTATTGGCTAAGTTCTTCAGACAAGTTGGCTAGTAGTTTATGTTAAAAATCGAGCAATTTAACAAGCTACAATCAATATGATTAAAAATAATATTTATAGTCCTCCAAAAGTAAAATGCTCTACAAAAATATTACTCAATTCATAAGAAAATATACCAATAAAAAGTATAATAACTTTTTTGATAAACTTCATTATAATACTGAATATCAATAAGTGTTAACTTCATTCTTTTTAGAAACATAACTATCACTTAATTTAAAGAGTGGTTAGTTGCTGAAATATTATAAGTTTTATTTGATTTTTTTGTTTATTTATTATTTTTTGATTGATATATAGGTTAATAGTTATTAAAGAGGTAAGTTAAAATACTTTAAAAAAATTTTTACATACTTGACTCGGGCATAATGTTTATATTTGAAGATGTGGTGATAGTTTTAACTTAAGATATTTTCTATAATTTTAAAATTATCAATGTGTACTATTTAAACTTAATTTTGCAGTACACGTTTAAAAAAAAAGAGTTTAGGCTATGGAAATTGATTAGCCAACAACTTGTTAACTGAACTTCTTTAAAATTTAATAAAAAAGTATTTTTTTATTTCTTGAATTTTTTTTTGCAAAAAATATTTACACAAACTTCTTGCTTAACTATCCATTTCAAAAAAGTACAAAACTTCATTTTTGTTGCCAACTACTTAACTGATACTGCGTAACATTAAAAAGTAGCTTTCATAAATATCGAAATGGGTAGGTGTCACTTTTGCACGGCGATATTTTTGCACGAACGTCACTTTAGGACCAAGGGGATCTTTTGCATTTTTATTTTCCCGTTTTTTTTGATCAATAAATTTTGTTAGATATTTTTTTTTAACTATCACTGTTACCTCTTACCCTCGCTCGGTAACTTTTTTTTTATTGTTTTCTCATTAGTTATTTTTTATTTTTTTTCTAGATTTTTATATGTTTTTGTTCTTTTCTCATTTTGTTTTTTCTATCACTGTTACCACTAACCCTTACCCTCGGTCGGTAATTTTTTTTTTATTAATCTTTTGTATTTTTTTCTTGTTTTTTTTACCATTTATTTTTTTTGCTTTATGTATTTTTTTACTCTCGAACAAAAATGATTCTTCGTGCACAAGTGACGCTCTTGCAAAATCGATTGCAAAATGTTCCCATCGAAATAGCCTAAAATTCAAAAAATCTTTAGATTTACTATAAAAGAAACAATAGAGTAAAAAAAAAAAACTTTTGTAGCTTTTTAACTTACGAATATGCAATATGGGAACTGTTCAGTTCCAACCCGCGTACAATTCCCACCCGATCAATTGCCATTCGATCAGTTCCCATCCGAACAATTCCCAACCAAACCAATTCCCACCCGATCAGTTCCCACCCGAATCAATTCCCACCCAATAAATTATGCACGTCAATTTTACACAACATCACTTTTGCACGAAGAGTTATTTTTGTAGAGTGTCAGTTTTGCATAGGTGTCACTTTTTCTCGAGTTATCACTTTTTTATGACTGCACTTAACACGATACGAGGCAAACAGCTATAAACTGCAATTTAAAACTATTTTTTAGACTAAACTTTACTTTTATGCTAAAATACTAACGTACACTAATAGTTTAAGATTAATTCTAAAAAAGTTGTAAAGTGATTAACATACAAGTATAGGCAAATTTTGAAAATGTAATGATAAGTTTAACACTTAAAAATAAGATTATTAAAACTTCTATACTGTTATGCTTTCAACCTCTTGTTTTACTTTACCAAAAAAAAAATCAATTAAAAAAGTTTTTTAAAGACTCTTGACATTTGTACAATTAAACTTTAAAGAATATAATTTAACATCATTGTAAATTCTCGTTCTTGTTTTTGTGCGTCTATGTATTTTATGCTGTATTTTTGACTTTAAACCAAGTCAAAGTCATTTTTAAGTTTATTTCTTTTACAATAATTTAAAAATAAACAAGTAAAGTTTTTTCGTGTATACGTCCAAATACTTTGAGCCTTTTTTTGTCGTTCAATAAACAATGTTAATACATAGAACTTCATAAAGTATTTAATGAAATTAGCAAAAATAATAAACATTTAGCTGTGGTACTTTATTTACGATAATTTTTTAGAATTTAGTAGATAAACAACATAAAACCTTTTATTAAGGTATAAGCTTGAATACAGAGTTGCAACTAGCTTTTGAGAAAATTCTTCTAGGTTTTTAAAATCATACGTTTTTGAGTCTATTATTACTAGTTTAAATACTGTGTAAAGTAGTATAACAACATTGGAATTTATCAAAAATAATTACTGCTTAACATATAAAAACTGTTTAAAATTGTAAGTTTTTGAAGTAGTTTTTCAAAAATTCTTGAATGCCAGGTTTCTTTAGCCTAGGTTGTAAAGTTTCAGATTTTTCCAGGTTTAGTGGCCACTGAAAAAATTGGAAAACATATTATTTTCTGTAAAGATAAATTTCTAATTGATCCAGTACCTTTTGAAAAAAAAATCAATGTTTGGTTTGCCGACTAAAGAATTTGTGCTTCTTCTTCCAGGGTGGCCACTGAACTTTAAGCAACTTCTTCCAGGTTTTATAAAACTTCAATTTTTATTTTTCTTTGTTGTATAAAAAACTTAAGGTAAAACTAAGTCTTTAATATTGTAAAATTAAAAGAATATACTTTTTTATATATTGTATATAATACATATTTTTATCTATCAAAAAAATTTATTTCATATTTAAAAACCATCAAAGTTCTAGGTATTTTCAAAGAGTATAAGTTAGAAGTTTTTTTTTTGCTTAGATTTTCAAATTCAATGTGTAATAGCCGGGAGCCGATCATTTCTAACCCGCTATCATTTCTAACCTGATCATTTCTAACCTAATCGTTTCTAACGCGATCATTTCTAACCCGATCACTTCTAACCCGATCGTTTCTAACGCGATCATTTCTAACCCGATCATTTCTAACCCGATCCTTTCTAACCCGACCACTTCTAACACGATCGTTTCTAACTCGATCACTTCAAACCCGATCATTTCTAACCCGATCACTTCTAACTTGATCACTTCTAACTCGATCACTTCTAACCCAATCACTTCTAACCCGATCATTTCTAACCCGATCATTTCTAACCCGATCATTTCTAACCCGATTTAACCCAATCATTTCTAACCCGATAATTTCTAACCCGATCATTTCTAACCCGATAATTTCTAACCCGATCATTTCTAACCCGATCGTTTCTAACCCATTCTATTTGTTTATTTTATTTTTATTTTTTAATCTGGATTTTATGCAAAAACAAACTAGTCTTAATAAAGTTATTAAAATATTTTTTTCTAATTTTTATTTACTTTAGTTTCTTTAAAACATAATGATTTTAATGTGCTATTAGTATAAATTTTAATTTTAGCATTAACTTAACATAAGTTTAATCTACTTTTGTTACCTCATTTTTTGATATTTCATACTACACATAAATTCAATTTTTTTTCATTATTTCATATTTTTTGTTCTTTCAACCTACTTTAACAGACGTTTTTCGTTAATCATATACAATTCACTAAATCGTTTACTTTACAGTATTTTAAACAATTCTTTGTAGAATTTTAAAGTAAGCAGATATAACTATATTTAAGTTGGACCTTATATTAATTCACGTGACTAAATAATTTTAACATAAGTTAATTTTAAAAAGTAAACCTTTACAATTGTAATATTCAGATACAAAAACCTTTATATTACAATCTAAAACTACATTGTAAGTCTTTTGTAAATGTTGTATTATTGCTGACTAATGTATTAACGTTTTATAGTAGGTTAGTTTTAAGTTTCATTTTAATAACTTTTACAAGTTGTTATACAACTTGCATAGGCTTAATAAGATAATGGAACTCAAACAAACACTAAGAGAAATTAAATACTTTTGTTATATTAAGTGAAAAAGCATGATTTTTAGGTATAAACAGATATAAACATTAAACAGATATTAAAACAGCTATGTCATATAACAAACCGGAAAAGTATGTTACGTCGAGTGACCGTCTTGATTTCACATAAATAATAAATTCCTACTTAGCCCTAGAGCAAAAAAAGTTAGTAATAATTGAACAGACATGTTTATTTGTAAAACAAGTCCGAGGTTAATCAAATCTCGCCCAGGTAATCTTTTTTAATACCTTCACTTAAGTCTATATAATATACAAAATGTTTTAACTAACGACTTAAGTTACTTTAGTTGACAAAAAATTATTTAACATTACTTTATTAGGAACAGTTGAAATAACGTAAGTAAAAACGAAATAAGTACTGAACAAACATTTTGAAATAGAATAGTAAATTAATTAAAGTTAAATTAAGTATAAATATATTGAATAAGGTTATATTTAAGTAAATTAATATGTCTGAATTGGAAATAAAAAGTATCATTGAAAACTGCAAAGTTAGTAAAGCAACAAAGGAAAGTTTGCTACAACTAGGAAGAAAAAATGATGCCAAATTTCAGTCAATGAAAAAAGAAATCCATAACTTGAAAAGTCAGTATGAAACTAAAATCAAGGAACTTGAAATCAGTATCCAGAATACACAAAAAACTCATGAGTAGGTCTACAAGAAACAAACTACAGAAAAGTCTCTTGATCACAAAATCAGTTCACTAAATAAAAGTTTTATGAAATTTAAAACAGAGTTCTGCAAAAAGTTTGATAATTTTGAAAAGAAACTTTCAATGTATGCAGAAGCATCAACAAACTCCTTTCAAAAACAACCAGACTTTATCAGTAACATTGACAGTAAATTGTCACTAGTAACACATCAAATAAATGCTGAAACTGAAAAGAAATTGAAAGAAAAAAAAACTTTAAATGTCATAGTATTTACTATTCCCGAAAACATTAGCAATACATCAGTTTATACGGTAGAAAATGCAAAAAATGACCTCAATAAAATACAAAGTTCTCTAGGTTCCAACAAGATAGCTGAAACTGAATTAAATACATTATACCGTATTGGTAAATACAGCTGCAATAAAACGAGACCAATAATTTTGAAGCTACTGACAAAATCTAGCAGAAAACGATTATTGAGTCTAAGAAACTTTAAAATATAGCATCTGGGAAAACAAATTAGTATCTACATTAATATTGATCGAACAAAATCAGAGATGGAACATTTTAGAAAATTGAGATTTGAACTAAAACAAAAACAAGCAGAAGCTGAAAGTAAAAACTTGAACATAAGATACGTTATAAAACAAAACAAAATAGTTGAAAGTACTCAACTGCCCTTTCGATTTAACGCCAAGGATCTCTGGGCCTAAAAAGTCAAGCTTCAACACTGACATGCACCTTAAATCATCTAGTTTAATCTTTAATGGATCTAATACTAAGGCCTCAGGCACTGATTTTTCTAATAGTTTAACCTCTAGTAGAGATTTATTTTTAAATGTTTCATATACTAATATAAGATCTATTTTAAACAAGATAAGCTTCATTGAATGTTATATGTCTACACAAAATTTAGATTTATTTGTTTTAACTGAAACATGGTTAAATTCAAATGTTATTGATTCAAATTTTTGTCCTCTTGGGTATAATATAATCCGTAATGACAGAATAGGCAGGGGAGGAGGCGTTGCTGTTATATTTAAAAACTTTTTAAAATTAATTGAAGTAAAAACTAATTTTGTTTCATCTGATGGTTTTGAATTTTTATGTTTTGATTTGATTCTTAAAGGACTCAAATTGAGATTTTTATGTGTCTACATCCCTCCAAGTTCCTTTAAATCTCTAGCTGTTGTTTCAAACATGATTGACTTAATCAGAAACCTTATTCCAAAACAGTCTCCTTTTTACATCTTAGGTGACTTTAATTTACCAAATATAGACTAGAATATCCCAAGCACAACCTACAATGACTGTCACAAATGTTTTATAAAATTTTGTTTAGATAATCTCCTTACACAACTTATTGACTCACCTACCCATAAGAACGGTAATATCCTCGATTTACTGCTTTGTAATTATATGGCATTAGATAGAGTTAAGTTTCATTTGGTTGATTCACCTTTAACAAATATAAATGATCACAATGTTATTTTGTTTGGGATAAGTGTTCACAAAAGTAAAAAACCATCTCCTAAATCACTCTATCCAGATTTTCGTAGAGCAAATTTTGAGAATATTAATAAATTTTTATCAGAAATAAATTGGAAAGTTCTTTTTAACAACTCAAAAAATCTACAAATGTTTTATTATAAATTTATCAAAACAATAAAGTTTTCAATCAAACAATTTGTGCCTTTGATTAAACAAGACAGAAAAATGAAAACATATCCTTCTGATTTAAAAAAGCTGTTAAGAGAAAAACTAAAACTCTACAAACAATGTAAGTTAGATAAGCAGATGATACAAAAATACAATGTATCAAAAAAAATATGAAAAATCAGTGAAAGTGTTCAACATAGAACATGAAAAACGTTTTTGCCAAAACACAAACTCAAGAAAATTCTACAGCTATGTAAAATCAAAGCTCAAGTTAACACCTTCTTTACCTGTATTAATTAATGAAAATAATTTTCCAATAATATCAAAACTTGATAAAGCCTCTTTTTTTAACAGATCCTTTCAAAAGGTATTTATTAAAGATTGTGATGACAAAAGTTTTAAACTTGTTAGCAAAAAGTGTTTGGAAATGAAAAACTTCTTCATAAGCAATGATGAAATAATTAAGTCTGTTAATCATTTAAAAGATAAAATAATCAGAACGCCTGAAAACATTCCTTCATATTTTATTAAACGTACTATTTATTCCCTAATTCCTCCAATTTCACTAATTTTTAATTGTTCACTAGCTACATCCTCTGTACCAAACCAGTTGAAAGTCTCATATGTCAAACCAGTGCACAAAAATGGTAGTAAGTACAACCCTTTAAACTACAGACCCATTTCTTTGACAAGCAGTTTTTGTAGAATTTTCGAACATATAATTTCTCTAAAAATACTTGATCACTTTTTTTTAAATAAGCTAATTTCACATAAACAGTTTGGTTTTCTACCTAATCGATCATCTAGTTATCAACTGTTGAATTGCTTACTTTCATGGTTGGTTTCATTTCTAAGCAATAAGTCAACTAAAGTTATTTACACAGACATTCAAAAGGCTTTTGACTCTGTATCCCATTTTAAACTAATAAAGACTTTAACTCAATACAAAATTCATAAAAGTTTACTTAGCTGGTTCAAAAAGTTTCTTGATAACAGAACCCAAAAAGTAGTTATTGGTAACACTTTTTCAGAGTCTTTACCTGTTTTCAGTGGAGTGCCTCAAGAAGGGGTTATTTGCCCACTTTTATTTATAATTTATATCAATGATATAGCTTTAGAAGTAGATGTTGATATCAAAATAAATCTCTTTGCAGACGATACAAAAATTTTTAGCCATTCTAACACAATTCTACAAAAATCTTTGGATAAAATTTATCATTGGCTAAAAGAAAGAAAACTAGTTTTAAATCCTAGTAAATGTCAGGTTCTAAACATTCAAAAAAATACATCTAGTATCACTTCTGAATTTAGAATAAACAACATAAGGTTACCTTTAACTAAAGTGTTTAAAGATCTGGGAATTTTTATGGCTGAAAACCTAAAATAGAACTAACATATCAATTACGTTTATCAAATTGCATCAACTATTTCTTTTCAAGTTTTAAAGAGTTTTAAATCTACAGATATAAACATTCTAAAAAAAAATTATCTCGTTTACATTCGTCCTAAGTTAGAATACAACACACCAATTTGGTCTCCGTACTTGAAGAAAGATATTAACCATCTTGAATCCATTCAAAGAAAATATACAAGAATAGTCTTCAACCGTTGCAACATCTCATACACATCTTATTTTGATAGACTCTCAAAACTTGGTATTAAGTCTTTAGAGTATAGAAGGATTGAGTTTGACTTAATTACTTTTTTCAAACTAATTGATAGTGAAACTACAATTAATTTACAGTCTATTTTTGAACCTCATAAATGTACTTATTTACTGAGAGGTAACAACAGAAAATTTACATGCATACATAATTTCAATAATAATGTTTGGCATAATACTTTTTTTTATCGTTCAGTTGAATTATGGAACAAGCTTCCAAACGAATTAGTTTCTTGTAAAAAAGTTGAGCATTTTCGGTTAAGGTTAAAAAAGTTTGATTTAAATAATTATTTTGTCAGCAAAGTTCATAAGTTTTTTTTTTTTGTTATTTCATCATTAACCACTGGTTGTATTTGTCTAATTTGGTTTAACCTATAGCTTTACTTTATTAGCGGCGCCTTTCCTCTGTGTATAACAAAACCTGTTCCCTAATACATAGTTAATTGGCCTGTTAAAGTGCTTGGGGCCTTGGGTTCTTAAGTTTTGTTTATAGTCAGTGTTCTCAACATTTATCAGCTACTACGAAAGTCCAACAAACGCTGAGTTATCTGAGTATTAAAGATTTGAAAGTAAATGTGAAGCAGGCTCTCCTAACAAAAGTGAAACACGTTGTTCAGATAAAAGCAGTTCTAGTTATACGAATAAAAGTGAAACAAGTTGTATGGATAAAAGTTAAACCAGTTACTCAAATGAAGGCTGAACCAGTTGTTGAAATAATGTGAAGCCAGTTGTTCGAATGAAAGTGAAACCAGTTTTGGAGTGAAACCATTTGTTCGGGTCAAGTTGAAGTAGGATATTGTTGTTCTCTTTCCGGAAGCACCGGAATTATAAATTTTGTGTTATAATTTTTGTGTTTTTATGTTAATTTTTAAACTTTAAACAGTTAAACTCAGTTTTTTTCATTTTTAATGTACAATTTTGGTTTATTTTTGTCTTTTTGTTGTATGTCTTTCTGTATAAGTGGCCTAGGTTTTGATGCCTGGGTCCTTCGTATGACAATAAACTTACAATAATAAGAATAATAACTAGGAGCAGAAGTTTATAAAAAACTCCATCAAGTTCTTTTTTTTCCTTTAATAAACTATTTTTTCAAACGATTATCACACGCAACATATTTACTTTTTATTCATTACTGTAAATCCAGCTTGAAGTCTATTGACTTTTAACTTGGTCTTTTTTTGCACCTCTAATATAAACTTAAACTTATATTAGAGTTTCACAATACAAACAATTTTTATTGTTTTATTACAAGTTTTTAAGTTATATAAATAAATCAAATAACTTAAACTTATATTTCATATTTAATTATCGCTAATAGTCTAATTTTTTTGTGTTTTTCTGAAACCTGTGAAATAATAACTTTTAAAAGATTACAAGAAATTTCTTAAAGTAGTTTCTACTATTTATCGTGAGAAACTATTTTTGCAATTTTAAATTTTGAAAACTTTTTAATTTTCATGATAAATGTAAATTAATTTTGCTCTATTTATATACATCATATTTTGAAATAAAAAAAAGCAAAATAATAAGTTTTCGACACTTAACTTTTATAGTTAAGTTTATTATATAATATATCTTATTCAATCTTTAAATATAATTTACCATTGG
This sequence comes from Thalia democratica, assembly GCF_965202585.1. Classification (NCBI taxonomy): domain Eukaryota; kingdom Metazoa; phylum Chordata; class Thaliacea; order Salpida; family Salpidae; genus Thalia; species Thalia democratica. Next base: position 43,451,650 of record NC_139166.1, on the reverse strand, counting down.
CTAAAAGAAAGAAAATGAATTAAACTTTTAGTAAGTGACAGATTCTTGATATTAAAAAAATGTCTACCTCTACCTTTGACTTATTAAACAGTATACACTTTCGTTTTAAGAACTTAGAAATTAATAATGATAATTTTAAATGTAACCACCACATTAATTACGATTACTGAATTTTATTAACTGTAATATTTTTAGTTTCATATATACTGATATTAATATTGTTAAAAAGTTTTATTTCATATAAACTTGCCCTAAATTTGAGTGCAACTTGCCAATCTGGTCTCCTTACTTGAAAAACATATATTAACCAAATAAAATCTTTTCAAAGAGAAGTACGGGGTAGTCTTTAACGACTGCAACACTCATTATATTTCTTTTATTGACGACTACCAAAACTTAATATTTAATCTTTAGAGTTTAAAAGACTTATACTTTTCCTAATGCTTTTAAAAACTAGTTGTCTACAATTTATTTACAATCAATTTATTTACAACCTTATTAAAATAATTAACTACCACGATAATAAATCGAAAAATTCATGCAGTCATAGCTATTTTTCAGTTTAAATGAGAAATTAGCTTTCAAAAAAAAACAAATTTTTGCAAAAAAATTGAACATCTTTGATTTAAGTTTACTTGATTAAGATAAAATACTTTATAGTAGAAACTATCAGTAATTTAACAAGTTTTTAAATTTATAAACTATTGATTTTAATGTAGAATTTGGTTCATTCTATAGTTTTATTTTATTAGCAGCGCCTTTCCTCTAGAAATAATAAGCCGTTTTTCAACATTTTCAATAGATATTTGTTTGACCTGTGTTATTAATGTGTTTTAGACTTTAAATTTAGTTGTTAGTCAAGGTACTAAAATGTTTGATATTTTTGTCTGTACCTTAATTCCAATAATGTTTATTTTAATTGTATCGATTATGCTTTGGCAAAGCAACAAAAATAATTGATAACAAACAATGAAATACCAAACGGTTGCACAAATGTACAGAACCTAACTCTAAAAGTCAGGATGTGTATATCCGGCTGATTTTTGAAAAAGAAAAAGTTTAATTCATGAACTTGTGTAGTTTGTTTGAATTCTGACATTCTAGTACTTTCTAAATGAATTTTACAAAAATAACCATGAACCTTATTTTAACGAAGAAGTGCGCAATTCAGACTATTTTGCTGATTGCTGCACTAAAATCATTGAAATAATTTAATAAATCGTCTCAATATGTGTTGCTGAATTTTTAAGAGAAGGTCTTCTATTGAAAAGAAATCGGAAGTTAATTATAACTTGAAAGATTGTGCAGCTGTGTTTGGTTTTATTGGAACTCACTTATCGATGAAAGAACTGATATTAAACTGGCTTATTAGGGAGTTAAAACTAAATTTGTTAAAACTCTTCTCTTTCAAATCATATGTAAGACAATTAGTATTATACTAAAGTGTTGATTTCTTTTGCCGTTAACCTATAAATATTAGATATAACTGTAGTTTTTGATTTTAAATATATAAATTTTCGTCTCTTTGTTAAGTGTCATTCAGTTTAAGTAGCCCAGATTTGATGCCTGGGTCTAGCATAGGATATCAAATTTTCAATAGCAATAAACATCAAAAACCAAATTTTAACAAAAGCTATAAGAAAATTAAGTTTTATTTTAAACAAAACAAACTAAATTCCATTAAATAAGCAACTTTGTTGAGATTATTTTGTTTTTAAAACAAACCTTTATTTTAGAACAATAATAAACAAACATATTAATACAGATCGGGTTAATAATTGTCGGATTAGATATGCTCGAGTAAGAAATGATTGGGTTATATCGGGTTAGAAATGATCGGGCTAGAAGTGATCTTGTTAGAAATGATCGGGTTATAAGTGATCGGGTTAGAAATGATCGGATTGGAAGTGATCGGGTTAGAAGTTATCGGGTTAGAAGTGATCGGGTTAGAAATGATAGCGAGTTAGAAATGATAGTAAACTGTAAAAGCCACCTTACTCTTATGATACGAAAGTTAGTAAAAAAATAAATCCTAGAAAAATTTGAAAGTTAGATTTTTTGAGAAAACAGTAATAGTCTGGTTTAAAAAGACAATGAATCTTTTAACATTATCTAATTAGTGTACCATGTTAAATTTTGTTTGTTGTTCACTACTGCAAGTATATTTATAATAATTTTAGTTCCGAAAAATAGTTGTAGTTACAACAGCTGTCGTTAAACCTGATTGTCGTAAATAGCGTATTGAATGAATATTGAAATAAGTATCAAGGATTTTTCCAAGTATTTTTTTTTAACTTTATAAAAACTGAAGCAACTTTATAAACAAAACTAAATTAGTTTAAACATTTCTATTTAAGCTATCTAAACTTAATTTTTTCAGCATTTAATAAAGTTAACTTTTCAGTTTATTCTTGAATGTAATAAAGTGCGAGAGCTGCAAAGTTGAGAAAGTAAAAATTAATTGACCACTTTGCGATGCTAGGGTATTTTATTGATTTAACAATTAAATTTGATTTGTAAGTTTATATAAAATTAGTTTTTTACAAACTATTCATTTTTTCGTTAAAACTGTTCATTTTAGTATAGTATATAATATTACATTAACTGCTAATCTAATTTCTGAAACTAATTTTAGTTAGTAGTGCACACTGTTCGTTAAGCACATTCTTAACAGTAGTTTATAAACTAAGAGGACAAAACTGTAAACATTTTTATTCGAGTATTAACTCAGAGGACAAGACTAATAATTTCATATGAGAGATCGGAAATGTAGCATTAAGTTCTGACTAAAAGTAGGCTAAATTGTCATCATCAAAAAAAATCTGACTTATACGTTTTCTACAAACTAAATAAACTAAAACAAAAAATTTCTAAACAATTATAATGAGTAAACTTGTTAAAAAGCAACCATTAGATCATTAATAGTTCAGGATAAAATTATTTTTTTTTAACCATGTCCCTTCACGAATATATATTAAAAATCACTAGCTCTAACTTAGTTAAAAATGCTGTATACAACTATATTAAGTAAATAGGTTATGATAATAAAGTTATTCTTCAGTGTCTTAAAACTTACATCTAAGAAATAACTATTCAAAATATAAATTTAAGTGTTGGTTAATATGAGATCCTAGTGAAACAAGTTCTCTGGAATATACAATAAAAACAAACTATACAGTACTTCTTTTATTATACCGACATATGTTTTTCGAGTATTAACGGATTAACACACTTCAACTGGTTTATGAATGAAAGAAGTACTGTATAATTTGTTTTTATTATATATTCCAGTGAACTTGTTTCATTAGGATCTTTTATTAACAAGCACTTAAATGTATGTTTTGAATAGTTATTTCCTAGATGTAAATTTTTTTGTTTTAAATGTACTAAATGTTTTAATATAAATTAAAATAAGAACTATTATAAAAATATAATAAACTGAAGCCTTACTTGTGAAAATGTATTAATCATTTTTTTATATTAAAACATTTAGTTTAATCAGTATCAATTTATATTTATATTTAAATTTACATCAGAACATTATTTTACACGAGTTGATAAAACAACTCTAGACATGTAAAAAAGTAATTTTCTAAATTTTTTAAAAAAATGCTGTTTAAAAGCTAAAATATCTTTAAAATATTTAGTCGAGAGCAGTTAACTTTTCTATAAAGTCAAACTTAAAAACACATCTCAGAAAAACACACTCGCTTATAAGTTTTGTATAAAAATTTAATCAATACACTTTTTACTTGATAATATTTTTTTTTTTAATTTCCTAACAACTACATTATTCTATTCAGTTTTATCCTCACTGCTTTTATTTTTATCTGTTTCTAGTTCCATCAAGTTATCTATGCCATCTGTTTCTTGTGACACTAGAATCTGTGTATCATATATATATAAATTATGCACTTTTAAAATAAGCACAATTAGTTAAAAACTTCAGGGTTCGTGCGACAATTTTTTTTTTATTTAGCCTGACTAAGGCCAATTTAGCCTGACATTTTTTCAACGTAAGGAAAATTCCCTTTAGAAGTTAATTTAGGTATTTGAGGGTCTTGATTAGTACTATTGTAGTCTCCGGCTTCAACCAGCTTTATCTCAAAAATATTTTGAGCTTTAAAAATCTGCAAAAAGCAACTCATAGCTTAGTTACAACTTAATAAAATAAGACTAAATTGTGAAAAAGGTGATTTACTTACACTTAAATTAAAAAAAAAAACCTTTAATGTTTTGTTTTATGTAAAGAAAAGTGAATTGTACCTAAAATCTATACTCCTACAAAACTTGGTACTTATATATTAAAGCCAAGTTTTAGTGTTGTGAATATCTTTAATAATTTTAAACAAATAGTAAAATATATGAATAAACTGCTAAGAGTTTTAATCTAAAAGGTATTTGGTATAAAGCCTTTAAATTAGAAATTAGAACAGTGCAACCCACTAAGCTCTGAAAAACATAGCTGATGTAAACAGATCAAACAAACAGCATAACTAAGTTGTTGAACTAAACTGTAATGTTAAAACTGTATTTTTTTTATGAATTTTCTTAACTATGACGTGTATAATCTACTCAAAACAAAATAAGAAAGATTCTGATAAATTTTTTAGAGATTCAACAAAAGGTTTTAAGCATTTATTTTTACAAATACTGACTGATTTTGTCTTTAATAACTAAATCTTTATTTAGAAATAAATTCACATCTCAATTTGATCTTAAAAAGTTTTCTCAATTTTTTGTAATCAAACATTTTCTAGCATTTGAACTGAGAAAAACTGAGATTCTCAAATTTTTAAATAAAAAAACTGATTTAGCCGGACAATTTTCAAATTAAAAAAAAAACTGATTTAGCCTGACGCGCACGAACCCTGAAAACTATTAAATATTAAAAAAGTTTTATTTAAAAAATACTTAATCAGAAAAAAGTTAGCTAAAACTATACATACTGAAAAAATCGAATTTGTTTAAACATAATTGAAGTGAACATATATTTTTGATTTTTTTAATACGAAATAATACAATTTAATAAAAGCTTTTATGGCTTTTTTGAAGCTAGTTTTTTAATTGAGTAAAAAGAGTATTTATGAATTTCAAAATTTATTTATTTAAACAAATTTTGTCAGTTATGTAATTTATGATGTTAAATTAAAACAAACTTAAGCATTTTCTATAGCTAAAGCTATACATATTTAAATTAAACTAATCAAATTATCTTTTTGACCACAATTTTAATTTATTAAGTTATAAAATTTTAAAATATAGTGTTAGCCTTTTAGTTCTTTTAACATTCACTTTAAATAAGATACTTTTTAAATTATTTTTTTAGTTATTAGTAATGCTCGATTGATTTATAAAAAAGATTTTTTATGGTATAGACTTTGTTTAGTAGAGAAAAGTATAAATAAATATATTGTCAATTATAAACTAACCTCAAGACAATTTTCTGCTTCTTTAACAACTTGATAACATCCTTCACTGCAACTTTTCTCCCAGTTTATCAAATTATCAATAATAAGATGGACATTTTGCTGCCTCATTAGCTCACGTCCAGCCTTTTCAGTACACAACTGTTGAATTGAAACTTTATATCACAATTCTATTTTATAAAATATATTAGACTTTAATATGATATGAATTTATAATAACTATACTTCATTGTGAAAAATAACAAACTTACGATCGAGTTTGAATTTTGAACAACCAATGAATGTCTTCAAGATAAATGGAGAGTTTAATGCAAAAGGATAGTTGATAAAAAATTTACAAGCATTATTACTTAGCAGATAAATTGAAAACAATATTTAGTTAGTTAGCTAAGTTTCTAAAAATAATAAACTCTGAATTGTTTTTTAAGCATTGAGAATTGTAAACCAAATTTTAACGTTATAAACAATAATAATTTTATCTCTTCCAGGTAAAGCTTTTGAACGTACGAGAACGAAAATATTTGTAGTCCACAGAAAATAAGATGTAAAACTAAATCTATAAGGTTTTTCACGTTTGTTGTATTAATTTATTATTAATAGAAGTTAACAAACAATTAAATCTGAATATAGTATTATGTCAAACAATTTTTTTTTTTGAAAAATAAAACATTAAATATCAGAATTTAAGGTTTTAAATTTTCTAAAATGTTTTATCAAAAAAAAAGCTTTTGATGTAGTTTAAATAAATGTTTTTATACTTATGTTGCGTGAATATTTTCTCTGAAAACGTTTTAGAATAACAAAAATAATATTATTATTATATTATTTATTGTGCAATGTTGGACTCAGGCATAAAAACCTGAGCCACTTAGATAGGACAGACGAGAAAAAAAAACCTCATGTTCAAAAAGTTAGAAAAAGTTAATATAATAAACATTAACAAAATAAATATTAATTTTAAAAAAAGTAAAGCTACTTTAATAAAAGTTTTAGCAGCTACTGTCAGGGTGGCCACTAGTTCTTAAGAAAAAAAAATCAGATTTTAGAAAGTACACGTTTTTGGGTTTATTTGAAGTTTAAAGTTAAGTTTAAGGTAAAAAACTTTGTTAGTAGTACAGCAACATTGAAAAGAATGTGTTTAGCTACTTTAAATGTGTTTTTTAATCAAAAAGTTTTGATGATGACAAAAAATTGTTATCTTTAAGATAGATCTTTTGTGTCATATCTAAATTTTACTACTTAACATGTAAAAATTGTTTTAAATTTCAGGTTTTATTCAATTTTTTTCAAATTCAGGTTTTTCCGAGATTTTAGCCTAAATTGTTAAACTCCAGGTTTTTCTAGGATTCTAGGTTTAGTGGTAACCCTGTACTGTATATTTTTTTATTTAGGCTTTGTTATTTAAAATTGTAGCTAAATGCAAGAATATAACTATTTAGTATATCAAGAGAAGATCAATTATTCCAACATACTTTTCATCTAATATAAAAATAAATATTGGGAATATTGGTACTATTGTAATTCTATTGGCACTTTCGCAGTCGAAAATGGCTTTCTTTCTTTCTTTTCCCTCAAAATTACTTTAAATTTTGAGCTACGCTCGAAAGCGGGAGAGATGGTTGGTTAGTTGCTGAGCTCTTTAGTCGCTTACGTTTTGAGTTATTGTAGCTTGGCACTAACGGCCAATTTGTTTATAAAGAATGATGTTTTTCACTTTGGGTTTTGAGCCAAAGTAGTTTATTTGGTGTTTCTTTTAGCAGTTTGTTGTATTTTGTTTTGTCTTACTTTTATTTGTAAATTTTGTTTCTGAGACTCGATTTCTATATAAGTAGTTTAGGAATTCTAACAATCTTACTACTTAAATAGGCTAAGTTTATTTAATTTAATGATAGTATAAGTTAAAGTTGCGTTTGATAAATCGACTTAGCTAAGTTATTTAAACATTAGCTTAAGTAACCGTCACCGATATTGTTATAAGCGCGTTAAGTCAGTTAATTGCCAGGTCCGCGTAAACATAAGTAACAACCTTGGTTGACCGGTTCACTACAACTATAAATAGTTTTTATGTTTTTAACTAACCATTGTTACACACTCAACTAAAATTTTTCTTATATCAGGGTCTGATTCACGTTTTTTGTCCTCATCTAAATACTGCAAGTCGATAGGAAGTTTTTCCATTTCCTCATCAGAGAACTCATCACTGCCAGCTAGCGGAAGTAACAAATGAGTGATAAGTCCGACACCACCATCACTCTCATCTGCTAGCAGCCATTTGTGCGCATCGTTACCTGCGTGCGAGTTCATAGAATAACTATACAGATGTAGTAAAAGGTTTTAAAAACAAAATTCCTAGCTACTTTTTTCTTCACTTGAGTCAAAAAAAAACAACTGACAACACATTTATTTATTTCTATAAGTTAGTATGTAAACACAAGCGTTTATTGTACTCTTAGATTACTATTGTTTGAATCTTATGCTCAATCTCACTTTAATACCTGTTGACATAAGAGATAAAATTTCTAATGATTTGGAAAACAATCAAAAACTTAAATGACAAAGTAAGTGATAGTATAAACAATTTAGGCTTTAGCTTACATACAGAGAAATTTACAATAAACTAAATATTGTGGTTTGAATTTGATATAATTAATTACAAAATATTTTCTTAAAACTAAGTTATATTTAATAATTTTGTTTTTTTATTTAGTTCAAAATGAGTTAACCAGTAAAAGTTGATGAATTTTATTTATTGCTTGTGTTTAGTACAAAAGTTAGAACTAGTTCTATAAAGATTTTTTTTTAAATATACTACACATTAATGATTTATTTTCTAACAAAATTACCGTAATGAAAGCAGGAGTTTTTAAGAAGCATAGCAACACCTCCCCTTCTCATTTGATCATATTCAGGACTGAGAAACACCACTAACTTTTTCAAGTAAGATTTGTTTTGGTCCAGAATCATTTTTCGAGCTGTTAAAAATTACGTACGGTAAAGAGTATATAAAATTTTGTTGCTTTTTTTTATTGAAGTAAAACCTATATGGTATATTTCTTAAGTAAAATAAAGTATTAGTTCTTAAACTTTTAAAAGTGTTAGTTTAAATTTTTATAATATGAACAATATATAATAGTTGTTTTTAAACTAATTCAAATTGCTTTACAAATCTAAAGCTTTTGAAAGCAGTAAAACCTTTTGAAAGTTGCAACAGGTTTGAAATAAAAGCAGCAAGGTAGTTGAGAGTACACTTGTGTACATTGTAATCTGCAGTACAAAAAGCATTCAGTAGCTTTTGAAAACATTCTTCATCAAAATCAAGCATATCTGAAAAAACTGAAGCTGCAGCACCTGTAAAAGTATAACATTTTGTAAGAAACAATTCCTGAAAATTTGAGGTAAACTTGTATAAAATTGTATAAAGATATATATTTATAGTACTTTAATTTTCAATTCCGAGAAAATCAGTCTTTGTTTTTTTCGGACATATATTTAAAAACTTTTCACAAAACGGATTATATCTTAAAAAAATGTGAAAATATTCTTATGACCAAATAAAGACCAATTTTTAAGCTAAATTATTTCACAATTAGTTTTCACTTTGTTGTTTTTATGGTTACATGACTATTCAATTTCTGACAATTTAAATTATTAGAAAATATTCTTAAGGGCCACACCTCAAAAATTACCTAAACTTTTAAAAAAAATTAAACAATCATGTAAGTCTAATTAATAAAATTAAAATAGTTTGAAAAATGTTTATCAAAAGATATAACAAAAAAAAAATAAAAGTTATTAGAATTTTAATTGTCAGATGTCATGCACCATTTTTTTCCCCGATATATTACTTATTTAACATTTCTGTTTAAATTTGATTATTGATTTCCAAGTATCTCTTATTTCTGTCTATTAAAGAAAGTCTATGTAGTGAGTTTATTTTTCATAAGTAAGTTTGTATCCAACACTCTTTAATTATTTTCTGTTTGTTGAGAAAATAACTAGATATTGTAGAATTTTTAATATTTAACATTTTTGTTTGTATCTACTGTTTTTCTAGTGTGTATGTTTATGTTGATTCAGTTTATATCGTAGAGCTACTTTAACCTAGTTTGCCTTACTTCGTCTTTTTATTTTATTAAGTAAGTTTCACAAAAATAAAACATTTATTATGGAATGGTAGAAGCGAAAGTGAAAAACATCGATTTCTCTAATTTGTCCTATTTTTTCATTGAGCAAAAAATACCTTTTTAAACTTATAATATACAATACAACAAAAACAATTTTACTACAGTTTTCATAAACATATTTAAAATAAAGAAATATGCTAGAAAGCACGGTATATACCTGGTTGTCTCGTCATGTTGCACAGCAGCATGCAAGCCTTGTCACAGTTTATACACTCCTTGTCCAGCACATGATTGACTATGATAGGCACTAATTCGTATTTTTTTATCATTCTAGTCGCAAATGTGTCACTTTTTGCAACACAGTTCACCAAAACTGTATATGCTTTGCCTGATTAAAAAATATTATATAAGTTATTAACTACTTGCTGTATATAAGTGAAACATTTTTTTTTAATAAAAACGTCATGGTTATTTAAGAAACTTTTTTTCATTTACAGATAATCAAAAAAAATATTTATCAGCTGTTACATAACATATAAAATGAAATTTGAAAATAAATTTAGTCTTACTATGTATACAATTACATAAAATTATTAATTGTCTACAAAGTTTCACCTGAATTTTGGACTAAATTTCTGAACTAAGAACATAGTCAACCGTCTAGTATAAAACAATTTGGTTTGTCATTAAAATTATAATTATTTTTACTTTATTTTCACAAGACTATATGTTTATACAAATTTATGCTGCAACACTTAAGTATTTAAAAATTTTATTAAGAAGTATTTCATAAAATAACAAAAAAAACTAATGCTAAGTAATTAGCTTTAAGTTATCTAATAGTTCTAATACTTTCACCACTAATAACAAAACAACTCTACAGAACTTTGAAAAAACAAAAAGATCTTGCTTAAGTTTATATGTGAAATATATCGTTCTGAGAAAGAAAGACTTATTGCTTTTTAAACAGATTAAAATTATAAACCTGTTCGAGATTTACAAAAAATATAAATGAAGTGCAACAGTAACAAAAATTTTCAAGATGTTTCATTTCTAAGAGGCAGAACTTATAAAACAAAGATTACAGTTCTTTAAAATCACGCAATAAAATAAAAAAAAACTTATGAAGGCAAATCTAAACTATTGTTACCTGAAGATACTTCTAAAAACATTCCCTTAAGTAAAGATCCTTATAAACAGTAATGAATGTTGGCTAGATTAAAAATTAGCTTACATGAAATATCTTAAGTAATTAAATCTATGCAGATTTAGATTCGAAACTGTGTAACTATATTTAACATTATTTATCAATTACTTAGAACAACAAAACTTTCTTTAAATTTTCAATTAAACTTCTTTTTATTTTTTACTATTGAGTTATTTTAGTCATAAAAAAATTTTACACAAGTTCTCACAAAAACTACTTCAGTTTCTCTTACTAAGAACTTAACTTACTAGCAACCATACCAAAACTATTTCAACCATTTAACCTGCAACAACGTCGTAGCTATCCTTCAAAGACCTAACAACAGAATCGATTATTCTTTCGTCATTTTCAGCAGTCACTAGTTTGAATCCGTCATTTGAAGCAGTGAGTTCAGCGACAACATTGACTGCATTCAAACGCATCATGTCGTTCTGATCTTGGTGCATAAAGTTAACGAGCTCGCTGATTTCGTTTGCCGACATTTTACGTTTAAAATATTAGCTGCGAGTAAATACAAATTGAAATTAACTTTTTATGAAAAAAAAAGGATAATTTAAAAAATAACTAAACAAAGTTTCTTGTGTCCAAAAACTATCTAAAAGCTTTTCGCGCTGTAATAAAGTAAAAAAAAAGTTTTCTAGCTGTAAAAACTTAACTGTAAAACGTTTTACCATGTTTTTAAATTTGACCAAAAAAAAGCAACCAATGAATCATTTACTAAGACTTACGTTATAAATTTGGAGAAAAATTGTTAAATCAAATAAAAAACAATACGAAATGTAAAAAACTAGACAAACTTTACTCAAACTTGCATGAAACAATTTATGAAGTAAGCGTTTACTCTAATATTGAAGCAAAAAAAAAACAATACGAGTAAATATTCTGTTAAATTTTTACTCGATATGTAAAAACATTAACTTAAGTAAAGCTACTTTACAGGATTGCCATTCTTTAAAGCCAAGCATGAAATTATAAGTTTAAAATATTTAGGCTTAGGTCATGTTATTTAATTCCAAATTAATTATTTTTTCATAAGCTACTAAATGTAGGAGTTTTAGTATCAATCAAACTCAAAATGATCAAGTTATCAAATCAATTGATAAGTAACAAATGAGATCTATCGAAAAAAAAGTTATTAACTTTAAAAGGCATGATAGATAAAACATTTGTTTTAAACTAGTTAACTACTAAGTAAGAAACTAAAATTATTGTTGGTTTACAATATCATAGAGAAGCAAAAACTAGATTATTAAACTCTAATGAATTAATAAAGATAACATAAGTTTTAAGAAAAGGCATGCTATATAAACTAGTTTTAATTAAAAAAGCTAAAAGAGGTTTTGAAAAAAAATCGACAACTCTAATAGATTAGCAACCCTGCAAAACAGAAAAAAAAAACTTAACTATACAACATTCAAACAACATTATAACCAACAAATCAGATGTTCTAATGTAAAATGTTACGAAAATAATTTTAATATTTTAATTAACTAATTTAAAAAATGCACAGTCTCTTAATCTTGATGCATTGCTGAATGTTTGTTTAGCACTGGATTCTTTTTAGGTGGCATGGTAAAGCTGATAGTTGATTTTCTTCCGCCACTTTGATGAGCTGATGCATTAACGTTGACTACCATGTTCTGTCTCTGATTACTGCCATGTATATTTCTGTGCTGGTGGTTGTTCCTATTTGCATTACATCGATTTTTGTGGCTATTGTTTCTGTTTTGTTGCCCACCGCTTGAAGCTCGACCACCATGTCTGTGTGGTTTATTTAAGTTTAACACTAAAGAATTTTTTTAAATATGAATTTAAATATATCTCATTCAAGTAAAAGAAAAAACACAGCAAAAATAACTCTTAAGTTATTAAACATTTTAAGAAAACTTTCAAGCTCATAATAATAAAATTAGCTATAATCTTCAAACTAACGTTTTTAGATTAAATTATTAACTAATAGAAATAATAAAATTAGCACCTATTGCTGCCATTCCTTTCATCGGATTTCACAGGTTTTTCCTGGTCGATGTTAGGATATAACTGGCACCTGACAGGATCAACAAGCCTGCCATGGAACTCAACATGCAAATGCAACGCTTGCAACTCTTGCTTTTCACACATTATTTGCAATATAGACTTTGTATCTGAAACGTAAATTTACTATAAAACTATAGGCAAAAGTAGTCAGGATTTTAACTTAGGCTTTAAAAATAAAATTTGATACACTTATATTATTTATCAGTATTAATTTAAAAGAATCAACTTTTAAAACTGTTTTCAAATATTTCAAACTTTCCTTTTTTTTTTCTTTATAAACGTATTTTAAACATTTTTCAACTGAGATTAGTTTTTGTTTATAACTTTTTTAAAATATTTAATACCATAAAATTTTCCATTCTAGTTTGATAAACAAATAGAAAATACAACTACTCACAAAATAAAAAGTTCAAAAACTATTTAGATATCAATACATATTATACTACTTTATTTACTTGTAACAGCATTGTTTTCTGTTTTAATCATTTTTTGCAGTGGGCTTGATGGGGGTGACTCAGGAGACTCATCTACTCCAATGTGAACAATCGGACTGATAAAAAATTTAAAATTACAAAAGCATAAACTTTGAAAAATGTTGTACTCAGACTTAACTTATTTTTGGCGGTTTTACAGAAATAAGGTTATATTAAATTGTCAAAAGTTAAACAAAAAAAATTTGGTGTTTTTTTTTTCACTATTTGTCTCATTTAACCACTGAAGGTTCACAAGTTTAGCAGAAATTTAAAAAATATATATAATTAAGTAATACATTTTATAATATCAAAAAACATAAGATAAAAAAGAATAAGTATATAACAGTAAACTAACTTACAAAATATTTTATAGAATACATTTTAAAAATGAAACTGAATTAGTAGAGTGTTTTAAATTGGAAAATAGTAATGTATACTAGTTTATGTATCATATTCTATATTAACAATAATAACTTTTTATAAAAAAAATTAAGGATGTTGATTGTATAAGTATCAGTGTTGCCACTTTTTAAGTCAAAAAATTTTCCTGAGTGACTTTAAACTGTGCTGAGTTATTTTGAGTTTTTTCATTCCTCGTAAAAAGTTTATAGACTTTTCAAAACCAATAAATTCAAGCTCTTCAACATAACTGGTTAAAAAAACTAAATACTGAAACTAAATAAGATTTTCAAAAAACCTTAAATTTAATCTGAGTTTTTTATAAAATAGCTCAATTGGCCTGAGTCATCATGAGTTTAAAATAAAAAATTTCAACTACATTAGCATACCGAAATTTTCAAAAATTCAAACTGTCTTGAGTTATCCTGAGCAGAGTTGTCAAAATGATAATAGTTGTTATGCCGGTTGAGCACTGAAGCTTATAAACTTCTGTTTGTTTTAAGTTAATAGTTTCACACTCGAGTAAAGAAAGCAATGCCTTTTGATAAATTTAATCCTGAGTATCCTGAGTGCATGGCAACACTTAATACCCCTACAAGGCTTTTATATCTAAGTGTTTGGTAGAAGCAAAATAACAAAATAATTTAGAGTTTATTTTTACCTAAGCTTTTAAAAATAATTATAGTAACCAAACTAGCCTGAGTCGGTCTGACTCTATGATAAACATGAAAAATAAGCAGTAAAAACCAAAAACTGAAAAAATACTGTTTTTAAGGTTGATTATTTAATATTTAGAAAATCTTATAAAATTAAAGAAAAAGTATACTTTAAAACTACAAACCAGCTTGACATTATGGAAAAAATCCAAACTAGTTTTGCAATGAATACTAGAAACGAACCCGAGTTTAAAGTTTCAAAGTAAGCTAAAAATACAGACATTCAACTTATATTCCCCATATAAATTACAAAAATGTTTATCTTTTTTTAATTTAAAACTACCAAGGCAAAAATTCAACTGCTAAAAATTAAAAGTATAATGTATGATGTCGACGTACTTTTTATATATTTACATTTGACACTAGTTTTTTATATAGAAACAGGTAGTGAAGGGTATAAAAATTGTGAAAAATATATGACAATAATGACAATTAAATATATTAATGATGCCTATCAGTTACAAATAGTAGTACTGTTAACTTTCATTCTACCATTCTAACCTCATAAAATTAACATTAAGATTCACTATAACCACTTATTGAGACTTATCATACTTGGTTTTATAAATTAATTTTCTTTTAAATCAATCTTACAACCTAAGCTGTTACTTCTAACTGACTTTGTCGGGTTTATTTTGATAAAACACAGTAAAATTTTCAGTGTACTCCTAATTAAAGCTCCTAATTAGTCTCATTTAAAGAATAACCGAAAACACTAAATAATGCCTAACAATTTAATATTGTTTTTCAAATTTTTTAAAGTTTATATTCGTTGAAGGAAAAAGGGTTGCCAATGTTTTTTTAGGGTTGCCAATGTTTTTTTGAAAAAATTTCCAGGCTGTTTAAATTTCTTTCAGGTTTTTAAAAGTGCAAGTGTTTTTGACAATTTTTACTATCAAATAAAGTTAAAGTAAAAAAACTGTCTTAAATAGCATAAAAATATTGAAAAAATACTGTAATGCTACTTTAAAAGAATTCCAAAAGATACAAAAAAAATTCATTAACAAAATTACAAAGGTATACCAAGTATTTTCCTATATATAACAACACTTCTTTTAAAATTAAGGGCAGTGAAAAAACCATGTAGTTTTATATTAGCTATAAAATAACTATTGAGATATAAGGGTTCAATAGGTTTCCTACAGAAGCACAAACTCAAATGAAAAAAATACAGTTCGACTAAAAATTCATTTTATCCCTCATTTTCAACCAACTTTTTTTTTACTTTCACAGTAAATCCATTACTAATTGTTTATTCTTTTAACAAAAAAAATTTTCGATCACCTTTTTTTTTATAAGTTTTGTTTTGTAAAATTTATTAAATTTTAACACTAAAAATCTTTTAAACTATATAAGGAATATTTTCTGAATAGATAAAATATATATATTACAAGTAGATAAATTTTTTGTGATATTTTGAATTTCTGAGAGAATTGACAGTAAAAAAATTACAGTCTACCAGAAAAACTTAAAATAACACAATTTATAGTTGTACTTATGGCTTTTATATAAAAGAGAACACTAAGTTTTGTAAATAATTCTTACTCTGCTTTATGTATTTTTAATAATTTCTTTTTATATATTGCATTATTGCTACCAACAAACTAAATACAGACTACTTTTTATCAGATCTTTTTTTCACTCCGGTCTAATTTTCCAGACCCAATATAAATTTTATAACGTCAATACATTAAATAGATGCCATTCAAAAAGGTTGCCACTCTATGAATCAAAAAAAACTGTTCTGATTGACCTGAAACTGTCGTGAGTCATCCTGGGTTTTCAAATGCTTAAAAAAAAATGCCCCACTTATAAAAATTAACAAATATAATTTTTTTCAACAAAATTATTAAAAAGTAACAAAATTTTGCAACTTAATCACATACAGAATCTATAAAAATAACTGTCCTGAGGTTTTTATTAAACCTTAAAACTATCCTCCTGAGTCGGCCTCAGTTCTTAAAAAATATCAAAAAATATTGAGTCTTCCTGAGATTTTTAAAAACTTCAAAATATTCTGAGTGTCCTGAGTGTGTGGCATTCCTGTAGTAGGTACTTTCAATTCTGAAAGTGATTTTTTTAAAAGATCGCTTTAAATTAAAAAAACAACAGATAAATGAAAACATATTTCGGCTAGCCCTTATCAATTCCAAATGTTTTCAAAGAAATAAAAATAAATTGTGAGCAAGCATACAATTAAAATTATGTTATAAATACATATCTAATTACTACCAGAAAAGGTTTTGTATAAAACGACAAACAAATCATCCTCTTTTGCAAATTGTTGAATAACTTGAGTGTTTTAAAAATTATAATAATCACTTTTTCCATTTTCTTAAGCATGTAAATTTTATCAATTAGGTGTTTTAAAATTTTTATTTACAAAAACGTTAATTATGTAAACGACAGTTTGTTTATAAACTTATCTTTATAAGTAATTACAATTTTTTTTTGTTTAAAATAACTTTGAAAATTTTGCTACAGTCAAATTCTAAACTATTGTAACTGATTGTTAATTTTTATCTAGATGGTTGTGATATATATAATAGAAATAAAATTACTAAGTTTTTAATTAATTAATTAATTAATTAAATCAATTTGTTTTAAGAATTGAATATCACATACATAAATATACTATATTACGTAATTTGAAGTATCTGTTTAGCGAATACTTGTTTTACAATAATAAAACAGTATTTTTATAATAACTACTATAAATACTTTAAAATATGTATTTAGTGGTCAACGTTTTTATATTTTTTCAAAAAAAAACTAACTTGTCAGCAAGTTTTTTTCTTTTCCTGGAATTTTCAAAACTTGTATTTTTGAAGTTCACTTCATCCTTGTTTTTAATTCTAAAGAGTATTTTTAAAAGTTCTTCATGTTTAGACGAAACTGATGCGTGAGCTTGAAACAAAATTTCAAGTTCTTCCCACAATTCTTTACAGTTGTATTCTTTATATTGTCTGAAAATAATAATCAGTTTTAGATCTTTATCCCTTTCTAACGTTGTACTTTAAGTTAAGTTTTTGAAAAGCATTTTATTTAAACCAAAGTAAATTCAAAATGTTTACCTTTTACCTCTACCCATTCCATGACCACTTACTTGGACTTGAAATACCTCATTACGATCAAGTTTTCTTTGGAAACCTAATAAAGTTTTAATGACAGAATTCGCATCATCTTCATTCAGGTCACGCTTTTAAAATTATGTACTTTTAATAATACTTTTAATAATATGTGATATTTTTAATACTTTGATTTTTTGATTGTGTAGAATTCATAAGAAGTTAAACAATAAATTTAGTTTGAAGTCAATTATTTTGTTAAAAGTAAACATAAAATTATACAACTAAAACCGCAATATTCTAATATAAACTAAGACTAGGGAAAAGTTCTACTTACAGTTTTTTTAGTTTACAGTATAACAAAAATTTACAGATAACTTTCTGATAATTGAGTCTTAAATGAATTTGGTAGTAACAAAAACAATATTATTTTAAAAGTAGTAAACTCTTAATTAAATAGTAGTATTTATTTGAAATCGCAGCTCTTACTTAATCTATTTTTAAAAACTATAAACTATAATTTAGATATAAATATAAGTTTTTGTTTTGCTATGTATGTTTAAACTGATTGATTTTGAAATTTAAACGAGTTTTAAAAATCAATTACAACTTTATGTTATCAATGAATAGTTAACTAAATAAGCAACGAAATAAGAAAAAAGAATAAATATATCACACATGAATCACTTACTTTACTAATAATATTTTTCAGATCCGGAGCAAGATGCTGAATACAGCATTTCGACTGATAAAGTGGCCAATACCTAGTATCGTGAGCGACCATTGAATACGCTTCTTGCAAATTGCTGATTGAATGAGAAATACTTCTGATGCCGCCTAACGGATGAAGTGTTAAGCGTCGAATCATTGAATCAAATTCCTGAGAGATAAAATTAAGAAAATTTTGGTCGTTTTGGTAACGCCAAAACTAATATACATAAACTTTTTAAATGTTCATATTGTTTTGAATAAAACATCAACTGTACTGCTTTGAGAAATCTAACTAAAAAATTTTTGTTTTAATTATAAGTGTTTTTTTTTTATATTAATTTTAGTTTATAATTTCTTTGCTACCAGTTTACAAATATGACTAAAACTATTACTTTTGTGCGTAAATCTGACATCGTTTTGTTGCTTTGAAGATGACAAATATTGTTTATAAGAGATGTAGGTTTGTTAAACTTAAAGAGATCTTTGTGTTTTCTATCGAACAAGGCGTGAAGGTAAATACTTCCGCCTCTACTACTTATGATATGTGTGTGGCTCCATTCACCGTCTTTATTGTTAGTTGACTTCCCACTTACTTGCTCCAGCATGACACATCTTCCTGTAAAGTACTTTTTTTTTTATAGGAAAGTTATAAGGAAGTCACTTTTGTAATTAAAATCACTAGTATTGGTTTAACTACTACAACATCGTAATTTAAATTATAAGCCAAACAAACACTGTGGTGTTAAAGAACACTTCTTGACCTTTACAAATCAAAACATTGCCAATACCCTGTCATTCAATGCTGAACTAATGCAAAACGCACCTCAACTCATTTAGCCAAGAATTGACCGGGGGATCGTTAAAAAGATATAGCTTGCCATAATTCGCACGAGGGAGTCATTAAATATTTGTTACAACATAAACAACCATGAATTCAAGCATGCAGCTAATGTAAAATTCACAGGAAAAACTTGGCTGTTTTATGTTAGCGAATGACCCTAGAGTCTAGACTGATGATTAAGTCCGGAGGATATGTTGCTACACTAATGGAGTCAGTAGCAGTAATATGAGTCACAATTGGTCAAAAACTAGCGGAACTTATGACGATGAACCGTTTAAAATGTTTGTTTTAACGTGTTCGCAGCAAATAGAAACTTGTAATTTCAATACAGTCAGTGAGTATCTGTGGAAACGAAATGTGACAAACTATACAAATAAAGAAATTAAGTAATGCTTTCTAGGAGTAATATATTAAATAAGTAGTAAAGATTGTTGTACTTAAAAAGTTTCTTATGATGATTTTATCACATACTAATACATCTATTATATACAGTTGTTTGTATTTTGCTTTGTAAAAAACCTACCGCTAAGGAAAAATTTCTTCTGTCTGAAAGACTAATGTAATTTTATACTAGGGTTTCAAATTATAAAGCTAAACTAAGTAAATGAATACTTTTTTCAACTCTAACAAAAAATAGTTAGACTAAACTTTGTAGTTTGTATTAATTGCAATAACTTATTTGTGTTTTAAGCTTTACTTTTTTTTTTCGACTAAAGCCATCTTGATATATAACAAAAGCATTGTTTAATTTAATACAACTAGACATTATATTGTTAAAATATCATAGAACAATAGAAAAAATAACTATTCAAGTTATCAAAATACTTAAGGACTAAATTTAAATGTTTTTGTTAATCAAAATAAACATAAACATTTTAGTAGTACTCAAACTAAAATATAATGATGCGAACAGTTTAAGAATAAGCATTCAACATTTAATTTAACTACCTGTTAACAAAAAGTTCACTAGGCATACTGTAGGCCTGCTGACAACTTCAACTGGACTGATTGCTGCAGCACCAATACAATCATACAAATCTTAAAATAACAAAAAATTAATTATTCGTCCAATGGTAAAAGAAGAACTAATAGAATCATGCATAATAACAAAAATTGTAAGTTTTAAATATAATTTTAATTTATTAAATACTCCTTGAGCATTATTTAAAACAAGAAATATAACAGAAAGCTTTCCAAAAATAGAACAATAAATAAAAACTTAAAATCTTTTAATTGAAACTCAGACCGAGTATACTTAAAAGTCAGCCTGATTTCAATTTTGCTGACTCAGCAAATGTACAAATCATACTGGACCTTTAAGTATACTTTACGAAACTCAGTAATAGTTCGGATATTGCAATACTTAAGTTAAACAAACCTTTATTTGATGGTCAGTATTTACTAAAAAACTAAATTTATTGAATTCATTTAGAAAAGCAAAATGTACATATTAAAAAAACGAACAATCATAGCTGACTTTAGGTGATCTCCATCTCAATGTAATAGTCTTTTCCAGCTCATCATCAGCTTTTTCCCAATTAAATGGAATATTTGGGATTCCAGGTAATATTTTGTGCAGCAACACAACGTCATAATTCAACGATGAAGATGCATTTTGTTCCTCCTGAATTTCGCTGATTATGACTGCGGACTTATTGAAAAAAAATACAAAAAACATTACAGTAATTTTAATTTAATTATTGAAGTTTTTTTAATTTTTCAAAAAACGCTTAGTATTTTTGTCAATTAAAAAGTAGGAAAGTAGGTTTTTATAAAACAATAATATGTATAAATGCTAAGTAATACACTCATACACTACGACTAATAAATATTATAAATAAATTTTAGTTTTATGTTTCAATTCCAACTGTTAAAAATTGTTATCCCTGAGTTAAGATATTTATTTCAGCAAACACAAGTTTTTTTTTTATTCAGTACATGTAAAATTTTACAATCTCTAAGTATGAAAAAAAAAATTGGTTATGACAATGTAACTAACAATTAAACTGAAAAAATAATAAAACTTTCAGATATTTGTACCTTTTTTTTTATTTTACTATTTCTATATATAACAAAAATAAAAGTTTTTGTTTCAAATACCTTCATAGGAATTCCAGTAATACTAGTGGCCGACAAATCATAGTTACTCCTTACAAGATTCAGCATCCTGTTACAGATGCTGATACCATGCTTAAAAGCCTTCACATCGTGAACTTCAACTTGAAGAACATCAGAGTTGGCAGCTTTATGCATCGGCTGTTCCTGCACAACTGAACTCATTTTGTCTGATTTCACGTGAATAAACAAAAGCTCGACTGAGTCCAATCCCAAAGTTCTGTTACAATAAATTCATGTTCAAGTTTTTAGTATAATTATAAAGTCCAAATAACTTACTTTTGACCAAAATTTAGATGAACATTTAAAAACACTGGTAGTTTATATTTCAAACATCCGAAAACGGGTAGCTGACAAATTTGCAAGAGCGTACAAAATTCCACGAGTGCACAAAGATACTTTTGCACAAGGGGATAAAATTGCACAAAGACACTTTAGCACGAAGGGTCACTTTTACACGGGTTGATTTTTTTTTACTATCACTGTTACCCCTAACCCTTACCCTCGGTAAGTTTTTTTTATTAGTTTTTTTATTATTATCACTGTTACCCCTAACCTTTACCCTTGGTCAGTAGTTTTTTTTTTTTTTAATTTATTTGTTTTTTTTTCTTATTTTTACTATCACTGTTAACCCTAACCCTTACCCTTGGTCAGTAACTTTTTTTTTTATAAAATTATTTTTTAGTTTTTTTTTCAGTTTTTTTTTACTCTCATGCAAAAATGTAACTCGTGCAAAATCGACCCTTGGTGCAAAATCATCTTCGTACAATTTTGTTCCCTCGTGCAAATTTGGCTTTGTGCGATTTTGTGCTCTAGTGTAATCTAGTCCTCTCGTGCAATTTAGTAACCTCATGCAATTTTGTCTTTGTGCAATTTAGACCCGTTCCTTCCGAAAACACCTTTCAATAAGTTGTAGATTTTAGTCAGAGCCTTTAAATACTTTTTTAATTTGTAAAATTTAAAGTATATATTTGGCACCACAATTTTTTTTTGAAAATTTACTCACTATGCAAAAAATAAATGTGCTTTTCAAGTTTATATATAAAATTTACTATCTAAAAAACTTTGCTTTACTCATGTTTTCAGTGACTGCAGTTTCATTATTTTATCTTATAAGTTTCATTTTATTACTAATTTATTAGTTTTATTGATACTTGCATAGGCACTTAATGTCACAAACTTTTAAAGCTTGATTTGACAGTTTGACAGCTTTGACAGAAAATAAATAGTTTTTGTGATTATATTTTTTGTAATTAAATCTAAACTTCCTTAACTTAAATGCAAAAACTGCTTAAAATTATAGGTTTGTTAGTGACTTTGGTTCAAAATTATAGGTTTTTTCAAAAATTCTCATATTCCAAGGTTCTATTCTCTTTGGCAACCCTGAAATATTAAAACGAAGTAACAAATGAAAGCTTTGTAAATCATAGTTCTTTATAAACAGGGTAGGTTTTGAAATTTTTTTCAAAATTTTCTTAACTTCTTCAAGGTATTGAAATGACATCTTTCATGACTATTTATTTAAAAGTTACCTTAAGTCAAAAAGGTATTTTTTGATAGAACTAAATGACTTAAAAATGATGCATTGGTATCTAAATCTAAATCATTTTGTGCAAAAATAGAATAAGGACAAGAAATAAGATGGGCTTTATATGTTGCTTGGTGTACTATTTTGTTTGTTAATAAAAAACATTATTTCTTGTGATTATAGAGCCAAAAATTAATTCAAGTTCTATAATAAGCTATTTAATTTTACCTTGTAGATTCTGTGTGTCGACTATGTATAAATAGGTTTATTAAACTATGTGTCACATATAAGTGAAGTTTCTTATTATATAAGGAACCCACTACACAGAGCTGGTCTTTCCGCAGCTTGTCCTAGACAAGACGTTAAAAGGTATTAAGTGGTGTGCAACCTGATAACTGAAAAGTTTTCTCATGCACCAGGTCTTAGGACCAAATTTTTTGAGCTCTTTTAATTTTGTCGTTCAATAAACAATAGTAATATTGGTGATTATTTGTGCAAGCCGTAAAACATCAGTTTACTATCTAATAGTTCTTATAAAAACAATCAGTGTAACAACTGTTTAACAAAAGATAGTTGAGATTTTAGTTTATTTTAATAATTAGTTGTTGTGTTTTAACTTTATAGAGTTATGTGTTAGTTATACATAATTTGCTTCAAGTATTTAATTTAGATATAACAAGTACAGGTTATTTAAATCTTACTCAAAGCGTTTTCTAAAATATATTTTTTTATTTTGAGAGGTTATATACTACAAAACCAAAAAAGTCAAAAAATGAAGACTCTCATTTTCCAGTACTTTTCCACTCACAAATAAAATCAATAAAACTGTAAGATGTGGATGTTGGTTTACTTAATTTATTGATAATACTCAACGTAATTAAATACTTACGTACTTTGTCTACTTTATATAAACTAGACAGTACAAATTGAGGTTACAACTTATGAACCTATTCTAAAAAATGAACAACAATAAAATAATATAAGCACTACATTTCAAAAATAAAACTTACTTTTAAGACTATTATAAATCATTTGGAAAAAGTTCAAGTTGAATAACAAGTATTAGTACAGTAAACTATAAAGCACTTAACGAACTATCAAACACTTTATCTAACTCAAAAGACTTAAAATAATTAACTATAGTTTAAATAAACACTTTTAGTGAGCAATAAACATGGTTGCCACTGATCAAGCTGAGAAAAATTTCCTGACTTTTTCTGACTTTTTACCAAAATTTTCCTGACTTTTCTAAATCAAACTCTTAAATTAAACTTATTCTAAAATACATAATCTAACACTTGAAACTATACAAAGCTTTCAATATATTCTTAATACAGGTTAAAAACAACAGTCATCAAACTATTAGTACATCACTTGAACCATATGTGTATGATTGATTTTTGTAATAAACAGCTCTATCAGCAAAATACTTGTATTATTACCTTATAAACACAGCTTGTCTGAAAAAAAGACACAATTTATTAGTATTTCCTAGCATAAATATATCTAGATAAACAAACGTTCTGCTCCGGAGACTTTCAACGGCATTTATAACAAATACTCTACATTCTTTATCAAAATTTAAGATCTTTTGATCCTCAACTAGGTCTTTTTTCCTCAAATTTGAAAGCAAATTGGTTGCTGCACAACCAAGATCAAGGGCAGGTTTCAGGGAAGCTTGATCATTCAATCCAATCTTGAATAACTTGGGAAGGCTGAGGTTCAAAACTATCCCGTCTTTCATAAATATACACAGCAATTTAATCACCAAGCACAATATGTCCTCATGCATAAAGGCAACAATAGGCTGAGTACTCTGGTATAGTGTCAAAAAAGGTTGCATGAGAGATGCTACATAACTAAAGAAATGCATCTTCACTGAGACAAGATAATCAGCCACTGCATCCCTTACGGCTCCGTAACACCTGCTGTCAGGAAATTTACTCTTTGGACCTAACTTCCAAACATGAAAAAAAAAAATAATGTTTGGTCAATTTTCGATGGCACGATCAGCCACTAATACCTCTCTTATAACTTATTTTATAAATCTAAATAACTTTGAAAAAATTATAAAGAGGTAAAGTATTCACATTCACTTGTTACATAAAGTACTAAACTAACTGCTTAGTTATAAAGAACTCAATTATTTACTTAAACAAAAAACACTTTGATTCTAAAATTATGCTAGATAAACTTTTGTGTATATATCACCGTTTCACTATAGAAGTGTCCTTGCTATAGATCATCAATACTAAAAAGCTTACAAAATCAGCCTGTTTAAGTAGGGTACTTGTTCAATATGTTAATAAAAAAATTTTGCAGTTTTATAAAGGATATTCTACTAAATTATACCAGATGAAGGCATTGGGAATGAAGTTAATATTTTTGTAAGTTTCCAAAAAAATTTTGGAATTTTTTTCAGACTTTAAAGGACTTTTAATTAATTTTTACTATTTGAAGGCTTTGGAAAAAAAGGAATTTTGTAAATTTAAACTGACAAAATCTGACTTTTTTTTTTTTATTTTATCAAATTTCCTGACTTTTCCTGACTTTTTTTCAAAATCCCTATTTTTTCCTGACTTTTGTCATTTTTTTTTACTTTTCCTGACCGAGTGGCAACCCTGAATAAACTATAGAAGGCTTAATACAGTATTAAACATTTAAATCTAACTCAAAAGATTTAAATCAGTTAAATATACAGTTTAAATATTAACTCTATATTTAAACACTATTATTGTTTATTGAACGACAAAAAAAGTACGCTCAAAAGGTTTGGTCTGAGGACCTGGTGTTTAAAAAATCTTTCGGTTATCGAGTCATACACCAGAACATTTTAACGCCATGCCAAGGACACTACCAAAATAATACCAAAAAATTAACATACAATAAATACAGTTCTAGATATGTAACTTTTTCAGTAGGTACTTTACACAGCAACACAATAACAAACTGAGTTTAAAAAAGTCTATTATTCAATGTTATGCTTGATAGCACTTCCATATATGCTTATCTTAATAGTTACTTCCATATATACTTATTTTGATGTCTGACTCTACATACTCAACATTAAAAGTAATGAAAAATGCAAGTAAATGCAGCACTTTCATTAGAAATTCTTAATTCTCAAATATTGCTGTTGCCATAACAACAAAAACATTTCTAAATTCAATTTCAAGTCTTAGACTGCTAAAACTTACTATTATATCAAAAATTGTTGAATCAACCTAAAAATATTTAAGAGTTTCCATGATTTTTGTACAAAGTTCAATGATTTTCAAGGTTTTTTTTTCAGGTTTTAATTTTTTTTTGTACTAAAATTTTTAAATTCTAGGTTTTCTTAAGTTTTATGGCAACTCTGTGTATAACTATATATTCCTTCAAAATATGATAAGTGGTTTAAGTCACCACTTAAAAAAGGTAGTTATTTTTAAACACAGTCTCTTAATTTTAATTTCTTTAAAGCATATATTTAAACCTGAACTCTTTAAACTGTTTATCATCGTCTGGCCTAATTCATGTAATTTTATAACACTTAATATAATACTTTTTAGTTGCTTATAATAATAAGACTTCAAAAAAACATCAGAATGCTCTTAAGATATAAAGATGTTGAAAATATAACAAAACACTTTTTTAAAACAAATTTATTATAAAAATGTTTTTCCTTTTCCGCCATGTTGCATTAAAAATATAAAATATTTCTAACTTTATTATGAAACTAAATAATTATTTTCAAAATTAGTTAAGCATTGGGTATTGCTCAAAATACATTTTAATGAGAAAATTGTTGAAGCTTGAAACAGATATTTCCTTTATCTGATTAGATATCTTGTGTAATTTATCAAATACTTTTCATATTATAAATTAATAAAATATTTTTTTTCAATGGTTTATTTTTAATTTTAATACGTTAAAATATTTTTTTTAATTTAAAACTTTCGTCGATACAGTACTTGTAAATGCAAGATAAATAAAATTATTATTAAAACATAGTAAACATGTGTTGTTACATGTGAAAGTAATTAAAAGAATAATATTATATCTTACCATTATAAATTCAAAATAACATGTTTGACCATACAACTTTGATATGAGATCACAAGGTTTCAGTAGACTGAGACATGGGTTTATTTTTTTATTTAAACTCGCCATTAGTGGCAACCAAAAAACGATTTTATAAATTGTAAGACATACAAAACTGTCAAAAAACAATATAAGCATTTTCTATTTTTGTTTAAATTAAAGTAAACCCACCGTTCGTCTTTAGACTCGTTGTTTAGGTTGTTAATAACATTGCTTACTTGCTTCACTAAACTTTGTTGTGACATTTCACTGTAATAAATAATAAACAGTTATTTAAGTCTACATTTTAAAACTATTAAATATAACATTTTAAAAGAAAAAACTACGAACAAACAACACCTAAACAGAGTTATGTTTGTTGTTAATGTTAAACAATTTACTACTTATGTAGAAAATACAAAAAGTGAAAGAGCATCTTGGTATTTTTAAAGATATTTGCAATTATATTCTAAAAACATATATTCTTATTACTTTTAACCTACAACAAAAAAATATACTTACAAAATTACAAAACAGATACTATGTTTTTATTAATTGCAATTATTAAGTGAAAAAAGTATTCAAGATAAATCAGCAATTAACTTAATTGATTGAGTTGTTAATTTTGTACACCTTTTTTGTTTTAATCAGTTATAGTTTTATTACAAAAAGAAAGGTATTCATAAATAAAATATACGATAAAAATGGTTTAATTTTTGATAACATTATTTTTGTATACAACTTTAACTTATTTTATTAAAGTAAAATTTATTTTGATGCTATAAATCCTAGACTAACAAGTTAAAAAAAAATATCAGTTTTACTAAGTTAGAACAACAATTTACAAAATGGAGGACTTTCTTTAAAAGCAGTAAAAATTATACTCTAGTAAAAGTTGTTGTATTTCTAAAGTTTATAAAAAAACATTTCATGATTGATTTAAAACATAAAAAATAAAGAAAATTTAAAGGAAAAAACTTTACAGTTATAAAAATGTTTACTCCTTTCAAAACACTCAAACTTATAATCATTTAATCATTTTTCAACAATTTTTTAAGTTATTTATTTATAGCTTAGATTAGGTATATGACTTTTTTTCTTAAATTATAATACATGTGTTATATAAAAATACTTTTTTTACAATTACATATAAAATAAACCTTAGGTTAATTTTTTGTTTTGTGTTTTTTAGCTTTGAGTTAGGAATAATAAACAATGAACTTCAACACACATCCAACAACAACAACAACATCTGAGACAACCCCAGACCGTTTTTGTTATTTTAAGAACTTATCAGGCAGGCATTGTCGCAAGAAACTGCTGTTGAAATCTTACTTAGTGGGATTAAAAGTACATATGTACTGAAGTGGCCGTAGGCAGGCAACATAGAAATTAAGTAAGTATTAACAAAAATTAGGTGTCTTTTTAAAAAGTCAAAAAACAAAATGTTATAAGTTGCTGATAAAGTTACCAAAACATATATTCTAAATGCTTTATAAGAGCATTTGATCTAACTAAAAACTTTGTTACATAAATACACTAAGCAACAAACATTCATTTAGCTTTAAGAAAATTCAAGCAATTATTAAAGTTATGTACACAATTTAACTACTTTTCAATGTGAGTAACAACAATTATTCTTCCTTTATTTTTGTAGCCTTTTTTAAGCTCTTTTTGCTGTAAAGTTGGCTGCTGAAGTAACTGAACAGCTTCAAGTATTCCTTGTAAAATACTTCCACTTTTACTATCAACTTTAGGTGCTTTCAATGTAGCTAATTCTTTCATCAACTGTTTTAATTAATTAGTCTTTATACTTAGTTTTTAGTTTATAAATTAAAATATTAGAAAAATATGAAGGTTATCATACCTAAGTATGTTTGCTTTTACACATACAAACTAACCGTTATTATTTACAGTAACTCAAAGTTAAAACTTTAGCAATTATTTTATCTAAACTATAATCATTGCAAAAAATATTTCATTGTTTAATAATAAAATTTCATAGCATACAAAGGGTTGCCATTGTTTCAAGTAAAAATTTAGCAGTAGACACTAAATTGAAGTATTCTTTTGTGAATACACTCCTAAGTGGCTCAATTAAACTGAGTAAGTGGCAAATCTGTAATCAGTATACATATAGTACATAAAAATGTTTTATCTAAAATAATCATTAAACATAAATAAAAATAAAAAGACTAATTAGTAGTTTTTAAATAATGTTTTACTCAGAAATAAATAAAAATATTAATGATAGTAAAATGAGTTTTAAGGCAAGTAACAGGGTTACCACTCTTTAAGTCAAAAAAATGCTCTGAGTGACCTTAAACTGCCTTGAGTGATCTGAGTTTTTTTCATATCTTTAAAAAAAAATTGCATCTTGCGCAAACTACTTATACCTTATGTTAATTTTTCTACTTAATAATTAGAATGATGGTTGTAAATGCTTCTGCATAAAATATTCATTAAACTTTTGAGAAATACTGTTTTGAACGGTTAAGTGCAAATCAAATGAGATTTTTTAAAAAATTGTGTGTAATTTTATGCAACCATATTAGTTGACTTTATTTATAATATACAAAAGTTAGTTTAATATATAAAACTATAATTGACTAACTTTAATCTTAGCACATAAACTACTCACAATGTTATTTCTTAGAATAGTGAATAATTAGTCGCAAGGCTTAAAAAATTAATTAAGCATTTCAAAATCAATAAAAATCATGCTTTTGAACAAATTTGTGTATATATCAATAACAAAATATGGTACTGCATCAACTAAATCTTATTCTAGATCAAGAAAACAGCCTGCTTTAACATATTAAAATAATCTTAAACTATCCTGAAATTTTTTATAAAACAAAAGTATCCGAAGTCAGCCTGAATTTTAAAAAATTCAAAATATCCTGAGTTACTGAGTACCTGTAGTATGTGGCTAGGCTACCCTGAAGTAAGATTTTACATTTAATTTTTAAGATTAAGAGTACATTCAAACAAACTATATCAAAGAAAAATTGTAATTAAATAAATATATAATAATAACTAAGTGAAAAAACAAATAATACCTACTTTTACTAAATTTTGTTCTTTTGAGTCCCAAGATATGTTCAAAGTTTTACACTCTTCACCACTTGCAATAAACCTAAATAGTTTGGGATTGTGTGTTTCACACTGGAAAATATCCCATACAAGTCGGCAATATTCACTAACTGCTTCTAATGAAACTGTCCATAACGACTTTGAGAATGATTTAGTTGAAACTTTTTTATCCTGATAAGAAATTAAAATAAAGTTTTTAAAATGTTACAAATTTTAACAAATACAGCTTGCTTTCTTGTATAAGTATGTTTTTTATCATTGAAACTTTAAGTTTTTTTTAATAATAAACTAATACATTATTAAAAAAAAAAGGAAGTATTAACTAATGATAGTTTCAAAACACTAAGCTGTGTTTTGTTTTAAATAAGTTAAACAATTATTTATAAATTTATAGAATGTTTTGTGCTTAGTATTTGAGCTTTAATTCAGTTAATTGTATGATGTCAAAAACATTTTATTTATGATGACAAAAGTCTACTTGTTAACTGACATTTGTACTGTTATAGTAGTAAATAAATACCAGGTTAGCCACTAGTAAAGTCTAGAACTATCCTAAGTGACCAAATACTGTCCTGAATTAAACTGTCTTAAATCATCTTGAGTTTTCAAAAATATTAAAAACATCTTAAACATATATTAAAAATATACAAATAAGCATTTCGTAATCAATAAAAATAAAGTTTTTGAACAAAATTGGTCATCAAATATCAAAATGTTGAAACTGGAACAACTCATGTGTATATCTCATGCAAGATAATTCAAAAAGCTGAAATCAGGATATTTTTAAGATTTTTTTAAAAATGGCCTGAGTTATCCTGAAATTTAAATAAAATTCAAACTGGTTTGAGTTATCCTCACTATTCTGAGTATGTGGCAACCCTGATATATGGTAAAAATTTATTCTTATCAGTTAGATAAAAATTGAAAGCTTTATATATTTTATTTTTTTATACTTTTTTAAACTTGTTTTGTTTAACATAGTTTTCTGAGTTTGTTTAATTTCAATATATAGCTTTATAATGTATAAAAAAATAAGTTTTCTTTAAAGTGTTGCAAAACAATTATATTAGGTTGCTAGTGTTTATTAGTAGTTTGGCTATAATCTTTTAAAAGCAACCTTATCTGATTTTTAAAGTTGGATAATTTTAATTTTTGCTTTCAAACTAAAAGTACTGAACAAAATATTTTTTTAAATTTTTTCAGACAACTTCATAATAATTCAAAATATAAAATTGATATACATAGAAACTTGTGGTTTTCTACATAGTAAATTAAATTATCAAACCAAATTAACTAAAATATTTCATAAAGTTCATAAAATTTTGAATTATATTTTTTAAATTAACAAAGAGCCAAAGCCACGCAGTAAGTTATAAAAAAATATTTATTAAATTAAAATATATGTTATATTTTTTGCCTGGTTTGCATTGAAAATGAACTATTTTTATTTGTAATGAATTATATTTCTTAGATTTAACACCCTTTTCAACTGACAAAACTAGTGATTTTTTAACCAATATAAAGTTTTAAGAAAACTTATTTTAAAATTTGTCGGTATCACAGAAAATCATATAAGAAAGTTTTATAAAACTATAACCAGGCTTGCCACTTTCTGATCAAAAAAATGTCTTGGGTCATCTTGAGTTTTTTTCAAATCCCTTATTTAAAAACACAAAAAACTCAAAAAAATCAAGTTCTTTAACAAATTTGGTTATAAAATATCTGATTATTAAAAAATATAAATAATAAATCTCACTCAAAATCTATAAAAAAAACTAGCTTTAGACTTTCAGAAATTTAAAACTATCTTGAATTTACATAAAAAACAAAACTATACAGTGTCAGCCTGAGTTTGTAAAACAAATTCAAAATATCCTCAGTTATCCTGATTTTATATGGAGTCTTCTTGCAATTTTCAATAACTTCAAAATATCTTGAGTTATCTTGAGTGTCCTCAGTAGAGTATGTTACAACCCTGTTGTTAAGATTTTCATTTGTTGTAACAGAACTTGAGTATAAAATAAATAATTAAACATAATTTTATCATCATATACATTTTAACTTCATTGAAATAAAAATAAAAACTATAAATCATTTAAGTCTTTGAGTAAGAGCTTTTTAAATTTTCTTGGTAAATTATCTGATAATCTTCACTGCTATTCAAATTAAATAGAAACTAAAATAATTGTTATGGGGTCACAGATATGAAGTATTTTCAATATAAAAGAATCACTTGATTGCAATGATTCATACACAAGTATTGGTAATAAATAAGATTTTTTTTTTACTTATTTTGAAGTAGAAACTGGAGATTTTGATGCTGATCTGCGTAACTGTTGAAGGAGAAAAGAATAAAACAAATGATTTATGTACTATTTTATATATACATAAACAGACTATATTTAATCAACATTAAAGGCTTACATCTAAAAAATATTGCTTTCTTGTTTAGGCCATTCAACACTTTTTATTAATTTTTTAAGTAAGAATATAAAAGATAAATATGAGCTAATTAATAACATTATCATATCAGTAAATGGTATCTTTAATTGTATATATATACATTTAAAACTTAAACAATATACATTAGTTACTTTTGGTACATTTACAAAATTAGGTATTACGTAATAATAGAATGGCTAGTTGATTTTAGACAAAATTATTAACAGAGTTTTTAGATAAATTGTTGCCGATAATGTATACTGCCAGTTTGTAATTTGTTTCTTTTGTTTAGAGATTAAGATTTTTTAACTTTTAAGATTTTAATTTTTTCCGCATTGCACAATTTACATTCGTTTTCTAAAGTGTATTTATTTTTCATTCTTGTTGATATTTCCCACTGAATGTTAAAATTAAATATGTTATTTTTTAGTTTCCAAATGTACTGCAAAAAAATTGTTTTTAATTCTAGTTTTGTTTCTAATCTAGGAAACTTAATATATTCAAAAACAAATTACAAAACTTTTTTAACGCCATTGATATTAAACACTTTTGATATTTAAAATTTTGTTTATTACCATATTTCTACACAAATGTTGGTAAACAACAGAATTTATCTTTGTTTACCTTTTTTGAAGTGGGAAGGAGAATTTGAAGCAGATCTAAGCTAAATAGTCAAAAAATATTAATTCACTAAAATATGTTCTTTTTCTAAATTTTGAGACTTAATCAGTCAAATATTTACAATTTTAAAAGTATCAGATGGATGATTAAACTTTTAACTTAAAAAAAAACAAAAGGTATACTTTTTGTCATAATACTCTTATTTAGTTAAAACTTACTCAGTTAATTTTTTAAATGTTAAAAGGACATTCATAAACAACTTAAGGCAAAAGGGGTAGAGCACTATCTTACATGTTGATCTTATTTTAAGATCTTTAACTTAGCTTCTTTTTATTGCTTTGTAAAATTCAATTTAGTTTTTTAGAAATGAGGATACAAAGTAGGAGAGCTCAATAAATTCCTAATTGAATGACCAAAATTAACCCTAGCTTAATAATAAACATTTCTATCATAGGATTTTCCTTTATTTTGAGTAATTTTTTAATTGTCTTTTTTTTTTAATTTCTAAATTTTATAGAATTTTTTCTATTAATGCATGGAAAATTTCCTGAAAATTTTAGATCTATTGACCATAAAATGAAAAAGATAGATTTCTAGTTAATTTTTCAAAATTCCAAGAAAATTAGCAATGAAAAATTTATTCTCCATACTCAGTATAATACTGTATCAGAAACTTTTCACACAACCGACAATATAACAAAATTTATTTAACATTTCATTATTTTGTGAATAGTATCTTATAGTAAACAACTATAGCTTTTATATAAGGTCTAATGTTAGTTTTTGTAAAAAAATATTCAAACCCCCTAATGTATTTGTTTGTTATTCCAACTCAGTGTTAACTTTTTTTTATTGATATGTAAAATGTATTTGTAAATTTGAAATATATGTAAGTACTACATGGGATAAATTTTTGAAATTTTTCAATTTTATCTAGAATTAAAAATTAGTTATAAAAAATTTAACAATTTTACAACCACAACATTTATATTGTTCTAATTTATTAACAATATTTTAATGCTTTAATGACAATTTTAACTGTATAAATTAGGATTAGACTAATATTAAAATTATTAGTTGAAACAATGTGATCAGTTTTTTATTGAACATATAATGATCATAGTCCAAAGAAATATTTAAAAATATAGTTTTAAAAAACAAAAATCCAGCACATTTGGCCAAAAGACATAAATCATATTTTTGTATCAAATTATTTTTTGCTCATCTTTTTTGATAATTTATTTTACTTTTATTAGTTTTAATATACATATTAGTTTTTATCTTTTTTCAATATTTATACATAATACATTTACTTAAAATCTAGTGTGCACATATTTTTTTTTAACTATGTACTTTGTACAGACTTTTAAGAATTGGATAATTATTGACATGTCATTCTTTCAACTATTTTTAATAGTAGTTTATCACTTTAAATTATACTTTGATTGTCATAGATTTAAAGTTTATTTTTTTAGAATAAATTTCATTTATAAACAGTTTCTGTGAACATAGAGTATATCAATATAATAAGTTAGATATTATAGGCCTTCTCATTGTTTCAAAAGGTTAATCTCATTTTTAGTCATTTAATAACTTATTTTAGTTGTTAATAAGCTTAACACCAACATACTTTGTTAAAAAATGAAGCAATTTTGTAATAAAAAATTCTTTATATAGTTTAAGATATGGTCAAGCATTGTGCAAAAAAAAAGTAAAATCCAAAAGTCCATTAATTTTTCAATTTCATCAAGGTGTTATTTTTTAATTCTTATAACCCAAAGAAATCTAGTACAGTTTGAGCCCTGAAGAATACCTTGAAGTTTTAAGTACAATACTTAATATAACCATCAAGCTGAGAAGTTTATGTAAATCTCTTGAAAAATGCCAAACTTTTCTTATCTAAACTATGATTATTTTTATGAGTAACTACTTTAATTAAAAATTATTCAAATATACTCTCAATTACGGACTTTTTAAAATAATTAATATTAAAAACTTGTTTTTCTTTTATTTTATTTTATAAATTTTAAAAATTTCAAATCAAAGTTTTGAGACTTTTTTAATTTACTATAAAATGTTTCCAAAAATTTAAGTTTCTTAAGTTCCATAAAAATTAGCTTCAGTTTTAGAAATATTTTTAAACTACATAAGTTTTATTTAATATTTGAATTACAGACTTCAAGGTCCTTGAAAATCTAATGATATACTTTTTTTTTAATTATTTTCAAGTAAAAATCATAAAAGAGTTAAAATCATACTGAAAGTACTCAATTTTTAATCTTAACAGTTCATTGATAAAACCGCAATATATTTACGAAAAAAAAAGATTGTTTTTTACATATATAGAATTTTTAAAAAAATACTAAAAAACTTACTGCTATACTGAATGCTTTCTGCTTTTCATTCTGTCTTGTTTTTAGCAACTCTTGAGTCTTTATTTCATAATTTGAACAGGCTGCCATTGCTGGACCATGGTCAAATACAAATACAGTTTTATGATTAAGTGGGAGATAAGGTTTTTTATACATGTCTACTAGCATAAATTACCTTTTAATATTGACAAATCTCTACTAAATGTAAGATGAATTAAGTTATGTTTTTCATTTCAGATAGTTTAGATTTTGATTCAACAAAATGGCTTTTTACATTACTGTCATAAATTTTAATCCATTAAAAAAAAGTTAAATCTTTCAAAAAAAAACCTAAGTTTTAAAATTAGTCATAATAGTTTATGTTTCCACTTTTTAAATGAAATAATAACTTTTAATGTATTAACTTATTTGTATTAAATATCATTGAACGTTAAAAACTAGGGAAGTATTGTGTTAAACTGTAGTATTTTTTCATAGAGAAGAAAATGTGAGATTATAACTATAAAAACTATAATCGGCAGGGCATATGCAGAAAAGTTTTCAATTCATGTAAACTAATAAATCATCGATTTAATTTCGACAAAATATTAGTTCTACAAAATCTTTTTTACTGTAGTTAATGTAAGTTTTAAACTTTACATAGACCCTTCACTTCACCCTACCAAAGACTTTTTTGGTCTTTATTTCAAATCCAATAATGTATAGAGTAGTTTTTAAAATTCGGTTTAGCAGGTCAGATTTTACATGCTCGTGGGCCGTAGTTTTATCTTTCACAGGCCGAATTTCAATAAAAATTTGTAAACTTTGGCTAGTGAGCACTAGTCATTTTCACTACACGGCCTATCTCAAGTAAAAATAATTTACAACTTTTAAAAAGTATTTTTACAATAGTAACAAAAAACATTTACTATTTTATGTTTATTATACTAACTTAGTATTACTAAGGTTAAGTAGTGTTAGCTTTGTTTTACAAAAATATTAGTTCACAAATTATTCACAAAAGATTACTTCATTTTATTAATCAACAAGAAAAACAAGATTTTTAGTTACAATTAGTGATCTACCGGATCCAAGATCCATACCGGCCATTTTTGTTTGGATTCGGATTCGGCCAGATCCTAAACTTAAAAAAGATCCGGTTAGATCCTAGCTGAGATTTGGCCGAATCCAGATCCAGTTAGTTTGGAAAGACTTTGTTTCCCGCGATCAGCTTCTTTCAGTTTTATATATCATTATGTTTTGAATATTTAATACATATATATAAAATCAGTCAAGCGAAACAGATTAATTAAAGTTTAATTAATTCAATTACTTGTGGTAAACATACAGGTAGATACGTCCGTTAGAGTAAAAATAGTAAATTTTTAATTTAAAGTTTCTTGAAGATTAGATTCTTCTACTGACTCTGTAATTTAACTCTACTTATAAACTTAAAATATTTTATTTTGCTAATATAAAGTATATATATATATTATTTTGATGTATTTAAATTTGTTAAAAGTCTTTAAAATTTTTATTTAACTATTTTTTCTCTTAAATTATATTAAGTAATGTAAAAACTTTACAATTACAGTTCATTTAATACTTGGTTACTATAATTTTAAAAGGCAGCAATAGTTTAACAAAATTTTCTGCGCGACAATGCATTTAACATAAAGACTAGTATGTTGTTCTTAAAAATCCTCTTCAGTGCCCTGTTTCATTCACGCATTTCAACTGATAGTTAAAAGTCCACTGTTTTCAGAAAATAAAACAAATGTCTTAATAGCCAAGGCCCGTCAAACTGTTAGCCACTTTAATCATTCTTCTACACATGCGAGAAACTAAAAAAATCTAGGTCATTTTAGGTGCATCAGTGTCAATGCAAAAACCCTTGCTACTTGTGCAGGATGTTGAAACAAGGTGGAACTAAACTTACATTATGCTGAAAAGACTAGAAAATATAAAAACAAGTGTCCAGAACTAGCTAAGAACAAATTTAAACCCGAAAATAATCTTACAGCTGGTAAATGGAAACTAGTTAGCCTCCTTAATGAACTGCTCGAACCTTTTTACAAAGTAACGTAGCATTGTAGTAAAAACAACGCATTGCTGTCAAGTGTAATCCCGCAAGCAACAGTACTAAAAAAATAATCATTAAGCTTCTAGTCCAAAGTAATTCTACGACCTTAGCAACCTCGGCAGAAAGTATAAAAGAGGCATTTGAAATAAGATTTTATACTATTTATAACAGCAAACGAATAAACATTTATGACAAAGACTTGTTTTTACTCACAGCAACCGTTGATCTTGGTGATAACTTGACTTTTCCCTGCTAATATCAAACAGAAGTTTGTAAGGCTACTGAAATCAGAAGTAAAAAAAATATTTGTTGTGAGACTGGTCAAAGTGGTTAAGTTCCTCTAGTACTGCCTAATAAACCTAAGCTCAAACTACCTAAAACAGATATTACCAAAAACTTTTTTTCGTTCTATTCTACATTTAAATCGGAAACAAGTGTAAACACTCACGAAAGTGAGTAACAAGGTTTAATTGATCAAGAGATTAAGACAGAATATTTTTTTTTTGTGAAAAAAATTATCTGCTGAAGATGTTAAAGAAGCTGAAGTCTTGTCATGGTAGAACTCAAACAAAAAAATACACAAATCTTCCAAGGTTTGGAAAAAGGTATATTTTGTCACCTGCATCATGTGTTTATTCTGAAAGGTTATTTTCAGAATCTGGTGATTTGTACGAACAAAAGCGAAATCGATTGCTTCAAAAAACTGGCGAAAATTTTTATACATTCATAAACAAGAATAGGTTTCTTTGTGACTTGATTGCGTTGATATGAGTAAATGTTGTTAACTAAACTACTTACTTTTATATGTGTAAACACAAACAGTTGCTAAAGAAGTTACTGTTCATTTTATAGTTCGAACTTTTATAAACAAAAGTATAATGTAAAGTTAAACATATCTTAAATTAATAGAGTTCGTAATTTTTTAAAGCATTGTGACATTTTTCTTCTTTTCTGTCATGCAAGGTACAAAACTCAAGTTTAGTCGTATAAGTAGCTTGAAATTTAACATTTAAACTGAGATTTCATATAAGTAGGTTTATTTTTGTACAACGTTCTTTTTCGTAGTGTTTAAATACAATAATTAGACAAAAAAATTTGTTTTTTTTCAAACAAAATATTTGTATTAAATAATTTTTACTAATTGATGGTATTCTAATTATTAAATTTTATAAGTTTGTTCTACATTGAAACTACTTGACAGCTGCAGTAATTGTATTTTATTCAAATATAGAAACCTAGCAGAAATATATAGATTAATAAATAAAAACAACTATATTATGAATTTGTTCTTTTAAGAATTTATTTTACAAACTAAGTTTCGGTCAAAGACCCCGTCAGTGCTTAAATAAATCTAAAAAGATATGTAACAGTCATGGAAAATAGCATTTAAACAATTAAATTAAAATAAAAACAAATTTTTAATCATAATTTTTTACTTAAAAAACTAATCAAATTTAATTTTAATATTAAGATTGAATTTAGGGTAAAGTTTGAATTTTAGTTTAGTTTTAAAATCAATATAACAACAATAGTAATAATAAGAGCTGTATGTAGCTTTCTTTTTTCTTCTAGATAATTTTTAAAGTAAACATTGCTAAAGCAAAAATGTAATTAATAATGTGAGTTTAAAGTTGAGATGCATTTTAATCTATTTTTATTGTGACCTAAATATTGAAAAATTAAGTAATTTTGTACTTGTAATAGTTACGAAAATTTGAAATTTTGCTCAAGTGAATTTAACAAAATAACTTTTAGTTTCAAGAAAATAATAGCTACACAAAAATTACTTAAGACCATGCATAAAATCTGGATTACGGGCAACTTAAGTTTTGAAGTGGAGTTTTTGGAAGTGCGGGCAGGAATAAAAGAGCTCGTACCGTTTATTTAGGTTGAACCTTCTGTCGGCTTTGGCGATCGCGACCTTTTCTAATATGCAAGTACTGCAAATGCATCGTGGGTTTTTGGCTTTGCCAATATGGTGGATTATTATATATTATATTACAATTGATAAGGTGGGTTTTATTACTTTAGGTATTTTAATGTTTTTAATGCAGTTTAATAAAATATTAAAGAAATTGTATTTAAATTTCGACTCAGTAATAGTTAATATTTGACTGTTTAAAATCGAAAAACTTAAAATAATGTTTTTGTTTATATATATTTTTTTCGTTTATTTTAGTTTACAAGTTTGAATGTATATTTTGTTAAGACACAGCATGTTTTTTATAGTTACTATGATTGTCACATAAGATAGATGGTAAGATACATCAAAAAGTTTAGTTTAATTCAAGCCATTGTTTGCAGACGTTTGAGTACTTTTCTTACAGTTTTGTCGATTTTGATTAAATTAAAGAAATACTCATTTGTAAAAGAGCTATCTTCTTATGATAAATAAATAAACCATATTAGTTTTTTGTTTTCGATAAAAATTTAGTCAAAAAAGTTTCTAAAATGGCATCAATTGTTTTTTTATTATTTCTTCAATTCTGTATCCTTTTTATTTTTCTTTCATTCGTGTTAGACGCAAAGAAGTAATAAAATTACAAAAAAAAAGTCCAAAAAATATATCTAATAAATACTTAGTGCAAACTCTCACTAAATAGCAATAAACTGGATTTCTTGTTTTAAACGTATAACTTAACATAAAGTTTAAAAATATGTTTATATTATTCTGCAAACAATGTTTCGCTCGTAGAGTATGGTTCTTTTCCTTTTAAAAGTAGAGTTTCCCTAATTAACTTTATAGATATATATATTTTTTTAATTAATAAATTAGTATAAAAATTAAAATAAAGTATTTTGATTTTCTGTCACACAGGTTAAACCTGTACTTAGTAATATTTTTTATAAGTATACTATTATTATTATTGAAGTTTATTGTCAAACGAAGGACCTAGGCATTAACACCTAATCCACTTAAACTGAAAGACACTAACATAAAAAAAAACAAATTACAGTGTTAAAACAAACATAAAACCCCTACAAGGCCCAAACTGAATAAACTAAAACTTTCACAACCAAAATATTCAACGATTCCAAAGTCACCAATCTCCAATTATACATTCCAAAACAACAAATCTTTGAAACAAGCATCTCTTGTCAAAACTCTTCAGAACCTGGCTCGAAATTCTAGGAACCATCTTGAAGACCATTCTTCAACAAACAAGAACTTTTAAAACGGCATATCCAGAAAGTTTTTAATTAAATTTTTAACTATGTATTAAAAGGCTTTTAATACTAATTAGAAGTTGTAGTATCTAGTCTCTAGATAGCTAAAGTTAACAACATAATTAAAGCAAAGTGATAATTAAGGTAAACTACTAAAATCCCTGTAGTAAAGGTTTTCCCAAAATTATTTTAATTTTTGCCTCTCAGCTAAAAGCTTTCTGCCTTTGTAGTTTTAGCTACAACCTTACCTTTTACTCGATTCCTCAGTCTTTGTTTATTTTTCTAAATAGTCATTAAAAACCATAGAACATCTACTGTAAATTTTAAATCTTTCGTCAACTACATCTCAAACTTACTCTTATTATTCTTATAAGAATAAGTAGGTTATTACTTTTTTTTTTTTGCCGCTTACTAGTAGGTGAATATTTAATGGTTAAATACTAAAATCAAGCTAAACAATGAAAAAATTATATGACTGTTGAGAACTTAAAAATCGTACCACTTTCACCTATTCCTGGTTAATGCCTATTACTTATAAAAATCGCCCAAATAAGAGCGATATCACTTCCATTTATGAAAACCTGATGTTTAATGTATTTTCGTAGTTAAACTTAACAGCTTAAGAGTACTTATCATCCCATAATAGCGCTAATCACAACTACATGTTGTAGCTGGTAAAAAAGTGTTTATATTTAGGATTTATAAAAAGTAAGTAGGTGTCAGAAATGCACAAAGGGTCACTTTTGCACAAAGAAACTTTTTCGCGATGTCACTTTTGCACTATGGGTCATTTTTGCACAACGTCAGCTTTGCACATGATTTTAAGTAGCTATATTAAGAATTTAATTACATATTTTTTTATATTGCAATCAAATCACTTTACTATGATACAAGTTAAATTCTAACTTGAATTTACTTTTTTTTTTAATATCATTATCATCTATGATGCTATAAGCTAAGGTTTTAGAATAAAGAAACCACTGATCTTTTCCTGTAAAACTACAAATTTTCTTGTTTTTACATTAAACCTTTCAATTAAATTTGTCTTTTTTACTACCTATGACGAAAAAAAAATATGTACCATATCTCGAATAAAATATCTTCTAATTTTTTTTGGTTAATTTAATCTGAGATCTACGATTAGTACATTAAACAGTTTATTTTATTGTAAAAAAAACACCAGTCTTACTTTTCCCTCTACAACTTTTAACGCTTTTTGAAGGTCAAGAAAGTGAGTCAGTTCAGGTGTAATTCTACCAATCTCTTTAAAAATTATATTACACTAACTAAAAACAAAAACTATCTATTTTAACCGCAAAAAATCTTTAAAGACATGTCATTCCGGCCCGAATCGGAACGTATAGATTTTAAACTGCTTACTATACAAGCTCAACCATAATTATAATTTTTATTTTACTACTTTAGTAAAAAAAGTTTGAACAATTTTTTTACGTGTTAATAAGTCCATTTTTATTTAAAAAATACTATAATTCAAAAACGAACAAAAATATACATCCGCTAAGAATTAAAAAACATAAATCAAACTACATACACAAGATCTCAATTTAACTTTTTTGTTACGATTACAGACTAAGTTAACGAACAACTTGTATTTTTACATTTGTACGCTGTAACAAAAATAAATTAATGTTAATTTTTATAACTGCTCAAAATTAAAATTGAATATAAATAAACTGCATTTCTAACATTTTTTACTGAAATATCCTTTTAGAAGTAATTTCCAATTATTTTCTTTATAGTAATACCAAATATAAAAACTAATACAAAATTTGAAATTTCTAAAGTTCTGAAATAATATAAAAAATAATTTGTTTAACAAATAACATTCTTTTTTATTTGTATGTAGTTGTAAAATTTGTTTTTATGTCATATATGCAGAACAAAAAAGTATATCACGAAACAGCACATCATAAATTTTCAAAATTTATAACTTTACGAACCAATCTCTAAAATGGTTTGTTTTCAACTAATAAGAATCTTTAGAGCTTTAAACACTTTTATAGTACTCTAACCAGTAAAATAAATAAAATATTCTACTGTATCTATGTTCTATAACAATAAGATTTGAATCTCAATTTCAAACCAGGATCCGTATCTAAAAAGACAACACTTGGCCGGGTCCCACTCTTCTATCCGATAAATCACAGATAAGAAAAAATACAACAACAAATCTTTCATCACCAAATAACCTCGACATCAGAGTCACCTAACTGTACATATAAAATTTAGTGTACATAACATGTAGAAAAATTCAGCACATATAAAGCATCCATTCAAATTTACTTATCTTAGTGATTGAAAAAAAAAACTCTTTTTTAAAATGTCTTCTTAATATTTATTATATAATGTACTTCTTATAATATAAATAATAAATAATGATTTTTTGTTTGTTTTTTATTTCAACC
The DNA here is from genome assembly GCF_965202585.1 of Thalia democratica. Classification (NCBI taxonomy): domain Eukaryota; kingdom Metazoa; phylum Chordata; class Thaliacea; order Salpida; family Salpidae; genus Thalia; species Thalia democratica. Next base: position 43,408,753 of record NC_139166.1, on the reverse strand, counting down.
TGATTATTTTTTTAGTTTGTACTTACTCTACTGTGTAACTTTCTGTGTCAATCACTTATAAAAAACTACTCAGTTTTTTGGTAACACGTGCCTTAAAGGTTTGATAAATTTTCTAATCTGGGAAAGTCCAACCAATTGTTTTGTTCTTAGGCATTACTAGAAGCTTACTACAGAGCTTGAACTTAGCTTGAGAGTTTTTTAGAAATTTTATAAACATTTCCAAACCTTATGCCCAATTATTTTCCTTATCTTAGTAGCTAATTATAGTTTTTTTTATTCTAGAGGACGGTCATTTGTCTTTAATTAAAAAAAAATCCATTGGATTGGGGTTTGACTTTTTGAGTGGGGCCCTTTTGAAAATTTTGAGTTTTTTTCTATTTTTTATTTATACAAGCTTTTCTCCGAAAATAATATTAAAAAAGTTTTTTTTTATACCATAAGTAGGGTAGGGAGTACAAAACATTTTTTTGGTCATGTTGTAAAATTTATATCACTCATTTTGATTTAGATCTGTTTTAGCATTATTAAAAAGAATATAATAATAAATAACAAAAATTGTAAAAAAAAATTCCTGCTCAAAAAATTATTTTGACCCTAAAAATCATATATTTCTATGATTTTTGACTTAAATTGTAATAAAGTCACTTATACATGTCTTGTGCTTATAATTTTTATCTTAAGAAAGAAAGATAGAAAAAAGTGAACGCTCACAACTGTGGTCAATGGATTGGTGTGGAGAAAGACCTTTTGGTCATCAAGCCTCACACCATATATGTATAAATAACTTTGATAAGCTTTATTTAAAACTTTGATAAAATCTAATTTTAAGTTAAATGTATGATTTTTCTTTTAACTTAAACTAATTAAAGAAATTAATTCTTAAAGGAAAAAAAAATGGTATGCACTCTTTTTTAAACCCATTACTGCCAATATTAACCATGAAAATCATAGTCTACCATGGGCACCACACCGTCTCCTCCCAAAGATTTCAATTTTTATGATCATGTATGTTCACATTTTTCTTGTTGCCCTCTCTACAAGAGCAACCCTGAAAAGTGCAATAAAAAAGTCAATAATAGAACAAAAAAGGAGAAGTTGTGAAAATGCTATAACTAACATATTTTCTTTTTCTTAAACTAAATGTGTTTAAAAAAGAAAACAAAAAATAAGAAAAAAAAACTTAACAACTACTTAAGTAAATAAAAAAATAATTAATAAATCTCACTTAGAAATAAAAATAAACTAAGTAAGTTTTAACTACATCTGTTCAAAAACCCTGTTACTCTAAAACAAACTCAACAATTATTTAAAAAAATTAAAAAAATCATAATAAATGAATAAAAATTGTAATCATACTTAATTATAAACTCACATAAAAAAAAGAAAAAACATTAAGTTAGTAAATAAAAACTGCTTGTTCAGAAACTATACCCAAGACCAAATCAACTCTGCTCACACCCAGCCAACACAGCTGCCATTGATTTTTCTCAAAAAAAAAAAAAATAAATGGAGAGTAAAACCTAATAACTAAGAAATAATTTTATGAGATACTATTTAAAACTGAAAATTAAGATTGACTTTTGTCTGATTGATTTCTGAGCATTACATTTTTCAGTCCAGCTTGAAATGCTATAAGATAATTTTGTTCTTTTAAGCTTTTTGGAATTTCTCCCATACCTTACATCCAAGATATGACAAGGACTTAGAACCGTAAAGACTATTTACTCGAGGAAAAAAGTAATTTGTCCCTGAAAATCTCGTTGAATGGTTGTGAATCTTGTTTATACTTGTAAAGTAAGGATTGAAATTAACAAGCAACATGCTTTTTTTGAATTTGTACATAAAGACTCCTAACTCATGCCGAAACATGTTTTCAACATCTAAATTTTTTTTTGATATTTTTATACTACTAATATTTTCATTCCAACTTTTAAAATGTATGCACCTTACAGCTCTATTTACAAGTTTATTGATCTCAGAAATTTTGGTTCTGCTTGCTCTACCCCAACAAAGTAATCCATATCTAACATGACTCATAAGAAGTGAGTTAGAAATGTAATACAAAGAGTTTTGATTTAAATAGTACCGTTTTTTGTATAAAATACCTATTGTCGTTAATAATTTTGTTTTTAATGTTTCAATATGGTTAGACCAATTAAGATTACTATCAATTGTAACACCCAAATATTTATAATTATTTACCTTTGATATAGTTGAATTACCAATTTTTATATCTAAGTTTATGTTTTTCCAAATATCAATCTTGCCGGAGTGGAAGAGCATGTATCTTGTTTTATTTACATTTAGTCTAAGCCTGTTGTCCATTAACCATCTTGATACGTTTTTTAATTGGGAGTTCAAGTATTCATTATCTTTTTTATATGTGTTTTTCTTAAATGTTGTATATAATAAAGTATCATCAGCGAAGTTTATGATTTTTAGTGTTGTATTATTCTGTAAGTTATTGATGTACACCAGAAAGAACAAGAGTCCTAAAACCGAGCCTTGTGGCGCTCCTGCTTTGATACTTTCACAAGTTGATGTGTGACCTGCAAAATATACAAATTGTTTTCTTTTAGTGAGATACAATTCTAAAAATTTAAGCATTTTCCCCCTAACTCCATAATATTCCAACTTGTTTAATAAAATTTCTCTGTCTACACAGTCAAATGCCTTACTTAGATCTAACAACACTCCACAAACAGCATTACCTTTATCAAAAGAAGTTAGTGTAAACTCCACAAACTCTGATAAGGCTAGAGTTGTAGAATGTCCTTCTCCGAAACCAAACTGGGAGCTATTAAGTATACTATATTTACTAAAAAAACTATACAGACGACTATATATAGCCTTTTCAATGATCTTATTGATATTTGATAGGAGTGAAATAGGTCTGTAATTACCTGGAACTGTTTTTGAACCTGATTTAAATATTGGTAATACTTTAGCCAATTTTAAACAACTAGGATATACACCTTCTTCAAATGCCAAATTTATTAGTTTACTAATTATTGGAGCTATATGAGAGTTCATCAGTTTTATCATTTTAATAGAGATATTGTCAGCACCATTTGTTTTATTTGAATCTAAACTTTTAATTATATCAGATATTTCTTTTTCATGAATCTTAAACCAGACAAAACTCTTATAGTAACTTTTTGGGCCATTTATAGAAAATGTTTGGTTGTTTATAGAATTTAGACAAGTTTGTTTTCCAATATTTGAAAAATATAGGTTTAAATTATTTACAATCTGAACTGGGTTAGATAAAGATTTATCATTAATTTCAAGTTTGTGGGGAAATTCATAGCTTTTCTGTTGTCTGTTAGTAATTTCATTAATAACCTTCCAAGTATCTGCTGAACTTTTATTACAGTTTTGTAATCTTTTTTCAAAGTATTTTTTTTTGAAATAGTTTTAATTTTAGTTAATTTGTTTCTATATGTTTTGTACTCTTTTTCTTTCTGTGTATTACTAAAATTATGCTTTCACAGCATTTTATACAGTCTATTTTTATACCTAATAGATTTCAATATACCTTTAGTTATCCAGGGTTTCAACATTAATTTTTGTTTGGATTTTGACAGCTTTTTTGTAGGAATATTTTTTTCAATTATTTCCTTAAGTTTTTCTAACAAACGTTCAAACTTAAAGTCTATAGAAACCTTGGAGTTAATTATCTTATATATTTGGAATTTATTAAGAATATTAGAACTATTAGTTGAGAGTTTGTTATTGTTAATTTTAGAATAGTTCTGGTAAAGTTGAGTTTTAACATTTTTTGAGATTTTGAAAAGTTACAATTTTTAAGTCTTACATATAATGGAAAATGGTCAGAAATATCAGATAAAAAACTTGAAATCTAAAGAAATCTACCTGTGAACTCAAAATATTATAATCCTCTTTCATACCTTTTAACTGGTTTTTTACCACTTTATTTTCATCAACCAACTTGCTAACTTTGTCAGTTAGTTTTTTAATTTGGTTCACAACAGTTTCGAATTTTGCATTCATAAATTGAATTGTATTATCTAAATCTGCAAATTCCTTTTTTATTTCAACTGCAAATTCTTTTTTTATTTCAGCTACCAATTCCTTCTTCAGCATTTTCTTCATCTCAACCATCAAAGCATCCTTCATTGTTTGAAGTTCTTCTTTAAAAACTTGAGCGTGTCTTGTTTCCATTTTATTCATATTATTTAAATAAAACTCACCTTATTCAAATAGAATATTAAATTAAAGTTTACAGTTATAAGCAACCATTTAAAGACATTTCAACTGTTTTTGTTACTTTATGACGTCATAATAACACATATATGCACATTTTGTCAATAAAATTGTGCTTTTTAGAAATTTAAAAAGCATAGCTTGTTAATAACTCTAATTAAAAGCTTTTATTGTTATAGAAAACATTTACTTTTAAATTTTTAACAAACTTCTTTCTTACCTTAAAAGTTTTAAATGATGAGGTACTGGTATGTATATTAGCGTGATGTTTAATGTCATAATTCATTTAGTCATAATTGTTTAAAAAACACTTAGATAATTATTCAATTAGCATAACAAAAAATAAATAACAAAATATTAAAAAATTATGATTTATTATAATTTATTATAGGCAAGATAATTTTTTATGGCATCTTTAAGTTAATGATCGCAAAATAAACGCACTAATCCATAACGATTATTGCTAATGATAGTACTTCTACCATCATTTGAACTTTAAAATGAAGGTTCAGCATCAATTTCCAAAATGTATGACTCCTCACACATGTCTTGCTTCATTATTAATCATAGCTACTTGTGCTAATTCCAACCCAGTTTGCTTTTCAGTTACATATTTCAAATCAACATCCCTACTTATACGGCCACAACGGGAACTTAGTTGATCAGTATAAAAACATGCCTCATCTCCAGTAAGAGTATCCATGTTTTTGTCTATGTCAAACAAATTGTCAACAATTAGAGATACATTCTTATGTCTACCTATAAATATAGTAGATAGTCTCCATTCTTTGTTGAGCTGCCTCAAACTCTTTTTGACACCTTTGTGTTTTGATTTCTTTCAGGTCTGCTCCTTATACACTTTACTAAAGTAATCATTTACTACTGTTAACAACTTTTCTTTTACTTGTCTTATTTTTAGAACATATTCTTCACCAAATTCTTTGGTCCACTATAAAATGAGGGCTGTTGCATACCCATGAACACAATTTTTCATCTTTTGTGACTTTGGCGTACAACAAATGTTAAAAATGTTAATAGCAACATCATAATTTGTTGGTAGGCGATCTCCCAGAATTATGCTAAAATTACTACTATTATTCATCTGTAAAAAATTGACAAAAACTGTTTTTTTTTTAAAATCTTTAACAGTATAGTGAACTTTATAAATCTTTAGTAAAAAAACAACTAAGAAGTAAGTAGCCAAGTTTTTGTGAGTAAACTATAAAACATTTAAAGATCTTGTAGATATCTAATATTTTCCAAACCAAACAATAAACTAAAAATTAAATGAATTTCTATCTAGTGAGTAATAAAACTATAAAAGATTTAATAACTATTAAACTTTTAAATTAAATAAATTAAAGCAGTAAACATCCAATTTAACTTTAACTTTTTATATAAAACTCAAAATTCATATATTGATGAGTTGTTGCACCAGCCATTTTAACTGCATTGATAAAAAGTTGCATCATTGAATTAAAATTTATTTCTCATAACTACAGCAAGCTCTAAATATTCTCTTGAGTTCAACAATGAATGATACAAGCATCAGTTCATTACAATAATGTAAAAGCACAACAACAGAATAAATTAGCTCTTTTTATTAAAATGTACCCTTACAGTCAAAATTTGCATATTTTGTGTGATTATGACGTCATAATGTAACAAAAAAGGTTGAAATGTCTTTAAAGTTTGCCTATAACTGTTAACTTTAATTTAAGATAAAAATTATAAGTATAGGACATGTATAAGTGACTTTATTACTATTTAAGTCAAAAATCATGAAAATGTGTGATTTTTGGGGTCAAAATCATTTTTTGGGCAGGGAATTTTTTTTTGGCAATTTTTATTTTTAAATATAAAATTCTTCTCAATACTGCTCAGACACATCTAAATCAAAATGAGTGAAAAGTCAAGCAAACATCACCCAAGTACTCCCTACCCCTACCATAAGCCTAAATAAATTTTTCAGAAAAATTCTAATTTTGTACAATTTTTAGAATTACAACCTTTGTTGCAAAAATAAAATACTTTTTAATAGTTTTTAAATTTAACATACTTGTATAGTTAAGTTTCATGATGTAATTATATTTTTTCCCAATTATTTATTGTTTTTCAAATATATGACCCATATAAGTTTTACCTAAACTCTTAGCACTTGAGCAAGAAATCCCTTAAATAACGTTGCTAAGAATTTAGGTAAAACTTGTGTGGGTCATATATTTGAAAAACAATAATAAATTGGGAAAAATATAATTACATCACGAAACTTAACAATACAAATATGTTAAATATAACTTGTTGGTTATTAAAAAAATTGATTTTAAAGTTTGGTTAAAAAAAATTAAAAAATGCTATTCAATTCAAGTTCACCCTTGTGCTTTCTACTACATTACTAAAAATCATACAAAATGTTAATGTCACTGTCATAGTCTGGTGGCACTAGGTGTCTCAAATTTGCATGAAGAGTAAATTTTTTCACAGACTGACGTTTTTGCACAGCTTTAAACTTTTTTTTTATTATTTTTTTTTACTATCATTGTTATCCCTTACCCATACCAGGGCTAAGTCAGTTTTTTATGTCAAAATAGCAAAATGTCTGAATTTTTCAGTTCTATTTAACAAAATTCCTCAATTCTAAAAGTCTTAAAATGGTATAAAGTTAAGAAAAAATACTTTGAAGTCAGACTAAAATTGTAAATTTTCCTAGAAACTTACTTGCAAAATCATTAAATTCCGAAGTCTTCAAACAGTAAAATTTAAAAAAAAATTGTTGATAAAGTCAGGTAATGAAATAAGTTTTGAAGAAGGTATCAAAATAATTAATGTTTTTTCACGTTTTTTAACCAATGTTTAGTTATAATTTTGTTTAAAGCTTGATTTTCTTTGTATACATTATATTTTTTACTGTTATTGGTTTACAGTTCATACTTTTTAAATTGATTTTATAACATTCACACTCTTAACTGTTTCTTAGTTAGAGTTTTATTTTTTATCAATTATGAAATCATAAATAATACATTATTTTAAAATTTATATTTAAAAAAAGTTTTGTGAGCAGGAAGTTATTACAAAATTACAAATTCAATATTGAGAAACTCTAGGAAAAAAATTCTTGCTTACAAAGTATTTAAAAAGAGCCTCACGCTTGTTTGTTAGTTATAGTTACTTCTTAGTTACATGTGTTGTTTTCTTTAGTTTCGTTTGTTTTGTAAAGTTTATTTAAGTATTTATGCAAGATATTGGCTAATTTATTTATTATTTGTCATGATATAATTGAAAAAAGTTTTAACAAAGTTAATTATAAATGTTTAAATTTCAATACAATTTTTGGTTTTGCAGAATTAATAATGATTTATTTTGAGTATTTTATTTAAAAATTCTTTGCTAGTAATTTAGTTCACATTTGTGACATTTAGACATTATTTGTAAAGAGGTAAGCAGTGAGAAAAAGTATTTCAGTGCAAAGTTTTTAATTAATTAAGTTTACATTTTTTGTTTTTACATTCCAACAACTTATTATTACAGTTATCTTTTGCTGAAGTATACATTCTTAACACAGCAGCTACTCAATAGAAAGTTTGTATCTAAGAATTACTAGTCTGAATAAAAACGAAACCTGACAGAAAGTTTTCATTATGGTTCAAAAATGTGTATTGAATAAGAAGTGCGTACTTGTCAAAATATGTGTACTCCAAATGTGTATTTAACTGGAAGAGCGTACTTAATACACGTGGCAACCCTACTATACTCTTGGACAGTTATTTTCTTCCAGCTGTTTTTTGCTTTTTATTTACTATTTATTTTATGTCTTTTACTATTTCTGTTATCCTTTACCCTTAGTATGTATTTTTTTTGTTGTTTTTTGTTCTATTTGATTATTTAACTCCTGTGCAAAAATGACCTTTTGTGAAACGTGTTTCTGTTCGTATTTGACCTTGCTGTGGGGGAAATGTAATGTAGAAGAACATAAAACACACTTAGTAAAAGGCATTGCTTTATTTACTCAAACGTAAGATTGTTAACATAAAAATATCAAAAGTCTATGCAACTGATAGCATTTTACCAGCCCTGAAATAAAGTAAAATATCTAAGCTTTAGAAACAAAGTTTAAACACAAGATTATTCATTAAGAATTAAAGTTTTCAAAGATTCAATAAATCAAAGGCTAAAAAAATGTGTTGCATGATTGTGTATTTTTATGGTATGTATATGTGTTGACCACTGTGTTTTGATCTTGCAACGTTTAACTAAGAGAGTTTTAAATGTAGTCATTAGGACCCCACGCCATCAGGCCACGCATTATGTTCTGGAAATGATGTCAACTGTATCCAAGTGGTGTAGAAATTGTTAACCAAAAGGTTTTTTTTTGTACACCAGGTCCTAGGACCAAGTGTTTTAAGATTTTTTTTGTGGTTTTTTGATAATTAATGACTGCCTTAAAAACTCTGATCTTAGTTTTGCATTATGCAAAACCCATTGATCAACACAATATACAAAAAAAAGCTTATCTTATTTTTTAAATAATTCCATTTTATTAAAAATATGACTCTAGCTAGGATCCAAGATCCAGTAGATTGCTTATTTTCAGTAACTTTATAAAAGTTTAGTTAAGTATTGTTTTTTTTATATATTATACAGTGTGCATTTCAAACTTACTTTTTTTTTTGTATATTGGGTTGCCACACACTGAGGGTACTCAGGATATTTTGAAATTCTAGAAAATCTCAAGGAGACTCAGGATAACTTAAAATGTTTTGACTTTTATATAAAATTGGGATGACTCAGAGCAGTTTTGATTTTTTATAAAAATATCAGGATAGTTATAAGATTTTTGAAAATATCAGGGCATATTTTTTCTAGATCTAGAATGAGATTTATTTATTCCAGTTTCAATATTTTTTTATTTAATATACCCAATTTTGTTCATTAACATAGTTGTTATTGATTTTGAAATTTAATTTTTTTTTAGCCTTGCACTAAATAAGTTCTTCACTATTCTAAGAAATAGCAGTGTACATTTTGTTTTAAATCTAAAATTAATAGTTATCATGATTTGATTTTATATTAAATTGTTTAATAAAAATTTAAGTTAATATTAAAGTTAATAAATATGCATTCAAGTGATTACTTCTTGTCGTTAGATTAAAGTTAGTCAACTAAAAATGTCAAAAAAAACAATCAATTTTTTATTATATATAAAGAATTATGGTTACATAATAACACACTAATAACATATTAACACACTAATATAGTAGCATAAAATTATTCACAAATTTTGTTTTTCTATCTAAATTGATCTAACATTTTAACATTGATTTTTCAAAAATTAATTAATTTAAAAGTTTAGTGAACATTTAATACAGAAGCATACACATACAAACTTCCTTTTAATTATTAAGAAGAAAAATGAGCATGTAGGAAAAAGTAGTTTTTGGCAATAGATAATTTTTTTTAAGGATTTGGTAAAAACTCCAGGTGATTCAGGGCAGTTTAAGGTTACTCAGGGCAGGTTTTGGTCACTCAAGGCAGTTTTATTGACTCAAAGAGTGGCAACCCTGATACGTGTTGACTACTGGGTTTCAATCTTGCAATATTTAACTTAAAGAGTTTTCAACTCTTCCATTACGACCTCTACCATATCAGGCCACACATTTTTTACTGTCATCAGGATCCAAAAACCCTAACACCACGTGAAATATTAATCTTACACTTTATGAAACATAAAAGTTTTATTGCTGTCTATGATGAAAGTAAATACAAATTTGTTAGCGTGTATTTTAGCTGTACTCATAAAATTAAGCAGACTCAAAAATATTTTGCTTTGCTCTGTTATTATAACTTAATAATTTGAAATAAAAAATTCAAAACTATATAATCTGTTGGTCAAGTTTTCAATTGTTTTTTAGTAGATGTTTGATAATACCTACCATTGTGTTTTAGTTATTTTAGTTTTAGAATATATATATTCCAATTTTCTTGAATTACCAACAAACAAGTGCTTCAGTGCAAAAGTTCTTAAGCATGTTTGATGATTGATACATCAGTTCATTGTGACCATGTCTACCTTATGAATTCAAATGAGAATTATAAATGGTACCACATGCCCTTGTAATGGTCAACAGAGTATACATAGCTACAATTTTTTACCAAAATCAACCAAAAAGTGTATAGGCTACACAGGATTGTCCTTAAAGACAGTATTCAATCAACACAAACAAATCCATACAAACAGTTACATTCAAATCCATTTAATTCTAACAAATCCTTACAAAAAGAGTTGTCTGCATACATAAAAAAGAACAAACTGAATAACAGCAATATTACAGGTTTTTTTATGCAAAAAAAAAAAATTAATCCACTAAAAAATAATAATGTGCACCATATGCACATAGAAAAGAATGAACATTAAATTTAAGAACTATGCTTGCAGCGATTTTCACCCATTTCAATTTCTCTTTTGTTAAAGTTTAGTTTATTGTAATGTAAATTTTGTTGTTTTTTTTTTTACTTTTTTTGTTGTGTATGCTTAATTTAGTTTATTACAATTTTCTTCTACATGTTTATTACTTTGTTTGCTACAATATTATAAAAATAATTATTGTCTTACAACTATTTTAAAGTTACAAACATTTTTTATTTAAATTAGTTACTAATAATAACACTTGATAACTTTAATGATTTGTCTATCTTTAGTTAAACATGTTTATTACTGTTTTTTTTTTTATATAAAGTTTTTTTGATCATTGTTTGTTTAATTTATATCTGATGATTTTGTTTTTAGTGTTAAATATTCTTGTACATAAATAAACTTTGCAGAACATTATTATTACTTTAAGCTCACTTTATATTAGAGCACTCTAAATTTTTCAACTTAGTTTTTAAGTCTATAAAGTATTTACAAAATTAAAATATATAATTAGTCATTAAATCGAGCATAAATTATTTTGGTCAGCATATCACAGTTGAATAAAAGAAAAGCATTATAAAAAATATTTTTTTAGAAGTACAAAATAAGTAATAAAAACTATGAGATTTCTCTGTCGAATACTTTTACTTTTAACTATAGTATCTTTAAGTTTTGAAAGTTCAAGAAATCCGTATGATGTTCTTGAGGTGTCACCATTAGCTACAAAAGCTCAAATAAAAAAGGCATGGAGAGAAAAAGCAAAGTTATGGCATCCAGATAAAAACAAGTCTCCTGATGCTTCTCAAAAGTATTCTGAGTTTAGAGAAGCGTATGAAGTAAGTTAAATAAAAAAGTATATTGAACTTATTTAATGTTTAAAGTTTAGAAAAGTTTAAAAAAAACTTCATATTTGATAACTTACTACCTTGTTTTTTACAAGTTGATTTTATTTTAGAGATATTTTTCTCAACTACTCTGTTTTTTTTTGTTTAAAAAGAATTGCAGTTTTTGATTTATAAGAGATCAAAGTTTGAGAGTTCAATAGATCCCTCTTAGAACAAACAAATTATAAAAAAATTAAGACTACTTGACTAAAAGTATGTCTTCTTAAACAATTTTAAACCAATCGTATAAATGTATTTCAGTGTGATCATTATTAAATTAGTAAAAAAGTTATAGATTGTTTCAAAAATAAAAAAACAAGTTTAGAAAACCTATTTTACTCAAATATTTTTAAATCACTTTTAGAACAGTTTTTAAAAACTTGAGCTCTTTTCATATAAAAAATAAGCAGACAGTTACTTTTAAGTTAAAAAATTGTTTTAAAGAAGGTTTGAAATTTTGCTTGCATAGAAATTTTATAAACTTTTATTTGTTCTCAAAATTTAATTGGATATTTTGTGTTTGAAAATATGTTCTTTATAGTTTTTACTTACTTAAAACTTTTATATATTATAGATTTCTTTAGTAAAATATACAATAAACTAATAATATTATTCTTCCGGCTTCATTTATGTTAAGGATAACAATTATGTTTGGTGCTATAAGTAAAAATAAATAATCAAATACATTGTTATAAACCAAACTAAAATCAACGTGTTAACTTTTTTATGTTTTTTATTATTTCAATGTTTTTTTTTATAGATTTGAAAATTATTAAAAGTTGTTTTAGTTTTAGCAATAAAAATTAAAAAAATATATACTTGAAGAAACTCACTAAGGAAGAAAGTGATGATTGGAAGGGTGGTGAAGGAAGACAAGATTATGGATTTAGTCAATTTGGTAAATAAATAAATAGTCTTATAATGCTTTTTTTATAATGAAGATTTATTTAAGAAATATTTATGAATAGATTAAGGTGAAAAATAGTTTTAGGTACTACTATTACATATTAAGTAATTAAGTATGGCCTGCAGGCCATATCTGGTCCTTGAACAAAAATATTTGGTCTGTGATCTACATTTTAGATTGAGAGCATTTTTTCACTATAAAAATAATGCTTGAAGTTTTTACAAAAAGTCTTTTGAAATGTGCTCTTGATTTTAATTTTTATAAAAACTCTTAAAATTTACTCTTCCGTTTTTTCACATATTGATCTTATTTTGAAGAATTTAAACTTAGCATTTTACTTTTTTTTATAATTAAAACTAGTTTTTGAGATCCAAGTTTACAAGGATGTAGAGTTTGTACCCCTCTGTAGCTGAAGTAATTCATCTTATTTCTTTCCTTATCTTCTCTCAAACTTCCTATTAAAAGTTATGAACTCGTTGAGAAGGGCTTTTTTATTTTTCACTTTTGCAGTTAACTATAAGCCATCGCGCAGTAGGCTTACTAGTGTACGAGTGTGAACTTAGCTTGAGAGCGTTTTTTAGGAATTTTATAAAAATGTCCAAACTTAAGACCCAATTATGTCCTTATCTTAATAGCTAATTAAAAACTTTTTTTTTTATTCTAAAGAACGGTACTATGTCTTTAATAAAAAAAAAACCAGTGAATTGGGGTTTTACTTTTTGAATGGGCCCCTTTAAATTTATTTTATTTTTTTATTTGTACAACCTTTTCTTAAAAAATAATTATTTTTTTCAAAACTATTTTCTTAAACATACTTATTAAAATGAGTTTAATGATGTTGTAAATTTTTTTTCAATTTTTTTTTGTATACCATAAGCCTGAATAAACTTTTCAGAAAAGTTCCAATTTTGCACGATTTTCGTTTTTCAGATATACAACCTTTTATGCAAAAATAAAATATTTTTTTGGTAATTTTTGTTTTTAACAGACTTGTATAGTTATGTTTTATAATGATGTGATGTTTTTTTCCCAGTTTATTATTGCTTTTATAATATGTGACCCATACAAGTTTTACCTAAACTCTTAGAACTTGAGCAAGAAATCCCTCAAATAGTGTTAAAGTTGTTAAATAGTGTTAAAGTTGCTAAGAATTTAGGTAAAACTTGTATGGGTCATATTTTTTAAAAGCAATAATAAACTGGGAAAAAAATATCACAACACCATAAAACATAACTATAAAAGTCTGCTAGAAATAAAAATTACAAAAATAATATTTTATCATAAAAGGTTGTAAATCTGAAAAAAGAAAATCGTGCAAAATTGGTATTTTTCTGAAAAGTTTATTCAGGCTTATGGTAAAAAAAATTTGAAAAAAAAAATTACAACATCATTAAACTCATTTTAATAAGTGTGTTTAAGAAAATAATTTTGAAAAAAAAAAAATTAAGAAAAGGTTGTACAATAAAAAAATAAAATAAGTAAAAAAATTTTTAAAGGGGCCTTATTCAAAAAGTCAAACCCCAATTCAATGGATTTTTTTTGATTAAAGACAAAGGACCGTTCTTTAGAAAAAAAAATAATTAGCTAATAAGATAAGGATATCTTAAGTTTAGACATTTTTATAAATTCCTAAAAAACGCTCTTAAGCTAAGTTCACACTCGTTACTAGTGTTTCGACTTCGCCTTCATTTTAGCTTTGTTATTTTCTTTTAAAAGTTATGTGTTGCCATCTTACTAGCGTAACGATGTCGATTGTTTCTAACATTAGCTTTTAAGTCAAAATATTTTATTTTCTATTAGTTATTTAGTATAGTTTGTTATATTTTGTCGCACTTATTCATTATAAATATAGTCTAACCTTATTGACTCGATTTCATTATACAAGTATTTTAAGTTTCTAAGAATCTTACTACTTCAATAAATAATAGTATAATTAATCTAACTGCTCGTAAACCTGTTTTAATAAACAGCAGCTTAGGTCCAATCAATACTTATAATCTATTAGAATAATAGTATAAGTGCAATTTACACTTTATAATCATACTTTATTAACTAACAAGATTAGTCTAAAAAGTAGCGTAGAACAGGGGCGTGTCTCTGAGTTGAAAATTTAAAAAATTCAAGAATCATTTTTGTGGCTAACAGATATACAAAAATAAAACAACTTAAATAAAAATTGAAATTTCACTAAAGAAATGTTTAGACTTGTACAATTAAATTAAATAATCTTTAAATTATAATTAAATGTTTGTCTGATGGTGCAGGGATTCTAATGATGATTTTGAAAACTCTCTGAATTGAACTTTTCAAGGTTTAAAAGCTTACACAACATTATTATATACAATCAACTAAGTAAAATAAAACTTTAGTGATTATATTGGAAATTTTTTAAGTAAAATTGTACTTACTAGTTGAAAAACAATACTTAATCATAAGTAATTCACACTAAATAAAAATTTATAATGGGAACTTAAAGCATATTAGTAAAAAAGTTTCCCAGGAAAGAATGCTACTTAAAACTTTTACTTATTACACGTCACAATTAAAATTTTATTTGAAATCTATTTCAGCTCAGCAAAAACGAGCATTTTTTGTTACGGAAACTTATAATCTTTTAGTGTTATAAATTCAACATTCATTATTCAAAGTTTATCAAATAACCAAAACAAAGTCAATAAACAACGTTTTTAGTGATATTCTAAGAATCTTTTTTTTTTTTTTTTTTTTTCAGGGGTTCACAGGAAACAGGAAACCAGTCAAAACACGCCCCTGGCGTAGAACTATCTAGGGATATCATTACAATAGCGAGTTATAGTCAGTTTTAGTAACTATCAGGCCCGCGTTATACAATCAAGCATACTCTTAGACAGTTTAAGTTCAATGGGTTCTCCAATGAAAGTTGAAAAAGTATTACAAAAATCTAAATGTATAAAAATTTCTCATTCTCTTCAATTAAGCAATTATTTTCAAACTTTTTCAATCTAATCTTGAATTTGTAGTAAGCAATTGTGTTGTAAGAGTTTTAAAATTTAAAGTAAGAATTTTTTTAAAATATTTTCTTGTTTTGGTCATAGAATTCTTTTTTATTTTTTTAAATTAAAATATTACAATATGACTATTTATAATAATGCAAGGAGTTTGCTTTAAAAATTATGAAAATAAAAATAAAATAGTGAGTTTTTAAATTTTAAAGAAAAGAAATTGTGTCCCAAATTTTTGTATTAGAAACTTTTTACAAAGCCAAGTGTATCTCTAAAATTAATTATGTTATAAACACTAGTTTATATTTTATAATTTAAGTTTTCATATGAAAGCTAATGTTAACTTTTTAAAAAAAATATTTACCTCATGTGCTCTAAATTTATTGTTTCATTGCTATTTTACTTTTCAAAACTTTTTGAACTTTTTGTTGTATATTTTTTTTAATCATGATAAATCTGTCTTGACTAGACAAGTTGCCTACCCCTTTGCTATGTACACCTTCTTAGATTTTTATATAGACTTGTGCAGTTACTGTATTAACCTTACTTATTAAGAATCTAATAGATTTATTGCACAGACCATATGAAGTATGATGAAGAATTTTCGTTTAATGCCTTTGACCATGTTTTAAAGACTGCTTCACACAATAAGCCTTATGTTTTTCTTGTGCTTGACCATCCAATGCTATTACATGGAGCAGAACAGTGGAAAGAAAAATGGCAAAAACTTGCTACTGCTTTTGATGAACAAGGTATATTTAAATGTTACTTGAATATTTATATACTTATTGTTTATTAATTTCATAAAAAGTAAACTAATTTTCTCTATGCTAAAATAATAACATACTAGTCCTAAGTACTTTCAATTTAGTTATAAAGAAATAATTATTTTACAGTCTCTGATAAAAATGTGTTTAACTGTTATTAATTTTACAGAGAGAAATGATGTACTTAATATTGTGTTACCAGGGTTTCCAAATAACCTGAAATCCTGAAAAAATCTGAACAATTTAGGCAAAAAAATCTTCGAACATCCAAAATTTTTGATAAATTTTTGAAAAAAAAGTCTGCAATTTTATACAAAAATCCTTAAAAAACCTGGAAAAAATAGAATTTAAAACAAATTTTAATATAAATTGATGAATTTTTGATAAGGTACGAAAAATCTATCATATGAAATACTTTTTTGTATAATTTAAAGTATATTTATTATAAACACGTTTAAAGTAGTATTGCAGCATCTTTTCAATTTTTTTATACTATTTAAGGTAGTTTTTTACCTTAAAATTAATTTTATATTAAAAATGAACAAAAAACTTGTACTTTCAAAAACCTGGAAAAAATTAGAAATCCTATAAAAGATTCTCAAAAAACCTTTGGCAACCCTGTGTTACCCTAAACTTTTTACATCAGCTCTTTTGTTTTTTGCATATTTAATATATTATATTTTTTAAAAGTTTGCATTAATAGAGTTGCCACCAGTCAGAGAATTACAGTTATAAATTTTGTTACAATGAATCACTTTATGGTTACAGAAAAAGCAAATACTTTCAACCTACAAAAAAAAACATTTTTTAGTGATTGTTTTATAAATTGTTTTTTTTATTTTTGTTGTTTGAAAAATGTTGGTAGCAGTTTTACTTAAAACTATAACATAGAAACTTTTAGTTTTTATACTTAGATAAAATGAAATAAATAATTTTTAAAACTAATAATTGTGCTAAATAAAGATTTTAAAGCTTTGTACCATATACATTCCCTAAAAATTATTTGCTACAAATATTAAGTGCAAAATAAAAAAATATTATTCAGGTCTGCTGAAAACATTGTATCTTTCATCAAAATTAAAAAACATATAGTATTTAAGTAATAAAGATGTATTAGTTTAACTATAAACAAAAACGTATTTATTTTTTTATTTTGCGTATTAAATATATAGGAAATTCAACAAGCATTCCCACAAAATTATAGGCAATAATGAGTTAATTTCTGTGAAAAAATGTAAAATTTGAGTTATTTTGTTATAGAAAAAAATTGTTTGCTTATATACTGAAAAAATTTAATGTTCATGTCTAGCAATAGTCCAAGCAAACATAAAAAGATGTTAAGTGTAGTCAATGTACTATAACAGTAAAGTTACCACAATGTGTAAAATAGTCAACGAATTGTTGCACATGTTTATAATTTTTTTTAATAATTATCATTTTTTAATATATTCAAAGATTCATATTCAAAGATGTATTTAAAAAGGTTAGTTGGCTTCTTTTATAGAGATAACAACAATTTTTAAGTATAATTGCTTTTTAAAGACTTTTTTTAAACTAGCTCATGCAAGTGAATCTAAATGTTTAATTGTTGATTAAGACTATATTTGCTCTTTAACTAAAAACTTATAAGTTATCTTACTTTTTCGTCTGATAAATAGTATAGATCAAAAATTTAAGTATTAGCTTTCCAATATCTTTTTCAAAAAAGACTGACTATGTACTATACAGGGTTGCCACAAAGTCAGGAAAGTCAGGAAAAACTAAAAAAATGACAAAAATCTGGAAAAGTCAGGAAAAAATGGGGATTTTTGAAAAAAAAGTCTAGAAATTTGATAAAATTAGAAAAAAACATCAGATTTCTTCAGTTCAATTTTACAAAATTCCTTATTTTTCAAAGCCTTCAAAAGGTAAATAATTCATTAAAAATCCTTGAAGTCAGACTAAAATTGCAAAATTTTCCTTGAAATTTAAAAATTATCTATTTTCCAATGCTTTTATCTGGTAAAAATTGATATGTTATCCTTTATAAAACTGCAACATTTTTCTATTAACATATTGAACAACTTACTTGAACAAGCAGTTTTTGTATGCATTTTAGTATTTATAATCTGTGGCCAGGACACTTCCATGTGTTTATAAGTTAGAAAATACTAGTAATTTGCTTAAAGAGCTTTTTATTGCAAATACATCAATCATACACATTTAGAATTTAGATGATTGAATTCAGCAAAAAAAAACTGTTGTTTTAAGCTGTATAAAAATAAGATTGAAAGCTTTATGTAGTTTCAAGTGTCTAATTATGTATTTTAGAATAAGTTTAAATTAAGAATTTGATTTAGAAAAGTCAGGAAAAGTCACGAAAATTTTCTCAGCTTGATCTGTGGCAACCCTAACTATACCTATTCTATTATTTTAGTAGTAGTTTTTATAAACAATAAAATTCTTTGTCTACTTACTACTAGTAGTCTAATTTATGTCAAAGAAAGAAATAGTTAAGGCTACAAGCAGTAAGAATTAAAAAATAACTGAATTCAGACAATTCAATTTACAAAAGGTAATTGCTATTTACTTATTTTTACCCAATAATTGAAATTTTGAACATTTTAGAATTTAATTTTTTTTTAACTATTTAATGATTAGTTCTTAAAACTTATATTTAATTATTAATTTCTATTTTTGAATATATTGGTTAGCATATTTTTGTAATACCTAATCAAAATAAAATTAAAAAAGTATTTTAAGTGTCATTATATAGTTTAGCTGTATCATTGTATTAAAATATATTTCAAGTTTTGTTATGCAACTTATCTATTTTATTTTATTAAAAATATTTGGTTCAAAGAAAATTTAGGAAAGTTTTAGTTCAAATATTAAAGTACTTAATTTTAATAATAAATGTTAAAAGTCTATATTTTATTATCTTGATAAATATATTAAACTCTATCAAAGGTAAAACTTTAAGAAATAAATGGTTTTTGAGACAATTGTTTTTGTTTAATCAAAATACATTTTATAAATTAAAATCGTAAACAAATTTTTTCTGTTGCTTTATTTATGTTTTAAAACTAAAATAACAAAGATTAATGCGAAAACAATAGTTATTTCTTATTTATGGAAAAATTGTTAATTTTTTAGATAATCTATAGTAGATATAATATAACAATTTTTTATTCTCGAAATTCTCTAATTCAATGAATTTTTTCAACCATTGTAACGTAAGTATAAAAATAACTTAAAATTTTTACATCAATAGAATCTTATTTTTTTACGTGTTTCTAAAACAAACCTTTCGGCAAACTCTGTTTGTATATATAACTAAAATCGTTATGCTTTTTGTTGTAATTTGCGAAAAACATATACTTAAAAAATTTTCAAAGTTTTACCTGGCTTCACTAAAACAAAAAGTATGTTTTTCTTTTAGAAATTAATCATGGCTGGATTAACTGGCAACGCGGTTGGTGGTTGAGAGAGTTGTCTATACACGTTCTAAATAGACCTTCTTTGATCGTTGTTTTCGAAGGTAAACACAAAATAATGGCTCTCGAACGTTGGACTTTTGAAAATGTTTTAAACTTGCTTTCAGAATGGAGTAAATCCCATCTTAAAAAAGTTGGTAACACTTTAATATTTACTTTATACCTAGATCATATCAGATTGTTTTCTAACTTTTCGATTTTTAAACATTTAAAGTTATTGTTTTTCAACCTGTTCTCACACTTAATGACAACTTAGAATTAAAAAAAGGTATTAGTTGAAATATTTTGATCTTTTTGTACATAAAACTACTGGAAAAAGTATTTTAAGATTAATTTTAAATAGAAATGACTAAGCTATGTCTTAATGTGTGACGTAATCCTAATAAAGTGACTTAAAATTTGCTTATTACTCGGAAAAATTCTTAATAACAGTTTTAATCATTTTTTCCTAAATGGAAAAATATTTGTCAAACAAGTGAAAAATAATGAATTCATATGCTAGTAAAAATTACTAGTTTTCCAAAGTGGACGATATTGTCCTCTAATTCCCCCAAGGTTGATGCAACGTCTCGTATAATAACTGGCCAGATGCAATCTGTTGGGCACGATTATGCAGTGCATTGATGTCATTCCTAAATGCGCTTAATGTAGCTAATTTAAAAAGCAAGACTTTTAACTGGCGTGAACTACTACTATTTTTACCTGCAGTACAATGAATCACCATATCTAAAATTCGCTTACAAGGACTCATGACGTTTCAAGCTTTATTCTTCCTCATTTGTCGTTATGTGTCTCTAATACAATTTCCTCCCACGTTATTGAAATTTAACGCCGTACTTCATCAATTAATAAAACTATTTAAAGACTATCGTGAGATCAGCATCATGCAACTTAACTTTGTTGGTCAAAGTTGGGTATCAGGATCCAGCATCTACCAGTATATTATTCTTACAAGGTAATACACTTCGAAAAACCATGGCATTGTGTTCAGTTCAGGTTAAGCCTAAAAGTACGCGTGTTATTGATTGGGTTTAAGGCGCGATCACCAAAGATCCTTTCCAGTGGTTTATGATCTTTTACAACAATAAGGTCTTTGCAGCCCTTATGAAATATTTTGTCTCTTCAAGCGACTAAGCAATACCTTCTATGGCAGCATGATTATTTTCTGCTCATTTCTAAACCATTTTTTACAATTTTATTTTGTAGAGTTTTAACTAAACTACAAACTGCTTTTTACAGATTTTTAATAATCAATCTTAATTTTTGAAATATAGCTCGTTAAAGTCGGAGAGTACAATTTATTTTTTTTATGGGAGACGCAAGTTAGGAAAAAGAAAATCGACTATTTCATTAAAAATATATCTTCTCCCACGTTTTTTGAGATTATTACCTCAAATTTTGAGGAAATGTTCATTGCAATATTGCAAATTTCTAGGAAGGATTTTAAAATTTTTTGATTAAATTTTTTTTTCTGAAATTAATGAAATAGTAGACTTTTTTTTGTTATAACATTTTGGGTTTTATATATAGAAAATGGTACTACAGATTATTTTAAATAGTGCAAGGAATAATTTGTAAAAGTTTTTGTTATTTTTTCAAAAATTGCTGAAGGAGATAGATTTTTAGTGATTTCTATTTATTCACTGTTTTAGTTTTTTCATCCATTAAAAACCTATTGTACTCTTCAACTGTAACCGGCTATATCTTAAAAATTAGTTTGAATATCTAAGTATGTAAGCTGCAACCTGAAGCTTTATCAAAACTTTACAAAATAAGGTCAAGTTGTAAGAAGAAAGCTGTTGTTTTACTCCCAATGGCCTTAAGTTTATAAAACTAGTAAATTCTATCAATTACTTTCAATCTTTGTTAACTGTTTTTGAGAGCTACACCGATTACTATAGTGACTAACTGTTTTTTTACAGTTAAATAACCGCGATGAAATTAATAAGTTTGTTGAAGGTTCACAAATAAAAGGAAAGCCTAGAGTTATTTTTTATGCGAAAGATGAAAAAATTCCATTTTGGTTCAGTTTGCTAGCAAAAAATAGTCAATTTCAAAGTTGGTAAATTTTTTATTCTTGGTTACTTTTATTTTAAACTTAAATAAAATTTTTATAAGTTTTCATCTACATAAGTAGTTTGTATAGTTCAATTCATGACTATTTTGAAACTTGTAAACTTGTTTTATTTTATTTTAAGGTTTAAGAATTGCGTAATTTATACTTTAAAGGTGGCAATTAAAGTTCTCAATTTAGATAAACTATAAGGAGATTGATCAATATTAAACAAAACAATGTTTCACTCGTTTTAAGACGAGATCTTCAATTGTTTAAAATCTTATTCAAATAGAAATAGAACTTATTTCTTCTATTTGAATAAGATTTTAAACAACTGAAGATCTCGTCTTAAAACGAGTGAAACATTGTTTTGTTTAATAAAATTGAAAATTTATTATTAAAGGTTTAAAAATACTTGTTTATTTTATTTCTGACATAAAAAATAGCTTTCCGTTAACTAACCGAAAAACGTAAACGTATATTATCAAATATTTTTTTGACAGCTTGTTTACTTTACTGTTTTCTATTTATTTTGGGAGTAAGATATATAATTTGGTAACAAATAAAACTTTATTAAGCTTATCAAAATTGTTAGGAAGACTATTGTAATTTTTGTCAAACAACTATCTTTGTTGGTACCTAATGTGATCATAAATTATATTGGTTTACAAAATCTTTTTGTAAGCATTAATAAAAAATTAAGTGTAATAAAGTTACAACCATTGATACTCTAAAAGGGAAAACTACATAAAAGTTGATAGTTTATATTAGCTTATTATATGTTGAAGTTTTAGAGTTAAGCTTTTTAAATAAATTACTTTTTATTATTTGCGCATGAAATATTAAGGTTTTCAAAATACAAACAAAATAATTATTTTAACTGCATTACTTTTAATTTCTATCAAGTTGTAAAAAAATACTACATCAGTAATTTGTTTTAAAAGTTTAAGTACACATAACACAGGGATAGACAGCCGTTTTTAAGTCGCAGCAATTTTCCTAAAAGAAAGTTGCTCGCGGGCCGCACTGTATAAAAGAATGTCTTCCGTGGGCAGTAATTATTTTAAAGTAGTTGTAATAATTAATATTAAAATAATATTTTAAAACAAAAAATACATAAAATTAACCATAAAAGAGCATTAGTAGACATTAAATATCAAATTAAGAGCCTAGTTGTAGTTATTTTTCACACAATATTTTTTAATTTTTTTAATTAAGTTTTTCTTTTCTATTAAAAGTACCTCACAATTGCAGATTTTTGCTTTTTGGGCCGCAGTTTGCCGACCTCTGACTTAACATTTTTGTGAAAAACTTAGGCATAAAACCTTTAAATTACAAATTACTAAGTACACTTAATTTTTTTTGGTTTTATAGATTTTGCTTACTTTATACAAAACGATCTTTACGAATTTGTCTCAGTATTTAAAGATGGAATCAAAAAACCTGTTCGTCGGATAAAAGTAGGAAATAAGTTTGTATTATTATTTATGAAAGTTTTATTAAATTATATTAGAATCAAAATAAAAGTAAGTCTACTTTTAATTTTTCCAATTGAATGAAAAAATAACTTGTTTCTAAGTTTTATTCAATTTTTAAAGTATTTAAGTTGAAATCAGGTTAAATGATAACATATGCAATGCTTTATAACATTTGGTTATTTTCTGCTTTATTAGAAACGAATTTATACAAATTTTGATCAAGCTGTATTTAAAGGTAAATATAATTACTTATTTGATCTTTTAAACAGTACTTATGAAGTTTTCATGTTAATAGATTACGAAAAACAGCAATTATCACGAGATAGAAAAAGTTCTTCACTCCTTTAAATTTAATTCTTTACCACGTGTTTATTCACAGTTGAGATTCGATCAGTTGTGCCCAGATGATTTATCTCCTAATAGGTTACAATCTTAATATATTTAAAACAATTGAATAATGGTCACATAATTATACAATTACTAAACACTACTTTAAGGTTTAAAATAACAACAACTAATGTTTACTTCATATATATTTAATAGCAAAATTTATTTAAAAACAATATGTTTAATAACTCCTCTACATATAATTAAATTGATTAAAATAAAACTTTTTCTTAATGTAGTTCTAATGTATTTAAGAAAATTGGATAGGTATCAAATATGCACGAATGATCACTTTTGCACGAAGGGTCACATTTTAACGGGTTGAAGTTTTTATTATAGTTATTAATATTTTTGTTATTTATTTTTGTTTTTTATTATCACTGTTACCCCTAACCCTCACCCTTGGTCAGTAACTTTGTTTTATTAATTTATTTATTTGTCTATTCAGGGTTGCCACTTTACCTGGAAAAACCTGGAACTAGACAATTTAGGCAAAAAAACCTGGAATTTTGAACAAAATCACTAAAAAAACCTGCAAAAACCTGGAATTTTAACAAATTTCACATGTTCAATAGTAAAATTTCGATTCGACTCAAAATACTATCATATAAATAAGTTTTTTTTATCATCATCAAAAAAATTTATTATTAAAATACATATTTAAAGTAGCTTTACAGTATCTTTTCAATGTTTTTATACTATTTAACACAGTTTCATATCTTAAACTTAACTTTAAGCTAAAAATAGACCCAAACATGTTTACTTTTAAAAACATGGAAGAAATTTGGAAAACCTGGAAAAAAAATTGTAAAAAACCAGTGGCAACCCTGTCTATTTTATTTATATTCTAACTATTATAATTTTTATTGTTTTACTATCACTGTTACCCCTAAGCCTTACCCCTGGTTGGTATTTTTTTTGTTATTAGTATTTTTCTGATTTGATTTTTTTCTTAAACTATGTATTGTTTTACTATTACTTTTACCCCTTACCCTTGGTCAGTAGTTAATTAAAATTAATATTTTTATTAAGTTTTTTTTTCTTTTTGTTATTTTTTTACACTCGTGCAAAATTAACCCTTCGTGCAAAAGTGACTCTTCGCATTTTTTTCTTGCATATTTGACCTGTCCTCAACAAAATTATAGTAACCTAAGTTAATTATGAACATATATTCTTAAATAACTTTAAAAGCTATGGAATTAAGTTCAAGTACTTTTTTTTAATTTCAGTGTTTGTGCCGTTTTTGTTATTGATCACGAGAATTCAAATGTGTATCATCAAATTAAAACTCACTTGCACAAGAAAAATGATGAAATATTTAAAAGTCCAATACATTTTATGTATGTTGATTCAAAATATCAAAAAGAGTTTATTCAGTCTTTTACTACAGTTAATAGTGATAAAGCTCTAAACATTTCTGAGGTATGATACATACTTTATTAATTCACACGTAACTTTACAAGTTGAAAAAAAAACTAAAATGTCTTGTATAATTCTGTAAGATCAATTATTTTAACTAATAGACTCATAGTTGTCATAAAAGATTATATATTGTATGTTAAAACTGCACATAAAACTTTAATAATTTTACTACTTTAAAACAAAGAGACGCTAACTGGTGCCTGTAAAAGAGTTAGTAACGATCGTAATGTGTTTACTTTAAAGACTTTTGTGACCTATTCTAACTATTCCAGCCTTTTTTTGTTCTATTACGAAGAAATTCAAGAATAAATCGAGCAACTTTCACACTTAACAATTACACATACGACACAGAGGATTCTGTATATGACTACGTGTACGATACTTACGTTACCAAATTTATTAAGAATATTGAAATTCAAAAAGGACCGCTTGCTGAAATTTTCAATGAATTAGGGCCTGTTAGTGTTTAGACGTATAACATAAATTTAATTATTTGTTGTTTAAAGTTAAAATTTTAATTGTATAGTTTACTTGTTTATTGTTGTTTATTTTTTAATTGTGTTCAGTTGTTAAGTTTTACTTGTTGTTCATTTGCTATTAGTTTTGTCCTCAGTTCAAGACAAATTAGTAAATTTTGTTTATACCTAAAAATTTGTTATACTTGTAGAACCTTATTCAACGGTGCTGGATTAGAATCAAAACTCAACTTAAAAGATTTGATTTTTCAATTGCTTTTTTCGGGATCATTTTACTATTTTTGTTTACCAAAAACCAACAGTGAGTTTAAAAAGTTTGTTTTTACTAACAGGGTTGCCACTTTATCTGGAAAAACCTGGGATTCGACAATTTAGGCAAAAATAACCTGGAAAACCTGGAATTTGAGAAATTTTGAAAAAAACCTGGAAAAACCTGAAATTTTCATCAAAAAACCTGGAAAAACCTGGAACTTTTGATAATTTTAAATTTTTCAGTAGTAAAATTTCGATTTGACACAAAAAATCTATCATATAAACGAGATTTTTTTGTCATCATCAACATTTTTTTTATTAAAAAACATATTTAAAGTAACTTAACAGTATCTTTTCAATGTTTTTATACTTTTCAACACAGTTTCTTATATAGAAATTAACTTTAAACTAAAAATAGACCTAAAAATGTGTATATTTTAGAACCTGGATGAAAATTGGAAAACCTGGAAAAAATTAAAAAAAACGAGTGGCAACCCTGAACTAAGTGCTATTTTTATCTATTATTTAACATGAACATCTACTTCTCTTAAATTTTTACCTGAAATTGATATTTACTACAAAAGAATTTATTGAAACGCATCAATAAACAAAAATGTAAAAGTTAAACGAAGTTTATAGTTCTCGTTAAGAAAAATTTTATAGTGAGATGGTATATTTTAAACAAATTTTTACTAATTTTAACTATAAAAATATTTTTAGTACGCCAAAGAAATTATAATATTGTAAAAAAAAAAAAAAATAACAAAATATGGTGTTAGAGTATTTATGTTTTACCTAAAATTTAATGGTTTTTAAAATTATATATACATAGTTTACAACTTATACGATATTATATTAAACTTGGAAAAAATGTTTTTTGAAACATAGAAGTAACAGGATAAAAAGTTAAATATTAAAAATATTAAGTTAATTTTTTAAACTATAAGATATTGTACCCTAACGGATGCAATTAAGGTAGAGTTTTTATATGGAAGCTTCACTATATGTCTCAACTAAATACTAGTTTTTTACTATGTAAATTCTATATTTTGATTAATAAACTTGTTAAGTTATTATTGTGTATCTTTTGTACTCTATATTTTGTTTTGAGGAGAAAATTAAATGAAAGTAAAAGAAACAACCCTCTTAAATTGTTCTGATTTTACTAAGTTTTAATTTTGTAACAATTACTCAAAAAAGTTGTGATTTATTTAATGCATATTTTTTAAACTTAACACAAAATGTTTTAGAAAAATTATTATAGTATAACTTTGTTTAATGTACGTTTATCTTTGTTTTTTCGTAATTCTAATTTTAATGGTTCATTTTTTAATTTTCGTGAAACTTCTATAAATTTAATTCTTTATGTTTAATTGCTTCTAATTACTAAAATTTAACATTTATTTTAAATAGTTTTTTCATAATATCAGCCTTGGTTATAAAACTAGTTAATGCTGAAGCAAAATTTTTTTTTTATTAAAGTTTTAATTAAATATAATTAGTTTCTAAATAAATTTTTATTAGGAATAAAAGTAGCAAGGACGTATCTAACTCTTATTCAACTTCTGGACAGATAATTACGTAAGTTATTTAGTTTTTGTTTACTTGTTGTTTTTTGATTAAAATATTTTTTGTAATATCTTCTAAAAAGTTTTACCACGTATAATAAAAACAGATATACAAATGGTTTGCTTTTCAATCAGTTATTAGAAAAAAGAAAAACTATAAAAGATGGGACTCCAGGTTCTCTAAGAATCATACTTTTGTCTGATGATTCAAAAAACTCTTACTCTCAAGATTTTAAGAGCGTTATGGATTACTTTGCAAAGTAGTTTTTAGTAAACTTTTCTACTAAAATTAACAAACTAAGTTTTGGTATATACTCTAGTATTTTTAAATGTACTATTTTTTTCTCAGAACTTGCAATTATATATGATATATACCTGGTAACCAAGTTTATTAAAGAAACACAAAAGTTAAAAACTTAATTTTTTCTTAGTACTTGGCTCAAATAGTAAACTTGGTAAAAATAAAGAAACCATAGTGTAAAATGTATTCCTAAAGTCTAAGCGAAACAAGATAAGAACATTTAATGAACGCCATTTTAGTTTATTTTACATATTTGATAGTAATGTCTTAGATATTCTACATATCAACTTAATTTATTGCACACATAAAGTTGAAATGCTACTTAAAATTTGTATTAATTTTAAATCTATTTAAATAAAATAACTTGCAAAAAAAGAAAATTATAGTTCAGATTTTATTTATGACTTTTACTTTTTACTACATACACTATCAATTTGATTTTTGCGAATATGAATGTAAGATAGTACTGAACATGTATATGAAGTTTAAAACGAAACAAAATATTAAATTTAGCAAAAGTTATGAATCTTCGCAGCTTTGATTATTTCTTCATAAATATTGAATACACAATTACACACAAAGACATGTCTCTAGATATTACCGTTATTATTAAGTGTACTACTTTTAATAAACAAAAACTTAAAAAATCTTTTTTAATCAATATTAGTGAATTTTTTTATCGTTGTTATTTTAATAGGATTTTTTGGGTTATAACATGCGTATTTTTGGTCATGAATAACAACATGCCTAGGGATATTGTTTTAATAAAAACGTCCTAAAAATTTTAAATAATTTGAGTGAATAATTTTTTGTGTGGATACTTGAAAATACCCACAGTTTTATAAGTTTTTTATCTTAAATGGGGTTACTAGATGCAAATTTAAAAGTGCTTATTTCTTATGTTAAAAAGCGACTATACTTAAGAATAAGAAACAAAAGAAACAAATGTTTCTTTTTACCTAAAAAGTTTTAAATACATTAATGCAAATATTTACATAACGATTTAAGTGAATATATGTTTAGTGACAGAAAATTAAAGCCTGAAATAGTAAATTGGACAAAAAACAGTAGAATTCGGCAACTAGTTCATGCAGCCCACGACAAAGAAAATACCAGTGATGATGAATATTTTAGTTAGTTTCGAAATTGTATCTATTTTCTCCTTATTATAATGTATAAATAACTTTCTTACATACATATATTTTGAAATAACATTTTAGATTTAGAAGTGAAACTAATAATTTTCATTCATTGTATTAAATAAAGTTTTTAAAAAAGTATACTTTTTTTACTAAACTTTTTGTTTTGTTTTTTATGAGATTCAAACATATTGTGGAAATGTTAAATAGACTGTTGATTTTTTCGAACCAGATGATGATGATTTGAATGGTACCGTTGTTGTCATTAAGGATCCAACTGCAGATTGGTTTTGTTTGTTTAAACCGTCTAATCACTCTAGTGATGATCGTTGTTATAGCGATAAGCTCCAGTTTTTCATTGAACGTGTAGTTGAAGGTCAGGAAAAAAGACATGTCATTCAAAGATAATGTTTGGATATTTTTATCTATGTTGCTATGATACGTTAACGGTCATTGATCAATATGATCATGAAACTATGGATTTTTGTTATAGCAAAAGTTGTACATATTTTTATCTAAAAAAAAAGTTATTATATTGCCCTTACTATGTTTTTTAAACTTTTAAGTTATGCACCGAAAAAATGTTGTTTAAATTTAGACAAAAAAGTATAACGTAAAATTAAGAAAGAGTTGATACTGCCTATTGTTTGTATATACGATATTGAAATGCTTTAAGATTGTATTTGGGTAGTAGTTTTTTATTTTTTATAACTTAGTTTCTAAATATTTGCAGTATTTCATATTTTTTTATAAATTTATTTTGTTTAACCTACTCAAAAAGAATTTTAGTAAGCAAAAATGTAAAACCTTTCAGAGTAGTCTTATTACTATGCAAATGTTCTATTTATTAAAAAAAGCAATACAACTAAAATGTATGTTACTTAAAACTCTGTTTTGATGTAATAAATAATTGTTTTTCTTTAAAGGAACTTAATAATACTTAATAAGGCCGTATTTAAAGTTGTTAGTTTATACAAACTCAATATTCATAGTGTCTAAATTTATATATTGTACGAATTACACCAGGCATGTTAGAAATAAATTGTGCCATCTAAAGATGTTTCTGTTTTAAATATTTTTTATTAATCAGTTAAAATATTATGTTGCATTTTTTTGTAAATCTTAAACATAATAAGTAATTTTGCGCTTGATATTAACACAAAGTGTAAGTTTTTTGATTATAACTTGTTGCAAATAAATTATAAATAGATTGATGATAATGATTTTAGCAAATATAAAGTCTTCTTTATACTATTGATGCGTATCAAATTTAAACTATATAGAAGTCATATTTCTTTTTTAATATATTTGCAAATTGTTAATTTCCTTAAATTAATGTAATAATATTATATAAAAATTTAACCAGTATAAGTTTTATCAAATTTACAGAACAACTATTGCTAAACTTCTACTTCGTAAAACAAGTTTAATAAGTCTTATAATAACTAGGTTCTTCAGTTTATTATAAATGATGAGCTCTTGTTTAAGAAGCTTTAAGCTGTTTAGTATCCCTATTTGTCATCTTTACTACAGTTAAGACTAGAAGACTGAAGCTTATTTTAGCTTCACTTTTAATCTTGTATTTATGGCGGGATTTTGGCTTAAATTTTTTTTACTGTTCATTTTTTACCAAGAGATGTGTAAAGTCGGTGAATGTATTAGCTCTTATAAGCTAAATAATAAGTTTTTGTTAAGACTTTACCTTATAGTATGAGGGAGCGGGTCAGAATGACACAGCGACAAAATGACACGGTCGTCAAATAGACACGGTGCGTCACTTTGGCACAGCGACAAAATGACACGGTGCGTCACTTTGGCACGAAAGGTCACTTTGGCACAGCGACAAAACGACACGGTGCGTCACTTTGGCACGGAGGGTCACTTTGTCACAGCGACAAAACGACACGGTGCGTCACTTTGGCACGGAGGGTCACTTTTGCACAGCGACAAAACGACACGGTGCGTCACTTTGGCACGGAGGGTCACTTTGTCACAGCGACAAAACGACATGGTGCGTCACTTTGGCACGGAGGGTCACTTTGGCGCAGCGACAAAATGACACGGAGGGTCACTTTAGCACAGCGACAAAACGACACGGTGATTAATAAGGGAGGGAACGATTTGTTGTGAAACTTCAATCTTCATTGGTATGGACAACGATCTTGTTTTTCTAGGAAACTTTTCGGTTTCCTGTCTTCTAACCGGCTTTGTAGAATCAGCAACAATCACATTGATTAACTTTAAAAACAAAGACCGCAGGAATTTTTGATTGTGACTTCATAAAATAAAGTGAAACACGTAATTTTTATACCTTCTATTGTCCATCGTTGTACTTATAAACAACATACTCATTTTTAAGCAGTAGCAAGGTGTAAGGTGTGCTTAAAAGCTGTGCTTAATAAACGACAAATAATTATTTGTATCAAACAAAGATGCAAAAGCAGCAATTTTTTAACCAAATACGACTGCCAAAATTAAAAGGAATTTATTTTTGATTTCTTTCGAATGGAAAAACTTAAACACAGTTTTGTACTAGAACTTGAAACGAGTATTAAAAATTAAAAAATGACTTGCCATTTTACGACTAGAAAGATAAAAACTCCTATTAACATATTTTTTAAACTTCAACAACATTCTGATTTAAAAAATACAATCTACATTTTAGATCAATCATTAAGCACATCAAAACAATAAACTAGTAGCTGTAAACACAGAGGAAAATTTGTTTTATAAACTAAAACTCAGACGTTATCGAAAACAACTTTTCTGCTGTTGTAATTCTAAATTCTAATGCGGTTATTATTTTACGTTTTTATGCTAAAATAAGTAATACTTGCGCTCTTTTGGCGACTTAGTAGGTTGCAATTTTGAACTAAAATACTGCGTACCCTGACGATTCACGTTAGTAGCAACATCTTCAAAAAATCATTATGCACTTGACTTAAAAGATCGAAATGTTGCGCCTCTTTGCGACTTATTTTAGTTGCAACATATATCGTGCACTTAGAAGTAGAAATATTATGCTCTATGATATTCAGATTGGAATGAGCCCCGAATGCCTTTTTTCTAGGTAACACCCCCAATGCCAATAAATGTCAATTAAATAACACATCAACTGATATTTTATATAAAAAATATAACTTGAATGTACTTATTTAAAGTTTACAAAAACTTTGTGAACCACCCTTAAACTTATTAATATAATGATGAAAAAACAGAGATAGTAAAAAACATTTTAAATTTTGAATAAAATCAAAAACAATAAAATAATCATTAAATAAAACTTTAAGCATAGAAAATCAGTTAGTTGTATACAAATTGTACAACAATGCATATTTAAATATTTTCTACAACAGTTCTACCCTCTAGCTCATATTAATTCCATAAAGTTTTACCTAACATTTTCTTAACATAATAACTAGACTTACCAGAAAGGATTAACAATAGAATACAAAAGTAAGTTATAAAACAGTGGATTACTATTTTGTAATATTTTTTTTCAATTTTAGAATAGGAATTTTTTTAATAAAAGAAACTTAAATTGCTACTACAACTAATTTTTAATTTTGTTTTTTTAAATTTATTATAAAACTATGGTGTTATATTCATAACATAATCTATTACCAAAACCTTTTTGTTCAAGACTACCTAAATTGATAAACTTATTTTAAATAATCACTGGATTGTACTTAATGCTATTTTATACAAACTAGGCTTTATAATGAGTGATAGGTACATTTTACTTTACAATATATTTTGAATGTTTTAAAACCCTTAAAACACAGTTTAATACTCAGAGAAAGCTATTTTAGAACATTTATATTTAAAGGTGTTCAACTACTTAGAAATAAAATCAAAACATAAAAAGTATTAATGAGTGATTAAAAAAGACTTAGAATAGATCAATAAACAAACACAATTTCAAAAACATGTTGATTCTAGGCTGCAGCAGCAATGTTGTAGGTATAACCTCTAGTGCTTAATTTTCTTAAAAGTGTTAAATGTATAAATGCGCATGAATGGTTGCATCAGACTCTTAACTTTCTCTCAACTGTTCATAATACTATTTTTAACTTTTTCATAAATTTAGGCTCCAGGACCGTTTATTTTGATTATTTGCTTTTAGACAAATTTATTATACATTTTCAATACAGAGTTTTAAGTAAACATTCTAACTTATTAGCTTTTGTTGAATATTTTTTTGTATATTTTTGGAAATTTAGGACTTTACATCAAAAAATATTATTTTTAACTGCTCGTAATAGATTGTTAAAACATGTGATTTACGACTCGATAACTGAAATGTTCTTTTGTATAACTTTTCGAGCGATAACCTTTTGTCGTTTAAAAAACAGTAATAAAAAAACTTTTGTATTTAAACAAACTACTAGGTTAAAATATTAAACATATTTAATATAACTGGCTACTTACTACAAAAGCAGCTTAACTCTGTATTTTAAAAAACTAGAGTTAAAACACGCATGACTTATTATTACAACAAAATAACTCTGTATTAAATTAAACCTTAGTTATTTTTTATAACAATTCCTGATAATAACTAATTAAACGTTTAACAAAAAGTACTAAATTTTATTCATTACATAAATATTAAAAGTCGTGAAACGTAAAAAGTAAAACTTAAGAATATTTTTGTTTTTATATTATGACTTAAATTTTAAAGCATTGTATCATGGGTACACGACTATTCAAATTCGGATAATTCAAATTCGTACAATTCAAAATCTTGAAAAAACATTGGAACAGCCACAAATAAAAAAGTAATGTATATTTGTTATAAATGAAAAATACATATGTAGCTTATATTAATATCTACAAGCAATTTTATCTTTTGGCAAAACATTTAATGTTTTTTAAGATATGGCTTAGATAAAGTTAAAAACATTGTTATTTTAATTAATTTTAAAGTATCTTGAATTTTTTTTATTAATTTTACAAAATAGAAAAAAGTGGCTCGTAGATATTAATAAGATCTACATATGTATATTTTATTTTTTTTAAACTTGTATTACTTATTGAGATAAAGTCTTTTAAATATTTTTTTAAGAATTTAAATTGTCGGAATTTGAGTTGTCCGAATTTGAATTGTCATGTAACCTTGTATCATATATAGTTTCAATGTATCAAGCTACTATAGTTTGGAAAAAATATAACAAATCTTTTGTTTAAGTAAATACTATCAAAATTTTACAATTAAAAGTTATATTACTGAAGGAGTTTAGTTTTGCTTATAAGTTTGTTAATCCATGCTATAGTGACGCACCGTATGATTTTGTCGCTGTGCCAAAGTGACCCTCCGTGCCAAAGTGACGCACCGTGTCGTTTTGTCGCTGTGCCAAAGTGACGCACCGTGTCATTTTGTCGCTGTGCCAAAGTGACGCACCGTGTCATTTTTTCGCCGTGCCAAAGTGACCCTCTGTGCCAAATTGACGCACCGTACCAGAGTGACCCACCGTGTCATTTTGTCGCTTTGCCAAAGTGACGCACCGTGTCATTTTGTCGCCGTGCCAAAGTGACCCTCCGTGTCAAAGTGACGCACCGTGCCAAAGTGACGCACCGTGTCATTTTGTCGCTGTGTTATTCTGACACCCACCCATAGTATAAGGCTTATACTATGAATTTTTTTTTCCTGTTAGATTGAAATAATTTGTTCTATATTTTTGATTATACGGCTAAAAAAAAACTAACTACAAAAGTTTTAACTGCTTAGTATCTAAAATACAATAACTATCAAGTTAACTTTAATTCTTTTTAAAAGCCTTTGTAATAAGGCTTAAATTTAACTTGGAAACACTAAAACTTAAATCCAAACTAATACTAAAATTTAACAGTCGATTATTTTCTGATTTATTATTTGTTAAGTATAACTTTAGAATACAATGAAGAAGTTCAAGATTGAAGCCTTTTTTTTTCTAAAAAGTTGTTTTGATAAATATTAAATGGCTTTAAAGTTATAGCTAATTTAAAAAACTTGAACCTCCTAATTTTGTTAATACACTCAATAATATACTATTAATTAACTTATACCTATTATTAAACTTGGGACTTCAAGTAAAGTCTATATCAGTAACAAAATAAAGGAACTCATATGAAAATTACTGTTTTTATACACATTAATGATTTACAAAACAATATTAGATTAAGGGTTATCAATTTTCAAGATGATACCTTATTACTATAAAAAAAACTTACAAGATGTGACAACCTTATTTTTGAAATTGAATAAGTTAATAATAAACTAAAATGAAATATTGATAAAGTTTTAAGTATGTTGTTTATTTACTTAAAATAAATTTATAGGGAAAATATGAACTTTGATGCCGAAATAAAAAAAAAAAGGTAAATAGTTTTAAATGTTTAGGAGAACCTAACATTAATAATCTTAAAGTGAGAATTTGCAGAAGCTGTACAAACAGAATTGTTAAAAATTATCGGTGCTATATATATAAAACAAGTTATATTATATGTTTTGGTTTTAAGAAAACAATTAAAGAGATCTCAAGTACTGGAGGAGAAATAATGAATTTATATTTTTATGAATTTATTTTACAAAGTAAGTTTAGGTCAAAGACCTCGTCAGTGCTTAAATAAATCTAAAAAGATATAGAACAGTCATGGAAAATAGCATTTAACCAACTAAATTTAAATGAAAACAAATTTTTACTCAAAATTTTTTACTTAAAAAAAAAACTTTCAAAAAAAGACGGTACAAACATATTAGTGACTTAAAAGACTATAAAGAAAACGGAACAGAAATATCGAAGTATATATGGAAGCTTAACAATAACAACATTTACTACAAAATAGACTGGGAAATAATCCACCGCATTGCCAAAGCCAAAAACCCACAAAGCATTTGCAATACTTGCATATTAGAAAAGGTTGCGATCGCCAAAGCTGACAGAAGGGACAATGTAATAAACGTTACGAGTTCTTTTATTCCTACCCGCACTTCCGAAAACTCAACTTCAAAACTTAAGTTGCCCGTAGTACAGGTTTATGCATGCTCTTAATAAATTTTTGTGTAGCTATTATTTTCTTGAAACTAAAAGTTTTTTTATAAAAATCATTCAAGCAAAATTTTAAATTTTCGTAACTATTAAAAGTACAAAATTACTTAAATTTTCAATAGTTAAGTCACAATAAAAATTAGCTTGATTAAAATGCATCTTAACTTAAGCTCACTTTATTAACTACATTTTTGCTTAAGCAATGTTTACTTTATAAATTAACTAGAAGAAAAAAGAAAGCTACATACAGCTTTTATTTTTATTATTGTTGTTATATTGATTATAAAACTTGACTAAAATTTTAACTCTACCTTAAATTCAATCTTAATATTAAAATTTAATTTGTTAAGTATTTTAAGTAAAAGTTTTGAGTAGAAATTTGTTTTTATTTTAATTTAATTGTTTAAATGCTATTATCTATGACTGTTACATATCTTTTTAGATTTATTTAAGCACTGACGAGGTCTTTGACCGAAAGTTAATTTGTAAAATAAATTCTTGAAAGAATAAATTTATAAAACAAGTTATTTAATCTATTCTTTTTATTTAACTACTTTCAAAAGTCACATTAGATACGGTTTGTTGGCTAGGATAATATAAACAAAACAAATAAAAAGTAAAATTTTAATTTTTTAAATATTTTAGGTGTGTATACCTTAGAAAATATGAGCAGTAAAAAAAGTAAAAATAATTAATTTTGAATATTTGTTTTAACTTAAATTTGATATTTTCATGTATATATTTAAGAATATTTTTTACAACAAATTTCTAAGACTATTTTAAACTATAGATATTGTTCATACCCTTCTAAAAAGTTCTTTTAATTTAACAAAACTTAAGAACAAAACCAGAACAAGTGGTTTATTAAACAAAAACAAAAAAAATGCTCAAACATTTTTGGTTCAAGGACCTGGATACGCAAAATATAACCTAGTTATCATAAATCAATAGGTTATCAAGGTAGTAAAATATCGATAGAACTACCTATTAATTTAAAACACCTAAACTAATTGTGCGAAATTGTCTTCGTGCCCTCGTGCAAATTTGTCTTCGTTCAAAAGTATCTTCGTGCAATTTTGACCCGATCCCATTATTAGTATATTAATAGTTAAGATAAATCTGAAAACAGTCATTTTTAAGTTTATTAATTAAGTTTTGATGGCGTATGTTCTTTTAAATTGCAGCAATTCGTTTTATGTTTTTACTATAAATTGCTAATTAATAAATTCATTTAGAAGTTAATATTTATTATGTGCAAATAAAATTTTAAGCTTCTAAATAAAGTTGTTGTCATAAAAATTTAAAAGTTAAATTATTAACGTTACATGTTCGTCTTAAGTAAAGTAAAACAATCCAATTTGGTTCTCTTATCTTTCAAAAATATCAACAGAATTGAGAATATCGAAAAAAAATTTAACTCGTGTAATTTTTACTTTTGGCAGTATTTTCAACTCACCATATCAAAAAAGTTAACTAAACTTGGCTTAGAGACTCTGGAGTATAGAAGATGAAAATTTGACTCAATAACTCTTTTTAAAATTGTAAATGATACACAGAACCGAGTTGAAGTGTGTTGATTCGTTGTCACACAGAAACATATGTTGGTACAATAAAGGAAGATTACTGTATAATTTGTTTTTATTAAATGATACACATAGATACTCTTTAATCATTTTTAAACATTATTGTCAAAAGAACTATGTATTAAGAGGAAACAATAATAATATAAAATGGAAATTTTATTTTACAAATAGCCTACGGAAAAATTTTCTCTTCCACAGAACAATGACTTTGTGGATTGAGTTACTACACGATGTAGTTTGATGCTAAAGAGCAGAGAATTTTCAATCAACATTTAAAAAATTTGATTTAAACAAAATAGTTGTCAGTAATGTTCAATAAATACACTCAGTATTCAAGGAACTTGACTTTTTTTTAATATTTACTACTAATGACTGCAAATAAAATTATTTTCTTCATGCCTACACCTAAAGATGTTTAAATGTTTTATTAACTGTGAAAGTTCGTATTTAAAGAAAAAAGCTTCTGACTACTCAACTAGAAAGATTGTGTTGTGATTTATACTTATACTTTATTGTCCTTTTTATAAATATTAAATTGTCTTATATTGTGATTTTATTTAAAATGCTGTTCTTTTTTTTATGTACCATTTTTTTGAGTTATTTTCTTTATTTGTTTAACTTTGTTTTCAATATATTTATAAATTAAAATGCTGTATGTTTTTTTAGTATTTGCTTTTCATTTTTACTCTTCGTGTGTCTTCTGTTTAAGCAGCTCAGGTTTTGATGCCTGAGTCCAACGTTAAACAATAAACAAAAAAATTCAAACAGTACGCTGAAATTACTAATGAAAACTAAAGTTTGTAATAATTAAACTTTATTTTATGTTTTTGTAATGAAACTAATGGGAACGGGTCAAATATGCAAAAAGACAATTTTGCACGAAGACACTTATGCACAAATGGTCAGTTTTGCACGACGGGTTATTTTTGCAAGAGAGTAAAAAAAAAAAACATTAACAAAAAAAGTTACCAACCTATAGTAAGCGTTAGGGGTAACAGTGATAGTAAAAATAACGATAAAAAGGATTATTAAGAGATAATATTATTATTTAAAAAAAAATAAATATAAACAAACAAAAATAAAGTATTAAAAAAATAGGAAATAAATGTTACCGACCGAGGGTAAGGGTTAGAGGTCACAGTGATAGTAAAAACAAAAAAATGAATAGTTTAAATTGTTAAAATAATAAAATGAATAAATAAATTTAAAAAAAACATTATAAAAAAAGTTCAACCCGTGCAAAAGTGTCTTCGTGCAAAAGCGTCTTCGTGTAAAAGTGTCCTTTTGTGCATAATTGACGCCTACCCGATACTAATATTGCATTTTTTTTTTTTTGGTTATTTAAATTGTTTAAAAATTTGTTCATAGTTGTAAAAATTGTTAGTTTTAGAAAGTATTATAATACTATTTGTAATCAATGGTTTTTACTGTTATAACTTTAATTATATATATATAATTAATTTAAAACAAGTTTATAAAATCTAAATTTATTAAGTATGTTTTGTTTACTACTTACCTATAATTTAATTCATTATTAACACAAAATAATGTTTCACACTAGATTCTCTAGGTTTAAAGGTCGTCGATTATAAATTAAGTCTGAAAAAAGTATTTAAACAAATAAGTGGAACATATTGTAAATATATTTTTTTTATGGTAAAAAACATCAGTCTCAAACTCTACCCCTTGCAACGATAAACGTTTTCTGGGGACAAACAAAACAATAAGATAAATAAACAAAACATAAGACTAAAAGTCTTAATATTGTGGGTTTAATACTACAAGTTTAATACTACTTATGTTGGTTAAAATCTAAAATTTTTATACGTAAATAATGCTAATATAAATTGAGAATACTATAGTGTATTGTATACAAATCTAATATTATTATAAAGTATATACAACTTGTATATACTATAATTTACTATTTTCTCAGTTTATATTATCGTCATTAACTTACAACAATTTTGAATAAAGATATTAACAAATTTAACTATTTTTAAAACACTTTTTAAATAGTAAATATCTACTTATTATTCACAAAAGTGCGACTTACTCTAGTTTATTACGGAGTAACTACATGGTCAAAAAATAAATGTGCAGTGCATTAGTCATTCTAAGATCATGTTTTTCTTATTTAACTTCAATCATTTAGCAAAATTACCACAAAAATTTATTAAAAAAAGTTTTCAAAGTTTATTGTGTACCTTAAGCGGGTGCGTACCTCTAAAATTGAGCAGTACTGTATCGATATCACTTTTAGATTTTGTTGTTCTACTTAAGAGATATTTGTATACATTTTAAGTTTTTTTTATGTTTGATAATATTGTTTGTTTCGTTGGAAGATAAATTTTAAGTTCTAGATATATACTGACGGTTAAAACATTTGACACATCAAAATTAAATTATAAAAAATATTTTTTTCAAGCGTTTGAGAACATAAAATGAAGTATAATTAACTTTAATTTCCCAGCAAAATAAAAATTTTTAACAAAATTAGGAACATAACACTTAAACTTAGAAACAAACTTATTGAAAATAAACCATCAATGTAAGAACATTTTCAACCAAAATACAACAAAAATATCAAACAGCTGCACAAGCAATTTCACCAGAACAATAGAATATTAGATAAACAACAGTGCCAATACAATTAAAAAGTTATGCAACAGCCGATAGGAAATATGCCTGCTAAATACCCAATGTCTACAATGAAATCTCGTCTATAAAGACGATGTAAAAACTAAAAACACAACACAGTTTTACATATAGTCGACAGAAATACGTTTAAATAAATCTACCGAGATAGATCTAAATTCACTAACAAAAAAAAGACACGCAACAGAACTATCTAATTACATATAGAACTTGGAAGATTATAGCATAAATTGCAATTCAAAATTAAATATTAAACACAAACAAAATTCAATTCGTATAACGGCTGTAAATGTAAACTAGAAAGTTAGAAATAGTTGACAAGTCTAAATTCTTAAATAAACGATCAGAAAGACAAAAAATATGCATCTACTTCCAAAAATTGTTTTTCAAATAAAATGTATCTACATAAATTTTTTAATTTAGCTAGCCTAAAAGTTTAACATATAATTGATTCGTAGATACTTTAATTTTAGGTTTAATTACACACTCATTTAAAGACTTAATTGTTTAAAGAACACAATTTTTTTACTAGATAAATAGCCTAATAAATAACTTAACTTAATAACAATTTTTTTTTTCATAGCTGAGAATAGTAAAAGTGAATGAGTAGTGTGTAACTCGAAGACCTAATTTTTTAAACCCTAGGTCTATTGGTAATTTTTTTGACAATCTTTTTTTTTGTGTTTAATACTAAAACAGCTAAATATTTATTTGTTCATCAGAAATCTGAAATTTTGTTCCTTTTACTAAACTTTTTATATTCACCATCGTTTTTATCACTAGGTAAAATAATTAACTTGAATATTAACAAAAATGTTACTTTAATCTAATTACTTGTACTTATTATAAAAAAAATTAAATATGTTTTTTTCAAGTTGTCTGAAAAAACTGATTCATAAAAAAAAACAATATAAAAAAAATAAACGTTTACAACCAGTAAGCACGTTTAAACAAGAAATCACTAAATGATTGTAAATTGACAAAAAATACTTAAATCAAGAACTAAATTATTATAGTATATAAAAAATTAAGTATTTGTTTGTTTAGATCAGGTTTTCAAAAACTTATTTTAATAATCGCCCACTATGAGATAATTATAAAAAGGCTCATTTACTAATCATACCTTTGATTTTTTTGCCCCGTTAAAACAAAGCTGTCGAATACTTGTTATTGCCCCCTGGTAGCCGAAACCGCCTTCAAAAAGGTACCGCTCATTTTAAAAGACCTTATTTAGATTTTGAGAACATAAGCTATCTAGCTTCTGTCAATAATTAAACCTAATACTTACTACTCAAAATGTTCCATTTACTTATACTAGTTAATTAAAGCTTGAAATATTTTTAAAATAATATATACGCTAAACACTTAAAAACATGTATTTGAGTTTTTCTGTACTGTACTGACATTTAAGTATAAAATTAGAGTTTTGTTAAACATTTATGTAAGTTTACCAACAAACTTGGTGTGTTTTTAACGAAAACTTGCCTTAATATAATTAACTTATAAAACTTTAAAAAACAGGTACTGGTAGCATTTGTTGTTAAATCCTTAAGTCTTTATAGCTTTATATGCTTCTTTTATTAATTTTTCCCAATAATAAAAAAATATTAGTTTTGATACTAAAATAATTTTTATACTTTATGTATGTGTTGACTAGCGGATGTCGATTTTACAACGTTTAGCTGTTACAACGTAAATGCCGATATTATGAATCTTATGCCACCGAGTCTCACAACCTATTAAAAGCCATAAAAGTTTATTTTGTCTTTTTTTATTTTGTTAAAAATTACAGATACTTTTGGTAGTTAGTTTAGTTGCAGATTTTTTTAAATCTAAAAATAAAAGTAATACAGTTCTTATGAATACATTCGCACATAAGTTTATAACTTTAGAACATTCCATCGAGAGCTTTAGAGGAGCCTGGTGTAGAGCCCAAGTATGCGCTAAACATTGTTTTGAGTTTACTTCTTTTGCTCTCAGTCCACGTTTCATAGCGATGCAAGTTCATATTCATTAATTTATCGCTTGTTAAGTCATAATCTCTTATAAACTTCACACTATCACGACGATTCATTATCTTTTTAACATTTTTTCTGTAAAAAAAAAAACAGAATAATTTTATTTGTTTAGTTTAGTTAAGTACAGTTTTTATTTTATTATTATCTAGTATTATACAGTTTTAAAAGTACTTACTTAAATCGTAGTTCAAATTTTAATTAAAATAAATATGTAATCGTTCTTTAACTAGTGGTTGACTAAAATAAAATTACAAATAATGAACTTTACGACAGGACCATCAACAACAGTATCCGAGACAACCTACGACCGGTTTCGACCTAATGTTTCGGATGCTGTTGTTGATGGTCGTGTTGTAAATTTCATTACTTATTATTGATGGCACGAAACACCTCAACTATGTTGATGATGATGGTTAAAATAAAACAATTAAGGTATTGTAACTAACTTAAGCAAACTATATATTTAAGTAACGAAAGTAGTACTGCTAGAAGTCTTATTACAAGCAGAGATTACTACATTATAATTTAAAAATGAAAAACTTTTAAGTGTTATTATACTGAGATTTAAGCATTATTTTTTAAGAATGAAAATATTTCACCAAAACTTATAGATATAATAGCAAGTTTTAAATTTTTAATTTATTCATAAAGTCGTTCTAAAAAATGCTTTTCCCATGCTTGCCTCAACTGCTTTATAAAATATAGAGTTGTCATAAATTTTTTGAACTGGTCCAAATTCAGCCAGATTAAACACTATGCATTTGATTTATTATTAGCTATTAAATTAAAATATTTTTTGTTATTTTCGTTATCTCCTTAAATGTAAGCGATTTTTAGTAGTTTTAGTTTTAGTTTATTAATATGTAAAACTTTATGACATCAAATTTTACAATTTTGAGTTAGGCTATAAAAAGTACAATAAGTTTTTTATAATTTGTTCTAGATTTTACTTAAAAGCGTAAAACTTAAACAAAA
The DNA here is from genome assembly GCF_965202585.1 of Thalia democratica. NCBI lineage: Eukaryota > Metazoa > Chordata > Thaliacea > Salpida > Salpidae > Thalia > Thalia democratica. Next base: position 43,365,761 of record NC_139166.1, on the reverse strand, counting down.
TTTATTTATGCATAACTTAAACATTTAAAATAGATAAAAACTAATGCATAGTCTCGCGAAAAGACTTGTGTTCAAAAGGTACAAGCCAAGATTTTTATCATCATCTGTTTTGAAATATAAAATCTGACCAAAGATTTGTTTCTTTCGAGGTAATTGAGATTAAAGACCTCAAATTCTAAAATTAATTTCAAAATAGTTTAAATATGATTCATTACAAAGTTTAAATAATAATAGTAGTTGAACACGAAAACTAAAAAATAATTTAAAACAACTATTTTAGAGTTTTAACTGCTAAAAAAACTGGCTTAGATAATGATTAAAAAAGATCAGTTTATGAAAAAGCAAGGTATTTTAATGCCTCAATCAGTTTTTTTTTTGTACTTATGCTAAAGAAAACTTAAAAATTATTAAAAAAATAGTGTTGTACTTTTGGAAAGTAGATTATTATATTTTTAAGGTTCATTGGCAATTTACTGAGCCACTTCATTAAAAAAATATTGAGATTTTATTGTTTAATCAATGAACAGTTTGTTGTAGTTCGTTTTAAGTATACTTTAAAATTGGGAGCTTTATTAGCTTCTATGTTCATCTACATATCGTTTTGCATCTTTCGTATTTCTAGCTTGAAGTTTTTGATTACTTTTTAAACTTTATTTGCTTGATTAGAATTATGAGACTTCCTCAAAACCATCTAGCTCACTTTTTAATTAGTAAAAATATTTTTTTTAGTTTATTTTTTACAGCTAGCGATACTATTTAAAATTTTGTTTGAATAAAGATATTTTAAATCTGATTCGCAAGCAAAAATTCCTACCTTATCAACTAATTACATTTTATACTCATTTCTACTGCTTACTAGAACTACCTTTATTGAGTATTTACACTTAAATTTTGCCATTAGTATTTGTGATAGCTTTAAAAACTTTATTTTTAATCTTGAAAAAATACAATAATGAAAATCATAAATAAAATTAGTTATGTTATCTTAGAACAAAAGAATACTGTGAAGTTTATAAAAATTCACTTTAATATGTTCTACTTACAAAAATTTAATAAACAGAAAATTTGAAGAAATTATATTTCAAATTAAAGTTTTTTCTCTTACTTTATCTTAGGTATGTCGTTATACGTCAATTTTTCTTTAGAATTTTTTGGTTTGAAGCGTGATGTAGACAAGCATCTACTAACATAATCAGTTTTACTTTTAGTTGTGTTTGTAAAAATTCTTTTTGGGTTACTAGTTTGCATCTTTTCGCTCGGAGAATATTTTATTTGATTTCTAAAAAAAATAATACAATCTAGTTTCGTATCACTTTTAGTCATGTATATTGTTTATCTAACGACAAAAAAGCGCTCAAAATACTTGTTCCAAAGACCTAGTGTACAAAGGAACCTTTCGGTTGCCAATTCGTACACCACTTGGATACAGTTTAAAGTCATTGTCCATTATACTTTTTGATTTGTACAGTTTAGATTTATAAAGCCAATTTATCCTAATACAGTTAACTTTATAAAAGTTTAAATCAAAGGCTCTTTTGACATAATAAAGAATGATATATTTCTTTTAGCAAAAAACAAAGCCAAAACCTGTGCAATTACTAAACTGTACAAAAACTATTAAGACATTTCAGTGACAATAATGCTGATAAAGTTTTTAAAGCGTAGACATACTTCTTACTTTAACTTATCGAAAATTCTACTATAAAATCTGATAAACTATTACCTAAGTATTAATTTATTAAAAAAAACCTGTTTTGATTTGTAAAACAAAAATAATTATACAGCAGTATTACTTTTTTTTAAATTTTATATAAGTTAAGTAAGTTAGAAACAATAAAACTAAAAAACTTGTATAAATAAATATACACTTTAAAAAACTTTCTGCAATTAAAGAACCATTGCATATATTTAAAAATAAAAGTATTTGTCTAATTTCTGTTATAGTTATAATTTGGTTCAGAAAAAAAATGATTAAAACAAACTAACAAAATGACTAAAAACATTTCTAATAGTAAGATTTATGTAAAATTTTACAGAACGAGTATAAAATAAATATAAGCTACTCAGTACAGTAGTACTTCTGAGTCAGTATAATAGTCAAACTTTAAAATTAAACTAGTGTAAATTAAAAGTTAAGAAAATGTTTATACAAATAACTTAAATGATACTTTGAAAAATTAAAGATAAATAATATGTTGCAGTAGATAATGTCTAACTTATTTTATTTTACTCATAAATATTTTGATAACGATTTTTTATCAAAATAGTTTTGAGTCGATTATTTTGCCACCGTAAGTTTGTTTGAATAAAAAAAAAGCATTAAATGTAAACTAAGAGAACAAATTTAAGGATATTATTTGTTTCATACTTAAATATATGCTAAAAATTAAAAATTAAACTTTCGATATAGTTTTTTTCAAAACAACTAAAAGTTTATTATGTATTTGAGTTTCTTAGAAATTTAAGTTTTTAAAAACTAAGTATTGATAATAAAGTTTAACTTATTTTTACTTTAAATTATCAAGTTTAAAAAATTATTGGGAATCTGTTTTTCAAATATAAATCTAACACATTAGCTCTTGAGAGTTGTGGTTTTGTTGTATTTCCATAACGAACAGTTTGTAAAATTTCAGCTGCATCTTGGTGCACTCTTCGAGTATTATCAACAGTTGTTTTACTTTCAATCTTTGAATTTTTTAAAACTTTGTTACAAATATCTTCTGGTAATGGAGGCAACCTGAACGTTACAAAAATTAACAACTCTGAGGATTTAATCGTATATTAAAGCTATATCATAATAAACAAATTCAAGTACCAAAAAAATTAAAGCTTCAGTATTAGTTTGTTATTTACAGCTTCCAGAAGCTAAAACAGCAGTATTTTATATTGCAAATTATACTTTTTACATGATTTTAAAAATTATTTTTCGGCTTTAAACTATTTTTATAGTTATAGTTCCTTTGGATAAATAAAAAGCAAAATAGTCTTATTCAAAAATCTAACTAAGCATATCAAGCTATGGTAAAATATTTAAGTGTAACTGAAATTAAATCAAACAAAAGTTTTTTTAATGTTATTCATCAATGTTCTTTTGGTTATTATTAGTACATGATTATTTAAAACTTTTATACCTTAAGTTACTTTGCGTCTTTAGTTGGTTCGCAATAATCCGAATTGACTAAATATAATTAATTTGTTTGAAAGAATTTTTAAAAATCACAAAAAAATTTTAAATTTTTTGATATTATCTAACAAAAGCTACTGTTATACATAATAATCGAATGTTTACCAATATAGCGCACAGTCAAATTAGTTAAAAAGTATAGTACACTTAAACATCTCTAAAAAAGAAGTGGTAGTAAAAATTAATATTTAATAATTTTAAATCTAACACCTTTTTTTAAGCTACAAACTTTATTAACGCTTATCATTAAGATGAGAGTTTTATTAGTTTCAAGTAAAATACCAAAGACAAAAACAAAATTCTTATTTGAATTTTTTATTGAAATAATACTTCACTTATTTACAATAGTCTTACTACAGCTAAAAAAATTCAAGTGTAGTGATATAATAACTTTATCTCATATAAAACTTAAATCTTTTTTTGTTTTATTACTTATCGCACAAATGCAAAAGATTTTTAATTAACTAGCTATAACAATACAGCTTATAGAAAAATTCCTTAGAAATTCTACCTACTTCTGATAAACACAGCAAAACTGTTAATATTAAGAAGTTAAATACTCGATGACAACAACTAGATAAAATAGTCATTGTTGAAGTTGTACAATAAAGAATAGTTTTGTAATTTATTTAAATTTATTGTAGATAAATAACTAGTTATCAGAAACCTCGAATAATATTACTAAATAACGTATTGAAAAACACTAAAAAAAATTTAAATTTTTAATGAACAAACAAATATTTAAAAAGTCAGAATAAAACTATTTTTTGTTCAACGCTGATGAGTTATTGAAAAAAAAAAACAATTTTTGGCTGATAAACACAGACAGCTTGCATTGAGTCATATCATACTGTTTGACAGTACATTATCTTTATTGTTAATTTTGTAATAAGCTGTTGTTCAAAAAAAAAGTTAAGTTTTAACTACAATATAAAACTGAAATAAAAGCTTTGTAAGATAACTAATCAAAAAATAAAAGGTTAAGGTACTTTAATGACAAAATTAATTTTTTATTATACTTCTTCTAAATGAAGACTAATTAAGTTTTAACCTTATTATCAAAGTAACATATTAGATAACCTTTAACTATTTTTTTACAGTAAACTGTTGAATAAATAATAATTTTAGTAAAAATACTAAATCATTACATAACTTTAGTAAGCATATATAACATAAAAAAAACGCAAACATTTTAAACTATTAACTCATAAAATTGTTTTGAAAGGTTTTATACAGATTATTTAAACAAGTTTCAAAAGTAGGTAAGTATAAAAACAATTTAAGCTAACTTCTTCCTGTAGTTAACTTTTTTATTTATTAGTTTTTGTGCTTGACTACTTTTGCCTCTTGGAAATTGTCGACTACTATCGTTTTTGTTGTTAGCTCTCAGAGCATCTGTTTAAATAGTAACATTAAAGTTACAAGCTTAATTTAGCTTTTGTTTAATACAATCAAAACTTTTTTGCCTAAAATTGTAATTTTATTCTATACCTATAAACTAGTATACAATGATTTTAAATAAATACAACGGTTAAAGTAAATTTCATTGTAATTATTTTGATAAATAAACTTACATAATTTGCACTGCACAAGTAGTAAACGTTTATAAATTTACAAATTTAGTTTACGCATAAAAATGGTCAATTTTTAGCATCTTTGTAGCATAGGGTTTTTTAATATTTATACATCTATACTTTCAGAATATGATATTAAAAAAATGTGAGTCTAAAAAATTTTTAATACATTTTTCTGTTTAGTAACAACAAAGTTTCATTTTTTTCATAAAAGTATTCAATCTTAATTGAAAAAATTATGCCTTAGTCGCTATGTAATTTAAAGCATCACTGAGTTTAAAAACTATAAAAAAAGCTTTCATCATATATGTAAAACTTAGTGTTGTAGTTTATATTAAGCACGTTCGTATATAATAGCACTTACTTTGTAACCAACCATCCAATCCATCATCATGCTGTAAACTTGAATCAGTAAAACGTCTAAAAAAGTTATTAACAAAAAATATTTATTAAAGTGTAAACAATATACACTCTTAATACTTTTTATATAGCCTTGAAAAACTTGAACAAATGTTCCTACTTTATTTCATATCGTAATACTTTAGAAAAAACTTTAAAAAAAATCTTAATTTAAGGGCTGAGCTTTTTATAGCCTTGTATATACTTGAAATATCATAACTTTATTTGACATATTTATTTAATATATATAATACAATGTTTATTCTAGGTTATTTAGAGATCGTCTAAACTTGAAAAAGTATTTAAAGAAACAACTGGAAGATATTATAAAACAAGAATAAAACAAAAATTTTAAAAACGTTAATATTGTGGGTTGAAACAAATTTAAAAATACTTTAATTGATTCGTGTCTAATATCTCAATTTTTATAAATTAATGAAACTAATATAAAGTGAGATTTTACTAAAGTATACACAAATTAAATTATGTCTAACTTTTGTATACTAGTGTCTTTGATTTAACTTATCTTTTATTAGAATATTTATTTTCAATATTTTTTCACTTATTAATCAAAACAAGTAGCAATAAACTAAAAAATAAATAAACAACCGGTTATAACTATAAGTTAATTTTAATTTATCAAATATTCTTAAATAAAACATTTTTTATTTTACTTATAAATTATGGTTTTAAATGTATCAAATTTATTTTAAATACATTTAAACTAGTTTGAAGTATAAGTTCATGGTCATTTAAAAAAAATGAAATAGTCTTTAATTCAACAATTCTAAATAACTTATTTATTATTTTTACTTTGCTATTATAACAAGCTACAGATGTCAACTTCTTACTTATCTATATGAATAAATACTATGTTTCGTAAAAACAATTTTAAAAACTGTCTCAATTCTGTTCACAACATTTAAAATATCTTTAGTTAAATTAGATTAAAATTACCAACCATGCTGAAATAAGAACTTGTTATTATTGATAGAATTATGACACAGTTATAATTTAGATGTGGCGTACAAGCACTAAAACGAAAAGTCTAACTTAATGGATGATTACCTCATACTTATGACCCAATTATAATTAAAAAGTAAGTTAAGGTTTAATTTAAGTTTAACTTAAGTCATTTAAGTGTTTCTTGGTCTATTTGTTCAGTACTTTCAATTTTCGTGTTTAAACATGCAATTTTGTGTGCTAAGAAACAGTTAACTATAGACTTTTTTGTGAAAACAAAAAATTTGATCGTTCCGTTAAATTCTCCTTATATTATAGCAGTTGTTAGAAGAAGCTATTTTGCTAAAATAACTTTCATTTGTAAAAAAAGAAATTAATAAAGTTAAGTTTTAATATTCGTCTCAGTTTATACAAACAGTGTTACAGCAAAACTTATAAATATAGTTTGTACTTTTACATGAGGTTTGAAACTCTTATAATCGGTCTTTAAAGTTTAAAAATGCTAAAGTTTTATTTTCAAATATATGATTATTTTTAAAGAATACTAATAGAATTATCTATGAAGTATCCTGTAATTAATTTTATTGTTATATGAGTTAATAATACTAACTAATTTAGAGTTCTATTTATCATCACGTTGTTTAATGACAAAATTAATGATAATATACTAAAATGCATTTTGTTTAAAATAACTACAGCTTTAAGTTTACTAAAACTAATTTAAAATATAGTTTTATATATTTTATTATTTTTTAACTACTTAGCTAAAAATAACTTTTTATGTAATCTACAATATATAAAATAGTATCTTACCTCATAACGTTGTTATACATTTCAATTTTTCTAAGCTTATGATTTTCCGTATAAAATTTATTTAAATTAGATTGCTTTTTTCTATGTTTGATTTTTTTACAAGTATTTTGCATATGTGCTTGATATGAGACTTATTGTTACGTAATATAATGACAAAGCGAATTAGTTTTGAAAACTTATAAAATAACAAACATAAAGTTTTTCTTAATTAAAAAATCAGTTAAAGGTACGCTATTAAACACGCTAAAAGCATTTTAATCTCAAATACAACATGCTATTACAATTGACCATTTTAGCAGGTTCAAATTAAGTTAAATATATCATAGTACGATATTAGTGAAAATATATTTAAGTTACTGTGGTTTTAAATAATTAAGGTATATTGAGAAAAAACAAGTTTTTATTGTTTTAGAAACTTTTTTGTTTATTAGTAAACATTTTTATAGTATAAGACAACAAAAGTAGCAAAAAACAAAAAGATAGAATTTAATGCTTATATATAAAAGTGATTTTAGAATATAATTTTTTTTATAGAAGGTAATAAAAAAGTTGCTTTTAAAAATATCACTGCCTTACTTAAATTACATAACAAGGGTCGGCAGTCTTTTATATTCAAATGTTCGTATTTCATAAATAAAATAAATTGTGAGCCGCTGTGTTTGTGTAAATTTAAAAAGTTTGAAACAAAGTTCATCTTTCATGTATTAAACAAATAATCATGAAACAAACAATATAGTTTAAAAATGTTAACTTACAATTTATTTGGAAGCTTAAGAATAAAAAAAAACTTGAGGCTGTTTTTAACTAAAATATAAATTGCAAAATAAGTTGCCGACTCTGTAATACATACTTATAGTTTTTTAAGCTTTTTATAATAAACATTTGTTAAAACAACTTTCAGTTTAAACAAGACATATGCACAATGCAAATAATGTCATATCAAGGTTGTCTACAACTTTAAAAGCGTAGTACATCAGATATTATTATGGTTTAGTTGGTGATAAAACAAATAAAATTCTCAAGTTTTGTGGAGAAAAATAAGTGTTGATATTTTTTCAAAATTTATTACATATACGCAGTGTTTTGTTTAATTAGCTTATCAGTATAAACTATGGACAGCTCTACAGTTTAAGATGTCCTATGTTTGGTATATAAGTTTAATAATAACATTATAATACAGTAAAAACTTAAAAGCATATTGATATTAACAGAACATAATAATTTTAGCACTCTACATGCTGTAAGTAATGATTTTTTTAGATTGAAATCACAAGAACAAAGATATCTTAGCCTACTTCTACATTTTTATTAAAATTAATTAATATTTTGTTTTAGGGTATGTTTTCCGATTTTTTTCTAATTATACGATATCAAAGTTTGGTTTAAATAAAAACCCTTCAAATGTTCTCTTGTCAATATACTTAACAGTCCTGGACAAGACATTAAAAGGTATCCGTGGTGTGCGACTCGATAACCGAAAGGTTCTTCGTGCGAACTTTTTGAGCACTTTTTTGTCGTTCAATAAACTATAACTATACAACCTCAGTTATAGACGGAGTTTTTAACTTAAAACTCTACTAGACTTGAATTGACAGATTTAGTTGCATTTATAAAAACTATAATTCTATATTTATAACCAAAACACTATTTTATGTAGTTTTTAAGAAATCATAATTCCGACATAAATACGCTCCGTGGATAAGTTATTGTACACTGTGAAAGTATCAAATAGTATCTTACATAACTAAATTTGGTCAAAAATTTATTTGAAAGTTTAGCCAATTTTTTCTTTAAAACTTAAGTCAAAATTAAAAAATAATCGTCTCTGGTTTTTTTACATACATAAAAAATCTATTTTTGTGTGACATGTCCTCTAAATCAGGGTTTCCTCATTTCCTTTATTTAAACGCCCTTTTTTCAGAAAACTTAACAATGATCGCCCAAACTACTCAAATACTTTTTTGTTGCTCTTTAACACAAACCCCATAATATCTTTTGTTAGCTTCAAATTCCTCGTAAATTCCTTTGTAGATGGTCATATGAGCCACTTTGGGAAACCCTGATCTAGTTAAAGGTGGCATGAAAATTAAAAACATATATCGTGCAATGTGTGTAAATTAAGTGTAATGTATACAGAACTAAACGTAATTCACAAACTTTTCTTAAAGTCAACCTTAGTGTTGTAAAATGTTGTTGGAATTTTAAAGTAACCGGTCAAATTTAACGGAAGAACTATTACTTATGTCATAATGTTTTTATATACTTTAATTCAAAAAAAAATTAATGTTCAAAAGCTTATTTTTAAAGTATAGTTTTTTTATTTACTAAAATATAAATTGTAGACTGGAGAATTTTGCTTTGCAGACTTGCAAGGTTTTTTTTTTGCAGACTACTACTTCTATAGATACTTTATATCAAAACATACTTTTTTTTCAGCGAATCAGTAATTATGAAAATTAAACTTTACTTCAACTTTATAACCTAGACCAGTGGTCGGCACGGTGTACACTGGTACACAATAGAGTACATGAAATTTCTTTTAGGGTGCACGAGATTTTTGGGGTGCATGAAACTTATTTAGGGGTACATGAATTTTTTTTTCGTGCAGAAACTAAATTAAAGTATTTTTTTTTATCTTTCTACATTTAAGACATATTCAACCTTGATATCTAATTGACCATTTTGTTGTTAATAAAACGACCATTTTTGTACTTTCCTAGTTCTATTCTGTTACATTATGTGAAAATTCTTCCACCCTTAGCCTCCAAAAAAAAAAACCGAAGTGAGCAAATCTCATAGATTCTTTAACAAAATAAAACGTTTAGTATTCTATCAATGTTTAATTTTATTAACTCTTATTGTTTAAAAGCGTTTGGCTACATTAAAAATCACTATATTAATCAGCGTAACCAACTGATATTTGACTAAAATTTAGTTAGGCCTCATCGATATTAAAAGTTTATTGAAATTGATAGGGTAAACTGGTAAATTTAAAGTTAGCGTGTAAAAATTAACTGGGTGTTACCGAATTATTAGTAAAAAACGATTAAAAGTGTTTACATATTCTTAAACACTAGCGGCGCTAATGAATGCAAATTGGGGTGCACAGAATTTTAAATTTGTGATTTAGGGTTCACGGATTCGAAGTAGCGTGCCGACCACTGAACTAGACTATCTGTTTATGACTAAAATTTTTAGAGATGTAATAGATTGATATATTGGTACAAGCTATCTTTTTTTTTTATACTGCAACTGTATCCTATGTGACTTAAACAAATAATTTTATTTTACAAAAATATATAATAATGCGACAATGTTCAAACACATTGGAATTAATTAGACTTGAAGCTATTTTAATACATTTAAATAAGCCAAGTTTATGTAAATAGGAAGAATTTGACTACACCTTAGCCTTATTTAGTTAAGACCATTTTGTGTTGATTTTAAAAGTTTTTGTTGATTACATTTACGTTTACTTAATCAATTAGTTAATTAATTTGTAAATTTTTTTGTACATATACTTGTTGTGTTTTATTGTACCGTTTCAACTGTAATTTCCTTGAAGAGAATTTGACGAAAAATATTGGAAAGAAAAAATTTGAGTGTTCATCTCAACATTAAAAGTTATAAAAATATAAATGTTGAAAGGGTTAACAAAGATTTTTTTAAACAAAAATCCAGGTTTTCTGAATATCTTCTAGGGTATCTAACAAACAAGTTATTTGGTCTACTTTTATTACAAAATTAAATTTACGGTAAAGACCTGACTTAGAGAGTATTACAACATTAAAAAGGTCTTGTAGAACTATTTTAAATGTGTTTTTAAGAAAAAAAACTTAAGATAGCAAAAAATTTCTATCTATATGATAGATTTTTTGTATCTAATTGAAATTTCATTACTTTACATATAGCAATAGTTTTTTTTTTCCTCAATTGTCAAATTCCAGGTTTTTTGGCAACCCTGTATTTATGTGAAAACAATGAGCTTTCTTAAAACTTAAATGACAACAAGTAATTACAATATGCTTTTATTATTTGTTTTCCAGATTAATTTTAGGTAAAGTTATAAAATTATTTTTAACTCTTAAAATAGTAGTAAAGGTTGTAAGTTATACGGATTTTAATGATACAGTATTAAAAGATTTTTATAAAGCTTAGGGTTGAAGATGAAATAATTTGAATATAAACAAATAAAGATTTTTGAGAGGTGGAAAATTAATTGATTATTGATAACTAAACAAGTGAAAAAGTAATTCACGTACAAAAAACGTAAAACTATAAAAAAAAAATTATTAGTATGTCAAGTAGAGTAAAGTTATATTTAAATAAGTTCTTATCCAGTAAATTGAGCAACATTTTTAAAGTCATTAAAGCTGAGAATTATAAAATTTAATACGTAATTTTTAACAAATTAAGACAAGTAAAATGTTTATACTTAACAAAAACATAAGCAAATTATACTTAAAATAAATTCATTTAAGTTAAAATTTTCATGTGTATAGTTAGTTAAATGCTTTAAACTGATTAGACTTACTACATTTTTACTACTACGTAATAACTGAAATAGCTTATAACTAACAAACGATTTAGCTAGCACATACTGTGCTAAAATTCCAGTATAAATTTGTAATCTTTTTCTCAACTGTAAATTATATTTCCACATATGGAAGCCTAAAATCATTATACAAAAATTATGTTTTGTTAGACTAAGTAGGGAAGGAAACTAAATTAATTTTTAATTACTAGTATATTCTTTAAGCAAATATACTTAATGGTTTTCAGATAAGATTTTAAGTTTTGTTCTGTTTTATTTAAAGAATTTACTTGAGCTAAAACACACACAGTGGGCACAAATCGCGTTCAACTGGAAATAGGGAGTGAATTTTCTTAAAAAATCAGTATTTGTAAATATTTAAAAAATACTTGATTTTAATGTAGTCTAAGGTTGTATCTGTTAAATTTTCAAAACTAAATTTAAAAAATTCTAATGGAATAAAAGTTTTTGGACTTTAAATAGTAGACTTCATAAAATGTTTTTGCCCTATGCATTTTTTATTATTATAAACATCCCTGTTTTAAAAATAAAATCAAACTTATATATTATAGTTTTTTATTTAACCGTTAGTTTTATACTTTTTATGACATCAAAATTTGAACTAATCAAAAAACCTTGCAAAACGCCTCGCGCCAACTGACATAACATTGTTACAGATGGAACTTTTTAGTTTAGTTTGACGCACTAAGTGCGCTAGAATCTTGGCTGGCTTTCTACTTACAAAATGTCATCAAAAATTTCTTCTTTTTTTTTTTTTGCTATTTTTAGTTGCTGGCCAACGGTGATACATACATTTATCATAAAATATAACTAGATTTAAGGTAAACTTATTATGAAAAAATACAATCCAAAATGAAACTTAAGAAAAATTAAACTACCATCAAGTAAATAAATTTTTAAGTTTTAGAAAAATTCTTAAATCTTATTTTTAACTATATATATTCTGTGACAAACAATATCACTAAATCATTTAGTGATCCAAGAAAAATCATTAATGAAAATAAAAATGAAGTAAAAGATATAATTCAACACTATATTGTTTAAACACAATATGACATTATAAATTGAAAAAAATTAAAGTTATTAAATAAAAACTAATAAAAGCTATGTTGAACAACTTGATTTAAAACTTTTATGGTTAGTTCACATCAGGGTTTCCCAGTGGGTGTTATTGTATCCCCATTACGATGATTTTAACTATCAAGGGAATTAATTGTGATGGAAGCGAAAAAGTATATGTTTAATTTAGCTTGTAAAGGGGCGATAAAGGGTAGGACTATTTTTTAAATAAATAAATTTAAATTTCTGCCAAGTTGGTGATTATGAAAACGATTTTAAGAAACCTTAGTCTATTTTTAGTGTAAAATATATATGTTAAAACACTAACTATAATCTTGCACTCAATAGAGAAATTAAAACTCACATAAAAAATCTTTAGTATTGTAAAAGTATTTTATATGTTTGTCTTTACTCTATTAAAATATAAAATCTGTTTAAGATAAACATTTTAATCAAAAAAGTTAAATAAAAGCTTTTTATATTACAATTCTTGTTAAGTCTTAAATACAATTATAATACTAATTAGTTAACAAATACAGCTAACATCTAAATTAAATGTGTATAATACTTAAATTTTAAAACTGAACTAGCTTTACTACAATTTTTAAACCTTACATTGACAATAGGATAAGTATGAAATGCTAGTAACAAAGTACAACTTAAACATAATTTGTAAATTAAGAATTTCTTCATTAATAATTGAAATGATTCCTAGTTTCAACAAACTCCTTAAACCTAGTAACAGCAGTAAAGAAATCTTAGTTTTATTAAAAATTTAATTTTTTTATTAAAACATTGGATGTACAGTACAAACAAACTAAAAATTTGTGCTAAATATTCAGCTGATTGTTCTTAAATTTTATAAAATTTAGTATTGTTGGAGCCAAAAAAAAATTAACAGAATATTGTTTCAAAAAAAAAAACAATTGCACATACAAGTAAAGATTTATTCAATGTCACAAAAGTTTAACTAAAAACTAGCATGATAAAAAAATGCAAACTAGCTTGAAACCTTTTGAGTTATTAAACATTAACACTTAGCATATATTAGTAAGGGTTGCTAATCTTCGAAAGAAAAAAATCAGACTTAGTTATATGAAACAAGCCTGAGTTAATGAAAATTCTTTTTAAAAAGATAAGAGTCAGAGCTGAAAAAATTACTGTTAATAAAACTTAAATATCTAATAAAACCAAAATATTAACAAAATATTTTAAATAAAATCATACATTTTAAAAATAAAATACTAAAATTTGTAAAGATTAGGAAAATATCCAAACTAGTCTAAATCAGCCTGATAAAAAAACACTAGCCAGAATTTTCCTGAGTGGCAACCTGCATGGTGAACACTAATTATTTTAAACAACATTCAAACTTTATTTTTAGTAATAAGTTTAAGAAAAAACTATTGATAAAAATCTCCAAATAAATACAGAATTTGTTTCATTCTATTTAATAAAAACTAGCTTGAACAATGCAGTGATTCAAAACATTTACTAGAATTTGTTAGTCATTGAAAGTACATCAAAAAGGTGATTCAAAACAATACTCAATTTTTTAGTTACTGGTAAATTAGTTGTATATAAAGTTAAACCTGCTGAGAAGTTGTGGAATACTAGAGATTACAGGTCCATAACCACTAGAATTTTCATAAAGTTCAAACAAAGGTGCTGCAACCAATTTGTAGTTACGAGGAACAGCAAACAATGCTTTTTGACCTAATTGAACAAGAAATAACTTTTTGTGCTCTTTTGGTTGTGTTATATGAGCAGGAATGTAAGGGTAAACAGGAGCTTCAAAGTTTGGTCTCCACCAGTTGCTGACACAGTCTTCAATAACCCACTTTTGGTGAACTCCATCTTTGTGACCAAGTGTTTCAGACATCAATCTTTTCAGTCCTTCAACTTCATCTTCACCAGGTTTTAACTCTCCTCCAGGCAACTTAAAGTATGTAGCACCAAGTTGAAGAAGCAAAACATGTGGTAAACCATGCTCATGTACAATTAAAACACCTTCAACAGTTTTTCTTGGACCAACTTTATCAAATTCTTCTTTCATTCTTTGAAATCTAGCTTGAGGAGTGCTGTCTTTATCAAACAAGGGGTCATTTGTTCCAAAAGTGTAGTTGGTGAGAGGGTACAAACTAATTGGACGATCAATACTACCAAAAGAAATTTTTAAATTGTCAACTGTTTGATTGCTTCTAAAGTTGTTTTTACCCTGCCAATTAGTATTAGCTAACTTTCTTGATGACATATTTAGAGTACTTGAAATTTAAAGTAAGACCTCTGAAAAAATATTAACATAAATGTATTTACTTAGCAATGTTTTTTTTTTAATTTTTTAATGTCTGTTAGAAAAAAATAAATATAATAAAAGGGTTCTCACATACTTTAACATGGCCAACATAAACTTTACTTAACTAAGTGCAATTTTACATAACACAATGGCTTTCCCTGAAAAAACTTAAAAATCATATAAAACATTATATTATTTACCTAGTGCAAAATTAAATTTTAATGTTATCAGGGTTGCCACTCGTTTTTTCTAAATTTTTCCAGGTTTTCCAAATTTCTTCCAGGTTTTTAAAAGTAAACATTCTTTGGTCTATTTTTAGTTTTAAGTTAATTTCTATAAAAGAAACTGTGTTAAATAGTACAAAAACATTTAAAAGATGCTGTAAAGTTACTTTAAATGTGTTTTTTATTAAAAAAATTTTTTGATGATGACAAAAAATCTTATTTATATGATAGATTTTTCGGGTCAAACTGAAATTTCAGTGCTGAAAATTTTAAAAATTCCAGGTATTTCAAGGTAAAGTGGCAACCCTGTGTTATAGGCTACTTGTTTGTAAGGGTAATTTCATTTACTTTATTGTTGGAAGGAGTTTTATTGTATTCAAACATCATTTGCAACTTAACATAACTATAATTTTCATTTTAATATATTTTTATACTTTAAGCATTTGGGATCATATGTTTGATTCTATGTCAAAAGTTTAATGAAATGTGACACTGTTTTAAAGAATGTACAAGTAATAAAACTAGGTTATTAAGATGTAATTATACAAGTTTCTAGAAAAAGCTATTAAAATTAAAAACAAAAATGAGGAATTACACTGTCAATATAAACATCTTTCCATTTTCAGATATTTGTGCTTACCTTTGGGGTTCTTTTTTTATAAGTATCAATTCTAAACTATAAAACTCACCTAAAGCATATCTTAAGGATAACTAACAGAAAAATTTTGTGTACACCAGGTTCTGAAGTAAATATATTTATTTAATAATAACATTTATTAGTTATCACTTATTTTGATTTGTGTTTATATATTGTTAGGATTAACATGTTTTTTTTTAAACTATAAAACTTATTTTTTAATTCTACATAAAATATGACTAAATATCCAAGCCTTCAAAAGAGATTATTGGTATTTACATTGTAATAAAAAAGACATCAAATATAATATATTTTCAGTTTTATATTGGTGCAACATCATCCTAGGTAATTATCAAATTATTAATAAAAAAAGTTTCATTACTTTTTTTTATTCTGGAACTGATTTTATGTTTAGTTGGAACCCTGTTGTAATGACTACTCTATATTGAAAATAGTATATACTTTTTTGTATATGAGTCAACCAGTTAGTTTCAATCTTGCAACTTTCAACTCAGTGAGTTTTCAAAGCTGTCATTAGCTATTGAGGCTTCCGTAGGGCAAAGTTCAAGTTCCCAGGAAGGCAAAAGATCTACAATTCCCAAAAATGGGATTCACCAAATGGGTGTTATGTCTAAAGAGTGGTACACGCCAACACAGAACTCTCATTCCAGATGGTGTTAAGATGCCTGGAAAAATAAAAACATGGCATATTTTTTTTTTCTTTCAGGCAAATAAATTATAAAATTAAGATGCAAACACATCAGGGAAGCTACAGATATTACCATTGTTTAAAATTTTAGTTTTATGTGGACAAAAACAAACATAAACCAACCATACCTGTTGGTAGAATACAATGTGGCTTAAAAATATTTAAAACATAAAACAGATTTAGATTTTAGTAAATTGCAATGTAACTAATGTGAGTAATTGTTTATATGAATAGCTTTTATGATATTTACATCAGCTTTAAATGTAGTTTATAATTTTGCCAACATTCGATATTGGAAACATAAACAGTAACAGACAGGCTATGAATGAGTTTTCAGTAGAGAAGAGAAACTATGTTTCTTAGTCTTTTTAACAAGTAACTGTATTTGTAAAATTTAACTGTCTTATCCTATATTGTTATGTAAAATAAATTAGGTTAAAATAATTAATTTCATTGTAAAACTATTGTTAGACAGAATGAAAAGCAACATATCTCAATAAGCTTATTAGTTTTAATTTAGGCAGTTAAAGTAGAGTTAGATGATAAACTATCGTAAAAAGACATTTACATATTTATATTTTTATGGGTATACGCTAAAGAAAAAAAAAGAAAACTATGAAGTACGCACTTTAGCCTAGATTCAAGGTTAATTAAAAACCATAATTAAAAGGTCTATGTTTGAATTTCTATAAATATAAGAGCAATCATTTTTTAAATTTATTTATTAAGCATTTAAAACACATAGACATAAGGGCATGATAACACAACTGTTTTTATAAAATTTCAATTACTAAATATACAGTTTCATAAACAAGCATATGTTTTACTTTAATTATTTTTAAATTATAAGAACTATCTTTTCGTCCAAAGTTACCTTCATTAAGTAAGCACCTTTGGTATATAAACAGTATAATATTGGGTAAAATTTAAAAATCCTCTATTTTTTTGTGAGAGTGAAGTACAGTAATCTTGAGCATGAAATTAAAACAAAGCCCGAAAATGTTTACTTAAGTGCTTCCTAAAATGTATGTTCCAGTATAGATGAAGAGGTTACATGACAATTCAAATTCGGACAATTCAAATAATTCCGACAATTCAAATTCTTAAAAAAATATTTAAACAGCGATAACTCAAACATTAATAATAATAAAAGTGGTTGTAGATTTGTTTTAATTCTATTTAAAACAATAAGATTAAGGCCAAAAGTTCGAACAAAACAGATAGTGTCTATAAAATTTATGAAGTCCTAAAGAAAATGTTAGATACCGCCCTCTCAAATCAGTACGCCATTTGGATGGAAATAGAACTATAGTTATAGGTTTTGAATTTATTACTAAACTATAAGTTTAGTCATAATCACATACATTATAATCTATAACAAACAGTATTCAAACAATAACAAGTTCTAAGAAAGCATACTATAAAAATCTTTCTAGAAATTCTTACAAAAATACATCTAAAATTTTGGAAGTAATACATAACATCACTAATAGATAGAAGAAAGACGTTATTTTCAACATAGACTAGATGTTGATCAAAAATCTTATACAAAACCAATAAATATAATAAACAAGCTTAACATTTATTTTTCTAACATTGGAAAGCAAACATCAATAAAAAAAGGTAACTCAATAAGTTTTACTGACAATCTGAGAAATGCTAATATTTTTGTTTTGGTTTGATGTGACAGAAACTGAAATATTTAATGTTATTAAGAGTTTAAATCCAAACAAAGCTAGTAGTGAGGATAGCATATCTGTAAAGATCCTTAAGAAAGTAAACAATTTTATATTCCCAATACTAAGCAAATTAATTAACCAAGCAATTTATGAAAGTTTTTATCCAAGTAGCCTAAAACTTACAAAAGTAATACCAATTTTTAAATAATTTTGATAAAGGAATAAAAACATTACCACGAAGTTATAGACCCATTTCACTTCTATCTAATTTAAACAAAATAATTGAAAAAATAATCTGAAATCGCCTGTACAGTTTTTTTTCTTAAAATAAAGTTTTAAATAATTCTTAGTTCGGATTTAGAGAGAGATATTCCACTACTTTAACTCTGTCAGAATTTGTTGAAGGTGTTCTGTCCAATTTTGATAAAGGAAACGTAGTTGTTGAAAGTCTGTACCTTTATGAATTAGGTCTGTTTATGTTTAAGTTTAACAATAATTTTTTACCTGATAACTTTAATAATTACTATATAATAGTATAAAATATCGATAATTATCATACGAGGTCTTCAGAAAGACATTTTTCCTACCTAGATTCAACAGCAAAAAATAATCATAAATCGCTATCCTACCAAGGAAGTGAGTTATGGACTAAGCTACCATTATACATAAAATAATTTAGTCATTTTGAAAAGTTCCAGGATGAACTTAAAAGTTATCTATTATTATTAAGGTCATTAGTGATCATTGCTACTGTCCTAGAAATAACATTAAACTGTACTAGTGTACGACTCGATAACCAAAAGGTTTTTGTACACAAGGTCCTTGTACAAATGTTTTTGAGCGTATTTTTTGGCGTTTAGTCTATTGACTTTTTTTTAAGGAGTTAATAATATTTGTCAATTAGTACCCAACATTTTTTTATTATTTTTATTTTGTTTTAACTTTTTTCTACAAAATTTGATTTGCTTGGTTACAATAACAGTGGTTTAGTCTAGATTGCAGCATTTTCTATCTGGTTATTCTTTAGATTATTTTTTAAGATTACTATTTTGAATTAAGTTCAGAGTACTTACAGATTTGTTTTTTGTTTTTTTTATATTTTTTTTAGCATGCAAATGTAAAAAAATAGTTATAGATGTATAAACGTTAATAGAAAATCAAGTATTTAAACAGTAAGCTGAGGTAACTGTTTTAAGCAAATTTATGTTGAAAAATCTCTTTTTCTAAAAAAAAAAAAAAAAACTTCTTTTGTATGTTTGCAAATATTGTTTGCTTTCTATTATTAAAATTTTAGTCTTAGACAAGTATTTAAAATATAAAAAAGAATACTTTAAAATAGAAGGAAATTTGTTGTTGTCTTTATTATTATTTTTCTTTTCTTATTTTGTGCATAAATAATACAATAATTATCTTTATATTTTCATTTATAAAAGTTAGGTTAAGTTCTGTTCACTTCTTTAAAATTATTAATAAATCATACAATAGTTTATTTGTTTATTCCAATGTAAAATTCTTTTTACTGTTCAAGTAAAATTATAAAATAAACAAGAAAAATTACACTTTTAGCACAAAATACTGATAAAATTTACGTAAAATTTTTTCACCGTACTAAACTTTTACGTTCTTTAAAGAAGTTGTAACCTATCATTCAAGTATTCACATGTTTGCTATTAATATTGCTTATCTCTTTTTATAAGTTAATTTAAAGATATAGATGTTTTGTTTAGTTCTTATGTTATTAGACAAGTTTTTAAGCACATTTCTAAACACAAAGTTCAGTGAATTTTCGTTTGGTTTTTTTTTTCATTTCGTTTAATTAATTGTTTTACTACTAAGGATTTAAGTATTTAGATGATAAAAAAATTATATGTAATAGCTCGTAAGAAGCTTTATAAGCATGTGGTATACGACTCGATAACTGAGAGGTTCTTAGACCAAGCTTTTTGAGCAATGTCTTTATTTTCTAACAAACAATATAACCGAAAGGTTTTTTTGTGCACCAGGTCCTACGATCAAATATTTTGAGCGCTTTTTTTTGTCGTTGAATAAACAGTATAATAAAATCAATGCAAAAAGAAACAATTAAAATTCTTAAAGTTCTAAATATAAAACTTAAATTGAATTTATTTGAATTAACAGAACTTGAAACTTCTGTAAATGATATTTCATGACTTTAATTGACCTCGACCTTCGTTATAAATGTTCTTTTTTAAGTTTTTGAATCTAAATTGCCGTATTTTAAAGTGTTGCTTTTTTGTTTATAAGATTTAAATTGTTAACTTTGAGTTGTTGTAAATTTGAGCTGTAAGAATTAGATTTGTGCCTTTGAATTTTAGGCATTTGAATTGTCGAAATTAGTTGTCGCACATCAACTGTGGAATATAGAACTCGGAAATTTTAATTTTTAGATTTTAGTTGTTGCATTTAATATGTCGCAACTTGAAACTATATTAAAATGCAAGAGTTTAAGTTGTCAGAAACTTTAATGGTTAAAACTTTAATTGTCATGTAATCCTAAATAAATATACAATAAAAAACTTACCTAATAATAGCTTAGATTTAATAAGTTTGTGTATATATTTTTTAAATAGGTTATTACCAAAACTCGTTAATTTAAAAACATAACTTTGGCTATAATTGATTCAGTTTGTAAAGTGGAAGACCTAATCAATTTTACAAGCATTTAATTAAAAAAATCTTTCCACCTTATTCTAAAAAAAGTAAATTATATAAATAATGTATTCTTATTACAAAACTAGTACTATTTGACTTTGTTTGAATTTTTTAGCTTTTCTTTAAAGTAGAGGAGTTTAGCTGACTAAAACTAAAAACACACTGTTCTTTGCGTTTCTAAGCCTCAATTTGGGGTTGTATATATAGCTTTTGTTTTAAAAGACCTATCTAAAAACTTTAAGCCCAGTGCTAGCCATGCGGTCTTAAAATTAATAGCTATTAAAAAATGTAATTTAGGGCCTTACATAGCTAAGTTTATTTTTTGTACTTTACCATAAAACTCAAAAACTATTTAGATAGTAAGGCTTACTTTTGTTTAATTACGTATGTATTTATTTTTCATTCAAAGGATGTAATTTATAATTCAATGATCTTTGTTGTATTTTAATAAGAATTGTGATTAATTGTTTAAATTTGATCTGAATTAAGCTATTCGCTGTTATTTTTAGCTGACAATGTTATGATTAAAAAACATTTACTAAACAAATTGTACGCAAAATTCTAAAAAAATTTATTTGTTATACAAAAGGAACAGAAAAAAGACTAATTATTATAAAAAAGGTTTAGTAAAAAATGAGTGTAAAAGCGTTTTAGATTTTGAATTTCAAGCGACTATAAAAATAAAAAAGAGTAGTAAACAACATACTTTAATCACAAGTATTTATTTCATTTCGTAAGTTTTTAATAATCATCAGAAAGTTTTAAAAAATATTGAAGTTTTAACAATTCCGATTTTTTTTACTATTAATACTTATCTTTACGCGCAAACCTGGCTTTTATCTGACTCCACGCGTTTAAATTATATCGGTGATGTTAAATAAATATTTCGATACGACTTAGCTAAGTTATTTAGCTAAGTCGACTTAATGAAATGTGAGTTAAATTTAGACTATCTTTTAAGCTTAGCCTAATTAAATAGTTAGATTGTTAAAATGCTTAAGCTAATTGTATATAAAGAAATCGAGTCTAGAAACATAAAGCTGTAATACGATGAATATAAACTGCGATAAATATAAAGCAAACTATAAAAATAACAACTTCAATTCAAAAGTTATTATAAAAACAGTCGCCTTCGTACAAGAAGTACGAGGCGAACACAACCTTTTAAGCACGATATGTTATTATTACAAGCTAAAAACTAATTGGCCAAAATCGCGTTTTCTGAATTTAAGCGGCTTGACTAGATTGATAAAAAAAAGAAAGAAAAGAGAAGACCGCTTTTGAATGCGTAAAAACAGTGCTAAACTGTTACAAAGTAACCAGCTCATTCTTATATAAAAAATGTGTTTACCTTACTAAATAGTGTACACAATTATAATATTTTCTGATTAACGTTGCTTAACTTGATTAATAATACAAAAACTTCATCAACAGAATATTATTACCAAAAAAAAACTGTTTAAATTAGACCTAAACTAGAGATAAGCTTTTACTATTAGAGTTAAATAAAAGTTTATCTTTCGGTCTATATAAATATTTCAAAAACCAATTTACTATTTTATTAGGTATATTGCTTTAAGAAAGCTGTTATAGTTCTCTAAACTTCTTATTTTTCTCCCGAATTCGATTCTCCGATAATTTTTTTTTAATTTTAGATAACATATTTGCGTTGTACTTTTTTTTACGTTTCTTTTTTCTCTACAAATATCTTAAACTGCAAATTTTCCTTGCATGATTTCAACTATGCACAGCTTACTCTTTTATATTTAATATTCAACATAACATTTAAAGCTCAAATTAGTATAAAAAAAATCTCGATTATTTAATTGTGCTTATAGCAAGGGTCGGTAAAATAATGCCCACGACTTATCCTTTAGGTAAAAGTAATTTCAGCGAAACAACAAAAAAGTTTAGACATATTTTTACAAATAGGCTTTTAATTTAACTGTGTTTAAGTAATAAAGATAAACTACTTATTGGCTTGTTTTAGACAATACTTTAAACTGTATCCAAGTGGTACGCGACTCGATAACCACAGGTTTTTTGTATAAGGTACTAAGACCTATTTTGAGATTTTTTGTCGTTTAATAAACAATATTTGCTATAGTTTTGTTGTTAATTAATTATTAAGCTACGTTGACGCATGTAAGATTTTTTCTCAAAAATCACAAGTTTGTCCTCTCGATTTAAAGTTTTAGTCTGAACTTATAATAAAAAATCAGACACAAATTACAATTTTCAATAGCTCCAAGGATATAAACTTATCAAGATGCTGAAAAGCAACAGTTCTCGAGCTTTTATTGTATTTTAATTATTGTATATACGATTTGAAACATATGTCTAAAGTTTGTAAGGTAAATATATTTTTAATTTTTTTTTGTAAACATAACTTAGTATATTGTAAATATTAGACAAAATAGAGCTGTTATTTTTACACAACAAAATATGTAAATTAAAATTTCAAACAAATCTTATTAAATTTGTTTATATAGAAGATTCATAAAAACCTAGGTTTTAATTTAAAAAAAATGCTATTACAGTGCTTGGTAAAAAAGTAATCGTATTGAAAAATATTAACAATGCTCAAATTTAGAAAGCTACTAATTCAAGTATTTCATAATTCATATACGTACAATTTTTTAAGTTTTTGCACTCTAGACATATATAAATAGTCGTCTTACATTTGATTAGAATTAATAAACTCACATTTTTAAGTTTTGTTAAATCGTTTACATAAACAATTTCTTTAATTCAATTTTGTTTTGTTTTAAATATTTTTAAAATAATTTACAAATCAGACTTTTTACAACAAACTTTTAGATTTGTAACCATCTGTTTTATTTTTACTTAACGTATAATTTCACATATTTATCTATAATAGAAGCAAATTTAAACAGTATTCTTTCTTTATTAAACTAACACATGTATCTGAATCTTAACAAGTTAAAGTTAACAACGGAGCTATGAAAATTGAAGAAAACATTTTAGTTTAAGTTGAAGTGTGTTAACTTTTTAAAACACGGAAACATGTGATTGTTTAATAAAGAAAGAGTACTGTTTTAACTTATTTTTATTATATATTCCATTAAAATTGTTTTACTAGAATCTTTATTGGCAAACGTTTAACTTTAAATTTTGAATAGATATATTTATTTATAGTCATTTCACTTATTATTAATGTATACCTTATTATATTTAAAAAATAAAAAAATAAATTACAGTGAGTATCTATATCTAAATAAACATAAGCAAAACTTTATTGACTTTTAATACAATACTTACTTCAGCATAAAAAAATAGTTTTATAATACTGTTAAAACTCTTTGTTTTTCGAAAAATGGTCTATCTTAAATAAAGTCTAAGAAAATTAATCTAAACATGAGTTACTTAAAATTAAATTAACGTATGTTTCGTAAATTTATTAATGTTAAGAAAAATATATACAAAGGTTAATTTTAGTTTAAAAAATGCAATTAGTAAAAAAAGTACCCTTATATAGGTTTAAGACAGCAACATGAATACTAAAAACGATGTTTCTTTTTTATAGTTTATTTTCTATTTAGGGTTCATCTTCACCTGTAAAAGTTTGTAATAAAATCACCTTTCAGTCATAAATTAAAGTTATAAAAAGCAAAGCTACACTCACTTATGCACTTGAATTCTTTTGAACTAAAACCACTGGAAGTACATGTTGCAGTTGTTTCTCGTTCAGGTTCGTTACCATCTTCAGATTTTAACGTCAATTGTTTGCCATAAGTGTACTGGAGTTGTTGTGGCGCTATTTTACAGTCACCAGAAATTTTGGGCAGATCTTCGTTCCAGCATAAGTAAGCTAAAGAAATATGTTGTGTCTATTTTACCTAACAATATTTTTAAATTGTGTTAGTAAAAAAATAATGTTAAGTAAACAAAAAGTTTTTAAGACGGAAAGTTAACAGAAACATTCAGGTGTTAAGCACTACAGCTAGAAACTATCAAATATGTTTTTATACATGTCGACCACTGAGTTTTGCATTTTTAATTACAATGTTTACAGTCGTTCTTAAAAAAATAAACACCCACATTATATAAATTAAATTATAAGTTTTAACGAACAAATTTAAACATTGTAGCAGCTGTTAGCTAAAACTTTTTCTTTAGAGATTGATACCTTAATAATTATTAGATTAAACTATTAGATAGCAGCTAGAATTAACTTTGATTAAAATATGTAAACAATTTTTTAAAAGAACTTCTATTTTAAAATAGTTAAAGGATAACTAAACAAAAGTAAGTTACTTTATAAAATTTTAAAACAAAAATGTACTTAAAGTTTATTAAAGTGTCACATTATTTTGATACGTCTAAAAATTATATTTCTTTAATACTTAAGGTGGTAGACATTTTTTGTGCTTTGTATTGCTTTTCTAAGTTTCAAGAAAACTTAAATGAGTATAATGAACCAACAATAAGAATAAAACAACTAAAAAAGAAAATAAAGTTTTATTTTTCTTATAAAGCAAAAAGCGAAGTTATTTAGTTTTCTACTTCTTAGAATTATTGATAGAAACTTAATAAAACTTGTATCTGCTTGGTGTAGTTTTTGTCACAAAAATTCGTAAAAAACCTTTATAACAAAAGCCAAATGACAAGTAAGCAAGTAAGGCCCACAACCAACAGTTTGTTACTTCATTTAGACTAAGTATTCTTTTTGTTAAAACAATATTAACAAGTGTCAGTATATCAGACAAAAATCGTATTTAAAAAATTATTTCCTTAGGTTGAAAAAAAACTGAAAAAAAGCTTACGACAAAGGCAGCTTCTTGCACAGTACTTGCTCATGTAGTATCAAAACTTGCTCGTTTCCTTTTGCGGGCAATGGTTCATCTTCAAGTTTTCACACAGAAATTCTGGTCCAACGTTTTTACAATCTAAACCTGTTATACAGAAGCAAGATTGATTGAATTTACTGATAATGTCAAAAAATAATAGTATATAAAAACTATATGACATAAGTAGACAAAAAAATGACAATTGACAATACAATATACTTAAGTAATGAAAAAACTATCAAAACTAAAATCAAAAGCTCTTTATTCATCAATATATTATGATACTAGGTTTTTTGAATTTATTGAATGTAAAATAAACATTAAAAAATAGTTTACTTCGAAAACGTTTATATACAAAACTTGTTTTAATAATTAAAGCTATATTCAATTTATACAGACTTTTGTAGGTTTGTCGTTTACTTTTAACCTTTAATTGTTTAATATAAAACTAATTAAAAGCGAAAAGTTTATGACAACAGTAAAATTTTAGCAGTAATATATAAGAAAATTAAGCATTCAAATAAAAAATGCAGTAGTTAAATCGATCACTTCTCTCGCAGCTAAATTTTTCTACACCAAATCCATAGATTCCACATTTAGACTGAGAAACACCTTCTTTAGCTTTATAACCATCTTTACATTCAAAATTTAAAACTTTGCCGATTTTAAATGTGTTTTTATTGTTTTCAACAATCTTACCAAGTTCATCAACAGACGGAAGATCAAATTCGTTACAGTTTTCGCCTGATTATTTTTAATTGTAGGTTAAAAAATGTTTTCAAGAAATTTTATAACTGTTTTTAAAACTTGTCAGTTTTTTAAGAATTAAAATTTGTTCAACACAAAATTCAGTACTTGATAAAGTTTAATTAAACCTCATTTTTTTATAAAGTTATTTTATTAGTGCTAAAATAAATAAGTCAACAGTATGAAAATTAAATTTCAATTCTTATTAATATCTATAGATAGTAAACCAATATTTTTTTATATGAAACTTTTAAAAACTTCAACAACAGTTTTTTAATTTTTTTAGAAATATTGATATCATAACATAGAATAACACTTGATGTTTATAAAATGCTAGTTATATTTAAACCGTAGTTTAAAGGGTAAAAAAAAATTACTTACGTTTACAAAGTTTACAAGTTTTTTTGCACATTTCCTTGAATGTACTATATTTGCAGTATCCTTGATCTTCTATAGATTTGCAATAATAGTCGGAGTATCTATTGTCACTAATTTATAATTTTTTTTTTATTACATTGACATAAATAGTGATAAATTTTTTCGTTTTATAAAATTACAATTTAAACAGGTAATGTATTTTATGTTTAGCATTGTAATTCTGCTTTTTCAAATAACCGTTAAGATGATTAAAAAATTGTTGAGAAAATTTTTATACATATAATTTTACTATTTTACTATAAAATACGATAAAATTCCACATATAATTCAAAACATACCATTATACTCATGGTAGGATCAATTTCGTTAAAAAAAAACTTAGAAAGTACAAAGTTAATAACCTTTTACAAAAGTACTTTTCAAAGGGTGTTTTATTTTTGTTATTTTCAGAGTAAAAACTTGGAAAAAGGCAAAAATAAAAAAAATAGAGTAAAAAAAAAAAATAAAAAATGTTGTAAGCTTGAAAAAAAGTAGTACAAATCAAATAAAAGAATAAAATGTAAGTCAGTAGTTTTTTGGTTTGAAACGACACCAAAACAACTAAAAAAAGAAAAAAGTATACGGTAGTTATTATAAACTTTATAATCAGTTTTTTTCAACTCCTTTTTAAAACGATGAAAACGAATAATTAAAGTTAAAATAATAACTATTTTGAGGGAATCGTGCTACTCCTATAGCTTATTTTTTATCTAAGATCAAGTTTGAATAATTAAATACAATACAGAAAATATATCAATATATATATTTACAGTTATACACAGTTTAAAATAAGTTTATATGCCAATTTATTGTTTTAGACAAAATTTCATTCTACCACATAAAAATAATTTATCTTATATTCTTTAATAATAAATTATTCTGATTAAAATGTTGTATTGTACTTTTTTCTCTTTTAGTGATTGTTTTTTTCTCTTATACATATGTTTGATATTTGTAAAATTTAAAAATTTTCATGTTTGTAATACTTTTTTACAAAACAGGTAGATCACGTAACTGGTTGATAAATCAAGTAATTCAAAACCAAAGTCTTCAAGTATGGACCGTTCTTGAATAATTAGGAACTGTAGTAAAGAGGTATAGAACACGTACCTGCAAACGCTCAATGTTTACAGACAATACAAAAATGTCAGAGCTAGAAAAACTTTGTAAATTGTATCTGTGATGTGATAAATATTTAGGCGATGCTACTTTAAATGAAAATGTAGTAAATGTAATTGAGCAACAGCTTTTAAGCATGAGCATTGATCAAGCATCTTGCAATCATTCCTGTTTCAGTTGTTGTCCGACGTACACACTCTCTTAGTACAAGGTAGGACTTTACTGAGAACACCTGATCATTTGCAGTTGCTGGTACAGTAGATGAGGTTATCACCAAGAAGGTAGTAGAATGGGAAAGTATAGATAAGAAATATGTCAATGAGAAAATCAAATTCAATCAATGTTTATTAAAGAATTTGCATCATTTTAAAGTAAAAAAGATGGCACGTGATGCAATGGCACAATCTGCCATTACAGCCTCAGTTTCCCCATACAAATCCTTAAATTCATAGAAAAACCAAGTGGTAAAATAAATTGTAGCATGTGTGATAATCAACTGAAAAAATTACTTTTTTGCTTGATAAGTGTATCGTTTTAACTCCTTTCTAAATTGGATTTGAGGAGACGTATAAGTATTGCCTAAGCATGATTGTATTAACTAATTAACTTATCACTTTTTATTTTGTTTTAATTTATAATCTTGTTACTCATTTATTAACAAACTTTAAAACACAAGAAAAATATGTATTTACTCACTGGTATCGCCCACTTTGGAAACACTTTAAATCTCACCTAAGGTTAAAATATTTAAATCTAAGCTAAAATTAGTAAAATAGCAGATGAAAAATTTTATTTCTATGTCTGCAAAAAATTAAAAAATTGCTCCCTTACTCTTTACTCCCCCGACTAACTAAAATCAGCCTTTGGAAAAAACTTCTTAACTATTTAAATAACAACAAGTAAATGTATTTCTAATCTTTTTATTTGACTAATAAAAAAGGTACTTTAAAAGTAATTTTTAATTCGTAAATTAAGCAAATTTAAAAATAATAAAAAGTTCGTAAGTAAGTTATTTTTAATAAAAAACAAAAAAAAAAATTTAGAATAATAATTAGTTTTCACTTGAATGAAAAAAATCTTAAAAAAACACTGTAACAGTTTAGCACTGTTTTTACGCATTCAAAAGCGGCATTCTCTTTTCTTGCTTTTTTCTCAAACTATTCAAGCCGCTTAAATTCAGAAAACGCGCTTATTTTTGGTCAGTTAGTTTTTAGCTTTGTATTAATATCATATCGTGCTTAAAAGGTTGTGTTCAACTCGTACTTCTTGTACGAATGCGACTGTTTGTTATATGAACCTTTGAATTGATATAGTTATTTGTATAATTTGCTATGTTTTGTTAATGTGTTTATCGCAGTTTATATTCATCATATTACAGCTTTTATTTCTAGAACTCGATTCCTTATATAAAATTAGTTTAAGCATTCTAACAATCTAACTATTTAATTAGGCTAAGCATTAAATTATAGTCTAAGTTTAACTCACATTTCATTAGTCGACTGAGCTCTATAACTTAGCTAAGTATAAACATTTAAATAACGATCACCGATATTATTATAACGCGTTGAGTCAGATAATAGCCACGTACGCGAATAAATGTAACAATAAATATAAGTAATAACTTTCCATCGGTCGATAGTTAAATGGTGAGCCCTAGTTGTTTAACACTCACCTTCATTAGGTCCGTAACTTCTTCTTTTTTAATTTCTATGTTTCGTAGTGGTGACCCAAAATTAGTTTAAAATTTTATTAAGACTTTAAACAAAATCTACTAGTATCATGGGTATACTTTATTTTAGGCCTAATAGCTGCCAACTTTATAGGGACTGGGAGAAATTTAAAAAAGACAAATATAAAACATTAATAGCAGAGGTTTCCTTGTCTGATTCCCCCGAACCACTAACCTAAAGACATCTAAAGTGTAAGTACAATCGTAATCAGACGAACTGCTTTGAAAGAACCCCATTACATTGGTTAATGTCATATCTAGATAACGACCTCTACGAGCTAATATTATGGGAAGAGCGCGTAGCTAACCTCTTAAGAAATCGTCCGTGGTTCTTAGATGACCACATACATTACGATTGGGGTAAGTAAGTATAGCAACATCGAAGTAATCGATGAAGACCGCGAAAATCACGAAGATATTATAACAGCCTGTAACGAAATTACAGATTTTAACGTTGAAATTGATTTGTTAAGAGCAGAAATTAACAAAAGACAAAGTAGGCGCGATATATTCGAGAAAACGCAGTTTGATAAATATGTATGGTTCGAATACCAAGGTTTTAGCAACGAACGGTACCAAGTTGTATTAAGAGAAACCTTTAAGCACCTTTATAATATAGAGAATGTTTTGAGGTATCTCCCTTTATTAGGCGTAGTCCATGAAATATATGATGTTGAGACGATAATTTACATATTCGAAAATTTTTGTAGGTACAACCGTATTGACGAACTTGACAACAGCGAAAGAATAAAATTTATCTTATGGTCCAATGTTTTACCTCCTGATGAGATGTTTATTTTTTTTAAATTAAACACAACTCAAAATAGAAATCTGGCTAACTTAAAGTTATTTTTACGTAACTCATAAACGATAAATAGTGAGAAACTTTAGCAAGAATTCCGCAAATTATAAGCCAAATTCGCCGAACTAAAACGCAGAGCAGCTGCTAGCAAATCTTTGCAAGAATTACGCGAATTAACAAACGAATTACGCGAATTAGAAGCCGAATTAGCCGAACATAATCGCAGAAAAGCTGCTATAGAATCAAAACGCAATCGCGCTGTCGCCACACCGAATTATGACGTCACCAGTACAGCGTCACGTAGTGCAGCAAAAACTTCTATTAAGAACCTACGTTCTGAACAACCACGGCCAGAATCGCCA
The DNA here is from genome assembly GCF_965202585.1 of Thalia democratica. Taxonomy (NCBI): domain Eukaryota; kingdom Metazoa; phylum Chordata; class Thaliacea; order Salpida; family Salpidae; genus Thalia; species Thalia democratica. Next base: position 43,335,009 of record NC_139166.1, on the reverse strand, counting down.
AAGCCAGAGTCAAAGACCAGAGCCAAAGATCAGAGCCATGCCAACCAGCTCCACAACGGGCAGTCCCAACGGTCCAGGCAACCGCAGCCAGAATCAACAGGGCCAGAGTCAAAGGTTAGAGCCACTGAAGCCAGAACCAAGGTCAGAGCCACCGAAGCCAGAACCTCCAAGACCAGAGCCAAGGATCAGAGCCATCATAGCCAATACCACATGGGGCAGTCCCAACAACCTGGGCAACCGCAGCCAGAACAGTTAAGGCCAACGGCCGATATAGAGGCTTACAAAGAGCCGTCTCCACCCGTGAGAATACAAGCATTACCTGCACCATCAGATAAGGATGCAGAAACAGAGCCAATCATAAAAGAAAGAACAGCAGTGACTACAAACATTTCTTCCAGCGTTAATACGTCCAGCAAAGAAGCAAACGCACAAAAGTTGCCCCATTCTATAAACAAAAGCACAGCAGCGACGGCATAAAACGGCAAAACTAAAATAAATGTTAAAACTAATCGCAAATTCTTAACAAAAAATATCTTACTCTAAACGCAAAACGAATGCGAATAAGAAAAAACCTTTAGAAATTAGCTTAGAGCAGATTTTTAAAACGAACTACGAATTAATTTGGCTTATATTTCACAAATGGCGTTTTAAAATCGAAAATTCTTTAAACACTATCGCACGCATTTTTAAAACTAATCGAGAATTATTTTGGTTCATTTTTCACCGCTAGCACTTTAAATATTTTAAAATCGAAAAACTTGTTAATCAAATAATTAAAAGTTAAACCGTTGTGAAACTTTGATTTTCTTTTCAAACGCTATTTTTTACCCCTGGAAAATTAAACTAAGATATTATTGAAACCTTACGGTTAATTAACTCTTACGGCGAAAAGTTAAGACCAGCAAAAGAGCAGTTTATTTTATTTAATTATAGCAGCCAACTAGTTTATGAAGCTTTCTGAACAAAGCTTATTACGAAATCGAGTCATAATAAATTAAAGGAGTATTTTTAAAGTAAAACTTAATTAAAATTTTATGTTGAGCTCTTATTGATACTAAAAAGTTGCCTTAATTTGTTAAAGTTAATTTCAATTTGTTTTTTAAGAACAATTTTTTGTTCAAACTTTGAACTATAATATCTACAGTTGTACCATAACAACCTTAGTAATTGCTGTTAAGAAACTTTATTACCTTGTTCTTTGTTGTTATACACTTCAGCTTACTTATAAAACACAATTTTAATAAGGTCATTTGAGCTACTAAAAATCTTATTCAACATTTAAACGCTAACAACAACTTTGTTTTTAACTTTCCTAGAATATTAAAGTTTAAAAATTTGTACAAAGTTCAAGAGCTATATATTTTTTACGAAAACAAGTTTAAGCTTTTCAAATGAATGTAATTGCTTTTTTTGTCAACTAACTCGTGTTAAATGTGAAGTGTTTTTAATACACTAAAAGTTTATATAACGAATAACTCGTTTTTAAGTTTCTTATAAACATACTTGAATGTACTTGAAAATACTTGAAGGAGTACCTTCTTATATTTTTACTTGTAATTAAATCAATTCAAGTAGTTGCTTACACTTTTTTGTAAATGTTATTAATACACTAAAAGTTTTTATAACGAATAATTTGTTTAAACTGAAGCTATAAATGTTTTTTGAGTTTCTTATAAACATACTTAAAGGTACTTGAAAATACTTGAAATAGTATCTTCTTTATATTTTTGCTTAAACTTTTTTTGAACTTCGCACGAAAACGGCTTGAGAATCGAAAGTCATCAACAAGTCGGCAAAGGTGACGCAGAGATCTGATGTACCATCAGCAAGGTGGCCGAGTTGGAGTACAGTTGAGGAGACCGAGCATGTACGAGGAGCGTCTACGCGAAACAACGGAGCGCGAGCACTATTAGCGACAAAAATTCTAAAAATTCTTTCAGGTTTTTTTCATTTTGTAAATTCTTTAAAATTTTTAATTCTGCGCGTCATTTACGAATTTGAAAGCATTTACAAAGTAAAATAATATTTTTTTACAAATAACAAGATATAAGTCGACGATATTCGACGGTCATATTTCATTTATGCTTCTATATTACAGGTTTTTTAGTGTTTTTTTACAAATTCAAACTAATTAAAGACAATATTTTCTTAAAAGTTAATTGTAAATTCTAAAGTGGCGAGTTTAAGTCGTGAGAATGTAACAGTTTAGCACTGTTTTTACGTATTCAAAAGCGGCATTCTCTTTTCTTGCTTTTTTCTCAAACTATTCAAGCCGCTTAAATTCAGAAAACGCGCTTATTTTGGTCAGTTAGTTTTTAGCTTAGTATTAATATCATATCGTGCTTAAAAGGTTGTGTTCGCCTCGTACTTCTTGTACGAAGGCGGCTGTTTGTTATATGAACCTTTGAATTGAAGTAGTTATTTGTATAATTTGCTATGTTTTGTTAATGTGTTTATCGCAGTTTATATTCATCATATTACAGCTTTTATTTCTAGAACTCGATTTCTTATATACAATTAGTTAAAGCATTCTAACAATCTAACTATTTAATTAGGATAAGCATGAAATTATAGTCTAAGTTTAACTCACATTTCATTAAGTCGACTGAGCTCTATAACTTAGCTAAGTCTAAACACTTAAATAACGATCACAGATATTATTATCACAGAGTCAGATAATAACCAGGTACGCGTAAAAAAGTAACAACAAACATAAGTAATAACTTTCCGTCGGTCGATAGTTAAAACACTTTGAATTGATTAAAAATGCAAGTAAAGTACATTTTAGTTACTAAAAGTACAAAGTATATCAATTTAGTTTTAATCTTAAGTGAATTTAGTTGTCAAGTATTTCTAAACTTTACTTATTTTACAGTTAATTAGATTTAGTTTTCACACGGTTGCCATATGTTTTTTGAAAATTTCTTTAGGTTTTCTGAATTTATTTATGGCTTTTGAAAGTACAAGGTTTTTGTCCATTTTGAGTGTATAGTTATATCTAAGATAAGAAATGTCTTAAATAAAAAAAAACTATTTTAAATGTGTTTTATAATTAGTTTATTGTAATTTACACAATGAAAAATTTTATAGGACAGATTTTTCGTACCTTATCAAAAGTTTACTATTTTACATTTAAACTTTTTTAAACTTTTAGGTTTTTTCTGTATTCTAAGTTTTATAGCAACCCTGTTTTAAATAGGTTTTACTTGTAACTATATAAATTCATGAAAATTTCTACCATGTAATTTAGATTATGTATAAACTACATACTTTTAGAATACTAATTCTTAATTAAACCTTTAACACAAACGAGTTCAGTAACGTTAAACTTTTCACTGTCAGTACAAACTGCTTCTTTTGCTGTCCCATACTTTACTTCAAAACCGTCTGAACAATTTACAGCAACTTTATCACCAACGTAAAATGAATTCTTATCTTCATATATTAGAGTGCCATTTCCAACCAGTTTAGGAGGAGTGGTACATTTAACTGCTATAAATCATTCCAATATTGTTTTTATATAATTTACCTAAGAAAACGTGTTGCAATGTTTAAACTTAGTTTAAGTGCTGTATGCTTTTTAGACAAAGTAGATCAACATACATGATACGAAGCAAGCACTGGTTTACTCGCGATTCAGATTTGATGTTTTATGCGCTAAACGTTCCTCAGAATAGGCTTTTTAGCATAAAACTGATCAAGTTGTAAATTAAGTAATGAAATCAAAAGGCACTTTTACTTACCATCTTTGCAATACCCGCAAGTTTCATTACAGTATTTTTTCATATAAGAAACATACATTTTATAGCAATATCCGCGTCTCTTCCAATATTCACAAGTCTGCTTCGATCTTATATCATTAGATTTACCTGCATTTAGTATAAATCATTTTTGAAAGTAAACAACCAGTAGTATTTTTTAAATGAACTAATTTTTCATAAGAGTTAAACTTAGTTTAAACTATTTGCTGTTTTAAAAAACTAAAACAGTGGTTTAAAAACATTTTATAGTGTTTCTAAGTTATTCGTGTGTCTCGACCACCTTTGAAAATTAAACAAAAAAAAATAAAATAGTAATTTTTAATTGTTAAACATTTTTAAAAGTTTTTACCCAAATTAAATTACTTTAACATTTTTGAAGTACTCATTACTTTTTCTTAACTAATTGACTTAAAAAAAGAAACGATGCTACTTTTTGTCAAAAGTTAAATCGTTAAATATGTAGTTGAAATACAATTAGAAAAAGACTGCTTGGTTTTTAACACACTATATAAATTGAGTTTAATTCCCTGAAAAAATTGTATTAGTTTTATAAACACTTTTTTTTTTAATTTTTACATAAGGAACAAATCCTGTTTGAGTTATGTAAAAAATATTTTATTAATGGTTTAAAAATTGTAATATTAATCAGTTTTACGTATGGTATAAGTTAAAACTCTTAATTTATTATTTCACGGTTAAAATATAAAAAACACTTTATTTCATTTTTAAAAAAAGTGTTTTTCAAAATTTTGAACACAACTACTTAGTTATAATAGTTATTACAAAAGATTGAAAAAAAACTAATGCATTTATAAATTTCTAAAATTTAGAAACTTTTATACTATATTTAGTTTATATATTTACTAAAATAAGACAAATAAGAAATAACTTTTGTATATTTTTTCCTAAAGTTATAGACTTAGATAATTAAAGTGTTAAATTCAATGTAGAAATAGACTTTTTAAATAACAAGATTTTGTGTAAAACTTTTGTTGTACCTTCAGTTTTGACACAAACGAGTTCAGTAACGTTAAACTTTTCACTGTCAGTACAAACTGCTTCTTTTGCTGTCCCATACTTTACTTCAAAACCGTCTGAACAATTTACAGCAACTTTATCACCAACGGAAAATGAATCCTTTTGTAGAATTTTGTAATTTGTAGAACTTAAAAACAATTGTAGGATTATTAGCGATAAAAAAATATATAAGAATGAGTTGAACAAAAGTTAAGATAGGTTCTAAAGTTTAAAATAAAAACATATAAAGTCCAAATAACTGCAGTAAAGTATTAGAAAAAAACCACACATTTTCATCAAACGCTAATCCAAAATTTTGTTAGGTTTTATATCAGGTTTCAACAACCTATGGCCCACGGGCAAGATAGAACCCACCAAGCATAAATTTCTGACGTATGTTTCAGCTTAAAATAAGTTCGGTATAAACAGTTTAAATTGATCTTTTTATAATTAATGCTTAAAAATGTGAACCTAGTTTATTTTTGATTCAACATTAGAGCGTATTGAATAGTTATACCATTATACTTTTGTTTAAAGAGTTTTTAAATCTGTATTTAGAGAAACTTTTTATCAACAGCTTTTAAATTACTAGCAACGGTAAAAATTTTTTTAAACAAATCCAGCCCATTACTAATTAGAAGGTGCTTCATTGAATGAGTATGATAAAAAGAAAATGTCTAAATCTAGAAAAACATTACTTTGTGCAGTAAACTGTTCAAACGGGAAAATTCAAATTCCGATTACTCAGATTCTTAAAAAAAAATTTTAACACAAATTTCTCAAAAAGTGTTTAAAATTTAGAAAGAGAGAAAAACTGCAGTTATAATTGTTAAGAATATCGTGATTAAAAAAACTTAAATAAAAATAAAGAGAGAGAAGTTATAATTTTTAAATACTGCTATATTTCAATAGATTTTAGAAATTGTTTCAGTCATATATCAAAATTTGAGATTAAATTGTTGTACACCCTTTCAAAATAGGTGATTTAAAAAAAAAAAAACATCGTGTTTAAAAAAAATGCACTCAATTTTAATAATCTAAGTTTAAAAGATTTTTGTAGACCTGCTACTTTATTTTAATCGAAAACATTTTATACTTTTTATTTTAGGAAATTGTTTAGTTAATTTTGTGAACTAAAAAATACTTGTTTAAGTTTTGATTGCTGCTTTAAAAATCAAGCGGTGTTTAAAGTTTTAAATTTATTTTTTTATTCAAGTGTAGTAATTAAGCTTTTGTCTTAGTTGTGGTATTATGTAAGTATTAAAAGAACTAAATATATAAAAAAAATTGTGTAGTTTATTTTTAATTACGTGTTCATCAAAAATTATTTGTACAAAATAAAAAACTAATTCAGTTGGAAAATAATTAAAAAAATCAATTGAAACTTTTACTTACCATCTTTGCAATACCCGCAAGTTTCATTACAGTATTTTTTCATATAAGAAACATACATTTTATAGCAATATCCGCGTCTCTTCCAATATTCACAAGTCTGCTTCGATCTTATATCATTACATTCACCTGCATTTAGTATAAATCATTTTTGCAAGTAAACAACCAGTAATATTTTTTAGATAAACTTATTTTTCATAAGAGTTAAACTTAGTTTAAACTACTTGCTGTTTTAAAAAACTAAAACAGTGGTTATTTTTTTTAAATCTTGTTTTATAGTGTTTCAAAAACAAATTACTTCATTATATCGCAGTAATGTGTATGCCTCTTCTTTCTTAACTATTAACTTAAAAATTTAAGTTTTATGGAATGCTACATTATGTCAATAGTAAATTTTTTCAAAACGTAAGTATAAAGACAAACTAAAAAGTATATTGCTATGGTTTAAAAATGCTATATTAATAAGTTTATTTATCTAAAAAAATTGTAATGTTTTGATAAGTACTTTGATTTATTTACTTACTTAAACAAATTGCATTTAAGTACTGTAAAAAATGTATTACTTAAGGTTCATAAATCGTACAAGTAATTACTTTATGTTTTCTATACATTTAAATTTTCAAAAATTAATTTACTTGTTTAAAATAAAATAATTACCTATAAATTAAAATTTTCTAATAGACAGTTTAAATTCCGAAGAATTTAAAACTTATATACTCTATTTAGTTATTGTATTTAATAAAGTGAAATTTAATGTATTTTTGTATAAATATTTTACTTTGAGAGTTTTTTTCGCATATGAATAGATAAACACTAAAGTTTTCATCATTACGACAAATTGCTTGAGCTGGTGTACCATCCTTAATTTTATAACCATCTGAACAATTTACAGTGACTGATTCACCGACTGAAAACGAATCTTTATTTTCAGGTACTAATTTACCACTTCTATAAACTTTTGGAAGAGTTGTACATTTTAAATCTAAAGTGTGTTTATAATTAGACCTATAATGTAGATTTTACATTTACAAAATATTTTAGACACTTAAAAATATTTTGACAACAAGGTTTAATACAATTTGAAACAGATTTAATTTTAATTTTTTTTATTCTTAAGTATTTTGTATATGTGTCGACCAGCGGGTTTCAATCTAACAATGCTTTACTAAAACAGTTTTAAACACTTTTATATTACTAACCATTACAGTCCAGTTTAAGATATAAATAATTCATATAGTAATAATTCTAAACAGTTATACTTAATTTAAACTTAACTATGTAAAAGCATTAGGAACTTGAGATTTATTCTAAAATGTTGCTAACTTTGTTAATATTTTACCAAAGCCTTTATATTGCTGATCTACAGCTCTGCCTATAGTTTCAAACTTAAATTAATAAAAAATTAAACTCAACAGTTTAATATAGATTCTAAAATAGTAGAACTTTAAGTAATTAATTTTTGTGGTACCTTCAGTTTTGACACAAACGAGTTCAGTAACATTAAACTTTTCACTGTCAGTACAAACTGCTTCTTTTGCTGTCCCATACTTTACTTCAAAACCGTCTGAACAATTTACAGCAACTTTATCACCAACGTAAAATGAATCCTTATCTTCATATATTAGAGTGCCATTTCCAACCAGTTTAAGGAGGAGTTTTGCATTTAACAGATACAAAAACAGACTTAATATTTTTCAAACTTTGGAATCGACTTTGTACAGTATCATTTTTTAAGTAAAAATAAGGGAGTATTATTTTGAAGTAATTAGTTCTACTGATGTTTAATTTACAGCTTATTGTGTTTTATTTTCTGTATATTTTGTGTTTCTGTTTTTTATTGTTTTTATAGCTATATTTCTAAACAATACGTTTTACTTACCATCTTTACAATATCAACATGTTTCATTACAGTTTTTTTCATATAAGGAACAAACGTTTTATAGCAACATCCTCTTTTTTTCTATTTCTTACAGTTTTGTTTGCTAGATCTATCTCTGCAAGTATCTATAAAAATGAATGACAAATTTAAAATTTTTAGCTTTAAATTTTTTTTACATCTCATATAAAACTCTATTAAGTGTTATATCATAAAATATAGAAAAATTTGTTTCAATTTTAAATAGTTTATGAAAAGCACATTTACAGCAAAAGAAAAGATAAATCTTAAAAAGTACAGTTTTACAAAGTTTTCAGTAAAAAAATAATTTAGTAAACTATACAACATATTTAAAAAAATATCGAATGCTTTTTTTTAAATTAAGCCATTATTTTCCAACTTTACATGATATATGTTATATTTTAAATTTGTATTTATCTAAGTACAACAACCTTAATTCTACAAATTTAAAGAAATTATTGGCAGTAACTGATATTTTAAAATATGTCTTAGTGTGCACCACAGATAATAAATCAACATATATTTTAAATGCATGCTACCTTTTAAATATTAAAACTTCTTGATAAAAATCTCTATTAGATTATTGATAATTAACATAAACTTTGTAAAAATTAATTTTTAGTATTAAAACTAATGACATTTTTAATAAAACATATTTTTATTTTTTGCTGTTTGCATATTTCAAAAAAAAACTTTACATAATTTTATTTATAATTTTATCAAAGTAAAAATAGTCGTTACTGTCGTTGAAGCTGAAATCAGTTTGAGTAATTTGTATGTTATAATATAAATTTAGCATTTAGTCTACTTTACAGTATTAAGTCGCTGTTCAATTGTAATTCAATAGGAGGACATTGTAGTAATAGTTTAGGTTGTACTAAAATTAACCATGCATATTTCTTAGTATTATGTTTATTATTTGTATAAACAATATTTAAACACGATAACTTTAGATGGTACGTGTTTATGAAGTCAGTTGAAACATAAAATTTTAATTAAAAAGAAGAAAAAAAGACTTTGACAAATTAAAAAATTCAAAAACTTTAAATTTTTAATTACATAAAAACTACCAACAAATTACCAAAGATGATAAAATTTACTTCTTATATAAAAATGTTTAACCTCTACAAAGCAAAACATTTTTCACAAAAGAATTCATTGAAACAATAAATTTGTATTTATCTCCTTACTCAAGTTGAGATTTCTATTTGTTGCTCATAAAATAAATTAAAAGTATACAATTACATTGTTGATCAGTGCATGTTGAAGTTGTTTTGGTTCCATTTAAGCACAAAACATTTATTTGTTCTCCAACATCGTATTCTTCTTTTGTGATGTTAATTGTTCCATTTCCTACTATTTTTGGAAGGGAAGAACTGGGACAACCAGTTTCTATAATGTTTTTGTACTATTTTTCTACTGTTAAATGAACTTCTATATAAACTTGATATTTTTATTAACTTATTTTATAATATATTAGTTTATGACTATTTGAAAAATAACTGCTTATTTACAATTTTGTTTTCAATTTAAATAGTTTTATTAGATTTAATAGTTATTAAAAGTTAATTATATGAAGTTCAAACGAAAATTTAGTTATTACCATCTTCTACGCAAAGTAATACAGCTGGATCAAATGATCCATCAGCTTTGCACACTGAAGTTCAATTTTCACTCACAGAATGTCCTTCTGCACAAGTAACTCTAACTTGGTCGTTTAACTTGTACCCATCAACTTTTGTTCCGTTCAGCATTCCTTGGCCAATTAATGTCGGTGGTTGGGCACAAACAATTATAAAACATACTAATTTAGTATATGAAAAACTTTAAACAAATCATATTATAAAACATGCTAGAAATTAGTTAATTATATAAAGTTCAAACGACAATTTAGTTATTACCATCTTCTACACAGCAATGCAGCTGGATCAAATGATCCATCAGCTTTGCACACTGAAGTTGAATTTTACTCACAGAGTGTCCTTCTGCACAAGTAACTCTACTAAGTAATTAAGAAAAAAACTAAACTCACTGTTATCATCATCAGAACACATGAAGTTAGCTTCAGAAAAAATCCATTTTGCTTACAAGTAGTAAATGATTCTCCTATAGAATTCCCACTGTTGCACTCAAAAAATACTTTTTCATTGTCTTCAAAATCATTTTTAGTAAAAGGATTACCTCCATTACTTAATTTCAGTACGCCGTTTTCAGGTACTTTTGGAAAGGTATTCGAAAAGCAGTAATTCTTCAAGTCTTTAAATAAAATTGTTTTTTAAACTAATGGATAGATTTATTTTCAGATCAGTTTTGTTATTTGGTTTTTTATAAACAATTACTAAACAACGTATAAAACTACTTTTTGTTGTATAGTAAAACCAAGTGTTAAAAAGTAAAGATTACTTGATGTACAAGCTAATCTACAATTAGAAGATTATTTCATATATATCATTTTAAACATTTACAAGCTAATTTAAGTCTACTAACTAGTTTGATTAGTATAAAACACTTTTTAAATAAATTATAAATATAAAAACTGTTGACTATCTTCAGAAATTTTAAAACATTTTAGTAGGATTAAGCTAGATGATAAAAACGTCTTTACTTTTAAAAATACTATTAAAGTTTTCATTTATTTGTTTTTCAAACTATTCTTAGCTTAACGAACTTATACTGTCGTTAGATTTGCAGTCACCACATGTTTTATTACACCATTGAGCATATTTCCAACATTTATTTTCATCCAATGCTCGTAGACAAAACAAACTTTCTGTCTGGTCAAAGCAAGTTTTGTCGATATCTGTAAAAACATCAATAAGTTATCAATAATTATATCCTACAACTAAACGTGTTACATAAGTTAAATTATTTATAATACGTTTAAAACATCTATTTCACAAAGTATTAGTTTTTTAAATAAATATTGTAGAAAAGAGTGGTTTAAAATAGCCAATTAAAGTTTAATTAAAACAAACTGTTTCTACGTACAAAGTAAAACATTTGTTAAAAAAAAAAGTTGTTGAGTGTATAGATGTTTAAAAAAGTTCAATCACTGTATCTAACTTTGCTTAAATTCTAAAGAAAATAAAAATTTAAAAAAATTACAAAGTCGTTGACTTCGATAAATTAAAACTACATAAAAAATAATCTAGGAAGGTCTGTACTACCAAACTTCAAATGTTAGTTTTCTGAACCTTTTGTTTATGTTAGTAACTTAACAAACCTTCTTGGCAGTTAAGTGAAGTCGGGAAAAAAACTCCATTGGTTTTACATATAGCATAATCTGGACCAACTTTGTGGTAACCTTTCGGGCAAGAATGGTATACTTTTTTAGAGTTTACAGGCCAATATGCGTCTCTCCAATTTTTTCTGTTTATAACTGATGGTAAATTCTCACACAAAGTTTCTGTTTTTTATATATAGTTATTTGTCTCAACTGAAAAAGCTTGCTTAATTTACTAAAATGTAAAAAACTTATTTAAATAGAGATGTGCAAATTAAATAATTTATTAAGAGGTCGCAATTTTTTGTCACCGAAACCCGGTTGTAAGTAAAGTATGCTTTTTTTATATATAAAATAATACACTGAAACAACTTATGGGACACGATAAAGTTTTTTCGGAAAATATTATCTTTTACAATTTTTTTTTGCATTAAACTTTGCTATACAACTAGTTCTATACGTTAAATCCGGATTTTACTACAAAAATAGTTCACAGAAAAAAATTGCTAGATCATTTTTAAGTAGTTAATTACTACAACAGTTATATAACAGAACCTTTTTTCATTACTACAATACAATTTATTTTCATTATTCTAAGAGCAAATGATGTTTTTTTGTAACTATATAGTTATAGTTTATTAAACGACAAAAAATACGCTCAAAATATTTGGTCCTAGGACCTGGTGCACGAAAAAACCTTTAGGTTATCGAGTCGCACACCACGGATACTTTTTAACGTCTTGTCGAGGACTTTTATTATTTAGTTATTTACCTATAAGTTGTACGTTTTTTGTGCACAAACTAAGCATATTAACCTTTCTGTTTCAAAGCTTGGCACTTGTACATCAGATTAACTTGTCTTTTGTCTTTTTCTGACATTTCTCGACCCTTTTTAGTACAAAAACGGTTTGTATCTTTTCAATTAAAGCTTACTTCAATATAACTTAGTGTATTCTTATGCTAATTATATGTAATTAATCAAACTACTAATTTTTACTATAAAAAACACATTAATGTTTTTTTTTCGTTTTTAAACTAGCAAACAATATACCTAAAGTTTAATATTTTACATTTCAAAATATTTTAGGTTTAAAAAAAACATAAGCTTTAGGGTTCTTTTTATTTAGTTTACTTTCTTTATATTACAAAACAAAAGGATTTTTTTTAGTATGCGAGAAAAGTAGCTAAAAATCAGACTACACACTTTTCTGTTTTTCTTTTTAGTTAACTTTTGATTTTTTTGTTAAAAAAATCTTGAGGTTTGTAAAAGAGTTTTAATTCTAAATTTTTTCTGACTAAATTGACTGCTTAGTTACAAAAATCAAATAATAAGTGCATAAAAGCACACTTGGTGTTGAGTGTTGTTAAAAAGCTAAGATGTTTCCTTAAATGTTTGAAGATTCAGCAAAATAAAATGATTTTTTTTCATGTTAATTCAAATTTTATTTATTAAAAATTTATTTTTATTTTATTATAAACATGTTTAGGTAAGGTGGGTTAGGAATAAAAGTAATAATTAAAAAAAGTTTAAGAAAAGCTTTAAGAATATTTGCTGAGTAAATTTTAGGGAAAACACCGGAGTGTTAAATCGGACCCTTGGTATTAGTAGTTTAAAAAATAAAGTGAATTTTTATAAACCAACCCTTTTTATAAACGTGAAATTCTTAGTATAAATGAAATTCTTAGTATGTGTTGATTTTTCTGTTAAACTAAATATACAGCTTTTAAAATAAAAATATATAATACGGGTCATAGAAAGGTTTTTTTATACACCAGGTCATTTTACAATTTCTTTATCGTGTTCAATATCTTACTTATTTAACACAGTGTTTTGCCTATTGTGATGTTTAGTTGTAATCATTTTTATTTAAATTTTAAAAACATAAAATATAGTAGAGATAACTGACTTGTCCTAGTCCTTTATATGGTGCTACTATGTTAGTCATAGTATCATTACCATTTGATGAAAAAATTCTCGAGTTGTATTGTAAAATAGAGTTGATATCGTATGGTGAATTTACGTCATGCCACTTTGACTTAGAAATTTTGTCAAAGTTGTATCCCAAATATTGTCAAAGTTATTATGCCATATCTGTTTAATATCATTTAGTAATAAAAATGTCGTTATAACTAAAATAAAAGTAAAAAAAAATACTATGCTGATTTGATCATGCTGTTTTAATCTTTTGAGTATTTTTAATACTTATGTATATGAGTTATTTATTTGAATATCACTTAAAAATTGCTACAAAGGTATTGAGCTGGTTTTCTAAACAGTATATATATAAGTTTTACAATTTTAAGTTCTAGCTACGTCATTGATTACCAGTATCTGCACTTGTGCACAGTAGTGTGTACAGAGTTTTATAATGAGTAAAAACAACCTTCTAAATATCTGTAATTGTTTTTTCTACTTTAAAAACAGATTTTGACATTTCAAGAAATTATAACTTTAACACACAAAAACTATTAAGAAACTTAAAACATTATAAAAATAGTGTTTATTACAAAAAATAGTACTTAACAACAATGTGTACAAAACTTTTTCGAGGCGCACTTTGCACAGATTTTAAAAATCTTAAGACCACTGACTTTTAGGCAAAAAATCTAAATAGTTTGCTCTAATAAAAACAATTAAATACTTTTAGCGATGTTTTCGTAATTCACTTTAATATAAATATCCCTGTCCGGTCGACTTTGCTCATGAAAAAACCCTAAAGCGTGAAGAAACTCGTGAATTGCAATATACTACGAACCACACCCGCTTCCCATTCCAATCTAGATATTTAAAAAGGTTTTAAGAGGTTTTTAAGGTTTTAAAATACTAGCTAACTTAACTTCATATTTGAAATATAAAAATAGCATATTAAATTTAAAATATTGTGATTAATAAATAGATTAAACAGTTTACTGATGAAAAAAAACAGTTTAGATGAAAATAAATAAACAAAAGAATGCACCAAAATGAGTTACATAAACTTGTTTAGTATAGTACAAAAATTTAAAAATGGTAAGAAATACCTCTGACTTTTGTATATAACTGATAAATAAATATGTTAATAACTTATTTAGTGTCTGAAAATAAATTTAAACCTACAGAAGTTAATAACAATGGTTAGAGTTATAAAAAACACTTTTTTTATATAACTCTTGTCCATTATTGATTACAAATCCTGTGTAGGATCAACAGCCACTTCTTCTTGCAGTAACATTTATGAAGTGATCCTCATTTGTCCTCTCTTTTAGCCTTATACACGTAGACTTTTCAAAATCTTTAGCTACTTCTATTATCGAACTATTAACCTTGAGTCTTCTAAAAAAAAGTTTAAATAGTTTCTTTACCTATTTATAGTGCTCTACAATGAAGTAGTATATAAAAGTTGAAGTATAAAGTGAAAACAGTACTTATACAAGCAAAAATATGTCTAAAAGAAACTAATTGCCTAAAATCTATACTATTATTTTTTTGCGATAATCTTAGGACGTAAAAAATAAAATAGACAAAAAAAGTATCAAAACAGTAAAAACTTCAAAAATAAACAAGATACTAACTGACTGATTGATGAACTTTGTATGGTACAACATTGTTACCATCAGTATCTTTATATATATTCCATAGACTAAAATTAATTGTAGCATCTCTTTTTTTGACATGATTTACTTTTTCATTTTCATTATCATCAACCAAAAAGTCACTAAATAAGTATAAAAGATTGTAAATATTGTAACAAAAAATGCATTTTGTTGTATTTTAGATGACCGCCAGGGGGCGTTAGACGATTTATATCAAATTACACTATAAAACTTTAAAAATGTTTGTGATAATGCTCATTAGGCCCTAGCTTGCGCACTACGCGCAGCTCGATATGTTGTTCGTTATTTTTGTTTTTGGCTCAGTTAGCCATAAGATCGTGCAAAAAGCACAATAATTTTAAGAACTTAAGACACTGATTGAATTTAAGAACTTTGTTATGATTGTCATTTTATAAGAACTTTATCTTTATTTGTATAACTGTATTTTAACATACTCAGTTAAGCTATAAGACCGTGCGAGAGGCACACGAACTCATTATAAGAACTTTTTTATTATTTTCGTTTTATAAGATCTTGAAGCTTATTTGCATGATCGTATTATATTGTGCTTAGTTTAGCCATCGTTGTGCATGAAGCACGACATATATTAAGACTCTGTATTATTAGTAGTATTTTTAGTAAGACCTATTTTGTGCTTAAGATTGTGTCATTAAGACACTTTAAAAACATTATTAAGACATTTTAGTTTGTAGAATTTGGTGTTTACTTGTTGTGTTTATATTCGCAGTTTTATTCTACTGATAAATTGGCTGCTTTATTATTTCTACTTCCTAATTTTCACATTAACATCACGTTTTTAATAAACTCACTTTATTAAAGAAATTATATATATTAAGTCTATTACATACTTATTAATTACCAAGTTAAACCTAATGAGTAAGGTAAATTCAGTAAAAACCTTAAGAGCTAAACGCGCTAAGCGTTTAGCACAAAAAAGGGGACTTCCCCGAGTTAAAGGTAGTCCCCTGTCAGGCCCCTGGAGGACTACAAATGTTTGTTTATTAAGAGTTTATAAACTTTATATTCTATAGACAATTTTGAAGATAGCTAGAAGAAAAAAAAAACTATACAAGTTTAAAGGTATTATGCTGTACATAAAGTCGTTACATAAATCTTAGTCTTATAAAACTATTTTTGTTTTTGCTACAGTTGTTTTTATAACAATTAGAAAAAAATATTTATAGATTATATGTCTTTTTTAAAGTATAAGGTATCTAGAATCTAAATAACTTAATAGCTTATAAGTATGATTATATAACTTTAGAAAATATAGAAGTGTTTAATTACTATCACTAAATTTGTAAACAGCCTTGATTAAAATTTTAGAATTAGTTATAAAACTTTACTCTATCGGTTTATTAGTTCAGTTATTTGAAAAGTTTCTCAATAAAGAGTCCGTTTAAGAAAAATTAAAACTTATTTTGCAAAACAGTCACTTCATTGAGTTTATTATGTGTTTTCTAATTACTAATTAGGTTCTGTAAAATTGCAGTAATACTAAACTTTTATTTTTCATTTTAACAATCAATATTTTTATGTGTAATGTATATTAAAAAACAAAAGTATATAATCAAAATCTTGATACTTATTATGTGTAAAACTTAAATATTGAAATTTTGACATATATTTATGTTAGTCTATACAATTTTTGACTACTTAAGTAGTTATAAGAACTAAGCGTATATAATTAAACTTTTTGATAATCAAAATGTTTCTAACACTTATTGGCCGTGCTATACTGTAATAAATTTTTACTTGAAAAAAAACTAATCATTCTTTTTTTAAAAAATACTTATCAGCAATAAACTTAAGATGCTGAGTAAAAATATGTACAAAAATCTATGTTTTCTAAAAGCTTTCCTTTTCAAATTTTATAAATCTAAACTTTTTAGTTTATTTAACACCGAACTCATTTTAAAATCGCATTTTTATACCAGTGGTCGTCAAAAATTCACCTGTGCACACTAGTGTGCATAGAAATATTTTTACTGTGCACAGAAAACTTGGTAAGGTGAAAAATAGTTTTTAAGATTACGCTTTTTTTGCTTATTTCTATAGGAAAAAGATAACTATGACATAAAATAACAGTTTTTAAATCGTTATTTATATACTTTAGCACTTAAAACATAAAAAACTAGTATTTTTTCATTAATAAATAGATATTTTTTTATATTTTGGTGCGCACGGGACTTAGTTTTCAGTAATTTAGTGTGCACTGTTTTTGAAAAGGTTGAAGACAACTGGTCTATACTATTATATTAGTATACTTTTTTTTTGAGTGCTATAGGTTTTGATCCAAGTTACATAAAAAGCACTTATTTATTTTTAAAAATATTTATATACTTTAATATTTGAGGAATAAGTTTAAAAATTTGAAACCCATTAAAAAAAAGTATAAGTTATAGTTTTTTTGCCAACAAAAATGATAACCACGATTTTAATTATAATGTTTTTATTACTTCAAAAATTTACTTTAGATTTTATAACTTATAAACTATTTCTTATTATCAGACTATATTTACATTTTGGTTGCATTTTGTTTACTTAAAACTCGCATTTTAAGTTTAATTATTTAATTTCTAACTTAAATACGTATAAAATTTATTTATAATTATATATACAATTTTAAACTTATTTTTTCGAAAGTTTAATCGCAAGTCTTTTTTTCTTTTTGTTTTTATTTACTTGTTTACTTTAGTTTATACTTTACTAACTATTTTTTTAAATAAGTTCACTAAACATTAAAACCTTACATAAAGAGTTTATAAGAAGCTTACTTGGAATAGGTTTGTCAACATTTTGATGCGGAATTGTTGAGTCTTCAATAGCTGTCACATGTATTACAGCGACCAAAACTAAAAAACATAACGAAAATTGTATATATAAGTAACAAAATTATAATTTAGTTGCTTACTTAATATTAACAAAAATATTGTCATAACTTGTGACATTTTTTATAACATCACTTACAGGGGCGTCGCGTGGGGTGTTGCACTGCCGCAACTGCACCACCTTGAAATTTTGTAAAAAAAAAAAGTATCTGTAGCGTTTTCGTTATTTTTTAGAACGAAATCTCTTTAAAAACTTCAATTTTGAAAACGACCATTTTGCCCACTTCACTGCCGCAAACTCTTAGCTGACTGCCGCAAATGAACTTAAAAAAGCAAAATTTCTTCAAGAATTACCGCAAAATCAATATCTTGCGGTAAGTAAACTAAATTTGAAATTCCCTAAAACAGGACATGCTTAAGTATCATCTACAAGCTATTGTAAACATAAAATAAAAACAAAGCTAAGCTACTGCAAAGGATTAAACTTGAGTTTATGTACCCACATGATTTTTTAAATTTAACAGATCACTTCTATTAAAACTGGACAATAAAAGAACAAAACTTGTCATGAATGAAATAAATTTAAAGAAAAAAAAGATAAGAACCTTAAATCACTAAAGTCTAAGAAATTCGATTTTTTATTTTAATCTGCATACATAAACTTAATTATAACTGATTATTGTTATCATAAAATTATTAAAATATTTAATTAAATTATTTTTAAATGTAAAATTTAAGTTCTGAAAAAAAAATAAGAAGTTTAATATAAACTTCTAGTTCACTCTTATAGAAAAATAATTTAGATTTATATTAAATGAAAATTAGTATTATTGAAACAGTCACATATTTAAATAAAGTAAATAGCCTTAACTTAGAAACTTAGAGTAGTTTAACATTTTAGGAAAATTTAGTCTACTTTATATGACTTTTGGTTTAATTTTTTCATAAACAAAGCAAAAGTTTTCGATAAAATTGTTGAAACATGGTTGCCTTGCCTCATAATCAGAATAACTTAGAAATGTTAAAAACTCAAGATGACCCAAGATAAATTAAAACAGACCAAATTATAAAAATATTAAGGCTGACTAAAGCAGTTTTAGTTTTTTATTCTGAAAATAACAAGCTTATTTAAAATTAAAAAATAAGTGTTTTACCCCTATGGCCACATGAAAACTAACTAACCATTTTTTTACTGCTATAAGGGTTACTTTTTTAAAAATTATCTTTAAAATTCTTTAAAAATTCAAAAGCCTCACCAACTAAACTTTAAAAGTTGAGCTCCTGAGAAAAATACTGTCATCAAAATGAAAAACATATTAAAATTAAATAAAGAAAAGATACCCTTAAAAACTTTTGAATTTTAAACCTCCAAAAAAAGACATTAAAATTAGAAAAAAAGTTAATAAAAATCTTAATGTTTGTAAAAAAAAAAGTGCAAAATAGTGAGGGGTAAGGGGGGGGGGAAGGTTTATAGGCACTTTTTTACATGTTGTTGTTATTTTAACTTTTTCAAAAAGCTAATATTTACTCTTTAATAAACTTGAAATTTCCAATTAAACTTTTAGTTACAACCGGTCAAAGCCAGAGAGTACAATGATTTATTATACAAGGAGCAAATCAAAACAGCAAAAGAATACAATTTTACTAAAAACCTATATTCTCCATCATTCTTAAAGCAATTTTTATCAAACTTTTTCATCCTAAGTTTTATAAAATTTGTTTACTTTTGTTAAAAAGAAATTTAAATTTTTAAGTATCAATATATATTTTTATATATACAAAAAAAAAAACTTGTGTTATTTTTTTTTTTCTTAGTGTTTCAAATATCTATTTCAGCAATTTGTTTTTTTTATAAAAGAAACATCTAAAGATTTTGAGGCCAACTTATAAAAAAAAAATATGGTTTTAGTGATTTGATTTATTTGTTGTTTGAGTTTATATTTTATTAATAAGGATTCTTTTGTACCTCTGACTGTGAGTTACCATATCTCAAAAGTTAATATGAATTTTTTATATTTATAAAAGATGAGTTGTAGTAAAATTAAAACTTTATAAAATAATTTCTAACAAATAATTCTAAAGTAGATGTTAAGGGCATAAAAGAGGGGGGGGTAAAACACTTTTTTTAAGCGCTGATTTAGTTTGTGCCTCCCATAAGGAACCTTTTATTGCCTTTGACCAGCTTTATCTAAAAAAATATATTGAATTTTTCAAATCTGTAAAAAGCATCTTGTAGCTTTGTAAAAACTACATAAAATAAGATCAAATTGTGAAGAAAGTGTTTCTTTTTTTGTAGTGAAGAAATTCTTTTTTTGTTTGTAGACTTTTTAATTTCCTTGCCAAGTCTGATAAGACATTTATTTTTTTGTTAAGTTAAATATTAATGAAATAACCATTCTTAGTATGATGTTTAATCAAATATTTTTTAAATAAAGTTGAGGCAAAATAAAAAAAACTATTAAAGTTGCTGTATTTTCATTATAATAACAATTTGTTTTGTCTAAATTTTTTCTACTGTTAGTTTTAACTTTAAAGCCTTCTTAAAAATCAATACTCATAAGTAAGCTAAAAATTTTTGAGTCTTTTAAATTAATTAATTTTTTTTTAATATTCCTATATTTGCTTTAATTTTCAAAGTATTTACTTTTTTTTTAAGTTGTTTTCTTAAATAACTTTTTTTTTGAAGAAATAAATGTTTTATTTTTAAACAAAATTTCCCAAGTTACATTAGCAATTTAATGTAATTGTTCTAGAAAAAAGTCTTTATTTAAGATAAAAAAAGAGTTTTAAAGTTAGGGTTTTTTTTTTTAATTCTGCACCACCTAAAAAAAATACCACGCGACGCCACTGATCACTTACAATAGTCGTATGATATCTGCTTAAGTTCGTTTACTTTAGTGACTTTTGTAACAAACTAATCGTAAAAATTATAAATCATCACTAAACAAGTTAATAAGGATTCATAACTGTTATTCATATCTTATACGTAAATAAGTTAAAAAATTATAAACATCAACTTTGTAGGACTGTAATTAAAATATGTATAGTATATATTTTAAGTTTTAGAACCAAATGTTTTGAGCGTTTTTTTGTCGTTCAATAAACTATACAGAGTATATTGATAAAAAAATTTGTACTAGAATTTAAACGTATCTTATAAAATGTTTTAGATTTATGTTAAAAACATAAGCAAAAGTCCTTTAGAGAAATAATATTAGACTTATGTATACTAAATTATGTAAAAAACTTTTTTTTTAATGAATGTTAAATAACACACTCTAATCCTTGAACGTTACTTAAATAAACATAAAAGTGCTAGTTTTGTTTAAAATGTCATCGAAATCATCTTAGTTTTGTATAGCTTAAGACGTTAATTGGTTTACTTTACATAGCTCTTCTGAATAAAATGTTTTCTTTACATCTTGTAGTTTAAGCAAAGCAATATTATTTAGTAAACGGTTGAAACAAATTAAATAGTTAATAAATTCGTTATGATAAAAACACACTTGATAGTTAAATTTTGAACATGAAAAAATATTGATTTTGAAAAAACTTTAACAACTATAAACGTTACAAAAACCACTGTAAAAATTACTCGATGTTTATTGATCTAAAATACAAAAAAAAAAGTGTTTTTTTTTTGTCTTGAAAATGCATAATGATAATTTTTTTCTTTAATTTTTAATAAAACTTAACATGTATTGTTTTTTAAAATATAAATGTTTACCTCGTAGAGTATTTTTTATTAATTAATATAAACATTGTCTTGGACATGACATTAAACTGTATCCTGGTGTATGACTCGATAATTGGAAGGTTTTTTTGTACACCAGGTCCTTGGACCTAATTTTTGAGCGCTTTTTTCGTTTAAAAAACAATATATAGTCAAAGCTGTTGACACTATAAATAATGATATGGTAGACTTTTTGGGAAACTGTTGTTGATTTTTGCACAGTGCAGCCTAGTTGAATGATGTTGAAGAAGCTTTAGATTTGCTTAAGACAACTAAAATGTAGCTACCTATTAAA
Source organism: Thalia democratica (assembly GCF_965202585.1). Classification (NCBI taxonomy): domain Eukaryota; kingdom Metazoa; phylum Chordata; class Thaliacea; order Salpida; family Salpidae; genus Thalia; species Thalia democratica. Next base: position 43,313,266 of record NC_139166.1, on the reverse strand, counting down.
TAATAAAAAAAGTAAATTTTAGTCTCACGTTAAAACTGACAGCGTCTTAGACGTTAAGTTTTAAACAATTTAATTGCGGTAGTTTTTTCGACTATAAACGCACAAACGGATTATTCAGTTTTAATGTATTTATTTAGATTATAATAGCAGTTTCCTCGTGACTGTGTATCTCTACCAATCCTAATAAAGATGACTCCGGTCCTTTTCTGTCTCGAAAACTGTTATTGATGGTCGTGCGTTTACTTAACGTGCAATAACTTACATGCATTACTTAATTAGAAAACATTGTAATATTTTTTACAGCTTCTTCTAAAGGTGCCTTTCTAATTAGTTACTATATAAATTAGTCTTTTTTTGAATTCTGTTGACTTTTTTAAGTAAGAAACAAAATTTTTAAGAATAGTTGTTGATATGATAGATGATATTTTATTTTTGGTAATAAACCCTGCTTTTTAAAAAATTCTATGTCTTTAAAAACTGTTTATTGACCAATAAAAAAGCGCACAAAATAATTGGTCCTAAGATCTGATGTACGAAAAAGTCTGTCGGTTATCGTATCGTACACCACTTAGAAACAGTTTAACGTCTTCTATAGGAAAGGAAAGAGATTTTACTTTATAACGAAGAGTAAAATTAAAAAAGTCAGTCTTACGACTTTTGTTATAAATAACCAAAATCGATTTTTCAAAAACTGCCAAAATTAAAACTCAATCTCATTGGAGTTTCTTTTTTTAAATGTGCACAAATTATAATATAAAAGCAGAATGTTCACATAACAGAGACCATAAAAAGAAAACAACTAAGTTTTAAAATTAATTATCAATGAATAATCAAGGCATTCATTCTTTTACAAGAAAAAAAATGTGTATCTTTAGCCAACATAGCCCTACATTAAGTAAGAAAATAATTTAGTAGCATAAAACGAAGTTTTAAAATTTCAGCGGTGAAACATAGTTACTTCTGAATTTGAAATAAATGTTTTCAAATTAAAGAATCTTCAGCTTGAATTGATTTCTTTGTCAAATCTGTTTTAACCATGTGTGTAATTATGTTTTATATCCAAATAATACATGGACAACAACATTTTTGTATGCCAAGCAAGCATATCGTACTTAATAAAAAAATAACTCACTGATATCTTACATTTACTTGGTTACATAACATTTTAAATTGGTACAACTTAAGTTCTTAAAAAAATGTGCAGCCATTTCTCAAGAAGTAGTATACATTTTGAAAAATAAAATAGCAGCTGTAGATCTAATTTATAAGACTAAGATAGTAAAAAAATGGTAGAAAATATTTACTATGAGATTTTTTTTTTAAATTACTTCATTTTAAAACTTTTTTTAGTCTAAATAAAATTAAACGTAAAATAAATGTATGTAGGTAATTAATAATGTTACAACAGCTTTTTACTTTTGAAAATAAGTTTTTAAACAAATTTTACCATATATACAGTTTTAATAATACTAATCGTTCATAATTTTTGTTACATTCATATGTTGCATTTATTAGATAAGAAAATCAATAAAAAAAACTGTAATAAAACTTACAAAGTAAAACGAAAGCTAGTTAGCATTGTTATTTTACAAATTTTATTTTAAAAACCAGTTACAAAAAGCGAATATGACTAGTGCAAAAGAAGTATAAAAGAGTCAAAACTTAAAACTAGTTGTCACGTATATTATTAATACTCTATTGTTTTAAACAATTCTTAATATATAGTTATTTGTCTTAAGTTAAAAGAAATCGCTCAATTTACTGAAATGTGAAGAGCTTATTGAAACAAAGATGTGCAAATTAAATATTTTACTTACTACCAGTTTTCGGTGGGAAAAAATTGCGACCAAAATAGGCTTAAATTCTAATTTTAGATAGTTTTTAATTCCATATACATAAATTTATAGGTATTTAACCAAATAGGCTATTTTAATGTTGGTTTTGTTTTAATTACGTGGTCTCCAGTAACTTACTGACTGCTATACTTACGAGAAGTAAATAATATACTAACAGTATAACTTACAAAATTATTTCTTAAGTTATTAATAAAACACACTTTGAATAAATGCAATTTACTTTATTTTCAATAATAATTCTTAGTTCTGAAGAAAGAAACTATTAAATCACGACACAAATAAAACCTATAAAAAGTATCAACAATCGTAAAGTTACATAAATACTAACATCAACTCCGCGATGTAGACGTTTTCTTGATTCTCGAAAACTGAAGTAAAACGTTGAACTTAATCGTAACTTGATCGTACCGCGGAATAACTTTGCAACTAACTTTAACGCGTATTTGAAAGACAAACGCCGATATATATGCGTCGGAATGAAATTAACTCCCTAAAATAAAATAAATGTTTGTTTTTAATACTGGAAGCACGTCACGAAATCTGCGTAAAACAGTTTACAACATCCGCTTCAAAATACGAAAATGAGATGTTAATATAATTACATTATTTCTTTTTAAATTTTTATTTTAGTGTTTAAAGCCTGGTTTTAAATAATTTAAATCCTTATAATCCTACTTAACTTAAAGATTTTTTATAAGTGTTTTAAGCGCAGGTAAAAAAAAAGTAAGAAAAAGAAACTGTATAACTTATTATCTCAAAAATTAAGATAAGACACAACATAAGGTTAAAGTAACAATGATAGTCATTTAGTTGTCCTCGGGGTTCTTGTCCTTGGGCTTGTTGTCCTCAGGCTTTTTGTCCTCAGGCTTGTTGTCCTCGAGCTTTTTCTATTCCGGCATTTCTCTTCCGGTTTCTTTTTCTACGGTGGTTTATTTAGCAGGAACGATTTGTTTTAATTCGCTTGTTCTTCTCTAAACTTCAAATTCATAAATTCATCGAATTCACTTGTTTACATAGAAAATATTCATCTTTTCATTGTCCATCATTGTAGTATTCATTTGAAAGAATTAATTGTACAAAAATACGCGGCTCAAAAATAAAAGTTGAGATATTCTTTCAAGAAAGTTTAGTAAAAACTACTAAGTTATTATGCCAAAAGACAATAACGAAACTGTCAGTATTTACGTTTAAACCTATTATTTTATACAAAACAAAACATTTTAAGCATTTAAAGGTGCATTAAAAGAAAATTAATATTTTAAAACACATGAAACATTTTAATTTTGTTTTTATCTTAGAAAAACATATGTTCTTAATATTTAACTCGCAAACTTTAATAAACAAAACAGAAAACATTTTCTTTAAAGTATTTTACAAAACAATAAGTAGTATTTTCATGCACAAACTTTTATAGGATTCAAGTATAAAGTATTTCTATTAAAGCAACAAAAAACTTATGCATTATAGAAATTTATAAAGAGAAAAATTTAGCGAGTGCTTTTTTACGATCGTTAACAGTCAAAACTTAATGGGAGTTGAAAGTACTTTTAAATCCTAAATTTATAGGAAAAATTTATCACGAGTCGAATTTGAAAGCTTTAAACTTGAACTTGATTATTTTACGAGCAAAAAATCTGATAAACCAGTTTTGTTTTAAAGTTAGAGTAAAATGTAGTTACTAAAATTTCAATACAAAAATTGGCCTATTAAACTTTTTTATTGTATAATTGTTATGTCTTAGCTTTTAATTAATAGTTCAATTACCAAACTGTAATTTATAATATAAAAAACTTCATAAAACATCATTAAAAGTAAAAAAGCTATAAACTTTACAATTCAGAAATTTTATCAGAAAAGAATACAAAATAAATACACTTAATAGTTTCTTTAAGTTTAAATTCTTAAAAATATTACCTGAGTTTAGAAAATATTAAAATAGATTTTCATGTCAATAAAAAGTAACAATTTTTTGCCTTTATTAAATTCTATTTTGTAAAATTTGTAAAAGTATTTATATTTTATCTTTAAAAGGGCTTTATGATAAATGTTAAAAGTTTTAGACCTGCTATTAGTAATTCTGACTCTTTTTTATCCTGTGTTATAATTTCTTTTTTGTTAAAGGAATCAAATACTGCCAAACTGTTTTTCTCTTTAGCTAATATGTTGCTTGATACCCTAGTTTCTGATTTTGTTTTTAAAGAATTGTAATAGCCTGAGTCTTGTTTATAACCTTTAAGCTGCACTGTTGGCACTTTATTTTTTGGTTCGCTATCATATTTTTTATTGTTACTGCTATTTTTCTGCTGTTGGTTCTGATGTTTTTCTTTCCTTAGTTTACCTTGTTTTGCTGTGAAAGCAAAAGCTTGCTTATAAGCTCTATTAGCTTTTCTTTTCTGCTGTTGAAGGTTACTAGAATGATGGTTTGCGTCAAATATACTTTGTTGAAGTTTTTGGTTGTAGTTTGAATTTTTATCTACAGCATACTTAGACCCTTGAACTGTTTTACCATTAGGACCTGTCACGTTTGCGGCTTCTGACTTGTTGTTTTTACCTACAACAATATCAAACTGGACTTTTTCTCCTTGTGCAAGAGACCTTAAGAATTTGTTAGGGTTATTTTTGATGATAGCTGTATAATGAACAAAAATATCGCTGTTCCGATCATCACGATGAATAAAACCGTAACCTTTGCGAACATTAAACCATACTACTTGACCATTTGCTCTTATTTCTATAGTGTTTTTGGTTACCTGAGCTTTTTCTTTGACTGTTTGATACTCTTTGGTTGTATTAGATGTTTTTGTAGGTAAGTGTTGATGACATGACAAACACTATGCTATGTTAACATTGTTACTACTATTCCCATTGTATGATTTTCTTAGTTTAAAACTATCTCTATCTTGATTATGGTGACGATAATTATGATTAATACTATTATATCTTAAATGAAAATTTTGTTGATTATTAGGACGAACACGCTTATGGTAATTTATTTTAGACTTATAATGACTTTGCTCATACTGCTGTAGTCTATCGTAATTAACTTGCTTAGGTATTAATGCGTTTTTTTATAAGCATTCCATATGGCTTGTCCTTTTCTTTTAAAAACTTCTAAGCTTTCATCAAAATGTTCCCTAATCTTATCTTTGATCAAAAAGGGCATTAAGTATGCAAGAAAAAACTTAATTCTGTCCTGCTCTGGACATTTGGCCCAACTCACGGCTGTTGAAAACACTTTATTAAAAGTTGTACGCTCATTCCAAACTGGAACTTTATCTAAAATTTCAGCTAACTGATCGTCCCTATTAATAAAAAGTTTTTTAAAGAACTGTCATTTCTTTCACCTCGTTCTGTCATTTTATAATAGTCTGACAACTCTTCTCTCGGCCAAAACCCAGTTAAAAATTTATACTTTTCTGTATTACTAGAAATATTTTCATTTAACATTTCCTCCTCGAAAAAACTAAAAATATCACGAAGGTTTCTTACAAAGTCTAACCTTTTAAACTTTTTACTCAGTCTTTGCGCCTTTAATGTGTCGCTAAAGTTATTAAAATTATTTTGATTACTATTTTTGTAATCATCGTAAAAAGGTTCGCGTTTTTCTAGCATCGCACGCTCAAAATGTGGTGATCTAGACTGCTTTAATCTATTATTTAACTTTTTATTTGCTTTTGTGAAATTCCTAACTCTTCTTCATTTGTTAGCTGCTTAACTTCGCTTGATTTTCTAAATTGTTGTTGAATGCTGTTTGACGGATAAAATTTAGCATTATCATTCATCATCTCTGCTTGATGAGAATTATTTTGATTGATATCGTCATTGTTGTTTGTGTGCATTTATTCTGTTGACTGCTTGAAGATTCCTAACCAGAAGATTCAAGGTTCTTAATAGACACTGCGTGGTTTCCACTTTAACCAAATAAGCTAATTTTATGTTGGTTTTGTTTTAACTACGTGGTCTCCAGTAACTTACTGACTGCTATACTTACGAGAAGTAAATAATATACTAACAGTATAAGTTACAAAACTATTTCCTAAGTTATTAATAAAACACACTTTGAATAAATGCAATTTACTTTATTTTCAATAATAATTCTTAGTTCTGAAGAAAGAAACTATTAAATTACGACACAAATAAAATCTATAAAAAGTATCAACAATCGTAAAGTTACATAAATACTAACATCAACTCCGCGATGTAGACGTTTTCTTGATTCTCGAAAATTGAAGTAAAACGCTGAACTTAATCGTAACTTGATCGTACCGCGGAATAACTTTGCAACTAACTTTAACGCGTATTTGAAAGACAAACGCCGATATATATGCGTCGGAATGAAATTAACTCCTTAAAATAAAATAAATGTTTGTTTTTAATACTGGAAGCACGTCACGAAATCTGCGTAAAACAGTTTACAACATCCGCTTTAAAATACGAAAATGAGATGTTAATAACATTACAGGTAATATCATAAACATCTTTAAACTTTTTTTAAAAAGCTCTTAATTCAGTTTTTTTTTTTTTTTTTGACTCATTACATTAATTAAATTCAATTTGTTTTAAAATTGTTACTAATTTTACCTAATTATATACTGATTAGCTTGAATTTTAGAATATGTGACATTTTAGATTTTTGTTTAGATTTTCATGCATGAATAAGTTTTTAAATAACATTATAGATAAGCAACATTGTTATGAGCAGTTTACTATTTTATTTTACTTGAAAAGGTCGCAATTTTTTGCTACCGAAACCTGGTAGTAAATAAAATATTTTACTTGCACATCTTTATTTAAATAATTCCTAATAAAAACAGCTTTTTATAACACATTAACTACTACGAACTTTAAAATAACAAATATTGATGATCTAATCATAGAATTAACTAAACACGAAAACTTCAATGATGTATCATTATGTATAAAGTTCAATTGAAAGACAAAGTAATTTTATAAAAATTTATTAAGTGGTCAATTATGTCATAAGAAAGATGTAAACTATGCACTTGCTAACTAATTAATTAGATTAAAAAACTTGTTAATTAAAGTTTTTAAAACTAGAACTAAATTTATATTTTTGGTAATTTTTCAGAAAATAAGTTTTAAAACACTTTTGCACAGTATAAACATTATCAAAGCATAAAAATATTAACTTTTACAAGGCAAACACTACAATATTAACTTCAAAAAAACTTATATTCAATAAAAAGTTCCATTACAACTTACATAGATTTAAATTGAAAATATTTATAAAATCTTAAGTCCAATTATTTTTCCTTTAGTAAAAGTTTTTTTTTTATTACTAGCAGCTATATATAGGTTAGTATATTTAATTTTTTTAGACAACTACTTGAGTGTTTTATAGTTATCAAGACTAAGTGTGCTTAAATACTGTGGAAAAAATATCGCGTCTTGGTTTGGAAGGTGGTGTGACTTTGGACAGTACTTTTCTAGCGTAATCAGTTTCAAGCAAATTCATCTTCCTCAGTTCTCTTTCAACTCTCACTCTTGCATCCTTTTTAATCTGAAAATTAAGAAGTTCGTTTCAGCGAGTAGCTGTAAAGGGTCAGACTGATAACAAAAGTTTGCGTGTAGGGGGGACGTGGTTTCAGCGAAGTTTCAGCCACACCGCTCCAATCAACTCAAAGTACTGTTTTTGAACTGTACTCTTTGTTTAAAAAGACGTTGTTTTTTTTTTAAATTCAGCTAGTATTATAAATCAAAAGACTTCTTAAAAATTACTTTTTAAAGGAAATTTGAATGATGCAGATTATTTCAAGCAACGTCCATGTTACGTATTGGAAACCCTATATAAATTCTTATCAGTTAAACTTACTTGACGGTCGGTGAAAGTAAAAGTTGTAAACAAGGGTTGATGCAGGTTTATATCCTGGTTTATTTCACCAACTCCTCTTTTCTTGTTATATGATATTGTGTTTTGCATTGCTCTCTTCGCGTCTGCTTCAATTGTGGGAGCAACCTAAGATTTAGAAAACGTATGTTTAAGAATTAGGAAATAGTTTAAGCTGCTCTTGTGGAATTTGGTGAAGCCAAAGTTTAGCTGAACAAACTTAAGTTTTTAAAAAAATTAACCTAAAATTTTAAAAGCTTAAAAATAAGCATTATATTATTTTACTTTCAATTCTATACATTATTTTTTTACTGAGTAAAACCTAAAATATTAAACATAATAAATATTTTAACATTGAAAAATGTTTATCAGTAATAATTAATTTATATAACTTTAATAAAAACTTTCTAAGCGTCGCGTTGATTATTCAATTATAAAAAAAGTCAAGTTTTTGCCAAAAATGCATTAAAAAACTATATTTAACTATAAAAAATAGTGTTTTGAATACATAACAAAAAAGTCAAAATAAATTACAAAAAATTAAAAACTTATTTACTAATTATCAATAATTTTACCTTTTAAAAACTGTTCACAATATGTTAACAATATGAAATATTTCGTCTTTTTCTTATTGTTATAAGTTTTCAAAAAATGGTGAAACAAAATAACTGCACTTTCAATTTGCATCTTGAAACTTAATAGTGAAGTTTTTTATATTTTTATAGTGACATAGTTATAAAACTAGCTTTTATAAAAGGTTAAAAAAAATGTTTTAAGTTTGGGCAAGTTGAACAAAGTATACTTTTTTGTTTAAAAAAAAGTAAAAAATATTTAAGTTATAATTGTTAAAGGTAATTTTTAATTAATGTTTTTATTATACTTGTTTATAATTTAAAACAGTAAACTACTTATAAAAAATCTGAAGTTTCTCTATTTCAATGCTTCCTAACTTTAGCATAAAAAAAACCTCAACAGTTTCATTAAGCTTAGTACTTTAATAACCCTAAAGCAAAATTATCTTCCACAAATAAAAAACGCCATTCTTTTACTAATTTTTTACTATCTATTGTCAACTTACAAACTAAAATCGTTCTATTTGAAAAACCCTGTTTTATATGGCTTGTACAGTTCTTTTTTAACAAAAAAATAACAGTTTTACGTCCACTATGAATTTCCTGAACAACAAAATGAATTTTCGAAAAAGTTAAGTACAACAAAAACATTTTTTCCAGCATAAAATGGAGTTAAGGTGATGAAAACTTAATATAATACATACATTTTATCTTTTAAAGAAAGTTATTATAAGTTTCTTACCGTGGAAGCTAAAGCTTTCAGCCGTTGTTCTGTTTGAACTTTTTCAAATTCCTTGGCTCGTTTTTCTTCAGCCCGAAATTTAAGTTTTTCTGAGTTCATATCTTCTCGAACTTTCACCCTATGAAGAAATTCAGAGTATAAATTAATTAATTTTATAGCTAGTATATTACCTAGTCTTTAACTATTGAGATTAAAACAAAATATACTATGAACACAAGGCCTCTTTTCCTAAACCCTATAAAAGAAAACCCAAAAATTGTACCCAACTTGCAAATCACCTATGAAATTTATACAAAAGCAATATAAAACACTCAATTGAATGGAAAATAGTAAAATCAGTAAAATCTAACTGAAACCATACTAACATGTGCATCTTATGTAACATAGAAAGACTCTATATAGCCCTAGCAGACAAAAGAAAAACCTTTAACGAGAGAAACGAACTGATAACCCAATACCCGCATTACTTGAACAAATATTTATAGATTATAATTTAGATAAGTAATTTGAATAATATTTTTGCATGCATCATAAACCCATTGCAGTTTTAAATTATTATTATGTTTTTATTGAGTTAGAATTTTAATAGATTATATTTTGTAAAGATAATAAATAATTCGTGCATGCATTATAATATACCCATTTTCAGTTTTGACTTTTAATGTAATTTGTGTTTTTTTATCACGTTAGATTATTAGTAAATAATATTCTCTATAGTTATATCTTAACTAAAAGTTTTATCATTTCTCTATATATAGACTTTTTATATATTTTTAAATTAAACTTAACATTCTAAATCCAACCCCCCTTATTCTACCTTTTGTTTAACAAACAATTTTCAAAAAAAGCCATTTTATTTTACATCATAACATAGATGTAGTAACAACTACAATAATGCTTTCAATTTTTTTTTTCAGTGTTTACCCCCTTTTTTTTTTTAAATATTATTACATTATAAATTAATCATAGAAACAATGCGTTTAATATTAATTTCTAACTCTATAATTTCTTACTATATAAATTTTCATTTTTTAAATCCATTAGATTTCAATACCTCACTATATACTGTAGTTAAATTGTTTGTCTTTAGAACCCATAATTTAATTTTTTTCGTTAAGATTTTTAAGCATTAATACTTTTCTAAACTGTTTTTTATTTTTTTATTATTAAACAAAAAACTTAAAGCATACTAAATTTATATTTGTTTGTCATATTTACCATTATTATTTTTTATATAGATTTACAATTTGAAAATCCACTTTGCAGTGAAACACTGTAATTGTTTCTAAAATTATTACCTATTACTTGTTAATTACCTAGTCTTATCATACTCCAGCTGTTTTTTAAACTCTAATTTGAAATTTTGTAGTTGAATCTGAATTAGATTTTGCTCCTCCATTTTCAATTTCATCTTTTTAAGCTTATAACTGGCTACTTTGGAATGAATCTGTTAATTATAAAACTGTATCGTGCTTCTTTTAAGCGTGTAACTACACTTTATTTTCATTTTTAATGGACACATGTACATACCTACTTTAGCTTATACTCTTTCCTTACAGTATTTATTTTTTTATAGAGCTCCGTTGAAGTGTGTTAATCCGTTAACACACAGAAACATGTGTTGTTAGTGCAATAAAAGAAGGATACTGTATAATATGTTATTATTATATAATTCAGTGAGCTTGTTTCGCTGAGATCTTTTGTTAACAAACGCTTAAATTTATATTTTGAATAGTTACATTTTAATTTCTCTTTTTTTTTTAGTTTAAAATATATTTTTTGAAAACTTTTATGCCTCTCAAAATTATAGCTTTTCTGTACTGTGTCTTTTAAATAAACCTGGAAACCAAATTCTTTGGTTGTTATAAAGAGTTAATTAGGTTAGTACATATTATTAGTTGTTGATTTTAAAGGGGTTTTGAACATTTCACCAAACCGTTCAAAAAGTATAAGACATAGGCGGCTACTAAATTGTCTGGAGAATAATCTGGCTTATAGAACGATCCAGATCAAACCAGCTCTTAACGGGAAAGCGACCTTTTGCAATTTTTGTATTCTAGTTCTTTTTTGTAACATTATTTTTATGACACTTCTTAAATATTTTCGCTTACTGTATAAAATAGTGACAACTATACCATATAATAGTAAATTTTTCAAATATTCAGGTTTAGAGATCGTTTGTGCCAATATTTTCATGCTATTTACAGTAGTTTAAAAGATTAAGACGAATTTGTATAGATTGCGGATGTACATCACGTGGCCGAATAATATTTTGTTGCTTTTTGTTAAACGTCAATTAGTTATGAATACCATTTTGTTAAAACTATCATTAATACAACTTTATTCGATTAGTTACTAGATTAAACACTTTTAACGAACTGTAGTTAAACTTTTTATTTTACAAAGTGTTTAAAAAATTTTATACTCTAAAAACTAAATTTGTTTGATTAGGCTGTAATAAAGTTAATTTTGCAACTCGTTTAACTTTTTATCTTTTCAATGAGTTTCCTAAATTTAAAAAAAAAAAACGTATACCTCTGATATAATACGATCTTAGTATTAGTATTAAGATTTTTATTAATTCTAAAATCTATTTCAACAATTTTTTATTAACTTACTTCTTTTCTTCTTTTTTGGTTTAGTTCAAAAACCTTTTTATTTTCCTCTAAAAACTTTTCATTTCGAATTTTTTCTAGCTGTTCTTCAACTTTTTGTATTTCCAAACGTTTAGCTTGCATTACCTATTTATATTTTTTTAACCACAAACGTGTATTTAAATGCTAGTTTATGTTTATGTCTTAACTACGTGGTCCCAAATAACTTATTAAATTGACTGCTTTACTTAGGAGTAGCTTACAGTAATAAAGTTACAAAACTTATTCCTAAGTTATGAATAAAACACACTTTGAATAAATGCAATTTACTTTATTTAAAATAATAATTAATAATTCTCAAGAAAAAAAGTATTAAATCACGACGCAAATAAAATCTATAAAAAGTATTTACAATCGTAAAGTTCAACAAAATATTAACGATGTAGACGTTTTCTTGATTCTCGAAACTAGTTAATGAAACGTCGAATTTAATTGATCATCGTAACTTGAAAACTGAAAGCAGCCTAACGCGGAATAACTAACTAACGCGTATTTGACAGACAAACGCAAATATATAAGCATTAAAATGAAATTAACTCCTTTAAATAAACAATGTTGTTTTAGGAATTGGGAAAATTGTTTTACGAAAGCTTATTGAATGTTTTTGTTGTTACAAAAAATTTCGTATTTAACCACAAGCTTTAAAATTATAAAATGAAATGTAAGTTTCATTAGTTTTATGTTTATATTATTTCTTAACAGCTAATTAAAATAATCAATAATAAGTAAAGGACAAAAGTTAAATAAATCCTTAATAATGTTTAAAAACGCAAAAGTCTTACACAAAATATGTTCGTTTTAAGTTCATGGCACGTCTAAAGTGATTATAGAAACTGATTACTGAAGGTCATTCATGACGACAGTTCTACTTTTCACACAACATATAAGTTTCCTAAAATTAAATATTCTTTAAGTTCGTTAATTTTTAGTTTTAAAGAATTTTGGTAAGTACTAGTGGCGTCGCGTTCGATGAAGCATTAGAAAAAAGTCAAGAAACTTCTATAATATTTCAAAACTGTTAAAGGTACTATTTCTAAAATAATCTTTTGTTTATAATACATTTGTTATATTTCTATTATTTCGAAGATACTTAATTGGTTTTTAAAAATATCAAATTATGTGATTTTTTGAATACTTGCAAATTTTCCGCACCCCTTAACAACGCGTCGCCTCTGGTTAGTACTAAGCTTAAAAACTTAAATGTTCTCAACAGAGCATTAAAAGTTATACACATAGTTTTACAAACTAAAACATTTAAAAAAATATTAGACACATAAAACACATATGTATAGCTTAATATCACATATATATACATTTTCATTTGAGTATTAATTCCTAGTTCATATAGCTTATGATACTAGCATTAAGGTACATAAAACTTTTTTTTTTCGAATTTTGCATTTAAAAAAAAATTATGCATATGTATAGAAATATATATTAAGAAATTTGTTCCAGGTTTTTCGAATTTGTTCTAGTTTTTTGAAAGTACACATTTTTGAGTTTATTTTTAGTTTAAAGTTAAATTTAAGTTTAAAAACTATTTTAAGTAGTATAACAACATTAATAAGATACTGTAAAAATACTTTAAATGTGTTTTTTTATAAAAAAACATTTTGATAACAACAAAAAAAAAAATTATCTATATGAAATATTTTTTGTGTCAAATTAAAATTTTACTACTTAAGATGTAAAAATTGTTTAAAATTTCAAGTTTTTTTAGGTTTTTTAGTGATTTATATTCAAAACTCCATGTATTTTCAAGTTTTTTTTTCAAAATTTCTCAAATTCCAGGTTTTTTTTAGGTTTTTTTAGCCTAAATTGTAAAATTCCAGGTTTTTTCAGGATTCCAAATTTAGTGGCCACCCTGATAACATATTTGCATCAGCACGCTACCATTTAATATATTCAAATTGTTCAACTATAAGAAGTCGTGTATACTTAACTCTAAACTTTTACAAAACTAGCTGTTATTTAGCATCAAAAGATTACTAAAACTTTACAAGCTGTCATAAAAAACAAACTTGAAGTTGGGAACGAAGTCGAAAGCAAATTTCACGTTGTTGCTCCATACTCATCTGCACCTTCTCATTTTCCCGTTGCTTTTCAATGGCATCGTACAAATTGTTCAAAGTTTTATTCCGCAGTACTTCTAGTTGTAACTGATATTCTTCAGGAATATTTTTCAAACGATTATTTTCGAATCTAGAAAAAAAAGAAAAAAAAATGTTGGAAAGATTATTTTTGTTGCAACGTTTTGTTAATAAATAATACTTATTACCAAGTAATGTAGACATGTAAACTAATAACATATATAAGTAAAACACTTATAATATTTCTTATTTATATAAAAAATATTACTACAGCCTAAACAAAGTTAAACTGTTAAAGTAAGAGTAAGGTAATTTATTAAGTATAATAAAGATAAATCATAAAAAAAAACTAGCATAAATTAATTGCAAAAAAGTATTAGAAGTTGATAAATATTTTTAAAACAAGTAAAGTCTAGGAAAAGTTTTTGTCTTATATAGAAAAAGATGAAAATATTAACTGCTTATGAACTCGAGGTTATAGTACACAAATTAGTTCGCAACACATTCAATTAAGACCAAGTTTAATTTGAAGTTGGTTAGCGTACAGTTCATGTAATTTGTAAACAATAACTTTAAAATACACAGTTCATTAAATGTTATTGATTGAAGTTAAATTTTAATTATGCCGAATCATTTAGAAAATGGGTAGGCAAATGCAAAACGTAACTTTCAGATTGTGGTTGTGTGGTTTAAACTTACATAATTTTAATTTTAAGACTTTAATAATAAGGTAGGATTTCTAAGCTAATAAAATATTCTCAACTTTTTCTACAGTTTAAACCAATTTATTTTAATATGAAAGAGTATTATTTTAATTATAAATTAAAATACACGAAGACAACAATATTTAAAAGTTTTATTTATTATACTATATTAATTTAAATACAAAAGTAGCAGTATTTAATAAAACATTGAAACAAATGTAGATCAATATTTATTAAACAAAAAGTTTATCAATATTTTCAAAAGGTAACCTATAGAGGATTTTAAAAGTTGAGTATAAAATAACACTTACGCTAATAAAATTTACAGCATAAGTTTGATATAGAATATATTTTTTGAGAAATCTTAATTATCTTTTAAATTACATTTATCTCTAAAATAGTTTTTTTAAATCTATAACACGAGTTAGATATCTATAAAATACAACTTTAACTAAAAAAGCAAAACAATAAAACACCTTACAAAAACTAAAACAAATACAAACATAGTTTTCGATTTATCAATTTCTTTTAATTTAATTGTTACAAAAACACATTAAAAAACCTTATTTTCATCTGATCAACTTCAGCTTGTAGAATTTGTAGTTTAGATTTCTTTGGCAATATTTTTGCCATAATTTCTAGTTGTAACAAATTGGATTGTTTTTTTAAGTGCTTAGGAATATGAATCTTGAAAACTTGAGATACTTGTGAAAGAAGCATCAACTCTTTAGGAGACCAAAAAGACTTTTCTTGTTTTTCATGGATTAGTTCTATTTTACTATCACATGATTTAATTTGCTCTTCAAAGTCCTTACTGAATAAATCAAGGAGTACATATATTTAAATTATAAATGATAAGCTAAACTCAGTTTTTAAAATCTATGAAACAAATGAACTAATACCGAGAACAATTAACAAGTCAAAAAAGTATCAAGAAAAATACATTAGAAACAAAGGTTTGTGGATTTACTGGAAATAATTAATATTTTTTTTCCTTATTTTTTTTGTAGTTAAGGACATAGTGTGGTGAAACATTTAAAAAGATTAATATTGGCTTATACTTAAAAACTTTTAGTATAAACGATAATATGGGTGTGCGACGTACGGCTAGCGGGTCCACCAACCCGCCAACAGAAATCTCCGGTCCGTATGTTTTAGATTGAAAACATTTTTTCAAATAAAATTAAGTTTTAATTTTAAAAAAGATACTTTGAAAAAGGCTTTTAGCTTATTTTTATTACACAGACTAAGTAGGTAAGTTACTTTGATAGAATGTAAACGCTTTTTAAATGTTTACTATCTTTGATAAATTATAAGTATCTAACAATAATGGAATAATAGGTGAAAAAAAAAATTTAGTTATTGTTTAGTTTTTTGTCTTTTATTGTGATGTTTTTTTATTGCATATAGTTTTAGTCTAGCTTTTTTATTGTGTAGTTTCAATTTCATTTAATCTACATTCTCATTTAGCTTGTGTTAATAAACTAATATAACTTACTCGCATTAAATAATATATGATGATTGCTTTTAACCAAGCAAATGCAGAATTAATCCACACCTCTTATACCCTAAATTACTTTCTTTTACACCTAGCAAACTCTGCTGAGATATAAGTCATTCATATGACCTTTAGTAGTATTTGTCATTTTAATTACTGAAGCATAAATTCCGGTGAAACAAAAATAAAACACTAATATAAAAACAAAATGTATTTAAAAAGAATAATTTTATAATACAATGTACATTTATAAGTGAAATATCTAGAAGAAAACTTAATAACTATACTTGGAAACTTAAAACTCACTAAAGGCTGCTTAACTCTGTTTGAAGCATTTCAAGTAACCCAAAACTTAAAATTAAATCATACTCTTCAATCCTGAATAAATTCTTTACTTGGTGTCGTGCAATAATAGATTCCTAAAACAAAAAAATTAACAAAAATTATTTTAGTATAAGATTGCCATCTGATTTACAATTTTTAACCATGGACTTTTCAGAATTTCTTAGTTACTAAAAGATTGATTTATACAACTTTTTATAAAGTAAACTTTATGCTAACGCTGTGAAAGAGAATTTAAATAAGTGTAATAATAATAACCTATCGAGCTAGATTTTATAAATTCATGACAATATTTTTTTTTAAATTTAATTAAAATTTGTTTATAACTATTTTTTTGAATAGTTTGGTTTTGGTACTAGTTTTAACTAAAAAATTTAAACATAAGTCAATCATTTTAAAAAGGTTTTATTCATTAATTTCGTTTAGTGCATCCTCAGAATAATCTTGCTAAAAAACTGATAATATTATAGTGTAAATTTAGTTATAAACAATAACTTTGAAATGTCAAGTAAAAAATAGTTACGTCATAAAGTATAAAAGTCTGTTTAAAAGGTTTAAATCAGAATTGAATTTTTTTTTATGAAAAAGCTAAAAAGGTTTATTTTTAATGACGACGTGAAGCCTAAAGGTGAACAGTCATCTATTCATCAGCACCTCCTTAACAACCCTGTTTGTGTCAAGAACTACCTGGATAGTAGGATCGAAATTCTATCCCGAGCTAGAAACACCTACCATCTCTTAGTTCTGGAATATTTGTTTAATAGAACTCGCGAGCCAAAAATTTGCAAACAAAGAGATTTTTACAATTTAAAACTTTATAAATAGCGTGTTTTTAGTAGTATTATTGTTGTCGTTTTTGTCGTATTTTGTAATGTGCTTTTTATTTAGTTTCAGGTAAAAAAAATTCTACTATTTTAAATGTTTTTGTTTTAGCAATTTTGTCTTATAAATTACTTTAAATCTGCTAAGTATAACTCAATTCTAATTTAAACCTTTATAAAAGACTTTTATACTTTATGGCGTAACTATTTTTTTACAATTATTTTTTCTGTAAAATTTTAAACTATGATACGCTTTCATTACTCCAAATGTATAAAACAATGTATTACCTACTTGATTAAAACTTCTTAAACATTCTATGTCTTCTTCTAACTTATACCAGTTATTTTCTTCTTGACACAAAGCCTCAAAAGCCTGATATTTTAATCTATCAACTTGCTTTTTGACTTCTGAGTTATTACAATCTGAATAATCTTGTGATAATCTGTTACAAATAAAAAAAAATTTTTATACATATACTGTAAAAATTATATGTACTTTTTTTACTTATGCTGTAGAAAAGTGCACAACTTTTAATTTTAAATACTATTTTGCAGAGGTTATAAAGGTAACTTTTCTGATAATTAAATAGTTTTCATCCAAAAAGTATTTGTTTACTAAAACTAAAGAATTCTAAAAATACTTTAGATAATAAAACAAAGAGTCTTACTTTGCAAAAATTTTAGTACAGATAAAAACACAGATAATATTAGATTATGTTACCACCTTTAACAATAAAAATTTATTTAACTAAACTTTGTAACTAAACAGCAACTATTGTTCATTGGTTTTAACATGTATTAAACAATATATAAAATAAACGCGATATACACCAGTCTATAAAAACAAACAGTTTTATTCATTAATGACAATTAAAGATAACAAAAATTCAAATAAAATATTTAAAAGGTAAAAATTTTTTGAGTAAAAACAATTAATGACTTTAAAAATGTCACTCGTTTCAGTTTTATGTATTTCAATCAATAGCGTTTTCATATTTATGGACGAAAACTTTAGTAAAATGTTTATAAATAACTGTAAAAGTACCATACAAACAAAGTTTAAAAAAAGTAGAGCTCAAAATCAAGCAAATCTTTTTTTTTTAATTAAAAAGAATGATAACCAAATGATAACAATCTGTATGAACGCAGAGAATAGTAACCAAAGAATCTACATAGATTTTTAACTGTTTTAGGGTACAAATAGAGGAATATAGGTAATTATTTAAACTATAATAAAAAAACCTACAAACTACAGTATTCATTATGTTTCTTACACAAATGTAGTCAGTTTCTAAACTTCTTGTAATGAGCTTAGGGAAGTCATATACTTATAATACATTTCCTACAAATTCAAAAAAAAATCGCTCACTCTTTCAGAATATTGGCTTAAGTTATATTTTTAAGAATTTTAAACAAACATTTATAATATTTAATAAATAGGAAGTTTTATATATCTAAATCATTATGCTGGTTGAGTTTTTTAAATATGAAATCTTTTCATGATTTTAAACGCCTTTTAGAGTTATTTTTCATTCTAAATTTTAAGATCATAAAACCTATAAGCAAACTGTTAAGATATAAAAAAAATAAGTTGTAAAACTATATGACTAAAACTATGCTAGACTTTATCAAAAGTTTTAATTCACTATTTCTTAATGAACTTATTAAACTCTTTTAAACGTGAACTTTTAGTTATTTATATTAGAACTTATCATTGGTAAAAAACTTTTTACACAAGTAAGGTAATTTATTTTTTGTTGAATTAAACTAACTTAAATATCAGATCCAACTTAAGACATCTCATAGGCTCAACTATACTATCATCATAAGATTGCAAACTCGTACTGACATTTTCAAAGTGACTGTTTTAATATACAATCATTGCAATAAAGATATAGTTACATTATAAAAATAACATTAACGTCAACTATCGGATCCTATTTTAAAGATAATAGCTGGACTTGGATCAGGCCAGATACTTATTTAAAATTAGAAGCAGTTAATAAAGTCGAAATTTAACTTATTTCTATTTTAAAGCATAGAAATAACGAAAATACAAGTTTATCATTAATGTAGCTTGTAATTATATCAAACAATTTAAACTGAGATCCCATTTATGTAGCTTGATCTTTTTCTTCTTATCAAGACTTATACTTTTTGTTTGTTTTTAAAAAAAGTATTTTAACAATTCCAATGGATTTAACTATTAACACATGAAAAAGAACGTTCAAGTTTCTTTTTTACTAAATTAATAGTAATTTAACACTTAATTTTTATGTGTAACCTTGTATTACATTACCAACAACTAAAAATTTTTAAGATACATATTTGGCCTGTTACAGTTTTTATGGATCAAGTAGATCAATGAAATTATATATTCAGCTTTGTTTAGTGTTTACAACTGTATAAAAACAAGTCTATTTATTTTAATATATAGACTAAAGTAAAACTTTTTATAAAAAAAATTAAATTTGAAACATGAAAGAAAATATCAAAACTTTAAAACTAAGATAGCTACAGGGTTGCCAAGTGTTTTTAAGAAAACTCTTCCAGATTTTCGAAAATACAAGTTTTTGGGTCTGTTTTTGTTATAAAAATAAGTTTAAGGTAAAAATGGCTTTAATAGTATAACAACATTAAAAAGATAATGTTAAACTACTTTAAATGTGTTTTTTATTTTTAAAAAAAATTTTGAAATAACAAAAAATTATGTATATGATAGATTTTTTGTTTCAAAACGAAATTTTATCACTGTACATGTAAAAGTCGTTTAAAATTTCAGGTTTTCTTAGGTTTTTTTTAGCCAAAATTATCAAATTCCAGGTGTTTTAGGTTTTTGACAACCATGTAGCATCAAACATTCTTAGCAAATACTAACAAACTGGATATTTTCATATAATTTTTTTTTGTGAGAGTATTAACATAATACATACTAAACTAATTTAATAACTATATTAACTAAAATAAACGTTTAGTGTAGTTGATTAGCTGTTAAAAATTTTTAACTTTTTTAGTGGTAAATAGTCAATAAAAGAGGAATCACATATTAAAACATTATCTTTAAAGTTTTTATGTAGTAAAAAATACTGATATATGTTAAATTTTAGGTTTCATTTGAAATAAGCTTATTAGCATGTTTATTGTGAACTGTACATAAAAAAAACAAACTAAAGAGTATTTTTAATCACTAACCTTTTAATGTTTTCAAAATCGTCGTTGTCTAAAATACTTAAGTTTTTAAAAAATAGTTCTATTGAATTTTCATAATCTTTCTCTGAGCTGTTGATTTGAGTTTTTAAGTTTTGAAAGGAATTAATCCAGATCTGTAAATATGTTTTTATAATAAAAACTAATATTGCTTTAAATCTTTAAAAATACAATATATATTATTATAACTTGTTTCAAATTAAACAATTTAAAGTTCTTGACTTAAATGTCTTTAAGAAGATTTTTATCTAATATTTATTTTAACAGTTTATTACTAACATTGTTTTGTTAGTAATAAACTGTTAAATAAATATTAGATATAATATGTATAAAAGATATAACAAAACACATTTCATATTTTTCTTAAATTTATTAGAGTACTTTCGAAGTAAGTCTTGTCAAAAATTGCATCTTACTAAGTTAAACTGAATTAAAATTGAAATAAAAATATACTGTAGTTTATAGTTTTAAAATATAAAATGACATAATAATCAAGTGCAAAAATTAACTAAATGGTTATACTTAAGAACTTTGCTGTACTAATGAAACTTGTTAGATTGGAATCAAACTAAAATAAACCAGCAATAAAAAATGAATACAAAATTACACTTTTAAAAAATTTTACGAGAAACCAAACACTTTAAAATTATGTATAAGGATTTAAAAAGTCTAGTTTGGTATACGAGCTTTTTCTGCTTACATAAACTGGGCCTTAAAGATTGAACTGATTATCCAACATCATGAGTGTGCAGAAAATTATAAAAAAGAGAACTTTTCAGTTTTAGTGAGAGCGGAGAACTTTTTTCAGCTAGATATTCTAGAAGCATTTTGCATTCATCTAAGAAGTTTTATTAGTACAGCAAAGTTCTTAAGTATAAGCATTTAGTTAATTTTTACACTTGATTATTATGTTATTTTATATTTTAAAACTTTAAACTACAGTATAGTTTTATTTCAATTTCAACTCAGTTTAATTTAGTAAGATACAATTTTTGACAAGACTTACTTCGAAAGTACTCAAATAAATTTAATAAAAAAATAACATGTACTTTGTTATACTTTTTGAATAAGTTATGCACCAGAAAAAAGTTGTTCAAACTATATAATAAATTGTACTTGACAAACATTTATTTTTAGATGTTTTATGTCTAAGTGCTAAAACAAAATAAATATGTAAAAACTGAATGAAAAGTAAAGGGCATAGGAGAAATAATCATTTTTTTCACAATTTAATCTTATTTTACAGAGTTTTAAAAAAGCTAATAGATGCTTTTTACAGATTTTTAAAACTCAAAAAAAGAAGAAATAAAACAGGTCAAAGTCAGAGGCAACAATAGGTTCCTTATGGAAAGCACAAACTAATATGGAAAAAAAGATTATTTTACTAAAAATCTATGTTTTTTGAGATAAATACTTTAAACCTTCAAGAAATTTTCTGTTGTGAAGAACTTTTTTTCTAATAATAATAATAAATTATGACAAAAATTCACTAATAATAATTATTTAGGTTATTTCTTAATTTTTTTTAAATCATTTACAACAGAGTTTTCTAAACATTGTAAGGAACATTACCTGAAAGCTTAAAATCAATTTAAAATTAAAGTTAAAGTATTCAGAAAAACTGCTGCTTAAAACTATATAACATATATTTTTAATGAAATAGCTTGTTATGGTCTTTACATAAGGAAACAATTAAACTGCTCTTATACATTAAAAACTAGTTTGTAGCTAAAAACCAATAAAAATCAAATTCTAACTAAGTTAAAAGTCTTTAAAATGAGATCTTCTTGAAAAAAGTTCTTTACATTCCTATGGTCATACTTATATTTGTTTCTATGTGTTATTATAATTTTTAAGTTAGTTGATAAGAAACTTATTCATCATAAAACTAAAAGCGGCACATACTATAGTTCAAATTTTATTTTAGTAAAAGACAAAACTTTTATTGGTTACCTGGTCTTGTTTTTCGACAAAGCTGTTTTCATTTTTTGTTGAGATGTGATTTTTAAGGTGATTTAACTGAAGAAAAATAAATCAGGTAAAAAATAATGAATGTTGACTTAAGATGATAATAATCTGCCATAAGACTGTACAAAATAAACAAACATTTTTACAATTAGTTGGTTAAAATATATTTATTATAATTAAAAGTTTCAACTACAAGACTTTAGAGACAAAAACACAACTTAAGACTAATGTACTAGGTAACTATACAGAATGTTAAAAGTTTTAGTATTTAATTAATAAAATTTTAAATTTTTACAGTCTACAATATAAACAAATTGCTTTAAACATATTTATATTTAGCAATTTTACCAATACAAGATATACGTAATATTAAAAAAAATATTATTGATGACTTAAAAAAAAAAGGAAAACTTTTTATATATTATTACAAGTTTCATTTACAAAACAAAAATAAACTTTTTATAAGTTAACTAAATTTTAAATATTTAGCTCAGTATTATTTTTTAGAGTACTAGCGATTTTTTTTTTGATAAATTAAGTCTGAAAAGTTAAAAATAACTTAATTTAAAGTTTTAAATACTAAATACTTTTTTCTAATTTTAATCAAAATAATAGAAAACAAAGCTTATAGCAAATTTTACAATGTAAATAAGTCAATTACAATAATAACTTTACTTAATAAGTTAAAGTAATTTTAATCAAAATTAGAAAACAGCTTACTTAAAATAAAAATTTTAATACCTTGATAAACTTTGTAAAAAATATACTTTTTTCATCCTTTAAGAAAAATAGTGACAATTTTTTGTTGTATTTTGGTAAACAAATTTAAGTAAAAATAACAAAAGATTAGAAAATAAAGTTACTTAAAATATTATTATATAGTAAATAAAATACTTTATTTTCAGTCTTCTTAATTTTTTCATTTTCTTTTTTGGTAAACATCATAAAATGTTCATAGTCAGCCTGAAACGCAACAAAATATATTATAATTAGTGTATTGAGAAAAAAAAAAATTGTTTAGCACTGTATAATTTAACTAGTATATGACCAACATAAAAAAAACTTACTGTTTTATACCTATCGCTAGTCAAGCCATTCATTGCCCTTGCAATAAGATGGTGCTGTTCACTTAAGTTTTGTTTCTGTGACTTTTGGCTAACAACAAACGATTTAAACATTGTTATCTTAGTGGATTTTTTATATCTATCAAGTTACATACATTCCACATTTAAAGAAAATAGTTATATAAATTTTAAAACTTTTTAATTTAACTTTTTTACAACTATTCTTGTTGATATAGAAATAAAGCTTGAAAAAATAAAGTTAGAGGTATCTATAAAGCTTAAGCTTTTTATTGTTATTAAACTTGCAAAAGAGAGAGTTAGGGTTATATCATAAAAACTCTTATTATACTATAGTAAACAAAAAGTAAATTTTAAAGAAAGCCAAAAGTCAAACTTGAAATTTCATGCTTAATTAATTGGTTTAACAACATCAAAAGTTATAACTTCTCCAAAAAAAGTTTCGATATTTTTAGGATCTCATTTTGAACTTTTTTTTCTTTTTTGTTATTCTATATGGTTCTTCAAATTTAACAAAATAATACTTTTTTTAAAGTTTAGATTTAAGTAATAAAAAAACTATTTTGTTTTATAACAATAATTTTTCAAAGACCCAATTTTATTACACGATGTTTTAAGTTTTAATACTTTTAGAAATCTAATTACAAATTTTATAATTCAAAGAACTATGTTATAAAACAAAGTTTTAACCTATTAGATAATTTCATTAATAGTTTTAACTTCTTAATGAACTAAAAGATAACTCTTCTAATTAACTAAAGCCAAAAGTATACAAAGTTTAAAAAAATTACTTGACAACAACTAAAATTATTACTTAATGTATAATTTATACAAAATTTGATCAACTTATGAGGGCATAAAGTTTTACTGAAAGTTTAAAATTTTATGAAATTTCTTGAAACTGTTTTGAGTTTCATATTTAATTTAGCTGTATGAAACCAGTAGTAACTAAGTACTTCTAAATTTCAAAGTTCAACTTTTAATGTAAAATTTAGGAGAACGGGTCATAAAAGATCGTAGTGACACTTTTGCATAAAATGACACTTTGGCTAGGAAAGTCATTTTAGCACAGCTTCACTTAAGCACCAAAGTCATTTTGATAATTTTACATTTTTAATTCATACAAAAAAAACTATTTTCACCAGCCGAGTATTAATACGAGCTCTAGAGGCTTCTTAAACCTTTTTTAGTAAGCTTAAACTTTAAGCGTGATTTTTAAATAAAAGGTGTATAAGTTTAAATAAATTATAAACAAATTATTAGTAACTATGTGTTATATGAATTAAAATAAGAAAAAGTTTAAGAACTTTCAAAGTATTTAACAGTTCAACTACTATTTCTTGATTTAGATTAACTATTAATTTTTTTATATATTAATATCTAAAAGTAGAGCCTACAAAGAAGTTTTTCTAACTTAATGCTACTGTGAGTAATTTTTCTTTGTATAAACGGTAATTTACTTAAATAGTCTGCTTGGCTTTAACAGTTTCCTCATTACTTAATTATAAACAATTATTAAAAAAACTTTGGTATTTTTAAACCTTAGGTGCCTAAAGTACCTAAAGTGTCTACTAAACAGGATGCTGGTTGTTAATTATTATTTGACTTATCAACTAAAAAGTATCGAACGTGCTTAAGTGAATCCACATGCAAAAGCTACGTTTCGTGCCAAAGTTTCACTCCGTGCTTAAGTGACGCCGTGCTTAGACGTTGAGCTGTGAACGATTTAGCTGACTCAATTTTATCAACTTTTTCCACAAACGGTCAATTCAGTGCTTATGTATTTTCCCTACTTGTTTTCCAACAGCGGTTTCTCGCGACTATTCCTACCAGATGACTCATCTGAGATGAGTCCTTAACAAGGATGAAACGAGTCGTTGGTTGTTGTTTGTCGTTCGGTGAAGTTCATTATGTGTTACAAAATATTGAAAAATATTTTTAATAATTTTATCATAAAAGATATTATGTCATATCAATTTATTTTTTTAGAAAAAGTTTAAATATTAAAATATTGAGGATTTCTAATTCAACTATAAATCTATTTTACGGTTTTACGGAATAGATTTGACTTCAACATGTACATGTACAAAACATTTTATGTGCGCGAATTTTTATGATAGTTTAGAATGATGAAAATATTACTTCATTTTTAAATTAGTTTCGAAATAATATACATCTTTTTACGGAGTATAGAAATTATCATTGGCAAAAACTGTTTAAGAGTAACTTTATATTTGTTTATGTATTGTTATAAACTCTTTCAATTCGTTGTAAATTATTTCTCTAAATATAATCTTATTTAGATTAACTGACATTGAAAGGCAATTAGTTATAACTATTTTTTATTAGGTTCGGTTTCTTTAAATTTATTAAACATCATTCCCGCATTACCTAAAAAGAATCTACTAAATAAAAACTTCTAATTTCTATCTATAACATACAGATTATATATACGAATGAAATTGATTACAAATAATATAAACATACACAATGTAGTCACTATCAAAAAGTTTAGGACCGAGTCAAAGTGACAGGATTAAGACCTAAACTCTGGTTGAAAAACTAAAACGAGTAAAATAATTCACTACTTTGATGTCTTCTGATTCATAATAATAACATTTTCTAAGCAGATCAATATTTTGATAATCTTACAAAACTAAAAATAAATTTAAAAACGTATGTTTAACAATATTTAAAATAACATATACTTTATTTTAAATAGTGATGTACCGGACTCACTCTCCAGGTCTGAATCCGGCCGGATATTGCCATTTTTGTCTGATATCCGGATCCGGCCGGATCTTGATGTGAAACAAAAACCGAATCCGGTATCGGCCGGATTCTAATTTGAAAAAAAAAGTCCGGATCTGGTTCCGGCCGGATCCTTATTTGAAAAAAAAACATCCGGATCCGGGCCCGGCCGGGTCTAGTTAGTAAAAAAGAGCATACAGAAAAGTATTTTTTCAAAAACAAACCCTGTGTAAATTGAAAAGAGTCATTTTTGTCAGAAAATACGTTCGAAAATTAAACACTTAGATTGGCTCATTTTGTACACGTGACTAATTTACATTTGTTTACATTTAACTATGAAACAAACATTTCAGAAATGCAACTCTTTACCTATGTTGTAAAATTAAAAACCTTACTACCAAATTGTCAACCTTATGGCTAGCTGTTCTACTGATTATTAGATTAGAATAATTTTAGACCCAGGCTAATTTATACTCACTCTAGCTAGTTTTTTTTTTTTTGACTTAAACAGTGGCAACCCTGCTAGTTTGAAAATTTTTGGGAATTTTTGAAAATCTAAGGCTGCCTCAGGCTAGTTTTAAGATTTTTTGAAAAACTCAGGCTAGTTTTCTATTAGACTTTGAATGAGTTTGAGATGATCCAGTTTTTAATATTTTGTGATTTTCAAGTTAGTTTTGTTCAATTACTTGATTTTAATTGATTTTAGATTGGTAAGGCTATAGGTGGGTCCTCCTTGATTTTTACAAGTTGATCTTATTTGATATATTTTAATCTTAGCTACTAGATAATTTTTACAGCTTAACAAAATTCAAAGTAGTTTTCGAGATACAAGGGGTCAAAGCCAGCCAGCTCAATAGCTTCCTTATAGAGGGTGCAAACTAAAAAGGCGAAAAAAAAACCATTTCATTAAAAATCTATCTGCTCCTACAGTTTTTAAGCAATCTTATTCAAATTTTCACAGTTTACTCTTTACTAAATTTTAAATCATTTGAGTGTAGAAATTTTTTTATTTTGAGAAAAAGTCCTCTTTTTTCAAAAAAAGGTGTTTTTTTTTTAATTTTAGACCTTAAATTTGTAAATTTCAACTATTTGAAATTCCAACACCCAAAAGCTTTTAAACTGTGTAAGGAAATTTTTTTTGAAAATTTGAGGTACCTAGCTTAAAAAACCTAGGAGCAAATAGATTTTTAGTGAAATGAATATTTCTGCGTTTTTAGCTTGCGCCTTTCATTAAGTCCCTATGGAACCGCTTTGACCGCTTTTATCTCAAAAACTACTTTGAATTTTTTAAAGCTATAAAAAGCATCTGGTAGCTAAGATAGTATTCTATTAAATAAGATCAACTTGTAAAAAAAGTGTTAACCCCCCTATAGCCTTAAATGTAAACATTACTTAAAATGTTCAACCTTGTGGCTAGCTGTTCTACTGATTATTAGCTAAAAGTAATTATTTTTTTGGTTTTCCAAAACCTCATTCTGACTCAGGAAAGTTTATAATCACTCAGGTTAGTTTTTTTGGATCAAAGAGTGGCAACCCTGACATTAGCTAAAATTAGGTGATATTCTGGTTGCCAAAAATCATGGAAAGTTTATAAGTTTAGCAAATAAGATATTTTAGAGTTTTTTATTATTTTTTCAATTTGAATTTTTTTTTACTGTTCTTTCATTTTCAATTTTTTTGTGTTATTTCAAATTTAATAAAATTTAAATGTAAATATTGTTCAGAAAATTAGCAAACATACTAGCTACTATTTTTAACTGTTAATCTTAACTAGACCTTAATAACATATCATAAACTTTCTTACTATTTAATTATTTTAGCAGCACATTTTTACTTTAAGTTTAAATTTTTTTAAACTATAATTTTTCAAAATTCAAAAGTAAATAGTTAGCTATAACACATAAAAGATAAACTTCACACAATTATACTTAGTTAGTATTTAGTTATATAAAATTGCATTATCGTACATAGTAGTTTTTATACTAATTACATTACAAATAACTTAGAGTATTAAGAATCCGGTTCCGGATCCGGCCGGATTTTAATTTGAAAAAATTATCCGGGTCCGGTTCCGGCCGGATCTTAATTTGAAAAAAAAAATCCGGATCCGGTCGGATTTTAATTTGAATAAAATGTCCGGACCCGGGTCCGGCCGGATTCTAGTTTGAAAAAAACTATCCGGATCCGGGTCCGGCCGGATCCTAGTTTGAAAAAAAAGTCCGGATCCGTGACATCACTATTTTTAAATGGTTAGAACGATCCTTAAAAGGCATTTGGTATTTTTCAGTTGTATTATAAGTAGTGATGTACCGCACTCACTATCCAGGTCCGGGTCCGGCCGGATATTGCCATTTTTGTCTGATATCCGGATCCGGCCGGATTCTAATTTTTAAAAAAAGTCCGGATCCGGTTCCGGCCGGATTCTAATTTGAAAAAAAAGTCCGGATCCGGTTCCGGCCGGATTCTAATTTTAAAAAAAAGTCCGGACCCGGGTCTAGTTAGTAAAAAAGAGCAACTGAAAAATATTTTTTCAAAAACAAACCCTGTGTAAATTAATAAGAGTCATTTTCGTCACTTAAAATTAAGCACCTACCCCGATTGGCTCATTTTGTACACGTGACTAATTTACCTTTGTTTACATTTAAACTATGAAATAAACATTTTAGAAATGCAACTCTTTACATATGTTGTAAAATTGAAAACTTTGGAATGAATACTTGCATTATTTGTTGTTTAGAGTTAAGCTCAGAGAATATTTAGATTTAATACGGTTGAATGTAGGAGCCAATGAGAATCATATGACGAAATGTTTAAAAGTAAATATTGATGAAACAAAACATCAGAACATGACAGGCAGTTTATATGTAAGCAGTTAGTTTGTTTGGTGTGCAGCTTGAAGCAACAAAATATCTTGAACTTTTTGTGAATGCTTATTGTAAGTAGTGTTTTGTTTTAAAAGTGAATATTTCAACTGGTGTTTAATTGTTTAAATATTTAAGCCAGGTTTATAGTTTAATAGTTTATGAAAAATTTTACAGTTTCTTGTTTACAAAAAAATTTATTTAATTTTTAGGATATTGTTTTAAGTCTTTTGATATAGATTTTAATAGCTTCCAGCTTTTGAAGTGTTACCAAAGTCATTAATAATTTTGTATATGCTAGTATTTCTTGTTGTGTTTTATATAAAAGATTCATCACTCAAAACTGTCGTGTCTGATTATAGAAAGTTGTCTCAGTTAGAATTTAGTATTTCTTAGATATTAATTAAATAAGGTAGGATTTAATTATGATGGGTAGTACTAATAAGTTAAGTGTACCACAATCAGTCCACAACTTTACTACCAAATTGTCAACCTTTGCTAGTTGTTCTACTGATTATTAGATTAAAGTAATTTTTCAGTTTTAAAAAACCTCATTCTGACTAAGGCTTGTTTATACTCATTCTAGCTAGTTTTATTGACTTAAACAGTGGCAACCCTGCTAGTTTGAAATTTTTTAGGAATTTTAGAAAATATTGGACTCAGGCTAGTTTAGTTTTTTATAAAAACTCAGGCTAGTTTTCTTTTAGATTTTGAATGAGTTTGAGCTGATCCAGTTTTCAATATTTTGTAATTTTCTAGTGTATTTTGTTCAAGAACTTGATTTCAGATTTTTAATTGTAAATAACACCTAAATTTGTAAACCTTGTGGCTAGCTGTTCTACTAATTATTAGATTAAAGTTCTTTTTTTTAGTTTTTAAAAACCTCATTCTGACTCAGGCTAGTATATACTAGTGATGTACCGGACTCACTATCCGGGTCCGGCTGAATATTGCCATTTTTGTCTGATATCCGGATCCGGCCGGACTCTAATTTGAAAAAAAAGTCCGGATCCGGTTCCGGTCGGATTCTAATTTGAAAAAAAAGTCCGGATCCGGTTCCGCCCGGATTCTAATTTGAAAAAAAAGTCCGGATCCGGTTCCGGCCGGATTCTAATTTGAAAAAAAAGTCCGGATCCGGGTCCGTCCGGACCCAAAATTGTGGGTCCGGTACATTACTAATTATAAGTGACAAGTAACAACTGTATTAAAACTTTATGTTCACAAACTGATGGGGATACTTTTACTGTTTTACTGTTTTTAAAGGATACTTTTACTGCCGCTTACGTACACAGGGAAAATATATATATCTTTAAATTTTACTTAAATTGTTCGATGTACACTTTTAAATGTTAGTTATTTATAAATTATAAACTTTCTATTTATAATATATAAAAACTTAGTTGACTTGAACCTCTACGTAAATAAAAAAAAGAACTTATATAAATGAAATTTTATACTTAAAAAAACTACTGGTTTTAAAAATTTTTTACTTAGCATCTTTAACCAAAAAAATATTCTTGAGTAACTTTTATACTTCGTTTATGCAATACAACTTAACTATTTTAATCCTTAACACTTACAATAATTTCTTTAAAATCTGATTTAATGTTTAAACATTACTAAATTTTTAAAGTTAACAAAACGATGTTTACAATCAAATTGTATCCACTAAATAAGTTGTAAAAAGTTTGTAAGTAAACAAATAAAATAAAAACTCAACGGGAAAAACAAACTTTTAATATCTTTAGTTCAGACTTTACGTTTTTTAAATAGGTGGGTTAGAAAAAATAAAAAATTTTCAGATAACTTTTAATGTCAACATTTTAATGTTAAATATGATAACTAATAGTTACTAAAAATTGTATTAAGACCAAACTTATCTTAACAACCCTATACATACAATGATAACACTAATACCAAAATCTATCAGACAACTTTTTTTTAAACATAAGCTTTTATTAACTTATACTTAAAAAAAATCATTCAAAGTAGTTACCAAATTCATCCCCCCAATATACAAGATAGTTTTTATTTATGGACAAAAATAAAAACTAAATTTAAATAAAAGCCACAAATAACTGAAGGTTTTAATGTTAAAATAAGCAAATTACTATAGAAAATATCTTTAAAATATCAGAAATAAATGTTTGTGCAATAACTTGATAGGGATAAATTTGACCCCTAAAACTAGGCAATTTACCCCGGGTTATGAATTGCTGTTCTATATTGTTACTCCTAACATTTTTAGTTACACTTATAGTTATTTCTAACTAACCTATAATTAAAACTACTTTGTAATACTTTGTATTTAATTATTTAAAACAAAAATTTAAGTTGCAGCTCAATGATTAAGAAAAAAACAAGCTCAGTATCAAAAGTTTTAGAGTTATTAAGTAAGCTAAGAAAAAAAGAAAAACACACATTAAACTTACCTATCGCACAGATTAATTGCAAAATTAAAACTGAAAAAAATAAAAAAAAACAGCTTATTTGGTCAAGAAAGTTTTTAATCTTTATCTCTGTTTTAGTTTTTTAATTTGATATAAATGAGGAAAAAAGTAGAACCCTTGTTACAATAAATCTTTTCCCTAAAATAAAGATAAAAATCAATAAATAATTAGCTAGTTTTAGCCAGCACTTTATGGCTGTTCTGTCCGAGTAAACCTGTAACGTATTTCATTATATACAACCAGGCACGTAGCTTGGTACGTTTCTGCAAATCTACAGAAACCTAAATTCTTGTGCGAAAAAAACTCGCTTTCTTTCGATTATTCAGCTTTTAAGACCTTGTTTCTTTAGCTTCAAGTATTCGTTTATATTTAGTTTTGCACTCCTGGGAAATAATTTTATTTTTACGGATTCTCTAGCACTTTTAGTGTCGTAAATAATGAACAAATTGAATACATCTAAATTGTATACAAATAGCTTAATGTAAAAATCTATCATCAATTAGCAAACTATTGTAAAAAAAATCCCTTTCGAGGCTGTAGATTTGGTTTAAATGATGTAAGAGAAAAAAAATAGGTGTGAGAGAGGATCTTGTACTATTGAAATGTTTGTGGTTAGTCAAAAAAAGAACTTTAAACTTTTTGAAATTTACAATTTTTTGTCTTACAAAAGAGAAAATACAGATAGAAGATATAAAAAAAGATGAATTTTAGAATAGATGAACTTCAAAGTTTAGTAACATGAAGAATTAACTTTGTTTTAAATCAAATTGACTCTCTGAGTTGATTCTATTAAATCAGAAAAAATAACACAATAAGACAAATAGCTTGCAACAAGAAGAAAAATTGAAAAACTCAATAACAGAAACATTTTTTAAAGAATAATATAAACAATTTTTTTTTTAATATTTCAGAACTTTTTTTATTAGTTAAAACTTGTTTTAAAGATTTTATAAATGATTAGTAAGTTAAAGTTTTTTTTTTCAAGATTAATATAAACAAACTATAGTTTTTTTATTGTATTTTAGAACTTTATTATTTAAATTAAAACTGGTTTTATATATTTTATAAATGCTTACCTTAGTTAAAGTTTTTATTGCACTTTTTAGCAAAGTTAAAGATTTAAATTGTATATTGTAGCCACACACTTAAAGTATTCTGCATAACTTTAGGATATTTAGAGTTTTATTTTTGAACTCAGGCTGACTAAGTATAGGTTTTTTTATCTATGAAAAACTAAGGACATTTTAGGTTTGTTAATAATGTCATAACAGATATTTTTCTAGATTTGAATAAGATTTTGCTAGCTAATTTTAATAA
This sequence comes from Thalia democratica, assembly GCF_965202585.1. NCBI lineage: Eukaryota > Metazoa > Chordata > Thaliacea > Salpida > Salpidae > Thalia > Thalia democratica. The sequence goes on along the minus strand of NC_139166.1, from coordinate 43,280,503 downwards.
ACTTTTATTTTATAACCAGTCTTGTAAAAAAAAACATTGATAAATTTGAAAAGTTAGTCTTATTTCAAAAAATAAGAAGAAAAATTCAAAATAAAATCCTGGAATAGGTGTTGGTCATAGGGTAGAGCTGTTGTTAATACCTATTTTACTTATGTTGTTATATTATTTTTTTTACAATGAGTTTGTTTTCTATGCATATTGTTTCATTATATGAAGATTTTTTTAGAGTTTTTGGTTTATTCCCAGTTTTCGAAGGTTTTTCATTATCTCTGTTTTTTTTTCTACTTTATATTTACAATTTTTAAGTAGTTTACAAAATTACAAAACATTAAACTAGTACATTTGTATTTTCTAGTTAGCTTTACATTTTGAAAAATGTTTTTGAGTTTTATTTGTATTATTAGTGTAAACTTGGTACACTTTGTGTAAATTTTAACAAATTTAGTTGTTTCAGAAATTTTTAAAACTAAGTTTAAAATATAAGTTTTCTAAGGTAGAAATTATGCAATTATCATTTAAAAGTAAAACCACCCACTTGATACCATTGAAACTCAAATCTATTTACAAAGTAAATCAATCTGAAGTTCAGTTTGTTACAATGAGTTCCAGATAAGTACTTCAAGAAAAAGCTCTTTGAAAGATGTTTTCAGACAACTATGTAAAATATAAAGTTTGTTTTAACTTGTTTTTAAATATTACTGTAAATTTTATTTTCCTACAAGAATTGTTGTTTACAAAATGAAGATTTTTGTATTTTATATTTTCTTTAAAAGTTCAAGAATATGGAATGTATCTGTTGCTTTAACATAAGTTTATAAATTTTAGAGTGGTTTACTAAATTTAAAAAATATATCAGTTTAGTTCTTTAATCTATGTTTGATAAATGATAAAAAGTTTTAAAATAAGTTTTATATAACTTTTTCAATCTAAGATTAAAAAGAATAAGTTAGTACTATTTATTTTAACAAGTGTATAGTTGTATTATAAATTCATTGCAAGTTTAGGAAATAAAAAACTAATATTTTATATGTTTAAAAATCTTTATGTTTGAATTTATTTATATGTTTCACATTGTATCTAAAATATATTAATGTTTAACATTCAAGGTGTGTTGTTATTTAACTAAGTTGTGTTATTGAACAAGTTTGTTTTTTAAATAAAAAAGTTTGATTCTTTTTCACAGCTTTTATGTAACAAATTTTTTATCAATAAGAAAATGTTTTATTCTTTTTTTACAGCTTAAATCTTTATGCTACCAAAGCAAGTAATAACATTTACAAAGACGTGTACTCTTCTTTTCTTTATGAATTAAATTTTGACAAAATAAAGTAATTGTACATCTGAATTTTATCCAATGTTGTGAACTTTTTTATTTTATATCCTTTTTGTTTTTTGTTCAACTCTTAAAATTTTAGATTTTTTTTTAAATAAAATCAACAATTTTTGCAAATATTTTCTGAAGTGGGGAAACTGTTTTCAAAGTTATATATTTTTGGCCTATCAGTAATACTATTAAAGCTAAATTTTTGATTAACATTTTTATTTTGGATGAAAGATTTTATAGGCTTATAAAAGTTTCAACACATAAATAATTATAGGGGGTAAAGAGCAGTACAACTTGCCTTGTATTCAGTTATTCATTATACTTAAACATTCTATTTATTTTTAAACTTTTAACAAAACTGCACACTTTCATATAAAATTAAAGGTAGTTAAAACTACTCTATTCCCGTTATGACGTCATCACACATTATTCTTGATTTTTTTTTTGCAGATTCGTAACTTTTTAGTGCTGGCTACGTCCCGGCACTAGATAATCTGGATTTGATTATGAAGAAAAAATAAAAAGGTTATAGGCTTTTAATGGTAGTTTTTTGTGAGATCTTGTTGAAGGAAGCCATAGCTTTTTTAATTTCTTTAAAGAGGGCCTCTTGAAAAAAAATTGGGCAACCCTGATGGTATACAAAATGTCTATAAAAATTTCTCGAGAACCAGCTATGCTAGTAATTTTCGAAACTTACTTTAGATACTACGGTTTGTTCTTTAAAAAAAACTGAAAACACTATATCTAAAAAACTACTTTATTTAAAAAAAACACGTACCAGTAGTTAAATTATAAACATTATGATATTAGGGAAATAAGGAAAAGAAATCTTATTGACAATAACTCAGAATTATCAGAGCTAGATTTGTGAGAAATTAGATCGTCGTGCACTCAATAATAAACCTAGGGAACCTTTTTAGTCAGGAATTACAAAAATTACTTTTCTTAAATTTAACACTTTTTAATCAATAGTTTTTACTCTTTAACTACTATAATAACAAAAAAAAGTAAGACATTTTTTTTCAAACTTATAACTTTAAAAATTTTAAGTCAGTTTAAAAATATATTTTTTTTAAGATTACATAATCACTGTAGACGATTTATCAGACTAAAATATATTTTAGTAAATTTGTATGTTGGGAACGGGTCAAAATTGCACGAAGGGTCAATTTTGCACGAAAGCAAATTTGCACGAGGGGACAAAATTGCACGATGACTATTTTGAACCAAGGGTCAATTTTTCACGAGTTACAATTTTGCACGAGAGTAAAAAAAGAAGAAGAAAAAAAGTTATAAAAAAAAAACAGAAAAAAAAAGAAAGTTAAATTGATAGAAAAACAAATAAAAAGTTACTGACCGAGAGTAAAAGATAAGGGTAAAAGTGATAGTAAAAATAGAAATAAAAAAATAACTAATAAAAATTATTAAAAAAAAAAGAAAAGAAAAACAAATAAATATTAATTAATTAAAAATAAAAAAAAAGCTACCGACCGAGGGTAAGGGGTAACAGTGATAGTATGAAAAAAAATTATAATTAATAAAAAAATACTAAAATTAAAATAAAAGATAAATTCAACTCGTGCAATTTTGTTCGCTCGTGCAAATTTGACACCTATCCGTATATATTAGTATATGTATAATTTTAAATTTTACTGTAGAAATAAAGTAAACATTAGATTTATTGTAAATTTTCATTTCCTACATTATTTTTAAGTTTTAAATGGCTACAAGTATTAATGGCATAAAAATGTGCATTTAAATTGAAATAGTTACTCAAGTATCATTAAAATTGTAAGGATTTTTATTGTTTATCGGTAAATTAAAAAAACTTTACATATAATAAAACTGCAAAAGCTTAATTTATTTAATACTGCTATAAAAATTAACTTACTAACATAGTAAGCAATAGTGATGTATTAAAACTCATGCGAAAAAATCCACTGAAAAAAATTTATAAAAAAGTTATTATACTTTTTTTTTCAATAAGCTACAAACTCATTGACTTTTATTTAACAAAACAACTCGTTTAAAACTTCTATCTTTAATATATAATTAAACTATTACAAGCTTTTGTATTGGTTATTGTCTAAAGTATTTCCTACCCAAACTAAACTTAAGACTAATTCCATCAAAAAATTCCATTAAACAAAACAGCTTGAAATAATTTAAATGTTTCACAATTAAACCCATGGTAGTATTCCGGGGCAGTCCATGTTTTAGGAGAACATTCTTCAAAGAGCTGCATGCGTTTACTTGTCCATAACTAAAAAAATTTGTAAGAATTTATTTAAAAACTATATATATAAATATTTTTTAAAGTTTTCCAAGTACAAAAAAGTTAAGTTTTAATTTTTTTATGTAAAAATTTGAATTTATAAAATACTTTTCGAGTGTAGAATATTCTGAAAAATGAACACTTCATTACGTCCAAAAAATATAAAAGATAAGTTTTAAATAGAGTTTATAAAGGGACTTTATCAAAAGCTTGTAAATAAAAATCTGAATAGATTTATTCAAAGATATTTAATAAAAACTATTAACTCTTAATATTTTTAAAACGATATTTACCATATTTTTTACTCCTTCATCATTCATGAACTGGGCAGTGTTAAGTTGAAAGCACATAAAGTCAAAATTTTGGCCGTCAGTTCCTATACATTGGATCGACAAACTTTCTTTCATACTACCATCTTCATTCTAAATTTTTAAACTCATATTTTATTAAAATGATAAGTAATTTAGAAATATCCGATTAGAATAAAAAGATTATGTATAGTATTATGAACATAAGTTTTTTTTCTGATATAACATTGTAAAAGCTAAAATATTTTTATAGATAAATAAGCACAAATCTAATACAGTTAAGATGCTTTTTACTATAAATTTTAATATCATTATTTTGGATGATTAAAAATATGTTTAGAAAATGAGATATCTAAAATTAAATTACAAGACTTACTTTTTTAAACATAACGATTTTAAACAAAATTAAAAAAAGTATTGTAAGTTTGTAGAGAATATTATTTTAAGTCATAAATGCAGTTATAACAATATAGTATAATAGAATAGATAGATCTTTTTTTTTTAACAAACCGTTTAAAACAATAAACAACTAACTAGTGACAATAAATAGCAGGACTAAAACTTATACTTCAAACTTTTATACAGAACAAAATTTGATAGTAAAATTTAAATTTTCCGTTACGCATGTTGTCACAATGTTAATTATTGACGTTTTCATATTAAAAAAAATCATTTTAGGTAAAAGTTTATAATAAGTTCTAAATGGTTCTGTAGTAAGATTGTATGTAAATTGAATAAAATGATAGTTTCTTCTAGTTTAGGCCTTTAAAGCTCAAGCACAAATCAAATTATATGGGGATTTTAACTATTTTGTTTTTTAAATTTATTCTTTACATGACTATTTTTTAAATATCAGCTTGTAAATTTTATTTCTGTTTATCTTGTATTGTATTTCACTGTGCATTGTTCTTTGGATAAAAAACAAAATAACCTTGTGAAAAAAAAATTAAATACATTATAAACTTTAAATCCTTCTACAACTGTTTTATTGTTTATAAAAACTAATCGCAAGCTTTTTAAAGAGATATCATCTTATTTTGATCTGCAAAATATCATACCACTAAATCAAGTTGTTGAGCTCTTGAATAGGTCGTGTTGAAGCAAGATTTAAGCATTTTTCCCTGGAATTCTTCCTCGCTTAGTTCTTGCAAATTGTACTCAATAATTGTATGTGTATGATGAGTTTTATTGTTATCTGAAAAACCTGTAAAGTATAAATATTGAACATTTGTAATTTAATTACTTTACATCGCTTTTTAAGAAGATCAGACAACATAACATCTTTAATTTTCTAATATAAAACCAAATTAAAAGCAAAACAGTATGTTATAAATACAAAAAATGAAACGTCATTTTAAATACCTTGATTACTTTAAATCAAATTAAGTAATTAAAAATGATTATACATGGAAAAAATCTATACAGAACATAATTAAATAGTATATAGAAAAATAAAATCAGTTCAAAAAAAAAAAAAGACAACACACTTTTGCATTAAAATAAAAACTATGAAACTGTGTGTTTTCATATCTACACTTCAAAATGTAATTTACTTTATTAAAAACTATCTTGTAACCTTAAAATATTTTTTATTTTAAACCAGATGTTATTTAATTGAACAAAATAGTAAACAAAATAAGATTAACAATTATTTTAGCAGGAAGAGATTATACCAGTTTTTCTAAGATCAATGGTTATTTGATAAAAACAGCCTAAGAACTAATAATAAGCATTATTTAAAAAAAAATTTTTTTTAACTTTACTACTTAGAAATTGTTATATTCATTCCTAACCAGACTTATTTACGAATTTGTACATATTCGAATCAGGAATGTCGCTGATAGCAAGCGCAGGACGAGTATTTGGTATTTGCATTTCATTGCTTTTCTCCACGTTGATCGAGTCAGCAAAGTTTTTTAAATTTTTCTGTAATTATAAAATAGTGGTTAATAATAAGTTGTTTTTTTTTTGTTTTTTGAAATAAATCAAATTTCTATAGTTGGAGCAACAATAACTAAGGTAAAATTGCATAAAAAAATTAACTTAAAATTTATTATATTCTAATTAATATAAGTCTCTTTGTCAGTACCTAGACAAAAAAAACATTGTTTTAAATATAAAAAAATATGATTTAAAGTTAATTAGTAACATTATCTTAAAACTATATAAACTTTCCCTAAAAAAATAACATGATAAAAGCAACAAAAAAAAATTCATAAAAATAATAAAATATTTTAAGCATTAAAAGTATTAATATAAACTTACCTTAGATAACGCTTGTACGGGAGCTTTACTTTCAAGCTTTATTTTCCATTTAGTTGGCAAGTCGGGAATAAATATGTCACTTTGGAGAACATTCGCTGAAAGTTATCAACTTCTTAGGATTTTTATTTTTAAAAGTTTTCCAATTATAAAAGCGTAACAAAAATTTTAAGAAACTCAAAGTCAGAAATCATATGAACATTCATATTATTTTTAAAACTTAATTGATATCATATTCTGTTTATAGGAAACACATTTTTATATAAAAAAAGATATAAAAATAATACATTATATATAACGTATATAGTTCAACACACATTATTAAATTATTTAACTTTAAATGAAAATTGTTATTTGTTTTTGTAACTACTTCAATGTACTTGAATTTGTCTATGAGTATGTTACTAAGTATTTAAAACAAAAAACTTTATTAAACAATAATGTTTGAATTATATTAACAACGCAAAAAAAAAGCAAAATATTTTTTTTAATACATTTACAATCCTAAACTTTAGAATAAACGATGCTAAAATATTTAAAAACACTAAAATAATAACAACTGTTTATTAAGTATTTTACAAACCATTAATCTTTACAGCTTTATAAAAAGATATACAAATTAAATTTGTTTCAAAATAAATACAAGTTATTTAAGCCGAAAATCACCTCTATAGTATGATGAACTAGAAGGAATATTTTCGACAAAAATATTGTTTAAGAAATGTTCCTTGTTCAGTTCAGTCGCCCTCGCATTACAAAGTCTTATTAGCTCCCAAATCATCAAATTGCATTTTCTAGAAAAAATAACTTATACTTAAAATAATAGCTTTAGAAAAACTTATAATTTTAATTGATAAGTTTATTTAAAATCATTGAAATTTAGTAATAGCTTTATATTTATTCCAAATCATCAAATTGCATTTTCTAGAAAAATAACTTATACTTAAAAATAATAGCTTTAGAAAGATTTTAAATTTTTTCAAAAACTTTTATAAATTTACTTAAAAATAACCTACAAGGGGAATTATAATTTCAACATTAAAATTTTATAGACTTTTCAAAGTACTTATTAGTTATATTTTATAAATAAAGTTTTCTTTTTTGCTTAAAAATAATAAAATTTACATTTCAAACTTGTTTTTTAGCTTTTATCTGGTAGTGTCCACAATTTTTTCTCAATAAAAAATAAATAAAAACTTTGCAGTAAAATCAAACTTAATTTATAAAAGCATGTCTGTACAAAAGTAAAAGTTCACCAAAGTAAGATATTTCGATGAAGTCATTTAAGTGCTTACATTTAAAGTTACTACATAAATAGCCTTAAGTGTTATAATCATCAAAATTTAAATACTCACCTTTCTATTGGTATGTCATACAATTTCACTAGCTTAGAGTGTGACCAAGTATTCCGGTACTTGTGTAGAGTTTCAGGGTCAAAATCAAAAAGCTGAACATTTTGCATTACCTGTAAGTTGTATTAAATTTTTTTTAATATCTAAAAAAACTGCTATAAACTAATTTTTAAACAGTAATTTACAGGGTTGCCATTGATTTTTGAGAAAATTCTTTCAGGTTTTCTGAATTTCTTCCAGGTTTTCAAAAGTACACGTTTTTGGGTCTATTTTTAGTTTAAAGTTAAGTTTAAGGTTAAAAACTTTGCTAAGTAGAATTAATAATTTAATTAACTGTTTTTCAATAAAAATAATTTTGATGATGACAAAAAACTTTTACCTATGTTATAAATTTTTATTGTCAAATAAAAATTTAATTACTTTACATGTAAAAATTGTTTATAATTCCAGGTTTTTATAGTGATTTTTGTTTTTCAGGTTTTTTTTTTGTTTCTCAAATTCTAGGTTTTTACAGATTTTTTGCGTAAATTGTCAATTTCAAGGTTTTCTGGTAACCCCTAAATTACTTTTAAAATTCTTAAAGTTTTTCTATACTTATTATCAACAAAAAAGAAAAGTTAAATCATTCTAAATAAACTTAACATCAAAAACGAAAAACTATAACAACCTATAACAACATATCTCTTTTTTTTAATCGCTTTTTAAAATAATTAAGAAATCTAAGACAAAGAAACAAATTTAACAGAAAACACCATAAAAAATAAGAAATCTAAAAACTTAGATTACTTTAATGAACTATTTTGAAAGTTTATTATTGTATAAAACAAAATTTTACAAAATTTATGTTAAGTACTAAAGCATATAAATAGCAAATAGTTTTAATTTAAATAACAAGCGAGGATTCGTAAGCAACATGACAAGTTCATTAACTTACATCAATAGCTTTTTGATATTGCTCATCAGACCAAACTTGATCAGAAAGATCATACAACGATTTTGGAAACTGTTTCTCGCCAGTTTTATCTTCCATGAATACAGATTTTGTCAAAATCATCATTTGTTTAACTCCATTACATGCATAATGTTGTTCATTACTTATAAAACATTTCTCTTTATTGTAATCAGCCATTTCTTCGAAAGGAATTTTTGGTTTGTATCTTTGCATTTTATTTTTATACAAATATTAGTTAAAAACTTAAATGACTAAGATAATTTAAATATCATTTAATTTAAATCCATGTTTATTGTAGAAAATTTGCAAACTTTTTGTAAGGCTTATGTCATTAGAAAACTCAAAGTGGGCTTGCAAGCGGTAATTGACTTTTTTATGACTAGAAAATTAAACTTAGAATTAAGCATTGTTGGGTAGAAGTGGGTTACTCAGGGTTGCCACAGGCTTGTGAGAAATTTCTTCCAGATTTTTTGAATTTCTTCAAGGTTTTCAAAAGTACACGTTTTTGAATCTATATTTAGTTTAAAGCAAAGTTTAAGGTTTAAAATTATTTTAAGTAGTATAACAACACTAATAAGATACTGTAAAAGCACTTTAATTGTGTTTGAAAACAAAAATGTTGATGATGACAAAAAATTTATCTTTATGATAGATTTTTCATGTTAAATCAACACTTTACTACTTAAAATTTGAAAAAGTTTTTAAAACTCCAGGTTTTTTAGTACTTTTGTTCAAAATCCTGGTTTTTCCAAGTTTTTTTAGACAAAGTTGTCAAATTCCAGGTTTCTCAAGGATTGCAGGTTTTGTGGCAACCCTGTTTACTTCTTTTAAGGACTGGTTTTATTTTATTTTAAGTATTTCAGAAATTATTTGGGTTTAAATGTGGCCGATTTATGTTGAGTTATATTAAAAATTTTACATCGAAATTAAAGCTTGCAACAACTATACAAAATATACCTGATACTATTGAATATTAAATCCCTTTAACTGTTTTATCTGATACAGTATAGTTCATTTCAAAAATAGTATAAGTTTTTTAGAAATATCAAATCATTTGAATATTTTTCTATTTTTTTAAGTTACTATTCTTAAAGAAAAATAGTTGTGTTTTTCGGGGAGACTAAAGTTCATAAAAGTCAAAAACTCATAGAGAAACATATTTCGTTTCTCTCAGGCTCGAGCACATATAGAGAAGTTACAAAAGAATTTTCACAAGTTTTCATTCTTAGAACCAAAACTTTTTGAAGTTTTTTCAAGCAACGTTGTAAAAAATGTTTATGTTCTTTTTTTTTGAAAACATATTGTTTGATAGAAACTAAACTATACTTCAGAAAATTGGTAAAATGATAAGTTTTAAATAAGTTTTGAGGTATTTTTTGGAGTTTTTAAAGTCAGTTTTTAACAAAAATTTTGTAATTTCTAGTAACTTTGATTTGAAGATAGCAATAACTCCGTTACATTTTTATTTACAAAACCTCTGAAATACTTAAAACAAAAAAAAAACAGATTTTAAAACAATAAATTTAATGATACACAACTATGTATAGTACCTAGTTATATTTCCTGTTAAACTAAAATTAATGTTCTTTAGTCAATTGTCTCTTTATCCCCTTTTTAAGCTCATTGTGTACTACAAATAAAAACATTTTACACTATAGAAAAAGTCAATAATTTCTCAAAAAAAAGCTTATTATTATCGAACTTAAAACTAAATATAACAAATGTCTTTTTCTACCATACTTACAATAGCAACTTCATACATACTGTTATAACTTTAGTTGTAGTTAAACTTGTTTTAGACGCTCTTTAAAATTATCTATGTAATCAAAGTTGAACAGGAACAACAAATTCAAGTAAAATTTTACCATTTCAATTTTTTAGTAAGAAAAGTTTAATAAAAAAAAAAACAGTCTATTAGTAAAAGTTATTGAAGCAACTTAACATATTTTAATCAATGTTAAACAGCATATCAAAATAACTTAAAATATTTTAAAAACTAACCCAGGAATGTATTCTGCTAGTATTTTTTCATGAGCATAATCTATTGTATTATCTTTTTCATATTCTTCAGGTTTCCAGTCAGAAGGAATTTTAGCAGGATTAAAGTTAACCTAGTTTGAAATAATTTGTTAAAATTATAACTAGATAAATATAACAGATTAAAATGTTTCTTCATTTTTCTGCAATGAAACGTAGTTTTTTCATTACTATTTTCTTAAAAATGCAAAATATTACTAAGAATATATTTATAGGTTTTTAAGCAGAATACCAAACATATGTTTTAAAAACAAAAATGTCATCAACGTAAAGAACTTAAAAATAAATAAAGAAAAAGAACAAAAACTAGAATTAGACTATTTCACTAAAAAACTATACCCTCTTAATGTTTTTTAGCGATTGTTTTAAACCGTTTACACCAGGGGTAGGTAAACTGCGGCCCGAGGGCCGCATTCCAAACTTTGTTTCAACTAATTTATTATATATACTTTTTTTTAACTTCAGTGTTATCTTCAAAAGATAATCTATTGCCTAAACTTTTTTGTTTATAAATTTTTTTTTTTGCACATAAAAATCTTTCCTTTTTCAACCTACCAACCCCTGGTTTACACAATCATTTTTTTAATGCAAATAACTTGTTAAAAGCAGACTTTTTAACACCAATGTCCAGCTTTAATAATATTTTTACAAAAATTTTTAAACTTTTTTCAAAAATCTGCTTCTTACTAGTTGTTCATGTTCAACTTAAAAACGTAAATTGATGCACATTTTTTGTAAAAATAGTTTTTTAAATTGATGCCTTTCATAATAAGCAACCAAAAAACTCTCCAATGTTGACGCCTTATATATCAAAAACATTATAAATTTTAGTTTTTAAAAGTGATAAAAAATAACTAGTAGCTTAAAAAATATTATAAGTAAGACTCAATTTCATAAAAAATTTATATACCTTTATACAATACACTCCTTTTTTAATTACTTTTATTCTTTAGTTATGAATTAAAACAAAATAAAATTTTACAGTAAATAACTAAAATCTGACATTTTTCCTTTAACAAAATATGTAAAACATACATCTCTCCAGTTTATAGGATACTTAGGCTTTCTTTTGCTTGAAGTTCGACCTTTTTCAGAAAACCTTCCAGGTACTAACTTAAATGCTTTATTACGACTAGGAATTGTTATTGGGGAGTTAATATACTTGTAAGCTTTAAAAGTATTTGTGAAAGGATTCAAACGCATTGACATATTTTTCTTCTAAAACCTGTAAAAATTAAAAGTTCTTAAGTTTAAGCTAACAAAATAAGTCTAATAGTTTAAATAATAATATTAATATTTAAGAAGGCGTAAATGTATATTTAGTCTTACCTAAATTAAAATTTAAGTAATTCTATCTTAACTATATTACGCGGGTAGGTGTCAAATTTGCACGAGCAGACAAAATTGCACAAGGGGACTAAATTGCACAAAGATACCTTTGCACGCAGACACTTTTGCACAGAGACATTTTTGCACGGGTTCAATTTTTTTATTCATTTTTTACTTTTTTTTTACTATCACTCTTACCCCTAACCCTCAGTCAATAACTTTTTTTTTGTATTTTTATTAATTTATAATTTAGTTTTTTTGGTTGCTTTTTTTTATACATATTTTTGATCTGTTTTTTTTTTACTCTCATGCAAAAATTACTCTCCATGCAAAATTGACCCTTGGTGCAAAATTTTTTTTGTGCAATTTTTTCTCCTTGTGCAAATTTGTCTTTGTGCAAAAGTATCTTTGTGCAAAATTGACCCTTTGTGAAATTTTGTGTGCGTGCAATTTGACCCGTTCCCATACAGGGTTGCCAAATGTTTTTAGCAAATTTTCTTTAGGTTTTCTAATTTTTTTCTAGGTATTTAAAAGTACACATTTTTGGGTCTATTTATATTTTAAAGTGAAGTTTAAGTAAGAAGATAAACAGTGTAAAAACATAAAAAAGATACTGTTAAGCTGCTTTGAATGTGTATTTTGATAAATATTTTTTGATGATGACAAAAAATTGTTATCTATATAATAGATTTTTGTGCCAAATCGAAATTTTACCACTGAACATGTTTGAACATGTTGAAAACTCCAGGTTTTTTCAGGTTTTTTAGCATAAATTGTCAAAATTACAGGTTTTCCAGGTTTTTTGGCAACCCTGATATCATACATAAGTCTTAATAATAAAACTATTGAAATTAAGATATTAAGCATTTAATGTTCCACTAATTTGTTTATAAAACAATGCTTCACTAAGATATAAGATTAATTATATCCTCAGTTACAATAAATTTATTGTTCAAATAGAACTAAGATCCGTGAAAACTCTGAACATTTAGTTTCATGACAATATGAAGATTAACTACTTAAATAAAACTAACTTTAATATATAATTATAGACTTTTGTTTATATCAGAGTTTTCCAAACTTTTTCAAAAGTACCCCTCTCAAGAAATAAAAAAAGCTATGGGTCCCCTCCAACAAGATTACTCAAAAAACTACCATTGAAATAAAACCTAAGACTTTTTTTATTTATTTTTATTTTTGCTCTTCATCAGCAACTCCAGAATATCTAGTTTAAGTTTCAAATTATGACGTCATGCCTCCTGTGGTTCCTTTACATGCCCCCCTCCTTTGCTGCTCATGGCCCCCTGAATATCTGTCATGGCCCGCTTTGGGAAATCCTGGTTTATATTGATCATTTAGAATTATTTTTACTGGCACTATTTCTGAAATTATTTTAATACTAAACTTTTAAATTACAATGAATTAACCAACAATTTTTTTAATTTATAGTGTACTTAAAATACCATAACTATAAATGGGTATTAGTTTTAAACTTACTATTAGTGAATCAGGGTAGCCACTTAATTTTTCAAAAAAATTCCAGGTTTTCCAAATTTCTTCCAGGTTTTTAAAAGTACACATTTTTTGTTCTATTTTTAGTTTAAAGTTAAATCTAAGGTAAAAAACTGTGTTAAACAGTATAAAAACATTGAAAAGATAATGTAAAGCTACTTTAAATATGTTTTTAACAAAAAAAAATTTTTGATGATGACAGAAATTTTTCATTTATATGATATATTTTTATGATATATTCTATTTGAATAAGACCTATTTACAACAACTGAGGATCTCCTATATGCAAGTATAGGAGTGAAACGTTGTTTTGTTAGTAATAAACTGTCAAAATAAATATTGGATTAAAATCTCCTTAAAGACATTTAAGTCGAGAACTTGTTTAATTTAAAACAAGTTACATTATTATATACTTTTTGAGTCAAATTGAAATTTTACTACAGAAAGTGTCAAAATTGATAAAATTCTAGGTCTTTCCAGGTTTTTTTATTGATTTTTGATCAAAATTCCAGGTTTTCCAGGTTTTTTTCAAAATTTCTCAAATTCCAGGTTTTTCCAGGTTATTTTTGCCTAAATTGTCAAATTCCAGGTTTTTCAAGGTTTTTCCAGGTAAAGTGGCAACCCTGTGAACTATATAATGTTCAATTGATTAAATTTACCCCTTAGTCAAAATATAAAAACAGATATCCTATACTACAACAATACTATATTATTTACTTCTATTATTTTATTATCATCATATAATCTAAAAAGACATCAACATTTTAATCGATTCCAAAAAAAATTAAACTACAGTAACCTCTCGCTTATTTACGCACATTGTGTCCACAGAAAAAGTGCGTAAGATATGAGAGATCGTAAAGAAACGAGAGGTACCAAATATACTCACTAAAATGGCTGTTTTTTAATATTGCTTCTAGTTAAAAGCAGACTGGGCACTTTCCCACTTTAACAATTTGTTTACTTTATTTATAAATATGAAAATAACAGATAAAACTATACATATATTAAAAAAAAGGATTTGAATTTCTATAAAATAATAATAATACGCGTAGAAATAATTTTACTATTTTAATAATAAGTAGAAATATTCTTTATCTTTATTTATATGTGACATTTATATTCTATTCTAATTAGCAAAATCAATTTATAATTAAGAATTTCTTTTCAATTATAAAATGGTGTTTATTAAATATATAATGCAAGACTGCTGTATTATTTCTTTGTGTTTTAAACTCTCATTATTTCATTATACTTTCATTATTAAAAACAGTCATGTTTATTTCAGAACTTTGATTTAATCTCTTATTGTTTACAAAATTTCTGATATACTGAGGTATAACTAAATGTTTATCAATTAGTCAAGGAAAATAAATTTACAAAGTCTAAAGATATAGAGAGGTGTGTTAGCATTCAAAAACATATTTAAATTTAAAAATATACATTATACCTAATTTGTGCAATATCAAAAAAAATAAAAATTTTATTTTCTGAATTTTATAGAATTCTGAAATGCGTAACTAAACAAGAGTGCGTAACTTCACGAGTGCGTAAAGATCCGAGAGGTTACTGTAAACATAAGTGAGCATTACACAAATAGATAAGTTTACAATACGGTGCTCATAAATACATCAACCATTGAGTTTTCAAAACCAAAAAGTATTTTGTTTTTTTTTACATTTGGCAAATCGCACAAAAACATGATGTGCAAAATTTTACATGATTTAAAGGAATTTTTACCTTGGCATAATTCAATTTTCTGAAAAACCCTATATGGGAAATGAAAAAGTAACCTTAGAGTTTTTATTTAAATTTTTTTTTACATGTGGAAACTATCACAGATTGCGATTTAAAATAAGTTTTATGGAGGCACTTCGTGATATATAATTTTTATTTTTTTTGTTAGTTTTCTTGAATTTCCAGCTTTTTTTTTTCAAAAAATCAAGAAGTTCCTTTCTTTAAGTTGTCTTAAATTGTGCACAGTGTGTTTATGTGACAATTGTCACATTTAAAAAAATTTTCAAATAAAAACTCTAACATGGCATTTTTTGGTCCATTATAGTTTGAATTGAGGTGGTTTTCAGAAAATAAAATGTTGCTAAGTTGAGTGTTTCTTTAAATCATCTAAAATATTTCACAGAATGTTTTTATAATATTTGCCAAATGTAAAAAAAATTAGCTGAAAACTCAAAAGTTGCCATAATTATAATCACCCTAGTGTACAATTTACATCAGGGTTTCAAAAACTTTTTTTCAAAAGGGCCCTTTTAGAAATTAAAAAAGCTATGGTCCCATCCAACAAGACTTCTCAAAAAACTACCATTTTTTTGACCTTTTTTCTTTTCTTTTTTCTGCTCTTCATCATCAACTCCAGAATATCTAGTGTAAGTTTTAAATCATGGCCTTGTGGCTCCCCCTTTTACAGCTTATAGCCTCCAAAATTTCTGAAAATTTTTCTATAATATCTAGTATAGGTTTCAAACCTACCATTAAAAACGCTTAAGACCTTTCTTTGCTCATTATCATTAACTCAAGAATATCTGCTGTAAGTTTCAAATTATAGCCTCATAGCCCCCATGTGGTCCCTTTGCAGCTAATGGCATCTTAAATTTCTGTAATGGTCTACTTTAAAAAACCCTGATGGACTTTAAGAAACTCTTTAATAAATGCTTTAATAAATAACTACTCTACTGCAAACTTCTAAAACAAACTTACTCTAAAGTTTAGCACAGTTTTCACTTTAAGAAGTTTTTCCAGTTGATGTTGATATATTAAGAAAAAAAATCTAGGAGTAAAAAGGCAAGAAATAAAAACACATACCATTTAAACATAAATAATAAATAGCTCTTACATTACTTAAGCGAGTTGAAAATTTAAATGATTTTATACTTTTTATAAAATTAGGTGGATAATAAAATTTTAAAATTAGGTGGAAAATGAAATGTTTAAACTAGATGGAAATGGAATGTCTAAATTGAGAAATTTTTCTAGAATAAATGTACTTCTTTAGTGCTATAATTTGTACTAAGAAGCTTTTTAAGCATAATTTGCAATTTATAAAAATATAGGAATGTTCTCAATTAATAAAAATTAATTTTATATTTATTAAAAGTATGAAACAAACAAAATACCTTATAAACAACCTTAAAAATGTTTTATGCATCAAACAAGAATTCTATACTTTAAGTCAAATATATTTTGATAGAGCTCAAGTGTATAACTTAAAAAACTTGTAACTCTGTTGCAATTCGTTACATGATTTAGAATGAAGTTAGTAGGGTACTTTAAAAAAAAGTTTGCTCTTTTAGAAAATATTTAAATTTAGTCAAATGAGCTAAATAAGTTTTTCCTTAATTATATTTCATAGTATACACACAGTGGGACCATACACTGCAAATAATAAAAAACTTCACTTTTGAATTTTTCTTTAAAAATCAGTGATCAGAAAGCTAATACTCTAATAAACAAAGTCTTTAAAACAAAGTTAAAAAATTTGTCTACAACTTAAACTATGTCAGTTGGTCCGAGGTCATTTAAAGTGTTTTTTTAAATCAATTTGGATAACTCTAAATTAGAAATTAACTCTAAAATAGAAACACTTGAAATTGTTTACATAATTATTTTTTTAAGATCAAAGCAAATGTCTTAAAGATTTTATTAAATTACTTGATGTTTAGATTTAAAAACTGAACAGCTTAAAATATTACATTGTAACAAACATTTTGTATGTAAATATAGTAAAATTAAAATGCAATTTCGTAACAAAAAATCTCATTTATTTAGTTATATGGTTGTTTGTAAATTAAAACATTTGGTAAGTGAAAATAAATAATAAATAATTGAAAAAAAAGTACTTATAATTGCTTGTATTATTTATAAAATAATATAACTAATCAGTTTAACATTAGCAAAAAGCATCAGGGTTTTTATGCAAACTTATATTTTAATAATTAATTAAAACAATAAGACCTTTTAATCGAATAAATTATTCTATAAATTTCACCAAACATGCTAATATAGAAACTAATAAACATTAAATACTAATATCTTTTAACAGTTTTTAAACGTAGTACAACAAATTATTAGTCATGCAAAATTGCTAGGCAAGATTATTAACAAGAGAGTATTAAGTATTTTATCCAAAAATATTCACAAAATTTGCTTATTTGCGTTTTCAATTCTATAAGACACTAGAATTTAATCATTTTCTTAAGATTATAAATACAACTTGAAATACATAAAAATAAATAAATTCTATAGATAACTCTTAAATGGTAGAATTGATTTAATTAAACAAAAAGTCTCTTTTGTTTGAGTGTTAATATGTTTAAAAGCAGTTTTCATATGTTCAGGTTTGTAATTATGAGATGTAATAAACTTCTGTGAGTAACAAGGATCTTTAAAAACTGTATCTTCACCTAAAAATTTTCTATTGTAAGTTGGTTTTACACCTGCTAATCTTGCTAACATCCCTGCATAAACATCATCAATATACAATAAGGGCAAGTTTAGTGAATGTTCATACATCATTTTTACAACGTCCATAGAAAGAACATAACCTGCACCTGGGCAGTAATCAGGATAATATAATCCTTTGTATATTCTGTGAGGTACACTATACTTTACTGAAGTATCCCTGTAAGGAGGTGAACCTGATCTCATATGGCCTACATACAGCCCCTGCTTAGAAACTATCAAATTATCATTAAACAAATAATCAACCAAATTTTTTGTATGCACAAAAACGTCATCATCAGCTGTCATAAAGTATTCTGCTGAACTACAATACTGGCTTGCCCATTTAAACTGTGATACTAGTTTAATAGTTAAATTGTAAAAATTTTCTGTGAAACTGTCTTGAATAATATCTGCATATTTTTCATTTTCTTTTAAAAGTTGAACTTTTTCAGTTAATGTATTTGAACTGCTTATTCCAACCATAAACATAACTAAAACATTCTTGTGTTTGTTGTAAGTCTTCCAGTTACTCATTTTACCCCAAGTTTCACGAATTGCATTACGCCTTTCAAAGTTATTTGGATGAGTTTTAATAAATATTAATAAAGAAACATCTTTATCAGTACAAATATCTTTATTGTTAATAATATACTTATAGCTTCCTGGATTGTATGGAACAACACCCAATTGACTGTTTTCATACACAGTAAAATCAGTTGGATAATTCACCCTACGCAAAAAATATCCTCCAATACTCTGAAATACAAATTGCACTTTAAAGCTGCTATATAAGAAAAAGATGGACAACAAAAAAAGTACTAAAATATATTTAAGCTTTAATTTCATTGAAGTTGCAAACTTTGTTTCATTCACTTGTTCTAGATGAGTTTAAATTTAGCAAATTGGTAATTTTCTGTGAAACATTGTAAGATTGTTGACCTAATATTAAATAAAATAAGTATTAAACTTTAAGTGAAACTGATGACAGATAAAGTTTATAAAAACTTCATAACTTTAAACTAATTATGCATAGCTATGTGTCTAAACAAAAAACTAATTACTAGACACATTACAAAATTGATTATTTTTTGTCAATTTTCGACAAATAAAACTTAGTCAAAAATATTTTTAAAGTTAAAACAGTCATAGTATAATTCTTTACTCATGATAAATTAAGTATATTAACAATTCAAGCTAACCATACTTAAGTTATATAAGTATTAAAACCCATACTAACTTTTCACAGCTTTTTTTTTTGAATTATAAAAATAAATTATAAATGATGTATAAAAAAATTAAGCTAATAATTTCAATATAATTATTGAACTTTTACTTTTTTAAGTTTCTAATTTTGCTACTTAAAAATTAAAACAAGTTATTATGTAGTATGATTTTAGATACAAAAAAAAACTCTACTATCATTTGTTTTTACTATGCTCCCTTTTTTATAGGGTTGCCAATCTTTGTAGCAAATTAGTTTAAGTAAATATTTTAAATAAGTAAACCTGTGTGATAATACTGTGTAACACCCAGTTATATTTATTATAGTTTTATAACCCTACTTTTATTAACACAAAACTGTAAAACAATTTAAAAAACTTAAAAAAATAATTTATCTGATATATTATCACAAAAATTTCCAGCATTATGCAATAAATAAACAAATTTTAAATGAAAGGATTTTCACAACTTTTTAATTCAATCTAGGGAAACCTAGTGATTTTTGTGAAAAACAAAAAGTATACGGAGATCAAGAAAGTCATTTTTTAACTGGAAAAGTGTTTTTTTTATGTAAAATTCAAACAGGTGTAATTTTCCAATAAACTACAGAATTACCACTCTTTGAGTAAAAAAAACTGTCCTGAGTGACCAGAAACTGTATAGAATTATCCTGAGTTTTTTTCAAATCCTTATAAAAAGTTTTTTTTAATTTACAATAATATTAAAATTAAACTCTTCAACAAAACTGGTTGTAGAAAAACAAAATATTGCAACTAAATTTCATTTAAAATAACTGTCAAGAGACTTTTTTTAAATCTTACAACTATCCTGTTGTTTTATAAAAAACAACACTATCCTGAGTCAACCTGAGATTAAATAATAGATTCAAAATACCTTGAGCTGTTCGTTCATCCTGATATTTTAAAAAATAATTAAATATTCTGAGTTATCCTAAGTGCATTCATTAAATTCAAGGATACAGTTTTTAATAAAGTTTAAGAAATATCTTCACAGGAAAATGTTAATATATCATACTGAAATATTTAAAATACTTATTTAATGGTCTAAAATGCAATTCATATATATATTGTACATTTTAAATTTATTTTAGAGTTTGTACTCTTGATTCTACAATTTTAAACTGCAATTTCTCAATTTAAACTGATTTAGACTGATATTTTCCTAATATTTGTTAGTTGAAGCCTAGTTTAATTTAAACCTGATGAAACAACATAACCTATTAGATTAGTTGTAACTGCGTAGCCTACTAATAACGGAACCTTTTAGTTTATATTTTGTTTTTTTTTTAACTTCAAAACATTTAAAAAGACATGGCACCTGAAAAACATCATAAAATTTTAGTTTTTGAAACTTAAGTTGGTATGTAAGTTCTACAGATATCTCAGAGTAAAGGCTCACTTGTTCTTAATTTTTAAAACAACTTTAACTATATCAACACTAACACACTTACTTTATAAAACTTCCATCTTACTTATAAATATCCTCACATTTTAAAATATAATCCTAGAACAAGTCAAATGAAATGTACTTTTCTGGTTATATATACAATTTTATAAATCTACTCAAAAGAAAATAATGGTTTACAATATTTTTTTAGAATCTCTGAAATATTCAAGCAATTGATTTTAACATATTGCCAACAAAAATATTCTCATTAAGAAAGAAATTCACAATTAAATGGTCATCTAAAAAACATTTTCTTATACTTTTTGTAGAAACTTGGACATTTTCAAGCATTTAACTGACAATAACAGACATTTTCTATAGTAAAGGATATAAAAGCCAAACTCTTATATTTAAAGAAAAAGAAATAAAATGTGAACACTCAATACTATGGTCAATCGATTGACGTGGAGAAAGACCATTTGCTTGTCAAGCCTCGCAGCATATAATTTGTAAATAATCTTTTAGTAGTTTTAATCAAAACAGTAGAAAAAAAATCAAATCTTAATAATGTACTCAAAAAATTTAAAAATGTGTGGCCTGAAGGCATTGTAATCCTAATAACAGCATTAAAAAGTCTTTGAGTTAACCGTAGCAGGATTGAAACCCAGTGGTCAACACATAAAAAAAAAAACTTTTTTAAAAAAATTCTGACATTTGAACTGACAAAAATTACATTCAAAAATTCTCAAAAGTTTGAATTGACATTTTGTTAATTTTTCTAATATATTGGTTTAGCCAGACACATGGACCCTAGGGTTGTTTTTAGAAAAAAATGGAAATTCAATAAAAGTTACAAAAAGTCATAAAAATTAAATAAAATCAAGAAATTCCACCATAAAACTTTCTTTAAATTGTTATGAATTGTTCACAGTGTTTGTGTGACAAAAAAAAATTGGTAATTTCCTAGGATGATTTCGCACCAATATCAAAGCAAAAATATTTTACATTTTCTAATTTTACATTTTGATAAGACAAGTATAGAGTTGAAAAGCTCTATATCTAAACTATACCTTAATCCAGGGGTTGGCAGGTCAAAAAGGAACGTTTTTTTATATGCTTTAAAAAACATATTTAAAGACAATTTTTATGAACAAAAAAAATTTAAGCAATAGAATATCCTTTAAGTATAACACTAAAATTTTATTTTTGTGATATCAAAAATATTAGTATATTAAACTAGTTGAATAAAAATTTCAATGTGGCCCGCGGGCCGCAGTTTGCCGACCCCTGCCTTAATCATTGAGACCTTAAGGTAAATAAAATGAATTTTTGAATTAAAAAAGCTACCGATTGAGGGTAAGGGTTAGGGGTAACAGTGATAGTAAAGAGAAAAATAACTAATAGAAATTATTTTTAAAAATAAAGCTGAAAGGTAAATTAATTAAAAATCAAAACAAACTACCAATCGAGAATAAGGGTTAGGGGTAGCGGTGATAGTAAAAAAATAAACTAATAAAAATTATTATAAAAAAGAAAATTAAAAAATAAATTAACAAAAAAAAAAGCTACCAATCAGGAGAAAGTGTTAAGGGTAACAGTGAAAATAAAAAAAAACTGATAAAAACTATTAAACAAAATTTTATTGTCCAAATTACGAGGCTGAAGTTTGATAGACATTTAAATATAAGATTTTTAACACATTCAAATTTTTTACTTATAGTCATTACGGCACTTTAAAACCGCTCGTACTTACATTAGAACAATGAAACTCTAGAACCTTGTTCCATGTGCGTAGAACTACGTCATGAAAAAAAAATTAACTTTCTACTATAAAAAATAAAATAGTTATGGTACTCAGAAAAATATCGAATTTATTATTAAAAAAAAAGAAGAAGCTTAGTAAACATCGTTTAAAACCGCTCATACTTACATTAGAACAATGAAACTCTAGAACCTTGTTCCATGTGCGTAGAACTACGTCATGAAAAAAAAATTAATTTTCTACTATAAAAAATAAAATAGTTATGGTACTCCGAAAAATATCGAATTTATTATTAAAAAAAAGGAAGAAGCTTAGTAAACATCGTTTAAAACCGCTCATACTTACATTAGAACAATGAAACTCTAGAACCTTGTTCCATGTGCGTAGAACTACGTCATGAAAAAAAATTAACTTTCTACTATAAAAAATAAAATAGTTATGGTACGCCGAAAAATATCGAATTTATTAACAAAAAAATAGAAGAAGCTTAGTAAACATCGTTTAAAACCGCTCATACTTACATTAGAACAATGAAACTCTAGAACCTTGTTCTATGTGCGTAGAACTACGTCATGAAAAAAAAAAATAACTTTCTACTATAAAAAATAAAATAGTTATGGTACTCAGAAAAATATCGAATTTATTATTAAAAAAAAAGAAGAAGCTTAGTAAACATCGTTTAAAACCGCTCATACTTACATTAGAACAATGAAACTCTAGAACCTTGTTCCATGTGCGTAGAACTACGTCATGAAAAAAAATTAACTTTCTACTATAAAAAATAAAATAGTTATGGTACGCCGAAAAATATCGAATTTATTAACAAAAAAATAGAAGAAGCTTAGTAAACATCGTTTAAAACCGCTCATACTTACATTAGAACAATGAAACTCTAGAACCTTGTTCCATGTGCGTAGAACTACGTCATGAAAAAAAAATTAACTTTCTACTATAAAAAATAAAAGG
Organism: Thalia democratica; assembly: GCF_965202585.1. NCBI lineage: Eukaryota > Metazoa > Chordata > Thaliacea > Salpida > Salpidae > Thalia > Thalia democratica. The sequence continues at coordinate 43,257,338 of NC_139166.1, read as the reverse complement.
TTATGGTACTCCGAAAAATATCGAATTTATTAACAAAAAAATAGAAGAAGCTTAGTAAACATCGTTTAAAACCGCTCATACTTACATTAGAACAATGAAACTCTAGAACCTTGTTCCATGTGCGTAGAACTACGTCATGAAAAAAAAAATAACTTTCTACTATAAAAAATAAAATAGTTATGGTACTCCGAAAAATATCGAATTTATTAACAAAAAAATTGACCAAGCTTAGTAAACACTCTTTAAAACCGCAGCGTTTATACAGCAGCGTCTTAAATTTTGCAACATTACATCAATAATTTCTTGTCTTCACTTTATTTTCTCCTTATGTTAACTTGCATCAGTAAAAAACTTGACCTTGCGAGCTTTCTCGTTAACGCTTGGATGAACATGGATTGTAACTCAAATATTTCGTCAAATCTAACCAGTAGTCAAGTTCAACTTGATACCCTGTTACAGAAAATATAGATTTTCAAACATTGAATTGATAAAGATCTTATGATAACTATTAATTAATTTTAAATTTAATTTTTTTTAATTGATTAATTTTGAAGTACTGTTGCACACTCAGAGTACTCGGAAACTCAAGAATTTTTTATATGTCAGAAAATATTATGAAAAGTAAGGAAGTCTCTGGAAACTTAGTGTATATTGCTTTCGCCATTATGTGAGTTCAAGACAATTAATTGGTTATCCTGGTCCAGTGCGATGGGTAAGAAAAGATAACATTTTTTTTTTAAATAAATAAACTGAATTTATACTTCTATATAAATCTCAGTGACAACACTTGTACTTATAATATTTATTTTTTTTAAAGATTCGATGTGACATTTGCAGCATTTGGTTTCATTAATGTTGCCTACAAAAAACAAGAGCAGAATTTGATATTTTAAAGAATAAAACCTACTACTGCGATTTGTGCGAATAAGTTCAAAGTCTTCATGACGATTCTTCATGTTGTTAACAGAAAGATTAATTGTTTTTTTTTTTTTACAAGTTTAATTTTATGCACCGTTGCACATGGTTATTTCAAATCTTGTTGCAAAACCTATTGTTTTTGTTTTGGTTTATTTTGCATTAAAACATAATGCAAATATATATTTTCTTATTTCATTGTTAAGTTAATTTTTTACAGAAAGTTGTTAAAAACATTATTTTAAACATATATTTTTATACTAATGCTTCTTCAGCGTAATCATACAGTTCTTTGTTCGTGTGCATTAATTTTAGTATTTTTTAAGTTCATTATGCCTTAATATTTGTTGCATACATACATACATCTTCTTAATTTTTTTCAAAATTAATTTTAAAGAGATGTTGTTAAACAACTTGATGCAAAATATTCAAATATATAATTTTGTACTAATGCTTCTTCAGCGTAATCATACAGTTCTTTGCTCGTGTGCATTAATTATAGTGTTTTTTAAGTGCATTATGCTTTAATATTTATTGCATACATATATGTTTTAACTTTTTTTCAAAGTTAATTTGATACTAAAAGTTGTTAAAAAACTTATTAAAAAAATCTTCAAACATATACTTTTGTACTAATGCTGCTTCAGCGTAATCATACAGTTCTTTGTTCGTGTGAATTAATTTTAGTGTTTTTTAAGTTCATTATGCTTTAATATTTATCGCATATATATATGTTCTTTTTTCTTCAAAAGTTAAATTAAAACTAAAAGTTGTTAAAAACGTTATTGACCAAATCTTCAAATTTGTTTTTGTACCAATGCTTCTTTAGCGTAATCATACAGTTCTTTATTCGTGTACGTTAATAAAATAATATTTATTTACTTTGTTGTATGTGTATTAAAATAAATAGATTGTGACTTTAATTCGAATATTTAAGTGCTTTTGAAGGTACCGTAACTATTTTATATTTTATAGTAGAAAGTTAATTTTTTTTGATGACATAGTTCTACGCACATGGAACAAGGTTCTAGAGTTTCATTGTTCTAATGTAAGTATGAGCGGTTTTAAACGATGTTTACTAAGCTTCTTCTATTTTTTTGTTAATAAATTCGATATTTTTCGGAGTACCATAACCTTTTATTTTTTATAGTAGAAAGTTATTTTTTTTTCATGACGTAGTTCTACGCACATGGAACAAGGTTCTAGAGTTTCATTGTTCTAATGTAAGTATGAGCGGTTTTAAACGATGTTTACTAAGCTTCTTCTATTTTTTTGTTAATAAATTCGATATTTTTCGGCGTACCATAACTATTTTATTTTTTATAGTAGAAAGTTAATTTTTTTTCATGACGTAGTTCTACGCACATGGAACAAGGTTCTAGAGTTTCATTGTTCTAATGTAAGTATGAGCGGTTTTAAACGATGTTTACTAAGCTTCTTCTTTTTTTTTATAATAAATTCGATATTTTTCGGAGTACCATAACTATTTTATTTTTTATAGTAGAAAGTTAATTTTTTTTTCATGACGTAGTTCTACGCACATGGAACAAGGTTCTCGAGTTTCATTGTTCTAATGTAAGTATGAGCGGTTTTAAACGATGTTTACTAAGCTTCTTCTATTTTTTTGTTAATAAATTCGATATTTTTCGGCGTACCATAACTATTTTATTTTTTATAGTAGAAAGTTAATTTTTTTTTCATGACGTAGTTCTACGCACATGGAACAAGGTTCTAGAGTTTCATTGTTCTAATGTAAGTATGAGCGGTTTTAAACGATGTTTACTAAGCTTCTTCTTTTTTTTTAATAATAAATTCGATATTTTTCGGAGTACCATAACTATTTTTTTTTTTATAGTAGAAAGTTAATTTTTTTTTCATGACGTAGTTCTACGCACATAGAACAAGGTTCTAGAGTTTCATTGTTCTAATGTAAGTATGAGCGGTTTTAAACGATGTTTACTAAGCTTCTTCTTTTTTTTTAATAATAAATTCGATATTTTTCGGAGTACCATAACTATTTTATTTTTTATAGTAGAAAGTTAATTTTTTTTTTTCATGACGTAGTTCTACGCACATGGAACAAGGTTCTAGAGTTTCATTGTTCTAATGTAAGTATGAGCGGTTTTAAACGATGTTTACTAAGCTTCTTCTTTATTTTTAATAATAAATTCGATATTTTTCGGCGTACCATTACTATTTTATTTTTTATAGTAGAAAGTTAATTTTTTTTTCATGACGTAGTTCTACGCACATGGAACAAGGTTCTAGAGTTTCATTGTTCTAATGTAAGTATGAGCGGTTTTAAACGATGTTTACTAAGCTTCTTCTTTTTTTTTAATAATAAATTCGATATTTTTCGGAGTACCATAACTATTTTATTTTTTATAGTAGAAAGTTAATTTTTTTTTCATGACGTAGTTCTACGCACATGGAACAAGGTTCTAGAGTTTCATTGTTCTAATGTAAGTATGAGCGGTTTTAAACGATGTTTACTAAGCTTCTTCTTTTTTTTAATAATAAATTCGATATTTTTCGGAGTACCATAACTATTTTATTTTTTATAGTAGAAAGTTAATTTTTTTTTCATGACGTAGTTCTACGCACATAGAACAAGGTTCTAGAGTTTCATTGTTCTAATGTAAGTATGAGCGGTTTTAAACGATGTTTACTAAGCTTCTTCTATTTTTTTAATAATAAATTCGATATTTTTCGGAGTACCATAACTATTTTATTTTTTATAGTAGAAAGTTAATTTTTTTTTTTCATGACGTAGTTCTACGCACATAGAACAAGGTTCTAGAGTTTCATTGTTCTAATGTAAGTATGAGCGGTTTTAAACGATGTTTACTAAGCTTCTTCTTTTTTTTTGTTAATAAATTCGATATTTTTCGGCGTACCATAACTATTTTTTTTTTATAGTAGAAAGTTTATTTTTTTTTCATGACGTAGTTCTACGCACATGGAACAAGGTTCTAGAGTTTCATTGTTCTAATGTAAGTATGAGCGGTTTTAAACGATGTTTACTAAGCTTCTTCTTTTTTTTTAATAATAAATTCGATATTTTTCTGAGTACCATAACTATTTTATTTTTTATAGTAGAAAGTTATTTTTTTTTTTCATGACGTAGTTCTACGCACATAGAACAAGTTTCTAGAGTTTCATTGTTCTAATGTAAGTACGAGCGGTTTTAAAGTGCCGTAATGACTATAAGTAAAAAATTTGAATGTGTTAAAAATCTTATATTTAAATGTCTATCAAACTTCAGCCTCGTGTCCAAATTTGAAAAGTATGTTCCCTATATTTCAATTTTATACTTGTCTGATCAGAAAGTAAAATTAGAAAGTGTAAAATATTTTTGCGTTGATATCGGTGCGAAATCATCCTAGGAAATTACAAAAAAAATTGAGCTTACAACTCCAAGGTTGCAAATTTTGAATCCTATACATTTTGCATTGGGGTGGTTTTTAGAAAATCAGTTGGTGCCAAGGTGAAAGTTTCTTAAAATCGTTTAAAATTTTGTGCAGAGTGTTTTTTTTTTCTGAAACATAAAACTTTTTCCAGGTGGGAAATCGAAAGTAGCTGTAAAAAAAAGCACCCTCATGGACCCTGCACATTGTACCTCTAGATACTTTTAATATTATTTTGTTAAAAATTAGTAATGTTTCATGACCAATTGATCAATAAAAAATTAACTGTTTTAAATAAAATTCCCTTTTTTGAAATTAAAAAGTACTTACTGGATTTTGAAGGTAACGGAATGTAAAAATTAAATTTCAATCAAGTGGAGGTTTTACTTATAAATTAATAACTGTCTAGGTTTTTTGGTTTTATCGCATATTGTTAATAAAAAATATTAAGATGTTAAAAGTAAATCAATCAGATCAGTTGTTACCTTTATCAAAAATACTGCAATAGCTTTTTATTAAAATATTTTCAAAATAATCTGTCCTCTGTTTTTAATTTAAACGTGAGCCTTTTAAAAAATAACAATGTTTTATTTTAAATTAGCTAATAAAAAACTATAGTTTAAAAACTCTTAAGTATTTTAAACACAGACAAAATATACGAAGATTAAACTAACTTTTTTTAAATACAGTAGTAATGAAATAATTTGTTTTAGGTAATGAAAGTAAAGTACAACTTATATTTTTGTTTTTCTGTTGGTCCTTTGACTTGCACGAACGAAATTTTTAAGTTTGAATAAAAATTTAATTATGATTGTCTTTTAGTAATAGCTAATATAATCAAATCCAGTACCCGGTTCCTAATTTTGAAAATGGATCCGATTTCAGCCAATTTTTAACTTCAAAACTTGATCCGAAACCTGCAGAGTGAGGGACCCTAGTTTTTTGAATCAACTGGAACTGGATAACTAATTTTGGAATATCTTATCCAATAATAGGTGCAGATCAAATTAACGAAAATAGTTTTTAAATAATTAATAAAAAAAAGTTCCTGATTTAAGAACTTGAACATATTAATTTTTTTGTCTTTAAGTAAAATTTATACAGAGTTCAGTAGCCAAATAATATAGCTAAAAATATAAGTGTTTTTTTCTTTTAATTAGAATTTATTGGGTTGGTGCTAGAGCCTATAGAAAAAGTAGAAGTCTTTATAATAATATGACTTAAAAAACACCTAAAATATTTTACCCTTATTTTCTTAACATTCTTTAATGTATAAACTTTACTCCTTAATGTTTTTTTTAACATAGTATTTTTTGAAAAATTAGTTTTTTTTCAGTTTTTGTCTTTGATTAGGTACTTCTTGCCTAATTAAAAAATATTGTGTTTCAAGAATATATAAATTAAGTAAAAAAATAAGATGTTTTGCTTGAGAAATAAAAAAAAAAGAAATGCTAGTTTTAATCTTGTTAAAATAAACCATTTTACTAAATCTGAGATACATTTATTGACCCTTTTGTTGTTTTTCAATTTTGGTAACAAGTTTTTTTTTATATTAAAATACGCGTTTATAAATTTAAAAATATTTAACACAAAGTTATATTGAACGATAACATTCAGTATTAATTTAATTAACTAAAAATACTATGCAGAAAAATACATTAAAAAGTCAGCAAAGCAGTATTATAAATTACGATTATGTTTTTTACCATCTGCATAATCGATAAAATTTTTACTAAAATTTAACTTTTGTTTAAATTTGAATTTAACTGCTTGAGGACTGGTTGTATTTTTTAAAGAATTTTTGTCATACCAAAACCAAAGAAAGTAAAACTTAAAATGTTTGCACACTGTTTATTTAAAAAATAATTTGTTTATTAGTAGTCATAATCAATAAAAATATTCTTTTGACCAACACACTCTAGCGTAGTTTTAATCATATAATTTATTGTTATACATAAATCATAAATTAGTATATATGCGCTTTTCTTTATAAATGTTTTCTTTACTGTCATTAAAAAAATTTTTAAGCCTACCTAAAGTTTTAAAAAGTCGTCAAGTAATCAAAATTATTAAGTAAGAAGAAACCTATAAAATTATTACTTATTTAATTTTAAACTCCTTTTAATAGCTTTGAATTATAAATAAACCTTTAAACTTTACAGTATATAGTTTGTTAAAGGTTTTAAAACTTGTAATTGATCGCAATTTTAGTGAGAAAGTCTAGCGTCTCCATCGTTTGCGTAATTCATCCCTTCTTTGACCGTTTAATTGAGGACAGGAGAAAGTTTTTTGTGACTTTCTCGGAGATATCAGCCTTCTATCCCTCTTTAATACTTTAAAGTTTAATATATTTATATATTTTATACAGTATAAATTAACTTTGAAAACTTATTTGCCAATCTTTAGATCAGGGTTTCCCAAACTTTTTTTTTCAAATGTCCTCATTTAAATAAATTAAAAAAGCTATGACCCCCTTCAACAAGATTACTCAAAAAATTATTATTAAAAACACCTAAGACCATTTTTTTCTCTTCATCAACAACTCAAGAATATCTAGAGTAAGTTCAAAGCTACCTTTAAAAACAAACACCTAAGAATTGTTAATGCAAAAGGTACCACTAGCAACATCGTCAATAATTATAAAATCTAAGGCACTTTGTTGCTTATAGAGTGAGGCAATTGTTCGTTTTAAAAAGTTATAACTTGAATTTTGATTGTTTTAAATGACTAAATATAAAGAATTAGAATTAAAGTTGTCGGATTTAACCAGTATAATTCAAAATGTCGTAGTTTTAATTACCTTAGTTAAAAATTTTCTGAATATAAATTGTCAAAATTTTAAATCTCGGAGTTCGAATAGTCTAAATCCAATTTGTCATGTAACCGTTATTTTTAATATTTTACTCAAAACAAAACTACAATTTAAAGCTCATAACAAAATCACTAGTAATGTTTAGCTTATTTCTTTAATAACCTGATAATGTGTATTTAATGACAAGCCACTTTTTAGTATAGAACTTTTAGAAAAATAACGTTTAGGATAATTTTTTTACCGCTACATTTTTAAATGTTTAGATTTAAAAGTTTTGCAAAAAAGGAAATTACTCGGGTAAAAAAGTTATTCTTACGTAATTTACTTAATATGCAAAAGTTAACCCAATAACTGACGAACCTTAAAAACATATCGTATTGAATTTAATAATAAGCTATTTGTAGTTTTAATACAACAATTTATTTGTTGTATTATTTTATTTACATATCGTATTGAATTTAATAATAAGCTATTTGTAGTTTTAATACAACAATTTAAACAGCATATGGGGATTTAATCGTTTAAAAGATTAATATTTTTATGCATTGAAAAAGTCCGAAATTTAAGTATAAATAAAAACTTATTTATTTATACCACTGTAAAAGCTTAGTTTTGCAACAAACTTAAATTACTAGTAAATCGCTTATCTAAAGCTCTTTAAATTTTAAATTTAGCAAAGTTTTGTAGCTTAATTGAAGTGATTTTGTTTATAAATAAAAACCTTCTAACTGTAACTTCACAACCATGGTATGATGGTTAAACTAAGTTTGATATATTTCAAAAATGTCCTTAAATTAAAAAAAAATCATATAGAAGTTGAACACTTTTTAAACAACTATTTGTTTCAATCCTAACTATAAACTAAATAATATAACACTAATGTTAGTTTGTTGGACAATCCTTTAGTCATAAGGCAGGATATGACATTATTTTCTACATTAAAAGTCAAATAGGTTTTAGGTAGATTTTGTAGTTCACCGTTTTTGTAAAAACTTTATTAAAATTTTTGTCTAACGCCTAATTTTTTTCAATTAAGAGACTTCTATTTTACACCTACGGTTATATTCTATTTGCCTAAACCCTATCCAAAATGTATTGTATGTGTTTTAATCATAAATAAACATAACTAAAGTTTTTTTCAATTTTTTACTAAAAGCAATAAAAAAAGAATAATTAAAAAATATTAAATACTTTGACTGATTTTCTTTAATTTTTTTTTTTTGTTTTGGTATCTAACTATTTTGTACTTTTCTTTAGTTTTGTTTGTTAAAAAGTTTCACCAGTCTATTAATTGTAAGTATGTTCTTTCGTTTAATTTTTTAACCTTATAATATCATAAATTAATAAATTCACCTGTCAATATTATGATTTTGCTAAATTGATAGTTTTAAACTATAAGTTTTATTATGTTTGAATTTAAACATAAATGCCAGTTTTATTTCAAGATTAAGCGTAATGTCTTTTTGCATGTTTATTAATTTTTTTTACAGAATTTGTTATTATAGTTTATTGAACGACAAAAAAAAGACGATCAAAATATTCCGTCGTAGGACTTAGTGAACGAAGAACCTTTTAGTTTTCGAATTGCACGGATACCTTTTAGCGTTTTGTCAAGGACATTGTTCAACTGAGGATCTCGTTTGAATTATTTCAAACAAGTGAATCATTTTTTTGACAAAAATTAAAAAAAAATCAAATAATATATATTTATACTAATTCAAATAATTATCGCTAGAAAATATAAACAGTAAGACTTTAGATTATACTAAATTACTTAATTTAAAAGAAAATATAAAAAATTATTTTGTTTAAGACAAAAGCTAAAACGATCTTTTTACTTAAAAAAAAGTTTCTTCTAGTTATTTAAGGGGAATACTGACCTAAAATTAAAAACCAACACGCTTAATTAAACAGCTAGAATCCGTTCGTTTTTTCTTACAAGTGTATCAATAATCGTGATAATTGTAGTTAGAGCTTTATTTTAGCAACTTATAAAATACAACATACTCAAAAAATTAAAAAATATTCTAATGCGAGTTTTTTAAAATTTTAACTCTGATTTTTTTGAAAATAAAGTTTTATAACTAGAATCGTAAAACATTAGAGCATGTTCAAATATAATGATACAGTAGTTTTGTTTTTGTTTATATGCAAAAAATGCTAACTTTTTGAACTCCATAGAAACTTCAAGGCAACCTTGAAACTGCCACATTGAATCAGATTTTTCATTTTGATTCCAATTTTGTAGTAAAATTAAATTTGATTTTTAAGTAAGGCCGTTATTAATTAAGATCGTTTAAATCTAGTTGTGCTTTAACTTATTTTTTTTGTTTAAACTTTTAGTACTAGACACATAATAGTTTAAGTAAAGGAAATTAGAGAATTAATATTACAATAAAATAACAAAAAAGCAAATTGTAACAACTCTTCCTTGAAGTAGTTAAATTGCTTTGTGTTTAAAATTATGTTTTGAATCACTGTTTTGTAGTAATTGTAATGTTTGTGGAAATATAAAGAAACTACAGTCTACTACACCCTTTTGGTGGAGTATGAAATAAAAACAATCAAGTCTAAATTGAGATGTAGTGTTTTTTAATTACTTAAATTTAAATATTCACTCTTGTTCACCTGTTTAGATTTAAATAGGGTTATGGTGAAGCTTGCTACAATTAAATAGTTGACTTCAAATAAGCTTAATATTTTCTTTACAATATATATATATATATATATGTATATAAATATAATATAATTATATACATATATTTATTTAATGGTAAAAAGTCATCTGTCTCACAATTTACCCTTTGCAACAATAAACGTTTCTGGGCGTATTTTAAGTATTGTATATTATCTATTTCAGAAGATAGAGACCTTCAATAACGGTTTAAAAACATTGTAGTTCATGTTCTTTATCTATTATTATTATTTTATAAATTAGTTATTAGAAGACCTTTATAAAATTTACTTGTATAAATATTTAAAAAGTATTTGTTAAGTTTGTTTTTAAGGTGTGCATTACATTTATATACATGTTTCATTGTGTATGTTAAATCAATTTTCTAGCAATTTTTGTATGAGGTTTAATGGTAATAAAGCAAATATTTAACAGCTTTTAATTTTTAATACAGTTGCAAGAAACACACACAGTAAAATTTCTAGTCACTATCACTATTTGAAATTACATTGTACTTTTATAGTTATACTGAACTTCTTGTATAAAGTAACATTAAAACTTCACTCTTCTTGTTTATTATTGAGTTGTTTGTTACACTTTTGTAGTTGCTTTTGTAGAAAGGGCAAGAAGGAAAATGTGATATAAATGATTATAAAAATTGAAAACTAAGAGAGGAGAGAGTGTTGTGCCCGTGGTGATTCCATGGTCAATATTGACAGTAATGGGTTTAAATAGTTGTGCTTATCATTTTTGTAACTTAAATTTTTATTTTGTTAATTTGTTTAAAGAACTTAATGCAATTTTTTATGAAGTATTTATTATTATTGTTATTTAAACAAACAGCTCAATTTTTTTAACAAGCAAATTGTAAACAGCTAATAACTGAAAAGTATTTCTCCACACCAATCATAGTTGTGAAAATTCAAATTATCCTTTTTTGCCACTTGGTTTGGACCTTGCAATTAAATATCTTAATCCACAATTAAACCTTTAAACATTATTGTAAGCATTTTGAAATTATAACCAGTATTTTGGGTAAACTAAAAGAATCGTTGATTTAAAGACTTAGCTTACTAGTCGAATAATAATATTCCTTGAAAAAATAGAATATTAGTAACTCTATCTTACTAATGTAACAATAAGTGTTTTACATCTTAGTTAGTATATTTTATCATGTTTAGTTTTACTTACACCTTATTTAACTATATAATACAATAACAAATAGTTCTGATTAAATACCTAAAATTAACATTTCATAAAGTATATAAATTGAGCATGCATAGAGAAAACAATTAAAATAAGTTTTGCAATTGTAGCTTGCTTAATAATGAATTACCTTGTTCTAAGTTTTTTGTTATTTAAACTAATAAATTATTTAAACATTTGCAAAACTCAAACAACATTTTTTTGTAAACCATTATTTAAGCATTTAAATCACAGTTTGCATTTTGAAATAGTTGATAACATGTTGTTATTAATCTAAAAATCTGTTTATAGGTTTTCTTTAGATTTTAAATTGTTTTTATTTGTGTTTTATTTATATGAAATTGTTTGTATATAATGAACAAAAAGTTCTTTAAAATAATTTAGTTTGTTACTTTCCTTAGTATACTTTAATTTACATTTATAACTAAATGTACTTGTGTGGTAAAAGTAAAAAAAAAAAAAGTAATAAATAGAAATGTCAATACTTACTTTAAAGGGTTTAAATTCATTAGTTATTTTAATTATTACGTTATTCAAATCAAAAGTATATATATTACTTTTTACATTGTATTCTATGCTATAGATCAAAAAATATTTAAAGTATCAAAAAATAACTTTTGTGGTTATTATTTAAGTGGATAGAAACCTTTCTTTAAAGTATTGTTTCTTTTTACTTTTTGAAACTTGTGTCATCAACTCTTAAAATCTATATTAATATTTTTATTAGACATTTTTTAAGAATATTTATTTTAAGATTATGAAATAGATAATATGAATGAAAGCTCAGATCTAAATCTAGATGTTATGACTGGGGATATGCAAGAAGAAAAACTTAATGATCAAAGTCTTACAACTGAACAGATGAACTTTACACTTTCAAATAGAAGTAATGTTTTTATACATATGTATATTCTATTCTTGTATATTTTTAAGTTATGGTGAAAAATTTTAATTAACAACATTACTTTTTACAACTAGATTCTAGCGATTGGGTAAAACAAACAAAATGCCTTTTCATAAGGAATATTAAGATAAAACTTAAGAATAAATTTGCAACTTCACAGGTAAGTTTTAAAACAAATTATTTAAACTATAAAAGTATTTTGCTATATTTTTGATCACAATATGTTAGAAAATTACAAAATATAAATTTAGTAACATTAAATAAGCTGCCACATATCAGATCGCAAATGAGTTTTTTTGTTTAAATAAAGTAAGGAATTCATGTTAACTCTTTTAAGTTTAATATTTTTAAATGGCAAGTTGATAACTGATTAAGGTCTTTTCAATTTATTTAATGTTTAATTCAAAAAGAAAGCAAAGTACATAGTTAGTGTAGATAAAGTTTTAAATTAGCTATATTAATTTAAAATTAGCTAAGTTTGAATTGAAGAAGGTTATAAGCTCTTAAATTAAAACTTAAATTTAAATGATAAAGTTAAAAGTTGTTATCTAATTTTTAAATTTTTTAATTGTTTGTATAATGTATATTTGTTCAAATCTAATTGAAATAAAACTTTTAAAATTTTACTCTTATATTTTTTTAGGAGATATTTTGGCCACTATACTTTATACTTTTACTAATGATAGCTGCAAATTCATCCCCTGATCAAAAAAGTTATCCTGAAAGTACAATGTCAATGTCTAAAAGTGTTTTCAGTCACAACTCTTCAAAAAAAATGCAGATATTCTACACTCCTGAAACAAACAATTTCAAGAAGTAATGCTGGAAATTTTTTTTTACTCCAGTTAGACAACAGTGTTAAGATAATCTTGTTAAAATAGCTTTGTTTGTTACTTATAAATAAATATAAAAATGTTGGTTAAAGTTTTTGATAATAGAATTTAATATTTGTTAGCTTATAAATTGTTAATTACTAAAATTTTTATTTTAGTAAAAATGTTTTAGAACTTAATGATATAATTTACTGATAAAGAAAAATTAAACTTGATAAACACACTTATTTCGTATCAAACACTAATGTAGTCTTATAGATTAAGGACATTTTAAAAATCAGTCTTTTTTGGAATGAATCTTAAAAAAAAACAATAAAATAAATTTTTGCTAAAGTTAAGGCCAAAAGTTATAAGGGTACACCTTAGTTTTTACAAATTAATTTTTTTGTTGAGTTTTATCTCAGCTGTCACACAGAATCTTTGAAAATAAGGAAAATGTTTCAAAAAACAAACATGTTATAAAAAAAGAGCATAAGGATTTAAACAATTTATAAAATATAAACAAAATAGCAAATTATGGTTATAATTTAAGCAAATATTGACAAAATGTTTGTGTTTACTTAATGATTAATTGATTGGAAATTGTTAATTTTATTTAAATGTTAGCTAGAACATGTTCATTGGTAAGGTGGATAGGTGTCAAATATCCATAAAGGGTCACTTTTGCACAAAGGGTCACTTTTGTTTAAAGACACTTTTGCACAGAGTCACTTCTGGACAAAGACACATTTTAGAACAAAGATTCACTTTTACACGAAGACCTTTTTGAACCTATTGAGATTTAATTTATTATATTTTTACTTATTTATTTTTACTATCACTGATACCCCCTTGGTTAGTATTTTTTATTTATTCATTGTTTTATTCTTGTGCAAAATTGTCACTTATGCAAAAATGTCTTCGTGTAAAAGTGACCCTTTGTTTACATTTGACCCGTTTCCTGGTTAGTTATGGGCAATGTACAGTTTATAGGCTGGATCTGGCTCTGTCTATTAGAAGCACATAGCTCTTGAGTTAGACAAATTTTTTGCTTGAACTATTCTGTGCAAAACAACTAACTTTGAGATTTTTTATAACATATATTGTTTTTACATGTACTCATAATTTCATTTTCTGTAAACAGTACTCCTGAAAAAAAAAAATTTCAATCAATAAAATTTACATTTAAAAACTAAAAAAAACTTATATACAACTTGTCAAAGTTTTTAAATTTGTTTTATAGGGTGCACAACAATTCAAATTTGGACAATCCAAATTCCGACAATTCAAATTCTTGGAAAAAATTAAAAAAGGCTACAACTCGGAAAGTAATGTATATTTGAATAAAATAAAAAGATATGTATATAGGTCTTATTAATTTCTACAAGCCATTTTTTATTTTATTGAATAATTTTGATTATTTTTAAAGTTAATTAAAAAATACTTTAAATATTTGTTTTTTAAAACTTATTTCAGCCATATCTAAAATTGTATTTAAAGTTAAAAAAAAATCAAAAATGGCTTGTAGGTATTAATAATACCTAAATATGAATTTTCTAATTTTATTTAAATATACATTACTTTTTGAGTTATTACCTTTTGTAATTTATTCCAAGAATTTGAACTGTCGGAATTTGAACTGTCCGAATTTGAGTTGTCATGTAACCTGTTTTATAGTATCTTCGGCCAGCAAAAGCATTTTCTTGTAAAACTTGCCCATCAACCTAAGTTAATTATTTTTGTTATAAAAAATAAATAATGTTTTAAAGTTGAAACAACCAAGTTAGCAGAGCATTGGAATATAGTTTAGATTAGAAAACATAAAGCAAGATGTTTACTGCATTTAATTTATAAGTTTAGTTCAAGTTTCACAAATTTTTCATTGATGAATTTGTTTTAGATACTATTTAGCTATCACAAATGCAACAGAAAATTAAAGTTTTGTATTTACGATAATAAAATTTAATTTTCAAGTTAAAGTTTAAACTGCTAATAATAAATTTTAAAAAATGAGTTTATGAGTTTAACGAGGCTTTGTGGTATATAAAGAAAGTTTTTCTGGAAACCATAGAAACTCCACTAAAGCTAAACTAACAAAGTAAAACAAAAGTTGCATACTTCACATTTTATTTCAAAGTCTAACAAAACAATAAGAAAATCTATTTTTTAATCTGCTTTCTTTAGTCTTTCAACAGTAGTTACTTTCTAAATTCTAAAATTCTCAACTGCTGTATGTCCTGGACAAGACAATAAAAGGTATCCGTGGTGTAAGTAACACATTATTTTATTTTTACAACACTTTTTTTAAACTTCAATTGAAACCCGAATTAAATTCCCAAGATGATTAAATATTATTTTTAATCAGTTTTAAACTTAAATGAGTTAGTTTATGTAGTTTATTCTAAATATCGTATAGTATAATTTTATAGATGATTATGATTTGCAATAGAAAAATTAAAAGTTATAATAAACTTTATAGGCAATTAGTTGTTTAACTAATCATATTTTACAGACTAGTTGAAAAAGCTGGAAGTTTGTTGTCAAAAGTTACTTTTGAAAAAGTCCTATTTAGTTCTTTTACAACGCAGGTCAGTGCTTCCTTATATATTTATTTAAAAAAAACATTAGGTAATGTTATAAGATTAATCTATATAACTTTTTTCTTGTACACGTTTTATAATATTTAAAAATTTTCATTTACTTTTAGTTTAAAAGTAATTATTACAAAGAAGCTTTTTGAAATTTTTGGGTGTATGTAATAAAAAAACTCTTTTTCTAAATGTTGTCTTTATTCCGCTTAATAATAGTTAACTAAGAGCATAAAACAAGTATATAACTTTATAGACTGAAATGGAACAAGGTTTTAAAGCAAAGCATTCAGTAGAAAAAGATTTTTTGATTTTTGGAATTGTTTTTGAGAATGAAATGGATTACACTATCAAATTTCAATCTTCATTAATTCCTTGGACTGATGGCTTTGATTATACAGGTAATTTAATTGTTTTTAAAATACAAAATAATTTTTTGAACTACTATATCTTTTTAAAAGTAAGACTTCTTAAAATTATTATTCAATGGGATAAATCACTTTAAAAAAAAGTCAGTCTCACTTTTACATAAGTAACTAAGCTACCAGCTTATTTTAACATTTTAAGAGTAAATTTTGAGATATAAACAATAAACGTTTAAGAGTTCAATAGGTCCTTTCGGCCATGCAAATCATAAATTTAAAGACAAAAAGACTTTTTCATTAAAAATTTTTTAGTCCCCTACAGTTTTTAAGCAATTATTTTTAAACTTTCTCAGTGAATCTTTAATAAACTTCGACAATCAGTAGGCAAAAAATTCTACATTTTCTTTTAAATAAACAGAAGTTTGATAATTGTGTTTAGTCATAAAATCAACTATTCGCTTTCTACAAGTTGTTTTAATATTGGAAAATTATTTGTAAAAATTGAAAGTTAGTTGCTCTTAAAATGTTAGAAATAAGTTTTTAATAACTATTTAACAATTCTGAGAAAATTTCTTCTTATACATTTGTATCCAAAACTTTTTACTTATACTGATTATATCTCAAAAGTTAATTGGACATTTTGGTTATAGAAAAAGTATCTTATAGTATATACTCGCTTCCAAATAAGAGCTAATGTTAACTTTTGTATGAAATATTTAACCCATATCGCCTTAGTTTACTATTTTAAAATTAACGTTTAGATCATTGTATTCAGAGTGGACACGTGTGCAATTTTTTTTTTTCACTTTTGATTTTTCGAGTGATTAAAGGAAAATTATCTTTATTTTGAAATGCTATTTTTTTAGTTGTTATCAATTGTTTACAGTTGATACGCATAATGACAAATAGCTTGTTGTTTTGAAAATTTTAAAACAATAATAACTATCTAGTACTTTTTTCACACAAGCAATGTATGTTATTTATAAAAGTAAACTAAAAGGTGCTTATACAGTTGCTGATAACATTTATAGCATTAAAAATATATTTTTGTGCTATAATTTCTTTTATTTACACAGATATAACTTAGAAGCAAAATATAGACTAACTTAAAGTTTGTATTTAAAAAAGGTTACTATTAAGCTACAAATTTTATTTCAGTCAAGTTTGTTTAAAAACCTGTGTTATTCAAATGAAAATTGAACATAGAGTAGATAGTTAAAAATTTAACAAAAAGTTAATAAACAAAAATCATGATAGAACCTCACCTATCATTTAGATCAATTGGTTTGAACTTTTAATTTAAAGGTTTTTGTTTGTTTTAGATTTTTAAATTTTATTTACTCTCATTAGTTAAAAAATTATACAGTAATGATTTACATTTACATTTAGATGGGTGTAGGCAGAACAATTCGGAAATTTGTTTTTCAAGGATGTGGGCAACCTCAGGTTTAGCAGCAGTTCAAGTTGCAGTTGATACCGCCATCATACAGGTTTTAAAAATAAATTTTATATTTTGATAATTACTTAAAAGTTTTGAACACATTAAAGTTCTCAAAGCATAATAGCAATATTTTGAATAATTAGAAAAAAATAAATCTGATAAATTTCGTTTGCTGTAGAAAAATTTTTATTTTATCTAAATTAGTATGAGTTTTAGTTTAAGGGCATAGGAAGGAGGGGTAGTAATTTTTTTCACAGTATGATCTTATTTTATAGAGCTTTAACTAAGCGACAAGATGCTTTTTACAGATTTAAAAAATTCAAAGTAATTTTTGAGGTATAGCAGGTCAAAGTCGGAGACAACAATAGGTTCCTTATGTGAGGCGCAAACTAAAACCGTGAAAAAAGACTATTTCACTAAAAATCTATCTTCTACGTTTTTTGAGATAAATGCCTTAAATTTTCAGGAAATGTTCCCAGCAATATTAATTCTGTTGGAATGAATTTAAAAAAAAAACACTATTTAATTTTTTTGTCATAACATTTTTATTTTTTATAAATTTTGTTTCGACAGAGTTTTCTAAACATTAAAAGGAACATTTCCAAAAAGTTTGAGGTAGTTATCTTAAAAAACGTAGGATGAGATAGATTTTTAGTGATTTCTAGTTATTTTCCGTTTTAGTTTGCGCCTCCCATAAGAAACCTATTGCAGCCTCCGATATTGACCCGCCATATCTCAAAAATTATTATGAGTTTAAAAAATCTGTAAAAAACAACTTGTAGCTTTGTTAAAACTTAATAAACTAAGACTAAATTGTGAAAAAGGTGATTTTCCTTTTAATGCCCTTAGTTGTTTATATTTTAAACTGTTACATTGTTTCCTATAGTCAGTACCTGTTCACAAAAGTTATTTAACTCTTCTAAGTAATTCTAATGAGTATAAAAACTACTATCAATATATAGTTATGTTATTAAGCTATTTGTTTGTAGTTTGTTTAGTCTATTACAAGTTCTATACAAATATTGTTTATATATAATATTTTATACAAACATGCATTACATCCAAAATTGTTTTACTAAAAATATATTTACCGAATAATCTAGTGAGCTCATAAACTTTACTTTAGTTGTCTTATGTGAACAGCTTTTGAAAAATAACAAGTACTTCTTTAGTTATTTCTTATTCTACTACAAATATCTTTTTTTTTATCATCAGAACAAAATATCAGATTTTAAGCTTCCAAAAGTAAACGTAACTGAAGGTGCAAAACCAATACAAGACAAACCTAAGAACTATGCTCTGCCTTTTATTGGCACCTTTTATCTTAGCTTTGCTATGTCTTTCTTTTGCATGTAAGTTGTTTTGTATAAATAAGGTTAGAATGATTATAAAATAAATTTAACTAGAAAATTTTATAATGTCTTGTAAGTAAAAAAAGTAAGTGCTTCCGATAAGATATGTTTGTGTAATACTAAAAGTACTAGTTTGTGATACTTTTTTGTTACGAATTTTTAATTAGTACAAAGTTTTTTATTTTGATTCTACTATTATTTTCTAATTTTACAACGATCTTGTTTTAAGGCCATAGGGGGAAATTAACTTATTTTACAACTTAATCTTATTTTATTAAGTTTTAACTAAGCTACACATTTTTTACAGAGTTTTAAAATCCAAAATAGTTTTTGAAATATAGCCAGTCAAAGTCTGAGACTACATTAGTAGGCTCCTTATGGCAGGCGCAAACTAAAACAGCCAAGAACTAGAAATCACTAAAAATCTATTTCCTCCTACGTTTTTTGAAGTAGTTACCTTAAACTTTCAAGAAATGTTCCTTGCAGTATTTAGAAAATTCTGTCACAACAATATTAAAAATAAAAGAAATTTCATGACAAAAAAACAAAAAAAAAAGTTTTTGTTTATTTTTGTTATATAATTTTAATTTCTCAAAATTTTGTTGTGACAGAGTTTTATAAATATTGCTGGAACACTTCCTGAAAGTTATAGGCAGTTATCTCAAAAAAACGTAGGAGGAGACAGATTTTTAGTGAAACAATTAATTTTTTCGCCTTTTTATTTTGCACCTCCCATAAGGAACCTATTGTAGTTTCCGAATTTGACTAGCTTTATCTCAAATGTTTTGAATTTTTTAAATTTGTAAAAAGCAACTTGTAGCTTAGTTAAAACTCAACAAAATAAGATCATAATGTGTAAATGTTTTTGGTGTGACTTTGTTTTTTAATTTTTAAAATATGCTTTTACTGTGTAAATGTTAAATTTAATAATTCTATATTTAAGATTGAAACATAAGTGATTTAAATTTAAATCTAGAAACATAATTTAGATAAGTTTTCATTGTATGATTTGGTTTAATTTAAATTTTTAAACTCTACTTTAAATTTGTAGTGTTCAATTTAGTGAAATATTTTACAAATTAAGAACAAGTTAACATTTATTAACATAATAAATTGTCGTCAGTACGACAATTAAAATTTTATAACTTGTATATATAAAGAAAAAAAAATAAATAAACTGATACATATAGGTTATTTTTGTTAATTTTCTAGATACAATCAAACGAAACTTTAATTTCTTATAGTTATAATTTTTTTCAAGCGTTTAACATTTTCAGATTTTCTTTAGCATACGTTGTAGGGGAAAAGCAGAAAAAATTGTATGAAGCTATGAAAATAATGGGTTTAAGCAGCCTTGCTTACTGGTTTATTTTGATATATAATAAATTAAATAATTTGAGTTTGTAATAATGTTTTCTTTATATAAAATATGATAAAAAACTTCTTGTGCCATTGTTTTTAAGTTGTCATTAAATAAACTAAGACTATATAGTATTGTTAATATTGTATTTTAACTTTATACATATCTAATGATAATATATAGTTTTTTATTCTTGAAACAAACTTTTCTTTAGTTTAAAATCATGAACTAAAAAAAACGATCAATAATTAGAAAAAAGAGTTGATATATAAACAGACTATTTTTAATAGGTCAGCATGGGTTTTGATATCATTACTAACAGTGATTTTATTGTCTCTTGGATCTACAGTGCTTTTGTACATTACTGGCATTTTTAAGAATACCAATTTTTTCTTAGTACTTATTCTTTTAATACTACAAGGAACAAGCATTGTTAGTTTTTCAACAAATAAACTTGCTAGTTAAAATAAAAAAGATAAACAAACTTTTAGTAAGTTACTATTGTGATGGATGAAAGGTATTATTTAAATTTGTATACTGTACTTTAACAGGGTTCGTGCGCGTCAGGCTAAATCAGGCTAAGTCAGGCTAAATCAGTTTTTTTATTTTAAAGTTTGAGAATCTCAGTTTTTCTCAGTTCAAATGCTTGAAAATTTTTGATTAGAAAAAATTGAGAAATCTTTTTAAGATCAAATTGAAATGTGAATATATTTCTAAACAAAGATTTAGTTATTAAAGACAAAATCAGTCAATATTTGTAAATATAAATGCTTAAGACCTTTTGTTGAATATCTAAAAAGTTTTTAAGAATCTTCATTATTTTGTTTTGAGTAGATTATATACGTCATAATTATGAAACTTCATAAAAAAAATACAGTTTAACATTACAACTTAGTTCAACAACTTAGCTGTTTGTTTGAATTTGTTTACGTCAGCTATGTTTTTCAGAGCTTAGTTAGTTGCACTGTTTTAATTTCTAATTTAAAGGCACTATACCAAATACTTTTTAGATTAAAACTCTTAGCAGTTTATTCATTTGTTTTACTGTTTGTTTAAAGTTATAAGAGATATTCACAACACTAAAACTTAGCTTTAAGATATAAGTACTAAGTTTTGTGGGATTACAAATTTTAGGTATAATTAATTTTTCTTTACAAGAACAAAACATTAAGGTTTTTTTTTTTATTTAAGTGTAAGCTTTTTAAATCCGATACGATGTCAACAATCACTGTATTTATTTAGATTTTAGGATCTATAATTATGTATCACTTTAAGTATTAGTCAAAATACTATAATAAACATTTTTGCTTATTTTAATACTTAATACTCGTGTAAGCGTTTCATTTTAAATTTTAATAAAACACGACAATGTACGGGGTATAAGGGGGTCAAATCTACAATTTAGTCTTATTTTATTGAGTTGTAATTAAGCTATGAGTTGCTTTTTGCAGATTTTTAATGCTCAAAATATTTTTGAGATAAAGCTGGTTGAAGTCAGAGACTACAATAGTAGTAATCAAGTAGTTACCAATACCTAAATTGACTTCTAAAGGGGATTTTCCTCACTTTGAAAAAATGTCAGGCTAAATTGTTCTCAGTCAGGCTAAATGAAAAAAAATTCGCGCACGAACCCTGTTTAAGTATATGATAGATTTACAACTTTTTGTAATTGAATGTTTTATAAAATTTGTGTCAAAATGTTGTATACTTTTTCGTGTTTTATCCTTTCGTATTATAACTTTTAAAAATTAGATATATTTCGTTACATAAATATTAAAAATAACAAATGCCTTCTGAAATTTAAAATAACTTTTGGTATATAAGTAATCAACTTTAAAGAGTTTAATATTCCTTATGGAAGGCACAAACAAAGGAGGCAAAAATAATAATTAATCAAAAAATATTTCTTCAAGTATTAAATTTTATTTAAATGTTTTAAAATACGTAACAATTTGAAGGAAATATTTTTTTAAGTTTTGAATAAAAATACAATTTTTTACAAAAATAATCGAAAAAAGATTAAAAATTTAATCGTAATAAAAATTAAAGTAGTCTTGTTGAGATTTCCTTTGACCTTAACAAAGTTTAATAGTATAATAAAAAAGTCTTTACGATTTATATCATTGAAGTATTGATGGATCTGGATCTATTTTTTGAATTGAGATCCGGTCGAATCCGGATCCAGTTAATTTAGAATTTTAAAAAGGCCACTTTGTTTTTTATCTGTTTAAACTTAAAATTAGTTGTACAAAACTTTTTTAGTCAACGGGTCAGATAATCTTGACAGACTGCGTAATTTAAAAAAATTGAACTTTTTTTCAAATCTTTTCAAGCAAAATATTATTCAAATATAAATTTAAAGTTCTATAACCAAAAATAAAATTAATAGCACATTTGATATAAAAATCCAACGTTAGATGCTTTACAAAGTTTTTTTCAAGATGAAGATAACATCTCACGACAGAGGTTTCTGCTTGGCGGGCTAGGTCCAGCCAAGAGGTTTTGCGTACGTTTCCCGTTTTAACCCAAAACTATGTTGCAGTTAATAATTAAGTGAAACTAGATGAACATTTTATGGCTTACTAATTTTCAGTTCAAACAACTTTGTTAGAGCTATAGGCTGGGCAACACACGGCCTGCAGTTAAAATCCGGCTTGTGACTATATTTTTAAGGATAACAGTTAGTACTAATAAAGGTATGGAAAATTTTTGCAACAGAAATTCTAAAGTTTTATATAAATTAAGTTGAGATCAAAGTGTAGTAATAATTTGATTGTTAAGTTTAATAATTTGTTTCGACATGCCTTTAAAACTCTTTTTAAGTGTAGTTTTAAAAAAAGGGAAGTTTTACACTTTAATTTTGTTTAAAAACACAATGTTTTATGCAATAGGATTAGCAGTGTTTTTTAATTATAGATTTACAAATAACAATAAACAGAACTGTTTCTACTAATAAAATTAATGCACAAAATAAAAACTTACTATGATTAGTATAAAGATGTATCATTATTTATTCATATTTTTTGATTACTTTCACTTATGTTAGTGTTCAATGTTCATAACTAAAATTTACTCAAAAGGTAAACAATCTTAAAGATATAAAAATAGATAAAAACTTATAAATTGCATAAGAAGTAGCATTAAGATTTAAAGAACATAGAAATATAAACATAATAGCAATTCATGGTTATAATATTATGTAAAAATTGTTTAAATGTCTGTATTTTCTGACTAGATAAGTTTTAATCTTAAACGAGTGAAATTTTATGGTTAGCAAATGATATTTCTAATCATTCACACTTCATAGAGTGTTTATTTTTCTCGATTGATCCAATAACTAGTATTAATAAGAAAATAAAGAAAAAAAGCTGATCTTTTCATACAAAACCCTTAGTAGAAACACCAAAGATTTTTTTATATTAAAAAGTTACGCTTGTATGCTAAATTTGGAGTCAATAACAGTTTAGCCAATACAAATTTTTAACACTATTAGTTAACTTAAATAAATAACTTTACATTTAAAAGCTAATAACCTCTAAAAATCTTATAGAAATTATTTTAGCTGTTGAAAAATATACTTAGTAATTTTACAAACTTAAAAGAGGTTAAAACATAACGATTTATGTCTCTTGCCAATAAACTTGTACAAACTAATGAAACTACTTATTGTTATGTATCGGAATTATTCAATAAAGTATTTTTATGTCTAAAAAGTTTTTTTTTAAACATTAGAATTCAAAGTTTACTAACGTATTTTAGTTTTTGATTTTACAAGTTTTAAAATGTTATCAACAATATAAGTAAGATATATAAGTTGTTTTAAAATACATCACTAAAGTTATGATCCGCAGTTGTTAAAAAAATTTTTTAAAGTTTTATTTTTTACCTAGTGATCTACCAAATCAACACATTTTCGATCCAGATCCAAATCTACTTTTCAAATTAAGATCCAGCCAGACCTGGTTCTTTTTTTTTTTTTTTTGTGTCTTGCCGGATCCTGATATTAGCAAAAAATGGCTAGATGTTTGGTTTTAAAACTCTAAATATGAAAATGGATTAATTTTATTTAATAAAACTACACATTTATGAAAAATATTAACTACAAATCTTAAAGCTTTAGAGTTTTTAAAATCAGCAATGAAAGTAGTTACAACGTGATTATAAATTGAGAGCTCGAAATATAACTTAATAGTTGTGTATTGAGAAATAGTTGTATTAATATCTATTTTTAAACTTTTAGCAAATTCTCTCCTTCATGCTCACTCCATTTTTTACTAAAGCAGAGTCTGCTGCTTTTCTCGGAGGAATTCTGTCATTCTTTTCTTCATTTTTGTTTTTATTCGTAGTTATTAAACAGTCTCTTGAATCTAATAGATATTACATCAGCATTTTTTCACCTTCAGCATTCGCTTTGGCATTTTATGAGGTTGGTTATTTTTAAAACTTTTTTACTGCACTTAGTTTTTATAGGAAGTTTCAAGATTTGTTGAGCTTTAATTTTTAAACTCATAAAATTTTGCAGTTAGTTTTATTTTTACCTTGTTTTGTTTCTCGAGAATAGTAAAAGTAACGATATTTTATAAAAATCAACGAAATATGGTATAGTTAAAAACAAATCTTAAGGAATTAAGAAAACAATTAAATTTAGTATAAACTAAATAATGGTTTTTATATTTTTTAATTAAAAAAAAAATTGTATATTCATCTCTTAGTATTTAAAAGATGCAAGTTACTTATTAAAAGCTCTTAAATAAAGATTAGGAGTTATGTATAATGTTATTTTTTTTCAGCTTATTAATTTGGAATACAATGAAAGCGGTTCATCTTTTAGCGAAGTACTTGATAACGATAATTTAAAAGTTCCATTTATAATGATTCCAATTGATACTATTATTTATGCAATATTAACATTGTACTTTGACAAAGTTATCCCAGGTTTCCGAGTTTAAAGTGTATGAGATTTAAAATATTATTCACAATTGTTAGATTTTAGTATTTACTTTTTTAATTAAATGTAGATTTTGCTTTGATAATATTGTTCACCCATGCGTTTCTAAAAAGAAGTTAGTTTTATTTAGTATGTTGAAAAATTTCTGTAATAACAAATATTAACATGTGGCGATGAGCGTATAGCCATAAATCACTCGATCATGTCATTTTAATTTATAGCAAAAAACGATTAAACAAAGTTATACATGTGAGAATTATTAAATTATTACAAGCCTTATTTACACTTAATTATAATCAAGCTAATAATTTAAAAACTGACATCCCCATAACAGTTAAATTTATTATTACATGATATTTTAACGAATATAAAGTTTTATTTACAAGCCTTATTTACACTTAATTATAATCAAGCTAATAATTTAAAAACTGACATCCCAATAAAAGTTAAATTTATAATTACATGATATTTTAACGAATATAAAGTTTTATTTACTAACGGCGTTTCACTGCTCTAAAATAAATTTAAGAACAGATCTACGGAGTCTATAAAATATTAAAACACATTAGAAAAAAAGCAGAAAAAGCATGTATAATTATGTATAGTGTTTATGTAGGTAGTAACTATAAATGAACTTTATGGTTTGAAAACAAAGTTTGGGATAAAAACATAGAATTATAAAAGTGTCTACAAAAAATAAAAATTTAATAAAAGTAGGCACTAACCTCAAAAAGCTCTAAGAATAGGCAAGTTTTTATTTTTTGCAGACAATTTTATAATTCTATGTTTTTATCCCAAACTTTGTTTTCAAACCATAAAGTTCTTTTTTTTTGGTCTTGATTTATATTCTTTTTCTAGAATTGTCCAAGTCAATTCAAAATTTTTATTTTCGTTCTTCAATGTGTGGATGTATTTTGATAGTTCAGTTGCTTGTTTGTATTGCATATAATTTCTATCTTCTGGGTTGCTATTTATTGTTGTTCTGTGGGTTGCCACTCTTTTTTTAAACTGGTTGGCGCTTAGACCAATATATGATTTAATTGCATTGTCAGTTTTTACTGTGGCCTGGTATATGACATTTTTTGCTCGACAGTTACCGCCTTTCAAAGGACATTTCTCTTTGTTTCTACAGTTACATGTTTCATCTCCATCATTCTTGTTGCAGTTTGTGAGCTTCTTGTTATGATTCTTTATGATTGTCTCAATGTTTGGCAAACAGCTGTAACTTAGTTTGATGTTGTTCTTATTCAAGTATTTTTTGAATTTACTGTCTACTCCGAAGTATTTGTTTAATATTTGGAGAAATTTCTTGCCAATGTTTGTTTTTATGGATTTGCAGTTTGGTGGATTAAACCATATTCTTTTTCTTTTTCTAGGCCGTTTCTTTCCATCATCTTCACCTTTGAACTTTATTTTGTAATTGTAGCCACTTAACTTTATTGCGTCATTGTAATCTTTACTTATTTCATTGAATAGATTTTCATTGGTAGAATTTTTGGAAAGTCTTTCTTCTATCATTTTTGGAATTTACTTCAGTATTGCTGGAGGGTGGTTGGACTTTGAATTAATATATATGATTTTGCTGTTCTCTTTTCTATACGGTTGGAATGTGTGGTTGTATAGATTGAAGCTTAGGTCTAGATAGTTAATTTTACGTGAAGGATTTTCGATATCTAACTTTATTCCCATGTCTTTTGATATGCTGTGCATAAATTTTTTAATTTTCTCTATATCAACATTACTTTTGTTTTTTTCTATGACAATCAAACCATCGTCGCGGTACAGTCCTGTTGTTAGATTTGGGAGCGCATTATTGAGTTTATGTAGTATAAAGAGACCTACTAGCTCGCATGTTTCCGCTCCATGCTTTTCTCCCATGGTAATGTCGAAAAGTTCATTCTCTTCTGTGTTACTTTTTCTTTTTATCCAAACTTCTTCTTTATTATGCAATACTGATTTAGATGCGTTTAAGATAATCTTCATTTCTTGTTCGCTTAATTTTTTACTTTCGTTTGCGAAAGCTAAAGCTTTACTTAGTAATTTTTCTGATATAGATGGGTAAAATTCCACAATGTCAAACTTCATGAACTTGTATTTGTATTTTTTAAGTTTTTTGTACCAGTTTAAAACTTCTTGAGAACTTCGCCATTGGAGGTATTTGGTTGATTTTCTTAAGACTGTGTTGATTCTGTCAATTATACATTTGCTAATTTGACCTATGTCTGAATAGCTAGGATTTATTAATCTTGTTTTGGGATTGCTAGCGAAATCCTTTTTGTGGTCTTTTAGTGTTATATAGCATTGTTGTTTAGGTAAGTAGTTTACTAATTTCTTTTCAAGTTTAAGATTTGTTACTATCTCTTTGGTTTCTTTGTTTATCTAATTCGTAATTGTTTTGTCACTTTTTTTGTATGATTTTCGAATCGATTTTAGTAATAGGCTGTCGTATTCTAATTTAGGAACCTTGTAGTAGTTGTTTGTCTTGTCGGCTGGTACTATTAGGCTTTTGGTCTTGCCTATTTGTCTTAAGTCTTTTTTAAGCTCTTGTTGGAAATTGTCTTTATATTTTCTAAATTTAACTTGATTAATTAGATCGAACATTTCATTTTCAAAATTCTTGAGTTCTTCAGGTTGCTTTGGTGTAAATTTTGATTTGAAACCATATGTTTCTTTGTTTTCTATCATGTCTGTGCTATCTTCATCATTGGTGCAGAAGTATATTTTAATTTATATATAAATAGAAAATAAGGTGATTATTTAAACTAAATGACTTTCTACCGAGCCCACTTAAAGGACTTTAAATGACTTATTAGAAAAAATCGATTTTAAATATTCTGGTACATGCGTTTCATAAAGACAAAAAAGATTGTCTTTAATCTTCAAAAATTGAATAGTTTCTGAAACAAACTAATTAATACAATAAGATACAAAATATCGTGTTGACAGAAACTTTTCTAGACCAATTAGTAAGATGCATGATTGCTAACAAAATGGGGTAGAACGTGTATGGAATATGCTCACTTTATTGTTAAAAATAGTGATCAGGGTTGTTATATTACCCGAAAACATGGAATTTGACATTTTTGACAAAAAATACCTGGAAACACGTAAATTTTGAACAAAAATCCTAAAAAACCTGGAAATTTAAATAATTTTTACATGTAAAGTAATGAATGTTAGACTAGATACAAAAAATCTATCATATACAACAATTTTTTTTGTATCAATTAGAGTTTTATTTGTTATAAAACACATTTAAAGTAGCATTATAGTATTTTTCAATATTTTTATCCTCTTTTTGACAGTTTTTTATTTTTAATTTAATTTATACTAAAAAAGGACAATAAACTTGTATTTTCAAAAAACTGGATGAAGTTTGGAAAATTTAATTTTCTTTTCAAAAATAATTTGGTAATCCAAATAATTTATTTTAATGCTGGGTTTATCAAAATCATTTTCATAATCGAAAGTTAAAATATGTTTATCCCCACTCATTACAAAATCCAGAATATCTAGTCTAAGTTTCGAATTTCTCGTGAAATGTATCTTAGTACCCCCTTTGCAGCTTACTGCCCCTTGAAATGCTAAGATAGCCCACTTTGGGAAATCCTGGTTTAAGGCATGTAGACTTTTAATAATACCTATTATAAAAGAGTGACAACCTTGTATGAAGTTTAATATTACATTTTGTAGAAGAAAGCTTTTCTCGCTACAAAAATTATTTTTTAAACAATAAAATTTTTGTCAGTACATTTAAAAAACTAAGTAAACAAAATTTAGAGTGATTTTAAGTAGAACGTATGATTTATAACTTCAAAATTACTCTTTATAACTATATAATTATATTTTTAACTAGTATAATTATTAAAACTAATCAAGTTGGTTACCACTTATTACAGAAAAGTCATTTTTTGAAATACTGGAGTATATTATGTTTTGCAAGATAATATATATGAAAAAGCCTTTGGTATTTTAAAAATAATTAAAGCTAAACTTTAGATTTTGCCTTACGTGAAAAAGTATCTTAATTTTAAGTACTTTTTAGTCTGATAGTTTAAAATAGTATGAAATGTTTTCAGATAATCGAATATTTTACTTAAATACTTCTTACGGCAAGAAAAAAAAGTTCAAACTGTATCAAATAATTCTTCACAGGTGAATATGGGTACAAGGAACTTCCTTGGTTTTTTCTAAATCCATCTTACTGGATGAAAAATAAGCAAGAAACACATGATGTTGAACTTGGTACTTTTCCACAGGGATCAACGACCAATTTTGAAGCTGTACCTGATTTTATGAAAAATAAATGTGCAATTAAGTAAGTTGTATGTTTGTTTTCAAAGTATGTCCTTATTCGTATTTTTAATTTAAGTTTTTATCAAAAAAAAATACTGCTTGCTGGTTTTAAATTTGAATTGGTCGATAGCTGTAAGTTTTCTACACTTTATCATTGAAAAAAATGCGTAAATTATATTATTATGTAAACTTTAAAAAATAAATAACTACTTTATATCTAGTTAATTTATAAATTTCTAAATTATCATAGTATTTTAATAGTTATTTTAACTAATAGTAGTGACTTAAATATATAATACTATAATATAATCTATATTTAGCTAAATTTAAATTGATGTTAACAATAAAACCAAGTTTTTGTGCACTTAAGTTTACTGTGTGCCGTTTTAAAAAGCACTAATCTAAATGACTAAATATTTAAAAATAGGTTTTGCAATTTGAGTAAAAACTACTCTCCTATGTTTAACTTAATTCGCAAGCAACCAGAAGTACAAGCTGTAAATAATTTTTCACTGGATGTTTACGAAGATCAAATAACAGCATTGTTAGGTCATAATGGAGCTGGTAAAACCACAATTTTTAACATGCTTAGCGGTTTGTTTTATTATCATGCAGTTGTAATATTGGGGTAATACCAGGTTTTTACACTACGTTTTTGTTTACATAAAATCTTTTTCTATTTTCTATATATTGAATTGCGTTTATTATTTAGGTTTTTGTCGTCCAAGCACGGGTTTTATTAACGTTTATGGGTACAACATACTTCATACTTGGAATATTGAGAAAGTTCGTACGATGATTGGAGTTTGTCCTCAGTACAACCTACAGTTTGATAGCTTTACTGTAATGGAGAACTTGCTATTTTTCGCCGACATCAAGCTAATTGATCGTGTTAAAGCTAAATTGGAAGTAAGATTTATATGCTTTGATGTTTACACCTTTTAAAAGGAAATAGAAAAATTACTAGTAATGAGTTTTTATTTTAATTTAAACTCTTATATATCAAGCTATATATTAGCATCAGGTTAAGTTTAATGATTTAGTAAATGTATATTTAAAATATCTAGATGTCAGGTTTTCATGGTTCGTCATTTTTTAACCTGTCGTCACTACTGACTGGTGATACTTTTGCACGGGTTTCAAATTTAAGCTTTCAAACCTAGTTTTTTACTGTAAGATAAAATTTTACAGCTAGTTTTTAATTACAAATGTTTGTAGTCAATGTATATTGCACATCAATATATAATTTTATATGCTTTTTTTGATGTGCGTTAACCTTTCATAGACTTTTTAAAGTTCTTAATATTCTATGAGCAACGAAATTTCTTGAGTAATTTGTACAAAATTGACTCTGCTTGTTTAGATCTGTAAGGTTAAAAACTTTTAAATGTTATACATTATCTCTCTAAGGCCATAGGAGGGGGGAGGGTAAGCCATGTTTTTTACAAGTTGATCTAATTTTAAAGAGTTTTTATCTAAGCTTCAAGATGCTTTATATGGTTTAAAAAATTTGAATTATTTTTTGAGATATGTCCAGTCATAGTCGGGGCGCATAATAGGTTCCCTATGGGAAGGTAAAACTAAAACAGCGAAAAAAGACTATTTTATTTAAAATCTATCTCCTCTTACATATTTCAAGCAATCTTCTTCAAACTTTCACAGGCTAATCTTTCTTTATACAATAACAAAAAAAAACGTTACTTTGGACTTTTAACCAAATGGGTATTTTGATGATGTTTATGTTTTTATGTCTTAACTACGTGGTCTCCAGTAACTTACTAACTGACAGCTTTAGCTACAAGTAGCTACAATTATAAGTTACAAAACTATTTCCTAAGTTATGAATAAAACACACTTTGAACAAATGCAATTTACTTTATTTTCAATAAAAATTCTTAGTTCTGAAGAAAGAAACTATTAATTCACGACACAAATAAAATTTATAAAAAGTATCAACAATCGTAAAGTTATATAAATACTAACATCAACTCCGCAATGTAGACGTTTTCTTTAATCTCGAAACTAGAAGTAAAACGTTGAACTTAATCGAAACTTGATCGTACCGCAGAATAACTTTGCAACTAACTTTAACGCGTATTTGAAAGACAAACGCCGATATATACGCGTCGAAATGAAATTAACTCCTTAAAATAATAAAAATGTTTGTTTTTAATACTGGAAGCACGTCACGAAATCTGCGTAAAACAGTTTACAACATCCGCTTTAAAATACGAAAATGAGATATTAATATCATTACAGACTTAAAAAATTAAAAAAAAATTCTTCTAATTTTTTAATTTATTAAAATTCATAAGTAACGTTTTTTTCTTTTAATATAAGGAACAATTCATGAAAATTTGAAGAAGATTGCTTGAAAAATGAAGAAGGATATAGATTTTTAGTGAACTTTAAAATTTCCTAGAAAATTGACCCCGAAAAGTTTGCGTTCCATACGTTTGTATCAAAAACTTTTACAAAAATAAAATATCTCAAAAGTTAAATGATATATTTCAATTCTTTAAAAACTGCCTTGTAGTTGGTACTTTAAGCTTTCATATAAAACCAAAGTTAATTTTTGTAAAAAAAGTGTTGGACCCATCCCCTATGGCCTTAATTTATTAATATACGATGTTTCTGTTTAAAGCTTTTCACGCGATTACATGAAGTTTTAAACAGCTAAAGTCAATTTAATAAGTTAAGTTTTTTGAGTACATAATTTTTATCTTTTAAAGTTCAACGAAATTTCGCTTTGGTCTGTTGTCATTGATAAGTATGAAATAAAAATAAGTTTTGTTTTATTACAGACTACAAGAAGTTATTACTAATGAAAAAGGTTCAGACCCTGAAATAGCATTATTTTTATGTAAAAACAAAAACTTAAAATCTAAATTAAAATATATATTTTTATTTCAAAGTTTTAGATTATACCTTTGTAGTTTTATTACTTATGTTTTCTGCCCGACAAGATTTTTTAACGTTCTTTTTGAAACAAAAAGTTATTTATTTTCAATTTTTATTTTCATTTTGTTTCAAAACTCAGTTTTTTTTACATTTCTTAAAGTTTTTCTACATTGTTTGATTAAAAAGGCACATTATTATTTAAATTTGGTGTTTTCATTTACACAGCATTAATGAGTTTAAATAAATTTTATGTAATTTACAACATACAGATAATTATAAAATATACAAACGTTTAGAGATTCTTAATTTAAAAAATACAAATATGAAAGTTCAAAAAAATATATTTTTCATTAGATTGACGAATTAACAAAATTAGTTGGGCTCGAAGAACAATTGAACACGGTCGCAGAAAAACTTTCTGGTGGACAGAAAAGAAAATTGTCTGTTATAATAGCACTGATCGGAGATCCTAAAGTTTTTTTTTGTATACAACTGTATTATTTATCAGTAATTAAAAAAGGTCTTAGTATATGTTTCAATTCTAAAAAGCCTAATTTTGTGTGTACTCATTTAAACGTTGTATTATACAACCCTTTACCAATAAGTCACTTTTTGTAATTAATATCGAATTCGACAATGCATGTTTTGCAGCTACACAGAAAAATGATAATCATGAACAAAACAAAACATGAATAAAACTATAATCATGTCAATATATAATTTAATCGTTGGCATGATCAAATCTTATGTTAACTTGAGCTTTTCACACGGCATAAGAAAGTCCCGTGTTTAGACTTTCGCCGATAATTTCTCTAATCTATCTTGCATGCATTTTAATATAGATATAACACATAAATTAGAAAAAAAAATTAACTTTTAAAAAATAATTACTTTCAGTAGGCAAACACCTTATTTTGTAAATATTTGTGGAAGTTGCTGTTAAGCTTTAATAAATAAAAATAACATTGCGGTTTGAGTTGATTCTGCTCGCACTCTTGCTTTTACAAGTAGTAAATTTATTAGTCAATGAGGAGCACTTTAAGGGTTTCACTTTTTTTAAATATATTGTTTATTTAACACGAAACTGAAAAAGAGCTGGTTAGATTGAAAAAGAGTAATACAATTAATTTTAATAGTTTTAAAATTAATTAATATATGATAAAAAAATAAAACAAAAATAAGTTAAGTATAACTACCAGTATATTCGTCCAAACAAATTTTTATACACTACTGCAACACTGAAACCAAATTCAAACAGAGTTTAGAATTTACCAGCTTAGAAACTCACGTTTTCAAAAAGTTTGTGTCTGTTTTATATAGAAATAAGAGAGTATTTATCCTTTTTTACATACAGACTTATTTTTACAATAACTTGTTTTCGTTTACGAGCTTATAAGATGTTTACTTATTTAGACAAATTCTTTTTTTACATCCTTTTTAATTAGATTAAACTACAAATTTTGAGTTTGAGGGCAGCATTTGGCCTGCAGCCCACGATTTGCCGACTTCTGACTTAAACCAAGCAACTTGCGCTTTCAAGCCCTTAAATATTTATCTCTATTGAGTTAAACTGTCGATATTGTTGACTAAAAGGTGGGTGTAAGTATTAAGTCATTTAAAGCTTACACTATATTTAACTCTTAAACTAAACTATTAAAAAAATATTTTAGGTTGTGATTTTAGATGAACCCACTGCTGGTATGGATCCAACCTCACGCAGAAAGTTGTGGAGCTTATTAAAGACAAAAGCAAAAGGAAGAGTTGTACTGCTAAGTACACATTTCATGGATGAAGCTGATATTTTAGCAGGTTCTGTTGATAAGCAATTACATAACAATGATTGATTAAGATCTTGGTGCAAGTTTAATTATATTCTTCCATCAGCTCAATAAAATAATAACTAGAGTGTTTGGTTATTTGTAGCACATCTGAATAGAAATTTAGTCTGTATTTAAAAAAATAACATGCGATCGTTTTTTTTGAATCTTAGTTCTCTATATCTCAGGGTCTCATAAAAAAAGCTGAATTTCCTATAACTTTGTAAAGTTTTCCAGTAAAAGTTTCATCTGCTCTTTCATGTTGAATAGTCTTTGTTTTTTATATTATTTTTTTACATTATATTTTTTCTGCAAAATTTTGCCCATAAAAGAAGCAAGGTCATTGCTCAGGGATAAGCTACTCTGCTACGACTTTAATTTTAAACTAAAAGCATGATACAAATTTCATTCTTAATTTCTTTTATTATTTTTTAAATATCGTAATGCATAAAACATTGTAATCGAATAGTTTAGTTCTGAAAGGTTTGTTAGGGCATAAAAATTTGTATTATAGTATGTAAACGAATAACAAAAAGTGAAATAAACTTTTATATAATTTTTATAAAAACGCATCATAATGAAAATATTTTGAACTAAGTTTTAAAACTAAATAATTAAAAAAGTAGAAATGAGAGAAGCCATAAACAAAGTTTTCATTGTTTTTTAACTACAATACCCACTTAGATATCATCTGCAATGTGTTTAATAACGTATTTTTCTTTGTATGGGTTTTTATTTATGTACAATGCATAGTACTTAAGCTAAAAGATCAAGCCGTCTTATGCATGTAAATATCACTTAATTTTATTTTATAATGAATACTAAATAAAAGATTCTATAAGTTCGTAAAGTTTATAGATTATTAAATAAAGTACCAAACCTGAGATAAGATTAAACTGTTATGTAAAATTTCTTAGTTTTTAATTTTTTTTGTGATTTATTTCATTCATTGAAGTTGTTAAACTTTTACAGACAGAAAAGCAATTATCAGTAAAGGTAATTTAATTTGTGTTGGTTCCTCTTTGTTTCTCAAAAACAAGTTTGGAATTGGATACCATCTTGGGTAAGAACTCTGTACAATACTAACTAAGTGTTTCACAAGAAAAAATGTAATTGTTTTCAAACAGAATAGTGTGTGAAAATCTAGAAAAACGAGAAGAAGTCAAATCAGTTATTGAAAAGTTTCTAAAAATTGATGTAGAAACTGTGAGAGAAACTCTTTCTGAAATAGAATTTGTTCTTCCTTTAGACAAAGTGGATTCATTTGCAGGTTAAATTAGTAACATTTGAAGTTTAAAATTTAAAGTATATATAAAGTGTTTTTAAAAGCTAACAGTATGGTAAAGTTTGTTTGATCATTATGTTTCTCTATATATTGGTATTTTAAAGTTTAACGAAGTCCTTTAAAGTAATGTTGTTACTCGTTAAAATAATAAACGCTTTTTTGGCTAAAGTTGATCATAACGTAAGTAGATTTGCTTTTACGACGAACTTTACCAGGCTGGATCTTTCAAGACTTAAAACCCTAATACTTGCATGAAAATAAATATAGTGCATTTGTTTACAAATAACGGTTTATAATGATTTTTTGTTATTCGTCTAAATTAAAAATTTGATTTTTTTTGTATTTTTTATAAAACTTAGTTCTGTCTTGTAGAACATAGTTTATTTACAGATGTTTTTAGTGAAATTGAATCAAATCAACTGAAACTTGAAATAAAATCATTTAACATTTCGATGACGAGTTTAGAAGAAGTATTTCTGAAAATCGGACGTCAAGAAATGGAAGAAGATGATTTTCTAAAAGATTTAGAGAGAGGTTAAAAGTAAAAAAGGCAAATTTAACGTCTTTAAAAAGCATATTTTTATATCACTACTTGCATACTTTCGTAAATAAAAACTGATTTATATTTTTGTTTAAAAAACTGACCTTTTTTGTCAGGTAATTTAAGAGTTAATTTATTCTATTTTATTGCTAGCCGTACTACCCAAGAGCAGTAAAAGTTTTATAGATTTTAGGTTAAATACTTAATAAATAGTTATGTATTAAGATTAGCTTACGTTTTTTAGGTAGAGAATTAAAAATATTTGTATATTGTAATAAGAAAACTACAAAACTTTCAAATTTCAGCGAACTATCTTTGAAAAAAAATTTGTCTTTAAAAACGTAAAATCTGATGAGTATATGTAAAAATATTTTGGACTAATTTTAGTTGTTTTTTAGTTCAATTTGAATAATCATTGTTTTAATCAATCTCTGTATACATATTTTTGTCCAAAATTTTCGGTGAGTTTATTTTGTGTGATCATTGCTTCAATGCATGAACCCTTCAGTCAAGAAACAAACTCTGTTATAAGTTGTTTTATGGAACTTATTTTTTTCTTAACTTACTTTTATTTATTTCGTTAAGTTATGTTTAAAATAGTGTAGAAATTATAATTGTTTTTAAATATGTATCTTTATTTAATATTTTTAAAAACTAGCTTTTATATTATTGAGTTTGACAGAAAAGCTAGACTATGAAATTAAAGAGTATAAACCATTTTATCTTACCCACAGAAAAAGCTTTTTTCTCCGTTACGTACAACAATGAAACTGTTAACTCGAAAGAAGACACTCTGCAGAAGGTTTTGTGTTTTTAAAATAACTTCAAGTGTTGTATTTATAATTTAAATTAAAAAATGTTTACTGTCAGTAAAAAAAAATATATAAAAAACAAAAGAACTGATATTATATTAAAATAAACTACTTGACAAAAATACGAAAAAGTTTTAACTGTTTTTTTTGAATTTTTTTTTTAGTAATAAGTACATTTTAGTCATTAAGCTTGATTTAGCTTTGAAAGTAGTTATGAATGACATAAAATTAACAGACTCATCTAAAGCTTTTTTAAAAGGTGTTATGTCAAATGTTTAAATAAAGTAGGTATTTTAATTTTTTTATCCTTGTATAGTAACGTTTATTTTGTAAACTTTACTAAAAAAGAAGAAAAACTTTATAGAAACAAGTTTGTAGTAAAACTGTTTTTAAGTCAGCCTAACCGTTTACTAACAAGCAAATTAACAACACATTTTAAAATATATATTAGTATACATGAACTCATTAACTTTCGAATATAAACGCAAAGAAAATGACTAGATAATCTAGTAATATAAAACTTACCTATTCATGTATCAAATTAATACAGCATACTATAATGGGGACTCGTAATAAGGAACTAGATAGAAATGGTTTATTGAGGTGTATGCTTATTAAACAACTTCGTATCATTTGGAGGACTCCCGGCTACATATTTTTTGCACTTTTGTTTTCTATAGGATGTGTTGGTTAGTTATCGACTGATACTTTTTATTGTTTGCTTTATTTACCAGCAACTATATTTAAAAAATAATAAGGGAAGCAACTCTTGTAGAGCTACTTACAGAACTTTTTTGTTATTGGTGTCAGTTTAGTTCACCAGCATTTGGATTTGTCTTTATTTGGTTACACTGTAAAAAATGTGTAAGAACTGTTTGCCAACAAAACGGAAATGTACACTCTGCGTTTGCAGAAAAAAAGTTTTTTATAAATGTAAATATATGTTTAACTAAAAATTAGTTTGTCATTTATGGTGTATGAATAACATACTTTTATTTTATCTTTATATTGGTCTTAAACATGTTTTTGATTATTTTACTTAGGTCTCTTTCATAACTAGATATGACAACTTTATTATCAAGAATTTTAATACAGCTCACAGCAAATTATGTCGTGTGATTTAACTTTAGTAAAAAAATAATCAAAGTATAAATTTAAAATTATATGTACTTAAGTAGTTCATATTGCTAACTGCAAGGTAGATATTTAAATAAAAAAATGCAAAGCTAGCAAAACTAGATTTAACAAGCTATATAGATAGCAATTTTTTATCAAAAAACTTCAATTAAAAAGTTTGACTAATTAAATCTCATTTATAAAATAAAATTAGTCTGAGTCGACCTATACCATCATGAACCTTTCTTATTTGTAAGTAGCTTGGAAGTGGCAACTTTTACTAATGTACTTTTTTCCTCAAGAATGTGCCTTTCCACTTCCTTTTGTTGAACAAATTTCAGTGAAGATGCCTATTGGCTTATTGTATAAATTTTCAAGAGTTAAAACGATCCCATAAAATAGTTTCTACGTTTGACTAGTCTTAAGTAATACTACATCCCTTTTAATAAAGTTTTCACTTAAGTTTACAGTTAATTTGAAATTAAAACTTTCTAACGTTTTGCTTGTTTCAGTATTTAATGCTGTGCTTTATGATATTGGATTTGTATTACTATTTTTATAATAGTTGGAGCCATTGCCATACTACCTAAGGGAGAGTTCGACGATTCTCCACAAGTTATACCTTTATCATTTTTACAACAACATCAAGAGGTTCCAATAGTTTTCGTTGAAAAAGGAGGTTAATTTTAAGTTTAGTTAACTTTTCAAACTCTTTTTTTAATCCGTTTTACTTAATTTTGAAAGCTTTGTAATTCAATAACATTTTTCATTACTTCTTTAAGACTGATTAAAAAAATTTAATTGATGACAATTTTTATGAGTTTAATGAGCTCAATTTTTTTCTATTCAAGAGATTTATTAGAGAAATGGTGTAAATAAGAGTTTACAATTTTGAAAAGCAGAGAGATCTTAATTGTTTATTGTTTTTAATATTAAAAAGCTAGTTTATTATAAAAAAAGTTTAATTATGTCTTTAATTTTTAACTATAAACTTAAAACAATTCGAAGTTTTATACTCTCTTTAATTAAACCTATAAATTACACATAAGTAATTCCTTTAAGGGCATAGGAAAGTCCTTTTTTTTTTTCTTATACAAAAATTAATTTCGGCTACTATTTGAAAGCTTAGAGTATATACTATAAGATAATTTTTGAAGAATAAAAAATCAATTAACTTATGAAATATAACCAGTTGTGTAAAAGAAACCCGATACAACCGTATGAAATCAAAAATTTCAAGGCCAATTTCTCGGAATTTTAAGAATTCACTAAAAATCTATCTTCTTGTATATTTTTTAAGCAATCTGCTTCAAACTTTCAGGAAATGTTCTAAACAACTTGTAGGAAGCGGATTATTAAAAAATAAAAATTAAAAAACAGTCGATATAAAAACTTTACTAAAATTAAAAACTCTGTTTCCTACAAGTTGTTCAAAACTTATTAAAGATCACTCTGAGAAAGTTTTAAAACAATTTCTCAAAAACTGAAGAAAAAGAATTTTTAGTGAAATAGTCTAATTTCGCCTTTTTAGTTTGCGCCTCCCACATAGACCCTTTTGAACTCTCTCACTTTGACCGCTTATATCTCAAAAGTTAGTTTAACAATTGATACAAAGTAACTGGTAGTGTAATTAATTATGTAAAAAAATGACTAAATTTTAAGAAAAGTGTTTTACTCCTTTAAGCCCTTAATGTATTATATATTACGATACCCTGTTTGTTTCAAAAAACTAAAAATTTTAGAACGTCTGCCAGTACTTCCGTCTGTACAACTACGACACGTTAATCTAACAAATAGTTCTGGGGAGGCTTTAAATAAATTTGCTGAAGAAAACTATTCAGTAGTAGAAGTTTACAATTTTAAAAAGGAGGATGTTAGTATAAGTCGTGTACGACTATTCTGAATTCGTTTTTATTGAGATATGAAAGCATAATATTTTTTGTTAAGTAGTTAATGGTATTCTCTGTTATGTATTGCAGTTAAATACAAAAAGTATTTATGTTTATTATAAGTTCAAATATATTTTTTTAATTAGACAGATTACGTGACTTTTTTAAAGCTTTTGATTAGTATTAAATTTTGAATGAATATTATCGATTTTAAAGATACACTGTTTAAATAAAAGTATATTTTAAGTTATTTATGTTTTGTATTATTAATTAAGAAGAAATCTTATTTTTTTTCTATTTCAGTTGTAGTACAAAATTTAAAATAATTATCTATCGTGTCTTTTTATTTGTAAGGATATTAATTTATTTATAGGATTAAGTTTTGAACGAAGAGTCAGTTTTACACTACTCGTCGTATCACATATAAGTTATATATAATTTTTTAAATACATTAAGTTTTATCTTTTACAGTTGCTTCACTGGCAATACGAAAAAAGGTTCTCAGTTAACCAAAAAAATGTACATAAACGATTTATATTTAAGTTTACAAGCATTGTAAAGTCACGATTTAATGAATTGTATAACATATGCTTTTATAATTAACAAAAACTAAGTTGTTAAATTAAAAAAAATCTTGTTTTGTATTTCATCAAGCTAAAGTTTAATATTTCAATACTAGTACATACAACATTTTTTTAATAAATTTTGTACATAACGTTTCATTTTTTGTTCTTAATAATACACGATCAATTAAAGTGCAAAATTTGCAACAAAAACTAAAACGACTGTTGCTGATAAGATAGTAGTTTACCTTTTAAAAACAGGCAACTAAATGTTTTGTTCATTGTTACAGACTGAATACAATATTATATACAATTATCAAAACGTTCATATAGTCCCAGTGATGATTAATCTAATGAGCAGATTGTCAACTGAAGCCAATATGTCTCCGTTGAAAATAAACGTTAGTCGTCAATACTGGCCCCAAAATAGTGAGTAAATTTTTATTTATCATATTAATTTTAAGTTTTCACCAGTATTTATTACGCCATAAATAATGAACTTTACCACTCGACCATCAACAACAGTATTCGAAACAACCTACAACCGGTTCCGTCCTTATTAGGTGTCATCAGGCAGGCATAGTCGCGAGAAACCGCTGTTGAGATCTAAACCAAGTGGGGTTAATTACATACTCACTGAAGCGACCGTTTGTGAGTAAAGTCCGAAAAGTTGACGCAGCTAAATCGTTCACAGTCCAACATCTCAGACATCGTCAGCATAATGTGAGATTTTAGTCTATGCTCGTTTGATCAGTTTCAACCACTATTTCTTACGGCCATCATTAACAATATTGGGTGCTGTAAATTTTTCTGACTTTACCCACAAACGGTCGCTTCAGTGCATATAGAATTAGTCCCGCTTGGTATAGATATCAACAGCGGTTGCTCGCGACTATGCCTGCCTGATGAGTCCTGATAAGAACAAAACCGGTCGTAGGTTGTCTCGGATACTGTTGTTGATGGTCGTGTGGTAAAGTGCATTGTTTATTATTAACTTAAAGTTAAATAGTCTTGGTTTGTTAATATATAATCAATAGTTCGAAGACTCATAAAAAAAAGTATGACGTTACTGTGTTTCTTGTTTCTGTGTATTTTAAACAGTCATTGCTTTTGGTGGATATACTTAGTTTTGAGAAAAAAAATAGACCACCAACATTATGAAGTTTATAATCGCTAAGCAAACGAACTGTCAATAACTCAAACAATCAAAAATTAATTTATTGTATATTCATGTATTACTAAATACAAAAATAAGAAAATATCCGTTGTCATTTAAGTATAACATTTTATTTCTCAAACTTTTCGACAACATTGTTTTTATTTTTAAAGAAAATTTCAGTTCATTTTATGTATTTGAGAAAATGTTTGATAAATGATCAAGCTAACTAAATTAAAAGAAAGCTTTCAGTATAAAATTAAAAACTTGCAGACTTATCACCATATCAAAATAGTGTTGATTTCTTTTTTCTTTGTAAATTTATGGTTGTAGTTATTACTATATAATTATAGCAATCGAAAGAAGTTTTGATGGACAGTTTTTTGGTGGTGCATTGCTTGTTTGTTTATCTCTTGTAATTGGATCAGCAAACTGTATACAACATCCTGTACATGAACGAGAGGTTAGATAATGTTTTATATTTATAAAATGTTTTATATTTATAAAATGTTTTATATTTATAAAATGTTTTAAGTTTATTGTATAAGTTTTCAATGATCTTTTCTTTGTTTTTAATACATTTAGCAAATTCTAGAAAAGGAAATCTTAGAAATTTAGGTCAAGTTTTGAGACACTTTGCTTTTTATACCAATCGTAATAAAAAACATATATGAGCCCATATGTAGTATAACTTACTTTTTTAGTTATCAACAGTGTTTTTCAAACTTTAATCTTTTTAGTTAGGTTTTATATATAGTCAGATTTATTGTCCGACTTATTTTGAGGTGATATGTATTGAACATGACATTAAAAGTACTTCTTTAATTGTTTTTCAATAGTTTGGTTTTGGTACTGGTTTTAACTAAAAAATTTAAACATAAGCCACTCATTTATAAAAAAAGTTAATTAATTAGTTTCGTTTAGCGCATCCTCAGAATAATTTTGCTAAAAACTATTAATATTATAGTGTAATTTGAGTTATATACAATGAACTTGAAAAGTCTAGCTAAAAATAGTTACGTCATAAAGTATAAAAGTCTGTTTAAAAAGTTTAAATTAGAATTGAGTTTTACTAAGCTAATTTGAAGTGATTTATAAGAAAAATTGCTAAAACAAAAGCATTTAAAAAAGTAGATTTTTTTTATATCTGAAACTAAACTAAATAAAAAGTACATTACAAAATACGACAAAAAGAAACAATAATACTACCAAAAACACGCTATTTATAAAGTTTTAAATTGTAAAAATCTCTTTGTTTGCAAATTTTTGGCTCGCGAGTTCTAATAAACAAAGATTCTAGAACTTAGAGATGGTAGGTGTTTCTAGCTCGGGATAGAATTTCGAACCTACTATCCAGGTAGTTCTCGGCACAAACAGGGTTGTTGAGGAGGTGCTGATCAATAGATGAAGTTCACCTTTAGGCTTCACGTCGTCATTAAAAATAAACCTTTTTAGCTTTTTTGTGACATGCTGCTCTCGCCTGACGTGGAAACGTTGAGATGTTCGTCCTACGTAGTCATTTCCGCAATGACATTTAAATATGTATACTACATAACTCAAATCATGGGTAGGTCTGGCATCTTTCACAATTCCGTTAAGCGGGCGGTTGGTGTTGTACACAACCCGTAGCGAAACGCTATTAAAGGGGGATTTTATAGCTAATGAAGCTTGCTTAGCCAGTCTTATTGAGTTTTCACCCATATAAGGAAGGCGGAGGTAGACTGGGCAAGGATGTGGCCCGAAAGAGGGTAAGCGGTTCATTTTGGACTGAATTGCCTTACTTGTCTTCTTGATGACTGTTTCGGGGTAACCTAATGAGAGAAAAAAAAAGTTGTCAAATTCTAGATCCAAACAGTCGGCCGTGCAAATTTTAATAGCTCTGTTGGTTATGCATTGTATGATCTTCAATTTTTGTTTGGTGGAACAAAACGAATTCAAGGAAATGTAGTGTGGACTAAAATTTTCTTCTCTTTACACAGAAGTAGAAAAGGTGTTGTTGCTGTTTCTAGTAATGTTAATGTCTAAGAAGTGAACTTTACCGGTAACTTCTTCTTGAACGGTAAAAACTATGCATTTGTGCATTTTATTTAGCAGAGTAAAAAAGTTATTGACATTGTTTTTTGTAGTAAAAATAGCAAAAACATCATCTACATACCTATAATACACAATTGGCTTACTGTTATCTAATGAAAGAAGACTATTTTCACAGTAACCGACAAAAATGTTAGCAAGAATAGGGCCTAAAGGGCTTCCCATCGCTACGCCGTAAATTTGACGAAGCATGAGATTATT
The DNA here is from genome assembly GCF_965202585.1 of Thalia democratica. Classification (NCBI taxonomy): domain Eukaryota; kingdom Metazoa; phylum Chordata; class Thaliacea; order Salpida; family Salpidae; genus Thalia; species Thalia democratica. The sequence continues at coordinate 43,213,886 of NC_139166.1, read as the reverse complement.
AAAACTAAATTGTACATTCTTCGTGGCCATACATAACATATCATTGCAAACAGATCTTGGGAAAGGAGGCGGAAGTAAGTCAGAATTGTACAACTAATCTAAACAAATATTTAACACTTCATCAAGTGGAACGTTTGTAAACAAACTTTTAATGTCAAACGAGACCATAAAGTTGTTTAGTTGGGAAAGATTTAATTTTATAAGTTTATACAACTCAATTCTAATTTAACTTTTTAAACAGACTTTTATACTTTATGACGTAACTATTTTTAGCTAGACTTTTTAAATTCATTGTATATAACTAAAATTACACTATAATATTAATAGTTTTTAGCAAAGTTATTCTGAGGATGCGCTAAACGAAACTAAATAAACTTTTTTTGAAAATGAGTGACATATGTTTAAACTTTTTAATTGTTTTTCAATTTTGATTTTAAAACGATATCTTCAAATACTATTCTTTGAAAGATTGTTTTAGTTATGTTTTATTTAGTTATGATTAATTTTGATATTTAGTTAGGCTTAAAAATTTGATGAATATGTAAAATATTTTGTTCAGTACTTATGTTTAAATAATAGTTTATTTTATTTTACTTATGAAATTTGTTATCGTTATAGGAAATATAAGTAAATTTTTATCAATATAGGAAACATCAGTAAAATTTTTATCAATATAAGTAAATTTGAATCAAACAAGTAATTGTTGACCAAAGTAAAGCAACTTGTTTATTAGTTCGAATTCTGAATTAAAATTTAACGTTTAAATGACGGTTAAAAAAAATCTATAAGATAGTTTTATTTAAGATATATTTAGTAGAGCTGAATACAGAAAACAAAATACTTATTTTATATATTTAAATGTTTTACTCTCTTCTGTAAAGCTTACAATTGTATATTGTATCTAAAATTCTTTCAAATATCCGTTGATACTTTTTTTTAATAGTAAGTTTAAGAAAAATAAATGTATCTATATGTTTAAATATTTATATGATATGTACTAACTAATAACTTCAAATAATTTTCATGCATTAACTTACTTAAAAAATAGAAGATATTGAGTTTTTATTTGTTGTTAAAGTGTAAGTATGAATCACAACTTAAAATCAACATGTTGTTTTACAGAAAAAAATTCGCAATCAGTTGAGAATTTCTGGAATGTCTTTTATATCCTACTGGTACTCTTTTCTATTGATAGATCTCATTATTTACATAATTGTCGCTGTTGCTCTTATTTTTGGAATTTTCTATTACGATTGTAGAGGCTTTGAAGTTCTTAATTCCAAAATTGCTTTAGTTTGTTTAATAATTTGAATATCACAATTACTTTTTTATAAAAATAAGTTCTAATGATATTTTTTTCAATAACTTACTGATTTATTTACTGAGCATAATAAGAAGCTTATTATATTTATGTATAATATCAACAAAAAATTAAGTAATGGGAAAATTATTCATAGAAGATTTTCATAAAGTTATATTTAAATTATATTGTTATTTAATACGTAAAGCATGAAATGAGTATAAATAATGTGTTTTAACAGATAGCTATAACTGTAGGATATGGACCTTGCATAGTTCAATCAACTTATGTGTTAAGTATTTTGTATCAAAAACAACAAACTGCGTCTGCTACTGGAGTCATGCTTGTTGAAATAGTTTGTTTACTTTAAAAGTAACATGTACTAATTATATAAATTTTATTTGTAGAATAAAAAATAGATTGTTAAATAAAACAAGCTATTTATAAAGTGAGCTATGGTGAAATTTTGAAATTTTATTAAACATAGCTTGAATAGAATTTCAATACTTTGTGGCGTTTTACTAGAAAAAGAGTTTTTTGTTTGTTTTTTTTTTGCCTACAAAACTATATTTATGTAATTTTTTTTTTTAATATTGAAGTTTTTAAAACTCACAAAAGTCTCAATGTTTTTAATAAATATGCTTAGGAATTTAAGTTTTGTCTGTTTATTATGTTTTGTTTTTTAACTTTGTAAAATTATGAAAAAGTTAATAATAGGAAATAAATCAACTTAAAAATATTAATTCCTGTATAACTAAATCAACTCAAACTAGTTTGTTGCCTAACAAAAATATTTCCGGATTTCTTAAAAAAACCTAAGTAAAAAAAAAATCAAGCTAGACTTAGGGTGCTGCAACCTTGATTATTGCTTACATGAATGCAATAAATAGAGTTAAAGAGCACGGGGAGTGTATCACTTTTTTACGTAAGTAAGCTATCAGTTACATTTTAACATTTGTTAAAATTTGAAATAGAGATTTGAGTGATAAAATTTAAGTTTCATAGGTTCCTTATTGAATGTGCAAACTAAATGGGCATAAGATATTTTTTATTAAATTTATTTCTTCTCTAACTTTTAGCAACCATTTTAATAATTTCTATTTCATATTTTTGTTCAGTTTGAAAAAATCTGTTAGCATAAATTTATAATTTTTAACTAGTTGTTTTTAAAATCTAACAAAAGTCTTAAAACTTTTATCACATACTTATGGATAAAAAAATTACTTATTTTGTTTTGTCTTTAAAAGAAGTAACTAAAACAAAATGCAATCTGCAAAGCCATTTGCAGGGTTGCCACAAAGTCAGGGAAAACAAAAAAGACAAAAGTCAGGAAATTTGATATAAACATGCTCTCTTAAGAAAGTTTATCACCACTAAAACTGAATTTTGCTAATGTTGTTTTCTAAAAAATATTGCTTTCGCATTTCATCTTTTTAAAGGGTCTAATTGAATTTTTGGAATGAATTATGTGGTATTTTTGGTTTAATATTTTAATTAGTGTTACTTGTACAGAAAACTAATACTGTATGTATAGAGTTTTCAAAAGACTAATCATTATTGTTTTTCCTTCCAGATCACTTTTTAATACTTCTGTAAATTTGGTATAGGTGTATGATATTTTAATTATTTCTAAGTCAAAATCAACTTATTTCAAGAATGATTTTTCTGAAAGGGTCATTAAAGATGATGATAAAAAGAATTTTAATGCAAGTGGTGTTCATTAGAGTAGAACTATAAATACGGCAACCTTTGAGTTTAGAGCTATTTTTTTTTACATTTAGCAAACACCACAAAAACAGCCTGTGCAAAATTTTAGACGATTTAAAGAAACTTTCACCTTGAAAAAATCGATTTTCTGAAGACTACCTCAATGCAAACTGTATGGTAAACAAAAAATTAATTTTAGCTGGAATTTTTATTACATGTTGCAATTGTCACAAAAACACATGTTGCACAATTTAAGCCAATTTAAAGAAAGTTTTATGGTGTTACTTCTTGATTTTTTGAAAAAAAAAATGGAAATTCAAGAAAACTTACAAAAAGTGATAAAAACTACATTACAAAAAAGTCAGAAAATTACATAGATTATTAGAACTTACAAATTACAGGAAAAGTCAAGCATTTTTTTCAGCTTTATCTGTGGCAACCCTGTATTGGCTAGTGTTTAAATCTTAAAAATATTCGTAAACTTCTTGCAAATAGTTTGTTAACAAAGATCCCAATGAAACAAGTTCATTGGAACATACAATATTTTGAATATTTTTTTATTTAATTGACGTATGTCATTCTGTAATAAGCAATTAACATATTTCAACGGAGTTGTTAAAAGTTTTAAAGAGAAACTCTTTATTTTTGGACAAGTTTTATAGAAAAATACTAAGTTTTGAAATTGTTTTTATTATTTTAAGACATTAATGTTTAGCTATATAATTACTTTACAGTCTATACTATGTTTTGATGGTTCACTAATCATAGTTATAGTCTTTTAAATGATAGTTGTTTAACACTAATATTTTACAACAGGTTTCAATAGTGCCATTTACAATAGTTTCTACCCTTGGGATGTTTGGATACAAATCTTTAAGTGAAGCTGTATCAATAATATTTGCTGTTGTAAATCCATTTTATACTGGAATTAGTGGCATATACGGAATATTTGCAGTAAGTAAAATTTGTTTTATAAATGTTTCTCCCTACATAGTTTACTATTGATGTGCTCTGATCAACTCGTTTTAGGACTTCGGATTCATGGGTAGTAATGATTGTGTATCGCATACAAAGTTGGTAGTTTTCTAACTTTAAGTGGTTTCGGCGTGAAACTGCTTATATATATATATATATATATGTATGATAAAAAGTTATATCAGTTACGTAGGTAATAAAGTATAATATAAAATATACTTAATTATGGTTTTTTAGTTAGGTGAGTCTAAGTTTTATATCATAATCTTATAGAAAAGCTCCCTTTATATACTAATACGATGTTGCATGGTATTTTATATTTTGCTAATAAAGTAGTCATTTTATAGCTCTTTATTTGATAGTACAAAATTGCAGTTGTACAACGAATACGAAGTGAGAGGAATGGCAAACGAAATTCCTGAGAGAGCTTACTTTGATTTTTCTCATCCAGCAATTCCACTCTCACTAGTACTCGTATACGTTCAAAATTTCTTCTTGTACTATTTGCTTATGTTCGTCGAAGTTAAGTATTCTGGTGGTTCAAGCAAAGATATTGTACCTTGCAGGTGAAATGATTTTTCTTAAACACTTATAATCTGTTTTTATAAGTGTTTTTTTAACAAAACTTTTTCTTCAAGAAATTTTTTGTAACTTTTTTTTTCTAGTTATAATCAGTGCTATTGAAATTTTTATCATTTGAAATGCATGTACAAACCATTTTGTAGGCCAAATGATAAAATACTACTAACTATACAAGTACAAAATAAAATTTTGTTTGGTAATTTTTTTTTTTAAGTGATAAGAAATATGTAGATTAACAAAAAGCTTGTTGTTTTCCAACTCCTTTTTTACCATAGTTTCGACTTTATATTAATTAGAGTTATAACGCTTTTATATAACTTATTTAGACTATAACTGTTCCAATGTATAAAACTTATACTAAAAATATATAACACAAGAAATTTAAAAACTTTATTTAATTTAATATTAAAAATTACGTGATAAAAATATATTAATAACTTTTATCAGAATTTTCGGGTGTAACAACTATATGTAACTTTTAATGTGGTCGTACCAATAATTTGATTTTAATGTTTATAATCTAGTATTGTCACAAAAATTTTAAAATTCAAAGAAAACTTCGGGAAAGCAGTTTAAGAAAAATAAGTGATTCTTTTACCAAGCTTCAAATTGAAACTTCATCTGACTCCGTTGTAGATGATGACGTGGTTGAGGAATCTGCGCATGTCGTTAATCAAGTTAAAATGCTCGATAAGCTTGAGAAAGATAAAATGCCTGTGATCATAGTAGATAAACTGTGGAAAAAGTTCAGAAACGAAAATAAAACATGTTTGAAATCATCGTCATTAGAGGAAAAAGTTAGATTTTGTAATTTAATTTTTTTACATTTTAAATAAAAGTTCACATTAAAAGAAATGCAAAAATGTATGAATAAAACATTTCAAATAGAGAGAGTTAGCTTTGCCAACTCAATTTGTTTACACCTAATAGACTAGGGTTGGCTTTGACTACAACCGACTTTGACTGGATCCGGCCCGCAGAGTGAAAATGACCGGCCCCAAACGTTTTTTAAACTTTAATGGGATCCGGCCCGCGAGCGAAGTGACAGGTCCGCAAAGGGTCAATATTACAAAATTATTATAAAACTTTGTATCATATTTTTACAAAACAAAACTGTAAGAATTTGACTTTAAAAACATGCTAAAAAACTCTTTTATAAGTTAATGTGTACTTATAAGTACACCATTTTGTCCTAATTTTTTGTGTTGTTCTAACCTAGTTGGAATATCTTTTTGTCAAATTACCCAAGACAAAGTACGATTTTAAGTGATATTTTACATACGTATCTTTATCAGTTACCATGTCAACTCTATTTATAGACATTATTTAAACATCTGACATGTCGTAATCTACATCTTAAGTTGTCAGATATGAGAAAGTTTTGTGAATTTGAAAGGTCAAAAAAGTGATAAACTGTATTCATAAAATTAGACTCAGGCCGGATTCGGATCTCGACTTAAAATTAGGATCCAGTCGAATTCGGATCTAAAAAGTCAATATTAGGCTGGCTCCGGATAATAGTTCCTGTAAATCACTAATTCGAAATGCTCCGGCCCGCAAGAGACTAATTTTTTCCGGATCCGGCCCGTTGATTGAAAAACGTTGCCTACCCCTATAATAGACATTAAAGCAGTAATCAGTGCTATGGCCACTGCTTAGTAAATAAAACTGAGAAAGAAAGAAATTCAAAAAACTGAAGTTTAATTATTTAAACTAGGATAATTCAAAATACGACGCTGAACTATATAAATATATTCAAGTATTCTAAACATCAGATAAATTCGAACCATTGAAATAAGAATGCTACAGTTTAAGTATATTTCATTAAGAATTTTAAATACAGTTTACTTTATTGTATTTAAAAAAATATCATTTTATCTTGTTCAAGAATTGATGAAAAACAGATAGCCGTTGAGGGTGTGTCATTTTCAGTGAGTCCAGGACAAGTACTAGGCTTATTAGGACCGAACGGTGCAGGTAAAACAACTACAATAAGCATTATAAATGGTGAGCAATCTTCTGATAGTGGCGATGTTAGTTTTTACCTTTTTTTTATACTTGGATATTTTAATCTAAGTTAATCATATGTATTGAAACGTGTTATTTTCAAGTGTTATTTATGAAAACTTACAATTTAGCTAGCTTACAACGTTTAATTTGGTACCTTGAAACTCGTATTGTTGCAGTATTTATTAATTTCTAACATTTTAAATTTTGACTACTAACAATTTATTTTTATAGCTAACTATTTTTACTTTAAAATGAAGGTGTACGTTGTAGGAAACCATATAAAATCAAACATTTCTGAGGCGTACAAAAATATGGGGTACTGTCCACAGGTATCAAAGTTTTAAGAACAGTATAATTATTAGTTCATACGTTTTTAAAAGTACATTGAATCTTTCATATAATCTTTTATTTTTTTAACAGTTTTTTTATATATAAACTAAAAAAATCAAATTGCCTAACAAAAATTTTAAAGTTTTTTATTTTTTGATTAAACACTTCTTCGTAAACTGCTTAGACATAACAGTTTTTTTTATTTGTTGAGTCTCATGTTTTCAAGGTTTTATTTTGTGATTAAAATTTTTTTAGGATAATCCAGTTTGGGACATGATAACATTAAAAGAACATTTAAGCTTATATGCAGCAGCTAGAGGAATTCCTGTTCGTAAACGAAATGAAACAGTTAATGCGTTAGTTTTCTTTAGTTATTTTTTTTACTAGTAATTCAAGTTGTTAAAACGGAAAAGGTGAAATAATTAAAAAAATTGCAAAAAATGTGTACGTTAAATCATAAAGTATAAACTTTAACTTAATTATTAAAAAAATTAAAACCATTAATCACTAATGTTTGGAATAAAAATAAATACTTTTTGAATTATTTTTTATTAAACTAAATGGTATTTTTATAAAGTTGTAGTTTTTACTTATTAAGTTATACTTTTTTTTTTTGTAACATATGAGCACTCTTTATTTATATATATTTATAAAGTATTTATTTTGGTCATCATCAACAAAGTTGAGATGTTTTATGCCATCGATAATAAACAATGAACTTAAATAAACAACAGCGGTTTCTCGCGACTAAGCCTGCCTGATGAGTCCTAAAAAGGACAAACCGGTCGTAGGTTGTCTCGGATACCGTTTTTGTTGGTCGTGCGGTGAAGTTCATTGTTTATTATTATTATTGTTATTAGTATATATAAAAGTAAAAATATTTAAACTTAATAGTTATCCCGTACTCGATAGAGTTCTACCGGATGCGGATCTTGACGGTTTAAAAATTCTGAAGTTAAAAATATTAAAATGCTAAGTTACACTACCATTATGACTTTTAATTTGTTTATTATCTATCAATAGGGGCGGAAAACTTCTCTAGTCGGCGAGCAAGATTTAGCAAAAAATGTCTTTTGAGGGATGCATATTTTTGACAATTACTATTTTTTTCTTTCATTTTATAAGCCAAATCAAATTGATAAAATAAAATTTTGTGTAAACTGTGAGGCTATATACTGTTATAATATAGTTCTTAAACAAATTAAAAAATACTTTTAGTGTATTTTCAGAAAATTATAGCGGCCTTATGAAGTCTGTGTTGTACAAATCCGGCCCGTTATGTACTTAAGGCTGCCACATTTTGCCCACCGACTACCAAAGTAGTCTGACCATATTATAAAGCATTGAAAAAAGTAGTATAACATAGTTAATTAATTTAGGAATGAAAAAAAACACAGTAGAATTAAATCAGTATAGGTAATATAAAAATAAGCTTTGTGTGTCATGAAAGAATAAGAGAAAAATAAAAAAGAATTGGTCAATTAAAATACATTTTTTTATTCAACTAAGAAAAAAATAAGCCAATAAAATTTTAATTTAAAATATACTTTTGGTTTTTTAATAAACAATTTTATAACTAAAACAAGCAACAACAAAACATTTAAGATGTTTTAAAACTTTCAGTACACATTAATAAAGTTTTTTAGACTATCTAATACTCTAGCTTTGTTTATGCTAGGTTATTTGTTTGTAAATTCAACAAGCTACACTCTGAGCTTATTTTAGAAATCTTAATCAAATTTCAGGAATACAGTCACAATTAATCTTATCAGTCATATGAAGTTTTCTTTCGTCCTACTTGCTTTAAGATACTTTTTTAAGTATTTTTCTTTTTGTATAGTTCTTTTGTGTGTAGGCTCAAACTTTTCAATCTGTTTTCTGTCGACTGACAGAGTTCATTTGAAATTTATTTTCCAAGTTTGGGATGCCTTTCAAAATATTGAACTGGTCGAAGTTTGCATTTATGCGACTAAAGACTTTTTCGAGACAAGGAGTGTCGCACATAGATCAGCTTTTGCTTATTACTCATGATTGTATAGTAGGGCAGAAATGACCATAAAATAAACACAGCTGTTTATTAGGTCCCGCAATGATGCATCAGGAAGATGATTATGTTGTTTTTCAAAGATTCACTATATTTACACCCGACAACGATAATCAAGCATCTCCAGCTTAGATTATGTTTGGTAGTCAATATTTTTAACAGTATTTTTGCCGCGTCCCGGTTTCAGCGAATCTATGAAAAGACAATTTGCCATGTACTGGTTATCTCAGATACTATGTACCTATCACTTCCATTAAACCGAAATCACTTGCAACGTCGATTAAAGAGTCCTTGAGTGTGAAGAATGGGTATAAGTAGTGCTCGGAAATAAACATTGTTTCGTAAACCCTTGTTTGACAGTAGCTTATTTTTTTGCTACGCTACTTTGTTGTGTACTACGTAGAAAATCATAACTTAATTTCCTTCATTATGTCCTTTCCCGTAAATAAAAGGTTATATTATTTGAAATTAGAAAGATTTTTAACTATGCTTTCTACCTTAATAAATTTGCTATTTATGTTTTAATTTCTGTTATTGTTTTTAAAAAACCTAAGCAAGAAGTCTTTGTTTAATATTTATTTTTAACAGGTTTATTGACGCACTCGATATCAAAGAACATGCAAATAAATTGGGTAAACAGCTGTCTGGCGGAACTCAACGAAAGTTGTGTTTTGCCATTTCCATGATGAACTCACCGCCCGTCGTGTTGTTCGATGAGCCATCTAGTGGTCAAGATCCAAAAACTAAGAGGTTTATGTGGTAAGTTATATTTTTGTATTAATAGAAAGATAATAACTAACAACGTTTTATTTAAATCTACTAGTTTAGTCTAAAACTAACGTTTTTTAGGTAGTCTAAAAAGTTATCAAATACTTTTATTTTATACTATAAACTAATAAAAATTTCATGGTTAAGAGTGTAAATTACTATCTAACTTTAAAGTAATTCACTTTGGATACGTATTAATATTTAAATATATTTTAGTATGTTATTATTAAAGTGCATATGTTTTGTTTTTGCACATATGCTATACAACCTCAATGATGCATAAACTAGCTCTAACTGTATTTTTAAAATCTTTTTTTTAATGATAAAACGTTAATAAAACAAAAACCTTCAGAGAAATTATTTTTGTAGCTACAAACATGTTAAACATTTCGCTTTTTAGTTTTAAAACTTATAATACTCAATAAAAATTAATGTATAATCACAAATTTGAAAGAAAATAACAAATTTTGTTCTCGGGATATTTTCTTGAGTTTATATTTTTACAAATTTGTCAGGAATGCCATAACACAAGCATTTAAAAACTCAAGAAGAGGAGCAATTCTGACGACACATTACATGGATGAAGCTGATGCACTCTGCAATAAGATTGCCATCATGGTCAAAGGAAAGCTTAAGTAAGTTGATTTTTCGGATATTTCCAAACAACTTTTTAAAGCTGGACAAGCTTAATACGTTTAACACTTAGAAACATATGTCAATTAAACAAAAAAAGTACTGTGAAAAATTTTATTATTTTATATACCAGCAAACTTTTTTCGCTAGGATCTTTATTAACAAACGATTAGCTTTGAATTTTGAATATGTAGTTAATAATTAAAGTAATTTGGTAAAATATTATATATACCAACTCGAATAAATTTAACAATCAGATGCATCGGAACCACTCAGCACTTAAAAGATAAGTTTGGAAAGGGATACGTACTTGAAATAAAGTTTAAGTCTACTCAACTGCAGTCACAAGTAGATGAACTTGTTTTCAAAGTAGGTTATTTGTGCGTTTTGCATTCAGCTTGCTGGTTTACTGAATAAGTTCAATATAATTAGTCTAAAATTTACTTATTTTGTGTAATTTGGTTATTATTAAAATTTGCGATATACTAGTTCACAGTCTTGTTATTATTTCTTCTATATTTGCAATTTTTCTCATGTTAAAACTTTAAACTACAACATACAGTCATCAATATGATTTATAGCAGTCTAAAAATTTAATTTTTCTCATTAAACACTTCAGTTAATTACTAGTTTTTAAGAAAATTACGTTTTAAGAATAGTTTTGGTGTCGTCTACTGTTTAGAAATCAAGTATTTTAAAATTGTCAGTTTCACGGTAATTAAGGCTTTGAGTTATGGATAGTTTAAGCTTATTGTTTTGTCGTTTTGATAAAAAACGCTAAAATAATATTCAGATAATGATTTATTTGTGGTTAGCTAGAATAAGAAGTAGATTACAATTACAACCATGTTGATGCCCTTATGTTGTAGAATAGTTGTAAATGAAATTAATAAGTTGAATTTTAATTCCAGCTTTAATCAAAAACTTAGAGCTTTTTTTATTACAATTAAATTTCTTAATGTACTTTAGTATTTAAAACGATCAAATTAAAACGAAAAAGTGCAGGAAAAATTTTTGAATACATAGGTTAAAGATGGTAAAGCTATTTCTGTTCTATAAAAGATACATACTAATTAAGACCTAATTTTATTTCAGTTATTTGGAGAAATTGCTTCTCAAGAAACGTTTGGATCTCGGTACGTCTTCAATATTCCGCAAGCCAACGTCAAGTCTTTGTCAGAAGTGTTTCGAACATTAGAAGATGGTAAAAAGTCTATGAATATTGAACAATACAGTTTTAGCCAGTCTACACTTGAACAAGTTTGTTACTTTTTTCAAGTTATTTAATTAGTTTTCTAAAGCTTATTATGCCTTGTAACTTTTATAAAATGTACCGTTTGAGAATTTTTTATTTACTAAAACTAACTTAAGTTTTTTCAAATATTTTATAAACAATCTATAAAAATTATGGCATAACGGTCAAAGTAAAATGGAAGAAACACCTAAAAGTTTATTTGAAGCTTCAAATAAATTGTTTATTGCTTTTCAAACTTGTGTCTTTTTTAGTTTCAAGTACTTTAAATTATAAAAGTGTTTCTTTTTAATTTTTTTTAGGCATAGAGGTCAGGGTAAGTTTATGTTTCTGACTGTCAGTTTTAGTTTAAAGCTTTTAGTAACGACAATAAACAATCACTTACTTGTTTCTTCTTTGCACAGGTATTTTTAGAATTCGCAAAAAAGCAAGAATTAGAAGACTGATATTTATTTTTGTTGAATTTTCTAAGTTGTATGTTTTATTGTTGTTCTTTTATTGAAATATATTACAAAATATAAATGAGTGTTTTTGTAATAATTCGAATGTAAACTTACATTAATCTGTTTGTTAAAAGTCGTGATGTCAAGTTATAAGAATGTATATTAATTTCAACTACTAATCTAAGTCTAACAACTTATATTAGTTTTCTGTTAAAGAAAGAGATATTAAAATAAAAATACAAACTAAAAACTAATGTTTTTGTAAACTCTGAATTGTTATACGTAAAACTTTAACAAATGAAAGTCAGTTCTGCGCGCATGAATATTTTATACTATATTTTGTAAACTAGGTGAGCATTTCAAGTTAATTAAGAATATTTTAGATTTTGTGTTGATCAAAATATTTTTTTTTAATCAATTTTTATAAATTTACTTTAAAGATTTCTTAACTTAGATATGAATATACATGGTTTAGAGATGTCTCTTTAGTGCAAAAGTTTTTATAAATTAAGAAATCATTCCTTAATTATGCGATTATTAAATTATGATTCAAACCGTTTCAGAAGTAGAAAAATGATATGAACACTTTTACATTTTTAATTCTTACTTGAACCATGTACCAACTAAGATTTATTTTTTAAAACTTTAACTGATCTAAGCTCTTTAAAAAAATCCATGTTTTTTTTTAATTATTCTTCTATCTATTAATAAAGAATGAACTTCACCGCACGACCATCAACAGAGACATCATTATCAGAGACAACCTACGACCGGTTTCGTCCTTATTATAACTAATCAGGCAGGCATAGTCGCGAGAAACCGCTGTTGTGATCTAACCAACTTTTTTTTTTGCGTTTACAAACTCTGTGGAAATTGTTTTAATAGTTAAATTCTTAATAACAAATAAAACTAATAAAATAGTACATATAAATAAATTTGTTTTATTGTACTACATTTTTCAATCAAGCGCCACAGCAAAGTTGCTTAAATTAGTTAATTTAAAAATATGCATTGAATATTTGTCGGACAGTTAGAATTTTTTACTAATATGATACTAACCAAATGTCTTTTTTCAATTTCCTACAGCCATAATTACTCTGTAATAAACTAGTTGTTTTTGAGTTGTTAAAACACTTATTAGCTGAAAATTGTAATAAAAATGACTTACAATTTGCATGTACATTTTCCATGAGATATTAATGACTATATTTTTAAGTAAACTATTTATGTATTACTGTACATACAATTTTAAAAATTTTACTCAAAATAGTTTTCATTATACTTTTTCAAGCAACAACTGCAGTACAAATTTCTAACAATTAAACATCGTTATATTTTCTTATATGAATTTATCACAAGCTATTTCTTTACAAAGTACTGTTATATTTTCAGACTTTTTTTAACTAACTAGATTTTTATTTGCTGTTTTGAAATAGAAAACGAACAAAAATCAATACTAGATTTAGAAGAAATATGCATTTGTTTAATTTATAGGAAATTAAATATAATTTTTAGAACTACAAGAAAATTTAGCTAACCTTACGTCACTACTGTTTAGCAAAATCCAAGTATAAGTGCAGTCTACATCAGGGGTCGGCAGGCACTTGGGAGTCGCTTCAAAAAAAAAAAGTTGCGGACTGTAGTTGTATTTTGGTTATAATTTCACGTTTTTTAAATCTCCCGTTTAAACCTATATTATACTTACAATCTTTTTTACTCTTTGTTTCAATACATTATTTTTGTAAGTTTAATAAATTTACATGCTTGTGGACCGCAGTTTAACTTCATACGGACCGCATCCAATTTATATTAGCACGGGTCGCACTTTAACCCTTCATAGGCCGCACATTTAAGAACTTTGGTTTAAGTTATGTGGAGCTTAAATAAATTTATTTTTGCTAACTTGCATGTTAATCATAGTTATAAAAAGCGTAGATATACGGCAAATGCAAAAAAAAACGCGGAATTTTAAAACTTGGTCTTAAACTGATGTTTGATAAGCCTCTTTGTCGTTTTGTGTACGTACAGATTAAAAAAAAAATTAGGGTTATAAGTAATTGAAAATTAACAATAAAATTTAAAGTTTTAATTTATAGTAAGCAAATTATTATCAATATATATTTGTATTACTTATTAGTAAATCAATAAAAAGTAATGAACTTTACCACACGACCGTCAACAACAGCATCCGAGACAGGGAGGATGTCTAATTTGCACGAGCGTACAAAATTGCACGAAAAGTAATTTGCACAAGGGGTTACTTTTGCACGAGCAGACAATTTTGCACGGAGACATTTTTTCACAGATTAATTTTTTCTGTATAATTAGATTTTTTTTTTTAAGTTTAGTTTTTTTTACTATCACTGTTACCCCTTACCATCGGTCGGTAAGTTATTATTATTTTTTTTAATTTTTATTTTTACTATCACTGTTACCCCTTACCCTCGGTCGGTAGCTTTTTTTAATAAGAATTTTTATTATTTTTGCTATCACTGTTACCCCTAACCCTTACCCTCGGTCAGTAACTTTTTTTTTTAATCAAGTTTTTTTTTTCTGTATTTTTTCTCTCGTTCAAAATGTAACTCGTGCAATTTTGTCTTCACGCAATTTAGACCCGTTCCCCCTAGACAACCTACGACCGGTTTCGTCGTTGTTAGGACTCATTAGGCAGACAAATTCGCGAGAAATCGCTGCTAAGAACTATACCAAGCGGGCTTAAGTCCATATGCACTGAAGCGACCGTTTGTTGGTAAAGTCCGACAAATTGACTGTTAAAACTGACAACCGAGCGTAGACTAAAATCTAATAATAAGCTGACAATGTCTGAGACGTTAGGCTGTGAACAATTTGGCTGCGTCAACTTTTCGGACATTACCTACAAACGGTCGCTTTGGTGCATATGCACTTAAGCCCGCTTGGTTTAGTTCTTAGCAGCGGTTTCTCGCGACTATACCTGCCTGATGAGTCCTAACAACGATGAAACCGGTCGTAGATTGTCTCGGATACTGATATTGATGGTCGTGTTATAAAGTTTATTGTTTGTTATTAATGGCGCGAAGCATCTCAACTTTGTTGATGATGGCCGTAATATATAATGATTATTAATACATATGTTTTATTATACAACAAAATGTAAGAAAACTTTCAAGAAAAAAAATATTTTACTTACTTCAGTTTAGACATATTCTACTATATAAGACGGTGAGAGTTTTTTAATTTAAAGTAAATAAAACTCTATTATAACGAAAATAAAAGTCATTTTTTCGTATTAAGTTATATAAGGAAGTAGGTTTTTTTTTTACATTCGATTAAATTTCAAGCCTTAGTGGGTAAAACTTGCTAAGTTAGTAGTACTATTTTCGGATTAAAAATTTTAAAACGTTAAGCAAAAATAAGCTTAAGTTTTTCAGATATATAAAATTAGATTAAGGTAGATTGTAAACACTTTTTACAGTTTTGCCAAACTTTAAATTAGTTATTCATTTATTTGTATCATTTCTCATCAATGAAGAAAGCTTGCAATTATTTTTTAATTTAAATAAAAAAATCATAAACTGTCTATTTTGTTATTCTCTGACAGTCTATAAAAACTTAATATAAAAGTTTTTCCTTATCTATTTAAAATAATGTGATATCTACAAAGTAAGACAAATTATATGAGATATTTTTTGTTGAAACTCACAGTTTTTCAAAGTGACTAAATTTATGGAAACCGTGTTTACTTTTATAAAAAATAAACACGCAAAAAGTCAGTTGGTTTTTACGGTCGTAGATAAATATTTTTGTAGTTTATATTTGTCTAACCAAAAAATGTGATATCGGCAAACCAAGACAAATCGTTTAAGATGTTTTTCTGCTTAAAGTGGTTAAGAATTGTAAGCGTGATTGACAAAATAAATGATTAACAAAATAATTGAGCAAAATATTCAAAAAATAATCAAAATAAACCAATACTAATATTTGATTTTAGATATGTGTGAACCTTCAACTACCCGTATTTTCTTTACTAAATCACGTTTACAATTGTTACTTATCTTAAACCAAAAACGTCTAAATTATTTTTTATGCTTTGTAGTTCTTTTAGTTCTAATTTAATAAGAATAAGCGGAATCGTTAAAGTAGTTGTTCGCAGGAAACTTCTCTTTTTTATTTATTTTTTTAAACGTCTGAATAGTTAAAAACTTACATTTGAAATCTTTTTCCATTTCAGTTAAATAAGAATTTTAAGAGTTTAGTCTGAGTTTTATGACTTTGACACGAAAAAGTTTTAATACTCTAATCTAATCTATAATGCCGATCTATTATGTTTCTTACCTTATAATACAATACAATTGTAGTTAACAAAAAATAATTATTATTTAAATTTAAAACAAAAACCCACATCAATAATGGTCTGAACCGAATTTCTTCGACTTTCGCTAAGTTGGACAAATTTTGCCGGTCAATCTCAAATTTTGAGCTCCCACATGAATCCACTATGTAGATCAATGCGTGGGACTCATGCACAAAATTTGTCCACTTCAGTGGGAGATCATTGTTGCCAAACTCCGTCAGGTTGAACGAGTAACGTCCTAGGATTTATATTAAAATTAACTTTTTATTACTATTTATCTTATTTAATGCGCGAAGGTTGTTGTGTTAGTTGTAGTACATTTTTGTTTTTTATATCTTTTAAAATTTTTGGGTTTTTTAAAGTAGAGTTTATAATTGGAAAAACGTTAATCGTTCCAAGGGGTAGAGTTTGAGACTGATGTTTTTTTACCATAAAAAAAAAATAATAATACTTGTCGATTTGTAATGTTTTCCTAATATTTTCAAAACACAAGCTATCTGTAGATAAGATATTAAAATAAAACACAAGCTAAACTTGCATAAAAACTCAAAATAAAAATTATTTATTCTTTTATTAATTTTGGTAGGTAATGATTACGGAATGGAATTGTGCGCGGCACGCGGGTTTGAACTGACTACTGAGCGTGTCCCAATATTAGGTAACAATTAATTAATTTTAAACGTTGATCACTTGCTTTAAAAAAGCTATACTTCGTGCTCAGTAGAGCGAGGGGTCTGTTTGCTAAACAATGTTGAAATAGACATTTTTGCTAAAGTAATTTTAATTATAATTTTAATAGATAGAGAAGGTACAATTAACTTACCTTCAAAAGACTTATTGTTGTAGAGGGAAAATTAAAACTGATGTTTTTCTCCCACAAAATAATAATCACTCAAAACAGTCATGAAAAGAACTTTCCTCTTCCATATGTTTTTTATTTAAATTTTTATTACAACTAATTTTTGTGTTGGTCTGAAGTTGTTGTCAGTTAGTTTTAAAGTATGTACTAATGATCACCTTGTTTTTTGGTTAATCAGACTGGCATTTTTGCCTAAAAGAGTGAAAACTATAACTAAACCAACATCATCTGTTTGGTCTATAAAAAAGTAAAAATTTTAAATAAGTTGTTATTAATTTTTTTTTGTATGCTTGTTATTTTAATAGTTATTAATCTTAAAAATTTATAAAAAGTCATGTTTTGATTATAAATATTTAAAACTATCTTGAATGAATTATGTTTTCATACTCAAAATATTAAATGATTTTTTAATGAATGAAAAATGAATACAAAAAAGTGTAAAATAAAAATATGTGTCTTCTTGAGCTTCATTTTACTAGGCTAAAATTTTATAGGCTACGTTTTAAGAATGGTGTTATAAAATACAACCATTAAAATTAAACCAGGATAAGTACCACCATTATAACTCAGGCTAATTTGATTTTTTTTAAACTCAATCTGGTTTCACTGTTTTTGCAATTTCAGTCTAGTTTAGATATTTTTCTAAACCTCAGGCTGTTTTTTATGACTTAAACCTTTTTTTTAAGTATCATACACCGCTGCTTAAAGATTGGAAAAGTCAGGAAAAACTAGAAAAAATGATAGATGTCAGAACAAATCAAGAAAAAATAAGGGCTTATGAAAAAAAAGTCAGGAAATTTGACTAAGTTCAAAAAACATCAGATTTTGTCAGATCAAATTTATTTTCAAAATTCTTTATTTTTCAAAGCCTTCAAGTGGTTAAAAATTAAATGAAAATCCTTAAAGTCAGACTAAAATTGCAAAATTTTCCTAAAAATTTCCAAAATTACTTAATTTCTAATGCCTTCATCTGATAAAAATTAATAAAATGTTCTTTATATAACTGCAAATTTTTCTAGTAACATGTAGTCACCCCATCTGCAGTAAAATATGAGCAAAAAGGTCAAGTTGACAATCTGCCCACATACAGTTAACCAGACCCAACTGAGACTTTGGATGTTGGCCCACCAATAGATAAATTATTAATTAGGTAATGGAAGTTAGATTATTGGATTCTGCAAAAAAAAAAACTGTTGTTTTAACCTGTATAGAAATAAAATTGAAAGCTTTATACAGTTTTAAGTGTTTCATTATGTATCCTAGAATAAGTTTAAATTGAGAGTTTGATTTATAAAAATCAAGAAAATTTTAGTTAATAGGAAGGAATAATCAGGAAATTTTTCTCAGCTTGATCTGTGGCAACCCTGTTTAAAAAAAAAACTAACAAAGCCTTTTTTAACAAACGCAAAAATTACATAAAATTTTAAAACAAAATTTCTAAGTAAATTTCTTAGAGTTTTAAAAAAGTTTTCAACTAACCATTAAGTACTATTGCCTAAGCATTGCCAGTAGGGTACTATGGTACGCAATCTTTAGCTAAAAAATGCTGTGTTCAAAAATCAAAACAAAATAAACTCAGTTTAAAAAACTAGCTAGCCTGAATTGTCCTGGTTAGTCTAAGTAACCTGAAATTATTTTTACCATGACTATTACTTATAACAGGGTTGATAAAAAACTTGGAATTTGACAATTTAGGCTAAAGAACCTAGAAAAACCTGGAATTTGAGAAAATTTGAAAAAAAATCTTGAATTTTAAACAACTTTTACATTTTAAGTAATAAAATTTTGTTATGGCATGAAATATCTACCCTGTAGATGATTTTTTTTGCAGTTATTAAATTTTTTTTTATTAAAAAATAGATTTAAAGTAGCTTTACAGTATTTTTCAATATTGTTATACTTCTTAGCACAGTTTTTTACCTTAAACTTAGCTCTAAACTAAAAGTAGACCCAAAAACATGTGCTTTTAAAACCTGGAAGAAATTTGTCAAAAAAATTTGGAAACTCTGATATAAAATGTATATAAAATAAATCTATAAATTATTATGCACTCTTTAAAAATTCCATTACTGCCAACATTGACTATGAAAACCACAGTCTACTATGAGCACCACACCATTTCCTCCTAAGAGCACCTCACCATTTTATCCTTATTTTTAATTTTTGTACCAAGACAACCAGTTAAAGTACAAATATTGGTAAGTAATAAGCAGGAGTAAAATTTTATAACTCTATATTTTTCTAAAAAGCACAATTTAATAAAAGCATGATTATTTGTTTCATTAATCTTGATTCATTTAAAGTATGTAATTAAATATATGTACTATGTAAATTTTCAAAGTACAAATATAAATACTAAATAAATACTCAAGACTTCTAATGTCACCAAATATGTTTTGTTTGTATGGTAAAATTTTGCTTTAATAGTTATTTGTAAAGTTTAATGGCTTTAAACATGATTGTATTATGTTTAATTGTGGTCAATAAAGTCAAAAAATTACTAGATACACACTGTCAGTTAGGTATGCATTTTTGTGCTGTGTTCAAAGTGTGTACCTAGTTGATAGGTTATTCTACTTTAAAGCTGGATAAAAAATCTGATAATGATAATAATAAATTGGTTGTCAACAGTGTAAAATTTCAGGGTGTTTATCTACCACAAGCAAAAGATCTCTTGTGAAACATGTAAACAATAAAAATTATTAAATGGCTGATTCAAAAAAACTTGAAATTTAAATATACAAAATTATTCTAACAGTCCAAAAAACAACCAAATCTTGACAGATACTTGTTCTCCATCATCTTAAACTTCATCTTCTTTTAAAAATGTTTTGTTTTCCAATACAGGTTGTAAAGCAGCTGAAATTTGTTAGGTTCAGGGTTGCCACTTTACCTGAAAACCTGTAAAAACCTGGAATTTGTCAATTTAGGCAATAAAAACCTGGAAAAACCTGGAATTTTAACAATGTTCACATGTTCAGTAGTAAAATTTTGATTTGACTCAAAAAATCTATCATATAAGTAAAAAGTATGGTCAGCATCAATTTTTTTTTTCTATTAAAAAACATTTAAAGTAGCTTAACAGTATCTTTTTGATGTTTCTATAATATTTAACACAGTTTCTTACCTTAAACTTAACTTAAAACTAAAATTAGACCCATAAATGTGTACTTTTAAAACCTGGAAAAATTTTTGAAAAAACAAGTGCCAACGCTGTAGCTGTTACTAAAAATAAAGATTTTTATACTGTTCATAGATTATAGTCTTCATTATATGTTACTAACATTTTAAAGTATGCACAAAACTGTTTAAAAAAATTATTCTAAAACATTTAAACTTTTTTTTTTTTTTTTTATAAAATTTTTACTTCTAAACTTTTTTAAAATACTTTTTGACAGAATTTTTTAAATATATTAAGGAACATTTCCTGAAAGTTTTAGGTAGTTATCTCAAAAAAATGTAGAAGGAGATAGATTTTTAGTAAAATAGTCTATTTTTGCCGTTTTAGTTTGCTCCTCCCATAAGGAACCTTTTGTTGCCTCCAACTTTGACCGCCTATATCTCAAAAATTATTGAATTTTTTAATTCTGTAAAAAGCATCTTGAAGCTTAGTAAAAACCATAGTAAATAAGATCAAATTTCGAAAAAAGTGATATAACCCCCCTATGCCCTTAATCTATATCTAATATTATCTATAATAATCTATAGTATTTATTCTAATTTTTAATAAACACATATATACACCTACTTTAGCTACTATTCTTTCCTTACAGTATACATTTTTTTACAGAGATCCATTGAAAAGTGTCAACTTGTTGTAATGTGTTAGTCTAATAAAGAACAAATACTGTTAGTTTTTATTATTGACTGATTTTTAATAAATTTACTTAATATTTGATAGAATTTAAAATGGTTATGAATTGTAAAAGAGTTTTACTACTACAAACAAGCTATCTTAAGAAGCTGAGTGTCAAACCATTTAGAAGTGCTCATGTTTTAAAACTGAAAACACCGAATCCTGTTCAAAGTAAGTTTAAATGGATAACATAAAACTTCAATCATCAAAAATATAGTAAGTTCTGAAATAAGTAGTGTAGGGATTGGCAGTAATTTTTTATTAAGCATAATAAAAGAGTTCAACAGCAAAATTTTAATAAAAGGAGCATTAAATTAGCAGTAACGCTTACTTATAGCTTAATTAACAACAAACTTCTTGATAATAGTGATTGGCTTTGTACTTTGAGAGGAGTCAAATGTGTACAAAGACACTTTTTCATAAAGGTTAATTTTTGTACAAAAACACTTTTGCACGAGGGATCGCTTTTTCATGTTAATAAAAAAAAAAATTAATAAAAGGTTAATGGTAATATTGATCATAAAAGAAAATAATAGATAATGAATTTTCAACTTGTGCTTAAATATCTTCATGCAAAAAATTCATTGTTCAAAAGTGTCCTTGTGCATTTTTGTACTTTTATATATACTAAAACTTTTATATATACTAACACTTTTATGTATATTATATTATGTTATTAAATTTTTAGTAATAAAATATTATATTAAAAATACAGAGTTACCAAAAAACCTGGAATCTTGGAAAAACCTTGAATTTGACAATCTAGATAAAAAAAACTTGGAGCTTCGAACAAAAATTACAAAAATTTTGGGTTTTAAAAGAATTTCTACATTTAAAGTAACAAAATTTGATTTGTTATGATGTGAGAATATCATTAATTTTTTTAAATTAAAAAACACATTTAACGTTGCTTTGCAGTTTATTTTCAATCTTGTTATATTATATAAAACAGTTTTTACCTTAAAATTATTTATATACTAAAATAGACCAAAAAAAAAATTAGTAAATCTGGAAGATATTTATAAAATCTGGAAAAAAGTTTTAAAAAACCTTTGGCAACCCTGCAAATAGATAAATCAATTCAGTAGTTGGTTGTTAAGTGTTTAAAAAACAAATTGTTAGATAAATTCACATTGCACTGAGTAAATTAGGGAAATGCTTATCAGGCTTTGTATTATTCAGGGTTGCCATAAAACCTGGAATCATGGAAGTACTTGGAATTTGAGAAATTTTGAACAAAAATCACTAAAAAACCTGGAATTTTAAACATTTTTTCATGTAAATTTATCAAATTTCAAATTTTCACAAAAAATACTTACCCTTGGTTGGTAGTATTTTTATTATTATTTTTTTAAATAATTTTTTGTTTATTTATTTATTTATTTATTTTTGATGTTAGCAGAGTGTCACTTGTGCAAAAGTGTCACTTTGTGCAATCATGCAAAAGTGTTTTTGTGCATATTTAATCGTCCCCACTGGGTGTATCTCAAAAGTTACTTAAAAAAATATTTCATATAAAAGGTATTTCATATAGTTTAGCTTTTAAATAAGAGCTAATGTTAGTTATTATAAAAATAGTTGGATTCCCATGGCCCTAAGTTTATGTAATGAAAATAAAAATAAATAATTTTTCTAGATAGATACTCTATCAAAACAAGCTCATATGGCATAAGTTTAGCTGAAATATTAACTTTGTATACCATTCTAGAATACTATCTTATTTTTAGTCTTGTTTAATTGTCTAAATTCACTTAATTATATAATAGGTGCTTCAACAAGTCTCATAAAAAAGAACTTTATTCAAACCTCAACAATTTTGAATTCAACAAATTTCAATGTTCAAGATGAAGATGACTTTAAAGAGAGGGTTCTACAATCTAAAGTTCCAGTAATTGCTGATTTTCATGCTGAGTAAGTTTACATGCATTTGTGATGTAACAATCTATCTTTTTAAGTCAGTTTAAAGTGTTAGTCTATTTAAAGGAATAGTTTTAATTAAGGGCATGGAGGGTTCAACTTTTTTTTTTGTTAGGAGAGCTATTTAAAAAAAAACATTGGCATTTATATGAAAGCATTAAGTACAAACTACAAGCCTAGTTTTATAGAATACATTTTTTTTAACTTTTAAGACATTGTAATTTTTGTAAAGTTTACAATACAAACGTATGGACCGCAAATTTTTTGAGATCAATTTTTTTGAAATTTTAAAGATAACTAAAAACCTATTTTCTCCTTCATTTTTTGAGCTAGGGACCTTAAACTTTCAAGAATAGTTCCTTTTATGATTTAAAAGACTTTTATAGTTGCAAATAAAAAAATTAAATTTGACTAAAAATAAAAAACATAAAAGGTGTTTTTTTTAAATAAAGGATTTATTTTTAAAAAATAAAAAAAATTCTGCATTAAATCTTTTTAAAATTTAATAATGGACCTTTTGTGAAAATTTAAAGCAGATTGGTTAAAAAATGAAGGAGAAGATAGATTTTAATGAAATTTTTTTTTCGAAAGTTTTTGTTTACGCCTCCCATTAGGAATCTATTGAGCACTAGGACTTTAATCAATTATATCTCAAAAACTACTTTGGATTTTTTAAGAGCTTAAAAATGTCTGATATCTAAGACAAAACTCTATAAAATAAAATCAACTCTAAAAATCAAGGTGGACCCCTATGCATTTAATTCCATATGTACTGTACATTGGTTGTAATTTTTATATTCCTAAAATTAAGGTTGTCTTTCACACATTCTAGTACTCTAAAAACTATAAGTGTAGCCAAACTTGATTTATTGAAAGTGTAGTAAAAATAATGTTTTAAGTATTCACATATTACCTTTTATTTAAACAACTCCTCTAAATTTGTTTATGAAATTATCATAGAAAATAATGTAACATAAAATGTTTTCTAAATTTAGTATGACAACTGTTTTATAGATTATATAATAAGTTGTAAAAGAAACTGCAAGCCAATAGAGCACATATTTATTTACTACATGAATATAAGTTTAATTAAAGAAAAGTCAATAGACTTTTCTGTCTGTATAAAAATATATTTTTTACTTTACTATACATATTGATCAGTGTTGTTATAATATTAAATCTCATCAAATGTCGTTATGTGAATTATCACTATAAAGTAGTATTCAAATAACTCAGATGGTGTGGTCCTTGTAAACTTTTGGGTCCTCGCATTGAAGCTGAAGTAGACAAGCAATCAGGCAAAGTTTTGCTTGCAAAGGTTGATATTGATGACATGCCTGAAATCGCAATGCAATACAAGGTGATTTGTTTTAAACTTTATCGAAAACCGTTTAAGCACTGATCAGTAAAAAAAAAATTAACTACAATAATCTCCAACAAATGTATAAATTAGGTTAATTTTGTCTGAGTAAATATAAAAAGGTTTTTATAAGTAAATTTTGTTTAACATCACGATCAAATGTATAAGTTTATTTAATAATTATATTGCGCAATTATTAAGTAATTGTTATATTGCTTATTGTGCAATGTTGGACTAAGGCATCAAAGTCTGAGCCCTATAAACAGGACACACAAGAAGAATAAATAAATAAAATAAACTCGTAAAATTTAGTTCAAATAAGTATTTTGATTACTCTAACTTCTGTGACTTTATTATTTTCCAGTTGTTTGGTTGATGAGAAGTTCAATAGTAATATTAATAATATATAGCAATTTGAACATTAAATATATTTATACTAATTGGAAACTATAAAACAGATAAGCGCAGTACCGTCAGTTGTTCGTTTTAAAAATGGAGAAGAAGTTGATCGCTTTGTTGGAAACTTAGATGACGATCTTTTAGCTCATTTTGTTAGCAAAGATACTACTTAATTTAATAATTGCAACTGTTGCATTGAGGAGTCTTTAATTTTTGATATATACCTTAAGTTTTTCTTTGATTAATTCTAGAAATTGTAAGTATTTAATGCAATAATTCAGTCTAGAGCTAGATAATTTAGTGTTTTCCTTTTACTTCTCTGATTATACTTACAAGTTGTTGAATACAATTATTTTAGGAGCAATACTTAAATTATTGATAAATATTTTTTTACATTTGTTTATTTTACCAAAAATGTGATAAAAATGTTTTTAACAGTAATTTTTTCGAAATACCTTGTATTTTAATAAATCAGTATGTATTTCATCGTTTTAATTGACGTCGTTTTAGTAAAATTCTATACAAAAGTTTTAATTTCCATAAAGAATGCATTAGATAAAATATGTATATAAAATCGTAAAAAGCTTCCTCTAAACGTCGTTCAGTATGTGATTAGATATGTGTACATTTTTATACATAATATGTTTACTTAAAGAATTACATAATCTTCCGCTTAAATATTCATCTCTAAATTACGCTCTTTCCGTTTAATACGCCTTTTTGAACTAACAAACTTTTTATTTTGTAGGCAATTTTAAAGTTTTGGGCTGTCATAAAATTTTGAAACTTACACTAGATATTCTTGAGTTGCAAATGAAGCGCAAAAAAATTAAGGTGTTTTTAAATGGTAGTTTTTTGAGTAGTCTTGTTGGAGGGGGCAATAGCCTTTTTTATTTTTTTAGGGGGCCATTTGAAAAAAAGTTTAGGAAACCCTGATCTAGATCTAGAAAACTTATTTTTGCAACTACGTGATATCATTATGTGCCTTCTAGGTTGATAAGTTAAGCCATTAAAAATATTAAAATAAACTACAGTAACCTGCCAACTAGGTACGCCCTGCTGGTATTGTACTAACTTTTTTGCTGGAAAACGTGTTCAAAATACAATATCGTTTTTCTTTGATCACAAAACAAACCTTAAAGTAGTCATAAAAAAGTTCTTTACATTAAAATAAATCATACTTGATTAATTTTCAATATATAATAACTAAAGGGACCAGAAAATAACTTACAAATTGTATATCAAATCAAATATTTACTACAAACATACTACAGTTTATTTATTTAACAAACAGAGCAACTTAATTTAGCATAATCTACGATTAAAATAAAGAATTTTTTTAAAATATTTATATTAAATTTAGATAAGGAAAATAATGAACATTACAATTATCAGTTAGCCTAAGTGACCTAAGATTGTGGTAACTGTCATTAATATATATAAACAATATAAGTAAAAGTAAACTTAAAATTTTTTTAAATATTCTTTCTTAAATCCATTACTACCCAAATCGACTATAGGAACCACAGTCTACTATAAACACCACACCATTTTGTTATTTACTGTTGTGTATTCTACCAAGAAAACCATATAATTGCCAAAAAAACTAAATAATAAGTAAGCAGAAGTTAAATATATAAGCGTAAACTACAATTTTTGAATATACACAATTTAATTAAATCATGATAATTTTTACATTTTTATAAAAATTAGTTATATTTACTATGTTAATTTTGATGGTACAAGGAAGCACAATATAGATTATAAAACTGTTGATTGAATAAAAATATAGTTACAAAAATACAAACATGTTAAACACGTTTGTATTAGGCTTAATGTAGATAATTAAATACCAAAATTTCTTAGGTACGTACTGCCGGTTGGGTACGCACTTTTGCGCTTTGTTAGAAGTGCTTAAGTAGTTGGCAGGTTAGAGTTTTTAATAAACCAAAGTGATTTAAAAATACTATTAATTTTATAATTGTTAAGCATCACCATAAACTTGGTAAATTTAACGACATTATTAATTTTTAGAATATTAGCGTTGTGGAAAACATTTATATACAAACGTATAGACGAAAATAAGTTTTTTTTTGTTTTTCGGAGAAATAGAGGTTCCCAAGCTATTCAAAATCTAACTAGTTAATGCAGAGCAACTACACACATATATATAATTTTGCTTGAATGTGCTACTAGTGGTTTAAATAAGTAAACTAGGTTTGCCGCTAAGTCTGAAAAAACAAAAGTCAGAAAAAAATAAGGTTTTTGAAAAAAATCAGGAAATTTAATATAATTAAGCTCTTAATAGTGAAATTTATCATTACTAAAAACTGCGTTTTGATAGTGTTATCTTCTAAATATTTCTAAAAGCAAATGAACTGTTGTTTAATCTGTATAAAAATTTATAAAAATTAAGATTTAAAACTTTACATAATTTCAAATTTTAGGTTATGTTTATTTTTTGAATCGGTTTTATTAAGAACTTGACTTTTTCAGCTCGATCTGTGACAACCCTGGTAAACACTTTTACTTATTTATACTAAGGGTGTGCTAAAGATGATTAAAACGCTTAAAATCTCTCCAAGTTTATTAAACATTTTCATTTTGGAACTTCTACGAACTAACTCTAAAAGTTGTGATTAGTTTAGCTAACTAGAATATTTTATAAGCTTCGTAGAATAATTTTTTTTTCTAATTTTGTCTAAAATGATATTTTAGTTTATAACCTCTATGTACTTTTGCTTTTAAGTTAAATTAAAACTAGTTCCGGAATCCAAACTAAAGTTCCGAACTATACTAGCGTAAATAATCATCGGTTTAATGTTATTTTTTAGTAGGTGTTAAAAACTTTTTTATTGGTAGATTAATTAAAACAAAAACAAAAAAACCAAATAAACGATACAAGATAAAAAACAATAAAGTAGGGTATTTTAATTATTTTCAGAAAAACACAGAGGGCCAAAATAGCGCTGAACTTAAAAGAGATTTTTTTAGTATAAGATTGATAATTATAAACTACAAATAGTAATAATTTAGCTAATGATTATATAAATTGATTTTTCTTTAAACCTAGAAATAAATCCGTTTCATAAAGTATAGGTATCTAAATCCAACTTTTTGAAACAATTTGTCCAGTGAAGAATGAAAATTTTATAGAACTACATTACATATACAAAAAAAGCCTCTTACAAAATTTTTATAAGTTTATTTATAAAGCTCACTTTAAATTTAGATATAAATTGTAACTTTAATAATTTTGAAATGTTTTTATGAACTAAATAATTTTAG
The DNA here is from genome assembly GCF_965202585.1 of Thalia democratica. Lineage (NCBI taxonomy): Eukaryota > Metazoa > Chordata > Thaliacea > Salpida > Salpidae > Thalia > Thalia democratica. The sequence continues at coordinate 43,185,830 of NC_139166.1, read as the reverse complement.
TTTTTTTTGGTTCAACAAATAAGATTTTAAATACAAGTATAGAACGCTTACTTATTTTTGATTAAACAAACTGGTACATACGTATGAATTCAAAATTATAAATATACCGTTATTTGTTAGTTTTATGTTTTCGGGGTTAATCACCGGTGGTCATGGTACGGACGTTCAAGCTTCCCAGCTTGAGAGTGGGTCTCTTTTCATGTTTTTTGTGAGGTAACCTATTTTCTGCTCACTTTTCACTTTAAGCTATTCGGATACACTCAATGCGGAAGGTAAACTGTGGCGGATCAACACCTAATTGGCTGAGGGCTGCTCAGCTTAAGGCAGGCAGTGGTTGTTCAGTGGAATTCAAAAATTCCTTCTAAAGAAGAATAAGGACGTTTTAAGGACGTATGCAAGCACGACCTAAGCAGATTGAACAGAAAAACTGAAGAGTTTGAGTTGCTTGCAAATAACCGCGCCAAATGGCGATCTACTATACAAATAAAAAACTGAAAAAAAGGGAATAACAATACTTTAAGAAAACGAAGCAGTCGAAGAAATGATAAGCAAAATGAATTTTATTATTCTTTATTTCTTTAATTTTGTGTATTTAATCTTGTTACTTATATATATTGTTTGTTTGTGTAATTTATTTCATCACTGTGTTTATAATTTTTTAATATTGTTTATTTCTATTCTTCTTTGCACAATACGCATATCCGATTTCGGCTGGTAGCGGACCTATTATTATATTACTTTTAGCATAGTTTTGTTATAAAATATAACTTTGCCTATAATTTTATTTCTTCATAAACTCAAATTTTCTTAATATTTCAACATTTGTAGTGCAACTGTATCAAACTGTGGCTTCAACTCATAAGTACTTAAAATTAGTTTTATTTTTTACACAACGCAGTAAAATCAAAAAAAAAAAAAACTGAAATATATTTAAGTTATCCATTTTTTTTTATTAATTAGACTAAAAAAAATAAAGAAACAAACATGTTTAAAACAAATACAAGCGAGACAAAGAAAAAAAAATTACTTTCGTTTTAGTCGTTTTACAACAAGCACAAATTTTGCTTATTTTAAAGCATAGTAAAATGAATAGTTTCGTAATATTTCTACTAATAATTTCATTCAAACTAGGGGTAACAAAAAGTTAGTATAAAGTTTGGTATTTTGTAGTTGGAGTATAAGTTCTAAAAACAATACTTATATTACAACTTGAAATTTAAAGTGTTAAAAATTATTTCAACACACTTTGTAAATGTAAAATCAATTCATTTTAAAAAATATATTTAGTTTTAATGAAACCTGATGATATCAATGTAACTTTGAAAAAAAAAACATCGTTTATGCTTAAAAATTAACATTTAAAGTAACCTTAGAATAAGTTTCAAAAAGGTAAAAAAAATAATCTCTTTGAAATTTTTAACTTCTGCAATCGTTAGGTAAAAAAAAATTAGTCAAGGTTTTTATTAGACATAAAATGTCGTAAAAAAAGTTGATATTTAAAGTTCAAATACGCATTATTTATTAAATTTATAAACATAAACTAATTACATATGTATTTTTTCTTCAGCAGTTAACTAATTTAAAAACTCTAAATAAAAGTAGGAAACCAGAAAAACTTACAAGTTTATAGAAATGCTATAAATGTAAAAATACTGATAAAATTACTAAAAACTAATAAAAACACAAAAACAGCAACGAAAAGCACTTTCTAAAAAGAAATTCATTGTCTTATGATATAGTTAATTCGGAGGTGTTTAAAAGTCAACTAGTTACTTATTAAAAGGATACACATTGCACAATTGTATATTACTAGTCAAGGTCACTTTAGTGCTTAGAAATTAGCAACTACACGTTTTTAGGATATTTTTTATAAAAACGTATTTACAACTTCTATTTAAGCTATTTTAAGTTATCTAATACTTTTTGCTGTTTAAAGTACAATTAACTATAAGCATTTTAAAAATATTCAAATGAAAATATTTCTACACAGACAAGTTGAAAAGAGGTTTAAAATATAGTTAAGCAATTGTGCTCCACAATAAAATTATTAAACAAAAAACCTCTCAGAAGTATAAATAATCTAAAAGCATAGCTTCAAAAACTTTTAATAAAAACCATTTTTTAAATTGTATTTTAGGCACTGAAATCGTTCTTGTTTCAATATATTTTTTGCTTTTAAAGGTTTCTAATATTTGCTTATGCTGAAACATGTATACTTGAAAAATTAATATAAAGCTTTGGTAATTTTGTAAGTTTAAAGCTATAATCTATGTATAGAACGTTTAATTTAGTTTTGAAAGTAAAATTTTGTTTTATTTTTTAAAATTTTCTTAAATTTTATAAAGTTTCTGGTTGTTTGTTGTATAGAAATTATGTAAAGTAAAGTTTACTTAAATAAATAGATTTTGATTTTAAAAACAAGGTTGTTACAAAAAATTTATGTTTAGCTAATTTTTATTGGTTACTAATGTTTCAAAAAGCTATACACAGTAAATTAATGACTACGTTTTTACTTTTAGTCTCTTAGTATATACCTTTTTACATTATTTCATAGTTTAATTTACTTATTTCTTTAATGTATCTTCTAAATTATAAAAAATATCAAAAATTAATTTTGAAAACAAGCTCGGGTAGAACACATACTTATTTACTAACCACCTAAGTTTTAGTGGAAAGTAAAACAATTTGTATACACACTGTTATGCACAGGTTTACAATGTAAGTAAAGTTGGTAAAAAAATACTCGTTTTGAATGATCTAAACTGTAGTTATGTTCGCTTAAAAACAAATGACTGTTTGTAAATACTAAAGTAGTTATACTATTAAAAATTTAATTTATTTTGTAATCAAAATAATTAAGTTAAAATAATAATTTTTTTGTTTTATAAAAGGGTATAGAGTTAAGTTATTACACTTACTGTAAACTATTTAATTTAAATTAAAAATCTAAATATTGTATAAATAAAGTTTTTAAAATATAAATTCTATTGTATTGTTGAAACTATAATTAAAACTTTAAAGTTATCTTATATAAAGAATATAGTAAAGGAAACCTTTATTCTTTAAACTCAAATATTTATTACCTTGATATTGATACTAAAATATATATGACATATAGTGTAACTAATTTTATAAAAAGTATGATTTAAAGCTTGTAAAAAAAAAGTATTTTTTAAACTCCATGTATAACTACTTTTCTTTTGCAGACACGAAGTACAAAGAAAATGACGAAGGAAAATCGTTAAATAATTGCAACCAAACACAATATATGGAAAATAGTAAGTTATTAAACAAATTAGATAGAAAAATTTTGAAGTACACATATGTTGTAGCTAATTGATTTCTTTTTACTTTTAATTAAACTTCATAGGTTATTTGTATTTTTTATGTACTCTAAAACAATAAAAAACAATCTTTTTATTATCAAAATTAAAGACTTAAAATCTTTAATTAAAATAATATTAATCTAGTATATTAATATTTACTAGAAAAAATGTCTTAGGGAGTTAAATCATAAAAATCAAGACAAGAAAAGTCCGTAAGAAAGTCAAAATAAGTTATTTGTGTCCGCAATAGATTTATTAAAAACTGCTTATAAAGTATAAGCCACAAATAAATTTTCTTTAAATATTGATTTTTAACTAAGTGTGTTTTAGCTGTTTGGTGTTATTGAAAGTTAAAGTTAAGTATTCTCTATAAAATTAATTAAGCATAAAATATTTAAACCAAAAACAACCTTTTTGAAAATTGTTGTACGGAATACTGCGTATTAATATTAATAGAGTACTTAATATCTAGACTTCGTAAAGCTATTTACAGTTTATGGGCAGCGAAACGTCGTTAAATGGTTCTGCAGATAAAGAAAAGTTGTGTAGCTTGTCTACAAACATGATAATCATTGTATATTTATTTTTAAATATATTTTACAAAAAATAGTTTAGTTTTAACAATGTAGAGAAATTTAAATTAAGTAGCATAGATACGTGTTATAAAGAAGGTTGGATTCGTCAAAACCTAAACAAACGCTACTTTAGAATAAATATTAAACTTAGATAAAAATTACTTAAAAAATTCGTTTTAGTTTTGGTATAGATTAAATGTTTTTTGTGATTATATAATATTTACTAGTAGTAGTACAGTTTATTGAACGACAAAAAAAGCGCTCAAAATATTTTGTCCTAGGACCTGTAGCATGAAAAAACCTTTCGGTTATCGAGTGGCACACCACTTGGATACCTTTTAACGTCTTGTCCAGGATTAATAGCATAATTCAAGTATAAAGTAATTTATAATCGATGAAAAACTAGTAAAACGTACAAATCAAAAAAAAATTTGAAAATAAGATCTATATTTATGGTTTACTCAGTTTATTCATTTAAAAGCTATAAACTAAGTAAGATTAAATAATACCTGGTTTTTATAGCTGTAGTTTTAATACAATAAGTTTAAAAATCATAATTGTTTGACGATGTAATCAATGATATTTAAAGATACTAATGATAGTGATAGTTACCGAGCTCATAAATATTTATAAACTACGTGTTTAATAACTCCATACCTCTGTACTAGGGTTTGATTTTGTATAAGTTGGGAGGGAGGGGGGCAGTTAATAGTAGAGACTGGTTAGTTTTGCACAAAAACACTTTTGCATGAAGGATCATTTGTGCACGGAGGATTTTGCTTTAATGACAACTTTGCAAGAGGTTAAAAAAATATGTATATATAACCGACCAAAGGTAAAGGGTTAAAAAAAGAATAAATAAAGAAAAAAATACAGACTAAAGAAAAGGGTAAGGGGTAAAAGTGGTAGTAAAAATAATAAATAAAGCTTTAACCCTTGCAAAAGTGTCTTCGTAAAAAAGTAACACTACCCACAAATAGTAAGGGGGGAGGAGAAAGGGGAGGTTTTTAAATTTCGGGTAGTTCTAGAATTTTTTATAAAAGTAACTTACACTGAGACATTCTTTGGTTTGTAACAAAAACTAAAAAAAGAGATGATTTACGGAAAATTTGAAAGATATAATAAATTTTTGGGGCCTGTAATGATAAATAAAAAAATGGGAGCAATGGTTTTTAAACTTTCTGACAAGGGTCGATTGTAAAAATGAGTTTGAAAAACCCTGTTCTATACTTTTGTACTTATAGTGATAATTTACATTAGATAATTAACCATAATAAATATTTTAGCAATACTAATAGTTAAATAAAAACTACGGTATTTGTTAAAAAATAATTTGATGCTTGTAGTTAGTATATGAATTTTCTAAATTAACTATTCTAAGGTTTAAACTGTTATAAAAAAAACTATCTAAATGTTACAGTGATGAAGAATAGTAAATTAAAAATAATATTTTTGAAAAGTACTTATTTGATGCTTTATTTCAAAGTCTTGATACTTAAATAATAGCTGTATTTAAAATTTCTAACAAGGTTATAGTTTTTATTATTATTTTGTTGATATACTCTTAACCTTTATACTAAAAGCTGCTTGATAATGATAAAACTGATAGACTTACAACAATTAAAAAGTAGTCAACTATATAAAAAATATAGTTGATGCAGTTTGGTAAACGTAATTAATATGGTGATTCCATTTAAAATTTTTAGCAATAAAAATTCTAAAGAAAACTAACTATGCAAGTTTAAGAGAGTTGTAAAAAGGTTAAAATTGTATAAACAAAACAATTTACTCAAGCACTCAACAATAACTAATTGAAAACATAATTAATACACTTATGAAATTAATGTGATACTTCAATTAAAAACTGTATAGTGTTTAAAATATTATTAACAGTTTTTACAAAATTTTCATGTTAAGCAATTCAATAAAATTAAATAAACTCAACAACAAAACCTTAGAGTTTGACAAGGATAAGGTAAAAGGCTTAGCTCCATTCTAACCTTAACCACTCTGTCTGGTGATTAATCAATATCTCTATATATACTTTTTTTTTTGCAGATGAACTTGAGTTCAAACACTCAAATGTAATTTCTCATTGATTCATTTCATAATCATGCAATTCTGGTGTTAGTATCTCTTGATACTTTGAATGAACATAAGTTCAAACTTACATATGTTACTATCTCATTGGCTTATTTTATGATCATGCAACATTATAGTAATGAAATAATTCAAGTTTAAATCATGAAAAATTCCCTATTTTATTGCTCTTTTTATTGTCACGCTAAAAAAAAAAAACTTTCCATATAACTAAAAACTAAACATCAAGTAAAATCTTAAATACCTTTACAATTCATAAGTTAACTAAATCTTTTTTTTTAAATTTAACAATTGTTTAAAATTTAAATAATATCAAAATATTTGTTTAACAACCATATAGTGCTAATTTTAACATCAAGAGAATATAAGTAAAAAATAAGTCTCAAGATTCGTGTTTTCAAGCCCTACTAAATTAAGTTTATACTTCTGTTTAAAATTAACGAAATTCAGTTTATTTTTATTTAAAATATTCAAAAATTTTTTAATTTAAAGTAAAAAAAACTACTTTATTCATCTAGTTTATTTAAATAAAGATTATAAATATAAATTAATGAGTTGTGGTACGTTATTATATTGTTCTACGTAAAACTTTAAATAAAAACTTTACATTAAAGTTTCATTAAAAAACTACCAAATTTTATTCATTTAAAACAACTTGCGTTTAAAAGCGAATACTATTTAAGTTGTCAAAAAAAAAAAAAATTTGAGAAAATGAAAAATTAGAAGCGTGCAAAAGTGAAGCTCCGTTCAAAATTGACTGATTGTTTAAAATTTTCGCAGTTCATAAGTATATCTGTGAAAATATAACGCCGTGCGAAAGTGACACTTTGCAAAAATGTCGCCATGGAAATGTAACGTCGTGCAAAAGTGACTCTCCGTGCAAAATATTCTCCTCGTGCAAAAATGTCCCTTCGTGCTAAAGTGACGACCGTGCAAAAGTGTCCCCTCGTGCAAAAGTGACGCCGTGCAATAGTGTCTCCTCGTGCAATAGTGTCTCCTCGTGCAAAAGTGACCTTTCGTGTAAAAGTGACGCTCGTGCAAAAGTGTTCCCTCGTCCAAAAGTGACACCCACCCATATAAAGTATAACTAAATAATGAACTACGGCAGACTTTAAATTTTGTTAAAACAGTAATATATTAACTAATAATAAGTTTTGTAAATAAGTAAAGTAATACAGAACTATACTTAAAGTTTTTTACTAACAAACGATTTAACAATTGTAGAAAGTGTAATTGAATTTGCTGAATACTGGACTAAAGACGGTTTGGTCTGTATAGAATGGATGGTTTCAAAGTACATTGAAAAGTTCAAAGTATTTTATCTTTACTAAACAACAAAGTATTTTAATAAATACTAAATTCAAGACATAAAAAGGAAATTACCTATATAAAATTGAAAAAATAAAAAATAATATATCTTAAAATTATATACAGTAACTTCTCGCATACTTACGCACTCGTTTAGTTACGCACTCTCGTTTAGTTACGCATTTTAGAATTCTAAAAAAATCAAACAATGAAAATTTTAGTTTTCTTTTATATTGCACAAATTAGTTTTATTGTATATTTTTAATTTAAAATATGTTTTTAAATACTAACTCACCTCTCTATATCTATATACTTTGTAAACTTATGTTCCTTGACTAATTGATAAAAAATTAAGTTATACCTCAGTATATCAGAAATTTTGTTAGCAATAAGAGATTAAATTAAAATACTGAAAGAAATATGACTGTGTTAACAATGAAAGTATAATGAAATAATAAGAGTTTGTAACACTAATAAATAATACAGTACTCTTGTCCTATATATGAATAAACATCTAAAAAAGAAATTTTATGAAACTTCCTAGCAAAAAGTAGCAGTGATACTTAATAAGTATAGAGCTCACACTTAAAACAAATCTCAATTGGTTTTTTAGTAAACAAATCACTAATTTTCATTTGAAGTTTTTTTTTAGTTTAAGTTCTTCTTCTGTAACACTTGCTTTACACAGCAATTTGCTAAGTAGAATAGAATATAAATGTTAAGTATCAAATAAGTCAAATATGAGTAAAGATAAAGATGAAATCTGCTTATTATTAAAATTAGTAAAATTTTTCTACAAGTATTATTATTTTATATAAAATTAAATCCTTTTTTTATATGTATAGTTTTATCTTTTGTTTTCATATTTATAAATTAAGCAAACAAATTTATAAAGTGGGAAGTTCTCAGTCTGCTTTTAACTAAAAACAATATAAAAAATAGCCATTATAGTAAGTATATTTGGTACCTCTCGTATCTTTACGATCTCTCGTATCTTTACGCACTTTTCTGTGGACACAATGTGCGTAAATAAGCGAGAGGTTACTGTATATAATAAATTTTATAATTAAACCACAGTTGACTATGAAATAAAGTAAACTAAAAATGATAAAAAAAAATCAATTTTTTAAAGTTTGTTATTAGAAAGCCTAGATTCTAATGAATTTGAACTTTAAAACTCTATCTGCAACTGAAATTATGTCAATTGGTAAAAGGTCAATTAGATGGTATTAGCTTAAAATTTAGATAATTTTAAAAAGAAAAAATCAACCCTTAAAAATAGAAAAAACTAGTTCTTTTTACATTCTATAAGAGAAGATGTTATTTTTGAAAATTAAGTTAAATTATTATTTTAGTTAATAAACTTTTTTAGTTTTATCGCAAAAAGAAAATACTTATATAAACTATTTTCTTTTGCACTTTTTTTGGTTCTTAACTTGATAAATATCGTGAAAAATAGGCACGTATTGATTATAAAGTGTTTATAAATAAGTATATTTATATATATCAAGAAAAACGATTAATACAGTATATTCTTATAACATTTAAAGATAACGCTCTACTCATGCCATTTTTTTTGAACAAGGTTTTTTTTTCATATACAGTTTTTCCGAATTACAACCAATAGAATTATTTTAAACTTTTATATAATTATTTAGGTATAACGTATCATAAAAATAAGTTTATATCTTACATCTGCAAAGCATCTAAAAGTTTTAAAAGCAAAGAAACCAGTAAAATAGGATAGTAGATTACCTGATTTTAAGTTCAAAAATCACCTATAATTTTATTAAAAAAAACATAGAAAAATATATAAGAAAACTAAGATCTAAGAATGCTACTGCTTAAAGCCTGATAACTTAAAAAAAATTTTCAATTAGATACTTATAAGCTAAAATAAAATCTTAAACTATACAGAAACATGATTTTTATAAACTATCTCGTATTATTTAACCCTTTTTTGTTTAGTTCAGAGCGAAGTTGAAACTTTTGATAATATGTGTACATTCAATATCTAACAAAATATTTTAAGTCGTTCATCATTCAATATAAATAGTTTTTAATTAATCAGAATAATTGTATAGGTTGAAGCGTTTAGTTTGGAAACTGAAGAACTTGCAATGGTCAACATCGTTAATTTTGAAAAACAAAAGTTAAATCTCAAAGTTTGCTCTGACTTATCACCGCACAAAACATTTAAAATTTACCTATCGTTGTTAGGCACTAACTGTACTTACAACAACACACGAGTAGTACCTCCAAGAAACAATACAACTACAAAAGCTGGTATGTTTGTTACTGTCCGCAAGAAAATGCATTATATAAAGTTTTTGGACTTATTTAACTATTTCAACAACTAATATTTTTAATTAAGACATGCTTTAACCAAATATTTGCATAAAAATAAGATATAAAATAATATGGCGTAAATCTTAGAGATCCAAACAAGCCGAGTAAAAATAACTGTTTTGGTGTAAAAATACTTTATTGATTAATGGCGTTTTGCTGTACATAACACAAGAACATCTCTATGTAGTCAAATTTTTAAAGTTTAGAAAAATTATAAGTTAAACAGTTTGCTTTGTTTAAAATTGCTTACATAGTTTATAGCATATTGTTGATCAAATAACTAGTTTTATACAAAGTAATTATGTAGCTTTTAAAGAAAATTTAGTGCTTTACAGTAAAAATATTATTTTACTTTTAAAAACTCTGAAGATTATACTTCTAAATTATAATTAACTAAGCTTCTTAAAGGTTAAACTTAGATTTTAAGTGTAAGTCATCCCTAAAATTTTTAACTAATAATTTTAGTTTTATTTAATCTTTGAAACAAGCATAACAATTATTTTTATGTTTGAGCAACTAAAAACACTAGAGTTTATATTATCGAAAGTGTATTCAAACAGTTTATGAAACACATGTTATACTATAAATAATCAAAACTAATGTCCTCGTTTTACTTTATACTAAATTTTTGTTCTATACAAAAATAAATAACTATTCAAAAAATACAAACACGAAAAATTTATAGTTAAAATTATTTCTTTACAGAAATATACATAAATAAAAGTTTGAACGTGTTCAAATAGGTAAGTAAAAATTGAAAAAAATCAACCGTAATGTTAATTGATTGTTTCTTTTACAAATATATGTTTATTTTACTCTTTGCCAGTCCTTTTTAATTATCAGTTTTTTATCAGATACTTTACATACTAAAAATTAAGCCGTAAAAACTTACTTTAAAACTAAATAAGTAAATATGTATACTATTTGTTCATATTACTATTAAGAATATTAATATTCTACTAACTACAAGACAAAAAAATAATTATAAAGCTCTAGAAAAATGCTTAGTAATCTTTTTTGATAAATGAATTATACTGAAAGTGTTCTTTGCGGGCCCAATTAAAAAAAAAAGATGTCCTTCGCGGGTTATAGTATTTAAAGGAAATATTTTAGAAAAATTGATGCATATGTAAAATTTGAATAAACATAAAGTGTGCAGCTCATTTTTATTACAAGAAAATAAATAGCAGATTTTAAAACTTTTATAACAAAAAAGCTAAAACTTATTTTAAATATTCGTTTTATTTTAGCTACGAATCACGTCACCGGCCAAAAACTCTTTTATGTGGCAGTCTTCAGTACATTTACCTCTGCTCTAAAATTTTTAATGTTTATATTTTTTTCTTTAAAGTTTTACAAATACTGATATTTTAATAGCTTCTAAAATATATCAACATTTCGAGATTTGTGATATCGTATTAAATACTGTTTTAGTTGATCAGTAATGCTATACTCAACAGTGGTGGTAAATTTTGGTATAACAATATGTTTTTTTTTGTGTTATAAAAAACAAATTAACCGCATGACTTGATAAATAAAAATAAACTTTATGTGTAACTGATAAGTTTGAAAAACAAAAGAGGTTTACACTATAAAAGAAAACATAAATGTAGTCATTATAAAGTATTTTAAAAATGTTTTTTGAACTTATCAGAAACAGTTTAATCTAACTAATTTTAAATTTAGAAACTGTAATTATTTATTTAAATAAAGGACCGTATAAAGTTAGTAAAGAGAAAGTAGGATTCTAAACATTACTGTCAGTAATAAAATTAATACAATGGACACAACCGTATTTTATGGATTTCATAAACGTAAGAAAATTGGGTTTAACACAGACCAAATTTTGTACAACTTTTTAAAAGTTTTTAGCTCTGATTCATAACTTTATTTTAGTAAGTTGAATGTAAAGTGTAATAAATGTATAAATTCACTTAATATTAAAACAGCATATGTGATATTTAATTTTTTGGTCAATTTTCGTCATTACAAAATTATATTCGTGTAAGCTTTATATATGTACACTAACAAATAGAAAATTTTATAAAAGTTTTACTTGTAATGTTAGTATTTAAGAAATATATTTACTTAAAAGAAAACTACTAAAAATTCTTAGCAATTGAATTTACAGTAGGGGGCAACGTACGACTTAAATCTATAAACATCTGACTTGCTACTTATACTTTAGATTAAAAACAACTTCTATTGTACAAATAAAATTGAGAGTTTTTATAAAAAGTATTTTGAATTGTGTTCCTAATTTCACTTTTCAGTATACAGTAGTGCTTATTAATTGATCATTTGAATACAATTTCGCTTTTAAGTATTTCAACTTTTGTAGTACATCTTTTTTGAACTACGCAACCTGCAAAAACTTATTTAAAAAGTCCGACTCGCAAAGTAAATTTTCTGGTAAATACGTCTTCTAAATTAGTTGACTATTCTTTTATAACATTAAAAAATTGGACTCGGTATGTTGAAAAATAACTTTTTTTTAAGGAAAATTATAGTTTAATTAAAGTTTTATTGTATTATAGAGAGCTTTCTAACTTATAGTCTTATTTTTTTTAAAATCTACTTAAACATTTAAAGCTACTTCATAACTTCGTCAAAAACAAAGTGTTTCACACATAATAATAGAGCAAGATATAACAGAGTTGTAAATCTTAAAAACTTAAGTATATTTTTTATAAAGTTTTATTTTAAAATTAATACGTTCCATGAAAATAGTTTTTTTTTTACCAAAATCCTAAATTCTTATTATCAAAATGTACGACATGTGTTTGTTTTGGTAAAGCTTAAACACTATTATATAAAAAGTACTTAAATAGAATTTAAATTTTCTTACTTCTTAACAAATATATCAAACAGCTTATACATTCACATCTTCTTTTACAACTGGCATTATTCCTATGACATTGCAGACATTTGAAAAAGACAAAGACGTCAAGCTGCTAAATAACATGGAAATATGTGCAATAGCTCTTGGATGTTTTATCTTTTCTAGTATAGTTTTCACTTATTTCTGGTAATTACTTTTAAAATTCGTCTTAACCAAAAGTTAGACTACACTTTTTTTTAGATAAATTCAATAATCTGTACAAGTAGACAAGCTGGTTTGTTTTTAGAAAAATATAACAAACTACATTCAAGTAATTTCGTTAATATGACAAACTAATATTGTTTTTCAATTATTGTGTTTTATAAGCGGATGTTTTTCGGAGTGTAAACCTCTACCTATTTAGATCATAAAGGTTATGATGATTTCATTTAATTTTTCTGAAAAGCTTAAAATTTATCTTAAAAACTACTAGTTTTTTGATATTATTGGCAGTCTTTTTTTCAAAAAGTTTTGAAAATAGTTTTAATAGCTTATTTTTTTACAGGTATAAACGGCGTCAAGAAATGAAGTGTATTATCAACTTAAAGTCTAACTTTAGTAATATACTGTTTAAGAAAAACCAAAAAAGCAACAAAAAAAGATTTCAAAAAGGTTTTTAATGTTTTACATTAGCGAAACTTCAAGATAATTTAAAATTTAAAGTTAACTAAAAATATTTTAAATCTAGTTTTTCTAAAAAAATTTAAATTTAGAAACAGCCGAATTGAATATGAGTATTGTTGAAGTAAAGCCATCCTACACAATATCTGATCGCTATTCTATGCTTCCATTAGCTGGGATACAGGTAAAAGACTGCATTGGAGTTATTAGTAATGAAGTAAAGACTAATCGTTTAACAAATGAGAAAACTCGATCTTGTAGAAGATCTATTAAATATGTAGAAAAGTCTGTATACAAAAATTATAATATTGATGAACCTACTTACAACAAAATTACATCGTTTGAAAGTTGTGATGATGTTTTCAACGAATCATCGTCTGTTATCTGTGAAAATACTTACAAAACTATTAATATATTGAATGTGTATGATGAAGTTTATAATTAAAAATTGTCTAAAGCTAAATCAAACTCTAACAAATTTTTGAAACTTTTGTTGTAATACTAGTCGTAACCTTGTTTGAAATAAAAATTGTCTTTAATTATTATTTACTTATAAATATTAAATACTTAAGTAAAACACACTTTTAAGTTTAAGACTTATGGTCTAGTAAGGGCTTTAATGACAAACTGATATAAGAATTTGGGAAAACCTAAATACCTATTTTTTGAATAAAACAGGACTTAAAAAGAATAAAATAAAAGTTTTTGAATTTTGATAAACAATCGTAAACTATTTAATTTTTGTACATATACAATAATATACCCTATAAAAACCTAATTGCATAATTTATTTTACGTTCAAAGTTACTTACTAAAAAAGAGTCAAGGTCAAGTTACACAACGAAAAATAAAATAAAAATACGTTTATATAGTAAATACTTTACGAGTAACCTTTTCTCAAAAACAAAAAATGGTTAGAACCATCAAAAAAAATCAGTCTCAGTCTTATACAAACGCTTAGAAGAGATCTTTCGTTTATTTAAAAACAAACATTTTCAATTCTTATTCAAATGATTCTATTAATCTGTCCTTTGTTATTCAAATAGCAAAATGTTTTAAAAGTTTATCGTTTTTTCAAATAATTTATCAAATTAAAAAAAGTAGCTATTTATACCTTTATAAAAAATAGCTAGTCTAAAATTAAAAACATAAAGAAAAACGTAGGCAAAAACAGTTGTACTACTTTTAAGTTTTGAATTGGTGTATGCAGATAAAAGCTTGTACCAGAAACTATAAGTTTGTAGTGCAAAACATATAAGCTCTAGATTGAAATGTTTTGTTTTTAGTTTGAATTAATTTATTAATGTAAATATAAATAAATTATAAAGTAGAATACATAAAACTAATAAAAATGGTGAAGAATGAAACTTCGTATGTTTGATAAAATATTTCAATGGAAGCAATCATTTAGGAAATCTAGGCTTTTTTTTGATTTGAGTAATAGGCTAAACTTTTATTAAATAACTTATTTTATTTGAACTGGTTGTAAGATGCCTCAGGGTAACTGATTTAAACGAAAGTACGTTTTTAAATTTTTCATTGTTGAATATCAACTCGTTATTGGCACGTGTAAGACAACTTTGTTTTACTTGGAATGGTAGTTTTTGTCAGATGTTTAAAAAACTTGACATCAAATTAGTAACTGGATTTTTATTTGGGATAGTTTTCTCAATTTTTATTAAGTCAGAAAAAAATTATGCTTTCCAAAATAGAGTAAGTAAATGTTTTCAGTAATTGATATATGTTTTTTCATTTTGTTTAGCTACTTTAAAATGTTTCAAATCGTAGTTTTATTTTTTTTAAGTTTTTAAAAGCTTTCTTTAAACTTAAAGTTAAAAAAATGCACGTTTAGTTTTTTTAGTTTGTATATGTGTTTTTATTTACTGGCATAAGTACTGTATTTATGCCTAATTTTAATAAATGAAGTTAGCTACAGTTTGGTGTACTTTTGACATGATATACTATAAAAGAATTAAATAAGTAACCTAATACAAATCTTAGCAAACTGTTGTAAAGTATTTTTTGGTATAAACTATATAACTCATTAGAAAAAACGCATATAACTATTTTAAGATAATATTAAAGGTTTAAAAAAAATATTTATTATCTGTTAATATTTAGCTACTTTAAGCTTATAAACTTAGTTAAAATTTTTTGTAAAAACTAAACAATTGCAAATGTTTCACTAACTTTATTAGCTTTTAAATAAACCAACTTCTATAAATAGCTAAATAAAAAAAAAACAAAAAACATAAATTAGAACGTTAAACTGTTATCTAACTCTTTTTGAAGGTATTAAGTCAATTAGCTTAAAATACTTCTTGATAAATGTTTAATATCTGGTTTTAGTTATAATTATGACTAGTTAAGATAAAAGTCAACTGTTCAGAACTACCGATTAGTCAAAGTTGTAATTTCTATTACATACTTTATTTTAAACTTATTTTCTAAAACTTACAAACTTACAAGTTATTACACTACAATACATTAAACTATTAAGAAAACAGTTTTATTTTTTCTCTCTGAATAAGTTTAAACTGATTAGGTATAAAGGATTTGTTATTAAAAAATTTAAAAGTTTAATACATTTGTTATGTATTTTTAGATCGAAAACTTCTATTTAAGTTTACGTTATCTCAGTTATTGTTTATCTACTAACTTTATTTTATAGCTATATTTTTAAGTTGAGTCTAAACTTTTAAGTTAAATTTATACTTATCTATTGATAACTTATTAGTTTTTATTTTTTTAAACGTGTTTAAACAACCTTAAATTAGATTTAATAACAATTTTTTTGTTAAGACTCGAACTAAAATGATAAAAAAAAATGTTTTAAATTTACAAACATTGCAGTATTTTAAAAACAAAATATGTGTATTAGAAAAAAGATGTTAATAATTATTTACAATACTCGGTATAAAAACCGTACAAAACTACTTAAATGTCGTTGACTTAAAAAGAATGTCTAGATTAAGACACAAAAGTTTTAAGTATGTAATATAGTTAACATAATCGTTTGACCGTACTTGATCAACCCCCAAGCTTTCGTTGGACTGATACCACGTTTCGTTCCTACTAAAGCTCGACAGTCAGTTGCAACTGAAAAATCTGCAATCGTCACACTACATAAATGTTTATTATAATTAACGATGTAGTAACCGTTTGCTAGTATGATCAGTGACGTCAGTTTTGTTCCTGTGCCGTGCAAAGTTTAATACATTGTCCACTTGTGACTGAAGATTTTTTGATTTAGACTGACTGACGAGTTTCAATAAAGACGAAACAAGTTGCTCAGTCTACCAAAAACTTGTGGCCTGATCATCGAAATGGTATGGTTAAACCTTTTTTTAACACTTGAGCTTGTCAAACGGCTTACAAAAGTCCAGGCTAAGGCTTTGTAATACTTTTGCCGATGCTTTCTTTGTATATATACTATAGTAACATTTAAAATATTTTAAAATAGTTATTATAAATTGTTAAAATATTGTTAAATTTATTTATGTTGTTAAAATAGTTATTATTAATTTAAGTTATACAAAAAATTTTATGTGATTTTAATAATGTTTTTGTTACCATTAAAAAACTGACTAAAATTTTTGAATATAAATCAATGTCGAAACTTGTTTTTTTATTTTTACGACAACATTTTAAATTACTTCACTATTTACAAATAACGTCGTTTAAGTTGTTTCGTTTGAATCTTATGTCAGCATATATTATTGATTTTAGACTTTTAAACTTTTGTTTTATAACTTTAGTTTTCTGACCATTATCTAAATTAATAAAAATTTATATAAATAGTTTATAATAAATCATTATGCTTTTATAATATAAGAGTAAAAATAAAGTAAAGCAAAAATCTCAACATTTATATAAGTATAAAAATTATTTAAGTAGAATGTTATTAAAGTTTTTACAACCAAATATCAATATGTCTTTTACTTACTTTTTAATTGAGTTAAAGTACCTTTATGTACTATGTTTAATAAAAAATTACAGTTTCCAAAAAGAAACTATTAGTTTTAAGTTTTAATTAAACTAACACCAAACATTTTCCGTTTTAAACAAAGTTAACAACTACATTTTTTAAGCAAAGTTTAGAGATGAACAAAAGTAATTTTTTGTTTAAATAAAAGTAGTCAGCTAAAAAACTGCTTATTTTACATCATTATATTTAATCCTAATGTTTATAGGAATTAACTCAAGGGTCCAGTTCATTAGAAAACTATTTAGGAAGTAATCATAGTATCTACGATTTATACATTTCAACCTTAGAAGACATTCAGGTTGAAAGAGAGAATGCTCTTAATTTAGCTTGTACCAAAAAAATTCCTTATGTTTACCAAGACAAATCCTTACCAAACAGAGATTCATTGTACAACAACAAATACAAAGTAGTTTTGTATATTATAAGTAAAAACTTTTTTTAATGCCTTTTTCCGGTGTTTTTAACATGCTTGTGTATTTGTTACAGTTTACGATATGTCTCATGCAAAAAGTAGCCAGCTCAAACTGGTTAAGAGCAGTCATGGTAGCTGATGGATTTTACACCAAGCAACAAATGATGAAAGACATACGAGGAAACGATGCGATAGACTATGCTTATAAACATCGTTCAATTAAGTCTATTAACTCAAGCTTAGAAGAAGGACTTCTATGGAAAGAATACTCAAATGTTAATCATATAATTGTAGTTTTATAAATGTGTTTAAAGCTAAGTATTCTCAACTAAGTGTTTTTTATTTTACAAATGAAAGAATAAAGTATACGAAAACCTGAAAACAATTTTTTCAACTTTGTTTTTAATAATTAAAAAAAGCTAATGAAAAAATACCCTTTACTAATAAGTGTTATAGTAAAAATTAGAACAGTTTATCTTAGAATTTAAAGTTTTTAAACAAAAAATTAATATCTTAAATTACTTTAGATCAATTATATATTTAATAGCCAAGTTTGAAATAAGTACAATAAAAACTAATACTTATTATCAAACCATAAAATAGAATTTACAATGATAGATTCTCACTGTAAGAAGTCCTATGGAACGAATTGTGTCTGGTTATGAAGACAAAATGGTTACGTCAACACCTTACTACCAAAAAATTGCTGACTATGTAGAAAGTAAATACAGAATTAAGAGGTACCACACAAAAGACAGATCAATTCCTTTAACCGGTGTACCAACATTTGAGGATTTTATTAATTTCCTTACCGATACCGAAAACAAAAAGTACATAAACGATCTGCACTGGGTTTCTTATGATAAAATTTGTAACCCCTGTATGTATAAATATAATTTTATTTTAAAATTAGAAACTCTTCAACAAGATGCAATTTTTTTAAGGGAAAAGTTAAAAACTAAGCCAGAAGACTATTCTTTGATCATTCCTACTTATTCACATCGAAGAAAATCAGACGCTAAAATTTATTTTGATACACTTCCTGATCTTTTGATTAAAAAGTTTATAAAACTTTTTCAGTTTGATTTTGAAGCTTTTAGTTATGAAAAACCAAGCATTAAATATGGTAGAATACCTAGGTAGCATAAGTTGAACAAGAACAATTAAGTGCTTTAATTTTTAAACTTAGTATAGAAAGACCTTTATACTTTTTAAGTACTATTAAGACAAAACACTTTTTTATTATCAAAATATTACAATTTAAAAAAGCTTTCTGAATAAACATTATTTCATTGTCAAGAAATAACTTAAATACCCACAAAATAACTGAAACAAAAGTGTCGTGATGATTACTTGTGTTTTTTTATCAAGTACTTAGTTTTACTCTGATTATGTTGCTACAGTTATTTTGTGAGTATTTAAGTTGTTTTGTTACAAGGGAGTGTGTTAATTTCTAAAGTTAGCTCAAATTTTAATAAAATTTGATAATGAAAGAAGTTTTTGTCTTGTAATGGAATGGTATTTAATTTACAAACATATTTTTACAATAAAACTGTTTACAGCTCATAGCTTAAACATATTTAAGCTGTAAACAGTTTTATTGTAAAAATTCTTTAACTTCTTTATTATGTTGCAAACACACTGCTTTTTGGTATACAATTTTTTAAGTAAAAAGTATATAAAATAAACTTCCTAATATTTTTTTTTGTTGTTTATAAATTTTTGTACTTAAACAATTACTTTTAAGTTTTTTAATTTTGTTAAAGTTTATCATTTATTTATTGTCATATTTCAAAGTTTGAAATAATGTCTTATTAAATTTAAGAACGCACAAAAATAATAACATTTCAGTTTGTAAATATTTTTTGTATTTTATTTTTAAACTTCTTTTATTTATACAAACTGTATTTCTTTTTTTATTTTGGTTATGAAAGTAAAAACTATAATTTTTATTTATTTCATTCTTAAAAGTGTTAATATAAAAGTAAATGTAATCAAATTTTAGTTGCAACTACGTTGTCAA
Source organism: Thalia democratica (assembly GCF_965202585.1). Lineage (NCBI taxonomy): Eukaryota > Metazoa > Chordata > Thaliacea > Salpida > Salpidae > Thalia > Thalia democratica. Next base: position 43,166,247 of record NC_139166.1, on the reverse strand, counting down.
AGTAGTTAAATGCATTTTATTTTGATGCTGTTTTTATTTATTTTGAAAATTTATATTTAGTACAACTAAAACTTAAAACTTTTAAAGTTAAGTTAAAAAAAAATTGCTATTTGTTTCTTTTACAATGTCTTTTTATCATACTGTTTCAATATAGTTATACTTTAGAAAAACTGCTGCATGAAGAGAACATTTGGTGTGTAATCTGACTGCAAGGATCTAGTTATTCTTTAGTTTTTATAATTGAATCTATTAAACTATACAAAAGATCTATTTATATATATTTTTTTTTTGGAAAAAGTTAACTATAGAGCTTGTATGACGAATGAATAAACTTTTCATAACTTTTCTCAAGTCATAAATAATGTTTTGACTGTTTTTATCTTTAACTATCTGTTTTAACTCAACAAGAAGTAGGTTAAAAAAAATTTTATACATTAAAATACAAACTATAACTACTAAATTGAGAAGAGGTTTTTAATTAAAAAAAATAATAATAAAACTTGGATGATGTACTCTATTAATTTTTGTAGTTATAGTACAACTTTTTTAATAAGTCATTTACAGTTTTTCCTGAAAACATGTCTTATTATAAGAAAACTATATTTTAACATAAATAAACTTACTATAATGTTAAATTGATGTTAAATTATAATTTCTGCAACAAACACAACTTAAATGTTTAGTAAACAGTTCGACATTAAAAAAGAAACCTGTTTAAAGTGAATAGAAGTCTATTAACAACTATGAAATAAAGCTGTATTTTTTTAGAATAATTCTTGATTAGTCAAAAATAAAATCACAGCTTAATATTTTAACATTCAAGCTTAAATTGAGGACCATTAATAGTTTAGGTATATATAGTATATCAAGGTGTTTATTCAATTTTGAAAGTTTTAAAATTGTTGATTAAATAAGAAACTATAAATTTAAAAAAGTCTAAGAACTCCCATAAGTAAAAAAGAGAATTTTGTAATGTATATAGATATGTAAATAAAAGAAAATAATTACATATGGTAGAATAGATGAAATATACTAATATTGCACTTATATGCAAAAATTATTCAATTAATTATTGTTTCTTATTAAGTTTTTGCTTTCATAACCAATAGGAGTACTACTTTTTTCTTTGTATAACCTTATATTCATCCATTCATCGAACTCGTCCTGCGTTAACTCTTCTTTTAAAATCTCAACTAATACGAAATCTACAGCTCCAACAACCTCTGGTGAACACAGCTCCCATTTCCTAAGTTTTCCCAACGTGTTCAGAAATGTTTCGGAAGTTATGTTTTTTTCGTCCCGTGACATTTCAGTGCCTATTTGCTGAATTCGATTTAAAACATGAGAAATATCGTTGTTTCTCAAACACGTTTGAGGGAGGTTGTTTTTCAATTTTTCGACCCTGTTAGGTAGCGTTTGTTTTATTTAATTAATAAAAAATTCGTTGTATAGCTTCTAAGTATTACAAAATAAATTATTATTAGATATTTTAGTTTGTGCAACTTTTTAAAAATACACAAAAACTAGTCGGTAGAAAAAATATTTTATTAGAAAAACTTAAGCTAATCTTAATTAATTATTGTATTTAGAATATTATTTTCAAAAATATATAGGCTTTACAAAATTAGTCAGTAAAAAGAAAAAGAAGGCTAGGTAGGTTTTAACATGTTTTAAATAAACAAGCTTTTAGGTGCTTTTCGTAGGCTCTATTACCTTCGGACAAGCTTTTACTTTTTCATTAATACCTAAAAGTGTTTTTTAAATTATAATATTATACCTAAAAATGTTCTACAGATTTTCACCTACTATAAAAATAAAACTTTAATTGGTATTAAAAGTTAACTCTTTTATTAAAGTGTTATATTAAACTTGTTTTAATATTAGTATTTTACATGAATTTCAGCTGGTATTTAAACTAAGATATAACTCTGTATTTTTTTTTATATTTGAAAAACGTCAAAGCTTATTAGTATTTTAATAAAAATTAAGTAAAATACCTTTTAATGTCTGTTATATAATGAGTCATACTATGTTTTAAAGTATTTTCGAATGCTTCTTAGTAGTATATAATAAGTTTTATTACCATAAACATTTCAGCTTATCGTTTAATTCTTTTTGTTTTAATGTATCTGCCAACCACAAGTTATATGCAGATTTCCTCATTTTTGTTACGTCTCTCTCAAAGTTAATGGTCATTTCGAATGATGAAATTTTTACTTCATTTCTTTCCAGTCGTTTTCTAAAACGCATTTTATTTAATGCTTGCTTCTATAGTTTTTAAAAAAATACTTGCGAAGTAAAAAAAACTTGGCTAAATTTGTACATATAATTTTTTTAAGTTTATAGTTCAAATTGTTAGTAAACTTTAATCTTCAATTGTTTGCTATTTTTCGATATTTACTAATTTTATTTATTGTAAGTTAGTTAAGATTAGCAAAGCGATTTTTCTAAGTTCTGTGCTACTGAAAAAAAGAACAACCTTTGTATTACAAGACACCTTTATCACTAAAATAATTCTGTCAACTTATAAAAAATGTAAATTTTTTATTTAAATTTTTTTAAAAAGTACCCTTGCAAACACTAGCAAAAAAAGAACTTATAGTCGAGTATTAACAGTCTAAATTATTTGATAAAAATTTTCACCAATTAAACTTTTTGTACGTAATCTTGATGTGTATATACTTTTACTTAAATACACTCTAAAACACAGTGACTATAGTAGAATAATTCAAAGAAAGGTTCTTATAATAAAATCAACTTTTATGTAGCTTTTTAAATAAAGATAAACTTTTTTAATTTATATTATAAACATTCCTCCTTATAACCTTCGTTGAAAATAATCGAAATAAACACTTAAATCTTATACAGTTTATTCCATTAAATTAGCTATATATAGTGTTTTTTACTCTGAATCTCAAGTCTTATGCTTGTTTTGTTTTTCAATTTTTATAAAACTTTTATACCATAAAAAGAAAAATACAAGATTTTACAACATTTTATTTGTTTTTTATTTTAGCGTCTCAGTTTTAAAAATTTAAGTTCTTTTCTAGTTATAATTTAATCTAAAAGCTGTTTACAAAACATAATTACAATTATCTACGGAATTTTAATCAAACACATCTTAAATAGTATATTTAAATACATTTTTGAATTACTTTTCAAGTTCTTTCAGTCTATTATGAAGTTGCAATGCACTTGCATCATTGATGTCGTTGAATTTTGACTTAGATTCTACTAAATTTTCTTTCCATTTTTCACTTTTTGAGTTATAATGCTGTCTATCTGATTGTACTTTAAAAGGAGAACTAAAAGGTCTTTTAAGTTTTCCGGTGGCTTCTTGACTCGTTTTGCCTAGTTTTGTGTTTTCCGTTGCTTCTTTTTGTCTGTCAACAGTATTAAGTAATTTTACGAAGTCTAAATAAACCTCAATACAAATGTTTTGTTTATATATTTTAGTCTAAATGTACAATAACTTTAATTATGCTATTTATGTATAATTTTATGTAGTTATAAATGACTGAACTTCAATTTTAGAAGTTTTTATTTTTTCGAGTGAAAAGTTGTTTCTAAAACTTAAGTTATTACTGTTTTAAAACACACAATAAGTAAAAGACATATCAAATTGTCAAAAACTTCAAACTTGTATAGTTTAATATTTAAGTGAACTTAAAAGACTATTTTTTACCTTAGTTGTTTAAAATAATCCTTATATTCAAATACTACAAAGGAGGAAATAAAAGTGTATCGTTCTTTAAATCAAAAAGTCTTAGTGTCTTTTGTATGTTAAAATAACTTGTTTCAGTTTTTAACTTTTAAGATTAACCTTAAATAAAGTACGGTTAGAACTTATAACTAGAATCTTAATTAAATACTTAGTAATTACTAGGCTTTCATATAGAAAATTTTATTGCATTTTTTCTTTAAAATAGTACTTTTGTGTTAATTATTAGAATTATATTAAATACCTGCAACCTGTGAGTAAATGTTAATAGAAAAATTGGCCAGCGAGTTATAAAAGGCTACCGAGCCCTAAATTATTACTTTATCTAATTTAAAAGAAAGTACATACTTACAAAAATTTATGTTCAAGAAACATTTTGTTGATTTTTCATAATCTTAAGCTTCAGAACATTTTTTTATTGATATGAAAGCTTATATAATTATAAAATCGTTGTACATTTTATTGCACCGGTTTAAAATAAAAGTTTTATATGTAAAAATTTGTCTTGATATTTACTGAAACTATAAATTAAGATCAAAACTGGGAAAATTTATAAGCTTTGGTTGAATTAAATTTTACATGGATCTTATTTTTTATCTTAATACTTTAGATTTTTAGAAATACTTGTAACTACTCGTAAAATTCAGATTAGACTTAAACTTTTTTGTTGTTAGTTTGTACATTTATAAGGATAAAAAGCAAACTTGCCTAAAACTTTCATAAGAAGAAGCGGTTTTTGGTCTTATACTTGTTGGTTGTAAACTTGAATCTGTAACTGTTGGAACAACTATTTTTCCAATATTTACTCTTTCATTTTTGATCTTAAAGTAATCATCACGAGCCCCTGGAACATTAAGCAGAGTTTAAAATAGTATCAAAAAATTAAAAATAATTGTCGTAAATATTATCTTTCTAAATATCTGTATCGTTACAAAACCTACACTTTTCAACAGAAATTGGTAGTTTTCCATTTTTTTCAGCGATAACTTTAGAAATCAGTTTTCTTCTTTTCATTTCGCTATCAACACAAATTTCAACTGTTGTTAGAAGTTTTTTAAGGTTATCATGGGTTTCTTTTGTAGAACTGATGCCGACTTCTTTCATACTTATTTGATCATTGTTCACTTTAAAATATTTAAAAGCCTGAACTCTCTCTTACATTTAATTAGTTATTAATTTTAATCTCTTCTAATTTGTATCAAACAAAACAGACTTTCTATGAAACTTTAATCATTTTAAACGAGTTTTATTTGATCTATAGATACTTTTTTTACATTTATAATTTAATTTAGCTTTCAAAAAAATCAAAAAAGATTTTTTATTTAAACTTTTAGTTTCGAGTTTAGTGTTCTTTATTTTTTATTTTTTTAGAGTTCTAAGTGTATCTTCATACATTAAAACAATTACCTTATTATGTTTTTGCAGAAAATTATCAATTACAGAAAATATGTCAATTTTAATTTTTAAACAAAAACCTAGTAGCCGTTGTTTGTACTTGAAACCACTCTGGATCCATAATCCGAAAGTAAAAAGACAATTTACATAGCAATGCTAAAAAACCTTTTAAACTTTAAGAACAAATTTGTTTGTTATGCCGTTTTTGTAGATTAATAAACATTGTGTTTATTTTTTGTTCTAAACTTTAAATCATGTCGAAGATTTTAACTTTTTATTATATAAAAAAGAGAAATTTCAAAACAAAGTAGAAGTTTTCAAAACAAAAAAATTAAACGGTTGTATATTATAACTTGTGAAAATGGGTTTATTGGTTTGATAAAATACGTGACTTTGTTTGAATAAAACTACTAAGCGTTATGTACACATAAAGCCAATCCTTTGTTATTTCAATTGTAGGAATATTCAAAAGTAATTTTTTTTTTAAAACATACAATTCCTACTTGAAACGTTTTTGTTAAGAGATCGTAACTTAAGATAGCTTAAAAATAAAAGTTTTCATTTAATGTTTCATTAAAAAAACAGTTTAAAAACATCTTTAAATACATAATGAAGTATACGAAATAGCAAAAATATTATTTTAAATAACTATTTGAATTTTTAAACTACAAATTTTAATGACAAACCGTATATATTATAACGAAAAAAACATTTTATATTGTCTAACAAATTTTAAACCTTCACTTTCCTCATTATCTTCTTTCTGAGAATTTGTAACAGATGAGTTGCAACCATTACTTAAAGAGTTAATCCGAGTTATTGTCGAGGGTCTACCCGCGCTAACCAATGTGCTCCTTTGATTTTGATTTAAATTTTTCCCGATGTCTTTACTGTTTCGACTGTTATTTGTTTTAATATCTACTGTATATGGCCTTGAATGTGAGTACCTGCAGTAAAGATAAATTTTTATTTATTTTATATACTTTTCAAATAAATATAATTTTTAATTTTTATCTTAAATATATTTATTTTGGAATCAACATCATTGCTTAACTTTATTTAGAAAAAATAAAATAAAATCAATTAATATTTAAATTTCGATTGAAGGCTTAAAAAACCAACGAACAGTATCTAGTGTAACATTTTGTACAAGTTTTTACTGTATGTGTAAGTTTTAACATTATGACGGTAAAAAAAGCTATTATTTCAAAATATCAAAACACTTCAAAGCGTTAATTGTGTCACAGATAAAAAGTACTTGAGAACTTTCAAAAAGTCCGCGTACTTTTAAATAAGCTTAGAGTGTGCAAATACACTTTCAAACATTCAATTACTTACATACTATATTTCTCGACGCTGTAGTATAAAATTGTTTTGTGAAAATTTGTAATTTTGTAGTTATTGATATTTTAGTATTTTAAGTTTTCTATTATACTAATAAAGTAAACATAAACTACTTAAAAAAATTCTAAACCAAAATCTTAAACTACAGTTTTGATTTAATTTCGTTTTAATTATAGTTTAAGGAAAGAATTCAAGTTTTACTAATAAAAATTACAGTAGAATTTTTTTTTATAAGTAACACTTTAAGGGAAAGATTAGCTATGCCGAATAATAGAGACTGTTTCAAATGCTATTAAACTACAATTATCATTAAATATTAAGGAACTAATGATTAATAATTGCTTAATATCTTGTTAATACTTTAAGTAATTTTTTTTGAATGAAACTTCGATCAACTTCTAAGTTTGTTTTAAGTAGACAGCTAAAAATAATAACTACAAATGAAAATTTTATATTTATACGCGTAAGCTAGATAAAGCGTTCATAAGGTTGCTCAACTTAAAAACCCAAGGTTTAGATTACTACTACTAAAGCCAGTTATATCAAAGTTTTTTACCCTCACAACTAGAGATTCGTTTGCGTCTCTGGAAATATGGTACAAACTTTTAGTTATCTTAACACCTGAATTTTTACACTATCGAGCAAAAAAAATGTTTTAACAAAATTGTTTCAAACTGTTGTTAGAAAAAATTATTCATTTTTTTTTAAGTGTTAATATAAACAAACTTTTTATTTAACATTGTGTTTGTTAAGTATAACACTTTGTAAAATATTTTCTTATTAGTATATTGATTCAATAATTTAAAGTTTTAAATTTATATTTTTAAAGTAAGTTTCAATTTCTTTTAGTAAAAACTATACGTCAGATATCTTATAATACATTAAAGTTTTACTTTATTTTTTCAGCATTGACTTCACTATGTTTATGCAAGCTTTTTCTTCTATCACTAGTCGTTTTACTTAATCTTATAGTTGAAGATTTTCTTGAGCTGTTTTGCGAGAGCATGCTGTTAAACGACATCTGAGACACCTTTTTGTTTCTCTGTCTAATGAATATTTAGAACAAACAACACGTTGAGAGTTTTTAAAATCTAAAAAAGTGTATAAAAGGATGGTTTGTTTAAAACTTAACATACAAACACACTTGGGTTTTTTCTTTTTATTAGTAGTTTTAGTGAATTTATTCCATTTTGAATTACTTCTCTGTTTTAGTTGCTGTACTTTCAAATCACGTGTACTACCGCCAGGTAAGTTTTTGTTCCAGCAGTTTTCAAGAGGAACAACTTGAAACCTTTTTTAAGTTTAATTTTTACATTTAAGATTAATAAGAGTCTTTAAATCAACTATTATATCACTACTTATAATAATTGATAGTTATAACGAATTAGTCTTATTAACAATTATTTGTTACATAATTACCAAAATTAAGTTTCTACAATAAATAAATTTGTATTTAAAAGTTCCGTTTAGGTCAAATAAAAAAACAAAGTTTTGAAAGTAATAAGAAATACCTACTGATAATACGATGCTTCTTTGCTCGAAGCAAAAATGCAGGAGTACAATATCCAATGTAAAACACACAGTTGTTTCCAAACACTGTAAATGTAAAAAAAAACAACTTTAAATACTACTAACAATCTAAAAAAAAATTAGAATAATTACTACAACCTTTCTTCATCACTTTTTTCTGATATTTCATATACTAGATTTGTATGAATAGGAACAAACGGTCTTACAACCTTTTTTGGAACTTTTTCTTGGTTTTCTGGTTTTTTCATATGAAACTTTTTTCTATAAGATTATAAAAAGTTTTTAACATATAAGGGTTAAAATAACCAAAATTTAGTCTTACTTAATGTTATCTCTATTGGTTGCTTGAGAGTCATAAACTTTGCACGGTGCTGTATTTGGTCTTTGGAAACCTAATTAAAAAATAAACGTATTAACGTTCTAGTTAACCTTTTAATAAATTACTTACTTGTTTGATTTTCTTCATAGCCTTGGTGTAAGTACTGAGATAATGAATTACCAACTTTGACACTTACTTTAGCTTCACTAACTTTTTTTAAATCTTTCGATATACTTCTCAACTTGCTAATAAAATGAATAAAATTGAATGTCAGAAACAGCAATATTTAGCTACATATTTGAATATATTAAAAAAATAGTAAAAAGATAGCCTGGATCCGCAAACTGCTAAAAACTGCATAGCAAACTGCTTAGCTAAAAAATATCTAGTTTAATTTAATAAAATTAATCTTTTTTATGATAAGTATTTACGAATTCTGAATTAAGTTTTCATTTTTTAAATGTACTTCTTAAATTTAGCTTGATTTTTTAAGTTAAGATGGCCCGCAACAACTTTTTGTATAAAATTGACCTGCAAGATTTTTTTATAGAAAATCTGGTTCGTTACTTATAAAGGGCTGCTAGCCTCTGCAATAAAGCTTCAATTTAATGCAAAAAGTTATGGAAACAAAATTAACACAACGTTATATTTTAAGTTTCTGCGTAAAAAATCACAAAATTTGAAAGACCGAATTTATATAAGTTTATTCAATAACTTCTAATCGACTTCATACTAAGCTAATTACTTTGTATTAAAACATTGATGTGTAAAATAAATATTTTTAAAGATTTTTATTTAGAAATAAGGTATAACTTAATACTAAATTTAAAAGTTAAACAAATAAACATATGTCTTATTCAAAAAAAAGCTCTTTTTTTTGCTTTAAAGTCTCTCTAAAGTAAACTTACAAGCCTAGAGTTATTAAAAACAGTATATAGATATAAAGTATACTTTATATACAACAGAATTCATCTAAAAAAATCTGTAGAGCTTTTTTACCAATTTAAATAAAATACGTCGTAAATTTTAATTACTTTAGTACTTATGAAACTAAACTTATAACAGACTATAAGTAAATAATTACTTATGAACATTAAAGATAAATTTTATTAATCTTAAATTAACTAAAGCTACTCATGAATATCTACATATACTAGCTTACACTTTTAATCAGTAATAAAACTAACTCTTTTTGTCGGTGTCTTAATACAAAAGTGGCTGAAGAAAAGTTTTTGTTCAGTTTAGAATCGTTAGATTTTTCTTCTGCTTTCTCATTAATCTTTAAAAACTTTTATTATAAATAAAGTTTTATATAAAAAATAGAATCAGAATTTTATAGAAAATTTTGAAATATAAAAAATGTAAATTCAATGCAAAATGTTTTTAAAGTTATTTTGAATTCCACTTTTAAAAGTACTTACTTGATTAAAAAAACTAGCTTTTATTTAAAAGTTTTGCTGCGCAATGACGTTCAAAAAAGTTTTAAGTATGCCTAAGTAATTATAATATACTAGCTACACCAAAAAAATTTTGCGTCAAAATTAAAACAAAAGTTTAAACTTAATCTTTATGGTTTAAAATGAAAGATACTTATACAATTCAAGTTTAAAAATTTATGTCTTAAGAGATATAAAGTGGTCATTACATTCAGTTTTTTATAAAATATTTATAGTTTAAACTTAACAGTCACAAAATTTAGACAGGAATATAAATAAAAGCTCTACAATATCTTAACTAAACCTTTAAAACATTTGAAAAAAATCATTAAACTTTTGTATTGTTATATATATATGTTTATATATATGTTATTTTTTCTAGTGTATAAATAACCATGTATATTATAAAATTATATCTTTTTTAAAATTGCCAAAACATTTACTGCTGATTTTTTATTCATTATCATATTAATACTCATTTTGTCTGTATTTACGATATCTTCATTTTCTTGGTTTAGTCCATTTAGTACAAGATTTTTAACGTTTAACTTCATAGGTTGACCCAAAACTTCGTAAGGTTTCCATGGAGCTGATTTAAACCCTCTAAATGTCATTTGTTTATACCTATTAAAAAACTAAAATATTAAATTTTAATATTTTTCAATTTTTATTTATAGCGTACATATATTTATAAAAGATACATATTTCAGTAAAACCTCAGGTTACTTTAGAACAAAAGTTTAAATAAACATACTGAAAGTACTATGTTATTGATACTTATATGTAAAACACTTCTTATACTTAAAAAATTATCAAAACTTCGAAAGTTATTTTTAGTTTTGATTTCTTAAACTACTTTGAGTTAAGAGCTAAATCCATGTATATAGATTTATAAAACTATTGTATCAGAATTATTAGAATTAGCTTTTAAAATTTTAAATTAGAGAAGGAGATTTAAACAGTATAGTACCAAATTATTGTTAACTTTTAAAATAAATATTTGCTATTAGTAAAAAAATACAAAACTTATATCAATTAACATTTAAAGTTTTTAAAATATACTTTTTAAACAATTTACTTGATCAAAGAAACTCTTAAAGTAAATTACTAACTAAATAAGTACTTAATACACCTTAGTAAACTTAAAAAAAAAACTATATACCTCCTTTCGTAGTTATCATTAAAAACAATTTTTCTATCTGGATAAGCTAGATTGTAGTGCTGTCTATTTCTAGTAGTTAACTTTGAGTTTATCGAGCTTTTGTCTAAATTCAGTTGTTTAAGAGTAACATATTTTTTAGGGTTTTCTAAAACAGGTGACATAGTTTATTTTCGTACAAAAAATGGATTAAATGATTACATAAAACATGTGAATAAAGTTTAGCGCGTTTGTTGCTTTTGTTTTTTTACTCTCGCCAATAGATGGCGTTCTTCTCTGTTGCTTACAGATACGAAGATTAACCACTTTCATCTAACTTTGTTTAAACTTTTTTTTTTGTGAAATTATAACAAATTAAACTAATTTCATTTTTAAAAAACCTACTCACTAAGCTTTTATTTACACATAACAAGCTTATATATTAAAATTCATTGTTTATTGTAGGACAAAAAAGCGCTCAAAATAACTGGTCCAAGGACCTAGTGTACGAAAAAATTATGGTTATTGGGTCATACACCATTTTGATACAGTTTAACGTCTTGTCCAGTACATATTATAAAAACAAAATTAAAATTTTTTGAAGTACAAAGCCTGTTTAATGAAAGTATAAACGATATTAATTTGTACAAATATGAAATAAGCTTAATTAGTAAAAGTTACTAAAAAATATTTTTTACATCTTTTAAGTACTAAAAGTAAAATTTAAAATAGTTAGAGTAACCTAAATGTCCTTTTTAAAGAGAATGAACAACTTATCTAAATTACATTATCTAAACTTGATAAAAATAAAAAGTACTTACTTTTGATAAGGTGTTCAAAAAAACAACAATAATTATTTTTTATGTTAATTTAATTTGTAGTTTGTTTTATTAAAATTAAGTATTATTCAATTTTAAAAGGGGTTTTATCATTACTCTTTCAACATCCGATTAAATTTCGAGCATTGTAGAAGTATATTTAATTGTACTTAATATTGTCAAGTATTTCGAGTTGTTACTTCAAAAATGCTTACAGTAACGCTATTGAGTTTAAAAGCGTACAAAAAAAAGTTTTGAATGTATGACAATAGTAGTAAGTATTTGCTCTAGATATCTGAAGTTTAGTCATTACAAACAAAAAGTTTACACTTAAAACAGTTTTTTGAGCTCAACAAATAAACTTGTTAAACAGAGTTATACTTATTTTCTATTCAAAATATTGATTTTATGAAAACGATGTCGTAAAAGTTTAATGGTATAAAAAAAAGCTTTTAGTTTTAAGTTCTGCGCTGTATTTTAAAATATTCAAGCAACAGATGATTATTTACTTAAGGCTGCCATTATAACCTTATATAAATACATGTCTAAACGGCAAGCCTTAAAATTTGGACGAGTAGGTAATATTACTTTTTATTAGCAAAATACTTTCAAAATTATATAAAGTATATAGCCCACAAGCTAGAATAATTATATTATTTAAAAATATCTAATTTTTACAAAGTTTATTAGTTTTATTTTAAACAAGGTATTTTACGCATAAAATATATTTTACAAAAGTCTAAGTTTCTTAATATTTTGAGTGTCATACACATTTAAGTATAATAACTGAAGATGTTACTGAGAAATTGTAGGAAGATGCGGTCAAAATAACAAGTTTAAACTTAAAAAAATTACAAGTTTGGAAAAAAACAAATTTGTTTTATATAAAAAATTATCCTAAACTTATTTCAAACATTACAATAAGATATATGACAGCTTAGTAGATAGAAATATCTCATATACGAAACAGCTGTATAAAACTGTTGTTTATTATATAATTAAATAACTAAGTATGTATATATATATATATATATATACAATAATATAATGTATATATATATATATATACTTTTTTATTTAAGCTGAGTCTCTAAAGTTTTAAAGATGATTAAAAGTATACACGACTTAAGACCTATAAACTTCAATTATTCATTAAAGAGCATACCAATAAGTAGTAGTAATAAACAGTTCAAAATTAAAATGTACGAAAAAGTAGACAAACTGATAACTAAAATGAGATGGAAGGCATTCCATTTAAGGGATGAAAACACAGAAGCTAAAGTTTCAGATTATGACGGCTTATTTCCAACAAAAAAACGAGCTCCCGAGGATAAACTTTTAACAAATTTTGAAAACGACCTTTACGAGTTAATAAATAATTTAAAATTCCAAAAATACCAAAATTCTTTTACCCGCAAACTAAACAAAGACTTAAAGGAAATAAGGTCCACCAAAAAAGTTTTTGTTTTTGCAGATAAATCTCACAGCCTATACAAAATTAGTCCGGATAAATATAAAAAACTAATTACAGAAAACATTACATCTACATACAAAAAATCGGAAAACAGTCTCATCGATAAAATTAATAATGACGCAAAGGAAATAGTATTGAAAAACAAAATAAAAGGTAAAATTCCCAAACTTTCTCAACAACAATGTTACATTACTTTAAAAGATCATAAACCAAACTTCCCAAATAAACTAAGTTGTAGAATAATTAATCCGGCAAAAACTTTTATTGGCAAACCTGCAAAAACAAATTTAGATAAAATCAACAATCTTATAAGATCAAAAAGTAATTTAATACAATGGAAAAACACTTATGAGGCATTGAAGTGGTTCAATAGCTTAAGCAATAAATCAACTTCAAGGTTTATCAAATTTGATATAGTGAGCTTTTATCCAGCCATCTCAGCAACAATTTTGGAAAACTCCTTCAAATTTGCTGCAGGCCTAACTAAAATCACGGAGAATGAAAAAGAGCTAATCAGACATTGCTGCAAATCAGTACTGTTCCACGAGGGTGAACCATGGTCGAAAAAGCATAACAAGAACAGCTTTGATGTACCAATGGGAAGCTTTAATGGCGCAGAAACTTGCGAACTGGTTGGTCTATATATTTTAGATATATTGAAGAAGGAAAAAATCTTTAGAGATGGTAACTTTGGTATATACCGTGACGATGGTTTAGCAGTGGTGGACATTCTACCGGGACCAGATATGGAGAGAAAAGTCAAACATCTAAGAAAAGTCTTTAAGAACATTGGTTTTGATGTCACTATCGAAGCCAATCTGTTTGTAACAGACTTCTTAGATGTAACTTTAGATATTCAAAATGAAAGCCATAAGCCGTATAGAAAACCAAATGCGCATACGGTTTATGTGAATAGCAAGTCAAACCACCCAGAGCATGTTTTAAAACATATACCGGTCGCAGTGAGTAACCGCCTACAGAAGATTCTAGCAGTCAAAGCATTTATAAGGAAACAACCCAGCAATACCAGGAAGCTATAAGAGAAAGTGGGTACGATCACGAGTTAGCCTATAGCCACAAAAGCGAGAAGGGTAAGAACAAGAAAAGAAAGAGAAGAAATATTTTATATTTCAATGCTCCATTCTGCAAAAGTGTGGCAACACGGGTTGGGAAGCGCTTCCTAGAGATTGTGGACAAAAACTTTACTGAAGACCATCCATGTTGTAAAGTTTTTAACAGGAAGACACTAAAAGTGTCCTATTCCTGCATGCCAAACATGAAACAACTTATAATGGCACACAATCGAAAGATTTTAGACACGCAGTACAAAGAGAGGCGAATGTGTGACTGCAAAAAACAAGAATGCCCGGTAAATGGAAGTTGCCTAATGGAAAATATTATATATAAAGCGACAGTCATAACTGAAAATCAGACTAAGTTTTATGTCTGCTCGACTGGACTATCGTTCAAGAATCGCTACACAAAGCACAAGTACAGCTTCAAACACGAAAAACATAAACATACGACAACATTATCGCAGTACATTTGGAAACTAAAAAATTACAAGGTCAATTTTAAAATTCAGTGGGAAATGTTAACAAGAACGAAAAATAAGTATAATTTAAAAAACGGATGTAAATTGTGCAACGCGGAAAAAATCAAAATTTTAAAAGTTAAAAAATCTGAATCTCTAAACAAAAGAAACGAATTACAAACTGGCTGCATACATTATAGAAAACAATTTACAGTAACCTCTCGCTTATTTACGCACATTGTGTCCTCATAAAAAGTGCGTAAAGATATGAGAGATCGCAAAGATACGAGAGATACCAAATATACTTACTATAATGGCTGTTTTTTTAAATTGCTTCTAGTTACAAGCAGACTAAGGATTTTTTCAACTTTTAACAGTTTGTTTACTTTATTTATAAATATGAAAACAAAAGATAAAACTATACATATATTAAAAAAAAGGATGCAAATTTAAATATAATAGTAATACTTCTAGAAAAATTTAACTCATTTTAATAATAAGTAGATTTTTTTTATCTTTATTTATATTTGACTTATTTGATATTTAACATTTATATTCTATTCTACTTCGCAAATTCAATATATAATTAAGCCATTTGTTTAAAATTAAAAATGGTGTGATGTCTCGATTAAAATTTGTTTCTATAGCTTTTTACAAAAATATGCATTTGGTGCAGTAATGGATTTCTTCTTTTGAACAAAAGTATATAAAATATAAAAAAAATGTTTAATAAAAACTGTTTATGTTCCTACAACTTTTTTACAAAGTTTACAAAGTCTAAAGATAAAAGGTGAGTTAGCATTTAAAAACATATTTTAAATTAAAAATATACAATAAACCTAATTTGTGCAATATTGAAAAAAAAATAAGTTTTAATTTTTTTAATTTTTTAGAATTCTAAAATGCGTAACTAAACGAGAGTGCGTAACGTCACGAGTGCGTAAAGATGCGAGAGGTTACTGTATTTAAAAACTCTGTTAATAATTTTGTCAAAAATTAACTATCTATTCTATTATTACGTAATAGCTAATTTTGTAAAATTTTATTGCTGTACTTACAAGTTTGTTTTTCATTGAATAAAACTTGGCTGAAGACGCGTATTAAACGCAGAAACAGCTGTCCCAAGCAAAAGTTTATTTTGTGTATTTTAGTTCTATATATATATATATATAAATCTAAAACACAAAATCACAGTTTTTACCTTGTACTGTACACTGAGCATATAAAACAAGTCAACTACAAGTTTTTATTTAGTTTTTGATTGTTG
Source organism: Thalia democratica (assembly GCF_965202585.1). Classification (NCBI taxonomy): domain Eukaryota; kingdom Metazoa; phylum Chordata; class Thaliacea; order Salpida; family Salpidae; genus Thalia; species Thalia democratica. Next base: position 43,150,271 of record NC_139166.1, on the reverse strand, counting down.
TTTTCGGTAATAGAATAACATCACGAAGTATGCCAGGCATAACAAAGCTATATATTCGTTTGCATGAATTTTAAATTTAGACTAAGACAAAAACAAAACCGAAAACATTCACTTATAACTTGATTACAAAGTTAACTGGTTTGCTGCGATAACCATACCAACAAAAAAAAATTAAGGGACCATATATCAAAATAATGTTTCAAAATTTCTATTTAACAAAAACTTTATAATGAATAAAATAACCATTGAAAAAGATAACTCACAATAACTTAAAAGTTCCGTTATTAAAATTGCCGGAATTGGAAACGTCGGGCAATTCATAAAAACATATAAACTATATTTTCTAACGGTCCTAGTAATTTTTATCACTACATAATCTATTTTAACTGGTAGATAAGTCTATGCGAATGACACGAAGGATCTATCATATAGATTAATATACTAACAACTAAGAAATTTACTTAACCTTAAAGTTTACTAATTAAACTTCACTCCTCTAGCTAACTATTGTAAGGTTTTCTTTTTATCTAACTTTAAAGAAGTTTTTAATTAGTGAAAACTATTATGGTTTTTAGGATACGTCGTTCGAAGTTCAGCACTTCTACAATCATTCAAGCATTTGTTCTTGACATATTGCCAACAAAAAATAAATGCTTATTAAGAAAGAAATTAAAATTAAAAAATCTGCCTAAAAAAATATATTTTTACTTTTGTTCTTGAAAACTCAGAAGTTTTTTTATTTTGACTGGCTTAAAACGTGAGATATTTAAGTAGCGAAGCACGTATTACACTTTTAATATAAGAATGTATCATATACTAGAAAATTAACTATACATTCAAAAAAATCAATGTTGGTGCTCAGAATTCAGGATTCGACCATTTTTCGCTTATATTCTGGGTCTTTATTTAAAAAATAGATCCGGATCTAATTAACTAAAAGTAAAACTTTTTTATTTTATTTTAATAAAACGTCTATCTAAAAAAATCAGCCATCCATTTCATAATAAAGCTGCCCTGAAAAGACTAAGTAAACCATCATGCATAATTATATCTACAATAATAGTACTTTTAAAAGTTGTAATTGATGTACATTTTAGCTTTAAAAATGTTAATAAACCATTCTCTTTGCTAAAGAAACTTACAAAATTATTCTAAAAAGTTGCAGTGGTAAATTAACTACATGTACTTTTATGGTATATGCTTTACTTGAATATACCAATATTTTTTCTATTGTTAGTTTAAATTTAATTAGCCTTTATATTTTGATAGAATACTGTTTTATGTAGTATTTAAAATTTATGATAAATTACTCTGATTTTGTTTTCCAATGTTTCAAAACAGTATTAGGCAACCTCTCTAAATGTGTAAGAATTTTGTACATAACGAACCGAACTTGTTAGTTATAGACTGTTGCGGGACGCTTTAATTTTTATAAGTAAGAAATTTTATAATTTATTTAAGTCTACAAAGAAAGTTCTACTAATAGGAGTAAAAATATAACAATTTTCAGTTTTAAAATTAAAATTTTATTAAACACACAGTATTTTATGTATTGAGCAATGTTCACAAATAATAAGCTGTATAAAACATATAAAGTAATAATATTTTCATAAATAGAATTATTAACTGGAACATAAATGTATTCATCACGATAAGTTGTTCAGTTTATTTTTCTACATGTTAATTTTTTATTAATTTACTTCAAAACTTAATATAGATTATGATATAAACAAAAATATATAAATAAATTACTCAGAAAAATAACGCTTACATTAATATAAAAAACTAAACAACACACAATATATAAACAAGGTACAAAACTATGAATTTGACTGCGATGAAATGTCTTCATGTAGTAAATATTTGTGTTCTAAAACTAAGAGACGTTATAACGTCGTTACATGCTATTTTTTATTTTCCACGTTAAATAAAGTAAAAATCTTTCCTAGTTTATTTTTTTGATTTCTTATTTTACAATGGCTTAACATCTCACTTAAACCGAGATTGTGGATATTAAAATTTAGTTTTAATTTCTTACATGCTTTTACTTTTTATACTATGCACAAGTTCATTAAATTAGCGCTTTCAAAAATCCATTTCAGTTTAACCATTAAAATCAGGGTTGCTCAGGTTTTTTTTAATCTTTTATTAGGTTTTCTAAGTTTATAACAAGTTTTTGATCCGTTTTTAGTTTAAAGTTAATAAACTGTCTTAAGTAATATAATAACATTTAAAAGATACTGTAAAATTACTTTAAATGTGTTTTCTAATAAAAAAAAGTTTAATGTTTTTTTTTTTCTATATGATAGATTTTTTGTACTTTATAGCAAATTAATTAGTTTCCATAAAAAACTTCCAGGTTTCTTTATCTAAAATTTCAATATACAGTTTTTTTTTAGGAACCCAAGTGCATTTTTATCCTTGTAAGTAACTGAAGCTCCGTAGATGACACTTTGTGGGCGCACTTTTATTTTAGTGGGCATATAATTTTTATAAAATGTTACAAACTTTTTTTTACTTATTTCTTCTGCTAGTGGTTTGTGGAATAGCACGACAGTTAAGTCTAAATTAAATAACAGTTATTAAATTATATTAGCAATTTTTTTATTTTTTCTTAAATTATTAAAAAGTATATCATTAGTAATTTAGCCACTAAATGGAGCCCGGATAATGTCAAAACTACTCTATAAGTAAGTTTTTTAAACTAAAAATAAGCAATCTTAAATATTCTTATTGATTACGACGGGCAACATATAGCACCAGGGCTGGCCCTCGACGAAGTAGAAACCATTAGTGTGCGACATTTCATAGTTCGAAAACAACTAACATTTAGTTATTCTATAACACATATGCTTCTCAGAAGCCTTATTAATTTGATTCTACGTACACTTAGATACTTTAAAAAACAATTTCACTAAAATTAGCGTTTTTTAAAAACTAAAAGAAAATACTTTTACGTTTTTTAAAATTAAGCAGCACGCATAAATTTAATTTGGAATAAGTTCTGATCGCAAAATTTATTTCTATTGAATCTAGCCCAATGACAAAAAAGTTTCCGAACTTTTTATTAACTTTTGTTAGTAAACTTTAATTTAAATGTATCCGACTAGATTCTAATTTTTTGGTATACTATATGGTAATTAATAGTATACCACAAATGATAACTCTTATAATGATAAGTTATTTAACATAATTGTTTGTTTTAAAGTAAACTTATTTGCAAGCTTAAATATTCTGTAACTTCAGCAAATTTTTTTGAACGAAGTCTCTTAGAAAAAAAATGTAATATTACAAAACCTCGTTTAAGCGGGAATCTAAAAATATTTCAATACTAATTTGATTAGAGTAAATTTTAAAGTAGGTTACAATGATACGCATAATTAAAATTTATTTAATGTAATTTTTTGAATAGCTTACAGTGAAATATACAAATTAAATGGTGTTTTTCTATCATATTAGTAAAAGGATAAAACATTTTACAATTAAAAAGTTTTTTTTTTTTTTTTTTTATAAGCTTTTGTTGGTTACAAAAACAATATTGCAGTTTTGTCTTTAAAATTATTAAATCAAGTGATATAAGTAACAAATTTATTTTAGGTTATGATTTATTATATAACCTTATAAATATATCCTTAAACTTGATCTCTTCGCACTTAGCTTAAAAGGTAGCACAATAATTTTTATTGAATTTATAGTACTTTGAAAAATGAACTTATTACAGGGTTGCCAAACTTTTTTGAGAAATTTCTGACTTTCTTCCAGGTTTTTAAAAGTATACGTTTTTGGGTATATTTTTAGTTTAAAGCTAAGGTTAAAAACTGTGCTAAGTAGTATAACAACATTAAAAAGATACTTTAAATGTGTTATTTAAAATAAAAAAGTTTTGATGATAACAAAAACTTTTTATTTATTTTTTTTGTTTCAAATTAAAATTTTACTACATAATATACAGAAATTGATTAAAATAACATAGTTTTTAGTGATTTTGTTCGAAATTCCAGTTTTTTTGGCAACCCTGATATTACCTAAAGCTTGTTTGAAAACATTTTAAAAATCTAAGAAATTTACTTGGAATTTTTTTTTAGTTTTGTGCAATTTTGGGTATGTTAAAAAAGGTTAAGTTAATTTTTGTTTAAAAAATGCTTAGACGGCCCATTTCTTTAATTTATTTATTTTTAGATAACTACATCTTGTTAACTACACATATACATACTTAATTTAATATTTTTGTTTACTATTCATCGTTTTTATTTATTATAAGTGGCAAAACTTATAAAATTTAAATAATCATTTCACCAGCTAAAAATTACAACAATTTTTTTTTTTTTTAAATTTGATAGTGTAGGCATTAATAAAAAAAGTAAAAATTTATGCAATTAACCTAGCTTATTTGACTACAAAAGAAGAACTGAAATTTACAAATGGAGTACCTGCTTATGAAACATAAAAAATACTCCAAAAAAGTATTTAAAACAGCGAATTTGCCGTAGATGACGACTTGTGAAAGAGTCCAGCAAATGCGTCGCTTAACGCTCTGTGACAAGCAATCGTGGAAATGTAACCACCTGCTTGCGCTGTCTCGTTACTTTCAATCACATGAACTAGGTACCCTTCTTCTTCAAGATCATGAGGTATTTTTGGTCCTTCAAAGTATAGTTTGACTGGTTTGTACACAAAAGGCTCATCGCAAATTTCCATTTCTTCGTCTACCTTTTCGATGATTATTTTATCGCCAAATTGATCATATTCTTCATCGTTATTTGATTCATAAGTTGAACTCTTGAAGATAATATAAAAATGTGATTGTGATAACTGTTTAACTTATATCTTTACTTCAGTAAATTAACAAAACATTTTTTTTAACACTTAAAAGTAATCTATACAGGGTGGCCACTGGTTTTTGAAAAAATTTTCCAGGTTTTCAAAATTTCTTTCAGTTTTTTGAAAGTACTTGTTTAGTTTAAAATTAAATTTAAGGTAAAAAATGTGTTAAATAGTACAACAACATTGAAAAAACTAGCAAGCTACTTTAAACCAGTTTTATAATAAAATCAAAATGTTGATGACGACAAAAAAATTTTAACTATAGAATATAATTTTTGTATTGTATTGAAATTTCACTACTTACATGTAAAAGTTATTTAAAATTCCAGGTTTTTCCAGGATTCCAGGTTAGTGGCCACCCTGACTATGTAAGTAAGAATCTTAAAATATTCAAGTAAGTTAGTTGTACAAATGAACATTGCTCAGTTGCCATTTCTCAAAGCAGAGTTTTCTAAATTGACCGATATCGTCCCTTTGAAGCGAATTTGGTTACAGTAAGCCATGACTTTGTAAGGGACAAAAAATTAAATGGGTATATAGCTAGTAAAAGTGGCGATTATTTTCCGACTTCTGTTTAGTGAACAAGCATAAAATGAGTTTGGAAAACAATTGCGTCAAAGCATAAATTTAAGCCTATAAATTTATGTGCAAAGCTAAAAGAAAAACCTATATTTACCAACACTTTATCAGGAAATTGATCACAGTCACCTATTGTGAATCTACGCACTCCTTTGGTTACGCGTTTTAGAATTCTAACAAAATACAAAAATAATAATTTGAAAAAATATTTATAAGTTTTTTTACATGAATTTATGTTTTTTGACAGCAATAATGAAAAGAAACATATCAAGAAACATTGGAAGTGAACTGATCTAACAATATTTTTACTTAAGTTATACGCGGACCTGGCAATTACTGAATTAACACGCTATTTTAACGATATATACTTAATATCTTTATTTATTATAAATAAACAAATATGATTTATTTACCATTTACTAAAGGTTTCATAAATGAATTACTTATACTACTGTTAAACGTATTTCGAGTCTGTGGTGATTAAATGTATATACAATAAAATTGCAAAACGAAAAAATAATAAAATACTTGTACAACATAAAACTAATAAATTTAAAAGACTAAAATACATGAATCAAAGAAGCTAAAAACTAAGTGTTAGTTTAAACTAATACCATAAAGCAATACAAAAGCGAACTAAATTCGCTTAAACAAGATCGTAACCATTCACAATTAAATGCAGCGAAAAGCCGCAATGGCTTAAAGCTATCTGCTACGCAGCCAAAACTAAAAGCCTAGTTGAGCGTAGCGTGAGTTTTTATACAAATATGCTCTTTCGAAAATGAGAAAATGCCAATAGTATTACAGAAGTAAGTATTTTGAAAATATTTGAATTTTTAGTTTGTGCCTTTCATAAGGAACGTATTAAATTCTATGCAAGGGTCGGTAAACTGTGGCCCGCGGGCCGCATTAAAATTTCGTTTCAACTAGTTCAATATACTAAATTCTCGAAAATCAAAAATAAAATGTTAGTGTTATCTTTAAAATATAATCTATCACCTGAATTTTTTTGTTCGAAAAAACTATCCTTAAATATGTTTATTAAATCACATAAAAAACCTTCCTTTTTTGGCCTGCCGACCCCTGCTCTAAGTCTTTGTTTTTTGTATTTTAGGTGTCTTATCCCCATTTATACTTTTAAATTAAACGTGGTACAAAGTTCAATTCTTGACAATATTTATAGTATAAAGTTTCATTTCAACTCAATAATTTTTTTTCTTGCCCACCTAAAATGGAAAACTAAACTTGTCTTGCATGGTAGTAGAAAAAGATCTTTTTCTAACACCATGCACAGGGTTGCCAAATGTTTTTAGCAAATTTTCTCCAGGTTTTCAAAACTTCCTCTAGGTTTTTAAAAGTACAAATTTTTGGGTCTATTTTTAGTTTAAAGTTAAGTATAAGGTAATAAACTGTGTTAAATAGTATAAAAACATTGAAAACATACTGTAAGGCTACTTTAAATGTGTTTTTTAGTAAAAAAAGTTTTTGATGATGAAAAAAAAATTATCTTAAGGATAGATTATTTTGTCAAATCAAAATTTTACTACTTAACATATTAAAATTGTTAAAAATTCCAGTTTTTTTTTTAATTTCTCAAAATCCAGGTTTTTTGGCAACCCTGCATGCCAGACAAGTTTAATTTTAGGTGGGTAAAGAACTAAGAAGATTTTTTATATATACACATACACATTGTTGCCACAGATCAAGCTGAGAAAATTTTCCTGATATTTTACCAAAATTTTCCTGACTTTTCTAAATCAAACCTATTTTACTTATTCTAAAATACATAAGCTAACTTTGAAACTATATAAAGTTTTCAATCTAATTCTAATACAGGTTAAAACAACAGTTTTTTTTGCTGAGTTCAATCATCAAACTTCCATTACATCACTTGAACCATCTTTGTATGATTGATGTATTTGCAATAAACAACTCTATCAGCAAAATACTTGTATTATTACTTTATAAACACAGCATGTCTGAAAAAAGACACTTTTTTTTTCAGCAGTTCCTAGCATTAGTTTTACTTATATAAATTATTCACTTACTTTAATAAAATACTACCTAAACTTTTTAATATAAAATCTTTAACCTAAAAATTAATTAAAAAAGAATATACTTTTGTAACTGTAAAAAAATGCATAAAAAAGTAAACTATATATCTGTTGTATAAAATATTATCTTATCATTTAGTATAAAATTTGTAACAAATAAATATACTACTATATATTTTAAAAATTTAAATTATTCCACAAAAAATACAAATAATAAGTAAACTTAAGTACCATTTAACTACAAGACAAATAAATATTTCATTATAAACTTTATTAAAAACTTAAGCGCTTTCGGAATGTCCAAATTCCCTTATCAAAATGCTAAACACTCCCTAGTTAAACTAACACAAAATAAATTGAGTGAAATTATATCATTTGTAAAAAACACAACTAATTAAAACGACAAGTAATTAACAAAAACAATTGTAATTTTATAACAATTGTTTATAAAAATCCATTTTTGTTAATTACTTGTCGTTTTAATTAGTTGTGTTTTTTACAAATGATATAATTTCACTCAATTTGTTTTGTGTTAGTTTAACTAGGGAGTGTTTAGCATTTTGATAAGGGAATTTGGACATTCCGAAAGCGCTTAAGTTTTTAATAAAGTTTATAATGAAAAAATTTATTTGTCTTGTAGTTAAATGGTACTTAATTACATTAAAAGGTCTAAATATATCTAAGTAAACTTAATCTTGGCATACACCTCTCATATAACTTATTTTACAGATTTAAACAAATTTGACAAAATTATAAAGAGGTAAAGTATACACATCAGTTTGTTACATAAAATACTAACTAAGTGCTAAATTATAAAAAACTCAATTATTTACTTAAACAAAAAACATTTTGATTCTAGAATTATACTAGATAAACTTATGTGTATATATCACAGTTTCACTATGGAAGTTTCCTTGCTAAAGATCATCAATACTAAAAAGCTTACAAAATCTGCTTGTTCAAGTAGGGTACTTGTTCAATATGTTAATTGAAAAAATTTACAGTTTTATAAAGGATATCTTATTAATTTATACCAGATAAAGGCTTTGAAAATTAAATAATTTTGCAAATTTCTAGGAAAATTTTAGAATTTTTTTCTGACTTTTAAAGGACTTTTAATTTATTTTTACCATTTGAAGGCTTTGAAAATAAGGAATTTTGTAAGTTTAAACTGACAAAATCTGACTTTTTTTTTAAATTTTATCAAATTTCCTGACTTTTTTACTAAACCCCCCATTTGTTCCTGACTTTTGTCATTTTGTACTGAAATCACTATTTGTCCCTGCGTTGTGATAATAGTAAATAAGTTTACAAACTATTGTTTACAAAATAGTTCTAAGTAGTTGTAAACACTGAGAAGTTTAAATTTATTAAAGCACTGTGACGTTTGCTTAACAACTAATTTTTAATACAAAATGCTATTCTTGTTGTAGCAATGGTCAGTTATTGATGAACTCTGATTGATAACAGCACTTTGAATTGAATCTCTGAGTGGAATTCAGTTAAGCGTTTGAACTTTTGTAATTTTGTTGCTTATTAAAGAAAGTAGCAAATTATTAAATTATTCTTTAGCTTTATTAACTTATTGTACAACTCACTTGAGTTAATACGTATTTTTTAAATTACATTTGTTATTAAATATTGTATATTAAATTGTGCTGTGTAACTTATAACCAGTTGTTTTTAATTTAAGTTACTATTTAAGTGATTTCTATACTATTAGAAATGATTAAGACTAAGAAGGGTTTAAGACAAAAAAATAAGTTAACGGGTCTTGCAGATACTGAGCCATCAGTATCTGCTGACTTCAATTTTTTCCTGACTTTTGTAATTTTTCCTGATTTCCTGACCATGTGGCAACCCTGCATATACAATTTATACTAAAAAGCTTTTTAAATTTATTTACATCTTGAAGGAAAATTATTTTTGTAAACGAATAAAGTGGAAAAATTGCAAGACTATGTTTTATCAAATGTATTATAAGTAAACAGCCAATATAGAAGGTATGTTTGTTACCTCTCGTTTGATTACGTTCTCTTGGTTAATTACGCACTTTAGCTGTTAACACAATGTGCGTAGATTCGCAAGAAGTGACTGTAGATACATTTTTAAACACCCTACCTACGGAAACAACACTTTTTAAACTTGGAAATCAATATCTATCACCTACCCATGGTTGCCACTGATCAAGCTGAGAAAAATTTCCTGACTTTTCCTGACTTTTTAACAAAATTTTCCTGACTTTTTTAAATCAGTTTTATTTATATAAATTGTACACTTAGTTCAATAAAACACTACCCAAACTATTTAATATAAAATCCTTAAATTAAAAATCAATTAAAAAATAATATACTTAAGTAACTGTAAAAAAAAGATATAAAAAAGTAAACTATATATCTGTTGTATAAAATAATTCCTCTTATCATTTAGTATAAAGATTGTAACAAATAAATATACTCTTATTTACTTTAAAAATTTAAGTTACTCTACAAAATATACAAACAATAAGTAAACCTAATCTTGGCATATACCTTTCTTATAACTTAATTTATATACTTAAACAACTTTGAAAAAATTATAAATATACACATTAACTTGTTCCATAAAATACTAAACTAACTGCTTAGTTATAAAGAATTCAATTATTTAAACAAAAAACACTTTGATTCTAAAATTATGCTAGATAAACTTTTGTGTAAATATCACAGTTTCACTATGGAAGTGTCCTTGCTACAGATCACCAATACTAAAAAGCTTACAACATCTGCTTGTTCAAGTAGGGTACTTGTTCAACATGTTAATAGAAAATTTTTGCAGTTTTATAAAGGATATTTACTAATTTATATCAGGTGAAGGCATTGGAAATAAAATTTAATATTTTTGTAAATTTTTAGGAAAGTTTTGGAATTTTTTTTCTGACTTTAAAGGACTTTTAATTAATTTTTACATTTAAAGGCTTTGGAAAACAAGGAAATTTGTAAATTTAAACTGACAAAATCTGACTTTTTTTTTAATTTTATCAAATTTCCTGACTTTTCCTGACTTTTGTCATTTTTTTAAATTTTTCCTGACTTTTCCTGATTTCCTGACCGAGTGACAACCCTGCCTACCACAGTGTGTGCATATATTTAGCTTATACTTCAATGCATTATTATTTTAAAAAAGTAAACTTTGCTAGTCAATTTTATCAACTAATCTCAGTTTTTCTAAAGTTTTAAATGAACCAAAGTTACACTAAACTGAATTAGTGGGAACACAGTATAATGGAATCAGTTAAGCTTTTAAAAACTGCTCAATGGCCTTGATCATATAAAATAAGATTTTTTTAGGTTTAGAATAAAACAAAAAATAATTATAGAATCATTATAAGAAACAGAAAACTTTTGTAAAAGAACATTAGAGTACATAAATATTAAAAAAAACAAAAAAAAGTTATTTAATGTACTTATTTTTAACTTTTTAATTAGTTTTACATTATTGATGACTTAGTGAAAATTTTTTTTGTTTAATTAAAACTTTCATCATATTCCAACAATAATTTAATCTTTTGAAACAAATGTTGTCAAAAGACTAATAATAAACATCCAAACCTTAAAAAGATCAATATTAAAAGACTCCACATCACCAGGATCAAAATTACCAGTTTTCAATTTATCTACAAGAGCATTTTCTCTTTCTTTTATTTTTGCATTTAAAACTTCTTCTTTCTTTCTGTATTGATTAAGTTTGTTTTGACGTTCTTTTTCTAATCCATCAAGTTTTGCCTGAGTTTCAGAGCGTTTTTGTCTAATTTTTATTTCGTTTTTTCTAGTAGTTTCCGCATTGTTTAGCCTGTATTTGAAAAAAAAAGTTTTTACATTAACATTACGCTAGTACATTATTAAGTTTTAAAACTTATTTGTTGCTAATAAACTATCAAAATTTTCATGTTATAAATAAGCATATCAACTTACATTAACTTATTAAGATTAATTCATCATATGAAAATAATTATTTCTTACTTGTAATGACTAATTCTTAATTTAGTATCTTTATCATCTAAATCATTTTCAAGGGCATCAATTATTTCTTCAATTTCTTCCAAATAGTCATTGTAGTCGTCTAAGCTGTCAAAATCTTCTTCTAACTTGTTATAAATTCGCAAAACCGATTTTCTTATACCAACTTCTTTTTCTACTCCTTAAAAAAAAGAAAGGTTATTTAAAATCTTATTTGCTTAATAAATTATAATTAGTTACAGTTATAAGCAAGAAACGAAGTAACTTACTTAGAACAAATATAAACTATATTAAAAATAACTCACTGGAATAATATAACATAATTGAAAGATGAGACTTCAGTTTAAATAAAATAGTTATAAATACACTGGACATAGTTATACTTTTAAGCATGTAAGTAAAAAGAACACATTTTGAGGTTATGAGGTATTTTAGATTTTTTGTAATTTTTCATTATTTTTAAGTTTTTTTGAAGAAACCAAGACATTCCTCCGCGAAACTTCCTTCAAACTGCCTTAAAACGCGTAATATTTTAAATCATTATTATGTTTTATCAAGAAATTAGTATGTAAATATATTATGTTTTTATATATTTTTAAATAAATGTTTTCCAATAGTTAATAATAAGTTTTTATTGTATAAGATAGTGCTTTTTTTCAGTACTCAATAATACAACAAGGTTAAACTTTGCTTCATAACAAACTATTTAAATATTTATTATTACTTGCCTAAATGTACAGATCTATATGTTGCTGATAAACATACTTATATATACAAAATATATAGTGACATATGTTATGTACAAATATAACATCTACCAATAAATTGGAATTATAAGTTCTTAAGAAGAGTATTTTATTATTTTAAGGGCATAGGGGGTCCACCTTGAATTTTACAAGTTAATCTTATATTATAGAGTTTTATCTGAGTTATCAGACATTTTTAACTGCTTGAAAAAAATCAAAGTAATTTTTGAGATATGAGCAATCAAAGTCGGTGACCTCAATAGGTTCCTAATGGATTGCCCTAACTAAAAACGCAAAAAAAAACATTTCATTAAAAACTATCTCCTCCTTAATTTTCAAGCTATCTTCTTCAAATTTTAACAGAAAGTGTATTATTAAGTTTTAAAAAGATTGAATGCAGGAATTTTTTCAACTTTAAAAATGATTTTTTTATTAAAAAAAAAAACCTATTTTTTTTGTTTTTTTAAGCTAAAATTTTTATTTTTTAATATTTTTAATTTTAAAATTCCAACATTCAAAGTCTTTTAAACTATGAAAGGAACGTTCCCCAAAAGTTTGAGATCTCTAGCTTAAAGAGTGATAGAAAAGATAAATTTTAGTGATTTTTTAAATTTCCTGAAATTTGGCCCCAAAAAATTTGGGGTTCATACAATTGTATCGGAAAATTTTTATAGAAATTACAATATTTTAAAAGTTAAATAAAATTTCTAATCCTATAAAAACTGGTTTGTACTTTAAGCTTTCATATAATATTCAATGTTAGTTTAAGTTAAAAAAAAAAAATGTCGAACCCCCCTATGCCCATCTCTTTAGCATAAACTAAATTTAGTTCTTTATTTTTTCTTTTTTTGTTGTTGTTTTAACATGTTCATAGTAGTTTTTTTTTTTGATAAATACTACTATCATATTTGCATACAATGTTATTATCACTCAATCTTGGTGTACATGCTAGTATTTAAATTAGTGTGAATAAAAATTACTTTCCTATGTATAGGAAAAAATCAAATAACAAATGTAAACTAAGTTTGTTTGCCATTCTAAATTATTTTGAATTCTATTGGATTGTAATTTTTTGAGGATTCAAAAAACTTTTAAAAGTATTTTAAGTGATTTTACATTGCCAATGTGACAAATTTATATAAATAAACAGATATTTAATATGATAAGACAGGGTTGCCACTTTTATTAGACTTTATAAGACGTTAAGACTTTTGGAAAATTTTCTCCAGGCTTCAAAGTTAACCAGGTTTTTTAAAGTACTTGTTTTTGGATCTATTTTTAGTTTAAACTTAAGTTTAAGGTAGAAAACTGTATTAAATAGTATAAAAACATCTGAAAGATATTGTAAAGCTACTTCAAATGAGTTTATTTAAAAAAAATTTTGATGATGACAAAAAAATGTTATCTATATGGTAGATTTTTTGTGTCAAATAAAAAATTTTCTACTTGACATGTAAAAATTGTTTAAAATTTCAGGTAAAATGGCAACCGTTGATAAGAGTACAAGATATTGTTACACATTAAGAAATTTTTTTTTTATCTAAAAAATTGGTGATTTATTGATGAGTTTGGAAACCTTGCTGTAGAGTTATATGGCTTACTATAGTGTATTTGTATAAATTTTTGAATGTTTTCTTTAGTGTTCATTGTTAATTAATAAAATTGATTTAAATAAAACACTAAATTTTTCTTTAAACAGTGTTTTAAATAAAAAGTATACAATCATGGTATAAACCAGGGTTTCTCAAAGTGGGCCAAGTGACAAAATTTAGGGGGCCATGAAGTCATAATTTGAAACTTACACTAGATAATCTGGAGTCGCTGATGAAGAGCAAAAAAAAGTCTTAAACAAAAAAAAGCGCTCAAAAATTTGGTCCAAGATCTTGTTTACAAAAAAAAACCTTTCATTTATCAAGTCATACACCAGGATACAGTTTAATAATATGTGGAGGACAGACTTATATGTTTTTAATGATAGTTTTGAAACTTATACTAGATATTCTAGGTTTGAGGGGGCCATAGCTTTTTATATTCTTTAAAGGGGGACTTTGAAAAAAAGTTTGGGAAACCCTGGTATAAACATTTTTAAATTTTAATAATTTTCATTTCAAGAACAATGAAGAGTTAAGCTTATAATTTATAACACAAAGTAGCATATTCAGTGTGTACCTACTTGAATCTTCAAAAATTTGCACACGAAAATCTTTCTTATACAAAGTTCTGCCACAATCTCTATATGTACACTTGCTAGATTCACGATGGAAAACCACATTTACACAAGCTTTGCACAAAGAATGACCGCAATTATTTATCATCATAACTAATTCAGGATTACGGTACTTATTACTTTGACAATGTGGACATCTTAGTTCATCCATATCTTTAATACCTTTCCTAAATTTTAAAGTCACTACAAGAAAAACAAACTATAACTATATTTTATAACTTTAACTAATTACAAAAAAATTGTCTAAAATTTATTATACAATAATTACCTATTATACTTATTATGAAAACTTCATTAAAACAAAATGTTGTTGTTAGTATATATACTATATAATAAGATCTATTTCAACAATTTATTTTTAGTAGATACCAGAGGGTAAAAACAAAAAAAAAAGAACTTATTAGTATACTACATTTTTTAAAATTTGACTAATGACTAGACATAAAAAGCTAAATAGAAGCAATAATTTAATAATTTTTGTTAGCAAAATTGGTCTATAGAGGAAGTTTGTAAATTTTGGTATACTTTTCAACAAATTTTGAACGGAAAGATGAATTTTTTGCTAAAATAACAAAGCCAGGAGTACCAGTGCGAACAACAACTTTAGGAGAAGATAATATTTTTCTTAAGCTGACATTCAATGGAACTTCATAAAGTTTTTCTTCTTTATAATTTTCAACAAAAACATCAAGATTTCCAACTCTATATTCATAATGTTCATCCCAAGGTGCTTTATGGCTAAACAATGCTTCAACATGGTCAGAAAAAAAAGTGTTTTCTCCAAAACCTTCAATGAAGTCACTTGTTTTATACTCTGGGTACATTAACAAAACTGGCCAATACAGTAAGTTTTCTTTTAGAGTAACTATCTTTCCTGTTGGGCTATTTAATTGCTTCATAAATAGTTGAACTTCACTCAACTGCTCCTCTTCTTCATCTGAATCCTCATTTTTTTCAAGGACTTTAGAATCTAAAGTAACACCTCTTTTCAAAATTTCATCCATAAGTTTTTGGTTTTTATTTTCAACTTTACGCTGTTCTATTTTCTTTTTTCTCTGGTCCCTTTCAGCTACTTTTTTAGCAGTACAAGCATCACCAATACATTTTAAAGCAAATTCATTATCTGCTTCTATGCTAATAATGATTTTACACCAATCAATAGTCTGATCATAACGTTTTAACATTTTAGAACACAAAGCACATCTAATTAAAGCTTTTAAACGTTGTGGCTCTAATTTTGTAGCAGCATATGCATCTATATAGGATGATCTATAGTTTTCCAGATAAAAATTAGCAGCAGCTCTATTAGTGTAAAGAACAGCTTCTAACTGTTTATCTTTACTGTCTATTTTCAAAGCTTCAGTATAGGCCAGACGAGCTTTAGAATACATTTTCTTTTGAAACCAAAAATTTCCATCTTTTTTATGAGCTAGTGCTTTTTCCTGTGGAGTATCATTTTCATCATATTTAACTTGTTGTAATCCTTTAAGAATTGGATTTTTGTCAATATCATCTTGAGTTAGAATAGAGTCTTTTTTCATGAAAATAGGATGAGTTTCGAGCATATTTTCAAATTCTTTTTCATCAAATTTAGAAGAAGATTTCATTTTTTTACTCTCATTCATCATAAAATTTTCTAATTCTTCTTCCTGCTTCTTAATCAACTCATCACGCTCTTCTGCAGTCCACTTTTTTCTAGTTAATTCTTCAATATCCATAATGGTATAAAAATATCTATTATAAATTTAGCTGAATAAATTCAATATACAATTTAAAATTCAACTACAATCCATTTATATTCAGTGACTTTTATTGATACTTTAATAATATCTGTAATATCAATTAAATAGAAAATGAGAAAGCTAATGAAAAAAAAAATATTAACTCATTTAAGGAGTTTGAGTTGCAATTGTTCCTGCCTTTTTCTTACTTTGAAGTTTAGTTAATATTTTTTTAACCAAGGGGTTATACCTCTTAAAGAGTGTATTTAAGGATATAATGGAGCTAAAACACTTTTTTTTTTATTTAATCTTATTTTAAATAGTTTTTACTAAGCTACAAGATGTAAACTAAACTAAAATTTGAAAAACCTAAAATATAGAAATTTTAGAACAAAAATACAAAAAAAAATTTTATTTGTTTATTTTTTATATAAAATTTAACCAAAATTTTTATTATTGAATTTTTTTTTAATTATTTTCAACATAATTTTCTAAATATATCAAGAAACACTTGCTGAAATTTTGAGGTAGTTATCTAAAAAAACGTAGAAGAAGATGGATATTTATTGAAATAGTCTATTTTTTCTGTTTTAGTTTGCAGCTCCCATAAAGATCCTATTGCTGCCTCCGACTTTGACTAGCTATATCTCAAAAATTATTTTGAATTTTTATAATCTGTAAAAAGCTTCTTGTAGCTTAGTAAAAACCATATTATTAAGATCAAATCTCAAAAAAAAAATTTGGTTATGCTTACGAATCGGGGCACACGCTTTTCAACATTATTTGAAGGAACTTTTTCCTAATTTTAAAGATATTCAACATACTTTTGCTAACAGGTCCAAATTTCAAAAAGTAAAGACGTCGTAAGGTAAGAACTTTGAGAGGTACGCACCCGCGTAAGGTACGCACCCGCGTAAGGTACGCAAATTAGAAATTATCTTTCTATAGTTGGTTTGAGATACTTATTTAAAACTAAACATTTAAAAATTTTTTACAGGTATTATCAGAGACGAAGACAAGCTCTTTAAAGCAAAGTTAGAAAACTGTAACAGTAACTACCAGTGACATTTCAACTACGTTTGACATTTTTACTATATCAAAACTTTATCGTCAAATAAATGAAAATTTTAATTTTGTGAAACATTTATTTTATTAAAACCAAATAAGTTCAAAAAAAAAATTAATAATTAGTTCATATTAGTTTAAGATAAGATATTTATTATATTTATCAGTAGATAAAAATTAAATTAGAAATAATTAAAAATTAAATTATTATTAAGTTTATTGTCCAACGAAGGACCTAGGCATTAAAACTTAAGCCACTTAAACTGAAAGACACTAAAATAAAAAGAAAAAGAAAACAAATTACAGTGATTAAATAAACATAAAACTTATACAAGGCACACACTGAATAAACTAAAACTTTAACAAACAAATATTCAACGATTCCAAAGTCACCAATCTCCAATTATACGTTCCAAAGCAACAAATCCCTGTAACAAGCAACTCCTGTCAAAATTCTTCAGAACCTGTCTTCATCTTGCAGAACATTGATCTCAGCTACTATTTGCCACTCGTTATGTTTTAAAGTTTCACCACGTCAAATTCAGTCAAAAATCACTTCAAAAATGTGGCAGCAACAGTTCACAAATTTAGCTTAGGAATCAACTGAGTATCCAATAATTTTAAAATCTAAAGCCTAAAGCACACTAACAATAGCCCTTCCAAAATATCAAAGTTGAAAAAGTACCTAAAATCTATAAGGGGAAGGTGTAGCTTACAGATTAAACTACCAATAAACTACATACCACACACCAAATCAATGGCTAAAGAGATGAACAAAACTAATCACTTATAAATTTTACTGGTAAATATTTTATTTAAATCAAATTTTTTTAAGTTTAATCGAAAATGTTTAAGATTTTTGCACGATACTAGTTCATTTAGAAGTTTGATCTACATTTTTACCGAACGATAGAAAAAAGATTTGTGCCAACCAACATAGTAGAAATGATATTTGCATGTATATTTTCTACTATTACCTCTGAGTGAGTAATTATTTTCATAAGGTTTAAAGAAAGTTTGAGAATCAATAGTAGTTTCATTGTTAATCAGTTTAAAAAAAGTAATGAGATCAAATTCAAGTCTTCTGTACTCTAAAGTTTTTATATTAAGCTTTTTTAGTCTGTCTATGTATGACGTATATGAAATGTTGCACCGATTAAAGATTAATCTCGTAAATTTTCTTTGTATAGATTCTATTTGGTTGATGTCTTTTATAGAATATGGAGACCATAAAGGTGTGTTGTATTCCATCTTAGGACGGATGTAAACTAGGTACAGTTTTTTAAGAATTACCAAATCCGTAGATATAAAGCTTTTTAGTGCTTAAGAGATAAAATTGATGCAGTACGGTAAATATAGTTAATGTGATGGGTTCATTTTAAATTATCTGAAATAAAAATTCCAAGGTCTTTAAATACTTCAGTTTTATGTAAGATTGCATTGTTTATTTTAAAATCAAACGTTGGAATAGGTGTACTTTTCTGAATATTCAAAACATGACATTGCTGGGATTTAGGTTTAATCTCCTTTCTTTTAATCAATGGTAGATTTTATCTAAAGATTATTGTAAAACTAAGTTAGATTGGCTAAATATTTTTGTGTCGTCTGCAAAAAGCTTAATGTTGCTTTTAGAATCAACTAAGGATATAACCTAGCGATATAACCTCTAAGGCTACATCGTTTATATAAATAATAAAATCTAATAACTTTTTAAGTTTAAACTACAGACCATTTTATTAAATAATCAACTTGAATTTAATTTTCAAATTTGATTCAAAATTTGAAATCATGCTGTATAAAAACGATCTAATATTTTTTTAATTTAATTTTCAGCAAACAAAGCAAACGAAAAAAGAAACGAAGTTAAACAAAATCTTTGAGTAGTATCTTTACTTTAAAAATACAGTATATTTGTTATACTTAATTAGTTTTGAAAACAATGTTTAAGTTGTTTTTATATTTATTTAAAAAATGGTCTGTGGTTTAAACTTAAAAAGTTATTTAAACTTAGTTAGTTAAAACTTAAAAATATTGATAAATTTTAGAGTTTAATTTCTTTTGAAGAGTTGCATTCTTATTTCTATCTACTGATAATAATAATTAATTTTCTTTTTAAAACAGTTCTAGTACAAGTTTGACTAAACTTTGGTTTAACTAAATATATTACTAAACTTTTTTTTTAATTTTATTTCGTTTTAGTCAAATACAAGTTTCACAAAAATAAAATTTTCATTTATTTGACGATAAAGTTTTGAAATAGTAAAAATGTCACTGGTAGTTACTGTTACAGTTTTCTAACTTTGCTTTAAAGAGCTTGTCTTCGTCTCTGATAATACCTGTAAAAATTTTTTAAATGTTTAGTTTTAAAAACCAACTATAAAAAGATAATTTCTAATTTGCGTACCTTACGCGGGTGCGTACCTCTCAAAGTTCTTACCTTACGACGTCTTTACTTTTTGAAATTTGGACCTGTTAGCAAAAGTATGTTGAATATCTTTAAAATTAGGAAAAAGTTCCTTCAAATAATGTTGAAAAGCGTGTGCCCCGATTCGTAAGCATAACCAAAAATTTTTTGAGTGTGTGGCAACTCTGTAATATGTATAAATAGTTTTAAATTCAAGGTTTTTACAGGTTCTATAGTAATTTTTGGGTTTTAAACACGAATTGGCGCACACAATATTTAATATTGTTTGCAGGAACTTTTTTCTATTTTTGATAATATTCAATATATATTTACCACCAGGTCCAAATTTCTACAAAGTGCTTTTAAAAAAGTAAAGACATCGGTAAAGTACGCACTTTAAGAGGTACGCATCAAAATTTTAAATACAATTTAGTATTATTTTAAGAAAACTTATTTAAAACTCAACGTTTTAATATTTATAAACGTTTTACAGGTGTTATCGGAGACAAAGACAAGCTCTTTAATGCAAAGATACAAAACTGTAACTACTAGTGACATTTCAACTATGTTTGACATTTTAAATAAATCAACTTTTTATTGTGAAACAAAAAAATATTATTTTTATAAAAACTTGTACTTGTCTTAAACTAAATATAAACAATAAAATAATTAAGTTTAAAATTATTTTCATTTAACCAAAGTTTAATTAAATTGTACTAGAACTGTTTTAAATAAAATGTTAATTTTTAATCAGTAGATAAAAATGAGAGTGCAACTATTTTAATGAAATGAAACTTAAAGATTTATCAAACTTTATTATATAAAATATTTTTTTTAAGTTTCAACTACGGACTTTTTTGTTTTTAATAAATAAACAACTTAAATTTAATTTTCAAAATTAATTAAATATAGTAATTGTACTATAATTTTGAATTATAAACTATTCAGAGTTTTCGTTTTACGTTGCTTCTTTTTTAGTTTGTTTTATTTGCTGAAAATTAAACTGAAAAAAAAAATGTTGGACCATTTCTACTCAATTAAGGTTTTTAAATATTGAAATAGTTTCATTTAAAGTCTGACTAGTTTTAAAATATTTGAACACTTAGTCAAAAATTAAACCTAGAAATTTCGAAATCATTTCCTTAAATATGACTGTTAAAGTGTTAACCTAAAGCTTAGCTATAGATGACTGTTCATTGCAATTCAGACTGCTTCGCTCTTTTTACTTTTTTATATAAGAAACAAAAATAAAACGTTGATCTAACAAAACTAAAAAAATATCTAAAACATTTTTCAAAAAGCCACTAAATAGATTGCTATTTTTTGCTTAATATAACAATAAACTCTGCTTAACTTGTTTCATTGTCTCTACAAGTTTATGCATGCATATCATTTGTTGTTTATTTAAAATAAAACTTCAGTTAAATTGTATTTTTATATTTAAAACAGTAACAGTTGTGCGTACCTTACGCAGTTACGTACCTCTTAAAGTGCGTACCTTACCGATGTCTTTACTTTTTTAAAACCGAATGGTAAAAATTTTGACCTGGTAGTAAATATATATTAAATATCATATAAAATAAAATAAAAATCCTTTAAATAGTATTGAATAATGTGTGCCCTGATTCGTGTGTATGACCGCATTTTAAATATACTTTTTATTTTTGCTGTGATTAAAAAACTATTAAATTTTTTTTTTTCTTTTCAAATTATGTGTGAAATAAACAATAAGTGTGAGTATTTAGTTTTTGATCACTGTAAAACTTGGATAAATTATTAAAGTATAAATTGCAGTTTTAATGCAAAACTCAGATTTTGTTGGATTTTACTCAAACTTAAACCTAGTTTATATAAGGTCCCCAAAAAATCTGGAGTCCTAGAAAAATCTAGAATTCAATAATTTAGGCAAAAAATAAAACCTGGATTTTGCAAAATTATAAAAAAAAACCTTGAATTTTGAACAAAAATGAGTTATAGACTTGAATTGGGGCACCTATTATTTATTGATTTTTACAGGAACTTTTACTACAATTCATAATATACAATATTTGTTTACTACCAACCAGGTCCAAATATCCACCATGTGCTTTAGAAAAATAAAGACATAGATAAGGCAGCTCTAAATTACAAAATGATTGAAATTTACTAACAAAATCAATAACATATACCATAATCTCTTGAAAAATCTACTTGTTTAATGAACAATGCAAACAAATTTTAAATACAAATTAATTTAAAAATTTCAAATTTTTATATTAATCATTTAGGGTTGCCAACAAGACTGTAATTTGAAAATTTTTGATAAAAACCCGGAAAACCTATATTTTTTAGTGTATGAAATAATTATATAAATATAACATATTAAAATATAAAAGTCTTGTTGGATCACTTTTTCGAGATCACATTTTTGTTGAAAACACTTTTCTAGACAACACTTTAAAAATATTATTTGATTGGCTTATATAAAATCTACTATACTTAAAAAGAAATATTTTATAATTACAAACAAATTCACACACGACTATTCAAATTCGGACAATTTAAATTTCGACAATTTAAATTCTTAAAAAAATTGAAAGGGCCACAACTAAAAATGTAATGTATATTTATCGAATATAAAAAATATATATGTAGGTTCTATTAATATCTGTAAACCATTTTTTTAAGATTAAATAATTTTGAAATATGGCTTATATAAAATAAAAAACGTAGTTATTTTTAGTCATTTTAAAATATCTTAAAAAGTATTTAAGATTTTGCAACAGATAAAAAGTGCTAGTAGATATTAATAACGTATACATATGTATTTTTTGATTTCTGTTATATATCTGTCTGAAATATAGTCCTTTAAATATTTTTTAGAATTTGAATTGTCCGAATTTTAATTATCATGTAATCTAAACGAATAAATAAGATAAAAGCAGATAAGCAAATTTATAAACAATTTACGAATTTCACTTAAATAATAAAAAAACTACGAATATAAGATAAGTTTAATTAGATAAGTAGTTTAAAAAATAAAATAAAAATAAACATATAAAGATAATGTTTGACAAAAATAGCTTAAAAAAATTATAATAGTTAAAGATAAGCTGAAATAAATAGTTTAAAAAGTTAAATAACTATAAATAATTAAATAAAAAATGTTAAAATAAATTGGATAAATAAGAAATAAAACTTAAAACCAAGAATTGTAATATTAATATTTTTATAAATAAAAAATTTGATGTATGTAGAAAATATTGGAATATAAGTATTATAAACACCTAAAAAAACAACTCAAAGTAAGTGATAATAGAATTAATAAAAATATTAAAATGATACAAAAGTTCAAAATCATCTCTTTATAAGTTAAAGTAATAAACTAATTTATATCAAGCTAAAATTTAATTAATAACAAAAAGTATAAGTTAACATAAAGTAGTTAGTAAATAAATATTGAAATCAAAAAAGTATTTTAGATTAGGCTATAAACCTATTTATATACATCTAAACTATATTATTTATTCAAAATATGTTTATAAAGATAATGTGCATCTTTTACAAAACGACCGCTTGAACTTTATCATAAAAAAACATTTATCATATCTTTTAGAATACGTTCATTTATTTTTTAAAATGACAACCTAGTACCGGTACAGATCTTCTCAAAATAATCAACTAAAAACTTGCAGATATGTTGTACAGATAAATATATTTATTAATCAATTTCAATTTTTTTCTAGTATTGTTGAAACTATGACCGCCTGAACTTTACGTTAAAAAACACTATCAGTTGATTATTAAAAAGATAACTTAGTGCCACTGGACTTCTAGTTCATTTGTTTCTCAATAAAAACAAACTAAATTTTTCAAATATGATCTCTTATGTTTCACCATTATTGAATTTGTTTTCTTGTTTCTAACATATTTGTTTGTGATAATATGACCGTTTAATGTTATACCAAACGAATAATTATAAATGCTGTATATCCATAAAAATACACGTTTATTTGATTTCAAAAATGACAACCTAATACCGGTAGAAATCTGACTTTATTGTTTCTCAACATAAACAACTAAAACTTTGCAGTTATGTTGTACTGGGTTATATCTTTAGTAATCCATTATAGTAAACTTTCAAATATTAAAAAAATAGTTTAAAATCTTTCTTTTTTGAGTTTGTCAAGCACTAAAAAGTTTATTTATTTCATTTATTCTATATACATGAACAGTAAAACATGGACAAAAATACAAATTCAACTATCTGAAAATGAAAATAAACGTTTTGAGAAGTTTCTTTTTCAATTAATGAAAGAAAAGTTAAACTACATTCATACTACGCATGACTTTCTTGAAATATTAGAGACAATAAATTCGAACGTTGTTATGTTATAAGTTAGTTAAACATACAATTGCAAATATTTTATACATATATAGTTATCTAAAACATATGCACATAAACAGATAGCATTACAAATACTGTCAAATTAAGCGGTGAGACATATTAAGGTTAAGCCATCATATATGATTTGCAAGAATATAGCAAACAAGCTTCTAGAAATAGGAGGTTTGTTTGTACATATATTAAAGATTATATAAAGTTTAACAATAAAGGGTCTACTACTCAACGTTGTTAAATACGCGGAACTTGTAGAAGAAATTGGATCTCGTAAGAGAAGATACGTTACATGGGTATGTTTGTTTAAATATTGTTTGAAAGCCATAAAATACTACTTGTATCGTTTACTTTAACTTATCTATATTTACAGACGAAATGCGACGAAGAAAATTCGGATAATGGTTCCATAATAAATGTAAAAAATTAACCAGAAGGTTTAAGAAAACTAAATCATTTTGTTGTCTTATATGTTTACAGAAAAATAATCATTAAATAAGCAACTTTAAATAATGTTCCTTGAAGTGTCGCAATTTTTTCTTTTGTTCTTAAAAAATATTGTTCTTTTGTAGTTTTAAAGGCAATTGTTATGTAGCTCAAAAATATTCAAACAGTTATAAATCAACTAAGCGTGTTTTCATATGGTTTTTATAGCATTTTTACTCATTTTTAAGGTAAAAAATCACAAAAACTACTTTTAAACAAGCCATTTTTAATAAAACTCTTTTTTTCTTAAAACTTTTTGTATTTTTTTGTAAGGTAAATGTTATATAGTTAAATAAATTAAATGAGTAAAAAGTTCGTCTAAACATGTGGTTTTCTGTATTTTACAAAATGTTTATCCATTTATTTAGTAGTAGTTTAATAGGTCAAATAAAAAAAATGTTAGAAACGAGATAATAAATTTTATTAATGATGAAACATGAACATATTTGTAAAGTTTTATCTGTTTCCATTGAAAAATAAATTAATAAGAAGTCTAGCGGTACTTAGTTATCTTTTTAAAATCAACCAATTGTGTTTTTTAACGTAAAGTTCAGGCGGTCATTAGTCATTACTTCAACAATATTTAAGCTAGAAAAAATTTGATATGGATTACTAAAGATATAAACCTGTACATCATATCTGCAAAGTTTTAGTTGTTAATTTTGAGAAATAAAGAGTCAGATCTGTACTAGGTTGCCATTTAAAAAATTAAATGAACGTAATTTTTTATGATAAAATTTAAACCGTTGTTTGATAAAAATGCGCATTATCTTTTTAAACATAACTTTAATACGGGTAGCTGTCTTATTTTCACGAGCGTACAAAATTTCACGAGGGGACAAAATTGCACGAGTGCACAAAATTGCACTAAAGTAATTTTGCACAAAGACTAATTTGCATGAGGGCACAAAATTGCACGAAGATACTTTTGCACGAGCAGACAGTTTTGCACGGAGATACTTTTGCACAAGTTAAATTTTATTTAGATTTTTAAATTCTGTATTAATTGTTTTTTTCTATCACTGTTGCCCCTAACCCTTCCTCTCGGTCGATAAGTTATTATTACTTTTTTTCATTTATTTTACGATTACCCCTAACCCTTACCCTCGGGCGGTATTTTTTTATCTATAGTTTTTATTAGTAATTATTTATATTTACTACCACTGTTACCCCTAACCCTTACCGTCGTTTAGTAACTTTTTTTTAAATTTTTGTTTGTTTTTTTTTTCTATTTTATTTTTTCTATATTTTTTAATCTCGTGCAAAATTGACCCTTGGTGCAAAATTGTCTTCGTGAAATTTTGTTCTCGTGCAATTTATTCCCCTCGTGCAATTTTGTTTCGTGCAATTTAGACCCGTTCCTCTTTAATACATTGCCTCTGTAGTTTAGTTTTATATAAATAGGGTATAATCTAATTTAAAAAACTTTATTTGATTACAATATTTATTTCATTACTTCCTTTTTTTTTGTTTTTAATTAAATTTTATCTTGATATAAGTTGGTTTATTACCTAAACTTATAAAAGAATGGTTTTAAACTTGTATGTCTTTGTAATGTTTATTTATTTCTTTTGTTATCATTTTAGTATGAATTTTTTATTAATATTTTTTCAGGTGTTTATAATACTTTTCAATAATTTCTACATACATCTAAAATTTGTTTTAAAAAAATATTTGTATTACTTTTCTTAGTTTTAAGTTTTATTTCTTATTTTTAAAACTATTTATTATTTAAGCCTATCTGTATTTATTTATATTTAATTTTTTCAACTATTTATTTCTACTGATCTTTAATATTTTTTTAAAAACATTTTTTTTCTCAAACATTATCTTTATTTATTCATTTTTATATTATTTTAATACTATTTATTTACTTAAGCTCATCTTATACTTATAATATTTTTTTATTTACGTGAAATTCGTACACATGTTTTTAAATTTGCTTGTTTGCTTTTATCTGATTTATTTGTTTGTAATTATAAAATAACTTTTTTGAAGTTTGTTAACTTTTGTATAAGTTAATCACAGAATACTACTTAAGTGTTGTCTAGAAAAGTGTTTTCAACAAAAATGTGATCTCGAAAAAGTAAACGAGGGTTACTTTGGCTCGAACAGCTTTTTTTTTGTAATTTTTAGAAAAATGTCTAAACTTTAGATCCAATTGTTTTCCTTATCTTTAAAGCTAAGTTGGAACTTTTTTTATTCTAAAGAACGTTCTTTTGCCTTCAAGTTAAAAAAATATATATCTGATTGGGGTTTGAACTTTTGAGTGGGGTCCCTTTTAAAATTTAACAATTTTGTAGTTTTTTTTACTTATTTTAGTTTTTATCCAATTTTTTTTAACTTACTTATTAATCTAAGTTTGTTTTTAATACTTTTTTTTTCCTTTAAATTTTTGTTATAAGATATGACATTTTTCCTCTAAATATTTTTTTCCAAAATGTTCAAGTTTATTATAGTTTTAATGCAAATATATATGATTTTTGAATACTTTTTTATTTTCAATATGCTTATTTAACTAAGTTTTATATTAAGAAAATATTAATTTTTCTAATTTGTTTTTATTTTTATTATATGACCTATGCAAGTTTTACATAAAATCGTAACATAGTTTACATTATTCGAGAGACTTCTTGCTCAAGTGCTATGAACTTATGTAAAACTTGCATAGGTTATATAATAAAAATAAATCGAAAAAATATATATTTCTTCATATAAAACTTAGTTAACTAACCATATTAAAAATAAAAAAGTATTCAAAAACAGTTTTTCCACGTTTTTATCAAAACTTCTCATATTCCAGGTATTCACAGAGTTTTTGACAACTCTATATAAATGATTAAAAAAGAATGTTTAAATTTTTAATCAATTTGTATTCTGTGATTTAAACAAGTACTTCTGAAACTCTGTATAGAAATTACTAACTGTGTATAGAAACTTGAATGAATTATAAAATATATTTTCATAAATATTTTCAATACAATTTATTATCAAAACCAGTTTTTATATAAATCTCTAAAACTGTTCTCAGTATTATAATAACAAGTACACATAAACCTTAATTAAAACAGTTTTTGTATGCTAAATGGTGTTTCTAAACTTTTTGTTTTAAGCATAACAATTATAGTTTTAAACTAAGGTTTAAAAGAGTTATTACCATGTAACTTCTCACAAAATATTCCTTTTACATAAAACATTGTTTCAGGGCATAAAAGGGGTATTTCATTTTTTTTACAATTTTATCTTATTTTATAGAGTTTTAACTAAGGTCAAGATACTCTTTTAATATTTTAAAAATTCAAAATAATTTTTGAGATATAGCAGGTCAAAGTTGGGCAACAATAGGCTCCTTATGGGAGGAAAAAAAAGACTATATCAATAAAAATACAGCTTTTCCTACGTTTTTAAAGATAAAAAACTCAAACTTTCAGGAAATAGCAATATATGAAAATTATTGTCTTAAGCAATTAAACAATATATATGTCTTAAAAATAAACAGAAAAACAGCTTTTTTTGATTGTTTGTCATTAAAATTAATTTTTTAATTGCTAACGGTAGAATTTTCTTAATATTGCAAGGAACATTTACTTAAATTTTTAGGTATCCATCTCAAAAACATAGGAGAAGATAGGTTTTTAGTGTAATAGTCTTTTTCGCTCATTTTAGTTTGCCACCTCTCATAAGGAACCTATTGTTGCCTTCTACTGGAACCTGCTTTAAAGAGCGTGAAAACTTAGCTTGAGAGCGTATTATAGGAATTTTACAAAAATGTCCAAACTTAAGACCCAATTATTTTCCTTATCTTAATAGCTAATTAAAAACTTTTTTCATTTTATTCTAGAGAACGGTCCTTTGTCTTTAATTAAAAAAAAACCATTGAATTGGGGTTTGACTTTTTGAGTGGGGCATAAAAAATTTGAGTTTTTTTTATTTTTTTATTTGTACAACCTTTTACCCAAAAATTATTTTTTTTTTTCATAATTCTTTTTCAAACATACTTATTAGAATGAGTTTAATGATGTTGTATATATTTTTTTTCATTTTTTTTATACCATAAGCCTGAATATTCAGAAAAATATAATTCAGAAAAATTCCAATTTTCACGATTTTTGTTTTTTCAGATATACAGCTTTTTATGCAAAAATAAAATATTTTTTTAATAATTTTTATCTTAAACAGACTTGTATAGTTCTATGATGTTGTGATATTATTTTTCCCAGTTTATTATTGTTTTTAAAATATATGATCCATACAGGTTTTACCTTAATTCTCAGCAACGCTATTTGAGGGATTTCTTGCTCAACTGCTAAGAGTTTAGGTTAAACTTGTGTAAACCCCCTTGGGACGACTTTGACTATCAGTAGGCAAGTATTTATACGGAACGTAAATGTACATGTGTAAATTTTTAATGAAGAGGCGATACCTAATCAAGAAGATAATTATGAAAATGAGTTTTGTAATCCCTGGTGTAAATTAATAAATCTAAAATTCATTAAAGTAGTGGTGGGGAGCGTATCTGCACGCAGAGTGAAAATTACCGGGTCACCCTTGTTTACAAAACTCAAGTGTTATAGCGAAAGACAAAATTGCAGATTGCTAGGCACGTAAATCTGGTCGCCAAACTAAATTCTAAAACTTACATTAGATATTCTAGTAATTGAAATGAAGAACAAAAAATATTGGTACAATTTACAGTAGGTTAAAAAATTACTTAAAAAAAAAATTTGATTTCAAATAAAACATAAATTTGTCTTACTAAAATGGATAATTTAGTAATTCTTGTGAACTAGTAAGTTCAGTCCGCGAAGGACTAAGTTTTTTATAAGTAGCCCGCCGATTAAAAACGTTGCCCACCAGTTCCTTAATAAATTTTTAAGTTGATGGTTTATATAGTTTAGTTTTGCACAAGTATCTTTTTTTTTAAGTTTAATAGAGGTTTTAATTATATACTTTAATTTGTTTTATAAAACATGTTATAATATAATCTGTAGATCTATAGAACATAAATTTTATTTCACTTACTCAGATTATTATCATTAAATTAAAAACATTGTTTAGAAAAAATTTAAGTTGTAAAGTTTTTGTTTTTAGTAAAAATTATAAGTTTGTACGTTTTTTGAACTTAAGTTTTTAAACATTATTCTTATCGAAATGATTTCTTAATAAACATGCCAAACAGGCAATTTTGTGTAATTATTTATGTTGACTGACTTGAATTTTCATATAGTTTTTAAAACAAGAAAAAATTATAATTTTTAAAAATAAAACTAAATAACGTAAGGAGTATGGACGATTGACGGTAATTATTGTATATAACACTACAATCACTAAAAGTATATTTTAAGACTTACAAAAAATAATCTAAAATCATCTAACAAAAAAAAAATAAACCTACAGTGATAAAAATAATTACTTAGCTTAATCAACTTTATTTCATTTTATGATAAGTTTATGTATTTGGTATAAAAATTAGTATTGAAAAAAATTATTTTAATGGATTTTTATCTAAGTTTAAATGTTAGATAACCAGTTTTGTATGATTTAAAAATGTAAACGGTAGTGTTGAACATACATACATTTGGTATTTTAATACATAAATTTAGTTAAAAAAAAACAAGTTTTTAATTAATGAGTCTAATTAGTTAACGATTCTAACCTGATACTGTATAAGTTTTTATATGTATTGTTTATATGCATATTGTAATTATTTATACTTAATAACTTGTTTATATTTATACTTTAGAAAATACACACATTTATCTTACTCTTTATCTTTCATTTTTTAAAGAAGTTATCTTTTCAGAACTCTGTAGAGCAATAACACAGAGAGATGTACGTCAGTTTCAATAAAGTTGCAAACTGTTGTTACTATTAACAAAATACATGTAAATTAAACGTTTCCTAACCAAAAATTATTTGAATACAAAAAACTTTAAAAACTATACCTAGTCTGGTAAATTATTTGCAAGTAAATTAGTAAATAATGAACTTTACACGACCAACAACAACAGCATCCGAGACAACCTACGACCGGTTTCGTCCTTATTAGGACTTATCAGGCAGGTATTGTGGCGAGAACCCGCTGTTGTGATCTTACCAAGCGGGGTTAAGTACAAAGTACTGAAGCGACCGTTTGTGAGTAAAGTTGAAAAAATTGACACAGCTAAATCATTCACAGCCAAACGTCTCAGACATTGCAAGCTTATTGTGATATTATAGTCTGTGCTCGTTTGATCAGTTTTAACCAATATCTATTTTGGCTATCATCAACAAAATTAGTAAATACTTATTTTAAAAACAGTATTTTAAAAAAATTACTACAAAAACTATGAGAACAAAGTATAAAAACTTTCACTGTAGTAGTAGTTCAAATTTTAGAAAGGAAAGTTTTGTTGAATGCATTAACAAAAACAAATGAATTTTAAAACTAATTAGTAAAATATTAACATTTTTGAACGTGCCAAGTTAAATTTTGTTATAAAAAATTAAGTTAACTTTCAAAACGACCAGGTTCTTAATAACTGTCGAATTTAGACGTAAACATATTCAATTAAAGGATATTCTAAAAACAATTGGATGTAAGTGCTTATAAATTTATACACGGATTTAAAAGTAATTATTGAAACACTAAGTAGTATTTTATATAAAACTTTCTAAACTATTGAACACAAAAATTAGTTAATATAAACATTTTTTTTTAAATGAAAGTTTTTCGTTTTTTAAGTATAGCTTATAATTTAAATTCATATAAATATATCAAACAAATGTAAAACTTAATAAGACAGTAATAGCAACATAACTTTTCAAAAAATTAACAGTGGTGAGAAAAATATCTAATGTATAGTCATAGTTCACATAAAAGTTAATGATGAGTTATGACTTCAATCTAAAAATAAGTTAAGGAATAAAGTGAAGAATTCTTAGAAAATATTCGACTTCTAACAAGCCATCTTCAGGCAAATCAGTGCAATGAACAGCATTTTTCACCTTATCTAATCCGTACACTGCTCTAATTGTGTTTGGTCTTATATGCTTTGCAATTTCCTAAAAGTAAATTTAAGTTAACCACATTTTTGTTTAATAAGCACTTAACTTTTTTAGTAATACAATCTATCTATATTGTAGACTTAAACACTAACAAAGTTGTATCTATCACACTAAAAAAGTCTAAGTTTGTAAAATTGTGAAAAAAAAACAGAATAAATATAAAAATGACTTGTTATAAAAAATTGAGAAACTGAAATTTATAATTATTATTAAATTATGTTTTTGTTGACCAACAACTTTAACTTCGACTTTCATATACATCAACAAATCGGAAAAATACGTCTCGCTGTTTAAATGTAGCCGGCGACGTGTTATTAAAAAAAAAAAAAAACTAATGCAGAAGCAAATTTAAGCTTTTTATAATTAAATTTTACAACTACGTTAACTATTTACTTGCGAGTTAAGTGTGCAGACTATTTTAATCTAATTTTATTACACATATGTTTTACTTGTATGATATGCGAAAATCGTTTATCAGTAAACCTGGCCTATTTTCCATCAAAGGCTGCAAGACACCCTCATGCAGGCAGTCTAAAACAGCTTTTGTTGAAATTTCTACGGTCGAAATACAAAAATGTTCTATCAAATTTAAATATAACCTAAAATGCGATTTGATACTAAATTTATATCTATAATCTTTTCATATACAAAACATAATTTAAGAAACCCAAGCAGACGAAGAAACTATACTAGGACTAACTCTACTTTGTAATTTTATTTATTTGTTTTTTTGTTATTATGCATCACTGAGTTTGTTTTTTATATGATTAAATTTTTTGAGCATCACACGTTTAGCCAATTTCGGCAAATAGCGAGCCTATTAGTATAGGTTCGCTATAATCTTTTTTTTCAAATTGCCCCTTTTGAAGAAATTTAAAAGGCTATTGCCCCCTCTAATAAGACTACCATTTAAAACACCTAAGATTTTTTTTCTTTGCTTTTCATCTGCAACTCAAGAATGTCTAGTGTAAGTTTAAAAATCGCCCCTTTCGCCCCTTTACTAATTATCAATACTTCCCACTTTGGGAAACCCTGGTATATACAAACAAACAATCTCACACGAACTACTTGCCGTACTACATTGAAATAAATGGAATTTAAAAGTTGTATTAAATCATAATAAAAGTCTATAAACGAAAAGATCAGTATGACTACTTAACATAGTAGCACCTATAATTCCTTATAGAATTATTTTTGAACTAGAAAACCTTTAAAGTTTTGTTATTGGAATCAAAATTTCAATATTTAAAAAAATAATTATAAGCAAAAACAATTCTAGCTTAAATTTAAAAACAACAAATTGAAAATCAAAACAAACAGGGTCTGAAGGTCCACATAGTTTACGAAAAGCTTCCACTGTATTTTCGTTTGCACTGCTTATTTCAAGCGATATGCATGGCCCTTCACAAAGTTGCTCACACATTTGCTGATACTCGGCTACTACCCCTTTGTAAACTTCATAAAACTCCTCCGCGTTCGTTTTTTCTATTTCTTGCTGATTAAAGAAAAAAATAAGTATTAAATAATAATATTACCTAGTTATTTTTAAAAATAGTAAAAATTTTGCCTGTAACATGTTTTATAAAACATAAAGAACATTATAAAAATATAATAAATAATATTAAAAGCTAAGCAAGCTTAGTAAAATAAAAATACAATTTTTGCTTTAAAGTTCAAGTTTTAAATAAATTATGTTTACATCTTGTTTTAATTTATGCCTTTGGCAATCAAATTTTATCTTCTAAAAAAATCCAAAATAAAACAAATAAAAATTATTGTTTAAAGTGATGAAGTAAAATTGTGTGTTATTTTCAATTTTATTTCCCAATACCGCTAAATTTAGTGACTAAAAATGCACTTGGTAGTTAAAGTTCTTTAATGAACTATTGGTTCTAATAACTGTCTAATAAGTTATATTATGAATTTAATAGATATAGTAAAATGTTAATCTGATATCAAACAACACAACTTTATAAAAACAGTTAGAAAATCTTTTAGAAACATAAAGTTTAAAAAAAAAAAGAGTTAAGCTATGAAGTGGTATGCACTCATTTCAAAAAGCTAAAAAAATCATATAAAGCACGTAAAGAGTTGTGTTGATTTTGCAATTATGAATTATAAAGTACATGTAAAACACTAATCAATATAAACCTAGTTTTATGATCAACTTATCTAGCTAAAAAAAAAAGAAATAAAAATAAGCATAAAACAAAAATAAATAATTTAAAACTTTTATTAACTTACTATTGTTGCTCCAGTTATTTCAAATCCTCCATGCTGTATTAATCTGATGACTTCTCCAGCTAAACCAGCTTTTACTATATGAGGTTTAATGATGCAACATGTTGTGTTTTCTAGCTTGGCCGTGTTATCTATCTTTCTTACAGGATTTGGAATTCCTTTGTTAGGAAAGAAAAAATCTACTTCCTGGCATGTTAATAGTTGAAAACAATTTTAGTTATATATTACTAATAAGTTAGTGTTTAATAATTTTCATATTGTTACATTAGTTATTTTAAAATTTACACAACGTCTTAAAGTAAAAAACTTAACCTTAAAAAGGTAAAAAACGGTTTACAATTTAACTACTTCGTACTAAAGTTATATTTTTCGGTATATTTAGTGACCTTTTAAGATTTTTTGTTAAAGTTTATAGATATATCGATATATTTTAGCAACTAACTATACTTTACCCAATAAATGTTTTATTACATTTTTTTTCATAACTTTTTAAGAAAAATAGTTTTAAGCACCATTTAGTACCATGATGCTTCTTACTCCTATATTTCAGGCCTTTGAACATTTTTTTAAATAAAACTTTCAGCCCCTAATTACCACTGTTAGTACTATTACCAAAATACTTTTCAAACTAGTACAAAAACTAAGAAAACGAAAGCTTTCGATATGCCTGTAACATTAGATAACTTTAGACTAGGGGTGGGTAACTTTATTATTTAGCGGACGAGATTTACCAAAAACTATTTTCTAATATTAATTAAAGTAGTTTTTATAAAATAATTGTGAAAAAATATTCAATTTTTTTTTTTATCTTTTAAATTTATATGGACCGCAGATTTTTTTAAAACATATAATTTTTTTTACTTTAAATATAAAGAAAAATTATTTTAGTAGCTTTTTAAATTTAAATCAAATATAAAAACTTTAAAATATTCTTTAATTGAATATTGCAAAATAAATTTTCTATATTTTGATTTTCTAAAATAAACATAAAATAAATTTTTAGCCAAAGTATTTTAAAAAGGTCATAAACTCTTCCAACCACCAAGATAAAATATAATCTGAAAATACTGTACTTGGTTACTATTTGGAAACTTTTAAGTTGTTTTTAGACTAAGCTTAGAAAATCTTTACACAAAATTAAACATATTACACTAAAATTGAAGTCACCACTATATGGTTTTTCTGCTAAAGTATGATTAAATAACTAAAGATTTAATCACTTTAAAAAGTTAGTCGATATTTGCTATCTTTAATCTGTTTCTATGACTTAGTATGATTTAAGTAAGTTATATGTTGCCACAAAAATAAACTATAAACAAATAAAACATATGTTATTAAATTTTAACTTGTTAAACTCATAAATATTTTACTAACAATTAAGTTTAACTTTTTAGGCATAGAGACTAAATAATTAACCAGAAAATCAATAACAATCGTATTTTAAATTCACTCACAAGAGCAACTTCTTCAGGCAATGCGGCTCCATGAAAAGCGTTTTCAGTTTTATTGTGACCAAATAAAGCTCTTAAACTTCGAGGAGCTTTTTCTTTTGCTTCTATTGGATCTGTTGGCCCAATAAGTGTTCTCCAGCTGTTAACAGCGTCAGTGCCAATAAGCTCCATTGCAAAGCATGGTCCACTTGCCATAAACTTTACTAGATCACTATATTTTTTAAAGCTTATAAACTAACTTTATTTTTTAGAGTTTTTTAAGATACAAAATGTTAAATAGTTCTAACTTTTTGATAGTATGCAAACAATTTAATACTTTTTATAAGGATACAGATTGCCCAAAATGACAGTAACTATAAACTGTATAATTAAGAAATTTTAATAGAAAGTTGTGTATGAAATTCAAATAGTATAAAACATTATTAAGGTCATAGGGGTAAGATACTTTTTTTTACAATTGATTTTATTTAAAAGATTTTAACTTAAAAAGCAATAAATTCATATCGTTTTTAAATATTTAAGTTAAGTTTTGCGATATTATTATAAAAAGTTGGAGAGTTCAATAAGATTTTTTCGGATGGTCTTAATTGAGAAGCCTAAACTGAGAACTATTTTTTTTACTACAATTTTTAAGCAACTGTAGTAAAAAATTTAAGTCTAAACTCAGTAATAAACAATTGTGTTGCAGGAATTATCTAAACTTTGAGAAAAGTAATATTAACTTTAGGTCAATTATTTCTAAAAATCATTACAGTAAGCTTTTTTATTTCAATGCAAGATTTTTTCATTTCAAGAAAATTGTTATAAAAATAATTTTCTCCATAAGTTTGTATTCACCATAAAATTGGTTAAAAAATTATAGAAAAAGCTGTCTCAACACTTTAAAAAAAAAAAACAGACTCAGAGATCTTTTGTTTTATTATAAAAGTTTCAATTCTTTTGAAAATTATTTGCTTCTAGAGAAATATAATTTAGACATTTATAGCTTGGATTTGTTTAAATAAGGAAATAAAATTCAAACTTTACTTAATTCTATTACAATGATTTTTTCCATGGTATTTTTTTACCAATTTTATGGTATGTTCAAATTATTCAAAGCTGTCCAATTTTTAACAAAAAAAGCAGACTACCTTCAAACCATCATTTTAAGTTTGTATTTCAAACTTTTTACTAAAATGATTATATCTCAAAAGTTTATTAATTTTTTATGTTCTACAAAAAGTATATTTGATAGAATATAATTTAAGATTTTTATAAAGGCCAATGTAAGTTTTTATAAATAAAAAGTTGGACTCCCTTATGGCCGTAATAAAACTATTTAACTACATATTAACACTTTATAATTTTAAAACAAATGCACTTTAAAATAAAAAGCCGGATTTACTACATAAGAAATATTTGTAATTTAAAATTTCTCTTAATAAGGTTCATAAGTTATAAAAAAGTTCTGAAAAATACATTTAGAACAAAGGAAAGTATAGATGTAGGTTAAAACTAATAAAAAATCATTGTCTAATAAAAAACCATCCCTAGGTAAACTTATACAAATTATTCAAATTAACTAAAAATATTATTTATAACATAGGTATAGCTTTTAGATGAAGCAAAAAAATTACAACTATTATTTCAACTCTAACTTTACAAACAACACTTGGTGAATTGTAGAGGCTTACAATTCTTGGCCTACCAAATCCAAAAGACGGATGAATCTGACAATTGCTTGTTAATCACTTGGTTCAGCAAGATTTTAATTTGAAAAAAAAAAAGCCTAACTAAATAAGTTTGACTAAATCTAGATGTTTAATGTTAATTGAGATACGGCTTGAACCAGAAAGAATTGAAAAATTAAAACCTAGCTGGATCCAAATTCTTTTTTTTTTCAAATCAAATCTTGGTAAGCTATAGCCAGGTCCGGTAGACCAATAATTACAAGTTATAATTTAACTTTAACTATATAAACAATACTTAGTAAACTAAAAAAGCTAACATAATATTGAAAACTTACATTTTAGAACTAAACTTTGACTTAATTTAATTATTAGTTGTAAGTTTATTTTCAATCTTATATTAGATATTAAATGAGAGGTTTTTGTAGTTTGTAAAACTTTATATTAGATGTAAAGTTACTTAGTCATATTTTGTTTCATAAGATTATGGTTTATTTTTTATTTTAAACTACATCAGTATTATCTGATTGCTTTAAATGCACTTTTAAGAACTATTTTGTAACTGACAAACCCTGTTAATAGAAACATTCTACTACAATAACGTATGGTATAACACATTTCTTATATTTACTTCTTTAAAATATCAATTAAGAACAACAACTGTTTGATAATATAATTAAAATGAAATAAAGAAACTACAAAACTTAAAAATACATTTATTCTAACATAAAAAAGTCTTTATCCTTGTGATTTTGGTAAAAAATTCCTGCTTGTTCTTCACTTAGAGTCACCATGCGTCCTCGATTTATAATTAAGTTTTGATTATGGATGACTGTTAGTATTTCTCCTAATTTTGTTACAGAATCTGGCTTGATAATACCAAAAGTCCTTTAAATTATAAATTAAAAATCAAATTTAAAAAAGACGTTTTTGAAAAATATCATAAAATAAAAATTATTGAATATAAACGTTCCAGTATGTTTTATTTTACATACAGTATATATAATTTAAACTGTCAGCCTTACCTTTCACTTTTCTTGCCTAGATGATGTTTAGTATAAGCATCTGCAAACTCAATGAGGTGAAGTTGCCGTGAAAAAACATGAATTTTATTTCCTATAAACAAGTCATTCAAACAAACATGTTCAAACTTTGTTCGAGACAAGAATTTTTTGTTTGTCTTCAAATTGATCTGAAATGAGTATTAAAAACTTAAAACAATAAAAAATACAAATAAAACAAAAAATAACAAACCATTTCAATAGTGTTGTCATTAGGAAAAAATCTAAAAAGATACCTCCTAATCATAGCAGCTTGAGGATCATAATATTCAGTTATAAAATTGAACTTCTTATCAAGATGAGACTGTAAGTAGTTATATAAAGATAATTGAAACTGTATCTTAACAACTATATTTCAAGAAGTTTAACTTAAGTTCTACCAATTTTTTTACAAACTGATTTTATTTTGTAAAAATTTTAGCTTAATAAAAAAAACAAATAAACAGAGAAAATTCTTTTGATAGTTTCAAAATATTTACACCATTGTAAAAAAAAATTGGTCTATAAAAAATCCATAACAAAAAAAAAAAAAAAACTACTTTAAAAACTAAAAAAGCTCCTAACTGTACTTGTATGAAAATTAAGTACATAACTAACTGTGAAAATTAAATTAAAAAATTAAATATATAAAGATTTAATTAAAGTAGTATTTATTCAGTTTACTAGTTTACACCAGGGTTTCCCAAACTTTTTTTCCAAATTGCCCCCATTAAAAAAAATAAAAAAGATATTGCCCCCTCCAACAAAACTACCATTTAAAACACTCAGACATTTTTTTTGCGTATCATCTGCAACTCAAGAATATCTAGTATAAGTTACAAAATTACTAATAAAAACACCTAATGCCTTTTTTTTTTGCTCGTCATCTGCAACTCTAGAATGTCTAAATGTCTAGTGTAAGTTTTTAACTATCGACCGACGGAAAGTTATTATATTACGCGAAGCTGGTTATTATCTGAATCCTAGCGCGTTATAAATATATCGGTGATGTTATTTAAATGTTTAGATATGACTTAGCTAAGTTATTTAGCTAAGTCGACTTAATGAATTGCGAACTAAACTTAGACTATCTTTTAAGCTTAGCCTAATTGAACAGTTAGATTGTTAGAATGCTTAACTAATTCTATATAAAGAAATCGAGTTCTAGAAATAAAAGCTGTATTACGATGAATATAAACTGCGATAAAAATAAAGCAAACTATACAAATAACTACTTCAATTCAGAAGTTAATATAAAAAACAGTCGCCTTCGTACAAGAAGTACGAGGCGAACACAACCTTTTAAGCACGATATGTTATTAATACAAGCTAAAAACTAACTGGCCAAAAAACTAGCGCTTTACTGAACTTAAACATTTCTAGCTTTGAGAGAAAAGGAAGAAAAGAACAGTGCTAGCTGTTATATTCACTCGACTTAAACCCGCTATTTCGGAGTTTACACTTATCTCTAAAAAAATATTGTCTTTAATTATTTTTGAATTTGTAAAATACATTAAAAAAACTTCTAATATAGAAGCATAAATGAAATATAACCCTCGACTATCGTCGACTTATATCTTGTCATTTGTAAAAAAATATAATTTTACTTTGTAAATGCTTTAAATTCCGTAAATGACGCGCAGTATTAAAAATTTTTAACAATTTACAAAATGAAAAAAAAACTGAAAGAATTTTTAGAAATTTTTCGCTAATAGTGCTCGCGCTCCGTCGTTTCCCGTAGACGCTCCTCGTACATGCTCGGTCTCCTCAACTGTACTCCAACTCGGCCACCTTGCTGATGGTACATCAGATCTCTTTGTAACCTTCGCCGACTTGTTGATGACTTTTGATTCTCGAGCCGTTTTCGTGCGAAGTTCAAAAAAAGTTTAAGCAAAAATATAAAGAAGATACTATTTCAAGTATTTTCAAGTACCTTTAAGTATGTTTATAAGAAACTCAAAAAACATTTATAGCTTCAGTTTAATCAAATTATTCGTTATAAAAACTTTTAGTGTATTAATAACATTTTACATTTAACACGAGTTAGTTGACAAAACAAGCAATTACATGAATTTCAAAAGTTTAGACTTGTTTTCGTAAAAGTATGTTTGCTTGTTAGCTTTTAAATGTTGAATAAGATTTTTTATAGCTCGAATGACCTTATAGAAATTGTGTTTTTATAAGTAAGCTGAAGTGTATAACAACAAAAAAAACGTGGTAATAAGATTTTTATCAGCAATTACTAAGGTTATTATGGTACAACTGTAGATTTTATAGTTCAAAGTTTGAACATAAAATTGATGTTGAAAAACAAATTGAAATTAAGTTTAACAAACTTAAGGCAATTTTTTTGTATTAGTAAGAGCTCAAAACAAAATTTTAATTAAAATTTACTTTAAAAAATACTCCTTTTACTTCTTATGACTCGATTTCGTCCTAAGCTTTATTCAGAAAGCTTCTTAGACTAGTTGTCTGCTATAATTAAATAAAATAAATTGCTCTTTTGGTGGTCTTAACTTTTCGTTCTAAGAGTTAATTAACCGTAAAGTTTCAATAACATCTTAGTTTAATTTTCCAGTGGTGAAAAGAAACTCAAAGTTTCACAACGATTTATCTTCAAACTAACAAGTTTTTCGATTTTAAAACTTTTAAAG
Source organism: Thalia democratica (assembly GCF_965202585.1). Classification (NCBI taxonomy): domain Eukaryota; kingdom Metazoa; phylum Chordata; class Thaliacea; order Salpida; family Salpidae; genus Thalia; species Thalia democratica. The sequence goes on along the minus strand of NC_139166.1, from coordinate 43,109,689 downwards.
CGCCATCAATGGAAAATGAACCAAAATAATTCGCAATTATTTTTAAAAATGCGTGCATTGTTTAAAGATATCTTGGTTTTAAAACGCCATTTGTGAAAAATAACCAAACTAATTCGTGGTTTGTTTTAAAAATCTGCTCTAAGCTAATTTCTAAAGGTTTTTTGTTATTCGCATTCGTTTTGCGTTTAGAGTAAGATATGTGTTTTCTTGTTAAGTGTCGTTCGCCTGATGCACCGCCCTGGTTCGATGGGCCAGGACGGTCGTGCGAAGAGTTGGGATTAATGGTCGAGGGTGTTTTCTGAATGCCTAGCTCTTTTAAACGGGTACTCTTTAGAGAACATACCTTTCTTAGTCTTATTTGGTTGGCTCATACTAATATAGTTAGTTGACAAGTTAATAAAACGCACTATCACTTGAATATAACCACGATGTGCTTTAAGAATAAAGTACGTTTTGGTTTCTCAAACAACGTTAATTGAAAGTTACTCTACGTTAATTACACTTAAATTAACTAAGTCTAGATTAGATTAGAAGCTGCTTATACTTTACCAATAAGTAATAACTTAAACTTGGGTAAATCCAGCTTTTGTATAATCAAGAGGTAATAAAGGTTTACACAATTTACTAAACCGTACAAAGTAAACCTAACCAATCAAACGAATTAAAAACTTGAGCTTATTTAAATCTAACTTATGTAAAATCAACAGAAGATTAAACTTTTACAAAATTTATAAACAACACAAATTAATACAAGAAATAGAACTTGAATGCCAAATCAATGTAAAATACTCACGAAATAAGAATAGAACCTTCTAGCTTGAGTGGCTGCACGACTGAACGTCGTTTCGCCACAATGATTCAAGAAGTAAACAAATCAGAAAAAAATCCCCTAATTAGAAACAACTCTAAACCGCTACCAAGCGGTTACATAAGAATTCGCGATCGTGCTTAACATTTATTTTAGTTTTGCCGTTTTGTGCCGTCGCTGCTGTGCTTTTGTTTAGAGAATGGGGCAACTTTCGTGATTTCGTTGCTTTGGCGGACGGCGTAATGCTGGAAGAAGTGTTTGTAGTCGCTGCTGTGCTTCCGGTCGTAGACGAGGATAATTTCCGTGCGTTTTTTGATTTGACGGAAGGCATTTCTGAACCGGCCGTTGGCTCTAACTGTTCTGGTGCTGGCTGCGGTTGTGCTGACCGTTGGGACTGCCCGTTTTGGTGCTGGCTGAAATGACTCTGATCGTTGGCGCTGGTAGCATAGGTGCTGGCTTCGGTGGCGCTGACCGTTGACTCTGGCCCTGGTGATTCTGGCTGCGATTGCGCTGACTGTTGGGACTGCCCGATGTGGTGCTGACTAAGATGGCTCGGATCTTCTGTGCTAGTCGTAGACTCTGGCCCTGGTGATGCTTGCCGTGGTTGCTCATAACGTTGGTTCTTATCAGGTATTTTTGTTGCATTACTTGACGCTGTACTTGTGACGTCATAATTCGGTATGGCGACAGCGCGATTGCGTTTTGATTCTATAGCAGCTTTTTTGTGATTGAGTTCGGCTAATTCGGCTTCTAACTCGCGTAATTCCTGCATAGATTGGCTAGCAATTGCTCTGCGTTCGAGTTCGGCGTATTCGGCTTGTAATTCGCGGAATTCTTGATTAAGATTCTCACTATTTCTCTTATATGAGTCACGTAAAAATAGCTTTAAGCTAGCGAGATTTCTATGTTCAGTTGTGTTTGATTTAAAAAAATAAACATCTGATCAGGAGGTAAAATATTGGACCGTAAGATAAATTTTATTCTTTCGCTGTTGTCAAAACCGTCGATACAGTTGTACCTACAAAAATTTTCGAATATCTTAATTATCGTCTCAACATCGTATATTTCATGGACTACGCCTAATAAAAGGAGATATTTCAAAACATTCTTTATAATGTTAAGGTGCTTAAAGGTTTCTCTTAATACAATTTGGTACCGTTCGTTGCTAAAACTTTGGTATTCGAACCATACATATTTATCAAACTGCGTTTTCTCGAATATATCGCGCCTACTTTGTCTTTTGTTAATTTCTGCTCTTAACAAATCAATTTCAACGTTAAAATCTATAATTTTGTTACAGGCTGTTATAATATCTTAGAGATTTTCCGCGGGCTTCATCGATTACTTCGATGCTCCTATACTTAAGCCAATCGTAAAGAAAGTGGTCTTCTAAGAATAACGGAAGATTTCTTAAAAGGTTAGCTACGCGCTCTTCCCATAATATTAGCTCGTAAAGGTCGTTATCTAGATATGACATTAGCCAATGCAATGGGGTTCTTTCAAAGCAGTTTGTCTGATTGCGATTGTACTTACAGTTTAGATGTCTGTAGGTTAGTGGTTCGGGGGGATCAGAAGAGGAACACTCTGCTATTAATGTTTTATATTTGTCTTTTTTAAATTCTTCCCAGTCCCTATAAAGTTGGAAGCTATTAGGCCTAAAATAAAGTATATCCATGATACTAGTAGATTTTGTTAATAATATAATATGATACTGTTTACTGAAAGTAGGTATAGTGTTTATTGAACTGATACTACTGTTTACTGGAAGTAGGTATAGTATTTATTGAACTGATACTACTGCTTGCTGAAAGTAGGTATAGTGTTTATTGAACTGATACTACTGCTTGCTGAAAGTAGATATAGTGTTTATTGAACTGATACTACTGTTTGCTGAAAGTGGGTATAGTGTTTATTGAACTGATACTACTGTTTGCTGAAAGTAGGTATAGTGTTTATTCTAAACTAATTTTGGGTTACCACTACGAAACGTAGAAAATATAAAGAATAAGTTACGGACTTAAATAAGGTGCGTGTTAAACAACTAAGGTTCACCGTTTAACAATCGACCGACGGACTTTTATAGTAATGTTACTTATATACGCATTGCTAGTTATTATCTGACTCCTAGCGCGTTATAAATATATTGGTAATGTTATTTAAATGTTTAGAAAAACGACTTAGCTAAGTTATTTAGCTAAGTCGATTTAATGAAATGTGAGTTAAACTTAGACTAAAATTTAATGCTTAGCCTAATTGAACAGTTAGATTGTTAGAATGCTTAAACTAATTGTATATAAGAAATCGAGTTCTAGAAATAAAAGCTGTATTATGATGAATATAAACTTCGATAAACACATTAACAAAACATAGCAAACTATACAAATAACTACTTCAATTCAGAGGTTCATATAACAAACAGTCGCCTTCGTACAAGAAGCACGAGGCGAACACAACCTTTTAAGCACGATATGTTATTAATACAAGCTAAAAACTAACTGGCCAAAAAACTAGCGCTTTACTGAACTTAAGCATTTTTAGCTTTGAGAGAAAAGGAAGAAAAGAACAGCGCTAGCTGTTACAAGTTTCAAAACTGCTAATAAAAACACCTAAAACCTTTTTATACTCTGGTGTACACCTTCTATATATCTACTCACTAACTATGATACCTTATATTCAAAGAACTACTTGAAATTAAAATTAAAAACAAAAACTAAACACTTACTGATGGTTGGGGTTCAGCATACTTGTTTGGATTGTTTGCAAACTAAAAAATCATATGTTTTGTTAAATACACAAGAATATGAAATACTAAATATTTGGTAACTTGACAATAATTATATGCATATAAATGTTAACTAGACGTGAAATAACTTGTAGGTAAACCTTAATTTCATATGTAAGTTTTACATAACATTTATCTTTGCTTATTTTGTGAAAAAATACTTCTTTTAGAAAAACAAATGTTTTACTTCATTAAATTTTGATCATTTCCAACATTTTAGATCATTCATACATTTTTTGTATTTTATCTTTAAAAATATTAAGCTATTAAATCTTAGACAAATAAATATTGGTATACGTATTTTTCAAAATCTAATCCAAACAAAGTTAAATGTTACCTATACAGTAAAGATCAAATAGCTTAATGTTTTAAAATCAAAATAATTTAATATTGATAAAAACCTGGTTTATTTCCAATTATTAAATGAAAAAATGCAATAAGTTTTGTAAAAATATTAACTTTCTAGTGTCTGGTTTAAAAGAATCAATTAATTTGGAAACTTCAACATAGTTCTTAAAGAGGTACAACAAAGTTCTTAAAAAGTAAGAAAACATTAATTTTAACAGTTAAGAAAACTAAAAAAAAAAACTTTTTATTTAGATTTTAAAAGAGTTAAAAGCAGTGGCACAGGTAACACTTATTTTGTAACATTAATAACTTTGCTTTTGTTACTTATTTGTAAAGCTGCCTTTTGATTACAGTTATGATATTAAATTAGAATCTTTATTTTTGTATTTAAGTAACATTTGTTTAAAATATTTGAAAAAAAAACTTACAAATAAAAAAATTTAAGTAAGCTAATGCAATTAAAAGATTTGTGAGAAAGTACGTTTATTTGTTCCTTTTTTTAAAACCACTACTAATTTATTTGAATAAGTTTACTTCAACCTTTGTTAATAGCTGGCTCTGAGATTTTTAATAAATTTTTATTAACATTTAAAAATCAAACAAATGTTTAATCATATTAAACTGAATGTATATCAAATTTTTTTTTTAATTTTTACAAAATGTACTTTGAGTGTATACTTATAGGTTTAAAATAAGGGCCAATGTAAGTATTTTCTAAAATAATGTTCTAAAACTAACTATCATAAACTAAAACATAAACAAAGCTTTACAGCCTACCCTAGTGTTTTTATTTACAGTATGCAAATGTGGATAGAAAATTTTAAGACAGACTTACACAACTAAAAGGAATAGTAAAAATGGTTTTTATAGCTAAAGAAACATAGTTAAAGAAACTGAAAAAAATATATATAAATATATTTATGTGGCAGTTTAAATATACGTTTTACAGTGAAACTTAAGTATATTTTCTAACATATAAAGTAATATTCACTATAGAAAATATTTAATTAATATGAACTAAAGGAAGGGTGATATTCATTTGTAAAAAAATTATAAAAACGAAAACTTAAGCATTAAATTCTGAGGGTTTAATAAAAAAGTTTAAAATTTATGTTTTTGTTAACTTTTAGAAAAACTATTTAAATTTACAAAATCTAACTTCGAACTTATAAATAGCATTTTACAAGCTTATTAAATGATTTCATTTAAACTGCTTTGTTAATCTTTATAAAACTTTAGAAAAAATTGTAAAAAGACTAACCATAACTTGGATCAAAAAGTTTTAATTCGAGCACTTGATAGTCTTTAATAATTAACCTAAAACAAAATATAAATTATTTTAATGTGAAAAATATGTCATTTAAAAGAAAGCTTACACTTATGAATTTTAATAAAATACTAAATTATACAACTTAACAGAAAAGAAAGCATATAAAAAACATTATTTTTTTGCATATACTTGAATATTAAAATTCTCAAGCATAATTAATTTTACTTAAAATATGCTTGAATAATTTTTTTTAAAGAAAAGTTTTATAACAGCAAACATTTATAAGTACTACATTTTTAAAGAAAATAAAACATCAGATTTTTTAATAGTTTGTTTTAGGTAACTAATTTAAAAGCATTAACTGCAGGGTCTACTTATGAGGTTGCCAATCTTTGAAGCGAAAAAAAAAGATACCATTTGATACTTTAAGTTTTTAAAACATTATAACTTTACTAAACTATATAAGTAACAAAAATTATAAAGCATATAGAAACTTTTTAATGCATAATTAAACTTTTATATTTTTAAACTGTTTCTGTTTAGTATAAACTAAAATCATAATAAACTTTAATATCACATTCAAAACAAAAACAAAAATATTATTTCCAAGAATAGTGAAGAACTAGCTGCAAGGCTAAAATTTTTTTAAATAAGCATTTAAAAATCAAAAAAAAATCATATTCTTAATCAAAATAGGGTATACAAAATAGAAAAATAATGAAACTGGATCAACAAAATCTCATTCTAGATCTAGAAAAAAATCTGCCCTGAGGTTTTTAAAAATCTGAAAACTATCCTGAAATTTTTGTAAAATATCAAAACTATACTGAGATTTTTATAAAATATTAAAACTATCCTGAGCTTTAAAAAAGAAGTAAAAATATCCAGAGTTATTCAGAGTTACCTGATGTCTCCCTGAGATTTTCTATAACTTCCAAATATCCTGAGAGTCTGACAACCCTAAGGTTACTTATAAAACGTATAAACTAGAAAGGGGAAACAGTATTTCAGCACTTGTTTTTAATTTTATGTCTAATATTAACAAACTTTAAACAAATTAAAAGAACTGTTTTAATAACTTTAGTTTTTTTCTAAAAAAAACAAATAAACTTGTATAAAAATGGGTATTTCGTGCAAAAGTATGACTTTGCTGGGTGCTTTGGCAGTGCCTGTTATCTACATGTTTAGATATTACTTAATTAAAAGACTGAAAACTATCACTTTGAAAAAAATACTAACCAATAAAGGGTTTAATTATTTTATATATTTTTTTTTTAATTTGACTAATATATCAATTTACATTATCATTTTTAAATATTACAGAGTATCATATACACTTTTCAAATGTTTTTTTTATTATTTGTTAAAATAAAATTAAGTTAACTAAGATAGTAGACATGTTTAAAACTAATATCTAATTTTAAGTCAATCAATTTAGTAACTCTAACACCAAAAAAAGTTTTTAGTCAAAGTTTTTATCTGCTGAACAGCTTTTGTTGTTACATCACAAAACTTAATGGATCCAAACATATAAACTTTAATATGTAAATGTTCAAAAAAATTTTCAGACATAACGTTATCTGATAAAAAAATTGCTGTGATGTCATATAAAAAAAAATTACTTGAAAATAGGAAGTTTTTAAATTTTTTATAAGAATTAGATATGTGGATTAACTTTTAAAACTGTTTGTGCAGTAATTTTGCCATAAATATGTTTCTTGTTCAGAACTACATGTTCAATAATGTGTTAACCTGTAAAGTCAAAAAACTAATTTTAAGTTTTTTCTAATAAAAAATATTTTCAAAGAATCTTTTTTCACAGCAATTAGCTTTTAATAGGTTAAGGGCATAGGGGGGGGGGGGGGGGTAAACACCCTTTTTTGGTTTTTGATCTTATTTTATATAGTTTTTACTAAGCTACAAGATGCTTTTTACAGATTTAAAAAATTCAAAATAATTTTTGAGATATAGCAGGTCAAAGTTGGAGCCAACAATAGGTTCCTTATGGGAGGCGCAAACTAAAACGGCAAAAATAGACTATTTTACTAAAAATCTATCTTCTCCTACGTTTTTTTAGATAACTACCTCAAACTTTCAGGAAATGTTCCTTGATATATTTAGAAAATTCTGTCGGAAGGAATTTTGAAAAAAATAAAAAATAAAAATTTTATAAAAAAACTAAACAAAAAAAACAGTTTTTTTTTTGTTTTTTTATTATTAAATTTTTATTTTTTAATTTTTTTAATTCTGTTCCGACAGAATTTTCTAAATACTGCAAGGAACATTTCCTGAAAATTTGAGGTAGTTATCTCAAAAAACGTAGGAGGAGATAGATTTTTAGTGATTTCTAGTTATTTGCCGTTTTAGTTTGCGCCTCCCATAAGGATCCTGTTGTTGCCTCCGACTTTGACCGGCTATATCTCAAAAAATATTTTGAATTTTCTAAATCCGTAAAAAGCATCTTCTAGCTTAGTAAAGACTATATAAAATAAAATCAAAAACCAAAAAAGAGTGTTTACCCCCCCCCCCTATGCCCTTAATATAATCATATTTATAAAAAAAAATATTTTTTTTAAACTTCATACAAAACTGAACTGAACTTGTAGTTATGTAAGCATCTATTAAATAACACATTTAAAACCCTATTTATACACTAAATACAATAGTTTATTCAATTTGTTATACATTTTACTTATGTAAAATTTTGTTTATTTTCATAATATACCTCTTATTTATATTATTTTTATTTGCTCTGATTTGGTTTTAACATAAGTTGTTTTTTCGAATAGCAAGTATACTTTTGTGCTTAAGCTAATAAAGTTATCAATTTTAAACACAAAAAGTAAAAAAAAAGTTTATTTTTTAATGATTAGATGTGTTGCTTGATGGTGTAGGGGTCTTAATGGTAGATTTGAAAACTCTCTGATTAGAACATTGCAAAATCAAAACCCATGGTCAACTTATTCACAAATTAAAAAGATAGATATTTGCCTGTAAAAATATTTTGTAACAAAAAAGTTTTTATAGACAATTTTAATGCAAGAATCTAAAAAAAATACATATATAAAAAATGAATAATTTGCATCTTAAATTGACAAACTTTTTAGCTGTAATTTAAACAAGACACGGTTGCCACTTTTTGAGTGACTAAAAACTGTGCTCAGTGACTTTAGACTGTTCTGAGTCATCCTGAGTTTTTAAAGTAATTTAAAAGATTATTAGATGAATTTAAATCAAAATTTAATAAACTTTTCAGAATCATTTAAATTAGGCTTTTGAACAAATTACTATAATAATTAATTTATCCAAACTAGATCAATTAAGTTTGACATAACTTGAATGTAAAGAATAAAAAAAAAACATTTTATCTGCTTAATTAAGGTTTATGAATAAGCTAAATAACTTTAGTTTGTTGAACAACAAAAAACACGCACAAATTATTTGATCTTAGGACCTGGTGCACCAAGAATCTTTTGGTCTACAATTTTAGACAAGTGTTGTATGAATTTAAAGCTATTTATTTTTTAATAAATAGATAAATATTCACATACTAAAAGCTAAGTTCAGCAAAGAAATTTTTTAGTTTGATTAAGAAACAAAAATATAATAAATATTTTAATGTGGACAAATTGGCTTCAAAAGTTGATAAATGTTTTGACTTAATCAGTTTTCACAATTAAAAACATCAGAACATCTTATTTTCAAAGAAAGACATGTGCATATTAACCTCCAAGTTAAATTTTAAGTATTTACTAAAAACTGATACTGTTACTCAAAGATCAAACTTTAAAAATAATCAGAAGATTACTTTAGTTAAACTAAAATTTGTAATAGAAAAGTGGGAATCCCAAGACGTTTAAAGTTATCAGTGGTGTGGGACCTGATAACCAAAAGGTATTTCTGTGCATCAGTTTCTTAGGGATTCCTAAGACCAAATATTTTGACCAGATTTTTAATCGTTCAATAAACTGTATTATTTAATGACAAGATTATCATTTAACAAAATAAGATATTTTTTCAGTGTTAATATCACTTTAGTGAAAGTTTAAGATATTTTCCTTGTAAAAATTGAAAAAGTTAATATTTTTTATATTCTTAAACAATATTAGTTTCAAGTTCCTTAAGTATGAATAATATTTAAGTTAGAATAATAATATTTAGTAAGGATATCTTGTTGAAAATGCTGCTATGGAAATAACAGTTTTCCCTAATCAATATTCCCTAAACCACAATCGAAACAGTAAACAAGTAAGCCAGCAAAAGTGAAACTTATATTTAAAAATAAATTAAAGCAGTTCTAGTATAAGTATAACATTTAGTCATTAAATTATAGTCAGAAATGATGACAAATAGCAAATTAATGCAAATCATGTAGAAGGGGATGCTTACAAAGAAAGCAGGACTAGCATTGATCAAACAATGGCCGGTATGCCGTCAAAGCCTACTGTGCCTTCCGAGGAGTCATATCAGCTACAGCTTTATTCTAGGTATGTTTTTTTATCTATGTCGAGAATAAGAGGCAGAGGTGTATGGGATGATGTAATGAATTTAATTAAGTCGAAAAAGTTATCAACTATATCCACACTCAAATTTACTTGGCAAGGCTATTTTGATTTGAGGGTGAACTGCTTCAAAATGCGTAGTCTATACTAAAATATAAACGTCTTTTCGCTGTTGCAACTTACATTACGTTAAAATCTTATTAGTAGAAAACTATTGTTAATTACTAATTAATGACATTTTATTAGGTGACAACAAACTTATGTCAGTGTTTCGAACGGGTATGTTTCCAAAGAGTATTATTCTGCGGTTTAGTCCAAAAAAAGTGTCGGTTAAGCGATAGTGGCTCTGAACAAACCTTTTTCGGTGACATTTCCGCTAAAATGACATTTGTGCTGTTGAGTCTTGTCATTGTTGCAGTTTAGTAAGTAATGTAACATGTTAAAAGTTATGTATAAATATCTTTTAAATGTCTTGAACATATAATTATTAGGTTCAGTGTATTGTTTAGTTATTGATGTTTTTGTATTTAAGCAATATTTTAAGATTTTAATAACTATGTGAGTTTTAGAGTTTAATATTTTATAATGATGTTTTAGTACCAAGTTAGTAAAAAACCATTACAATGGTCAACTTAGAATAAAAAACTGAACTAACAAAATAAATTTATAAAGTTTTTGATATATAGTGTTTATAAATAAATTTTATTTAAACTGTTCTCAACTACTAATTAGTATATTTACAACACAAGTACATTAAATTGAATTATCTTTGCTACAATACAGAAGTACTTATTTTGTACTTTTAAATTTTTATAGCTAGTAGTAGTTTAGTCTTAGGTGCTTAAAAGTAATTGTAAAGTATAGTATTTTTATAATCAAAAATAATATTATCTTTAATAAAAGAGTCAAGGTTATAAAAATTAAAGGTATTTCTAAAATTGATGTACTTTTAACAATTTTTTGCGTACTAGTTTTTTTGGAAGCTATTTAAAAAAAAAATAAATACAAGTTTTTCTATTTAACAAAATCAGTATTTATAAATATGATTAGTGTAATTTTAGGAAAAGTTCCGTGTTGAATGATTTTCAAAGCTATTCTACTAAAAAACACTATGTTATGTAAAACTTTTTATTAAAGAAAACAATGCAAAATGTTATAGTTTAAATAAATATTAAATTGAATAAAATTCTTGTTTTAAAATTTTGTATTCTAAGAACAATTGCCAAATTTAAAAAAATCATTACGCATATTTAAAGTTTTATGATAAAAACTGAGTAAAATACCTCATAATTTGACCTTGACAATACATTAAAAAGTATCCGTGGTAGGTGAGGTGACTCAATAACCGAGAGGTTTTTTCGTACACCAGGTCTTAAGACCAAATAATTTGAGCGGTTTTTTTGTTGTTGTTCATTTAAAAAATAATAAGTTTACAAGCTGTAATAAGTATTTTTTTTTAGAATTATGTTAACTAGATATACTTCAAACAAACTTACGCAGATGACTCATTGTTATGTAGCATTAAACAAAACACATACTAACAAGACACGCAAATCTTAATTTGAACTTAAAATAGTTTAATTCTAGCTTATTGTAAACAGACTTAACTTAAATATGAAAAAACTTAATGTATGCTTAATGATTCAATAAAATAAAATAACTAAAAAATTATAATAGATAGAACAGTTACAAAAAAGTGACTAGTTTTATAATTGACAAAAATCTTAATTTAGCAGAAACTGTGAAAACGTATAAAATTGAGTTATCAAAATTGGTGTTTTATATAAAATAATGTGTTTTATAAATAATAAATCGTTGTATTTAATATATACGTTGTAGTTATTATAAATCGCAATAAATATGGTTTAGTGTGTTTGGGCAGAAAAAAAAACTAGAATTATAAAGTAAAAGTAGTTAATAATGAGGCAAGTGTAAGATTCCTTGTAAAAAGGATAAAAAAGTAGAAGATTTAATTAAAGATTCACGTTGTATTAATGTAACAATTACTAATAAATTTATACAAGTTAATTTTAACTTCAATAATAAAAGCATTTATATAGTACATAAGCGGTTAAAAAAATCTTCTCATAGAAATTTTTTCTTGTCAACAAGTGATAGTAAAAATGGACATTAATCTTTATTTTTTCAGGGAAGTAAGCTGTGGACTAAAATTTCCAAGGACTTACGTCGCAAAGATCATCTTGGTTATTTTCAGGTTGATCTTAGAGATTTTTCACTAAAATAGCAAGTAAATAAAAAATGTATGAATAAGTTGTATAACGATATTATTCATATACCTTTTAGAAGTATAGTGATAGTTATTTTATATCTAAAGATATGTTACTTAGTATGTTAATTTTACTTAGTATGTTAATTAAGTTTTAGTGATATACGTCCAGTTTAGATTGCAAATGTTACTACTATGATTCATTGAAACAGAAATTTTAAAAGAATAAAGAATAAAGAAAATAACTATTACAATAGTAAAAAAAAAATCATTTAATAATTAACAAGTCTTTTTATAAGTAAATTTCTTAAGTTCTTGATAAAGTTGTTCCAAAAAATTTGAATAGTTAAATTATTAACCGTAATTTTTACTACTAATATGTAAAGTTAAAGGTGTCTTAGCTAATTTTTATACTAATTTACTTTTTTTAAACAACAATACACTATTCAGTTTTTTTATGTGTCTGGTTAAACATGGCTTACTTAATTAAAGTTGATTTTGTAGGTGCATGTATATGTTTACAGTTGTAGAAGTTAAATTGCTCAATATATTTCAATTTCTACATTCACATAAACTACTACAATTTTATCAATTTTGAAAGTTTGTGACGAGTTAGTACGCTATAGTTTGTTTTCTAAGCAACATTTTTCTACCATTAACTACCATTTCATTATTATTATTACGCTTTTTTTTTGCTTTTTAATTTCTTTTTTAATATCTTTATATATTTGTTTAATTTCTAAAAAGTTTATGCTTAAAAATAAAACATTTAGCTCAAAATATTAAAATGAATAAGTGTTGTGTAGCTCGACGACTAGGAGGACTTTCTATACATCATGTCCTTTAACCGTATATTTAATCATAAATTTCTTTATCGACTTATCTAAATTACAAACTAGTATAAAAAACTATAGTCTAAATTTTAAATAATGTATGTTTATTTTTTGGTCTATTTGACATACATTAATTACATATTTTTTTATTGTTAGTTGTTTTTATGAAACACAAAAAAGAGATTGTAATTACATTTATGAAAAAAAAAAAAATTTAAGCACTAAAAATGATTGTTGTTAGTTTAATGTTTATTTAAAAGAAATAAAAAACAGAGTAAAAAAGATCTAAAGTTAATAAAAAATTATTAGAAGTATTTATTTTTTATTCACCGTCAAGTAAATTACTGAACGAAAAATAAAGCTTAAAATTTTTAACTTTAAGCAAAAACAGCTAGTTTTATGATCAAAATTTTTAAATAACTCAATTATATGTAACTCATTAAACCGAAATACTTTTAGTATATTGAATTGATACAGAATGTTGAAAAGCTAATTTGTGTAATGAAAACTGCATTAATAAGCAATAAATCAAATACTACATCTACATGTAAAATGTAGCTGCTAGACTAAAATCTTCACTAAGTATATTTTAAGAAGTAATTTATAGTTTAATAAAAAACTAACTGAATCAATAAATATTTTTCTTATGACTAAGTAGTCTAATTTCTAAAGAAAATCGATTTTTTTATCAATAGACTTACTACCTCGTAGTTTAAGACATATATATGTATATATAAAGTACTAGTTTAGTAATACGGCACTTTATAGAGGTTTAGAATTTCGTTTACAATTTTGAGCTTATCAAGCATAACCGTTTTTAAATGCTTTTACATAAATAATTATTTTATCACTAATAACACCTTAAATTTTTGTTTTAATCAAGTTTTTTGTTTGTAATTTACAACAGCACATCATTTAAGTTTGGCACGAAATCTAATTCCTATATAACAAAACAAGTTTATTTGGTTTATCTTTATATAAAAAAGTATGTTGTTTAAATTTTAAATAAAGTAGGAACATCAAAAAGTTCGAATTTTGAACCCAGTTAAAAGGCATAGTTTACGTGGAGTTAGTGCCTTACAGTTTTGGAACAAACTTTGACCTTTCTTTTCAAACATTAGCTAATTTCCACTTATTGTTTTTACAAACATTGTTTTATCCAATTTAGTATAGAATTACTATACTTATCAAAAATAATCGTGGTATACTTGCATTAGTTATATTAAAATTATGTTTTTGTTCATTTGACTTCAATCGTTTAATAAAATAAGTCTTTTTTTAATCCCATATATTTTCGAGATATAGTGCGTATGTTTCGCAGATGCGTACCATATCGATGCCCCTAATATAAAATTAGATTTCATATAAACTTCACATTATGAATTTCTGGTTTAAATTAAAATCTATTTTCGTGTAGCTAGTTAACTAATATGTTTAAACATTTTGTTTTCCTACGTAAACAAGTATAAAATACAATAAAAAAGATGTTTTTGTTTACATCTGAAGTTTTATGTTTGAACTTAATTAAAATTTTAAAATATTAAGTAAAACTTTATCAGTTTAAATGTATAAAAAGAGTTTTATTAGTATGGTTTTTATGGTTTAAAAAAATATTTACATAAAACACACTGTCGTTTAATCAAAGTGCAAAATACTTACTTGATCTTGACAAATTTTTTTAGAACTAGTTGTTAAATTTTATCTTTTGGCTATCAATATTAATTGAAAATATATTTTAACATGACGCCACAGGAGTAATTTAAATAAAAACAATTTTCCTCAATAAAATTTTAGATAATTAAAATTCAATCAAACAAATATTTTTTATGTGATGTGGTTTAGAGGTGAAAATTTTAAACATAGAAAAATCAAATTAACATGCTTTATAACAGTTTTTATTTTAGTTTTTTATTACACTTTGTATCTAAGTCTAAGTAAACGTTGACCAACTTATAGAAAGTCTTAGTTGTAAAAAAAAATTTTCAAGATTATTTTTAATAAAACTAATTTATCTTATATACTTATAAAATAATATATGAGCTTGTTTAAGAACTATCAGCTTTCTATTAATTAAAAATAAAAATATATGTGTTTATCAAAAAAATAATATATAAACGTTTAATAAATACTGTAGAAAATAAGACTTTAGTAGTGATATATTTTTGTAAAAAAGTTAGAATGATAACAAAAAGTATTACAAATTGATTAATGTCTAAGTTTTTGTTCAGTAAAACTTCGTTTTAATAATGATTTAAAAATTAAAATAAAATACTATTTGAAAAAAAAAGAAAGATTACACACATCAGGTGCGTATCTAAACTTTTTTAAGTGGGATAGCTCAATTTTGTTTGTTCAACAATACTATTGTTATAGTTTATTGAGCGAAAAAAAAGACGCTCAAAATATTTGATCCTAAGACATGGTGCATGAAGAACTCTTCGATTATTGAGTTGCATACCACAGATACCTTTTAACGTCTTGTACGGGAACATAATAAAGCACTTTCTTTAGTAGGTAACAGGGGCGTCGCGTGGGGTGGAACGCTGGAGCTGTAGCTCCACCTAAAAAAATGAAAAATTATGCTATTTTTTTTTTGATTTCAGAATTTAAGCCTTAACGCTGCTTTAAATGGGTCCCACATTCAGCTGTACAACCCCAAACTACGTCAAAGTAACTTTATTATAGAGCTTAGGAATTAAGCTTTAAAATAATATAAAATTCTTTATATTAGCTAAAAATATCAGAAAGTTATGTTATAATGAAGTTGTACAAAAAGTACAGCCAAATGTGTACATGAACGTCCTTAATTTCCCTGCTAAATTAGTTTTTTAAAGCTTTTATATTTGATATTCAAAACGTTCGTAAAATTGGAGCTGCAAGCTAAATCTGTGCCAGCTGCATTTTAAACGTATACAAGTTGCTATTATTTTTTACAGTTTATTATTAACAAAACAATGTTTCACTCCTATATTGGCATATAGGAGATCATCAGTTGTTAAACAAATCTTTTTCAAATAGAATCAAGTTTTTAATACAAAAAAAAATGTTTAAAAGCTGACTTCTGGAGCTGCATAAACTTTCAGCACCATGTGAATTAAATCATGATCGTTGTTGAAAATTTACTTCAACGCGGGAACAATAATTAAGTTGAACTCGAGCAGAAGAAACTCGAGCAGGGGCAACCTCGTTTTATTAAATTACTTACATTATTTTTTTTTTCAAACAGTTAGACAAGTCATAAAATTAAGTTAGTAGGTTTATAATTGTACAAATACAGAAACTTACATGGACATAAATAAAAATGAAAGTAGCTATAGTTGTTAAGAAAGGGTGATCATATACAAAGGTATGAGATAAGTGTCTATTTATTTATAACATTTTTCTTATTTAGTTAAACAAACATGTTAAACTTTTTTTCTGAAAAAATCTTTTTTTTTTATACTACCTTTATGACTTTAATCTGAATATTTCAAACTAGGGGATTTTTTTATTTGACAATCTCAATCTGCAGCAACCCCTAACAAAAAGACCACGCGACGCCACTGGTAGGTAATAAATAAATTAGTAAAAATGTTACTTTTTGGAAAACGACTTTCCTCTATAACGTTATATAATATGTTTGTTATTATGTAAGGTGAATAAAATTTGATATCAATACGATTTTATGTTATTTAAGGTCATTATAAGAAAAATTGCAAAGCAATTGTTTAACATTAAACTTACATTATAAGCTAAATAGCTTATTATACTATAATCGTTATTTATTATGAATTTTTTTTTACTTTAAATGTCAATATATTTTGTTAATAATTTTTAAACTAATTTCGTTTATAAAAGTTGAAAGGTATATCTAATTATGTCATTTAAAACCTACATAATAAAATTAAAATATCTAATAATATTTATAATAATCAAACGTGTGGCCTGACAGTGTAAGTCCTAATGATGATTTAAAAAAATCTCTGATGAACATTTGAAGATCCAAAGCGAAAAATTGACATATATTCAATTCTTGTATTTGTGTCGATCTAGAAACATTCAACCAAAATTTAGATTTTTAATTCCTATATGGTTTAAATTTAAAATAACAAGGTTTGCTTTACACAAATTTATTTGATATAATTAACTAATTGTAATTAAACTTTACTAATTACATAGAACATTTTTGAAGTAAACTGTATTTATTAGTTTAAAAACGATGCATAATTTTCATTTATTTACATTGAATAGCGTTTTCTAATGAAAATTTTAAGCAACTTAGTAAAATTTTTTCTTAAAAAAAAACTTTTAAAAATAGTAATTTTATATGACATCACAATTAAATTTAAATTTATTTAACCTGATTTCCAGTGATGTACAAGGAAAGCGTAAAAATTTTCACATCAACATTCATTATATATTTATTCTTTCAAAAATTTATTTTACAAACTAAGTTTCGGTCAAAGACCTCGTCAGTGCTTAAATAAATCTTATTCAAATAGAATTAAAACCAAAACATAATACAACATTCATTATTTACAATATAAAAGGCTGTATAATTGAATATTTATAATTTACTATTCTAGACTTTATTGATCGCACATAAACAATACACAAACTTTATTTTTTGAACTATCATAACATTACTTTAAGTGCAAAATTATTATATGCTTAAACATTTTTTTAAAACTTTAATTTAAATTAATAACGTACAAACTATAGGTTGAAACACAATAAAACTGCTGATAACAATTTAAATGACATTATTTAATTGCGTTTGAAACTGTATAAGAAAAATATAATTGTAAAAAACACAAAGTACAACTACGATAAAAACGTGACGTTTTATACAGTAATTTGTAAAAATAATGATTGTATGTTTTTTTAAAACATTGTTTTTTTTTGACTGATATAGCTAAATTTAAACAAACTCATTGTAATATATTTTTGTAATTACTAGTTTAAAATTTATAAAGCATCATTGAACATACTACAAGCAAAGCAAAAATACTTCGGACTTAGTTTTAAATGTTACGAGATCTTTAATGAATGTTTTTAATTATTTGTTTAATGTCTACTTTAAATGCATTTGTTTTAATTTGATCAATTACAAAAAATATTTTTTTAATTTTTAGCTGTTTAAAACAGTTATTTTCTAACTTCTAAATTTGGGCTGTTAGCAGGTTATAAAAAGTGTTATTTTAAACTAACTACACAAATTTCAGCTGTTGTTCCATAATTATTAACCTTTAACCTTATTATGTGACCTGTCAAATAGTTCAAAATCATAACCCTTAATGCCTCTTGACCATCTATCTTCACCCATGTACTAAAAATCTAACAACAAGAAGTAGCCTTGTTTCTTTAACACTTTAGTTTCAGTTCCAAATAAGTATCTTAATCTTTATCTCTATATATATTATGTTTTATCTCTATTAATGGAGTAAACATGATTATGATTTGAAACTTATATTTTTAAAAATAAGTTAAAAAATAACAAATGCAAGTAAGCAAGATTGAAATAGGCGAATATAGAATGACCTAACTCTTAAAAGTAATTAAATTAGATCAACATTTTCAGAATTTAATAACTATTATTTAGTTTAAACTCTTTTTTATGTTATACTTCAGCTAACTCAATAAATTTTTGCCTAAGTGTTAGTATTACCAAAAATTATTATTTATCATACTAAAAACGCTAAAGCTTAGAAGCTAAACAATTACCTAAGTATTAAAACTACAGTACTTTATTAAAACATCATTAACTAAGTTTGATAGTGCGGTTAAGAAACAGTTCTTTAAAATATATCCATGTTATTAGATACAAACCTGATTTTATTTAAAACCTCTTACAATATATTTTCTACTAAAACTTGTATTAAAAGCAACAAAAATATTAACTTTTTGATTTATAGTACAAGTTTAATTAACTTTTTTATACCTAATTAAGTATAAATATTTTATAAAAAAAGAAACCAACAATCAAAAATTGAAATAAGTTTGAAGTTTGACTCATTAATTGATAATTTGAAAAAAAAACGAAAAATAAATTATCAAAAATACATAAATCAATTGCTTTTTGAAAAACTACCTTACATACTTCTAGAATGTAAACGAAAAACTATTTTATTTGATGTCTATTGTTCACAAGTTAGAAAACAAGTTTATATAAATAAAAATAGCATTTATTTAATACAGATTTTAATAATAGCATGCTTCATAACAATTTCTAAAAACAACATTGTAGCTTATTTTTATTAAAAAGCTTTCGAATAGTTTGGTTTTGGTACTGGTATTGACTAAAAAATTAAAAATAAATTTTTGTCGTAATTTGTAATGTACTTTTTATCTAATTTAGGTTCAAGTTAAGTTTCTACTATCTTAAATTCTTTTATTTTAACAACTTTGTTTTATAAATAATTTAAGTTAGCAAAGTATAATTTAACTCTAGTTTAAATATTTTAGACAGACTTTTATGCTTTATGACGTAACTATTTTTAGCTAGATTTTTCAAATTCATTGTATATAGCTAAATTTACACTATAATATTATCAGTTTTTAGCAAGATTATTCTGATGATGCGCTAAATGAAATTAATTTATAAACCTTTCTTAATTGAGTGATTTATGTTTAAATTTTTTAATTAACAAGTTTAATTTAATTTTTTCTTGATTTTTTCATTGAGTTTTTGTTGACATTTGGCTGATATTGAAAAAAGTTTTTATTTTATTTTTTTTTAGACAGTTCTTAATTCAACTTAGATAAATTTTTAGAATTTTTTTAGATAGTTCTTAAATCCGTTTAAATTTTGACTGTTATGCTAACTCAACACAAATTAGATTTTGAAATCTTCTGCGACTTTGAGTTTTATTAATGTTTTGTTGACTCTTGGCTTAAAACCACAATTTTAGAATATTCTTAATTTCATTTAGATAAATTTTAAGGTATAAATATTTTTTATTATTATTATTAATTAAAAAAAAAAGCTCTGAATTCAGTTTTTATATTTGACTCATTATGTTAATATTAATTCAATTCGTTTTTTTAAAACTAGTACCAATTTTACCTAAATATACTCTGATATGCTTGAATTTTCGAATATGCAACATTTCTGTTTTTGTTTATATTCTTCACGCATGAATAAGTTTTTAAACAACAGTTAAATTAACTAACATTGTTATATGCAGTTTTATATTTTATTTTTGCTTGAAAAGGTCGCAATCTCTTGCCACCGAAACCGGTCGCGAATAAAATATACAATTTGCATAAATCTATTTAATTAACAAGTTTATAAACACAACTAAAACAGTTTTGAGATATTTTTTATGCATATCTCAAAATTTTAAATATTTTAAGAAATTGTTGGTCTCTTTATACTAAAAATAAAATATTTACCATTGTTACTATCAGTTATTTTCGTAGAAAAAACTTTTCCAAACACTTAAGTTACAAGCTTGTTGCTGATTTTTGAATTAACAAATATTGATAAGGATCCACTTCAATACAGTTTTTAGAGTAAAACTGTTACAAAAAGTGTGACATTGATAAGTATAGTATACACTAATTCAACTTACTTTTAGAACATAATCGTTAAGTTACAAGTACCGTTATTATTGTTTATTGAACGACAAAAAAAGCACTCAAAATTTTTTGACCTAGAATCTGGTGTACGAAAAAACCTTTCGGTTATCGAGTCGCACACCACTTGGATACGTTTTAACGCCTTGTCCAGGACGAATTAAAAAAAAATATTATCTAAAATCATTTTAAAGTAAGACTTATAGTGTAAAATACTCTTTAAAACTGAATTAAAATTTTTTTATTTAATTTCACAACGTTAACCTACAGTAAAACGTGTTCTTGAAAAGTTATTCTTAAAAAAAAGTAAAACAAAAAAGTATATATAAGCTTACACTTTCGATTAAAAATTTAAGAATAAAAGTTTGAAGTTCTTTGTTTCATTCATCAAACTTGTAAAAAGTACTGGTTAGTCTACAGTAAATGATATTGTAGATAACAGGAAACTAGTAAAATAAAGTTACTGTGAATTATACAATTTATTTGTTTCAATAAAAAAAGTGGTTTTGTATAAAAATTTATCCATTATTACTGTGGTATAATTTTTTGAACAACTTGAAGTCTACAAAATGGTATTGGTATGAAACTAAGAGTGTAAAAAGTGAAAATATTTATACTATATGTTTTTTAATAATCAAATACTCTAACCAAACCTGAGTAGTATCGTTTTTTTAATAGGAAACATTAGAGTGTTTTCTCTCTGTTTACCGAACTACAAGGTTACTTTTGTTTAAAAACCATAATTTACTATTTTGTAATTAATGTTCTTATAAGCAGTTTTTGGTCAGTATATTTGAAACTTTTAAAACGCTTTTAGCAAAAATAAATAAGAATTTTTTTATAAGTTATACTCTCATAATTTTAAGTAATATAACTATGGCTTTTAAACGCCTTTAATAATTCTTAATATAGAAAATTTTACAAATGATTTCGTAAAAAACAAGTTGTTTTTAACTCAGTTTTGTTTATTTTTGTAGAAATGCATGTGAATGTTTCTTTTTTTTTTTTACTTATTTTTCAACATATTAAAATTTTTTTTTCTTTATCTCTTAGCAGCAACTATAAAAATGAAAAAAAGAAACAAATTGGAAAAGAGGATTTACAACAAATTAAAACTATTTTCAAAATAGGAGAAATATATTGCAATATTAACTTAGTTGAGGTATATAACAACTAATTCTATGTAGTAAAATAGTTAGTTATAACCGAAAAAAAAGCGCTAAAGATTTAACTAAAACGTTAATTTTTTTCAAAACCTTAAAAAATTGTAGTTTAGAAAATATTTGTAAATAATATTTAAATTTATAATAAAAGGAAAAATTAAACAGCTCTATTTCTTTATTAGACTAATAAATAATGAATTTTACCACATGACCATCAACAACAGCATCCGAGACAAGCTACGACTGGTTTCGTCCTTATTAGGACTCATCAAGCAGGCATAGGCGCGATAAACTGCTGTTGAGATCATACCAAGCGGGATTAAATACAAAGTAATGAAGCGACCGTTTGTGAGCACTGTTGAAAGAAACTAACACATGTTTTTATGTGTTAACAAGTTAACATACTTCAACTTGTCAACTTTCAACTTGTCAACTTGTGTTAACATTGTTTATTATAATAATTGTATATAAGTTCCTATTATAATAAAAAAAGTATAGTAATTAAATAAGACAAAGTTTCCTGTAAAACATTTAGAAAACACGTAGGATATATTCAAAAGAAGAGAAAAATCTATATATTTTTTTAGTATACTACTAAAACAACAAGTTCAGATATTACTTCTGAAAAAATAAACTTAAAATTTTTAAAAAACCGATAGTTTATGTAAAAGAAAATTGCTTTTTTAAAAGAATCATAATGTAAGTGTTTACTAGACGTTTAGAATGAAACATTCAATAACTTAAAAACTTTGTAGAGCACTTACAGCACACTTCTGTATAATATAAACATGATACTTTTCTCTTTTTTTTTCTAGATAGAAGAAGAGTTTCTCAATAAAGAATTTTTTTATATTTAGAGCAAACGTAAACAAACTTAAACATTTTAAGTATTCGTTAAATTAATACTTTTTATAAGTAAAAATTAAGTCGTACTTAAAGATTGAGTGTACGTAAACTTGTAAATACCAAAATTTTTTTTTTATATTTAACTGACAAACTGTCTTCTACTATGTCCTAGTTTTTTGAAATTTCTTGTAATAATTTAAAAAAACTAATGTTTACACTACAGAAATACAAAAACAAGACGATTTAAACACATTTGAAAATAGTATAAATTAATACTTTTGTAGTAAGAAATATAGCTAATAATAAAAGGTTATAGATTAATCAAACATTAGTTCCTTAAAAACCGTATTTGTGAGTTTTACTATAAAAAAACATCATAAAAAATAGATTGCATCATTTTTATATATAAATTAACATCTATTATAAAAATAAATATTATTGTTACAAAACTCAGGCATGAAATTACTAAAAACTATTAAAGTTTTATTTAAGATAAAAAAATTCCTAACATACTTTTATTAATCATTAAGAAGTTTTTTAATTTGCTTAGTTTTAATTTAAATGTGAAAAATTGTAATACTTTTATCTTGAATAAAAACATACTCAATAATTTCAAGAATTATATACTTAATTTTACGTTTGCTTTTCTTAACATTTATATAAAACTCAATAAAAACCGCTTTCTTTCTTTTAATCGGAATAAAATATTTTGAGATAAAGTTATTTTACAAAAAAAAAAGTTGTTAAAGTTTAACTAAACTATTATATTAACTTCAAATTTTTAAAGTTTACTACCAAAACAATGTTTAACACCTTATTAATAACTAAAGATTTCTGTTCAATTGTTTAAACAATTGATAAATGTTTTTATAAAAAAATTAAGAAATTTGAAGTTGAGAATATTCTCCTTAATCACAAGTTGAGAACTATAATTATAATCTTAAAAGTTAAAAGAATAAAAAACTAATTTAATAATTAATAATTATAAAACTGACTGTAGTAAATTGTAATTTATAGTTATATATAGAACTTTTCGGAAAATTCAGTTACTAAATGTTACGTCATAAAAAGTTAAATGTAAATAATCTGTGTAAGGGTTTAAATTTTGGATTAAGTAAATCTTTACTTATTTTTTTAGCTATGATTAAGATAGAATTACTTGAATATACATATTTTAGACTATAGAAAAATCTATTTAAAACTCAATTGAAAACTAAAGTATTACAAAACCAACAACAATAAGAGCACTAAAAATCTTCTATTTTTTGTAGTGTTTAATTATACATATCTCGTTGTTTACGAACTTTTTGCTCGCGAGCTCTAATGAACAACGATTCTAGAACTTAGAGATTGTAAGTGTTTCGCACTCTAGATAGAACTGCCTAGATCTTATCGATATATCCTTATGATCAGATCATTAACGAAGTCATTAGCTTTCTAAAGCATTTATATAATTATAAGAGTTTATCGATTAAAGAGTCTTTTAGTGTTTAAATTGCCTACTGTCTACTGCTTTCAAACCATCAACATTTCTTTGTGTAATAAACTAAGCGTAGTTTCCCGTTTGTAGTTTATTTTTTACTAATTTTTATTACATATAACTTTACTGTTAAATACAAAAAGCATCAACAGCTTACTTGACAATAAAATTACACAAAAGTGTAGTTAAAAACTAAAAATTTATGTAAAGATTTTTATATGAAACACTATATTTAAATAATTTAAAAGAACATTGTTAATTTTATACTTTTTAAATCAAACCAAACTCGCTTTTAGTGGTACTACGTTAAATTTAAATACTCATAAAACCTAACTAGAATATATGTTACATTGATTAGTCGCTTGTATGAAAAAACTGCATATAAAAGTTATACATTAATATTTGTAACATAACAAAGATTTTTGAAATATTTAAATTTCTTAACAAAAATATTTAGAATATTATCTATTTATAAAAGATATTTTCGATTAAGCTTTAGTGAAACGGCTTCCATTATTTCCAAAGTAATAGCTTGTAAATTTGATTTGCGGCTTTCCCTTTTAAAAGAAAATTGAATATAAAACTCGACACGGAAAAAGCGTGGAGTAAATAAATGATAAAATTGATTTTGTAATTAAATTTCACTACGTTAAAACAAATTACTTAATTTTGAGTTTTATGGTTGCACATGAAATTTTATATAATATTTAATACATTTAGAAAATGCCATTGGTTTAAAGCATTGGTCGAGTTACTATTCAAATTATTTGAAGAGTTTGTTTGTTGGACAACTTCTTTTGAAATATTTTCGATACTGCCAATCTTTTCTTTAATTTATTGATTCAACGCCAAAATAAATAGACCAAAACTTTAAAATCAATAAGTTTTATATAAAAATAAGATATTTTTTTTTATAATTACAATTACTACTTCTTTAAATCTTAGTAATTAATGTTACAAACAATTGTACACGACCGTATCTTTTACAACTAAATTTATTTAATATATTAAAGTAAAACATATGGTAATACTAGTTCTTATTAACTCCGAATCGTCGAAAAAAGAGAAACAAATAAGATTTTTATGTAAGTTATTTTAAATTTATTAGAACAGCTTCATAGCCTAAATGTGAAGACTTTTAGCTTAAATTAAAAACTCTTTAAGTTTTTTGTTTACATTATATACAAATATAGACTTTATATAAAAATAAATACATTAAAGTCTAACTTTGTTAAGAGAGTATAAATAAAACTTATATAACTTTTGGAAAATTAATTGAAAAAAAAAAACTAGTACTGTAAGTAAATTTTATCACTAATATACTATCTACTTTGACCAAATATTTTGTTTGAGATTTTTAAAAATAAAGTACCATATTAGTAATTCTTTATTTACAGTTTAATTTAAGAAGATAAGCAAACAAAAAAAAAATTCCACATAGTTTTAATAAACAGATATGAAAAAATAACATAAAATCTGTAAGTTGATAATACTTTGCTTTATTTGCTATGAAAGTTTTTTTTTGCTTTTCTCTTTAAACTTATGCTAATAACGACAGTTTCTCAACAATTAAATTGCCTTTTAAAGTTAAAGCAAGGTTTTAACTTTGTAAGCGATTATAATAAATTTTAATGTATTAAAGAAACTTAAGCTTTTTTTACTTGTCCTTTAAATCGTTATCTCTTTTCGAAAAATTTTATGTTAAAATTATATACATATAAACTTAAAGTTTGATAAATATTATATAAAACTCAAAGCTTAGATTTAGATCTACTGTAAACGTTTTTGATTCCTTAATACTAAAACCTTAACTTTACTTAATACTTAGTAAGAAAGGGTTAGGTCAGAACTTTTGATAAGTCTTTTAAACTAGAAAAGTTGTATTTGTTAAGTTTATATCCAGATTCCATTTAAATACGATTTAATGGAAAAAGATACTGTTAAGTTTTATTTTAAAATAAAAAGTTCTCTTAAAAGATAAAATCTTTAAGAAATCTATTATAATTTGTATCAAAAGATATAAAAGTTTTAATTAAGTTTGGTTACAATTTTTTTTTCTTTTTTAAACCTCATAGGATTTTAGTTTTATTCTTTAAAAGATGTTTTAGTCATAACTAGAATTTTTTTAAATAAAAACATTAAAACAAAAAACTTATAAGATTAAACCAAGTAACTTCAAAAAACAAAATTTCGTTTTAAAGAAGAATGAAAGTACATAAATTTTGAAACTTTTTTGAGTTATTTATTTTATTTTAAGTTGTTTTTGAGTTTTAATACTAAAATTTAATATGGTTTAAGTCTGACTGTGTCTGTAAATATTTTGAAGACTGCTTTATAAAACACTATTTAAGCAAAACATTTAATTTTTAAATTGACATTTTATTTTGTACGCTTTTTTCAGCTTTCATTTACTCTACAATTTGCATAGAAAAAAACATTATGCAGTAATTTTAAGTTCACTGTTCCTTGTTATAAATAATTAAAAAGTTCAATTTTAACTTTGAAATGATTAACTTTTTATTTAAAAGTGTATTTAAAAATACTTTAAGCCATTTTAAAATTTTGCAGCTTTAATTAAAAGTTAATTTAAGAAGCTAGCTTTAGAACTATTTTTTTAATATATAAAATATATTTAAAATAATTATTTTATAGGCTTACTACAATGAGTCATTAAAAAAAATTAGTCTAGATATTGTACAACTTTAAAAACAAAACAATCTAGAGTTTAATTTTGTCTGCTTATTCAAAAACTGCAATTTTGAATTTTTTTTTAGAATCTTGTTTATTGTCATAAATATAAACTTTAAAAAGTAAAAAAAAAAAAGTAATATTTCTCCTTAGCGAAAAAATATTACTTGTTCTTATTTTTGTCTCATTTTAAATGTTTTGCAAATTTTTTTTTTTTTTTTGCAACAGTATCACTTACTGTTTGTCAGATTTTTTATTTAATTGAATATATTAAATACTTTGTATTCAACGAAAAAAACAGTACTCAAATATTTGGTCCCTGGACCTGGGCACGAAGAACCTTTCGGTTATCGTACACCACTTGGATACTTTTTAACGTGTTGTCCAGGACAATAACATTAATTGAAATAATTTAGAAGTACGCTTTATTCTAAAACTGAATATTCATAAAATAAAGACTAATTAATATATTGTTAGTCTTTTCTATAACAACTTTTTTTCTTGATAAAGTAAAACAACTAAAAGTGTATATGAACATAAACAACTAATTTACAACAGTTTTAGTAACAAAAACCACATTGAAAAAAAAAACAATTTAAAATGAATGGATAACAGCAATGAATTTTACAGAGCTTATAAAATACAATTAAAAACTATAAGTTCAATTTGTTTTAAAATTGTTAAATATAGTTTCTTTTAGTAGTAAACTTATAAAGTCGATTTACTTTATTTTTTTTTTTAATATTTCATACTGTAGCGTCTTTTTGCAATAAGTTTGGAATAGGACTATAAAAAATATACGTTTATACTAAAAAATTAAAATGAATTTAAAGTGAATAAAAATAAAACTTTTAAAAATTTGTGATTATAACTTATAACAAAATAAAGAGTATTAAATACTAATTTGAAGTTAAAAACAAATATGAAAGTATAGAGCTTTTATTCCATAGACAAATACTAAATTTGTTAGTTTACAACTTGATTTAGTTTAAACTTTGTTAATTTGTGCTTTAATTTTAAACTGTTTTTGGTAAAGCCATACTTAGTACTTAGTAGTATACTTTACTTTACACGACTAAATAAAACTTTAAAACACAACCTTAATAAAGCTTCATTATCCTGTTACAATTTCTTTTGAAATACTTGCTTATAATTTAGTTTTACATTCTGAGGTAAAAATGGTTTTAAATTAAGAAATATTTTAAACTTGTCATTGTTTAAGAAGTTAATAAAAAAATAAATCATAGTTTTCAATATCTTGTCGCATAAATAACGGTTTAGTAAACATTTTATAAAACAATATTTTTTCATAAATTGTACTTATGTAATAAATTTGTAAAAAAAGACTATAAAAATTGTAAAACAACTATTTTTTAAGATGTTTTTCAAATAAGAATAAGTTCCTTTTGCCTTTAGTTTTTAATTTAAGCACGGAAATTCTATACTGTTTAAATTTATTTATTTGTTTTAAAATAAAAAGAACTAATTATCGTTTTATGAATGTTTTTAATATATTTTAGACTTAATAAATAAAAAAAAAACATACTAATTTCATTACACTTGTAAAATTTTTTCAAAGTTTATAAATAGTTATAAATTATACGTAATATATTTCTAAAATAAGTATCTTAGATATCTGGCTTTAAGATTTCCATTAGATTATTTACTGATTAAAAAGTATTTAATACTTTATTAGGTATTTGTTTAGTTTTTTCGTTTTTTAGCTCAACTATCTAGAAATTATTAGTAGCTTAAAATATAATTTTTTCTATAATAAAAACATTATATAAGTTTTCATCATTAGTAAAGTATCAGTATTGTTTCACTATATATTTTTTTAAATGTATTGGTTTATTTTTGAATCTAAAACGGACCGAAAATTTGTAAGACTTAATAATTTTAACTTAGAAAATATTTTTTAAATAATATATACTTTATTTTTAATTGTAACACTTATAAACATTTGTAGCTGCTTAAATATATTAAACATAACTTTTTTAGAACAAAATCAAAAGTAAGTTTTTATGTAAAATATTGTTAGTGTAACCTAGTGTGAGTTTTTTATGCCTTATACGGCATGATAGCTAATACATGTGAAAAATTTAAAGACGCTTGACCTTTAGGCCGAATTATCCGGACAACAGAAGCACTATTTCGTTTGAAGATTCGAAAACTTTACTCGATCAAACTTAAGTGGTTCTCTAATACTATACATATGCATTATGGCGAGTCAGAACAACTTAGTAACATTTTCATATCAGTCTAAACCCAGGCTTGGAAATAAATTCAGTTTCAAAAAATAAAAAAAGAGAGACGAGAAAAAAGTTTCTGTATAACAGCTCTTTAATTTAGTCAGAATTAAAAAAATACTTTTAGTGTCTTTGCTTGTAGATAAAACTGTAAGAGTTTTTTTTTTTAAACTAAACTGGTTACCATTTATATCTAGTGCAACTATTTTTAACTAAATAAAAGAAGTAAATCTAAAGATGTATTTAATTTTATTAAATGTTATTTACAAAAGAAATACTTATTGTAGCATATAGAGATCAAGAATCAGTTTTTTGCATATAAAGAAATTTAATAATAATCTTTATAGTTTGAATTTATCACTGATTTTTATAAACGTCAACTAACCAAAATAAAAGTAATTCAGTAGTATACTTGATATTTAATGAGCTTAACTTATTTTAATTAGCGTTTTATAATTATTTACATGCTCTTAAACTATAGCTATCTAAAACTTTTGCTAGTTTAGATTTTGTTTCTAAATAAAAATTGCTGCAGTAGAAATATTTTAAAATAAGTTCTAAATTTAGTGTTTATAAAAAAGCAAACTGTACTTTTAAGAAAGAAAAAAACATGTTTAAAAAGTTTTGTTTTCGTTAGTTAATTAAATAAAACTTTTTGTGTTTTATTATTAATTTACAATGTTAAACTTTGCAAAACTAATGTGTAAAGTGTAAAACTAGCTAATTTTATAAATAGTAAACTTTCCATTTTTTATTAAAATTAGTATTAAAAATTACTCATAACATTCAGTTATGGTTAGAATACAAGCAGTTTTTGAATTAAGTTTGAAGTAAGTTAATTTTAGTTCTTTTGGATTAAGTACCTTTTTACATGTTTGTCAAAACGGTTTTATTCATCTAACTAATTAGCACATTAAAACCAAAAATATACTTAAACTAAAAATAAACTTTAACCAAAATATTTTTTCTTAATAGTTTGATAGCTTGCATAAGACTACTTTTATTTGACCTATAAGTTAGAAACAAGTTAAGCACAATTACAGATACGTAACTAATTTCTATACTTGAAATTTAACTATTACTCAATATTTGTATAATTTGTTAAAATTATAATAGTTAGTCTGAATATGAATTTCAACCAAAATATATTTTATAGAAACATTAAAACTTGCAGTGAGTTATAAAACAATTAAAATTTAAAAAGGGAAGAATTTTTACAAAAATCTGATAAAATGAAAAATTTAAAGCTCGTATTGTATGCTTCAGTTAAACTGTTATCGACAATGTGCTTTCTAACAAAAGCTAAACAAAGTTAGTTTTTGTAAAATGCTTAAAATAGTTATAAACTATTATCAATTAAACGAAAATATAATTGACGTACAAGGTACAATTTAAAAAAAATTATACGATTTAAAAGTGTTGTGAAAAATTTAGTTGTCTATAAAACTTTTAATAAAATTTAAAGAAATCAACTTTTACGTATTTTTAATCCTTTTTAAACTGTAAAATTTAACTAAATAAGTTTGATAAATACTTTTTAATTTAAACTTATATGAAAAAGCTTATTAATCATTGTATACTTTTTTATTTGTATCAATAGAGAGAAAATTCTTAAACAGGTTGATAATATTTTGTATAATCTATAATTTTTATTTATACTAATGAAAACATCAATAATAACAATACTAAAGCCTTTATAACAGTAAAGTTTGGAAAAGTTCTTTTTAGTGGCTTTAACTTTAGCTTTAACAAAAAAAAACAAAGAAATATAAAAACCATTTTATATTGCAAAAAAACAATTTTAAAATTTAGGTACAAATCTAAATTTATACAGAATACTTCTAAATTACGTTAAAATAGTTTAAATTTTTTAATGTAGTTTCTATAACGGATACAAGAAACGCAAGCTCTGAAACTGGATTTTTTATTAAAAATGGGGTTTGTAAGTGTTTAGTTTTTATTTA
Source organism: Thalia democratica (assembly GCF_965202585.1). Lineage (NCBI taxonomy): Eukaryota > Metazoa > Chordata > Thaliacea > Salpida > Salpidae > Thalia > Thalia democratica. Next base: position 43,078,972 of record NC_139166.1, on the reverse strand, counting down.
TTTATATTTGTATGTTTTTTATGCATGGTTTATAACTTATTATTTTAAGTTAAAGTATTAGTGTTATAATATTTTTTATTTTTAGTTTTATCAAGTCTTAGTAATATGTCAACCCATCTTTTTTTAATATTTTTTAAAAATATTTATCATCGACTAAGTTTATAAAAATTTATACGTCAAAAAAATCTACAAAGTGTATTCAAATAGAACTAGCTCTGTAGATTTTTTTGTGGTATAATTTTTAATTAGTTTAGTTATTATAACTAGTTTTACGCAAAATTTGAAAAATTAATCTCCATCACTTTTTTTTTTTTGTAGTAAAAAAAAAGTATAAACATGCGAACTTTATAAATTAAAAACTTATAAATATACAGCTTTGACTTATTTTTAGACCTTATATTGTAATTAACTAATTAGATATTAATATGTTAGTACAACCGAGTATAAATTTATATATTCTATATAGTGGAATGAACACACTCAAGCTCTAAATGATGGTTCAGACAGAAGGGTTTTTTCAATTTGCCGTATACAGAAGAAAAATCCTAATTATTGGTTTCGAACTTACTACCTGGAGATAAAAGAAGTCGAAATGATCTATGTTGAAATTGAGTATTCTATAAGGTATTTTGCTATAATAATAACTTATCATATTAAAATTTAACAGTATACAACAATGTTTAACAACACCTTGTTATAATTTAAATTACAAAGAAACTGTGAAACACTTGCAAAAACATATGGTGAAATCAAGTCATGTCGAGACTATTTTAACTTATACTATATGGAATCAAACCAGCAAAACGACTTAAAAGCGTCCAAAATGAACTCAATAAATTACAAAAAGGTAATCAGTAAATAAGATTTTCAACTTTATCATTATTGTGAAAAAAAAAATTGACAGGTTCAAGCTTTAACGCGTGAAAATAATCATAATAACGACGAGAGAAAAGTTGAAATTAAAACTGTATCAATTCCAAAACTAAAAGGAAAAGGACTTTATATTGCATTTCAAGTAAAAATACTTTAATAGCTTCTTAAAACTTTTGTTTCGGAAAATTAAAGTAGGGAATAAAATTTCAAACTTTCTTTGTTGCATTATGCACGCATTATTAGTCCAACTGTTTGTTTAAGTATTGTTTTTGGCTAAAACACAGCAACATGCAATTGGAATCGTATAATGAGCAGAAAACTTGTACTCCCACTTTAGAAAAATATTTTTTTATTACATCAATAATATTAAAATAATTTACTCATCATTTACTAAGACTTAAAAATAAATCAGTTAAAAAAACAAATATGTAACTTTTATATTAGTTATAATACTTATTATACTTTTAGAAAAACATAAAATTATAATTTATTATTGAACACTTTACTGTTAGGACGTCGGTGCTTGCATTTCTATTGGCTTTGTCCGAGTTTTTTACAAAGTTTGTGACAAAACAACTTATGAATTGACAAAATTTCCGACTACAATAACTGGTGAAGAAACTTTTTCACACAAAACAGTTGCAGGTGTATGTGTTGAAAACGCAATCAATGTACAATCTAATCAAGGTTAATGTTAACTTAATTAAGAACTTTAAAAAAATAAAACACTTATTTAATTCATAGTTTTTATTATTTTAAGTTTATTTTACTAAACACTACGTTGTAGCACCGCGTTTTCATTGTAACTCAAACGGAGAGTGGATGATTTTCAATGGAAGTAACTGCAGGTGTCTACCTGGATTTCAAAGAAATAAAATACACACTCAGTGCATTCGTTAGTTTTACATTAATCTGGTTTATTTTATCTGATAACTTTTTGAATACGTTATAGAATCTTTATTTAGCTTCTTTAAATTTTACTTCTTATGACTTTGTTTTTCTAAAGAGACTAAGTACTAAAAAAACAACTTACGTAAGTTGAATTCAAATTGAAGGGTTAATTTAAAGACAGTGTTTAGTTAAAACTTGTAAATGTTGTACTTTAATATATTTTATGTTTAATGAATGCAAATCTAACCACAAACTTTTAGTTAAATTATGGCGAAATGGTACTGAGTAAATGAGTAAAAAAACTTCTATAATAAAAAGTTAGCAAATGTAAAATTACAACTGAGCTTTTTTTAAACATTACTTGATTATTAATGTTAGAATCGATAACATTTCTTGTCAGTTATATATCATGTAAACAATTATCACATTAATGAGATTTTTATAGTACTTTAAGTGGTGATTAACAGTTTCAACAAACGTGTTTTGTTTAGGAATAAACTCTTAATTATAGAATGATATAGAAGTTTTTTTTTACTTTCATCTTCACTTTTTTAAAGTGTAGATTTAACTTAAAGTTTAATTAAGTATGATAATATTATTACTAAAGATATTAAGTTTTTTGATGGACAACAGACAAGGTTTAGCATATTTATAAACATTTTTTTAGCTTGTGATACTAACACTTACAAGTCAAACATTTTGAATAAAAAGTGTGAAGTTTGCCCAGAAAACAGTTACAACGAAATGTTTGGACAAACTGCATGTAAATGTCGTTCTGGTTACTTTCGTGCTTTAAATGAACCTGATTCGTATAAATGTACAAGTTAGTAACAAAAAACTTTTTTCATGATCAATAGTTTAATTTTAATTTAATTGTTTGTCCATTTTAGTTAAAAAAGTGTGTAACCACAATGCAGTATATTCTTTATTGAGTAGAAAATTACAACCATGTAAAAATTAAACTCCCATTGATTTGAAAATTCCTAAAATATTAGTAAAGCATTATCAAAAAGTAAAAAAGAAGTTTTGTTTAAACTATTTATATATAAGTATAAAAGAATCATTTCGTACCAAAATGAAGAAATAAGCTACTACTTTACTTCAAAAAGTTAAATAATTTCTAAAAGTGATTTAAAGTTTATTAAGTTAAGATATTTGTGTCCCTTTTTATTGAAAACGTTTGTGATAAATAATGTAACGGAAATGCAATTAACAACAAAACTAATTTTTTGATTGAAATAGACATATATTTTAATTAATAGTCTTTGTAACTTGTTATTTATTAATAGGTTAAACTGTTTAATAAAAGTTAAACAGAACAATATGGATAGAAAAACGTTAACTTTGCAATGAAAGTTAACTTAGTTATTAAAATAAAATAAAACTGTTTTTTTGAATAAACCGATTAAACAGAGACACCTTCAAGTCCAAGAAATTTAATTAGTTCAATTAATGGAAAGATTGTGAACCTGAATTGGGACAATCCATTGAACACTGGCGGTAGAAACGATTTAGAATTCAAGTAGTTTATTTTCCTGTTGAAATGTATTAAAAAACTGGAGTAAATGTGCTATGTATAAGGGACTGTAAAAGTTTACAATTTCGTTGACAGATTAATTTGCTCAAAGTGTGACGATTTGCAGTACAAAAGCTGCAGTGAGTGTTCAAATGACGTAAAAAATGAACTTTTAGGTATTAGAAGAAAGCGAAACGTGACAATATCAAACTTACATTCGCACTCGTTTTACATTTTCAAGGTGAGAATAAGAATTACTTTATTTTATGAGAACAAATAGTAAAAAAATAAAATCTGATTAGATAGGATAAATTAAATTGTTTTTATTTGTTTAAAAAAGGCTGTTAAAAAAGTTAAGCTTATATTAAACAACACTTGTTTTGGAGATATAAATCGATTAAAAAATAAACAAAAGCTAGTCTAGATCGAAGTTAAAAACATTGTAATCTTTTTAATGATTCTATACTTTTTTTAGAAAAAAAAAACACTATGAAATATAATAGTATGCAAAGGTAATTTTTTTAACTATCTAATATGAAAAGGTTTTTTGTTTTAGGTATTTTCTATGAATGGAGTATCTTCTATTAGTAATGAAAAAGCTAAGTTTGAAGAAATAAAACTACAAACTAACATGCAAAGTTTGTAATCTAAACTAATAAATTATTGATACACAACTAAGTAAAATAATTGAAACTCTAATAAAATCAATGAATTAATGTCATATACTTTTTATCGAAAACTTTATAACGAACTTGTTATTAGCTTATAAATAGCTTATATGTTTTTGAGTAGATAATTAGTTTAAAAAAAAAAAATTTGGTGTTATAGTCTTTAGCAGATATTGTAGTGAAAAAAATTTGTATATTATAATAAGTATTCAGAAACGTTTTGAATTATTTAAATTTTTAATCAGATAATCATAAATGCATGAGTTTTATAATTTTTTTCAACAACTAAGTTGAATTTTTTATTTAACCTTTAATTTTTAAATTTCTATCTCAATTTAGCTCCGTTGCCTGTTAATAACATCCAAATAAAGGATTTTCCTCAAAGTGTCAAAATAACTTGGGAAAATAAAATTTTGAAGGATAAAATTTTGCACTACGAGCTTTACTGCACATCTAAAAAAAATAACTCCAAAATCCTTTTACAGAAAACAGTAAATAGCTACATAGTTTTAAACGACCTGAGCTCAAAAATTCAATATACGTGTAAGGTAAGAAAAATAAATTTTATTTTAAGTGTTATTATTTTTAGTTATGAGTAATTAGTATAAAAATACAGATTTCATATACTTATATACAAAGTAGCTTTTGTTTTCAAAGGTTCGAGCTCGAAATGCTGCTGGATACGGAAACTTCAGTGATAGTTTTACAATTTCACCTGCACAACTTCAGCGTGTAACGGTGTTACCTGTATCTAAAGATAAAACAGGAAGCTTTTACAAAAACCCTAACAACAAAATTTTAACTCAAAAGTCAAAAAACTACCAAGCGCTTATAGTCGTAGTATTGATCAGTTCGCTAACTTTAATAACTTTGATTTCTTTGCTTGTGGTATTAAAAAAACGAAGAAATAAAAAAGAAAAACTATCGAGAAAGATTGTTTCCAGCACTACAAGCATTTATGAAGAACTTTTTTCTGTAAATTACCACTCTTTATCAGACAAGTCTTCAATTGGTAAGTATTTTTAATTTTTATAGAATATAATATTTAACTCTAATACCAGCTTTAAAGCTCAACAATTTTTAGTTAATTTCTACATGAGTTTTTTATAGAAACAGGTTGTAGAAGTTATGTAGATCCAGCAACATACGAAAACCCATACTCAGCTCTGCAAGATTTTACTAACGAGTTAAATAAGAAAACAATTAAATTTGAAAAAACAATTGAACAGGGTTAGTTTTTAACAAAATCTGTATCTTAATAGTTGTGTTCAATTTAAATAAGTTTTACTTACAGGTGAATTTGGAGAAATAGTTTTGGCAATTTTAACCCCAAAAAACAAGTTTGTTGCAGTTAAAAAACTTAAAAACGGGTTTAACAATCGTGATAGAGACAGCTTTTTAGAGGAGGCGTCAATACTAGGACAGTTCAGTCATAACAATATCATTCGTTTAGAAGGAGTTGTTAGTAAGTCAAAACCTAACATGATTGTCATCGAATATTGTAAAAATGGACCGTTGGACTTGTTTCTGATTGTTAGTTTATCAATTTCAAAATTACAATAAGCAAATATGAGTTTGGCAACAATTTTTAGAAATGACGAAATTGTCTTAACATACAAAAACAACTTATTTCTCAAAATTTAGAAAAAATGCATTTAAAAAGCAGTAAACATATCCCCGTAAAATGTAATAAAGATGATAATAAAAAAAAAACTTTAACATAAAAGAATGCCAATAGTAATATAAATAATATTTTAAAATGATTAGTAAAATTTAAAAAAGAATTTATTGAGCGCTTGAATTTTCACTTATTTTTACTGAAAATAAAAAATTTAAAATTTAAAAGTAAAATCGAAAGCTGGCTCAACTTTTTATAACGTAAAAACTTTTTATATTACGCAAACAAACATATAATAGATTCAACTAAATTTATTAATTTTTTTAACCTTAGCTGTTGTTTAACTTTAAACCTTTCACAAAATTATTAATTTAAAAAATAAAGTTTTATAAATAAGAGACTCCGTAAAACTAACATTGTTTTGTATGTACCAAAACATAAGCACTTTATAAAGATTTTATCCTTCTACTATTTTTTAAAATTTACTTAATTTTCAGTCTTTTACTTAATCTTCTATTTACTCAATATTTTTGCAATTTTGATTATAGTTAATTCCAATAAAAATAAAAAATAGATAGTTAGTTATTCTATGTAGTATATCTTATTATACATTAAAAAAAAAGTTAAAAAATATTTGAAAAGAAGTTGATATCTTTATGTGAGTACGAAAAAATAATTTATCATAAAACGACTAGTTTAGCTTACAAAATTATTTTTATAAAATAGTTATAGTTATAGCATATAGAGATTATAATTAATTAATAGTTTTTACTAACTTTTTTAAAAATAAAGTGTTTTAGGTGTAAACAAACTGTTTATTTTATAAATCTTTGATTGAAACTTTTTAAAATGTTTTTTTTTTGTATCGCATAAGAAATACCGAAATTAACAATTCATTATATAAGAATTTAAATTACTGTTTGAATTATACGTTTGTTTTCTAGGCTTATATAAAGCAAATCGATAAAGATTAATTAGATTAACGTAAAAATTTACACATGATTGACACATGTTTTGAATATCATGGTTGCTTTTTTTTTTTACCTTTTGTATTTATCAAATTTTTTATATCTTTAAACTAATTTTAATTAACAAAATTAAAAGCACATGATCAACTTTAAAATAGGTTTAATAGATGAACATTGAAGTAATTTTTCTTGCTTATAAGATAGTCATATATTGTGATAATAAAGCTTTTATATTAATCATTAAAATTTTTTTTTAAACTCTGCTTTAATACTTAGTTAACATCATCAATAAAAGCATCATTTTTATTGACCAAGTTTTGTGACATATAACTCAACAAATAAACTGTTTTGCTTTCATACTTGTAAAAGTAAAAAAAAGTAACTAATTATGTGCTGTTAAAGCTTTTGTTTACCTATTACTTAAACTTTGTTTTTAGTAATGTGCTTGTAAGTTATTATAAGTTTTACATTACAGGAAAAGGGTTGCTTACTATCAAACAAAAATAAAACAAGAATGATTTACGAAATTTCAAAAGGAATGAAATACTTGTCTGAAATGGGATATATACATAGAGATCTTGCTGCAAGAAATATCCTTGTTGATCAAAACTTTTCCTGTAAAATAACTGCTTTTGGATTAAGCAGAGTTTTAGAGGATTCAAATCATGATCAAAAAACAACTTACAAAACGAGGGTTTGTTTAAATTGATAAAAACAAAAATTTACTAGGTTTTATTATTATTTTTTGTTTTAAGGGTAGAATGATATCTATACGATGGACAGCACTTGAAGTAATCAAATACGGGATATTTACATCATCTAATGACGTATGGAGTTTCGGTGTTGTGATGTGGGAAATATTAGCATTCGGTGAACAGCCCTATTGGGACGTTCCAAACACGACGGTAGATGTGCTAATAAATTTTTATAATAAAACAAATTTTTCGATAACTAAGGTTGTTTTATGATATTTAAAACTTTATAGATAATAAATTTGCTTGAAACTGGTTATCGTTTACCTCCTCCTTTAAATTGTCCAAAAGTTTTACACAAACTTATGTTGAGTTGTTGGAGTAAAAAAATGAGTGAAAGACCAAGTTTTCAACAGATCGTAAACATCCTTTATAGTTATGTTGAACAACCTACTTTAATCTCAGATTGTATAAATTGCAAGTGGGAAGTTTTATTGTTTCTTAGTATGTTAGATAATATGTTGCACTCAATTTTTCCTCTAAATGTATTTTTTATGTTTAGTCTAAAAAATATATTATGCTAAAGTTTTGCATTTAAATAACGCCTTGAAAAACTAAAAACAATTTTTTGAAGTTTTACAAAAAACTTAGTTATCGCTAAAAAAAATTCTCCTAATTTAATTTTTCGGTAATAATAAATATAAAATAATAATTTTCGTGCACTAAAGCTTTATATACATAGTAGTAAACATACCACATATATTTTTGTGTTAAAACTTTATTCCGACTAACGGCGTTTCACTGCTCTCAAATAAAATTAAGAACAGATCTACGGAGTCTATAAAATCTTAAATTTATTTGAGAGCAGTGAAACGCCGTTAGTCGGAATAAAGTTTTAACACAAAAACATCTGTGGTATATATTCCGATAAGCTTAGCTTATCAGGATCTCCAGGATTTAACGCCTTTTAACATTGCATCTTATAGTAGTAAACATATGTTTTTTTTTTAATTTCTTCAAGTGTCAACCACATAAATGTAAACATTCATAACGATTATTCGTTTACTTTTTTGTTTTATTTGCTTTTCAACTATAAAAAATTCTATCAAAAAATTAGAGTATTCAGCGAAAGAGAATACTGCATACCTGAAATTGATGATATTAAATCTCTTAATTTGTGGCTAAAACAAATCGATATGACCAGTTATAAAGCAAATATGCTAAAAAATGGATGTCTTACTGCAGAACAAATAATCAGAATAACTCCCAGGTATGTTTAAAATTATATGTTTAAAAGCATTTTTTATATGAAAAAGATGCACATTTTATAAAAATGAACCAGCAATGTTTATTTTTAAAATATCATTGTATCAAACAAACGTATAAACTTAAACAACTTATCATAAATCATGCTAATTAGCACAGAAAAAACTATATATTTTAACGTGTGCCGTGCATATTTAGGGCGTTTTCAGACATTTAACTATTAGTAGCAGAATTTGACCTTATGATTTTAAAAAAGTATGAAAATTTATTAAGTATTTTAGATAAACTACTTTATTAAATTCTAATTTTTTGATTTAAAATAGCCTTTACGTGAATTTATCTATAAAGGTTATGTGTGTTACCCTATGTTAAATAAATCCGCCCTACCTTGATCTTTTTTTTTGTTTTTGTAAATAATTAAGTTTTATACAACAAAAACCCATTTCAATCATAACCAGATGGGTTTTATCCAAATATTAGAAACTAACCAATTTTGTGTATACATAGATTTTTCGTCATTGATCAAGTAACAACAGTTATACTAAATTAAAAGTATGTGACTTACAATAAAAAAATTATTTAGTGATTTGGAAATAATGGAAATAGTAGATAAGTACTCAGTGAAAAAAATATTATTTGGAGCAAGAAAAGTAAAACAAGATATTTGTGATGCTAAAAAAATTGGAATATCTGTATAAAAATTTTCATTACTACTGTTTACAAAACTTAGTAAGTAAGACATAGTAGAATTTAAAAACGTATACAATCTAAGTATAGATCTTTTTACAATACTATTGACTTTAAAAAATAAAAGTATACAATGCTCTATGTTTTATACATAGGTAAAGTAATTACAAGTTTTGTTTAGCTTATATGTTAAAATTTATACTTACACTTATACTTTTTGATTGACTGTAAAGTTCTTTTACTTATATAAGATTTTCAACTTTTTTTTTGTTTGTTTCAATAACTATCTTTCCTAGATAATTGAGTTTTTTAATAATAAAATAAACTCGTAATCTAAGCACTAATTTATATGTGTGTAGTATATTCATTGTATATATACAGTACTACATATACGTAATATTTAAAATTTTTCAAAAATCTATTGTTTTAAAAGTTTCAACTATTTGTTTCTTCGTTCTTGTTTACATTAGTTAATTTAAAAAGTTTCTACTGAACAGGTAAAAATAAAATTTCAAAACAAAAATTTTATACTCTTTAATTAAATAAGCTAAATAATGAGTTATACAAACTGGTTGAAAAAATTGTTTAATTACTTAATATTTATTTCAGTTAAATTATCTTTATTAAAGCAGATTGAACTATGAATCCCAGTACTGCGTATAAAAAAAACTATATATAAAATTGAGAAATTTTTTTATTAATGTTTATGAAACTTTCCTGTTCATTGTTGTTTTTTAAAATTTATATATAGCCTTATAATGTTTTCGTTTGTTTAATATTTGTTTAGATTTACTAAAAGAAGATGGTTAAATTTTTATAATAGCATTTTGTGAACTAGTGCCTGTTAGTTATTTTTAAAATAAACTTTTTCAGTAAAACTTATTTACTATATTATATTATAAAACTTATTTTTTTTAAATAATTTTTTTATAATTTTGCTCTTCGAGCTAGTATACGTATAAGTCAGATCTATATTGTATTACATTACATGTTTTTTTATCAATTTTTATAGATATGAAACTAGTAAACTTTTTAATAAAAAAAAAGTTTAAAGATAAAAATAAGAACAGCTTTAATATTTACTTCTTAAAAATTAATAATAAAGTAAGTACTTGGTGGTTTTTCTTAAAATAAAACTTCTTTATATCTAAACTCCAACTTTTTTATTGATTAAAACAGCAAACAATTTAACTTTACAAACTCTACGTTTAACGATAAAAAAATAACAAAAGTTCAATGAAAGTAATCTTATTTATGCGTATAAACGTACATAGGTTGTGTTTTACTTTAAGAGTTTAACTTTTGCGTGTTTCTTTCGGTTAAAACTTAACCAGCTTGTTTGACGCTTATTTTAGTTTTCAACTTCTTTTGGCTTCGAAGTATTGCATTAAAACTCACACTGCACTGGCTTGTTGGCTTGATATTAATCCTCTTTTCGTGCACTCGTAACATTAGGTTGGAAAAGTATCTTATTGCCAAAAATTTATTTGGAAACACAGCAAAAGTTTTTAAGTTCAATGTCAATAAAAACGGTTTTTTCAGGTAATTAATTTTTACACAATGTAATTAATGATAAGTTTTTACTTATCCAAACTATTTATAATTAATACATGTTTCTGACTTTGCTTATACAATATATTATATAGTTAATATATGTTATTGTACACTTTATTTTGTACATAGAGTTAACCTTTAATTGATCAACAAAACTAACTAGTCATAATGTGCATACTTTCAAATAGACTTCAGGATACGTTTTTTTTTTTGTAAAATAATTAGTTCTAATTATACTGCACCAATTCTCATTAAAAAATAGATGAACAAATAACAATAATGGTTCGATCTGAAACTATAAAATTAAAAGCAGTATTCAAAAAATAATACACTTTTAAGATAAACATACTTTTTTAAATCGATTGTTTAACGGAAAACTTGTGTTAGCCTTTGTGGCGCTACAAAATCGCATATGCTCGAAGCACGGTTCTAATCTATTCAGTTAGTGATTGCTTTTCCTATGGGCGAATGGCCTTAAATTTTTTCCGATTTCTATAAATTTTTAAGGCGGGTAGAGCTTGTCCGAAACTCTCAAGGGATTTTATTGCTAAGAATAATGTAAATTGTTTATTTGTTTATTTAAATTAAAATTTTTAGCACATCCAGCTTTATAAGTCTTTTATTTCTACTATTTACCTATAATTCAAAACATTTAGTTTTTGGTTGACTACAGTTCATTATGTACTGTATAATACTATACATCATTTGCAATCTATAACCCCTTTAGTTATTAAAGCTTTACTATTATGTGTATGTACAAAATAAATACATAAAGTGTTTCTAGCAATTAGTTATTTATAAACTTTTTGTTTTTTTATATTACTTTTTCTTTACAAAGGTATTATGGTTTTATATTGTTGTACTTTTTTTACTTCAAATTTTTTAAAGATTTACTCAGTTAAATTACTTAAAGCAATTACTTTGCTTGAGCAAATCCATGACAGAAGTAATACTAAATTAATAAATATTTTTCGTACAAACTTTAAATCTTAAGATAATTATAAACATAACTGATTTTGTGCACAATTATTTATTTTGTGTATTGTAGTCGCTTTGATTTTCCGACGGGGTTTTGCTTGTTTGGATCTCTAGGATTTGAAGCCTTACTACGTTGCATCTAATATAAGTAGCCATATACGAACTATGTGTTTAGCTTTAAATTATAATATTTTAAATTGTGGTAAATTTAAAGTATGGTGAAATATTTTTTTGTTATATATTTTAAATTTTGTTTACCACTAGATTCTTATAAATTAGACATCTGGTATAACTTATTTTTTCGCATTTAAATTAAAATTTTGAGATAAAGTACTTAAAATTTTCAAAAATATTTGAAATGCTTAATTTTAGTTGTCAAGTAACCAAACTTTTTTATGTGAATTAATAAAATTCAAATTAACTTTTAAGTTAAAGAAAGAAAAACACTAAGAAAATAATTACAATATTATGCACCACTGAAGAAATGTTTTGTTTTATAATTTAACACCAAAAGTAAAATTATTAAAATAAAGATATAGATACAAAATAACTACATTTATTACATCGTTTTTTGGAAAACTGCTTAAACAAATATGATGTTCGAAAAGACTAAACTTGAATTACCTTTTGTAATCTATAACAGTTTTGAGGCTAAAAGTATTAAAAGGTTTTAAAGATATGTAATTTTCTTTAAATAAAATTTCTTTTTTCTTTTACTTTAGAAGTTTATTATATAAGATTTTGAAAAGTTCATATAATTATTTTTTTTTTACATAGAAAAAAGTTATGTTTTTTAAAACAACTTTTTGTTGGGAAATAGTTTCTATTAATAAGTTTACTTTTTATGCTTTATAGTTTTATTTGAACTTAAATTCAAGAATTTTTAATTTAGTTAGTGTTTACTTAAACAAGGGTACATAATTATTGAAGTATCTTGGTTTTTTTGTTGCTTTTATGAAATTAACTTAAGAGGCTTATTTTACAATTATCATTCGTTAACTTGAAATTTTAGACTGACCGGGATTTATAGTGGATTGCTGTTTTGAAAAAAGTAATATCAAATATTTGGTAGTTTGATTAATCCATAATAACTCTATATGTCTAAAATATAAAATAAAACAAAATAAAAATACTACGTTGATTTTTTAGTCTTTTAAAACCGTTCATTAATTGCCTTCAAAATTATTACACATATCGTAATATAAACTCATGATATAACAGTTTAAATCTATTTCGTCGATTATAGGTTTTTTTAAAGAGATTATATAAGCACTACTATTAGTTTTAAATTTGTTAAGAAGTATTGCAAATACCGTTTATTTTAAAATACTAAATAAAACTTTAAAGTAGTCTAGTAAAACTAAATATATAAACAAATTTTGTTTACAACAAACTTAATTCAAAAAAAAAGTATTATAAAGATTTATTTATGTAAAATATTTGATATATAAGCTTTTCTTTGAAATATCTAAGTTAGCATATTTGATAACTTAAACAGCATTTTTATTTACTATCTGTATGTATTCGTTACAAAAAAAAGTTTTATTTGTAAAAGCAGACAGTTTAAATTTAATAGTTAAATGTCATGGTTGTTGTTTTTACCTTTACAAGCTTACTTAGGAAACTAAAACTTGTGTTTTTTATAAGAAGCTTATCTTTAATTATCAAATCGTTATACTTTAAAAATTTAAAGTCAATAGTTTTAGATAAAAATCTAATTTAATGACCGATATTAAAACTAAACCTTATAAACTTAAAGATACCTCTTTTTATAAACTGTCAAAAAAATACTTTTAACTTTTTATCATTTACATTATGTTACATAAGTCGAAGAACAATACAAAAAGTTAACTAAGTTTAATAAACAGTTTTATTTACTGCAAAATTCTGAAGCTTTAAAAATAATAATGGATCAAGTTAAATAGATATGGTCTTTTGCAGGCTGCTGTATTTTGTTATTCATTTTTAATAGTAAGTTTTTGTATCATAACATAACCATAATAAAGTATTCATGAATCTACCATTATAGGCTACTAAAATTTAAACTAACAATGTTTATGTGACCTAAAATAAGTCGCAGGCCGCGTGTTTCTGCTTTAAGGCCGTGGTTTGCTGGCCCCTAGTTTATTTCTAAATTATAACTAGAATAAATTTCAAAATACTCATTTGAAAATAGTGAAAATTTATAAGAAGTTATCAAATAATTACATTGCAACACGATATGTAATTTTAGCTATTATACTATATGAACATTTAATTATTTAGCTGTACTTATCAGTATTATTTTTATATATTAGTCATTGTTTTTAAACAAACAAAAAATAGTACTAAAAAAAAGTTTTACATTTATAAACTCAGACCAAAGTTGTATAGTTATTTCATACTATGTTACTAATCTATATTTTTGTATTATAAAAATAAACCTAAAGTTAAACAGATTAAACGAATTGTTTTTAACGTTTTACTGATTGACGTCTTTTGTTGATCATTTTCACTTTTACGGCAAAGTGGAATCGATTTTCCGTAACTAACTCCCAACATATGTCATTATCTTGAATATTACGTCACTAGTTCGCTGTAAATGCAACAGCTCATTAAAGTTTTAAACAAGCATTGCATTTTTTAAAAAGCATGAATAGACTAACTTTTAAAAAACAATGAAGTGTTAATATATAGTTTTCTTATGAAAACATTATCTTAAAGATTTTTAGACAAAACACTATTTTTTAAATAATGTGTATTTCAAGTTAGGGAGCTTAAGTTTTGTTTTAGCTGTTTAATTTTGCTAATATATATACATATATTAGCATCCGTATATATATAAAACAAAATTTTTAGATTAAAAAAAAAATGAAATAATTAATTCATAATGCTTTAAATTAGATATAAAGTTTATTTTTTTGATAACTAAAAGATTAGACAATTTACCATTGATGATAATTTCCTAGTTGCGCTTACTCCTAAAGCAAATATTTTTGTGAAAAGATAAATAGAAATTAATTAAAACACTAAGATTAGCAAAACCAAAAGATATCAATGTGGTGATATAACCTTATCTGAGAACATGTTGATTTTAAGTGGTTTTAAATTATAAGAACTACAGTCACCTCTCGCAAATCTACGCACTCGTTTGGTTACGCACTCTCATTTGTTACGGGTTTTAGAATTTTCAAAAACTACTAGAAACAAAAGTTTGAAAAATGTTTAGTTTTTTAAATTTTTTGTATGTCTTTAGTTAACAATACAATTATTTTTTTATACATTTCAAGAAACCTTAAAGTATATGTGTTGAAAAACATTTGTTTTTCTACTTTGGTCCTTGCCGACATAAGATTAAAATTTCTCTAATAATATGCAAGACGAGTTTAATCTTAGGTGGGCAAGGACCAAAGTAGAAAAACAAATATTTTGTAAACACATAAACATTTTTATTAAAATAACTTTTCACATGTACGTACAGTACGATTAAAAACTATTTTTGTAAACAAAGAAGAGAAATTCACCAAATTGTAGTTATTCAAATGCGTTAAAATAAAACAGCCAATATAGTAGGTATATTTGCCACCTCTCGTTTAGATAGGCATTTTTGCTATGAACAAAATGTGCGTAGATTCGTGATAGATGACTGTAGTAGTCTAATGTTGATCGAGTATTTTAAAAACGTTGATAAAGATTTTTTTTTTCTAAAACTTTATGAAACTATCGTGAACTTCTTTATCAAGTTTTTACAAGAAAAATTTTTAATAAGATGTTTAGTTATGATATAAGTAAAGCTCTTATGTATGAATACTTGAACGTATGCATGCAACCTGATAAATAAAGTTTTGATGATCAACACATAGTTGTACCTTCTTTTAGTTTGGTTTTCAACAATTTTTATACATTTTTATCAGAAGTTTCCTTAGATTAGAACACTAAAGTCAATACTACCTAAAAATAATTTCTTTTTAATTCTAGTCTAATGTTTAATTTATCCATTAAAGTAGTATATAAATATTAAGTCAGGGACAAGACGTTAAAAGGTATCCGTGGTGTGCGACTCGATAACCGAAAGGTTCTTTGTGCACCAGGTCCTAGGACCAAATATTTTGAGCGTCTTTTTTTTTGTCGTTCAATAAACTATAATAATAATAATAAACAAAAAGTTAGTTAATTGTATTTTAAGATTTCAGAAAACTGTATAAAACTTAAAAGCAGTTGTCATTATGTGGTAACAGTGTAACAAATTCGCACTTTGTTATAAATCGTATTATAGTTTTCTAATTGTATGCATATGGTTTACGAAAATAACATATATTTACATATCACTAATAAATTCAAATACAAATTTAAAAAATCAAATGTTGTAAGTGTTTTTATTTTGTTGCTATTATTAACTAATTACTCTTTTTTGTCAGCTAATCAATTTAAATACCAGTTAGGTTTTAAATTTTTCAAATACATAAAAAGTAACATGAAAATAGAAATAAATCCCTTGCTTTTTAGAATAGTACTTTGTGGTCTATTTTGCCTAAGGGCTTCAAAGACCAAGACCATCATAAATGGATCTAGGTTGCTGCAAGAAATATTTTGATAAATGAACAAATTATAAATAAAGTATAAAAATGTTGCGTGGTGTAATCGTTTTTCTTTGTATATATAAACTAAAAGCTACTTTATATCTAATGAAAGTCATACCTAAGTATGTTGATGAGCTCTAATGTCATTGATCCAGTTAACTTTTTAGCAGCTACAACATACTTTAGACTTTTTCTAAAAGTTTAAAATTCATTTAATATTTACAATTTTTGCTGTATTTGTAGATTACTTGATAAAAGTGTATTCAAAACAAAAACTGAGTATTTAAATCATTAGCTGAAATTAATATTAGATATAAAGTTGATAGCAAATTAGACATTTATCTATTAATTTAATCCTGTAAATTAACTTTTAAATTTTAAATTCTCCAAGTTGTTTAGGCACACTTTAAGTTTTAAGTACCATTTACAATCAAATTTTTAATTTGCTTAAATAACTTGTAGGTCTTTAAAATAAGAAACATCTTTTGATTTGTAAGTTACTTAATGAAAGTGTTAAAATAAATCTACTAGACATTCTGGATGTATCTTGGACTGATATAAGAAATAATAATATACACACGTTTCTTCTTATAAAAAACATTATAATACAGTGTGTGTTTTTCATTAGTCTTTATTATCATTATTGTTAACATGATTTTCTAGTCATAACTAACTTATAGGTGTAAAAGTATACACTTACAGTTGTAAAAGTTTAGTAGCTAATTATAAATATAAGGATAGTTTATTTCCGGAAGCACATAGCTGTAAACTTATATGAATTTATCAATTTTTTACACTGTGATAATTTATTACGCCTTAGTTTATTACTACTGTAAGCAAAATTTTTCTACTATATAAATACCATTTATTTTTCAGGTTGAATTGTTTGGAATTAAATATATATATTGTTTTTTTTTTTTTCTCCACTTTTTAAAAGTTTTAGTTTGTACTTTTTAAAACTAATTATTATAAAGCTTAAAATAGTTAAAGTAAATAATTGGCGTGATGGCTCAATGACCGAAAGATCTATAAATACATCAGGTCGTTTAACAATATTTTTGAGCGTCAAAATTTTTATGTTTTTCAATAGAAATTACTATGTAAAAGACTAAAGTTTTTACTACAAGTGTATCCGTGGTGAGCGATTCGATAACCGAAAGGTTCTTCGTTCACCAGGCCCTAGGACCAAATGTTTTGAGCGTTTTTTGTCGTTCAATAAACTATACAAAACTAATTTTACAATATATAAATTTCAAGACATATATTTATTAAGTATATTTAATAAATTATCAAGACAAAAAACCTGTTGGAACACCAACAGGTATTGAAGGATTTGAAGAAGTAAACTTAAAGATCTACCGAAACCGGCCGGATCCTAATGTTAGATCACTGAAGACTGCTTGAAAAAAAAAACTATATGCTTTTGAGTTTATGGTGGAGACAAAATAAAGGTTTTGCGCGTGTTTATAGGTATTTTCTAAAACTTAAACTAGATATTATGAGTAAACTTGAAAGTTTGAGAGTTTTATAGAACCCGGCTGGATGCTAATTTTAAAATGAAAGTAGGATCTGGATCAGGCTGGACATTAATTTTATAGATCCGTTAGATAACTAACTAAATTATTAGAGTATTATGGGTGCACGACTATTCAAATTCGGACAATTCAAATTCCGACAATTCAAATTCTTAAAAAAAAATGTAACGGCCACAAATAAAAAGTCATGTATATTTGTCAAATATAAAAATTATTTGCAAAACATTAAATATTTTTTGAGATGTGGCTTAAACAAAGTAAAAAGCATAGTTTTTTAGTAATTAAAAAATAAATCTTAAACATTATTTAAGAATTTGCAAAAAAGAAAAAAATGGTTTGTAGATATTAGTAGAACCTACCTATATATTTTTTATATTATACATTACTTTTTAGTTATGGCCGTTTCAATTTTTTCTTAAGAATTTGAATTGTTTGAATTTGAATTGTCATGTAACCAAGAATTATATTGTTATTAATATGAAGATTTTAACAAGACTTTTTTACAAGTTTTATCTATCTTTTATTATCAATTTGTTTATACTTATAAATAAACTTTTGTAACACGTTTGTTAACAACTTAAAAAACTATTTTATAGAATGATAATATTAATTATAAAAAAAAGTTATACGATTTCAACTAAACTTGATCAATTAGAAACAATTCAACTGTTTAGGTCACTCAAAACACACATTGCTTATGTATTTAATTTTCTCTAAAAAATATTTATTGAAAGTATTAGCGAAACAACTTTAATATTGTGAACACTGTTTTCTGTTAACTAAGTTATAAATTATACATTAAAAATCATTTATTAATAAAAAACAAACAAACATTTCTCGAAGATTGATTTATAATCAAAAAAACAAAAGAAATAAAATAAATTTTAGTCCTTGTCTGACTTTATTAATAAAAATCATTTGCTTTGGAAGGAAGTATTATAATTTATATTTAGTGTCATGACACAATTTGTGACAACTATCATAAGTACTTACTCGTTACGTTTTTATTACTTAATTTCTTATGGTTATTAATTTGAGGTCGTTTCATTATTAGATGATAACTTAACACAACACTTGTATGAAGAGAATAGTAATAATTAAGAGTTATTTTTTTAAATAGTAATAATTAAACTGAACTGTTTAACTGCAAAAGCTATTTCTAATATTGTTGTTATAGTGCTAAAAAACTGACCTAACTAGAAACACTTTGTTTCGAAATGGTTTCTTTGTAATTTGTATAAGTTTATTTACTTATAATTTTTCTGTTGATATTTTTATTAAGGACTGTTGTATATGCTACCATTTTAAATTAAGTATTTATCGTTTAAGTACTAAGCTTTAGAATTTATTTGTAGTTAGAATTTATACCAATGATGTACTTACTTAGTTAAAAAAGATGTCTGTATATGAAGCTTAAAATATAAATGTTAATTCAAATATTTTATGTGATGGTCGTGTGGTTCATCCAAAAAGTAAGTTATATAATTTCTCGATAACCGAAAGGTTTTTTTTTGCACCAGGTCCCTTAAACAAACTGTTTGAGCGGTTTCTTATCGTTCAATAAACAATATATATTAAAAAAACGTATCATTAATTTTACAAAAGAATAGTTTTTTAATAACAGCTGTTTTTAACCCTAAACATTTTCAAAATTGTACCAGGCTTAGAGAGGCTGCGTGTTACTTTTTATCAAGATTATCAAAATAAGATAAAATATAATAAAAACAAAAACTAATCAAAAATAACAAACTTTTTCTCGCTTTTCTATAAATTAAAAGATTTATTTAAAACAATTGTGCTTCTACAAAAAAAAATTGATGTTTTGTTCACATGCCATTCAAAAATAATTGTCCGGTAGGTGTCATATATGCACGGTGGTCACTCTTGTACGGGTACCATATTTGCATAAAATGTATTTTTTGCACAGGTGACACTTCTGCACTAGTGACCGTTTTTAAACTATACCAAAACTAGGTTTAATTTAGTGATGAAGTATGTTTAAATTTAAACAAGTTTAAACTACATTTCAAATAAACCTAACATTAAACACAAGATAAAGTTTAAATTAAGATAATTCATATAAATAAACATGGAAAAAAAAGTAAAATTGATGCAAAGTAATCACGAAAACAAAGTTCAACTAAGGTAAAAACGAACATTTTTATACTTATCTGACATAAAATTTTTAAGTATCATTTTCTCTTTTACTATAAATAAATTGAAGATAAAGTTTAGCTCAAGTAAAATTTATAAAAATACACACGATTCGTAGCACATATTTTAAATATATAACTGTACCAGGGGCGTGTCTAGACATTTTTCAAAGGGGGTTCACAATTTTTTTTTCTTATTTGCCCCTTAACTACGCATTTCTTAGGTATGTACTGCCAGTTAAGTACGCATTGTGCGTACTACGCAATATTTAGCAAACTACTTACAATTTTTTTTTTCAAATTCTAAACTCTTTACATTTATATATCTATTTATTAATAAAAATATTTTTTCAAGTAATTTTATCTATAAAAATTAAAATATATAATTGTTGTGGCCAACATATATACAAAAATAAAACAACTTAAATAAAATTTGAAATTTCACTAAAAAAATGTGTAGACTTATACAATTAAATAAAAATATCTTTAAATCATAATTAAATATTTGCCTGATGGTGCAGTGATTCTAATGATGTTTTGAAATCTCTCTGAGTTGAAAATTTCAAAAAATTAAGAATCAACTTTGTGGCCAACAGATATACAAAAATAGAATAACTTAAATAAAAACATTAAACTACCATTAAATGATAAGAGAATAAATAGCTAGGTAGTGTAGTGGTCTAAAGATGACTTTGAAAACTATCTGAATTGAACTTTTCAAGGTTTAAAAGCTTCACACAACATTATTAGGTTATGCTTAACTTTAGGTGAGCACCAATATCAAGCTGAAATTATAATACATTCGATATTTTATTCAACCAGAACTTTAAGCTAAAAAAACTGTTACTTTGTTTTAAACAAGCTATATAAATACATATTAAAAACTAAATTCAAATATTATAAACTAAAAAAATTAATTAATTTTATTTTACAATATCATAATCAATAAAAAACTATTGTATTGATATAATCACTTTATATTGTAAAATATAAGCGATTAAATATTAAAGTTTTGTAACTTATGATAAATAAGTTTAATTTTATTTATGTATTTATAAAAGAAAAATGTTTAGCTTACAATTATATTTAAATAAGACATCAAATGTATTATAATTTCAGCTTGATATTAGTGCTAACCTAAAGTTAAGCATAACCCATTATTATATTCAATCAACTAAGTAAAATAAAACTTTAGTGGTTATATTTGACATTTTTTAAGTAAAATTGTACTTACTAGTTGAAAAACAATACTTCATCAAAAATTGTTTAAGTAACAATTTATAATGTGAACTAAGAGTATCTTAGTAAAAAGTTTCATAGAAAAAAAATGCTACTTTAACCTATTATGACGTCACAATTAAAACTTTATATAAAATCTATTTCAGCTGGGCAAAAACGAGCATTTTTTGTTAAGGAAACTTTTTAATCTTTCAGTTTTCTAAGAATCTTCTTTTTTTTTTTTTTTTTTAGGGGGTTCACAGGAAACAGGAAACTAGTCAAAACACGCCTCTTAACTGTACTGTGATTTTCAAACTGTACATGTCTTTTTTTTTGGCTATTCCCTAATTGTTAACTATCAGGTGAAAATATTTAAACTAAGTAATAAGGTGCAATAATCAATTTCTTTTTTAAAAAGATTATAATAATATTTTGTTTTTTAGATATTTTAACAGCTGATATCAAAACTTGTAAAAAAAAAAAAAAATTTTTTTAACTACCTGATGTATAATTACAAAACTTTAAAACATAATTTAACTTTGATGAAAATTTAAACTTTAGAAAAATATTATAAAGCTTTAAAAAACAAGAGTGAAAACAAATAGAAATATTCCGATTTCTTATTTATTAAATTTTCTCATTAAAAAGTAATATTCAATTTTTATCAATTTAAAAAGTACACTGACTTCTTTTTTAAAATAAAAAAAGAAAATGAAGTACAGCTACAAAAACATAAATACACACTGTTCCGGGAATAAATCAGATATGTATGCTGCATTCTTGCCAAAAATTGAGAGATTTTGGCTTTTGAATACAAAAACTTGACTATTCATACAAAGTTTTTCAGATAAACAAAATTACTTTGCTGATTTTTTATTAGTTTCAACATGTTTAGTTAAATTTAATTTTAGCGTGTTAAAAGTTAAAGCTAACAAAACTTAACAAAAAGTTTTTTATTCTTTCCAGTTTTCTTAGCATAGTGTGCTGCAGGGGCGTGTTTTGACTGGTTTCCTGTGAACCCTCTGAAAAAAAAGAAAAAAGATTCTTAGAATATCACTAAAAACATTGTTTATTGACTTTGTTTTGGTTATTTGATAATCTTTGAATAATTAATGTTGAATTTATAACACTGAAAGATTAAAAAGTTTCCTTAAAAAAAAATGCTCGTTTATGCCCAGCTGAAATAGATTTTAAATAGAATTTTTATTATGACGTCATAATAAGTAAAAGTTTAAAAGTAGCTTTTTTTTCTAGGAAACTTCTTACTAAGATGCATTTAGTTCCCATTATAAATTGTTACTTAGTGTAAACAACTTTTGATTAAGTAATGTTTTGAACTAGTAAGTACAATTTTACTTAAAAAGTGTCCAATATAATCATTAAAGTTTTATTTTACTTTTGTATATAATAATGTTGTGTGAAGCTTTTGTGTTACGTTGTTATATAATAATGTTGTGTTTGTACTTAAACATTTACATTTATTGTTTATGTGTCAACCAACTGGGTTTAAATCTTAAAAAGTTCAATTCAGAGAGTTTTCAAAATCATCTTTAGACTACTACACCACCTAGCAATTTATTATTTTATTATTTAATGGTATTTTAATATTTTTATTAAAGTTGTTTTATTTTTGTATATGTGTTGGCCACAAAGTTGAGTCTTGATTTTTTGAAATTTTCAATTCAAAAAGATTTCAAAACCATCATTAGAATTTCTGCATCATCAGGCAAACATTTAAATAAAATTTAAATATATTTTAATTGAATAAGTCTAAACAATTTTTAGTAAAATTTCAATTTTAATAGATTAAATTACTTGAAAAAAATATTTTTATTATAAATAGATATATGAATGTAAAGAGTTTAAAATTAAAAAGAAAAATTTGTAAGGACTCCATCTATACTAACATTCAAATCAAAATTGAGTTCTCTTTGTAAAAAATTATTCTAATTTTAATTATCTTATAATATTGTTTCCTGATACAAAGGTTGATTTTTTATAGAGTAAGTTAATTATTTCTGTAATATTTTTGTTTTAAATAACAGATTTGAATTCTGATATACAATTTGTAAGTTCATAACTTTTTTCTGCTTCTTTCAGTTTAATTTATTTAAATTTAATACAGTATAAAAAATATATATATAACATTTTTTTATTACTACTTATATATTTTTTCTAAGCAGAAAAAAGCATTTTAAATACAGAGTTTTTTGGCTAAATATTGCGTACTTAACTGGCAGTGCATACCTAAGAAATGCGTACTTAAGCGGAAAATTAAAAACGAATAAAATTGTGAACCCCCTTTGAAAAAAGTCTAGACATGCCCCTGGTGTAATGTTAAATAAATGAGATTAATTTGCTGTATTTTTTTTTAAAGAAGCGAGAAATTTTTTTTTTAGCTTTTGTTATTAAATGTTACAAAAATATTTTCAATTAAGATTTAAACATTAAATTTTTACATTTTAAGTAAGATTAGATTTGTTTTAGATTAAAAGTGAACGTATGAAAAAAGTAAAGTAATTTTAAAATGTTTCTGATTTGTTCCGTATCTTCTAGTCTAAGATTAAGTAATGCATACGATCTCTAACTTAATAAGATTGAAATTATTTATAAAATACAAGTCAAGTTCAGTTTTGTTTTAAAAACTTTTTATATTATACCTATATTTTGTGAACAAAAAAATAAACTTAAATTGAAACGTACTTAGAGCTAACTGGTATGGCTATACTTTTAGTTAATGTGATGATAATAAATCTAATTATTTTTTAACAACTTATCTTACAATACTTTGTAAAAAATTTCTTAACTATAATGTTACCCAAACCCAAATATACATATTATTATTCGATTGTTTTTCTATTAAAGTATTAAAATTTAAAAAACAGTTTTGCTTATGACTTATTCTAAGATAAAGTTGCTTATTTCAAGTAAACAGGCTCATATTTAATTTCTTAGATACTCTAATAGTAAAACAATTTCATTTAAAAAACTTAAAAACTTTAATAAAGTTTATTCTATTTGGGAATAATAAGTATTAAAACGTATATTTAATGATTATTTATTTACTTACGGTTCAAAAAAAAAAGTGACTAAAACAAAATATTTTGATCATGGGCCACTTTTGATCAACAAACTACATGTGTTTATACAAATAAAGAAAGTACTTTGGTGCCAGGTATCACCCTTTGTTGACAACTTTAGTATGTAATCAGTACGACGGTGTTATACCACGTAGTAATAGAACCGACAAGTTAGCCGGAAAACCGCCCCTAAATATTGTTTTAAGCAGAAAACAACAAAAATTGTTGGATTTTATAAGTGTTTAAGGTCAACAAAAGTAATTGACGTCTAGGTTTTGAAACCTTACATCTTGGGTTAAACCGCTATTAAAAAGAGCTAAAAACATACTTTTTTAACAATTACCATAAAAATAAAAGGTTTTGTATTAAATCTTAGGTTAAGGCTCCTAATTGAATAATTACTGTTTACTAGTGGTTAATTATTGCTTACTTTATCATATTTTTGGCTTAAAACTGTATTTTTATACTAAATACTAGAAATATTTAAAAATAACTGCGGCCCTCGAAGACTTTTTTATAAATAGTGCACCCGCGAGTAATTTTCGTAAGAAAAATTAGCCCGCGGGCTACAAAAGGCTGCCGACCCCTGGACTAATATATCAATCAAGGAGCACGCTTTAGAACTTAAGTATATTTTTGAAAAATTTATAATCTAACTTTCGACTGAAAAAGCAAAATTCTACATAACTACATTTTATTAACAAAAATGCTACCTTTTTTTATGTGTGGTCTTTAATTCTTACGCAATTATACTTTTTATATATTTGTTCGGTTTAATTTTCTTTTTCTTAAGCTCAAGCTAATTTAAAGTGTAGTAGATTTGGTTTTACTTTTAGCTGAGTAATATTTAATTCATCATATACTTTTAAAATGAGTTGTAAAGCATATGCAATGTATCCTTGTTAAAAGGGCAGTTTCATAAAAAAAAAGAATTGAGTATCCAAATAAAACTAAATGAAGAATCGCAATCAACACTTATATAAATTAGTCTCATTGTAAGTTAACAATAAAAAGGTGTGTTTATTGATCTAATTATCAGTAATTATTGACTT
The DNA here is from genome assembly GCF_965202585.1 of Thalia democratica. Taxonomy (NCBI): domain Eukaryota; kingdom Metazoa; phylum Chordata; class Thaliacea; order Salpida; family Salpidae; genus Thalia; species Thalia democratica. Next base: position 43,053,664 of record NC_139166.1, on the reverse strand, counting down.
CCAACCGTTGGTATTGAGTCCTATTGTTAGTTTGGTCACATAGTCTTGATATTGGTTCTGATCAGGTTGTTTGGAAATTTAATCTGGATTGACTTGTTGGTGCAACTGCAGTTCATTCCCAGCTCTGTTTTGGTACTACAACTTGGATTTCGGACTAAAATAACATTTTAACTGCTTACATTTGCAAAATTACAAGTCGTTAAAGATTTATAGTAATTTAAGTTATTGTTGTATTGCTGATTTTTATATTTGTTTAATTGTCAATTTTTGTTGATGCTTTTATGTTTTATATTTAACATTTAACACTTTTTGCTTGTTTTGATTGTATCTAAATGATTGCAAATATTTTGCATTCAAATTTAAACTCAGAAAATGGACCCTAGTTATAAGCCTTGGTTACCTAAAAGACCTTCACCGCAGTTTAACATTAACAATAATATTACCACTAAAAAAGGTGCGAGAAGATAAATTTTAGGGTAATGATAACAAAAAAACATTACTCTTGATAAACTTCTTGGTATATTTTCATAAAGTTCTTTTTTAGCTTCAGACATTGTACTTATTATATATATAAATATATAAAACTTAACAAATAAAGTTATACTAAAAAAAGGTGCGATAAAATAAATTTTAGAGTAATGATAACATAAAAATTTATGAAGATATACCAAGAAGTTTATCAGGAATAATTTTTATTCAAGCACGCTATTGAGTGATAAAAACAAACCGTGTCATAGTTTAAAAAAAATGTATCGCAATTATTTCTTGCTCCTTAAACTTTTGTTTTTAACTAACAAGATATTGTTTTTAAACGAAAAAAAAAACTAACTTTTTCTATTTAGCAGTTTCCACAAACTTATTCAGTTGATATCGTACGCTCGGAAGGATTTTTTTTTAAAGGCAATAATACTTCCTAGGCAGCTTCAATGTTAACAGAACCGTTTTTTAATTTGAACTAGTCTTTAAAAAGTAGCAGTTTTCTTGCGCATTAAAATATTTAATAACCGTAGCTGAAACTTTAGATATAAATTGTACAGCTAACTGATGTCTTCTTATACCCGTTAGAGGTCAGGGAAAGTTCTAACGCTTCGTGATTCAAGAAAAATTTTTGTGAAAAGGTTGAAGCAATTTCATAAGATTTTGGTTAAACCTATACAACTTTGAATCATTTCTGCTTTGAATCATTTTTGAACTTTTCCTGCAGTTCAGGCTGTGTTTACAAAAAAAGAAGTTCATTGGTTTAGTGAGCAATCTTAGCTTTCTTATACTCGAATGAAAGTTTAATTCTTATGTATAATAGTTTTTATGACCGTTCTAAAGTTTAAATAAGTTTTTATTTTTAATTAAAAAACTCCGGAGGATTACCGAGGGGTCTTAAAATTAAAGAAGAGCTTCTTCTAAATATCGTTCTTAATTTATATAATTGGCCTGTATTTATAACTGAGGCCTAATAAATTGATACTTTTATCCTTGAATATACTTTTTTTGACGCTGACGTAAATTAAAGTCTAAGTTAGTAGATGATTAAACCTTGAACAGTCTTAATTTAACACCTAGCATTACTTTTTAGTAAAGTTCACTACTGGGGTGGGTGACACTTTGCATGTGCGTCACTTTTGCACGGCGAATCTTTTACACGAGCGTCACTTTAGCACGAGGGGACACTTTTGCACGGCGTCACTTTTGCACGCAGGGTCACTTTTGCACGAAGACACTTTTGTACGAGTTAAAATATATTTTTTTTTTTATTTACTTTAAATAATTTTTTTTTTACTTTCACCACTACCCCTAAACCTTACCCTCGGTCGTAAAATTTTATTTTCTTTTTAAATATAATTTTATATTTTTTTTTGATAGTTTTTATTAGGTATATATATTTTTTTATACCACTGATATCCCTAATCCTTACCTTTAGTCAGTATTTTTTTTGTTTTTTTATTAGTTAATTTTTTTTGGTCTAATTTTTATTTTATTTTGTAATTTTTTCTATTGTATTTTTATTATCACTGCTACCACTAACTATTACCCTCAGCGAGTAACTTTTTTTTTTCTTATTAATCTTTTAATATTTTTTTTCTTTTTCTTTTTAATAATTTAATAATTTTCTCTTTATTTTATTATTTTTTACTTTCGTGCAAAAATTACCCCCCGTTTAAAAGTGACGCCGTGCAAAAGTGTCCCCTCGTGCTAAAGTTACGCTTGTGCAAAAGAGTCGCCGTGCAAAATTGTCCACTCGTGCAAAAATGACCCTGCGTGCAAAAGTGACGCCGTGCAAAAGTGTCCCATCGTACAAAAGTGACCTTTTGTGCAAAAGTGACCCGTTCCCCACTACGGTATCTCTTTGGTACGTAATTATGTACTGAAGTCTATACAGTGCTGCTGCTTTAATTTGGAATGCGTTCAAAGTAGACTACTATTTAACAATGGCATAGATGTATAAGTGTTTACAAGCATCGATTTTAATCAAAGGTTGTGACTAGTTTTACCTAAATTAAGTTTATATGGAATGATTTTCTGTTTTCCAGTCTTTATTCTTATTAAATATTTTGGCTAATAAAAGCTTTTATCCTAACAATTCTAAAAACGTTTTGTTTTACTATTAATTTAGCATAAAATCTTGTCCGTTACAACAAGGTTATATATGGGGAATTGATGTGTACTGAACAGGGTTTTATATTTTAACTTTACATAAAAATTACCTAATTATATGATGCAATCTACATGACTTCCGAATAGGTTTTAAAACAGAGATGATTTTTTGGCTATTGAAATCACAACTGTCTTTCAGTTTGAAGTTAGTATTACAATAAGCAGCCTTAACTTCTAAAGTTCAAACTGCATTGTGTGCAGAAATTTCTGTGCTTAACTTAAACAAGTTTAGACTTCTAGTTGATGGCTGTTTAGTTAGAAATTCAAAACTATTTTTCAAGCTTATTATGTCATCGTTAATCAATATATTTTCCTCCTTGTAAGGTTAGTGTATATGTAAATAGGTTCTATGTATAACTATTTTAGACTAAAAGACTTTCAAAATGTGTATCTATAAGGAGAGCAAAAATTAATTTTAAACCTACGAATAAGTTTTATTTTGTAGCTTATAATTATAATAGTAAACAAAATTACTTTATATAATTTAGTAAAAACTAACTAGTTTTTGGTACAATTAAAAGTTAATATTGAAAAAAAGTATTACCACCTATCAATTTATCAACAATAAATATTTTTTTATAGAAGAAAAGTAATGAAACATGTTATAAAAGAAATATTGAACTTTAAATATTTTGAAATTACAAACAATCGATATTACCTTGAATATTTAAATATAATGTTTTTACAACTTAGATTAGAATTTGTAATTAATATTTTATATATGATCTACACACGTTGCATATAGTGTTTAGTTTCTTTCAGATTGTTATTTATTAAACAAGTTTGCAATATTTAATTCATTATTAAAAAGAACATATGTCATCTAAAAGTCGAACTTTTGCACGAAAACTTAATTTAATTACTAAATTTTTAAAGTTTAATCCAGTTGCTTTTTACTTCCTTCTTTAGTTTGAGTATATGCACGCATGTCAATAAGTTTTAAAATATTTATTAATAATTTACAAGTTTAATATAAAATAAAGTTGTTTAAAATATCAAAGTTATTTGGTTCAAAAAAATTGTTTCCGAAACTTTCTAGCAAACGAACATGCTTGTTTGTTTTACAAAGTTGCTAACTCTAATAAAAGTTTTATATTTTAATTAAAATGTACAAACAAAAACTTCAGATTAACCAATAAATAACAAAATAACAATATTTTTATACTTATATTATCCTTTTAGTGTTAAATACAGAATAAAAGCAACATTTTAAATTAAAATTATGAAATCAATAACTAAGTTAAAAAACTAAACATATGCAAAAACATCAATAAAGGTACGAAGTTGTCAGCTAAGTCACTATATATTAAAGAATACCACTCTAGATATTTTAATATCTATACCAATACTTTACTGTTTATAAATAAGCATTCGAAAAAAACTTTTTTATTGAAAAATAATATAGTGTCAATCTTCTCCAAACTCTTTCAGTAATTTTAATTATAATAAAGTAGTGTGAATAAAGTTGTAAAAACTTTGTTAAATTACTATTAACTTTTTTATTTTAAACAAAACTAATTTGTAATGCAATGTACGTAAACTATTTTTCAAGATGATTAATTTTAAGATAAAAACAGCTATATTAATTTTATTTTACTATAAAACATGAGACTTATTATAGACAGTTATACTTTGTAATTATTAATTTTAGCTTAAATACGGTTGAACTGAATTTAAACTAAAACTTTTTTTATTAATTGATGAAAATATTTTTAATGATTTCAATTGTTTTTTATTTATTAAACTTAGTCAGCGTGTTAAAAATCTAGTAAATTACTGCATTATAATTTTATTGTACATTAATGTTTTTTAGTTGGTAAAAAAAAGATAAAAAATTTCTCTATGGTTTTTAATTATAATGTAACCTTGAGTATCTTTAACAGCTTTGTAAATAAAACTACTTTTAAATAAATCAAAACCAATCATTTTTTTTATTTTAAGCTTTTTAGTTTTTATTACTACAGAATTCAAATCTACTAACAAACTTTTAAATGTTTCGTTTATTTATACTTCTACTAAAAAAATTAATATTTATTAAAATATTTTATAGTTTAAAGGCCAAAAAAACGTTTTTTATTTAGAGGGTTTTTTTAATTAAGTATAAAATTTAAACTTTTTTTTTTATTTTAAAACTTTATGAAATAATTTTTTAGTAATTAACTATTAGTTGTAGCTCATAATTTAAAAATCTGAATTACTAAACTAAATCAAAACTTTTACTTTATGATTTTTAGTATATAACTTTTAAAAATTAAACATAAGCAAAAAAAAACAGTTGACGTTTTGATTTTTTACAACATAGTTTTAATGTAAAATCTAGTAAGCTAGAATTTAAATACTACTATTTTTGTTTTAAAATGATAATTTATTCTTAACCTTTTTTCGAAATAAACAACTCAGTAAAACTAACTTTTTTTATTTCAAACATTTAAGAATTCAACATAATAAATATATTGGAGTATAGAGTAAATCGACAAAAAAATATTTTTTTTATGTAAAACTTAAAAACAATTAACTTCATAACAAAAACTAAAAATTACTAGATAAAAAACGTTGTCTATTGTTAATTTATTTTAAAAACTATACCAAAAACCTTTTTTTTTCACTACAACAGAAATAAATAATTATTTGTGTTTTTTTCAATAATGATGTTTTAGATGTAAAAAAGTTTCAATTTAAAAAATCAATGTAATTTTTATGTTTTTTCTTAAATTTGAATTATATCTTAGTTACATTACAGACAAAACGTATTTACAGATAAAAACGTTTGATAAATTTAAATTTTTCAAAACTAAAGGTTAAAAAATTAACAGTGCATAAACACAAATTATGATAAAAAGCAATAATATATTCTTGGACATTAAACTCTATCATTTCGATAACCGAAAGGTTTTTTCGTACACCAGGTTTTTCGTCCTTAGACTTATAAATTTTAGCGTTTTTTTTTGTCGTTTAATGAACAATGTATGAATTTTTTAATATTGCATAAATTTATATTTAAAATATATAAAAATGTTAACTTGTATCAAAAATAAAAATAAGAATTAAATTATCTCGGCCCTAATTTTAGAGCTTTTTGTTTGTTAATTTTTTAAGTTTTTAATAATGTTTTTTTTAATCATTTAAATAAATAAATGTTTCTAATTATATAAGTTATGTAATAGAATAACCAAACCAATTGTATTAGTAAAGTTGTTTGAATTATTAGATTTTTAAATAAAAAGGGCAAATAAAAGGCATAAATTTAACTATAACTTAATTTTCTAATTTTATCTTACTTTTAAAACTAAAAGTAAGAAAATTCATACTGAAATTCCAATATGCCTAGCTTCATACATTTTTTGTTTTGTCATCAAAATACCAGATTCAAACTTTTGAATCGAGTTTTTATCAGTAATACCCATCACTTGTAGCTCTCTGTATATCAAATAAAAAATCATTATATAAAATTTTATTAATAACAAAAATTTATCTAAAGTAGATAAAAAAACTATTTGAAGAGAGTAAATAACAAAGAAGATGTAAAGTTTTGTATATATAAATTTTATAAAAAACGCATGCTGTATACATTACATTTTTAGATATTTTTTAAAAATAAAATGTTTATTACAAATTCAGACGATTACTAAGTTTCCTTGCTGATTAGATTATCAAACTGCAATTCTGTGAAAAAAAATATGACTAACTATGCAAAAATTTATAAAAATATAGTTAAACTTGTGGAAAAAGTTTATAGAAAAATATGTTATACAACTTTTTTATACTATATAATGGTTAACTAAGTTATTGTACAAAAATAAAATCAAAGATAGATAAAGCTGAGTTGAAATTTTCGAAAATCAAATGAAGCAAAACTTATTGTATGTTGTATACAAAATAAGTTGTTATAAGCTTAAAGTTAGAATAAATTTACTATTGAAGCCACATTAAAGACTATAATAAAAGCCACTATTATAACCAGTAATTACAAACTATTTTATTAGGGATAAAATGTTAATGTTGATCTTATAAAAAAATATTATAAATCTTTAATAAGATTTTCCATATTTCCCAAATTCAACATATTTTAAAATATTATACCATAGTTGCCAAATATAGTTAAAATTAAAGCAAAACTATGTAAAAAATTCGTGTTTCTCTTAAAAGTTATTACTAGAAAATTTAGTTTATGACAAAACAACTACAAATAATAACTACAAATAATTAAATGAATTAAAAAATTATATAAGTAAAGAATTTTGTACTTAAACAGCAAGAAATAAAAAAAAGTAGAAAAAAAACAAGCTTGTTGTTCTATTAAATATAAAGTTTATAAATTGGTATAAAAAAATCTGGTATTTTACCATTTATTATTTTAGTTTTTGCCATATAGTAAACATCTACACTTTAAGTTTTTTTCCCTGATATGATAGTTTAAGTTAACTAAATATATTAGGAGCTTTCGATATACGTTATATATGAATCCGAGTCTTATTGAAGCATTAAGGCGTTTTCTCTAATATTTGCTGAATATTCAAAAATATAAGTACTTTAGTTATGATAGGATTATTTTTAGTTATTAAAAGTTTGTTTTTTTGATTAACTTTTAATATATTTGGGTAAGGTAGGTTAGGGATAAAGGTATAAAAAAACAAAAAAAATAAAAAAGTTTGAAAAAATGCTGAAGTCAGCAAATACTAGGTAAAACACCTTAACATTAACGTGTGACCACGCAACGCTTATTTAGAGAATGAAATATATTTATAAGTACTTAACCTAAAATATTGTTTATAAAAAATAATGTGGATATTAAATATTGAATTCGTTAATGTCATTAAAGAATTTTCTTTTATTTAATAGGGCAATATGAAGCCTTTCCAGGTTGCATAACATGCTAAAAAAACACATACTAATAATATTTATAATCTAGACAACTTTTATAATTTAACATATTACAAATAAATTTACTGCTCTAAATAAGCTTTGTATTGTATCCTTCCTCAGTCTTATAATGTTTTATCGCTATATTCATTTTTTTAAGATTACTTGATAAGTTTCTCTTTTTTTTTTGTGATTTTTATAGTGATAAATTATACTGCATTTTAATGCTTAAAGTTTTCTCTACATTCTTTTTAACCAAAGCAATATAATTATGCTTAACAAGCAACCTAGTCCATAAATTTTGAAATAAGCCTTTTTCTTTCAAATCCATTTTTTATTGCATAATAATACAATTCTAAGTTTAACCTTAATCACTTAATTTGTATACAACTAACTTACCACAAATTTTACTTTATTTATATAATTTTCAAAGTTTTCAGCTAAACTTTATTTATACTTGTTTTTAGTTTTGTACAATAACCTAGTTAACTATAAAAAAGTATAAAAAAATATACAACAGTTTTTCTATAAACATATTTATACTAAAATATATTTTTATAAGTTTTCGCAAAATTTTTCATTAAAAATATTATTTTGTTATAGGATCGCAGTTTGATAATCCGTTTAGCGGTGAAACTTAGTAGCTGTCTGAAGTTGTAATAAGTACTTTTTTATTTAAGAATATTCAGCTTGAATTGATTCCTTTGTTCAGTTTCTATTAATTATATAATCAATGTTTATAAAATACCACTTAGTTACTTAAAAAAACGAATTAGCTTTCAATAGCAGTAATCATACTCAATAGAAGCATTCAAAAGTTAAAAAGTAAATATTACACCACCTCATCTATTATTAACAAAACTTTTTGTGTTTTGATGCATATGACAAGTTATACAAACAACAAAAGATGTACCTAAGTAGAATAAAAAAAAGGCAGCTGTAACTGTTTGTTTCCACAAATGATGTGCATAAAAATTCATAAAAGTTTAATTTTTACCAAAGCAATTTGCATAACTTAAAAAGATATTTCAAAGCATTATTGTAAAAACAAAAAAGTGAGAAAATTTTATTTTTAAACGTTATGAGCCTTTTACCACTTAATTACCTTTAATGTTTTACTCAGACATTATAACATTAAGAATCATTAAGTGTAACTCGTTATTCTTTTTTTCTAATTACTCCATTGAAATGCGTTTTAGTATAAATTTTAAAATTTATAAAACATTTTATTGTAAAATTTTACATTTAAAGTTATATTATAATTTTATTGAAATTTTAAGTTTTATATAAATCATTATGAGCGTCTCTTACTGAACTAAATATTTTGTTTTCATCTTAGTTGACTAAAAATCCACTAACTTTTATCAAAGTTATAGACCTTTTTCAATTATTTTTATGTTATATTTTACTTTTAATAGGTTACTAATATAATAATTATACTTAAAGAAATAATTTATTGAAGAAATATTACCTTTTTTCAGTTTGTTATGGTTTTAATTTTATCAACTAGTGTTTAAAACAAACTTAGTACGTACAATCTAACCTATGCCAATTATATACGATTGTTCTGAATTATTTTATAAAAGAATTCTGAAAGGCTAAATACAAACAAACACTTTTAATAACACAAATATTATAAAGAAGTTTGCAAAGCTGAATTACGGTATAATTAAATAGTTATACAAAAACTTTTCTCAATGAAGGTTTATTTTTTAGAAATTTAGTCTATAACGTTTATAACTTATAAGTTTTCAAAGTACCGTTTATTTTTTTATCAATTTTCAAGTACTATAGTAAAAATTTTTTCAGAAACTCATTTATTACTTAACTTATCTTAATTTTCTTAATAAAATCGGTCTGTTTAAATTTTTGTGTTTATCTAAAGCAAAACTGTTTGGTGACTTTAAAGCTTCACTAAATAACAATGTAAATAACTACCATTTATTGAACTAAAATCAATTGTCATTTGTTTACTTTTCAAGTATTTTGTTTTAGTTTTCAATAAATTAACTGTTTATAAATTGTATCGATTTAATATTCAAATCTAAATAGAGTTAACATTCTAAATTAAGGTAATAATATTAAAATTAGTTGTTGCATAATTTTTTATATATAATTCTTTTAACTAAAATAGTTTTTTATTATCATCAATTTTATGAAGAATAATCTCGGAAGTATTATATATGCAGAAATATTAAGAAAATTTAATACAAATTAATTTCATCAGTTTTATTTATTTTTATAATACTAGCTAGTTTAAATTTATAACTTTTCAATTTCTAGAAAAATAATTGAAACTTAATTAAGAAATTAGTAAAACATTATACTTTTACCATGTTAACTGTATAGTTAAGTGCATTTTATTTTAATTTTTTTAGTTTTTTCATAGCTTTAATATTTTCTTAGTTTAAATTGTAATTTTATTGATCCTTGACCTAAATACTTTAACAAGAGTGTAGAAAAAACGTTGTTAACAAAAAAATAGTTTAAAACCTATATTAAAGATAAAGAAAACTCTTAATTATATTTAGCTTTGAAAAACTACATATCATGAAATTTTAGAAATATTTACAGTTAAATGTCTTGTTAATATTAATAAGTTTTTTTTGAAATTAGTTGTAAAGTTTTTAATTAGCTCCAAACTATTTAACCGAAATATTGTTTATCCTAAATGCAAGCACGAACAACAAACACTATGTTATGATGTAATTATTTTTTTACTACATGTTTATGTGAATACTATATGAATGAAAAAATAAAAATAAATAAACATGTAAATAAGAAATATGTATACTCGACTACTAACTAGGTTTTAAATCAAACTACCTGGATGAAATTCGAATAATCTGTTCTACAGTTAAACATCCAAAACTTAAAATAATCGGCTTGTGTTGTAGCATATGTACATTTTGAAGTAACAAGTCTAGAGATTGCAAATCAGCTAGTTCAGGAACACAGAATTCTTTTTCATAGAATGCCCTATATATTTAATTTATTTTGATAACAAATTTAAACTTGAATAGATTTGTTTCTAAAGTTTTACTACATAACCAGTTTATAACTAGTTGGTTTAAACACTAAGTTCAACATTTTTAATTTTAATTAGCATTTTAACCTGCAATTAATGACATCTAAAAGTAAGTTTGGTTGTTCAATAAAGCTATAAAGAGCGTTAGAGAGTTGATAGAAATTTGGTCTTTCGGTTCGTTTTTGATTCCAACAACTCAACATAAGCTTGTGCAGTACTTTAGGACAGGACTTTGGAGGAGGTAGGCGATAACCGCTTTCAAGTAGTTTTATTACCTGAAAGATATAGTATTAACGCACAAGTAATTTTAAAGTTAGTTTATTTTTAGTATTTTTTATAATTTACAGTTTTGTTTGGAACATCCCAGTAAGGTCGCTCTCCCAATGTTAGTATTTCCCACATCACAACACCGAAACTCCATACGTCACTTGAAGACGTAAATATTCTGTTTTGGATTGCTTCAAGTGCCGTCCATCGTATAGCTATCATTCCACCCTAAAATAAAACAGTGTTAAAGTAACTTATTTGCTGTTTAGTTGTGAACTCATTTAAAAAACTACTTTTGTTGTGTAAACAGCATTTTGATCATTTGAAGCGTCTTCTAAAACTCTGCTAAGTCCAAAATCAGAAATTTTGCTCGTGTATTTGTGATCGATAAGAATATTCCTTGCTGCAAGATCTCTGTGAACGTATCCCATTTTTGAAAGGTATTTCATTCCGTTAGAAATCTCAAACATCATTTTTGTGATTATTTTAGGTGTAAAAAAGTCTTTTTTGTCCTAAAAAATGAAAACAATGGTATTTAGATTTTTAAAATGATCAAAAGTTAATCTTAAACAAAAGCAAGAAATAAAACTTTTTTTATGGTTATAATCGTAAGGTTATATCAGTTCGTTTGGGTTACTGATATTACCTTATTATGTAAAAAAGAATCTAAAGCGCCGTTGCTCATATACTCCATTACAATCAAATGAGGCTCTGATTTAGTTACCACTCCTTTTAAGCTAACAACATTTGGATGATTAAATTGTCCCATTATTGAGGCTTCCTCCAAAAAACTATCCTTTTGTCGTCCATGATAACCGAGTCTTAGTCGTTTAACGGCTACAGTCTTGATATCATTTAACATAACAGCTTTGCAAACTTCTCCAAATTCACCTTAAGTTTATTTATTGAGTTAAAGTCACTAAACTAAAAAAAGAAAAACTAAAAAAAAAACCTTTTCCAATAACTTGTTCAATTTTTATGCTTGTTCTACAAATTTCATTAGTAAAGACTTGTAAAGCTGTACTGGGGTTCTCATAAATACTAGGATCAATGTAGTTCTTCAAACTGAATCCTGAAATGTTAACAGTTTTTTTTTTTTGAACAAAATTTTTAACAATTAAACTATAAAAATCAAATCAATATTAAACTGGCCAGTTTAAATTATATATAAAACAAAGATAATATTATAAGACATTAAATATACCTTGTAGTTCTGCTTGTTGAAGCATCAGGTTTTCCTCATTTGTGTTTTCGTTATTTAAACTGGATGGTTTTGCTTTATTTTTATATCTTTTTGTTCTTTGTCTTACCAAAATAAAAAGAATAGTTGAGCTTATTATCGCAAGTGTACAAACAATTGCTACTGCCATTATAGTAGTTTTATCTTTTTTTGGTGTAATCGATGTTAGAAAAGGATTTTCCGTGTTGTTATAGAATTCAGAAAAAAAGATTTCTCTTGTAGTTTGCCCTGGTCCTAGTTCATTATAAGGTTGAATCTAAAAGTGTATAAAAAAATAGAGCAATCTACATATATAAATTACACTACTATAAACATGTTGTGAATATCAAAAGAAGTTTTTTTTATGTTATGATTTTCTATTCATCATAAACTTCTAAACAAAAAGAATTTTTTGCTTTTGTGTTTGTCATAATAAAAATGTTGAAGCTATAAGAAAACTTAACCAAGAATATTTTTATAAAAATGCTGTTTAAACTACAAAACGTTTAACTGTTATTTTTGAAATATAATTCAAATTCTAATAATACTTTAGTATTGTGAATTATTTCTTTTAATGATTTTTTTTTTTGATTTTTTTTATTATTATTTCACCATTAAGACCGACATTAGCATTTTTTGCTTTATTGAAGTTTAAATTGTTTTTTGAAATGTGGCCGTTTAAATTGTTTTATAGGATTTTAAATTGTAAACGTTTGAATTGTCGTAATTTGAAAAGTCATGTAACACAAATATCAAACGTTAAACATAACAGCATAAGTTTACAACGCTTTACAAAACAATATTTTAGTTACTTCAAAAGTTTTAGAAAAATATATGTTAAATACGTAATAAAATTTTGCATCCAACGCTTACTCTAATTTTGTAAAATTTTTGAAGGTTCACTTCTTTTGTACCATTAAGTTGTAAAAATTTCCAATTACTCGCTTTATTTTTTTTAAACTTAATTTCATAATGCGGAGTTTTAGAAAACTTATTATCATTATTTTTGTCTTTCCATGTAACTTTTATGTTCCCCAAAGTTTTCTTTTCAAGTTTTATATCATAAACAGGTGCTAAATCTAAAATGATTATTCCATTAATGTAGACTGCTTACTTGATTTGTTAACACATACTTTTTAGATTTCAGTAAATACGTATTAAAACTTAGAAATAGTTAGCTTTATAATTTTTTATTTAGATATAAGTATTAAGAGTAATAAAATAGAACATAGTTTTGTTAAAAATTGAAGAAAGTTAAAAGTTAAAACATTTTTATATAATATAAGCTTTTTAAAATAACAAAAGCTTAGTTGTTTTAAAGTTTAGGTTTTAGCTGGTATTTAATACCTGTTGTATGAGTTGTTTCAACACATTTATTTCCTGTAGAGCTAATTTCACTTACTTCATTATAAGAACAAATCTGTTTGTATTTATTTTATTAATTAAAACTAAATTTTTAAATTATGAGTAAATATTTTTAAGTAATAAACCTTAACTTTGTGATGACTGTTTGGTGTTAATTCAAAGGAGTAGTTAAAACTTATCGACGGTGAATTATCTTTGATTGTAGGATGTTCTATCTTTATTTTAAATTCTTGAATGCAGTCATCAAAAGTAGGCCCACAAAAACTTTTTGTTAGGCTAAAACACAAAAATTGGAAAGCATTAAGTTATTAAAATACAATATGTTTACTTAAATTATAAGTACTTAAATACACTATTTATTTACCTTAAGTTTAAAACAGTTATATTTGAATAAGAAAAAAACTGTTTATAGATTTTAAATATAATTACCATCGTACATTTGCATTTTTACACTTTTTTTTACAATCGTTTTGAATATTTCAACAACTAATATTTTTAAATACCTAAAGCTTAAATCTTTACGTCCACCATCGTACATTGGTCGCTTCCAAAAAAATGTTGCAAAAAAGTTTGTGTTTACAATTAGAGAAACTGCAAGTGGCTTGCTAGGAGGTTCTATATTGTTAATTCATTTTATCAACTTTGATTTTAATTTTCAAGTTTAAATAGGTATTTGTTTTAGTTTTATTGTAGGAAAATAAATGTTAATTTTTTATCTAAATTACACAGTATTAAATTTTGTTTTTTCATAAAAAATACTTTTTATAGTCAAAGTTTGTCTAAAAAAACTTTTAACTTTCATTTTAGCATAAGTTATTTTTATATCTTTTTAATAAGCTTTAATTATAGCAGCGTTTTATAATTTGTTAGAGTTTATTTAAATTATAAGAACTATTTTTAATTAATAATATTATTACTAAGTATTTGATTACTTCTAAATTGTGACATTTTTGGCTTGATTAGGATAGTAGGTTGTTATTGCTTAGTAAAATGGAAAATTGATCGTTTATAAAACATAAGTTAAGTATGATGTTCTATTTCATTTAATGATTTTACAATTCTGAGTAAAGTACCATTAGCTCAAATAAATGCTAAAGTTGTGATTTATACACGATGAAATATTTTTATTTGTCTACGTGTCGACTTGTGGGTTTTAATTTTAAAATTTTTATATGTTACAGTTATCCACTCCGTAATTAGGCTCTTTTGCCACCGATCAACGTTTTGTTCATTTGGATAAGCAATAGAAAATTACTGGTATGATCAAGCCAATAATTCAAAAATGTTGAAGCATTATAATACTTTAGAAAGTTTTTTTTAACTTGAATAAATGCGCTTAAATATTTGATCCTAGGACCTGGTGCACAAAAAAAACTTTCGTTTATCGAGTCGCACACCACTTTCAATATTTTGATTTTAACAAACATTTATAAACTAAAAAGAGTATACATTTAGTATAAGTTTTGAAAAATATATATAGCGAAAAGATAACATAGTATTAGCAATCAAAACAAGGTTTAAATTTTACACTAAATCAGTATTTCTCAAAGTGTTTACCTCGGTGTCTAGTAGTGTGCATAAGGATAATTAATTTGCAAATAAACTTTAATAAAGTTTGATATAAATCTTTAGCTGGTATATATTCAACATTAGCCTTTTAAAAATGATTTTACTTACTTACAAATTTATCAAAAAGTGTAATTATAAAACTATGCTCTTGATAAATTATAAAAAATGTTCTTTTTTTTACATGTACCTGGTAACTACCCTGCATTCTATAAGAAAACTATTTTGAAGATTTTAAAAATCACTTGACTTTAAGAAGCCGTGAATAAAAAAAAAATTTAAATATTAAAAACAAAAATAATAATAATTTAAAAAAAAATTAAATAGTTTGAACTTTGATAAAGTATGTGCATTATTATTATATGAAATAGATTTAGCTTTTTAAGCAAGTTGTTTTAAACAACCCTATTTTATTTTCATATTTCATTAAACTTTTAAACTAATTAGATAAGCTGGCAGCATTTTAGCTTTTTGAACGTTTTTAAAACGTTTAACTATTTAAATGAAAAACTAACGTGTGCATTTATAAGAAACGGGATCTGTTTGAGCACGATAAAAATTAACATTACATTCACATTCAGTTTGACCCAATTGATCAGTATAACTGTTAGCTGGACATTTTTTACAAGCTTCTTCTACAACACTTGACTTATAAGTATTTAGTTCACACTCTGTTGTTAGCAAAAATATTAAAGGTATAAAAAATTAACTAAATAATATATACTAGTTTAACCACCCTTCTAAGTTAAAGAAACTGATTAATTTTTTACATTTACTCAGTCTTTATTTATCATTTTGTATTAAAAGATTAGTTTTTTTAATTAGAATACTTATAAACTTTAGTAATTAAGTTAAGAAAAAATTAAATCAAGAAGTTTAATTTTGTAGAACTTGCTACTCAAAAATATATTTAGATCATTATGACATTTACATTTTCAAAACTTTCTTAACTAAATAGTTACAGTTCAGTTTTTATTGTAAGCCGTACGTGTTTGAACTTATAGAAAACTTTGAAAATATAAAAATTTAAAACCCAGACACTGGTTATTTTTAAAATAAAATTTAGTACTCGGATCAAAACTAAACATAAACTGTACTTAATTATATGAAGTTTTCTGTACTCACCCAGTGCTAAAAACAAAAACTACTTAAAGTATATAAAAAACATTATTAAAAGTAGTTATATTACTACAAATTAAATACTTAACTCACTTCCAGGTTTCGGTGGCAAAAAAATACGACCTTGTTAAGTATAAAAAATAAGAATCTGCATTTAACAATTTAATTTGCACTAATATCATTATGTAAATAAGCTCTTTACACTACAGTAAATTAAGCAATATTTTTTAGTTCAGAGAAATAACTATAAAGAATAAGACAGAAGAGTTGTATAGCTTGTTTGTTTTGATAGAACTTTAAATGATTTAAATTATTGAAAATTACAAAAAATCCTTACATTTTTCTATCGATTTAAAGTTTAAGTGGTTTTTACAAACCATGAATTTCTACACAAGCTCTATAGTGAATGTCACAAATGGACTAGTCTTAATTAAATTACAGCAGCTTAAGAGATTCAGCAAAAGTTTGTACAACGGATAAAACGTTTCTATTGATTTTTTTTCTTTAAAGATTGTCAGGAATTATGTGTACCTCTCTATACACATAGAACATTTTTAATTTTTTTTTTTTGAAAACGGAAGCGATTACTTTAACTTTTTATATTTGTAAGAAAAACCATAATAAATAAGTACGATTAATTTTATAGCCGGTTTTAAAACAACTAACTTTGTTAACTAAAGCACATATGTATAAAAATTCTCCAAGGTTAAAATGTGGAATCTTTATATTATACTTTTAATATCTTTAAAGAACTTGTTTTATTTCTAAAGTTTGTTTTTGAGTTTGACTATATGAGGGAATGTGAGTTAATGTGTTTCAAGTAATTTTTGCGTAACTCTATTTATTAATCTTTACTTAAAAAGATATACAAAACAATTTTTGGTCTATAGCAGGGTTTCTTAAAGTTAACAACAAAGGCCCTTTTGGGACGATTTTGGCTATCAGGGTGTGTTAAATAGTAAGGCGGCGAAAAAGTAAAATGGTAATTAACTAGTAAAGGTGAGATCTCCAATAAATGGGGCGATGTTTTTAAATTTTCTTAAAGGGAAAATGTGTAATGAAAGTTTTAATCTGCGCAAAACCTTAACTTTTGTTCTAGTTACATCAAACCTGTAATTTTAACAACTATAAAAAAGCGTAAAAGGTAACCGAAAATAAGTACAACACAAGGAACAATAAAGCTTTATACACCATACATATATTGTGATCTTTGAATTTCGTTGCCAATGTGCAAGGCTTTAAAACTATTCCAAAACTACGAGCTTAAAATAAACTGACCTAATTTTAATAAATTCGGCTTTAAGACTTTTACAAATTAGTTAATATTGTAGGTTAGTCTTTCTTTTAATTTTACTTGATAAACTAACTTTTAAATTCGTTAACATTGAAAAAAAGCTTATGATTAGTCTATTATCAAACTACTTATTAGTTTCTATAGATTATTTTAAATATATAACGTAATTTTATGAACATTCAAACTAATGTTAAAAAGTAATTAATTAAATAGTTTATATCTAACAAACTTTAAATAATAACTTAAGAAGAGGGTAGAAAGTTTTTTTAATAAACTGAACCATTTAAAATATTCCACGCAACTATGTGCTTTTCTTAAAAATAAAAGGTATAAATAGCTATTTTTATCTTTTTTGTTCTACGTTTAAAATTTGAATTTAAATATTGTTTCAAATTTTTTTTTTAATAGAACTAGTTTTCATTCAAACTGTTTGAATTTACCTAGTGAACTTGTAAGATCTGAGATAACAACTTCTTTAAAGTTCTACAAAAACAAAAATAGTTATTGCAAAACAAACTTACTTGACACATTAACTTTAAATAAAGCAAAGAAAGCTAATTTTAAAGTAGTAGTAGCTAGATACAAGCTCTACACAAACTGAGCTAAAAGAGTAGACTATATTTTTGAGAACGAGAAATTTTTTTTTTACATTTCTTTATTAACTCAAATTATGAATGGATAAGTTAGTTTATATATATGTATAAATATATATATATGTGATTTAGAACTCGCTAAAAAACCTATTGATTTTTCATATAACAGGTGAAGTTAATGAAGTTTTATTTCAGCAGCTTGCATGGACGTTTTTTCTCTTTTCTAAACAAAAAATCAATTGAATTCGCGCACATAGCCTGACAAAATTACCTACAGCTATATTCCTTTATGTTTAAATTTTAGGGAAGCTCACTGCCTTATATCTATTTTATTGGATTCCGTAACTAATAATGTGTATAGGAAAAACATTAGCCAAAAGTTCTAGTCTTTTTAATAATTTGATTTAAAAACAATTTGCGAAGTTACCTTTTTAATTTAGACAGTTAATAGAAAGTTTAAAATTTAGACTAAGGTAATACTGTTTTAACGCAAACTTATTCAAAGCTTCGTTTAACAAAATACTAAAAATATAAGCACATGTTTTATGTTTACGTATAAAGATAAACTGTGTCTATTTAATTTTCTAATTAAAATAGTTAAGAACATTAAAAAATAGGAACATGATAACTAAAATTCTTACAAAAATTTTAAAGGGGCAATATATCATATTTCTTTTTCAAATTCAAATGAACAAGAAGGTCTAGTTTGTAAAACTATAATTGTTATAAAAGCTTAAATAAAAAACTTGTTTCAAGAGAAAATTCATAATCTTCAAAAATAGTTAAATTTTAGTAACCTTTAAAATTTATTTTAGCTATATCTCAGAAAGTTTTATGGATTTAATTGTATTAAGAAATTACCAGAAGGTCTAACTAATAAGGTTATAATAAACATGCTAAAATATATCCCAGTGTTAATTAAATATTTATTTTAAGTCAAAAAATAATATATTATTAACAGTTCAATATATTTTAAACCTAAACTTTATAATATAACTTTTTATAAAAAACAATTAAAAAATTACATACATATAAAGTTATTTTTATAAAACTAATGACTCAAAAGACTTTTTGATCATTTGATGAAATTTTGAATGAAAAAGTTATAAAATATTTTCCCAAAACTCTGTTTTAAAAATGTTATGCTTTCAACAAGTTTTTTAAAGGCATTTAGCAACACTCCTTTTTTATAGATACATTTTATTAGTTTGAATAAAAAAAAACTTATTAAAATTTTAAGATAGTATAATAAAATGTATAATAAAAAAATAATTGTTTTTAATAATAACTTAATAGTCAATTTCAACTTGTGCTTTTATCAAAACAAACCAAAGTAACTGTAAACTTTGACATAAGTTAACTTAATACAATGTTTTTCTGCTTATAAAACTAGCAGCACTACTTAAAAGTTTATTTTAGTGTAATATTTACTTATTTAATAAGAATAACATCTAAAATTAATAATAAAAAAGTTTTCTTTTGCTTTCATAATAAGACTCTAAGAAGTTGTTTATAATATCAAGCCGCATTTTTTATAATTAATAATTATAATTATGCAATAAAGTTACATTGACTAATAAATTATAAAACTTATTTTTGTCTTAAATTAAATCAATTATTTATAAACTTTATTACCTTTATTATTTTCAAACTGTTTTTAAAAAAATAATGTTAACTACCTATAAACTTCTAACCTGTTTAAATTAAGTTTTAGTTTTTTTAATTCAGACATAACTTTTAATTTTCATGATTTTTTTGAGTTCATCATAAAATGAATAAAATATTAGCAATTTAAAATGTTTTTTTTAATTAATAGATAAATGATTTATATCTTACCCGGTTTTTTTTTTCTTTTGACAAACTTAACACCTTCAAAAATAACACTCACAGTTAGTTTAATCTTAAGAGTTTGTTTAATTGTTTTATAAAATATTAAAATTTAGTAAAATATATATAAATTAAAATAAAGTTGTAATTTAGATTTTATTTTTATCATTTTAAATTTTAATTATTATTAATATTTATCTTTTAGTATACTTATATTTATTTAGGCTTGTAGTTCGTTTAGGTTCAACCGGTGCTGAATTTTTTACATTTATAAGTTTTCTTGATTAGAATAACTCAAAACTTTTATTTTTTCTTTAAATATTTAGATTCTTTAAGCTTAAAAATTTTAGCCTTGTAGGAAAAGTTTTGAATTTAGTTGTACACATGGTAATTGGCTAGTAAATTAAGTCAGCACAAGTTTGTTTACTAAAAATCTAGCTGTATATTATATTTAGTCAAATTACATACAGTTAAAATATTGATACTTTTAAATGCCAGTTGTATATAAAGAATATTTAGAATTCATATTTTTTTTACAACTTTATTTTTAAGACCAATGATTTTGAAACTTAAAACACACTATCATAACTTATTAGACAAAAATAGTACTTTAGTTACTTTATTTAGGTGTAAATTGTTTTTACTTATACATATTGTTATATAAAGCTTTTACGAGTGACATATAAAATAGAAAAACTATTATTGTAAATATATTCGTTGCTTCGCATTTAATAATATTCTTAATGACACTTTCTCTAGCTTATATTATTTAAAAAATATTAAAAGCATATTTGAGCTTCATTATCTTTTATAATTTTTGTTTAATAAAACATCTTTGAGGAGTTTGAAAGTATTATACTCACAAAACACTTAACCTTAAGCTGAACTTTTAAGAATGATAGAATGTTATGTAGGGTTTCGTACTACAACTTCTGGTAATTGTTTGTTTTAGTTCTAATAAAATTCTTTAAGTTATATATAAACATATTTCGCTATTATATTGTTTTCACAAAGAAAATACTTTTTTCATAAAGTATGTATTTATTTTCTCTGATAATTACTTTAAAACTGAATTTCGATATATTTTGTTTAAAAGGTTTTGTTTATAATTATAAGACAAGTTATCTAACATATATTTGTTATTTAGCGTTTTTATAACAAGTTGTATCACTCTGATTATATACTATTTTTATTATTATAAAGTTAATTAAATTATTTTCACTAGTTAAAACTTAAGTTAATTCAAACTTTTAAACTTTGTTAAAAAAACAATGTTTAAAACTATATGTTTTGTTTTGATTTATTAATTTGGTTTATTACAAATAAATGCCAGTTTTATTTCAAGTTTAGCCTAATGTCTTCTTGCATGTTTATGTAAAGAGAGTTTGACATATTTTATTCAACTCATGGTCTCGTTTGATTTAGTTCAAACGATTGAAAATTATTTTGTCAATATAACTTAAAAACTTGAATTGATAATTAATTCTTTTATTGTGATCTATAACGTAAAAAGTACACAAAACTTTAGTTATAGAAATATTTAAGTAGTATTCTTATATAAAAAGTATTATTTTTTACAAAAATTAATACAAAACTAAACTTAGATAGTTAAATATATACTTATTCAAAGTTATAAAAACATTTATATTAAATTTAAAATGTACAAAACACAGTTCTACAACACATGTATGTGCATTTATAACTTTAAGCATTATTAACTTATCAAAACTTTAAGTTTTTTTAAAGCTTTAAAAGGGTTTCTCAGCCACTTAATCTTTTTTACATTAGTCTAACAACTAAATTATTTTAGACTTGTTTATGGATTTTAACTTACTTTTTAATGTAAATAGATAAAATATCAACTATAACGCAGCTCTTTATAATGCCTTACGTTACAATCACCTATTTATGCAAATATAATTTTATATATAATAGCTTAGTTTTATATTATATTGAGCATTAAAATATTAAACTAAATTTAATTGCCTATTGTTTTATCAAATTTCTTAATTAGTATCATACAAAACTAATAAACTATTTAAACTATTTTGAACTAACGAATGCACTTAGAACTGTTATTTCTATCTTGTTGAAAACCAGCTCTACATCCACATAAATGTTTAAATTGACTTTTATTTAGATTATTCCACTCACCGTTGTTTTGACATTTCAAAGAAGGTACTAAAAGTTTAATTTGTATTTTTAAATTATTTTGTCTATCATTATTATATACAACACTTAAAAAGGTCTAAGTCTTCAAAATCTACATATCTACCTAGTCCTAGTTTGTATATAAATTTAGTTAATTTTTGATATGCAAAAAATTACCAAAAGCCACAAATCAATCGTTTAATTTTGTATCACATCTTTTTATACCATTTATAGATATGTTAAAAATGAATTTAAACTATCACTAAAAGCATATTATTAATCTAAAAGTTATTAATACTACGTAACTAAAAAAAATAGGTTTATACTTACTTAAAATATCTGGAAGAAGGGAAGAATTTTGTACACAGAAATTGATAGCTTTAGTTACTTGTGTATTGATAGGAGTATTTTTGATTTCGAATAAATTAGTACCAAAACGTCTGCAAATATTGTGTAAAACACGAACGAATTTTATAGTAAAACATGCTCCAAGATCCTAAATGTAAATAGTTTACTACACTGCTAGACAGTTACTATTTTTTGATTTTAAAACACCAACCTTTATTGCAAAATAAACTCCAGTAGTAGATATGTTTTCAAGAAAAACAGTTTTAGTTGTGCTTTGAAATTTTTCATTGCGTTTAAAAGCCCTCGGAGCTGAAACTGTTTCAATCTGTAATGTGTTTTATATGTTGATCATTTTGAAGACATCATTACATTGAGTTTTACTATAGTTATTAGTTCACTATTTCTTATATAAAATAATCCTTTTGTTATTGAGTTTTGTGAGAATTTTGTAAGGTTCTAGCAAAAGTAAATCAAAACAATATAAGTAACATTTTATAAAAAAATATTTACAAAATAATTTGGTATATCTAATATATAAAAGTTAATGATGATGTATTACCAGTTTACTTACTTTTTTATAAACTCTTAATTTATTAGCTAAAGCTTCATTTCTTTTATCGGAAGGTAGGTAGAGTAGATCAAATATTTCCGGACATGAAACTGACTTTGAAGCGGTACAATTTCTGGTAATGTAATTTTTATCGATATAAATCTAAAAACAAGTAATACTACAAAGTTTATTTTGCTAAAAACTAAACCTCACTGAAAACGTTATCTCTATTTTAAGTTTTTTAGTTCCATCTAGAAGTTGAAGATGCTTCATTCTAAACCAGTAACTAGGCATAAAGTGATTGCTATTTCTACAGTCAGACCGTACTCCGTAATAGTCATTGTCTTTATCAGGGATATTATCAGCAGCAAACTTAAATATAATTATATTTGGTATAAAAAAAATTAAAAATCTGAATTAAAATGTATGTTTAAGAAATTGTTTATTAAAAGTGAGTTTTTATATGTTTCTATGTAAGTTTGATACAGTATTCTTACTACAGTTAGTTTTTACATCAACAAAGGCTTATACTTAATACTATTTAAAACACAGTTTAATTTTAATTACTGTTTTCTTTAATTTTTTAAACTGCAGTGGCTCAAAAAATACTTCATCTAATTCTTTTAAGTAAGTTTGTTTTTATTGATTTTTTAAAAATAAATGTGTGCATATGAACAAAACTTAATATTAAATTTAAGTGAGAAATTTTTGAAGTTATTTTCGATTTTTTAAGTTTCAATAGAATAAAATTTAATGAAACGGCAGTTTAAGATCTTTTACAATTAATTTAATATATTCATTAATAAAAGAGAATTTTTAGAACTTTTAGCTTCAAAATTTTAATACTTAAGTTTAGGCTTTAATTTATTATTATAATTATTGTTGGTAATATTTTTTTTTAATTCAATTACTAATAAAAACAAACGTTTTTAATTTGTTCAAAGCTTTAAAATGTTACTTTTAAGAATTGAAAACAAAATTAAAAATCATTCAGTAGTCTAAAAGTTTCAAGAAAAGCTTCAGTTCTTCAACTTGACAAAACGAAATTTTTTAACCATAAATTTTATGTAAAGTTTTACTAACTCCATCAATTATTGAGTACCAGATGTCTTTAGCAAGATATACTTTTCTTGTGTCCATTAGTACATCTATTCAAAACATATTACACTAACGTGAAAAGTACTAGCAGTAAAAGAAAGTTTCTATTTTATAAAATTATAAATTGCTAAATTAGGTATTTGAAAACTTTACTTATTGTTTTGCTATTTTTAATATAAAACTTACATTGATTATTTCTCTTTTATTACATTTTACGGTCATTTAGATTAAAACTTCTTTTTTTTTCTCTTTATTTAGTTTTTAGAATAATAAAGATGTAAACTTCATTTTCTTAAAAAGTTAAAATCTCTTGTGGTTTTGAATAATGTAAAGTTTCTTTGCTACTTAAACAATCTCTAATGCTTTTTTGATTAGTGTTTTAGTTGTCAAAAGTAGTGAAGTTTGTGTAGAAAGAAAAATCATAGAAATTTTGACATAATTTT
Organism: Thalia democratica; assembly: GCF_965202585.1. Classification (NCBI taxonomy): domain Eukaryota; kingdom Metazoa; phylum Chordata; class Thaliacea; order Salpida; family Salpidae; genus Thalia; species Thalia democratica. Next base: position 43,029,287 of record NC_139166.1, on the reverse strand, counting down.
TCAATTATTGATTTATTTTTCTATGAAGCACATTTATCAACATTAGTCTTAGATAATAAAAATACTCGATTAGATCGATGACTTTAAGCGTCTCATTAAAAAAATATTAGTTAACCTGAATTTTAAATTAATTAATCTAAAAATTTTTTGAAATTTTCAGCTTTAATTTTATAGTTTAAAACTTTAACGAATACAAATATAGAAACTTTAATTTTAAAAAAACACAAGTATTTCTTAAAATCAATTTACAATAAATAAATATTTTTTTTATTTACTCATTTATTTTTTAATAACCGTTTTGTATAACTTTTTTTTATCGTAAAATTTAAGTAGATAATGTTGTACTAACCCTCTGATGGTTTCGTTTTTTGAATAAAATTGAAAACAACTGTAGCTGTAATCAGATAGTATCCATAAACATGAAGAACCTTCATATTAGTATAAAACTATATTAAAATAATTATATCTCGACAGTCTTCTGCTTGATACTTTTTTAGAGTTAACAATATTTATCTAATATTTTTTTAGTATTTTTGTTTTTCGCTTCAGCTGTGATATGAACTAAAATTGTACAAGGCTTTTTTCTTTCAAACATTTAATCTTTGTTTTATTTGTTTCATTACAAACTTATGACTTTAACTAAAGTGAATAAAATTTACTACTTCATTTGTAGTTTATAAGCTTGTAGTACAAAGTCGAATTTTCATTCCAAAAAAACAAAAAAAAACATTTGTAAATTTATAAACATTCATAAACTAAAATTTATGCATTTAAATAATTGGTTAAATGTTGAACTATTAGCTTTATTAATATTTCTTGGTGTCTAACTTAGTGAATACTTAAGCAGTAATACCTAATAAACTTTGGAAATTTTTAAAGCATTGGTTTATAAAAATGTATAACTAAATAAAATTTTAAGTATATATTACTATACAACATAATTGAAACAAACACACATGAGCAACATACTTATTTACTTCATTTTTTCAAATAGATGTAAACATAAAGCTATATCTGAAACACATAACTTTAACAAAAACTCCTTTACTTAGTTTACTGTAGCTAAACTTTTCGCTAAACTGAATGCTATTTTACAAACGATCCATATCTAAGTATGATGCTCATGTGTACTCAACTGTGTAACTATCTTAGCCTCAGGCAATTAATTTAAGTAAAACTAAAGAATCAGAAAGAAAAATGTTTCAGAATTATTTGAATTAATATTGACAATACTTGTGTTTAAGTGAATTTACTTTTTGAAAAGTGATTCACAAACTGATAATATACACAAGTTATTTAAAGACTTAATTAAACTTTAAATGTATTAATAATTTCAAAAAGCATAGCTTGAACAATCAAAATCAGCTTTAAAGTTTTTCAGTAAGTTCTGCATCAAAGCTTAAAGTATTTCCATCAGAAACAAAATACTTACTTTAAACTTAAGTGTTTTCTTCTATTTTAGCAGTGAAAAAAACTTTCTAAACCAATGATTGATTTAAAAGAAAAGTTTTATTTAAACATATTATAAATAAATACTTAATATTTCTCTCTGCTACCTAAACTGAAGAGCGGTTAAAGATTTAGCACTTCAGGAGTTATTTCAAATCATTGTAGCTGTGTCACAATTTTGCGCATAAAAACAAAAACGATAACAACTTTTGAATTTTTGATGTGTTGAATTTTAAATTAAACTCTATGCAAATAACTTTTTTCTTTCACAGATTCTCTCAGCGTGTTGGCGCCCGGTAAATTTATTTTTTAGGTTCAATTGTGCGAAAATAAAACCACTTGAGTTCTTTTCATTCAAAAGTTTGGCGAACACAAATGCAATTTACTAAGTTTTGACAAAATCTTAAGCATAAGAATCGGTGCTGTACAAAAAAAATATGAACATGTATTTAAACTGTGTTATAACACACTAATACGAGCTCTATTTTACTTATTATTTTCTTTTTGTTGACAAAAAAATTAAAACATGATAAAAAGTTTTGATGATTATTAAATAGTTATTCTTATAAATAAAAACGGGTAAATTATTAACTTTCAAAGCTAGTTAATTTGAGCTGCTAAAAAATAAATAAAGAGAATTGTTAAGCTGTTATCTATTAGTCTGAAAAAGTTTTTACAAGTTGTGTGAGTGTTTAAACTTCAACGCATACAATTATGTTAAGTTTAAAAACGTAAATAATAAAAAGTTAAATACTCTTAAGTAAAACGATGTGTAGTAGATGTAAATATCGTAATCAAACTATAGCTTGAAAACCAATTTATTTTTTTTTACTAATATTATTCATAATAAAGTTAAACGCTTACAAATTCAATAACATTGAATTAAATACTTTAAAAAGAAAACCATTTGTATCAATATAAAATTTCTTAGATTAAATAAGTTAAATATATCAAAGTACATTGGATTTATAAAATAAAATCGAGTATTTCAATTAATTTAAAGTTTGTCAAATTTCGTTCACAAGTTTTTCGTAGTCTAAAACAAAAAATAGAAGCTTCAAAAAATGTGAAGGTTTAAATTAATAACAATCTATATATTTCAATAACAGCTTTACTAATTTGTAGTTATAACTTATAAAATAACTAAAATAATTTTAAACTTAATATATGTTTAAAACTTTTTAGTTTAAAATAAAACAGATAAATTTCTTTAAAAGTACGAACATAAGTTTCACTTTCAATCAGGTACAAGTGAAACAACACTCTCTAACTTTTGACACAGTTTAGTATGTTTCCTTACTTGTCGTCTGAAACATACAGTAGAAACTAAACATAAAAGTATAAACAGTTTTTCGCTAAAAACATAATAATTTGAAACTAATTAAATGATCAATGAGTCTAATAAATGGCCAATATGAATAAATTATTAAAATACATATATACTACTTAATATAACTAGTATAACTACTAATAATGTAAATAGCACTGTTGTTATAAAATTTATGTATAGATACACAGTATAATCCAATTTCAAAATTTGTTTATTATTTTTGAGATTTTTAAAAAATGAAGTGTGCTCACAACCGCTATTATAGTTTGAGATAAACATGAAAAATAACTTAAAAATTTTTAAGAATTTTGCTTTTGTTTAATTATTTTTTATTAACTTTGAATAATGTACTTTTCTAGGAAAACAGTTTTTATATTTTCTTAAAGTACAAAAACAAGTTAAAAATTTGCAAAGCTTTAAAAAAATTAAAAAGTAAACAGTAGATGCTAAGTCACTTTGGTATAAACTTATTGTGTTTAAGTATATTTAAGTAAACAAAAAGTTTAAAATATTATGAAAATAAAAATTACAAAAAACGACAGATGGTTCTTAATTCAGCGTTTCCAGTTTTTGAAGCAAACCTGAGTTATCATAAATCAGCTAGAAACAGTCTTAGCTTATTAAAAAAACCTTTTAGATTGCTTTTTGTCTTCGATCTATTTTACTACTTTTTAACAATATTCTTAATTGATATAATTATATTTATTAAAATATTACTCTTATTAAAAATAATTAAGACTATAACTATCAAAATATTATTTCCCGCTTTATGTCTACGAAACTTTTTAAAATTCCTTTATATAAAACTAAAAACTTGAAATTTCTAAAAATTGAACATTTAATAAGCGTACATGAAGAACTAAAAAAAATGTTTTTATTTTTCAACTCTTTACACAAATAGTGAGTTTCAAAAAATTTGTTTTAGAAACTTCATCAACTGATAATTTTTCAATATACTTACTTAATCAAATCGAATATAGTTTTAATTAGACTAAAACAAGCTACAATCAACTTACAACACTTTTTTATAACCAAACTGTTTATATTATTGTCACCATTAACCTTTACTTTAGCATTTAATTAAGTATTTTTAAAGCTAGTTTAAAGTAAAGAAATAGCCGTAGAATAAACACTTTAAGCTTAAAAAAAGAGTATGAGTTAATTGAAAAGTATATAAGGCTTAAAAGTAAAACAGATCTATCTCATTAAGCTTCTAAAAAAGTAGCTTAAGTTTTTTAGGAATACTATAAGTTAGCCTGTTTTTTTTTAATCAAGCGAGCCTTAGTCAGACTGAGTTTTTTTTCTCAAATAATTAAAAACTATCCTAAACTAGTCTGAGTAGTCTGAGTTAATTGCAACTCTATTAAGTTTAGTATGCAATAAAAAATTAAACTATTTTTTTTTACTTATCTTTAGTAAAACATTAAATTTAGCAGTTGTGTGATTTTTGCTTTATAAAAAATTATAATGAGGAAATATAACAACTAAAATGTATAAAAACTTATCAAACTACAAAGCTTTTCATTTATAAACTAAATTTAAAAAACTTAAATATAGTTTTTTTAATTTATATTAACTTAAACCCGGTATTTTTTTTTATTTACGTATTTTAGGCTTCTCAATAGATTTATCTAGTATAAATGAGAGTTAAACTAATAACTTAATAGTTTTAACTTTAGTAAAAAAAGAAATTAATTTTGTTCAGTATTTTATACTTTATTTTCCAAACTTTTAGTTTTAAATTAAATCTTACGAACTTTTTTTTTACTTTGTTTAAGATTTAAACTCGTTATAGAAAAATCCTCCCGGTTTTTACTAAGATATGTGTTTGAGGTTTATCTGCAAACTACTGATGTATATATTGTTTATTGAACGATAAAAAAGCACTCAAAAAGTTTGGTCTAAGGACCTGGTGTACAAAGGAACCTTTCAGTTATTGAGTTACCACATGCTTATAAAATTTCTTACGAGCTACTATATTTAAAATAGGAGTAATTGGACATTAAAAATAGTTTCACATTCGAATAGATAAATAAACTATTGCATAACATTTTAATAACTTTAAAGAAGTGAATTTTACCATAACTGTGACTTAACTTTTTAAATGAAAATAAAAAGACAAGTAATGTTAAATTTATGCTTCTAGGAAGAAATAAAAACAAGTACAATAATAGTATTAATAACAACAAATTTCCTTCTGTTTTAAAATATATTTTTTATATTTTGAATACTTGTCTAAGTCTAAAATTGTAATATTACCAGGCAAAAAATATTTGTAAACATTAAAAAAAAGTTTTTTTCTTTTTTCTGATTTTCTCAGAAAAAGAGATTTTTTAACATAAGTTTGCTTTAAACAGTTATCTCAGCGTACTTTTTAAATACTTAATTTTCTGTTAAAGTATATACATCTATAATTTTTTTTTTACTATAGCATGCTAAAAAAAATTGCAAGTATTTCGAACTTAATTCAAAGTAATAATCATATAAAATGGTCTAAAAAGTAACCAAATAGAAAATGCTGCAATCTAGACTAAACCACTGTATATGTAACTGAACAGTTCAACTTTTGAACAAAAAAACAAAAAATAGATAAATAAATAGATAAAAAAGTTGCTCAGTAAATGAGAAATACAATTAACTCCTTAACAAACAAAAGTAAATATAAGAATAGCAATGATCATTAATATCCTTGTTAATCACTTTTTAATAGATAACTTTTAACTTTATCCCGGAGCTTTCCAAAATACCTTATATTTTTAAATATAATGGTAGCTCAGTCCACAACTAACTTCCTTGTTAGGATAGCGATTTATGACCTACTTTGCTGTTGAATCTAGGTAGGAAAAATTTGTTTTTGAAGACCTGGTATGACAATTATGGACATTTTTTACACTTTTATTGTTAATTTTAAAGTTATCCGGTAACAGATTATTATTAAACTTAAACATAAACAGACCTAATTCATATAGATACAGACTTTCAACATCTAATACTTGTTTCTGAGTTTTTAATTCTCTAACACTATCATCATATTTCTTGTAATGTATGCAACTAAATGCTCTGTTTATGAGAACATTGATATCATTTATACATTTTTTATTTGCTCTTCCCCAGCACAACAAGCGATATCTAACATTGCTCATAAGCAAAGAATTAAAGATCAAGTGTAATGCTTTTTCAAAAAAGAAGTGTCTGGTTTTATATGATATACCCAATGTTTTTCGTAGTTTTGTTTTTATAGTTTCTGTGTGTTCTGACCATAACAAACTGATAAGTTTGTTAACAAAACTAAACTGGTTTGTAGCCCAACGCTTTCTAATATTTATTTATTTTTACAATTTTTACTAGAACTATGTAAATATCTTCAAAATTAAATAAAAGAAGCTATTCCGTTTACAAGTAAATTTACAAAGGTAAAAATATCGATATAAGTAAATTAAGATGAAATGTTTCCTATATCACGCAAAGCTCAAAAAACACTGCTGATAAAACAAATTTGCTAAAAAACTAAGGTAAATACTAATTAATAGAAAAACATAGAAACTCTCTTTTTTACCTAGTGATGGACCTATTTCATTATATATAAACTGAGTACAAAAAATTTCAAATTGTTTTGAAAAATAAACACATTTAATAACTAAATACATATGCTCTTTTTAAACTCCGACTACGTTTTTTGTGAACAAAACATAGTTATAACAAATATAACATATAGTTATAGCACTTGATAAGTGCATGAGAACTTAGCTAATGCGTCCTAGTTTTCAAAATTTAGTTAGTCTAATATTGAATCTTTTTGTACTTTTTTTTTGATGATATATGGCAGAAAATAAAATATATATATCCATGGAAATTTCCATATTGCAGCGGTATTTGATCAAGTATGTTTTTACATTCTTGATACTCTCAAAACTAATTTTTATAACTGTTTGTTGTATAGAGATCATAAACTCGTTCCAACTGTCATTCGAAGTCAGTCTTTTATGATAACATAAGAGAAGCAACGTGTAAGTTGTACCAGGTATAGGTTTTTAAATAACTATTAATCTAAAACCACACCAACTTTTAGATGTAACTTTAAATTAGTCTAATAATAGTTTCCGCCCATACCGTAAACCGAGTTCTTTGTTAAACTTTACCAATGCAAGTTCTGACCAACCTTACTATGTTAAAAAATTACCTCCGTCGATGAAAAAAAAAGTATCTACGAGCACTTATTTGAACGCAATCGAAAATAAGGTTCCTTATAAAACTCAAGTACAGGTATCCATTGTAAACAAGATAATAAATAAATCAAGATAAGATTTCTTTTAAGTATAACTAGTACTGTTAGTATGTCAAACTTACAACTTGAAAAGAGCAGCAGTTTAAGCAGAAGATAAAGAACATGCTAACTTGACGAATCTTCTTCATATAACACTCCAGCTTTTTCCATTATCTTTACTTTAATCACTGTCTTTAAATTTTTTTCGAATTTTTTTGTATCATCTTTCAAATCTAGTTAAAGATTATATTCAGATAAACAAACAAACTATGTTTTTGATCAGGTTAAATATGGAAGCTAAATCCTTTTTACTTTGTTTTATTGAGTTAATTTTTAATATATTCTTGATTTTATTTGTACATATTTGTTTAAGCTTTTTTACAATTTCTAACTTTATCTTAAGTTAAGTGATTATTAGTTAAAAAATTAAAAGCTAGTCTTAGTTAGTCTAAAAATTTTAAAACACAATTCTAGATCTCAATGTAAAATATGTCGTTTTAAAGACAAGATAAAAGCGTTATTTTTTTCAAATCCTTTATATTTTTTAAACTTTTTGTTTAAAATATTGCATACTTTATGTCTATAGGTTTGTTAGTTTTAGTAATTTGTATACGGGATATGATATTACTTGTAGTTTTATGACTTTATTAATGACTATAAATCAACTCTTAGTATAAAACTATACCTTTTTAAAATACTCAAAGTTGCGTTATCAATTTCGTAACCAATTTTGTAATTAACCGAAGGGTCTTTTGATACCCCAGGTCCTTGGACCAAATTTTTTGGGCGCTTATATTTCATTCAATAAACATAGTGTTGTTTACTTATCGATAAAATTCTATATATGGCTTGTATTTACAACAGTATATATATTTACTTTGATTTTTAAATGTTTTATGTGCAGCGAGCTGCCGTCATTCTAATTAAGTTTTATGGTTTTTCAACGGTCTTTACTTGTATGGACCTCTAGGACTCAACGCTTTATTACGTTTTATCTGATAATTTTACATTATAAAGTTGTGTTGTTCATAACATAAATAGTTTTATTTATATATTTTTAATTATTTAATAGTTTTTTGGCTTTAGAAAACAAAGAAGAGACGTTCATATTGATAGTTCATCGCAACTATGTCATATTTTCATAATTTTTAAAAAACTTAAGAATTAAAGTTAAAATTTGTAACTTAAAACTTGTAACTAAAACTAAACTACAAGTTTATCAATTTCAGTGTTTTTTATTTATTTTCTTTTTATTACAACTTAATATAACTAGGAAGTAAGAGTCACAATACCGTTATAGAAAAAAGTTAATGTGTTCAAATGAATATACTTTTATTCATTAGTATATTTAAAAAAAAAAATCTTGTTTTAGTTTGGTTTAAAGTTTTCATCAAATAATTATTATTTTTTTTATCTAAACATAAGAATAGGTTAAAACAAATAAAAAGGTTTAAATAAAATTCTAGTCATCATTATTTCGTCAGCTTTTTGAAAGCGTTGAGTTGTACAAAACCAGATTTCAATTTGAAAAAATATTTGGACCCGCTACGATCTTAAATTAAAGAACATGTAGATCACTAATTTTAGTATAATTTTGTAATTTGTATTACATTTGTTTTTGTTTTTACCGTAGTTCTTCTACTTAAGAAAGCAAGACTTTAAAAACTAGTATCATCAGGTGCATTATGATTTAAATCATGATAGTACAAATTCGACAATCCAAATTCCGACAACTAAAGTTATGAAATTTCAAATTTTGACAGTAAAAATTAGGGATATTCAAATCTAACAACTTAAATCACGACATTTAAAATTCAGACAATTTAAATTACGACATTTCCAAATCTGACAAAAAAAAAACTACGACAACTTAAACTTCTGTGTGGTTCCTGTAATGTTATATTACTTTTAATTGACTTGTCTAAATTAGAAAACTTTTTGTTTAGAGAAGTTAAACGTGCTATACTTAAATAAAAAGCTTTATTTTATTTAAGACATGTTTATCTTAATCAATATGTTTTGATTTAGATAAATTTGATTTTTAAGTTTTTTTTTCTGTTTTAACATTAATTTTTTTTCGAAATCGTTGTAGTATGAGTCGTCACTTTAACTCGTCTTGTTTAAATTGTCAGACTTAAGATGTCAAAATTCGAACTCTCATGTAGTTTTTTTTTTAACTTTCAAATGTATTGTAAAACAGTTAGGAACTACTTGTATAAAGCTGCAAATACTTTAAATTTCAGTTTAGAATATGTATTTTTTTAAACTATTTCTTAAGTACATGTAGTAGAAAATATAGTATTTTGTTTAAACTGGGATGCAATAAATAAAAAGTTATATAACCCTCATTCACTTTTTAATGAATTGAATTCTTAAATAAAGATTGTCTTGTAAAATTTCACGTTAAAAAAGTATTTAACGTTTTACAAGATGCATTTTATTAGACTGATTTATAAATTTTTTTTTCTTTTAGAAAAAATGTTTGAAATACGAATATTTGTTTATACAAAGTTAAAGCAGCTGTTCAAAAACAATAAAATAGTTTTTGAAATATTTACACACTTTTACAAGCAAAAATGCTAAGTAATCAAATGCTCCAGTTATTTAATTATTAACCAACACTTATATAAATGACGTGATTGGGTTAATGGTAAATTATAAACTTTCGTTTTGATTTTTTAAAGTTGTAAAAAATGTTGACTTATTATTTATTGTTACTTTCGAAACTATTTATTTCGTTCAACATTATTAATAAGTAAAAAATGTAGGTGTGCATAAGGCTCAAACTTAAACTTTTAAAACTTATAATGTTTTTTTTTTCAATTGAGTTTTGAAAAAATTAATCTTTTTTTTTCTGATTTTTGTCAGTTTAGAACATAGAAAAAGCAAGGAATTATTCATATATTCAATACTTTTCAAGTTGATAAGTAATATAGCTCTGTGTTAATTACGAAACACCAAACAGCTTCAATTATAAAGTTTTTAAAGTACAGTAATAAGAACAGTATTGAAGAGCACAATACATTTTCTTAAAAATATATCAGCATATTAAACATTAAGTTAAAGTCAATTATAATTAGAATTTAAAATTTTGTTTTAGAAAATACCCTTTAATTTTTTTTTAAGTTACAAGTGGTAAATGTAGATAACTTAATTAGAAAAGTATCTAAGTACCATGAAAACTAATATGTCAAAATCATTGTAACAATGCTTTGAGTACGTAAAATTTGATTTATTTAATATTTTAATCAGCTTTTTTATGCATTAAGGTTATTTCTACCCTTTTAACATTTTCAACATTAAGCTTAAGGTCTATAACAAAACGTTATTATACATTATTCAACTTTTATAGGTTGTTAAATACACAAAAGAAAATTAAAGTTTTTTTAGTACTTAATATAGTCGTGCTTGTTTAGTAATTAATAAAAGTTAATATTTTTAATTTTGTCAAACAGTTTTTGTAAGAGATTACAAACTCTCTAAAAGTTTCCACTTCATACCAATTCATGTTAACAATAGTTAATATAAAAATAATTTCGACTCATGAAAACTTATAGTTACTAGCAATTAATAATGTTTTAAAAACCTTTGGTTTTTAAATAGTTTTTTATATGATAGCCAATAAGTACCAATAATAAAACATCTCAGAAAAAAAAATATCTAAAAAACTCTATCTAACTATCTAACTATAACAGTTACCTTTCTCATTTTTTACTAAACACAATGTTTTTGTAAGTAACAGGCGAGAAATAATACAAAATTTTTAGTGGGCCAGACATGTAAAAAATCTTTGCAGACTGTTAATTTTGAAAACTATACTAAAAAAGTTTAAAAAGTTCTTTTTGAAAACAAAGACGTAAAACAAATATTTAAGAGAATGCTTTAGGCCAGTGTTAGGCACTTTTATCATTCATGGACCGTCTGTGGCCCGAAGGCCACAGTTTGCTGATTGCTTCTTTAGGCTAATAAATTGAAAATACTGTTAAAGACCAGGTGTCTTTTTGTTAAACTTTTTCATTTTATTTAAGATATTAAAACTCAAGCTGTCTTTATTTTACTGATTAACTTTTTATTTTTAGAAAAAAATCTCTTAAAGTTATTTTTTTAATTTACTCTTAATTTTTATGAACAGGGTTGCTACAAAACTTTTTTTAAATAATAGTAAAAGACGAAAATTTTGATAAGACCTTTTTTATTACAGCTAGCGTTTTTTCAGCTCTAGTTTTATGGCCTATATAATGCAATAATCTGTTACAAAAACTATGAAATGATTTAGAACATAACGTTTTGATAATTTTAAAAATAATTTAACATTTACACTTTTAAACACAACATTTTTTAAACTTAAGGACTATGAGGTTAGAATTTAACATTAATACAACTTAACAAAACTTTGTTTTTTCTTTTTAGTGTAAGAATAACTTACTAAAAATGTTATTTTTAGAATAACTTTTTTTCAGTACACAAACTTAAAATAAAAGTTCCAAACACTAATGGCTCCTAGTGTAAACCAAATAAAGTATTTTTTTCACAAAAACAAATTGAAATTTTTTGTTATATCTTGTCTTTTTAAAGTCATTTTAGTAGCAGTTGTGTTTATATCTGCTGGAGAATTCGCACCTTCAAACTTGCTAAGAACTAAAAGAGAGGTTGGCCTCGATGACAGTTATAAAGGTGATATTTTCTATTTCAAGTTTTATTTACTGATTGATTCTTAAGATTTTTCTAAAAGCTTCTTTCTTTTTATACCGTATTTTTAAAAATTTAAAAAAAGTTAAGTTTGCTGTGTTTTGTTGTAGTGTTGTGGTAGTATTAAACTAACCATAAGCAAACAAGCGTACTTTAAGTTAAAAACGTTTTAAAGTTTTATTGATTTTAGAACGTAACTCAACTTGAAAGTTTTAAATGAGTGAAAATATCTTGAATTATTGTTTTTGTACTTAATAATATATAAGTTTAGACAGTACAACAAATTGTAAAATCTCTTTGTTAAATATTTGATCATTATTTATGTTAGAACTTTTGTTATAAAACTGTGAAATTTTAGTTAAAGTTCAGGTACAACGCTTATGGTTTTTACGTCAACAACTTCTTGTTTAAAATATTTTATTAGAATAATAATAAACTTATGATTATTTATTAAAGTTTACTACTGATCAATAAACTTGTATAATATATAATTTTTTGTTCTTGCAGAACAAGCATCTGAAAACGGTAAAAATACAATAACATTTGACGACTATTTCAATGGAAAATTTTCATACAGAACGTTTTATCCGAACTGGATTTCAGGTTAGTTTTCTTAGTCATTCCTGTTGGAATTAACAATGTATTTAAAAACTAGTTTTAATCCAGATGTTGAGTACGTATTCAGAGATAGTGACAATTCGCTAAAGCTTAAAAATTTGGATTCACTTTCAGAGTCTGAACTTTTGTCAAGTTCAGCTTGGGTAAGCTTAATTTCGTTTAAAGTTTAAAAAAACATTATTTAAAAACTCATTGTTTATTCTATACTAAATATTCGTTTTATAAGCTAATTTCAATACATTACAGGGAAGTTTAAATAACCCGTCAAGTTTTTCTATTTCTCCAGATAGAAGTTTTGTAATCATAACCTCTGAAAAAACAGATGTAAGTTTATTGTTTTTGTTTTTATCAAAAACTTTTAGCTAATATCCGTGATTTAAAAAATAATCACTTTTTGATTTTTTTCATTAATACTTTTTAACAATAAAAAAATACAAGAAATTAGGTAGTCATTTAATGTAACTCTTAACAAAGTTAATAACGGTTTTATACCTTCAGTATTTAGAATTAAAATAAAAGATTATACCGAACATTTATTTATATACTGAACTTCAAAATGTCTCGTCTTACATTTCCACAATGAACATTTTAATTTTATAGATTGTATCTTTTAATTTTTTTTTGGTATTTACTATCTTTATTAAAAAATGTTTTAACTAGGAAAATGATTACGATTAAAAAATCATTTGAACATGGGTAAAATTTTTACTGGACTAAAATGCTATTGTCAACAATAAGAACTAATTGCTTAATGCTCATACTTAGTTATTTTTTTCTTTTGAATTTTTTTTTTTACAACATACAAGTAAGGTAATTCCTAAATAAGTTCCTTTAAAACTTATAATGTAGTATTTGTAACCAAGTAAATTACAAGTTTAGTATGACTTTAAATGATAAATTTAAGAAAAGTAAATACTTATTTTTACTTTATAACGTGCAGAGTACTAGTAAATTATTGTAATAGATCAACGTCAATATATTTAACAATTAAGCTTTGATTAAATATAAAAGCTAAAACTTCAATAAATTATCAAGTTATGAATTACTGAAATTATAAAATAGGAGTGATGTACGCTGACATTATTTAACGTTTTAGTAAAAAGGGAACTATTTAAAATACATAGAATATCGAAATACAATTAATTTAATAAATAACAAAACTTATGAAAAAGCTTTTTTTACTACTTGACATTTATTATTAAAAGCTAAACTATGATAAAAAAGCGAACTAAAAACTTGCCGATTTTGAAAAATGTTATCTTAATAGAAAAACTTAGAGTAAAACATTTTTTTAGATTGTGGTTATATTTATTCAAGTGATTAGGTTTAAAACTTTTCATCGAATTGTATGTTTCTTCTAAACTTTAAAAAAAATTTAAACTGCTTCTTTTATTTCTAAAAAATACATCAGTATGAAGTTTATAGTTTACCAAATTAAAAACGTACAAATGGCTTTTTAACATATAATTAATATTCTTAATAACTGTTTAAAAAAATACTTGATAACTTCAGTAATCTTTTTTTCTAAAGTGTTTTTTTACAAAGCTTAAACTTACTTAAAGTTAGTTCAATAATATAACAAAAAAATACAGGAAAAAAAAAGCAATAGATCTTTGTTAAGTTTATAAGTTTAATGTTTGTAATATGCATTTTACAGAATAAAAATTGTATTACCTGACAGTTTTTTATCAAATATTAAACTAAAGCATAAACTAATTATTGAATAACAAATTGGCAAGTTTTTATTATTTCTAAAAATATAATTTCACCGAATTAAAAAAGTTGATAAGCAGTTAAAAAATTTCGGGTTTATTTAAATTGTTTTTTTTTAATGTAAATTAGAACAAAATTAATAATGTAAACTACTACAGCTGTATTTAGTTTTGATAGATCAATAATTTTTACACGATCATTTACTAATTTAGTCAAACTAAAAAACCATACCCAACTATTTTCACATTAAAACCATACAGTTAATTAATTAAGCAACATTTTAATTCTACAAAGCTGTTCGTTAAACTACTTATAAAATCTTAGTCTTTAAACAAAATAAAAGAATTCAAATCCAAATGCCTGCATTATCATAAACTTTTTATATAAAAAAATTTCTTTAAAGTTCCGTTAAACTATGTTCTTAATTATTATTTAAGTTATTTTAAACATATCAGAGTTATTTTAAACCATGTGTTTGTTGTGTTATTACTTTATTTATACCTAAACTCTGTATAATTTTGTACTTATGTTTGTAATTGCTTTGTAGTAAATAAACATCTTGCTGACGACTAGTGTTATACGCAAAAACAACTGGCCAAGGTAGACTTTATTTTGTGTTCTAAATTATACATTTATATACTTATTTTAAATTTAATAATAATAGATCCGCTACCAGCCGAAATCATCAATGTGTGTTATACTTAAAGAAATAGTCATGTACAGCATACATAACATTAAGAAAAACAAACAAAGTGATACAACAAACTAACAAATAAAATAAACAAAATGAAGAAAACATAATTCATTATGGTTCTAATTTCTGCTTGGGTTTCTTTGTGGCGCTTTTTTTTTTCTTTTATAGATAGAAGATCCTAATCCTCGAATAATTTGCTTTACAAAGAAACTTTAGGATTCGCTCGTCGCTAATTTTATAATTCTTAGAATATAAACAAACCAGAAAAGCCTGCGCTGGCTAAGTGTATAGTACACGATGGTGAGGCACTCAACACTTACTTGTTAATAATCTTTTGTTGCCATATTCTAAAGATACAATGGATGCATCATAGATGGAAGTTGCTGATTTGTTTTTCTCCTGCACGTCTGACAAGGTCAACGTTTCTCTACAGTATAACAGAGTACTGCATAAACAGATACAATAAACGTTATACTTTATGAGAATACTTTACATTTGGTCATTACAAACACCTGCAGTCTAGCGAGCAAAGGTTCCTAACATCTTATCAATGTTACAACTGGTTTCTTTGTCTAATAATAAGCTTGGCGCAACATTTGAACGTATTTTTTTTTACATTTTTGATTGCCCTGCCATTGGTCTTAGTTTGTTGTAAAATATTTGTTCCTTTTCTTAGTATTTAAGTATTTTAATGGTAAGGTCGAATTCTGATATTGCTGACGAAAACTGACTCAGAAGTGTCTGTGGATCTTGGGGAGAATTAGCGACGAGTGCAGCATCATCAGCAATGTGAAGATCTCTTACTGTGAAGTTTTTAAAACCTTTCGCTTTGCTCTTAAACGTATCAAGTTTCAACGGCGGCAATCAGTTCTTGTACTAATTTTAACTAAAACTTAATTTAGGGAGTTATATGTAAAAAACTTTGTTTTATTTAGTTCATATCTAAGCCTTTTAACGTACACTAACTTAAATACAAACTGTTCTTTACGTACTTATGATTTATTAATCATAAGTCAGTTTAAGTTTTTATAGATTTAATCTGCTTTAAATATTACTAACAACGACTAAATAGTGCTAATTCAAAACTTTTAACAAAGTTTTTGTACGAAAATGAAAATAACTAACAGATGCAAATAATAAACTAAAACTTTTGTAGTTGTTAGTACGTATTAAGTTTATAAATGCTTAGAACATTTTGTTCAATAAAAACTCTAAGCTATGTTATGCTTATGCGGAACCAATATTTTAGCCTGTTTTATTAACTTAATATTAAAAGTTAAAGACTATTGCTTTAAGTTGAAAATCTTATTATATTTTTGCTCTCTTATCTTCCAAGTGTTAAGCACTTTAAATAGTATAAATTATTATATATTCTGTATCTATTACTATACTTATTTCAAAACTAACAGGGATATGCTCATTATGTAAGAACATTCAAATGGACTTTCTTTGACGTATCTACCGGGTAAGTTTTAGTTGTTGTTGACTTAAAGATTTTTACAGAATAATCTAAACTGTTATAAAATGAGTAAATTTTATTACAAAGCAGAGACAAACATGCTCTAATATATTACTTAGCTGCAAAATTGGTTTGAAACAAAACATATATATTATATATTGAATACAAAAAAAAATTAAGATAAAGACAACTACTGAAAAATACTGATAAAAAAAATAATTTGTTAAAATATTAAGCTGAAAAATATTATTAATTATAGAATACTTTTAACTAATAAATATTTTGCAAAGTAAAGTTTTTTTCTCAAGTTTAAAATACTAAACTACGTCTAATTTAAGTTAAAAAAATTCTTGATGAAGTTTACGAACAATATTTTATAAGTGATAACAAAATTAAAAACAATTAGAAGATGATAATGGTTTAACAAACTAATAAAGCATTTGTAGTAGTTAAAATATTTTTAGGTTTCTGTTTACTTTTTTTTTCTATTAACGTTGTTTAGCTTAAACTACCAATCTTAAATAACTATTAAATTATAGTTAAGTTAAATTAAACATATTTGTAAGACGTTTTTTTTAAGTATTAGTCTTAAAATTATAACAATTTAAAAGTTTTGATTTATACTAAGTTTATATATACAACATGAAGTTAAATAATTAAAGTTTAAAAAACTACTACAAATATGGGTAAAAAAAGGTACTGTTTGTAGTATTTTATATGTAAAATTGTATTTGTAAATTTTCTTAAACTACTTGCGCAAAAAACTTTGAAAAAAACACTTCAAAAACTCTTTAAAAACATATTGAAAACTTAATTTTTGTTAAATAATATGCATTATTGTGTACTGAAAGTCAAACTAAAAGCACATTTCTAGATATTTTTGTTTATAAAATAGCTAAAGTTTACTATTTTTGCTTGAGTTGTTACAAGCTAAAAATAAAGCCGTTTGCAAATATTTTTGCTTGGTAAGCCGAATCCACCTGCGTGTCTTTCTTTTCCTGCCTATAATTTAATTAAAGGGTAGTGGTTATGATCAAGCTGAAATAACTACCAACTTTTTTCAAACAAGAAAATATATTTAACAAAGATTTTTAATGTTTTTATCATTATAGGTCGTTAATAAAATTCATAGCAATTTTAAAGACACAAAGTTCAATAAAAATGTAGTGTTAGTTTTGTAATGTCCTTCAAAGTAAATAAATGTATTTACTTTGCAAGTCAGAATGTTTATCTTTATGATTACATGCAACTAATTGTGATTGTGATAATAAATTGTGATAATAAACAAACAATGGGTTTTAGTAAACTAATGTTAAAATTAGAAGATTGTTTAAAAAATTCTAAATAAAAATTATATTCATTATAACAACATTTACTTAGAAGTATATAGTACTTACAAGTTTAAAAATTTATAATTTAAAGACTCAGCATTTCAATCGGTACTATACCTACTGAAGGAATACAAAAGTTCAAATGGAGTAATAAAGGTCATAAACTAGCATATGTTCAGAACTTCGACCTTTTTATGACAGAGGTTTAAAGTTTTAAAGTTTGTATAACATAACAACCTTCTAATTGTTTCCTTTAAAAAGCTTTACTGACGCTTTGTAAATAAATATTCATCAACTTTGCTAAAATTGAAAATTTTTTATAAATTTATCACTGTTCATTGTTAGTTGAAAAATATTTGATTTAAAATTTCCATTTTTTTTAAATTTTGTTAGTTAATTAAATAAAATAGAAGTTAATAAAAAGGACTTGAACACGTATACGGCGATAACTGATAACGGAGAAGAAGGTAAAATTTTCAATGGAATTACGGATTGGTTGTACGTGGGTGAAATTAATGCAGATGATGCAATCTTTTGGTGGTCTCCTAATGACGATTATATAACATTTTCAACGTTTGTTTTTGATATTTTATGCAACATGTTTTATTGAAAAAAACTAGGTCAGGTTGTTTAATCTAAAAGTTTTAATAGTTCTCGCTTTGCTTTCCCTAAACTTAAATTACAAGCCAAGTAAGCTTACAATAAGTCTATGTAAGTAGTGAATTAGTTTAAACTGATTATCTTATAAGTAAGTACTCATTAGAAGTTCTTATAAATTTTAGTTATACTAAAATTTTCTTTTAATCTTATAAAAATAGTAGT
The DNA here is from genome assembly GCF_965202585.1 of Thalia democratica. NCBI lineage: Eukaryota > Metazoa > Chordata > Thaliacea > Salpida > Salpidae > Thalia > Thalia democratica. The sequence goes on along the minus strand of NC_139166.1, from coordinate 43,010,918 downwards.
TTTTAAAATAAGCAGGTACTAAACAAACTTTTTTTAAAAATTTATCATTTTTATATAAGCACAAAGTATTTAAAAAAAAATTACTTTTGTAATTACTATAAAACTTTTGATAAACTGGTCTGTATGTTTAAATAAAAATAAAATTAAACTTTGTTTTTAGTGTTGGAGTACCGGCGTAAGAGTCCTAATAAAAACCGTAACAGTTGAACTTTTAAAGATCTAAACCTGCTTTTCGAAATATTCACTAAAATAAATCTAGCTTTTTATATTAAAACTTTATTGCATTAGTTGTAACTATAACAAAATGAAAAATTTAGCTTGGTTTAAAATTTGTTAAAGTTAAGGTATATAATAAAAATATCAATTTAATATAACTTAGGTAACTATAATGAACATACAATTTAATATGTTAGTTTATTTCTTAATGAATAATAAAATTTATTTTGAGTTTATTTCTTATATGTAAAACTTTAAACGATCCGTATCTTAGTTTTGTTAAAAATAAAATATCAGAAGGTTTTTTTAAATTTGACTACCTAAATATTCAACTTAATTTAGCTGAAAATATACTAATATAATTATTTCTACCTGAAATCTTAAACGATTTTTATAACTTGTAAACATCACAAAGTTTGTTATCGTTACACATAAGAATTTTAGAAACAAGTAGTCTACATATGTTTTAGTAAAATATTTAAAAAGAATAATAACTTTCAAAGGCATTTATATTTTAGATCTATTCGTCATATTGTACATTATGTAATAGCTCCTACACCTATACTTATTTTATTTTAAACGTATAAAAATTTATTACAATTTCATCCTCAAATTAAAAAGTATTTTTTACCCAATAGAATTGACGAAGAAGGCGTTCGTGAGATAGAATTTAGTGTTTATGATAATCAATATCCAACAATGGTAAAACTTCCTTACCCAAAACCATCAACACCAATACCTAAAATAAGTCTTAATCTTGTAGAAGTTAATGGTTCAAGCAACAAAGTTCAACTAGTTAGTACATAGTTTTTTTAAAGCAAAAAGTTTACTTAAGTAGTTTAAGACGTAACTAAAATTAAAAATACGAAAAACCAACCCGGGTGGAAAATGTATTTATTTTATCGATAAAGGACAAACTTTTAGACTAAATATTTTCGATTGCCGAATTAGCTCAAATATTGTTAACTTTCGTTTGTCTTAGTAATATAAAGTTTTTGAATAAATAGTGTACTACTTTTTAAAATGTATAAGTTTATTCAAAACGTTTTACTGTAGGGGGTTAAATAGTTCACAAGTTGTTTTTTTAGTTTTTGTAGTAAACTATTAAACTTTATTAAAACTGTTATTAACAATAAGCTAACGATCTAAAGGTTACTTATACAACTTTTTAGGACATAAAAAGTTGCATCGAGGGCTTTACAAATTATGAAAAAGGTGTATACTTAAATACGGCAGTTTGGAGAAGTGAAACTGTTTTCACAGCTATGTTTAAAAACAGATATGAAAATGAAGTGAAAGTTTTACACTACTTTACAGATGGTAGTGATGTAACCACATGCAACTCAGGTTTTTTTTTAAGTACTATGGTTAACTAAATTTATTTTAAAATAATTACTTTTTATTAGATATTTATTAAGTTTTACATTTGTTACAGTTTTTTTTACAGATAACAAAGAAAAATTTCAATTTTTTGTATTTTAAATCTAACAAATGGGTTTTTTGTAACAACTTTTTTTGACGCATTTTTTATTTTACTTAAAGAGCCAGCAGTCGATCATGTTTCAATGGAGGGTGGTTGGCTAGGCCATTACAAGTCACATGACATTTTTCCTATGACTCCAAATGAATATGCGTGGGTAAACAGTTATGGAGGTTATCCTCATCTACAAATAGTTAATTGGAACAATTTAGTTGCTGATTGGAGAACGGGTGGAGAATTTGAAGTTAATGCTTTAACTCACTTGACATATTTAGTTATTTTTAGTTTTCAAAAATTTATATCACCTAATAAGTATGTTAGAAAAAACGTTTGAGAATATGAAAATATAAGTATCTGCAGAGACAAATTTTAGAATATTTTAATTAGTAATAATAAAGAAAACAATCGTTAATTAAAACTCCAAATTGAAGGTAGTGAACATGTTTTTTTTTTAATTTAAAAAATTCACAAGGGGATTTTTATAATTGAAAATTATTTATATTTTTTATGTGATTTAATTTATACCATTTGTTACAAATTTGTGACTTAGCTTTAAATAAAGCTCAAATTTAAGTAAATCCTTAAATCGTATTTTAAGGTAGTTCTCTAACATTAATTCAAAAAATGATAAAATTTATAATACTGTGTTAAAAAGATTTTTAGGAATACAACCAATGAGTAATTTATATTATAGTGATTTTAAGTTCATTATTTAATAATAAACTCTTTAACTTGACTATTATTCAAGTTCATGTAGATTGTTAATGTTTTAAATATAAGGTTAGACAAACTCCAAAAAAAATTATTATACTTACAAAGAATATACATATAATTTAACTTATATCATTTTATATGATAAGAGTGGAAAACTTTTGAAGTTGATGGACCAGATTTACTAACAAAAATATTTTGAGGGCCGAACAGATTAAAAAAACTATCGCAGACCGCGCAATTTTTCAAGATTTCTACATACAATAAAAACTAAAAATAAACTTTTCAGAAGAACAATTATAATGTAAAGATCATTGCACAGATATGTGCTGAAAATTAAATAAAGAGTTGATTTAAATTGTTAACTAAGATTTAGTTCAAATTGTTTTCTAGCGAATAAACACGTTGCGAACTAGATCCGGTCCGCGAGCTGTCCTTTTCACACCCCTATTCTGTGACATAGAGTCTAACTAAGCTTTAATTACTTTTTTATAATTAATTTGAGCGGTATACATTAATGTAAACTTAATTGTTAGTATAAGTAAAGCTAGATATTTCTTTAGTTTAAGACATGAGTTTACAAGTAAATTTTATTAAAACATTTAACAGCACACATTTCGTAAAAAATTTTTCAATGTTTAGATCTTTCAATTAAGGCTTTTTAAAACAATTTCTTAGTGAGAAATAATTCAATTAAAATTATTTCGAAATCAAACATTTGAAAGTTCTAAAAATATCAAATAACGTAATGGTCGAGTGTACAAATTGAATCAAGAAGTGTACAAATTAATCAAGAGTTAGAGCTAGAACAACATTACTATTAAAATTTTTTTATATTTAAAATCAATCTAAAGTGTACCAATGGTAAAAACTTACAACAATAAATTTAAACTTTAAAATACTAAGGAAGAAGCTTACTATAAAACCACTCAATATAAAGATTTAAAGAGGCTAGTATGATAAACGAACTTTTTCTGTTTTCATAAACTGGGCTTCAAGAATTGGGTATATAAAGCTTCCAGAATATGTAGCTGAAAAAAGTTCTCAGCTCGAATTAAAGTTGAAAATTTCTCCTTTTTGTAGTTATTTGCACACTCATGAATTAATGGTCAATCAAAGAATAGTATTTTTTTTAGGTTTTTTCAATACAAAAATTTAGCAAGAAAAAAATCAATAAAAAAGGGTATTGAAATATTTTCATCTTGTTTTCAAGAAAAACAAGGAGAACAAAGTCTAGTTAAACGCTTGTATATTACTTTAAAAATCCTTAGTTGAGTTATCCTAACTATAAATTATTTTTTGTGAAATGTGTGGTGTTAAATGTTTTAATAAAGTTAATCGGCAATTTACTTTAAAATTTTTAGTTTCATAAACTTTAATTAAAATGAGTACTTCTTAAAACTTAAAAAATCTATATAATAAATAGCTTTTAATAATCATGTTTTGATGTACAATTAAAAATCTTATGAATAAAACTACCATGTTTTTATCAAAAATTATGTTAGAAACTAAACACAACTTTATTATTTATACCAACCTTTAATTTTTGTTCTAATTTTACTTTTTTATATAATCTTTAAATGGCAGATAACTGATGTGAATTCTGGATACGAGTCTATACATTTTTATGACGAAACAAACGATTATGTTTACTATACAAGCACAGAAAGCGAAGATGCTATCGGAAAGGGCGTTTCAAGTATAAGACATTTATGGAGAGTTAAAGGTTGTCAGATTAAGTATACTCGATAACCGAAAGGTTCCTTTGTACGCCAGGTCCTTAGACCAAACTTTTTGAGCGCTTTTTTTTATCGTTCAATAAACGATATTATTGAACACATTAAAAAATTCGACGCTCAAAAATTTGTTTAAATAACAAATGGTAAATTAAATTTAAAAAAAGATTAAGATAATAGCATTAGTTTAAATTAATTACACTTAATCAAGATAATAACTTTTTTTAATACTCGAATTTGATAAACCTACAAAACAATTTTTTATCGGAATTTTTTCTTGAAAACTAGAATATTACAGTTTTTAATGTTATTTTAAATTTAATAAGTTAGTTTTTTTTTTTTTTTCAAACATATATGTAATATATAAAAACGCACGTCATAAAAATGTATAAGTGAAATAAAAAACTTGTAACGAAGAAATAAATAAATTTGTCCATTAAAATGCTTTACCTTAATTTAGCTAATACCTTTAAACTTTGTTTTTATCAAATCAGCTCACGGTGATATAAAGAACAGAAAATGTGTTACTTGCATATTAAATATTGATCATAAAGACCAATGCAACTGGGTAAATCCATCTTTTAGTGAAAATGGAAAATTTGTTGTAATTAATTGTGGCGGAACTATAAATGGTACGTTTGAACAACTAAACGCTTTTATTTTGAGTTTAACTCCTTAATTCTAAATTACATACAGCTTAACTTAAGTTATTATATTTTTACTTTTATAAATATTTAATAAATGTATTTAATATTAAAAAACTTAACAAATAATTTTTGAATTGACTATTACTTAAGCAAATGGTAAGAATAAATATATGCTGCTTTAGGTGTACCCATAAGTGTTCTATTAGAAAAAGACGCCACTGGTAATTATACAGAAAAAAGTATTTTGCAGGACAATTTCCAACTAGAGTCAACGTTATCAGGTACGATATTTTTATCAAAAGAAATATTTATAAGCTGTGGTAACCAATTTATGTTTATAATACACAAAATATATAAAAGCTAGAAAAAGTCTATAAATGTGCACACTGCATAGCACAGGGGCATTCTTACCAAATAAAAATTGACTTATGTGTATTGATTTATTTTAAATCAAAAAATTGGCATACTTGTTATCTTGAAATGGCTTACAAAAGTTAATCTGAAACTGTGAAGAGCTCGAGATTTATTAAATAAAAGGATTATAAGCTTTATCAGACACAACCTTACAAATAATTTCTCTCAACCTTATAAAAAATCAAATCGTAAAGCTCTAAAATAGAGTTGGTTTTTAGAATTTGTAAATTTAGTTAGGTTCCGACGAAATAGTTCTATATGAACTTGTGTTAGCCCATCAAAAAAAATTTAACTGTTTTTAAAAGTTGAAAGGCTTTGTTGTTACTTAAGAAGGAGTAAGTTTTGAAGAAAGAGAAGGTTTTGGGCATAAACAATAAAAAAATTACAAATGAAGTTTGAGACTTAACGTCTAGCATGTATCATCGGCGTAAGGTCTGTCCTATTGTTCATGAATTATTATCAAGTCGTTTGGAAATATTCATGTTATCTTTTGTTATAAGCAGTGGTGTGTGACACCTTTAAAACACAGAAATCCGATAGAAATCTACAAGTTTAAACCTTAGTATTATTGTTCCAATTCACTAGTTTTACCTAGTTTGCGGTCTTTTATACAGTTTTTAGGAGTTGTGGTCAGTTCAATAAACTTTAAATCTCTACTTTTTTATAACTCAATGAGTCCAAACTAGAAAACAAAGCAAGGCACTCCATATAAGTTTTTTGGTAATGAAACAAAAATGAAATCAGTTGGTGAACGAATGTATTCATGACTTTACAAGTAGGCTACACATCGGTATTTTTGTTTTAATAATAGCAACACTGATCGGTAGCAATTTAATGATTTCTTAAAGGTTTTGTGCTTAACATAGATAAATTCTTAAAAAAAGAGTGTTATAACAAAAAAAAATAAGTTTTTTCAACTGCTTTGTCATATTTAACAATTATCGCCTTAAAGACTAAAAATAATAAAAAAAGTCATACTTTGATGTTATACTTGACAGAGTTTTAAAAATACGAATTAATTCAAATCTTGATGGCCGGCTCTTGTTGCAAAGGGCTGTAAAAAATTGAAATTGACAGCTTAATTTCGTTGAAAAACTAATCTCATTTGGGTTTTAAGAGAAGAAAACTTTTAAAACGGCTTCGTACTTGCTCCAATTCTTTTCATGATTTTTTAATATAAAAAAATATACAATTTTTTTTTTTGATAATTCTATTTAATTTTTTTTCTTTCTAATTTTTACTTACCCTCAGTCGGTAACTTTTTTTTCTTCTTTTTTGTTTTTTAATTAATTTGTTTTATATTATTTGTTGTACTTTTTTTTTTTTTTTTTTTTTTTGCTTTCCTGCAAAAAATGACCCTTCGTGCAAAAGTTACTCTTCGTCCAAAAATTTCTTCGTGCAAAAGTGACCCTTCGTACAAAAATGTCTTGTGCAGTATGACATATTTGACCGGTCCCCTTAGGCAGTAGATCTCACAATAAAAATGTCTAATATAAGGTAGGATGGTCAGCATGTGGTCTTCGACAATAAACTAATTACTTCCGTTTCTAAGTTATGTTTACTTATATCAGTATTTGCACGCGTCTCATTCTGATTGGTTATTTTTTTTGACACTCACTATTCAAACACTCAGCATTAAAATGTTTAAAATTCAACATTCTAACGATAAATTATCATACAAAAGATTTTATATTGTTACACTTCCTCTTCTTGCACTTTTGAAAAATAGTCTTCACTCTGCCGTTGCTCTGTCTTTTTCTTAAAAGAGACGTATATTACAACTATGTAGTTTGCCCTCAGTTAGTGCAGGCTTCGCTTGTTTGGTCATGTTTTGAGGGTAGGCAAAGAGCTAACCTAAAGTCCTTTTTTTTTAGCGAGTCGGTCGTTGGCAATAGTAACAGCAGTCGACAAACACTATGTCTTAAAGACGTACGCAAGCGCAACCTAAAGAGCTTGGATACAACAGAAGATAAGTGAGAGAAGCTTGCTAATGACTGTGATAAATGACGGTCGTCTATTTAAAAAAGACTCAAAAAATGTTAATTAAAAAAGCTAAATGTAAGTAAATTTCAAAATCAAGTACTTTTTTTCTGCTTTGATATTGGTTTGTTTATTTGCTATTTTAAATTCTTTGTTTTTTTAAAACTAAAAATTCATATATACTAAAAAAAAAACAAATTATACAGTAATTTTCCTTTATTGTACCAACATATATTTATGTGTGTTGATTCGTTAACACACATAAACACATGTTGGTACAATAAAGGAAAATTACTGCATAATTTGTTTTTATTTATATTCCAGTGAACTTGCTTTACTAGGATCTTTTGTCAGCAAACACTTAAATCTATATTTTGAACAGTCACTTCATATTACTACATTCTAGAAAGTTTTTATACTTATTTTAGCCATACTTCAAGAAATAATTAAAATTTTTAAAAAACAAAAATGATCAAGTAGGTCTAATAAATAAGTTTATGTTTATTAAAAGATGCTATTATTTCAATAACTCATGATTACTAAGATTTTATTTTTCGGAATTTAAATGTCAGAATTCGAATAGTAGTGCACTAAGTATATTTGCAGACGCTACTACTATTTTTGCACGACACGCAGAGCTTGTTTTGACTAATTTCGTGCCTATTATAAATATAACCTGTTTCAAGAGATTTTATATAGAAATTTTTTCTTTATTTATATGTTACAAAAATTACTAGTTTTCGTATTTACATTTAATGAAGTAAACTGAGCTGCATACAATAAAAATCATCTTTTATAAAACTTTCGTCACCAAAACTATTCCGTCTAACTAAGAGTCGTTGATATACTACAAAATTCACATCAAAAATTTCAACACTTTTTTCTTTTTTTTGTACAATGTAGTAATCTCCTGGTCGAGAATGTACTTTTGGTCTATTGTAAAAGTGCGTACTCCATGAGAAGATTATTTTACTTAGCATCAAATGGCTTAATTATATCTAGATAGTAATAGAACTTGCGAAGGTAGAGATTAATTTCACTGAAATGTTCTTTGTTAGTATTGCAGTTACTCAGGTCAGTTCATATAATGCATAAGACATCCTCTTGCTAAAATTCCCAATTTTTCAGAATTTCTTATATCTGCAATCTTGAAAAAAAAGAAAAGTTAAAAAAAAAGCATTACTAAGCAATAAACAAATCTAAAACAATCCAATTTATTCACCGTGGTTTGAATTGAATACACTATTTATCAATGTGCTTGAACGTAGAATAAACTTAGACAATCTTGTAATACTGTTTTTGTACTCTTGTTTGTTTAAGTTATTGATCGTACATAAAAAACGTCATTAGTTTTAAATAAATTGAGTACTGTTCAAAAGTTATTGTTGCTATATTACATCGAACTTGTTTCGGTCAGATTTTTTAGTATCAAAAAATGTTATAACTAGAATTTTTCAAACTTTTCCTTTAATATAGTATCGCTAGGGGAAAATGTAAATATCGTTACAACAGTGTTATAGTATATTATCTTTTTTGTATAACTATTTTATTGTTACTACAATATTACACGATATTTTTGTGTTATAAGAAATTTTTGCTTAAATCCACTTGCGAACTATTTGTATTAAGTTTATTCACTAATTATTATTTATTCTATATAAATTTGTTTTTAAACTTTTATTGCGTTACGCCGTTTCCCTGCAGAGCAGTTCATCAGACGCTAAGAAAAGCTGAAAACAAAAGTATACAGAGCGATGAATTAAAAATTAAACTTAAAATATGAGTCATAATAAATATGTTGTTTACAAAAGTTAAATTTTAAAGTTAAGTTAGTTTAAAATGAAATATAGTTAAGTTCAGTTTAAACAATTTATTTCATATAAATTTTATATATTTTAATAATCTATTTACTAAGTATTTAATATATTAAGCTTTGGAAAAAATGTAAATATTAAGATTTATAGGGGATTTTTAGAAAACAGAAATGGTATTTTTACGGAAAGGTTGTAACTTTAAAACAAAATATTTACACAATACAAACATAAATACAGTGTAACAAATAAATTAAATTAAATAGAATAAAATAAACTAAGTTAATGTGATTAAAAATAAACTAAAAGTATTCCTTAGGGTAATGAGGGCATTGCGTGACTAGTTCATTTCTCTTATTAAGAATTTTTCTTTGGTTAGCGTTTGCTATAAACATTCTTTCTAGGTTACATAGTGAGCACATGAAATTTGGTTTGAATCTGCATTTGGTCTGTCTGAGAATTTTCCATTCAATAGTGTATTTTTCGCCTTTTTCATATAATTATTATTTATTCCGCATTAAACTAGCTTAGTAACTAAAGTCTAATAAATAGATCTAGTAGAAGAGTACTGGTTAGATATTGGTACATGTATAAGACAAATCATTATAGTAAACCTAAGCTTCTTTATTATTCTTTTAAACCATTATCCTCTTCAGTGTCCTTTTATTAATATATGTTATCCATATTTCGGAGGTTGAATAATTTAGTACATTGCAATAAAACTAATAATACTAGCTAAGTATAAAAGTAAAAACAGCAAAAAAAAATATATTTTAACACTTAGTTAATTTTGTTTTTTACAACTTATTAATAACAATTACTTCTTTGTATTTCAAGGTAAGATTTCAAAAACTTTTTTATACTTTAACACTACATTACATAAAATTAATTAGTTTTACTTTATTTTTGCACTTAAACAACAACAAGAGTTTTCTCTAGAGTACAATGTAAGAACAGTAGAATTCGGGTCTATAAATCTAGATAATTATGAAGATAAAGATGAAGATTTTTATTATATTATGTTTAAACCACCGAACTTTGATGAAAACAAAAAGTATCCACTTCTTGTAGAAGTTTACTCTGGTAAAATATTTTATACTAGTTTTACAAGAACTTAACTTAAATAATACAATTACTTTTAAATTATTTTGATTTATTGCTTTAAAAACAGGTTATTTTTAACAATATAGTTTTTTATAATTATAAACAAAATAAATTATTCAATCTTTACCGCATTTTTATTTTTTATGTACTATTTTTTAATGACCTCATTTTTTCATAAATAAAAATATTTCAAAGTAAATTTTTTTCAAAGTTTTTTTTGATCCATTAAAACTATAAGTTCTTACTGTTTTTTAAAAAAAGTAATAGTTACTTTACAAAAACTATGTGAGTTTTTTTTTCTCACTTACTGACTTCTAAAACAAAAAACCACGATCTGTTTTTTTTCTTTACTTATATTAAGTATGACTACTACTTTTAAAGTAAAGCTGTGAGCACTCAAAAAATAATTTACAAATAGTTTTTCCATTAAAAATATTTTTCAAGGTCCTGGTTATCAGCGTGTGTATGATAGGTACTCTTTTAGCTGGAAAGATTACGTGGCTTCTTCGCTAGATGTTGTTGTGATGAGTTTTGATGGAAGAGGTACTGGATTCAGAGGAGATAAAATAATGCATCAGGCTAGTGATAAGTAAATGAAATATAATGTTAACAGAAATATATATATATATTAAACATTTTATTTAAAGTTCTGGTCGATAGTGCTCGACAAATTGAATTTGAGTTAAAAATTTATTAGATTATATGAAAAACAATAGTTTATACGACCGTTTCGTATATGAAATATATAACCTCATATACTCATTAGTAAGCTAAAGTTTATTTACAATATTAAATAATAATTTAGACTTTGAAAATTTTATAGTTATTATGACGTAATAATAATAAAGGTAATTGTACAGTAAGTTAAGCTTGAATATATATGCTGATCTTAATAGTTTAAGAATTTATGCATTTTGAAAAGTTTGGAAAGGTTGTATCAGAAAAACGTAATAAACTGTACTTTTTACTTGAATTTTGATTTTGTCCTGTTTCATATTGCCCATTTAGTTTTGTAGTCTGTATTGTTATTTTATAAATTCCAAATGTCGTTCGCCAGTTCTGTTGTATGTATTTTGTTAGTATTAATTTAGTTTCTATATCTTTGTTTGAAAGTATTTCTTGTAGATCCAAAGTACTGTTAGGTTGTTTTATTTAATGTTATTGTTGCTCTACATATTATGTTTGAGACTATACATTTATTGTTTTAAGGGCAAGGTTCCTTGCGGCAATTGCATAGATTTACTTTTTAGTGGTTTTTGCGTTTATATTGTTTTTGTTTAATATTTTATTGTCTTGTGCTATTATTTTGCTTCTAAAATTACTTCTACAACTGCATGATACCTTAATTGTATTGCGGTTGAATGTTTTACAATATGGATGGTTTTTATCAAAGGACGTGGTAATCAGAATTAAAAATTGTTTGCCTATTTTAGAACTTAAAATTAGACTAAACGGTGAGTTCAAAATTGTTATATCTCTTTTTCTTTGTCTTTTATATCTTTTTGATGAAGTGGTCGCATCGTATTTTAATGTATCTTTGTAATTGGCTGAGATTAATGCTTTTTGGTATTCACTTTTTACATTGTTAAAAGATTCTTTATTGTTAGATAGTTTTATTAGTCTTCTGTTTATTGCTTCGGGAAGTTTATTTAGTATTTGTCGTGGGTGATTGGAGTTGTAGTTTACGTACAAAATTGGTGAGTTTGGTTTTTTGTAGGGTTGGTAACTTGAGTTTAATATGTTGAAGGATACACCTAAAAAATCTGTTTGGAATAATCCGGATTCTATTGTTATTTTCAAGCCGTTTTGTTAAAACAACTTAATTAAATATTTAGCAGTGTTTTTAGCTGATCTCGGTGATTTGCTTCTTATTATCCCTAGTCCGTCATCATAATCCGAATTCATTATTTATAAAAATCTTACGGTTTTTGATTTCATTAAGTAAAAATAATCCTGTTAAATCGCATATTTCTGCCGCGTTAAATGATCCCATACTTTCATCAAATAATTTTTTGAACTTGTTTTTTCCCAGGTTTGGTTTTATGTGTTAAAATTGCTTTACAAAAGTGTATTATAAGATTCATTTCTCTGTCTGTTATTGCGTAACATTTTTCAGAAAATTCTAATGCTTTAATTAAATAATTTTTAGTTATACTTGGGTAAAACTTTGTGATATCGAATTTTATGAATCTGTAGTTTTTGTTAAATTTTGAACTTTTGAACCAGGTGATCACTTCACTATTGTATTTTTTCATTGGTTTAATTTAGAATATTTTTGTGTTGTACAATCAATTTTATCTATTAAGTTTTATGAGTATTTGGTGAGGGTGATTTACTTGGGTTTATGAATCTGTATGTGATTTTATTTGGGAAGTTTTCTTGTGATATTTAATTGTAAAGAACGCCTGTTTTTAATTGAGTTTTGGTATCTTGCCTTCTACGTTGTGTGTTTTTATTAGGTAATAGTTCTCATCATTTACTTTATTTACAGTGCTTTTGTTTGATATTTTATATTCGGCGCATATTTTTATTTTTTAGCAAAAATAAAACTAACTAGTTATCAAATCAAAGTAAAATTAAGCCGCGGACATGAATAGTTTAAAACATTTTTCTAATACAGTTTAAAACGTTTTTCTAATACAACCTTTCCAAACTTTTAAAATGCATAAATTCTTAAACTAACAAGATCAGCATATATATTCAAGCTTAACTTACTGTACAATAACCTTCATTATTACTACGTCATAATAATTATGAAACTTTCAAAGTCTAAATTTCTGTTTAACATTGTAAATAAACTTTAGCTTACTGATAAGTGTATGAGGTTATATATCTCATATACGAAACGGTCGTATAAACTGTTGTTTATTATATAATCAAATAAATATATATATATACATACATAAATATTTAAAATACAAAAAAACAACTAATTTTTGTATTGTTTACTAAGTTGCAACAGGTTTAAAACGTTTTATCAGAACTAAATATTTATATTGTTCTATAATAAGAAACACACCACCACCGACGCAAGTTAGCCAATTTTGAAAACGCTTTGTACAAGTTAATAAATAACATTAAACTTAAAAAGTACAACAACATTTTATTAAACACCATGAAAAAAGATATCAAAAATATAACATCTTCTGACAAATTATTTATTTTTTCTGACAAATCAATTAACATTTACAAAATAGACAAAAACAATTACAATAAACTTTTGAAAGAAAATATCACATCAGACTACAGAAAATCAGACCCAGGAATAATCGAAAAGCTAAATAAAGAAACCTATAAACTCATCAACAAATATGTAAAAGGCAAAATTTAAAAAATTGAACAAAAATCTGCATTCATTACAATCACAGACCACAAAAAATATTTTCCAAACAAACTAAACTGTAAAGTTTTGAACCCCTCCAAATCCCCTTTCAACAAATTCACAAAAGTTAAACTAGACACAATAAATAAAAGAACAATAATAGGCTCAAAACTAAATCAATGGAAAAACACTGACAGCGTTATAAACTGGTTTAATAAACTAAAAATAACCCCTAAAACCCGATTTATAATAATTTCAATATCACTAAATTTTACCCATCCATAAAAAAAACAACTTTAATTAACTCATTAAAATTTGCTGAAAAATTCACACCAATCACAGACAACGATTAAAAGTTAATACTACATTCCTGCAAGTCTACAATCTTTCACGAAAATAAAACATAGGAAAAAATAAACACCTCTTTAACGTTAGCATGGGATCCTACAATGGAGCCGAAGTGTGCGACATGGTAGAACTTTTCATGCTAAACGAAATTTAAAAAACTAATATATTAAATGAAGAAGAATTCAATATATATAGAGACGATGGCCTTGCGGTCATCCAATCTAAATCGCCGAGAACCACAGAAAACACAACAAAAGAATTATACAAAATGTTTAACAAATGGGGTTTTAAAATAACAGTAGATGCAGGCCTAATCAAAACAGACTTTTTAGATATCGAATTAAACTTACCCAACAAAACATACATCCCATTCAGAAAATCAAATTCGGTTATTCTTTATGTAAGGAACAAATCAAACCATCAAATATTAAAACAATTACCTTTAACTATTAACAAAAGACTAAACAATCAAGTAACTAAGAATCATTTAACCGTATAAAACATAGTTGGCAATCAACACTAAAATCCGCCAACTACAAATTCAGCCTAACATACCAAAAGGCAAATGAAAAAACAACAATAAAGCAAAGAAAAAATATTTATTTCAATCCACCTTTTTCCCTAACTGTAGCAACTAAAATAGGCAAAGAATTCTTAAACTTGGTAAATAAACACTTTGACACAAACCACCCATACCACAAAATTTTTAAGAGGAACAAACTCAAAATTTTTTATAGCTGTATGGAAAATTCTAAAACAAAAATTCTTAAACACAATAACAAAATATTTAACAACCTAAACTTAAAACAATAAGAAAAAACCTGCAGCTGCAGGGAAAAAATGGCCTTTAAACAATAACTGCATTTCAAAAAATATAATCTACCGAGCTACTATAAAAACAGACGATTTAACAAAATTTTACGTGGGTTCCACTAGTACAACATTTAAAAACAGATATAGCAACCATAAAGCAAGCTTTACTAACAAACTAAAAAGGCATAATACCGAATTATCGAACTATGTTTGGGAGACGCAAACAAAGACTATAATTTAAAATGGGAAATACTCTGCAGAATCAAAACAAAATCGAAAAACAACAAAACGACCCATTTATGTTGCTTGGAAAATTACGAAATTGAAAAAATTAAAAAGGATTTATTATTAAATAAAAGAAAAGAAAGGCAGCAATCCTGCCTCCATAATCAAAAATGTATTTTAAAAGAACAAAGACCACTAATTAATAACAAAAAATAAAATTAAAATTAAAAAAAAGAACAAACAAAGCAAAAAATAAGTTAACTTGTGCATAAGTTGTTTTTAGAATAGGCTAACTAAAATTATTCAATTTTATTTGAAACGTCACAATGTGTTTTTTGAGTGATTCTTTAAAAATTTTGCTTTGCACTTTATTTTGTTCTGAAGATATGTACTAAATATTGAAATTGAGCAAACGATTTGAAAATTAGTTTTTTTATATTCTAAATAAATATATATATATATATATATATTTGGAAGTGTTTTTTTAATTTACAAAAGTCAAAATTCTCATGCGAAAGAAACTAAATGCGATACTGTTTTGATGAAACGTGTTAAAAGTTGAAACTTAATAAACAATACGAAATTAGTTGTTTTTTTTTTTTTGTATTATAAAACTATATATATCATTATTTAATAAAATAAAAAAAAACGTTTTATTAACTCATATAGTAAGTTTTAGCTAACTTACTTAAGTGTATCATCAGTAAGTTTTAGCTTACTGATGAATATATGAGGTTATATATCTCACATACGAAACGGTCGTATAAACCTATAGCTTTTTATATAATCAAATAAATGTTTAGCTCCAATTAAATTTGTCGAGCACTACCGACCAGAACTTTTTTTTTAATCTTTTAATATATATATAATTTATAAGGAAAATGCGATTTTTAAAATTCAACAACAAACGTTTCAGAAAGACAACAAACGTTTCAGAAAGACAACAAAAGATTGTCTTTAATCTTCAGCTGGTTCAATTTAAAAGAAAAAGCACTTTGGTAAACAGAGATGCAAAAGTTTTACATGTTTGTTTAGTTAGATGGAAGATTTATTTTTGCACCGAATACTTGTAATGCTGAAATATTCAATTCTTACGTCATATCGTTTTTTGTTTTTTGTATTACTTTTGCATCTCTGTTTACCAAAGTGCTTTTTATTTTTAATGGAATCAGCTGAAGATTAAAGACAATCTGTTTTTGTCTTAATAAAACGTATTTTCTGGAATTTTTTAAATTGAATTTTCCTAATAAATTATTAATAAGTCTTTTAGTGGGATCTGTAGAAATGAATTAAGTTAAAGTAATCACCTTATATATATATAAATATTTAGAATTAAGTTATTTAACTTGATAAATCAAATCTTTCACACTGAGCCCACCTTAAGGGCTTTATTAATAAAAAGGTTTATTTCAAGATGTAAAATTCAAAGGACTCGAGTTTCGTGCTTATGCACTCATCAGCTTCAAACTTGTTTTGAAGCTGATGAGTGCATAAGCACGAAACTCGAGTCCTTTGAGCTTTACATCTTGAAATAAACCTCTATATATATATATATATATATATATACATATATAACGTAGTAAAACTTACTTATTGTGCCTTTTAGGTATACAAAAATTTAGGTCAGTTTGAGCCAGTTGATCAGGTTGAAGCAGCCCGAAAAATTGTAGAAAAGTTCAGTTTCATTGATGAAAAGAAGACTGCTATTTGGGGGTGGTCATATGGAGGGTTAGTAGCAAGTATTTTTTTTTAGCATGCTCATTACTTTTAAAACGTTGTTGTTGCTCAAAGATTTTTATATATTTGGTTTGTGCATAAACATTGATTAAAGTTTTACTAATGACATACTTTAGTATATTTCACTATATCTAAAGTTATTTATGATTATCATATAATGTTTCATTAGCAGCTTAATAAAAATGAAAAACCCTAGCTAAAACAAGACATTTTCTTTCTAGCATTTATAAGTCATATAGAGTCTAATACTTTTTTGAAGATACACAACCACAAAAACCATAGAATACGATGAAAACAATGTATTTAAATGCGGATTTGCAGTAGCACCAGTAACTGATTGGAACTACTACCACACAATTTACACCGAACGATATATGTGGCAACAAGATGACAACGCTGTTAGTATATTTAAGAAAAAAATTCTTTGTTATATTACTGTTTAATAAGTATACATAAATAATAGGCATATAGCTTAAAATATTGTCCTCCAAACTATTGTTTACTCCTGTTCACTTTTTGAAGACAATAATTGCTCATTAAGAAAAGCTTTAAATCAAAAAATCTTATTTATCTATGTTATTAAAATTATTTACTGTTTATGACTTATTGTTTATTTGTCTCCTTTTTTTGTTGATAACTCTAAAATTGCTGGAAAAAGTTTTCTACACGTTATTAGAATTACTGTCAACTTGTAAATAGGATGGATACAAATCTTCATCGGCCCTTCAACAAGCTGAAAATGTAGGTAAGCACAGATATGCAGTTTTACACGGAACAAGAGATGAAAATGTTCATTTTCAAAATACTGCACAACTTGAAAAATATCTAGTTGAAGCAGATATCGATTTTTCGGCTTACTTTTTTGCTGACAATGATCATGGTATGAGTAACACTGTAAACAATTATAAAACAGTGTATAAAACTTTAACTAGAGAAATGCAATTCTGCTTTGGCCAAAAGAGTTTGTTTGGAGACTGTTGTAATTAAAATTTTCATTGAATTTTATTAAACATTTATAACAATTAATTCAGCGCAGTTAAAAAATATTTCACATATAGTATAAGAAAATTTTCTTAAAATAATAGTCATATTTTGTAAAATTTTATATTTCAATCTTTACATCTAATTTTAAAATAATTAAACACCACACCTAACGATCTGGAAGCGTATCTGATTGAGAACAGTTTAATTTATTGTTCTTTTAAAGCTTTACTTAATATAAGAACTATTTTAAGACAAATACTGTTTTGTTCATAGCACTATATCAAATTTCTTATAAGCTTTTATCTTTACAATTTTTGAAAATTTTTCTTCGCTAAAACAATTTTTAGCCTAAGTTTGTAGAAACGTCTTTTGCAATTGAAGGTTGTTTTTTTTATTTTAATAAGTTGCAGAAGTTGAGTTTCTATTTTGATTTTTGACAATAAAATTTAAATGAAAAGTTAAACATAAAAATTAAAACTTTGTTTGTATTTTATTTTAAGCAGTTACTAAAGTCAATATTTAACTTTTTCTTTTACACCATACGAATAACGAAAATGCAAGTTACGAAAATATTGTAAATTGGCTTGTAATAGTATCAAAAAATTTAACTGCAATGTATGTAGCTTAAATTGTTTTCATCTTAGTAAGATGTATGCTTTTGGTTCGTTTTTAGAATAAATTATTTCAACAATACGAATGGATTTATTTATTAACACGTGAAAAATATTGTTAACTTTTTTTGAATAAACTAGTAGTAATATATTACTTAGTTGTTATGTGTATGTTTGTATTCTATTTACAGTACGAACAACTTAAAATCTTTAGGGATCCGGCCGGATTCTAATTTGAAAAAAAATCCAAACAAATAACTGCTTTTAGATTCAATAATCATTTTATTAAAACTATATCGTATAACATTAAAACTTTTTATTGGTTAAAAATTAGTTGTTGATCTCTTTTACAATAAACGCAAATATATTTTAGCTATATTTTCTAATGTTATGAAATCAAGTATTGAATAAATAAAATTTTCTGTAATGAATAAACTACTAAACATCGACTTGTAATATTTGAATAGTATAAAGAAAGTTTATATATGCCTTCATTAATTATGTATAGCTTATAAACTAGAATGACAACGATATAAAAACGGGTATTTTTTAAATTAACAATTCTATTAATCTTACAACAAAAACTTTAAATATTTACTGTAACCTATTTAAATATATAAAAAGCACAAACTTTTTTTAAGTGTAAAGTGAATATAAATCCAATAATTTAATAAATGTGTATTTTGTATGATATACAAGGATCATTATAATTAAATAGCAGTATTTAAAATAAGTGTTAAAGTTAGGATCAGTACACAGTTTTTACAGTGATAGTTTAAAAAAACTAACTCCCAGGTTGCTTATGCTAGGTCGATACAGGCACGTGCAAACTAGAGAAGTTTTTTTTTTCTTTTATTCTAACATTTTCATCAAAAATCTTCATCTCCCTTAAACATATTTCTATTAAAACTTTTATTTTAAAATTTGTTTAGTTTACTTTTTTCTTAGTGTTAGCTTAAGAAACTAATTAAAAGTCTTTACTACTTAGCGGAAGTTGAATTATAAAATTACTAAAAAGTCATTAAAATTTTTATTATTTATAATATCAGTTAAGCTATGTTTAGTATGCTACTTTTCTAAATATGTTTTACTTGTATTAACTTCACAAATTTTTAGAAACTATTTCGATAGGTACATTATTTATAAGTTCTACTCTGATAGACTGATAAATCACTGATAAACTGACATTAAGAATATATAGTTAGCTTTCTTATTGTTTTACGAATGTTTTTGTATGAAAAATGTAAGTAAGGAGTAATCTTGTAGTTTATAGTTATACAATTTAAGGTACTTGAAGTAATAAAACTTAAAAAAGATGACGCTGTGAAAATTTAAGCTTATATAATGTAGACTACATATAGTTTGTATGTACTGATTTGATAGTATTGAGTTTATTGAACAACAAAAAAAGACGCTCAAAATTTTTAGTCCAAGGACCTGGTGCACGAAGAACCTTTCAGTTATCGAGTCGCACACCACAGAATCCTTTTAACGTCTTGTCCAAGACAGTTAGTCACAAAAGTATAATTTTATTTAACTTGTGTTTTACATGTGTTTAAAAAAAGTTAAAGTATTTAATATCTATAAAAAAATATATTCGAAAAAATCAGTGATGAGGATGGTATTTTAGTTAAAATTCTTCGAAAAACAAAACAATCTTGTATCTCCACTTATAAGTGAATTAAACAATCAAGCATATTATAAGGGTATTTATCCAAATAGCCCAAAAACAGAAAATATACAAAGATTTTGAGTCAAATGTTTGAGAAAACATTAACAGGAAACTAATAGCAGATTTCAATCTTATTTAACTTGAATATAAATTCAAAATCTTATAGACAAATAACTTTTTTTAATAAATATAAAATTATACATATTCTTAGTGAGAGTGGGCAGTTCTACTACTTTTGCTCGAAGGAATTTGTCTGAATCTGATAGGATTTATTATAAAACATATGATTAAAGTGTAAGAAGCCTGAAAGTACTTCAAAGAATGCAAAATGTTGAAAACTTAACTAATTAACTATTTGTTATATGTCACTTCACGTATAAATATAAAACTGATACTTTACCAGGTAATTTAGTACAAAACTATCCAACAGAATCTTCTAGACAAATATTTTTTACCAAGATTTCAATAAATATGGTATTTTTTCTATGTTATAAAGGCAGAAGAGTAAAATAAAACAATCAAAATATTAGTTTCAAGGATAAACTAACGGACACTTAACTAAAAAATAATCGAATAAATAAATTAATAGCTTTGAATTATTACTCTTATATTCTTTATGCTTGTAATTAAATTATATTCTTGTAGTTATTTTTGAGGCTAGTTATTGTTCATCACATCAAATAATTTTAGTTTACATTGAATCAGTTTAATACATTAATTAGCATTGTTTTAATTTAGTACACTTTAACTAGTTTACAGTCTCGGTAAATATTTTATTTATTAGTAAAGAATTGAGCTGAATAATAAGAAATAAAGTACAAATGTGTAAGTTTTTCAATTAGATTTTTATTCTGTATTTTCTATGCAGTTGTTTATCATGTAAACTTGTTACGGGGTTAAGTGTCGTGTGTTTTTTTCGTTTTTAGAAGTTTGAAATTTTTATTGTTGAAAAAATTTCTAATTTTTAGCTCAAAACTGTTTAAGAAGATAAGTTTAGTGTAGCTATTAGATGACTAAAAGGTCTTTTTATACACTAGGTACTTTGACTAAGTCTTAAACGTCTTTTATTTTTGCATTTGATAAACAACATTTACAATTCAGATACAATTTTTATGTAAACTTTAATAAGACTTTTTATTTAAAATTTGAACATATCACTAGTGAAATGCAAAAATCAATATACTATTTTGTAGGCAAACTTTTAGAGTTTTGTTTAAAATACTTGATTTAGCATATGTAAAAAAAAGATGCAGTTTATATTACAAGAAAAAACCTTAACATGTTTGCTTATACATAAAAAATCTAAAAAAACTTAAACTTTTATAGTTGGATCTGTTATAATATTTTTTGATAAAATAGCTTAAAAATAAAAATAAATTTAATATGAATAAATATAAAGTTTCTTATTTTATCTAATGTATAACATACACAACTAAAAATTCAATTTTACAGTACAGTACTAATATTGTATCTTGATTTAAAACAAACAATTCAAAGTTCTCGACTTAAATAGCTTTAAGGAGATTGTTATTTATTTTTACAGTTTATTATGAACAAAACAATGTTTCACTCCTATATTGGCATACAGGAGATCATCAGTTATTATCAAGAAATCTGAAAAAAGTTTTTGAAGTAATGTAAAAATATTATATAAAACAAATTAAAAAACAAAGCTGTGCTTTTTTTTGAGTTTCTTGTTTTCAATAAAGTATTTAAAAACTCTTCCAAGCGGGCGAAATGAAGATTAAAAATATAATTTTGCTTAACATATATACTTATATTTTTATCTAATGCTAAGTATATGTGAAAATGAAGAGATTTTATACAAGATGTTGTAGGTGACAATATATATTATTAAAAAAAACACTACAATTTTTTCTGATGCAATTGTTTAATTTTTCTGTTAACAGGATAATTTTATCAGTAGGTTTATTTAAAAGATAAGCAAAAATCCACATAACACTAAGCTAAAACATTAAACATAGTTACATCATTAAATTAATCAGTTCAAAAGTAGGCAAGCTAATTATGAATATACACTCAAAATTACTTAGAATATTAGTTAGAAAATATTTATTTTTCAATATAAATTTTACCATGGTTTACCAGGTTCCCAAAGTAAACAATAGCACTCTTTTTGGGTGATTTTAGATAATAACTAAGGGAGCGAAAAAGAAAATGCGTAAATAACTAGTAAGGTAGATATGCAATAAAGAAATCGATTATTTATATAAATTCCTACCAACTTGGTGATTAGAAAATTTGAGAAACCCTAATCTATAAAAATTTTAGTTGTTTTTATCAGTAAGAGTATTCAAACCGAAAGTGTAAAACAAAGAGTATATTACAAATTGATCATATTTTGAAGACTTAGATCAAAAATTTTATTGCTTACAAGTTACAATATATATTACTTTTCGATGTAAGGTTCAAAAATAAGAATTTGATTGGTTTAAAATAATGATCAAACTAAAAACGTAATTAAAGAAATAAGTAAAAGAATAAATTACAACATGTAAAACATCACTAAAATATAAAAATAAAAATAATAAAATTAAACACTAAAATACAATATATGGACTAAATCAAAAATTAAGGTTTGGCTTTTTACAAATATATGTTTGAAATTAATGATTGCATAAACAGAAAAAAGTATAATAAAGCCAAAACTAATGATGGGTTATTACTGGAATGTCAATTATTGATATACTGTTATTGCATTTACAATTACTTTAAAATTTTTCATCTAATAGGTTCATTTTTAAGCAAACCCATAACTACAATGCCAGACTTCCAACACAGCCACCATCAATGGGTATACAGGATCCTGATATCATAGTTGAATCATTGCTTAATAAAAACATTACTACAGATACAACTTCTGAAATTTCTGCAAAACGACCCATTGGTATTTGGTCAGTCATTTTTTTTGCACGCACAGGATCACTCCAACCAACTTTGGCCATTGCTGTGTTAACTACAGTAGGATTTACTGATGTTACTCTTATTTTATGAGTTCCAAGCTCAAGTGACATATTCCGAGTGATCTGATCAATTGCTGCTTTACTTGCTCCATAAACTGTGTGATCTGCTAAACCTATTAGTGAAGCTTGACTTGATACATTTACTATGCTACCCCCTTTATTTTGCTTAATCATTTTTCTGACTACTATCTGAGAAACTTGAATTGTTGCTTCAACATTCACGCGAAATTGCTTACTAAAAGATTCTGGAGTTATATTTAAAAAGGGTTGACATTCTGCTATTGCTGCATTGTTAACTAATAAGTCAATAACTCCACAGGATTCAACAGCATTTTTAGTTTCATCTCTGTCCATAAGGTCACAAACTACTATATGAATATTTGGAAGTTCCTTCTTTAATTCATCTAAATCTGATTGAGTGCGACTCAAAGCATACGTTTCAGCCCCAGCTTCTACAAGAGCTTTTACAAGTTCTCGGCCAATTCCTTTTCCGCTACCAGTGACAAGTGCTCTTTTTCCTTTAAAATCAAACTTTGTACTCATTTTTGATATAAATTATGGTTATAAAGTTACCTTTAAAATATACAAATATTTATAAATAATATTTGAACTTTTTTTATATACTACAAAATTTATTTTAAATTTAAAGTAAAAAAACTTTAAATCTAGCCAAATAGATAGCAATATTAAGAATATATTAAAAGTTCTATAAATTTAAACTTAAACTACTTTTTTTTAAACAAAAGTATATAAACAGCTTTTTGAACAATCTTAAATTTTTATTAGTTTTTTTTCAAATATATGTGTAAATTATTTGCATTTAGTATAATCATTAGTTCAATAGGTTCCTATTTTTGTTAACAAGGTCAAAAATCCCAAGTTGAGTTATATATGGCTAACATTGACATATCACACTCGTAGTTTTAACTCTACTGATTAAATCTGTATAAATTCATAATCTTCTCCTACTTTTCTTATCTGGAAGTTTATGACAAAAATAATAAATTAATTAAGTTAAAATTAAATTATGAATCATAAAATTAGTTATATAAAACATTTTAGAATTACAATATCTTATCAGTAATTTTAAAAAAAATTAAGCTTAAACTTACTTTCTACTGAAAAAATAAAACTTTTGTAACTTTAAAAACCTGGAATAAATCCAGAAGATAGAACAAATTTCTAAAAAACTAGTACTATAAATTAATTAATTTTTTTAAGATAATTTGTTTATATATAAACTTATAAATTCTATCAAAATTTTAACTTCTGTAAATGATCATAAAACTGTAATAAAAATTATTATTCACTATTTCCTTAAATTTAATCAAGTCTAAACTTTTGAGTATAACTAATAATCTTTAAGACAAATTTACTTTTTTACAAAATGAATAAATTCTATAAAAAACAACAGTATATGTTGTTAAAAATAGGTCTAAACTTGGCAAAAATGTAAAGAAAAACTGTGGCCCCTAAAGGTAAAATTCTGCTGCAAATGTAAATTTTTGAAACTAACACTACATAATCTAGGATCTAAAAAAGGTCTTAAGTAGTTTTCACAGAAAATTAAAAAATTATATGAGAAAGTTTCTTCTTTTTTTTTGGTAAAAAAATCATCAGTCTCAAACTCTACCCTATGCAACAATAAACAACAAAAGTTTGGTAGGTTATGAAGAGTAAAAACTAAAACTGCAACCTGAAAAAATTTCTATTTTTAAAATTTTTTCTGTGACCAACAATTTTCTGCCTACCCCTAGGTTACACAGAGCACGTTAAACTTAGTTTGAATGTCTTTTTTTTTTTTCTAACAAAACTTTAAAACCAACTATTTTCAATTTTTTTAATGCTAACTTGAAGTTTTTTTTTATTCTAAAGAACGTTCTTTTGCTTAGCCTTTTACAATATCTTTAATCTAATTGGGGTTTTACTTTTGTAGTGGGGCCCCTTTAAAAATTTAATGTTTTTTTCCATTTTTTCACTTAGCAAAGTTTTTCTCTAAAAATATATTTTTTTGCTATTTTTTTTTATCAACATATTTATTTAATTGAGTTTTAAAACGTTATTATCTTTTTTATCAAAAACAATTTTTTTTATAATATATGCTTTAATAAATATTTCAGAAAAGTTCCAAAATTTGCACGGTTTTGGTTCTTTTTTTACATGGTTTTATAACAAAAGTAAATTATTTTTTTAATAAGTTTTATTTTTAACAGACTTATGTAATTAAGTGATATAAAGTTACTATATTTTTTCCCAACTTACTATTACTTTTAAACATATGAACCATTTTAGTTTTACCTAAATTCTTAGTATTTGATCAAAAAATCCCTCAAATTAAATAAACAAAAAATTTAGGTAAAACTTGTATGGGCCATATATTTGAAAAATAATAATAAGTTGGGAAAAAATATAATAATGTTATAAAACTTAATTATATAAGTCTGTTAAAAATTAAAAAAAAGTAATTTACCTTTGCTACAAAACCATGAAAAAAAAAAAAACCAAAACCATGCAAATTTGAAAATTTTCTTAAAAAATTTATTTAAGCATATGTTATTAAAAAACAATATTGAAAAAAAAATTAATAACGTCTTCAAACTCAATTAAATAAGTATGTTAATAATAAAAAAATTTAAAAAAAAAAATTTGGAGAAAAACATTGCAAAGTTAAAAAATGCAAAAAAACATTAAATTTTTAAAGGGGCCCCACTGTGAAGGTAAAACCCCAATTTGATGAAAATTATTGTGAAAAGCTAAAGAAATGAACGTTTTAGAATAAAAAAAAAGTTCCAAGTTAGCATTAAAGAAATTGAAAATAATTGGTTTTAAAATTTGGTTTAAAAAAAAATTACAAAAAAATCCATTCAAGCCAACTTAATAGGTTACACTAGTTCAAAAGTATGGTTAAAACAAAAACTAATTGTTATGAGGCAGTACAACAAATTTATCCAACAAGTTTAAGCCAATCACTTCAACTCAAAGAAACGATTAGTGATTAGGAACACCAAGTCACTTAGGCTATGGAAATACACAAAAGGCTTTGTAAACTAGTTTTTTTTTTTGTTTTTTTTTTCATATGGTAGAAAAACATCTTTCTCACAAAAAGAACTCACTCTCCCCTCTGCCTCAAACGTTTTCTCAAACTCACAAGCTGGTGAGTTTGAGCTCATCACATGTTATTCCACCTGTCCTATCTTTAAATTTACTAAGAAAAAATTTACCTTTTAATTAAAAATAAAACTAAATCTGTCTATAAACTACAAAATTTTTAACTAATCAAAATAAAAACTAATCCTAACCCTTTATTGAAAAAAACCCCTGGTGACATGTTATATTCAATAATTAGACAAAGATATTAAAATTTGGCATTGCAACTCTATGACCAAGAGGTCTTTTTTTTTGTGTACCCAGGTCCTTCGACCAAAAAAATTTTGAGGGTTTTTTCTTTTTTTTTTGTTTTTATGCAATAAACTATTAAAATAGAACTGCAAAATGACAGAACTAGCTGCATTCTTAATGTCATCTAGGTGAGAGTTTTATAGTTATTTGGGGACGAACGTAACTTAGCTTGAATGGCTTTTTTGTAATTCTTTTTTAATCAACTTTAAAACCTATGGTTTTCAATTTCTTTAGTGCCAACTTGGAAATTTTTTAATCTTAAGAACATTATTTTGCTTTGCTTTTCACAATAATTTCCATACAATTGGGGTTTTACTTTTGTATTAGGGCCGCTTTAAAAACGTATCATTTATTTGCATGTTTTTACTTGACACCTATTTTCTCCAAAAATATTTTTATTTTTTTTTAATATATTTATTAAACAAAGATTAAAGACGTTATTTTTTTTGTTTGCTAACTTTTTTTTTTATAATATAAAGATAAGTTTAAATAAATTTTTCAGAAAAACTCCAAATTTGCACTATTTTCGTTTTTTTGGTTCATGGTTTTATTGCAAAAATATAATATTTCGTTAATAATTTTTATTTTTAACAGACTTATATATTAAAGCTTTATGACGTTATTATATTTTTTCCTAATCTGTTATCAATTTTTGAATATATGACCCATACAAGTTTTACCCAAATTCTTAGCACATGAGCACTTTGTTTACAGAATTTGAGGGATTTTTTGCTAAAATGCTAAGATTTTAGGTAAAACTTGTATGGGTCATAAATTCAAAAAGTAATAATAAATTAGGAATAAAATATAAAAACGTCAAAGAACTTTAATATATAAGCCCCTTAAAAATATAAAATTATTATCGAAATATTATATTTTTGCAACAAAACCATGAACCAAAAAAACGAAAATCGTACAAATTTGGAGTTTTTCTGAAAAATTTATTTAGGCATATGTTATAAATAAAATTAGCAAGAAAAAAAAACGTCTTTAAACTCAGTTTAATATGTATGTTAAAAAAAAAAAATTTAAGTAATTATTATTTTATGAGAAAATAGGTGTTAAGAAAAAAATGCAAAAAACAATAAGTTTTTAAAAGGGCCCCACTGCAAAAGTAAAACCCCAATTCGATGGAAAATGTTGTGAAAATCAAAGCAAAAGAACGTTCTTTATAAAAAAAAGAAGTTAAGTTAGCATTTAAGAAATTGAAAATAATAGGTTTTTAAGTTTGGTTAAAAAAACCATTCAATTCAAGCCAAGTTGACGCTCGTTATTTGGGGAGATTCTAACTCTAGCTTTGTATATTTCACCTATATGAAAACTCACCACTCAAAACGGTAAGGCTTAAACAGTAGCATTAGGGTAGCTTTAAATTTGCACTATTGATTTTGAATTGCTCAAAAGTCACGCAAATAGTTTGCATATTTGCTGAGTCAGCAAAAAAAAATTAAAGTTTTTTTTCATACCCTTAACCCTAACCCACCTCACCCAAATATAAAAAAATATAAATCAAAAATAAAAATGTTATCATTAAAAAATTAATAAAACAAGAAAAAAATGCTGACTTAGTATATATGCAAATTATTTGCATGATTTTCAAGCAATTCAAAAAAGTAGTGTAAATCTGAAGCCACCCGTAGATTTATGTCGTTTGAATATATTTAAACAATAGATAACATTTTTTTTTTAAGTTACAATAAAAACACTCCTTAACTTTTAAATTTTTAATGTACTTATTTCAAAGTATTAATATTAAATGAGTTTTTAGTGTAATTGATCAATTAACTATTAATTAAATCAATGTAAAGAAAACGTAACTCTTTTTTTTTTAGCAATCTTTTTAGATTAAGCTTGTTTTATTATTATCTTTTTATAAATAAAAGTTACTCGTATGATTATAAATTAAGGTTTGTTTCAAAAAGTCTTGAAATTAAAAAGTTTTTTAAATTAAATTTAAGTTTCAGTTATAGTGCAAAATTTTTCAACAAAATAAAATTATTTGTTTTTTTTTCATTAGTTTCATATTAATTAATATATTAAATACAAAAGATATATAAATAACTTAGACTTTCTATTAAAAATTTAAAATAAATGATCAAAGCAAAAAGGTTAAAAACTATTTACACTGTTTCAAACTTATTAAGAAAAAAACTTTTTTTTCCTCTGTCTATGCATAATAGGGTGCATCTATTGTCCTGACCTCGGAATTTTGCTTAGCCCATTTTTTGTACAATAGACAGCTCAAAAAACTTAGCTTCCTAGCTATAAGCCTAACAGAACAAGACACTTTTAAAAATGTTGTTTTATATCGTTATTTTAAAAGTTTAACCAAAGGAGGTCGTTTTTTAAGTTAGTTTAATTTTGTAGAACTCTATCTAAGCTATAGGTTTCTTTTTACAGCAATTAAAAAATAACCTTATTTTTTAGAATATGAACAACCAAAGTTTGTAACTTCATTGGCTTCTTATAGTAGAAGCAAACTAATAAGCAAAACAATATACAACTTTATTTAATTATTTTTCTCCTTATTAATTTTCTCCTATAAGATATACGAAATTTAATTTTTGTGAAGTAAAGAGTTGTAACTCCCTTGTGTGCAGTGCAAGTGAATTTTATTTAGTTGAATGTCGAATTGAACAAAACTGAGTTAATAAGTTTTTTTGGTTATGTTATCAATCAATCAGTCAAAGCTAAGGTTGCTGATGCTTTAAATCATTAAATAAAGTAGGATAGGCATAAAACATTTAGAAAAAATTATGAGTTACCTACTCATCTTTTTGGTCTAATGAGAAGCGAGATTTAGCAGATTTTGTTGGAAGTAATATCATGCTTTTTTATAATCATAGACTGTAGTAATTATTTTCTTATTAAACCGCTAGAACGATGGACTAGCGACAATAATTACTTATATGCAAAAGAAATAGTAAATTACATGAATGTAATCAATGACGCTGCAAAACGAGGTGTTAAATTGTCCAGCAATTTTGTAATTTCATCGAGAAATGAAGACACGTATCAAGATATCTACAAACTATCGAGGAGGATAGTAACTATACTTAGTACCAAACCTCAGAAATATGAATACTTCAAAAGAAAGTATTGTGATTTGTTTTACTTTCGGTTTTAATTAAAAAAATTCAATTCTCAATGATTATTTGTTGTTCATTCTTTTTTTAAAGGCGATAAAAGTGTGATAATTGTTAAAAAATCTACTCAAAAACAAATAATAATATATTCTGAAAGCTAGTTTAGTAGCAAAATTTAAAAAAAATCCAAATAAACTGATATAAAGCAAAGTTTTCAAAAGTGTTTTGCTCTTACAGGCCTAAATCTAGGAAGCTTTTTTTTCTTGTGCTGTCTTTTCAGTAAAATTTTCCACGCACAAAAAATGGGCTAAGCTCAAATACAAAATCTTTATTTTTGTGGTTCAACAGATGCTAAATACTAAAACTGTATAATTAATAAACTAAATGGCTTTGAATTAAAAGAGTAGTAATCAATTTTACTTGAAAATCTATTAATTTTAAGTAGGTTTTCAAATATTATTACATTTTTTAATGTTATTGAAAAAGATAACAACACAAACATAAACAAGTTATTTTTAGCTAACCAAAAACCATTACTTTATTTTGTTTTTAATTAAACTACTGTGTATAAAGTAAGTTTAAATAGTACTTACTTAAAAAATGCTATTTGTTATTAAAATTGTAAAAGGAGAACGAGTTTACTCTTTCTAAATATTATACGGCTAACTAAATTTCGCTTAATGAGTTTGTCATTAAGCAAAAGATTTGGAAAGATTCTAACTCTCGGTAAGAATTTTACCAATTTCAAAAAAATGGAAAAGTAAACAATAAGTTAATATTTAACTAAATGGGACCTATATATTTTGTTTATTAACTAATTCCCTAAGATTCAAACTAATCTAAATAATATTTTTGATTTTATTAACAAAAACTTTCTTTTTCAGATTTTTCGTTCACACTAAGTAAGCTAATATTCTCTTCTAATCTGTTTCTAGTATTGCAATATAGTCCTGCACAAGACGTTAAAAGGTATTTAAGTAGTGTGCGACTCGATAACCGAAAGGTTTTTATTTTGTGCAAAAGGTCCTAAGACCGAATATTTTGAGCGTCTTTTTTTTGTCGTTCAATAAACATTACTGTTGCAAATGTTGTATGTCACAACAGGGGCGTAGCGTGGGGAGGGACACTGGCGCATGCGTGCCACCCAAAAAAAGAAAAATATAAAAAAAAAGAATGTAATATCTTTATCCTTTATAGTTTATTTTTTCTGCTTAATTTGCCTTTTTTCAACTATGTTTATCTAGTATTCAAAAAGTTAAACGAAATTTTGAATACCAATAAGTGACAAGTTAGGAAAGTACATGTTATTACTCAATATAACGATTCGATGCGTAATTGCAAATGCGCACCGATGTTGATGAAAAACTCCATAAGGAAAAATTTTATAAGTTCATTAACTTCATAAGAATTTGTACTCAAAAAGTACGCAATTAATATAGCGCACCGCTGTAGTATAACCTAATGGCAGATTATTTTTCTACAAAAAGTTTACAAAAATACGTCACGCTTAAAGAAAAATTAAACAATTTTACAAATTTTTTTTTTATGCTTCATTGTTAAGACTAGTTTTCTGAACTTTATTTTTGTAAACATACAAGATAAGCGTGTCGGCCTATGAGAAATAAACTTTGATCGTGATTTTTATTTTAAACAAATACAATCAAATGAATTATATTTAAAAATCATTTTTTTAACTATTTTACAAATTTGTAATAAACTGTAATAACAGTTATAAAGTTGGTCTATCTTAACTTCTGTGTAACTTTATTAAAATTATGTGCAATGAGGTGTTGTTATCACTGTTGTATTGTATATTAAAGAGATTGATATTTTTTCGTAAATAAAACAGATACTTTCGTTTTATTGGATATATTAATTTTTAAAGATATAAAGTTTACTATAAGTTATAAAAACAATTTTTATTTAGTAAGTTTACGTTTTTGCAAGTATAAGTAATTCTAATGAAATTTATACTTTTATTTAATTGTTTAATTTTGTAATATATAAATATTTTTTAAAACAGTTAACGAACTTATTTTACTTAATAAATTTGTTTCAACTATAAAAATTATAAAAAGTTTTTTTATAGCTAATTACAAAAGTTTTAATTTAAAGGATTTTTTGAGAAAAAACCCCCTGACCAAAATACCACGCTACGCCACTGTGTCACAACATGCTGTATGTATTTAAGGAGCTATAAAACGATGAACGCTGTGTTTTTCTTTTTGTCGTGTTCATACTTTATGACTTTATAACTAGTATCATAAAGTATTAAATGAACTACCTAACGTTAATTATTATAGTAGGGTGTTCCAAATATTTTTTAGAGTAAATAATTAGTAAATCAAAAAGTTTTTGGTTTCTAAGTGTTTTAAACATACCTTTAGAACTTTAAGGTTTAAAGTTTAATGTTCTATAATATCCTTAAAAGTTTGCATATATTACATTATAAGAAGTTCATATGATATGATAACGTAAATACTATGAAATGATAAATTTTTTTTTGAAAAAAAAACATAAAGTGTATAAAGACCAAAAACTTCTAGTCTCTTAATATTATCTAAAGAACAAATCTGTTAAGCTTTAAATTTTAAAACTAATAAAAGTTGTAACCTATGGTCCATGGATGTAGGTACCTTTAATAATATACTTAACTTATACTAACTGGTTATACTAATAATACTTAGGGCTACTCTATATAAAACAAGGCATGACAATGAATGAACATGTTGTATTAAAGAACAATTGCAAACACTAACAAATATATAAAGAACATCAAATTTAGAAAACACTTTAAATGTGGTCAAAACCTTTACACAAGATTTAATCTAGCAAGAATATACTTTAAGAATTTATAAAACCAAATAAGATTGAACTACTTAGAATGTAAATAAGAAATCCTTATAAAAATAACACTAATAAAAAAACACTTTATAAAACACAAGAAAACAATATAAATGTCTATTCTTCATTATCACGTTTACTGCAGCAGGCTGTGGCTAGCATCTCCACGTCTGTATGTTGTATTGGCTTATATAAAACATTCCATAACTTAATGTTTCATCAGGGTTTCTGGTATGCAATTTATTTTCTCCTCTTGTCAACTGTATTAAACTTGCATCAGTATAAAACTTGACCTTGCGAGCTTTCTCCTAAAGCTTGAGTGATCTTACAGCTCAAAACTTCCAACCAAATCTAAACAGTAATCAAGTGCTACTTGATATCCTGTTACAAAGTTAACTAATTATTACCAACAAATATTATGCAGTTTTAGACCATGAACATGATATCTAAATTTAAAATATCAAATAAAGTTCTACTTAATTTTATTTAAAGTATTATAAGGATAGTATAGTAACTTTTAACTTTACATTAATATTTTCTAAAAAATTGTAAGAATACAAATACAAAATTGAGATTTATGAAGCTTAGTTTAATTTTAACTATTAGTAAAAGTGAATATTGATTTTAATTGTAATATTTCTAAAACATTGTAATAATATAAGTTGCCATTTTTGTCTAATATCCGGATCCGGCCGGATCTTGATATGAAAAAAAGATCCGGACCCGGTTCCGACCGGATCTCGATTTAAAAAAAAGATCCGGTTCCGGCCGAATCCTAACAGAGATCCGGCCGGACCCGGATCTAGTTAGTAAAAAAGAGCATACTGAAAAGTATTTTTTCAAAAACAAACCCTGTATAAATTAAAAAGAGTCATTTTCGTCAGTTAAAATTAAACACCTACCGTGATTGGCTCATTTTGTACACGTGACTAACTTACATTTGTTTACATTTAAACTATGAAATAAAAATTTCAGAAATGCTACTCTTACCTATGTTGTAAAATTAAAAACTTCACTACCAAATTGTCAACCTTGTGGCTAGCTGTTCTACTGATTATTAGTTTAAAGTAATTTTTTCAGTTTTTAAAAACCTCATTCTGACTCAGGCTAGTTTTTACTCACTCTTGCTAGTTTTTTTTTGACTTAAACAGTGGCAACCCTGCTAGTATAAAATTTTTTGGGAATTTTCAAAAATCTTAGGCTGCCTCAGGCTAGTTTAGTTTTTTATAAAAACTCAGGCTAGTTTTAAGATTTTTTGAAAAACTCAGGCTAGTTTTCTTTTAGATTTTGAATAAGTTTGAGCTGATCCAGTTTTCAATATTTTGTGATTTTCTAGTTAATTTTGTTCAAGAATTTGATTTTAATTGATTTTAGATTGGTAAGGCTATAGGGGGGGTTCTCCTTGATTTTTACTAGTTGATCTTATTTAATAGATTTTAATCTTAGCTACCAGATACCTTTTACAGCTTAACAAAGTTCAAAGTAGTTTTCGAGATACAAGGGGTTAAATCCGGCTCAATAGGTTCCTTATAGAAGGGGCAAACTAAAAAAGCGAAAAAAAAAACATTTCATTAAAAATCTATCTCCTACTACAGTTTTTAAGCAATCTTATTCAAATTTTCACAGTTTACTCTTTTCTAAATTCTAAATCATTTAAGTTTAGGAATTTTTTTTTGAATTTCGGACCTTAAATTTGTATTTTTAAATTTTTTGGAAAATCCAACACTCAAAACCTTTTAAACTATGTAAGGAATATTTCCTGGGAATTAGAGGTACCTAGCTTAAAAAATCTAGGAGAAGATAGATTTTTAGTGAAATGGATATTTCCGCGTTTTTAGCGCCTTCCATTAGGTTCCTATGGAACTCTCCGGCTTTGACCGCTTATATCTCAAAAAATACTTTGAATTTTGTAAAGCTATAATAAGCATCTGGTAGCTAAGATAATATTCTATTAAATAAGATCAACTTGTAAAAAAAGTATTCACCCACCTATAGCCTTAATTGTAAACATTACTAAAAATTTTCAACTTTGTGGCTAGCTGTTCTACTGATTATTAGCTTAAAGTAATTATTTTTTTGTTTTTAAAAACCTCATTCTGACTCAGGAAAGTTTATAATCACTTAGGTTAGTTTTTTTGAATCAAAGAGTGGCAACTCTAATATTAGCTAAAATTAGGTGATATTCTGGTTGCCAAAAATTATGGAAAGTTTATTAGTTCGAAACTTTAGTGTAAGAAAAATGGAGAAACTAATGTAATTTTGATTAAAAATCATTTAAAATCAAACTAATTAAAAAGTGATAAGTTTTAATTTTTAGTGGAAAAGATTGATATGTGTTTAAAATGTAGTGTGATTAATTAAGTTAGCTTAAGATTTTTTTACCAGATTTTAAATTTTATTAGCACGATTTGTACAAAAGAAAAATTTTAAAAATATAAAAATTAAAGTTAATGCATACATTTAATATTACTACTTACAACGTACATTTTTGTCTAAGATTATTATTAATTATCTCATTTGTGTGGAGTTATTTTACCTTAAGCTTAGAAGATGATACTATTGCTGTTTGCACAATTTGCACCAACAAATTCAAAAGGGGTAATAATCCTAAAAGTTATACTACTACTCCTTTACATAGACATCTCTCTGCTAAGCACAATGTGATTTACACAGCAGCGAAAAAAACTTCAGCAGAAAATGCAGGAAGCAGCACTGGTTCGCCTTCAGCTCCAAAGAAAATAAAGCTCGCTGCTATGAAGCAATCAACCATGAATGATTTTAAAAACTTCAAGCCTTGGGCCAAAGATGATCCAAAAACAATTATGGTTAATGAGAAAATCATCAATATGGTTGCTATTGACAACCAGCCGTTTTCAATAGTAAATGATAAAGGGTTCTTTGAACTCTGGGCACATTTAGAGCCTAGATATTTGATCCCAAGCAGAAAATATTTTAACGAGGTAATGCTTCAACGGGCAAATTTGACAAAAAATACCTTTATTCACACACTACAATTGATTATAAAGGATTCATTGTTTGCGGACGAGGATGTAGAAGTGTTGCTATCAAAAGCACAAAAAATTGTTGGTCATTTCAGCCATTCCTCCTCAGCTTGTGAAAAGCTAAAATTAATTCAAGTTGGTCTAGATTCCACAATAACAAAGCAAACAGCCTTGCTACTTGTTCAAGATAGGGGGTGGAATTCGACATACCTAATGCTAAAAAGGTTAAATAGTTTAAAAATTAGTGTCCAGAATTATGTAGCTAGCCATTTGCAAGCTCTTATCATTACAGAAAAAGAGTAGCAATTGGTATGTCAGGTACTAAAGCTTCTTGAACCTTTTCACTTAGTTACTAAAGATTGTAGCAAAAATGATGCTCTACTCTCTAGTGTTATCCCGCATGAACGAGCACTGAAGAACTTCATCGGTCACCAAGCACGTTGCGTTCTCGATTTAAATGCTGCTACAAACCTAGCAAAAAAATGGAAGAGACGTGCGAAAACAGGTTATACAGTACCTCCTCAGATTTAAACCTGAATGATAACAGTTTACTGTTAACCACAACGGCTGTTGATCCGCGCTATCGCTTTCAGTTTTTCCTTCTAAATTGAAAGAAAAAGTTAAGACACTGCTGCAAATGGAGGTCAAAAAGCATAGCAGCTGTGAAGCAAATGAACGTTGTGACTCTCCTACGCATAAAAGCACCTCCATCTTCTGTGTAATCAGAACGATTTTTTTCTGAAGCTGGCAATTTGTATGAAAATAAGCGCAATCGCTTACTTCCAAATACCAGGAAAGAGCTTTTACTTCTTCACCACAACTTAGCAAAATAGATATTTTAGTGTTTTTTATTATTGTTCTTTCATTTTGAAGTTTTTTTACTGTTCTTTCATTTTCAAGTTTTTCTTTTGTTCTTTCAATTTTAATAAAATTTAAATGTAGTTACTGTTCAGAAAATTAGCAAACATACCATACCAGCTACTATTTTTAACTGTTAATCTTAACTAGACCTTATCCTTGATAACATATCATAAACTTTCTTATTATTTAATTATTTTAGCACCACATTGATATTTTTTAGTATAATTTTTTTTCAAACTATAATTTTTCAAAATTCAAAAGGATATAGTTCAATATAACACATAAAAGATAAACTTCACACAATTATACTTAGTTAGTAGTTAGTTATATAAAATTGCATTATCGTACATAGCATTTTTTATACATTTTACATTACAATACAAATAACCTAGAGTATTAAGAATCCGGACCCGGCCGAATTTTAATTTAAAAAAAATACCCGGTTAAGGCCGGATCCTAATTTGAAAAAAAAGTTCGGGTCCGGTACATCACTAGTTTTAACTAAGTTTAAAAAATCTCCTAATTGATTAAAAAAAAGTTTATAATAAAAATATAGTAGTTAAATATTTGTTAACCAAGATTGGTGATGGAAATACTTTAATTTTGTGACTAGTTATGGCATAGTTATTCTGAAAATAAGCATTTATTTAAAAAAACGTTTGGTTAGTTTTAAAAAAAAAAAAAACCAAATGAATATATAAACATATTTAACATATAAGTTTTCAATATATAAGTATATTATTATAATATTAACAAGTACAAGTTAAAAATATAAGTATATAAAATATAAATGTATAAGTTTTATTGCAGATTAAAATTTTAAAACGCTTTCAAGAATATAATTCTCATTACCTTAAACTTGAATTAGCTAAACTATTTAAACGAAAAACTATTTAAGAAAGTACATAGAATATAAGAAATAAAAAATTTATGACGTAGTAGTTCATACTTTTTATAATTAGTTTGTAAACATTTAGAATTTTGATAGTAAAATAGAGTACTATTTTTGTATTTTAAAATATATCTTAAATGAAGATGAAAACAAAAACATTTCCGTATAAAAGCTACCTTAAATAAAGAAATATTAGATTTTATTAAGTAGTACTAAATAAATTCTATTTGGAATGGTCTAAAAGTTTAAATAAACCAAGAACTAAAATACAGTAGACTACCGCTTAAGTACGCACTTTTTTTGGTACGCACCCCGCCTTTAGTACGCACTTTTGCCTAAATTTTCAATCATTAAGTTTTTCCAGATTGTTTTATGTTTTAAGGTAGAATGGCCAACCTGCTCAGTTAGCCTGAGTAATCCTGAGTAGTCTAAAAGGCCTGAGATTGTGACAGTCCTGTTATTAAATGTTAATAAACTAATTATTTATGGAGTGGTTGCAGAAAAGTGAAAAGAACAATGGTATTTGAGCTGTAATGCTATTAAATAAATATATCTAGTTGACAAAGTTAAAAAAACCTACAAATACAAAATAGTTAAATATAATTTAATTTAAATGTATGCGCATTGATGTTCTGAAAATGTTTGGTATTTTACCTCTAACAAAACAAAATATGGAAAATATGGCTAAATATTCTTTTTTATATCATTGACTGACATTGACTTTCTATATTAAATGTATGTATTATGTAATTATGTAGAAACTTTTTTTAGAAATTATAAATCATTTTAAAATCTATTAAATAATTTTGCAAACTAGAATTATGTATTAAATGTTATTTAAGTTAAAAAACTTGTTTATTTGGCTTAATTATTTGGTTGCTAGTTGTAAGAAAGAAAACAAACAACTAAATTTCATATTATACCATGTCGTCAAAAAGTACGCACTACCCGTGCTAAGTACGCACTTTTTGGTCGGGTTCAATTTGCGTACTTAAGCGGTAGTCTACTGTAAGTATAAAACCTTTTTTAACTAAAAACTATTTGTTGCAAACTACTTATCTTAAAGTAATACTATTATCGATATAATAAAAACAACTTTTTTGAAACTAAACTTAGAATAAAAAAACATTTATAGAGAAATATCTTGGCAAGAATTTTTTTTAATAATTATTTTTAAGTAATACTATTATTGAACTAATAAAAATATTCTCTAATAAAGTTTTAAACAAAAACTATGTCAATAAACATACGGTTTCTTTGTTCACCAGGTCCTTAAACTAAACTTTTTTTTATCGTTCAATAAACAATATATATATAAAACTACTTGTTTTAAATTGTTGGTGTTATAGAGACAATTGTCGATAATAATGTAGCATAGTTTTGTTTACGTTTAATTTCCTAATAACAAATTAATCCATTTGCTTTCTAAATAATCAAAGTTCATAATACTTTTTTGTTAAATCTGTATATTTAATTGATTACGATTCTTCGAAGTTTTTGCTCAATGTTTGATGTCTGTAGGCATATTGTAATTTAAATTGGTATGGCAAGATTAGAGTTATATTGTTAAAAGCGTTTTAAACTTTTAATGTTTAAAAACCCTTGTAGATTTTATAAATTTGAACCAGTCGAATATTTACCTACTTAATTCCTATGAAAAAATTCACAAAAAAAAATGTTTACTGTGTCCTGAACAGATTTAATATTATATTTTTATATAAACCTTGTTTTTGAAAGAAAAAACTCAATTATTTTTACCGATTAATTTATTTTAAAAATTGTTATTCGCTTTGTTTAGTATTTTTTAAAGATTTAATAATTTTTTCCTAAAAAAACCTTGATTTTACTTAAAATTTAAAAATGAAACCGTGATCTTGAAGTTTTAGTTGAAAACGAGTTATCTAAAACTAAGTCAAAAAAAAAGGATGGGAATAAATTTAAAAGTATTGTGTCATTTTGCTTTTAATATTAAAGAATACTTTCATCAATTCTAAATAAGTAAAATAAAAATGAAAATATAAACAAGTCTAAAAATGTACAAAATACCTTTAAAAATATATTAGGTTAAACTTATTTACTGCAAAATAATAATTTGGAGATAGACATCCTACACATTAATGCTTTGAATTTTAATTTTATTTTTAATATGAGCCTCGAATTAGGTCAAAGCACAATTATTTAGATTTTCAAAGAAAACATGGCCTTATTCATTATAAAGTAAAAAAATGTGAAGTGAAGTTAAAAGCATAAAACTATTTTTTCATTTCCATTAAAGCTGGTTTTGGACACTTTTAATGAACAAAGATTTTTAAATCATCCTTTTGTGTCAAGGTACAACTAAATGTGTCATTTAGTCTAATAAACAGTTAACAACTAAGAAAAAACTAAATAGGAAGTTTTAAAGCACTTTATTATATTTAAAATGTACTCGAGCAAACTTGATAACAATAACTTTTAAAGAACAAGAGAATCAGATAAATAGAAATTAGTAATAGTTATCATCATCGTTTTCAGTATAGTTTATCGAAAAAAAATAAGTATTTGCAACTTTGCATATTTATTGTTGTTTATTGAACGACAAAAATAAAATGGCTTAAAATATTTGGTCCTGGAACTTATACGCAAAAAAACCTTTCGGTTTCGGTTATCGAGTCACAAATATTTAAAAAATTGTTTCCGATATTTTTTAAAGTATTTTTTAGCAGCTTGTATGGAACACATTAACAATAATTAGAGG
The DNA here is from genome assembly GCF_965202585.1 of Thalia democratica. Taxonomy (NCBI): domain Eukaryota; kingdom Metazoa; phylum Chordata; class Thaliacea; order Salpida; family Salpidae; genus Thalia; species Thalia democratica. The sequence continues at coordinate 42,971,302 of NC_139166.1, read as the reverse complement.
CAGAATAAGTAAACACTAGTTTTACTGATTGAAAAAATTTAACTATACTAAATATAAAACTTTAGGTTTTTGCTATTCAAAAAAAAGTTTCTAGTTTGACTACAAGCTGCAAAACTAAACTAATTATTAAAATACGGAATATATTTTTAAAGCTATATTCTGAAAAAAATTTCAAATTTAGATTTACTTTTTTCGCAGTTTAGCAACAATGTTTTTAATACTTTAGTTTTTTGTTTATTTTTTAGTTAGAGAGCTAAACTTAAAAAAAAACATTCTCAAATTAGTAAAAAAAGAAGTTCGATTTGAAATACAAATTTAAAAAAAACTCCCTTTTTTGAAATAAAAATTCAGACTGTTTCTCACTACTAAAAAGCTACAATTTAATGTACTAAATACAGATAGTTGAAAACTTTTTGAAAAACATCAGTCTCACACATATCCATTTTAACAATAAATTTTTAGAGCAAATATAATATTTAAGTTAATTAGAAAAACCAGACTACTTAAAAGCTCTTGGAATAATAAAAGTAATATATTAACATATATCATTTAATATATAATAATAGTAATTTATTACAACGTCAAAAAAATAGGCTCAAAATATTTGGTCCTAGGACCTGGTACATGAAGAACCTTTCGGTTATGGAGTCGGACACCACGGATATCTTTTAAAGTCTTGTCCAGGACTTTAAAAGAAATACTATAGAGCAGTGCTTCTGAAATGGGGTTCTGCGGAACCCTAGGGTTCCGCGACGCCTCTCAGGGGTTCCGCAAAGCCTTTCGAAATTAAAAAAAGAGCATTTTTTTAATTAAGCATTTTATGTAAAATTAAAATTAGGGGTTCCACGGAAAAGTTGAACTTTGGAAAAGGGTTCCGCCACTAAAACAAGGCTCAGAAGCACTGCTATAGAGGTTAAAAATAAGCTGTTTCTTGAAATAAGGAACCAAGCTATTTTTTAAGCATTCATCATTTGTTGATATTCTGTCAATGGAAATAAGTTTTGAAAGCTTCAAAAAAATAGTTAGATTTCTTATATCAGCAGATAGATTGTTCTTAAGCTCTAGAACATTTTTTTATTGAATTATTTTTAACAACTGTCTAAAATATTAAAAATGTTAATTTTTTTAACCCAAGATTTAGGGCTTAACTTGATATTGTTTATTAAGGATCTTAATTAGTTTTATTTTTAGTTACTTTATTATTCTACATTGTGAGATAGTTACTATTTTTAAACTGTAACAGTATAGTTATATAAATTTCATAAGACTCTTTTACTCATTTTTCTTTAGATAGTGCTATGCTGATAGCTTCACCTGAAGCTGTTCGTTCTCAAACTCTTAAAAATTGCACAATATTTAAGTAAAGTATAAGTCTTGTGAACACCAGATTCTTAAATAACTTAATTTTAAGTATTTTTATAGTGGTAACTGTATGAAATTAGTACTAGACTTATCAAAAAAAATATCAAAAAATATTTCAGATAGAAATATGTTTAAAAGAAGTCCTTCAGACCTTATAATTTTTTCTTTCTGTGTTTTTGGTTTTTACTTAGATTAAAATGTTAGCAGTAACCCTGTATAAATATACTTACTGGTAATTATTTTATGCAAGTAGAATAAATATAACCATCAATAATTGAAAAAAAAACTTAAAAAGGATGCTTATGTTATTGCAGATGCTGAAAAAGTAGAGATCTTTTGCGCCACGCAGGGTTGCCACAAAGTCAGGAAAATCAGAAAAAGTCAAGAAAAAGTATAAAAAGTGGGGAAAAATGTAGGTTTTCCAAAAAACATCAGAAAAAGCTGGGAAATTTGATGGAAACATGCTCTTAATAAGAAATTTTATGATCACCAAAAACTACATTTTGCTAATGTAATTTTCTACAAAGTTTTGCTTTTGCAATTATTTTTTTTTCAGAGTCAATTTGAAATTTTAGAATAAATTAAAATCTTTTATGATTTCATATGTGTGTTGACTATGTGGTAAAGAGTGATTTTATTTTTTGTAGTAAGGTGTTTAATTAATAGTACTTGTACAGAAAACTAGTACTTGATGTATAGGGTTTTCAAACACAGACTAGTCATTTTTGTTATTCTTTTCAGATCAGTTTTCAACACTAAGATAAGTTTCTTATACATATATGATATTTCAATTTTGTGTAAGTCAAAACCAATTTATTTCAATAATTTGTTGCTTTCTGAAAAATACTTTTCTGAAAGGCTCAATAAAAATGATGATAGAAATAGTTTTAAATGCAAGTGGTGTTCTTGTACTTTGTCACTGTATAATATGGGAAGAAAGGCCCTTGCTGTCCATATGACTGGTGCTGGACATTGAAATAAATGACCAGAAGTTAACAGAATTTAATCATAATTGTTTAATGCTGGGTCAAGTTCAAGAGTGATGAGAGCAGTGGCAGAGTAGCAAGTTGTGAGAGCAGTGGTTGTAGTGTAAGACTATCAACAAGTTTTGTGAGTAAGTTGCGAATAGAATGAAGTCTTGTAGGCTTTATCTGATGTCAAACACAATTACTCAGCCAATCTATGTGACAAAGTGATAAAGCTTTACAAAAAGATGTATCCTGACAGTGCAATAGCAAAGTCATGCCACTTGGCCTGAACAAAGTTGTCATATATGATAAATTTTGGCCTTCGACCATATTTCCAAAGCACCTTGCTGGAAGCAAAAAAATCCAGATGGTACAGTGATTATTGGATCAAAGCTACAATAAAGCCCAAATGGATGTTGTGGTTTGTTACATTATCTCAATAAGAGATGTTCTTAATGGTAATAGGGATAGTATAGCAGATTAATACAACAATCGAAACAGAACTTATTTTTTATTTACACAAACTAAAGGAACACAAAGATACATTATAACTACATCACACTATACTAAAACTACATTTAAACACAAATGATAATAAAATACTAATAAGTATCTTAGAAATTAATCAAGAAAGCATCTTAAATTTAACGTGTTTGAAATGCATCATAACTAAGCACACCAATAACTGCCAAGTTCTCTGCCAAATGCTCTGCCGAATGCTCATAACTTTAATGTTGTTTATTTTATATCAAAAGCAAAGAAAACTTCTTTTTTCTTATGTATTTATTGAAAAGAAATTAACTCCTTTCAATAAACAATGTTTGTTTTTTTAATACTGGAAGCACGCCACAAAAACTGCATAAAACAGTTTACAACATCCGCTTTTAAATAAATTTATTGCGTGAATACTGCAACAACATGTGTAATAGTCAAGTGGTTTTACAATACTTGACTTCAAAATTTTTGGGTCACACCAAGACTGCTGAGGACCTAAAAGAAAACCTTTTTTAGGTTTACAGCTTAAGATAAATCCAAACTGTTCCAGATACATACGGACAGACCAAAGTCAAATTGGGCTTTGTATAGAAAAATAAGGGATCAGAGGAAAGAAGAGAACCAGAGTGAGCTTATAAACATTGATCCACATTGCTCACAGAGCTTTTGAGCCTGTAGCTGACGCTACCAAATGAAAGCTAGATGACATTTTATAAAGTATCCATAAACTTTAAAAAAAAACAGGGCTATAGAACAGACTATAATTCTGTAACTAGTAGCAAACATTTACTTTATTTCTTTTTGTAAGACTTGTTGTCTCAACAATAAGTAACGGCTGATTGTGCCATCAAAGTTTGGCCAAACATTTAAATAAAATTGTAAGTTTGGCAATCTGTTCCAAAAAGCAAATGTCCTGACAGCAGATGTTACCAAATTGTAAGTCATCTATTGAGATACATTTATGTTAGAAATGCTTAAATATTGTTTCTTTTTTTAGACAACTTGTGGTAATAATTTAGAAAATACAAGTATTTTGCTGATAGAACTGTTTATTGCAAATACATAAATCATACACAGGTAGTTCAAACAGTACAATGGAAGTTGATGATTGAATGTAGCAAAAGAACTGTTGTTTCAAGCTGTATAGAATAAGGTTGAAGACTTTACATAATTAAAGTCTTCAATTGTCTCTTTCGAGTTGATTTTTATTAAGAATTTGTTTTAGAAAAGTAGGGAATTTTTCTAAGCTTGATCTGTGGCAACCCTGACCTTGTTTACCAAATAGTTTACCAATTATGAATTGTGATGTTTTTCTTAATTTCTTCCTGGAAATTCTTTGAAGATACTTTTTTTTATGTATTTAGACTTTTGAGTGTTAGAATATTTTATTTAATAAACTGTAGGTAATATGGATAAGTCAAATGGTGGATCTAAAATAAAAACTTTAAAGGCAGTTTCATGTCAGGAAAAATATAGAAGTAAGTGCTTTCTAACTTTCACTATACAAATGAATAAAAAAAAACATTTTAAGTAAATTGTTAATTATAGTAACTAATCGCAAATCTACAAGCTTGTTTAGTTACGCGTTTTAAACTTCACATTTTTCTAAAACATGTAATAAAATACTTTTATTATAAAATTTAATTAATAAAATTGGAATAATGAAAGGAACATTTTAGTAGATATATTTGCTACTTCTCATTTAATTGCGTTCTCTTGTTTAATTATGAACTTTTGCTGTGGACCTAATGTGGGTAGTTTTGTGAGAGGTTGCTGTAATTCTAACTTATAAGTATTCTAGATTATTAATTTAGAATTTCATAACTTATTGAGCATAAATAAAATTGTAACAATTTTTTGTAGTTTTACTTAAATTGAATTATCATAAAGTTTAAAAAAAATATATTTAAGAATTAAATTTACAATTTTGTATTATTATAAGTTTAAATAATTTTTAACTAAATAAAATATCTTTGAACAACAGTATTAGCATAACAGCATTTGTGTCTTTTTGATCTTTATTTTTTATAGTCTCTAGTTTTGAAAACAACTGTTGTAAAGTAAAGTTTAAATATTTGTAAATTTGATATAACATAAGTTAGAAATATAATAAAATAGTATTATTATGATTGTACATTGAACAACATGTCTGAGAAGTTTTAGTTGAAGTTGACCTTGCATTAAAAGTCATGTGGTAGAAGCTCTTATTATAAAAATATTAATTTATATGTCTTTTTTAAGGTTAAGTTTAAATGGTCATAAATTTCTTAATAAATATATTAAAACTGCAATAAATCAGTATGATTATGACTATACTTTAGGGTGCTTATAAAAAATGCAATCTTTGAGTTTTGAACTAAAAAAGATTTTTTATTTGGAAAAAATAAAACACCTTATGCAAAATTTTAGCTGATTTGAAAAAATAAATTACGGAGGTACCTCTTGACTTGAAAAAGAAACAACTCTGATGTTAATTGTATGGGATCTAAAAAAATGGATTATATAGTTTTTAGCAGGAAATTGGTTTACATTTAGCAATGGTCACAAAATCTTATTGTGCTGGATATGAGGAAATTTTGAGAAAGTTTCACAGAGCCTTTTTTGACTTTCTATACTTTTTTGTTATTTTTTATAAATTTTCTTGAATTCAAGGTTTTTCTCAACAAATCAAAAAGTGCCTCCATGAAATTTATTTTAAGTTGTATCAAACTCCGCGCAATGTGTTTTTGTGATAATTTGCAAATGTTAAACAACTTCGAGCTAAAAACTATAAGGTATAGATTTTTAGGTCCCATACAATTTAAATTGGGGTTGTTTTCCAAAAATCTCTTTATATTTAACTAAAATACTACCTACTTTAGTTTATTTTAAATTAAAAAATAAAAACCAAGATTAAATTGAGATAGCATACTGTAAATAAATACCTTTTTATATTATTATTTTTCTTATTCTAATAACTTTAAGAGTTTTAAGCAGCTTATTTTTATAAAACTTTAGTATCTAAATAAGAAGTACAATATAAGTATATAAATAAGCAAAAAAAAAAAACGATAAAGAACATATTCTAAACCAGGGTTTTCAAAATTGAGGGACTTTACCCATTTTAAGAAGACTTTACTAAGTTGGTTGGCAATAACTAGTAGGGGCAGAAAGGGGAGGGTTATGAAGAGTAACAAGGAAGTCTGAGGTAGTGATCTACCAGATCCGGGTACCTTTTTAAAATATAAGATTTGGTAGGATCTGGTTCCTAAATGTTTAAAGTTTTATGTAGTTTTAATAGAGAACAAACTTATAGAATTTAATTATTTTAATGCCATTAATTAGTATAAATAGTTTTATACAAATATTCTGTTAAAAAACATAATGTTATTATATAAATATTTTATTTGAACACTAGGTAAAACAACATTGTAAAAAAGAATCTACCTATACATAATCTCAATTTAAATGTAAAATTTCAAGCTATTTATACAACTATACTTGAATTTTGTACCTTGTATGACGTAAAAGAAAAAAATAGTTATTTGTTACAATGCTTTAGAAAATAATGAGCCTTAGTTTTTTTATATGATTAAAATACATAATAATTTTATTTACAAAAGTTTGAACTATAAGATGAACAATAACTTCTTTAGCAACTGTTTACATGTGTAAAAGTAAGTAATTTAGTAAACAACATTTGCTCATATATTAAAATCATGTCATTTATAAATAGAACTAGATTATAGACAGTAGAACAATCTAATCTGCAAGAAAGAATTCACTATTTTTATTCTAATGGATTTATGTATCTGTATGTTTACAAAAAACAATTGAATTAACTAATCTTTAATTAGTCTGTGTTGCTTGACTAATTATATATATATTAAATAGTCAAAACACAATAATCTAAGTATATAAAACTGAAAGAAGCTGATTGCGGAAAACAGAGTCTTTCCAAACTAACTGAATTTGGATCCTCCCAAATTTCAGCTAGGATCCAGCTAGATCTGGATCTTGGATCCAGTAGATCACTAGACTCTTAGGGATAGTTGATGTGAGATTTAAGAATTATACTTGATATTTTTGATTAATAATAAAGAGATGAAGGGTAAAAAAATGGAGGTGATAACTAATAAGGGGCCATTAACTAACTTAGTATAATTTGCTCGTTTGACTGCAATAATTATAATTAAACTTTAAGCATTTGCACAAAGGCTTACGTTTATTGTTCCTGTGTATGCAGTACTCTACTATACAGTAGTGAAACATGGACGTTGTCTAGTGTGCAGGAGAAGAAAATTGTTACCTTTCACCTACAATACCTTTGTTGCATACTTAGAATTGCATGGCAACAAAAGATCACCAACAAGGAAGTTTTAAGACTTACTAGTCTTACCACCATGTACTTTACCCTCAGTCAGCGCAGGTTTAGCTGGCTCGCTCATTTACTTGGGATGGGTGTTGAGCAAATCCAAAAGTTTGTTGTATGGCAAGTTGGTTGTTAGCATACGCAACCAAGGTTGTCTAAACTTATGTTTTAAGGATGTATGCAAGTGCGACCTGAACAGCTTTAATATAAGAACTGATGAGTTAGAGTTGCTTGCAAATGACAGCACCAAATGGAGATATACTGTGCACAAAATACTGAAAGAAAGGGAAAAAGAATACTTTAAGAAACCGATTAAGATGAAGAAATGAGAAGATGAATAAATTTTATTTATTTTCATTTATTTCTATTTTTATTTGTTAACTGTTTGTTTTGTTTACTGCATCAATGTGCTTTTTAATTTATTATTCTCTATGCACAGTACGCATAGCTGATCCCAGCTGATAGCGGATCTTTTTTATATTCAAGGTTTTGTAATGAAAAGTAGAAATAAAACAACCACCAAATGCCTGACAAAATAAAAGGTGGCAATAATTTAAACTTCTGCCATAGGCTTTTACGAAAACAATTTTTAGAAATTTACTTCTAAACTTATACAGCAGCTTATATATTATATTTTTTTTGAGTTAACTAAAAGTGGTAAAAATATAAATAAAATCATTAAGCACAAAAATGTAGTTTGATTTTTTTGATAATATGCAAAATAATATTTCCATAAACAGTTTTCTCCTATAAAGAGCACTTGGTTAAATTGTAGTAAAATAACTCTGCAAAGAACAAGTTTAAAGTTACAGTAACCTCTTGCTTATTTACGCACATTGTGTCCACAGAAAAAGTGCGTAAAGATATGAGAGATCGTAAAGAAACGAGAGGTACCAAATATACTCACTAAAATGGCTGTTTTTTATTATTGCTTCTAGTTAAAAGCAGACTGGGCACTTTCCTACTTTTAACAATTTGATTACTTTATTTATAAATATGAAAACAACAGATAAAACTATAAATATATTAAAAATAAGGATTTGAATTTCTATAAAATAATAATACGAGTAGAAATAATTTTACTATTTAATAATAAGTAGAAGTTATCTTTATTTATATGTGACATTTATATTCTATTCTACTTAGCAAATTCAATTTATAATTAAGCATTTTTTTACAATTATAAAATGGTGTTTATTAATATAAAATGCAAGACTGCTGTATTATTTCTTTGTGTTTTAAACTTTCATTATTTCATTATACTTTCATTATTAAAAACAGTCATGTTTATTTCAGAATTTTGATTTAATCTCTTATTGTTTACAAAATTTCTGATATTTTGAGGTATAACTAAATGTTTATCAATTAGTCAAGGAACATAAATTTACAAAGTCTAAAGATATAGAGAGGTGTGTTAGCATTCAAAAACATATTTTAATTTAAAAATATACATTAAACCTAATTTGAGCAATATTAAAAAAATATATATTTTTATTTTCTGAATTTTATAGAATTCTGAAATGCGTAACTAAACGAGAGTGCGTAACGTCACGAGTGCGTAAAGATCCGAGAGGTTACTGTATTTGTTTTTTTTAATATAAATGTGTTGTATTTTAATTGGTCATAAAAAAATAAAATTTTATTCATATAACCTTATCTGTTTAAAAAATATTACATAAAAACATTTGTTTTTATCTCACTTTGTTTTGAGATTTGCTGTGTACCTCTTAAATGCTAACCTTTTTTGACTTTCCACTTTAGTTGATATTATTAGCAATAGTTGTTGTTATCAAGCTTAATTTTTCCTTGTTATGTAAACTCAAATGTTAATGCTGTTTCCTTAATTTAATTTTTTCTCATTAGTACTTTCAAGTATTATTCGCACAAATCCTAAAAGTTAAACAAAGCTAGTTAATTTTATTTTACTAGTTAATTTAAAACTAAATAGTGATTGAAGTCTGGATAGTTAAACCTAAAAAAGATAAATTTTTGATTTAAAAAAATGTTTTCTAGCTACTTATAAATTACCTTTTTGTTTCTGAAATAGCTAAATTCCATTATGGAACTGTATAAGTTATTATAAAACTTTGATGAATATAAAAGACATCAAATTAATATCTAGAAATTGCATAAGTTCAAACTTCAAGTGTTCATTACTTTTGTCTTTTGATTAAAAACAAACTATTTGAACTCAGAAAAGTTAATAGAAACGGAGTTTTTTGGAATATTGATATTGTACACTGCTGTTATTGTTGGTGTTATTTACAAGTCGTCCTGTTTTTTGCCTCAAGTAGTTTCAAAAACTGATGAATACAATCCTGTATTTCAAGAAAACTTGGCAAGGTAAGTAGTGTAAAGCTAATAATAAGATTTAATATAACACAAGTTGTACTAATATGTAAAATTTAGAATAAATATTAATGTATTATTGCTTCTATAAGTGACTACTTTTCCTTTAGTATGTTTCATTTAGTGTATTTAATAATAGTGGTACAAAAAATTATAAAGCACGTTTTTGTGTGGCGTATATTTTTGTAAGTATATAAGTTTGTGTTAGAGAAAAACAGATTAGATACTTTAAGACATTATATATTTTGTGTATTTTTATTGAAGATTAAATTAAGTTTTAAAATTATTTTTTTGTGTTTGTTTATTTGTTCTTTAAAATTAAATTAATTTATTTTAATTATTTTACGTTAAATGTTTAGACCTTTACTTGTAGATCCACAGCCTTATATAAGTAGTTGGAAAACTTTTCTAAAAAAAGCTGCTCTGGGACTGCACTGATAGAAAACAGTTTCTGCTGGCCAAAGTTATTAAAATTGATATAGTAATTTATATAAAAAACTTTATAAACAAAAAGTTAATAAACTAAACAATAATAAAACACCACTAACAAAGCCTAGCTGTAATATCTTTCTACAAAAACTTTATTTTTTGTTATAAGAAAAATGTCATATTTTCGACTGAAAAGTACATTGTAGGTTTCCTACCACTGCACTAAAGTTTACTTCACTGATTTTTTTTGACTTATCGAATTACAATAAAGCAGCAGAAATTAAAACTAGTAGTTTTTAGTACCAATTTTCAATTATTTAAAAAAGTATATTATCTTTCTCTACTAAGAGAGACAAAATGTTTGACTTTCTAGTATGTTACTAATTGTTTTAAATCATGTTCAATTAAAAAAAAAAATCAAAGTTATCATTAAAAAAAAAATATGTTGTCTGAAAAATATAATAACCTATTTTTGATAAGCTTTATAAAAATAAAAATGTTAAAACAGGTTTCACTTATCTAAAATACTTGATTTTGGACCAAGGGCTGCAGGAAGCATAGCAAATGATTTTAAAACTCCTCAGTATATTAAGAATACTATTGAAAGACTTGTTAATAAATTTAATCATTCGAGTATTTTAACCCAAATGGATATCAGCCAGAATGAAGTAGGATGTTATTTGTTTTATAGATTTTAAATACTTAGAATAAAAGTAAGTGAATAAGTAAAAAGTATCTTTATATAAAAGAATTTAAAGTTATTGCGTATTGACTAATTGCGTATTGACTAATTTCTAAGATTGTAATTTGACAAAACAAAAAATTTAGATTTAGAAAGTCTATGAAATATGTAAAAGTAGTTACAATAGTGTTTACAGGTTAAAAATTTAATTTAATTAGTTATGTAAATCTGTATGGCAATATTTTTAGATAACCTTAAAAAAAGTGTACTAGTGTAAAACTTCAAAACATAAAATGCTTCAAAATTTTAGTTTTATTTTCATACATGCTATCTACCTATAATATTTATACTATTATTATTTTATATTGTTGTTGATGGTTGTGTGGTAAAGTTCATTATTTAGTATTTCTTAAATTGATTAATGTCAAAGTGCTTTTATGCAACTTACTGAGAACTTTTACAAACATAAACATTTTTATTTAACAAACAAAATTAGGTTTTTAGTAATTTAAACATCAGACTTTATTTTATAATTTTTTAATGGATAAATGACCACTCAAATTTTTTCTTTCCAATGTATTTCGTCAAATTCTTTTCAGGGAAATTACAATTGAAACAATACAATAAAACACAACAAGTATATTACAAAAATTCTACAAAATAATTAACTAATCGATTAAGTAAACGTAAATGTAATCAACAAAAACTTTAAAAATCAACACAAAATGGTCTTAACTAAATAAGGCTAAAGTGTAGTCAAATTCTTTCTTTTTACATAAATTTGGTTTATTTAAATGTAGTAAAATGGCTTTAAGTCTAATTAATTCCAATGTATTTGAACATTGTCGCATTACACTGAAATTAGATAATGCAAACTTTTTTCCACAACTCGGATTATTCACAAGGTGTTCTGCTATTGCAGATTTTTTTATTGCATTTTTACTGCAACACTCTTTTCGTCTTTTTTGTCTTTAATATACAAAGTTATACACTTGGGAACATGTTCCTTTATTCTAGTTGTGAGGTGTCGAGAAGTTTGACCAATGTAGCTGCTGTCACAGCAGCATTTAAACTTGTAAACTACAAGACTTTTTTCTTCAGATGTCATTAGGTCTTTTCCCGAACGTTGAAGTATTGGTTTGGACATGAATAGAACCCTAGGATTCACTGCATGATATGTTTTACTTGTTACATCCACTATTTTCTTCTCAATTAATTTCGATTCAGTACCAATATATGGAAGTTTCAATAATATTGGGCATTTATCTGGTCCATAAGATTTAGCTATATTTGAATTGGTAGATTGTGACTTTATTACTCGGTTTACTAGCATTTCGGGATACCCATGGAGTTTAAGAATTGACTTTATATTGTTAACTTCATCATCTGTTGATGACTGGTTAATTTTTGTATATATACTTGTTGTGTATTATTGTGTTGTTTCAATTGTAGTTTCCCTGAAAAGAATTTGACGAAATATATTGGAAAGAAAAAATTTGAGTGGTCATTTATTCATTAGAAAATTAGGTTTATTCTGTCAATTTTACTCAAGTACAAGAGTTTCATATTTGCAGTTATTTTAAATTTTATTTTTAAATAAAATATTTTTGCAAGGAAGACAGAGTTGTTTGCGTTTTTTTGATAATTAACAACTCTTTTGAAATTTATTATTTTATTTAGTTTTAAACTACATAAGAGACACATTTTGTTATTAATATTATTTTAAATAACAAAACGTGATATATAAAAAAAAGTGTAGTTTATGCAGCTTTAAAACACATGAAATTGAAAAAGTAAAAAAAAAATTATGGCTAAAAAGAAAAGAAAGACACAACCCTACCTTCATAAATAATATTTTAAAGTTTAATTCCTTTGAGTTTTTGTAAAGATATTAAATAATTCAAGTTATTTATAAGAAGTAGTGCTGACTTAAAAAAAAAAAGATATTATAGTTTAGCATAAATAAATAACACACATAACATATTATTTCTTAAAAACTTCGACAATAAAAATTTGTAAAATTCTATTAAGTTTTGCAACAAAACGCGTTTGTTATAGAAGTTAATGTGTAATTAAGTTGTTGTACTAAATAGATATATTACCAGATTTTTTTAGGTGAGTTTATTTCTTTACAAGCTGTTCCACGATTGTACTGCACATATATTCAATGTCTGATAGTTCAAATTATAATAGTTCTTATTTATTAAAATTACCTCTTTTTATAAACCTTTTTTCAACTTTTTCACAATTGTTATCTTATTAAAACACCTATTTGAACTTTTTAAAAAATTATTTTTAATTGAAAATGTTTTTTTAAGATATGGTTAAAATAAGTTTTAAAACTCATTAAATTATGGTTGTTTTTGTTACTTATGAATTTTTAACATTATAATCCTACATTGATTAGACCTACATGAGCATTTGTTTTTTTTTTTTCAATAAAAATTGTCATAATTTTAATTATTGTAGTCAATGAATCAATTTGAATGGTCATGTAACCCTGTTTCACCTGTATTAACACGATGATCAATGAAAATAAACTAATAAAAAACAATGAAAGTTTATTATATATAGAGTTAAAACTGTTTTCATTTTATAGTAGTTTTTAAACTTATTTATTAAGTTGCACAAGGAGTTATTTTTTATTTTGAGTATTCATGTTTATAAAGTTATACTAAACAATAAGCTACTACACAAAATCATAACAGTAAGGTAATAATGAACTAAGCTGTAACCTAGAGCAGGATACAACTATGTACAAAAGAATAACAAACTAATAAAAAATATTCTCTTAAACAATAAGGAAATAAAATAAAGCATTGAAACTTAAGTTTTCAAGAAGCATTTTACAAAGTGCTTGCATCTTCCATATAATTCAGATTTGGAGTTTAATACTTTTTTTTTTGTTTTCCACGAATGCAATTTCCAGTCTTTCTACATTACAGAGAGAACACATTTTGTTCGCCTTAGTTTAACTAGTGGTGTGAAATAAATCTCATTTCATTTTTTCTTTCCTATGAGAGTCGTCAGTTTGAATTTTATAGATTTAGCTACTTGGTTTAGTGCATTATTTTTTGAATTTATTCTTAAAAGAATTTATATGTTTGTAATATATATTTTTTAACATACTTCTTGTAAAGCTTGTCTTTATAATCTTTTAATCTTTTTGTTTAATTGTTGCTTTTTATATGACTTCTTTAGTTAGACATCTTTTGTTGACAGGGCAGCTATGATCTACAATTACAAGTTTGGCTATCATCGTTTAATATTTTTTTATACTTATTAAGGACCATATGGATGTTATTAGCAATTTCTTCTTCAAGATAAGGCAAGATGTGATGGTGTTTCTATTGCGTTTTGCGGTAATAGCCTAATTTGGAAAAGTGTTATTTACTAGTTTGAGAAATTATTTTCCTAAGTTTGTTTTAACTGATTTAAAAAATAGAAGTTATAATGGAAAATATTTTCTTTCTTAGTCATTTTCTCTTGTTTGTCATTTTGAGGTTCTGTATAAAAGTCAATGGTCGCTTGAATCCACTTAAATAAAAACTCTTTTATATGGGTTTTTGTTTTCTTGCTGATTTCTTTTTTTTTATAATGCGAATAATCTATTTCAAATCATTGGTAGTATATATTTTTAATGGTAAATGAATGATTTGATTCTGAATCTGATTTCATGTATAGTTCTTTAGCGTTATCTTTTTAAGCAGAATTTTTTTTTTCTAAATTCATAGTAACATCCAAGAAAATAGTTTTCTGAGAACTTAGTTATACTTTAATTGCTGATTGTGTTCTTTAAATTTTTTGATATAGATTTTCTAGTGTTTTTGATCGATGTTGCTGATCTCTTTTTGATAGTTGATAGCCCGTCATCGCGGTATAAACTGCAGTTTATTTTAGGGAACTTTTTACACAACTAAATTAAGATTAATTTTTCTATAAGTTTGCATACCTAGGCGCCATAGTCGAACAGATCATTTGGAGAGTGTTTCTTGATTCAGAATTCATTGTTGTAGAATAATATAGTTTTACATGAGTTGAGGATAATATCAATGTTGTTGCAACAGGCACCTGTCGGTTATAGAAAAGAAAGAATCAATAGTTTAAAATATAGTGATAATTTTACAACAGATTTTATAAATTTGGTTAATAAATTGTTGTAATAAAATATAGTTGTAAATAAAAGATTAAAGTTTTATTAAACTTTTGTTGTTTTTTTAAAGATTACATGTTATTTATAAGGGAGAGTTTGGATTAGATTTTCTTGGAGGTTTCGGAAGCTCTTACTCAGACGTTACCAATACAGTAGTTAAAATGTCTTCACCAAAATACCAACTAAGCAATAACATTCTTCTTCTTAATTGTCATACTGATTCTGCTATTGGTGGATTAGGTATGATAGTAGTTAGTACTATTTTTTACGTTTAAAAAAACAAATTCCATTATTTATTAAGTACGATAGCGAAAAACGTTGCCATTTTTAACACTAATAAAGGATCACTAAAAAAAGTTTTATTCTGTAACTCTGTGTTACTTAAAGTAGTACTTCTAAAACTTTGTGTATTATAATTATCGTAGATCAGTTCAATATACATTAAACTAATTTAATTAGCTTCCTTAAAAGTTTAAGTGGATAAATTTAGTTATGGTAGTCAAATTACAACTAAATAATATGTTAGTACTAATAACTATTCTTTTTATTAAAAAAGTTTATAGGTAATATTTATTTAACAATAAAAACGTTGTATAACTTAGCAAATATATAAAACAACTGCTTCACTTTTATTCAAAATGCTGCAGCATAATAAACGACAAAAAAGTAAACACAGTGACAGGTTGTTAAAACAAATTAAACTATACTTACATTACAACACGTTTATTATAGTTGTTAAAAAATTCTGTTGTTAATTAAAAAAAAATAAACGTTTTACAACATTTACAGGAGCGAGTGATGATGCGGTGGCCTGTTCTCTTATGATAGAAATTATTAGGTCTTTGTTGTCATCAAATGAAACTCATTTGCTTGCCCCGATCTTATTTTTGTTCAATGGAGCCGAGGAAAATATTCTTCAAGGATCTCATGCATTTGTTGTCAACCACCAACTTTCCAAAGACGTATGTTATGAAAAATATCTATGTTTGAAAAAATTCTCTTTTATAATACAGTTCTAGTTAAGCACTTATTATTTTATTTATGCTCAAGTTTTATTCTGTTGTCTACGATATAAGTGTAAAATAATTGTTTTTTTGGTTACATGACAATTTAAATTCGGACAATTCAAATTCCGACAACTCAAATTCTTAGAAAAATAATTAGAAGACTATATCTCAAAAAATAATTGAAATTTGAGAAAAATAAAAAATGCTTATATAGACCTTATTAATATCTACAAGCCACTTTTTATTTTTTGCAAAATCTTAAACACTTTTTAAGATATTTTAAAAGTACTAAAAATAACTATGTTTTTTACTTTATTTAAACCATATACCAAAAAGTATTCAATGTTTTGCAAAAAGAAAAAAGTTGCTTGAAGATATTAATAGGACTTACATATGTATTTTTTATATTTGACAAATATACATTACTTTTTTAGTTGTGGCCCTTTCAATTTTTTTTTAAGAATTTGAATTGTCGGAATTTGAATTGTCCGAATTTGAATAGTCGTGCACCCGTTTTTTTTATTCAAATTTATTTTAAACCCTTAACTACAAATAAAGTTTATTTATAATTGGAATGAAAGCTCTAATTTATTAGTAAGCATTTCTCTATAATTTTATTGTGCAAATAAAATTTCAATAAATAGTAATTATCACAACTAGAGAGATCTCAACTAATAGAAAAGTAATAAACAAATATTCACATCAAGTTTATTTTAACAAAATTTCGTCTTATTTGACTTCTCAAGCTGAGTATTCTTATTTTAAATATATTTTTTTGTGCATATGTATGTTTTATCGTCAATTAGATCCAAAACAAAAAAAGCTAAACATTTGTTTTTTTCTTAAATTTCTAATTTAATGATCTAATATTGATTTTAAAAAAAGTTGATTTAAGTACCAAAGCAAATTATTGTTTACAAATAACTAGAATAAATTTGAAGAAGATGGATTTGAAATGTAGAGATAAATTTGTAACAACATCTTTTTTTGTCAGCTTTCATAAACAAGTTGTTGATATCTAAAGTATTAAATCGAGCTCTAAAATGACTTCGATTAATTAAAAACTGTAAAAAGTAAGGTCATCAGTAAAATACAGAGCCGTTCCTTCCTACGATCATAAGTAAAATTAAGTTAATTTAAAATTGTTTATTTAATTTAAAGTTATTAACAATTGCGAAAGCCAGTGACTTCTTTTGAGAATTTCTAGGTTATGTAATTAGTTTGCTGTTTATTTCCAACTCGCGCATTTTCCACTTGCATGTTGAAGTAAGAAATAAGCAAATCAAAACTATACTTTTTACAAATGTTTTAGGATTTAAAATAAAGCAGAAGAAAGTATATTTTGGTACTTCGGGTTATTGTACATTAATTCGCTTCATTGTTGTCTATTTTTGCACGAATATATAAAGTTTATGATAGTTCTGTTTTGTGTTTGTTATAGTGTTTATGTTTTATGAACGTTCTTTTATTAACAATCATAAAGCTTGCTCTTTTTATATTAGGTACGTTGTAATAAGATTAAGATCTAGGCTTTGCGTCTATTATTTTTTTAGTTGTTAACTATGTAAATAGTACTAAAAAGTGCTTGAAGTCAAAAAGTAAACATGCTTCTCATACATATAGAACAGTAAGACATAAAAAGATATACAGTAAGACATATACAATTTCAATTTTTTTAAATTTTGCACGTTGAAAAAGTTCTGTTTTCTCGCTGGATGAATACATAAAAAAACATAACAATATCATGTTTGCTGCATACTATGTTTTTTGAAGCTTAAGAAAGTTTTACTAAGAACTAAATTGGTTTTGTGTCATTTAGGTCTTTAAAATTTTAAAACCCATACTTTGGAGTCTTTGTAACAATCACTTATTAACAAATATAAATATATCTAAAACTAAATTTATTCTGATGAAAAAAGACTGAAGTTTAGCACAATTGTACTCGTTATATTACGTCTTAGTGTAGTATTCAACTAATATTTTATACTTAGATCTATAAGGTAAATCAAAATTCTTTACAAGCTATAACTATTTTTAGGTGAAAGCATTCATAAATTTAGAAGCAGCAGGAGCTGGCGGAAAGGAATTAGTTTTTCAAACAGGTCCAAATGCTCCATGGCTTTCAGAAGTTTGGAGTAAAAACGCACCCTACCCATTTGCATCTGTATTTGCTCAAGATTTGTTTCAAAGTGGTATAATACCATCTGATACTGACTTCAGGTTATTTAAATATTTTTGCAAAACAGAAAAACTTACACACAACAAGAAATTTTAAATATAAGTTGATCTGAAAAATTGTTTTAATAGAAAAAAAATCTGTATCTATTGATTGTTTTTAATCATTAGTTATTTATAATACAAAGTTGTTGAAAAGATAAAAAATATAAAATTACATTATTAACAATATATATATATATATATATATATTTATTTATTTATCTAATTATATAAAAACTATAATTTAACAGCTGTTTTATAGATGAAATATAAAATTTCATGTACTCCTCAGTAAGCTACAGTTTATTATAATAGTAAACAGAAATTTAGATTTTTAAATTTTTTATAATAATTGTGACGTAGTAATGATACAGTTTATTGTACAGTGAGCTGAATTTGAAATAATACGCTGTAATGGTTAGTTTATGCATTTTAGGAAAGTTTAGAAAGGTTATTTTAGAAAAATTATTTATGCTATTAGAAAAATTTTTTTGGACTGTTAGAAAAATGTTATAAAATACTCGTGTTTGCCGCTTAATATAGTTTTTATATAATTAGATAAATATTTAGTATAGTTTTTATATAATTAGATAAATATTTAGAACCAATTTAATTTGTCGATCACTACCGACCAGAACTTTTTATAAAGCTTTTAATATATATATATATATATACCATTTTATGCTTTTTGTCAACTACTATTAAACATGATACATATAGTACAATTTATTTTTATTTCATATCTAACGCAAATTTTAGTAAACTTAAATTATTTTAATAGTTTTAGCAATGAAATAGTATACCATAACATTCATTAACTATTAGAGACTTGTTCTATTTAACAATGGTTTGATTTATTTTTCAGAATATTTAGAGATTATGGGAAGTTACCAGGTATAGATTTAGCATACTGGAAAAATGGATATGTATATCACACTGAATTTGATGACGCGAGTCAAATAACTAAAGGTTCAATTCAGAGAGCAGGTTGTTTGTGCAATATGTAACCTAGTTTACATAATATATCAGGGTTGCCACCGGCTCAGGATAACTGAAGATAGTTTAGTTTTTAATTTAAAAAACCAAGGCTACTTTAAGTTTGCCTAAAAAAAATTAGACTGCTATGTTGTCAGAACTTAAAGAATACTGACACTTGTTTATTTACATTTGGAAACTTAACCTATAAAGAATATGGTAAAACATGCTACTAAAAATTTAAACATTGACTAAACATACAATAAAATAAATTATACAAAAGTATGCGATTCGAGCAAAACTCAATCGACAAACTTCACAAAATACTTTATTCTAAACAAAATTATAACAAATACAACTTAGCAATTATCACAAAACTTTGTGAGCTTTGTTAAACTATAACTATTTTTGGAATTTCACTTTTTTTTTTCTTGTTATGATTTCCCTTATATTTTTAATTTAAACTTTATATTTTAAGTTTCCATATTTATTGCAACAAACTTGTTGCATTACAATGTAGTTATGTTCCAAAATATGTTAATGTTTGAACATTGGTTTTTAAAACACAATCAGCTGATCCAACATACACTTTTATAACTTTATTGTTTTCACATTTGCTTTATAAATTAAATTTTTAGCCAAGCATTTACTACTGATTGAAAACTCTTGTTATTTGCAGTTGCATAAAAATTTATTAATTCGTTGATCCGTAACATTATTCGATTGTATTAAATGATTAGTTGCGTTTTATGTAGCATACATGAGTACGATGGTTTTAGTGTTTTTCTTTTTAAAAACTTAATATACTGATATTAATCATTAAAGTTTTAGTATCGTCACGAAGATATTACCAATTCAAATGGGTAGCTGTCAAATTTTCTGGAGCGTACAAAATTGCACGAGGGGACAAAATTGCACAAGACACTTTTGCACGAGTTGAATTTTTTATTATAATGTCTTTAATTTTTTATTAATTTTAAGTTTTTTTTTTGTTATTCTTTTTTTTTCTACTATCACTGTTACCCCTAACCCTTACCCTTGGTAGATAACTTTTTTTTATTTTTTAGTGTTTCAATTTTTTTTTAGTTTAATTATCTTTTAGTTTATTTTTTTCGTTTTTTATTTTTATATTTTTTTTCTGTTTTTTTCACTCTCGTGCAAAAATGTAACTCGTGCAAAATTTTCTTGGTGCAGTTTTGTTCCCTTGTGCAATTTTTTGCCCTCGTGCAAACTTGTCTTTGTGCAAAAGTATCTCCGTGCTATTTTGTGCACTCGTGCAATTTTTTTCTCGTGCAATTTAGTAACCTCGTGCAATCTTGTCTTTGTGCAATTTTGACCCGTTCCCACTCAAATATATACACTTATTTTATAATTAAAAACATTTAGAAGATTAAGTTAAAGCTATAATATTGTTTTTATGCTTTATTTCAAAAGGTTTTCTAAAAGTTATATTCAGTTTAATGTATAGAATTTACTTAATTTAAACAGTATGTTATTGCTTTTGTACATAACATTTTAGGTTCTACTAATACTTAGGTGCCAACATCTTGTCAGTTTTGCGAGCATTGACTACTGACAAGTCATCTCCGTTTTTTGATGAAGTTAAGCTGAAGGAAAGCAAAGAGTTAGCTTTTTTTGATGTGCTAGGACTTTATATGGTCCTTATACCTGCTTCTATACTGTACTTGTTTAACTGGGCTTGTTACTTTTTAGTTATTGCTTATTACGCAAGAAGGTTTTATCCTTCTTCCTCAACCCGAAATGGTTAGTAATTATTTGTGTTTATAAAAGGTAAAACTAATATAACATATTTTATAAAATAGAAAGTTAAATTTTTGAAGTTAATAACAATTTTTATGCTCACTTTAATTTTTTCTTAAGTTTTTTATTAGTACTGTAAACAAAGTTTTTATTATAACTGTAAAATATAAAAATTAACAGTTAATATAACCTTTGATAATAAAAGCATATGTTTTGTTTCTCTCTTTCCATCTACAGGCATCATCGAAAGTTTTTTTTTCAATAAAACTAAACTTTATTTCCATGAAAACTTCTAATTAAATCCGCTAAAACAAACAGTTTTTAATATTTTTAAATTTTTTATCTAATTGAAATGTTTATTTATTATTTACTTCTTAGAAATTTACAGTTGATAGCTTCCTTAACAATTTTTTGATACAACTACAAAGAAGTCCTAATAAATTGTGGTTAGAATACAATACAAGTTCCGACAATTCAAATTCTTTAAAAAATATTGAAAGGGCCACAACTCAAAAGTAGTACATATTTTAGAAATAAAAAAGCAATTGTAGGTCTAAATAATAAGGTTTTTTAAGTAAAAAAATATATTTATAAAATAAAAATTAAAGAAAAAACTTAGAATTCTTATTTTATAAAACGTATTTTAGCTGTACCTCAAAAAGTATTTAATAATCTGCAAATTAAAAAGTTTTGTAGCTAAAATTTAGATCTACGAACGCTTTTTTTTAAATATATATTACTTTTTGAGTTGTTGCTTTTTAAGCATACTTTTAAGAATTTGAGTTGTCGGAATTTGAATAGTCGTGCACCCTATAATTCATTGCAACAAAATAACAGCATAATAACACTACAGTGCTTTTACAAATTTAACTAACAAACTTAATTAAATTTTGATTACTGTATTTATGCTATTAAATTTTTTATTTAAGTTCAATTGTTTAATTTTTTTTTCTCGAGAGGATTTGGTTGTTTATAAACTGAATCCGAAAGGAAGTAAAAAAGAACATTTATATTTATAAAAGTTTCTGTTTTATAAGATATTGAACACTATAAAAACTAATCAATTTAAGTTTTAAAACCACAAAAAATAATGTATGACTAAAAGAATAAAAGATTTCTAAACATTTTAAAGTATAATTATACTAATTACAATAAAATAGTTTACAGCATAATAGTTTTGCGATTAAACCCTAATAAATGATAAAGTTAAAGCATAAATTTTTATGCAACTTTATAGTTATTGTCCTTTTAGATTAGTAAAAATATGTTTCTATAATAGATAATCCCGGTACAATTTTTGGAAAAAGAATACTTCAAGGTGTTTTAGCTGTTTTAGCATCAACAATTAGTTTGTTACTTGCTCCTCTTTTGATGGCATTCATTCTAATTTTAAGCAATAGATCCATGTCGTTTTACTCTGATTGGCGTATAGCTGTTATGCTTTATCTACCTCCTTCCATATGCGCATATATTACTAGCTTAACATATTTCAACAAAAAGTTTTTTTCTGTAAGTGAATTTTATTACTTTTATTTAAAATATAGTAATTAAAGATGTTGTTTGAAACGAAAAATGTTACAGAAATTATCTTCTAAAACAATTGAGTTTATCTACAAGGACGTGGTTATCACAATCACTACGTTTTTGATGATTGTTTTGACTATAAAGAATAAACAATCGAGTATTTTTCTTACCTTGACTCTCATACCTAACCTTTTGAGAAGAATATACCATCTACACTTTCATGAAAGTATTAGTAGACTCTGTTAGTTTGTTTTCCAATTGTTTTAAAAAATAAATGTTTATGTTATTTATAGAAGACGTATGGAGATAACAATTATTAAAATTTTTTATACTACTACAATGTTAGTTTTTTACGCTTACAAAAGTAATTGCAGCCCAATTTTTACTTTATCACCAACAAGAACGTATCTCATTTCGTTTTTATTTTGATAAAAGTTTTTATAGCTGATGAAAATTATATATACGAAAGGAAAAGTACGCTTTAACAAGTACCATTAAGTTGAAAGTAGTATGCAGTATAAACTTTTTTATTTAAAGGTTTGTTATTGTATTTTAAACTAAAAGTTATTTCTATCGAAATAAAATAAAATATTTTTTTCTGGTTTCATAGTTTTGATATCCATTTCTCATTTGGGAATTTAGGGATGTTGATTATTATAGTTATTATGTATTTAGTAGCTATTTTTTACTAAAATTAGTTGATAATTAATTTACTTATTATTATGTACAAAAGCTATATAATTTTTTATTTTACTAAGTATCATACTTTATACATGTTTTCTAACTTTGTTTTTATTTTAGTTTCTACACACTTAGTTTTTCGCTTATTTCGTGAATCAACTGTTGGAATTTCAATAAAAAAGTGTAAGTTTGTTTATCAGTATTTAAACTATTTTGTTTTGTTCAGTAGATATAAATAAATAGTTTGATATATTTTTTTGTAATCTAGCACTTTATGGTAAAATAAGTGTCAAAAATTGTTTAATATTCATTGTTTAATTCATTGTTTTCGGAACATAGAAATTACTAGATAAGATAGATTTGTAACGAAATTTAAATATTTAAGAAATAAACCTTTAAATTGAGAAAAAAAAAGAAAAAAAAAACATTTTTTATAAATACCAAGATAATTTTTATAAAGTTAACTCCGCCTTAAATAAACAGTTAAAGAAAAACGACCTTATGCCTACAATCTGATATTTCAATTATTGATAAACTTTTTTCCTATTCTTATTATTCTGCAACAATCATCAATTGTCATTCAGTTTTTTGTTCCACTTTCTGGTAGAATGGGAACTCAAGCTCCTGCAGATTTGCTAGTTGGACTAATAGTTGCGATCTCAAGCATACATTTTATGTTTACTATAACTCCTAATATACACTACACTGTGTCTTATACCAGGTTTAATTAATTTGAATGTAAGTTACAAAATAGATATATTTTTAAGCATTACTTGTTTAGTCTCGAAGTTTTTAAAGACAAACTTGAAACTGTTTCTCGTTTTTTTTAAATATAATTATTTGTTTTCTTATCATAAAAAATATTTTAAACTATGCTTTATTAGATGAAGACCATACTTTTTAAAACTTAACCGGTACAAATTAATTGATTGAGTCAGGATTCATAGTTGCGAAATTTTTCGAACTCTCTGAGTAAAAAGTGCAATGTTTTTTATTTGATGTCTTCATATCTGTATTTTCCCTTTCATGGAATGCGTACACAATGATATTATTTATTCTGTTATTTTTAGAGACTCAAACGTGTATGTGAAGGATTGCTTTTTGTTAAATGAAAAAAAAAAACAGTTAACTAAAGTGTCTATAAATTAACAGTTAGATAGTGAAGGTCATACTTATGTTACTTCACTGGTATAATTAAGTTTCTGAATATTTCTTGTTTAAAGAAGTAAGTTTTTAGTCAAACTGACTGCTACAAAAATTAAATCAAAACAACTTCTGCTTGTACAACTTTCGAAAACAAGATTGTATATAAAGCATTTTACCTTATATCACTTTAATTTGTTGCGGAAATAGCAGTCGATATTACTCTTTTTCTTAGTTTCAGTTCATGTAAAGTCGTATATGAAAATCTCTTTTAAAACTAAAAAATTTTTAATACTTTTACGAAAAACAAGCATTCATCATTAAAGACTACCCACCGACTAGAAAAGTTGCACACCTTAGTTAAAAGGGTGATACAAATTTGAATGATTCTTATATTTTTATTTTACTATATGTTTTGATTTATTGAAAACAATATACAAAGATCTCTACTACTAGAGGAGAATTAATATAGTTTATTTAAATTAAAGTCTTGAACGAATAAACTATATTTATATATTTTTGACTATAAATAAATAATCGTGCACAAAAAATTCTCTACATACTGACATATTTTTAACAAGATAACTTATAAGCTAAGCTGGTAGCGTTTACAAGAAAGATATAACATTTTGTTTTTAAAATAGTATTTCTTGTTAATTTTTTTATTTGTGCCAAATAACTGCGGCAAGCAGGAGAATTTATTCATAAATTTCGGCCCGCAAACAACTTTTTCTAGGATGATTGGCCTTTGTTTATAAAAGGCTGCGAAT
This sequence comes from Thalia democratica, assembly GCF_965202585.1. NCBI lineage: Eukaryota > Metazoa > Chordata > Thaliacea > Salpida > Salpidae > Thalia > Thalia democratica. The sequence continues at coordinate 42,946,435 of NC_139166.1, read as the reverse complement.
CCCTGATCTAATATAGACATATTGTTAGAACATTGAATAATTTTTTTTGGAAGACAGAAAAGGTATCACCAAAATGTACAAAAAACTAGGTTTTTATTATCTACTAAAAGTGAGAATTTTTATATACAGTAACCTCTCGCTTATTTACGCACATTGTGTCCACAGAAAAAATACGTAAAGATGCGAGAGATCGTAAAGAGACGTGAGGTACCAAATATACTTACTATAATGGCTGTTTTTTAATATTGCTTCTAGTTAAAAGCAGACTGGGAACTTTCCCACTTTTAACAATTTGTTTACTTTATTTATAAATATGAAAACAAAAGATAAAACTATACATATACTAAAAAATAGGATAAAAGTATATCTAAAATTATAAGTAGATTTTATCTTTATCTATTTTTAAATGTCACTTATTTGATACTTAAAATTCATATTCTATTCTACTTAGCAAATTCAATTCATAATAAAGCATTTGGTTACAATTAAAAATGGTGTGGTGTCTATATTAAAATTTGTGTTGTTTTATTCATATATAGTGCAAGAGTGCTGTATTATTTTTTTGTGTTTTTAACTCTCATAATTTCATTATACTTTCATTATTTAACACAGTCATATTTTTTTCAGAATTTTTATTTAATCTTATATTGCTAACATAATTAATCTAAATGTTTATCAATTAGTCAAGGAACATAAGTTTACTAATTCTAAAGATATAGAGAGGTGAGATAGCATTTAACAACATATTTTAAACTAAAATTATATAACAACCTAACTTGTGCAATACTAAAAAAAACTAAAATTTTTATTTTTTGAATTTTTTAGAATTCTAAAATGCGTAACTAAACGAGAGTGCGTAACGTCACGAGTGCGTAAAGATGCGAGAGATTACTGTACTTAACATTCTAAAAAGCATATAAGTATCTTGCACTTAGTTATGAAAGCTGAGTTGATTTTGCAAACTATGTTTTAATGTTTTTATTTAGATGAGGGCAGAAATATAAATAAAATAAATTTTATTAGATCACGTTATTTTGTAGCATGTATTTGCCTTCTGATGTACCTTGCAGCTTTATCAAATATTTTTTTTCCCTATTATGCACAATCTAATGACAAGTCTCCAATGCGACTGTGGACACAAGTTTAACATTTTATATATTATGATACTTATAAGAAAAAAAAAACTTTCTTCATTTAAATCTGTTTCTTTTTCTTTACTTTTGAAAGAAGTATATACTTTAATTATTTATTTACACAGCATGCACACAGAAAATTTTTTAACGTTAGGGGAAAGTTGGAGGTTGAAGATTCTGGTCTTTTCATTAACTGCGTTGATTACAAATGTTTACATGTAGAGACAAATTTTGAAAAATTAGATAGTTCAAATTATATTAGTTGTGACAAAGGTAAGACATTATTTTTTACAAACAAAAGTTAATTAAGTTTTTAAAATGTAGTTGCAAAAAACATTTTATTTGCCAGGTCTTTTTTGCCACTTTCCTTGGTACATTCCTTTTGATAAATTTGTTCGTAGAAGTAGGTATATTTCTGCTTCTAAACCTTCAAGTACTGCTAGCAATAAATTTCCTTTATCACTCCAACTAGAGGATAAATTGATTCGAGTAATTTCTAGTAAGTTTTTATGCTTTTGGAAAATTAGTTATTTATTTTATTAATTCAGTAAAACAATATAGTTATACTTTTAACAGTCTAATAACTTTTATAAACCGTTTTAGTGTTTACAGCTTTACTAATTACACATACTTTCTAAAACTATATCATAAAATTTAAACTTAAAAAAAAATATTATAGGCTAAGTTGTTTAGTTTTTCATTAAGATGTTGGTAAGGTAAATAAGATTGTTAATATATTTAGGAAATGAAAGTCATGAAGAGTTAGAATACAGTGTTAAATTAAATATATTTGGGCCAAGTCACATTTCACTTTCTTTAGCTCCATTACAAAGTGACTCAACAGTAATAAAATTACATGATTGGTCACTTAAAATTCCAATTAATGACGTTGAAAGAATACCATCTTCTAAGCAACCCAAATTTAATGGTTGGAATATTTTTATGGTTTTAATAAGATATTGTTTTTAAATTTACTCGTACTTAGGTTTGAAAAGGTATATTTTTAAAGTGTTAATAACAAGCTTCACTGAAGTTTATTATGATTACAATAAGTTTCTTTAATTTTTTTAAAGTTCATAGTAGCTTAAGCTTATTTACCAGTTTTCAATAACTTTAAATAATATGTTTAAACATAGTTTGTAAACGTTAGTGTCGTAATAAATTAAGAAATTTGTATTTGGATACTTTAATTTAAGTTGAGAACTTTGAATATTACTTTTGAATTTAAGCTAAAAGTATACAATGCTATAATTGTGCTAGAAAAATTAATTTTAGGTTTAATATATCATTCTCAAATTTCAATAAGTAAATGTACAACTAAAAGTTATTTTTCCAACATATTTCATGAATTTTCGTCAGGGAATAAAATAATGGAAACGATACAATTTAACATAAAACATATATATTAAAAAATTATACAAATAAATCAATTAATTTAACAATGAATTAGCTGATTTTTATATAGCTAATTTAATGAAGATCATTTTATTTTAACTTAAAATTTACTTCTCTTGATTTTACCTATGTTTAATTAAATCATTTATTTGTATAGTTTTTGTTCATATGTTCCAGAATTTTTAAAATCGCCATTTGAATAAATTATTTAAAGCCCTTCAAGTGGGCTCAGTTGAAAGTGTTTAAGTTTAAATATTAACCTTATTTTATATATATGTAATATATATATTTATTGTAAATAATATATATATATGTTGTATCGTTTTAATTGTATTTTTCCCAGATGTTTTTTTAGAAGAAAGTTGATGAAATATGTATATATATATTAGAAAAATAACTTTTATTTGTCGTTGACTTATTGAAAATTAAAAAACTCTATGTTTAAACTACTAAAAACTTCCAATTTTATAGACTTTTTTCTAATGAATATTATTTTTATATGTATTATCAGTTTTAATTTTGACTTTTTAGATGTTTAACTTTCTTATTAACTTTCCTTAAAGTAAGTTTCTCCTAAAGTTTAAAGTCAATATCTGTATTTTACTTATTAAGTGTTATCCATATCCGGATCTTATTCATTCAGTATAGAAAGAGTAAATCGTATTTATTTGTAAAAACATACTATGTTTCTTAAAATAGTTTTTTGTCATAAGTATTGATAGTCTTAGATATAAACGTGCTAATACAACTGTGCATAAGTATGCGAGTACTATCCTTAATAAAGGTTTTTTTTTCAAAATTTTAAAACTTTTCTTACAACTTGACGAGTTCTTACAATACTCATTTGTTTTAAATTTGCTTTGGTTTATGCTAAGTGGTTATAATATGTTATTTAATATTCTGCAAAGGTAAGTTATCTTTGCTGCTTGAACCTTTATTGTACCTTTCAGGCTAAATTGTTACAATTGTTCCAGTGACTGTTTAATGCATATCTGTAATACGTAAAAGCTAGTTCAGGAAAAGTCAGGAAATTTTTCTCAGCTTGATCTGTGGCAACCATAAATTAGTCCATTATTAGTTTTTATTTAACAGATTATCAAAAACAGTACAATTTTTCACTCCTATAGTGATCTATAAGTAAAGAATTTTACAAAAAGAATTTTAAGTCAAAGTAAAATTTAATTTGTAATATTCTTAAAATAATTACACATAGTTGATACTTTTTGCATCCGTATAAGAATCAATGAAATATTTATTTTTGAATTTTTTTTATGGTTTTTGTCAAAAGAATATTTTTAAAACTGTTGTAATCTTTAAAACTTATTTTCATGTTTTTTCCATCATTATTCAAGTATGCAATTACTTTTTTTTTGGAGAACCTTTAAAAATTTTTGAAGACATTTTCAGGTTTCGTTCAGTTTTTTTAAATCTTCGCATATGAATTACTTTCAAAAGTTTTAAATTTCTAAAATTCTTTGTTATTACTTTAATAGACGATTTGATATCGTATGGTAGTTTTTTTTTGTTGTAAGAAATTTTACACATGTAGTTTGCTACCTAGATTAAAAAGAATTAATACTATTTACCAGCCTCTTTTTCTTTGTTTAAAAAGAGATTATTCCGTTACACTACCCAATATGTTGAATTAAGTTAGCTTGGTTTTATTACTTTTTTGGAGCCTAAGAGGGTTTGCAAAATAACTTGAATTTCAAAAGAAAATAATTACAAAAAGTGTTATGACTTAGTTCTAAACAAATCTAAATTGAAATTAAATAATTTAGATAAAAAACTATTTTCTTTTCTGTTTTTTTCATGATTTTTACAAGATGGTCTTATTTTGTAGATGTTTGTTGTAGTTATTAGGTACTTCAAATCGCTTAACGAAATTCAAATAACTAAGGTAAAGAAATATTTGCATAAAACGAAACAATAACTAAATAAATCTCAATTACAAAAGGATTTATGACAAGATTTATTTGGTTATTGTTTCGTTTTATGTAAACATTTTTCTACCTTTTGTGGTTTTAGGTTAGCACACACTTTTAGATTGTATTAAGTATCTTCTTCTGTTTATAAAAGAATTTTTCATCTATAACTTTTTTTATATACTCTTATAATATGTTTAGTTTTTGTTTAAATTTTTACAATTAATAATTACTATAGAGCTTCATAAAGAAGGAGTCTAAACGAATTCTTTTTTATTTAATTTAAAGATAAAAGTATTTTCAAACAAAGGTATTTTTTGAGAAGACTTTTTTTAAAATAACTAACTCTATAACTTGAGGTTATAAAGTTCTGTCATTTAGACGAATTACAAACAGTATTATATAAATGTAAATTTATTTTTTCTCTGGTATCAAATATATTTTCAAGTTTCTCTATTCAGATTCAAACTCATTAATAAACAAACATACAGAACCTCGACGTGTTGTAAGTATGTATTTGCACAAGGTATTTCGTTTATTATCAAGTGCTTAAAAACTTTTGTAATTTTGTTTTTAAAAAGTTTAACAACTTAAAGTTAAAGAAAAAAATTGTTTCACATACTTAATATAAAAACTTTATACAGGTAGTTTTGAATATACTTACGACAAATGGTATTTTGTATACCGTTACATGGGTGTAAAACCAGAACCTTGGAATCTAAGTATCAACCTGAAACTTTTAAAGAAACGAATTGACGAAAAGTTTGAGGAAAAATTTACCAAAGAAAGTATTGCTCTTGAGTTAGGTTTAAGTGGTCATTATTTACCTGCTGAGAAGGTTGGAAGATGTGAAACGAGGCAAATGGAAAATATGCGAGAAAAATTACATGACTGGATAAGTATGATTTGCATGGAGTCAGTTTACCATAATTATTTGTTTTGACTTCGTCAACATTGTTCAAAATCTAAATAGTTATTCTCATAGCTTTATTTATTGCAAGAATTAACTATCACTTTGTTGAATATTTTTATAGTTTAAAGTAACAGAAGTAAAAACTTTTACTACAGCTAGATAATAACATTTTTAGTCTTATTATGCCTTAATAACTTCAAAATTAAAATAGTTGTTATTTCATAAGATACTAAAGGTCTAGATTTGATCAAAGTAGTCTTAGTTTAAAAATAAATTCCAGTAAACATTGTTTTCACTCATTAAAACTATTATAATCATTGTCAGATAAATTATTTTTTATGTTCACCAATTTCTTTACTTTTAAAAATTGTAATGTTTAACCTAACTTCTGGTAACTAAATAATTTACTTAAGTGAATAAAAAAATTTAAATTTATAGATTGCTGTAATGACATAAATTAAAAATACTTGTTTGTATTTCTTTAAAGTATGTTCTTTAAAATTTTATTTTATTACCAAATGTTTCATTAGAAATTTTTTTAGATTGCATATATAAATAAGGCATGAGGTATAGCTATTATTTTTTTACTTAATTAGCTGTTTGATTTAGTTATCTGCTCAAATAAAATATTATCGTAAAAAATTTTATGTAATTAATTTTGTCTGATTTTATAGTTATTGACGTTAAACTATAATAACAATTTTGAACTACTTGAATTAATAAAACTGAGCTTTCTCTGTGTTTATTTAATAACCCAGTTCTTCGCAGTCCGAACAAATATAAATACTTCAAGAGTATACAGAGAGGTTATGAAAAAAGTGTGTTTTGTAAAAAATCATTAAAATTATATCAACAATAGATACTTACAATGCAATTTATTTATTCTTCTGATTTTTTATAATGAAGTTTATAAAAGAACCAAAAAGTTTTTTTATGACACAACATTACAATTTTCTTGTAAATTTATTTAATAATAAGCAGAGGAGATAACTTGATGATAATTTCATTACAGCTCTGCTCTTAAACATTAGTTTTACAACCACACGGTGACCTGATTAGATTTTTTAAATTTTTAGTCTGAACCGCTCCTTATAAGACTGCCGAAGTTTGTTCTACGTATTACAACGTACAATGATACTTTATCTCTACTTAAAAGTATTTTTTTTCTTTAAAATCATCAGTTCCTTACAAAACCTAACTGCTCTTGATGTTTTTTTTATTATTTTTGTTGATAAACACACCTGGATAAGTTTAATTAAGATAGTCTGTTATAAAATGTATTTTTTTTCATTATACATACTACAGTTGTTACTACTTATACATTAAAAGTTTTAGATAGTTTGTTTTATAAATATAATATATATCATGATAATAAATCATTATTTTCTAATAAATACAGCACTGCCAATACCGTAGAAACTAAGAAATAGACCAAGTAAAGTTATGAAATATTTATTTGATGTAAAAAAACTGTTGAAACCTTAAAATGAAATAACAAGTTAAATGTCTAACAAGTTATTCGTGAGCAGAGTTGCTTGAATTTTTTTTTTTTTTTTAGAACATATTGTAGAATATACTTTTAATTTTTATGCGTGTAGTATTGATAAGTTAAATGACAGGGTTGCCACTTTACCTGGAATTTGAAAATTTAGGCAAAAATAACCTAAAATTTGAGAAATTTTGAAAAAGGCCTAGAATTTTGATCAAAAAACCTGGAATTTTAACATGTTCAGTAGTAAAATTTCGATTTGACTCAAAAAATCTATCATATAGATTGAAAAACTTTGTCATTATTATTTTTAAAATTAAAAAACACGTTTAAAGTAGCTTTACAGTATATTTTCCATGTTTTTATACTATTTAACACAGTTTGTTACCTAAAAATTTACTTTAAACTAAAAATAGATCCAAAAATGTATACTTTTAAAAACCTGGAAAAATTTTGAAAAAACGAGTGGCAACCTTGTAAGTGAAAAATGTATAAATTTTAGATCCGCTAGACTTGTCAAAACTTCACTTATAATGACTCTACTTTAAAAACTCATTTCGCTTGGAAAAAAAGTTCAGACAAAAACTCTTTTTATGGGCGTGAGTATAAGGTGATCGAGCTACTTATAAACACAAAGTTGGTTCATTTAAATGTGAGCTTATCGACAAAGTACGTTTCAACTTTTCGTGGTAATGTTGTTTAAAGTTTTATAAAATACTTAATTTTCAAAAACTCCATAAATTGAGTTTAGGATATCTTCAACAGTATACTTATTAGTGATCTACCGAATCCAAAAATTTCCGGATCCAGCCCGATTAAAAATGTTGCCGCCCCCTAGTATAGAACCTTCTTTTGCAATCCTCTCCTGTATTTTTGGCTACAGTTTTACAAACATTTGATAGTTCTTCTGAATTTTCATTAGTGTTAGCAAACTTCGTCTATGATCTTGCATGCGGGATCACGCTTGAGAGCAATGCATTGTTTTCACTATACTCCTTTGTATCAAAAAAAGATTTGAGCAGTAGAATAATGTGTTTAACCACTTACCACTCTTTAGCTGTAATAATCGAATCTTGATCGTATTAATGGTTAGCCATATAGTACCGGACACCTGATTTTAGCTTTTTCAGTATATCTATCATAAGATTTGTTGAGTTTCACCTTGTATCTACATCTTAAACAAGAAGCAAGGCTTTTTGTTTTGTTTGTAGTATTTTATGTTTCTTGAATGATTTAACTTCAATTATTTTAAGATTTTGTTTTCATAACAATCTTTCACTCCAAAAAATAGAATATCAAATATAATATAAATTTATTAAAAATTAACTAAGATTTTATTATTAACATATTTTATTCTTTAGAACATTGTTTTGAAAATAAAATATTAAAATGTTTGAAGTTATAACATATATGTCATAAAATAAAATTATTGATTGAATATATAAAACAATTTAACATAAAAGTATATAAGTAAAAGTATGCAACCATCTGCTTTAATGTTACATATTTAAGTTGGATTTTTTTTTCTTTGTATAAATAATTGACCTTTATATGAAAAATCTCAAAGAAAAAACTACTTTATTATAAATGATATTTTATATTTTAACTAACAGGCTCTCCAAAAAAGACACAAAAAACATGATAATATTTTTTAAAGTTAGGAAAAAGTAAAATAAAATATATAAGTCCGATCACCCTTGTCACAAGTCATTTATGACATAATTTAATACATAATCAATAACATCTAAATGGAGACTGAAAACCATATTAACTAAACAAAAGATACTTTAAAAATTACATGGTCTTTGTAAACTAGACCTCCCTACCAAAACTCCATAAATTTATCCATAATTTAAACTTTATAAGTTTTCAAGATAACCTTAATAGAGATGCTTAGAAAAAAAATCCTGGTAAGGCCTGAGCTTTGCAGATAAGATTTCACTGAACTGAGGTAACCTGAGGAAAACCTTACTAAAATTAAATAAATTACCTAGAAGTATATTTATTTTTTAGATCTTGTAAGAGAAAAGCCAAAATGTTACTTGAACTGAAATAGGTTCGCGAGCAAACATTAAAAACTAAACATATTACGAATAAGTAAGAGCAGTTATCCAAAAAGCTGAGATTAAACGCCTTAATTATCTACTCAATTTTATATAAAAGTCTAACAAAACAATCTATCATAGTTTTTATACTGTGTGTAAAGCTCAAAATCAAAGTTTAGAAGACTTTTATAAGTGTGAAAAAAAAAATGTTTTATCAACTCAAGCGTGAAATCATTAATTAGTTTTACATTTCATTTAACTTTTAACAAACAATTGAGTAAAATTCAAAAAGCTTAAATTGGTCTACCGGATCCGAAATTTCGGATTCGGCCGAATCCGAATTCGAATCTTATTTTGAAATTAGGATTCGGCCGAATCCGAGTCCAAATCTTGGATTCGGTGGATCACTAATATTTATACTAGTAAACTTTTATTAATGCGTCACTGTCCCACTTTGGCATCATAAGATTCAGCTTTATTAAAAATGAAAACATAAAAACTAGCAGTGAAACTTGAAATTAATATTATTTTTAGTGTAGGCAGAAAATTTGTTGAGTAACAATAATTTTTAATCTTATTATTTTAGTTTAATTATTTTCACTGTTATATCGGGATAAAATGTATTTTTTATTTAACATAAAATTCATAAATTCTATCTTAAGGAATTAAATCTTTATTAGAACTAAAAGTTTAAAGAGGACAACCACAAAAAAATAGTTGCTACTAGTATATTTCTGATAAATTGTATAAAGTAAGTTTTAAGAAATGGACTATAAGTAAATTAAATTACTGTTATCACGATTGTTCACATACCAAAAAGAATCTACAAAAAAATATGGTTTTAAAACAAAGATGGACAAATATGGAGGTTGTTTTACCTAACTCAGTTAAAACCTTTATTTAAAAATAAACAATTACTAATGATAATACTAAGTTAATCAATTTAAAGTACAAAATGTTTATGCAGTAATAACTTTTCATTACTTGTTAATTTATAACTACTACTAGCCACAAAATTCTTTTTGTTAACAAGTACAAAAAAATAATACATAAGTACACATATTAAAACTTATGTAACGTCTTTAGTGGCTACTACAGCTTTTTTTATAATAAAAATAAATAAAGTTTATCTTAGTTTATAGAATTATCTTATTTGAAAAGTTTAAGATTGTTTTAAAAACTTAGTTTAAAAAGCTTAAGATTTTATTAAAAACTAGCATTTTTTTTATCGAGTGAATGAAAAACTAATAATATCAAGATTGAGATAAACTTTTTATTGGGATCCGGTATATTACTTTTCTTGGCTTAAACTTTAAGTTAGCAATGAATTTATTAAATTAGTGTATACTTTCATTTATAAGAACTTTACCTAGTGTAAAAAAAAACTTTGAGTATATACGAATTACATTACAGCTTAGTACATTGGTTTTAAAAATTTCCAAGCAATAGATTACAAAGAGTACATACTAACAATACATTATCATTTTATTTAACAGTTTTAATAAAAGTATAGCAAGGTATAGTAATTGGTCCACTTCTGTCTATAACTTATATCAGGACTAACTGAACCGCACGACAATCTGTTTTGTTTACATTAGGATTTATTAGGCAGGTATTTTCTTGATACACTGTTGTGTCAGTTTGACACTTGATAATAACTTTGGATTGAAGCGTACGTTTGTGAGACTGTCAAAAAAATTGGTGTAACTTAATTTATGTTAATGATACAGCAACAGAAATTGACATTTACAGTATCATAAACTTATTTAAAAGCAAATAATATTTTAGTAAAATGTTACTTTACAGTTATCCTAAAATAGCATTTTCTACTGCAAAATTGTTAAACTTGACTCAAAGAAACCTAAAATGATTTCTTAATAAAATCCAACTCATTAACATACACAAAAGAGTACCTAACTCAACTTAATTTTTGATTAATATAGCTAAATACTTATCCTGGACAACATGTTAAAAGATATCCATGGTGTGCAACTCGATAACCGAAAGGATTTTTTGTGGACCAGGTCATACGACCTAATGATATGAGCGTATTTTTGTCGTTCAATAAACTATATAAACTATTCTCGTGTTTTGTTTTTAGATCGTGATATCTTTATAGCTGAAATTTTCTGATGAAAATATCATATTAATACGTATACATAACTGTATAAGTTTTATTTAAAGAGTATAATGCAATTTGTTTGTTGGTTCAACTGGTTGTCTTTTAAAAACCAATGTTCAAAACATAAACTTATTTTTTTAACATGATTACATTGTATTTAACAAGTTTGTTGCAATGAATATGGAAACTTAAAATATAAAGTTTGAATTTAATCAAACATGTAAAATTATTAGAGAAATCATAACAAGAATGAAAAGCATTAAAATTCCAAAAATAGTTATAGTTTAACAAAGCTCACAAAGTTTTGTGATAATTGCTAAGTTGTATTTGTTATAATTTTGTTTAGAATAAAGTATTTTGTGAAGTTTGTCGATTGAGTTTTGCTCGAATCGCATACTTTTGTATAATTTATTTTATTGTATGTTTAGTCAATGTTTAAATTTTTAGTAGCATGTTTTACCATATTCTTTATAGGTTTAGTTTTCAAATGTAAATAAACAAGTGTCAGTATTCTTTAAGTTCTGACAATATAGCAGTCTAATTTTTTTTAGGCAAACTTAAAGTAGCCTTGGTTTTTTAAATTAAAAACTAAACTATCTTCAGTTATCCTGAGCCGGTGGCAACCCTGATATATTATGTAAACTAGGTTACATATTGCACAAACAACCTGCTCTCTGAATTGAACCTTTAGTTATTTGACTCGCGTCATCAAATTCAGTGTGATATACATATCCGTTTTTCCAGTATGCTAAAACTTTAAAAAATTTCGAACTTTGTAAAATTTTGACATAGTTCCTTATGTTATTGTATACTCTTTTATTGCTAAAATTTTTTACAAATAAATTTAAGTAAAACTTGCGTTAGATATGAAATAATAAGAAATTGTTATATAATTAAAAATAAAATAATAGCTAACAAAAGGCTTCTAATTTTATTTATTTATTCTTAATGATATAAGTTTTAATTCTTTTTATGCTTTAAAAACTTAATATAAATAACTAAATAGGGTATAAACTTGTTATAGGTGTATAACATAATACAAACTTATATAACTTTAAGAACTTTTCAGAATAGTTTATATTTAAATTTTCTTGTTACGTGTAAGCTTTTCTTTTTCGCATAATTTTTCGTAAAAAAACCTGAAGTCAGTATCAGATGGTATTATACCACTTTGAAACAAATCTTGAGCAAATACAGATGCAAATGGGTAGGGTGCGTTTTTACTCCAAACTTCTGAAAGCCATGGAGCATTTGGACCTGTTTGAAAAACTAATTCCTTTCCGCCAGCTCCTGCTGCTTCTAAATTTATGAATGCTTTCACCTAAAAATAGTTATAGCTTGAAAAGAATTATGATTTACCTTAGAGATCAAAGTATATAATATTAGTTGAATATTACAATAAGACGTAATATGACGAGTACAATTGTGCTATAACTTCAGTCCTTTTTCAGCAGTATAAATTTTGTTTTAGGTATGTTTACAATTGGTTATAAGTATGTAATTGTTACAAAGAGTCAAAAGTAAGAGTTTTAAACCAAAAAAGTAAAAATATTCTTAAAAATATTTTTTGTTTTTTAAGCGATTTTCTTTAAATTTATTCTATTCATTTGTTATTAAAAAATACTTTTAGTACTTAAACTTTTTTTTTTAACAATATTAGACCTTTAGATAAAAAACTTAGTGAAAACAAGTATTTTTAAGTTTGTTTTTCGGTTATAATTGACGATGAAATATACTTTGATACAGATGCATAAAAAATATATTTGAATAAGAATAATTTGCTTGAAAAATAAAATAGGAAGAAATATTGTTGAAATAAACTTGTTGTGAATATTCGTATATTACTTTCCTATTAGTTGAGATCTCTCTGATTGTGATAATAACTAACTTACTGAAATAAACTTGTACAATAACATTTACAGAAAAAATTTACTATCATATTATAATTTTCATTACAACTATAAAAAACTATAGTTATAGTTGAGGGTTTAAAAAAAAATAAAGAAAAAACAATTATCCTACATTTATATTGCAGATAATAGAATAAAACTTGAGTATATTTAAAGTAATATATGATTAACTAAAAATGTTTTAAAAGAAGATGATTTTTAAACGTACTTATTTTTAAAACATATGTCTTTGGAAAGTTGGTGGTTGACAACAAATGCATGAGATCCTTGAAGAGTATTTTCCTTGGCTCTATGGAACAAAAATAAGATCGGGGCAAGCAAATTAGTTTCATTCGATGACAAAAAAGACCTAATAATTTCTATCGTAAGAGAACAGGCCACCGCATCATCACTCGCTCCTGCAAATGTTGTGAAACGTTTATTCTTGATTTAAAAACAGATTTTTTTACAACATAATATACTTGTTGTATGTATAGTTTTACTTTATTTAACAACCTGTCACTTTGTTTACTTGTTTATCGCTGATTATGCTGTAGCATTTTTGAATTAAACTGAAGCAGTTGTTTTGTCTACTTCAGGGTTTCCCAAAGTGGGCTAAGTGACCCCCCTAAGTGGCTCTTAAAAAAGTTTAGGGGGCCTTTCGAAAAATAGTTTGGGAAATCCTATTCTAAACCTTGTTGAAAGTTATTTATTATCTTGACTAGTTAACACGAAACTTGCTTTAATTAATTCTATTACGTGTTCTAGTCGTATAGCCCTCTACTAGCACATTGTCTTGGTCAGCTAATGTACTTGACTCGGGATTACTTGTACGAGTAGGTTGACTCAAACAAAAAGTCTTCTTGGATGACTGAGCACTCTTAACGTGCCTTGTTGCCATTTTACAGAGGCTAGACACTGATAAATGTTTCTGTTTCTTGTTGTTAGAGCTCATAGTTTACGCTAAAAACTAACCTATCATTAATAACACTAAAAAAGCTGCTACTGAAATATTAAAGGAATAATCTCAAGAGAACTAGGTCCGATAAAATAGTTATTTGCCTATTATGACTAAGTATATTTATATAAAACGACTACTGCTAGTTTCAGCACTCAGGTTTATTCAACTTTGAAAACTATAGCGGTACCAAAAAAAAACTTTTGTAAAACAATCCAGACCTTATAGTAAAGAAGTTAAGAAGCGTTCATTTTAAGCATTCAAAACGACTTTAAACAAAACAGAAACTTTTTTTTCTCCTATCGGCAAAATATGAGAATGGCTTACAGTCGTACTCCTTTTAAGTATTTTTCTGTTTTGAAAACTATAATAAAAAGTTTGCTATTTTATAAGCTAAGATTTTTATATATTAACCCGTTACTTCTATGTTTTATTAAAAACAATCTATTTTAATTTACTCTTTAAGTTGTTGATCTACGTGTTTATTCTATAATATTTATTTTTTTAATGCTTCTTGTGTCTTCTGTTTAAGTGGCTCGGATTTTGATGCTGGGGTCCAAAATTGGACAATAAAATTTATCATTGAATAAACAATAACAATAATAATAAAAATTGGTTGTGGTTTAAAAATAAATAAAATTTGTTATTATAACTCCTAAACTCCGTGAACTTTAAAAATGGGGAAACGCTTACTTCCAACCCGCGTACTATTCCCACCCGATCAAATCTGAGAACCGCTTACCGGCCAAGGGTAAGGGTTAAGGGTAACAGTGAAAGTAGAAAAAACTAATAAATAAGAAACAAAATAAAAAGATTAATAAATAAATAATTAGGGTGGGAATTGTAAGTATACCAAAAAAAACTACTTTCTTATAAAAAATAAAACTTTACACTACAACGTAAAAGTTGTTTTTTAAATACATCTTAATATAAACGGTTTAAAGTTTCTTTAAAGTATCATTCTACAACTTTTTTTAATCTAAAACAACAAATTAATTCAAAACCATGTCTTTTTAATGGTTTAGGCACTTAAAAGACTAATTAGTAGTTTACATAACTAACGTTATTCTATAGGTACGGTACCCTGTTTTGCTAGCTAATGAACTATTTAAAAGCTTAGTTAGAAAACGCTAAAAAAAAGTACTAACAATTTAATTTGTACGTTAGGAAACTTTGTTAGAACTTTCTGTGAGAAATTGTGCTAAAAATAATCAAGACTTTATGACATGAGTTAGCTTTTAGAAATGTGTATTATTAAAAAAAAACTTTGCCCTAGTTACAAAGCTTTTAAAAAACTATGTCATCTAAAAATCCCTTAAATATACAACTACCATATATATAGATTAAATAAATCAGCAAAATATGAAAATAATTGCAAATTAAAAATATTTTTGGAAAATTTGAACACAGTATTTCATTTTACTTGATATTATAAAGCTTGTATTATAAAAGTAACTTTTGTAAACATACTTTCAAACTTTTATGAAAAAGTCAGGCAACACAAAACCTATTTTCATTTTATTCTAAAGATTTATAAAACTGAAAGAAAATAGTACTTTTCAGATAAAGTATTTTCGCTTTACGTAAAAAAGGATGTGTTAAAATATTTTTAAATTTTTTTTTAAATAGGATTGTAAATAATTTTTTATGACATTTTATTTCATTGATTTTGGTAATGTTTTATAACAAAAACTAAGAAAAGCACTTGAAAGTAAAGTCAAGTTGAATGGTATTCTTTCAGCTGCTTCTCGTTTGTTTGAAAATACTCGAAAAAGTTTAAAATAGAAAGCTACTGGTTCCCATTTAAAGAATGTATGTTATAACTTTTATTAACGATTGTTAGTCTGATTAAGTAGTTCTAAGATTTTTTAAATATTTTAATTTACAGTATATGTACTTCGTTTGGAATATTTAGTATAGCATTTTTTCTTATAGCACTAAAGTTTTTTTGTCTAAACCGAAAGTTTAAAACAAGTTAACTTATTTTTGTTTATTACGTAACATAATAGTTCTAAGATTTTTTAAATATTTTTATTTAAAGTATACTTCGTTTGAAATATTTAGTATAGCATATTTTCTTATAGCACTAAAGTTTTTTTTGTCTGAACCAAAAGTTTGAAACAAGTTAATCTTTTTTTTGTTCATTACGTAACAGAATAGTAAATTAAAATATGCACTATTTTAGGAACTAAAATTACAAAATTTAGCAAACAATAGTAATTAAAATGGGCAAAGACCAGATACCCGACGGTTTCAAATCATTTTTACTTCATAAAGTACACTCAGTCCCGCCAGGTACAATAATTATTTGTTTAGATTAAGATTATTTAAATATATTAAAAGTTTCTGATTAAAATAAACAAGATATATAAAGGTTGACACATAACTGCTTTAGCGATGCACTTTTTTTTGGTTTTTACTCGTTAGAAATTTAAAACTAATTGTGTTGAATATTGGAGCAATCGAAACCAAATTAGTTATTTGAAAAGTATCAAGTCTGGTTAAAAAGTTTTACTAGTGATTTTGTTTGATTTTTGTTTTATTGTTTTTTTAAAACTTTCAAGCTTTTCTAATGTTTTTAGTATAGTGTTTCTTTATGTTAACAAAAGTTGTTTTTAGCACAAATTTTCTATCAACATTCGTTTTAATAAATATAAACCATCATATATAAAGTTATAAATACCTAATCTTGATTTATTTCAATTGATATTAGTGATTCATTTCTAGATATGTTTATACTAGTTTTATTTTATTTATCCACGAAAAATATTAAAATCTAAATACATCAGATTATGAGTAAAACTTGAAAAAGTTCAAGGCTATCTTATTTTCAACAAAAAATACAAAATAATATTGTTTATTGAACGACAAAAAATACGCTCAAAAGGTTTGGTCAAAGAACCTGGTGTACAAAAAACCTTTCGGTTATCGAGTCATACACCAGAACAGTTTAACGTCATGCCCAGGACAAATAAATGAATTAAATTTATTTAATGTTACATTCACAGTTTAATACATAATAAGTATCCCTTTAGAGCTTTCCGAAATTGATCATGTAATTAGAAGAGCACTTGCATTATACCGACTCTGCTGGCTTGATGTACCTGGCGGTTGGGAACTGCTCGACGACCGTCTCAAAGAACAAATCGGTGAAAAATGGCAAAATGAATACGAAGCGAGGTGCAGTGAGCCAATAAGATATGAATAAGTTTTCTTCTTTTTTAGAATATATTTTTTTTATAATAAACGAGAACGCATAGTTTGAATGTATCAAATCTCAATAGAAAATAGTTTCAGTATAATTGTTTAAGTTATAAAATCACATTTTTTTGATAAGAAAGTAGTGATACTGTTCTTCTAAGCGTTATAGTTTTTATGTTGGACCAACAAAAATGCTTGTATAGCATCTTAAACTAGGTTTTAACTTATAAAATATTTTAAGTGACAATAAATGAATGACAAAAATAATAACTTTTTAATTAACAATTTAACTTCAATTGTTTTATTAAAACCATCATTTGCCTTGAAAATATGTTATGAGTGTGTCTCAAATAATTGATTACTAAATTTTATAATTTATCTGTAATGACATATAATTATTCAAAATTTACACATGGTTTAGTTTTACATAACTATATAATTAAATAAGTAATTTTAAGCCGAAATTTTAAACTTTCTTAAAACTTATATGGAGCTTCTTACGTTACAAAGGATAATTATACTACACAAAATTTATTATTATAAAACCTATAAAATATTTATTATAAGTTTGTTTTTTTTCAAACGTACTAGTTTTTATGTAAATTTCTAGCCAGTAAAAGGGGTACATTTATTTTGACTTGCACATTTATGTCTGTATCATTAATATCATTTTTCGACAACAAAGTTTTAAGTTTGTCTTTTTGATTTTTTAATATATCGTGCTTTTTGAAGTAAATTAAATTGCATTCTGCAGATGTTAATTTATCATCTCTTTTTAAACACTGCTCAATGAAGTGATTTCGATGATTGTGATACCCAGAAGTTGTGCTTTCTAATTTCACGTAACTGTCTAAAGTCATTTTTCTATGAAATGATATGTCATTTAAAAGCGTTTTGTCTTTACTTGGTAGTTTGTCCAAAATTGATGTGTAACCATCTAAAAGAAAATTGATACGTTTGTCAAACCTGTTTAAATGAGTATTATTAACAATTATATAGGTAAATAAATTCTGTTTGCTCAATCTAACTGCTAATTAATCTGTTATCAACACAGTAAGGCTTCTGAATTATGAGATTAACTTAAGTATTTTCTAAAAAGGCAGAAGTTTTACTGAATTCTCAAAAAAATCTTTTAAAACTAATTATAATATAATTTCATAGATCTGCGCGATACTAATCAAAATTTTAAACCAAGCAACAATTCATATTAACTATTATTTTAGTTTAATTAAGGTTGTATAAAATAATAAAAAAAAAAATAAACATGATATTCTTAAACATAAGATAACTTCAAAAACTTTAAGTATGTTTTTAAAGTCATTTATTAGTTATGAATTAGAAAACTCAAATATTTTTTGAAGTAGAATATTTTTACAAAATAAAACATGCAATTACTTTTTTGAATTTAAGATTTTTAAGTTATACTAATACAATCAATAAAAACATCGGCGAAAGTCAGCAGAGCAGAAGCCTGGACTTTCGTTGCCGTGAGACAAGCTCAAGTTTAACATAAGGGATCAAACCAATTCGATCATCAGACCACAAGTTTCGGTAGACTGAGACCAGTTTCGTCCTGATTAGGACTTATTAGTTAGTCAAACCGAAAAAATTGCAGTCTTCAAATGACAAACGGTTAATAGATGCAAGCATGAAGCAACTATTTCCTGGCATTGATTGACGTCAGCATTGTCTTTTGGCAGAAAAAAAATTGAAAAATTAAATTATACTAAAGATAGTTTTAGATATATATTTGCCTTTATCAAAAATTAAAAAGTGTTTTTTTAAATATAAAGCAGCTAATTTTCAACAAACTATCAAAACCTAAACTGATTAATTTTGACAGAAAAACCTTGAGTTAAAATTCAATTTTTTTTTAACTATATAACAGTTATATATATATATATATATATATAATAAGGTTAATGTTCAAAGTTAAACACCTTCTACTGAGCCCACTTAAAGGGCTTTTAAATAATTTATTGAAATGGCGATTTTAAAAATTCTGGTACATATGTTTCATAAAGCTTTATGAAACATATGTACCAGAATTTTTAAAATCGCCATTTCAATAAATTATATATATATATATACGTATTCTAAACGATAATACTTAACCTGCATAAGTTCATAAACTCTGAATGAAGTCTAGCACTTTCTGGTTCTAACTTTTTGTAACTTGGATCATTAATGTCATCAACGCAAGAAACACTTGTAATATTGTAACCAAAAGCAACTAAACAACCAGTTGGCTTTAAAACTCTCGCACATTCGTTAAAGAAGTTGTTGTGCTCAAACCAATGCAGCGCTTGACCAACTAAAATTAAGTCAACAGTTTTATCTTCAAGATCTAGCTGCTCTGCATCTCCAACTTTGTACTCCACAGATGGATTTTCATTAAATTCTTTAGCTAATTTTATTTGATTATAGCTTGTGTCAATACCAATGCTTCTTTTAAAAAGAGGAGCGAATGCTTTTGTAGCTTGTCCATTACCGCACCCGATGTCAAGCAGCAGTTCGTATTTTTGATTATCGTGGCGATAACTTTCATTTAAATACTTAATAGCTTTTTCTTTTATAAGTTCAGGTGGACCAGGTCGATACTTAACATAAGTAGATGCCATTTCATTACTTTCAAACAAACAGTTCATTTTTAAAAAACTTACTTAGCATTTAGTTTTACTGTAAACGTAAAAGAATTATGATATAAAGATTTTTTTGCTTAGGAAAAAAGTATTAATTTGATAAAGATCATGCTAAAAACATGCATAATATAAAGATTTTTTTGTTTAGTAAAAAAGTAGTAATTTAATAAAGATCATTTTATAAATATGCTAGTTGAGAAAATGTTTAAAATAATGAAGTTTTATCAAATAATTTTATAGTTAGGTAAAATTTGTATACAGAACAAAAACTGCAATAACAACTTTAACAGCTTTAAATTACTTGGTAAGTTTTTTTTAGTTATTTATTAAAACAAAACTAATTATTATTCACACTAATTAAAACATTAAATAACTTGTTTAGTAGTGTTTTATGCTGTTTTAGTTGTTAAGAAAAAGTAAAAAAAAAAGGCTTTATATGTTAATTATTAACTTTCGAATTATTTTAAAACTGTTAAGTTGCACTTATTTACATTGGCTTTTACTGTAAATGCTATATAGCGTTTTAAATGTTTTACTCATACTTAAAAAATGTATAAAAGTTCGATCAAATATGTAACATTTAAAAGTTTACTATATGATAATTAGTACAACTAAATTAATCATAAGTAGTTACCTAAAACCAATAAAATAAAAGTTAAAGTAAACTCTAAAAATGTAAACTGTAACAGCATTTATTTAGTTTGCATACAAAATTCTTTGACAACTTAATCTTTCAGTAATTTATGTATTATACACTAGTGAAATAATAATTGCATTTTTGTGTTGTTCTGTGAAACTATTACTTTGACTGTTTTTGTTTTATATTTTCTCTAATTTATTTAAATTAAATAGTTATCTTTTAGCTTATCAAAAATACAATATGTATCCTTTTTTTCGAAATAAACTATTTTTCTAATTATTTTTTTTCAATCACCAATCTCAAGTTAATACATTACTAAAAGTACTTTGACAAACTGATTTTTGTTTAACATCTTTAATAGTCATACTTCCGACAGTAGAAACCTTATGAAAACGACAATATTATTAATTGTATTTCTTTTATTTTATAGCAATTGTATTGTTAAACACACTTTTGGAAGTTTTTCAATTAGTATTGTTAATAAAGCTTTTTGTACACCTGTGACTTTTGTTGTTTATTATTACACCCTTATTGTTTTGAAAATCTGCTTTGCGGTAAAACAGGTTAACTAATAAAGATAATTATGTTATTTGCATTCAAAATTAAATGCAAAAAGTTAATAAGAAAAATTATATTTTAAAAGTTTTTTTTTATCTAACTAAAATAGATTTTTTTATTACCAAGCTAAACTTAATCAAAACTTGTCTATTATGACCTTATTTTGTTGTGATTCGAATTAATTGTGCATTGAACAACAAAAAAAAGCGCTCAAATTTTTTTGTTTTATGACCTGGTGTACAAAAAGTGTTTTCAATTATCGAGTCATACACCACGGTTTCAGCTTAAAGTCTTGTCCAGATCAAAGGTTTCTTGTTAGAAAAACCTTACGGCAGATTTAGCATTGTGTCATCGCTAACGATACTTTCTGAGATCTATGACAGTGTAAAAAAGAAAAGCAAACAAATAAGCTAAGATGGCATTAAATAATGTTTCACTAATGGAAAATCGTTTTTTAAACTTCCTAAGTTATAGAGTTAAGAAATAAGAAACATTTGTTAAAAAATAACAATGTTTGTAACTTTCGGCAACATTGATTACGAAGGTTTTGGAGTAGTTAATGAAACTGAACATAGTTATATTATAATGTTATTATTGGTCTTACACATGTTTTTGTTTAGTTTGAATTATTAAGTTATTATTTTAGACATTGACAAAACTACCAAAAAAGTAGCCCCCATTATTTATACATATTTTTAAACTCTAACGCTGAAGTATAGATACGAATTTTACATTGTTTTAAAAGTTTTAATAAAAAATTATAATACTAAATAAACTATATAGAAATAAGCTTTCTATAAAAAAGGTTACAAATACGCTTTTTTTTGCTTGTAAGTAAACTGAGCTGTTTATATATTTTTCGTATCATAGGTTATCTTTTAAACATAATTATATAAGGGGCAGGTCTAGACTTTTTTCATTTGGGTAGCACAATTTTTGTTTATTTCAAAAAGAGTACTTTTTGTATAAGCTTATAATATACACTTTAGAAAATGACAGAACTGTCTAAAATTTTCTTATCTACATAAAAATGTTTAAACTTTAAACAACATGAAAATACCAATAAAACTTATTGGAAAATTCTAATAAATAATCCAGTTTTTTTAATTTATATTAAAGTAAGTAAGTGTTCTTAATACTGATGGTGTCAAAATTTTGCCTTACATTGTGAAGCTAACATGTGTAACGAAGTACAGATGAAAACTAGTGATTAACCTGTCTTAATAAATGGAAAACACAAGCAATAAAATAATAAAAAACTTCCAAGTACTCTTTCTTTATTAAAATAATATATATTTATTCAACGGAGTTTTGTAAAAAAAAATAACTGTAAGGAACAAAACTCCGTATTAACTTGTTAACACACAGAAACTTATGTTAGTTAAATAACGAAAAATATTGTAAAAATTTGTTAATTTATATTCCAGTGAACTTACTTCGCTAGGATCTCTATTAGCAAACGATTAACTTTGTATTTAAAAATTAAGTAATGGTGTTTATATAAACTAGTTAGTTAAGCAGCTTTAAGTAAAATATATTGGCTAAAAATTTAATTTAAATCAAAAACAAACCACATTTCAAAAGAACTAGTAGCAGGTGTGAAGAATTAATATACAACAGGACGAAAAATAAGTAAATTGTAAAACTAAGTTTTTTTTATGTTGTAAAAATAAAACTGTATGCAAGTCAGCAAATGGTTTCATATCTAAAAAAGAAATCTGTTCAGTTGTAAAATCATTCAAAATTAGTTTTTTTAACACTTTTGATTGGATTGAACACTTTTTATTGGCTAATTTTGGATAAAAAGTTTTCTTTTTTAAATAAACTGTTGACATAATCGTTAAATTTTGTATAATTTTAACTTTTCAAAAAATAAACCTTATAAAATATATCATATTTTCGAAAAATTATAAATAAAATTCTACTTCAGTATGTTTTAGTATCAAAACGACCTAAAAGCAAAACATTAAAACAAAGGTATAAATTTAAGTAAACTATTTTAAAAGAAAATAATATTCAAATGCTTTATTATTACGTTTTTCTTGACTTTCAGGGTTGCACAGGAAACAGGGAAACATTTAAAATGCGCCCCTGAATTGTATACTATTAAAGCTGAAATTTTTCACAAATAAAATGTCCCAAGAAGGACTCATTCACTAAATCTGGCTATTTCTTTGTATAATACTAGTAACACCGGCTGAATATAATGGTTTTAATATTAATTTTGTCTTATCTAGTCAAATGTTAAAGAAATTAAAACTTAAAAATGAACTAGTTTATAATAAAAAACGCCTCGAATTTTAGTGACTTTTATAAATATAGCTATTTGTTAAAGCTAAGAATGAAAAAATGTTAAAGACTTAAAAAGACACAAAAATTAACACAACTTTAAGAATTAACAACAGCTTTTAAGATAAAATAAAAGTGCTAAAATTATTATTAAATAACTTAATTCGATGTAAATACAAAAAAGAGTTTTAATTTAAAAATAAGTATCGTTAATATAAATAACTTTTCAACAGGAAAGTAGAAAACTTTTAAGTAAATTACTAAGTAAATTAATAATAGGCATCTTATAAATAGCTTAATATAACCATGTATGTATTAACAAGTAAGTTATAAGATAGACTGTTTTAAAAACAATTAAACTTTTTTACATTAAGACCTTAAATTAAAACGTAAGCAAAAAAAAATCTTTGACTAATACTAGTATACTTTTATACGACTTTTATTTCATATTAAGCTTATACTTAAAAATGTAGTTACGTTTAGTATTTATAAACAAACATATTAATTTTTATAGCTTAAAAAGTTTTGTTTTGGGCATAGTGTTTTTTATAACTGCTTCATTCATAGTTCATCTGATAAATTCTTTAATTTAAATAAGTTATAGAAAATATATCTTAAGTTAATTATTATTAAAATAAACTTAACCAAGAATGAAAAACTTTTTTACAGTTAAAAGCAATATTTTAAAATTATCTTTAAAGACTTTGTGTATTTATATCTTTAGATGTCAGAACTTCAGGTTTGAATAGTATTTTTTGTAATAACCATAGTATTATATTCTATATTTGTTTTTATTGTAACATTTTCCATTAATCAACTACGCTTAAAATTCTTTAATAACTTATACATAAAACTGGCTGAAGATTAAAGACAATCTTTTTTGTCTTTATGAAACATATGTTCCAGTATTTTAAAATCGTCATTTCAATAAATTATATATATGTATATAAAGAATTAAGTTATTTAACTTGATAAATCAAATCTTTTACACTGAGCCCACCTTAAGGGCTTTATTAATATTTATTTCAGGATGTAAAACTCAAAGGACTCGAGTTTCGTGCTTATGCACTCATCAGCTTCAACTCAAGTTTAAAATAAAGCACAAAACAAAAAACACAAATAAAATTCATGATTTTATATAATTTTTGATAGTAAAAGCATGATTTTTGATAGTTTTAAAATTACGTCATGATCTATTTATGCTGAAATTTTTTAACTTTCATTTGTGTGTTTTGTTTTGTGCTTTATTTTAAACTTGTTTTGAAGCTGATAAGTGCATAAGCACGAAACTCGAGTCCTTTGAGGTTTACATCTTGAAATAAACATTTTTATTTTATATATATATATTAAAGGTTTTATGAAAAGTTCTGGTCAATAGTGCTCGACAAATTAAATGGGAGCTAAATATTTATCTAATTATATAAAAACTATAATTTATATAGCTGTTTCATACATGAAATATAAAGTTTCATGTACTCCTCAGTAAGCTACAGTTTATTATAATAGTAAACAGAAATTTAGATTTTAATTTTTTTATAATAGTTGTGACGTAGTAATGATACAGTTAATTGTTCAGTTAGCTGAATTTGAAAATAATACGCTGTAGTTGTTAATTTATGCATTTTGGGAAAGTTTAGAAAGGTTATTTTAGAAAAATGTTTTAAGCTATTAGCATTTTTTTTGGACTGTTGGAAAAATGTTATAAAATACTCGTGTTTGCCACTTAAGTTTTATTTTGTTTTAATATTTAGTTGGTTCTGATTTTGTTAAAAAATTATTTTTGATAATGGATACATATGTTTTGTCTTTCGCTTTTCTTTTTTAGTGTTACGTTCTTATCTGAATTTTTTGAATTCTATTAATTCTAAGTTACAAAGTTTTCAGCCGAATTTAGTATTGAATTATGATTTTGTCCTGTTAAATATTTCCCATTTAATTTTGTAGTCTGTATTGTTATCTTTTAAGTTCCATACGTAATTTGCTAGTTCTGTTGTGTGTCTTTTGTTAACATTGTTGAATGATGATTTGTGGTTTCTCTATCTTTATTTAAAAGTATTTCCTGTGGACCCTATATACTGCTTTGTTGTTTTATTTGGTGTTACTGTTGCTTTATATATTATATTTAACACTAGGCATTCATTATTTAAAGGGCAAGGTTCTTTACAGCAATTACACAGTTTATCTTTTATGGTACTTTTATCGTCTATATCGTTTTTGTTTAATATTTTATTGTTGTGAGCTGATATTTTACTTCTGAAATTATTTGTACAACTGTAAGATATTTTAATTGTGTTTCGGTTAAATACTTTATGGAATGGGTGGTTTTCGTCAAATGATGTGGTAATTAGATTTAAGAATTGTTTGCCTATTTTGGAACTTACATTTAGACTAAATGGTGGGTTGAAAAATTTTATGTCTCTTTTTCTTTGTTTTTTATTTCTTTCTGGTACAGTGGTCTTATCGTATTTTAAGGTGTTTTTATAATTGGCCGAATTTAATGCTTTTTGGTATTCATTTTTTACATTGTTGAAGGATTCTTCGTTATTAGTTAGTTTTATTAGCCTTCTGTTTATTGTTCCGGGTAGTTGTTTTAGTATTTGTCGGGGGTGATTGGAGTTGTAATTTACGTATAAAATTGGTGAGTTTAGTTTGTTGTATGGTTGGTAACTTGAGTTTAACATGTTGAAGGATACATCTAAGAATTCTATTTGGAATAGTCCGAATTCTATTGCTATTTTAAAGCCGTTTGTTTGAATAATTTAATTAAATATTTAGCAGTTTTTCAGCTGATCTCGGTGATTTGCTTCTTATTATCCCTAGTCCGTCATCTCTATATAATCCGAATTCATTATCTATAAAAATCTTACTTTTTTCGATTTCATTTAGTAAAAATGACCCTATTAAATCGTAGATTTCTGCTTCGTTAAATGATCCCATACTTACATTAAATAATTGGTCTGAATTTGTTTTTTCCCAGGTTTGGTTTTTATGTCTTAAAGTTGCTTTACAAGAGTGTATTATTAGATTCATTTCTTTGTCTGTTATTGGGTAAAATTTTTCAGCGAATTCTAATGTTTTTATTAAATTGTTTTTTGTTATACTAGGGTAAAACTTAGAGATATCGAATTTTATGAATCTGTAGTTTTTGTTAAATTTAAAATTTTCGAACCAGGTGATCACTTCGTCTGTATTTTTCCATTGTTTTAATTTAGAATGTTTTCATATTGTACAATTAATTTTATCTATTTAGTTTTTTGAGTGTTTAGTGAAAGGTGATTTACTTGGGTTTATGACTCTGTAAACAATTTTATTGGGGAAGTTTTCTTTGTGATCTTTGATTGTAAAGAATGCTTGTTTTTCTTCGAGTTTCGGTATCTTGCCTTCTACGTTGTGTATTTTTATTAGGTTATAGGTCTCATCATTTATTTTATTTACAGTGCTTTTGTTTGATATGCAATAAACATAGATGCAAAAGTTATACAAAAAAACAAAAATCAGTAATACGTTATATTGTGCATTACAAAAATTCAGTACAAAAATCGATCTACCATCTAACTTTCAAACAACTAAAATTAACAAAAACAACAGTTAAGTGACTATAAAATACTTCAAAATTTATTGTATTTTAAGAGTCTAGTCTTATGAAACATATGTACCAGTATTTTTTAAATCTTATTTTTCTAATAAATTATTTAAAAGCCCTTCAAGTGGGCTCAGTAGAAGGTGTTCAAGTTTAAATAATAACCTTATTGTATATATATTATATATAAATATATATATAAATAACATACACAAAATAAACTTTTGCTTGGTACAGCTGTTTCTGCGTTTAATACGCGTCTTCAGCCAAGTTTTATTCAATGAAAAGCAAACTTGTAACTACAGCAATAAATTATACAAAACTAGGTATTACGTAATAATAGATAGTTTATTTTAGACAAAATTATTAACATAGTTTTTAGATAAATTGTTTACGACAATGTATGCAGCCAGTTTGTAATTCGTTTCTTTTGTTTAGAGATTCTGATTTATTAACTTTTAAAATTTCGATATATATATATGTTTATTTCAAGAAGTAAAACTCAAAGGACTCGAGTTTCGTGCCTATGCACTCATCAGCTTCAAAACAAGTTTAAAATAAAGCACAAAACAAAACACAAATGAAAGTTAAAAAATTCAGCACAATATGACGTAATTTTGAAACTATCATAAATCATGCAAAACGGCTTGTGCAAAAATTAACTTACCTATCGACAATAAACTGGCAAAAATTCATAAAACTTCAGTGAGTAAATTTATATTACGACAGATAATTGAAAGAGATAAAGATGAAATTAAGGTACAAATTGAAACTTAAATTATTTTAAGATGAAATTAAAACTTGTAAAAGCGTTTTTTTTATATGTCTACAAGACGATACAAACTCGCTTCTTTTATTTAGGCATCTCTTGTCTTTCAGTGCATATACAACGGCTATATATATATATATATATATATATAAACGTTTATTTCAAGATGTAAAACTTAAAGGACTCGAGTTATAATCTTTCGTGTGAAAGATTTGATTTATCAAGTTAAATAACTTATTTCTATATATATATATATAAAGCTGAGCTTTCAAAGTATGTTTGCGGCCTTAAGCGCAAAAACATTGATTTTAAATTAACTTGGGAGGTGATAAAAAGAGCACAGCCAATAGCAGATGGTAACAACCCTGTTTGTAGGCTGTGCTTAAAAGAATCAACAGCTGTTATGTATGCGTTAAAAAAGGAAGGTTGTTTAAATAAGAGGAGCGAATTTATATCGTCTTGTCGACATATGAAAAAGCTTCTCTTAAAATACAACAAATTTTGAAGCATTTTATAGTCAATTAACTGTTGTTTTCGTTAATTTTAGTTGTTTGATTAGTTAGATGGTAGATCGATTTTTGTACTGAATATTTGTAATGTACAATATTACGTCATACTGTTTTTTGTTTTTTTGCATAACTTTAGTATCTTTGTTTAGTACAGTGCTTTTTATTTTGAATTTAACTGGCTGATGATTAAAGCTTTATGAAAAATTAAAGCTTTATGAAAGATATGTACCAGAATTTTAAAAATCGCCATTTCAATAAATTATATATATATATACATATATAATTTATTCAAATGGTGATTTTAAAAATTCTGGAACATATGTTTCTTAAAGCTTTAATTTTTATCTTCTTAGAGCTTTTTGAGACTCCGTAGATCTGTTCTTAAATTTATTTGAGAGCAGTGAAACGCCGTTAGTTGAAATAAAGTTTTAGCACAAGAACATCTGTGATATAATATAATATATAATATATTATATTATTTATATATTATATATATTATATATATATATTAATATTAATATATATATATAATTAATATATATATTAATATATATATTATATATATTATATATATATATATATATATTATATAATAAATATATAATATATATAATATATAATAATATATATATATATATATATATAACATATACGCTCCTCTTAAAATAGAATAAATTTTGAAGTATTTTATAGTCACTTAACCGTTGTTTTTGTTAATTTTAATTGTTTGAAAGTTAAATGGTAGATCGATTTTTCTACTGAATTTATGTAATGCACAATATTACGTCATACTATTTTTTGTTTTTTTATATAACTTTTGCATCTATGTTTAGTAAAGTGCTTTTTATTTTAAATTTAACTGGCTGATGATTAAGGCGTCTAGTCTTATGAAACATATGTCCCAGTATTTTTTAAAATTTTAGTTTTCCAATAAATTACATATATATATATAATTCTTTAATATTTTATTAAACGATAAAAAAGGCTCGAAATGTTTGGTCCTAGGACCTGGTGCACAAAGAACCTTTCGGTCATCGAGTCGCACACCACTTGGATACCTTTGAACGTCTTGTTCAGGACAGTATGACAAAAAATAATGACTTTAGATTGTTTAATAATCTACATTAGTTCACTTAGTTATAGTTTAAAGAAAATTGAAACAAGTTTTAGAAGTGTTTTTTGAGTACTCATGCTCGTTTATTTGTTTGAAGTGCATTTAAATTGTTTTTAAAATATTACTAAACTTTTCCAATTAAAACTATTTAAGTTTGTTTAGTAAGAGTTCTTATCTTAGCTGAAAGTATAATAAAAAACTAATAAAATGTAACTTATTCTTTACTATAAAATTTTATATCTTACTGATTTTAGAACTAATTAAAAAAAAATTGTTTAAACAAATATATTTTTAAACCAGTCACGATACGATACCATTTAAATACTACTATTAGCCCAAGAAAGAGTAATAAATTACGAGTATTAACTTCGCTTGAGTTGCAATTTTTGGAAAAAAAGAAACACTAAACTTTAATTCCAATTATTTTCCTTGTCTTTAAAGTAATCTACGATTATTTTTTATTCTAGATAACGTTCCTTTGTCTTTACTTTAACAATAATTTCCATCGGATTAGAGGTTGACTTTTTGAGTTAGGCCAAGAGTTGGTAAAATTCTTAAAGTTGACATGCCAATTGAGCACTGAAGCGTATAAACTTTTTTTTTAGATTTTTGTTTATAATTTCACGCTTGAGTAAATATAACACTGCTTTTTACCAAGCCTGGTGGGGTCCCTTAAAATATTTTTTTTTGAAGAAGTTATTACTAAAATGGTTATTGTGGCAAAAAGAAAAAAAAAGTTTTTCCAAAAATATACTTATTTATCTGTGTTTTCAAGAACTTACTATTTTATTTTCCAATGTGTTAGTACATATTTATACAAATATGTTACATTCTAGTTTTCAAAGAAACTCAATTTTTCCATAGTTTCAGAAAAACTTATAAGGCTTGTGTAGATAGCTTTAAAAACAATGAAAATAATTGTTATTAAAGTCTTATGCCTTTTTTAATTTACAAAAGTTTGTACTCGAGCTAAGCTTATGCTCGTTTATCAGTTCTGTTTACAAGAAAATTATTTTAGTTTTGAATACCAAACACCTAATAAGTTTGTATATAAATAATTTTATAATTAATCAGAATTAGTACTTTAGTAAACAATTGTTGTACATGAAACTGAGCTAATATGTTTTCTTTGAAAATTTAACTTAGAGTGGTTTATGATATAAGGGTTTTAGTGTAATTTAAAGATAAATTTTTTTTTTAGTGAATTTAGAATGAGATTATTTAGTTGTCATATTAAATTTTTATTAACACAAGTACCTGAAAATTGTGCAAAATATTACTTCTTTTATGCTTAAATTTAAGGCTCCAGTTCTACTTGTCATCTAGTACTACAGATATATGCTTAATAATTTCACTATGCTCAATCACAAATCCATTTACCTCAACACCGAACTTACTCTTTATTTGGGGTTATATCTAACTTTGTCTTCAAATAGTTGACAAAAAATATTATTTTTCCATTGTCATTCACGAGGCTGAAGTTTGATATAAATTCATATTTACTAAACATTAGAAAGTGTATGAATTTAGTAAATATGAATTTCTATCAAACTTCAGCCTCGTCATTCTCAGTTTATCCAAATTTGCATGGAGATCATTTAAAAAGACAACAACATCAAACTTACTGAAATATTGAACTGATTTTGAAAACCCACTACATTTTTATTCTTTTCATGTCCTGGACATGACATTGAAAGGTATCCAAGTGGTGTACAACTCAATAACAGAAAGTTTTTTTTGTGCACATGTTCGAGGACCAAATACTTTGAGCGCTTTTTTTGTTCAATAAATAAATTTCAAATAAATTTCACATACAACATGCACATGATCAGGTATGTCGTAATTTACTACATCAACACTAAGTTTTTCACATCTAAAGCTAATATACACATGATCAATTAATTTGACCAATTGTTACAAAAATATCTAGTAGGAGTATTTACAACCTGACTACCACCAGCTCTATAAACACATTCTAAATGACCAATACTACATTGGTCAATTTTTAATAAGTTAATGTTCACATCACCACCAATAATATAGTCTTTATTTTTTCAATAAAAGTAGTCCAATAAGCACAAAAAATTAAAAGCTTGGATGTTTGTAGATGGTTTCCCAATCGTTTTTCAAATGACCCCCCTTTAAAAAAATTAAAAAAGCTATGGCCCCCTTGTACAAATATTACTCAAAAACTACCTTATAAAACACGTGAGACCTTTTTTTTGCTCTTCATCAGCAACTCCTGAATATCTAGTGTAAGTTTCAAAACTACAATAACAAATCTAACTCCTTTCTTTTCTTTTTTTTCTTTTTGCTTTTCATCAGCACCTCCAGAATATCTATAGAAGTTTCAAATTATGACCTCAAGGCCCCCATGTGGCTCCTTTACTGCTCATGGCCCCCCTTTGGCCCCTTTGCTGCTCATAGCCTCCAAGGGGGCAACTTGGCCCACTTTGGGAAACCCTGTTGTAGACATTACCAATAATCATAGATTTACTATTTCTATGGTTAAATTTTATCACAAGTCATGTACATCACATTGACCAAAAAACACATATTCCACAACTTCATAAGTATGGCACTCTTTTACATAAAAAATAGGAAACTGGTCAAATAAGCACAAGGAAACTCTTATGCACAAAAGTACTTTTTCCAAAAAGACACTTTTGTACAGAAGATCACTTTTGCATGAAGGGTCATTTTTGCACGAGAGTAAAAAACAAATGAAATAAAAACAAAAAACAATAAAGTAAAAAAAAGATAAAAAAAATAAGTTACTGACCAAGGGTAAGAGTTAGGGTAACAGTGATAGTAAAAATAAAAAAACAAAAAAAAACAAACTAATAAAAAACAAAAAAATGAGTTACCAACCAAGGGTTATGGGTAACAGTGATAAAAAAAGACTTAAAAATAAAACTAATAAAAACTTTTAATAAAAAAAAAAACATTGTTAAGAAATAAATTATAACTATAATAAAACTATAAAATAAATTAACAACCAAGGGTAAAGGTTAGGGATAATAGTGGTAGTAAAAAAAAAATCAACTCATGCAAAACTGTCTTTGTGAAAAATTGATCCTTTGTACAAAATTAATGCTGTGCAAAAGCGTCTTTGTGCATGTTTGATCCTTTGAGCAAAATTGTCCCTTTGTGAATATAAGATTCCTACCTAAAAAAGTAACACCCACCCACTGATGGGTTTTTATTGAAACCTATTTACAAAATCATATCCATGCAACTTACCCACAAAAGGAATCATACAAGTCAACCAAGTTTCACAATCACAAATTATATCAGGCAATTTTTTTACTAAACTCAAAAATTTCTTAATTTTATGTAGGTTTGTATTTATACTTCTAATCTTATTTCATGTAAACAAATCTAAAAGTAATCTCTGAAAAATTTCACACAACTCAAATCTAAATAACAGTCAAAATACTTTCTATTAATACTTAAGACCATCAAAATTCTGAAAGCAAAAACAGATTTTTTACATAAATTACAATAAAATCTATAAGGTCTACCAAAGGCTTGTGATCTGATGATCAAATTAGTTTGCTCAAACCTTATGTTAATTTGAGCTTGTCTTATGGCATCCAAAAGTCCTGGCTTAAGTTCTGTAGACTTTAGCCAATGTTGTTGTTGATCAAATAAAATTTAAAATTATAACTTTTAAATTAATACAGTTTAATTATTTTGTCAGTTGTAAATTCAAAATGATATTTTTATTACATTAAAAACTAAAATTATCATTTTAAATAAGTACAGTTGAATTATTTTGTCATTTTTAAATTCAAAATGATATTTTTATAACATTAAAAACAAATTAAACAATATTTCAAGTCATTACGAACTAAATTACATTACCAACACGTATGTACAAATCACAATCTTTACAAAAAAGGTAAACTATTTTTACATATTTTAGTAAAATTTTTGTTTGATATACGAAAACATTATCAATGCATCCACTTGAAACACCTTTATCTTTACACTTATCTTTATAAGAAAATCTTTTATAACAAGTTTTACAAAAGTCCTCACTGCCAACAACAGGGTTGCAAAAAAAACCTGGAAAAACCTAGAATTTGAATTTTAGGCAAAAAACTAGAAATTTTAAACTATTTTCATGTGCAAAAGAGGAGTGGGAGTACAGAACATTTTTTGGTCATACTGTACAGTTAACATGTACCATAATGATTTGGAAGCGTTTGGCCTTCATTAAGAAGAGTATAAAAAAAAATTACAAAAATAAAAAAAATGCTGCCCAAAAAACTGATTTGAATCACAAAAATCACATATTTTTTGATTTTTTGACTTCAATAGTAATAAAGTCGCTTAAACATGTCCTAGACTTAAAATTTATATCTTGAATGAACAATTATATTTATAGACATATATTTCAACCGCTTTTGATGTATTATAACATCATAATCACACAAAATATGCAAATTTTGTCTGTAAAATGATGCCTTTTCAAAAAATTAAAAAAGATAGCTGTTTTTTAAATATAATTAATTATTTTTATAGTAAAATGAAACTTTCTATGTATACTTACTTACCTTTAAAGTTTAGGTGATGTGGTATGTACATAAGCGGAATATTTAATGGGATAATTCAATTTACTATAAATGTTTAAAAAAAATTTAAATATTTATACAATTTGCATAAAAACAAAATAACAAAATATTAAAAAGTTGTTTTTTTTCTTTGCAGGATAATACTGTATTGTATTGGACATTAATTTAATGACTGCAAAATAAAGACTATAATAAAGAAAACAAAGAACATTGCAAAATAAAACAAACATTGCACTGAATCATATTAATAGTACTGTAAAATGACTAATGCTTTAAAAAATAATACTATAAAATGATTGTCTCATGATTGATAAAATCTAATGGACGATGCATTTGATATTGTTATACTAATTATGAGTAAACATAATACTCATAAACATACAAAAAACTAACATTTAATTGTCTTCAAAAGATATCTTTTCTACTGGTACTAGTAATGCTATTTGAATATGATTTCTCAGTGAAAAAATAATAGATTTTTCATTAGAAACATTCCATTACCAATCAATTTTACAATCAAGAATAAGTCCTAAACGCAAGTTTAGCAAATCACGTTTAGATGGGTGTTTCCGCTTCAAATTTTTTCCAGTTTCAACTCTCATGAGGTGATCCATCTTGTAAGTGATCATTTTTATCATCACAGTTAGCCATGTGTTTGATGTCCCTTCACTTAATGTGGTATAACAATGCCCTACCACAACATCTTCATTTTTTTGTTTATATTGGGGAAAAAAGCTTCTAAAATTGATAATGCTCAGTGTTTGTTTGTGTTAGTAAAGAACACAGAGAGCACACATCCTATTCTGTAACAAGAACTGAGGTTTAGAAGTCTTTCCTCTTGGTATTACCGTTTAGTTTAAAAAGTTTTTGGATGGTTTAATATTTCATATTTGTGTGACTCTCTAAAGTAAATTAACTCATTACAAACAATAACTTTTTTTTGATCAGAATTAGATTTAAAATTACTTCCATGCCCAATATGTGCAGAAGTTCTTTACACAATTAAAGAACTTCTGCAAATATTGATTCTTTTTCTTTCCCTTTTCAATATTTTCTTTTAGGTGTTTCAGCTTTATTTTTTTTGTTCTGCTACCCACCTTTGCTCCATCTCATTCAGAAACTTAACAATTTATTGAAACTTAATTCAGCTTTAGAGTGAAAAGAACTAGGTATATTAGAACAGAACTACAAAATCAATGAAACTGCTAGTAAAAACAGGAGAAAAATTTGCTTAATAATACACGTAGGATTATCTGCAAGATTAAAAAAAATGTCTAGCTTGTTAAAAAAAACATATTGCTTGACTATTGCTATCAGTAGTATTTCTCAAATAAAATATCACATTTAAAAACTAATCATTATTAAGGCTTTTTCTTACATCACTAATTGACCTTGCTTTTTTGACCACTACCTCTGCTGTTCTGTTTGATCTTGGATGTTTAACGTTGACTACTCAATCTTTGTCAATAAGGTCTTGGCCGTTGATTTTATTTAGTATTGTAGACCACAATTTAATTATATAAGATATTTTATGAAGAATAGCTCTTAACTTTAGTTTAGTTTATTTATACATAAAGATCATGGGTAATGAAATACAATACAATGAGCTATATAACACTGTAAAAATTAAAATAAAATTTTATCATCTAAAAATTAATAACATGGTGTGAACTAAATCAGAAATATACCAAGAATACAAACAGTTATTAAAACAGAAGTAAAAAAGTTTTTTATAAGTTTTCAAAACATGGTTTTGTATATAAGTTTATATTTATCAACATACTTGTGATTTTTAAAATAATATTTTTTAAGTAGTTTGTTATATTTCTGAATACATTTTATATTCAAACAAATTTAATCAAACAGCTTTGTTTAAGCTTATAAATAATTTAGCTTTATTTTGAACTATTTATAATTTGCTTAATTGATTTCTTTTCATACAAAGTAGCAAGAAAATAATTTTGAATTAAATTTATTACTCTTATATAAAAAACATTTAATTTTTATGTCAAAATATTTTGTTCAAAGTATAAATAAATTTTGTTTAACTGTTC
The DNA here is from genome assembly GCF_965202585.1 of Thalia democratica. Lineage (NCBI taxonomy): Eukaryota > Metazoa > Chordata > Thaliacea > Salpida > Salpidae > Thalia > Thalia democratica. Next base: position 42,910,630 of record NC_139166.1, on the reverse strand, counting down.
AAAATATAGGTTTAATTGTTTACTAACAAAAGATCCTAGTGAAGTATGTTTTGTTGTGTAATTTAGCTTACTTTACTTATTTTAGACTTAATAATCAAAAATATTATATAGTTTTATAACAGTCGGATTTAATATTAAGTATTTCACCTATTAATAACTATTATCTGTAGAAAATATCTTATTTTAATAAAAATATGTATACACCTACTATATTCTATGCTTCTATTCTCTCATTACAGTAATTATTTTTTTACAGAACCCAGTTGAAGTGTGTTGATTTGTTGACACACAGAAACATATGTTGGTATAATAAAGGAAGATTACTGTATAATTTGTTGTTATAAATTTGTTTATATATTTTATGTTACAAATGATATCTTAAAAGTAACAAAAAATTTCTACAACAGTACATATGTCAAGAGACTAATATTTAGAAAACATTTCACAAATAAGTTATTATGTCTCATTTAAGACAAATTTGTTGTCCTGATCATCCTGACAGTGCTTTAGTTGAAGATTATCGAGCAGGAGACATGGTATGTCCAGAATGTGGTCTAGTTGTAGGGGATAGAACTATTGATGTTGGGTCAGAGTGGAGAACCTTTTCAAAGGATGGTAAAAATGCAACAAAAAATAAGGTAAAATTTTAATTTCTAATTAGATTTTTTTTAAATTATTTTTTTATGAAGTTTGAGTTATATGTGTTTGTTTTTTATTTTTGATCAAATTAAATGATATTTTGTTTAATGATATTTTTTAATTTTAAGTCTGAATTCTAAACAGTTTGCATTTTGAATGACAATTATAATAAAAATAAATTTTAGGGTTTACCTAAAGTTTTAATTAGTCCTCTCAAAAATCAATATTGTATAAACCGTCCAACAATTAGGATTTAGTAATTAATTTAAAAAATGCAACATTTTAGTTTATAAAGTGAACAAATTACACTTACTTTATAGATTTTACTTCTTTATTTTAAGTACAACAAAAGTTTTTATTTTTATCAAATTATTCTAAATAGCTTCCACTTAGTATACTTAAAGGCTGTTATTCTCCTTTCGGCCAATTTATAAAGTCAGTTGGCAAAAAAGGAGGAAAATTTTGTTTTGTATTTTCAAAATATAACCTTACGACTTAGTATTAATTTTGTGATGTAAAGTTTAATATTTATGTAAATTTTAATGCAGAGTTTCCCAAACTCATTTTCTAAACCGCCTTTTCAGAAATTTGAAAAATAATTGCCCTCGCTATTTTACAAAGTAGTTTTTCTCTTAAGTACAACTTTTTGAGCCGAAAAAGTTGTGTTCGAAATATAATTTAGTCTTGTACTTCTTATGCACGCACTTTTGGGCTGTGTTCAAAGTAGTTTACAGGGCTTGAGAAAATAAGTTGCATTTGTTTTCTTATAAGCCCAGTAAAGTGTTTTAAAATACTTAATTATAAAAAACCTTGTGTAATCTGTAATCAATCCTGTTTAGATATGAATTGTTTTGAAACTAATGAAACTTTTAGGGTAGTGGTGGACAACTTTCGTAGTCAGCAATTCATATTTACTAAAAAAAATTTTTTTAGTTACAACTCGTTAAAAAAATTTAATTGCGGGCTGCATAATTTGAAAAAATAACATGTATAAAAATTAAAAAAACTTGAACAAAATTGTAATAAAATGATTTAGTATTATTGTGATCTAGGAAATACTATTGTTAACTGAAAACCAAATTGAAAGTGTATTTCAAAATATTAAGTATCAAAAAACTAAATTTTGTTTGTTTTGCATAAGTAGTTTTAAATTTATTTAGCGGGTCGAAATTTGACTAGATCTTAACCGTACGTTACCCATCTGAAATCTTAACTTAAACCTGACATTATAATAATCTCTTATATTGCGTACTTTTTGTTTTAAAGGTTGCAATCAAAGTTCTCGACTTAAAAAGGAGAATGATTCAATGATAAATTTTTAAAATTTTATTACAATACAATGTTTCACTCGTTTAAAAAAACCTCGTTATAGTTTTTTTTAAACGAGTGAAACATTGTATTGTAATAAAATTTTAAAAATTTATCATTTAATCTCTTATATAACGAATTTTGGACATTTAGAAGTTAATACTAAGTAACTTATTTAAGCCGCACAAAATACTTTAATTATTTTATAAATAGGCATATTCTAAAATTACCAGAGATTAAAAAACTATAAAAGAATGAACAATTTATTTTACACATAATAAAATAAATATTAAAACATAATTTCTGATCTAGTTTGAGGAAGTTTGACCAACTGGTTGATTATCTCACATGAAAAGTGGTTTCATCAACAGCTTTAGTTAATGCATTAAAATTATTGATTTCAATGCAAAAATATATTATAAGCAAGTTAGTTGTAAACTTAAAAACTTAATTTTAAACTTTTCAAACTATATGTTTTGTAGTAGAATACCATCAAATAGTATTTGACCTGTAATAATAATAAATAGTGTTTAACCTTTGGGAAACTAAACCTTAATTTTAACATTTTCTTTTTCTTAATTAAAATTAAAAAAAAAATCTTAAGTTTTACAGTTAATTCTGTGAACAGAAAGTAATCGATTAAAAAACTCTTTTAATTAGGTTAAAATTTTGTTTTGTAACTGTAGCAGTCTTTTTGATGGCTTATTTTTTACGGTTTAAATTTATTTTTTATCTAGTTATTAGCCTATAATAATTTACCAGAAGAAAATAGTGAAAAACTATAAGCTAGTGTTGAACTATTAAAATAAACAATACATTCTAGTTGCTAATATATTAAAAATTAAGATTAAACAAAAAACAGTTGTATTAATAAATTAAAAAATCTTAATATATAGATTTTTTAAGCATAATAAATCAAGTTAGAAAATAAAATTGAGTTTAAGAATCTTTTAAATGAAAAGTTCGAAGTCATTTAAAATAGAGACCTCAAGTTTTTACTCTTTTAAAACAAAAAAAAAAATTGAAATAAAAACTTTAATGGTTATCAAGATTTTTTTATTTATACAGGTTGAACAAGTAATAACATAAATATGTCAAATAAATTTCTTTCAAACAAATACTTTAATCACTATGCTATAAAAACTTTTAGTTTAATGTAAAACGACAAATAAAAACTACAAAATTAACCAGGTCAAAATAAAACTATTAACAGATTTAAGGCTATAGGGGGGGTCCAACATTTTTTTTTCAAAAAATAACTTTGGCTTTTATATGAAAGTTTAAAGTATAAAGTACAAGTTGGTTTTTATAGATTTCAAAAATATCATTTAACTTTTGAGATATTTATTTTTTTGTAAAAATTTTCCAATATTAACGTATGGACCGCAAATTTTTTGGGGTCAATTTTCTCGGAAATTTTAAAATTTACTAAAAATCTATCTCCTCCTTCATTTTTCAAGCAATCTTCTTCAAATTTTCAGGAAACGTTCCTTATAATATAAGTAAAACGTTACTTTAGAATTTTAATAATTTAAAAAAATAAAAATTTTATAAAAAAAATTAAAAAAAAAAGTTTTTACAAATTTTTTAAATTCCCAAGTAACGTTTTTTTGTTATTGTATAAAGATTAGACTGTGAAAGTTTGAAGAAGATTGCTTGAAAAATGTAGAAGGAGATAGATTTTAAATGAAATAGTCTTTTTTTTGCTGTTTTAGTTTTCCCTTCCTATAGGGAGCCTATTATGCGGCCCGACTTTGACTGATAATATCTCAGAAAATAATTTGAATTTTTTAAAACAATAAAAAGCATCTTGAAGCTTAGAAAAAACTCCATAAAATAAGTTCAACTTGTAAAAAACATGGTTTACCCCCCCTCCCTATGGCCTTAAAACATAAACCATTTTATAAATACAGTAGACTTCCGCTTAAGTTTGCACTTTGAACGAAAGTGCAAACTAAATTTATTACTGTTTTTTTTTCAAAATGATAAATTTAAATATTATATACAATAACGTTATGCGTATAACATGAAATCAACTAAAACAAAAAACAAAAATTCATTAAAAAAATAGATCTATATAAGCTATTAAATATTATGTATTTTTTTTTATTAATACTTAGTTAGTTATAGACTTTATTTAAGTTGAATTTTAGAAAATATAAATTTGCACTCTTTTTTGGTTAAAAAGTGCGAACTCAAGAAAAAGTCTACCGTAATTAATATTTATTAGGCATTATGCAAACCTGTTGTAGAATAAATAACTTAATAAAATTTTTATTATACAAACTACTTAAATACAATACAAACCATGTTAAATAAGAAGTATTTTAAAAGATCAAATAAGATAAAAACACTTTCATAAAATAATGTCTGCTACTTAAGTCTAATATCATAAGAAGGATAAGGTTCATGACTGCTTGCAAGTTTTTCTAATCTGATTCTAAATCAGTAAAATAAAGCCTCCTTTACAAATATCTAGATTAGATCTTTTGCTCAAGATGTTGATAACTAAACTGAAAGCTTTCTCAACAACATAGCTTGAAGGAAAAACTATAAACAACAATCTAAATTCCACTGAAATGATTGGATACTTTTGCCTTAGATTTTGTTGAGTGATTTTTGTAAGAAAGCTTTCATATCGTTCTTCTGAAAAATATACTTTAAGTTCAAGGTCAGTTTGTAAGTCTGAGAAGGTTTCCTGTAAGTCGTTTACTTCTAAAAGATCTGCCTCGGAGGGATCCACATTTTTATCTATATGATAACTTTTTTGTGTCAAATCGAAGTTTTTTTACTTAATATGTTGCAATTGTTAAAAATTCCAGATTTTTTAGGTTTTTTTTTGCGTAAATTGTCAAATTCAAGGTTTTTCCAGGTTTCTAGATAAACTGGCAACCCTGTATAGTTTTATTTCTTAGTCTAACTTAGTGAATTTTCAAAAATCAATTGGAAATATCATGAGGTGATATAACTATCACCTCATGATATTTTTAATAAAAGTGAAAATATACAGGGTTGCCAGTTTACCTAGAAATTTAATAATATATAACATAGATTTTTACAAACCATTTATGATACCAAATAACATATATGTCAGTTTAAAAAATTGTGAGAGGGATTCCGATCGTCTATGATTTATGTAATTACATTTATATTTACTAAAATCGCCCCCAGGGGGACGATATCGCCCACTTTGGGAAACCCTGGTTTAATGTTTTAGTCATATAGAAGTATGTTTTTTTTCAAATAAAAACATTTAAATTAGTATATAATGAACTGAATACTTTTTGATGCTTGTTTTCTCATTTTAAAATACACTACACCGGTTTTTTATATTTAAATAAGTTCTTTAAAGTTATTTTTATATAAGTTAAACTCAAAGTTAGGCTCAATTTATTTTTTGTAGTTGTTCTAATATGTTCTTATTAGTAAATTATGAATATTTACTTTGTTCATAAAAGTACTTTTAATTTAAGTAATTAGACAATATAAAGAAAAAGTTAGGCGATTTTAGTAATTAAGGACATAGGGGGGTCTACCTTGATTTTTAAAAGTTGATCTTATTTTTTAGAGTTATATCTGAGCCACCAGACATTTTAACCGCTTGTAAAAATTCAATGTAATTTTTGAGATACGAGCGATGAAAGTCAGTGACCTCCATAGGTTCCTAATGGAAGGGCAAACTAAAAACGCAAAAAAGACTATTTCACAAAAAATCTATCTCCTCCTTCGAAAACCACCCTTTTTCTTTTGTTTTTTATTTTAAATTTTTTTTCATATGTATAAAATTCCAACATCAAAGTCTTTTTAACTATAAAAGGAACGTTTCCTGAAAGTTTAAGGTCTCTAGCTCAAAAATGAAAGAGAGGATATATTTTAGTGATTTTTTAAATTTCCGAGAAAATTAACTTAGAAAAATTACAATATCTCAAAGGTTAAATATTTTTTTTATTATATAAAAACTGGCTTGTAGTTTGTACTTCAAGCTTTCATATAAGATCCAATATTATTTTTAGTAAAAAAAAAGTAATGTTGAACCCCCCTATGCCCTTAAGTACATTACTCTTTCTGTTGAAGGTATATAACTTAAATACTACTAAAATAGTATTAAAAATATACTATAACTATACTAACTGGTGTGTAAATATATACACAATACTACCACAACCAAGTATTGTTGTAGCCACATTTGAAATAATCAGCTAAAAGTAAACTAAATCAGGGGCAATTTTTTATTAAAAACCTTAAAAGCAGACTGTTTTTTTTATGAGTTTAAGAATGCCTGATTATAATTTACAAGATGTAAAAACACAGAATAGCTAAAGCATAACTTAGGTTTACCAGTTCAAAAAATATATAAATAGATATGTTGATAACAGTGGCATAGCATGGTATTTTGGTTAGGGGGTCTACATTTTTTTTTTCAAAAAATCCTTTAAGTTAAGAATTTTGTAATTAGCTATAAAAAGATCTTTTTATAAGTAATATAATTGAAATAAATTCATTAAGTAAAATAAATTCAAAGTGAATATTTAAAAAAAATACTTATATATTAAAAAACTAAGCAATTAAAAAAAAGATTATTATTATCAAAATTATTTATACTTGCACAACTGTAAACTTACTAAATAAAAATTGTTTTTACTACTTGCAGTAGACTTTATATCTTTAAAAATGAATATTTTCAATAAAACGAAAGTATCTGTTTTATTTATGAAAAAAATATATCAATCTATTAATAAACAATACAACAGTGATAACAACACCTTACTGCTCATTATATATTACACACAATTATTTTTTAGTAAAAGAAAGTGAAATGTTATAAATAGAATAGATTGCTTGCTTATTTAATGTAAGTTAGGTATTAATGCTAGAAAATTAAATCTGAATTATAACAAAGTTAAAGCAAGGTGAACTTAGCTTATTGATTTTTTTTTAAGTTTTAATAAAATACAAATCAAAAGTTGTCAAAAAAGAAGCATTAAATGAAAAATGTAGAACATATGACATAATGAAAAACAGTTTTGTGGCAAGTTTGAAACGTAAGACAGTAAAACTGAATATCTAAAGAACATGAAAAAAGCATAAAAATATTTTTAAAGAGTTGATAATATACAAAAGTTTTTATATTTTGAAAAATATTCTATTGCAAGTAAGTTGAAAAATAATACAAAAACAAATTTTTTTTTATGAAATAGCTAAATATTTTCGAAGATAATAACAAAATAAAAAGTAATTTAAGTCAGACAAAACATAGAACTTGTAAAACAAACTACAGGCGGTAATGTAATATCTAATAATAAAAAAACATATATATGAAACATGTCATATTTATCAAAAGCTAAAGTAGTTACAAAGAAAAACCTACGTTTGTCCTAATAAAAAACATAAATGCTTATTTTTAACCTTTGTAATGAAAATGCAACCTTCTATCTTTTTTGTTTATAAATAAACTCATAACTTCTTCATTATAACCACTACAGTTTTTAATTAAGTCTCTACCAATAGAAATAACACTTATGGACTTTAATCTAGACTGACCCATGGTATTTCGTAAACACGTTTTTATTCTCTTTGAAGATGTAAATGTCCGTTCAGCTTCAGTTGAACACATATATATAGTTATTAGAAGTTTTATAGTTGCAGGAAATTTATCAGAAAGATTGTTATTCTTTATGTACAGCAGAGTTTTTACTAATCCCCTTTTGTGCATTTCTTGTTGATCGTAAATAAACATTAATTCGGTTTGTAGCCTTTTACAATCTACAACAGGATGAAAATTGTTCACTGCTTCGATAAGGTCAGAAGGAAAACATTTTGAATAAAAAGCATACAAATTTTCTAAAAACAACTGTGATATTCTTAAGTGTCCTGAAAAGTTAAATCTTTTAGCAACATTTACCCTTACACTGTCACAAACTTTTTTTTGCGGAAGAAGAGAGGCATATTTTTGCATGATCGTAACACTAGAATTACGAAGTCTATTAACAGCATCTTGAAAATTTTTCACATGTTGTTCAACTTTTTGCACAGTTAAATTAGTGCTTTTGCATTACATTATACAAAACATCTACTTCAGGCATAAGCTTAGAAAAAAAATTTAACCAAAAGTTGAACTTTTCATCATTTAAGAGTCTTATGCAGTTTTCTGCCGTAGCTATAGTGGAATATCCGTAACAGTCAGTTTTACTAACAAAATATTCAAACCCTGTAAGTAACTCGTTTTTTCTTTCTGCAACTTTGCAAACGATTTTTGAGTTGTACTTCCATCTAGTTTTGCATCCAGAAGGAACATTCACTTCAACTACACGTCTTCTTTCTGGTAACTTTAAAAAAAGTAGGAGTCTGATCTAATTTAGCAAAAAAAGTTTTGCCTCTCGGTTGCAACTAGCAGCCATCAAAAGCACTTAATTTAGCTGATGAGCAGCACAATGTACGTAATAAGCGTTTTCATACACTTCCTTTACTTTCACATGAACCCTTCCTGTTCTTCCCTTCATGACCAAAGCACCATCATAAGTCTGAGCGATTAATTTTTTTTTTGTCACCCTGCAGGATTTTCTCCAGTTCATTTAAAATAACTTCTGAATTACTTTCTGCATTTACTCTTTTTGGCTAAAAAAAAACCCAAACCTCTCAACGACTCTGTTACTGTTGATATATCTATCACTATAGACAATTGGTTTTAACTGCTCACATCTGTTGTTTCGTCCGCAATTACTGCTATAAAGTTTGCCTGCTATACTTGAGATATAACTTCCTTCCTGTAAACCTCCAATGCACATAGCAACATTTCATTTTGTATTGTTAGAGACACTCCTGAAAATGCTTTACTTGTTTCAAATTGCGTTTTAAGATCTTTTCAAGTTTGCTAGCAAACTTAAGCAAAGATCTAAGGTCACCAGGATTTAAAGAATCTTCCATTTCATTATGTTGTCTCAAAGCTATTTCTTGGAATTCGTAGAAACGCACAATATCAATTCTAGTTAACAATACTTTTCTTGTTCAAAACTAGAACAACTAAATGTTAATAAAGATCTAGAAAAAAGCCAGCTGAGTTTAAAAAAAAGTCTTTAAATTAGTTATTCTGAGTTAAGTTAAAAGTTTCAAGCTAACCTGAATCCTGAGATTTTCAAAAAATTCAAATTGTCCTGAGTTATTCTGAGTGTGTGACAACCTGACATACTGTAAAAAATAACTTGTCAATTCAATTTCTGACAATTGAAATTCTTTAACAATTTTTAAGGGGTTATATTTCTAATAACTCATTAAATTTTAAAACATAAAAAACATTCATGGAAGTCTAAATAATTGTTAATATAATATTTTTTTTATTATGAAAATTACCATTTTCTGATAACTTGCATAGATAGCTTTAAAATGAAGAAAATTAATTTATCGTAAACTTTTAAAATTTCTGCGAAAGCTAACAATTTTATTTCTTTTAATAAAGTTATTTTAAAAGTACAGCTTTAAAATAAATATATCATCATCTGTTTTTGTTGATAATAAAAAATAAATAAAACCTTTATGACTCAACCAAAAATATATTTATATTTATAAAATTTATTTAGTACAACTTACTCACAATTTAAAAAAATAAAATGTATTTAAATTAAACTACAAATAAATAGTCAACTAAGTATAACAATTAATACATCTGAACATTTTTCTCTATGTAATTTCTAGATAATATTCAACATCTATTTTATATCAATGAAAAACAATTGTATTAAACTCAAAATATTTCATACTTTTAGTATGTTGCAGCTTTTAATATACTATCTTTATCTTTTAAACAATATGTTAAATCTTCAGTATTATAATTTAAAGTTTTAAATTTTTTGTAGAACAAATCTAAAAAGCTAGGTTTTTTTTTAACTTATACATTTTTAGCTGTATTAAAATATATAACTGTAAAAATAAATCTTAAGAAACGAAGAATGAAATATTAAAAATAAAAAAAATCATACCACTTGAACTGCAGTCTAGAGTAATAGCAATATCTGGTGTTGGTCTGCTATTTTTTAATTCAAGCTTTTCAACTTCAGATAATTTTCCTATCTGACATTTTTTTTATAGATTTGCAACGTTCGTTACAATATTACTTTGCATATTTTTTTAGTAATAATCTAAAGATTAATCAAAATAAATTTTACTTTTTTTAAATATTATAAAACAAATTTTACAAAATAAAACAAAAAAATATAACTTTGAAGATATCAAGATTGCCTTGCCACTCTTTGAGTCAACATAACTGTCCTGAGTTAGGTTAAAAATATCATGAGTCATCATAAGCATATTAAATTCCTTTAAAGAATTTTCTTAATTTTTTTTTAGAACTAATAGAAACTAGGCTCTTAAACAAAATTGGTTAGACAACACCATAAAATGCAACTAAATTAACTAATATCTCATTCATAATCTAAATAAAAACTTTCATGAAAGCTTTTAAAAACACTAAAAGTACCCTGAATTAAAAAAAAGCAAATATATCGTTATTCAGCCTGAGCTTAAAAAAACTTAAAATATTATGAGTTATCCTGATCTCTACTGAGTCGTACTAAAGTTTTCAAAGACTTCATAAAATCCTTAGCTATCCTGAGTGTGTGGAAAGATTATACTAAATGTTTCTGATACATAACAAAATGTTTAAAAGATAAATTTTTAAGGGTCAACTTTTTCAATGTTTTTAAAAATTTACAAGAATTATAACTTTTCCCTTATCTTAAAATCAGTGTTTCTAAAATCTTTAGGGAATAGCATTTTTTAAGTATTACAAACAGTTGGTAGAAAGAAGATTTTTGAAAATACTGTTTTAAATATTTAAATTTAAAATTAATCAATTATGTCTTTTAGATTGAAAATTGATTTTAAAAGATATGTTTTTACAATTTGCTTTAAATTTATTCATGATGTGACTGAAGAAATTTTAAAATAACTTGCTACAAAAATTGATTAATTTTTCAACTCTATGGCTGATCGAATTAGAAACTTTGATTTGTTTATCATTGATTTGTTTTTGATCTTAATAAAAAAAGAAACTACTTTTACTAAGAATTTCAAGTTTACTGAAATTTCAACAATACTTTTTGTATAGTGAGATTGTAACAAATTCGATTCTCGATTTCGTTATTTTATACTTTTCCGCCAGTTGGCGCTATAGTCAGCCAAAATTGTGTACTTATTTCAAGATAACGATAAGAAAATGCTCATTAGTCTCTAGCTTGCGCACTACGCGCAACTCGATATGTTGTTCGTTATTTTTGTTTTTGGCTCAGTTAGCCATAAGATCGTGCAAAAAGCACACTAATTTTAAGAACTTAAGACACTGATTGAATTTAAGAACTTTGTTATGATTGTCATTTTATAAGAACTTTATGTTTATTTGTATAACTGTATTGTAATGTACTCAGTTAAGCCATAAGACCGTGCGAGAGGCACACGAACTCATTATAAGAACTTTTTTATTATTTTTGTTCTATAAGATCTTGATGCTTATTTGCGTTATCGAATTATATTGTGCTTAGTTTAGCCATCGTTGTGCATGAAGCACGATATATATTAAGACTCTGTATTATTAATACTTTTATTTGTAAGAACTATTTTAGTATTTAAAATTTTAAAAACTTTAAGAACATTTCTATTTGTAGAACTTTGTGTTTATTTATTGTGTTTATATTCGCAGTTTTATTCAACTGATTTATTAGCTGCTTTATAATTTCTACTTCCTAATTTTCACATTAACATCACGTTTTGAATAAACTCACTTTATTAAAGAAATTATATATATTAAGCTTATTACATACTTAATAATTACTAAGTTAAACATAATGAGTAAGGTAAATTCAGTAAAAACTTTAAAAGCTAAACGCGCTAAGCGTTTAGCACAAAAAAGGGGACTTCCCCCAGTTAAAGGTAGTTCCTACCACAGGCCCCCGGAGGACTACAAGATTAACACTTTAATCACAGTATGGACTCTTTGTTTATTAGTTTTTTTTTAATTTATTTTATAAAATTATGTTATTAATATTTTATATTCTTATTATGAATTTATATTTTTTTTAAGCAGTTAGTTATTGCTATTTTTACTACAATTTGTTTATTCTTAAATCATTATCTATATAAGATAGGTTTAGCTTCATGGTTTGTTTACAGAATGTTAGCATTTGCCCTTGTATAAAAGTCTATCATAACTGTTATACTACTGCGGTGCACTACCTCGTTGGTTCTTTTTGAGTCTAAATTCTTATGAAGTTTATGAATTTATAAAAATTTTCTTATTGGAGTTTTTCATCAACATCGGTGCATACTTGCGCTTATGCACCGAATCAGTATACTGGGTAATTTCCCTAACTTGTCACTAATTGGTATTTAAAATTTCGCTTAACTTTTTTAATACTAGATAAACATAGTTGAAAAAAGACAAATGAAGCAGAGAAAATAAACAATACAGGATGAAGATAATACTTTTTTTTCTTTACTTCTATCCTTTTTTATATGTGGCACACATGCGCCAGTGTCCCACCCCACGCTACGCCCCTGGTTGATAAATATATTGAAAGAGGCAATTATGTAGTTTGAAAAAACTGCAGCTTATCAACTACTTCAATTTAAAACAAGAAATAAAAATTACTATTTTAAGCTATGTCCCTGACATGTTCCACAAACATGATAGTTAAAGATTGTTACTTAAAGTATAACAAAATTGTGTTTCAAAAAAATCTAGGGCTACCCGAAGGTTTGTTATTGAAAGGGCTGTAAAACACTTGAAAGTTTTTATAATTCTAGTTTGTTATCATACCTTAAACTTTTTTATTGTGAAAACTAATAATTACAATCAAATGGTGTAAACTTAATTATAAAACATTTTAGTTATCATAAATTAAATGTTTTGCTTTTTAGGACATGTCTCGTGTTGGAGATGTAAGAAATCCTCTTCTGTCAGGGAGTGATCTATCAACAATCATACAAGAAAATCCTGGACAACCTAGTGGTTCAGGTTTTAGAGAATTTGGTTTTGATATCTATAGTTAATACATTTTTCAGTTATAAGTTAAAAAATTTTTGTCATTTTATTTTTACTAAGTCTACTTGAATACTTATGATAATTTGTTGTGCAAGCAAGTCGTAAAGGTTTGTCTTCCTATATAAAATATTTTGAAGGTTTATATGAAATGCATCTCAAATTTATTGTAAGATAGAATGAAAAAGTTGATCTATTTATTAGTCAATTAAAACCCTAAAAAATTAAAAACAGTTTTTTTTAAGCTATACAGAGTTGCCACACACTCAGGGAACTCAGGGAATCTCAGGGAATTTTCAAACTGTAGAAAATCTCAGGGAAACTCAGGGAATTTTGGCATTTTTCTTTTAACTCAGGGAAACTCAGGGAAGTTTTGATTTTTTCTCTAAATTTCAGGGAAGTTTTTGAAAATCTCAGGGAAATTTTTTTCTAGATCTAGAATGAGGTTTAGTTAATCCAGTTTCAATATTTTGTTCAAAAGTAGTAATTTTTATTATTTAAGTGGTTATTTAGAATTTTTTAGCCTTGCGGCTAGTTCTTCAATATTCTTAGTATTAGTATTGTAGTTTTTCCTTGAGGCTGTTTTTGTGCTTCACAATGGCCAGAGAAGTGTTGAACGGGGCTTTAGCTTAAATAAGGAAGTAATATCAACTAATATGGGAGAGATGACAATAAGGTCCCGAAGAATGATCAAAGATCATCTATATGCAAACAGTCTAGAACCAAGCACAGTTGAACTAAGTTCTGAATTGTTTAAATTTGTAAAATCTTCTAGGGCCCAATATTTGGCATATCTTGAGCAACAGCGCTTTGCTAAAAATGTTCCAAATAAAGGTGATGCTTTGAGCAAGTTAGGAGAACATAAAAGTAAACTTACAAAGCAACTCAAATGTTTGAATGAAGACTGACAAATATACTGCAGATGCCAACAAACAGTCTGATTTAGAAGCAATGAAAGAATTATTAGCAAGAGGAATAGCTGCTAAGGACAACGCAAATAAACTTGAAAATAAAATTAAAACTATTGATTTAGAAATTGCATACTTAAAAAAACAGTATTAAGATTTTTTTATTAGGTAATGTGAAATTGTTTTAAAATCAAAATTATGTTTTCAGTTATTTAAAATAGATTGTGTATGAACATCTAAAAGACATAAAAAAAAAATTCAATTTTAGATTATTTTGTATCAGTTGTTAGGTATTAAGTTGTACTTTGATATGAGATATTTCTTTAGCTATTTCTTTAAACTTTCTTTTTGCAGGTTTTTTTACAATAATGTTAAGCTTTTAAGTTTTATTTATTGCATTCAGAACAGTTGCTAGGAAAGACATACAAGTCATAATGAAGTTATTATGTATGCATTTAAGTGAGTTCTTCATGTGAAATTATTATTATAGTATAACTAAATTTTGTCAATTAAAATGTCAAACAAATTAAACTTTATTCTTTTATGTAGAAAGTTAACTAACAAGTTTACACAAAGTTGTGCAAAAATTTAATTTTTAATTGGTTTAAACCTTTTAAGATTGAGTTTTTGAAAACAGTTTTTTTCATAAATTTAATGCAGAAGCATACACATACAACCTTCCTTTTATTATTAAAGAAGAAAAATGAGAATGAGGTATTGATAATTTGTGTTAGAAGAGAAAAAAAAAATTTAAGATTTGAAAAATACTCAGGGAAACTCAGGGAAATTTAAGGTTGCTCAGGGAAATTTTTGGTCACTCAGGGAAGATTTTTTGGCTAAAAGAGTGGCAACCCTGTATTATGTATGCATTTAAGTGAGTTCTTCATGTGAAATTATTATTATAGTATAACTAAATTTTGTCAATTAAAATGTCAAACAAATTAAACTTTATTCTTTTATGTAGAAAGTTAACTAACAAGTTTACACAAAGTTGTGCAAAAATTTAATTTTTAATTGGTTTAAACCTTTTAAGATTGAGTTTTTGAAAACTGTTTTTTTCATAAATTTAATGCAGAAGCATACACATACAACCTTCCTTTTATTATTAAAGAAGAAAAATGAGAATGAGGTATTGATAATTTGTGTTAGAAGAGAAAAAAAAAAATTTAAGATTTGAAAAATACTCAGGGAAACTCAGGGAAATTTAAGGTTACTCAGGGAAATTTTTGGTCACTCAGGGAAGATTTTTTGGCTAAAAGAGTGGCAACCCTGTAGTTAATGAATTTTTAGAATACCTATAAAGTTACTTATAGCTCATAGTTTTAATTTTCATTAAGTATATAGAGTTAAGGGCATAGGGGGGTAAACACCCTTTTTTGGTTTTTGATCTTATTTTATATAGTTTTTACTAAGCTACAAGATGCTTTTTACAGATTTAAAAAATTAAAAATAATTTTTGAGATATAGCCGGTCAAAGTCGGAGGCAACAAGAGGATCCTAATGGGAGGCGCAAACTAAAACGGCAAATAACTAGAAATCACTAAAAATCTATCTCCTCCTACGTTTTTTGAGATAACTACCTCAAATTTTCAGGAAATGTTCCTTGCAGTATTTAGAAAATTCTGTCGGAAGGAATTTAAAAAAAAATTATTTAAAAAAAAAATTATAATAAAAAAACAAAAAAAAACTGTTTTTTTTTTGTTTATTTTTTATATAACTTTTTTATTTTCAATTTTTTTCAAAATTCCTTCCGACAGAATTTTCTAAATATATCAAGGAACACTTCCTGAAAGTTTGAGGTAGTTATTTCAAAAAACGTTGGAGAAGATAGATTTTTAGTGAAATAGTCTATTTTTGCCGTTTTAGTTTGCGCCTTCCATAACATAAGGAACCTATTGTTGGCTCCGACTTTGACCGGCTATATCTCAAAAACTGTTTTGAATTTTTTAAATCTGTAAAAAGCATCTTGTAGCTTAGTAAAAACTATATAAAATACGATCAAAAACCAAAAAAGGGTGTTTACCCCCCCGCTATGCCCTTAATATTGTTTTTGAATAAATACTGTTTTAACCTCATTGCTGTAGTATATTTAGTTTTAACAATTTTATTCAGGATTCTCTAGTTTCAACAACAGAAGAACTATGTCTAATACTGATAGGGTACTTATAAATGCGTTCAGAGAGATTGCATCTATGTGTGATAGAATCAACATTACTACTGAGATCAAGGTGTGTTAGTTTTGTAATTTTCACTGTTGTTTTACCTGATACAAATTCCGGATCTGGGCATAGCTTGCAAAGATCAGGATCAAACCAGGTTTTAATTAAAAAATAGATTTGGATCTGGTCCCGGTTGAATTTAAATTTAAAAAGAAGGCTTTTTTTGTTCTACAAAAGTGAAAAAAATTTTAAGGTTCTATTCCGGTCTCAATCTAGATTAAAGACTCGGATCCGACTAAGCTAAGTTTAAAAATAAAATTAACCAGACCAGGAACTTTAATTTATATTGCGATGCGACCATAAGCAGATAAGACCTTTTTTCAAATTTAGAGGTGGCTGGGACCAGATCCGAATATATTTTTAAGATTGAAACCTGGTTTGATTTAGACCTTAGCAAGCTATGACAGGATCCGGAATTTGAGCCGGTAGAAAACTATTTAACATAATGTTTACGTAATAAATCTTAGTTTAATATTTACTGTTATGATATTTTTAAAACAGTTTTATTTTTAGGAAGCAGCTAATAAACTCTTTAAGGAAGTATACGAATCAAAACAACTTAGAGGACGTAGTAATGATGCCATTTCCGCTGCTTGTCTTTATATTGCATGCAGGCAAAAACAAGCACCACGTACTTTTAAAGAGGTATTTTAAATATGATGATGTATTACTTAGAGTCTTGGAGAAGTCACAACTTTTTGTAACACCATCCATATAAGATAAATGCACAGCTCTGAAGTAAATATATAAAAATATAAAGATGATTTACTCTTTTTAAATGTTGAAGGTCTTTTATTAAAATAATTTATAATGCTTCAATAACGAAAACTTGATGTTATTAATTAGATATATAATTATATATTATAGTATTTTCATCTAACATACAGATATACATGTTACAGAGTTGCTAAAAAACCTGGAACTTTGGACAAAAGTCAATAAAAAAACCTGGAATTTTAAACAATCATTAAATGCAAAATAATGAAATTTAGATTAGATATGAAAAATCCATCATATACAATATTTTTTTTTGTTCTATTTAGAATTTTGTTTATTATAAAACCTATATAAAGTTTAATTACACAGGGTTGCCAAAAAACCTGGAATCCAGGAAAACCAGGAATTTTAGAACTTTTGAAAAAAAAAACCTGGAATTTTGAACAAAAATCACTAAAAATCCTGGAAAAATATAGACTTTTAAAACGTTTTTTATATCAGGGTTGCCACACACTCAGGGAACTCAGGGAATCTCAGGGAATTTTGAAACTGTAGAAAATCTCAGGGAAACTCAGGGAATTTTGGCATTTTTCTTTTAACTCAGGGAAACTCAAGGAAGTTTTGATTTTTTCTCTAAATTTCAGGGAAGTTTTTGAAAATCTCAGGGAAATTTTTTTCTAGATCTAGAATAAGGTTTAGTTAATCCAGTTTCAATATTTTGTTCAAAAGTAGTAATTTTTATTATTTAAGTGGTTATTTAGAATTTCTTTAGCCTTGCGGCTAGTTCTTCAATATTCTTAGTATTAACATTGTAGTTTTTTTAAGTTTTAAATTTATATTTACTTAAGTAAAATCAAACAGTTTAGACACCTTTTGTTTTGACACACTTGATATCCCAAGCAAGTATAAAGATTTAACAAGAGTCCTTGAGGCTGTTTTTGTGCTTCACAATGGCCAGGCAAGTGTTGAACGGGGCTTTAGCTTAAATAAGGAAGTAATATCAACTAATATGGGAGAGATGACAATAAGGTCCCGAAGAATGATCAAAGATCATCTATATGCAAACAGTCTAGAACCAAGCACAGTTGAACTAAGTTCTGAATTGTTAAAATTTGTAAAATCTTCTAGGGCCCAATATTTGGCATATCTTGAGCAACAGCGCTTTGCTAAAAATGTTCCAAATAAAGGTGATGCTTTGAGCAAGTTAGGAGAACATAAAAGTAAACTTACAAAGCAACTCAAATGTTTGAATGAAGACTATGACAAATATACTGCAGATGCCAACAAACAGTCTGATTTAGAAGCAATGAAAGAATTATTAGCAAGAGGAATAGCTGCTTAGGACAACGCAAATAAACTTGAAAATAAAATTAAAACTATTGATTTAGAAATTGCATACTTAAAAAAATAGTATTAAGATTTTTTATTAGGTAATGTGAAATTGTTTTAAAATCAAAATTATGTTTTCAGTTATTTAAAATAGATTGTGTATGAACATCTAAAAGACATAAAAAAATTTTAATTTTAGATTATTTTGTATCAGTTGTTAGGTATTAAGTTGTACTTTGATATGAAATATTTCTTTAGCTATTTCTTTAAACTTTCTTTTTGCAGGTTTTTTTACAATAATGTTCAGGGTTCGTGCGTGTCAGGCTAAATCAGTCTAAGTCAGGCTAAATCAGTTTTTTTGAAAAAAGTTAAAAAACGTCAGGCTAAATCAGTTTTTTTATTTAAAAATTTGAGAATCTCAGTTTTTCTCAGTTTTAATGCTTGAAAATTTTTGATAAAAAAATATTGAGAAATCTTTTTAAGATCAGATTGGATGTGAATTTATTTCTAAATAAAGATTTAACTGTTCAAAATATAGTTTTAATTGTTTGCTAATAAAAGATCCTAGTAAAGTAACTTCACTGGAATATAAATAAAAACAAATTATACAGTAATCTTCCTTTATTCTACCAACATATGTTTCTGTGTGTCAACGAATCAACACACTTCATTCGTTGACACACAGAAACATATGTTGGTAGAATAAAGGAAGATTACTGTATAATTTGTTTTTATAAATAAAGATTTAGTAATTAAAGACAAAGTCAGTCCATATTTGTAAAAATAAATGCTTAAAACCTTTTGTTGAATCTCTAAAACAAAATTAAGAATCTTCATCATTTTGTTTTAAGTAGATTATATACGTCATATTCATAAAAATTCATAAAAAAATACAGTTTAAACATTACAGTTTAATTCAACAACTTTGCTGTTTGTTTGAATTTGTTTACATCAGCTATGTTTTTCAGAGCTTAGTTGGTTGAACTGTTTTAATTTCCAATTTTAAGGCTTTACACCAAATACTTTTTAGATTGAAACTCTTAGCAGTTTATTCATATATTTTACTGTTTGTTTTAAGTTATGAGAGATATTCACAACACTAAAATTTAGCTTTAAGATATAAGTACTAAGTTTTGTGGGAGTGCAAATTTTAGGTACAATTCATCTATACAAAAACAAATAGTTAAGAATACAAGAATATTAAAGGTTTTTTTTCAAATTTAAGGGTAAGCTTTTAAAAATTTAATATAATATCAACAATCACTTTTTTATTTAGAGTTTAGGATTTATAATTATGTATCAATTTTAAGTATTAGTCAAAATACTATAATTTACATTTTTTACTTCCTTTAATACTTGTGTAAGGGTTTCATTTTAATTTTAATAAAACACGACAATGCATGTTGTTTTATTATAAATCTTCTGGCTATAATGTTTTTACTTAGTGCTTAATTAAATTAAACAATTGAGTTTAGTAATATATATTAAATTTTTACACTAGTAATAGATCAGATATAACACTTATTTTACAACTTATCACTGAATTTGTTATGTTAAAGGCATAGGGTAGGGTCAATCACCTTTTTCCTAGTTAAGTCTTATTTTATTGAGTTGTAACTAAGCTATGAGTTGATTTTTGCAGATTTTTAGAGCTCAAAATATTTTTGAGATCAAGCTGGTTGAAGTCAGAGACTACAATAGTACTAATCAAGACCCCCCAATACCTAAAATGACTTCTAAAGGGGATTTTCATTACTTCTAAAATGTCAGGCTAAATTAGTCTCAGTCAGGCTAAATGAAAAAAATTCGCGCACGAACCCTGAATGTTAAGCTTTTAAGTTTTATTTACTGCATTCAGAACAGTTGCTAGGAAAGACATACAAGTCATAATTAAGTTATTATGTATGCATTTAAGTGAGTTCTTCATAAAATTTTTTTATTATAGTATAATTAAATTTTGTCAATTAAAAAGTCAAACAAATTAAACTTTATTCTTTTATGTAGAAAGTTAACTAACAAGTTTACACAAAGTTGTGCAAAAATTTAGTTTTTAATTTTTAATTGGTTTAAACCTTTTAAGATTGAGTTTTTGAAAACAGTTTTTTTTCATAAATTTAATGCAGAAGCATACACATACAACCTTCCTTTTATTATTAAAGAATAAAAATAAGTATGAGGTATTAATAATTTGTGTTATAAGAGAAAAATTTTTTTTTAAGATTTGAAAAATACTCAGGGAAACTCAGGGAAATTTAAGGTTACTCAGGGAAATTTTTGGTCACTCAGGGAAGATTTTTTGGCTCAAAGAGTGGCAACCCTGTTATATGTTAAGTAGTAAAATTTTGATTTAACACAAAATATTTATCATATATCTAAAAAAATTTGTGATCATCAAAATTTTTTTGATCAAAAATCACATCTAAAGAAGCTTTAAGATATCTTTTCAATGTCGTTATGCAATTGAACACAGTTTTTTATCTTAAACCTAACTTTGAGCTAAAAATAGACCCTAAAACGAGTAATTTTAAAAACCTGTAAGAAATTTTGAAAACCCAGAGAGAATTTGCCAAAAACATTTGGCCACCATGCATTACAGTATCTTTTCAGTTGCTTCTACTATTAATGTAAGTTTTTTACCTTAATTTGAAATTTATACTAAAAATTAACAAAAAATTTGTACTTTTAAAATCCTGGAAGAAATTCAGAAAACTTTTGGCAATTAATAATAGTTGCTTTTACTTTTTCTTTCTCAGTTAAACTTTTTGGTGGCTAAAAATATTTTTATAAAATGATTTGACTAAGCATTAACTGTTTTAGTTGACGCAAAGACATGAAAATGCATAAAATTTAAATAATCACAATTATCAAAACAACTGTCATATAAATTACCTAAATGAGATATTTTGAATATTTATTCACGAAACTTATACAGTTTTAGCATCTATATTGTTTTATTAACACGTTCTATATGAAAACTAAAAATTAAGTTTTAGTGAAATTTGCGTAAATTTTAATTATGTTATATTTTGCTATAAAAAACAGAACCTTTTATCTAAAAAATTATAAGTACTTATAATTGTATAGAATATTAAATGTATTAGTTACTAGTTACAGTATAGTTAATGATCTGTAGGCTGATACAAGTGAGAGGTCTTTTTTGTTTTTTGAATCTCAAATTGTTTTTTTTTTGTAAGCTTGGATGTTGGTATTTAAGGTATTGAAACTAGTCTAATTAAATACTCTTTTTGAAAAATATAAGGTACCTTTAAAAATAATTTAAAGTAGATAATATTTAACAATAATTTTAGTTGATGTGAAAATTACTTTAAAACTTTAACTAATGTGAACTATAAAATGTTTAAAGAACTCTTAAACAGTTCAATAACGTTTAAATAATAGTTCTTATACTTGAACCATAAAAAAGTCTTCATACAGTTTTTACTATATAATACAAGTATAAATCTCGGACTCTAGGGCCTTATCAAAAATAATAAATATAACTAAAAAGAGCTATTTAATATTATGCTTGACTGCACAAGACTTAGTTTTCCATATATGGTTATTTTCTTTTCTGACTAGAAATTCGACATTCAAAAACTATGAAATAACGAGTAAAGTACAGTAGTTTCATTACACTTTCTCTTCCTCAGATTTTTGGAAGATAATCTTCATTGTTTCCTTTTCTTTCCTTGGTGGCAGAATTGTGTGAAAATAAGCCATTTTTTCTAAATCTAAACACCTTATTTATATAAAGATGTGCAAATTAAATATTTTATTTACAACCGGGTTTCTGTGACCTCTTCAAATTAAATTAAATACTAAACTGCACATAACAATTTTGCTTACTTATAATGTTATTTAAAAAATCATTGATACATGAAAATATAAACAAAATGATTTGAAAATGATAAATAAAGCCAAAAACATAATAGTACCTGCTGATAAAACCACAAATTTTTACAAAATTCATAAACTAGAATACATCAATCTATTATTAAAGTCCATCAGAAAAACACACAAAAAAGTGATAAAAGTATAGTAGATAACATAAAAAAAGAAGCAAAAGAAGTTGTAAGTAATCTTAAACTTTAAAAGAAAATAATAAACTACCTACCAAACAAACAATGCTACATAACTCTGAAAGACCACAAAAGAGTAGACTGTAACTATAACCCAAAAACCAGACTAATAAATCCATGTTACTCTGACATTGGACAGGTAAGTAAAATTGTAATAGACCAAATCAAAAACAATTTAAAAAAAGCAAATCAGTATAACCAATGGAAAAGTACACAAGAAGTAATCAAATGATACAAAAATCTAGAAATGCATAAATACAAACTAATAAAATTTAATATAGAAGACTTTTATCCATCAATAACAGAAAGGTAACTAAAAGATGCTCTAAATTTTGATAACAAAATCACACAAATAACAACACAAGAAAAAAGATAATCCTTAATGCAACAAAATCTGTTTTATATAACCAAGATAAAAAAGAAAAAGTAACAAAGATGAAAACCAACTTTTTGACATTACAATGGGTGGAAAACACGGGGCTGAAGTGTGTGAGTTAATTTTACAAGGTCTAAAAGATATATTACCAAATTTGATAATAGGATTATAAAGAGACGATAGACTTATAGCTGTAGAAAAAAAGCTAAGCAATGTAGAAATAGAAAAAATAAAGAAAAATTGCACAAATTTTTTAAAAGCATAAGCATAATTTTAATTATAGAAAACCTCTCGTGGAAAATTGACTACTTAGATCTAATTTTTTTTTGGCTCATTATATTAATTTAATACAATTCGTTCGAAACTAAGTACTAATTTTACCTAATTATATACTGATAAGCTTGAATTTTCGAATATGTAACATTTTAGTTTTTTGGTTATATTTTCATGCATGAATGATTTTTTAAGTAAGCAACATTGTTATGTGCAGTTTAGTATTTTATTTAACTAAAGAGGTCACAATTTTTTGTCACCGAAACCCGGTCGTGAATAAAATATTTACTTCGCACATCTTTATATAAATAAGCTCTTTACATTTCAGTAAATTAAGCTATCTTTTTTAGCTAATGCAAATAATTACAAATCTGAACACCAAAACAAAAAAAGCAGTTCAATACAATTAAATAAAACATACGGGAACAGGTCAAAGTTGCACAAAGACAAAATTGCACGAGGGGACTAAATTACACAAAGGGTCAATTTTGCACGAAGACAAAATTGCACGAGAGTAAAGAAAACTAAAAGATAAGCTAATAAAAAAACAAAAAAAAATTTTACTGACCGAAGGCAAGGGTTAGGGGTAACAGTGGTAGTAAAAAAAAGAAATAATGAAATTATTGTTTAAAAAAAAAATAATTAATTAAAAATAAAAAAAGAAAGCTACCAATCGAGGATCTAATTAAGAAAAAAAAATAAGTTACCGACCGAGGGTAAGGGTTAGAAGTAACAGTGATAATAAAATAAAAATCTAAAATTGAAAAAAAAAATCAATCTGTGCAAAAGTGTCTTAGTGCAACTTAGTCCCTTCATGAATGTTTGACACCTACACAAAACATACATAAGTACAAACTAGTCATAAAACTAATTTATAAGAGAATTTTAAGTAGTTACCACTATGATAATAAAACAATTTTTATAACTGGTTTTAAACTTTCAATAAATTAAATTTTACTATTGGTGAGAAACATTAAAAAATTTGTATAAAAATATTTAACTTGAAAAACAAAATGGCAAAAGGTGG
Organism: Thalia democratica; assembly: GCF_965202585.1. NCBI lineage: Eukaryota > Metazoa > Chordata > Thaliacea > Salpida > Salpidae > Thalia > Thalia democratica. Next base: position 42,886,729 of record NC_139166.1, on the reverse strand, counting down.
TGTTAAAATTGTACAGGGTGGTCACTAAACCTGGAATCCTGGAGTTAGACAATTTAGGCTAAAAAAACAGGAATCACCATGAACTAGAGAAATTTAAAAAAACTGGAATTTTGAACAAAAATCACTGAGAACCAGGAAATTTGAACATTTTTTACATGTTGAAAAGTGAAATTTTCGATATGACACAAAAAATCTTCATGTAAAAAAAATCTTCATCAATTTTTGTTAGTCAAAGACATATTTAAAGCAGCTTTACAGTATTTTTTAAATGTTGTTATACTACTTAATACTATTTTTACTTTAAACTTAATTTTAAACTAAAAATAGACCCAATAACTATTGTCTTTCAACAAGTGAAAAACCTGGAGAAAATTTGCCCAAACTCTTTAGCCACCTTGATTATAGTACATATTTGCATAAAAAGACATTTGAATTAAGTTAAGATTGAATTTTAAAAATCAAATGATTATTCTTTAAGCTAATTTTTGATTGTAGTATGTATTTTTTTATTTTGATAACTTAAAACCCCGCACTTGTTTCCTATATAAATATACTTTATCAATATGACCAAAAGTCCTTGCTATGAAAAACAACTTTTAAGTATTAGCATTTTAAAAGTTTTTTTTTCAAATTAAAATAAAGCATAGAATCAAAACTTTGAAGGAACACTAACTATTAATTTCTTAATCGTATCTTTTGTAAATTATTAAACAGATAGTTGCGATATCTCGAATATCAAAGAAGGATATTAGTAAAGCGTTCAAACTAATTGTGCGGAATATGGAAACTCAAGTCAGAACTATAACAAGCAGCGACTTTGTTGTAAGTAAATACACATATTGATTAAAATTACGTATTTAAAACAATACTCTACCAAACACTTTTTAATTAACATTTAAACTCTGAATTTGAAATTTTTAGTTTTTTATTTCTGAATGTGTGGAAAAAAACTTAGAAAGAATTTATTTAGGACCGTTTCTGTGGCAAACTAGAATTACCATTTAAACTGAGACAAGTTGCAAAGACAGTAGCTAAAAACGCCGCTGATATGAATTTAGTTGCTGGTCGCTCGCCTTTGTCTGTTGTTGCTGCAGCTATTTTCTTAGTATCTCAAGCATCGAAAAACAAAAAGTCTCAAAAAGGTAAGTTATTATTAAGTTTTTTTTGATAAGTTAAGTTTTTGTTTTGATTTTATATCAAACAATTTATTATATTTATTTCTATAGTTAATATTGTTTATTAAATAAGTATCAAATTCTTAAGTATAACTAGTACATCAATATGTGTATAAAATTTATAATATATTTAGATATCCCTTATTTGACTACAACCTAAGTAGCATAAAATATCTTTGTATAACTTTTTAGTAAAAAAGTAGATTTAAATTACCACATTAATTTTTATATCATATTTCATTGGAAAGTTTTTGGACATATAATGCAAAATTGCACAAGTATTTAATACTTTTCCAAAATTGTGAAAACTACTTCTTAAATAGTTATTTAATTGAGGCTGTTTAAAATCCCATGCTGACTCGTGTTAGTTTTTTCACATGTAGGGGCAACTTAAAATAGATCAGTAAGCAAAGCAAATTACCTTTTTTTCCACTTAGTTTATAAATTATAATTGTTTTAAATAACCTACATGCAGAAATTGCCGATGTCGCTGGAGTTGCCGAAGTAACAATCAGAGCAACTTATAAAGAGATTGTAACGCATGCAAAAAAATTATTTCCTCCAGACTTTGTTTTTGTTACTTCACCTACAATGCTGCTTCAGTGTTAATCAAAATAAAATATCTAGCATTTTAAATTTTCCGTTTTATTTTATAGTGTATAAAAAGATCAAAATATCTCATTTCATAAATATTTTATTCATTTACTCTTTAGCAAATGTGAATTGTTTTAATAATCGCCTAAAATTGTGTTAAAAAGGGGTTACTAAGTAAAGTTCAAGATTTTTTTTTTTCAAATTTCGTTCTGTTAATGTTTTTTAACTTTGATTTGAAATATATACGAAGTATAAAATATACTCAGGAAAAAAACTGTTTTCCACTCATAAAATAAACTTTTTTAAACAAATTTTAGTTTAATCTTTTATTGATTGTATATACTTTTCAAATAATATTGATGTAGATATGTTATATTTTAAATTAAGAGTAAATGTTATTAGTATTTTTATAAATCAATTTTTTAAAATATATTTGAATTTCACAACAATACCATGCTCGCGTGGTGAAATTTATTATTGATGGCACGAAACATCTACTTTGTTGATGATGGCCAACATAAATTCTTACTGGTTGGAATATACTCTTAATGGTTTCAGTATCCACTTGTGATACTTATAGACTCTAAATATACTGCTAAAAACATGGTTTCCACTGATTTTAAAAATCAAGAAATTTTTTTTTTTTTTGCAAAATGATCGGTTCTGGAACTTTGTACTCAAATTTATTTTAATCAAAATTATTTTTAATTAAAAAAAGGTTAAATAAAAGTTTTTTTTAAATCTTTGACGTTGAGAGTAATATCATTTAAAATGCAGCTATGGTGGTCACAAATCTTTCTAGTTTTCCATAATCCTAAAAATTGGTTAAAGATCACATACATGCTAAATGTATTAAGCCTGGTTTACTATTATTTATAACCCGACCAGTAAAAATTTGTTCATTTTTAGATGTTCTTTAATAAGGGCCTATTATAAAAACAAGTTTATCTAATAAAACTGTTCTTAAATTAAAGTTTTATTAAAGATATATTTGCATTATTAGTTTTATTTTGATATAAATTTAACTTATTTTATCTTTTTTTACTTTTTTCTTTATATCAATATACTTATATAGAACTTATTTATTTGATTATATAGCATTTTTAAAGTTATTTGATAAATTTTTTCTATCATGCTTTGTAGAATTCTTAAATTAACCTGTTATTACTATGTTTATATTCGATGTTCTTCTCATTTACGTAGCTAGTATAATTTCTAAGCAAGTAATTTTTAAATGTGAAACCTTTTTGCTTTCATATACAAAATCTTCAAATTTCAGTCTATATTCTACGTTTTAAGTCTAGCACAAACGTTGTATAGTTGTTACCTAATCTATTACTATCTTATAGTCAGTTAGTTTCTTGTTTTACGATTACAAACCTACACAAATTGTTCTACAACTTGAACAGACCTATTTAGATAATGGAATAAAAAAAAGAATTAGGCGAACTTGGATACTTTTTTATTTGGTGGAAGACCACAATTTTTAGATATAACTTTGTTTAATACAAGTTATAAATCAGTTAAGTCATGGAACAAACCGTAAAAGCGTATTATGTCGGCTAGCTCTCTAACTTAAACTGCATTAATAAATTTATACTTAGACCTAAGGTTAAAAAAAAGTCACTGACACTTATACACACTTGTTTATTAATATAACAAGTCCGAGAATGATCAAACCTCGTCTCGTTTGTCTTCTTAACAATTTTCACTTGAGTTTATATCATATCCGAAATTTAATATCACTTGATTCATTTTTTTGTTTTAGCTACGACTTAATTAGTACTAATGTTTTTACATTTACTTTATTAAAAGCAATTGAAAAACAAAAAACAAGAACATTTTTATAAGAAAATAATCATATTACTTATTTTTCAACTAAGTACAATTAAGATCAATAGCTTGTGAAAACTCCATCACAGTTCTTCCTACCCTTTCATCTACTATTTCTTTCAGACTGTTAGTCAAGTCAACATACTTACTTTTTTTTACAGAAAATCCAGCTTGCAGTCTGTTGAATTTGTTAATGGTGTTCATCTGTTCTCTTTTCAACGCTTTAACACAAGTAATAAAAACAAGGTTACCACATGATAACACAGACTTGAATCTTCTGTGCCACCCTTCAACCTAATTATTGGTTCTATGTTCATTGTTTCTAGTTCTTTAATTCAGGTTTAATTGAAAACAATGGTCGCAAAACGTTTGAGTCCGGTTTATTTGATCAGATATACGTTTATAGAAATATCCAGCAATTTAAGTTACCTCAAACAAAAATCAGAATGATTCGTCAATCTTCGGAACGCCTCCTCAACTTTAAGATCTGGTATGAAAGCTAAAAGCTGAGACATATTTTTTATGGTGAGTAAAATAACCACCATTTTTGTTTTACATTACAGCTCATCAACTTGCCTGACACAGACTGTTGTTAGTAAAAGAGGCATCCTCTGGTCACATTTAACCATTACTTTTCGGAACAACAGTTTTTTTATCCACCTGCTAAAATTTATAAATACTAAATCAATATGTGTTCTAATAAAGTTTAAGCTTTAAAAATTTACTTGCGTCAAACATATTCTACTTACGTAAATGACAAAAAAATATAACTTAAATACAGTTATAACAGCTTACTTTAAGAATCCTACTCCGTAGGATTTTATTTTTTGAAATTAAGTTTGTTAATTCTTATAAACTAATATAATAAAAGTTATATTCAGCAGATTAATTCAAAGAAAAAATAGAATTGAAACTACAACAAGTTAAAATTAAAACTAGAAATATATAAAGTTTATAACCAACATGGTTATGTGGATTAAAAAAATTATTAGTTTAATTGTTATAGTTTACTTAACATCCACACTATAACAAATACATAATTTCTAAATAAATTTTGTACTAATAATACAGAATCCTTTTAAATGCTAATTATAAAAACTAAGCATAATAAATTGATTGCTATATTTTATGTTAAAGAACAATTGCAAACACTAACTAGTATATAAAGATTTTAAAGTTTAGATATTACTTCAAATATAATAAAAACTTATTAACATAAATCAAACCTAGAAGAAATATACTTTAACAGTGTATAAATTTAATTGAGAATTTTTTACTTCGAGTCTATATCAAAAATCCTTACATAGAAATAACATTATTTAAAAAGAGCTTTACAATTAGTTACAATAAATAAACAATTAGTAAGTTAAATTCTGGAACTACACCTGGAAGGTCTTGACTAGAATATCTCCACACCTCTCTAAGGGGTATATAGCTATCTCTTAAAAATGTAAGCTTGCATCAGATCAACTTACTTTCTGATTGACCGATTTTAAATTATTTGATGTTAAAATATATGGAACAGCAGTGAAACTGGTATTACATTACAAAGTAAAATTCAAAGAATATAAAGTTATGTTTGAGACAAAGTAAGCTAAATTTTAGTATAAAAACAATTTTGTTAAGATTAGTTTGTTTTTTTGATAAATCCTAATTTAAAAAAAACATAAAATGAATAAATGATTACTGTTCGGGTTAAAAATGATCGGCTAACATCAAGCCTGCAGAGGTGGTCGTATACTGTTAAATGATTGACCCAGGTACAAAATGTCAAATAAATTTTACGACGAACAGAAATAACTGAGGAAGAAGCAAATGAGCTATATAAACTAAAGCTTTAAAGGAAAAAAAAATATTGAAAAAAATTTCACTTATGATTAGCAAATTACTCTTTTTAAGCTGCAGATCAGTCTGTGAGCTCGCATTTGATATTTTGAAAAAAAAATGCGTTAGAATTAATGAGAGCAACCAGAAAAAGACTAGGAGAAAATTTAAAAAAATAACAAGTAAATTAGTGGTAAAAAAAAGTAAGATTACAATAATTTAATAGTGGTAATTGCAAATAAGACGTAATTATATAAGTACTAATATAGTACATCTCGATAATCCAGCCATTTTTGGCAAGTTTTTTAGTAATTATGGCCTGAAAAAACAAAACATCGTTTTTTTTAATAATTTTAAACACCAATGCATATAATGAAACGCACACAAAGTTATTTCTGAATTTAATTCTTTTTGAACAAACTAAAAAATTTAAACAGACAAAAAATGACTTAAATAAAATTTAAAATAAATTTATTAAAAAAAAATTGCACGGTAAAAAATCTAATTTTTACCAGAATTCTTTCTGAAAAAGAAAAAAATTAAGTTTTGTTTTACAGAGGTTTTTCATTTCTTAGCAGAAAACTCACGGAACTAGACAAATTGTGAGACACTTTCTGGTGTGGCTTCTGATTGACAACAATAGTAGGTTAAGTGTTCATCCGTTTTCTGCATGGCTTCACCTTTAGAGATTAGACACTTTGATGATTGTTGAACATCATTTTCGTCTTCAACTTACACATCTGCTTCTTTTTTATAGTCTCCAGAAATCAGTGCAACAATTCCTAGCTCGTCCATGTGTTAATACCAAAGATCATCGCAACTCCTCCAGTTTTAGGTATTATCGTCTGTAAATGTTATATTTTTTTAAAGTTTTGGATGAACTCGCTCTTTGTAGTTTCTTTCAATGGTTCTTAGTTTTGAATAAAAGATCTTTGTAATGTCGTCAATTTCTTTCAGGTGTCACCATATCCAAATCGGATGCAACGGTTTTGAAAATTTTGATCATGTAAATTCTTTTCAAAGAGTTTTTTATGGTGAAGGTTGATTGCGATTCAAGATCTCTCAGAATCGACTTTTTATTAACCCTTTAGATAGATTCGAGCACACCAATACACTTTTTTTTTCATAAAAGGCATAAAATAAAGAAAATTGATTACCTATAGTTTTTCAACCAAATAGGATATATTTTAATGTTAGTTTATGTCTGAACTACGTGGTCTCCAGTAACTTACTAACTGACAGCTTTACTTATAAGTAGCTACAATTATAAGTTACAAAACTATTTCCTAAGTTATGAATAAAACACACTTTGAATAAATGCATTTTAATTTATTTTAAACAATAATTCTTAGTTCTGAAGAAAGAAACTATTAAATCACGACACAAATAAAATCTATAAAAAGTATTAACAATCGTAAAGTTATGCAAAATACTACCATAAACTCCGCGATGTAGACGTTATCTCGAAACTTGTGAATAAAACGTTGAACTTAATCGTAACTTGATCGTAACGCAGAATAACTAAGCAACTAAATAAGCAACTAACGCGTATTTGAAAGACAAACGCAAATATATACGCGTCGGAATGAAATTAACTCGCTTGATTTGTTTTGGGAATTGGTATAATTGTTTTGAGAAAGCTTATCATTGATTTTATTGTTACAGAAAATTCGGTATTTATTCACACGCTTTAAAATAAGAAAATGAAATGTTAATATCATTACAGTTTTTAAAGATGAATGTTTACAGAAACCGGCTACTTTTGTGATAAAATCTTGATACAGCCTACTTGTTTTATAATCTGAAAAAGTCGGATTTATAACACAATTTTAATAAACTAATACGATTAGAATTTAGATATTTATTGTGACATATATATGTTATATCTTATAGTGAATTTAAACAAAACATCAAAAAAGGTTAAAGTATAAAAGTAAAATTTGTGTTTTTTTTTAATAAGTATTCTTAATAAGCATTCATATATTCGACTTTTATCTTCCAGCTATTTGAGTTTTGTTAGAATAGAAAGCAAAACTTTTTACAAGTCAAGGAGTAAAATCGTTTATGCAAACAGACTTAAAAAAAAAGTTTTATTAAATAACTTCTTTTCGGTACTAACTTAAAATAAAAATTGGAGACAGAAATTCCTTTTGCAATTTGTTTTTTGTTAACTTAAAATTTTTCGATCTACGCTTGTCAAAAGTTCATTTAAATAACTAAAAATATTTGTATAAAACCGTAAACTTTATAAAATTGTAAGATTATGCGTCATAATAGGTAAATAAAATTGTATGTACAATGCAATGCTATTATAAAGTAATTTTAAAAACTTAATCATTAAATTTTAAAATTACATACTTTATAATAGCATTACATAGTACATATGATTTTATGGGAGCCGATCATTTCTAACACGCTATCATTTCTAACCCGATCACTTCTAACCCGATCACTTCTAACCCGATCACTTCTAAACCGATCATTTCTAACCCGATAACTTCTAACCCGATCACTTCTAACCCGATCACTTCTAACCCGATTATTTCTAACCCGATCACTTCTAACCCGATCACTTCTAACCCGATCACTTCTACCCCGATCACTTCTAACCCGATCACTTCAAACCCGATCACTTCTAACCCGATCACTTCTAACCTGATCATTTCTAACCTGATCACTTCTAACCTGATCACTTCTAACCCAATCACTTCTAACCCAATCACTTCTAACCGATCATTTCTAACCCGATCATTTCTAACCCGATCACTTCTAACCCGATCATTTCTAACAAGATCATTTCTAACCCAATCACTTCTAACCCAATTAAACCCGATCATTTCTAACCCGATCATTTCTAACCTGATCACTTCTAACCCGATCATTTCTAACCCGATCGTTTCTAACCCATTTTACTTATGTTAAGTTTTAATTTATTATCTGGATTTCATGCAAAAACAAACTAGTCTTAATGAAGTTATTAAAATAATAAAAAGAAATTAAACTTGTAGTTACTTTAAAACATAATGATTTTAATTTGTTACGTAAATTTAGTATAAACTTTAATTTTAGTATTAACTTAACATAATCTTAATAAATTTTTTTTACCTCATTTTTTTTATTTTTTTACCTACACATAATTTAAGTTTTTTTCTATTATTTTATTTGTTTTTTCAATACACTTTAAGAGACGTTTTTCGTTAATCGTATACAATTTACTAAATTGTTTACTTTAAAGTATTTTGAACTCTTCTTTGTAGGACTTTAAAATAAGCAGTGATAATTATATTTTAATTGGATCTTATTGTAATTAACGTGACTACATTAGTTTTAACAATAGCAAATTTTAAAAAGTAAACTCTTACAATTGTAATATTAAGATACAAACACTTTTGTATTACGGTTTAAAAACTACATTAAAAGTCTGACGTAAATGTTTTATTATTGCTTACTAATGTATTAACCTTTTATAGTAGGATAGTTTTAAGTTTCATCTTAATAACTTATTCAAATTGTTATGCAACTTGCATAGGCCTATTAAGATAATGTAATTCAAACAAACATAAGGAGAAATTAAAAAAATTTGTTATATTAAGTGGAAAAGCCTGGTTTTTAATAGAAACTAGCTATTAAAACAGTTATGTCATATAACTAAACCGAAAAAGTTGTTATGTCGATTGACCATCTAGATTTCACATCATTAATAAATTCCTACTTAGTTTTAGAGGAAAATAAATGTTTAACACTAATAGTGAAAAAGACAAGTTTATTTGTAAAACAAGTTCGAGGGTAATTAAATCTCGCTTATGTTTTAATTGCGACTTAAATTAGTACTTTAATTGACAAACATTTCTTTGAAATTACTTTATTATAAGCAGTTGAAATAACGAAAGTATAAACAAAATATTTATTAAAAATAAAACATTTTAAAGTAGAATAATAAATTAATTATAGTTAAATTAAGTATAATTAGGAGCAGAATTTTATAAAAACTCCATTAAGTTCTTTATTTCTTTTAATCAAATTTTTTCCAGACGATTATTACGCAAAACATATTTATTTTTTATTCATTACTGTAAAGCCAGCTTGCAGTCTATTGACTTTATTCTCGGTGTTTTTTTGCACCTCTAAATTTCTATAAATATGATGAGTTTTTTCTTTATTAAAAATTTAAACCTATATAATAGGTTTCAAAATACAAACGGTTTTATTATTTTGTTATAAGTTTTTAAATTATATAGTTTACTCTAATAATTTATACTTACATTTCATATCAATGATCGCTAAATAATCTAAAGTTTTTGTGTTTTTGAAAACCTGTAAAACAACATTTTTCAATAGATATCAAGAAAATTATTTTAGAAATATCTACTATTAATCGTGAGAATGATCGTGTCTTTGCAATTTTAAATTTTGAAAACTTTTAAATTTTTATGAAAAATGTAAATTTATTTTGCCCTACATAAATTTTATTTGAAAAGAAAAAGAAAAATGCGTAATAATAAGTTTTCGACACTAAACTTTCATTGTTAAGTTTATTATAATTAATTATAACTTAATTACAGTTAATCTTTATATACAATTTACCAGTTGATTTAAAAATTAAAATTAAATCAAAGTTCGAGTAAATGACAAGTTCTAAATATTTAAAAAACCTTCTACCTCTACTTTTGGCTTTGTATTAAACAGTATACACTTTCGTTTAAAGAACTTAGAATTTAATGATATTAACTTTAAATGAAACCACCATTTTAATTACAATTACTAAATTTTATTAACTGTATTATTAAAATTTTCATAAACGCTGATATTATTATTTCTAAAAAGTTGTATTTCATATAAATTCTCCCTGAATTTGGAGGCAAATTGGTAATCTGGTTTCTACACTAAAAAATATGTATTAACCGTATAGAATCATTTCAAAAGAAAGTAGAGAATAGTCTTTAACCGCTGCGATACTCATTATATTTCTTACATTGACGACTATCAAAACTTAATATTTAATCCTTAGAATACAAAAGACTTATACTTTTCCTAATGCTTTTTAAAACTAATTAACTACACTTAATTAATAATCCAATTTTAAATCTTATTGTCAAAACAATAAATAAACCAATTAATATCAACAAGTAATTTTTAACAAAAGCTATCTGAATATTAGGTTTTATTTTCAACAAAATAAACTAAACTTCACAAAAAAACAATTTTGTTGAGATTAATTTGTTTTTAAAACAAATCCTTATCTAAAAAAAATAAATTAATATATTAATACAGATCGGCTAAATAAATTTCGGGTTAGATATGATCGGGTTAGAAACAATCGGGTTAGAAATGATCGGGTTTAATTGGGTTAGAAGTGATTGGGTTAGAAATGATCTTGTTAAAAATGATCGGGTTAGAAGTGATCGGGTTAGAAATGATCGGGTTAGAAGTGATCGGGTTAGAAATGATCAGGTTAGAAGTGATCAGGTTAGAAGTGATCGGGTTAGAAGTGATCAGGTTAGAAATGATCGGGTTAGAAATGATCAGGTTAGAAATGATAGTAAACCGATTTTATTCACCTATTATGACGCATAATTTTACATTTTTATTAAGTTTACGGTTTTACACAAATATGTTTAGTTATCATCTACATCAGGGTTCGGCAGGCAATTGGTGGTCGCGGGCCAATTTTCAAATTTACAAAGTCTTCGCGGGCCACAGTTTTAGTTTTAGTGACATTTGAATAATCTATTGGTTTTACTTTTAGTCACACTAGAGAAAAGTTTTACTTTTACTCACCTTTTCATTTTAAATGACTTTTAGCTATACATAGAAGTCCTATTTAAATTAATATTTATTAGAATAAATATTATTTTGACTAACATACTTAAGTGTTAATAAACTATGTACTTTCATAAGCACTTAATAAGTTAAACTTGATACTTTTGTAATTTTACTTACAACTTAACTCTCTAAAAAAACCAAACTTGAAAGACAATTTATGGGTTACTTTTATATATTTGTTATATTATCAACCCCTTTTTTCATATTTCTAAGAATATCTACTTCAAAAAAAAATTTTTGCGTGTTAAATAGTTTACATTCATTAAAAACTTTAGTAATTAGTTAACTTAATAAAATTGATACCTGTTTGTATTCCAGAAAGCTAGAACAAATTCTTTAATATAATTAATTCTCGAAAACTTAAACAAATATCTTATTAGTAACATAACTAGTCTTTTATATGGTTGCCACTTAAAAAGCAAAAATGTCTGAGTTGTATCAAACCAGCCTAAGTTAATTAAAAGTTGAAAAAGCTAATAAGTCGTTATAATCACGCTTAAACACCTAGTAAAAATATCATCATTATCAAAAAGTACACAAAGTGTAAGAATACAAGAAAAAACTACAATTCGTAAACTACACTACAGTCATAAAAACGATTCTGGGAGTTAAAAAATTTCTTTAAAGTGTTTGAAATAAAAGTTTCACACACACTTGAGTTTTCTAGCTTTTAAAATAGCCTGTTTGTGAAGCAACCCAGTTAAAAGAAAGTTCACAACATAAAGAAATAACGAAAGTTATTAACAGTAAATAAATTACATGCCAAAAAAATATAAGTCAGCTGGAATGGACAATTAATTTTCTTAAACTAGTTTAACAAAAGTATAAAACTTTACTGAGTCATTAGCAAAATATAAAAACTTATTTTCATTAAGCATTATAGCAATTCTTTATCTGCAATAAGAATATTGCATTTAAAGACATTAATTGTAATATATAAGACGAGCTACAAAAATTTTAAAAAACGTTAGTAAGGACTTATTGCAAGAAACAATAAAAAACAAATTACCAAAGTCAGTTCCAACAAAACACATGATTATCTTCAGTAACTACAGAATTATCAGAATAAAATTGATAAAGCAAGTTATCAAGTAGAAACATTTATTATTTAAAATAAGTTACCGTTTATAATTGAAAACTTTTTTAAAGAAGTTATGTTTACAGTAATGAAAAAATTTTGTTTATTTTTAAATGACAACAAAAAGTCGTATTTAGGAAATGCAATAAGGTTATAAAGTCGCTTAAATCAAGTAAGGACTTTAATCAATATGTTAACATGAGAGCACTGATAGAAAAACTATTGCTCATCTGAGAATTTTTATTAGAGATATTTTTACTAATTTTTTTATTTTAGTAGAGTTTCTTGGTTTAGTTCCAACACGAAGCACAACAATCGGTGAAATTTAACAAGTAAAGGTGCAATGCACCAATACAAAGTTTTTAGAAGTACAATTCCTTCTTTTATTTTTAGTATAAAGTTTAATTAAAGTTTAAAAAGTGTCTTAAAAAATATATCAATATAAAAAAACACTGTTAAGCTACTTTATAATATTTTTAATAAAGAAATGTTTATTTGCTAATTTTTTTGTGTCAATTCTAAATTTCATTACTTTACATGTAAAAATTGTTTAAAATTCCAGGTTTTTTCAAAAATTCTCAAATTCAAGTTTATTTTCCAGAATTTTTAAGCATAAATTTTCAAGTTCAAAGCTTTTCGGGATTCAATTTTTTTGGGAACACTGATTGTTTACACCTAAATGTACACAATAATATAAATAATATTTTGAATTTTATCAGCTGCAAGACTTAAAATTTAACATATATTATAATTCAAACTAACATTTTCGGTTGAGCAAAACTTACATCATAAGTTTAATTTGCCACTCTTTCAAGCGAAAAAACCAGCCTGGGTCAACAAAAACTAGTGATGTACCGGACTCACTATCCGGGTCCGGGTCCGGCCGGATATTGCCATTTTTGTCTGATATCCGGATCCGGCCGGATTCTAATTTGAAAAAAAAGTCCGGATCCGGTTCCGGCCGGACTTTAAATTTGAAAAAAAAGTCCGGGTCCGGTTCCGGCCGGATTCTAATTTGAAAAAAAAGTCCGGATCCGGGTCCGGCCGGATCCTAACAGAGATCCGGCCGGACCCGGTCTAGTTAGTAAAAAAGAGCATACTGAAAAGTATTTTTTCAAAAACAAACCCTGTGTAAATTAATAAGAGTCATTTTCGTCAGTTAAAATTAAACACCTACCGTGATTGGCTCATTTTGTACACATGACTAATTTACATTTGTTTACATTTAAACTATGAAATAAACATTTCATGAAATGCAACTCTTTACATATGTTGTAAAATTGAAAACTTTGGAATGAATACTTGCATTATTTATTGTTTAAAGTTGAGCTCAGAGAATATTTAGAGTTAATACGGTTGAATGTACGAGCCAATAAGAATCATCTGACGAAATGTTTTAAACTAAATACTGATGCCACAAAACATCAGAACATGACAGGCAGTTTATATGTAATCAGTTAGTTAGTTTGGTGTGTAGCTTGAAGCAACAAAATATCTTGAACTTTTTTGTGAATGCTTATTGTAAGTAGTGTTTTGTTTTAAAAGTGAATATTTCATCAAGTGTTTAATTGTTTAAATATTTAATACAGTTTTGTAGTTTAATAGTTTATTAAAAATTTTTCAGTTTCTTGTTTACTAATAGTTTAATTTAATTTTAGTTTTTTGTTTTAAGTCTTTTGATATAGATTTAAATAGCTTCCAGTTTTTAAAGTGTTACCAAAGTAATTAATAATTTTGTATATGCTAGTATTTCTTGTTGTGTTTTATATAAAAGATTCATCACTCAAAACTGTCGTGTCTGATTATAGAAAGTAGTCTCAGTTATAATTTAGTATTTGTTAGATATTAATTAAATAAGGTAGTATTTAAATATGATGGGTAGTACTAATAAGTTAAGTGTACCACAATCAGTCAACAACTTTACTACCAAATTGTCAACCTTTGATAGCTGTTTTACTGATTATTAGATTTAAGTATTTTTTTCAGTTTTTAAAATCTCTTTCTGACTCAGGCTTATTTATACTCATTCTAACTAGTTTTATTGACTTAAACAGTGGCAACCTTGCTAATTTGAAAATTTTTGGGAATTTTAGAAAATCTTGGACTACCTCAGGCTAGTTTAGTTTTATATAAAAACTCAGGCTAGTTTTCTTTTAGATTTGAATGAGTTTGAGCTGATCCAGTTTCAAATATTTTGTAATTTTCTAGTGTATTTTGTTTAAGAACTTGATTTCAGATTTTTAATTGTAAATAACACCTAAATTTGTAAATCTTGTGGCTAGCTGTTCTACTTATTATTAGATTAAAGTTCTTTTTTTTTTAGTTTTTAAAAACCTCATTCTGACTTAGGCTAGTATATTATAGTGATGTACCGCACTCACTATCCGGGTCCGGGTCCGGCCGGATATTGCCATTTTTGTCTGATATCCGGATCCGGCCGGATTCTAATTTGAAAAATAAGTCCGGATCCGGTTCCGGCCGGACTTTAATTTGAAAAAAAAGTCCGGATCCGGTTCCGGCCGGATTCTAATTTGAAAAAAAAGTCCGGATCCGGTTCCGGCCGGATTCTAATTTGAAAATAAAGTCCGGATCCGGGTCCGGCCGGACCCGAAATTGTGGGTCCGGTACATCACTAACAAAAACATTCCTGATGTTTTTGTGTACAAAAAACAATTCTAGCCAAAAACTTATAAAATGACTTAGTTGGCCTGAGATTTGAAATTTTAAAATAGTGATAGTCTGAGTGTTTTTCAATGTTTAGTTGTTTATTTGCTTGAATTTGAACTATTTTGATTAACAATGTACAAATTTGATAAATTTACCATCCCTAAATCTAGTTTATATTAAAAAGGTAGCTCCAAAAAACAGCAAATGCGTGTATTTATATGCAAGGCATAAAAGTTAACTTAAATTGACAAAAACAATGTTTGAGAATAAAAGTGTATACCTAACAAAAACTATAACAATTTATGTCATATATACTGTTTTAAATGTGTCTGTACAAATTTAGATACTACATGTAGAAACAACAATGTTAGAAAATTATGCAAAAACTAAACTTAAACTAACTAAAGTATTAAATAAAAAGTGGTTTTAAAAATGAGCATCTTTTTAAGTTGATTTAAAATAGTTTAAGTGCAAAGAAAACTTCTAAAAAATTAAAATTTGTAAAAACAAAAGTTAAATAAACCTTATTTCTTATTACTATGTTATTTTAAATGTTTTTACACTAAAATATAACATATACTAATAAAAAATATACAAAAGAAATTTAGTTATAAAAAATATTGAAAAGAATATCTAAGCTATAACGAAATGACACTTTAGTTAATTACTGTGCATTACTTTTGTACAAAATGGAAAACGTTTGCACTTAGTTTATTACATAAATAACTTATTAAATTCAATCATTCTTTACACTCTTTTTTTAGATAATTACTTGCTGTTGTAAAAAAGAAGTTATTATGAAACTCAGAAAAATATCCTGTTAGAATGCTAATCTGTCTTTTTTACATCTTTAAACAAAAGCAGTAATTTCTTCTAATAATTTTTAAATGTTATACAGAGACTTAAAACCAAACTAATCAAATCAAATCGAATTACCGAAAAAAATTTAACTTGAAATATGTTTTTGCTCAGCGGGCATTTACATGCTCGTGGGCCACAAAATTTTCTTTTGCGGGCCGCATACCATTCAAAAAAAAAACGTGCTCGCGGGCCGCAGATTTACTCTTCGCGGGCCGCAATTGGCCCGCGGGCCGCAGTTTGTCGACCCCTGATCTACATGAACTTTTGACAAGCGTAGATCAAAAACTTTTAAGTAAACAAAAATTAATTGCAAAATAAATTTCTGTCTCCAATTTTTATTTAAAATATTTTTTAGATTGTTAAAAAAAGTGTTTAAGTAGCTACAGTATAATAAAGTAAAGAGATTGAATCTGTTTTAATCAGTAACTAATAATGAGGTTTAAAAAGTTTACTAACTTTTGTCTAATTTTCAATTATATATTTTTTACTTATTATAGTTTCGTAAAAAAAAAACTGTAAACAAGATTTCATAGTAGTTTAAAATTTCGAAAAAGTTAGAATTAATATTTTTATTTTTTATAATCGGCTTGTTTAAGTCAAAATTAGCAAAAGACAAAAAATAAAATCACCTTAATATTTTTTATAATCTAATATCTAAAATAAATATGTAAACTCAAATCTTTCAATAACTATACATTATAAATAATATTCAAAAACTACTTTAAATCCATAAATACACTTTAAATGTTCGTAAACTTATTGTAACATTCACCGCGGTCTGTATCATAAAAAAACTGGCCTAAATCGTAACCCAGAAGCAAAAATTTTGATTACCACCGAAACAGCAGCCGGTTGATTGAGACTGAACTCCATCAAAACTCGAGATTGAGAAGATTTTACGAAGTCAAAAACTTCACATCTGTGTTTACCTGGCCCGACGGCAAACAGTTTACTTTGCACAATGACCAAAGTGTGATTGCTAATGGCCTGCACCATGCTCAGCATGAAAGTCTACGTGATCGTACGCTTCGACGGTTTTGGTCAAATTGCCTCCTCTAACTTCAGGGTTACCACTGGTGACAACAAATTTGCCTCGGTAAACGGCGCAATCCGCGCCATTGATTCTTTTTGCGTTCAACCTACCTAGGCTTGTTTGCAGCTCGAGTCTTTCCAGCAGTAGACGATGCAAGAATTGAGCACTCCTTCTCCGTAACTCCTGCAGCCAATGACCAGTATTTTGTCCATGATAGCGCAGACGCAGAACTCTCTTCGGTTACTAATTTGCGTTAAAGTTCTTCAAGTTTCAGTTTTACTTGAAAAGTTTAGAAGCGTAGAAATTTGATCGGTCCAGTTTACGAAAAACTTGTAGAGTTGGCCGTTTGAACAAACTGCTCCGTATTCTTTGTCGTCGTATTTGTTCAGGTTCAAAGGTACATTTTTTTTTTCAAATTTAAGTTTTTACCGTCAACCACAACCAAATTTTTTTCTTCAACTCTAAAACTATAACATAAAAACAACTTTGACTACACTTTACCGACGATACCTGCTTTCGGTTCGACCGTTCTGTGGACAGACCCTTTTTCCTTCCTCTTTGTATCGAATAAAAATTTTCTTTGCAACCGTCACTTTCGCAAACAGAATGTGTTTTAAAACGCGGTTAAATAAAAGCAGGTTTCGTCAGCAGCGACAGGCGTGCTGTCAGCAAAAGATTTTTTGCAAACATGCCTCGTTTCCGTGCTTCGTCTGTAAGCTGCGATGACTACTTCTGAAGTCCTGAAGTGATGTGTAGTTCTGACGATCTGAGTATTCTTCTGGAAAGGGTGAAAATTTTTTGTTTTCGTTCACCATTGTGAAGCAACGTTCCATATAATGGATTTATGCATCGGCGAGACTCGGAAAGTTAAATGTGCAAGACAGTTGATAAAAAAGTGATACTTTAATGACATCAATTTTCTTATTAGTGTACTTGCAATTAATTCCTTCTAAAATCTCTTTGTAACAGAGTTTACTATTCTTAAGATATTAAATGAAGTCAACATCATTTTGTCTGTATTTATCTGTTAGATATTAATGTATATTATTTCTTGTTGAGTTTTTAATTTAATAAGAATAAAAGTTTAATATATTTATGTGTTTGATAGCTTAAAAAACTTACTAGCTTGCCTATATTTGTTGACTATTTGTATGCAATGTTTGTCTATTTTTCTTTTAGAAACTATCCTGCAGTTTTTAATAAAATCATGACTTTAACAGTTTTTAAATATATCACGACTTTTTGTTGACTTTTGTAGAGTATTTGCAATTTCGTCGTTATAATAGCATTTTTACTGATTATTTTTTCAACTTTGTTGTTGTGTAATTTCATATTGCTTGTTTTTCAATAATATTGCTTGTTTATTGCATAATTACTAAAAAAAAACATAATAACTTTTAAATACTTACACAGATGATTGTTCTGTTTTAATTAAATGATTAGACAAAATATATGATACCAACAAATAAATAGTAAGTTATTTCTTATCTATTTTGTTTTAGTTTCTTAAAAAAAAAAAAACTATTATAAACTAAGCAGTTTTTTTTTATACTATAAATTAATTTTAACAAAACACTAAAAAAGTAACTGCAAAATCTTTTTAAGTGGTTTCATAAACTGAATAGACTTATTAATAGATTATACATATGAATTCGAGTTCCAAATAATTAATACACATTTTATAAAAAACTTTAAGCCCCTTGAAATATACTTTTCAATATTTTAAAAACAATCGTAATTTTTTGTTTTTTATCTTAAATAGTAACGTATCTTACTTTAAGTTTGGTATATAATTTAGTTAATATAGTTTATTATAAAATGTGTATTAATTATTAGGACCTCAAATTCAAATGTATAATCTTTAAATAAGTCTGTTCAAACTATATACAAGTTTGTATATAATTAATCTTTTTTAGAATCTTCTTTGTAAAAAGTTTTTTCTTCTATTGGCTTTAAGTGCAGAATTGTCGATATAAGTTAGTTAATGTTTTAACTTTACTAAATATAACAGATAATTATTGTCCAAAATTTTATTTAGCAAACTTAGTATCATTTTCCTAAATTTGTAAACTTTTGACAAAATAACAAAAAGCTTTTTTTCCTTTTGTAAAGTAGAACTCGAATTGTTTTAATAATCAAATATATTGTAATTATTGTCTTGTAAACCATCAGTTTTTTAGTAACAAAAATTAAAATTATCTTTGCCAATTTTATGTATTCGAGTAAAAATATAATGAGTTTTAAAGAACAAAAAAAAAATACTGTAAATTTTAAAACTATCATATTAAACTTATAAATTTTAAATATGTCTTTTTTGTATAAAACGTCGCAAACACCTCAAGTATGTAGCACAAATATTTAATTAAAATAAATTATGTAGCAGTTATACATACATGGTTGCCACTGATCAAGCTGAGAAAAATTTCCTGACTTTTTGCCAAAATTTTCCTGACTTTTCTAAATCAAACTCTTAAATTAAACTTATTCTAAAATACATAATCTAACACTTGAAACTATATAAAGCTTTCCATCTAATTTCAATACAGGTTAAAAACAACAGTTTTTTTCTGAATTCTATCATCAAACTTCCAGTACATCACTTAAACCATCTGTGTATGATTGATGTTTGTAATAAACAGCTCTATCAGCAAAATACCTGTATTATTACAATATAAACACAGCTTGTCTGAAAAAAGACACAATTTTTCCTAGCATAAATGTATCTAGATAAACAAACGACATATAAGGAATTTTTGCAATTAAAACCTTGAATTAATAAAGAACTTTCACAACTAAAATCTTGAAACTATAACAAATTTTTACAGTTGAAACCTTAAAACAATAATGAACACAACTTTTGAGAATTTCCTAGCATAAATGTATCTAAATAAACGAAACGACATATAAGGAACTTTTACAATTAAAACTTTAAATCAATAAGGAACTTTTACAGTTAAAACATTAAACAATAAAGAACTCTATCAAATACTGTTTTTTTTTAATGTATGTACTATAATTTAATTTTTCAGTTTGTTTATTAGCACTTCAACCTCTTCATCTAATGAAGATATGGTTGCCTTCATCTGGTCTGCATTCGGCTTCAGTATACACATTAACTTGTTACATAAAATACTAAACTAGCAGCTTAGTTATAAAGAACTCAATTATTTACTTAAACAAAAAACACTTTGATTCTAAAATTATGCTAGATAAACTTTTGTGTATATATTACAGTTTCACTATGGATGTGTCCTTGCTACAGATCATCAATACTAAAAAGCTTACAAAATCTGCTTGTTCAAGTAGGATACTTGTTCAATATGTTAATAGAAAATTTTTGCAGTTTTATAAAAGGATATTTTACTAATTTATACCAGATGAAGGCATTGGAAATAAAATTAAATATTTTTGTAAATTTCTAGGAAAAATTTTTTCTGACTTTAAAGGACTTTTAATTAACTTTTACCATTTGAAGGTTTTGGAAAACAAGGAATTTTGTAAATTTAAACTGAAAAAATCTGACTTTTTTTTAATTTTATCAAATTTTCTGACTTTTGTCATTTTTTTAATTTTTTCCTGATTTCCTGACCGAGTAGCAACCCTGTACATAAGATTGGTTTTAAACATACACATGCATTTATGTAATGTTTTAATTGTTTATAAAATATACAATTACTAGAAATTGCAAAATTAGCTTTAATCGGTTACGTTTTTTGCGTGATCAAACAGGCACAGAAGCGCACACGTCGTCACTTTTGCAATTAATTATCAGTTTAAAGAATAAACAACACCTCAGATACTTTTAAAATCTATAAAAGCATTTTGCAGAATATTTATTCAATCATTAGTTAAAGTAAGTTTGATATTTTTTGAACATAAAGGTGAAAAAACTTATAATAAATTTTGTTTCTAAAGATAATATACCATATATAACTAAAAACTTTTTTTTGGAATAATTATTTATGGTTTCAAAAACATTTCATCAGAAATACTTTAATGGTTATACAGACCATCTTAGTTTTAGCTTCTCTAAACAGTTTTTAACTTTTAAGCATACTTAAAAATTGAAAGTTGGTATAAGTTTTTTTAATCTAATATTAAAGTACAACTTAATTTAAAGTTTTCTATTGAAAATTTTAATAATGTCAAAAAAAGAAATTATAAACAAATAGTTAAGTACAGTGCATCCTTGCTTATCCGGACCTCATTAATCCGGTCAGTTTCAGTCGAGAAGTTGAAGTCAGCAGATACTGATGGCTCAGTATCTGCTGGACCCGTTAACTTATTTTTTTGTCTTAAGCCCTTCTTAGTCTTAATCATTCTAATAGTATAGTAATCACTTAAATAGTAGCTTAAATTAAAAACAACCGGTTATAAGTTACACTGCACAGTTTAATAAACA
Source organism: Thalia democratica (assembly GCF_965202585.1). Classification (NCBI taxonomy): domain Eukaryota; kingdom Metazoa; phylum Chordata; class Thaliacea; order Salpida; family Salpidae; genus Thalia; species Thalia democratica. Next base: position 42,865,439 of record NC_139166.1, on the reverse strand, counting down.
ATATTTAATAACAAATGTGATTTAAAAATACGTATTAACTCAAGTAAAATTATACACAAAAAGTTGATAAAGTTAAAGAATAATTCAATAACTTCTTTAATAAGCAACAAAGTTTAATCTATAACTTGGTACTTCTTTTAAAACAACAAATTTACAAAAGTTCAAACACTCAACTACAATCCACTCAGAGTTCCAATTCAATGCGCTGTCATCAACCAGAGTTCATCAATAACTGCCCGTTGCTACAACAAGAATAGCATTTTGTATTAAAAATTCGTCGTTAAGCATACGTCATAGTGCTTTAATAAATTTAAACTTGTCAGTGTTTACAACTAGTTATTTTGTAAACTTATTAACTATTATCACAACGCAGGGACACATAGCGATTACAAAGTTAATTAATTAAATTTAATTAATTCAGTAAAATCAATGTTTTCTTATCTTAAAATCTAAATACATAAGTTGTTTACAATCTTATTAATTTTTTGCGAAATTGATTTTAAACTAACACATTTTTATTTGTGTTAACTATTTAGTTCGTTGAAAATAAATTACATTAGTAGAAAACTTAGTTTGGTTTTATTATACGAATTGAATAATATGAGATAGTGGGTGGGTGTCACTTTTGCACAAAGGGTCATTTTTGCACGAAGACACTTTTGCTGATGTTGAAACTAGTTTTCTTTTTAATTATTTTTTTTTAACTATCACTGTTACCTCTAACCATTGAAAGATCTATCTAACCATTGAAAGATACCATCTAACTTTTTTTCTGATTAAGTTTGTTTTTAATTATTACTATTTTCTTTTTTTTTACTAGGACTGTTACCCCTAACCCTTAGTCGGTTTTTTATTTTAATTTTTTTTTTTTTGGTTTTAATTAATATATTTTTTGGTTATTTCTTCTTTTACTGTTACCCCTAACCTAACCCTTGGTCGATATTTTTTTCTAATACTAGAAAAAAAAACAATTTTTTTCTTTACTCTCGTGCAAAAGTGACCCTTCGTGCAAAAGTATCTTCGAGCAAAAGTGTCCCTTCGTGCAAAAGTTTCTTAGTGCATATTTGTCCCCAAGTATGTGTATCAATTGAAAAAACCGAGTTTTGTTTTTATCTGGCCAAAGACTAATCTGGCAGTAATTACAAAAAAGCTTGCCCAACATGGCTAGATTGATGCATTGCACAATAAAACTTGAAAATTTTTATAACAAACTATAACCTTAGTTAACTAATAACTTAATATTATGAAAAATAGCTTATATAACGGTTCTATTATGTATCAGCAAATCTAACAATATTATTTTTTAATTATTTTAAAATGAGTAACAAAAAAAAATCAATTTTACTTGAACCATAAACACAAAATAATTTAGTTTTTTAGTTAAATGTGTTTTCTTTAAAATATTATAAATTAAAAAAATTGTTTTGCTAATAATTTCATTATAAAAAAAAAATTACTGTCAACAGTAATGATAACTTGAAACCTACCAAAATGAAACATGACTGTTTTTTTAATTAAATAGTATAATTCACATTCATTTTAAACGGACAATTTTGATAGTTTAGACTTAAGAATTACAAAAACTGCAGTCTAAATTTAATTTGTCAATATTAATGTCCTGCTTGCAGCATTAAAAAAGGCAATGCACAGTAAATTTTAAAGACAAATATTTTAGTAGTAAGTAATAAAATTACTAAATAGTATTTTTAAAAAAAATTATATATTTAAATAAAATAAAGATTGGAATAATTATATTCTGATTCCTTCTCATCCTCTTGGATCTCCTCTTTCTCTATTTTACTTAGTTTCTTTCTGATGAGAGATTGCAAAATGTTGCAATCATCAGTTTACTTTTACCACTCATCATTATTTACATCTAAGCTCTTCAAGATGGCTCAAACGTCATTGCAACATAGTATTTGGTGACCAACATTGTTTTTGCTAAGAACCAATTAGCTGTTACGCAAAGCCTTTGAGATGTACTTGTCATTCACCCTCAAACCATGATAAAAAAAACAAAGCCTGTGTTAGCTAAGGGTGAGGAACACCTCTTTGTTGCCAATCTTTATTATTAGTTAGTTTTGAGAATATAACGAAGGCATTGTTGTTGAAAAGTAGTGTTTATTTTTCTTTTGCATAACTGACATAACAGAGTTCTGCAGACGCAGGCACAACATACAGCCAACTTTTTACAGATAGCTTATCCCAAACTCTTGCATACAGTCTATCAAAAGTACCTGAAGCTTTAATAATGCAAGTTCAGTTTCCACTAATGCGTTAGACTTGATATCAAGCCAAGACTATGTAATAATTCTACAATATAGTCAAGGTAGAATTTTCAATGATAAATTCACATATTTTCCAACAAAAAACTATTAAAAATTATTAGGCTTTTATTTATTTAATGTTTTAAAAAGGCGTCTTACTTGACTACATAATCAAATTAGTGTTTTAAATAATGTTCAATAACACTTGGTGTTAAAACACAAATTATCAATTGAAATGAGTTGTTAAAAGTAACATTTTAACTTTCTGAGTCTAAATTTTTACCACAACTACTATCAATTTGACTTTTGAATGTAAGATTAATTAAACTTAATTGAATAATTAAGTTAAAAGAATTTTATAATGAAAAAAATGATTGTAAATATAAAGTAACTTAAAATGATACAGTTTAGATTTATATATAACCCAAAGTTTTACAGCAAAAAATTGTGATAAAGTTTTAACTCATTGAAAAAAATAGGTACACATTTTATAGTTTAAAAGTTGTTATACTTACCCTTTTTTGGCAGTGGTTTTGTCAGAAAAACATATGGTACTCTAATCCAACTGTTTTCACATGGCCAATATTTTATTCTGGGAGTTTGTTCAGGAAATTCATAAAATGCATAAAAATAAGCATAACAAACACAAGCCATAGAAGAACCAATACAAACTAAAATATGCCAAAACCCATGAAGGTACTCAAACTTAATAGATTTACAGTAATTTCTATCTAGAATCCAACAAATGAGTCCTAAAGTAAACAAAGAAGATGCAACTTTACCTACATGTTTGATTTCATCATAGTCACTGCTTCTTACCTCTTTTACTAAAAACAAAAATCCAGGAAAAACAAAAGAAAATAAAAAAACATGGTTATACTCAGGTCTTAATAAAGAAAGAGTGGTTGCAACTAATCCAAACATAAATAATGAAGTATGATATTTCCACCTATTTTTTCTTACTAAAGACAAAGGCAAATAACATGATGGCACGAATGTTGCAAAGGAAGCTAAACAAACATACAATATTGAAAGTTCATCTAAAAGCTGTCCAAACAAACTCAAAGTTGCATGAAAATATGTAGATCCAATTCCAACAAAAACAAGTAATAGCCATACTATGCTAACTTGTCTGCACACCTGATACTTGTACTGCTTAAATAAGTGATTTAGTAAAAGTGGAATAACAAAAAATACTGCATTGCTTATAGTATTCCAAAATTCTGCTACTTCATTGGATATAACATAATTTGATTCACACCAGTCTATTTCAGATGATTGAGGTAAAAACTTTTCTCTTAAATACATACTTAGGTATAAAAATTACTTCATTTTGATATCAAACCTAAAAAAAGTATTTAAAACTTGTGACAAACGTACAAACTTAAGTTTTTTTATTCCTATAAGGAACCTATTGTACTTAACAACTTATATTTGTATATCTTAAGAATTATTTATAATATTAAAAATCTGTAAAACAAAATTTCTAGCTTGGTTAAGGCTGTAGCTGTTCCAACACTTTTGTTTTCTAAAATTAACATTGGCCCTTACATTAAAGCAACTATTTAATACTACAAGACCCTTTACACTAGGGTTTCCCAAAGTAAGCCAAGTGGCCCCTTGGGGGCCATATGGTCATAATTTGAAGCTTTTACTAGATATTCTGTAGTTGATGAGGAAGAACAAAAGTAGAAAAGTCTTAGGCGTTAAGGGTAGTTTATTGAGAAATCTGGTTGGAGGGGGCCATAACTTTTATAATTGCTTTAAAGGAGGCCTTTTAAAAAATAGTTTTAAACCTTGCTTTACACAGAATTAAAAAAAAAAACTTTTGAGATATGGTCAGCTTTTTAAAAACATTCTGATAAAAACTTATGGAGGAGAAATTTGTCATTTAAAATTTTCTCAGAATTTTGTAAAATATACTAAAACCTATCTTTTTTAAATTTTTTAGTAAATTATACTCAAATTTTTAAAGGAAATGTTCCTTGCATTAAATTTGTAGAAAAACTCCTATTTTAAGTATCGGTTAAATATTAATTTTTAAAACATATTTGGATCCGGTTTAGGCCAGATACTATTTGTTTGCATCTAGTAGATCACTACTCAAAATTTAATTTGAGTTTTACAAAACATTAAAAAGCAAATGCTAGCTAACAAATAAATCTTTTAAATGAGATAAACGCGTCTAAAAAATTCCTTACCCCATATTGCATTTAAACTCTCCAAATTAAGATGAAATTGTAGAAATAGTGATTTAGCCCCCCCCCTGCTTTTATATTGGTATACATATATGAGTTAGATAGCTAAAAAAAAGTTCAAGTTTCTTTTTATTTCAATTTACACCATAAAAATGAAGTTGCTTATTGGAGGATAGGTGTATTTTGAATAAGATCCTTATTTTTACAACACTACTGCTAAAATAAATCTGAACTTTTTTTTATAATTACATCGAAACTTTTAGTAAATCCATTCAGTAATTACTAATTTACAATGAAAAAGTGTTCATCAATTAATAATAAGAGTTAAAACAGTTTTTTGTTGTGATTTCATAGTTTCTGAAATTACAGCTTAAGTTTTGACTCAAAACTAGGAAATTATTTTTCAAAACATCTTCAATATTACATACACAGGTCCTCTTAACTTTATGTGCAGTAAATTTGCTACAAATGAAGTTCTTATTCAGAAAAACTCCAAGTGTCAACCAAAAAAATAATACAATTTATTCAGTTAGTACAAAAAAGGGTTACCCTTTTTGAGATTAAAATGCCAGCCTGGGGACCAAAAAATAACCTGAATTACACCAAGCTAGCCTAAGTTTATAAAAAAATTAAAAAATCTATTTGCATAAATTAAAAGCTGAAAAAGTTAAAATACTTAAAGTTATCAAAGTATTGACTAAGATATTTATAGGTAGAAAAACGTTAAAAAAAAAGATTAAAATTTAAAAAAAAGCATGATATTATAAAAAAAAAATTCAAACTAGCCTAAGTTGTTATGACCATAAATTCAGCATTCTTGAGTATGTCACAATACTGACATAGCTAAATGACTGGAAAGACTTTTAAACTTCATCTTAAATTGATAGTTAAAGTGTTTTTGTTTTTTAATCTTTTCAACTATTTTTTCCTTACATAGATTAAAATATATATTAAAAAAAAGTTTTTATTTTAAAATATAGCAAAGTTGTTATATCAATTATATAATAATTATATAAGTTATACTATTTGACTACTTAATTCAAATTAGAAAAAAAAGGTTATAGATGTTTTTAACAGAATTTTAATTGTGTCCTTCTTATAAATTTTAATTAAGAAAACAAGGCAATAATTTTAAATAAATTTCTGTAAAACTGAAAGAGAAATTTATAATTACAAAAAGAGCACAATTCTTTTACACAAGTATAATTTCACACTAGTTTTTGTTTGATAAATATTGTTAAATATTATTAGAAAAAAACTAAACTATGATTACAAGACTACTTTTATTGTTGAAAACTTATTTAAAATTTATAGAAGTATCTTACAAAAAACTGTTGAAGTAATTTAGTAGAAATACTTCTCAACTTAGTTAGATAGCACTAAGCATAACGAATGTCATAGATACTAAACCAAGTTTAAACTGAAGTTTAACAAAATGGTTAAGAGTTATTTTAACACTGTGATGCGACCTTTTTCCTTTCTTAACTTTTGTATTTAAGTTTCCGAGGAAGCTTAATCTTGTACTTAAATACTAATTGTCCTTTTTAATACTTAATATATTTTTTTCCTTTAATATTATATGAATTCTAAATTTTTTACTTTTTTTTTTTTAATTAAATTAAGAGTTGTATTGTTAAAAATAAACCGTTTAAAAATCGATCATTATAGCGTTTTTTAACAAACCTAATAAAAAATATAAGTTGCCCCTCCCTTGTCATACGCATTAACAACAGGGTAGCTAAAATTTCAAAATTAAAGAGTTCTCAATAGTTAAATAGTTTTTATTTTAATTTAAAACTTTTTGCAAGAGAAGCTGTGTAGCGATTGTTTCATAATGTCTGGCAACTATGATTGACAATGTTTTTAACAGTATATAAAAACAATTTATAAACTATACTTTTTTACAATTGTTCAAACGTTTAAAAAAGACAAACAATAGTTTTCAGTCAAAGTTTACTATTTATTTGCGGCATTATAACTAAAAAAATAAGTTTATTGTAAAAAGTTATGGTTAATTTTTAAACAAAGAGTAAAAAGTTTAATTTAAATACTTACAGTCACAAAATTACATTTTTAACTAAGTTATTTTAACTGGAACTGCTTAACTAAGTAACTTATTTACGTATCATAAAGTATGTTTGTCTTGTTTTTAAGATTAGTTAATTTCTAATTTCGTTTAGTACTTCGCTTTTAGTTTCTAATGGCTAGTATACTTAAAGTCCAGTCTGACTTGCATTTTTGCTATTTTTGATTAAATTTATTAAAACTTTATTTTTTTGAAAATTTTTTATATACTTGGGTAAGTTGGGTTAGGGATAGAGGTACAAAAAAAAATTGATGACTTAACAAATATGCAAAGTGTTGTTAGAAACTACTGAAGAAAATACTCTATTATTGAACAAAAACTGTTTTACCTCACTGAAAAAAGTCCAGACTAGACATGCCCTTGCTCAATTTATCATAAAAACTTCATCATACTAATTCGATTATCATACCACAAGCTTTCAGTAGACTAATATCCGGGTCTCAAGCTCAAACTCTACCGAAAGTTTTTGGTCTGATAATCAGAGTGTTTTGTAAAAATCTTTATGTGAATTTTTAAGTTAGAACTACTGGTAGCATTTGACATAAAGTAAATAAAAGTTCAAAATTTAGCTCGTTCAAGTTGTTTGACGACAAAAAAATGTTTAAAAAAAGGAACTTTAAATGCTTGAAATGCAGTTTAATATTACAAACTCTGAACATTGTTATAACATAAACTGTTAGTAGGTATGGTAAAAAGTCAGATGCTACTTTACTTTGTGAGTTTTAGAATTGAAGTTTTATGCAATCAAGATTTAATTGATATAAATTTATATTGTACATATTACGTAGTGAATTTTTCTTAATAATTTTACGTCTTATTTCCGGTTTTTTAATACATTTAGCAGCTTAACTACGATAAAAGTATTTATTATTAGTTCATATTTATAATTTCTATAAACTATAAACTAAATGATTTTAGTAACATTTAACTATAACCAAACAATTTTTAAATACAAAAAGGTTTCAATTTTTACTATTTTCAAACACCACAATATAAAGTGTAAATTTTAAAATTTGTATGTTTGTTGGTTGCGGGTAGCATCTCATTTATAGTAAAAGCATGCTTGCAGGCCACATCACATGCTTTGAAGCTTTATTAATAAACCAACTAAATTTATTTGCTAGAAGTTATAACAAAGTTAAGATAAATGAAATTTATTTTTCAATTATGTTTTTATTACACATACTTATGTTCAAAATGTTTAAAATACTAAAAAAAACAATAAAGACTAAAAATACTCGTTTTTTTTTTAAATTTTAATTTAAAATAATTATAAGACACTCTACGTGTGATGAAAACTAATTTATCCCGCTTAATAGTTTTTGGCTGTATTAAACAGGCCTCAAAACATTTTAAACTCCTAAAAATAGCTTAACACAACGTTTAACAACCACAACGAAAATATGAAAACATCATATATACAAAGCTTGAGATGCAACGTCGGTTTTTCTGCACACAACGGTCTCCTTGCCTTCGCAAAATCCTCCTTGGCCACTTTCGTTCGGCGCTCGCGCAGCGCTAAAAGCCCTGCTTTGGTGCAAATCGCCTTGATGTCGGCGCCGCTCAGCTCTAACGTAACGTAGTCTTCAAGTATGACGTTGTCACAGAGCGTTGTGTGGATGCCGAAAATGCGGCTCTTCTTCTTTTAGTCGGGCATCGAGAACTTGATCTTGCGGTCGACTCTTTCCGACCGGATTAAAGCCGGGTCTAAGGATTCGATGCGGTTCGTCGCCATGAAGACTTTGACGTCGTTGCGCGAATCGAAACCGTCCAGCTGATTGAGCAGCTCGAGCATGGTACGCTGAATTTCGCGCTCTCCTCCCGAATTCGAGTCTTAACGCCTGGTTCCGACCATCTACTTCATCTATGAACACAACGGATGGAAAACTTTCATCAGCAACCCTGAAAAGTTTACGAACGAGTTTAAATCCGTCGCCGAGGTGCTTTTGAATCCGAACTCGGATCCAACAATTCTGAGAAAAGTGGCAGAAGTCTGATTGGCGACTGCTTTTGGGAGCAATATTTCTCCTGTTCCGAGCGGGCCGTATAAAACCTTTTGGCGGTTTTATTCCCATCTCCTCGTAACATCCGGGGTGATTCCGAAGCAGCTCTACAGACTCTTTTGTTTCTATAATTTGCTGATCACGGCCCCTAATGTCAGTGTACGACTCTTTGGGAGATTTTTTGAGCTTCATCATGTTGACTATTGGATCCACATCATCACCATGTCCAACAACCGCATGAACCTGTTATTGGATAAAAAACAGTTATTCTAGTCTTTAAGAATACCTCATAGTATAGAAGTTGATGTAACTTAATTGATTTAGTTAGATAAAGATACGAGGAAAATGTTTTATCTACTTTTAATTTAAAAAACTATAATTAGAAAGACCTAGAACGTTGTGTACTTAAAATTGTATTTTGTATATTTTTATAGAAGAACGAAGTTTTATATTTTCCATATTAGTTTTTTTTCCAAAAATAACTTGGTACATAAAGCACCAAATTTAAAACACGTATTTAGTATTGTCTATTTTATCAAATAAAAGTGTAAACTTATAGTGTTTACCGTTTCAATGTTTTTTTTTGAAAGTAAGTATAAAAAAAAGTCTTAAGATTTTATGATTTACATTTTTTTCCAGATATCTTTTATTTGAAGCATCTGTTTATTTCTATAGTTTAGTTACAAGCTACACCCAAAAAGAATAAATCTTGTAAGACAAGAAAACTTATTAAACCATAATGAGAATGATAGAAATACATAAAAAGTACTTTATATTGTTAATGTGACCCTTCTTATTACATCGTAAGAGTTTTTTTAGTTAAAATCTATTTATAATTTAGTTTTAATGTCATCTTGATATATTGGAGTTTTAACAATAAATTTTTAAAGAGCTTCACAATTAAGGAGCCTTTATACAATTATGACAAAAGTTAAATTGTTAAAAAGTTTATTACTTAACAATTGTTTCACGCTAGAGCGATGATCACAAGTAAAAAAGTAAATAAACTAACAAGTTGCAACGGACAAACATTTTATATAGTTTTAGATAAGTAATTAGTTTATTAGGTGATTGGTTAATTAATTAAATTTTAGTTATATTCAGCAAGATAAATTATAATTAACGTAAATACAATTATAACAAAAATCAAACGACAAAACAAAACTACATAATGAAAACAAAGGTAGATTAAACTTGAATTTAGTAAATTAAGACTATAAATAAAATTTTGTAAAATTTATAAATTTTCCCACTAATTCTGATCTCAAGTTTAAAAGTTTGTTGTTGTCTGCAAATGCAATTTCGATTCTCTCCAAATTACATAGGGTGCAAATTTTACTAGGCTTGTTTTGGTTACTGCGATGAATAATTTCCTATTTTATCATTTTTCTCCAATCAGGGTTGCAATTTTTGATTTTGTGAATTAATCTACTTAATCTTGTGCTTTCTTTCTTCTTTACATTTTTAAAGGATTGCGTATGCTCGTAAAATCTACTTTTGTATTGTCTTCCAGTTGAACCAATGTAAATATGTTCTTTTTTGTTATGTATAAATGTTGCTTTATAAATGACTCCTTTGGTAAGACATTCACCTTTAACTGGACAATTATTTTTTGATCTACAATTGAATAATTTGCAGTTTTCTTCAGTTGTTTTATTTGAGTTTTGAAGTAATTTCTGATTGTGATTGGAGAAATCTTTTTCCAAATTGGGCATGCAAGAATATGAAGTCTTAATTGTATTTCTATTAAATATAGAACCATAAAAGCCTGATTTAGGGAAATGTCTGGATACTAATTTTAGAAATTCCTTCCCAATATTCGTCTTTATACAATTACTGAAAGGAGGATTGAAGTAAAAAACTTTCTTTTTCCTTAATTTTCTTCTACTTTTTCCAATAGGATTATTTTGAACATATGATAGTGTTGTTTTAAAGCCACTATTTTTTAAGGTTTTTTCATACAGATCTTTTATCTTGTCAAATATGTCTTTAGTTTTGGATAGTGATGATAACCTTTTTTGTATCATTGATGGAATTTCTTTTTTTATTGGGTATGGGTGATTAGAATTAAAGTTCATATAAATATTCTTAGCATTTCATATTCATCTTGATATACGCTAATTCATTTTTTGGTATCAATTCAAAATTTATACATATAAGGTCATTTGAAGACTTTGTAAGAATCACGTGTATTTAATAAAAGTAGATTAAAACCGTGCATTTATTATATTTCTAAAACATAATATAACTAAACAGTAACAGATGAGTTTAGAAGTTAATGGTAATAATGAAAAATAACTGATAAGTTTGTTTTTTAAGTATACGATGAAATTGAAAATTTAAGATTTAAGTTTGACTATATACCTTATATAACTATAGATTCTTTGATTTTATTTATATTTTTTTCTTTAGTTTATCAACTTTAAACCGAGATATTATTAAAACTGATTGAATGTTCTTTCTTCTTTTGAATTTACAAAAAAAATCTTTTAAGTAAGCTCTGCCTCATCGAAAATGTAGTTTATCAAACAAAAATACCTAGCTTCTAAATGCCTTTCAGTTTATGTTAAAGACAAACCTTTTCATAAGTTTTATAAATTAGTGTATTTGACTTATTAAAAATGTTTTGACCAAAAACTATCTCAACGTCGTTGTAAAACGTAAAACATGAGTTGAACTTCACATAAGCTTCCTTATTTAAGTTTTGACAAAATTTTTCAGTTTGAATAATATGTTTGTTTACCGGCAAAAAAAAACCTAGTATATAAGAAAACCTTTCGGTTATCGAGCTATACACCACGGATAAAGTAATAACGGATATAATGAAAGTTTACATATCCAGTATTTTATAATAATATTCTGTTTGAATTTAAAAAATAAGCTTTAGTTTATAAAGAACATGAATTAATAGCAACTAAAAGTTATTTAATTAAGTACATAAAGAATAAAAATTATACTAAATAAAAATTGAAGATGTACTTTATGTAAATAGTGTTTAAATTCGGTCAAAAAACCTTGAGTTTCACATTCATTAGTTTTCAATTTAGAAAAACGTTTAATATTTTTTAGCGTTTATTGTTCTTGATTTATTTTTTTGTTATTTAAATTAGTAAAATTATGTTTAAAGGTAAAGTTCTTTGTTTTTATAATTTCATAAAAACTGTTTTATTTTAATTTTTATACAAATTTAAGTTAAATTATGTTTTGATTTGTTATAATAAGTATTAAAAAAATTATTACTTTAAATAAATTAAACCCTTTTTTTAATTAACATTGTTGTAAAATACTTTGCTATAGCGATTAAATTGTAGTTTTTGTTTATTATATAGTTTTTCTTGAAATTAAATTCTAAAAACATGCAATGTGTTGTTAGTGAGAGGTTTCATAAAAAATAAGAAGATTTATATAACCTTTTACTAATGAACACATGTTATAAATGATATTTGAAAGCTTAAATATTTATTAACTTCGTAATTATCTGTTTCAAAATAACTTAAATAGTCGTTATCTTAAATATTAAAATTTATGATTTCTAGTCGTTATAAAATTATAAGTACTACTTCTTGTTAATATACTTTTTTACATAAATTTCAAATATTAACCTAACACTGACATATGACACTTAACAAATTTTGATGTTAAGCTTGTTACTTTAATATCAAAATATTGTTTCATTTCTGTAAATTTAAAACTAAAGACTTAAAACACTTTTTTTTTGGTTTGAACTCAAAACTGTGTTTTGAGTTTAAAAAGCCGTCAGCTGTCTCGTACAACAAATTAGTTTGTTTACACACAACAAAAAAGTTTATCTCATTAAAATTTGCTAAGCTGGGGTTATTAAGTTAAAGTCTAAGTAAAAGAAAAAAGCTATGTCACCGGGTTAATTGCTCCATTCGTTATTTAGCTATATGATTTTTCATCATACGTCATAATTGTTCCATTATCTGTCATTTTTGCGTGATTCTTTTTAAATATAGTTAATTAATCCATTTTAATTAATATTTATTAACTTAAATGAAGCCATTTTTAGTTTAAATGGACTAATTTAAACTTTACTTGTTTGTTTTTATTAATTTAATGAGGCCAATATTGTATATATTTAGTACAATTAGTTTGAATCAAACTAATAAACATTCATAACTTTAGACTATAAAGGTTGGTGAACTTAAATTAAAAACATTTGTTTGCACCTTTCTAAGCAGTATAGAGTACTTTGGATTTTTATTGTAAACCAATATTTAAGTACTTTTATTTCGATGTTTAAAATAAGATATACAAGGAAGTTGTTAATGTTATTTAGTTTTTATATATTACCTTTAAACTGCTTTTGGTCTGCGACGACTAAAAAATGTCTTTAAAAGTAGTCTAATTTTTTTTTGTAGAATCGTAATGCAAAACAGTATAAATGCTCAAAAGACGGCTACTTTATTTTTTGTTTTAAAGTTAGATTCATGCAAACTGATAGGTTACAGCTTAGCTTACAACTTACCCTCAGTGAAACTGTTATTACAAAAAAAGTTTAAACTGTTGCTTTTTATAATATTTCTAAATAAAGTTTTATAGTCAAAGTTTAGAAAGATATTTTTTATAGAAATTGAAATCAATTAAATATACTTAGAAACTTTTAGAGTAAAAACAATAGTCAAGTTTAGAATTAGTTTTAGAACTTTTATTTAAACAAAGGACACAAAACTTTTGAAAACTATTATTACCGCTATTACATTTTAAGGTACTACTATACAAAAAATAGAAAGTTGACCGTGAGTAAGCTTGCCTTAAACTTAAATACGACTAAGTTGTCATAATTAGTACAACCTTTTTTAATTGTTTAACTAAATGTGGGGTGAAAATCGGTTATGTTAAGTTTTAAAGTTCAAAGCAATAAGTTATTCATAACTAAAATGTTGTTATGTTAATTTGTTTAAAATAGTAAACTAATTTAGACAAAAATAAATTTCTTTACTTAAAATTGTTTAATAATCGTTTGTTTTTTAGTAGTGTTTTGTTTTATATAAAACTTTTTATATTAATTATATATACATTTTTTTATATTTAAATATATTTATAATATGAAATTAAAGTAGTGTAAGACTGTCTAATGAATAAAAAAACAAATCTACTGTATAAAAAATTACAATAAAACAATTTAAACATTTGTCTTTTAAAACAATAAAAAAAGTACTACGATAATCTTACTAATGTTTCATTTTATTTTTAATAATGTAAGCTTTAAGCTTTAAAGAATTAAATACTTTGTTGCAATAATCGTTTAAAGTAAGGTGTTAAATGAAAAAAGTTTTTGGATAAGAATATTTAAAAAGTTTAAAAGTCACCTGCCAGTAGGAAACTTAAAAAAAAACTTTAATAACAGTTCCTAATTTTCAAACAGATGTATTGTTGTTTTTAGAAATTTTATTAACCATTTAAACTTTTAAACAACCTTGCAAGTTTACTGCACGTTTTGAAATTTACTTTATTACAAACTTTAAAACATATCTTTACAATTTCATAAATTTAAGATTTTTTTGTTTTGTTTGTAGTTATTAAAGAGTATCTGAACTAAATACCAATTAAAAAATGTTTACTTCAAAGAATATTTATTATCAACCTTTACAAAATGTCTTAAATTTATCTAGTTTAAATTAAAAAGTAGCTTACCTAAAAATAAATGATCTAACCAGATTTATAGACTATTCATAATACATTGGCATACTATATTACAATTTTTTTCAAGTTATGCTTTACAACTTAAACTAAATTGAATATGAAAAACATATATGTTTTGTAAAAAATCGTTGTTTGAAAATAATTTTCAAAACCATATCAGCCGTTTTTTAAGTAATCGAACTAAAGCTATTTTTTGGATTGTTTATAATAACTTTTAAAAACTAAATTAAGAAATTAGAATATAATTTCAATTTTGTTTATTTTATATTTTATTTCAATTATCAAAACTATATAATACGTAAAAAATACTTTAACGCAGCTAAAATTTTCTAGTTTTTATTACAAAAGATATATTTATTACAAAATGACTGTAGCAGAAGTAAAGAAAAATATTTCCAACAATCAGGAATTGTGTATAGATCTACAAGAAAGATTTAAAAACAACTATCAAACATTTTATGACAATCAAAGCCCGTGTGTAGGTCATAATTTCTGTAAAAATGCTCTATACAATTGCATTTCAAATACTAAACACTTTTGTCACTGTGAAGCAGTTTGTAATTATTCACCACATAACAAAATTAAGTTACAAAATCATTCTAAGAAAATTGCTGTTCTTCATTCTGCAATGAAAATTAATGGTATTGGAAGGAAGAAAAAGAATTGCAAGCGTTTAAGTAAAAAAACCACATATAATATTAATTGGGGTGTCATGGCATTTTTAAGTATGTATTCTATTAATTTAAAAACAACCATTAATTTATTTTAAAGTTTTAAAACAAAAAAATTTAACTGTTTTTTGTAAAAATTAAAACTTTTCTTTTTATTACTTGTTTCTAAAATAAGTTTTAGAGAATTTAAACAATTATTATATACTATTTAAGAAACAGTTATTAGTTATACACTAATTTAAAAACAAAAAGAATTAAATATTTTATTTAAACAACAACAAAAATAATTTTAGAGTTTTTGGAAAAGGCTGGATTTCCAACAGATCTAGAAAACCTTTCTTTGGACAACCTTGCTTATATTTTACCACGTTTTTATTCTCAACTTAGGAAATCAGATGGTAGCATGTATGCTTATAACAGCCTTATCAACATTCGAGCGATGATAAACACTTTCCTAAAGCGCAAATACCCGGAAAAAGTCGATATCATATCAACAACATCTGGACTATTTAGGTAATTTCATATTTTATAAACATATACTTTTGATTTTAATGTTTAGATTTTTAGCTTTACAAAAAAAAAACTAAAAAAAAGTGAGTAACTAGGCACTATTTAGTGGGCCCAAATCGCGTTTACCTGGAAATAGGAAATAAAATTTCTTAAAAAATCATTGTCTGTGAAACTTTTATTTAATAACCATAAATGCTTTGGTTTAATTAAGACATTGCTTTCGATCTAGTGTGCACATAGTTTTTTTCTTTAATGATCTACTTTGCACAATTAATAAAACTCGCTTAATAAACTTTTGTAACATTATACAATTAATACTCTTCATTTTAAAAATGATATAGTTAATTTTTTATTTCCGACTTAAAATGCTTTTTTACTAGGTACGCGAATGAAATTTTCGAAAAACAGTTAAATGCAGTTAATACTACCATGAAAGCTTACAGAAGCTCACCAATGACTGAAGCACATTTGAGTCAAATTCATGAAGCAGGGTTGTTTGCGGTGAAACGTGAGACTGTCCAAAATAAGGTATGTTTTAATATGTTTTAATTATAGTTTATAAAATTATTTTTTTTTAATTTTGCTATAGTTACTTATCACAACTATTTTAGAAAAAAACTTAGACTTTCAATCGAATACATGTTAGTTTTCAGCTCTTAATTATAGTATATTTAAAGGTTTGGTTTGACTTAACTTCACACTTTGGGTCTGTAGCAATGGAGCCTCTATCTGAATGGACCTTTGATATGCTTCTACCGTTTTATGATCACTCCTGCGATAAGTTCTATATAACTTGGTATAACCCATCTACTTCTACAGGAATGGAAGTTCGTATCACATTTATTTGTAAACATTTTGATAGTTTGTTTGTATTCTTTACTCTTAAAATAAGGTTTTAAAAACCAAAGCTTAAGAGGTAACAATATATTTAATTGTATAATAAGAAATTTATAAAACGACAGTTTATGAACTTACAATGTTTTAAATTATTTACTAAAAAACTTACTTCAAATTTCTGTAAAATTTTAATATACTGTAAAAATTGTAGAAATCAAGTTATAAACAAACTTAAAATTAAACAAAATTATTAGATAAACTAAAAAAAATTCGAAATTTTAGCAACTATATTGACAATTAGTTTTGATTATTTTATGAATTAATACTTTGTTTTCTAGGCTCGTTTATACGAAACAAGAAAGTCAAACTGTCCTATTGGTAGTCTATGTCTTTACTTCATGAGAACTGCTCTTAACAAAACCAACAAACCACATTTTGTGTTTCAGCGAGCTGTTCCAATTAAAAACAATGCAACTAAATGCTGGTGGTTCAGTGGAGCATTGAGCTCCGAAGATACCAACCAGATTTTACCTAATATTTGTGGTTAGTTGCAGTATGCTACGAAAAAAGTAGTACAGTTTTCTTAAATATGTGTCTACTTTAAAAGTTTGTTCGTAGTAATTCAAAAATATTAATCAAACAAAATTAATAGTTTTTTATATATTTAACATATTTAAAAATAAATTAAAAGTAGTAAAAGATTTTCGTCGCTTTAGTTTGAATATACGATCTTTTTAACATTGAGCATAAAATATTTTTTTACAGATTCAGCTAATTTACCTATAACTTATACAAACGAATCGATAGTAAAGCAAAACACTTGCACTTATCATCCAAATTTTCCAGCTTTTACACAAGGGATTAACAACGAAATTTTGTGTCAAAAATTCAGCTTATTAGATGTATACAGAAATCGAGTTGAGGAACAACTCCGTAACTTTCATGGTGAAAACTGGCTGAGCTGTTTAACTAAGAAAAAATAGTTAAATAAAATTAGGCAATTAGTTTTTTGGTTATATTTATGTTAATAGTCAATTCAAAAGATAAACTTAGAAACACTTATACCTTTAAAAAAAAAAAACTGTTGTTTTTTAATGTGTTTGTTATCTTTTGTTATTAGAAAAAATTGCTTATGTTGTTTTTTAACTAACGAAATGTTTTATATTTTGAAAAATTTTAACGTAAAAAATACAGGGTTAATAGATAAATATATTAAGATTGCAGTAACCAACTTTATAATTTTTGAAAAAGTATCAAACTTCTTCTTGATGTATAGAATTTAGTTATTTCGTAAAACTGTCTTGCAAACTCAAGAAGTGTAGTTTTTTAGGCAATAAAATTGACAAAATCAATAAATTAAAACTTTAGTTTGAAACTTATTAAGTTGTTTTCAAGACTATCTAGTAATTAAAAATAGTAATAGTTTTTGATAAATTAGTGATGTAATGATTAATAAAAACTAAAAAATTTAAACTAAAAAACAAAGTACGACTAGTACCAGTCTCAGTTTAAAAACTTTTAATGTCATAAGGTGATCAAGTTAATTGGTGTACTAGTTTGTTCAAAATATTTATCATTATTATTGACTTTTAGTATTTTGTATCACTCATAAATCTCTACTATAAAATTTGTAAGTAAACTTTATCATTTAGAAAAAAATTAATTCATTTTCTTGAAGAAAACTACCATTTAAAAGACTATTTTTTATTAGATTTTTACTTTCTTAGAATTTATAAAAGTTTCCATAGTTTTAAAGCTATTGATCTACATTCTACAGAAGTGTATTGGAATTTAAATTTTAACAATTATTAATGAAAGTGTCTAATTTATTGTAAAATTTATAGCAAAGTTATATTTAAAATGGTTTATACCATGTATACAACATAAAAATATAAAAGTCGTTTTGAAACTTTAACAAAATTGGAAATAAAAACTTTAGATAGTTTTTTTATTTATTGCTTTAGCACATTGTGAAAAAAATTTAATAATAATGTTTTTAATTTTTAGTTTTTAGATATTCTTTAGTAGATAATAACTAAGCATCATGAAAATAAAAAAAATTCAAAGCAGCTCCTTAATTTTTATTTTGAAATGAGCAACTAAGTTAATTGTAGTTTTGTAACAAAAACTCAATTTAAAAAAACTCGAAACAAAGTTGTAATGTGTTTTTATAAGTGATCTAATTACGCTCAAAGAAATACAATTTTTCTGCTACATTAAACTTTTTTATAAGTAACTAAATAAACTTTGGTAGTTTTAAAACTGTAACACGAAAATTTAAATAAAAATTTTAGATACGTACCGACTACACCTCTTAAAACTCCTAATGCAAGTAAGGTACTAGTTCTTGTGAATATAAAAAAATATTAGTTTCCTAAAATTTTAATAAAACATACTAAACAAATAACTTGTTAATAGGTTAATACAAAAACATTAACTTTCTTCACTTAGTTATTGATTTAAAAAGACTATTGTTGTGTTTTTTTTTTTCGGTACAAAAAAGCTTAAGAAGTACTCGTTTGCGTGTTTCATCACACAATCATTACACAATCATCGTTGAGCATTAACTTCTGGCATGCATGTTCTGTTGCCACTACAGTTTTCTAACCCGTTTTTACCACCGAATATTTTTATCACTCCGCATTTGTTGTTATTTTATAATGTAATTCACCAACGTTAATATTTTTATTACCTAAAAAAATAAGACGATTCTTGTTTAAGACACCGGTCGGCTGTTTCGCCAAAATCCGAAAATCTAACAAGGGGGTTCTTTAAGAATTACTTTTATCGGCTTTTTTTTCTAAGTCGCCAGCAACCTTTCAAATTAATAAGATAAAATATAACTTTTATTATAGGAACTATAGAAAAAATATGGGATAAATTTTAATCTTACTAGCGACTATAAATTCTTGCTTATATTTTAACAAAAAAATTCAAAATAAATTTTATTATAGTAATTATAGACAAAAAATTAAATAAATTTTAATCTTAGTAGCAACTATAAATTCTGACTTCTTTTAAAAAACGTTGTTTAAATCAAATACTTATGGTAAAGCTAAAAATGTATAGGTTTGTTACTTTTGAAAACTGGTAAAAAATAGTTGTATTACTTTTTTTTCTATTACTAATTAAGTAAAATTTCATCTCAGTTGTTAACTTTTTTTAATGAAAAATTTTACATTAAAAAAAATTGAAGTATATATAAATGCTAAAATACTTATTTTTAAGAAACTTATAATTCTAAAAAAAATAACCAACTTCAACAGTACTCTTTTTGTGTAAAAGCTTCCATTCTTTTCCTTATAGTGGTTATTTTTTACAGAGCTCTGTTGAAGTGTGTTAACTTGTTAACACACAGAAACATATGTTAGTTTTATAAGGAAAGGGTAGTGTGAGAGTTTGTATTTTTTTCTTGAATAACAAGTCTCTGAAAACTAAGTATTTTAGCATTTATATATACTTCAACTTTTTTCTATATAAAATTTGTTAATATACATTCTAGTAAACTTGTTTTCCTAGAATCTCTATTAAGAAACGGTTAACTTTAAATTAGGAATACATGATTGCAAAATGAGCTATTCAAAAATATAAATTTAAGCGTTTGTTAACAAAAAATCTTAGCAAAACAAGCTCACTGGAATATAAAATAATAACACTTATACAGTATCCTTTCTTAATCCGTTAACACATAGAAACATGTGTTAGTGTAATAAAGAAACGATACTGTATAGTTTGTGACTATTAATTCCAAAGTTATAAATTTCTCAATTTTTAAGCTCTTTAAAACCATTTATCAGCTTACTGAATTTTACAGTTAATGTTTTAAACATTTATGTCGTGTGATAATGGAGTGTAACTAAACTTACAGTTTCATAGAGATATGTAATTTTTACTATGAAACTTAAGGTATTCGAAAAAGGTTAGACACAAACTGTTAGTATAACTATTTAAATATGATTAGATACAGCTATGTTAATAATATTATGAGTTAAATTAAACAGCTAATTTGTTTATTTCAAAGGTCAAACTCTTTTCTCAAGTTTTGTAAGCAATTTTATAAAAATAATAAAGAAGCTTAGGTTGTTTAAATAAAATTCCAACTCAGTATATGTTTTCTGACACCATTGCCTTTAAACTTGTTTTACTTAAAAAATAAAGCGGTACTCAAAGTATTCAAAAATAAATATTTTAATATTTATTTCAAGACAATGTAAACGGTTGCGTATCGCCATTGCTTGAACTAAAAAAATTGTATGTTTTATTTAAAAATTTACTAGTTTAATAGTTCAAATAAACAAACAGTAGTCAATGGAAAAATAGAACGCTAGTTTAGCTTCATATGTTGATAAAAATATCACTGAGTTTATGTTTTATAAAAATGGAAAAAAAAAACAAAATCGAATAACATTTTTAGATATTTTATAGCGAGTAGCTAAATTTTTGTGAACAAAAGAAACAATTTTCTAATAATTTATCTTTTATAAATCCATATTGACAAAGCTATTTGCTAGAAAATTAATCAAAAATCCAGATGTTTTGTAGCAGTGATGAAAAGTAAAAGTTGATTTTCTGAAACCTTGTGTCACGCTTGTCTAGCATGTACAAGACGGGATTTTATCACAAACAAAATGAAAAAAAGATTTAGGTTGGCTTAACGCTTTCCCATTTACAGCCGCTGATACGTAGTAAGAATGTTTAATAGTTTCATGTTGAATTCAAAAAGAAAACACTTCATGTGTGGCTTGTTACACACTGTAGCAAGTAAAATTAAAAGTTGACAAACAAAAACTTCAATGTTAAAAGTTTTTCTTCATAAGTAGCTCAAAAAACAAAATAAAAATAAAGTGAAGTTACATGTTTTGACTAAAGCTTGATTAACTATTTAAAAAACAAAACAGTTTTCAAAGTTTATTCATAAAAATGATCTAAAATAGATGCTTAAATACATTAATAGTAGTAAAAGTTTTCTAAAAACTGTTTCATAAAACGTAAATTATCAGCGTACTTTTTACGCATATGAGGTAACCTACCTTTCGAACTAAAACTAACTAAATTTAATTTTAAGTACATTTATAGAATAATTTTAAACCTTGGCAGTAATGAAAAACTACTTTTTAAAATCTTTTTTTTTCAAAAACTTTTCCAATTTTTTTTTGTTTTTTGCATACTACAAGTGTCGGTAGTCATTTGGTATTTGCAGACCAAATTACAAAAATTCCAAAAATTAAACAGTTACAATTTCACCTTTTTTTTTAATCTGACGTCAGTTATACCTATGACTTTTTTTAATACTAGTTTTTCATCTCAATTCTCAACTCCGTAAAATCAGTGTAAGTTTAAAGAATTTACATGCTCCGCTGGCTGCATTTTACTTTTATGGGCCGCATTTGATCTAATATCAAAACATGCTCACAGGCCGCAGTTTGCCAATCCCTGACATAGTAATTGTACTTTATTAAGATTGAATTTTAAATTTTTTTGTAAAAAATAGTGCTTTTTTTTATAGTTTAATAAAACAGGATTAATATTATTATGCATCACGAATAGTTACTAAGTGACACATGAATCTGTAAAAAATCGTGTTAAGTTATGTTGAAACTTAAACTGTTAATTGTTTTTTATTTATATGTTAGTACAAAAGCAATATGCCTGCGGAAGAGACCATTTATGCGTTTAGTGATATATACAGATCAGTAGTCAGCGCATTAAATTCCTTAACAATTGCAGTACAAAATGTTTCTGAAATTTTTGACAACACAGTGAAAGTAGGTTTAGTGATTATTATTCTTTTGGCTTTTGGATTTACTGCACATATGCTTACAATGGTTTGTTGAGTTATTTGAATTTAAATAATCTATTACTGGAATGCAGTTTTTTTTTTTTGTTTTTCATTCGTACTGGTTTAAAGAAAAAATTGACCTTAGTATTATTAGTTTATATATGTCATAAAAAATATAAAATAGTAAACAAAAACATTATTACAGAAAAATTGTTCTTTGAAAAGCTTATGTTTTTTAAAAAGCTGTGATTTTTTTTTTGTAAAGTGTTTCCACTATACAGAAATCTTTATAAACTTACATTTGTATCTCAATGTAAAGTTGCTTATTCTCATAGCAACAATACCAAATGTATTTTTATTCATTTTATAGTTAATACCGCAAATAAAAAGACTTTTTAAGGTAAACTACTTTATATTACTTAAAAAAACCTAAAAGTTAATAAACTTAATTTATATCATAACTTTCTGCAAGTACAACAACAAAACTTACACTTTAACTCTGTTCACAAACAAAACTTATCGTAATTATGTTTTTAAACAACATAAAACAGAATGGTTAACAAGTGCACTACGAATACATTGTTTCTTTTTCTTATCACCATAGCTTCCTGTTATATTATTTACATAAAATGTCTATTTCTTACCATTTATTGTATTCTCAGTGACGTTATAACACAAGTAAAAGTTTCTCACGTTAAAACGGATGTAGAAAGAGGCAAATGTAGATAAGAGTTCGAAGGATGAGTTAAAAACAATTTCTGTCACTATCTTGAAAGTTATAAAATCAGTGTACAAATAAAATAAAACAAGTTAAAATATTATTTTTGTTTGCAATATCATATTTTGTCAAAAACAATTTTTTTTTTCTAAAAATCTCTCTAAAATAGTTTCTCTATTTATGTTACCATATTTTCATATAACTAACTTATAAAAATTTTGCTTTAATGTTGTTAAAAAAAACTAATCGTGTTTGTTTATAAGCGATGCAAACTAACTTAGTATAGCAAAAATAAAAAATAATAATATACTTTTGTTGTTTTATTATTCAATTTCGGATAAAGTTGTTCGAAAAAATAAAATCATCTATAATTAAAAAATATAATTCTTTGCTTTTATCGAAATTTTTGAACTAAGTTATATTAAACTTAAATAGATATCTAACAAAACTAAGAAAACTACTAAGCAACAGACAATGTTCAATTTGGTTACATTAAAGTTGTAATTTTTATCTTCTTTGAAATTTGTAGAACTTTGGCACGCTTGATTCACCTATAAGAGGTTAATGAACATATATTAACTGTTTATGGCAATCAGAAGCCAGTATCTGCCATGGTATGGGCTATAGTGTCAAAAACTTAAAAATCTCTTCTGGTTTTTAAGAAACAGGGATCTAAAGTCCATTAATATGTTTACAACGATGAAATTTTGGACCCTGCCTTTCATGATGTGGAAGAACACTTTCAAAAATGAATATTCCATCCAACAGGACGGTTCTCCCTCTTACAACTCATGCAAAACCCAAGCTTGACTCAGAGACAATTTCCGGCAAGGAATTGTGGCATCCTTCATCGCTCGATCTCAACCCAGTGGATTTCAGTGTTTGAACCATGTTGGAAAGTATGGCCTGTTGCTCACGACAAGCAACTTTTAAATGGTGTTTTGTTAAAGCTCAGTCCAAAATACAGCAAAAGAAGTTTCAGAGAACGATCTGAGCGAATAATTGCTGCTGAACGAGGGAACAATGAAACATAGATTGGGTCATTGTTTTTTGAGCTTTTAACCAAAATTAGTTTAAAATTTGAAGCGGTCAACTTTTGTTTTTATTTTTTAGTTTAAAAATGATAACGTTTTATATTTCCGGGAACATTTCAAATACACTTTTTCATATACAAATGAAAGTCGACAAAATTTTATATTGAATGTTTGCTATCAAAATTACATAACCATATTTCTAGACTTAATCGTCTTCATTTTGTAACGTAAAAATGTATTTTTCTTTTCGTTTTTGTGCAGCTTGTGTTGATTTGGATTTTAGATGATGTTCTATACTTTTTTTTATCATGTTTATTGTCATAGAGACTAAAGTCGTCGTAATATACAACTTGGTAAATATGGTATAACTTTTTTACACAACTAAAATTTCTAAAAAAACGAAATGAAAAAGAAAAGAAATAGATCAAATAATAGTAAACAAAAAATCACTAAGAGAACTATTGAATATTCCGACAGCCTAATCACAATCAAAAGTTTAAGATGCGTTAGTTTAAGTTAATTTTATTTTATTTAAGATATAAAAATAGTTATAAGTAGTAATACTTTTGATTGAAAAGTTCAATCTTTTTATTTATCTTGTTTTATTGCCGAAAGACCTGTTTCATTTACATCCAACTACTAAACAGAACATATTATATCAAAATTAATCGGCGTAATCAATAAAATGGCCATATACATTTTTATCCAGGGTCAAATGATATGTTATTGATATGTTATAGTAAAAGAAATATTTTGAGTGTTGAGAACGCTCTTAATAATGAAATAAAAATATACCAATATAAAATCACTAATAAGCGCTTTGATGGATTTTTAAAACCAATTCTTTTCTGAGAAAAAATTAGAAAAATAGTTGATACCAAAAATGACGAGAAACTAAATAAGTTATAACTAAATATTAAATGTAATTTTTCGCGTAACTTTGCACTCATATAATATCCAACTTAAAAAAAACATCATCTTGGTTTCAACATTTCGTTTAAGTTTCTACCCGCCAAGGTTTATTCAGCCTGCCGCATTTATGTTTAAATATACCATTATTTTACTCACTAAAACTTTTATACTTACAATTTTTTTGATTCTAATTTTTCTACACATTAATCAAAGTTTTTAATAATTACCAACTTTAAACTTATTATCAAAAATTTTATTATGTTTGATGCTGCCTTCCATGTGAGTTCGGTTTAGTATTAATATATTTTTTCTTTTTTTTTTTGTATATAAAATTTAAAACATCTTATTAATGCAGCAAAGGTATCAATTTTTTGTTATATTTTTTAATTAAAACATGAGATATTAATCCATAAGTTTTTATATGCTTGTTTTTTTTTTTAGTTTTGTTTTACTTATTTTTAGCTAACTATCTCTCAATTTGTTTATTTAAATCTTTTCAGAATTGTTTTAACAACTGATGATCTCTTACTGTTTGATATAAGAGTGAAACACTGTTTTGTTTATAAAAGTCTGTGAGAACAAAATATAATACTTATTTTTTCATAAAAACAACTCTTCTTAATCATATCGTTAAGCTAAAAATTGTTTCGAGGTATTTTCTTCCAGCAGAAAGTTTAAGTTCTATTAAAGGTTCACATAAAGATTATCAGGTTAATAAATAGAACGGTAGTGAAAAAACTACCTTACTTATTTTATTACTAGTGAAAACTCTAAAAACATATGTTATCAAATAAAAAAGGTTTTAACAAAACGACAAATACAGAGTTTAAAAAAAAAAAAAAAAAATTGTAAATTTTAAAATTCAAAAATGTTTTAATGTTCTGTTGTATTTCTTTGTACTGTGTTTAGAATCAACACACAAAGTGGAAGAAAGCTATTGAACTATCTTGGAAAAAGTACTACAAAGAAAACTAGTTGAGTTTTATCGTTATAATATTAATTTTACGATAAAACAAACAGTATGGAGTGAAACGGTGTTTTGTTGATAACAAACTTTAAAAATAAAAAATAGATACAACAAACACCTCATAATTTTAAAATATATTTTATAAAACCATAAAGCTAAAATAATTTAACAGAACTTTATAACTTTATTTTTTAATAAAGTTATATTTAAAATCCATTAAATAGTTGAATTTTTTTTTAAATTTATTCACTTATATTTGAGTAAATTAGATTTTTTTACATAATATTTACTTCTATTGAACTGAAATCTCCTACATCTTAAATGTACTTTAAAAATTAAACCAGTGATAAAAAGAAAGAACAAAGTATAATTTCATACTTATATCGTATGATAAAAAAGTGTGCGATTTCTGCTTTCAACAAAGTTAATGTAGACAGTACTACGTATAATGAAAAAGCAAGTAATATAAACTTGAAACCTAAAGAAGTACCAAATATATCATCAAGAGCTAAATGGTTCGAATCAAGATCTGATGACAAAACTTCAATAACTTCATACAATAACTTCCTTGAAAAAAATAATGACATACTTCCCCCAATTGAAGTTGAAATACTATCTGTAAGTTTAATAGTAAAAAATTGTATATTATTTGGTATGAAGAGTAAGATGGTGTTAGTTTGTTGTTTTGTTAGAGGTCCGTCTTCATCTACGGTTTAATAGTAATAAATTAGTTTTTAATCATTTTAATACTACTGTTATTAAACCTTATTTTTATAATAGAAAACTACTGAGTTTAATACTGAGAATATAATAAGCTTTGCACCTTATGAAAAAAACCAAAAAAACAAAGCTTTTGTTCTCTAAATCAACTTTTAGATAACTACACTCTTTATAGGTTTTGAGCAGTTAATGACATGTTGTTCAACATAATTTTAGAAAACAAAATGACTAAAACTTTAAATAAAAAAAAAGTGTCGTGTTTTATTTGCTTGATTAAGAATCTTACACAAAAGAAAAAATACTTTTAATTCCGAACTTTGAAGGATAGATACATGATCAATAAACTACTTAAGGACTAATTTAAGTGAAACTATTTTAAGTACTTACATAATCGTAAGCTTTTCGTAATTATTTATGTTTTTAGAATAATTTATTAACACTACAAACTAAAAACTAAGTTAACAAAATAACTTAGAAATTTTTTTTAATAAATATAATTTCTACAAAAAATTCAAGTATTAAAGTATACGATTATCTTAACTTTTCAAGGATAGTTGTTCCAGTTTTTGCGTAGAAACTAGCAAACCTATAAACGAAACACCTAACTTGATTAAAAAAAGTAAAGAATCTAAGAAAAATAGCAATCGACTTTTATACAAGACAAAGAACATCTTTACTTCAGAAGTATTACAGCTGAAACAAAAAGTTATACAAAAGCAAATTTTAAATCAACATAAAGTTTTAAAATTATTGAAATACTTAATAAGAAGCTTTACATAAACAGTGTTTATAACTGATTCTGTTTAACATTGTTATAAAGTATATTCTATGAACTTTATAAGTATTTCTTACATAAACTTATTCTTTAAAAAGTTTATAATTATATAATAAGAAAAAAGGATAAATTCAATAAACTAGATTTGTTTCGATATACTATCATCAGTAGAATACAAAGTTAACATGCGATGAAAAATATAAAATTGTATAACAACAAAGTAAATTTAAAATAGTAAAATGAGCAATAAAATACAAAAGCAATTAAAAACAACTAAAGCTAACTAAATTAAATTATAAATTGACTAACAAGTACTTTAACAATATTAAAATTACACATTAATATAATGACAACAATACGACTTATCAAGTACAAAGTATTACAAAAATAAAGAAACAGAATTATCAAAATTCTTTTGCTTACATAAAACAAGTTTCCTTAAAAAGATACAACTAGCTTCCAGTTTAGTTTTATGAAAAGTATTAGTACAGTTTTCAATCATATTAAGTCTATTTGAATTATAAGTTTAAAATTTTTGTAAAAGTATTAGTTTTAGAATATTTATAACGATCACATAGTTAGAATGTTGTTTTAAATTAGTCATCAAAATTTTATATAACTATTAAAATTTAAAGTATGCTCTTTCAGTTATTGTAATACTTATTAGCAAATACTTAAAGTTTTTAAACTATATATGATAAATTTATTATTTTTTAAACAACTTTATTGAAGAGAATTGAACCAATTTATGACTGTATTTTAAAGAAAAGCGTAAATCTTGGACCAAGTGCTTCTCAAACGAACCAGAATATAGAAAACAGTTTACAGATGTTTCTTGAAGGTAAAAACAGTGATGAAAAAGATGGATATTTTAACAAAGTTTTTAACTTTTACACTTGCGTTTCCGCACTAAAGTTTTTAGAAATAAACCATAGTAGATGTTATTATTAAAAAAAAAAATTTTTGTAAACCAGGTTGTTCAATAAAGAATATATGTTAGTTTTGAATTAAACTTACTCTAAAAAGTAGTTTTAAAAAAGTTTATATATAGTTGTTCAGACTAAATACTAAATACAACCAGAGACATTCAGTGTCTCTCACCAGAACTTGTTATTAAAGAACTCTTTAAAACAGTATTTTTCATTGAGAAGCATTGTAAGTTTTTTTAATAGTAGTAACTCTAGGATTCCTACTTAATGTTATAATTTAGTATTATACGATTACTTTTATTGGTGATTTCATATTAATAGAAGCTTTGTGAAATAAAGTCAAAGTTATTTATTTAATTAAACATTTTTAAACATGATTTTAAAGAAGTTTAAGTTATAAAAAGAAGAAAAAACCTTTTGTGACACAATGTTTTAATTGAAAATAAAAATACATTGTTACAATAGCTTTAAAATTAAAAGTAGTATCTAATAAAGATATTTAAAGTTTATGTATAAATACTTGTACGTATAAAAGCTAAAATCCTCTAGTCCAGTAGATAATTTGAACAAAAAAAAATCTACAAGAACAATTAAGAATAAACTAAAACTTTACTTCTGTTTTTAAATACAACTTAAATAAGTTATACACCACCTTTTATATTTGAAAATATTTTAACTTTCCTTTTTTGTTTTAGTAAGTTTTTAAATTTTTTTTTACTTAAGTATGTCTGTAAGATGGTAAGTTCCTTTGAAGTCATTTAAATTTAATAACTAAATGAATTAAATATTTTAAAATATTTTGTAGTAAAGTATTTACTTTTTTTCATAAAAATACTATTTAATATTATAACTAATCAAAAATTAAAATAAATTAAGTTCGCTAGAAAAGATTCAGCGAAACAAGTTCACTGGAATAAACAATAATAACAAATCTAAACAGTACTCTTTCTTTATCAAACTAACACATGTTTTAACGGAGCTCTGTAAAAAAATAAATACTGTAAGTAAAGAATAGAAACTAAAGTAGATGTATATATGTGTTTATTCAAAATAATAATAAATGCTATAGATTGTTGTAGATTAGTTGTTAATAACAGATACAATATATAATTTTAAATCCGACTGTTATAAACATATTTAGACTATAGATTATTAACCATTAACCTATATTCTATAGTATTTATTCTTATTTTTAACAATCACATATATACACCTACTTTAGCATCTATTCTGTACTTACACAATTTATTTTTTACAATGCTCCGTTGAGTGTGTTAACTTGTTAACACACAGAAACATGTGTTAGTTTAATAAAGAAAGATTACTGTTTAAACTTGTTAATATTATTTAGTATAGTATTTTTTAATTTTCTTTTTTAAGCATTAGCCTTAAACTATTTCAAAAAATTATCAATTTTAACTTATCTTCTTTCGTGATAAATTACAAAGAAAATAAAAACAAAAACAAATTAATCAACATTTAGAAAAAAGTCTCAAAAAATAACTTGAACTCTACAACCTCACTAAAAACTAAAAAAAAGTTATCAAAAGAAATAGTTTCATTTGGATCTTCAGAAGATTTATACAGAAAATATAAGCGGTACCGTGAAGACCTGGAAAGTAAAAAAATAAAAAAAGAATATTTACATACTAAAAGCAATGCGACGATTGAAAACCATGGCAAATTGTATAAATACGAAATTCAATGCCTATGGTAGACGAAAAGAAAAATATGAATTCTTCAGTAAAACATGAAATTTATAAAACATTTAAAGGTGTACTTAACTCAATCTTAATCAAAATAAAATATACGAAGGTTGTTCGAATTGTACCATACTTTTGTACAAATCATTTTTTTATACCTTTAAATAGCTATTTTGACATAAACTTTAAAATCTTTATTTAAAAGAGCATTAAACTTTAAATTTATGTATATTTCTTTGTTAGAAAAATATTATAAAAAAAGTATTTTGGCAAAATTAGTGCTATTTTCAAACAAAGAACTTTTTAATTAAGTACCCTTATGATAATATAAACGTCATTGTTAAACACAACGCTATGAATGTAACTGAGTTTTGTTTCGGTCGATAATTTAAAGTACACCGTTGAAAGTATCGCCTAAAAATGACAAACAAAAGGCAACTTATTAATTAGGTGTCATGAGACAAGGGTCAGTAACCATTGTTACGTCATAATCACTCGTTAATTCGCATTTTACTTAATAGACACTTGATCTTCAAAATGTATGTGAATGCTCTGGTTAGATACCCAATGATAAAAAAAAATACATTTATCTAATCAAATCTAAAAATTTACATGTCTAACTTTTACCAATATGTTTTTACCCAAAAATTACTTCCATGATAGTGTTTTGAGGTTTTTAAAAAAACTATTTCACTAGTATTTTCTCAACTTTCTAAAGGTAATTTTCACTAAAGATGATTATAATTAAGATACTTTTAACTGCAAAGGGATGATAAAAGTTGCTTAAGACGATATACAACAAAGTTACATGTAGTTCTGATAAATAAAACTTTTATTTATTTAATTTTTAATTTCAAACAAAATACAAAGCTTTCAACTGACTTTGTTTTAATTTTGAAAATAATAATAGTTACCAACAGTCATGCATTAAAAGTAACTGAAAATGTAAATATAGGCTTTATATAGTTTAAAAACTTATTAAATTAGCTCTAAAATTATAGGTTAAATAACTTAAATAAAAAAAATTAAAAATGTATATCACGACTACGACTATTCACTTGTGCTTATATTTTTGTAGAGTAATACAGTAATTGCAACATTATTTTATTTAAAGTCTTGAAAACGTATTGAACTATTTTACTACTTTAACAGCGATATTTATAAATAGATTTTTTGTTACTTAAAGTTTTGGTCCTACGCTGCTAGTTTTTAAACTTTTTTTTACAAGACTTGCTTTATTTTTTAAAACAATCGTTATAAAACTAAAACATTTGACTTAACATAGTTTTTACTAAACATTGTCATATATACAAAGTAATATACATAATTACTACTTTTAACTTTGGTCATGATAGGAGCAAACGTTTTAAACAGTTATTATTTTATTTTTACATGTAAGTTACGATAACTTAAGCGTATTTTGAACATATAGCTCAAAAACGTTTAGTATTACAAACAGATATGTCGATTTTTGAAACTATAGTATTTTTTTATGAAACAATGTAAGTCTTAAATTTTTTCATCTAGTTACGCTAACTTTAAAAAGCACTAAAATTTTTAAGTAATTTCAACTTATTAAAAAAACAAAACAAAAGCATAGCAAATATTTATACTAATTATGCAAATGTAAGCATCAAAGAGATTATAGTTTATTTTCTGATAAATTTCTCTCGCTATCTTAATGTAGTTTGCTATGTAAGCTAAAAATAACTGTTATTTGTCTACTGCTAAAAAAAATTAAAAGGACTACATCGGCGCGTTAATCATCTACAAACGTCAATCGAAAGCGAAAGCGGAAAAGTTTGGCATCTAAATTTACAGCTCGCTCGCGATTAAAAGTTTGCTACAAAATGGGTGCGAAAAGCAAACACTGTGATGAGTGCTTCACAACCGATGTCATCTACCTGTTGCTCGTTATCAGTGTTAAACATTGTTGTGTTTGCCCCCTATGCTAGCCATTTGTTGCTAAATTGTTTGCAGGCACTTGCAAACTTTTCCTTCTCAAGAGGGAGAGAAGATTAATGTGATCCGTATGACTATATCTGACGTTAAATTGGAAAAATAAAGAGGAAAGATAATTTTTAGAGTTATCTAGAAAAAATACCTAATTTTAAGATAAAAGTTTTATATATTTTTAAAAGAAAATGTTGCATCATTACTTACTAACAAAAATATGCTTTTCTTTAAAACTGTAAAAGTGCGTTTTGTCATGTAATTTTTCAATTAAGAAAATAGTAGTTGTTTTGTACGGCAAATTTAATAAAAAAACTGTTTTATTTTAACTTCAATAAACAAAAATAATGTAAATATGGCATCAACTGTTTTCGTAACTAACATTTTATTCTTGATTAAGCTCACTCACAATAACGTGCATAAGTTTTTGACTCTGGAAGCTTTTAGATAAAATCATGATAATTTTTAAATCAATGTTTAAAACTTTTTCTTTCCATTTTTTATTTATTTATACTGTTTTAACTTGGTATAAATATACTACTTTTTCAGACAGTGAATTGTACATCTGTACAAAAACAGTATTTATAAAAAAGTATTCTAGATGTTTAGCCACTTTTAATAAAACAATAACAACTTTTATTTTCCTTTTTTATAATACATTCCGGAAACACTATATTTTATCACTATTTTTATAAAATTGTTCATTATATACAATAAGACATTGGCATTTTTTATTAAACTTTTTTTGTTATTTTTCATATAAAATAAAAAGATATTTTTAAAGATTTCCTACACATTTAAAAAAAAATTTAATTTAATGAATCACAATAAAAACTATTTGTGTTTTTTATTTTTGCAATCTCTACAATTAACAAAATTTTTAGCATATTTATAGATTATCAGGTTAACAATTAATTGTTGTAAGTTTTTTTGTATTTCTTAATTTATTAAGATCCTCTCAATAGAACTATATGCATCTAAGTTGCTTTTCGACAACTATAATTCTTCAGAAAGATTAACAAGTAATATTTTTCTAGCTACCATTAAACATTCATAAAAATTCTACGTTTAGTAGACACATCTTTTGTTAGCCGTCATACTTTTGTAAAATTCTATTGAAATAGAATAAAAGCTCAACAACTTTTTAATGAAAAATCAACAAATTAGCTATATTGCTGACTAACAATTAAAAGACGATTTTTTGAAGCAAAATTAATTTACAAATCTTTGCAGAATTTGATTAAATAAAAGAAAAGTCGGGGAAAAATCTATTGCTTAGGAAGATTTGACTCGAAGAAATATTAAATGTTTTAGAAACTTTTTTTTTTACTTGTTTACATTTTTTAAGTATGCTAATCTAGCTATCTCGTGGTCCTAGTTAACATTTTATCAACATTTAGTGTTATATAAAAAGAAAGTAAATAAGAAAAAAGTAATAATTTATCACTATAATTTTAACCGTTTCTTTAAAAATATTCACTGCATTAATCGAAAAAGGATTAAAACAACATCATACCTATTTTGATTTTATATAAGTTTTTTTTACAATTTTAATGATCTAACTAATTATGTGCAAGGCCAGAATTTAGTTTACGGTAAAAGTAGTTGTTTTAATAGAGTTACAGAGTATCTTTCAAGGCTTTGTTACAAATACTAAGTGCAATTACGCTGTTTCATTCCTTTTACTCACATAACAGATAGTAGATTCTCAAAAGCAATTTTTATTTTAAAACTTTTAAAAAATCTTAAATGATTTATGAAATGTATATGACATACCTACACAGGAAGTATGTTTCAGTATGATGTAAAATAAATAGAATAAAGAGTACCAGAAAAGTATATAAGACTATATTTTAAACAGCAGATTAAGATTAGGAGTATTTTAGTTTGAATTATTTTTAAATTATTGTTTAAAAAAATGTTGCAATGTAATGTTGTAGTACTTGTTTTGTAATTACTATTTTTAATTAAAGTCACATTTTTTATATAGCTAATAAATAAAGTAAAGGTTAGCTATATATTTTTTAATGATTTTGTATTTAATTACAGAAATACTTTTACTTTACAGAAGTATTTCAATATCAATTATAAAAACCAATAATTAGAAATATTATTTAAGTTTTTAGAAACTAACAAATGAAAGTATTTTCAAAGGATATAGTCAATGTAAACTATTTTTAAGTTAATAACTAAAATGAAATTATTTTAGGTGCAAGTAGTTGAATTTACTTTATGTTTCGTTTACTCTTAAAATTAGTTCAACTGAATCGATAATTGTTTTAATCTACTTTATTTATACTTAATGCTACTTTGTTGTTAATAAGTTTCAATATTTGATTATAAAGTATTAATATTTTTATAAAGAGACATAGCCTTTAAGATTCTGTAACGCTCAAAGTTACTTAAAAAATATTTCGATTTATCTAAAAAATAAAAAATAAATATTTTATTTTTTGATAACTTGTAACAATTTTAACCGAAATGTAAATCAAAATCATTATATATAAAGTGTTGCATATTCATTAAAGAATTTCCCCGTTTTGATGTAAAAATATCAGAGAACAAAACATCTATATTAACAGTTTAGTCAGTATTTGCTCAAAGTGCAAAATACTGATTAATAAAGTTTAGATGTTAGATTAAAAAGTTTTATAGGTTTAAATCGGGTAAAACTGTTAGCCATAAAATTATCAATTAAGAAACAGTAAACAAAAAACAGTTGTTAAAAAATTATTAATACAGATGCAAACTGATTCCATTGTTCAGTAAAGAGTACGAAAAGTATTTTACTCAAACTACATTGCGAAACTTACAAACTTTAATAACAAAGAATATTAGAAATGTTGGTTAAATATTACATATACAGTTTACATTAGTTTTAAATGTAAAGTAGAATTAAAGTCGAAACTAGAATGACTAACAAACTATAAACTTTAAATATATAAATTTTCACAAAATATTTTTTATTAAACGACAAAAAAGCGCTCAAAACATTTTATCCTAAGACCTAGTGCACAAAAAAACCTTTCGGTTATCGAGTCGCACACCACGGATACCTTTAAATGTCTTGTCCAGGACTATACTATGAATACCTTATAACTCACTTGATATTTCGGATTTGGAAACAAAATAGTTGTGTTATAAATTTTTAATACAGCTACTATAGCTATTTTTAGTAAATATTAACAACTATTTTTATCTCAATGCGAGCAAAACTAACTAAAATGTTTATTAAAATAAATTTATTCTTTTTTTTACTCAAAACTAATTAAACTAGATTTTCAACCAATTTTATTTACCAACAATGTTTCGCTGTAATGAAATTTCTTCAAGTCGAAAGCAAAGAGAAAACAAAATAATAAAGGCTGAGCTGTCTACATATAAACAGAATTGAAATTAATCAAAAACTAAATAGTCTTTTATAAAGTAAAAAATTATTTATCCTTTAATGCAGCATAAACTGAACTTTTAGTTTTGAAAAAATAAAATTAATAGTAAAACCAGAGAATAAAATAAAAATTCAAATAATTTCCAAGGAAAACTGTGGTCTATAATTCCTTTTAATTTAAATTGTACACAAGGTGGGTACACAATATCTTTTACGCATTTACATTTCTTTGGAAGACTAGCTGTATTGTTTAAGACTGTATTAAAAAATACACTAGTTCGACTGGAGTAGCTTTTAAAGTCGGATACAATTAACATCCGTATAGTATACAATTGTATAGTATAAGCATTGACAAAGGGTCTCAAACAACTGTTTCTGAATTTATAATTAACAGTAAGAGTGATGTAAGAATTATATGTTTTATACAAGGACAACCAGAACATACCCAAAAAGTCTGAAATCCGCTCACTTTGTAGTTTTGAAAGAATGACAAATGCCGAGTCTAATACAGACGTATACCTAAACATCAGAAATATATTTTCCTTCAATTTGCCCTTACAAAAAATTCAGCTATATTTAATCTAGTTTTTTAACGTTTACCAAATGTATAAATTTACTTTTTTATTTCATTAAAAAGGTTTTTTTTTTTTCAAAAACATTATCCAAGAAAAAAGCATAAGTTTATGATACAATACTTAATAAGATTTAGTTATGTAATGACTACTTTGTTTTTGAGTATTTTTAGGTTTATTTCTTTATAAACATTTTAGCCTTTGTTATTTTGTTTTTTATATCTGTGTACTCTGAAAACTTGTCATTCATGTGAAACATTGTAGGTAAAAAATTGAAAAAATTGTTTGATTTTTTTGATATATATGTGCTTTCTTATTTTTATTCTTAAGTATTCAATGCTTTTTTCATTTAGATAACTATCATGTTTACAGTATTTAAAACTAAAAGCTTTGTAATTAATTAATAAATTAAATTTGAGGTTTGCTAACTAAGTTTATACTAATTTAGAATTATTTCTTATTTAAAAATCTGCACTTGATATAAAATCTAAGCATATCATACTTTTTATTATTCATTTGTTATAGATGTTTTAATTTGTTTGTTTAAAATTATTAAATAAGTAAAAAAGTACGGTCTTTTTAATCTATAAGTTTAAGTTAAATTAATTTATCACAAAATACAAAACATAGTGGTAAAAGCTACATGCAATATAGTTTTATTTATATTTTTTGTAAAAAAAAAAGGCCGTAATTTTTTTAAAAAATTTGTAGACCATGGTGTTTGAAAAAAAAAAACTAGAGCATAAAAATTAAAAAAAATGTTTTGAAAGGAAATTTGTAATGAAATAGCTAATAATCACTACTTTGTACTAAAAAAGTATTTAATTTAAAACACCTCAACTTTAAATGTTTTTTTTATCTGAAGAATACATCGCTTAATCGGTATAAGATAATTGCTTGGCAAACCATACTTTTCCAACCCCTACTCTAGAACCTAAATTTAAGCCTGTACATGATTAAAAATAAGATTAATTAATATACGAATGTGTGAACGTTGTTTTCTTAAAATAAAATAACTGAAAACAATGTAATTTATAATGTAATCAAAAATATGTACTTAACTTATGATATATGACCAAACTATATTGCTAACATATATTTAAAAACCTATCTAAATGTTAGAAAAGTCTTATTACTTATGACATTATACTTACAAAATTATGAAAATCAAGAACATTTACTCTCAAAAAAAACTTGAAGTATTTTAGTTGATTATGATAATTTAAATATATTATATAGTTCATGGTAGTTGTTTTGATAACGTTAGTAAATTAGCGGATAACTCGAGCTAACTGCAATTAGTAATTGTTTGTTTAATTATTAAAAATAAAGACATACAGAAGCTTTACAAAATAAAATTTTAAAACAAGTATAAAAGTAAGTTTTTTTAGTTATTAAAGATTTTTTAAATGATTTTTATGTACGTACTAAAGTTTATGCTTATAGTTATGTACAATTAATTTAAAATAAGATTCTAACACTTAAATTTTGTAATTTTTTTATTTTAAACATCTAAATACTTATTTACATATTTATACTGAAATTTATTTGACATAGTATAAC
This sequence comes from Thalia democratica, assembly GCF_965202585.1. NCBI lineage: Eukaryota > Metazoa > Chordata > Thaliacea > Salpida > Salpidae > Thalia > Thalia democratica. Next base: position 42,828,187 of record NC_139166.1, on the reverse strand, counting down.
ATGATTTCTTTTACTTACATAATTAGTATCTAAATGTATATAAAATTGTTTTGTTGCAGCTTTCTTTTCTAAAAAAACTTTAGCAAAATACATTTAAGCAAAAAAAAAACATTTGTTTAGTACATTATTTTGTAAAACTATTCTTATCAGCTCTTTAACCCTACACAGTAAATATTGACAAAATTTCACAAGTTTTCACTCAACTAGTACGTAGAAAGCAATATGGTAAAAGCGATTATAAAAACAACATTTAAAAAACAATGTCATCAAACAATGCAAAAGACAAACTGCCTTTGATGATAAAAATGATAAAAAAAGTTGATACACAAAATTGTTTGCATTTATATCATAATTAAACATATGCTTGATATGTAGCTTTTATGTTTAAAAGAAAGTTTTATAACATATCCACATTAAATTACGGTCTAAAAATCATATTGCTATACAATAAAAGCCTTATTACAGTTAAGGAGCTGTATTTCATAAAAACAGTATAACTAAAAATAGAATTAACAAAAGTATTTTAAAACACTTTAAACTGTTTTCTCAAACTAGAAAATACGTTGCAAGTTTTTATTAATGAAGCACTAAGTCCTGGACATGACGTTAAACTGCTCTGGTGTATGACTCGACAACCGAAAGGTATTTTCGTGCACCAGGTCCTTGGACCAAACTTTTTGAGCGTTTTTTTTTTCGTTTAATAAACAACAACTATTTGAAATACTACTATAAATAAACAAATAAGAAAAAGCTTTAAATACTTTTTAATAAAACAAGCTATTATATAGTTATATTTACACTTCCACTGTATAACTTAAACAACATTTTTTTTGACAATAAAGAATTTTAGCGCGTATTTACAGTGATAAAAAAACATAACTTAGTTTCATAAATTAAAACTAAAAAAATAGATGCTTTTTACCACAATTCAGATGTTAGCTTATTATATGAAAAAACTATTCACAGAAATATTTTGTGAAATTACAATTTTTTAACTTACTTTTAATTGTATTTCAAACGGCGCTCAAGTAATAAATACTTGCGACATATTTTCTTGTTTTTGAAATAGTTAATACTATAAGATTTCCCTAAATATTAAATTAGTTTAGATAAACAAGAACAATATGTATTGTTAATTGAAAATAGTAGACTTAACTCAAGGATTATTACAAAAAATAAAGCACACTTTATTTCATTTTTAAGCAGCATTTAACCATTCTAAATTGTAGAGTTATCAAAATTTATTTACATAACTTATGTTTTAAAACATTGTTTTTAAAAAACTCAGTTAAGCTTTAAACTTAAGTTTACAACTTTAGTCGGACTTCAATTAAAGTTTTCCGGTATTACAAACAAAACTGTAAGTATATATGCAAAATCTCATGTTGTTTCAACATACAGCCTCGCCAGACTGTAACCAGCACGAAATCTTTACAGCCAAAAACAACAATAAGTTTTTATTTTTATGATACAAAAACTTAAACTTAAGATTCAATTTAAACCAGTAGAAACATATTATGTAGGCTCTGTAAAAGTTTTTTTTCACTTCTTATTAGTAAGAAAGTAAGTTTTAACTTACTATAAATATAGTATGCTTGAGTTATAGAAAACAGGTGCTGTAGCTATTTTTGAAGTGGTCGTTAGTCACACATTTGTTACCGGAAATCTTAATAGAACAAACTTTTTGTCACTCTTAAAACAGCTATGATACATAACCACTGGTAAGGTATAACACAATCGTGATACTATTAAGTATCAACTAAAGTATAAAAGTTTATGGGTAGCTGAAGGTGTTCGTTTTTTCTCAAGTGCTAATCATGAGAGGGTACTCGAAAGGGGTATAAAACCCTACATATTATTTTAAATGTTACTAAAGCCTTTGTTTTACTTAGAGGCTACCAAGTCGACGGAAACAACAAGTTACATAGGCTCTTTCATTCGCGAATCAATATAACAGATTATGATTTTTTCGGCCATACTCCGTATTTATAATGTTAGCTCTTGGAAACACCTACAGCTGCTAACTATTACAAAACTAGTGATCGAAAATCAAAATGGGGTGTTTTGCGAGCCAAGTAGCTACTCAATTGCCTCTTAATTGTTTGAACAAGTTATCATTCTAATTGAGTGTTTACCTTCTCCCCTGAGCACGGCAGCTTATGCTCTCTCTTTTTTTCATAATAAACCCCCTTGTTTCAAGTGACCATGACAGCGATAGTATATGTATTTTGTTACATATTTTTGATTGAACCGCGTTGATTTGATGAGGCTTTCTCTCGACGCGCGATGCAACGCAATCAAACCATCGTGGCAACTTGAAAAGCTGCCGCCACCGAAAACAATTCTACGCGCACAAGCTCATAGTTACCATTGCACACGAGTGTTTGAGTTAGCACTCTTAATCAACTTATCATTCTATTATCTGTGCTAAATCGCTTAAGCTCGTAATATTTTGACATCGGCTTTTTAAATTTCTCCAAAACAATTTTGAAACAAATAAATTGCTTATCGTATGAGCACGAATCAAAAGTTTTCGTAGCTCTCTATACTTTTTTCATATGTTAAAAGAAATACGATAGTCTTATTAAAGCTTGATTTTTACCATTTGTTGAATAATTTTTCGATGTGTATTTGTTTTAAAATATTTTTCTTTAAAAATTAAGTTTACCGTAGAAAATTTTTTAACAAAACTTAAATATGTATATAATAAAAAATAGATCTTATAATAAAAATTAAAACAACACCTTTTTTTATTCTGCCGTCAATGTGCGTTTAATTTGTGTTTAGTGTTGTTGCATGACAATCTATTGAATTAAGATTTTTTTACTTAAATTGATTTAAATTTAAGTACATTTTTTTATATTATTTAATATTTTATAGTATAAGGAAAATATTCACTATTAATACATTCTGAATTTGTTACATGATAAACGCATTTTAGAAGCTGCCTTTTTGATTAGAACCGTTTTCATATAGTATAAGACAAATAAAAACGTGCTGCAATTCATACTTTATAGCTTTTTAGGTACTTTCGTGAGTTTTCGAGGATATTACTGAATATACTTTTCACGAGTTGTGTGGGGTTCTCACAATAGGTATCAAGTCGTGAAAGCAAAAGTAATTTAAGACGTGGGCGACGAAAGGTAAGTATGCGGTTATTACACACGAGTAGTGTAACTCAATCAACTTTTCAGTTCTGTTTGAATTTTGATGAAAAAAAAATATTGTAGATAATAACGGTTGTGTTAATTTTTGTTAAATTAAAAATAAAAATTTTTTAACCATTTCTGAATAAACTTTTATTTTACTTAAACTTGCTGTAATATTTTTATAACTTAATCAGAGTATTGCAAATAGTTAAATATCTTATTACTATACTTTTTATTTAGAGTTATTGAATAGCAATATTGTATTGAAAATCTTAAAATTTTAAGACAAGTTTTAAGAAAATACGTAACTTAAAAGTTTATATTTAAAAAGTAAAAAACTTTATTTTTTATTAATTATCGAGCAAAATATATGTTTAGAATATTTTTAAGAACTAAACGAAATAGTTTAAATTGTTTTTCTACTTTTCAAATCGAGCGTAATATTAAACTTCTTGAATATTTTATTTAGTTTGTTATAAAGTATATCATACCAGATGTACTATAACTTTATTTTTCATCTTAATTTTAAATAAATAAAACCTTGTTTTATTTATTAACTACTTAATTGAATATTAAGTTCAAGATATTCATAAAGTTTTGAAAAATTAGAAAACTAATTTAAAACAAGTTTTTCCTCACTTTTTGCTTTATGTATTATTTATCTTTTAAACTCTCTTTTTTCTATAACTTCATTTAAAAGAATGTTTTAAGCTAAAGTAGTAAAAAAACTGTTTACTTGATGATAGTTTAAGAATTTTTTCTAAACATGTTTAAAGACAATTTACAGAGTATAAAGTTGAATATATTAATCAAATAGAAAAAAAACTATAGTTTACTGCAATATGCGTTATCAAAAGTTTTATTTATAATTTTATATAAATTTACAAATTTCAAAAAAAAAGTATAACAGCTGAAAAATTTAAACACTTTAGTTTAAATAACAACAACTTTGTTGAACAACTTTTTATATTTTTTTCTTAAACTAACTTTTTAAGACAACTTTTTGTAGTCTTTAAAAGAATTTATAAAAAAATAAGTTTAATTATAAACCCTTTCTTTTTTTTATAATGAATACTGTAACGTTTTGAATAGAATATTGTTTCTGCAATATTTCAGCTTTATTTCAATTTAAAACATTCAAAACAAGAACGTATTGTTTTTACTTAGTTTTAGGTACTACTTTACTACAAAACATAAATTATATAAATACTTATAGACTGTATTAATAAAATATCATTTGCTTCATTCTTTATTCTAACTTGTAAAGAATTTTATGTTTTTTTTGTATTTGATTGATATGTTCAACTCCCTTTATATTGTGTTAATTACCTTTAAACATGTTTTTAAAAATAAGTCTTAAAATATTAGTCATGTAGGTATAGTCTTGTTTAATATTTTAAAAAGATTTTTTTAATAATTTTCTTAGTGTACCCAAGCATTTGTTTCTGATTTTAGTGTGTTTAAGCATTTAAAAATAGAGCTAGTAAAGCTTAAAATCTATTTGTAGTTAAAACACTCAAAGTTTTAACACAATAAAACGTAGTAATTAAAATAACAAAAAGACATGAAGTTCTTGTCTTAAACTTTGTATATATATAAATCTAATGCATTATAGATTTGGTTTTTCAAACATCGTACAAAAGTATCTTATTTTAGAAGCTAAACACAATAGAAATTAATTTAAAGCTGTTAGATACAGTTTCTTACTGAATTTATTTCAGAATAAACACACTAATTAAAAATATACATTTATGTAATGACATAGTGGTCATAAAAGAGCTCCTCTAAATATTGTTTTATGGTAGATTTTCCCACGTACATATAGTTTTATCTTTGGGGCAAGCACTTTCTCTTGTACAAACACAGCAGTCACCTACAGGCTACTTGAGCCACATCCTGTTGCCGTCAGCCCCTAAAGCTAGCTCTGCTGGATCTTTTCCTACATTTTCATTTAAAAAACGTATGACTGGCACCAACCTTCTTGTATTACTGTTTTTCCAAAAGTTCTCTAATTAAAAAAATTGGCTCAGATTTTGAGCATCATTTTTAACAAACAAACCATTTACTTTCAAAGTAAGTTTTGTTGTTTTTGCACTTGTTTTCGTATTTGTACTAGGCTTTAAAATAGACTTTTGGTTACTCGTATTGCAAAAGTTTAAAGCAAGTCGTGGCTATATATAGATATCATAAATTAATTTCATGAACATTATGTAAAAATATATATAATATTTTATTAAGATTTATTTTAACAATTAATTTATTTGTTTCAACATATTCTCGACTAATTTATTCAAACTTTTTTTATAAAGAAAAAAATAAGTTTGTTTTAGTCTTAGCATCACATACCGGGCAATTACGGCGCCACAACTTTGTTTACCTCGAGGTCTAAGATCAGAAAAATGTTGATGTTGATTAAGTTTTATCTTAGCTATTTAGCAACTATGGTCAGCTTATCTTTTATATTAATGCGGCCTAACACAAGTTATTGTTTGTCTTTCTTACTCCCTAAGTTGTTTGCGATTCAGATTAAAAGGAAACGACTATGATAGTTTAGATAACTATGCAAACCTTCAAACTTAAAGTGTCAAGTTATTAAATATTTTTATAGTTTTATTCATAAAACATCAATAGTATAGATTTACTTAAAAAAACATTATCGTGTTTCACTTAATCCTTAACTATTAAAAATTTAAGTACTTTAAATTCATGTTATAAAGTTAGCCTTTTACGGCTTCATACATTACTTCTATAACATATATGTAGTTTTAGATTTTTACTAACGTAACTCTCAAGTTAATTCATTTAAAAACTCTTGTCGATCAACAAACGAATAAAATTAGTATTTATGTACATTCTTCAAAGCCAAAAAGTATTGCATTGCAACGTTATTATGTTACCATAGAAACAAATTAGCTGTTGCATAAACAGGATAAAAGTATCCGCTTTGATTGGGCTCTTGTTGTTTCAGTATAAGTCGTTTACGTACAAATTCAACAGCGCATTTGAGAAAGTTTGAATTTTGCAAAACAAGCTGCTACAAACTATCGGATTAAATTGAATAATTAATTTCATTTGTTTATCTGTTCTGCATATTTAAGCTTGGTTATTAATAAAAAACTTGTGTTCTATAAGTTGTCTTTACTAATAAATTTTTGACATTTTAATTGGAAAACTTGAAATTATTTATTAAGTTGTAAGTATTCAGTATACTTTATTTTATCCTGTGTATTTATATAAATTGTTAAATAAGTTATATTCTTAAATAAGTCTAGATCTTGACTATATATTATTACTTCTTTTTTTTGATACAGTTTTAAAACTATCTCATTAAACAGTAGAAAATTTATGCGACAAAGCTTTATATATTGTTAAACGTTTAAAAATTTCTAAAGATTTTTTAAATATATTATAAATCTTCGTTTCGTCGCTCTTTTTTAGATATATTAATACTTATTTAATTTATTGTCAATTTTACATGTACATATTCTTTAAATTGAACATAACTTCAGAAACTTTCTTTATTTTTTTCTAAAAACTTTTCGATCTATAGTATGAAGTGTTGGGTAATTTCGTGAAGCCTCCATATAATACCAAGAAACAAAAACTAAGCTTATAGTATTATTTTTACTCTTAAGTAAAAACAAACGTTTGCTATAATATTCTTAATGATTAGTTTTTCAAGTCTTAATGCTCAAAAATTTATTAACACGTAGTATATATATTGCAGTCTAGTAATTTTATATACTTAAATAAGCAACAAAATTTCTTTGTTTTAAACTCTGCCTTAGTTTAATTTTTTTAAGTATATATACTTATCCAAAAATTGTTGGTTTTATTTTCTCCATCAAATAACTTAGTCTCTAGGAAAAATAAGTACAAATAAATTGTATTTGCTACTGACTTTATGGCTAAATTTTATTACATTTATTTTTACTGAGCTGATTTTTTTTATAAAGTCGTTATACCGATGTAGTTCAAATTTTAAAAAATTACAAAAGTTTATTTAACAAAAACCAAATCAAAACAAAAAAACACATCACAAAAAATACCGTTCTAAAAAGTATACCCACTAAAATAAGATACAAGTATCAAGTTTTGTAAAAAAAAAAATGGTAGCTAAATAAATTATTTTGAAAGTGGATTGAAACTAGCAGCTTTTAAAAAAGTATCAACAAAATTTAATTAATGCTTCTTCATTAAAGTATTTTTTAATCTGATTTAAACAAGTATTTTATTTAAAAAGGAAATCGACGACCGACAAAAGCTCCACTGTTATTCATGTTCATGTGATCGAAAAGCCGAGACAAAGTACTTGGATTAATTTTGTTCCCTGTTGTCGGTATCGTACATATTCTGTTAGTTGCAGCATTCGAAAACATTGTAGTTTGACCTTTATCACATTTTTGAGTCGGGAAAACGTCACTAAAAATTAAAACAGTTAAAATTTATTTTAATAAACTTTACGTTAAGATCGATATTTCGAAAAATAAAAACATTTTTCAATCTTAACAACAAATTATTTAAGATAGTTTGTTATGTAAAGAAAGAAAATACAAACCATTATTCAAAAAACTCTATTACTTAAAAAGTTTTTTTTTTTAACAATAACAAAATGGCGGAAGAGCATAAACCTGTGGTGAGTGCGAAGGTGTGATTTAAGGTTACTTGTGGAAGTAAACTTTTTTGAACAAAATTCACAGGAATATGGCTTATTTCCGGTATGGGTATGAGCATGCTTTGAAAGGTGTGCCTTTTGAGCAAATCTCTTGCCGCAAATATTGCAACCAAATGGTCTTTCTCCAGTATGAACTCGAATATGTACCTTAAAAAAGTATTTTAATAATTATTAAAGAACGCTATTATAGTAATCCATTTAACATAAATAAACTGTTTAATATTTATTTATATTAGTTGGATATATAGTTGTTGTATATGTTGGCAGTATACTGTTTTATTATGCTTGACAAAGTCGTAATTTTTTTTTCTGCCACCGAAACCTTGTAATGAACAAAATACCTAATTTGCACTTATATTATTATTTAAATAAGCTCTTTGCATTCCAGTAAATTGAACAATCTTTTCAAATTAAGACAAATAACTATAATGTTCAGATATAAAAACAAAATTGAAACTATTTTGCAAATTAAGTATAGTTACACTCTATTACTAGTAAGAAAATAAATTCTTACATTGTTTTTAATGATAAACAGACAAAAATTATAAAGGTAAATAAAACAAACCTTCAAGTTGGAAAGCTGTGAAAAAACCTTGTTGCACCATTGACATTTGTAAACTATTTTACCGTTCTTTTTTTCAAGCGGGTATGGCAACGCGCGATGACCAGAGTTTGGTCCGCGTCTGGTAGTCGGGCGTACTGAGCTAATATCTTGGTTAAGAACTTGATAGCTGTAAGAGCATAACATAGGTAATTTTAAAATATAATTTAAAAATAATAACAACAGTTACTTAAAAACTATAAAAACATAAACATCTTAAGTTAAAATTTGCAACATGTAACTTTAATGTAAATTATAATACTTATACAAACCTTGAGTGTGCACATTCTAAATTTGATGACAACGGCGAAAGCTTTTTTTTTATAACTTGTTGTGCTTTGGATCGACTTTGAAAATGTTGAGTTTTTTCACAAACACTTTGCGCTTCTGTATGGCAGCATGAACTCGGAGAACTAAAATGACTGGCCCACCAAGCTAAATTAGGATTATTCTGACTCGTAGCCGAGTTAAGATTTGAGTATCCAATACTGCCAGGTATGAATCTTTGAGAATTTAAGTTGTTGATCTGAGGTAAAATAGTTGAGGCAGCGAACATCGGATGTACTCTTCTTAATTGCAAATGCTGCTGAATCGTTGCCATTCTTTGTTGCTGCTCATAAATAGAAAGAAACTTTTGGTAAGCTAGTACTTGTTGTTGAAAAGACTGAGGACCCTCACGGTTTACAACTTCTGAAAATGTGTAAAATGGATTAAAAATATTCTTATGGTCCAAACCTCGTTTCGAAAGAAATGAACACTGACTTGGTTGCTTACCGTTATTTTCTACAATCCCTTTTTTAAATGATTCTACTTTAGATGAATTTACTTTGTTTGTAATAGTTTCTTGATTAACTAAACTAACTTTCTTTAAACTCTGACTAAATGTATTTTCCTCGCGAGTGTTTTTGGCGGTATTTTTTGCTTTCAAGCCAAACTCACCGTTTTTAGGTGAACTTACAGAATTAATTGATTTGGTTGGATTTGGACTACTTCCATTGCTGCTATAACCACTTTCACCAGTCACTGAATCATTTGAAGACTTTCCCAGCAAAGAATCAATATTAAAGTTTGAAAAAATAAAACGATTTTCACCACATTTGTGTTGCTGATTGACATCAGAAGCAACGTTTTCTTTTTTTATAAAACCACTTTCTTTTTTTACATCGTTGTTGCTAGTGGCATTAAGACCTTCACTTTGGATGACTATCTGATTATAAGAGCTTTTTGCATTAAAAGTATTGAACATTTTTTATTTTCCTTTTAATCAAAAATTAAGTATTCTTAGTTGTTTGAAAATTAATAATTCTATTGTACAACTTTTATTCAGTTCACAATTTCACCTATGCACTTGCACTAAACTGTACCTTTTTGAAAATGAATATTTATGAGTATATCTTTTTTTCCCTTCACTCATAAATTTTTTAATTGCTCTCTAGCGCACTGGTGTACATTAGTTTGGCAAAAAAGTGTCCGAGTTATATAAAACAGTATAATACTCTAAAAAATCATTATTTAAATATGTATTTACACTTTTTCATACCAATTGATATATTTTATAGTTTTCAACTAAAATTATAAACCTAAATATATATATACTTATATTGTTATGTAAATGCTGAAATAGAGAGGCTCTCTATATCTATTTTATAATAAAAAAACTGAAAAGCTTTTCTGTCTAACAGAACAGTGAAACAATTTTACTTGTAATAAGTAGTGTTGTGTTAATATACCTATAAAAGCTTGAAAACTAAGGTAATATAAAAAATAATATTTACTTGAGAAAGTATTTAGTTTAACAAAAAGTAGTTTTCAAGGTTTTGTAATACTATTTTATGATTATTTTACTTTGCTAAAGAAGCTTTTTTATAAAAAAAAATATTTGCTTGAGAAACAATTTAGTTTAGAAAGTAGAGTTTATGGTTTAAATGATTCAAGCTAAAACTATTTGACTATGAACACATTTTATTTATTGAACATAAATTAATGAACTCATAAGAAATGATAAAGTTGTAGGTAATAATATTATTGTGAAAATTTATCACCAGTTTTTATAATGTTCTTTTTTTTTTTAGTTCTAATGTCTGTTCTTTTATTTACATATAAATGCCTTTTTGTTTAAAGCAAAACTGTTTTTCTTACATCTAAACTTTATTTAAAACTTTTTTTTTACATCTAAAAATAAAGTTAAATAAATTTAAGCCATAATATTAAACAACGAAGTATAAAAAAACAGTAAAACTTTTTGTATTTTACATTCTAAAATAAACCGTGAAAAAATAGACCATACTTATTATGAGCAAAATATACAAGTATAAGTTTCTAAGATAGATATGATTTTTTAATATATGTTTTAAATTCTATTTCTTTTAAAACTAAACTTAACTTTTTGTTTTTAGTTATACATTCTTTATTGTTACAATCTCTGTTGTCAGTTGTTTATTACAACTTTTTTTAAATCCATTGTTAAAACATAACCTTTTAATTACTAAAGCAAAGTTAAACTAAATATTCTTATTTGCTTTAGTTTGTTATTGAATAATTTATATATTTTACCTTGGATATTTACATTAAAATAAACTAAACTTAAATATGTAAATTAATATTTTTTAGTTAATTTTAACCAAAAGTACAACAAAAAAAATTAATTATGTTTTAGAGTTACTTCAATTTCTAGTTTTGAATCTAAAATTTGCGAGTAAGATTTTATTAAATTTTTTTAAATTTCCCTTGAAAAAAAAACTAAGCCTTACTGACTTAAGTAAAATTTATTTTAGCCTTCATAACAATTGTTTTTAAAAATCTGTTTTCCAAAAACCAATTGTGAATGTATGTAAGCTCAAAAGTAAAGCATCTTCACTACTTTTCATTGTTTTTTTAGCTTTTGTAAAGAATTTAGTTTATTTTCAGATTGCTTTTCGAAGAAAAAAAGTTTAAAACAAGTTAAGTTTCAAAAAACAAAGCAAGTTACAAAAACAAGTGTTAAATACTTGTTTGTGGGTAAGTAAAAGCAAACAAAATCACAGTCGTTATTGATAGCAGTTTCCTATTCACTACTACTAAACACATTTTAAGTTTTTATTCAAAGAGCACAAAATGAAATCATCAAAAGTTCGCGCTTTTTATAAAAGTCAATAGACAAATTTTAATCATCCCCTTTAGAATTACTAATCAAATAATTGAAAAAGTTTAAGCTATTATAACTATTATAAGGTTTTCTTAACAGTTTAAGAGCTTAAATGATTCATTACTTTAATTTTACTAAATTTATTAGTTCAGCTATTCTACAATTATCAGTTTATTGTAATCTTATTACGATATACAAACTATACATTGCTAAGAGCTTCAGCTTAGCACAACTTTAAAATAAAACTATAAAGAACATTATTTTCGGAATAGTTCATAATCAATTAAATTACAGTATAAGTTTTCTACAGTTCAATTTTTTTTTATATCTAATATAAACTTTATAGTAACTAATTAAAATTTAAAAGAATTTAATTTTCAAAGATTTTAGAAGGATTTAGAATATCGTTTAGTTATTAAAACGTTACTTTTTTGTGATTCAGAATAATTTAGTTTAGCTATCAAAATAATTATTAATTCGAATACTTTTATTGTTTTCATAAAACAAACACACAGTATAGAACTTAAAAAACGTTGTAAATTTAATTAAAACATCTAAATTTTATATTGTGGTTATTATAATTAGTTTCGTTTTTTTCTAAAAACGATGTAACTTTTGAGTTTACAGCGAAAAACTAAATGTATTAATCAACGCAACGACTAAAAATTTCTCGATAATTAACAGTTTAAAACAATTCGCTATAGCTGATAATTCAATTAATATTTAGTTTAACGAAATACTATCAAACTATGAATATTAAACTTTTATTTTGTTATTTTTGAAAAGAACACTTTTCAAAACTTTACAATTTCATATTTCTGTTTTGTTAGTGCATAAAAATGTTGCTTTTTACGAATTATCAACATGATAGTAATTACTAAACTGATTCTGAAACAAAAAAATCATATTATTGTTCTAAACAAAAACGTATATATTATAAATTTAATGGAATTTACAAAGGTTTAATAGACTAATTTAAATGTAAAACTAAGGCTTTAGATAGTTCAGTTCTCATTTTAAGTTTTATTATAAAATTGTTAGTCAAAAATTTTTTTTTAGTTTTTTCAGGAAAAATAATTTTCTTAACATACACTTTTTTTTTAAAGGCTTATCATATCTTATGCTTTTATAATATTTTTCTTTTTTCTATGCAGCATATGATTTATTTACTTTGACCTAGCATGTAATTTGCATGCAGTATTTTAGTACTTTCCGCAAAAGCAGACCTTGTACAATGAACATAGATATGTTTTTATTATCTGCAAATTTTGTTATGTTGTTTAGTTTTAGCAACTAAAGGCAGCAATCAAAAATGTTCTGCTTTTTAAAAATAAAATTTAAGAAAACAAGTTTAGTTAAATTAAAAACACTTGTGTAACTGTTTAATTAACAAAACTTATTATTTCTCAAAACTATTTAAATTTACTTAAATTTAAAAACGCAAAAAAAATGTTACAATTTATGTTTGATAAACTATTTTTTAAACTTAGTACACAACTTTAACTGATTACGTTTTTTGTGAATCTGTAAGCTAGTTTAATCGATGCGTAACAGCTAAGGTTTTATTGTCAAGTAAGTTTTATTAATGGAAATATTGTAGATAAATATAACAAACACAAATAAAACAACACAAATTTCCAAAAAATTAAAATAATAAATTTTGAAAATAAGCTAATCTCTGACTAAAATGAAAAAGTATGTATATAAAATAAAATATTAAGGATTACTCTACAAATTTAAAAAACTACAAAATAAGAAACAACATAAACAAAAACGATAAAAACAAAAAGTTCTAATCTAATTTCTATTTGTTACGTCCATTATTCATAAATAACTATGATTCAAAGTGTTACAACTTTTTAATATACATTTATTCAGTTTAAACTTCAAATAATTTTGTGAACAAAATTTCTGAGCTTTTATAAAAGCTTAGCGAAAGTTTGCGCCAAAAAGCCTTTGCAACACCGTGAAGTGAAATTTTATGACGGAAATATCAAATTAACTACATATAAAATTCACAACTTTACAATAGACTATTTTCTATCTTTTAGTTCGCTTTTAAGTGTTAAAAAGCATAACTGTAAAACTTTAAAAAGATATATAATCTTAGTTCTTTACTTGTTTTTTATTGAGCTTTTATTACATAGTAGATTTTATCAAATATGTTTTGAAATGTTACACTTTTAGCTACCAAAAAAGCGCACTTTAGTAAGTGCTAGTTTTAAAGTTATAGAATATTTCAAAAATGTTTTTGAAATATAAAATAGATAGCTTGATAACTATTTGTTATAGCTGCTTTTTAAGAAAATAAGCATTTATATAGCTTTTTTTATTTAAAATTATCTTAATTTGTATTTAAACGTCTTTTTATAATGAATTTATTTTTTGTATACTTTGAACTACGATTTCAAAATTACAATCAGAGTTATTTAAATTTTTAAACTAGTTTTACTGATTTCTTTGTATTTGAAGAAAAGTAACTCGTATACTTAAATAAACTCAAAAAGTAATTGTCAATGTATACATGTTTAAAAAATTGAAAACTGTTGTTAATAGACTAAAAACAAAAAATATATATAACTTGTAATAATATAGACCAAATTTGAATATTTAACTTTTTTGTGCTTTTGTGACGAAAAGCTTTGAAAATATATTTAAAACATAACTTATCTGAACTTAACTTATCTTATTTAAATCTTTTTTAGACTAATTGTTTAATAAAAACTTTTTTGTTTGTTTGTTTAAAGAACAAAATATTTTGTTGAAATCTAATCTGTTTCCGAAAAAAATAAAATTTATAAAACTAAAATTTTCTTATCCGTCAACAATGTCGCATTTATTTTTGTCTAAAGCCCCAAACTCAGACCATTGTTTTCGATGTGTCGCGAAAACGAGACAAGTCCACGACAAAAATTAATTTAGCTTCATTGAAAAGCTACTGACCAGCTTGCATAGTTAATGTCAATTGATAGTGTAAGGACACCTGAAGTTGATCTGGTGCGAAACAAAATAAAACCTCACGCGCATAGAAACTAGTTCATTTAGATGTGATGAACCGAAAACGTCAGACTTTCAAGAAATTTGGCACTTAGTAGAAACTTTGGACAATATAAATAGTGTTGAAAGAAAATATCATATTTAAGTGTGTAGCAAATCAGCATTGTCGTGAATAACTTTTACAATAGCTTATTTTTACTTATTTCTTCTTTTTGTGTATAAATTTTTGCTTGGTCTATATATACATATATATATTGTGCAGTATTATTTCATAACTATAATAAGTATTACTTAATATTAAAAGTAAAATTCTATTTGAAAACAATTATTTTTCATACACTTTTAGCGAATTCGAGCTAGTACACTACGGTCAATTTGATATAAAAGAAAGCTTAAAACTACGTTTGCTTATGACTTTTCTCAGCAGCAGTGCTAAATTACTTGTGTGCAAAGTTGATTCAACTTTCACTGTAGAAGCGTTTTTGTGAGAAAAATTGCTACCCGATGATTGAAGTTTTCGTTAAAATCACTATAGTACTCACACAGGTGTTTAAGCTGAATCAAAAAAATTAAATATCTTATACTTCTATAACTATTCCAGAACACTAGTAAAGGTCTTCTAGTTATAAATTTTTTTTTTAATATAATTTTTTAAATCATATTTTTTAAACATTTTTATCAGTGCAATACACTTATTAGTCAAATTAAAAAATGTTAGAATACCCTAACAAGTTGACTAATTAATATATAGCTTTACGCTTTTTAAAATAAAGATGTTTTTTTATTTAAAACACTATAAAAATGTAAATAATACATTCACTTTTTTAATAACTGCCAGCTACATTATAAGACAGAAGTCCTTTTTTTATTATTTTAAATAAATAAAATGTGGCAGTATGTGCTTAATATATTTTAAGGTTTATGAAACTTGTTTTCACAGTTTTTTTTTTCAATATATTCTGAGAATTTTGGTAATATTTTATTCAAAAGTATATTTAGTTATTTACATAATATATATTAGGACATATACTAAAATCTTAATGCTTTTCAATTTTCGATCATTTGCCCATAAAAAGTTTGAGACTAAATATAATTTTATTAAATATACAAACTTAATTCTTATTCTTTATTTAAGTGTTACAAATTAAACCTAGAACAACAAATTCATGAAACATTTAAATTTTTAACAATTTTTTTAGCTGCCTTCACAGTATAAAATAATTATCTGTAAAATTAGACTTTTATATGTACAATTAATAATATAAAAAATCACTTTGATTACTTCAATAAAAAAAGTTAGTCCTTTTAAGACAATGATGTTTAAGCAAACACCATTTTTAGTTACTATCAGTTTCGTGTTATAAAGTTGACAGCTACCATCAAATTCGTTTTTTATCGTGACAAAATTTACACATCCTCTTTGCAAAAACTGTTACTCAACTTAATTAAAATAAAACACTTTTTATCTTATTTTTAAAGTAACAACAAATTTTAAATAACACTTTTTGAAAAATTTCAGGTTTATGAAAAAAAAGAGACAACGTGTTTAATATTTTTTAAACATTTCAAAATGATTAATTATTGATATATTAAAATTGTTTATTACTATTAATCGTTCGTTAGATTTAATTTATATTAAAAGGTGTTCATATTTAAAACATAAAAGTTTAAAACTAACATTTTTAAAAGAACAAAGCTTCAACCTATCTTTTAAGTCTTTATGTTTTGTTTGAACTGATTGAATATATTTACTTATATCAAACGGTACCATTTGTTTTAGTATATTTCAATAACCTAGAAAAAGTATAAGTTAAAAATTTAACCAAGCTTATCATATATTATTTTCTTTAAAAAATTATACCATTTTTTTAATTCTGAGCACAAACTGATGTTCTGGTTCTAAACTAGTTTTTAATTTATTTATTTACTTAAAATAAGAAAAAAAAACTAATAAGGTTTACCAAACTTAACAGATAAATCGCCCACTTGACAGTTTAAAAATTCTCTTCCTCTATGATTGGCTGTACGGAAAACTAATTAGTATAAATATAACTAGGTTTTGTACAGTTACTTTTTTAAGAATTGTAGTAGTAGTACAATGTAATGTTACTTTAGTTGATAAATAAAGCTAACAGGTAAAGTTTAAGTACTTTATTAAATTTCATAATAACTATTAGGACATGTCTATTTAATTTTACAATCTTTAGATATTAGACACCCTATACAATTTAGCAAATTTTTAAGCAGCATTACTATAATTTTAGTTGGGTATAACTTTAGAGTTACCAACTTATAAGTAAACTTGTCTCTATATGAATATTTTCTAAATCTGGTTTTAAATCATTTAATAATACCCCATACTAACTTCTTGATTTATCTCTCGAATTTTTTTCGTATAAACTAAAATATTTATTGGTCAGAAAGCTGCACAGAAAAGTTATAAAAAGCTTTCTAATTGTCCAAAACTTAAGTAAACTTTGCTTTAAGCTTTGCTGTGTCAAAAAAGCTGTAACTAAAGTCTTTAAACTTTAATTATTTCACAATCTTTAAATTACTTTTTTTATGTCCAAAAAAACTTTTAGTTTATGTAAGATAAAAATCAGAATATTTTTTTTAAGAAGTTTGTGTCCAACTTTCTGTTAACGGTAGACAAGTAATTTAAGTTCATCGAAAGTATAAACTAAGGTAAAGTAGAGGTGTTATATTAACCATGAGCATCGTTCAAGCCAGGAGTTTTAATAGGCGTAGTAAAACATTTCACCAGGTTTTATTTTCCCTGCCATTCTGAAAACGTATCTAAAACGCTTAGTAACACTTTGCTTTCTCTTTGTTATCCAGTAAACTTAATAATTTTTTACTAGAGCAAGTGTCCAGTTCACCAAAAACTTCTTTACCTTGCTAGTGTTACTGAGAGTTGTACTAAGAAAGTAAAAAAATTAAGCAAGTTTTTTAACTTAGTCAGTTTTTAAAAAATTCTACAAACTATTGCAATCTATAATTTGACTTTTTATTAACTATTAAAAGTTAACATGAACGAGTTTCTATTTTTCGATTAGTTTTTAGTTAGTATTGTTTTACTGGTGTAAATTTATTACTAAATAAAATGTCACATTTAGCTTTTTATGGTTAATTTTTTTTTCATTTCTTTATTGTGACTTTTCCTATTTTTAAACTTTATGTTTTGACTGTTTAATTTACTTTTTGGTCAAAAAAGTTAATGTAAACAAGTGGGGTATTACTCAATGCAAGAGTTCTTTTTGTATACCAGGTCAGTAAAAATTTTTTGAACATTTTCGTTTTTGTGTGCACTGTATTTATTATTATAAGTATTTGTAATTATACACATATCGACCCTAAATTGAAATGTACAAAAACTTTTCTTCTATTAAGATAAGTAACGTCATTTGTAAAGTTTAGTTGTCACTATGGTAGCGAATGATTACGTGAAAAAGATGTCTCAAAGACTCTACTTACGGATTATTCAGCATGTACCGAAAATCCTCGAAAGTTATATCTGAAAATTTTTCAAACAACTACTTTTCTACAATCGTTCAAGATTTTAACCATATTGTGTCAGTAATTCTAAGGATGAGGATTTTTCGACTTTAATGCGAGCTGAAAACTATTTTCACTTACTTATTCCGGAAGTTTTACTTATACATCTTTGCTTATTTTTCGTAAACGTTTTTTGTTTAATCTTTAAATTATATTTTAACACACATATTTTTTTCATAACCGTAATAAATACTTCATACCGGGCACGTAGGTTGGAATGTTTCTTCAAATCTGCAGAAACGAATATAATTTTGCAAAAAAATAAAACAAGCTTTTGGTTTATTCTTTAGCTTAAAAAGACCCTGCTTTCTTAGTTTTTAGTATTTTTTTATACTTGGTTTTGCCCTTCTAATAGATAATTTTAGAATATAAATATTCTTTAGCACTTTTAGTGTTTAACAAATCAAATACACTTAAAATATATACAGTTAACATATAGCTAAGATTCTCTTTATCAAAAAGCAATGCTAAAGATCTTTTTAAAGCTACAGATTTTTTAAATGTAAAAGAATGTAAATTAAAAATCCCGAATGAAAAATTCACTACAACGCGAGAACAATAAAACAGGTAGTGAAAAGCTTAACTCGAACATAGACAACTCGAGCAGGGAAAACTTGAACAAGGACAACTCGAGCAGAAGCAACTCGAGAAAGGTAAACTCGAAGAGAAACATCCCGAGCAGGGACAACTCGAGAAAAAACAACTCGAGCAGGACCAATTCGAGAAGGAGCAACTCGAGCAGAGGAAACTCGAGCAGGTGAAACTCAGCAGGACCTGCATAGTATTTTTTTTGAAAAAAATTGTTATAACTATTAAGAAAACGTTTTTTTTAATATCAAGTTTTTTTTTAATTACTTTGATTTTCTTAGAAAAAAAAACAAGTTTGTCTAATTGAAAAATTGATGTAGTTGTAATGTAAAAAAGTTTTAAATTAATTCAAAATAAAAGTGTTAAGGTTTTTTTATAATTTTCCCCACCTCTTAACAAAAATACCACGCGATGCCACTGGTGTGTAGCAACATAAACTGCCTTGTATACAGTTATTTCTCATACACCAAAATTCCATTTAATTTTGAAGTTTAACATAACTGCATACTTCAATATAAAACGCAATAACACTAGAGGTAGTAAAAATTTCCCTGTACCCACTATGACGTCATGATGCGTCGTCTTTGTTTTTTTTTTTTGTATTTTGCAGATTCGTGTTTTTTTCGAATTAGCTACGTCCCTGCTTCATACTATACAATAAAAGTATAACGCGTTTAAATTTTCGACTGCATAAAGAAATTTAGTTGGTTAAGTGTAAGTTAGAATTTAAATATATTTACCGACAAACTTGTTGTTTTCTTAAAATCAACTTTTCTGATTTTTATAGTTTTGGTGAACTATTTTTTACAATTTTAGTAGTTATTCCACAATGACAAAAATATTTTGTACTGTTTGTTCCTCTAACATTTCAAAATAGTTAAAATAAAATTAATTAAATTCATGTTATTAGTTTTGAAAACTAATTTAATTTTGTTACTGTATTGTATAATAATTAATAAGGGTGTAGCTTTATCCCAAAATAAAATCTACGAAATCTTATATGTTTTTTGAGCTAAAATCTTATTTTTTCAATGTATACCCTAAATAATGCTTTTTCTTGGAACACTGAATATTTTTAAACTGAATGAGAGTTATAAAACCGTAAAGCTTAGTTTTATCGAATCAAGCTTCATACCAGGTTTATAGAAGGTTATAGAAAAGTTATACATACAAAATTAAGATGAAATAAAGTCGGTAAATTTTTAGTAAAGTCTTTCCGTTTAAAGTTACCTTTGTTTTTAACTTGAAACTATGGATAAAGTAAATAAGTCGTGGGTAGCTCTATGACCGAAAGGTTCATTGACCAAAGTTCATCTCACTAAAGTGACCTCTACACCAGCTTTATTGACCAAAGTTTTTTAAGGGCGATTTTGTTTAATTTGGCTCGATAAACATTGTATATCAAGATTTATTCAACAAATTTATCGTAAAGAAGTGTGCTCAATGTGAGCTTTATAGCTTAAAATAATCACTAACAGAACTAGAAAAACCAATGATAAATAACCACATTATTTTTTAAATTTTAAAGTAAGGATATGTGGCCTCCTCATCGCCGGATTAAAATCCAATAGATTTTTTGGCGTGGTCTATGTTGAAATGTAACGTCTGTTACGTTGCTCATTTTAGTATTGATACTTTAAAGTCTTTTCTTCTGAGGGCCAAAACAACTCAGAAAAACTGCGTGAATAAAGAAGTCTGTTAAAAATTTCAAAAAAAAAGTTATAATCGGCAAGAAGGGGCATCATATAAAAGTTTCTTAATATAAAATCGTTCTTGAATTCCTTAGTTATAATTTTTAGTGGTAGTTTATATATTTTTAAATAATATATTTCTAAGCTAATCCGAGGAATTTTAGCCCATCCTTAAAAAAAATTTAATTTCCTAAGAGGCTACAATTTTCTTATTTAATACATACAATGGTCGACGTCAAACACTCCACTTTTCTACTTCAGCATAAAATTATTGTAGCGATAGCATCTTATAACAATGATTAGTTGCAGTCTAAAATAATCTAGAATTTATGGTTTTTAATTAATCAGTTTATTACTTTAAAACGTTTTTAATTAAAATAATGTTTTTTTAAATAGCATAAGACTAATACTTTTTTACAAAAAACTATTAGTGGTTAATAAACAACTTAATTAAATGATTACTAAGCAAACTTTTTTAGTAATTTTCTTATTATATAGCAACAGCTGTTTTATATAAAGTAGATATGACCAGAAGATTAAAGTACTTTTATGTAAAGTTTTAACTATGATAGATCATTATTACTATAATTTTTTATAAGTACTACAGATATGATTACTAGTTTATTAACAAAGACAAAAGTAAAAGATTATTTTTCATTAAAAAATATAATGAACTTCTTATACGATTTAACTTTCTATTTTCTACTTTGCCTATATAATACACTAACAACATTATACGTAGAGATACTACACTTTTGATTACAGATAAAGATACATCAAAGTTTTTCAAAGTCTACTGTGAGAAAAAAAATAGCTCTAGCTTTGTTGAGTTACAAAATTTATTTATTCGGTAGAAGCTAATGCACATAATAGGCTTTAAATTAGAATTACGTGAAATTTCTACGTTTATTTATTATTTGTAAACTTTTAATAAAGCTTGTAATAGACCATATTAAAGATAAAACACATTTTTTACATTAAAAAATATACAAAGTTGTAAGTTTGTAGAGAAACTTGAATGTTTTTTTCATTTTTTTAAAGAACAGATTTTTTTAAAACATCAATATCTCAACGATATATTACATGATTTCTTTAGTTGTATAGCAATTTATTTCTTCTTTTATTATTATATTTATCAGATAAGCAATTTTAAATATTACTAAGAAGTAGTACATCAAAAGAATCAATTGCTTTATACAAAAAGGCTTTATAAAATTCCAATTTGAAATAATAAACAAATGCAGATGATAAAAATGTAAAGTTAAATAAATTAATCTTTTTTAAAGCATTATAAGTTTAGCCTACCTTTTTGCCATTTTTTAAAAACAAAGATAGACAAGACATTTATATAGCTTTGATTTTTTTTTGGGTTCATGTTCAAAAAGTTTTATTGCGGAACTAAGAACATGTTATGTCTAAATAAAAGGTATAAAAAGACAATAAATTATTTTATGAGTACGCATTTCTTGCTATATTTGCTCTTTCGAACCAAAAACTTCAAAATTCAATTTTTCATTTAGACTGGTACACTATCTCTTAAGTACGCACTTTAAAGCTGTGATAAAAACAAATTTAATTCGACAGGAAGATTACTTTATATAAAATATTTTATGTTTATTGAACGAAAATAAAAAAGCTCAAAATAGTTGGTCCTAGTACCTGGTGTACGAAAAACCTTTCGGTTATCCTGTCAAACACCGCTACGATACATTTTAACGTCATGTCAGCGACATAAAATAATTTAATTATTTTAGATGAAAACTATAAATTTAAAAAAAATTTGACTCTACCAGTGGATACTTTATTCAAAAATAGATGATGTATACACAAAAATATTTCTAAACACGACTATTAAGTATCTTCAAAAATATACAATTTCAGTATTAGTTTAATTGTTTTACTTGAACTCTTCATATTGTTTTGTTATGCAAAATGTATTTAATAAATAACATACAAGTTCAGTTTTATATACTGTTAAAATTTTATTAATTTCATATGGGTTGATATGTAGGGCTAAATCTCATTAAAAAAATATACATTAAATATGATATCTAATGTCTCCAAAATAAGATGGATAATTTTGTTTGACTTTATGTTTTAGATATTAACAACTTAATAAATAGAAAATACAAAAATAAAAAGATCTTTATAAAATTTTTCATTTTATACATGACTTTTTTAAGGTACTTAAGAATAACCTAACAATTTTTTTTTTTAAGAACTATGTGATTTTTAAAATGATATATGTTAAAAAGCTAGTTTAGACTTAAACAACTATTCTGGTTTTTTAATTATTAAAGTTAATGATTTTAACTACCTAAACTGTCTACAAAGTTTTAATTAATATAAACATTTTTAGTAGACTCGATGTTCAGTCAAAGTGTGTTTTAACATTTTTAGAAAAATAAAAACTTACTTTCTTAAATTGTTGTTAGTCGTAATAAAATCGGTAAATACTAGTTAAATACTAGCATTACAAATGGAAATGAATTAAAACAATAAAAATAAAACTTAAAAAAAAATAGCATAAATTTCAAAAAATTTGAAAATGTAAAACAATTTTATACATTCAGTGTATACTTGTAACCAGAAAAAAAAAATAAACAAACGGTGGTTGATAAAAATACAACCTTAATGAAAATAAAAACATTTTAAGAAGTCTAATATTGAAATATAGCAAAATTGTAATATAAGCTATTGTCTGTTTTCAGTATACAGCGTGAAGTATTTTTCCAATAGTATAAAAACCTTACATTTGTTCTGCTTACAGTATATAAAATTATTTAAGTTTTAGTATTATTAGTACTACGTTTACTTAACTCATTTACATGTGTTCATTGTAAACTTTAAATTCTTTCTTTTTTTTTTTTCTTACTGACGAACAGAATTACCTGGACAAGTCTTGGACAAGACATAAAAAGGTATCCGTGGTGTGCGACTCGATAACCTAAAGGTTTTTACGAGCGTTAACTTGGCTTGATTGAAATTTTTTGTAATTTATTTTTTTAACCAAGCTTTAAAACCAAATATTTTCAATTTCTTTAATGCTAAATTGGAACTTTTTTTTTATTCTAAAGAACTTTCTTTTGCTTAGCTTTTAACAATAATTTTCATCAAATTGAAGTTTTAGTTTTGTAGTTGGGCCCCTTCAAAAATTTAATGTTTTTTTGCATTATTTCACTTTGCAACGTGAAACCTCCAAAAATATTTTTTTTTGCTAATTTTTTTTATTATCAACATATTTATTTAATTGAGTTTTAAAACGTTATTATCTTTTTTTTTTCAAAAACAAATTTTTTTATAACATATGCTTAAATAAATATTTCAGAAAAGTTCCAAATTTGCACGGTTTTCGTTCTTTTTTTACATGGTTTTATAGCAAAAATTATTTATATTTTTTATAAGTTTTATTTTTAACAGACTTATATAATTAAGTTTTATAACGTTATTACATTTTTTCCCAACTTATTATTATTTTGCAAATATATGACCCGTACAAGTTCTACCTAAATTTTTTTTTTACGTAATTGGAGGGATTTCTTTATCACATATTAAGAATTTAGGTAAAACTTACATGCGTAATATATTTGAAAAATAAAGATAAGTTGGGAAAAATATAATAACGTCATAAAACTTAGTTATATAAGTCTGTTAAAAATAAAACTTATAAAAAATATAATTAAATTTTGCTATAAAACCATGTAAAAAAAGAACCAAAACCGTGCAAATTTGGAACTTTTCTGAAATATTTATTTAATCATATGTTATGAGTTTTTTTTTTTTGAAAAAAAAAATTAATAACGTCCTGAAACTCAATTGAATAAGTATGTTGATAATAAAAAAACTCGCAAAAAAAACTATTCTTGGAGAAAAACGTTGCAAAGTGAAATAATGCAAAAAAACATTAAATTTTTAAAGGGACCCCACTACAAAACTAAAACCCCAATTCGATGAAAATTATTGTGAAAAGCTAAGCAAAGGAACGTTCTTTAGAATAAAAAAAAAATTCCAAGTTAGCATTAAAGAATGTGAAAATATTTATTTTTAAAGTTTGGTTAACAAAATAAATTACAAAAAATTCCGTTCAAGCCAAGTTAACGCTCGAAATGTTTTTTTGTGCACCAAGTCTTATGACAAAATATTTTGAGAGCTTTTTTTGTCGTTCAATAAACAATATTACAATAAATTAGGAGTTCTCACATGCATAAACACTGAAATTATTTCTTTTAGTATTTAAGTATTATATTTTTTTTAATGTTGTTTAAATGTCGTCCACACTAATTTATAAACTCATTTGTCTTGTAGCGATTATAATATTTATTCAAACTATTTCAAGTAGCAAAATAAAGTTTAAAAATACTAAAATACAGTCTCACTATTAGGGTGATACCTGAACGTGGTTTGTTTATAACGACAAAAATAAGTTATTTTTTCAATTCTTTGTTAGTTAAAGCTTTTTATAGCAAAATTTAATTGATACTACCCACAATATTCTAAAAAACATAAGACCTTCGATTTCATATGTTGTTTTATTTAAACAAACACATAACACGGTTTTATTTAACTTTTTGTTAATAATACAAGTTAATTTTAAATACCTTAAAATAATTTACAAGAACAATCTAAAAATATATATTTTTATTGTTAAGAAAAAAAACTTAAGGCCTAGATCAAGGTTTCCCAAACTGTTCCAAGTGCCCCCTTGGGTTCCATTATAAAAATTTAGGAGGCAATGAAGTTTGAAATTTGAACTTGAAACTTACACAAAATGTTCTGGAGTTAATGATGAAGAACAAAAAAAAGGCCTTACGTGTATTTAATTGTAGTTTTGAAACTTATACTAGATATTATGGAATAAAATAAGTCTAGATAAATCTAGGGGGTCACAAGCCGTAAAAGAGGGAGCCACAAGGCCATAATTTGAAACTTACACCTGATATTCTGGAGTTGATAACGAAGAGCAAAAAAAAAGTCTTAGGCGGTTTTGAAGGTAGTTTTTTGAGAAATTTGTTGGAGAGAGCTATAGCTTTTTCAATTTCTCTAAAGGAAAAAAAAGTTTAGGAAACCCTGGCCTAGATTGAAAGAAAGTTCGTTAACAAAAAATTATGACTTTATAGGTCTTAAAAACAATATTTTAACTACAGTTTGTTTATAAACAAAAATATTCTTTAAACGAAGAAGTAATCAAGTAGATAAAAATTAGCAACCTCAATAGAAGAGTTTTATGTGATATTCTTATTTTTTGTAAATATTTTTCAAAGTACTAAAACAACTAAAATAAAAAAGCTTCTTTCAAAGCTGTTTGTTGATATATTTTTGAAGAATAATATCTATTAAGTTTCAATTCTAAGTAGTTGCTAGAAAATGTATAAACTTATTATAGAACTAAAATCCAAGTTAATAAAATAAAAGTTAAAAAGCAAATGGAATGTTTAAAGCTTAGTTTATGAATTTTACATCAAAAAAATGTACTAATGTTAGTTTAGAATTACATCTTCATTTATATTTTAAGTTCAAACTTATTCACTTAATATTAAATTTATATTTTAAGTTCTTGACAAAATCGAACTTAGTTCTGCAGCAATATAGTTGGCTAGAAACTTAAAACAGGCTTTGTTTTGTTTAATTAAAGATTGAATTATATACATTTTCTCTCAAACTAGTTTGCAAATTAACAAATTTTATTTTTAATTATTATTTTAAATTTATTCTGGATCGTAAGTAGTAAGTACATACTTTAATATTCTTAGACGCCTTGAGAAAACATTATCAAGGTATTAGATAAGTTTATATTTTACTAAAGCTTTAAGGTACCTAGTTTGACTAATTTTTTAAACCTTTTTTTCAGAGCTTGTATGGAATTAGAAATACTTAAAAACA
Organism: Thalia democratica; assembly: GCF_965202585.1. Lineage (NCBI taxonomy): Eukaryota > Metazoa > Chordata > Thaliacea > Salpida > Salpidae > Thalia > Thalia democratica. The sequence goes on along the minus strand of NC_139166.1, from coordinate 42,801,927 downwards.
ATTTCAAAGTTGAACATGTCAGTTTCAATTACAACTGCACTGCATTGTGTGTTGGTTTCAACGATGATAGTTGTGCTATTTTCGATCTAAAAGAGTTTAACAGCAGCTTAAAAGCTCCATTAAATGTAAGTGTAAAGATATTAGAACTTAAAACTTCTAATGATATTATTCGGAAAATTAATCTTTTAGATTCAACTCAAATATTTCAGTGTATAAAATTAATTAATATTTTTTTAATAAATTTTATATAATTAAGATTTATTTCTAACCATAACTGATTTATCTTAATTATCTTCACAGTAAATTTATTAAGGCTATTCAAAACAGTTCACACTAAAATCTTTTTTTTTTTTTTTTTTTTTTATTATATTGTTTATTGTATAACGTTTAAGTAATTTTGTTTATGATTTCAAAAAATATATAGTATGAAATACTGTTCTATTATAGGGATCAAAGAAATATATAAAACCAATGTTGAGAAAGCAATACAAATGAAACAAAGTAAACTTTTTTTATTAGTAAATCATTCAAAATTCATTCAATGTTGTTGTACATTATCTTAGTTTTTTTAGCTAATTTATGTCAAAAATATAAAATTAACACCAGTTTGAAAATATTTGTAAAAATTAATATTTGAAAATTATATTTTTTTTGCTAGACCTAATAGGTTTTTCTCTAGCGTTCAGTCTTTATAAAAAAAAATGGAGATTAAAATAATTAGAAAACTTTTTCCACGTATATTTAAGGTGTCTCTAAATGTTATTTTCGACTGTTTTCAAAGAGTCAAGTAAAACTGTTCTGACAACATAATAAACCATTTTTTCTACTTTTCTATTATTGATTCTTAAACTTTCTGACTGTGGTTTTCTATTGATTAAATTAGTTTTCATTAATTTTTTTAAATATGGGGAATGGTTAAACAAAATATGATTTTTTAATTTAGAAAAATCACCTATAGTACTTAAGCAACCATAGATAAATTCAAAAGTTGTTTGTATAAAAAAATATATTTTTAACTTTGTCTTAAATTGAAAGTTTTCTACTCAATTTATTATTGGAGGACTATTTTATTGCTACAAAAATAGTTTTGACCTTTTTTTTAACATACGCTTAGCATGATAAGAAAATAAATAACCTCAATGTATAAAGAATCTTAGATTAAATGCTATAAAACAACTTTGTACCTTAAATTTTTAGATATGCTTATAACTAAACTACTTATACAGCTTTTTATTAAAACGCTGTACCACCTAAAACTAATGAAGTGTATAGTTTTTTTTTTAATATTGGTAAGTAATACAAAGTTTGTACTAAGTTATTATGATAAGTTAATTAGTAAATGAATATAACTTTTTAGTTCATTAGTAAAATAATTTATATTACTTTATTTAATTCAATATTTTTATTTATAATTTAATAAAACTAATAAAAGTTTTATTCTTTTAAATGAATATTTTTAGCAGAATAAAAGTTACAGATCTCGTATTATTGTACCAAGCGGATTAAAATGTATTGAAAAGTTCTGCAAAAGTCTGCTGGTGCTTAACAGCATTTACGACCCGAAACAAATACATATTACTTGTATTGAACGTTGTGAAAATTTACAAAAATTTAGGTAAGGTATTTTTTCTATATACTTATATTTTCTTATACCTTAATAAGTCCTTGAGAATAAAACTAATTTACTATCAGTATATTTTTAACAAAATTGTTTTCTTTAAAAAAAACTAAAAGTATTGAAACTCGTAATATCTTTAAAACTGTGCAAAAATTATTAAAAAACTAATGATCTTAGCAAATATTTAGTTAGTTGTAATTTTTTAAACTTTTTGCTGAAACTCTAGAGTTTTTCATTGTAAAATTCAAATAACTAAAACTAAAGTTCACAAGTTTGAAAAGTTAAAACTGTATAATGTACAAAATTTTGTTTACAACAACGTTAAATTTTAAATTGTTGACTACTAAAAAAACAGTTTAAGAAAAACTTATATAAAATATGCAGAAAACTAACTAGCTTTTCAAAATCTACTATATTTATTTTCTAGCGTAAATGAAGAAATCGAAGCAATAAAAGTTGTACAGAAAAAAATGGCTGTTTTAACATCCGAGAATATTTTAATAGTTAATCTACAAAATTTTTATGTTGAACATATGATCAGAGATGTGTACAAAAATAAAAGTGAAACTTTTGATTTTACAGAAAAACTTTTAGCATATCAAGGAGAAAAAGGTGTCGTTGAGATCTACGATATTGTAAATATGGAACATTATGTCAGTATAACTGCCCACAAAAATAGCTTGTCATGTTTAAAACTCAACAAACAGTCGAATGCAGTTGCCACTTGTTCTGTTGTCGGAACAATAGTTAGAATTTATAAAGTTATCAAAAAGAATGTATTTGTTCTACTACTTGAGCTTAGAGTAACTTACACACGCTATAAAAAAATAAGAAGTATGGCATTTTCACCGTGCGTATGTTTTCTAGCAGTTGTTACATGTGATGGAATAAAGTTATTTTCTCTTAAAGAAAAATTCAACAACAATTTTATTTCCGAAACAACCACTTATTTAGCCTATAGTTTAGCTGGAAATATACTTCCCAGTAGTATTAATGACCTCATACGCCAAAAAACTTCAACAAATATAATAAAATTTAATTTGAAAAACACTTATGTAAAATCAATTTTTAAATTTCATTACGGACACTTATACTTACTAGTTGCATTCAACACAGAATGCTTATTGAAAATATACAAACTTAATTCGAAAAACTACAGTGTTTTGACTGATCTAGTAGAAACAATTTCCTTAGATGTTTAACACAAACTACAACAGATTAGATTTCAGCTTAGATTATCAAACAGTGTTATGAATTTTATTTCTTTGAAATTAAAATGATTTTTCTGAAATACTATATAAAAAAAACTATTTTGTTTTAAAGGTATAATGAATTTTTAATGTTCTTAGATTTTCTCTCAATTTTCCAAAGTATGCAAATTAGCAAAGTATGTAAGCTTGAAATAAAGATTTACGAATTAAAATTATTAAAAACAATTAAGTTAAACAAAATATTGCTTAATTTTGACCTCTTGTTAAGGTAATAATTATAGTTTAAAAATTGTTTTATTAATAACGTTCTTAGTTAAATTGTTATATAAATACCTAATCAAATTTTTTTTTAATGTTTTTTATACTTTTAAATATTCTATTTTGAGCTATAATATTATATTATACTATATTGTAGCTTTAGTTATACGTTTTTTACAATTTTAAACAGTTTTCAAAACAAATTGCTAATACTTTTTAAAAAAATATTATTCAGTAAATAAATTTTTATTAATTGTATAGTATAATTAATTTCTAAAATTTAAATCCAGTATACACAATTTTTTTTTTGTTTTTACTTTATGCACAAAAAAATGTTTAAGTTTTAAACGAAAAAATTTAATAGAAGTTTAAGCATTTAATAACAGCAAAGTTTTCAAAAAAAAAAGTTTTTTTATTTTCTATTCAGCAAAAAAAATATTTTACAATCATATATATTCCAATTTAATATGCTGCATACAGATTCTTTATAAATGTACCCACTATTCCGAGCGTAAAAGCTAAGAAATTTAAAAATATATTATTTCTAAAAGACTTTTTACAAGTGAGTTGAAAATAAATTTTTGTAAGTACAGACCTAATTAAGCCTATTAATTATTATAAAATATAATAGCTGCATTCGTAGGATTTAAAGTTAGTCATAACTACTCTATAGTTTAACATTTTAACAGAATGCCATAAAAAAGTATTAAGGAATGTATAATTAGTTTTAAGTTTATAATAGACTATGATCATCTTTACTTATAAAGATTGTGTTTTTTTTAAACAATTAGCTTTAATTTAACCGATGACCATATGCTTATAATTATTCTACGAACGAAAAATAAAGACCAAAGAGTTAGTTAATTTTTTGTATAAAAGAAAAATAAACTATTAAGTCTAATTATTGATATTAAACAAACTGTTGAACAGGGGTGTGTTTTGTCTGGTTTCCTGGTTCCTGTGCGAATCCTAAAAAAACTGGAATAAACGTAATAAAAAGCGATTGAATATGATTTTATTTTACAATATTCTACTGAAAAATCATATCTAATTGCTAAATCTTTAATATTAATTAAAATTTTGATCATATTTTACTACTCTAGGATTTAATTTATACGAGAAACTTTTAACTCAAATCATACAAGGTTTTTATTTTTACAACATTACAAAAAACTTAGTTTTACAATTTATCTCATCCTCAAACTGTAAAACAATTGTTCACGTCTACTATTAGTGTGTTTTTAAGATTATAATTTGTTTCTGATACAAATTAGGTTTTTAACTAAATTATTTTAATTGGAACTGTTTGATTAAGTAATTTTGAACATGCCATTGAATATGCTTTTCTCTTATTAAGACAAGTTAATTTCTAATTTTTATTAGTACTTTGTTTTCAGTTTTTAGTTTAAAGTTGTTATTTTAAATTAGTATTTAAAATGTTTCATTATTCATGTTGTAAGACAAAATTTTCACATTATCAATAAAAACATGACTTAGGCTTATATTTAAATTATTTAACATAATATTAAAGAACTGGATAACTTATTAAGATTTTTCATTCTATTTCACTTACATTGTTTTAAGTTTAAACATTTTTATGAACATGAGAAATTTTAAACAGTTATGTAGTAGAAAACAATATATTTTTTGAAAGTGTATTAATAAAAGCTGCTACACAAAATACTATATTATTGATCAAAAAATTGTGCAACCCCGCTGAAAAAAGTCTAGACACGACCCTGCTATCAACTAACAACGTTATTTGACATTATAAATAAAAATAATACTACTAAATAGCTCTTAAATCAACTACAGCAGCTGTGTTTTAATACCTAAAAACATTTAAGTAAAATAAAAAACAAAGAAACCAAAAACTACATACTTCAATCTATTATTTTTCACAAACAAATAAAACAATAGTTTTAAACTATTATTTCAACTAATTATTTCCTATTGTATAAAGCTCACACTTTACAAAAAATATCCATCGAAGATAAATTCATATAAATGCTTGAAAAATCACAGAATAAAATCACTTATTCACAATAATATTGTTTTAAACTTACCGGCCTTTGCGGCAAAATAAAACTTGCTATATTAATCTGCGAAAGCACTGAATCGTATTTAGACAGTTGAGTCTTGTTTTTCGGTAATTTAAATATTTAGCAGCCGAACAAGTTAAATACAACAAAATATTTTGCGTAAACGTTTAAAAAACACTGAACATGTGTAAACCTAGAACAAAAAATAAAAGTGCTAAATCACTAAAATGAAGCTGTTATTAATTTTTTTTCTTGTTTAAAAGTTATACGTATATTTTTTAATTCAACTGTTTGAAGACATTGTTAACTTTAAAAGTTCCGATGAAGTTATTCTTATAACATATTAAACTAATATAAAACTATAGCTTTAAAACCGTCATTTATAAAAATAACATTTTACGGAAGTAACTTATCTAAAAACTAAAAGGATACAAAAAATTAGAAGGAACCTAACTGTTTCACTTCATTTAAGAATATACAAAAAATTAAAGTTTAATACAAAGTTTTTTAGTACGTTTACAGATATCAAACCAAAAAATAAATATATATATTTTGCTAAAATAGTTTTTTACTATAAAATCTTAAAACTTGTGATAAAATAAAAAAAAATTTTTTGAGAAATGATGTTTTGTAAAAACATTTCGTAAATAATTTTTTTCAATAATTATGAATTTAAACAACTGCGATTATAGCTTATAATTTATTGAACGAAAAAAAAGACGCTAAAGATATTTGGTCCCAGGACTTCGTGCACAAAGAACTTTTTAGTTATCGAGTCGCACACCACGCAACGCATATCTTTTAACGTCTTTTCCAGGACAAGCTTAATTTATTTAAAGAGATTTAATAAAAAAGTATTCTCAGAAGGTGTTTACTGAAAACTAAGCTTATAGTAAAACTTATAAACTATTGAATAAAAAAGAATAGTTTTTGTAAAAAAAACATTAGCAAAACAGACAGATCTATCATTTTATAATTAATTTTTAGACTATAAATATCAGATCTAGAGCTGCCCCTGTATTTTACGGTAATAGTCGTGCAGTAAATTTATACAGTAATAAGCCTACCGTAAAAAAATCTAGTTCAAAACGCTTTAAATTTTATATCATCCCATAAAATTTTGATTTTTTTTTTCTTTGTTTCATAACCCACATAGTTTAGTTAGAGATCGATCAGTTCTTCAAGACGAATAATATATTATTTTAAATAATTAGATTTAAACAAACTCATTAATAGCAACCTGGTTACTATAATTTTTTTTATACTTTGCAAAGATTTTTAATTTTTGTTAAAATATTAACATTATTAAATATATTGAAAACGGTAAGTGTTTTAGTTTAAGCTAATTGCTACTGTTTTACTTTGGTGTAAACTGTAAACATACAGTATTTATTTACTCAATAATATTGTTAGTACAAAAGGCGAAAGGAAAAGTATTATTAGAACTTTTTTATAAGAATTACAATTTTATATGAGTTTAATGTTTAACTAAGTTTAAAAAGTTAATTATTTAAACAGTTCAAATATATTAGTACTTTACTGATTTTTTTGTTCCTTTAAATTTTTTAAAGTTTTGTAATTGCCCGACTTCTATGAAAAAATCGCCCTATATTATAAAAGTTTTATTTTAAATAAAAAAAACAAACATTTCATTTCAAGAAACCTTTTATCTAGAATTCTTGCAACCCTGCTTTACTGTAGTACTTCGACAGTAAAGTCCTGGACAAGACGTTAAAAGGTATCTAAACGGTGTGCGACTCGATAACCGAAAGTTTTTTTGTGCACCAAGTCCTAGAACCAAATATTTTTAGCGCTTTTTCTTTATTGTTTAACAAACAATGCTACTGCTAATAGAGGTGTTTATTTATTTATTAATAGTTTGAGCTCAGGTTCATACAATTACAACAACTGTTTTGAGTGTTAAAGTAATAATTTTAACGATAATTCACTAATAAACTTATAATCTTGTGAAAACTTTAGTGCCAATTTGAATTTTATATAGCTCTTGCATATTCCTTACTTCTGAACATATTTGTGAATTATTTAGATTTGATTGCAGTATTTTGGATCCATTTTGCTAAACTCAAAAAATATATATAAGCTAATAGTATTAGCCTAATACCATTTGAAGATTTCTAATACAAGTAGTTCTTTATATTTACAACTAATGCTTTGCAGAAATGTTGTACAGTCTAAACTAAATTGTACTGTTAAAATAAAGTTATTTAATAATAGTGTCAAGTTTTGTATTTTTAAATTAACAAATTCTTAAACTAGGCCTTTAAAGTGTTATAGTTGGATTTTGTTATATATAAACAACCACCATTTTATTTCTAATTACAGGGTTGCCACACACTCAGGGAACTCAGGGAACTCAGGGAATCTCAGGGAATTTTCAAACTGTAGAAAATCTCAGGGAAACTCAGGGAATCTCAGGGAAACTCAGGGAATTTTGGCATTTTTCTTTTAACTCAGGGAAACTCAGGGAAGTTTTGATTTTTTCTCTAAATTTCAGGGAAGTTTTTGAAAATCTCAGGGAAATTTTTTTCTAGATCTTGAATGAGGTTTAGTTAATCCAGTTTCAATATTTTGTTCAAAAGTAGTAATTTTTATTATTTAAGTGGTTTATTTTTTAGCCTTGTGGCTAGTTCTTCAATATTCTTAGTATTAACATTGTAGTTTTTTTAAGTTTTAAATTTGTATTTACTTAAGTAAAATCAAACAGTTTAGAGAAATGAAAGTTGTTGTTAACTATTCATTGAAAAGTTCTAATAAACTTTTTATTTTTAGTTAGTTATGTAGTTTAAAAAACACTATGTTGTACTATAAGTTCTTATTTTTTAAATAATAAAGTTATTTGTTATTTATTTACAACTACTTGTTTTCAGTAAAAAAAAATTAAAATGAATACAGATTAGTGTTGTATTACTTTTGTTAGAAAATAGAGGTTAAATTTTTGTTTATAAATAATAATTTAAATCCGGCATGTCTAATTGGAATGGGTAAAGACCGTTGTGTAAGAAACTTTACAAGGTTGGTCCAACAACTTGTCAGCATGAAGATACTAAAAGCAAAAGAGGGTGATGACAGCATTAATCAATACATTGATTTGTTAAGTTCTTCTAACACTCAAATACTTTTTGAAAATTTTCTTGAAAAAAGTCACAGTTTAGACACCTTTTATTTTGACACACTCGATATCCCAAGCAAATATAAAGATTTAACAACAGTCCTTGAGGCTGTTTTTGTGCTTCACAATGGCCAGGCAAGTGTTGAACGGGGCTTAAGCTTAAATAAGGAAGTAATATCAACTAATATGGGAGAGATGACAATAAGGTCCCGAAGAATGATCAAAGATCATCTATATGCAAACAGTCTAGAACCAAGCACAGTTGAACTAAGTTCTGAATTGTTAAAATTTGTAAAATCTTCTAGGGCCCAATATTTGGCATATCTTGAGCAACAGCGCTTTGCTAAAAATGTTCCAAATAAAGGTGATGCTTTGAGCAAGTTAGGAGAACAAAAAAGTAAACTTACAAAGCAAATCAAATGTTTGAATGAAGACTATGACAAATATACTGCAGATGCCAACAAACAGTCTGATTTAGAAGCAATGAAAGAATTATTAGCAAGAGGAATAGCTGCTAAGGACAACGCAAATAAACTTGAAAATAAAATTAAAACTATTGATTTAGAAATTGCATACTTAAAAAAACAGTATTAAGATTTTTTTATTAGGTAATGTGAAATTGTTTTAAAATCAAAACTATGTTTTCAGTTATTTAAAATAGATTGTGTATGAACATCTAAAAGACATAAAAAAATTTTTATTTTAGATTATTTTGTATCAGTTGTTAGGTATTAAGTTGTACTTTGACATGAGATATTTCTTTTTGCAGGTTTTTTTACAATAATGTTAAGCTTTTAAGTTTTATTTACTGCATTCAGAACAGTTGCTAGAAAAGACATACAAGTCATAATGAAGTTATTATGTATGCATTTAAGTGACTTCTTCATGTGAAATTATTATTATAGTATAATTAAATTTTGTCAATTAAAATGTCAAACAAATTAAACTTAATTCTTTTATGTAGAAAGATAACTAACAAGTTTACACAAAGTTGTGCAAAAATTTAGTTTTTAATTTTTAATTGGTTTAAACCTTTTAAGATTGAGTTTTTGAAAACAGTTTTTTTCATAAATTTAATGCAGAAGCATACACATACAACCTTCCTTTTATTATTAAAGAAGAAAAATGAGAATGAGGTATTAATAATTTGTGTTAGAAAAGAAATTTTTTTTTTAAGATTTGAAAAATACTCAGGGAAACTCAGGGAAATTTAAGGTTACTCAGGGAAATTTTTGGTCACTCAGGGAAGATTTTTTGGCTCAAAGAGTGGCAACCCTGTAATTAGATAGTTATTTAATTAAGCAGCTAAAACTTTTATACATACATGTTGTTCAATGTAGTATCATAGTGAAACTGTTTTTTTTTTTTTGAATTAACAAATATTTAAACTTTACCTTAAATAAGCATATATATACTTGCTTTTCATAATATCAGCTACTTTTTTTTGATTGTTAATGGTCAATGGATTGGTGTGGAGAAAGACCTTTTGGTTATCAGCTGTGCACCATTTGCTTGTAACTAATGTTTTGAGCTAACTTTAGAACAATAGTTAAAAAATAAAAAGTTAGTTGAAAAGAATCTAAAAAAAATTTATAATTTTGCAATAAAAAGTCACTGCCCAAAAAACTGATTTCAACCTCAAAAATTGCATATTTTTTGATTTTTGGGCAGTGACTTTTATTTTTGCAACTTTTTTTTTTTTAGATTCTTTTTAACTAAGCAAAAACGCATCCAAATCATATTTACTTGTTTGAATTTTACAATATGACCAAAAAATGTGCTGTACTCCCTACCCTACATTTTACAGACAAATTTTGCACATTTAGGGTGATTATGGAGTTATAATACATCAAAGGCAGTTAATATGTATTTAAATACATGTCAATAAGTATAAGCTTTCATTTAAGACATAAATTATAAGTCTAGGACAGGGGTTGGCAGGTCAAAAAGGAACATTTTTTATGTGCTTTAAAAAAACATACTTAAAGACAATTTTTTAAATAAAAAAAATTTAGGCGATATATTACTCTTTAAAGATAACACTAAAATTTTATTTTAGTGTTTTCAAGAATACTAATATATTAAACTAGTTGAATAAAAATTATAATGTGGCCCACCGGTCGCAGTTTGCCAACCCCTGGTCTAGGACATGTATAAGTGATTTTATTACTGTTTAAGTGAAAAAATTGGTAAGTATGTGATTTTTGGGGTTGAATTTAGTTTTTTGGGCTGCAAACAAGCATACTTTTTTTTTGATTTTTTTTTTCAGATTCTTCTTAATGAAGCAAAAACACATCCAAATCATATGGACTCAAAAGTCCAGCAAACATCACCCAAGTACTCCCTACCCCTATACATAAATAAAAAAGTTAATTTTGTTTTTTAATTTAAAAATGGTAAGCACTCTTTTTTAACTCGTTACTACCAAGATTGACCATGGAAACCATAGGCTCCACACGGTCTCCTCCCCTAGATTTTGATTTTTATGATCATTTACATTCAAATTTTTCTGTTGCCCCTCTACAATAGTAACCAAAAAAAATGCAACAAATATCTCAAAATTAAATAAAAGTGGAGAATTGATAATTTCAATACATAAAATATTTACTATAATCATAATACTGTTAGAGCACCATGTATTTTCAAATAGTGTCTATATTTTTCTCTAGTAATTTTCTATAGTATGAGACTTGATAACCAAAAGACCTTTCTCCACACCAATCCATTGACCATATTTGTGAGCAATCACATACTTCATACATGATTTTTTTTAATAGCTATGTACTTGAATTTAAAACAATTAAACTTTATTATAACAAGTAGTAACGTTGCACACAAAATTGGAATCTTCTGATGGAAGTAGAGTTCTAATCAAAGAAAAATTGTTATTTTAACAAATTTGATATTAATATAGGCTAAAATCTTAGAAAAACCTGGAATTTGACATCTTAGGCAAATAAACTTGGAATTTGAGAAATTTTGAAAAAAAAAAAGTAAATCCTGCAATTTTAAACAATCTGAAATTTTTACATGTAAATTAATAAAATTTTGATTAAGTACAAAAAATCTTTCAAAAACAAAATTCTTTTTTGTGTCACTTAGATTTCGGTATCTTTTCAAATTTTTTATACTGTTTAAGACAGTTTTTTACCTTTAACTTAACTTTATACTGAATATAACAAAAATGGGAACGGGTCTAAATTGCACGAGGTTACTAAATTGCACAAGGGGACTAATTTGCACAAGTGCATAAAATTGCATGAAGCCAAATTTGTACAAGGGCACAAAATTGCACAAAGACAATTTTGCACCAAGGGTCAATTTTGCACAAGTAAAAAAATACAGAAAAAATAAAAACAAGAAAAAAAGACTTTAAAAAAGTTACTGACCGAGGGTAAGGGTTAGGGGTAACAGTGATAGTAAAAATAAGAAATAACTTTAAAAAAATTTATAAAAAAAAAAAACTATGATAAAATAAAAAAGCTACCGATCAAGGGTTAGGGGTAACAGTGATAGTAAAAAGTTAAAATCTAAAAATAAATAAAAAAATATTAAGAAGAACTAAAAAAATTAATAACTCACCGCCTGAGGGTTAGGGGTAACAGTGATAGGAAAAAAAACTGAATTAAAAAATTAATTAATACAGAAATTTAAAACTAAAAAAAACAACCAGTGCAAAAATTTCTCTGTGCTATTTTGTCTGCTCCTGCAAAAGTGACTCTTTTAGCCCTCGTACAGATAAATCTTTGTGCAAAAGTAACTTTGTTCAATTTTGTACGCTCGTGCAAATTAGACAGCTACCCAACAAAATACTAGTACTTTCAAAAACCTGGAAGAATATCTAAAAAAACCCAGAAAACATTTTCAAAAAACGTTTAGCAACCCTATTACTATTCATAAATCTGAAAATTCTTATATGTACTATAAATACTCAACTTCAAACAACCAACAGCATCCAAGACAACCTACGACTGGTTTGTCTTTATTAGGACTCATCAGGCAGGCATATTTGCAAGAAACCACTGTTGTGATCTTACAAAGCGGGCTTAAGTACAAAGTATTAAAGTGACCATTTGTGAGTCAAGTTGAAAAAATTGACACAGCTAAATCATTCACAGCCCAATGTCTCAGACATTGTCAGCTTATTGTGAGATTATAGTCTGTGCTTGTTTGATCAGTTTTAACCAATATCTACTTTGGCCATCATCAACAAAGTTGAGATATTTTTACAAGTGGTTAAAAATGTCTGATAGCTCAAATAAAACTCTATAAAATAAGATCAACTTGTAAAAATCAAGGTGGACCCCCTTATGCCCTTAATAGTATTTTCTGGAAAAAAAATCATCGGATAGTTACAAAACCATAACTTTACTTTTGTTTTTGCTCTGAATAACAAATATGCAAAATTTTAAAGCTTAAAACAGGGTTGCTACTTGTTTTTTCCAAATTTTTTCCAGGTTTTCCAAATTTCTTCCAGGTTTTTAAAAGTACACATTTTTGGGTCTATTTTTAGTTTTAAGTTAATTTCTATATAGGAAACTGTGTTGAATAGTATAAAAACATTGAAAAGATACTATGAAGTTACTTTATATGTGTTTTTAAATAAAAAAATTTTGATGATGACAAAAAAATCTTATTTATATGATAGATTATTGTGTCAAATCAAAATTTTACTACTGAAAATGTTAAAATTATTAAAAATTCAGGGTTTTTTGATAAAAACTTTAGGTTTTTTTCAAAATTTCTCAATTTCCAGGTTATTTTTGCTGAAATTTTCAAATTCCAGGTAAAGTGGCAACCCTGTTAAAAATGAATAAAAAGTATTAAAACAGTCTGTTGAAACTAGAAAAATAAAAACTCATTTAGTTTTTCTACGTAAATCAGTAGGTCTTCTTGTCTTTTTATTAATAGTATTTTTCAGAAAAAATAATCATTGGAGTGTTACAAAACTGTAATTTTACTTTTGTTAAAACTCTGAAACACTTACATGTAAAGTTTTAAGCTTAAAAGTAATTATAAAGTACCAAAATGGTTTGATGAACTGTTCTACCAATATGAGATATCAGAAATGCTGCTAACTTATTGTTAATTCTTTTTTCAAATTTTTGCACACCAAAAGCTTTTTTTCAACTTTCTTATAAATTTAGGCCCATTAAGGCTTGCTTTTTTGCCTTAAAGAGTGGTACTCCCCTTTTGGTACTCCCTCATGGCTCCCCCTAAACTTCTGAAATGTTGCCGTAATATGTAGTTAAGTTCCAAAATTACCCTTCAATACACTTAAGACCTTTTTTTTTGCTCTTCACCATCAACTCTAGAATATCTAGTTAAGTTTCAAATTATGGCATCATGGTCTCTTTCATTCCCCCCACTCCTCATTTGCTACTTATGGCCCACTTTGGGAAACCCTGGTTTAAGATCACTAAGGACAGTTTTTTTGACTGAAATAGTGGCAACCCTCAGTTAAAAAAAAAAAAAGACAGTCTGAAGATAATCTGTATGTAGTTTTTTTATTAAGGTAAAATGTGAAACTATGTAAATTTGTTTTTATAAGGAATATATAGATAATAATGCGAACCTATAGTTTAAATATTAGTTTTAAATACCAATCACTAAGGATTAAAATTTATTAGCTATTGTCTTTATTTTTTTGTAGTCAGATTTGCTTATTGTTAATAAACTTAATGGCAGTATGAAAAAGAATGTGAATGAACTAAATTGATAGTATTTAAATAGTATTATAAAAAGTAGTAGTAATGTAGAATATAATGTTAAATATCAGTAAAAAAACAAGTAATAGCTTAGTTTTTACAGGGTTGCTGCATAAACTTGGAATCCTGGAAAAACATGGAATTTGACAATTTGGGCTAAAAAACCTGGAATTTGAGAAATTTAAAAAAAAAAACCTAGAATTTTAAACAGTTTTTCAATTGTATGTTTTGATTTTTTGAAAACAAATATAAAGATCTCAACTTCTAGAGGAGAAATAATGTATTTATTTAATTCTTTAGACTTTTTAATGCAAACTCAGTTTTGGTCAAAGACCTTGTCAGTGCTAATATAAAAATTCTTATTCAAATAGAATACAATTTTTGTATGTTAAGTAGTAAAATTTCAATTTGATACAAAAATCTATCATATAGAATATTTTTTTGTAACATCAAATTTTTATTTATTCAAAAACTTATTAAAAGTAGGTTTTCAGTATCTTTTCAATGTTGTTATAGTATTTAACACATTTCTTTACCTTAAACTTAATTTTAAACTAAAAATAGACCCAAAAAAAGTTTACTTTTAAAAACCTGGAGAAAATTTTTCAAAAACCAGTGGCAATCTAGTTTTTAAAATATAAGTAAGACTGAGTTTAACAAAGGTCATTTACTCTTCAATTGCCATTACATTAATTATTTTCCGTTTTTGACTCATACTCCTCTATTTTTTAATATATTCAAAAACTCAGGCTAGCTTTTAGTCAATCAAGCTGGTTTATTTCTTTTAAGCTTAATGAAAACCAAAACAAATAATTTTTAATAAAATTTTAGATATTTATTAAGTATGGCTTAGATATTATCTTTTATAAAGAAGTATGATTTAAAAAATGTAAATTACAACAATAAAAGTATGATAGTTTTCTTTTTACAGCTTTCACCTAAAACTTTATGGTATGGAGGGAACATCAAACAATAGTGTAGAAAATGAATGTGAAAAAATAAACAACCTGAAAACACAAGTAAACCAAATTTTGGACGATTATCTTCAGTTTAAAGTTTACAAGACAACACCCTCCGTTGAAGATGCTAAAATGGAAGCATACATTAAACAAAGTCGAGAAAATCAGCAATTAGTTGCAAAAAATACTCAGCTGGAAGCAGACAATAAGCTCTATAAAGATAGCTTGCGTACAACTAACTACAAGCTCACAAGTCTTAGCAAGGTTTATATAATTACTATTTTAATAAATAAAGTAAAAGTTTTTAATTTATTTTAGTTACTATTAATTAATTAATAGTAAAAACCACTGCAGTAACCTCATGTGAATCTACACACATTGTTGACTACTATATTGACTGTTTTCTGATATGTATTTGATTAGAAACAGGAGACTTGTACATTGAAGTTGTACATATGTATGTAGTTTAGTGCTGTAATGGTTATATTCTTTTGTAGACAATGAGGAAATATAAGAAAAAAATTTAAATTCTTTTTTTTATCTGTATACAAAGTGTGATATTTTTTTATATGTTCCTTGCCCACACAAGATTAAACATTTTTTCATGGTTTTAGAGGATTATTGTTAAATTTATTTGGTTCAAACGATTTTTTTTGCAATAAATATTGTGAAGAATTTAGTATTGTACCATATTTAGTTTAAAGAGGGATTAAAACACCTAAGATATAAAGGGCAAAGCCATAGATTTCAATAGGTTCCTTATGGAAGGCACAAACTAAAAATTCAAATTTCTCAATTTTATTAAAATCTATCTCCTCCTTTTTTCTTTAAAACTATTTACTTTAAAATTTCAATATGTTCCTTTTAATTTTAGAAAATTCTTATTGTAAGAACTTTCAAAAATAAATCAATATTCCATAACTTTTTTTTTTTCATTTTAAGTTAATAACAGGGTTGCCACTTTGCCTGGAAAAACCTGAAATTTGACAATTTAGACAAAAAAAAACTGGAATTTGGGAAATTTTGTAAAAAACCTGGAATTTTGAACAAATATCAGTAAAAAAAGCTGGAATTTTAACAGTTTTCACATGTTTAGTAGTAAAATTTCGATTTGACTCAATAAATCTATCATATAAATTAAAAAAATTTGTCATCATTAAGAAAATTTTTATTAAAAAACGTCTTTAAAGTCGCTTTACAGTATCTTTAAATGTTTTTATACTATTTAATACAGTTTCTTACCTTTTGCTTAACTTTAAACTAAAAATAGACCCAAAATTGTATATACTTAAAAAAAAAACTGGAAAAAAATTTGAAAAAACAAGTGGCAACCCTGTAATAAGTAAATAAATTTTGAAATATGTAATAAGATACTGATTTAAATTCTAAGTACTTACAATAGAAATTTTCTAAAAAAAAGGATCATTTATTGAAATTTTAGAAAAGTAAAATATGTTTTTAATTTAATACATACAATAAATTAGTTTGTACAATATAACAACAAAAAACATCAGCGAAAGTCAGCAAAGCAGAAGCCCGGACTTTTGTTTGCCGTGAGACAAGCTCAAGTTTAACAAAAGGGTTGATCACGCCAATTCGATCATCAGACCACAAGTTTTGGTAGACTGAGACCGGTTTTGTCCTTATTAGGACTCATCAGTCAGTCACAACCAAATAACTTGCAGTTGTCAATCTACAAACGGTTTATCATGGTTTCACATGAAGCAACCATCTGCTAGAAATGATCAGTGGCGTCAGCATTGTCGTTTGCCGTGCAACGTTTAAAACATTGTCCACTAGGCAAGACATCTGGTACGCTCGTTTTAAAAAAAATACAATATAAGTAATTTTTATTTTTTTTAGGTTTTTTGAGAATTCTAAAACACCTAGCTAAACAAAAGTGAGTACTGTAATCTGAGATGCCAAAAAACCTGGAATTTGACAGTTTAGGCATAAAAAACCTGAAAATTGATTAATTTAAAAAAAATCTGAAGGTTGGAACAAGATCACTAGCAGAAAAAAGCTAGAATTTTTAACTATTTTTACATGTTAAGTAGCAAAATTTCAATTAGATACAAAAATTTCTATCAAAAAGATTTAAAAATATATATTATTAAAGTTTTGTTCATTAAAAACACGTTGAAAGTAGCTTTACAGTATCTTTTTATTGTTATTATACAATCCTTTTTTTTTTTTAATTACACTTAAATTTTTTAACAAAAAAGGACCGAAAAACTTGTTATTTAAAAAACCTAAAAGAAGTTTACAAAAACCTTTAGCAACCCTGTGTAATATATTTATTTTTGTTATCTTGTTTTAAAGTGCTAAATATATCTACAAAAATAATTCATTTTGGCCTAAATTTGTATTTATATATTGACTTAGATGCATGCTAAAGCTTTGGAAGAAATTCATCAGCAAAAAATTCAAACTAAAGATCTTAAAAACGACAACACTGAGCTCTTGTTGAAGCTTTCAATGCTAGAAAAAAATCAAAAAGACCGATCTTCTGAAATTAGTTGTCTGGAAGCAGAAAATAAAGAAATGAAAGGTAACATAGAAAAAGCTGAATTAAAGATAATATTTTATTTGCAAGTACAACTCATAATAGTTTAAGTATCAACAAATTTAATATTTTATAATAATGATATAAATTTAAAAAGCATTTTTATGATAATTTATTTTTCAAAACTTGTAAAGAAACTTACAAATTTTTTATTTTTAAGCTCCTGTTTTTTATCTGGTACTGATGAGAAAACAACTCTACTGTCTAAATTAGCAAAATATGTAAATATACGTGAATAAGTTGGTGAAAAGTCAAAATGATAAATAATTGATTGTATAAAGCATTTATAATGAAAAATAAAAATGAAAAGTTTTAAGTGGTAGTTTTAGGTATGTGAAATTAAGTAATATAAAATTAATTATAAAACATTTTGCACTGAACTAGGTATACTTTTTTCTCACTGCTTACCTCTTTGCAAATAATCTTTAAGTATCAGAAACGTGAAGTAAACTACTGGCAAAGAATTTTTAATTAAAATACTCAAACTAAATTATAATTAAATCTGCAAAACAAAAAATAGTAGTAAAATTTAAACATTTTCAATTAACTCTGTTAAAACTTTTGCATTTTATTTTAACATTTGAAGGCTTTGAAAATTAAGAAATTTTGTAAATTAGAACTGACAAATTCTGACATTTTGAATTTAAAAAACTGACTTTTGGACATTTTGACCCCTAAAAAACTGATTTAGCCTTACTTTTTTCATAAAAAAAAATTAGGTTGAAAGTTATGTTTTAGACAAAATTCATTAAAGAAATACACATTCTTGAATAAGTTTGGGTTATATTTAAATAAACCCATATACATTTTAAGTAGTATTTTACAAAAAAAAAAGTTAGTCTGTTATTGTGCACAAGAAAAAATATTAAAAATGTAACAGGGTTGCTATGGGTCAGGCTAAGTCTTTTTTTTTTTGAAAAAAGTAAGGCTAAATCAGTTTTTTATGGGTCAAAATGTCCAAAAGTCAGTTTTTTAAATTCAAAATGTCAGAATTTGTCAGTTCTAATTTACAAAATTTCTTAATTTTCAAAGCCTTCAAATGTTAAAATAAAATGCAAAAGTTTTAACAGAGTTAATTGCAAATGTTTAAATTTTACTACTATTTTTCGTTTTGCAGATTTAATTATAATTTAGTTTGAGTATTTTAATTAAAAATTCTTTGCCAGTAGTTTACTTCACGTTTCTGATACTTAAAGATTATTTGCAAAGAGGTAAGCAGTGAGAAAAAAGTATACCTAGTTCAGTGCAAAATGTTTTATAATTATTTTTATATTACTTAATTTCACATACCAATAAATTATTATTACAGTTATCTTTCGCTGAAGTACACATTCTGAACACAGCAGTGACTCAATAGAAAGTTTGTAGCTAAGAATTACTAGTCTAAAAAAACCTGATAGAAAGTTTTTATTTTAGTTAAAAAATGTGTACTGAATAAAAAGTACATATTAAAATGTGTACTAGTCAAAATATGTTTACTCGGAATGCGTATTTAACTGAAAGTGCGTACTCAAAACGCGTACCTAAGAGGAATTTAAAAGTCAGGCTAAACCGATTAAAATTTTGCGTGGCAACCCTAATGTTATTAGAGCAAGCAAAAGTGAAAAAAAATATCTATCTTAATAATAAAAAGATTTCATAAATTATTCTTTTTGTTTAATTTTTGTGATAGACCTAATAATGACATACTAAACCTATGTTTGTTAAAGTATAATTGTGTACATGATTGTGCATACAAATTAGTTTGATGTCCGAACTTTTCTTAACATATTTTTTTTTGTAAGTAAATGTATATTTTATTTTCAAACGTTATTTGGTTTATTTTGTTGAAACAATGACTACAAATTCAATGCAATTATAGTACTTATAAAAAAAGCATTTATAAAATTATCTAGTAAAAACTAAATTTTTTTTAAGATTTAAAAGTTTAAGAGTCAAATATATCAAACATTCGAAAAAATGCTTTGTGTAAAATTATTTTAAAGTAAAAATTACTAAGCTTATATCTACTATTCAACCTATGTTTTTTTTTGTTCAAAACAGTTTTAATACAAAAAATAGTTCAGACTTTCTTCTATTAATGTGTGTATAAGCTGAAAAATACTTAATTAAAATAAATCATTTTTAGATAAAAAAGTTGTTTTGTTTTCAAGCATGTTTACAAGATTTTTTAAGTATTATATATATATATATATATAGTTATAAAGAAAATTTTTTATTTAGTATTCTTTTAACTACACAGGGTCAGTAGGTTTTTAAATATATATACTTTTATTTACTAGGTAGTATAAAATACCTGATGGAAGCAAACACAAAACTTTATAGTGATACAAGAGAGACAGAACGTGAGTGCCAAAATCTAAGCTTGAGGTGTGAAGAGCAAAAGTCAAAGTTTGCTAAGGACAACCCGAAGCTTGACAAAGATATAAACTATCTTAGTGAAAAATCTCAAAAGCTCAAGAATGAGTTAAAAGAAGCAAACTTAGAAAACAAGAAATTGCAGAAGAACATCAGGTTTGTGAAATAAATTTCAATAAAAAGAAAACCAAAATAAATAGTTAAAACAAACAAATTTTTATAATGTATATTTCTAAATTTAATTAACTGTTTTGTTGGCTTTCTTGATTTATAAAAATGTGCTAAGTTTATTAGTAAGGAGGTATGAGAAAAACCATGAGTACCCCCTATAATATGTTCAGACTGTATTTAAAGCTCACAAAAATATCCAGTTAAATTGGCTTACCATTATATCCGTTTCCAAACTGTTTAATGATGTGATCATCCTACAACTTTTTACAGACTTTACATTTAGTTGTGTTGTTACATTTGCATCAAATAGGGTATTTAATGCTGTTATACTAAAGTTTATAAATAAATATCTTCAATTGGACAAAATATAAGTTGGAAAGTTCCTGAACCTTTTACTCATACTAGATATAGAAGAAACCTGTGTCTTATATCAGGTTACCCGAGCTTAATGGAATCGAAAATGAAGCAATATGAATAGAAAAAGTATACAATGAGAAGGATGTGCTTGATATACATAGCTGATGTATTTAATATAAGAAAATATACATCGAAAGGATCTAAAACTTGCTATTTAGGCCCTTTAACCAGTTTTAAAAACATTTATAAATAAATACTAAGGCAGTGATCATAATTATGCTGTCAAAAACAAGTCCGTTTTTATTGAATCTGATCAATTAAAAAAGCAGGCTTGTCGTTGAAACCAAATTTTTCAATCTTCAAGCTAAATAGGGTAAGAAAAAACTTAAAACCTGGTTAGTTTCAATAAATCTAATCACTTACTTAGACTATTTCCATTTATAGACACCACTAACACTTACTTTATACTAGTTTACAATCAAGAAATAGTTTTTAAACAATAAACAATTGTTGAATCTTGTTGCTTGAGGTCAAGTTATTTACTACTTTTTTGATTATTGATAATGACATGCATGAATGGGTCATGGCTAGCGTAATAGAAACTCGCAACAATGACAATGTTCTACTTTCATATTTTAAAAGATTGATCTGAGCAAATAAGATGAGATTTGGGCATGACATGTAGTACTTGAGCTTCCTAAACTGACACCTGTCAGAATATTAGTAGAAGCATTTATGTTTTAAACTTTCCTATAAATCAAATCATTTATCAGTAGGGAAGCTGTTTTAATTTTAAACTAAGGAAAGTTAAGTCTGAATAATACTATACTTATGGAACTTACTTAGTTTAAGCACTTGAATATTACTACTATTTTTCACTTTATTGTGTGTGTATCTGAATATTGTTACAAAATAATAGTTGATTTGTTTTTCTATTATAACTATAAATTTCATTCAAAATTTTGTTCTTGGAAATTAATTAGACATGTAAACTGATATAACATTGGATTATTGAAATGATTTCTTATGCAAAATTTTCATACAACTTTTCCCGCCAAAAGGGTCTTGGCTAGTGATCTACCGGATTTAGCCTTAACCTAACCACAGTAAATTTTAAACAAAATGTTCTTTAAATAGATACAAGTAGACTATTGAGCGTAAACAAATTCACAGTATCAATACTTTTGAAAATTATAGTTGATGTATATTGTAGATTTACCAACTCAGTGCATCCTCGCTAATCTGGCCATGTTTGGCAAGCTTTTTTTTCATTGTTGCCGAATTAACATTTAGTCGGATAAAAAAAAAACACTTTTTTTTTGAAAATCTACCTCTTTTATAATATCCAAAAAAAAAACGCTTAATTAGGTTTCCATTAGCTTAACTTATTTTAATTTCTTAAACACAACCACACAATTAAAACAGACAAACTATATACGAAACAAAACTTTAATTAAGTCTAAAATTAATTCAGTAAAAACAAATCAAAACGTATTTATAAATAGCACATTGTTTTCATTAAGTGTTTTAAGTTTTTAAGTGTAAACATTAATTATAGCTGAACTAATAAACTTCTTGATTGAAACTGGCTGATTAGCAGAGACTGAATAAGCAAGGATGTACTTTATCTCTTTGTGCTTTCTTGTTGCTACCAACAGGGTTGCCACTTTACCTGGAAACCTAGAAATTCACAATTTAAGCAAAGAAAACCTGGAATTTGAGAAGTTTTAAAAAAACCTAGAATTTTGAACTAAAAATCTGGAAAAACCTTGAATTTTTTAATTTTGAGCTTTTGTTAATTTTTATAAAATAGATAAAATTAAGGTACTCATAGTTGTTATGACTTATAAATCTGTAGTTCTAGCTAACTTTGTTGTTATGGAAACAATAATATTTTAACATTAACTTTTTGTTGATATTGTTAGTGAGTGCAAGTCATTAAGAAAGAAATAAAAACATTACTTTGTAAATGTAACAAAAGTATTACAAATTTTTTACAGCAAAATATGAAGTGAACACAAAACTCTTCAAATTAAAAAAAAAGTTTTATA
The DNA here is from genome assembly GCF_965202585.1 of Thalia democratica. Lineage (NCBI taxonomy): Eukaryota > Metazoa > Chordata > Thaliacea > Salpida > Salpidae > Thalia > Thalia democratica. Next base: position 42,779,498 of record NC_139166.1, on the reverse strand, counting down.
AAACTTGAAAAGTATTATATAATTAGTTACAATCTGAATAGTTCAGCATATTTGTTAAATTTTATTTCAGTTATAGCACTTACTTCTAGGATTTAGTTATTGTTTTAAAAAAATATGAAATTTTAACTAATTATTGCAACTTTCAAAATATCGAATAATCATTTAATAAAATAGTTTAACAATAACTAATAAAATATAACACGTTCAAACTAAGAAAAAATTTAGGTATACTTTTAGCTATTTGTATTAAAACAACACAACGGCTTTTGAACAACCATCTTAAAAGAATTTAATACAGGTTACAACATAATAAAATAAATTGCAATACTTACAGTAACTCTAAAGTAATTTATATATTTTTTACAGCAGTTTTTTTAACTAAATAATAACTTACTACTAAAAAATTTTCAAAAAAAGATGTGCTTTTAAAAACCTGGAAGAAAATCTGAAAAAACTTGAAGAAATTTAGAAAACCTTGAAAAAATTTAGAACAAACGAGTGGTAGCCCTGAACCAAACTAAAATGTTTGATGACAAAAACAATGGTAAATTTAGTAACTGCTCTTCATTGGCATACCACACTATAGCTGTATCAATAAAAGCATGTTGATTGATAAATTCATAAATTTTTTTCTTCCTTATATGACAAACAAACATTTTTTATAGGTAGTGTCTTAAGTTAAAATAATTTATTTGTTCTTAAATAAATCAGTTTTAGTACTCTTCTTCAATGTTCTATAATAAGGTTGGGCTACTTCTTTAGTTGGTTGATCTGATATAGCAGCGTTTTATACATAACAAGCCTGATTTATTTGATATAGATTGTTACAGGACGCTTTACTTTTGTTAAACTAGTTACTTAATTAGTAAGTTATACCCACTAAAAAATCTGCTAATAGGACCTAAAAGATAAATAAATTCAAATTTAATTTAACAGTTTATCAGAAAACACACTGTTTTAAGAATTTAGTAAAGTTTTCAAAATAAATGTCTATATGAAACACACTAGATAAAACTCTTTAACTTATAGTATAATTTGAATAAAAACTTAATCTTAAATTTTTATTTTTTCGTAAACTTTAACTATTTTTTATTGATTGAAAATAAGATACAGATCCGACTGGATACTGCTTTTTTACACTAATATCTGGATCCTAACTTTAAAAATGGATTCCATTCCAGCCAGATCTTAAATTTAAAAATATACATGGATCACGTTTTGGCTTAATCTTAATTTTGTTGATCTAATAGATCAAGAGTCTGAGCAGCAAGTTAAAGAGATGAGTCAACTCAACCATTTTTTGTGAGCTTTAAAACACAATTTATAACATTTCAAGAAAGTAACTTAGTTTGAGTAAAAAACTTGAAAATAACGTACTCCAGGGTGGCCACAAAACCTGGAAAAACCTGGAATTAGAGAAAAAAAATTTAATGGAAATTTGAACAAAAGTCACTAAAAAAAACTAGAATTTTAAACAATTTTTACGTGTAATTAGTAAAATTTTGATTTGACACAAAAAAATCTATCATTTAAAAGTTTTTTTGTATTCATTCGTTTTTTTTTTTACAGATATAAATTAGCATTACAGTATTTTTTCTATGTTATTATACTACTTAACACAGTTTTTTAAGCTTAAACTTAACTTTATACTAAAAATACACCCAAAACATTGTATTTTCAAAACCCTGAAAGAAATTTCTCAAAAACCAGTGGCCACCCTGATACTCCTAAAACAATTAAAGTATTTTATTTATTTAAATTAAGATTTTCATTTAAAGATGTGATCAGTTTGTTATACTCTTAAAAAATTTTTAGGTGCTTTTAAATGCAATAACATACTTAAGTTTTTAGAGCCCAGAGGTGAAAGTATAAGTGAATTATGCACAAAAAATAGTCCGAAAATCTGGCGAGAACTTTTTTTTTTCTCAGGCAAATTATTGTATTTTGCTTTGAAGATTTGCTGTTTTGGTATAACAAATAAAGCAGAGTTTTAAGAAAAAAAATTATAAGATTCCCAACAATATTAAAAACAAAAAATTTTAAGTTGTAAAAAAAAATTAGTTTAAAAATTTCAAACGCTATTATTTTTTTTGCAGGTCACTTAAAACAAAGCAAAAACAAATTGAGAAAGAAAAGAATGATATGCTGTGCAAGATAAGGTCTATCAATTTTAATAAAGATGAAATCAGTAATCTTAAAACATCAGTTGATAGTTTGAAAAACGAAAATGAAAACTTAAAATCACAACTTAAACTTTTGATGAACAAAATGCTATCTCCTAAAAGTTCATATAATGGGCAAGAGAATCACAGTATAGAAAGTAGTTGCATTACTAATACTCCTCAGTCACAAGACAGTGGTGTATGTGTTTCAGAAAAATTTATGAACAAAGGTCCCATAGAAGATTCTAACGAGTGTACTAGGAATTCTGACTCTGGTGTCTGTGTAGATAACAACCTACCAAGTGATGAACTTAGCAGCGCAACATCTAAATCTCCTATTTACAAAAAAGAAGCTGATAACACAGTCATTTCTACCACCGTTGAAAACAATTCCATCACTGGTTCTGTCTTATCTAACAATAAAGCCAATCCCTCGATGATGGTTCAGTGCGGAAAGCCTAAAGTTCAAAAGGCTGATGAAAATTCAAAAGTAAGCTGTGAAAACAACAATTTTTTTACTTTTAATTACCAAGACCCTTCTAAACAAACGGAAATTAGTGATAGCAGAGTAAATAACAATTCAAATGAATCACACCCTAAAATTTATTGGGTTGACCAAGCAGGAAAGTTCGAAAGCACACAGTTAGCTGGTAGCAGTAAAAACAAAGCATCGAGTTCCAATGATTTTTTCCCAACAGAGAAAACATCTTCTCCATTTAAAAAGGTTACAATAAAAGTGATGAAGGAAAGTCTTCAGATTCCAAAAAGTAGCAAAAAATGCGAGAAAAAATCTCTAAGTCAAAGTAAATCTATTCCAAAAGTAACAGATCATCAAGACAAAGCTCCAAAACTAAGTGAAGCTCTACAGAGTGAGCTAAAAAGAAGATTTTCTCTCTCACCAGCTGATATGGTTGCTAAAAAGGCGAAGAAGAGTAGACGTTTAATCAAAGTAGTCCCAAAAAAGAAGAAAAAGACCAGAGTCACTTTAGCTACAAAAATTGCTGAAATCAGTAAGAAAAAAATTCCATCGTTAGAAAACATTGATGATGCAGTCAAAAAATTTGACAAAGTAGTAGTTAAACAAGAACCCTTGCCTAAAACAGACCTTGAATTAACTGACAAAAACGGGAAGAGCTCACAAGCAGAGTTTTCTCAAAAAGTTGCAATTGCAAATTCTAAAAAAATATCACCTAGTAAAGCAACCGAAGAACAAGCTTTTAGCAACACAAGTGTTGAAAAGAACGTAAAAAATATTATTTTAACTGTTGATGCAAGCTTATTAAAACCAAAAAAAGCAGTTCTCCTTCTGAAAGACTTAAAGTGTGAAACAGAAATTTTAAAGAGGTACAATATATCCCAAACCTCTTTAAAAAGGTTTCTAAAGCAGCAAAATAACTAAGTATTCGCAAAAAGCTTGAAATTTTGACAAAAAAAAGAATTTTCATAGGACTTCAGCACATAGATGACATAGCATATTATCTTTAAAGCTGAAATAAATGTTTGTGTCATAAATAGATATTCGAATTTATGTCTAGTTTGTAAGTATAGTACGTTTGTGTTTGAATATTTTAAGTGTTAAAAAAATGTTTTTCATACTGTTTTATATTTCTGTCTCATAGCTTTTGACAGCTTTTTATAAATAATAGGCTTAATCAAAATTAAAGTAACTAAATTTTAACAAAGTATTGCTCAAGATTGCTAAAAGTACATTAATACAGTTTTAGCTAATTTTTAATCCAGGTTTTAGCTCTTAAGTAAGTTTGATTTGTCTTTAATTCAACTTTTTTTTAACATTTGTCATAATTAATTCGTAAAAAATGCACAATGAACTGTTTTGATTAATTTAAATTGACTGTTTGTATTTTCATTATTTTTTATTGTGTTTGATACTGACTACTTTATAAGATGTAATTGTTTCAAAAGCTGCGTTCATTTTAACTGTACAATTTAAGCACTAAATGTTTTTTAATTTTAAAGGTATTTAAGTAGAAGTTAGCTATCATTTTGTTCATTAATTATTTGAAACTTAATATGTTTTAAGAACTTTTTATAGCATTACTTTTTATTTTATTTTACCTGAAAAATATTTATTTAATTATTTTAACAATTTAATATTTTATTTTTAAGAAATTGTTTGTATGTTCTAGGTTCTTGTTTGAATTTAATGTGTGATAAAGTTTTACTATAAGTTTAATAATAAATTTTAGTTGTAATTGTTTTTATAGTCTAAAAATATAGTTTTTATAATTTATTAACTAGCAATACTATACTTTAGAGTCTTATTATTCTGCAGAGATATATCGTGCCTATTTTAGCAACACAGTGTTTTTAATTAAAAACTTGAAATATTCTATTTATTTTTATTTTAATACAACCCCATTTATTATAGCACTTTTTTTTTGTTATTTGTCTAGTTTCCAAGTATCATTTTTTTAACTAATAACATTAGAATAAAACTTGCTGTTGTTTGTTAAAAATTTTGTTTGCTTTACTTGATATTTTAACTTGTTTTAAAATTTAATATATTGTAAATAAATTTAGAAGTCTTCTTTACTTGTTGTAATCTACAATAAAAATCTCAGTTATTTCATTTTTGTCAGTTTTTAGCCAATAATTTTGTAATAGCTTGTATAAACTATTTTAAATAAGTTTAATATTTGAACTTGTTTTAAGAGTGATTCATTATAGCAGTTTTTTTATTAGTTTTGTACTAAAAAAATGTTTTTTATTAATATTTGTGCTAAAGTTTGATTGTTAATTTTTTTTTTACCTAAACTAAGTAAAGTAATAATTAAGTTTTATTTATCAAAATAGGGTAGTTTTTTAAGTAATTAGGATATAAGCATTTACAGTAAGAAAAGATGTAATGAATATACTACATAGTTTCTCATAGCAAGTTAACATAAAGGCTTTACCATATCACTTTGATCATCAAACCACGATCTTTCGGTAGACGTCTCAGTGATATAATCAAAAACCTATGCTTGTCTCACGTCATACGTAAAGGCTCTGTTAGACTTTTTCCGATGTTTTTTTTTCCTTAAAAAAGCAGATATTAATACAAGGTTGCAAAAAAAACCTGAAATACTGGAAAAACCTTGAATTTGAAAAACTAGGCATAAAAACCTGGGTTTTTAGAAATCTGGATTTTCGAACAAAAACCTAGAATTTTAAACTATTTTACATTTTAACCAACAAAAATTCGAATAGGTACGAAACATCTATAAAAAAGATAAAAAATATATCTAAAGTGGCTTCAATGTTGTTATACTTTTCAAATAATGTTTTTTACAATAAGTTTAATTTTATACTAAAAATAAACCAAAAACTTGGAAGAAATTTATGAAAAAAATTCGGCAACCAAGTAATTATAAAAAAGATCTCTAGTTAAATGAATATAAAAAGTTTTTTTTTTTTCATTAGTTTTTTTTAACATATCTAAAACGGTAACCATTCATTTCCCATTGGGATTAACTACTATTCGTTTAATTCAAAATTAAGTTATTTCCTATCATATCAATTCGGATTAAATTATTTCTCATCCAAATTAGTTCCAACTGAATTAATACCAATATTTTTAACTCTCAACCTAATTTATTTACTTTTTCTAAGTGGAGCAGTGTGGTTGCATTCAAATCAAGTTGGTTTTTCATAAACTGTAAAGTATTTGTTTAGTTTTTTGATATTTAATAGATATAGTTAATTAATAATAGTTGTTTCAATAAGCTTTCAGAATAAAATTTCAAAAAAATTAAAAGATAATGTTCTAAAGTGTTATTTTTCATCTTGCAGTTACACTGAATCTATTTTGTTTGACTCTATTTTATCTGTTTTCAATTTTATTTCTTGCAGAAAACTTGGATTTTTTTTTTGTGATGCCCCTGTAGTAATTTGATGCTTAAATGCAAATTTTTCCAGAAATTTCACACAATTTTCACTACAACTAATCGGCTGTCTCAAAACTTTTATTTCATTTACATAACCACCACTACTTATCAAAAATTTATGGTTATTATTCTTATTTTCCCAATTGAAAATCCTGAATACAAGTTGTAGTCGTTTAGTGCAACCTCTCTAAATAAAAATAATAAGGAATAGATAAAAAAGTGTTTATTGCTAATACAAACAAAGCTTATAAATAAACTGATTATAAAAAAAACTATTTAACACAATTAACAGGGGTGCTAAAAGCCTGGCACTTGAAAATTTAGGTTAAAAAAACCTAGAATTTGAGAAATTTTGAACATAAGTTACTGAACAATATGAGATTTGAAAAAATTTTGTGTGTAAAATAATATAAATTTGATAAGTTACAAATAAACTATCAAAAATTTTGATTGTATCATTTAGAATTTTATTTATTATAAAACAAATTTAAAGTAGAATTATAGTATTTTTTCTTTATTTTTGTAACATTTAAAAGAAAACTTTAAATATAATTTTATACTTAAAATAAACAAAAAACTTCTACTTTCAAAATCCTAGTAAAATTTTTCTATAAATCTTTGGTAACCCTTAATTCGTAAACTCATCTCCTATAGTCACTTCTATAGCTTTGTTGTAAAATGAATCAAAAATACAAACAAAAAAGTTTACGATAAAATCGTACAAAAAAGTATACTTTAAAAGTAACTTCATTTAAAAACATTTATTAAACTTAAGTCAAAGTAAAGAATTACTCAAACTTTTAGTGGAAAAATGATAATCTCACAGTGGGCCAAAATCGCGTTTCACTGATGATAGGGAATTTTCTTACGAAAAATATATTTGTAAATCTTTACAAGTATTTAATTATAATGCAGTCTAAGGTCGTATCGTTTGAGTTTTTAAATATAGACAAAAAAAATCCTAAAAGAGCATAAGGTATTGGAATTTTAGTAGATGCTCTTATAAAATGTTTATGCTCTATATTTTTGTACTATAAGTATCTTAGTTTTAAAAATAAAGCAAACTAAACTCATCTTTTTTTTTATTTAGTTTTTAACAGCTTGTAGATACTAAATATAAAGTTTTAATACTAAAATTTTTAAATAGGTTCTATCTATACTCTATAGGGTGTTTTCGAAAAAATACGTCGGCTATTTTTTTCTAGTATGCTTCCTTCTCACTAAAAGCTGACCGGTTCGTACCATGTTTTGTATGTTTTTTTTAATCTGAGAATTTAAAAGCTATATACATATAAGTTGTGTTAGTGTGCCAAAAACTTGTTAGTTTTTAAAAGTTTACTAAAATGTCGATAAATGTACATTTAGTGAAAAAAGGAAAATATTTTGGATAAGAATATTTTTTAACAATTCTTAGAAGGACTTTTAAACTCTAAAAAAGGTAATAAATTACATTAAAATAAAGTTAATTTTGTATCTAATCGTTGACTTTTTATTTTTTAAGACATTAAAGTTTTAACTAAGCAAAAATCCTTCAAATCGCCTCACGCCAATTGACATAACTTTTGTTATAGATAGAGTTTTTTAGTTAAGTTTAAAGCACTAAACGTGCTAGTAGAATCTATGTTATTTACTAATAAAGTTTTAAATATAAAATTTTTAATTATTTTTTGCTATTCCCAGTTGCGAGCTCATAGTGAGTCTTAAATTTTATACACCAAAAAAAATACTACATTTCACAGTTCCTTTTCAGTGACTCACAAGCTATATTATAAAAGCTAAAAACAGACTTAATCTCGAAAATCATAGAAAATAGTTAGATTTTATTTTTCAAGTTACATAGTAACTGATGAGTAAAACTTAATAGCTGTTTTTTTTTTCATTCATTAGTTTCTTCATTTTTAATGATATGCTATTTGATTTAAATGACTTTTTCTTTCAAGTTTATCATTGACCCTGTGAAAAACTAACAATTTTTTTGGATAATAGTGTTACACAAGTTTAATTTTATTTAAGGTAAACGACATAGCCTTTCAGATTGTTCTTGTCCTCTTTAGTTTTTTAAAATGTAAGTGTTTTCATATCATATGTTAAAAGTATATAAAATTATTCCATTGATAAGACATGATAATTTACTCTTGGGTGGTCGCAGAGAATTTTGTTATTTGCAGATGTCTAGAAGCTTAAATAAAAAATTAATATTTTTTTAGTAGCAGATTTTAAAAATATTAATATTCGAGGAATTTAAAGTAAATCAAAATCTTTATTTTTATTGTGTGGAATTTCCTTGTTTATACTAAACTGTAATTAAACTTAGCAATACTTATACATGTTCCTCATATTATGTCTAAAAGAAAGATAAAAAGTACCAATTAAAAAAAGATTAAATTGCTGTAATTTGAAAAAATAAAAGTAAACTTAAAGTCTTTATATATAAAAAATATTTTTAAACTCAGAAATTGTATTTTTATACAGCACATATACAATTGACGATGTTTTTGGCTCCGACATCTCTTTGCTGTCTTTAAATATTGTCCATTTTTGCAAACATGTGTCCCCTACCTATTCACTTCAGCTTCTCCCTGTTCAAGGATGTTCCATTTTTGGAGGCTTCGGTTTTAAATAACCTGCATTAGTAAAGACATTTTTATGCACTATTAGCAAAGAAGCATGAACATCTGATGTATCATTGTACTAACTTTCCAATTGGCATTTAGTCACAGGCATCTTTAATTTGTTTCGCTAAGATGTTTCATGTATAAGTATTTTTCTGGTGTGTAAAAGTTTTATTGACAACGATTTAAAGGAATGATAAAGCTGAAAAAATAACTTATTTAAAAATTAACACAAAACTACAAATACTGTTAGGCAATACTTACACGAAAATAAACAAATAAAACAGTTGGAACAAAAAACTTGTGTCTAATTTCCTTTTAGTAAACTATAGAAAAAAAATTAAGTCTATTTTACTTTGATGTAGCATAAAAAAACTAACCTAGCAAAAAATGATGGTTAAAATCTTTTTAAATGCTTAAAATTTCATAATAAAGCTTTTATACTACGACTAAGTTTAAAAGTTATTGCAAGTTTCAAATTTAGTTTCAAACGACTACCTGTAAAAGTTTTTTTTTACAGTTAAAATGTATTTGATTCAAATTTTTAGAGATAATGTTAAATTTAATAAATTAAATTAGTATTTTTTTTAACTGTTCAAATTAATTTTACTTTTAGTCTTGGTGTACATATATCAATTCAAAATTTTAAATTTTATTAACAAAACAATGTTTCACTCGCTTGAACCAAATCAAACGAGATCATCACTTGAATAAAATCTGTAAAAGTTTTTACAATAACATGCAAGAAGACATTGGGCTAAACTTAAAATAAAAAGCAAAAACTAAATAAAACTTATAGTTTAAAGCTAACAATATAGGAAAATCATAATGTTACCAGGTTAGTTTATGTTAATTTTTGAAAATGTAAGCTACTCAATAGTATTATAATCTTAAAACAAATAAATAAATATACTTACATTTAGCAGCCTTGTAAAATATGAGTACACAATGGTATATATATAACTATTTCAACTTTGATAAAATATAGTTTCATTTTAAAACCTTAGCACTTATTTGTTGTTAAGTTTTAATATAGTTGAAAAATCTATCTAAAAAATAAATATAATATAATATTAAATAGTTTAAAACATAAATGTTTAAGTAACTTAAAAAAGTATTAATTTGTTAATCTTAACCAGTATTGTAGTTTATAAAATTTAATGAGATAGACTTATTATTAAGCTAAAAAACTTGTCAACGGGTCTAATATGCACGAAGACTTTTTTTGCACTAAGGGACATTTTAGCACGAAGACACTATTGCACGAAAGGTCACTTTTGCACGAGGTGTCACTTTTACACGAGAGTAAAAAAATAAAAAAGCAATAAATAAAAGTTTAAATTAAAAAAAAAAAAAATCAATTATTAAAAAAACAACAAAAAAAAAAGTAAAGGTTAGGGGTAAAAGTAATAGTATAAATAAAAAATAAAAATAACAAAAAAGAACTAAAGAAAAAAAAGAAATAATAATAAATACAAAATGATAAAATAAAAAATTACCGACCGAAGGTAAGGGTTAGGGGTAACAGTGATAGAAAAAGTATTTATATGTATACATACCTAATAACATTTATTAATCAAAAAAAAAATTATTGAAAAAACATTTGAAGTCAAAATTAACTTTAAACAATATACAAAAGACACTCAGTGCAAAATCAAAATATATCGAGCTATTTTCATCAGTAGATTCATAGCAATAAATAAAAGATCAATTTAATTTATATAGTAGTTGAAGTTTATTAAACGATAAAAAAAAAGCACTCACAAAGTTTGGTCAAAGGACCTGGTGTACAAAGGAACCTTTCGGTTATCGAGTCGTACATCACAGTAACAGAAGTAATCATTATAAACAAACAATAAGTAAATATAAAGTCAATTACACAAAAATAACTAAAATACTTATTATAAAAGCTGATTAAATACAAACATATAAATATCAAAAAGAGCATTAAGTAAATAAAGCAACACTACAGTCAAATTATTTTTGCCTACAAAATTTTTCTATAAGAAATACATATAGCTTCCATTTTAAGTAAGTCAAACACATTATAAAAACTTTTAATTATCTTAAATCTCTCCAAATTGAAATTTTCAACACAACTCTGATTTTTCACCAATTTTTTCGCAAAAGCAGATCTTTTTATTGCATTCATAAGATGAAAACAAGATGATAATACCGTAAAATATATTTGGATTATGCACCGAGTGTCTTTTGTATATTGTTTAAAAAAATCAAATATAAAAAAGAAATTAAAATAAATAAATTTCAACCCGTGCAAAAACGACACTTCGTGCAAAAGTGACCCCTTGTACAATATTGACGCCGTGAAAAAGTGTCTTCGTGCAAAAGCGTCTTCTTGCATATTTGACCCTTCGTGCAAAAATGTCCCTTCGTGCATATTAGACTCCTACCCACAAAATAGGTGTCAAATAAGCACGAAGGGACATTTTTGCACGGCGTCAATTTTACACGAAGGGTCACTTTTTCACGAAGGGTCTTTGTTGCACAAAGATACTTTTGCATGGGTTGAATTTTTTTTTTTTTTATAATTTAGTTTGGCTTTCTATCACTTTTACCCTTACCCTAGGTCAGTAAATTTCTTTTTCTACGTGTTCGTTTTTTATTAGTCTATTTCTTATTGTTTTTTTATTTTGAAGTTTTTTTTATGAATAAATTTTGTTTGTTTTTTTCTTCTTTGTTTTTATTATAACTGTTACCCCTAATCCTTACCCTCGGTCGGTAACTGTCTTTTTTTTTTCTTTTTGTTTATTTTTTAATTTACTTTTTATTAGTATTGTTTTTATACTTTTTTTTTTAATAACTTTTATTAGTATTTTTTTTTACTGTCACTGTTACCCTTAACCCTCGGTTGGTAACTTATTTTTTCTTCTTATTTATTAATTTTTTTTTTGTTTATTTTTAATTATGTTTATTTTTTTACTCTCCTGCAAAAGTGACCCTTCGTGCAAAAGCGACAGCTCTTGCAAAAATGTCTTCGTGCAAAGATCCCTTAGTGCAAAATTGTCCCTTCCTATTTATTTGACCCTTGGTGCAAAAATGTCTTCGTGCATATTTGACCGGTTTCCACAAAACTTAACTTCCAACTTTGGTGAAATATTTTATTTGTAGAAGTTTTTTTTTTTTTTTTACTTATTACTAATAAAAATACAAAAACTAAACAGAAGAATATTTTTCAAAACTACAGATTTAAAGGAAAACAATAATACCTCATTCAAGACAAATTTTTAGTTCTATAGAAGAATTTTTTAAATAATAATATTAGTGCAAATTGAATATTTTATTCACTACCGGGCTTTGGTGGTAAAAAAAAAATTGGCCTGGTCAAGTAAAATAAAATAGTAAACTGCAATTGCACTGAACAATGTTGCTTATCTATAAAGTTATTTAAAAACTTATTCATAAATGACAAAATAATCAAAACTAAAATGTTATTTATAAATTTGACTATTATGCTTGACAACGTCGTAATTTTTTACCATCGAAAACTCGTAGTGTTTAAAGTTTTTAATTTCCACTAATTTTTTTATTTAAATAAGCTCTTTACATTACAGTAAATTTTGCAATATTTTTAGTTGAGACCAGGGGCGTGTTTTGACTGGTTGCCAGTGCGACCCCGGAAAAAAAAAACTGGAATAAATATAACACAAAAGCGATTGAACGTGATCTTATTTTAAAATAATCTACTAACAATTCTTATCTATATATTAATTATTTGATATCAAGTAAAACTAAGTTCATATCTTTGAAAGAACTACGTCAAAAATGACTAGTTTTATAAGATTTTTGTAGAAAAGTTGTAAAAAATATAAAAAAGTTGTATAATTATGAAAGTTTCTTATTTGAAAAACGAAACTTTTCATTCAAAACTAGCCAATGAAAAGTGTTTTAAAAAACTACTTTTTAATGGTTTTACAACTCAAGGGTTTCATTTTGAACTTAAGAAAGTTTTGACCAAATCGCATATTGTTTTTATTTTTACAACATTATAAAAACCGTTGTTTAACTTTTTTTTATCATCAAAATGTCAAGTAATCGTTTGCGTATAAATTTTTATTTAGTTTTTTTTAATTGGAACTGTTTTAATAAGTATTTTATTTACATAACATTGAATGTGTTTTTCTATTATTATGAAAGTAAATTAGTAATTTTGATTAGTGTTTTGTTTTTAGCTTGCTTTGTATACTAATTTTTACAGTATCTTTAAAAGAGGACTTTTGTTTATATTTAAATTATTCTACTATAAATTAAAGAACTGGATTACCTGTTAAGATTTTGTATTCATTTTTACTGGTATTTTCAAATTGTTTAAAGTTTAAACATTTTTGTGTACCTAAGAAATGTTAGACAGATACGTTGTGGACAGTTATGAAGGTTTTTTTTTAATTATTAATACAGACTACGACACAAAAAACTCTGAGTTGAACAAAAAAAGTTTCAACCCCCCTGAAAAAAGTCTAGACACGCCTCTTGTTAAGACGAATAATTATATAGAAGAATTCTCGAATAAAAGTTTTCAAAAAAATTATCGTTATTTTGTTGCGTCATTAAGAAACGTCATAGAATGTATTTCGAAATTAAAAAAGTTGAGGAAGAATTTTTTAAAGTTATTGTCAATTTGTTGCTCCTGACAAGAGAATTGTCTTACAAAAAATTTTAAGAAGAAATTTAACCTTTTTTGTGATGTAATTTTCATCAAAATAAACAAAGACTGAGTTGCAAAACTACAGACCTTGAAAAAGACTCTAACCAAACCATTTTTTGAGATCAATGTTGACTTTTTATAACTTAGTCCTCTAGCAATGAATTTAAAGACAAAAACTACTTTTGTGACTTTATTTAAAACAAAACTATAAAAACCAAAGAATGAACTACGATATTTAAGACATTAAGAAGACGCCTATAGAGTATAGTCCTATACTATTTTATAAAACCAACTTTAACTTTTTATAAGAGAGCTCTCCGATAAAAATTTTTAAAACGAAATTGATATTTTTGTTCCGTTCAAAAAAAAACAAGAATCAAAGACTGAATTCCAAAAATAATAAATTTAAGTGGCACTTCTACAAAATGAAATTTAGATTAATAAAAAAGTTAATCTTAAGATATAAATAAGAAGAAAGTGTTAGTGAGAAAATATTTATAAAAAGTATTGTATTTCTAATTATATAAATTTAATGAAAATATCAATAGTTTAACAAGCTTTAAAGACTTTTTACCCATATCTTTATATTTTTTAAATAAGATCAATAAGTTTAAAAGGGTGACAAAATTTGAAAAAAAGTTTCAAAAAAACTTAAGTTTAAAATAATTTTAAATTTCGTTCCCTATTTTTAGATTTAGAATAATATACTTGTAAATAAAATTAAGGATGTAATTTAATTAGTTCTATTTAAAGTCAAAAAAATATTTTTATTAATTTCAAACTTTAAAAAACCAGGCAGTACTTTCTAGTAATTGTTGTCTTTAGTAGCTCTCAACCAGAATAATTTTATATTGAACAAAAAAATTAATACTTATCGAATATTCCGTAAACACTTGATGGATACAACAATAAATGCTACATTGTATACTATAAAACCATAGTTTAGCATGTACTAAATTAGGGGAAATTTTAAATAAGCACATTTTCAGATTTTTTGATTAAAGAAATTTAGAACTTCATAAGTCATAGCTGGCTTTACCCCTAAGGAATAAGGCTTTTAAAAAAGGTGTAGTGCACTTTAAACTTCTGTATTATCTGTTAACAAAAAGTTAAATAAACTATCATTAATCAAATGTTATACGAATTATTTATAGCTAAGAACGTTTAGTAATGGTCTACCACAGTGCTTCTGAACCTTTTTCTAGTGGCGGAACCCTTTTCCAAAGTTCAACTTTTCCGCGGAACCCCTAATTTTAATTTTACATAAAATGTAAATAATTTTTACATAAATTTTTAAACTTAAGAAAGGCTTCGCGGAACCCCTGAGAGGCGTCGCGGAACCCTAGGGTTCTGCGGAACCCCATTTCAGAAGCACTGGTCTACCAGATCCAAATGCCATAGCTTGCCAGGGGACAGGTCAAATATGCAAGAAGACATTTTTGAACAAGTGGTCAAGTATGCACAAAGAGATGATTTTGCACAAAAAAACGTTTGCATGAACAGTCACTTTTGCACTAAGGGTCACTCTTGCACAAAAGTTAAAAAATAATAATACAATAATAATAAAATAACCTACCAAGGATTAGGGGTAACAGTGACAGTAAAAAAAAAGTTAAATCAAATGGATAAAAATAAAACCATACAAACTAAAAATACTAATAAGAAAATAAAAAACTGACCAAAAGTAAGAGTTAGATATAACAGTGATAGTAAAATAAAGATAAAAAAGAGTAACTGACCAAGGGTTAGGGTAGCAGTGATTGTAAAAAAAATACTATTATTATTAAAAAAAATCCATATTAAAAAAAAGTTACCGTCAAGGGTTAGGGTGATACTTAAAAAAAAATAAATAAAAAGTTTCAACTTGAGCAAAAGTGTCTTTGTGCACATTTGACCCTTTGTTCAAAAGTTTTCCTTCGTGCATATTTGACACTTACCCAGCTTGCCAATATCCACATCCTACCAGAATTTAATTTTTATAAAAGATTTGGATCTGGTTCCAACTGGATTTTGAATTTAAAAAGTCCTCTTGGTTTTAGTTAGAGAGATCTAACTTTGATTTTACACCCAGATCTGATTCTTTTTATTTAAAAATTGAGATACTTAAGCAAAAAAAAACTTGTAATATAGTGGTTCTTTAACTTTTAAGTACATGTGCATAGTAAATAACTACAAAAATTATTTTACCTGTCAGGTTTTGACAAGTAAATCTTTTTCAAATAATATTTGTAATGATAACTTTACTAGTTCAATAAAATTTTCAAATCTTTCAACAAAATGTAATAAAAATGTTCTGAAAAAAATCAGGGTTTTCTTGAATGTAAAGTTTATTTCAAAAAGGTAATTTGGATTTTGTTTTCCAATCATTGACTTTTTTTGTAAAATTTCTAGTAGGAACTCTGTTTGTGTAAAATGCATACTTATGTTATCTAATTATATTTAAGCTTCTTAAGTTATTTTCAAAAGTATAGAAATTCAAGTAGCTCAAAACAGTGTTTTAAAAATGATAATGTGTAGGTCAATGTTGAAAAGGTATGTATGAACTTATGATGGTAGGAGAGTTCTAGTTAATTTTTTTTTTTACAAAAGTACTGCTCTTACAACTCCAGAAATTCATGTATGTACTTTCAAATATTTTTATTTCACATTTTCTAAATTTGAAGTTTAATTACTAGTAAATAATGACAACTATGACATCATAAATGCAATTGTTTATAGCTAAATACCTAACAATTTCTGAAGTTAGTACACATATAATTATAAAAAAGATTATAATGATGTAACAACAAAAATTGTTATTTGAAACTACAATGTAAATACACTTTGATAGGAAGTCTATACTAAAAAGTCTTTTTCCACACCAGTCCACTGACCATACATTTTTTCACATTTTAAAAATAAACTTACCTTATCTTTGTAAAATATAAAGGTTTCAGAGTTTATCTTTATATAAGTAATTACCATGTTTTGTTTTATTTAAATTTTAAAAGTGTTTTTAAAGGATTTATTTTAGTAATTAGTAACTTCAATTTGTCATCTTCTGTTGAGATTAAGAGTTCAAAATCATATTGTTCATATTAGATTGCAGCCTAAATTTTTTCTAACCTTTTTATAATCTCTTTTCTTATTACTACTCATTGTTATAAATTTTGAATAGTTAAAAGAACAGCTGCAGCCATACTTGCCATGCCAGGTATGTGATAAAATCCTCTACAGAATTATTTAAGCATTACATTTAAGTTTAACAAACATAAGTTCATTCACCATGCATAATTCTTTTCTCTAGAGTTCTTCTGGCAACTATTAAAATAATATAGGATGTTCAATAAATTGTGGTGTGGTTTTTAAAGTTTAAGCTCATAATTTTTCCAATATCTAAGAGAACTGCCCAAACCTATCAAAAATATTTGTTTCAGACAACTCTGGTTGCCACTCACTCAGCTACTCAGGTTAGTTTTTAACTTCAGAAAAACTCAAGCTAGTTTAAAATTAATTAATGTTTTTTTATAAAACTCTTGCTTGCTTTAAGTTATTTTGCAAAACTTAAGTTAATTTGAATTAGTATAATATATAAAAAGTTAAGTTTTTAGTTGAAATTTAAGCACAATATTGGTTGTTTTACATTAAAATAAATTCTCAATTAATTTTACTTCAATATAAGATAAATTTTAATTTCTGCACCTATAGTATTTAAAATGAATATTACTGTGAAAATATTATAATAAAAGCTTATAATTTTTTTAGAATTTTTCAAAATAGTGTACAAACAAACATTATTTAACATATAAAACACTAAAAACCATAAAGAATTTAAAATGGAAGGAACTCTAAATTTCAACATTGGAATGTTAGGCCATGTTGACAGTGGAAAAACATCATTAGCAAGGGCTTTAAGTTCTACAGCTTCAACTGCAGCATTTGATAAAAATCCTCAAAGCAAGTGAGTTAAATATAAAACAATTTTGATATTCTCAGCCTTTATTAACTTTTATGAAGTTTTTCCAGCTAATATAAACTCTTGAAATATTGTATTTTATAAGTGAAAGTATACTTTTCCTATACCTGAAAACATTTTTCAACAACAATTTCAATACCTTACCCTTTAGATCAGGGTTTCCCAAAGTGGGCGATTTTAGTAAGTCGGGGGGCGATAATTAGTAAGGGGGTGAAAGGGTGGGCGATAACTAGTAGGGGGACGAAAAGGGGGCGATTTTGAAATATTGGGCTGTCATAAAATTTTTAATTTTTAAATTGCTATTTTACTAATTTTAGCTTGCTATTAAATATTTGACCCTGAGGTAAAACTTAAACAAAAAAACTTTATTTTATTTATGTAAAATATAGAGACAAAAATCAAGTGCTTATGACTCCTACTTTCAAGTAAATTACATATTTTCATTCATATATTTTCTTATTTAACAATTACATAGATCAGAGACGATTGGAATCCCTCTCACCATTTTATAACCTGACATATATGTTATTTGGGATCATAAATCGTTCACAAAAATCTATGTTATATATTAATAAGTTTCTAGGTAAATTGGCAACCCTGTATAACTTTATTTCTTATTCTAAATTAGTGACTTTTCAAAAAACAATTGGAAATATCATGCGGTGATAGTTAAATTACCTTATGATATTTCCAATTGTATTTTGAAAAGTGAATGACCTTGAACTGAAAGTGAATTTTTCCAAAGAACGAAATAAAAGCTTTTGGACTCAACAAAAACTAAAGCAAGAGTATCCAATTATTTGAGAGGAATATAGATTGTTGTTTATAGTTTTTCCTTCTAGCTATGTTGTCGAGAAAGCTTTCAGATCAGTTATCAACATCTTGAGCAAGAGATCTAATCTAGATATTAGTAAAGGAGGCTTTTTATTACTGATTAAGAATCAGATAAGAAAAACTTGCAAGAGTCATGAACCTCATCCTTCAAATTATATTAGACTTCAGTAGCAGACATTATTTTATGAATTTTTTTTTGTTTTATTTAATCTTTCAAAATACTTTTTATTTAACCTGGTTTGTATTGTATTTTAGTAGTCTTTTTATAATAAAATTTTATGAAGTCATTTATTCTACAACAGATTTGCATAATGCCTAATAAATATTAATTACGGTAGACTTCCTCTTGAGTTCGCACTTTTTACCCAAAAAAAAAAGTGCAAATTTATATTTTCTAAAATTTTACTTAAATAAAGTCTATTACTAACTAAGTATTAATAAAACAAAAAATACATAATATTTAATTTCTTATATAGATCTATTTTTTAATGAATGTTTGTTTTAAGTTTTAGTTGATTTTATGTTTATGCATAACGTTATTGCATATAATATATTTAAATTTGTCATTTTGTAAAAAAAAGGTAATAATTTTTGAGTTTGCACATTTTGATTTCGTTCAAAGTGCCAACTCAAGCGGAATTCTACTGTATTTATTAAATCATTTATGTTTTGAATTTGATATTAGTTTTATTTTGACCTGGTTAATTTTGTAGTTTATATTTGTCGTTTTACATTACATTAAAAGTTTTTATAGCATAGTGATTAAAGTGTTTGTTTGAATTTTTTTTGTTATTACTTGTTTAATCTGTATAAATAAATAATTATTGATGACCATTAAAGTTTTTATTTTAATTTTTTTTTTGGTTTTAAAAGAGTATAGATTTTAGGTCTCTATTTGAAATTACTTCAAATTTTTCATTTAAAAGATTCTTAAACTAAATTTTATTTTCTAACTTGATTTATTATTGTTAAAATACCCATACATTAAGGAATTTTAAATTAATAGTACAAATGTTTTTTGTTTTATCTTAATTTTTAATATATTAGCAATTAGAATGTGTTGTTTATTTTAATAGTTCAACACTAGCTTTTAGTTTTTCACTATTTTCTTCTGGTAAATTATCATAGGCTAATGACTAAAAAAAATTTAAAACAGTATTAAATAAGCCATTAAAAAGACTGCTGCAGTTACAAAACAAGACTTTAAGCTAATTAAAATAATTTTTTAATCGATTGCTTTCTGTTCGCAGAATTAACTGTAAAACTTTTGATTTTATTTTTGAATATATACAAAAAAAAAGTAAAATGTTAAAATTAAGGTTTAGTTTCCTAAAGGTTATTCCAAGTCAAATACTATTTAATGGTATTCTATTACAAAACATGTAGTTTAAAAAGTTTAAAATTAAGTTTTTTACTTTACAAGTAACTTGCTTATAATATATCTTAGCATTAAAATTAATAACTTTACTCCATTAACTGAAGCTGTTGATGAAACCACTTTTCATGTGAGATAATCATCCAGTCGGTCAAACTTTCTCAAACTAGATCATAAATTATGTTTTATTATTTATTTTATTATGTTTAATATAAACTGTTCATTTTTTATAGTTTCCTAATCTCTGGTATAGTAATTTTAGAATATGCCTATTTATAAAATAATTTTAGTACTTTGTGAGGCTTAAACAAGTTACTTAGTATTAACTTCTAAATGTCCGAAATTCGTTATATGAGAGATTATTATAATGTCAGGTTTAAATTAAGATTTCAGATGGGTAACGTACGGTTAAGATTCAGTCAAATATCGACATGCTAAGTAACTTGGAAACTAACTGTGCAAAAGAATCAAAATTTAGTTTTTTGATACTTAATATTTTGAAATACACTTTCAATTTGGTTTTCAGTTCACAATAGTATTTCCTAGATCAGAATAATACTAAATCATTTCATTACAATTTTGCTCGAGTTTTGTAATTTTCTTATATGTTATTTTTCAAATTATGTAGCCCGCAATTACATTTTGTAAACGAATTGAAACTAGAAAAGATTTTTTAGTATATATGAATTGCTGACTACAAAAGTTGTCCACCACTACCCTAAAAGTTTCATTAGTTTCAAAACAGTTCATATCTAAACAAGATTAATTACAGATTACACAAGGCTTTTTAGTAATTAAGTATTTTAAAACACTTAACTTGGTTTATAAGAAAACAAATGTCACATATTTTCTCAAGCCCTGTAAATTACTTTGAACACAGCCCAAAAGTGCGTGCATAAGAAGTACCAGACTAAATTACATTTCGAACACAACTTTTTCGGCTCAAAAGTTTCTAAGTTTCTACTCAAGAGAAAAACTACTTTGTAAAATCGTGGGGGGGCGATTATTTTTCGAATTTCTGAAAAGGGGGCGATTTAGAAAATGAGTTTGGGAAACCCTGCTTTAGATACTTAATAAAATACTTCCTAAACTTAATTTATGTTGCTTATTAAATTAGTATAAGATTTAGGCTCTTTCAAACAAGGCAATATATTAGAGTCATAAAAAACTAAGCTTATACACAAACAAGCTTGATTTACCAAATTTTTTTGGTTAAAACTGAAAAAATAAGTTTCATTTCTAATTTATTATAAAAATATTTTTTTTACTACAATGAGTTATAAGAACAATAGTTTAAAATTGGTATTGCAAATAACTAAAACAAATTTATGTTTACTAAAACAACTTTAAATGTATTATTATTATTAGTAAAGTAATAGATTACAAACGTTATTCAAAGTATCAGTCAAGTAAAAAATAACCTTATTAAACATGTGTTTTATAGTAAATAGTATTACCATGGTTCCCATTTTCTATAGCTAGCTATCAAATTATGAAAGCTCTAGGTTTTTTTTAATCTTTTAGAAATATTTTATAAACTTAGTTAAATTTGTAAGTTTTAGCAAAAAAAATCTTATTAAAATGTTTCAAAGTTTGTGGTAAAACTACTTTATTTTTAATCAGTCTTCCATTATTAAGCTTTTGTTCATGTTATATTATTAAAGTCGAAATATTTTAAAGTATATATATATAGATCGGCAACTAAAAACTAATTGATTCTTTTTTTTTAATATTTTATTAAGTTTAAGTATTAATTTAAGATGACGCAGGTTTATATAATCTACAATCTATGATAATTGGCTAGTACAGATGTGAAATCTAGGTTATCTAACATTTTTTGAGTAAACTAACTAAAAAAGCCTATTGAAATGTTTGTGCTGTTAATTAAAAGTACAAACTCGTTGCAGTTGTAAATGTTTTATTTTTAGTATTTATTCTTAAATTTTTTGATACAGTAATAAAACTTGTTTTTAACCTGTTGATGCTAAAATTCATAAAACTTATTAGTTTTATAAATATAAAAGTTTAAAAAAATGGTAAAAACAAAATAAAATTGAAGCAGAAAACTTTTCTTGGTCTAAAAAATCAGAATAACTAATAATGAATCAGTGCTTTTTTTCTAAAAAAGTCATAACTCTTTGTTATTCAAAAATAATATTTTTATCTAACTCTTAAAAACTTATAGTTGACTGAAATGAAAACACAAAATGTTTAAGTTTAGTGATAAGTACTAGTAGTTATAAATTTAAAGTTCAACTTCAATATGTTTTGCTTGAATTAAATTTTTGTTATTTATTCTTTTTCTTATTTACTCAGATTAAGTAAGACAATTTTTTTACTTCTGCTGATTCTAATTACTGAAGCTATTTTTGTTAAATAATACAAGTTCTAAAAAAAATTTTTATATTAGATAAACTGATCACTGCAAGATAAAAGCATAAAAATTGTATAGAAAATGACAGCATGTACAATATTTAAACATTCTAAAGTAACTTAGGAACAGTCAGTTTTATTCTGATGAACCTAAGTAGACTGCAATAAAAATGTTTATAAAAACTTCTATAATCTATGTGTTCAATGTTACATTTAAATGTTTTTTTAATTCAATTTAAACAAAAAAACAAAATTTGAAATAAAATTAAATTAAGAATCAATAGTTTGTTATAAAAACTAAAAATAAAATCGTACAATGTTTTTTATTTTATTTATTACCAATTTTTTAACAGATTTTATAACATCCATGTTAAAGTTTATCTGAGTATAATTTTAATTTTAGTACAACTATTTTTTTAAATTACCTTTTAAAAGCAACTCACACCTTATATTGTTATTAGAGAAAGAGGAATTACATTAGATTTAGGATTTTCTTCGTTTGAAGCAAAAGCTCCAAAACATTTAAGCAGCTATGAAAAAGTTCAATACACTTTAGTTGATTGTCCTGGACATGCATCTCTTATAAAAACAATTATTGGAGGTAAAACTACAAAGTTTAATTTAAGAATTTAACATAGTTGTAAACATTTTTTAAGTTTATCCATAAATTAATGCATCAGTTTCATCCATTTATTTCATCAATTTCTGCCTATTATGTCTACCTGATGAGTTATAATATAAATGAAATCGGTTGCAAAAACTTATGTGTATGGTAATGCGGTTCACTGTAGTTATTAGAATTTTTTTAGATTTTTTAATATCTTTCATGTATTTAAGGATTATAATAGTTCTCAGTTTTATCTTCAGTAAAAATAATCTATAATTAATACTTAAAGCTAGTGGTCTTCACAGTATGCACATATGCATTAAATTTATTAAAATGAAAAAAAAAATTAAATGACATATGTTTTCTCTTTTTCTATTTATAAAATTATTTATATCATAATTTAACAGTACTTAAAACATTATTTATGTATTAAGACACTCAAAACATACATTCCACATAAATTGTTATAAGTAATTTAGTAGGTACAGCTTTTGAAAAGTTTGAAGACTACTGCTTTAGGGTATCATATAAAAATAATTATATGTTTTTGCAAAAAAAGTACATAGTTCTTATACTCTTGTATTGTAATATTCAAATAGCAATACTATAGTATTCAAAATTATATCAAGAGGATTTTTACCACAAACTCTATTTAAAACTTTTATTTTAATTTTTTAATATTAATTGAATGTTTTTTTAATAACTCCTAAGGCTAGTATAAAACAAAAAGGTTAATTTTGTGCTATTAAGCACATTCAAAAATTTAATTTCATGTACAAAAAAATACTGAATGTTTAATTAATCTTGGAAACTTTAAATGTTTAAACAATAAAATGTAACATACATTAATTTCATAAAGTTAATTAAAATCATGTTAATTAGTTAGTTCAAATTTTTTAAAGGTGCACAAATAATTGATTTGATGATTCTAGTTGTTGATGTTATGAAAGGCATACAAACACAAACTGCTGAATGTTTAGTAATTGGAGAAATAATTTGCCCAAAAATTCTTGTGGTTATTAACAAGATTGACTTATTATCAAAACAAAAAAAGCAAGTTAGTAAGTTTTATTGTTTATTAGCATGTTTTTTATACTTTAAATTAGTTGAATATAGTATTATAAGCTTATTACTTAGTATAACTTTTTCTTAATGTTTTTTTATACAGTTCTGTAAAAATGAGTTTACTAAAAAATTAAAAGTTTGTTTTTTTTACTCATAAGTTTTGGAAGATTAATAAATTAGAACTCATAATAGCATTTTATTATTATTACTGTTTACCAATAGACTAAGTACCTAGGATTTTTTATATAAATGTTTCTAAATACAAATATATAAGCTTTATTTAGTTTTTAAAATATTTGTGTTTATTTTTTTCCATTATTGTATATACTTTTTAGTGGTTAGCCTATTTATCTAAAAATTTTCACAAAATTGTTGTTGTAGTTTAACCTTGTACTTACCTGATAGACGATTAAAACTCATTTGAAAGACTAAACATTCTAATTTTTTCTACATTTAGAAAATGTTTTGTTGTTGTTTTTTTCTCTGCTTTTGTCTAGCCTCTTTATTGCTCTTTGAAATTATTGGTTAAAGGAATTTAGAAATTTAGTATTACTTCGACTATAGAATTTTCTGAATTAGCCTATTTTTTGAACTAATTATCAATGATTAATGAATTTTTAGCAACGCATAAATTTTAGGATGTCTTTTTTTAAGTTAGTACATTTATATATAATTTCTATCCACTCTCCTTCATTAATTTGTCATATATTTTTGTATTCTAAAAGTTTTTACATGACTAGTATAGAAAATTTTTTTTTACATTTGTTCAAAATAGTTGTTATCTTAAAGCACTTGTAGGAATAATAATTGGTTAGTACTAATTTCGACAGGTATTGAGACAAAATTCTCCGAGTTTCAATATTATAAAAAAGATAATTATGTTTGTGTTTAAAGTACACTTATATATTTTTTCTATGTACCTACTTTTCAAAGTTTTTAAATCGTTTTTACTTGTTTATCATATTTTATGTTTACTAAAAAAAATTGATGAAATTGCATAGCCTTATTTAAACAATTAACAACATAAATCATCTCACACTAAATATTTTCACATGGCTATTTTGGGGTTTAGTTTAATTTTAATGGTATAATGTAAAAACAACTGTATGGGTTGGCTTCATATAGCCCTAGCAGACAAAAGAAAAACCTTAAACAAGAGAAACGAACTGATAACCCAATGCCTGCATTACTTGAATATAATATTTATAGGTTATAATTTAGATAACTAAAAAAAAAATTTAAGAAATTATATAGTTTTTGCATGCATATTAGAACACCCATTGCAGTTTTAAATCATTGTGATGTTTTTATCAAGTTAGACTTTTGATAGATTATATATTTATATAAAATAAATAAATTAAAATGTTTAATAAATTTCGCATGCATTATAATGAACCCATTTTCAGTTTTAAGTTATTATAAGTTTCTTCTTTTTTTTTGTAATAAAGTTAGAATATTAGTGGATTATATTCTATATGGTTATATCTTAGCTAATTTTTTTTTTCATTTTTCTATATATAAAAATTACATAAATTAAATTTACCCTTCTAATTCCAACCCTTTTTCTAATTATAAAATGACTGTGGTAAGAACAACAATAATGCTTTCAAAGTTTTTTTTCAGTGTTTACTCCCCTTTCTTTCTTTTAAACATTATTACATTATAATTTAAGCATAGGAACAATGTGTTTAATATAAATTTCCAACTCTATAATTTATAACTTTGTAAAGTTTTCTTTTTTAAATTAATTATATTTCAATACCTCGCTATATAGTGTAGTTCAATTGTTTGTGTTTCTAGCCTATAATTTAACAGTTTTTATTTTGAAAGTCTTTTAGCATTAATATTTTTCTAAACTGTGTTTTTTATTTAACTTTAATGTAATTTAATTCTCGACAAACAAGCTTAGTGTTTATATTATACAGGGTGGCCACAATACCTGGAATCCAGGAAAAACCTGGAATTTGAGAAGTTTTGAAAAAATCAAAACACCTAGAATTTTGAACAATTTTTACATGTTATGTAGTAAAGTTTTGATTTGACACAAAAAATCTATCATATAGATCAAAATTTTTGTCATCATCAAAAGTTTTTATTTGTTTAAAATCACATTTAAAGTAGCTTTACAGTATCTCTTCAATGTTGTTATACTATTTATAACATTTTTACCTTAAACTTAATTTTAAATTAAAAATAGACCCAAAAACGTGTACTTAAAAAGCCTAAAGGAATTTTTGAAAACCTGGAGAAAATTTGCCAAAAACCAGTAGCAACCCTGCTTATTTTAAAATTAAAAATAAGGCAAATCAAACTCATATTTTAACTATTTTCGTTTTGCAATGGCTTATAGATGTTTAGTATATAATAAATATATAATTTTAATAATAATAAGAACTCTTTCTAATAAATTTAGCTTCAATGTTTTCAAAAAGTATATTATATGAAAAGGGGCAAATGTTTTGTTATTTTTTTAAATGTACAAAATCTGAGAACTTACAAAAAATTAAATTATATACATATTTTTGAAAGCCACGTGCTCAAAGTATCTTAATTTTAGAAAATTCAGTAGAGTGTCGATAAAAAAACATTCAAAAAATACATATTTTTATTTTTGTTTTTTTACAAAAAATTGAACAAATTTTGATAAATATACTAATTTAATATATTAAACAAATCAAATCTTTAAAATACGTTTATTAGACTATATAAGCAATAAAATACTTGTATGTTATAATAGTTTTAGTTTTTAAAGACATCAAAATCTGAACTAAACAAAAACTCTACAAATCGCTTCGCGTCAACTGGCATAACTTTTGTTATAAATAGAATTGTTTAGTTTAATGGGTTAAATGCGCTAAAGTCTTTGCTTTCCATTAACAAATTTTCAAAAAGAAGTTCCTTTTTTTTTAGCTTTTTCCAGTTGCAGACTGTGAATTTAGAACTTTATATACATACAACTAAATTGTGTTTATTATGTTTATTGAGTATGTTTTGTTATTAAATTACAGTTTTAAATGATGCCTTGCATTAAAACAATAGACCAAAAATGAGCTAAAAAAGTTAAAATTTAATACATGTAAATCTTCTGTGCAAAATTTATAAAGGACAGTACGTTCATTATACTATTTTGTGGACGATTGTTCCATTATGAGAAAATATATAAGTTTTAAAAACTGAGCAAGAAAAGTTTTAATTTTAGTATTCTTAAAGTTATAAACAAAAACAAATGTAAGTGAGCATGTTTTAAACATAGTGTCATATCAGTAATCCCTTTTTTTTGAGTTTTGATGACTAAATATTCTAAAGAAACTTGTTTTATTTGTTCAATTTAAAATGCTATAGCTTCATTTCTTTATTTGTATTACTTTTCATATAAATAGCAATTATCTTTTTAGTAGTTTTCCTGATGTTTTAATATAAAAAAAAAGAAATTTTAAATAGTGGTTTTGTGGTATTATAAATTTCAAGTGTAATAGAATATTATATTTTGTAAAAACTATCTCATGTATAACTATTTATTAAATAAGTTAAGTTATTTTTGAAATATTGTAAAATTTAAAAACAAATTTTTATACAAAATTTTTCTGATATTTAATTTATAGTTTCCTGCTGGTCTTATTTTACCACTTTTCTAACAGGCAGCTATTGAAAAAATGACAAAAAAAATATTAAAAACATTAGAAAAAACTAAATTCAAGAATTCTGTTAAAGTCGTTGCTGTTTCAGCTAACCCAGCTTTAGAAAATGAAACTTGCAAACATGAAGGAATTGAAAACTTAATTCAGGTATTTTTATAGCTAGCACCTACTTTTTAAGATCGTTTTAACAGTTTAAAACTGAAATCTGCTTGATTAAGTCTCTTGAAATTATAACCGTAAATTTAAGGTAAAATGTGGATAAGTATATGTTGCTTTTAAGTAGAATTTATATTATAGTGTAGCAAAAAATAAATAAAGAATTTCTTGATTTAAATACCTCTATTGAATTTTGCTGATTTATAGAGATAAATGATAAATTTATTAAAAATTAAAGTGTTTAGAAAGCTAAATTTTTACGTTTGAGTTGGTACTCTGATTATTTATAGTTCAAACATAATACACCTATTAATGCTTTGTTAATTTGACTTAAATATTAAATTATTTTGCAGTTTTCACTTTTTTATCTTAAAAATTACTAATGTAGTTAGTTGTTAAGTTTTTACATAATTGTAAACTTAAAGGATTTTTTTGAAGTATTTTTTATTTTTATAAAAAAGGGGTTTTATAACACATTTAATTGCTAACTTTTATTATGAAAACATTGTTACAAAAAACTAAGATATTTTAAATATGTATAGTTGTAAACCTAAGGAATCAGTTTTTGTCTTTTAATTTGAAAAAAAATTACTGTCATTTTACTAAATTAACAAGTCTATTTACTTAATATTTAATGTAATTTTACTACTTAAACTAAGTTATTTTTTATTATTAAATAGCTGTTCAATATAATAATTGTTTAATAGCTAAAATTAATAAAATTTCAATTTCATGTCTGACCATATTTATAGATCCATTTAAATTTTTTTAAAAGGTTTATTTTTTGAATAAAACTTGATATATTTATCATATTTGTTTTTTATGGAAATGTTTTTTTTGTGTAATTATTGTTTGTGTAAGTCATCAAAGCCAAATAAATATATATTTTTTCAGTATTTTGCTATAAGTGTTATTATATTTATATTAAAATTAAAAGACTGCATGGTAAAACATCAAATAAGTAATTTTTATCAATCCAGATGTTATTTTTTAGAATTTTAACTAGTTAATTCTAGAATTTTTAATCCAGGTACTATCTGATCAAGTTTACAAACCGAAACGAAGCAGCGATGGAAATTTTATTTTCAGTGTTGACCATTGTTTTCCAATCGCTGGACAAGGTACAGTATTGACTGGTACAGTTTTGCAAGGCTCTGTTGGTATCAATGATACTGTTGAAATAGCTAATTTAAAGGTTTATAAATATTTTAATCTGTTAAACAAATTGTTTATATATATTGTAAAGTCTAATCATAAAAATTGTTCGTAACAAACAAATTCTTTGATCAGAAAACGAATTTAAGTTAGACTTTTATAAGAGTACTAAAAATTACTTTTTAAGAACCATATATCAGTTTAGTTTTACACCGCATCATACAGAAGAACTAGACTTAGGTTTTGTACTTTTTTAATTGTACAAAAAAAAAATTATTAACTCTATTACTTTACTTTAACAATAATAAGGTATTTCCTCTGTGTAGATTATTTTATTTAGCTAATTTCAAGGTCTCAATTCATTCAAGTAATCCACTTGAATCGAATCTTTTTTTATTATAATCGTTTTTTTTATTGCAAATAACTATTAAGTTTTATGACTTTTAATTTTAATATGTATATATTTAAGTTCTACTGATATATTAAATATTTAATAATTTTTTTTAAACTACTACTTTAACAAGAAAGACCTAATTCCGTAGACCACTGATTAAAATATACTTAGATTATGTACTTAACAAATATATTGATTTTGTATATTTCTTATAAAGCACATTTATAGTAGCATTACAGTATCTTTTAAATATTTTTATATTTAAGACAGTTTTGTACCTTAATTTTGTTTATATGCTAAAATTGGACAAAACACTTGTTCTTTCAAAAACCTTGAATGAATTTAAAAAACTTTCAAAAACATATGGAAACCCTGTTTTACTAACAGGTACTCAATCATTTTTATGTTTATAAACTAAAACACCAAAAAAGATATGACAGTTATCTATACATACAAAATATGGAAAACGATTAAAAATAAACAAATTAAGCAAACAGTTATATAAACAAGAAATATCAAACTGACATAAATAGGAATTTCATTTAAAAAAATAACTTCTCGAATTAATAACAATAAAAACAAAGTAATTACTATTAACAATAATTCATAAAATAAATTTTCATAAATTCAGTGTTGAAAACAAAATTGTCTTTTAAACGAATTTTTTCTATCTACTGAACTCAAGTTTTCAGCTTAAAATTTATACTGCTTTTAATGTTTTATCAATAATAGTTTTTACAATTTGATATGATAAAAAACTATTTTAGTCATTAATTAGAATATTCAATCAAATAATGTCATGTTAAAGATTTAGTTTTTATTTGCAATTGCAGTCTTACTTGAAAGAGTTTGTTGTAGATATTGATTGATACTATTAAGTGTTATGTTTCTGATCTTGCGAATATATGTGCTAAAGCTGTCACATGCACACGCAAAATTGTTTATAACATTGTTTATGATGGGTAGCAGGTTTTTTGTCAACTGGAAATAGTTAATTTTTTTTTTTTTTTTTTACCGTACAATAACAACTTTAAACTGTCTTATTTAAGTTACTTTAAGCATTATTTGGTGTTGGTATAGAGTAACTTTTATTATACTAGACATTTTTCTATTCCTGTTTTTATTGTTTCAATATTTGTTTTCGTTAAAATAATTTCAAATGAAGAATAACAACTGGGATAATAAAATGTACTGAAATTGTTATCAATATAATAAGTTCATCTTAATATTTTTTAGGACAAGTTTACACAGCTATATAAGCTAAACAGCTTGTCAGTTTACTTTTCTGTTAAACAGTACTAAATAAATTAAAAAGTTACTAAATATATGATGAAGAATAACTCGTTATTTAGTTTGTTTAGTTTTGATAATTTAAGGCCATAGGGGGGTAAGCCATGTTTTCTTCAAGTTGATTCTATTTTATAGAATTTTTTCTAAGCTTTAAGATGCTTTTTATGGTTTTAAAAAATTTGAATTGTTTTTTGAGATATAACCAATCAAAGTCGGGCAGCATAATAGGTTCCTTATGGGAAGGAAAAACTAAAACATCGAAAAAAGACTATTTTGTTTAAAATCTATCTCCTCCTTCATTTTTCAAGCAATCTTCTTCAAAATTTCACAGTCTAATCTTTATACAATAACAAAAATGCGTTATTTGTGAATTTAAAAAAATTCAAGTAAAATTTTTTTTTTTTTGAAAAAAAAGACTTTTTTTAATTTTTGTTATATATTCATAAGTAACGTTATTTTCTTTTAATGTAAGGAACATTTCCTGAAAATTTGAAGAAGATTGCTTGAAAAATGAAGGAGGAGATAGATTTTTAGTGATTTTTAAAATTTCGGAGAAAATTGACCCCATACATTTGTGGTCCATACATTTGTATCGGAAACTTTTTACAAAAAGTTAAATATTTCAAAATTTAAATTATATTTTTGAATTCTATAAAAACTGGCTTACAGTTTGTTATTAAAGCTTTCATATAAAAGCCATAGTTAATTTTTGTAAAAAAAAGTTAACCCCCTATGGCCTTTTCGTACTGTAAAGATAATTTTAGTTAAGAATACAATATATATAGCTACATAACTTTACATATGATTAAAGCTGCTGTCACAAAACAGCGATTTTGTTTAATTTTTTTTTACTAGCACACTACATTTAATTTACTCGTATTAAATTTTAATCGTTGTTACAGTAATGATTAAGAAATTTTTCGTTACTAAAATAATATAATGCTCAACTTTAAAATTGTTAAAAGTTACGTAGCAAAAGTTATTTTTAACAGACAACAAAAAAAGTCAAATCTATCCAAATATTCGGAAGGTCTGTCGAAAAGATGCATCAAGGTGATCGAGGTGGCATGTGTGTAACTCAGTTTGACCCTAAAAAACTAGAAAGAGGTCTTGTATGCAGTTCTGGTGCTTTATCTACAATCTATGCCGCAGTTGTTAGTATAAGCAAGATATCTTACTTCCAGCAGCCAATAAAAACAAAGAATAAGTATCATGTGACTATTGGACACTCTACTGTGATGGGAAAAATCACTTTGTTCAGGCCAGACTCGAGTGATGAAGGTTTCGATATTGAACGCTCATATGAGTTTGTTGATGAATTAGATGTGTTAGTTGTTTTTTTTTTAGTTTGATCATGATGGAGTTAACAAAAGAATTCATATTTATTCTAACATTGTTTTTACTTTAAATTTATTTGATTTTATTCTATTTCAACATCTTTTTTTTTTATTTTAACCATTGTTTTTTTTCTTGAAACTTATTAACTTATATATGTAATAAGGATGTTTGACAAAAGTTGAAAAATCAAGATATTTTAAAGACTAACACTAAAAGTTTGTGTTTACTAAAATATTGTGCTACTTGCAGGGTTGGCTAATTCAAAATTTTGGTAAAATCTTTCTAAACTTGACTAATTCAGGCTAAAGTTATTTAATTTTAACAGGGTTGCCACACGGTCAGGAAATCAGGAAAAGTTTAAACTAAAAAAGCTAAAAACTAAAAGAAAAAATACAAAAGTCAGGAAAAGTTAAGGGTTTTCGAAAAAAAGTCATGAAGTTTGACAAAATTAAAAACAAAGTAAGATTTTGCCAGATTAAATTTACAAAATTCCTTATTTTCCAAAGCCTTCAAATGATAAAAAATTAATTAAAAATTCTTCATAGTCAGAATAAAATTGCAAAATTTTCCTAGAAATGTACAAAATTATTTAATTTCCCATGCCTTCATCTGGTATAAATAAATAATATATCCTTTATAAAACTGAAACATTTTTCTATTAACATATTGAACAACTACCCTACTTGAACAAGCAGTTTTTTTATGCTCTTTAGTATTGATGATCTGTGGCAGGGACACATCCATAATTAAACTATGATATATACACACAATTTTTCTTGCATTTCTTTAGTTATGTGATAACTCTTATGCAGCCTTTTTTGACATTTTAACAGGGTACCCAGCCTGTTGTTGCCTTTATGCATGAGGACATTTCGTGCTTGGTAATTAAATTGCTATGCATCATTATGAAAGACGTGATAGTTACGAACCTTAGCCTCAATCAGTTATTCAATGATCAAGCTTCCCTAAAACATGCCCTTGATCTTGGTTGTGCTGCAACCAATTTGCTTGCAAATTTGAGGAAAAAAGACCTAGTTTAGGAATAAAAGGTCAAAAATTTCAACAAAGAATGTAGAGTATTTGTTATAAAATCGGTTGAAAATATCCGAAGCAGAATTGCTATTGGAAGTACATTCGTAAAAAAATATGTCATGCCTAAATCCGCATAGCCTTGAAAAATTAGAAGTCACAATTGTTATTAAGCGTTTGGCTAACATTGTGCACTCCTTAATAAAGTAAAAAATGTGCTTGAGCTCTGAAGGTGATACTAGGATTGAACAATTTAGAACTTTGGTAAGTTGTCCAATGAATGCATTAAAGTTCAAGAGCTTCAAGCAAAAGAAAGATTGTTTGGGCCAATTCTGTTTTGAAACATTAAAATTTCCTGCCAAATCTTTTCTCGGAAAGTTGTTGCAACCATAACTTGTGTTGCATAATGACCAGGCTGAGGTCGAGCTGGGGTTTAGTGTTAACAAAGCTCTGCTTGAAAGCAGCATGAAATGAGAGACTATTACATCCAGAAGAAGAGTTAAAGGTTATATGTATGCATACAAACTAGAACTGTATCAAGTTAGAAAATAGAAGTATTTTGCTGATAGAGCTGTTTATTGCAAATACATCAATCATATACAGATAGTTCAAGTGGTCTAATGGAAGTTTGATGATTGAATTCATTAAAAAACTGTTGTTTCAACCTGTATAAATTTTGGAATTAAGGAGCCATGAACACCAAATATTCTGGAGTTGTTGATGAAGAGCAAAAAAAAAGTCTTAGGTACTTTAATGGTAGTTTTTTGAGTAATCTTGGCCATAGCTATTTTTATTTCTTTAAAGGGGGCCATTTGGAAAAAAGTTTGAGAAGCCCTTATCTAGTCAAAAGTTAGTTATAAAAACAAGTCGTTGAACAAAAAAGAGTTTTTAATTACGCTGCATTAACCAACAATTTATTACACGTGTTTGATCAAATACCTTTTGAAAAAAGTAAAAACATGCAAAGATTCAGACTTAAGTCTGCATAAATCAGACTAACATATGCTTATTCTTCCAAGAATATAAATTTGACAAACAAACAAACAAAAAAAATTAATTAATAAAAAGAAATTATTCCAAAACTTAAGGAAACTAAATACCAAAAAGATAAGCTTGTTGTTATAAAACTTGAAAATATTATGTGTTTAGTCGTCACTATAACACAGTACTAAATTAAAGATTACATCTAATGAAAAAATTGCCATATATATTTATTATACCGGTTTTACAAATCTAAAAAACGTGGTTCCACCAAAAAAGTTAAAAAAAAAATATTTTAAATTAGTGTACTTGATTATAATACGTTTTTTTTATTATAATTTATTTTATTTTATTAAAAGTACTTAAATCTAATTTTTTTTTTTTTATTTTATCCAAAACATAAAATTCCATAAAGTACTATGTAGTAGATTTAACTTGCTTTTAGAAATAGTTTAAGAAATTATTGGAAATGTTTATTTGTAAAATAATAATGTTTAAGCTGTTTTTGATGATCTTTTACTTTTAAAATTGGGTATATTTTATTATTTTAACTTTTAATATGATCAAATCGTACCTTCTAAAGTTTTAATAAAAGTAACTCCATTGTTTTCATTATTAGCCAATTAACTATTTTTCATAGGTAAATTACTTATTCTTTTTTTTTAATTTTAACAAATAGTTTTCAAGTATATGATTTTTTTTTTTTTTTACCTTAATATTGTTTCAATAATTTGTTTGAACTTGGCTGTTTTTTTACGTAATAAGTTTAATTTTTTGAATAGTTTTATGTAGTTTTACAATAGTTATTATAATTAAATGAGTTTGTATAGTTTTTAAGAAATTTTAATAACCAAGCTTTTCACTATACTTAAATTTTTTCCTAATACCTGTTTTTTTTTTTTATGTAAACAGAAATGCAACTAACCAGTTTGCCTTGATAGAATTTGATAAAGGAGTTATGTGCATGGAAGAAAGTCTAATGATAGGTTCTAGACTAGATGCAGATGTTAACACAAGCAAGTGCAGGTAAGTTAAGTTTATGCTGTGAAAGTTTTACATTTAAAAATTATGATTTGATTTTTTGTTTATTAAATACTTTATAGTTTATTTTTAACAACTATCAGTTAACACAATAAAAAGCACTATTTGATTTTTCATCCTCAACTAATGAGTTAAAATATATTTATTTATTTATTTTAAAATACAAACAAATAAAAAATTATTTATGATATTACTCGTCTTGGTAATCTTTTTTTATGTTTGCATCTACTTATGTTATAAAAATATATCATCTAATCACACTACTAAACAATATCAAATAACAGATTCCGCTGAATAAATATCTAGCAAATGATATAAATGACTGCTAATAATAGACGGTCCAGTAGTGTATTTTTATTATTTTACAGAGACGACCCTAGAAGATTCAATCTTAAGATTGTAAACCTATTTTTTTAAATAAAAAAGTTATTTTTATTTAACAAAAAAATCTACAAATTTATTAGTAAACGTTATATTGCCTAAAGTACTTTCAAAATCTTCTTCAGTAGACAATTAGAACTGATTAATTCAAAATTTTCTTGCATATAAAAGTTTAAAAAAGGATATTATTACGTAACTATAAATCAAGTTTTAAGGTAAACTTTGTTTTAAAAGTCTGTCTTTTAAAAGTTTTTCAAATAGTAAATCTTATTAGTATCTCTAGTTTAAACTCGCAAAAACTAAATGAAATAAAATAAAAAGTATAAAAATATATGAAATAAAATAAAATCAAAGACAAAGGACTAAAAGAAATTACTTATTTTTATTTCTATTTTTATTTATTTATTATGATTTTACATTCTAAAGTATTATAAAACATTAAATCAAACACATCAAAGTTTAACAATTTAATTTCTTTTAGTCCTTTGATTTGATTTTATTTCATATATTTTTTTATTTTTTATTTTATTTCATTTAGTTTTTGCGAGTTTAAACTAGAGATACTAATAAGATTTACTATTTGAAAAACTTTTAAAAGACAGACTTTTAAAACAAAGTTTACCTTAAAACTTGATTTATAGTTACGTAATAATATCCTTTTTTAAACTTTTATATGCAAGAAAAATTTTGAATTAATCAGTTCTAATTGTCTACTGAAGAAGATTTTGAAAGTACTTTAGGCAATATAACGTTTACTAATAAATTTGTAGATTTTTTTGTTAAATAAAAATAATTTTTTTATTTAAAACTATCGATAAAGACAAAAAAATCACAAAGAACATCACACAACCAAGGGAAGATTTGAGACACTTAAAACTAAAATATTCTTACTGATTGTAAACCTAGTAATGAGAAATAGTTTGCTGATTCTTTTCCTGTGTATTCTTCTATAGCCTTTTTTTTTAAACTTGGATTAAAAATATTCGGCAAAGAATTAAACTAAATATTTCTGGCAAATAAGTCTTATTTTTTCACTTTTATTAATGTAGCATGTTTTTTTCACAAACACGCCTAGAGTTTTCACTATCTTAATTAATTTAGTGCTCATTAGACATTATTACTTAAAGTAAGTTTAGTTTATCAGATTGTGTAACAGATTTTTTATAAAAATGTTGACGAATTTAAATTAACTAAATTTAACCTGAAAAGTAATCAATTTTACAAACCAAAACTTAACCTTACAAAGTTTAAGCTTGCTTTTGCTGTTTTTTGCTGTATTTCAGTTTTTTGTTATATTTATTTTAAAAAAACAATGGCTGTAAGACAATCTCCGGATTAGACTCAGCAAACATTCGGGCCATATCTGACTTAATAAATAAATAAATAAAATAATTGTTTCTGAAAAACATTTTGATTTTAAACTTCAAACGTTCGTAAAACATAGTTTTTTTGAACTATCAGGCTTGCCAAAAAACCTGGAAATACCTAGAACTTGACAGTTTAGGCAAAAAAAAAACTTGGAAAATCTGGTATTTAGGAAGTTTAAAAAATATACCAGGAATTTAAAAAAATTTACATGTAAATAGTGAAATCTTGATAAAATACCAAAAAACTGTCATTTACAAAAAATATTGTGTTATTTAGAAGCTTTTGTATTGTAAAACACATTTAAAATAGCATCACAGTATCTGTTCAATATTTTTTACACTATACCATTTATTATACTATACCTCTAAATTATAGTTTTATACTAAAAATGGACTAAAAAACTTGTACATTAAAAACCCTGGAAATTTTTCAAAATATCTTTGGCAACCCTGTAACTATATAAGTTTATAGATAAATGTAGTGTTCAAATTAGTAGTACTGAAATATATTTACTTTTTTTTCAGACTTGCCTTCAAAGCGAAGACCCTGTTTGGAATAAAAGACCGAGAGTATAAAACTAATTTTTTAACAAAGTTATTAATCTATAAGAAAAAAAGTCGTGAAGGATTGGTTGAAAGGGTAAGATTAATTTTTTAAAGGTTTATATATAATTAACTTTAATCTAAAAGTATGATATGCTATATAGCAAGTATACCAAAAATTTAGTTGTAAAACATTTACTAACAAATTTAAAGCTAGTCGTATGTTATTTTTACAAAGATTATTAAATATAGAAATATATTGATACAATGCATAAATATAGAAATACAATCATGTTACTTGTATGTTTTTTTCAGTTTTACCATAAGCTTTTTTTAACAAATTAAGTGTAACTAATTTTTCATAAGTTATAGGAAATATTTATATGTAAGCCAATTTAGAATTTATAGTTTTTCTAGGTGCCTATAAATTTCTCGACAAACAAGCATAGTGTTTATACAATACAGGGTGGCTACAAAACTTAAAATTTAAGAAATTTTCAAAAATTAAAAATCTAGAATTTTAAACAATTTTTACATGTTAAGTAGTAAAATTTTGATTTAAAAAAATATATCATATAGATAAGAAATCTTAATCATCAAAAAAAAATCATAAAAAAACAAATGTAAAACTAGAGAGAGCTTTACTGTATCTTTTCAATGTTGTTATACTACTTAACACATTTTTTAACCTTAAACTTAACTTTAAACTAAAAATAGACCCAAAAACGTCTATTTAAAAAACCTGGAAGAAATTTCTCAAAAACCAGTGGCCACCCTGATAATATATCCAATAAGAACTTAATTTAAAATGAGGTTTTAAAAGTTCTTTATGAAAGGCATATGTTTTATAGCTAGCTAACGTACAGTAATAAATTAAAATCTAATTAATGAAGTTATTAATACATAAACAATCTTTTTTCCGACAAATAAAATTATAAGTACAGTTCTATTGCAACGTAAATTGAAACAGATAAATCAATAATTCCCGTTTTTTTTTTATCACAAATCTGACCGATTTTTTTTTTTACATTATATAAAAATAATCGTTACGTTGTTAGATATTCAAGTTTAATACTTTTAAACAATTTTTTTTTTAGAAAATCTTTGTTAATTTTAAGTTATGGTTAAAACAGTTTTATAACTTGATTGTATTAATTAGTTGAACTAAACTATTTAACTTTGATAAATTATAATACAAAAAAAGTTAGGTAAATTAGTTGTTTACTTTCAAACTTTAATAGTTTTAAATTCTATGTAATTTTTTTTTGTAGGCTACCTTGTAAAGTTTTTATTTAACTTGAAAAATTAAGTTTGTAAATTGATAAAAAAGTAAATGAAAATGTAAATTACAAACAGCTTTTGTTCTGTGCTAAATTTTTCATTTAATTTAGTTTATTTTAAATCTAAATTTTAGTAAAAACAATTTTTATTACAAAACTTAAATGAATTAAAATGCATTATTTTTTAAATATTTAATTTAATATCTTATATGTGTTCAAAACCCTTTTTTTTAAGTTTTAAAATACAAGTAGACGTTTTGAAAAAATTTACTTTATGCAGATTCATGATGATTATACTGTAATTTGCAAAAACTTGATGAAAAAGCAAAGTAATTTTGAAATATTCAACAACATGAAAGTTGTTTTATCTACAGGAGAACATGGATTCATAGATGGAACATTTGGACAAAGTGGTAAAACCAAAGTCAGGATTCCAGGTAATTTATCTTATTTCGATGTAGTTTTATATAACTAATTAAAGAGACAATGTTGTTTTAATATCTGCCAATCAAATTCTACTACTTAATGTTTTTTTTGCAGACGGTATTAAATCCAACACTAAAGAAGTTTTAATATCGAGAAAGAAAAAGAATGCAAAAAATCAAAGCAGCGATACGCCTCAAAGTAATGATATTATTACTGTCAAAATGCTTTTCAAACGATATATTTATGACTCTGAAAAACTAATGAAGCAGTAGTCTTAACCATTAACAGTGCATTTGTTTTTTGTTTTAATTTGTTTTACAAAAACATTTTTTAGGGTTAGTGATATACATATATAGTATAACAAACTTGTCACAACATCTAATTTATTGTCAAGTGTTTAGATTAAATCAATAAGATTTTAGTTTTCAAAGTATTTTTATGAATCTTAGTATCTGTAACTTTTATAAATGTACTTTCAATCTTATCATTGAATTTTAATAAATAGTTAAATTAAATTGAATTTACTGAGTAAATAAGTAAATTTAACTTTTAAAACCAATAATAATTAAATAAATTTACTTAAAAAAAATAAAATTTTAACACCACTATAGAAACGCATTAGATTATAATTATTATTTAGTGAATTTCTTCAATAATAATAAAATTTTGTTCTTGTTTAATAGTTAATTATATTTTTTATGTAAAACAATTAGGTTATATAAATGTTGTTGCATTCTTTTCTATCGTATATTACATTTTTCTTTAAAAGTACTTTTAATTTATTTTAGATAATTTTACTTCTTCTTTTTATGCAAAGTTCAAGCTTGACTTTTTTTTAATTGTGCTACATTATTCTCCTTTTAGAAAATTTTACACGTATATTATTATTAAACTGAAAATTTTACCTCAATATTTGCATTTTTATACATTGCTACATGACATATGCTTAGGTCAGGGTTTTCTAAACTCATTTTCATAGACGCCCCCTTAGCAGAAATTTAAAAAAAATCCTCTATTTATCAGAAATCTACTACTTAATTACCTATTTTCTTTTTCGTCGGTTTACTAATTGTTGTTCCCTGATAGCCAAAATCTCCTTTAAATGAGGCTGTATTGCCCACTTTGGAAAACCCTGGTCTAAGTATTGTAGGCTTAATCTTTGCTAACTGCTAAAATATAATTCAAACTCAGGGTTGCCACACACTCAAAATATTTTAAGATTTCTGAAAATCTCATGCCAGTTTTTTTCTTTATTTTAAAAATTTATTTTCAATATTTTATTCTATTATTACCAATTTTGTTAAAAAGCTTGTTTTTTATCGATTTTAAAGTTTTTTAAATAAATTAACGGATTTGAAAAAACTCAGGATTGACTCAAAAAGTGGCAACCCTGCAAACTAAATTACTAGTTAAAACTTGATGGTCTACTAAAAGTACTTACGCGTTTGTTTTCAATGTTAAAATAGATAAACCAATTAAAAAATTTTTGAAATAATATATGCAGGCCGAAGTTAGCCGACCCATGTTTTAGATAAATTAATTTAGAAGTTTTAATAATGGAAATAATAACAATTAAACGAATATTGAATAAAAACGGAGCATCAAATTTTAATAGTTGAGTTTTTAGCACCTTCGATTTTTGTAGTGGTAATTTTCGGTTTGAAAACATCTAGATAAATCTTTTCTAATCAGCAAGTTCCTGAAAAATAAATCTCTCCTTGATTGATTTATACGTAAACTAGTCTTTTTTTTAATTCTTATGTAGTTTAGTAGTGATTTTTGATTATGTAGGGCTAATAGAAAAAGTGTGAATTTTTTATTGTTTGTGAAAAAAGTTACTAGGCACTGTCTTTCTAATTTTTCAGGTTTTTGAAAGTTGTTTTTTTTTTCAATAACTGTTCGAGCAGACTAATAATATTTTTCATAGCTTAGAATTACAATATTTATAAATGTACTTGAAAATGAGGGTTAAGATGTTTTCTGTGTCTGGTTATAGTTCTTCGAGTACAAACGTATATAACTCAAATATGTTTATATTAAAAACTTCTTAATTTGATTTCTCGTTTAGGTGAAATAAATCCGTATAGCATGACGAAAAAGCTGAGAAAATAAATTTTACTTTGTCTAAAAGTTAATATTATTTTATCAATACATCTTGTTGTGTTTAGCATTTATGATTAATTAAAAACTTGGTTATTGAATTTTACATTATAAGTATCTTTTAATTATTTATATTTAGTTTCACTAAAAGATTTAGAATTGGAAGTTTTTTAAAAAGCGGGCCAAACTTATTTAAAAATATCTTTTGCAGGTCGTTAATTTAAAAAATATATACTATACAAATTTTAATGAGATAAAACTACTGTGTCCTATTAACTAAGTTAAGAGCATATTTTAAATAACTTTAATAAAAACTATCAATTTTAATTCTGCATAGATTTTTTCTAAATAAATGACGGGTTTAATATAAATCACAAACCTGATGTTTCTACTCGCGGGCAGTATGTTACCTACATTAAATCTCTGAAATACGTTACTATTCAGTTATTTAAATGAAGTTAAATATTTCTATATAAATGTTATATTTTAAGTTTCCCAAACCCGAAATTGTTTAAGCTGTTTTTCTAAAATTAGTACAAATTTATTTTGAAAATAGATTTTTATAAAACCAATAGTTTTTTCTTTAAAAGTTTCACTAAGCTTTCTACACAGGTCAATAAAATAGACAAATTTAAATAATTTATGATATGTTTATCTTTTTGGAAAATAAAAGAAAGGTTCTTTGATAACCATCTTTTTTTCAAATTGTTTAGTAAATATTTTCTCACTACCAAAATTTTCAAAAATACGAATCTGTAAAGGATGAAGGTTTTAAACGGCCTTGCTTACTGAATTTAGAAAGGATTAAAAACAAGTGTTTAAACTTTTAGCAACCGAATGTTGAACTATTACATGATTAAGTGTAAATACTCCCTATTCAAAACATTTTCAAAAGTTCTCTATAGTACTTATTTTTCATAAAAAAAACCGCACCTATTAAGCTTTTGTTGATACATTGTGTTTAACATGATTAATTTTTTGTTAACAATTTATTCAGTCACTCTCTTTGTACTTTTTGAAATAAATACATTAATATGAGAACGTTGGC
This sequence comes from Thalia democratica, assembly GCF_965202585.1. Lineage (NCBI taxonomy): Eukaryota > Metazoa > Chordata > Thaliacea > Salpida > Salpidae > Thalia > Thalia democratica. The sequence goes on along the minus strand of NC_139166.1, from coordinate 42,737,798 downwards.
TTTGTTTTATTAGTTCTAACTCAACACAACTGAGCATTGTTTATTTGACTTATGAAAAGTAAAAAAAATAACTATAAAGAGTATTAATTTAAAAGTACGTTGTTTTATGAAAAAAACCATTTGCCTTTCATAATTTACTCTTTACCATTTCATTTTGTTCAATTTAAATTATTATCTATCGAAACTTTAAAATACGTATAACTGTTTTATTTATTTCGACTTCAAATTTATATTAAGCTTCTTAGTTAGTGGCAGAAAACTATAATAATAAAGCAGATTAATTAGACCGCATTGTAGAAACTTACAACTAAGAATGACGACCAAAAATATACTTTTCAAAAGAAAAACTAGCATTTTAAGTTCAAGTTATGCTATAAACTATTCTTTATTAGAACACTTTACAATTAGTTCCAAATTAAAGATACCTAATGTATATTTTATAGTTTAGTAGACACCATTTAAATTAGTTGTAGTTTTTACTCAAAAAAGTTACTAAAATTTTTTTATGAATAAAATATTTAATTTTAAGTGTGAAACTTGTTTTTTGATCAAGAAAAAATTTAGCACGTAGATAACAAATCTATTTTCTAGCTTACTAGAAATCGCTCCCTTTTGTGCTTGTTTCAGTTATTGCAAACAAAATCAATCAGTTAAAATTCTTCAACCTAAGAAACCTCTTTTATAAAGGAAAGAGAACTTCTTTCAGATTAATGTTTTAATAGTTTATATAGACCTAATTTTTAAAGGTCAAAAATTATTTTTGCAATGGTTAGAATAGAGTGTTATTAAATTCCATGTCGGTTTTTTAAGTTATTGTTTTTACTCAAATCAAAACGTTTATAATATGCTTCAAAAAAGAAAGAACCATAAGTAAATTTAATTTTTAGCTTTATGACTGATATATTGATAAAAAAAATATATTTTGTATATATTTTGGTATAACTACATAGATTAATTACAACTTTCAAGCTCGTCCTTAGAACTTCTACTCCCAGAAGTCCAATCTAACAACTGAAAGCAGTTTTTTCAACTACTTATAACCTTTTTTTACATAAATATACAAAATTAGACAAAATTAATAATTTTGACCTTTTAAATAGGCAATTTTATTTTGTTATGAACCAGATATATTTTAAAACAAAACCTCACAGAGTATTACTTTTATATTGCATTTAAAACAGTGAAACCAATTTTTTTTATTCAAATCTGTATACCAAAATAATGTTTTAATTAACAAAAAAATTTATTTAAAAACATAACTTACTTAAAAGTTTTACAATTAACAAAAATGGTGTAATAATGATCTCGTTGTTATAATCAACGCGTAAATTGCAAGTTTGTAAAATTATTTTGAATCAAATGTTAAAAAAAGCGTTTTTTTAAATTTTTACAGTTTCGATAAAACCATAGCTTTATTTTAAAAAATTATTAAAAGCTTTCACAGACAAATTTTTTCACTTAAACTAATTAAAATTTTACTATGCACTTTTTCTAAGATTATTTGACAAAAATCAAAGAAGTTTATTTTTTAGTTTGGAATTGTTGATGAAGAAACAAGAAACATAAGTTTATAATAAAGCTATATTGAAATCAATGACTATGTGAATAAATTTATAAGATGTAAATGAAGAAAAAACTGAACAGTTTTACTTTGGAACTGATACAAAAAATTCTATATAAATCACATATTAATTTTACCATTTTAATTAATTCAATTTATTTATTTGACACATATCGTCTTTGATACATTGCTTTTACAAAATTATAGTATCTGACAAAAAAATTTTTGAACTCCGTAGTAATTTACTCTTTACATTAAAAATGTTATAACAAAATAATTGTATAACTTTCTTTTTTACACTAGGTTTCACTTTTTTAACGTGACAATTTACCTCGGAATTACAATGCACAAAAAAGAAGCTACATTGTTCCCTTGTATGCAGTACTCCGTTATGCGGTTGCAAAACAAAGACATTGTCTAGGGTGCAGGAGAAGAAAATCATTATCTCCACCTACGTTGCCTCCGTAGTACCCTTAAAATTATTACTCAGCAAAGATCACCAACAAGGAAGTGTTGAGACGTACTGGTCTCTCATCAAGCGCAGGCTCCATTGGGTTGGTCATGTTTTAAGAATGGCTAAAGAACGAATCCGTTAGTCTCTGTTATATAACAAGTTTGCCGTTGGCAAACGCAACTGCGGTCTGCAAGCGCGACTTAAAGAGCTTGATGTGTTGAAGGAGCTTACTAGTAATCGCGACAATAACACTTTAAAACACAGAAGCAGACGATGAAATGAGAATTGAAAGCAAATTTATTGTTATTTACTTAGTATATGATGCATCAACCTGTTTGTAGTTTTGTTCTGTAGATGGTTAGTTTCACCACAATACGCTTGGCCGATTTTGGCTGATACCGGCTTGTTATTGTTATCTGTTTTGTACTGGTGATACTTTTACTTTTATCCTTACTTCTGCGTTTATATCAATGTTTAAATTTGGAATATTTAAGTACTCACCATCACATGTTGTGTTGTTCGTCAAATGCAATGTTTGTGCTTAATTTAGTCTTTATAATGAGCGTTAAATAATTAATGGGTGTGGAATTTTAACACACATTAGAAAAAAGCAGAAAAAGCATGTATAATTATGTATAGTGTTTATGTAGGTAGTAACTATAAACGAACTTTATGGTTTAAAAACAAAGTTTGGGATAAAAACATAAAATTATAAAATTGTGTACAAAAATACAAATTTATTAAAAGTAAGCACTAACCTCAAATAGCTCTAAGAATAGGCAAGTTTTTAAAAATAAAAATTAAATTGAGTTGTGCAGAAATGTTACGTCATAATAAATTTAACAAATTGGTCAATAATTTATGCGGCTTAAAAACATGAAGTATTAAATTTGCAATTGTTTGTGATTGTAAGTGTAGTGAAATAAATTAGTACATAAGTAAACAGAGTTATTTAAAGTAGAATCGTCGGTTGTGGGGACAAATATTTGATAAATCTTGCCGCTTATTCAGAAGTAGGTCTTTATCTTTTGCTGCAATTACTGCTCTTTCTGTATTGCAAGTTGGGCAAATTCTACTTACTCCGTTGGATGCATGTTTGATCTTTGAAACAATACTCCACTCCATGTTTGGCCTTTTACCGTACCTGTGAAAAAAGCTCCAGACATAATCCGATAAACGCGTGCTTTGTTTTTTATTTATATTTTTAAAAGTATGTTTATGGTTAGCATATCTATCCTTGAAACTACCTGCTGTACTTCCGATATAAATTTTATCTGGGTCCTTACTTTCAACTTTAACTTTATAAATTACATTTTTAATTAAACATTTACCTTTTAATGGGCAGTTATCTTTATTTATTTTACGGCAATTACATGTTTTAGGCATATTACTTAACTTATTACTATTAGGGTTAGTTGGTTTTAAATATTTATTTATAGTTTTATTGTTATGCATTTTGCTTATACTTTTAGCGCTAACATCACTTACTTGTTCTAAGTTTTCTTTTATCATTTTAGAAATACTTCTAGTTATACGTTATTATAATCTACACTATTGTTAGTACTATTGATATGAATATTTTAAACATATAATGTGGTATATATAATGTGGTATAATCCTCCATATTGCTCTTCAGTTAATATAAACTTAGGTAAAAAAATTTTAAAGCTAGTCGATAAACATTTCCCCGATAGCCACTTTTATAATAAAATTTTTAATAGAAAGACAGTTAAAATTTATTATAGTTGCATGAGTAATGTTAAAACTTTAATACAATTGCACAACAAAACAGTAATTTCAAACTTTAAAAATAGACATATCAAAGCTAAAACAAATAATAATTCTAGTAATAAAGTTAGTAATAACGTAGATATGTATAATATTTCTAAATATACTAATCATATTAATAATAACAATAAAAATAATAATTTTAATAGTAGTGACAATAACAGTAGTAAAGATGATAATCATAATAGTAATAATTTTAATTACGGTAACAATAATGTAAAACATATTAAATTTTAAAAATTAAAGATATAAGCTGTAATGATAACTTTGATATTAATGATAATGAAATATTCATATCAATAGTACTAATAATAGTGTAGATTATAATAATCAACGTATAACTAGAAGTATTTCTAAAATGATAAAAGAAAACTTAGAACAAGTAAGTGATGTTAGCGCTAAAAGTATAAGCAAAATGCATAACAATAAAACTATAAATAAATATTTAAAACCAACTAACCCTAATAGTAATAAGTTAAGTAATATGCCTAAAACATGTAATTGCCGTAAAATAAATAAAGATAACTGCCCATTAAAAGGTAAATGTTTAATTAAAAATGTAATTTATAAAGTTAAAGTTGAAAGTAAGGACCCAGATAAAATTTATATCGGAAGTACAGCAGGTAGTTTCAAGGATAGATATGCTAACCATAAACATACTTTTAAAAATATAAATAAAAAACAAAGCACGCGTTTATCGGATTATGTCTGGAGCTTTTTTCACAGGTACGGTAAAAGGCCAAACATGGAGTGGAGTATTGTTACAAAGATCAAACATGCATCCAACGGAGTAAGTAGAATTTGCCCAACTTGCAATGCAGAAAGAGCAGTAATTGCAGCAGAAGATAAAGACCTACTTCTGAATAAGTGGCAAGATTTATCAAATATTTGTCCCCACAAACGACGATTCTACTTTAAATAACTCTGTTTACTTATGTACTAATTTATTGCACTACACTTACAATCACAAACAATTGCAAATTTAATACTTCATGTTTTTAAGCTGCATAAATTATTGACCAATTTGTTAAATTCATTATGACGTAACATTTCTGCACAACTCAATTTAATTTTCATTTTTAAAAACTTGCCTATTCTTAGAGCTTTTTGAGGTTAGTGCTTACTTTTATTAAATTTGTTTTTTTTGTAGAAAATTTTATAATTTTATGTTTTTATCCCAAACTTTGTTTTTAAACCATAAAGTTCGTTTATAGTTACTACCTACATAAACACTATACATAATTATACATGCTTTTTCTGCTTTTTTTTCTAATGTGTGTTAATATTTTATAGACTCCGTAGATCTGTTCTTAAATTTATTTGAGAGCAGTGAAACGCCGTTAGTCGGAATAAAGTTTTAACACAAGAACATCTGTGGTATATATTCCGATAAGCTTAGCTTATCAGGATCTCCAGAATTTAACGCCTTTTAGTGTTACATCTTAGTAGTATATATATTTTTATATTATTTAAAATAAGTTAGAACTGTTAAAGGAAGTATTGGCTTAATATAAAAATAACGATCTGAATTCTAGTAGTAAAAAAAAACCAAAAGATTAAGAAAAACTATATTTCAATCCTCCGTCTTACAATTCTGTAAAAACCAATAAAGGAAAGATGTTTTTGGATCTTGTTCCCAAAAACAATAACTTTCATAAGGTTTTTAACAGGAATACGATTAAAATCTCGTATAGCTGTTTGCCTAATATGAAAAATATCATCAACTCACACAACAAAAATATTTTAGAGATTGAATTTAACTACGAATAGAACGTGCAATTCTAGAAACAAGATGAATTTCCCATTTAATGGTGAATGCCTCTTAAAAGCTGTATATAAAGCAACAGTCTGAGAGAAGGAACACATTGATTCTACGGGAGTTTCTTTCAAAACAAGGTGGCAACAACACAAGTACAGCATCCTTAAGAAATTACAAACAACAGCCCTGGCCAAATTTACTACATCAAATAACATCGAATTCTCCGAAATTAATAGGTAAATGCTACTTGAAATCAACTTCTCAGTATCCCGAAAGACAGATAATTATTTTATTTGCAATTTAGAAAGAATGGCTACCGCCGAAGCGGACAGAGTCAAAGCACATAATATAAGAAAAAACTTACTTCTACATTCCCCTATTTTAGATCTAACTATTTCTTTTTTTTTTTTGTTGTTGTAGTTTTTTATACTATCCTAAGTTTCATTTATTTATTATTATCAGTTTATTTATAAAAGTTATTTTATTTAGCGAGTGTTTTTGCTTAGTTTTTATTTTATATTTCATTAATTTCCATATATTTACTTAAGCACGTAATTACAATGACTAATTAATTACTAATTAGTTATTTTCTCATTACTTGATCTTACCATATATATATTTGTGTGATTCGTGTTATTATATTGTTACTTAAAAAGCACTGAAAGTCCTTTTAGGAGAAACAGTGTCAGCTGTGTATAAGTATTTACCTAGCTTTCATTATGTTTTCTTGTACAGATTTTATCATTCTTTTAATTAGTTTGTAAATAGACTCAACAAAGAAAGATATATTTATTTATGATAAAATCTTGCTGAATTGAATCTACAATGCCTGTGATTAAATGCCCTCTTGAGTGTTGCACATATGAAACACCAGACGTTGATGCTTCTGTAGCTGCTTCTTTACTTATCATTCACAACAACGTTCACATTAATGCAAATTCTTCAAAACCAAAGCCTCCAAAAATGGACCGTCCTCGAATAGAGAGAGACTGCAATGAAGAGGGTTGGAACATATTTTTGCAGAAGTGGACTATTTTTAAAGATAGTATGGAAATGACAGAAGTAGAAAAGCATCGTCAACTGTACCAGTGCTGTGAGGAAGATCTAGGCGATGCTATTTTGAAGGGACATAATGATGTAGTAAATTTAAGTGAGCAAGAGCTTTTAAGGATGATCAAGCAGCTTGCAGTTATTCCTGTTTCAGTTGTTGTACGACGATCAGACTTTCTTAGTACAAGACAGGATTTGACTGAAAACACGAGATCATTTGCTGCCCGTTTAAAGGGAAAAGCTAGTACATGCTCGTACTCATGTAAATGCCCAAAGGATGGCTGTAACCAAATGATAGATTTCACAGACATTATCCTTAAAGATGTCATGGTAACCGGTTTAGCTGATGAGGATATACGCAAAGAGGTGTTAGGATGGGGTAGTTTAGACGAGAAAGATGTCAATGAGACAATTAGTTTTATTGAGGCAAAAGAGATGGCACGAGATGCAATGACACAACCTGCTGTTACTGCCTCAGTTTCCTCGTACAAATCCTTTAGGAAAATTACAAAACGACCAAGTGGTAAAATAACTTGTAATATATGTAGTAAAACATCTACAAAATTTATTTGGAGCAGGAAAAATAACAAGTATATTGAGTGTAATACATGTAAGCAATGCTGGATTAAATCCAGGAAAAAAGTTTATCATGGTGACAACAATTGTGCAGATGAGACGAATGCACTTCTAGTTGGTGGATCATATACACAAAATTTTGATCAGTCAGTTGATGTTAATGATAGTGTAGTAAAACTTGATCATTACGTCTTTGATTGTTTGAATGGATGGAAAGCATCAGTGTCACTGAAACACCCAACAATTCAATTAAAAGCTTCTATTGATGAACAAGCATACACTCAGATGAATATAAAATGCCCTAGACAAAATTATTGCAAAATTAATGTCGTTACAGATACGGGTGCTCAGTCATGTTTATGGGACCTTAATAGTTACCTCAAACATGGTTTTAAGAAGTCAAGTCTTATACCAGTTAAAAGGAAAATGTTAGCGGCCAACAGAGAACAGATCAAAATAACTGGTGCTATATTTATGGAATTAATGGCTAAAGATGTACAAGGTAAAGTTCATGTTGCAAAAGAAATGGTATATATAAGCCCATGTACTGACAGGTTTTTCCTTTCAAGAAATGCCTGCATAACACTTGGCATAATAAATCATGATTTTCCTCGTATTGGTGCGACCATTGAATCCTGCACTGTCCATGAAGAACTGCAAACTTGTGATTGTATACCTAGAACTCCTCCCCCTGATAGGCCAAAGGAGTTGCCATTTGCTTGCATTCCTGCAAACAATCAAAAAATGAGAGAATGGCTTTTAGATAGGTACGCATCATCTACATTTAATAAATGTACTCACCAATTGCTTCCAGAAATGACAGGTCCACCTTTGAAAATTCATATTGACCCAGATGCCATTCCAAAAGCAATATCAACTGCTTCCCCAATTCCAAAACATTGGGAAAATGAAGTAAAAGAAACTTTGGATAGGGATACTCGATTAGGTGTGCTTGGTAAGACTCCAGTTGGTGTTCCGTCTACTTGGGTACATCGTATGGTTGTGGTTGCTAAAGCTGATGGTAGCTGTAGAAGAGTTGTTGACCTTTCACCTTTAAATAAGTATTGTGTACGAGAAACACATCATGTAAAGCGTCCATTCATTCAAGTATGTGAAATTCCTGCAAACACCTGGAAAAGTGTGACCGATGCATGGAATGGGTTTCATTCAGTACCACTTCGTCCAGAAGATCATCATCTCACAACATTTCTCACTCCATGGGGGAGGTACTACTACAAAGTAGCACCACAAGGTTATTTGGCAAGTGGAGATGCATATACGCGCAGGTATGATGAAATCATAATAGATATACCTAGAAAGACAAAATGCGTTGATGACACTGTTTTATGGGATGAGAAGTTGGCTGATCATTGGTGGCGTATGATTGACTATTTAGATTTAATGGGGAAAAATGGAGTTGTACTCAATCCTGAAAAGTTTCAATTTGCACAAAAAGAAATAGACTTTGCTGGCTTTACTATTACGAAATCTGAAATTAAGCCACAAGAAAAGTTCATAAATGCTATTAGAGATTTTCCTATACCAAAGTCAATAACAGATGTGCGATCATGGTTTGGTTTAGTGCACCAAGTTTCACACTACAACCAATTGACTTCTTTGATGATTGTGTTTAAGCCATTATTAAGTCCAAAAACTAAATTTTACTGGAATGATGAGCTAGATGATACATTCTACAAATCAAGAGAAGCTATAGTTGCAGCTATAACAAAGGGAATACAAATTTTTGATTTGGGAAAGCCCACTTGTATACAGCCAGACTGGTCTACAACTGGTATTGGTTACTTTTTGTCGCAGAAACATTGCTCTTGTAAGTCTGCTGTGCCAGGATGTTGTCAAACCGGATGGCGTATTGTTTTAGCAGGCTCTCGCTTTCTTAGACCTTCTGAATCACGTTATGCTGCGGTAGAGGGAGAAAGCCTTGCAATTGTATGGGCACTTGAGCAATCACGGTATTTCACACAAGGATGTGATAATTTGTTGGTTCTGACTGATCACAAACCACTGGTTAAATTATTTGGAGACAGAACACTTGATGAAATTGCAAACCCCCGCCTTTTCCGGTTAAAGCAGAGAAGTCTTTTATGGCGATTCAAGATTCTACATAAACCTGGTAAACTACACCTTGCTCCAGATGCAATGTCACGTCATCCAGTGGTTACCGTACATAAAACAAAAGATGAAGTTGAGATAAGTGCTTCTGAAATTTTAGCTGGAATACGTTTGCCAGACAGTGAGTGTATCATTGCAAGTAATCAAGTAGGTGACAATTTTCAAGCTGTGACTTTTGACCGAGTTAAAGAAGAAACTTTAAAAGATAAACAAATGATGAAGCTTATTCATTATGTTCAAGTTGGTTTTCCAGAGACCAAAGACCACCTACCATTAGAATTGCATGAGTTTTGGATAGTTCGCTATTCTTTGTTTATGATGGATGGGGTCATTATGTGTGGTGATCGTAAACGAGAACTTGATCATAATAAGTTTCTATCAACTAGCAGTATACTTAAGGATGATGTGTATAGAATTGTTATTCCTCCATCATTAAGAAAAGAGGTTTTAAGAGTGTTGCATTCTGCTCATCAAGGAGTCACTGCAATGAACGAGCGAGCAAAATCGATTGTTTATTGGCCGGGAATAACAAATGACATTCAAGGCTGTCGGGAAAATTGCAATAGTTGCAACTTAATTGCACCAAGCAATCCTCGCCTACCTCCAATTGAACCATTGATTCCAAAGGTTCCTTTTGAGTCAATTGTTTGTGATTATTTTCAGTTCAAAGGTTGGTATTATTTTGTAGCTGCCGACAGACTTTCAGGATGGACAGAACAACAAAGAATCAAATTGGGTACAAATGATTCTGGTTCAAAAGGGCTGTGTAAAGCTTTGCGTCGTATTTTTGTGACTTTTGGTGTTCCAGTTGAAATATCTTCTGATGGAGGTCCAGAGTTTTCTGCAAAAGTTACCAAAGATTTTCTGAAACGATGGGGTATACACCATCGTATGTCATCTGCATATCATCCAGTGTCAGACGGTAGGGCGGAATTAGCAGTAAAGGCTTCTAAGCGATTGTTAATGGAGAATGTTGGTTCAAATGGTGAACTAAATAATGACAAAATGGTACAAGCTTTACTTACGCAGAGAAACACGCCTGATCCAGGATGCAAACTATCACCTGCACAGATCCTTCTTGGAAGAAATTTAAAGGACTCCTTGCCTTACCTCAGGAAGAGTATCATGGCTTACAATAACCCGCAGATCTTAAACATTTGGCGTAACGCATGGAGTAAAAAGGAAGAAGCTCTTAGGTCTCGTTATGTTAAGTCTCTCGAGAATTTAAGTGAGCACACAAGATTGTTGCCACCATTGAATTGCGGTGATCATGTCATGATACAGAATCAAGCAGGTAAATTCCCTAACAAGTGGGGGAAAAGTGGTGTAATAGTAGAGCTAAAAGACTATCATCAGTATGTTGTCAAGATTGATGGATCAGGTCGCTTAACTGTACGAAATCGAAAGTTTTTAAGAAAATTTAACCCTCCTGTTTGCAAATCTCAAAATAGTATCCCTTATCTTAGAAAAGCAAACATACCAACGCAGAAGTTGGTTTTTTCTGGCAACTATGAGAGAAAAGATTCCAAGGAAAGTTTTGATTGTGTGCGCTCCCATAAAGGAATACGTTTCAAAGCTTGAGATAACTTTGACAAAATTTGCAAAGCGAAACCAGCTACCTTCCTTTCACCTGAGGACTCAAATTGCACTGATGAAAGCCAATCCTCTACAAATCAGAAAAATGGTGTATTGTCTCGTTTGGACCCTAATGATAAATCTAGGGTATTTGAAAGAAATTTAAATGACGATGGAGTATTTCCAGAAAATGAACTGCGTCGTTCCAGTCATGTAAGAACCCGGAGAAAGATTTATGATGCCGAAAGAGGTACATACAAACCTGTTTAAACTGTTGTTAAAATTAATGTTTTTGTACAAATTGTAACTATGTTTATTGTAACATTTTAATGATTTACGTTCGTTTTGAGTGTTGTTTCGTTGATGTTAGCACAGAAAACGGTATTTAAGTTTGCAATTTTGTAAATAATTTGTTTTGTTAGCTAGACGTGTCGTTTCATCTCCTTGGTGATAAAATCTGGGGGGAGATGTATAAGTATTTACCTAGCTTTCATTATGTTTTCTTGTACAGATTTTATCATTCTTTTAATTAGTTTGTAAATAGACTCAACAAAGAAAGATATATTTATTTAAGCTGAAGTGACAATTTTTGAATAGATAAAAAAATAATAGAATTGTTTCTATAAAGTTTGAGCATTGTTATTGTTTTTAAATATATAAGACCAACTTAATTAAAAAATAAAAATCTTTTTATAATTTTTCTATGGTAACTTTAAAAAAACAAGGAAAAAAAACGCTATTTTTCTTTGTAGCTTTTATGATTTTAGTTTTTGGTTTGTTACAAAATTTTTTTAAAATAAAACTAATAAAAAGTAGTAGTTTTGTATTATTAACAGTAATAATCTTTTTATATGCAGTGTTACTTACAGTTTTATTTTATAAACCATTTCTATAAAGTCTTTACGTAGAACTGTACCTTGATCTATAAATTATTAAAGTTTTTAAATGATTGTGTTCTATATAATGGTTTGGTGTAATGCTGTGTTTCCTAAAGTATACACTTTTTTATGGCACTTCCACAATTTTGTAGCGAAACGTAGATTTGTTTCCAAAGCAGGCCTAATAATAATTTTTTTTTTATCTAGCTGCTTAAGCTATAAGCTTAACTTTACTCTTAACTTATTAAGCTAAACGTATTTTGGTCTAAAAATAAAAAAATTAAGATATTTAAACAGCTAGATTTACAAAAGCTAAAGTGAAGGAAACTATGCACCCGTTTAGATCATTGACAAACGACTTAAAAACAGTTTATAGAATTTATTTAATGTATTTTGATTAAAGGTTGCGTAAAGTGTATTGATAGCAAAAATATTTAAAATTTGCTTAACGATTTATTTTATTTGTCGATTGTGGTAACACAAAATAGCTTTTTCGTTAAAAAGCAAGTTATCTTATATTAAAAAATCTGCGCACTTAAATGCTTTATCTTTTAAATTACAACAAAACTAGATTTAAAAAAGCTCATTTAACATAAACTCTTTAAAAAATTAAATTTATTTAATTTGTGGTATCAAAAATTATAAAAAAAAGTGAAGTAATGTAATTTAGAAGTTTTTATTTATTTTCTAAACTTAGATTATTTGAAATATTTTCAATTTTACTGTAGTTAAAATTTTTTGTTTTTTTATTTCAATTTTTAATTTAGGAATATACTGTTTTAATTAAAGTTAATAAAAAAATGCTTTTAAATTAATACTTAAAAATGTTGGTATTAAAATATATAATTTTTCATTTTAGTATGAATTGATTATTTTATTTAATTACTAAAAAAGTAATTTTCTTTTAAAAATAAAAGCATATTTTTGCCCTGCTACTTGAGAAACCATTTTAGGTAAAACACAAACTAAAAAAGCCAAAAAAGGATAAGATAAAGTAAAACTAGCTTTAAGTATACTCTGTCTTGCAAAACAATTGCTTACTGTCTTATCTCAATCAAGGCTTAAATCTCGTTTGCATTTGAAAATGGCCCAAAACATTTCAGAAAAAGCTTGTGTCTACGCTTCCATCATCTTGGCTGATGACCAGATTGAAATCACAGTAAGTATCATAAGTTTTATATTTATATTATATATAATTACATGTTAGATAGTTTGTTTACTAAATAGCTTCTTTAAATTTTTTTGTTATAATTTAGAAGAAATGTATGAAAACTTATATAGAATATGGTTTAAATATTCATGAAATTTTGTTACAAATAGTAGGTTGGTACATTAACTTTATTGTAATCAGCTTCGTGTGCTAAAACAAACAATTATTCATATTCTTTTGTTTACCTGAATTTTAACCTTGTGAACTCATTTACCTCAAATTAATAATGCAGATATAACTATTATACAATCTCACTCTAGTAGATTAATCTTATAAGTTGTTTATTTGTTTTAATAGAATGTTGTTCATCATAAAGAAGGTGACCATATGGTACTGAATTAAGGATATAAGTCCTTAGTTAAAATATTTGTCCTACAGATTGTATTATTAGTCTTAATGGTTTCCCAGTATGACTACATTCCTCCACATTTTTAGAATTTACCCAAAATTTTCTATATTACCCTGTGAACTTTTGAGTAGGTGATGTAATGCCACTATACGATTTATTAGCAGTATTAATGAATATTAATATCAAACTTCAGTAATGTATTTCTGCTAAGTGCTATTAATTATTCTCTAGGTTCCAATACTTTCAGTTATATTGTCTTGATTAAAGTATGAAAAGCATTATTTCTGGCTAAGCCTCAATGCATATCTTATGAAACTAATATTTATATAAAAGTAGTGTATATGCCTAGGTCTTTGATATACTAACAACTAACAGAAGATAATTATTAATATTAAAATGAACTCAGCCTATTAAATTTATTAATTTAAATAACTCAGCCTAATTGATTTTAAATTCTAGCTGACTTGAGACAAGTTTGTTTATTTTGACAAACTCTGGATATATTTAATTACTATTTATTCTCAGAGAATATTTTAATTTTATTTTTGAATATGTTGTTTAATTAGTTCCATGTTTGTAATTTTTAACCTATCATATTAAAGAAGAACTTAATACATTTTTTTTTTTAAAGTTGTAAAAAACTTTTACAGGAAATTGAAAATTATAAAGATTTTGATGTCAAAACACAGTTTATGATCACACATGACAGTTTCTAGTCTTTCAACATAGTTTGAGAAAACTTATATTTATTTATATTAATAAGATAATGTTTGCAAAATTTTATGTTGAAATAATGTGAAATAAAATTTCATTACTAATAAGTATTATAATTTCAATTAGTTTGATTTAGTGCGTATTTCAATAATTGTGGTATATGTGAAATTTTGTGCTTTACATAGTAATTTTTAACAATAGGTTTATCTAATTAAAAAAAAAAATTATAATAAGAATTTAATAATAGTGATGTTTGCCAAATAGTATCTGATTACCCTAAAACTCAACATAACTTGTTGAGTTTTAGTTGTTTTTACTATATTGAATTGGATTATAACCTGGTTATAAATTAAATAATATTAAGCATATGGTTTTAAAAAGTGATCCTATAATATAGTCACTTATTAATATATTTTATATAAAAACTTATTAAAATACGTTAAACATTTAAACAATTTAATATTAATTTAATAAAAGTATATTTTCAATTTGCTTACATATAAATACTTAATAACAAACTACTTCTGGGTTACCACTTGATTTTCCTCAATTAGATTGATAAAATACCATGAATACTTAGTATGCTTAGAATTCTTCTATTTTGCCTACTGTTGGACCAACTTGTAGTTGCTCAATCATAAACAAAATAGTTATTCAGTGAAAAGTAGTATTTTTTAACAACTTGTTTTCTTAAAATATTAGTTAAAGAAATTGTAGCATATTTCAGCCTTTATGTTTTATGTTAAGTGATACATTTCCAAAAGAATATCGCATTATATTCAACATAGTGATTAGCTGATTAAAAAAAAATAAATATTTAAGAAAAAATATGGAGAATATTATTTTATAGGCTGACAAGATCTCTGCTCTCTTATCTGCTGCCAAAGTTGAAGTTGAGTCCTACTGGCCAGGTCTTTTTGCCAAGGTAATTAATTAATATTTAAAAAATATAACAAACTGATTTGCTTTATTAAAATTTTAACTTTTACTTACAACTTCAATGTGTTATAAATGAGAACCTTTTGTTAAATTGTTTTTATAAAGTAGAACTAATTTAAAAAATAATAATAAATTTACAGGCTGTCAACGGCATTGATGTGAAAGCCATCGTTGGAAACGTTGGTGTTGGATCAGGAAGTGCCCCAGCAGCAGGTGGAGCAGCAGCTGGTGGTGAAGCAGCAGCAGCTGAAGAAGCTAAGGAAGAAGTCAAGGAAGAATCTGAAGAGGAATCTGATGACGATATGGGATTCGGCCTTTTCGATTAAGTTAGTTTAAGTTAAATTAGTTATCTGATGACAAGACATACAGTATTTATTTATCTGTTACAATATTTCTAAACTGTGTCACAAGTGTCACAACTAGAATTTAAAACAAGCTTGAAATAATTATTTTTTGTACTATATAGTGCACTCATTGTTTCCAATTTTTTACTCAATCATAAAGAAAAAAACTTTCTTAAAAATTTGAGTATATAGCTTTTTATTTCCGATGTTTTGTCATGTATTTAATTTTAGATGAAAAAAAAAAGTTTTTAAAACCCCTTTTTAAAACTTGCCGTTATTAATTTTTACTAATATATTTTGTTCTAGACCATTTTGTATAACAAAATATTGTGTTTAGCATGGTTGATAATAAGTGTTTAGTATTGAATACATTTATATTTTGATCCTTAAATAAATAACATAATTTAAAACGGTTGTCTTTGTACTAATTACAATTTAAATTACAGATTCTCTCACAACGTCAAAAGGACCTAGCAAGACCAAGGTCCATTCCGATCTAGGAAATTTTATTGTGTACTAATAAATAATAAACCAAATTTTTGTGTATTTGTGTAATAGAATTAATTATTTAAAATAGAATAGATAAAATTACATAATAAAATTTATTTAAATACTATATAAAAATAAAGTTTATTGAAATAATTAGATGAAAAGTTATTGTGACCAAAAGATATAAAAAAAAAATTATTCATTAAACTAAAAATTAAAAATAATTTTTTAACTATAAAGTGGCTAAAATAATATTTATTATTTACATCAAGCAATTGTAGTACTGTGTCATATTGTACGCTAGTTCTTGAGTGAATAATAAAGTAATTAGAATCTTTTCCGCGAATTATAAACCTACACATTTAATTAACAACATATTAAGAGTCGTTCATCATGGTATTATATAGTAGAGCCGTAATGTTGTAAAAATGCCGCCGGAATGTAATGTAGAGAAAGTTAGAATTAGCAACCAGGACAGCAAAAATATTCCTAAGATTTAGTTGGCAAACTGCAAAAGGATTTATGCTAGTTGAGGTCAAGTGCCTTATAAACAATAGAACGCTCCAGTAAATTTATAAATGTTTTAAAAGGTAGCCTAAATTAGAAAAAAAAATTACTGTGCAACAGGCAGGGTTGCCGCTCTACCTGCTGTTTGACAATTTAGGCGAAAAAGTCTTGAAATTTTAACAATTTTCATATGTTCAGTAATAAAATTTCGTTTTGACTCTATCATAAAGATAGATTTTTTTCATCAAAAATATTTATTAAGAAAGAAATTTAAAATAGCTTTACAGCATCTTTTCAATGTTTTTATACAATTTAACACAGTTTCTTACCTTGAACTTAATTTTTAACTAAAAGTAGACTCAAATATGTGTATTTTACAAAACCTGGGAAAAAATTTAGGAAAAATTAGTGGCAAACCTGAACAGGACATTCTTATTTCCAGGGGTGCCACAAAATTAGGAACTAAAAAAAAACAACTAAAATAACCAAAATTTTGACATGCGAACTAGTATAATTTCGATTTGACACAAGAATTGTATCATATAGATAATATTTTTTGTAATCAAAAAAAAAAAAACACATTTTAAGTTTCTTTATAGTATCTTTGAAATGTTGTTATACTCTTAGACATAGTTTTTTTCCTTTAACTTTCATGAAAATAGATAAAAAACGTGTACTGTTACAAGTATGGAGTAAATTTGGCAACCCTGTAACTCTATCAGTTTTAACCGCTTTAACACTATATAATACTTCCTCGCTGATAAATACAGGGTTGCCACTTTACTCGGAATTTGACAATTTAGGCAAATAAAATAACCTGAAATTCTAAAAATTTTCACATGTTCAGTAATAAAATTTCGATTCGACACATTGTTTCATCAAAATTATTTTAGCTAAAATATTTATCTAAAGTAGCTAGACAGTATCCTATTTAATGTTTTTATACTATTTAACACAGATTCTTACCTTAAACTTGACTATAAACTAAAAATAGACCTAAAAATGTGTACTTTTATAAAACCTTGAAGAAATTTGGAAAACCCTGAAAAGTTTTTGAAAAAACGAGTGGTAATCCTGTATACATACTATTTACTTACAAGTGATCATTTTGTGATCAAAAAATAATGGTTAATTTAGATAAGTTCGTATTAATGTAATCTACAGATTAAACAAATATTGTTCTTTAATTTCAATCAAAAAATAAATTTTCTAGGATTCATAAAATTCTACAAAAGCATTGTTTGGTAAACAAAAAGAGTTTATCATCTAAATAATGTACTCAAAACAAAAAAAAAAAAGAACTTTTTTATAGAAATTTAGAACTTTTCAAGCATTTGTACTAATAATTTGTCTTCAAATAGTTGAAAAAAAGTCAAAATCTAGTAATCTATTCGATTTTTTTTAAGTATTTAAATTGAAAAAACTTAGAAGTTGCCACTTTTTCTAAAAGAATTAGCCTGAAGCGCACAAACCCCGCTGTGTGTAGTTTTATAAAATTTCGTGTTGACAGCCTTGCAGGGTTGGTGCACATCAGGCTAAATAAGTTTAAAAAATTGCAAAATGTCTGTCTTTTGGTTGAAAATTTTAGGATTTCAGTTTATGTCATTTCAAATACTGGAAAACTTCTGAACTAAAAAAAAGGAGAATAGCTTATATTTCTAAATCTTATTAAGCTTCGAATTCGTTTTTTAAACTAAATTAAGTTATTAAAGGTATAATCAGTCAGTATTTGTAAAAACAAATGCTTAAAACAGGATTGCCACTTTACCTGGAAAAACCTGGAATTTGAGAAATTGTGAAAAAAAACCTAGAATTTTAAACAATTTTTACATGTTAAGTAGAAAAAATTTGATTTGACACAAAAAATCTACCATATAGATAAAAAGTTTTTCTCATCATCATAATTTTTTTATTTAAAAACATATTTAAAATAGCTTTACAGTATCTTTTGAATGTTTTTATACTATCTAACACAGCTTTTTACCTTAGACTTAAGTTTAAACCAAAATAGACCTAAAAACAAGTAGTTTAAAAAACCTGGAAGAAACTTTGAAAACCGGAAGAAAGTTTGCCAAAAGTTAGTGGCAACACTGTTAAAATTTGTGAAAGTATGTTTTTGAATTTATTTACATCTATTATATATATTTACAGCTATTTTTTTCAGAGCTTAGTTGCTTTAACTGTTTTGATTTCTAATTTAGAAGCTTTACACCTAATACATTTTATACTAAAACTTTTAGCAGTTTATTCATGTATTTTACTGTTTGTTTATTTAAAGTTATTAGATACATTCACAAGACTAAAACTTCCTTATGATATAAATTTCTATCCATATATTCATAGTAGAACTATACTTTTACAAGTTATTAACTTATTAGTAATTTTTATTTTACTTTTTTTTTAATTTAATAGTGAATTATCTCAATTAGGCAATTTTAATTAGCAAAATGAAGCTTATTTTAAAATTTTGTTTTTATTTAAGAAGTTCAAAATAAGTGATGAAAGCAAGTAGTTTAAATAACCGGTAAATAATAAACTTATTTTAAAGAGTTAATATTTTTCAGATTTAGTTAACTAACTACAATTATATAAGAGATAGCATTAAGTCAAAAGTTGGGAAAAACTTATTTCAATGATAGTTGGAACTAGATTTGATTTTGTTATTCATTTACAGACTTATTCAGAGGTTTGTTTTAATAAAAACTTGTTGACCAGTAATGTAACTTATACTTAATGAATTCAAGGATTATTTGACACGAATCCTGTATTACAATATGTGTGGTAGATGCAACCAAGCCACAAAACTTGATAAAGATAACAATTTATTGAAGCAGAAATTACAATGACCAGTTTAAAATAAAAAAGTAGCTTGGTAAGCGATTGATAGATGTTAAAAAATAATTTAGTTAAGTTTTTATTTGAAAGTAGTGTTTGTAAATAATTAATGTGTTAAATTACTAATTAAGATCCCCCGGTACCCAAACTGACTTCTAAAGGGCTAAAAATATCAGGCTTAATCGGTCAAAATCAGGGTAAATTAAAAAATTTTGCGCACGAACCCTGGCCTTCACAAAAGTTTACTGACCGGATTCGATTGCATAATCAGTCGCAACATATATGCAGTTGAAGCAAAACTGATTAATTGTTTCTTGACGATTCACACTAAGCTGCAATTATATTTAAAAATTTTAATAGCCGTACATCTAATGCAGGAGTAGTTTTAACTTTTAATATAATTTTCAAATAGGCACTTTTCGTTTTGTTGATAAACTGCTGCCTATAGTATATAAATAGGGTTCCCAATTTCTTAGACTTCTCCAGATTTTTGCAATTTCCTGAAAAATCTTTAGATTTTCCTTGATAAAATTCAAGAATTAGTGAAAATCACTAGACTTTGCTTTTTTTTAAAGTGCTACAAATTTTTACAATATATGTTTTTTTGTATTTTAAATATTTTTTAGATTTTGAGTATATGTTCTAAAACATAGACTTTTAAAAATATTGTAAATTTGATAGGATATTGCACAGTATTTTCATTTAAGTTTTTGTTAGCTTTCATTTTACTTAATGTGAAGGAAATAAGAATTAGTTGCAACAAGAAGAATTATTTTACGAATTACTTCATTCTTAAAATGATTCATTTCTATTAACTATAATTACGCTTACTATAATCAAACAAGAGTTTTTTTTTAAAGTTAAGTATTTTAAGTGTAAAAAGTGGTATTTTTTACGGGTGCACGACTGTCAAAACTCCAACAATTCAAGTTTTAATAATGTAGGGTTAACGTCAAATACTCTTTCAATAAACGTTAAATTAACTAAAATATATTACCATTACAGTATTATTAATAAGATATGTATGAGTATATTTATCATTATTTTTATCTTAAACCATTTTATGAGATATGGTAGTATACTAATAATTTATAGTAATAAAATATATTAATTCTTTGTAGTTACTAAATTTGTGTTTTTATAAATATTATAAAAAAAAAGTTATTTTTACCTATTTATCCTTGTTATTAAAACCTACATAAGTAATTTTTTCAAATATATATATTAATTTGTGAGACATGGCCTGTTGATAGAGCAGCTAAAATTCGTAGGGTGTTAAAAACAGTAGAGAAAAATTTTCTTTTATCTTTCAAAGGATCTTGCAAAATTCTTTTTAATTATGTTTCGGGTAGTTTGGTAGCTATAATCTACAAAAATAAATTAATAAAGCTATCTTGGAATTGAAATTTTTTGCTCAAAATTAAGGAAATGTTTTGATAAAGAAAACTGAAGAGAGCAGTTGTTGTGCTTTTTATTTTGATAACATTTTTAATTTGAAATAAATCTCGGTAGGATATCATTGTCAGATTTTTTGACGATAAAAATTTTAAGAGTAATTGTAGAAGGTTCCTGTAGAAGAGACTCTTTAAGTGACTGCCCTTAGAACTCGTTTTGAAACGTAAGGAGGCTTGAGTCTAAAATATACCCTAGAAATGTATCCTTTTTCTAATTATCTCTCTATCCTTTTTTTGAAACAATAGTTCTATAAGAATACTTTGGTAAAAATCCTAATATAAAACTTTTAAATGTAGGCATATTAAGCATTAATTTTGATAATGCAGCAATATACTTAATAAAAATAAATTTCTACGTATACTACATTTCTGCGTAAGTAAACCCAATACAGGTAAAATAATCCTAAAGTTTCTATACTTTTCTATATTTTACCTTTTTCAAATAGCAGTTTTGAGTACGAATCGCTTCAATATAAGCGATTCGTACTAGCTACTGCATTGCAACTACTTAAGCATAATACGAAACGCGTTTAAGGAGTCATTAAAAAACCATTCTCCATCATTATGACCAAACTAGGTAAATGAAGGCTAAAAAGTATAAAAACTACAAAATAAGAAAAAAATAACTTCAGTGAAAGCAAAAACGAAAACTAATCTAGCATTTTCATTTAAAAATATTACTGCTAATAAAAAAATAAATAAATGACAGAAAATATATGCGACTAAAGTAAACTGTAAAATTATATACCTTATGTAAGAATGGAGATTGCGGACAGAAGGTTTTTAAATTTTAAAACGCAGTTTGTGCCCAAACACAGCTTTTTATCGAACTAGAAACATTATGCTTGATACTATTCATTAAATGCTTATAATGCATTTATACCATTACTTAAAACTTATAACTTAAAAGATTGCTTTATGATTAAAACTTATTGGACTGCATGTTTTTTTGCTTTTTGAGATTTATAAGTAGTTCTAGAAGGGTACTGTAGACTTTAAGTTTCTAAACTTTAACCATTGGTATACTAGTAATCTGCAATTAGATCTACTATAGAGTATTTATAGGATTAAATAAAACATTAAGACTAAAATAAGTGCTGAATAATTGTCCTAACAGGCGTCATTAAACTATTCTTAAGATCAGCTTTAATTTATTATATTTTGATACGCTAATTAGTCTTAAAAGCATTTTTTATTGGAAACTTTTTATCGTAGATTATCTCTTCTATTTAAACTTTTTTAAAGTTTTTTGTTACGGGTTTGATATGAAAAAGTAAAAACTTGTTTAAATAAGTATAAGGTCTTTGACTTTTAGAAAATAAAAACAAAATAAATGCTCAATTTTTCCTAATACGTAATGTGGTGTACGACTCGATAACCGAAAGGTTCCTTTGTACA
Source organism: Thalia democratica (assembly GCF_965202585.1). Classification (NCBI taxonomy): domain Eukaryota; kingdom Metazoa; phylum Chordata; class Thaliacea; order Salpida; family Salpidae; genus Thalia; species Thalia democratica. The sequence goes on along the minus strand of NC_139166.1, from coordinate 42,715,788 downwards.
CCAGTTCCTTAGACCAAACTTTTTGAGAACATTTTTTTATCGTTCAATAAACAATATATATAATATTTGTACTTAAAAAAAATATAGCTTATTGTTCTTATGTCTACTTAACTAAATACTTAACTTAAGAATTTTACAGATTTATTATGTTTATAAAGCATCTACAAGAAATTTGGTGGAAAAGAAACAGTCAAAAGGTTATACTTTAGTTTGGACCTTTTTCTCCTGCCACTAGAATAATCATAGTTTGTTCTTTACGCAGCGTTCGTTTATAAATAATAAAATTAAAAGAGACATTGCTTTTGAAGCACAATTGATTTTTGATTAAACAAATTATTAAAACAAAATGTGTATAATTAGATAAAACCAATCTAATGTTTCAGTTATATAATTTTGGTGATCTAGCATTTTATTTTATTTTTTCAAGAAAAACATATTTTTAATTTTATTGAACTTATCAAAAGGTAATTAAAAGCATATCTGAGAACACAGGCATATTTTCATTTATATCGAGAATCATAACTTAATCCTTTAAACTTTCAATCAAAGCTACTTCAACTTTATTAACTGTAAGAAATCAAATTTTAATTCTTGAATATGACCTATTTGCTAAGATAAGATAGAGGAAAACTGAAACAGATAAATTAAAACATTTAAAAGCAATATTTCTATCTGTAGCTATAAAGTTTCACTACAATGTGAAAACTTAACAAAAACAATTTTTAAAGTTGAATTTAAAACTCTCTTTTTTAACTCAACTTAATTGACGGTATTTTTGGAACAGTATACTTTCTTCTACAAAAACTGGTTTGTTTTTCAGTTTAACTAGAGTGCTAATCCTTAAGTATACATGGTAAAATCCTTGTTTAGGATAGGAGAATTGTCTTCTTTAATTTTGCGACACAAAAATTTCTGCACTTGATCATTTCATCTTTGGAAGTTTAAGCTTTAAATCGATAACTTTATGCTGTAAAACTACATATTGTATTTTATACTAAATGTTTTGCGTGGTTGGGCTTTTCGGTTGAAATTCTCGATGTGTTTATTCTTCAAGCAAATTTTTTTTTCGAAGCTGCGCTTCAGACTTTTTTTTAGTCATTTATTTTTCTTTTTGGGTTACCTCACGTGATATTGCATTTGTGTAATTATGAAGATAGTAGTTTAAATATATACATTAGTTTTAATTATTATTATTTTCTGTGCTTTCCTTTATAAAGCTATAGAGTTCAGTCTTATACCCTACCTAAAAGATAGTTGCAAAAATTTGTTTTTTTTTATTTTTTCCTAGTTTATTGACTTAAAAAGTTATTACTAAAAACAAAATTTATTTATTTATTCATATTTACATAAAACTTTTATTCCCGTTAAGGAGCAGATTGAGTTCAAGATACTTTTCACTATTTTAAGATATTTGTAGATTTCTCTTTTTACGTTCTCTCAAAATAATTTGCCTGTAAAAAATGTAGTAATTTTATTAATATCTACAAGCCATTTTTTTCTTTTTCTAAAATGGTAAATATATTTTTTTTATATGGCTAAAATGAATTTTAAAGTATACTTATTTTTCATACTTTTTTAATTTCTTAAAAATAACTAATATTTTACAAAAAGAAAAAAATGGCTTTTAGATATTTATGAAACCAACATACATATTTTTTATTTATTTCAAATATATAATACTTTTTAAATTGTGGCCTTTAAATTTTTTTTTAGAACTTGAGTTGTCGGAATTTGAATTGTCATGTAACCGTTTAAGAATAGAACACTGTTGTGAATTATTTTCATTATTTCTAAAAGCAATATTAGGTCGCAATTAATTCTCATAAGGTGCTTTTCTGTCTAGATCTAAATATTGAATCGATTTTTGAAACGTGCTCATTATCTGAACTCTAAAAATCAATTGCATGCCATTATGATTTTTCAAACTATTCTTATAACTTTTTATTTCTTGTTAAATATATTAAAACGTTATTTAACTTGTTCTTAGTTTTCTAACTGTACTAATTTCATATTTTCTGCTGGTTTCATTGTTGCTTTCACTGATTTATGCTTTTTATTTTCAAAATGTGGTTGCCATAAAAGGATACTATAAACTACTATATACCGTTATCAAAATTAATAACATTATTTTTTGAGTACTCCGCTCCTAAGTCTACAAAGACTATGTCTATTTTTGAATATATTAGACTTTTACTATTTATTTAATATATAAATACTCATAGGTAGTTCTCAATTAGATGTTTAAATATGAGTTTATTTACAACACAATAATACAAATCTGATACAAAAAACTGTAACAGAATTATAAAACAATTAAATGACAAAAGTAGTGTAATAATATGGAAAAGTTACGCCCGCGACTGTGTTTCCACATCTACTGCTACCACCAGTTGTTATGAGTTGTTTAAAAAAGAAAACGAGTGTTTTTGTCGAGGATTTCAGGAAGAAATTATATTTTAATAAAATAGTAACTAGATTGTAATTAAATGATTTTAAATTTAAAATAAAAGTTTCAATTTTTTTTTATTTAAACTTTATTATTATATATTTATATATTTTTTTATTTTATTATGTTTACAGTCGGTAAGCTAAGAGTAAGAAGTTTATTTACGGTAATAAAAACGTATTTTCGCCATATCTCTAAACATATTAAAACATTTGGAAAAAAAGAAAAGTTTGTGGGTAAAAATTCGACCATAAATTTTTTTTTTTCAAATGTATACTATTAGTCGAGTTGTGGTCCTTTAAACTTTTTTTTTTTAACCAGTTAGAATTGTTGGAATTTGAATTGTTTAAATTCGAATAATCGTGCACCTTAGCGGATAGCGTTTTTGTTCTTTTCTTTATATTTGTATATATAATTTTGTTTATTTATAACACTTTTTTTTCTCGTTTTAACTATTTTTGTATTTATATTTAATTTTAACTAGGTTTTATGTAAATGTCTGTAAACATTTATTAGTAGTGTATATAAATTTTTATTGATTAAGCTTGAAGACTCTACCAATATTTTTTTTTCATTTGTAGCTCATTATAATTTTGATTAAGTTGGATATGCAACTCGATAACCGAGAGGTCTTTATGCATATCCAGGTTCTTAAACCAAAAAGTTTTGAGAAATTTTTTGTTTTTGTTCGATAAACCACTAATAATAAAAACCAATAAATATTGATTTACTAATTACAGTAAATCTAATTTCAACTTTTTTGTTCTAAACAGAACTTGGCAGCGTTTTATCAGTAACAAGCCTTTTAAAAAATATTTTTTTTCCTAGAACGCCACTGTGTACGAAAAATAAAACTAATTAAGTTTACATTCAAATACTTAATTGTGATAGGTAGTCGTGAAACTAGCAGCATGGTTGTTTCTTGAATGTTTAAACTGTACATTAAAACTATAAATGCAGTAAGTTTGTCAAATAAGGTACTAAAGCTCAGGTTTTTAATACTTTTAGATAAATCAAAAAAACTATAAAAATTGTTGAAGTATCAAATTTTAAGCGACTATTCTTTATATTCTACCGAAAATAAATTGAAGTACTACTTTTTATATTAAAGCATTTACAAAAAAACCCATCCTAGGTTTAAAGTATAAGGCAAGTCATTTATTTTTGCTTTTGGTAGTCTAAACTTTCAATTTATAAGTAAACTAATATTTGGAGAATTTTATTGACGAGCAGATCTGGCCCGTGGTTTGTAGTTTACCTATATCTATTTTTAGAAAGTAAACTTTAATTTTAAAATAACAGGTTTTGTTTATTACTTTCTGAGTTTGTGTTATGACCGCCGTATTTTCTTTACGTAAAATATCTCAAAACCATGTTTGTTTTAATATATTTTCTCGTATTAAATAAAGCTTTTTATTAAAAAGCAGTGAAAAATATTTAGCAAAAAAAAAACCTTTTAGAGTTTTCTGCGAAAGTTTCGATAGTGTATAAAAGTATATACTCAATAATCATCTAACTAACTTACGTACAGTTTTTTTGATCTATCCAAAGACAAATGTAACTTAAATAGTTTATTAAGTATGTTTTTCTTTAATTTTTATAAAAGTTTTAATTTTTGTTGCTTACTGTCCTCTTTGTAAACCATAATGATAGGACTTTTTATATAAATAATTTAAACTTCCAAAAAATTCTTATCATGTTCAACGAAAGTGTTTTAGGAACGATCTTTATGTTAAAAACTATTTCTAAATCATACAAGTGCTCTGCTAATTTATGTATTATATATGCATAAGAACTAGATTGTACTTGACGACCATCACAAACAATCCACTCGATATTGTGCTTCTATTTCTGGTGCTTGTTGTATGATGGCAAAAATACAACAGCTTTGTTGATAATTGACGAAATACTGTTACTAGTTATTAAATAAAAACTTATTATTATTTAGTTATAAAAAGTATATGAAAAATGTTACTTTATAACCTGTGAAACGTCTAACTAGAAAATAGAACCAAATTTAAGTATCAAGCTAAGAACTGCCACAAATTATTGTTTTAAAATAAATTTGGTGGTTTTTACACAACTTCTAACAGCTAAGAGAAAATACTAAAATATAAATTAATTTAAAAAAAGTACACAAGTTAGATTAACAGTCTTCATTTGTGCAGTCAAGCTATTTTTCTTTCAGTAGAAAGCAAACGGAAGCTGTCCAAAGCCCATGAGCTAAAGTTGTTATATAAAAATAAGTGAATTTAATACTTAAACTAAAATTTAACAGCAAACTCATGAAAAACTCAAATTTTATAGTTTAGGGGTAGAAAACATTTCTGAACATAATAGTTTATTGTTAACGATAAAGTAAACGACTATCAAAGTTATGGTCAAAAATCTTTTCGATATAGCGAGACAATATTCGGTCTACGACTTTTAACTCAGTGGGTCAGGTTTATCAGAAAAAATATTTTATATTTTTATCTACTTAGTTGCATGAACGTGTTTTAGTTCTGCTAGTTTTTAGTTCACTGATGAAGGACTGTTGTCCGAAATCGATTTGAACTCGTATGCAATAAACTTGTAGATTTTTAAACAATAGTTTAATATTTTTTGTAAAAAATATTTTGTAAGCCTTATTTGTTAAAAAATATCTTCGTGTGCCAAACTATTTTGAAAAATTATAAACTAAAAATTAATGGTAAATGTTGAATAAGTGATAAAATTGTTTAAAATTGCTTTATTTCTTGACTTCATTTACTTTGGTTTTATTACTTCTGCCCCGACGCAATAGAGTATAGCTTTATATTTAATTAAAGCCGAGCTTTATTAGTTTTTTTGAACTCAGCAGAATTATTATTTACTTCATATAAGTTATTATTAAAATTTTTTTTTTTAGTTATTTGCCTAAAAATTGTTTTTGATATTTTTTGCTAAGTTAAATCATAAACTGGCTGTAAGCGTATTGTATAGAAAAAGTTTTTTTGTTTAAAATTTCTTACAAATTTTAATTTCTGTAATGTGTTGTAGATAACTAATATTTAAACAAGTTAAAATTTAAATTATTATATGTATTTTACAAACATAACTACAAAAAAACTTTATTCATAAAGATAGAAAACGAAATCTTTTTTTTTGGTTTTTCAAAGAAACTTTGTATTGATTTGAACAAGTGACTTGTTTTAAAACTTAGTTTAATGTTATTAAACTAGAAAAGAATACACACTTTTTTTTTATGCATTATTAAAATTTCTTAAATATAGTACAAAACAAATGGTTAATTAAAATTAATGAGAGTATTCAAACTATGTTTATTAAGTACTTTAAACAAGTTTTTGTATGTTTTTTTTTTGAAAGAAATGTTTTTAACTTAAGTATTCTGTATTAAAATTGTCGGAAACTATTTAAACTCTGAGCTGAGCTATTTATATGAATGAAAATTTTGCAGTTTTATATTTTCTTATAAAATTATTTATAAAAAGTATGTTTCAAAATAAGATGCTTTAATATTTTAGAAATAAGATGTTTGTTAAATATAAAATAGCATTTTAAAATTTGAGCTCTTTATAAGTTTTTGATAATGCAATATTATAAAAAAGATATTCTTATATTGTTAAAAGAATAAATATATATTATAATGATTGCCCTCGCAAAGTTTATGGTTTATAGTATTTGGATAATTAGAAAAACTTTTTATGTCATACACTTTAATAGTATTATAATTCTTTTATTGTTTTAACAAACAATAAAAATAAGTAGATTAAGTTTTTAATTAAAATTGTCAAAAAGAAATATTTAATTTAGAAACCAGATAAAAAAAAGTAAACATACAATAATAAACTAGCTTCTATAAGAGTTCTTTAGTTTTCGCTTATTTGAGAGAAAATTAAAATTTGAAAAAAGTTTGAAAAAAGCGGGCCAGTTGTGCTGCAGTAGCTACAATACATTAAGCGTTGGTGGCTTAAGCATGTTGTATTTCATTATTGAAGTTTTGTTTTTGTTAATTTTGAGTTTTCATTGAAAGTTTGTTTACTTTTATTTATAAATTTAGTTCATGTAAGCTTAATTTTAAAGTATATTTAGAAAAGAATTTTATATTTTTATAAAAGAGAAAAAAAAAGACTATGTTAAAGTTATAAACTTTAAACAAAAATACAAACTTAAAAATGAACTTAAATTTTAACAAATATTTAGAAGAATAAAAAGTTTAAACTACTGTCTGAATGATTTCAAGAATAGAAGTTTTATACACATTATAAGTAGCCATGGAAAACCAAGACTTAATAAAATTGGTTAGCAAACTGTATATATTTGAATTACAAAATTATTCTATTTTATACTGTAATAATTTTGAATCAAATTTTTGAAACAAATTTGTATTAATCAAAACAGTATGTAGCACCTATACAAATAGTTTTCAGCAGTACTTAAAATTATTTATAGCTTTTATTTTGATTAAAACAAAGTAAGATAAAATATTGTTTTTTTTTTATATTGACATAGTATAAAAAGACTCATATAACTTAAAAATTAAATATTAAAAATTTATAGAAAAATATTTTGTAACAGCGATTTGTGTAAAAGAAATTATAGCTTTTTGGAAAAAAAGTATATGTTAGTAAAAATATAAGCATATTATTAAAAAAAAAGTTTTCATATATTTCTTTTGATGTTTTGGTTTTGTTCAATATATATTTTATGTCAATATACATTGTAAAAAAATTAAATATTTACAAATTTTAAAAGTTTTATTGGCATAAGTTTAAATGTACTTTTATAATAAACACATCGTTATATCAACAGATATCAAAAAAATCTTACAATTTTTTAGTTTTCTTTAAGTTCAAAAAACAATTAAAAACATTTTGTTGTTATAAAAAGTGCTTAACTGTCAAAAAAGAAATTAGTTGATAATTCTTACTTTTTAAAGAAGAAGCTCATAAGTTTTAAAAAATTTTAAAATTAAATTCCAAAAACTTAAACCATAACTATAACTTATGAAACTTTAACTTCAAACAAATAAATTAAAAGTATTGTACTTTTTTACATATTGAAAAGAAAATTACAGGTAAAGTTTAACGCAAGACAATAACAAAATACTACTATTAAAGATAAAGTAAAAAAAAAAGAGATTTGTTTTTTTTTTGTATCTTAGTCGTAAATTAGTTAGTAGTTTTGTTACAATGTACGAACATTATTTCAAATTCTTGCAACAAGTTCAATCAACATTTCAAAATTGTTGGAACAACTTTAATTAAATGAAATCACGAGATAAAATAAAGTGTTCTATAATAAAGAAGAATCCTAATCTAAAAAAAGAAAGCGTTTTATCTTGAGACTTTTAGTACCGTCAAAAATGACCCAACAAGTTTATTAAAAATTAAAATAAGTTCATAAAAACTTGAGATAAAAAAATAAAATTTAGATAATTGTCATTGATTCTCAGTGCATCCTGGTTTTAATTTATGAAAGCGAAAGTTTCGTAGTTTCAAATGGTTGCATAGGTATAACTAGTATACTTAGATACATTAAACTACACTAGCGTTTAGTCATAATATTACTTAATAAAGATATTGTCTTAAAAATTGAGATGTGTTGATTTAATTGCGTCATTTTTGACCATATCCAGAAAAGAGCATTTAAGTACTGATAGTTTGGTCAATGCAGTATTTGAGTTCTTCAAGAACTTGTGTACATGACGTTTTAGTATAAGAAAAGAAATCTTAAGTTACTAGCAGTCTCTAGAAAGGTCTTGTATAAATTACAATACGACAAAAATGTAAAGCCTTTGTTGATGAATATCAAAAACTACTAAAAAATTAGTAGAATTAAAAAAATATTTCTTAAATTCTTATCTTTTTAAATATTAACTAACTTAACTCGCAAATCACTTCACTTATAATACTACACTAGTGTAAGTTACAAATAATTCATACAATATTTTTTTTCTATGCTTAATAATTTTTATTTTATTTATTGTAACTTAAATTGTTAAGTACATGTTTGAAAGAAAAAAACAGTTGGTTATAAATACTAAAATAAAGTAATGAGTTAGTTCAAGAAGTTTTTTTTATTAATATAACATATTTAAAATGTTTTAAAGAAATATAAAAATTTAAGAAAAAAGTGTTTTTTCGAAAAAAACCTAACTTTATAAAATGGTTTGAATTCAATTCAACTAATTATAAGGTTTATAAATACTTTAAAAATTAACTACAACTTTTAGTAACAAATTTAGGGAGCAAGAGTTATGATAAAGAATGAAAAAAATGAGTGGGAATGTGCTACTGTAGAAAATTGTAATGGTGCAACGGTTTTACTACTTACTGATTTTGGAAAGGTTTTTTAAACTTGTTTGATTTAAAATAATTTCTAAGCTGATCTAGTATAGAATATACGTCTTAAAAAAAGATAAACTTTGAATTTAAATTAGATATTTGTTAAGTTTACTATTTCTAAGAAAATAAATGAGAACGCTCTTAAACTATTTATTTACTATTTTTAAATTTTCATTAAAAGTATCTTACGTTAATTTGAATACACTTATAAAAAGTACAATCTAAAGACAATAAAGATTAAATAATTAACTAAATGTTTTATTATCAACTTTGTATAGCTTCTTTGTGGTCTATTAAATAAGCTAGCTGTATAGAAGAAAAATTTATAACAGCTAAAACCATAGCTTTAATTTCAAGCAAATATGTTTGACAAAACAAATGTATTTTTAAGCTAAATAAAATTTTATTGTATGGCATAACTACACAAAAAATACTTGTACAGCATGATTATAGTAAACCGTTTACTTCTTCATTCTGTTAATGTTTTAAAGTTTTATACAATGAAACTAAATAAACTCCTTATAATATTTCATAGGGAACAATTTAAAAAAAAAGTATCAATGCAAACTATTGTACAACATAATGAAAAACAGACTATCGAGAAAAGCCTAAATAGTGTAGATGGGGAGTTTTTGAAGCCTATGTCAATAGAAGTCGAAGAAGGGTCTCCGGACATGGCTCGTATGAGTGAACTGAATGAAAGTACTATTCTTGCAAATCTAAACACTCGTTATAAAAAAAATGAAATTTATGTAAGTGTGTGAAAATTAAATTTATTACTTATGTTGTTGAAAAAAACTTAAAAATAAAAATTAATAAATGCCTACAACACTGCAAAAATTTTGAATTCAAATAACTTTTTAAGAAGGTTTATTTTTAATTAAATTAAAAAAAAAAATTTTTCACTTAATGATACACAAGTATAAATAAACTTTTATTCAGAAATGATACTTAAACTAAAATGATTAAAAAGTATGCTTATCTTCGTAGTTCGATTAATCTAGTTGAACACATAGAAAAATATTTATGATTTTAAGATAAACCCAGTAATATTACGTCAAATTGAAGGCAGGAAGTTATTTAATAGTTAATGTTTAAAAAGCTGAAGTATCTACTAATTTAAAAAAAAACTTATGGTGCTTGTAATTAAATTGCTATATCAGATTTTTTCACCGATTAATATTACATTTAAGCCGGACACATATGTGGGGTCGGCTATTTGAGATATGTTATCAATAAGTTTGATAATAGGCGTCTTATTTTGATTAAAGGTAAATAAACTTTTTATTATTTTTGTTTGATAGTTAAAATTTTTTTATCTTTTAAAATTTAGATTTTTTTGATATTTAAGAAATCAATACTTTGTTTTACTACAATTTTTTTAAGTAGAGGTAGAAGATAACATCGTTTAATAAATTATAATCGTTCAATTCCAAGTATTCTTTATAAACTTAGAATTTTTACTTTAGTAACTATACCTGAATGAATATCTTTAAACTAAAAGTAACTGGTATTAATAAACTAAAATTGTGGCCAAGTTCTGTAAAAAAACTATGACATTGACAATGACAAATACAATAGAAGCAATGTTCAAAACATACTTACGTGAAACATTTCTCTTTGAAAAAGTACTTAAGCACTCGTCAGAAAATGAGAAAATTTGCTAAAGATTTTTTCAAGAACTTTTTTAGTTTATGAATTTATAATAACTATAAAAAAAATTAATCCTGAAAATTTTATTTTTTTCCCGTTCGATTACGTAATAAGGTATTTTATAAACCTTAGCAACATTGTATGACTTTAGCGCATTTTTAGGTTTTTAAGTTTGTAAAAAAGTATGCTTAAAATAACTTTAAAATTTTTATTCTTATACAAGAAAAATAATTGCTTAACTAAATGAAAACATCTAACTGCGTATTTTTAATGTATTTTTCTTGCGTAAAACACTTTATTTATGTTTAATCTATGATTAATTAAGACAACAGTTGAAATAAAGTTTAAGGAAAACAAAATGACTAACAAAAAGAAAAGTACTATATAGCTAGTAAGATTTTATAACTTTTAATACATGTATACAAAATAAAAATATTGTTCAAGTATTAGACGAAAATTTTTTAAGAAATAAAACATAGAAAAAGGTTTACTTCAATAGAAATAGAATAATGCTTATGAGCATCATAAACGTTTAGATTTAATCTAAATAAACAATGCTTGAAATTTTGTTTTTAACTATTTTTATTTAATATTAAAGTTTTTTCCGATATTAATCAAAATCTATTCAAAACTATTTAAATTCAAATTAATAAAATACTGTTTTGTTGTGAAGTATAAGATTAACTCTTATTAAAGAAAGATTTTTTAGTATTATATCTCTTTTGTTAAGAACTTATGATATTTAGATGTATTTGAAATATTAATGAGTTTTAGAAGTATTTTAATTTTTTATGTTTATGTTTGAAAAACAATTACCTTTTAAAAAATTATTCCTTAAAAAAAATAGTATAAAAAAAGTTTAGATAAAATCTAAAATATTTAAAATACACAAAAAATAAAACAGTGCGTCGTTTAATATATTAAGTTCATTATTGTGATTTTTTAAATGTAAAAAAACCTAAACTAATAGTTTAAATCGAACTTTAGACTTATATTGGATCTATACTGATTTCTGTAAACCCATACAAACGAATACAGTCTATGTACTCAGATGAATGTTTAGCTTCGTACAAAAACAAAGACTTAGGAGATAGGCCTCCACATGTCTTTGCAATTGCTAACGAATGTTTTAGCTGTATGTGGAAAAGAGAAGAAAATCAATGTATCCTTATAAGGTATTGTCAATAGTAACTTAATTTTTTAAAGCTAGAATCAGTAAAGTAAAAAAAAGTAGAATATTTACTTCTATAGATACATTAAAAAAAAGTTCACTGTCTATTATATTGCTTATAACTTAAAATAGGTTTTAAGTATAGTTTTACACACCATTAACTTAAAACTTAAAAGAAAGTTATTTAAACTACGAGGATTTATTCGTTGTTAATATTAGAGTGTAATTATATTTTAATTTTTTAAAGGTTAAGTTAAAGATTTAGTTTTCAGTAACTAAATGTTAACTTAATTAAAAACTAAATAAAAAAAATTATAATTAAAACTAGTAAAAACATGTCAATAAAGTACATAAAAAGCTGGCATAGTTAGATAAATGACGTAGTACAGTTTAGTCGGTTTTCTGTAAAATGACGTTAAAATTCATGAGTCATTTAAAGGGGTAGTTTTTAATGAGACCGTACAATTTTATTTACAATTTTATATAAGCTAATGTATTTTATTTTAAGCTTAGTTAAGTAATAATTAATAGAATATTAAAACATATTTTATTCCTTAGAATAAATATTTATAGCGATTTTGATAATAACAATGTTTAACTATAAGAATAAAAATAATTAATTGATAAGTTTTTATTTATTAAATTAATTCAAATGTTTAAAACTTGAAAAATATTGGAAATATAATACAAAATACTTAAGAGTAAAAAAATTATAATTTCTGTGAGAACTTTATGTGTTTGTATTTTGTTTTTACAATATAAAGTTATAAAAAAAGATAGCAAAGTAATACTTGTTAGCTTTAAAACAAAACCATTTCAACTTTAATCGTTAATCTTTGTTATTTTCTAAAATGTTTAAATATTGTGTTTATTTTAACAAATTTAAAAAAAGTTATGTAAATTTTGTTTAAAAACTAGTTTCGTAAGTTAAGTATTTCTTCATTTTATACTTAATATTGGATAATTTCAAACAAGTGTTAAAAAATAATAAAACTCTTTAATAGCTTTGCTAATCATAAACATTGGTAGCTAAAAAGTGAAATTTTTTGAAAAAAAAGCATTAGATACAAACAAAAAAAAATTGGAACTTAATCTACAAATTATCCATTTATTAATAAAACATTGGTGCAACATCTGCATATTGATTAATGTTTGGCATCAATAACAACTCGCGTGAAAAACATATCGGCAGATTGTGTACTTAAATTCTAGAAAAGATTAGCAAATTTACATAGAACAACAATTAAGAAGCCTAGAGTTTTTTTTGTTTTTTAAGTTTTTTATTTGTCTAAAACCTTATATTTTTATTATACTTTTTATTTTTCAAAACAAAACCATAAAGCCAAAAAAAGATAATAACTACAGTATTACGCTGTATAAAAGAAAGTAGTACAATTTTGAGTTTTGATATTACATTTAAGTTTTAAAGAAGACAAAAACTTTTGTATTAGAGTGTAATAAAAAATAATCTTATTTGGCTTTACAGTGGCGAGAGCGGAGCTGGAAAGACAGAAACAACAAAGTTTATGTTAAGATACCTTTCTAGTATGAGTCAGCTTCAGCAATCAACAAAAAAAAAGTATAAATATTTAAATTAGCATATAATTAAAGTAATGATGTTTATTTAAAAATTACAATGTTTTTAAGCAAAAAAAAAAAAAACACAGCAGAGGTCTTATATTATAAAAAGAATATATGTTAAACAATACTTAGAAATACTAGGAAATAAACATAAAGTAATAAAATCAACTACGATCTATTTTGTAGTTATTTCAAGTATTACACATTTTTCTTAACATTAATTGTTAGCTTTAGTTTTAGTTTTTATTTATTTCGATATTTTACTTTTCAATAAATTTTAACAATATTTTTAAACTTATTCTTTGTCTTGTATTAGAAAAATATTGTCATCAACATATAAAAATCTACTTTTGACAACTTTACAAATGCTATAGCGAAAACGTGCCGAACATTTCTTAATTGAGCCAAAATTTAAAGCTTGTGTTGTTACTTGTATACTTGTTGTACGTTGTATAGTTTAGTAATGTATAAAGACTCTGCTACATTAAAAAAATAGTTTTCACAGATTCTTACAGCTCAACAAAAAAAAAGTGATTTAACAAAAAAAAAATTATAAATAATAAACACGTTTTTGAAATGAATTAATTAGTGTTTACGCAGTAAGTAACGTTAAAAGACAATAAAATAGGGAGAAAAGAAAGTTGTATTATAAGAATTATTCAAGATAAACAGAATTTTTGTTTTAAAACAAAAAAAAAGATAAAGAATTCAATTTCAGACAAATACTTTCATAAATCGTTACGGTTAAATTTTTTAAATAACAATATTAAAATAATTCAGTTATTTTTTGTTAAACAGAACACCGTGAAAAGTTTTTTAGATATTAAAAAAATTAATACTCGAAACTCGAAAGTTGGAAATATTTTTGTACTGTAAAACTAAAAAACATTCAAATAAAACTTAAAAGTCACTAGTTATACCAAAATCAACAAAAATCTTTTATAGTTTTTTACAAGATAAATAACACTATTTTGTAGCTTTATTCTAATCTGAAATTAAAAAACATTTAAATTTAAACTAATTAAAATTGTTAGTAAATTTACTCAACATGTCTATAGATAATGGTAATAAACTTTAATTTACATCTGTACTATCATTAAATATAAATATTTTATAATTTATTGTAAAAAATTGTTTTTAATTTATTTTTAACATTACATATTTCTTTATATGTCTATTAAAAGCAAAGTTTAAACATATTAACTTTTTAAGTATCTTTACTAAAATTTATAAATGCTTAAAATTTTTATTCACACTGCACTAGTTTTAAATTAAAAAAAAATTATAGTAGCGAAGATGACTTATAGCCACTGTATAGTATGTTTTTGTTTACTTTTGCAAAAAAAAAATTATATTAGCTTAGAGCCGAATGAGGGATTCAAAAAATCAATAGAAGCATCAATACTCGAAAGTGGCCCAATTTTAGAAGCTCTAGGAAATGCAAAAACAGTTTACAACAATAATTCAAGTCGCTTTGGAAAATTCATTCAGCTTCTTTTTAATGAGTCCGGACAGATAAAAGGAGCACGGATAACTGATTGTAGGCTTTTGTTTTATACTTTTAACTAGTTTTTTAAACTTTTAAATATTTAAGGATAAACACTTAATTATAAGTTAAAGATTAAAAAGCTAAAAAAATCTAATATATAATTAATATGCTTTATATGTCTTTAATACTAGGTCTAATAAATTTAGTAATTTTTATTTACATGGAAAACTTACACTTCACTTGACAACTGAATTTCAATTACTTCTGCAACAGATCTTTTAGAAAAGGTGAGCATTTTTATTATAATTTATTCAGTTTTTATTTAACTGTAAACCTGTATTTTTTTTTATAGCATCGTGTGGTTCATCAAAACCCAGGTGAACGAAGCTACCACATTTTCTATCAAATACTTCGGGGATTATCTGAAGAAGAAAAAGGTAACTATACTTTTACAGTAATTCAAAAATAGGTTTTATTACAAATAGCTTCTAATAATGTATTAGCTAAATTTTTACTTTTAAAATGTTCAAATTATTAGAGAAGTAATTTTTATATTTTAAAAACTAAGACTGTTTTTTTGCTTTTTCTTTTAATAAACAAACAAACAGAAAAGTTTAAACTTACTGAGCCTGAAAACTTTCACTATTTAAACCAATCAAATTGCACTAGTGATCCTACCTTAAACGACAAAGAAGATTGGGATGCTTTAGATGTTAGTTGTTTAAAAAAAATTTAATGACCTTAAAAAAACAAAAAACTTAAATTTAGTTTTCATTTTATTTCATATGCCGTTTCATATTCAAGAATTTCTAAAGTTTTAAATGACCAGAAACAATATAGACAAGGCTGTAATTTTTCATATTGAAGTTTTTAACGAATGATAAAAAGTTTTTGAGTTTTTATAAATAATGAAATCTAGTCTTAAGTAATTAAATGTTTATAATAAAACTGCAGTATATTTCTCATTTATGTATTGATAAGTTTATTAGTTCGATTGATATACTTTTTATTAATAAAGTAGATTATTATTCTACACAAGTGTTTAAAATTTCTCTTAAAAATAAAAATTATTAAAGATGCAAGTATAGAACTGTAGAAATATTTGTTAATACACTTCAGTTTGAAATTTGTTGTCGAAATTTTTACACAACTTTTCATTTCAGTAAAATTATAATTAAAAAACTATGAAACCATAATTTAGTAACGGTTGCATATTTTTTACATAATTTACTAGTATTTACTTTTTAAACTTTCTATTAATTCTATAAACAAACACATTAAAGCAAGTACTTAGATTAAATATCTAGTTCACCTTAAACTACAAGTCCAAAGTTTAAACTAAATACACAACTTGAAGTGTAACGTAATAGAATGCGCTAGAAGTATTGGGGTTCAAAGAAGGTCAACGCGAAGATTTTCTCAGTGTTTTGTCCGGAATACTTTATCTCGGAAACGTTGAATTCGTAAACGCCGGTGGAGCTCAAGTTGCTCAAATTGATGGTGAGCAATGTTTTTGTATATAATATTTTTTTTAAGCACAGTAAACAAATTACAAAAAACATTTTCGCAATAAAATACCAGAGTTTTAAAATGTCTTAGAATTCTATTAAATAGGAAACACTTTCTTGTGGAAAGTTTTTTTGGTTTGTAGAAGCTTCTGTACTTTTATAAACAAAATTACTTTTCTAAATAATTGTTTAACAGTTGATAAATCGTTTTTCCTCTTTAAAATAGAGTTTTCTCAAATAATACTAGATTGCCTACTTCATACTCTTTTAATTGTAATCAATAATGTAAGTTTAAATTGACTTTATTTCTGTTAAAACTTTACTACTTTTTTAAAAATAAACAAATTTTAATTTATAATTTTATTTAATTTTAATAGACAAGTAGTAGCTTTGGTTGAAACAAAAACAATAAATTAAGCTAAAACTTAAAAAAAACTTGTCATTTTATTGATTATCTGAGAAAGAAACTAATTTTAAGGTAAAGCACTACTTCATGAAACTAAATTAAAAGGTAAAAAATGTTTTGAATAGTAGATGGAAAGTAAATGTTTGATGTTGTTCATTGTTTAGTTTTATGTGAGTTGCATAGTTCACAGTTGTTTGTTTGTTGTAAAACTGGATTAGCTTCTTTTCATATTAAATCATATTTTTTAAAGTTAACAAAATTGAAATAAATTTGGTGTTCTCAAAAAGCTAAACTTGTAAAAACTCCAAAATTAAATTGTATCTGTAAGTTTTTGAACTTAGATCCTTTACCAACAAATGAAACGATAGATAAAAATCATTACCTTTTATGGTATAGCACTTACAAAAAATTGTAATTTAACTTGAAACTGCGTGTAGATTAATTTTAAATTGTAGAGCATAAAATTTAGTAAAACTTTTAATAGACTTTTTTATTTTTAAAGTTTTAAATGTTTTACCTAATAAAAATAAAAAATACTATGTTTATTTTCTTGCAACTAACGCATGCTTTAAAAGGTTCTCAATTTTATTACGTCTATTTTTCTTTGAACATTCTTTCTTTTACGTACAAATTTTTAAATTTTATAGCACTCTGCAATTAAGTTCCAAATTATTTTAGTTTTAATTTTATATTAAACACTTTGCAACTAAATTTCAATGGAATCAATGAAACATAAAACGGTAAGTTTATACAGAAAACGTTTTTACAGTACAGTTTATTAGTTAAAATAGATTAATAAAATTGAAATAACATATAGAAAACCTAAATTTATATTTATACTTTTTAAACTTAAAAGCTATAATTTTTGTTAGAGTTATACTACAATGTTATTATTTGAAAAAATGCTGTAAAAAATAAAAACATTGTTTGTTTAGTGCTCGTTTTTTTACAGTAATAGAAACAGCTTCAACGCTACTTGGAATTGAAGGAGAAAGGTTGGAAGGGGTAATGAAAGAAAAAACTATTCAACTTAGAGGGGAATATATAACATCACCCCAAAGCGTAGAGCAGGTAGTTTACATTTTAAAATAAATTAAAAAAAGGTTTTTTATTTTTAGAAAACTACAATTTTATAATAAATTAGTTTAACCTATTTTTTGTGGATGTTTTGTAAGTACGAAATATTTAAGAAAATTGTAAAATTTTTATTTTCTATCTTTCTTAAATGTTATTCAAAGTAAATTTCTTTTTTAAAGTCTTAAAAAATATGTACATACTTTTAGTACAATATAAAACTTACATATAAATTTTCAGACAGTAGAAAAACTTTTAAAAGTATACGCTTAGTTTTGTAAGGCTTTAATTTCATAGCTAATTTGAAAAATTTTAGAAAGCAATTAAAAACGAGTCGTTTGAACTATTATAATGAAACATTTTTGCACAAACACTCTAAATTTTTTTTGTGAATGATAACTAAGCGGTTATAAACTACAGTAAAGTTCAAAAAAAAAAAAACGTTCGACAAAAATTATTTAGGCTGGAGCCTCAAGAGATTCAATTTCAATGGCTCTTTATTCTAATTTATTCCGTTGGGTAATATCAAAAATTAACGCAAAGATTAAAGGACCAGATAATTTTCATTTTATTGGAATATTAGACATATTTGGATTTGAAAATTTTCAAGTAAGCTTGTTTATATCTTTTTTTTAAACATTTACTGTAAACTCAATATTATTAATGCTTAACGTTTTTAGATCAATCAATGTCAAATATTATTTTTATGCTTAAAAAACAATAAAAAGTTACAAGACTTTGTAAAAGTTAGTTAAAGGAAACATATTTTATACTAATATGCACTGAAACCTGGTTATCACAAAAATTTTAAAAATTGTAAAATTTTTCTTAATGGCTTTCATAATTTACTAAAAGTTATTAAAAAATTATAAAAAAAAACTGGTATTTAGGAATATATTTAAAAAACTAAATAAATATGTCTTGTATTTTTCATGTAGAGCAAAAAATATACCTGACAGACATTTAGATTACTACCCATATAAATTATATATCAATGGTAAAAATTAAAGAGTTATTAAGTTCCTGGCCTTTATAAGAATAATAATCAAATTCAAATAGTTACTCAAAAAGATTTACTTGTTTAGCTACTGACATTTTTGAAAAAAAACCTTTCTTAGTTTTTGTGCTTTAAATAGGTACATTTTTGCTACAAACAAGATTAATTAAAGATTATAATTATAATTATAATTAATAAAAGGTCTAGTCTAAGTTATTTAATCAATGGTTAAAAAAATAAATAGCTAAATCAAAGTTAATTCAAATATTTGTTTGACAACTTTGGTTATGCTGTATTTTATTTTATTTATATTTTCTAAAATTGAAATTAGTTTTGAACTTACAAAGAAATTTACAGCTCTTTCAAATAAATTAATAAATAAATTCACTCTTAAAATATTTTAGCTTTACAATGTTTATCTAGTTTAAAAGTGTATTTTTTTTAACAAACTTTTATCACTTACTTTAAATTTATTATAGTTTTCACTATTTTTGACATATGTAAATTAAAAACAGGTTAATCGTTTTGAACAATTTTGTATCAATTTTGCAAACGAAAAACTACAGGAATATTTTAATAGGCATATTTTTAGCTTAGAACAAATAGAATACAGCAGGTTTGTTTAATAGATATAAAATAAATTAAGTTAAGCTAACTGTATAAGGTTACCAAAAATATAATAACATTCTTTAAAAAAGAAAAAGACTTAATATTTATTTAAGCTTATGATTTTTTATAAAAATGTTTAATTTTTATCAAATCTAATATTTTCTGTGCTTTAGTTTATTTTATAGTCAATATACGTTAGTTAAAAAATAAGTTTATTAATAAAATAATATTTTTGCATTTTAGAGTGTTTTTAGAGATGTACAGCAATTTGAAGGTTTTAACTTCCTGTAAAACAAAATTAAAAGTTTACTTATGAATACAAATGCCAAGCTTCGATTTTTTGTTTAAGATTATTCTTGATTTCAATAGTTTAAAACTAATATTCTATTTTTTGACCATAAAGTTGTTTTGTAATACTAAACAACAAAGTTAGTACTATTAAAAAAAGATTACATGTGTATAATTAAAACTTTATTTTTTTACATAACACGTTAACATTTTTTTTACTTAAACTAAGTTATTAAACTTCTAAATAAATAGTTCAATTATACAGCTAAAAACATGTATTTTTGTTTTACTTTATATTAATAAAGTTTAATAAACTTGGTATTTGTTTTCTTGGAAGGGTCAACACATCTAGAAACAAAATACACAACTTTTGACTTTACAAAATCAAAATTATCTAGCAACCATTAATTCTTATTATTGTAAACTAAATGCTTAAATCAAATCAATTTTTAAAAAATTAGCTATAATTTAAAACGTCTCTTTTAGCTAGCATTGAATAAATAAACTAAATATTATTTTTGTTTAAAACTTTGTAACTAATAGGTTAGTTAAATTGTTTTGTTATGATTTTTTTGATTAATAAAATATTTCATAAAGTTTGAGCTTTTGTGATGAAAGTTTTATGGATGATGATCAAAAATATTTTAACAATTATAAGCTTTATAAGCGTTTTCATCGTGACTAAAAGTAAGTCATATAAAGAAAGGTAGTATTAAAACCTTTAAATAATTAATAATCAAGTTACACTTAAATTTTCATCGCTTTGACGCAAAACGATAAATATTTTTCTTATAATAAACACAATCAAAACTTCAAATAAAAACATCTGTGCACAAGCATATATCTATACATAAACCTACTTAATCTAGATATTTATCTTTTTAATTATTTGTTACAAATGTGATTTTTAGACTAAATCATCTAAACAAGTTGCTATTTTTAATGTACTTATCTCAACAATACTGTAGAGAAGGTATTGACTGGTGCGAAGTCGAATGGATGGACAATAGCGAATGCTTAGACTTAGTTGAAAAAAATCTCGGATTAATTTCACTTATCAACGAAGAAAGTCGGTTTCCAAAAGGAACTGATGCATCTTTGTTACAAAAGCTTCATAATCAACACAAGGTTTATACATACTTTTTTAACTAATCTATATGAATGTCAAATATTAAGTCACAAGTTTTTTATTATATGTTAATTTAGTTTTTAATTTTTTTTTCCAGAAAACTTGTGTAGTAATAGATAAAAACTAAAATAAACATGTGAGAAATAAGAATTATTTTTTTTTTTAGAAAAACGTTTTCTATGTGAAACCAAGGGTTACTGGAAAAGAATTTGGAATAAAACATTATGCTGGAGAGGTTTTTTTTCTCTAGATAATTTTCATTTATATAGTTATTTTAAAATATTTATTAAAATATAATAAACTAATGACCCTTTAAGTTATGTATTTTGAAAGTTTGAAAAACAGAAAATCATTTTAGATTAACAAAATTTAAAACGTTGTTTAATGAGTTAGTCAGTTATTATGTACAGTGAAATAACCTTTTTTCATTTGAATTTAAGAAAAAAAAAACATTATTTATGAACCATTACGATAAACAAAAGTTGTCTTTGTTCATTTCAAGGTTTTTGAACCTGTATAGTTTGTTTAATTCGGATAAATTTTATTTTACTACTTAATTTTTCAGGTAATGTACAATGTTGACGGCTTTTTAGAAAAAAACAGAGACACTTTTAGAGACGATTTACTTGTACTACTGAAAGATTCAAGGTAAATCTTAAAAATTTTAATATAAAACTTTAACTACTAGCTGTATATTAATAAAATATATTAAACTTTATTCAAAAAAATCATAAAATTCGCTAGCTTTATTTTTTTTTAACAGTTGTGACTTGATATACGAGCTTTTCGAAAAGACGCGGGTTGAATCAGATCAACCAAAAGGAAAAGGAAGAAGAAAACAACAACCCACAGCAGGGGGACAGTTCAAAGTAAGCAGATGCTTGACTGAAATTTTGCTTGTCATATATCGGTTTTGTGGTTTGCCATTAAAAAAATATATATATAGTAGGTAAAAAATGACAAAGACCATTATGATTATTGAAAACAAAAGCTAAAAACTGAATACAATTAAAAATAGCATATAAATACCTAGCTGAATTACGATTGTTTAAACTTTTAAAACCAAGCTCTGTATACATATAGTTTTACTTTTTTACTTTTGTTAAATATACTTTGTTTAAGTTGTCGAAACAAATAGTCAATTATTTTATAAAACTTATTAAAAATACTTGTTATTAAAATTTAAGGGAATCAATTTTTTTAGTTGTAGTATATTTTTAATTGATAGTTAGACTTTTTTTTTGATTATCAAATAATAAACTAAAATAGTAGCGGATTTAAAAACATATATAACTCTACTAAGCTGAACAGCAAAAGAATAACGATAAACAAACACAAAAATGGTCAATTTTATATGTTTAAAGATTATTTTTTGATACAGACTAAATAAAAAAAATCCTACTTTCATAGTTTTAAACTATCGTGAACATACTTCAAACGCATAAAGTTTAACTCGATAGTTTAAATATATCTTTTATTATCATTTTATATTTTGAGTATTCTCTGTTACTTAACTCATTAGTTAATTTTTTGTTACATAAATAACTTTAATTTAATATTTTTAACGATGGATTTAAAGAATATACGTTTAAGGTCAAACATTTTTGGTTTTCGTGTTACGGTTTTTTACTGAATTCAAATTTTTTAAGCATTAAAAAGATATTAGATCGTTGACATTTTAAAAGAGGTAATATTAAAAACTAAGCTAAGTTTAGGAATTTTTATTTTAAATAATCTTATAAAAAGTTTTTTTTTATATACGACGGAAGCATTTTAATGAGTAATCTAACGACTTTTAATTGATTAAAAATTATTTAGAGAACTTGCTAAATATTAATATTATGAATGTTTAAGCAATAAAATCAAAAATTAGTTACGTCTAAAAGAATAAAGTCCTTTTTATATTTTCTTAACATATGCGTTTTAAAGTCTAAGCTTTATTTACGGTACGAAAAAAGAAGTAATTTTATATGTAAACTACAAAATTGAATTTTAGTTATAGTTCAAGTTAGTTTAATATTTTTTTCTTAATGAAAGAAAGGTTATCTGAGTACGCATTCAAAAAGAATAAAAATAAACAAAATTTTAAATAACTTTGTTAAAGTATTGTAGCTTAAAGTCTAAAATATATATGTAAAAATCAAGTTTTATCTTTTTAGGCGATTTTAGTAAGTCAGGGGGCAATAAATAGTAAGGGGCAGAAGAGAAAAGGGTAAAAGTATTAAATTTTGGACAAAAAGGGGGCAATAGCTAGGAATTAATTTGTATTAGATGTAGTTTGGTTTGTAATGAACGGGGGTATTATTTTTTAGTTGTTTGAAACAGGGACGTTTATGAAAAAAGATAGAGAAATCCTGGTATAAACAGTGACTTTCACTCGTTTTTACTAGCTTATATATATTTTATAACTTCTTTTTTTACACTCTTTATAGTTTAGCAAATATTTTTTGGATTTTTTAAGAATTTTAGTTATACCTTGAAATCTTAAATACTATAAAAATTATTAAATCAATTATTTTTATTTATGTTTAATTTAAGTATAAAATGTTTATAAACTAAAAGGTTAAAACTTTTAAGTTAATTTAAAAATATTTGTTTATTTTTATTTGATAATACTTCTTTTAGAAATCGCTACACAGTTTAATGGAACAACTTTCGACAGCAAACCCGTTTTTCGTTAGGTGCATCAAGCCAAATGTGGAAAAAGTAAGTTATTAGCATACTTTTAGAGTTTAGATAAAGTTTAATCAATCAATTTTATAGTTACCAGAATTGTTCAAATCTGATGTGGTGTTGAACCAGCTCCGTTATTCAGGAATGTTGGAAACTATAAGAGTCCGGAAAGCAGGATTTCCAGTTAGACGAGCTTACAAAGATTTTTGGGACAGGTTTTTCAAACTTTTATTAAAGTATAAAAAAAAAACTACTATACCAATATAATTTAATATTAAGATAAAATTAAAAGCATGCTGGTTAATTTTTAAAGTTATTTTTATGGCATTTTATCTTTATAAAGCTGAAAAATTATTTAGAACAATCACTTAAAATTTCTTTATAACAATAATATTGTTATGTATTGGACTTTGGACATGACTAAAAATAAAAACCTAAGACTGAATCAATAAACTTTTATGATTACAAAAAATATTAGTTTTTATGTCAATTATCATACCTTCTAAAGTTAATTTCAATAGTCAAACCTTCAAAAAAATTGATGTATCAGAAATTAGAAATAAGTGAAAAAAAAAAGTTTAGCGCAAATATATTTTCATCGACTACCTATATGCGCTTCATACTCTTGAATTATTAACAATTGTTATTAACCATTAATCTTAACTAAACAAAAAAGAAAGTGAGTTTTAAACATAGAAGTTCTTCTATGAATAAACCTATCCAAATGAAAATTATTTAAAACTTCTGAAGACTAGCCTCATAACCATATACTATTTTATTAGCCCTTGTAAATATGTATTATTTATTGAATGACAAAAAACGCTCAAAAAGTTTGGTACAAGGACCTGGTGCACCAAAAAACCTTTCGGTTATCGGGTCATACACCAGAACAGTTTAACAACATGTCCAAGACAAATAGCGCTGTCTTAAGTTTTTTTACTTTCTCACTTGCTTTACAATGAATTAAAATGGAGTAAAAACTTAATTTACCTCTATACTAAGGTTATCAAGTTTATTAACAAAGTCTAAACGCTTTTATAGGTTTTTGAAGGTGCAAAGTGAAGGTTACTGAAAAACTTTCGACAGCTTGTTTCTTTGACTTATCAAAACTTTTATTTATTTAGCTACTTATGATGCATAGGCGGTGTAAGCAATACATATTATAAATTAAGTTTACTATGCTTCTTTTAAACATGAGTTTATGGTTAATTTATTTTAGGGAGTGATAAAAAGTAAAAAATTATTGAAGAAAAATCATCCTTAAAGTTCAATAATTTTTTATAGTCTAATTGACTGGAAAATTAAGACTTTACCGTTAATACACTTTAAAGCTATTAAAATCAACTAGACGAAACACAGGCGCCCAATTTTTGTAAACTCGATAAAAAAACTGAAGATATTTTTAGCAATGAACAACATCCTTTTTGTTAGTTAAACATAAGCTAAAAATTTAGCTTTAAAAAGCTTTAGCATAACTTTTAAGGATAATTTTTCTATACAGTATTTAGAACTTTTGGAAACAATCTATAACGAAATTTTTAAAACTAAGTTATCATTATATTACAGTTTATTTTACAACTCGACTGTATAATTAAAGTTATAGTGGAGGTTATTTGCTTGCAGCATTATATATTGTAAGGTAGCCAACAATTTTTTTAAACAAAAAATACTAAGTTTTATAATCTTAGTAGACTATTTTTTACTAATTTTAGATATTTTTTTTTTGTTAGTAACTTAGTTTTGTATCTATTTAACTAGTTTTTACAAATAATAATCACGTTTGCACAATAGTTTGCATTTAAATTAGTTTATAATTCACAAAAATGTTTATTATTACTGAAATGTGTTTGTAGTAGGTATATATTCCTTAATTTAATAATTTTTGAGTTTCTTATTGTAGTTACCAAGAAGTTCTAACACTTTTACAACAGCAACCAAACCGTAATAATAGTAGTTTTACTATGAATAACTATTACTATGAAAATTTTTTTTGTTTAACGATCTAGTGTAAACATTACTTTTTTAACTATTTTAGTCAACTTTTAAAATTATTTAGCTTTTTAATTTGATTATCGTTTTTTTTTCACGAGATTTTTAACGAACTACATAGTTTTTTCTAGGTACTGGATGATTTCAACTAAAGGAAAGCTGGTTGAAAACCCTGAAAATCACTGCCAAGAAATATTAAACTATGTAGAACCTGAAAGAAACTTATGGAGAATGGGGAAAACAAAGGTTGATTAAATTTGTTAAATTGTTCTTTTACTTTGTTGTTTTAGATTTTAAATTTTGTAATATTTTTTTCTAATTGTGCACTATTAGAAAAAAAATATTACAAAATTACAAAAATATAATATTACAAAACTATAAATAACTCAACACTATAGTGTTGAGTTATTTATAGATAAAATGAACGTAAGTTTGAATTTGAAACGACAATTTTTTAGATATAACAATATTATCTAAAATAAAAATAATAATTTTAAGGCTTATACAACTTTTTAGATATAACAATATTATCTAAATAAAAATAATAATTTTAAGGCTTTCATGAAAGAAGGTATCGAAAAATTACTTGAAAAGGCAAGAGGTGAAAAAGTTTATGACGCTGCGGTCAAAGTACAATCATTAATCAGATGCAATTACCAAAGAAAAAAGTATCTTAAAATATTAAAAAGCAACATTGTTATTCAAAGAATTGTTCGAGTAAGTAATGAAATATTAAGATTTTAATGTTTCCTACTTAAAATATATTTTGTTTTTCTTCAAAAACTGTTATTACAGTTGTTTGAGTAAACTTTAATTTATTTGTACTTTTTTAAATTAACTTTATTTTACTTAATCAGTTTCTTTTACATTAGAACAATTGTACACTTGCTAAAGTACAAATAAACTTTGTAGGGGTTTCTTGCTCGGTGTATGTACCAAAAAGCTAAAAAAGCTGTGCTTACATTGCAAAGGTGTGAAAGAGGTCGGAAAGCAAGAAAACTATTTAAAACACTTTTGGAAGAGAAAAGACAACGTGAACGCAAAAGAAATAATGCGGCAATAACAATCCAGAAATTCACCAGAGGTTACGCAGCGAGAAAAGTTTTTAAGGTAACAAAAATTATTTTTAACACAGTTTTCAAAATCGAATACTTTAAAATAAAGAAAAAAAAGAGTTATTGTTGTCTATCATTAAGGTTCTTCTTGAAAAACATCGTCAACTTATTGCTTTAAAAGAGCAAATGGAAAAAGAGCGAAAAGAAAAAGAAGAGGCAGAAATAAGACAGAAGGAAGAAGAAGAAGAAGCTGCAAGAATTGCAAATAAAAAAGAAGTAAGTATTCTTAGTGAAAAAAAATAATACAGTTTCAAATAATTATTTTGTTTTATTAATTTATGGTTTTTAAACTTGTAGGTTCACCATAAGATAAATATTAAAATATTTTCATATTAGGATGAAGATCTACAAAAATCTAGTCTTATTCTTCCTGAGCCACCAGAATTTTTGCTAGAAACTTCTTTGGAAGAGCTGTCAGATGAAATCTCAATATCCGAAGCCACAGCACCAACATTGAAAGAAGCAAGTGAGAATAAAATAAAAATACCACCTCCTCCGCCGATTCGTTCCGATTCAATGTCAACCAAAGTTCATCAGAACGAAAAAAATAATATTGAGATTTTACTTGAAAATGTCAGCTCCAGTGAAAACCGGTCTTCTTTTGAAATAAAACAAGTTAGAGCCTTGTTAATGGTTTTCACAATATTCAGTATAAGTTTATAATTATTTTAAATCACACAGTATACTATAAAAAAATTAACTAGGTTTTATTTTTTCTATTCTTCTACTTTGTTTTGCAAAACTAGAATTTTCAAACTTAAAAGCTTTTTTTATTAGGAACAACAACTTGTCCTCGACGATTTAGATGCAGTCATTCAACAAGCGGAGACCGACAGCGCTTATTCTACTGTTAAAAAATCAGATGAACCAGGAACAACGTCTGGAAGTCTTGACAGTTCTACTAGTAATTTGAGATCACAAGAACAAGAAGAAATGCAAAGAATTATTCAGCTTGAAAAAGAAATTCAAGAAATGCATAAACAAGCTGAAGCTAGAGTTGATGCTGTTACCCAACTACAAGTATGTCAACACAGAAGCTTTTTTTAAGCAAATTGAATTTTGATTATTTTTATCTAACTTAAAGACTTGAACAAATAAACTTTTTTAGTCAAACATGATTATAAAATTTTAACAGCAAACTGTCCCAGAACCTTTAATTGTATCTGAAATTATATACGAAAAACCAAAAGAAGAAGAAGAAGATATTGAACTTATGAAAGTTTGTTAAAAAATGTTTGATTATTTATACTTAGTTGTTCACATAATAAAAAGTAATGTAACTTATTTTAAAGGATCTAGGCTTCGAAGACTTTGAAAAAGAAATGCAGAGTATGCTGAATGAACAAACAGAACAAGAAAATGTTGTTGAAAAGGTTAAAACATTTTAGAATAAAGTCAAGACTAAAGTTTGATTTTTTAGAAACATTTCTTCTACTTTACTATAAACTTATTTCCAAACGATTGGTGCATAGTCTTTAACTGCAACCTTCAAATAATTTTTAACTACTTGCTCTACAGGTGCTCAAACAAGATGATATGCGAAGTACTGATTATCATCTTGGGTCAAGCTCACAAGAGTCTGACGAACAAGACGGTTCAGATTCGTATTATACAGATTCCACGTTTGATAACGACAGCGATCTTGGCAGTGAAATTACAGGAAGTGAGGCAAACGAAGAAAAATTTATTCCAGATGTCTACTTCCACTCCTATATTGAAATGAAAGTTAGTTTAAAAGAAAAAAAAAAACTCAGGAAAAAAAATTGATACTAATTTCAAAGTATTACTTTTATTTACTAACTTTTACACTGAAAATATATAGTAAAATTATACAGAATTTATTTTTTTAACACTTTAACATTCCAAAAAAATAAAAACAGCACAAGCATAATTTAAAAAAATTGTTTAATCGACTTAAAAAGTTAAAAAGTAAATAAAAAAAAAAAAAACTTCTTTGCTAGAATATCTGAATGTTTAAAACTGATAAGCTTTTAGCAATCGACAAAAAATTTTCAAATTTGTTCACCAACGTTGTAAAGCATTGTTTTAATTAAAAGTTTAACAAGTTTTTTTTTACAATTTTATTTTGATAAAAACAACATAGGGAGGTTTGATGAACCAATGGAAGAGGAGATGGTGTGCCATTAGCAACAATCTGTTTATGGTATTCCGAAGTAAACAGGATAGTCTTAAATGTGGTTGGCTGTACAAAAAAGCTGATCAAAAAGAAAGAAGTGGGTCTCTTCGTGGTACACTGCCACGTAAAAACTGGCAGAAAAAGTTAGATATAGTATTTTAAAATATTATAAATTTATTTCAAAACTGAACTTTTTTCTTAATCTTTTTTTATGTTTTCGTTAATTGTTTTAATAATTCGATACTAAACTGTAAAGTTTTTTTTTAATGTCACAAAGTTATTTATAGTGACGATATATTATATCCTAGAAATGACAAAAAACGTGGCCTAGAAAACAATTTAATACCTATACGTGATAAATACTGTTCATTTTTTAACAAAAACACTAAGGTACTGAGAAGCCTTTCGTTTTAAAAGAACTGTTTTTACTGCGATCTAGTGTAAATAATACTTATAATTTAATGATTGTAAGTACGCTCTGAAGTTTTATAAACTTATTTTTAAAGGTTAGCTCAGTGAAAATATTTTTATTTATGTTTAGCGTGGTTATAAACTTTGTTGTTAATATATAAATTAATAATAATTAATAAATAACTCAAATTATTGAATTTAAAAAAAATTAAGACGGAGCTAAAACTTTTTCGTGTCCATAAATGAAAAAACTACTCTTTATAATAAATCAACTGTGATAGAAAATTAATGTTTATAAAACCTATTCAAGATGGTTCACACTAAAGAGTACTGAGATGTGTTATTACGACAATGACGAAGAGAACGCAAAATGCAGAGGAGCTTACTCTATTAAATCATTCGTTGACGTATCAGACGTCACAGAGAAAGAAAACGGCATCGACATTGTCATGAGCAACAACAAAATATTGCAAGTCGCTGCTGAAAGCTCCGAAGACTCGAACGACTGGTACAGGTATGTATTTTTTATAATGTTTTTGCTTTATTCAAAGATTTCCTTTTATAATCGTATAACTTAAAGAAACTTTACGTAAGCTTTATCTACTGGTATTTTTAACTAAAAAATGATTTATATTTTATTTAAAAAACACAAGATATTAATATAAAAAATGAAAACAAGTTTTTTAAGGTTGTTTGATAATAAAAAATAGTTAATTTTGCTAATAGTGAGTAAGCTTTAATTAGTTAAGAAAACTTAAAAACTATACTACACCCATAAACATTTTGTTTTGCTTTTTATTTTTTATTTTTTTGGATTTAATTATAAAACGATTTATGTTTTTTTTGAGTAGCAAAAAAAACTTTAGTTTAAATGTATTTTTCAGCTCTATGGTATGATATCATTAAAGTATGAAAATGATATTTTTGCATAAATAAAGTTTTTTATAATCTTGTATTAACAAAAAAAAAAGGTTGATAAAATAAATAAAAATGTCTCCAAATGTTAAATGATAGTCTGCACTACAATAAATAAACTAACATACTTAAGTGATAAAATTTATTACTTGAAACTTGTTTTATTTTTTCATTAATAACATAATTTAAAATAGTTTGAAAATCGTGAATATATTCTTTTTTATATTCGATGTTACTATTGTTAATTATATTTTTTATTTAGTTAGCTAGCGTGCAATTTATTTTTATAATTTCTTTCCCCGTGTTTTCAGTTTTATAAAAAAAACATTTGTTAATTTGTTAAACTTCTGTTAATTACTTCTAAAAACAAGTTTTCAAACAAAGCTAATATTAATAAATGCTTTTGATTAGCGTCTCTCTAATTTACTATGTTAAATTACAAAATAAAAAGATCTAAGTAAGTTGGTATATCAAAGGACAATTAATAAAAAAACTTAATATTTTGTCGTCTATCAATACAAATTTATTCTCATTGATTTTTTTTTTTTAATGCTAAAGACATATTTAGCAAAATTTATTTATTTTTTTTTTTTAATTGATGGTTTGATATAAAACTAAAAACACTATAAAAAAATATAATAAAAATAAAATGTAACTCTAAACAATTTTTTTTTGATCAATTACTAACTTTTCATTTTTTGTTTAAAGAACATTTTTAATTAACATAATTTAACAACTTAAACCACTACTCTAACAGTTAAATTTATTTGAATATCGCTTTTTAGTTATAAGTATTTGTAAATATAACTGTAGTCATTAGAATTAGATTAATGTATGTCAACTTAGACGCCATTCTAAAATTCATAAAAAAATATGCTTATTTCAAATAAAAACTAATTTGAACTTAGTACAGAGGTTCATATTTTTTTAAAAACTATCACATCATATAGTTAACTAAAAACTTTTGCTCACTAAATGCATTAACTTCTTAAAAACTACTATTTTTATTTTTATCATGTATTTTTATAAAAATTTTGCTGACACTTATTTAGAAATATTATGTAAAAAATTACAAAAATAAAGTTGAATCAAAAATTTGTCTAGAGTTACTCTTAATTAGCAACTATTTTTTTATGCAAAATAAGTTCATTACAATGAACAAGTGCACACTTTATGAAATACTAGTTTAAACTAGTTAAGCTTTACTTATGTTTTTTCTTTGAAATGCAGTTTCAAAGAATAATTAAGCTTTAGTTTGCTTTTCTT
Organism: Thalia democratica; assembly: GCF_965202585.1. Lineage (NCBI taxonomy): Eukaryota > Metazoa > Chordata > Thaliacea > Salpida > Salpidae > Thalia > Thalia democratica. Next base: position 42,684,602 of record NC_139166.1, on the reverse strand, counting down.
TTTTAACTTAATAGTCTTGTTAACTATAAAGTGAATTGCTTTAAATTATCAAATCAATGTGTATACTTTTTAAGAAAAAAATATTTCAACTTTTAAGAATATTATTTTCAATATTCAGTATTCTGATGAAAGTTCACTCAAGTAGTGATCATGAGTTACAAACAATGGAGTGCGATTACGCAAATCCTAAAAACGCATTGACTACAATCGAGGGAACGACCATAAAGCAAGCAGCAAACAATCCCCAAGCAGGTCTCCTTTATAATTCTGCTTAGATAATTCAAACATTGCTAAACTGTTTACAAAGTTGTTGAACAAGTATTTACTTAATAGCTGGTTTTTTTAGACTTTAATATCTAAAAATCATTCATAATTTGGTATGTAAATTGATTATTTGGCAATCTTTAAAATGACTAATATGTTGACATGAAGCTACGTAATCAGACATACAGTTTTACTTATAGATATTTTTAATGCTGCAGCTAAAAGCTAACATAAATAAAGTATTACGGTGTATCGTTTTTTAGAAAAGTATTCTTATACTTTACTTATCCATCTTTATTACTTAATTAAGACACTTTCAATAAGTAAAACTGTCTTTAACATATCTACTAGTCAGTTTTTTTATTTAATACAGGTAAACCAAATGTTTTTTCTATAACAACATCTCAAAGAGTGTATTCTTTTTCATGCAAAATGGCTGACGAAATGCATCATTGGATTAATTTAATTAATGAAAGTAGATACATTTCCACTTCACACACCTCTGACGGAAACAACTTTGTTAGTTACTAATGCTCTCTTGCAACTTACGTTTTAAAAACTTTTTTTGAATTTTTACTATACTAATCTTTTTTTTTTGTTATGTAAGTAAACTTTTGTTAATTGATATTTTTGAGTTATTTTAATTATAACAAGCAAAATCGTGTTGTTTTATATTTAAACCTTACTGCCTAGTTTTCTTTTTTTTAAGAGGATAAAGTTCTCCAGATGCTTCTTTCTATAACACTGACTATATATTCTATAAATCTATAAAGTATCATGTTAACAAGTTTTTATTCGTGAAACTGTTTACAAAACTAACAACTAAAAACATAATAGTTTTAGTTCTTATAATAAAGTTTCTGTATCAACTTTTATTTCTATGAATTTAGACAGTTTTTTTAATACAAGCATAAGTAATCAACATATGTAAAACTCAAAGCAGTTCAAAATATTACTGAGTATTTAACAGAAACAAGTTCATGATTCTGCAATTCAACACGGTTGGATGATGAAGGTAGTCTATAACAAACTAAAATGTATTTACCAAAGGAGGTATTTTGTTCTAAAGTCAAATGTGATTGAGTATTATAAAACTGCCGATGCCAACTCGCAAAAAATGGGCTCATTTGGTTTAAATAGTCTGTGTTTAGTCGGTACACCAGATGAAAATGTTTTTGTAAGTCTAAATATTATTCACATTTTAAGTTCAAAGTTATAACTTTTTATTTTGATTTTTTTATAACTTTAACGTATGCCCTAATAATTGAAAAATGTTAAAACATTTTGTTACTATTTTAGTTTAGATTAAGTTTTAAAGTTTTTAAAATTTTTCATTAAAATGCATATTTTATAATAACTTATTCTTGTTTTTGAAACATAAAACGATCTCAATTTTATAATAAAATCAATGTTTTTATTGAGCATTTTTAGTTCAAATTAGAATCTAAATGTTAAAGAACTTTGATACAATGTGTTTGCTAACTTTATTTCTAAAATTCCCTGGTAATAAGAGTTAATTAAGTTTTGTAGTCAACACAACTAGTTAAATTGTATGTGTAAAAGATTTATTTATAACATTTCTTTGTTGTAGAAGAGAACAGGAAAGTGGGAGTTTACAGTGTACGGTAGAAAGCACCAACTTCTTATTGCCAGCGAAAAAGAAGAAGATGCAAATATATGGAGCAGCGAAATTCAAGCCGTCATTGACAACACGCCACCTATAATTACTAAAAGTAAACAGTGTCTTGAAAGAATCAAGGTATATATGCTTTTTATTTGCTACTTAGTTACTAATTTTGTTTTGATTCAAATTTTTTTTTAGTGTCTAAAGAAAGATAAGGAAATTGACGTTTTTTACAAAAGACACCCAATTATGCGGCAGACACAGGTTCCACTTCGATCACCATTACTACCTCTTTCGTATGAGCAGGTTCGACCGACTTTATTAAGTACCTTGTTAAATACTTCTACAACTATAAAAACTAATATTAGAGTTTACCTATGTAGAGTTTAAACTATTTTTATTTAAAACTGCTTTTATTACAACTTTAATTGATACATTTAGGTCCCAACGAGGGATGATCATTTTACTTTGCGCGATGAAGCAGTTAAATTTTTCGCCGTTTTAATTTCGATGGAAAAAGAAAGTTACGGATCTGTTGAGCACGAAGCAATGGCTCTGCAGGACTTATTACGCGTCTGTCATTGGTCCAAATCTCTCCAAGACGAAATCTTTTTGCAATTGATAAAACAAACTGCAGTTTTTCATGTGAACCTGATGTCGTTGGATGAAGTGTGTGAGCAGCAACACGTGACTGGTTGCCCTCATTATTGGCACCTAATGGCGTGCATGTGCTGCGCTTACTACCCGTCCCGTCCTGTGCTTGCATACTTAAAATTTCACTTAGAAAGGTTTGTTATATGTACCTAAAAGGATTTATACAATAAGTTATTTTATTGGAGATGTTTAGGACAGCAACATCTACAGTGCTTACAAATAAAATAATAAAAAATAGCTAAAATTTTGAACTTTTTTAGTGTTCTTTAATATAAAAACGAAGTCTTTTCAGCTTTAAAGTTTAACTACTTTATATTACATTAGGCTTAGCTGTAATTTAAACAAAATAACTTTTTTGTTGTAGAAAAATTTGTCAATCCGTTTTGAAGTCTAAAGTTTTTTGATTCTTAAATGCTTTAAAAAACTAGTTTAGAATACTTTTTTTATTAAAATTATAGTTAATTTTTTGTATATTTGCTTTACAAAGTTAGAAGAAGACCTGAGGTATTTCTATAGTACTAGCTGTTTTTATTGAAGCTTTGAATTCCCTTAGAAATTTATTTTTCTATATACTTTTACAGTTTAAGTTCTAGGGCTTTTATTTTCATTTTTTAAGTTGCTTTATTTAGTTTTTTTAACATTAAGCATAAAGAAAACAAAAATACTAAATATTATTTTTAACATTGTATATTGCCAAGGTTTAAATTAATTTTAAATTAATTTTTCAGAAACTATTTTAACCGTTAATTAATCTAGATTGAGAAATATATAGTTTTTTATAAAAAATTAAGAGTTTACAACGAAGACGTACTAGTTAATACCAGAAGTCATTTAAGTTCTAAATATATTCGTTTAAAAAAACAAGAAAATGTATTTCTTAAATTTGGCATAAAAAAAGTATAGATAATAAAACTATGTTTTTAGTTTCTAAATGTATTCAATATTATAAACAAACATAATTAAGTATTTATATTAAAAAAAAACTTATTGAAACAATTTAGTTGTTGCTAGTTGCAATAAAACAACTAAATTTGAAACAAGTAAATCATTACACAAAGTACTTTCATAAAATTAAAGGTTTGATTATTTATTAGTTACAATTATAACTAAGCATGAGTAAAATATATATAAAGAACACAAACTTTAAATTGAACCTTTTTTTAATTTTTGTAAGCTTCAATAAAAAATACAATACCTAATCATACCTAAACCAAACATTACCTAAAAAGTTGGATTTTAAAGCTTCAAAAATTCTACGTAACTTTTTGAGTAAAATTTATGTTTTTGTTTATCTATAAAATTTATCTTATAAAACAAACTCATACAATCTCATATTTGTCTTGCACCATGCTTTTAAATTAAAATAGGAAATACATAAAATAAATCAACTATGCATTCCTATAAGCGTATTTCAATAGAAATTTTAATTTAATGTTTAATGAATTTTTAAAGGTATAGAAATATATGTTCTTATTTAAAATTTCTATATAAGCTTATCGATGAAAAGCATATAATATTAACTGTTTTTTTTAACTAAGACTGTAATAAAATCTTAGAACAAAATTAAAAACTAACGCATTTTTATATAAAATAAGTATAAATAGCTATAACACTTTCAAAACAGAGTTCAAAGCAAGTATCCAGAATCTCAAGCAGCAATTTATGCTGAGTATGGCGAAGAAGCACTGGAACTGCAACCATCAAGAAGAAGAGAGCAGGTCCCTTCAATTATCGAAATTGTTGCTATACTCCAGCTACGAGAGCTTACTACAAAGATCAGTTGCCTTGGTGGAGCGACTTGTGAGATTTCAATTAGATCAAGTACTACCGCCGGACAGGTTCGTTATAAATAAAATGTGAATATACTGAAAATAAAGTTTTGAATTCTTTAACTTACTTATAATATTTTTTTATTTAGGTTGTTCGAAAACTCCGCCGAGGCATGCAGCTCCAACAAAACTTAAACACATTTGCTCTTTTTGAACATTGCAATGAAATTGAAAGAGCAATTGAGCCAAACATCTATATGGCAGATCTTATAGCTAAATTTGAAAGGTATAAACAACTTTCAAACTATAAAATTAGTAATTAATATAAAATCAAGGTTTATCAAAAATTGTTTTTTTATTATTTTAAACCGTTTTTTTTTTTCAGAGAAAATATGTTACGAGGCCCAAACAATGAAGATTGGTGCTTTTATTTCAAACTACGATGTGTGTTTGACCCAATTAATCTGACTGAGGACTCAATTGAATACCATTTCGTGTTTGAAGAAGTAAGATTTTTATCTTAGTACTCGAGTTAAAATCGTTTTTTACACACTCTACTGATTAATATGTACACAATTCATTATCTTATAAATGTTAAATTAGTTTGTTTGAATTTAGCTCTTTTGTTTAACAGGTACATGAACAAGTTATTCAAGGATTGTTTCCTGCCTCTGAAGATGTTTTAAGAGAGCTTGCAGCTTTAAGGATGCAGTTTACTCATGGGGATTATAATTTACAAAGTATTGAGTAAGTTTGTTTAAATGTGATATATATTTAATAAAAGTATGCTTCATAGTTTAGTGAAGCTTTTCTTGTGATTTATTAAACTTTTTTTGTGGCTGATATTAGCATGAGTCTTTGGTAGTTGTAAGCGATATCACTTTTTATTTTTATCACCTTTTCAACGATGCATTTTACTTTTGAATTAAACAAAAAAGAAATAGGTTACTATTTTATGCTTTAATTAATAAGAATTATTTAAAGTTAAAATAAAACCTTATTTTTTAGCCCCTTTTTTGTCACTTCCAAATACTTTCAAAACATTTTGTATATTATATTTAACATTAAATATTTACTCAGAAATTGTTTACTTTATCAAAAATGATAGACGTTTTTTTTTTTGTTATTAGGAATGATTTCCACAAATATTATCCGGTCAGTCGAGTAGTTCATGCTTACGATTTAGCAGCAAAAACAAGAGAAGGAACAAAGGGGAGATCTCCAAGACATATCAGCTCTCCATCAAGGTCTCTTGCTACTATCGCAGAGTCTCCCAGAAAGAGAGCGGTAAATTTTTGATATAAAACAGTAAACTCTTGTTAAGAAACATATAATTAAACTCTATTTTGAAAACTTTTATTACATAGATATCGCTACGAAATAATTTTTTGTTGCTTTATTGAAATTTCAAAAATTCAAAAAGATAAATTAGTTTTGAAATTACACAACAGTCTATATTCAATACGTTCCGGAGACGAGGTACAAAAAAGGTAAAAGAAAGTGAATCTCAAGAAGCTAAGATGACGTTATTCCGCGAAGAAATGAATGACATACAGTCAAATGTAGCTGAAAGATGGCGAAAGTGCAAAGGAATTACTCCTGAAGATGCTGTTGTTAGTTAATAGTATTAAGTATCCTAATAAATATGTTTAAATGTATTTTGTAGGTTTTTTTTTTGTTAAGTTCGAACAAGTTTTAATTAAATGTTAGAGTATTCAAAGAGCTTTTATAATAGTTACAGTTTTTTTCATTAAAATAACGTATAACTAGGTAAATAAAAAAAGATAAATTATAAAATTTTTTTAATAAGTTATACATTTTAGTTTTGTATTTGTTCTAAAAAACTATTTATTTATTTAATGTACCTTTTATTTAGATTGTAGATAGGTCTCATTAGTCATTTTTATTCTAGAATCTGAAGTTATATATATTTTTTAAATTGAGCACACTACAAAAAAAAATTACATGTCTACCTTAAATTTCCTATGTGTATTTCTTGTATCAAAATACTCTTTCAGCGTGACTATGTTGAGTTAGCCCGTCACTGGACTGGATACGGAAGTAGTCTTTTTAAAGTTGAAAATAACGACTCGCAGTTCGGGGATCCTATTCTTACTTTAGCTGTCCATACTTCAGGAGTTTCTGTTTACAAACGAGGGCATCCAACAAGACTTGAAGAGTTCTCATACAAAAAGTTAGTTTTATTTGTAAATAAACTACTAACATACTTGTTTCAAGCTTCAATTTGATTAAAAGTAAGATAAACTTGTTCTTTAAAATGATATTTTTTGTTTATACCTTATGGTGTGCCATTTGATTGTTTCGACTTTCAAACATCTAACTTAAAACTTAAAATTTGTTTAATGAACATCATTTTAAAAACAATATTGTTTCAGTATTTTATCGTTCGGAGCAAGTGAGTCGAATATGGGCCAGTTCAAGTTGCAAGTTGAACATCGTGGAGAGTTGAGATTTACAACTGATGACGTCACTGAAATCGTCAAACTTATGCGTTCTTATGTTCAAGCACTTTATAGACGCAAGCACTAACAGTACAAAACTTATATATAAAATGGAAACACAAAAAAATCTAAGTACATTACTGGTTAAATTACTAATAGATTTTGCAACTTATATTATAAGATATTTTAAAGACTTTTTGTTTTAAACTAAAACAACTTTTTTTCAAAACATCAGTAAATTAAAAAACTGCCTTGGCTGTGTCTGATTTTTGTCAAATGCTTTCTTTTTTGGCCTTTTAAAAAGTTTCAAATCATAGTTGATTAATTTTATTTAATAACTATAGCCAACATGACTTTTCTGTTTTTGAATGCATTTCTAAACAACCAACTTTTTTTTTTTAATTAATATACGTTTGTCCAAAAACATTTATTAAGTGCAATTTGCGTAGTTTGAAGCTTAAGAAAAAGACCCGATTTAAAATAAGTAGAACAATATACACTATAAACTTATTATACAAAGTACTAAATTTTTAAGAAACATTACTTTTTTATTTTTTTGATTGTTAAAACAAATTTTAACTTGTAAATAAGTGTGTTTTTTAAAAACTTATGGATCAAAAGCTTAATGTATTACTTTTTGTGCTTAATAAACAATCAGAAAAATTAATAGTGTTTGCTCAAAGGCTTTCTGTTTTTTTTTACCAAAGCTTATTTAGTTGTGTGTCGAAAGTTTATAACGCTTTGATTTTTTAACAATTTAGTTCCTTTGTGTATACAAACTAATAAACTTTATGAAATTTTTAATCTTAAGTTATCTAAGTTATTAGGCTTAGTATTTAGAGATATTACTCATAGTTTGAACATAAAAGTTTATTACTAAAGATGTTTGTTGTTGAGATAAGAAAGTTAAGTAAAATTTTGTCTGAATTCAATCTAGATTATACTAAACTACAATTAATTGTAGCTTTACACAGTTTCAAGTCGGCATTTCGGTTTGATTTTTTTATAAAAACTAACAAATATATTTTTCCGGTTATTAGTAAACTATTAAATGAGGAATATTATAAAGATAATACAACAATTAACAAAAGTGCTACTAATACTCAACTCAGTGTTTTATATATTACAACGAAACAGTAGGTACGTTCAATCTTATTTAACTTGAATAAAAAATTCGAAAGAACTGTATATAACCGTTTGTGTAGTTTTTTAATGTTTGACAGTGTGTGCCACCTTAAGTTTGACTGTTTTTATTGAAGAAGTTCTGTATATATAATTAATGGGTTAAGGTTTACAAGTTCTAAGTAACTTTCCTTTCATTAAGTGAACAAAAAATTTGAATTCTATTATAAAATATTCTAACTGCTTATATTATATATAAATAAAGGAAAATAGCTTGTAACAGGGGTATGGATCAACCTGTGAAAATATTTTTGTTAGATTGCAGTAAGTTTCAATAATTAGATCTTTGCTAAATTTAGTAAAACTAAAATTCTTTTCAGACTAATACTAGTTTAACTGTTTTTAGATTTTATGGGTTATTAACAACAATTAAACAAACAAAAATCGACAAGCAGACCTTAATTTTCAACTAAAAAAAGTTCAATTTGGCTTACTGAAAACTAAGTAAGTTAAACATTGATAAAACTAGAAGTGCGCTTTTTTATCTAGAAAAAAAAATGTAAAAGCATAAACTTTTATATCTAAATAGGTAAAACGGGGACGGGTCACTTTTGCACAGATTTACATTTTATAGCTTAAGTTAAGATAAACTAAAGTGTGAGACAATTAAAATTAACCAAATAAAAAGTAAAGTATTCATCACAAACTAAACTTAAATAAAAAATTACCGCAAGTATAAAAAATATTAGTTCGATAGTGACTCCGTGTATTAGTGACTTCGTGTAAAAGTGACTCTCGTGCACTTTTGACACCTACCCAGGTGAAAAAGGTGTATAATGGTTGCTAATAAGTATTAGGGAGTAATTGTCGATTATAATAATAATTGGTAGGATATGTATACCTGGTCAGTAAATTCAGTTCGTTTATCGTTAAAAAGTTCTTCAAAATTACAATTATTAATAAAATTCACATAACAACAAAATATAAACGAGTTTTTTAACATTCTGTATTCTTAAACAATAAAGTATCTTTAAAAATAGGAGTTTGCAGCCATTTATGAGGTATTGGCCATATTTATTGAAAAAAGATCTTTATGGATCAGGAAAAAAAAAATTCACGAGCAGTTGTACTACTTCTTAAATTAAGACAAAAAAAAATTTTTAAAGTAAATTTTAAGTTGAATTTACATTTCACAGGCAGCATAGTTTACTCATGTGTTTGTAAATTTTTATTAAAAAACTTAAACTTGATTTTCTTTGCATTAGTTGCTTATAGCTAGAAAGTACATCGCGAATTAGAAATCATTGCTCGCTCAGCTGGCCGCAATTTTCCGACTCCTCCTGTATTAAAACGTTGTTGTTCAATAGCTAAATCTAATTAAAATGGATTTCGTTGTTTATATTATTTTACTTTAGAATAGTTTAAACTATTCTATCAATAATCCTAAAAGTACTACAACTTATCACTTAGCATTTTTACATCAGAATACTAAAGTACATTCTTACTAAAGTAGAGAAGGCCTACTTCCTATACTTCTGAACACTGGATGTCCTTCAAATCTATTTAACGTTGTGAAGTCTTTTCACACAAACACAAGGGCAACCATCCAATATGATGGTAGTGATTTTGATTCATTTCAAATCAAAAGTAGGGTAAAGCAAGGAAATTCCAACTTTGTTTGAAATCTTCTTTTCAATGATACTAAAGCATGCTTTTGTTTGTCGATAACTGGTATTTAGCTCCATAAAAGACCTGAGGGACGACTTTTTCATCTTGCAAGTCTAAAAGCAGGGCAAAGTCTTAAGATTGTCACAATACGTGATCTTCTCTTTACTTATGATGCTGCACTCGTGGCTCACCCTACTAAGTCAGTTTTCATCGGCATGCTCGGATTTCGGCCTTACTATAAGTCTTAATAAGACTAAAATTCTAAGTCAAAGAATATATATTTTTGGAACGGGTCTAAATTGCGCGAAGACAAAGTTGCACGAGGTTACTAAATTGCACATGGGGACAAAATTGCACGAGTACAAAGTTGCACGACTGTACAAAAGTGCACGAAGATACTTTTGCACGAAGACTAGTTTGCACGGGGGCACAAAATTGCACGAAGACTACTTTGCTTAGAAGGTCAATCTTGCACGAGTAACACTTTTGCACGGAAGGTAAATTTTGCACGACAGACAGTTTTGTACGGAGAGTCAATTTTGCACAAAAAAATACTAACATAAAATAACTAAATAAAAAATAAATTAAAACCTATATATTTTGTAAAAAAAAAAGCATGTATAAAGTGTAATTAATTTCAATTTGATTAGGTTTACAATTTTTTTTTTTTTATTAATTAGATTTTTTAAATTGAAACTAGATTATTGTGTTTAAAAACGAATATAAATTTGAAGACTTTTTGATAAAAATAAAACTAGAATTTTAATTTAATAAAAATATCCTTTATTAAAGAATAAACATGTATTGATGTAAACTTAAATTAAATTAAAATTATACTAAACTTCAATATGAAATAAAACAAGATTATAAATAAAAATAAATTAATAATATTTACTTGGGTAGGTGTTAAATTTGCACGAGCGTACAAAATTGCACGAAGATACTTTTGCACAGAAAAAAACGAGCATGCGAAATAGTGAGACAGTTAAATAAATTTAGAAGGGAGAATTTCCGTCTGATGAAATTTTTATTGTGCATTGTACAGAAAGTTCTGTTACGGCTGTGTACTTCCATAAATTATACTTAAAATTGTTTTTTTTGTTTTATATAAAAGTTTTAAAGATAATTTTTATATCATTATTTTCTATTTGTCTAAACTTTATCTTAGTTGCATCACTATTTGCACGCGTTTTACTCTAATTAGCTCTTAAGTTTCTCCTGCTCTGTTTTTTCTCTTTATCTACGTTTTTAGAAGAAAAAGGTACAAGCTTTTGACTAAAATGAAACAAACAAAGTAATACAACAGCTACAATTAGTTATTTTTTATTTAAAAGAAAAAAAAAATAATATTAACAAACCTCTTTTTGGTAATTATATTTTAATTACGGTTAGAATTTAATTTTATAATTTATTTTTTATTTTTTTTCGTTCAATTTTTTTGATTGATTTTTGTTTATTATTTAATTTGTTCAATTAGACTTTTTCGATTATTATTATTTCTTTTAAATTTATTTAATTATTTTTTCATTTATTTTGACTTTTTTTATTAGTTTTATTAACTTTAGTTTTGGAGATTTATTTAATGTGTTTATTATTTAATTTATTAATTTTTAGATTTAAATTTTTTTTTTTTTTATTCATCTATTATTTAGTTATTTTATTTTATAAATTTTGAATTTTTTTATTATTTATTTTAATTTTTTTAACGTTTAGTTTTTATTTTTTACTTGAAATTTTTTTTTTTACTTAAAAATATTATATATATATTTTTTTAGTTATTTTTTTTTTTAATTATTATTTTATTTGTTATTTTTTACTTAATATTTATTTATTTTTTAACTAATTTCTTATTTTTTACTTAAAATTTTTAGTTAATTTTTTCTTTTTCTTTTTTTTTTATTATTTAGTTATTAAATTTTATAATTCAAATTTTCTTATTTTTTTAAATATTATATAAATTTTTTTCGTATTTTTCTATTATTTAGCTATTAAATATTTTTAATTCTGATTTTTTAATTTTTTTAAATATTGTATAAATTTTTTCGTGCAATTTTGTCCCTTCGTGCAAAAATTTCTACGCGCAATTTTGAACCCGCTCCCGGGAAGGAAACAAAATCCGTGCAAAACTGACTCTCCGTGCTAAATTGTCACTCGTGCAAAAATGACCCTTTGTTCAAAAGTGTCTGCGTGGAAAATTGACTGCTCGTGCAAAAATATACCCTCCTGCAAAAGTGTCTTCGTGCAAAAGTGAAACTTCGTGCAATTTTGTCTACGTCCAATTTTATCTTCGTGCAATTTTGCGCTCTCGTGCAAATTAGTCTTCGTGCAAAAGTATCTTCGTGCAATTTTGTGTTTTCGTGCAATTTTGCCCCCTCGTGCAATTTTGTACGCTCGCGCAATTTAGACAGCTACCCATCTCTTTTACCATCAATGAAAATCAATGGCAAGGATATCAAAAATGTAAAAAACTTTGTATACCTTGGCTCAAATGTTGCGTCAAACGCAACATTGGACACAAAAATAAATAGTTGCATTGGTAAGGCCTCAGGCACTTTCGCTCGTTTTACTGCAAGAGTTTGGGATAACCAAAAGTTAAGCATTCGCAAATAGGCTAAAGGCTAACGTTTATTGTTCCTGTGTATACAGTACTATACGGTAGTGAAACATGGACGTTGTCAATAAGAAAGTTAATACCTTTCACCCACGATGCCTTCGTCGCATCCTTAGAATTGCATGGCAACAAAAGATTGCCAACGAGAAAGTGTTGATACGTACTAGTCTTGCCACCATGTACTTTACCCTACTCTTTTAGTCAGCGCAGGCTTCGCTGGCTCGGTCATGTTATGAGAATGGGTGCTGAGCAAATCCAAAAGTCTCTATTGTATGGCGAGTTGGTCGTTGGCAAACGCAACCGTGGTCGTCCAAAATTACGTTTTAAGGACGTATGCAGAGCGACCTAAAAAGCTTGAATATAAGATCTGATGAGTTAGAGTTGCTTGCAAATGACCACAAGGTACACAAAAGACTAAAAGAAAGGGAAAAAGAATACTTTAAGAAACTGAAAAAGATTAAAAAATGTTTTTTTTATTTGTTATCTGTTTGTATTAATTTTTGCATCACTGTGATTTTCAATTTATTATTATCATATATTTTTATTCTCTATGCACAGTTACGCATAGCCGATTCCGGCTGATAGCGGAACATCATTAACTTATAATTATATAGTTCAAAGGATTTTTTAAACTAATATAAGTCTAATGAAATAAACAACAGTTCAGTAGCATATTTGTAGAGTAACTTGCCAACTTTGTACGCACTTTGAACACTACGCAAAAGTGCGTACCTTCGGAAATTTTAGTCCTTAGTTACTTACATTAAGAATAGTACACGAAAAAGTTAAAAGCCACTAAAGTTTATAAATTATTTATTAAGAAAATCCCAAAAAAAAAAACTTTTGCCATAAAAACAAAACATATTTGTTGAAAGTGTATTAGAAGTCTTGAATATTTACTCGATCTATCTATTTATATGTAGTATTTTTTATATCTGTATGTTCATAATCATGTTCGACCCACAAAGTTTTTTATTATATCTTGTATTTCCATGTACCTAGTAAATTTACATAGTACATACAATTAATTACTAGTTTTAAGTAAATAAAGATTTATAAAACCATTTATCATACTTTTAACAAATTGTGTTTATTCAAAAAAGCTAGTTTAAGGTTATAAAATTTTACTCTCATTTTTTAGCAATTTTTGCATTATAACTGGTTATGTTGGTAGAAAACACAGTTGTAAAGGAAGAAATTATGTGGTAGACTATCATTTTGGCAGTAATGTATTTTATAAGGAGTTCTTAACAGTTTTACGTATTTAAGCATCGCTTTTTTATACGCTTTTTACAGTTATGTTTCGACCATTGGGTATGTTAATTGCAGTATTCATTATTTTCGGTTATCTTAATTTTGTATGATCTTTCAATAAGATTTCATTTTCCTATGTTTTAATCATGGGGTATGCAATCTTAAATTACATTCTTCGTTATTTTCGTAAAGTAATTTAACTACAATATGTTTGTTTTAAATGTTGAACTTGATATACAAGACATTAAAAGGTATCCGTGGTGTACGACTCGATAACTGAAAGGTTCTTTGTGCACCAGGTCCTAGGACTAAATATTTTGAGTGTTTTTATTATTGTTCAATAAAATATAGTACGATTTGTATATTAATAACTTAGTTTATGGTTCCTTTAGCTTTAATGCATTTAAATTTAATACAATATTACATTATTTCAAAATATAATACTTTTGTATTATTACTTTTAGGTTTGTTTTTTCAATTTTAAAGTATAAAAAAGCATTATGAACACAGCTTTTTTCGTACTTACTTAGATGATAAGTTACTGTACTTAGTTTTTTGAAACAACTGCTGTTTGCTTATTTATTACCTTAAACTTAATGTTTTATAAAAAAGTAATCAAATTTTTTTAAAGACTTACTTTTTTCATGTACTTTTTCTCTTCAACAGTAAAAACTACTTTAAATACCTTACATAATACTGCTGTTTTATTTTAATGACAGGTAGTAATTTAATGTGTCTGACAAAAACTTTTTTTGGGACGTTTTACTTTTTTTTTGTTTAAGTAATTTTAAAAACCTAGTTATGTCTACACAGAAAGCTTTACTAACAAGATCTATAAAAAACAAGTATAATTTTACATTAAGAGCTTTTGAAACACATTAAGTCTCATACATTAGCTAGGCAAGATTTACAAAATAAAAAACTCAAAAAACTATTAAACTTTAAATAAAAAATGAAAACAAAAATATAATCACTGTTAGAAGAAAATGCAATCATGATCATTATTTATTCGTAATTTTTAATTACTTTATTTTTGCTGATGATGAGTATTATAAATATTAAAAATCTATTTAAAAAATAAAATGATCCTAAAATGCCAATACAACAAAAGTGATATTAAAAGATAACAATAAGTTGGACAAAATGTGGCATTTTTGTTTTAAAAATCACGTGATAGCAAGTTCTAGCGTTTAATGGTTTAAATGGACATCAAGAGCTTTAAGTTTGACATACACGCGTAACTAATTTTGGTGGTTTTTCTATTTAGGAACTTTTGGGATAGACTAGTTTTTTGGAAATTTATATCCTGTAGTTTTAAGAACTTATTTTCCATATTACTTTATAGTTATAAACTATACAGTGGATTATAATAAGTAAGACGTTTTTTCCTTCCTTTTTTTCTTAATACTCTAATCGCTTAAAATTTGTTTGTATTCCAATGTAGAGTTAAATTCGCTATTTTTTATGCGTGCTGGTAAGTTGTTTTGTATTTTTCAAACACCTTTTTATTTTTTAAACTACCATAAGAGTATATGCTAAATAATTTTAGGTATTTTTTTTTTACTGAAAACGATAAAGAAATCGAAGTTAAAAAATAAGTTAAGTTGACAAGATGTGCAGTAAGACCTTATCATAATTTCAAAAAATATCTAGGACGATTCTTGCTTATATATTTTCTTTTCTCTTGCTTTTTTGAATAGATGGTATAGACTGCTCTGCAAATAAAAGGCACGTTAAAAATTATACTTTTTTTCTGTCTAAATAAATTTTGTTTTTAGACTCTGATCAAAGGAAGGAGCTTAAAGAGCTTTTCAGTTACTCTGAAAAATTCGAACAATTCACAGATTGGTTTGGGGTATAATTGGATCCGATAGATAACTAGATTGATTGTTTGGTATCTGTCCTGGGAATGACGTTAAAAGGCATCCGAGTGGTGTGCGACTTGATAACCGAAAGGTTTTTTCGCGCACCAGGTCCCAGGACCGAATATTTTGAGCGTACTTTTTGTCGTTCAATAAAAAACGTTCAATAAACATTTTTTAGTCTTTATATCTGTGAAAGTATTTAGTTTTTAAGTGAATTTTCTTACTTCTAAAGTTTTTTGAACTGAATACTAAACAATAACACAAATGAAAAATCTTATAAATAAATAAAGATCAAAAATACATTTTTATTCTAATCATGATATTGTTTTTCTTAAACAATAATCTCATTAATATAGCTAAATTTGTCAGTTATATTTTACAAAAATTATTTTTTAGAACAAAGCCTAGTGCAGTGGCTATTAAAGTGTCCACCGGTGAACTTGAGTGAGCATGAAAATATTTTTGGCACAAGAAATCTGTTTTGGGGTGCATGAAAGTTGTTCTAAAATTTAAAACTTACACTAGATATTCAAGAGTTCTTAATTAAAAAAACATTAAGTGTTTTTAAGGCTAATTCTGAAACTTACATTAGATGTTCTGGAGTTCTTAGAAGAGCAAAAAAAAGGTCTTAAGTGTTTTTTAAGGTTAATTTTGAAACTTGCACTAGACATTCTTAAAAAAAAGACTTTTAAATTTTGTGATTTGGGGTGAACATATTTTGATTAGCTTGATAACCGATTGCCTAGTCCTAGTGTATAAAATACTGTTTATCATAGTTAACTATATGCTTGGTTTACGACTCGAAAACCGAGAGATCTTTTCTTACTTTCAGGTCCTATATCCAAGTTTTATTTTAAAAGTTTTATTTTTCTTCAATAAACTTACTAATGAAAAGTGTAAATATAAACCTATTTTAAAACTATATTAAACAGGGTTTAATTTAGTCTTTACACCAAATTACAACAATACTCCCATAAAAACAGCACCAAAGTCTACTTACAATCTAGTTGGTTTAATATTTAGATTTTTTTTTATTTAAACATTTTTTTTTATTTTCTTTTTTTAGTATTACTAATATTAGTCGCAGGCTTGACTCTACTTGCAGATCGAATGATCTCCACCTCTATTTCATATAAAAACAAGGATAATGGAAAAAATCAGAACTTGTTTTACATTTCAGTTAGCTAAAACAGAACTATAAGCGACTACAAATTGGCAACGTATAGCCCGCAGATTGGACTTGTCCTGCTTAGCAGAAGTGGGAAGTATTTTTGAAAACAACTAACGTTGAGCTTTTTTACAATACATTCTCTTTAAATGCACTGTTTTTTAATTAATTTAAAAATAGTTATTCAAATGCAGTTCGGTGTTAAAATATATGCAAAATAAGTGTACAATTTTCATGTTACACAGCCCATCGAGATTAATTAAGAGGGACAACAATAAAGTAACTTGGCTCATCGACTAGAAAATTTCTCACATCCACTCTAGGTTAAAAAAAAAGAAGTTTAGTTTACAGATTGTTTTTCAATTCTTATAATCTGGAACCGGATCTTGCTAAAAAAAAAAAGACGTGGATAAATGGATCCTGGTTTGTGAATCCCTGTTTTTTGGGCTACATTTTTTTTTAAATTTAAAAACATAGATTTTCTACATATTTTGTTCCCTATTTCCAGTTCAGCGCGATTTGGGTTAACTGCGCACAATAATGTTAAATATATTTCAAGGAACAAGTATATAAAATTTAAAGTTTTTTACTGATCTTTAGCTTTTGATCAAGTATGTTAACTGAGGTCAAATTGACTATAAGTTTTTCAACTAGAATACTTGCAGAAAATGAAAAGATGTTATTTCACTGGTCACCTTATGGAATGATATTGAAAAATAACAATTTTTTTAAATATTAATATTTTTACCGTCTTTTCAGCACAATAAAAAATATCAAAAGAAATTTGTCTATATCTCACCAGTTTTTAAAGTGTTTGAATATTTTTTTAAGAAATATGATGTATAGTAGGGTATATTGCAAGTCGCGGGACAAACTTAATAAAAATAAATGGTTGGCAGGTCGGTCTTAATTAGGAAAGTTGTAATTAATTTTTTAGAGATAATTTTTTTACAAAAATAATTTTATCGTTTTAACCGATCATGGTTTACACGAAAGCACGCCTTAGGTTTCGCACTTGGCCGAACCCATGATGTAGTACAAGGGTCTATAAGTTTTCCCACTAAGCCTTATAATCGAATATGATCTCAAATAAAAAAGTGTTACTAGAACTGCCGGCCAGCAAGCAACATGCATTCAATGAAAGGTAGAATGCAGCCTGATTAATAGGATTAAATAACTCGCAAATATGACTCTGGATTAAATAAAAGAAAGTTACATTTTTCAGGGTTTATTAAGGATCAAAAACTTAATTCGCAGTCATCAAATATTTTCTAAACAGAAATTTGGTCTGTATCAGTCAAATGCCTGCCGACCCCGAAATTAGCATCTTAAAAAATATTTTTCTTTTAACAATCCTAATGCAATCATGTTTCCTGGTTTTAAGACTTTGCCTATTAAAAAACTACATATATCTATAATTATTAGATTTTGCTTCGTCAAGACTATAATAACCCTCAAGCGTAGAGTGATAAGAGCTTTTTACATGTAATTTATGTTTTGTTTAATTACCAATCTTTGTAAGGTGGGTTAAGGGTATGAATAAATTTCTTCAGCTTTTAAAAACTTACTGACCGGTCGTCAGAGTATTTTCCTTTATGGCTTAAGAGTGTGTGTGCGAATAAGTACACAAGCTGGATATTGTATTTTATATTACTTATGGGATTTATATACAATTGTGCAGAGTAGATTCCATGCCAGGGTTGCCAAATGTTTTTTTTTTTAATATCTGTTATAAAATTACTGCAGGTTATTTAAAGTTTTAGTTTATAGCTAAAAACTGTGTTAAATAGTATTAACCATTAAAAAGTTACTCGTAAGTCTAGTTTTTATATTTTTCTTCAAAAAAAAAGAGTATAAAATGACAAAAATTTCTTTATAAGTCTGTAAATCAAAATTATACAACCTATGTAAAAAGTTCCATGTTTTTCAGTAATTTTTGTTCAAAATTGCAGGTTTCTTAGACTAATTTGGCAAATTCCGGGATTTTAGGCAACCCTGCATACGTACTTTAGCGTCCTTAATTTAACAATTTACTAACACTTCGAAATGTTACCATTTTATTTCCTCTATATTAAAATCTTAAGTGTAATTAATGAGTCGGCCGCATGAAGTTATGGAAATTTTTCATTCTTTACATTTTTAAGCAGTTTAGTAGAATGCAACAGTTTATTAATATCTAAACCACTTCCAATTACCAATGTTACCAAAAAATATTTCATCTAAAACCTTACCTACCTAGCCTATACGTATAAAAAGTTCAACTAGTAAAAAAAATTAAGTATTGGTTAATCAGAAGCGCCTTAAGAAGGTATAATGGTGCAAAAATAACAATTAGCTTAACTATTAAAAATGGTGTCTTTTTAGCTTAAGCTATAACTAGTTACAAAGTTGAAAAACTGTTGTTCACATTATTTACACCAATTTACATTTTCTATATTAAAACTTAATTAGACTTTCAGGATAAATCTAGAATTAGAAAAAGAACAATTCAAAACTTTGAGTGTAATCAGTTAGCTATTTAAAAAACTATCTTAAATCATAAAACATTCAAGTTTAATAAAAAACGACAATTAAAAATTAGCTAAAATTTATTCTATGCTAGATAAAGAAATTTATTCGTTTTCTTCGGAACGGAGTCTGGCGTTGGGGTTGGTGACATAGATGTCCAGTTGGCTGGCGCGTTCCACAATTGATTTGCGGTTCTTACTGGAAACTCCTTTAGCGATCTCTGCGGCAAACTGACGGTTAGACATCATGAGTACTTCCAATTCCCTCAAGTTGTGCACGAGGAGTTTCTTGAAGCCTTTGTGGTCACGCATGCAATGTTTGGTTTTTTTATTGCTACCATAACCAACTGATGGCATAAGGTACTGTCCCTTGAATCGACGACGGACTCTGTTATCAATACCCTTTGGCTTTCTCCAGTTTGGCTTCAACTTGTTGTAGCGATCGCTTTGATGGCGGATGAATCTTTTCACTCGCTTCTTAACGATTTTCTTTCCATTCAAAGGTGTAGGAGACATGCTTATTTATCTGAAAAGGTTGAAGAATTAGTCAAATCTAATTTACTTGAATAGTACAAAGTTTAATTTATTTCAACCAAAAAAAACCTTGTCTTAAGAGATAATTAGTAATTAAATATACAGAAGTTACAAGTAAAATAAGCTTTGTTTATCCACATTTATAGCTTTAAACTTATAAAAAATCACAATACTGGTGTAAATATCTAAATTAGAATTCAATGTAGTGAAATGGTAACAAATTGACTAAATAAATAAATAAAAACAACTTGAGCAGCATGTAATCATTAATCAAAAAATTAAATTATTATCCAAACTTCAAAGCAATTGACATTAGTAATATACTAATAAAACTATTCCCATTACATTTCAGCTTATTAATGTACTGGCCATTTAAGCTATAATAATGAGTAAATATGAATTATATTCTCTTTGGTATTTCCATCAATAAAAACATTTGCAAAGATCTTTGCCATGAAATAACATCAGTATTCCTAGTATCAATTATCAGAACTGAATACATTAGAGCCAAAAGAGAACAATAAATTAGTCTTTTTTCACTAACATTAAAATAACAGTACTTAATATTTTTTGAGCTCATAGTAACTTTTGAGACATGAGTGATCTCACTTCAAGTGTTTGTTAGGCTCCTGAAGGAAAGCTCTAAACAAAATGACAAAAATAGAGTACTTCACTAGAAATTTACTTCAGATTTTGAGCAATTGGTTAAACTTGCTTAGCTTGGTCTTAGAATAATATTTAACTACTTTAAGTATACACATTTTGATAATCTTACATTTTTGTTAAATCAAAATATACTTAATACAAACTATTAATAATATAAAAAAGAACATATCTCTAAAAAATTGAAAAAAATTCTTAAAAATGAAGGAGATAGATTTTTAAATGTTGTTCGAGAAAATAAGCATCAAAAAAATTTATTTTATCGAATTTTTTGATTTTATCACATACTAAAATTTTATTGGAAAATTTTTGACAAACTGGTAAATATCTTAAAACTGGATTCAAATCTTTTTGTTTTATAAAACTATCTCTTAGCATATACAAATCTGAAGAGACAATGTGAATTTAAAAATTAAAAGTTTGCATTCCTGCCAGGGTTGCCAAATGTTTATAAGAAATTTCTTCGAGATAATATTAAATTATGTTAAGTTTTCGAAATTTGAATTTTTTAAGATACAAAATTATAACTTGATAATCAATTGTCTTAAAATCATTATTAGAAAGATACTTGTTAGGCTAGTTTAAATATGTTTTTTAATAAAAAAAAGAATTTCAATGATAAAAAACAAAATATATCAATATAGTAAACTTACTATGTCAAATCAAAATTTCATTATTTAACATGTAAAAATTATTCAAAATTTAAGGTTTTTCTCAAAACTTCTCAAATTCCTTTTATAATAGGCTTAATTGTTAAATTTCATGTTTTTCCAGGATTTTAGGTTTTTAGCAACCCTGTCCACTCATAGCATTCATTAAGCATGATAAGTTATATACATAAAAAGGCTTTTGAATACAACAAATTTTAAAGAAACTTATAGTAAAACTTGATACAAAAATATATAAATTACTAATTTGTTTTGACTGAGCCCACTTAGGGGATTTTAAATAATTTATTGAAAATTTTTTATAACCAAGTATAAAACTCCAAAAATAATTGGTATAACTATTTTACATATGCTTATGTATATAATCCTCATTAGTTTGAAATTTGAATACATATTAATAATATACAATTAAATTTATAATCATTTGAAATGATCCATCATTTCTGAAATGCTTTTTATCAAACAATTATCAATTCAGTTAATCAACAACTGAAGTACAGACTATTTAGTAAGATCAAAATTTATCAATCACTGAAAGCTCCAACAAAAGATACAATCAAAAAGGTCACTCCCACAATCATTAATTTAAAATTAAAAAAACTCGTACAATTTG
This sequence comes from Thalia democratica, assembly GCF_965202585.1. Classification (NCBI taxonomy): domain Eukaryota; kingdom Metazoa; phylum Chordata; class Thaliacea; order Salpida; family Salpidae; genus Thalia; species Thalia democratica. Next base: position 42,663,156 of record NC_139166.1, on the reverse strand, counting down.
TTAAAGAACTTTTATCTACATATGTCAGGGTGTAGGAGAAAAAACTATGTGATTAATATTTCATACAATATTATCTTTCTAATGCCTATCACAGTTTTATAGGTTTTAAAATACAAAAAATAATTAAGCACCAGTTTTAATGAGTTTTCTTTTAGTTTATATAGTCAATTTTGTAACATCTTTTCCCAGTGTCTTGTTGTACAATCTAGTTTTATATTTGTATACAAACTTTTGGTTAAGAAAATTTATATTGCACATATTCTAGAAATTTATAAAAACTTACAAAAATATATGTTTTCCTTCACTTTTTAGTCAGTTATTTTAAAACTTTTTTCACTGGGTTGCCTCTTGTTTAAAAAAAATTACTTTCAGATTTTTCAAGTACTTGTTTTTTAATCTATTTTTAGTTTTAAGATAAGTTAAGCTCAAAAACTGTTTCTAGTAGTACAATAACATTGATAGAATACTGTAAAGCTACTTTAAAAACATCATTGATAAAAAATTATGTTTATATTAAATAGTTTATCTATATGATAGATTTTTTGTGTAAAATTTGTTTTAATTTGTTAAAAATTGTTGGTTTCTTTTTCAAAATTTCTTTAATTCCAGACTTTTAGCCTAAATTGTCTAAGTCAAAGTTTTTCCAGAATTCTAGGTTTTTATTAGCCCGGTATTGAGGTAAGAAAATATTGTATTATGGGTGTTCCAGAAAAAAGGAGCAGTTAATGATGAAAACTTTAAGAAAATAAAACATTACCCGGACCTTAATTAAAATTAAAAATAGGCTTTAATATTAACAATAAAAAAACTGTTTATATAAAGTAGAAATAAACACAGACTTCCTATAATCATCATGAGAACTATAGGGCAATCTTAATTTGTACCTTGAAATTATAAATGAATTAAAATTTATAGCTAAAAGCTATTGCTTGATTGAATATCTTACAATTAAGATCAAATTTTAGAAAAACCTTTACCTTTTTGGCCTGAAACATTTCTGTTATAAAAGTTGCAAATGTTCCTAATGGCTATAGCTTAGAAATTATCATGTCAAAAAAAAATTGTACATTTGAAATTATATATTAGTTAGGGTTTTGAAAATTGTAAATACAGTTCAGTATGAGTTCTAGGTTTTATTTGTTCTTTTAGGTTTTAAAAAGTACAAATTTTATAATTCCTTTTGGTAGAAAATTTAATTAATGTTTAAAAACATGATTTTCTGAAAATATTCTATTAAATTGAGTTTCAAAATGAACAATTTTGTAGCAGAATATATCATAATCTTATCTATTATTAATTATTGTTGATGTAAAATTATTCAAAATACAAGGACTCTCTAGGTTTATTTTAATTTTTTTTCAAATTCTAGGTTTTCTTAGGTTAAATGCCCCCCTTGAGTTTTAATACAAAGATTGGATTTTAAAATTTAAGCATTTAAAGTATTCAAAAGGGAGAAAAACTAACTTACAATTTATAAAAAAATTAAAACATAATTTTCATAATTGATACAAATGATACAATATGCAGGTTTTGTTACAGAGGTTTTTTTTTTAATTCCTCCAAATTTTCTGAATTTCTTGAAGGTTTTCAAAAGTATACATTTTTGGATCTATTTTTGGCTTAAACTAAGTTAGATATTAAAAACTTTGCCAATGGTGTAACAAATTGGAAGATATACTGTTAAGCCATTTAAATTGTGTCTTTTAATAAAATAAATAAGGATTTGACTATGACAAATTTTTTTATCTATAATAGATTATATCAGGTCAAATAAAATTATACTACTTTAACATGTAAAAATTGTCTTAAGTTCCAGGTTTTTTCAAAATAAACTCTAGGTTTCTCTAGAATTCCAGGTTTTAGGGCAATCCTAGTATTAGGGTAGATTACTGAACAATAGTATTAACTTTGGTAATTTCTTTAAGTTGAGACTTATATATTTAAGAATAATTTCATCATCCTGACCTTTTAATGGTTATTTAAGACATGTGGTGATATTGTAATCAAAAATTACAAAAAATCAGCTTTGCCATTCTTTGTGGCAATTAAATTAGCTTGGGTGACCAATTAGCAGTCATGTGCACATATTATCATAGCTAGAGTTAAAATAAAATTGTATCATTAATTTGTACAAGCAAGAATGAAAAGAAAAATTATTTAATCCCAGATACCTTATATCAACTCAAATATTTAAACAAACCAAAGAGAGAAGAAAAAAGTGTCAATACAACTATCCTGAGGTTTTGAAAAATTTTAACAGCAGGGTTGTCATTAATTTTTTTCAAAATAAGTTCCGGGTTTTCTTAATTTTCTCTAGGTTTATTAAAAGTACACATTTTTGGGTCTAATTTTAGTTTAAAGTTGTTAAGATTAAAGTAAGAAACTGTGTTAAACAGCATAAAATCATTGAAAGATTACTCTTTACTACTTTAAATGTGCTTTTTAATGGAAACATTATGATGATGCAAAAAAAAATTATTTGTATGCTAGATTTTAAGAGTCAAATCAAAATATCACTACTGAACATGTGAAAATTGTTAAAATTCAAATTTTTTACAGGTTTTTTTTGATAAATTTCTCAAATTCCAGGTTTTTCCATGTTTCCATGTAAAGTAGCAACCCTGTAACTAGCCTGAGTTTGCTTAGTCAACTTGGTCAACTTTAATTGTTTGGTTGAAAAACAGCCTGAGTGCATGGCAAAACATGCAACAACATGTATTATGGTAAAATAATATAATGTTTATTCTTAAGGTTGTCTTACAAATTATACTGATGTAATGATCAAACACTCACATAATAAGACCAGATATCTACTTTAGTATAAGTTTTCAAAAGATATTACTATCAATGTTAAAATAGAAGTCTTTATGGGTAAAGGGACCTAATATCACTTAAATAAACGAATTGGTTGTTGCAATATCAAAACCCTACCCAGTGATAGATAAATTTATAAAAAAAAAAATTATAAAATAAAACTTCGTAAAAGATTACATGAAAATTAAGAAAAAAATCTGACTGTTTATACTGTTTATACTGTTTAAAAAAAACTTAGGCACAATTTGGTTTACTTTAAATTATTTTGTAATATTACCTTATAAATCATTATAATATGATGTGGCAAAAATTTTAGATTTATACCTTAAAATTTTCTGTGCAAGATTCCAACACAACTAAATTATACCAGTAACCTTATTTAGTAATTACAGCATTTACACTTAATTTCTAGAAATAGAAAATTTTATTTCTTAATTAAGTAGAGATAGAAAATAACATGATGGTATAAATAACTAACAGATTGTTCTGATCACAAGTTCATGGAAGCTCTCAAATATTCAAACAAATGATTATTAAACTTCAGTATAAAGTTAATTAAAAATGAATAACTTGAGGTATAATTTATATTTACAAAAAGCTTATGTAATTTAATGCTTTAAACAAAACATATATATATACTCTAGGTAGAAGTAAAATTACAAAAAAATTATCTTATATTAGTAATATATTGTATAATTAAATATAAAAGAATAACTCACATTAAAACAAGAAGCTCACTATAGAAGAGATTTTATTCATTTGCATGTTTTTACTAACCAGACAAAATGACTATTTTGGCTAAAATGTTTTTAAGAACTAACAATTTTTTCAAGCAGGGAGACAAAAGTTTTTGGAAAAGCCGAAAAGTACTATTTTTTAATTTTAAATTGAAAAATAATGAATGTAAACTTCACTTTTTTCAGTAAAGCATACAATGCAATATTAAAAAACTTTCAAAAAAAATTAAACTTTTTCATAGCTAGTTTCTTACTTTTTTATTTAAACATTACAAAAAAAGAAATCATTGTCTATGTTTTTTTTTTAATATTTCAACATAAGTTGTTGACATGTAAATGGCAATAGTATTTTACAGCTTTGTAAAAAAATTAATGAAAACAAGTTTTGTGAAAAAAATATTGTTAATTATACTAATTTATTTCGTTCATCGTTCCAAAGGGTAAAAATAAAAACTCTTTTTTTCAGAAAAAGTTACTAGCTTCGGAATTTAGATAACTTTTTTTGTTTTGCAACCAAATTTGAAGTATATCTTATTTTTTTATTATTTTCTGAACGGTATTAAAATGCATTTTTATGTCTGTAATAATTAGAGATTCAAAATAGTTAAGATGCCGATGCGTAACAAAGTTTAGTTTATGATTAGCAATAAACTTTAGATTTTATAAATTTTCCTAAAACATACCATAGCTGAAGTTTTTTTTTTCATATTGGTTTAGGTTTGAAAATTACAATAAAAAAGTATATCTAAAATAAAATACATAAATAACTTAGTTTTTAAATTGACAAACTGCTTAAAATATACTTTTAACGGGTCAAAAACTAAACGTAATGTTTTGTTAATTAATCGTTTTTATGACTCAATTTTAACTGTGGTTTAATTTATAAAATGTAAATTGTTTAATAAGTTACGACAAACAAACTAATAACTTAGTTTCATTTAAGCAAAAACGATAAATTTAACATTTACTTAAAACAATACGTCGTAATTTTAGGCGATAAAAGTTACGATTTAATTTTTAATAATATTACATAAATTTGAAAATAATAAATGAATAAAAGAACGATTAGATAGTTAAAGTTTTTTAATTTAATACTTAAGAAGCTATTTGTTTAAACATAAACACTTGTTAAATTAATAAAAAAGTACTTAGTGCTTATAAGAGAAAAATTTAGACCTTTAGTAACTTAGTTTTAGTTAAATTACTAGATTTTATAGCATACACTAAAAAAAGTATTTAGAACATTAAAGATAATGTAACAATAAAATTGAACTATTTCATAAAAAACCTTCAGAAGTAAACATACTATAACAACAATATACAAAAACACTAGCTAGAAAGATATTTAAAATCGTTGAAATTAAGTTTAAACTAGTGATTTCAATCTAGAACCTAAATCATAAAATTTATGTGGATTGATATCAATCATATCTCCTTGAATTTGAATTAATATTAATTGAAATCTATATTCAAATTGAATAATTTAATTAAAAACTTTTTCTATGTGTGAAAAAAAGCACATTGTTCTCAATTATTTCATAATTGAAACAGATAATAAAACTTTTTAAAAGTATGATTAAAGAATCTATAGTCTAAAACTAAATAACATACATTTTTAAAACGTTCAGATTTTGTTCTATTATTTGTTGTTATTGTTGTTTATTGTGCAACGTTAGATTAAGGAATCAAAACTTAAGCTGCTTGAACAAATGACACGCGAAAAATAAAAACAAAAGTAAATACGGAAGCGACAGATACTTCTTCAATTTATAAATATTTAGAAGGTAAAAATAAAAGTATTAAACACAATAACTCAAAAACTAAACGTTAATAAAAAGAACACAACATTTCAGATTCAAACATATGAAAAGATAATATTTATACAAATTACTATAAAAGAAAATATCTTAATCTTTTTACTTTAGCAGTCAAATACATATTAAAAAACTATAGTTTTCATAATTAATAAAAGTTTGAATATTTCAGTTGGAACACGTAGAAAAAGTATTATTATTACTGATTTGGTAGTAAACATTTATATAAAAGTTAGGGTCTTTTGTGTATCGAATTTCACTGTCAATTATTTTAATTAAGTTTTGATCAAAAATTCTCTGCTCTCTTGCACGAAACTACATCGTGTGGTAAATTATTCCACAAGATCTTTGTTCTGTGAGAAATAAAGATTTGCCATTGGTTGTTTGTAAATTACTTACTTTCCTGTTGTTTTCTCTTAATGCATAGTTTTTTTTTGACACAAATAAAAAATTGATTAAAGAAAAGCTGATGTGTTCCATCCACAGTTTTAAAAGGAGTTTTAAGTTAAATTCTCATGTTCTATACTTCAGAAAATTAATGCCAAGTTTACTTAATCTTTCTTGTTACGATAAATTGTAAAAATTACAGCGATTACATATTAAATGAGTGATTAATTTTATTTGAGTATTCTTTTTTTATTTATGTCTAATATAAGATAAGGTCAGCAAAGTGTATTTCTGTACTCTAGATTAGGACGAACATGTAGCGTAATTAATTTGTTTAGAACAGAAATTTTATAGATATGAAACTTTTTAACACTTGGTAGGCTGATATTGATGCAATTTTGTAGAGACAACTAATGTTATCGTTCCATTTTAAATATATAGATATGTATATACTCCTATCTTAAATATTTAAACACTGTACTTGAGCGTAATTTAATTTTAATAAATTTAAAATTGTTAGGGTTAGATCTGTTTTTGTGGATATTAAAGGTTTTAGTTTATTAGAAGCTAATTTTAGTATTCTTGTGTCAAACTTTTTGTAAATATTTCTTTAATAAACTAGATATCTTTATTAAGAGTTATTTGTAAAGTAACATTTGATTCACTGAATATTTTCGCATTATCTACAAAAAAATTATTATATTTTAAGTGATTTGAGATACCAATGATATAAATTATGGATTGAAGTGGTTCGATTACTCCACCCTGTGTCTTCCAATAAAAATATTAAACAATTTGATAGTAGGTTGTTAACGAGTTTTTTTTTTTTGTATGTTCTTAGGAACTTTTAATACAAATAAGTAACTTTTCATGCAGTTTTTATTTACTGGTTTATTTTAATTTTTGGTGTGACACTGATAGGTTCGTTATTACAATAAGGTAATAATACGAATTATGATTTAGTAATGTAATCAGTTATGTAACATCTTATGTCAAACTCTAGTCAAAAGTGCAAAGGTGTACGGCAGGGGAAATTATAAGAATGCGATGCGAAGTTAAGCCTAGTTGAATATAATTTTTACTTAAAATAAATTGTAGCAAAGAATTAAAACTAATACTTTAAAAATGCTTTTTTACTGGTATTTTTCTGATAATTACAAGTTTTATTTACTTTTTAATAGCGAACGATCATTTTTTTTTTTCAACAAAGATGAAAATATAGTTTGTTTTGGAATTAAGTTTATTAGGTTAATATTAGTTCATTTAGCTTCTCACCTAACAGCTTTTCAGTTTAATCAAGTTATAGTACTCTGAAAATTTAATGATATTTTACTAAAAATTACTTTTTTATATTTGACTCAATTTTATTGCGGAGCCCTTGTTAAAAATATATCTTATAGATTTTCGCTGGGTACACAGGACTGGAAAGCTGACAACAGCTTTTTGGTGACAATAATATCAAAAAAAAAATAATTGGAAATACCTGGAATATTATCATTTCTGTTTTATTATTGCTCGAAAGACTTAAAAAATTACTTATTGCTCGTAAATTATGTAAGATTGAGTACGGCGAGCTTTTGCTTACTTATAATTAAAAAACTATTATCGAAATACTGCATAACTTTACCTTTAATTTTAGACTGATTAAACTACAAAAAGATACGTTGATATAGTAGGTATTTTTATTACCGTTTTCTATAAATAAGTAAAAAGTTCCTGAAAAATAATATAAAATATGTTTTTAAATTGAAAGTTTTTGATATGTATATATTTTGTAATTTGTTTAACTTTTTGTTCGAAAATATAAGGGTAATTTAAGTGATTTAAGTTTCAATGTTTTAAACTTTAACTTTGAAATGATTTTTTAATGAATATACTTTAGTTATATAAATGATTGAGTTAATTTTATCCAAAACTGATTTGTTTTTAAAACCAAGCTTCGATTGTTTTCGCTAGTGTTTTTTTAAACTGCTGAAATAAGCAAAAGTATGTTGCAGTAAGCAGTAGCAATAATATGTAGCAACTAAAAACAAAACTAGTTTCTTATATCCAACATCTATCAATTACAATTAAATATAAATTTCTCATTAGATAAAATTAATGTTACTAAGTTAATTTAATTCCTCTCCATTCATGCTCTACGATAATTTTTAGAAAATGTTGAAATTATAAAAGAATTGTTAGTTTTTGAATAATTTAAAGGTTTTAAGAAGTTCTGAACAATATACGAATTCTATTAATTTGTAAACACTTAATTGACGAATAATAAAAACCAAAAACAATAAAAGTACAAAAGATCATATCTCAAAACATAATAATCATTAAACAAGTTTATAAATCTGTGTTTCTATAATTCTAAAGTTTAAACTAAAATGTAATAATAAGTATAATTTGAAACTTTTAATGTTTGTATTTTAAATTTTTGTGTTTTTATAACCTAATCTTGTATTTCAGTGTTTTGATACTTTATAACTATATTTAAACTTTTTTAAAAATTAACAAGTTAGTGCTTAATTTTTTTTTTACCATAGTCGTATGTTTTGTTTTCAGCTTTTTTGAATCTTATTTTCAGCAAAACAGCTTTACACAAACAAAGTTAATCAAAAGTATCTGTTTAAATTTATAATTTTTAAGCCAGTTAAAATAAAAATAAAAATATTTATGTTTATTTTGTTATTGTAGTGTATATTTTGCGTTCACAAAGTCTCTAAAAACTTTAACGTTTGATAGTTAAATATATAAAACATACAACTTTGTATATGTTTAATGTTTTACCTCAATCTAATCGTTCTGAACAGAGGTTTATCTTGTAATCGAAAAGATAATAAGAAGCAGTTAATAAAATTTTCAGGGACTTAAACAAAACAAAAACTTAAAGACTTAAAACTTAGAACTTTATAAGGTTTTGTAATAAAAATAAAAAACTTTGAGAAGTCTTAACGCATGATTTAGTTCTTACTAAAAAGTTGCACACTTCCACGAAGTTTTTAAGAAATAAGTTCTTCAAAGGATAGAAGATAAAAAGTAGATGATGAAAGTGTGTATTTCATTAATATATTTTATAAGTACGAGTAAAAAAACAATAGTTACAATATTATTTTGTTTACTTATATTTATCAACTTAAAACAGAGAAACGTTCAATAAAGCTAGTACATACTAAGCAAATTATTGTAATTGCTATATTTAAATAAATTGTTTCGTTCAGATATCTTTTAGTAAAGATACTAGTAATCTAATATTTTTGATCATTTGAAAATACTAGACTTTTTTTGTTATAAATAGTTGTTTTAAGTTTAACTTTGTAAGTAAAATCTATTTTAAATTCTTTCTGTAAATTATTTGTTCAGATATTTATTCAATTATTATTTTTAAACTATTTTACACTTACGGAATTACATTTTTCATCATACAGTATGTGTAAATATAGTTTATTGAACAAACAAAAATATAGTAAATAAGATTTGGTCCAAGGACTTGAGTGTACGAATAGGCCTCTTGGTCACTTAGTCACAAACCCAACTACAATCAAAATTATTAGGAGCAAAAAAAAATTAAGATGGTTTATAAAGCTACAGAAACTTACAAACTAACTAACAACCCCTTAAATAAGTTTGTTTAGTTTTTTAAGTTTTGAATAATGAAAGGTCTGATAAGATAATAATAGGTAAACAAATTGATCTACACCACATAACTCTACATACCCATTAGCTCATTTAAAGCACAAAAAAAGATTTTTTTTGAAGAGGAATAACATAATATCAAACTTTAAAAATCAAAATTAGAATTTAAAAAAAAAAAAAAAAAAAAAACATATTCCAACTAAATTAAAAAAAATTAAAGCAAGATTATTAATAAAAAAGTAAGAATGCACAAATAAAAATTTAAATTATCTAGATTCTAGAAGTCCATGCTAAGTCGATTCGGTTTAATCGAGAGTGCTCCTCATTTTTTGTTTAGCTTACCGTTTATTCTCGTTCAAGCCTCCCTTCATACATTTGCTCATTAGGCAAGTGGCACATCATTTGTATTTTCATGAAAAAGATGATTCATGGCAAGAAGTTGCTAGTTCAGATTGCTGCTGGTGACAGAAAAACTCCTCACTAAAATAGAAAACAATTTAAGTTATAAGTCATCTAGCCGCTCAGACAATTATGTTCTACATACTACAGAGACTGCAGCAGATACTCAAAAACTTTGCAACTTTTACACATATAGCTCTATAAAGTACTATGCCCGGCACTATACTCATAATTTTAAGCAATATGATATAATTAGACATATACTGTAATCAAAATTTAAAAACTTTTTGATAAGTGTAATGTTTAATGAAAAAAAAAGTTAAATAAAATGATTCCAAAAATTACTAACAATTATTTAAAGTTTATTCAAACTAAAGTTTTTATGAATATATTTTTATTCTTTAAATTCAAGGAGCTCGTATCTAAAACATAATAAGAAAAATTTCAAGAAGGGTTTATTTGAAAAAAAAATACAAAAGTTTTTACAGTTATAATTTTAAGGTTTGTTATTAGTTGTTTTCTAAAAGATACATACTTGCTTGCAACTTTTATATACTCATTTTTTTTCCATTTCATAAGCGTAAAGGATGTTTAAGAATACATATAACAAACATTTATTAAGCAGTTTATTTTAAGTTTGCTTGTGCGGATGGACATTGAAAATAAAAAAAGGTAAAAAATTGTAAATTATTATACAAATTTTGTACTTGTTTTAAATATTTTATCTGTTATTTACGTGTTTATTTTAATGTAAACTATTTTTGTTAGAGATTTTTTTTTCTGGTTTATACAATCGTAACTACTTTTTAAAAGTTTATAAGAAGTGAGCATCAATAGCTAAAAGTTAAACCTTTAAACCAGTAGTTTCTAAATAAAACTAATTCAACACCGAAATTTCAATTATTAAACTGATTGAAAAATATAAAAGAAGTCAGAAGGTATACTGTTTTTGTATAACTTTTTATGAGTTGAAGAATTTTTACACAAAAAAAAAAGAAGTTAGTCAAAACTTTTTAAGGGTAAGAACATATACTGTTTTTTTAAGCTTTTAAGGAATTTAAGTTAAAATGAGACATTAGTATTTAAATTTAATTCTTTAATTAAAATTTAACATAAAGTGAAATTATCTAGCCTATATGTACAAATTAATTAAAACTGAAAGAATTGAAGAAAATTTTGCTTGCAACAAAAATCGTTGATATTATTAATTATAACTTACGTTTATTGAACGATAAAAAAGCGCTCAATAAGTTTTGTTTAAAAACGGATACAGTTTAATGGCTTATCTAGGAATGATAGTAAACAAAATACTAACAAACTAGTCTTTCATAAAAATTTAATATAAATAACTTCACTGAAATTTTAGGTAAAGTAAATGAAAAAAAAAAAATTAGTATAAGAACAGCTTTTTATACGATCGTACTTGTATTAAATTTAGGATTCCAGCAATAGCCTGTTATCACAAGTCCAATGTTTGTTATTTTCAATAAACATTTCTATTCACTAATAAAAAAATCATTTAATTTGGTTAAACAAATTTATAGTTTTTGTTATTGTTTGCAGTTTGATTTTCTATACAAAAACTATTTTACAGACCATTTACTTGGAGTTATGAATTTTGCTTTCACAAAAAATGCAATAAATTTTAAGTATCAAAAAGTATTCAAAAAATTAACAAAATCAAGAAAATAATGTAAATTTGAGCAAATAATTCATTTCATTTCAAAAGAAAAATAAAATAAAATGCATTTAAGTTTTAATTAATACAAGTCTGCTATTACTTTTTTGTAGCCATTACGTGGGAATATATCAATTTATCAGAAATATTTAAAGTTTTATTTTGGTTCTATTTTAAAATTGAAATATGCAACCTGACTTTTTATTTTACTTAATGAAAAAGATTAAGCTTAGCATTAACAAGAACAGTGAACTTACAACAATTCACAGCACTCAACACATAACTAACAAAAAATATCTAAGTCTAATACAAAATTAAACAAAAAAACTTGGTTTAAAAACTATGTCGATTTTTTGAAGTAAAAAAAAAACATTAATACAAAAAATAAGCTCCTCATTAAAAAGTTGTTAACTATAAAATATATAAAAATCAACAATTGATTTTTCAACTAAAAAGGTTCTCATTAGAAGAAGTTATCAAAAAGATCTTAAACCATTAAATTAATAACTACTTCAGAAAAAAGACAATGTAACATGAAGAAAAAATACTTCTGTAGCCACAAAAGAGTTTGAAATTAAAAAAATTCAGTCCTTCATTACAACAAGTTAACATAAAAGTTAATTATACCACTTCGATCATTAGACTACATGTTTTAGTTAGACTGAGGCCTGGAAACCGTTCTTTTGACCTGGGTTTTGAACTTTAGCTTGTCTCACTGCTTACGAAAGTCCAGGCTTATGCTTTTTTAGAACTTTACCGACGTTTTCTTTGATTTATTACAAACAAATGTATAATTATTACAATCATTAAACATAAGTTATACTGTTATATAACTGTATGGAAGCTATACTTTTATATAACTGTATAATATGTTTGGAAGTGTTAAAATAAGATACCTTAAAAAAAAATTAACTATTATTAAAAAATTAATAAAGTGAACATAAAACTGTACGCAAAGATACAAAATACATTTTATAGTATGCTTAATATCAAACATTATCTAAAAAGCAATAGTTGAAAAAAAGTATAAATGATTACAATCAATAAATGTATAATCTAAATCAGGGTTTTCCAAACTAATTTTAAAAAGAGTCATCTTGGTAAAAAAATAAAAAAGTATTGCATCTTAAATAGTTAAAATCCTATTTAAATTTTGCAACCTTACAAGTTTTTTTTTCCTTATAGCTATAATTGCTAAAATGGGGCGATACCGCTCATTTTGGAAAACCCTGTCCTAAGCACTTTATTTTACTACTTTTTACTTGAGCGATAGAGGGTTTTTTATTTAAATTTTACTTTAGGGTCAAATATTCAATAGCAGGCAAAAGTTAGTATAAAAGCTAGCTAAAAAGTAAAATAAAATATGGATGCTAAAAATTTCAAAATCAACCCTTTTCACCCCTTTCTAGTTTTTGTCGTCTCTCATTAAAGGGTGATATCTAAATTAATTCATTGAAAAAAAAAGTTTATGGTTATATAAAAATATTTTTGCTAAATAAAATATTTAAAAAAATGTTGTTTATTAGTATCTTACTTTGTTGAGACCTCTAAAGTTGCTCGAAAAAAAATTCTGCACGTTGTTATAAAACAATTTCATATACAAATTTTCACTAGTTTTAAAATGAAGGATAGATCATAATTGGATTAAAAAACAATTTAAAAAGTTTTAATTAGATACACTGAATTGGGTTAAATGTTCTGTAAACCATTTAAACAAGATATAATTAATCTTTTGAAAGTAACGGGCAAACTTTTCTAGAAGTACTTGCATGCGGCCGCACTGTGTATAAAAGTCTTCATTAATTCACAAATTCATTGATCAAGATAATTACATATATCAGTAAAAATTCGCTGTTTAAAAACAAATGAGCAATAGTAAAGCACTGGTAGTTACTTATTATCAAACTAAGAGCAAAACTGTAGGTTTTTACAACACATTTTTTATTAATGTTAAAAAAAAGTACTTTTTAGCTGAAAAGTACATTGTGGGCTGCAGTTTGCCGACCCCTGATTTAAAGTGATATGTATTATTGTAAGAAGGTTTCATGTAAAATTATTTTTTTTTTTCTAGTATTTGAAAATTTAGATTATTACAAAAAAAAAGCTTTATCTTATATTTCAAACATAACGTAATTTAAGAATTTTAAAATATGTGCTAAATTTTATATATAACACAATTAAGAAATAGGAATTCCAAGATTGGTTCGAGAAGTTTTTTGAAAATAAAAAAACACCACTAAAATGAGTAACTATAGTTTAAAATATTTAAGTTTGAAATGATATTTAAGTTTTAAAATTAATAATTGGAGAACTTTTAGTAAATACTGTAAATTTATTTTGTTATTATTAATGCCAAATAATATCTTAGCTGTGGTGTTTATTTTATTTCTTTTATGTATAAGAGACTAAACTATAGTATAATTTGTAGTAAAACTTAAACAATGACGTACAAATTTTTTCTATGTTATATATAAAATAAACAAACTTTTAAGTTATGATTTAAATGAAACTGATAAAAAGATATTTGAGAAAAAATAATAAATTTTAAGGTTTTTTACAGTTAGTTTAGTACACAAAACATAAGTAACTTAGATAAGGCTGAAAAAATCTAATGAAAAATTTTATGGCAATAAATATTTATAACTTCTACTTAAAAAATTTTTAATTTAAAGATACTAATTTATTTTTTTATCTTTTATAGTTCATTGTACGACAAAAAAATGACGCTAAAAGTATTTTGTTTTAGGACTGGTGCACGAAGAATATTTCGGTAATCGAGTCGCACACCGAGAATACCTTTTAACATCTTGTCCGGGACAAGTTTTAATTAAAAAAAAAAATAGTTGAAATTATTACTTGAAATAAATGTTGTTTATATGTAGCTTAAAACTTCTCCTTTTAACAAACAGCTTTTTTTAATTATCCGAGTCTTTTTAATTTAATACTAAGTTTACTAGTTTTAGGGAATGATTTTAATCTACAAAGACTGATTTAAAATATCTGTATAATGTATATTGATTATAAGGGGAGAGTATACTAGCTGAATCAGCAGTTTTTTTAAAGCTTATTATTATTATTATTGTTTTAAACCCTTAACCTTAACCCTAGCCCACCTTGCCCATAAAGATAAAAAAAATATCAAAAAATAAAATTTTAATAACAAAAATTGAAAATTACATGTAAAAACGTTTTTTTTGCTGACTCAGAAAATTTGCAATTCATACTGACTTTAAGTATACTAGCCCTTATAAGGTACCATCTGTAAGTTAAATAAAAACTTTAGAGATAATGGTTGACGTAGAATACCTAAAATTTAGAAAAAATGTTATATTAAGCAGAGTTGCCATAACTTTAGTTCTTGTTAGTAAGTGGTTGTAAATGCTATGGTTTCTTATACTTTAACAGTCATGCATCTAGTATTGATGATTTAAGTACAGTAAAAAAAAAAAAACTACATCTAAAAGGCTTCATTCATAATGGCTTTGCTTTGAAAGCAAATTTGAATTTGGCCACCAAATTAAGCAAAAATGACATTATATCAGGTACAGGTGTCTTCATGGTTTGTTGCTTTTCTTATTTTACATTTATTAAAAAGATAAATATTAAATACTGATAGTTTAAGTCTAAAGTTGATGTGTAGTTGTAAGATCATTTTATCATACTACGGTTAGATATATTTTAAATCAGTGACAAATATTAGTTAAGAACAAAATAAACTTAGAAAAGTTTGTTTTATTGGAGGTTAATCATTGTAATTTTGTTATTTTAATTAATTTATATAATTTAAATAATATAGAAGTTTCCGTAATAAACTATGATAATTTTTACTTAACCGAACTTTATACATACTTGTACCCTACTTTTAAACTTTAAAATAAATACATAAATGTTATTTGAAAAGTTTGCAGACTTTTCGTTTGTAGTTATAAATGATTGTTTACAGACTTTATTTTGGTTATTAGAACTATTATTTACGTATAGATAGTAATTTATTTTATTTGTATTGTTCGATATTAGTATGAAATTGATATGTTAAAAATTACATTCAAAAAACTATTCAAAAATAATTCGAATACTAGTAGTTTTAAACAGTGGTTTTGAACTTATTAGAATATGATATATATCTATTAAACTTGTTATTGAATTTTTAACAAACGAAATTGAAAATTACTATTTAATTTTGTGAGACTTTTGTATTTAAGTAGTTTTACTAACTTTAAAATACATAACATGAGGGAGATGGGTCAATTTCAGGCAAGTGAAAGTTTTGTACGAGCGTAGAAAAAAATATTTAACAGGTAATTTAATAGGTAAGGGTTACAGTAATAGCAAAATAAAAAGTTTCAATCCTTGCAAAAGTGTCTTTGTGCAAAAGTGACCCTTTGTTCAAAACTGATCCGTTACCATTACGAGATATAATTTCTATCAGTTTAAATTTACTAAACTTAGTTTCATATAACAAAAAAGTATACTTGCAACGAACTTAATATACTTTTATTTGTTACTCATTGAATTACAGTTTACTGTAAAACATTCTGTACACTTTCTGAGAAACACTGCTATACTCATTTAGAAAATTCTTAAAATATTTATAAAAGTAGATCCTTAAAATGTTTCTTAATTAGTTTTATATAAATTGTGATAGAAAAGCAAGTATTACTGATTCCTTTAGTTATAGCAAACCGTATATAGGTTTATCGTTTTTTGTTTTTAAATAAGTTTTAATTAGTTAACAAAAAGCCTTTTATTACAAAAAATTACTCAAAAAAAGTTAAATTTGCGTACTACATATTTTGGGCTTCTGTTCATAGTTGATATGCTTTTTAATAAAAGAATTGACTTTTTTGTAATTTTTACCTTTTACATTTGCCAAAATAGAAAAAGTTTTAGTGATATAAAAAAAAGTAATAAAATACATAGATTGAAATAAAAGTCAAAACAGTTTATAAATACAACAAAATTATTTACTTTTGAATTTTTTGTACATCAATTATTATTAATAATTTCTTTTCTTAATAAAAAGTTGGGTCACTTTGACTTTTAAGATAATTGATTTATAAATAGATATAAATAGAACGCAAGTTAAAAAAAAAGTTATACTTTTACTCAAGAGTTTTTTCGAATGCATTATTATTTAGTGCAAAAGTCAATATCGCTTTAATGGCAAGGTGATTGTCATTTATCTATTAGCAACTAAAAAAAACTGGTAAATGAACTCCTAAACAGAATGAAAAAATAAAAACTTAAATTTTTTTTTTGCATTGCTTGTCGTATTTAGCCCGAGGACCGTAGTTTGCCGACCCTTTGGTAAAACATATATACAAACTTACAAAAACTATATAAAAGGCATTCTAGGGCCGTCTTTTTTTTTGTAAAGTCAAACAAAATAATAAGTTTTTTGCTTAAGCTATTTATCATATAAAGTAGTAATATACTTAGCACCAGAACTTACTATTAACTACAATAAAAACATTCGAGGTCAGATATT
Organism: Thalia democratica; assembly: GCF_965202585.1. Taxonomy (NCBI): domain Eukaryota; kingdom Metazoa; phylum Chordata; class Thaliacea; order Salpida; family Salpidae; genus Thalia; species Thalia democratica. Next base: position 42,646,218 of record NC_139166.1, on the reverse strand, counting down.
TTTACAAACCGTAATTTACTGACCATAAAAGCGAATAAAAAGATTAAAAATGTATGTTTGTAATCACTTAGTTTTATATTTTTATAACCATTAAATGGTAGAAACTCCGGCACAGCGCAATTTTTTAAAGATTTGTTACAAATCGAACTTTAAAAAAAAAAAGTCAACTGTGTGTATATCTATCAAAGCATAAATTTTGACTTCAATATAAGATGTTTACAACTTTAAATTTAATTTTTATTTTAAGCAGGATGTATTGGATTCTAATTAAAATGTTTCTTTTCATATTTAGATAAGAATTTGGTAACTTAAAAAGTATCATGTTAGACATACATTAATATGAAACGGCAAACAAAGTTGTTAAATAAAAAATCCATTTGAGATTATATAAATGATTGTTTGATAAAAGAACATAAAAAAAGTTAATTGTACATAAAAGTTATAATATATTGCATGTTCTACTAAGTTATAAGTAATACACTTCTTAAGTATTATTTTAGTAGAAAAACATTTACTTTACAAGATTTATTGTTATAATGTTTAAGAAAAACTTACTTAGTTATTATATTTAACTATTTTTACGTATAAATAAAATATTAAAAACAGAATATTAACTCAAAGGTAGAATTAATTTAATTCCAAAAGACTTTCTTATTTATTATAAAAAGTTTAAAAAAAGAAATAGTATGTCTAGTGTACACCTTGTTTAAAGTCTATGCAACAATAAAAGTTTTTCTTTTTGCTCTTTTAAAGAAACTATTTTAATGCGATAAAATTTTTAAGCAGATGAATTATAGTACAGCTTTTTCCTTTTATTAAGTAGAATATTGTGAATATGCATAGTTTTTAGTACCTAACAAAACATGTAAGTTCCAATATTATATAAAAGCTAAGTATATTAGTTTAATCATCTATAGTTTGTACATATGAATTTAGAACCACTTTTGCAAATTAGACATTTTATAAGAATTTATTTGAGGTAAATAAGTTTATATACAAACTTTTAATTTTTAGGTTCATAGCAACAAATTAACCTAACCTTATATAAAAAAATAATGTAGTTAAAAAGTGTATGTTGTTCACATATTTAATATACATAACAAGTTTTTTTTTCAAAAAAATACTTAATTTTATTTTATTATACTACTATTACTTAGTTGAGAAATTTCTAACTATTTTTTTGGCATAGGTACTTTTTAAAACTTATAAAAAAATGACTTTACATTTTTGTGTTTTGATTTTTTTAAGAATAATTTTGCATAACAGTTCTTAATAATTATAGGTTTGTTTAAAATTATAATACCGTATACTAAATTAAGTATAGTGTTTTAAATAATGATATCTATTTCAATCGCAATCATTATTAATCAAGTAAAAGATTTTTGGATTTTTACTGAAAAATTGATATAAAAAACGATGTAGGCAAATGTATAGTTAAAAAAACTCTTTACTTAACTAATGTTTTATTCTTAACTATTAAAAAGAAAACTTCACGACGAATACATTTAATATTTCTTCTTTTATTTTCTCGATGAATGATAGAGTTGATGTCGATTTTTAATATAACTGTCATTTTAAGTGTTTTAACGTATTAGAAAAACAGTTTTGTCTTTGTTGAAAATTTATTTGTTACCATTTGATTTTTTTATAAATAAATTTTAGTGTTTTTAGCTACTCATAGCAAGAAAAACTATACTTTTCGATTTTAAGAAACAGTGTAAAATTCTAACTTGATACAAAAAAAAAAAAAAACTGTATATTTTTTATTATACTAAAACAGTTATTACCCTCAGTTTTTTATTAATTGAGTGATTTGTTAATATTATTTTAAGTTATTTTTTTCGTATCATACTATTATTCGAAACATTACTGAAATTAAATAAACATATAATTGCAAAAAATATTTTTAATGAACCAATATAAATTAAGAAAATAAATTTGCTTTAGTTTGTCCAAAAAAAAAATATATAGAATGTTACAAAGTTTGTTAAAGACCAAGTATTTTAACTAATTATAATGATTAATAATATGGATTAGCGCAAAACTTTGTATAATGTCCAAAGTTTTTCTAGTATTAAATTTTTATTAGTTATTTACGTAAATTGTACAAAAAAAAAACATTTCATACATAAAAATTTCAACTGAAAATTTTTGATATGACATTTTTTCAGTTATTTTTCTATACTGTTAGTAAGTATCACATATTAATTTTTACATTCAAAAAATAATTGCAATCTAAATAATATACAAGTTTTTTTTATTAAACTAAATAGTCAATAAGGTTTTGTAACGATTACATCAAATATTAAAAAAAAAAAAAATTAAAACGTAATGTATAATGTAGTTTATTGACAAAAAAAAAACTGCAATAAAGTAGTAGTTGTACGAAAAAATGTTATATATGGATATAAAACAGCAAATAATAAAAAGCTACATTAAAGAATCAATTCTAATAAAAAGTTGTCAACTTCAGCAAACAACAAGAAATACAAGTCGATTCGTCTAACATAAATATAAAAGAAAGAAATGTGTTACACAATTGTCTGAATAAAGTTACCTCCCTAAATTAATCTAAACAATATATATAACAAAAAAAAAATTAAAGTTTATATAAAAAAAACTTTACTTTCAAGATCAATTAACTTTGAAGCAGCTGAAAAACTGACACGCTTGAACTCGAAATCGACAAAAGCCAATTAAATTATCAACTACCAGTATATAGATAAAATTAAAATGTGCAAATTTGTAGGCACATGATGTTTGTTTTCATGCAATAAAAAATCACAATATGTAAAAAGGCCTGAATCAACTTTTTTTGTCACGTTGGGGTAAATAGTATTTGGAGTTTTCTCACTTGCATGATGATAGTTTTACTGTTTGCTGAGGATCAAGACATAATTATATGTTAGGAACATGAATTGTTGTAGGTATTTATAGTAAAAAACTTAAACTCGAATAGTTTTATTTATTTGTTTTAAAAATAAATTATAAACGAAAACTATTTCAAGATTAAAAGCTTAAATTACTTACGCATAATGAATGAAGGCAACGTAAACCAAAAACTGTAAGAATTTGTAAAATAACTATTAAATGTAACAATTTGAATCGAAAATAAAAATAACAACTTAATTCATAGATCAAACAGCTTTATATATTTATAATGTTGGTTGTGTTAGAAAAAGTTTGAAGTAAATTTTCAACTTAATAATGAAGGCAACCTTGGGTTAAAGTTTAAAAAAATACTTTATATGTTTCACTGTGTTAAAAATGTAATTATCTTAAAAGCACTTTAGGCATTGTAAATGAAATTGGCATTTTTGATATTTATTGGCGAAAATATGTAGGTATTTAATTTAACTTTTCCTTTTCTGTACTTAAATTTAAACTTAACACAAACTTTCCCATATTCTAGGCAGTTTTAATGGGCCTGGGCCCTAAAACCATTCATGTCACGTCAAGCCTACAAGCTTCCACTTAAGACTTGCCTTCCAATGCAGAACTAGTTATCCTTGCCTGGTTGCCGCCCTGTATTGGGTTGGCAGCCGTGTTTGACTGTGGCGAAGTTGCCGTACCATTCATGTTATGCGAATGAGGCATTTTGATAGCATTAAAGCTCATCAGGCTGCTCAAGGCCGAAGGGTGGTGTTGGGGAAAATTAGCAAACATGTTCATCTGGTTGAAAGGGTTGAAGGGAAAACTGGCGGAAGTATTCTGCTGTTGACTGTAGAAATTTTTAATTAATGGACTTTTCTTGTTACCATCGATTTGTCCTTGCCGTTTTGCGCTTTCTTTATCTACTCCGTAATTTTTGTTTCTGTCAGCTTCCGAATTTTCGCGTGGTGCCTGAGCTTGTACCGCATTGCTTTTAGCCGCTGTTGAGTTTTTGCCTGACGAAGACTGTTGATTGTTGTTGCTGTTGTTGACGTTCATTATTGCGCTTCCATTGTTATGATGGTTGAAACTGCTCACTAGACCCTAATAAAATAACAAATTAAAATGTAAAAAATTTACTACAAAAATTCCTTATAATCGTACACAATACTTAATAAAGTAAATTAGTAAACGGATGTAGATAATATTATAAATAGAAGAAGATAAACTCTGTTTATAAGAAAGGCTTTAATTTCTCAATAGATGAAGGGAGTCTATTGTTTTCTTGCTTTCTTCGAATTAAGCCTGTATTTGAAGTAGTATTTTTACCGGAATGCAAACTGCACCTTATAAATGCACTACCTTATCTGCTTTGAACCTGATCGAGCCAAAACCGCTGAATTGAACTAATTAATTAGCGCGCCGTGCCGCTAAGCTGCATAATGGATATCAATTAAGTTAATGCTAATTTAGATTGAACGATTAAAAGTTTGTTTCAAGTTAACAAAAGCTGGCCCAAAGGGCAAAGTCAAAACTCAATATTCAAAGAGTTCTATAAAAAGTTAGAAGGATGAATCATTATTCGACTTAATATTTACACAGCTCTACCTTCTTCATAATCAATTAGTAGAAGATAAAAAAAAAATCATTCTTTCATTACAGCTTTAGGTTGCAGTTTTATTTTTTAGCTATAAAAATTTGAATTCAAAAAACATTAATAATATTAAAAACTTACATTTATTTTGTTGATAGAGTGGTGGTGAGAATTTTCCTCCGAAGAAGAAGGCGACTTAATTTGGTTGTTCGGAGGAGTTCGCTGCTCTCTCTTGATGCTGCACATCTTCTGCTGGTTGGTCGGCGAATGCTGCGAGCTGTTACCGGAGGAGCTCATCGGAGGAGAAGTGCCGTTCGAATTGCCTCCGCTGCAGTTGCTCGTTCCTCCGCCCGGAGTGATAGAGGGCGAACTGTACTGCATGCTTTCCACTTGTGGCGCTGTTTGCTGATCGGAGTTTCGGTGAGCGAATACCGGCGTGTTTGCTTGATGCTGCTGCCCTCCCTGCTGGTGTATTGGTTGCGGGGGGAGGCCAGGCGAACCCTGCGACAAAAAAAATGTTTCATGAACTAGTTTGTTTTGATTTGGTAATTTCTCAAAGGTCAATTAATAATTTTAAGCTTATATGTTATACGTTATGTAAATAACGTAATATTACGCATAATTTATAGTTTTTGACATAAGTTAATAAATAAATAAATTAATAAATAAATACTTCTACAGTTAATAGTTTGTGGGTTAGTAATTTTGTCTTTTAGAATGTAATTGCATCATTAGTAATATCCAAAAAATTAAAAACTAAAAGGAAACAAAAAAAATTATATTTTTGAAAATTTTTGTATAAATTCACAAACAGTTTTGAAACAAAATTACACAGTAATGTGATATTATAAATGAATGTAATTGTGTACAAACAACTGTCTCTGCTGATTTAAAGCGTTTTTTAATGATATCAAAACCATTAACTTTGTTAACATCGAAAACTAATGGTTTTAAAATAATTTTGCTACTTACTTGATACATATTCATAGGCGAGGAGTCGGAGTCATCTATGTCTGAATCGTCACCGTCAACTTTGTATCTGACGCATTTTTTCTTCCTTCTGCAATGTAACAAAACTAAACTAAATAGTACATAAACCAGAAACTCAAGTATAAAGTTAATTAAACAGTAATAGTTTTATTTAAAAAAATCAAAACATAATTTTTTAATCAAAGAAATTTTAAAGTAGAAAACAATATTTTTTAGCATGCAAACACAAACCTGCAAGGTGCACACCACAAATTTTGTGATTCCAAACCGTAAACAGCTCTACACTTTTTCGGGGTCTGGGCTGCGGGTGACAAACAGCAAACAATGAAAAAATCACAGGATAAAATTCCAAACGAAAGTCGTCAACAAAATTCATCGAAAACATCAAAAATGCAGTGGAATGATTTTGTGTGGTGTAGAAGAAAACATGCAAAAAAAGGTTGAATAAGTTTTTAGTATAAAACCATGCTATATGTTTATAAATAATCCATATGTTTAAATTTTAATTAAAACATATATTTACACGCAGGTAAATTTGATGGAGAGTACTTATAAATGAAATCTATAACAAAAAACAAAATAGCGAACTTTCAGTAAAGAACCAAGAATAAAACAATCATTTTTTATAAGCACACGCTCAACAAAGCAGACTCATGAATGACATAAATTTATGTGAAGATAGATGAAAAAGCCCAAATTCATCGGAAGCCAACCTTTCCGAGTGTTGCAACCGATGGTAGTAAGTAGAATTTTGGTGCGCGTAAGAAGGCTGCAACGAATGGTAGTAATGGTGGTTTGAAACCTGCATGTTGTGTAAACTGTGTTGCAATTCATCCGGTCTGCTTTGCGTTGCTTGCCTTTGAGCGTTGTTGTTATAACTCACTGCCATTTGATGGCTAGTGTTCGCTCTTTCTTCAGTTTTATTGTATTGATAGGTAAAACAGCAGTAAATGTCGAAGAAAAAACACGTACGGTGTCGAAAACGAAGTAACAAGAAACAGAATAAAATGCAGTAGAAAAACTTTATAAATATTGTTCTGACAACAAAAGTATGGTGAAACATTACTAAACCTTTGCTGTTTAATAATATAAATACTTGATCAAAATAACATAATTAAAATAGTATAATCAGAATTTAAACAAATGTCAAATAAAATGTTATATACAACTCATTAATTATATAGTACTTTTTATCATTCGGTTACAAAATAGATAACCGCCTTAAATATTTATATTTATTAAGTTAACTTCATGTAAACTACACAACTTACCCGTGCAATCATGTGTTTTTTCTTTCTTTCTTTTTTTTCGTTTACCCTGTCAAAAATAAAATATAAAACAAAAGCTAAAAGTAAACAGAAGTCGGTAAAAAAAAACTTACATAGTTGTCTCGAGCGCTCCACCCAGGAAACTTTTCCATGTGAAGTTGCCTGGCTTTGCGTGCTTTATCGTAGTAAACTTGCTGTTCTTCTCGGCCCAAACTGTGCCACTGAAAAACAAGAAAAATACCCATCAATCAACAGTTTTCATCATAAAGTTGCTTTTTATCAATATAAATACATGTTTAACCTAACTACGCCTACTAAGCATACACTCTGGATTAGCACAAAGAAAAACATTCCCAATTGTAAACAGCTAACACACACACATTCTCAACTTATAAATCTTTATTTCACACAACGCGCCTAGTTTCGCTAAAATGAGCTCAATCTACGAATAAGAGCACATTTAATTTAAAAAAATAAAATGTAAGTTTTAGTTTAAAAAGATACAATAAGTAGTTTTACCCCCTTGTCAGCTGCATGATAAAGCAGATTGATTTATTTTAAAAGGAAACAGAAGATTTAATAATCGTTTAATCACTGACACTTACCAGTTTAAAAGGTTATGATAACAAAAAAAAACAAACTTAGTACCTTTTAAATTTTCATTGTCAAAGATTAGAATTTTGATAGTATACATATAACATTTATTTGTTGTAAGTTTTTAATAAATAATCACCTTATAGTACCATCAAAAACGAATAACTTTGTAGTGATATGCACATAAAAAACAAATGTGCAAACCTTTCTTCCTAGTATTTGATTTATGGCGGCACTTTCCTTCAAAGTGCACTCGGCAACAACTTTCTGCCTCTGCTCTTTCATGTACAACATGAACGCGTTCAGTGGCTTCTTAACGTAAGGCCGATCGGGCTTTTCCGATTTTTCTTTGCGCTTGCTGCCTGGCCCGTGGTGATTTCCGTGGGAAGAATGGGGTCCGCCGCCATTGTGCATCATGTGGCCGAGGTGGTGGTTGCCATGGTGAACGGGGTGGTGCATCATGGGGTTGTTGCCACCGTCGCTACCGTGGTGATGCTGAAGCATTCTGTAAATTGTGATTTAATTAACAAAACATAAAAAAACTAAACGTTCGCATCTTCGTTCAAAAAAAAAGTGGTAAATTTTTAGTAACTTAGTGTTTGTATGTTAGTACAATGATTTTACGGAAATGAATATCCTATAACTTTTAGGTTGAATTCTTACTAAAAATGTATAGAAATTTATAAAAAAACGATTGGAATCACACTGAAACTTTTATTAATTATGTCCATATTTTTAATGTTTTTCACAAAAACGATTTGTTTAAGGTAAAAAAACATCAGTTTAAACGTCTTATAATTAACCATTAAGTCAATGAAGTTACCCTGGGTAGGCGTTTTAATTGAATGATGTCATGTTTACAAACTTTCACTTTTCTACGTCATTGCACTCAATAATTCGGTTAATAAAAAGACAAGCGTTGCAGTTGTAATGACGTGAAAATTACAATAACGACTTCGCTTTCATTTGACGAGGTGACAGGAAACAGTTTTAATGAGCGAGTAATGCGTCCGGTTATTTTTTGAAAAAGAAGATTGTCGGCAGCTGATTAAGCTAATTGCACAAAACATGATGTGCTGACCTCACTTAACTGTTTGTTTTCAAACTCTTTATTTGCCATTTCAAAAAACTGCGTCAAGGATACACAATTTAAAATTAATGTCAATTGTTATCTAGATTAGTAGCTAAGTTTTACTGCATTAATCAAGTATATAAATGTGAAGCAAATACTTCAGAGAGTAAATCATTAAATGCACGGAGACATTTTATTTCAAGTTAATTGTACATCAAACATTGTGCAGAACTTGCTCTTAACCCTGCCTTTCGCTGTAAATCAAATATAACAAACGATAGTATAATCTATTATTGAGCTTAAGTTTTTAAGGGTTATTACAAATGTAAAATTTTATAATACGATTAAATTATAATGTCTTGATTTGTGTTTTGTTGTATTATTGAAACCTTGAAGACTACTATTAAAACTTTAAATCTAATTATTTTATACACTTAGCTCATCAATAAATATATAGTGATATTTTAAAACAAAACTCTACTTAAGTGTTTAAAAAACACGAAAACAACTAAATTTATGAGTGTTACTAGTATTACGTAAAACTATTCTTCTCAACTAACTTGTCTATATTGTTCGCTGATTTCGGAACATTTTGCGGCAGTCCGTGTCCGCTGGGCATTTGCAAACCAAGAGTGGTAGGATGGGGCAGCATTGAAGGATTGAGGCCGCTGCCTTGTGGGTTGAGCATGGCCGGGAAGTTGGGGAGACCGGTGCCGGCGGATGAGAACGGGAGGAGCGGGTTCATTCGGAGGTGCTGCGACATTGAAACTGCGATCGAAGTGGCGTAGGGATTTATTGCAGGGTTCCTGAAAGGTTTGATTTTTTTTGAGGATGAAATTATTTTCTTGTCAGTTAGTTGTTAACAAAAATCTAACCACGGAACGAGCGGATTAGGAATTTGTCCGAGTTGCCCGGGTAGAGAGTACATTTGCTGGGCAGCCATTCCTGCTGTAAATAAAAACAAGTAACTAAAAAAATGGTTTACAAGAATAGTAAACGCTAAAAAATCATGTAAATTTTGTGTAAATCATGCATTAACTATAAAAGTGTAAACATTGGACAAAAATAACAAAAACTTACAATAAAAAATATGTAACATGCTTATACAGCAGTTTTTGTCAGAAAAATATACTAAGTAATCATAAAATTATCTTCCTTATCTGTTTAGCAGCAATTTTGTTAGCAATAGCTAGTTAAAGTTTTTACTTAAGTCAGCATAAAAAATTAAACTTTGTTTATAAATTTTATAATAAAATAAACAAAGTTTTACACAAAAGTTTAGTTAATAATTTCAACTAACCAAGGGCTTTACTTTCGGCTGTAGCTTGTGAAGTGGCTTGTTGGAGTAAGTATTGGGGGTTTATATGGGGATGGTACGGTGAATAAGGGTAAGTTGTTACCTGCAAAAAGTAACTCAACTTTGTTAAAGTCACTATACAAATGTTTTGGTTTCTAAAAACAAGCACACTCAATTAAACATGTGAGAAGATCAAAGCTGCCATTTACAATATAGTGATTAACAGTAGTGATGTTTGTGATTGCATGTATCGTTTGATGCTACTTTTTGTTTGTTGTCGACTCAACAACTTAACATTGTCCTTTAAACTCTTGCGCAGCTTACTTACATAGAACAAAGTAAATTCAAACAACTTACTAAAACCAATGCTATTGCCTATTATATAATTTTAACACACATTTTTTCTAAACAGTTAAAAAAAAAGATAGGAATAAGTCGAAAAAGCTTTACAAATGTAACAAACACTACTTTTAATTTTAGAACTAAAACACTTATTAAAAGTAAATTAATAGATATATGGATATACTAAAACTAAAGAGCTAACCAGTAAATAAAAAGTGTAACGATATTTTTAAATTGAAATATGTCAATATAACACAAACTTTTTTTTTCAAAATTAATACTGTAAGCTTTTAAAACAGTGTTCAAGTATTATATAGATAGAATAACTTGCCATGAAATTTAAACAAAACGAGAACACGACATTATTGACAACCTAAATCATAAAAAAAAAACAACAATTTTGTCAAAATGTTGGTAAACAAAAACTAAAAAATTTACAGTTACCGATGTTTTAGTTGCGATAGCATAAATATTTGGTTTAATTGTGATTATAACGAATTTGACAAGTTTGCAAATGGCAGGCTGATGCATTACAGCGAAAGTGTTTAGAACGCTAAAGAACACTTTGCGGTTTGATCAAAACGCTGAAAGTGCTTCCGTTTTTGCTAGTAATTAGCATCTAAAATGTTTTAAACGAAAACGAGCGCTAAACGTTATCTTCAATGCTAACACGGCGTATTGTGCCGCCCTCTTAACCTTTGCGACAGTAACATTTTTGTCAACATAAAAAGTTAAACCAAGTCCACTCAGCTTTACAAACCGGAAACTCGCCACGACACTTGTATTGAAAAGGGGCGGGTAATGAAAAGAAGAGCAATTAAGCGAAAACTGTAGAGGCTTTCATTTAAATTTCTTAAGCTTCTCTGCTGCTTTGTTTTCTTGTAGCAAGTTGCGTGCTCGAAAGTCACCAAAGGCTTGTTGCGAACAATGGCAAATGTTTCGTGGTTTTTGTACAGGCAGCTTTTCAACGTGGACTTAAGTGGATCAAAAACTTTGACGCTCAACTTCTTAGCCATTCAACGTACTCGGTTAAAATTCAGCCGCACGACTGCGCCCGAGAGCAGTTAACAAGCCGACACCGCATAACTGTTGTTTTAACATAACCATAACTTCATTTTTGTTTATTTATCACAAGTTTTATTTGCCTTGTAAAGTGTATTTAGCAAGTGAATGTTTTGTTGGTTTAAAACTAAAGGTCTAGTAGTTTTGTAAAAGTACAAAATAAATTAAAACAAAGTATTTGATGTATGTTAACCAGATAAGACAACATTGCCTGTCAACAATTAGAATTTAGTAATTACTATTTTTTATTTAGAAAACTTGTAAAGTATAAATAAATACTTGAATAACAAAGAACATAGTTGTTTTCCAACAATTTAATTTTTTGAATGTATAGTTTTAAACTAAGTTTTAAAACAAAAAGATACAGTTTTAAATAAATTAAAAATACATAGCTAATATTTTGCACGAAGCTTTACTTTATATTGCATTGAAACAATTTTGAACGTAATTGTTACACTTATTTCAATCAATATAATAAAGCTGACAGCTAATTGACAGGCATAAAATTAATTTATTTTACAATAGAGTATGCATCAAGCAAAGCTGGAAAACCGACAGAAAGAAAATTAAGATGGCGATTCCACAATTTCATGCTATAAACAAAACTTCATATAATTGCCCGATCCAAAACTTGAAAAAACAGAACTAGATTCTTTTTTTTAATGTTTGTTTATGTTCAGCTATTTTATGCTAATTAAAAAAGATCCTCAACTCATGTGAAAAACCTCAAAAAAATTAAAAAAGTGCAAATTATAAAGTTTCCCATAACTAATTACTGTCCTAAAAAAACAAACTTTCATCGAAAAATGACGAATAAGTAGAGATAAAACGACTTAGTAAGAAAAGTATTTAGAAATATAGTTGGAATAAAAAACCAAACGAGTGATAAAACCTATTCAACCGAAAAAAGGAAGAAAAGGATTTGTTGGCCGAGCAGTAAAATGCTTAATTTGTCACAAACTTGTAATGCTAGAAGAGTCAAGCAATAAAAAATATGTCTTTACAAGATTTATTTGACTACCAATTTAAACTGAAAATTATTTTCGAAAGAAAGTTTTTTCTTTATTAGCCTGAAGCAACACAATGAAATCTATTGTTTCAAAAATTGCTGGTAAAAAAAATGCGTACACTGAAGCGTTTTTTAAACGATAAAAAAGTAGAAAATTGTTTTAAAGTAAACTTCGTTACAAACACGTAAATAATATTAAAAAGTTGTTTAACAGCAGAGGTAGGTGTTTAGAAATCTGTATTTTTTTTAACGGTATTAATGATATCACCAAAAATAAGCTATAAAAGTTTTAAAGTTTATTGAGTAGGATTTTTGATTGACGAAATATCGAATAACTATAAATATTAGCATCTGACGTCACAAAAGATCTATGTTAGCTTAAGAGTTGTGGATGTTGGTAAGATGTCAGTGTCATCGACCCTGTAAATTTTGCAATGGGTCAATGACCCTTTAATCTCATCAACGCCTCCCTAACATCAGTCATTTGCGACTCATCGCCAAAATACGAACAAAAACACTGTTATCACAAATTCATGACGTAATAATTAAATTTCAGCTGTGGGAAGTTTTGACATAGATTCTTATGCATTAAAAAAAAAAGAGCGCGGGAATTGACCTTATAGAAAAAGAAATTGCGCTCAAATAACTTATATTCATGTTACACTGAAATTTCATACTTTACGATTAAATTTTGCTATATACTGTATTTAATTCCTTGAAAAAATACTTTACTTATTTTAGCTGTTTGTTAAATTTAATTTGTCATCTAAAACCTAAAAAGTAAAATATTTATTAAAATGAACTTTTTAAATTTCAGTTTCAAATAAATTCCAAGACAGTAGCAACTGGCTTATAAAAACTTTGCCCAATGAACCGAGTACAATATGTTCGTATAAGAGACTGCTATCAATATTGTTTACGTCTTCCTATCAACTGCGTGTTAGTAACCTGTCTTCTTGATAACAGTTCACTTGGTGTGTGAAAATCATAAAACCGGTAGAAAGCGGAAGAATTTTGTAGTTATAAAAACGACCACCTATATAGGTAAATAAAAAGTTTTGAGTTGTATGTACAAATAATAAATGTTTTGTTTTTAATTTTTTGAGACAGTTTTACGCTTTAAAATAATATAAAATTATATTAATAGAAAAGACTTTCTAAACTGCAACAAAATATTTTTAATACAATAAATTTTAGAAAATAATTTGATAGATTGACATACAAATTGAAACATTAAACATATTGTATTGATGTATACTTTTTTACAAACAAAAATATCTTAAACTAAATTTTATCAGATTTAATCAAGTAAAGCATTTGTTTTATCCGTAGTCTTTGACGCTGTCAAAATAAGCACAAGATTTTTATCTTTTTAAACTTACATGATAATGCCTGTTTAATTAAATTTACTTACATCCGGTTATGAAAATGATTGAAAACTTAAAGTGTGCTTTTATTCCAGGTTAAGTTAAAATATATCGAACACCATAAAAGTATCAATCGAAAAAAAATGTAAAAATCAGCCATAAGTTATTCAATAAAAAAAATAAAACAATAAAAACATTTTTAATATTTTTTTTTCTTAAATTAAACAGTTCGAAACACGTAGCACACTACCTGAGAAAATAAATTTTGTGTAAGTAATAAATCTTTAGATATTTCAAACGTGTATGAGCTAGTGCGCATCACTAACCGTTTGCACAGTTCGATACAAAAGACATTAATTTCGACCCTATGAGCTTATGTTGGTATATGCACAACTTAATTACTGTAAACTAGTACATTTATCACTGGTTTGACACTTTTTAAATTATGCATACTTCTAAATTAAGCGGCGCTCTAGAAGCGAATAAAACCGTAATTACGTTTTCCGCTCGTTCAAAACGACATTTGTTGCTATCGCTATTATTTTTGTTTATTCAAGGAAGGTGCTTTTCTATTTGCTCCTTCAATAAACACGCAAACGCAAAACAAGCAACGTGTTTATTCCAAACGCTTAACCGTTTCGTGCACACAAAACCGTCACGAATGTTGCATGTTTTGTTTTACCTTAAGGTTCATTATTATATTTAAGCTATCGTCTAACTTTTTAAGAAATGCACCCGCATAAACTTTTATTGTAACAACGTGCAGTAGCAACGGTTGTTTACATTATGAACAGAAAGGTTGTTAAAGCCGAAAAATAGCAGACATCTTCATTTTTTATTTTGCGCCGCGAAGAAAAAGATAAACTTTTTCAGTTACGTTGTTGCGCAAATAAAAATTTCTACGTGTAAAACTATGTTTAAGTGTAATTTATAATAAAAATGGTTAAGCAAATTGACTTATTCAATACTTGTTTTTATGCTAAATAAAGTTAAAAAACGTAATAGTCAGCAAACATGGTTATATAAATATTAGTTCATAAGATATCAGCGACAATTTTATAGAATAAGCAATCGGGGCAGGAATGAGAAGTTAATTTTTGATAGAACGGTAAAAGCATATAAAGTTTATTTATTGAGAGCTACCGCGCCAATTTTACGGAATGACTTTCAAGTTTAATATTTTGTCGTGTTAGCTCATTTATTTGTTCATTTCCACATATTTCGCAGGCGTGAAACTAACTAAATGATGATCATGCATGAATTATACACTTTTTACAGTATTTACCGAACGATCAACGCCTCAAAAATTACTGAGGTTTAATTTATTTTCAAGGGTTAAAGTCCAAACTTCACTACTCTACCTTACTTTTAAATAGGTTAAATATAATATTGTAACTTGTTTTAAATTAAACAATTTAAAGTTCTCGACTAAAATGTCTTTAAGGAGATTTTCCTATATGCAAACATAAGAGTGAAACATTGTTTTGTTAGTAATAAACTGTAAGAATAAAATAGATAGGTTAAATATAACTAATACAGCGAAAAATTTTTGATACAATATAAGTTAAGCTTTTTTATTTAATTCTAGAGGTGCAATCAAAATGAAACCATACAGAATTTTAACCATTTTAAAATTTTGTTGTTTAATTACTGCTAGCTACTGGGAGATTTTGTTAGTTCGACTTAGTTAGATCTAAGTACAGTTTACACTATATTGGTCAGTCATATGATTTTGTAAAACAATAGTACTTATCCATTAATACAAAAGAAATGCTTACAATAAAATAATACGTCTGTTGATCCTATAAATATTTTAAAATGTTTTGAATTGATAAAAAATATGTTGAAACATTTACAAGGTAATACCAAAATAAGCTTAGTTTTTAAAATAGCAGCGTTATCGTAACAACGAACTTTAAAGCTTCCTGCCCGGCCTGGGTGATTTGCATGGCCGTAAAGATAGGCGCCTGATAGTCTGGCTACTAATTCACCGATTAATTGACACTCACTATCACGTTGCAATGGTGTTAAATCGCTGGTTAATACCCAAACGCGGCGGCCGATACAAATGTGTGAACAGCGCGGCGGCCAATTTCGAAAGGGTTCGCGCCCTGCATGAACTGAACAGAAAATACGTTCGTGTACCACATGTGTACTGACGCGTCGGCTCAAACCTCTACCAGAGCAATTTTCACGCCTATTTAAATCTTGTTAACTCGCAATACAGTTGAAAAGCCGTAGAAAATACCATCGACACAGCTGACGTTATTTTTAATGTGAAAGTTTTGTCTGAGGTTAATGTGTGATATAATATATATACTATACAAGTAATAAAATAAGAAATAAGTTAGCTTAAGATGTAAAAAAAAAACGTTTTTTATAAAGATACGTTGAATATTTTCCATAAAAGAGTTATGAATTCAAAATAAAATATTGTAAAAATATTATTTACAAAATCAAAACTAAAACAATAAATACAACAGAAACCACAACAAAATACCAGGCCAAATACAAAAACTATTTGATCACGAATAAACTTAATTGGCAGCAACGTAAGCGAATTGTGCGTGAAAAACCACCAATCCATCATTAGACACATGTGATATACATGACTTGTAATAAAGTGAAGCGAGCTGGATTTTATCAAATAATTTTAAACTAGTTGCATCTGCTGCTTCAAAGCTAGATTTATGAGTTTAAAGCAAAAACAATTCATTATAACTAAATGACAAAGTGTGCTAATAAAGTATTCATTTGGTAAAAGAAGTAAAATTTTTTTTTTTAATGTTATAAAAAATATTTCCCATAAATTGTAACTATTTAAAATTTTAGACTTAACAAAATACTTTTAAAAAGCAAGAACTTAAAGATAAAGCAAACAACATTTTTAAATTGTGAAAGAACATAAATAAACTAGTTTTAGTAAATGTCTATCGGCAAAGTTCTTTCCATTCATTGGACCAGTATAAAATGAGATGTTAGAACTAAAATGAAGTGCTTTTAAAAACCTCTAAAACTTTACTCGCACAATTTTTTTCAAACTTCAAAATGTTAAGAGAGATCGTATGGTTTGTCATTAGACTCAAAGTATCACATGCATCACAATTCAGCTTCTTTGCGGGAAAACTTAAGTTAAGTTTTTTTTTTGACAAGGTTTGCAAACGATTTATCTCAATTACAATTTATTAGTTTTTTCTTACTTTTTATGCGCAGCAACTGATAAACGGTTAAAAGTTCATCATTGAAGTGCAAGACAAAAACATAAAATTAAATTATTTTTGAGGAAGTACGCTTAAGTCTAAATGTGCAGTGCGCACGTTAATCAATTTAGAAAATAAATATTTCTATCAAATGTCATTGTTGAAAAAATGATTTCAAGATAATACATTTGTTTTCGTAAACTTTAATAAGTAGCATTTTTTTTACATGTAAATTCTAAGTTCAATAGCAACCTTGTCTATTTCATAATAAATAAACAAATTTTAAATACTTAAATTTTCACTCGTTTCAAAAAGTTTTTAAAAGTAATACTAATAAAATTTAAGGGCTTTTGATTTCATAATTACAACAAAGATACGCATCAGAAGCACTTGACAAATTGAAAAGTACCAATTTATGTACTTCAAACAGATTAAAAACAATAGCAACGACAAGATTTCAATCAACACGGCTTGTTTCCCATCGTAACCGACCTAAAAAACTGACAAAAGCAATCAATTGCATAGCAATTAAAATAAAAATTTTATTTATGTGTAATTAGCTGAAAAACATAAGTGTGTACTTGATGTTTTTTTTTGTTTAACCATATAAAATTAACATAAAAATAGTGCATAAAAAAGCAAACATGTAAAAACACATTCGATGTTTTGATGTACCAATTATAAACCAAAATTTCTTACAAGTAAAAATAAAACTAAAAACAGTAGTAAAGCTACTTTAACTTGTATTATTTCAAATAGTAAAATTTATTGCATGTTTAAATCTTCACCATAAATGTTTTCTTTTGTTTTGGCTTTGACCCAAACCTTTTATCTTATATATCAAAAAAAGCATTTGTTAGCAATTTTTGAACTAGCTTAAATAAAAAATGTACAACACTGTAACTATATGGTTTAGATGAAATTAATATAATAAGACTTCCTAAGCACCAAAAAAGTAAGTTTCTCATGTACTCTGCGTTTCTCAAAGTTCACAGACGGATACTTGTGCAAACAAAATGAAGTAATACGTGTAGGCACATTGAGGCAATATACGTGCGGTTTGAAACGCGAGGTGCATAAATGTATCTCAGTTGTTAATCTTCCGCAAATCACAGCAAGCAGCGCATTGTTGTAGATAAAACAATAAGATGCAGGGACCACCCACCATTCAGTTTGTTTATTAACACTTTTGAATTGGTCGTTCTTTGTTTTCGTTTTAAACCTGCTAAAACATCTCGCTGAAAGCATACTTTTGAGCTGTGATGTTGCGGGATGTTTCATATTAATCAACATAAGAAATAGCTGAGAAACTAGACAAAACTTCCAGACATGATTTAAAACGCAGTCGACACTCGAATTATTATTAACATTTTCTTTTCAATTGATAAAACAATAAAACATAAGAATACAAAGCTAAATTTGTAGTACTCCCATAAATTTCTACAGTTTATTATATCTAAGTTCATTGTATGTAAATATTTTGTAAAATTTTGATTCAGTGAAAATCTGAGTTATGAAAAAAAGAACCTGTAAAACTAAAGTTTTTTTTTAGTAATTAAGTTAAGTAAAGGTTAAAAAGGAAGGTTATCAAGTTTAATTTAAAAGTAAACACAAAGAAAAATTAAAGCCAGATTTTTCCCTGATAAGTCGTCATTACGTTGGCAAGTTTAACTAGTACTTTTGAAAATACAGTTTTCTTTTTTACCATTTTAAGTAAATCTTATAATTAAAGCTTAAGTTTTAATTGATGTCGTTTCGAACGTGAAAGCTTTAAATCCGCTTGACTTGTATAGAAGTAGTAAATTAAAACTATTTTTTACGCGTTAAAGGTATCTCTGGTTTTCGACTGCATTTAAACAAAATGTTTTTTTTTTAATCAATATGCTAATAATATAAAAAATTAGTATATGATTTGTGTCATGTCAAAAAATTTAATAAAAGAAGCTTTGATTTTATATTCTACACATTAGAGCATTCGCCAAAAAGTAATAAAGCATTCCAAAACTATAGCAAACAAATTGAAAAATTACACAAAACTTGCGTATTTTTGAACGCTCACAGCAGGCAAAATCACTCATCGTATCCATTGAAAAGTTATGAAATTGGCGATTTAACACGAAATCTCAACGTTTTCAATATTCTATTGTGACTAACACGAAGGCACCGGTTCCGCACTGTCACTTTTGTGTGACTAAGTATGAGCTTTAAACACAAAATTTATAGTGTACAGTCGACACGAACAAAAACGCTAAAAATGTTCTGTTTCAAAATAAAAGCTGTAAATACTGTATAAAGCTACGCAGAGGGTAGCGAACACAACAATTGTGTAGGTAATTTTTCTAAGTAAACTTCAGAGCTGAATAGATTTACAAAGCTTATAAAATCTACTAAAATATTATACTAAAAATTGTTTATTTTAGTTGCTGTTAGTTCATGTTTGAATTAATTAAATAAAAAGAAAATAAGTATAAAAAATTTCCATAAATTACTAATAAGAGCAGTAAAGCAATTCTTTAGACAACAAAAAAAGGTTAAGCCGATGGAAAAGAATAAGTATAGATTAGTTTAAGATAAGTTTGAAATTCACGGTTTAGACATGTTTATCGAAATCAACTTGTTTCTCTCACTCTATACAACCAAGTTAGTAAGTAACACAGCAGACTTGTTCGTTAGATATGAGTTAAAAAAATAAATTTCGAGTAATTTTCATGAATGCAAGCTGCTTCATCACACTAGTAATTGAAAAGTTGTAGTTTTGATAGCATCTACTTGTAACAGTTATGATTTTACTGATAAGTATATTCAGAGCATATGTAGCAGTACCCATTAAAACTCTTAGAACTTATTTCCAGTAAAAATAAAACTGAACAATATTTTATTAAGAAAAATAGTGAGAAATTAATTTAATTGATAAAACTATTTTTTTTCATCCTGATTAAGTTGCTAAAAACTTTTATTTATAAAAATAAAAAGTTAACTACAACGAAAGAGATACTTTTAATCAAGAAAGCCATTACCACCTGTTTGTTTTAGTTGATGTGGTAGAAAAGCAACGAGAACTAAAAACAATTAAAACATGTAAAAATTAATTACTTTTATTATTACAATTATTGCCAAGTACAACAAGTTTCAATCAATAGTTAAATTAAAGTTTTTGAGCACTTGTGTGATGGTTAATGCTAAATCCGGTTGTTGCTTCTCTTAAAAGATAAAAAGATCTAACTCGACTTGACTTTTAAGGCAAGGGCGAACATTTTGATAAAAACTTTAAAAGTTGAGTGAAAGACTTGACTGAAAAAAGACGTAATACAAATTTGTATTAAGTTATATGTTTGAATTCTAGTTCACCGTTCTTATCATATACACTACGAAAATTTAATTGTATAACTTATTTGTAACATTAATTACCATTAAATACTGAACATTACAAAACTTATATTTGAACAATATCCAAGGCAGGAGTCTGAAAAAGTCAACTAAACTTTGTTGATTTAACAGCTTCCGCCCTTGCTCAAGCACCAGCAAGTAAAGCTATTATGAAATTACAATAAAAACTTTCGTAGGATGGCAGAGCAGTAGACAGCGCTTAAAACTTGGCGTGTCATTACCTTTTTTTGTTTGAAATTCATAATATAGATTAATGGAAGGAATATTTTATTTTTATCAATTTTGCTGTGTTATAGATACAACAGCCTTATAAAAATCAAGCAGGAAATCAAACTAAATTCAGAATGTATTCAGAATAAATTCAGTAAGTAAACTATTTAGTCAAGATAAATTTTCAGCAATAACCTTAGTTCTATTTTATCCAGAATTAAAGAAACTTAATATTTTGCTTATACATTACCAATTGATAAAGACGTCATGAGATAAAGCACTTTAAAAGACCAGCAGTCCTTTCAGTATATTGATATACCTTCTAATTTTTAGTTGTATTTAGTTACTAAAATAAAAATTGTTGAAAAAGAAAGCAAAACCTAAAATATGGACATAAATAACTGTTTACTTAAAAGGGTTGTGTATTAGGTTTCAACTTATGAACTTTTGGCACCAAGTGAAAATTAAATAAAATTTATATGAGTAGCAACACACAAACTTGCAAATACTTAATATACATTTTTAGACATAAAGTATGAGGATAGAAATTAGTTAAGAAGTTAATTGCTTGATTTCAAAAGTACAAATTAGATACAATTGTAAACAATTATTTATAAGCAAACGAAGGAACTCAAAATGACATTAAAAAAAAAGCTAAGTAGACAAAAGCTCAGCTTGCCACCGCAGTAAATCATTGTATTAAATACAATCAGCGGAAATTGGAGTCAGGTTACTCTGCATGAATCGTTCATGCAGTCATCTTTGTAATGGTTTCAATACATAAGATAACGCAACGTTACAGCCATAACGGGAAGTATAAATAACACCCTAGCTGTTTTGCTTATAGTCAAAGTAGGCAGATAAGCGTGATAACTAAAAACATGCTGAGATAGCATTTATTTTATTTATCGATAAACGAAAACTAATAACTAATACAGTTTATTTCTCATATTGTTAATCTAACAAAATTATATTTGAAAGGGTGTCTATCCAGCGAAATAAAAAATCTATAAATCATTTTGTTAATATTAAAACAAAAAAGTGCTCATCTCATGTTTGAACTTTCAATCGCCTGATTCTGCGAACTTTTACTTTCAAGCAAGTCTTATTTTAAAGTTAAAGAAACAATAATTTTTATTTATTTTAAGATAGTATTTGTACTGTCACGAGTTTTAATCATAAAAATTAAAAATAAATCAAAACCCTTTGAACCTAGACTATGCAAGATTTAAAAAAGATTTAAATTGCATATTTTGTTTAGAACAGGTTAATTAACTAGGAATCAAAAAGTTATATTTTAAAATTACTTTTATAAAACAAAATCAAATATGATAAAAAAGTAAATAAATATTTTAAACTAGCTTTATTTATTTATAGATAATAACAAACATTAAAAAATTAAATATTCAGCTTTCCATAAAACTATATCTAATGCTTTTATATATATATATTATTTTTTTACTTCATTTTTTCATTATAAACTTAGAAGGTTTTAAACTTAAATAAATCAAATAAGCTAAAATAGTTTATTATTTTTACTGTATGAAAATATTGTAATTTTATTACCATTATGATATAACATTGCATTCACTATTGTCCAAAAATATATAAACTTCGAAAAACTAAAACTAAAAAAAAAACTAACAACCTGACTTTAATTCATAATCATAATTAAAAATATAAAATGTTGTTCTGGAAATGAAACTGAAAATTTTTAGTTTATAATTCGATATTTTGAAGTAAGATAAGTTCAATAAAAGTTCAAACAAGAGCGGAAGTAACATAAAGGAAGTAAAAAGTTTTAGTAAGTTTCTACTTGTCTTGCCTCTACTTTATTGAAATTGATTGGAATTTTTGTATGATAAGCAAAACTAAAAAACAGTCAAGTTTTTTTTTGGACATAATGGTTCTTAATTAAACCGAACTTGTTTAAAAGTTTAAAACCTGACATCAAAAAGTCAAAAAAGCATTTGTTGAACATTTATAATTAAGTTTCACACTTAGTAGTAATAGTCAAAAATTGTAAATTCAACAACAAAATAAAAAACTTTAAATAGTTTTTCAATACAATGGATACTGTTAAATTATTTTAAGTTCTGAATTTTATTCAACTTTAATAGTATCGACTATTAAAGTACAAATTGCTCGAGTTTTATAATTTAGAGTTATACCTTAAATAGCTGTTTAGTGTAATTAAAAGCTTTTTCGACGAAAAACTTTATACATTGTGTACGTAACGTTTGAAGACTTGAGCTTAGAAAAACAAAAAGTTTTATATTTAAATTAAAATTAACTTTGAAATGAATAAAATCCTGAAATAAGGCAAATATATCCAAAAAATTTTTCTAAGATAAACAGCTATGAAAGAAAACTAATTTCGAAAATAAAAGTGCTTTTGTATTTACAAGTAAGATAACTCTAGCTTATAAAAATAAATTGAAGTCTTAATTAATACAGAACTTTCACGGTAGCTTTTAGCATTTATATGCAGGATGGCACAAGAAACAATAACAATGAGTTTGTTTTACAGCAAAAAAGCAACGCATCGATGGCCGGCAATGCGCATTTTGTCAGAAAACAACGAAAGTTATTTAGCTTAAAACCAACCTAGGTAGTAGTTGTTATCTCAACTTAATATAATTAGCGTTTCCGCCACGCTGGTAAATGCACGGACGTTTTAACTTGAAAAATACTCGCTTTTTTGCATCAAGACAACTTTTAAATCTTATCTCGACATCTCACCAATAGCACGGGCAACAAGAGACTGTGCTAATGTTTTTGTGCTATACAAGCGGTAGGCTGTATTAAAATTTAAAAAGAACTACCGTCAGTTGGTAGAAAGCTGCAGTTGCACCTTTTCTGATTTAATGCAATTGTAATCGCAGAAAAGCCTTGAGCTATTCAACAATTATTTATCACTAATAATACCTCATTTTTATTCTATACATAATAGTATCAACTGTCTGTACTGTAAATAAAGCACTAACGGAGGCTGTAAATAACCGTTAAGAAGTCTTGCTAACAACAATATGTTATTTAGAATAAAAGTGTTGTTAATATAATTTTGCGTAGTCAGTTGTAAAAAGATTGTTTTCTTAATATTGAATAACAAACTTAGGACTATGCAACTCTTAAATTTACCCAACTAAAAATTCGGATAAAAAACAAATGTTTCAACATCAAGACTAATTTTGATTATTTAAGCTACAAAGCTAACTTTTAACGACTATTTTTATTAACGTAAGTTTTAAAAATGCTTACTAATTTCAATTTATTTATGTCAGCGTATGTTAAAGTATCTTGTTTTGATTGTTACCTGTTGATGAAGATATTGCTTCTTTATTTTGTTTCGATGAGATTAAAAAACAGAGCCGGCGAAAATTATCAGCCATTTTTATAAGATTCTTTATATACGATAACAGATAAATAATGTTATAAAAGTATCTGACGACTTGCCTACATAAAAGAAATCTTTTCATCAAGGTATAAAAATTTAAACTCTTCAAACAATACTCGTACTAAAATTCTAAATTTTTAATATAAAAAGTAAAACTACAAGTGTTTATTAAAAATGTGAATAGCTTAGTAAAGGTATTACCTTGTTAGACATTTTAATAGTTTAAAACAAATTTTTAATGCAAAAAATTAATCTAGTTCCAATAAATTATATATTAACATTTCTATAAAATTACAAAGTTATATCAAAGTTTGTTTTAAAGTGAGGTAAAAACTACAAGTATTTATAGAAGGGTTTTAACAATTTCTATGTAATATTGGATTCAATGTGAAACTGTGCTTAAAATTTTAACAAAAATAATGTTTACAGATCAACTTTAAAATTTCTAAGAAATAATATTGTTCCAAATTAACTTTTGCTTTTTTGTTGTACATAATCTCATAAACTCTTCATTTTTTAATTTATATCTCAAAAAATAAATTAAGCACTTAAAGAATCTAACGAAAAAATAAAAAATTGATTTATACAAAAAAAGGTTTTATAGGATTGCTATAAAATATTTGTAAGTGTCTTAAATTAATTAAAAAATTGTTTACAAAGAAATTAGTTTAAACTATAGTCATAAACAATTTTTACTTGTACAAAATACCTTTCATAAAATTTTGAACTTGGACTAGCTAATTTGAAAAAAAGTACAAATTGTTAGTAACCCAGAACTTGGTAAAGACCGCAATAAGTTCGGGTAATTGTCCAATTAAGCTACGCAATACTGCTCTCAAATGAGAGTTTGAAGAGTTTGTAATGACAAAAAGTAACGCAAAATGTGGGTGGGTTTACGTTACTTGCTTTGGTTAATGACAGGTAATTTCATTTTAGTAATGGACAACCACATTTATACTAACATATCTAGTTGTAGTAAAAGGTTACTTATACCTGAGAAAAAACACAAACAAAAAATAAAACTAAGCAATATAACACCTTCGTTAGCTTGGCTAGCTTTATATGTATAATAAAGATATAAAACTAAACTCAAACGAGCCCCTACCAAAGCTTGTAAGAAGTAACAATTGCAAAAAAATTAAAAAAAAAGTAAATAAACAAACTTATAACAC
Source organism: Thalia democratica (assembly GCF_965202585.1). Lineage (NCBI taxonomy): Eukaryota > Metazoa > Chordata > Thaliacea > Salpida > Salpidae > Thalia > Thalia democratica. The sequence continues at coordinate 42,621,386 of NC_139166.1, read as the reverse complement.
TCTATAGATATAAGCTTCTTTTAATTCAAGAAAAGTCTTCAACTAATTAAGATGTTTGTTTCGATAACAACTAATATATTTTTAATTTAAAAGCTAAAAAAACGAACTACTAATAAAGAAAAAGAGTATAAATAACTAATTTAAATTTCGAAATTAATATATTAAGTAGTGGAATCGTATTGACTTAACTTGTCATATTCTGACTTTTGTTGTAGTCGACAAACTAGTTTTAACAGCTTATTAATATCTTAAACTATGACCGAAAAGGTTAAGTTGATGTCCGTAAGGTCTACATACTAGCTTTGAAGAATGATTTGCTTGATAAAAAATCTATATATTGTAAGCTTTATGTGATAACAGACATGTTTTTAACATTTAAACAACAATCAAAACACAATAACTTTAATAAAAACATTGCTTTCTACAATACAAAAATATTTTGTAGTTATAGATACTGTTTAAAAATAATCAACAAAACTAACAGAAAAATTTGATTCTATTATTTTTTCTTTATATAATGTTTATTAGTTGAAAATTGATAAGGCTGATTATAATTTTTTTTATTAATCTCTCTAGACATCGAATTGTATATTATGGCACTGACAGATTTAATCACTATTTATTAAAAAAAATTAAACTAAAACTAACTGGGCCAAGTCCAGCAAGAGGAAGGCTAGGAAAATTAGATGCAGGAAATGTTGAGTTTATGAGTGGATTGAGGTCTGGGTTGTAGCCTGGAAGGCCTGGAATTGCTCCTCTTCCATTGATTGAAAGTCCTCCAGAAACAATATCTGTATCAATAAAACAAATAAAATCTACATTTTAAGAAAACCAGACCTATAAAAACAGCAAAAAAAAGTTTTTCACATACAGCTCCTTATAAAATTTTAATACTACAGTAAAAAAACTAGCCAGATAGCTCACGCTCACTAAAACCAAGCTTTAGCAGACTAAATCATCTTAAATAATTTACGCTTATAATACTTGTATATAATGGTTTGGTTGAAGTGAAACTTATGGTTTCCTAGATATAGAGAAAAACTATGTATTCTAAATATGATTGTTTTCTTCGATAATTCTTTTTGCTAGATTAGAATCAAGAACTTATATTCAAGTCTGCTAAACTATTACTTATGCCCAGGAACCAGAATTAGATTACTATTAAGTCTTCACCAAAAAAATATTGACCAATATAAAATTATTTCGTAGTGATCAAAACTATATTTGAACCAGTCGTAAGAAAACATGTTTATAAATCCTTTTAAACCTTTTAGTAACCAGTAAAAATCACAGTGGGAGTTCCAAAAATATAATAAAATTACAAGTCTTTTGAAAATGAATAAAGGAGAAGGTTGTAGTTGGTTGTTATAAGTGCAAATTTCAAGGTGGCTTGGAAAGGATTACATCATAATTTGTACAGAAACACGCACTACCACCCAGAATTCAGTGCCAAAAAACCGTTCATCTGTAACCAAGTTTCACACAGAAATTAATCCTTGCAAATTACTGGACTTTGCAATAGGATAGTCTTAACTACATAAATAAACATAAAAATTTCTTAGTTTGTAAAAAAATATTTCCTTTTACGCTTTTCATGCTTAACCAAAAACTTTTAATTAGTGTTTAGAACAAATGAACTCTTAATTGTCAAAAAATTATTCATATATTTAGGATTTAAAAGACTATAACTACTACAAAATTGTTAGGTATTTTTTAATAAATACTAATAGACAAACTAAATTCTAAATAGTTTATGAATAAACAAACTGTAGTCGTTAACTAATTCTTTTCATTCAAGTATAAAAACATTAAACACTGCGATAATCATACCACAGAGAAAAATTTAAAACAACCAATTCAAGAAAAAGAACACCATTAGGTTTTAATTTAAACAATGAAAATCATTATATTAAAATGTTATAATGTTTATAAGAAAGTCTTTGGGAATATTAAATGTAAATGTTACATTACATGGTTGAAAGCACGAGAAAATTACTATTCATAAATGGTATAACTATGTAAATATATTGAAACGAAAAGTAAAAATAATGACTTATTATTCTGCGAGTTTTTTTTTTTACTACGCTACTTGATATTTTTATTAGCCCGTTTGTACAATACAAATTCGTTAATGCATACAAAACAAAATACAGCAAAACCTGACTTATATAAAATTTTGAACATCTAAAGCTCAAACTGATTATATTTAAAAAATGGTAAAACAGCCAAAAATATAAACCATATGAAAATTAATTTAAACAAAATTATAATAAACCTAAAAATAATTTATGAATCTTAACTAAATTTATACAAAAAAAAAAGATTTTTATTTAAACTGTTTTGTTAAACATATGGAATAAAAAAAAAAAAAAAAAACAGTCAAGAGTATAAAAAAGATATTAAAGATACAAAAAATGTTAGTATAAAATACTACATTTGAAAAGTGAATTTATATTAAAAAAAAATTCAATACAAGATAGAATAAAATTATTATAAACAATAATAAATAAATTATTAAGTTTACTTAGCTGCAAAAAATTTGTAAACAAGGAAAAAACCAAGAATATTTAAGTAAAGAATAAGTTAATAGTATTAAACAATTTATTTTGTTTAAAACTTTTATGTAAACTTTACTAACAAAGTAAACATAAAATAAACAAGAATTTCATTCATAACTGGTTTAAAATAAAGTATAGGAGTGACTTTAGTTTTTAACAAGAAAAGACTCAGCTATTTTTTTTGTCCGAATTAATAAAATGTTAACAAACGATTGACTTGATAGATAAAACGCTTTTTCATCAAAAATTTATTTGTGTTTCTTATCATTGAAGGAGTAAGTTTACAATGCTTAACAGTTTAGCAGGTCGTTTACTATCAATAAAATAAAAAAATACTGCTACAAATTCCTAAACAAACAAATGTCTTGCTTAATTATCCAAAAACATTAATCATATTACATATTCTTCCATAAACAAAAACAATAATGTTCATCTTAGTACGAAACAGGTCGTTTAAACTTATCAATCAAAACGTCTGTTTTCTAATATTATAGTTAAATTTACCATGAATAGTATTACCTTGCTAACATGAAATAGACCGTAATAAAAAATATGAATAAAATAACCTCTGTCAGAACTTTTTCGTCTCTGACTGGAATCGTTGCTATGACTGCTTCCAGATTTTCCCTGTTGATTTATCGTTTGATTACGTTTGGTTGAAAAAAAATTAAGTTGTCTACACTAAAAAATCTGATATTAAAAAGTTATGTACGTGCGTATACGATTGCAAAAGTAAAAGCTTTTTTATCTCATATATGTATACATATAGATCAAAAAAACAAATTAAATACAAAAGTATATGAAACAAAATTTAATAAAAATTGATCATAGAAGATATTTGATTGACAAATAGCATATTACAATACTGACGTGTGTACATCTGCTTAAGTGTATAAAAATAAAATCAGATAGGTATAATAATACAAAGTTTGCATGTAAAAAAAAATGTGAAAATTTGTTTACATACAATAGTAACATATATATCTTATTTTGTATTGATATTCCATTTTACATTTTGAAAGACTTTGTAAAATTGAAAGATAAGTTATTGAAAAGTAATTTTGCTTTCGCAGCATACCTTTTAGAAATTAACTTTAGAAAATTGTCTATTCATAATTATAAGTTTGTAAAATCTTTCATTTAAATAAAGGTTAAATTCTTACAGAGAACAAAAGTAAGTACAATTTATATAAAAAATTAAAATAAAGTTATTAGCTATTCTTTTATAACTTTTAAATTCAACTTATGTAGATAAAATATTACCTTAGTTAAAATAATTTATGGATAGAATCAAGATTACTTGTTGAAATAAATAGTTCTAAAAAGGCGGGAAATCTTAATAGTTTGAGATAAAATAAAGCTCATTTTATGTTTAATGAACTTTTTTTTTTCACTTATAAATCTAAGTTTTAAAAATACATAATTAAAAAAAAAATCAGTTGTGCTTGTAGTTTAGAAAAATGAAACTAATTTGATGCAATTTTTAAATTCCAGATGCCCTAAGGCCTAAATTAGTTTTAAAACGTTAAGCTCCAAAACTTCCACTCACACACACAATGTATAAGAACAAGATAGGTTGTACTTACGCGATTGTAAAGTTGGTGAAGCATGAAAAATCAAGCACTTATCACCACAAACACTCATCATCTCGTGTTTTACTTTCATAAACTTTGCCCGTTAAACAAAAGTAATTTTTACTGCCTATACCTACCCATGCTTAATTTCGTATATCTTAAGTTTAAGAGGCTTAATAAGGTTTTGTTGATACGAAGCTGTTCGTTTTCGATCTTTTTTTTCTCTGCGTATTTACAACACAAATATGCTTGTGAGTAAACATGAAATCTTAAAAGTGTTGACCTTTTTTAGACATTTATTTACTATTTTCTTATAATTCTTATTGACTATCATATTCTATACATAATACATACTTTGGTTTTACAGTTTTTCTTATATATACTTGTAACAAAAACTACATATTTTAAAATAAATTAAGTACCAAAAAAACTGAATATATACAAGTTTCACATTATTTAGACAACTATTAACAAAACTTCTGTAAAATCGCACAAGATATCAATTGAAGTTTATGTTAAGCTAACAGAAATAAAAGATTAATAACATCCCAACACCTGGCAGCCAACACTTACATCTGTCATGGAAACCCACAAAAAACACAGCCTCAGTGTTTCCACCAAAGCACCACAGAACCGCATAAACTCCACACTCAACTATATCGTTTATTTAATAAAGCAGATAAAAAACACTTTTTATTTATCTATTACAAATTTTGAGGTGTTTATGCATATATAATGTATATATATATACTTATATTTTAACACAAATGTAACACATGAAAAAAATTCAAATAATCTTATAAGGTTTTGCTTGTAGTAATTTTACGTAATAATTATATTCACTTAACTTAACTGTTAAAAGACTAAAAAGTTACTTTTGAAAGTTTTATAAATATATTTTTACATTACAATTACTAAAAGTCATATAAAAGAGAATTGGTCTTATTTATGCTTTCTTTTTTCATTTAAGCGAAACAACTAAAATAGATTTTAGTGTGGCAAATTTTTGCAAAACAAACAATTCAAATCGTTAGAAATTAGTTTCAGAACGTCTTCAAAAACAGCTAAACATACAAACAAACATTCAAAATTTTTGTTGTAGAACTTTTTATTTCATAGCTGTAAAAGATTGGCTTTATAATTAATTAAAACTTATAAATTCCTTTACAAAAATTCAATTAAACAAAGCGTAACGCCGTTTACTTATGAAAAGTTCACATCAGTGTAAAAAATTATTGACGTGTTTAAAGAGCTTTTAATTAAAGACTAAAAACAACTGGATAATTGGACTTTTTGATTCCCAAAGCAATTGGCTGTCACGCAATGAAGAGTCATTTACAGCTGCTAAATTAATTGTCCATAAAATTTTAACTTAGCTTCGTTTATAATATTAAATAATCCTTATCAGTACAGAATCCCTGACAGTTTAAATTATTGTCATTAAATATTTTATTGGTAAAAATGAGTAATAAGCAATCGAAAGTATTATCAAATTAAATTCTTTTTGATGGTATAAACTAACTTAATATTGATTATAAAGTGATTTAAATTTTTTATAAAGATAAGATTGCATAAAAAGTTTCAATGTATGGTATAACCGTGCTTAAATTGTAGTTGTATTAAAACATTCTTCTAATTTCTTTTAGATAAAAAGCCTTACAAATAAAACTTAATATAAATCTTAAAAAATAAATTTTATCATCAGCAATGAGCAATCAACTTGAATTTTAAACTAAACCTTACTGTCTCCATTGAAAGTATTTTTTAATAAAATATCTTAAGCATTTTTTTCCTAAAAATTATAATGTGATAATAAGGTCTGTGTTAGTGTCGTGGTCTAAATATAGCAAACTTAAACTTAAATTACTAATTTTTTTGTTTTATAACCAAAGAAAAAATCATTTTAAATTTATTTAAAACCTTTAAGTACATAAAATATATACTGCAATAATAAAATAACTTATTTATAAAATAAGTTACAAACAAAAATAAATGTAAATTATCTAATTGCATAATTTTGAAGATAAAATACCAAAACAAAATTAAAAACATTCTGCAAAAACTGGCATTAATTTATAATGACCATTATTATGAAAGTAAAGATGCACAAGTAGAAAAGGGGCCTTGTAAGTGCTTGGTTACAAAAACAAAAAGTAAAAACTTTCCTTGCGTATAAAAACCGAGGCAGTTATTGAAGAAACAAAAAGTAAACAAAAGAAAAGTTGGGCGGAGAGAGGGAAACACACTGAAACTCAAGTACGGTTCTCTTGCCTTGCTTACCAAATTCAACAAAATATTGCTGAATAAAATTTTGGAAAATAAACTTAGTTTGTTTAAGGAAAAACAATTTAGAGCATTCTTGTTAGTCTATAAGTTCATTTATAGGCAACCAATTTATATATATAAACATTGTTGTAATATTTAAACTTAAAACAACACAAACATTTAAAAACTATTTTACTATATTGTATTCAGTTTAATCACAGCTTTTTAAAAATTATTTAAACAACAATGTTGCATAAAAAAAAATGTGAGTTTTAAAAAAGATTAAAATAAAAATTATTCTTATAAAAAAACAGCCAGACAGCCTTCACAAAAAGTTAAATAAACAAAATGTTTGTGCCCACGCGAATGAGTAGTTTCAAAACAGGCACTACTCATACATGATTCAATTAAGTTCACTTATGATTAAAAAAACAAAACTAACTATCTTCTATAAGCTTTTTCAAAACTCAACAAGTAAAACATTAAACTTTCGAAGAATGTTTTAAGCAAAAACTTTGACAAAAGTAAAAAGTATAACAGTATTTGGTATCAATTATTTATTATACTACTGTTTCATTTGGGGATAATAAGCTTAGAAAAAGTTATTTTATCAGTAAAATACTTGCCTAAAACCAAACTTTAAGCTTAACTATTAGCAAGTTTTCAATAAATTTAACTCTTAATTTAAGTGAATATATCTTAAAGAATTTTGTGCTATTAAAAAAACTTGACTGTTAATCTAAAATATATGTGTACTAATTAAAAAAGATACCTTTTTAATATCAACACTATGGACTAGGGTTTATTAATGATAAAATATACTAAATATCCAACAAGTTTTACAAAAGACCCTAAGATGTTTGAATTTATACTGCACTTATTTATGAGTCATCACCCAACTATTTGCTTTATTTTTCTCCCCAGCTACCTATCTATATGGTTAGTAGTCTTTTTTGTCAATAATTAAAATATTTAAAGTTAGTTTTAATAGCTTTGATATTTTTTTTGAGATAAAAGTAGGTTAAACTGTAAAAAAAAAATCAGTTTCACTATAGCTTAAAAAAAAAGCTAATTATTACTTAACAAAAAAACAATTTATTAACAATTTTGAAAAGTAAGTTATATTATCAGGAAATTTGTTTGTAAAGTACCTCTCTAAATGATTTAATATTAATTTTTAACTTAACTAAGTAATAACAATTATGCCTATTTTTACGTAGTGAAACAGAACAAAACTAAAACAGTTACTTTTTTACTTAATAAAATAAAATCTTTCTTTTTATAACATTAAGAAGAATTCAGTAAAAAATATATAATTATATACTAAAGTAAAACCTTTTATATTTACAGCTGTATGTAAGCGTGATTTAATATGGGTCTGAGATTAATCTTTAATGAAATCATAAAGTAAATGTTTGTTCAGTACTTGATGTGATGGTTGAATGATAAACTTGTTCTATTCACTTAACCAAATAAATATCTATCTTGTCTTGACTAAGTTGATGGTTTTACCATGAGTATAAGTAACTGGTTGAGATAACGGCTATCTAACAAAAACTGATTTAACCATCGAGAGTTGTTTGCTGCCGTGGCTCCAATCGACCGAGTAATACTAACCAGAACAAAAGGCTGGGTGTTTACTAAATGTGATAACAAATTTTTCATTTAGAATTTTACAAAAAAATGCCATTAAAGAAAGAAAATATTCATTTACAAAAGCAAAAAACAAACTTTATCAAAACAGTCTTAAATATTTTAGTTCAGTAGTTCTCAAAATTTTGAAAGCTGTGCAGAGTAAAAAGTATAAACTATTATTTAAAAATAGGATTTTTTATGTAGTGAGTGTCTTGTTTTATATATGTTAAAAAACTGTGAAATTATGTTTAGCTTTTTAGAATAGAATAAGACAAAATAGACCTCTTTTACTAAACTTTCTGTGGACAGCAAAACAATTTGTATGCATACTACATTACTTAAGTGCATCAATGTTAATATTGAAGACTTAGATTTAAATACAACTTCTCAGATAAGTAAAAATTATGAAGTTATATTTATAAATACTACTTTTCTATCCAAATACAAGTTATTACATAAAAATCGCCTATATACTAGTTATAAAGTCAAATTAAAGAAAAATAAATCCTATGCATTATATTATCTCTTGAGTTTTTCTATTTATATGTTTTAAATTTTTGGCATGTTTTTAAGTAACATACTGTTGAGAAAAAATCATTTCAACAATATTAAATTAAAACAAAAAATACTTATCCAATAATGATTAAAACAACATAAAGAAAAAATCAAAATCATTTCAACCAGTTAAAACAAAAAACTTATAAGTTAGAAAATTATGTAATTATGGTCATAATAAAAGTCATTTATTTTTAAAAGATTAAAAAAAGTTTAACTCATCAGAAACTCTTACATATATACATAAAAATACATTTTGCAGTAAATTCCAATCTGTCTATTTCATTGTTTAATAAAGTTAAAACTTAAATTTGGATACTTAGTAGTAACTCAGACATATTGCTACTTGTATTACAGAATTATTTCAAAGAAAACTTGTATATATGCATGAATATGTATTTAAGTAAAACAAGACTGTTTGGAGGTAGACTAAAAGTCTATATGTGCATAAATTTCAGTCCTTACTACAAAAAGTCAATTTTGATAGTAAATATATGATTAAAGTTGTAAAAAAAACAAATCATTTCCTGAAACTTCAAGGAGAAAACTTCAAGTTATGATCAATTTTAAATTAAATTTAGTACAAACTTCAATTTAAGCATTTTATATAATAAGTATATGGTATTGCAATTAAAAAAAACAATGAATTTATTTTCAATTACTAAAACATCTTTATCCATATATTAATTAGTTGATAGAGATTGTTACAAAATAATCAGTCTATAATACAAAGAAATTACTTTTGTAACTACATCTTAATTATTACCAAGAAAGTAATATAAGTTTAAATTGTTTAATGAATTTAAATCCAAGTACATAAACTTTCAAAACAGCTAAACAGTTATCAATATATATATATATGAAGAATTAAAAATTTAACTTACATCATAATTACTTTGACCATCTTCTCCATGGTCACCTTGCTGTACTAAATCACCTTTAACATTCTCTAACTCTGAATGTAAGGTGTCTTGATCTTGCCATGGATCATCTTGTTCATGACAATAAGTTTTAGGTTCATCATGAGCAGCGTCATCTGAGCTATGATGAGGAGCAAGTGGTGTTATCTTGTGCTGTGATCCACCTGGGTCTTGCTGTTTTGTTTCCATATTTTTATTGAATAGGGTTTTACAAAATTCTAATTTAATCTGTAAATACAATAAAATACTGATAAAAAAATTAAATAAATAACATAGTATACATATTAAAAATCAAGTAAAAAAGAATAAGCTTAAAACTTGATAATTAAACAACACTAACCTTTACTTCAAAGTAAACAACAAAGCAAACTTTAGGAAACAACTTTAATTTTATATCTTAAAGTTGAGTTTTTACACAATAATAAAGGTTTTTGAAATAATTTTCTATTTAATAGCACTTTAAATTAGCGAATATCAGTAATGCTTTTATAAAATTATTGATACAATAAGTATTCTTCATATACAAATTCTATTTTTTAAATAATCATAAACTTTTTTGTAAAGTGATACATTTGAAATGTTTAAGTCTGTGGATATGACTCAATCTTAACGATTTAAAAACTATTTAAGCTTTCCTATTTGACAATTCACACGGTCTAATACACTCACCTAACCTTAAAAATAAGCGGAAACACGCCTTGCTGTTGTTTAAAATTTATTTAAGCTAAAACAGACCAGAAATAAATAATATTTATTAAAAACTGTAATACTTTTACAATTTTGTTTAATTGATTTATTAATAACAAAAACTATACTACATAACCTTGTTTTAAAAGTAGTTTATATCATCATAATACATTTGTTTTAATTAACATTTTATTAATTTAAACTAATAATTAAGATAAGTTTAATAAAAATAAAATTTTAATTTATTTAAATGGTATTAAAAATTTAATTTATTAAATTGCATCTTTAAATAATCCAAAATACTTTTAATTTATCTTTATAATTATTTGAAGTCTTACTAAAATTTTGTATCAAAAAAGTTACTTAGGCTTTAATTTTTAAGAATATGTTTCTGTAGTTAGTTTTCGTAAAAATTGACAGAAATTTTTGTTTTCAATAAGCTTTATTATCCTGTACAAATTCCTTTGAATTATGTAAAAATATAGTCATTTATTTTAAGTAGTAAATGCTTTCACAAATTACAAAAATCTTAATAATATTAAAATGTGTGCTTAATTTCTAAAATTTACTTCAGTATTGTTTATCCCTACTTTTGTCACTTTTTTAGTACTAATAGGGTAACAGAAGTTAAGCTTAACAACTTTAGTAAAAATAAAAAAATAAAAACCATGATTTACCCAAATTTTATTTTTTAACTAATAAATTATGCTGTAAAGCTTCTGTTTGTTGTGGTTCCATAGTAATACAAACAATAAAAAATAAAAAACTGCATCAAACTACTTTTTAGATAGTATAGTTGTAATGATATATACTAAATTTATTAAAAAAAAAGATAGCAAATGTAATAATTTGTGAGTTTACATTAAAAAATGTTAAGTTCAAATTGTTTTATCTTTTATTGATAACACTGAACTTTTATGAACAGTGTAATTAGAATATTTACACATTAGTAGTTATTGCTATATTTAATAAAATTGTTTTTTAAATAAATTGTATAATAACTAAAATTGAAAAAAAGTATACTATGCAGTTTATATTTATTTAAATTAACAAACAAAAAAGTTTACTTTTGAACACTTTAAAAATTAGAATATATGTTAATATGTGTTCAATATTCATAATATATCATCAATGATGTATAACTTCCTAGTTGAAAGCATAACAAAACATTGGCTAGAAGATCAAAGTGAGTCTAAAGATGAAAGAAAATAGACTATATATAAATATTGACTCAATTGTAATGCATGCTAGAGATAGTTGTGATGGCATGAGGATTAATTTTATTAAGCAATAGATTCCAGAATAAGAAGTCTAAAAAAAGATCATAGGGACAGGTAATTAAAGAAGCTCTAGGTATCTTTGATTTATATTAAGTCTAATAGATCAATGTGTTTAACTTAATTTCCGAGTAAAAAAAAAGTCAGAAGTTTGAATTTAACAAAAAAAAAGTTTTCTGTAAAAAAAGAGCTTAACTATTTTATTAAGTTGAAAGCTTTTTGACTATACTAAATAACTCTTGAAAGGTTTCAAAAGATTTGTGTAACGACAATAACAAAATATATTGAAACTATCATGCTAATTAAAACTGTGTGAGTTAACATGCTAAGTTATTTTATTATTCATTTAAGAAAACAAACATAACAGTCTCTTTTGAGTTGTTTTTGATAAAGTTTCTGCGCTTTGTAGGTTTTATTTTATTGCAGAAAAAAAAATCAAAGATTTTACTAAAACTATACATTAAAAACTAAATCAAATTAAATATTACTTAATACTACATCAAAAAAACTATAAAAAGTAACTTATATCAAAAAAATATCTTTTAGATTATCTAAATTCCAATGAAACTTTTAAGCATGAATTGATTATATTGATGTAAAGTAATAAAAATTGTTTGTTTAACTTAATATATCATTTTTTATAAAAAAAAAGAAAATACTTTATAAGATTAGAAACTAGTGTTAACTTACAGTTAGTAACTCACCAACTCAAACAAGCTATGTACTACTGGTACAATTTAGTACTTCTCTGGTTGGTGAATTAAATTTTTTTGCACTAGAGCAAATTATGTATTCTAATGGTTTAATGATAGTTTTTTTTTATTTCACAGTTTAATAACTAAAACAAGTTCCTTAGAATCTTTGAATACATAAAAAAGCGAATAGAGTAATATTCACGTAATATTGCATGTACGAAAGGTTTCAAAAGCTTTAACTATATTTCAACGATTAAGTTAATGGCTTAAAAAAGAAACTTTAAGTAAAAGCTCAATTTTGTCTTAATCATTTATATTTTAGTATTGTGTTTACGTTTGTAAATTAGATCAATACTTAAGTTTAAAAAAAACTAGTTTAAATACAACAAAAAAAAAGGTTTGTCTCTACCAGCTACATTGCTGAGTAAAAACAAAAGGTCTCGATTTAAAACTATTCAATGATCGAATGAGGGTTATCATAAAAAAAAAGGTTACTTGTTCAATTTTATCCTAAAAGTTATTATATGTTTTTGATTTTAATTCATCAGTAATAAAACCAATAGATATTACTATTAAGTTCTTCAATCATTGTTAAACTTTTTTTTTCGAGATAACGGTAAAGCTAAAAACTGTTTTAATATTTTAATAAGTGTAGCGTTTTATCTATTTAGTTTTGGGAAAACCAACAAAGCTCTAAATTGAGATCGAAGTTTAGCCTTTTTTAATTACTTAGAAACAAAATAACACAGTTTTTGTAAGAGTAATTTTAAAGAATTAAAAACTTATTTTAGCCATTAAACATCGTACCTTTTCATAACAAAATTTATATTTATCAAATAAGTCAAAGCTTTTAAGTAAAACTCAAAAAACAAGTTAAACAAAATTTTTTATCTATTAACCTATTTTATATTATGCAATAAAAAATTAAGTGTAAAAATTATATATAATCTGATATTTTTATCTGAATACTTAATCTTTTTCTAAACCTAGTTTTCCTGAAAGTTTTATTGAGATTTATATAACTATTTTCTACAAAAAATTATCATGTTAAAAATCGAAAACCGTGACTATCTTTGTCATTGATAAATATGTATCGTATATACAAAAAAAAAAACTGTAAGACAACACGCAAGGCTATAAAAAAAACGCAGAAAAACTTAACAAAACTAAAAATTAAAACAAACTTTCTCTTAAACAACAAGATCTAACAGCTACGTCTGAAGACAGGACGCCGGTTTACATGCTATACAGTACAGTAAAGGTGGTTGCTGATAATTGCTGTCAAGCGGCAACCGCGACGCCATCGTTAAGTTTAAAGTTAACGAAGAAGTGTTTTTCTTTTTTTAATCTCTCATTTTAAGTTTTGTGTTTTGTAAGACTCAAGTGCGCTGTATGTGGAAGTTTTAGGTAACACCGAAAAAGTTGAAGTCTAGAACCTTTTCTAGTACTTATTATTATTTTAGCTGAGAATTTTTTTTTTGGTTTTTGTTAATATTTTAATTAATTATTTTGAATTCAATTTTAATAAAAATAAAAATTTTAGCTTACAATCAAGTAATTTAAAGCAGTTTGGAATTTTTTTTTCAGATATAGTTTATATGAGTTATTGCTTTTATGAAATTAATTTAAAAAAAAACTTGATTAGTAATGTAGACAATTTTATTCTTTACATTAAATAAATTTTAAATTTTGTACACATAAAAGTGTAAGTTCAAAGTGACTTTAAAATAACTATTATCAGTCAACGCTTTATTAAAACAGGTTAATCAAAACAGTTTTTAGACTTTGAGTGTCTACTTTTAACTGATAAAATATTTACTGTTTTACTTTTTTAGATTGAAAAAAAACTATGTTAACTAATTAAAAGTTTTTCAAACATGGTGATTCTCTTTTAAAACTTACAAAACAAAATTTTAGCGATTAGTAAAAACTTATTTAACAATAAGTTATAACTAATATAAATATTACAATATTTAATATACTATATGTTTTGGTTTTAAGAAAACAAATGAATAGATCTCATTTAATATACTAATTTCTTTAAAGAAGTGCTTTAGACAAAATCTTTAAACAAAACTTATTGTAAAGGTAAGTATACAATTTATTTTTCTAAAAGTTATTGTTATGTTGATGAAAGGACTACAATAAACTTTATGGATAGCAATCGGGTTTGAAAAAATAAAAAAAGTAAAAAGTTAGATTTGGTGTACTTTTTAGCTTATTTATTTTCGCACGGTAGAGTTCGCAATAGTGATTAATTTTGCAATATTGTCAACAAATAACTCCTTAGGCGCCACATCACTTGAAATAGTCGCCTAAACTTTTGCATTAACACTAATTTCGTATAAAACAATGTACAGATTAATACCAAACAATTGTAAGAAAGACAGTACGTAAACTAAACTTTCCAAGTATACTTGTAAAAGATAAAACATTGTAATTGTTGTTGAAAACTAATTAAAGATTAAATACTAAGTTTTTTAATTCAGAATTTTATTAAGCTTCAAATATTAAAAAAAAGACAGAGAACATTAGTCCCATTAAAAAAAAAAATTGTAAGAACGAGTAAAACTGTTTTATAAGGAATTGACTAGAAATAAATCATCATTTTTAAACAAATATTATGAGTTAAAAAAAAAACGAATTAAAGGTTTTTGTGCTTTAAGATATTTTTGAAAGTAATGAAAATGTAAAAAAATACCTTGACTTCAATTACTTATTAATATAAATGATTTTAACATAGAACTGCATTCCATTAAATTTTAGCTTAATAATTTCATAAACATACAGTTTCAATTATAAAAAATTGAATAATTTAGTTAATGATTACTATTTAAATGCACTAAAAAAGCACAAGCACTGTAAGCCGTTAACCGTAAAACGACTAAAAATACAATTGTAATAAAAGTATATATATTTTTTATCAAGTTTGAGTATATCTCTAGGATATAAAAAAGTACAAAGTATTTTGAAAACTTTGTTGAAACAGTTAAACATATCTATCAATAATTTTTCAGTTTTCCGTTTTCTAGTGAACTTTTTGTACAAAAAAAATTATTACAAAATTTATTAGTTTCTGTTTATTTTGTTGTACAGGGTTAGCAAAAAATATTTAATACCTAAAGCTTAATGTTTTTTACGATTTTATTTTTCTTACATAAAGTTTCGGCTACGTACTGAGTCATGTAGTGTGTAGCAGCAAACTTTTGAACAAAAAATCAAATTTGTACTAAAAAAATCTTTGTTATGCTGGTGCTCAAAAAACGTGCTCAAAATAAGCTTAATAGTGGTTTATTAGGGAAGCTTGGATCCGGTGGGCAAAGTTCTCGATGACCCTTCTAGGGTCCTTTCTTATAGATAGCTCTTATTGCGACGGTAATTGCTGATTTTAGGTCAGGGATACTTTTGGGGCTGTTGGAATAGTTTTTTTCTTTGGGTATTTTCAAAAATAAAAATCAAAAGGATTCAATTCTGACGTATTCGTCGAGTACTGCTTGTCACGGTCTACTATCAAAATCCACCCGCGTTCAAAATCCATCTAATTTTTTTTTCTTTATTTATTAATTTATTTTATATATTTTTCGCATTTTTTTGTTGATTATTTTTTTATTATTCACTATAACTGTTACCCCTAACCCTTACCCTCGATCTATAAGCGGTTCCCGAAATTAACTGGATGGATTTTGATTGGGTCGATTTTGAACGCGAGTGGATTTTGATCACGGGTGGATTTTGAACGTGTCCCACGGGTCACACTTGCGACTGCTGTAGCCTTGGTAGTAGTTCTTGTGAATTGAGGCGTCTTTCTTAACCATCAGATGACTCTGACGAACTCTTTCCACCAACTAAGCGCTGAAAACAAAAAATCTTCAACTTTATTTATGTTGCTCCGTACTTCATAACACCTCGAGGGTCAAATTTATTATGCTTTTCAAACATTAATGCTTTTGATTAAGCTGAACATAGAAAGCATCAACTAATTATTTCAAGCTTTATTAAACTTTAATTGATTACCGTCATTTTAGACCATTTTAGGATCGTGTAGTAAAAAGGATATCAAGCGGGCTCCTAACCTTAAGGTAAGGTGTCAGGTAAAATTTACACAAAGAAAAACTTCAACATAACTTTTAAGGTGACAGACTTTATGTTTATTTTATAAGTCGAAGAAAACCTTGAATTGTATTTAATATGTTTCGAACAAAATCATGTACATAAACTAAAAGTAATCTTACTTGCTTTTAACCTTAACTTATCTTTTAGCTAAAGTTTCAAATTATTACTTGCTCTAAACAGCCAACTTAAGGACTGTGATTCCTTACACTTTAATAAGTTTTTTTTTATTTGTGTATTATATAAAGTTTATTGATAAAAAACACCTTCATAAACTTGTTATGTTTTATAAATTTATAAAAACGTTTAGACCTAATTTATGCGAGCAACAACATGTTTATAAATCGAATCTTTATAAGTTGTTATATATGTTTTTTTCTAGTTTGTCGCTTGTTTTATTTTACTTATTGTTTGTTTTTACTTTTATTTTTGTAGGTATGCTCTTCTTAGTTAAATTACTAATTAATTTATAATATTTAATTATAAACTGTTTATCTATCTCTAATTAATTTTACTTAATTTTGCTTAATTTTATCAATTGAGTATTTTCTGATGAAATATATAACTGTTTACTTACTCAAAATTTGTTTTTAAAATTAGTTGCTAACAAAAGTAGTTAATAAGGGTTAGCTGAAATATAGTTTACTTGTTTGCTCAATAAAGATGTTTTTAAATGTATATTGTCACGAGTTTTTGTTTAAAAGCTTCTAAATTTGTATTTTTCATCTAAAATTCAAATACTAAAAATTAGCTAAGAGTTTGTTAAAATGGATCCTAATGAAACATTTTTGTTAAAATATACAATAGTAACAAAAGTTTGCACAATGCTTTTATTTACTTAACTGATATATGTTTTTGTATGTTGAACAGTTAACACCGTACTACAGGTTCTGTAAAAAAAAGTAATAAAAAAGAATAGAAAAAAATAAAAAATAAGTAGAGTATGTGTATTTACTAAAATATAAGCCATATTATTATAGATTAATAATTAAAAGTAGATAAAATAAATGTTAGTCGCTCACAGTGTAAACATGAGTTTTTTAAAAAACATTAATTAAATACTTTGGAAACCGCTGAGTTCCAACCCGCGATTATTTCCCAACCGATCAAACCCGAAAACTGCTTACCGATCAATGGTAAGGATAAGGGGTAACAGTGATATTAATAAACAAAATAAAAGAGAAATAAAGATTGAAAAAGTAACAAATAGAGAAGTAGTTAAAAAAAAAATTTGGGTGGGAATTCTGGAGTAGGAAATGATCGCGGGTGGAAATTGTTAGTATACCAAACATTTTATACTATAGTATCGTGAAAAGTTATATTTTGATTATTTAGATTAAGTCCGGGCAACGCTTTTATTAGGCGGGTCGGATGCGGAAAAATTTAGTCTTTGTTGGGCTGAAACATTTAAAATCCAATCATTTCACAAAAAAAAAATCAAGGTTGACTTTTATTTTTATTTAATATTCAGAATTCTATTTTTCTAGTACTTCAGGGCCGAATCAATGCTTATTTAATATATACCATAAAATAATTAATATACACTAATCAAGCATTTTAAGTTATAACATAAGAAAAACTTTTAAGTATTCGGAATCATCTTTTTTTGTTAAACCTGGGCTTGATTTTTACATCGCTGTTAAGACTACGGTTAGGTTAAGATTCCCGTCTGCATTAACACTACTTAATTTAATAATTAATTAATATATATTATCACATTAATCACCTTTTAGTTTTTATACACTAATAAACATCTTTATATGTTCTTGCATCGCACGCAGAAACAAAATAAAAAGTAATTTTGATATAAAATACAGTTTTACAAGAAAAAGCGAAAAAATTATAAGATGTCGACAACAAATTTGTATATGATCAAATCATTGAGTTGTTTAAAATTTAGTTGAAAAAATTAATAGTTTGCATATAACTTATAAAACTTTAACTAAATACTGTACATTAAACAATGTTTACAAAAGATGTGTTTAAACTATTTGTATAAAAGTACTAACATAAAATGGATGCACGTTTATTCAAATTTGGACAGTTCAAATCTAAAAAAAAATTAAAGGCCACAACTCAATAAGTAATATATATTTTAAATAAAAAGTACGTACTTAGGTCTACTGAATATTAAAATACTTTTTTCATTATTTTACAAAATTTTTAATAATTTT
This sequence comes from Thalia democratica, assembly GCF_965202585.1. Classification (NCBI taxonomy): domain Eukaryota; kingdom Metazoa; phylum Chordata; class Thaliacea; order Salpida; family Salpidae; genus Thalia; species Thalia democratica. The sequence continues at coordinate 42,602,936 of NC_139166.1, read as the reverse complement.
TAAAGTATTTTTTTTAGTAATTTTAAAAATTCTCCTTTAATAAGTATTTGTTTTCAATTGATTTTTACTATCATAATCTTATTAATTAGACCTACATACTCCTTTTTGTTTTATAATTATGTACATTACTTTTTAAGTTTTAGCCTTAAATATTTTTTTTAAGAACTTGATTTGTAATGTAACCACATAAAATAATAAAATACTAAGTTAAAAATAAAACAATAATTAATATTTCAAACATGACAAGCTTAAGTTATATCCGTTCAATTCAAAATCTGAAGGATAATAAATGTTACAAACATACACAAATACAAATGCTATGCAAATCATCCTTGAAGTTAAAGAATCACTTTAAAACATTTATGAAATAGTCATAGCTAAACTTAATCATATAAATAACCAACAGACCCTTTGAAAAAAAATATACACCATAAAAGACTGCAAACTGTGATCTTAACTTGGAAATTTTTAATGTAGAGTTTAATAGTTTGACGGTGAACAACTTAAAATTATCCTTTAGAAAATATTAACGTTTAATTTTTCTTAATAATGAGAAAAATGGTTCACTATTTTTTGGAAATGACTGTTAATTTTGACTCGTCCATTAATGTCATTGGTATGGTAAATTGACAAAAGTTGATATTTAAAATATTCATACCTAAATAAACATTTTGCCTGGGATAGTTTGATCAAAGGATATTTAAGGAAGGATAGAAGACAAAAAAATTAAATATTAAGAAAAAATTGTGTTTTTATCAGTGTTAAAAAAAAGCCAATTTTTAACAATGTTTTCAGGATGAAACTCTTACAGTTTTGTTTTGTAAAAACTCTAATAAAAAGATTTATATAAATTTTGGAGTATTTACCTTGGCGGGACGGTCATTTTCATCTGTGAGCCTCATTCTACTGATATTTTATAAACGTTCGGGGCCGGTCATTTTCACTCCGCGGGTCGGATCCTGCCCGAGAGCTGTACAGTGTACATTTCCAGCCTAAAATTTAATTCAAACTTAACAAAATTTTTTATCACTTTTGTTAAGTTGTATTTAATTAATCAATATATAACTTTTTAAACGACTTCACTAAAAAAATATTAACTAGTGTTTATTCAATTCTTCCATTTTCAAATGTGAGTGATTAACATATATTTTACTTGCTATTGATTAATTATCTATAATATAAATGGCTTATACTTTACTAAATACACACACTTATTTTCTTTATCTTCATTCATTTTTGCAGTATTTTTTTTTACCGTATTCTGTAGAACTTTGTTAATTGTTTAAGACAGAGAAACATATGTTAGTTAAATGAAGAAAAGTACTGTGCAAATTATTACTATCAGGATTTTTATTCTAAGCTGTTTAGTTAGCACACTTCAGTCTGTGACAAGTGCAAGTAGTCAGAATTGTCCTGTAAACTTTTGAGCAAAAGTTAAGAAACATAGTTAATAGTTAAAGTAAAAGAAAGAACATTACTTTAAATACTTAAGTTATACATTTTTATAGTTTATTGAACGATAAAAGGCGCTCAAAAAATTCGGTCCAAGGACCTGGTGTACGGAAAAACTTTCGGTTATTGAGTTGCACACAAGGGATACAGTTTAATGTCATGTCCAGGACATTTATTGATAAATTTAGTTAAATAATAAGTAAAAGACTTTTTAAAATAAATATCAAAAAGTATTTTCAAAAGAAAAACACGGACATCGATAAGTTACGCACCTTTAAGCCAGGAAAAAAGTGTATACCTTAAGTTAAATGCGTACCTTACAGCTTTGAGAAGTTTTAATCGTTTCTCACCGAATAATAGCTAACAATTATTTATTTACAAAAATGTCTAATATAGTTTATTTTTAAGTTGTTAGACTATTTAAAACAAATTTGTACTATATTTGTATTAATCATGTCAATATTATGTTTTTGTTCATTTAACTTTGTTACTTTATTAGAATATCACAAAAAACAAATAAATTTTCTTTTGATTGCAATAATTTCTAAAATTTAGTTAGTACCTCTTAAATTGCCTACCTTTTTAATGTCCTTAGTGCCTACTCTAATGATCGCTATACTACCAGAGTATTTTTTAGCACTTAACTAATATCCAGACCGACTAAAATTTTATCAAATCATTTACCACTAGAAAACTTTCAATATAATTGTTATTGTTTTTGTTTATACCGATCCTATTGTTTTCTTTTTAGTTCAAAATATAATTAGTTATCAAAGTCATTTTTTCTAACCAGACGCTTTACAAACAAAACACAGTGGGCTGGAAAAACGTGTTATAAGGTAAGTGACTAGATATTAACAATAATTAAGGCATACATTTAAATAAAATACAAATATAGGTAAACAGCTAGTTTCTCAAAAATGGTTATGCTTATTATCAGCTTTTAGTATTACAAAAATTATTTAAGTTTAAAGCAGTCATTCTATTTAAAAAATAAAAAATACTTAAAATTCTAAATAACTTTTGCCAAAAATGGTTTGCAAGTACAACAAAAAAGACCAAAAATACTTATATATCGCTATCTTTGTTTATTTTTCTTTTGTGTGATATAGTATTCATCGAAAAATGACATATGTTATTTAGAAATTTAAAATTTTTTTTTTTGTTTTGTAGAACTAAAAAAAAACACATTAAAACCGTTAAGATATTGGTTCTTAAACCTTTATAAATGTTTTATTAGATTCTCTATTCTGTACGATATAGCCTCAGGAAAAATAAACTTAAGTAAGGTTTCCTAAAAGCCTTTTGAGTTGTATAGGTGTAAGAAATTCACGGAGCGTCATTTTTGCACGGAGCGACTATTTTGCACGAACAGACACTTTTGCAATCAAGAGGTAACATTTCGAAATGAATGAATTAAATTTTAAATCCGAATATGACGTTTTAAAGAAAAAAACTTATATAAGTTCTTAATAAGAACAGTTAAAGCTCGTACAAAAGTGATGCTTTGTACATTTGTGACCCATATGACCTTCATTATTTCCTAAAATTGCTCTAAAACAACCCTGAGCTTTTTAAGAAAAAGCAATTTTAAAAAACAAAAAAGTATTTAAATACTTTGAGTTTGCAGTTAACTTATGTTATTTTTAAATAAAACTAAACCATATCAGACAAAGAAGGTGATTACAAAAATTTATGTAATTTTTTTAGATATTTTGTATAGTTGTTTTGATCTAAAATTTAGACGTAAAATTAAGATGTATATCAGATAACTTTTGAAGAAAAATTTAACAAAATTGGTCGCATTTAAACTTGCATAACTAATGAAGTACTTCATGTAGAAAAGAAAAAAAAACAACTGTTTTATAAAAAAAAAATCCAGTCCTATTTAACAGTGTATGACTCTTAGTAGTATATTACTGCTTGCAAGTACACTGTGCAAATGAGCATAAGGAGTTATGCTAGTTATATTTTAACATAGGGAGACAGAGTTAATCTTATTCTGCAGTTCTATATGAATATAGTTGACTTTGTTTTCTACAATTAAAAGTTATTGTTTTTAATATTACTCAAAAAATCATGGTTCTTAAATCATTTAAAAAGTTTAAAACTATTTCCACAAATTTTTACAGCTATGTTTTATATGGTATTAGAGTTTTTTGTTTAACAAAATTTAAAGTTCTTATTACAAATGTGATGAAATTTCATTTATCTAGATGTGATTTGATTGTTTAAATGTAGAATGTTAAATTTTTGTAAGTCAAGTTTTACAAAGTTAGCCAACAAGAATGCACCACGTGATAAGCTGATGCAAGTGGTGTATGTGCAAAGTAGAGCTAAATACTTATCACAGTTTACATTTAAAATAAGATTTCCAGCCCTAAGTAACAACCCTAAAACACAAAGAAGTAGTATATTAACTTATAAACATTTAAATTCTATATTTATGAACTGAATGTTAATTTGTTATTGCTTATTTAGTCAGTTATACTTTAAAAAAAGTTTAAATAATATGTTTTTAACTCATCTTAGTTTGAATTTAGTTATCTGACGAGTGGTGTACGACTCGATAACCGGAAGGATACTTTCTACACCAGGTCCTAAGACAAAAATTTTTGAGCGCTTTTTTATCATTCAATAAACAATATATATACAACTTAAGTTCTAAATTTCAGTTTATAAATATTAAAAACACTTTTGACTTAAGCCCAACTTATCTGCTAAATTTTGATTCTATTTATAGTAAACTTTAAAGTATAGTTTTGTTTTAAACTATAGCTTTAATATTTAAAGTATTGTTTTAATGTTATTATAGTGGTTATTGTTTTTATTTCAACATAATGTGATCACGTTTTTTTGTGCTTAGTTTTTATTCAATAGCATTTATTGTTTATTGAGCGATAAAAGAAAATCGCTTAAAAAGTTTGGTCTAAGGACCTGATGTACGAAAGAAACTTTCGACAATCGAGTCATACACCACAGTAATTTTGTAAGGATGTATTGAGTTATGAGTAGCAGTGTAAGTAATATAGGTTAAAATTTGTCTACTGCAGAAAGCAGACCCTAAACTCACATCCCTTAGACAGCCACGTTACCTGTAGCAGAAGAGTATTGCAAAAGATCTAAGAGACAATATGGCCTTGTATAGTCCACTAGACCAAATTTAATTATTAAAAGTTTAGCCATCAATTTTTTTCGGTTTCGAAGATAGAAACTATTGTTAATACTACTTAAAGAATTAATATACTTCACTTAACATGACAAAATTAAGTTTTTAGGACAAAAATTATGCTTGAAAAATTGTTGGCTCAACTTATATATATACTGACAAATGTAAATATTATATTTAAAATTGACGAGTTGAAAAAGTTTATCTTAACTTAGTAGTTTGTTTAACGCTAATATTGTTTTGTTGTTGTTACTTACGGTGTTTTTTCATTGAAATTTAAACTCATAGCCGTAAAATTACAAAGATGCTAAGTTTACGTGCTAAAATTATTACTTAACATTTGCATTATTTCAAAGTTGAATTAGTTTGTAGGTTATCCCTACATTCTAAATACTCTTTAGAAGTTATATAGTGAAGTTGTGTTAGACGAATCTGAGTTAATCAAGATTTACATAACTTTTAGATGGTTTAGTAATACTTAAATGTTAGATAGTTTGTAACTATTATTTTTAAATAAAGTTTTAAACTATTAATCATATATACACACTCAGTAACAAAAATTAATATGAAAAAAATTTGCTTTTTTTAGCTTATAAACTTCATGTGAACGAAAGAGTTTTTACATCTGTAATTTGACAATGAAGCTTTTATTTGTTAACATTTTTTTGTAATTTTTGATTAATCTTAAAAAACACTATACTTAATATGTATTAGTTTATTTAAAGTTTTGTAAGTATTTAAACACTAAACATAAAGCATTTTTAGTTTACACAGCTAAAAAACCCTTTATACGTCTCTATACTTTGTGGTGTACGACTCAATTACCGAAAGGTTTTTTCGTACACCAGATCCTCAGACCAAACTTTTTGAGCGCTTTTTTTTATCGTTCCATAAACAATATAAATAAACTCAAGATTTAATATAAAAACAAACTAGATTTAAACAAACAACAATTAATTTGTTCTTATCCTGAAGAAATAAGTCTATAATTTAATATTTATCTTTTTATTTTAAGGTATAAGATACTTTTCTATCTGTTTATTTTAATTGAAAGAATGTATTTATCTTTTGTATAAGGTTTTGATTAAAGAGACTTTTAATGAACTCATTCTTCATGTAAATTTCTTTTTTCAATTCTAAGTTAATTAATCATAAACTTATAGTTTTTAAGTTTTACATCTTACTAATTGTCAATTTGTTTGTAAAACAAAGCTATACTTTATTAAGCATTCTTCTATAAACTAAAAAAAGAAACTATTCAGTTATAAATGTTAGTTTTATTAAAACTAGTTAAGTTATAAAACTAAGAATCTAAGCCGATATTTATTTTTAATAAAAAATTACAAACATAGATACCAGTATTATATAAAACATAGTACACACTAAAACATATTTTTTTATTAGTACTAATCGTAACTGATCTTAAAAAGTAATCTACATTTATTTAAAGAGTTATTTTAAAGAAAGAAGTGACGTACTTTATTTTCAACAAAACATTCAAAACGTATTATTTTTTTCTATATCAGTAGTTTTAATTTTTATTAATTAGGACTAACTTGTTTATTTTTAAAACGTACAATTATAAAATAAAATAAATTGAAAGAAATTAACAAAACAAAGACAAATTTTTTTTTAGTACATTTTCTTGATTCAAAAATCAAATTAGCCAGGTGTTTTATTGAATAAGTTATTAAAAACAACTTGAGCTCTTTTTGTTTTGATAAATTATAAGTAATTAAAGAATGCAAAAAAATGCTTGGAGTATTATTTTTCAGAAGTAGGTGAAAAACAGCTTCTTTTAATCAGTCCTCTTTCAATTATTTTAGCTGAATATTGAGTTACAGGCTTATGTTTTATACTAAAACCTTCATTGTCAGTAACGGTGCTCGTAGATATCGTATGAAAATGATTTCTTTTTGGCTGTAAATTTCTTCTGCTATCTAAAATAATTGAGTCATCTTCTACTTGAAATCCATTGATTTTGTTGTCAGTAATAATTGTTGATCTGCTTGGCAAGGTGTAATTTGGAGTTGAAATTTGACTAATGTGCCGTAACTTTTCGCTACTTTTTATAAAACTGCTATCAATTTTAGATACAGTCGGCCTAAAAAATTAATTGTAGTTACGTTCATCGTTACGATGAAGTTAAAAAATTTTTTTTCTGTGATTCACAATAATTTAATTTTAAAATAAAGTTAAGTGAAAAGTTTTAATCAAGATAACTTTTTAAAACTAATGTATACTTACTTTATATCAGTAAAAAGTGTTTGTGTTATGTTTCATTATACATAATCAGGAATAAGACTTATAGACGCTTAAATGCTAAAAATAAAAACAATGAAGTTTCTTATAATTATAAAATTATTACGTCTTTGTAGGTAATTATTTATTGTCATTTAAAATATAATCATGAGATGATTGTGGTTTGAAGTATCACAGATAATAAATACAAAACATATTTGACATTTGGTGAAACAACTGTCATACGACACCTATTAGTGTTATAAATATTCTATACATAAAAAAACCTTACAGATATTTGAAACTAGTTAAATGGATTGAAGTAAAATAATTATGTTGTTTAATTATTTCACAGAGTATTTTATTAACTAGTTAACTAATGGATAAGATTAATTGAAAATATTCAATTAGAAAAACTTCTTTTAATTATTTTTTGATTTGTTCACTTGAGTTATTCTGGTTTTTCACACGGTTATTGTTATATAAATGTCAGAGTTTCGATAAACAACGTAAGTACGCTTTAACAATAGTACTTAATAATTTATTTAACTTTTTTTTAAATTAAGTTTTTATGATTATCACAAACATTATAATGAATTTGTTATGAAAAGTAAACTTAGTCTTGTTTATGCCTTTGTAACAACGTAATTTACTTTAATAAATGAAATTTTATACTGAGCTATGATATAAATATTACTTTAAAACACAGATAAAATAGTTATACATGCTCATGGTTCACTAAAAAAACTAGTTGACTATAAGTAAAGTTTATCTTATTTTAATATAGATAATTTTGTGTTCCGTTATGATGTTTTGAAACTGAGTTGTAAATAAACTTTTAAAGTAAACATAAATTAGCTATCCTCTTAAGTTTTTGAAATATATCATAGTTTTTATACAGGTCTGTTGAAATTATAAGTAACATAGTATTTGTGAAATACTTGTTTTTGTTATTTTTTGGAGTTAAACACTGTAGTTGCTGCTTTCGATCATCCAAGAAGCATTTATTTTCAGCTTTTGTTTTCTCATTCAAACTTAAAGTTGAACAACCTTTCTGCTCAAATATTTTCTCCTAAAAAGAAAAATGTGAATAAAGGCTGAAGCATTACTGTTTTTAGAATCAAATCTTAAAAACTTTTGTACAAACATGATAACAAACTGTGTTTAATTGTCATACACATATTAGCTTATTGTCAAAAATATTAGTTTTTATACCGTCAATTTTTCTTTATTGTTGCCAGTTTCTAAGTTTATCTTCAGCTTGTTTTTTACTTTAACCAAACTTTGTTTATTCTTTTGAAAGGCAAACATTTTTAAAAAACAAACGAAAAAAGTTGCTATCATCAAGAGTGCTGCTAAAGTCAGGTATACTCCCGTAAACGACTGATAAATATAAATACAGCTTTGAAAAGCTCTACAAGTATACTTTTGAAGCTAAGTGTTTAATAAGAGAAATAAATATATCTAATTAATAATTAAAAATACTGAAAGAACTTTTAAACTTTAACAATTAGTTTAACAAAATATTTGAATGTTGAATCTTACTTTTAAGTCAATTACAGACTTGTCATTATATTGTTTATCAATTACAGAAAGTTCTCTTATTAAACTGTCAATTTTTCCTTTCCATTTCATTTGGAGAAGTCTAGATTAAAAATATTTTAAATAGAAAATTACGGCCTTGTATTTGAACACTTTTTATACTTTTGCTTTTACCAGTTTATTTAGAACTTTAAGTCTACAGCTTCGTTTATGTGTAGAGCTACAAGATGTATAAGATAAAATCAATAACAAAACTAAATAACAAAAATTTTCTCTAGTATGCTTTATTTGTAGCTTAAAAGGTTATTTATTAAATATAATTTATAATCGTTTCTACCCACTTTGCCTTGAAGAGATCTACACTCTGTAAATTTGAGTTTATAATAAATCCATAATCTTCTGACTTTTTTGTTAAAATAACCTGTTGTAATAGAATTTTGACATAAAATATAAAAAAGATCTTAAAATGCACTATAAGTTGTTTTATTATACAAGACTAGCTATATAGAAATAAAAAAAAGATATAAAATCAGTAACCACTTAATTTTTCGAACCAAAAAAGTTAGTTTGTAGTTTATAATTATAGTTCATACTTAGAAATCATGGAGTTTTTGAATTATAAAGTATAATAATTAGTATAAACGTATGTTTTACCATAAGTACGTATAGCTATGTAATTTTTCAAAATGTTTTTTTTTTGTCTGACAATCAACAAAAGCTTATAACTCTTTAGTTTTTAAAAGGCTACTTATTTTAAAAATACAATTCTTTTTTAAACTTGTCATCAAAAAATAACTTATTCTTATACTATTATGAAAATTTGTACTTTACTTAAGAAAACTAACATCAAAAAAAGTATATAAAGAATAATTACATTTATTTATTGAATGCTAGATACAACATAAAATAATCAAAAGAAGTGTAATTTAAGTTTTAGTCTGATGAAAGAATTACCATAAAGGTAGTTTCGTACATTATATATATTTTCAATTTTTTTAAGTTAGAATACTATGGATAAGTTTTAAAACTAGGGTTTTGTTTATATAATAATTTTAAAATAAATTTCACAATATCTGTTGCAAATATACTCATTTTTTATGATTTATGCTGTACACTTGAATAAAATGACGATAAGAGATACCGAATCTAATTAATACAAAACTCTCATTTTGAAATTACTTTTCGATAGTTTAGATTTAAAAAGTGGTTTTGTAAGGCTTTAACACAGTTTTAAAATAGAAATGCCTAAGAAAAAAAAAAGTAAACAGTTAAAAAATTGTCACTATTTTTTTAAAGCTACTTAAAAAATATACTTATTAATAAAACACATATTATAGTTTCTCATTTCGAGTAGATCGTCAATAAGTATTTTTAAGTTTATAATTTTAATAATTAAAATATAAATCTAAATAAAAACATTAATAATCTTTACTTACCGTATTTTTAGACAATTCACTTTTTGTTAGTTGGTATGACAAGCTTGCAATGTATGTCGCAATAACAAATAGAACAAAAGCTTTTTGTATTACTTTAATAATCTTCATAACTAGTAAATGTGTAAATCCAGGGAAGTAGCCTAGAAATATTATGAGTTTATAAGCCTAACAATGAAAAATACTAATGTCTAGTGAATGTTCATCTTTCTATTATCTGTCCTGAACAAGACGTTAAAAGATATCCGTGGTGTGCGACTCGATAACCGAAAGGTTTTTTAGTGCACTAGATCCTAGGACCAAATATTTTTAGCGCTTTTTTTTTTCGTTCAAAGAAATTTTTTTTTTTTATATAAAATGTATACAAAACCTACAGGTTTGTTTTAAAAGATATTATTTACAGTCCAGTAAGTTAGGATAATATATAAAGCAATTAAGTTTTAATTCAGTCAAATTAAGTTAATAATGATTTTTTATAGTTCATAACATTAAAACTTAATTTATCAAAAAAAAAAAACTAAGCAAAATTTGTTGTCTAAAATTCTTTATATTAACCTTTGTGATAGTGACTTGCTTCAAGTATATTAAAGTTTTTAAGTTCTTTTTTCTTTTCTAAAAATCTAAAAATTTTCTTCTGTTTTGGAAGTTGATATGACTGAAAGTAAAAAATTACACGTGTTTAATGTGTATATAATAAATGTTCATACATATTTAATCACTGTATACAAAATAGCTTTTAAAATATGTTCAACATTGGAAACAAGCAAAACTAATTTTTAATAGACTTACGTTTATAATTATTTTAATTAATTAACGTATACAAAATTAAAAGAAGAAATAGCTATTTCTATAAATTAGCTACCTGTAAAACTTTTTAGAGATTTATTATTTATAACTTAGAGCCTTATAATTTATTATTATAAGGTTCTAAGTTATAAAAATTCAAACAAGCAGAGCACATTAGAAATTTAAAACAACTGTTAACGCAAGTACTTTATTGACTTACGGCATTTTACTGCTCTTTTGAATTTTGAGTTTGAACAGCTCTACGAAAGTTGGAATTTCGACTCTGTACAGCTGTTCATATTTTATGAGCAGTGATACGCCGTAAGTTAACAAAGTATTTTATGCAAAAATAGTTGTATTTTATGTTATTTTTAGTAAATTGACTAAAAAATAAAGTATTTAAGTAAAACTAGCAGTCTACCTCTAACAATCTTCCATGACAGGGGTCGTTAAACTCCCTACCGTGGGTCAAGTGCGGCCTTCAGAGTACTTTTTAATAAAAGCATATTCTATTAAAAAAAAATCGAAAACTACTATTAAAGGTAATATAATTTTGTTAACTTTAAAACATTTTTGTTGTAATTTTTTTTATTGATTAGTACAATAGAACAACTGCGGCCAGCGGAACAATTTTTTCTTTGCAGTGCGGAGCGCGAGCAATTTGCTCTATGAAAATTGACTCAGGACTTATAAAAGGCTGCCGACTTCTAGCCTATGATCTACAAAATACTGTTTTAGATAAACAGTTTTGTATTTAAAACCTGTAGTAGTTTTAAAGAGACATAACGAAATATATATATATAGTAACTATTAATAAAATGATGTTATTTAAAAATTGTTATTTATTCAAACTAAAAAAATACAGTAGCCTCCTTTAAGTTTATAAAAACAAAAAAAAAACTTTTATTACCTCTAAAACAAGATAGATAGCACTTGTACATAGAAGAACCAATGCAATAGAATACCTGTAAAAATTTAACTTTTTTAATTATAAATTTTTAAAAGTTAAAAAAAAGATTTCATAACAAACTTTGTTTTTAGTTCTCTGTAAAAACTTTTATTAATACAAAAATGGTTATTTTCTACTTAATAAATTTTATGTAATTTTATACTATTACAATAAAGAAAAAGTTAAAACTTTTTTTTCAAAATAAACAGTTTATAGAATAAAGTTTAAGACAAAAATATTTTCAATTTTTTAATACTCCAAGTAAATTGTAATACTAAAGCGTCATTTAGTAGGAAATGCAAAAAAGTTCAATGTTACTTAATAGTACTTTAAGTCATATTATTTTTTTGTTAATTATTCAAAAATTATTAAATTTATTATATACATGAAATAAATGTATTTACGTTATGTGTCTGAATTTTTAGTTATCTGTATTTTTTACGTAAACTCCTTTGTTTAAAATACTACAATACCAGATAATGACTTCTTATGACGTATTTTACCATGATGTAATGTCATCATCACTTTTGTTTTACAAGTTTTAACTCTAAAACATGCCATCAAATAATGAAATAAATATCTATAAAGAACTTGAAGTGAATAGCAAATAAAGGGCACTTAAGCACTGAAAGTTACATAGTAGTAACTGTTTTGAAAATTGTCTCATCAACAGATGTTAAGAAACTAAAGCTAATTCAAAAAATTTAAAAAATCGTGAGAATTTAACTCAATATATTTTTTAAGTGCCATTATAGTTACAACATGGTTGTTTTGTTAAATTATGAAAATTATTTCAAAGTTTTAAGACACTTTTTTTTGTTGAAAAAAGATGTATTACTACTTTTATAAAAAATTATATATTCTATATTAATATCTATAATCATTAAGAATAAAATTATAAAAAAAAAGTTTATTTTTTGTTGATTATTTATAGCATTTTTAAATATTCGATAATTAAAAATAAAACAAATCTAAGTAAACAGCTCATCATTTTACTTATCGTTTTAAAGTTAGTTAAAGTTATCCGGAACTTACTTTGATTATTAAAATATTTAACTAAAAAAAAAAGACTTGTAGTAATCTAATTCAGAAGTTCTACTTAAATATTTTGAATTACACTGCAAATATTCTAGTACAACATGTGTTATGGTATTTTTTTATTCTCTAAACTTAATATCGTGTTTTTCAAGACAAAAAAAGTAAAAGGATCCTGAACGTAATTTTTTTGTAAAAATGTTTATTCCATAATTTTTTTTTGCAAATAGTCTAAGTAGTTTTTTAAAAAAGTTAAAGTTGTTGTAGATAGAGAAACTTAAGATGAAATTGTTATTATTGTAAATTATAATAATTCTTTAAAGTTTTTATTTTCTATAAAAAATAGCTGTATGGACATAGAGTAGGTAACTAGAAAGCCATGTTCACCATTTATGTTAGCATTTTATTTTATTTGAATAAGCTTAAAAAACAAAACTTTAAATAATAACTGGTAAGAAAACAGTTTAAGAAATTTTTTATACAACTGATGGATTTTGTTTCAATTTCATATTTAACTGTATTATATTTTAACTTACAAAATATATTAGTAAAATATTCTCAGATTACAAATTAAATGTTTTGTAAATTTTTATAATTTCAACGATTAAAACAAGGTTATTTCTATGTGGTCGTTTTTTGTAGTTTAAACACAAAGATGACTAGATATATTTTAATAAAACCAAATCAGTGCATTACTTAATTAGTTAAATCACTTTATTCTATTAAAAATAGGTTAAAAGATTTTTAAATGTATTGTATGTGTAACAAAATCATAAATAACTTTATCAAAAATAATTTATTTCAGATGAATAGTTGGTTTATTAAAATTAGAAGTTTATTTAACAATCATACAAACCACAATCCAGAACTAAAAGGTTTAAAAATCGTGAAGTATTCTTCTTTAAAACTCGTAGTAGTTTTTGAAAAGTTTTCCTCAAAGTTGAAGCTATTTGCTACTGAAATTATTGTACCATTGGAAAAACTAGGTTTGAAATAACTTTCTTTTAGCTTCAAAAACACTGCAGCGCAGTTCTGTAACATATTATTACATATTTAAAATATATTTTTCAATCAAAAAATGGTTATTATTTATATTTTCTAAAAATATAATAATCCAACTAATAAAACACAAAAGGTTTTATAGATGTTTCTTACTTCGCGCAACACACTTAAAAAAAAAGATTAAAACAAGCATTTTTTATAATTTTAAAATTTTTAACAAAAATAAAACAACTTAAATATAAACTTAAATTTTCTTAAAATAACTATTTTTAATTTATCAAGAAAACCATAACTTAAAACCAAAACTAAAATATCAAAAAAAAAAAAATTCCAAACAACTATTAAGTTTATAAAAAAAACAAAGACAATGACTAAAAAAGTTAATTAATTGAAGAAGAATTGAAAAAATGCTAAAAAATTAGATGTATTTTTTGAAACATGCTGCGCGGACTAAAAAAACGCAAGAATGTCCAAATTTTACTAGGGGCTCTAGCACCAACCCAATAAATCCGATCTAAAAAAACATAATTTATTTTTGCTGCATCATTTAACTATAAAATTATATAAAAAATATTATTTAAGAACAAAAAACTTATTTTGTCTGAAGTTTTTAAGTAAAAAATAATTACTCAGATTTTACCTTATTTCAGAATGATTGTCGTCATAAAAAATTAATATTTTTACCAAGCTTTAAAAATGTGCTCTAAATACTGTAGTGCTTATCAAAGGGTTATTTATTAAAACTGCCTTTGAACAACTTTGGAAAAGATATTTGGTATAATTTTTCAAAAATACTCCCGTCTGCGAAGAAATTTGTTAACAAATCTGCCATATGAAAACTTTTCTAGTAAATTTAGCTCGTGATTTATTAAAGACTTTCAATTTATGTGCAATCGGTCAATTTTGATAGTTTTAAGGCAAAGATAAATGTCTTAAAAAACATTATTGAGCGACAATTATAACAAATTTGAAAAATCTAATTTGTTAAAAACAGTTAATACATAAAATTTATATTCCGAAGTTTCTCATAAATTGATAACGGTTTGAAGTCTTTTTACATCAAGCAGGATAAATTATACTTTGAAATTATTACAAGTATTAGTATTGAGTTTTTTTTTTCATATTAATTTTCAAAATAATATTTACAAAATTACTTAGAACTTATTCAATATAAAAAACATTACGTACTGAATTAGAAAGTAGTCTGCTTAAAATTTGCTCTTTTTCTCTATTAAAAACAACATCTATCCTAGAATTTTCAAATAAGCCAGAACTTTTGACAACTTTTTCAACAAACAGTTTAACTTTGTTATTGTTTAGGTTGTCAGTCTGCAAAATAACTATAAATTGTAGATTTATATATTTTTTTTGAAATCATTATTTGAAGTCAACGGTTTTATAATAATATTTTACTAAATATACACAAATAAAAAATTACTTTTAAAAGTTAGATATAATAATTCTATAAATATATTTCTTGGACTAGTTTAAAATTAGTTTTAATAAAAATTTAGTTCAACTCTTGTTATTTGTGTTTGTTTTTCATTTTTTAACTTTATCTTTAGTTGTTTGAACTAACTGCAAAATTCCTTATTAAATATTTAAGATATCCTAAATTCAAAAATCTTCAAATTTTGAACATTTTTTTGTCATATATTAAATTTGAACAGCTTATGAAAATAACTTAAGATAAACATACAGGTAGATAAGACTTAAAAAAAATATTATATATTTTCTATGACTAGCTTACAGTTACTTATAGTACAGTTTGAAAAAAAACTGCTAACTTTTAGTACAGCAACACGTAGAAATTTACAAGAAAGAAGTTCAGTTGTATTTGATGTGCCACCTGGTATAAAACTATTAAAACCAAAAGTTTTCGAGTTCCATAACAGTACCTGCATAATTAAAAAAAAGTACATGTTTAACTTAATTTTTTTATGTTCAAATATTATACTAATTAATATATGTTTTCGCCAAGACGTTAAAAGCTATCCAAGTGGTGTGTGACTAGATAACCGAAAGGTTCTTCATTTACCAGGTCCTAGGACCAAATACTTTGAGCGCTTTTTTTGTTTATTGAACGACAAAAATGAGCGCTCAAAGTATATAGTCCTAGGACCTAGTGAGCGAAAAACCTTTCGGTTGTTTGGTACCTTTTAACGTCTTGTACAGGACATATAGTCGTCTTAATAAAGTATACGAATTTACATGACTAACAAGTGAGTAGTTTTGAAAAAATATTTATTTAAATTAGTGCATTTTTAAAGTTTAACATCATAATTACAGTATGGATTGACTCGGGTTTTTTTACTACTCCTTGTGGTCGTTTAAAAATTATACGATTTTTCATAACTATCAAGCGAAAGGTTGCGAAATAAAAACCTTAATTCCAATGTTTCGCTTTCTGAGTTTGACGTCATAATTACTGTATAGATCGATTTAAGTTTTTTTACTAAATCCTTGTAGTCGTTTAAAAGAGTAACACAATTAATTATTACTATTAAGTGAGTCATTGTGCAATAAAAAGCTAGATTATATTTTGTTTTTTAGGGTTGACTTTATAATTGCTATATGTATTGACGTGACAATTTTACTGTTTAATTTGTAATTACCTTAAAACGTATGCAAGTTTTCATGACTATCATGTGAGTAGTTTTGCATTTAAACCTGAGTTGTACTAACTCGTTTTTTAGGTTATGACGTCATAATTACTGTCTGTACGGATTGATTTTAAATTTTTTACCATAGACTTTGTAGTCGTCTAAAAGAGGTACACAAACTTTTATGACTATAAAGCAAGCAGTTCCAAAAAATAAGCTGTGTTGTAATAACTTATATTTTTATTATGACGTCATATTTACTTTACGGAACGACTTGAGTTTATTATATCATACACCTTATAAATTTCTAACAGAATTTTCATGACTACTAAGCAAGTAGTTTCGAAATAAATTAGTTTAAACTTGTATTTCTACTTCTGTATGGCTTTTTGGCATTAATTTTTTCTGTTTTATCACAGCTCTTAGCTATATTGGATGCAACTCCGACATTACAAAACTTTCAAAAGTCAAAAAAAAATTGATCAGGAAAACAACGGTCATAAGCCTGAGAAGGTATAGTTTGGTTTAATTTTTCAATCACTACATTACTCATTTTGTTGTAACCAATGTTTATTTCGGCCATCATCAACAAATTGAGTTGTTCGCGTGATTATAATATATAATCAACTTCACCACACGACTAACAGCATATGAGACAACCTACGACCGGTTTCGTTCTTATTACGAATCATTAGGCAGGCATAGTCGCGAGAAACCGCTGTTGAGATCTTACCAAGTTAACAACAAAGTACTGAAGCGACCGTTTGTGGGTTAAGTTGAAAAAAGTTGTTGTTGCTGGTCGTGTGTTTATTACTTGTTGTTGATGGCGCGAACATCTTAACTTTGTTGATGATGGCCGAAATAAATATTAGTTTAAACTGATCAAACGAGCACAAACTATAAACTAAGAATAAGATGATAATGTCTGAGACATTGGGCTGGAAATGATTTAGCTGTGTCAATTTTTTCAACTTTACCCACAAACGGTCGCTGCAGTACTTTGTATTTAAACCTGCTTGGTAAGATTTTTAACAGGCTGATTTAACATGAAGTATTTGATCTATTAATAATCATGAACCTATAAAAATCCATAGCAACTATTTTAATCTTTTATTTTTGATGGACACATGTATACACCTACTTTAGTTTCTGTTCTTTCCTTACAACACTTATTTTTTACAGAGCTCCGCTGAAGTGTGTTAATCCGTTGACACACAGAAACATATGTTAGTGTAATAAAGAAAGGATACTGTGTAATTTGTTATTATTATGCTTTCGAATATTCAATTTATTCTTCAAAATCATTTTGCGTTTTATCATTAGAAACAATTGAGTTTTTGCTAGTGATCTACTGGAACAACTAATTTTGGATCTTAATTGATAAAAAGATCAGGATTCGGCCGGATTCGGAAACTAAAAAAAAATAAATACGTCCAGATCCCAATCCGATTAATTATTTCAAATTGAGATCCGGCCGGATCCAAATCAAGTAAGTAAGGAAACTTTAAATGCAAAAATGACTGTTCGTGCAAAAGCGTCCCTTCGTGCGTATTTGTCCCACCCCCTAATACAATAAATGTATTATTATTATTATTTTTGAATTAAGATCCAGCCGGATCCTGGATACAGTAGATCACTAGCTCTAACGAAAATCATTAACTTTGTGAATAAGATACAGAAAGTTTGGTGGTATTACTTTTGTTGAGCTTATCTTCAGTCAACTTTGTTAAAAAACTGTATAAAGTCTATTACTATACTATAGAAAAGGAGTTGGCAGACTTTTATAAGTAATAGGCCATTTTTCCTAAAAAAAGTTGCTCGCGGGCCGCAAGATATACTAAAAGTCTTCCGCAGACTGCAGTAATTTAAAATAATTAAATATATCAAAAAAAATATGTTTGAAAGGACAAATTCGATAAAATATACAAAAAAAAGCACCAATAATTACAACTATGTAACTAAAAGCTGATTTTTTTTTATTGTTTTAAAAAAGTACGTTTTTAGCTGAAAAGTACATCGTGGGCCGTACTTTGCCGACCTCTACTAAAGAAGAAGTATTATCTATAAAGTTTTATACGTCATTAAGATCTAATGTAAAACAAAATCTAAAAGGTCACTTGAATTTGTAGCACGATTGCTTCATACAAATGCAGTTTTATACCAATACGCTTGAGTAAATTTTAATACAACTTTTAGGGTTAGAGTGCAGTTAGAGTACGTTTGGGTAATTTTGTTTTTTTGTCTTTTTAAAAGTAACATTTGTAAATTTATTTATTATACTCTATTTATTAAACCCTACCCTGAATATAAACCTTACTCTAACCATAACTACAAATCCAAGGCACCACATCTAAATATTAACAAAGTAATATTTTTTATAAATATATAAACTGGTAATTATAATATAACGATTCAAAGTTAAGCTAATTTAAAATTAAAACACTTTAAGATGACGGAAAATTACATAGATCGTACAAAATAACGATTTCTTTTTAGACGAGAAGTACACATTACAAATTATCAAAAAAGGTTTGTAACTGATGATTTATAAAAGCCAAATGAAAAGCAGTTATCTGTTCACAAATACCTGGTGAACCATCCAAATTGTGCTGAGATTTATATTATAAAGAAAAAAATTATAGCACGGTTTACCAAACTAATTTCATAAGTGACCCCTTGACAAAGTTTGAAAATAACCGCCTTAAGTTTAAGAAAAGTCGCTTTCACTAGAACTACCCATTTACTTTTTTGCTGCCCTGTTAATTAGTGCCCACTGATAGCCAAAAACACTCCTAAAGGGACTATATTGACAATTTTTTGAAACCCTGATCTGGAGCTAAAAATACTTACCACCTTTCAGTACAAGACTTATCTGTTTATTAGTCAATCTTAATCAGCTTATTGTGTTAAAAAATCTAAATATTTACTTATAATGCTGCATTACCCTATAACTCTTAGATGTCAGTAGTTATTTTGATAAGACTGACTAATCTTAGTTTTTTACAGAGTTGATCATAACACTTTAGTGCTTAAATTAATCGTTTAGTGTTTTTAAATGTGTGTACCTCTGCATAATTGTGTACAAAAAAGCGTTTTACATTTCTCATAAAGTTTTTTGGTTGAAAAAATCTTTATTTAGGCTAGTATGTTGTTATTTATTTATTTGATACATCTTAATGAGTTTAAACGTATTTTATGTCAGTAAAAATAAAATTACTCTTAACCGTAATTTTGTTTAGAACAAAGACATATACAATAATATATAACGTACAAAGTTTTTTAATCAAGTTATGCTATGAACTGTTTTTCAAAGTTTTTAAAAGATCCACTGCTAAAGTAATTAATATTATATATTATGCTATCTTACGTAACAATTTCGAGCTCAGTTTAGTATTTTGAATTAAATCAAGTTTTTAACTGTCACAAATCGCAAGTTAAACTTTTTAAACATTTGATAAACGTACAGGTCATTTAATGCTAACCACAGCGATGGTGTTCTCTAAAAAGAACAAAAGAGAAGACAATATCAAAGATAGTGAATCTGTACAAAATATAAACATTGAAGAAATAATAAATTCAAATGTTATAAATAAACCAGAAGGTAAAGTAAAAGATAAGGCTAGAAATTCTATAGACAAACATCGTGATGTTAAAAGAAAATACTTAGCTGCAGTTCAAGAAGAACAGCATAGATTAAAAAAACTAGAAGATGCAAAACTAAGTTTCAAAACAAAAAAGAATAATAAAGCTGAGGAAAAGTTACAAAAAGCTGAAATAAAATATTTAGATGCACAAGAAAACCTTAAAAAGTGCTATCAAGCAAATAAGGAGTCTACACTAGCTTTTAAAACAAATAAGACAAAAAGAACACATAGGATTCGGTAAAAATAAAAAAAACAATTAAAAAAGTATTTCAATTACGTTGGTATAAACTTTTTTGTTTAATTGCATATTTTCTTTATTGTACTCTTACAAGTTTCATATTTACGCGCTGCATATAAGAAAGATAATAATAAGACAGTTTTTTAAATCTTCATTATATATCGCAGATGAGCTAATAAAAAAAAAAACTTATTAAATCAGTATACAACTATATCAACTTAATCTTAAATAATTTCCTGTTTTAAAGCATGTACACAATCTATTTTTTATTTAAAAACAAAAAAAATCTACAAATACTTTGAAATTAAAATTTCATGCATGTTATCTTGTTAATTAAAAGAAAAAATGTACCTCGATGATTTACTTTTACTAATACAGCGAACTTTATCTTTAATTAGTACATATTATGTATATAAAACTTAACAAGATCTATTTTGTTATGAAAAATTGTAATAAACAGTTTAGTAAGTTTTCAAACCAAACAAGTTCATCTATATCCTGTGTTTAAGTTTTTATTTTATCTTGAAAATTGAGTTATTATATTAAATACAACAGTTTGAAATTAAAGAAGCACAAGTAATGTATATATCTTGACTTTAATTCTAAATATTTACATCATTTGTCTTGAAACTAAATAAAATCAAAAATGTTTTATGAATCACTTGAAAGAACTCAATACTATAGATACATTTTAAATTTAGTATTATTTAAAACTTTTACATTTCTAACTTGGTGATTTTAAGTTTTCACTTTTATACCTTGATCATTTAATATTTTTTTAATAATTTTTGAACTTAAATATATTTATAACAAAGTACGTTTTTAACTTCTACTTTTCTAAAGCAATTTTATATCCGTAAGTTTAAAACTTTAAGTTTTCTACCTCGATAAACTTCTAGCTTTACGCTTTAAACTTTTAAAATCCAAACTTGTGCTTTAAATTCATAAAAAGTGTTTTAGATTGTTATTATATCACATATCAAGATTTCTTCGTTTAAACAGTAAGACTAATTTTTAGCGGCTTGTATATACAGCTTTAAAACATTAAAGCTAAAAAAATTTTAAACCAAACTGAGTAAGAAAAGTAAAAGTTAGCTACGTACATAATGAGAAAAGTTAAAGTTATAAGTGATTTTACTTGAAAAAGAATAAGTTAGAAGCGTACTGAGCTGGAAATTATCAAGTAGAAACGTATCTAATTATAAATTATGGTCCAGAAGTAAACTACGATATAAATAATAAAGTTAAAA
This sequence comes from Thalia democratica, assembly GCF_965202585.1. Lineage (NCBI taxonomy): Eukaryota > Metazoa > Chordata > Thaliacea > Salpida > Salpidae > Thalia > Thalia democratica. The sequence continues at coordinate 42,581,592 of NC_139166.1, read as the reverse complement.
ACCTATAAGTCTAAAATGTTTAAGTTAGAAACGTGCAAGGTGGAAAAGTAGAAACTAACAATGATAGAGGAATTTTGGAAGCGTCTCCTCATACTTGACAATACAATAAAAAGGCAGACTGTCAAGTTTTTTAATTCTTAAAATATATCAAAATACTTTAAGTTAATGTCAAAAATGTAAGTATAGTTATTTAACTAAAACTTATTTAAATAATCTATATAAATTATTAATTCTGAATAAAAATATTATTTTTTAGTTTAACTTCAAAAAAAAAAAAACAAAAACAAAAAATGGTCTTGATAAACAAGCACTCTATGAACTTATTAAAAAGTAATATGTTGTTTATTTTCTTCAGTTTCCTATGGTCAAAAGTTTACAACTAGGTGTTAATTTGATTATTCGTAGATATCTCATGTTTTTGATCAAAAAAACAAAATTATAAAGCTGGTTTAAGTATTTTATACATCAAAAAGAATTGTTTAATAGTTTAAAAAAGTAACAAAAATTGTATTTTTTTTAATTGATGCAAAATATAGATTTATTAGCAAACTACAGATGTGCTGTTTACACATATTAGCTCTAAATTAATGTATTATTATTAGTGAATAAAAAAAGGTTAGTTTAAATATGATTTAATGGGTTTTTATCAAAACTTTTAGTAGATATCTAAAAATTTAATGATCAATGATGTATACGGTGATGCAAGCTATTATTAAGCTACTACAGCAAAATTTACAAACTAAGATAGTTGTATACTAGTTTTTTCCTATAATATTTAAAAAAGTAATCTAAAAAATGCAATGAAAATCATTATTATAGACTAAACAATTATTATTTAACTTAATAAAAAACCCGAGGTGTTTAAAAATTTTTATTTCAAAACACCTATTTTTAGGTTTAACTTAGAAACTAAAAATTTACAATTTAAGTTTAAAATTCAAAATTACTTCATAATTATTTTTATTTTCTTAAAAGCTTTTGCTACTAGTTTTAAAACATTTTTAGAGTTAGCATTAATAAAAAACTAGCAAAATCTATATCATTTACCAATTCTAAAACAAGGGAATTTGCAGTTGAATAACTGGCTCATTTAAAATCTTTAAGACTTAGTTATTACGTCTTAAGAAATTTTGAATTTATGCTTTATTTAATGTTACAACCCGACTAAATCTTTATCTGTTGCTAGATAAATGTGATTCTATAAATTGATAGAATCAAACTTAGTTAGAATTTTAACAACGCTTATAAATATTTTTTTCTAATGAATTTTGGTAGTTTTTAAGTTCAGTTAAAAGTACAAGTGTATAATCATAGGTATGGATAATTTAGCACATTAATTCAGTTTCATAGAGCTAAAATTATCTAATAAGCTGTAAAGAATAAGATATAGAATACAGTTAGACAAAAATATTTAAAGAGATGACAAGCCTTTAATTGTCATCATGTTTTTTTTTACTAGATCCTATTGAACTAAGATGACCTTCTAAGTCGGTAAACTTCTATAGAGTTAAGTATAGTTCACTCCTTTCAATATCAATGTTTTTAAGCTTTAACAAAACAATACCTAGTACTAGTTGTTTCTGCAACGAAGCTTATTAATCATGTTTTGTGATTTTTAGACGTGAAATCTTTTCTCTGAGTAAAAAATTATATAAGTTAATTTAACAATGTACCATGCTGTTTCTTTTTCAAAAACTTAAACAACGTTAATACTTTCGCTTTAATTCCAAAGTTTTTATCACACACTGTTTTTTTAATTATTTACCTTTTATGATATATTTAATCATTTAGAAATATCTCGTTTATCATTTACACTCAAAGTACTATTTAAACTTTTAAGTTTCTGCTCGTTTATACCAGTTAAAGCATATAAAAACAAAAATATTTTTGTACAATGTTTACTTATATTCAAATACAAAAACTATTGAAATTTTACTATAACTTAAAGTTTAGATGAAACTATGACGCGAAAATTTTATCAACTTTCAAAAGATATGCTTAATACAATGAGTAGTTTGTGTTCATACCAATACAAAAGATTTAAAATATTCTGAGCTCTACATTAAAGAACTGTTTTGTAGTTAGATAATACTAAAAAGCAAAGAGGCGAACCAAGATAACTAAAATCCAGTAAATTTTGTTAGTTTTTATTTTTTCAGAAATTTGTGGTATATCTAAAAAATTACCTCAAAGTTTAGCAGAAAAAATGACCATTACTGAAAACATAATATTTCAAATAAGCATACTTTGATAAGCTCTTCTAAAGTATAAATCGTTTGTTAATGTGCTATTAGAAAATGAGCAACTTAATAGTCTGAAAAGTTTTTACTTTAAGTTACATCCATAGACAAGAGTTTCTAACGTTGTGCACTGTAGCTGTGCATAAATTTACTGTGCTCAGAAAGTTTTGTGCGTAGTAAAAAAAAAATTGTTGAAAGTTTATGTGAAGTAATGCTTTACCTTTTAAAGCTAACTTTTCATATTTTCTCTCTAAATGTTAAATGTTCTCCTAGTAAAAAATACAACTTGACTTAGCTATTAGCTTTTAGTCAAAAATGCTTACTATATAACTTTTTTTAAAAAGAATTTACTGTGCAAAATATTTTAAACGTTAGAAAACTACTGCATTAAAAAACTAATGAGACTAAAAAGTGTACTTTTTAACTCTTTAAAAGCATTATGTTTTATGTAGGTAGTTAGAGCTCAAAAAAAAAGAACTAATAATTTTAATCAGTGATTTAACTAAAATAAAATGTTTTTTTTAATAAAGGTTTTTTTGCAAAACTTTTGTTTATACTACTTTATTCATTAAGCTATTAAAATCATAATAAGTTTTTGCTAACTATACATTTCTTTTTTTATATTTTAATTTTTTAAAACACAATCAAGCTTTTTATTTCTGCAAAAGCTTAAATTTATAAACTTAAAACATTTACGTTATTTTATACCATGACTGTTATTGCTTTTAACTAGATAAACAAATAGCATTTTTTGTCTGGCATTGGGCTGGGCAACTTTTACAGCGAGCAAGATTAACCAAAAAAAGTGTTCCTCTTACAGGACTTGTCGTAGAGTTTTTTTTCTTGAAAAATTTACTATATAATTTTTAGTTATTTTTTAAAAGCGAAATTTTAGAGAATTAATAACTTAGTAAGAACTATTATGCACCTTATAAAAAATTAAAATTCTTTATTTGTTTGTTTTGCATAGCTTTTTTTTTAAGCTAAACAACAGGCGAGCTAAAAACTAACCGTGTTTAATATAATATCAAGCTCATTTATTCAAAAGTTATTCAAATTAGATAATGAAATAGGCTTACCTGGCTTGTACCTTCAGTTTTTGTGAAAAACTCAAGCGTAAGATGATTTCTTAAACCTTTTTGATCAAAAACAGAACTCGTAAACGGTCCAGATGTTCTTAGCTAAATTATTTTATTTGAAAAAAAAAATCTAAGAAATGTTTTACTTTGATTTTTTCGTTAATGCATTAATAAGGTTTCTACTCACAGATTTATAAGTTTCTACCACTTGATAGCCACCTGACCAGGTGATGTTTTTCACACAGTCAATACTGATTGCTTGTTTGTACGAGTAGTTATCAAGTATTTTAACAACAGTTCTTCCTAAGTGCAATATACTAGCTGTGATCTGGTACAGTGCTATCTAAAATTGTTATAAGAATATACAGTTCTTTAAATTGTACATACTATATGAGCCTAGTCGTTAGCGGTAAAAATAAAATTTTACCCAATATTTGTAAAAACTTTGCTTTTAAAATGTATAATTTTTGAAACGTTAAAGTAAATATATTTTAGTGTAATACTATTTTTGAGGTTTTCAATCGCTTAAATTAAATCATCAAAAAAATTATAAGCACTTTAAAGTTACTTAAAAGAATTTTTATAGACATTAAATAACATAGTAGATATCCAAGTAGTTTGAATAAAAAATAAAACAATAAAAAACAACTAAATCAGTAGCGTGCACTTGTTTAGAAAAAAAACTATTTACTTGCCTTATATAATCAATACCTAATTTTTTTAGGGGATAGTTGTACTTTAATTTGTAGCAGTTTTCAAAACTTTCATATTCAATAAGAGCCTCTGTGAAGTTTTGTTTTAAATTTTAAATTTAAAGAAAAGAGTAGTTAGGGTTTTTCTTTTGTATAGAAGCATCTGTATTAGTTAGTTTTTTATATTTATAATTTTTAATTATTATTTTAATTAATTTTCACAAACTATATATGTTTATATTAGCTACAATATAATGAAAAATTTTAGAAATGATGATTTTTTTTATATATTGATAGTTTTTACAAACTAATATAATAAAAGTGCAGAATAAGCTTTGAACTAAAAAAATAAAATGAATAAATTTATTTATCTGCTGCTATAAGGAGTGCACATTAGAGTGCATCTGGTGTTCCTATAATAGATTTAAATGCTCTTAAATTTTGCAGCATGGAAAGTAAAATAAAAAGTAGCACAAAAATAGCTTACTTGCAGTTAACGATTTTGAGCTAATGACAGAGAAATTTTTACTCAATCGGCAATTTTAATATGAAAACAAAAGGAGTTTGACATCACAAGTTAATTTTATTTTGTAGATTTTTATTTAAGCTTTAAGTTTCTGTTTACAGTCATTTCAAAATAAGCTTTTTTTTATGATATTAGAAATCAAAGTTTAAAAGTTTAACAGGAAGCAAACTAAGAGAAAAAAAAAACTTTTTATTTAAAATATATCTTCACCTACACTTGTCAAGCAATCATTTTAGAAAATTAGTAGTTTAGGATTTGTTAAATAAAAAACAGTTTGTTGTCAGAAAAAAAACAAAATAAATGAAAAACAAAGGAAAGCTTATTATGATTATAACAGAGAATAAAACCATTTTTAAGAACTTGATATTTTGATGAATTTTATGAGTAACGACTAAATTGCAAAGTCTCAAATAAGTTGTTGCCAGATTTTATTCCAAATCTTTTTAAGGCACCTAACTCGGACTTTTTTTTGCTAGAGAAAGAAAAGTTAGTCTAGTTGCTGCTGTAATGAAAATACTTTATTTTATTTGTTATTTCATTGTTTTAACTGTCGAATATCTAGAATCAGAAAACAAAATGACTGTATATGGAATAGAAGTTTCAATCCACCTTACCATAACTTAATGAGCCAATAAGAATGAGGCGTGAAAATACTGATGAAATAGCATATAAAACATAGTAAAAGTATAGACTTGTATTGCATTAGTGTTTTGTGTAGCTTTGTGAAAGATATACTGAAAGAATTCTTACCTCTAACTTAGGTAACTGTATGTTTATTGTTGGTATTGTTTTAAATTAAATAGAGTTAACATTTTGTCATTATGTTTAATTGCTCTAAATTATTTGAGTTAGATTTAAATTTTTATTGTTTTATCAATCCTTTTATAGTTTATTGCTCACTAATAGTTTTATTTTAAACTAATGCTTATTGTTTAAAGTGTTTTGAAATAGATTTTAATATTTAGTAGTTATTCAAGTGTTTTATAAATAGTTACTGCACTAAAACTTGGTTTATTATAAAGTTTGCATTTTTTCCAAGTGATTTATAAAAGTTTTAAAAGTAGATTTTTTTTGAAATATCGTGCTTATATTACTTTATTGTGGTTCATTTATTTAGAATAGATTCATTACTGAATTTGTGGTGTCTATATTATATAAAGTTGTCTAAAATAGGATATAGTACATCTACAAGATAATAATTAAATAAGGTATAATAATAAATAATAATCTAAACTAAAATTTTGTTTACCAAAAATTTTTTTGTAATGTCACACAAGTAGCCGAGATGTGCCTTGTATTGCAGCTTGTAGAGTCTAAAAGCAAGACCTAATTGATGTTTAAACAGTTTAATTTTTTTAAGAAAATTTATGCTTGACTCACAAATTCTTTGCCATATTTCTAAATAGTTTCCTAATAACTTTTAGTTATGGTATTGTATTCCTTGTTATAGTTATTTTAAGATCAGTTATACACAGGGCACTTACCAACGTTTGTATATTAAGTCAGCAGGTCTATCTTTTTAAATACAAATGGTTGCGGACTGCCAATTTACTTTTGAGTACCGCTTTGTTATAATTCAAACAGAAGAAGTCTGAGCTTAAAAAAGGAGGCAAAGCACAATAATCCTTGTAAGTTTGAAGCTTAAAATTTGTTTACAAAAAAAAAAACGGTTCATTATAAAAAAGTGGTATTGATCTGAAAATGTTACAGGAACTAAACATGACTTGGAAAAGTTACGAGAACATCACAATTCATTAGTGAAAGGTAATAAAGACAAAAAAATAGACCAGGACAAAAATATGCTGTTTTGGCCAATAATTGTTAAAAAGACAATAAAAAAAACCTTAAGAACCTTTTCTACCTAAAGAAAAAATTAGAAAAAATAACAAAACTGCTTGCCGTATTTTCAAAGCGAAAATTGTGACAAATAGCTAGTAATAGCCCTTAGACAAGCCAGAATCATCGGACACTTTTAATGTCATAATACTTAAGTTTATAATATCTTCTTTTAGTATTGCAATTATTGAGCGTGATTTTTTTTTGTCTTTATCATAATCGTTATCTAGTAAAAACTATTGAACTTCAAAAAAACCAACAAAATTTCTATTTTAGACTAACTGTTATTGCTTGAAGTAGTTTAAAATGCTTCGTCAGCAAGCAAGTGAAGTAATAATAAACACTTGTAAAAATTCAGTGTAGTATTAGAAAACGTAAATTTTCAAAGAATTAAATCATAACTTACTAACCGGAATTTTTTCACTTCTGCTTTTTTCCGTATTTTGCTTATTTGCACGTGATATCCAGTTCCTTCTTAGTCTAGTAACAAACGTTTTGAATTTTTACAAGTTTGAAATTTAAAAAAATTGTAACAAAACTGAAAATTTTTTGCAACTAGAAACGGTGTAATTTAAAATGTCTTTAACAATTACGGTTTATTTTGAAACAAATGTACAATGTATCAACTTAAGATTTGAAGCTGAAGTTTAAGATTAAAAACTTGTAGAAAAAAAATTAGCAAGTGGCAAATTTTTGAATGTTGTGAAAATAGTACCTTGTCAATAACTTAAACTTTGAATTTTCATAGTTTTGAAGTTTCTCAGCAAGCAACCCTCTTTTATTAATTTTTCACCATAAAAATCAGTATTCATTATTTAATTATATTTAAAACGCAAAGTTTTTGTATTAATTTTACAAAAAATGTACAAAATTAAAAGTTTTCAATATGCTTAGTAATTCAAATTCGGCTTTACAACTACTTTATATAAAATTCAAATAGTTAGAATAAAACTTGTTAAATATAATTTTTCACAAAATAAGTTGTGGTTGAATAAAAAAACTATAAAAATAAGTAATTGATTTTTTAATTTAAAACTATCTCAAGTTTGTGGTATACAAACATTGTTACAAATTATACAAAATTAAGTTATTTTTTCTTTTAAAACCTACATTATTAAAGTTGTTGTTTACAATATATAAACATAAAAAACATGTTTCACTATAATTTGGCAATATAATATTAAGTTTAAAAATAATTTATCTTCATTTTACAACCTCATTTTTTATGTGAGAATTTAAATAAATATAAAACGTATTCAATGAACGAAAAGTCATTAGTTAAAAATGTATAAACCTATAAATAGTTGAACTATAATATCGAATATATTTTTATGTTTTATGAAATATTTTTAGATATAATATTGTAACTTGTTTTAAATTGAACAATCTAAAGTTATCGACTTAAATGTCTTTAAGGAGATTTTATTTCAATATTTATTTTAGAATAAATAGTTATTAAAATAATATAAGTTATTCTATTTGAATAAGATTTGTTTACAACAACTGAGGATCTCCTATATGCAAGTATAGGAGTGAAACATTGTTTTGTTAGTAATAAACTGTAAAATAAATATTGGATATTTTAAATATGTTAAATATCCAAGCAGTAAAGTTTAAAACTAACTTTTTTAGTCAAAGGAAAACAAAATAGTAATTATTTTGAAGACCTGATCTCCATATAAACACGTTATAACAACTACAAAAAAAAAAATCAAAACGAAATAACTAAAAAACGGGTTTACATTAGATTTAAAATTCGGACAATTCTTATTCTTAAAAAGTGTTTAAGGCGCTATTTTTCAAAAAACAGTATATACTTGAAAAAAATAAATAAAGTAGTTACAGATGATTAATACGATTATGATAGTAGAAAAAAAAATATTAAAAAAAAGTTAAGATAGTCTTTAAAAATATTATGTATAGTTATGCTTTAAAACTTATTCTATCCATAACTCAAAAAGTTTTTTTTTACAAAAATAAAAAAAAGTTTGTAGATAGTTAACAACCTTACAACCGCCTTTAAAAAGTATAAGTTACTTTTTGAGATATGGTCTCTTAAATACCTTTTTTTAAAGTTTGAATTGCCGTAAACCCCTAAAAGTTATCATATTCTAATTTTGTATTCTATTTATGGCAAAGCTCATAATACAATAATTATAGAATAAAGTCCATTATCTGCATTGTAGAGTATATAAAACATACCTATAGTTAAAAAAATAGTTGTTCTTCATTTTTTCTAAATTTTTAGTTAAACTTTTAAGTATATAAATCTTTTAATCAAATGTTATTTGTTTTCACTAATTACCGAATTTTAATGTACTCATGTGTTTTTAGCTTTTAAAAATATATTTATTACAACCCTACCTTAACTTATATTATTTTCTATTTAAAATTTTGATACTGTATATATTGGTTTGGATAGTTTCATATATCTTATGAACGTTCACATATTCGAACATTGCTTGGCAGCTAGATATGCTTTTAAAAATTCAATTGACAAAACAGTTTTTTTTTGTCAATCGTTTTTTTAAACCTGGTTGTTTAAGTTGTAAACTCAAAGGATAAATTTATGACCAATTTATAATCTTAATAACGTGTTTCTAATATAAATGTTATTTATTCATTATTTTTAGTTGAGAACCTTCCTTAGCTGAAAGTGTTTACTTCCTTTTATACATCTACTTATTAAGCCATTAAGGCAAAAAGGTGAGGTGAAACAATTTTCAAATTTATTATCATTACAAAATTATATATATTTTTTACATTTCTTATACCGTTTGTTTTTTACCGTTTGTTGATATCCAAAGTTACTTTTAAGATATAAGTGATTACAGTCAGAGAATTCCAGAGATTCTTTGAATTAAAAAGGTAAAAATTGACTAAACAAATAAAAATTTAATCCTCAAACAGTTCAAAAGCAATTGGTTTAAGAGTTTTTTGACATATTTTTTTAGAATTTAATAAAAGAATTAAGAAACGGATTTTAGAGCTTCATTCTGAATTTTTTCGTTATAAAAAGTTAATTAAAAAAAGATATTGTAAAAAAATACATTAAAAAAACATTTTTCTGAAATACACTTCATAAAAGTTGTTCTAAATGTTTAAAAAACCTTGGAATTTTAAGTAACTTGCTTTGAAAATGTAGGAGAAGATATATTTTTTAGTTGTTTTTTTAATTAACGTTTTAGTTTTCTCCTCCCTTAAGAAACTCAATGTACTCTATGACTTTGATCGGCTATAGTTCAAAAATTATTTTAAGTTTTGAAAATATATAAAAGCCATTTGAGTCATAAATTAAACTCTACAAATTAAGTTTATATTGCAAAAAAGTGATCTTTTTTCCTTAATATATTAATTCAAAAACAGTAACGTGATATGTGCTTCATTTAATATACTATTCTATATTTCAACTTAAAATTTATTTCAACTACTAAGAAAAAAATTCTATTTTTTAACTCATCGTATTTATAAACTAAATAGAGCAATTAAAAATCACTAGTTCAAGGGCAACTAATTAAAACAGTTTTAGATAATTAAACAACTTGCAATATTTAATATTTTTGAGATTTCCTTTGCTAATAAGTTTACTAGAAACAACATGAAACATCATGTAGTAAAGAATATTTATATCGTATGTGAGTTTTCTTATAATTTTGTATGTAAAATTATTTAGCTAAATTTTACTTTGCTTTTATCTGCGTAGAACTATGTATGTTTATCTATTAACTAAAGATATAAAACGCAAAAAAAAAAACATGAAGTGGTTTGGTTTTAAAAATATAAGTATAATATAAACTATTGTTTAAGTTATATTGCTTTGGGAGAGTACTAAGTTTTTAATTATGGTACAGTTTTAGTAAATTACCTTCAGACCTTAAACTATATTTAAGTTTCTAAAAGTATAGTTTATGTTTAACAACTAGTATTTCAAAGATAAAAAGTAAACATTTTTAAATAAAAACTTAGATATTTTTGCTCTGTACAACATTTTGTATAACTTTATTTAAAATTTACATCTTTTGTTTAGATTATTACACAATCATCAAGAAATGGGATACTGTTTAAATAGAAGTAGGCTAATTTTTTAGTCGGCAGGCCTTGATTCATCATATTTTTATGATTACTTGTTAAAAAAGGATCTTTGCAGGACGCATAATTTTTAAAGTTAACTATAAAATGAATAAAAATTCTTATCACCTAAACTGTAGAAATTATAATTTAATAAGGATAAGTGTGAACTGAAATCAAGTTAAGCACACATATTTAAGTATATTTTCTAAAAGAATAAAAAATGTTAAGAACTCCAGTTTTTTAATTAAGTCACGCACCTTTCATTTAGTTTACTGTTGAAATTCAAAAACTCGTTTATGTAAGTGATTGTAATGCTTTTGTCAGCTGCACAAGTTGAATTAAATCCAAGTTGCCCTGAAACCCAGTGGATCGTTGAACTTGTTTTAAAATAATTCGTTTTTATCTGTTTATAAATTTCGATTCCAATTTTTAATAGTTTAAAATATTCTTTAAAAAGATCAACTAGAAGTTATTTAAAATTTCAATTAAGTTTACTTTTTATGTAGTTGACCTAAATCAAGTTATGAACTAAAAAAAACATGTTGTATAGCCAATTATATTACTTAATATAAATTTTAACTGTTTGTAGTTTTCTAAATAGGGTGACTATTTGAAATTTTCAAAAAGTGTCTTTAGAAAGTATGTTTCTCAACAAGCTTAAAATATACTTTATAAACAAACGCTGGCATCTAAATTTTATATATAAAACTCTATAATACGGTAAACAAATTAATGTGAGTTCTTTTTAATTAAGAAATACTTGTTACTAGTTTACTTTAATTTATCATCTAAGTTTTAACTCTGTTTAAACAGTAACTAATAAACACTTAAAAATTTTGAATGGTCTAAAAGTTATTTTTCAATCTTACTATAGATGTAATTTAAAAGCTACAAAAAAGGAAAAATGGTGTTGATTGTTAAGTTAAAAACTGTTGCTTAATTTGTTTATTATGTTTAAAACTTCCATATTAGAATAATTTAAGACTTTACAAAAAGGGAACGGGTCAAAAATGCACGAAGACACTTTTGCACAAAGGGTCATTTTTGCACGAGAGTAAAAAATTAAAAATTAACAAAAAAAAAAAAAGTTACCGACCGAGGTTTAAGGTTAGGGGAAACAGTGATAGTAAAAATAAATAACAAAAATTACAAAAAAAAATATATATATATTGTTTATTGAACGACAAAAAGCGCTCAAAAAGTTTGGTCCAAGGACCTGGTGCACGAAAAAACCTTTCAGTTATTGAGTCATACACCAGAACAGTTTAACGTCATGTCCAGGACAGAAATAAATCTAGAAAAAAAAACTAAAAAAAAAAAGTAACCGACCGAGGGTAAGGTTTAAGGGGTAACAGTGATAGAAAAAATACATAAAAGTTATTATTCAAAAAAGAAAAAAAAGTTACCGACCGAGAGTAAGGGCTGGGGTAATAGTGATAGTAAAAAAAAACTAATAAAAAGTTTAAGAAAACTAAAAGTTTTTCAACACGTGCAAAAGTGTCTTCGTGCGAAATTGACCCTTCGTGCAAAAGTGTCATCGTAAAAAAAAGTCCCTTCGTGCATATAAGACTCCTACCCTTACAAAAAAGCTTTAAGCTCATAAAAAAGGCAATAAAATAATATAACAGTTAAGTAAACAAGTTATAAAACCGTAGAAATTATTCGAGTCAAGTATTGACAAGGAATGTAGAAAACAACTCCAATTTTTCTAAATTTCCAGTTTTTGTTCTTTAAATTTCTATCTTCGAGAATACGATAGCTTAGATAATCAAAATAGTTACTAAGTTCTTCATTTGTTTTGATTACTGGAATAACTTCTATGGTTGGCAAATTCAAACTTCTTTTACTTAGTTTAGCTAGAAGTGTGCTAACTAAAATTTGATCTGTAATATATATACTTTTTTATGATATTAGCTTTTAAACATGACTTAAAATAGTGTAAAATATATTTATGAGAAATAACAATTGAAGTCGTAACAACTTAAATAAAAGTTTATTTTAGTACTTCCTAAAGCAATTGATACCACCCGTTTAGTTTAGAACAAGGTTTTCCGAGGTCATTTTCATAAGCACCTCCTTAGCATAAATTAAAAAAATATTTGCCCCCTTTTAATAAGTGATCGGCAGGCAAAAATTTTTTGCGGACTGCAGTTTTAGTAACAACTTTAAGTTTTTTTTTTTACTTTTCATTTAAAACCCTAGAATATCGTTTATAACTTTTTAATCTACCGTCAATTATCCCTCAGGTAAATTTTTAGTTTATAATACAAACCAAAGAATATCTCGTGTAAGTTATTTAATTACTTATTTACTTTTTTGCTGCCTTACTAGTTAAGGGTCAATTATTAAATAACAAACTAAAATTAGCAAAATAGCAATCTAAAAAGTAAACACTCTATGACAGCAAGAATTTTAAATTCGCCCCTTTTAAAAAAAATCGGTTTAGAAGCAACTGGTTTTTTGAACAATAAACCTGTTTCTTCCAATGCAATAATAACAAGTTTAGAAAATTTTTGAGAAACAACGAATTGAAAAAGTCCGTCGACTATAATTTTATAACTTGGCGAAGACATCAGCTTCATTTTTTGTTGCGGTAGTCTTGCTGGTATTTTTGTAGAGTCAAGCTGAGTAAAAAATTGTTTCTTTTTACAACTAAAAAAATTGCTACAAAATTATGAGTTTTTAATTAAAGGTATACATTTATATAAATATATGATTTAAATATTATTAATTATTTATACTTTTTATTGAAACATCGAAACTAATATCAGCATATTATTAAATCTAAATGCTAAACATTTTTTTAGAAGGCGTTTGAATATCGATTTTAAATTAACCAACAATTTAAAAAAAAAGCTTTCACATAGTACTTATAATTGTAGTTAATTTTTATTTAATATAAGCTAAAGTGTATTTTTAATAGCTTAAAAAGTAAAGCTTTATCATGTGTATAATATGAGTTTATTAGTTATTTCAATGAAAAAATATTGATAGATATTAAAATAATTTTTTTATTAAATGCTTTATAGTCTTTAAAAAAAAGTAACCATGTTATTTTGTTATTATTAAAACAAGATTTTCACCATGCAATTTATAATAAATTATAATAACCTATAATTATAAACACTGTTTGAAAAAAATTCTAAAAAGTTGTTGATTAAGTATAATATAGTTTTTTCAAAGTTACACACCATGAAGTTTTTAAAACTTTTAACACGATTCAAATAAAAAAAAATAACTTGAATAAAAGGCACTTTGAAGTGTTCAGTAAGATACTCTACAAGAAGGAAACTTTTCTGCGATGCTTTTCCTAGAATTGTGTAGACCCCTCGGCTTAGTAAATTGCAAACTGTTAAGTTAATATTTTTGTAAAATAAAAAAAAAAGAAATTTATTAAAAGCATAAAAAAACATATAACTTTTTCTCATAAGAATATTGTATCATAGAATAGTATTGCTATACCTACAATGAAATGTAGCTGCTGATTAATGTTTACAAAAACAAAAGTTCTTTCAAGTTTGCAACTTTGATAAACGTTCAATTAGATCTTTATTTTAAAAATTTCTGTAAACTATTATTGAAGTTACAACATGATACCAAATTATAAAAAAATGCCGTCTGGAGACCTTTAAAAAGTTAGCTTAACGTGAAACATTCTCATAGTTAGAAATGTATTTTAAAAAGTTTATAAAGCTTAAAGGGAGTAAAGCAAAACAAGTGATTACAATACACTGTAAATTTGTAAATAAGTTAAAAAAAACAAATGTATATAAAATTATTAGAAAATATAAAATTTGGTTTTTTATATACTAATTATATTTTTAAAAGCCAAAGTAGCAAAACTTAGCTAGTTTCGAAGTTATCCAGAAAACGATTCAGATTAACTTGAAAATAGTTACGAACAATAGCACATGTAATAAAAATATACAAAAAAAAAAAGAAACAAAAGTACAAGTTTTACACTAAAATTTTGAAAATTTTAGTTTTAAAGTTAATATATATTATCTCAGGTAAAAGTTTATTTAAAATGTTTTGTAGCTTTGTATTTTTTACCAGTTACCTTTGAAATTACTGAAAAAAGTAGCATAAAATAATGTGTAATGATAAGCGATTAAAAAGCAACTTTAAATTGTTTATTGTATGAAAACTTAGTTGAATATTTTTTTTGATTCTTTTCCTACAATTTAGCACGCTTAAAATATGGTGAAAACAATGTGTGTTGTTTTTTATTAACAATAGGAATTAAAAATAGTTTATTATACGTTAATTATTGTATGAATTGTATAAAACCACTATTTTTTTTTTAATTTCATAACTTTTAAATTGTCCTTTTAAATAAGCTTACGATTAAAAAAAAACTTTTAAAGTCTATTTATTGTATGATATTGTATTATTAAAAACACCCTACTTAAATAACTACTACAACTACTTTTAATGACTAATTTAAGCTTAAATTTTTGTTAACTTTAAAACGATATCTTTAAATTTAAAGCAGTATTTGTATAAACTATTTAAAAATTACTTTCTTGAAGTGAAATAAAATTTCCTGTACTTTAAGTTTCAGAAAAAATATTTCAATATCAAGACACATATGCTTAAAACAAAGCTGTAAAATTGAATTTGTACTAAAAATTACGTCAAAATATAATTGCGTTGGCTATTTAGTATGTTTGTAAGTTAATTTTTATGATGATAAAACTTAAGAAATAATAAGTAATAAGATTAATTATTTTGTTCAAAAGATTTTAGAGCTATAAAACAAACAATTCTTAATCAAAAGTATACTTAGTTAGGTTAAACCAATAGCAAGTATATATTAAATATTTAAAACTAACTTTCATCGTGCATTATCTGTATATTATTAGTATCAATTGTTATACAATCAACTACTATTTTACAACTTTTACCAATGATTTTATTCGTCTCACTAACTGCAACTTCAACCATTTTACGAGTGGAAACGTCATCCACTGAATTGCTCTCAATTAAAAGTCCTGTTCATTATTAAAAAAATATTTTTTACAGTACTACTTATTGCTTGATCCATGTTTGAAATCTAACAAAATAGACTTAAAATAGTCATAGAAGTATTTATAGTACAATCTAGTATAACTTAAAAACATTTATAGATGTGGTGTGGAGTTTGTAATACATTTTAGTATAAAAACTTTAAAAGTTTAACTTTAAGTGGTTTATCATATAAATGGTGTTAGAAAAAAAATTGATACTTATAAAAAGTAATTGATCACTGAATATGAAAAGGGAGTTTTTATACATATGTTCAAGACTAGTTTCAAAACTAATAACGTTTAACAAATTTTAAACATTTAAAAAAATAGTTCACTTAACTGTAAATCTAATGTTAAATTAGTTTTAACAAGTTAATAATTTTCAAAGCATTAAAAGGTTGATTTCATTATGTTACAACTTGGTTAGGGGAAAGCAATCAAAACTTTAAGAGTTAACTTTATTTTGACATCTTTCTCTTACCATAAAAAACACTTAACAACGTACAACTTCTCAACTAAAAATTATTGAGTTTTTAGACGCTACAAAACTCATATGTTATAACACGACAGAGTCTTTTGTTTTACCTTATTTGAACTGTTAAATTAGACGCTATTTGAATACTCTATCAAAGTTAGAACACGAAAAATAAGAAAACAATTAAAGCAGAATTTATGTGTAGCATATCGCATAAACAAAAAGTTTACCCTTTAGCAGCTAAAATAAAGAACTGTAATATATATTAGTTACATTATTAAGCTTAGTATAGACTTTTAAAACATAATAACTATATAAAACCAAGTAAGCTTATGATTATGTGTACAAGGTATACTTTCCGCTAGTTGTTACTTAAAATTTATAAAAAAATCTAGTTACAGTTTAGTTGTAATACTTTTTAGTTAACTTACCAATCTTTATGGGTATACCTCCATCTACTTTGAAACGATGCAAATAAAAAATCAGGGCAAAAACGTGTTTGATTTGCATATCCACTTTTCAATCAAAACAATTAAAATTTATTTGAAACAGTACTTTTGGTAAAATTGCAACTAAAATAAATTATATTCTTTTAGTTTTATCTAAGTGTTTTTTAAATTAATAAATAGTAACGTTGAATTTAAATAAATAATAATTTTAAGCAGTATAATTTTTTTTTTATATTAAAATCGAAAACATTTAGATAAAAACTAAAATTAAACTAGATGCACAATACCTACTTGTATATTAAGTGTTTGTATGTAACGTAATAAAAAAAACATGTTTACACTGTAAATTGTAAAGTTCTTTGGTTTGAGTTCTGTATAAAACAAAGAAAATTAACTTTAAAAAGTTTTAAAAATTTTATACAAAAAGAGACTGAACTGAGCATACTAATCTTACTTTTTCGTTACAAGCTTGGTATTTTAACTAATACGATTTGATCTAACAAGTAAGTTACAGGATTTTAAAAATCTAGTTACTTATTAAATCTCGTAAAGAATGAACGTTTCTTTACACACTTTTATCTAAAAGTAGCATTAAATTACTGTAGTCCGGTATGTTTTGTTAAACCTAAAATGGTTTATATCCATTTTGATACTTTTTAACATATGGTTTCGGCATACGTTTACTGAATTATGTAAGTTTCAATAAAAATCTCAAAACCTAGTCAGTACAAAAGTAAATCAAAGCTTTTTTTGTAAAGAAGCTTTTAATTTATACGGAGAAGTGTATGAAATCCATCTCTTAAAGTGATCTAGTTTTATTTTGTTATTTACTTGTAACTTTATGTAATTAAAGTATACTTAAATACTGTAGTATTTTTCTAACTAAAATTTAAAAATAGCCTACAACATTATTTGAATTATCGTGAAAAATACACAAGTTATTTTTATAGCAAAATTTGTTTTAAGTCAAAAATCAATAAATAGAATTTTTAACAGTTCAAAAATTTTTTTTTTCTAGTTTATTTGCTACTATTAAGAGTAACTTGTACAAAAAAAAACAATTGAAAGCTCAAAGAAAAAAAAATGCAGAAAATGAATATCAAAAAAAGTTTCTATAAAGGTAAAGATTTTAAAAATTTAAACTAGTTAAAAATTAAGTTTGTATTAAAAATAGCTAAGCATTTTCATACAACTCATAAAAGTTAAAAAAATAACTGTGTTAAATTTGGGCATTACTTAACCTGTATCGAACTTAATGCAGTTTTTTTAATATTCTAAAGTATAAATAACTAAATAAAAAGTATTAATGGATAATATTTTAAATCATCAAAGAAAATTTAATTGATATTTAATGCAAAGCGTAGAGGCTGATAGCACGTTAAAAGGTTTTAAATAATTAATTTGATAATTAAGGTTTACTTAAAGTTTATAACGTAATATATAAAATCAGTCAAAATATAAATATATTTATCAACATACTTTCGAGTAACTTTAATTAACTCTTAGTGCATATAGGGTAAATATTCAAGGTTATAAACACTGTTATAACTTATAGTTTATATCATAACACTTTTGACTTTACCTTTTAAGCTTGAATTTTTACAATTTATTCAAGGCAGTAAACTATTCGTTTTACTTTTACGAAGTTTTCGTACGATAGTATCCACATAATTTTGTGTTTATTTTGTAATTTGAAACTCTTACTATTTGTAAACACATAAAGTTGAAAACTTCTTTTTAAAGTAGTTTAATAAGTGTTTTTTTCCAGTTTTTTTGAATTTTTTAAGGTCTTTATTCTTAAGTTTGAAAGCTTAAAAGTTTAACTTTTCTTAATTCTTAGTTTCATATACGCTAGTATTTGAGCCTTAGTCTTATTAAAGTAACTAAAAAACAAATACAACTTTATTAAAGATTAGTCCAAAGTAAACAAACAGAAACAAGTACGAAAATATTTCTATTAGTACATTATAACTCAAAAAATTTATATACCGTAAAAGTTAATTATTAAAAATAGTCTTTTTTTTTTAATTTAATATAATAACTTTAAAAGTATTTCAAAATTAAGCAGATTTTGAAAACATCATATGTAACAGATCCCTTTAAGTATTTTTTTTTTATATTCCGAAAAATATTTAAGTAGCCAATTTTTACTATGAAAATATAAAATAGTTTTAACTTTTTAACTGTAAAACTAGAGTAACAACAAAAATTCAAAAAGAAAAATATCAATGCTTGGTTTTATTATTTATTGTTTTTTCATTAAAGTTTTGGTTTGTATTATTAAACTAACAAAAAAATGAAAGTATTTAAAATAAATTACTTTCTATTTAGTGACAGCATTTTATGAACAGTATAAAAAAGTAAAAATTTATTATCTAAACTGTGTATGTAAATTAACCTTATGTTGATATATTTATGGAAAAACATATGATAGTTTTTTAGTCGTAATCAAATATACTTTTTTACCACAAAAAGTATAGAATTTACTAAAGTTAAAATACGTGATTTTGTTGTTTTCTTCACATTTATCCAAATTATATGTACTTTTGATGGAAATATGTGTACTATAACTATTTTTAATAAGTAAAATAGATTTTACAATAGTTCATATACATTTAAATATTTAAAAAACTAAAAAAGTAAAACTGTTTCTTTGTAAAATTGAATATTTTTAGTAAAATAACTCATAGTAACATACTTCTAGTAAGTATTTAAATTAGTATTTTGTAAAAATCTTTATCCTTAATTGGTCGTAAAACATAACTTTTTCTTAGCGAAAATAAAAAACCTATGAAAGTTGTATATAGTAGAAAACACTTTTATTCAAAAACTTCTTTCAAAAACCAACTAGTATATCTCACTACATAAAAAAACAAGCTATATTTTTACCAATTTAGAGAAGAACAGTTTAACAGCATTTTATTTGAATTAAAAATAGATGTAGTAACATATTTTTCTGTTCTTCTAAAAAGCGAGAAAAAACATTGAAACAAAAAAGTAAAAGGCGTGATTTCTTGACGAATTAAAAAGAGTAAAAAGTTACCCTTTTTAATTATTTATTTTGACAATAAAAAATCTAGACAGCTTTAGTTTGAATAAATTAAGAATAAAACACTGATATAAAAATATTCTTATATTTTAATACAATGAATATACTTAAATAATTTCAACTTTTATACTTAACTGTATACTTTTGCTAACAATCCAGTCAACTTGTTACTTTATTGTAAACACTTTGTTAAACATAATCTTACATAAAATTACTTTAACTAAAAATATTGTAATATAAATAATATACTCGATTTTCATTTCTTAAGTTAAAGGCGAAAACGAAAAAACATATGTTTACTATAAAAATAAGTAAATTATAATTGAATTTTAAGAGTATCTTGCATAAAAAATATTGTAATACAATTAAACTTGTATAAATGTTCTACGTTCTTTAGACTCAGTGTATTATAGAGATTAAGTTAAAGTATTTGAAATATTTTTCTAACAAGCTAAAATACTTTATAGTAGTAGAGTAGTCACATAAGGTTCCTTGAAAATTGTAAATGTAAACTAACTATAATATTATATACTGTTGTAAGTCTTTTAAATTAGTATTAGTAAAACCTGCTTTAGCATTAGTTATTTATTCAAAATTTTTTGTTTCCATATTTTGTTTTGAATACACTATATACCGGTAATGGCAAGCTATCATAATTAGTTCTAAAATAATCCATGTACTAACTTTAAGTGATAATAATATCAAAATAATTGCCTCAGCCTCTTGGAAGTTAAAATCAAGTCAAATGTTAATTATTAAAATCAAAATGTTATTTAAAAACAAATATTGATATAATTGTTATAAACTTTGCTGATACTAAAACATTTTTGATATAAATAGTAACTATGTACTTACTAACTGAAATATTTTTTATAAAACATATATCTAGACATTTTTCAAATTTTTATCATAGAATTTATTTTCTTAAATTTTTGCCCTTCAAATTCATTCAAAAATAAATACTATACTTTTTATTTAAGCTGTTGAAGAAAATTTATTTTAGATTAAATTATTTTGAAAATTTTCGCTTTCCATTATCTTGGCTCTATATATTTTGATTTATTTGTGCTATAAACATTTCTAACTATCAAATAACTTAGACTGAGGATTCTTTAAAATATAATACTCTTGATAAAATACTTAAGTCAAAAGAAAAAAATCACTGACGGTGAACAAAAATTTATATTTAAGAATTTTTGAACCAACTACATAAATATAATATTCTTGCAAATACTTTATTTTGCTTCAATATTGATTAATTAAAAAAAATTGTATTCTACTGCTTAAATTGCTGAAATTTATAGTAATGTTAACTCAAAAAACTATTACACTGTTTTTTAAATCTTTATATGTAGGACATACTTGTTTTTGTTTTATTTAATTAGCACAGTAAGTTTTTATTTAAGTAGAATTGTGAACGTATTTATAGCTACACGTTTATATATTTTTGATTTTAAAGATGTATGTATAGTACATAGTTGTACTACTATACAACTAAAATTACTTTTGTAAAATTATTTAAGACATTTCTGAGTTTTTTTAAATATTCATAAAAAAGTATATCTAAGAAATACTTTTCTAAAACTCAGTTTTGAATATTTTTGTAGTATAGTATAATTTAAACGTATAAAGTATATTTTAATTCAATTACAACTTCTTGAAACTTTAAAGTTATAATGTATTTTTGTTAGTTTTTTTTTTATAATATTTTAATTGAAAATATTTTGGTAAAAGTAAAAACTTAAGAAAACTATGTGTAAAAAAGTGCAACAAAACTATTTTGTTTTTATTTCAAATACACATAGAATTAAATTACTTATACCTGTCTACTTTCGACTAACAATGCTTAAAAGTTCATTAATTTAAGTTTAGTAACTATATTTAGTTTTACAAGTAATCTTATTAAACTAAAAGCTGATGTTTTATCTACTACAAAAAGTATTTTTTTAGTATTTTTTTATGTAGAGGTTGTGTGTTAATTGATTAAAACTAAGAGAACCGAAAAATTATAACATGGAATAGTTCTGTAAAAACAAACTCTGAAAAAAATAAACTGAAACATTTTTGTAGTACATTATTTTAAAGTTTAACATTTGCTAAAAATAAACAGTTCAAGTGTAAAAACATTGGTCAATTTTACCGATTTTTACAATAAGCTGTTTTAAAATTTTATACTTTGAGCTACTTAAACAATTTCTAAAACCTAAATTGAATCGATCTATATATACCAGTATTTTTATTAGGTAAGTAATAAAAGATTAAATAAAAAAAAGTATAAAAAAAATATTTATGTAACTCTGAAAAAAATAAGAATTTATCCAAAAAAACTACGTACTTAAATGTAAAGTTATGCACTTTTTTATTAAATTAATTTACTGACGATTGTTTTTATCGAACTAATAAACAATAATGTTATTAGATGTATGTCCGAACGTCACTCTACTAATAAAAAGAGTTAGCTCTTTTAATTAAAAACAATAATTTAATAATTGGTTTTACTATTACTGTATAATATGAACAGCTAGGCATTTTAAAAATTTTGAAGTAAATATATAGTTTTGAAATAAAAAGCTATCAAAAAATTTTTTAATGTCGAAACGTATAATAATACTTAGTAAATTCAAATTATGTTTAAATGGAGTTTAATTATGATGTTTTCAAGAACAACTAAACTTTTCTAGGTTTATACACCTTTCAGATTAACATAACGAAAACAAAGATACTTGTGTAAAAATTAAAAGATATTTCAGTAAAATTAAATCTTTAATAAAGTTGGAATCTAAATTCACAAATTATTTAAAAATATATAACTTAAAACAAAATTACGGTTACTGTGCTTCACACTTAACAAAAAACAGATTCAATAAGGTAAAAGAGCTTGTTTTATATAAAAATTTACCGTTTTTTTTTGGGAAATTTGAGTGCCAATAATTAAAGTGATGAACTAAATGCTTAGTAAAAATCAATATGAGTTTCTGTTTGCTTTTGATTTTAAAACATTTTTTGTAATTATATTAAAGTTAATAAATAAACAAGTTAATTTTTTTTTAAATAGTAACTAAATTTATCAGAACTTAATAACTATGAAAATTTTCAATTTAACTATAATTCTGAACAAAAAAACTGCTTTTAATTACAAACTAAAACTATTAGAAAAGTTAAAGAAACAAACAAAGTCATAAGTGCTTATTTCAAAAATAAACTTTATAGAAAATATATTATAAAGTATTTATTACTGTATATTGAAAATTCGTAGTTCAAACATTTGAACTTTGTATTGATTTATCCTTATTTGATGCAGTGCACAACGGAGCTTGATACAAATGAGAGGTGGCACATGGCTTTACTGTCTACGCAATCGTCACATTACGAACAATTTCGCATTTATTTGGTGTTTCAAGCAGTTTTAAGTTTTCAAGAATTTAAAAAAGTTCTAAAAAAATTCTATACTGGTGTTTTTTTTTGTGCTAAAATAATATATAAAAACTCGTTTAAGTAAACAAGCAACACTTAGAAAACTACTTCTACTTTAATTCATTTTTTACAAATCTATTCTTTGACCAACTTTAGATTATAAAAAGTTTACAGCTTAGTAACCTGATCTAAAGCTATTAAATATTTAACAATAAAAGCGATATACTATTTTACTTACATTAAGTTAAAAAAAATATTTTGATTATTTGTTGGTTTTATAATGATTTATTTCAAAAAACAATAGTTTAAAAGACTATTTTTTAAATACTTTGTCAGTATATAGCTTTTAGCATCTTTAAGAGTTTTTATTTATATTAAGTTACTTACTTTTATAAGTTTATAAACTTTAAAATAAAATGACTAAAAATTAAAAAATTAAGGGTTTATAGTTTGTAAAAACGAAATTATAAAAGTTTACACATGTATAGTTACACTTATACATGCTTGTAAGTACTTTTTTTTTGTGTTTATTATAACCTTATGGTTAAAACGAATCTCATTTTAGATAAACAGCACAATAAATATTCAAAGTTGTTTATTGTACATTTATACGTACAGCACAATTGTCTTGAAATTTCATGTGCTAAGTAATAACCTTTTGATGAGACTTTCTTGTTTTTACCTTCTGAGAAAGTATCTAACTACACAGTCTAATAAATACCGCTGATTATGCACTAAAAAACTTAGGGCGTAATATTTATATTAATATAATTTTTTTATTACAGTTTTTTTGTTAAAAAACATCTAACTGTATTGTATAAGCTTGCCACGCTTATCGAAGTTTAAAAAAAAGTTTCTTATGATTGACGGAATATTTTATTTTTATTTTCAAGTAATTTAGATAAGTTTTTGAACATCTTTAAATTCCATTGTGATTAAAATTGAACTTTAAAAAGAATGATACAACTATTGTTAAAAGTATCACCATTGTATTGTTGTATTTGTTTTCGAGTCGTTTTTTTATATAAAGAAGGTACATTTAGAAGACTATAAACGTATTAATAAATGGACAGCTCTTTTTAGTTATAAAACTTAAAAACAGTTAGTACTGACAGAAAAATAATAATTAATTTGTTATAAAACAAATTTTAGTTATTTTGTCTACTTATGAATCTAAGATAAATCACAAGCACTTTTTAAAGTTTTAACAAATTCTTTTTACCTATCAACAGTCATACTAATTAATGTTTTTTTTATCGCTGAGAGTCTTCTGGACCATACTTTAAACTACTTTTAAGAAAAAAAATATTTCACATTAATTATAATAAAACATAAAAAAACAGTTTATAAAGTACATTTTTAAATTTATTATGCATTTATAGTTTTACAGTTTATTTTTTGAGTTATTTATTTAATAAGTGTAGTTGGATTTAAAAAAATATTAGACTTATTTAGTTTGAATCTAAATTACTAAGAAAAACAAGGTTAATTAAAAGATAATTTTTGTCTTTTCTACACCAAAATTTCAAAATTAACTTGTTTTTAAAATATCAATATGCTTAAAAATAGTTACTTGTTTTTAAGTTATAAAAACAGCTAAACTATTCTAATTTTTTAAACAATTTAAAAAACTATGCATAGTAAAACTAATTAAATAAAATTTACCATTTTTTATTATAGACATAAGTCATAGTTAACAAAGTAACTTTTATCAAATAACATTTTCTTTACTTAATAAGCTAGTAAAAGGTGTAGTTTAAAACACGCATAATTTATCTCTTGTTTATTCGTGCACAGTGTCTGAGGGGAATACGCAGGCATAGTTTTAAGTTAAGTTTTAAAATATAAAACAAAAATCTTTTGTGTATCATTTAATTAACCATACATGATTTATTTTTATAAAATTCTCCATTACAAATACTCGCGGTAAACATATTCTAAATGAACTTAAAGCGAAAAAGTATTGAATATCGATAAAGCACGACAAACTTTTCGTATACAAAATGTTTTAATTCATTAAAGTTTTACCTTTTATTCAGATGCATTTTTTAAACTTAAGATACAAAATTATCTTTTCAACTATCTTAACTTTTTGAAAAAAATAAAACTATAACTAAGAAACATTGAATTTTTTAAGAACTTGTTTATTTCTGTAATTATATATATTTTTTTATTTTAATACAAACTTATTAACAACTTTAAAAAATAAATTAAAGTAAATATAGTATAACAAGGTAATGTATACAAAACTCTTTAAATTATCAAAACTTTTTTGTTATGTTTATTAGTTTTTTTTGTTTGTAAACTGCTTAATTAGTTTTATCAAACTTTGTAAAATATAAATTAACTAGTACTAACTCATTAGATTAACATGTTTTAAATAAAGATACGTACTTTTAGTAATGAAAAGCCTTAGTAAGAATTAAATACGTTAAAAAACAATTGATTAAAAATTAGTTATACTTATAGCTTTTTACTAGGTAGATGACTATTCAAATTCGGATAATTCAAAATCTTAGAAAAAAAAAACAGGACCACAACTCAAAGAGTAATATAAATTAAATAAAAAACGTATGTAAGTCGAATTAATATCTACAAACACCTTTTTTTATGTAGAAAAAAATGTATTATATATGGATAAAATATGTTTTAAAACATGTTAATTTTTAGTAATTAAAAAAAATATTTTTTTAGTATTTTTCTTCTCAAAAACGAAATAAAGTGTTTGTAGGTATTAGTTAAGGTATTTATATTTTTTTCGAGTACATATTACTTTTTGAGTTGTGGCCTTTTAACCATTTTTTACGAATTTGAATTGTCATATAAACCGTTTTATTTGTTACCTGAAGTTTTTGCTTAGCAGTTAGTAGTAATTGATATTGCCTTATAACTTTAGGTAAACAGAAAATTTTTATGTATTTAGATGTAAAAGTAGGTATTAGTCTTATTTCTTTAAAGTATACGATATTTTGTACAAGCTAAATTTTTTAACAATTTAACTATTCGAAAGCTTTAAGTTTTTAAGCTTTTTTATTAATGCATGGAAATATTTACAAAATAAAAGATTAAATTTTACATACAATTTAGTTGAACATTTCAGAGTTCTTAACATATATTTTTTGGTTTAGGCTATTTTTCAAAACTATTTTATAAATTTAATGTTAGCTTTTAGAATTAAACATTTTTTTATGCTAAGCTAACTGGCCAAACATCATTCTAAAAATAACTGACTTAAAATAATATTGTAAAAGATTCGGTAACAACTAGCAACTAATGGAAAAAAGGGGTTAGTTTATATAGATAGATTCTTCGCGAAAGAAATCACTAAAACCCCCTTTGAATAAGATGATTAAAAAAAAAATAGCAAGTTTGAACTTGTAAAAGGGTTTTTAAAAATTTGGTGTTAAATAATTAAAATAGATAGTATATATTAAAATTTTTAAACCTTAGTTTATATATTTGGTTTAGAAGCAGTCTGTAATTTGTTTTCTTGTAGCTTTTCAATTAACTAACAGCATTAAAAACTTCAAAGATATTCTAAATTGTAAAATTTTATTTTTTAGACCGCTACATATGCCTTTAAAGATTGTGTCAATCATTAAATTCAAGATTTTTGAACTAGATTTTTACGAAACATTGATTAAAAATTCTCTTAAACATTCAAAACATTATTAGGATAATAATAATAGCATGAAACTAAACGAAATAAAGCTTTGTATATTTTTAAACAAAAAAATCAGTGTTTAAAGATAAAACTTTTAATTTATACATTTCTAAGCAGGTTCTGCAAAGACTTTAACAGTTCATACAATTATAAAAGTTGCTTAATGCAGGAAATGTTTTTAAATAATTTTAAATGATACTTAAAATTTTGAACTAATTATTCTACAAAATAAAAACATAAGATGAAATATATTATCTTTTAAAAAAAATCTATTTCTCTGCTGTATAAAAGCTGCAAAATAAATCATTTGTAGTAAACAACTTAAACTTAATATGCGTTCAAAATAAAGTAAAGTTCAACAAAATTCATTTTAAATAGTTTTTATTTTGAGCTTATTTACGACAATAAATGATTTTTGTTAAACATGCTAAAATACATAACTATAACAAAACTTAAAAAATAATGGATTTAAAAGAAATCGATAAGAAAAGAATTTAAAAACAATTAAGGTGTTTAAGTAAAAAAAAATTAGTGTAACAAAAATTAAAAGTGAAAATTTATTCTAGATATCATACATAGTACTTTTGTACTACTTTGTTTATAAAGTTTTCAAAAGCAACTTTAATTATAAAAGATAAAGACATGAAAGCGTTAGAAATTCGATTTAAAAAATATACTTAAATACTTAATAAATTAAATAGCGAACTACTTTAAGAAACTTTATTGTACAAAATTGAAAAAAATCATAACCAACCACTTTATCATATATCGGTTTTATTACTTTCTAATTAAAAAACATGACTGTAGAATAAACTTAAACAATAATTTTAAAAAGCTGATTGTAATTTATCTCGATTTAATATTTATATTGTTATAATATTAAAATAATATATTTTTCAGTTTTTATTTTCTTTAAATTTGTTTAAGTGGTTTATCTTATTAATTGAACGTTTAGGTATATACAGAAGGGATATTGATAAGTTACGCACTGACCTTAAAGATGAGTAGGATCTAAATTATTTTCGAAAATGATCATTATATTTTATTAAAGAAATAAATTTAAACGAAAAAAAACATTATTTAAATATGATAAAAAAGATGACAATTTTTTTTTTAGAATATTTATTTACTTTAAAATAAACTATAAGGGGTCGTAATTTTATTGGAAATAAGTAGATATTAGGTTTTATTTAGTGTATAAGCGGTAAAATTTATCTCAAAACTGTTACCTACACCACTTTTGCCTGGGTCTGAAGTGCGTACCTTATCGATGTCTCTGCTGTGTTTACAATTGTAAAAAGATCAAAAAGAAAAATCCTTCATCTCTAGAAGGAGATAGATTATAATTAAAATGTTATTTAGGTTTTAAATGTAATAACAACTAAATATGCCTGAATTAAATATTCATAGCAATTTTTTTTCTACTCTTTATTTTTAATTAAAGTTAGTCTGAGTAAAATATTTTTCTTTAATAATTCTGTATGATATTTCCTTCTTAATAAAAACGAATAAAATTTTAATGTTAAAAAATTACTTATATATTATTAACCCAAAAAAGTCAAAGTAAATAATACAGTGTGTAACTCGGTAACCTACAGGTCTTTCTACACATCAAATCCGTTGACCATATTTCTGAGCGCCGATTTCTTTGTCGTGTTTAATAAACTTATGTTTTATATTCATTTAGTCTATAAGTTAAAGTACATTTTAGAAAAAATTAAATTTAATCTTTTGTATTAGTATGAATAATAAGATTTTGCCTCTCCATAAACTTGAAAAACTAAAAATAAAAAATATATATTTTGTCTTACTAATTGTAAAATACAATTATTTTTAAAAGATAAAATCCTGATTATGTTTTAAAAGAAAAGTCAAATGTTAATTCAAAAATGCATTTGTTTAAACGTAAATTTTATAATGAAAATATTTTATAAAGTACTTGATTATTCAATCTTTTAGCTCTACATAATCTAGACACTATTTACTTATCTAACAAAAAATGCTTAAAATCAAAGAAGTTACTCCATAACTTTTTCATTTTATATTAGAAAGAAAAAATCTCACTAAATACTTTATTTGAAAACCGTAGAAAATAAGTGAAGTTTACTATTGGATTTAAAATACTTTTTCACTCAATTTAAACTAAGGGTACTTTCCAACTGTGAAGTAATAAATAGTTATATATAAATATCTTATTCTATATCAACTTTAAAAAATCATAAAATAAAGCTATCATCATTTGTATCAAAGTCTCTATGCAGTTTTCTAAATTGTAAAAGTACCAAAATGGTCTGGGTTAGGCTATCAAAACTAATAATATGTTCTCAGTAAGATAAACTAGGTTTAGCAATAAAACAGTAATCTTAGTAATTGTTGTTTTTAATACGCTTTCTTTAAATTGATAACTTTTTTACTGTAACTATATCAAAAGCTATACTTGGTTTAAAAAAGAGTTTTTAATATTTAATTAAAGCTTCCGTTTAGTTTCATATAAAGTTATTTTAGTTTTTTATAGTTAAATATTCATGAGAAATTAAACTATTTGTAAATTCAAAACACAATCGAAAATGCTTATTATTTTTAACCACATTTTTGAGCACATAAAGTGTTGAATTGAGTATCTAAAAAAAAGTACTTTTAGTATAGTTATTAATTAAACATTTTATAACTATTAAAAGCACTTTGTAAATAGATAGCGACTCAAGTATAAGGTTTATTCATCATCAGGTTCTTCCGTGTTGGACGCAAGCTGTTGATTTTCTTCGTCTGTTACATGACCTTGTTCTTCATCCGCGTTGGCATATTCGCCTTCTTGAGCTGCTTCTGCACTTTCCACAGCAGCTCCTTCATCCTCTGCTCCACTGTCACTTGTTTTGACATCCTGTACAACTTCCTTTTTTTGAACATCTACAACTTCTACATGCTTTGTATTTACATCTGTATCTACTGGTGGCTGTTCTTCACGTATTCGAAGCTAAATGTTTTATTTTATATTTTATGTAAATAATTATTAATCATTAATTGAACAATTAATTTTATCATTGCCGTCCTGTTAAAAATAATAAAAATTAACGCTTTTATAGAAAAACTTATATATATATCTAAAACATTACAATTTTTTTAAATTTAATTCACGCGTCTTTAATATAAAAGTTACAAATCATACACGATCATCAACAAAAAAAAAATCCGTATTGATTTATTATTAAGTAGATTAGAAATTTACGAAAAAAAAAAAAACTTTTGTTTTTGAATTATTAGTAATAATTTAGTTGAATTACATAAATACTTTTATTTGACATTATACTCAATGTTAGCATGATATTGTAATATTTATTAACTTAATCAATAGAATCTTGTAAATGAGTATTTCAAAATAGAATGTAAAACCTTAATAATTATCATACAATACTATTAAGTGACTTTAAACAGTTTGTTTATTCAGTTAAAAATATTTAATATCGAAATATAATGACCACACGTAAATGTACATAAAAACTAAAACTAATTATTTAATGTTTTAATTCAACGATAAATTACAAAAGAAGACTAAAAGCTACTACTTATTTTACTTTTCAATAACATATGTGTATTGTGCAACTTTTTAAGTACTAGGTTTTACAGGTTGACCTTACTTTAACACTTAAAGTTTTGCATTAAGTTTTCAAATCCAGATCTTAAATGTTTTTGTGATAAGGGCTTACACTTTTGTGGTACAAAATTTTATATTGTTTGGTCTACAATTTTATATTACCTAATTTTTTAATCGTGAACTCAATTTTTTTATTATATATAACTGTTCCAAAAGCTTATCAATAACATTTATTAACTACATACTATAAAGTTTAAACTTTTTCTGACACAATACTTTAAAATTAACATCTCTATTAAAGCTATTTCAACAAAAAATTAGGTAAAGTATTTTAGAAATATCAATACTAAAAACACAGCATTTAGATTTAAAAAAAGTGCTTTTATTCATAGCCACACATAAATCATTAAAATTTAGTATTTTTGAAAGATTTTTTGTAAGGTGTTGTTGTCTTATGAATTATAAAATTGGTGTAACTTTTGCATTGTAATAGTATACTTTCTAATTTGGAAGTTTTAAATAAATTAAGTGTTTAAAACTTGTTTGGGAAAAAGCTGTTGTTGAAATTTTTAACTAAAAGAACTGATAAAGTTGGTTTTAGAATAAATGAAACACGTCTTTAGTAAACTGTGTTTTTTTTGTCTGTAGTATTATTTATATTATTCTTGCTAATATTTCCCAATAAGTTCTAAAATCAGTTTTATTATTTTTAAGCTTCCATATGTGTTGCAATAAAGTTGTAACGTTGCCATGTTTTTCATGTGTGAAACTGCTTAGTGTTTTGTGTAACGTTCTTTGAATGATAACCATGTTGAGCCAACGTATGACTTGGTGTCATTTTCAGGTTTTACAGTCGCTCTATAAATTAAATTTTTTGTTAGGCATTTGCCATTGACCGGACATTCTTGTTTTTTGCAGTCACACATTCGCTTCATTTGCATGTCTTTTACGATTGTATGCCGTTGTCTAATTTTTTCATGTTTGGCATACAAAAGTAGGACACTTTTAGTGTCTTCCTGTTGAATTCTTTACTTAATGGATGGTTTCAGTAAAATTTTCATCCAGAAATAATTAGAAATCATTTCCCAACCCGTGTTGCTACGATTTTACAGAAAGGAGCATTGAAATATAGTACATTTTTTTTCTCCTATTCTCGTTCTTACTTTTCTCGTGTTCTTGGCTATAGGCTAACTTGTGACCGTACCCACTTGCTCTTAGAGCTTTCTGGTAGTGCTGGGTTGTTTCCATAAATATGCTTGGACTGCTAGAATTATTTTGCAGGCGTTTGTTCACTGCAACTGGGATATGTTTTAACACATGCTTTAGACGGTTTGATTTGCATTCACGTAAAGAGTATGCGCATTTGGTTTTCTGTACGGTTTGTAGCTTTCGTTTTATAAATGTTTATGTATATAGACGGTTATCACAAATAACTGTTCAAATTATAGATTTAATCGTTTGCTAACAAAAGATCCTAGTGAAACAAGTTCACTGGAATATAAATAAAAACAAATTATACAGTAATCTTTCTTTATTGTACCAACATATGTTTCTGTGTGTTAACGAATCAACACACTTCAACTGGGTTCTGTAAAAAATAATTACTGTAATGTGAGAAAAGAAGCATATAATAAATTAGGTGTATACATGTTTTCATTAAAATAAATTAATTTCTACAGATTTTTACAGATTAATAGTTAATAATAGGTAAAATACTTAAAGTTAAATCCGACTGTTATAAAACTATATAATATTTGTAATTATTAAGTCTAAACTAATGAAGTAAACTAAAATACCCAACAGAAAACAAAACATAATATAAACAAACCACTTACGAAAGAAATACTGATTCAAATTTATTTTACTGTTGTCAAGGATTGAATAAAATACGTCCAATAATTACGTGACAATATATATGAAGAATTAAGACAGCTATTTAATTTATATTATAAAGTTGGTTAATTTAGTTTTTATGTTTAGGAAAGTTGTAAAGCGCTTTAATATGGAAAGTAGTGTGTAATCTATTTTGAATAAAAATGAAACAACAACCATTAGTTAATGAATCAAAAAAAATTAACAACGGTAAAGACAATAAAAGCCACAGGAAACTTGATAAAACGTGTGTTTTATACATTAAATGTTTATAACGATTAAATCTAAAATTATAATAAAATCAAAGTTAGATACAATTAGGAAGTAGATTTAGTTTAAATGTAAAAATTAAAAAAAAAGCACAAAAAAAAACTTGTTATTAAGCTTACAAAGCACTGACCGATAATTAAGTTACAGCGACATACATATAATCACAATGACTTAAATTACATATACATTGCATATAATAGATATTAAATTAATTGATTGTTGTTTTATAAAGTAGCAGTCGGGTGTTTAAATTAAAGATCCCATACAGATATTTTAAGTATTTAATAATTAAACTTTTTTACATATGAAAGTTAAAATATAAAACAACAAGGTGGCCATATGCTATGTATAAACCTGCAGTAAAAAGACCTCTAGCTCTATTGGGCGTAGTAGGTAAAAAAACGGTTTATCTGTGATTTGAATACAGGCTTCCAATTAAACTTGGAACTAAACACATAAAGATGTGAAGAATTATAGTCGGAGGGTAAAGTTAATATATGAAATGTCGGAGAATAGAAAGTGTCATGTGTGAAGTAAATATATAAATGATAAATAAATAAAACTATATTTTACTTAGAAAATATAATGATATTAATATATATTAAGTGAATGTGTGTGTTTATGTGAAAGGTGAATGAAAAATATGGAAGGTGAGAAAGCGCCAAGGTGTTATTTAAAGAAGAACCTTCAGTTGTGTACACAGTTGTTTGAAATATCACGTTATTTATTTAGTAATTGTTTACTATCTTCTGCTAAAATTGCCATTCGTTCAAGGTTGCATATTTGGCAGATCTTTCTCGCGCTACTGATGTTATTGTTGGCGTGGTGAAGTATTTCTAACTCCATTCCATTTCTGGTTTGGTAAACAGAAATGTTGAAGTGTGTTGATTCGTTAACACACAGAAACATATGTTGGTACAATAAAGGAAGACTACTGTATAATTTGTTTTTAGTTATCACAAATATGCTTTAAACTTTTAAAGAAATTGTATTTGATTAAACAAGAATTTTATCATTTTAAAGAATTGTTCAGAACTATTATTTGATAAAAAAATTTCGACTGATTATTTAACAATATTTTGAATATAATCAAGTATTAAAAAGTTAAAAAGCCTTACACATAAACTGATCCTTCATCTTACAAGGTTTCTGCAGAACGAAATTGCCTGAACAAATTTTTATTTAGTGAACCTAGAATAATATTCTTTAAACCGAAACTAAATAAAGAATTTATAAATAGTCTTAGTATTTTTATTTCAAATAACTAATCAATTTACTACCAACCGTTTTAGTTCTAGTATAGAACTTTAATCAACTCACTAAGTAACTGAAATTGAAATTTTTCTTCAGAAGTAAAGCGTTGTACTGTAATTATTTTAGCTTATAACTTGTTTCATTTTCATTAGTTTACCATAATGTTTTAGTATGTATGAAATTTGTTTAAATATACTAAGTTAAAACTAATACTTACTTATAATGTATTCTTTTAGAATATAAAACATAAATTTGTGTATAAAATTTCATTAAAAACATATTTGATATGAATGTTGTCGTTGATAAGTATTTGTATTAGGTAAAACAGTTTTTGCCGAGTAAAGCTTACCTTATCTCGTATTTCAGAGTTTATTAATTAACAAAATTTAATTAAATATTTTTTTGTGTTAGCAACACAAAGACCTTTAAAAAAAAACTCTTTTGTACATAAATGTGTTTATATCAGTCACTTAAGATAAACACTTTAGTGCAGTAATGTAATGTTAAATTTTGATTTGTATTGAAATGAATTTTATAAACTAAATTCCTACAAAACTTTTTTTTTTCTAGTTTTGTTTTTAATCTCTTTAATGTTTATAACGCTTGTAAGTAAATTAAACTAACAAAAGTCTGTAGCAAAAAAGTAGAAGTTTTTTAAGGTCATTTGAATAGTTAAAAACAGGTGCAACAAATACAGGGTGAAGCAATAGATAGTTTCCGTTTGAAAAAAATATGAGAACAAAGAATACTTTTAAATAGCTCTTGTGATATTATATTGTGTATTATAATTTTTTTAATTTATTTTATTACATGTAAGCTCATTTATATTTAGGTATTTTATTCACATTTGTCAAACCAGCAGGAGATTTTAAAAGTAACAGGGGTGCGAAACCAATAATGAAAACATCTTTGTGACGTTTTTTTATAAATTTTTGAAAAGTGTTAACTTGGGAAAAAGTTTAAGAAATCTTATTCATAACTTTTTTAAAGCTTACCTTAGCTGTGTTCAAGTTCAAGTAACACAGTTAAAAACGGTGAAATATGTCTTTAGCAGAATAAACTTTTATTGCTTATTTTGTAAAACCAATAATTTCTTAAATAAAAAATAAAGTTGTTATTTTAAATGCTTTCATGTGAAAAATACTTAAAGTATTTTCTTAATAAAGGACAACAAAATTGTTGCATTGTCCTGATTTATATTTATATTTTAAGTTTTAAACTGTTAGCCTTACTTTGCTTGTAAAAAGAATGTTACCCAGATTAAGGGCATATAGGGGTCTAACATTTATTTTACAAAAAATAACATAGCTCTTATGTGAAAGCTTCAAATACAAACGACAAGCCAGTCTTTATAGAATTTAAAAATCTTATTTAACTTTTGAGATATTGTAATTTTTGTAAAAAGTTTCCGTAAAACGTATGGACCGAAAATGTTTCAGAGTCAATTATCTCAGAAATTTTAAAAATGACTATAAATCTATCTTCTTCATTTTTCAAGCTCAAGAGACCTCAAACTTTGAGAAATTGTTCCTTTTATAGTTTATAAGACTTATAATGTTGAGATTTTAAAAATATTAAAAAAATTCTGCATAAAATCTGTTAACATTTTAGCAATGGAATTTCTGTAAAAATTTAGGAGAAGATAGATTTTTAATAAAATAGTCTTTTTTCGCGTTTTTGGTTTGCGCCTTCTTTGCACACCAACTTTGTGGCTTATATCTTAAAAGTTACTTTTAATTTTTTTAAACTTTTCAAAGTTTCTGATAGCTCTGATAAAACTCTACAAAATAAGATAAAATTGTAAAAATCAAGGTGGACCCCCTATGCCCTTAATTGATTTTTAGTAAGAAGTGTAACTTTTTTATTCAAAATATTTTGACTTATTTTTGAGTTAAGACTTTAGTAAAAAATGTTAAATACCTTAAATATTAACTTACATTTAAAGTCTTTATTTTAATTCACATATAAGGATATTTGAACTCAAAAAGTAGGTATTTAAGGTCATGTATAATAAATACTAAAGTTTGCTACTGTTTCTTTAAAAATAATTGCAAAAAAAGGTAGAAGCTAATAAATACCAGAATACAATTTATAGCACTAGCGTGTAATTCTTGACTCAGCTTTTAAATTTAGAATAACTAATAGTTATAGCGTAGTCGTATACGTATAACATTTTAAAATATCAAATTGTAAAGGATGTTTTTTCAAAGCTTTTGTACTGCTAAAAAAAATTGCAGTAGTTAAAGTCTTATTATACTACATTAAGAAAATAAGACAAGAGACAACATTGATTACAATAAAAACATATTCGTCTTAAAAATATTTACCAACTGCGTTTTATTATAAAAAAGTTGAGGTCACCATTTTCGTAATTTTTGAAAGTAAAACAACTTTTAGAATTTAATAACATTTGTGTTCAACTTTTTAACTTAAATTTTTACTTTTAACTGATGAATGTAAGCGAAGATTTAAAAAACTTTTTTAAGTTTAAGCACCCAGTAAGTAATAGATTTAAGCTCTTGATTCTATGTATGATACTTTGTACTAGAGAAAACTGCTGCTTTTTAGTTTGATAGTATAAAAACTTTTTGTAACTTGTATGAGCCTTGAAAATATTAAAAACTACATTTTGTAAAATTTTTTACACATTTCATGACAACTACTTTTGAGGAACTAATGTAAAAGACTACATATATAATGCTAGAAAAGTGGTACATAAACACTTAGACTTATAATTTAAGCATCACTGATTGTACAAATAAAAACAGTTTTTCGTTTATTTTGTACCAATTTTTTTTGTAGCTTACATTAAACTATTATTAAAAATTTAAAAATATATATACAGTGGTTGAACAAAAAGGTACAGATAATCGTTCATAATAAAAAGTATTAGATTTATCCGCACATATTATTTTACAAACGAGGTTATTTATACACATGACTTAGAGCATTTAAAACATAAAACAGAATATAACAATTTGTAATCAAGATAACATTATTTATACACAAAAAACGTTTTGCTACTCATATTCAATTTATTCAAAAACTATATAAATAAAACAGAAGCACTTTTCACCTTTATTTTCATCTTCAATTTATAGTTAAATTATTTTATTAGACACTTATAAAATAAAATAATATTGACAACTCTTTTAAGTTTAAATTTGCATAGTTTAAGTTTTTATCTAATATCTATTATTGCTTTATTTGTTTATTTTAACATTTTACAACTTTTATTGATTATCATTAGTTTAATATTCACAATAAATTTATGTTAATTATTGTGAAATATGTTTTTTTTATGTATTTGTATTAGTCTTGAAATAAACTAAAAATTATCTATACATTAAAAGGATTAAAATGTAATTAAATATTGAGGTTTAAATATAAGTTATCAATAAGTTCAATAACAACCATAAAAATAAACTGTAGACAGTGATAATTTTTTTTTTCTACAATACAAAAATGGTAAAAACAAGCTTCTAAATGAACATAATTGTTAACAAGCTGAACATTTTACTGAAAAATGGTACTTACAAAATATAATCATGAATAAAAAAATTTACATAATTTACACAAAACTTAAAATTCAATTACAGTTGTTTGTGCAAATACAGTAACTAAGGTTGTAAAACTTTAAACAGTTTTAATAATTATAACCTTTCACTTAGAGACAATCATTACGTTTCTTCTTCTTCTTCGTCTTCTTGTTGATCGACCATAGCTTCAATTAGTTTTTCGTTGCTTTCAAATGAAATGACAGATTGTGATAGAGGGACTTCACCTCCTCCTGCTTGTTTAGGTAACAAAACGGGTGCTAGAGGTGGTGCTGAAGCTGTAATCTCAAAAACAGGAGGTGGTGGTGCTCCTCCCTTAGAAATTAAAACTGGGACAGAGGCTACAGAAGATGCTGTCATAAGTGGCTCATCCATATCAATCGAATTTTCAACTGCTACTGGTGCTTCTGATTTAGAGATTAAAACTGGGACAGGGGCTACAGAAGATGCTGTCATGAGTGGCTCATCCATATCGATCGAATTTTCAACTGCTACTGGTGCTTCTGATTTAGAGATTAAAACTGGGACAGGGGCTACAGAAGATGCTGTCATGAGTGGCTCATCCATATCAAACGAATTTTCAACTACTACTTTTTCTACATCTTCAGTAGTCACAGCTTCATTTACATCTATATCATTTGTTTCTTCTGCTAAAGAAACTTTATCTTCAGTAGATTCAACTCTATTTTCAGTTATAGCACCTTTTTCTTCAGTAGCTTCAACTTCATTTTCAGCTTCTACATCAGTCTCTTCAGCTAAAGCAACTTTTTCTTCAGTAGCTTCAACTTCATTTTTAGCTTCTACATTAGTTTCTTCAGTTATAGCAACTTTTTCTTCAGTAGCTTCAACTTTATATTCAGCATCTTCATTTGTCTTTTCAGCTACAGCAACTTTTTCTTCGGTAGCTTCAACTTCAGTTGAATCAACTTTTTCTACTATAACTTCAACTTCATTTTCAGCTACTTTGTTCGTTACTTCAGCTACATCAACTTTTTCTTCAATAGCCTCAATTCCGTTTTCAAATGAATTAACTTTTTGTTCAGACATTTCAACTTCATTTTCAGCCTTTATATTAGTTTCTTCAGTAGCTTCAACTTTATTTTCAACTTCTACATTCATTTCTTCAGCTACGGCGTTTTTTTCTTCAGTTGCTTCAACTTCATTTTTAAATTCTACATTAGTTTCTTCAGCTACAGTAATTTTTTCTTCAGTAGCTTCAACTTCATTTTCCGCTTCTACATTACTCTCTTCAGCTACAGCAACTTTTTCTTCAGTCGCTTCAACTTTATTTTCAACTTCTATATTCGTTTCTTCTGCTATAGCAACTTTTTCTTCAGTAGCTTCAACTTCATTTTCCGCTTCTACATCAGTCTCTTCAGCTACAAGAACTTTTTCTTCAGTAGCTTCAACTTTATTTTCAACTTCTATATTCGTTTCTTCTGCTATAGCAACTTTTTCTTCAGTAGCTTCAACTTCATTTTCCGCTTCAACATTAGTTTCTTCAGCTACAACAACTTTTTCTTCAGTAGCTTCAACTTTATTTTCAACTTCTATATTCATTTCTTCAGCTACAAAAAATTTTTCTTCAGTAGCTTCAACTTCATTTTTAGCTTCTACATTAGTTTCTTCAGCTACAGCAACTTTTTCTTCAGTAGCTTCAAGTTCATTTTCCGCTTCTACATTACTCTCTTCAGCTACAACAACTTTTTCTTCAGTAGCTTCAACTTCATTTTCCGCTTCAACATTAGTTTCTTCAGCTACAACAACTTTTTCTTCAGTAGCTTCAACTTTATTTTCAACTTCTACATTCATTTCTTCAGCTACAACAACTTTTTCTTCAGTAGCTTCAACTTCATTTTCCGCTTCTACATTACTCTTTTCAGCTACAACAACTTTTTCTTCAGTAGCTTCAACTTCATTTTCCGCTTCAACATTAGTTTCTTCAGCTACAACAACTTTTTCTTCAGTAGCTTCAACTTTATTTTCAGCTTCTATATTCATTTCTTCAGCTACAACAACTTTTTCTTCAGTAGCTTCAACTTCATTTTCAACTTCTACGTTCATTTCTTCAGCTACAACAACTTTTTCTTCAGTAGCTTCAACTTCCTTTTTAGCTTCTCCATTAGTTTCTTCAGCTACAACAAGGTTTTTTTCAGTAGCTTCAACTTCATTTTCGGATTTTCTATCTAAAACGTTTGATTTTTCAATACTTTGGTCATCTTTTAATATACTAGGAGCTTTGAAAAAATTGTCTTCAACCCTATCTAGTGATGCTGCTAACACTCCTGAAGCTATAACATCAGCTGAAATTTTCTCTGCTTGTTCCTCCACTTTTGTTTCAAGTTTATTTCCAACCAGCGTAATATTGCTTGATGCAACGCTAGAAGAAGAGTTGTGCCTACGCTCAACTCCACTTACTAAGTTTTCAACTGAACTTTTTTCTAAATGAACAAACTGCTGTTCAATAATCGGAGTTTTTTCAACTTCATCATTTTCTGTTGTATCTTCTATCTGTATATAGACAACATATTTGAGGTTTTACAAAGTGACCTTTGTTAAGTTTGTTTTAACGTCAAAGCAAAATAACAAAGAATGTCGCATGCACTTGATTAGGGTATCTCATTCTAGCTAATTGTCAACAAATTGAGGACTAGCTCTTTTTCTACTCTATATTACATACTCTTCAAAACTTTACAAAAAATACTAAGGTATGTAAATAATTAAAAATTGTTCAAAAAAGTTTTTTTATATGTTTTACTACAAAAGTACTAAATTTAAGTACTACGACTAAAACTAAACATACATAATAAACTATACAGTATAATTTGATAGATAGTATATTTTTTCAAAGCTTATGAAATGTAAAAAAAACAAGCACTAAAAGACATAATGGTTTACAAGCAATTAAAGTACAAAAAGTAGTTATCTCTAACCAACACAACGTTCTTAAGCAACAAAAATAAGTAGTTTAAAAACGTTGTACAAAAAAAAGGTGTCTTTAATATATAAAAATTACAAGTTGTACATAAATAAAATAAACAAATACAAAAGCTAAACTTAAACGACTTCAAAGAAGTGTTTGAAAAATTAGAATAAATTAATTACTAAATAAAATTCAAGTTGATCAAACATTATTTCTTCTACTTAGTTTTCATGCATATTAAACATAAACTAAAATTGTATATACTCTTTTATGCATGTTAGCTTAAATTATGCATGTTATTTTCGATACTAGGAAGTAAGAAATGTACTTCATTTTTATATCTACAACATCAAATATTTCACACGCTTAATAAAAGTTTATAGTACGAAAAAAGTAGTTTAAAGTAGCATATACTTATTTAAGTTGGAAATTTAACTGATGAGTGCTAACTAATAAATTTTGATACACTTTATTTAAAACAAATAAATAAATAATACTTGCTCAAGAACTACAAATTAAAAGTTATTTAGTGAACTTATCGACTTAACATCACATGTGTATTATTCTACTAAAACATCAATGGTATAAAGTTGATAACTCATATTATACATATTTTAATTACAGTACTCACTGAATGTTAATAGACATAAAGTAACATCTACAACAAAAGCCAATTACAGACACCACTAAAATCATGCACACAAACTAAAAACATTTTTGTTAACTAGTTTTAGGTAGTCATTTATAAAATATTTTGCTAAAATTAAGTCGTGATTTCTAATATTTTACTTTAGATGTTTAATTAAAAATGTATATTTCTATTTTTTAGAACCATATTTACATTATAAACTAAATGAATTTATTAACAGCTTACTTTCGATAGTAAAATTGAAAACTTTGTCTAAAAGTATCTAATTTTACTAGAGTAATTTGAAACCAACAAACTTATTTGCTAAATGATCTTAAAATTATTTATAATTTTAGAAAAAACCTTACAGACCAAATTATTTCTTTCTTATCTTAAAAGTTTATCCAAATTGTTTCTTTAGCTTATTCTGTATAACTTAAATATCATTTGCTAGTGAATTTGGGTTATTTTTTTAGTACCATAACTTAAATACATATTTTTATTAATTTTACAATATTAGTTTACACAACTTAATATTCTTGAAGTTTTTTATTAGGATACTAATTGGAAATCTGTATCAGTATTAATAATATAATCAATTTCATTTTAACTTGAAAACATTTATTTTGTAAACTATAGTAGTCTTAATTTGAATTTTTTTAAAGTTTTAACTTAATAGTATGTACAACAAATGTATATGAAATAAAAAATAAAAACTAACAAAAATATTATTCATAAACCTTGGTTTTGCTTTTTTAAACACCTTAGCTGAAAGGTTTTTTTTTTCAATTTAAAGTACAATAAGCAGTAATAAGATATTATAAAGCCTTTGCAAAACTAAAATGCTTTGCACATAACTATACTTTCAAAAAAATTATATATGTTATAAATTGAAAAATTAACCTTAGGTAAAATTTTAGATACTAACAGTTTTAGTCAATTGTTCAATTTGATTTAAGTAGTCTTGTTCTTTTGCAATTGTCTGTTTAATTTCAGCATCTTTTACTAGTTCATCAAGTTCGGCTTTTTCTTTTTCTAGTAACTCAGTTTGCTGTCAGAGTATTTTAAGCATAAATGAAATACAGAAAGTGTAGTTTTATAAAGCTAACAAACTTTTAAACTCATCTTAACTTCAAATTTAATATTTAATTTTGTTAAGGCCAGGTACTTAATAAAGAATTATATAAAGTTATCTCTTAAATGAGGGTAGCTGTCAAAATTGCACAAGGAGACAAAATTGCATAAGGGCACAAAACTGCACAAGCAGACAATTTTGAACATGACATTTTTGCACAGACTGATTTTGTTATTATTTTTTTTTTTTAATTTCATATTTTTTGTTTATCTTAGTTTTTTTATTATCACTTATTATTTTTTTACTATCGCTTGTACTCTAACCCTTTGTCAGTAGCTTTTTTTTTTTAATTTTTCATTTAGTGTTTTTTCTGTTTTTTTTATTTTTTCTTGTGCAAAAATTACCATCCATGCAAAATTTTAAATCGTGCAAAATTGACCCTTAGTACAAATTTGTCGTTGTGCAATTTTATCCCATTGTGCAATTTAGTAACCTTGTGCAAATTTTGACCCATTCCCCTTAATGAAGCTTCGAGTATTAACTACATGTAGGCTTCTATACAATAAAATAATTGAAATAGATTTTTGAGAACAAAGTCATTTTTGTAAATTCAGATACAAACATGGACAGCAATTTTTTACTGCAAATTTTCTTCAAAGCTTAAAATTTTAATAAAAATAAACCTAATCTAAGGAGCTAAAACTTTTATAGAAAATTCTATTAATAATTCAAAGCATTTCACATGTTCAATTGTTTTAATTAAAAAAACTGGAATTAAGTAACAGAAAAATAAGGTTTTGCAAAAATAAAAATTTTGGGTCGATTATTAAAAAAGTAGTAACTGTCT
Organism: Thalia democratica; assembly: GCF_965202585.1. Taxonomy (NCBI): domain Eukaryota; kingdom Metazoa; phylum Chordata; class Thaliacea; order Salpida; family Salpidae; genus Thalia; species Thalia democratica. The sequence goes on along the minus strand of NC_139166.1, from coordinate 42,539,070 downwards.
AAGTGCTAAAAATTTGAAGAAGTATGTTTCAAATGAAAAAGATAAAAGAATTTAATAAATAATAAAATATTTTTGGATTTTTAAGTTCCACCTTCTATTAACCTATTAATCACAAACTTTGATCCATTTTATCTCAAAAGTTACTTTTAATTTTTCTAAGCAGTTAAAAGTGTCTGAAAGCCAAGTTAAGACCTTACAAAATAAAATCAACTTGTAAACACAAGCTTGACCCCCCATTTATGGCTTTAAATACTTACTTAGTTTAACGTTTTGCTGTAAGTTTATACTTACAATTAAAGTAAAGACTATTGTATTCATACTATCATGTGATTTTTTTCCCAACAAACAATGTTCTAAAATAACAACATAAGTTTTTGCAAAAAAACATTACATATTAAGGGCATAGGGAGTTCAACATTCTTATTTACAAAAATTAACATTGGCCTTTATTTTAGAGCTTAGATCTTATAATACAAGATACTTTTTATAGAATAAAAAAATCATTATACTTTTGAAATATAACAAACTTTGTAAAAAAAAATTGATACAATTGTAAGAAATAAAATTTTCAACGCCAATTTTCTCAAAATTTTGAAAAAATTATTAAAAATCTATCTCCTCTTTAATTTTTAAAGCAATTTAATTCAAAATTTAAGAAAATTTATTTTTCAATATTACAAATAAATAACTTTTATGAAGCTGATTATTGAAAAGTTATGACCAAAATAAAAAAAATTCTTTGTATATTAAAAAAGAAAAATATATTTTACAAAAAATTAAAATTCTGTTTTCTACAAGTTATTTGAAAATTATTTAAGATTACTCTGAGAAAGTTTTAAAACAATTGCTCAAAGATTGAAGGATATAGATTTTTAGTGATTTAGTCTATTTTACCCTTTCAGTTTGCGCCTCCCATAAAGAACTTATTTAATGCTCTAACTTTGCTTATATCTCAGGTTACTTCAAATTTAACAAACAGTAAAAAGTAACAAGTAGCTTATGGGCATAGAGGGGGGTTCACAATTTAGTCTTTTTTAGTTGAGATTTAACTTAGCTACATGATGCTTTTTACAGATTTTTAAAACTCAAAATATTTTTTGAAATATAGCTGGTCAAATCCAGAGACTACAATGTGTTCCTTGTGGGAGGTGCAAACTAAAACGGCAAATAACTAGAAATCACTAAGAATTTATCTACTTTTTAGAATATTTTATTGGAACAAAATTTTAAAAAAAATTTAAATTTTATGACAACAAAACAAAAAAAAACTTTTGACAGAACTTTCTAAATATTGCAAGGAACATTTCCTGAAAGTTTCAGGTAGTTATCTCAAAAAGCTTAGGAGGAAATATATTTTTAGTGGAACAGCCTTTTTTGCAGTTTTAGTTTGTGCCTCCCATAAAGAACCTATTGTTTCCTCCGACTTTGATCGGCTATATCTCAAAAATTGTTTTGAATTTTTTTAATCTGTAAAAAGCATCTTGTAGCTTAGTAAAAACTATATAAAATAAGATCAAATTGTGAAAATAGTGATTTATTCCCTACACCCTTATCTTATTATGTAAAAAATAAGACTAAATGTTTTACTAAAAAAAAAACTTCAGAATACACATGATGTTTGCAGAGAAAACTTCAAAAATGCTTATTTTTAACTTAGTATAGTAGGGATCTTATACCTTGTTTTTTTACAGTTTTATCTTGTTAGATAACTTTTAGTGTTTTTTAAATGCTTTTTAATACTTATTAGAATAACAAAAAAAATTTTTGAAATATATACAAGTACAAGAATTAATAGGTCTTATACTGGAGGTGTAAACTTAAAATGTAACAAAAAATTAGTTTGTTCCAGGTATACCATGTTTTAGAATTTTAAAGCACTTGTTTCAAAAACTTTATTTTAATTAGTTACTAAATATTTTGTGCTGCATTATATATTAAGGCCATAGAAGGAGGGTAAATCTTTTATGTTAGAACTTGATCTTATTTTGAGGAGATTTTATCTAATCTACAAGTTGTTTTTTACAGATTTTTAACATTCAAATTAATTTTTGAGATATAGCAGGTTAAAGTTGGAGATTGCAAAAGGTTTCACATAGAATGAGAAAACTAAATTGGCAATTAAATAGAAAAAAAAATTATCTCCTCCTAAATTTTTTGAGACAAAAACCTCAAATTTTCAGGAAATGTTTCTTGCATAATTTAAAAAGTTCTGTAACATAAAACTTTTGATAATAAAAAATGTTTAAACTTTTTAACAAAGAAGCAAAGAAAATGTTTTTTTGTTTATTTTTGAAAAAAATATTCAAATTTATAACAAATCCTTAAGAATTTTTTTAACTACTTCAATAAATATTTATGGAAAATTTTAGGTATTTACTCAAAAAACTTAGGAGATAGATTTTAGTTGTTTCTTTTTATTCACTGCTGTAGTTTTCTCCTCTCATAAGCAACCTATTGTACTCACAAACTTTAACTGGCTATAGCTCTAAATTTAGTTTAAATAATAATTTTAAAAAGTTTTCAAAAATCAGTAAAGATTAACTTAAAGCTTAGTTAAAACTTTACAAAATAAGATCAAGCTGTATAAAATGTTATTTACCTTTTAGCCTTAAACCAAACAATATTTTAAATAGAAGTTAGTTTAAAATATACCAAGTTTTAAAATAAAAAATGTTGAATAATTTTAAATAAAAAGCTTAACAAGCTTTAAAAAAAAAGCCTTTATAGAAAAACTACCTTTTTATTTAACTCTTGCAATTCTTTATATTTGTACAGATATTTAGCAAGGTATTCAATTGGATCATGAGGGCGTTTTTCAACAATTTCTGCTAGTGCTTCTTTTAAACAGCTTCCAAGATGGGCTTGAAGATATGATGAATCCATAAATCTTTAATTAGTGATATTTTAAATGTCAGCAATAACCTCAGCCTTATAATTCAAAAGTAGCTGCACATGTTCCTATAGTAATTTCAGCTTGTTTAATTTTGACTAAAATGGTTGATAAAAAAAACTTGATCAAAAGAACTAACAATGCAGGTCGAAAATATAGTTTCAAGGCTAGGACGTAGCTAGCTCGAAAAAGTTACAAATCTGTAAACTCAAAAAAAAAAAAGGACAAATATTGACGTAAAAGAAGGAAGAGGGAAATTTTTACTAATTCTATTGCTACTGTTTTATATATTAAAGTATGCAAACATGTTAAACTTCAAAAATAAATGGAATTTTGATGTATGAGAAATAACTGCATACAATCTAATTTATGTTGCTTTGCTACACATCAGTGGCATCGCGTGGTATTTTTTCAAAATGCTGAAAAGATTTTTTTTAAATTGCCGCGACTTTGAAATTTTATTTTGAATTAAATTTATACTTTTTTACATTACAACTACATCAAATTCTCAATGTAACAAAGTATTTATTTTCTGAAGAATCTATAAAAAAGATTATCTTCTAAAATACTTTATTTTTATAGTTATAACTTTTTTTAAAACTAAAACTATTCTAGTTTTCAAGATTCTCCTGCTCGAACTGCCCATCCTCGAGTTCTCCTTGCTCGAGTTACCCCTGCTCGAGTTATTTTTGCTCAAGTTTTCCTTTCTCAAGTTGTCCTTGCTCGAGTTGCTTCTGCTCGAGCTCTACTTGTCACTACCTATCTTATTGTTCTCGCGTTAATTTTAAACAACGAAAGATCATGATTTTTGTTTCACATTTTTTTTACATTAAAAAAATTATAGCTTTGAAAGGATTTTTTACAATGCACTTCTTTTTGATGAAGAGAATCTGAGAATGTATATAACTTAAATGTACTTATATTGTTCAATTTCTTGACATTAAAAGTTCTGAAGAATGTTTATGTTCCATAATTATCTATCAGAAGGGAAAAACTAAATACAAAAAAAAACTTAAAGCTAAGAAAGCAGGGTCTTTTTAAGCTTAAGAATTGAAAAAATAATCTTTTTTTTAATTATCACCGTTAAAAATTTAACTGATTTACTATGTATTTAAATAACTTTTGTATCAATAGTTAATTTTAAATATATAAGGAAACTTATCAAAATTCTTATTTAAAACTTTAAAGTATTTCAAAGTAAAACTAGCTGGAATAAAAACTATATAAAATATAAAGTAAAACAGTTACTTTTTAGAAATTTAATGAATGGACAAATGGAATTGTTTAATTTCTTCTTTTGAAAAAAAAAGTTTTATTTTAGTTCTTTAAGTCTTTAAATAGCAAACTTGATCTATGAAATACCTATAAAGTAAAACTCTATATTGAACAATAAAATAATTAATATAAAGTTTTGGTAGCATTCAAGCAAAACATTTTTTTATGCTATTTATTAATTTTTAACTACTAGTCGTAAAGTAAAATTAAACATTTTGTTAATAAAGCTATGAAATAAATTTTAGCAATTATAAATAATTATGCTAAAAAATCACATGACCTTTTTTCTCAATGTAGTTTTTAGTATTTAGAGATGTAAATTTTGTTATAAGTTTATAGTTGTTTAAAAAATAATTAACAGCTAAATTGAAAAAAAGGCTTAAACCTTATAAATTTACAGAGCATCTAAAACCACAAAACTTTTGAATAAGAAAAATCTTATTTCTATAATCTACACTGAAAAATATAATTAAAGTATAACAAACAAATTAAAACTAGTTTGAACTTCGATCATGTTTATGTGCAATGAAGATTTTGTTGTGCATTTTCTTGAGGGTTAAAGAAATATTTTAGCCTAGCTTGATATATACAAAATGGGTAGCAGTCAAGTTTGCACGAGCATAAAAAATTGCATGAGTGCACAAAATTACACGAAGATACTTTTGCACGGGTTAAAGTTTTTTTAACAATTTTTTTATTTTTTTATCACTGTTACCCCTAACCCTTACCCTCGGTCGGTAGCTTTTTTTTTTTTTTTTATCTTTTAGTTTTTCTTTCTGTTATTTTTTTTACACTCGTGCAAAAACTTAAGTAACATAAAACTGACCCTTGGTGCAAATTTGACTTCGTGCAATTTTGTTCTCGTGCTATTTAGTCCCCTCGTGAAATTTAGTAAGCTGGTGCAATTTTGACCCGTTCCAATATAAAGTATATAACATATTTTTTAATCTAATTTATTTCATTAAGCTACATTTAATGATTTCAATATTTTAATTGGTTATAGAATGCTGAAACTTCTAAACTATTTAAAAAAAAATAAACTTTAATACTTTATAGATGTTTGAACTGAAATATTAGAGTTCGTTAGTTTATTGCATGTTATATCTATACAGAAAAATTAATTTATTGATAGTTGTCTAACTGTTAAAAAAAGTAATAAAACTAGTTTTATTCCAAACTATCTATTAACTAAAAAAAAAGGTAAGTATCAAGGGCGTGTCTAGCCTTTAGAAGTAAGGTAGTACAATTTTTTTATTTAAATAACAGCTTTTTTTTTTTAACTTATTCTCAAATGTTAAGGCATCTGTTTAAAATAACCAAAGTAGATGTTTATAAATGTAACTTAAGCTATTACTTTTATTTTAAACTTGTTTATCTATATTTAATTTTGTGTTCTTAAAGAAATATTAAACAAATATTCTTTCGTTTAATAACTTTAGTACTATAAATAAACTTGAAAATAAAAACTCTTGAGTTAGTTAAAAGACAGTTTTAGTAGACACCAGCAATTGGCTATAACTTTAATACTAAACAATTTATAATTTTTAAACGAAAACAAAAACACTTGCCTCTGGGCTCTGGGTAACTATAAATTAGTAGAAAACAAGTTTTGGATAAAAAATTGACTTTAAAAAACTTTCTGGTTTTAAAATTAGTATTGTTAAAGTAACTTTAAAAAATAAAATAACATAAAATATTGTAAATTGAATACCAATTTTAAAAAAATGTTAAATTTTCATTATGTTTATGCACTTTTCGAGTAGTTAAAATTACATGGTCAGTTTTTGTAAACAAAAAAAGTCAAAATTTATAGTTATTAAATTATATTTATAGTTATTAAATTATAGTTAATTAAAGAAAATGAAAGTATGCTGCTACTAAACGAGATTGCCTTAATATAACAAAATTTTTAGTTGTTTTTAAAAAAATAAAATTTAGAAAAAGTTTGCTCCACATAAATTTATTTTCTTTAAGTTAATTAGTGTACTGTTTAATTTTAATAAGTCGGTAATTTGAACTAAAATTGCAAATACAGTTCAAAATATACAATTTACTTTTTAAGTTATAACAATATTTGAGATTAAAAGTTCTGTGCAATTTGCAGTTGCTTAATGATTTCTTTTTGCAAACAGGTTCTTAAAATTAATGTGTTTGTTATGAAACCATAAATGAGTGTCAACTTAAATAGTTTAGCTGTTTTGAAGGAGTGCACAGCACAGTAGTGCGTGTAGTTATCTAATATTAATATGTTTCTAGAGATTGTCGTAAACAAAATTCAATAGTTTAGTTAAAAGCACATGAAAATGTACTAAAATACTGTTTATTGAACACCAACAAAAACACTTAAAATATTTGGTCTAAAGACCTAGTGTACGAATAAACCTTTCGGTTATCGAATTGTACATAACTTTGATACAGTTTAACATCATTGTCCAGGACAAACAAGTAAAATTTCTGATTAAACAAAATTTTAATTGATTTTTTTTTTCTGTTATTTATTTAGGGTCAACACAGACTCCAGGAATCTAGTTTAAACACGCCTCTGAAAAGCATTGAACATCTTTTGATGACAAACATCTAATAAAGGTTCGTACCACGTCTAAGATTATTAAAAGACTAAAAAATCATAGTAACTTAGTACGTGGTTTGCATAATTGTAAAGTAGAAAATATATGGTTGCTTATTGAACTAAATTATTAAAAAAACTATGATTTTCATTCAAAATTCTCAGTGTAGTGTATAGATTATTGGTTTTATAATGATCAAAATGTTAATAAGTTGTTTTAATAACAGAGATTAATAAGGACAACAATTTCATCTAATTTACCCAAGACACAAAACTACTTTAAACAGCCTAATAATGATTAAAAGCTCTAATCAGGTCATTAGATATACAGCTGGTGGGTGCACGACTATTCAAATTCGGACAATTCAAACTCCGACAATTCAAATTCTTTAAAATAAATTGAAACAGCCACATATAAAAAAGTAATGTATACTTTTCAAATATAACATATACCTATGTAGGTCATTTTAATATCTACAACCATTTTTTTTCTTTTTGCAATACATTAAATATTTTTTAAGATATGGCTTTAATAAAGTAAAAAACATAGTTTTTTTTTAGTAATTCTGAAATATCGTGAAAAGTATTTTAGATTTTGAAAAAAGATTTAAAAAGCTTGTAGATATTAATAAGATCTACATAATTATTTTTTATCTTTTTCAAGTTTTCATTACTTTTTGAGATATAGTCTTTTAAATATTTTTTTAAGAATTTGAATTGTCGGAATTTGAGTTGTCCGAATTTGAATTATCATGTAACCACAGCTGGTAGATTCAAGTAAAAAAAACTAAAATTGTAATTATGATCTTAGTGTTTACTAGCACTATACTGAATAGCATGACTATTAATAAAAGTAAACCATATATTTGGAAGTCTGGTTTCATCATCGTTAGGACTATCAGTCAGATATAGTCACGATAAACTGCTAGTTTAGTTTTGCTAAACTTAATTTTTTTTTTTTTGCAATGAAGCGTTCGTTTTTGGTTCAGTCTGGAAAATAAGGAAACTAAATCTTCACAGCTTAATGTCTTCTTGGACATTTTCAGTTCTAATTATGAACTGTAGTTAACGCTCGTTTTGACTTTATCAGCTCGTTTTGATTTATTTTCATTCGACTAAAATAAAGTTTCCAAAGCCCTTCAAAACATGTAAATATAAATTAAAACTACAATTTTTGGATTGATACAATTATTAAACCTATGCTACTTCGTCTAGTTCAGGGGTCGGCAAACTGCGGCCCGCGGGCCAAATGCGGCCCGCGAGCACGTTATTTTTTTGAATGGAATGCGGCCCGCGAATAAAAATTTTGTGGCCCGCGAGTATGTAAATGTGGCCCGCTGAACAAAATAAAATAAGTTAAATTTATTTGATAAATTTAGTTTAAAGTTCCTGTATAACATTTTAAAAAAATTAAAAGACTTTACTTATTTAGCTTATAAATGTGAATAAGACAGGTTAGCATTCGACCAGGTAATTTTTTTTAAATTTTATAATAACTTTCTTCTTACAAAAGCAAACTATTTTCTGAAAAAAGAGTGTAGAAAGTGCTTGAACTATTAAGAAGTTGTAGAATACCTATTTGGTAAAAACTAAATGCAAATGTTTTCCGTTTTGTTCAAAAGTAATGTCCAGTAATTAACTAAAATGTCATTTCTTTACAGTTTAGTTTTTTTTACACGTTTTTTATACATAAGTTTCTATTACAGATGTTTTATTTATAAATTTTAAATCCTAGTTTAAACAAAAAAATTAAAAATAACACAATAATAATAATATTAATAATAATAACAAAAATAATAAGAAATAAGTTTAAATTTATTTTGGTTTTAACACCTTTGATTTTTTAGAAGTTTTCTTTGTATTTTAAATTGATTCCTATGTACACCAATAAACAAATATGCTCATATTTTAAACCACTTGTTATTAAATATTTAACGAGATAAAGTTTAGTTAATGCACAATTTTCTAACACTATTCTTTCTACATGTAACATCTAAGTGTGTATAGACACATTTAAAACAACATATATGATATAAATTAAAAAAGTTTTTGTTAGGTATACTTTTTTATTTTTCAAACCATGTTTTTTGGCAAAATAAGTGTTTATTTTTGTACGTTGCATACTAATATAACTAGTTGCTGTTTTTTGAAACTACTTATTTAATACAAACTAGATTGAGGAATGGTAATTTATTAGGTTTGTACATTTTTAATCAAAATAGTTCAAATTCGATCAAATAAACAAATATAAATTGCCACATACTCAGACTATGACTATTTGAAGACTTCAGATCTCAGGCCGATTTAGTTATTTTTCAGTTTTTGGCTTGAATTGCTTTTTGTATGCTAAAATATCAGGCTAGTTTTCGTCACTCGGACTGACTTTTTTGCGTTAAAGAGTGGTAAATTAAATTTTAGATGTGTGTTTTGTTCAGTGCACAGTGTTGATTTGAATTAAAACATATTCTAAATGTTAAGTCTTTCAGCTGATATAACTTGAATTAATATTTATACTAATTGTATACATATAAGTGTGAACAATTAGTGTTGTCAAAAAATCCTTGAAAAGCTTGGAATTTGACAATTTATACTTGAAATCTGAAAAAGCCTTGAAATTGAGAATTATTGAAAAAACCTGAAATTTTAAATAGTTTTTACATTTAAAGTAATGAAATTTCGATTTGACACTAAAAATCTACCATACAAATATTCTTTATTAAAAAACACATTTTAAGTATCTTAACAGTATCTTTTAAATTTTTCTATATTATTTAAGACATTTTTTATTACCTTTAACTTAATTATATACTAAAAATAAAAACAAAAAGTTGTACTTTTAAAAACTTTATATTGGTGCATTGCACCTTTGCTTTTAAAATGTCTTTACCTATTGTTGTGCTTTCTATTGGAACTAAACCTAGAAGTTCTTCTAAAATGTCAAAATTAGTAAAACCACCTGTATTAAAAATTCTAAAATTAGCAATATCTGTTGTTTCAGTTTTCGCATCTTAACAGATTGGGTTAAGTCCTAGTTTGGTTTATGCGGCTTTATAATCTTCAGACATTTCCTAAACACGACTTATTCTTGTTATTGAAGAAATAAACAAAAATATTTTACTAACGCAAACACAAATTAATTAAATAAGTTTTCAACTCTCAAGGTATCTTTTTTTAGTAATTACTTTTGCTTTTACTTTTACTGAAAATGATTATGTGCGTTGTTGAAACTGATATAAGCGATTTTTTTTTTCTCGCAATAACTCCTGACTAACGTAATATAGTTCTTATAGCTCGTCTTATAATTCACATTTGCTCTTTTTAAATGCAGTATTTTTATTGCAAATAAAGAATTTCTATAATGCTCAATAAAAATAGGTTTTTCAAATTCATTAATAGTTTAATAAGTTTTTATACATATGTTAAAGACGTTTAAAAACTTATTTGTCCCTTCCAGCTAAACTACATTAATTTTTTTAATTATATAATTAATTAACTGTTAATAAATTTCGTTATATCTTTATTTTGTGAACTTTATTTTAAACATGGTTGCCAAACAACATGCTAGTTTTTTTTTTTAATTAAGACTAGGTTGAAGTTGTTTAAGAAATTTTTATAAAACTCAGGTCTATCTGAAACTTTTATTTCAAACACTTTGAATATGTCTTCGAACTCTCAAAATAGTTTTTATGACTGTAATGTAGTTTACTATTTTAATATTTTGTCTATTTACATATTGTGCTTTTTTATAATAATAATATTTGAGTTATGTATATAAGCCTGATTAAAAGAAACTTATTAGCCATTTTAAGTTTTAGTAAACTTTGAATATAACTTAGATATTTTTGCTTTAAAGTGGCAACCGTGTAAAAGACTAACTAGTTATTAATAAGGTATTTTATATAGTATTATTTTCTAGCTTTAATTATGCTAAAAATTTATATTTACCTGATCTACAGTATAAATAGGTGTTAATTTTCTTAATTAACTAATTAATGAATTTTCTAAAGAGCGCAAACTATATTTACTTAAATTAACATTTTTAAAATATGTAGTTCATAATATATAAAATTTATAAAAGTGACCCATATATGTTTTCAAACTCGGTTTTTATAGAGAGTTAGGTGGTAAGTAAAGTACTAAAAGTATTTTATTAAGTTTAACTTATTAAGTATTTAAGAAAGTACATATTTTATAAAGACTTAAGTATATTAAACAATGTAAATTCTATTACAATAGATATTTATATATTAAATAGGCATTCTATGTGTAGCTAAAAGTCAATTAAAGTAATTAAGTGAATAAAAGTAAAACTATCTCTGGTGTGACCAAAACTAAAGCCAAAAAATTATTCAAATATCACTAAAACTAAAACTGTGGCCCGCGAAGATTCAGCAAACTTGAAATTTGGCCCGCGAGCACCAACTGCCTGCCGACCCCTGGTCTAGTTGATTCGTTTCCAAATAAAAACTGCTTAAATTTAATACTTTAGTTGTAGTGGATTCAAAACAATCAGATAATAAACGTTTATGTGATTACTTTAAAAGTATACACTGTTTATATTTTACGATGAGTTAAGTTTATACACACAGTTTTACTTTTACTTAAAAGACAAAAAATAAATCAAATACAATAATTTCGTGTACCCTGTTAAGACCAATAAAGTATTGCACACAAAAGTTAACTTATTTAGAAAATAAAACATTTGTGTTAAAGTTTGAAACAGTATAAAAAAAGGTGTTAGTGTGTTCTGTAAGGACGCAAGTAAAATGTCTATGAATGAATCAACATGATGCTTCTATTGATCTACTTAAAAGAATCACGTAAAAACAAGTTTTAAGTTATTAATATGTCTTTAGATTTTAAAAAATTTTTCTGTGTAACTTTTATAGCAACAAGATGTTCAAAGATGTTTTTTAACCTTGGAATCCAAATTCTTTAACATACTTTTTAAAACATAAAAAAAAAAATTCTATTTTTTTTTAAATCTTATAAAATGTATAAAAGGTTAATTTATTTATAAACTTTAAATTTAAAAACAATTCATATTAAAATTTTACCTTTTAAAGTAGAGTTCAATAGATATTTTATGTGTGTTTAATGTTATATACTATCATATATAAAAACATTATTTTTCATTTTTTTGGATATTTTTGTCTACGAAAATATTTAATGTTGTAAAGTTTAATAGTCTAAATCAGGGTTTCCCAAAGTGGGCCATGACAGATACTCAGGGGGCCATGAGTAGCAAAGGGGGAAGAGGGGGGGCCATGAGCAGTAAAGGAGCCACAGGGGGGCCATGAGGCCATAAATTGAAACTTACACTAGATATTCTTGGGTTGCAGATGAAGAGCAAAAAAAAAAAAAAAAGGTCTGATGTGTATTTTATGGTAGTTTAGAAACTTACACTAGATATTCTTGAGTTTCAGATGAAGAGCAAAAAAAAAAAAAAAAAAAGGTCTTATGTGTATTTTATCGTAGTTTTTGAGTGATCTATATGTAGAAGGGGGCCATTACTTTTTCAAACTCTTTAAAGGGGGCCATTAGCAAAAAAGTTTGGGAAACCCTGGTCTAAATTTTTCATAGAGTTTTTCGTTTTAGAATTTAATTTTAACTGCTAAGTTTTTTTTCATGTTTTAGCTGATTATAATTTCTTGATCATAGTTGGGTATGCAACTCGATGACTGAGAGGTTTTTTTTGTGTACCCAGGTCCTTGAATCAAAAATTTTTGAGCAATTTTTGAGCAAATTTTTTTTTTTTTTTTGTTTTTTGTTCAATAAACTATATAAATAACTTTTATTAAATAATTAAGTTACTATTTTTAAATGTATATAATACTGTGGATTTTTTGTGCTTGATAGTGTGCTTAATACTTTTGTTTTTTAGGGGAACCTTTAACATAAGTTTTGTGTATTTTTTAATTACAGACGTTTTGTTAACTTGACCTATATTCATTCAATGTTTTTTTTGAATCTTTTTTAAATCAATATCTGGCCAAATTTCGATCTTAGCAAAATATTATCCGGTAGATAAAAATATATTTACTATTTTTCATAATTTCATTTTTTGAAAAATTAAACTTCAATAGATGGAATGATAAAATTGAGTTTTAATTAAATAAAACTTTACATAATTGTGTTTCTTATTTTCTTCACAAAAAATAATTGCTTAGATATTTGCTCACTAGGTATTTAAAATTCATAAAAATTTGTCTAAAAGTGCTGTAGTTTAACAAAGAAAAAGTTTAAGTGAGATATTTATTATTCTAAAACATTTTTATAATATATATTATCAATCAAATCGAAATAATTTGTTGACAAATTACAATGGCCATAAGTATCCAAATATATATTAAATTAGTATATTTTAATTTAAACAAAAAAATAATTTTTCAATATGCGAATTAGAGATATGAATTGGCGAGTTTATAACGAGCATAAGTTATTACTTAAAGTAATAAGTAAAGTAAGAAGTATTAAAATGTGTTTTCTTTAAAACTTTGATACAGTAAACGGCAACCTATTATAAGTAACAGTCCATATTTAAAAATTATCGCTGCCATGAAGTTGAATTTCTTAATAAACATAACCGTTAAAAAAGTTTTCGCGGACCATGGCAGTTTTAGAAAGTTGTAATGAAAAATATATCACTAAATAAGCAGTGTTTTTGTTTAATCAAAATCTAATTCAAACTTTTCACGAGTTGTTTTCAGATTAAAACAAAACTTGTGACTGAATCTGACCGTGGACCAAAATTTTATACCCCTGCTTTAATATTTTAAATTTCCGATTTAGCATTATATGAAAGTAAATTCGGTTGAAAATGGTATGTATAAAAATTAAAGTTTATTAAGAAATTTGTGTATAAGTTGTATTAAATTGAATTTAAAAGTTTATACAACTTTTTGATGAAAATTTAATTTATAATTTTAATATTTACAATTAGTTTAACATATTATTTTAGATGGATAGTCACAATAGAAGGTTAGGGTATAGTCAAACTCCAGTAAAAAAAAGTGTTTTTACAATAGTTTATATGGAATTATTCTACACTTTCCGTTTTACTTTTTTCAATTTCTTAGAAGTATTTAAAGTAAAAAAACATATTTTCTTAATTTTTTTTAACTTCTTTACAATAATTAGAAATAATTGTTCTAACTATAGTAAGTTGTTATATAGTTGCCGAGAAAACTATTTTATTAAAAGTTATTTTAAACACTAATTGATATTATAAAATGTATCAAATACAATACTCCTTTTTAAACTAACTTGTAAAACTGTGATTTTAAATTAATTCTTCTTCAAAACAACTTTTAAAATGAAAAACTCAAAAAAATAGACCACACAGCTAGATATGATTTATTAAACTATAACAAATTTCTAAGTTTTAAAAACTGTGTTTTTACAACTTCAGAGAAAAATAATTGAAGAGACTGGAGTAATGTACATATTTTAGCATATGAAAATTAAGCTTTTAAAAAAAGCGTTTTATCGTTTTGAAGTTTATCATAAATGATTGATATAAATATATCAAACAAAAGTTTTAAAGCTTGTTTGTTCTAAAAATTGAGGTAAACTTTATGTTCAATTGATTCAGTCATTTGTACTATACTAAAATTTAGACAAAAAAAAATTCTTTTACAACTTTAAACAACTAAATAAGTTTAAATAAACATATTTTTTATTCATCCGATTCACTGTCTAAGTCTATCTAACAGCTTGAAAAATTTAAGTAAAACAAAAATTCATACATATATTGTTTATTTATTTAAATTTTTGTGCTTTTGCTCAACTTTTAGGTTTGTAAGCTCAATATCAAATTAAATCAAACAATATTAAATCTAGAAGTATTTTAAATTTAGTTATACTATCATTTGCCAACCATGTCAGACAGTAACTTTTTTGATTGAAAATTAGCTTATTTATTTTTAAAACAGTATGTAATTGTTTAGAATACCATTTTTTCGGCAACTAGTTTTAAAAACTTACGTTAAACTATTTTCAAAAAATTACGTTATTATGCTAAAAAGTAGATTTGATTTCAAGTTTTTAGTTGTGAAACCATATAATTTATACTCTTGCGTTTAGAAATCCAATTACTTGTCGATTAAATTGTCAACACCTAAGGAGTAAATTAAAGGTTTAAAGCCACAACCCTAGGCTTTATAATCAGATGCAAGCTTATCACCTAACACTTGCTAAAAGTTTGTCTGGAAATAAACTTACATTAGAAAAATCAAATACAAAAATAATAAACATTAATTTCCTTGTGACAATATGAAACATACTTAAATTTTAAGATTTAACTAAAAAAGAATATGCGTATAAATAATTTAATTTTCTTATTAAGTCTTAGACAATTTTTATAACGAAAACATTAAAAAAATTGTAAAAAGATATTTGTTACAAAGGAATTAAGTTAGTAATTTCTGCAGTTCAGACTACTTTTGTTGATTAAATTAAACGATAATTTAGGAAAAAAAAATTATCTTCTTTCTTATTTTTATTTCTTTAGTTACAGTATTTCAACAACTGATAACACCATGTATTGCTTTGAATGTACTAAACAAGGTATGGTTTTATACAAGTCTTGATGTAGAACAAAATGAAAAACTCTTTGTTTTTTTCGTTGCTTACAGAAAGCCAAATAGCTTCATTATGCAGCAAATAGGTTAAGCAAACAAACGATACAAGTCATACACAGTTTCAATTGAAATGCACTCGTAAAATGAAACTGCTTATGATATACGAAACATAATTTAGACAAATTAGTAAGTTTATACTCTGAAGTGTTTATATCATAAATAAAAGGTTTTTTTATACATTTTAGAGATTTTTCGTAGTTTGTATTAGTATTTATTTTTATAAAGGCTAATAAAACATATTTGTTTGCTTAAAAGATAAACTAGATTTTTTACTCAAAATTTGCAAAGTTTTTAAACTTCATTAAAAGTGTATTTAATACTTTCATTAAACTATATATTAAAAGAATTACAATAACTATAGTTAGTACTAAAGTAAATTTTTTTAAATCGTTTACACTCTTACTTTTATTATCAACATGTCGTAGCTTAGTAATCACAAAACTTCTGTACAGGTTATTTTTAAGAAACTAGCTTCTAAATGTGCCCAAAAAGTTTGTAGTGCTAAATAAACACTGGTCAGATGCCTGGCTTATGCACTTAGCAAACTATTTAATGAGACATGGTACGGACACCAAGCTATTTAGTTGTTGATAAGTTAACTAAACTAGTGCTGATTGACATTCAGTTACATTTTGAAAACTGTTTAATTCTTCTAAGGTTCACACTGTATAAACATTTGATACTTAAAATTTAGTATGTACCTTTTATTTCAACAAAAAAAAAAGGATACAAAAAGTTTAACACTTTAGGTAATTTCAATGTTTTTAAACATACTTTATGTCATTTTACAATTTCTTAAAGGGTTTGCTATCAAAATCTTAAAGAATAAAATTTAAATTTAAAAATAGTTTTATAGTTAAACTTTTCATATACATAAAACTTATAAGGTGCATAAAATAAAATAAAAACTTTACACTTACGATATTTTTGAACTTTTTTGAAAATTAAAGAAAACTTAAAAACTACTTATTTATAATTTATTTTTACAATTAAAATAGTGTAAATATTTTTTGTGAGTATGATTTTTTTCAACTTAGAAAACATATTTTTTACTCAAAAACAAATATTTTTGATAATTCAAATTAATGTCCACTAATTAATACACACTTTTGAATAATAAATGTTTTTTGTTTTTGAAATATTAGCTTATAATAATGTACAGTAGTTAGATTGTATGGAGATGTATAAAAGTACTAAAATATCTATATCAATATCCCAAAATAAACTTTAAAAAGTCTAATTACTTGTAAAGTTTTACATAAAATCAATATAAATGCCAACAAGTCGATTGCTAACTTTTCTTTTGTAATTATATTTTACTATTGATACTTAAAGTGCGAGTGTAAGTATCGTTTAACAAAAGTTTAAAATTCATCAAGATTAAAAATATTATTCACTTAAAAAAAAATACAAATTTAAAACTTTTAAAATAGTATTATTGAATTATACAAGAAAGTAATCTTTTATTCACTAGATAAAAAAAATAAGTGTTTTTGTCATTTTAGAGTTTTATTTTAAGGCTCTTTTCTTTTTATAATCAATGCGTGAACTTTAAACAAAACAAGGAGCGAAAAACCAAAAAAACATGAGAGCTTAGAAAAGTAAGAAAGTAATTGAGAGAATCTAGCGTTATATGAAACGCTTGCTTATTTAAATTGCTACATTCAACGCTAGTCTACTTTGGACAATAAACAATAATGCTTTACTTATATATTATTTATTATTCATTTAAATTTATAGAAAAAACTATAACATTTTCCTTACAGAACTAGCTTAAGCTTAATTTTCAGTGATGTTAAAGAAGTTTACTTAAAGCAAAAACGTAAAGTGGTTGAAATTTAGGAAATTGCTAGTATGATAGTTGAAAGTTTTTTATTTAGTTACTTGATGATTCTAAATAGTTTACAACTGACTCATTCAAATTTTATTTCACTAAAAAATGTATCTTCATCAAACATCAATTTGGACGATGTATACAGCAACCACAAAAGTAAAAGTGTCAAGCTTAGAAGTTCATTAGTATATCCAGATTTTAGTAAATCATTAGATCCTTGTAAAGCGAGTAAGTTTTTTTTATGTAATTACATTTATTTTAATATAGAACACTTTTAATAGTTTTTCATTCAAAATTTTCGTCTAAGTAATACTTAATATTTGTTAATAATAAACAATTTTTCATACCTTAAAATTATATATAGAAAAAAAAATTATCTTTCATATAACAATTAAACTATTTTTTTGTGATTAGTAATAATAATATGTAAGTGTAAAAAAAAAACTACACATAAAACTGTATAAAACTGTAATTATAGTAAGTATACGTAAAAGTTTTGAAATGTGTTTTAACAACTTTTATTGTGTGTAGTTTTTTTTTTAATAGTCGATTATTTAATATGGATTTAAACAAAAACGAATAGTAAGTATTTTATTAAAGTTAAGGAAAAGTCAGCTCAAATAGGTTTAGGATTAAAGTACAGCCAGCAAAAAAAGCGATGAATTTTAAAGTTAATTATTTAGTTTAAAAACAAAAAGTTAACAGTTTTAAATATTTTCCGATGTTTTAAACTGATTACCTTTACTTTATTATATTGATATCAAAATTGTTAATAATTTTTTTAGGATTTTTTGAAATCTAAAAACAAAATAATAAACTAAAATGAATACATAAAGTGCTAATCAAAAACTTGATTCTTACTTCATATTTCTGGTTGCGCTACTACTTTTAACAAACTAAGTATTTAAATACTACCTGTTATATATTCAGAGTAAAAAACGACTCCCTGAACAAAATTTAAAATTATTTAACTTAAAAAAATATTAAAGATTAAGTTTAACGCAGTTTCAGTTTGAGATTTACTTTATTTCTGAACTACTCTAAATTTGTTCTTGACTAAATAAAAACTAATTTCAACAAACCAGAGTTTTTTATTTACATACCTGAATTTAAACACTATGCCTAAGTATTTAGAATTTATAGGATTTTAGTAAATATAATAAAGTATTCTTAAAAAACTTTGTAATGTTGTTTTATTTGTCATAAAAAAGTACTAATACATAGCCCAAACTTTTCACTTTTAGTTTTAGTAGTGAAATATACTCTCTAAACTTATAAGTTTAATGTTTTTTTTCCTTGATTTATATTAAACTTTAGTTATACAAACCATTCAAATAATACTATTTTTAAACAACATCGATGACAAAGTTATATTTTATCAACTTTGACACGTTTGCTGTTAAACTTCAGACAAGTTTGTTTTTATATAAGGCCTCTTATTACTTCATAATACTTTAATATATATGCTTTTAAAGAAAGTTAGTAGACCAGTTAAAATATGGTTTATAAAACTTCAAGACATTTGTGAAAGTTTTCTAGACTTTTAAGACTGAACCTTATTTAGCAGTATGCGTCTTTTTTATTTTTATTTTTAACAATTTTCTAGCAAATACTAGTAATAGATTTTATTGTTTGTTAAAAACTTAATTATTTACATACCAATAAAAAAGCTGAGCAAATATTTAATAACATTAGCTTTTTACCTACTTACAAGAACACATATAATTTTTTATAAACATTAGTTAAAAATGTATCGTGCTTTACAGTTTTATTTGTGTACTAAATATTTTTTAATTGTAACATAACCGTTTTTTCCTTCTTTTTTTTTTGCATTTTTTGTGGATACTCTTATAGAAAAGGCAACAAGAAAATGTAAATGATCGTAAAAATCAAAAATTAAGGAAGGATACGTTGTGGTGCCTATCGTAAACTATGGTTTCTATTGTCAATATTGGCAGTAACAATGTTTTTGTTTTTTTAATTTATTAATTAATCTATTTGTTTTAAAAAATGACTCTAAAAATAGTAATTAAACTTATAATTCACATTTTCATTACTACAAAAATTTTAATATCTCAAAAAAAAAAGTTACAAAAAAATGTTGTATAGCTCGATGACCAAAAGGTCTTTCTCAACAGCAATCAATTGGCTATAGTTGTGAGCATTCACGTTTTCTTTTTTACCATTGTAGTTTACATTGATTTAAATTTAAATCTATAATTAATATACTAATATAATGTCTCTACTAATTTGAATCATCTCTTCTAACCACGAATGTTGTAGTTTGTTTCAAATCCTTGTACTTAAAACATTTTTTTTAATTTCATAATTTTGTATAAAGAGCTTGAATTTTTTAATTTTATATCGAAATAGTTTGTTTAAATCGCGGCTGGTTTTGAAAATTAATAAAATAGTTGTATTGCATGATTAAGAACAAAAAACTGTTTTGATTTTACTCTGTACTGAGTTTATATTCAAATAAGCTCAAATATTGTAGGAAAGTACTTCTAAATACTAATTAATAACAGTTTTAAAAACCTTACACTCACATAAAAAACCCTTAAAGGGTTATATGTAGTCTACTATTTTGTAAACTAATTCAAGTATTTAAAAAGCTTACATTTATCGTAGTTCATATTAGTAAATATAAAAGTAACATTAAATACAAAATAAATTTAGGTTGATAGTGTTAAAAGACATATTCATACAAGCATTCACATACAAACTATTAATAATTCGAAAACGTTAAATCATTTTGTGCTTACATATGTAAACATAAAGTCTTTATAGTATTTTCTCATAAACACGCATGACATTTTTATTTGTTTGAGTTAGATAGATATAAAC
Source organism: Thalia democratica (assembly GCF_965202585.1). Classification (NCBI taxonomy): domain Eukaryota; kingdom Metazoa; phylum Chordata; class Thaliacea; order Salpida; family Salpidae; genus Thalia; species Thalia democratica. The sequence continues at coordinate 42,519,016 of NC_139166.1, read as the reverse complement.
AATTACTAAACAGTTTAAGAGAGCAATTTGCATCCATTATCCTGCATCTTTTCTGCATTTTTTTGAGTGTCATTATTTTTGTTACCTAAACACACCTTCAGTATACATCTAAGCCACCCAAATTGCTTGCAAATATTTAATAACCTTTTTGTTTAAAAAATACTCTGAAATATAACTTTTATTTAAACTTTGATATTACTTTATTTTAAAATATTTAAATACGATGGTTTTTAATGGACATAAAACTTTTATTTAACAAAAAAAAATATACTAATTTAGATAATTATGTTTTAATTTTTTTTAAAGTCATCAAATACAAGTTTAAAGCAAAAAATTGATAAATTTTAAGACTTTTTTTGTGAAAAATTAAATTAAATAAACGTAAATATTATTGTTTTAAAATTTACATAACATAGTTTTTTTTTTTAAAGATTAAAGTTTATACTATTATACACTATTATAGTTTGATAAATGCAATTAAAAAAGTTTTGAAATAGTTATTGACAATAATTTTTAATCAACCAATAGATTTTTAGTTGTTGAAGTTTAATTTAAGTTTACTAACAAAACAACATTTATACTTGAAAGTAATATCAAGTTAGAGTTTAAAAACATAATTTAATCCTTAGTTGTTTTAAGACGTCCTTTTTAATAAAAAACACTTTTGTATGATGTACTTCTTTACTTTTTGTTATTTTAGATATGCAACCAAAACTAAAATTAAAAACTCCTTCTAAAGTTAATCAAATTCTTATTGGTATAACTGAAAACGAAATTTATTTTAAGCTTTAAAGCTTTAACTTTTATAAAAAATGATCATATTTATTTTTAAACAATTTTTAAACGATTAAGTAAAACATATTTCATATTTTTGATATGTTTATATATTAATTAAATAAAATTCATTTAGGACTTTTTCTTGGTGACATTGCTTTAGATGAACATGACGTTACAACTATATTTGGAGAAACAGTTGATGAAGTAGTTGATAGTATAGTTTATTCACATAAGAATCCATTTCAGTTTGATGTAGACCAAGAAGAAAATTTATCTAATATAACATCTTTAAAAAAAAAGAATAAAGAAAAAACGAACTACTTTTCAAAACAATGTGGCAGAACTAGAAGACGACAAAATAGTAGTATTCAAAAGAAAATTTATGACAAAAAACAGGTATTTTTGAAACAATCCTATTATTTATTAAAATTAAAGTTGCATTTTCAGCTACTAATTGAAAATACTTAATTTTCAATTCCTTGTCACTGGGAAAGATACAAATACTTTTAGCATATACTTAATAAAATCATGGTTCAAACTTAAAAACTGTAAAATACTTTTGATGTAATTTTTTCTTAGTTTTTACTTGAAATATTTACGTATACCTTAAATTAATTTGCTTGAGTTTTATATTTATATAGTGAGCAAGTCAATTTTTACATAAATTATATAACATAATAGAATATACTTGATAACTAAGTTTAAATAGAAAATACAAACAAATAAAATTTTATAAGAATAATATTTAACATTAATGAAAAAATTTTACACACACTACAATAATCAAACTTACAACTACAAGAAATATATGAGAATCAATTTTTATGTTAATTTAGTCATTATTTGTCTTACTTTTTAAGTGTATGTAAGTTGCAATTATATAGATACTAAAACTAAATTTAAAAACTATTATTTGTTAATAAAATAAGTCTTCGTTTGACTTTAAAAAATTTGTTGAAACAAGTTTTTCAAGTTTATTTCTATAGAAAAAAAGAAGAAAACAATTAAAAAAGAAAAATAAATCTAATAAGTCTGTTGCATTTCCAAGCTTGAGCGAATTTTCAGAAATAATAGACCAAGAGATTAATAGACGGCAAGTTGACCTTGTTGATCTTTCACGTGAAAATCAGAAAATTGCCAAAAAAGAAAAAAACATACAGAGAAGAAAATGTCTACCAAGTATATATTAGAAGTTTTGTACATTGCTAACTACAAATACTAGTAAACAAGATATATAAAACTACAATATATAAAAAGGCCTAAAAAATATGATGTTTTTTAAAGTACTTAATGTTAACAAAATATCATTTACTTTATACTCTGTTGATTCTTTTTACACACTAGTTTTTTTCAATAAAAATTGTTATTGTATTAACAATTAAAATTACTTATAGTTGAAATTTACCTGTGTTCCTTAGTTTTATTAAAGGTTTAACGAAGTTTAAAACTAATTAAAACGTCAGTTGTGTAATTAAATTATATAAAAACTTTTATAGTACATAAAGAATTTATAAAGAATTTAAGAAAATCTTGTAAAATTATTCACTAGCATGTGAGTAGTTTTATAGTTCTTTATCGTTTTAACTTTTAAATTTTTGTTTTATCTTAATATCTTAACTAACTTATTTGTTTTTTTTTTTTTATCTTAAATAAGTTTTTAAATGTCACATAAGTTTTTTTAGAGAACTTGTTTATGACATTTACTCTAAAGCAGTTAATTTTAGTTTAATTTCGTACATTTTAAAAAGATCTAAAAACGTGTAGTACTTATCTAATTTAGATAAAAAAAGAAAGTTTCATCAAATTTTACTGATTAGTACACTCGCAGAATTTTATAATAATATAAAATTTTATACAATAAAACAAATTTTGTGATTTATTGTTATAATTCTTCAGAGACTAAACAATTTATACTTTTTATTTATAACTTATTAAGCTTGAAACTTTTAATTTTAGCTTTGATAGTATTAATAAACTGTTTATAACAAATATAAGATAAAAACTAACTCAAATAACTCTGCTATTTTCTCTAAAAGAAGTAAAAGTATTACTTAACTAAATTTTCTTTTTATATTCAAACTCTTGTTCTTAATATCTTTAAAAAAAAGTTATGTTTTAGTGTTAAATAGTCAAGTCAATAAAAAGAGTTAGCATATTTGTTGCTTAATATATGAACAAGTTAAAAAAAAAACAGTTGTTTAAGTATAATAAAAAAAACTCACTAATTTAACAATTTTAGTCAACTTGTTTTAGTTATTTTTTTTCGTATACATAGATATAAAAAGTTTGCAATAGACTTTAAATTTGTATTGTTTTTTTAAGGCTTACTTAATTTAACATACAGTCATTAATACTTACTTAACAATTAAAAAAAAAAAATTTAACACAAAAAAAATCAAGCGTTTTTTCTATTTAAAGGAAAATTAAATCGGTACAGAAGTCGTAAACAGCGAACAGAAAAAGTATTTAAAAGATACAAACGCGCAGCAACTGCTGTTCCAGAGAGAGTCTGGCCAAGTGGAGTTGTTCCATATTATATAAGCAGCAACTTCACTGGTTTGTTGTGTTTCAAAAACTTGTATCTTTTAAAAAGTTGTGTTGATTTATATTTTATATTAGATAACTAATTATGCTTAAAGTATAAACAAATGTCATTGAAAACAAGTTTTCAGAATTTTTACAACAAATTAAGTCTTAAATGTTGAACGACAGTAAGATTTTATCATACTCAGTAAAATCTTTTACTATAAAATAGTTTTTATTTTCACTTAATTGCTCGCAATGCATCTTTTAGCGCTGTCATTAGCTTTTTTTTTCTTCGCCAAAATTTTGCCGCAAACCAACGATTTGGCTAATTACCAACATCAATTTGCTGACAGTAGCTTCTTGCAACTATTTAAAATCAAATTAAACAAAAAAGCTTAAAAAATTTTTAAGCTATTCACACTGACTCATGCGCCAAAGTTAACTGAAAACACGTGTAGCTAGATTTATTTTGATTTAACTGTTTACTTTACGTATGCCCCAGCACCTATGTTCAGGGCTTGCTCTTTGATTAAATAAATAAAAAGTACTTAAGTTTCTTTGGTCAGCTTGAGTCGTCTCTCCTATTTAAGAAGATTAAGATAAGAAAGGTATTTCTTAAAATTATTAGCTTATCTAATGCAAATGCATTTGAAATTTTAAAGCTTGACCAAAAAACTGTAACAAATATTTAAATAAAAGCATACTTGAATAATTTTCATAAATAAGTTTATACAAATGACGATAAGAATAAGTAATTCAAAATGTTTAATCGAAAAGATTATTAAAGATTTGTTAAACTTATTTTAAGTAAATATAATTAAGTAACTAAATAAAAAAATACGCCGCCTTTTTAATGAAAGTTGTTGTAGATAAACTCTTTGGCTTTTTTAATAAAATATAATTGAGTACTTATTACATTAAACGTAACTTTTACTTTTAAAAATACATTAAAACAGTATTAGTTTAGAGTTTAGACAGACTAAATATATGTTTATATTTATTACCCGAATAATATATTGCATTTAGCTATAAGTTCGACACTATAGTAAAAATTATTAATTATAAAAAGGTTGAAAACGTAAAACTGGTAGTTTTTTTTTTGTTTTTTTAGCTCTAAAACTTTAAAACAATATTTAAGTTATATTGTTTCATCACTATATGTATATAATGTTTTAAAACAAACCATAAATTAAAATAGGAGCTCAAAAAGCTATATTTAGAAAGGCAATGAGACATTGGGAAAATCACACTTGCATAACATTTATTGAAAGAACAGATGAAGAAAGCTACATAATATTTACATCAAGACCTTGTGGGTAAGTTTCTTATATAAATACCAATGTCAGTTTTATTTTTATACAGCTTAATACCAATTAGGAATATGTAAAACGTGCTTTCAATTTCAGAAAGTTTAAAACATAATGAAGAAGTTTAATTTGTAATTTTTAATTAGTTTACCTAAAGGTAGCTAATCAACTTTTGGCGGCCCTTCTAACTAATAAAATAAATAAAAAAACCTAGTGTAAAAGTTTTATAAAAAGCTTACAAAATCATTTTAAGGAAAGCTAAAGAGCTAAACTAACAAATTGTAATAAAATATTTAAAAGTTGTAGTTTTATTTAAACTTTGTAATTTATTTTTGACACCTTCGTATTAAACGTGCTTTTACAGTAACCATGCGTAAAAGTATTAAAAAATAACCTTTTATCTTTCAACGCACTAAATACTTTTGAAATAAACATTAAAAAAAAGGCGTTAAAATCACGTTAATTTTGTAATAAATAAAAATAAACTAATAGAAAATATGTTTAAGAACAATGTGTAATATTTTAGTTCTATTAAGTTAAAGTTAAAATATCAACGCCTTTTACTTTTAATGTTTTGTTATACCTTTTCATTGTTCTACAGCTGCCCAAAATGTTCACATTAGGTTTTGAGAAATCAAGCAGAATAAAAAATAAAACTATAATTAAAAGAGAATACAATCTACAACTAATAAATATCGATAAAAATGAGCTAATTTACAATACGCACGTGCAACTTTTGATTTACATTACATTATATCTAATTTTTAATTACGATCTTTTCTTAAATATCTATTAGATGTTGTTCGTATGTCGGTAGAAGAGGTGGCAGGCCACAAGCAATTTCAATAGGAGAAAACTGTGACAAGTTTGGCATTGTGGTACATGAGCTTGGACATGTCATTGGTTTTTGGCACGAACATACGAGACCCGACAGAGACAATCACATACAGATAATTTATCAAAACATACAAGAAGGTTTAACTTTGTGAAAGACAAAATACAATTTTAATTTATTATGAGATAGCACTTGCATTTAATATACAAGTTACGTTTTACTTTTGAAAACAAAAATGTAAGTACTTGTTATGCACTGCTTCTAAGCATAATATTTAATACATAAACTTTTTTGTATTACATGTAACTGTTTAGATTATAAACAAGTTTTTAGTACCAAGTAGGACTTTTTTATAGTTCAAAGAAAACTAGCATTTAAAAAACTAAACATTTTTTTTCTGTTATATTGTTTAAAATAAGTAACTAAAGCTGTTACTTTTATTTTAATCATAAACTAACTATACTTTTAAATAATTTGTTTTATAGAGAAAAATAAAACACATAACAACTAAAAAAATATTTTAATTCTCTAAACGTTTTATTGATAATACTAACTTTGTATTGAAATAGATGCAATTTTGAAACAGGAATTAAATTATAGTTTCTTTTTTAGCCTGTTGAAAGCCTAATAAACTACTTAAAGAACGAAAAAAATTAAATATGATAATTACGAATTACAAAAAAACATGTATACTAAATAAACAATAGTTTTCAGCTAAATTTACTTCAAGTTCCAGTATATAAACTACATCTAATAATTCAAAATGCTTTCAAATAATTTACAACAATTTATTTTTTTCATTAAGTTACTAAAGGTTTTAAAGTTTAGTAATGTATTTTGTATTTAGAAGCATAGAATTTAAACTAAGTAGGCTGTGTTACAACTCAACGCACAAAAACATGAATTTTTAAATAAATTAAATTGTCCCGATTTTTTCGCTTAATATTATTATTTGCTAAATTAGTTGTAAGAAAATATTTGATAGGAATAAGAGTTATGATAAAACTATATAAATTATTTTAAATTGTTATTAGTAACTTTAACTGCTTTTAGAAAAAATAGTTTGCGCTTATTTAAGTGATACAAAACTTTATAGTATCTGAATTTCAAAATAAAGATAAAAACAGTTTGAACTTTTGAACTAATATCTATTTAGAAATTATCTGCCCCACCCTATAATATAATAGAAGATACATTTTGTCACTATAAAATATATAAAACCATTTAAAATTGTAGTTGTGACGAACGATAAAAAATAAATTTTTAAAGTATGTAAAATTTTACTTAGTGAATTATTGTTTTGAGTATACAAAAAATTGTTTATTTTACTTACTGTATATTATTTATTGTAAAATATTATTTTAGAATATAAAATATTACCATTTAATAAACTGACTTCAACGAGTTTAAAAGCAAAGTATGATTCAAGAGTCAAGATAAGGTATCTTCAAAAACAATCTAGACATTAAAGTGTTAAACACATTAAGGTTACGTGAAAAAATACAGTAATAAAAACGTTTTGATTTTATCACACACAAAAATAATTGCCTGGTTGCAAAATTGACTATGCAGCCGTTTTAGACAAGCAAGTAGCTTAAAGTAGATGCATTAAATGATTAGAGCTTAAAGTTCGTAAATGACTAACCGGTTCTCTAACTGATATTACCTTATGTGCTATTTGAAAAACAATATTAACAAAATTATTTTTAATGCTAACAGTGAAAAAAAAAACTTTTTACTTGTAAAACAAAATTATATGTATTTTTTTAATAGGACAAGAATATAACTTTAATAAAATGGGTTACTCTGAAATTGATTCGTTAGGAGAAAAGTACGATTTTTACAGCATTATGCATTATTCGAGGAACACTTTTAGTAAAGGTAAAGTTTACTTCAAAAATGTTTAATAATATGATTACAACTTTTATTTCTAAAACATGGTAAAATATAGTAAAATTTATGTTAAAAACATAATAAACCGTTAGTAGATTAAAGGTTTTTTTTTTGGTTGCGACTGACTGACGAGTTTCAATAAAAACGAAACCCGAGTCTCAGTCTGCCGAATGCTTGTGGTCTGATAGTCCAAGTGATATGATCGAACCTTTTGTTTTTTCTAGTTATAATGAAGATAAGTTTCTACATTTGAACTTGAGTTATGCATTTTATTATGTTTACCATTATAACGTTTTAGTTTGATTTTGAACATCTTATAAATAATTTAAGCCCCTTATTTTCACAACAATTAAAATGTTAAAGAATAAGTACTAATAACAAACTTTTTTCAGTCTTATTTTCGCGTTCTGTTTGATAATAATAAAAATACTCTTGTTATTTTAAAGTTATACTTCTTAATTTTTCTAAATAACAAATTATATTAAATCAATAAAAACTTTACTAGATACTTTTTTATATTGTCTGTCATTTACTTCGGTTTTTTATAAAATTTTGATTTAAAACAAATTTACAAACAATTGCTAACTTTTACAATTGTATCTAAAAAACAAATTGAAACTTTTTTAAAAACTTATGAAGCATTGTTAATTAGTCTAGTTGTATTTATAGTACTAAGAGTCGGATATAAACAACTGTATGAAAAATATCTGATAGGTTAATCTTAAACTAGTTCTTTATTTTCTTGAAAGTAATATATTATAAAAGTTACAAATTTTTTTTGTAGTTATCGTTAAGCCAGTCAAAGTACAAAATGTACGACCATTTTAACAGCCCGGTACCTCATGGGTTTTAGACACAACAACTTAGTGTATAAACAAATTATGCCTGTTAGATTTTTTTTTCGATAAAAACTACTGCAGTTTATATTTTCTTCCCTAAACTATATGTTTGATTGAAGTAAAAGTTTTCTTTCTATTTGTCAACGGTACGTTGTAATTATAATTTTGAATAGATTCCAAAAAAAGTTTACTTTTTAATTCTTGTTGTAACGCTATCTGCCCTGCGTTGTGATAATAGTTAATAAATTTACAAAATAACTAGTTGTAAACACTGACAAGTTTAAACACTCAACTGCAATCCACTAAAAGTTCCAATTCAATGTCATCAACAAGAGTTTATAAATAAAACTGACCGTTGCTACAACAAGAATAGCATTTTGTACTAAAAATTCGTCGTTAAGCAAACGTCATAGTGCTTTAATAAATTTAAACTTGTCAGTGTTTACAACTAGTTATTTTGTAAATTTATTAACTATTATCACAACGCAGGGCAGATAGCGTTACATTGTAGCATATTTTACCTTTTACACAAAACTTATTATTAATTAGTAGTTTTGAACACTACACAGTTACTTTAGTATGTCTTTTACATTGAAAAAAAAAGTGAATTCTATATTCAAAATTAAGTATAATATCAGGTAAATTTCTCGACACAATCCTTGCAAATAAAGACGCAGAATCAGGAGTGCGGCCGCGAATAGGACAAAGAATACAACTTAGTTCTGGTGATATTAGACAAGCAAATAAGCTTTATAGCTGTCCAGGTAAGTGCAATACTGTTTTTAACAATGTATAACTGTGCACAGAAGCTAATTAAATGTGAAAAAAACATTTAATTAGTAGCAAATTTATAAATTGAAAAATTAAACTTTTAAGCTTTTTTTGTTAATTAAAGACCTTTTTTTTAAAAAAATTACTTATTATTGTATACTAAAGCTACAAATGTACCATGGAAATAAAATACTTTTTGTTGAAAAATTATTAATATTAAAGTGAACTTATTAATAGTATGCACAAAGTTTTTATTTAGTTATCTACTGTTCAAAGCTTGTAAAAATATTAGGAAAGCAGTTAGTTAAAGATTTTTTTTTGATAAGCTATTGTACACGAACAAGACTTTTTGAATAAAATTTATTGTTAATGGAGTAAACTATTTTTAAGTACCTCAGATTTTATCAGCTGTACAAAACATATCAGATTGTGGAGGAACATTGCAAATGTCTTCAGGAGAGATTTTTTCTCCAAACTACCCAGATGGTTATGATTCTGGTCTTAGCTGTGTTTGGAGAATAAGTGTTACTCCGGGTGAAAAAATTATTGTTAGGTTTCGTTCTCTTGAAGTTTTTAACAGGTAAGCGAAGTAAATTTCAATTAAGTATTTAAACAAGCTTTACAAAATATATAAACAATCTCTACAGTAAAAATTGTTACTATGACCATTTAGTAATCCACGATGGACATTGGCAGCGATCACCATTAATAGGCAAGTTCAACATTTTAGTTTATTTTAATTAATACTAATTTTTAACATTATGACTTATTTTTCTTAGTTTCTATCAAAATGTAAATCAATTTACAGAAAAAGCATTCATGAAAATTGTACGTTAATTTTTTGATTCTTTATACAAACTACCACTGAACTTCAATATATGACTTATGACGTAAGATACTCATTCAATGTTTCAACAAGAAACACACGTGATATTAAAGTCATAATGCCGCTATAATGACCTAATAGTCGTATTATCAATAGCACACAAAACATTTATAAATGGCATAATTGTGTTTCAATTAATGTTAGATATATTTTTTTTTAAGTTTCTAAGAATTTCAAAAGTAAAAATTAATATGCTTTTCTAAACTTTAATGAATTAAAATCCAGCAAATATTTATGTTTCTTAAGAACTGTACTACAATCAAAAACTTATTTTTGTACAAAAAAATTCTTTAGCTCCTTTTATATGATTTACTAATCTTTTTTTATTTATTTAAATACAAAGTAAACAGTGGTTTTATACACTAAATAATTTTAAATGTTGATTAATTTTTTGTGTTACTTAGGTCGATACTGTGGTAGAAAAACTCCTGCCGAGATTGTGTCTAAAAGTAGTAGATTGTGGATTCGATTTCAAACAATTAGCAATTTTAGAGGCGCTGGTTTTCATCTTGAGGTTGACATAAACATTATTTAAGTATAGTTAAGTAAAAAAATCTTTGAGATTCACACAAAATAAGATTTTATTAAAAACTGAGAAACAACTTTTATTTTTGAAAAGTTAGTTTCAGTAAGTTGAAAATAAATATTAAGTTTAACTTTTCAGCATAGCTACTAGTAAACTAAGAAATTAGGCTTTTGTTATATATAAACTTATTATATAATTATTTTAACTTTAACTTTTGAGATTTAAAATGTTACACGTGGTTTTTTAACAAAGTTTAATTACTTAATTCTTATCTATTACATAAATAACGTGAGTTTAACGCCTTTTATTTTTAATGTTTTGTTATACCCTTTCATTGTTCTACAGCTGCCCAAAATTTTCAAATTAGTTTTTCAAAAATCAAACAGAATGAAAATCAAAACTATCATATAATTTTTTGACAAAAACATATTTTTTTAGTATAATTAAGTTTAAAAAAATTTGGGTCAACACAAAATAAAATTTTATTAAATACTTAAAAACTTCTTTTTTTTAAATTAATTTCAGTAAGTTCAGAATAAATACTAATTTTAATTATTCAGCATAGCTGCTAGTAAACTAAGAAATAAAGCTTTTGTTATATATAAACTTATTATATAATTACTTTGCTGTGTTTCCTTTTAAAATTTAATACTTAAAGACTGGTAACTTCAACTTAGAAATCGATAATTTTATAATTAATCTTTTTATAAGCATAAAAACTGAAAATATAAACATTGAGGAGCTTCATGATAATTTTCATACATAATTACTTTTTAAAGTATGAAGCTGTTTGCGGTGGGGAAATGGAAAGAGATTTTGGAGAGATACAAAGTCCAAACTACCCTGAAGAGTACTCGCCAGACAAATCATGTGTATGGAAGCTAAAAGTTGAAGAAGGATATACAATAGGAATTCTAATTCATGAGTTTCAGGTACATATTTATTATGAAATAAGTTAATGTAATCGATTCTGTTCTAACCTAAAACCTATGTAATAAAAAGTTATTTGAAAATTTTTCAAGATGAGTTAATTTTCTATAAAATTAAATGATAAATATCTACCATAGCCAATTTTAAAATAACTTAGTTTTTGTCTTTAAAAGCCTGACACAATTTTTGTTTACTTTAGGGAGCTATTAAAGTTTAATACTAGAAAAACATGTTTTGTACAGATGGAAGAACATGATTCTTGCGCATATGACTATTTTGAAGTTAGAGATGGACCTAGTGAAGACTCTGAGCTAATTGGCAGATATTGTGGATATGATATTCCTAATGAATTTAAGTCTAGTGGTAACACGTTGTGGGTTAAATTTAACTCAGATTGTTAGTTATACTTTTTTTATCATCTGCTGTAATTTAATAAACTGATAAACACTTTCAAAAAATAGGGTCGGTTTCGATAGATACAAATTTGTTTTAGATTTTAACAATAATTTCCTGAGACTTTTTTTCAGCTTTTTTTTTAATCAACTTTGGTCGATTATACGAAGAAAAAACTTTAAAAATTTACAACTAGTTCAAAAAATAAGTTTACATTTTATATAGTTTCATTTAAGAAAACATTTAGTAAAAATTTTTAGACTTTTGCATATAACGTTTTAAAATTTATTATATGGTCAATTAGCAAAGAAAGTTATACAATCGTTTTAAAATTCTTGTTACAAAAAAACCTATTTAAGCTTCGGTAAGCAAAGCTGGAGTTTCTGCATCTTTCTTTAAAGAATGGGATGAGTGCGAAAACAACAACGGTGATTGTGATCAAATTTGTGAAAATACATTAGGAAGTTATAAGTGTAGCTGCGACCCTGGGTTCGACCTTAGCAATGACGGAAGGTTTATTATATGCTTACTTATTTAACCCTAAAGTTATAATTGAAATGTTGTAATTTTTAAAATATACATACTAAATTTTGTAGAACGTGTATAGTAGCTTGTGGTGGATATGTTACAGCGCAGCAAGGTGAAATTACTTCACCTAACTGGCCATCCGATTATCCAATTAACAAACAATGTACTTGGCAAGTTGTTGCTCCATTTCAACACAAAATAACAATTGAATTCGAAGAATTTAAACTTGAAGGAGACGGAGTTAGACATTTTTCTATCCTGATTTTTGAGCAATTTAAACAGCAGATAAATTATTAGTTTACAAAAAAATAGTTTAAAATATAAACAACTTAAAACTAACTTAAATTAATACAAATGATAGTTCATACAAAAAAAAATTAAGGAAACTTGTAAGTACGACTATCTTGAGATTCAAAGTGGCCTTAACTCAGGGGCTAACCTGCATGGAAAGTTTTGCGGGGAAGAAAAACCGTCTTCAATCACGTCTACTGTGAACGAAATGAGAATAACTTTTGTTTCGGATGACACTGTCGCCAGTCATGGTAACTTTGTTTTTGTAAACAGAAGGAAATATACATGCATGACTTATATTTTATTGTTCTGATTAGTTTTATTATCTTATGGTAATATTTTTTTTAAGTCGTTTTATGTAGTCTACCTTTTTAGGTAAAATTTTTGTCTATGTTTTTGATTGTTCTTAGTTGTTTAAATATATTAATTTTGAAAACGAAGGTTACTAAGTTTGTAGATAGTTTTGTAAAGTTAAGTATTAAGAAAAAAAACTGCTTTTCAAACTTAAAGCCGGTTAAAAGTAGAGCTAAAAACTAAAAAAAAATTGTTTGTAAAAAGTTATAAAAGTAACAAAACAAGTAATGTCATACTTTCTTTAAACATGAACTTTTTTATTATTTTTATTTAGAAGTGCTTAAAACTGAATATTTTAATACTTTATTAATTTTTTAATTTTTTATCTAAACAAAAAAAAAACACAAAAAATATCCAATTCAGTTTATTTTTAGTTTGTACTAAATCATTTCACGTTATTATTTATAAACTTTACAATAGTTGAACAAATGAAATTGATACTAAGCTGTCATTGCATGTTGTTCTTCAATTTAAAAAAACTATCTACAGGGTTTAGAATCTTGTACCATTTTGACAAAGACGAGTGTGCAAGCAATAACGGAGGATGCAACCATATTTGCACAAACACGATAGGAGACTACTACTGCAAATGCCAAGCTGGCTACCTGCTACAAGTAGACCGACATACATGCGCTGAAGGTTCGTAAGTCAAAAGTAAAATAAGGTATTCACTTTTTTATACAATGTTTGTATATACGTTTTGTTCAATTTACTTTAAAGTAGTTACTTAAAAACTATAGAATAGGAGAAACTTAAAATGATATTAACTACTACTACTAATTAGGTAAATGTATGAATTTTACAATAACTGTTTCACAATACATGAATCTTCATCTTAAATTAATTCCTTTGTTAAGGATGTTTTAACCACATGATCAATAGTACTAACTTCTTATAATGTTTACATATGCAATCTTTAAAGTTTGACCGCATAAATAATTATTTTACACCATAAAACTGAGAACAAGTATACTCTTTTTATATGAATAAGTTTTAAAAGGTATGAATAAAAAAATACTTATATTATTGAAATTAGTTTTTATTTAAATTAAATTTTTCTCGTTTATGATGTTTTCTAAATAGGCAGTTAAGACATATAGTATAGTCTAAGCATTACTGCTTTTGAGTTAATATAATAAAGTATAATCTAAGCTAAACGAAAATATAATTTATTTTTTTATAATACTTTGTGTACTTTGTTGCAGAATAAAAAAAGCTATAAAGTTTTTACAAAACTAAAACACCAAAAAAACACTGTATACAAATATTGTATTTTTCCCCAGCAACTTGTGAGCACGAGATAACTAATCATGTAGGAACATTGTCGAGTCCTAATTGGCCTAACAGATACTCAAGTGGTGAAGACTGTACTTGGCACATATCAACAGTAAAAGGTCATCGCATAAAAGTTGTCAGTTTTTGTTTGTTTACTTTTTTTACACATTACTTTAATTATACATTACTGTGTATAAAGGCATATGTAAGTACAGGCTTAGGCTCTATAAGACTTTCGACGATGTTTTCTTTTTTTTACAGCCATAACTTTGGCAAGTTTTTTAGTACATTTTAGTATTTAGAATAGGGTAGGCAAGTTGCGGTCTTCGGGCAAAGTCCGATCCGATAAGCAGAACTCTCTAGTCTTCAACATATTTTTAGATTGAAAATAACAATTGCAATGTAACCAGTTTTTGAATTTTTAGAATATATAACTTTAAATTTGCTTTAATTTTAATTGTGAGAAAACAGTCAAGCTTATCTAAAAATAGTTCAACTACTAATTTGCTTCTAAGTATTTTTTGTTATTACTTCTTTAAAATTTACAATTTTCGCAGAAAGACTTTTCTCTAAAAAATTTGTCCTACGACTTTTTTTTGTAAATCTGGCCCGCTACTTGTAAAGGGTTGTCAACTCCTAACTGAGACATAAGTTTTTACAAAATAAAAATAGGAAAAACGTCAATTGAAATATCTTATTGTAGCTTTTCAGAGTTAACTTTTTCTTTGTGTTAAAAAGGAAACTGAAATATAAAAGTTTTTGACATCATTTAAAAAAAAAAATTACTTAATCTTTGTACCATTTTTAACTACAAAAACTGTTTTCATTAAAAATAAACGTGTTACTTTTTTCAGAGGCCTAAATTTTACAAACGTTTTAGGTCATTCGAATAATAAAAAATAACTGCGCAAAAAGTTTATAACTATGTAAAAATTAAATATTTCTATAAAAAATACACTATATGAAAGACTATTAGAAGTTATATAACATGCTTGAAAACAAAAAAAAAAGAATACTGTTCAATTCTTAATCTAATTACTAAGCTGACTGATAAATACTTTGAAGTCGTATTGCAACAAACTAAAAGTTCATAATAGTTAAACAGACAAAAAAGCTTTCTTATTAGGTAATTAACTTATTCTAATATGCAAATAAATTCAAAATATACTGCATGTTTTTAAATTACATTATACTGCATTTTAAAAATACTATATTTATTTTTAAAACGTTTTAAATTTGCCGAGATACTCATAATTATCTTATACCACACACGGGAAGTATAAAAGTTAAAGATATCTTATCTATCTCATTTATTTTCTTCAAAGTATACAGTGACTAAATATGCAATATGCGCTTTTGATTTTAAATTTAAGTAAAGCTTTTAGACATAATTATGTGTTTTTATAGCTGAACTGAGTAAAAATAGAATATTTAATATTCACAATCTAATTTCAAAAAGCAAAAAAAAAATAGAGGATATTGAAATATTTATCAGACCTAAAGTTTATACTGGGAATATAAGATATAAATAGGAATAGAGACTTAAATGTTATTTTAACAAAACTATTTTCGATTTTTTTTTGGTTAAGGATACCAAAACAAATACCGTAGCAAGCTAGTTTAAATGAAGACTGGCGAGTGACGCATTATGCCGTAGTAATAAACACCTGAGGCGTTCAAAATGAATTAAGGTTTTTTTCTCACCTTGAACGTTAACAACAGATGTTTGACGAGTTTGACCTGGAAAGCCAACCAGAATGCGATTATGATCACGTTGATGTTTATGACGGGCGCAATGTCAGTGCCGATAGAATCGGTCGTTTTTGTGGTAGTCAACGGCCTCAAGAGATGATTACCAGCGGCAACGAAATATTCATTAAGTTCGAATCGGACAAATCAGTTGAAAAGCTTGGATTTCGCGCCTCTCATACGACAAGTCCGTATATTTTTTTGTTTTGGTGATACACTTTATACGTTTTCGTACATTTTAAATTTGATAGTAGTAAAATTTTGAAAGCACTTATTTCAAACTTAATCTATCTTATCTGAAACACATTTCAAATTTTTTACAGTAACTACTTAAAGGCTCACATGAAACTTATCGATTATTATGTGATTATCTTATAATAACTTAAATTAAAAGAATTTTTATAAAATCTTTGCTTGCGGCATTGATGTGTATGACAAGATAATGGTTTTTGTCAAAAGTTTTATACAAAAAAATATAATAATTGCAAAAAAAAACAGTATTAAAACAAACACAGACAACAACGAAACTGTTTAGTTTTTAATTTATAACTAAACGGGACGTAGAATAATTTTAAAAATCTATAAATATTCATACTGAAGTTTGTTTAGAAATTTTGTATGACGTAATGCTAATTTTAAAGTTTAAAATGTAGCAGTGATCCAAATCAAAAATACCCTGTTGAGAATACTAGTTTGAAACTTTATGACAAAAAATGTTCCTAGTAGTTTTTGGATTTAATAACGCCTGAACTTTTATTTCTTCCTCTAAATATTATTAGCTATTCAACTCATATTTTAAGTCAAATTAAAAATTTGTCTATACTTTGCTATGCACATTTTTTTTCAACTTCTCAAAATTTATAATAATTTTGTGTGCGAAACTTTTCTTCAAGGTCAACACAAACAGTTTTAAACACCATGTAAAAATCACTTATTAAACATTGATTTACAAATTTAACAATAACTCGAAATTGAAAAGTCTTTCTAAAACAGTAAACAAAAATTTACCAGTATGCGGTGGAAATCTTACAGCGAGCAAACAGGAGAAAAGCTTGTTTTCCCATCCTCAGTTTGGTTCAACTAACTATAATGATGGGCACGACTGCAAGTGGATCATATCAGCAGAAGAAAACAAAGAAGTCGTACTCACTTCACAAAGCTTTCATGTAGGTTTAACTTTTTTTAATCTGAGTTTTTTTTATTAAGACGGGATAAAAGTAATAATTGAAAATTTTAAATTGTTTTAGGACTTTGTGTATTTAAATATTACAATTTTAATTAAACTTAAAAATTATACGGTACAAATTATCGTGTTCATTCTACTTTAGTTAAATTTTTAATAGATTGAAGATGAAAAAGATTGTAGTTATGATTATGTCGAACTTTTTGACGGAAAAACTACAGACTCTACTCGTATTGGGAGATATTGCGGTAAAAAGGTTAAAATATTAATTTTTATTAGTTTTTAACTGTCTAAACAAATTTCTAATAAATTTCAGGTTATCAAAACAGTCCGTTCGAACGGAGCCGATTTGCTTATTCGTTTTCGCTCAGATGACACTATAAATAACAAAGGTTTTAATTTCACATACAACACCATTGATGAGTCTAAACCTCGACGCAAAAATCGATCAAAAACTTCCGAAAGATCAAGCAGAAGAAGAAGAAGAAAACGTCGTAGAAGAAGACTTACGTGAACTTTGCACCTTCAAGTTGAATAGCAAAACGCTGCCTCTTGTTTTTACCAAACTTTGTGCTTATTGATACATTCTAATCAATAAAGCAAAAGAGCTCCGAACACCAAATTTTGTTAAATATTAACACTGTTTTTAGTAGTAAACATTTTTACTGCGCTGAGCGCTTTTTAACGTCATAATTTAATTTCTTTTTCTTTTTTAGTTAAATTTTAAAGTGTTTTCAGCTAAATTCATCGCACTTAAGTTTTGATACAAATTAAATGTATTTTTTAAATACTACTTTACACTTTAAACAGATTATATCAATTTTATGCTAAATTACTAACTTTTTTATTTTTCATATTAATTCAAAATTTTATTTAGGTTTTACAAGCATTTTTCAACAGCAATTTTATTATTTTACTACTCAAATACTAATAAGATACGATGAAAATTAAATCCCTTAAAAAACTGTAAAAGTGTAAAAACAAAATAAAAAATGTGGTAGTTTGAATACATAAACGCATTTTAAAAACAAACTTACTTTACACTTGTTTATATCCATAATAACTTCCAAACTTTCTTAAGTATTCTTATGTATATAAAGAGCAATTAACTTATACAACTTCGCTTAATTGAATACATTTAAGCCTACAATACTTGTTTTTACAGCTGCTTGTATTTGCAAACTTATTATGCCAGTAAGGCGTGGGCACAACTTTTATGAAGTCATGAACCCTGCTACTGCTAATTTATTGGCGGTGAGTGTACAGGTGTTTTTGAGCTAATTACCAGATGTTTGTTGCCGGCTGTCGCATTTTCATTTTTTTTAACCACTCGCTTATAGATGTGGTGCACGTTTTTCTTTTGTGTTTGCACCTAATTAAATTAGTTAATGGTCAGCCATAGTTTTTGCTCTTGAAATATTTTTAATGCTTTTATAACAAAAAATTCTTAAGTAGCAAACTTTACAAATTAATAACATTTGTTATTAAAGAAAAAAAAAGTTATCATTTTAACTTCAAAATTTTCTAGACAATTACTAACAATTATAAAACATCATAACATTAATATCGTGTTTTTTGTTATTCACTAACACTTTTTTTTTTGAATTTTAAGTCTAAGAACCAGTAACAAAAAAAAATAATACTCAAATCTTCTTAAATAGCTAAAGTTTATTTAATCTTTAAAAATAACGAAGTAATCATAGCTTTATTTGTATAGAGTTTAACAAAAATTTAGATTCCTACTTTAATATTAACATAATCTTGTAAATTTAACAACTTACTATGAATTTACCTAACGCTAAATATCAGTCAAAACTCTCTATTTTTTTAATTTCCCACAATAGTATACATCTAAATTTAAAATATATGTTACAATAAATCGTTGTCTTTTCAAATGAATTTGTTAATATCAGAGACGTTTAAACATCAAAACACTTTCACCAAGGTATGTACTTTACATAAAAAAATTACTTGGAAATCTATGTTGATGTAAAACTACACTAACTTATTATTAGTAATAAACTTAAATAAAACATCATAAGTTAACTGTATTATTCAAATAAAAGACTTTTGACATTAGTCTTTAATTCTAATCTGGGTAATGAATAAACAAGTTTATTGTTCAATCATCAATATTGAACATCAATTATATCATTAACTTTTAATGTAAACATGGTTTTTTCTTATCTTGTATAATTTTGTATGCCTATGCAGGTACTTTAAATTTTTTAATTATTTTTATATTTAGAATATTAGGCTAAAAAGAGATTAATAGGTTAAAAACATATCTTCATATAGTAAAAGTTTTAGAAAAATAAAGGCTTTAACTTATAATTTAAATCAATTACATATAAATCAATAAAATCAATTACATATGTTAAAGTTGTTGAGGTTAAAAAAAGTAATAATATATAAAATTTATACTGTTTGGATAATTATATTTTGAAAAACTACTAGCTTATCAAGGTAGTAAACTTTGGACAGACTTATCTACTAAGTTAAAAGACCAAGGCCATCTTGTAAAGTTCCAGGTTGAACTAAAGGATAATTTATTAAATGATCAACTAATTCAATGGAGTTTACATAAGATGAACAGTAACTTTTTATTTATTTATAAATAGTAGATTAATATTCATTTTTCATTTATATTAGGTATTTATACTTTTTTTGAGTATATTAGTTGGGTTTCTATAGCATTGGTCCAGCCTAGTTTGTAGAGAGTTGTTTTTTTTTTTCTGTTTGTAGTTTGTTAATGTGTTAGTAAACAATTTCATTTTATAGTCTACATTTTAGCTGTGTAAATAAAATTATAAGTCTCTAAATATATTTTTGCCAGTAAAACAAAGAAAGTTAAATACTTAAATCATGAGCTGAAATCACTGATAAAATTTAAAACTAGTAACAGGTTGACTTATTTTATGACTATTAGTGTTTTTTATTTTTTTTTTTTTTTTAATCTAGAAAAAGCTTATTTACTATTTTAAGTGTTTTTTGTTGTTGTTTACATTATTATTTTGGTATAGTTAAGCTCCTATATTTAGACTGTTGTTCAAGTTTGTAAAAACTGATGATTTTAGTAAAAAGGATATATTTATTTTATACTTTTTATCTAACTTAGCAATTTTTTTTTCTTCTCGGAAACAGCTTTATTTTACTTTTTTTTTTTTTTGAATATTGCAGCTTTATTTTATATACTTTTTTTTAATGTTATAGCTTTAGTTTATTTTTTGCTTATTTTTTACTAAGTTGAAATAAGTTGATAGTAAAGTCTAAATTTTTAAACATACCTTGAAGAAAAATTTCAAATTTATTTATAAAAAAAAAAATCTATTTATTTTTTTCTCTTCTTTAACTCATATAAAAGGTTAAATTATTTGCTAAAATGTTGAAAATTGTTAAAATAAAAGACGTTTCAAATAGAAACTTTACCTTTTGACGTAGAGTTCAATATAATTTATGTGTATATAATGTTAGAGATATGTGTGTTTTAAATATTTTTTTTTAGAAAAATGTTTATTGTTGTAAATTTTAATACTTTAATTTTTCATTTAATTTTTCGTTTTAGAGTTTAGATTTCGACTGTAAAGGTTTTTTTTCATTTGTAGCTCATTATAATTTTGATTAAGTTGGGTATGCAACTCGATGACCGAGAGGTCTTTTTGCGTATCCAGGTCCTTGAACCAAAAAATTTTTGAGCAATTTTTTGTTTTTGTTCAATAAACCACTACTGTTTTATAATTCTACAGGTCATGTCATCTATAACTGTAACCAAGTACACATAACAAACTTAAAGAGTTTAAATGAAACTATTGTTTATTTAAAATAAAAAAAATATTATTAAAACTTTGTAGACAATAATGTTAGTTCTTAAAAAGTATATGTAAATTGTTTTTATATCATAAATCCAGATCAATAAATAAAAAAAACAATTTATGAATGTTTTTCGTTTTTCTTTTTGTTTAAGTTTTAATGTTATCATTTTAAGTCTAAGTGGTATTACCTAATATTTAAAGTAAAAATGTTTTGTTTATTTTTTTTGTTTATGTTTATACCTATGTTTAAATTTGTTTAAACTTTAGTTTAAAAAAAAAAAAATTAAAATCACTATTTTTAGCATTTTGAACTAGTTTTCATTAAAAAAGAATTATATCATATGGTGTCTTTAGTAATTTCAAACATTTGCTTTTATATAAGCTTAGATAGTTATATAAATTTAATTTTTTATGAGTTTTGCTAAAAAAAGATTTAGTAGTGTAAACTTAATTGATATTTAACTATTATTTTTCATAGTAGCAAGATTATATTACATTTTAGACGTTGTATAACTCTGAAACTATTGAAATCGTTTGTTTTCAAACATATAATATAATAGTAGGTAACAGTAATATCTACAAAAAAACAAAAAAAAAAATGATAAAAGTTAATAAAAAAATTCAACTCGTGCGAAAGTGTCATCTTGCAAATTTTCACTTTGTGCATATTTGATAACTACCGCTTTTATTTACCTGATCTTAGCGCAGTGAACTCGTTGCGGCAAAGATCTTTCTGCTAAAGGCTTGCCTTTTATGATTTTCAACTTAACTTGTGTTGGTATTGTGAACTTGCTAAATTAAGCTGATACAAGTCGTCTTTCAAATGAATGTCTCTGGACAAAAAACTTTGTGTAGTTTAAAATTTTTTGCTCTCTTTCTTCTTTACTTAATGAACTTAATAGCCTAAACTGCTTGTTACTTAGATCAATCCAAATTTTTATCTTGTCAAACGCCCAATAATCAAGTTGACCAGCCAAATGCCACAATTGGCTTTTCTAAGTTTTTCTTGCTTCCTTAATATGTTATTATATAATTAAAATGTTTTTTGTTTAGTTTATTGTTATACTAATAAGCGTTTTCTGTGGAAATAGACAATGTAGTTGAGGTTCATAAAGTAAGTTTAATTAAGCTAAAATTAGCACAAGTTTACAACGTAAAGTTCATGAGTTAATGAAAATATATATTTTTTTAACTAAATGAAATATAATTTTAAAATAAAAAAAAAGGTCCTAAATAAATATAAGGGTAGTTTTAAAGCTTATACTTGATATTACAAAAAAAATCAGCAGTTTATGGGGCCATAAGATTTAAAAAGGGGGCACAAAGCCATAATTTTAAACGTACACTAGATATTCTTGAGTTGATGATGAACAGCATAAAACAAAGGGTCTTAGGTGTATTAAAGAGTAGTTTTTTTGAAAGTTCTTGTCAGAGGGGGCGTAGCTTTTATAACTTCTTAAAAGGGGGCCTTAGGAGAAAAAAAAATTGGGAAACCGTAGTTCAAAAAGTAAGTTTTAACTAACAAAGAAAAAAATTTGAAAAATTACTGTTACTGAAATCAATAACTTTTGTAAAACTAGTTTAAATTTCTTTTATGACTAAAAGCACAAATAATTCACAGTCACCTCTCGAGAATCTACGCTTTCGTTTAGTTACGCACTCTCGTTTAATTACGCATTTTAGAACTATCAAGAAATAAAAAAAAAAACTCTTAATATCGTAAATTTAGTGCAAAGTCACCAAAATTTCGCTAAAAATAAAATAAATAAATTTCATATAAGGTATGCAATTTTTGAGGAAATCAAGTTTTAATATCTATTAAAATGAAAATTAATCAACGCATTAAACAATAAAACTGATCTTTTGTTAACTAAGTTCGATCTTATAATTTTGATTGAGTTATATTATCTTTTAAGTGCAAAGCTATTTACAATGTATTAGTTAGCGCCAAAAAAAAGCTCTCATCTTAATTTAAGCGCGTAGTTAATATGTTACATTACTTTTTTATTTTATAGTAAGCATTTATGCTTAGCAAACAGTTTTAGAAGCTTATAAAATATTTTTTGTTTCCCTTTTCGAATAATATACACAATTGACTTTAGTATTTTTAACTAAATCAAGTCGTGACCTCACACTCCAAACAACAAGCAAAACCGAAAAACAAAGTCAAGCGCAATTTACAACTGTACAAAGTAGTACTTGTTAATAAAATATAAGAAACAGACAATACAAAAGGTATATTTGATACCTTTAGTTACGATCTCTCGTTTAGTTACGCACTTTTGCTGTTGACACAATGTGTGAAGATTCACGAGAGATGACTGTACTGAGAAAAATTAAAGAAATCTATTACTTAAACTTCATTTAAGTTTAAAACTACAATATAAGTGTAAACTTACACAAAAAATAGACTAGTACTTTTGAGTTATACAAAAAAATACTCTAGAAAAACTTAAAATAACGTCGCGGTTTCACGCGACTATGCCTGCCTGATGAGTCCTAATTAGGACGAAACCGGTCGTAGGTTGTCCCGGATGCTGTTGTTGATCTTGCGATAAAGTTCATTAATTAATATTGGTGGCGCGAAATATCTCAACTTAGTTTATGATGGCCGTAATAACTACTGGTTAAAACTGATCAAACGAGCACAGACTATAATCTCACATTAAGCTGACAATGTCTGAGACGTTGGGCTGTAAATTATTTAGCTGTGTCAATTTTTCCAATTTTACTCACAAACGGTCGCTTCAGTACTTTCTACTTAACCCCGCTTTGTTAGATCCCAACAGCGGTTTCTCGCAACAAAGCCTGTCTGATAAGTCCTAATTAGGACGAAACCGGTCGTAGAATTTCTCGGATGCTGTTGTTGTTAATCTTGCGGTACAATAGTTGTTACAGAATAACTTAGCTGAAGCAGATTTAGTAAATATATCAAACCAATTTAAGATTAGATATTATCAAAGTAAAAAGCTTATACAAGCAGAACTCTATTTGAATAAGCTTTTTATTTTGTTTGATAATCCGTTAAACGGAGAAACCTGGAAACTATTTAAGCAACAAATAAATCTTAGACACAATTACAAAGTATCATAATACATAAAAAGGTTTTTATAAAAATTGTTTTACTTGTATTACATTTTTGTACATTAAAAAAACATTATACGTGAATTTCGCATAGGCATAGCCAACGTATATTTTTGTTTGCAAAATTAAAATTTTTAAAACTAATCACAATAAAAGTATGTGTATATTTTTGAAAAAATTGCTGTAATTATTTTACCCATAAGAAGTTACCTATAACAATTCATACAGTTAGTCAAGTTAGATATTTTATTTGTTCACAATGAACTCATATTTGATGGTTTACTTTGGTTCACAACGACAACAGAAAGGTTTTTTTTTTTGTACACCAGGTCCTAGGACCAATTGCTTTGAGCTTTGTCGTTAAATAAAGATTCTCCTTTGTTTAAGATAATACTATTGTTGGCTTACCTTAAAATTGATTTTCTACATATAAACACCTCAAAGAGACCATAGAAAGCTTAAGCCATAAAATTTTGACTTTTACTTAATAATAAATATACAATGTAAAACTAAAAAAAGTAAAAAAATTATACAACTACGTTACAATATTATATAACTCCTAGCAGGGGCGTCTCGTGGGGTGTTGCACTGCAGCAATTGCACCACCTTAAAATTTTGTAAGAAAAAAATAAGTATCTATAAAGTTTTATTTATTTTTTGAAATAAAATCTCTTATAAAACTTTAATTTAGACAACAACCATTTTGCTCACTACACTACCGCAAACTCTTAGCTACCTGCCGCGAATGAACTCAAAAAAGCAAAGTTTCTTCAAGAGTTACCGCAAAATCAATATCTTAATATCTTGCGGTAAGTAAACTAAATTGAAAATTCCCTAAAACAGTACAGGCTTAAGTATTATTCCACAAGCTATTGTAAACAAAAAAATAAAACAAAGCTAAGCAGAGTAGAGGCAACTCAAGTAGAGGCGACTTGAGCAAGGGCAACTCGAGCACCGGCAACTCGAGCACTGGCAACTCGAGCACTGGCAACTCGAGCAGAGGCAACTCAAGCACCGGCAACTTAAGCATGGGCGACTCGGTAATTTTTTTTTTAATTTTTTGCACCACCTAAGAAAAATACCACGCAACGCCTTCGAGTTTTATGTTAAAAACTATCTGAAACATGCTACTAAAAATCGTGTTAATATCAAAGGAAAATATTATCACCAAAACTCTACATACAAGCTTATTGTATTTGGCGAACCGGTAATATTAAGAAGGCTATGTGAGCGTGATTGCGATTATGTATATGTCTTCTATATCTTCAAAAATTTTGGTGCATAAAATCGTACTTTTGTGAATATTTTGTAGTCGAGAATTTGAAAACTGTAGGAAAGTAGACAAATAAGTTTAGACTGCCAACCATAATAATAAGAGAAAATAACAAACATTTAATCCATGATTAATTATTTAACTTTATTAAGACTGGCAGAAAAGGTACTAAATACAAGTGTAATGGTGATATATAAGTAAACCCAGTTTTAATAATTACAAGTTGTTAGCATAAGAACTTAATTTTAGTAAATGCGTCACATCCTTATGGCAAATGTATAGTATGTGACCGAGGCAGAGAAGGGGAGAAGTTAAAAAATTGAACAAAAGAAATGATTTAAAAAAACATTTGTTTTTTAAACAAAAAATTTTTAAATGAATATACAAAAAAAAAGATAATAATTAAGTTGCTAAATCTTTGGAATTTGTGCAGCATTGTGTAACGAATGTGATAAGTATTATGTTGGCAGAAATTTA
The DNA here is from genome assembly GCF_965202585.1 of Thalia democratica. NCBI lineage: Eukaryota > Metazoa > Chordata > Thaliacea > Salpida > Salpidae > Thalia > Thalia democratica. The sequence continues at coordinate 42,493,307 of NC_139166.1, read as the reverse complement.
CGCCCTTATTAAAAAGGTGGTGCTCTCATAGACATAGCAGGAAAAATATGATCTTTAGTGAAATATACTTTAAATTACACTAAGCTAAAAATTAAAAAAGTAACAGGAAGATACTTTAAAGAAGCTTTTTCAATTACGTTTATACAAACAATATAAAAAATTGTTCAATTAAAACTTTTTAGAATACAATTGGGTAAATAAGCAGTAGGAAACAATAAATATGGGAACGGATCACTTTTGCACGAGCGTCACTTTTGCACGAGGGGACTTTTTTGCACGAAGACACTTTTGCACGAGTGGACACTTTTGCACGGCGTCACTTTTGCACGAGGGGACACTTTTGCACACAGAGTCACTTGTGAATGGCGACATTTTTGCACAAGGGAAGTTTTTCACTGCAGCATTTTTGCACTACGATACTTTTGGATGACGTCACATTTTTATGGTGACATTTTGCCCAGCGAAATTTTTGGCATGATGACTTTTTTGCACGGAACATCACTTTTGCATGCAGGCCGATTAAATGTTATTTAGCTAGTACCGAATCTGTAACATAAAAAAAAAAAAATTATAACAGACTCATATCAAAGACAAAAAACCAAAGATTTAAAATATAAAACAGTAAAAATTAATGTTAGAAACAAAAAAAAATAAAAGATAAACTAAAATTATTTATTAAAGATTCATAGCAGGGACTAAAAACTTGATTTACTTAAACACTAAAACAAAAAATACTAATGGTTTAAGTCTATTTTGAATTCTAATTTATTAATTAACAACTATGCCTTTTTATACTTTTTATTTTACTATTACAAATTTATTGTCCATTTGATGGACCTAGGCATTAAAGCCTAGGTCACTTAAACTGAAAGACACGTAACAAAAAAATAAAAACAGCACAAACATTTTATTTATTAAAACAAACATAAAAACATTATTTAATATAAAATTTAAAGATTAACATAAAAAGCAAAATTTTCAACCAAAAACTTATACTTATTTACGCTTTGATGTATAACGATCAACATCAAATATTTAAATGCATTGACTAACAACAAAAATAAAAACCTAACGCCTCAAAGACATTAACATTAGACTGGCCAGATAAATAATAACTAAACACATTGGAAAAGGACTCATTATTAATAATGTAAAGGTGCTGCTAACAAAGTACAACTATAAACTAAGCTTAAAATTTAATTCACGGTTGATAAAAATTACTTTTAATTTTAATAACAATAATTTAATTCAAATCAAACTTTTTTAACTTTAATCGAAATTCTTTAATTTTTTTGCAATAAACTAATTCATTTGGAAATTTTTTCCATATTTCAACTGACCGATAAAAAAAAAATTATGCCAAGTTTTATTATTGAAATAATGTTTGCATGTAATTTTTTTGCTATTTTCTCTCAGTAAGTAATTAGTTCTACAATGTTCAAAAAATTTTTTTATATTAATTGTAGTTTCACCGTTAAGTAGTTTATAAAAAGTAATGAGGTCAAATCCAAGTCTCCTGTGTTCTAATGATTTAATACTAAGTTTTGTTAGTCTATTAAGGTAAGAAATGTTGCAGCAGTTGAAGACTAATCTGGGATGTTTTCTATGAACAGATTCTATATGGTTAATATCTTTTTTTATAATTATGAAACAAGATTGGTGTGTTAAAAGTTCACGAAATTCAGTTTATTTTTTTTAAACTATTCAAAATTGTTATAAATCTAAGTTAAAAAAACTGTACTTATCTAGTTTATTTAAACTAAAATTATAAATATGTTTAAAATGAATTATAGTACGTTATTATATTGCTCTATTTAAAACTTCAAATAAAAACTTTACAATAAAGTTTCATTAAAAAACTATCACATTCTATTCATTCAAAATAATTTGCGTTTAAAAGCAAGTTTTATTTAAGTTGATGAAAATAAAATCTTATACTGAATTTGTTTAAAAGTTTTATTTAATTAAAATAGAAATTAGAAGCGTGCAAAAATGAAGCTCCGTTCAAAATTGAACGATTAATTAAAATTTTTGCAGTGCATAGATATTTCCGTGAAAATATAACGCTATGCAAAAGTGACGCATTGCAAAAATGTCGCCATTTAGATTTAACGTCGTGCAATAAATGACGCCGTGCAAAAATGACCTTGCATGCAAAAGAGTCGCCGTGCAAAAGTGACCCTGCGTGCAAAAGTGTCCCTTCGTGCAAAAGAATCTCCGTGCAAAAGTGTCCCCTCGTGCAAAAGTGACACCCAACCATATATATAGATAAAACAATATTACTGTTTCACACATAAATAATTTTATTTTGAAGAATAGCTTTTATTAATGCGACACTAAAGTTATTCTTATATTTTTTAAGAATTTTCAAGTTGTTTTACGGATAAAAAGTCTAAACTTTTAAAATAATCCTAGTATTTAGCATTTTATGTAAAAGGCAGGTTTTCATATCATTTTTAAGTTTTTCTTCGTTAATCAAAAGTAAAGTGGTACAATAGTGCATTTTTTCAAGTTTTATACTTTCTTAAACTTATTATAGCTTCTGAATAATATTTTTTTCTTTGATTTTAAAGTTTTAAATTGAATATTAAAAACTGACTACATACAGCAAGCTAAAAACTGAGTTATCATCTATTAATAATTGAACGACAAAAAACGACGCTAACAATTATTAAGTTTAGACCTTTAATTCAAGAAATTACTGAACCATAATTAAAAAAATTAGAATATTAACAATTTATTCTCTTAAAAAAAATATTTAGACTTGAGACTAAAATTTTGTATAAATATTGATAAAGTTTTTTTGTTTATTTTGCTTAATTTTTAGACACGATAAAGTCTAAATTCTACAATTTAATATTTGTCTAGTCCAGGGTTTCCCAAAGTGGGGCAAAATGTGCAAAGGGGCCATGAGGCCGAATTTGAAACTTACACTAGATGTTCTGGAGTTGATGATGAAGAACAAAAAAAAAGGTGTCAGGCGTATTTAAAGGTAGTTTTAAAACTTATACTAGATACTATGGGATGTTTAAGAAATTTAGGGTCCATAAGCTGTAAAAGGGGGGAAAGGCCACAAGGCCATAATTTTAAGTTTATACTAGATATTTTAGAGTTGATGATTAAAAGCAAAAAAAGGTCTCAGGCGTATTTAAAGGCAGTTTTGAAACTTATACGAGATATTATGTAAATTTTCAGAAATTTAGGGGCCATAAGCTGCAAAAGAAGGGGCACGAGGCCATATTTTGAAACTTAGACAATGGAGTTGATAATGAAGACCAATGGTAGTTTTTTTTAGAAATCTTTTCAAAGGGGACCATAGCTAGCTCTTTTAATTCCTTTAAAGGGGGGCCTATAAAAAAAATTGGGAAACTCTGATTTAATCTAATAAGTGATGATATAAAGTTTTTATAACTATTACTTCTATTAATTATCTATTTTAATTTTGTTTATTAAGTTTTTATAGGTGTTCATGATACTTAAACTTTAATATTTTCTACGTATTGATGTTTATTTTATTTTTTAAACTTATTTTGTTTCATTTCTTTGTATTTACTTTCTATTTTTTGCTTGTTTTTTTAAATTGATTGTTATTTCATTTATTTTTAATTTTTAATTTTAGGTTTTGCGTGAAATTTGTATATTTTATCAATAAATTTATTTTGTTTGCTTTTTTGTTTCTAAATATAACATTCTTAATTTGAACTTTAGTAACCTTTTAATTAGCTAACCACAGAAATCTGCAAAATTGTGGTCTTGAAAATTGTAATCAACAAAAATGTGATCTAGAAAAAAGTGATCCAAAAAGTTTTACCTTAGAAAACCATTGGGTTGTAACTGGTATTTTTGATGCGAAGTACTAGCAACTTGGTTCACTGAAGAAGTAATCCTAAGCCTGCTGGCGGAAGATGAAATTTCTAAAAAGTGGTTTCTAGCGAGATCAGATGGCGGATGCACCATCTGATCTCGCTAGAATTTGTTTCTTCTCAACAGCGTTCTTTATTTTTTGCCTCGTGTTGAAAAACTGCTACACTTTTCTGTAATCACACTTCAGCTTGTTGAAAATCCAAATTATTGTGGTCTTTTCAAGAAAGGTATTGTTGAAGAAATATTCTTCCAAAAGAACTAAGTTTTGCCTCGTAAAACTCTTATTGTTTTCTGTAGCATACACTGCAAAATCATTTTTCCAACAAAAAAATTCTTTGTTTATTACTAGGTTGCTTTTTCTAACCAATTTATTTTTTGACTGTCTCCGTTGCTTGCACGGTTTCTCTAATGTTTTAAAATCACTCGACAGCAGTTGGTAAATAAATAGTCAATTATCAACTCGGCAATTGACTCGCTTTGCGCTCGATTTCAAAGTTTAAACGTTTTTATTACTTCACTTTACATTGCGATCAATGTCTCGCCCAACTGCAATGGGAAAGCACATTTTGTATTCAATTTTTCTGTTCTTTTAAAGAACCTTCCATTTCGTGGATTCTGAAATGCCCATGAGTCTTGGTTTTAAATCAGTTTTTTTATTATTTTCGGTTGAACTCAAATGGCTCTGCTTTCTTGAAAAAAGTCTTCAGTGTTGGGAGACCGACAAGTTCTATAAAATACCAGATGCTTATTTCGTAAAAGTCAAGCCCGGATACAGATCCACCAAGTTTTTAACGTTGAAGCAAACTTGTTCGTTGAAACATTTCAATAATTAAAATGAATTGTTCAGCAGCCTTCCAAAGTCATTTATTTGTTTGACATACTTTACATCATTTGTTAACTGAACCAGGATTCCTGTTTCTGAGCTGTTTCATGAAATTATCAGGGTGATTGTTTTGTTTGTAGCATGGACTACTGAACGAAATGGTATCAATCAAGAATATTTTTGTCAGTCTCTTAAAATATAAAGGTCTTTCAAAAGTTTTAACAGCAAATTTTTTTTTGGTCATTTTGAATAATAACAAGACGACTAGCTATCATTATTATCGTCTGATATAGCAGTTACATATTCACATCTATGAATGCGTTTTCAAAGAACTTGTTGTTGTTGTACCTCGATTATTGGGATAGTGACGTTTTCTATGGTTTTTCTTAGGGTATAAACCTTTTTGTCTCCTAACGTTACCTTTTAGCTTTATAATATTTAATACGTAAAAAGCACTGTTTTTATATTAACCAAACTTTCATTCTTTTCTAAACAAAAATGAACAAAAATAAATCTATTTTAGATATTTTAAAGTCTAAAGTTCAAATTTGAACTTTTTTGTCTTATCTAAATTTATAACTAGTTATATCGTTAAGGTATAAAAAAAACTATCAAAGTGCTTTATAAAATACAAATTTAATTTTAGCGACGTACTTTTTCTGGTTTTAATATTTAACAAATGAGTTGTTTATAAAAATCTGAACCTGGCGATTAACGTTGTAAAGCTTGTGTGTTTTTTACAGTTGCTGTGTAAATAATTCAGTAAAAACAGTTATTGTATATTTGTTATAATTTTTTAAAAACGTAACAAAGTGCTCAACTATATTTTATAAGTTACTTGTTAAAAATAGTATATATAAAATGAAATATAAATACTATAAAGTTTTAAGTTATATTTTAATAATATGCTTTTTTATATTAATTTTTTCTAATAAAAAAAGTTTTATAAGCTTTTACAATCTTGATTTAAATTTAAAAAATATATGTTAATTATTGTGACTAAAAAGGTTATTTAAAACTTATCAAACTAGTTTGAATATTACTTAATTTAAAAAAATCATTATTATTAAAAATTAATTTTAGAACCTCTTTTCTTTCACTCAAAAGTAAAACAAAATAAAAAATGTAGATAAAGTAAATAAAGTATGACAAAAATCAAACCTTTTTTTAATGTGAAATCAGCATGAGACTTAAATTTATAATCAAATAAGTTACACACATTTTACTGTTCTTTAAGTCATTAAGAACATCTTTGTTTTGGCTTAATCATACTCAAGATTTAAGATAACATTGTCTATTTAATCCATTTTTAATAAAAAACGCTAAAAATAATGTTATTAAATACTTAGATTTAAATAAATATAAACCAAGTTTTTTTTTTGTTTAATTAGTAGTAAACTTACTTTTTTTTTTACACAAAAGATCTATTATAAATAAGTAGTATAAAAACTAATAAGAAAACTAAATATAATCTAGCTATAGATAGACTGTGTTCTACAAAGGTTTGTTATAAAATACTTAGACGTAGAACTGTAACAAAGTAAATAAAAAAAGTCGAGTTTCCAAAACTTAAACACCTAAAAGACTTAAAATTTATATTTTTTACTAAACATTAATTTTAGCTTGTAAATAATTTGTGTAAAAAGAATAAAACTGAAACTTTTCATAACTAATATTTTCAGCATAACATTTTTGTACACAGTACAGTACTCTCACTATTTTACTCTTCATAGTAATAGCCATTTTAGTAACTACAGGTCAAACTAGTAAATATGTAACTACATAAAATTGTTGAAAATATTACAATCAATTTATATTTAAGTTATGAAAATTCTAAATGCAATCAATAATTTTAAGCTAAATATTTTCATTCATAGTGTTGTGTCATCTTAGTTATCTTTCTGATCATCTTAGTTTAAAATATGAATTTAAATAGAATAAACTTTAAAAAACCTAGAATTTTTTGCAATTTTTACATGTAAATATATGTAGTTTTGATAAGATCGAAACAAATTCTAAATTTAAAGAATATAAACTTTTTTTCAAAAATAAAAGAAAAGAAGAACAATTGTTTCACATACATGCTTTTGCATATAATATTCAGCTGTTAAATTCCAAATGAACTGAATGTACAAATTACATTGATAAACAAATTATACAATAAAAGAAAACATGAAATTTTGTACACAGGGTTGCCACTTTACCTGGAAACCTGGAAAAACCTTGAAAAACCTGGAATTTGACAATTTGGCAAAAATAACCTGGAATTTGAGAACCTGGAAAAACCTGGAATTTTGATCAAAAAACCTGGAAAAACCTGGAATTTTTAACATTTTCAGTAGTAAAGTTTAGATTTGACACAAAATATCTATTGTATGAATAAGATTTTTTTGTAATCATCAAAAAAAAATTTTATTAAAAAACACATTTAAAGTAGTTTTTCAGTGTCTTTATAGTTTTTATACTATTTAACACAGTTTCTTATGTAAAAATTAACTTAAAACTTAAAATAGACATAAAAATGTGTACTTTTGAAAAACCTGGAAGAAATTTGGAAAACCTGGAAAAAATTTGGAAAAAACGAGTGGCAACCCTGTGTACAAGAAGCATTTTAGTAGAAAAATTAAGCTTCCTCTTAAACCAACAACTAAAAATAACAAAACTACAAATAACTTATTATAAAATAAAATATTTTAAAACTTATTGAACTTAAGAGAAGCTTTATCATATGTCCACATGAAGATATAAATTCACTTCTCTTATTCAAGCAACGCTCTTACTTCAACACATATACAAAGCAGGAACAGGTCAAAATTGCTAAAAGACAAAATTGCATGAAGGACTAAATTGCACGAAGACAAAATTGCATTAGGGCAAAAAAATGTAAGATACTTTTACACAAAAAGACAAAATTGCCCCAAGACAAATTTGCACCAAGGGTCAATTTTGCACAAGATACAATTTTGCATGGAGGGTCATTTTTACATGAGAGTAAAAAAAGATTTAAAAATAAAAAAGATAAATGTGTAAGGGTTAGGGGTACCAGTGATAGTAAAAAAAACCAGAAACAATTTATTAGAAAAAAAAACGTTACCAACAAAAGGTTAGGGGTAACTAACAGTGATAGTAAAAAAAATATTAACTAACAAAGTTAATAAAATATTAATAAAAAAATCAACCCATGCAAAAATGTCTCTGTGCAAAGTTGTCTGCTCGTGCAAAAGATAGCTGCAAATGTGTGCCCTCATGCAATTTTGTCTCTATGTGCAATTTTTTAAGCTTGTGCAAATTTGACAGCTACTCATACAAAACGACTGTTATTTCTTTTAAGCAGAGTATACCTACTGGATTATTACAAATGTCTATAGTCTGTGCTCTTTCTTCCCAAGTTATTCTAAAATTCATGTTATTGTGCTTAAGGTCACAAGTGTACTTTAAAAGCTCAGTCTCCTTTTCATATCAACCACCTTTAAAAGATTTGAGCTTTTAGAGTACATTTATGACCTAGAGCACAAGAACATTGATTCTAGAATAATTTTAGAGGTGATAGTTAATGGTAATAACTCTGTGTGTAGGCTGTGCTTAAAAGAAACAACAGCTGTTTTGTATATGCCCTGAAACAAGAGGGTTGCTTAAATAAGAGAAGTGATTTTATATTCTTATGTCTACATATGAAAAAGATTCTAAATAAGTTATAAAGTTTTTTATTCTATGGTCAGTTATTTGTAGTTTTGTTATATTTAGTAGTTTGTTTAGGATAAAGCTTAATTTTTTTACTAAAATGCGTCTTGTAAAAAATTACCTAATTATTTCATGTTTTCTTTTTTTGTTAAAAGGCGTAGGGGGTCCACATTTATTTTACAAGTTGATCTTATTTTATAGAGTTTTATTTGAAATAGCAGTCATTTTTAATGCTTGAAAAATTCAAAGTAACTTTTAAGATATGAGCAATCAAAGTTGGTGACATCAATAGGTTCCTAATGGAAAGAGCAAACTAAATACCTGAAAATAGATCATTTCACTAAAAATCTATCTTCTTCATTTTTTAAACAATCTTCTTCAAATTTTCACAAAAAAGATCAAATGTAGAAATTTTTCAATTTTGAAAATTAAAAAAAAAAAAAAACACTTTAACAATCATTTTTAATATTTTATAAATTCCAACATTCAAAGTTTTTTAAACTCTATAAAAAATGTTTCCTGAAAATTTGAGGTCTCTAGCTCAAAAAATGAATGAGAAGATAGATTTTTAGTGAATTTTTAAAATTACAAGAAATTTAATCTCCAAAAATTTGAGGTCCATATGTTTGTATTGGTAGGGGTAGGGAGTACTTGGGTGATGTTTGCTAGACTTTTTTTTCTTTTTGATTTAGATGTGTTTTAGCATTTTTAAGAAGAATTTGATATTAAAAAAAAAAAAATTCCCAAAAAAAAAATTCCGAACCCAAAAATTGATTTTGACCCCAAAAATCACTTATTTTCATGATTTTTGACTTAAATAGTAATAAAATCACTTATACATGTCCTATACTTATAATTTTTATCTTAAATTAAAGTTTACAGTTATAGGCAAACATTTAAAGGCATTTTAACAAAAATTATCTTGCCTATAATACATTATAATTTTTTAATGTTTGGTTATTTATTTTGTTGTTATACTAATTGAATAATTATCTAAGAGTTTTTTAAACACTTATGACTAAATGAATTATGACATCAAACATCACGCTAATATACATACCAGTACCACATCATTTAAATCTTTAAAGGTAAGTAAGAAGTTTGTTTAAAATGTTAAAGTAACTGTTACTTTTGGAATAAAAAATTTTAAATAGAGCTATGCTTATTAAATTTTTAAAAAGTACTATTTTATCGAAAACATTTACATATTTTGTGTGATTATGACATCATAATGTAACAAAAACAGTTGAAATGTCTTTAAATGTTTGCCTATAACTGTAAACTTTAATTTAAGATAAAAACTATAAGTATAGGACATGTATAAGTGACTTTATTACTATTTAAGTCAAAAATAATGAAAATAAGTGATTTTTGGGTTCGGAATTTTTTTTTTTGGCAATTTTTTTTTTTTTAATATCAAATTCTTCTTAATGATGCTAAAACACATCTAAATCAAAAAGAAAAATAAAAATTTTACAACATGACCAAAAAAATGTGGTGTACTCCCTACCCCTAGATTGGAAACTTTTTATAAAAATCACAATGTCTCAAAATTTAAATATGATTTTTTAATTCTATGGAAACTGGCTTGTATTTTGTACTTTAAGCTTTCATATAAGATCTCATGTTATTTTTAGTAAAAATAAAATGCTGGACCCCCCTGTTCCTTTAATTTGTTTATTAATGCAATTTGTACATTCATTTCATTTTGAATTTTAAGCTGAAGATTATATGCAAAAGCATATACATGAAACATCTGTACTGTTTGTATTTTTTATTTATTTTACAATTTGTGATAATTTATTTAAAAGCTCTTTAAGTTGGCTCTCTAAAAAGTGATTTATTTAATCAAAATTATTTTTTTAATCTATATATATGTATTCTTTAGAATTTTTTATATGTATATAACTCATTTAAAGAAATATTACAGTTTCTTTTTAGTCATTCTATTTTCAATTTAACAAATTTTCTAGGTTGCCCCACACTAGAGACAACTTTGGATGTTTTGAAATTAGAAAAATATCAGAATAACTTGAGAAAATATGAACTTTTTTTTAGAAACCTGGCTAATTCGGGTAAGCTTAAACTTTTTGAAGTCTCAGGAGATTTTTTTTCTAGATCTTGAATGAGATATAGTTGATCCAATTGCAATAATTTGTTCTTTTATATAATTATATTTGTTTAAACGTAAAATGTAGAAGCATATATACATCTTTTCTTTTTAGCATATATACATCTTTTCTTTTTATCATTTAGGAGAAAAATATACAAATATAACATATAAGTAGTTTATGTCACATGTAAAAGTTTATTAAGGATTTCAAAAACTCAAGATGGCTTAATATAGTTTAAGCTCAGGACAACTTTTGGTCACTCAGTGTTATAATTATGACTCAAAGAATAGCAACATTGGAATTTCTAACAATAAATTTATTTTATACTTATAAACGATCAACAAAAAACATCGGCAAAAATCAGCAGAGCAGAAGCTTGGACTTTTGTTTGCAGTGAGACAAGCTCAGGTTAAACAATAGGGTTGGTCATGCCAATTTAATCATCAGACCACAAGTTTTGTTAGACTGAGACCAGTTTTGTCCTAATGTACCAGATGTCTTGCCTAGTGGACAATGTTTTAAACGTTGCACGGCAAATGACAATGCTGACGTCACTTATTATTGCCAGAAAATGGTTGCTTCATGTGAAAGCATGATAAACAGTCTGTAGATTGACAATTACAAGTTTTTTTGGTTATGACTGAAGGACAGAACCGGTCTCAGTCTACCAAAACTTGTGGTCTGATGATCAAATTGGCATGATCAACCCTATTGTTATACTTATAAAAGACAATAAAATTTAAACTTATAAGAACCTAGAAAAAAATAAGTAAACCTTAATAAAAATTTAAAATTAACATTGGCCACCTTACCAGGAAAAGAAATTGTAAATTTTATGATTAATATGGTTGTTTAGTATATTGAGCTGAATGATAACAAACTTGTGTCTAAAAGATTAAGTTATTTTTGAAATAATTTGTCAATGATTTCTGCTTTACTTTCTATTAATACTACTCTATATATATTGTATTACTACTAAGGAATTAAGTGATATATAAAAATAATTGTGTTTTATAATAATGAATAATTCAAGAATATATTTTGCTCATTAATCTGTTAAGCATAGTTTTCAAGGTTGCAAAAAAAAAGAAGAGTGCTGTGAAGCCTGGAATTTGACAATTTAGACTAAAAGAACCTGGAATAAGAGAAATTGAAAAAAAAAACCTGGAATTTTGAACAAAAATCACTAAAAAACCTGGCATTTTAAACACAGTTTAAATGTTAAGTAGTAAAACTTCAATTTAACAGAAATTTTTTGTCATCATCAAAATTTTTATTTTATTAAAAAACACATATGAAGAAGCTTAAAGATATCTTTTCAGTTTAGTTATAGTATTTAACACAGTTTTTGAACTTTGTTTCCCTGTGAGTTTGGTTTATTTTTAATCTATAGTGTGTATAAAATTCTTTAAAAGATAATATAAATACAGTGCTTCCTTACTTATCCGTTTCCTTATTTAATTATCTTTAATAAATATTTTTGTGTTCTTTTAACACCTAAGATTTCAATAAAAATTATATTGAGATTTTGTTGAGGTTTGGCCTGCAGAATGTCAAAATTTGCGGTAAGAAATTAAGTTTAGACAGCTCATCTGCTGATCAACTTGTTAATAAATTTTTAAGCATAACCAAAGGCTACTCAGAACATTAAATTGCTAATTGAGATGAAACAGGATTGTACTTTAGAATGTTCCTGGATATACCTTAGCATCAGTACACAACCAGCTTGAACAAAAGAAAAGCTAAAGATAAGGTGACAATAAATGCCTGTGCAAATATAATAAACTTACCCTTAAAAATCCCTGTTGTTTTTACAATCTGAACAAAGAGGCACTACCAATTCCAAGATTGGTTTTTTAACTGTTTTGTTCATGAAAAAAAAAGACTGAGAGAACTTTGATAAAAAGAAAAGTCAGTTTTGTTCTTTGACAGTTGCTCTGCTTGTCCAAGTGTGGAGGGTACATTTTGGCTGATGGCAAAATTACTGTCAAGTTTTTGCCTCCAAATGTAACTGCACTCCTGTAAATGTAACACAACCAATGGGTCAAGGCATGCTTAAATCTTTTAAAAGGCTCTAGAAAGTTTATTCTAATAGATCTTGTATTGCAATCAACCTTCAGCATACAATTTTTATAATTAAATTGACATGATAAATATTGTTGATACCATGGCATCCGCTTAGGATATGGTAACATCTTCTGCAAAAAGGAACTCATAGAAGAAACTGTTGCCATTACCAAACTCTTCTATGCAATAAAATGACCCTTTAAAAGAAAGTTTGATTTTATTTTATAGAGTTTTATCTGAGCTCTCAAACATTTTAATCGCTTAAAAAAATTAAAGTAATTTTTGATATATAATCCTTCAAAGTCAGTGATCTCCATAGGTTCCTCATGGAAGGTGCAAACTAAAAACACAAAACTAGATTAATTCACTAAATATCCTACTTTTCCTTCATTTTTTAACCAATTTTCTTCAAATTTTCACAGGAAATACATTATTAAATTTATAAAAGATTTGCTTTAATTTAAAAAATAAAAATTTTATGAACAAAAAATAATCTTTTTTTTATTTTCTTATATGAAATTTTTATTTCTTAATATTTTTAAAATTTCAACATTAAAAGTCTTTTAAACTAGTTTAAGGCCTCTAGTTCAAAAAATATGAAGGAGAAGAGAGATTTTAAATGATTTTTTAACCTTCTGAGAAAATTAACCTCAAAATATTTGCAGTCCATACATTTGTATTGAATTTTTTTTTCAAAAATGTCAATATCTCAAAAATTAAATAATTATTTTTTTATTCTACAAAATTAGCATGTAGTTTGTACTTCCAAAGCTTTCATGAAAGAGCCAAAGTTATTTTTAGTAAAAAAAATAGTTGACTCCCATATGCACTTAAAGTTATTAAAATGTTGTTTTAACCAAAATTGATAAACTTTGTTATAGTTTTTTTGAGCCAAGTTATAAATGTTAAACAAATTAAAAAAGTAATAGTATTAAGTTGAAATGTTGCTTGAGTAATATTTTGGTGATAAGAAGTCATATAGTAGGACTCATATAGTAATATGTCAGGCTAAATGCTCTTTTTTGAAAAATTTTCAAAATTTTAGTTTTTTTAGTTCAAATGAAATAAAATTTCATTCAAAAAGAGAACCTGTTTTTAGAATTTAGTAAACTATGATTTTGTTTTTTAAATAAGCATTTAACTTTACTAAGTATGGGAATATGTCAGTTTTGTTCAATTTAAATTCTTGAAAATTTCCAAATTTCTAAAAACCAATTTAAGAATGTACTTTTTTTTTTCAGTAGACCTTTAAGTTTGGAAATATCTAATGGAAAATTGAACTTTTTTTGCTTTATCAACTTCCTCACCAGTAATGTACTTTTTAATTGACAAGCTCAAGGATTGTTTGCAAAAATTCAAGAATACTTTTTATTGAAAGTGGTTTCATAAAGTGGATGTATCTGTATTAGAATAGTTTAAGATATTAAAAAATTTAGAAAAAATGAGCTAGCACTTGAAAAATAAAGTGCTTAATGTTACATAACAATTCAAGTTCTGAAAGCTAAATTTTTGTGATGTATTCCTGCAGCCATATCTAATTAAATAACTCAAGTTGAAAAACAAAATCTAAAATTCTAAAAAGAAGGCTACACAGTTACAACTAGTTGTTTACATCATTTCATCTGGCTATTTGCTTACCTGAGAGCCGACCCAACAAAAGTTTGTGAAAATGTAAGTTTTAATTGGTCTTATTCAAGGAATGTCAGTTTAAATTTGTAGATTTTTGTGAATGAACCCAAATAGGGTTGCCACCTATTCAGGTATTTCAGACTAACTCACTAAAAATTCCTTTGTTTTTTGATCAATTAACCTCAATTTTTTAGGAAATGTTCCTTGCATAAACAAACAAATTCTATTTTAAGAATTATAAAAAAAAATTAAATTCAAGAATTTAATGACCAAAAAAAGTTATTCTTTTTTCAATTAAAAATTTTCAGGAAATGTTCCTTGCATAAACAAACAAATTCTATTGTTAGAATTAAAAAAAAAATTGAATTTTAGAATCTAATGACCAAAAAAAAGTTGTTCTTTTTTCAATAAAATTTTTTTTGTCAAAATTAAGGCCATAGGGGGGGGGGGGGGTAGGCCATGTTTTTTACAAGTTGATCTTATTTTATAGAGTTTTTACTAAGCTTCAAGTTGCTTTTTACCGTTTTTAAAAATTCGAATTAGTTTTAGGTTTTAGTTTGAGTTCCTTATGGGGAAGCAAAAACTAAAACGGCGAAAAAAGACTAATGCATTCAAAATCTATCTCCTCCTTCATTTTTTAAGTAATCTTCTTCAAACTTTTACAGTCTATTCTTTATACAATAACAAAACAACGTTATTTGTGACTTTAAAAAATTTCAAGTAAAAATACCTTTTTTTTGAAAAAAAAAAACTTTTGATAAAAATTCACTTTTTTTTTTTAATTTTTGTCATAAAATTTTTATTTTTCAAAATTATTAAAATTCACAAATAACGTTTTTTTCTCATAATGTAAGGAACATTTCCTGAAATTTTGAAGAAGATTGCTTAAAAAATGAAGGAGAAGATAGATTTTAAAGCCCATTTTTAAAAACTCGAGAAAAACGGCTTTAAAGTTACCCTTTATATACCCTTTATAAAGACAACCCTTTATATAACCGGTCATAAAAAAAAAAGTTACTTAATATTTTTAAAATCTAAAAAAAGCAACTGAAAGATTATGGAATTTACTATAATATAAGTCTATATGTTATTTTTGGTCAAAAAATGGCTTCTACCCCCCTATGGCCTTAAAAATAAACATTCAATAGAAATGTTTACTATTTAGTTAAAATTAAATTAAGAAAGTTTCAGAAAGATTGGTTAAAAACCGTAGGAAAAATGGATTTTTAATAAAATACTCTTTTTTGCCTCTTTACTTTGGTACTTTCATAAAGAACCTATTTCTGATTTCTGATTTTGTACTCTCATATCTTTAGAATAAATTTGAATTCTACAAAACGGTAAAAATTAATTGCTAGCTTAGTTGAAGATATTTAAAATAAGATAACCATGTAAAAAAGTTGTCTGACCCCCATATGCCCTTAGTTAAGACCAAAGACTTTGACTATTAGAAGTTGGTTTTATTTGTAGAGTTTTATCTTAGCTATCAAAAATTATTAAGGCCATAGGGGGGGGGGGGTAAACCATGTTTTTTACAAGTTGATCTTATTTCATAGAGTTTTTTCTAAGCTTCAAGATGCTTTTTATCGTTTAAAAAAATTCAAATTACTTTTTGAGATATGACCAGTCAATGCGGACCGCATAACAGGTTCCCTATGGGAAGGGAAAACTAAAACAACAAAAAAAGACTATTTCATTTGAAATCTATCTCCTCCTACATTTTTCAAGCAATCTTCTTCAAACTTTCACAGTCTAATCTTTATACAATAACAAAAAAACGTTACTTTGGAAATAAAAAAAAAAATTGTAAAAATGAATTTTTTTTGAAAAAAAAAAAACTTTTTTATTTAATTTTTATTTTTTTGAATTATTAAAATTCTAAAGTAACATTTTTTCCTTTTATTATAAGGAATGTTTCCTGAAAATTTGAAAAAGATTGCTTAAAAAATAAAGGAGGAGATAGATTTTTAGTGAATTTTAAAATTTCCAAGAAAATTGACCCCAAAAAATTTGCGGTTCATACGTTTATATTGGAAAATTTTTACAAAAAAATAATTATCTCAAAAGTTAAATGATGTTTTTGAATTCTATAAAAACTGGATTGTAGTTTGTACTTAAAACTTTCATATAAAAGCTAATTTTATTTTTTGTAAAAAAAAATGTTGGATCCCCCCCTCTATGGCCTTCACTACTTATCATAATTCAAAGTAACTTTTGATATATAAGGGATCAAAGTTGTGATCTCAAAAGGTTTCTTATAGAGGGAGCAAACCAAAAATTCATTTGCACTAAAACTACGTTTTATACTTCATTTTTGACCATTCTTCTAAAAGTTTTACAATAGGTTCATTAATAAAATTTAAGTCTTTTTAATGCAGGATATTTTGTTCATTGTGAAAATAAAACTTTAATAAACAATATACACCTATTTTTTGGTGTTTATCTAAAATTTTTGTTATTAACCTTTAAAAAATTCCGACATTTAAAGTTGTTCAAACTGTTTAAGGAGTATCTTTTTAATTTTTGGTCTATAGCAGAAGGTAGATTTTTATAAAATTTTTTCTATTTTGTTAAAATCAGGGTTGCCACAAGGTCAGGAAAAGTCAGGAAATTTGACAAAATTTAAAAAAAAGTCAGATTTTGTCAGTTTAAATTTACAAAATTCCTTATCTTCCAAAGCCTTCAAATGGTACAAAATTAATTAAAAATCTTATAAAGTCAGATAAAAATTGCAAAATTTTCCTAGAAATTTACAAAATTGTTTAATTTTCAATGCTTAATCTGGTATAAATTAATAAAATATCCTTTTTAAAACTGCAAAATTTTTCTATTAACATGTTGAACAAGTACCCTACTTGAACAAGCAGTTTTTGTAAGCTTTTTAGTATTGATGATCTGTAGCAAGGACACTTCTATAGTGAAACTGATATATCTACAAAAGTTTATCTAGCTTAATTTTAGAATCCAAGTATTTATTTCAAGTAAATAATTGTGTTCTTTATATTTAAAAAGTACTTTACTTCTTACTAGTTTTTTCAAAGTTATTTAAATTTGTAAAATAAGTTAAAAGAGAGGTATATGCAATGTACAAGTTTACTTATTATTGTAAAATTTCCATATATGTAGTCTTGTTATTTAAATACATTTATGTTAGGAAATGCTAAAAAAATTGTGTCTTTTTTCAGACAAACTGTGTTTATAAGTTAATATTACAAGTATTTTGCTGATAGAGCTGTTTATTGCAAATACATCAATCATACACAGATGGTTCAAGTGATTTAATGGAAGTTTGATGATTGAATTTAGCTAAAAAACTGTTGTTTCAACTTGTATTAAAACTAGATTGAAAGCTTTATATAGTTTTAAGTGTTAGATTATGTATTTAGAAAAAGTTTAAATTAACAGTTGGATTTAGAAAAGTCTGGAAAAATTTAGTAAAAAGTCAGGAAATTTTTCTCACCTTTATTTGTGGCAACCTTGTAAAATTAACATTGAGTACTTTTTGGTCCATTTGTTGCATTAGAAACTTTTTATAAACATTACAATATCACAAAAAAAATCAGTTATAGCTCATAAAATTTTTTTATTTCTAATTTTCTAATAAATTCAGGTCAATTTAGGCTAGCTTGATTTAACTTAGCTGACACTTTAGTCTGTTATAAGATCAAAAAAAAAAGACAAAAGTTATCAGAGCCAAAGCATTGAGTATCATTCACTGGAGACAAGCTAAATACTTGTTAAGGGCATGGGGGTCTAATATTCTTTTACTAACATTTATCTTTCACTAAAATTAAGGGCATAGGGGAGGGGGGGGGGTAAACACCCTTTTTTGGTTTTTGATCTTATTTTATATAGTTTTTACTAAGCTACAAGATGCTTTTTACAGATTTAAAAAATTCAAAATAATTTTTGAGATATAGCTGGCCAAAGTCGGAGGCAACAAGAGGATCCTTATGGGAGGCGCAAACTAAAACGGCAAATAACTAAAAATCACTAAAAATCTATCTCCTCCTACGTTTTTTGAGATAACTACCTCAAATTTTCAGGAAATGTTCCTTGCAGTATTTAGAAAATTCTGTCGGAAGGAATTTTAAAAAAATTATTAAAAAAAATTTTATAATAAAAAAACAAAAAAAAAAACTTTTTTTTGTTTATTTATTATATAATTTATTTATTTTTTTTTTTAAATTCCTTCCTACAGAATTTTCTAAATATATCAAGGAACACTTCCTGAAAGTTTGAGGTAGTTATCTCAAAAAACGTAGGAGAAGATAGATTTTTAGTGAAATAGTCTATTTTTGCCGTTTTAGTTTGCGCCTTCCATAAGGAAGCTATTGTTGGCTCTGAATTTGACCGGCTATATCTCAAAAACTGTTTTGAATTTTTTAAATCTGTAAAAAGCATCTTGTAGCTTAGTAAAAACTATATAAAATAAGATCAAAAACCAAAAAAGGGTGTTTACCCCCCCCTATGCCCTTAACATTGACAAGATCTTAAAGTTTCAAATTTATTTTTATAGGTACATGAAATTTTTTTTTTTGATATTTTTCGTAAAAAGTTTCTTATTCAAACTTATGAACAGCAATTTTTATCAACAATTTTTCTAGGAAACTTAAGAATTTTAATAAAAGTCATCTTTATATATATATATATAGCTAGAGACTTTGCATTTTCAAGAAGTTTGCAATATTTGAATGAAAAAGTCAGAACAACATAAAAAATAAATTAGGTATATGTAGTATTCCTTTAGCACTAAAGTTCTAGACAAAACTTATTTTGGAGACAATATTTACAAATTCAGGTCTGTAAAATAAAAAAAAAAGACAATGGATAATTTAATTGTTAGTGCAAAACAATTAATATATTCAAATTTATAAAATTTACAAAAATCAATACGTCAATTTAACATTATCATTAAATTAACAAAAATAAAAATTTTAAATAGCAATCTTTATAATTACAAGTATTGATATGTTTTATATAGTTTTAAATATAACTTATAACAACACAAATCAAAAATGGCATTTATTAAATAACAAATAAAAGTATGTTAAAAATTAACAAGCAGAAATGAAAATAATAGCTATAAATACTCTAAGTTTTAAAGTAGAATTTTCTAAAATGCGGACAGGTGTAAAAAATTTCTTGTCATTTAAATACATTTTTTTTTTGTCAGCAAGTACTATCTCAATTTTTTCTAGGTTGCAGGTTTTACAGAACTTACCTACATTCTTTAATTCTCCAATCTTATGCAAAATATTCCATTTAAGTTTGTAGCATGTATTATTATTTTTTAATTTCCAAATGTACTTGAAAATTTCTTTTCTTTTGTTTTTTTTCTAATGTCACTAAAATTTGTGTACCATCTCTTTTTGAATAGACCTCCTGTAGATCCTATGTACTCCTTGATTCTGTTCTGACTAGTGATTGTTGCCTTGTATAACACATTTTCCTGCAAACACTTACTATTTAACAGGCAGGAATCTTTATTGCGACAGTTGCACATATTTTTCTCTATCTTTCTTATTGATCATTTTACTTTGTACCTTCTTATTGTGACAACTTATTAATGATTTAACTTTTTCCATACAACAGTACAATACTTTGCAGTTGTTTCTGTTAAAAATCTTTATCATGCTCTTGCTTTTAAAATATTTATTAATTAGCTCCAAGAATTTTTTCCAATGTTAGTTTTAACTGATTGGCAGTATGGGGGATTAAAGAACATAACTTTTCTTGTTCGTTTTTTTTCTTTTTGTCTACAGGGTTGGTTTTGTTTTCATAGACAAGTTAGTGTTTGTAGTTAATTGGTGTAAAGCAACTTAGTAGCTATGCTTTGCATTATCAAAGGTTTGCGGGTCTGTAGACAGCCTATTCAATCTTTTCTCTATCATTTTAGATAGGTTTTTCCTGATTATTGTTGGGTGGTTGGAGTTATTGCTGATGTATTAGATTGATGATTTTTATTTTCTGTATGGCATATAACAACTGTTAGCTAGATCTAAGGTAATGTCCAAGAAGTTGCATCTTGTCATTTCCATATCTATTGTGATGCTATAACCGATTTCTTTAAAGATCATTATTGTTTGCTTTTTTATATTCTCAAGATGCTGGTTGTTTTTGTATTTGATGATTGCTAAACCATCATCCCTTTTAGGCATATTTTGTTTGACATGTATGTTTTTCCCAATCTATCAAGTATGTATAGGCCAACTAGGTCGCATATTTCAGCACCAAAATATGACCCCATAGGGATGTAAAAAGATGAGAGTTGATCTTTCTTAGTCTTAGTTGATTTTTATAAATTTGATAAGTTTGAATATATTAATTGTTTTGCACTATTTATTAAGTTATCCATCGCCTTATTTTTTATTTTACAGGCCTGAAGATCCCTGTTGTGTGAAACGACGTTGCCTTTGTATAAATAAATTTAATATTAAAAATAACTTAAGAGATAAATATTTACAAGTAAAATCAAGTTTAATTAAGTTTATACTGAGAAAATTAAAGAAATTTTGCACAAAAATTGTCCAAAGGAGTAGATTTATACTTTAGTGAAGTAGTCTTCTCACCTTTTTGGTATGCACGATCTATAAGGAACCCATTAACTCTCTAGATTAAAGCTTATTATTTTTTAATAACTATTATGTTTTTGTTGTAATTTTTTTATATTGTATTAAATTTATAATCTCATGTTTCAATCTTGCAAGAAATGTATATTGAAAAAAGTATAATTTGTTAGCTTTTGAAATTAAAAAAAAAAGTAAAAGTTAATAACAGGTATACATTTAAAAAATAAAATTATCAAAAAGTATAATAGTTGTAAATGAGGATAATTTTTTTCTAACAGTTTTTTTTTGCAATCTAAGTATTAAATAAATTTTTGCTTAGAAATAAGTAGTAAGAATTTGACAAAGCAACTTAGTTATATCTAACTTAAGATACTTATGTTTTTATAACAATAAAGCTTACAGTTTTGTTTGAAATAGAAAGTTATTTGAGTGTTTTTGAATATAATATTTTTATTTATAATGTTTTGTTTACCCAAATTTTGTCTTGAGTTTCTATATATTTTATAAAGCTAGCTGCAAAATTTTATATAAAATGATTTATTTTTATTTTTTTACAAATTTTTTATTTCTTAAATCTTATCCAAATTAATTAATGAAAAAAGCTACATGTATTTAAAAACTCAGCTTTAAAATATTTACAGGGTTTATTCAGGATAACTCACAATATTTTGAAGTTTTTGAAAAGATCAGGGTAATTCAGGGTAGTGTTATTTCATTTAAATCTCAAGATAGATTTATTTGATAAACCTATTTGAGGTTTAGTTGATCTATTTTTATAAATTTTGTAATTTTAAACAATTATGTTTATTTAGTCATCAAATGCATCGGTATATATAGCAAAATTTCTTTTTATTATTTATAAGAAAGTTTAACGTAAGGTATAAGCAGTTTTTGTCAGAGTCAATTTTTTTTTTTAAATCAGGATGACTCAAGGTAGGTCAAGGTCACTTGACAGTTTTAAGGGCATAGGGGGCCACACCTTGATTTTTTATAAGTTGATCTTATTTTGTAGACTTAAATCTGAGCTGTCATACACTTTTTACTGCTTAAAAAAATTCAAAGTAACTTTTGAGATATAAGCCTTCAAAGTCAGTGACGTCAATAGGTTCCTCATGTAAGGCACAAACTAAAAACACAAGTAAAAAGATTATTTCTCTAAAAATCTAACTACTCCTTTGTTTTTTAACCAATCTTCTTTGAATTTTCACAGTAAATCTATTATTAATATTAAAATTGATTTAATGCAGTAATTTTTTTAATTAAAAAAATTAAAACTTTATTAACAAAAAACCACCTATTTATTTTGTTTTTCATCTTAAGTTTTTATTTTTTAACTTTCTTAAAATCGCAACATTAAAAGTATTTTAAACTTTAAAGGAATGTTTTCATGGAACTTTGAGGTCTCTTTAGCTTGAAAAATGAAGGAGAAGTTATATTTATAGTGAAATTTTAAATTTACAAGAACATTTACCCTGAAAATTTTGTGCTCCATACATTTGTATCTGAAACTTTAAAAAAAAGTCTATATCTAAAAACTAATTAACATTTTTATACCCTTTAAAAACTGGCTTGTAGTTTATACTTGTAGCTTTAATATAAAAGCCAATGTTATTTTTTCTAGAAAAGTGTTGGATTCCCCTATGCCTAACCACTTTGAATAGTTTTTTGATAAAAAAAAAACAGGCAACCCTCTTTTTAATAAAAAGCTGTATAAGATTAAGATTAAAAAAGGGACTGAAATCAATATATTTTTCAATATAATTATTTTCTAAATATAGGTACATATAAATATGTCTTTAACTAGAATAGAAATTGGAGATAGAGTAGCATTGAATGACGAAAAAGCAACTGTTCGTTTTATAGGAGAAATACCACCTACAAAAGGTGAATGGCTAGGTGTTGAATGGGACAATCCAAGTCGTGGAAAGCACAATGGAAGTAGAGATGGAATTCAATATTTTAAGTGCAATCATTCAACAGGTGGATCATTTATAAGAGAATCTAAAATCAGTTCTGGAATGTCATTTTTGAAAGCAGTTAAAAAGCGTTACATAGATGACAATATTGAGGAATTTGAAACAGTTTCATTTCAAACTAAAAAGGTTGAGCTTGTTGGATGTGATTCTACACATGATCTTAATTCTTTAAAATCAATTTCACTTTTAAATTGCAATGTCTCGTCTGCAGGAAACCCAGGAGAAATATCACCAGTTTTGTCAAATGTCACAACAGTAAATTTAAATGGAACTCTAATGTCTTCCTGGGAAGATATTTCTTTAATAATTAAACAGTTACCTGAACTTCTTGAAATAGATTTAAGTAGAACTAGGTTGCGTTTTAAAGGTAATTTAAACTTTTCAGCTTCTAAAAAAATTAAAACAGTTATACTCAATGACTGTAGTTTGAATTGGAAACAAGTTGTAAAAATATGTTCAATGTGGCCAAATGCAAAGTTACTAGGTTTGTCACATAACAAAATTAACAACTTTGATGACCCTATTCAAGAAAATTTTCTTAGTAGTCTAGAATCTTTACAAATCAATAGCAATCCTATAGGTCAATGGAAAAAAATAAAGTTTTTGAATAACTTTCCAAACTTAAGTATTTTACAAGTGAACAACTGTGGGTTTGAGAACTTAGATGTAGAAGAGTTAGATCTGTTATCTCTTAAGACACTATCATTAAATGACAACAATTTCAAATGTCTTTCAGTTTTTAATGAGTTTAACAAGCTTTCAAACTTAAAAAACTTGTATTTTCTAAGAAACAAAAGTGAATTAAAAAAGGATAAAAGTGAATTGAGTGAGATTATTATTTCAAAAATTTCTAAGCTGAGACGGCTTAACAATCAAGAGATAACATCACAACTTAGATTAGATAGTGAAATTAGCTATCTTAAAATATTTGGATTTGAATGGCGTAGTAGTGGAGGCCATCAAGATCCAAATAAAAACTATCCTAATCAAAACTTTTTGAGTTCTCATCCAAGGTACATGCAACTTCTTATTACTCATGGGGCTCCTCAAGATGTTCAAATTTTTAAACAGACCACAGCTCTGAAAGGTAATTTAATTGAAATTAATTTAGTCAATTCGTTCATTCCTGACTCAAAACCTTTTGTTCGCAAGCTTCCAAAATCTATGAAAATTTCAAGACTAAAGCTTATGGTTGAAAAATTAATGAAAATATCAGATATTAAAAACTATAGTCTGGTGTATATAAGTAAAGTAGACAAAAAATTTGTTGTTGATCTTGACAGAGATTCTTTAACTCTGCATGATGTTTCTATACAACCAGGCGATTACATTGAACTAAGAAAATCTTCTGTAACAGACATTTAATTTGAAACAAATGTTTTGATTGCATACAGCTTAAAAAAAATATTATCTGACAACTTAATTTTTAATTAGTTAGCTAGTAGTGAATTACTGTTTATTAGTTCTTCAAAAAATTTTATTTTGATTTATATAAATGTCAAACAAGTTAATTTATTTTTATTATTTGTTTATGTTATTAAGTATTGTAGATTACGGAATTCAATACATAAATAAAATCTACTTATATTTAAATTTGTAAGCTAATTATGAAAATTTTATTAAAGAAATTGTATATCATAATTTTAGAAATATGTTTTGATTTGTCTGCATACTCTAAATCTTCAAAGTTGTAAATATAAATTTATGTTTTTTCAAAGTAAAAAAGTTTTTGATATAAATTTTACAAGTTTTTTTCAAGGTAATATATTGAATGTGGTTGTTTGAATCTCTTGAGCCCCTCAACTAAATTTTCGTTAAGTAAAGTATATTATTATTAAATGAAAAAAAAAACTGATCTGTTTTGTAACAGAGCTACTGCGCTACCTGCAGTAATTTTTAATCATAAAATCTGTTAGTAAATAGTTCCAGAAGAGCAAAGTTTGTTTTATTTCTACCCTAATTCCAGCAGTTTTAATGACACATGCATGTTTGCTTTGAAAAGTTGAAATCCTGTTATGATAAATTTTTGAGATTGTATTAAAATTAGGTTTGCCAATTATTAAAAAATGTTTGAAGGTTAACTATAAAAAAAAAATTAATAAAACATTTTAGAGTATTTCTAGTAATGAGAATGTTTTTTATATCAAAGACAAAGTGTGATTTCGTGTAATGTGTGTTTTTTAGAAATATTAAATTTAATCTCATCAAATAATAATTTAAGTATCAATTAATTTACTCATAATAGTATCATATAATAAGTAAATAACACTTCCAAATGTTTTACCGTAAATTTTTAGTCCAGTAAGTTGTATATGTCAAACTTTTTATTTCAGAATCTTTTCATAGTTAAAAAAGCAAAATGTTTTTGGCTCGTGCTGCAACAACCCGCGTAATGAGACCTTCAAACTTTCAACAATTGAGAAATTCTTCAATGAAACCCAGAGTTTTTCAGGAAAAAGGTGAAATTCACGTGTTTGAGTCCGCAGCAGATGTAGTGCCATTCAACCCTTTTCAGAACAAATTCAAACTTTGTGCAAAGTTCTGCGTTTGGCTTGGTGGTCTTTTTGCATTTCCATTTTTCTATGTCAACCACTCAATGAGGCCGAAAAAATAACTAATATTATATATATAATACTAATTGTACTAAATTCAATGTGACCATGATATATCAATAATAAAAGTTTTCTTAAAATTAGTTGTAAAAGTTGTTCTGTTACTTAATCGTTTATAACAAGAAATATGTTGTCTTAAAAGTTTTGTTCTTCACTAACAAGTTATTAAACATTTTAATTCGTGTAGAGATTTATATAAAATTTTAAAATTAATGTAATAAAAACATTTTTTTAACCACATTAAAGATATTCTATGTATTTGTTACTAAAGTAAATTAAGAGTAGCTTGAATTTTAGGACAGCTCCTTAACACGCAGTTTTTTACTAATATACAATTCAATAAGTTTTTAGTAAATCTTTTTGAGTTAGGGTTAGAGTCTAATGTTAATTCAGATAATTACCAATACGTTCTTGATTTTATTTATTGTATTTTAATTTTTTCACCTTATTTTTATAAACTTTTCTCTAAACCAATCCATAGTCTAACCGTAAGACTATGGATTGGTTTAGAGAAAAGTTCATAAAAATAAGGTAAAAAAAAATATTAAAATTACTCGACTTTCAGTATGTTTTTATACTTATGTTAGGCATGTGTCAAAAAATACGTGAAATTTTCAGTAAAAAATTCCTGTAGGTCTAATTAACAAACCTATACAAGACTTACTATATCCTTGGTGTATGACTCAATAACTGAAAGGTTTATCGTAGACCAGGTCCTAAGACGAAACTTTTTGAGCCTTTTTATTTGTAGTTAAGATAAGGAATTTAAAATTTGTTTGTTTATTAATTAAAAAAGATGATTAAATTACTCAGGGTTGCCAAAAAACATGGAATTTTACAATTTAGGCTAAGAAAAAGGAATTTTTGAATAAAAATCACTAAAAAACCGGGAAATTTGAACAAAAATTATTGAAAACCATGAATTTTTAATAACTTTTACATGAAGTAGTAAAATTTCGACTTGACACAAAAAATCAATCCTATAGATTAAAAAAATAATTAGAAACATTTAAAGAAGCTTAAAGATATCTTTTCAATTTAGTTATACTATATGATACAGTTTTTTTACCTTAAACTTATTTTTTAATAGACCCTAAAACGTGCAATTTTAAAAACCTGAAGAAAATTTTGAAAACCTTGAGAAAAATTTTCTAAAACATTTGGCAATTCTTATTACTAAAACTAGAATGAATCATCGTGCGTCAAAAAGACTCAAATACAGTAGTAATTTAAAATACTTTTTTCAAAGTAATAATTTTTTACAATTTTACTCAAACATAATTAGTTTTGTGCTCAATTAATATAAAATCTAAAAAAATTAAGCTGAATACTGTTTGAACTACAAGTTATAATATACCACGTCCTGCCTTTTTTGCTAAGGTTCGTATTCAATTAGTAAAAACGAGCAAGAGTAGTTTTTTGTGTAGTATATGTTTAAAAACTCAACATTTTAAATACTGATTGAAATTAACTTATAATAAAAGTATCCCTCAAATAAGAGCAGAAAAACAATCAAGGATAAAGAGATTGTAGTATTTATATGTTTATCAATATTTTTTAGAAGTTTAGAAATGACAAAATTATTTAATCCTATTTCAAAAATAGTTAAATTTGAACTTAATTAGCCTACATTAGTATTAATTCAATCAATGAAAGCAAGTCAGCGGACTGATTCAAATTATATTTTTGTTTCTGTTAATGACACAACAATGATATTTTATTCTTTTTAGTTATGAATTAGACTTTTCTAAATAAAGCTAGACTTAATATTTTATTTAATTATCTATAATAGGGTTGGACAACTTCTCTGGTCAATAGATTAGATGTGATTACCCTTTGAACACAGCAGACTGGGTTTGTTTGCAATAGAATTTCGCGGCCAGTTTTACTACTTAAGAGTTATATTAAAAACCAGTTTTAATTTATCTAATCAGCAAATTGTATTGATATGACCATGGAATTAGCACCGGTTTTTCCAGAAACTTATGTTATACATTTTAGTATTTTATCTGAGAATCATTTTCTTTGTTCAGTACAAACTTTTTATTAAAAATTTAGTCATGGATTCTACCTACTAAACTTTTTATTCATCCCTTTTCTATGACAAATTTAAACTGAGAATCAAAATTCTAGAAAAGTTTGTTATTTTTAACTATTAGAAAGAACATAAACACAGTTTGAAGATTGGTAACGGTCCATAGTAGACCTTCATTTTGATTGTTAAAATGAATCATTTTATATTTGAAAAATAGTGGCCATAAATCAAAGTTTTTAATTAGTAAAGAGATTAAATTCTTATTTAAGTTAAATCAAGCCGATTTAAAGAGTTAAAAAAAAACTAATGTGAACTTAATGTTTTCATCATAGTAAACCTTCAGAGATTATGGATTAGGTTATTGAAAAAAATAATTAAAGATTAAAATAATCAGAAAAAAAATTCTGCTCAGTTTAAGCCGTAATTTTTTTCTAAAGCTTCTTTTTAATTTTCAATTAATATTTCCAACGGAGAGTGTCTTTTTTAAAATCAAAACTTTATTTTTCATACGTACTACCAATAACAAGCTCAAACAAAATATTTAAAATTTGAGTACTATTAACTTGCATCATTCATAAGTTTGAGATAAATCCGTCTAATTGCGAATAAAAATAGAAAACTTATTCTTATAGTAGGGGTGGGCAACGTTTTTATCGAAGTGGAAAAAAATAGTCTCTGGTGGGCAAAAAAAAACAATTTCATTTAAATCAAAAAAATCAAGTATCTGACTCATTTTGATAAAACAATAATTCTATGTCACTTTTCTTTCTTAATTTACCCTAAAGTAGTTTTCAAATCTCTGGAAGATGTACCTAAGACCTTTTGATCTTTACTTTAAAACTGGAATGTTTAGTGTAAGTTTTAAAATTTGGTGTAGAGAGCCAGATTTACATGCTCGCAGGCTGGAATCCACATAATTTTTCTAAAAATTAGCGGACCGGTCATTTTCACTCTAAGGACCAGATCCGGCCCACGGGCCGTTTGTTGCTCATCCTTAAGTATGATAACTTTTGTTCTATTACTACTTTTTCAAGTTATTTTTTTAAATCATTAAATACAATCCTACAAAAATTGGTTTGAAAAGAATTCAAATGAAAGTTTTTATACAAACTATGATTCTCTATTTGTAATTAAACGAGGCGTGGATCCACCGTGGTTCTAGAGTCTGATCTTGCCCGTTAAACCAAAACCTCTGTAAACTTTATACTAACTTGTGCAAAACAACAAAAATAAGCTTTTTTAATACTTATTTTTGAAATGCATATTGTTTATTGAACAATAAAAAAAAGTGCTCAAAAAGTTTTGTCTGAGGACCTGGCTTACACATGGTCCTTAATTTTGAAATAGCTTACTAGTTTACATTTCCGTACACAAAAGTGCTCATCGTAAATATACAGCTTTGTTTTAAAGGATAAAAAAAATTACATAGTTTTTTGAAACTATACGACCTGAATTTTTTTATTTTTAGATATAGTCGTGTCAAACATTTCGGTAATTCTGATCCACAGAAGAGAAAGTTTGCCCTAAAAAAAAAAAAAATAAATAACTTTTAATAAGTGAAGTTTTATAGGTGAAAAAAAAGTAAATAACTTTTTTTTTTGAAGTTTGATTTATTTAATTATCTGGATTCGGATCTTAAACAAAATAAAAAACCGTGACCTGATAGATGACTTGTAACAAAGCAAGTATGAGCTAGTTTTATGTTTAATGCATAAATGTAATATATATATCATTTATCGAACGACAAAAACGAAGAAGGTTTAAAACAATTTATCCTAGGACCTTGTGTACAAAAAAACCTTTCGGTTGTCGAGTCGTACATAACTTTGATACAGTTAAACGTCTTAAATATTTAATATTTTAATATTTTTTCATCTAATTTAGTATATTTGATAAAACTGAACTAAAGTTATACAGTTATAGCAATAGTTATTTGATGGAACTTTAGATCTTCTTAATAAAACTAAATTTTCCAAACTAAAAAAAATTTAAAGTTCGACAGTTTAACGATTAAATTCTTCTTATGCTTTATTGAAGTTCATAAAAAAAAATTCTGAATTTACCTTTCAAATTTTTGTTCTTATACTTTCATGAACAGTAGCTTAAATGTTACCAAAACGTTAGGTTTCTGTAAAAAAAATATTTAAATACTTTAACTCGTAATTTGATCTGATAAACAAAGCTCTTAGCTTAAAAATAAACTATATGTTTTTTGAAAACTAACAGACAATTATGTATATATTTCAACAAATAATAAGGAAATAGAGCTTCTTACCAAAAATATAAAGTAAACAATTGCCGAGGACGATACTATAGAAGTAGACTTAATCATACCACTTTAATATGATGTTTTAATAAACAAATTTTTAGACTTTTTTATTCACACCTGATGTATATTATCATTAATGTTTATAATATTTCTTGCGCAACTAATAAAAAGTTAAAAATTGTTTGTTTTTGAAAAACTAAGAAACTTTAAATAGCATCATGAAACAAACTACTTATGCTCCTAAGTTTTAAGATAATATCTAATAAAACTAATCTTATTAAAATTTTTGTAGGTTAGTATCAAAGATTTTAAATTTAAAACCATTAAATTCAAGTAATTTTCTATAACAAAAACTAGCCAAAGCACTTTAAAAGCTCTTTCTATCTAAAAGTTGAAACTTTACAGTTTTTAAGTAACCAGCTGTTTGGTACTAATAACGTTAATGTCAAATATATGCTGAAACTGAAATATTATGTTAAAAATGTTTAATTTTAACTTTTAAAAGCTGATGCTTAATTTAAATATGAGTATAACTTACATTACTCATTGTAATTCTTAATGATATATTTCCTCAAATTCTTTAAACTGCTGTTTAAATATTTTTTATTTACACAATATATATATACTTTGAAGTAATTATTGCAATTCAGAAATAATAGTAGGGCAATCTATAATTCAAAATATCAATTGTTATTAATAAATGTAAAATTTTGTGTTTTTAAACTTAATTTGAATTTTTAACATTTGAAACACAGCCATTTTAAAGAAATATACATGACATTTTCATAGTTTATTTAACGATGTTTCGACTTTATATTAGTCATTATAAACAAAAAATTTACTAATATACACTTACTTTAATAAAAATTGTTATACTCGACTACATCTTTGATACCTTAATTAAAATATTTTACTGATAAAATTTTGTGAAATAAATGAACTCCTAGTTTAACTAGTTTGAAATTATTTACTAAATTTGAAATTAAGTTGATAAAAATAAAAAAATAACCTTAACTAATTTTGGCTACAGTAGTTCTATTTGTTCTCATAATCTTTATGGTTGATTATTATTTAAAAACAAAAACCTGCTCCTTTTCACATAACTGTATGTTTTATTTATTCAAAAAGATTTTCAATTATTTTATCGTTTTTGCTTCAATGAAATGAAATTCAGCAAAAACTTTACGGATTGTTAAACATATGTAAATTATTGAAAACATATAAAAAAATAACAATAAACAAACTGAAGATCTGTTCTGTTTAACAGAATAGTGAAACAATTGTATCTGTAAAACGTTGTGTTTTATTAATATATACCAGCACCTACAATTCGTTGTAGAGAGCCTCTCTATTTCAGCATGTACATAACAACAGAAGTATATATATAAATGTATATTGTTTATTGATAAATAAAGGAAGCGCTCAAAAAGTTTGTTCTAAGGA
The DNA here is from genome assembly GCF_965202585.1 of Thalia democratica. Lineage (NCBI taxonomy): Eukaryota > Metazoa > Chordata > Thaliacea > Salpida > Salpidae > Thalia > Thalia democratica. The sequence continues at coordinate 42,462,222 of NC_139166.1, read as the reverse complement.
TCTGGTTTACGAAATAACCTTTCGGTTATCGAGTTGTACATCACTATATATGTTTTTCGGTTATTTTAAACAATCATTTGATTTTTACTTTGAAAGTGTTGCTATGAAACATGGGTTGTTGCAGAATAATTGCTTTGTTCAGTAATAAAAAAAGATAAAACATGCAAATAAGGTTCGCATGCTTAGAAAAAAGTGTGTCAACTGTACCTTAGGGTGCATGTGTTGCCCGACCTAGGAGTTAAGCTTATCTATGTTTTTGAAGAACTAGTTCATTTGAATTTGTTTGATCATACAACCTTTAAAAATTAGTTAAACTAAGGTTGCTAATGCTTTATATCATCAGATAAATCATGATAAGCCCCAAACATTTAGAAAAAAGAATGAGTTACCTATACGTCCTGTTTAGTATTAATTAATCAGAAGTTTATCCGACAGCGAGGTTTAACAGCCTTTGTTTGAAGTAATTCCATGCTTTTTTATTCTAGACTGCAGTAATCAATTTCTTATCAAACCGCCAGAACAATGGACTAGCAACAAAGATTACTTGGATACAAAAGAAATAGTAAATTACATGAATGTTGTCAACAACGCTGCCGGACAAGGTGTTAAATTGTCTAACAATTTTCTAACTTCTTCGAGAAATGCAGACACGCAAGACAATCTACAACTTATAGGATAGGAAGGATGTACTAAATCTAAGAAAAAAAAAGAAAATAAACTATTGTTATTTCTTTTACTTTTGTTTTAAATAAAAAAAGTAACTAACTCTCAACAAATATTTGGGGGTAATGTATTTTTTTAAAGAGACAAAGCTATGAATAGATGTTTAAAAACTTTTTGTAGGTAAGTAATAATACATTCTAAAAGTTATTAATAATCGCAAAGTTTAAAATTATAGTAAAAAAAATTGACCAACTGCCAAAAATAACGATAAACGAAACTTTCAAATACCATAGATCTTTTTGGCTAAGAGCTAGAAAACAAAACTTTTTGTGTGAAATTTTTGTATGATTTAAATTAAACTAATCAGAAAATTAAACTAAGCTCTACTACAAAAAAAAATTGAGAATAAAAGATTCACCCTATGTACCTGCAAAAAACTTTTTGTTGAAACTTTTTAAATAAGAATAACTGTTAAGTGGACCGACCATTTACAAAACTACATGTGGTATTCTGCGACCTATTTTTTTCCTGATAACGACTATCAGAAAGAAGTAGTCACGATTATCATTCTTGATGTGCTGACGGCATTTAAAAGTTTTACAACTAAGTTAACTGCTGATAAAGCCAAAATTAGTGTAAACTGTAGTTTAAAGTTAGAGCTGAAATCTTTAAGATGACGTTTAGTTAAAGTTAAATATTTGTTTCTAGTTTTTCTGGCTGAATATTAAGCAAACGCTGCAATGCGAAAATTTAGTTTGAATTATACAACGGTCGACAGTTAATGTCTTTCTGAATAGTCCTATTGAGGATAAAACTGTCGTTCATAGAAAATCGTTGATTGTCATGCAATTTATTTTAGTGCAATTATTTAAGTAAATATTGACTATTTTACTGAATTAAATCTTACAACAAAAATCCAAATACTGTTATTATATATAAATGAACTATTTAATTTAATTAGTCAGCACTTAAATATTAATTAGAACTAAGCATTAAAACATATTTTTGAAGAAAATGAAATTATAAAAGAAAATAAGGTAGAGGTAATACTAAGCAAAAGTTTAAATTTTCAAGTTATCACGATCAAGTAAATTATTTTATGTTTTCAAGGGGTGCACGAATATTTAAACTTGGACACTTCAAATCCTTTAAAAAAGTCTAAGAGACCATATCTCAAAAAATTATTTATATTTGAAAAAAGTTAAAAATGCGGTTGTAACTTTAAAAACTATCTACGGTTGCTCTTTTTATTTTGCAAACTTTTTGAGATATGGCAAAACTATGCTTTAAAATTAAGTAATTTTTGAAATTTAAAAAGTTCTCTTTTATTTATATAAATTTTTTCATTTTTTTTTACTATCATAAACTTAAAAATTAGACCTACAGCTCCTATTTATATTTTTTCAAGTATGTATTACATTTGGAGTTGTGGCCCTTTAAACATTTTTTGAGATATAAGTCACAGTACTAAAAAAGTTTTCTATATATAAAGATCATAGTCCACCAGGTCTAAATCAAAGTAGTTCTAAAACCTCGGCAGAAAATATAGAATAGGCTTTCGAAATAAGGTTTTATACTACTAATAACAGCACACGAACAAACCTTCATGATAACGACTTGTTTTTACTCACAACAGTTGTTGATCCACGGTATTGACTTGACTTTTTTTTTGCTAATCTCAAACAGAAGGTTGTAAGGCTACTGAAATCAGAAGTAAAAATCAAGGTTGCCGTGAGACTGGTCAAAGTGGACAAGTTTTTCTAGTACCGCCTAATAAACCTAAAAATGTTGTTCCCAATTTTTTTTGTCGTTCTTTTTACATTTAAATCGGAAACAAGTGAAAACACTCACGAGAGTGAGCAACAAGATTCTGTTGATCAAAATATTAACACAGAAGTTATTATTTTTTGGCTAAAGAAAAATTTGTCTGCTGAAGAAGTTAAAGAAGCTGAAGTCTTGTCTTGGTGGAACTCAAACATGTAAAGATACACTCATCTTGCCAGGTTTGCAAGAATCAGCGTTGCCAAATTTTGTGACAAATCCAAAATTTTCTACTTAACATGTAAAAAATTGTTTAAAACCCCAGGTCTTTAGTGATTTGGTTAAAAATTCCATGTTTTCAATTTCTAAATTCCAGGTTTTTTGGCAACCCTGAAGAAGGTATCTTTCGGCACCACCATCTTCTGTTTTTTCTGAAAGGTTTTTTTTCATAAGCTGGTAATTTGTACGAGCAGAAGCGAAATCGATTGCTAGCAAAAACCACCGAAAAACTGTTATTTCTTCATCACAATTTGAAAAAAAGAAGGATAGGGTTTTTTTGTAGCTTAATAGCATTGATATGAGTAAATGTTATTTACTAAATTACTTATTTTTATATATTTAAACTGTTGCTAAAAAATTTATCGTTCATCTTATAGTTCGAACTTTTGTAAATAAAAAATCAATGTAAAACTTATCATAAAAAAAATTAATCATTTTTTAAAGCATCGTAACATTTAATTTCTTCTACGCCATACAAGGTACAAAACTCTAGTTTAGTCGTATAAGTAGGTTAAAATTTGACAATTAAACTGAGATTTCGTTTATGTTTATTTTTTACAATGTTCTTTTCCCTAGTGTTCAAATAAAATATTTAGACAATAACAATGTGTGTTTTTTTAACAAAATATTTGGGTTAATCAATTTTTATTAATTAATGGAATTATAACTAATAAATCTTATAAGTTTGTTCGCTATTTATTCTACATAACACTTAAAATATTTAGGATCTTAAATTGAAAAAAGATCCGGATGGATCCTAAATAGTGGATCCGGTAGATCACTACTTTAAACCAAAATGCATATAATTTATTTTAATGTGCAGAGAAAATAATTGAGGAGTTATGAAAATTACTCAGTATTTTTCTATTTTTATAGTTATCTAGCCTGAATTTTTAAAAGATATCGAAAAAAAATCAAACTAGCTAGAGTATGTCAAGTGACCATAATAACTTAAATTGTCTTTGAATAATCACTATTTCAATAACAAAAAAAAAAGTAAAGTTTCATTTATGAAAGATTAAGTAATTTCTTACATAAGTAGTTTTTCTTGTAAATAAAATACTTTTGAATATGACACATTTTAAAATTACAATTAATCTTACAATTTATGGTTGTTTTACTCATGGTATAATAATTTTTTAGAATAAAATAAAAACTTTCTTATAGAGTATCGTATTTTTTATCTAAGCTTTTATTATAGAAAATATTACTTTGCTAAATTCATTATAACAATAATAAAGCTAATGATAATAAATTTATTCTTGCACTTTAGTTGGAAAAGGTTGCGCAAATAAAATAAAACAACAATTATAAAAAAGTATTTAGTGGATAAAGATTTAGCCATGCTTAATTTAAAGGGTAAGCTAAAAACGTAGCTCAATTACGATTATGTGAAAAAAATAAATAGAAGTTCAGTAGATTCTCATGCAATAGTCAACAATATTTGTCAACACATGCTAAAAACAAAATAAAATTATTCAACAATTTAACAGCACCGCTTTATGCAACACGCACCCAAAAAATAAAAACAAAGCTAAACAAAATTTAATACAAACTTTAAAAAACATTTTTCGTTTAAAGTATAAATATTCATCTTTTCAGTAAAGCTGTGTTTAAAGAAAGAGAAAAAGGTGTAAGGTTAAAAGCTTCTCAGTATTTTAAAACATACAACATAGTATTTATAACATTTTTAGTGACACTTAAGATTAAGATATAATATACAATTTTTATATAATTACAACAACTAAGGATTTATAAAAAGGAAAAAGAACTGTATTCTGCATGGTTAATGTTCAAAAGATAGGTTCAATTACTATACTATAACTAAAATATAATGGAAAATTACATGTTAACTTATATGACATTAATAAAAGTATAATAAAAAAGTACAGTACAAATATTAAATTGCAGGTTATTAATATAATTAAAGTAGCTATTCATAAAGCATTATAAAATTTTTAGTTTTTTATAAAGCACTTTGAATTTCAACAAACCAAAATGCGTTTTTAATAAAAAAATTTTTTTTCAGAGTTTTTAGTGTATACAAAATCTTTAAATCTTTTAAAAACAAAAAACTCAATATACTTGCTCAACTGTTTTTAACTTATCATAACTTTTCATTGTTGTTTTTTCGGAACTGCTTGTTATTTTGCGGATGGTTCGGGTGAAGGTAGGGTTGCTGCCGAAACTTTTTTAATTCAAAGACCTCGGCAGTGGTAGCACCTATGATAACAAATTCGTATATTTTACAACTCGTTACATTTTATGTTTTAAAAAAATTGAATATTTACTCTTTAAATAGATGATTTATTGGTAACTTACTAAAGTTTTTATTTAACAAGTGAAGTAATTTTATTTGTAACTTAAACAAGTTAAATATTATTTAGTCAGTTTTTACCTTTTCAATATAAATCTTGGTATTAAGTTTTAGTTTAAGAGTTGTAACTAGTAAAAAGCTGTAAATCAATATAACCTTACCTTTGTTTTGTTATCAACTATAACTGTTAATATAGAAACTTACTTATTTTTATTCAATACATAGTTAAAATATCTAAAACTATTTTATTAATCAAATTTATTTTTCAAAAATAGTTTACCGTTTTAGGCAATAAGTATTTTAAATTCTATAGAAACTCTAAAGTTTGAGGAAGAAAAAAAAACAAAAAATATTTACATAAGAAAAAAATAATTTGTCATCAGAAAAATCAAAATCAAACCTACTTTAACAAAGCAAACAATCTAATTAAGCAAAATTCACCTCTTAACAATTTTCATTTAGTTCCACGCTGTATGTTATGAAGCCAGAGAGTGCATGCAAAAAGATTACAATTAAAATATTGCGTGAAATTGTTTTAATTATTTATAAATTTGTTGTTTCCATGCAGATTAAATAAACTTAACAAAGCTTTTTTAACTAGAAGCGATTTGAGTAACACATATAATTAATTCTGTTATGCTTAAATACGTTTGAGCATTAATTTCAATTTTTCTTGAATACTGAAGGTAATTTGGTTAAGTATAATAAAAAGTGCTTTTACAAAACCTTAAATATTTTCAAAATAAAATATTTTAAGAATCTAATAAAGTATATAAACGCTAATAAGTTATTGATAAACTTTAGAGCAAATAAATTAGACCAATTTTTTTAAGTAACTATGTTTTTACTATTACGTTTAGATCCCACTTATAATTTTTTTTGATATCTTAATATTTACATTAAAATAATCTAGCAAAACGTTTGAACTAAAAGGGGATAAATTATTGGATGTAAGTTAAGCCACACAATCTAGTCATTTGATCAATCTAGTGATTTGAATTTTTAATACAAATTTTAAATAATTTCATTCTGCACTCCTATTGTTCATTGCAAACATATGAATGCTTATTAAGACGTGAATTATAATGAAAAAAGTAATTTTTGCACATGAAACTGTAAAACAGAATTAAATCAAAATAGTTTCATTTAAAATAAAACACTTTTTACCGTTTTGTCTTTTGATTTATCTGCAAAAAAATTTAATATAACACCTGTTCGAATATACTAACTTATTTCACAACATAACTAATAAACAATAAAACCCGACATTTCACTTTCAAAAAAGCTTACCTACAAGTGGAATCCGTTAGTCATGCAAAAACTGCATTATCTTTGAGTATTAAAACAAAAATTTTACTTTTAAGCTACAATCAGATTAGTTTAGTTGGTTACATGACTATTCAAATTCGGACAACTCAAATTCCGACAATTCAAATTCTTAAAAAAATATTAAAAGGACTATATCTCAATAAGTAATATAAATTTGAAAAAAATAAAAAATAAATATGTAGATCTTAATAATATCTGAAGCCACTTTTTTTCTTTTTTTCAAAATCTAAAATACTTTTCAAGATATTTTAAAATTACTAAAAATAACTATGTTTTTTACTTTATATAAACCATATCTCAAAAAATATTAAATGTTTTGCAAAAAGAAAAAAATGGCCTGTAGATATTAATATGATTTACATATGCATTTTTTATTTAAGTCAAATACACATTACGTTTTTATTTTTAGTTGTTTTAATCTTTTATTAAGAATTTGAATTGTCGGAATTTGAATTGTCCGAATTTGAATAGTCGTGCACCCAGTTTAGTTAATACAGAAATAAAAGTTGATTTGTCTAGTATAACTGATATTTCTAACTTTTTGTATTCAAACATTCTAAAAAGTAGTTAATTTTAAACCGTGCAAATAACTATATTAGCATTGGAAAAAAAATATTTTAGTTAAACTTAGTATAAAATCACGTAACTTTAGTTTACTTAAGTTTTTTAGTCAAATTTAGTAGCTCAAAAATATACAATACAATTCATCTTTATAGTATAAGATTAATTTATCTATACTTTTAAATTTTATGCAAAAAAAATTTTACTTGTTTTTAGACATATGTTAACTTTGTTAACTAATGTTAGGTCACATTCAGGGTTGCCAAAGGTTTATTGCATATTTATCCAGGTTTTTAAAAAACAAGTTTTTTGGTCCATTTTTGGTATGAAATTAAACTTAAATTTAAAAAAAAAACTGTCTTAACTAGTATAACAGCATTTAAAAGATACTGTAAAGCTACTTTAAACAGAGTGGCCACTGGTTTTTGAGAAATTTCTTCCAGGTTTTTGAAAGTACACTTTTTGATTTTTAGTTTTAAGTTGCTTAGAAACTGCGCTAAGTAGTATAACAACATAAGAAAGAAACTGTAAAACAACTTTAAATGTGTTTACTAATAAAAACGATTTTTGATGATGAATTTTTTTTTTCTATATGATATACTTTTTGTGTCAAATCAAAATTTTAATACTTAACATGTAAAAATAGTTTAAAATTCCAGGTTTTTTAGCAACCCTGTATATTAAATACATTTTAATACATAAACTATGCACAAGCTAAACTTTATGCATCACTAATCCAATAATAAGTCTAACTAGTAACATTTTTTAGATTTTCTTATGAAATCTTTAAAATATTTCACCATTTAAAACTAGTATATCACCAAACTTAAGTTATATACCAGTATTAATATGTTGATGAACTTTAGATTGTTTGGAATTATTGTTTGTTTGGTTGTCACCACCACTAACACCGTCTTCAAAAGCCTTGTTTATTTGTGATGTAGGTGTCCTTACTCTGTAAGAAGAAGATATTTGTTTATTTACTTTAATACTTCTGAAATATTGTTTTTATTAAGTTATCTACGGGAGCTGGATAATCTTTTAATTCGAGATGTTGCCGGATCCGGATAGATTTAAAATTTTAAAGAATTAATTTTTGTGAGTATTTATTTTGTTTTGACAAGGAAATTAGTTAAATTTTGAAAGCATTGCTCATCAGAAACAGAAGATTAGTTTTTTAAGAATTAATTCTCAATTACACTTAATTCTTTAATTTTTAATAACATACTATTATGTCCTAGCTAATATTTAGAGGTAAAACGATTTAAAACAATTTAATAAAAACTTAAAACAGTGCAAAATAAAACTAAAACAAATATTAGTGTGTCACGAAAAGGAAGAAGCAATATGATTATTAAATAATCAATCAAAATGCTTTTATCGACCTAGTTTAGTAAAATGTATGCCGAAAAAAGAAAATTTTAAAATTTACCTTTGGTTTTTTTATTAAAACCTTTTGTAATTTCTAAAGCAACAAGAGAATATCTATAATTATTTGTAAACCTTTACAATTAAATCATTACTAATTGTAAAAGTACATAATACTAAGGATTTAATGTGAGCTTTTCGTTATAATTTTAGTGCAATTTAAAAAAAAAATAAAAGCTTTGTTTCCACAATTTTTTTTTTCTTTCCATTTATTAGGTAATTAATTTTGTTTTTGAAATTATTATCCGATAGATCACCAATTTTATTATCTATTGAAAATTTGACTGATGTACTAAAAATGATTGTAATAAGTTATATTAATATAACTGTAAAATTCCTAAAAAAATCATAATTAAATTTTATCAACAAAAGTTTTTTAAACTATCTTATTGTAAAAGCATTGATAAGCTCACTTTCCGCCTCCGCCTCTAATTGCCACGGTAGATTGTCTCATGCTGGCAACCTGACCCCCTTGTCCTGGTCTGATCGGCTTGGCAATTTGCACTTGCCCCCTCCTTGCCATGTTCTTCGCTCTAACCGCTTCTTTTATTCGGTCTACTTCGTTTTGGTATCTAGTAGTATTTTATTTAGTAACAAGTGTTTAACATTTAAAGATAAAAACAAACATACCGCTTTCTATCTCTGAGAGCACCTTCTTTAGCATCCCTCAATGCACTTTCTAGTGCTTTAACTCTTTCAGCTGTAGCTCTCAGTCTCTTTTCTAACTTAGGAAGTTCGCACCTCAGATCTGCATTGTCTCGAACGAGCTGTTTGATATCGGTTGTGCATTATAACTTGACATCAAAAGTTAACTGTAATTCATACTTAACGAAGAATAATCTTTGCAGCAGTAAACTCCAACTAAATTGTGCAAATCAAAAACAAACCTGCTTGTGAACTTTTGTCAATTGATCCAGGTTGCCCTCGAGGAATGAAATTTTTTGCTTCTGGACAATCGAGCCACCTACATCGTCAACATCTTCACCAGATGCTTGCTAAAATTACACATTGACACTGTCTACTTGTAACTAAACATATTTTACAAATGCTTGCTTTTGTAAACTTGTAACTAAAAGCAACAGCTTTAAAATATTTATGTGACATAGTGATGATAGCAACATAGCTATCATCATTAAACGCAAGAACATGTAATATATTTCTTTTGATATTTTTGAGCACAATTTAATGATTAATAACTTTTTATAGTTCTTACTTTTTATATAGCTTTTTTATTAGTTAATGCGTCATACAAACTAACAAGAACAAAAACAGTAAAAATTTAACCAACAAAGTTTTTCTTAATAATTAGTGCCCAATAATGACGCAAATAAAAACAAGTAAACAAAAAAATTCAAAACCTTTTTGAGTTTTTGGTTTAGCTCCCGAACAAAGTGTTTTCTCAAATTATGTAGTGATTGAAGTTCTTTGCTCACGGTTTCCTCTAAACCCTAATATAAAATAAATATTAGTCTCTATAAATAACTTATAAGTAATTTTGTAAAAATAAAGGTACACGATTATAAAATATCTACAAAAGCTTATGAATTTAAATGTTATTTGTTGTACACTTTAATAAAAGAGAACTATTAAAAAAATAATGTCATATTCTAATAATCCTCCCTATAAAACCAGAAAATATCTTGTTCAAAGTTTTGAAATATTTTTCTAAATGAAGTCAAAAAGCTTACTAAAAAATATATATAATAACTTAAACAACACAAGTACTATTATAGTTAGTTGTATAACCATATTTCTTTACTTCAAAATCAATTAAACACTTTTTTAAATTAGCATTTTAAAGTATATATTTATTTTTTTATAGTATGACCAGTTTAACAAGTTTTAATTCAATAAAACTTAACTACAAAAAAAAAAGCTTTTTAATTTTGTTTACCTTAAGATCTTGGCGAGCCTGTTCTCTTCTATCAAACTTAATATGGAGTTCACGCAATTTTACCTCTTTATCCTTTTCATTTTTCTTTAATTTTTCGTAATCACTTTGAAGTTTCTCATTTTCCAAAAATAATTTTTGGTGATTGCTGTTTATAATAAAATATTATAATATCGTCTTGAGTATTGTTTTTGGGTTGATGTTAAAAATAGATGTTGTTTTAATCAGGCCACATTTGTCAACTACATCATCATTGAAGCACCCGTTCGAGGGTACAATTGAAAAAAAAATAAATTGACGCAGCTAAATTGTATACAACATCTAAGGCCTTTTGTCAGCGTTAATGTACTCACAAACAGACTCAATGAAGATTAAATTAAATAAAGACGTCAACAAAACTAAATATAGCAGAATATTTGCAAGAAAAAAACATCAAAACCGCATAATTTTTGAAATATGCTCAAGTTAGCCTGGAAGAGTGACAATTTCGAAATTTAGCGAGAACAAACACTTAAAGATTAAACAAATAACTAGCAACGTTAAAAGCACATTTATTTATAACTATTTTTCATACTGAAAAACTTAAAACATATATCTCAAAGGATATTTAATTACAACGGAATCATAAATTTGTATAAACAATAAGTATTAAAAAAACTACAGAGCTTTTTTTCTTAATTTATTTTAATATCAAAAATTACCAGCCCATATCTTATAAAAACCTGTTTCAAAAAAAAATCTTTAAAATGTGAAAAAGCTGACGTACTCATTAAGAGCCTCAATTATTCTCATTTTTTCTTCAACCTCATCTCGGAGTTTTGAAACTTGTGAATGATGGGCTTCCCGCTGAGCTTCTAGTTGACCTTCGAGAGTTTTCTGTAATTCTTCAGATACCTTCCTCTCATCCTGCTCCAGAAGTTTTATTTCAAATTACAAAAATATCTAAGCTCTTACGGTTTTCGGTGTTTGTACAAAAATAAAAATTTGATAATAATTTTATTAACTTAGTTGACTACAGATATAATGTTAAACGAATGTATAGTAACTTTTTAAGTTTTATAATTTAAATAATTATTATCATGATAAATATTTTTATATTTATAAATGAATACTTGTTTAAACTAAAAACAAACGCTATTTTTTTTCTGCTGATCTTCCATTTGGACTTGTTTTACCGTTTGAAGCTGAGTTATTGTGTCATTTCTCATATCAACTTCTTCTTCAAGCAATCGTTTTTTGTTTTCTATTTCTTTCATGTATTCCAACATTGAACGGGTTTTTGCTTCATGCTGTAAAATCATTTGTTATTGAGCTTGTTTTATAAATTTATCTAAGTTATCAGACACTTTTACAATAACAAGGAAACTTTTGATACATGAGGGTTCAAAGTTGTTAAGTTCAATAGTTTTCTTAAGTTAAAACGAAAACTTAAAATAATTAATAATAATGATTTTACTAAGAATCTATTATACCCTCAATTCTTCTTTAAAATTTATAGTTAGTACATTATTCACTTAATATAAGAAATTTATTCTGTTAGAAAATAATAAAAATTATAATTTTTTTAATACTTTATCTAAAACTTTATTTCTTAATACTAATTCAAACTTGTGAAATCTTTTAAAATATGTTCATAATATTTCATAAAAATTTGTGACCTCTAGCTCAAAATATCAAAATTTGGATATTTATTTTTTTAATGTTTAAATAAAATAAAAAAATTAAAAAAAAAGTTGTACATACAATTAAATCAATTTTTTTTTCAAAGCTAGTTATATTTCAAAAAAAAAATATCAAACTAATTTATAGTTGAAAAAAACTTTAGGCTTTCATATAAGAGTTTATGTAAATTTTTTTAAAACAAAATTTTGACTCTCCAATGGCCTCAACTACTAGAATTAATACAGTCAAGTGTTCATTAAAAACTTAAGATATATAAATTATAAAAAATATATTTTTAAACTTCAATTAACTTCAAATTAAAAAACACATATTAAAAAAAAAAATATTTAGCTATAGTACTTACTTAATAGATTCATTATGGTTAAAAATAATTTTTAAATACACGCTGATTATTATTTTATAGCAGGATCAATTTTTAAACACATCATTACTAACTTGTTGTACAAGAAGTTTTGCAGAAGCAAGTTCTTGTTCAGTTTCTTCCAATTTTTTTTCGTTAACACCTGTTTTTTCTTCTAGGCCTGCACACTTTGATGCAAGTTGTTTGACGTGAGTCTTGATTCTTGTAGCATACAATCTGGTCATAGTGCTGGAATGCTCTTCATCACCATCTCCTATAACATCAGGAAGTGGCTGAAATGGTATGTAACATTTTATGGTCAATTATGTGTTTCTAAAAAATCGTTGTTAAGCTCATTAGATCATAAAAACGCTTTTTAGCTGTGAACAGAGAAAAAAAAGTGTTGAGTTTTTATAGTTGGTTGTGTTTTAAACTATTTACTATAATATATTGTCTGATTTTTTTTCAAAAAAAAAATTTAGTTATAATATAGTTTTTTTCTTAGTTTAGTTAAAGTGCAAAAGTATTTTAGAGTTAATTACTATATATATACAAAAATATTTCAGTTGGGTTTGGATTTTTTGATACTTTAACTAATGTTTTTTTTTAAATAAGCCATTTTTATCATCTTAAATGTTATCATATTTTGTATATTTTAAGTGTTTTAAGCCTGACAGCCTTATGTAAGTAAAAGGCTAGATTTGTTAGAAAAAAAGTAACTCGCGTGCAACTTAAATTTTTAATTCAAATTACACAAACGATTTAAAATAAAAGTGTAATGAAATTATCATTAAATAAGCCTCAAAGTTTAGTCATTTGAAAATTAACTTTTATTATTAAAAACCAGATTTTATAAGAATTTTTTCTCAAATTTATTTTTAGATTGATTGATTGGCCACATCAGGCCCGCTTACCGTAGTCCCTACAGCTTAGTTTTATTTTTATTTTGTACTTATACTACTTACGAGATTTGTGGTGAGGCGTATATACACAGAGAAACATCAATTTTTAGCAATAAAATACGTCTAAGACTTATTTTGAATAACAGTCAGTTAATTAACTAAGAACTTAGTAGTTAGTTTTAAAATACAAATATACTTCACCGACAAATACTTTTAATAAAAATATTCTTTAATTACAAATATTTACTTGTTCAACATTTCCAATAACAACACCGATTTCATTTAAATCTCTCATAACATTGGTCATCATATCGCTTACACGTCGCTTATTAAGTTCATTCATCTCCTTTAAATGCAAATTTTCACTCTTCATACTTCCCATAGCTTTCTAATGAAAAAAAAAACAGATTTATTAAAAATAACTTTAGTAAAAATAGCAAACTATCATTTACTTTGTTTACTATTTTGTATTGGTACATTTACTTTCAAAAACACATGACATAGCAAATTAAACTTTGTGAAACCTCTAAACATACTCACTTAGAAACCACCAACATTCTATTTCTTCCAGAAAAAAATGCAACAACAATTGTTCTTTACATTTTTTTACGTTACATATTAAAAAAAAAAAGCACAAAATCTAAATTACTTTCTTGTTAGCTAATTCCTCAGATATTTGAACGAGTTCCTTGCCTTTGTCTTCAGCAATTTGAACTTTTCTGTCATAATTAAGTGCAAGTTCTTCCAAAGCTTGCAACACGTCTTGTACTTCTTCTTTAGCAGATTCATTTTCTGTCTGAACAGTTTTACGTTTTTTTGTTATTCATAAAAGATTATTCATACACAAAAATTGTAAATCAAATATATAAGTTTGTTGAAATAAACATGATAAGTGCTAATTGCAAAAAGTGATATTAGGCTTAAAAAAATGGTATCTTATTAAATTTTTAAAAGTAGGTAGTTAAAACTAATGATGTACTTAAATTAAAATTTATTCAAGTTTTAGAAATTTTAAGCATTTTCGATAAAAGAAGTAAGATGTTTTTTGGTGTTCTAACATTGACATTACTTAAAGCGGTAATTGATAGTTATAGTTTATTTAAAAATACTTTTGAAACGAAATGTAAACTGACAAAGCTGTTGATTTTTAATAATTTTAAATAGTAGTTAACAAATAGTAAACAAAATGTAAAATTTGCTTACTTATTTAAAATGTACAAAAGCTGTACATACAGAACAGTTATTATTTAATTCATATTTTTTAAAAGACAACGAAACCAAAAATCAATAATTATTACCAGCTATAAGTATTGAACAATGCTTAATATTTTTATTGTTACATGTTGGCTTTGAAGTGCATGCTTTTTATTTATGATGATAGTGTAAAGAGAAAAAGTTAAAAACATATACTTATTAAAGTAAATAGTATAAATTATTGAAAATTGTTTTTGCAACTTTGGAAGAACGTATACTTTGGAACATAACAAATTAAATATGCTAAAAATTCTTGTTAAACGTAATGAATGTTCTTGCTAGTTTAAATTTCAGTTTTAATAATAAACAAGCAAGTTTATCATACTTATATATACAATATCTAAACAATCAAATAATTACAAGTGCAACAGTACTATCATTATTCAAATGTAAAGCAGCCTTTTACCGAAAAAACTTGTTTCTCGTTTTTCAAATCAGACATTGTATTTCTTTAACAAATAATTACCTACTTCAAAATTCTAACAATTTTAATTGTATGTGTTTGAATAAAAAATATAGCAAAAAAAAAATTAATACTTTTCCTAAATAATAAAATTTTAGAAACTAATACTTAACTTTTTAATAATATTCAAAATAATTAGAAAAACAATATTTATATATTTAATAATATACTAATTCATCGTTTTTTACAATAACCTTTTTTAAATTCAAAAAATTACAACTCAATACACACCTAGTTTATCATAAACTTCAAAAGTAAAAGCAAATAAAACAACAGGAAAACAATTAAAGTGGTCAAAAAGTTATGGAGTATTATATAAATAATAAAGTTATTAGCTTTCAGATTACTTATGCATCTCTTAGAAGTATCATTTATTTTAGCTAATTTCTAGTTACTACTTAATAATTCATATTAAATGAATCAAACTTGTAATCTCGTGACTTCTTCCTGTGCAGTTTCGTGTTCAGTTCTTCTTTGAGCAAGTAATTCCTCCTGCTCCACAAGCTGAGACTTTAAAACTTCAACAGTTTGTGAAATTTGATTGATTTCTTCATCCTTTTAAATCACTTGATTGTAATTTATTTCATATCAACAATTTGTATCAAAAATCGAAGACAAGTAGAATTAATTTTAAATTGGTAGTATGAATAATAACCTAGATGGATAAAATTGTTTCTACACAATCATTTTTATGTAAAACAAATTTTTAGTTTGACGTTTAAACATTAATACTAAATAAACATCTTAAGGCCTAATGTTACAGATACTTTTAAATACAACATAAGTGTATGGACATATTTTCATAAAACTAATTATACTTGCCTTGTCATCCATCATTTTGTAAAGTTGGCTGTTTCGGTCATCATCATTTACGAGAGATTCAGAAGTTGACGAAGCAACCAACGAATCAGAAGAGTGGATTTGTTGTTGAATCTACGCAAAAATTATGCTTGTAAATTAGTTCAAAGAAATTCTATCAAAACTATTGATTTAGTATATTTTTGACGTAATTAGTAATTAGTGGTTATTGTTTTTTGTTTTTAACTTACAACAAGTTTTTTTTTGTAAATTTCTTGCAGAATTTCTCGATATCTTCAAGGTTTTAAAAAAACAAGTTTTTTGGTATATTTTTAGTAAAAATTTAACTAAAGTTGAAAAAACTGCCTTAAATAGCACAGTAACATAGAAAAGACATTGTAAAGATACTTTAAACTTGTTTTTAAATGAAAATATTTTAAATGATATAAAAAATAAACTTTATAACAGGTTTTTCGTATCTAATAGAAATTTCGCTACTTTACATGTAAAAATAGTTTAAAATTTCAGGTTTTCCAGGTTTTTTTAGTGATTCTAGTTCAAAATTCCAAGTTTTTTTTCCAAAATTTTTCAAATTCAAGATTTTCCATGTTTTTTGGCAACCCTGTAACAACTTTTATTTGAAACAATAATTATGGTGAATACTTGATAAGAACCTAGAATTTAACAAGCAGATGTAAAATTAAATGAAACAGCTATTGCATTAAAAAACATTTAACAGATTATTCTTGTAAACAGTCTAATGATTAGTTTTTATTACTTGCGTTATAGAAGGAGTAGTAACATTTTCTTGAGCTATTGAAGTTAGTGAAGCACGATTTTTTGTATTAACTTGTTCATCAGTAGGAACCGTTTCTCCTGTGAAAAATCACTTGATTATTTTTACTGATTCAGTCAAAATAATTTTGTTTTAGACTATTCATCAAATTATATGTTATATTTTATGATCTGTTGAAAACTAAATATATTTCGAATAGCTATTAGATTACAATATACTTTAAAATTTACAAGTTTTAGTCTTTTTTTTCTGTCAAAAATAGATTAAAAAGAGTTTAAAACTAAAAATACTTAAGTTTTGAAGCTTTCAGTTCAGAATAGTCGTTAAAATAAATTTTAATAAAAAAAATTACAACCTTATTTAATCTCATAAGAACTTTCAAAAGAACTTTTTTTAAATTTCAAACACAAAAGTACAACACTTATTTGCT
Organism: Thalia democratica; assembly: GCF_965202585.1. Lineage (NCBI taxonomy): Eukaryota > Metazoa > Chordata > Thaliacea > Salpida > Salpidae > Thalia > Thalia democratica. The sequence continues at coordinate 42,445,327 of NC_139166.1, read as the reverse complement.
TTATCAAGAATATTGTACTAAAGGCCAAAAGGGGGGTTCCTTGCCCACCTAAGATTAAACTTATCTTGCATGGTATTAGAGAAAAAAACCTTTCTCTTAAACTATGCAAGACAAATTTATTTTGAGCTGGGAAAACAATAAATTAGCTAAAAATTAGAGATTTATTGAGTTAAAATGAAACTTTATGTCTAAAAACGCTTTGAGTAAATTAAAATTGTACCTTTTTTGATTTAAAGATATAAAGGGGGCTAAGATATCTAAAAAAAAAACAAATCCATAGAGTTCAATAAGTTTTTATTAAGGAACAAACTAAAAATGCAAAAATTTCAATTTTGTTAAACATCCGTCTCCTCCTATATTAGCATTTAAAATGATATATAATAAGTTAAATATATAACTAACTCAATACACACAAAAATTCTTCCATATTAAGATGTTTTTTTAATTCTAAAATGCGTAACTAAACGAGAGTGCGTAACCAAGCGAGTGCGTAGTTTCGCAAGAGGTGAATGTATATAGAGAAAAAATATTAATCTAAATATTGGTTAACTAGGTAATTTTTCTTAAGTATATATTTATGCCAATGAGGCAATGTTTTATATATACACGGGTTACAACTAAAATCACAAGACAATGTACTTTACTAATCTCAACTAGTCATTAAAATTAAATGTTTATTTATTTTTAACATTCATATTTTGCTGCAACTTTTTGTTTTTAGTATTTTGTCTTTGTTTAAAGCTCAGGGTCTTATAGTATGTAGCGCGGATAAGTCTTGTTGGCATGCCACGAAAATTCCTCATTTATACGGACAGCAAAGTTCTACTAGGATATATAAACCCAACAATTGGAAATGAAATATAAAAGACAACAAATGAATCAGGTTTATATTAATTTTGAGTATAAGTATTTTTGAATTTAGTAATTCTTAAATGTTCTTATCAAAAATATGTTCATACTGAAACTAAAGAAGAGTTTTATTTCATTATAGTTCTCATTTTGTTATCTACAGTGCACAACGCAGTTATCTAAGTTATTTCATAAAATGAAAAAAAATCATATAACTAAAAAAGTTTCATTATTTAGTAAAAAACTGTTTACATTTTTCTTTAAAGCGAACAATAATCAACATGCATTAGCAACATGCACAACAGTTAAAATTAAGGTGTGTTAACTGTGTAGTACACTGTACAACAAAGGGGTTCGCACTTACTCAATACATCATTCGAATTTTCATCCGGAACCACTTTTTTGATAGAATTTATTTTTATAAAATCTACGTACTATATAGCATACATGACTTAATTAAAATTCATTTGTTTGAAAAATATTATCTTTATCATATATTTCCATAAAACTTTAAATAAAAATAGTTTCTTGTATACAAATCAAGTATTTAAAGAATAAAAACATCAAAACTTCATGTTTAACTAGTTTACAAATAAAACATAGATGAAAATAAATACTATAAGTGATAAACTAAAAAAGAGTGTTTTCAAATAATTAAATTAGCTACTTAAATAAATTTAATTTAATAAAAACAATTAAAGGTTAATTTTTTTTTAGTTATAAATAATAAAAAGTTAAAAAAAATATCTAATAATGCCAACTTTCACTTCAAATTTTGCTTTTTTTTTTGTAAAATTTAGTCAGACTAGTAACTGTGAAAACTTTAAAAGAATGTTTAAATTAGACGTCGTTATAAATTTTTAGAGTATTTTACTTTAGAGCAGTACTTGAAGACAACTTTAATGATCAAAAAATAAAAATATTCAAATTATAATATCAAGCAAAAATATTGACTCACCATTTCTCCATCTGGTTAGTTCTTTTTCAAGATGAGCAACCATATTAGCAAACTGTTTGGCGCGATCTCTTTCCTTTTCATATTTTTTTCTCCATTGATCAGCAGTTAATTCAACATTAGCCTGCACAGAATTCTTAATTGTCTTTGCTCTAAAAATAAAAAAAATTCCAGTTACGGTTTGAAATATTTTCTGTAGACAATGCGTCCTATTTTTATAATATTTAAATAAACAGTTTTTGTTCTTATTTAACGATTATAACCCCTAGCTAATACTCATACCAGATTTATAAAGGGATAATTTCTTATACATCTTTATATCAGCAAAACATTTTGTAAGTTCAAACAAACTTCCTCAACAACAACAATAATTAATGGCATATAATCATTCGCATACATAATAAAAAATTATAACAGTAACATTACAATACTGGCCTAGAAGTTTATCTTTGAATACGATAATTATTCGTAAATTTAACTTTTACGTACAACTAAATTAAATAATGAAAAAAATATTTATTTAACTAAAATACTTTTCTCATTTATAAAAAACTAAATTTACAATATTTAGTTGCTAGATATTTCTTTTTTTTTGTAATAAGCAAATATAATTTAATTTACTATGTATTTGATGTTAACATTTAAAAAAGTAAATCAAAGATTTCTTATTTCAACATAGCCAAAAACTCTTCTTTAAAATTTAAAAAAAAGTAAAAATAGAGTGAATTCATTCTAAAACGAAAATCAATTTACGTAGTTGTAAATTTAGTATAGGTAAAGCTTTAACAATATACATTAAAAAAATTACTTAAATTTCAGTAAGAAGTTTTTAACAAAAATAGGTGTGTAATCGAATTTAAAAGCAAAATAATAAAAACAAAAGAGATTAATGTATATAAAGAATCAAGCGATGGTGCAAGTGGCGGTATGCGCAGCAACCTAGCAAGACAAATGAATAATAGATGAACTGAATTCAGTTAGCCTTGCAACAAAAATTTCCTTAGAAAAGTGACTTTGTGTGAAGTATTAAACGCTTCGCAGATAGTATTGATATTAGAATAAAATTATATGATAAAAAAAATCATCAACGACAATAATACACAACTATATATTTTGTTAAACGGCAACAATACAAATGTGACAAAAGGTAACTACTATACATTGTTGCTCATCACAAAACGTTTAATAGTTATAGTCCTTTAAATCAAAAAAAAACTTTATTAATTATGGATTATTTAAAAACATAAATAAAACTTAATTAAATCTTAGTGCACGGAATATTAAAAATAATTGCAATTTCAGCGTTAAAATTAAAAAAAGTGTGAAAAAAATGTTAAAAGCATAGTGAATCATAAATTACAAAACAAACTTGAAACTTAGCTACTTAAAACGGGAACAGGTCAAAATTGCATGCGAGTAAAAAAAAACAGAAAGATATATTTATATATACAAAAACATAAAAAAACTAAAATATAAATTAATAAAAGAACAAAAATAAAAAAAGTTACTGACCGAGGGTAAGGGTTAACAGTGATAATAAAAAAAAATAAAAAAAATAAATAAGTTACTGAACGAGGGTAAGGGGTAACAGTGACTGTAAAAAAAATTAAAAATAAGAATAAAAAAATTCAACACGTGCGAAAATGTCCTCTCGTGCAAAATTGTCTTCGTTCAATTTTGTCCGCTCGTGCAAATTTGACACCTACCAACTTGAAACTTATTAAAATAAAACCAAAAATTAAGACAATATTTACGAAAAAAACTAGCCATAGTTTTTCTCTAAGTTATAAACTATAGTTTTAGTGTTAACCCTGACTTCTAATATTAAAGAAAACTCACATTTAAATATTAAAAATACTAATAACTATTAATGACAAAAGTCATACCTGACACCAAACATCATAGTAGATCTTGTTTCAGCATCGTTATAACTAGCACCAGAACAACAGATAAATATGGTAGTTCTACAATTACCTCCCAAACTATCTTGCAATATCCTAGTCATTTTACTATCACGATATGGAATATGGCTTTTCTAATAATTTAATTTTTGTTAATTAGATAAAAATTAACTATTGTAATAACGAATTTAAATCAGTATAAAAACAAAATAATTACAGTTTTTTTTTCAATTTTAACAAAGATTTTAAGATTGTAAGATAACACAATTTTACATATAATTTATAAAATTAAAAACTTCTTAACATCTTAACATATAATTCTACACAAAATTAAACTGTATATTACATACTCTTCCATCCGCAAGAGCAGAAATGACCATTCCAAGAGCTGATAAAGATTTGTTAATATTTTTAGCTTCATCTAGCAACTGACCTTCAGCTCCGGTTTTTCCAACCTTTAAACCAAAGTAAAAAATAACTTTCATTCAATTTATTTTTTGAAGTAAAAAAACTAAAATATAAAATTATAAGTGGTTGAAGAAGTTAAAAAAACAACTAGTTAATTAAAGTTAAAATTATATTAAAAAGTTTCAAATTCATTTAGATTCAAATAGATTAAAAATATACGTACTGAAAGAATTAATTAAAAATCATGCTTAATATACTAAGAAGCTTAAGTATATTAAATTTGAGAAAGTTGTTATTAAAATTTTCAATCACAAACATAATTTTTAAAATGATCTAACTATCATTAGTTTTCTGTTAACTCTTTATTATTATTTGTTTATAATCTGAAAGATACTAAATTTATTAAGTGTGAGTTTGTTTGTATAAAATATTCTAATATTCTAACCTTTTCACTTCCTGCTAAATCCACTAAATACAATTTTCCTGTGAGTTTTGTTTCTGTTTGAACATTAACTTGTTTGACATTGATAAGAAATATACTGTGACTTCTGGAGCTGTGTTCGTTCATATCTACATTATTTTAGTATAATAAAATTATAAACATACAAGAACACCTTAGTTGAAGCAGAGTGTAAAAAAAGTTTAAATTGGGCATGAGCAAATTATTAACCCAAACTATATGTATACAGGCATCAACAAAACCTATGATTCATTAAGTTAAAGTAAATTAGTAAATGAATTTTCTTAGTTATGTATGACAAAAATACAGCTTTTGTTTCAAAAAAATTTGCAATAAATAAATATGTACAAACTCAGTTTTTGTATTTTATTAATTGAATCAACATCCATTTTTATTGATAAAAGCTTAATAATAAAAAATTCCAACATCTACAAGCTGAATCAACAGAAAAAAACTTAAGTATTACTTTAATTTACCTGTTTTTTTACATATTATAATAAATAAAATAATTTAATTATAATTATATTCAAAATTTAAAGTTAATCGTTTGCTGATAGACATCATATTATCTAAAAAACTAGCGGAGCAAGTAAGTGCACAGGAATAAATAATAGTAACAAAATTTCACAATGCTCTTTCTTTATTAAACTAACATATTTTCTGTGTGTAAACAAGTTAACAAACTTCAACAAAGCTCTGTAAAAAAATAAATACTGTAAGAATATTAGAAGCTGAAGTAGGTGTATATTTGTGTGTTTACTAATGATAAGTATAATTACTATAGATTGTTAGTTAATAATAGATACAATATATGATGTTGAATCCGACTGTTATAAAACTATATAACTTTTGTAATAATTAAATTAAAATTATAAAAAAAGTTCAGTAATAGAAAAATAAAGATAACAAATCAAACTGACTGTTATCTGACTTACTATGCAATGTATATGCATTTAAATTGTTTATGTTTTTGAACATAATATCGTGACGTAATTATTAGTTAAATTTTTGTGAACTTAACAAAAATTTAATTTTGTGCATTAGTATCTCTTTGACTTGCATGTAAGTAGTTAATATCTTGATTTGTTATTTCAATTTGTATTTTACTTTACTTATACTATAATTAAGAATTAATCAATACAAATATTATTTTGTTTTATAAAAGTCGGATATAACATTATTTATTGTATCTATTGTGATTATGCTTATTTTTAGTAAATACACATATACACCTAGTTATTCTTTTCTTACAGAGCTCCTTTGAAACATATGTTAGTTTAATAAAGAAAGAGTATTTGTTAGTTTAATAAAGAAAGAGTATAGGAATTTTGTAATTATTACAATAAATAACTAATTTATTTAGTTAAAAAATTTTTGGATCAAAAAAAATTGAAAGCTACTACCTAATTCTGACAGCTTATTTTCTAAAATGTGTTTTTTTTGTTCAAGCCAAACTAGTGTTTTTATTGAAAAGATTAAAATAAAATTTTTTTTTACCAAATTTCAGACAAATTTATTGCTATTTTTAGTTTTGTGCGATTTGGGTCAACTGTGAGACTCTAAATACTTTGATAATTCAAATTTTAATGGATATCACTAATATAATACTGCGGATTAAAACTAGCTCTAAAAAATGATTAAAAATTTCGAGTATATGAAATCATTGGTTTTAAGTAACTAACAATAATATTATTATTTTAGCTATATTTAGACTTCGAAAATAAAAATTTTAAGGGAACTGTAAATTTACAGGGTTGCCACTCTTTTAGGCAAAGAAAATGTTTGAGGTAAAAATACAAACAAAATACTAAAAAAAAACATTTTCAACAAATTAGTCTTAATTCATCGTTTAAACTTGACCTTATTATCTTTATTACTAAACAATATTAAACAGTAAAAAATATGGTTACTATAAAAACATTTATTTAGTCGAAAACAAATTAGTTTCTTAAAGAGTAATCAATTCCTAGTTGTGAATATAAAACTATAACTAAGGTCTATTATACCTTATTCAAACAAAATAATTTTCAGCAAATAAAAAAACAGGTAAATTATTACCTTCTAGTCAAATTAACACTAATATATACTAACTAGTTACTGCAACATGTCGATTTGATTTTCCTTCATCTATAGTTTCAAGTACTTCATCAGGAGTAGCCACAAATCTTTCAGTACAACCTTTTACATAAGGAACTCTATTTTTATCCTCATGCACAGACAAATTCTGTTTTGTTACTGGAAAAAAAAAGCTTTTTAAATTTTCATATAGAACTTTTTGTAATACTGTAAGTACTAAACTGCATTAAAAACATTTAATTACATACTAAAATTTACTTGCACAACAATTCATATTCTATTAATGCTGAGCTGTTGTCGAATATCTCTTTTAATAAACATTTAAAGTATAAAAAATGACCATCCTATTCTTATAAGTAGACAATACATGAGCATCATTTTTATGCGAATATTCTTAAGATATGGCTGAAATATAGTAATTTTTAACAGTTTTGAACTTTCACATTCAATAATTACTTTTGTAAAATTCGTTATCATGATAATCTTAAAAATTAGAACTACATTTTTCAAAGTAAAAATTTCTTTTGTGATCTTGCCCTTAACTACTTTTATAAAAACTTGAACTTTCATAAATTTAAATTTATTAGTTAGTTAAGTAACCTTAAAAATTATATTTATACCTAATCCTAAATTACTTTATAAATAGATAATTCATTGTATAAAGGTTTTAACGTTTTATAATATCACTAACCATCTAAGAGATCTCGTACTTTGTCTAGGTATATTTCAAAGTAAGAGACTTTAATATGAAACTCAAGATTTTCATCCATACCATATATATGATTGAATATATCATCTACTATGCGAGGAACAATTCCTCTTAAATTTTCATCATGCAGAACACCCTTAATATTTTTTTTGCTAATGGTTGTACTTTTTAAAGAATGACAAAAAACGGCTCAAAAATTTCAAAAAAACTAACTAAAAAAAAAATTAAACGTTTAAATTTTTTTGAAACACTGCTTTATTTAAAAAAATAATTTCAATTCTATAAATAATGTATATTTAAATGTTTAAATTACTTCCATGGTATGAGTTTTTCCGCTAGATGTTTGCCCATATGCAAAAATTGTTCCATTATACCCTCCAAGGACATCTAAAAAAAAATTATTTACTCTATAAACTCATTCTGAAATAAAGTTTACACTTTTAACTTTTTCTGCATACACAACAAAACTGATATTTATTAATTTTCTAACAATTAAATTGAGAAAGTTTAAAAAAAAAACTAACTTAATATTAATTTTAATCCTTTTTAAGATTTTTCAACATAAAATATTTCTAATTTTTAAAGTCAAAATAAATTAGAACTTAATTAATCATAAAAATGTAAGTTTTAAACCTTTAACAATAGGTTGTGCTCCTGCTATATAAACTTGTTCTTGTGTGGTTGCTGGGCCAAATACACGATCAAAAGTAAAAGTTTTTGTATTCTGAAATAACAGCAGACTATGAATATATTATCTTTAACAAATTAAAATACAAATATATTAACACAACTATTAATATTATTTTGCATCATAGATTCAAAATGATTATCTAAAACTAGTTTTAAAGAATGTGCATAAAAAATTTTGTTAGCAGTGAATTTATTTATTTAATAGTTTCATTTTTTAGATTTTTCTATTTCTAAAAGCTTTTTTTTTGATAGCTTTGGAAAGTTTTAATATAATAGCAACACAGATTATAAAATGTTATATTGTTTGTTTCAATTTTAAAAAAATAAGTGATATAGTGTGCATAAAAATTTTTAGATATCTAATATTAGATACCCTTAAAAAGTTTGAGAACTATTAATCTGTAGATTTAAAAAACTTTTTAATATCAAAATTTTTTTTCGCTAAATAATTTTAAAACTATATAAATTAACTATACACTCATTAATTAAATTTTGTGTTAAAATCTTACTCCTTGCCCAAATGTGACTTGCTCTTGTGAAGGAAATTTTGCTAAAAATTTGTCTCCTCTAGATTTTTCAGAAGAGTTCAGTGGTCTGAAACGACACATAACCTGCAAAAATTATGAACTATTATCTTAGGTCAGGGATCCGCAATTTGTGACTTTCAATTTTAAACTAATAATTTTTAGTTACCAATAAGAGAGATCTACTATTTCTATATTTAAATTAATATCTAACTTTTTAAACTTACAAAAATAATGTAAATACACTTTTTTTTTGTCAATTAAAGTAGTTTTTTACATCAGAATTCAAAAAATAACTACCCTATTAATAAAACAAAAACTTAATATGTGTTTTCCGCTGCACTACAATTTCTAAAACTTTTATTAAATAAAATATAAATTACTGACTTATCTTAAAAATAAAATTTACTTTAGATTGGCTTGAAGTTCATAATCTTACTTATTTGTTACCTACATAATTTGTTATACCATAAAGGATAAGAATTGTATTTCATTAGCATTTCAAAGAATTTATATAAACTACATTTTAATAAGTAAGTACTTTTTATAACTTAAAATTACTGTATTTATACTCAAAAAATACTATAATTAAGATAGTAAAATCTTCAATGACTTTTCTAAATATTTATTACAGTTAAGTATAAATTAACCTACAAAAGTTATAACTCCTGTACTTTGAATCTAAGCATGTGATTTTATAGTTTTCCTCAGATTATAACTTAAATTAAATTTAATGTAGAGAACTTTTTTGTTTAGGTTTACATTCTAAATAAAACATGAAAATCCCTTAGAAGTGAATATTGATAATCATTAAAATGGACTATATTTTTTAAACACAAATTCTAACTTAAATACAAATAACTACTTAGAGTCACAAACTACTGAATAAAAGTCATCTATTAAAATAGTCATGATATATTTATATAACTATAACAATTTTAGCTTAAAATTAAATTACAACTTACTTGTAACATTATGTAACAAACTTTATCACTTTTAACAATAAAAAATATCATTGAGTTATGATATGTATATAAAATTATGATAAAAAATTTAAAACTAAGTGACTGTTTTTTACAAACCAAGTTGAGCAATCCTTGAGAATATTAGTATGAAATTTAGTTATAACATGAAGTATAGTATATACTACAAAATAATTAATAAATTATTTTTAAGCTAAATTATTTAATAACAAATCAATTTATTCACTTTAGTTTTATCAATTTTTTTTTTAAAAAGTTAAAAGTATATAAAACAAGTACCTTTATACCACATTCTGAAGCATTTGCCATTTAGGATTTTATGAAGAACAAAACTATTTGTCAAAAAATGAATTCTGAGTACAATTATTTCCAAAATAATTACTATAATTTCATACTAAAATGATTAATTCTAAAAAAAACTCTTAGCTTATCTTTATACAGTCTGACTAAAATTTTTGAAGTTAAGTTTTGTATTTTAAACTATGAAGTTTTGTTTTTTCATTTTTATTATTTTATTTGGAAACTTAAAAAAAACCGATAAATTAAATATAAAGTACTGTTGAAGTATAATTCAAATATATGATATTATAACAAGGTTGCTTGATTTTGAAGGAAAACATCTGTGAATCAGCACAAACTTATTAATAAGTCTGATAAAAAAAATACTTTAAGCCATAAGGGGTAGAAGACTTTTTTAGACTCCTAAGCAAAAAATAAACATGAACAACCAAAAACTTTCTGGAGTTTTAAGAAAGTTTTAAAAAATAGAGCTTAAGGTCAAATGGGGGTGCACCTTGATTCTTTTAAAACTGATCTTATTTAGTAGTCTTATCTTAGTTGTGAGACAATTTTAACTGCTTATCAAAATTTAAGGTAAATATCAAGATATAGGCAATTGATTAGGTTTCTATAAAAGGCTCAAACAAACAAACAAAAAACTTTTTGATTATATACATAATTTATTGCAAAAAAACAAGTTTAAATATAACAAAACATATGTTTCAAAAAAACAACAAAATTGTTATTAATCATCAGCTGTAGGTTTGAAATAAATTGCACTTTAATAAACAATGATACAAAAGTTATACATAAAAAACAAAAAACACTGTATTTAATTATAAAATTATGTCTTTTAAACTACATAAGGATTTTTTTATGAAAACTTGAGGTTTCTAACTCAAAATTAGGGAGAAAATAGATTTTAGTAATCTTTTTAATTTCCTAAAAAATTGACAATAAGAAAAATATATGTCTGTTGTTTGTATTACAAAGTTTTAATAATTATAACATCTCAAAGTTTTAATATATATGTTTTAATTAAAAAATAACTGGCTTGTTATTTATACTTTCATAATAAATAGAAGATTCTATTCTATTTGAATAAGATTTTTTAAATAAACACTGAAGAGGTCTTTGACCAAAACTGAGTCAGCTTTAAAATATCTTGAAAGAATTTAATATATATATACTTCTCCTCTAGAAGTTGAGATCTTTTTATTAGTTTTCAAAAAATCAAAACATATAATAGATATTTTGTATGTAATCAAAACTTTGTTATTTTACATGTTAAGAAAGTTTAAAATTCAAGGCTTTTAGTGAATTTTGTTCAGTTTATTTTTCAATTTCAAAATTTCTCAAATTAGGACTTTTCCAGGTTTTTTTCAATGAGTAACTGTCAAATTCGAGCTTTTTTCAGGATTCCAAGTTTTTTTTGACCTTAAATATAAAAACAAAGTTGTTGTAGAAAATAATAAAATTGTGTAAAAAGTGTGAATGAAACTTGCTTAAAAGAAATCAAAATATAACACTTTAAAACTTATTACCATTACAAACTTTTATGCAACAATTTGCATTGAATTTTTGATGTTTAAACATTAGTAGGTCACTATTACCTCAACATCATCAAATTAAATTTCAGAAGTTGATCTTCAACCTGAACTTTAGCTGGGTATTTTGGAAGTATCTGTAATCTAGTAAGAATCTTAAAATAGAGACAGTATGTAGATTGGTGCACTACTGCTTTTTCCATTTCAAAATCAATGTAAATGAACACAATGACCAGTGTTGAAGACTACTTTTGTTTTAAATTAAAACTTAAATTTGATAAAATAAAAAAGTCAGCAAAACTTTTCTGTTTAAATTGCAAATAATAAAAATTTTAATTAATAAACTGTGGTATTTGATTAATTTCAAGCTAATATAAGTAAAGGTATATGCAAAGAATTTTCCTTTAATACAAAAGGTCTTGACAAAAATTATTTTGGAGACAATACTAATCTATTTACACAAAGGTAATGTCTTTGCGTTTGTGTAAGTATATTTTTATAATAACAGTTTTAACATAACAAAACATATTATATTTTGATTACTTATGCAAAGCATCTGTGTAGAATTTATAGATATTCTAGGAAATTAATGCTTAGTTTTCTATCAACTGTTCAGTTAACTGTGACAGTAAACACTTTAATGAAAATTATTTGTACTTTTTAGTAAATGACTTAATAGTGAACTAAATTTGAAAACAAATTTGAAAGTCTAATTGAAAATAAAGTATTGGTTCAGTGATAACCTGTTTTAAATTATAAAAAATTTTTACTTAAATAAACTTGTTAAGGTTTTTCTGAATACACTAGTAAAACTGTTTATAAACAAATCTAAATTGATAACAATTAAAAAAGACTAGTTTTATTTATAACTCCTTAGTTTATGAGTGGGCAACGTTTTTAGTCGGTGGGTCAGTGAGGAAAAACTTAGTCCTTAGCGGGCATGGTGTCAGAGTATTTCAATTTAATTTAGTTTAAGAAAATAACTAAAATATTCGATTCAATTTGACAAAGTAAAAAACTTTTTGTGACTTTTCTTTTTCATATCTAAAGTAAATTCAAGCACAGTACTCTGCCGCTAGGTACGCACTTTGAACACAGAGCAAAAGTGCGTACCTAATAAGTTTTGGTCTTTATTACCTAAATTAAGCCTAATAAGTTTTTTTTTTTCTATAACGTTTAAAATTAATTTTGTTTGACCTTCCTATTCTTTAATATTGCGGTATGTAAATTTTAATTGCACTGTCTTTTATTTTCAATAAAAAATAAATGCAGTTTGTTTATTTTAGATATTTATAGTTATAGTTTATAAAAAAAAGACGCTGAAAAAATTTAGTCTTTGCACCTGGTGCACGAAGAAACCTTTCGTTTATCGAGTCGCGCAACACAGATATTTATAAACATCTTGTCCAGGAAACGACAAATATTTTTTTATAGACAACTCGTAGATTTGTATTTTTTTTTTTTAGTTTCTTTAGTTTTAGATGTTTAGATTAAATATATTAAAAATATTTTAATACATAGTACTTTTGATTTACTCCTTTTAGGTTTGTTTTTTTTTAATTTCTAAATAGATAAAAAAGCAATTTAAACACAGCGTGTTTTGGCTAAAAAATTCATATCCAATCTACATCGCGAATAAATGCGTACTGAAGTTGCAGGTTGCTGTATCTCGTAAACTGTACCTTAGTTTTTCTGTTCCTTCTTATTTCAAAATCGGAATATCTAGTCCTAGTGTAAGTTTCAAAATTTGATCTATAGGGCCAGATTCACATGTTCGCGGGCCACTGTTTTATCTTTTGCTGGCTAATATCCGTTCAAGTCTTGTTATCATTGGCGGGTTAATTATTTTTACTCTGAGAGTAAAATCTAGATTTTCACATAGCCTACCTCTACCTCAGTTTTTTTTTGAAAAAATAATGAAAATGATTTACTTTAAAACCTGTTTTTAAAAACTCAGGTTTAAATAGTTTTTATATTAAAAGTTTTAAATACTAAGAAGTTCGGCATTTATCGAAAGATTAACACATGTACTTTAAGCTTGATGGGTAGGAAAAAGAAGTACTAAAATGCTTGGTTTAAAGACCGGATGTATAGACTTGTTGATTTGATTTAATCCCGTCTACATTGAAGAAATTTAAACTAACATTTTGTTTTGCTTTTGAACATAAATGGATCATTTATATTTTTTCGATAAGATTTTTAATAATGTAAATAAATTTACCAAGTTGTTGATTTAATTGTTATTAAGAAAAAAGTAATTGTTAAATCATTAGGTAAAACTGCTGCACATTATTAAATTAAAATATTTTAGACAATTTAATTCTTTATTGAAAAATCAATATACTATAAATTATTTTTGTAATAAAGTTCAAGAATTTATTGTTGGTTTTAACATTGTTTACTTAGTTATGATTATATCTTAAACTTATTATTAACAAACTGTTTTGTAAACATGATCCTTCGAAAAAAAAACTAAATAATTTTATTTTTTGATTTTCAAAAGAAAATTAGCAAAAATTTTTGTCTAGTTTTATATATCTTTATATTTCTAACATATTTTTTTAAGCACAATGTTGTTCTCTATCTAACTTAATAAAGTTTTTGATGTATTTTATCGTCTTGTTAGTTAAAAATAATATGTTTATTTTTCAAACTTTTGCAATTTTATTAAGATTTTTTCATTTATACCCTTATTCATAACCAACCTTACCCACACATATTAATAATTAAAATTAAAAATGATAAAACAAGAAGCTTTTTATGCTGACTCAGCAAATATGCAATCAGACCTTTAATTTTACTTGCCCTTTTTAATTAATTATAAACGGGAGGTGTCAAATATGCACGAAGGGACGCTTTTGCATAAAGGCTTTTCAGCACCAAGATTTTTTCCAAGGATTAAAACTTTATTTGTTATTTATCTTTATAGTCACTGTTTCCCCTAACTCTTACCCTTGGTCGGTAGCTTTTTTATCTTCTTATAGTTTAATTATTTTTCTCTATTTTTTTTACTTTGACTGTTACCCCTAACCTAGCCATTACCCTTGGTCGGTTGTTTTTTTTTTGAACTAAAAAAAAAATTAATTATCACTATTTTTTTTTTTTACGTGGGAATTTTTTTTTTATAACTTTTTTTATTTTATTTACTCTTTTATAAAATTGACCCTCCGTGCAAAAGTAACACTTCGTGAAAAAGTTTTTTGTGCATTTTTGACCCGTTCCCAATAAAAAAAAACCCTTTAAACTTCAAAATAGTCAAAGTAAAAAAGCAGTGTGTAGCTTTATCACCAAAAGGAGTATTTTTACACCAGGTCTATTGAGTATTGAGCCTATTTTGATACTTTTTTGTATTAATATAAAAGAGTTTAATTATAACACTTGACTAAATAGTTTTAAGTCTTTTAATCAATGTAAACTTAATTGAGCATGAATTAAATTCTAAAACCATTTGCAACTTAAAACCTATACACTTTTATTAGTTTAATTATTAACTAAAGCTTTTTGGCTGTACATACTTAAACTTTTTTCAAAAGTTAAACTATTGTTTAAAAAAGAGTAATAAAAATCTACACTATTACATTAACCAATTAGCTACTTTAATTATAAAGCTTTTTCTTTTAACCTAAAATTTTATTCTTGAGTATTTGCATGGCAGTTTTCTCGATGATTTATGCTTCAAATCAAGATATAATATATTTTATGTATAACACATTTTTGTATATATGTGTATTTTCAAACTATGTCTACAAAAAAAAGCAAGTAGAAACTGAATACATTAACATGTTTTATTTTTGCAATAATAGCCTTTGTTAAGAACTTTTTATAAACTTTTTATTAATACGTGTTTATATTACTAAATAAAAAAAAGTGTGTTATCTAAACTTAGTGGATTAGTTCTTCTAATTTATCAATGTACCAAAAAAACTAAATCTTATACATAACCACTTTATAAATTTTCCACTCTTTTATTTAAAAGTTATTTACTTTTTAAAATACGTATTCCGTGTAATTGCGTAATTAGATTAATGCAGTCAAACACCGTAAGTTTAATAAACTGAGTTATTTAAAATTTCTCTTACGTAACAAATACTCAAAACAAGTTAGTTTATTGTCATTTACAAATATGTAGATCAGAGTTTCCCAAACTCATTTACTAAATCGCCCCCTTTTCGGAAGTTTGGAAAAAAATCGCCCCTCATGATTTTATACAGTAATTTTCCTCTTGAGTGTGTACTTTTGAGCCAAAAAAGTTGTGTTCAAAATGTAATTTAAACTACTACTTCTTGGGCACGCACTTTTGGACTGTGTTCAAAATAATTTACAGGACTTCAGAAAATAATTTTCAATTATTTTATTATAAGCTTGGTAAAGTGTTTTAAAATACTTAATTGTTAAAAAGCCTTATGTATTCTGTAATCAATTCTGTCCAAATATGAATTGTTTTGGAACTAATGAACCCTTTAGGTTAGTGGTGGACAACGTTTTTAGTCAGCAAGTCATATTTACTAAAAAATCTATTATCGTGTCGACTTGTTAAAAAATGTACTTGCAGGCTGCGTTATTTAAAAAACTAACATATAAGAAATTTAAAAAACTCAAGCAAAATTGTAATAAAATTATCTAGTATTATGGTGAACTGTAAATCAAATTATAAGCGTATTTCAAAATACTCAGTATCAAAAAACTAAATTTTATGTGTATTGCACAAGTAGTTTTCAAGTTACTTAACGGGCCGAAATTTGACTGGATATGGACCGTACGTTACCCATCTGAAATTTTAACTGAAATCTGACATTATAATAATCTCTGATATAATTAATTTTGGACATTTTATAGTTAATGCTAAATAAATTATTTACGCCGCACAATATACTTAAATTATTGTGATTATCAAATACTTATAATAATAACAAATTTGCATATACACTACCTGAGAACGGTTCAAAATTATACGAAAACTAATTATCTTCGTGCAATTCTACCCCCTCGTGCAAAAGTATCTTCGTGCAGTTTTGTGCACTCGTGCAATTTGGTACGCTCGTGCAAATTTTATAGCTACCCAGACTACCTATATTTAAAATATTTGATCACCATGTGACTACATGATAATCAAAAGTTACTTTTTAGTTTAGTAGTGCAAGCTAAAAAATAAAATATTGATTTCAAAACATAACTTACAAAAAATCTTTTAAATAATTACAACAGCTTTTTTATTCTTTTAAAAAATTGACTCTAATAAAAATTTATTTTTTTGTCCAACTAAGTGACTTTTCAAAAAACAATTATTGGATGTATCATGAGTAATAGTTTATACTTAAATAAATATATTTTCGTGGTTGAGTTTATTCACAAACTAATTAAAAGAATGATAAAGTCTGTAATACAAAACATAATGAAAACTAGGTAAATACTTATACATCTCCCCCAGATTTTACCTACGAAGGAGATAAAGCGATACATTAAACAAGCGAAATAAAATGTTTTCAAAACAATTTGTAACAATTTAAACACAGACTTTAACTCTAAAAATCAACGAAATTGTACTCAAAATGACAAATACATTTAAAAGTTACGATTAAGTTAGTTCACTGTTAAATAAAAATGTTAAAAAAAGACTACAACTTAAACGAACAAACTGTAACAAAAAATTTGAAACTTAATCTTTACTTTTTTTCACTCAATTGCTGAATACAGGCATTCAAAAACTTAATTTCTTCACCGATTTGAATTTTTCGAACGAAACTACACGCCATTCATCTAATCTTGAAACCTCACTCAATTCGCTGATAAACATTCCTATCATTATTTTAGCTTCAAACTGAGTAGAAGGTGCATTACTGATTTCGGTAAACACTGAAGAAATACTGCTACACACGTTTTCCAAATACTCGATACTAACCAACAGCTTGACATTTTGAAAGTCAATCTCTGCGTCCTCATCCAAGATCACTTTAACAGATGGCTGTTAGACAAGCCTCCTGCAAAGTCAACTACAAACTTTATGACGTCACGATAGAACTGAAATTCATCAACATAAAACATTATTTTATACGGGTTTTTTGAAAAGCATCTTAAAGTTCTACACAGAAAAAATGCGAATAATCCGATAATTTCACACACCAACCCGGACACGTTATTGTTCGCAAGTAAACTTTGGCGGTCTGTTTGTTTTTCTGTAGAAAATATAAATCAAGAAAATATAGATCAAAGCAAATCCGAGCCATTCCAGTTCAACATCAATTTTAAAGTAAGCCATCAGTACACAGGGAAATTACACAATGTTTATTCAAAAAGAATCTTCCTTCTATAAAAACACAGATCATTTAAACTTTTCTTGACATCTTTTTTCTCAACTTTACCAGAAAAAACAAACTTTTACAGTGGTATGTTTGCTTTTCTTAAATAAGAAATAATACTTAGAGATTTGCAAACAGGAGGGGTAAATCTTCTTAGAAACTTGCGATTTTGAACAGTTAAGCGACCTGATTTACCAACCTTGACAACACATTGATGGCAGTCTTTCACTTCTACCACCACTCCTTTTTTCCCCCACTTGCTAGGAAAGTTACCTGTTTGATTTAGTATCACGACATGATCACCCCAATTCAGTGGTGGCAACGATTTTGTGTTCTCACTTATATTTTCCAGAGACTTAACAAAATGAATACTGAGAGATTCTTCCTTTTTATTCCAAACGTCACGCCACATTTTTGAGATCTGCGGGTTATTGTAAGTCATAACACTCTTTCTAACGTAAGGTAATGACTTCTTATCATTTGGAGGTAGGTGAGCATTGCTTTGGGATTTGTGTGGGTTTTGTCGCCATTCAGTGTGTAGAAATACATTTTTCTGTCCCTGTACCTCCTTTTTCTTCTTTACGTTTTTACGCTCGAACATATTTTTCCTACGACCTCGGATGCAAAAGCTATCAGAATTTTGTGTAGACAATACACCAACCAGAAGTGCATTTGACTCATCAGCTTTATTTTTAGGACTTTGATAAACTTTTTTACGGGACTTTATCCAGCATTGTTTACAGGCAGAACACTCAATATACCTCATATTTTTACTGCTCCAAACAAATTTATCAGTTGATTTATTACATATTCTACAAGTTATTTTACCACTTGGTTTTTGTGTGGGTTTCTTTAAGGATTTGTATACATTTGGTGTATATAATCCACTAACTAGAAGTTCATTTGACTCATCAGCATAATTTTGGTGACTTTGATAATCTTTTTTACAGGACTTTATCCAGCATTGTTTACAGGCAGAACACTCAATATACCTTATATTTTCACTGCTCCAAACAAATTTATCAGTTGATTTATAACATATGCCACAAGTTATTTTACCACTTGGTTTTTGTGTGGTTTTCTTTGAGGATTTGTAAAAGAAAACTGAAGCTGTACCAGCGGGTTTTGACATTGCATCACGTGCCATCTCTTTTCCTTCAATAAAACCGATTGTCTCATTGACATTTTTCTCATCTAGATTTTCCCATCCTAGCACCTCTTTACGGATATCCTCATCAGCTAAACCTGTTACCATGACGTCTTTTAGGATTATGTCTGTAAAATCTATCATTTGATTACAGCCATCCTTTGGGCATTTACATGTATACGAGCATGTACTGGCTTTTCCCTTTAAACGTGCGGCAAATGATCTAGTGTTTTCAGTCAAATCCTGTCTTGCACTAAGAAAGTCTGATTGTCGTACAACAACTGAAACAGGAATAACTGCAAGCTGCTTGATCATCCTTAAAAGCTCTTGCTCACTTAAATTTACTACATCTTTATGTCCCTTCAAACGAGCATGCCTAGATCTTCCTCACAACTCTGGTACACTTGACGGCCTTTTTCTACCTTTGTCATCTCCATGCTATCTTTAAAAATAGTTCACTCTTCTACAAATATAATCCACCCCTCTTCATTGCAGTCTGTCCCTATTCGAGGACGGTCCATCTTTGGAGGCTTTGGTTTTGAAGAATTTGCATAAATGTGAACGTTGTTGTGAATGATAAGCATAGAGGCAACTACAGGAGCATCGACGTCTGGTGTTTCATATGTGCAACTCTCAAAAGGACATTTAATCACAGGCATTGTTGATTCAATTTAGCTAGAATTTATCATAAATAAATATATTTTTCCTGGTTGAGTTTATTCACAAACTAATTACAAGAATGATAAAGTCTGTAATACAAAACATAATGAAAGCTAGGTAAATACTTATACAATACTCATGTTTTATACTCACTAAAACTGTACTATATAGTATAGTTTTAGAAGGCATAGATTTCAACAAACAATTTATGTTCCCAAATAGCATATATGTCAAGTTATGAAATGGTGAGATGGACTCTATTCATCTATGACCATGTAGTTATTAAATGAGAAAAAAATATGAATAAAAGTATGTAATTTACTTGAAAATAATAGTCCTAAGCACTTAACTTTTTGTTTTTCGTTAACAAAATGGACATTTTTTGTTTAAGTTTTACCTCAGGTTCAAATATTCAATAGCAAGCTAAAAAGTAAAAAACTTTATGACTGCCAGAAATTTTAAAATGCCCCCCCCATCATCTTTCGCCCTTTACTAGTTATTATCCACCGACTTACTAAAATCTCCCCAAGGGAGACGGTACCGCCCACTTTTGGAAACCCTGATGTAGATAATTTCTTTATTTTTTCAGTTCAGTGTTTTAATGTTGACTCATTTAGAAATCTAAAAAGTCTATCGATTTACGAAAATATTTATGAAGTACTCAATTCACCCAACTAAAAAGTTTAACGAGATCCTTAGTTAGAATAAGTTTCTTTAAATAACAAGTTTGCTAGACATTCTGGCTTAGTTTACAAACTATATTAAAAAAAATAACAAAAAATAATGAAACTATTAATAGTTAAAGACTAATATTAAAAAAGAGTTTAAGTAACTAACAAAAATCTAATGATAAATGGTAAAAAGCTTAAGGCTGCTTTAAAAAAAACTATATAAGAATTTTGTTAACAAAATATACAAAAGGTAATTAAAGCTTGTTTATAATACTAACGCAACATTTTTTTACTGAACATAACTGTGAATGCTAATTTTGTATTTAAAGAAGTCTTATTTTACAAAAATATATGTAAAATTCAGACAAAATATGATAAACACTAGTTAGAATTTATGAAACAATAGTTTGTAATTTTCTCCTTGGCGGCAAGCTGAGAACACCTTGATTGTTACTTATAGAACAAGCTAAAAGTTTACAAAGTTCGTGAAAACATAAATTGTTTACAGTGTTTTATAGTTAAAGATATCGAATTATATGTCTTAATTTTTTTTGTCAACTTAAATTTTTCAACGCTTAGAAAAACACTGAAGTGCTTTTAACATCAGAAGAAACTATGCTTTTGGATTTTATCTTGCTAGCTACAGAAATTTATGTAAATTACTCTTTATGATCCCGTCTTAGATAAGACTAAAAATTTCCCACTATTGTTGATAAACTAATTTTTAGTTCATTGATTAGTTTTCACCAGGGACGTAGCTAGCTCTAAAAAATTACGAATCTGCAAAAAAAAAAACAATAATAATGTGTGATGACGTCATAACGGGAATAGAGTAGTTTTAACTACCTTTAATTTTATATGAAAGTGTGCAGTTTTGTTAAAAGTTTAAAAGTAAAATTATGTTGAAGTATAATGAATAACTGAATACAAGGCAAGTTGTACTGCTCTTAACCCCTATAATTCTTTATGTGTTGAAACTTTTATGAGCCTATAAAACATTTCATTTTAAATAAAAATATTAATTAAGAACTTAACTTTAATAGTATTACTGATAGGCCTAAAATAAATAACTTTGAAAACAGTTTCCCCACTTCAGAAAATATTTGCAAAAATTGTTGCTTTTATTGAAATAAAAATCATAAATTTTAGGAGTTGAATAAAAAAAAAGGTTATAAGTTAAAAAAGTTCACAACATTAGATAAAATTCAGATGTACAATTACTTTATTTTGTCAAAAATAATTCATAAAGAAAGGAAGAGTACACTTCTTTGTAAATACTATTACTAGCTTTGGTAGCACTAAGATTTAAGCTGTAAATAAGAAAAAAACATTTTCTTATTAAAAAAAATGTTAAATAAAAGCTGTAAAACAGAACCAAACTTTTTTTACAAAACAAACTTGTTAAATAAAACAACTTAGTTAAATAACAACAAACCTTGAATGTTAAACATTAATATATTTTAGATACAATGTGAAACATATAAATAAATTCAAACATAAAGATTTTTAAACATAAAATATATTAGTTTTTTTAACTTGTTATTAATTTATAATACAACTATACATTTGTTAAAGTAAATAGTACTAACTTATTCTTTTTAATCTTAGATTGAAAAAGTTATATAAAACTTAATTTAAAACTTTTTATCATTTATCAAGCATAGATTAAAGAATTAAACTGATATATTTTTTAAATTAGTAAACCACTCTAAAATTTATAAACTTATTTTAAAACAACAGATAAAATCAATATTCTTGATACATATAAAGAAAATATAAAATACAAAAATCTTCATATTATAAACAACAATGCTTGTAGAAAAAAAAAATTACAGTAATATTTAAAAACAAGTTGAAACAAACTTTATATTTTACATAGTTGTCTGAAAACATCATTCAAAGAACTTTTTCTTGAAGTACTTATCTGGAACTCATTGTAACAAACTGAACTTCAGATTGATTGACTTTGTTAATAGCTTTGAGTGTCATTGATATCAAGTGGGTGGTTTTACTTTCAAATGATATTTGCATAATTTTAACCTTAGAAAACTTAACTTTTAAACTTAGTTTTAAAAATCTGTGAAACAACTAAATTTGTTAAAATCCACACATAGTGTACCAAGTTTACAGTAGTAATAAAAATAAAATTCAAAAACAATTTTCAAAATGTAAAGCTAACTAGAAAATATAAATGTACTAACTTAATTTTTTGTAATTTTGTAAACTATTTAAAAATTGAAACAGAGATAATGAAAAACCTTTGAAAGTTGGGAAAAAAACTAAAAACTCGAAAAAAATCTTCATATAATAATACAATATGCATAGAAAACAAACTTATTGTAAACAAATAATATAACAATACAAGTAAAATAGGTATTAACAACAGCTCTACCCTATGACCAACACCAATTCCAGGATTTTATTTTTGAATTTTTCTTCTTATTTTTTTAAATGAGACTAACTTTTCAAATTTATCAATGTTTTTTTTTTTAAATTGGTAATAAAATAAAAATTTATAAATACTAGCTAGCAAAATCTCATTTAAATCTAGAAAAACACCTGTTATGACATTATTAACAAACCTAAAATGTCTTTAGTTTTTTATAGATAAAAAAAAACTATACTGAGTCAGCCTGAGTTCAAAAATAAAACTCTAAATATCCTAGAGTATCTAGAATACTTTGAATGTGTGGCTAAAATGTACAATTTAAATCTTTTAACTTTGCTAAAAATTGCAATAAAAACTTTAACTAAGGTAAGCATTTATAAAATCCTTAAAACCAGTTTTAATTAAAAAATAAAGTTCTAAAATACAATAAAAAAAACCATAATTTGTTTATATTAATCTTGAAAAATAAAAACTTTAACTTACTAAGCATTTAAAAAATCTTTAAAACAAGTTTTAATTAGAAAATAATAATTTGTTTATATTTTTCTTAAAAAATGTTTATATTATTGAGTGTTTAAATTTTTCTTTTTGTTGCAAGCTATTTGTCTTATTTTTTCTGATTTAATAGATTCCAATCTTCTTGATAAAACTTCAGGAAATCATGATATTATCATTGTTTCAAAAGTTTTTCATTTTTTTATATTTGTCAACCACAGGGATTTAATCTTAAAACATTCAACTCAGATAGTCAATTTGATTTAAAACAAAAGTTAATTCTTCATGTTACTTTACTTTGAGGTTCATCTATTCTAAAATTTATCTTTTTATATATCTTCTATCTGTATTTGCTCTTTTGTAAGACAAAAATATGTAAATTTCAACACACTTATTTTTTTTTCTCTCACATCATTTAAACCAAATAAATCTACAGCCTCGAAATGGATTTTTTTACAATAGTTTGCTATGTGATAATAGATTTTTAAACTAAGCTATTTGTATACAATTTAGATGTATTCCATTTGTTTAATATTTACGACACTAAAAGCGCTAGAAACCCGTAAAAATAAAGTTATTTCTCAGGAGTGCAACACTAAGTATAAACAATTACTTAAAGCGCTAAAGAAACAAGGTCTTAAAAGCTGAATAATTGAAAGAAAAGCGAGTTTTTTCGCACAAATTTTTACGTTTCTGTAGATTTGCAGAAACGTACCAAGCTACGTGCCTGGTTTTCACTATAATTTTGAAATATTTTCAGTTTGTTTCAGACCCCCGCAGTTAGGTCTATTTTATTCAGCTTATAAATTGAACATAGTCAAAAAAGTATGAACTGAAGTTTACTCAGCAGCTCAAAAAACTGTTTTTATATAATTGGGAATAAAAAATTTAACTTTGATTTAAAATTATTTTAGTTCTTTATGTAAAGAATCAATAAAAGAAACTAACACTACAGTCAAAACTGTTACATTTTACTTATATGATTTGGAAAAATGCTTTATAAAAAAATGTACCCTCTTGGACAAGTGCTATTCAGATAAAATATTATATGAATTTAACACTTAGATAAATTGTATAAATACGAAATTTTAAAAGCTAAAATGATCAATTTCAAAAAGGAATCCTGTAGCATTAATAGACTTCATTTTACTTTAATTATATTAACTACTTTAAATTAGTATTTTTTAAAGACAACGTATCTTTTAAACTTAATAAAATGTTTCTAAGGCTAAAGGAACAAGAAGGAAACTAAAAATTGAAGTTGGGTAAATTTAAAAATTATAAAAACAATTTTTTTATCAACTTGACTTTTGTCAGAAATTAAATTAGCCTATAAGTAGTTATAATTATGTCCAAAATATCTTCCAAAAACAAATTTAATTTGATGTCCCTTGTGACTATATATCTTATACAGAGCACTTGATAATATTATTTTAATCTAGTTGTTCTATAAACAATATATTTTGAACTTTGCATGTCAAGACACATAACGATCAAAGTTCACAAACCATAGAAATTACATAAGCTATATATATTACAAAAAAAAAAGTATGACAACTATAGCCAGTCGGTTTGATTTACTTTAAAAAGTTGCACTGCCAGTAAATGTTATATTATAGAAACAGTGTCATTAAATAAAAAAAGGTTTTTTCAAACATTTAAAAGAATAAAAAAGTAAGTTCTTCTAACAAAAGGTGTAGTATCCAACAGTTGGAACGCGTGTAAAAGCTGCGCACCATATTAATACATAAACGTTTCTGCAATGTGTACACTGTACAACCACTTATATTTGCATATCATAAAATAATTAACTACATTACTAAATTAGTTATTGTTGCGCAGTTACTAGTATCCAATGAAATAATGTATTACATTTTTATATTTTTTAAAAAATATTTATTTGGAAGAAAAACACATATCACAGTGCTAAATTAGTTTCAATAGGCGTATAGTGTGTAACACTACGTAAATATATTTTTCTTTTTGAATATTTCATTACATAAAAAAATAACTAAACATTTGAAAACTGATGATGTTTAAAAGTTTGTTCACAAAATTGAAAAAAAGATAGTGATTAAAAAAACTGATTGCTATAATGTAAGCCCAATTTAAAAAAAAAACAAAATTGATCACTCTAGACTTTTTATGCCTGACGATTTCACAGTGCAATTTGGTGGAAAAATATTCATCTTGTTTGAATTTATCCACTGAAGGGCATGTTCGTGACGCTCCTGTGACGATGTTAAATTGGTTGGTGAACGTAGCTTCAAGCTTCGACGGCCATCAGCAAGATTGTATGATGTCACATTGCCGGGGTTATTGCTCGATTTTGAACTATAATAAAGGGAAATTTTTTGAATAACTTAACGTAGGTATGTAATGATTACGTAGAAAAATTTTATAGACAAGAACCTATTATTACTTAGTTTGTAGCTGTAAATAAATTATTATTTTTTTTTTTAACAAAAAAGTAGTTTGTTAATGTTTTAAAAAATAAAAGTTGTTCCATATATTTATACACAAGTTTTCAGGTTTTTATGCCGTTTATAAGCACAACTTAACTTTTTGGGTAAACTAAATCTCTTAAATACTTGAAACCAGCTACATAAGACATTACAACTTTATTGCAAGAGTATTTAACTTCGAAACTAGAATCAATGTTTGCAAATAAAGGGGTTAAAACTTTAATGTATGTTTTAAGCTGATTTTCAGTAGTAAAATTTTGCAGATTGTCAAGAAGTGTGTTCAGACCTGCATGTTTAATAATATTAAAACTTTTCACTTAAACATACCTATAACAGGATTGTTCTACTTCAATATTTTAAACTTTAACTTATATCAATGTACTTTGTACTTTTTTCATATTGAAATAATTTTGAACTTTTACACAAAAAAAAAAAAAAAAAAACTTAATTTAAACACTCTAAGGACTAACCATTTGAGTTTTTGACAGTTAGTTTTAGTTGATAGGTTTATTTTTTGTTGGTTTACCTTGTCTTGATCACTATTTGACAAACTGTTGTTATCTATTTTCTGAAAATAAACAACAATTTAAATCTATATTTTGTTTGATCAAAATAAAAAAGCGTACCAAGTCAGTTTGATTTTTGTTGCATTGTTTCTGCTTGATCCTGAACGACTGAGCTGGTCTTGTAAGCTTCTGCAGATTAAAATAAAAGTAAAAATCGATGATAAGTAGAGACAAAGACTAAGCAGAATAAAAAATTATCTTAAATATATATATTTTTCATACATTTAAATGAGTTTCTCTACAACGTGAAAATATTTTAAAATAGTAGATTTCCACCATACAAAAGTTATTTTTAGCATACCTTTAAATTAAGTTTTCTCACTAGATTATTAAACTTATTAGTATTTCAATACAGCTTATTGTTTTTATGGATTGATTATATTCATTGACAAAAATATGCTGATACTTCTCAAAAAACTATGAAAAAATTAGAAATCAGACAAACTTTGAATACAGAAAAGTCTGTTTGAGGCTCCCAGAGGAGAATTGATATTTTTTTTTACAAGTTGGTCTTATTTGGTAGATTTTTACCAAAGCCACAAGATACTTTCTACACTTTAACAAAAATCAATGTAATTCTTGAGAAATGCGGGATCAAAATTAGTGAGTTCAGTAAGTTTAGTACGTAAAAAGCGGACTTTATAGGCAAAAAACACTATTTAATATTTTGAAATATATCTTTTCTTTCATTTTTTAAGCAATCTTCCTCAAGTTGCAGTTTATTGATGATGAAATATTAAAAGATGATGTTCAGAAACTTTGTTTGCTTATTTTTGTGAAAAAAGGCGACATTTTGAGAGTTTTGGTCAGTTATTTTTCATAAATCCAACACAAAAAAGTTTTAATGCTAATAAAGGATATTTATAGAGAATTTTAGTATCGAGCTTTAAAAAATTAGATAATATTTTGTTAAATATTCAAAGAAAATATTTGATTATATGCTTGTGTCGGAAACTTTTTACAAAAACACTTGTATCTTAAAAGTTAATTAAAAATTTTATATTATATAAAAAATCACTTACAGTTTATACTCCCACCATTTTACATAAAAGACATTATTAGTTTTTATTATAAACACTTACTAAAAAAATAATGCTTTAAGATCTGTAGTGTGCATAGTAAAACAGTTGCATTGAAACTATTGAAAACAGGTGTAAATATAATAGATACATTTAAAAAAACACTATTTTAAAGTATTAGTAACTTGTCAGTTAGTAGCTGAGAGCCGTCACTTTTACTAGTATTTTTTTTAATGTTTAATAAACTGTTAACTGCTAATATTTCTAAACCTATTCTTAATTTATACTATTAATTATAGTACGTTGAAAGCAAAAAATCAGTATCAAAATTAGTTGCTTCAAACATAAAAATAGTATAAAACGACAATTTTATTTCAAAACTTTTGAAAGCTTAGTTATTGGTTTATTATTAAATTCAATATTTAACTATGACAAAAAAACTATCTTAAAAAAAATCATCTAGTGCAACAAAGAAAAAAAAACTTTATTTTAAATACAAATAAATCATAATCACTACAAAAAAAAAAGTAATAGTGTTTTTCGCATTATAATAGAAATTTTATTCATAGCTATGTTTGAATTGCGTTTGTATTTTTCAACTCAAACTTTTACGTACTAATGTGATTTTTATATTCAGTAAGTTTTTTTTTTATCAAGTTTTACTTCATATAAAGGTGTAACTACTCAAACAAATGTACAAATTTAAAGGTCTGCTGTTTGTTTTTTTTTATTGTAAGTGGCAACTACCAAAGATGAGAGCTTATAATAAACTTCTGTAATAAATAAAAACTGCTTAATAAATATACAATAAAACTCAGTGTTTAATAAAACTCATCTAATATGATGTTCAGAATTTTTTAACCAATACCAACTTGCCAAAAAGATTTAATAAAACTTCATTTAAAGAATATGGATGATTTTATGTTTAGAAAGGAAAAAAAAATATTAAACTTTTAAGATGAAAAAAGTAAGTTAAAGAATTAGATTAATTTTTCAACAAAAAATTAAAAGATAAATTACTAAAATGAAGAATGTTTGTTATTAAACTAGCATTTTTTTGTTATCAAAAATAAAAACGCATATAATTAAGATTTTATTAAAAAGTATACTGAAATCTTGACCAAAAAAATCTTCATGCCTTGTATCGCTTAATTCTTATTTTAATGAATTATATAAAAAGAAATAATTTAATTCTGTTCTACTTAACAAAAATAAACAAAAGCCAAAATTTAAAAACTGGTCTAAACTATCATCATTATCGATACTAAAGTTTTATCACGTAAAATAAACAGTCTTCTCTATACTTTAAAAAGAGTTTACAGGGTTGCAAAATGTTTTAAGAAAATTTTCTCAAGGTTTTTTAAATTACACGTTTTAGGGTCTATTTTTAGTTTTAAATTAAATTTAAATACAAAACTGTATTAAATAGTATAGCTACATTGAAAATAATTTTAAAGATTCTTTAAATGTATTTTTTAATAAAAAGCTTTTGATGACAAAAACACTTATCTTTAAAATAGATGTTTTGTGTCAAATCGAAATTTATTACTTAACATGTAAAGTTTTTTTTTAAATTCCATGTTTTTCCAGGTTTACAAAGTGATTTTTGTTCAAATCTAAGTTTATTAGTGACTTTTATTCAAATTTCCAGGTTTTTTTCAAAATTTCTCAAACTCCAGGTTTTTTCAGGATTTTTGGCAACCCTGAGTTTAGTATTTGAAAAATATGAACAGTTAATAAATAATAATGTATTTTTATTTTATTGGCTTATTTAAAAACTATCGTATACTAATTAAAGTTTTGTTTTCAAACCCTTATTTTATGTGATTTCCAAGCAACAGCTTGTCCATTTGGCTTGCACAAAATGGTAGTGCAGTTAGGTCCAACATTCCATTTTCTCACTTGTTTGCATACAAAGTGGTCTGGTGGACTTAAGACACTGTGGAGCTGGGATGCATTTGCCCATACCTAAGTTTTACATGAGTTTTCACTTAATTGATTTTTTTATTTTAAATTAGTACTCATACCGTGCAAACACCCCCTGCGGGTAATTTTGTTCGTAATGGAAATCGAAAAACAGATGTCAAGGTACCATTTGTATTTTGCTGTATAGTGCAATTTCCTAACTGTTCTGCTCTATTGTTGCTTGTATTTAACACTTTTATAGAGCTAGTGTTTACATCGATAATACTGAGATTTCCAGTTGCACTGAACATTTTTGATTGAATAAGTTTTTGTTTGATACATTATAAGTTATTTTCTTTAATAATTAAATGTATTATAATATTTTTATACAAAAAATATAATATACATATAGACTATACAGTTTATAAAGTAATTTAAAGCCATAAGAGGCAAGACTATTTTTTTACAAATGATCTTTTTTAAAAGAATTTTAATTAAACTACTAAATTTTAATTTTTTTTCAAATTTAAAATAACTTTTGAGATATAAAAGATCAAATTTGATGAGTTTAATGTGTACCTTTAGGTAGAAGCAAACTAAAACGGCAAAAAGAAAAATTTATTGATAAGTTTTGTTCTTAAATAGTATTCAAGCAATCGATTTCAAAACTTTTTTATAATTTAGTAAAAAATATATTGTTGGAAAAAAATTATTTGTATGAAAAACTTGCATGCCTTTAATAATTTTAGTCATAAATCCTTCTGTTTTAATTTATGTTTTTGGCCATCGTTGGCAATACTGATATGTTTAGCCGCCATCACAATTATCACTAATTTAAATCGCACGACCAACAACAACAACAATCTATGAGACACTCTGTGACCTGGTTTCGTCCTCATTAGGCCTCAAAAAGGTCGCTAAATGTTACATGCATTGTTGTTGATGGTCGTCTATGGTCTTAACTTGCATTTATATGACAAAAATTATTACTGTAATATTTCAATATTAAACATTATAAGTACGTGAAAAAAAAAATTATAGCAACAAACGAACTTAGACATAAGATGGCTGAGTTTATTTGATTTATTTTTATCAGTTTTAGTACTTTTTGCTAGGCTGTTTTGTGAAAATGATGTTCTACTTTCTTTCTTTCGATTGAATAGAGTTTGAAAGTGGTCTTGACCTTCACCTATTATTTTTTTTTAATCTACAAACGTTTAAGTTAATTGAAATAGTAAAACTTGTAATTAGTTTTATGCAAACAACTAAAATATATATTTTAAAATTAATACAGAAAAATAAATAATAATTTAAAAAGTAAAATCAAAGAATTATAACTCAGAACTATTATATAATATTCATGACCTACTTGATCTTCAAATGAGGATCTGAGTCTTTTTTTAAATTGAAACCTAGCTAAATCCAGAACCAGATAATTAAAAGTTTTTAAAATCATTTATGCTAAAGTACACTTCGAATATAATACTTTTGTTAGTTTATTAACTAAACAGAGGTGGGCAACTTTTCTAGTCGGCAGATGAGGTTAACCATAACAAAAAAAAAAAAAAAATCTTGATGGGCCTTTTTATTTAGAATATCATACTATAATTACTTTAAATTCTTTAAACTTAAAACTGCATTCATGTATTCATTTAATGAGTACTACTGTGTATGATAATTAAATAACTAAAAATTTGGATACTATAAATACTTGTTATAAAAAGACAAGAAATGTATATTGAATATAACGCTAAAATCTGTCCAGGTCACAGTCAATGTTTGTTTACAATTTTTCTACGGCATCAAGTGAATAAATAAAAATCAAATGATTGTTAAAAAAACCTGATCAGAAAATTTATATTATAAAATTTTTATGAATATTACAGTAAATAAAACTAAAAAACAGTGATCAATTATTATCTGAAGAATTTAAAGATAAGTGCAGCAACTAAACTTTATCATTTCAAAAAAGACATATATAAATGTAGACTCTACTTTGATATCAATAACTAACTGGCATCCTCAGCGTTAATAAATCGACAGTTCTTAGCGCTACTTGGCCTTGTAGGAAGTTTCTCGGGAAGTTCGAACTTGTCTTTTAATGTGGTCTCTTTAAAATACCGAGTTCCACCAGCAGTATTTGGCCGAGCTTTTTGCTTGAGTTTGCTTTTAAGCTTATCATTCTGTAATAACGTTTTAGTATATATGGTAACATAAAGTCTTTATATATTTAGTTGTCATAAAAATTTAGAGTAATACAACTAAATAATTAAACACAACGCTACTTTCTCATTAGTAAGTTTTTAACAGACAAAAACTTCTCTTTACATAAAAACACGCTGTAAGTGGATGAGTAAATTAATTCTTACCCATAAAAAGTCTATAAATACTGTAAATGTTAATAGAACATAGCTTTTCGTCAATTAAAAACTGTTTGTTTTTCAGTATTACTTATTTTAAATATTAAATGATACTTAGCATTTAAAAAGCAAAAAAAACACCGCTAAAAACTTATATCAACTTATAAAAAAATAACAATTGAATTTTATTTTTAAAAGAATTTTTGTCAGGTAAAATTCTAGTTTACTACTTTTCTTAAGGTGCAGAAAATATTAAACAAGGAACAAAATTTATATTTTTCAAAAGTAATGATAAATACTATTAAAAAAAGCTTACTTTTTTCTCTTTAACTTACATAACGTTATAAGTAAAACTATATAAAGAATAATCCTAGTGCTTTAACTGATAAAACCATAAAATGTTTGATTTAATATTAAAAAAAACTTACACTATTATAAGAATTTAGAAGTAAGTGATTATTAAAAGAAGGAGTATCGTCGTTAAAACTCGGCATTGTTAGTCCAGTCGCACAAGGGGGTACAGACTGCTAAAAATATCAATGTTCAACTCGGAAAACCAAAACAAGTTTTTCATAATATGATAGATAACTTAAAAGTGAAAAAGTTTTGAAATTTCACAAATAGTTGTATTTAAAGCTTGTTATTAAATAAGATACTAAAATCATCAGCTTTACAATTTTGTAAAAAAACATTAAAAACTAGTTTTAAGTTATTGTAAACTATTTATATAAACAATGTTAAAACATCGAATTGAGTTGTTATAAGGAAAATATTCGGTAAATAATAAAAAATAAACCCTTCTTAAGTAAATGATGAAAATAAATTTGTGCAAATTTTTAAACAGTCAAAATAAGTGTTAAAGCTTTAATTACAGTAACCTGCCACCTATATACGCTCTTCCTAGGTACGAACTGCCGGTATGGTACGCACTTTTTAGCCGAAAAATGATGTGTTAAAAATGCATTTTTTTTACTTTTAATTTAAAAAAAACCTATAAGTACTAATGCAAAAAAAATGTTTTTCAAAACAAATTGATAATACTGTGTAAAATTTAAATAAATTAAAACTAAAGAAATCAGAAAGTAAGTTGTGAAAGTAAGTATCTAATATTTAATAAAAAATATTACAGTTTGTTTATGAGGAAATACAAGTAAGCCGTAAATCCGGGATCAGAACAAATGCCAGTTATCTATTATTTCAGATAGTTAAACAATTTTATACAATCTAATAGCTATATATTCATTCTATTTGAATAAGCCGTTTACTATATTTATAATTTTAAATAAATGATGAAAGCTTTGTGAGTAAATAGTTTGGTTGATATTTCATAAGACAACTTTTTTCTGAGCTATATAGTTATTCTGACAGTTTATTTATTTGACAAAAAAAAAATAGAATTTAAATTTGCATACCCCAAGGTTAAAACACAGGAATAAAAATTATTTGAAAAGTCATACAAAATTAAAATAAAATGAATGGTGCAATTAACATTTACATACCCATTGAAACATAAATAAAAAATAAAATTTAGATATACAAAAATAATGAACAGTGCAATGAAATTTACTTACCCCATGGTTGCAAAATAAATATCAAAAGTTTTTAAAAAATAAAAAGACCCTATATATTAAGTAAGCAGGAGTACAATCGAATAACCATAAATTAGCTTTTTTTGAATAAACACTATTTAATAAATGCATGATCAAAGTTATCATAAACTTTAGTGGCTTTTAATATGTTTGTGTTAGGCTTAATGAAGGTAATTAAGTACAAAAATTTCCTAGGTATGAATTGCAGGTTGGGTATGCACTTTTGCGCTGTGTTCAAAGTGCGTACCTAGATGGTAGGTTACAGTATTAAATCATTAATGAAAAAAAATATTATTTTAATTATTATGATTTTTCAAATCTTACTCTTTTATGTCTTATAAAACTTCTTAAATATAAGCACAAAATGACTTTTTATTCAAAATACTTCAAAGATAAACTTTTATTAGTAATTTCATTCGCCAAAGTTTAATTAATCATAACAAACATTATAACTTATTCCATTTTGCACAGAAAAACCGTCAGCTTTATGACTGTTGTAAGGAAATTCTTCATCTAATCCTAATCTATATGATTTATTTATTTATCTCAATTAGAGAGGAAGTTTTCACTTCTGAATAGTATAATAAAATCACTTGTTACTTTCAAAAATAAAATATATAACACAAATTTAAAAATAGTCACTTATATTAGATTAACATTGTAAAATAAAACTAAATTCAATTTTCTCAGCAAAAATGTTAACCTTTTTTCCTCTTGATCTATTAATGAATTAATATTGGAAATTTCAGATTGTAGTGGCAGGTTTATAGTGCTTTGCAATTTTTCTAACTCCCATAACTTCACAGTCAACAAATCTTGGGTTTCCTAAGAATTTGTATAAAATTAAACTGTATGTATGAAAAAACTTAATTTAAATTGTTATAGTTAGATAATAGTTATACACTACCTAAGATTAATTTTAACTGTTGAAAATTTTGAAAAATTAAATACAGCTTATGATATTACTTTTAGTGAAATCCAAATTTTCATTTGCGATTGATTAAACTGTACAAAACAGCGACCTTAAAAAATATCATATCTAGAATATTTTTTTGATTTTAGTATTTAGTATAAAACTAGTTTTTAACTAGTTTGAAAAGAAGTGGTAATAAAAGTAAAAAATTTTTAGAAACTAAAGATTGATATCGTTTCTAACTAAACTGACATATTCTTAAAATCTTATTCAAAGACATAAATTAAAAGTTTAAATCTAATATCATAACTTTTTGAGAAACAAATTATTAAGTAAAACACAAATAATATACAGTAAATAAAACGCTAGCAAGGTTGCCACTGGTTTTCGAGAAACTTCTTCCCGGTTTTCTGAATTTCTACCAGGTTTTTAAAGTACACTTTTTTGGGTCTATTTTTAGTTTAAAGTTAAGTTTAAGATTAAAAACTGTGTTAAGAAGTACAATTGTAACAGATTTGCGCTTTGCTCTTGTATTTAATTCTTTAAAAAGTAACTTAGCTCAATATATAAAAGTAGGGTAGCTGTCAAATTTGCACGAGGTAACTAAATTGCACGAATATACTTTTACAGGAGGGGAAATATTGCACGAAAACCCTTTTGCACGGAGACATTTTTGCATGAGATGTATATATATATATTTTTTTTTAAATTTTTATTCTAATTATTTTCTTTAATTTAGTTTTTTCTTACTATCACTGTTACCCTTAACCCTTACCCTCGGTCGGTAGCTTTTTTTTATAATTATTTAGTTAATAATAATTTTTATTAGTTATTTTTACTTTACTGTTACCCCTAACCCTTACCCTCGGTCAGTAACTTTTTATTTTTTAGTTTTTTTATTAATCTATCTTTTAGTTTTTTTTCTGTTTTTTTACTCTCGTGCAAAAATGCTACTCGTGCAAAATTGACCCTTAGTGCAAAATTGTCTTCGTGCAATATTGTTCCCTCGTGCAAATTTGACCCGTTCCCATAAAAGTAATCCCTTAAGACAGGCTACAGGGTTACACAACAACATTGAAAAGATACTGTAAACCTACTTTAAATGTATTTAAATTATAAAAATATTAATGATAAGAATTTTTTTAAATTTTAATGGTAGACTTTTCGTGTCAAATCAAATTTAACTACTTAACATGTAAAAATGATTTTAAATTCCATTTTTTTTTTAGTGATTTTGGTTTAAAATTCCAAGTTTGTTTCAAAGTTTCTTAAATTTCAGGTTTTTTAGCCAAAATTGTCAAGTTCATGACTTTTCAACGATTCCAGATTTAGTGGAAACCCTGCGTTAACTAAAATTTCATATATTTTGCAGTTTAGGACAGTTAACATCTGTCAACTTTGATGCTTTATAGCTTTACAAAACATTTTTCCAAATATATAATTATTTCCGTAAACACTTATAAGTAAATAAAATAAGCCATTATGTATAACTTTAAACTATACCTGAAGCTTATCTTGGAGCTCATTGTATTTTTGCTTGCTAGACTTTTGTTTAGACTCTAATAAGGATTTTAAGTTTCCGTTTTCGCTTCTTACTTCTAATAACTGTATGTATAATAAGATGTCTTTTTTTATTAAGTAAAAGAAAAATAAATTTAAAAGCTTGTTGAGCACATTAATTGAAGAATTATATCCTTAAACTATTTAAAAAATCAAACAAATTATTGCTTTATAACATACAGCATTATTGGAAGTGTATAACTCGTCATTTTGAATGTTTACTTTATTTTGGAGAACATCACACAAATCTTGCAATTCTACGATTCGATGAAAATCTGCCTTCATTTTCAGATTAGCTTTTGATAGCTAATAAATAATACATATTGATTAGTAAAACTAAAATAAATATTTAAATTTATATTTGAGGTTTTAAATTTAAAAAAAGTTGTTCTCAACTTATCAAAAAAAAACAGTTTTAAATTTTTTGTTAGGAATCTTAAACATTCATTTTAATTATGGTTGTATTTAGTCTTTTACATTTGTGTTTAACGAGAATTATTATTTCATAATTTATTGTGAAACCGGGTTTTATCCAAAAGGATTATCTACTATTAGAAAATTCTAAAAATGAATTTAAAATAAAAGGAAGGTATTAAGGGTAAATTGAGTTTAAAATAAGTGATTTTATATTATTTACGCAAAAAATAACAAATTATAAGCAACTATGAGCAAAAACATTATACTTTAGAATTAAACTTTGGTTTTACAAACTAACCTCTTAGTGAAATGTAAAAACTATTACCTTATTTCTAATATAGATACAAGCAAAAAAGTATAGGCAAACATATTTTTTAATGTAAAACTTATCAATATAAAGGAACTTGCATTTAACAATCAAAATTTAGCTAAATAGACAACACTTTTAATAATTACAGTAATAATAATAACAATAGGTTATAAAAAACTTATTATTATTTTGAGAACTGCAAATAGTGTAAACAAATAAGTTTATTCAAATAAACTTACAAGTAAAAATAATACATAAGTTCAAGTTTGGTGTGAATCAAAAACCTAGCCTTTATATAGCTTTAAGTGTTTTAGTATACCGTGAATTAAATTTAAAACACTTAAAATATATTAATTTATAATGTAAAATAGCTAACTACCTATAAAATGCTTTGGCAGTTTAAGATAAAGCAAAAACATTGCTAACTAGTAAAAAAAAACTTCGTAAATATACAAACATTACTATTCATCTTATTTTCGTGCTCACTGATAAATCGCTTCACTTGCATATCGCTCCCTTCTTTAGCTTGTTGTTGTATTGCAGCGATATTAAGTTCTTCTTCCCGATTTCTCTCTTGAAGCTTATCTTCTAACGAAATTACTAAGCAACGTGATTTTTCCAATTTTGACTGAAGCTCAGATATTTCCTAATAATAAATATTTTATTTTAGCAAATTAAAATCAATACTTGAAAAATATTTCATTGTGGTTTGCATGTACTTTTTAGATATTTAATGCTAGCAAAAGTTTAGCTATTTAAAAATTGCGTAAATAAAACTTTTAAAAAATATGAAAAAAGGTATATGCCTTTCTTAGTAATACTAAATTAATAAAATATTGTTATTGTTCATTTTAGATTCTACACTTTTAAAACAATACAAAATAGTTTAAAAATATACAAGTAAGGGTACGCATAATTAGATATATTTTATAAAATAAAATGATAATTTGTTCAGCCTTATAAAAAAACTTTTAAAATATTTTCAGTTGATTTATTTATTTCTCTGAAGCACATAAGTAACTCTAGTTTTATAAAATAAAAATAAAAACCAAATTTATTATTTGAAATATGTAGTAGATAAGCAAATTTTATTTTATACAGTAATAAAAATAATGTGTTTTGTCTTCGTTTCTAATTGCGTCTTTAAAGTTTCGTAAACAGATGTAAGTTATTAGTAAAATTACTCTGTAGTATGCGTTTGTTCTTTGTGTCTTCTAGCTTGTAAATAAAATATAAATTTAAGGTGCTTCTAATATTAATCTAATCTTTTATAACCAATAACCATTTATATCCCCATTTATCTAATCCGTAAGTATTAGTAAACGTTATGTATTTTTAATATTTCTAAATTTACACTGACTGTAAAGAATATTCTTAAAATAATGTTTAAATAAAACTATGTAACATGTTTACTCAGCGACAAATACTTTTTGTTCTAACTGTTTTTTTTTTTGTTTATCACATGCAATATGCTAAAAAACAATACAACTTAAGATCGTTGTAAGATTTAGAACAGGGTTTCATAAATTGTTTTACACGATGACCTTAATAATAATCGCTACTCTTCATTACAAACCCCAAAATACCTAGTACAAGCTAGTTTTTGCTGCTTTCTAGTTATCTAAGTTATTCTAGACTAATTAAAATTCCCTCAAAAGGGTGATATCGCCCCTTTAAATTAGATCAAAACTATATCATATTAAAAAAAAACACGATTTTAGAGGGCATCATTTGAAACCTACAAAATTTAAATATTTTTCAACAAGGTACATATTTTGTTAAGTAAAATAAAATACCGACTAGATAAATTTACTAAAATACTAAACTTTTTTGACCTCTGCGCTAAATGCTTTAATTGCAAAATACTATGTAGCACTTAAATTAGACTAATTAATAATATAACAAAAATTCTGACCAAACTACACTACAATGTTTTATCTTAGT
Source organism: Thalia democratica (assembly GCF_965202585.1). Lineage (NCBI taxonomy): Eukaryota > Metazoa > Chordata > Thaliacea > Salpida > Salpidae > Thalia > Thalia democratica. The sequence goes on along the minus strand of NC_139166.1, from coordinate 42,407,240 downwards.
ACTAACATAATTTAGCCTTACTATGGAGAAAACAATATTTTATTATATTCTTAAAGAATTCCTAATTGTAGTTTAAAGTAAGCAATGACATGGAAATTTCTAGACAAACTATTTCAAAACTGTATAAAAGTTTTCATTTAATAAAAACAACTAGTGCACACTACTGAATAGTTTGACAATTCATGTTAGGACAATTTTATCAAAAACTAAAAAGTTCTTTATAGAACTTTTTTTAAACTTTCTTTTAACACTTAGAAATTTAAATAAAAAGAATAAACGATATTCCATAATCAAAACACATTTAAAGCTCTTTCAATGTTTAAATCTAGAAAACTAATATACACTAAAATACATCTGATAGCAACATAATTCTCAAAAAAAATATTAACTTTAAAAAAAAATTATAAATTGCCATGAGTTCTGAGAATAAATCTTACTTAAACAATTTACCAAGTAAATTTAATAAAAAAAAAAAACTTCTTAAAAAATTTGAACAAATTTCTTTTAAACTCTTAAAAACTTTTCAACATTTGGTAAATATGTATATTTTTTAAAAATAAAGTTTTTTTTTAAATCTTCAAAAACTTATTTTATTTTTGTGATAAATCAAAATGTTTTTTTTTATTATATTAGTAGGTTTTAAGAATAAACCTGTTAAAAACAAACCTAAGTTTTATCAGCGGTTTTTTTATTTACATAAACTTAAGTTTATACTATAACAAATTTACAAACTCTTAAGTGATTTTGAGTGTCAAAATTTCTTTGAGAATTTGAGCTTAATAATTCATCTTCCATCTGTTGATTTTGGTTTTCTAATTGAGATAACCTGATCAGAATTAAAAAAAAAAATGTTTTTTTGATTTATATTATAAATACAAAAACAATGCACTTTAAGAACATTTTAAAAAAGAAACAAGAACTTTAAAAAGACAGGGTTGCCACAGATCAAACTGAAAAAAATTCCTGACTTTTCTAAATCAAACTCTAAATTAAAACGTTTTCAAAACTACATAACCAAAGACTTAAAATAATGTCAAGATTTTAAAAATAAAATTAGCAAAATACAGTTTTTAGAGATAATAAACTTTCTTATTAAGAGCATGTTTATATTACATTTCCTGACTTTTTTCAACAACTCCCATTTTTTCCTGAATTTTGTCTTTTTTTTTCCTGACTTTGTGGCAACCATGCAAAGAATAATTTATCTGATAAAAACAAGATTTTTATAATTTAGTATGGGATGTAGCTTAACACAAGTGATCAATTGTTTTAATTTAAGAAGATTTTGATGTTAGTTTTAGATAGCTAAAAGTACTGTCATTAAAAAATATACATCTATAATACTATTTTACAGAAATTGAAGTTATGTAGGTTAGTATCAAGCTACATACCTGGTATAAAATATAAGTCATCTTTTAATTTAAAAGTTCAATCTGAGGTTTTTTATAAAGAGATCTCAAACTTCAAAATAAATACTCTAAGAATTTTTTATTAATTATTCTAAGTTATTTTGCAATAATTGAAATGTGGAAAAAAAAGCTACTACATAAATCTTTAAGAGGTATAAAGTTTTATTTTATTTTTTGCACATTTCAAAAGGATACTATATTTTATAGCTTTGATACCTTATATCTTAAAAGTTACTTAAAACTGTCATAAGCTGTAAAATGCAATTTTAATAAATCAAAAGTAAATATGACCTTAAATAAATGGTGTTTTCAAGAGGATTAATCTCTCCAAATTTATAAAACTATTACCTTGTAATTAAATGTAAGACTAACTAATGATAGTAATAATTTTAAGTTGTTTGTTACAAGTAAAAAGTAAGTATAGAAAACATTAATACTTTAAAAGTAATTTTGTTCCAGTGATAACTTTAAGCATTTCAGCTCAAGTACCGAATCTACTTTTTAATGAAACTCTTTAATTAAGAAAAAAATCTAAATTATCCTTCTTTAAAAAAAGTAACTGTAAGTGAATGATATAACCAAAAAAATAGCATTCTAATTTTTAAGTACAATACTTTTAGATTAACAAAAATATTAAGAGAATATTTAATTTCAATAACCCTTTTGCAATTAATTAATCTAAGAAATACGGTAATCATTTAAGCTAGTATGTTTGGTAATCGTATAAGAATTGCTTGATTTAAACAAACCGAGTTTCTGAAAAGTTTAGTTTTTTAATGAGCTCTTCCATTTCCATATTCATAGTTTCCAGTTGACATGTTGGTAGGTGAATCTGAGTTTTTAGTTTTTCAATCTCAACATCTTTATTTGAAATTTCTATTTGTAACTGTGTATTAACTTCATTTTGTTTTCTTAAGTTTTCATTTGACAAAGAAACTCTGCAAATACATTAGTTAATGAAGTAGATAACTATGTATTTTTAAATGTACGTGTTGTATAACCATATAATAGAGAAGAGTAAACGTTTATGTATAAATAGCTAGAATATTAAATGTAATAAAAAAAATGAGTCTTATTATGCTTCTAATTAGAATTATTCCTAAAAATTATAAACAAGATTAGCCTCAAGGAATCAAGTAAGGCTTATGGCACCCTCATGGCTTACATTTTACTTAAATTCATTAATTACAACTTCATGCAAAACAAAATTGTTATATATTTAATAAATTTTCTACAAAAGTTAAAAGTCCTGGAAAAAAAAATTCAAATTACCAAGCTATTTCATGATTTTTATCTAATAACTATCAAATTCAATGGTTCTTTTACTTAAACTTTGAAAATTCCTTAATATTTCAGGATTCTACGACTTTTGTTTACCCTGTGTACATGTACTAAGACCATAACAACTCAGTACTTTGTTGATAATGTTTGATTGCTATCTAAAATAATTTTCATTGGTCTTGATTGTAGGTTTATATTATTTTTATTTGAACTTTGATTTTTTAGGGTGAGTGAAGCTAAAATTTAGACTAAAATTTAATGTAAATAAATATGAGCAAATCTTTCAGTATCCCATCACTTTTCAAAAGGCGTTTTCAGTTATAGATTTACTGACTTGTTTAATAGTTGGTTCACTATTTAGATCAGACATAGTTGGCAGAATTTCCAGGTAGTAAAGTGCAAAAAAGTAACAATATAATGCTTAGAATTGAGAAAACAAAAGTGTTAGACCCAACTACCTTATTGACCTATCTCTGTTATTTAGTGTTTGCCTCAGTAGCTGGAACACCATAAATATTTTTAATTAAAACTCAATAGCTCGCGTCCTTGCAGTTTTTCAAAAAACCTTTCCAGTCTTACGTAATTAATACTTTATTTACTATAAACTATAGGTGACAAACAGTCTAATCTCAGACCTGTGTCACAAAAATTAATATTAATGAAATTATGATGATAGAATAATGTTCTAACCAATAATAACTAATTTACGTATAATTTAGAACTACTGGCAGTGGTTATGCAAGATCAAACAGTTAAACCACACTTTCACGTATTGAATAAGATAATTTAAAGAACAAAAGGAAGCAGATAGAAAAAAAAATTGATAATTTAAAATAAATTTAAACTCGAAGCAATTAGAAATTGTGAAAACTTTAACTCAATTGTAAAAAAAATAAAAAAATTAGCTTATTGAAATAATAACCTTTGGTGAAACTCTGTTTCCAGCACTTCAAACTTCAATTTAAATGGTTGAAGTAGACAATTGTCTGATATTAATCGTTGTACTTCATTTTGAAGGTCACACAGTTGTTTATCATAATTTTTTTTGTAGATATCTAGTCTTCTGTTAAAGTCTTCTTCTGAACAAACATAGTTTTTAGAGTTCTAAAATAAATAAATTCATATTTTTAATGACTTTTAATAATCACTTATTCAATTAACTTTTATGTATAACTAAATTGTAAAACTTTTATTTAAAAACACTTATGTTAAAATGTTTAATAATAATATACTTAAGTAAAAAACTATTAAACATATATATTTAGCTATGATCTTAACTGAAGTAGATTTCAGCTAAATATGCAAAATATTAAAATAAAAAAGTTTTAAACTAAAAAAGTGACTTTTCTACGGGTAAAATAATACTCAAGTCAACAAATTGTTAAGGAAATCCACAAAATAGCTTTAGTTAGCCTGATTTTATGCATAACTCTTTCTATTTATTAGCTTTTTAGGTTGAAGGAATTATTATTTTAAAAGTAATTATTGTATATTTAGTTAATTAAAAGTAGAAGTTATGTACCTGGCACATACCCTATACAAGAAAACAACCAACACACAACAGGTAATTAATGTTTATCAAACTTGACCAAAGCAAAAACTAGAATTTGTTATCTCAGTAAGTATATTTTAGTTTTAAGTGTCTTAAATCTTCCCTTGGTTGTGTGATGAACCTCGTGATTTTTTTGTCTTTATCGATTGTTTTAAATAAAAAAGTTTTTTTCATTTAACAAAAAAATCTACAAATTTATTAGTATTCGTTATATTGCCTAAAGTACTTTCAAATTCTTCTTCAGTAGGCAATTAGAACTGATTAATTCAAAATTTTCTTGCATATAAAAGTTTAAAAAGGATAACATTACGTAACTATAAATCAAGTTTTAAGGTAAACTTTGTTTTAAAAGTCTGTCTTTTAAAAGTTTTTCAAATAGTAAATCTTATTAGTATCTCTAGTTTAAACTCGCAAAAACTAAATGAAATAAAATAAAAAATTAAAAAATATGAAATAAAATCAAATCAAAGACAAAGGACTAAATGAAATTGAATTGTTAAACTTTTTGATGTGTTTGATTTAATGTTTTATAATAAGTTAAAATGTAAAATCAAAATAAAAATAGTAATAAAAATAGTAATCGAGCTTATTGTTGGTTGAAGTTAAAAAACCAAAAAGAATTTGTTATCTGTAATTTACACAGTTTTTGTAAAGAAAAATATTTAATGTTTTTATTACATAACATAGAATAGCATCATAGTTTCTCTCACTAACATTTTAACAAGGCCATAGGAATTCAAATATTTTATTTTACAAAAATTATCATTGGTCATCATGTGAATATTTTCATTATAGACTATAAAATAATTTTAACTGTGTATAAAACTTAAATAAAATCATTTAAGTTTCCAAAAACAGATCAGGAATATAAATAACTACTAAAAATATATTACTAATACATCTTTTAATACACTTACTTGAAAGTTTAAGAAATATTCTTTCAAATTAAAACATACACTTACTTTGAAGTTTCAACATAATTACCAGGAGAAACTTTATTGAGTATAAAAATTTAATTTTAATTTTAACAGATAGCCAGTATACATTTTAATTGTACAGATTTAAAGCTAGACTTTATATTTTTAAGACCTATTATTTTTATTTAAAAATTTATAATCAAAATGCTTGTAACAGAGATTTTTTTCTAATGATTATAAAATTGTGTTTGTATTAATTAAGTAAAAAGTTAACTAGTATTTATTACTCCCATCATTAACAAAACTGGGATACTTTGCTTCATGATTAATAAATAATAAACTTTATCACATAAATATCAACAATAGTATATGAGAAGACCTACAACTGACTTTATCCTTATAAGAACTCATTAGGCAGGCATAGTTGTGAGAAACTGCTGTTGAGATCTAATCAAGCGTGCTTAAGTGGCACTGAAGCAACCGTTTGTGGGTAAAGTCCAAAATATTAACGCAGCCAAACTTTTCACAGTCCAACATCTAAGACATTGTCAGCTTAATGTGAGATTTTAGTCTAGCTCATTTGATCAGCGTAGACTAAAATCTCACATTAAGCTGACAATGTCTTAGATGTTGGGCTGTGAACAATTTGACTGTGCCAAAAAAAAAGATTAAAAATTGTTAGAGAAGACTGAACTTTTTTCAAGCACTTATCATAAGGTATTTTTAAGTTTTTAAAAGTTGGTATTTATTTTTTAAAAGTTCTTATAAACTTTTGAATTGAATCTACAAAAACTGACTTGAAAAATATCTGTAGATTTCCTATGGTCTTAACCATTAAACATCTGGTTTAAAACTTTTATTTTAAATAAAAGTTTAAAAAGTAAGTTATTGAACCTTATCATATTTTTCTTGCTTTCACTTAACATATTCTTATGTTTATTAGTTTTTAAACTGTTCTTAATAGTCTACATTATTCTTAGAATTATGAGAAAATTAAAAAACTTATTTACAATTCAAAATTCTTTTTAATACCATGTTTTTATCAGCTTTCAAAGCATATTTTTTATATAGTTTTTAAATTTCTTTATATCAATTTAAAATTGACAATATAAAATAACAAGCATTAAAATTAAGAATTTAATAAGGGTTGCCACTGATTTTTTTATAAACTTCTTCCAGGTTTTCTGAATTTTTTCCAAGTTTTTAAAAGTAGAAGTTTTGCTGTCATAACTTAGTATAAAGGTAAACACTGGTATAAAAACCTTTTTTGATAGTAAAAAAAATATTGAAATGATGCTATAGAACATATTAAATGTGGTAAATAATATAGCTAAAATTTAAATAGTATAGCTACCTGTAATAACTTCTTATCTAATCAAAATTCCATTACTTTATATATAAAACTTGTAATGGTTGTCATTCTCTGGGTCAAAAAAAAATTGCCCTGAGTAACTTTTAACTGCCCTTAGTCATCCTGAGTTTTTTTTCAAATTATTAAAGATTATTTTTTATCTCTGGCGTAAACTACATATACCTCATGTTCATTTTTTTCTTTTAAAGAATTAAAAGAAAGGTTGTATGTGTATGCCTCTGCATTAGCTGATCACTAAACTTATGAGAAATACTGTTTTTGAAGATTTAACGTTGAAAGATTAAATGACACTAAAAAATCAAATTTGTGAATAATTAGTACAAACAACTTTATTAATGAATTAAGAATGAATAAAACAATACAAATTACTAAACTATATAACTAACTAAAACTACCATGAATTTTAACCTTTTTAATGCATAGTTAAACTTTTATTTCTCTAAAATATTTCTGTTTAATATAAACTCAAACATGATAATTTCACAATTAAAACACCATCTAAAACTACAATTTTATTTCTAAGAGTAGTATAAAGTTAGTCGCAAAGCTAAAAAAATTAAATAAGGATTTTAAAAGTAATAAAAATTATGTTATTAAACAAAATTGGGTATATAAAACAATAAAATACTTAACAGGATCAACTAAATCTCATTATAGATCTAGAAAAACAACCTGTTCTCAGATTGATAAAAATTTTAAAATTACCATGAGATTTTTATGAAAAATCAAAACTGTCTTGAGCCAAACTCAGTTAAAAAAATTCTAAATATCATGAGTTTTCCAGAGTACCTCAAGCTTGTGGCAACCCTGAATTGTTTAAGTTTCAGGTATTTTAATTTTAGTTTCAGGTATATTCTGTTTGCCAAAATTTTTAAGTTCTAGATAAAATGGCTTACTTTAATTAAATATTTATTGGCTACTTAATATATAGTAAATAATACTAATATAAATTTGTTTAAACAAATATTTCATTACTCACATGTACAGCCGTAACATAAGAAGTCAAACGGTCATTTATTTGTTGTAACTGGTTCTTTTCTTCAAGTCTACCAAAGCTGTATTGGTTCTCCATTAATCTGTAAAATTTTAAACTAATCCTAATACATATATTTAAGCAATAATTTTTAGAAACTAACTAAAGACACTGATCATATTTTCACTATAATTTAACCAGCACTGAAGAAAAACTTTTATAACACTAAATAAAAAGATTTCTTATTGGAGGACATTTTTGATTATAAACTTTATTATCAGAATAACTAATCACATAATTTATAAAAACTTGTATATATACTTTTAAAAACCAACTATGTTACATAACTTAAACTTCAAGTCAGTCAATTCAGTAATTATGAGGTCATAATAAAATGTTTTTAATTAAGAATCTTAATATTTCCTGAGTTACTGCACAAACAGTTATGAAAATTTGTAAATATACTACCTTTATGATATCTTATATTATTTAAATCTTATGTTAAACTTAAAAAAATACTCCTTAATTATTACAATTTTTTGTTATAACATCTCAATTACTTAATGAATTGACTTTAATTTCAAATATTTAACATAAAGGTCTCAAATAATACTTATATTAAATTTTCAATACTGCCTAGGTCGTAAATTTGTCTGAAAATAGGTTTTTGTTGCAAATAAGAACTGAACTCTAGATTTGTTCAATAAGGGTGTACAAAAATAAAGCATTAAATAAAATTGTACTTGGTTATATGGAAGGTTATATACAAATAAAAAGCATGAAGTTTAAACAAAAAACTTTATATAACAATTTATTTTTAGATAAAAATATAGTGTGTGCTTAATTCAGACACTGCTATACAATACACTGTACTACTCAAAATTTAAAAAAAAAATACTGTTAAGCTAAAACTAGTAAGTATTTATTAATAAAAAATATTTAGAAAAATTCAAGTTTGAAGTAATTAATTAATTTCAAAAATAAATCATAAAATTATTTTTGACTTTTGTTGTAAAATAAGTATTATTAATATGCATATATAAATTGTTAAACTTAATATTAAAAAACTATTTTTACCAAGAAAGTTCTCAATGATCGATTTGTACAAATACTTCAGAATATTTGCAAATCCTTGAGTATAATGTTTTACATGTTTGCTAACATGCAGTTTCCAAGGCAAAGCTAAACAATTTGTCTTTCACAAAATTTAGGTGTAAAAAAGGTTAGTAATAGTAGTACATGAGAAATAATTAATAACTTATCTTAAACATTTATTCAATGCATTTTTATTTCATTAACTGTTAAAAAAATTATTTAATCGAGTTAACAGCTTATATAACTATACATTTTTTTTGCTATTTTGTCGACTATGTCCTGGACAAGACGTTAAAAGTCCGTGGTGTGCGTCTCGATAACCGAAAGGTTCTTCGTGCAACAGGTATTTGGACTAAATTTTTTGAGAGTCTTTTTCTAAGAGATTAGCGGGCTTCGCTTTACATTGATAAATTTTTATAGTTTTTCGTGCCATAATTAGAGCCCGTACGCCACCGAACCATATATTTTTTAAGTACTCTTTTCACTCACATCATAAATTGGTTTGCTAACTAATTTTTTCATCAAAAATTATATTTTTTTGTAATGTAGTAAGTATTAAGTTCATTAAACTTTTAAAGTAGTAAAGTAACATTTGAATCCTAAAGTTTAGTTAGTATACAAGTTATTTAGTACTATAGTAAATGTTTTTACTAAATTTATTTAAGTGTTTACAGTTGTTTGTTGAGAAGCTACGCTACGCATATTGAAACCAGATCAAACGTAGTTATACGTCGTCTAGTTTTAAAGTTATCTTATCCATCTTGACTAGATAAGGATAACTTTTCTTTTTCAAGCATTTCTTAGCCAAGATTTGTAAAGTTTTAAAATAATTTAAGTTCAATAAATGTTTATCTAATAAATAATCTTAGATTATTAATTTAATTATAGTGCGTTCTTAAACTTTTTGCAACAAACAAAAAACTGCCATCAATAGCATAACTGCCATCAGGATATTGCCCGTTTTGCTATTTGTTTAGTTTCAAGAAGTTGCAACGCAAATATTTTTTGCACTTTTATACTCATGAAAGTAGCATGACGTTTGCTAGGTAATAACAAAAAAAAAAGTTACAACTGCTATAATTGAACTAGATAACATACAGTGCCAATTAACCAGTTTAAAAGTTACGGATACGAACATTCTTTAAAAGTTGTATATCGTAAACATTTGTCCTAAGTTGTTATACAACACAAAAACCTGGTCTCCATTCCTAACAAAATATATTAACCATTTAGAATCTGTTCGAAGAAAATATATTAGAATAACATTTAACCGCTGCACTTTTTTTTATACGTCTTAACTCTTACCATACTATGATAGACTAACAAAACTAAATATTATATCTTTAGACTACTGATGACTTTAATTTCATATCTTTTTTTTAACTAGTTAAACAGTAAAACTACAATTAATTTACAACATTTTTTGAACGTTAGGAAAAAAACTATTTATCGAGTGTAAAAACTGAAAATTTATGCAGATATCATTTCAATATTGATGTTTGGCATAGTTCTTTTGTTATTAATCACTTAAAATGTGGAACAATCTTCCAAACTAATTAGTTTCTTGCAAAAAAATTAAAAAACTAAAATTTAAATCAAAAAAACTTGATTTAAATATAATGTTTATAATTTTTTTTTGGTATTTTCTTCATCTTCAAACTAATAGTTTGTTTATTTTGGAGGATTTGATTAAATCTATAGTTTGATCTAAATTGTTAGCAGCTCTTTTATTCTATGAATAATAAGTCGTTTTTCAATGTGTTCAATAATTTTATTTTTGTCTGATTATTGATAATGTGCTTGAGGATTTGGGTTTTTTATTATGTGGTTAGTCAATGCATTTAAGTTTTGATGATTGATGTTTAGTATAAGTTTTATATGTAATATTTTTTTTTTTGTTTTTTTGTTGATCTATAAATTTTAAACTAAATTAATTCACCTTTTATGGTTTGAAACAATAGAAACTTTTCGTGTTATTTTTTCTTTCTCCTCTCTTCTATGTGTCTTTTAGTTTAAGTGACCCAGGTTTTAATGCCTTGATCTATCGTAGGACAATAATAGTAATAATAATAGTAATATTAATAATAATAAATAATAAGAAAAAAAAGAAAAAATAATAACAATAAAAGTTTTATTTTTTTATAATTTGTATTTATTAGTAAAATAAAGTTAAGTAACACAATATAAACTTAACCATTTATTTTGATTAGTTATTATTTTCTTTGAAAAGTTATCGTACTTACATAGCATTAATAACAATTTCTGTCAAAGGCTTCTAAAGACTGAACAAAAGATCACTTACAAAAATTATTAAAATTAGACAATATGAATAGTAAATTTTTTTTTAACAGTGAAAGTATAAAAAACAATATTTTAATCAGCTTTAACACAACTTGATTTACAAGAGATAATTAAATCAAAAACAACTGAATACTCGGTTGTTTTAATATTATCAAAGGTTAAATAGTATTTTTATACAACTTTAACTCTTGTGAATAAGCATCGTAATTTATTTCCGTACACTAATATGTTTGATATGTAAAAAAAAAATGCAACTAATTTTGTAAACTTTGAAAAAAAAAAGTTATAATAAATGAGGATACTTATTTAACGTAAAAACTATATTTATTAAAATATAATAAGAAACTTATTGAGAAAAAAGTAATCTTTTTTAAATTATAAAAAACAACTACTGTATCAAAACTATCTATTATTGAAAAAAATAATTATGTATTTTTTTTTATTGAAAGAAAACTCTAAAAATTGTAAAAATTATTTCAGTATCACTTGCTAGATTTAAAATCTCTAATAGTTTTTAAAGACAATTTTATTATTAAAATAAAAGTAACATACTTCATTTGTTTTAAAAAAGTCATTTAAGGTCAAGTGCGCTATTGAAAGCATGTCTGTCTTTGTTACGTAAAATACTTCTTTAGACCATTTATCATTTAGTTGTTGATGAATTATATTACCTATTACAATCAGTTTGCTTCCGATGAAAAAATTAATTTTGTAATTATGAAGTTTTAACATCGTTAACTTTGGTTTCGGCTTTTTTAAAAAAGACTTCTCACTCTTTTAATCAAAAACTTCACATGATTCATTTATATTTTCTCCAAAACCACCAATGGTATAAAGTTTATTTTTCAAAGCTGAACTGTGACGATTTCTTCTTTTAATCATATTAGGCATTGATATCCATGTATTATTTATATGATCAAATACCTCAACAGTTTTTGTTCAATTAAGTTCTGCATAATACGTCCACCAGAAACAACAATTCTTCCTTCAGTACTGCACATTCCTTCAAATCCTTCGTCCTGGACAAGACCTTAAAAGGTATCCAAGTGGTGTGCGACTCGACAACCGGATTATTTTTTCGTGCACCAGGTCCTTAAATTTTGTGAGCAATTTTATTTTTGTCGTTTAATAAATGATAAAACTTCTCTTTTTTCGTTCATTCTTAAAAGCTCTTTTCATTCGATATCATTTATGTCAAGTTTTGTACAACATTTATTCCATGCTCCAATAATTAAAATGTATTTCATAAAAGCACAAGCACTAAAGTGTTTTCGATCAAACATGTCAGCTATATTTTTCCAACTGTTATTCAACAACGAACATAATAATAAAACTACTTTTACAAACTGATGATTGCTGTCAAAACCTCCAAATAGATTAATTGCTACTCTACATTAAACTGATTTATGATAAAATCTGTTAAATTTAAATAAAGGAAGTTCGTGTAGATGAATAAGTTTCTCCCAGAAATGTGTTAAAAATTTGAAAGAGTTCTTTTGTGCTTAATATTTTACCACCGGTAACTAATAAACTTCTATTTTTTTTGCTACAATTTCTACTTTTCAAGTAACTACTTAATTTTTTTTTTTGAGTAACTTTTTTTTTCAACTAAAGCTTCATTCAATACACTATCACTTTTCTCGTTGTTGGTAAATGATGAAGTGTTTTCTAACAGATGTTTTATATTATAATCTGATAGGAATGAAAGTCGAACTTTTTGCAACAGTGGTTTTGCATATTTTTACGTTCTTCATAATTGTGTTTCAACCAAATATTTGCTGCATTAAATATTTTAAGATCTGAAGGAATACTCGATTCAGAACTTGCAAGTATTTTTGTAACAAGAATGAATTAGAAATTAAATAAGTCATGATCTTCAACCAAGATTTGAAAAAAGCGTTCTATGTAACTAATGACAAAATTATCAACAACACTTAATTTGTAAAGTTTAGCTTACGTATAAAAAGTAAAAACCTTTTTTACAGATAATTTGTATTGAAAAAAGCCTTGTATATTTTCCCTTTTCTTTTATTAGCACAAGTTTATTCAGGTAAATAAAATAAATTAACTTGCTGTTTCAAAGGTTTGTTCTACATAAAAATCTAACTTTAAGTTATAACATTAGCATTAATTAGTAATTTATTTTGTTTAATAGATATAAAATAGATATGCTCTTTACAAAGAATTGTAGGTGCCATTATGTTAGAATAAAACAGTATTTTCGATTTAAATTTTTTACTAATATATAAATTAGGTTAGTTCACTTAATTTTATCAAAAAATAATACAAGTCAAAACGCACACAAACTAAACAAATTTTTTAAGTAAAACTAAATCATCGATATAAATTGTTTCTATAATATATTTTATTTTTTCTAAGCATGTATGTTATTTATATGAATTTTATTAAAAATTAATATCTAATTGTATATTTTAAGTTGTTGACAAACATGGTTTATTTTTAATTACTATACAGATTTAAAAAAACATTTAGTATATTCAAAGTTTTTTATTAGTTTAAAGCAGTGCTTCCCAAAAGAGATGATAATGCCTGCTTTTGGACGATTCATGTAATTTGGAGTGGAGGAAGTAGCTAGTAAAGACGATAAGACGTAAAGACTTCTTTTGCCATGAAGACTATTATGAAAATATTTTTTGGAAACTGTGATTAAATGTTAGAACAAAAAAAAAATTCTAGGATTTTCTTTAAAAGGAAAACATCATACTTTTAGATTGTTAAACCTTGTTTATTACATAGTCAACTTTTATTTTATGTTGATTTATGTTAAACCTGTTTTATGAAAAACACTGTAAATAAAATACAAAGGTTTTAAATCATTTAGTTTAAATATAATAAAGTATAAAGTTATTTTTTGTGTTTAAATTTATAGTGATAATTTGATTGTTTAAAACATATTAATATATGTGTTATAATAACTTTTTTATTTGATAAAAATATTTTTTTATTTTCTAGGTAAAAAAGAGTACTTTAAACAAAGCAAAGTTTTAGTCAAAAACGATTTAGTTTACTATATTAACTTGAATTAGAATAATCCATAAATAAAGTAAACAAACTAAATATTTAGATATGTTTTACTAAAAGATAACATTGTTAAGGTGATACAAAATAAAGTACTAGTTGTCAAAGTTCAAGTTAATTAAAAGCCTAAATAATAATAATAGACAGTTTAAAATTACTACTTGATTTTTTAAGTCCATTAAAAGTAAGTAGACATTTGTTGTTCAATATTATTGGAATACTTTAACCAAATAGGCTATATTTTAATGCTTCTTATGTTTTTATCTTAACTACGTGGTCTCCAGTAACTTACTAACTGACTGCTATACTTACGAGTAGCTTACAGTAATAAGTTACAAAACTTACTTCTAAGTTATGTATATAACACACTTTGAATAAATGCAATTTACTTTATTTTAAATAATGATTCTTAGTTCTGAAAAAAGAAACTATTAACTCACGACACAAATAAAATCTATAAAAAGTATTAACAATTGTAAAGTTATATAAAATACTAACATCAACTCCGCGATGGAGACGTTTTCTTGATTCTCGAAACTAGTAAATAAAACGTTGAATTTAATCGTAACTCGATGTGCGGAATAACTAATAACTCCGCGTATTTGAAGACAAACGCAAATATATACGCATTGAAATGAATATTAACTCTTTTAAATAAACAATATTGTTTTGAGAACTGGGAAAGTTGTTTTGAGAAAGCTTATCGAATGTTTTAAATGTTACAAAATTTCAATACTTATTCACACGCTTTTAATTTATAAAATGAAATGTTGATTTCATTACAATACAATTCATGCTTGATTTTACAAAACAATAATCTGTTGAGTTTTTATAAGATGCATGAAACGTTATCAACTTTTCAATATTTCTTACCTAATAATAATTTCTGTACTGCATATTTCCTGCTGGCATAATTCAATAATTTGATTTTTAACAAATCTAGAAATAATGTTTTTTATATTTTTAAGCAATAAAACCATTAATTCTACTGAAACTTTGTATTGAATAACTATTGAATAAAACAAACCTTAAGCTTTTATTTTGTGATTTAAACTTCAACTGAAGTAAAAGGAAAAGTTCTACAATGCTAATTTTGAAAGTACATTTAAACTAAGTGTGAATATATTTTTGTGTTTATAGATTTATTTACATATTCTAGGTGAGTAAGAATTGGAAAAAACTAGTTTAATTTTGAAATTTATGATAATGAAAACTTTTAATACTTGTTTTTTCAATTAACAGGACATAAATAAGCTACGAACCTTAAATTAAGGCAAAATTGCGTGCCTTAAAGTTTTCCCATTAAAATAGTGTTAAAATTTACTTGTTTTAACAAAATTCCAGCCAATGTTAAGTTGATTTAAGATTTACTAGATATTTATAAAAACTAAATTATTAGTTTTTGAGTTATTCATTTTGAGGTCACGTTTTTGTTATTGAAACTAAATTCATTCAATTCATCGAATAAGAATGGGTGCCTCGAATAACAAATCGAGAACTAAAAAAAGACAAACACATATCGAATATAGTAAAGCAACATCAAGCATAAAATAATATTAACCTAATTTTCTTTTTAATTATAATTTACCTGCGATTTTTATATTCACAAAAAGTAGCTTTTGAATCAAATAAGAACTTTTAGTCCTAAAATTTTTTTTTAGATAAAAAAATCAGTACTGGTTTTAAGTACATTGCTGTTGACTTTAATAACTTATATAAACATTTATTGTTCATTGTTTAAGTACACACTTTTTAATATATTATATTAAACACTTTTAAAATAAAAATATATGTTTATAGCAATAATAATTCGGTACGCAGTAGTATTAAAACATAACACAAACTGAAAGTAAAATTAAAACATTATAACACTTCTATTTAAAGATATATAGTGTATTTAAAAATTTATTTTTAACATCTATTGTGAAAAAATTACATAAATATTGAAATATAAGTGTCTTTCAGTTTTTTCTTAATTTTAGAAAATTTTAGAAATTAAGTTATATATTTCTAAATTAATTTAAATTTTTTCTACCTAATTTTTTTTTTAATGTATCAAGTTTTTACTTATTTTTCTAAATCTTGTAAAATAGAGGATCTCATTAAACTCATTAACTGACTGAGTGACATACTTTTTATAAAACAAGTCGTAAAGTAATAAGTTTGTCTTATAAAATACTTTCAACTAAAAAATATTTTAAATGTTCGAAACTTAAAAATAAACATAACACTAAAACTAATTCCGGTTATAATATTGAATATTGTCGAAAATTTTTTTTTGGTAATTCTGTCACAAACATTGTTGAAGATAAACGTAAATGATAAATTTAATAAGTAAATTAAAGTTACGGCTAAATTACGTTATTAATTTTTTCATCGTTAAATACCTTTAAGTTAAAAAAAAAATAATTAGAAGTTTAAAAGATAAGTTACATAGAAATTGATAAATGATACTACATTTAAAAATTAAGATTTTGTTAAAGTAAATAGCTGAAATATACTTTTAAATCTTAATTAAAACAGAAAAAAAGCACAATACAGTTATAAAACAGCCAATTTTATTGTTATAGTTTTTAAAGTTGAGCTGATATCAAAGCTTTTAGTCAACAAGTTTAGTTAACTTAATTAATTTTATTAACGTTTTGTTAACGTTTTCAATAATATTTTATCAACTTTTTGTTAACAGTTCTGGTCAGGACAAGACGTTAAAAGGTATCCGTGGTGTGCAAATGGATAACCGAAAGGTTCTTCGTGCAACAGGTCCTAGGATCAAATATTTTGAGCATATTTTTTTGTCGTTCAATAAACTATATTAACATACATGACTGAGAACTCTGTGGTG
Source organism: Thalia democratica (assembly GCF_965202585.1). Taxonomy (NCBI): domain Eukaryota; kingdom Metazoa; phylum Chordata; class Thaliacea; order Salpida; family Salpidae; genus Thalia; species Thalia democratica. The sequence continues at coordinate 42,390,459 of NC_139166.1, read as the reverse complement.
TTATAAAAAGTGTTAGATAAAAATACAGTTTTAAGATAAAGGCAATGCGGTTTGTGCGGAATTATGTTATACTATAACCTTAAATATATCTAAATAGAAATAGTTATACTTATATAATTTTTAAGTAAAAAAGAAACTATTTAAAAAACTTTATGATAGCAAATGACTCTGGCTAATATTCTAATAAAACATAATTAAAGTAAAGTATTTAAAATAATAAATTATAATTGATATTCTATTATTTTTTAAGCTTTCATAATAGCTTAAATAGAATTATAAAATTATAAAATATTATTACTCAATGGTATTATATAAAAATTCTCTCAGTCTTATATTTTAGAACATAAATAAGTATTATTGAAAATTCTAAGCTGAATAAATGTTTTAGTTTTTAAAATTACTTATAAAGTAATTGAAAACGTTTAATACACAAACTGAATCAAGTTTTAAAATACTTAGCTACAAACAATACTAACACACTAAATTTTTCATATTAAAAACTTACATATTTTTACTTTTGCACTTATTAATTTTATTGTTAGTAAAAAATGAACACCCTTTAAATATGTTCTTACACTAAGAAACATAAAAAATATATAGTATGAAAAAAATACAAAGGAGAACTCAAATTAAAATAAAACAGTTTTTTGAGTACCAGGTAACACCTAAAAATAAAATTTATTAGTACAAAACTAATTTTGTCTTTTTTTTGTATAAATTTTGTACGAAAGTTTAAACGCTCTAACTTTCTGTGGTCTAGTATTTAGATATTTGTTTAAATACTTCGAACGAATTAAAAACTTTATATAAAGCTTAAAGATCCAATTAAATATTTTTTAAATGAAGAATCGGATGTTTTTAAATCAAGAACCGGCGAATTCAGATAACTTAAGCTTTTAAAATAATTAGTAAACTAAACTCCTAACACAATCCTACTACTATAGGTTTGATTGATTGGAAATTTAAAATATAAAAATTAAAAAAATGTTTACGTTCGTTATGTAAAAAAAGATTAGATTTTAAAGTTACATATAGAACAAATAATAAAAATTTACCACTTGACTTTTTTTAAATATTATTACCCAAACAGTGTTTTACTCGCTTAAACAGTTTAAACGAGATCTTCAGCTGATTGATACAATCTGTAAAAACCAGTATAAACATAAAAGAAGGCATAAGGCTAAGCTTAAAATAAATCTGAAAAAATAAGCCTACTAATGTCTTCTTTCACACTAACATTAAGATTTATAGATTTCATTAATAAACTGAAGATCTTGTTCAAAATGTATAAACGAGTGAAACATTGTTTTAGTAACAAAAAAAAAAAGTTGTTTACTTCTCTTTTTATTTATAAGTTAAAAACGTTTTTTGCGATCTTAAAAGTTAAAAGTAAACAAAGTTGACTTTAACTAATCATACCCAAAACTTTTTTGTTTTATCTCAATCAAAAAGTAAACAATTCAACAGTAGTAGCAGTTTTCGGTTGTTGAGTGAAGCTTTTCTTATTTCTTAAAATTATGAAAAAAATACTTCTTTGGCATAAGTTACTTTTTTTTAAACTATCATAAAACTGTTGCAATAGTATTTCTTTCTTTTAATGCAGGAAATTCTTTCTAAAAATTAGAGATGAGTAGCTTCCAGAATATCTAGTAAAATGTTTTGGTCGCCCGCTGCCTAAGACCCACATTTTTCTACTCTTCAATTCAAGCCCCAGAGTATCTTGTGTTTATTCCGAATTCTAATAAAATGTACCTAAGACGTTTTTTGATATTTTGCACAAACCCCAGAAACATTTCTGAAGTTTTCAAGTTCTTTCAAGAAGTTTCGAATTTCTGTTGAATGTACCTAAGCATCCCTTTTAACCATTTACTAGTCATGATCCCTCGTTTCCCCTAACTTTATAAACTGGACCACTATGTAATTTTTAAAATTGCACCAATATGTAAATGAAAACTGCAAGAACGCTGAAAAACTTAATAAATAAAGTTTTGCATTGTGTGAGTTAATACGTTAGTTAATTAGCACGTACATTATTATTTAAATAAGCTCTATACTTAAAAATTGAGTAATTGTTTAACAATCTATATTTTTCAACTTCTATAATAAAACTTATAAAGATATATTCCTTTAAAACTAAGATTACTTGTTTAAGTCTATTAAAGCTTTTAATTGACTAAAGCTTAAATATATTTTTTTAGATTTGTTTGAGTAATAGAGGAAACATACTTTAGATTTCATTCAAATGTATTTATAAACTTTTTATTACCGAATTAATAATTATTTTGTTAATATTTGACAGTATTTAAAAATAAGTTTTATAAAAATACATCGCTTATAACAAAACTTTTTTAAAAACAAGTTTTTAATCAGAGTATTGCAGGGGCGTGTTTTTTCTGGTTTTCTATGCTACCCCTAAAAAATGGAACAAACATAATAAAGTAGCGATTGATTATGGTTTTATTTTGAAATTGTTTACTAAAAATTCACACTTGGCAGTTAAATTTTTGCTATAAAATAATATTTAGTTTATTTTTTATTAAGTAATTTTATAAGTTTTTTTGTAAAAAACAGAAGGAAACTAATGACTTAGTTTAATTTTTTGTTATAGATTAAAATCTATAAACTATGTAAAAATATTATAATTATGAAAGCTGTACATTTTGAAAAGGAAAACTTTGATTTATAATTAGCTAATCAAAGTGTTTCGAGAAACATTTTTTTAATGATTTTACAGCTAAACGGGTTTCATTTTAAAAATATGTAACTTTTTTTTTAATAAAGTTTTGAATATTATTGTTAAACTAAGTAACTTACTTACCTTTCATTGAATATGTTTTTCTATTGTTAAGAAAAATTAATTATTAAGTTTGATGAGTATGTACTTTTTTTTAAAATTTTCATGTATAAAAGTTTTCGTGACACATGCTAGCTTTACATTCATAACTTCACTTTTCACATTGTCAATAATATTAGAACTTAGGTTTATAATTTAAATATTTTATTAAAAATAAAGAACTGGACTTACTTACTAATATTTTGCATTTTGTTTAACTGGCTTTTTCAAGTTGTTTAGAGTTTAAACATTTTTGTCTACCTGAGAAAGTTTTTACAGTTATGTGGTAGACACTGTCTATTACATAACTACCACTAGACACTGACTCTGTCTACTAAGCAGTTATGTAATTTCTAAAGTTATCAAATAAAAGCTATTAAAAAAGTACACTTTATTTATTGAACAAAAAATGCTATCCTACTGTAAAAAGTCTAGACACGCTTCTGGACTACTGGTAACTCAATATTTTAAAAGATAAAACCTTTTTTAAAACAAACTAACTATAGTTTGAACATTTTTTATTAAGTTTAAAAACTTACTAAAGTCCTATTACTTTCCTTAAATTTATTTATTTTTATAACTCAATTTTTAAGTTTTTGAGTTAATTGTAAGTTACTTGTTTGTTTATTGATAATAGAAAAATCCTAAGTTGAAGTTTTTAACATACATCGCGATATACTTTGTATATAACTAATTTTAAACTAAAGTTGATTATTTGAAGCATTTTTCAATTTCTGAACATTATTAGTTAAGTCTATTCTATATTAAAAGCTATAACTTAATAAAATTATATACTTTTAACCAATAAGTTTTTGTTTATAAATTATGTTCAATTATAAAGTTTATGATATTTAAAATGTTTTAATATTTTTTTGTATCATTTTACTCTACAGTAATTTTTTACCTGTTATGTTGTTTTTAAATAAAAGCTGCATATTGAAATGGGGGATGTTTTCTAACAAAATAGTATGTTTTTTCAATAAACCCAATGAAGACCATTATTTTACTTATCAAATTTGAAGTTATCCCATTCATTAAATATGTCTTTATAATGTCTTAAAAACAAAATTGTACAAATCTTCAGGTGATTTTTTAATATGGACTGACTTATAAATTTAAATAAAGTTATAAAAAGGTGTTTGATCATATGTATAAAAATTTTCATAACTTAATGTGAAGTAAATCTAAAAATAAAAAGTATCTTAGGTTAAATTTTTTTTATTGTCTTTAATTTTAAGTATAAAGACTTGGAATTTGATAAGTTAACATTAAATTTGTCAAAAAAATAATTCCTCACCTGTAAGATAAGTTTGTTGAAACTCGATAGGAATTGTCTTCTAAGTGTCCTCATTTGCAGTGCATGATGTTAACAATGAATAAATATGAGCTTAAATAAGTTAGTGTTCACCATTTTTTTTTAATATGAAAAATTCTAGTAAAAGTTTTTTAAATGTTATGTAATTTGAGGTTTTAGCTGTATATTTTATGGTTGCTCTAGTAAAAAAAAGACAACTATAAAATTTGAATGTAAATTATTATAAAATAAAAAAATGATGTGGTGCCTATAACAGACTATGGTTTCCATGGTCAATATTAGTATTAGTGGGTTTAAAAAAGAATTTTTATCATTTAATAATATAAAACATGTTTGTCTGAAAAAAAATCAATTTATTTAATTTTTTTTATTTTTTAAAAGTATAAAAATCTCAAAAAAAAAATCTTACAGCAAATTATCTTTTCCACCATATTTGTTGACCTTAGATAGACTTAGGTTAGCTTACACAATTTCCCAGATAATTTTTTTAGTTTTTTTTATAAAAATATTAAAAAAAAAGTCCATTTGTTGTTGTTGTTGTTGTTGTTGTTGTTGTTGTTACAATTTAATTATTCCTTAATATTTAAGATTTACAGAGATTGTAGGCGTCATAAGAAATGAGTCATTAAAAAAAAAGGCAAAATTTTTGTTTTGGCCAACTCAAATGCTTGGAAATTTTGAATTTTATTAAGTAGATAATTAAACTGTAGTTTTCTTTCTAAACAATCATTTGGCTTTTGAATGCCAAAAGTCAGTAATAGTGCTTGAAAGTTTCTGAATTTCTAAAGTAGGTATGAGAATTTTTTTTATGTTGTATTGAGTATATTTCTAAACTGTGAATTTATTTCTTAAATATCTAAATTGATTTTTGTGGCAATACATTCTGTTAAATATGTCATTAGCAGTTACACAAAAACTGATTTTTTTTGATATATTTTAGGTAGCATATAATTTTTAATAATTTGAAGTTTAGTAATATAAATGTACCAAAAACTTCTGTTATTAATAAGCTACTTACAACTTATCTAGTAGGTTATGTTGTTTCATCTAGTTATAAGACCAACTGGCACCTACAAACAAAGGTTAGTACAGGGTTTTCCATAATCATTCTTGTTGGCAGAAGTTTTTTAAAAATTACTTTATTTCTAGATATTACCCTATTACCAATTTACTTTTTTTCTACCTCACTAATTAACACCAACCTGCTGATAGCTAAAATCACCCGTAAAGGAAAGGACTATACTGTTCACTTTAGGAAAGTGTCAGTCTAATTTGGTCTAAATTGAGAAATGTCATGCTAAATTTGAGAATCTTTGCCTACAAACCTGGCTTAATTATTAGTATCACAAAAAATTTCTCATATTATTTTTAAATTTTCATATAAACTCAGTATGACTTTTTTGCCTCAAAATGAAACAACCCTGTGTAAATTCTTTATGTCTTTTAGAGCTGTCAAAAACTTTTTTCAAATTCAAATTTCAAAACTTTTATGTGGTTGATGTTTTATTTAATTGTTTATTTCCAAACATGAGTTTTCCAACTTTTATCTCTAATATTCAATTGATCTTTTTTATGAACTATGCTAAGTTTATAGCTCAGGGTTACCACACACTCAGGATATTTGGAAACTTATAAAAATCTCAGGATGACTAAAGATATTAAGAATTTTTTTTTTAACTAAAGATGTCTCAGCCAAGTTTTCTGAAGATATTAGGCCAGTTTTCTAGATTTTGAATGAAATTTAGTTGATTTAGTTAAAATGTTTTGTTACTTTTATAAACTAATTTTGTTGAAGAACCTGATTTTTATTGATTTTGTAAAATCAATAAATTTATGAGAACTTTGTAAGGGTTTAAAAAGTTTCAGGATGGCTCAGGAAAGTTTAAGGTTAGTCAGAATAGTTTTTTGACTAAAAGAGTGACAACGCTGTTTTTAACTTAAGTTAATGCTTTGTTTAACTTCCTCAACTTAATTTTATAAAACTTGCATATAAATTAAAATACCAGTAAAACATAAAAAAGTTAGTATGCTATCAGTTACAGTTTCATTTTAAAAATAGTATTTTTTATATATTTCAGTGATGTAAAAACATTTATAACTAACAAAACCTTGTGTTCAGACCCTTTACCATGGAAAAGTTACCAGAAGAAATTTTATTTTTGATTTTAAGTAACCTCTCGCCATATAAAGAGCAAGAGATAGCTAGTAAAGTATGTAAAAGTTGGGCTAATGTAATTAATGTTTTAACTAAAAATAGAGAAAAATACTATGAAAAAAACTTGAAAAAAGGTGAAGTTCAATGGTATGAATTAAAAAATGATAGTAAAATAAAAATTCAACCACGTCAAGAAGTGAGTATGTGTTATAATGATTTAAGCTGTGCAGTTTATATTTTTGGTGGAATATCATCTGGTAATACTATTCAAGGTCATGTTGAAACTGGTTTTAATGATCTACTCACCTTGAATATGAATACCTATGAATGGGATAGACCTCCTATTAAGGGTAAACCACCTAATCCATTAAGAAGAGGTGAATTGTTAAGTTATAAAGATAAACTTTTTCTATACTCTGGAGTTCGTCTAGCTGAACCAACCCCCTTTAATACAACTGAGTCAAGAATTAATAATCAACTTTTTACTTATCAAGTTACTACAGGCTTTTGGAGTCAGGTAGATTATTTAGAAGAAGACTGTCCACCTCCAATGATAGTAGTTTGTACTTGTATAAAAGAGTTAGACACTGACTTAGGCATGGATGCATTTTATGTTCTTGGTAATAGAAGTGCTGATCAACCTAAAGAGTTATGGGAATTAGATCTTCAGTCATACACATGGGAGAAGCAATTCATTGATTTTGGATCTGATAGATTACCCATGCTTATAGGTTGTGGATGGTGTAAAATATTTGAAATAAAAAGTAAAATGTATTCATCTGCATTGTTAGTTATTTCTGTATTTGATAGAGATAGTTTTGATATTCAAGCTTGTTTGCTCCTTAAGATAGATTATAAACGATGGAAGTGTGAAAAAATAAATATACCATCTTTACCAAAACAACAAACTTTGTTTTTTAAAAAGAAATCAAGTTTGCTGTCTTTAGTAAAAGTAAAAGACACACTTGTTTTTGTTACTACAAGACCTTCTACTGCTGATCTCTTAAACTGTCACTGTACTGTTAAGTCTCCAAAAAAACTGTTTAAAAATAACTCAAAACAACCTTCATCAATACATTCAGTAAAGACACCTATAGTACCAATTAATTTAGGTCCAGAATTTTTACCTGAGTTTGTTACTGCTTTTTTACTTGATACTTCTGAAGTTTCAAAAAAAGATTCAAAACAGAGTAAAATATCCTTTAATTGGCTGAAGTTTGAAGACAAAGAAAATAACATTATAAAACCTTCATTAACTTGTAAATGTTGTATCAAACATGGTACACTTATACATGGTAGAGGAGAACTTATACTTCTTGGTGAACCTAGAACTCGAAACACAAAGTGTTTCCCTGTTTGTATTCTACGTAATAAATATCTATACTAAACAAATGCCTTAAGTCTATTTTAGTTATATAGGTAAATTTTTGCTTAAGTTGCACTAGTGAAATATGCATTGCTCTTTGTACCAAAAACCTTAGTTTGTTGCTAAAATTATATTTTATATATATTTATTTAAGTAGCGATCATACTTTTATAATTGTATTCTATTCAATATTTATGTGAGGTCTATTTCTAAAAAGTTATTATAGTCTATAGCAACAGTTGATTTTTGTAAAGTATTTTAATTTTATTGTAAGCAAGTTTCAAAACTTTTTTTTTTTAATTTTGATATTAAAGCATAATAACTGTTTTTATATTTAAAAATTATTTATTATTAAAAAATATTTTTTAGATTACTACTTAAAGTTAATCTACATTGTTAGGGTTTTATAAAAATTTAAATACTATTATCAATACTTATTAATGAGTGGTTTAACAATTGAATATGTCAAAATATGTCTAAATCATTCGATTATTTACAGCTTAATATATCCGAAAAAACATTTATTGTATACAGAACGTTTAAAATATTATATTCTGTTTTAATTTATTCTGTGTTATTAAAACCTTTAAATAACAAGCTTTTTTTTTGGTAAAATGTCATGTTGTTGTACTGTATATTAGTTTTGCATGAGAATTGCTACTTATTCAATGTGTCTTTCGATTTTAATTCAAGACTCTTTTTGTCCTAATTAATAAATAAGTAGAAAACCCATGTAGTTTTAGTTGGAGGAAAATACTTGAACCGAATTTAAATTATAAAAGATAACTAATTTATTGTTTTATGCAAAAAATAAATAAATTTATAGGTTTTTAATCGTATTACCTGCATAAAATAATAATTTATCAGATCTTTTTTTGCAAAACAATAACCATTCAACAATTTTAGCAAAAAAGCTGTATATGGTAGATCAAGAGTTTTAACTATAAATGTTTACCAATTCCACGAAATTAGGATCTGGTCGGAAATGTTTTACAAATTTTATAATTTTTATCATTTTCAAATCATTATGTGGCCGGATCCGATCCATTTAATTTATAATTTTCAAAACTTTCAATGTCTTAAACAAAATTTTGAATCTTTTTTTATTCTTTTATTATAGTGGGTAGAATTTTTTTCTAGTTGATGGGCAAGATTTACTAATAAAGCTAGATATAAATACTAAGTTTTTGCGGGCTGTGTTATTTTTGGAAAATTGTAAAATAGTTTTTTTTTAAATCTAATCAAAAAATTGTATTGAAATAATAATTTCATACTATTACTGTTTACTAAAAATAAAACTAACACGCATTTAAAATCACATTTATTCAGGGTGGCCACTAAACCTGAAATTTAATAATTTAGGATAAAAAAAAACTGGAATTTCAAACAAGTCACTAAAAACATGGAATTTTAATGAATTTTTACATCTTAAATTAGTAGTAAAATTTTGATCATATAGATAAACATTTTTTGTCATCATCAAAATGTTTTTGTTAAAAAACACATTTATAACACTATCTTTTTAATTTTATAATATTTAACACAGTTTTTACCTTAAACTTTATTTTAAATGAAAAATCGACCCAAAAATGTGTACTTTCAAAAACCTGGAAGAAATTTCTCAAAAACCACCCTCTTTATTATAAAAAGCTCAATCTTAGTTGTTTTGCACATGTTGTTTTCGAGCTAAAAAGTACATCACACGCTAGAGAATTCTAATTGGCCAAGGAGCATATTGTCCCATCCATTAATAATGAAAATGTTCCAGAATCTAGATAAATATTAAGGGAATAAGGGTAGGGGGTCCGACATTTTTTTTTTACTAAAAATAACATTGGATCTTATATGAAAATTTAAAGTACAAACTATAAGCCAGTTTTTATAGAATAAAAAAATATTATTTTACTTTTGAGATATTGTAATTTAAAAAAAAATTTCCGATACAAACGTTTGAACCGCAAATTTTTCAGGGTCAGTTTTCTCGGAAATTTAAAAAATCACTAAAAATCTGTCTTCTCCTTCATTTTTTGAGCTAAAGACCTCAAACTTCTAGGAAATGTTCCTTTTATAATTTAAAAGACTTTGAATGTTGTAATTTTAAAAATATCAAAAGATAAAAATTTTAGTTAAAAAAAAACAAAAAATAGGTAGTTTTTTTTTAATAAAAATTTTATTTTTCAAAATTAAATAAAGTTTCTGCACTCAATCTTTTTTAAATTTAATAATACACTTTCTGTGAAAATTTGAAGAATATTGCTAGAAAAATGAAGGAAAAGATAGATTTTTAGTGAAATGGTCTTTTTTCGCGTTTTTAGTTTGCGCCTTCCATTAGGAACTTATTGAGGTCACCGACTTTGATCGCTCATATCTCAAAAATTACAATTGATTAAAAATGTCTGATAGCTCAGATAAAACTCTATAAAATGAGATCAACTTGTAAAAATCAAGGTGGACTCCCCCCTATGCCCTTAATATAAGTTAGATAAATAGTTTCAAGGCTTGAGTAATTGCAGACATTTTACCAAATTTTTTCAGAAATAATATTCATAAATCGCTCATATTTTTAGTTTTTTTTGAATCTTGATGCCATATTTTGCATAATTTGTATGTTTTAAAATTTTTTTTATTTATTTATATATATATATATAAACGTACAGTTTAAAAAAAGTTTGTTAATATTTTAAATACTGAACAAAAAAAGCCCTACTAATACCAGGGTTGCCACTTTACCTGAAAAAACCTGGAGTTTGACAATTTAGGCAAAAAAATAACCTGGAATTTGAGAACTTTTGAAAAAACTGGAATTTTGAACAAAAATCACTAAAAAACCTGGAATTTTCACATGCTCAGTAGTAAAATTTCGATTTGTTACAAAAAATATATTATATAAACAAAAAAATTTAGTCATCTTCAAAATTTTTTTTTAATTAAAAAACATATTTAAAGTAGCCTTACATTATCTTTTATATGTTTTTATACTATTTAACACGGGAACGGGTCTAAATTGCGCGAAGACAAAAGTTAATTTTAATTTAATTAGGTTTGAATTAATTTTATTTAATTTTTTTTTTGATATATAGCCTTTTTTTAATTAAAATTAAATTAAAGTGTTTTTTAAAACTAATATAAATTAAATTTTTTTTTAATAAAAATAAAAATAGAATTTTATTATACTTAAAATAATCCTTAATTAAAAATAGACATGTATTGATGTAAACTTAAATTATATTTAATTATACTAAACTTAAATATGAAGTAATTCAAGATTAAAAAAAATAAATAAATAAAATTTTACATGGGTAGTTGTTAAAGTTGTGCGAGCGTACAAAATTGCACGAGGGGACAAAATTGCACGAAGATACTTTTGCTCAGAAAAAAACGAGCATGCGAAATAGTGAAACAATTAAATAAATTTAGAAAGGAGAAAACCCGTCTTATGAAATTTTTATTGTGCATTGTACAGAAAGTTCTGTTACGGCTTTGTACTTCCATAAATTGTACTTAAATTTTTTTTTTTTTGTGTTATATAAAAGTTTTAAACCTAATTTATATATCATGATTTTCTATTTATCTAAACTTTATCTTAGTTGCATTACTATTTGCACGCGTTTTACTCTAATTAGCTCTTAAGTTTCTCCTGCTCTGTATTTTCTCTTTATCAAACCCAGACTAGCGAAAAAGCACCGTCAGAAGCAATTTTCTTCTTACTTTTTTAGAAGAAAAAGGAGATATAAGCTTTTGACTAAAATGAAACAAACAAAATAATACAACGACCTACAATTAGTTAATTTCTATTTTTAACAAAAAAAAAAAATATAAACAAAACACTTTTTGGTAATTATATTTTGATGATGGTTAGAGTCTTATTTTATAATCTAGTTTTTATTTTTATTTATATAATTTTATTTTGATTGATTTTTGTTTATTATTTAAATTGTTCATTTTGAATTTTATAATTATTATTATTTCTTTTAAATTTTCTTAATTATTTATTATATTTATTTAGACTTTTTTTATTAATTTTATCAATTTTTGTGTTGGACTTTTATTTAATGTATTTATTGTTTAATTTATTAGTTTTTAATTTTTACAAATCTTAATTATTTGTTGATTTAAAAAAAAATATTTATTATTTAGTTAATTGATTTTTTATATTCTGACTTTTTTATTATTTATTGAAATCTAATTAACATTTAATTTTTTTATAATTAAAAATATATTTTTTTTACTTACTATATATGTATTTTTTTATTTACTTATTTTTTTCATTATTTGATTTTTTTATTTTTTACTTAATATTTTTTTATTCATATTTTTTATTTTTTATTGATTTGTTATTATTTTTTTTTTGTTATTTAGTTATTAAATTTTATAATTTAGATTTTTTTTTTTTTTGAATATTTTATAATTTTGTTTCGTATTTTTTATTATTAAGTTATAATTTTTTTAACTCTGATTTTTTTATTTTTCGTTAATTAGCTATTAGATTTTATAATTCAGATTTTTTTATTTTTTTTAATTTTATATAATTTTGTTTCGTATTTTTATTATTTTGTAATAAATTTTTTAGTTCTGATTTTTATTTTTTTTTAAATATTATAAAAAAAATTCGTGCAAAATAGTCTTATCGTGCAATTTTGTCCCCTCGTGCAAAAATGTCTACGCGCAATTTTGACCCGTCCCTTGGAAGGAAACAAAACCCGTGCAAAATTGACCCTCCGTGCTAAATTGTCACTCGTGCAAAAATGACCCTTCGTGCAAAAGTGTCTGCGTGCAAAATTGTCTGCTCGTGTAAAAATATACCCTCGTGCAAAAGTGTCTTCGTGCAAAAGTGAGCCTTCGTGCAATTTTGTCTACGTGCAATTTTATCTTAGTGCAATTTTGTGCTCTCGTGCAAATTAGTCTTCGTTCAAAAGTATCTTCGTGCAATTTTGTGTTTTCGTGCAATTTTGTCCCCTCGTGCAATTTTGTACGCTCGCGCAATTTAGACACCTACCCATTTAACACAGTTTCTTGAACTTAACTTTAAACTAAAAATAGACACAAAAATGTTTAATTTTAAAAACCTGGAAATTTTTTTTTTAAATGAGTGGCAACCCTGTAATACTTTATTTAGAAAATAAAATGTATTAAAAAAAACTGAACTTATATATTAAGGCATGAGAACAAATTTATACTAATTAACTGGAAAGCAAACAAATCTTATTATACTGATATAAATTTCATTCAACTGTAAAAGTTTTTAAAAACTTACTCATTTGTCGAACTTGATTGATATTTTGTTGATACTTTATTGTGTATTTCTTTAGTTTTTATTAATACAAAAAACATTATTTATTAATCAAATTTTCAAATGTATTCTTTTACTTACTTTAATCTTAAGATATACTTAATAAATACCGATTCTGATTATTAATATTTCTATAAGTTTTTTATAGGTAATATAATTTTTATTATTTTGAGTTTTTTTTACTGATTACAAGCATCAATTACATCTTAGGTTATTTTTGATGCATTAACAAGTATAAAAGCCTAAATAAGTATTATTTTTTATGTTGTATTTAACTATTTTGTTATTATTTGAAAAGTCTGTTTAACTAAATTGTTGCTGGTTTTAAATAACTAGTTTTGAATCAACCTTTGTATAATATAGGCCAAAACTAGTGATCTAACGGATCCAAAAAGATAGGACCCTGCTGGATTCGGAATAATTTCTATAATTAAGAGACGGCCGGAACCGGATATTAGTGAAAAAGGCTGAATGTGTTTGATCACTAGTTCTAAGTATAAATAGTAAAGTACGGCAGGTCTTCAATGATAATTTGCTGTACAGAATTTTTTTGTTTTAAAAAAACTGATAAATTATGTATCCTCTCTAAAATTTCACTTGAATTAAGAATAATAAAGAAATTAATATTTTCAAAATGTTAAGCGCGTTACAAAGTTATGAAATTTAAGTAATTAATTTATTTTTACAAATCTGGTAAATCTAGTAAAAAACTATTACTACGATTGTTTATCATAAACCAACTTCATTCTAAAAGTTTGATTGGCAAACTTATTTTCGCACAAATAACTCATTACTACTGACTAATTTAAGCACTGACGAGCTCTTTGAACAAATAAATTACGTTTGTTTACCTTTTATAAAGTAGAAATTTCTTGTTTTTAAGCAATCCAACCTGTAACAAATCTAGTTCAAAATAAATATAGCTATTTAAGTTGATTTTGGTCAGTATTTAATAAAGCATATTGATTAAATAATCATTATACTTAAAAGTCCAATGCTTATAACATTTAAAAGCTATTGTTTAATAAACCTACTTAAAAATCTTTGTTATGATATACAAAATATTTTGAGTAGTTTAGTTTTATTTAATGATCTACCCTATGCAGTATCCGAAACCGGCAGGATGGTACCTCAGTAGATACAGGTATTGTTTTAAAAGTATCTGGATCCGGTTGATCACTAGCTAAAATACTGAATTGAAACACCCAAACTTAAAAATTACTGAACATACTTTAGTGTTCTGTTTGAAACTAATTCATTGTGCTTTGCTTATAGTAATAATAAAAATTTAAATTTGTAAAAGCTAAAATAGATGTATGATAGTAAACTTGAAGTCTTAAAGTTTTAAAGAAAACTTTATAGACGTAAAAGTACTGTTCAAAATATTTTCACACTCATGATGAAAACTTGATACATAATAAAAAGTAATTTCAATATATTAATATGTTTATAGATAAAATACATAAGTTACTACTTATCATCTCTTTTAATTTGCAAATTGTCTGATTATCCTTTATAAGTATACAAAAAATTGATCAAGTTAAGTTATAGTTATGAAAGTTTATATTGACTAAACCGTTAATGATAACTCTAAATTTGGCAGACATGTTTTATTAATGCTAATGATGTTTCGGTTTTGGTTCATATTAATTTGACTAGTCTTTAAACAATTTTATTAACTAGTTTTCAGATTCCTTTTAAATAATTATTTTTAGCTCAGCTATAAAAAATGCAATAGTTATCATTTTTTCATATACTTGTCTAGTACAAAATGTTATCTAAAAATGTATAGTCGCAAGTCGGATTTATACCTGCACGTCGTATGACGTCCAACCTTTTTCTATAACAAGGTTGACTGAACTAAAAATTAACAAACCAAAATATGTTTATATAACTTCACTTTATTATTAACTAAAAAATAATAATGTACGTCCATGTGTGAATTTAGAAATCTCGTTAACTTTGCCACACATTAATCAAAAAAAGTATTTCAAATTAAAACACGACAAGTTAAGAGATTAATTCTTATTAATGCTAAAATTTAAATGTTATTTTCTACTTTTATACTAGTATAATAAAATATGGCTCTGCTAAAAATGAAGGTTCGTCTTTTGGTATATAAACATTAATTCCTATGCTTTTAAGGGAAAAACTTAGCATTTTACTTGGTTACGCTTGTAGTAAAGCAGCTGGTTTAACTTTTTTTACATGAGTTTTACTAGTTACAATTTTTGAACATTAAATATTAGTTAAGGATGAGAATTGTAAACATGAGAACTTACGTTATTATATATATACTAAGTAAATTTGTAGAGAATTCAATAACAATAATAACTCGTTTAGTGATGTACTGTACAGTCACCTTTCACGAATCTACGCACTCGTTTGGTTACGCACTTTCGTTTAATTACGCATTTTAGAAATATCAAAAAAAGTTTAAAAAATTTAATATTGAATTTTTTTGTGTGTTTTGAGTTAAAAATATATTCTAAACAACAAGAAAATTTTAATTTTTGCATTTTTAGTTTGTGCCTTTGATTTTTATGTGTCTTAATCCTCCTATATATCTTTAAACCAAACACAATTATCCATTTACTCAAAAAATTTCTGGCATAAAGTTTCTAAAACGAATAATTTTGCTTTGTATAACCGAGATCATTTAATTTTATTAAACATAAAAATCGTCAAATAATACTTTTTCCATTTGAAAGTCAAGTTATTTTTCACCTGTTTTTTTTTTTTGTTAAAGTGGACACGTATCTTAGAAAATCAATCACGTTCGCAATTCTTAATTAATTTAAACAAAAAACATCTTTTACGACTCTTTGTGCTTTGTAGAACCGAAATCATTTAATTTTTTAAATAAAAAATTTGAATTTTTTTTTCTAATCTGAAAGTCAAGATCAATTAGTTTCGTACCAAAACAAAACAAAAAATGACTATTTTTGCCCATCGTTTATTCGCTATTTCTTGAGGACTTGGGCAACAACTATACCACTGTGGACAAGTTCTTTACTTTTCCCAAAAACTTTAGAAACCAATCACAACAGTCAGCTGGTAGAGTCCTGATTTTCTATTATGAAGAATCACTCAATGAAAAAGTATCCAATAAATGACAAGGTGCAGAAAACAAGCAAGTTTTATAAAACTCATGATTTTTTTGACGAAATGCGTTATCACTACAGGTAATTTCTTTTAGATTCCGCTTAAAATTATAATGTAAATGTAAACTTAATATTCAATTTCTGTAGTGTTCTTTTAGTTTCAATTAGTATGAATTGCTTCGCTAGAACTATTAGCATAAAAGTACACAAACAAATTTGAGGGTATAATAAAGTACCTATTGTTAAGCAGTTTATTCTAGAAAAAAGGGGATACATTAGTTTTAAACACTAAAAAGTAGAATGTGTTAAATTGATTAAATTAAAACTCTTAATGAGCCCTGAATTAGGTATAAAATTGTTAAAAAATTATTAAATGAAGATAAAACAGTATTGCTTTGTTAAAAGTAGACATAAATAAGTTTAAAGCGTTTTCTAGAAAACAAAAAAAAGTTTAAATTATTGGTCTACTGTTAGCATTTATAAAAATATTCGGCATGTAGTAAAACTGGTTTAAAAAAATAAGTATAAAAAACTCTCAATTCTTTTACAAAAACAAAAGACAGTATATATAAAGATCTTTCGTTTATTATAAAAACATTTTTAATACTTATTCAAATATAATCACTAAAAAGAAGATAAGCTGAAAGTAACAATATCAAAATATAACTTTGTTTTAAGCTGTGACATTGTTACTATTTCTTACTAGTGATGTATTTTGTGAAATTGAACTTTAACTTTATAAGTTATTTACAGTTTTAGTCTTATAAAAGAATTTACTTACTTAAGCTTAAAATAGAATTCATTGCTAAATATTTTTTTTCAAAAACGGTCAAACTATAGATTCGAAAGTTGTTACTAAAGTTTTTTACCGTATTGTCATTTTAGTTTGGTATAAAAACGCTCAAAATTTTTGATCTAAAGACCTGATGTACGAAAAAATCTTTCGGTAATCGAGTCAAACATCACTGATACAGTTTAGTGTTTTGTCCAGGACTAAGTAAACGGCTATATCTAACTTGCAAAAGCCGTTATGCTAAGATTTCAACATAATGTTTTAATGTTGACATACAAATAATATTTTACCTGGTAAGTTCAAGTTAGTTTAACTTCTTAGATTACAAAAATATTTTAAGCTCTAAAGTCACTGCATACTTTGTTTCATTAAATTTCTGAGATGACTAGAACCAAAAACTATGCAATAATCGTCGATAGTGCTTAAAAACAGTAGCATACAGAAGTCAATTTACCATTTATTACTCAAAAAACTTAAACAGAAAAAAGTTCAAATACTTGTTTAACTGCACAGTTATACATTATTCGAGCACGGAACATCCTAGTGTTTGTTAATTGTGTTAAAGGGTTAGATTGGACTGCATCATGTTATTTACTTTTTCAACAGTTGTTTTCAAACTTAACTACCTATCAGCAACTGAACTTAGCTAAAAGTTCAACAAGACTTAAATAAGTCTAATTAACTAGAACAGGGGTCGGAAAACTGCGGCCGACGAAGGGTAAATCTGCGACTTGCGAGCACGTAATTTTATTTTTTAAACGTAATGCGGCCCGCAAAAGAGAACTTTGCGGCCCGCGAGCATGTAAATATATTGTTAATTTATTTTCGGTTATTTAGTTTAGTTTGAGTAATTTCGTTTTATATTCCCTGTATAACATTTTATAACAATTAAAACACTTTACTGATTTAGCTTAAAATGGGAAAAAGACAGATTAGCCTACCACCAGGGTTTTTTTTTTCAGTTTCTGAATAACTTTCTTCAAAAAAAGGAAGATATTATCTAAAAATAAATGTAAAAAGTGCTTAAATTTAGTAAGTTACTTATATAATACCTATGTAGTAAACAAACTAAATGCAAATGCTTTCCATTTTGTACAAAATTACACAGTAAGTAACTAAATGTCATTTATTTACAGTTAAGGTATCTTATTTACATTTTTTTTTATACCTAAGTTTTTTAATAGATATTTAATTTCTAAATGTTATTTTTAGTGTGCAGAAATACATTTAAAATAACATAATAATAGATAATAAGGTTTTTTTTGGTTTTGATTTTTTAGAAGTTTTCTTTGCATTTTAAATTAATTACTATGCACACCAATGTACACTGCGGTCTTTTTAGCCTCTAAAATCTCAGCCTCTAAAATGAAAAAAAAACCTATATGGCATGGTTTTAAAACTTTGAGTCTAAAGACTTGTAATCAATCACGTTCGCAATTCTTAATTAATTTAAACAAAAAAGAACTTAAACGATTCCTTGTGCTTTGTAGAACCTAGATCATTTATTTTTATTAAATATAAAAGCTGTCAATTTTTTTTTCATCTGAAAGTCAAGCTATGTTTCACCTGTATTTTTTGTTAAAGTGGACACGTTTCTTAAATAATCAATCATGTTCGCAATTCTTAATTAATTTAAACTTGTGCTTTTAGAACCGAGATCATTTAATTTTATTAAACATAAAAATCGTCAAATAATACTTTTTCCATTTGAAAGTCAAGTTACTTTTCACCTGTTTTTTTTTGTTAAAGTGGACACGTATCTTAGAAAATCAATCACGTTCGCAATTCTTAATTAATTTAAACAAAAAACATCTTTTACGACTCTTTGTGCTTTGTAGAACCGAAATCATTTAATTTTTTAAATATAAAAGCTGACAATTTTTTTTTCTAATCTGAAAGTTAAGATAAATTAGTTTCGTACCAAAACAAAACAAAAAATGACTATTTTTGCCCATCGTTTATTCGCTATTTCTTGAGGACTTGGGCAACAACTATACCACTGTGGACAAGTTCTTTACTTTTCCAAAAACTTTAGAAACCAATCACAACAGTCAGCTGGTAGAGTCCTGATTTTCTATTATGAAGAATCACCCAATGAAAAAGTACCCAATAAATGACAAGGTGCAGAAAAGAAGCAAGTTTTATAAAACTCATGATTTTTTTGAAGAAATGCGTTATCACTACAGGTGATTTCTTGTAGATTCCGCTTAAAATTATCTTGAAGTTTAAGTTAGTTTTGTGTATGCGCTTTTTAAATTTAGAATATTAGTTCACATATACTATAACATTTATAACTCTAAATACTTAATGTAGATTTAATGAAGAACAGTGTACAATGCATCATCTCGATTACGAAAGCATAAAAAATGTACTACACTTGGAGAAACCACCTAAAAATATCCATGTAAGTCAATCAACAGGAATTTGGAAACGCCCAAAACGTTTGCGGACAGGGAACAAGGTTTCGCATTGAGACAAAAACTGTTCAGTAAGTATTTTTTTTAAGTTGTGAAATAAAGCTATATGATATGATTTTCTATAGTTATCAAGAAAAAAAGTCAGACTAGAAAAACGCAATGCAACGCACACAAAATGTGCAACAATAGCAGAACAAAACTAAATAATTGTAATGATATATTACCAACATTTTTACTTTTAAATAGTAAGCAGTTAGATACAGTACAAGTTTTAAAATTTATTTTTAAGCTGTACAATAGTTTACGTATTATTTTTATTATATCTTACTACAATATATTTAAGCTAGGTAGAGCACAAACGTATCTACGTATGAGCATAAAAATTTCAACTTAAAAACTGATGAGGGCAGTTGCTTGCAAACGACTGCGTTGAATGGCGATCTACTATACACAAAATACTGAAAGATAGAGAAAAACAATAAACTACAATAATTAGTTTTACTGCAGTTTTTTCTTTTATAGCTATTATTATTATTGTTTTATAATTCTGCGCACAATAAGCATTGCTGAGTTCGGCTGATAGCAGGTTTTTTATATTTACTCCTACTGCTAAAATATACCAACACTAAGTGCAAGTATATGTTTTTAATGTTGATAAAAGCAAAAATAAATTAACTGAAGTTTATTGTTGAAATCACAATTCAAAGCTTTAAAAAAATCTAAAACTACTTTAATAAATTAAGAACTGAATTTTTAAGTCTAATTATAAGAAACTTTCGTTTTGATAAAAAATGTTTTAACAATTAAAAAAAATTCTTAAGTAGATATTTCCATAGTACACATAATTTTACCCTAGAACCACCTTCTTCTTAAAAGATTATGGGCTTAAAATATACTGTTTGCATTCTTTTGACAAAATACAGACTGCAGAAGTAATTTTATAGCAAATAATGTCATTTTACAGTTGTTATTAGTTAAAAAACAAAGTCAAATAGTCGTAACAATTCTTTTTTAGCAATTTTTTGCAATTAAATAAATAATAAAATGTATTTGAAGCATAGGATTGTTAGCAATTATTAATAATGTAAAAGCAGTAGATAAAATTAAAATTTAAAAGTAACTCGTCCTAAATTTCAACTTTATTTAGTAGCAACAAAATAACGAAACGCATAAATTCGAACAATCACAAATTTGACACATTAAGCAATTATACTTAAACTCTTCTACTGATTTAGTTGTTAATACGGCACGTTTCAAGTGGAACCAGCGTCGGCACTTCTCAATTTCGCACTGAGTCTAAAATATTTTTTGTTTAAGTATTTTATTAAAAAAAACTCTATTTAATCTTAAATGATTGTAATTTGTAACCTTAAGTTGAAATCACCCACAAAAACTGTTTCTCAAAGATAAAAAAAACTTGTATAACTTTGAGCAAAAAATAAATCTCAAACAATATAACTAACATCTGCTACTGTTGCACATTTTGTGTGCGTTGCATTGCGTTTTTCTAGTCTGACTTTTTTTCTTGATAACTATAGAAAATCATACCATATAGCTTTATTTCACAACTTAAAAAAAATACTTACTGAACAGTTTTTGTCTCAATGCGAAACTTTGTTCCCTGTCCGCAAACGTTTTGGTTGTTTCCAAATTCCTGTTGATTGACTTACATGGATATTTTTAGGTGGTTTCTCCAAGTGTACAACCTTTTTTATGCTTTCGTAACCGAGATGATGTATTATATACTGTTCTTCATTAAATCTACATTAAGTATTTAGAGTTATAAATGTTATAGTATATGTGAACTAATATTCTAAATTTAAAAAGCGCATACACAAAACTAACTTAAACTTCAAGATAATTTTAAGCGGAATCTACAAGAAATTACCTGTAGTGATAACGCATTTCTTCAAAATATCATGAGTTTTATAAAACTTGCTTCTTTTCTGTACCTTATCATTTATTGGATACTTTTTAATTGGGTGATTCTTCATAATAGAAAATCAGGACTCTACCAGCTGATTGTTGTGATTGGTTTCTAAAGTTTTTGGGAAAAGTAAAGAACTTGTCCACAGTGGTATAGTTGTTGCCCAAGTCATCAAGAAATAGCGAATAAACGATGGGCAAAAATAGTCATTTTTTGTTTTGTTTTGGTACGAAACTAATTTATCTTGACTTTCAGATTAGAAAAAAAAATTGTCAGCTTTTATATTTAAAAACTTAAATGATTTCGGTATTACAAAGCACAAGGAGTCGTAAAAGATGTTTTTTGTTTAAGTTAATTAAGAATTGCGAACGTGATTGATTTTCTAAGATACGTGTCAACTTTAACAAAAAAAAAACAGGTGAAAAGTAACTTGACTTTCAAATGGAAAAAGTATTATTTGACGATTTTTATGTTTAATAAAATTAAATGATCTCGGTTCTAAAAGCACAAGTTTAAATTAATTGAAAATTGCGAACATGATTGATTATTTAAGAAACGTGTCCACTTTAACAAAAAAATACAGGTGAAACATAGCTTGACTTTCAGATGAAAAAAAAATTGACAGCTTTTATATTTAATAAAAATAAATGATCTAGGTTCTACAAAGCACAAGAAATCGTTTAAGTTCTTTTTTGTTTAAATTAATTAAGAATTGCGTACGTGATTGATTACAAGTCTTTAGACTCAAAGTTTTAAAACCATGCCATATAGGGTTTTTTTTCATTTTAGAGGCTGAGATTTTAGAGGCTAAAAAGACCGCAGTGTACATTGGTGTGCATAGGAATTAATTTAAAATGCAAAGAAAACTTCTAAAAAATCAAAACCAAAAAAAACCTTATTATCTATTATTATGTTATTTTAAATGTATTTCTGTACACTAAAAATAACATTTAGTAATAAAATATCTATAAAGGAACTTAGGTATAGAAAAAATGTAAAAAAAGATACCTTAACTGTAAATAAATGACATTTTAGTTGCTTACTGTGTAATTTTGTACAAATGGAAAGCATTTGCATTTAGTTTGTTTACTACATAGGTATTATATAAGTAACTTACTAAATCCAAGCACTTTTTACACTATTTTTTTAGATAATATCTTCTTTTTTTTTGAAGAAAGTTTGAAGAAAGAAAAGTTTTGAAGAAAGTTTTTGAAGAAACTGAGAAAAAAACCCTGGTGTTAGGCTAATCTGTCTTTTTCACATTTTTAAGCTAAATCAGTAAAGTGTTTTAATTGTTATAAAATGTTATGCAGGGACTATAAAACGAAATTACTCAAACTAAACTAAATAACCGAAAATAAATTAACAATATATTTTTGCTCAGCGGGCCACATTTACATGCTCGCGGGCCGCAAAGTTCTCTTTTGCGGGCCGCATTACGTTCAAAAAATAAAATTACGTGCTCGCAAGTCGCAGATTTACCCTTCGTCGGCCGCAGTTTTCCGACCCCTGTTCTAGTTAATTAGACTATTTAAGTCTTGTTGAACTTTTAGCTAAGTTCAGTTGCTGATAGGTAGTTAAGTTTGAAAACAACTGTTGAAAAAGTAAATAACATGATGCAGTCCAATCTAACCCTTTAACACAATTAACAAACACTAGGATGTTCCGTGCTCGAATAATGTATAACTGTGCAGTTAAACAAGTATTTGAACTTTTTTCTGTTTAAGTTTTTTGAGTAATAAATGGTACAACGACTTGTGTATGCTACTGTTTTAAGCACTATCGACGATTATTGCATAGTTTTTGATTCTAGTCATCTCAGAAATTTAATGAAACAAAGTATGCAGTGACTTTAGAGCTTAAAATAATTTTCTAATCTAAGAAGTTAAACTAACTTGAACTTACCAGGTAAAATATTATTAGTTTGTAAACATGAAAACATTATGTTGAAATCTTTGCATAACGGCTTTTGCAAGTTAGATATAGCCGTTTACTTAGTCCTGGACAAAACACTAAACTGTATCAGTGATGTTTGACTCGATCACCGAAAGATTTTTTTGTACATCAGGTCTTTAGATCAAAAATTTTGAGTGTTTTTTTTACCAAACTAAAATGACAATACGGTAAAAAACTTTAGTAACAACCTTCGAATCTATAGTTTGACCGTTTTTGAAAAAAAGTATTTAGCAATGAATTTTATTTTAAGCTTAAGTAAGTAAATTCTTTTATAAGACTAAAACTGTAAATAACTTATAAAGTTAAAGTTCAATTTCACAAAATACATCACTAGTAAGAAATAGTAACAATGTCACTGCTTAAAACAAAGTTATATTTTAATATTGTTACTTTCAGCTTATCTTCTTTTTAGTGATTCTATTTGAATAAGTATTAAAAATGTTTTTATAATAAACGAAAGATCTTTATATATACTGTCTTTTGTTTTTGTAAAAGAATTGAGAGTTTTTTTATATAGTTTTTTAAACCAGTTTTATTACATGCCGAATATTCTTATAAATGCTAACAGTAGACCAATAATTTAAACTTTTTTTTTGGTTTCTAGAAAACGCTTTAAACTTATTTATGTCTACTTTTAATAAAGCAATACTGTTTATTTTCATTTTACTAATTTTTAAACAACTTATACCTAATTCAGGGCCCATTAAGAGTTTTATTTTAATCAATTTAACACATTCTACTTTTTAGTGTTTAAAACTAATGTATCCCCTTTTTTTCAGAATAAACTGCTTAACAATAGACACTTTATTATACCCTCAAATTTGTTTTTGTACTTTTATGCTAATAGTTCTAGCGAAGCAATTCATACTAATTAAAACTAAAAGAACACTACAGAAATTGAATATTAAATTAGTTATCGCTAATCAAAAACTGAAAATGTATAAACTAAAATTAATAAATTACAAATTGATTAAAGTTACATTAAGCTATTGATGTTTAAGTTTTCAGTATACATACATTTATGAAGTTTATATTTAATAGTTATTGTTAAACAAACTATCTATCAAAGCTTTGTTTTTTTTGATGAAACTAAAAATAATCAAATACATCAAAATTAATTTACTTCTTTAGATTACAACTAAATGGCTTAGTTAGTATATCTTTTATTAATAAAGTAAATAGGAAGTAATTCTGGATTAAACTTTATGGAACCAAAATTTTAAAAGTAACACTACAAAATTAGCCATTGTAATAGTAAGTACATCTTAAGCATTAATAAAACATATACAAATTAGTATAAACATTTTACTAAACTTCAGTAGATGATACATTATATCACTGTACATATTTTGAATCTAAATACAATAGTATTTAAAAGGAATAAGACATAAAAACCTTTTAAATGTATATTATGTCCTAAAATATTGCTTTCAATGTTAGTTCTTGCCATATATACTTGAATAGGTTGGAATTATGAACCAAACTCTTAATTTATCCGCTTAATATTTTTGTCGGTTAATTAAGACTTCACATTAGATTTATTATTTATCAATTAATCGGTCAATACTTTTACTTAAATAAAAAGTTTCATTAATTGCTTTTAAACCGCACTTAAAATTATTTTTTGCTTGTTTTAAGCAAGTTTATAAAAACCTCTTTTAATTCCAGGAAAATATAATCCTTTGCTACCAAATTTGTCTCTGATACCTCATTACAATGCTCTGACACCGCATTATGGTTCTGTGATATGTAGTATGTTTACTAACACATGAAGCCGTTTCAGCTTTTTGTGCACGTGTGTAAACTATTCTCAACATGCTATTAGCTATTAAAGGCTGGAGTTTCTTGCTATTAGTAATCATAGTCGGTATAAAGGGTTAGTACTACAGATTACGATAAACTAGATATAATTCACTTAAACTTAGTTTATTAAAAATATATATACTTTAGTCCAGGGGTCGGCAAACTGCGGCCCGCAGGCCAATTGCGGCCCTTGAAGGGTAAATCTGCGACCCGCGAGCACCTTTTTTTTTGAATTGAATGCGGCTCGCGAAAGAAAATTCTGTGGCCCAAGAGCATTTTAATGTGGCCCTCTGAGCAATAATATATTCTTTGCATAATTTTCTACACTTATGATAATTATTTCAGATAAAAAATTATGATCTGAAAAAACAATCTTAAAAGTACTTGGACTCAGTAAGTTATTTATATAACACCTATTAAGTAAATGAACATAATGCAAATGTTTTCCCTTGTGTACAAAAGTAATGCACAGTAATTGACAAAAATGTCATTTTTTTACAGTTTATATATTTATTTAAAATATAACTTATACTTAAGGTATTTTATCACTATATTTAAGTGTACACAAAAAGATTAAAAATAACATAATAAAAAGAAAAAAGGTTTATTTTTTTTAGATTTTTAGACATTTTGAATGTTGTATAAGTTTTCTGTGTGTTTTAAGTTGATTCCTATGCACACCAATGTACAGAGATTTTCATTTTTAAACCACTTTTAAAACATTATTTAAGTTAGATTAAATTCATTTAAGCATAATTTTCGATTATAATTGTATTTACATACAATATCTAAGAGTGTACAGACACTTTTAAAACAATAAATATGACATAATTACATTAGTTTTTTTTCAGTATTCATTTTTATTTTACAAACCAAACTTTTTTGGAAACTTAAGTTAAATTCTTTGCATTGCACACTTATATACACAGATGCTCTTTTTTGGATACTTTTTTAATACAAACTAAATTTAGGGATAATAAATTTATTGAGTCTGTTTATAATCAATAAAAATAGTTTAAATTTAAGCAGATAAACAACTTAACATTGCCACACACTTAGACTAGGTCAGGCTAGTTCAGAAATTTTTCGAATAACAGGCCAGTTTAGGCATTTTCAGTTTTTGACTTAAATTGTTTTTTTGTTTCAAAATGTAAAGATAGTTTTTTGATCACTCAGGCATGATTTTTTGCTTTGAAGAGTGGCAAAATAAATATATATGTATGTTTTGTTAATTTCACAGTTTTGGTTTTAAGTCTTGCAGCTTCTATATTATAAAATATTATTTTTATTATTGTTTACATACAAATGTGAACAATCATTGTTTTCAAAAAATTTTGAATGTTGAAAAAAAATTGAAATTTTACAATTTAGGCTAGAAAAATCTGGAACTTGAGAGTTTAAAAAAAAAAAACCTTGAATTTTAAACAATTTTTACATGTAAAGTAATAAAATTGACTTTACACAAAAGATCTATTATATAAATATGTTTTTTGTTCTCAACATTTAAATTTATTAAATAACACATTGAAAACGACCTAACAGTATCTTTTTAATGTTGCTTTACTATTTTAGACAGTTTTTTTTTACTTTAAACTTAATTTTATACTTAAAACAGACTAAAAAACTTGCACTTTTAAAAACATAAAAGAAATTCAGAAAATCTGGAAAAGATTCCTTTAAAACCTTTGGCAACCCTGAAACTGTTTACATTCTTTCTTAGAACTAAAAATAGCACAAATATTTTTTGTTTGACATATGTTATGTGTATACAACATAAGAAATTTTTTTACAAAATAAGTAATAATGGTAATTTTAAGTACAGTGGCCAACTATTTCAATTTTCTCATCTTTAACACCTCTTGTAGGTAATCAGATTCATATGATTTCGCAGTTTAATGTTCTTATCCTTCTTAATAAATGTGTGTAAAACCTTATACAGAAATTATCATAGTCAATATTTCAATCACAGTAATTAACTAAAATGTCATTTTTTACAACTTAGGTATTTTGTTTGACATGTATTTTATACCTAAGTTTCTCTTATAAATGTTTTATCACTACATGTTATATTTGAGTGTACACAAAAATATTTAAAGTAACACAATAATAACAAAATAATAAGAAATAGTGTTTATTTCATTTTAGTTTCGACACATTTTGATTCTTTTAAAAGTTTTCTGTGTATTTCAAATTCATTTCTACGCACACCAATGCACAGAGATGCTCATTTTTAAACCACATTCTTAAATAATACTTAAGTTAGTAAAAACACCTCAAATAAATGTTCACAGATGAGCAGCATTTGTTGTCGCTTTCATCTTAATAGATCGATTGAAGTCCTAATTTGAATATTTGACTTTGAAATATCAGAAACTGCCTAAAAGCGACTTTTTGTTATCACTGAAGAAATTAACAAAACACTTTTACTACCACCAACACAAGTTCTTTAAAAAAGTTTTCAAATATAATCGGTGTCTCCTTTTAAGTATTTACTTTTGCTACTTTATAACTTACCTTGACAAATTTTTCTGTTAAGTATGTAGTTACTGAAGATAATTATGTGCTTTGTTAAAACTGACTTAAGCGATTTGTTTTTTTCGTTTCTCGCAACAAATCCTAACTAACGTTTTGTAATTCTTATAAATCGTTTTATATTTTTAATTTACTCTTTTTAATAAGCAATATTTTCATTGCAGATAAAGCAATAAATAGTTACTACAAATATCAATAAAAAATAAGTTTTCCTACTTCATTAATGGCTTTACAAACATTTATACTTTCGTCAACAACATTTAAGAAACTTAACTGTCTATTCTTATAATAATATTTTTTTGCTGTATATATTTACTTCACTGTCAAAAAACTTCGTTACTTCGTGAGTTTTGTTTACAACAGGGTTGCCAAACAAACTAGTTGAAAAACTCACACTTGGTTAACCAAGTTAAGACATTTTAGAATACTTAGGTGTACGTGTTAAATTTTAATTTCAAACACTTTGAATAAATCTTTGAATTCTCAAAATAGTTTTTATGACTGTAGTGAAGTTTATTAATTATAATTTTTCACTTGTCGTTTTAAATATTTTGTACTTTTTTATGATGTTACTTTAGTTAAGTATTAAAGCTATTGTTTTATGAAATCAAATTTTTGGCTTTTTTTAACTTTTAATAAGCTCAGGCTGGTTTTATGTAAATCAGATATTTTTGCTTTTAAAGTGGCAACCATGTAAAAAACTAATTATTTTTTTAAATAAGGTGTTTCATTAAAGTATTTAATCATTAATTATGTTAAAAAATTGTTTTATTTTTTTTACATAACATTAAGGTATTAAATTTATGCAATTAACTAGTTACTGAATTTTAAGTGCAAGTTATTTCAAACGCAAAGACTATTTTCAACAGTTAACATTTCTTAAAATATGAAAAAGTGGTTGGCAATATAAACAATATATAAAAGTGGCTAATAGATGGTTTTTACAGAGAGTTAGGTTTTAAGTAAAAAAAAATTATTAAGTTAATCTTATTAACTTTTAATGATAGTATATAGTTTATTAATTGTTGAGTATATTAGTCTATGAAAATTTTATTCCATTAAATATGTATAATTTAAATTGGTATTCTATAGGTAGCGAAGTGTCATTAAAAATAATAAACTGAATAAAATCAAAAGTTTTTTATTAGTGTCACTAAAACTGCGGCCCGCGAAAATTTTGGAAACTTGAAATTTGGCCCGCGAGCACCAACTGCCTGCCGACCCCTGCTTTAGTCTAACCTACTAAATAAGTGTTACGGAATAATTTTTTTATTTTTCTAAGCTAATCTGTAATTAATTAACATTTAACGGTTGCCTTTTATTTTAATAGTAAAAAAATAGCGAAAAAACTCACTTTATAGAGATTGTAGGTCGCTTAAACGGGAGTGCATGAACTAAATGTATTAGAGCTACTACCGTTTCTCGATAGTTCGTTCTAAATCAATGTGTTTACTCGAGAAAACTACCACTTCAAGTATAAATACTTGTGATTGCCTGAGTAGAACAACATAGTTGTTCAACAATCGAGACTAGATTGATTAGTATATCCTAGACATGACGTTAAAAGGTATCCCTGATAAACAACTCGATAACCAGAAGGTTCTTCGCGCACCAGGTCCTAGGACCAAATATTTTGAGCGTACTTGTTTGTCCTTCAATAAACTATAATAATCAAGCAGACGAAAAGTAAATAATTTCAAAACCTTTAGTACTGTTCAACCTACGGTAGAAGCTGATAAATACAAATCAGCAAAGTAAACTAACTACAACGTACTTGCAAACGCTTTTAGCTTAGATTTGCTGTAAAGTCTAGATACGGTTCTGAAAAGTAAAGTTTCTTTCACTAAACAAAATTTAGAATGCGTGCTATTTGACGTAAAAGCGTGCAGAAAATAATTGCTTAAAAACCTCGAATTACCCCCTCGGCCTTTAATACTAATTCGCGAGAGTATAATTTTTTTTCAAGTCTACATAACGAAAATAAGCAAGCAGTGTTTACTGAGTTGAATAAATTTGTAGCATCTTTCAGCCCAAGTAAAAAAACTCGGACATTAAATAATTGAAAATAGGATCATTATCAAGCAAAAGAGTTCTAAATTATTATAACGTTAGTTATAAGAAGATTGATAATATAAGTTAAAAAGAAAAAAAAAGACGTAATATTGCGCGAAAGTATTTCTTATCGGGTTACCGATAAAAATAAAATAAATAGTTAACTCACCTATTATGATTTAAAATACTATTTTATTTCCACTTAGAAGATTATTTCGATTTAAATTGCTTATTGTTTAACATAAAAACATTAACGACAAATAGTTGAATATTTTCACAGTAATACAGTTATGAGAAAATGAATAAAATCCAAACAATTACAGCTAACATGTATGCTTACAATATTACAGTTAAAAACAAAACAAAAGAAATAAAGATCACTTTCATATAAATTTAATGTTTATAAAGCACAGTTTTAATCAAAATATTTTATAGTATTTTATATAAACGTAAAAGCATTACAAAAATATATTAAACCCATATTTTAAGATGTAAGGTTAACGGACGAAGTGAATGTTGTAGCAACCCTTCGCAGAGCTTGCCTTGAATGAGGAAATTCCTGGCTGACCCGGTCCAATATGTTGATGGTGTGGTGAAATCTGTTTTCCTGTTTGTCAATCTGAAAAATATATTGCAAGTAATATTAAAACAACGTCAAACTAAGAAAAATTAAACTTAAAAAAAAGTTAAAAACTTTAACTTGATGAAAAGGTGCTAAAATTATAAAATGACAAATAAAATCTATTTAATTTAGACAAAGTAATCAACCGACTTTGGATAAAAACTTACTTCAGCTTTTAATGCAGGCTCTGTTTTACAAAGTTTTGTATACTTGCCTTCCTTTAAAGACATCAAGTGCTTAACTTTTGTTTGTTTTGCTATTATTTCATTCAAATTCTGTGTTGAAAAATATCAGTTTATTAAAATATCATGTTTGCAGACTATATATTGTGTTAGTTGTATTAAAAATTACAAAAGTCAAATTAGCACAAACTCTTTGCTTGCTATCAAACAAATTTTCAATTTCAGCACTGAGCTGATCCAAGTTTTGCTGGAGTGTTTGCACATTTTTTTGCTTTTCTTCCAAATTGGCCGCAAGTTCTGCTTGGTGTTCTCGGAGTTGTTTTATGTCATTGTCGCAAGCATTAATGTCCTAAATATTATTTTTGAAAAGTTAAAAACTCAATGTTCTTGAAGTTTTAAAATAACTATAATAAAGTTTTAATTTTACAAGCTTATTTAAACGGTTGATTCTGTTTTTGTAATGAATAATCTAGCAAAAAGAAAATAAATTGCTAACTTTTTTGGTGGATTTAATTTTATTTTGTAGCTCAATAAGTTTACGTTGAAAGTTTCCCATCGTAACTCCTTTTTTGTTGTTAGAGGACTTCTTTTGAATTGCATCACCTTGGTAAGATATAAAATCCCTTCTTGTTACTGATTGTTCCATTTCTCTTATCATATGCTCCTGTTGCTTCATAAGTTGTGAATAGCGAACCTAAAGAATAAAGGCAATTAGAAATACTAATTTTGGTTTGGACAACTTACAATTTGTATATATATATATAACATAAGAAGTTTGAAATAAAACAAAAACTTTTTGGAAACTATTTCAGGTGTTAACTTGAACATTCAACCCGTTTTCAGGAACAATCATAAATACGTAAATCGATAACAAATTTAATATTTTGTATATATGTATAAGAGATATAGATGTTTATTTAAAATTACCAAAATTTACCTTGGCAACATTAGCTTATCAAAAAAAAGTAATTTAAAACAAGTTGGAACGACGTAAAGTGGAAAAATTTAAGTAAAACTTTGCTTCATATAAATTAAATAAAATTATTGTAATTGGCAATTTTTTATAACTGCTGCTTTAAATAATTTTGAATGTATAGCTAATCTTCAATGTGTCAATATAACTTGATGACGTGAGAATGCTTGCAGCTTAATAATGTGACTGACTATCCATTCTTATTTAAAAATCAGTGAAACATTTGTCTTACAAAAAACTGCAGTGTTTTCTTTAAATATTTCTTAAATACCTAAAAAAACTGATTCATAATAACTAGATAATACAAATCTACATTTAAACGCTGAATTATTAACAAAAAGCAAACATTTTAAAAATATCAAAGAAAAAAGTCATCAACAGAAGCTATTTTAACAATTGAAATATGAAACATAACATAGACAACACATAGTAAAAATGGCGAGTTTAATAACTTAAAAAATTATATTTCAAAGAATTATCAAATGTAAAAAATAAAAATAAAAGAACAAAATACAAGCAAAATTAATCTAATTTAAAAATGTTCTGAAATAGATTTATTGTGATTACTGAAAGCTCTTAAGTCTGCTAAACTAACTTTTTTCTCTTTTTTACTTAGTTTCTTGCAAAAAAGTGATCGTAAAATGATGTGAAAATAAGCTAGCTTTTCCCACTATCGATTTCTAAATTTAAGGTCGCGATTGCAATCGTCTTTAAAACGTAGTCTTGTGCAACAAACGTTACGTTTGCCATCAATCAGTAGTAAAAACGTTCGGAATGCGCTCGTCATTTATCCTTTAAATATCACTAAGCCTTGCACTGACTTAAGGGGTGTACATAATGGTAAGACAGGTCTCAGGACTTTTTCGTTGCTAATCTTATATTATCATTTAATTTTTAGAACAAGACGAAGGCATCGTTGGTGGAGTACTGCAACCGCAGGTATGATTTTCAGCTGACCTTAGGCAGATAAACTTGAAATAAATAATCAAAAAAAAAAAATTTACAATCAAAAACTATTGGAAAGTGTAAAAACATGTTTATTTGTTATGACCGATAGGTGCTTGGTTACCTTGGGGGTCTCGATCTAAACCTGTGGGATTTGCACTGCAGCCAGCGATCATGACCTTGTCACTTTTTCGGCTATTTTAGCTAAATGCGTGTTTGATAAGGCAAAATGTCTTATCGTTGTTGCCATAGATTATTTGTTAATCTAATTTTTAAGGAACTTATTACTGATTGTCTTATCTATCGTGGCGTAGTTTTCTAACGCTTTCTATAACTAGGAACAGCTTATTAATTAAACGTACTATTTATTCTATATTTTTTCCAACATAACTAATCTTTAATTGTTCTCTGGCTACATCTTCTGTACCAAAACAATGGAAAAATTCATATGTAATACTAATACACAAAAAAAGTAGCAAATACAACTGCCTAAATTACAGACCAATTTCTTTGACAAGTAGATTTTGCAGAATCTTTGAACATATAATTTTTATAAAAATACTTGATCATCTATTTTAAATAACCTTATTTCACCCAAACAATTTGGCTTTCTCCCTAACCCAACACCCTATTTTCAATTATTAGATTGCTTATACTTTTGGTCGGTGTCTTTTTTAAGCAATAAGTCTACTAAAGTAATTTATACAGATATCAAAAAGTCTATTGACTCTGTCTCCCATATTAAACTAATTAAAATACTAACGCAATACAAAATTCATAACAGTCTAGTTAGTTGGTTCAAAGAGTTTCTAAACGATAAAACTCAAAAAGTAGTAATTAATAACACATTTTCAGAATCTTTACCTATTTTTAGTGGAGTCCCTCAAGGAGGGGTTATTGGCCCACTACTACTTATTATTTATATAAATGATATAGCTTCAAAGGTTGATGTTAGCAGCAACATTAACCTCTTCGCAGATGACACGAAAACTTTTAGCCAATCGAACACAACTTTACAGAATCCCTTAGATAAAATTTACAATTGGCTAAAAGAAAGAAAAATAAACTTAAACCCTAGTAAATGTCAAATTCGAAATATTCAAAATAACACTACTATCTCTACTTTTGAACTTAAAATAAACAATACAGACTTATCTTCAACTAAATTGTATAAAGATCTTGGAATTTTTGTTGCTGTAACTTTAAAATGGAACTACCATATCAGGGTTCGTGCGCGAAATTTTTTTCATTTAGCCTGACTGAGAACAATTTAGCCTGACATTTTTTCAAAGTAAGGAAAATCCTCTTTAGAAGTCAATTTAGGTATTGGTAACTACTTGATTACTACTATTGTAGTCTCTGACTTCAACCAGCTTTATCTCAAAAACATTTTGAGCATTAAAAATCTGCAAAAAGCAACTCATAGCTTAATTACAACTCAATAAAATAAGACTAAATTGTAAAAAAGGTGATTTGACCCCCTTATACCCCGTGCATTGTCGTGTTTTATTAAAATTTAAAATGAAACGCTTACACGAGTATTAAGTATTAAAATAAGCAAAAATTTTTATTATAGTATTTTGACTACTTAAAGTGATACATAATTATAGATCCTAAAATCTAAATAAATACAGTGATTGTTGACGTCGTATCGGATTTAAAAAGCTTACACTTAAATAAAAAAAACCCTTAATGTTTTGTTCTTGTAAAGAAAAATTAATTATACATAAAATTTGTAATCCCACAAAACTTAGTACTTATATCTTAAAGCTAAGTTTTAGTGTTGTGAATATCTCTTATAACTTTAAACAAACAGTAAAACAAATGAATAAACTGCTAAGAGTTTTGATCTAAAAAGTATTTGGTATAGTGCCTTTAAATTAGAAATTAAAACAGTGCAACTAACTAAGCTCTGAAAAACATAGCTGACGTAAACAAATTCAAACAAACAGCTAAGTTGTTGAACTAAATTGTAATGTTAAACTGTATTTTTATGAAGTTTCATAATTATGACGTATATAATCTACTCAAAACAAAATAATGAAGATTCTTAAAAACTTTTTAGATATTTAACAAAAGGTCTTAAGCATTTATATTTACAAATATTGACTGATTTTGTCTTTAATAACTAAATCTTTGTTTAGAAATATATTCACATTTCAATTTGATCTTA
Source organism: Thalia democratica (assembly GCF_965202585.1). NCBI lineage: Eukaryota > Metazoa > Chordata > Thaliacea > Salpida > Salpidae > Thalia > Thalia democratica. Next base: position 42,356,021 of record NC_139166.1, on the reverse strand, counting down.
AAAAGATTTCTCAATTTTTTCTAATCAAAAATTTTAAAGCATTTGAACTGAAAAAAACTGAAATTCTCAAACTTTAAAATAAAAAAACTGATTTAGCCTGACGTTTTTCAACTTTTTTCAAAAAAACTGATTTAGCCTGACTTAGCCTGACGCGCACGAACCCTGCATATTAAGAGCATAGGGGGGTCCGACATTTTTTTTTTTCTAAAAATAACATTGGATCTTATAAAAAAGCTCAAAGTACAAACTACAAGCCAGTTTTTATAGAATTAAAAAACTTTATTTAACTTTTGGGATATTTTAATTTTTATAAAAACTTTATATAAATATATGGACCACAATTTTTTTGGGTCAATTTTCTCGGAAATTTAAAAATCACTAAACATCTATCTTCTCCTTCATTTTTTGAGTTAGAGACCTCAAACTTTCAGGAAACGTTCCTTTTATAGTTTAAAAGACTTTGAATGTTGTAATTTTAAAAATATTAAAAAGTAAAAATTTTAGATAAAAAAACCAAAAAAAAGGTGTTTTTTTTTAACAAAAAATTTATTTTTTGAAACTAGAAAAAATCCTGCATTCAGTCTTTTTTAAATTTAATAATACACTTTCTTTGAAAACTTGAAGAAGATTGATTAAAAAATGAAGGATGAGATAGATTTTTAGTGAGATGGTTTTTTTTCGCGTTTTTAGTTTGCGCCTTTCATTAGGAACCTATTGAGGTCACCAACTTTGATCGCTCATATCCCAAAAATTACTTTGAATTTTTTCAAGCGGTTAAAAATTTCTGATAGCTCAGATAAAACTCAATAAAATAAGATCAACTTGTAGAAATCAAGGTGGACCCTTCTATGCCCTTAATTACCTCTACCGAACTACATCTTTTCAAGTTTTAAAGAGCTTTAAGTCTACAGATATAAACATCCTTAAAAAGTTGTTTCTCATGTACATTCGTCCTAAGTTTGAATATAACACACTAATCTGGTCTCCATACTTAAAAAAAGATATTTACCTTATAGATTCTGTTCAAAGAAAATATACCAGATTAATTTTCAAGCGCTTTAATATTTCTTGTACGTCTCACCTTGATAGACTAACAAAACTTAATATTAAATCTTTAGAATACAGGAGACTTGAATTTGACCTCATTACTTTTTTAAACTAGTTAACGGTGAAACTACAATTAATATACTATCAATTTTTGAACCTCATAGAACTAATTACTTACTGAGAGGAAATATCAAAAATTTACATGCAAATATCATTTAAATAATGAGGTTTAGCATAATTATTATTTTATCGGTCAGTTGAAATATGGAACAAAATTCCAAATGAATTAGTTTCTTGCAAAAAAGTTGAAGAGCTTTGATCAAAGTTGGAAAAGTTTATTTTAAATAAAAAGTAAATTTTTCAACCGTTGATTTAACTTTGAGATTTAGCTTAGTCCATAGTTCATTTTAAAAGCAGCACCTTTCCTCTATTAATGATGAGTATTTTTTCAATATGTTAAATGATTATTTATCTGGCTAGTCTATTGGTAATGTGCTTGAGGCTTTAGGTTTTTATTGTTGTTGCTAGGCAATGCATTTAAATACTTAATGTTGTTATTTCTTCATCAAAGCGTAAATAAGTATAAGTTTGTGGTTAAAAATTTTGCTTTTTATGAAAATATATCAATTTATCAATACTTTAATAATATTAAAATATATTATTAAAATATTAAAATATAATTTCATCTTTGTTTTAAACAAAATGAACTTTTTGTGTTTTTTTTTCGTTATGTGTCTTTCTGTTTAAGTGACCTAAGTTTTGATGCCTAGGTCCATCAAATGGACAAAAATTTGCAATAAATAAAGTAAGATCGTTAAGCAAAAAACTATATTTATAAATAATCACTTATAGAGCAACGTTTAAGCTTAATTTTAATCTAAACAAGCTGTAATAATTAGTGACTTATTTTTATAGTTGATTATGATAAATAGAATATTGGATAAGAGACAAGCCTTATTAATACAAATATACTAAAATAACACACTCCAAAGTACGACTTAAGACTAAAGTAAAAATTAACAGATATCTTGTAGATTAGTGATCATTATCCCTTTTACAAATTAAAAGCTCAAAAAACCATTTGGAGCTCCAATTCTCAGAGCTTTTTGGTTAAAATTCGGTAAAAACTTTAATGATAGTAAAAGTTTAAAAAAATCGGCCGACTATCCTTTTTACGCGTTTTGCACGTTTGATTAGTTATACCTTCTTATTCTCTTCTCTTACAAACGGAAAAATTGTTCTAAATATATTTTTTAAAGACGGTCATACTGTAACATCGTCATAAAACGATCTTATCCACAAAAATTCATCTTCAATATAAAAAATACATTGAAATCAAAAAGTAAAACGTCACGAACAAAAAGTATAACAAACAACCTCCATTCTGTGAATTTCAGCCTGCATAGCGTGCATTTCTTCCTTGCCAACTCCCACATCGACTGCTGCTTTTGTTTCACGCGCTAACTGAGTTTTCTTCTCCCACAACATAATACCTCGTCTAAAACAATAACAATTAAGAACAATAATAAGAAAAGATACTATGTAACATGCCATAAAAGCTATTATAATGTGTAAGTTACTACGCAAGTACTAACACCAAAAAATAAAGTATTAAATAAAAAATGCTCTATAACTAATTAAAAGCTTTGTAAATACTTTTTTTAAATAATGGTACTATAATATGAAACTTTAAAACGGTGTTTTTACTACACTGAGTAAAAATAGCTGAAAGTAAAGGTCAGCAAAAGCAACACAATTTAAAAAATACACTTGATAAAGCACAACTAACTCGGCATCAATTAGTTCATGAAGCAATCTTTCTTTCTCGTCTAAAATAAACTGAAGTTTTTCTTGTGCTTTTATAGATGCCAGTTCCAGCTCCTAGTATGTATAAACAATTAGCTCTTACGTAGTGACATAATAAACACATGTTCAACATAGTTTTGAAAACAGTGTTCTAAATGAAATGTCTAAGATTAAGTAGATAAATAGTGTAAAAAATATATACAAATTTAAATCTACTTTAAGTAAAAGTTAATTAATATTAATGTTAATCAAACCTGTTGCTTATATATAAAACTTGTATTATTTTTATTGGACTTGAAACATATCTTCTACCAAAATAGTTTAAAAGGACCATTAACATCTACTTACTAAAATCTTTTAGATTCTTAACTAATTATAATGTTGTACTAAGTGTATTTTAAAATTAACCAACTAATTTGTAACAAACAAAATACATATAATTATTTTAAGTATAAATGTCTTTCTTCTCAAATTAAACAACTTTTTAAAACATTTTTTTAAGGCTTTATAAAGAAAATATATATACTTAACATTTTAAAATAATTATTAATATTTAAAATTTAGTTACACTTTCAACGATCAAAACACAATTTCAGCTCAAATAGACTTCAAAAATCTATTTGAAGTTTTGTAAACAAAAACTTATTGAACTACAGTTCATTTACTCCACTGATGTACTCTATCAGTTTTTTTTAACTTTATTGTTCTCTTTTAACAACAAAACTATTCAACCTTGAGCTCAGCAACAAACTCCATTTCTGATATCAGGTTACCTTGTTCTGCGTTTGTTTCTTTTTGCATTTCAGCTTTAACTTTGGTGTTCAGCTTCACCGTAAGTATCCTCATTCTTTCTGATTGCTTTTTTTGTTCTTGCATTTCTCTTTCCTCAAAATCAAACTCGGCTATCAATTAAAAAAAAGTTGAGTAAAAAGTTATAAATCCATAAAATGTTTAATTTGTAAAAATCTAAATGTATTGAAACCGATCATGTTTTTCAAATTAAGAAGCTTAGATGTATAAATGTTTATCATTTTTACATAACTAACAAAAACCATTTAAATCAGTAACTTATAGGCGTTTAAATTTATTGAATTATTAACTTAATAAAACACAACTAGCGTGACTTTTTATACCAAAACATTAGCTGCACCAACTTTAATTTATTTAATTTTTTTGTTTTATTCAAACCAACTCTCTATTCTTTGTTTTTTCTTTCTAAGTATGTTTTCTGCCTTTTTCATCGTGTTCACTTCACTAGTTATAGAGTCTCTCTTCCTGCTAATACGAACAAGATCTTGCTGTTCACGAAGCCAATGCTGCTGTTGCTCTATGACTTGTTCATTCACTTCGCTAATTTCTTTGTTAAGTGAGTTTATTTGCATCTCAAGGGGTCCAATTTCTTGGCCCTGAATTTTATATTGATTGCAAACAAAAGTTTTAAAAATATTAGTTAATCATTATATAAAAGAAGTTTGTTTATGAAACTTACGAATAAAACTTAACAAATACAAAAACTTACACCCATTGCCTCAATGTGGTTTGAGATTTTCTTTGTAATAACATCAATGCTATTTTGTTTTCTCATAATTACAGAATTTCTTTTGGAAGTTTCTTTGTCGATTCTGTCAATCATTTCATTTTTTATATGTATTTCTTTTTCAATGGCTTGCAAAGCTCGTTTCAGATCCTCCACTTTGCTTGTCTTTTCTGTAAATTGTAAAGTGTAACGTGCTCCTTCGTTTTCAATGCTGGCCATATCTCTTTCCTGATGTAAGATAAAACACCTTAAATGGTGAAAATTAACCCATACTAATGACCATACTATTTAAATTAAGCTTACATACTATGAAAACTTATCTTAGATATACACTGTTTATGTATCAACTTAAAAAAACAAGTTCTGAAGAATATTAAAAAAAATATGTTAACATTTTGAAGTATACAGTAAATATAATTTTTACATAATTGCAATTAATATCTAATAAGTCTCTGAAATTATACTTCTAAGTTTATAAACTACATTAATTTTAGAAAGTTTTACAACAACATTTTTGAACACAGTTTGCAACAATATATTTGAAAAATTTTGGTATATTCTAATAGGTAATATATATTTAGTTTGTAATCCTAATTTATATTTGAATCTAGTCTAGAAAAAAAATTTTTGTACATATATAAAATATTCATGTTTTAAAATAACTTACGTATCGCAACAAAACATATCAATCTAACCATTGAACACTTAACTTACTAATTTTGTTTTTCTTGCACGTAACTCATTCGTTTTTCTGAGTGTGTACTCTTTTGCTTTAACCGAAGTTAGTTGAGTTTGCAGTTCTTTCATTATTTCGTCTTCTAGCTTAACTTTTTCTAAGTACTCTTTTTCGCTTTGCTTTCTTATCACAGTGAGTTCACTTTGTTTGGTGGATTTTTCCTGTGAATTTGAATAAGGACAGCTTTTATACACTTGTGTGACGATAAGGGATTTAGTATTAATGTCAACTCAGGCTAATATCATCATGCACACATAGATATTACAACTTTTATCAAGGAATATTACTTTCCATTGTTCATAAAAATTGATACAACAAAATTTATTTTTCCAAATTAATAATATACAAAATAAGAAACGCAAACCATTAAAGCTTTATTGTAGTTATGTTCAGTCTCATGCAAAGTTCTACTGTAAGTGGCATACTGCTGTTTGAGAGCATCTTGCCTCTCTAAGCAACCTTGTATTGAGCTTTTCACCATGTCGCGTTCATTTCTCATTTTGTTAAGCCGAACTGTCAACGTTTCGTTTTTTTCTTCAGCTTTTTGTGTAGACTTCTTGTACCCGACGATCTCTGTCTCCAGTGAACGGACTTCTTGTCTTGCAATACTGGTGGAAAATTTGATAAAATACAATTTATAGTTGACTTTTAAAAGTTTATAAAAAATATCTTAAATGTTTGGACGTAAAAAAACTATAAAAAACATAACACCTACTTTACCTAAATTTTCAAATTTTTCATAGAGTGTTTCATCTTATTTTTCAAAAAAAATATTAAACTAACATGATTACAAAAGTTAATCGTTGAATAAAACTATTCTGTAGTCTTATTTAAAGGAAAGATAAAATCTCGCAAAACAATAACTTATGATAATTCAATAGAATTTATACAAAATCTAGCCAAAACATTTCAAAAATATTTTAAACTAGCTTTAGTCTTTCAAAAATAAATCTAGTCTGAGTTACCTCAAGAGTGTGAATACCCTGTAATTTATATAAAAGTTGTATAAAATTGAGGTAAGTAAAGTTATAACATGGAGTTTCTTACATATTTTTTAGAGTAGTTGTTAATTAAATAATACTTAAAAGACAGCATAATTAAGTTCTAGAACACTCATGTACATCGAAAAGCTAGAATCAACAAACATTTAGTGAGCAAACTAGTTTAATACTTATAATATTTTCATAAGCAGCAATGAATAACTTTATTTTAGCGATATAAAAACTATCCTTAATAAGACTATAAGAAAAAAAACATGAAATTTATTAAAGCCTAAAGACATCAACAAAGATTAAACTGAAAAGTAAACCAAAGTAGTAAACTGATTACAAAATGTAACGAATTCAAAGTTACATGGGAGTTATTAAAACTTATTAAACAAACTTAAGTGCTTCTTGCATGGCAGCATAAGCTTCGTCCCTTCTTTTCATGCCGGTCAAGCTGGCATTCCACTGCTGGTACAGCTGCTTCTTCTCCAACTTTATAGCACTTACTTCCTCCTCTGCATCTGTCAGTGCTTGTCTTGCTGCCAATGTGTCCTCCGCTTGAGCGGTTTGTTGTGCTTCGTACATAGAAATATCCTCACGTAGTTTGTGCACTTGCGTTTGTAACCGGTCTACATACAAGTCCTGGTAGTTAATTGCTTTTGTTTTTTTTTTGTATATATTAAGTTTAAGAGAAATTTATTTTCTTAAAAAAAAGAAAACTAATAATATTTTTACACTAGTTACTTAACAACATGATCGTAACCTTTTATAAATCAGGAAATTTCGAAATAAACTTTTAAGAAGGTCTAAATATTTTTTTAATTTGAATAAAAAATTGCACTGAAATAATCATTAAAGTAGCAAAATTACTTTAGCAAAAATTAAACTTACAACTAAAATGGAAATTCATATTTAAAAAAATTAAAATTAGCAATTGCTTAATTTAGTTTGTTTTAAAAGAGTCGGTTTAACTGAAAGATAAATCGCGGGCCGAAGATTCATACATGTTGGGCCGTATTTGCTGAAGATTAGAACACTAAAACAGAATTTAGTATTTTAGTAGTGGTAGCCGAAAAGGTAGAATATTTACTAATAAACTAGCTTGAAAACTAAAAAAGAAAAGAAGCTTGGCAATAAAATCATAACTAAGGAAAAATTATGACGTTATTTTTTTAAGAAAGCTTACTCATTATCGCTAAGGTGAAATAAAAATATATTTTGAGCCTAGTATTATTTCAAGTATAACACAAAACGTTTTACAATTTTTTGTAATTAAAATTAGTATTTTTGCAAGTGCATTGCTTACATCAAGATACAAACTAATTTTTTTCTAAAACTAAAAACTAACCTACTTGAACTATAACAACTAAATACTTTTAGGTTTTTGTACTAACATAAAGTTGCTTGTTGAACATTATTGCTTGTGTGAAAGCTTTACATGTATGACTTAAATACTAAGTTCATGAACTTTGATAACAAAAACAATCTTAAAACTCAATTACTGACCTTTTTCACGTTTATTGACCATTTTTTAACAATATAATCGACATCTAAGACCCTAAATTATATCTTGCAAAGAGGAACTAATGTTAGTTGAAGAATTTATAAATAAACAATGAAAAATAATATTACTTATACTAAGCTACCAGCATACAATAGTGAAAAAAATAATTTAAGGGCATAGGGGGTCCACCTTGATTTTTACAAGTTGATAATATTTCATAGAGTTTTATCTGAGCTATCAGAAATTTTTAACCGATTGAAAAAAATCAAAGTATTTTTTGAAATATGAGAGATCAAAGTCGGTGACCTCAATAGATTCCTAATGATAGGCGCAAACTAAAAACGCGGAAAAAGACCATTTCACTAAAAATTTATCTCCTCCTTCATTTTTTAAGCAATCTTCTTCAAGTTTTCACAGAAAGTGTATTATTATATTTAAAAAAGATTGAATGCAGGATTTTTTTTAATTTTAGAAAATAAAATTTTTGTTAAAAAAAAAACCACCTATTTTTTTGTTTTTTTTATCTAAAATTTTTATTTTTTAATAGTTTTTAAATTCCAACATTCAAAGTCTTATAAACTATAAAAGGAACGTTTCCTTAAAATTTGAGATCTCTAGCTCAAAAAATGAAGGAGAAGATAGATTTTTAGTGATTTTTTAAATTTCCAAGAAAAATGACCGCAAAAAATTTGCCGTGTATACGTTTGTATCGGAAACTTTTTACAAAAATTACAATATCTTAAAAATAAATAATATTTTTTAATTCTATAAAAACTGGCTTGTATTTTGTACTTTATACTTTTTTATAAGATTCAATGTTATTTTTAGTAAAAAAAAAAAAATGTCGGACCCCCCTATGCCCTTAAAATGAGTTTTATTGTGTACTTACCTGTCGTTTTTTAAAAACTTCAAGGTGAGTGACGTCAAGATCAGCTCTTTCAGCAGCTCGTTTCATCACAGATATGTCAGACCTGACGTCGGTTTTTAAATTGTTCATGTGAAAAAGTCGACTGGCTAAATTGTCAACTTCATTTTGTAAATCCCTATCTGGAACGAAAAATATTATTATGTATAAAAACAGTGTAAACATAAAAGGCTCATGTAAATTAGCACGGAAGCACTACAATAATAGTTTTTATTTAAAAGCTTTTTTTAAAATGTTTTACACTCCAATCATGGCAAAGAAAACATCAGCAAAAGTCATCAGAGCCTAAGCCTGAATTTTCTTGTACCATGGGACAAGCTCTAAATATGTTAGCAAAAAGTTATGATCATACCACTTGGTTAAAACTTCGTAATTTTAAATCAGGTTTGCCATTCTTTGAAGCAAAAAAAAATCTAGTCTGAGTGACTATAATATAGCCTAGGTCAGCTTGAGTTTAATAAAAACTTTGCAAAAAGTTTACGTTTTTGGCGCAATTGTCTTTAAGCCAGTGTGCATTGTGCACTATAGTATGCATATAACATATTTTAGTATACATGAGAAAAATGTTTAGGTAAAAATATATATTTTAACTTATGCATAATCACTCTTGTTCTATTTTTCAACACATGTTTTATAGATTATAATTACCTTTAAGGGCATGAGGGGGGTAATATCACTTTTTTTCACAATTTGATTTTATATTATAGAATTTTAACCAAGCTACAAGATGATTTTTACAGATTTTAAAAGTTTAAAATATTTTTTGAGATATAACAGGTCAAAGTCGGAGGCAACAATAGGTTCCTTATTGGAGGCGAAAACGACAAAAAAAACTATTTCAATAAAAATTTATCTTCTCCTACGTTTTTTGAGGTAACTACCTAAAACTTTCAGTAAATGTTCCTTGTAAGATTTAGAAAATTATGTCCTAACAAAACTTTAAAAAATCAAAAAACTAAAACTTAATAAAAAAAACAGTTTTTTTTTTGTTTTTTTATCATAAATTTTTTTTTTCTAATTTTCTTAAATTTTGTTCTGACAGATTTTCAAAATATTGCAAGGAACATTTCCTGAAAGTTTAAGGTAGTTACCTCAAAAAACGTAAGAGAAGATAGAATTTTATTGAAAAAGGCTTTTTTTGTCGTTTTCGCCCCCCATAAGGAACCTATTGTAGTCTCCGATTTTGACCTGTTTCATCTCAAAAATTATTTCGAATTTAAAAAACCTGTAAAAAGAAACTTGTTGCTTAGTTAAAACTCAATAAAATAAGACTAAATTGTAAAAAGGTGACTTTTTCCAGGTTTTTTAGAAACAAGTTTTTTGGTTAATTTTTAGTATAAAATTAAATTAAGGTAAAAAAAATGTCTTAATGTATATAAAAGCATTGAAAAGATATTATAAAGCTATTATAAATGTGTCTAAATAATAATAATAATAAATGACACAAAAAAAAATTACTTTTATGATAGATTTTTCAAATCTAATAGAAGTTTCCTTACTTTACATGTTAAAACAGTTAAAATTTCGAGGTTTTTCTAGACTGTTTTCCTAAATTGTAACAGTAAACATTTAAGAACTGAATACACTAATATAAGATCTGTTTTGAAAAAAGTTTAAGTTTTAGAGAATTAATTGTGCATGAATAATATTGATTCATTTTTTCTTACTGAAACATGGTTGACTCCTAAAGTCAACGATGCCATAGTCTGTCTATCTAACTATAATATAATCTGTAACGATAGGAAAGTAGAGGTGGAATGGAAGTGATGCTGTCCTTTACAGAAACTCCTTTAGAGTATTTAAAGTTAAAAACATTTAATCTCTATTATTAACACAAATTTTGAATACATACTTTTAGACGTAATTTAAAAAAAAAAAAAAAAGAGTTTTCTGTGTCTACCTTCCCCACTGTCTGCAAAATGTGCACTGGCTGTTAAAAATGTAATTAAGATAACTTTTTTTTCAAAATGACTATTCTTTTTTTGCTCTTGAAGATTTTAATCTGACAAACATAGATTGGAAAATTCCTACGCAGACTACAATGAATCCCATAAGTGTTTTCTTGATTTTTGCACGGATATTTTTTCATTACGTGTGACCATACCTTGATTTCATTTAAAATTCATGGTTACCACAGATCAAGCTTAGAAAAATTTCCTGACTTTTTACTAAAATTTTCTTGACTTTTCAAAATCAAATTCTTAATTTAAACTTATTCTAAAATACATAATCTAACACTTGAAACTATATAAAGCTTTCAATCTAATTTTAATACAGGTTAATACAACAGTTTATTTTTTGCTGAATTCAATCATCAAACTTCCATTACATCACTTGAACCATCTGTGTATGATTGATATATTTGTAATAAACAGCTCTATCAGAAAAATACTTATATTTTTACCTTATAAACACAGCTTGTCCATTATTATTCCAGCAATATGTTTTCGAAATGTGGTCCAAGGCCAAAATTTATCATGTATGATAATTTTGTTCGGGCCATCTGACATGACTTTGCTATTACACTGTCAGGAAACATTTTTTTGTTCATCTCCGCTAGTTTATTACACGAACTGGCTGAGTAATTGTGCTTGACAGGGTGTAACGCCCATAAAATTTCAGCGGTTGTGGTTTGTGACTTACTTACCAAACCTATTGATGGGCTTACACCACTGCTTTCACAACTTGTTACTCTGCCGCTGCTCTCACCACTTACTTCACTGGAGCTTGATCCAGCATTATAGAAATATTATTGGATTCGGTGAACTCCTGGCCTTTTACTTCTATGTCCAGCTCCATTCATATGTACAGTGAGTGCTTTTCTACCCATATTTGACAGTGACAGAGTACATGAACACCACTTGCATTTAAACTTTTGTGTATATATTACAGTTTCAATATGGAAGTGTCCTAGAATCATCAATACAAAAAAGCTTACAAAATCTGCTTGTTCAAGTAGGGTACTTGTTCAATATTTAATAGAAAAATTTTGCAGTTTTATAAAGGATGTTTTACTAATTTATACCAGATGAAGGCATTGGAAATTAAATAATTTTGTAAATTTTTAGGAAAATTTTGGAATTTTTTTCTGACTTTAAAAGAGTTTTAATTAATTTTTACCATTTGAAGGCTTTGGAAAATAAGAAAATTTGTAAATTTAAACTGACAAATCTGAGTTTTTTTTTTTTTAGTTTTATCAAATTTCCTGAGTTTTCCGGACTTTTTTTCAAAACTCCCCATTTTTTCCTGACTTTTGTCATTTTTTAAAATTTTTCCTGACTTTTCTTGACCATGTGGCAACCCTGAAAATTGAAACTGAAAGTCAAAAAATTAACAAAGTCAAAAAAGATTTATATGATTTTAAAAAGGCAGATTTTGAAAACATCAATAATTACCTGTCAAAAAATAACTGGACCTCATTATTTAACAAGTCAAAAAATCTTCAACATTTTTATGACCAATTCATCAGCTCAATTCAAACCTTAATTAAATTTTTTACACCACTTTATACTAAAAATAACAAAAGTAAGAAATATCCATCTCACATTAAAAAATTATTAAAAGTAAAACTTATTCTGTACAAAAAAAGTAAGACAAATAAATCATTTTCTGAAGACTATAAAAATAAGTTAAAAAATACAGTTTTGATATGAAGAAAAAATCTACAAAAACCAAATTTAAAAAAGTTTTATAGCTATGTAAAATCTAAACTTAAACTATTTACTGCAATATCCTTTTTATATGACAATGATAAAGATAAAACATTAACCTCAGATTTGAAATAGCCTCTATTTTTCACAGGAGTTTTCAAAAAGTATTAAAAAAATATGTTAACCACCAAAGACTAACTCAAAAAAATTGTAGTAAAATGCAGAGCTTTTTTATAACTTATGAAGACATGAAAAATTCAATTAACCACCTAAAATATAAAATCATTAGAACCCCAGAAAACATCCCACCCTATTTTATTAAGTATGCAATTACATCCATAATTTTTCCACTTCCATTGGTTGTCAATTTCTCTAAGGAATTAGCTGAAGTACCAACAAAATGGAAAATGTCTTTTATTATTCCAGTCTATAAGAAAGGTAACAAACACAACGCGTTAAACTATAGGCCAATATCTTTAACTAGTAGCTTTTCTCGAACTTTTGAACACATTATGTCTATTAAAATTCTAAATCATATTTTTGAATCTCAAAAAGAAATGTATTAAAGTAGTTTACACTGATATTAAAAAAATTTTCGATTTAGTATCACACAAACGACTATTAAAAATATTGAGTCAGTATCGACTACATGTATCCTTAGTGAAGTAGTTCAATAATATTTTAATTGGGAGATCACAAGTATGGTCATTAATGTTACGCTCTTAGACCCTTAATCGGTATACTGTGGAGTACCACAAGGTGGTGTAATTGATCACCTTCTTTTTTCTTTTTTTTTTTACGTTAACGATATTAGTTCAAACATTGATACTAAAAGTGATATGAGTTTGTTTGCAGATGATACAAAAACTTTTAGTGAGTCAAATATCTCTTTACGATATACTCTAGATAATATCTACAAATGGCTAAAAACAAGAAAACTCGATTTAAATCCTACTAAATGTAAAATTCTAACAATTAAGAAAAACAAACCGTCTGACCCGATTGACCTTTTAATCAACAACACTAGTAACAACAGCTAAAGTTTTTAAGGATTTATAAATATATATCTCTAAAAATTTAAGATGGAACGAACATATAAACTATTTATATAATGTTGCACATTTTTCATCTTATCAAATATTTAAAAGTTTTAAAACATATTCAGCTACTATTCCGACAAAACTATTTAAAATATACGCTGTCCTTAGCTTTAATACAATACACAAACTTGGTCACCCTGTTTAAAAAAAAGATATTAACAAAATTGAGTCTGTGCAAAGAAATTTTACCCGTTTGATATGTAGTTGGTGTAAAATATCTAATAGATCGTATAATGATAGAGTAGTTAAACTTGGATTGTAGTCTTTGGAATATAGAAGATGGGAATTCTATTTATTTACGCTTTATAACATTATTAATGGCCATTACAAGATTTTTTTTCAGTCAATTTTTCAGTTTTTCCCATAATAACTATCAGTTAAGAGGATATAATAGAAAAAAAATATAAACACAATTTGACAACAGTTAGTGGCAAGGTTCATTTTTTCACAGAGCAAAGACTATGTGGAACAAGTTACCACCGGATGTGGAACCGTGTAAGAGGGTGGAATATTTTCGCTTAGAACTCAAAAGATTTAATTTTAATATTATATATATATCAGTAAAGCTCAGTAACTTTCTACAAAAACAATACAGAAAAATAAATAAATATAATTTTAATAATACTTATCTCATCTAGATTAACAAGTGATTTCTTCATTTTTCTATTTGTAATGCTAATTAGTTTTATTTCCCTACGCCTCCCCCTAAGAGACTATTAATTTATATTTATTAATTTTGTACAAATTGTGTGTCCTATTTAAGTGGCTCAGGTTTTGATGCCTGAGTCCAACATTGCAAAATAAACAATATGATAATAATAACAATAATAATAATAATAATAATAATAATAATAATAATAATAATAATAATAATAATAATAATAATAAATTTGTCAAGTTCCAGGTTTTTCCAACATTCCAGTTTTTTGGCAACCCTGTAGAAACCATATGTAAAGAGCTAGCTTTAAACCTCACCTGAATTTACAACTCATAACTGCCATCAATCATGCAAAAATAAAAACTCAGGTTTGAATTAAACATAGTAAATTTAGGTTTAATTTTAACAAATTGCTATTATAATTAGGAACAAAAAATATTTGTTTTGACCAGATTGAACAGTAGTGTTTTCATAAAATTTAAAAGTAAGAAGTATTGAATTGTAGTCAAATGAAAACTAAAAAAACTGTTCCGTCTTAAAAAGCAACTTAAACTTTAAATAGTTTGTAAAAATATATATATACACATAATTTTTTAGTAGACTAAAAAAAGTATCACAATTATATTATTTACGCACTTGTTTTAACGTCTTTGTTGTAGAGCTGTTTATTTTCTTTGTAGTCTTCTCTTGAATTAGCAAGCTCTACTTCCTTGTGCTGCCTCTTTTCTTCAGCTTTATTTCTTATTTCATGCAAACCTTCAAGACTTGATTGCTGTTTAGCAAGTCCTTGTTGCATACCATACAACCTTACTCCAAGATCCTCTCGATTTTTAGTTTTTCGCTTTGTAGCAATTGCCTGAAAATGCAGAGGGTGTGAAACTGTTTCAATTACTTTTTTGTTTAATTGTTTTTTATGCAACAAACTCCCAATATAAAAGCTAATATGAACCTACCATTTCACGATTGGCAAGCTTGATTCTAGTTATCTGATTTACTAAATGATTCTTCAGTGCATTTTGAAATCTTATCATCAAAGGATGATCAGGATCAAGAACAACGAGATCAGGTTGAAGTGAACTGCTAGCTCTTGTTTCATTTGTACCTAATCTATTGACAACATCCCCTGATCCGTACGATTCAATCTGGTACCAAATTAGGAAACATTTTAGCAACAAACAAATTTGTTTATTCTATTAGCTTTTAACAAAAGTAGCATAATGGATTCTAATTAGTATAAAGTTTAAAAAAGGTGTATTATATTATTATATATAGTACTTAATTTCATTACTATATTAGTTACTAAAAAAATATTCACTAATATTTGATTTAACTTTAAAAATTTACGTAGTTAGTTACACTTGTAGATATTTCAAATAAAATCTGTACGAATTCATCTTTTTTTAATTTATATAAAATAATTTAAAACATTAAAATATATTTAGGAAGAAACATACAGATATAAGTTTGTCAAGCTTCAAACACAAGTAATTTCATCAAGAACATAAATACTTATTTTAAAAATGTACTCTATAAAATTAATACAAACATACATGATCACTGTCAGATTCAACGCGTTCTTCAGATTGTAAGTCTCTTGTTAAACCACCAACATCACCTAAATAAAATTAAACCCATAACCATTTCAATCAGTAGAATTAGTTAAGGCAACAGAAAGAGGTAAACTATTTTAAAGTTTTCTCAACTTCTAGATTTTACAAAACTACCATTTTTCATAAATCACATTTTAAAAAGAAAATTATCTTTTGAAACATTTAAGATTTAAGTTAAATATTAGAGAACTTACAGAAGAAGCAAAAAAACAAAACAAAAACAGCAAAAAACACTTTTTCATCAAAAAACAATCTTCCAAATTTGTTAAGTAATCATGTTTCTTAAGTATAGAACAGAAAATTTATTGAGTATAAAAACATTTTTATATAGTCATAATATATTTTTAATTTTTCGTTAAATATTTACTAGATATTAATTCAAATCATGCAAGATAGATTTCCTAAAAACTTGAAGTTTTTAACTTAAAAAAGTTAAAAGAGAAACATTTGAAGTTTTCAACTTTGAGAAAACTGACTATGAAAAAGTCTCCCTCAATACTTTTGTATGATAAGATTTTATAAAACTAATATTAAACACTTTTTGACACTTTAATAATTCATTTCAAAAAATACACAAGACTTAAATTTCATAACAATATATATTTCGCGCTTAACTCTTCAATTGTTTACTAAGCAAGAAAAACAAAGTTTAAAAAATAGCTTATGTAGTCAAAAGGTAGTCAATGTATAGCAAAGCACCAAACATATATTGTTATGAAATTTGAGGAGTCTTGTATGTTTTTTGAAATGAGACTAATATTGCCTCTAATGTTTATTGAATTTTTATATTCTAAAAATGTTACTTATTTATAGTTCATACTTAAACTTTAAAATGTAAGTTTTAGCAATAAAAATGTTTTGACCCTTTATTTATAGCCTTAAATTTAGAAATTCTGAAAAAATGTTTTAAATGTATATGAATTTATGTTTAAAGTGACAAAACAAACTAAAAATTTATTGCTCATGCTTGTTTCATAACTTTGTGGTAGAGTTTTAAATAAAGTTTTGGTAAATATACTAGTAAAATAATAACAAAATAATAATAGATTATTTGAAAAAACATTTAAAGCACTGCTTTAACATTTATTATAAATTAAAAAACTCTAATAATACTCAAAATTTCAAGTAAAAAACAAAAAGACTTAGTGAACATAGAATAAAATGATACTTTTTTAATGTTAATTTTTTTAACTTACTTACACAAACAATCAATATTTGATTTAAATTTTTCCTAAAATACTACTTTTCTAAATTCAACAACAAACTTGAGCACATATAATCAATATAGCTTCTGTAATGTTCAAACAAGAAAAATTATTTTACAAAAAATACACACTAGCTAATAACCGAAAAATGTTAACAAACTGTTAAAAACATTACGAAATCATTACATTGTTAAACCTCTGATCAGTTTTTGTACAACTTTTTATTGAACTACAAGAACTTGTCTGTTACCATTTGTATTGTAATTATTATGTCTAGTCAATAGTTGAATAATCTCTCAACAACGTTTTTTAGAGATTAAGTTTTATTTTATAAGTTTTAAAATATGCTAGTAGTTTAGGAAAAGGAAATTTTCTTAGTTAGTTGGTCACATTTAACAGAAAAAACGTTTTGAAGGCTTTATTGATTACATACAAGTCTTATTAGACTATGTGATTTTCATAAAGTGTACTAAAGCTCATCATCATTTGATTTGCAAAAAAAAAATTCAACCTAAAAAATATATTGCAATCCAGAGATTTAAGTTTGTAGGCAAGATTAGGTTATCCAATCATATATTAGTTGTTTTTTACCCTTTTACAATTCTTAATTAACTTTTAAAATTTCAGAACAAGTTGGAGAACTAATTGGGTCCTTACTGAAGGCACAAACTAACAAGACTGTTTTGCTAAACATTTATCAGCTACTACAATTTTTAAGGGAAGTAAGGCATTTTTTTTTTACATATTAGTCTCATTTAAATATTTTCAACCTAGCTAATAGTTGCTTTTTACTATTTTTAAAAACTCAAATTAGTTTTTGAGATACAAGGCCTCAAATTTGGAGAGTTACATCGGTTAAAAAATTTATATCTTCTATAGTTTTTAAGCAATCATTCTCAATTTTTCTCAGTTTAGTCTTACTTTATAAAAATCCTATTATAGGGGTTAAAAAACTTAGAGTAAAAATTAAATATTTCGTAAAAAAATAAATAAAAATTATTTTTTTTAATTTGGGTCATCAAAATATGTTTGTGTATATCGTTATAACAGATTAAATTTTTGAGTTCAATGAACATTTCTTGAAAATTTAAGGTTGCTTTAAAAATGAAGCAAACAGTAGATTTTGAATTTTTTTTTTTGAGAAATCTATCAGTAAAAAAATTCTCCTTTATACATTTATATCAGTAGTTATTACAGCCATCATCAACAGAGAAAAGATGTTTTGCGCCACAATAATAATTAACAAACTTCACCACAAAATCAATAACAACAGCATCCAAGACAACCTACGACCAGTTTTGTCCTAACTAGGACACATCAAGCAGGCATTTTGTTGTTGATCTTACGGTAATTTTGTTAATTATTATTGATGGCGCAAACGTCTCAACTCTATTGATGATGGTCAATTTTTTTTTAACTTTTCCTACAAGCAGTTAGATCTCAACAGCGGTTTTACGCAACTATGCCTGCCTGATAAGTCCTAATTAGAACACAACTGGTTGTAGATTGTCTCTGATGCTGTTGTTGTTGATCTTGCGGTGAAGTTCATTAGTTATTATACATTTATATCAGAAATTATTCATATAACTAATTATATTTCAACAGTTTTTTTTTTTGTAAAAAGTATCTTATGGTATAGAATTTGAACTTTTATATAAGAGCTAATGTTCATTTTTGTAATAAAAATCTTGGACCCCTATGACCTTAAAAATTGTAGTAGGTGATAGATATTGATCAAAATAATTTTCTAACATTTTTTTAGTAAAAAAAATTATATTTAAATAAGTTTATTTAGAAGGTTATTTATTTTAATAGCAAAAAAAAATCTCAAATAAACAAAAATATACCTTATTTATTATAGTAACAATTTTTTTATTTTTCTTAATATTTTAAAATGTAAGATAGATTGTTTAATAAAAGTAGAAGGTAATAGTTTTGTTAAGCTATTTTTTGAGCAAATGAATATCAGAAACTTTTTACAAACCTAACTATAATTGAAATAGTTATTATAATGTACAGTGATAAAAAATTATTTTAAATGTTAAGCTTTTAGTTGGAAGCCAATGTCATTTTTTGTAAAAAAGTGTTGAACCCCTTATGTATTTAGTTTAAAATTTGACTACATAAACTATTTAAAATTTTAATAACAAATAACTTACACGTTAGATACATTAACTTTTAATATAATAAAGAAAACCATTTGTAAATTTACCTGTATGAGAATCACTAGGTACATTAATTTCTGTTTTTGATTCCTCATCTTTGTTAGTTTCAAATTTTTTTGTCTTTATCTATAAAATAAAAAGTCAGTATTTGATAGATGTTTTTCTAATAAAATTTATACAAGTGTACCTCTTCAGAAGCATCAAAGTTAATTCTATCAACAGCGTCAGATAAAAATATATGATCTGCTTCTACATTACTATTTTCATTTTCGTTTTCACTGTTAAAATCATTAGATTATTTTAAAGAAACTAACTATTTTAAAGTTTTTACTAAAACTAAATTTACTTAACAAACTTGTTAGTTTTAAAATTATAGCACTCTACAAAACTAATTTTCATCTATACTCAGATAAATTTGTATATATAATTATACACGTTTCATAAAGAAAAAAATAATTATTATTCTTTGTGATAAATGTAATTACAACAAAGTTTAAAATAACTATAAATATTTTTTTTACATGTACTGTTAAACAACAGCAATAAACTGTTTGATAAATATAACTTAAATAAATAAGAATAACTAGTAAGTTATAAAGATAACTTAACTAACCTAAGACTTGCTGTATCACTCATTTTGTAAAGTTATAAATAAGATGCAGCAATTTTATTCTTAAGTAAGTTTTCTCAATATGCTTTATCAAATACTGAAATTTAATTAAAAATATAAACTCTCTGTTTTTTAACATTTTTTATAAGAATAAGTAAAAACTTGTTAGAAACTTTGAAGTTTGTAAGCTAGACAATACACTTTAAAAGTTTTATTGTATATAGTTAAAGTTTTACTTTATAAAAGTTTATTTAAAAGATTATTTATTTGAGTAGCAAAAAAAATTGTTTTTATTATTACTTAAGTTATGTATTTCAGATTAAGATTTAGTTTATTGCAAAAATATTTTAAAACTTTAATGAAAACTAATTTAAAAAAATTCTATACTAAATTGCTGCAACGAACTAGTAATGGTTTTTTTTAATAGATGTTTATAGCAAAACCAAGATGTTTTTACTACCATACATTAAGCACTAGGACCACTAGATTATTAGCTATTTTAATTTTAAGAAATTTTAAACATTTAGTCTGTTTCTTTGAACTATGAACAAATATGTTTTTTAATCAACACAGATATACTTCTACAAATCTCATCAAGTGTGCATAAAAACACAAAGATACATAAAATAACTTACAAATTATGTAGCTATTAGAAAAACATAAGTAATCAGTATCTTTAAAGTAACCATAGACTTTTATGTATCAATATTTTCAAATTATTGCTAATTGAAAAATAAAAGTGTAATGTCATATTGCACAAAAAAAGGAAATTACTTTGTTTTTTTTTTTTTTTTACTACAATAGTAATTATCAACAATCTCACAAAATTAAAAGTAAATTTCATTTTTTTATTTAGAGCCATATTTACATACTTGCAGGCCACAGGTAAAACTTTTTATAGACTGCATTGCTTTAAAATTAAAAACATGTTTAAGGGCCACACTTATAATTTTCATGGGCTGCAGTTTGCTGACCCCTGTACTAGTCTGAGTTTAAGAGAAAACTAATTGATAAGAAGCAAGAGCAACAAACTTAAAAAACTAGAATACTTACATAAAATAATCATAATTATAATGAATACTGTTATCCTAAAGAAACTATTTAAAAAATATGAAAAATAGTTGATTTTGAGCCTTAAAAACTTATTTTAAAATACGCATGATTTTTTTTCAGTGTGAAAAACTTTAAAGTTAATGTGTTGCATGGCAACTTCCTTTTTTGTATATTTGTTGACCACTGGGTTTCAATATTGCAACATAAATTCAAAAAGTTAAAAACTGTTTAAACCCTGCGTTTAAGTAAGGTAAAAGAGTGCAGCTTGTAGACATATTAGGTTTTACATATTAGGTTTAATACATTGATTTACAGCTTAAAATTATGATCAAAAAGACATCAAATATAATTTAACTTTAACTTGATATTGGTGCGACATCATCCTAATTAATTACCTTAATATCAAGGTTCTTTTTTATTTTTACTAAAATATATTGTTACTTTTTTCTTATTTAAGGTTTATTGTCTAGAAAGAATGAAACATTTATTTCAAATCCTTGACGCTCAAGCCTGGGGGAGAGACTGAAGGAGCTTTTCTACCTTGTCTTTCTCTTCAATGACCAATGTGTAAAGTATTTGCTGCACCTTACCTTGAATTTGGTGTTAGACTTGTTTTTCTTGATCTTGACAGATTTGGCATCTGTGCAGCAAGCAGTCAAGAGGATCTGTATGTTATCTGTATGTATTATATGTTTTGGATTTAAGAAAACAAATAGAGAGATCTCAACTACAAGGTAATGACAAGGTCTTTGACGGAAACTTAGTTTGTAAAATAATTTTTTGAAAGAATAAATTCATTAACTATATGTATAATATATAAAGATATAAGTTTAAGTAAAGTACTTTTTTACTTTAGCCTTTTTGTTGCTGAGCAACTTGTTCAGCTTGGTGGCGCCAGAGAAACAAACATTTTAGTATTTTTCCTCTTTTTGCTCAAAAAATAAAGTTGTTTTACGGCTAACGGCAGCAGTTGGAAGGTTTTGGAACTTTTTTTCATTCGTAACATTATGCAAATTAGGTAAAGTTGTGGTGTAACAGTGTATAAATAATATCTAAACCCCTACCCCTACCATTTACTTTAATCAATGAATTAAACAAATTTTTTTATTAGATAAAACTTCAAGTAACAATCACTTTTAACTAGCTAATCAGAAACACCTTATATTTGCAGCATACAGCTGTCATAATAAAAAACTGGATGTAGTTTTCTAAATATTAACATAAATATATTTATTATACTGAATTACACTTTTATGCTGATTTATTAGTAAATTAAAAACTACAAAGCCATTCAGATTGGTTAAGTATAATTCAGTATAATAAAAAGTAAAAGTATTTTTTTTTATTTATATGTTTCCTTAGCAACAGGGACAAATATTACAACAAAAGTAAATATTTTAAACCAGATTTTTTTATTTTAAATTTAATAAAAAATAATCATTTTGAAAAATGTTTTAATGGGTATTTTATAAAAACTTCTGTAAAATCTTAAATAAATGTATCTTAAAAACAATAAAAAAAGTCCAAAACATGCTCAACTTCTTTGGAATTTATTTATAAATAAAGTGTAAGCTAACATAAAACAACTTTAAAGCTTGTAAAAACTTTAAGCTAACTTTATGTAAATGACATTAATAAAATACTTAAGTTTTAAAAACTAGTCATCTTTTTGGTACAGATTCGTTCATGTTTGGTCTTTTTTTTTGTTTTGTTTCTAATTTTTAAAAAAGACCAAGATCAAACGGTTAAGAAGAATAATAGTTTCTGTTTGTAAAAATAATCTTTAAAATATCAAAACACTAACAGTAAATTTTTAACGAAATATTCTCTTAAATGACATTAGTAAATCATTAAAGAATTAGAATTAATAGTGTAAGATAATTTTACTAATTTAATTTAATGTATATATAAGTTTTAAATATTTTTAAATCGTTTTTTGTTGCTAGTAAATAAATAAAACAGTATTGTAATAAATTCTTAGAGACTTTCATAAATTTGTTGTTAAAGACTCACTTCAAGTTGTTCGTATAATGAGGTACATAAGTGCTTAAAATACATTCTCATCATGTTTTCATACTACACTATTGATAAGTTGTTATAGAGCAGAGTTTTTCAAAATTGGCAGCATTACCCTTTAATAGATTCTGGTTATTAGAGGCAAATTTAGCCAGAAATCGGAAAACTAGTTGTAGTAAAAGGGCGATATTCAGTAAAATGGGACAATTAATTTTAATATTATTGCTAAAGAAAATGAGTTAGGGTAACCTTGTTTTAGAGGAAGTTATAATATATAGTATAAATATGTTCTAAATTTTAATAAAACCATTCATTAAAAAAGAAAGTTTTGATAGATTTCCAAAAATTGTAACAAGTAAAGTTGAGTTCAGCTTTAGTTATATAATATATAAACGGCTAACTCGGTTCCCTACTAGCCTTAACGCTGGAAAATATTTTCATGGGGTCTTTAAAGTAAACTTTTATTACTAACTTACTAAATAAGTAAATAAACAGTCTTTTGTAATGTTAAAAAAAATATGATGACACTTTAATCAACAAACTAAAAAGTAGTCAAAGTAAAGCATTATCTATTACGAAAACGGTTGATAATAAGAATTGTTTATTAAACGATAAAAAAAGCGCTCAAAAAGTTTTGTCTAAGGACCTGGTGTACAAAGGAGCCTTTCGGTTATCGAGTCGTACACAACATGCTTATAAAATTTCTTACGAGCTATTAGATTTAATTTTCTGTCATTTAAATATTTAAAGCTTTAATAATAAAACAACCAGTTAAACGATTTTCAATAACTTTAATAACATCAATTTACCGTTTCTAGACTCCTAATTGTTCAATAAATGTATAATATTTTACAGCTGTAAACAGCAAAACTTCCTTTACTGGAAGTATCTTCACTTTTAGCTTTTTTTAGCAAAAAATATAAATTAAGTTTAGCAAAAACTTCACCATAAAGTGATTTGTTTCCCTAGCTTACTTAAAGAGAAGATAATAAAAGCACATAAACAAGTTTTGTATGGATGGATACCTTCGCTCTCTCGTTAATTGAGAAATAAGTTACCTAAAGAGAGCTTTTCCTAAAATAAAAACAAGTTATATGGATTATAAAAACTCAATGTACAGTAACCTCTCGCTTATTTACGCACATTGTGTCCACAGAAAAAGTGCGTAAAGATAAGAGAGATCGTAAAGATACGAGAGGTACCAAATATACTTACTATAATGGCTGTTTTTTAATATTGTTTCTAGTTAAAAGCCGACTGGAAACGCTAATTTTAACATTTTGTTTTCTTTATTTATAAATATGAAAATAAAAGATAAAACTATACATATATTAAAAATAAAGGACTTCAATTTATATAAATCAATAATAGTTGTAGAATTTTTTTACTAATTTTAATAGTAATAATAAAAAATTGAGATTTGTGTTAATAGTAAGCTCTATATTTATTAAGTATCACTGCTACTTTTTGCTAGAAATTTTCATTAGATTTCTTTTTAGATGTTAATTTGTATATAGGATAAGAGTGCTGTATCTTTTATTTGTGTTTTAAACTCTCATTTTTCATTATACTTTCATTATTTAACACAGTCATATTTCTTTCAGAATTCTAATGTAATTTCTTATTGTTAACAAATTTTTTGATATACTTAAATATAAAAAATGTTAATCAATTAGTCAAGGAACATAAGTTTACAAAGTCTAAATATATAGATAAATGAATTAGCATTTAAAAACATATTTTAAATTAAAAACATACAATAAACCTACTTAGTGCAATATTAAAAAGAACTCAAATTTTAGTTTTTTTAATTTTTTAGAATTCTTAAATGCGTAACTAAACGAGAGTGCGTAACGTCACGAGTGCGTAAAGATGCGAGAGGTTACTGTAATTCAAAATCTACTTTAAGCTTGAATATTGTAAATCTAAGTTAAACAGATGAAAGAATATGATTACTACGAAATGATTCCCACAATAATCTTTGTATTTATACCTGTTTTAAATCTTGATGTGCAGTATCTTATATAGAACTATGACAAACATTACATTTTTTGGAAATTTATTCGTTCCTGAAATATGATCTACATTAGACAAACAATGAAACAATTAAAGACTAGGCTTAAAGAGTAAATTCCGAGATGTTTCTGGAACTTTATAAAACTTAAAATCTTTAGTTTTTAAATATCAAAAGAAGTAATTAATACTGAGAAAAGATCAGCAGTGAGTTAGCTTTTAATCAACTAGGTAAACTTTGCGAAAAATTTTAGTATCTCAGTGTTTAGAATAATAAAGTAGTGTAATTTTATTTTTTATTTAAAAGAGTAATCATTATTATTCACTTTTACAAATCAGAACTCTGTAGACATAAAGAACTATGTTGTAGCCATTTTAATTACGAATAAAAAATAAAAGCCACTATTGGCACACCTAATTAATTTTTAAAATTATAATTGTGAGTAAAATTTTATTGCTAAACTAATTTTGCTGTATCATTACATTTTTCGTGTGTATTTCGTCTATTGTTGTTTTTTTCATTTCAATGTAAAACATTTGTTATCTTTTTTATATTCTAAAATTAAAACCCCGACGAAGTATAATGAGATCTTTAAAAGGTAAAGTTAGACAATAAAATTTTGTTTGGTTGTGCAATGTTTTTTTTAGTTAAACTTCAGTCACTGGCACTAACCCCTATATTGTCGAATTTAACTATGACAAAACATATTGACTTGAAACTCATTAAACCAGGACCTTTATATCTATTTTAGTTGAAATTAGCTAGGTATAGGCGTTGTGCTACCCGCGAGTTGGACCCAACTCGCTAAACGGAAACTTCTCGCGCGCAAAGTGTTTTTTATCTAAATACAACTAAAGTTGAGCTATTTTATTAAAAATTTCTTCAAATTATTATTTAATTTGATTTTCGATACACAGACGATGCTGCTTAAAAATCATTATTTCAATAAACTTATGCGTTTAAATATTTAAAATATAAACAACATGTTTTCTATAATCCCGCCGAGGTCCAAGGACTTTTTTTTGATCTGTTAGTCCCGCAAAAGGCTTTTTCGGTTAACCTGTCGACCAGAAAATTTCACTTATTTTTATAAGGAATAAATGAATAAAATTATTATATTCGAAATAAAATTAAATATAACTAGTTTCTGCAATTTAAATTATGTGGATCCAGCAGGTTCTTGATTCGAAAAAAAAAATGGCTCTGTTCAGATTTTTAGGCCCAGTAGATCACCACTAAAAACTTAAGAAGTATTTTTTATTGCAAAAAATAGCTTATTAATGAAAAAAATACATATATAGCATTTTGAAAAAGAAAGTTTTTAAAAATTAAAGAAATATACTTTTAAATTTGTTTTATATAACAGTGTATCTTGCTAGAAAATATTTTAAACAATTTATAGTTTATATTAAAGTATACTAAATCAATAAGCATTTATTAATTAAATCTGATTTAATTTTAATCCATTTACACAATTTATAACAGTCGGATTATATCACATACATTGTATTTACTATTAGTCTATAATAATGATAGTTTCTGATAGTAATAAATATAATAATCCATTTTATCTTCTACTCTTTTCTAGCAGTAAAAGTTATTTTAATAGAACTACGTAGAGAAACATTGTAGTTCAATAAAGAATGGCACTATTCAAATTGTAGTTATTATATATTACAGCAAACTTGATTCGCTAGGATCTGTATCAACAAACCATTAGCTTGTAATTTTGAATATTATTTAGAACTTCGTTTGTTCAAGTTTAGAGCAACAAAAGTTTTTAAATTTAGACTGACATTTTCTCAAAGTAGCAACATTACCCTTTGGAGGCGATTTTAGCTATCAGAAAGTTTAAATTAGTAAGACAAAAAAGAGAAAAAAATTACTGACTGTTACTGATATTTTGGATACAAAAAATAAATTTTTATTTAATAACAATTTTGTGTCTTGATAATCTACTCAAAACAAAAAAACACTTTAAGATTTCTTTCAAATATACAGAAATGTTTAACATTTGTCTGACAAATACTAACATTATGTCCACAAAAACTACTCAAAAATTAAAATAAAAAAGATTATCAAGTTTTTTTTTACCAATTCAGAAATTTTAAAGACTTTGTATGACAAATACTGACACTATATCTTCAAAAGCCAAACGATTGTTCAGAGACAAAATCACAATTTAGTAATCTACCTCTACCTACTACTAATATAAAGTAATGAAATTTTCAACCAATTGAACTGAAAAAAAAAAGTTTGCCATTTTTGTCAAAAAAGTTGATTGAGCTTAACGCACACGAGCCAAGTTTATTATAAAATATGTGTAAAGTACCAATACAGTATCTTTTCAGTAATTTAAATAAACTTTTAGCCTTAAATTTAAATTCCTACTAAAAGAAAAATACTTGGACTTATTAAATCTGAAAAAAAAGTCAGAAAACCGTGAATAAATATCTAAAAAAACAGTGGCTATCCTAATTTATTTTGCAAAATTACTGTTATCTAAACATTAAGAGTCTTTGTCGCAAATAAAAGTTTTATGCAGTTTTTTTTACTGAACAGGTAAAACGTTATCATGTTTTTAATATTTTACAAGTTAACTTAGGCTTTGTTTATTAATTATTTGTTCTATAGGTGTGATTAAGAATTAAACTGTTTTATAAATGAAACTATCCAAAATGATGTATGCGGATTTTTAGGAGTATGAAAATCTGTGCTTAGTTTTAAGTAGCAATTCTTAAAATAAATTTATTAAAGTAATTAATATTTCAGTAACATCTTTTATTGCAAATAAAAAATTGTACTTAGTTAACTAAATATATCATTTGATGAAATCACATAAAATTTTAACGAAATAAACACTCTTAAGATTAACCATAAACTAAAAGCAATTATAATGATAAGTTGTTCAAAGTGTTTGCTTTATTTAAAAAAATTTACATACAAACTAGTAAAAGGTCTATTTAGAAACTATAGTTTTGTACTGCTTTTTTAAAGACTGTTTATTTAATCAATAAAAAAGTTTTGTTTTTGATATTCTTAATATGCTATATCTTTAAATATACAACATACATTGTATTTTAATAAAAAACAAATTTTATATTCATTCCTTAATTATTGTCAATAATAGAGCTTAAGAGTAAAGTCGTTCAATTACAAAAAAAAAATTTAGTTGTCTCTAAAATGAACATTGTAAAAAACGGGGTTTGCCAAACTCATTTTCAAAACTACTCCTTGGAACAAATTATCCCCTAAGTTTACTTGTTGTCGTCCATTTACTATTCAATTCCCAA
The DNA here is from genome assembly GCF_965202585.1 of Thalia democratica. Classification (NCBI taxonomy): domain Eukaryota; kingdom Metazoa; phylum Chordata; class Thaliacea; order Salpida; family Salpidae; genus Thalia; species Thalia democratica. The sequence continues at coordinate 42,328,106 of NC_139166.1, read as the reverse complement.
TTTAATTTTAAATTTGTCTCTAATTACTGCTTTTTGATAGCCGAAATCGCCCTTAAACTGGCAATGCTACTCATTTTTGGAATCCATGATATAGAAGAACGCTAATTCCAGAAAATAGTTTGATCATTGTATTATACTTTTCATTTTAAACTTTAAGAAATTAATACAAGTTTTAGACAATTTAATAAATTTAGTCTTCAAAATTAAATATGTTATATAAAAAAAATCATTATTTTACACGTGTACCAAACTTTATGCACAAACTTCTTCTCAGAGTTATGTTTTTAAGCGCTAAATTCAGTATCTATATAATAATATAAAGAAATAACGAAACGGTGCAGACTTTGACTTATCAGACGAGTTAGATAATTGACTGAACTTTTCAAAAACTTTTGCTTTTTAATACAATAGTATGAAAACTAGTTATTCAGTAAAAGTTAATAAAACTTGCTGAAAAATTACTGAATTTTAATAAAAACTCTTCGTATCTACGACTTGGTATACTAATATATAAACTATAATTATCATAGATTAGTAGCAGATACAATATATGTGACAAAATCCGACTGTTATAAATTATGTTAAACTTAGAGCTGTGTTACATTTTTGATTTTGTATAACTATAAATATTCTTTTGTACAGTAAAGTGTGAAGTGATACTTAGTAAACTTTCAAATATATCAAAAATCAAACAAAACATTTACATTGTAGAAATTTAACTATCAACGTGTTCTGAAAAATAAGATTACTTAAAATAAGTAAACTAATTATCTTAAATATGTTAAACAGAAGTATCTAAAATTTTATTTATCAAAATATATATATTAACTAACAATTGTTTAAAATTTCGCCAAAAAAATATTTCTTAAAAACCAAAATTTTGTAACGATAAATTATATAAGCATCTTAAACTACGTATTTTAAGAAGAAAATTTAATTACACAGCAGATTATTTTTGAATAATAAAAATTTGTTTTGGGTGCACGACTAACCAAATTCAGACAATTCAAATTCTTAATTAAAATTCAAAGGGCCATAACTAAAAAAGTATTGTATAATTGTCAAATTTAAAAAATAAATATGTAGGTCCTACAAATATCTACAAGCCATTTTTTTATTTTTACAAAACATTAAATATTTTTTGAGATATGGCTTAAATAAAGTAAAAAAAAATAGTTGTTTTTGTAATTTTAAAACATCTTTAAAGATACTTAAGATTAGAAAAAAAAAAAAAGTGGCTTGCAGATTTTAATACGATCTACATATGTATTTTTATTTTTTTCAAATGTATATCATTTTTTGAGATAAAGTCTTTTAAATTTTTTTAAAGAATTTGAATTGTCGGAATTTGAGTTGTTCGAATATTGAATTGTCATGTAACCACTTGTTTTATCTGTATTTAAAGAAAGTTATTAAAAACTAATACTAATTATTCAAGATAAAAATTAACAATTTATCCTTTGAAATAAGAAATCGAATATAACTTAAATTTAAGTTATATTTAAGTTTTATTAATTAAAGAATAAAACAACGAAAACTAAAAGAACTTCATTTTTAAATATAAAAAACATAATACAATTTAGGGTTTTGTTAAACTCATCTATAGTCTCCATTAATAAAAAAGAACTTTTTTATTATTACTATGTGTGGTACATCAACTAAATAAATTAAAACTCATAAATTAAATGAGCCAAAAGCTTGAATTTTATTGAAATAAAATTAATAAAAAAATTTTAATAGTTCTTAAAAATTATTCACACTTAACAAAAATTAGTTTTTGCTATTAAAATGTACTCACAATTTTGCAAGCTATACAGTTATAGACAAATTAGGGTAAAATAGATAATAAAATAAGGTTTTCAAAACATTTTAAAACGTGTACACCTTAAAATTTAGGAATGAAAATAAATACATAAAGTAAAAAAACAGTTTGTATTTGCACATAATTTACAATTAGCATTACATTTAATTTACCATTGTATTTAAAGCAGCATGTTGAGGAAGATTGATAATTTTAAAAATAGACATCTTGTTAAATTTAAAGAAGAAGTAGCTAAGTAAGTATTTTCTTGATATCAATAGTCTATTTAACTAAATAGTCATTCAAGATTTTAATTTGTATGCTTCTTGTTTCTCTTTTTTTTCAGCTAAAATTCTTAAATGAATCAAGGCAGAAACATCATCAAGGTTTACGTCAGATTGTAAATAAGTCCAGTTGAGACAATGTTGCAGCATACGTGCTACTTGTCCATGTGAAACAGGGGGTTTGGGTTGTTGAACTTCATATTGAGGAAAAGATGAAGAATTTTGGTCTTTGAATTTTTTAGATTGTGAATCTGCTACACGGAGTTCTTTTTCTATATCTTCATGTATTTCTATATCAGAAGACTCTTTTTCAGGTGTTGAAGAAATTAGTTGCACTGGTGAACTTTTTAAATTCATAGTTGTTACATTATTCATTTCCAACTGATCTTTTTTTAAACAGTTATTTTTGCTTTTATTTGTTTGGGTATAATGCTGTGTCCTAGCCAAATCAAATATTTCTGCTTGATTAGCAGTATTATCAGCTAATGATGGAGTGTATTTACTTCTATCTAGCTTACAAACATCAACTACATTACTCTTACTCTCTGATGAAAACATATTTTTTATACCAAACCTTTTGCAAAATCTCCACAAAAAACCATTACTTGCTTTGAAAGCTTTAGGGTGATTTGGGTACAGACTTTGATGAAGCTGACTTGCTTTATTTAAAAAACTTTGTCTAGTCAGTTTTTCTTCAGAATCCTTTTGATCTTGCAACCACCTATATAATGCAATATCTAACTTAAAAAACGTTCCTGTTTTCATTATTTTAGCTGGGCGATCATTTTCACCAGATAAAAATGCCTCATGAAAACGTTTTAAAATATTTTCCTTTCTACAAATATCATTGATTGTTGTCCTTCCCACACCAAACCTTTCAATAATAGTTTTAGCTGAAATATTGTTTCTCTTCATTTCACAAATTTCCAGTTTCTCGTCAATACTTAACACAATGCGTTTTCGTTTTAAATAGGACCTGTGTTCTGTTAAATTTGAGACTGGTGAGCAACTTGCTTCTGAGTCTTCTGAATTACTATGTTTCTTTACAGCTTTATTATCAAAATCTTCATTATCAAATATAGACTGTTTTTCAATAAGATCTGTGCTTTTATCTTTATGATTTCTAAGACAACATTTTAAGTTGTCAACTTGATTCTCATTGTTATTTTGATTTAATTGAGAGTCACTACTTAAAAACAAATACTTTTCACTTTTTTCATTACAAGCCTCTCCTGCCTGCTCATCCATAAAATTTAAGTTTTCATTTGATTTTGATGCTCGACTAGTTTTTCCTAATTGAGATGCCTGTGAGTACACATATACAAAAAAATATTATAATGTATTTATGATTTTAATCTCGTTAAGAAGAATTAACAAGCGGTGTGAAAAAATATATTTACTTTCTTTACAACAAAAAGTCAAAGCATACATTTACTTATTAATAAATTGTGGAAAAATGTTGTTAAAAAAAATAATCTATTTTATAATGTTTGACAATTAAGCAACATTTACTGCCTTATCTTAAGCAGTAACATATATTTTTTTCAACTTTAAAATTTATTTAGTAACAATTATTATAATAAATTTGCTAATGAGTATTTAAAAACGAATAATTTAGTAATAGACAAATTAGTAAAAGTTTATGATATTTCTAAGCTACAAAATTTGCAAGTATTGTTACTGTTTGATTTAGTTTTTTTATACAAAATGTTCACATTTTTAAGTCCTGGTTAGTGTTGTTGTCTTTAAATTCTCATTTACAACTTGCTTTTTATTTATTACATAGTATTTTTATTTATTTTAAAATTTCGTTTCACAATTTGAGTATCTATTTAATTATTTTGTTTAGCAACCATGTAAGTGTTTGATTCATTTTGTCTTTTTATTGAAGCTTTGAAAAAAAAAAGATTATATACTATTCTTTTTAGTAAACAAACAGAATAACGTCTTGTATTTGTACTAAAATTATACCATAATGTATTCTGCTACTTTTTTACAGCCTGCTAATGCAGTGAATTTTTATTTCAAATCAACTAATGAATGCAAAACTTTAGTAAAGATTTTATTTGCATTTGGTAAATATATTATATCAAATAAAACTGGTTATTAATATTGCTGAAAATAGCTTAACTGCATTTTGCAGCAATTATCAAATAAAAATAAAACTTATTTAGCTAACAAATTTTACAAATACATTTGTTTAATTTATTGCAATATGTGTGTACTTATAATACTTTTTTGCTGAATAAATTTTATACGCTTTGATAATTAAAATAATATGATTGATAAATATGATGAATAATATTACAAAAAAGCAGCAAAAAATTTTAAGTAACACTGATAATAAGTAGATTTTACTTTTAAAATATTAGTAGATTTTAAAAGTAGGTTTTAAAAGTAAAAAGCTCTTCACCATTTAAGTTGCATAGAAGTAATTTGACACTAGTAAATTAAAAAACCACTACTATAACATACATATATAATTTATTGGATAAACAACTAAACCAACGTTTTGCTATAAAGTTTCATATAGATTTTTTATTTAAATTTTGAATTTTTTAAAAGAACTTATAACTAAACGAAATATAAATACACTTTGCATGCGTAAATAAATTATTTAAAACTACTGTTTAAGTTTAAAATTGTAATGAAAGTATTTAAAATTATAAGTTAGCTTTATTATTTAAAAAAAAACAATAAAAACTTACATTCACTCTATTTTTCCATACTTGCTCTTTTTTTATTATATCACACAAAGTTGATTTTCCAACCTTATATTTTTGAATAATTTCTTCTTTAGGAATATGACTTTTATAAAGATTGCAAATTTCAAGCTTTTCAACAGAAGTAAGTACAACACGCTTTCTTTTTTCAGGTTGTGTATGCATCTTATCTGGAATTTTCAGTTTTCTTTTTTCTCTAGGTAAATGTGTTGTACTTGATAAGCTTGAAGAAGTAGACAACTTATCAGATATTTTTGCTTTACATTTTGTTTTAATTTTATTTCCTGGTTTGCTTGTTTGTAAACCTGAAGATAAAAATATCTTGTTCCAACTGATATTTGAAGACTTGAGAAAAGATTCTTTGACATCAGTTTTATTTGCCTTAGGTAAGGAATTATTTTTGTTACTATTTTCCAGTGTAACTGTACATAAAGGTAAAATTTTAAAAACTGCACTCTCTTTACTCATATCTTAGATTTCTGAAACTATTAAATAAAAAAAATTAGTCATTATGCTTGTATATCTAAATTAATCTTTAACAAAAAAAATTATGACAAAAAACATATCTAATTTAGTCTATTTTTATTTTATACTTTAACTTTGGGATACTAAAAAAAATTAAGAATATTAATAATATTTTTTTGTAGCTTTACGTATCTATTTCATTATCAGGTAATTTCTGTTCTTTTGATGTTAAATTTATAAGAAAAAATACAGTAAAAATACACCAAATTATTTTGTGATACTTAAAAATAAAATGGAACAAGAATCTGTTTATAAATACTTTAAAAAATAGTAAATTGGGTTTTTCATAATATCTTGTGCTGGAGTTTTTAGCAAGGGAGTCATTCTAAGTTTTCAAGAAAACCAAGATGCACTTCAATAGAAGTTTTTATGTAATTTCCATCTGTAAAATATGAAAATTAAATTATTACTGTAGATGTATAATACAACTCTGGAGATCAAGAAAACTTTAAAATTACAATGTAATGTAAAGGTGTAAAAACTTAAAATTTCAAAAATTAATTTGTATGATTTTTTTTCTTTATAAAACATTTAATCTCCTTGCTGTCTTAAAGGTAAGTTGAAAGCGCTTCAAAACACATTATTTTCTTTTGATCAATTAGGTAACTTGAGACCACATAGGGTCCTAACTTTTGCAAGCTGGTCTTATTTAGTAGATTTTTATCATAGCTATCAGATACTATAAACTTTGTTTAAGTTTGAAAATCCTTTTGAGTTATAAGGACATTTTGGTGACTTAAATTGGCTTCTTTTAGAAGGTGGATGTTAAAAGAAATAAAAAGATAGATTTAATTTAAAATTTATCTTCTTTGTTTTTCAAACAACTTTCTTTGAATTTTTAAATTTATTATATTTAAATAATTTAGTTAAATAAATATTTGAAAAATTGTAGTCAAAAATTGTAGAAGTGTGAGTATGTTGCTTTTGTTCTTTTTAAAACAGAAGTCATTTTCTAAGCATTTGAAAAAAAAGTATTTTACATATAAAATTGTAAATTTTAACATAATTCACTCATTTCAAAAAGGTTTATTAATTAATTAAGTTTGTGCATCCTCAGAATATCTTGCTAAAAACTGATAATGTAATAGTGTAAACTTAGTTATAAACAATAATTTTCAAATGTCCAACTAAAAATAGTTACGTCATAAAGTATAAAAGTTGTAACTATTTTAAGTTAGACATTTTTAATTTATTGTTTATAACTAAACTTACACTATAATACAGGATTGCCACTCTTTGAGTCAAAAAATCTTCCCTGAGTGACCAGAAACTTCCCTGAGTAACCTTAAACTTCCCTGATTTTTTTTCAAATCCTTAGTAATCTTATTAATTATTAAAAAATTACAATGTTAATTCTAAGAATACTGAATAACTAGCCGCAAGGCTAGAAAATTTCTATAAAAGCACTTAAAAATAAATAAAATTATGTTTTTTGAACAAAATATTGAAACTAAACTTCATTTTAGATCTATAAAAATTTTCTTGAGATATAAAAAAATTTTTTTAAGTTTCCCTGAAATTAAAAAAAAAAAAAAAAACTGCCATGAGTTTCCCTGACTTAAAAAAAAACTTAAACTTAAAAGAATCAAAATTCCCTGAGTTTCCCTAAGATTTTCTATAACTTGAAAATTCCCTGAATTTCCTGAGTGTGTGGTAACCAATTCAATATTATCAGTTTTTAGCAAGATTCTGAGGATGTGCTAAAGGAAATTAATAAATAAACCTTTTTAAAATGAGTGACTTGTGTTTAAATTTTTTAGTTAAAACTAGTACCAAAACCAAACACTCTTTACACTCTTAAGTTAAGGTTTATTAGAATAAATTAGATAAGACTTCTTACTGCGGTGTAGTTTTAAATAAAGAGTATATCATAAATACTAAACAGATAAACTTGAACTCTGCATGCTAAAATGTGAATGTTATTAATAGTACATATACAAATGTTCAATATATGTGCAGTAACTGTTAAAATAACTTAGTATTTACTTAAAAATATTTTATTGTTATGACTAACAATTTGGAGTATCTACTAAATACTTAAATGCTGTGAAATATATTGTTTATTGAACCACAAAAAACACTTTCAAAATATTTGGTCCTCAGACCAATCTTTAATATAAAAATATTTAATATTAGTATGATAGTATTAATCTTTATATCTGTGAGTGTAGTAAATCTGTTATTTTTTGTAGAAACTCTACTCCAATAAAATTACACTTTATTAATTTATCATCCTTCTATGTTCACTACAAATTGATAATAGATTTATATTTGAGGGTCTAAATTGAACAAAATAGTTCTCAACTTATTTGAAAATAAGAAGGCTAATATAAAACATTAATTAATCAAAATTTTATTTGTAAAACCAAGTTTCACCCTTTAAGGCAGGGGTTCCTAACCAGGGGTGCTTGTTCTTACAAGTGATGAGCTCCAAACTCACTTGCTTGACCTTCAGAAAATGTTTATTGTTGCAGAGTGAAGAGTGAGTTCTGATATTTTCTACCTTATAAAAATGGATAAAACTTGTTTGAATACAGTTTGTTATGTTTTTAAATTTCCAAGTTTTTATTTTAATATAGTACAATATCATAAAAATTAAAATACAAATTATTAATGAAATCAATTATTTTTTAATCAAATTATTAATAATTAACTATAGCATTTAGTGTTAGGGTTGCAAGATCAAATTAAGAGACTTTAGGGGTGCGGGGCATCAAAAAGGTTGGGAATTACTGATTTAAGGGATCTTCAGTTACAATTTATATCTGAAAAATAAATTTAAACAAAACATGGAAGATACTAAAAAGTAAAACAAAACAAGTAAATTAGAAATTGTTACTTATGATATTTAGAAAGTTTTGAGTCTTAAACATGAAAATTGTATGTACTAGATACTAAATGAATTGAAAACTTTAACTTAGGTATTAAACATAAAACTACTAGATTTAAAAATACAATCAGCTTAAAGTGAATATAAAACTAAATGACTTACATATTACCATGAACTAAGGGATTTGAATTAATTTTATAACTTGATTAACTACTAGCTAGCTGAAGTTAAATTGAACTAATTTAAAAGTGCATTGATTTTTTTTTTGAATAATATCGTTTCTATCATTATGATGTAACTAATGTATACTTTGAACTAAGTTAATGTTATAATTTAGTTTTTACAGTTTAAAGCTGTAGTTTTTTTTAAGTTATTTAAGTAGGACTAAAGACGTTTTGTACTTATAAATGAAAATTAATTTAAGTAAAAAAAATAAAATAACATGCAAAACTAATTATCAAGCGCCTAATTCTTAAAGTGAAGTTTTTTTAAGTGTGGACAATTAGCAAACAGTTTGTGTCTTTTGTTTAAGCTGTTTCTTTTATTGGCCCTGGCTATTTCTAGCTTTTCTAGGCTTTACCTTCCATGTTTTGTTTAACTTTTATTTTTCAGTTTAAAATTGTAACTGAAGATCCCTTAAAGCAGTTCTGAACCTTTTTCTAGTGGGGGAACCCTTTTCCAAAGTTCAACTTTTCCGCAGAACCCCTAATTTCATTTTTACATAAAATGTTTAATTAAATAAATGTTCTTTTTTAAATTTCGAAAGGCTTCGCGGAACCCCTGAGAGGCGTCACGGAACCCTAGGGTTCCGTCGAACCCCATTTCAGAAGCACTGCCTTAAAGGGTGAAACTTAGTTTTCAATTGAAATTTTGATTAATTAATGTTGTACAAATTGATAAAGTCATTTAATTCTTAAGTATTCTTTACCAAGACATTCAAATATAGCAGGGGTCAGCAAACTGCAGCCTGCAGGATACATTAAAAATAATTGCAATTAGTTAAATATAATTTTGTTTTCAAAAAAGTACTTTAAAATTTTAGTAGCCAAAATATTTTTATACAAGGTAGTTAGTGAACAATATGTTTATCAGCACATTAAAATTCCTATTTTTAACTGCAGACCTTGCTATAAAAAAACTGCATTTAAACTTTTTCTTCAAAACTGTTATGTAGTTTAATAAAATCTGATGTCTTATAAAGATATCTAATTAAAGTAAAATTGGAGTCAGTAAAGGGGCCAAAGGGGGCTATGAAGCTATCATTTAAAATTTAAACTAGAGCAAAAAGGAGCCTTACTCAGATTCAAAATTAATTTTTTGAGAGAGGAGGCCATAATTTCTTTTATTTCTTTAAAGGGGCCATGTGAAAATAATTTCGGGAACCTGGTCTTGAGTTATCTACTGTATTTTTTAACTAATCAAAGCAATCTAAAATATTCCCTACAATAAACAGTAAACGAAAACAAATCAAAACATAAAAACCAGTGCAATGAAAAAAAGATATACATATAGTTTATTGTGCGACAAAAAAGCGCTTAATATATTTGATCCAAGGACCTGGTGCACAAAGAACCTTTCGGTTATCGAGTCGCCAACCACGGATTCCTTTTAATGTCTTGTCCAAGACTGTTAATATGCAGTCAAACTATTTTTTACATAGTACATTAAAAACGCAAGATTTTTAAACAAAGAACAAGGTACTGTTTATTTAACTACAAATATTTCTTCAAGTATTTTTTGTTAATTTTCTGACAGAAATCTGGCAATTTTAACTTCTAAACTCCAGGTCTTGAAAAATGGTAAACTAGTTTCAACTTTAAACTGGTGATCTATCGGATTCAGTATCCGAATTCGTCCAGATATTACCTTTTTAGATCCGGATCCAGTCACATTTTCAGTTGAAAAAAAAATATTGATCCGACCGGAACTTAATTTAAAATTAACCGATTCCGACCGGATACAAAATTTATGAATCGGGTAGATCACAAGCTAAAATATTAAATTAAAAAAATAATTTTAATAACTAACAAAAAAAGTTTTATGCTTAACAACAACTTATCTTGTTTTGTCTAACATAAACTATCGAAAATATTTTAAAGCTTGTAAAAGCCTAAGTTAAAAATGATGATGCACAAGAAATTTTAAAGTTTTACAAAAAAACTTTAAAGACATAAAAATGAAGTAAAGAATATTTTCAAGTTCATGATAAAATTTCGATACATAATTACAAGTTACTTTTATATTTTCAATGAGTTCATTAATAGGAGAGCATACTTGTGAAAAATCACTGCATTATTTACTCAAGCGTAAAATCTTTTATTAACAAAAACAAAAGTTAAAACTTGAAACGCATCTATGCTTAAATGGCAAAGAAATATTAGCAGTTTGACAACTCTGGACGGGAGGGAAAGTAAAGTAGAAGCCCACACATATTATATTAATATGCAAAATAGATTTAAAAAAATAAATTGATATATTAAACATTTAATTGCATTAACAGTTTTTAAAATATTGCATTTTAATAACTATAATATAACGAAAATTTAATATCTCAGTTTAATTTATTTTATTAAAACTTTAGCGGCATGCAACATTAAAACGTAAAATTAAATTAAAATATTGCAATTCATATTATACAGTTTAAATTTAATTTGCTTATAATATAATATTAATATATATATAAAAGAAATATACAAATTAAAGTATCTTTAAAAAATCTTTAATTGACTTTTTTTATTATTATTAAGTTTTACTATTTTTCTAAATGCAAATTAAATTTATAGTTTTAGAGAAATATATTAGAAATTTAGCTGCTTAATTCATTATTATATTAGATTAAGATATTTCACTTTAAAATTAATTTACTTATAATACAATACTAATATATGTAAAAGTAATATACAAATTAAAGTAACTTTAAAATATATCTAATTGACTTTTTTTTTAAATTATTAAAATTTTACAATTTTTATATAATGCGATTTGAATTTATATTTTTAGAGAAATATTTTAAAAATTTAGCTGCATAATACATTATATATTTGATTGAATTAAAATATTTCAGTTAAAATTTAATTTACTTATAATATAGTATTAATATATAATAGAAATATACAAATTAAAGTATCTTTAATAGAATTTAATTGACTTTTTTTTAATTATTAAAATTTTACCATTTTTATAAAATGCGAATTAAATTTATAGTTTTAGAGAAATATACTAAAACTTTAGCTGCTTAATTCATTATTATATTAGATTAAATTAAAATATTTCACTTTAAATTTAATTTACTTATAACACAATAATAAAATATGTAAAAGAAATATACAAATTAAAGTAACTTTAAAATATATCTAATTGACTTTTTTTTTTATTATTAAAATTTTACAATTTTTATATAATGAGATTTAAATTTATTATTTTAGAGAAATATATTAAAACTTTAGCTGCATAATACATTATATATTTGATTGAATTAAAATATTTCTGTTAAAATTTAATTTACTTATAATATAATATTAATATACATAGAAGAAATATACAAATTAAAGTATCTATAAAATATATTTGATTGAATTTTTTTTTAAGTTATTGAAATTTTACTATTTTTATGTAATGCGATTTAAATTTATAGTTTTAGAGAAATACATTAAAACTTTAGCTGCATAATACATTATATATTTGATTAAATTAAAATATTTCAGTTCAAATTTAATTTACTTTTAATATAATATTAATATATATAAAAGAAATATACAAATTAAAGTATCTATAAAATATATTTTATTGACTTTTTTTTTAATTATTAAAATTTTACCATATTTATATAATGCGATTTAAATTTAAAGTTTTAGACACATATATTATAACTTTAACTGGATAATACATTATTGTATAAGATAAAATTAAAATATTTAAGTTTAAATTTTATTTACTAATAATATATTATTAATAGTAGTATTATTTTTATATTTCTATTTTTTATTAAAAAATACAAATAATATAAAGTAATATATCGTATAATACCATTTTATGTAAAACAAACAAAGTCAACTTTATTTAAACATACTAATAAACATATTAATAAGCTTTAAAGTTATAATAGTATTATAAATTTATATTCGGATTAAACCGCTAATGACTCATAATTTTGTAGCCATGCGTAATTCTAATGGTGTTTTCATTTTCGTTTTATCTAATTGACTAGCTTTCGGGAAGTTTTATCAACTAGTTTTAAGAATTCTGTTAATATTAGTTTAAAGTTAGTGTTATTAAAAAAAAAGAATATTTTGCTTTTTTTTCATATATTTGTTTAGTATCCTGGACATGACTTCAAACTGTATCCTGGTTTATGACTCGATAACTGAAAGGTTTTTCGTACATCAGGTCCTAGGACCAAATATTTAAGCGCTTTTTTTTTGTTCAATAAACAATAGTACAAATTATTATCTTTAAATATAAAGTCTCAACTTTCAAGCCGGATTTTATCTGCAGGTCGGTTGTCCTACCTTAACCTATATCAAAGTTGACTGAATTGAAAATTGATACACCAGAATATGTTTATCTAATTTACTTAACATTACTAGAACATAATTAAGGGTTAGGATAAAATAACGTAAGCCTCATTAACTGAACCTTGCTCGTCGAGCAGAAACTTTTGGCGTGATACGTAGTTTACATTCTGAGAATAAACTTATGCATTAACAAAAAACATTAAGGGTCATTAAAGCAAATGTTCTTTTCAAACATGCTGTTAATTTGATTATTTTTATTTTATAGTGGTTAAGAAAACATTATTTAATATAATTGTGTGTCAAAGGCTTTATTAATGTTTTCATCCTGCTAAAGCCTTTTCTTGTAAACATGACTCGTCCACTAAAAAAGTTTTCTACAATATATAAAACGTTTTAAATGATTTAAATAAAACAAGGAAGTATAATCAATATTGTCTACTAAACGATAAAAAAAGCGCTCAAAAAGTTTGGCCAAAGGACCTGGTGTACAAAGGAACCTTTCGGTTATCGAGTCGTACACCACTTAAATTTACATTTAAGGTTTTGAAAAGTCTTAATTTATTTGATCCGGACTAGGCCGGTCAAATATTCAGTGCAAATATTAACTTTCAATCTAAACTAATTAATTTTTGCACTGAATATTTGTACTGTACAACATTCAATAATTACGTCATAGAATTTGTGTATAACTTGTGCATCTTTATTTACCAAAGTGCTATTTATTATAAATTGAACCAGCTGAAGATTAAAGACAGTCTATTTTGGATTTAAGAAACATATGTACTAGAATTTTTAAAATCCAATTTTCCTATAAGATTATTCAAAAGCCCTTTAAGTGGACTCTGTAAAAAGTGTTGAAGTTTATTTAACCATAACATTATATATATGTATATACTTTAAGATTTTATTATCAAGTTCTGGTCGATAGTGCCCGACAAATTATATTAGAACTAAATAGTTAGTTGATTGTATCAAATGTCATATATAATCAAATAAATAAATATATTTATAGTTTATTAAACGACAAAAAAGCGCTAAAAATAATTGGTACTAATACCTGGTATACCAAAAAACTTTTTGTAAAAGAGTCGTACACTACTTGGATACAATTAAACGTCTTGTCCAGGACAGACCGTTTAACAAATAGTAAAGATTATAATAATAAAATATACTTAACTATTCAAAGTACAAATTTAAGCGTTTGTTAACAAAAGATGCTAGCGAAAAAAGTTAACTGGAATATATAATAGGTATACTATCAAAATCTACCCGATTTTTTTTACATTTTCTTTATTTACTAATTTATTTTATATAATTTTTGATTTTTATTTATTTTTCATTATCACTGTCATCCCTAACCACTACCCTCGTTCGGTATGCAGTTCTCGAATTTGACTGGGTGGATTTTGAACGCGGGTGGATTTTGATCGCGGGTAGATTTTGAACGTGTCCCATATAATAATAACAAATTATACAGTATCCTTCTTTTATTACACTGACATATGTTTCTGTGTGTTATACGAGTTGACACACTTCAACGGAGCTCTGTAAAAAAATGAACATTGTAAGGAAACAATAGAAGCTAAAGTAGGTATATACATGTGTCCATTAAAAATAATTGCTATAGATTATTATAGTTAATAATAGATAAAATACTTAATGTTAAATCCGACTGTTACAAAGCTGTATAATATTTGTAATTATGAGATAGAGATAAAATAAGTTTAAGTAAAAATACAAAATAAAAATCATAATATTAACTACTTACATGAAGCAAGGAAGTACTAATTCTAAATATTATTGGTTACTAATCATTGAAAAAATATATCTGATAATTACGTCACTATATATATGAACATTAAGACTAGCTAGTTAATTTATACTACAAAGTTAGACAATTTATACTTTATGTTTAGAAAAAGTAGGAGAGCGCTTTAATTTAAAAAAGTAATATGTAATCTATTGTGGTTAAAAAGTAAAACAACAAACATTAATTATTGAATTATTAAATTAAACAATAGTAAAGTAATTAAAAGCCACAGAAACTATGTATAATATATATTTTATTTATTAAATTTTTATCCTGGTTAAATCTAAATTATAACAAAATTAAAGTTAGATACAATTAGAAAGCAGATTGAATTTAAATTATAAAAAAAAAATCACAGATAAACCGTGCTTGTTTACCTACCACGACCAATAGAGCGGCTAGAGGTCTTTTTACTGCAGGTTTATACCTAGCATATAACAACAAGGTTTACATTTTAACTTTCATATTAAACACAAACCCGTAATTTATAACATAGTTTAATTATTAAATACTCAAAATATCCGTATAAGATCTTTAATTTAGATACCCGACTGCTTCTTTCGAAAACAATAATTAATTAATTATTTTAGTTATTGTATAATATATATGTAGTTTAAGTCATGGTGGTTTTATGTATGGCACTGTAACTTAATTATTGGTCAGGACTTTGAAAGCTTAATAACAAGTTTGATTTTTTTGCTTTGTTTTTATTTTTTAGTTTAAGTTAAATTTGCTTTCTAATTGTTGCTAACTTTAATTTTTTTATAATTTAGACTTAACCATTATAAATATTCAATAAATAAAATATACATTATACTAAGTTTTTGTGGCTTTTATTACCTTTAGTATTGTTTAATTTATTAATTCAATAATTAATGTTTGTTGTTTTACTTTTTATCCACAATAGATTACATATTACTTTTTTAAATTAAAGCGCTCTCCTACTTTTTCTAAACATACAGTATAAATAATCTAACTTTGTAGTATAAATTAACTAGCTTGTCTTAATGTTCATATATACAGTGACGTAATTATCAGATATATTTTATCAATGATTAGTAACCAATAATATTTAGAATTAGTACTTCCTTTATTTTCATGTAACTAGTTATATTATGATTTGTTATTTTATTTTGTACTTTTACTTTAATTTAGACTTAACAGTTACAAAAATTATATAGTTTTGTAACAGTCATTTAACATTAAGTATTTTATCTTTTACTGACCATTAACCTATAAAAATCTACAGCAATATTTTATTATTTTTAATGGACACATTTATATACCTACTTTAGCTTCTATTGTTTCCTTACAATGTTCATTTTTTTTACAGAGCTCCGTTGAAGTGTGTTAACTCGTTTAACACACAGAAACATACGTCAGTGTACTAAAAGAAGGATATTGTATAATTTGCTATTATCAAAATATATTTATTTATGTTTTATAATAGATTAATTCAGTAGTTTAAAAATGAAATATACTTATCATAATTTTAAAACAGCAAACTTGGGCACAATTCCTAAAATTAACGAAAAGTTACAACTTTTTCCAAAAATTATTCAAAACAAACTAATACACTGTATAACTATCTTAAGCTTAGTAAAAAGCAAGTAAAACCTAAGATAATTTTAAAATTTAAAATACAGACAAACTAGGTCACACAATGAGGACTTCATTTTATGACTAATAAAAAATATTTTGCTTACAAATACTTTTGTAATCAATTTTGTTGTTAATAAGTTCAACTGAGTCTTACAGCGCATTAGTTGTGTTAAAAGTAAAATTTACTCTACGACTTTCAACGTTAACTTATGTGTAATGCACTTACTTTAATTTTATTTATTTTACCTTTTTTTCTTTAAGTTTTGAATAATTTTGTTGCACAATAGTTTTAGATATTTTTGTAATTTAAGTAAGTTTTCTCCTGTATTGTAGTATAGTTTAAAAACTTGTGCTACGATTTTTGTGTAAGTGATAATCTATTTCTTTTACTAACTTTACTTTTTTAGAATGTTAGCTAAAGCCAATCTTAAAACGTAGTACTTTCTTATATTTGGTTTTTAAAGTCTTTCAATCTTGTTTTTTAGCTTTAAAGTTTGTGCCTTAAATTGTCTGAAAATACCACTTATATATTTAGACCTGGTAGTGAACAAATAAATTTTATCAAATCTGAAATTAAAATGATTTTCAATTGGTAAAACACGAAGAGTGGTCATTGTTTTATAAATTCTTGACGTTTTAGAATTGTTTTGAACTACTAAATTTTTGTCATTTTTTGAGTTAACCTAAGTAATTTAGAATTTCATAAAAGTATAATGTTTATATTAAATATAGTTTGTATTTTGCCAAAATGTTATGCACTTTGAAGAATACGTGTGTTTTATGTACTTGTGCATACGTTTACTTCACTGTTTTTTCAGTATACTGTATGAAATTTAACACAAACTTCAAGCAAAAACATATAGTTTAATTTTAATTGCTGGAAAACTATTGCACAATATTGATAATATCAAATTAAAACGATATTAGAAATCAATAACTTTTAATTATGAATAAAGTTGCATACAAGATAAAATTAGCTTAGGCTCGTTTTAAAATGACTTCATTCTCACTTTAAGTACGTTATTTTTATATATTTTAATCGTGAAGATGATGTATTTTTATAACAATAAATCTAAATCGTACATGTGTATTCGTTTTTATTAAGGGTGTTAGGTAGGTAGCTACTTTTCTTAAATATTTCTTAACAGCATGTAAAGCAATTGTTTTACTGTGCAAAATAAACTTTAAGAAGTATTAAAAAGTAAACATTATATTTATTAAATATATATAAACTTGTTCCAGTATAGTTATCAACAATGTAAAAATTATACATATAAAGTAAACTTTCCAAATTAGTGTAGTTACTTAGTTCATCAAAAATATTTTTATACTGCTAGTTCTAATGACAGTTTATTTGAAACTTTTAGTTTTAACTTTTTTATAAGCATTAGAAAATAGAAAAAGGATTTGAATTAATCTGGCGTATAAAACGTTACAGGAGAACCCGATAAAATACATTTTTACCCGGAGAGTTTTTTCCAAGTTTAAGTTAAATAGGTTGTTTAAATCTATTTTTTAAGAGTCACCATTCAAACTTAAGTTGTAGTTTTTCTCTCTTTCATTTTCCGGTGAATCGTTTTCAACATAATTCTTCCTTAAGGATTATAGATATAATTTTGGGAATTTAATACTAGAATTGAAGTAGTTTGTTCGCAAAAAATGCAAATACATGAAACCGGTAGTAGATTATTTTTTAAATTTTATATGAAGATATTTTACACCTATTAATTAATTATTTTATACTTAATTAAGCAAAAAATATTTTTGAACTAGTCAAAAATACTATGAAGTGTTCCATCAAAATATTTTAAATCAATATAAAATACTTTAGACTAGTATTGGAGAATTCTAAAAACCAGGCTGTTTTAAAATCTTAGAAATTCTAAGGATTTTCAAGATTTTTATTTCATGTAAATATTGGATTACCTTTATTTACTACAAGTCGATCATTTCTTTCTTGATTACTCAAATCATTGAGTAATCTTATGATCATTAATTTCTCGTTTATCATAACAAACCTTTATTTACAACCTCAAGCTAGTTTAAGATGTTTCAGACTAATTTTTAGCATTTAAGTAAAACATAAAACTTACTAACAAATATTTTACTTCCAAGCTATTTAACTTGAGCTAAGGCGTGTTCAATAGTACGTATTTTCTAAAGTGAGTACACTTAAAAGACTAATCTAAATTTAGAGCTTTAAAAATCAAGAGTGTTTGATAATAAAAAAAACTTTCTTAGAAATATATATCTTAGTAAATTGATTTTAAATACAACTACTTAACTTAATAATAATCCTAATGAGAAGTTGTTAATTGATAAAAGTACTCTTTAGAAAAGTTAGCCCTTTACGCATAATTTTTTGAATACTTATTCATTAACAAAAAGTTAAAGCGAAATTCCAGACTTGAAAAATATTTAAAATCTTATAAACATTTTAAGTTAGATTAGGTTTTTATTTTGATTAATAACTCGCCTATCTTATATTTGAGTTTGATTAGAACCGAATCACAAAGTAAATCAAGTTTTTAAACAAGAAAAAAAAAAAAATTAACTTATAAGTTTGTAAATGACAATTAAAATCAGTAACAGAAAACTTTAAACTATACTACTTACAATCCATTATATTTTTTCTTAGTAACTTTCTAATTGAAAATAACTAACCACTTTATAATTAGTTAAATGCTACAAACTGTCTTTTTGAATAAAATTAAATACTTAGAAGTCTATATTAACTGACACGTATTCAAGGCATGAATTTAATTTTTTACCAAACATAAACAAAGAAAACATTGGCAATAATCTCACAGATCCGAAGCCTGGGCTTTAGTGTAACGTGAGACTGCAGGCTTCTTCGTTTGCGACTGACTGACGAGTTTTTATAAACCAGTTCTGAACTTACGTCTCACAAAGGGAACGGGTGACACTTTAGCACGGGTGACACTTTAGCACGGTGTGACACTTTAGCACGGTGTGACACTTTAGCACGGGGTGACACTTTAGCACGGGTGACATTTTAGCACGGGTGACATTTTAGCACGGGTGACACTTTAGCACGGGTGACATTTTAGCACGGGGTGACACTTTAGCACGGGGTGACACTTTAGCACGGAGTGACACTTTTGCACGGCGTTATTTTAGCACGGGGTGACACATTTGTTTATGCTTATACGTTATGTTGAAAAATATAAAAGTAAACTATGCAACATAATACTACAAGCTTTTAATATGTTTCAAGTTAAAGCTTCAACTAAAACTTCGTATTTAATATAAAATTACACTAGTTACTCTATGGCAAACCTCAACTTAATAATAACAATATAAAAGTAATTTTAAGAATTCTATCAAATCAATTTATTAAGATATTTTAACTAACGTATTTAAATATTTACTTTCATATTTTAAACGTAAAACTACTTGTTTAAACCTAGCAACATATACGAGGTCAAGGTTTTTTATAACGTTATTTAATAAGATTATAGCTTAATTTAACTTAGTGAGTAAAGTATAAACATTAATAAATACTAGTTTTATACTTCAGTAAATACGTTAAATAAATGTGTAAGATTTATATTTAGACTGCAACAAAAGTAAATAAAACTATTTTACAATTTTCTCTGTCTATTTAGGTTTTCTATTCTTTTAAATTTTAAGAAATAGCGTAATTTGAAGTTTGATCGGTAAAATTTTTATTTGATTATTTTAAGCCGATTGTTTCAAAAGTGTTTGTACTCATGTTTGCATTTTACCATCTGCCGATATTGTTACTTTTATATATGCGGGTTTAGCGTTTAACTGACTTAACGCGTTATTATAAGATAGGTCGTAGATAGTTTCTTAAGTTACTTTTAAATTAAGTTGACATGTTAATAAAGTCGATGTATCAAATCCGAATTAAACTTTTACTATTAACTTAATATTTTATAGGTGCTAAATGAACTGTTGTTTATTAAAAAGGATTTAGAAAACAGTTAATTATTTAAGTTTAGACTAGTTGTAATAAAATCGAGTTAAGGAAATTGTGTATTCACAATTAACAAACTGCGAAACATACAGACGATAAAAAACTAAACAACTTGAATGCCAACTAATCGAATTACCAAATTAAAGAAACAGAACACAAAATTTTCGTTTAAATTAAATTCTTGAACAACTGAGCAACATAATAATGGCGTCAAGTTAACTGTGCGAAAGCACAGCTAAAATGAGCTCATAACAACGGCAACAAGTTACTGCCAAAACAGTACATAAAATGAACCCAATAAAAAGAAAAGTAATTTTCCAAGGTTAGACTACTTTCAGTAATTTTTAATTGTAACAATTAAACAAAAGGTATTTATAAATGAAATTTTAGTTAAATAAGTATATCATGAAAAAATAAGTTGATAATTTATCAGATTATTTTAAACTAAAACAAATTTTTCTATACCATTTCAGAACAAGTTTGAGCGAACTTACATCGCAATGTTTCAAATGATTAAAAATATCATTCATGGTATTCAACCACCGGCCGTTTCCTGCGATTTTGAGCTCGGATTAATAAATGCCGTAAAAGTAAGTAATATTAACTATAAAGCTTATTGTAAGAAATTTAGCTAAATGTAACTTAGTATGAATCAGAATGATTTTCCCAGCTGAAATGTTATAGGGTGCCTTTTTCACTTGGGTCAAAATGTTTTAAGAAAATTGCAAAGGTCCGGTCTTCAATCAAGGTTACAATTTACATATACTATTTATTTTATCACAACAAGAGCTATTTTTTTATAAGATATTATTATTAAAACACTACGGTCAACTAAATCATTTCAAATAGATAGGATAGGTTTTTAGTCATTTTACTAACAAATATAAACTATAAGCGCATATGTTATCACTTTAAAATAAACACAACTATTTTAATTATTCAAATAACTAGCTTACATTTTTTTTAGGTTTCAAACAGATTCTAATTTTGCAAAAATGATTCTGTCATTAGCATTTCTACCCACAGAGAAAGTTGTTGACGGTTTAGAGGCTTTAATTGCTAACATTTCTGAAGAACTAGTGACAGTTCTGGAGTGGTTTCGACACTACTATGTTGAAGGTTAAGTACATTTAAATGTTTGTGTTAATGTTTAGCACACTTTAATTTATTGCCTATTTAAATTTTTTTTCTAATTTGTTAGAATAAAATTGTAAATATTAAATTAAATATTTTATTTGTTAATGTTTAATTGGTACATTTATTTAAAATTTAAGCGTAACTTTTTGAATTTAAATTATGAGTTTATATTTTGAAATGTACATAAACTTTACGCATTATTGTACAATTGTACGCAGTATTAAATGTAAACCATCCCAATCTGTGGTTTTATAAATACTCTGAAAACGACTCAGAATTCTCGGGATATGGGAGTGGAACACCTTCTGGCAGGGATAAAATCAGATCCCAAAAGAATAAAGTTCAGACAAGCAGATGAGCGTCTGTTTTATCTGGTGTCAAATTTTAATGAAAATAATAACATACTCGAATACCTACGTGGTATTCAATACAATTTTGATATAGATTAAATGTATATATTTGTAAATTTCGTTTGTGTTCGTTTTTATAATAAAATTTAGTGCTATGCATAAATAAAGTTATTTTAACCATGTCAGCCAAGCAAAATAACTAAATAAAATGTAATTAAAGTACTATTATTTTATCAACAGAAGTAAAAAAGAATACAGTATAAGAACATTTGATTAATTAAGGATCTTTAAAACTAGTTACCATTTAATTTACCAACTTCTTGTTTTTCAGTACTTATTTTTGTTATTAAGTATAGTTTTTCTTAAAAAATACAGGCCACTCAAGATGTTTTCTAACGTTTTGCTACCTACGAACGATTTTTCTAAATATAATTCGAAAAGACTGCCAAACTTTGTCTTACAATTTACTCCTTACTTAGACAATATTTTTATTAAAAATAATTTTGGAAGACACACTCTTTCTTAAAATCACACTTTAAAGTGCCTAAATTGCATAATCAACAGCATGCTGGTTATATAAATTTAATTTTAAACGTTTTATTAAATACAAATTTTACACGTATTTAATTAAATTACTTAAAACTATCGATGGCGCTTAAGTGTCACTCCGTGCTTAAGAATCAATCAGTGATAAAGTTACACTCCGTGTTAAAGTGTCATCCCGTGCTAAAGTGACGCCGTGCTAAAGTGACACTCCGTGCTAAAGTGTCACCCCGTGCTTAAGTGTCACCCCGTGCTTAAGTGTCACACCGTGCTAAAGTGTCACACCGTGCTTAAGTGTCACACCGTGTTAAAGTGTCACACCGTGCTAAAGTGTCACACCGTGCTAAAGTGTCACACCGTGTTAATGTGTCACACCGTGCTTAAGTGTCACCCTGTGCTAAAGTGACGCTGTGCTTTTCTGACACCTACCCCTCACAAAAGTTTGTAGTCTGATTATCCAAGTGATATGATAAAAACTTTATATAAACTTAAATATAAACAGAAATCAAATTAAGTTTAGTGAAATCAATTTATTCAATAGCTATTAAAGCATTGTTACCTACACCGATTAAATAAGCCTATTGAAACAAACTAATTGTATAATTACATAAATGCAATAACCAACTAATTAAGTTTTAAACATAAATAAAAGTAAATAAATCTAAAGTATATCCTAAACTACAATTATGCTATTCAAATCTATAACATAAAACCATTTTATTTTAAAAGTTTCGATGAACTTTAATATATAGAAAAAAAAATTAGAAATCACTTAAAGACTTTGTAAACTTGAACTAAATGTTTTAACCATTTTAAAACTAATAATAAAATTATATCAGTTGAAGATTTAACTGATATTAACACCAGTCATAGAAGAACTTATAGGTCCCTTGCTAGTGAGTAGCTTGCATTCTTTGTAAACAGCCTTTTCATCATCACCAATTTTCAAGTCCGGCTGAAATTGTAAATTTTCAATATAATTTTTGAAGTCAAAAATAGTTATTTTTTTTATAGATTTAAATTAACTGTTGGCTAGTGAAGAAAAACTCCTAGTGTTTAAATATTATATTAGCAATGGAAAATCTGAAACGATAATAAGTATAGATATAAACACACACTGATATATGGTAAATGAGCATAACTGGATGTAGCATAACTGAGTTATGCTACATCCCCTCCAGCTCATTTAAAGCACTCTTCCTTCTACCTTAGAGTACTCCACTTTCAAGTTTTCCTGGCGCATTGAAATCTTTTAAACTACGCAAGGCAAGTGGCACCTTATCATCTATCTATGGGGTCTGAAGAAGCAGGAATGTGCTAACTCAACTCATCTCTGTTAATCTCACGTGTTTCTTCGATATTGGCACCATTGGTGTTATCTGTAACCCCTAGGTATATTTTTCTACCAACCATTGAAAACTTAAAAATTTCGTTTCAATATTTGTTGAGACTGGGTTGTACAACCTCAGAAGCCTTCAGTTTCTACGCGTTAGTCTTTGTGAGCCAACAATTCTCACCACAAACAGCTCATGTGGAAGCACCTCCTTCACTACTGTCCCATTTACAGGGATTGGCACCGCCTGGGTTCTGCAGTAAACACATACTGCCAACATACAGAGGTTGCAACTTTCTAACGTTATGGTTGATCGCTTCTGCATTTTTAAAGAACCTTGTACGAAGTGCCTCTTCTTTTAGTTTCCATGCACCTCTCCATACAGGACACATAGCAGGATTCGACAATTTATTCAGTTTGATAAAAAATGCTAAACCACCTCGCAGCTGACGTCCGTATATAATTTCGCTGAGGACAATTGACAGTCGCTGTCAGGGGTATTCCTAAACTGAAGCATTGTACCCAAAAATTTATCACTATCTAGCAGGGGCGTCGCGTGGGGTGTTGCACTGCCGCAATTGCACCACCTTAAAATTTGGTAAGAAAAAAATAAGTATATATAACGTTTTCGTTATTTTTTAGAACAAAATCTCTTATAAAACTTTAATTTAGAAAACGACCATTTTGCTCACTTCAATGCCGCAAATGAACACAAAACAGCAAAATTTCTTCAAGAATTACCGCAAAATCATTATTAAAATAAGAAAGCTAAGTTGAAAGTTTCCTGAAACAGTACAGGTTTAAGTATCATTCCACAAGTTATTGTAAACAAAAATGAAAACAAAGCAGAGTACAGGCAACTCGAGCAGAAGCAACTAGAGCAGAAGCAACTCGAGCAGAAGCAACTCGAGCAGAAGCAACTCGAGAAGAAGCTACTCGAGAAGAAGCTACTCGAGAAGAAGCAACACGAGAAGAAGCAACTCGAGAGGAAACAACTCGAGAAGAAACAACTCGAGAAGAAGCAACTCGAGAAGAAGCAACTCGAGAAGAAGCAACACGAGAAGAAGCAATTTGAGAAAAAGCAGCACGAAAAGAAGCAATTCGAGAAGAAGCAACTTGAGAGGAAGCAACTCGAGAATAGGCAACTCGAGAAGAAGCAACACGGGAAGAAGCAACTCGAGAAGAGGCAACTCGAGAAGAAGCAACTCGAGAATATGCAACTTGAGAAGAAGCAACTCGAGAATATGCAACTTGAGAAGAAGCAATTCGAGCAGAAGCAACTCGAGCGTCGGATGGTAATAAACGTGATGGTAGGATAACGTGATGCAGCGTCTGCAGCAAAATTTGTTTTTACCAGGTATATAGTGTAATAAAGAGCCATGGCAATTTCAGTCTTAATATGCGTGTGTTCTGAATGTCGTTTAAAGCGCGATCACCAAATTTTTTTACAAGTGGCTTATGATCTAAACAACCACAAGATCTTTGCAGCCCTTAGTCAAATACTTTGTCTGCTCTAACGATCACGCAATGGCAAGCGACTTTCCTTCAATTGCAGCATTATTCTTTTCTGCTCCATTTAAAAACATTGAGCCTACAAGTGTCACCTTCTAACCAGTGGTGCATCAGTCTCGCTATTGCAGTTTCTGCATAAGAAAGTAGCCTAAACCTTCCTTCGACCAGTCAGGTCTTAAACATGTCAGTTTCCCAAGATCGAAAATTTGTTCACCATTCTTAATGCATCAATGATCATTTCTTTTGATTCAATAAATGTTTGGTTTAAATTTTCTGATCACATTAATCTCTAAAAGGAGCCATAATTTTACGGAGTTTGAGACTTGATATATTAGACCAAACCAGCTCCGTTTATCTGTGGCAAACTGTGGAGTTAGGAATTTACTCATTTAGTCCAAGTACTTTGTCAAAGGCTATATGCGTTCGTTTGAAATTCTAAATCCCGCAAAATCAAGGGACTTCTAGCAAAACTAAAACTTCTGTGGGTTAAGGCATACCTGCTTATCTTTTGATAAGAAATCTATTTTTCACCATCAGTGACATTCTAATTCAGAATCATAAAAAACAGTGTCATCTACACATCTATCCTTCCTCTCAAAATCTGATAAAACAGCTGCAAAACGACGATACAAAGCCCTGGGGGCTTTATTATAACGAAACCTACCAAACGGAGTGATAAATTTTGTGAGATGCTTATCACTTTCTCTCAAAGGAACTCCATTATACCCGTTCCACGCATCTGTTACAGTCTTGAACGTTCCTTTTGATATTCTTCATGTTAATTTAAATGGATTTTCTGAGGCACATGTCTATCTCTCTCGCAATACTTATAAGAGGTGAGAGATCTAAAATTATTCTAGGTAACCCGTCTCTTAGGTGCTGAGCCACCATACAGTGACACGAGATTGCAGGTTCACTAAATGGGACACGTTCTAGGACACCAACTTCTCATCCCTGTGGAGATCCACTTCAACCTGCTTTTACCAATGAATTGATACGTGTGCTGTAGTATAAAAACACGAGGTTTAGCATCACCTTCTAAATGGGTTTCAAGTTGAGTATATATACGTCCACTCATTTGTTTGAGTTGTTTATGCGGACATTTGGGCAATTGCAGGTTACACCATGTGAGTTCACCTTACTTTGATCTTTTTTATTCAAATTTGTAACAAATTTAGAATTCTGATGAGGCAGCTGAGAATCAATAATGGGAAACCCTTGTTAATAATTAGGAAGCAAACCATTGTTTCATTCGAAAAAAAAAAACAGTTATTGAGTCACTGACATAGATAGTACCATTGCAGCTTACTACATCATTCTTTGGAGACATTCCACTAAAAGTGGCTTTGAAAGCTCCTAAGATGTTAACCGGAAATTTATTAGCAGCACGAATGTCAGCGTCACCTACACCTGCAAGCACCACATCTTTTATTGCTTCTTCCGTATGACTCGTCACATTTTTTTCCACATTCACACTCACTGTCTGTTGTGAAATCACAAGTTTTTACTTTGCTACGAACACGGGTTGCAAATGTTCTAAATGGTTCATCGTCTTGTGCAAGCTCATAAGTTCTGTTCTTTTTACCCGAACTGCAACTTTTATGACCGCAGTTGACTACATCAGTTTAGCCACGTATTTTTTTGACTTAGCCATTAGCCTAGGGCCATTTGCCAACATAAGATCGCCAAGTTTGTCATGTGCGCATTGAAAAAGCTGTATGCTTGCATTTCGGCTACTTATGTTTGACCCAGTTTTGAATGCCTCTCACCTGCGAATAATGGCAAGACATGTTTCTTGGCTGATACACCCGGTCAACTCTGGCCGAATTAGTTGAGGTGCGTTTGGCATTATAACAGCATTTGATGACCCAGAATTCTTCTCATGTTCCACTTTGTGTATCTGCAAACTACATCACATGGTTGATCTGGCGTCTTTTAGTTGCACCAATGAATTGGGCATTTTATTACAACCATTAAAGATTAAAACTTTTTCATGAAGAAAAGCCCCTTGTGTTTAAATACTTAATTAACACTGAAAATTCTAAAACAATAATAAGTATAGATATAAACACACATAAATAATATAAAAACTGATATATAGTAAAATGAGCTATAGTTCAATTATGCTACAGACATTATATATATTTTTATTTATATTACATGTAACTGTATTTTGATAAGACTAAAATTACTAAAAGCTTTAAAAATAAATCTATTAAGAGTAAAAGTAGTTCAACAAACCTGGCAACTTTCCCAAATTTTTTTTTTAGGCGGAAGTCTCTGTTCAGGCACCACAGAAGAAAATCCTTCAACAAAAACTTTGTCTCCTATTTCACTTCCTTCAGGTGGACAAAGTGGCTCAACCTCCTTTCCATTTTTACCCCTTTATGTCAAAGTTTTCATGGTTTTATAATAAAATTATTTTGAAACTAGTTTAACAATAAAAGCAAATAAACTTATAAGTTATTTAAGAATTAACTAAAATAGTAAACTATTAAAACTATAGGGTAAACAGCCTCCTGAAACTGAAATAAAATAAATACAGTGGCCATGAGTTTTTTGGAAAATTCTTCCAGGTTTTCTGAATTTCTTTCAGGTTTTCTGAAGTACACGTTTTTGGGTCTAATTTTTAGTTTAAAATTAAGTTTAAGGTAAAAACTGTACCAAATTGTACAACAAATTTGAAATGATATTTTAAATTCAATGTGTCTCTTAATAAAATACATTTTTGATGATGACAATTTTTTTTTATCTACATGATAGATTTTTTGTAATCTATATTTTAAAACTTTACATTGTAAATTCAAGGTTTTTTAGTGATTTTGGTTTAAAATTTCAGGTTTTTCTCGAGTTAGATTTCCCTGTAGATAACAGAGTTGCCAATTTTTTTTTTGTAAACTTCTTTAAAGTTTTATTATTTTCTTCAAGTTTAATAAAAAACAATTTTTAGTCCATTTTTATTGTTAAACTAAACTTAAGTTTTATAAAAATATCTTCAGCAGTATAAGAACATTGAAAAGATACTGTAAAGCATTTAAATGTGTTTTTGAATGAAAAAAAAACTTTAATTGATGCAAAAAACTTTTTTATCTTTATGGCAGATTTTTCGTATCAAACCGAAGTTTCGTTACTTTACATGTAAAACTAGTTAAAAATCTCAAGTTTATCCAGTATTTTATTTTAGCCTAAATTGTCAAATTACAGGATTTTGCAGGATTTCAGGTTTTTTGGCAACTTTGAAATAAATTGATAAAATAAATTAAAAATATTATACAACTTAAAACAAATCATACTTTTATATTGTAACAAAGGTTTTTTTTTAATCAAATAAGGTTATATTTCATACTTTTTAAAACTTAACACAATACCAACAAATTTATTTATAAACACGTTAAAATAAAATAAAAAGCTTTATGTAATTAAAATTTACTACAAACTTAACAGTTGAGTATATGACACAATTAAAAACATCAACTATAACTGCTAATTAAAATCTGTAATTTAACTTTATTGTAGCTAATTACTTGAATTCTAAAAATAGTGTAAATAAAAGAAGGTTTAACTATTCCGTGATTAAACATCAAACCAAAAAGTATTACAATATTATGAATTAAATAGAAATATTAGCATGAGAAACAGAATAAATGAAACAAAAATTAAATACTCAGATATATAGTTTACTTAAACTCAATATGATTAACTACCATGTTGAAAACTATCTACAATAAATTATTTTATACAAAAGTATTATACAAAATGAAAGTATTTCAGAACTACTAATGCTATACATTAAATATTTGAACTATAACAAAATTTATAACTACTATTGAAGCTGCTTTTAAATATTTATCTTATTTTAGAAAAAAATCAATATAGAAATTAAAGTTAGCATAATGCCAAACTTACATTGTACTAGCACACAAAAGCATGGCCTCAGATCTAACTCCTCTCATGCTTTGTGGTTTTAAATTACACAAGCAAACTACTAAACGGTTTTTAAGTTTTTCAATTTCCACAAGACCTGCAAGACCTGATACGACAGTTCTTGTTTTTTCCTCGCCAAAATCAATAGTTTCTACATAGAGTTTCTCAGCTTCTGGGTGCTGAAGTATAATCATCGTTGGGATGGTTATTTAGACTTAATAATAAACTTAATTTTAGACATATACTTACATATGATTTTTTTATTGGAGAAGTATGTATAATAATAGCTAATAATTGATATGTTGTTATGGGTGGTCAAGGGTATATAATTAACAGCCATTTAATTGACACAAGAAAAATAATAAATGTAAAATACAATGGAAGTAATTTACAGTTAACAACAGGGATATCAATATCTGTAATTTTTAATAAAAAAAAAATATATAATAAATATAGATTAAACATTTGTCATCTAATAAAATGAAACATTGTTTAACAACGAAATTAATTGAAACATTTGTAATCAAGGAAACTTTTAATTCACCTCTTTTACTTCAACAATTTTTCCAATCCTAATATCAAGTTTTGTAGCTAGAGGATTATTGTCAGTTTTTTCTTTGGCTTGCTGATTTTTGTTTTTCTTGTTGCCTTTTACTTGCTTAACTGGTTCTAAACAAACAGAATAAAAAAAAATAACAAACTACAATATGTTACCTATATTAAACCCATTGTGACCCAATAATTATAAAGTATAAAAATTAAATAAATTTGTTTAATTTTTAAACTAAATTTTTTATTTCAGATCTTTTAAAAATAATAATTGATTTATTTCTTTAACTTCGTCTTATTCTGCAGATATTTCAAACAAGCTGCAAGTTACTTTTCACAATTTATAAAAATTAATCTAGTGATTAATTTATAATATATCATTATAAGAAAGTTGTGTGTATATAGACCAGATAAAACCGCCTACACTTTTAAAAAAGTCTTTCGTCTAGAACAGGGCTCGGCAGGTATTTGGTGGTCGCGGACCAAATTTTTTCAATTAAATATTTTCGGGCCGCAGTTGTAAAATTAGCTTATACTCTTTATAACATATATAAGATGGGGACGGGTCAAAATTGCACGAAGACAAATTTTCATAAGGAGACAAAATTGCATAAAGACAATTTTGTACGAAGTGTCATTTTTGCACGAAAGTAATAAAACAGAAAAAAATATATTAAAAACGAAGATAAATATATAAAATATAAAAAAAAGTTACCGACCGAGGGTAAGGGGTAACAGTGATAGTAAAAATAAAAAATGACTTATAAAAAATTATAATTAAATTTAAATACAAGAAAAATAAATAAAGATAAATTAATTTTTAACAAGCTACCGACCAAGGGTAAGGGTGATAGTAAAAATAAAATAAAGAAAAAAAAAATATTCAAAAAAAAATTTAACCAGTGCGAAATTGTCACTCGTGCAAAAGTATTTCTGTGCAAAATTGTCGGATCGTGCAAAAGTATCGTTGTGCAATTTTGTGCATTCATGCAATTTTGTACACTCGTGCTTTTTTGGTTTTCATCATAAACTCCAGAATATCTAGTGTAAGTTTTAAATTTTAAAATAATTTTTCATGCACACTAAAAATCTCGTGCGCCCCAAAATATATTTCGCGCACAATTCTGTAACCACTGGTGTAAACTACAATTGTAATTTCATATAAAATTTAAAAATAAGTACATACTTTCAACTGGGTAAGCCAACTCAGAGAGTTTACAAAGTTTTGAATCTTTGAACTTTTCGATAATTGGTGCAAGAAGCTTGTTTATAGCAGATGTTACAGCTGATTTCAAATCACCTGGATGTAAATTCTGAAAAATAATTAGATTTCTAAAATTCAAAATTAATAATATAATACTTTTAATAAATAAATATTTGCTGCGAAATAAAACTTAATTAATTATTAAAAATAGAAAAAGTTATTTAAAAGGCGTTTGAGAAAATCTTTAATGGTAAAACTAATTAAGGTATGTGCTTGGTTATGTATGTGCTGCGGGCCTGGAGGTTAATTGGTTATTTCACTTTAATATATAATGCACAATCCCAAGTTTATTCTAAAACTACATTTTTTGGAAATTCTGTATATAGCTATATTTTATTTAAAAGCACTAAGAGTATAATCGTAAATCTATGCTTAAAATAGGCAAAGTTATTTTCAGTTTATAGTTAATAAAAATTATTAGTTAAAAAATAAACAATAAAATTCTCTAACTTTGTTTTTTTAAACTACTAAGTTATTATTATAAATCTTAATTTTATTGTTCAAACAAAAAACTGTATTTATTCACGTAGCTGCTGCAAGGCGGAAAGTTTCGTTTAATAATTTAAATCAACACTAAAAAATAACAAAACTAAACAGTAGAGCATACGTTAACTATAAATTAAATAGTTAGTGAAAGCTGATTTAACTTAAAACCTTATGTAAATTTTAAAAACAAAACAAGCCTAATATTTTTCCGACACTTACAAACATGCCTAAATATCCCAACAAAATATTAAACTGGCCATAATAAATGGTTTGTGCGTATGTAAAAAAAAAAAGTTTAACTTTTAAGAACAACCTTGCATTTGAAATCATCTTCAAGTTTTTCATATGAATCATACTTTTTGTTTCCACCCCATTTTTCATCGCGTGATACAATTAACTCTGTGAAAACCACTTGAAAATAAAACATGTAACACTTTAGAAATTAAAATGCTTATGTAGCTAAAATTTCAAAATTAAATTGTAGTATTAAATCTCAGTATGTTTAAATAAAAAAGTATAAAATATTTTATATTGTACAAGTACATATACTTTAAGTAAACACCAGAAAATAAAAAAATCTAACCATTTTGAATTGGAAAAATTACAAACTTCGCAAAAGATAGCAACCCATTATCTGTTATGTTTCCTTCTTCACAAAAAGCTTTTTTAAGCTTTTTTTTAACATCATTTGGACCATCTAACAAGTCGATTTTAGAATCAGGGTTTGAAGCGCTCATTTTATCGCCAGTAAGTCCTGGAACCATGAAGTTCATCAAATGGGCACGTTTTTTATAACCGAGTTTTGGCAAGTACTTTTCGGCATAAGTAAATATTTTACGCTGATCGACTCCACCAAATTGAGCGTCAACAGCTAGATATTCTTCATCTAAAGCTTGCATTCCAGGGTAGAGCAGACCGCTGAGCTGCGGATTGTCAGTTTGCTTCACAACTTCAGCTCCTGCTTTTTTAGAATCATGCTGTAAAATGACATAATAATTTTCATTATACTTTTATTTACTTTCAATATTCTTAAAGTCGTAAATTTTCAATAGTGATTGATGTTATACATCAAACTTTTAAGATAAAAACTATGTTATTAAAAAAACATCTGTTTACTTTTAAAAGCAGAGAAAACTAAAACCTAAAAACATTTATATCTAAATTCTATTGATGTATTTGAGTTCCAATCTATCTACAGATTCATAAATATAAATAATATATATAAGTGCAACTAAATATATAAACAAATAACATACTACAATAATTGTTTAGGGATCTTAAGAAGTGTTATAATTTTTTTAAATTTATAATTTAATAATTCATTCATAACAAAAAACAACTATTTGAATACAAAAATGTAGCCTGCTAAACAATGCAGTATATCAAAATAAAATTAGTCAGAAACACAATGTTTACTACAATCACTTCTAAAAATTTACTTAATTATATTAAAAATTATTCAAAAAAATAAATTATCAAGCTGAAGACAAGTTGCAAACCAACATTTGACCGTTTACAAAAGTTAGTTTTGTTTTACTTTAATGACGATTACTATAAGAATTTGTATATTATTTATCAAAAGTTAGTCGAATCAATATTCTTTAACATAAATTTACATCAGGACATATATGAAAGACTACATAAAACTTCAGAACTATTTTTGAAATAAACTGAAGGACATAAATGTTTCCGTGACTAACACAAATTAGACATATTTTTTGTTACTATCTTTCCACCCAAAAAAATAACTACATTTATTATTATTTTCAGTCTCAATGCATGTTTATTTTAATAAATTTCTTTATCAGTTTATAGACTAATAAATATAACTATACTTTTTAAATATAGTTTCTTTATTTAAGTTGAAAAATAGAAGTCTTAAATGTTATTATAATTTCTAAAATTATTTTATAAACAGATATTTAATCATTCTTAGTTCTAAAAAACTATAACCACAAGAAAGTCATGATACTTAAGATCAAACATATTGTCAACAACTTGGTCAAATAAGTTAAATGGTCTGATTGTAAGTAGTTTTAAAATACAACTTACCAATATAGAATAAAAAAAATATCAATTAATTAGTGCTAAATTAAGTTATAAGAAGGCATAACACTGGAGAGATTACATAGTTGTATATTCAAAAAAAAGAAAATCTACTTTTTTGTAGTGAACTGTAATTGTTAATCTACTATAGGTTCCTATACTGAATTTCAAAAGTATAAGTATTGCCTAAGTATGATTGTAATTTGTGCTATTTGAGATTTATCATTCCTTCTACTTATTCTTTAATAATTTGTTACACTGTGTACACAAAAATGATAGTTATTTAGCAGCTCGTACAAATACTTAAGTTCAAATTGAAAAGTTAACTTTGTTTTAGTTAGCTAAGCAGTTTAATAATTGGACTAAAAAATACTCCTTCATGTAGGTAGCTAACAACCTACATAGATCTAAGAAGTTAACAACCTTACTTAACAGTTGTTTTTATTTATCAAGTTATAGTTTAGTGTTGAAAAAAACCCTGTTTGGTTTTTTTTCATGTAGAACATATACTTATTAAAACATTTTTAAGTTAAAGTGTGATTTTAATTCAGTGGTCAAAAGTAGTTTTATCCTTTAAGTTATTAAAACTTGAGGGGACATAAACAGATATTGAGCTAGCTTTATACAAAACTATACAGTTATATATATTGTAATTAATTTTATAAACATATGCTGATCAACTCTAAAGAGCTAATTTATCACGGTTACAGGGTTCGTGCGCGAATTTTTTTAATTTAGCCTGACTGAGACAATTTTAGCCTGATATTTTTTCAAAGTAAGGAAAATTCCCTTTAAAAGTTATTTTATTTATTGGAGGGTCTTGATTAGTCCTGTTGTAGTCTCCGACTTCAACCAGCTTTATCTCAAAAATATTTTGAGCTTTAAAAATCTATAAAAAGCAACTCATAGCTTAGTTACAACTCAATAAAATAAGACTAAATTGTGAAAAAAGTGATTGACCCCCCTATGCCCTTAACATAACAAATTCAGTGATAAATTTTAAAATAAGTGTTGTATCTAATCTATTACTAATGTAAATATTTAATATATATTATTAAACACAAATGTTCAATTTAATTAAGCACTAATTAAAAACATTATAACCAGAAGATTTATAATAAAACTACGTGCATTGTTGTGTTTTATTAAAATTTAAAATGAAATGCTTACACACCAGTATTAAAATAAGTAAAAAATATTTATTATAGTATTTTGACTAATACTTAAAATTGATACATAATTATAAATCCTAAACTCTAAAGAAAATAAATTCATTTTTGATGTCATATCAGATTTAAAAAGCTTGCACTTAAATTAGGGCATAGGGGGGTAAACGCCCTTTTTTGGTTTTTTATCTTATTTTATATAGTTTTTACTAAGCTACAAGATGCTTTTTACAGATTTTAAAAATTCAAAATATTTTTTGAGATATAGCCGGTTAAAGTTGGAGGCAACAATAGGAACCTAAGGGAGGCGCAAACTAAAACAGCAAATAACTAGAAATCACTAAAAATCTATCTCCTCCTACGTTTTTTGAGATAACTACCTCAAATTTTCAGGAAATGTTTCTTGCAATATTTAGAAAATTCTGTCAGAACAGAATTAAAAAAAATTAAAAAATAAAAATTTTATAACAAAAAAACTAAAAAAAAATTGTTTTTAGTGAAATAGTCTATTTTTGCCGTTTTAGTTTGCGCCTCCCATAAGGTTCCTATTGTTGCCTCCAACTTTGACCGGCTTTATCTCAAAAATTATTTTGAATTTTTAAAATCTGTAAAAAGCATCTTGTAGCTTAGTAAAAACTATATAAAATAAGATAAAAAAACCAAAAAAGGGTGTTTACCCCCCCCCCCTATGCCCTTAAAAAAAACTTTAATATTTTGATCTTGTAAAGAAAAATGAATTGTACCTAAAATTTGTACTCCGACAAAACTTGTACTTATATCTTAAAGCTAAGTTTTAGTGTTGTGATTATCTTTAATAACTTTAAACTAACAGTAAAATGTATGAATAACCTGTAAAGAGTTTTAATCTAAAAAGTATTTGGTTTAAAGCCTTTAAATTAGAAAACAGTTCAACCAATCAAGCTCTGAAAAACATAGCTGATGTAAACAAATTTAAACAAATAGCTAAGTTGTTGAACTATAGTGTAATGTTTAAACTGTAATTTTTTTATGATTTTTCATAATTATGACGTATATAATCTACTCAAAACAAAATAAATAAGATTCTTAAAAAAATTTAGAAATTCAACAAAAGGTTTTAAGCATTTATTTTTACAAATACTGACTGATTTTGTCTTTAATAAATAAATCTTTTTTTAGAAATAAATTCACATCCCAATTTGATCTTAAAAAGATTTCTCTATTTTTTTATCAATAATTTTCAAACATTTGAACTGAGAAAAACTGAGATTCTCAAATTTTTAAATAAAAAAGCTGATTTAGCCTGACTTAGCCTGACGCGCACGAACCCTGCGGTTAAAAAGACATGATAGTTGTTTAATGTAACTCACAATACTAGCTAGTGTAGAAAGTCTATAATTGTCCATTGTATATTTTGTGCTTAATTGGTAATCACGTCCTTTTACAAATTTCAGCTTTTCAATTGGAACGCCTATTGATTCAAGCATTGCAGTAATGACCTCTTTGTAGTAACTAAAGTATAAATAAAATAAGTAAGCATATAAAAAATTCACCTTTTAAAAGTTAACCTCTATTTTATGTTAAATATATATATATCTATATAAAAGGTTTTATACAAAGTTCTGATCGATAGTGCTCAACAAATTAAATTGGAGCTAAATATTTATCTAATTATATAAAAACTATAATTTAAACAGCTGTTTCACACATTGAAATGTAAAATTTCATGTGATCGTCAGTAAGTTACAGTTTATTATAATAGTGAACAGAAATTTCTTTTTTAAAATTTTTATAATAATTGTGACGTAGTAATGGTACAGTTTATTGTACGATTAGCTGTATTTGAAATACGCTGTGAATGTTATTTTATGCTTTTTAGGGAAGTTTAAAAAGGTTATTTTGGAAAAATGTTTTAAGCTATTAGGAAAAAATTTTTAGACTGTTGGGAAAAATGTTATAAAATACTCGTGTTTGCCGCTTCGATTTTATTTTGTTTTAATATTTAGTTGGTTTTAATTTTGTTAAAAAAGTATTTTTGATAATGGATGCATATGTTTTGTCTTTCGCTTTTCTTGTTTAGTGTTACGTTCTTATCTGATTTTTCGATTTCTATTTTTTCTAAGTTACAAAGTTTGCAGCCGAATTTAGTATGGAATTTTAATTTTGTCCTGTTTAATACTTCCCATTTAATTTTGTAGTCTGTATTGTTATCTTTTAAGTTCCATATGTAATTCGCTAGTTCTGTTGTGTGTCTTTTGTTTATATTGTTGAATGATGATTTATGGTTTCTGTATCTTTGTTTAAAGGTATTTCCTGTCGATCCTATATACTGCTTTGTTGTTTTATTTGATGTTACTGTTGCTTTATAAATTATATTTGACACTAGGCATTCGTTATTTAAAGGGCAAGGTTCTTTACGGCAATTACAAAGTTTATCTTTTATTGTGCTTTTATCGTCTATATTGCTTTTATATATTAACTTAGCTTATCAGGATCTCCAGGATTTAACGCCTTTTAACGTTACATCTTATATATATATGCTCAATTATAAAAAATGCTTTTTATGGTTTAGAATATATTATTTAGTAATTTTAGTACATCTATGAGTAAAAAAATTCAACTTTTTTTTAAAGTTCAATTAAAAATTAATAATTCTTTGTTTGAGTATGAAAAGATTTAATTTATTTAATTCTAAGATAAGCTGTAAAAGATTTGTTGCTTATTAAACAACCTTTTTTAATGAAATATAAAATATAAAACACTTTTGTAATAGCAATACATGTTGTTTAAAAGCTAAGCAAAAAGGATAATTTCCATTTACTTCTAGAAGAAGAAAAACTTAAGAAAATTTATGAAATTAAAAAATTAACATTATTTTATTTTTTTATATTATATTTTTATTTTAATTCAAATCTAAATTAACATTGTTAAACTAAAGAATTGAGCTTTAATAACATTTTTCTGAATGAATGGTTTACATTTGTGTTTCCCTAACTTTAATTCATAAGGCCCCCTTTGAATAAATTAATAGCAATTGCCCCCTAGAAAAATATTTCTCAAAAA
Source organism: Thalia democratica (assembly GCF_965202585.1). Lineage (NCBI taxonomy): Eukaryota > Metazoa > Chordata > Thaliacea > Salpida > Salpidae > Thalia > Thalia democratica. Next base: position 42,290,701 of record NC_139166.1, on the reverse strand, counting down.
ACTACCCTAAGACCTTTATTTGCTCTTCATGACCAACAAAAATATCTAGTGTAATTTTCAGATGAGATGGCCTTATGCCCCCTCTTTGCAGCTTATGGCTTCATAAATTTTTAAAATAATCTATTTAAAAAGCATTGGTCTAGTGTGAATTTAAATTTCTTGTGATTAAATGGTTTAGATCTCAAAACTTCCCTTAAAACTGCTTAAGAACTTTGTTTTTTGTTTTATTATCAAATCCAGAATATCTTTTTTAAATTTCAAAATTTATCCATAATAATTAGTGTAAGTTTTAAAAATTCCCTTGAATAAACTTATAACTTTTTTTTTCACCATCAACTTAAGAATATCTAGTGTAAGTTTCAAATTGTGTCCTTAAAGCCCCTTACGGCACCTTTACTAGTCACAACACCCTTTGCAGTTTATAGCTCCCAAGGGGACCGCATGACTCACTTTTGGAAACCCTGGTTTACACTATTGTATCACTGTAATTTTTTTCAATTATAAAAAAAAAACTTACATGGTCCTATGTATTAACAGCTCTTCAGTAGACTTCATATTATCCAAAAATGCATGCAGGTCAGCTAGTAGAATGGTAACCTTTATTATAAAGAATACTTAAATATATATCACTAACTTGTTTAAAAAACATGAGATTTTTTCCAAACACTAAACGTAATATAAATTTAACTGTAGTTAAAACTAACCTCACAACCAGCTTTTAAAAAATCTGCTATCTTACTCATAGCAACAAAATAAGCAATATGTGGTTTACCAGTTGGTGCAGTTCCCCAGTAAATTTTAATATCTCTTGTTTTCAAAATTTCACAGATTTGTTCTTTTCCTAACACTTCCTATATTAAAATATTATGATTACAAAAAGCAACAGTTACAAGAAATTTTTACAAGAATTATATTTTTAATAATTTGTAATAATTATCAAAATTTGAATAAACTGATTAATATTGCACAGGATACACAAGGATTCACCTGTAAATTTCTTGATATTAAATCTAATTTTTCTTCTGCACTCATACTGTTATGTTCAGCTTGCATTTTATTAGGATTGTATTCTTTAAATTTTGGTGAACTTTCAATCAAATTTTTTATGTGCTTTTTCCACCGAAGTAAATTGCAAAAGGAGTCAGGAATTTCTTCTGGTAGTTCACAAAAAAATCTAAAAACAGTTAAATAATTTGTTTTAGAACTTAAGAAGAAAAAATTAAATGGTACAAAAGAAAAACATTTATAAAGTGGTATTGTGTTAGAGGGTGAAACATTTTCGCTTAAAACTAAAAAGATTTAATTTAAATATTATAAATATCAGTCAAATTCAGTAACTTTCCACTAAAAACAAAAGAGAAAAATAAACAAATTATTTATTCATAAAGTTTATCTCATCTAAATTATCTACTGATTTCTTTTTTTTTCTACTTGTAATGTTAATTTTTTTTACTTCCCTACTCCTCCCCCCTAACAGACTTTAAACTTACTTTTATTAATTTTGTATAAATGTGTTTGTATGTACTAAGTTATCGTCTTTTATATAAAGCAAATAAGTTTAAACTTGTAAACGAGTTCTTCATAATTTTAACTTTGTTTAATATTTGGTTTATATTTATTTTTTGTTGAATATAAATGTATTTTATTTTTCTTCTTGTGTGTACTGTTTTAGTGGCTCAGGTTTTGATGCCTGAGTCCAACATTGCACAATAAACAATATAATAATAATAATAATAATAATAATAATAATAATGATAAAGCAGTCATATGAACTCAATTTAGGTGTTTGAATGTAATTTAAAGTGTAGGAAAAGAGAAATTAAGGGCACACAGAGTTAAGAACATTTTTTTACGTAATTTTTTATTTGATCTTGTATAAAGCTTAAAGTATAAACTATAAGTCAGTTTTTACAGCATATAACTTATTTTTGAGATATAAAAATTTTTTAAGAATTTTCTAAAACAAACAATTGGATAACAATTTTTGGCCTAAAACTAAATCAACTGAAAATAAAATACTGTTAATCTAGTCTGAATGTTTAAAAATAAGGTTAATAATAAACAAACAATTAAAATTTAGAACATATGTGAACATAAAAAAAAACAATATTTTTTTATCACAAAATCTAACCTGAGATATAAAAAAATTCAAAACTAGCAGAGTTTTGCAGAAAAAACTTATAACAGTCCAGAGTTTTTAAAATTACTTGAAGAGTTTTTATACTTGCCTGAGTTTTTATAAAATTTAATCTAGCCTTACATACTTTTTAAAAACAAATGAATAACAAAATAACTTCATATCAAGAAGAAAATTATACTTTTAATAAAAAAGAGATTGTTCAATTATAATAAATACACTGATATTTAAAAACAACCAAACTAGCCTAAATCAACATTAGTACTTGAAAACTACTTTAAGCCAGCCTGAGTGTTTGGCAAACCTGAAAAAAATCAAAATGAAAATATTATTCTTTCATTAACATACTTTAATTTATTTATAACTATATAAAAAGTGTATCAAGTATTTTGTACTCTTATATTTATCTATTTTTTGCAAAAACAAAATCAAATTAGCTTTACTCAGCTCAAGGTATGCAAAATTATAAATTAGTCTGTGATTAGCATTCTTTAATATAACTATGTTTAAATATTGAGCACATTAAAAATATATTAGGAAACTATGACAGACTTAGATTTTAAATACAAACTTATAGAAATAAAATCATCAAGACCATAAGGGGTAGAACACTTTTTACAACTTGGTCTTAAGTTGCGGAATTTAAAGAAGCTACTAGTTTGTGCAAATAAAACTCAAATCAACTTTTGAGATAAAGTGGATAAAAATTTGAAAACTTGAAAGGTATCCTATAAAAGGAGCAAACTATAATGGTAAAAAGAAAGTATTTTAAACAAAAAGCTATCTTCTCCTACAGTTTACAAACTAGTTTTCAAACTTCTCAGTCAATTAAATAAATCTAACTTACGAGGGTGTGTGCAGCAAGCATCACTTAAGTTTTTTATCCCTACTACAACTCAGTAACAATTCCTAGTTACTATTTAAAATGTTTATATTCTTTGAAAGTATCTTATAGTTAGTAATTTGAGCTTTTAATAAAATCAAATTACAATATTTTTTAAATGCAACCTTCATATTGCCTTAATAGCAGATTTTTTTAAGCTCAAAACTTTTCTGTATCATTTTAAAACTCTTTACATTTTTAAAGACTTATGTAGTAAACAAAAATTAAAATATTTAAACAGTGTTTTGTAAGTAAGATTTTATATAAACACTAAGGCAAAACTAAATGATAAAACCTGTGATTAAATTTCTTTAAATTTACAACACATAATAATTTTTTTATTAGTATTTGTTTCTTACTTGTAATCTAAGTAAGTTGGTTGAAAACCTTGTATGTAACTTTTGTGTCTTAGATCTTGATTTAACTTTATTAAAAAGTTATCCATACTGAAATTATTCAAGTTTGTATTATTACAAAGAACATAATAATACTTTTTAATTATTACCATCAAATAAAAATTAAAAACATGTAAAATCAGAATAATATTAATTATTTGTATAGGATATTTTGATTAAAACAACATTAACTTCATAGAAAAACAAACTTTTGTATAAATACTCTTACAGTTCTAAGACAAACAGCATTAAACATAAAATATTTAAAAAATTAAGGCCATAAGGGCAGTAAGTCACTTTTTTCACAATTTGATCTTATTTTAAAGAGTTTTAACCAAGCTACAAAATGCTTTTGACAGATTTTTAAAGTTCAAAATAATTTTTGAGATATATAGCACAGGGTTGACACTCGTTTTTTCTAAAATTTTCCAAGGTTTTCCAAATTTCTTCAAGGTTTTTAATAGTACAAATTTTTGGGTCTATGTTTAGTTTAAAGTTAAGTTTAAGGTAAAAAACTATGTTAAATAGTATAAAAACATTGAAAAGATACTGTAAACAGGGTTGCCACTCATGTTTTCAAATTTTTTTCCAGGTTTTTCAAATTTCTTCCAGGTTTTTAAAGTACACATTTTGGGTCTATTTTTAGTTTAAAGTTAAATTTAAGGTAAGAAACTGTGTTAAATAGTATAAAAAAATTGAAAAGATACTGTACAGCTACTAAAATGTATTTTTTAAGTAAAAAATTTTGGTGATGACAAATTTTTTTTTATCTATATGATAAATTTTTTGAGTCAAACCAAAATTTTACTACTGAACATGTTAAAATTCTTAAAAATTACAGGTGTTTCCAGGTTTTTTGTTCAAAATTCCAGGTTTTTTTTATCAAAATTGTCAAATTCCAGGTAAAGTGGCAATCCTGCTCTAAAGCTAGTTTAAATGTTATTTTTATTAAAAAAATTTTGATGATGACAAAATATTTTTGTCTATACAATAGATTTTTAGAGTCAAGTCAAAATTTTACGACTTAACATGTTAAAATTGTTAAAAATTCCAGGTTTTTCCAGGTTTTTAGCAATTTTGTTCAAAATTCCAGCTTTTTTTCAAAATTTCTCCAATTTCCAAGTTTTTTCCAGGTTTTTACCCTAAATTGTCAAATTCCAGGTTTTTAGGTAAAGTGGCAACCCTGATAGCAGGTCAAAATCGGAGACTACAATAGGTTCCTTACGGGAGGGGCAAACTAAAACTGCAAAAAAAGACTACTCCACTGAAAATCTATCTCCTCCTACGTTTTTTGAGATAAAACTCTCAATATAGGAAATGTTCCTTGCAATATTTATAAATTTCTGTCATACAAGGTTAAAAAAAAATTACAAAAAAAAAAACAAAAAAAAAGTTTTTTTGTTATTTAGTCATAACATTTTTACTTAAAATTTTTTTTTCAAATTTTGTATAATACAATTTTCAAAATATTGCAAAGAACATTTCCTAAAAGTTCGAGGTAGTTATGTCAAAAAAATGTAAAAGATAGAATTTTCTTAATTTCTAGTTATTTGCCTTTTTAGATTGCACATCCCATAAGGAATCTATTGTAGTCTCTGACCTTTACCAGTTATATCTCAAAATTTATTTCAAAATTGAATAAAAATTACCTCTTATAAAACTTAAATATATAAAATACCAAAATATTAATAAAAGTACTTCATAAAAACATATTTAAAAACAAATAATTCAGAAAAGTCTGATATTTAAGAAAATAGCCTATTATTCTGAGTTTTCTAAGAAAGCTCCAAAAGACTGACCTTCAAAAACATCAACTAACCTGAGATATCCTAATGTTTGGCAACCTTGTGTTATACTAATTTAGAGTAATAATGTAGAGTTAAGCAAATGTTTTAAAGTGATTTATTTTGTTATGGGTAAATAAATATAGAACATTTATCTAAGTACAGTAACCTGCCACCTAGGCACGCTTTTATTCAATTCTATTTAAATATTTTAATTATTACCAGAATGGTAAGATTTCTTAGCCAAAAAAAAAACTGTGTTTAAAAAGCAATAATAAATTAGATTTAAATTTTTACTTTTGCAGTTTAAAATCAAACCTAAAAAAGTAATACTTTTTATACTTTAAAAATCAATTATCTAAATTAAATTTAAAATAATTAATTTTAAATAAACCAGAAAATATGTTATAAACTTACAAATTTTAAAATATCACAAATATATAAAACAAATATTTAAAACAAACATTCTACGCTTTGTTTAAAGAAAATAATGAGCAGTGCAATTTAAATTTACATACCCCATGATTAAAACACAGAAATAAAAATACTTACAAAGTCAGAGAAAATTTAGACAAACAATTAGCCTAGTTTATCCTGGTTAGCCTAAGTGACCTGAGATTGTGGTAGCCATAATAACAAAACAGTGAAACATTAGTAAAAGTAGTTTATGGTCAATAAATTTTCATATATAAATAAATTTTAATAAATAAACACTCAAGACTTTTAAAAACTTTCAACAAAAAAGTTAATTTCTAAGATTGCTTCATACACATGGAATTTTTTACTGATATTCTTAAGTGAGTTTGTTATTTCATTTTTAAATTTTTACTTTTAATCTTTCTTCAACCATATGAAAAATCCATATCCGAACACTTACTCCAACTTTAAAGCATAGTCTAATCTAAAACTCAAGTCACTTAAATGCATAGGGAGGAGTCGGACATTTTTTTTTACTAAAAATAACATTCGATTTTATATGAAAGCCTGAAGTTCAAACTACAAGCCAGTTTTTATAGAATTGAAAAATCTTAATTAACTTTTGAGATATTTTAAATTTCATAAAAGTTTCAGATGCAAACATATGGACCACAAATTTTTTGGGTCAATTTTATCTGAAATATGAAAAAGTCACTAAAAATCTATCTTCTCCTTCTTTTTTTGAGCTAGAGACCTCAAATTTTCAAGAAACATTCCTTTTATAGTTTAAAAGACTTCAAATGTTGGAATTTTAAAATATTTAAAATAAAGTTTTAGATCAAAAAAAAAAAAATAGGTAGTTAGGTTAGTGAATAATACACTTTCTGTGAAAATTTGAAGAAGGTTGCTTAAAAAATAAAGGAGGAGATAGATTTTTAATTAAATGGTCTTTTTTGCTTTTTAAATTTGCGCCTTCCATTAGGAGCCTATTGAGGTCACTGACTTTGATCGTTCATATCTCAAAAATACTTTAAATTTTTGCAAGCCGTTAAAAATGTCTGATAGCTCAGATAAAACTCTATAAAATAAGATCAACTTGTAAAAATTAAGGTGGACCCCCTATGCCCTTTATCATATTGGTAAAAAAAACTGTAAGCATATGATGCATTCCTACAAGTTCAGCCAATATTTTGAAGCTGCCCAATAAAATAAAATAAAATAAATATGATATAAATGTGTGGTTAATTTTCTAGGCCCTAATATTTTGTTTTAAGTATAGGTCTTTTGCTTGTCTTTTATTTTGTTACTTATTATACTTGAAGAGTAATTTTTGAACAAAGTAAAGGGTGCCTAATGTTTTTTTTGTATCCGTAGTCATGTTTGTAGTTTAACATTTTTTTTTTGGTTAATCAAACTTTGGATTAAAACATTATACATTCAATTATAAATTTTCGGCACTTTAATATTTGGCATTTGATTTTGACTTCCAACCTAATGAACTGGAGGAACTCACTACTGAAAGATTGTAATGTGGAGGTGTTTCCCCTAGTATTTGTGAGTCATACTAAAATGGTTCCTTTACAAAAAAAACTTGATATATTTAAAATAAAGCCTTCAAAGATACTAAAAAGGTCCCAAAGCCCAAAGGTGTGAGTTAATAAAAAACTATACATTTATTACGATAAAACTTAACAGAATTTTCAAGTATAAATTTTATAGTAATATTATAGTTGGTTTTTTACTCTAGAATCCCCAGGAGTATAGTATTTTGAACTTGTTGGTTTTTTTTTTTCTTATTTCTAAAAGACTCTGTTTGTAATGATTCTACTTTAAAGTATAATTACATAAAACTAGTGTAATATCAATCTTATTTATAGTACATTTTTTAAAAAGCTCAGGCTTTAAATGAAAACATATGTTTTATCTGTTTAGTAGTGAAATTCGATTTAACTAAACAACTTACATCAAATAAGAATTGCAGCTGACATTTTTTTTTTAGTGAAACATTTATTATTTATTACTATAAACTTATGGTCTCATACTTATGTATTTACTTTTTATTGTTTGCTTACTTCTACCCTGAACATAACATTAAACTGTTCTGGTGTACGACTCGATTACCAAAAGTTTTTTTTGTACACCAAGTCCTTCGACCAAACTTTTTGAGCGTATTTTTTTTCGTTAAATTAACAATACTTACGATTTACTTTTTTTGATTATTTTTTTAGATATACCCAAGTCAAACTTAAATAACATTAAAAATTAAAACCGCTAGAAGTGTAAAATAAAAAAAAGCTTATTTTTAACTTAATTATTTGTGCATGTTTTTAATTTTTTTTTATAACTTAATTTATAGCGTTTTAGCAAGAAAACTCATAAACAATTAAAAAAGCCATTTTGGCACTTAAAAAATTTAAACCGGGCCTGCTTTAAAAGTCAAACTTAAATTTGATTCAAACTATACTTAAAATTAAAGCAAATTAACACTATTTTTTAAGACTATATAAAGTACAAGAAAAATCCAAGTTAGCTTAAAGATAAGAATAATAATAAATGTCGAAGTATTTTTTTATGAATAAAAAAATACTTTAGGAGCCAAGAAAACTCTCGTCTAAAACATTTTATGGTACGTTTTTGCACTAAGTTCTTTCTTGTAATTAAAGGCTTTAAGGGAACAATAATTTTTTATTGTTAGGGTTTTAGAAGTTATTATTGAGTTAACATTTTCAGTGTAAGTTATCGTAATTAATTCGATTAATAAAAGTAATAAAATTTCATTTTAACAATTTTCAACTCAAAACATTTTGTGCTTAAGTTTGAAAAACAGTTTTTTGTTTCGAATAAAACTTTTTTTCTACTTCGAAACTATTCATAAGTATTGTGTTTAAAAAAAAATATTAACATAAAGAAACTATAATTTTATAAAAAATACTTTAATATTTAATTTATTCAACACATGTAAAAAAAAATTCAACTGGAATTAGTTTATATTAAATGAAAAAAATAAAAATAAACTTTTTAATTATTAGGAATAGAGATATGAAATGTACGGCCCATGGACTAAATCCGGCTTGCCTGAAAATACCTTTAGCCTGCGACGTACTTTCAAGCTATGAAAAAATTTTAATAAAGCTGCTAATTAAATTGAGATTTTTATAATTTAATAAAGTGAACTTAAATTTTTAAAAGATGTTTGTTTTGTCATTTTTTAATAAAAAACAAGAAAACTATAACATAAGTAAATAGTTTTAAAATGTTTTTTATTTACAATCACCTTTTTCTTGACCATTGAGTTTGCACTTTTTGACTTCGCACCTTTTACCCAAAAAGCGTTGTTAAAAATGCATGTTTAAACTTAAAAGTTTAGTTGAAACAGTTCTATTACTAACTAAATATTAATGAAAAATGAATTTTATATATATGGTATTTATTTTTAATGAGACTAAACGAAAAGCAAAAGTAATACATTCAGAAGTATAAGCAAAAACTAAGTATTACCCCAAAAATATCAAAAACAAAAAACAGTGCAGTTCACATCTAAAATCTCATGTTTAACTATATAAAAAAAAGTATGAAGCTATTAAAAAGATTTACAAACTAAAAAATTACCAGTGTAGTTTACATAAGCATCAACTATAATTAAAAAAAAACTGTCTAGAAGGAAATGTTTAATAATATTTTTTTTACTAAAATTACAAAAAGTAAATTTACGTGAAAGTATGTGCTTTAGCAAACATGTAGTAAGTTATAGATCGCTTTTTGAGTTTGGCAGGTACTTTTTGTTGTTGATAAGTTGATTTTAAAAATTTTAAAAGTTTATATTTTACATTTATTATAACATTATTAGCGTTTAAGATACTAAATTTAGCTACTAAAAAAGGTTTTTGAGTTTGCAGTTTTAGAATTCGTTCAAAATGCGAACTGGAGAGGAAAGTCACTATAGTTAGAAACTATAAACATAATATTAGAGTTTAAAATTATTTTCTTTTGATTTTAGTATGCGCAAAATTTTATTTCTTGCGTTTTATTGTTTAAGCTTTTTAAAGCTTAAATACAATTAGTTTAGAAGATAAAGTTATTATGTTTTTATTAGTATAAAATTGTGTTAGCAAGATTTGTGCTTTATCATTTATATAAAAAACTAAACAAGTTTATGTTTTTTACGAAACTCTTAAAATTCCTAATCATTTTTTAACATTTTTTATTCTAAAAAACATCTTTTAATTTTCCTTAAATTGTTCTTGGCAACATACTTGTCAGAAACACATTTTTTTTATTGAATTTATTTACTCAGCGTGTTTTATTATGTTTATTTTTTTTTAATCAAAAGCTTCTAGCTTAGTTTTTTCTAAAAAACTAGGAAAAAATGTCAAAACGAAACTCTTTCTGGCAACTCTGCTTGGCAAGTCATTAAACTGTATCCGTGGAGTATATCTTGATAATCGAAAAGTTTTTTCGTACACTAGGTCTATTTAATAAAACAAACAACAGTTGATAATTTTAACCTAATCTTTATTTGACAACTAGTAGTATTGTCTTCAGAAAAAGCTTATTTATTTTTAAATATATTCATTTACTGTAACGACAATCTTGACTTGTTTAATCTTCTTCTTTTTTATTATTATTCATACTAGTAATATAGGAGAGTTTTTAAACGTATTTATATACCGTTATCAACTTAATATAAAGAAACTAATGATTTTTACTTCATATTTATTTCACAAGCTTTTTCAAAACTATACAAGTTTAATTGTTAAGTAGTAAATATAAAAAGAACTAAAAAGAAATTTAGTTAGTAAAACAGTTTAAAAAATAAGGTTAAATCATAACTTATGAATGAATTTAAATTAAAACAAACTTTATAGTTTAGCAAGTAAAACTTAAGTAAATATATGTTAATTAAAAATCTTTCAATAATTTTGATTTTCCATTGAATGCAATTTGCGTATTTAAGTTAGGTCGTTCTTCCTCAATCAATATTAATTCCTGGCTGTAGAGTTCGTTTTGTTTACACCGTTTCAAAACTATAAAGTTGTGAAATATGTCAGAGTTTTAACAGCTTGTGCAACTTCAAAGATAATCAAATATTGTGCTGTTTTTATCTGTTCCGCAGTGGTCTGTAATTTTTTGGAAGACTTGTCGTTATATTTCTCCAATATAAAAGATGGTCTGGTCTGCAGAGCATGTGTATTTATAAATAAATCAAGTAAAACATTTACATCAAATACTTCCGAAAATTTATTTGTATTTATGCTCGGAAGTACAGCCTTGAATCAATACTGATTGAGGAAGAACGACCTAAGTTAAATACGCAAATTGCATTAAATGTTTAAAGCAAAACTCTTAAAAAGATATTATTTAACATATCTTTACTTAAGTTTTACTTACTTAACTCTAAATCAGCGATACTTAACCTGGTTATATTTACTTAGGGGGTAAATTCACTTGTTTTAGTGGGTAAATTTTCTTTATTACATGTTATGTAAATTAATGTTAACTAATCGCATTTTATTTGAAATTTTGTGATTGACTTTTAAAGTTAGATAAAATCTTTAAATTTTACAACTTTTTATAATTAATAAGCTTAAAGTTTAAAAAATCTAGTTTTTCATCAAATTTAAACAATATTTTGTAGATTGGGGTTAAATTTGGTAAAAACCTTTCTATTAGGGGTAAAACATGAAAAAAAGGTTAATAATCTCTGTTCTAAAGTTTGTATTTATTTAAATTTATTCATACGTCAAAATTTAAACTTATTTTTTAAGCTGTTTTACTAAAAAAAAATTCAAATTTATTTAAAATTTACCTTGTTGCCAATGAAACTCGTACAGTTTTGAAAGCGTTTGTGAAATAAATATAAAATAAATATAAATAATATCTTTATACTAAGTTGCAAATGATATATAAATCATACAAGTATTTTTATTTATTTTTAAATTTTAAACATAATAAATAAAATTATTGATAGATAAACAAAGCCTTCTTACAACTTTGATTTTTTAGCGAAAACAATTTAAATTTAGTTTTAAAAGTTATACTATTTATCAATTTTAGCTTTTTTAATAAACTTAAACTTAACAATAATGTTATTATTTAATGCCACTTTAATTTGTCTGTCTATACAAATATTAAACTCTGTGACTCAACAAACTAAAGCAATTTACCTTTACAAATAAACTTGTTAAATAGCTTTAAAACGTATTGTAAAAATTGCATTAGTAGTATATTAGTCAAGAAAATTACAAAGGCTTGCAATAATGGTACAATAGACCTAGTAGATTTTTTCAAGAAACTATTTGCGAAAGAAATAATGAACTTTTTTAACTATTTAAACGAAGTTACGGATGAAACGTTTGGCTCGAATACTTTTTTTTTCATTGAGACGGCAAACATTTTTTCGCACCAAACTGCTTTACCGGCTCGGACTGAGGAAGTTTTTGATTCATTTACGTTCTTAACACGCCAAAATTGCTCTCGTCTGAGCAAAATTCACATGGTAAACCGCATGCACGATGTCACTCTACTCTGAACATCACAAAGAAAAAAACACATTGAGCGTTTTATTTTCATCACATCGCTGCTCAAGCAAATTCTAAACGCCAATCTAAAGTACGAAAGACGTGCTCACTCATTTCAGCTCATTTCAAAATCTCACTCCCCGTTAACCTTCGTAGGAAATATAGAGAAAAAGTGTTTACGTAGCTAATGATTCTCTAAAATTTTACTTTCGATAGATAAAATAAACAAACATTAATCGTAGTCTTGAAAAGCTTGTTCTAGTTGAAAGATATATAAAACAAAACTAAGTAGTTAGCCTACAACTGCTTACAATGCTGAAAAACTAATCCGCGACAACTTAATACAAAGTTACTAAATAGTTAAATATAAAATAACCATAAAATTATAGTAAAATTCTTGTACAAAGTATTTGTATCAGTTTTCAATAATTTTTTTAAAAAGAATCTAAATTAAAGTTTTAACATTGTTTTTATTAAGAAAATCATTGAAGCGTTAAGAACTATTTACTCTATGCGGAGAGAGACAGTTACGCTTTGGTAGTTATGAGCGGGCGGAGAAGAGAGAGAGCACTAATTTAGTGTTATTTCAAATTAAACATGCACTGTTGTGCTCACTAAAATTCTAAGGCTAGCTTTTTGTTAAAAGAATTTTGTTAGGAGAACAAAAACAAAAAGATGTTGAGGACAATATTTTTACTCAGTTTTTTGTTTTAATATTTGATTTTAAGTAGAAATTTTGGAGTGAGCTAGTGTTTATGTTTTTTAGGTAAGCAGTACTGTCAAATTTAAATCATAAAGTGAAATGGAAAGTAGTATCTTTTAGAGCTCATCTTAATAACAATTAAGCATTAGGAAACAGTTAAGCCTCGTTTTCAGCTCTATGTTGGATGTTTTTTGGTGAGAGTAGGCACTTTAAAGTGAGGCGTCATTTCGATTAGTAAGTGCTCCTGCATTCTGAATCTTATTTCTCCAGTAGTGTTGTAACAATAATGAATAAAAAGAAACATCCAAAGTAAACAACTAACAATCTCACATATACCAATGAAAATTATTTTTCTCAAGTTACTCATTGTGAACCACCTCACTTTCTGTTATGCACATGTAAGTTTTAACACGCCAACTCATCACTACTCTTTTTTCCACTCCTTAGCAGTAAACAGACAAAACCATAACACATGCAATATTTCCAATTGTAAAATTAACTTTGCCGCCTTTTTATATAAGGTAAAATAAGAGAACTATTTACACTCTCCATTTTTTTCTAAACAGAACAATTTATTTAAAAGCGATATAAAGTTTTTCAACTATTCATTTTTATTTAATTTGTACAAAATTTTGCTTAGACATATCACAAAAAGCCTCTAACTAAAAGCAACGAGCCTAAAAATAACTATGTTGTTTTAAAATAAATATTAACTTCTACAACTATTTATATAAACAAAAAAAAAACTTTACAACCAATAAAAAATATGTAAAAGAACACTTTTTATTTATTTAAAAATTAAATTTAGCTTCAGAAAAATATTCTTTCCAGTTCTCAATTAAATATCAAATTTATCTAGTTAAAAGTATTACATAACAAAGTTTGAATTACCTCTATAGAATTATTAAAATTAAATTTTACCTATTTGTTTATAGATATAAAACTTGTGATACTTTAACTAACTTCATAAGTTACCACAATGATACTTTCTATATTAAAAAAAAAAAAACTTTACACCAAATTTTTAGTTTGTGTATCTCTAATAAGTATAAAAATTATAATAGTTTTGATAATGGTCATAAACAATACAGACTCTTTTTTTCTCAAAGTTATAGTAGTATTGAAAGAAACTTTAATTTACATAATTGTAGCATATAAATGCAATGAGTACCAAAATATTTTTTAAATATCTTAAATATGTTTGGAATAAATATACAATTTTGTATGAAATTAAATTGTTTAGAAGCTTTACTAAAACCATATATACTTTTTAGTTTAAAAAGAAATTAAAATAACAATAAACTCTCTTTATTATATAAAAAATAAAAGTTTATGAAAAATTGATTTAGAATTTTTATCTAAGTTATATATAATATAGAATTTTTTTTGTATTTTTTTATTAATTCTTTCTGAAAAAAACATATCAATAAATATAATAAGAAATAAACATTTTTTCAATACATTCATTGGTTAGCAAGTATAGTTAATATACAACACAATAAATAAATTTTGCTGTCATAAACAATTAATAACTGTTTTTTTTGAACAATTTTGAATTAAACTGTTTGCTATTTATAATTTTTAACTATAAGAAGTTTTTATCTTATTAATCACAAGTTTTAGGCTTAAAATATGTAGAATACAAAGTATTTTTTAATAGACTACATATTGTCTTTACACGTTTGAAAATTTAATTGCATAAGAAAAAAAAAATTTTAACAACAAAAAACAATTTAAACATTTAAGTAGCAGATAATAATTTCTTAGTATAACTACTCTACCTAATAGTTAAAAAATTGTAAATGAACTATGCGGTTTTCAAATAACACGATAAAAAGGTAAGTCATTTACATAAGAGTTTAGTATGCAAAAAACTAGGTAAAAAAAAATCAACTTGTATCAAGCAATTAGATAAAATATTTACATTTAAAATGTTTTTTAAGTTATAAGCTCTGGATAAGTAAGAACTAATACATTTTTCTATAATAAAAACCCGGTCGTTTTGTTAACTCTTTTTTAATAAACATTATACCTGGGTATAATAAAAGTAACTAAAGTATACTGTATTTAAAGTACAGTAGGTTTGAAATAAGTTTTTGGTCTTATGAAAGTTGTTAATTAAGGGTATAGAGGGAAAGTTTTTGTTTTTAAGTCACTCTTAATTTTTTATTAATAACTCAGCAACAACTCAATACTTAAATTTAATGTAACCTTTAAGATATAAGCAATCAAAGTTGCAGAATTTGATAAGTTTGCGCAAACTTTTGTGTATTTGGAAAATAGATTATTATAATTGTTTTTAAACCTTCACATACTAATATCATTAAAAACTTATAGGTCTTTTTAATGTTTAACTAATTTTTTTAAGTTAAAAACCGACAAAAAATCATATTTTAATAATTTTATTAGTACTTTTTAAATAGAAACATTTCTAACCTGCTTATAACAATTTTTTTTTAATACTAAAAAGAACATTTCTTGAAAAAAGAAATATATTACTTAAAAAACAGTTGCAGTAAAAACATGTTTAGTAGGTTTTTAAAAATACCAACAAAATTTTCCGTGAAAACTTCTCTTCCATACCTTTAAATCGAATATTTTTTACAGAGTTAATATAAACTCAAAAGTTAATTGTATTTAATTTTTTTTTTTAAATATATTATTATGTATACTTTTAGCTAAAATAAAAGAATTAATTTTTGTAAAAAAAAATGTTTGTCACCCCCGCCTTTTATTAATTATCAAATTGTGTCTTAACATAAAAAACATAGTAGTTTAGTAAAAACTAAAAAAATGTTACAAAATTCTGAGTTAATTTATAAACAAAATATTGCTTTAAATTATAAAATTATTTTCTTAGATTTTATAACTAATTAGTATTTGTTTATTTTCTAGTTTGTTTTGTTTATATCTAATTATTAGATTTTTATATATTAAGAAGTTGTTTTTAAATGATTTTGATGATGTATATAACATTCAGCTTATCGTTTTAGTTTGGCCTAATTAATATTTTTTTTTTTAAACTAGTTTTAAACAACTTACTAAATTTTAAACTGTCTTTTTGATCAATATTTTAATTAAGTTATATATCAATTAGAAACAGCTGAAAATTAATATTAGTTATAAAAAACACATGAACTGTATTCAAGTTGGCGATATAAAAATTATTATTCATAAAATCTAACTCTTGAAAAACTGTTTACAAGCGTAGTAATGTTTATTTCTATTAAACGTTTAAAACGAGTTTAAATTTGCAAACACTTTTACGGGTAACTTCAGATTTCCACTACTGTTTTTAAGTAGCTTGAAAATCATGCAAATCATTAGCATAAAAGTAGCAAATAGTTTGCATATGTGCTGAGTCAGCAAAAATTAAAAACTAGTTTTTTGAGAGTTTTTACCCTAATCCCTAACCCACCTTACCCAAATAAAAGAAAATTATCAAAAAATAATTTAATACTATAGTTAAAAATAATATGAAAAAAGTTTTTTTGCTGACTAAGCAAATATGATTTGCTACTTTTATGCTTATGTTTTTCAAGCCCAACAAAAAAAGTTGTTGAAATATGAAGCTACCCCAACTCAACTGAACATTTTTTTTTACTTCTACAATTAAAAAATCAAACTACATATTAATTCCTCTATAAGTTTTTTTTTTTTAATTTTTGTAATAGCAAACGAGCGAGGCTTAACTTACTAAAACCAAACAAAAAAGTAATTGATGTCAATAATTGAGTCTTACAATGTAATGTAGTTGTAAGTTTGTATTTCAGACCTTTTTCGTTTAAAAAGATGTTTAAGTAAACAATCGTATTGTATATTTATTTTGTGCTTTTTAAATTAACATCAATTTAAGTTGTTAATGTTTCAAAATATTTTAAGAATTTTTTTCAATGATATATGTTGTACCGTTCAGTAATATTAAGTAAATTAATATAAACAAATGAATAAATATAAATTCGTTTTATTACTACTTTAAATTCTTATTATTTTTACACTATAGAAAACTATTTTTGTATAATAAATTGCCTTACTAAGTTAGTATTAAGAAAAAAACTTTGCTAGATATATCAATTGAATGAGAAAAAAAACTTTGAATAAAGTGTTGCTTAAGATAGTTTAGAAAAATGTCTTTAAAAAATATAACTTATTAGTTGATAGAATAACTAGGATACAACTTTTTTCAACTATCTAATTTATAGTTTTTTCGTTTTACGGAATCAAAGAATAATTGTTGAACGAGAAAAAAACTTATTGTTTTATACTATTTTTTAAAGAATAGCTTACATATTTAGAAGTTTCTTCAAAAAACTAACATTAAATGAAAATATTTAAATAAAAATTATTGCTATTAGAGAGTTTTATAGTATTTTTACTATGTAACCTTTTAGTGTATGTAAAAAAAAAAAAACATTTTCAAATGTTTATAAATTTACAGCTTTTTTACTACAATTCAGAATTAAACTTTAAATACAGCTTTTAAATATTTGGTTAAGTTTAAAAATCAAATTTAGACTAAATTGTAAAAGTAAGAAAATAATTGTTTACCATGCACCCATCTGGGCACAGTCAGCAACAGCAGACTTCGCAACAACAACAACCACAATTGTTTCCTGTTACACTTCCTACCATTTCCGACCAACAGCAAAATCAACAATGCCTTTCGTCGCACTCGATTCAACAAACGCTGAGCAATGGACAAACTATCACAGTTGATTTAACACAAGCACCCAGCTCAAGAACTCCTTCTATGATGCCACCCACAACTACTATAATGTCGGTTCAGCCTACTTCTACACAGCAAAATAAAAGCATAAGCAGGATTAACAACCAGCATTTATGTCGTTTTTGCAACAAACAATTTAGCTCAAGGTAATTTTTAACAACACATGTAAATTTTATTTGCCTCTACGGTCTTTACTTTAATTTTTTGTACTTTTTTTTCATAACTAAAAGTTAATATTACTTGTCAAAATTTAAAAATAAGTTTAAACGTACATCCTATAACCCTGTATGATATAACAAGTTCCGATACTTGTAAACAAAAAAAAACTGAGACATGAAACATAAAATTTAGTAATTAAGTCTAGTTGTCGTTATAAATTTTTTTTGAACATTTTTAGAAGTCTTTTAAGTGCTTTATATTTAGATAATTCAAAAGACGCTGTTTTTTAAATTGTATAATGCCTTTAAGTGGATCGAGTATTTTTTTTATTAATATCAGCTTTACTTCTATTAACATATAATTGTGTTTGTAAAAACAAAAATTTCAATGTTTAAGAGTATAATTAATATGGCTAGAAATTCCAATCTTTTGATCCAAGCAGTTTTCAAAATTTAGAAATGTAATAAAAAGTCTGAAAAAAATTACGATTATTATATTTAAACAAGTTAATATATTTAAAACTTTTAAATTAAGTACAATTAGTTTAAATTTATCTTGATATAAATTGCCTACTGATATAAACTTAAACTTAAAAGTATGTAATTCAAAGTAAAGAAAAATAATCGTTTTATTTTAAGATATTAAAACTCTAGGTACAACGTGACACGACATGAAAAAATTTGTAAGCAAAATCCTAACCCACCTCCAGGAAATAAAAATGAAGAAGATCAAGTTCATAAATGCACACAAGACATAAACGCTAAACTCTTTCCATCTCATGTTGCTAAATCACCTAAAAAAACGCAGCAACAACCAAGGGTAATTACAAATCTAAATAAATTTTCATGATTCCAAATGTCTTGGTGTTGTAGTATGCATTTTAAGATAAGAATAAACTGTCTTAAATTATAACTAGAATATTTTTTTTATGCATTTTTAAAGTTTTCAAGTATAAAAGAGTTCTTTAAAAAGTTTGAATAAAGTATAAACATTCAAAATTTCTAAAATTTTTAGATGTTTTGTATTAAACAGATTCTTTAAATCTATCAAAACAAAAGGTTTTAAAGATTAAAAACAAACATTTTTTAGAACAATGGTCATGGAGAATATCAAATGATCCATTACTCAGGTAAAAAGCAGCACATATGTAAGTACTGTGCTAAAACTTTTTCAACCAAATGGAATGTTTACCGTCATATCAAGCTCTATCATCAAGAAGGCGATCCAATAGTCGTACCTGATCATACTGAAGGTATCATGCTCCAAAAACTTGTTACTCAACAAGGTAAAGCCGATAGGTAAGTAATTAATTATAAACAGTATAACAAAAAGTTTAAAATATTTATTGTTTGTGTTAACTATTACTCGTAAATACTAAATAACTCTCACTTACATCAGTCTTTTTATAGTAAACTGTTATGTTAATTTTATTATTACCATAAAACTTTAAACTATTTACTAATTTTATTGATTATCCAATTTATTCAATGCATATGATATAACACCGTTATATAGTGTTATATTCTTACAACTATAGTTAGTAAAACTTTTGTATTGTTCTTTTTTGTAGTAACTAGTTTTATTTAAATATTTGTATAGAAAGAAAGTTACGAAATAAGTTTTTATAAAATTTAGACACATGTGCTCAACATTAACATTATATTATTCTTACTTTGCCGATAAAATTTACTAAATAATTCAGATATTTTCTAAATGTTTGAATTATTTATACTAACTACTTAGCATTTTTTTACATATGTAAAACTTCAGTATATAACTAATACTGATATAGACCATTTAGTAAAAAATCTATTAAGGCTTCTTAAATGTCTCTTCTAATGTATATTAGTTTTTCTTTAATGAACAACTGTGCATGAACTTAAAGAATTTAAAGTCGTATAAAATAGTTTCAATGATACTTTTGCAATCTTTTAGAATTTAAGATATTTTTATAGAGTCTTTATTTTATTCTTAGTTTAAAAATATTGATGTTCATAAAGAACTTCTTTAAAAGTTTCAAAAATTGTAACTAAACTTTAAAAATTTTCAATAAAAATATTAAAACATTGTATTATTATAAAGTAAAAAAAACTTTTATCAAAGATTAATAAAAATCTTATTAACTTTTTTATCTTAAGATTTTGTCGGTTTTGCAACAATTACTTTTCTTCAAAATACAATGCAACAAGACACGAAAAAATCTGTCAAAAAGGAAAAGAAATTCAAGCTGCTGCTGCAGCAGCTTCGGCAGTAGAAATTCCAGCAGTCATAACTAATTCTGGTTCAGTTCAGAACATCCAACAGAACCAAAGTTTGCATCAACAAAGTCAAGCGATTCAACAAAACCAAGTTCAGCTGCAACAAGTTCAAGAAGTTCAACAGACTAACGCAAATAGAAATAGTGAGCCTCGCGACAATATTCAACAGGGGAACGAGTTGTCGTCTAACCACAACCAAACTCAACAGCAGCTTGTACCAGCCTTAGTATCAACAGAGTCCAACCAAGGAGTCACTGTTGGTTGAGTTAAACTGTTTTAATTATAAAGTATTTATGGAATAAATTGTACAAACCAAACAAGGTCTTAAACAATCTTAAAATACTTAATAAAAACGAGGCTTTAAAAAACTCGAAACAAATAAAAATTACATAAAATTTGATATTTTGAACTATTGCAAATACTAATTGTATTTATTTTCAGAAACAACAAGTTTTTTATTTTCGTTTTCAGCAAACACTCATTATGCAGCACACGACATCTAATACTGGCCAGAACAATCAGATTGTTCTACAGGCTTCAACTGGACAACCGATACTACAATTAACATCTGATCAAATACAATCACTTTCACAACAACAGCAAATAAATGAACATATTAACATTCAGCATCAACAACAACAGCAAAATCAAAAGGATCACCAACAACAGCACATTATACAAGTTCGTTTTTCAGAACTTGTTATTACAAAACAAATTTTTTTTATGTAAATTTTTCGTTGCGGTAAAGTTTGTATAAGATTAATTTTTTTCGTAAACTAATTGTTTACTCTGTTTAAAAGCTACTTATTATTTTAGATGATGTTAGTCTTAAAAAAATTAAACATTTAAAGGTGTATATTTAAGTTGTGATAATGTAAAGTTAGAAATTTTTGTATACCATAGTTTAAATTAATACTTATTTTAATCTATTGTAGTATTGTTGATTATAACTTCCTTTAATAATACTTTAAGAACTAAAAGTAACTTCTTACTTAGATAAATATTTTTTTATAAGAAAGTTATAGTCTGATAAAGAAGAACTAACAGTAATTTTTTAATCCCTTTTTAAAAAATCTAAATTCATAAACTATTGAAAATTTAAGTTTTATGTTGTTTGAAACGCGGATTAAAACATCACTAAAAGTTAACTGTTTTAATGGTTTTAATTAATGATTAAAATAATTTTTAATAGTTTTTGTAGAAGTTTAGGTATTAATGAAACTTTAAATGTGTATCATTTGAATGTTTTTCTGTTTTAAAGTTATGACCTAAGAAGAATTATAATTGTTTCACTATAAAGACTATTCTTTTTTAGCCTTTAACTTTATATTTTCTTCTCATAACTTTGGTGGAAAAAAAGTTTAAATTTTTTTAGTTGGAGTACTTGTTTGAATTTGTTTAACTACTATTACTCATATTTTTCTAATTAGAAGGAATTAAAAGTTTAAACTTTATAATAAGTTTTTTAAATGTTAATTAAAATGAACTAAAAACGATTTCTATCTTTCATATTTTTTTTTACTTTTTTTTACATAAATACTTAAGAAAGATTGGGATCTGAGTAACAATTTATAAACTTTGTAAGAAACTATATTACTTTTCTACTGTTAGTATTAAGATAACTAGTTTTTTTATTAGATAAATAAAAAATAAATGTTTACATAAAACATTACTTTGTCCTCTTTTTGTATGTATTTTTAAATAACAAAAAACTGTGATTTGAGATATATAAATACAAGTTTAAAATACTCTAGCATAGATTTATTTCAAAATTTTTACAAAAATTGCTTTAAGTTATCAAAAAACGGTATCTTGAGTTAACTTTAAAAGTTTAACAGTTAACTAGGTTTTTTGAAATTTGTTATGGCTATTATTTCTAAAATTTTTAAACTTACAGGTAACACCTCAAAATAGAAACGATGCTGAAGATTTGCATGCTCTTCAAGTTCAAGGACTTCAACTGCAAACTGCACGACCTCAACAACAACTTCAACAGGTTATAAAGTTTTCATAAAATATACCACGTGAAAATAAAAAACTATCATATAATCGTTTAAATAAAAACAGGTAATAATGGTAGATCCCAACCAATCGCAACCACATAGGTGTCAATGCAAATTTTGTAACAAAGTTTTTGATACACGGTGCGATGGCTTATCTCAAGCTAACGCGATGATAGCCGCTGGTGCAATTCCTATAACAAGCTCTCCAATAGTCGCCTCACTACCACAAGTAGTTCGTAATTTATATATATATATATATTTATTTGATTATATAAAAACTATAATTTAAACAGCTGTTTCACACATTGAAATGTAAAATTTCATGTGATCGTCAGTAAGTTACAGTTTATTATAATAGTGAACAGAAATTTCGATTTTAGAATTTTTTATAATAATTATGACGTAGTAATGGTACAGTTTATTGTACGATTAGTTGAATTTGAAATACTTTTAAATTGTACGATTAGTTGTATTTCAAATTCAACTAATCGTACAATAAACTGTACCATTACTACGTCATAATTATTATAAAAATTCTAAAATCGAAATTTCTGTTCACTATTATAATAAACTGTAACTTACTGACGATCACATGAAATTTTACATTTCAATGTGTGAAACAGCTGTTTAAATTATAGTTTTTATATAATCAAATAAATATTAAGCTCCAATTTGATTTGTCGAGCACTATCGATCAGAACTTTGTATAAAACCTTTAATATATATATATATATATAATGTAATTTAATTTAGTATAATTAGATAAGTTATTTAATTTTAAACAGATACTTCCACAGCAGTTAAACAATTTACAGCCTTCGAACAACCAAATGGCTATTCAACACCAAATTCAACACCAGAGTCAACCTCAGACGCACAACTTAGTTCACCAGCAGCTTCAACAACATCAGCAGCAGGTAGAAAACAAATCTAACGAGCAGCAGCTGTTGCAGCAACACCAGATAACTTTTTTGACTAATAACCAGTTACAAGTTCATCAGCATCAACAGACGCAACAGTCTCCACAACAAGTACTTAAGAAAAGCGGCCAGCCCCAACAAAACTCTGAGATTATCCGTCAGCTTAATCTTAATTCTCACCAACTTACTACTCTTGATCCCCCAAGAATAGAGCTTGGTCAGCAAAGGATACAAACACAACCGCAGCAACAACAGCGTCAGACACACAGTGGACAACAACAACAACGTAACAAGCGAAATGGCGATGGAAACGACCAAAAACACAAGTGTAAATACTGTGATAAATCATTTGCAACTAAGTGGTACTTAGATCAGCATGAAAAAATCCACACTGGAGAAGCAGAAACATGTGACATTTGCAACAAAACGTTTGTAACTAGATGGCACCTTGGTAAACACAAGCGAGTTCATGAAAATGAAAACGCTAAGAAGAAAAACAAAAGACTAATTCTAGAACAAGAACAAAGGGAGCGGCTAGCTTCAAAAAACCTTCAGAAAACTTCTGTTGACAGTTTACATACGTCTGAAATAACTTCATACCCATCCGACATAACCATTCAACAGCATCATCAAGTAGGAGGTATTCAGCAGCAGCAACAAATAAAATCTGTTTTAGTAAACAACATTGATGAAGTTCAACACCACATACAAGTACATGGAGATCAGCCAGCCGGAGAAAACACCTCGAATCAAGTAAACAACAATCAAGCTTCTAGTAACTATTCTCATTCCCAATACTTTGTTACTCCGAAATCTCAAGAACAGAGTATAGATGGAACAGAAACAAGTTGTCATGGTAGAAATCGAAAATCATCTCAGGAACAACATTCCACAATTGACAAATCGCAGCTTTCAAATCCAATTACCCCATATAATATGTCGTAATTGTTATCCGGTTTTGATGAGTTTAAAATAGCTATTAGTAGTTTGCATAATCACATTGGAGTTCATTTAAGAAAGAAAATAGATTCTAATTTAAGCTTTTGCTAAGTGCCTTACTATAAAGTCTATTAAAAATAATGAACAATTGATTTTTTTGAAATTGCTAGCAGTCATGCAAACTAGACTTTTATTAAAAAGTACATAATTTAACATACTAATCTGAGAATATGTCAGAATTATTTCAGTACTTAGATAATATAAGAACGGTTCCAACATGGTAGCTATTTTTTAATTTTTTTTTTAAACCTTTACTTTGATTTAGACTAATGTTTTGAAGTATTTTAAACAGATTAAACAATTGTAAGCAAATACAACGAAGAACCTTTCTTCCGAACTATACAACTATTTGTTTTAATTTTCATAAATTTATTTACATATTAAACTGGATGAAAAAAAATATTAAATTAATTTTAAGCTACTCGTGTAAGTTATATTCTAGTGCATGAAGTTAGATTTTTAATTTTTTAATTCTAAAAACAACATACTTTTTAATTCAAATGTCAAAACAAGAGTATTTTTGATAAATTTAAATACAAAAATTGTTTTAAATATTGTTTTATTAGTGACCAATGACATGCACACTTAGGAAGTACAGTAGTTATTTAAATTTTTATAACAAAATTAAAAGCTTTTAAGATCGATTAGACTGAAATGCAATAAATAAGAAAAACTTTTTATAGCCTTGATAGTTTAAAATAAATTTAGAGATTTTTACTTTTATTAATTGCTTTTTTTGGAGGTATAAAAGTATGCAGATTTTTCGCTAAACAACTTTTAAAACATCATTTTTACCAATGTTGTTTAACTTAGATACAGACTAGTTAAAAGTTTTATAAGAAGCTTTTAAACTTAGTATAATGTAACTGAACTATCAAAATCATAGCAACTTTGTTATTTTTTAAAATTAGTAAAACTCTCTAATAACATTTATACTTTATAAACTTTAAAGTCATTGTTTTATTATTTATCAGTTATTTATCTTGCATAAGTTTTTTTGCTTAACTATGTAACTTTTATGCTGCTTTAAACATTTATTTTGTTTTTTAGAGTGTAAAATTTATTTATTATTTTTGGAAACTTTGGTTTTTTAAAGACAAACCTAAATAAAGGTACTATCAACAAGACAACTTTTGGAAATTATGACATTTAAAAGAACTATCTTTACAATTTATAAAATGTTTTTGGTGCATTTTCAATGTTAGATTTACGAACTATAATTATATACGTATGCACATTATATTGTTCTATTTATTATATTACTTGATAGCTCCGAGACAGATATAGGAAATTATGTGCTTTTTTTTTGTATATTTATTTTGTTTTAACACCTTCCTTTTTTTTTTGAAAAAAACTTGAGTACGCTATATTAAAGAAATAAAATTTAACTAGTGTTTAAAAAGTTCCAAGTATTTTTACTTAATTTTTTTTAAACACTTCGTAGTCTGCTTTGATTAAGCAATACACTAGTTGATTGTTGGTTTAAATTAGATTAAAAAGTATATATTTTATAAAAGTTTTAAAGCTATATTCTAGCTATTAATTTTAAAACTAATTTGTTTAAGAAGAAATAACTTTGACTGAAAAATAACATTGTACATATATTGTTCAAAAAACGTTACTTATTATAGTTGAAAGGTTATATTTTTTTAATGTTTTTAACTATTTTCGCTTCTTAGTTTTTCAATTTAAGCAAACTGTACAAAAAAACAATATTCTTGATCTTATTTGTTTTTTAAATTGTAATAGAAATTTTGATAATTTTTTAGTTTTACTTTTGCAATCAACAGCTTTTACACACTTATTTTTAACAAAAGAGGCCAGCAATGTAAGTTTTTAATTTAAGAAATATTTAAGCTATGTAATATACTAGTTTGTGAAAAGCGCTAAATAATAGTACAATATCCAAAATTATCATGAGTAAGTAACCAGAATTACACTATGAAAAAAAGATTTTAAAATTCAATTATAGAACAAGTTGAGTAAATTGTTTAATAGTTTGTAAATATAACTAACAAATTAATAAAAAAAAAGTTTTAAGGTATAATTAGGTATTGTAACTTTAAAAAGTTTATACCTTAAAACTATAACAATCAATAAGCATTTATAAATGAAAATTTTAATTGTAAACGTTACAATTTAAGAAAAAAATAAGAAAACATGCATATTTAGTATAACCTGAAATCGGCTTATAAACTTAATTGTAATTCTAATATTAAAAAAAAATATTTTTAATTATGCATCAAATGAATGATGAAATAGATGATAAATATTCGAAATTATAAATTTTAGCATTTTTTAACAAAGATCCGAGCGAAACAAGTTCACTAGAATATATAATAATAATAAAATAAAAAGTATTCTTTCTTTATTACACTAACACATGTTTCTGTGTGTTAACATTTTACAGACATCAACGGAGCTCTGTAAAAAAAATACTGTAAGGAAAGACTAAAAGCTGAAGTAGGTATAAGCTAGTGTATATAATATATATACCTACTTTAGCTTTGATTCTTTCCTTACAGTATTTTTTTTACAGAGCTACGTTGAAGTGTGTTAACCCGTTAACACACAAAAACATGTGTTAGTGTAATAAAGAAAGAATACTATTTATTTTGTTATTATTAAATATTCTAGTAAACTTGTTTCGCTCGGATCTTTGTTAAAAAACGTAAAAATTTTTGAATCTGTATGATTTTAAGTCCTCTGAAAAAACATTAAGTCTAAAAAAAAACATTATCGATTGTACTTCTTTATCACTATGTTGTTTTTTGATTACAAGACCTTTATCTTTTAAGTATAACCAGTTTTATTTACCAAAAGCTGCACAATGCTCTGCACATTTTTGGACTTTAACGAAAATATATGTATTCAATATATGTGATACTGTTTAATAATTGTAATGACTGTATTTTTTTCTTCTAATACAATTATTGAGTAAACTTAACAAAAGAATAAGTAGTTTTTTGTGTAACTAATGTACATTTAATACTCCAACGTAAAGCATGAAAGATCATTGGTAAACTGTTTTATAGCTATCTTAAGCTTGAGATTCACTGGTGGAGTGTAAGAAGAATAGTGTATCTATAGAAAAATTGAAATAGATATCATGAGCCCTAAGCATACATTTTTTAATGTACCATTTTTGAACAGTTTTAGAAGATGAACTTCCTTGAATTTCAGTATATATTTATATCGTAAAACTTTTTTTGAAAAATCTTAATATGTAAGTTAATTTTTTTCTGTGATATTTTTTCTAATAGGAGTATACTAAAATAAGCTTAAATAATTATTTACATTTTAAACATTACTTTTGATACTTATAACTACTGAACAAAATAAGGTTATGTGGTCATAAAAAAAACAAGTGATTTGTTTTGCTATTACTTTAAACCTTTTCTGCGGCTTTTGTACTTATTGATTTATTTTATTCGTTTTTTTAATTGCTGTTTTTATACTTTAAGCTAGGGGTGGGCAACGTTTTTCAATCAAAGGGCCGGATCTGGAAAAAATTAGTCGTTTGCGGGCCGGAGCACTTCGATTTAGTGATTTACCGGATCCAGCCGAATAATGACTTTTTAGATGCGAATCTGACCGGATATTAATTTTAAAACAAGATTCGGATCCGACCGTAATCTAGTTTTACTAATACAGTTGATCACTTTTTTGATTCCTTTAAATTAAAGAAAACTTTTTCAAGTGCGACAACTTAAGATTTAAATTGAGACATATCAAATTTTTAAATGATGTCTATAAATAGAATTGACATCGTAGTTCACAAATGTACGTGTGTAAGTACGTATGTAAAATATCCTATTAAAATAACACTTTGCCTGGGGTAATTTAACAAAAAAAAAAATCCAACTAAGTTAGAACAGCACAAAATATTAGGTCAAGATGGTGTATTTATTAATATTCACTAATTTATAAAACCTTTTGTCAGCATGTTTTTAAACTCAAATTTTTACACTTTTTTTTGGAAAAATATGATACATAGTTCTATAAATTTTGTAATATTGACCCTTTGCATGCCTTTCACTTTGCTCGCGGGCCAATCATAATCATTTGCAGGCAAGATCCCATTAAAGTTTAAAAAACGATCGGGGGCCGGTCATTTTTACTCTGCGGGTCGGATCCGGCCCGCAGGCCGTACGTTGCTATTCTAAGCTCTATTCTAAGCTAAATATATGTCTGTGGAAATAATCGTTTTATATTTTTTTATTAAACTATAAAAATAGTTTAAATTGTAGATACAATTAAGTTTCTGCTTATTTTTAATACATTTTCTTTTAAAGTTTTGAAACTACTAGTGAAGAATAGCTTTTTTATTTTAATTATTGTGATTAACTACTTAGTCTTATTTTTAAACCTGTGATTTAAAAATTTTAAAAGCTGTTTAAAGTAAATCACTAAAAATATATTTTTGTGCACACTAAGTAGTTATGTTAAAATTAGTGATGTACCGGACTCACTATCCGGGTCCGGGTCCGGCTGGATATTGCCATTTTTGTCTGATATCCGGATCCGGCCGGATTCTAAATTAAAAAAAAAGTCCGGGTCCGGCCGTATTCTAAATTAAAAAAAAAGTCCGGGTCCGGCCGGATCCTAACAGAGATCTGGCCGGACCCGGATCTAGTTAGTAAAAAAGAGCATACTGAAAAGTATTTTTCAAAAACAAACCCTGTGTAGATTAATAAGAGTCATTTTCGTCAGTTAAAATTAAACACCTACCGTGATTGGCTCATTTTGTACACGTGACTAATTTAAATTTGTTTACATTTAAACTATGAAATAAACATTTCATGAAATGCAACTCTTTACATATGTTGTAAAATTGAAAACTTTGGAATGAATACTTGCATTATTTTTTGTTTAAAGTTGAGCTCAGGAAATATTTAGAGTTAATACGGTTGAATGTACGAGCCAATGAGAATCATATTACGAAATGTTTCAAACTAAATACTGATGCAACAAAGCATCAGAACATGACAGGCAGTTTATATGTAAGCAGTTAGTTAGTTTGGTGTGTAGCTTGAAGCAACAAAATATCTTGAACGTTTTTGTGTATGCTTATTGTAAAAGTGTTTTGTTTTAAAAGTGAATATTTCAACAGGTGTTTAATTGTTAAAATATTTAAGCCAGGTTTATAGTTTAATAGTTTATTAAAAATTTTACAGTTTCTTGTTTACTAAAAGTTTTATTTAGTTTTTAGTTTTTTGTTTTAAGTCTTTTGATATAGATTTAAATAACTTCCAGTTTTTAAAGTGTTACCAAAGTAATTAATAATTTTGTATATGCTAGTATTTCTTGTTGTGTTTTATATAAAAGATTCATCACTCAAAACTATCGTGTCTGATTATAGAAAGTAGTCTCAGTTAGAATTTAGTATCTATTAGATATTAATTAAATAAGGTAGGATTTAATCATGATGGGTAGTACTAATAAGTTAAGTGTACCACAATCAGTCCACAACTTTACTACCAAATTGTCAACCTTTGCTAGCTGTTCTACTGATTATTAGATTAAAGTAATTTTTTCAGTTTTTAAAAACCTCATTCTGACTCAGGCTTGTTTATACTCACTCTAGCTAGTTTTATTGACTTAAACAGTGGCAACCCTGCTAGTTTGAAAATTTTTGGGAGTTTTAGAAAATCTTGGACTGCCTCAGGCTAGTTTAGTTTTTTATAAAAACTCAGGCTAGTTTTCTTTTAGATTTTGAATGAGTTTGAGCTGATCCAGTTTTCAATATTTTGTTATTTTCTAGTGTATTTTGTTCAAGAACTTGATTTCAGATTTTTAATTGTAAATAACACCTAAATTTGTAAACCTTGTGGCTAGCTGTTCTACTTATTAAAAGATTAAAGTTCTTTTTTTTTCAATTTTAAAAAACCTCATTCTGACTCAGGCTAGTTTATTCTAGTGATGTACCGGACTCACTATCCAGGTCCGGGTCCGGCCGAATATTGCCATTTTTGTCTGATATCCGGATCCGGCCGGATTCTAATTTGAAAAAAAAGTCCGGATCCGGGTCCGGCCGGACCCGAAATTGTCCGGTACATCACTAGTTAAAATTAAGATTTAAATTGTCATTTTAAATAGTTTTTTGGTGTTTCATATTAAAAGAATATTAGAATTTAGGAGAGCTATTAAATTCAGATTTTGAAATTTAAATAAGATAAAATATTAACCTATTTACAAAATGCTTTCACTCCGCACTAAATTTTTTAAGTTATTCAGTTATAGCTTTTTACCTGAGATCTAGCAATTTTTTAAATGTTAAAAGCACTAGTTTTTTTTTAATTTAAGAATTACGTACGTAATCAATAAATGAGTATGGTGTGTTTCCTGAGTCGCTTAAATATTCTGAGGTAATACCAACATATAAATTTGGCAAAAAAATGACATTAATATCCCAATAGTATTTTTTGAGTTTTTAGTGTGTGGGTATTGGAAAAATTTTCATTGTCTAATGAGGTACTATATGAGAAACAATATGGGCTTAGGAAAATAGTACTACTGAACTAGCTGTTAATGATGAGTTAATTAAAACTGGTGAAAAAAAATTGATAAACTTTTCTGTTTTTTTTTAGACTTGACTAAAGCATTTAATACGGTCAATCATAAAATTATAATATCAAAAATTAAAAGTTATAATATAAAAGTTTCAACATTAAATTTAATAAATATATATTTGAAAGATAGAAGCCAATAAACTGTTGTAAATAATATTATGTCTGAGCGTAGAATTGTGAATGTTAGAATACTGCATGGTTTTTGTTCAGGTTCTTTGTTGTTTCTTGTATTTAAATGAAATTTTTTCTTTTACTAAAATTAAAATGAGATTGTTTCTTGATGATGCCTGCTTAAGCTACCAAAATAGTGATCCTGAATCAGGATTCCTGATTATTTGAATAAAGTTGCTAATAAAGAATTGATTAAAGCTTATAAATGGTTGCGTGCTAATAAACATTTTATTAGCTATTCAAAATCAAAATTTTTACTTTTCAACAAAACTTCAAAAATCTGTGAGTTTAGTGTGAAGATTAACGGTTTTCTTTTGAACAGAGAGGACCATTTTTCTTTTAATAATTTACCTTTTTATTTTTTGTTTTATTTTTATATACATTTTTCTATTTATCTAATTTTTTTTTACTCTCGCGCAAAAGTGAATATCCATGCAAAAGCGTCTTCGTGCAAAAGTGACCCTTCGTGTAAAATTGTCTTTGTGTAAAAATGTTCCTCCGGTCAAAAAAGTCTCTTTGTGCATATTTAACCTGTTCCCGGTAGAATTACAGGTGATGACAACTTGCTTGCTTTAAACGTAAAACCCTGTGCTCAAATTTCTTTATTTTTATATTAAGTTAAAAAACAATAAAAGTACTACAACAAAAGAGTAATACTTTAAAAAAATACTGTTTTAAAATAATAATGATAATATATTAAATTCTCAAATCGTCCTTAGGTATGTCAATTATTTTTTGTGACTTATTTGTCTTTATCTTAATACTGTATAGAAAAACTGTTATACTTCAAAAAATCGACAAAGTTTTTATTTTATAATCATTATATTTTTTGAACTACTTTCAAAATCTTCTTCAGTAAACAAGTTAAATATTCAACCTTATTAGACGTGCTCAACTAATTTGCTGAAGAAGAATTTGAAAGTACTCTAAAAGTCTCAATTATATGAGTATAAAATAAAAACTTGGTCGATTTTTCTGAACTATAACAGTTTTTAGAGCCGATCATTTCTAACCCGCTATTATTTCTAACCCGATCATTTCTAACCTGATCATTTCTAACCCAATCTCATCTAACCCGATTATTTTTAACCCAATCATTTCTAACCAGGGGCGTCGCGTTGGGTGGAACGCTGAAGCTGTAGCTCTACCTAAAAAAAATAAAAATTTTGCTGTGAAAAAGATGTTTCTCCCACCCAAGAAAAAAGTAGCATCATCTATAAATTTAGTTGTCACTGTGGTAGTGAATACGTGGGAAAAAATCTCAAAGGTTTCATGTAAGAATCGATCAGCATGTTCCGAAAGTCTTGAAAAGCTGTTTTGATGGCCGTTCGGAGAAACCAACAAAAAAATACTTCTCGGCGATTTGGCAACATTTGTCAGACAATTCTGAGTGGGCTAAAAATTATAAAAAGGATATTTTTTCAGTTTTAGTGAGAGCGGAGAACTCTTTTCAGCTGCATATTCTGGAAACCTTATGTATTCAATCTTCAAGGCCCAGTTTATGTAAGCAGAAAAAGTTCGTATACCAAACTAGACTTTTTAAATCCTAATATTAAGTAGTTTTAAAGTAATTAGTTTCTTGTTGTATTTTATTTTAAAGTGTAGTTTTAATTTTAATATATGTCGCTGGTTTATTTTAGATTGTTAATCTAACGAGTTTTATTAATATACCAAATGTATACAGCATAAGCATTTAGTTAATTTTTAACATTCGATTATTGCGTCATTCTATATTTAAAAACAATTTCAATTCATTCTAACTTAGTAAGACACAATTTCTGATGAGTCTTACTACGAAAGTACTAAAATAAATTAATAAAATTGAAATGTATTTCGTTATACTTTTAAAAAATGCTATGCACCGGAAAAAAGCTGTTCAAAAATTAAAATAGATTAAAACTAATGAAGCCAGAATAAATTACAAACTTACAAATTGTATATCAAAACCAATATACAGACATTACAGTTTATTTGCCTAACTAAAATAAAAAACGGCGAAATTTTAACTTGCTTACCCCATAAATAAAACATAGCAGTTTATGAACATAAAAGTGGCAATTTTGTTGCTCCCAAGTCCATGTAGAAAAACCTCTAATTGTGGAAAGAAAATAGTTTGAAGAGAAACAAAGTTTTTATGATAAATCTTTTAGTTACGGTGTCTAGTCAGTATTATTGTTAGTCTTGCTAATTTTTCT
This sequence comes from Thalia democratica, assembly GCF_965202585.1. NCBI lineage: Eukaryota > Metazoa > Chordata > Thaliacea > Salpida > Salpidae > Thalia > Thalia democratica. The sequence continues at coordinate 42,257,861 of NC_139166.1, read as the reverse complement.
TCATATAACTTAGTTTCGATGTGTTTTTATGTTTTTATATTAGTTAATTAAAAAAAAAAAAAGGTTTTTTTGAAGTTATTTTCCTTATTTTTGTATAAAAAATATATTTATATCTACGTGTTTTTATTGGTGATAAGTTGAATGACATTGAAATATCTTGTACTATTAGCTTGCTATATTATTAGTAAAAGATTATTACTGTCCTGGACAAGACTTTAAAAGGAATCTGTGGTGTACAACTCGATAACCGTTTTATTTATCGTTCAATAAACAATAACACTAGCATGAAATTTACCTGAACGCTGCTTCAATAACTTCAAAACCAAAAATAAAAATCCTATTGTTCAACAAGCATTTTTTTTTACAAGCAGTAGCTTAGTGTTTCTGTAATATCTTATTAGGAAAAAGCTTCATGTTTTGAAAAATTGTGGCTGTAAAGTAAATGAAACTATTTAATGTGAAAAGTATTAAGTTCTTTAAACGACTAAGCGTAAAACTTAAAATAAAATAAAACTTGACCATGTAGCTAAGTTAATAACTGGTTACTTAATTTAACAACGTTTTTATGTATAAAACAAAATTTGACCGTATAGATAAGTTAGTAACTAGTTACTTAATTTAACAAAGTTTTTGTTGTAGTAATTTCAAACATTACTAGATTCATTAATATAATTGCAATGCCGTCTTGACTTGTATGTAAAACTACTAATAGATACTTTTAAATATAATCAGCAAACTTAATAGTATTGTTTATTGAATGAAAAAAAAAAAACACTTAAGATAGTTTGGTTCTAGATCTAGGACCTGGTGTAAGAAAATAACTTTCGGTTATCTTGTCTTTTCAATTTTGTCAATTTCATTTACAGATTTTTAAAAGAATCAACTTTTAATAAAAATAGAAAAACAGTCTTATAACTTACTATTTTAAAAACAAAAGTGTTTATTACTGCAATTTTGAGACTTAGTTTACAAAAAATTAAAATTTAAGTTTTGAACTAAGAAATTATTTCTTTGATTAAAGTATTTAGTACATATAAAAGTTATACGTTTCGTTTTTTTTAATTTTCTAATGTTTTTATATATTTAATTAAATAAATTAGAAACATATTTTAATTAATAATAATATTTTGAAGCTTATATTAAACTCAAATTCACTTAACTTAAAATTAAAAGAATTACACACTAAGCAAAATTTTTAAATTAAAAATCCAAACTTAAACAGCAGTGCGAACTCAATATTTGCAAATTTAACCGACTGTGCGAACTCAAAAAACGCGAACCTAAATGGTAGACTTCTGCATTTGAAAATAATAAGTACAAACAAAAAACTACAAGCAACTTTTAAATCAGCTAAAGAATTGTACCGGAATTTGGACTTTTAGTTTGCAAGATTTATTCTTTTAGTATAAAGAAGTTAATTTCCATGAACTGAAAGTTAGTAACAATAGAACTATAGTATAGTGTTTTATTTGTAGACTAAATCATTCACTGAAGTTTAAAAAAATTCAAACTTAGCTCTTGGGCGATACTTAACGTATAAAAATTTATATATGTCAATTTTCCTATAAAAGTTGAATGAGGGCAAAAATAGCCGAATAATTCTGGCAACTATGCGTGTCGTACACTGCATGAAAACCTTTTAACGTCTTGTCCAGGACTTATATGCATTTTTAAACAATTTTTGAAATTTAAATTTGTTAGAAGCTTATGAGTAAATGCTTTTTAATTTTTAATTAAAATATTAAATCGCTGATTAAAAAAAATATTTATACCTTTTTAAAAGCGTTTGTTTATATTTCATTATAAACTTCTGACTTTTTACATTTTAATAAATATTTTTAGTTTAAGTACCAAGCATATCGTTTTAAATTTTCTTATTTTTATTTTTAGATTTAGATTTTTAGCCGCTGCCTTGGCACATCTCTAAAAAACGTTATGATAAATTTTAAAATTCTTCAAATTCTTAAAAAAAACTATCTGTAATGTACAATTGCTTATAATAGAGAAAAATAAAGATTTAATACAGCTTTGCAAAAAAAAAAAGAATACTTTAAAGAAAAAATGAATGAGTAAAGGTGGAATAAAATTAGTTAAAGTTTTAGTTCTGATGTAAAGTTAACAAATGGAATAGTTTTAATAGGATACCATGTTATTGTTTTATTGTATTAACTAAAACAACATATACACTTTACTAAAAGAAGGTTTTAAAAATATTCAAAACTTAGATAATTAAAAAACATTAATGTTTTCGTTTTTAGATTTATTATTAATTTTAACATTATATATATATATATATATATCTTTAGTTAATATGATATGTTAGTTAGTTTATATATATTATTTAGTTAGTTAATTGATCAAAAGTTAATTTTTATATACTATTTAGTTAAAAGTTAATATACACCTTTTTTTTTAAATATTTTAGGAAATTAAGACCTTGTTTAAAAAAAACGAACTGTTATAAAAGTATATTCGCAAGGCACAATTTTGAAAGCAAACTGAAACTTAAACTAACTTGAATAAAAAGTATGTTATTTTAATTTTATTTAAAATGTGAAAAAACTACCAGCATAACACTTAAAACAAAGTAGACAAAACATTTTGTACTGGTCTAGAGTTATAATAGTGATTACAATTATAACAGCAAAAGAAAAACTTGAAGTACTGTATGATACAGAGGTCGATTTTTTTTTAACATTTAAATATTATTTTGATTAAAAACAATTATTCTTAAGTCATTACTGTCTTTTAAACTAATCTAAATTATTATTTCTTAAATCAGTTTAAACTATGATATTTAGAGCATATTACAATTGTTTCTTTTTAGATCTGTCAACCTTTGGTTTTAGGTAATAAACTTAACCTTTGTTCTTGATTTTTTGAACAAAGAATTTAATACAGAACTCTAGATTTGTTACTTTAATTAGCTGTTTTTTATTTATTTGTAATATTTTAAACTTTTTTCAAATTTAATTTTAGTTTTCTTATTATATTCTATAAAAACTCAAATTAGTCTAAAATACTTTTTATACTGTAATGTTAAACTATTGATTAAATATTTAGTAAACAATTCTGATATTGTAAATATAATTAAGTTTAGTTCAAAATTTAGAACTACTATGAAAGACATATAAATCACAAGTAATTTTATTTAAATGATATAGATTTTTGGTTTTTAAACCAAATTATTTAGAAAAACTTAAGTATTTAAATTGTAATTGCTACAAACATTGAATATCTAATCCTTTTTAAATTTATAGAAGCACTGTTTTAATTTGATATTAAATGTTGATGAAGTTACATCAATATAGTAAAAATTGAATACACGATGAAGATTTAAAAAGGGGATACATCATTATATAATTAAGTAAGCTATAAAATATTAACCAATTTAAATAATCATTATTTTCTTATATCTTAAGCGATTAAGAATAAACTTTTATCAAATTTATTTTTTACTAAGTAAAATCTAAACAATTGTAACAAAAAATTTAGAATTTAGCTAATTCAAAGAGGAAACTTAAATATATTTCTTTAAAGTAAAAGTATAAATAAATAAATTTTAAAATTCATAAATTCAAGTGAACTTTTGTTCAACATCAAAAAAAATATTTTTTTTTATTGATGAAACTTATTATAAAACTACTCAGCTCTGTTTGACATGCATGTTGTACAAATTAACATTTAAAAACCTGAACATAAAAGTGTAGAGAGTTTGATTTAGATGTTTTTTTTAAATCTGTTGACAAAAAGTTGAACAAAGGCAATCAGAGTGAGGAAAATCCTCAGTAACCATCAGAAGATCACGGAGACACACCATAAAATAATTAAAAGTCACAAGTTGTTGAAAGACATAATGAATATCTATATATTTTTTTATTGAACGATAAAAAAAAAGCTCTAAAAAAGTTTGGTCTAAAGATCTTGTGAACTTTTGGAATCTTACGGTTATCGAGATGTACACCACATGCTTTTACAATTTCTTACGAGCTGTTACACATAATTTTTATCATCTAAATATTCAAATCTTTAGTAATAAAACAATCAGTTAAATGAAATGAAAGAAAAGAAAACTAAACGAAAATTAACTGAATTTTGTGTTTAAAATTGTACTTTAAACCTTGTCTAATAACATAAGAACTAAAAAAACATCTATAAAACTTAACCTATAAAAGGAGATAAGCAATTAAATAGCAAACATGTGAATACTTGAATTAAAGGTTACAACTTCTTTGAAGAAGGTTTAGAATGTGTTAACATGAACTATTTTTACGTTATATTTTATCAGTATTTTGTAGTAAAAGTGTAATTTTCTATTTTATTTAATAATATACTTGAACAGTAAAAATAATTTTACATTTGAGTAGACAAAAATAAACTATTGTATAATTTTTTAACAGTTTTAAGAAGTGAATTCTACCATAACTGAACTTAACTTTGATAAACAAAAGTATAAAGATAAGTACTGTAACATTTATGCACTTAATGAGAAAAAATAAAATTAATAATGAACAATAATAATAACAACAACAAACCTCCTTCTATATTAGAATATACTTTTTTATATTTTGAATACTTTTCTAAGTCTAAAGTTGTAATAATAGAAAGCAAACAATGTTTGCAAAAATAAAAAAGAATTTTTTTTTTGATCCTTGTAGAAAAAGAGATGTTTTAACATAAGTTTGCTTGAAACAGTTATCTCAGCTTACTATTTAAATACCTAATTTCTTAAAGCTAATCTTAAGAATAACCAGGTAGAAAATGCTGCAATCTAGACTAAACAACTGTTATTGTAACCATATCTCAAACTTGGTATCTAAAAAATATCAAACTTGATGCTGTGGATGTCGAGCAAATTATCTGAAGCGCGCTCCTGAGCGGACATAAATTTGACAAAAGCGTAATGTTTGCCGTTAGAGGGGCAGGCACTACTTTCGTACTTATTAGCGTGCAACATTTTAAAATGAGAAGGTAGAAACGTTCTTGACATTAAGAGGGTTAGAAAACATGGGTCTCGGGCAGCTGGTTGACGTAATCGACGAGGAAGTGAAAAAAAAGCAAAGTAGCGACAAAGAAGAAAGGAAAAAGCTGAAAGAAAAAAACATTGAAGAAAAAAACTTTTTCTTTTCATTCATTTCAGTTAATTGATTGTTTTATTACTAAATATTTGAGTATTTAAACGTTTAAAAACTATGTGTAATATCTCGTAAAAAACTTTACGATTTGTGGTGTACGACTCGATAACCGAAAGGTTCCTTTATACACCAGGTCCTCAGAAAACTTTTTGAGCGTTTTTTTGTTATCGTTCAATAAACAATATATATATATGTATATATATTTATTTATTTAATTATATAAAAACTATAATTCAAACAGCTGTTTCACACATTGAAATGTAAAATTTCATGTGATCTTCAGTGAGTTGTAGTTTATTATAATAGTGAACAGAAATTTCGATTTTAGAATTTTTTATAGTAATTATGACGTAGTAATGGTACAGTTTATTGTACGATTAGTTGAATTTGAAATACGCTGTAAATGTTATTCTATGCTTTTTAGGAAAGTTTAAAAAGGTTATTTTGGAAAAATGTTTTAAGCTATTAGAAAATTTTTTTAGGCTGTTGGGAAAAATGTTATAAAATGCTATAAAATACTCGTGTTTGCCGCTTCGATTTTATTTTGTTTTAATATTTAGTTGGTTAAAATCGAAGCGGCAAACACGAGTATTTTATAGCATTTTATAACATTTTTCCCAACAGCCTAAAAAAATTTTCTAATAGCTTAAAACATTTTTCCAAAATAACCTTTTTAAACTTTCCTAAAAAGCATAGAATAACATTTACAGCGTATTTCAAATTCAACTAATCGTACAATAAACTGTACCATTACTACGTCATAATTACTATAAAAAATTCTAAAATCGAAATTTCTGTTCACTATTATAATAAACTACAACTCACTGAAGATCACATGAAATTTTACATTTCAATGTGTGAAACAGCTGTTTGAATTATAGTTTTTATATAATTAAATAAATAAATATTAAGCTCCAATTTGATTTGTCGAGCACTATCGGTCAGAACTTTGTATAAAACCTTTAATATATATATATATATATATATATATATATATATATAAAATAAGGTTAATGTTTAAACTTAAACACTTTTAACTGAGCCCACTTGAAGGGCTTTTAAATAATTTATTGAAATGGCGATTTTAAAAAATTCTGGAACATATGTTTCATAAAGCTTTAATTTTTCATAAAGCTTTAATCATCAGCCAGTCAAATTCAAAATAAAAAGCACTGTACTAAACAAAGATACAAAAGTTATGCAAAAAAACAAAAAACAGTATGACGTAATATTGTACATTACAAATATTCAGTACAAAAATCGATCTACCTTCTAACTAATCAAACAACTAAAATCAACGAAAACAACAGTTAATTGACTATAAAATGCTTCAAAATTTGTTGTGTTTTAAGAGAAGCTTTTTTATATGTCGACAAGACGATATAAATTCGCTCCTCTTATTTAAACAACCTTCCTTTTTTAACGCATACATAACGGCTGTTGATTCTTTTAAGCACAGCCTACAAACAGGGTTGTTACCATCTGCTATTGGCTGTGCTCTTTTTATCACTTCCCAAGTTAATTTAAAATCAATGTTTTTGCGGTTGTTTAAATAAGAGGAGCGAATTTATATCGTCTTGTCGACATATAAAAAAGCTTCTCTTAAAACACAACAAATTTTGAAGCATTTTATAGTCAATTAACTGTTGTTTTCGTTGATTTTAGTTGTTTGATTAGTTAGAAGGTAGATCGATTTTTGTACTGAATATTTGTAATGTACAATATTACGTCATACTGTTTTTTGTTTTTTTGCATAACTTTTGTATCTTTGTTTAGTACAGTGCTTTTTATTTTGAATTTGACTGGCTAATGATTAAAGCTTTATGAAAAATTAAAGCTTTATGAAACATATGTTCCAGAATTTTTTAAAATCGCCATTTCAATAAATTATATATATATATATATATATTTATTTATTTATTGAAAAGGTTTATTTAAAGATGCAAAACTCAAAGGACTCAAGTTTCGTGACTATTCACTCTTTTTATCACCTCCCAAGTTAATTTAAAATCAATGATTTTGCGTTTAAGTCACATAATCAAAGGATTTTAAACAAAAGTAATTTAATCAAAAATCAGTGTAATTGCGCTGGTGGCTGTAAATATAGTTTGAAGGGGGGCAATTGCCGGTCAGAGAACGTTATTCACAAGGCAACAGTTAACTCTGACCTTGAAAAGAAGTTCTACATCGGCTTATGCTCCACTCAATTTAGATTTCGTAATGCTAACCATAAAAAATCCTTTAAAGGTTGTGTATACGAAAATGAAACTGAGCTTTCGAAGTATTTTTGCGGCCTTAAGAGCAAAAACATTGATTTTAGATTAACTTGGGAGGTGATAAAAAGAGCACAGCCAATAGCAGATGGTAACAACCCTGTTTGTAGGCTGTGCCTAAAAGAATCAACAGCCGTTATGTATGCGTTAAAAAAGGAAGGTTGTTTAAATAAGAGAAGTGAGTTCATATCGTCTTGTCGACATATGAAAAAGTTCCTCTTAAAATACAACAAATTTTGAAGTATTTTATAGTCAATTAACTGTTGTTTTCGTTAATTTTAGTTGTTTGATTAGTTAGATGGTAGATCGATTTTTGTACTGAATATCTGTAATGTACAATGTTCAATTCTTACGTCATATTGTTTTTTTGTAAACTTTTGCATCTTTGTTTACCAAAGTGCTTTTTATTTTTAATTTGAACTGGCTGAAGATTAGAGACAATCTTTTTGGCTTTATGAAACATATGTTCCATCATTTTTAAAATCGTCATTTCAATAAATTATTTAAAAGCTTTTCAAGTGGGCTCAGTAGAAGGTGTTTAAGTTTGAACATTAACCTTATTTTATATATAAACACATCTTTAAATAAACCTTTTAATTAATAAAGCCCTTAAGGTGGGCTCAGTGTGAAAGATTTAATTTATCAAGTTAAATAACTTAATTCTATATATATATATTTATAATTAAATTATTTAACTTGATAAATTAAATCTTTCACACTGAGCCCACCTTAAGGGCTTTATTAATAAAAAAGGTTTATTTAAAGATGTAAAACTCAAAGGACTCGAGTTTCGTGCCTATGCACTCATCAGCTACAAAACAAGTTTAAAATAAAGCACAAAACAAAATACACAAATGAAAGTTAAAATTTAGCATATTCTGATTCACTTGCATTTGGGATATTTTTCGTCGAATGCTTAATTTCAAACTTTTTAAAGTTTGACATCTTTTTTGATCAATTTAGAATTTATAAAAGTTTACTGTGCTTAACTATGAATAGGAGCAATGATAGAATTAACACGAGTCCTTTGAGTTTTACATCTTTAAATAAACCTTTTTATTAATAAAGCCCTTAAGGTGGGCTCAGTGTGAAAGATTTAATTTATCAAGTTAAATAACTTAATTCTATCATTGCTCCTATTCATAGTTGAGCACAGTAAACTTTTATAAATTCTAAATTGATCAAAAAAGATGTCAAACTTTAAGAAGTTTGAAATTAAGCATTCGACGAAAAATATCCCAAATGCAAGTGAATCAGAATATGCTAAATTTTAACTTTCATTTGTGTATTTTGTTTTGTGCTTTATTTTAAACTTGTTTTGAAGCTGATGAGTACATAGGCACGAAACTCGAGTCCTTTGAGTTTTACATCTTTAAATAAACCTTTTTATATATACATATATATCTGTAAAAAGTCAAGTTATTAAGAAATTCAATACTTTTTCAGTAAGCTCTCTTCCTGCAAAGTCTGATAAACCTGAAGTAAGTATATCTTGTCTAAATAAAACACCACTTATTAACAAAGCTCTTGATTTGAAACATTATGTTTCTACGAAGATTAACAATTATTCAGTGAGCTTTACTCCCAAAATAAATGATCAATATTTGCTTTAAGTTATGTTCCTTAGAAGTAAGTGACTACTTCTGGAATAAGAAAACTTAGACCTGCATAAGATAATAACCCCGATGCAACCACATCTGAATCTAATACAGTGGTCAGAAATAAAACAGAATAAAGTGGTAAATGATGATGTTCGATATCACTGTGAGACTGATAAAAAGGGTAGTGAAGTTGTTGTCATTGACTCTCCTCCCGTAGGAGACGATCCTGTTGCAAATACAAACATCCCGAGCCTCCTAGTCAAGTGGCAGATGATGATAAAGTTGACACGGATGACAACGTTTAAGAAGTTATTGTGACTGTCGAATAAAGTCAGTTATTTTGTTACACAAGTTATTATGTTTGCATTTGGTATGAACTTGTTATTATCTTCATTGTTGTCTTTGGTTTATAACTTGACTGTTCTATTCTGCCATAAAAAAAACAAACTCTATTTCTAAGTTATTTTTTAATCAAAATAAATCAAACAATTAAGGAATTTACTTACAGTGCTTATCTTTATATTTTGATATAATTTTTTTAACCATGATGATATGAAATATTTTTAAAGGTAGCAAGTTATCAGTAACATGTAAAAAAAGAATAAGTATTACAGTTTGCAAAAAAACTACATTTGTTTTGCACTTTAAAGTAAGTTTTAAACACTGCATCGTGTAAGTTTTTTAAAGTTTGAAAGTTTACTAAATATTGTTGAATAATATTTTTTTCTGATTGTTAAGCTGAAACAATAAATTGTTTAATTAATATTGTATTAATTAATTAATTAATTAATTAATTGTACATTAAAATTGTTGACTCAATCAAATTAGAATAACAAGCTTTTAAGGCTCTTTATTCGCTTTATTTTTCGAAATATATTTTTAGTTCATTAGCGCTTACATTTTATATTTTCCTGTATAGTTTAAATTTATGTGTTTCCTAATGTTTTCAACATGGTTCTTGAATAGTAAAATACGATTCAAGAGCATAGTTACCAGAATTTAGAGCTGTTTTTTTTGCGATTATGTACGTTAAAATGTAATTTACAAAAAAAATATATGTAAAAAAAAATAAAAACTACTATGAAAAATAGATAGTTTTAAAGTATAATTCAGTACATAAATCGACGAACAGAGTTTGCTGATTTCACACAGCAAGTTAATTTTGTACTTTTTGTCTGTATTGAAGTGGCGAACTCAAGCGATAGAATGTTGTAAAAACATCAATTACAGAAGTTTTTTGTCATATTATCTTCTTATTTGTTTTAGTTTTAGGTTGATAACTTTTTTTACACATATATCATTACTAATATCCATTAGTTTTATATATATTATTATTAATTTAAGGCAGATTTTAAAAAACATAAAAGTAAAAGTACAATATTATGGGTTAGCAAAGTTTGCTGTTCAATACTCAACATATAGTAAGATTTCAAAGTTTAAGTTGTTTATATAATAGTATTTGTTATTAAAAGGTCCAAACAAAACAAGATTATTGAATTAGAAAAGCTTTGAAAAGTATTTATTTATTAGGTCATAGGTAACTTATTAATAGAAATATACTGAGATCGTTCGCAAAAATTTGCAATTTTAGACTGATATGCCGCGATTTATACATATATTTTCCACATTCCTTTTGTTGATCGGCTCCCACTTGCGCTTTTAAATAGATGAAACTTAGTTTTCTACTAGTTTATTTGTTACAAAGTAGCCTATTACTAGTATAACTTTTAAGTAATTTTTTTATTTACAAATCATTTCTTTTAGAATTGGTAGTTTGAAAATATCGTAAGAACTTAATTTGTCTAAACTTTAATTGTAGTAATATCGCTAAAGATACATTTAAATTTTACTTTCAGAATGCTAGTTTATCAATGTTAAATTTTTTAAATAACTAAAGTACAACAACTTTTTAGGTTTATAATAAACCTGTTTTAGATTAAAAAAAGTTATAGATAGCTACTATTTTAAGTTAGATAACTATCATTCCAATAAAAGTTATTTAGAATAAAAAAATTCTAGATTTCTTTTAAGATCACACTAATTTTTAAGAATTTGTACTGACAAAACCTGATATTTTGACAATATTACCCTAATTGTTCTAAATTTATTATTTTCTATAAAAAACAATATTTTACTTAAAAAGGAATTCACAGTTTTTTGTTCTACTTTAAAAAACTTTTCTTTAAATTCCTTTAAGACATTTAAACCTTTGAAAGCATTTTAACTGATATTTTGCAAATATTTCCGAAAAAAAAAAGATTTAGCATGACGCATATTAAATCTGAATATAGCGAGACTAACTAATTTAAAATATTAAAGTAAGTAACTTAAAAGAAATAGTAATTTTTGGATTCTAAAAAAGCTAAATGACGGTTATAAAGTCTATGACACAGCAAATATTTTAGTTACTTACTTCTAGATTTTTAACAGCACAAGCTTAATTTTTAGTAAAAAACTAAACTAAAGGTTACAAACTGTATCAATGTGTATAAAATTTTTGAACTTACAGTATTACTACTTAAAATGTGTTTAAAAAAATTTAGTAAATACATTTAAAGGGAATTTTAGAATTATTAAGCTTTAGCTCATTTAAGTTTATACTTGTTTTGTTTCAGATATTTTACATTCTTATTAAATTCTTTTAATTCAACAAGGAGTTATACTTCAGGGAATAAAGTAATTTCTTATCTAAGTTTCATTATCTTACACGCAAATTTTGTTCATGTTCCAAGTTTTTTGATTAGTTTTGTTCAAAAATAAAGGCTTTTTTTAAATTATGAAATTAAAGGTAATTTTTGCCTAGTTTTAAGTTAAATGGCCATTCTGTGTAGAGGTTCAAGTTGAGGATTTGAAAACTCGGGGTTGAACGGCATGAAATCGAAACCTAGTGGTCTACAATAAACAAAAATCTAATGATAATAGTAGTGATAGGGTTTACGTTGGGTCAACGGGAGAAATATTTTAAATCTAAATAGATATACTGTTCATAACTATGTGTTAAACCATTTAACGAAAAACTTGCTAGGTTTTCGGACTTTGTCTGGCATAATTTCAACAGCTATTGCACTAATCAAGAATTAAACCAGATTAGCAAAATGTATATTTTATTAAAAACTAGTATAAAGTTTTTTCTGAAGAAAGCCTTTGTCTAAATAAAAAGCTTAAACTTTAGAGGTAGTAATTTAAAATTTTATATGTTATTAAAAAAACTTACTTTTACAAAAAAATAAGTATAAGTAGACTTAAGTTTAATTAAAAATAAAAGTACTTTTATTTGTAAGTAAAATAAAAACTTAAGTATTATTTAATTCTGTTATTTAGTGTTACATTTCAATAATGTTTTTTATTTAAAGCAACTTTTATTTTTTATCACTTGCAAACTTAGGTATAGTTTGTTAGCTATTTTTGGATTCAATAGTTTATTCTATTTACATTTATTTATTTACTGAGTGTTTATGTTATGATAACTTGATTTCGGTTAAGCTTTAGAATAAAAGATTATTTTAATTTACGGTTTCAAAAGAATATCAAACAAAAAGTACAGATGTATAGAGGTGTTTCAATGATTTTAAGTGGTTGTTGTTAAATGAAAATATTAAAAGTTAACATGCTATATAAGTGTTTAGAACTATTATTTTTCGGAATCGAAATATTCCTACCAATTAAAAAAAAGTCCACTAACAACGTTACATAATTTTAATAGAGTCCAGCAGGTAAAATAGTTTAAATTACAGTTTTAAAAATTAAAATTTGAAAAACTTTTTTCCGATGCATAACTTATTCAAAAAATATAACAAAACAAATTTAATTTTTTCTTAGATTTATTTGAGTACTTTCAGTAACTATTTTCAAAAATTGTATCTTACTAAGTTATACTAAATTGAAATAAAACTACAATGTAGTTTTTGTTAAGCTTGATTTTGGTACTAGTTTTAACTTAAAAATTTAAACATTTAAAAAAGGTTTATTAATTAATTTCGTATAGCGCATCCTCAGAATAATCTTGCTAAAAACTGATAAAATTATAGTGTAAATTTAGTTATGAACAATAATTTTGAAATGTCTAGCAAAAAATAGTTACGTCATAAAGTATAAAAGTCTGTATAAAAGGTTTAAATTAGAATTAAGTTATACTTAGCTGATTTGAAGTAATTTATAAGACAAAATTGGTAAAACAAAAACATTTAAGATAGTAGAAATTTTTTTACCTGAAACTAAATTTAATAAAAAGCACATAGTTTTTTGATTCTTAATATTATGCAAATGAGGTAAAGTAATAATACAACAGTACATTGGTAACATATAAACTTTCATCCCTAACCCCTTTTACTTAAATTTTTTAATCTAAACTTACTCATAACCCACCTTATAAAAACATATAACAAAAAAAAAGAATTAATAGTTAAAAGAAAAGTAAAACTTGAGCCAATCAGAAGCGCCTAGAGTTAGCAGCTGACAGTTACTAAATGTAGTTGATACAAATTCCTAAAATTTGATTTGTAGGAGTAAAGTGAGCGATTTTTTCTTAAAAAATATAATCTTTTTAAAATATTTTGATTTACTTAAGTTTAATAAATTGTCGTGAAAATTTATGTTAAACGATACAGAACTAAACAGCAATATAGAATAAAAAATACAAGATTGTCCGTAGGTTAAAAATAGCAAGTTTAATGAATATTTAACTTAGTAGCTTCAAATATCTTTCACTCAATAAACTTTCGTTATATAAGTTGAACAACATAAAACTACATAAAAAACTGAACAAAACAAAAAACATATTTAAAATTAAAGTTTTTAAATTTTTTTCTAGATTTGACTCTTTTTTTTAAATAATAAATTTTTATTAAATTACTTGAGATTTTATCAAGCTAGCACAACATTATAATTTTTTAAACATCAACCATAGTATAGTAAACTTACCAAAAACAATATTTAATGTATAAAAGATAAGGTTGAATATTTTTAGTTAATGAAATCCACAATAAATCAAGGAACTTTGGAGAAAATAACTTAATTCAAATACTTATTACAGGCTGTTATATGTTTATATTATTATTTTTTGTTTTTATCTAAGTGTATGTAATCAAATAAAACAGTTTGACATATTTAACGTATATTTTGGAATCAATTTTTTTAAAATAGGCACAAAAATGACATCACAGGCAAAAACGAATAGTAAACAGGCCTACTGTTCAATATATTTCTATAAAAAAATGGAATGAAAATAAAAATACTGCATGCTTAAAAAAGAGCGTTGTTCAAAAAATTGTACTTTTACACCACTAATTGCAATAAAAAACATATTTTCATGATTCAATTTCATGATTTATTGCAGAAAATGGTATTGACTACGTGTGCTTAAAAATTTCAAATATTTGGTTTAAAGAGCTCAATCTGGTACAACCATAAAAAATACTTTGTTCAAAAATACACAAAAGAATTATAAGCAAAATAAATGCAAAAAATGTTACTTTAAGTAAAAGACTTAACTATTAATTGTGTTAAGTCAGTTTAAATTCTTTAGGTAAAGATGCTAAAAATCAAAACCAGCAATTAGATGATCCTTAGTTATTTCAAGTTACAATAAACTTCAGAAAATAAGAAATTAAAACACAACTCTCATAAACTCGCTATACTCGTCATTAAATACTTTTTATTATGAGTCAAGCTAAAAATATACATCATGCAAAGCACGTATATAACACAAAACATACATTTGCCTTTTTTGGCAGTAAAAATAATTAGGCGGTCCATTTCAAACATATTAATATTAGTAAAGCTTAGTGAATTTTTTTGCCTTTAGCCCATGCTAAATCATCATTTCTTGGTTTGTAGCCAGTTAACTTTTCTATGTACTTCTCCAAAATATACCAAAATTGAACTTTCTCAAGAGAATGATTAAGCCATCCAGTTGTAATACAATAATACCTGTTTAGTTTACTTATTTAAAAACTTATCTTCCCTGATCACTAGCAATAAAACTATAAAAAACTTTATTAAAACATTTTAGAAAACTTTAAAAGATTATGTTAGTAAGTTTTTATTGTGTTATAGTACATGTTTTTATAACAGACAAATATTTTTATTTGAAAAGTATAACCTGACTAATAAATTTAATAAGTTAAAAGTTGAATACATAAACTAGTATCAACTACGTTTTATTTATGTATTAGTACGGAGCAATTAAACAAAATTCATATAATACAACATACTTTTTACAAATATATTTACTACTGTCATCTTTTATAAATAGAAATGAAGAAAATGCCTAAGCACTGAAATTGCTGTTCAAGTGTTAAAGTTTAATTAATTGATGCCGAAATTATGTAATCTTTTTCTTTATTTTTTTTTGTTTATTTAAAGTATATTTTAAGATTAAACAAAAAAAAGTTACATAGAAGTTATAATTAACTTTTAAGTTGTTAAAATAAACACTTTAATTAGTTTCCAACATAATACAACATCGAAAAACAGTTTTTGTATTGTACTAAGTTAAAAATAATACATGGTAGACATTAAATCAATTTGTTTGTTTTTATATCCCGTTTTTAATAATATGTCATCTAAGTTGCACAATCTATCACAATACGTATAAAACTAAATAGATTTATACAAATAAAAGCTAGGCTAGTGTTTCAGCAGAAAAATGCAAGGTTACATAAAGTTATCAAAGTACAAATATATATTTTTATTGCACGTAAAAATCATAACATTACGTGAGCTAGTGTAACAAGTATGCGTTGTGTGGCGTGATTTAACACGTGACTTAGAAATATAGCAATTTTAACTTTCTGTATATCGTCTGGGGCGTAGCTTTTGTGTAAACTTTTGCCTTAGTTGTTCTTGGTTATATTCAGCTGAGATTTTTGCTTTGTCACTATACATTTGAGAAATTATTGTTAAATATGTTAGCAATATATCAAACTAATATTTTCTTTATTTGCTTTAAATTGTTTTGTATTTATTTACTTTAAAATGTAATTAGTGATCTAGTCACTACAACATTCTTAAAATTAATATTATTATAAATTAATTAATTCAAGAACAAACTATTCAAACTTCCTTTACAAACGTTTAGCTAGTAAGATTATTAACGTAGCAACTGTTTATTTGACAAAAAAGTGTACATTACAGTTTTATTCTCTTTATTGTTTAAACATTTTGTTGTACATTGTTAGTATAACGTAATCGGCTGACAATTTTAGAACTTTATGCATAATCTTTAAAAATTAATTAGCTAAAAATATGAAAAAACGTGAGCATTTATAAATATGACAATTTTAAAGAGCTCAAAATAAGTTTTATATTGTTAAATCAACAATGACATAAAACTTTTAACATTTGAAATGTACAATTTTTTTATGAAAGCTTTTTTAGAAAACTAAATTTTTTTTATAATATTTTTTTGTACTAAAAGTTAAAAACTGAAACTTTTCTTTGAAACTAAAGCTAACTAAACTAAAACTTAAGATTTAGTTTAAGCGAATTTTAATGATAATTAGAATCTATCTTATTACTGGTCAATTCGAAAGATAAACATGAACAAAATAGTAATTTTTAAATCACCTAATAATTAAATGATGCCAATTAGTTTTAATTTTCTGGAAGTAAATAAGATATTTAATTTGATAATATCTAATAAGCGTGGGCAAAGTACGGCCCGAGATGTATTATTAGCTCGAAAACTACTTGTGCAAAACAAGTTGATTTTTTACAAAAAACATTTTAGAAAGTTATCTTAATAATATTCTCATCACACAGTAGTGCAACAAATGATTGTCTATAACAAATTTGTTGTTAGTATTTTTTTTTATTTTCATGTTTAAGCTTTTCAAAATTATGTAGCACGCAAAAAGTTAAAAAAAAGTCTGGACCACATAACATTTTTTGGTAAATGTGACCTGCTGACAAGAAAAGTTACCAAACCCTAATATATAAGCAAACAACAAACGTGTCATGAGGAGATATGTGATGAATGCGGTGGTGTTGTTTGGGTAAAATTATGTGATTATCCTGCAACATTGTTACCCACCACGGTAGCTTACTGTATGTGTGAGACCATTTGTGAATTTGGTTGGTAAGTGATGTTAGTAATCCAAATGAAAACAGAAAGCAAATAAACGAGTAGTTTTGCAGAATTTGCTCTGTTAGGAAAAATATTAAATTTATGTTTTGAAATACATAACCTGAATGTTTGTTAATAAATTCTACATTTTAAAGTATGCGGTATTCTACATTTTGAAACAGATGCACATAAAATTCAAACAAATTAAAGTAGTATCAACTACAATAAATTCAAATTACTTAAAATAAAAAATTGGTCAGGCAAAAATATTTAGTTTTCAATTTAAACTGAACCAAAACTAAAATATTTCTTTGACTGTTTTTAATTTTTTATTTATTAAAACCTTTCAGTTAAAAGTTAATATAGTTTAAGTAAAAACGCAAAGAAGTGACAATAGTGTTTAGTGCTAAGAAGAATCTGTTTAAGATAGTCTAAACATGAGCTTAAAGTAAATTAAAAATTAATGAAAATTTTTCCTATGACTTTAACTAAGCTGTAGAAAATAATTTCTGCGTTTTAAAAGAAAATATAGTAACTTTGCTAAATATTATACATTACCTAATCAATGTTTCTATTTTTTCTAAAGCTTTAAATAAGTGCTGTACATTTTTTTTATATACTTGTAGACATGATTACGGTTTTTAAATTAAATAGAAAAGTATGTTTAATTTAGACTACTGAAAAAAGCTAACTGGCATTTTTACAATAATAATAATTAAAATATATAAAATAAATTTATATCAATGAACTATCAACAAGTAAACTTATTGCACATTATTTTATATTGGTTTACATCATGGTAAAGTAAACGATTTTAGTAAGTTGGGGGGCGATAATTAGTAAGGGGGCGAAAGGGTGGGCGATAACTTGTAAGGGGGCGAAAAGGGGGCGATTTTAAAATTTTAGGCTGTTATAAAATTATTACTTTTTATATTGCTATTTCACTAATTTTAGCTTGCCATTAAATATTTGACCCTGAGGTAACACTTAAACAAAAAAGTTTATTTTGTTTATGTAAAAAATAGAGAAAAAAATCAAGTACTTTCTCCTACTTTCAAGTAAACTACATATTTCCATTCCTATATTTTCTTATTTAACAATTACATAGATCATAGACGATCGGAATCCCTCTCACCATTTTATAACCTGACATATATGTTACTTTGGATCATAAATAGTTTGTAAAAATCTATGTTATATATTATTGAATTTCTAGGTAAACTGGCAATCTGTATACTTTTATTTTTATTGGAAATATCTTGAGGTGATAGTCATATTACATCATGGTATTCTCAATTGTTTTTTTAAAAGTCACTAAGTTAGACTAAGAATTAAAACTATACAAGGTTTTATTTACCTAGAAACCTGGAAAATCCTGGAATTTGACAATTTAGGCAAAAAATAAACCTAAAAATTGTGAATTTTTAACAATTTCAACAAATTAAGTAGTAAAATTTCGATTTGACACAAAAAAGCTATCATATACATAAAAATATAGATCCTTTCGGGCAGATCTTTTTAAAGTAAACTACTTATAGGAAACCTTCTCAGACTTACAAACTGACGTTGAATTTTAAGTAAATTTTTCCAAAGAACGATATGAAAGTTTTTGGACTCAACAAAAACTAATGCAAAAGTATCCAATCACTTGAGTGGAATTTAGATTGTTGTCTATAGATTTTCCTTTTAGCGATGTTGTTGAGAAAGCTTTCAGTTCAGTTATCAACATCTTGAGCAAAAGATCTTATCTAGATATTTGTAAAGGAGACTTTATTTTACTGTTTAAGAATCAGTTTAGAAAAACTTGCAAGCAGTCATGAATCTCATCCTTCACATTATATTAGACTTCAGTAGCAGATATTATTTTATGAAAGGTTTTTTATTTTATTTGATTTTTTTAAATACTTCTATTTAACCTGGTTTGTATTGTATTTAAGTAGTCTTTTTATTATAAAAATTTCATTAAGTTATTTATTCTACAATAGATTTGCATAATGCCTAATAAATATTAATTACAGTAGACTTCCTCTTGACTTCGGACTTTTTACCCAAAAAAAAGTGCAAATTTATATTTTCTAAAATTTAATTAAATAAAGTCTATTACTAACTAAGTATTAATAATAATACAAAAGATACATAATATTTAAAGCTTATATAGATCTATTTCTTTAATGAATGTTTGTTTTATGTTTTAGTTGATTTCATGTTTATGCATTACGTTATTGCATATAAAATATTTAAACTTATCATTTTGTAAAAAAAAAAAAAGGAATAATTTTTTAGTTTGCTCATTTTGATTTTGTTCAAAGTTCGAACTCAAGCGGAAGTCTACTGTATTTATTAGATGGTTTATGTTTTAAATCCGGTAATAGTTTTATTTTGACCTGGTTAATTTTGTAGTTTATATTTGTCGTTTTATATTACACTAAAAGTTTTTATAGCATAGAGATTAAAGTATTTGTTTGAAAGAAATTTATTTGATATATTTTTGTTATTGCTTGTTAAATCTGTATAAATAAAAAAATCTTGATAACCATTAAAGTTTTATTTCAAAAATTTTTTTGGTTTTAAAAGAGTATAAATTTTAGGTCTCTATTTAAAATGATTTCAAATTTTTCATTTAAAAGATTCTTAAACTTAATTTTATTTTCTAACTTGATTTATTTTTGTTAAAAAATCTATATATTAAGGAATTTTAAACTATTAATACAATTATTTTTTTGTTTTATCTTAATTTCTTATATATTAGCAATTAGAATGTGTTGCTTATTCTAATAGTTCGACATTATATTTTAGTTTTTCACTTTTTTCTTCTAGTAAATTATTATAGGCTAATAAATAGAGAAAAAATAAATTTAAACAGTATTAAATAAGCCATCAAAAAGACTGCTACAATTACAAAACAAAATTTTAACCTAATTAAAGGAATGTTTTAATCGATTACTTTCTGTTCACAGAATTAACTGTAAAACTTTTGATTTTTTTTATTAATTTAATTTAATAAAAAAGAAAATGTTAAAATTAAGGTTTAGTTTTTAGTAAATAACTTGCTTATAATATATCTTAGCATTGAAATTAATAATTTTACTGCATACTAAAGCTGTTGATGAAACCACTTTTCATGTGAGATAATCAACCAGTCGATCAAACTTCCTTAAACTAGATCGGAAATTATGTTTTAATATTTATTTTGTTATGTGTAAAATAAACTGTTCATTCTTTTTTAATCTCTGGTTTAGTAATTTTAGAATATGCCTATTTATAAAATAATTTAAGTATTTTGTGCGGCTTAAATAAGTTACTTAGTATTAACTTCTAAATGTCCGAAATTCGTTGTTAAGAGATTATTATAATGTCAGGTTTAAGTTAAAATTTTAGATGGGTAACGTACGGTTAAAATCCAGTCAAATTTCGACCCGCTGAGTAACTTGAAAACTACTTGTGCAAAATAAACAAAATTTAGTTTTTTGATACTTAATATTTTGAAACACACTTTTAATTTGGTTTTTAGTTTACAAAAGTATTTGCTAGATCACAATAATAATCAATCATTTTATTACAATTTTGCTCGAGTTTTTTAATTTTCATATATGTTATTTTTTAAATTATGCAGCCCGCAATTAAATTTTTTTAACGACTTGAAACTAGAAAATATTTTTTAGTAAATATGAATTGCTGACTACAAAAGTTGTCCACCACTACCCTAAAAGTTTCATTAGTTTCAAAATAATTCATATCTAAACAGGATTGATTAAAGATTACACAAGGCTTTTTAATATATAAGTATTTTAATACACTTTACTGGGCTTATAAGAAAACAAATGTAACTTATTTTCTCAACCCCTGTAAACTACTTTGAACACAGCCCAAAAGTGAGTGCATAGGAAGTACCAGACTAAATTACATTTCGAACACAACATTTTGGGCTCAAAAGTTTGTACTCAAGAGAAAAACTACTTTGTAAAATTGTGGGGGGCGATTATTTTTCAAATTTCTTAAAAGGGGGCGATTAAGAAAATGAGTTTGAGAAACCCTGGTTTACATAGTATAAAAATATTGAAAATATTTATTGGCTTTATAGTTTAAAATTTATATACTTAACTTTTTTTCATAGAATTTAGGGGTAGGGAGTACTTGGGTGATGTTTGCTGGACTTATGAGTCCATATGATTTGGATGTATTTAGGCTTCATTAAGAAAAATCTGAAAATAAAACATTGCAAAAAAAAAGTATGCTGCCCATAAAACTAATTTGAACCCCAAAAATCACATATTTATCGATTTTTTGACTTAAACAGTAACAAAATCACTTATACATACAGGGTTGCCACTCGTTTTTTCAAAAATTTTTCCAGGTTTTTCAAATTTCTTCAAGGTTTTTAAAAGTACAAATTTTTGGGTCTATTTTTAATTTAAACTTAAATTTAAGGTAAGAAACTGTGTCAAATAGTATAAAAAGATACTGTAAAGCTACTTAAAATGTGTTGCTTAATAAAAAAAATTTTGGTGATGACAAAATTTTTTTATATATTTATATGATAATTTTTTGAGTCAAACCGAAGTTTAACTACTGAACATGTTAAAATTCTTAAAAATTCCAGGTTTTTTGTTCAAAACTCCAGGTTTTTTTCAAAATTTCTTAAATTCCAGGTTTTTCCAGGTAAAGTGGCAACACTGTACATATCCTAGGCTTATAATTTATGTCTTATTGATATATATTTAAAGACATATTAGCTACTTTTCATGCATTATGACGTCATAATCACCCTAAACGTGCAAAATATGTCTGTAAGGGAGTACAGCACACTTTTTGGTCATATTGTAAAAGTCAAATAAGTACATATTATTCAGATGTGTTTTTGCTAAGTTATAAAGAATCTAAAAAAATATATATAAAAAAAAAAAAAGAATTACTGCTCAAAAAACTGATTTCAACCCAAAAAATCACATATTTTTCGATTTTTCGACTTAAACAATAATAAAATTACTTATACATGTCCTAGACTTATAATTTAGATCTTAAATGAAAGCTTATAATTATAATTATAAATTAAAGACATTTCAGCTGATTTTGTTGTATTATGACATCATTATTACACTAAATATGCAAATTTTGTCTATAAAATTGTACTTTATCTACTAACATAAAAATCAAATTCTTCTGCTATTTTACTTTTAGTTTTTTGATTTAGAATATAAAATGCGTCAAGTCAGCTAGGCAGAAAAAAATTACTGATGTAATGTCATTTTAATTGCATGTTGGTATATATACAAAATACATTTTAAATCACCTTCCGTTTTTAGAAATTATTATTTTAGCATCATATATAAGTAAATACATTAACAATTAAGTTCTATGAGTTTAAAATTATAAAAGTTTTAAAAGTTGAAAAGCTTTAAAATTTGAGAATTAAAACATTTAAACAAACTAACAAAATAAGTTTTAATTCATTTAGATGTACAATATTTTATAAACTTTAACTAATATTAATTTGAAAACAATAACATACTTAAAGCTAAAAAAATAACACAGATAAATAATTATTGTTTAATTAAATAAAAATTTTTATATAAAGAATAAAATTACACTAACTTTAATAAATTTACATGTATTTTCTATGATATATAAGTCTAGATTTTTTACTCTTAGACAGGTGCTCTCAATAATCATAATTTCTAATAACAGAGAGTGATTTAAAATGTATTTTATATATATATCAACATGCAATTAAAATGACATTACATCAGTAATATCTTTCTGCCTAGCTGACTTGACACATTTTATATTCTAAATCAAAAAACTAAAAGTAAAACAGCAGAAGAATTTGCTTTTTATATTAGAAAAAAAGTACAATTTTACAGACAAAATTTGCATATTTAGTGTAATAATGACGTCATAATACAACAAAAGCAGTTGAAATGTCTGTAAATTATGCCTATAATTATAAGCTTTCATTTGAGATATAAATTATAAGTATAGATCATGTATAAGTAATTTTATTATTGTTTAAGTCGAAAAATCGAAAAATATGTGATTTTTGGGGTTGAAATCAGTTTTTTGGGCAGCAACTTTTTTTTAAAATTATAATTTTGTTAAGATTCTTTTTATCTAAGGAAAACACATCCGAATCATATGTACTTTTTTGAACTTTACAATATGACCAAAAAAATGTGCTGTACTCCCTTACCCCTACATTTTACAGACATATTTTGCACGTTTAGGGTGATTAGGATGTCATAATGCATGAAAAGCAGCTAATATGTCTTTAAAAATATGTTAATAATTATAAGCTTTCATTTAAGACATAAATTATAAGTCTAGGATATGTATAAGTGATTTTATTACTGTTTAAGTCAAAAAATCGTAAAGTATGTGATTTTTGGAATTGAAATTAGTTTTTTGGGCGGCATACTTTTTTTCTGCAAAAACTTTTTTTTTCAGATTCTTTTTAATGAAGCAAAAACACATCCAAATCATATAGACTTGAATAAATATTACAATATGACCAAAAAAATGTGCTGTACTCCCTACCCCTAAAGAATTCAAGTAATTTATTCATGCTAAACATAAGTATTGGTACTATAAACAATAAATTGAAGTAGACTATTTATTTTTAACTAAAGTTTTGATACTAAGATTTTTTTGTAAACCTTTATTAACCAAGTCCTTAATTTTACACCAAAAACAAAATTTAGTATTTATAAATTACTGCAAACTGCTTTAAATCTACTTACATAAAATCTTTCAAACATTTTATTTTATTATTTTTTAAAAAAATTGATAAACACAAAAAATTACCTGGTGTAGAATTAAAAAACACAAATGATGAATATCCAAACAACACAGTGGCCAGCATAGAGTTGTCTCCATTAGTTTCAATCCAGTCATGTCGTGTGATTGCCACTGGGTCAATGTGATGCTCACGAAACGACCTAATAAAAGCTGCACCAATCACAGGTATATCAACACTACCCCATGTGTCTGCACCCCAGTGAACTAGTCCAGACATAAAATCTGCCATTAAAATTCCTCCAACTGCAATTTGCAGAAAAATAAAGTTAAATTCATAGTCACTTTTTTTGGAATTAAAATCAAAAAAGGTATAAATACTTGTATATATATATTTAATTAAGTTAATATATAAAGGTCACTAGAAAAGAACATTTTTAATGTGTTTTCATTTTCATTTAAAAAGTATTTCAACGTATAATTCTAACTCTGAACAAATATTTATCTTTAAAATAAATACTTATCCACAAAAACTTAAAGAAAGTAGCAATAAAAAGTTATGTAACAAAAAGAAAACTTAATAGCATACATAAAATTTATTAAAAAACAGTTGGTCTTTATTTGCTTTCAATAAATGTTTAAGCTTATTTCAAAGACACTAATAAAAAAATAAACTTACTTAATGCTGGAAGTCCTGTAAAGAAATTGTAAAGCCTAAAATACGAAACTAGGAAATACAAATTGATGAGGCTGAACACCATACATAAAGAAATACTTAAAGTTTCTTGTAATCTCTTGCCTGTAATATAATAAGTATAAGAGTTAAAGATTTAAAAAAGTACTTTTTTATTAGTTATATCAGAGGTTGACAAACTCCAGCCCCGGGCCACATTTTTAATTTTATTTCAATTAGTTCAATATAAGTTGTTTTCAATAATATTTTTGAATTTTAGTATTATCTTTAAAAGATAATCTATCACTTCAATTTAATTTGTTCGAAAAAAATTAGCAAATTATGTTTTTTTTGAAGCTGACCAAAACGTATGTCATAATATAACAATTGTATTCAAAAAACAAATGAAAAAAAAAGTATGTTATGAAAATTTATTTTTATATAAAAATTAAGTACTTATATGCACTAACTTGTTTTTTTTTTTAAATGTTAAAGTAAACATTAGTAGCATAGAAGTTTTTCATGCTAACCATAATTGTTTTCATATATACAATCATTTTTTTGTAATGTTTACACTATATAAGACTAAACACAGGGTTTCCACTCTTTGAGTCAAAAAACTTGTACTGAGTGACCTTATATTGTCCTGAGTCATTCTGATTTTTTTAAACACCTAAAAATTTTCTTTATAAACGTTTTATAAAATTAAAAAAATCAAGTCTTTCAACACTTTTTTTTATAATATAACAAATTATTGCAAATAGATCAACTAAATCTCATTAAAAATATTAAAAAAGCTTTCTTGATATTTATAAAAAATCTTGATAGTACCCTGAGTTTTTTATATAAAACAAAACTATTCTGAGTCGACCTGAGTTAAAAAATAATATACAAAATATCCTGATATTTAAATAAAATTGAAAACTCTGAGTTATCCTGAGTGTGTGGCAACTCTGTAAATAAACATAATATTTTGTAAAAACTGCTAAATTCAGTTTTCTTTTATAAAGCAGTTTATTGCTTTTTTATAATTCTCAAATTCCAATTTCTTTCTTAAAAAAGTTCTTTTGGTTTTAAATACTTTTTAGTCTTGCATTTACTTATAATATAACACAAGTAAAGGAAAACTTAAATAATGTGATTATAAATGTAGTTTAAAAATATACTGCACATGTAGCTAACTTTCAGTTTTTTTATTGATATTATTATAATATTTTATAATAATTTTGATATAATTAATTTAGTATATAAATCTATATGAAAGAAAAAAATAATAGCAGTAATAGTTGTACTATACTGCTGAACGATTATTTACTAAACACTTGTTAGTTAAGTTGTTTCTTTTCTGTTATTAAATTGATATAATCGACAAATACAAAAAGATCCTTTTACAAATATTAACCTGGACTATATAGCTCTTTTAACTGTTTAACTCCTTCAGTATTGCGCTTTTGAGAAACAGCTTCTTTCTTTTTTGCTAATAAATCTTTTGCTACATACATTTTTTTATCATGATTTTCTGGGTTCATTTTTTATTTATTTTGCCACCTTTATTTAAATATATTGTTGAAATAGTATGATGATGCCCAATAAAGACAATTTACGAAGTACTAACAAGTAAAATATTTTTTCCATTACATCTTTTATAATACAATATATTTTAGTTTATATTTTTTTATAACTCAGAAACTTTTTTCATTATAAGTTCATTTTTAATTCAAGTATTCACAATATGACTAATAAGTTTATTTCATTTATTATTAAACAGCAAGTGAACTATCTGGCAACACAATTTTGAACAATCATGAAAAGCTGAAAGTTGATATAAATGAATTAAGAATTAGATAAGACATGAAACACTGTGTTAAATAAAGAACTCTCGTTTTTGAATTGTCTCATTAATATAAATGAATATATAAACAGTGAATCTGCTACATTTGTTCCTTAAAATTAATCTTGTATAGAACTTAATATGCTTGCTTGACTTTCACATGTTTGTTGTCAAAGAAGGGAGCATGATGATCACTGTTTTTTTTTTTTGGAAATTTTTTCAAGGTTTTTAAAACTATAAGTTTTTTATAACTTTTTGGTAAAATACTAAACAAAAGGTTAAAAAAAAATGTTTTTAAATTACTGAAAAAATACTGTAATGCTACTTTAATTGAGTTTTATAATTTAAAAAATTCTCAATATTTACAAATTATTTGTCCATTGGCATTTCATATTTAATTTAGGTTTTTAAAAAAGTATCTAATTCGAAATTTTTCCACTATTTCTTTTTTGCCTTGACTATTTAATTCCAGGTTAAATAACAACATTGAGGGATAGTGAATATAGATGTTTTTGATTAAAAATTTTTTTCAATGTCTTGGAAATGATGTTAAACTGTATCCAAGTGACGTGTACAACTTGATAATAATTTTTTTTTGTACACCAGGTCCTCCTAAGACCAATTATCTTGAGATTTTTTTCTGTTGTTCAATAAACAATATTATTCAAATACATAAGCCTAGAACAAGTATACTTTATATCAGAACAAATATTTTTTATCAGTGATCAGGCAGCTGTAGATTTTTCTTTATTAAAAACCACTGCTTTTGGCTTATTTTCAAATTACAAAAACAAAAACCTGTAAATATACCTTTCACACTTATGTTTAAAAAGGCTAAAAACAATACTTTTATTTAGATACAGCTAGCTGCAAGGAAAAATTTAATCTAACAGCTAAATAAGCACCTAAGTTCACAAAAATGGTACAGGTAGAACATAAATTTATTATAAAATAAAAAATTATTTGAAACTTTATGAACTTAAATTCGTTTAAAACCTAACAAAAAACAGTAATTACTTAGGATGATGTTGTATCAATATCAGCTGAAATAATATAATATTCAATATCTTTTTTAACCATAACTTTGGGCTAAAAGTATATATTTTATAAATACATAAATAAAATAAAATTTATTTATCATAAACTTAAAACTTATCTAAAACTTAAGGGCATAGGGGGGAGGAGTCCATTTTGATTTTATTTTATAGAGTTTTATCTAAGCTATCAGACATTTTTAACCGCTTGAATAAATTAAGTAAATTTTGAGATATTTGCAATCAAAGTTGGTGTCATCAATAGGTTCTTAATGGAAGGCACTAACTAAAAACGCAAAAAAGACCATTTTACTAAAAATCTATCTCCTTCATATTTTAAGCATCTTCTTCAAATTTTTGCAGAAAGTCTATTACTAAATTTTAAAAAGATTGAATGCAGGAAATTTTCTAATTTTAAAAAACAAACTTTTATTTAAAAATCACCTTTTTCTTTACTAATATTTTTTAAATTTTATTTTTTCGTATTTTAAAAATTCGAACATTCAAAGTCTTCTAAACTATAAAAAAAACGTTTCCTGAAAGTTTGAGGTCTCTAGCTCAAAAAACGAAGAAAAAGATAGATTTTTAGTGGTGTTTTAAATTTCAGAGAAAATTTACCCAGAAAAATTTGCTGCTCATTTGTTTGTATCACAAACTTTTTATAAAAATTACACTAGCTCAAAAGTTAAATAACATTTTTTTATTATATAAAAACTGGCTTGTAGTTTGTACTTCAAGCTTTCATATAAGATCCTATGTTATTAGAAGAAAAAAAAAATTGGACCCCCCTATGCCCTTAAACATTTTAATGCTTTTATTTTACAATATAAAGCAGTTGTATCAATACAATAATTTATATTGATTATGATATTGTAAAATAAAATCAATAAAAAAGTTTAGTTAAAAATAAATAAATTTAAGGGCATAGGGGGGGAGTAACACTTTTTTTGAAATTTGATCTTATTTTATATAGTTTTTATAAAGCTACAAAATGCTTTTTACAGATTTAAAAAATTCAAATTAATTTTTGAGATATAGCCGGTCAAAGTCGGAGGCAACAATAGGTTCCTTATGGGAGGCACAAACTAAAACAGCAAAAATAGACTATTTCACTAAAAATCTATCTTCTCCTCCGTTTTTTGAGATAACTACCTCATATTTTTAGGAAATGTTCCTTGATATAATTAGAAAATTCTGTAGGAAATAATTTTTAATACATTAAAAAATAAAAATTTTATATAAAAAATAAACAAAAAAAAAGTTTTTTTTTGGTTTTTTTGTTATAAATTTTTTATATTTTTAAAATCTGTACCAAAAGAATTTTCTAAATATTGCAAGGAACATTTCCTGAAAATTTGAGGTAATTATCTCAAAAAAAGTAGGAGATAGATTTTTAGTGAAATAGTCTATTTTTGCCGTTTTAGTTTGTGCCTCCCATAAGGAACCTATTGTTGCCTCCGACTTTGACTGGCTATATCTCAAAAACTATTTTGAATTTTTTTAATCTGGAAAAAGCATTTTTTAGCTTAAAACTATATAAAATAAGATCAAAAACAAAAAAAGGGTGTTCACCCCTCTATGCCCTTAACTCCTACTATGCATTTATATAACTTGTTTAAAACAAAGTATCATTTTAATTAAACATATTATGCTTTAAACATGGATTTTTAGCCTATAATTATGGTAAAAAAAGATATTGAATTTAATTTTAGCTTATTGGTGCAACATTATCTTAGGTAATTACACAAAAGGTAATTACCTAGGATGATGCTGCACTAATATCAAACTGAAAATAGTTTTACTCGATGTCTTTAAAAAAAAAAATTTTAGGCTAAAAATTTATATTTTATTATTACCATAGATGTTATTGTGTTAAAACTTTATTCCGACTAACGGCGTTTCACTGCTCTCAAATAAATTTAAGAACAGATCTATGGAGTCTATAAAATATTAACACACATTAGAAAAAAAGCAGAAAAATCATGTATATTTATGTATAGTGTTTATGTAGGTAGTAAGTAAAAACGAACTTTATGGTTTAAAAACAAAGTTTGGGATAAAAACATAATTATACATGTTTTTAAACTATAAAGTTCATTTATAGTTACTACCTACATAAACACTACAGTAACCTCTCGCTTATTTACGCACCTTGTGTCCACAGAAAAACTGCGTAAAGATACGAGAGGTACCAAATTTACTTACTATAATGGCTGTTTTTTGATATTGCTTCTTATTAAAAACAGACTGGGGACTTTCTCACTTTTCAAAAATTTGTTTAATTTATTTATAAATATGAAAACAAAAGATAAAACTATACATGTATTAAAAAAAAAGATTTAAATTTGTATAAAATAGTAATGCTTTTAGAAAATTTATACTAATTTTAATAAAAAGTAGATTTTATCTTTATTTATATGTGATTTATTTGATAGTAAACATTTATATTCTATTCTACTTAGCAAACTCAATTTATAATTAAGCATTTGTGTTAAATGTAAACTCTATATATTTTAAGTATCACTGCTACTTTTTGCTAGGAAGTTTCATAAGATTTCTTTTTTAGATGTTTGTTCATATATAGGACAAGAGTGCTTTATTATTCGTTTGTGTTTTAAACTTTCATTATTTTATTATACTTTCATTATTTAACACAGTCATATTTCTTTCAGAATTTCAATATAAACTCTTATTGTTAACAAAATTTCTGATATACTGACGTATAACTAAATGTTTATCAGTTAGTCAAGGAACATAAGTTTACAAAGTCTAAAGATATAGTGAAGTGAGTTAGCATTAAAAAACATATTTTACATTAAAAATATAAAATAAACCTATATTGTGCAATATTAAAAAATATTAAAAAAAATTTTTGAATTTTTTAGAATTCTAAAATGCGTAACTAAACGAGAGTGCGTAAGGTCACGGGTGCGTAAAAATGCGAGAGGTTACTGTATACATAATTATACATGCTTTTTCTGCTTTTTTTCTAATGTGTGTTAATATTTTATAGACTCCGTAGATCTGTTCTTAAATTTATTTGAGAGCAGTGAAACGCCGTTAGTCGGAATAAAGTTTTAACACAATAACATCTGTGGTATATATTCCGATAAGCTTAGCTTATCAGGATCTCCAGGATTTAACGCCTTTTAACGTTACATCTTATTTTATTATTATTATATTGTTTATTGTGCAATGTTGGACTCAGGCATCAAAACCTGAGCCACTTAAACAGGACACACAAAAAGAAAAAGAAAATAAATTTATATTCAACAATTTGTAAATACATAAATAAATTAAACTTGTTTATCATAAACTTAGAGATAACCACCTGAATTTTTAGGAAATGTTCCTATATATATTTTAAAAATTCTGTTGGAAAGAATTATAAAAAAAAATTTAATAAAAATGTTATAACAAAAAAATCTGTTTTTTTGTTTATTTTCAATATATATGTTTTTTTAATTCTATCAGACAGAATTTTCTAAATATTGCAAGGAACACTTCCTGAAAATATGAGGTAGTTATCTCAAAAAACGTAGGAGAAGATAGACTTTTAGTGATTTCTAGTTATTTGCCATTTTAGTTTGCGCCTCCCATAAGGATCCTATTGTTGCCTCCGACTTTGACTGGCTATATCTCAAAAATTAGTTTAAATTTTTTAATCCTGTAAAATGCATCTTGTAGCTTAGTAAAAACTATATAAAATAATATCAAATTTCAAAAAAAAGTGTTACCCCCCTATGCCCTTACAAAAAGACAAATAGATTTATATATTTTCAGTTTGATATTAATGCGACATCATCCTAGATCAGGGGTCGGCAGGTCAAAGGAGGAATATTTTTTATGTGCTTAAAAAATATATATTTAAAGATAATTTATCCTTTAAAGATAACACTAACACTTATTTTTTGTTTTTTAAGAATACATATTAGACAAGTTGAGAAAAAAAAATAATGTGGCCCATTGGCTGCAGTTTGCCGACCCCTGTCCTAGGTAATTACCCTTATTTTCTATAAAATTAATTTAGATTGTTCTACCTTTGGTTAATATAAATTTTTCATTTTCCACTTTGATTTTAAGTTTAATTTATTTTTTTTATTGTAACGCAAGTAAGTTAAACCAATTGTAACTCTAACTGCCCCACTTAAACATTACATTAAACAAATAATTAATTAAAAAAATCTATTTTAACTCAATAAAAGATACAATGGTGACAAATAATTTGGCAAATACTTACAATATTAAAATCTTAACAATAAAAACCACAGGATTTCTTTGCTTTCATAAACTACACAATTATTTTATTGATACTTTTTAGATGTCATTCCTAAAGATTTTAATTTAACAAGTATGTTTTTATTTATTATAAGAACACAATTTTATGTGCATTATAGTGAGTCAGAATCAAAAGTAGAATCAAAAGTTACCCAATTTATAAAGCAAATTAGTATTCAATCTTTTTTTTATTAAAACTATTTTCAAAGACTCACCTTTTGAAAAAATTAGTAATTTTATAGGACAATGCTTATCTTGTTATTTAAAATGTTTTTTTTTCAACTAAGTTTACTTTCATAGTATACACCTCACTATATAAAAAAAATGGTTTAGTTCATATTTTTTTTAATACACAACTATACTTTAGAACTAAAGCTGAAAAAATTATAAACTTTGTTCATAAAAATTTAGATTTAATTGCTTAATTTTAAAGATGTTATTTTTTTAATTAACAGGGTTGCCAAGTGTTTTTGGCAAATTTTCTCCAGGTTTTTAAAAGTACACACTTTTGGTCTATTTTTAGTTAAAAGCTAAGTTAAAGGTAGGAAACTGTGTTAAATAGAATTAAAACATTGAAACATATTGAAAAAAAAAAAATAATAATAATAACTAGGGGTAGGGAGTACTTGGGTGATGTTTGCTGGACTTATGAGTCCATATGATTTGGATGTGGTTTTGCTTCAGTAAGAAGAATCTGTAAAAAAAAAATCTAAAAAAAAAGTTTGCTGCCCAAAAACTAATTTCAATCCCAAAATTCACATATTTTTTAATTTTTTGACTAAAACAGTAATAAAATCACTTATACATGTCCTACACTTATAATTTATGTCTTAAATGAAAGCTTATACTTATTGACATATATTTAAAGAAATATTAACTGCTTTTGATGTATTATGCGTCATAATCACCCTAAATGTGCAAAATTTGTCTGTAAAATGTAGGGTAGGGATTACAGCATATTTTTTTGGTCATATTGTAAAATTCAAATAAATACATATGATTCGGATGTGTTTTTGCTTAGTTAAAAGACTCTAAAAAAAAAAATTGCAAAAAAAAAGTTGCTGCCCAAAATAATGATTTCAACCCCAAAAATTACACATTTTTCAATTTTTTAACTTTTACAGTAATAAAATTATTTATACATGACTTAGACTTATAATTAATATCTTTAATGAATCTTATAATCATAGACATAAATTAAAGACATTTCAACTTCTTTTAATGTATTACGACGTCATTATTACACTAAATCATAATTTCTAATAACAAAAAGTGATTTAAAATGTAACAAATTTAAACAATTACCTTTTAATGGGCAGTTATCTTTGTTTAATTAAAAATGTAATTTATAAAGTTAAAGTTGAAAGTAAGGGCCCAGATAAAATTTATATCAGAAGTACAGCAGGTAGTTTCAAGGATAGCTATGCTAACCATAAACATACTTTTAAAAATATAAATAAAAAACAAAGCACTCGTTTATCAGATTATGTCTGGAGCTTTTTTCACAGGTACGGTGAAAGGCCAAACATGGAGTGGAGTATTGTTTCAAAGATCAAACATGCATCCAATGGAGTAAGTAGAATTTGCCCAACTTAAAATACAGAAAGAGCAGTAATTGCAGCAAAGATAAAGACCTACTTCTGAATAAGCGGCAAGATTTATCAAATATTTGTCCCCACAACCGACGATTCTACTTTAAATAGCTCTGTCTACTTACGTACTAATTTATTTCACAACACTCACATTACAATCACATACACTTGCAAGTTTAATACTTCATGTTCTTAAGCTGTATAAATTATTGACCAATTTGTTAAATTTATTATGACGTAACATTTCTGCACAACTCAATTTAATTTTCATTTTAAAAACTTGCCTATTCTTAGAGCTTTTTGAGGTTAGTGCCTACTTTTATTAAATTTGTATTTTTTGTAGACAATTTTATAATTTTATGTTTTTATACCAAACTCTGTTTTTAAACCATAAAGTTCATTTATAGTTACTACCTACATAAACACTATACATAATTATACATGCTTTTTCTGCTTTTATTCTAATGTGTGTTAATATTTTATAGACTCCATAGATCTGTTCTTAAATTTATTTGAGAGCAGTGAAACGCCGTTAGTTGAAATAAAGTTTTAGCACAAGAACATCTGTGGTATATATCAGGATCTCCAGGATATAACACCTTTTAACGTTACATCTTAAAATGTATTATATATATATATATGAACATGCAATTAAATGACATTACATCAGTAATATTTTTCTGAATAGCCGACTTGACACATTTCATTTTCTAAATTAAAAAACTATAAGTAAAACAGCAGAAGAATTTTCTTTTTATATTAGAAAATAAAGTACAATTTAAAAAAAAATTTTGCATATTTAGTGTAATAATGATGTCATAATACAACAAAAGCAATTGAAATGTCTTTTATTTGTGCCTATGATTATAAGCTTTCATTTATATGAATTATAAGTCTAGGACATGTTTAAGTAATTTTATCATTGTTTAAGTCAATAAATCTAAAAATATGTAAATCAGTTTTTTGGGCAGCAACTTATTTTTTTTGTAAAAGTAAAATTTTTTTTAGATTCTTTTTAACTAAGGAAAAACACATCCAAATCATCTGTACTTATTTGTATTATATAATATGACCAAAAAGTGTGCTGTAATCACTGCCCCTACATTTTACAGACAAAATTTGCACATTTAGGGTGATTATGATGTCATAATGCATTAATACGTCTTTAAATATATTTTAATAAGTATAAGCTTTCATTTAAGACATAAATTCTAGGATATGTATAAGGGATTTTATTACTGTTTAAGTCAAAAAATTGAAAAGTATGTGATTTTTGGGGGCAAACTTTTTTTTTCAGATTCTTCTTAATGAAGCAAAAACACATCCAAATCATATGGACTTGAATGAATACTACGATATGACCAAAAAAATGGGCTGTACTCCCTACCCCTATAATTACTTTAAATTAAGCTATTTTTCTCATAAGCTAGTAAATTGTTTGGCCAACTGATTTTAAGTTTAATTGAAGGTTTTTGAAGTTTCCTCTAGTTCATTTCCTTGTAAAAACCACCAAATCTATAACCAGAAAAGTAAAAAAAGCTATTAGAACAAAGTATATCATCAAAGACAAAGATTGGAAAACATAAAAGAAGAAAGAAAATGTGAACGCTTGCAACTACGATTTACCGATTAATGTTTAGACAAACTTTTCGAGCTGTTTATTATTTGCTTGTACACAAAGTAAAAGCTAATATTAAGCGTTCAAAAAAAAAAAAAACACTAGAGGTTTTTTTATAGATATATCTTTTTTATAGCTTAACTAAATAAATTTAAGCTTAAAAATGGTAAGCATCGTTCTTTAACACATTAATGCAAACATTTCGCAAAGAAAACTTCGTCTACCATAATAGCCAAATGACTCCTTCCTCCCTTAACTTTATTTTTACAATTATTTATGTTCACATTTTTTCTTGCTGCCGTTTCTACAAGAGCACCTACAACAATGCAACAAACGACTCAATAGTTAACAAAGAGTAAAAAGTGTTTATGTAACTAAAAATAAGATGTTTAGTATATAAGTAAAACTGTAAAGACACAATCCAATATTTATTACTTGTTAGTATCTAGAAATATGTTGTATATAAGCTTGTAAGTAGGTAAAACTTTAAACATTTTGTATTAGTTTAGATTATTTGATAGTGTTTACAATTTATTGAACGACAAAAAACGTTAAAAATATTTGGTCCTTGGACCTAGTTCACAAAGAGTCGCACACCACTTAGATAGCTTTTAACGTCTTGTCCAGGACAATGCTAACTAAAATTAATCTATACATACGATAAATTATAAACCAGCATTGTAGATCAACAGTTTATAACTTTTTCACACAACGGAAAACCATATGGATACTTTTCAATGACTTATATGTAAGGAAAAAAAATCTAATAAATAAAATCTCGTATTAAAATAAATAAAGTTTTATTACAACATACATAAATTAAGTTTACAATTACCAATGTACAACTAAAATAAATAAAATAAAAAAACTTTTTAAAAAATATCATAGATAGTTAAACATATTTCATAAAAAATTTAAGAAAAATAATGAATAAATACTATAAAGTTCTTACAATTTTGTATTGTGTCTTTATTTCTTAAAATAGGTATGAAATTTAAAATATAAGAAAATACCTACTTTTTTTATCACACTGTCATTGAAGATATAACTACAATACTAATTTTTATTCACATGAAGAACTCAAACCATTTCACTTTTGTCAATCTAATGCCTAGTCAATAAGTATAAGACTATCGTTAAATACATTAAAGTAAAGACAATAAGTTAACACGTTAAAGTTTATGTAATAAAAGTAAAACAAGCAAAAAAAATTAGGTAGATTTGGTAACAAAATCAATGTTCACTAACAAAAGGTATAAAAACATTAGTTAATTACAAAACTGCAAACCAATTGTGAAATGAAATAATTAAAAATATTTTGTTTGATATAACTAACTTTTATTATTTGTATTGTTAGTTTTTTCTTAATCTTTTAGACGCGTATTTTGATATACACAAATTACAATCAGAACAAATGTTTTATTTTTAATGATCATTAGAAAAAACTTTGAATTTGATTCAAAATAGAAGTTTACAATAACTACAAGTATTTAAAATTTGTAGAACTAAAGTTTAATTTTAGGTGAAAACGTTTTTTAAATAAGGTTATAGTAATTTATTACACAAAGTTTAATTTAAAAATATTTAGCCATAAAAGGATTATTTTACTTAAGCTGATAAAGTTAAAATGAAAAAATATATATTTATTTAAAACATAAAGTTTTTAGAAAACTTAATAAAAACTCATTAGTTTGTTAAATATTAAAGTATTTAAATTTATCATCCATTAACTAAATTGATTTTTTATTTTATTTTAAAACTATGTTTTGTTGGTGTTCTAGTATAAGAAAAATATTCTTTACTTAAGGTGTTAAAATTAATAAGAATTTATTTTAATTATTTTTAATTTATACGGTCAAATACTTGGAACTTTTTTAATTCCTTTTGTTTTATTGTTAATACTTTTAGAAATAGTATATAATTAAATTTATAAAAAAACTTTGAACTAAATGGTGCCAACAACTTAAATAAATCTTACACGTAGTATTTATTTACGCACTTTAAAAAATAAAATTATTGAAGTGTGTACAATAGATGCTTATAAAAATTTTCAGTTTTACTAAACTTTTTTTGAGGAAGCTATCATTATTTTATTATTGTTTTGAATAATTTGAGATAATTATTAGCGCATATCAGTTTTCTTATACTTATTTTCAATGAAAGTTTTATGGATTTACACAAGTAGCAACACATTAAGAGTCATAGGGGTGTGGAGCAAAATAAATTGCCTTGTATACAGTTATCACTAAACATTCCATTTTTGAAGTATTAAATTCAATGACATTAGAGGTAGTTTAAATTGCTGTGTTCCCGCTAGGACGTTATCAGGCGTCATTTCAGATGTTTTAATTTTTGCAGATTCGTAACTTTTTTGAGCTAGCTACGTCTCTGTAATGTATTGATATAATAAAACGGTATATTCTACAAACAAACAATTCAACAATATAAAATAGATTAACAATTGCAAAACACAATTTCAATTTCTCAGACACTCGAAATACATAGTTGCTTATCCAACTGGAAAATAAAACTCTTTTTTTATAAACTTTCTAGATCTGCTGACTGGTTTAATTAAAGATACATCAACAATTATCTATGGGTGATTACGTTTTCTGCTTAATTTATTACTAACGACAAATATAGTTTCATCGTGGCTTATTTTATCAATATGCCCTATACTACTAAAATTTTGAATTTAAAGTAAACAGTTTTGTTTCTTAGCTTTGACCCCGTGACCGGTCTTACAATTTATTTTTGTCTATCTTATGCAAAATAACTACATCATTATTAACTTTCGATGAACCCAACTTCTACTTTTTCCTTACTTGCTACTTTTTGATGCAAAAGGTATCGTTAAACTACAAACATTTCTCGCAAGACTCTTGATACGGTGCTACCTAGAACACTCTTCAAAATTCAACACCTTCCTACCTCGGATGTCCTGTTGCCGCTCGTCCAGACCTACATTATGTTCGTTATTAAACTCGACAAATTCCTTCCTAGGATGCTGCTGTTTTTTTTCTTTCCTTGACCTACGCTACGGAACTTTTCGAGATCAACACCTACCATCCTCGGTGGCTGCTGCTTTTGCTCGTTCCTAACCTACACTAGTGTCTTTTTTGAGCTCAACACATCTTACATTGAAGGCGCAGTCGTTCTTTTTTATTTAATTAACCCCGTAATTATTTTCATGCGATACTTAGTTCCGGTTTTAGACATGCTTTCTAGCATCTATCATTACTAGAACACTTCTGCTCGTCTAAAGTGACTTTACTACGCGGTACCTCGCTCGCTACTCCGTTACTGACGAAGCAGATAAATTTTTTCTGAACAAATTATGACGTTGTAGCTCAGTATGACGTCAGTAGACCGGTGTTTGGCGGCAAAAATGGCTATTCTAATCTGTTTTTGGGTCACCATATCTACTTAACGTAGAAATTTTAATGAAGCTATTTGTGTTCAATACCGGCTGTAACTAACTGGCTGTCCGGGTCATCTTACCGCTAGAGCTTAAACTATGTTAAATAATTTAATATAACTTACTTATTATTTACTGAAGGTTTACTACATAAATTACTTATAATACTGTAAAATTAATTCGAGTATTTGGTGATTAAATGTGTTTTCAACAAAACTGCGAAAAGAACTCATAATAAAATACTTTACAACATAAAATATCAATTAATCTAGTTATTAATTCTCTTAAATCATGAAACTTTTACATGAATCAAGAAGCTGAACACTAAAAGTGTTCGTTTAAACTAAACTCATCGAACAAACTAAAAGAAAACTGAGCGAACTGATTTTTACGAGATCGAAACCATTCACAAACTAAATGCGGCTAAAACCGCCTACAAAGCCAATGGCTATTAGCTAACCGTAAAACAGCAATAACTAAAAAGCTAAACTAAAACAAAACATTCGCTTTTAAGCTAAATTATTAACGTTTGACTAAGTAATGTTTTCTCAAGAAGGAGAAAATGGAAATAGCATTACAATACATTAGAATTTAGAGCACCAAAAATCTACTCACCAGTGTTTTTAGCTGAGGAATTAAATAACATCAAAGTAGTTCTCAAACTTAATGGTTACCCTGAAATTTATAGTGATCATAATAATAAAGTAACAGTCAATTAAATCAACAAAGTCAGACCTTATGGTCCTGAAAAATGCCCAATGTAATTGAAACTACCGTATATTGTTGCTGATTCTAAATTAATCGAGAGAAAGAGAGTAGATATAACAAGCAGAACAATCTTTTCTGTCAATCCTAGAGTTCTCTTCACGTTCAAACCAATACTTCAGCGATCGGGAAAGGACTTAATGTCACCAGAAAAAAAAAATTATTATCTACAAGTATAAATGCTACTGCGAAGGTAGAAAGGGCAAACTTCCCGATATCTAAAAACAAGAATAAAAGAACATGAGCCGAAATGTATTACTTCATACATCAGTGACAGAAAAGACAAAATGAGCGTAGCATTCAAAATGCAATGAAAAAATCGGCCATAGCTAAACACCTATTTAACAATCCCAGTTGTGGTAATAATTTTGAAATTTAAAATTTTAGTGTTATGAGACAACGCTCAAATTTTTTAGTATAAGTCACACTCGAAACTATTTTAATACATTTAAACAAACCTAGATTATGTAAAAAGAAAGAATTTGATTACACTATAACTATTTTGTGTTAATTTGAAATTTACTCCTATTGATTACATTTGTGTTTAATTAATTGAATAAGTTGTATAATTTTTGTAACATTCAAGTTTTGTGTTTTATTGTTTCGTTTCAATTTTATTTTCCCTGACGAAAATTGATGAAATAGATGGAAAAAAAAGAAGAAATCAGAGTTATATATTTATTTAGTAAATATAAATAAAAATTCTCAACTTGAGGATCTTAAAAAACAAAGTGTGTTTTATATAAATCAGTCAAAAATGATCAACTCCAATAAGATCCAGTTTGATATGATCGATTATGAAATTATCGAGTTTAATATGATAAACTTTGACATGATTGAGTTTAAAATGATCGGGTTCAAAATTATGGTGAGGTAGAAATGATAGTAAACCAAAAACAACACGTATAATTAAAAGCGACCAATTAGTTTTAAAAATAATTTTTAGAGCTTTCTGTGAGTATTTTTGGTAGAAGTGTTTTTAGTAGTTTTGAAAAATTATGTTGGTTAGCAAAAAAAAAAAGAGCATCCAAAAAAAAATTCATAAAGCTTTTTTAAGCTTATATACAAAACATAACAATCAAAAATAGTTTATTAGTATATTAGTTTATTAACCTGAAGTTTTATTTTTTTAATGATACCTAAAAATGAAATATAAATTCTATTCACTTATTAAACGTAGTAGTTTAAAGTTTTACGTTATGTTATTACATTTAATATTTTTCTGTTATTTACGTACGAACAATACAATTACCTGCATGTACGCATAAGTAATAGTAAGTTCAATAAAAACTTTTAAAGATGCATATTTTGACTGTATACTTTCACTTTTATTTACTTACATACTTTGGTTAACTAGATCATTTTCTTCTTTTAAGTAGCTTCACATAAATGTTTTTTAAATTACTAGATGAACATATAGCAGCTACTGAATACTTAATTATATTTACTAAAATTTGTCTTATATAACTTCAAAAAAATTAGCTGTTATCTCAAAAACTAAATTTAATGCTCTATTGGTTTGCATCTACTAATTTAAAATACTGTTGTTGGTTCCATTTGACAGACTTTGTAAATAGCGCTACAAACAGGTTGCAAATGTTAATTACCTAAATACGACTACAACACCAATAAAAATTAAAAGTTCTCAATTTATGAGAAAGCAATATATATTTTTTAAGTGCAAGGTATATTTTACAAATTATCGTGTAGTAATGTTTTTTTGTTTAATTGTTTTAGCTTTTTTAATTTCTAGTTTATAATTTTCATTACTAGTTTTTAATAAAGTAAATATAACAAATTTATAAATTATAAAACAAATAAAACCTTAGTCAAATTGATATAACTACTAAAAAAAAAGAAAAAAAAAAGAAGTTACTTTAATTTTGTTAATACTATGAGTACAGAGAAATCTTAAGCTTACTTTAACTTTTAATTAAAGTTTTGACTAATAGTTTTGAAAGTATTTAAAAACCTCATAATGGTTCTTATAAACTTTGTAACTGAGTTATTTAAATAATAATAGCTTAACGTCTTACAAACTTTGTAAACTTAAAGTTATTGTTTATGTTAGGGAGTTTTATTTAAACTTTGCTTTTAAAATAAACAAATGATCGTTCAAAAAGCAAAAAAAAAATCAAGTAACAAAAACTTTGATGATGTCAAAACTTCAAATCAGTAAGTTTTTTACTTTTATTTCATAAACTTTGTTCTAATGGTTTGGATTTGTTAAATTAGTAAATGAATTACAACAAAAATTACCTTGCAAAAATTTATTATTTCTTATTGATTTTATTAAACAATTGCAAGTATTTTATTCAATTAAAAGTATTCAACTGAGTAGTTAGTTCGTCGATCGCTAAAAATTTCAAAACTATGTCATTGTTCTAACGATAGTTTTTCTTAGAACCATTAATTTTCAACGGTTTGTAGTTTTTAACTATGTAAATGTTTGCACGTAGAAAATGTAATCTATTAGCAGTTTCAAAAGTCTTTAAATTTAAATGCAGTATTCATTTACGATCAACTGTATCTAAAAAAGTCTAATTTTTAATTTTTAAATTAAAGAACTATTATGTTTTGAATTTTTTATCAAAATATTTATTTATTGCATTTGCTGATTTTACACTCAACTTTAAACTGCTCCTTAATGAGTCTTTTATAACAAAAAAAGTTATACAGCTATAATAAAAAAAGTATCAAATTACTTTATAAATAATTTATTTTTATTATAATGAGCCTAAAGCTTAACACTACCGTCGAATGGGAAACGAGACAAAACATATACACATTACTTGATTTCTATTTTTTGAGTAAACATCCGTATTCAAACAGTGTACTAACTCTTTTTTTTTAATTTCAACTATTTTAGATAGATTAAGGGGGTAGGAGTCAAATATGCACGAAGGGACACTTTTGCACGAAGACGCGTTTGCACGGGTTAAATTTTTCTCTTAACTTATATATTTTTTTTATCAATTTCAATTTATTTACTTATTTAATTTTTTTATTAATATTAATTTTTTTTTACTATCACTGTTACCCCTAACCTTACCCCTGGTCGGTCACTTTTTTTTTGTTTTTTAAAATTAACTTGTTAATATTATTTTATTTATTAATGCTTTTTTTTTTTTTTTTGTTATTATTATTAATTTTTTTTCACTATCACTTTTACCCCTAACCCTCGGTAAATAACTTTTTTTTTTTTAAATAATTTTATTTTATTTAATTTTCTTGTTTTTTTTTATAAATTTTATTAGCTGTTTTTCTTGTCATTATTTTTATTATCACTGTTACCCCTCAACCTTACCCTCAGTCAGTAACTTATTATTATTTTTTTGTTTCTTTTTATATAATGTTTATTTTATTTATTTATTTTACTCTCGTGCAAAAATGACCCTTTTTGCAAAAGTTACCCTCCGTGCATATTTGATCCGTTCCCAGATTAAGGTTACATTGGTTACTTACAAAAAACAAATTTACTGGTAGAGACATCTAGTTGTTTTTTCAACAACCAAACTTATAGTAAAGAACAAATAATTTACTAATCTAAAAAAACTAAATTTATAATTAATTGTTTTGTTCAAAGTTTGAAAATTTATAAATAAGAAACAGTTAGAATAACTTTCTTTAAATATTTTTTATTAATCAAATAATCTATTACCAGACGACCTGAAAATTTTAATCATCGGTTATTTTTAAAGTAGTTCCGAAAGAAGATATATTTTTACAAACTTTATTGCAAGCTATAAAATTCAGTTCTTCAGAAAAATAATCATAGTGGACTATTTATATGCTATTTTTGTTGTGTTTTTATGATGCATTAACATCTAACTAAGTAGACTTACAAAAATGTATAATAGCAGAAATGACACGTCTGTAATGGAAAGCAGTTTTACATCTAAAAAAAAGGAAGAAGTAGCTAAAGTTGTAAACTACCAAGAAATTGTTAGTTTCCAAACAAAGTATTTAATTAATCTAATTCAACATTAAAGTTTATATTAACAACATTTTTATTTATTTTAGTATGTTTTTCATTTTCGATTTCAAAAATTTGAAGTATGTTTTGTTTAGTGAAACAATAAAATTATTTCGTTATTGTATATATAAAGAAAAGAAATAAATAATAACATTATGTTACAATAAAGTGCTTTCTAGAAAAGCTAGCGCGTTTTATGTATTGATTTTATTGTTTAGCAACTACTTATACATCTTTTTATTAAGTTAATCTGTTAAAATAATTTCACTGCTTAACAAATACCAACACTAAAACTCTTTTTAGTAAAATTAACACAAACTTTTCAGTTCAGATACGCGACAGCTTTCGACTACCTGCTCATGCTGATTGGTTCCTTGTCGGCGGCACTTCATGGTTCGGCGCTTCCCGTAGTTTTTATAATAATTGGCGAAACAACCAACTCGTTCAGTTATTTTGACTTGTACCGCAAGTGCGAGTTCAATTTCACAATCTGCTCCAATCAAATACCCGGTCTGACTGAGGAGTGAGATTTG
Organism: Thalia democratica; assembly: GCF_965202585.1. Lineage (NCBI taxonomy): Eukaryota > Metazoa > Chordata > Thaliacea > Salpida > Salpidae > Thalia > Thalia democratica. The sequence continues at coordinate 42,214,340 of NC_139166.1, read as the reverse complement.
TTTGATTGTTTGATAGAAAAAAAAAAGCATTGCCAGGCAATTTGCTATTAGTTTTTATAGAATTATGTTTGTGGTAATTAATTGAGAAACGTTTTTATATTTTTCACGTACTTGAATTTAAAGATGCAACAATAATATTTACAAATGCTCAGACTAGTTTTATGCAAAGAATTACCTAAACAATTTGCTTCAATATATAATTTTTTGTAGAAAATATGTTGTCAATGAAAATCTGTCTTTTAAATGATTGCTAGCTTTATTAACTCTAAAAAAAGAAAACTCGCTGACTAATAATGACTTGAAATATCCAGCTTCTTCAACAAAACACTGGTAACTGACATTGAGGGAAAAATTGCCGAACTTTCTCTTTACTTTGTTTACGTCGCTCTTGGAATTCTGGTGTTCGCAACAATCCAAGTTGAAATTATTTAGTTTTTTATTTAAACTTTAAACAAATATTTAATATCTGTGAACAGATTAGTTGTTGGATGTTGCAGGCGTCGAGGCAAACAGACAAAATAAGGAAGAAGTTCTTCAAGTGCATCCTCCGACAGGACATCTCCTTCTTTGATCTTCACTCAGCCGGCCAACTCAATTCCAGACTTGCAGAGTTTGTATATTTTTTTGGACAAGCTTTTTTAGAATTTTTAACTAAATATTTACAAGACGTTTTTCTTATTAACAGCTTATTTTGAAAGTTAATAGGAAAAATATGAAAAATATTTATTTCCATTAAAAAAAATCATTATAATAATTCACAACAGCGACATAAACAAGATTTCGGCGGGGATAAGCGACAAGGTGTCGATAACGCTTCAGTTTTTGTGCAGAAGCGTGGCGGGAATCGTTGTGGGTTTCATATATGGATGGCGGCTTGCCCTCGTCGTGCTGGCAGTTTCTCCTCTACTCATGCTGTCCACTCTGTCCTGGTTGAAGGTGAGTGTGTTGACTCTGCTTGATGTTTTATTAAAACTGGATTTCACTGTTAGAATAATTCGTGTGGTTTATGATTACTAAATAAAAACATACAACATTAATTAATCAAAATTTTACTTGTAAAACTAAGTTTTACCCTTTAAGGGATCTTCAGTTACATTTAAAATCTAAAAAATAAAAGTTAAACAAAATATAGAAGATACTAAAAAGTTAAACAAGACAAGTAAATTAGAAATTGTAACTTATGATATTTAGAAAGTTTTGAGTCTTAAACATGAACATTGTATGTACTAGAATTACTAGATAAATTGAAAACTTCAATTTATTGGAAGGTATTGAACATAAAACTACTAGATTTAAAAATACAATCAGCTTAGAGTGAATAAATAAACTAAATGACTTACATATTACCATGAACAAAGGGATTTGAAATAAATTTAATTCAAATCCCTTTGTTCATGGTAATATGTAAGTTTACTTTCTAAATATCATAAGTTACAATTTCTAATTTACTTGTTTTGTTTTACTTTTTAGTATCTTCCATGCTTTGTTTAACTTTTGTTTTTCAGATTTAAGTTGTAACTGAAGATCCCTTAAAGGGTGAAACTTAGTTTTACAAACAAAATTTTGATTAATTAATGTTATATATTTGTCTCCTTATTTTCAAATAAGTTGAGAACTATTTTTTTCAATTTAGAACCTCAAATATAAAACTAAATAAAAACTTTTTTTTATACTCAAATAATTTTTAAATCACCGAAAACTATAATATTTTCTCTCAAAAAGTTGATTTAATGTTATTTTAGGTATCTTGAATTGACAATGCTTTCATTTAGTTTTATTGTTTTTACAAACTTAATATTGCTACCTGTTAACAGCTAGTAACTTCTTTTACGAAACGTGAACTAGACGCATACGCAAAAGCGGGTGGTGTTGCCGAAGAAGTTCTTTCAAATATAAAAACCGTTGTTGCTTTTGGTGGGCAAGAAAAAGAATCTAAAAGGTTGTTATCATAAGTTATTGACTTTAAATGTATGTATACAAAGTACTTTGGTATTGTTTATAACTACAGGTTTCTGTAACATTTTGTTTATTTTTAATCTTCTAAAACATCAACTTTGTTTTAACAAAAACGTTTAATATTGCAGACTTTTTTATACAGATTAAAAATAGTAACAACAGCAATAAAAGAAGTAAAAAAACCTTTAATTTAACTGCTTAGGTTTTTTAGTTTTTTGTTTAAAATTGTCCAAAATGTTTGCGTAAACTGTTTTTAAACACTGCAAAAGCAAAATGATCTAGTTATACGTGTGATAGATTGTGGCTTCAAGTTTAATTTTTAAGATAAAAAAATATCACAGATACGACTTGAATCTGCAGCAAGCGAAGAAGGTGGGAAAATTAAAGGGATTGGTGCAGGGAGTGGGAATCGGCACTCTTTTCCTGCTGATGTACTCCACATACGGGCTCGCTTTCTGGTACGGAAGCAGCTTGGTGTTTGATGGAGCGTTTGACCTCGGCGATATGCTCACTACTTTCTTTTCGATTCTCATCGGATCGTTCTCGCTCGGTGGGGTTAGTTGATCCGTGACTTATCAACCATACAATGTGTCTTGTGCAACTAAGTTAACTCAGTTAGATGATTTATTACTTATTAACTTGTTTTAAAGTTTAAATAAAATTATAACTCGATGACATCTTGTATCTAAAAATTAAGTATTTTCAAGTCAAAAAATCTTTTAGCAATGTGTGTTGTAGATCAAAATCTAAATAATTAATTTTATTATTGTTTTATATACCAAAAAGCTCATTTTTTAAGAAAAACCGTGCAATATACTATTAAATCTTTTTTTCAGGCAGCAAGTAACTTCGAATATTTTGCAACGGCAAAAGCTGCAGCTCACAAAATATTCGAAATAATTGACAGGATACCCAATATAGACACTGAAGGCGATCAGGGGTTCAAACCTGATAAGATACAAGGTAAAATTGAGTTCAAAAATGTCAGCTTCACCTATCCTTCAAGACCTGATGTTAAGGTAAAACTTGATTATGTTGTACCAATTAGTCTTATATAAGAATACGGAGTTTTTTTCTTTTATATATTTAAAATCTACGAGAAACTTAAGCAAAGCATATAACTTTTATTAATTGACAGAATGTTGTTTATGGGAAGTTTGTTTCAAAGTACTTTTATATTTACATTAGAGGCAATCCGTATAAAATTATGTACTAACAAGTTTGTCATTAATTTAAATTATACTCCTTTATAGTGTTTCATAATAAAGAATTAAAGTAATAGTAGTTTTACAAGCTTTGTTTAGAAATAGTTTTCGTTTTCAATAGACACGTAGTTTTTTTTATAGATAATCTGAGTAACCTAATTTAGCCAAAGTATTTTTACATTACTCTAACAAAGAAGTTAAAAACATTATTTTTACATTACTCTAACAAAGAAGTTAAAAACATTAGTGAAATGAATTCAACAGATACTGAAAGATGTGTGTATAGAAGTGGAAAATGGGAAAACGACTGCACTTTGCGGGCAAAGTGGGTCAGGAAAAAGCACAGTTATTCAGCTTATACAAAGATTTTACGACTGTGATGTTAGTAAACAACATAAAAATAATACAAAAAGTAAAACAAAAAAGTTTGATAGTCCTATCTACTTGAATTAAAAAATTGAGTTTCATTAAGATTTAAAAAACAAAACAAAAAATAAACTAAATTTAAACCTATTCAATATTATAGTCAAAAACTGTGTTAATAAAGTTAAAAATATGATATAGTTTTACTTTGTTTTACTCCTAGAAGCTTATCAATGGAACTGAATAGTTTTAAAACAGTATATAATTAGAAAATAATAACTAGAAATTAAATTTATAAATAATTAAATAATTTGTACTGTTAGGCTAAGGCTAAAATTTTCCGAGTATTTTAACAAATCAATCATGAGAACAATAAAGCCAAAAACTATTTACTCTTCAGGAAGGAACGATACTGCTGGACGGACGAGACATCAGGACTGTGAACGTCAACTGGCTACGAAGGAACATCGGGATCGTTTCACAGGAACCGGTGCTGTTCGATACCACCGTCGCGCACAACATCAAGATGGGAAGTGATGACGTCACCGATAAGCAGATGATCCGAGCTGCCAGGGACGCCAACATATTGAACTTTATCAATGAGCTACCAAACGTTTGTTGATTTAGTTATTAGATTGCAACGAACGTGAACTTTATGGAGCTTTAGTCTTTTTTCGAACTAAAAGAAATTTAAAACTAGGCTTTTTACACTAAAATGCCATTAACTTTTTTTTTTATTAAACGAAAGTAAAACATTGAAAGTAGTTTTTGAAGCTCGGTTTAATCACAGCTGATAATTGCTTATTTAGGGTCTAAAAACAAACACTGTTTTATTTTAAATATAACTTGCTGTACTTTATATCTTCAGCATCGAGCAAATCATATGCACATACCAGTTTAAAGCAACAGCAAAAGTATGTGTTACAAAATCAGAAAATAAAAATAAAAATTCAAAACCTACTGCAGAAATTTGATACGATGGTGGGGGAAGGAGGTGCGCAGATGTCGGGGGGACAGAAGCAAAGGATTGCAATAGCGAGGGCGATAGTGAGAAACCCGAGGATAATGTTGCTTGATGAGGCGACCTCCGCACTCGATACCGAGAGCGAAGCTAAAGTGCAGCTGGCACTCGAGAAAGCTTCTCAAGGTTTAATAAAGTGTTTTGTTAGGAGGATTAAACTAGCTATAGAGAATAAAAACTAAAAATTTAGTTTTATAGAAGAGTTAATACATAAGAAGAAGCAATAATAGTACTTTGAAGTTTTAATTAAAGTTTTAAAATTATTACTTTGAATCATTTTTTATTAAATAAAGTATCAGTTTTTTTGCCGAAATTAAGTTTCTAAAAAATTTTTCAAGGCTACTAACAAAAGGAGTTTCAAGTATAATACAAAAATAATACTTTTTCGACAACTGCATTTGTGTATAGGAAGAACAACAATAGTTATAGCGCATCGGCTGTCCACAATCAGGAATTCGGATAAAATTATCGGATTTCACGAAGGCAGAGCTGTTGAGAGCGGTTCACATGATCAGTTGTTGAAAATTGAAAAGGGAATTTACCAGAACCTCGTACACATGCAGTCTTATGAAGTTGAAAAAAATGTAAAAGGTAATGTAGGAAGGACACATTTTATCGATGGCTTAATAACTTTTTTTAATTAATTTTGTTTCAGACGGGAAAAAACTAAGAAAAACAGAATTAGTAGAAGGTAAACACTTAATTGATAAAGTTTTTAACTGAATAGATTTTAAATTTTATACGTAAGTTCTTTACTATTCTAAAAAATGTTTATCAAAGTATAACTTACTTTCTTAATAACAGTTAATTTAATATAACTTTAAGTGATTTAAGATGTATGTATTACAGAAGTACGTCTGAATAGTTTTACAAGTTTAAAATCATGTCTAGTTTTAAATCATGAATAGATTCAATTAAATCTGAGCAAATAACAACAATGAAGTCACAAAAGCAAACTGATGACGAAGAGGAGGAACTTCCTGACGTTCCGTTTTCAAGAATTGCTGCAATGAACAAACCAGAACTATTATATATTTTAAGTAAGTAGTTATAATTATAGCTGTTTGTTTTTTCTAAGGAGTAAAAATATGATCATAACTAATTTTATTATACAAAGTAGGTAGTTTAAAGTTATGCTATCTGATAGCAAGCTTAGCAACTAACTGTACTTTACTAAATGTATTTATAAACTGTGTAAGGAAATAATCTTAAAATTTAATGTAATGAAAATTCTTAAAAGAAACTTCTTAACACTTCACAACAGCTGGGTGCGTGGGAGCCGCAGTAGCCGGTGGAGTACAGCCTTCTTTTGCAATAATATTTTCAGATTTTTTGGAAATATTTTCTCAAATATCGCCTCAGGAAGAAAAACAGAAGTCAATAAACTTACTTGCCGGCTTGTTTGTAGTCATCGGTGTAATTTCTTTCGTAGCTTACATTGTGACGGTTGGTATAAGAACTTTTTAAAGCTAATTTTTACTAAAGTTACTTGTATTAAATGCTTGACTGAGTACAGAACTCGATGTTTGCGAGGTCCGGCGAAGAAATGACAGCCAGATTGAGATCAATTGGCTTCCGAGCCATGATGAGGCAGGAAATTAGTTTCCATGACAACCAGATGAACAGCACTGGCGCCCTAACAACAAGGCTGGCAACCGACGCTTCAAAAGTACAAGGTATCACCGGGGTCAGGCTGGGTGTGATATTTCAAAGTGTTTTTGGTTTAGGTAGGTCTATTTTATGCTGTAGTTTTAATTTGCAAGATTAAATTCACTTTATAGTTTTTTCTTAATAATATTCTCTTAGGTCTGCTTAGCAATTTGATAACTTAAGTTAATGTATAATATATAAAAATATTTTTATAAGTTCTTATTTTCTTTTTAACAAACTTGATTAGATTCAATAAAAATAGTCAAAATTAAAACATGTTTGCTGTAAAATATACTGTAATGTAAAACTTTTTTTAAAACTTGTCCAAAAAAAATTTCAAAGGTGTCGCACTTGGAATAGCTTTTGCTTATGGGTGGCAATTATGTCTCGTCATACTAGCTTTTGTTCCATTAATGATTATTTCTGGTATGATAGCCGTAAAAGTAGTAACTGGAAAGGTAAAATAGATTACTGTTTTTATAGATTGATTCATTATCATAGTTAGATTTATGTATTAATAGTATTTTTTAGACAATTATATGGAGTTATATGTTTATACTTTTCTTATATGTATGATATAATTACAATTTTATCTATTTATAACTTTTACAATAATGTAAAAAGTTTTCTTTTTAAGCATTTTTTTAAAGAAACAAGCAACATGATTGTTTTTTATGACAGTTTAATAATAGTTAGTGACAATTGATTAAAGTGTGAGCTAATAAATTAGGCTATTTTATAAAACAAATCTAGTCTGGAAGTGAAACAAAAGCGTTTGAAACGTCAGGACAAATTTCTCAAGAGGCAACTACGAATATAAGAACTGTTGTTTCGTTAACCAGAGAAAAATACTTTTGCGAAAAATACGAAAAATCCCTTGAAGTACCTAACAAGTAAACATGTTTTGAACATTAGAAAAATAAAATCCAAAACAGCTTTACACTTAGTGTTTTTGTCAGGGTTAAAAAAAAGTACTTTAATATGCAAACTTTATTTTCTTATTATTTTGTTGTTCAGTAAGTTTTATACTCTAAAAAGGAAAGCAAAGACAAAAGCTATCACTTACGGAATAGCTTATGCGTTTTCACAGTGTGTCATATTTTTCGCTTATGCAGCAACGTTCAGATACGGCGGTTATTTGGTTTCCGTGGAGGTCCTAGAATTTTCAACTGTTTTCAGGTGAACATTTAGTTGTTTTGAAGAAACTTTTAAAAATAATTTCTAAAACACTAATCTCGTAAATGTATACGTGTCGTTTTCATAAGGTTCAGTTCTCGGTATAAACAAGGTTATAGAAAAGATAAAAAAAGGAGTGCCAAAATATTCCGACCAAAATTCATTCTTGACTTAGACAGGAACTTATTTCCTTTTTACACATTCTTCATGTTATGTACATTCTTGCGTATACACTAAAACCACAAAAAACAATACAATAAATACTCGAAAAAATGTGACTCACAGTTTGTGTACTTTAAGTTTAATATCAAATTAAACAAGATATTAATAAACTTATAAAAATTTGAATACTAACGTGTATCAAAATGAAGCTTAAAACTACAGAGTTGTAATAGTTTGTTTTAAAAGATCAGTATTTTATTTATTACAGGTAATCATACTTCTTAACAATTTTTTTCTTTATTGAATGTTGAAGAAAAGAACACTACTTATAAAAAATAATTACTAACAAACTATTTTTATTGAGTATCAGTTTAGTAACCTCTCGCTTATTGTGTCCACAGAAAAAATGCGTAAAGATACGAGAGATCGTAAAGATACGAGAGGTACCAAATATACTTAAGCAGACTGGGGACTTTGCCACTTTTAACAATTTGTTTACTTTATTTATGAATATTAAAACAAACGATAAAACTATACATAACAAAAAAAGGATTTAATCATACATAAAAAAATAATACTAGTAGAAAATTTTCTAATTTTGATAATAAGTATATTTTATCTTTATTTTTATCTATATGTGACTTCTTTGATACTTAACATATATATTCTATTCTACTTCGCAAATTCAATTAAAAATTTAGCAGTTTTTACAATTAAGAAATGGTGTGGAGTCTATATTAAAAATAGTTTCTATAGCCTTTTACAAAAATATGTATTTGGTGCTGTAATGGATTTCTTCACACAGTAATATATCTTTCAGAATTTTAATTTAACCTCTTATTGTTAAAAAAGTTTCTGATATACTGAGGTATAACTAAATGTTTATCAATTAGTCAAGGAACATAAGTTTACAAAGTTTAAATATATAGAGAGGTAAGTTAGCATTTCAAAATATATTTTAAATTAAAAATATACAATAAACCTATTTGTGTAATATTATAAAGAATTAAAATTTTTATTTTTCGATTTTTTTAGAATTCTAAAATGTATAACTAAACGAGAGTGCGTAACGTCACGAATGCGTAAAGATACGAGAGGCTAATGTAATTACTTTTAGTAGTTTAGTTTATTTTTTGTTCTAAATTATTCAAAAAGCATATATTTTTTGCTGTAGACAGCTTTAATTGTAAATTATTACGTATGTAACTTTTTATGTATGCGAATTAGAATATGAAAGTTACATAACTACAAATTAATAAAAATCATCGTTAAAACAAGTTTTTAAGACAAATCTATTACAAGTCTACTTACAAAAATGCTTTGACAATAAAACAACAGAGTACTGCTCGCAGTTATATTCGGTGCAGTAGCAGTTGGGCAAAGTAGTTCGTACCTACCTGATATTTCTGAAGCGAAAGAAGCCACAAACAGACTTTTAAAACTAATTGACAGCATTCCTTCTATTGATGCTAGCAATAAAAATGGAAATATCCTGGTAAAACATTTTGATGTGACGATAATAAGAATCGTTTTATTAAAGCTTAGTACTACACAGTTTTAAAGCCGTACGTGATAAAAAAATCTAACAATCCTTTGAAAAACTTGGTCAAAAATATTTTTAAGGTTTTCAACTTACTTGTATACGAATAGTTTCAAAACAATATTGATGCATTACTTTAGTTTTTTTGATTAGAAAACCACTGACGGAAAAGTGGACTACAAAGCAACAGAATTCAGTTATCCGACGAGACCCGATGTGAAAGTGCTGAAGGGACTGACTGCAAATGTGGTAGCGGGGAAAACAGTGGCACTCGTCGGCCAAAGCGGGTGTGGAAAGTCCACTTGCGTTCAGTTGCTCAAAAGATTTTATGACCCGTTACAAGGAAATATTGTTAGTTGGTCCTGTTTGTGGGGTTTGAAATATGTGTAAAAATCGTTAGTTTTTGTTTTTAAATGTTATAGTCGTGACAAAGAAAAAAACAGTTTTAAACTTTACTACAGCAATAAGATATATGTATTTAAATGTGTGTTTTAGTTTTTGTTTAAACAAACATGAGTTTAAAAATATAAAAAACAATTAAGTTTTATATCGTAACAAAAGCCAAGTTTTTATTTTATTATAGATATTATAGCTCACTTTGTTTAATAAATTTATTTTGTTTTCTTGCTTTTGCTACATTTTGTGCTATAGAACAACTTTGGCATAAGCTCTTACCTTTTCGTTTTTTTAAATATTTTTATTTATCATTAGACCAACAAACGCGAGATAACAAAGATAAATGTATCAAAATTTAAAGAGAAACAACTAAATAAAAGTATCGTTTTTATTTTCCAAAATACAAACAATTACGGTTTTAATATGTTAGTTTCACAGGCTTATTATTTAAATTTCTCAACAGTTTTTATCTGACGAAGAGTTGAAAGTGATGCAAGTTGAGAATCTCAGGAGTCACTTTGGAGTGGTTTCTCAGGAGCCTGTGCTGTTCAACACCACCGTATGCGAGAACATCAGGTACGGAGACAACAGCAGAACCGTTTCGTTTGAAGAAGTTGTTCAAGCTGCCAAGGACGCTAACATACACGACTTTGTAACTGCACTGCCAGAGGTAAGAGTTGCCATAACTTCAGGTAGTTTAGATTGATGTGAATGCTAGGGTTTTCTATACTTAAGTAGTCATGTGTCTAGTATTGATAAACTGAGTAAATTAAGAGTCAGATTTTAGATCCATTCGAATACTTCATTTATAATGGCTCTAATTTGAAACGAGTTTACATTTTTCCACTTTGCCAAAAGGAAATGAGCGCTGAATAAATGAAACAATCGAAACGCTATTTAATTCAACAGGGATATGAAACCAACGTCGGTTTAAAAGGAACACAGCTGTCAGGAGGACAGAAGCAGAGGATAGCGATCGCCAGAGCTTTGGTGAGAAATCCGAAAGTTCTTTTGCTGGATGAAGCCACCTCTGCGCTTGATACCGAAAGTGAAAAGGTAAGTGACCTATTGAGCAAAAATAAACTTTAGTACTCAACACAATTAAATTTATTTATAATTAAGTACTTTTCCGAGCTAAGAAAATATTATCATCATTATTATTATTGGAGTTTATTGTGCAAAGATGGACTCGGGCATTAAAACCTGAGCCGCTTAAACAATACACACGAAAAAAGAAACAAACAAATTACATTCAATGAAAATTAAAAAACTAAACATAACATAGTAAAAAATTACAAACAAATAGTCCTGTATGATCAATTATAACTTAGTATGCGCAAAAACAAAACGAAATAAATTATCATATAAAAACTTATGCGTAGACTATAAAAGATTACACATTTACAAAAATTATATATAACAACTTATAATCTGTAGGGGGAAGGCGTAGAGACGAAAATTTATTCTTAGTGATACTAATATATTAAAATGATTTTTTATACTATAATCACTGTATTTTACTTGTGTGAATATTATTTAAATCTATTTTTTAAGTTTCAATCGAAAATGTTCCACCCTCCCACACGAAACCACATCCTGCGGTAACCTATTCCACATATTTATTGTTCTGCAGAAAAAGAATTTCGCCACTGACTGTTATTAAAATTTTACTAACATTTTATTTTTTTATCATTTCCTCTCAAATTATAATTGGTCTGAGAAAAAACAAAAAACTTATTGAAAAATTGTTTAAATTTACCATTAACAATTTTAAAAGGTGTTATCAAGTCAAACTGCCATCTTCTATACTCTAGAGACTCCAATCTGAGCTTTACCAATCTATCTTTGAATGAGGTATTTGAAATGTTGCATCTATTACAAACAAAACGGGTAAAATTTCTCTGCACAGACTCAATCCTAATAATGTCTTTTTTTTTAATAGGGGGACCATATTGGGTTATTGTATTCGAGTTTAGGGTGAACGTAGATTTTAAATAATTTAGTAAGAATACTAGCAGAACTGGTCTTAAAACTTTTAAGTATTTGATATGATGAATTTTGAGCAATTTTTTATAAATAATTTACATGTTCGTTTCATTTTAGATTTTCAGATACATGTATTCCTAAGTCTTTAAAAAATTCTACTGCTGGTATTTTAGTTTTATTAATTAAAAGGTTAATAGGGAAGGGTTTATTTTTATTGATGGTTAGAACTTGGCTACTTTTGGATTTAAATCAAGTTTTCTTGTTTTAAGCCATTCGTGAATATTATCTAATGTTATTTGTAAAGAAGTTTCTGACTTGCTAAATACTTTTACGTCATCTGAAAATAGACTTATTTCGCTTTGAATGTGAGTGTTAAAAGTAATATCGTTGATGTAAATTAAAAAAAGAAGAGGACCAATGACTCCACCTTGTCAACATATACAACACAGTTTTTGACGCAGTTTTTTTCAGTATGTTTCTACAGCATTCTTTTTTTTCAAAATAAGGTATAAAATCTAATAATAAGATAAGGTATTCTAATAGTTTTTCTTAAATATGTATATTTCAAAAAAAGTCTTGATAAAGCAAAACTAACTCAGAAATTACTTTAACAAATTGCTTTATACAATAGATTACGAATAACTTAAGTTATAGGAGTTTATACCAGAACAATTTTATATTTTAAAAGGTATATTATTGGTTTTATGTAAGATAGTTTAATTCAAAAACTACGTTAGAAAGATTATAATGTGTAAAGGGTAATAAACATACCTTTGTAACTAACATATTTTACAAGCATAAAAAATAAGTTTAATCTTTTAATAAATTGGGACTGTAAACATTAGTCTGTTTTTTTCAACTTTATGTGTTTCTTCAACTCTGTGGTAAAAAATGAAAATTTAAGTTAAAATTTTGAACAATTTCAGCTTGAGTTAATAAAAAAAAAAACGAGAATTTGTTTAACTTTTGTGCGAACAATCAAAGCAATTAATTCATATTTTAACTTGTTTGATTTAAACTGATACAAAAAATCAAATTTTAAAAGAACTGTACAAAATCATGCTTCTATAATCAGTTTAAATTAGTAATTAAAATTACCAAACAGATTGTCCAAGAAGCTATTGAGAGGGCATCAAAGGGACGAACTTGCATCATAATTGCTCATAGATTGTCGACGATACGAAATTGTGACGTCATAATGGTTATTGAAAACGGAGTTGTTGCTGAAAGCGGGACTCATGAATATTTGTTGGCACTTAAAAGATCTTATTATTCACTTGTAAACTCACAACTTAGTCACTAATTTATAACAAAAAGTAAAAAATTGTTTTTTAGTAACCTTTATTAATAAGAAAGTGCATTTTTTACAGCTTTAGACTTAAAGTAGTCTAAAATGCAGATTAATCTTGTCTTAGTTTTAGTAGTATAAATCAAACCAATTATATTTTAGTTTTATTTTAATTAAATATTTAAAATTTTAGCTGTTTTTAATTTTAATTATCTAAACACAGTAAATTTTTAGAGGTTATCAAGCTAACTTATTTTTGTAATTTTTTTGTCTTACTTTCTTTATATTTCGGTGTGTGTATGTCAGAGGCGTGTCTAGGCTTTTTTAAAAGAGGTAGCAAAGCTTTTTTTCTGTTCATTAATATAGTTTTTTTTATTAACAAGCTTTTAATAAAACGCTTTAAAAAATGAAGTAAGTAACTGTTAGTATGTGATAGAATTTGTAAATTATAATGTAAACAAAAGTATCTTTTTATAAAACTAATATTAAAACATTCGTAGTGACCCTTCCTTTTAACTTTATTATAGTTTTTCTCAAAAAGAAGGTTAAAAACAACTTCTAGTTTCTTATATGAGGGACTTTATGTTCAAATAATAACAATTTTAGTAAAACTTGCATTGGTATTGTCTTACATAAAAACAGTTTAGATTTTAAAAAAGCGTAATTTATTTAAACTAGTCATAATTAAGTGTATTAATATAAGTTTTTTTTTAACTACAGTGACCATTAACAATTGAAGGTCTTTGAAATTTATAACCGGGCATAGTTGTTTATATTATTAAAATATTAAAAACTTGGAAAAAAAAACAAAAACCATAAAAACACAGCAAATAAGATTATTAAAAAAAACTATATATTTTGGCTTAAACATCCGTTAGAGTAAAAATTTCCAAAAAAAAAAACATTTGTTTTTAAGGGGCCCCTCTCAAAAATTCATACCCAAATCCAATAAGATTTTTTTTAAACTAAAGGCAAAGGAATGTTCTCTTGAAAAAAAAAAACTTACTTAGCTTTAAAGATAAGGAAAATAATTGGATCTAAAGTTCGGACATTTTTTAAAAATTCCAAAAAATGCTAATCGAGCTAAGTTAACGCTCGTGCTGATTGTAAGGATTGCACTACCAAAATTTAAAACTTCCTTCGTCTTTTAATTTTGTAAGTTCATTATCATTATATTTAAATTTAGCGAAAAAGTACAATCAAGTATATAAACATTTTAAACTGTTCTGATTAAACAACGTTTTTAGTGAGCTATTTAAGGTTCTTCTCTAGGGGTTGTAGAGGAAACTGTAAACCAGTCAAAACACGCTCCTGGTGTAAAAGTTATTTTCTGTCAAATGATTTACTGAATTGCAAACAATATGAGTTTAGAAAAAAAAAAAACAAGTAAATTAGCATTATATCAGACTGCTAAGGAATTAGTTGAGAATTTAAAAGTTATTTATATGGTAGGTTCCAGTCTATTTTTATAAGATTGTTGCTTCTGAGCGTGACACTTTAAATATTGAAATACCTCAAGGTTTTTGTTGTGGTCCGTTGTTGTTTCTTGTGTATATTAATGACATATTTTTAGCTATAGATATTAAATTTAGGCTGTTTGTAGTTGATGCTTTCTTGAGTTATTAACATTGTAATTCTGACCATGTAAGACCAGGAAAATTAATGAATGGCTGTGTAAAAATAGATTGTTTATTAATCATTCAAAGACAAACTTTCTATGTTTAATAGATCTGCAAAAAAGAGTGAATTCAGTGTTAAGTTAAATGGTTCTTATGATTGAGCAGAGTGAAAGTATTGAATATCTAGGTGTGGTATTAGGTGACAAACTTAGTTTAAAGGCACGTTAAATTGTCTTAAATCTAAGGTTTCAATAAGTTATATTATAATGTCAAAAGTGAGATATCATTTGAATACGAATGTTTTTTATATCTGCTTGGGGTAGTGCTGCTAGTTTTCGTTTAAAGCCAGTTGTTAGTATGTAAAAAATAGTTGTAAGATATGCTTGTAGCGTGCTTGCACTGACTTCAACTAATTCTTTACTTGTGAAAACTGGTGTACTTTGAAATTTGTTGAGTTGTTTAATTTGCAAGTTTGTAAGTTAATACTGAATAATTTAAGAATATTTGAAGTAGACCATTGTTGCTTTACTCTAGTTGGTGATGTAGCTTAAAGCTTGTCCAACCCCTACTGCCTTGAGCGTCTGGAACACGATCAGAATGGCGTTAGATTTTGAAGATTTAAACAAATAAATAAAATATATCAATGCTCAAATTTTTTCAAGTTTTAACCAATGTTTTCTTCTAAAAAACCTTATGAAGCTTATCTTTTGTATTTTCAGTGATTAAGTTCAGTAGAGAGTGTTTTTCTATTTTCAAAACACTGTTTTTAAATATCTACTAAACTTTTACAAGCTGTTATAAAAACGAAAAAGATTGAAACATAAGTTTAATTTGCCTCATGTGTAGTTTGTAAATAACCTATTTTATAATTTAAAAATCTACATAAAGCAAAAACATTCTGTAGAGCTATTATTTAAAGTCTGATACCTTTTCTTAAAAAATGTTTTTATTGTTTAGTGTGAAAATTCAACATATATAACTTCGAACTACAGATAAACTTAATGTTCAAAGAGATTTACAAACATAAATAATACTTTATTTTTCTCTAATTGCTTTTAGTGGAGATTTTAGATTACTAAGGCCTACGCTACACTTAAAAGTTTTTAATAGTTCTATCAACTTTTTAAAACCTATTTTTTAAATTTAGAGCTTTTAACTAACATTGACTTGTTAATCATGATGTTTGTTCTAACCAAGCACATACCTTAGTACGTTTCTGCAAATCTGCAGCAACGTATAAATTGTTGAAAAAAAAGCGCTTTACCTCAACTTTTTAGCTTAAAATACTCTGCTTTTAGTATTCGACATGTAAAAACTCTTTAGCACTTTTAGTGTTTTAAAGTTTAAACCAATTAGATACTTCTAAGTAATAAACAATTAGGTCATTTTTAGATTTCTTTAATCAAAAGCATTGCAATGCAAAATGAATCTAAAAAAATCTTAAGCTTTATTTCTTTAAATGTGAGGGAATAAAAAAGTATATACAAAGTAAGAGAGCTTTTTCTACTTTGATTTCACTCAGAATGAGTTTTACTGGAAATTTACTTAATATTTTTTGTCAATAAAATTACTACAATATATAACAAGTAGCATAACATAATATAAAAACAAGCAATATATTCAACAACTTGTGTTTTAAAGAAGATGAGGTTCAAAGTAAAACTGGAAAAGGATAAACTTTTAATTAGGTTAAATAACTTCACTGGGTTGTATGTTGCAAGATGAAACACAGTGGTTGACAAACGTACAAAAAATAAAAACATTCCAAACAGTGAAGATTTCATTATTTAATTTTAATCAAAAAAATATTTAACATGTTAACCATTATTTGAACATATTATATCAGAACTATCATTTTTTGATTAAAGTTAAATAATTTTTCTGAGTTGAATGTTGCAAGATCAAATCTCAGTGGTTGACAAAAACACAAATATAAATTAAAAAAAAATTCCAAGCAATGGTAATTTAATTTTTTGAAGTTTTATCAAATTTAAGATATAATATCAGAATAAGTTACACAACAAGACAAATAGCTTTCAACATGAAAGACAAAATGAAAAACTCTAATAATTGAATTTTTTTTTGATAAGATAAATAAGTTATGATTTTTTAAATAGTATTAAAGAATTTTATTTTTATTAAAAGTTAGTTCAAATATTTTATACTTGTTTAGATAAAGTTTTAAGTAAAGTTATTAGCTTAGTTGATGCATTTGTGATGTACTAAAATAGGTATAAATACTATAAGTCAATTCTAATTTGAAAATATCAGATTTTATAGTGTAGACTAGTTGGCTTATATTAATATTTAAATTTAGGTGACAAAGGCTTAAGGGTTACCATATTTTTTACAAAAACTTACTTTGACACTTATTTAAAAGCTCAAGTTATAAAACATGAAATGCTAATTAAAGAACACAAAATTCTAATTATGTTTTGAGATTTATTTTTTTAGAATGTTTTTTTATTATTTATTATCTAACAATTTTGAACTATATTTTTGAATTTTAACTATATCTATGCATAGCATATCAAAACTCAAAAGACATGGGAATAAAATTAGATATCGAAAATCCTTCACGTAAAATTAACTATCTAGACCTAAGCTTTAATCTATACAACCACACATTCCAACCATACAGAAAAGAGAACATCAAAATCTTATATATTAATTCAAAATCCAACCACCCTCCAGCAATACTGAAGCAAATTCCTAAAAAGATAGAAGAAAGACTTTCCAAAAACTCTAGCAATGAAAATCTCTTCTATGAAATAAGTAAGGATTACAATAACGCAATAAAGTTAAGTGGCTACAATTACAAAATAAAGTTCAAAGGTGAAGATGAAGGAAAGAAACGGCTTAGAAAAAGAAAATAATATGATTTAATCCACCATACTGCAAATCCATAAAAACAAACATTGGCAAGAAACTTTTCCAAATAACAAACAAATACTTTGGAGTAGACAGTAAATTCAAAAAATACTTGTACAAGAACAACATCAAATTAAGTTACAGCTGTTTGCTAAACATTGAGACAATCATAAAGAATCATAACAAGAAGCTCACAAATTGCAACAAGAATAATGAAGATGAAGCATGTAACTGTAGAAACAAAGAGAAATGTCCTTTGAAAGGCGGTAACTGTAGAGCAAAAAATGTCATATACCAGGCCACAGTAAAAACTGACAATGCAACTAAATCATATATTGGTCTAAACGCCAACCAGTTTAAAAAAAGAGTGGCAACCCACAGAACAACAATAAATAGCAATCCAGAAGATAGAAATTATATGCAATACAAACAGGCAACTGAACTATCAAAACACATCCACAAATTGAAGAACAAAAATAAAAATTTTGAATTAACTTGGACAATACTAGAAAAAGGGTATAAATCAAGGGTATACTATCAAAATCCACCCGCGTTCAAAATCCACCCGATCAAAATCAACCCGCGTTCAAAATCCACCCGATCAAAATCCACCCGAGTCAAAATCCACCCGATCAAAATTAACCCGAGTCAAAATCCACCCGATCAAAATCAACCCGAGTCAAAATCCACCCGATCAAAATCAACCCGGTTCAAAATCCATCCGATCAAAATCCACCCGATCAAAATCCACCCAAGTTAAAATCCACCCGATTAAAATCCACCCGGTTCAAAATCCACCCGATCAAAATTAACCCGACTCTAAATCCACCCGTTTCAAAATCCACCCGATCAAAATCCACCCGATCAAAATCCACCCGGTTCAAAATCCACCCGATCAAAATTCACCCGGTTCAAAATCCACCCGATCAAAATCAACCCGACTCTAAAACCACCCGTTTCAAAATCCACCCGATCAAAATCCACCCGATCAAAATCCACCCGGTTCAAAATACACCCGATCAAAATCCACCCGGTTCAAAATCCACCCGATCAAAATCCACCCGGTTTAAAATCCACCCGATCAAAATCAACCCGAGTCAAAATCCACCCGATCAAAATCCACCCGAGTCAAAATCCACCCGATCAAAATTCATCCGAGTTAAAATCAACCCGAGTCAAAATCCTACCGACACAAAATCAACCAAAGTCAAAATCCAACCGAATCGAAACAAGCACCTTGTTTATTTATTTCTTTTTAAATCAAGTATCATTTAAACAAATCTCACCACTCTAAGTACCAATCTTAAACAAGTTTTATTTAAAAACACTTATAAAATCTTGTATTTTTGTCCCTTATAAATTGACCTAACAATATAAAAACTGTACTACAGATTGAACTTATTTTGTGAAGTTTTTTGAGTTGTTATTTGGTATTTTTGCGTATTATAAGGAATTTTTGACAAAAATATTTTTGTTTTTTCGATTACTGAATATAATTTTGAATAGCTACAGCCGGCAAGCAGCTTTTAAAGGAACTGTTGTTTTTGATATAAGTATAACTATAAGAGCTAATAAAAGTTAAACAACGTCAGGATAAATAAATTAAAGTTTTACTATACAAATATGACTATGTTAAAACTTTTAGAAAACTAAAGGATGTGCCAGAAAAAATAATCTAGTATTATCTCAATCACAATTACACGACAATCAATTATAATTTACTGTTTCTAGGTATAAAATTTAATAATTTAGAACTTTTAAGTAATTTTTAAATAAATACGTCACACGATATAATTTTTATAAAAACTGAGTATTACAAGTGAAAGCTACCATTTATACTACAAATTAATCCATTTAATTTAGGGGTCAGCAAACTGCGGCCCTCGAAGTGTAAATATGTGGCCCTCGAGCATGTAAATTTGGTCCGCTAAACAAAACAAAATTTAAATTTAAATTTTCAAAAAAAGAAAAAGAAATTACAATAGTTTGTTTTTAAGTTCCTGAATATCATTTAAAAACCATTTATTATGCTTAAGCCTTAGATGTGAAAAAAGACAGATAGTAAATCTAGAAGTTTTTCTTTATAGTTTAGACTTTACTTTTCCTTTTAAACAACAAAAGTTTACATACTTGGATAAATTACTTATATAATATTGCAAAGTTTTTTTAATTGGCAATTTTACATGTTTTTAACTTTTAAAAACACGGTGACTGGGTTGAAGTAACTGTTGTACTTTTTTTGTTTCAATAAGTTGCAGCCCGAAAAACTTTAGATAGATTATTAAGGTATTTAAAGGTTTTAAAAGAAAAACTTACACTGTTTAAAAAAGTTATTAAATGTCTTTTTATACCATTTTTAGAAACTATAGTACAAAAATAAAGTTTTGTAAGATTTTTAGAACATACAAATACACACTGTTTTGTGTCATGTCGTATTTATCTATTACTGAAATCTTCAAGATCTTAACGTTTTACATTTATTTTAACGTTTTTCAAGATCTTAACGTTTTATGTTTAGTTTAATTTGTCTACTAAACAATTTGTTATAACAATAGTTGTCTTTACCGTTTAAATTCGTTATAACCAATATAAAATTTTGTTTAATTTTAATATTGTTTCATATTTAATTAAATTACTTAAAATTTCTTAAGTTTTAACAAATGGACTTTTTTTATATGAAGATTATATTTAAAAAAAATAGTGGTAAATTTTAACATTTCCATTTCTATGAATTAAAAAATATCAATTAACAATATAATATTGAACAGTAAATAATAATTTATCTTACTTAATTACAATTTCTATGCAACTTTATATTTATAAAAAAACATAAAACGTTTACAACTAATTAATTAAAAACATGCAGTTATAGCTTTTAACTTAAATCATCGGAAATTAATTCAAGAACATTTATCGCATGTAAATTAAAAGTTTTAGATTAGAAAATTTAAAATTTAAACGTTAACCAAAAGAGATTAAATTTTATAAAACCACTCAATTAATCAGTTTCAAAACTGGCCTTAACCTATTAATAAAATTAATAATACGATTGTTTAAGTTGATACAGTCTGGTACAAAAATTCATAAAAATAACTTATACTTGAATTTAAACTCTCTTGTCTGAAATACATACTTTTTTTAATGAACATATGTAAAAATAAAACATTTTAATAATAAATTAAAAATGTTATAAGTTTTTTTTTCGTAATATTTGTTATAAATATAGTGTCATTTCTAAAAAACTCAACTTATTTGTTTACTACTACAATTCTAAAGTATATAATTTCCCTAGCTCAAGTCTAACTACTAACTTTTTTAGTTGAAATTTACAAGCTGTTTGAGCAAACTCAATGAATTGTAGAGTCGATGTTTGTTTTATGTAAAGGACTTTAGAATTCATAGAAAAATGTTTAGCTTTTTAATTTTGTACTATTAGTTAAAAACTAGCAAATTAAGTTGTTATCTAATTGAAAATAACTTATAACTTTAGTTACCTTAGACGAAACAATTTTTAGTTTTTTCAAAAATAGATGGTTTATAAAAAAAAACATTTAATAAAATAAAATTCAAATAACTTAAACACTTTGAAAAAAAGATAATAGCAGCTAAAATTATTGTATAAATTAAAAAAAATAACTAAAAAATATTTGTAACAAAAATTAGATAGAAAACAATAAAATTGTTTTAAAACTGTTATTGATTTCTTACATATTCCTCATTTATATTTTTAGTAAATTAGTTTTCGTATTTTTATATTAAAATTTATGTTCTGTTTTTAAAAATTACTAATAAAAGAAACGTCAATAAATTGTTTACTAAACGACAAATAAAAGCGCTCAAAATATTTGTTCCTAAGTCCTCTTGCACGAACATACCTTAAAGTTATCGAGTTGCACACCAAAAATATCTTTTAACGTCTTTTCCACGTCGAAAACAATAATGTTTAAAATATAATTAATAGGTGATAGTTTTTCCAAATTTAACAAAGGATTTTTATTTTATTATCACGTAGCAATTTTATATATTTCTTTATCTATATTTTATTTTTTATAAATACTGTTAGTTAAAATGTTTTATATAATAAAATATTGTATGTAATACTATTTTGAAATTTAAGTAAAGCACAAAACACAAAACTTTTTACATCAAAAAAAAAGCTCAAAAATTTTAGATTAATATTTTAATTTTCTTTTTGTAACATTTTATTAACATTTTCATAAATTTACATTATTTGGTATTTGATTTTTGTAATTTTCTTTAATTTAATAAATGTTATTAAAGATTCTTCTAATTTAAAAATTTCTATAGTTTTGGTATTTTAATTTACTATGAGTTATCCTTAGTAAATATTTTTATTTAATTATGATTGACTTTGAGAAATTAAATTAGAAGGAAGTTTAAATGGATTAAAACTGAGCGTAATTCTTTTTTTATTTTTTTTTAACTTCTTGGGTGGATTTTGATCGGGTGGATTTTGACTCGGATGGATTTCGATCGGGTGGATATTGAACCGGGTTGATTTTGATCGGGTGGATTTTGACTCGGGTGGATTTTGACTCGGGTTGATTTTGACTCGGGTTGATTTTGATCGGGTGGATTTTGAACCGGGTTGATTTTAACCCGGGTGGATTTTGACTCGGGTGGATTTTGACTCGGGTGGATTTTGAACCGGGTAGATTTTGATCGGGTGGATTTTGACTCGGGTGGATTTTGATCGAGTGGATTTTGACTCGGGTGGATTTTGATCGGGTGGATTTTGATCGGGTGGATTTTGATCGCGGGTGGATTTTGATTGCGGGTTGATTTTGAACGTGTCCCAAATCAAGACCCAGAGTAGAAACGTGCAGATTGTGCTTGCAAGAAGCAGTAATGGTCCTTCAAGCAGATAAAAATTGTATTAATAAAAGATCAGAAGTAATGAGTTCATGCATACACAGGAACAAATTTTTACCATTTTATTGGAATGAAACTAAAATCTAATAATTTAAATATTAATAGCATTTGAATCATCTGTTAGTTTTTTTAAGAATTTTGTTAAGAATTTGTTGTGTTTTCGTTCATATTGTATTTAGTTATTTTTTTAACTTTTTCATTTTCATTAATTAATACCAATATTAAGTTCACCTAATTATGCATTTTTCATTAAATTTTGAATACTTAATGTTTATGTTTTTACGCATCAATGAGTTCAGATCACATTACTGCCAATGTCTAAATGTTATTTACTGTTTTGAATTTATTTGACAAGGTCAGCTAACGCTCACCGAAACCAGGTAATAAACCAGAGCAGTGCATAAACATTTGTTTTATTATGAACTATATTATACTAAAGATTTATGTTTTCTTAAACAATTAACCTTGTATTTACATTTTCTTGTATTGAAAAAAGTCGTAATCTTACAATAAAAAAAAAAAAAAGCATTTAAAAAAAAATATTTGATTAACAGAATGGAAATTTTAACTGAAACAACGTTTTTTTAAATAAATAATATATTTTAAATAAATACATAGTTTGTATGCAATCAATTTGTTTTCTATGTTTAGTTTTTAATATATGCAAATTATACAGTAATCTTCCTTTATTCTACCAACATATGTTTCTGTGTGTCAACGAATCAACACACTTCAACTGGGTTGTTAATAGGAAAGATAACAACCCAGTTGAAGTGTGTTGATTCGTTGACACACAGAAACATATGTTGGTAGAATAAAGGAAGATTACTGTATAATTTGTTTTTATTTATATTCCAGTGAAGTTACTTTACTAGGATCTTTTATTAGCAAACAATTAAAACTATATTTTGAACAGTTTTTAATATATGAAGATTTTTTTAGAGTTTCTGTTTTTATTCCTAACTTTCAAAGGTTTTTCTATATCTCTGTTTTTTTTTTATTGCATTGACAAGTTTGAAGGTGACTTACAAAATTTATATAAATTTTAAGTTAGCATTCTTTTTATTTTTCAGTTTGCTTATCATTTCTATAACTATTTTTTGAGTTTATTTTGTTTTACTACTGTAAACTTGGTTCACTGCAGCTTTGTGATTATCTTCACAAATTATCTGTTTGATTTTTTTTAAATGGTAAAAATCATATGATCCCCTATTATGGGGTGTGAAAATTATTTCTCATACTTCAGCATTCCATTTTTTGTTGAAGTTTTAATATAACTGCATATTTTGTTATAAAATACAATAAAATTGGGTAGCTGTCTAAATTGCACGAAGACTAATTTGCACGAGGGCACAAAAGTGCACGAAAATACTTTTGCACGAAGACAATTTTGGCAGGGGTTAATTTTTTTTTTATAATTTCTGTATTATTTTTATTTTCATTTTTTATAATTTAGTTTATTTTTTTTTACTATCATTCTTACCCCTAACCCTTACCCTCGGTCGGTAAGCTATTTTGAATTTTTTTTTATCTTTAATTTTGTTTATTAATTTTTTTAATTTAACTTTTACTATTACTGTTACCCCTAACCCTTACCCTCGGTAAATAACTTTTTTATTATTTTTTTTAAGTTTTTTCTACTGTTTTTTAATCTCGTGCAAAAATGTAACTCGTGCAAAATTGACCCTTGGTGCAAAATCGTCTTCGTGCAATTATGTTCCCTCGAGCAATTTTGTGCCCTCGTGCAATTTTGGCTTCGTGCAAATTTGGATTCGTGCAATTTGTTCTCGTGCAATTTAGTCCCCTTGTCCGCTCGCAGGGCCTGGCAGCCACGACGGAACAGATACTCCTTCTGAGTAACTTGAGATCATCTTAATATACTCTTACTTACAATATTATGCAGTATTAGAATATCAAGTATTAATATCAAATATGCATATCAATATATGATGAATATAAAAATAGGGAATATGAATATCATTAACGGGAATCAATAACAAAAACTAATAATAATATGAACTTTTAACAAGATCTAATAATTTTAAACAATTATATATAAATACAGAAAACTTAAACTACCACTAATATACTAAATAAATCACTAATATATTATAAACAACTATTTTTTACTAAATTTTATTATTAAACAAATTAGAAATGTAAGCTTGCAATAAAAGAAAATCAAGAGAGAATAACAGAATTTACCAGATAGCAGTCAACAAAAAGTTACCATAAGTTCTCTGAAGCCTTAACATGTTACTTTCAAAACATATAATGTCACTCTCCAGCCCTATCATTAAACTCTAACCATCTAAAAAAGTGTCTTCAAAAAACAACAAAACTTATCTATTGTTACGTTATATCTTTTGATTTTAGCGTTCTTAGAAATAAATAACTACTTAGTACTTTTTCGTATAAGCCTAACATTACACCCTCATGCAATTTAGTCCCCTCATGCAATTTAGTAACCTCGTGCAATTTAGACCCGTTCCCAATAAAATTAGAAGTATTTTAAACTCTATTACGCCATCACGCGTCGTAACTTTTCTATTTTTGCAGATTCGTAACTTTTTCGAGCTAGCTACGTCCCTGGTTATAACTAAACGTATAATGTGACTTAATAGTACTGTTACAGTACTATTAAGTCACATTATACGTGTACTACTGTCACATTATACAGTACTACTGTACCTTCATGAAAGATATTTGCCTTAAAACAATATTTTCGTTTTTCGATACTAACTTTTCGTTTCATTTAAAAAATAATATCAAATTTTGTTTTGTTGTTTTATTTAATTATTTATGTCTTATATTTTCTGTTCATGCTTAAATGGCTCGGGTTTTGATGCCTTAGTCCAACGTTGCACAATAAAATCACTAAAATAAATATACAATTAAAATTAAAAACTTTTTAAAACAGTTAAATCTAAAATATACAAACTAAATCTTTCTTTAAAAAACATAAGAAAAACTAGTACAGTACACTACCGCTTAAGTACGCAAATTGAACCCGACCAAAAAGTGCGTACTTAGCACGGGTAGTGCGTACTTTTTGACGACATAGTATAATATGAAATTTAGTTGTTTGTTTTCTTTCTTACAACTAGCCACCAAATAATTAAGCCAAACAAACAAGTCTTTTTATTTTAAATAACATTTAATACATAATTCTAATTTGTAAAATTTTTTAATAAATTTTAAAATGATTTATTTTTTCTATAAAAATTTTCTACATAATTAATACATACATTTAATATAGAAAGTCAATGTCAGTCAATGATTTAAAAAAAAATATTAAGCTACATTTTGTTTTGTTAGAGGAGAAGTACCAAACTACATTGTGTTTACCAAACATTTTCAAAACATCAATGTATGTACATTTAAATTAATTTATGACTTAACTATTTTGTATTTGTAGGTTTTTTTAACTTTGTCATCTATATTTATTTATTTTATAGCATTAAAGCTCAAATATCATTATTCTTTTTACTTTTCTGCAACCACTACATAAGTATTTAGTTTATTAACATTTAATAACAGGACTGTCATAATCTCAGGTTACTTTAGACTACTCAGGATTACTCACCCTAGTTTAAAAGTTGTGAAAGTCTCAGGCTAACTCAGCAGGTTGGCAATTCTACCTGGAAACAAAAAATAATCTGGAAAAACTTGATGATTGAATATTTTGGCAAAAAAACTGGAATTTCTTATAAGTTCTAGTATAACATCTTTTACTTTGTCTTTCTGGATAAGTGCGTACTTAAGGCGTGATGCGTACCAAAAAAAGTGCGTACTTAAGCGGTAGTATACTGTACTGTAACTTAAAAGTAAAAAACTGCTCAACCACAAGGCTCACAAATAAAGTGTTTTCTTTGAAAAAGTGACTTAAAAACTATAAAAAGCTGTAATTAAAGTTTAAATTGTAATTAACTAAAATAGATTAAATCTAAGTGTTTTTTAATGCAATCTACATTTCTTGTCGTGTCACCAAATTGTCAACACTATCCAGTGAAAATGCTTTTTTAAGTAATAAGGAAAACATTTAACAAACATAGTAAGGTGAAGTTTCGTATATATTCAAAATAAGGTATTTGCGTATTTTGAAAACTTATCCGCAACAAACACGTTTTCTAAAAAAAAACAATGGAGCTTACAATTATTATTTAATTTACACAAAAACATATCAGGATAATTCTTGTACTCTGTAGTTTTGTAAATAGATAATATTTTTTATTATAAAAACCTTTTAAAACTTTTACTAAGCTTTAGTTTAGCTAAATTTAACTTATTTGTTCTTTGTAAAAGAACACGCTTGTTTCCAACGCACTTCTACTACTACAACTATTATTTGTTTGCATTAAAAAACATTCGGTTTAATTTATATTTCCTATTGATTATTTCAAATATTTTAAAAAGCTGCGGTCCGCAGAAATTATTTGTTCATACAGTGGGGCCCGCCGCAAGCAATTTTAATCATATAAGGCAGCCGACCCTTGTTGTAGACATTATCGTCAGTCTTGATTAAGTTCATTAGAGTTTTTTTTTCAGGTAAAATTGTGAATTTTTTTTTATAACTTTTCATATAAAAAAAGAAAATATACTTTATTTAGCAGCTAGTTTAAGCTTATCAAATGCTTTAATCATGACGTTCAAGTTTTTTTAAGTTGAATTTATTAGTTTGGTATATTTATATAAATGTTTAGATCACATTATAAGGCTATCAAAAAAGTCCTTAATATTAGTAAAAAGCTGAAAGATCCGAACATGAGTTCTAAAAGTACTGAGTTGGAAAATTACATTAAGAACTTAGAGGTTAGTTTGTTCACAGTTTTTACTTTATACTCGACAAAGTACAAAAAATAAATTTAAGTTCATTTTTCCACTGAAAGTTTAAAAAAAATTAGTGGTACCTCTAAACATTTTATTGGAAATAACTGTCTATAGAAAACTATTTAAAAATCATACTTGAAAATTACTTTAATATTTTAATTACTATTATAACTATAATAAAGTTTGATAGCTTTATTCTTCATTATGTATGTTAAGTTAATAACATTTTTTGTTTAAAAGAGTAAACTTTATATGTTTATTTAAAGTCTTTATAAACAAAAAGTTTTGTGTAGCTGTTAATTTTCAATCATCTATTAGATGAAAAGTGAATAGTTTAAAATTTGACTAACTAGTCTTTGACTACAGATGAAATTAAGCTTATTTTCTATACACTTTTGTTTCTAAAAAATGGTTTTAGTAAGCACTTTTATATAAACTTATAACTTACAGGTTAAGTTTCAAAGAGAAAACCAACGAAAAGAAAATGTCATAAACTAACGAAACTATATAAAGAAAAGAATGGGTTGAAACAAGCTTTGTATGGTTATAAAGAAAAAAGTGGAAGCAAGGACACTTAAATAAAGGATATGAAGGATAAAAAAGTTTAAAGTTGAAAAACTTAATGTAGAGATAATGAAGGAAAACGATGATGTTCTAAAAGACAATAATAGAGTTATTGGATAAATGAAGAGCTTAAAACTGAAAATAAAAAACTAAGAAAGGAAAACGGTAGAGTGATGAATGAACATGATAACTTCTTAAAAGAAAACAAAAGATTGTATGTTCTATATCAAAATATAATCTATGAAAATAGTTTTTGTTATGTAAATTTTGTCCTTCACTTTTTACTAAATTTTAAAGATAGATGATTGTAATTTTTGTTTTTCTGAATTTAAAAGTAACTTTTGTTTTAGTTACTATGATTTTTTTAATTTAATGAATAACTTTTTTATGTCTTATTATTTTTGAACGTTTAAAGAGATTTGCTTTTTAATAAAAACGATAGTTATTAAGTTGTGAAAACTTATTCGTACAAAATGACAATAAAAACTCAAACTGACTGAAAAATGTAGATATATTTATTGACTATAAAAAAAACTAACTTGTACCAAACTGTATGTTAAGCCTTTGTTTTGTTTATTTTGAGTAATTTTGTAACAGTTTATAAGCAATACCCGTAAAAAATAAGGTTGGCCAGATAGATTTAAAACTTTGTTAAGTTGCTTTTTTATTACTGAAATATTAAAACCCAACAGGGAATTTGAACAAAATATTATTAAGATATGTAAGATTTTCGTTATATAAAAACTAATTCTATTGAAATTTAGTAACAATTATAGGGTCCATACGCAAAGTTTTGTATTTATAGACTAACATATCCTTTTTTAGAGGCTAGTATACATGAAGTCAGATTCGCGTATTTGCTGAGTCAGCAAAAAACTTATTTTCATGACATTTTTAATTTAATTTTTAAAACTTTATTTTTAATCAATTTCAAAAATTTTTGGGTAAGGCGAGTTAGAAATAAGGGTATAAATAAGAAATAGTTATGTAACTGTTACAGTCATGTTAACTTTTTTTTCAGAGTTATATCTCACGTATTCTTAATTTTCATAATAACCTAAATTAATCAACACTGATACACACACTATATGATACTTCCCTATCACTAGATTTATATATACCTCTTTGCAAATAATCCTTAAATGTATCGATTGAAAAGTATGGTGAGGAAGTTAATAATATCTACTTAAAACAAATAAATTCCCAAACTCTTTCCGAAATTTTCAACCTTTTATACTTGGCTTCTTGTCTGTAAAACCCAAATATTTATTAAGAAGAATTTTTACAGTTTAATGGTCTTTTCGTAATATGAATCAAGTTTGTTTTAAGAAACTCAGACATTTTTATGTAATTTAACTGAAAAACTTACAATTCAAAGTATTCAGTAAAATTAAGTTAACAAGATTATTTACTTATCAAAAAAGAAATTTAAAAATAAGCATTGTAACTAAAAAAAATTAATTTTGAACAGAAAAATACTGACATTCAGAGATTTGTAAGAATTTTAACTGACAGTTCTCCAAAAAAAGGATTTAGCCCGACGCTTATAAACACTATAATTATCTCTATGTTTTACCTACTCAATAATATGTTATTTCAAGCTTAAAGGTGTAGACTTAAAAGTAAGATTGAACTATTATAATGCATATCAGGTAGCAAATCTAAAGTGCAGATATTAATTTTTTTTTGTTTTAGTTATGAAGTCATCGTTGTACAACTTTAATGAAAACTATTTCTATAAACAAAAAAAAATTAGTACGTCCCCAACCTGTATTTAATCAAATGCATCATAAGAAAACGGGTAGCTTCAAATTTCCACTACTGTTTTTGAATTACTTGAAAATCATGCAACTAATTTGCATATTTGCTGAGTCATCAAAATATTTTTAAAGCTTTTTTTAATTTTTTTTTTAATTTATACCCTTAACCCTAACCCACTTTACCCAAACATATAAAAAAAATCAAAAATTAAAATTTACTTATTTAAATAAAAAACTAAACTAAGAAAAAAAAAATCGCTGACTCAGCAAATATGCAAATAAGTTGCATGATTTTCAAGTAATTCAAAAACAGTAGTGGAAATTTGAAGCTACCCTAAAAAAACAGCAAACATAGTAGATAAATTTGCTACTTCTCATTTAGTTACGTTCTCTCGTTTAGTTGCGCACTTTTGCTTTGGACATAGTATGCGTAGATTCACGAGAGGGGACTGTAGTTCAAAATATCATTTATTTCAAAATTGTTAGTGTTCAATACGTTTAGATCAAAAAACAATCCTTAATTCACTTTTTAGTTTACATTTTGACAAAGCTAGTTATGCTAATGATAAGTTCAAAATTTAAAGAAAGCTGTTTTAAATATTGTGCATAATTATCTAAGAAAGTTATTATATATGGAGAAAAAAATTCCAACAAAGAAAATATCAAAAACGCTTGGAAAAATAATACCGAGGAGTTAAAGATATGTATCTGAAAAAATTTGAACATTTTTTTGAAATCATGTTTCTTATTAAATTTTTACAATTTTCGGCTATACTAAAATGGTTTTCCGCATGCATTTCAGAATGATATATTTTTGCATACTTAAACTTTCTTATTATTGGTAAATCTTATTTCTTACTTAGATATGTTCACTAAGAAGTAATGAAACTTAACAATTTATCGATCACAGAATTGCTGTAGTGGTATATCTATTATTTCTTAAAAATTTTATTTTAACTAAATGTTGATGTTTCGCCTTTTAAAATACTCAATCACTACCAAAGCTTAATTGAAAAATTTTCATCGGAATAAAAGTTTAACTTAAAACTTGTTATTTCAACTTAAAGCTAACTTTACTAGATATTTAAATGTAACAAGAGTTAAAACTTCCAAACTTTACGCTAGTGTCACCTTTTAATATCGGTATACTTAAGTGATTGTTACTAGTACTCAAAATTATAAACATAATTTTTTAATTCTTAGTTTGCTGTCGCGATGGAGTAGTTCTCCATAAAATAAATTCAAAGTTTAGCTAACAAATTAGACAACCTGGAAAATACATTAAAAGGTGTCCGTGGTGTGCGACTCGATGACCGAAAGGTTTTTCGTGCACCAGGTCCAAGGAACAAAAATTTTGAGCGCCTTTTTTATCGTTCAATAAACTATAAGAAAATTAAAACAGAAAGACTAACTACTCACGAAGTATCCCAAATGTCTTTAAACGGGTATTTTTAAATTTATTTAATTTAAAAGAATTAAAACATTTTTTATTTGGTAAATTTTATTGGTTATGTATAATTTAAACAAATATAAGGCTTAAGTCTATCCGTTTTTATATAAAAAACTCCGTGGGAGCAAAAAAACCACAAAAAATTTTTATGTATGAAGCAATAATGATTTTTTTATTTTTCAACTTATTGACATTTATTGGAGACTGTTTGTAAGTAAAAACAATTTTGTACAAATATCAATAATTTATGTAAAAATCTAATGTTTTACAGTATTTAAACAACGAAAAAATACATTTTCGATCCTATTGAAACAAAAGAGTCTGATCAACTTTGAAATTAAAAAAACTCAGTCAAACTCAATTAAAGCTCCTCTTGTCTTATGTAATTTTATTAAAAAGATAGTCTTTTAAAGGAAAAATATTAAAAAAAAATTAAAAAAAACAAGAAAAAGTTATTTTAACTTTTAGGTCAAAAAGTATAATCTTTGCTGTTTTTTTAAATCTAAACAAAATGTCGTATCTAAAAAGTAAGACGAATCGTTTGAAATATTTTTGTCTAAATTTGATAAAAATTGTTAGTTCCATCAAACTTTTAAGAAACTTGTTTTTTTTAATATAGAACAAACACGAAAAAAAAAAGTTTTAGATCATAAAATTCGATAATTTCATTTAAACAAAATTTCATATCTACCAAGCAAGACGAATCTTATACGACATTTTTGTCTTAAATAAGTAAGAATTAAAAGCTCCATTATAGTTAATTGAACAACAAAAACAGACGCTCGAAAAGTTTGGTCCTAGGACCTTTTTGTTATCGAGTGGCACATCATGGATACCTTTTAACGTCTTGTCCAGTACAATAAGGTTTTTCAAAAACTTAACTATTGCGAAAAAGTGTCCAAAATACGCGAGTACCTGATTTTGAATGTCTGCGAAACTTCAGCATCCAAACAAACATTTTGTTTTAATCTCGTAACTATTTTAAATATTGATTATTTTTATCATAAGCTTTCTTAATATTACATGCTTAAAACATACATTTCTAAGACCATAACCATATATTTTATGAATTATTAGATTATTGTTCATCCTGTTTAACAACGAGACACTTTCTTAATCTTTTATATCAAAGATACAAGGTGTTTCTAAAACTATAGTAATTTTGATTTAAAGTGTAAATACCAAGTGATAATATTTTAAATATTGTTTAATGAGCGACAAAAAAATGATCAAAATATTTGGTCCTTAGACCTGGTGCTCGAAAAAACCTTTCGGTTATAGAGTCGTACTCCACTTGGATACCCTTTAACGTCTTGTAACCTGAAGTCTTCACTGTACGTTATACTACTAATATATTTAAACTTTTTGGCAAAAATTAAACGAAATTTAATTTGGTTACTTTTATTTATACTAAAACTTTTATACTTATCTCTCATCATATTAGAATTCCTAGTAAACTAGTTTGCTAACTTTAAGTTTTAACTGACCTAAAAATTAACAATTAAAATTCATCCAAAAAAACTATTTCAATATTTTTTAGTAACTATTTGTAACTCCTGGACAAGACGTTTAAGGTATCCAAGTGGTGTGAGACTCGATAACCGAAAGGTTTTTTCGTGAACCAGGTCCTAGGATCAAATAGTTTGAGCGACTTCATTTTTGTCGTTCAATAAACAATATATTTTATCATAAACCTAAATTAAGAAATCACTTAACTAATATCAAATGATGTAGTATTAGTGTAGAACATGACATTGTACTTTGAAATGTGAAAGATTTTAAAATAAATTTAAGCTTT
Source organism: Thalia democratica (assembly GCF_965202585.1). Lineage (NCBI taxonomy): Eukaryota > Metazoa > Chordata > Thaliacea > Salpida > Salpidae > Thalia > Thalia democratica. Next base: position 42,181,812 of record NC_139166.1, on the reverse strand, counting down.
AAATACAAGATCGACAAAATAACAACAGTTATAGTCCTGAACAATTTTCAGCTAGTATTTTTAGAATATACTTAGTCGAGAGTTATGTAGATATATTAATTTCTATAGTGGACGTGTGCGAACTTAACACTAATTGATAAGTACGCCAAAAAAAATGGCCTTGGCAAGACATTTAAAGGTATCCGTTGTGTACGATTAGATAACAAAATAGTTGTTAATTCACCAGGTGCAAGGACAAAGTATTTTGAGCTTTTTTTGTCGTTCAATAAACTATAGCAAACAAAAAGTAAGTAAAAATCAAAATTTGTGGAATACTGAAGATTGGAATTTGATTTATTGACTCTTTATAAATTAATTAATGGCGAATATAAATTTTTTTCAATCAGTTTTTAACATGTTAATCATGAATGGAGAGTAAATAATAATAACAAATACATGTAAACATGATTCAAAACCGGTCAGTGACAAAATTTATTTTTCTACAGAAATTATCACACATTGTGGTATCGTATGGGAGGGTTGAACATTCTCCATTAAAAAGTTGTTTTTAATTAATATATTAATTTTCTAACTCATCTAAATTAATTACTGATCTTTTTCTTTACATTTAGCATTAATTATCTTTATTTCCAGACGCCTCCCGCTACAAATTATTTATTTACTATTATTAATTTTGTACAAAGGAGTTATATTTTATAAATTATTATTCTAGAAATTTATCCTTTTAAATGTATTTTCTCTATAAAAAAAAAACATAAAATTTAAAATTGTCTTTTTGAGTGTACCAACTTTTAAATATTTTTTTTAAAGAGAAGAACTAAACCTAAGTCTATTCAGAAGGCTTCTGCTCTGATGATCTAACTATTGTGATCAAACCTTATGTTAACTTGAACTTGTCTCACAGCATAAAAAAGTCTAGACTTCGGTTCTGTAAACTTTCGCCAATACTTTTATTGCTTTTAATTTAAACACATAAGCTTAATTTTTTTTTAATTTAGATATTTATGCATTGAATGTTGTCTATGTTATTTTAATTGTTGTTAAAAAACATGAATATATTTCATTTTTATTTATCTCTTTTCTTTTTGTGTGTCCTGTTTAAGTGGCTCAGGTTTTGATGCTTGCGTCCAACAATGCACATGAAATAATACAATAATAAATGCGCAGTTTTTGTAGAAAGTCTAATAGCTACCTAATTAATATTTAAGTGAAATGTAACCAGCTAAAAAATTGGAGATAACAACATTTTAATGTGAAAAAACTCGGATAACAATACATGTTAGAATAAACTACAACTTAAAATTACTTACTATAAGATTTACAAACAGCATGCTATTATTGCAGTTAAAAATTCTTTTCAAGTATTAAAGTAAATATTTCATTTCAAAACCTATATATTTTTATGACAAACAAAAGGTCAATTAACTATAAACATTTATTCAACTACAATAACCTAAATATTTCTCTAAATCATCAAAACTGATATAAATTTTTTATAAGTGAAATTTTCTACGGCTTTTGTCCATGACTTTTGGCCTATGAATCCACTCAAACTCTCCGTATTTCGAATCAAAAGTTCCTTTTTGAAGAGACTTTAACTTCATGGTGAAGCTTGGGCCGATGTCTTGCAAACAAACTTTTGTGCCATCTTTTCTGAATATGTACCTTTTGAATCTAAAAAGTTTAATTTTAGTTTACCAAAGAAAACACACACATACTTATTCTCTATAACGGTGTTTCCCAAACTTTTTTTCATAAGGCCCCTTTAAAGAAATAAAAAAGCTACGGCCCCTTTACAACATAATTCATTTAAAAAAACTACAATTAATTACATCTGAGATTTTTTTGCTATACATCATCAACTCCAAAATATCTAGGGTAAACTTCAAATTACAGTCTCATGACTCACCTGTGGCACCTTTACTACTAACGGCCCCCTTTAGCCCATATGCTGCTTATGGCCCCAAAGGGGACCATATAGCCTACTTTTAAAAACCCTGCTCTATAGCAGAACTTTACAATTTAAGTCTTAAACAAAGCTTCTACGATTGCTAATATAATATATTTCATAGAAGTATATTTTAAACTATTGAAAAACATATACGTCAGCTAGGCTATTGATTTTGTAGAAACATTTTCTATGTTTTAAAAGAACTATTCCTCTTGTCTCTTTAGTATAATTTTGAATTTAAGGTATAAAGTTATATTTAACAGTATAAACCAACTGAATAAATACTGTAGTGCTCCTTTAAATGTATTTTACAATAAATAAAACTATAAATAATATGTTTGATTTTGAGCATAATAGTTATTTTTTATCTAATCAAAACTTTACTATTTTACAAGTAAAAATTGTTCAAAATTCTAGGTTTTTTTACAAAAAGTATCGAATTTCGGGTTTTTCCACGTTATTTTTGCCTAAATTTCTAAATTCAAGACTAAATAGACACCCTTACATTTGTGTTTATTTTCAGACAGAAATTATCAGGGCACTAAATCATTAAGACACAACATGCAAGGTACGTTAGAAATCAAAGCAACTCAGATTCAGTAATTGAATACTTTATTGGCTTAAAAAGACTACTCATTTCAATGGACAAAATAACAACCATTAGTCAAATAGAAATAACAGGCTGAAAAGGCTTGTTTTAAAAAAAATCTGGTGTTTACTGCAGTATTTTACATATTTTTATATAAAAAGTAGAAAATTGATATGAAAACTAGTGAAAACGAAAACATTGAACTTTTAAATTTAAATACCCTAAATAATTTTATCACAAGAGAGCGAATTATGTTTTACATAACGTCAATCATAATGTCGATATAATTGTTTTATTGAAACAAAAATTTATTTTTTCATTTATAAAATTATCTTTTAGAAAAAAAATAACAGGTCAGTTCTCAAAAAGTATAGAAAAAAATAATAAAGTGTTTAAAACTATTGATTAACCTAATATTTTTTTTTTACCAAGTTAAAAAAAAGCTTATTTTACCTGACAAAAACGAAATCACGTTGATTATGGAAAGCAACGACTTGTCTGCCTCTATATTCAGGTTGATGGGGAAACAAAGCAGAAATCATTCTGCCAATTCTACAGCCTAACCTTGTTGCAAATCCGCTCATAATTAACTCCGGTTTGTGCTCACTTGGATTAGAAGAGTTTTTTATTTCTTTACGAGCCTAAAAATTAAAAAAAAAAGATTATTGTTTAAAACATAGTTTAGGTTACCAAACCATTGAACAAAAGACTATGTTAGCTGTTTATAAATCTAAGTCTCTGTCTTCTTGAACTGTTTACTCTTAGCATAGGTTTATTTAACAAATTTTGCTGTCATACAATCGAAAATTGTTTAACCACTTAATTATAACAACATAGTCATGAAATTTTTACCAAATTTTACACACAATTAATCTTTGAATCAGGGGTTGACAGGCTTTTGCAGGTACCGGCTAATTTTCTTAGAAAAACTTAATCACAGGCCGTATTTATTTAAAATATTTGTACTAACTAGTAAAAAATAATATTTTAAACAACATATGCGATAAAACATAAAACAATAGTGCAATAGTAACTACAGTACTACTTATCAGATTTAGAGCCTCATTGTAAATATTTTTTGTCTTTAAAATTAACACCAAAACAAAAACCAAGTCCTTGTCCCACTACTTTTAAAAAATTCTGTTTAGTTAAAGCATGCTCACCAGCTATTGGAGCTAGATGCAAAAATGCAAAGTGTAAGGTAAAAACATTCATCGTATGAGATTTATTTTTAAATAATTGTGTTGCACTTGTAGCTTATTATAACAAAGATCTTTAGTCACTACGGAGTCAGTTTTTACCAGAATGCTCAAATTTTTATCGCTGAGTAAATATTGAATATTTAAAGTCAGGGTTTTTCGCAAAATTGTGCAATATTACACTGACATGCCTCGATTTAGACTGAAAATTTCCTAACCCTTGTTTGTCGGTGCCAAGTTGAGCTTTTAGCAAGATGAAACAACGTAGCCTATTTAGGCTATTAGGGAGGTTTAACATTTTTTTTACAAAAATTAATATTGTCACATTTTTGAATGCTTAATTAAAAACTATTAGCCAGTCTATATCGAGGCATATCAACTTTTATAACAAAATTTAAATAAAATCATATAATCCGCAAATTTTTCATCGAAATTTCAAATACTCGACATATTCGTAATATTTCAAACTTCTTTTTGAAATTAAAACTTTTAAACAAACTTTGGTAATGATATTATAGTTTCATTTTTAAACTCGTTAAATTTTGTTTGAACTAATCAAACTTTTTGCCAACTAGTGCTGGTCAAACGGTAAAAATCAGAATAATGATTAAATTTCATAGATAACAAGTTGATTCTAATATACCTGGCACAATATTTACTAGTAAAAAACATATAAATTAAACATTATTAACTATTTTATACTAATAAAAAAAAAATAGTCTGAACTAAAAATGTAAGTTTAATCTAGTGTAAGTTTAACAATATATTTTAACCAGCCTTAATTAGTCAAAGGGAGTAACAAGTATTTATAGAAAATATTATACGACGAATTGTAAATTCTATTATGTTATATAGCAATAAAATAGTTATTATTTGATTGCTTCAAGTCTGATTTCATGAAAAAAAGACTTACTTTTTTTTCAAAGTTGTAGTATGTTTCAAACAAAACTACTAAAGTTTTAGTAAAATTTTTTTTAAACAACAATAAAAATAGACTAATTGATTCAAAACGAACTTGTATGTTAGTAAGCTTAAAGTGAGCTGTGGGGCCATCGGGTAAATGTGTTATAAGCATTCCATTTGGCTGTTTTCTATCTTCATTAATAACAATAAGATCAGTAAATCCATGATTAATACACTGTGGTATTATTTTTTTAAGTGCTAGAGCTCGGCGATATTTTACAATGGAGTTTGGAATCATTTGCTGAAGTTCTTTCACAAAACTGTTTTTTATTTGTAATATAAAAAATTTGTTTAAGTTATAATTTTAAACAACCATAAATTGTATACAGGATCAATTTTACAATCAATCATATAAAAGAACGTGATTAAAATCAATAAGGTACATTTAAAGAACACTGTAGAACTATAGCTATATGTATTTTTTTCTGTAATAGTGATTGAGTAAAAAAGGATATTTATAATCTACAGTACATAGTAAGTAAAAATTTTATATTTTACTTAGACTTTATAATATTTACAAAACTTTGTTTGTTTTGACATACTAAAAATTGACGTTAAATAAAAAAAAAAGTGAATTTATTTCACTAATTTTTATGTATTATATAATAATACATCGTTACTCTTAAAACCTAATAAAATTAAAAGCCATAAGGGTGTCCAAAGTTTTTTTTTTACAAAAAACAACAATGGCCTTAATTTAAAAGCTCAAATTATAAACAGTACAAACTTTTTAAGAATATTAAAATTTAATCAGCCTTCTAATTCAAAAGAATAATCTTTTGTCTGCCGCATAGTTATTTATACCTTAGTTTTATTTATTGAAATGATAATTCTTATATTGAATTATAATATTTCTCACGTAAAATGTTTCAACAATTATAAGACCTAAGGGTCTTAGAAACATTTTTGCAAGTTGATCTCATTTAAAAGATATTTTACTAGGCTAGCATTATTTGCTTTTTACCGTTATTTACCATTTAAATGAGGTTTTTAAGATATAATATTACTAAGTCGATGAGCTCAATAGGTTTCCTATACAAAGACATACCAAATAAAAAAGGCAAAAAAAAAAAACTTTATTAATAAATAGTATATATCTTCTCAAGGCTAATCTTACAGACAAAAAAAACTAGCCTTAATGACTATAAACTAGCCTGAGTTTATCAAAATAACTATCAATGTTCGCTACTTCTGCTCATTTATCTTTAACCCAGTGTGCATATAATACATTTTAATGTGAAGATGAAAATCTTGGAGGTGTTAATAATGAATTTAAAAATATTAATAAACAGACTTGTTTTGTTTAATGTTTATTATTAGGCCTTTTTATACCATACAACAATAAAAACTACTCAACTATATAAAAGTTTTTATTATTTTATAAAATTATTAAAAACCTATCGATTGTGATTCCTTATGCTAAATTTTTCAGATACTACATTACTATACTTTATACTTCAATAACTAAGAGCAGGACTGTAAACAAATGTTTCTAAGCTTACAAAAGACTATAAAAATGCTTCACTTACATTTAAATAGAGCTAGCTGTAACATAAAAAAACTACCAAATAATTAGAATCGACACTGTAAAATTAACAAAAATCAAAAAGTACAACATAATTAAAATATCAAAAACACAATTAACTCTTCAAAAAAAAAAGATATCTAATTGAATTTAATAAACTATAATGAGTTTCTCAAAAACAAAAAACAGCCGGAGTTTTTCATGAAAATTTTAATTAGCCTGAGTAAGCCTAAAGTTTTCTAAAAATCTATATTAGCTTGATTGAGTATCAACCCTGTTTTCTCCTAAATTAATAAAAAATAAATTCTCAAATATTCTCAGTCAAATCTTAAAAACAATTCTGTAGTTGGAACTTATTTTATTTTGATAAAAAACTTTTTTTTTCTTAATAAAAATTAAACTTATAACTATTTATAACTTTTAATCACAAAATGCTAATTTTATAACTTAAAAAAAGATAACAATACAACTTTTCTTATAATTTAAGGAAAGTTTCCTGAGTATTTTAGATAATTGCTTATAAAATGATGAAAAAAAGTAAATTTTTCAAAATTCTGAGAAAATTAGTAATAAAAAATACTCTTTTATACATTTGTATCTGAAGATTCTAATAAAAAAATTATACCTTAAAAGTTAATTAAAATTTGCATGTTGTATAAAAACTATTCTATATTATATGGCTTGAACTTGAAAGTCAATGTTTATTATTTTATAATATTTGACCCCCTTGGTGTAACATAAGATATCTTTTTTTTTTTAAGTAAAATTTTTTATACAAAATTTAAAATTAAGAAACTAATTTTTACAACGAAAGTTCTTAAAATAATTATAATTATAATTGAAATATATTTTTAGTTTTCGTAAGAAAAAAAGTTTTAATAGTTTCGTATTAGTTATGTAGAAAATTAAGAACTTACAGTGCAGTCCTTTTTCTGGGACGATCCGACGTTGTAATCAAAATTTTAGGTGTATTCCCATCATTGAAGTACGAGGCAAATTCATCATTTACTTGCTCCAACAAAAGCTCTTGATCATTTATACCTGTCATTGTTTCATCTTTTTCTCTGTGATTATCTAGTGTGATAGGTTTGCTTACTCCAGGACATGCTTCGTCTCCTAGCTTCTTGCGCTCTTTTTGACGTTCTTTTCGCTCTTTTATTTTTTGTTTTCTATAAAAATTTAGAGTTTCAACTACTACTAATAACTACTAAGTAACTTAAAAACTACTACATTTTTGTATAGTATTACGTCGCTGATTTTAATACAGGTATATCAACTTATACAAAACAAATGTTTTTGGCAAATTTTCTCCACGTATTTAAAAGTACACATTTTTGGGTTTATTTTTAGTTTTAAGTTAAGTTTAAGGTAAGAAAATGTGTTAAATAGTATAAAAACATTGAAAAGATACTGAAAAGCTACTTTAAATGTGTTTTTCAATAATTTTTTTTTGATGATGTCAAAAAAATTATCATTGGATAGATTTTTTGTGTCAAATCGAAACTTTCTATTTAACATCTAAAAATTGTTAAAAATTTCAGGTTTTTTTTGTGATTTTTGTTCAAAATTCCAGGTTTTCCTAGTTTTTTTTTTAATTTCTCAAATTCCAGATTATACCTGGTTTTTTGGCAACCCTGCTTATACTATAAGTTACAAAGAAATCATGCATCTAATATAGGTGCTTAAATAAAATAAATCATACTTTTTATACGTATGTTAAGTATCAGTAGTTATTAATTTTAAGTAAAAATGAGAAAAAATTTTTAAACTTAGTTTAATTTCTCACCTTTGTTCTGTTCTAAGTTTAATAAACTGCTCCCTCCTTCTGTCTTTATTCTTGATCTTAAACGTTTTGTCTGTCAAAGTACTTGAAACTGAAATATGAGTATCCATTGTACCAATTGAAGCTAGATCATCATCTATATGAGCATTACTGAAACAACCACCTTCGATTGATACTGATTCAGCCAAAGATGGTGCAACACTTCCTGCAACAGATTCTGTTTCTTCTGCACATTCTGGCAAATCATCTGTAAAGAATTTAAACTTTTAGCAGAAATTAATAGTATAGTAATAACATTACTTAAGTAATCATCATAATTACCATTTAGTTAGTTCAGGGTGGCCACTAGTTTTTGAGAAATTTCTTCCAGGTTATCTGAATTTCTTCCAGGTTTTTAAAAGTACTCAATTTGGGTAAATTTTTAGTTTAAAGTTAGTTTAAGGTAAACACTGTGTTAGTTAGTATAAAATCATTAATAAGATACTGTAAAGCAGGGTTTCCCAAAGTAGGCCCTTAGAGTGCTATGACAGATACTCAGCGGGCCATGTTCAGTTAAGGAGCCACAAGGGGGGCCATGAGATTATAATTCGAAACTTACACTAAATATTCTGGAGTTGTTTATGAAGAGCAAAAAAAGGTCTTAGGTCCTTTTAATGGTAGATTTTTTAGTGTTCTTGTTTGAGCCATAGATCTTTAAATTTAATTAAAGGAAGCAATTTGAAAAAAAAATTGGGAAACCCTGCTGTAAAGCTTCTTTAAATGTTGTATTTTTAGAAGGAACTTAAAATATTTAGGTACCACTTGCAACTAAAGATAAATATATTTTTCTTTTCAAAAGTTTTATAAAACTTAAATTTTTCCAAATTTTATCTCTGATTATTTTTCAAAAGTTAAATTAAATGTTAAATAGTTTGAATATTGGTATTTTTTTAAAACTAATTATGACGTAGTTGGACAAAGTTATAAAAAAGCTAGTAAAACAAAAATTAATAACAATAATTTAGTTAATACATTGTTAGAAGGGATATCTTTCCATTTCCAGAAACTTGCGTATTTAGCTTTGGCTTTTCTTTTTCTATGAGCATTGATTCCAAACTATAAAGCTCACATCGGGCACACCTTTTAAGGACTTTGAAATTATTATTGGTATTGAAGTTTTGACAATGTATACAATGGTGCAAGTGCTCAAAAATAGCATTATTCATTTCCTTTGTGATCAGCAACTCTTCTAAACATTTGACGCAAGAACTCCCCAAAAAAGGGGATGTTCTGATCTACAGAGCAGGTATACTTATATGTGACATTCGCACCAAATATTTCAGGACACATAATTGGTGGTATATTCTGTACTATTTTATACGTATTTTACAAAAACAAGGTAAAAACTCTGAAATCAAATGAAGTTCTTACTTTACAACTATTTATTTATGCTCATTAAGATTTCAAAAACGAATAAGAACTGCTTTTGAAAAACATGGTATAAAAATAATATACCACCAAGAAAGTGTTTCACTAGTATGTTTTTTTATAACTTTGTATAACTAAATCATATCTAGTTTAAAACATTTTAGATCAATATTCAAAACTATTTAATCATCAATTTAAATTTTGAAAAAGAATCAGAGATAAGATTTGAGAGGCTATAAGTTTTATTTTTTTTTAAGTAATTTTTTTTTAATATAATTTTTGATGATGACAGTTTTTTTCACCTATATGATAGATTTTTCGTGTCAAATCAAAGTTTTATAACTTAACATGTAAAAATTATTTTAAATTCTGGGTTTTTTTTTCAAAATTTCTCAAATTCTAGGTTTTTTTTTAGCCTAATTTGTAAAATTCCAGGTTTTTCCAGGATTAAAGGCAACCCTTTTTGTTTGTATAAGCAGATATTTTATGTTCTAAACGAGAAATTTTCTAAATCTAAAATTTAGTTTTATATTAATATTATTTTTGAGACCAGGCAAATGATAATATAAGAAAGCATCACAGTTGTTAGATTAAAAAAGGTCAAACTATAGCCACTGTGACAAAAATAACATCTGTTACAAACAATTTCAGGTATTATTGATAAAATATTCTCTTGTTGTAAAAACTTATCTAAACCCAAATAATAAAAAGTTATTCTTTAACTATTCCTTTTTTTCAAAATTTTAGTATTTAAAATTAGTTGCCAATAACTAATATACATGAGTATCTTTATATTGTAGTACTGTAGAAAATAACCAACTCTATTTTTATTAAAAAAAAGTTGAAATAAAAAGCTTATTTAAATATTTCAACTTATATTCACAATAAACTTGTACTTAGTATCTTTATAGAAAATCAGCACTAATATAACTAGAAAATTCACCACTAAAAATAGAACAACAATATAAAATTTATATTTAATAATTTTCAATAACGAATTTATTACATCAACTAATTTATTCACAAAAACTTTGCTTGTGAAATTTTCATCATCTATTTAGCTATATTGTACTAACCTATACTAGTTGTATGCTAAAGCAACCTTATATGGTCATGTTAGTTTTAATTATTATACCTAACAATAGTATTTGAAAGGTTCTAGTATAACTGTGACCGTTAATTACTACGTTTTCATAGCATTTAGAATATATATACTTATTTTAATATACCTTGAAAAGTTTGCTAATTAAAGATATATAATATAATTTTAATGATATATTTTAAAGAATCATATACTCTGACTAAGTGTTAATCCAATACTTGTACTTATTAACTACTTAAATCATCAATAAAAATGTTAAAATTATTTTTTCAAATATTTGAAAAATTCAAGAAAAAACTAAATTTTTCAAACCTTCTACGAAAATATTATGAAATTCAAGGTTTTTCTAAAGAAAATTTTTCAATAAAGTCTTTTTTAAAGTACGAGTTAGTTACAACTTGCTAACCCAAAATATGTAAATGACAGTAAAAATTAAAATCTACTTATGAAAATAAATTCATCAACACTTATAAATTTCTTAAGGAAAATTAAAATGGCTTGGAGTAGGGGACTAATGGTGGCATTGAAAACTGTAATATCTGAAAACATTAAGGTCAAAACCCACTAGTTAAAACATAAATATAAAAATCAATACATGATTAAAATTTACATTAGAAGCATACTAGATAATACTTAAAATGTTTATATTTAATAAAAAACAACTTATACTTTAATGCTAAAACCATTCATGTAAAAAAAACTAGTCCTATTTATAATCAGTTTACTAAACACTAATTTGTAGGGTATGGATAAAGGAAATAGAAGAATTCCATATTGTTTAAAGTTCTGATACAAAGGTTAATAAAGAAACTTTTACATTGCTTAATCGCAAATAACTTTTTTTAAAGCTATGTAGCTAAAACCTTTTTATGAAATTTTCTTTGCTTCAATCAAAAAAATTGTATAACTTCAATAATCCATACAATCTTGTTAAAAATATTGCAGAAATTAGAGTGAAAAATTTTGAAAACAATTGCTTAAAAACTGTTGGTTTTTTATACTTCTTACATAAAGAATACATTTTCCTACTTTAATTTCTTATAAATACCAAACAACTAAAAATTTCAATAAGCAATTAAACTCATTAGGTAGCTTAGTTGAATTTTTTTTTCACCAAAAGGTTCCTTAACTGAAAGAATAATATCAAGATTACTAGCTGGTAGTAAATTGTGTCATTTGAAATAAACATACAACTTACATTGAATGCCTTAAATATTATTTATTTACTGTAGTAGTTGTTTGAGCTCGTTTTAAAGCTTTAGGGAGTCTTACTAATTTTTCACAAGTTGGTCTTATTTTATAGAGTTTTGTCTATGCTATCAGATACTTTTTACAATTAAAAAAATTATAACTATTTTTTTGAGATGTAAGAGGCCAAAGTTGATGAGTTTAATGGATTTCTTATTGTAAGCACAACCCATGGTTACATACTGTTTTAACTTGGACAATTCACACTCTTATAAAAATTTTAAAGGGTCCACATCTCAAAAAGTAATATAAAACTTAAGAAAAATATCTAACGACTAAATATAAGATTATCATGGTAAAAAAATGATTTAAGGGCATGGGGGGGTAAACACCCTTTTTTGGTTTTTGATCTTATTTTATATAGTTTTTACTAAGCTACAAGATGCTTTTTACAGATTTAAAAAATTCAAAAATTTTTTAGAGATATAGCTGGTCAAAGTTGGAGGCAACAATAGGATCCTTATGGGAGGCGCAAACTAAAATGGCAAATAACTAGAAATCACTAAAAATCTATCTCCTCCTACGTTTTTTAAGATAACTACCTCAAATTTTCAGGAAATGTTCCTTGCAGTATTTAAAAATTTCTGTCGAACAGAATTTTAAAAAATTAAAATTTTCAATTTTATAATAAAAAAACAAAAAAAAAATGTTTTTTTGTTAATTTTTTTTTTGAAATTTTTATTTTATATTTTTTTCAAATTTCTTCCGACAGAATTTTCTAATTATATCAAGGAACATTTCCTGAAAGTTTGAGGTAGTTATCTCAAAAAACGTAGGAGAAGATAGATTTTTAGTAAAATAGTCTATTTTTGCCGTTTTAGTTTGCGCTTCCCATGAGGAACCTATTGTTGGGTCTGACTTTGACCGGCTATATCTCAAAAATTATCTATATCGGCTATAGCTTAATAAATTTTGAATTTTTTAAATCTGTGAAAAGCATTTTATAGCTTAGTAAAAACTATATAAAATAAGATGAAAAACCAAAAAAGGGTGTTTACCCCCCCCCCCCCCCCCTATGCCCTTAATTGTTTAAAGATAACAAAAATCATAAATATCAAAATTATCTATTTACTATTTTTATTCACAGATTTCCCACTAATCTTTTTTTTAATCCAGGAAAAATCCAGAGAAAATTTTTGAAATAAATTTTATCTGCTAACAGTATTGAAATTTTTTTTCGAAAAAAATCAGAATATTTTCATAATCTTATAATAGATTAAAAGTTTTATTTAACCTAAAAATGAAAATTACAAATGATAGTTTTATTGTTTTTACTTGACAACCTAGTGAGCAAAATACTTTTCCCTCACTTATTTACTGTTTACAGTATTTAAGAGATAGAGAAAAACTTATTTCAGCTAAGTTTATCTTTCACATTTTAATAGCAATTTTTTAATTGATACTATTGTAGATTCTTTAGCAAAGACTTTTAACTTATTTTTTAATAAAAGGATTAGCTTTTTAATTAAGCCTGCTTGGTTTAGATCTCAACAGCAGTTTCTTGCAACTGTGCCTGCTTGATAAGTCCTAATAAGGACAAAACTAGTCGTAGCTTGTCTTGGATGTTGATGATCGAGTGGTGAAGTTCATACTTTATTATTATAAGTAGTGTTAAACAAAGAGCAGGAGTTGCATTCTAGTTTATCATTATAATAGGAGAAGATTCATAGGCTTGAAACAGATTAATCTTATTTTTTGTCATTCAATGTTTAAAATAAACAGATCTAAACTACAAAGTTGCTGTTTATTTTATCACTTTATACAACAGTTTTTTTAAATATTTTCTTCTTTGAAACATAAAAATTAAAATACAAATAGATTTTTGCAGACGTTTAAACTTCTATTCTATTTTTTTTAATAGTCCTTATTATGAAACTTAGTAATATAGTTATTTCTAAATTAATAAATATTTCATATTATCTCCTAAAATTTATTTGAGTTAACCTTAATAATAGTACAATCTCAACAAAATTGTATTTTTATATTAAAAATTGGTCTAGCACTACGTAAAAAACTAAAATAACATTATATATGATCTTTTTAATTTTGTCTAATATAAAAAACCTAGTTGTTTTTTTTTTGCAAACTTTGTAATAACCTTTTGAAATCCATTAAAATTCAGGGAAGTAAAAACAAATTCATAAACTTATGAAGTCTTTTATAAAAAAATGGATCACTTAGATAATCAATAAGCTCATATGATATCAGAATATAAATTCTAACCAAAATGAAAGTAAGAAAAATTTTTTTTTTATCAAACCTCAAAGTTTTATCTTATTTTTATTGTTCTTAAAGGTCTAATTAAAAAGATGAAACTTGAAAAAAACTACTAAAAGAGATAATTTACAAAAACTCTTTAATTAGAGCTCTAAAATATATATTCTAAATTGACAGAATTTGAACCTTCATGCACCTTCAAACTAACTTATTTAAGGCGAAAAAAAATATTTCTTTAGAAATCTGCTTCCTTAAGTTTTTCTGGCAATCATTTTAATTTGCACTTTATAAATCTATAAACTTTCTTTTATTTGATTGTTATCCTTGTAAAAACCAAGGTGGACCCCCCTATGCCCATAAATTACTTAAGAGTTACTGTAAGTATTGCAACTTATTTAACATGTTGGAACTTGTACTAAATTCTTCTAAGATGATTGTTTAAAAGCCGTTATGTTGGTTTAATACAAATAGCTATAAGTCTACTTAAATATTTCCTTAGTCTATTAAGGGCATAGGGGGGGGTAAACACCCTTTTTTGGTTTTTGATCTTATTTTATATAGTTTTTACTAAGCTACAAGATGCTTTTTACAGATTTAAAAAATTCAAAATAATTTTTGAGATATAGCAGGTCAAAGCCGGAGGCAACAATAGGATCCTTATGGCAGGCGCAAACTAAAACGTCAAATAACTAGAAATCACTAAAAATCTATCTCCTCCTACGTTTTTTGAGATAACTACCTCAAATTTTCAGGAAATGTTCCTTGCAGTATTTAGAAAATTCTGTCGGAACAGATTTTTAAAAAATTAAAAAATAAAAATTTTATAACAAAAAAACAAAAAAAAAACTGTTTTTTTTGTTTATTTTTTATATAAAATTTTTATTTTTGATTTTTTTCAAAATTCCTTCCGACAGAATTTTCTAAATATATCAAGGAACATTTCCTGAAAGTTTGAAGTAGTTATCTCAAAATACGTAGGAGAAGATAGATTTTTAATAAAATAGTCTAATTTTGCCGTTTTAGTTTGTGCCTCCCATAAGGAACCTATTGTTGGCTCCGACTTTGACCGGCTATATCTCAAAAATTATTTTGAATTTTTTAAATCTGTAAAAAGCATCTTGTAGCTTAGTAAAAACTATATAAAATAAGATCAAAAACCAAAAAAGGGTGTTTACCCCCCCCTATGCCCTTAATTCTTGTTAAACTACTTTATTAAGGGCATAGGGGGGGGGAGGTCCACCTTGGTTTTTACAAGTTGATCTTATTTTATAGAGTTTTATCAGAGCTATCAGAAATTTTTAACCTTTTGAAAAAATTTGGAAGACGCAAACTAAAAGCGCAAAAAAAGACCATTTCACTAAAAATCTATCTCCTCCTTCATTTTTTAAGCAATCTTCTTCAAATTTTCACAGAAAGTGTATTATTAAATTTCAAAAAGATTGAATGCAGGAATTTTTTCAATTTTGAAAAATAAAATTTCTAATAAAAAAAAACACCTATTTTTTTTGTTTTCTTTATCTAAAACTTTTATTTTTAAATATTTTTTAAATTCCAACATTCAAACTCTTTTAAACTATTAAAAGAACGTTTCCTAAAAATTTGAGGTCTCTATCTCAAAAAATGAAGAAGAAGATAGGTTTTTAGTGATTTTTTAAATTTCCTAGAAAATTGACCTCAAAAAACTTGCGGTCCTCACGTTTGTATCGGAAACTTTTTATAAAAATTACAATAGCTCAAAAGTTAAATAATATTCATTAATTCTATAAAAACTGACCTGTAGTTTGTACTTTAAGCTTTCATATAAGATCCAATGTTATTTTTAGTAAAAAAAAACGTTGGATAAAGATTAAACTGTGAAAATTTGAATAAGATAGCTTGAAAAATGTAGAAGGAGATACATAATAAACAAAATAGTCTTTTTTTGCTGTTTTAGTTTTCCCTTCCCATAAGGAACCTATTATGCAGCCCAACGGCAACTTTGACTGGTCATATCTCAAAAAATATTTTTTGATTTTTTTAAAACCATAAAAAAATTTTAAAACCATAAAAAGCATCTTAAACCTTAGAAAACATTCTATAAAATAAAATCAACTTGTAAAAAGACATGGCGACCCCCCTATGGCCTTAATTTTGTCTATTTTATAAAAGTTAACAAAAACAAAACTTAAATAGTTCCAGGTTTTTTTGCCTAAACTGTCAAATTCCAGGTTAAGTAGCAACCCTGTGTATAGAAAAAAAAATTCAATGCTTATTTTTTCTTTATTTTTTAAAATTCAATAAAAATCCATTTCCTTCTTCTATTTTAAAGTTGTTTGTTTCAAATTTTCAGGAAATATTTATTCAATATTGTGATTAATTAGTAATAAGCAGATTTTTGGTAAAAAAGTTTATGATCAGTTAAAAAATATTAATTTAAAAAAATAAAATTCTGTTTCTTAAAAGTTGTAAAAAATTAATCTAAGACTACTTTGAGAAATTTTCAAAATAGTTTCTCTCAAAAACTGAACAAGAAGATAGATTTTGAATTTTTAGTTTGCACCTAATATGTGGAACATATTGAACCATCTAACAATGATCACTTATATCTCATGAGTTATTTTGAATGTTTGAAAACGGTTTAAAAATTGGTAGCTTTGTTTTTTGTAAAAATAAGACTAATTAAAAAAAAAAGCAACTTATCTCTCCCCCCATGCCCTTAACTCAATTTGTTGTACTCTACAAACATTAAGAACAATGACAGGTCAGTTTATGCTTAATTTATTAAATAGTTGTTAGATAAATAAAATTTACTTTTTAAAAATATGAAAAAATTTATAATTAAAAACTAAGCTGTCAATAAAAGATTTGGTTAAACAGTCTTATAAGAATAACAATAAGAAAAAAAAAGATTCTTAAATTTTATAAACATAACATATTAAAATTTTTATAAACAAATTAATTTTATTTGCATTCATTATTGCACATACTAAAAACAAGCTTATAAAGAGGTACTATAAAGTTGATAAATTAAAACAAACTGTCTGTCTAACTTAAAACTTAGAATTTATAACACAACTAATGAGCCCTTTAAATATAACTTGATTTTATATAAAACTATAAAATTATACACTACTTGGTTACATAAAACAGATTATTAAAAAAATCAAAAATATTCTATTATTACATAAAAAATTGGTCAAACACTAAGCAAAACCATAGTATTAATTTTATTAAAAAACTTTTGTTTTGTAAAATTTCAAAAATTAAGGAATATCTAGGAAAGTGAGAACCTTTTAGAGTTAATAGCTTTCATAAAAGTTCCAATGTTAACATTTAAAAAAGTCTACCCTCTATAGCTTTAATTAATATCAGCAGTTGATAATAGTTGAAAGGCTGAAATATACAATTTGTTTACTTATAAAACTAAAAAAACAAAAAATATACCTTAAATCAAACATAAATTAAGAAAGAAGAATGA
This sequence comes from Thalia democratica, assembly GCF_965202585.1. Lineage (NCBI taxonomy): Eukaryota > Metazoa > Chordata > Thaliacea > Salpida > Salpidae > Thalia > Thalia democratica. The sequence continues at coordinate 42,164,371 of NC_139166.1, read as the reverse complement.
CATTTTCTGTAATATAAACTAACATGAGTTTTTGAATAAACATAAATCATATTAAGCTGAGCTTTACAAAAGAATTTGAAACTTTCATATTAGTCCAGGTTTGTCTATTACAGGGGTTGGCAGGTTGAAAAAGGAGAGACATAAATGTGGTTTAAAAATATATATTTAACTAGTTTTTCTGAACAAAAAAAATTAAACAAAACATTATTTTTAAAAGATAGAACTAAAATTTTAAAATAGTTTAGGTCTGCCTTTTTTTTATATCAAAAAAATTGTTCATGAATGACCATAAACTGTCCTGAGTCATCCTGAAATTTTTCAAGTAAAAAAAAAGAACTTTTAAGGTTTTTAAATTATTAAAAACAAGTTATACAAAATTGGTAATAAAATAACAAAATATAGCAACTAAATCTCATTCAAAAAACTATAAAAAACTGTCCAAGGTTTTTTTATTTCTTAAACTATTCTATTACAAAAAAAAAACTATCTTGAGTCAAAATAAAATTCAAAACATCCTGAGTTATCTTGAGTGTGTGACAACCCTGATATATTTTTGGAAACAAAATTATGTTAAATAAATTGAAACAAAACTTTGAATGATGCCCACAGTTTGCCAACCCATGGTCTAAAAGTTGCAAGATGATTTAATGGTAACTGTGGGATATTTGTATAATACTATATAAACTTTTTATTATAAATAATTAAAGACTTTGAAGGTTTTAAATACTTACCATCATGAGATAAATTCATATCTTCTTCAATTTCTGAATCTTCTTTATTTACAGAATTCTCATAGTTATCTTCTGAGTACTCATCACTATCACTTTGAAGTGATTTTTCTGCTTTTCTTTTTGACATTGCTGGTCAAATTTTAGTTTCCTATGGTTAAAGATGTTTTAATTACAAATAAAAGCATTATTAAAATTTATTACTTTTAAATGCTAATAAAACATTAAAAAATAGCTGTCCATATACTTAAGAAATATGATATAGTTATAAACTAAATAAAATTTATTTCTTTTTTTTAAAGATGACTAAGGCAACAGGTTCAACTTGTATAAAGTAGTGATTTTAGTAATACTTTTATTTTAATAAACACTTTTATAAATATTCTTTATCAAATATAACTGAAGTAATATATGGGTTATGGTTAACTCTAGGTGAGCACCAATATCAAACTGGAAATATAAAACATTCAATGTCTTATTTAACCTTAATTTTAGGCTAAAAAAAACAATACTTTGTTTTAAACAAGATATGTAAAAACATAGAAAGAACTTAATTAATATATTATAAACTAAAATATTTAATCAATTTTATTTTACAATATTAATAAATATAAAATATAAATTATTGTATTTATTTAATTACTTAATATTGTAAAATAAAAGCAATTAAATATTTAAGTTTGTTAGTTTATGAAATATAAGTTTAATTTTATTCATGTATAAATAAAATATAAATTTTTAGCCTAAATTATGATTAAATAAGACATCACATGTATTATAATTTCAGCTTGATACTGGTGCTCACCTAAAGTTGACCATAACCAATATATGTTTTGATTTATTGAAAATAATATACAAAGATCTCAAGGTCAGGAGCTCTTACTTTACTTATTAAATTTATTATTTTTAGAGAACCTTTTTCACATTATATTCAATTTTTCAGATAGCCCTGCTATTATTTACAATGATTATCAAGGTTAGTATTAGTTTTTTTATTTGTTGTTTTGGTAATTAAACATATATTTATATTTTTATTATCACTGTTACCTATAATCTTTACCCTTGGTTGGTAGCTTTTTTTCTTTTTGTTTAAATTATTAATTTTTATTTAGTTTATTTATTTTTTTTTTATAATAATTTTTTATATTTATCTTTTATAAATTTATACTAGCCCTGCCAGTATAAAAAATTTAATATGTGAAAAATCTACTCTGAAAAAATAGATTTAATAAGTAAAATATGCCCTACTAAACTAAAGGATAACAGATCTCTATTTTTAAAAGAGAGAGTAAAAAAGTTTTGGTGTTCAAGACTTTAACTAGTAAGCTACTGATTAAAAAATTGTGTTCTTAACTGGCTAAATGGGTGGCTTCGCGTTTAGCCATTAAATCCTTTGCTCTACTAAGCACAAAAGATAGCTTTTTTCAATGAAATAAAATCATTCAACCGTATAAATTGATACTAAGAGCTAAACAGTAGCACACAATAAAAAAAATTTTGAGTGAATCAATAAAATCTTATAATATTTCAAGTTTTAAACAGTAGTAATGGTGACACAGTTAACAACACATAGATTAATAAAATTGATATTAGCCTAATCTAAGTATGTGATAATAATGTGAATATCATAGTATTTTAAGTCCTTTTTTTTTTTTGAAAAGTTTTTTTTTTTTTGAATTCATGGAAACTCAGGATTGTAGTTTTTATAACTTTGTTTTCTTTTAAAATACTGTTGTAAACGCTTACATTCTGAGTTATCACAAAAATCATAAAAAAATTTAATAGGAAGAACTTATACATTATAATTAGTATCTTAAAATTCCAGTAAGGTAACTTCAATTAGCCCTGTTTTATGTATGCTGACTAGTTCCTATGCTGACTTTTTTAAGAAACAACTTTTAAAGAAACAAAAAATTTAGACTCAAAACTTTTTGAGTCAAAAGGTGAGTACTAAGTTTTTTTATGAATCCAAAACCGCTCTTATGCCTTTTGAACTCTTTATCCATTTTTTATTAGATTTAAATATATATATATGAAAGCTTCAATTATATACCATAAGATAATTAATTACCATGAAATATTTTTTACAGAATAAAAAATTGCTAATTAATTTTTGTGATAAAGTCTTTTGTATAAAAAGCTTTATAGAAATATAGAAGAACAGTTTTTCATTGGTGATTTCCTCTAAAACTAAAATAAAAAAGAAAACTACTAAAATTCTATCTTCTTAGTTTTTAAATAAATTGACCTCATATTTTCAGGAAGTGATTAATGCATTAGTAAAGAAAATCCTATTTCGACAGTTTGATAAAAAAAATAAGAAGCTTATGACCAAACTATTCATTTTTAAAGGCCATAGAGAGTTGAATTTTTTTTTTACAAAATTTAACATTGAATCTTCTTTGAAAAATTAGAGTATATACTATAAGATAATATATATATAAAAGAATTTTTATAATTTTTATTATAAGTTTTTTTTTCTCTATTAAATTTACATAAAACATAAAATGTTTAGGATCCGTATCGGGTCAGATCCTAAAAAGTGGGTCCAGCAGATCACCAATTAATAATGAAAAATTTAGTCTTGATGGGTTTTGAATCAAAACATGAGAGTCTATGACAATTATAAGCCTAGCACCTCAACCGCTTGGCCATTGGACCTTGCTATAATTTTCATATTTAGCTTGTATAAATTTCATAACTTAAATTTTTTTTTTTTAATTCTGCACTGCAGTTATATTCTTAAATGTAAGTTTAAAAAACATATGATAAAACAATTAACTTATATCTATTTTGCTAAAATTACAAAAAAGAAAAAAAAAGAAAATGAATTCATCAAAAAAACATAAGATACAGTACAAACTTATCTATTTTTAAAATAAATTGTTGAAACAACTTTAAAGTCGTTTTAAACATTCTTTTGTGGTTGTTTAAACCTAAAAGTTCATTTATTGTAAATTTTTTTTATTAAACAGGCTCAACTTACATTTTTTAACTATTTTTCTAATTTACGTGATAAAAACCTCTACTTACTGTTTTAAAAAATTTTTGTATTTTTTTTACAATAAAGTTTGTACTTTGTAAGACTATCTTTTTTTTTAACTGCTTACCACTTTAAATTGTTTATTGTCATAGGAAATTATATTACCTATACAAACTGTTACGAAATTTAACTGCCGAACGGATTATGAAACTATCTGAATTGTTATATATGTTGTCAATAAGGATTGTACATATATAGAAATTTTAATGAAAGTTTATTTACTTTATTAAATACAGCAACTGATTTTTTTTAAACCTTGTTTAAAAGAATTTTAAAGACGGTTTAATTGTGTTTTTGTTTCTGTTAAAAAGTTTATTTTTTGTAAGTTTATATACTATACCTGCTTAAACTACATTTTTATTATTTTAGGTAACTTTTGTGCTAAAAACCTCTACATAAAAGGTTTTATAAGGGTTTTTATGTTTTTGTTACTAAAAATTAAATTTATTTAGCTTTTTATTAAAACTGTTAACTTACCATTAAAACTGTCTGTCTAATTTATGTACAAAAACAACATTTTGGATGCTATAACTTTGTTTTCGTGTCTATTAAACCTTAAAAGTAAATTTATTCCCATACTTTCTATTTAAATTGACTTTAAAGCTACGCCTCGACCAATTACTAATGTTAATTATGTACAAAAGGGTTCTACTAAAGACGTTTAAACGGTCTTTCGTGTTTATTTTAACTGAAAGAATAAGTATTGAAAATATTTAACTAAAACTTTTAAAATTGTTACTTATGAATTCTAAAAATGAGTTCTAGTTATTACGTTTGAAAATGTTTATTGTTTTTTTTAATATAAACTTTATTAATATTATTTTTTAGTTAAAACTGATAAAATCCGACATTTTAATCTATAAGTTTGTTTTATTATTTTTCAACAGTTTCTTTTTAGTTTTAAGAGAAAAAGTATATTCGTCTTCCAGTTTTAATCAAATTTATACCTTAAAGTCTAAATTCTTTCTATAAACAATTTATTATCATACTATAAGTAAGTAAATACTAATTTTTATTAGTTAATGTTTGAAATAGATACAATTAATAAATTAATTTATGCTAAAAACATCCCTTTGTGTAATTTTTTTTTTTATATAATATTTTAAATTATGCATTTATCAAAATATATTTTAAAATCGTGTTATCTTATTTTACGTTAAATGTACAAAAATTACAAAAGTTTCTTGTTTAAAATTTTTAATTATTATTATAAGTTTAATTTTACCACATTTATTTTATCTTAATATTTTATTTATAAGATGTAACCTTAAAAGGCGTTAAATCCTGGAGATCCTGATAAGCTAAGCTTATCGGAATAAATACCACAGATGTTCTTGTGCTAAAAATTTATTTCAACTAACGGCGTTTCACTGCTCTCAAACAAATTTAAGAACAGATCTACGGAGTCTATAAAATATTAACACACATTAGAAAAAAAGCAGGAAAAGCATGTATAATTATGTATAGTGTGCTTTCGGGGAGGTGTTTATCGACTAGCTTTAAAAATTCTTTACCTAAATTTTTAAAGCTAGTCGATAAACACTTCCCCGAAAGCCACTTTTATAACAATATTTTTAATAGAAAGACAGTTAAAATTTCTTATAGTTGCATGATTAATGTTAAAACTTTAATACAATCGCACAACAAAACAGTAATTTCAAACTTTAAAAATAGACATATCAAAGCTAATACAAATAATAATTCTAGTAATAAAGTTAGTAATAACGTAGATATTTATTTAATTATATAAAAACTATAATTTAAACAGCTGTTTCACACATTAAAATGTAAAATTTCATGTGATCGTCAGTAAGTTACAGTTTATTATAATAGTGAACAGAAATTTCGATTTTAGAATTTTTTATAATAATTATGACGTATTAATGGCACAGTTTATTGTACGATTAGTTGAATTTGAAATACGCTGTGAATGTTATTCTATGCTTTTTAGGAAAGTTTAAAAAGGTTATTTTGGAAAAATGTTTTAAGATATTAGAAAAAAATTTTAGGCTGTTGGGAAAAATGTTATAATTAAATTCCCATTAAATTTAGCACAAGAACATCTGTGGTATCTTATTTATATATAAATTAAATTTTGAACAGATTACGTTGATTTTTACATGTAATTTTGTAATAAAACAATTTAATAATTTGTATAAATAGTGAAAGTTAGATAAAGTATAGTGTAAGACTACAGTAAAAAACACTTTAAAATATGCCCGTTTAATACTGATATTTAAATTTAACTTATTTAACTCGCATTGGTTTCATCGTTATTTAACTATTTACGATAATTAACTTTCATATTAGATAACAGTTAGCTTTTTTAAAACGTTGAACACTTCTTTAAAAAAAAGCAATTTTTGTGCTCAGTAGAGCGAAGGATAAAGTTGGCTAAAGTAAAAAACGTCCTAAAACTTTTGCATGAGTAACTACAATAACTATAGCTTGACTAATATTGGCTAAAGTAGAATAGAAATTGTAATAAAAATGTAATTTGTTAATAACAAATAAATGTCAATAACAAATAAATAAACGTTAACAATAAATAAACGTCAATTAAAAATATATAATAATTGAATAAAATATAAACTGTATCGGAAAAAAAATTACAAACAAATTTTATAAGCTTTGTATTGAAAAGTATTTAAAAATATTTACTGTAATTAAATAAAAACATTTGTTGCGCTAACCTTAAGTAATACATAAAATATCACAATTGCTATTGCGTCTAAATCAAAAAAGTTAAATAAGTTACAGTTTGTCATACTTGACGGAAATTCTTCAAAATATTTGTTTAAAAAAATAAATGTCTTTGATTTTGACATCAGTTCTACAATTCGGCTTTAAAACTTTGTGAACATAGTCTTAATTAGTAGAAACATAATGAAAATAAATTTTATTTCAAAAAACTAGAAATAAAGTAAATTATAGTTTATCTATCTTTTACGTTTTAAGTTTACGTTTCTTCAAAATTTTGCTATAAAAAGTAAATGTTGTCTCTACTTTTTACTCATCTTCTACAATTATGCTTAAAAATCTTAAAAACTTTGCAAACATAATCTTGAATTGTATATAACAAATCATAAATAATATCATGTCTCAGTCTCAAATATAAATAAAGTTACAGTGGTTTCAAATGTCACTTAGCTAACATAAAAAAACTTAGTTTGGAACATAGTTTTCTTAATTTTTACTTTTTTAGAAGTAAATGTTGTTCTCGTTTTTTACATATCTTTTACAATTTTGCTTAAATAACTCTGAGGCTTTGCAAACATAATCTTAAATACTTTATAAACAATCATAATTAATTTCATATCTTAATCTTGAAAACTACAAAAGTTACAGTCTATAATAATTTTAGGAAACTTCTTCAAAATGTTTGCTATAAAAAGTAAGTGTTGTCCTTAATTTTCAATTATCTTCTACAATTATGCTTAAAGACCTTTGTAACTTTGAAAACATATTCTTGAATTGAATATAAAAAATCTTAATTAATATTGGGTCTCTATCTCAAATATAAATAAAGTTACAGCGTTTTCAAATGTCGGTTAGCTTACATAAAAAAACTTAAACTAAAACATAATTTTCTAAATTTATCAAACTTAACTTATTTAGTTAAACTTAGAATGAAATAACATATACAGTAAATTTAGTGTAATACAAGTTACACAATAAGTTTAGTTATTCAATAATACATCAGTAGTTTGTATTACACCTACTAAAAAACTTGAAACTAAAAAAAACATGAAAGAAAGTTCAAAATCAAACAAAACATTTTATTATGGTTATAAAATCATTTCCTAAAACCATATTATACCTATGCTAAACGACTTTTCGTGTTAGTAATGTTCACTAAGTATGCCTTTGTATATAACTACTTAAGTCTACTAAAATTGAAGCTGTAGTAAAAGTGTCCCAAATTTTATGAATCTAACTTTAATCGATTTTTAAAAGTTAAACAGTCTAAAAACAGTTTTAAGTATTTGTATCTTGTGTTTTTATTTTGATTAAAATTATCCCTATGTATTAATTTGTATAATATTTTTAATTTTAAATGTGCTGTGTTATGTAATACAACGCCTTCTACAGAAGTATATAATAGAAGTATGAGTGGAATAAGAAAAAGCAGCTGAAAGTATCAAATTGAGCAAATCGAACAAGCTTTTATAAGACCAACAATTTTTAAAGAGAAAATTTAAAGGAAAAGAAGGTTTATTAAAAAATTGTGAAAATTTAGAATATTTTTTTTTTTACAATTAAAAGCTTCATGATGAAGGTTTAAAAAAAATGTACAAGACGTTTACATCAATAAAAGAAGAGTTTATTAAAGTTGCCTATAGGTATAAAAACAGCTTATTAGATGTAAACATCAACAGTCCTTGTTCTTCAAGACGACAAGCTTATAGTAAAGATTAAGAACAACAAGATTGCTTACAACAAGATTGGACAAGAGATTTAGGAACAGCTAAAGCAGATGGGATTGAGGAGTACAACAGTGAAGATGATTTTATGCTACTTCAATACAAGAAAACTACAACAAGCATAACAGTTAGTGGTTAATTAAATTATAAATCTAAAATATTAAGGGAGTTTTAATTAAACTATTATTTTTTAGGAAGAACTTCAGATGAATGAATGTATGGTGAAAGTAGCATTAAAAAAAGACAGTTATAAGAAGACAACATTATTATAGATGATTTTATGCTGTTTCAACACGAGAAAACTATAAAAAGCAACATAACAGTTAGTCTTTGATTCATATTTTTATTTAAAATATACTACATAAAAAGAGTTTTAACTACTTTATGACTAAAAAGACTTTAGACGAAAGAAGCTGAGCCTAATCAAAATAATAAAAAGCACTTAGAAGAAAACAACAGTTTAAACTTTATTAAGAACGTAGAAGGAACAACAGACTTTAATTTCAGTATTGACGAAGATGTATACAACACGATAGTTAATGTAAGCAATATACAAATGAGAAACACTAATAAAATGACTATGGTCGGATAGTGATATTCGTTAAAAAGACAGTGATGTTTGTTTTTAATGCGAAAAATAAAACTGATGACGAGGAAAAAAAAGACAAAATCAAGAAACGATGTTTGGGTAAATGATTTGTTAAATATTAAGTGTTTAGTATATTAAAGAATTTTTTGTTTAATAACTTTACTTTAAGATCTTCTGCGGAAGAAAAGAATGCAGATGTGGGTTTCACATCGACTACTTAAACTTAAGGAGTTAACAAAGACTAATAAGTGGATTTGTCCAATGTGCAGATAAATTTTGAGTTAAAAAGTACATACTTTTTAAAGAAAAAAAAATCGTTGCATAGTAAATTCTAAGTTTATTTTTTCAATTTATTATCAGCTTGTTTGTTTAGTGAAGAAAAAACATATTTACTGAAGTTTTTGTTTTGTGCTTTGAATTTTTTTGTAAATATTTTACAAGAATAGCATTTATATTTCAAGGCAAACATTTTTGAAGGGTTATCGTTAAGTTATGATAGACTGTAACTTGTTTGGTTTTCGAGATATAGACAAAACTTTTTTTCAATTTATTATCAACTTGTTTGTTTAATAAACAAAGAGAAACATTTTACTAAATTCTAAATTTATTATTATTTATAAACTAACTATGATTATTTTTGCAAAGTTTTATAAGTTTTTAGGCATAATTGTAGAAGATAAGTGAAAATTAAAGACAATACTTACTTTTTATAGCAAAAATTTTGAAGAAGTTTCGTAAAATTATGATAGACTGTAACTTTTTTATTTTTTAAGGTATACATATAAAATAAATTACGATTATTCATAAACTACATAAAATTATGTTTGCAAAGTTTCAGAGTTACTGAAGCAAAATTATAGAAGATATGTAAAAAACGAGAAAACGTTTACTTCTAAAACTGTAAAAATTAAGAAAACTATGTTTCAAACTAAGTTTTTTTTTATGTCAGCTAAGTGACATTTGAAACCACTGTAGCTTTATTTATATTTTAGATAGATATAGATTAATTTAAAAGTTAGATTGGTGAAAACTTTTTATAAATAATATTTAGACTTACTTATTTATTAGGTTCTGTTTAGTTCTTATTAGGCGATGTATCTGTCTATATAATGTACAAATTTAACATCGAATGATAGTTGAATATTTTTATAGTTTATGTGAGAGTCAAACAGCATTTCAGTGCTAAGCTTATAAAATTTGCTTGTAATTTTGTTTTCGATAACGTTTATGATTTGTTGATAAGTTATTATTTAAGTTTATATAAGTTGCTAAACTTTTTATGCTTTTAAAGTTTGTTTGTATTTTTTATCCGATAACGTTTATATTTTTGTTGACAAGCTATTATATAAGTTTGTACAAGTTGATTTGTTGTTTGTAATTTTCTTATTCATTTTGTTTATTAATTATTAACGTTTGTTTATTATAAACACATTAAATTTTATTACAATTTCTACTTTAGCTAACTTTAGCCAACATTAGCCAAGCTATTGTTATTGTAGTTACTCATGCGGAAATTTTAGGTCTTTTTCACTTTGGTCAACTTTAGCCAGTTAACATCACAATTGCTTTTTGGGCGGTCAGCTATGGCAAAACTATCATATTGAGGTGTTCATGAATTCAAAACTTCGGTATTTTCATCTTCATTGAAGGATTTCCTTGAACTTAATAGATCTATTGCTTCAGCAGATTTGGTTTCGTTTCCATCATGGGTTGTTTCGATTCTCACGGCATTATCTATCCCTGAGTCATTGGATTTTTTGAACTGGATTTGGACTGTTTTATTTTATTGAATCAAGTAATTTTGCTTAGAAGTAGTTTTTTATCTAAGCAAAAGTAATTTACTGTAATTTTATTTTGTTCAAAAGTTTTAAATACTACTAATAACTTTTTAAATTTCATAGGAAAAAAGAACATACATAAATTTATAACATTTCTAGTTATTTATAGAGTTGTATACATGATATGATTTTACCTTTTAACAAAATTGAGATAATTTTTCATTAATCTAATCTGGCGTCTTGGAGGTTTTACAAACGCAGACCTAATATTTCCCATGAAAATCAAAGTAAAAGATGTTGTTATGAAATTTAAAGCAATAAAAGCATTGTTGAACAAATTTTTAAAAGTAGCTTTTTTTAAATTGGAAAAATGTTTCCATCAGTTGTTTCGAGCTGCTGCAAACTTTGTTAATCTGGGTATCTATGACCTCAATCAGCATTTTAAAACTTATTTTTATAAACCTAAGTTATAGTTAACCTAAGCAGTTAACCTTAAGTACAGTCTGTTAACCATTCTTCGAGTGACTGCATATGTCAAATAAAAGATGCAACTGATTTTTTTTATCAAGTTTTAAGTTGAAAGATAAAGCTATTTAACTACTTAATTTCTATTTATTATTTCTTAATTGTTACTTGAAATATATTTTTGCATCGAACAACTTAAAGTTTTATACTATTACATCATTTAAAAGTCTTCGAAAATATAAAATAAATTCTAAATACAACAAGTACATTTTATCTAAGTTAGATCATTGAAATAGTTATCTTTAAACAAACTGTCGAAACTAAGGTTAAGAGAATTTTAGTTGCCCAAAGGGCAGACAGCCAAATTAAAAAAACATGATACTTGTCAAATTTATACCCGTAAGTCGCAGCAAAGTCACGAATATAAGAACTAATGAAGTTGTATTTTTGTTGCAAGAGTAAACTTTAAAGCAAAAAATCCTGTCATCGCATACAATTATTGGTTTCGGTTCTTTCCAGGGGTTTATGGCAAACAAAATTTATGTATACGTCATTTCAACATTTTTTTTGGCTGAATGTCTACGATTCCAGTTTGAAGCCTCTTACGTTTTCGATATAACGAGTGATTCTTGATTTCACACTTTGATATCTTCAGTACTTTGAATGAACATCAACTAGGTCTGATGCGGGGATTTTATACACGCTGTAAAGTGGATAATAGCATGTAATGTAGTAAGGGCTATGAACAGAACTCTTTTCTTCATAGTTGTTACTTTCGATAATATATGAGGTTTGAAAAATTAATCTTCTTCCAAACTTTATTTTGTAGTGATGATAACGTTTACATATTGCTTATTGATTAGAAACTATTCAACCAAAAGAAAACGAAATCGTTCAATTTTATGCGTACATTAAAACTAACAAGTTTTGCATGAATTTAAAATAAAAAAGAGTTTTTTATTTTCAATTATTTGAAAAATTTATCTACAGTAACAATATTATAACGTTTAAAGTTCTCAAATTATCCTTAGGTTTGTAATTATTTTTTGTGATTTTTTTTGTTCTTATCTTAATACTATATATAAAAACAATTATATTTCAAAAAAATCTACAAAGTTTTTATTTTATACTCATATTGTTTGGAGTATTTTCAGATTCTTCTTTATCAAATAAGTTGAATTAAACTGAATGAACAAAAATTTTCATGCATATAGAAAAGTTTTAAAAAACATAGAATTACGTAACTATAAAATTTAAAAATTGAAACTTACATTTGAATAATTGGTTTACATTGATATCGAAACTTTAAAAACTATTAGAAATTATAAAACATTATGTTGTCTTTAGCTTAAACCCGAAAACTAAAGTTAAATTAAAAGAAAAATCAAAGGCAAGGGACTAAACAAAACTTAAACTTTTAGACTTTGACTTTAATATGTTAGGATATTAAAAAAAACATTTATATAATCAAAATCTTTAAAAATAAATAGAAATAAAAGAGCTTATTGTCGTATACTGTTTAAACTATATAAAAGTTATAAAAAAAAGAATGAACTATAAAAACTCTAATTGCAACATTTTGACTTTAACTTATTAATATTTTGAAATGTACATCCAAAAACTTTAAAAATCATTTAAGAAAAGAAAATATAAGTTTATTTTAATTAATTATTTGTAAAGTATTGGAAATAATAAAGCTTATTGTTGACTATAGTTTAAAACCGAAAAGGTGAAACAGAAGTAAAACCAAAGACAAGGTATTAAAACAAAGCTTAAGTTGTTAAATTTAGACTTAAACGTCTTAAAATATTTTAAAATATATGATTAAAACCTCTAAAAGTCAATAAATATTAGAGCATATTGTGGGTTATAGTTTAAAATTGAAAAAAAATGTAAGTAAATAAATTAATGAATAAAAACAGAGGTAAGGAACTAAAAAACTAAAAGTATTACATTTTATAATACTTTTTTAAGATGTTTAGAAATGTATAATCAAAACTTAAAAAATCATTGAAAAATGTTATATAAATTTACTTTAATTAATTTTCTGATTATTACCACCTTACAGAAAATTAATTAAAGTAAATTTATATAAAATTTTTCAATGATTTTTTAAGTTTTGATTATACATTTCTAAACATCTTAAAAAAGTATTATAAAATGTAACACTTTGAGTTTTGAACAATATTACCACCTTAGTTTTCTTTATATTTATTGTTGCTTGCAGTACATTGATCCACTTGCTTTCTAAAAAGTCTAAGTTTGAATAATTTTTAGTTGTGTTTATAAAAATAATTGAAAATGCTTCTTTGAAATCTTTTTTCGATGTTGTGTGTTTTTTGGCGTAGTGTAGTTTAAGTGCTTGGGCTATCATTGACATCATCTTTGATCGTCCTTTTCTAGTTGTGTCTATGAGAGCACCATCTTAAAAGGACGAGATTGTCTGACCGAAATAGAACTCTTCACATTCACTATACTTTGCCTCATAGATTCCAAAGTTTTTACAATTTAAGTATTTTTTTAATTTGATAGTTTTTCCGTTTTTCAATTTTATTAAGTTTGTTTTTTCGATTATTCCGTCTTCTCCGCATCGGTTACATAACAAATATTTACCACAAGGGTATGATCTTCCTTCTCCAACGTTAACTTTATGAGCCAATATCTTGTAATTATTCAGTAAAATTGCAATAGTCTGAAGTCGTTTGTATGCTACAATTACTTTAGGATTCAGCTGTTTTTCTCTCTCTGTTAATCTCAGCAAGTTTGGAAAGATTGTCGCCCAAACGCTTATGTTTTCATTTCTTACCTTCTTTCTTTTGGTTGTTGGTCTGTACCAATCTTTCCATTTTCGCTTTTTTCCAGCATATCTACAATTAAATTCTTGCAAAAGTATGACATTATGCACTTATATTTCAATAGCTTTAGAGGTTCCAAATATTTGCAACATGTCCACACAACCTTCTTCATCTTATCGACTCGCAAAACACAATAGATTTGTTAGCAGTAGGTATTGAGTCGTGACCATTATTCAGACTACAGTTTTTTAAAGCAGGTATTTTTTCCTAATGTAATTTCAGTTTAGTTTAAACAAAACTTATGAAACCTTCGTTTTTTTTTGACGATATTGATGTTAAAAGCTAAAAGAAAAAGCAATACAGACTCATGCAAAACTTACGTTTAATTTGTTATAATACTATTATAAGATAAGCTTTTTAACCGACAAATAAACTTCAGTTAAACAACTCAAGTGGAAAATTTATTGAATGAAACATAGGTTTAAACTACTACAAAAAAGGCTAGTTATAAGCAAAAACATCTATATACCTAGTATCTATTATATGCATTAATATATTTACAAATTAATATAAAAATAGTTTAACTTTAAACTTAAGAATTATTTACTTCATTAAACCAGAAAATAATAAATGACAATAAATAAATTTTAATATTTTGAAGAGGAAAACAATTTACAATATTTATTACGTTAAAAATAAATATATGCATTAAAAACTTTCTCATGAACAGAATTTAGGGAAAAAAAAATTAAGTTTACGGGTTAGTAATATATATTTTGTTGTAATGTTGTTTTACCCTAAAATTCACAACTTTTACATTTCATCGTATTTACTTATTTTATAGTAATATATTTAAGTGTTTTATGAGTATTTTTTTGAAGTTTTACATTTGATTTTTTTTTTCCTAAGTACACTAAAGTTAGAGAGATGGGCAATATCATAAATTCTTACTATGGAAGTTTTCTTAGTCATTTTACATTGTTTATTGCATAAACTTAAATTAAAAAAAGCTTAAGGTATAATACTTTGCATGTCAGGATTTTTCGTTTAAACAGGTTTATTTAGACGAATAGTTCTCAAAGTGGGCGATATCACATCCTTTGGTGCGGTTATGATTTGACTATCAGGGAGAGAAAAAGTAAAAGGTTAGTTAACTAATAAAAAGGTGAAGTTTAATAAAGGGATGAATTTCAGCCAAGTCGGCGATTGTGAAAATAAGTTTGGAAAACCCTGCTATATCATAATTAGTATCCTAGCCCTAATAACGACTTTGACACTTATCTGTTAATTTATCAAGGGTCTTTGTTTCTGGTTGCCTTTATGTTGTACTTTCCGGTTTTGTACAGAGAATTTAAATTAAATATCAATTTGTGAATGAACTTTTAATGAAAGTAGACAAATCCACTATAACAGTTGCACAAAATTATTAGTGGCCAACTTTAAAAAACGATGTGGATCATTGAAATTGATCGTGGGTTGAGTGTCAAACTGTCAACGTGACCCGTCACTATAAACCTAAGATCGTTTTTTTTTTCTCAGCGAACCGAACGCGTCCAGTTTGTGTACATTGACAGCGTTAGCCCAACGGATGTGTCCGTAGAAAACAACAACTACACCCTTAAATTGAAAGTTCGGGGCACGTGTTTTTTGGTCACAGGTCCCAAAAAACAATTAGAAGCAATACTTTGGTATTCCACAAGTTTTCATCAAGAGACCAACTATCTAATGCTAAAAAAATTTGGAAAACTTTTGAATGTTCATTTCTACTGTCCTATAAGTTGTTAAAATTCCAATTATTTGCTCCATGATTTTTGAACAGAACTTGATAATGTGGAATTCTACTTAGTAAACTAAACTTAACTAACACCTGATACGAACAATACAAAACACGACAAGATAATTAGCTATTTATCGTTAACTGACGTCATTATAAAAATGTTACTAAGGAATTTTTATCATTTTTTTATAATCATGAATAATTAAAAATATCGGTGATTATTTTTTTTGTACCATTATTATACACTACGATTATAATCTGTCAATTTGTGTCAGTGTTCAACAAAATCTGCTTAACTGTTTTGTTTTATTTTAAAGACTTTGTTATGTTTTAATATAACTATGGCAAGCTCCAGCTCTACAAGTTCCGATAATGAATCCTTAGATGATAGTTTCGCAAAAAAAGTTTTAGCTGAAGTAGTTTGTTTAAATAATTATTTTCTGTATGAAAAATTACTTTAAATAGTATTTCACCGGATCCTAGTTTGTTGATCTGATGGATCACTAGCATTATAAAAAAAGTTTCTGTTAGTCAGCTAAAATCTATTATCTGAGCTTTTTATTTAACTTTAAAAATTATTATTGTTTTAAACTGGTTAACTCAATATTTAACTATCAAAAATATAATTAACTACTTCTTTGCTAAAATCCGGATTTTTAAGTTAAGACCTAGTAGGTCATTATTTTAATTATAACCATTTTTTTAAAGATATTTTTTTGTTTCACATTCTTATTTAAAGTATAAAACAAAAACGTTGTACTGTAAATTAGTAAAATTGCTTACAAAATATTGAAACTAAAAATTTAGCAAAACAGCTTATCTTGAAACTAAGTACTCGACTCAATCTATTTTACTGGGCACATTGTTTTTATAAAGCTGTTGTTTTTTAAAGTCATCATCTGTTTTGTTAAATTTTGTTTTCACATGGGGAGTTTTCTTAGTTCTTAACTATTTCTTGTATTGTTATTAGTTGTAGCCCTTTAAAAATTTTGTTTACAATTTGAATAGTCGGAATTTTAATTGTCCAAAGTTGATTTTGATTTTACCATGTATATGTGCAAATTTTAAAATTCTGGCAACTTTGCTTAATATCTATACTTAAAGGGCAATTATTTTTTAGAACCTTATTGTAAGGTATGTTATAGTTTTTACTGACTCCGTAAAGCTGTTCGTGTTTTTAATAGACACAGTAGTAATGTAAGTCAAATAAAAATTATCCGTACTAAAAGCAGTTAGATTTATTGACCTATTAGAATAGTTTTATTGATTTTTAGATATTATTATTCGTTGTAAATTCAAAAAATATATAAATTAATCGAAAAAATTTAATGCTTTGGTCAAAAAAAGTTCACGTAATTCATATGAGAATTTAAGGAATTCTACATATAAAGACTAATGTATTATTGCGGAAGATTTTTTATTGTGTACATTTTACTTTATAGATAACAATAAAAGTTCTCGACTTAGTGATAAGGAGTAGCTTACATTTTTCAAACCTTAAAATAAACTAACCTGGTAACATTATAGTTTTCCTAAATTGATAGCTTTAAAATAATAAATACAAATTATACAGTTTCCTTCTTTTATTGTACCGACATATTTTTTTGTATGTTAACAGATTAACACACTTCTACTGAGTTCTGTAAAAAAATAAACACTGTAAAGAAAAAGAATAGAATCTAAGGTAGGTGTATACATGTGTTCATTAAAATAAAAATAATTTCTTCAGATTTTTAAAGGTTAATGGTTAATGGTTAATAATAGGTAAAATACTTAATGTTAATTCCGACTGTTATAAAACTATATAAAAGTTGTATTTATTAAGTCTAAATTAAGTAAAGTAAACTAAAGTACACAATAAAATAACAAACTATAATATAAACTACTTACATGGATGGAAGGAAAAACTAATTCAAATTTTATTTACCGGTTGCTAATGATTGAACACTAATAATAACACTAATAAGAATAATAATAATTAGGAATGCTAATAATTACGTCCCAATATATATGAACATTAGACTAGCTATTTAATTTGTATTATAAAGTTAGATAATTTATTCTTTATGTTTGGAAAAGTAGTAAAGCGCTTTAACATGAAAAGTAATTTGTAATCTACTGTGAATAAAAAGTAAAACAAAAATCATCAATTATTGAATCAATAAATTTAACAATGGTAAATATTGATTCAATAATTAATGGTTGTTGTTTTACTTTTTATTCACAGTAGATTACATATTAATTTTCATATTAAAGCGCTTTACTGCTTTTCAAAACATAAAGAATAAATTATCTAACTTTATAATACAAATTAACTAGCTAGCCCTAATGTTCATATACACTGTGATTTTATTATTAGATATATTTTGTTCAATCATTAGCAACCTGTAAACAAAATTTGAATTAGTTTTTCCTTCCATTCATGTAAGTAGTTTACATTATGATTTGTTATTTTATTGTGTATTTTAGTCTACTTTACTTAATTTAGACTTAATAGTTACAAATATTATATAGTTTTAAAACAGTCGGAATTAACATTAAGTATTTCACCTATTATTAACCATTAACCTCTAAAAGTCTGTAGAAATTATTTTTATTTTAATGAACACATGTATACACCTACCGTAGCTTCTGTTTTTTTTCTTTACAGTATTAATTTTTTTACAGAACCCAGTTGAAGTGTGTTAATCCGTTAACATACAGAAACATATAACAATAAAAGAAGGATACTGTATAATTTGTTTTTATTTATATTCCAGTGAGCTTGTTTAACTAGGATCTTTTGTTAACAAACACTTAAATTTATATTTTAAATAGCTTTAAAATATAAATTTTATACTGTTTTTTTTTTCTTTTGATTTTTTACACAAAATGCCAGTTTTATTTCAAGTTTAGCCTAATGTCTTCTTGCATGTTTAGGTAAAAAAATTTACAGGTTTTATTTAATTGATGATCTCGTTTGATTTAGTTTCAACGAGTGAAACATTGTTTTGTTAATAAAACTTAAAATTTTTAATTGATAATTTTTTATAACTAAAACTGTAAAAAATTTATATTGTTTTTACTTTCATATATAATACCACATTGTGCTATTTTACTTATGTAAAACTTCTGTATTTACTGTTTCATAAAGTCATCTAATTGTGAGCATAGTGTTGTATTTTTGTGTAGAACGTTTAATTTCGAGATTGTAAAACATAAGTATTTTGTGTTTAAAAATTGAAAAAACAAAAATTTTATTTTGGTTTGATTAGCTTTCATTTTATATTTGATAATTCAGTAAAGTCTTTAAAGGTTACTAAAGTTATATAGCATGTTCCAATCATTATATACAAATTTTTTATTGTACAAATTAAAAAAAATTCATTACAAATCTTTGAAAACTTTGAAAAATCAAAACTCAGAATTTACAGCTTTAAAGTTGAAAAAATTCTATGAATATTTAAAATAAGAAAGTTTTTTAAGTAAATAAAAAAGTTATGGTATAATTTCTTTTAGAAATATAATAACTTAAAAAAAAAAAACTGTAACTATACGAAAAAAAAATGTTTTTGAAAAGTTTTTTTTTAGATTTTGGATACTTTAGACCCAACAAAAATTACAGAAACAGGTGAAACAGGTAAAAATAATCTATTTGATTATATTAACAGTATGTTATAATTTTACTTAATTAATCAAAAATTGTTGTTTTACAAAATTACGAATATGTATTAATTAAGTATTTATAAGTGATGAAAAGCAGAACATTAGTATTTATAAGTTTATGTTTTTGAATAGGTCAAAACTGTAGTAAGTTTTTTATAGAAAAAATTATTTTTTTTAAAGATAACATTTGTTTTAAACTAATTGAATACAAAATAATTATTTCGAATACTATGCTTTGTAAAACTTCTAATTTTACTATGATTTAAAAAGTAGACTGGGTATAAAATTATAGAATTAAAAGTTTATGAACGATATTAATTTTTTACTGATAAAACTGAGAAAAAATAATATAACTATCTTACTAGAAAAACAATCTAAGAACTCATAGTTTATTGCCATACCTTACCATTTTAATCTAGTAAATTATTTAATTTTTGAGAAATATAGAAATTTAATACTAACTAAAAATGTTTTAATTGTATAAAATCTTTAAATGTAATAAGTAACATTGATTGAGTTATTTTTACTAAGATGGCTAAGTAATACTATGGCTGGCTTACATAAACAAAACAATTTTTTTTTAATTTTTAAGAAAATCAAAATTAATCTTTTATAGAAAAAATATGTTTTAACCGTTTTAGTGAAAATGTTCGTCTTTTAACAAAACTTAGAAATAAAACACATTGTTGTCTATGTGTTTTATTATTACAATATATCTAAGTTTTGTATTCCAGAACGACGAAAATTTTAAATATAGTCATGGTTAAAAAAAATCGTAGAGAGTAAATTAATCTTAAGTTGAAAATAAGCCTTAAATTAGTCGTGAAAAAAAGTAAAAATTTCTGATCTATTAAATGTCAGGGGTATTTCTCGGCTTTTCAAAGTGAGTAAAGCATAATTTACTTGTAGAATATTTAAGTATTTTCTTTTGTTACTTTCCTAGAAAACTGATACTTTAATACTTCCTGGACAAGACATTAAACTGATTCCGTGGTGTATGACTTGATAACTGAAAAGTTTTTCTTACACCCAGGTCGCTCGACCTAACTTTTTGAGCATCTTCGTTTTTTGTTTTGTTCAAAAAATTTTACTTACTCTTCTATTTTATATTTATTTTGAATGTCATATTTAATAAGAACTTGCGTTAAACATTGTTTTTCATAAGTTTAAAACAACAATGTTTATTTTACATTTTCTAACTTCGTACAAACTAAAAATTTTATAAAAACACTTCAAGACATTATTTATTGTTTTTTTATGTGACTTGTTGTATAACACCAATCTTTTACAGTTTATAAAGTTAGTAAAGTTCTTTATTTAAGTATTTATTAAAAACTCTGCACAGTAATACATTTTTGATGGTTTTTTAGTACTTATCACATTATTATATTTAAAACTTTCAGAATCTGAGAAAAGCATAAAGTTTATCAATGATAAATCAGACAGTTTAGTTAGTTCGCAACCAAAATCAATTACTGTGCCAGTCGAGATTGTTAACGATCTTAAAATCTCTGAAAAAACAGAAAAACAAAAAGCATCAATAAATGATTTGAAAGAGGTATGTTAGAAACATAGTAGTTATTGTAAGTTCAAGTTATTTGAAAAAACTTTGAAACACTTATCAAAACCTAAAATGTAAGCTATTAATTTCTTTTCACTCTATTATAAATTTCGATACTAAAAATGTAATTTATGATTTATCTTTTTATTAGTGTTACTAGTATTAAAGAAATTTATACAATTTTTTTTCTATACAAAATGTTTTACACATGTATTCTAAAGTTATAAAAATTAGTTGAATATTTGTTTCACAGGTTTTAAAACAATTGGAAGAAATTAAAGTAAATGAAAAAAGTAAGAAACTTAAAACATAAATAAAATACCATGTTGGGCTTAAAAAACTTAATATAAGTTAATATTAAATGACCATACTTAAGCTGTTTCAAATACAACAAGCCAAAGACATTTAATTAACTTTATACAACTTAGACGTACAAAGTATGTTTCATAGTAAAACTAAGAAAATAACATTCAACTCAATGAGCTAAAGTTATATTAAAAAAATTGTTATCAATATATAAGAGAGTATTAATTGGTCAGAATTTTAACTAATGCTGCAAAAAGAGTAAAACTCGTAGTTAAAAAATTAAACTGACTTCAATAATATTATATTTTTTCACGATTAAAAGTATTAACTTTGTTTTTGAAGTACATGTAGCAAACTAAAACTAATTAAATAAGGAATTTAGTTTTAAGTATACTAATAGACCGTAGATAAAGAAGGGTTATAAAAATATATAAACATATTTAGTTTTACAAATTTAAGATAACTAAAATGGTAAACTTGATTTTAATAACTCTAACAGATATTTTACGCAAATTATATAATTGTCCTAAAGAAAAATCAGCTGCAAAAAACCTGGAAAGTACAGGTAACTTAAAAAAGGTTAACAAGAGACTTTTTTTGAGAAACTATAAGTTAAAATTTTTTTTTAGAGATTGTTATAAGACCGAAAACTAATTTTGATTGTGAATCCCATAAAAAAACATCGAAAAATAGTAGAGATCGTTCTACGCAGAAATACAAAGAAAGAGATTATACATTTAATGTTGTATTGCATAACGGTTAGCTTGTTTTCAACAACTTACTATTTTCAACGGTACAATAAGCTTTTAATAAATAAGTTACTAATGTATAAAAAAAAAGCTTTCATAGGATTTTTGCAAAATATTTTATTTTTGCTAGAAATAGTTTGTTAGGTACTAATTAAAACTGTTTGGAAAAAACATACAAATAGCTCGTTTTTATCAATTTTGATCAGCTTAACAAAAAATATATGACAGCTATAATAACTGATAACAATTTTTTTTTTTCAATGTAGCTACTAAAAACTATTATGTTATTTCATAGATTTTAGTAATAAACGTTTATTTAGACCTGAAAGTATGAATGATCATTGATTAATAACAAAACTCAGTTTTAGAGTGTACCAATGTACTCCCATTTTTTTTCTTAAACTAACAACGTAATTATTTTTTAATAATAACATTAAATAGTTTTTAATCAAATGGTAAGATGTTTAAATTTTTATCTGAAAAATCTTAAAACCGCTAAAGTCAAACAATTCTTAAAACTAGTAGATAACTGGCCGATTCAAAAAAAATCTTTGACAGAATTACTATTAAAATTGGGTAGGTGTCAAATTTGCACGAGCGAACAAAATAGGACGAAGGGATTTAATTGAACGAAGACACTTTTGCACGAGGGAAAATTTTGCATGGAGACATTTTTGCACGGGTTGAATTTTTTTGTTTATTTTTAATTAATTTATTTTTTTTTTTTATCACTGTTAGCCCTAACCCTTACCCTCGGTCAGTAACATTTTTTTTTTTTCTGTTTTTTTTACTCTCGTGCAAAAATGACCTTCCGTGCAAAATTGTAACTCGTTCAAAATTGACCCTTGGCGCAAAATAGTCTTCGTGCAATTTTGCCCCCTCGTGCAAATTTGTCTTCGTGCAAAGTTGACCCTTCGTGCAATTTAGTCTTCGTGAAATTTTATCTTTGTGCAATTTAGTCCCCTCGTGCAACTTTATCTTCGTGCAACTTTGACCCGTTCCCACTAATATTATTGACGCACGTATGAAACCCACTACATCATAAGTTTTTTTACTTTTTTGTATGTTACGTAGAACATATTGTAGGCTGTAGGTGGGCCGTTTGACCTGGTCCACTAAGAATGTTGTTCGATTTATTTTAGCTCGAAAACGATATGTACAAAATAACCAACAGTAGCTTTGTTGTTAAAAATCTGCTATTAGTTAGTTTTTCCTTAACAGTAGTACATAAGAATGACTATTTAGATTTAGTTTAGCGTTTAAAAAATATATATTGTGCATTTTTAAAAAATACGTGACATCCTTAAGACTTATTTTCTAATATTCCCAGTCGGCAAAAACCTGTTTGATTAATCTTGTCCATCGACTGGAAAATTATTTTTATTATTATTGGTAGTTTACGAGTAAAGAATGTTTTAAGATTAACATTTCATTAAAACTTTTGAAAAATGTTAATTAACTAGATTGTAATGCGCTTGGATCTTAATTTAAAAAAATCCGGGCCGGTAGATCACTAGTTATAATTTTTTTTAAAGAAGTGTCGAACATAAATTATACGTTTGACTACTATGATTTAAGATTTTTGGTACATTTTATTTTTAAAAGCTTTAGTAGATCTATGCAAATTGTATATTTTATTCGCGACTGGTTTCGGTGGCAAGAGATTGCGACCTTTTCAAGCAAAAAATAAAATATGAAACTGCATATAACAATGATAAAAACAAATTATACAGTAATCTTCCTTTATTCTACCAACATATGTTTCTGTGTGTCAACGAATCAACACACTTCAACTTGTTTCTGTAAAAAAAATAATTACTGTAATGAGAGAATAGAAGCATAGAATAGAATATGTGTATACATGTTTTCATTAAAATAAGATATTTTCTACAGATAATAGTTATTAATAGGTAAAATACTTAATATTAAATCCGACTGTTATAAAACTATATAATATTTATTATTAATAAGTCTAAAATAAGTAAAGTAAGCTAAATTAAACAACAAAACAACAAATTATAATATAAACAAACAACTCACGTTAATGGGAAAGATAACTGATTCAAAATTTATTGTCGTTAACTAATGAAAAATATATTCATTGCAACTAATAATTACGTCACAATGTAAACGAGGTTATTTAAACTATTTAATTTGTATTGCAAAGATCATTAATTTAGTTTTTATGTAATCATTTTGAACAGAAATAAAACATTAACCATTAGATAGTTGATCAATAAAATTTAGATAGTTGATCAATAAAATTTAATAAAACTTAACGACGGTGAAGGCAATAAGAGTCACAGAAACTCGATGTAACATGTATATTATATATTGAATGTTTGTAATGATTGAATCAAAGTTATATAGAATTAGGAAGCAGATTTAGTTCAAATGTAAAAATCAAAATGAAAAAATTAAACTTTAAGAAAAAACCAAAACACAAAAAACCAAATTGTTATTAGGCTTACGATGTACTGACCGATAATTAATTTACAGCGACATACATAAAATCATAATGAACTAAATTTGTTATATATTTTATTTTAAAATTAATAAAATAACTATTTGGTAAAGTAGGAGTCGGCTGTTTAATTTAAAATATCAATATTACAATAATATAGCTGTAATAATATTACAGATATTTTAAATAATTAATAAGTAAGTTGTGTTATATATGAAAGTTAAAATGTAAAACAACAAGGTAGTCATATGCTAAGTATAAACCTGCAGTAAAAAACCTACTAGCTCTCTTGGGCGTAGTAGGTAAAAAAGCACGGTTTATCTGTGATTTGAATACAGGCTTCCAATTAAACTTGGAACTTAACATATAAAGGTGTGAAGAATTATGGTCGGAGGGTAAAGTGAATATATGAAATTTCGGAGAATAGAAAGTGACTTGTGTGAAATAGATATAAACTATAAATGAATAAAACTATATGTTACGTAGGATATGTAATTATATTAATACATGTTAAGTGAATGTGTGTGTGTATGTGGAAGGTGAATGAAAAGTATGGAAGGTGAGAAGGCGCCAGGTGTTATTTGAAGAAAAACCGTCGGTTGTGCGCACAGTTGTTTAAAATATCACGTCTTTTATTTAGTAATTGTTTACTATCTTCTGCTAAAATTGCCATTCGTTCAAGGTTGCATATTTGGCAGATCTTGCTTGCGCTACTGATGTTATTGTTGGCGTGGTTAACATACACACATTCACTTAACATGTATTAATATAATTATATATCCTAAGTAACATATAGTTTTATTCATTTATAATTTATATCTATTTCACACAAGTCACTTTCTATTCTCCGATATTTCATATATTCACTTTACCCTCCGACCATAATTCTTCACACCTTTATATGTTAAGTTCCAAGTTTAATTGGAAGCCTGTATTCAAATCACAGATAAACCGTGCTTTTTTACCTACTACGCCCAAGAGAGCTAGTAGGTTTTTTACTGCAGGTTTATACTTAGCATATGACTACCTTGTTGTTTTACATTTTAACTTTCATATATAACACAACTTACTTATTAATTATTTAAAATGTCTGTAATATTATTACAGCTATATTATTGTAATATTGATATTTTAAATTAAACAGCCGACTCCTACTTTACCAAATAGTTATTTTATTAATTATAAAACAAAATATATATTAAATTTAGTCCATTATGATTTTATGTATGTCGCTGTAAATTAATTATCGGTCAGTACATCGTAAGCCTAATAACAATTTGGTTTTTTGTGTTTTGGTTTTTTCTTAAAGCTTAATTTTTTCATTTTGATTTTTACATTTGAACTAAATCTGCTTCCTAATTCTATATAACTTTGATTCAATCATTACAAACATTCAATATATAATATACATGTTACATCGAGTTTCTGTGAGTCTTATTGCCTTTACCGTCGTTAAGTTTTATTAAATTTTATTGATCAACTATCTAAATTTTATTGATCAACTATCTAAATTTTATTGATCAACTATCTAATGGTTAATGTTTTATTTTTGTTTAAAATGATTACATAAAAACTAAATTAATGATCTTTGCAATACAAATTAAATAGTTTAAATAACCTCGTTTACATTGTGACGTAATTATTAGTTGCAATGAATATATTTTTCATTAGTTAACGACAATAAATTTTGAATCAGTTATCTTTCCCATTAACGTGAGTTGTTTGTTTATATTATAATTTGTTGTTTTGTTGTTTAATTTAGCTTACTTTACTTATTTTAGACTTATTAATCATAAATATTATAAAGTTTTATAACAGTCGGATTTAATATTAAGTACTTTACCTATTAATAACTATTATCTGTAGAAAATATCTTATTTTAATGAAAACATGTATACACATATTCTATTCTATGCTTCTATTCTCTCATTACAGTAATTATTTTTTTTACAGAAACAAGTTGAAGTGTGTTGATTTGTTAACACACAGAAACATGTGTTGGTAGAATAAAGGAAGATTACTGTATAATTTGTTTTTATTTATATTCCAGTGAAGTTACCTCACTAGGATCTTTTGTTAACAAACGATTAAAACTATATTTTGAACAGTTATAACAATGATAGTTATTTATACTGTTATTTTAAAACTTATTCATGCGTGAAAAATATAAATAAAAATGTTGTGTATTCGAAAATTTAAGCATATCAGAGTATATTTAGGTAAAATTGGTACTAGTTTAAAAAAAACGAATTGAATTAATATTAATATAAAGAGTCAAAGAAAAAAACTGAATTCAGAGCTTTAAAAAAAAATAATAATAAAATGTTTATACCTTGAAATTTATCTAAATGAAATTAAGAATTGTCTAAAATTGTGATTTTAAGCCAAGAGTCGACAAAACATTAATAAAACTCAAAGTCGCTGAAGGTTTCAAAATCTTATTTGTGTTAAGTTAACATAATAGTCAAAATTTAAACGGATTTAAGGACTATCTAAAATAAAAATTCTAAAAATTTATCTAAGTTAAATTAAGATTTTTTTTCTTTTAAGCCAAATGTCAACAAAAACTCAATGAAAAAATCAAGAAAATAACCAAGAAACTCAATGAAAAAAACCAAGAAAATAACCTATTTTGTACTTTAATTATGATTTGGTTTAAGTTTTGTCTGCTTTCCAGTTTATTAATAAAAAATTGTTTCTGTGTCTGCATGAGTTCATTAATTCCGTTCTTTTGTTGATGCAATTTGTACCAGATTCGAGTATTAATAAAGTTTCTTTTAAGCACAATACGCATGTCACAATTCCTGGTTTAGATTTTTTCTCCCTTTGTAATATTTTCCAACTTATTTTGTATTTTTTATTTTCATTTTTTAATTTATGGGCTAATTTTGAGAGTTCAGTTGCTTGTTTATACTGGAGGTAGTTTTTGTCATTTGGATTGCTTTTAATTGTTGTGTTGTGTGTAGATAAACATTTTTTTTAGTTGATTAGCACTTAGTCCAATGTATATTTTGGTTAAATTATCTGTTTCTATTGTTGCCTGGTAGATTACATTTTCTGCCCTACATTCTCCTCCTTCAAGGGGGCAAGTTTCTTTCTTTCTGCAGTTGCATGATTCATCTTTGTTTACTTTATTGTTGTTTATTACTTTTTTGTTGTGGTTTTTTATTAATGTTTCAATGTTTGACATGCAGCTGTAGCTTAATTTTATGTTGTTTTTGTTTAAAAAATTTTTTAACTTACTATTTTCTCCAAAGTGCTTGTTTATTATTTTTAGAAACTTTTTACCTATGTTTGTTTTTACTGATTTTCAATGTGGGGTATTTGCAATACCAATTTTACTTAAATATACTCTGATATGCTTAAATTTTCGAATACACAACATTTTTGTTTATATTCTTCACGCATGAATAAGTTTTTAAATAACAGTATAAATAACTATCATTGTTATATGCAGTTTCATATTTTATTTTTTGCTTAAAAAGGTCGCAATCTCTTGCCACCGAAACCGGTCGCGAATAAAATATACAATTTGCATAGATCTATTTAAATAAGCTCTTTACATCTCAGTAAATTGAGCATTCTTTTTTAGTTAAGGCAAATAACTATAAAAGCTTTAGTAGAAGATACTAAACATACTCGAGATAGAAAGATTTTTAATAAAGCTGAAGTTGAAAGCAATCATGATATAGTTGATCAAAAGTTGAAAAATTTAATAAAAGAACTCGAAAAGACTACTTTCGAATTAAAGTTGTATCATATCAAATATGGAATAGATGAGGAAATAATTAAAAAAGTCAATAACATGCGAGACTACTTTGAAATTGAATTGGATCTACCAGTTAGTAACTTTCATTTTACTAAAAGTACTTCACAGAGGTTTAAAAACTCATTAGCAATAAGATTGAAACCAAAAGATGCATATTAGTATTGTTTATTGAACGACAAAAAATACGCTCAAAAAGTTTGGTCCAAGGACCTGGGTGTACAAAAAAACCTTTTAGTTATCGATTCGTACACCTGAACAGTTTAATGTCATGTCCAAGACTGACATATTATAAATAGGAACTGTTGTTTAAACATGTGCTTTATATCTTATTTAAACATTAATAAAAAAATATTCATTCATATTTTTTACAATTATTAGTAACTGCTACAAATTTATTTGAAACTGAAAGTTATGTGCAAACTAGGCAAAAAAAAAAAACTACAAGTAATAAAAAAATATTGATAAGTATTATATTATCGCTATAACAGTTATAAGTAACATACTACTATACTGATCTGCTTACTTTTAAATTAAGGCACTCAGCTTCATATTGAATATACCAAAAGCTTTATTGTTTAAGATGACAAATAACTGTAAAAACTATATTATTTTCTAACTATTAAAAACTATGCACAGTAGATCGTTAAAGAATAATAAAAGAAGTTTGGTAATAATTTTATATAAAAAAATTGTTTTAACTTACTTTAACCAAACAACAAAGTAGAGGCGTTGAACTAACATTGAATACTA
The DNA here is from genome assembly GCF_965202585.1 of Thalia democratica. Lineage (NCBI taxonomy): Eukaryota > Metazoa > Chordata > Thaliacea > Salpida > Salpidae > Thalia > Thalia democratica. Next base: position 42,135,528 of record NC_139166.1, on the reverse strand, counting down.
ATATGGAAACTGTAGTTAATTGTTTCTTAATTTGAAACAATATTTCTGTGCACAGTAAGAAAGTCCATGTGTATATTTAAAAAATTAACACAAACTGCTTTTTAGGTTTTAAAAACTGTTATATATGTTATGAAAAACAAGTATTCTGCCTTTATACTGAGCAACATAAAACAATAATGCCGTTCAGAGAACATTATTTACAAGGCAACACTAACTCTTCCCTTGAAAAGAAGTTTTACATCGGCTTATGCTCAACTCAGTTCAGATTTCGGTATGCTAACCATAAAAAATATTTTTAAGGTGGGGTATACGAAAATGAGACTGAGCTTTCAAAGTATGTTTGCGGCCTAAAGCGCAAAAACATTGATTTTAAATTAACTTGGGAGGTAATAAAAAGAGCACAGCCAATAACAGATGGTAATAACCCTGTTTGTAGGCTGTGCTTAAAAGAATCAACAGCCGTTATGTATGCGTTAAAAAAGGAAGGTTAAATAAATAAGAGGAGTGAATTCATATCGTCTTGTCGACATATGAAAAATCTCCTCTTAAAATACAACAAATTTAGAAGTATTTTATAGTCAATTAACTGTTATTTTCGTTAATTTTAGTTGTTTGATTAGTTAGATGGTAGATCGATTTTTGTACCGAATATTTGTAATGTACAATGTTCAATTCTTACGTCATATTGTTTTTGTTTTTTTGTAAACTTTTGCATCGTTGTTTACCAAAGTGCTTTTTATTTTAAATTTGAACTGGCTGAAGATAAGAGACAATCTTTTTTGTCTTTTTGAAACATATGTTCCAGTATTTTTAAAATCGTCATTTCAATAAATTTTATACATATATATATCGCTACACAAAGCACAAGTACAGCTTCAAACACAAAAATAAAGAAATACGACAACTTTATCGCAGTACATTTGGAAACTAAAAAATAACAAAGTTAATTTAAAAATTCAGTGGGGAATATCAACAAGAACGAAAAATAAATATAGTTTAAAAAACGGATGTAAATTGTGGAATGCGGAAAAAATTAATTTTAAAAGTAAAAAAATCTGAATCTCTAAACAAAAGAAACGAATTACAAACTGGCTGCATACATTATCGAAAACAATTTATCTAAAAACTCTGTTGATAATTTTGTGTAAAATCAACTAACTATTCCATAATTACGTAATACCTAATTTTGTATAATTTTATTGCTGTACTTACAAGTTTGCTTTTCATTGAAAAAACTTGGCTGAAGACGCGTTTTAAACGCAGAAACAGCTGTCCCAAGCAAAAGTTTATTTTGTGTATTTTAGTTCTATATATATATAATCAAGTTATTTAACTTGATAAATCAAATCTTTCACACTGAGCCCACCTTAAGGGCTTTATTAATAATAAACTCGAGTCCTTTGAGTTTTACATCTTGAAATAAACGTTTTATATATATAAATATATGTTTTTATTAAAAATAAATACTATAGATTATTGTAGATTAATAGTTAATAACAGATACAATACATAATGTTAAATCCGGCTGTTATAAAAATATACAATATTTGTAATTATTAAGTCTAAATAAGGTAAAGTAAAATACAAAATAACAATCTATAATATGAAACCACTTACATGAAAATCAATAAACTACTGATTCAAAGTATTTAAACTTTATTAATCATTGAAAAAAACATACAATACGTCACAATATTACACTTTTATATACTAACAACAAGCCGGTTAACTTACACTGCAAACTGGATATTTTATTCTTTATGTTTGGAAATGTAGTAAGGTATTTTAATTGAAAAAAAATGCAGTTATTTTGAAATAATAAGTAATCTATCGTAAATGAAGTTTCTTGATTTTCATGTAAGTCGCTTTATATTATGATTTGTTATTTTACTTTAGTTAAACTTAATAATTACAATTATTACAGTTTTATAACAGTCAGATTTAACAATATGTATTGTATCTATTATTAATCTGTAGTATTTATTTGTTTTTAATAAACACATATATATATACCTACTTTAGCTTCTATTCTTTCCTTACAAATACTTTTTTTTTTACACAGCTCCGTGGAAGTGTGTTAACCCGTTAACACACAGAAACATGTGTCAGTGTAATAAAGAGTACTGTTTAACTTATTATTATTAATTTTTTATATAGTTATTTTACAAGACCAAAATTTAAAGATGTACATATAATGACAAAAACATTGTTATTACGATTATTATTTTCAGACAACTTATCGTTTAAACCCAATTATTTTTGATGCTTACAATGAGAAGTTAAAAAGAAAAAACATATTGATTGAAAATCTTAAACGAGAAAACAAAAAGTTAAACTTAGAGGTAGTTTGTTTAAATTAGCTTTATATAACAAAGAAAAATAATACAAGTCTAAGTTTAATGTATAAAATTTATAGTTTTTTGTTGGGCATTCTACTACTAAATATATATTAAAAACTAACTAAAACAACTTTTGCAGCAATCTAGTCTGAAGTGAGTTTTAATAAATATAAAACAATTTTCTATTTTATGTAGTAGAAATAGTATTATTATAATTGATTATTTTAACAGAAACTGCTACGTCAGTGCTGCAAAAAAAGAATTTAAAGAAGCTGTAATATGCAACAGTAGTAAGCTTCTCCAAGGTTAATTAGTAAAAAAATAGATTTAAAAATATATACTTAAACAATAGGACTACCACTTTTTTTGATACAAAAATCTGAATTTGTATCAAAACCTAAAACGAATTTTGCAAGATCTTAAATAAATTACTTTTATTCAGCTATTTAAAAAAGAATTAATCAAATAATCTGTTTTTAAAACCAAATAAAATACAGTTGTTAAAAGCAATATTGTCTTTTATTATACAAATGGTGGTAAACTCTTTTTTTTGTTTATACAATAAATAAACAAAAATTATTATGATATACAGTGTGTTGTTAGATATGTTATTTATCACATTTATAAAATTAACTGTTTTAATGCTTAAACTTAATGAATTTACTGAGCTAATTTAAAGACCAATGAATGCAGCTTATCAAAGCTGAGGTTAGTTTAGCTAACCATATTGTTTACTTTCAGCACTTTTATTTTACAATATTTTTATTTAACTTATTTACTAAGTAGCGGTAGCCTTATTTTTTAACAATTTACAACGATTCAATACTTAAAATGTTCAAAAACTAATGATATAACTATAATTATTCTAAAAAATCAAGTTACTTTATACTAAGAAGTAAATAAATAGTATTTAAAACAAAAACTAGCCTGATTGAGCTTTATTTTTGCTTATGAAATTAATAGAAACTTCGACAGAGTTATTTAAATAAAGTGACAACTCTGAATTCAGCTACAAAAAAATCACTAGGTGTTTATACTAAATTACAATTAATAAATTAAAAACTAAACACTTATTACTTAAATATTAAGAATTTACTTACTGACTTTTGATATCTTTTAAAATTCATAACTTATTAAAAAAAACAAAGGCACTAAAAATATAAGATACACAAAATACTTCGACACTATACATTTTACACGTACTTGAAAAATATTTGAAACAGATCAAATAGCAGAAGTACTACAAGACACAATAAATTCAATTAAAAGAATGGAAAAAAGAGTATAATTATTCTGGAAAAACAATGCAAATTATATTTTAAACCATTAGTTATAAAAATAAAACGTTACACAAACAAAAACTCTAAATATAAAGTTTATTTCAAACTTAAATAAATGTTTGTAAATATATTTTTATTAACTTAATTTTTTGATACATATAATTAGCTGAAATAAAATAAAACTAAATACTTTTGCCAGTATAGGAATGCTGAAGTTGTAACATAGCGCGATCATTAGTATTCTATCAACTCTAACCGAATTAATTACTTTTACATATTTTATCATAAATTTTGGCATAAATTAGTATTTTTTATTGACATACCATTGTTCGATATAGCTACGTCCCAAGGAAGATTTTTTCTAAACAGTGTGGCCAGCGAGCAATACTTTCTATTAAATTATAACAAAAAATGCCGACCTCTGTTTTAAAAGGTTACTGAAATTTTAAGCTAATACTTGGTATAAATTTAAGAATGGCTTTGTAATTGTTTTATTTATTAACTTATATTTTTGTTTGACTCTAAAGGAAGCATTAATGCCCATTTAACTCAAGTTCAATTTCGAAGTCGTAATAAAAAAAAAAAAAAATTTTATAATAGTTTTAAAATGTCTTTAAGAACAGTGTCAGTACTGATTTTGAAAAACCTAAACACACTATTAAATTATATTTAAAGAAAGATTTAAACAAAAATTGTAAGATTTTCAATTTAACAGGATTGCCACTTGTTTTTTTCAAAATTTTATCCAGGTTTTTAAAAGTACACATTTTTGGGTCTATTTTTAGTTTAAAGTTAAATTTAGGTAAGAAACTGTTTTATATAGTATATAAATATTGAAAAGATACTGTAAAGCTACTTTAAATATTTTTTTTAATAAAAACAATTTTGATAATGATAATTTTTTTTTATTTATATGATAGATTTTAGTAGTTAAATTGAAATTTCACTACTGAAAATGTGAAAAATGTTAAAATTCCAGGTTTTTTTAATGATTTTTGTTCAAAGCTCTAGGTTTTTCTAGTTTTTTTTTTTATTTCCTAAATTCCAAGTTTTTCGTCTAAATTGTCAAATTCCAGGTTTTTCCAGGATTCCAGGTAAAGTGGCAACCCTGATTTAAATATAATTCTTTAAGTTAAGCGTCTGACTTATTAGGACAGTTTTAATAATCTTTAAAATTTTTGAATTGGAATTTAGAAAAAGTTATAGCCCATAAAAGTATTTTTCTTTATACAGCTCAAACGTTGTTGAATTTCAAATTTATGTTATATTGTGCTTAGGGTTGTACCTTGAATGTAAAACAATTCGTAATGTACAAAACTTACTTTTGTTAGTGTTTAATAGATAATAGATATATATTTTTAAAACTGTAAGTATTCATTTAGGAAACATCTTAAATTTATAGCTAAAAGAATAAGTATATGCAAAATTCTAACCGTAAAAAACAAAGCAAAGTTTTAATTATTTTAATAATAAAAAAAACAAGTTAATTTTAACATTTTGCAGCAAAATTAGAAAAACTGTAAAAAGTAGTAAGTAAAATATATAAAAAATAATAAAATTTCAAGTCGATACTAAAGAAAATGGATGAAAAACTAAATAGTGTTATAAATGGTCAAACAAACGAACAATACAAACTGTATCGCCTCTTACGTACACACAGTCTAACCGACGATAAAATAGTCTAGGAAAACCTCCTTTAAACTTCACTAACTGAGGGAATTTTAAATTTCCACAGTCTTTAGGTTTCTTGATACTAAACAAATTTTCTACTTGGTTTTCCGACAAATTTTCTTCAGACAAAGAATTTGTACCTATCAAATAAGATAGAATTTAAAAAATAGATTTGTGGATAAATTTTACTGTTAATTTTTTATAGAAATTCTGATTTATAAAAAACAGCAAAGAAAAAAAATAATTTGTAAAACTGTAGTAATGAACGATTCTCAGATTATTGTTAGGTAAATTAGTTTGAAAATTATAAAGTAATTATTACATAATTTTGGAAGCAATTACTTATTTTCAATTATAAATAAAAAACTCAAAAAAAAAGACAAACTTTAAATTAAGACTTTCATTCTTATGTGATAGTTAAACAGTCTGATTGTAAGTTTTATAACATGAGTGAAAATATTCTACATCACGAGTTTAGTAATTTCAACATTAAAAAATAAAAAGAGCTTATAAAATTTGATGCATGAATATTTCTAACTCAAAATACTTAAAAAGAAAAACTACTTTTTTTCTTTGAATTTTTCTTTAATTCTTCGTAAGCCTTTGTTTTTCGAAATGCTTCATCAAGCTAAAAATTTTTTTTTAAGTCAGAATTTTGAAGGCATTTAAAAAATTCATCTAATTTATAACGATTAAAAAATAAGCTTATTTGACTAAAAAGACAATACCATTATTAATGTTTTATAACTTCAATAGTAAATTTCTATATACTCAGACTAAAATGATAGTCTATAATGTTAATAAACTTTTTTGTTCTTGTAGTATTAACTTAAAATAACGTAAAACTTAAGGATTTTTAATTAAAACTTATTAAAATATATTTTTTGAAGATTTATAACACATTGAACCGTTCAGCGGATGTTGTTACTTAAGTTTACGCGGGCCTGGCAATTAACTGACTTAACGCGTTATAACAACATCGTTGACGGTTACTTAAGCTATTGTTTATGATTAACTTAGCTAAATAACTTAGCTAAGTCGATTAATCGAACGCAACTTAAACTTATACTACCATTTAAACTTTACCTAATTAAGTAGTAAAATTATTGGAATGCTTAAACTAATAGTATAAAGAAATCGAGGCTAAGAAACGAAATGTGTATTTACAATTTAATAAAAATACGACAAACAAAATACAACAAACTGCTAAAAAATGACACCAAAAAAAAATTACTTTGGCTCAAAAGCAAAAGTGAAAAACATCACTCTTTATAACAAAATGTCGTTAGTGCCAAGCTACAACAACTCAAAACGTAAGCGACAAAAAAGCTCGGCGACTAACTCACCAAAACCAGCGCTCTGATTAAACTTAAGTGGCTTGAATAATTTGAGAGAAACGAAAGAAAGAAAGCCACTTTCGTCTGCAAAACACTATTAAGTGTTACAACATTATACTCATAAATATAAAGATGAAGAATAACCTGGTAGTCTGCCTTCTTTTAGAGAAGAATCAGAGAGCTTGTGATAGTTTTAATAATATAACTTTAGTTATAAAACCATTAAAAATATTGTCTCATCTTTAAAACAACACAAAATCTTAGAGCTTGATTTTTTAAGTTGAATATTTTGCATTAAGTTAAACTATCAGATTTTTTTACCTTCGAAGCCCTTATGTATAGTTGCAACTATACATTTGTACAGTAATGGTTTTTAATATGAATTTTTAATAACTGTACTTATAAGATCATACAGTTTTGGTTACAAAACCATTTAAAAAAATTGTCCCAATTCTTGTAACAAAACACATAGAAAGTGATCTTTCGTAATTAAAATATTTTTAATTTTTATTCTAATTGAATTTTATTTGAATATGGGTTAAAAACATCTCTATAAACGAAAGATCACCTTTTAAGTGTATAAATGTATATAAGAAAAAGTAGTGTTTAAGTATACAAGATATTAATTGGTACATAGAAAAATTGTATGAACAATATTAATAAAACAATAAATAAGAAAATAACTATCAGTATTTACAAAAATTATATTGCATAAATAACTTGTGCTATACAACGTAATTAAATTCTGAAATTTAAAAGAAAAAAATTCAAATTGTACATTTAGTTGATTTAAAAATTGTAACATCTTAAAAAACATATAGTTATTTTCTAATTTGTAAAAAAATTAATTTTTCTATAATAGTTCTATAATAAGCTTATAACAATTTTAAAAAACATAGTAAAGATGAAGTCATTTTAAGATAGTTTTTAACATACTTGTTTAAATTTTAAGACTGTAGAGGATCCAACATCTTATTTACAGATATTAAAATAAGATCATGTATGAAAGCTATAATTGTATACTATAAGAACTTTGTACAAAATAAAAATATAGTTTTGAGATATCGTCAGTTGTGTAAAAAGTTTCAGATACAAGCGTATGGAGGAAAAATTTATTATTACCAATTTTCTCAAAAACTCTGAAAAATCTTTTAAAAATATATCTTTTCCTTAACTTTTCGGTCAATTAACCTCAAGTTCAGATAATTTAACTTGCATTAATAGAAAAAGTACTATTTTAATAATCAAAAAAAAAGAACTTAATGATCAAAATTAAAAAAAAATTAACCTCAAGTTCAGATAATTTAACTTGCATTAATAGAAAAAGTACTATTTTAATAATCAAAAAAAAAGAACTTAATGATCAAAATTAAGAACTTTGTACAAAATAAAAATATAGTTTTGAGATATCGTCAGTTGTGTAAAAAGTTTCAGATACAAGCGTATGGAGGAAAAATTTATTATTACCAATTTTCTCAAAAACTCTGAAAAATCTTTTAAAAATATATCTTTTCCTTAACTTTTCGGTCAATTAACCTCAAGTTCAGATAATTTAACTTGCATTAATAGAAAAAGTACTATTTTAATAATCAAAAAAAAAGAACTTAATGATCAAAATTAAAAAAAAAACATAGTTTTATTTTTAAATATATTTATACAGAATAAATATAAATCCTTTAATATAAAAGTTTATTATATGTAAAAGATTAAACTAGTAAACTTTTAGAGCGATTGCTTAAACACTGTAGAAAATATATTTTATTAAATAGTTTTTTTCGGACTTTATACTTTGGTCAATCTATAAGGAACCTATTGAGCTCCCCAACTTTGGGACATCATATCTCAAAAACGATTTTTAATTTTACAAAACAGTAAAAAGCAACTGCTAGCTAGGTTAATGATCTATAAACAAGATCAGCATTTCAAAAAGTGCATTACTCCCTATGGCATTAAAACATGTACTTATTGGTAAATATAATCAATACTTACCAAGGTTGCCACGTTTTGAAGCAAAAAAAAGCCAGTCTGAGTGACAAAAAACTAGCCTCAATTAATCAAAAAATCAATGACCAAGCTTGGATACTTATAAAACACAATAACTGAATAAAAGCTTAGTATCTAGAAGAAAAATATAGCTTGTAGGAAAAAAGGTTGATTGTAGTTCATAAAAACTAATCTGAGATTTAGATAAAAACTTAAATACCATGAGTTTTGCTTAAACTTCAACCAAGCGTGAATTTTTCAAATAAACCAACATAAATTTTCAAAAACTAGCGTGAGCTGGTCTGAGTGTCTGGTAGTCCTGATTAAAGAAATAAAACCAATCTTATTTAGGCTAAAAAGCATGTTATAAAATATAAATAAGATATAATTAACTCAAGTGTTTGTGTGTTTATGTAAATTGTAAAGCTGCAGATATTTATATTAGTTAGATTTTTAAAACTTAACATTCGTTAAAACTAACCCTACTAAACGTTATTAGTCATAAGAATTAATTACTAAAAAATTAGACTGTATAAAAATTACAAAAATATTCCAAATCATTTCAAAAACAGATTTCTGTAAAATTAAAACTACTAACTGAAGAAACACAAAGTCTTTTTTGATGATTTTTCACTTCTCCTAATGGAGTTTGACTGAATACTTCATGAGCATTTTTCAAAACCTTATAGAAAAAATATGTTATAGCAAAAAAAAAAATTAGACTCGTAACGATCTTTTAAAATAAAAATTATTGTAAAAAATCTAATTATTACTGTTAAGTTTTTTTCTCTTCAAAAAGATAAAACCAGGATAGAAACTTTAATAAAAAAGCATAGATTAACAATACACAGAATATCTAAATGTGCATTTTAAATCAATACTTTTACAAAATTTTCAAAACTCACAATATTCATATATCTATCAAACATTTGTACATTTCCAACAATTATAGACTTCAAACCACATATATGTCGGGTATATATACAACACAGTTGATTTTTACTTCTAGCTTTTTGAAGCACTTCCATTGGTCCGTTGCACAAGTCTTATGACAAAAACAAAATATAGTTTTTAATACAAATACTAATGCTTCTTAAAATATTCTACATTTTTAAAACAACAGGGTTGCAATATACTTTAAACTAGGGCTGGGAAATGTTTCTAATTTGCGGGCAAAGCATACCAAAAAGGTATTTTGCTTGCAAGACATGAAACAAATATACCAGCAATCATCATAATTTTGAAAAGTTTAACTATAAAATCAAAAATAAACACTTAAAACTTCAAACATTATTAGTTTTTAACTAAATACATAACAAGAGTAAAACACTGTCTAAAGTTTTTTTTTGTGATAGCTTAATACGCATTTCTATACTTTTCATCAGAAACTTACAGTAGAACAGAACAAAAAACTATCAGTAGTTATTTTATTTCTAAAAACAAAAAAAGTTAAAACTAACAAAGTAATTAGCACAATAAATAATTAGTGTAAAGCAATCATTAATTTAACTAAAATACTATTAACGGAAACAAAATGGATAATTTAACTAAACAAAGACAATTTGTAATCAAATTCTTTTTGTTTAAACAATTCAGGTTTCTCTAAAAATATAGAGATAGTCTCTAACGTAACGAGATCAAATACACCAGGGACGTAGCTAGCTCAAAAAAGTTACGAATCTGCAAAAACTAAAATATCTGAAATAACACTTCCTAGCGGGAACACAGCAATTTAAACTACCTCTAATATTATTGAATTTAATCTGAAAATATGCAGTTATGTTAATACATCAAAAATTGAATGTTGAAGTACGAGTGAAAACTGTATACAAGGCAATTTATTTTGCTCCACACCCCATATGACTCTTTATGTCATGCCACTTGTGTAAACCCAGAAAACATTCATTAAAAAAAATCCCAATTTAACTCAAAAACATTAATATTGTAATCATTCAAACATTTAAACGTATAAAATCAAACATTTAACGTAGTCAATAGTAACAACAAGTTATGCAAATTTTTGTAACACAAAATTGTATGATTTTGATTTTTGAAGCTTCAGCTTCCTTTAGAATCAATTTTGCATTGCAGCTTTTTGACAAAATAAAGCTTTAACGCCCTAAATGTTACAATTTGGATGTATTTAATTCGTTAAATTTTTTTACGACTCTAAAAGTGCTAAAGAGTACATATGGGGTGTGGAGCAAAATAAATTGCCTTGTATACAGTTATCACTCGTACTTCAACATTATAAAACATATATGTCAAAATTATCTCTCAGGAGTGCATAACTAAGCATAAATGAATACTAAAAGCTAAGACAGCAGAGTATTTTCAAGCTGAAATAAAAGCAAGTTTTTTCGCACATAAGTATACGTTTCTGTAGATTTGCAGAAACGTACCAAGCCACGTGCCTGAAATACACTATTACAATAATGAATTATTTCAAATCTAGATATCTCAAATTTCCTAGCACAATCTCTATTATTTATTAAATGTTCTACAACTGAAGATCTTATAGTTGCGATTTTGGTTGCCGTTGTTTTAATTTCAGGTTATTTTTCAATAAATTTCAAAACGTAAGCAGGAATATGTTCCTTTATCCTGATTTTAAAATGCCTCGAAGTTTGACCGATATAGCTTTTTTTGCAGAAGCAATTAATTATTAAATTTGTTGTAATTCAATTAAATTTGTATACTACACAACTTTTGTTTAGTTCTGGTATCGGATCCTTCAACTGAACATTTAATAAAGGTTTTGAGAGAAAAATAATTCTTTGACTAATTTGATTGTAAGTTGTTTTTGTTTAATCTTTTATTTTATTCTCAGATACACGTGATGTTTCTCCAATATATGGTAGTTTCAAAACTGCTGGGAAGTTCTCTAATCCGCTTACCTCAGGTTTATTAAGCTATTGTCATAGGATTTGTATACCTCTTAATCAAATCTAGTGGGTGACCATTTTTATTAAAATTTATTTTATTCTCTCCACCTCAGAATGAAGGAGTTCTTTAGAACAAATCTTGTAGGCTCTATGGTATAGTGTTTTTATTAAGTTTATTTTTCGTTTCTTACTACAAAAAGATTGGTAGTGTAAGTACTGCACTGTGAAAGTTGTTTTCCTATAGACATTCGTTAGGAAACTTGATTTATCTTATGTTATCAATATATCTAAAAATAGCAGTTGGTTGTTCTCTTCCACTTCTCTGGTAAAAGAAATTTTTATGTATAGAATTTTATTTTCAAAATATAGCTTCTTTTCCATTTTCTGTTTTGGATAAAACTAAACTATCGTGAACGTATGTAATGTAGACAACCTGTGACAACAGATCTTCAGCAATTTTGGATTCTAAATATCCAATAAAAATGTTAGCAAGTGTCGGGCCCAACGGTGATGAAACTGTACATAACTAGTTGTTATTTCTATCAGTTTTATGAAATTATTTTTCTCTAAGTTTGGTTTTCTTATTTTATATAATTTATCAACACTTACCTTAGTTGATTCTTCTAATGGTACATTGGTAAAAAGCTGCTTTACATCAAATGATGTTAAAACTCTGATAGTTTATTTAGTGTTTCTGATCTTTTCAATTAGCTCAAAAGAGTCTTTTACAGCAAATTGTGAGTATCAAGTTAAAACCGGCTCTACTAAAAAATTCAGAAATCTGGCTAGTTTGTGTTGTAGTGACATCATCGACAGAATAGGTCTAAAAGGAATTTGTTGTTTTGGCAGTTTTGGAAGACCGTAAATCCTCGGCCTAATCAAACTAATTCGTTATATAGCCATTAAAACAGACTGTTGGTTCTCCTTTTAAAAACTTAAAAACCTTTAAACACCTCTAAACCTTAAAAACACTTTTGAAAAATAACCATAAAGCAATCATTGAATAACCATCAAGTTGCAATGAAAATAAAATCAGGAGCACATTTCAAAATGTTTGTTAGAAAAAACTTAACTTTTTTGTTTTGCAAAAGTTATTTTTAGGATAAAAAACGCTGGAGGCCAGAGATTTCTGTTGGCAATCATAACCCTTGTTTTTTCTCTCCAGAGATCTTATTTTATAAGGAAAGCTCAAGCTTCAGAGTAGAAAAAAGTTATTCTAGCAAATATATTACATACTTTGAAGTAATAGTATTTTAAGATCATAAGAGCTTATAAGTGCATTTTAATACTTACCAAAAAATTAAATTGATTTAATCATTTTAAGTAGTGATATAATGCAAACTAATGAGTTTTAAATTCTTTAAGGCTTTTTTTATTTGAAATTTATATACACAAGACAAAAAATCTGTTTAATAATTAAGTGAGTCATTTTGGTACCAATAATATAATAGTAGTAGTTTCTAAAACAAAAAACAATTATAATCTTTGACTTTAACTAATTAACATATTACTTTATTACTTAAGCTAAAATAGCTGTGTATGTAAAAATCATTCTGCAAACATAAAAAACATTAATTTAATTAGTAAAAACGAACTATTAATAAATAAGTAAAACACATACTTTGCAAAAGTTTTTAATAAAACTAATGTGCTGTGTTTATAACTATAAATAGAAACTTAACAAATAATCAATAATAGTAAAAATTTACCTATCATACTCGAGAAGACATTTTGAAATCGTCTAGCTGGAGATGCTGGAAATTTTAGTTGTATTGTAGTAACACAATAAAAAAACACAGATAAAAAAATGCTTATATAATTTGAAATTATCCTAGATTACTTAACTTGGATTGCAATTTGAACTTTAAAAAGAATAGATACTTTTCCTTAAAAAGTTGTTATTATTAATAATTTTTTTTCAAGTATTACTGATCTAAATATTGATGGGTAAATATCAACCAAATTTTTATAACGAATTTGTATTTCTTATAATTTTTTCTATGAAGTACCTCACTACTTATTTTGCGTTTTACCATTAATGATGGCCATAGGGAGGGGGTAAGCCATATTTTTTACAAGATGATCTTATTTTATAGATTTTTTTCTAAGCTTCAAAATTATTTTTACCGTTTAAAAAAATTCGAAATACTTTTTGACATATGACGAGTTACAGTCGGGCCGCATAAAAGGTTCTGTATGGGAAGGGAAAACTAAAACAGTAAAAAAAGACTATATTATTTAAATAAAAACAAATTGTACAGTAATCTTCCTTTATTGTACCAACATATGTTTCTGTGTATTAACAAATCAACACACTTCAACTGGGTTCTGTAAAAAAATAATTACTGTAATGAAAGAATGGAAGCATAGAATGAAGTAGGTGTATACATGTTTCATTAAATAGTAATAATCATAATAGATATATGATTTCACACAAGTCACTTTCTATTCTCCGAAATTTCATATTCACTCTACCCTCGGACTATAATTCTTCACACCTTTATGTGTTAAGTTCCAAGTTTAATTGGAAGCCTGTATTCAAATCACAGATAAACCGTGCTTTTGTACCTACTACGCCCAAGAGAGCTAGTAGGTTTTCTACTGCAGGTTTATACTTAACATATGACCACCTCGTTGTTTTACATTTTAACTTTCATATATAACACAGTTTACTTATTAAATATTTAACATATATGTATAGGATTTTTAATTTAAACACCTGACTGCTACTTTATCAATCAATTATTTTAATAATTATTAAATACAATATATATTAAATTTAAGTCATTGTGATTTTATGTATGTCGCTGTAACTTAATTATCGGTCAATAAGCTCAATTACAAGTTTAATTTTTTTTGTGTTTTGTTTTCTTAAATTTTAAATTTTATCATTTTTGATTTTTACATTTGAACTAAATCTGCTTCCTAATTCTATATAACTTTGATTTAATCATTACAACCATTTAATATATAATATAAATGTTACATCGAGTTTCTGTGACTTTTATTGTCTTCACCGTTGTTAAGTTTTATTAAATTTTATTGATACACTAACTAATGGTTAATGTTTTATTTTGTTCAAAATAAATTACAAACATAAAAACTAAATTAACATACTTTGCAATACTAATTAAATAGTTGAAATAACCTCATTTATATTGTGACGTAATTGTTAGATGTAATGAATGTATTTTGTTCATTCATTAACAACAGTAAAATTTGAATCAGTTTTTCTTTCCATTAACGTGAGTTGTTTGTTTATATTATGATTTGTTTGTTGTGTATTTTAGTTTACTTTACTTATTTTAGACTTAATAATCACAAATACTATATAGTTTTATAACAGTCGGATTTAATATTAAGTATTTTACCTATTATTAACTATTATCTGTAGAAAATATTTTATTTTAATGAAACATGTATACACCTACTTTATTCTATGCTTCCATTCTTTCATTACAGTAATTATTTTTTTACAGAACCCAGTTGAAGTGTGTTGATTCGTTAACACACAGAAACATATGTTGGTACAATAAAGGAAGATTACTGTACAATTTGTTTTTATTTATATTCCAGTGAAGTTACTTCACTAGGATCTTTTGTTAAACGATTAAACCTATATGTTTGAACAGCTATATTATTTAAAGCTATTTATCTATTTTTTTGAAAAAAATACTTTTTTTTTAAATTTTGTCATAAAATTTTTATTTTATTAAGATATAAAAATTCATAAGTATAGCTTTTTTTATATAAGGAACATGTCCTGAAAATTTGAAGAAGATTGCTCTAAAAATGAAGGAGGTGATAGATTTTTAGTAATTTTTAAAATTTCCGAGAAAATTGACTCTGAAAAATTTGCTGTCCATACGCTTGTATCGGAAACTGTTGACAAAAAATAAAATATCTCAAAAGTTAAATAAGGTTTGTGAATACTATAAAAACTGGCTTGTAGTTTGTACTTAAATATTTCATATAAAAATCAAAGTTAATTTTTTGTAAAAAAAAGTGTTGGACCGCCCCTATGACCTTAAACAGAGTATGTTTCACCTTTATATAGCACAACTACAATTTAATAACAGATTTTTGATAAGTTTATATCACACTTTTTCTAAATTTGATACAATCTCTTTATTAGCTAAGAGTCACTAACTGTAGCTTATATTTACTTCAGTCAACTGGTTTAACAATTTAATAATTAATTATCTATTAGTTATTATAAACTATAAAAATAAATAGTGGTGTTACTTGCAGAAATCTTAAACATATATACATATTTCTAATACAACAATAAATATAAATTAATATAAAATATTTAGAAAATTAACAAAACTGATTGCCCTTCATTTAAACTTATACAAAAGAAAATGATCATGTTTTAAAAATACTATCAAGCTAGTACTTGTCAAAATATTTATCAGGCTGGATGAACCTGAGTTTTTAAAATTTTTAACTTGGTGTAAGATGGCTTGAGTATTTTTGAGTATCTAAAATAACCTAAAAACGTTGACCTTAAAAGACTTTAAGAATTAAGATTTTTTGCTATTTACAGAACGACAAAACTAACATCTTTTAAGGCCAGCTTCTTGGTCACTGTTGTACTTTTTTCTCAATTCATTTTTTAACCTACTTGTGTCTCGATTTAACAAAGTTCTTTCTTTAGCTTTGTTTTTATTAAAACTTTTATGTTTATTAGATCTTCCTGATTCCTAAACATTTTGTTTTATATTTAGTTTGTAACCTAAACTTGCGTTTTAAAATGAGGTAATTTTAATTTTTGATTGCTAAACAATAGAAAAAAAACTTAAAATATATGTATTCTTCTATTGTTATGTAAATGCTATAATAGAGAGGCTCTCCACAACGAATTATAGGATTTCATGTACAATTTGATTTATGTTTTAAGTTACTACTACTATAAATAGTGATCTACCGGATCCAGTTGGTTTGGAAAAACTTTGTTTTCCGCAATCAGCTTCTTTCAGTTTTATATACTCAGATTATTATTATTTTTTGTATTTTGAATATTTAATATATATAAAATTAGTCAAACAAAAAATATCAATCTAAACTAATAAAAGCACACAAATAAACCTTCATGATAACAACTTGTTTTTACTCACAACAGCTGTTGATCTACGGTATTGACTGGACTTTTTCCTGCAAATCTTAAACAGAAGGTTGTAAGGCTACTGAAATCACAAGTAAAAAATCATAGTTGTTGTGAGACTGGTCAAAGTAGTCAAGTTCCTCTAGTACCGCCTAATAAACCTTAAGCTCAACTAGGTAAAAATGATGTTCCAAGAAATTTTTTGTTGTTCTATTCTATTTTTAAATCGGAAGGAAGTGCAAGAAAATTTATCTGCTGAAGAAGTTGAAGTAGCTGAAGTCTTGTCTTGGTGGAACTTAAACGAGAAAAAATGCACACATCTTGCAAGGTTTGCAAGAAGGTATTTTTCGGCACTACCATCTTCTGTTTATTCTGAACGGTTATTATTTTCTGAAGCTGATAATTTGTACGAACAAAAGCAAATCGATTGCTTCCAAAAATCGGCAAAAAACTTATTTCTTCATCACAACTTAGAAAAACAAGAATAGGTTCTTTGTAGCTTAATGGCGTTGATATAAGTAAATGTTATTTACTAATGACTTACTTATGTATTTGTAAACAGTTGCTTTCATAAAAGCCTATCATAAAAAAAAGTTCTTTATTATTTATACATAGCATTATAAATTATTATTTTATTTTTTTTTGCGTCATACAAGAAAAAAATAAAAATTATTCATATAAGTAGCTTGAAATTTAACATTTAAACTGAGACTTTGTATAGGTAATTTTTTTGTTTTTTTACAGTATTCATTTTCTTAGTTTCAAATAAAACATTTAGACAACAACATTGTTGTTTTTTAACAAAATATTTTGCTAATGGTATTTCAATAATTAAATTTTATAGATTTGATCTCAATTGAAACTACATAAAACTTAAAACATTTAGGATCTGGTTCTGGAACCGGAATTAGCCAGATCTTAAGTTCAAAAAATAGATCCAAAACCGGATCCAACCGGATCTTAAACTAAAAAAAAAAGACTCGGAACCGCCGGATCTTAAATTAGATAAAAGATCCGGAATTAGGCGGATCTTTAATAGAGTATCCGGTAGATTCTTAACAAAAACCTTAATTATTACTATGTCACAATATTCCTAACTTTGTGTAACTTAGAAATTATCAGGAAAGCATGGTCAAAATAGACTACTGTATCAGTCTCAGCAAATGGCTAGTATTTAAGCCTTAAAGTATCCGCTTGTAAAACAGTAAAAAAGGAGATGTGTTTATTTGTTATGAGAAGGTTTCTTTAGAAAATCTACTAATTTTCACAGTAATAAAAAATAATAGGTGACAGTTCAGCAGAACTGCAACGATTTGAGTTTTTTGTTAATTTAGCTTTGTATTATATATACTAAAGGTTTTCTAAACTTAAACTGTATGCATGTATTATTAAGAATCTAAATCAAAATAGTAAAAAAATTAGAACAAAACTTATGGAAGCTTCGTTTATAATGGCTCTTCTTTGTAAACAAGTTTTATTTGGCCACAAAGGTAGGGCAAAAATGAAATATATGCTGTACAAATAGTCAACTATTTTAAGTTAATAATAAAAATGTATTGAACTCAAGTAGTAGTAGTAGTATGAAAAGTAACTACTTAATGTTTTAAAAAAAACTGAGGAATTTATAGAGTTATATTAAGTATTTATTATTAAAAAAACAATTATGCTTTGAATGGACTGTTTATTTTTTATCAATAACACAGAGTTATTGTAACAAGAAGCTATTCTTTAAACACAATCTTTAAAGGTAACATGGTTATTTGTCATTTAGTGTTCAATTCAAGATTGTAAGTATCGTTGGATAAATCAAATTATTTTATCCAAATATTTTGTAGTTAAATACGCATATGTTAAAAACGCCCTTCAGCTAGTTTGACTTAAGTTTGAAAAAGATTCAATTAAGAGGTGTGACTAACATTTATTATAAGATGGGATGTTTTACTAACATTATAAATGTATGAAATTGTGAACAGTACTAGCGAATTAATCACAAAATTGGTAATGATCCGCAACTAATGCTAAAGTTTAAGAACAAAGTAATAAAATTATTGGAGTTAGTTGTTGTAATTATAGTTTTAATTAGTCTAGAAAAGTTTATAACAGGGTTGCCACTCTTTAGTCAAAACCTGTTCTCAGTGATAAAAAACTGCCCTGAGTCATCCTGAGTTTTTTAAGTCCTTAAAAAAAAACTTTGCCTCTGGCACAAACTACTGATACCTCAGGTTCATTTCTCTTCTAAGGAATGAAAAAGGAAGGTTGTATGTGTATGCTTCTGCATTTGATGTTCACTAAACTTATGAGAAATATTGTTTTCGAAAATTTGTCAGCATTAGTCTATAGTTTTCTTTTTTACTGAAAACAAGTATTTATAAGTTATAACAAACAACTTTATTTATGAATTAAGGACGTATGAAACACTACAATTTTGCTAGACTATATAAGTAATTTAAACAATAAAGTATATTGAAACTTTTTGTTGCATAGTTAAACTTTTATATCTGTAAACTGTTTATGATTACTATTCATGATAAACATAAGTTTCAGATTTAAAACGAAAAATACAATATTATTTCTAAGAACAGTTAAGTCTAGCCGCAAGGCTGAAAAAAAGCTTAATAACCATTTTGAAATCAATAAAACTCCTGTTCTTAAACAAAATTGGATATATAAATAAAAAAATTGAAACTGGATTAACTAAATCACACTCTATATCTAGAAAAAAATCTACCCTGAGAGATAAAAAAATTCCAAAACTATCTGGATATTTTACAAAAATTAAAAATTGCCTGATTTATCCTGTGTTTATAACTAAAAAAGAAAATATCGAGTCTCCCTGAAATTTTCTAGAACTTTAAAAGATCCTGAGTTTCCCAGAGTAACCTGAGTGTGTAGCAAACCTGTTATGAGCATGCACCATACCATGATAAACATTACAGAATGCTTAATAACTCAGAATAAAATTGAGAAAAAACTTACAATTATATCATAGTAAACAGCAGAATGTGACAAGCTACATGAAGTAGCATAAAAGATCTAATTCTTGAAAGTGTAAAAGCCATTAAATCGGAAATAAGTCCTTAAAACTGAGGGTATCTTATGTAGGTCATTATTTGAGATCATTAACTTTATCCATAGCAAGTAAACAAGCCGATATGCAAGTGATAATTTGAGATTATATCAACAGTCCCCCTTATTAGAAAGTTTTAATAGGTATGTTTAAAGCAGAGCTGTAACAAGCTATTTTACTCTTCTAACAAAAAAGCAGTATTTTGCTAGAAATACAGGGATGAAAGTCAGTAGCATTGAACTTAATAAATTTTGTTTTGTTTGTTATTAGTTTTCAAATAGGGTTGCCACTCATTTTTTCAAACTTTTTTCCAGGTTTTCCAAATTTCTTCCAGGTTTTTAAAAGTACACATTTTTGGGTCTATTTTTAGTTTTAAGTTAATTTCTATTAAAGAAACTGTGTTAAATAGAATAAAAGCATTGAAAAGATACTGTAAAGTTACTTTAAAAGTGTTTTTTAATATGAAAAAATTTTTGATAATGACAAAAGATCTTAATTATATGATAGATCTTTTGTGTCAAATCAAAATTCTAGAACTGAAAATGTTAAAGTTATTAAAAATTCCAGGTTTTTTGATCAAATTTCCAGGTTTTTTTTTTCAAATTTTCTCAAATTCCAGGTTTTTCCAGGTTTCCAGGTAAAGTGTCAACCCTGTTTCAAAGTCAGTTGATAATAGATTAAGTGTTTTCTCATTGATTTCTTTTTTATAATATACTTCACTCTTTTATGATTTAAAAGATTCTTGCTGTTGTTGTTGTTGTGGAGTTATATAAAGTATTAAGTTAGTTATAATTTTTTACTCTCTTTAGAATATATTCAATTACCATTTTTTGAGTATCTGAGGAAATATTAAGTGAAAGTTGGCACAAATTTAAGTCTAAAACAACAAATGAATTCCTGAAAACCTAGGATGTTAACCATTAAATAGCTTCCAATAGCTTATTTTTTGTTTACTTTAGACTAAAAAATTGATCAAAATTTACTTTTATTTTTTGGCAGAATTTTAAAGAAAATTAAACTGGATTTTTCTTAAAATAATGCTTCAAGTTAAATAAAAATACACATTTTTAGTGAAAATTAACAGTTTTCTTTTTTTTTAGTTTTCACCTTTCCTAAAATTCTATGAAATCTCATACTTTGATTGAAAACTAATTTCTTCCTTGAAAAAAAAAGGTTTTTTTAAAGCTACTTTAGGTTTTAACAAACAGTACAAGCAATTGGTAGCTTAAAACTTATGTAAAAAATTAAAACTAAAAAAGTTGTTTATTCCCTATGCCCTCAAATTTAATTAGTCTTTATGCATGGTTGCCACTGATCAAGCTGAGAAAAATTTCCTGACTTTTCCTGACTTTTTACCAAAATTTTCCTGACTTTTCTAAATCAACTCTTAAATTAAACTTATTCTAAAATACATAATCTAACACTTAAAACTATATAAAGCTTTCATTCTAATTTTAATACAGGTTAAAAACAACAGTTTATTTGCTGAATTCTATCATCTAACTTCCAGTACGTCACTTAAAACATCTGTGTATGATTGATGTTTGTAATAAAAAGCTCTACCAGCAAAATACTTGTATTATTACCTTATAAACACAGCTAGTCTGATAAAAGACACAATTTTTTAGCATTTCCTAGCATAAATGTATCTAGATATACAAACGACATGTAAGGAACTTTTACAATTAAAACCTTGAAATAATAAGGAAATTTTAAAACACAAACCTTAAAACAATAACGAACTTTTACAGTTAAACATTAAAACAATAAAGAACTTAATCAAATACTGTTTTTTTAAATGTATGAAATAAAATTTATTTTCTCTGTTTTTTTATTAGCACTTCAACCTCTTCATCTAATGAAGATATGGTTTCCTTCATATGGTCTGCATTCCGCTTCAGTGTACACATTAACTTGTTACATAAAATACTAAACTAACTGCTTAGTTATAGAGAACTCAATTATTTACTTAAACAAAAAAGACTTTGATTATTAAGTTACGCTAGATAAACGTTTGTGTATATATCACAGTTTCACTATGGAAGTGTCCTTGCTACAGATCATCAATACTAAAAATCTTACAAAATCTGCTTGTTTAAGTAGGGTACTTGTTCAATATGTTAATTGAAAATATTTGCAGTTTTATAAAAGATATTTTACTAATTTATACCAGATGAAGGCATTGGAAACAAAATTAAACATTTTTGTAAATTTCTAGGAAAATTTTGAAATTTTAGTCTGACTTTAAAGGACTTTTAATTAATTTTTACCATTTGAAGGCTTTGGAAAACAAGGAATTTTGTAAATTTAAACAGACAAAATCTGACTTTTTTTTTAAATTTTATCAAATTTCCTGACTTTTCCTGACTTTTTTTCAAAACCCCCCATTTTTTCCTGACTTTTCCTGACTTTTGTCATTTTTTTAAATTTTTCCTGATTTCCTGACCGAGTGGCAACCCTGTTTAAGTATTTTCAATTATCAAAATTGCTATGTTCAGGGTTGCCACAGATCAACATGGTTGCCACTCATCAAGCTGAGAAAAAATTCCTGACTTTTCCTGACTTTTTACCAAAATTTTCCTGACTTTTCTAAATCAAACTCTTATATTAAACTTATTCTAAAATACATAATCTAACACTTTAAACTATATAAAGCTTTCAATCTAATTTTAATACAGGTTAAAAACAATAGTTTTTTGCTGAATTCTATCATCAAACTTCCAGTACATCACTTAAAACATCTGTGTATGATTGATGTTTGTAATAAACAGCTCTATCAGCAAAATACTTGTATTATTACCTTATAGACACAGCTTGTCTGAAAAAAGAAACATTTTTTTAGCAAACCCTAGCATAAATGTATCTAGATAAACAAACGACATATAAGGAACTTTTACAGTTAAAACCTTGAATTAATAACGAACTTTCATAATTAAAATCGTAAAACAATAACAAATTTTTACAGTTGAAACCTTAAAACAATAAAGAACACAATTTTTTACCAGTTCCTAGTATAAATGTATGTTAATAAATGAAACGACATATAAGGAACTTTTACAATTAAAATCTTAGATCAATAAGGAACTTTCACAACTCAAACCTTAAAACAATAATGAACTTTTACAGTTAAAACATTAAAACAATTAAGAACTTAATCAAATACTCTTTTTTTATATGTTTATACTAAAATTTATTTTCTTAGTTTTTTTATTAGCACTTCAACCTCTTCATCTAATACTAAATTAGTATAAAATTTGTAACAAATAGATATACTCTTATTTACTTAAAAAACTTGAGTTACTCTACAAAAAATACAAATAATAAGTAAACTTAATATTTGCATATACCTCTCTTATAACTTATTTTATAAATTTAAACAAATTTGGAAAAATTATAGAGGTAAAGTATACACATTAACTTGTTACATAAAATACTAAACTAACTGCTAGTTATAAAGAACTCAATTGTTTACTTAAACAAAAAACTCTTTGATTCTAAAGTTATGCTAGATAAACTTTTGTGTATTTATCACAGTTTCACTATGGAAGTGTCCTTGCTACAGATCATCAAAACTAAAAAGCTTTAAAAATCTGCTTGTTCAAGTAGGGTACTTGTTCAGTATGTTAATAAAAAATTTTTGCAGTTTAATAAAGGATATTTTACTAATTTATACCAGCTTGAAGGCATTGGAAATAAAATTAAATTTTTTTGTAAAATTCTAGGAAAATTTTGGAATTTTTTCTGACTTTAAAGGACTTTTAATTAATTTTTACCACCTGAATGCTTTGGAAAACAAGGAATTTTGTAAATTTAAACTGACAAAATATGACTTTTGATTTTAATTTTATCAAATTTCCTGACTTTTCCTGACTTTTTTTCAAAACCCCCCATTTTTTCCTGACTTTTCCTGACTTTTGCAATTTTTTCAAATTTTTCCTGACTTTTCCTGATTTCCTGACTTTTCCTGACCGAGTGGCAACCCTGGATCAAGCTGAGAAAAACATTTCTGAATATTTTCTAAATCTAACTCTTAAATTAAACTTATTTTAAAATACATAATCAAACACTTGAAACTATATAAAGCTTTAAATCTAATTTTAATACATGTTAAAAAAACATTTTTTTTCAGAATTCAATTATCTTATTTCCAAATACATCACTTGAACCATCTGTGTATGATTGATGTTTTTGCAATAAACAGCTCTATTAGCAAAATTATTTGGTTGCCACTGATCAAGCTGAGAAAAATTTCCTGACTTTTCCTGACTTTTTACCAAAATTTTCCTGACTTTTCAAAATCAAAATCTTAAAATAAACTTGTTTTAAAATACATACTCTAGCACTTGAAACTATATAAAGCTTTCAATCTAGTTTTAATACAGGTTAAAAACAACAGTTTATTGCTGATTTCTATACTAAAACTTCCAGTACGTCACTTAAAACATCTGTGTATGATTGATGTTTGTATTTAACAGCTCTATCAGCAAAATACTTGTATTATTACCTTATAAACACAGCTTGTCTGAAGAAAGATACAATTTTTTAGCATTTCCTAGCATAAGTTATCTAGATAAACAAACGACATATAAGGAACTCTTACAATTAAAACCTTGAACTAATAACGAACTTTTACAATTAAAATCTTAAAACAATAAAAAAAATTTACAATTGAAACCTTAAAACAATAAAGAACACAATTTTTTAGAATTTCCTAGCATAAATGTATCTAAATAAACGAAATGACATATAAGGAACTTTTACAATTAAAACCTTAAATCAATAAGGAGCTTTCACAACTCAAACCTTAAAACAATAACAAACTTTTACAATTAAAACATTAAAAAAATAAAAAACTTAATCAAATACTGTTTTTTTTAAATTTATGTACTAAAATTTATTTTCTTTTTTTTTTTTATTAGCACTTTAACCTCTTCATCTAATGAAGATATGGTTTCCTTCATCTGAACTGCATTCCGCTTCATTTTCTTGGCAGTTAAAATCATATGCCTCATTTTATTTAAATCGCTCTCATTTGCTGCCCCTACACTTGTTGAAGAGAATCTTTTCTCTAAATCAAGCCACAACTTGTGGGCTTCATTTCTTTTGGCACTCATTTATTTTTACTTTTATTTATAAAATATTTCCTCTTATCATTTAGTATAAAATTTGTAACAAATAAATATATTCATATTTACTTTAAAAACTAATCTTGGCATATACCTCTCTTATAACTTATTTTATCAATTTAAACAACTTTGAACAAATTATAAAGAGGTAAAGTATAGACATTAAGTTGTTACATAAAATACTTAACTAACTTCTTAGTTATAAAGAACTCGATTATTTACTTAAACAAAAACACTTTGATTCTAAAACTATGCTAGATAAATTTTTGTGTATATATCAGTTTCACTTTGGAAGTGTCGTTGCTACAGATCATCAATACTAAAAAGCTTACAAAATCTGCTTGTTCAAGTAGGGTACTTGTTCAATATGTTAATAGAAATTTCTTGAAGTTTTGTAAAGGATATTTAACTAATTTATACCAGATGATGGCATTGGAAATAAAATTTAATATTTCTAGGAAAATTTTAGAATTTTTTTCTGACTTTAAAGGACTTTTAATTAATTTTTACCATTTGAAGGCTTTGCAAAACAAGAAATTTTGTAAATTTAAATTGACAAAATCTGACTTTTTTTTAAATTTTATCAAATTTCCTGACTTTTCCTGACTTTTTTTCAGAACCCCCCATTTTTTCCTAACTTTTCCTGACTTTTGTCATTTTTTTAAATTTTTCCTGACTTTTCCTGACCAAGTGGCAACCCTGAAAATATAGTCAGACTTAGCATAAATAAGTTGTAAAACAACCTAGAACATAATAATATCTAAATAAAAATATCTATCTAAAAAATGTAATAATTCTTTGAATTGTTCACTTAGTTTAATATAATACAACTTGAACCAATTAACATAAAATCCTTAAATTAAAAATCAATTAGAAAATAATATCTTTGTAAGTGTTAAAAAATACATAAAAAAGTACTTTATATATCTGTTACATAAAATATCTCCTCTTATCATTTAGTATAAAATTTGTAACAAATAAATTTACTCTTATCTATTTTAAAAACTGAAGTTATTCAACAAAAAATTTGAAATAAGTAAACTTAACCATGGCATATAACTCTCTTATAACTTATTTTTCAAATTTAAAGAACTTTGAATAAATTATTAAGAGGTAAAGATACTTATAAACTTTAACATAAAATAATAATTTACTGCTTAATTATATAGAACTAAATTATTTACTTAACAAACATTTTGATTTTAAAATTCTGCAAGATAAACTTTTGTGTATATATCACAGTTTCACTATGGAATTGTCCTTGCCACAGATCATCAATAGCAAAAAGCATACAAAAACTGCTCGTTCAAGTAGGGTAGTTATTCAATATGTTAATAGAAAAATTTTGCAGTTTTATAAAGGATATTTTATTAAATTTTACCAAATTAAGGCATTGAAATGAAGTAATTATGGAAATTTCTTGGAAAATTTTGCAATTTTAGTCTGACTTAATATTTTACCATTTGAAGACTTTGGAAAATAAGGAATTTTGTTAACTTTAACTGACAATTTCTGATGTTATTTCAAATTTTGTCAAACTTTCTGACTATTTAAAAGAAGTCTATATTTTTTTGACTTTTCCTGACCTCGTGGCAGCCCTGTTAGTTTTATATATACCTCAAAAGCTATTTTATGTTTTAACATACATTAAAAGCAATTGGTAGCTTAAAACTTAGGCGAAACATAAGAATAAAAAAATAACTTACCCAATATTTCCTCATGTTAATTTAGTCTCTAATTAATTTCAATTAATTATATTGCTTTTTTTTATGTGCTTGGGTAAGGTAGGTTAGGAATAAGAGTATTTTTTGTTATGAATAAAATTAGATAAAGATAAGAGTTTTAATATTATTACTGTAATGCTGTACTAGTGCTGTTTCTCATATACATTGATAAGCTTTAAATCAAAAAAAAAGGAAGTCTTCTACAGGCAGCAAAATAAACGGTCAAGTTTTGTATTTTTTTTAATTTCTAAATATATATATTTTAAGAAATAACATGTCTTAAAAAATTGTCTTCGTTTGACAATAAACTTCAATAATAATAATAACAAAAATAAACTTACATTATTTGTATTCTTTTTTCCAACTAGATAACTTTCAAGACTGGCAAAATTATCAAATGATTCAACATTACGATTGCTTTCACTTTCCTCATCTTTATAAATTGCAAGGAGAGCATTAAACTCTTTTGAATGAGGATCAGTAGATTGTTTATCACTCCACTCTATACATTTTTTATCCATTCTATCATCAGAAGAAGACATTTAAAGAAGAATTAAAGTTTATAGTTTTTATGCAAAGATCAGTATTACAAACCTATTTATTGTAAGAACTTTATCTAAACATATTTGAAAATACAATATATTTAGAGTGTTGTTACTCACTGTATCATATTTAGAGGTTGTTCAATATTTATAAATAAACTTAAAAATAAAACAATTCTTAAACAACTATTTTTTAATCTACAACTTTTCTTACAACTTATTTTAAACTACCAAAATACTTAAAAAATATTACTGGCGACGTATCAACTTATAGACTTTCATTAGCTACTATAACTTTAATTTAAAATTATTAGATTATACTTAACTTACTTTTTTTTTGTTTTCTTCTAACAAAATTTTATATATTTTCTAAAAATACATGGTTTGTTGCTTATAATTTGCATTAGTTTTTTTATTGTAAAAAAAATTGTAAAACAATTTTTTTCACCCCTTAATAAGTTAAAACTCATTGTAAACTAATATTAATAAAGAACTGATTTTAGTTCTATAGAATTCTAAAAGCTAGCCTTATTAAATTTTTAAACTATCAATTCATACTTTTGCATTATTCAACAAACGTGATAGAATAATTTAATAGAATGAATTGTGTAGGTAGCAACTGTTGTTTTTAAAATTTCTTCAAGAATTTCTTATTTTCATGTTTCATTTTGTAATTATTGTGAGGTAAAAAATGTTAACAGGAGTATCAAATTACTTTAAAAGATACTGTATTACTATTTTGAATATGTTTTATAATAAACAGAACTTTAAAAGTATAAAAAAATTTCATATAATGATTATTTCAGACCTAGTCTAAATTTTTTTATTTTAAGTATAAAATTGTTCAAAATTCAATGCACTTCAATTCATTACATTAATACCATTACTTTTTCTACATTATGGGTTGGCAGCCTTTTATAAGTTGCGGGCCAATTTTCCTAGGAAACATCTTATGTTGGCAACATTTATGTGAGAACATTTGTAGAAATCAACATAAAAATACTATTTCAAACTAAAAATGTGACAAAATAAGCAGTGGTAGAGCATTAGTAGTAAGTAATTTTCTAACTAAGATCCTAACTGTAAGCTTTTATTAAAATTAGTTTGTTTTGATGTTTTAACTCTGTATTTAGAAGCTTAAATTTCAAATACACTTTGTATCCAAACTTATACAATAAGTTACACAAGACACACAATTTCAAAAACACTAAATATATTTAGATCAATTCTCTTCAGTAGAGTACAATGCTAACAAATAATAGTATTTTACACACTTATATAGTAACCAAGTAATCATAAAGTAATCAAGAGATTAATAAAAGACAAAAGCAATTAGTAACAGTTAAAATTAAGTAATTCCGTTTATGTTATAATTGATCTACAGTAAAACTAAACATAAATAAAATGAAAAAAAAACTTACAAAATGTTACAAAAATAAATAAACAGTATAGTCAAAATCTTTTTGCTTACATAAAACAGGTTTCCTTAACAAAATACAAATGGCTTCTAATTTAATCAAATCGAAATCATTACTACAACTTTTAATAATTTTAAATCTATCTATATTATAATTGTCCGCACAAGTTGGATTATTAACTAAATGTTCTGAAATAGATGAACGTTTAGATGCGTTTAAAACCTTTACCAGTATATCATCTTTCTTATCTGACAGGCAAAAATTCTCTACACATTTTGGTATGAGTTCTTTTATTCTCTTCTTTATATGTCTGGTTGTTAATCCAATATAACTTGGTGTACAACAGCAACTGTACTGGTAGATTACCATAATTTTATTTAATTTTGATACTAGATCCTTACCACCTGGTGTTATTAGTGGCTTAGAGGTAAAAACAATTCTAGAGTTTGCTACATAATAAGTATTTCTAACTAATTGTCTAATTATCTTTTCTAAATTCTCTGAGCTTTTATTAATAAATGGAATTTTTAAAGTAACTACACATTTTTCCAGTCCTATTGTCTTTATTCTATCCAAACAATGCAATAGTAGTAAAAACAATGCATTGGTGTCAAGTGCAGCATGCAGCGGTACTAAGAAGATTTCCTGATCACAAAGCTAATAGTCCACCAGGTCTAGATCATAGTAGTTCTACAAACTTGGCACCTTTCAGAAAATAAAGAAGAGAGTTTTGAAAGAAGGTTTTATACTACTAATAACAGCACAAAAATAAACCTTCATGATAACAACTTGTTTTTACTCACAACAGCTGTTGATCTACGGTATTGACTGGACTTTTTCCTGCAAATCTTAAACAGAAGGTTGTAAGGCTACTGAAATCACAAGTAAAAAATCATAGTTGTTGTGATACTGGTCAAAGTGATCAAGTTCCACTAGTACCACCTAATAAACCTAAAGCTTAGATACCTACAAATGATGTTCCAAGAAATTTTTTGTTGTTCTATTCTACATTTAAATTGGAAAGTAGTGCAAACACTCATGAAAGTCAGTAACAAGATTCAGTTGATCAGAAAATTTGAGTCGTGCTCTGTAAAATAAAGAATTTCAAATGTGGAAATTTAAATTGTTATACAACTAAGAATACTTAGCAATCTGCAATAAAAATATTGTCACAATTTTCTTAATAAATGCTGCCTACAGTTATAATATTAAGTATTCCCTCCAGATCTATCTATCCTCTTATTAACTGGTAGCTTAAGAATTGTGCATATAATCAGTATAATGTGGTAAATCATTGGCATATTTTTAAGTCATAAAAATAAATTTAAGCTTATTTTCATATAATTTTAAATTTTAATTATTAAAAAAAATTTTATGGTAAAAAAACATCAGTCTCAAACACTACCCCTTGCAACAATAAACGCTTTCTGGGGAAGAGTGAGTGTGTTACATCATGTGTAATTTTACATGCCCAATTAATACTTAACTTTAACTATCCAAAAATAAAATAAACTATGTTTTACACAAATAAAAAAACCCTTGGTGACACGCCATTTGGACAACACTCACAAGGCTAAAATCTCAACACTAAAAACCACAAAGTCTAGGAAAATTATGAAGCTCAAATCCCCAAGTAAGTGTTCACTGGCCTACAACAAAAAATCACACCAACAATTCAATCATGTGATCACCTTACTTTTTGATTTATTTATATTATGTTTTGGTAAGATGGGTTAAGGATAAGGGTATAAATGAATAAAAAATATAAAACAATTTTTTTTTAAATTTCTTGACTCATCAAATATGCAAGTGATTTGCTACACTTAATTTATTTTGAAGCTGCCTCTTTTTAACAGTTTTATTTGATTTAAAATAATTTTTGGTGGGAAACTTACTTTCCCACCAATGAAACTTTTATGTAAAAGCATTAACTGTACAAATTAGAAAATTCAAGAATGATAAAGACAGGTTTATTGCTTTGTAAACCGGATTATAAATTAATAGTTCACGCAATTAATTACTAACATTATTGAGATTCTCAATTGTTATAAATATATATTTTTTCAATAGAATGACAAAATCTCAAGTTGATACCGAACAGTTTTAAAAAAATATATGCATTATATTTTTTTATGATCTAAATTTCTGCATCTACTTTGCTCCTCATTTAAATTTAAAACATTGCTAAGTTTTGTAAAAAACTTTAGTAAAGTGCACTTTTCTAAAATTATAAAAGTATTAAAAACTATATAAACTTGGTAAATAAAAAAAAAAAAAATAGTCTATTTTTCAGCGGTTGACTTTGACAATGAATTTTTTATTCTTTAAAACTAAAAAATTTGATATTTATTATCATAGTAAAATAACTAATACTTTTAAAGTTTACTATTTTGAAGCTACTTTTATTTTTATAAATTAACTATTAAGTTTAACCGTAACTAGTTTACATTTAGAAACTATGACATTTTTAATCAAAAGAACAATTTAAAAGTTTATCCGCTTTTATTTTAAAGCTTTTTTTTTCAGTGGTCAAATGTAATGTTTTCATAAAAGTCATAGTATAATTTTGTTTGCCATGAACTAGACATTTAATTTTAATATAACGCTAACAAGTTGTTGTGGATGTATAGTAAAAAAACGTGTTATATTTAAACTTTAAGAAACAAGAAGTAACAATAACGACTAATATTTTTAGTCACTTATAAAAATTTATACTTATTTATAATTTTTTTAAATCTAACTATTTGTTTACCATAGTTTTAAAATTCATTTAATTAGGGAAAAAATTACTTGTACACTAAATACAATTTTATTTCGTTACTAATTATATTTTAAATACAAAAGTACAAACTAACGATATATTTTAGTATCAATTATAAATACATAATCATTTTCTGAAAATAAAAATTAATAAATAGAAATATCGTATTTATTTTAGCTACACAAATTTATTAAAGTTAATGTTATAAAAGTATTTAATTAGATAAAATCCTAAAACCATCTTAGATTTAGTTTTGTACAATTTTTTTTATTGTTTATGTAAAATGGTCTATAAGTTGTTATATTGTTAAGATTCTATTGTGCATAAAAATATATGTTAAGGAATTTTACAAACATAACTTATATGTAAACTAATCAACTAAAATTTAATAAGAAAAAAATGCACATAGTTTAAATTAATCTGGTCTTATAGGATAAAGTTAAAAATGTTTGCTATGCTTTATAACACATATACTACTGTATAAAAAAACAGAAAAATATTTGAAATGGTAAAATAAACTAAACAATCTGTTAACCTTTAATGTTATAAATTTAAAACTTAATCTAATATTAAAAAAAGAGTATGCTAATGTAAATTTGAAAAGATATTAAATTTTTCTTATATTGTAAGAGGTCTAACAACATTTAGCATTTCTCAAGAATACTTAATGAACTTCTAAAAAAACAAAAAGTAATTTTTTCAAAAAGTTAGGTTATAGGTAGAACTTAAAAAAAAACAACATTAACTTTGATTAATAGAGTTTGGTATATGATACTATCAAAAATTATTTCATATGAGCAGAATAGAGAATTAGTCTAAATAAGTTCTTTAAGAAAACAGCCTCCCAAACTTATTTTTTATAAAGACCCTTTCGAAGAAACTAAAAAGGCTATGGCCTCCTCCGACAAAATTTCTCAAAAAACCTACTCTTATGTACTTTTAAGACCTTTTTTTACTCTTCATATTAAACTCTAGAAGACCTAGTGTAAGTTTAATTATGGACTCGTGCCCCCTCCCTTTTTACAGCTTACAGGCCCCTAAAATTCTAAAAATTTCCCTAATATCT
The DNA here is from genome assembly GCF_965202585.1 of Thalia democratica. NCBI lineage: Eukaryota > Metazoa > Chordata > Thaliacea > Salpida > Salpidae > Thalia > Thalia democratica. Next base: position 42,103,222 of record NC_139166.1, on the reverse strand, counting down.
AGTATAAGTTTCAAAACTTTCTTGAATACGTTTAAGACCATTTTCGCTCTTAACCATTAACTACTGAATATCTAGTGTTAGTTTCAAATTATGCTCTCATGGCTCCTTTACTACTCACGTCCCCCCTTTGGCTCCTTTGCAGCTTTAGGCCATCTTAATTCTTGAAATGGCACACTCTGTGAAAAATTTTGCTTCCATGAAGTTTATAACCTTATAAAGATTTTCAAAGTTACAGCCACAGAAAAATATATTTACTTATAGCTATTAACGATAGAAGCAGTTCTAGATTACTGTATAAAAATTAAAAACCATTGTTAGTAGTTTTTGTATTAAAGTTTTTACGTATTTATCTAAAGCGAAGTCAGCAGACACTTAGTTGTTGAAATTAAATCTAGAAATAAGCCGTAGTCGTAACTATTTATAACAGACAAAAAATACCTTGTGTAAGTTTCGAATTTCTCATAAACTTTACCTAAAGATTTTTTTTTGCGTTTAACTTCAAACCTAAATATCTTGTGTAGATAAAAAAAAGCAATTAGTGGGCTACTTTGTTTTTCTGTACGACAATAAAAAGCGTTCAAAAAGTTTCGTCTATGAACATGGTGTACAAAACACCTTTCGGTTATATAGTCGTAGACAACATTTACATGTCACGGGCCGCAGGTTATATCTTTCATAAGCTGAATCATATTGAAATTAAAAACATGCTCGTGGGCCGCACTTTTACCAGTCATGGGCGGCATTTGGCCCGCGGGTCACAGTTTACCGACCACCGACTTAAAGTGTACAAAATTTGTTTATTTACTGTAGTCAGCTTTTAGAACTCAAGAAGAACTAACCAAAGATTACTATATTTAACACAGGCTATAAAATTTTAACAAAAATAAACGAAAATTAAAGATCAAATAACTTATTTTCTGTAGAAAGCATTTGAAACTTGAATTAAAATACTAATTTTGAACAAAAGCACTTAATATGTTTGTAATTTTTTTCTATACAAACTGTCTTTCAAACTAATTTATTTTATAATTATAAATAACATTTTCGTTTTTAGAAAACTTCGCAAAACTTTAAACAATACTATATTTACAAAATAACAAAACAAAACAAAATATTTCAAAATACTATACTATCCGCTTATTTTTAATATAAAACGTAGCAACCAATTTATTCGATCTAATTTAATTTATAGAGGATGTGCACATTTTATTTAGCTCTTTCTGCATACATAAAAAGTTATTTTAATAAATCAAAAAATGTTAGGTTACGTTTGAATAAAATAAACAATAAAGTATCAAAATATTATAAAGTTCCCACAACTCCAAGCTTTATCAAGTATAAAATAATTTAGTATTTTAATTGCTAATCTCTAAGTAATATAAAGACTGGAGTAATTTACATTTAAAAGTAGAAGCTTAAAATAACATTCAAATGTTATCAATAAATAATTCAGCATGAATGGATATCATTTAAACTTTTTATTAAGAAAATAAACTAAGTTTGAAAATGCAATTACATTTAAACAAAACAAACTTAATTATTTTATTTAAAAGCATAAGTTTACTGAGTGTTATCCTCGTTTTGTGTTTCGTATTTTAGTGTATTTCATTTAGCTTTGTCCACTGCCTCTTTCTCTTATTCTAGCAAAGTTGCAGACCTTCCATAGCTAACATTAACAAATCCTTTTTTGATTTGAACCTTTTTATTTTAGTAATTGGCAAATTTTATCGTCTAGCTCATGTAATGACAGTATGTTTTTCAAAAACAAAATTATCTTTTTTAACAGCTGCAATAACTCCGAGATCGCTTGTTTTGTTTATGCTCCACATAAGAATTAATAAAATTAACCCACAGTTTTCAACTTTTATTTCAAAATTTATGGAAAGAAAGTAAAAATTCTAGTACACTTAGACTTTAAAACCTAGCTTAAACAAAGGGTCTACAACAAAGGTTTTGCCAGTTAATGCAAGAATTTTAGCTTATATCAAATTTTGATAGTGCATATAGATTTTCTTTAATACATAAATTAGTCTTTTAAAGTAAAAAAAACACTTAAAAACCATATTTTAATAAAGTTTGAACTTGTTTGTTTAATATAAAAGGCGATAACTTCGTACATACAAAAAAGAAATAGTAAATGCACCTCCATAAGAAAGTACAATCAAATAAATGACCTGAAGCATTGTTCATAGCACATAATACATTTGTATAAAATTAAAAAAGTAAGTTGTTAGTCTCATAGGGGGAGGCGTATGGAAATAAGAATAACTAATATTACAAATAGACAAATGAATAGTTAGTTATTAATTTTGATTAGATAAACATTATATAAATTTTATTATTTATTTTTATATTTTGTTTATAATGGAATGTTATAGAATTTTACTGATCTTTATAGTATGTAAATTAAATCTTTTTAGTTTTAAGCGAAAATGTTCCACCCTCTCACACAATACTACATCCTGTGGTAACTTATTCCATATAATATATTTACTTTTTTTAGTTATGTTTTGCAACTTTTGTCGTTAAGCTGGTAGACGTTAAACAATTTAGATGAGTTACGCATTCTCAATAGTTTATATGTGTATATTAAAATAACTTTTAATTAAAAATTTTTTTAAAAGAACAACGCTAAGATATGCAAATTATAAAAACACATGGAATTTTTATTAGACAGTTACAGCCGACATATCTTGAAAAATAGCCTTAACAACTTATTTTTTTAATTTTTATTGAAAAATCTAGTAGGAAGTGATCTTTTTTCTATAAAAATTTTATAAATAATACATTTTTAACATTTACAAGCTTTTAAAATACAAAAGAATAAGTTTAACTTGCTTTATTTAAAAGTTTCAAAAATATAATTTTTGATATTAAAAAAGTATAAAGCAATAACTTTGAGAAACCTATTACTTTAAGACAAATGACTTTTGTTCTTCATTTGGTTTAAAAAAAATCAGTTGACATATCATTTAATTACAATAAAAAAATTATGTTAAAAAAAAAAACATTAATTTTATAAGAAATTGTTAGTTAAATTATTAATACGTATTTCAAATTTGCAGTTCAATGCTACTTCAGCCCGTTTTTGCCTAACAGCAATTTTCCTGTGAAGTGCCTTAAAGTTTTCTGGAGTAGTGTCTACAACAAAGAAAGTAGTAGAAAGGTTCTAATCTGCACTAAAGATAGAAATTTTAAGTAAACGAGTTCTAACATATGGGGGTACCAATCTAGACTTGTGCTCAATTTGATCTAAATTATTTTTTAAACCGAGATCCGATCAGGTCCGGTTATTTTTTAAAGCCAAGACCCGGATCAAAAAAGTTTAAAATTTAAAAATCGTTTTTTGCTAAATAACATTTGGAACATAATAAATATTCGTTTTTTAACAAAATTTAAATTTTTGTCGTTCGCAAAATTGATTCACAAAAATAAATAAGTTACAGGCCGAATATATCAAAATATAGATTTTTGCCAGCCACGTTAATAAGAAAACTATTATTTTTCCCTAATCTTTTAAAGTAAAATTAAAGTAAGATAAACATTTAATACACATTATTGTATTGTGTACTGAAAGTAAAATTTATAAAAGATTTTTAAAAACTCAACTTTAGTTGTTTCTCACAGTTGTTTTCAAACTAAAAATAAGTCGCGAGTCAGAAGTTTCCTGTTTGCAGGTCTACGTTGCCATCTATAACTATGTTATAGTTAACAAATAAATGATGTTATTTAAACAACATTTGTTGTTTTATGATTTTAACTAAATAATTTTCAAACGTTGATTTTCTTTTGAAAAATGTTTTTGATAGTATTGTTTATTGAACGGTTAAAGAAAAACGGTAAAAAACTTGGTCTAAGGATCTGGTGTACGAAGGAATCTTTCGGTTGTCGAGTCGTTCACCACAATTGTTGCTTTAAAAAAAAAGATTAAACTTTAGGTAAAAAGATTGCAAGGTTTATATAAACTAAATTGTAATTATACTGTAATGTTTGATTAAGTTTTTCGGGGTTTTATCTAATAATCATCAGTAAAGTTTAATTGAATTTGTTTTTCAGGATTGTATTTAAATTCAATATAATAAATTTCAGGTCTTCTTTAGTACTCACTGTTGGGGTTTAAGTCAAAAAAGTACAGCGTCACTTTAGCACGGCGTCACTTTAGCATAGAGTGACACTTTAGCACGGAGTGTCACTTTAGCACGGCGTCACTTTAGCACGGGGTGACACTTTAGCACGGAGTGACACTTTAGCACGGCTTCACTTTAGCACAGAGTGACACTTTAGCACGGCGTCACTTTAGCACGGAGTGATATTTTTGCACGTAATAATTTGAAAAAAATTAAATTTTTTATTTAAATAATGTTTAACTATCTAAAATAATTAACTTAACAAACAAATAATTGTGAAAATTAGTTCTAACACTTTAAAAATATCCTCTTAAAAAAAGTATGAAAAAATATTTTACTATAGGCTTAAAATGAAATAAGAAAGTTTTTAGTTTTTGTATTTCTAACTTTTTATTTATAACTTACGCTTGAAATTTAGTCTTATTAGAATTAGTTACAGCATTTGAAAAATGTTTTAATAATCTTAGAGCTTGTATTTATTGCTAGCTTTATTAAATAGTTTTATTTCAAAAACTTAAAAGTAAAAGTATTAAAATTATTAAAAAACAATGCAATATAGAAAAAAAAGCTTTGACATAAATTAAAAAAAATATTTTAGTTTTAATCAAAATATACCAATATATGTCTTAATTCTTATTTCTTAAAAACAAAAAGGCAACCACCAAACAAGATGGTAGTGGTTCAGATTCATCTAAAACTTAAAAAAAATGTGTTTAAGCAAGTTGGGTACTTGCTCCAACACATTTTTGAATTTTATTTTCAATGTAGTTAAAGCTAGCTTTTGGGATTATTGGCTTTAAAACTAAAGTTCCATAGATGAACTGAAGGTTACATTTCAGACTCTGCTCGTCTGAAATGTAAGCAAAAGCTAAAAAAAAAATAACACATTGTTACCTTCTCTTTGCTGATGGATCTGCGAACCTAACACCTTCTCCCTAAGTTTATCTAAAATTGCTAAATCAGTTTTCGTAATCATGCTTAGATTTCGGCCTTACCAATAACCTTAAAAAAAACTTCAGTTCTATGCCAAAGAAAGTTTGTTGTGCTTTTAATCAAGAACATTAAAGTGTTAACGTGGGCGTTGTCTAGAATGCAAGAAAATAAAATCAACACCTTCAACCTAAAATGGCTTCGTGGCATTCTTAGAATTGTGTGGTAACAAAAGATAACCTACGAAGAAGTGTTAAGACGTACTGGACTCTTAACCAGCGAAATTTATGCTAGCTTAGTTTTGCTTTGAGGATTGGTGGCGAGCAAATATAGTCTAATACTAATACTAATACAGCGAAATAGTCGTTGCAGACACAACCGCAGTCGTCCAATACTACATTTTAAGGACGTTCGCAAACGCGATCTAAAGAGCTTTATTGTCAACATTGATGAGTAGAAGGACCTTTATAATGATCGATTTTCTATATAGAAAAAAAAAGCGAGATAAAACAACACTTTGAAAAACCAAAGCAGACGAAGAAATAAAAAACAAAATGGATTATGATTTATTAACTTTGTTCATTAGTTTTTTGTATCAGTATTTTTAAGTTATTTTAAGTGTTTTCTAGTATCATTTTTTGTTTATTTAACAACAGAAGAAAAGCGTTCAAAAACTTTGGTCTAAGGACATAATGTACTAAAAAACCTTTCGCTTATCGAGTAGTACACCATTGTGTAAATTTTAAATATTTTTGAGCTTACAAAGGACAGTCGATTTCAGCAGTTTCACGACAATTAAAATTCGGAAAATTCAAATTAAAAAAAAACATAAACGAAAAAACCAAAAACTAAAATTTATTAGAAAAAAAAAGTATATATTGTAGATATAATTAATACCTACTGACCATTTTTTTAAAATACTTCAAGTTTTATTTGAGATATGGTTGAAATTAGTTTAGAAATATAATAACTTTGAGTAATTTTGAAAATTGTCTTTCAATAATTGTTTTTTGGTTTATTTTTTGTTACCATAATCTTGTTAGTTAAATTTACAACCATTTTTTCAACTTAAAATTTTTGTTGATTTTTGAAATATGTTCTCATAAGAATTTTTCTTTTAAGAATTTGAATTGTTGAAACCTATACTGTCCGATTTTGAATTGTCATGTAAGATAGCTAATTTTATTGTGTTTTTGATTAACCTACTAAAACTAAAATCGTACTGTTTTCGGGTTAGTTTAGATCCTGACCAGACATGGTAAAATTTTAAAGTCACTAATTATAGCTGTTTTATCTGTTTACACGTGTTTAAAGTTTTATAGTAAATTGAGAGAAACCTAGAGAAATAAAAGAAACTAAAGTGAAAAATAAGTGGTACGCGTGAGCGCGCTCGAGTTATTCTCTTTATTTTAAAACTTTTCAAAATTACACACGCTTAAAGCGCAAGAGAGAGAGAGAACTAAAAAAAGAAACTAGTGAGTAAAACAAATGGTACGCTTAAACTATTCTCATATTTCTTCATAATAGCTTGTAAATTTTTCAATTTATAGCTAACTTTCACCTCTTGTTTTACAGTTTCTTAAATTTTATAGTTTCTTAATTATTTTTGTTGTTGTAACAACTTTATTAAAATATCAACTAATGATAATTTTAATTATCATGCTTATATTAACAAACATTATTTAACACTAAATTTAAAAAAATATTCTGCTTATACAATTTATTACAAACTTATGTTACTAAAGTTTATGATATTAAAAGAATTCGCATCTAAAAGTTTTAAATTAGTTAGTATCTCTTTCTTTGAATATTAGTGGCTATAATATAAAGCAAAGATTCAAATTTTAAAGGAACTTTACTTTATTTCAAACAACTTTAATGTGTTTAATGAGTAAAACTTGAATAGAAAATTTAATTTTAGAGATAACTATCTATAACTTACTTTACTTAGCTTTAAGTTTAAAAAAAAATTTTATGGTGTTTTGTACGTTATTTTATTTATGTAACATTATTTTTAATTACTGATGTGCTTTAAGATTTATTTATTCAATTGAAGCTTCAAAGTTTGTGAAAAAAGGCAAACTGGGAGATATTGTAAATAAAAACATTATATAAACCTTCAACACAACAGTAAGTTTTATTATTAACAGCTAAATAATATAAATATTTTTCTGATGTATAGATAACGAGCTTATTAAATATGTTTATTAATGAACAAGTGCACGACATAAAAAAATTTTACAAAACTATAATTTAAACTTTTTTTATTGTTATAATTGGGAGTTGTCGCAATTTTACAAAAACATTTAATTTTTATAGTTTAATTTCTTGTTTAAGTTTAAATTTCAGAAATAAAACAAAAAAGCTGTTGAAAATTCAAAAAAAAAAGGATTTGAGCTAAAACTAGTTTGGTAAAATTTTCTTTAAGGAACACATAGGATTTATATGATATTTTAGATATAATACAAATTTTAAAAAATACATGATAAAAACTACAAAAATAAGAATTTTCAAAGTTTAATAGACAAAAAAAACTTTAAGTCAAAACTTTTATTTTACAAAAAAATTAACAGTTCAGTCATCATTGCACTTATTATAGTTACTACAAAAATGCAAAAATAAACTCTTGTTTTAAGAAATTTGTGCATTTTACATATAAAATTTTGTAAATAAATATATTAAAGAATTTCGAATAAAAACATGATCAGCATAACTGAAAACAGTAGAAAGCCTAGACAATAACTCAAGTAAAAATACTTTAAACTTAAGTGAAGTTTCTCAATTTTTTCATAGGTTTATATGAGAAGTATTTTGTCTTTTTAAGAAAAGCATGACTTTGTTAAAATTTGTGATTGTCATTTTCAATGAGCATAAGTATTATAAGCGCTTGCACAAAACTTGTAAAAATATTTTTGACCTGTATTAAACAAATAATTATAAAACGTTTGAAATTATAGGAATATTAAAATTAGGTTAGAAATGTACTCTGTCCATAAAAGAATTTATTTTCGTCTAACACTCAATATTAAGAACAATTTTTTAATAACACACATATTTATGTTGTGAAAGTAAATAAGAAAAGCAGAAATATAATTACTTTTACAAAAAAAATACGAAGAAAAAATTTAGTAAAATATAAGAAAGTTTTAAAACATTCTTTACGTATTTTAATTGGCGTTTAAAATAAAGCATTTATAATAATTTATACTTTTGATTGAAATGCAATTACAGAAAGTATGACAACTTACTAAGTAGGAAGTAAAAATAATTATTTTAAATGAAACATAAATATTTTAGTAACTTGTGTTTTGACTGAAATTTTTTAATAGTAAAGTAAAAACAAAATCAGAAATTTATTAATTCTTGTTAGATACATTCTCTTTAAAACAAAATTTAAGCTATTTAGTTTAGTTGTTAATAAACACAATTGACTATCACTATACAACATGGATTTTGAGTGGTTTTACCTGTGCCTTTTAACTAAATGTGATATTTTAATACATCTCGTTGACTTCAAAATGAAAGTTAGGTTCTTCCACAAAAGGACCTATAAAAAAATTGAAAAATTTTATATTTAAAAAATTCATTTATATGGAAAAATAAAAACTATTTAAATCATTAGAAAATAAATAACATTTATTAATTTCACTGTTGTTAAATTTAACCAAAAAATGATTAGACTAAATCTTTAATTTAATGTTAGTAATTTTCGGTTGTAAGAAAGTAGTAGTACATTTTTAGGCGTTTATAAATAAATAAAGATGTTTATTTTTGAGAAAATAATTAAAAACTAATGTTATACCATATTTATTTAATAAAAGCTTAAATTAAAAAACAAGTTATATTTTCTTTGTTATCAAAACTTAGCTTACTTGAATTTGGCGTGTAAATGAAGTCTTTCAGATTCTGTTTAAGTATGTTTATTGCAGATCTAACCTGAAAAGGTTCGATCGTTATTTTTTTGAAGAAGAATATTAACATATTCTATTTGTCAAATAAAATGAATTAATAAATAAACAGTAAAAATTTAGTCATGATTTATATTTAAGTTTAGCCATGCTTTAAATACTTTTTTATAATTTTAAGATTATTTAGTCACGACTTTTGTTAGAAAATTTTTTTCACTCTATTAGTAACACCTTTGGTTAAAATATAATTTAAAAATGTAGGTATATAATTATGACAACATTGTAACATATAAAAAATTTATTGTTTATACCAAAAAACATAACAATTAACCATTAAAAAATGGTAAAAAGCATAAGGCTTCTATGAATAAAACAACTTAAGAAGCTTGTAACATGTTATATACAAGGTGTGTACAACTTGTTAATGCCATAAGGGATCGAAATTATAAAAAAAAAAACATTGGCTATATTTAAAAATAATTTGCTAGAACATACTTTCTTTAGAAAAAATTAATTATTTTTTGTTATATAAACTTTTTTTTATTAAATCCAGTCAACTGTAAAGTATGAAAATCTGCCTAAGTCAATTTTTTTGGCATTAATAGAAAAAACTAAAAGTCTACCACCTCTTTCAACTTTAAAACAATTTACTTCAAACTCTCAGAAAGAGATCTTGATATTATTACAAACCACTTGTCATAAAAAGATTTATTAAAATTTAAATTATAATATGTTATGAACTATATAAAAAATTAAGTTCCTTTTTTTTTTGAAAAATTTTTATGTCAAATTAATAAGGAAAAATTAAAACTAAATGCTGTAAACAGATTTCCCCCCTCCCTATGGCCTCAATTAACCAAATGATCTAATTAATAGAATTACAAAACCAAGTTTTGCAAAAACAAAAAAAAAACATCAAAAGATTTAAGTCTAAGTATAGTAATAACATAAAATAAATTTTTAACTAAACTATTAAATAGTGCTTGATAACAGTATTTAATAATTTATGGAAACAATAATTGAAAAATATTAATGAATTTTAAAGTAATAAAATAAAAAGGTATTTTGACATTGCATATAAATAATTGATTTCACAACATTAAAATTCATTTATAATTTTTTGCTTGAAAAATCAAAGTTTAAAATAAAAGTAAGAAAATTATAATACTACAGTACAAAGCATGTTATGACCAAAGTTTTAAGTAAAGCTATTTGTTTATTTTATACTTCATAAAAAAACAACCGATATCGTAGTTAATTGAGTAAAAATAAAACTAAATCTTATTAACAAGTTATTTGCCTCCCTTCATCCCTATGACTCCATTAAACCATTTAATTTATTTAATAATAAAAAGCAAATTTTGTTTTGAACTCAAAGATGTTATTTAAATATTTGCAAAATCTGTTTATAACCATTTTAAATTTATAGTCTAAGTTTATGGAAAATATTGAAAATTGCATTGCTAACTGTTGAATAACAATACTTACAAAATTGTTAAAAAAATATCAATTTTCAAATAATAAGTGAAATAGGATTTTAGACTTTACATGATAAATGATTATTTGTGCAATATTAAACTCAAATTACAAATTGTACTTTAAAAAGTAACTAAAAAAACATTTTTTATAAAAAACAGAAATGAAAATCTTAAATCTGCTTTAAAAACCTTTGCTTTAAAAAATTCAGTAAAAAAAGCTAAGTTTTTCCATAAAAAAAAATTGTGTAGTTGATTTCAAAGTATAAATACTAAAGTTTGTGTTTTAAATTACTTTTAATTGTTACCTATAAAAAAAACCTTTAAAGTCATCAACTGATTTCCAAGATTTCAGATATCTCTATTTTTCAGTGGTTAAACATCTAAAGGTGGTTTATCTTCTGAGTCTGGTGAGTTTTAAAAATATTGTATTTAGTCTGTAACTTAAATATTATTAGTACATTAAAAAAAATAGTTAAGTCATTAGATACTTTCCTAAACTATTAACTGAAACTTAAAGAGCTTAAAAAATTAAAAAATTTCTCAAGTATTTACTGCAAACAAGATACATGGTTATTAAACTTTGATAACAGGGATACCCTCAACTTATATAAGCATTTACATATATTTCATATAAGTCAAAGATACAACTACTACCAACTGACAATATATACATTAAAACAGCAAGTTTATAAAATTAAGGCAATTAAATAATTTTAATTCAAGAAAAAGTTCTAATGACTAGCATAAGACTCAACAAGTGTCAAAAATAACTTAAGTTAGCATGAGACTCTCATAATTTTTTAACAAACATGAGTTTTCCTGCGTGTGTACAACTCATAAGACAAAAAAAAAGGTTTTAAGGGATTGAATTAATAAAAAAATAAGCAAAACATATTGAGTTTAAGAATAAAAAGCACTTTATTATACCTGTTAGCCACTCTTAATTTACTAAACTAGTTATAAAAAACTTAAATTGTGTACTATAATTTTTAATAACACAATGTAGATCATACAGTAATGTACAAGGTTTTTATAAAATAAAATAGATCCAATTGATTTACCACCTTAAAAATTAAAAAAAAAAAGTTATAATTCATCTAAATAAAGGATAGTTTAAAGGTTGTAAATAAAATTATAAAGTTGTAAAAAAATGAATATATAGTGATTGTATTTCTTAAAGAAATAATTTTTGAAAAACGTACACCAAGTGAAAAATTCTAATTTTATATTTACGTTTAGAAATGAAAATTACTTGATATATTAGTGAAAATAAAAGTAGATTTGAAAAAAGATGTTTAGCTAAAAATCATCAGTTTTGTCTATTTCATCAAAGTTGAGAAAAATAAAATCTTAAAGATGTAAAAATCAAAAAACTTAAACAATCCTTAACATTATTTATATTCAATACTATTAAGTTTTTAGTCAAGTTTACTATCTAATAGTGGAAGATACTTTTTTCTCAAATTTACTATTCCATCATTACTTACAACTAACAGTTAACAATTTAGTTATGATTAATCTAGTCATTAGATGTCTAAAAATTAACCTTATTAGAAAAAAAAAACATAAACTAACATTAGAGGCATTCATACTTTTAAAAATAATTTGTTTTTTTATTCTTAATCTAAATTATGTTTACAAAAATTGTGTTTTCTTCATGACTTATTATATAAAACATTTTCTTTCATAATAAATTTAAATCCTACTACCGGGGATTTCCAAAAATTTGTTTTAGATATAATTAAAAGGCGGCGCTTGTTACCATGTCTGATCCTGACTAAAGTAACAAATTTTGTAAATTACTCTTATCTAAGGGAGCTTCCCTAGATGTGAAGTACAGTTATGCCTTTTGTATGTGGGTAGCTTGAAAACTATGCAAACCATTAGAATAAATGTAGCAAATCATACTTACTCAGTCTATATAGTTTGCTAGCAGTGTAAGCCTCTATTTCCAATGCGTATAATACTTTGATAGAAAGAAAAGTGTGAGTGTTCACAGTCACAGCTTTTCAATGTAGAGAAGGACCTTTTGGTCATCAAGCTAAACAATACTAGCTACAAAGCAAAAATAAAAACACACACTGTTAAGTTTTTAAACACTGTTTTAATGTGTTTTATTTTTTATAGTTAAAAACAGTAATTTAATTTAAGCTTAAATGAATTGTTATACTTTTCTTGGTTATGCTTACGAATCGGGGCACACGCTTTTCAACATTATTTGAAGGAACTTTTTCCTAATTTTAAAGATATTCAACATACTTTTGCTAACAAGTCCAAATTTCAAAAAGTAAAGACGTCGTAAGGTAAGAACTTTGAGAGGTACGCACCCGCGTAAGGTACGCAAATTAGAAATTATCTTTTTATAGTTGGTTTGAGATACTTATTTAAAACTAAACATTTAAAAATTTTTTACAGGTATTATCAGAGACGAAGACAAGCTCTTTAAAGCAAAGTTAGAAAACTGTAACAGTAACTACCAGTGACATTTCAACTACGTTTGACATTTTTACTATATCAAAACTTTATCGTCAAATAAATGAAAATTTTAATTTTGTGACACATTTATTTTATTAAAACCAAATAAGTTCAAAAAAAAATTAATAATTAGTTCATATTAGTTTAAGATAAGATATTTATTATATTTATCAGTAGATAAAAATTAAATTAGAAATAATTAAAAATTAAATTATTATTAAGTTTATTGTCCAACGAAGGACCTAGGCATTAAAACTTAAGCCACTTAAACTGAAAGACACTAAAATAAAAAGAAAAAGAAAACAAATTACAGTGATTAAATAAACATAAAACTTATACAAGGCACACACTGAATAAACTAAAACTTTAACAAACAAATATTCAACGATTCCAAAGTCACCAATCTCCAATTATACGTTCCAAAGCAACAAATCCCTGTAACAAGCAACTCCTGTCAAAATTCTTCAGAACCTGTCTTCATCTTGCAGAACATTGATCTCAGCTACTATTTGCCACTCGTTATGTTTTAAAGTTTCACCACGTCAAATTCAGTCAAAAATCACTTCAAAAATGTGGCAGCAACAGTTCACAAATTTAGCTTAGGAATCAACTGAGTATCCAATAATTTTAAAATCTAAAGCCTAAAGCACACTAACAATAGCCCTTCCAAAATATCAAAGTTGAAAAAGTACCTAAAATCTATAAGGGGAAGGTGTAGCTTACAGATTAAACTACCAATAAACTACATACCACACACCAAATCAATGGCTAAAGAGATGAACAAAACTAATCACTTATAAATTTTACTGGTAAATATTTTATTTAAATCAAATTTTTTTAAGTTTAATCGAAAATGTTTAAGATTTTTGCACGATACTAGTTCATTTAGAAGTTTGATCTACATTTTTACCGAACGATAGAAAAAAGATTTGTGCCAACCAACATAGTAGAAATGATATTTGCATGTATATTTTCTACTATTACCTCTGAGTGAGTAATTATTTTCATAAGGTTTAAAGAAAGTTTGAGAATCAATAGTAGTTTCATTGTTAATCAGTTTAAAAAAAGTAATGAGATCAAATTCAAGTCTTCTGTACTCTAAAGTTTTTATATTAAGCTTTTTTAGTCTGTCTATGTATGACGTATATGAAATGTTGCACCGATTAAAGATTAATCTCGTAAATTTTCTTTGTATAGATTCTATTTGGTTGATGTCTTTTATAGAATATGGAGACCATAAAGGTGTGTTGTATTCCATCTTAGGACGGATGTAAACTAGGTACAGTTTTTTAAGAATTACCAAATCCGTAGATATAAAGCTTTTTAGTGCTTAAGAGATAAAATTGATGCAGTACGGTAAATATAGTTAATGTGATGGGTTCATTTTAAATTATCTGAAATAAAAATTCCAAGGTCTTTAAATACTTCAGTTTTATGTAAGATTGCATTGTTTATTTTAAAATCAAACGTTGGAATAGGTGTACTTTTCTGAATATTCAAAACATGACATTGCTGGGATTTAGGTTTAATCTCCTTTCTTTTAATCAATGGTAGATTTTATTTAAAGATTATTGTAAAACTAAGTTAGATTGGCTAAATATTTTTGTGTCGTCTGCAAAAAGCTTAATGTTGCTTTTAGAATCAACTAAGGATATAACCTAGCGATATAACCTCTAAGGCTACATCGTTTATATAAATAATAAAATCTAATAACTTTTTAAGTTTAAACTACAGACCATTTTATTAAATAATCAACTTGAATTTAATTTTCAAATTTGATTCAAAATTTTTGTCAGAAAAAACCTTGATTAAAGCGGTTCAAGTTTAACTAATTAACTATAATACAACAACTAATCTAATATATAAACACAAGTTTATTTAACATAAGTATTTTAAAAATTAACATAAAATGAGTTTAGTAGTTGTTATTTGTTTTTACACCTACTATATTAGGGACTATAACAGTATCAGTATAAGTATACGACTTACGAGCAAAGTGACAGGCCCGAAAAGGGACAATACAACATTTTTTTTTATAAAAATATGTATCATATTTTTACAAAACAAAACTATAAGAATCTGATATTAAAAACATGCTAAAAAATTACTTTATAAATTAATGTGTACTAATAGTTACACCACTAAGTCTAATGTATTTTGTTGTTTAAACTTAGTTTGAATATCTTTTTGTTAAACTACCCCAAGCAAAGTTTTTTTTTAGGACAATTTTTTACATACGTACCTTTGTCAATTATAATGTCAGTTCTATTTTGTAGACACTATTTAAACATCTGACATGTCTCAATCTACATCTAAAATTCTCAGACTTGATAAATTTTGTGAAGTTGAAGGATTTAAAAAAGCGATCAACTGTTTCCATAAAATTAGATTTCGGCCGGTTTCAAAACTTTTATTTAAATTACAACCCGGGCCATTATTCGGCTGGATACGGATACTGGATCCGGTAAACCACTAGTTTGAAATGCTCCGGTCCGCAAAAAGCTGTTTTTTTTTCGGATCCGGCACGTTGATTGAAAAACGTAAGCATGTTGTGTACGACTCGATAACCAAAAAGTTTGATCTTACACCAGGTATTTAGACCAATTTTTTTAAGCGTTTTATATCGTTAGGTAAACAATATCAAAAGTATAAGCTTTAGCCGAATTTCTAAGCTAAATAAAAAACTAACAAACAATATTAAATATAAATCTTTATTTATTTCAAAAATAACTATTATTTGTATCGGAAACTTAGCCTCAAAAATACTTTAACTTCAACCTGTTTTGTTTAAAAACAACTTCTACCCATAAATACTTGTTTTATAAACTTAAGAATATCTTTTAAATATCTTTTTGACTGACTTGACCTTAGTAAAACATAATATTTATTCTAAAGTAGTTAAAAAACTAAAAGTAGCTATAAAACTTAAATTATTGCATAAACTCTTATACAGAAATCTACTTTTTTATTGATTAAACATATATAAACATAAAACTAATTATGCTGCTGTTGTATCAACGCTTTTTATTATTTACAAAAACTATTTCAATAATACTAACAGCTTAACTATAAAGAAATTTCTTTAAATGAATAATAACGAAAATCTTTAATACTTTTAACTATTTACTTTTAATTAACTACTAAAACGATGATTCTGTTCGTACAGGAGTGACCTCCTGCACTCAACTACCAATGTAACTAAAACACGAATAATAAACGAAAACCTTTTAAGTACTACAAACATATTACAAAAATTAGTCTTCCTCTACTTCGTACGGGAATGACTTCCCGCACTCGAGTAACAAATAATGAAACTTGTTGATTTTGTTCTGTTTCAAAAACAAGTATCTATATACATTTTGTTCAATTTTTAACCCCTTGCCACGACCACTTATGTGGTCCTTCAGATCGCCCCAAAACCGTTCAACCGTTTGGGTATGAACCCAACGGTTGGACGGGTTGACGAAACTTACGCTGTGATTCACTTTATAGTGACAGTAATCCATCGACGCCCCGTTGGCGTCGACAAGATTACCTATGTTGTTGTAGGCGGGCCAGCTGTCACTCATTATAATTGACCCTCTCCTTATATGTTTTTTTATGAGGGGCTCGAGGTTTGGCATGTTTCGGCTACCGCCAAGCCCGAGAGGCACACAAAACCTTCGGCCCGTGTGTCTCTCGATTCCCCCGAACGCCCACATGTGCTCCCTCACTACATCTCTGCCAACATGGTACTTAGCTTTAGAGGTAAGGTGGGTTTCGTCAATTTCGACGACCACACCTACCCCTCCTATTGTTTGTTGGTCTTCGATTGCTTCCTTGCAGACCTTAAAATTATGAACCATATTTAATTTTTTAGTGTTAGTATTGCAATACATTGTAGTAGTAGAGGAAAATTGACAAAACTAAAATTTATGAATTAATGTTGAAATTTTCATATATAATATTTTTCTATTGATTGTGTTCATGTTAATTACACCTACGTGAGGTCTTTTTTTAATACAAAATATATTTTTATATTTGGTTAAATAACATTAATAATTTAATATCTTTTAAGGCCATAGGGGGGGGGGTCCACTTTGTTTTTTACAACTTGATCTTATTTTGTAGAATTTAATCTAAGCTATCAGACACTTTTAACCGCTTAAAAAAACTCAAAGTAACTTTTGAGATATAAGCGATCAAAGAAAGGGCATTCAATAGGTTCCTTATGGAAGGCGAAAACTAAAAATGCGAAAAAAGACTATTTCACTAAAAATCTATCTCCTCCTTCATTTTTTGAGTAATCTTTCTCAAATTTTTACAGAATGTGTATCATTAAACTTTAAAAGGATCTATTGTAGGAATTTTTTTCATTTTGAGTAAAAAAAAAATTATTGTCAAAAAACTACCCTTTTTTTTTAGTTTTTTGTGGATAAAATTTTTATTTTTCAAAATTTCAAAAATTCCAACATTCAGATTCTTCAAAATATTAAAAGGAACATTTCCTGAAAATTTGAAGTCTCTAGGTCAAAAAATGAAGGAGGAGATAGGTTTTTAGTGCGTTTTAAAATTTCCGAGAAAATTGACCCCGAAAAATTTGTGGTCCATACGTTTATATTGAAAAATTTTTACAAAAAATTAAATATCTCAAAAGTTAAATAATATTTTTGAATTCTATAAAAACTGGTTTGTAGTTTGTACTTAAAGCTTTCATATAAAAGCCTAAGTTAATTTTTGTAAAAAAAAATGTTGGATCCCCCCCTATGGCCTTAATTTGTATAGTCATGTAAATAGCCAATAAAGTTAGTATATGAGCTTAATTATTGAATACAATTACCTAACGAACTGTCGGTATGGTACGCACATTTTAGCCGACAAATAAATAAATTTTATATTTTTCATAACATTTTTTACTTTTTATATTATAAATATTAGATCATATATGTTATATACATTAGTTATCTGTATGTTTATCACTAATAAAAAAGAACTGTATACAAAATAAAAAAGAAGAATATTGAAACTTGCAATAGAAATTATCTATCTTGCAATAGAAATTTATTTCAATATTTTTTTATAATAATGTTGTTAATTAGACGTACAAGCGTTTTTCATTAAATTTTTTAGTTATATATTACTTATGGAGTGGCCCTTTAATTTTTGTTTAGAATTTTGTTTAGTTCAAATTTGAACTTTCAAGTAATAATGAAAAATATAGTTTGTACTTTTTTTTTTGCTCAAGGTTATCAACCAACATTTTACTTGATCAATTTTTGAACATGTTTATGTTTTCTAGAAAATAATTAAACATAGTTAAGAAACATAGATGTTTTTATCACATTTAATTAACTATACATACAAACCTGCAAGGGTTGTTGCATTTTTTGCATCTTCTGCCTTTTGGAAGGATGTTGTGCCTAATTAACAAGTCGCGATAGTAGCTTTCTCGTCCAATTTGAGCGCTCTGTATTAAATTTTTATAAAAATTATTGAAATGATTAAATACTTTTACTTTATTATATACAAAACGTTTATTAACTTTAAACATGATAAATATTAACTAAAATTAACTAAAAGTGATAAATTAATAAAGGACATATTAAGTTTTTATAAAAGTCAGTACCTCTAGAATTAGCGAAATTTTTATCAAGTCCTTTTCCAAGGGACAGACTCCACATTCTTTAAATTCTACATCAGCTCCGTAGATGATAGACATTTTGGTAATTTTATGACAATATGATTTGCAATGTTTGTTTATTACTAGTTTTTATGTTACCATTGTCACAACTTTAACGTGTTTCAAACAAGTTATTAAAAATAGATTTAAAACAGCTTGTTGAGGCGAGTTTTATAAAGTACTAATTGTAATTATTTTTTAATAAGTAGTAGTTTTATGATTTTTAACAAAATTAATTAGTATTGGCATGACTTTAAAACATTATTTTGGTCATGTTTATCAAATTTAAGACTGAATTCTAAAATCTAAAAATTAAAATTTAACGAAAATAAGAAAAAAATTCAATTAAATAAAGTATATTTTAACTAAATAACTTCAAACTTTGTTTTCTTTTAAAATGCTTACCTGATTAGTAAGTTAATGATATCTTAAACGCTTTCATTAAATATTTTTTACAACTTTGCATTGTTATAGTTATGCGTGCAACAGTCTATAGTTTAAATAATACTATTATAACAAATTTTTATTGTTGAATAAAGAAAAATTTACATATTGTGCAGATACTTATTAAAAAAATAAAAAAGTATTGAAAGTTTTATCGTTTTATCAAGCACATACATAGTGTGTGCAATAGTTTTTTAATATAATTAAGCTATTTAACGAAGTTTTAGTTTAAATAAACAAGAAAATTTACGCGTGCATACACTTTTAGCGAAAATAAAACAAGTTAATCTAATTTTATTCTTATATTTAGCAAAAAATAGCAATGTCTTTAGTGGTTTTTTTAACATACGTTTTTAATATTGTTAACATCAATGTTTTACTTTTGTTTCTTATATTAAAAAAAAATAAAAAGAGCGTAGCAGTCGCCTCTTAATTGCCATGAAACTTATTTTTATAGAATTATTTTAGTTAAATAATCATATATAAGAAAATAATTTCGAAATTTCCAGGTTCAGCTTTTGACAATTGTTCAAATATTTTAGAACTAATTTGACTTGAAACTATTTTAATACTTCTGCTGTGCTGTCAACTTAGATGATGTTCAGATCATGCTGTATAAAAACGATCTAATATTTTTTTAATTTAATTTTCAGCAAACAAAGCAAACGAAAAAAGAAACGAAGTTAAACAAAATCTTTGAGTAGTATCTTTACTTTAAAAATACAGTATATTTGTTATACTTAATTAGTTTTGAAAACAATGTTTAAGTTGTTTTTATATTTATTTAAAAAATGGTCTGTGGTTTAAACTTAAAAAGTTATTTAAACTTAGTTAGTTAAAACTTAAAAATATTGATAAATTTTAGAGTTTAATTTCTTTTGAAGAGTTGCATTCTTATTTCTATCTACTGATAATAATAATTAATTTTCTTTTTAAAACAGTTCTAGTACAAGTTTGACTAAACTTTGGTTTAACTAAATATATTACTAAACTTTTTTTTTAATTTTATTTCGTTTTAGTCAAATACAAGTTTCACAAAAATAAAATTTTCATTTATTTGACGATAAAGTTTTGAAATAGTAAAATTGTCAAACGTAGTTGAAATGTCACTGGTAGTTACTGTTACAGTTTTCTAACTTTGCTTTAAAGAGCTTGTCTTCGTCTCTGATAATACCTGTAAAAAATTTTTAAATGTTTAGTTTTAAAAACCAACTATAAAAAGATAATTTCTAATTTGCGTACCTTACGCGGGTGCGTACCTTACGCGGGTGCGTACCTCTCAAAGTTCTTACCTTACGACGTCTTTACTTTTTGAAATTTGGACCTGTTAGCAAAAGTATGTTGAATATCTTTAAAATTAGGAAAAAGTTCCTTCAAATAATGTTGAAAAGCGTGTGCCCCGATTCGTAAGCATAACCCTTTTCTTTATTAGACCATTACTGTTGAATATATTGCTATTGTCTACCATAGGCACCACACCATTTCCCACTTATGTTTTAGTCCTTTGTGGTCATTTATTTTCACAGTTTTCTGTTGCCCTTTCTACAACAAAAGTCATAAAAAAATAAAGCATATTTTTTGTTACTAATAAGAGAGAGATAATTAGTTATTAATCTGTAAACAAGATGTTTAGTAGAAGTCTAATTTTTTTAAAGTGAAGTGTTTTATTCAATTAAGCCTACAACTGTTGACTAATATGTCTATAATTAATTAAATACTAAAACTCTTATTGGTTAGCTCTTTGACCAATATCTAAATAATTAAGATTAAACAAAATCTTACACTTAAAATAGACAGAAACGAAAAAATGTTAAGGCTATTAACTTACTACTAAACCTAAAAGTATACTAAAGAAATAACCATACACAAAAATAAATAAAATTTATAAATAAGTCCCATGTAGATAAGATAAAAACTATAACTTTTCTAAAACTTAAAATCAGAGTAGGCCCAAGATATTTTATCTAACAAATCTTTTTGCATACAGACAGTTATGTTTAAATTACAGTCAGCAGTACTGCTCCAAGCAAATATACAATACTTAATGCAGAACTACATAAAGCTATATTTAAATACATTGCTTGGTAAACAAAATTATTTATAAAAACTTAACAAAAAAGACAACACATCAAAGAGTTACATAGACTCAACTAGTACATCATTTAAATAAAGGAACCTGAATAACAAAAAATTCCCTAACAACAGACGAAAAATATAAGCCCTAATTATTTATTCCTTTTAAGAGTTTTAATCAACTAATTGAATTTAAACTAAATTATTTCATAAAAGTATTTTAATTTTTGGTACTTAATCTGAATAATACAAATAGATTTAAATCATCACAATTTATAATATAAAAGTTTATTTTGTAAACCTGTTTTAACCAATAAAGGTATTATCAAACAATAAACTCTTTCTGTAGTACAATGAGAGTCTTTTGTAAAAGTTTATTGCTTTGTAATACGTTCACTGGTTAAAACAGTGTTGCAAAATAAACTTTAAGTAGTTTTTATTATTAGTATCCTACTTGTTGAGATCTATCAAGTTGTTAAAACAACTCACTATCTTTTATAAGATGTATGTTGTTATTTGAGGTTATTTGTTTTTATAAATTATGGTTGAGGAATACAAGCTTCCATTAAGACATTGGCTGGTTAAACAAACAGATGCAAAAAGGTTTCATGGACTTGAGTGGGCTATGAACACTAAAGGTCAACAATGTATTAAGATTCCATGGATCCAGCAGCACCACCCTGATTGGCAAAGGAGTTATGAACTTTTTGTTGTAAGTTTTTTCTAGTATCAAAAAAACTTATTTAGTATTTTTATACTGTAATAATGTTACAAAAATTGTTTTAAAGAACTTTTTTTTTGTCAAAATTTAAGTAAACAATTTTAGCTAAAAAAGTTTTATAATTTACTTTTAATCATAATCTAAGTTATACTGGAATGTTAAAAAATAAAAATCTATTACAACTAATAGGTTTATTTTTTTATCAACAAGGTTGCCACACTTTTAGGATACTCAAGATAACTAAAGATTTTTTGAATCTTATGAAAATCTCAGGATGAATCAGAACAGCTCAGGACGTTTTGGTACTTTTTAAACTCAGACTGACTCAGAATATTTTTTTTTAATCACAGGATAATTTTTTGTTGATTTTGAATGAAATTTATTTGATTTAGTTGCAATACTTTGTTATTTTATAACCAGTTTTGTTGAAGAAGTTGGTTTTTATTGATTTCAAAAAAAAATCTTAAGGATCATAACAAAATCAGTTTGACTCAAGACAGTTTTTGATGACTAAAAACAATTTTTTTCAACTCAAAGAGTGACAATCCTGTATTACTTGAAACACTGATTATTTTTTTAATTAAAAAAATCATAAAACCACTGAATGTTCCTAGACATTATTTTCTTTTTAAGTGCTTGACCAAGTTCTAATTACATATAAGTTAACATGTTCTCTTATTTTCATCTTTTTTTTCCTGAATGTTGCAATTTTACAACAAAAACCACTTGATTTTCATGGAAGACACTGAAAATTTTTGTTTATTTTCTTGGAATTCAATATGCATAGTATTTTGCAAAGTGCTAGACATACTTAAAAGTACATATAAATTTATTTATAATACAATTTATATAAAATTTGTTTATATTTTTAGGAGAATTTTTTATTCTTCATAAAACTTTCAAATTCTTTTAGTTTGTAACTGTGTATATGATTTTATTTGATAACTTCCTTGTTTTGACGGTTTTTATGTATAATTTTCTTAGTATAATAATAATTTACAAGGCATGGGCAAAGCATAAGGATCATGAAATTGAAAATCCACCTAACTATAAAAAGTTAAAAGGAAATTTTCGTTGTGCAATGAGAAAATCAAATGACTTTGAAGAAGTAGAAAATGAAAAAACTTTACAGAGAGGGAATTTTAAATTGTATAGATTGTTGACAAAAGAAGAAGTGGAAAAAAGTGAGTTTAAAATAAAATATATAAAAAAAATAACAATTAAAATTAGTAAGTGAATAATAATTTTTATTTTTGATTACTCTTTACTTTTAAAGAACAATATGTGTAATGAAATTTCAGGATTGCCACACAATTGGGCAATTAGACTAACTCAGAATGGTTTAAAAAAACAGGTTTTAAAAAGCTGGCTGATTCAACCTTGCAATTGTAGTTTGGATTTTTTTGTACTTCTCAGGCTAAATTGTAAAACTTTAAGATCGTTTTTTAATAATGTATTTTATTCTAAATGTGAGTTACATTGTTAAGATCAGAATCTTTAAGTTTTAAAACTTGAATTTTAGAAAACATTTTCAGTTTTTTCCTTTTATCTGGTTTTTAAACTATCTCATAAAATAAAACTGATTAAATCTAGTTTAATGTTACTCAGGCTAGTTTAAATACTTTCATGCTGCCTTTTTTTGCTTCAAAGAATAGTAATTCTGAAATATATTTTTAAAGATCTCTTGTAAAGTTAAAGCAAATGAAATAAAACTATTAACACATTAGAGAATATAATTCTAGGAAAACAAAACAAAGAAAAAAAACCTAAAAGATCTAGTGAAGATACCTCATTAAAGGCACCAGCTAAACGACAATTATCAGCCTCTTTTGGTATGTTTTTATTTTATTAGAAAATTTTTTAAAACAAAAAGTATTAGACATGGTTGCCACTTAGTCGAGAAACTATACAAAAATAAAAAAAATAAGTTTTATTTTTTTTGATTTTTTCTTAAGTGTATACATACTAATGTTTTTTTTCTAAATGGACTATTAGTATAAAGTCATTTCGTTTTTAATCATAATTACTTTATACTTCACAACTAATAGATTGAAACTTTTTACTTCAAAACTTTTTGAAATTTGCATAATTTTTAAACAAATCAAATGGGTACTATTTTTATCAATTAGAAAAAGTTATTCAAAAAATGACTTGAACTTTTTAAAATGTTTAATAGAACAAAGAAAAAATATAATAAAAGTTAGTTTAAAAGGGTGCATTGAAAAACATGCAACTAAATTGCATATATTGAAACAAGACTAAGAATAACAAAATATTGATCATGTTATTTAAAATTTTAATTATTAAAGCTTGCTTTTTCAATATATTTTTTAATGTTTGGGTAACAAAAATGATACGAACTCTTTTATTCCTACCCCTGCTTCGAAAAACTACACTTGTATACTTAAGTCTTAAGTTGTCCGTAATACTGGTTTTATGCATGCTCTTAAATTTTTTTTATGTAGCTACTATTTTCTGGAAACAAAGTTTTTATAAAAAGGTCAAGCAAAATTTAAAATTTTCATAGTTATTACAAGCATATATTTCTTTTAGTTTTCGATAGCTACGTCACAATTGAAATTAGATACATTAGAATGTATATCACTTAAAGCTCGTTTACTACTAATAACTATATTTTTATTTTA
This sequence comes from Thalia democratica, assembly GCF_965202585.1. Lineage (NCBI taxonomy): Eukaryota > Metazoa > Chordata > Thaliacea > Salpida > Salpidae > Thalia > Thalia democratica. Next base: position 42,078,762 of record NC_139166.1, on the reverse strand, counting down.
ACAATGAAAACTAACTAGAAGAGAAAAAGAAGCCTTCATCTCGGTGCTTATTATTATTATTATTTATTATTATTATTATTATTATTATTTTTATTTTGAAACTTAACTAAAGTTTAGACTTTACCATAAACTCAACTCATAATTAAAATTAAATTTGTTTTGTTTTTAAAGTAAACATTTGTTTGTTTTTTTATAATTGTTTAAATACTTTTTTACATGACTGTTATTTATCTATTCTTTTTAGAGTTTTTGTATACAGGGTTCCCACTTCCCTATAAATCCCTATAATTTAGAATATTCTGAAAAATCCCTAGAAATTCTTAGAAATAATTGAAAAATATGTGGAAATCCCTGTAAATTACATTTATTTTCTTGGTTATTGAAATTTGAAAGCCAAAACAGCAACACAGCGTGGTGTAAAAACACATTAAAAAATAAAAAATTTAATTTATATGAAAATAGTGCTATTTATATTAATATTTAGTTAAAAGATTTACAAAACCAGCAAATCTAAGAAAACTTCTGAACAATTATAGTCAAATTGCCAAACAAAAACAAACAAAGACTGTTTCCAGCATAAAGAGTAAAAAATGTGCACTTTGTGGAAATCATGGCTAACATAAAAACATGGTGTTGGATAAAGAGTTTTTAACCATTCAGGTTAAAACAGTATAACTGAGACCAAATCTGAACTGAAAGAGTTTTGGTATTTACGTAGCTGTATGCACAATATGTGATAGTAATTACGCAGGACAAACAAAAAATAGCTTTAGTAATAGATGGACAGCCCATAGATTTAATTGGAATAGATCAAAATAAAAATTTAATCCATATGATATATCAGATGAATGTGAATTATTATACAGACACTATCATTTTAATCATAAGAAAAATCTAGAGAGCCTTAACATTAGTGACGCATATGAAGTTGCTTTTTTGGAACAACCAAGTTTTAAGAATCTAGATTATAGAACTTAGCTAAAACTCAACACAGTGTTTTATAGAAGGGAATAATAATAAAAGTACATCTTAGTGAGATGATGCATTTTTTTAAGTTTTTCATGTATATAAATTTTATTGTATGTACATTAGTACTTTTATTAATATTTATAAGCTTAAATTTTTGATTTTCTTGAAGTTGTATTTAAATTTATTTTAAGTATCAAATTAAGTGAAATGTTTTGTTGTTTAGTAAAGAATTTTTTTTTAATTTGTGTTGATAAGTAAAGCTTAATTTATAAAATTTTTGTATATTTTGTAGTTTTGCCTATGTTTTTAAAATTTCTATTTTTATTTTTGTTTCTGTTTTTAATAGCCGTTTATTACACTGATAATTTCAAATTAATGATTAAAGCTTTATAAATAAATAGTTTGGTTTATAAATCATTTGACAGTTAATTATAAGCTATATACCCTTTCTGATTGAATTTAAAACTGCTTTACTGTCTGAAATAGTAATAAATTAGCTTTTGTTCTGACCCCTAATTTAATAACTTATAAATGTTTTGTTCATGTAACAGAGTCTGTTTCTACACCTCGCTCTTGTTTCACAAACCCACAAACACCAATATCAGTCTGCCCTCCTGACCTGCAAGGCAATTTAATTTGGCCTTCCTTCAGTCAGGCGCCTATGAACAATCCATTTAATCACACCAGGCAGGCTAATAGTCCGTTTAACCAATCAATGCTAGTTAACAGTCCGTTTAATCAACCACAGGGTGTCAGTAGTCCTATGTTAATAGATGCAAGCAACACCTCCACAACAGTTTCAAATAAAGGTAGTTTGTTTTTTACTTGTTAATATTCTTATTACAAAAAAGTTATTAGATTTTTTACTTTATTAATTTTGAAAACTAACTTACTCTAAAAGTTTTAAATATTTTTCTTCACTATAATACACTATAGTACTTAAAAAAATTATTATTGTTTCAATTTTATTAAGTTTTATTGATGTTGTAGTATGAAAATTTACTATACTATTGTAGAATTTATTCTAGAGGAGGGCAACATACAACCTGCGGGTTAGATTAGGCGCATCCAACAATAACATCTAGCTCATGACATATTATGTAGCTTGAAAATGACTTATGCAAGAAAGCATTTTTTATAGAGATTTTCATTTGAATTATAGCTATGAATTATATTTTAGTTATAATTTTAGAACACAATACAGGGTTGCCAAAACCTGTATCGTGGAATTTTTGAAAAACATGGAATTTGACAATTGAGGTAAAAAATAACTGGAAAAACTTAGATTTTGTGAAATTTTGAAAAAACCTGAAATTTTGAACCAAATTCATTAAAAACATGGAATTTTGAACTGTTTCTACATGTGAAGTAACTAAATTTCGACTTGATGCAAAAAATCCGTTATAAAGATAAAACAAAATGCATCATTATTTTTTTTAAATACACTATAGTAGCTTTACAGTATATTTTCAATGTTATTATACTATTTAAAGACAAATTTATTACCTTTTACAACTCTGACCGTAGTTCTTCCTTAAGATTGGTTTTAAGGCATTTTTGATTTTAAAACATTTAAAAAATCTTAGTACAATTTTCATGGCCTTCAATTTTAATTAATTAATAAGAAAAAAAATTCTTCGAAACAAAGCTTAAAAAAAAAATACTTAAATTGTTTCAACAAAAAACCATTTTTTGTAAACTATTGATTATAAAATAATATTATTATCAAAAAATTAACAGTAAAAAAACTATTTTTAATTAAGATATTTTTTTTAATAATTTTGTTACAGAAAAGTTTTTAATCGTTTGATTATTTCGTAAACTATTTCTATTAAGTTTTATTATTATCAAATAACCAAATGATTAAAAACTTTTCTGTAACAGAATTAAAAAAAAAAGTTTTTAATTGTTAATTTGTTTAATAATAATATTACTTAATGACCAATAGTTTACTTGAAGGCTTTACTTTAATTAAATTTAAGCTGTGTTTCAAAAAAGTTATTTTTAATTCATCGATAATACTTGAATAGATGAATCGATGAATTGAATTTTTTTTTTCAATAAACAGTTTCTTATTAAGATAGGTCGAGTCTGTTTTCTGTCCATATCACGAAAATTTCTAGTAGTTAGTATATGTGCCTACTGGGCTCTTTAGAAGTCACTAGTATATTATTTAATTGTATTTTTTTATATCATTGATTTCACAATGTGTTTATTAATGTTGTATATAAAGTGCGTGCACTAATAATAGATTTGTAGCATCATTTTATAGTATGTATAGTCTATAAAATCAAGCCGGCGTTCCATCTGAACGTCTGTAATACTTTAAATAACCGTTTCTTGTAATCTTATTTAAGAGCAGCTTTAACCTAACAAAACCCAACCAATCAAACGTACTATTGAGGACGGTTACAACTTGATGCCGTAAAAAAATCACAAAGCAGCATTGACTGTGTCCTGGACAGATTTGAGCGTTATATTCGATATATAAATTTTTTCTTTTATATTGTTAGATAACTTTTTTTTCTTCTTATACAATAACTTATTTAGTGGTTTTTATTATAACATCAGTTATAATTTATGTTATCTAATATTTAAATAAAAATAGTGATTTTAAATAAAGTATATTTTAACTGAATTATTACAACAGGTTCTTTCTCAGTTTCACACAGATTTGGCATAGATGACAACCATTTGTTACAGAAAGACCCAGGTAAATGTCACTTAACAAAAAATTTATTTAAAATTAATTACGTCAACCTAACCAAAGAAGAATAGAAAAATCATCTATTTAAACAATGACACTTACACACAATAAAAATTACCAACTGTTTTTAAAATTCATGACTAATCTTTATTCGCTTTAAAACTTATAAATTAATACATTTTCTATATATTCTTATTTATTTTAAAATTTACTTAAAAAATGTAGATCAGCATTTAAAGTTTAAAAAGACTGAATTTTTTAACTGAATTTGATCAAGTATTTTTTAAATTGCCTTAGAAATAAAAGTAAATAACAGAGTTCATACGTTTCTGGCCAAATCAGGCAAAATCATTTTATTGAAAAAAATTGCCAATGTGTCATTTTTTGTCAGTTTAAATGCTTTAAAATTTTAAAAAATGTTTGAGAAATTATATTAGTTTTGAAGAGATTACTAAGTTGCAAATTTGTTTCTTAATAAGCATTCGGTAAGTATAGACTAGTTTTCCTTAATATTGGAAAGTGTTAGTTTTTTTCAGTTGAAATGCTTGAAAATTTTAAAAAACAAATTTGATAGTTTTTTTTTTTTGAGTGGATTATAAATTTTTTCAATAAGCGTTTGGTTTTTTAGGCAAAATGTAAAGCATGAATGTTTGAAAACTTCTAAATATAAAATTGAAATTGAGAGTTTATTGTTATGAGTAATTATTATTAATTTTCTTACTAGTAACGTTCTTTCCAATTGGTGCCTCCAAGGATTATTTGCAAAAAGGTTAGTATTTTTATTAGTAAGAGAGAATATCATAATGTGAGTGTATCAGTGTTGATGTAATCAAGGTTATTTTAGAAATTAAAAAAAAGTGAGCTAACACCCTGTCAGTAGAACTCTAATTATGTATATAGCAGTCAAATAACAATTTAAGTTCAAAAAACTAAAATTTTTATGATATTTTCTAGGGGCCGAATAAGAAGTTTATAAATAAAATATGAATTAAAAAGTAATTTTATTAGTAGGCTACACAGTTACAACTTTTCTAATAAGTTAATTTGTTTCATCTGGTTAGATAAAATGGGCACTAACCAACAAAGGTGGGGAAAGTGTCATGAAATTCGGTCTAAATCGAAGAACGTCAGTCTAAAATTTCAAATTTTGCGTACGAACCCTGATAACAATAATAGGAGGGGTACACGTTGTTTTAATCTAGTTATGTAGACTTTTATCTTAGTTGTCAATAATTTTTTCCTCTTTGCAAAATTTAATTTATTTTTTGAAATATACGCTATCAATATTATTGATGAGTTTACTAGGTTCCTTTTAAGCTAGTAAGCTAAAAAGACGACAAAAATACTCTATTTAAAATCTATCTTGTTCAATTATCAACTGCTATTTTTCAAAGTTTTACAGTAAATTCATTACTAATACTAAATCATTCACCTGCAAGTCAATTTTTAGTTATAAAACTATTTCTTATTAAACCTTTTTTTTTACTTAAATTTTTACTTTCTAAATTCTGTTTTAAAACTCTTATAGACGAAAGCTTTAAAAATATATAACGATTGTTTGCTAAAAATTTGGTAAAGCTCAAGAAAAAAGGGCATATGTTCATACATTTTTAAATTTCTAAGAAAATTGACAATGAAAAAACTGTGATCTATACGTTTCTGCTTAAAACTTTTCGCAAAATCGACCGTTTCTTAAAAATAAAATGTTTTTTATACTATATAATAAGTGTTATATAGTTTATACTTGTAGCTTTTATGTAAAAGCTAATTTATTTTTCTTAAAAATAAATTTTTTATTTTAAAATCAGATCATCCCTTTTCTAAGTTTACATTTTTGTAATCCTGGTGTGTGGTATTTTCAGTTGACTTAAACTTATACAATGATAAGTTTACAAATAGTATTTCAAATGCTACTATAAACTTTTACCTCGTTAGTAGCTAGCTACCCGTTGTAAAAATATTTTTTTTGCAATAGTACATTGATAACTTGTAAAGTAGCGATTAAGTATACTATTGAGGTATTGAAATGTGTAAAATGCTAGCAGTGCGATCGACAGTTTTATTTTATTAGATTTTTTTGGTAAAAAGTTATTTCTTTCTGAAGTATATAAACTTTTGGATAGTTTCAAAAGCAATCTTTTATTTTATTCAAAATTAAGTGACCTTTTCTTCAGTAGAATTATTTATATAATCACTGTTTCAACAAAATGTCTGTTTTTAGATTAAAACTTTTTCCTGAATAGTATTTAGAATTAATTCACTAACTCCCTTAAATTCTATTTTGATAACTTTTACATATATATTCCCAGTTGACTAGGTAATTAAAATTGTACTAAGTTTAATAAGTTAGTAGAATAAAACTTTAAATAGCTTCAAAATGACAAAACATTAAAATTTTATTCAAGTGTACACAAAAAGGCGTTAATTATAAGTATTAAAAAGAAATACTCTCTTAAAAAAATTCATTTAAACATCACCATACTTTTTTTTTTAATTCACTATGTTTTTTAAATACTAAATCAATAAACTACTTGTGCAAATGTTAATTATTTTTTGTATTATAACAGAGTCTTTAGAACATTTAAAGAAAGCATTTGTTCAGGAAGCAGATGATTTTGACATGAAAAATGGTTAGAAAAAATTTGTTTTTCAGAAATTAAAACTTACTCCAGCAAACATGTTAGATGTACTTTAAATTTTTCAACCTGAAAATTGTTTAAATATCGCGACAACTTAAAAACAAGCTAAAACATTAAAACGAGAAAAAAAAATCTTTAATTTTGGAAAAATATCGTATATCAAATATTTTCACATTAGCAAAACTCGATTCTTCCCTTTTTACGATTATTTAGAACTACAAACAAGTTGCATAACTTATATTTTAGCAATATTATTCTTTTGTCTGCTTTCATTGACATTTGACCGCTTTATTATCATATAAATTTTCCATATATTACTTTATTACATTATGTTTGCTACATTTTCTGTGAAAGCATACAAAATTCGTAAAGTTATACTTACTACTTAGGAAAAAATAAAATTAGTTGTTTAGTTTTTTATTGTAGTTTTACAAAAGGGAATAATTGTTCAATATCTATTCATACTTTAGAGTAAAGTTTTAAAACGAATTACATTTTGGAATATTAAGGGCATAGGGGGTAAGGACTTGAAACTTTTTTTTTTAATTAAAAGTTGCTCTTATATGAAAGCTTAAAGTATAAACTATAACTTATTTTCTTAAAGTATAAAAAATCTAATTAAAACTTGAGATATAGTAATTTTTCTAAAAATATCCCAATAAAAATGTATGATTTGCAATTTTTTTATTGTCAGTTTTCTTGGATACTTAATAAATCATTACAAACTTTTTTTTTCTGCTGTAGATTTAAAAAAAATTAGAAAGCAGTCGATCAATAGTTTAAAACAACGTTTCCAAAAGATGGCAATATTTCCCTTTAGCGTCGACATTAGCTATTAGGGGGCGTTAATTAGTAAGACGGCGCAAAAATAAATGGGTAATTAATTAGTAAAGGTGCGTTATCTAATACATGGGGGGCGTTTATTAAAATGAGTTTGGGAAATCCTGGTATAAAAGAAATGACCACTGGAAATTTATAAAATAAAGAAAATTTAAGTTTTATATAAAAACACAAAAGAATTGTTTAAAAAAAAAAGCTAGCTGTTTTTCAAAAAAAAAATATTGAACATTAGTTTCGTACTAGCAGTTATAAAAAGAACTAAAAGTTTTAGTCAAGTAGTCTTTATCGCCATTTTAGTTTGTACCTTCTGTAAGAAACCAATATTCAAGTCACCAAATTGGATGGTTGTATCTTAAAGTTACTGCTTTTCTCACTGCCTTTGATCCGCGCTTTGGGAGCCCGAGCGGGGAAAAAAGTATTAATATTTGGGTGTAGAAGTCTCGCCTGTTTTAGACAATAACTACAAAATAAGATCTGTTTGTTGAAAACAAGGTGTACAGTGTACACCCCTCTATGTCATTAGGTTTAAGAAAAAAACATTAAATTCAGTATTGAAAGAGATGTTTTTACTTATTTCTGTAACAAGTTAACGAAAAAACAGGAATTTAATACTTTTTTTTTAGCTAAATAAACATTATTATCTTTTTAATTTTATAAACTGGTATTTGATTTTAAACCTCTCAAATATAAACTTGCAGTGCATTTTTTTTAAACATAGTTCAATTTTTTATAAAATAATCAGCTTCACACAGCCATAATAATAATATATACTACTATAAATGTGGTATAACGTATAAAAACACCAAATTTTAAAAAACTATAATGTTTTTGTAAAGATTAATACACCTGCTTTAAAAAGTTTGAAGTTGCTGAAAAACTGCAGTAATTCTTTGCAATGTAGCATTTTTTTTTAGTAGAACTTCCGATTGAGTAGGCTATTTTGCTCTGGGGTAGGTGTCAGAAAAGCACAGCTTCACTTTAGCACGGATCGTCACTTTAGCATGGAGTGACACTTTAGCACAGGGTGACACTTTAGTACAGAAAGTAATTTCTACATGTAACTTCACTTATGCACGACTGATACTTTTTAGTTAAAAAATAAAATAATGATTAAGGTTATATTGAATTAAATGTTTAAAATCGAACTAAAAACAGTTAGCACCTTGTTAAGTACGCCCTTTAGGCACTTTAAAGTGTTGACTCAAGGGGAAGAATACTTACCAAAATTATTTATGTTTAAAACTATAACAAATAAATAATGTGATATAAACTGTTAATATGAAAGTGTGTTTGTTTTTCTTTTTGTGTCTAGAATTTTTTTTTGAACGATCGTTAATTTTAAAATATTATGTCTTTTATAATGTACATTTTAACGATGTTCATTTATTTGATAATTATTAAGCTAAAAACTAAGAAATGCAAAAATTAGTTCGAGCACTTTTAAATGTGTCGTCTTAAAAATTCTAATTACAATTTTATCTAATAGGACTTTAAATTAAGCTGTTTCTTAAAGTTTAAGAACATAAAAAATAATAAAAAAGCTAAACAGATGGATAAAAATGTACAATTAAGTTTATATACCCTTCTAGTACATTAAAAAAAATAAGTATAAAAAAAGAATCGTGCAAATTAACTTCTGTGCTAAAGTGTCACTCCGTGCTTAAATGTCTTTCCGTGCTAAATTTTTACTTCGTGCTAAAGTGTCACTCCATGCTAAAGTGACGCTGTACTTTTCTGACCCGTTCCCTTTGCTCTGTGCCCAAAATGCGTGTTCCAGCGGAAAATTGCTGTATGAGTTTAATTAAAGTTTAATTTTCTAGAAAGTTCAAAATACTCACCTTCAACACAACTATCACCATGTTATGAGATGGTTACGGATGAAGATCATTTGTACAGTTTAGCTTGCTCATCGTCATACACATCACTACTTAACTCTAACTACAATACAAGTTAATAGTTCTAATAACACTGTTGACCTTATTTTGACAAATATTATAAACTAAAGAGTATAAACTTATGTCTAAAGTTTCTAACTGATAATTTTAAAATACGTTATATAATTATGGAATTTTTTTTTAATAAGATGTTGTGTTTTAATAATTTTTTTTAAATAAATCTACACTTATAGTGAAATAACTGTATTTCGAACAAAATCATAGCTGATAATTAAAGGGAATTAAAATTTAAGTTGTTTTTCGTTATGCATGTTAACATTTAAGAATATAACACAGTTTTGATTATATGTTCTAAAAGTTTTTGAAGTTACCTGTTTTTATATTTGTATTTGTAAACTAGTTAAGATTATTTGTCATTTAAAGTCCCATTGTATGTTTTTTAACTCAAAATCAGTGTTAAATTTTTTTTTAATAGCAAAATCTGAAATTAAGGTAGCTTAAATCAATGTAATTTAAGAAAGAATAAACTTTTAACATTTCTTAGTACAGTAAAATTCAAATTAAAAATCTGAAAACTTAAGTTTTGTCAGCACAATTTATTATATTGTACACCAAACAAAGCTATTACTTATTGTGAAGGTTCACATTCACGCATGGCATCATATGAAACTCACAGCCTTATCAATTACATTCTCATGAGAAACCCTAAAATTGAACTTGGTTTGTTTTAATCGTAACTAAATATACCTGTTTTATGCGAAATGCTTGTTAAATAAACTCTTGCAGTGTGTTCTGAAAGTTTTAGACTTCTAAATGATACAAATAGTTTGTTTTGTTAAACGATTTTTCATTGTGTCGTAAATGAAGTTTAGTTTACTATAAGTTTTAAATTTTTCTAAATAACTTATATCTAATTTTCAAAGCCACAGTTTAATTTTAAATTGTACCAATTAACTTATATACTTTTTTTAGACTCAAACTTCAGCGAGTTTGTTTTGGAAATAATATATGAAAACGCCCCTCGTAAGGAAATCTTTTTAAATTTCCATCAACATGCAAAAGGATTTCGTTTAATGTATGGCGACATAAAGCAGCAAGCAGAAGTCTTTCGACAACGCAACAAACTGGACATGCTTCAATACACTCCAGTTGCCCTACCAAAACACCCCACCAGTGATACGGTCAATAAAATTCTTGATAATGTCCAACAGGGCTTAATGTTTGAGTACAACAAATACAAAGGTAAGTGAACTTAATTAGAACTCCTACAGTAATAGAAATTTAATTAAGATGCCAATATGGTGTAAAAATTGTCGAATAAATGTTTTTATAGAATTTCATAACGTACGCTTTCCATCAAAATAACAACTAAAGTAAACTTGGTCACAGCAAAAATATTATAAAAATAATAAAAAAATGATAAAAGTTAACAAAAAAAAACTTTACTCAAAATCGTCTTGACAACATAATAAAAACTTAGCAAGTGTGTTTTTAATTTGGATTCTATTGTATATTAACTGTTTTACAACCAACTTTTTTTATTTTAGTTTAACCTTTATATTGAAATTTTTTAATATATTAATATAACAAGTATTTGCTTATGAAAATTTAGGCTTAAAGGAGTGTTTTTTATATACTATATATATTTTTATTAGACTAACACATTTACACAGGAAAGAATAGAAGCTAAATTACAAGTATATATTTGTTTGCTAAAAATAAGAATAATTACTATTGATAAATGGTTAATAATAGATACAATATATAATGTCAAATCCGAGTATTGTAAAACTATATAATATTTGTAAATATAAATCTAAATTATAATAAAGTATAGTAAAATACAAAAAAAAAATTAAAATACAAACTTCTTACATAAAAGTTTAAGAAATACTAATTCATAAGACTAAATGGCTGTTAAGTATACAAAAAGAATAAACTAATAATTACGTCCAATATTATGTTCTGAAACATTAACATTTAAGAATGCCTTTACCTTGCATTGTAAGATTTATCATAATTTATTAATTCAGTAATTAATGTTCGTTGTTTTACTTCTTTTTATTTAGAAATATAGATTTAATAATATTTCTTCTTAACTTATTTTGTATTCAAAATAAGTGTGAAAAAATATGTTTAATTAAAGTGCCCGGCTGTTTTTTTCCAGACATAAAGAATGTATTATCTATCCTACAATGCAAGGTAAAGACATTTTAAAATGATAATGTTTTAGAACATAATATTAATTATTACTTAATTTTTTTTTTGTATACTTAACAACCATTTAGTCTGATGAATTAGTATCTCTTCAACTTTTATGTAAGTAGTTTGTATTTTAACTTGTTTTATTTTTATTTTACTTCACTTTATTATAATTTAGACTTAATAATTACAAATGTTATACAGTTTTACAACAGTCGGATTTAACATTTTATATTTTATCTACTATTAACAATTAATCTATAGTAATTGTTCTTATTTTAATAAAGACATATATACGCGTACTTTAGCTTCTATTCTTTCCTTACAGTATTTCTTTTTTTTTTACAGAGCTCCGTTGAAGTGTGTTTACTTTTTAAGACAAAGAAACATGTGTTAGTTTAGTAAAAAAAGAGTAATGTGTAAATTTGTTCTTATATATTCCAGTGAACTTGCTTCGCTAGAAACTCTATTAGCAAACGTTAAACTTAAAGTTTTGAATAGTAATTCTTTTAATATAGTACTGCACCAATTAAATTCTACGTTTTGTACGATAAATTTTTGACTCTATGATTTTTTTATACAAAATACTTCCCTTTGGTTTTTTTAACACTTATTACAGTTATTAATCGTTTACTTTTTAACTTAAAAAGCGGTTATATAAAAAAAAATCATGTTTAAAATTTATTGTGATAAAATTAAAAAATATATTACAAGTCTGATTATATTTGAAAGACGAAAAAGCTAAATATTTCTCACAGCAACATTGTTAAAACTATGTTAGTCTTTTCTTTTAAACCTTAAAACATTGGTTACTGTTGATTTTCTTTCTAAGCATATTCAAAAAAGAAAAATATATATTGTTCATAGTTAAAATTTTTGTTAAAGTTCGCTAAACCATATCATAATAAAAATATATTTTCAGGCTCTTCTTAATTTAAACTTTAAGCGTAACGTTTTTCATACAAAATTATAGGTGTAGTCATTTGCACTCGTAAATGCATGAGTGGTGTCTACTACTGCAGCTCCGACCGGCCAATCGATCTACAACGAGGCAAGCCATGTGTCATATTTGACTACGCAGCTGCTGTGCAAAACTGGAGAGATCGGAAGAGAAGCTCGCATTTGTACAGCGAACTTGTTCTTGGAACGAAGCCGCATCACAGCAAGCCTCTGAGACTAAAAATAAGGCCTAAAGTGGCGACATGGTTGATTCAGTCTCAAGCGAGAAGTTCTGCTTCTGAAACTCCCTCAATTAATATTGATTGTCCTAACACCATTGATAAGGAAATTCAGAAATTGAGGCTTTGTTGATTTTATTGCTTCGCATACTTGTTTAGTTAGATCAGCACTTAATTATGTATTAAATTTAACTCAAATACCTATATATCGATATGCACTTTTTTGATCAACTATTAATATGATTATTTTTAATATGACTTTTACTATTCCTATTGGTTAGATGTCAAATATGCACGAAGGGACACTTTTGCAGAAAGATATTTTTGCACGCGTCAGTTTTGCACGAATACACAGGTTGTTAATTTTTTTAATTAATATTATTTCTACTATCACTGTTACCCCTTACCCTCGGTCGGTATATTGTTTTTTTGTTTTTTTAGTAATTTTTTTAGTATATGGTTTTATTTTCTTGTTTTTTTTTATTAGTAATATTTATTAGTTGTTTTTATACTTTACTATCACTGTTGCCCCTCACCCTCGGTCGGTAACTATTTTTCTTCTTTTTTGTTTTTTTACCAATTTAAACTTTATTTATAATTTTTTTGTTAATAATTTTTATTAGTTAATTTTATTTTTACCATTATTGTAACCCCTTACCCTTGGTCGGTAACTTATTTCTTCTTCTTTTTTGTTTTCTATTGTGTGCCACTCTCGTGGTAATTGTCTCTAATTTACTTTCTTCTTTTTCCTTTAAGCGCAGTATAAATTCAAAAATCGCGCGTAATTTTGGCTTTTAGTTTCTACTGCGTTGCAGCAAACTGAAGTCAATGCAGCTTTTCGCTGCACTTAAGTTTTAATGGTTTCAATCTTGTTTGTCGAGTTTATTTCGATTTTAGAACACTTTTTGAGTTTGGTTTAAACGTTTAGTTTTTTAGCTTCTTTAATTCAAGTATTTTCGTGTTTTAAAAGAATTGATATTTCGATTTATTAGTATTATGTTGTGCAGTATTTTATCATCTTTTCGTTTCGCTATTCCATTGTAAATATAATCATTATTATAGATTTGAACTACGTTTAATGTATAAGTATAATTATAATTAATAAATAAGGCCAATAATAGTGTATAAGTGGAAGCACTGGATAGCGACAATTATTTTAAATATATATATTTTTTTCATACTACTTGCAAAAGTGTCTTCGGGCAAAGGTGTCCCTTCGTGCATACTTGAACCGTTCCCATCATATTACACACTTTTAATTAAATAAAAACTCACGTTTTCTAGAAAAATTTTATAGTTATAACTAAAATTCCTTACTCGTCAAGTTAGTTTTTGTAAAATAGCGTTACAACAATCTAAATGACGAGTGATATTTTTTTGAATGTTATTCTATAGTTTTAAATTACGTATATTTCTTGTTTAGGTGCAAAAGAATTTATTAAGTGATAAGGGTAATAAATAGTTTATTTTATAAAGGGAACTTTGAACTAGTGTTTTATTAGTTTGAACATTTTCATAAAAACAAGTAGAAATATAAACTAAACTATTTAAAACAAGACTATAAAATTAAACATTTAAATAACTCATTGTTCTTAACATTTACAAAGAAATCACATTTTGTCAAAATGGTAGAATTCGATTTTTTCTTATGAAGAGATTTTCTAAATTTACTCCTGTAAGCATATCTGATGTTTCGTTATGAAATGAGTTTTAAAACACGCAAAAACGCGGAAATGATATAAAAAGCCGAACACCGCGAGAGAAGTGTGTATTCGTAAGGTCAAGCGTGTGTTGACATATATGCTTAGTTTTCCTGCACTGTTTTTGATTATGTTTGAGACGTATTTTTGAGTCGCTTGTTAAGAATTATTTGTTATTTGGCATTGGTTTATATTCTTGACAACATCACTGATTTTTATTAGTGAGTTTCTTTTCTAAGATCGTAGATTGTTGTATTGTAAAATAAATATTGAATGTTAATTATAGTTTATTGAACGATAAAAAAGACGCTCAAAATATTTGGTCTAAGGACCTGGTGCACAAAGAACCTTTCAGTTATCGAGTCGCACAACACGGATACCTTTTAACGTCTTGTCCAGGACTCATTCGCATTTGTTTACTAACTAGAATTTAACCTAGTTGTTCTGATAAGTCATATTTATAGCACCTATTTATAGGCTAGATTATATTAGGCCTCTTATAGAGTAGGTTTATTAGTAACATACTTTCCTTTACACGATTGGTAGCGCTAATCACTGATATATGAGTATGAGTGCTAGCAGCAAGAAATTCATACCTTTGTTAGCCTATGACCGATCGAGGTTAGTTACCGCTGAAAAAATTTTGGATGCTAGCAAGCACATACTAACAAGTAACCCTGATCCGACTAACATATCAAACATACACAATGTTAGTATTTAGAGCTGAAGGTTTTACTCCTAATTAATACTTTTCTATATATCACATAGATTTAAGTTTAACGATGTATTTTAAATTTTAGTTTATTTGAAAATTGACAATTTTTGCTTGCTATTTCGTACCTAACTTTTTCTTCATACTTAAAAACAATTACCGCTAGTTGCGACGTGTGGTATTTTTGTAAAGGGGTGCAAAAACTTAAAAAGTGTTTAAAAAACCGCTTAACTTTTTTTAAAACTAGTTTTTTTATATTAAATTTCAAAGTTATTTCAAATTTGTAAACAAAAATTTATTAGAAAATAATTTTGTAGCAGTTTTGTAAAATTTTAATAAGCATTTTTTCCACGCGACGCCCTTAGTTACCGTTTCGGTAAGTTATTTTCTACTATTTATTGTTTTCATAACTGACCAGTCTGCTTTTTAGGAACTTCAGCGAAACAAAAATATTTATTTAGTTACTAAGTCTATGTTAGCGTCAGAATACTTATATATAAGTACAAATTACATTTTCAAGGTTGAAAATATAATATAACTATTGATGCGTACATGAAAAATATTTTTTATACATTAAACTTTTAAAATATTCCTTTTCTTTCACGTACCAAATAAGTAGATACACCCAGGTTTTATCACTTATTATTTATTAACGTATTGTTAGAAATACTTCGTGTATACTGTTTCACAATCAGTAAGCTTATCATCAACTATTAAACATGTATTTTTTTAATATTTGTTGCAGAAAAAAAAAAACTATTATAATGTAAATTTACCATATATGTATTTTAACATCACGATGTTATAAATTAAACCGACGGTTCTTCTTTAAATAACATTTTGATGTTTTCTCACCTTTTTAATTATTTTTACATAAAAATACACAACACTCATTTCATATATATTAATAAATTTGTGTATCTTAAGTTAATACATAATTTTTATTATTTTTACATGTCACTTTTCATTTTCCAGCATAGTTTTTGCCTCTTACTCTACTATACATTTTTCGTTTTCCTTTATGTGTTAAATTATTTCAAGTTCAATTGCAAGCCTGTATTTAAATCACAGGTAAACCGTGCTTTTTAACCTACTACGCCCAATAGATTGGCAAGAGGATTTTTTACTGCAGGTTAATACTTAGCACATAACCACCTTGTTATTTTACATTCTAATTATACACGAGGTCATAATTTATTATATATTTAAAACATCTGTATAAGATCTGTTTAATTTAAAAACCCGACTGTTTTTTTTCTAAAATGACAAATAATTATCTTAATTAAAATTTAATGTATATGCACTTTAAGTTGTGGTGTTTTTATGTACGGTGCTGTAATTTAGTTATTGGTCAGGGCTTTAGATACTTAATATCAATTTTAGTTTTGGGGCCTGGTGTCTTTCGGGTTTGCTTGTAAGTGGTTTAAATTGTAATTTCTTATTTTAACATGTATCTAACTTTATTTATGTTATGATATAATTCAGATTTAACCACTATAAACAATTTATAAACATATATTACCCTAAGTTTCAATAGCTTTAATTACTTTAAACTACTAATTAAATTATTAATTCAGTAATTAATATTTGTTTTTTTACTTTTTTTTATTTACAATAGATTACTTATTATGTAAGTAGAATAAATGTATTTCTTTATTTTAATTCAAGTACCTCATTGCTTTTTTCAAACATTAAGAATAAAATATCTAGTTTGTAATGCAAGGTAAATAACTTGTTTTGATGTTAACATTATTAGGATGTAATATCGTGACGTAATTATTATATTTTTTTGATTGGTTAACAACGATTTAATCTTATGAGTAAGTAGTTTCTTGAAGTTTTATGTGAGTGCTTTGTATCATGACAGGGTTGCCACACACTCAGGGAATCTCAGGGAATTTTCAAACTGTAGAAAATCTCAGGGAAACTCAGGGAATTTTGGCATTTTTCTTTTGACTCAGGGAAGTTTTGATTTTTTCTCTAAATTTCAGGGAAGTTTTTAAAAATCTCAGGGAAATTTTTTTCTAGATCTAGAATGAGGTTTAGTTAATCCAGTTTCAATATTTTGTTCAAAAGTAGTAATTTTTATTATTTAAGTGGTTATTTAGAATTTTTTTAGCCTTGCGGCTAGTTCTTCAATATTCTTAATATTAACATTGTAGTTTTTTAAGTTTTAAATTTATATTTACTTAAGTAAAATCAAACAGTTTAGAGAAATAAAAGTTGTTGTTAACTATTCATTGAAAAGTTCTAATAAACTTATTATTTTTAGTTACTTATGTAGTTTAAAAAACACTATGTTGTACTATTAGTTCTTATTTTTTAAATAATAAAGTTATTTCTTATTTGTTTACAACTACTTCTTTTCAGAAAAAAAATTAAAATGAATACAGATTAGTGTTGTATTACTTTTGTTAAAAAAATAGAGGTTAAATTTTTGTTTATAAATAATAATTTCAAAAGTAGTAGCAGTAATGGTAATTAATTTTTTAGTGTGAATGTTTTAATATACTTTACAACTTTTTTGCAGATTTAATTTAAAAGCTTTTTTAAGTATTATGAGTAAAGTACAGTTTAAAACCTTGTTTAAAAAAAGTTGGCTTAACCATGAAGACTTCAAAGATTGGTTACTTGAGGATGTAGACAAAGAGAAGTTTAAATGTAAGTGGTGTGGTGATGATACACCAATGGCCTTATCCAACATGGGTATAAGGGCATTGAAATCGCACAGTATGTCGAAAAAACATCTTAAATTGAAAGCCTCTAAGAGTAAAAATAATGCAATTACTTCTTATTTTGGTGGCGCTAATAGTTCTACTAGTATATCAGCTGCAACTTCTTCAACAGCTGCTGAAATTTATTGGGCTCTCAAGTGTACCAAAGAAAACTGGCCAGGAAACTCTTGCGATAATAATGAGACTTTATTCACTACCATGTTTCCTGATAGTGAAATTGCAAAAAAGTTCTGCATGAATAGAACCAAATATTCATATATAACAGACTTTGGTATAGCCCCTTTTTTTAAAGATAAGATGTCTTAAAAAAAACAGTTTTGTGCTTGTCTTTTTATTCCATTTCATTTGATGAGTGTTTCAATAAAGTCTTGCAAAAAACTCAACTAGATTTGGTGGTGAGATGCATGAAGAAAAAAAAAGTACACTGTCAATATTTTACTTCAGCATTTTTAGGTCACTGTACTGCAGATAATTTAAAAAAAGCCCTATTGACCGAAATTCAAGTTCTATTTTAATTTTAAGTTTTATTTACTGCATTCAGAACAGTTGCTAGGAAAGACATACAAGTCATAATGAAGTTATTATGTATGCATTTAAGTGAGTAATTTAATTATTATTATAGTATAATTAAATTTTGTCAATTAAAATGTCAAACAAATTAAACTTTATTCTTTTATGTAGAAAGTTAACTAACAAGTTTACACAAAGTTGTGCAAAAATTTAGTTTTCAATTTTTAATTGGTTTAAACCTTTTAAGATTCAGTTTTTGAAAACAGTTTTTTTCATAAATGTAATACAGAAGCATACACATACAACCTTCCTTTTATTATTAAAGAAGAAAAATGAGAATGAGGTATTAATAATTTGTGTTAGAAGAGAATTTTTTTTTTTTAAGATTTGAAAAATACTCAGGGAAATTTAAGGTTACTCAGGGAAATTTTTGGTTACTCAGGGAAGAATTTTTGGCTCAAAGAGTGGCAACCCTGTCATGATTTCTTATTTTATTGTATTTTACTATACTTAATTATAATTTACACTTACTAATTACAAATGTTATATAGTTTTATAACAGTCGGATTTAACATTATATTTTGTATCTACTATTAACTAATCTATAGTTTTTATTATTAATAAACACACACATATACCTACTTTAGCTTCTATTCTTTCCTTACAGTATTAATTTTATACAGAGCTCCGTTGAAGAAACACATAGAAACAGGTGTTAGTGTAAAAAAGAAAGAGTACTGTTTAAATTTGTTATTATGATGTTATAAATCGTAATTTAATTTTTAAAGCTTAATCGCTTTACACGACTAAATAAAAAAGTTGAACAATTAAACAAGCATGGGTTATAGTTTTTTCAGTTAAATATGCACTCGATTGTTTAAGTTTAAATGATTTCAAATAGTCTTTTACATGCGTTGATATTTATAACACTTATATGAATATATTGAAATTTAAGAATTCAGAAATACTTACTATACTTGGGTCTCTGTAACATTACCAATTACAAATACTTTTGTTTAAGATTTTTACCTTACACCACTTTAGTAAGATAAAAACTTGATAACCATAACATTATTTTAATAAAAAAACACTACTAGTTGATCAACTAATGTTATATTTTTGTTAAAAATATATCAATAAAGTTTACCAACGAACAGTTTTACATTATCTAATATATCTTACATACACAAGGCAAACTAATTACAGTAAACAGAAAGTCCTAAATTTTTGTATAAGTTTAGAAGTACTAGATGCTATTTATCTTGGTTACTTGGAAAAGTGTTGGTTACTCGTAGAATTTCGTTTAAAAATGTTATCGTCTTTTTATCTTACATAATTAATCAATATTATATTTTTAATAATGAAACAACTGATCTGACATTATTATTTAACACTAAAAGAAGCTATTTTCAAATATAGAGTTTAATGAACGACAAAAAACTTACGCTCATTTTTTTGTTTTAAGAACTTGTGCACGAAGAACCTTATAATTCACCCATTTTAACACTGAAAATAAAAATTCATTGCTAGAAAATAGTAAACTTTTAATCAATATAAAATTAATGTTTATAAAATAATTTTTTATGTAATTTTTTACGAAGTTTCATAATTTTCTGCTCGACAGAACAAAAAACTTGGATTAAAAAATAAACCTAAGCTTTTCATTTGAGAATTAAAGTGTTTTCAAGTTTATTTAAATAGTAACACAAACTAGTATTTAGTAGCCAGGTGTTTTAGTATAAATATTCGTAGGTCTCTTTACTTTTGTAAATACTTAACTTGTGATTCAAACAAAGTTTTTTTGAACTAACCGATAACAATAAAACTAGCACTACAGCTTATTCCTAATTTTGTTTATATTCTATTTATAAATTGTTATCTAAACACTTTTTAAATTTCTTTGTTTACTACAAAATTATCTTAGTTAGAAAAATAGTTGCGGCTAGATCCTACCAGTAGGCAATATGTTGTCCACCCTTGTCAAACGAAAAATATTTAATTCAAAATTGATAAACCTGTTTTTTAATCTTGTTTGGTTAAGTATTATCTAGATAGAACACAATCGTAGGTTAGAGGTTGCCAATGTATGGTCTGCCCATCAGAAGTATCTTGTGTAATATATGTAACTATAACTTGAAATTAATTGTGCAAAAAAACTAAGTTAGAGATGTTTTATCACGATTCTTTCAAATGAGTTAAAATTGTTACTTTCCGTGTACAGTCGTGAATTTTTCAATATGACTTTGTGTTTAAAGATTTTAAGTATAAATTTACAGTATGGTTTGTCAAAAACACGCTGATATTACTTTTTTGGATAGTAGTTTGTTATGCACGAAGACGCTTTTGCACGGCGTCAATTTTGCACGAGGGTCAATTTTATACAAATACACTTTTGCACGAAGGGTCAAATTTGCACGGGTTGAAAAACATTTTTTTTAACTTAATTTTTTATAGTTAGTTTTTTACTATCACTAACACCTTAACCGTTACACCCAATCCGTATATTATATACATATATATATATATTAGTTTTTTTGTAGTTATTTTTATTAAGTTTTTTAATTTTCTTGTTTTTTATCTTATTATTAGTTTTTATTAGGTATTTAAAAAAAAATTCTATCAATGTTAACCCTAACCCTTGCCCTCGGTCCGTCTTTTTTTACTTTATTTATATTTTTTTTTTATTCTCGTGCAAAAATGACCCTCCGTGCAAAAGTGACCCTCCGTGTAAAAGCGTCTTCGTGCAAAATGTCCCTTCGTGCAAAGGTGTCCTATCGTGCATATTTGACCTCTCGTGCATATTTGACCCGTTCCCTATTTTTTTTATGTATCGGACCCACGAAAGGCGTTTCTGCTAAATCTTTTACGTCGGCTAAAAATTAATTCTTCCATTTTTTAAGTAACAGACAAACAAAAAAAAATTAAAGTGTAAATAATCATCGTTAAGTAAATAAAAAATAGACTATCTGGATATTAATTTGAAAAAAGACTCAGGTTCGACCAAATCCAAACTTGTTTAGTCTGGTGGATTACTACTTTAAATTTAAGCTTTTTAACTTCACCTTTGTATCTTTATATACATTATATAACACTAGCATGTTTATGTTAGCGACTAAACCAGTATCTATAAAAAAGGCTAATTCTGAATAAAAAGCTACATATTACATCAGGCTAAAAATATCCAGTAAAAAGCTATTGTGATCAATATCTTTTTGTATAAGTAACAAAATTGAGCATATTTGAATTTCAAAAAGGTTATAGTTGTTGTACAAATAAAAACGAATAAATAAATAAATTGCACATAATCAAGAAAAAAAAGCTATAATACTGACTTTAAACAGAGGATAAAGAAATTAGATAAAAAAAAAATATCACTGATGAAAATAGAATACTGCATTTTACTTTTGGTTTCCAATATCAAACACTAACTTTAATTACTTATTTTGAAGTTATTTGTTTAATTTACAGTTATTTTTGTCATGATTTTTAAGATTTTCCCTAGTCTATTTTATAATTTAAAATTGCAAACTGTATTTTTTTAGTTATTTTATTCATTTATCATCTGCACAAAAAAAGGTATAGTCAAAGGTTGTGTAAAAAAATAGTTGACCGAAGCTTTTTCAAAGTAATTTGGATCTCTAAACAAAATTGAAAGCAAATATGGATAGTTAGGAATTATTAAAAATTATTACCATACGAGGAAAAAAGGAATTGCCTTTCCAAAATAATAATATTTTTGTTGTTTTTAAAAATGTAAAATAACTGTAAAACTTAGGTAATGCTTATAAAAAAATTATTTTTTTCAAAAATATTTATAAAACTAATTATATGTATGTGTCTACAGTAAAAAGTTTGCGTTCGAATTTTCAAGTCAATAAAATGAAATAAATTTTGAAAAGTCTTTATATTTTACAGTGTAAATTAGCTTACTACTTTTATTAACTTTCAAAATCGATTTTAAACGATGTTTTGGATATATAATTTTGACTCAGTTTAAGCTTTTTCGTATCGTTTGTTTCATAGCTTTTTAACGTAAAATCTTCATTTAGATTATTACTTATTTCCATTAAACTATCGCTTGACTTAAATTTTTCTGAATAGTCAAGTAAGTTATTAGCTTCGCCAAATATTTTAGTTGATTGGACACTTTCGCTAAATGAGGGTTCAAATTTTTGAGTAGAAATGTTTCTCTTTTTTTTTAGTAGAATCATCATTTTGTTTTGATCTACAATTAAAATGTTATTGTCAATTATAAAATCACTTTCTCTACAGACTAATTGTTTAAACAAGGACTATTAAGAAATTATGTATACAAAACTATTTTATAACATTTAATTAATATTCTTTAAAATGTTTTTGTCCTAGACAAAGCGTGCGACTCGACAATCAAAATGTTTTTTCGTGCACCAGGTCTTAAGACCAAACGTTTTGAGCCCTTTTATTTGTCTTTCAATAAACAATATATATATTATTATATTAATTTAGCTTTTATCAATAAGTATAAATACTTATATATAATATTTGCAAGGAATCTTCATTGCTTAAAGCACTTTTTGTCTTTTATCAAACAAACCTATTATTAGTTAGCAATTTATACCTTTTGTCATTTTTAGTTTTGTGAAAAGTGTAAGGCTTGGTTAAGTATATACTATGATCAAATTTAATTACCTTCCAGTTAAATCTAAAAGGATATATAATAACAACAAATTAAACAGTATTCTTTCTTTATTAAACTAACAAATGTTTCTGTAAGTTGATGGTTTAACACACTTCACAAAGCTATGAAAATCAAGAAACTACTCTTCTATACATTGTTTATTGAACGACTATACATTATAGAAACAATTATTCATTGTTTATTGAACGACAAAGAAAGCGCTCAAAATATTTAGTCTCAGGACCTAGTGCACAAAGAACCTTTTGGTTATCATAATTTCGGTTGTTAGTTGCACACCACGGATACTTTTTAATGTCTTGTCTAGGACTAGTAAAAGCACAAGGAACTAATAAAAATTATTATTGAAAAAAATCAATAACAAAGTTTCTAGCAACTATCTGCATAAAAATTAGCCTGTATTTTATCCGGTATACTATCAAAATCCACCCTCGTTCAAATCCACTCGATCAAAATCCACCCAAGTTATTTTTTCAATTTATTTATCAGTTAATTTTATATAGTTTTTGCATTTCTTATTTATTTTTCACTATCTCTGTTACCCCTAACCCTTACCCTCGATCGGTAAGCGGTTCTCGAACTTGACTGGGTGGATTTTGATCGGATGGATTTTGAACGCAGGTGGATTTTGAACGTGTCCCATTTTATCCTTTTAAATATAAATAATTTACACATAAAGTCTAAGACGATTGGTTTCAAGCTATAAAACAAAGCTTACACAAAATAAACTTACTACATTATCACTAAACTTTAGGTGCACACAGATTACTTTGTGTGAATCTTTTTAAACAACATCTATTATAAAATGACTATCAATATGTATTTCTGTTACAAAATTTATCAATCCTTGTTCAAAACAAACAGAACATAGATTTAAAAAAATATATATTTTTGACAATTTTCTTTGTGTAATACGATGCAGATGAAAATATATAGAAAAAAAAACTTACTTAATATACAAGAATACAGTATATTTAATTAAAAGTACTTTGCTGCTTAATCAAAATATACATTGTATTTCAAGTTTGTTTTATAAAACCTAATTTATGTTTTTAACTAAACTAGTTTTATTTGTAGTTTAAATAACTTTGTTCATATTAGGAGTAGTGACTACAAATCTAAATAAGTATTGTCATATTTGTAAATATGCATTTTTTAAACTGTAATAATGGAAAATAAAATTCCACTTTTCAATGCGTACACATTAACAAATATCTCTTATAAGTTGACTACTGTCTTATCTAAAGTCTAAACTTATTTTAAGTTATTTACTATTTTTTAGTTAATTTTGTGTAACTTGTTGAATTTTTCTGTCTAAAACTTAATTAGAAGCTTTTATTAACTTATCTTTTATTTATATTTAAGTTGTATAGAAAATATTATCTTAGCATAGCTTTTAACATTGAAATAACATATTGTTTTTGATCTTGTTGTAAAGTTCATTAATTATTATTCAAAACAATTTAGGAAATGATAAAATACAGACAACTTTTTTATAGTAACTACTAAAACATAAAACTAAAATTTAACTAAAACAACTTTTTTTTTAAATATTTCCTGTAAAAAATTACACTTTATATCTAATAATTTTTAATTTACGTTTAATTAACTGGTTATGTTTAAAATACTTATTTTATATTTCTAGATTTTCTTTTCAAACCTGGATATGAGCTTGAAAGATGTATTTTTGAAAACTTCTCTGCACTAAGTGTCCAATAGTTTAAGTACTTTTCTGGTCTGAAGTTATCAGATTTTTTTTAATTAAAAATAACGTTTACTTATCAAAAATTTTACTTTGTTTTACTTTTATAATTGCTAATCTAAAAAAAATTTGTGAACAAATTAGATTTTTTGTTTTTTATTAAGTAATATATTATCAAATGAATAATGCACTATTTTTGTACTTAGTTTAGTAAGTTTTTCAGCCTTCAATTTTAAACTGATAACATACTTTATTTTTACTAGTAAACTAATTTTAAAACTCACTTTAAAAGCATCTCACTATATTTGCTGTATACATTTTCCTGTAATTTTTTTTTTTTAAAGTTTTGTTAGGTATAACTAATGATATATTTTTCAATAAATAAAAACATGTTTTATTCTTAATTATATAAGTTACTTATTGTAGATAAGATTAGATTTATAGTAATAAACTTGAGGTAAAAAAATTTAAGTATAACAATTAATGTTCTATGTTTGAAAATTTTTCAAATAACTTTACATATTTTTGACAAAAACTAACCTTAGCTTTACATTTTTTATGAAGAATTCCATATGAATTTTTCAAAAAGCATTTTAATGATACAACTAGACAAACTAGAAATGTACATGATGAGACTAAAATAACAATAATTTGTTTTTTTGAGCTTTCTGTAAAAAAAAGTTACGAATAAATATTTACTCGTAGTCAAATAAAAAAAGTAATGTGATTAATTAAAATATAATAACCTACCTTTTTAAGATGCTTTTATCTTTAAATTTGTTTTAATCAAGTATTACACATTTAATTAGAAAAAACTACACTAAACCAATAAAAAAACTTTGTTTACAATTCATAAGTACAAATGATTAATTACTTGATAAAAAAATATTGCTTGTAGCAATATTTCGTCTATCTTTAGCAAAGCTAAGAATTTTTTTCCAACATACAATAAGCACTAAACTGCGCTGCATGACCATCAACAAAAGTTTCTTAGACTAAGTTAACCGGGTGTTTCCTAATTCTGGTGATAGAAAACCACTGTTTAAGTTTAAACAAGCGGTGATCTTGCAGTGTTGTCTAATGCTTACTTTATGAAAGCTAAAACATCTAAGCTTTACTGGAGATTGCCAGAATATTATTACTAGTTAATTGATCAAATGAGTGTAAACTACAATCTTACATTGAAACTTTTGATGTTTTAGACATTGAGTTGTAAACGATATATTTATGTCTTTTTTTTTTTGACTTTAGTCACAGTACTAATGTATATTACTCAGTACTAATGTATACTACCCGGCTTGACTATTCTAAAATAGCGATTTTCCACAAATTCGTCTATCTGTTGAGCCCTAAGTAGGACATAACCAGACGCAGATTGTGTCGGGAATAGTTACTGGTGGTTTTGTAGTGCATTCTAGTGCGTTTGACGACTATAACTTTTACGTATCTATATAAAAACTCACTCGTATTAGTTTTAAAGTACGTGCAGGACACTAAGCTTTGTTGAGGTTTTCCTTTATTTATTTTGTAAAAAGTAAAAAGATTGTACACTGTGTCTTCCGTAAGATTTTTTACATCAATACGTTCATATTTAACTTCGTTGTTACAATAGTTCTACAATATTTTTTAATGAAATTATTAAGATATCTATAATATAAACTTACAATATACATTTAAAATTGACACAAAGTACGACAATTGTTAATGAAGTATTGTAAAATAAATATTTGAGTCAGAAACAAAATTTACAATTGCGCTGATTTTTATATAATTTGTTTATACAAACGTTTGTTAATTTTAAATTATATCGTGATACTTTATTTATTCTTTTCAGCTTTAACAAATAATCAATTAATGTATAGTTTTTAAAGGCCGGATTTGTTCTCTATGAAACTTCTTATTAAACTAAAACGATAAAAACAACTCACATTTTGCTTAGTGTAATAAATTTTGACAAATTTACTTATTTCTAATTTTTCTCCATTTATCGTATTCCCTTGTAGACATTTCACACTGTCATCTGTAAAAATTTATTTTAAATTTTTTTATTGCATTAAATACCTACGTTTTTAGTATAAACATTGTTTTTTAAAGATTAAACAAAAAATATTATCTGGCTCGTTACTTACTTTGTTAAACTTTAAGTGCTTTAAAACTTTTAAGTTCACAGTGGACCTGCTACCAGAGCTGCCACTGGTTTTTGGCAAATTTTCTCCAGGCTTTTAAAATTTCTTCCGGGCTTTTAAAAGTACACGTTTTTAGATCTACTTACAGTTCAAATTTAAGTTTAAGGAAAAAAAAACTGTCTTAAGTAGTATTACAACATTGAAAAGATACAGTAAAGCTACTTTAAATGTGTTTTTTGATAAAAAAATTTTTGATGATGACAAAATTTTTTTATTTATATGATAGACACTTTGTGTCAAATCGAAATTCTACTACTTAAAATGTAAAATTTGTTTAGAATTCCAGGAATTTAAGTGATTTTTGTTCCAAATTCCAGATTTTGTGACTAGAAGGTCAAGATTTTAGCGAAATTAGAGCTTCAAAATAAACTAGAAAACTCCGTTCGCAATAAAAATTATTCCAGTTGGCACGAGGCGATTTAAAAACCCTGTTTTATTATCAAAACTTTTTACATAACATACACTAGTACTGATGACTAGTACCAATAAGTTAAGTGTAACAACATCCATATCTTACATGACGTCCTTTAAAGGTGAGGACAACCAATTTTTCAAGAAGCAGTTAAATAGTACAATATAGAAAACAATAAGCTATACACCATCCATGAAAACAAGCTACATACCATTCAAATGTTTAATAAGCTGCACACCTTTCACAGTAAAAATATTCCAGACACTTCTTTTGTATACTAACAGGTTGCAGAAGGTAATATTAGACAAAATATCTAAGGGGTACCGCTTAATCAAAATAACATAAATTTGTACAAGAGAGCTACAAATAGTATCAGTCTTTAGATTATAAGAGTACATTATTGGAAGAAGACTTTGAGATTTTGGAATTTAAAAAATTGGTAGCTGAAGCTAGTCATTTAGGTAATATTTCTCACACTGTCTTAAATATACATATAGCTGTAATGGTGTCTTATATAGTAGTAGTTAGAAGTAAAAGACATTAAAAAACTGTCAACTCTTTTCTCAGACTGATACTGTACGGGACCTTATTACAGAACTAAGATTTTTCGAGGAAAGGTGTAGTGCGTACGGCATTACCAATGATAATAAAAAGTTTGAAGTTTTCCAGAGAATCTGGCCGCGAACAGATATTAGACTCTGTTGAAGCACATGAAGAGGAGAGAACTCACTACAATATTTATAAATTTTTAGAAAGTAAAGGAAGTAAATTTCCAAAACTCTTAGGAGCCCACTATTATGAAAGGGGCCAGTAAAGTTTCAGAATTTGTACTTGTCAGTAAAAATATGGGGAAAAAAAGAGGAAGATAGAATTAAGTATATTATGTATGTGCATGCCCCTGATAAATTGATAAGGAAAATTAAGAAAAATTTTGTGCTAAGGTATGAAGAAATTTTAAGGCTCGCAGAGTCAATATGTGAGGTAGAAGAACAGAGTGTTATTGAGCAAGCCAAAATTTTTCATATGAATCTCACAAATCATACTATAGTAGATATAAAGGTAAAAGACACAATAATGTAGGTTGGCAAAAAAACCAAAATGTGTTATATAATAACAATAGTTGTAACCAGCCCAATCAAGAGTACTATAAGCTGGAAAACAATCACTGCACAAGTAATGGTAGAGACCACTATAAATACAACATCAAAGACAACAAGCATAATGTTATTGATCATCATCAAAACTAAAATACTTCCAAAGTACTAGAAGACAACGTCACAAACAGTTTAACCTAAAGCTCCAGTCGCCAGAAAAATAATAGCATACGGAGTAACTGGCCGAGTGGTGTGGTTAAATTTTGTAAGGGTTATAGTTTTGTCCATCGTGACGATAAGGACATTGTCATATTTGTTCAACACAATTATATTATTAAAAACAACCCTAATAAGTTCTTAAGGTCATTTACACAAGGAGAGGGTGTTCAGTTTGGTATAGTAAAGAGTTGTTAAAATAAAATTTCTTCTTGAGTACGACTCGATAACAAAAGGTTTTTTTGAACACCAGATCCTTGGACCAAAATTTTTGAGCGTATTTTTTGTCGTTCAATAAACAATACTAATACTACTAAAAATTTGAATGCTTTTACAAATTAAAAATTATCAAAACTTGATTGTAACTTGCTTAGCTATAATTTTGAAATAAACGTTCTATTTAAAATAATAAAAGCATAAAACAAAAACAGTTAAGAGAGTAGTCCTAAAGGGCCTGGTGTAGGAGCTACTGTTAGTATCTATAAGGGTTTGCGCGTCTGTGTTAGTGAGTAGTGAGTTAGTAGGTATTATATGAGAGCTACTTGGCAATGTGTTAAAGCTCCCAGGTAGTGAGCTAGACCTAACAGTCTCTTTCTTTTCGGTTAAGCGCCGGGACCCCTTTAAGCCTGATGTATGACTAAATAAGGAATTTTGTTACCTTTTTACTTTTTTTACTAATAAAGATAACTATATACTTAATAAACTTAATAATTAACTTAAAATTTTTAATTATTTGAAATGAACTTATTCAAGTGAAAAGCAATCTATCAGTGAATAAAAATTCGAAAAAAAAACACAACTAATAACACAAAACTTTACAAAACGCGGTTCTTATAAAAATTTCTTAAGACTCTTATTGGTTGAATTAAACAGATTCTTAGATGTTTTAATAAATGTTGATAGTAATACAGTTCTTTTAAAATCATAGAAGCATATTCGTAAAATGCTATGTGCTTTTTGCACACTGGTGGTTAAACTGAGCACAAAAACATACATTGTTTAGTTTTTATAAAGTGATTTGATAAAAAATCATCTATATTTTCTGGCGGTAATTTAAATAACTACAAAATATATAAATTTAGTTACACTACTACTTAAATTCTGGCTACTTTAATGTTTTTAGACAAGCTTTTAAATTAAATATAATTATTTTTAAATATGTCCAGAAAACAGTCAAAATGCTTGTTATTTTTTTTCAAACTTTCATAAGATAAACCGAAAGTTTTTTATTTAATAGAATTTGCAATTTTATTTAGCAAAAAGTTGCTTAACAAGTTTTTAGATTTTTAAAAACAAGAATTCTTTGGTTGATTTTTTGTTATGCTCTAATAGAAATTTATTTGTTTAGTTTAAAAAAACAGTAGATATAATCTTAAACTACATTAAAGTTTAATATTTGAAAACATTTACAAGTAGTATTTTCTACGAAATTTTATGCCTTAATTCCAGTTAAAATAAGATTGAGTCCACGGTGTAGTCATTTCTCTACAAAAACTATAAGTAGATAAAAAAAATCATATTTTTCTTTGGATAATGAATTTACTTGTAAATTTATAAATTAGATAAAACTAGTATATTAAAAAAATAAAACCACTTATAAAATAAGTTGATCATTATTCCAAAGCTATCAAATATTTTTTATTTGTTTATTTTATTTATCTATTTCTTTTATTTTATATATTTAATTTTACGTATACGGAAGTTTCAAAAATTTCAAAGGTAAATCAATATATCTCATTTAATTCAAACATTTATAATAAAATGTACTATACTAGATTTAATACGATAAAAATACTTTTAGTAAAAAATTAATTATTTTTTTGCCTTTATAAAATTTAAAACTATTGAGTTAAAAGAAATACTAAAAACTTAAAACTGTTGTTATAAATCAAATTTCTTTTTTTAGTCATACATACAAGTTTGTTTTAAACTTTAAGCTTGAGAAACTCAAATTTAACTAACATAAATTTTAACAAGAATTAATTATATTTAAAAAATTCATAAATACATCAGATTTAAAAAAAATAATATTTTGCTAAAAACGTTACTGTTTTATAACTATTATTAAAATAACATTATTCAATTTAACTTAAAAAGTGTTTATTAGTTTACTTTTTTGTTTAACTATGTAGTAGAAAAAGTCGAATGGATATTTGTTATACAGACAAATAATTTCTGACGGAATGATAAAAGTGAACTGCATGAAAGATTCTTTTACTTCATGAACAACAATAGAAAGAAAAGTGAGATCACCTAAAATTATGTAACCTTGAACTAAAGTTTATTTAATGAAAAAGTAAAAATTAAAAATAAGTAATAATCAATATATATTTTAAACAGTTTACATTGAAAAAAATCGTTTAAGAAACTAACTTTTCTATAAAAACTCTTTCAAAATAGCTTAAAATTTAAAATATCTAAATATTACTTTTAGTTTTCATTTCAAACCAATTATGTTAACTACCATTTAACAGAAATATTATTAAAATATGTATTGATAAGTTATCTTAATACTACTATAACTAGACTCTTTGATAAGTTTTTAGTTAGTACAATTCAATATTCAATGCTTAATGTGTTTTTTTCGTATGTTTTCAACAAACTTATTATTATACTTACTGACTTTTTGTTTTACTGTTTAACTTTATGTGATTATTGACAAACTCTGAATAAATGACTTCAGTAAAGTTATTTTTATGAACTCTGAACCATTTTCCTCTCGCTTTGATGCGAACTGAAAAATAATTTGTTATTTATAGGTATTGTGGGAAGTTGACGAGCTAAAAATAAGTAATTAATTTGAAATCTAAAAGTATTTATTTTTTTTCATCTTACTTAGACTACTGTAAATATTAAAAAGTTCCTTCTATATCTAAGCTATAATTATTCAAAAAACTGTTGGTAAACAATGAGTTTATAATCTGTCCTGGACAAGACATTAAAAGGTATCCGTGGTGTGCGGCTCGATAATCGTAAGGTTCTTCGTACACCAAGTCCAAAGACTAAACATTTTAAGTATAATAAAAAATAGACACTTAATTTTTAGGCAGTTGATTCCATTTTTACCAACTTAAAAAACTTAACTTTAGCTAATCAATTAGTTTAAAATGCAATATACTTTGTTTGAAAACGAGAACAAAATCTTAACAGTTTAAGTATTCTTATATGTAAACTATTTATTTTTTCAAAACTTTGTTTGGCTAAATGTTTTTTAAAACATTTTAAATAAAACAATTTTCAAAACATTTAAAACGTCTCGTATGATCAACAACTTTGTGTGAACTTTCATAATTAACAATTAACGTCTTGTATCCTATTTTTTGTTTAATTTTTTTCATAGCAGTTAACAAACCATAAACAAAATAATAAAAATACAGTTTTTAAAACTTCTGGTCAATGAATAAGATAGTAAACAATAAAACAATTTTCCTGTTTTTTTAAAACTCTTATTCTTTTGTTTTATAATATTTTTAGACTGTATTAAACTTTTTTAATTAACATGTTTAAAATTTATCTAAATTATTAGGCACATAGATTTTATATCATATTTTTCTAAAGAAATTTATTTGTTATAACCTAAGTACATTTATAGTTCTACGTAGTAAAGTAAACATATTTACATTTAAAAATTTTCTTTTAGTCTTAGTTATAAACTAAGGAGAAAAGCATATTAAAACTAATAAAGCCAGAATCTTTTTACGCTTAAAAATTTTTAAAAAGCGCGTCTTCTAAGTTCTGATTTCTGAAACATAACAAGCTAAGTATCTTATTTGAAGTTAAAATTCAATGCGCAAGGAAAAATTGTAAAAAGTTACAAAAGCCTCATTAGGACAAGTATTACAGTTTAATGAAATTAATAATAAGATAAAGTAGATTTTTTTGTATGCAAAAGTACTTACTATTATTTATTGGACTGTTTATTCTATTACTAAAATTTAATACGTAGTTTGGTTAAACGTTTTATCATTAAACTAGTACTTCTCAAAATTTATTGAAGTAAATAAATAAAAATAGATACAATTCTTGGAATTGATAAAAATGTTAACGTTAATATAGCTTATAATAGTTTTAGTAAAATTTTCAAACGTTTTTTAGGTGTAGCTTACAATTTCTTAACAGAAAAACTTTTGTTTTAGCTAAAAATAAGCAAAAATCAATTTAACATACTTGTCTTACGTATAACAAATACTTTCAAAGTATCTTACTTGGTTTTTTTATTAAAAGTAATTCAAGTCTTCCAAAAAATTTTGTCTGATAGTTTTTAATAACTTTATAAGACTTGTGCAGCTTCCATTGTTTTTTGTCCAATCTAAAGCATTAAGATATAAGTTTAACAACAGTTTAACGAACTCTATAAAAACAACCAATATTCTAAAACTTTGATCAAAAGACCTTGTGTTATTGAAAGAGTTTATGTGTTTAAATTATATAAAAAACAAAATTAGAAAAAATCATAGCTATTTATTTTATTTTAAATTTTAATTAATATCTTTTATATAAGATAAAATTATTTATGTATCGTAACTATATATGACTGTAATGATTTTTTTAGAACTAAAACTTGTTGGTCACATTTAAAAGCCATAAGGTTTTTCTAAATTACCTAAACATATTTTTAGATCTCTGTAGATCAGTATAAAAAAGCAGTGAGATAACTTTGAGTAATGTAACAGTGAGTTTTTTTCTGATGCCACAAATGAATTTTATTGTAATGTCTCAAATATCTGCTAACGAATTATCTTTCTCTATAACTGAAAAATCTATAAACTAATAAAAAGGCGTTGCAATTGGTAGTTAATTGGTCCTAATAATAGCAAATTGGTTTGTTGCATTAAAAGAAAACTCACTATTAATATCAATTTCAGATCAAAAACCTGATTTTTACGCGAAGTATGTTGATGACATTAACTTTTGAAAATAAGCTAAGAAACATTTTTTTTTTTTTAGAAATTACTTTTACTACTCATCAAATTTTATATGAAGACTATCAAAAGTCACAGGAAACATTTAAAACTTCCGTTTAGACAGTCAGATTTGTTAAGCTTTTTTTTTATCCCATATCGAGTTGAGGAATCGAGGCAGAAATTTAGCCCATCTTCTATAGCGAGAATTTTAAAGTTTTTAACGTCACGATGATTTATCAATTCTACTGAGAAGAGTAAAGGGTTAATAAGTGCAAACTTAAACTAACACTTCTCTGTTTAAAGTTTATTGAAGTCAATCACAACGACACATATCAATCATAAAAAATTATACTTGAACTTTGTAACATTAAGCTAATTGATTTTTTCCCTTTGAAGTAAACAGCTTGGTCAGACTAATGCGTGAAAAGTACTACAATGAAACTTCAAAACTTTTGAAAAACAATCAATAATTAATATTATGTAAAGCTTATATACAAAGTAATATTTTTTTACAATAAGTTTGATTATAATGATATACATTGACAGTAGTTGTTAGTGACAAACAAAAGTTTTAATACTAGTAGAAAACAATAAATGCGATCACACTAATTAAATGCAGCATTCAAAGTAAAGGTAATACATCACAATAAGTTAATAGAAAATTTGACGTATGTGTTTTCAGCATTTTAAGTTGTATAGACTATTAAAGACAAAAAAAGGATACTATTTTATTACGAAGTGTTTTGGTTATTACTAGTTTATCATGGTCCAATCTGTTTACGTTTTAGATTTGTTATTACGGCCATTCTTAGATCAGATTTCAACATACAGGACTTATTTTTGAGTTTTTTAGACAAATTTTAAGTATATATTTTTTTAAGTGGTCTATTTTAGATTTTATAGACTATCTACAAACTTGCTAAAAGTTAAAAACTTTAAATAACCTAAAACAAGTAAAAAATTTCTGAAATAGTATAACAAAAAGCTTTTTTTAAACTTAATTGAGATTTTAAGTTTTTTGATTGTTCAAGTATACCAGAATAAAATTCTATGAAAACAACTTTAAAAAAATCAAATAGCTGAACTTTATTTGATTCAGGCCATTGTCGGTATATTTTTGCGTTCTTGTTAAAGTAAAAACTCTACAGTGATAGTTAAGCAGACATCACAGGCCATCACAAGCCACAAACATGTAATGGTCTCTTATCACTAATTGTGTACAGTAAAAGAATACTAACAAGTAAAATAATCAAAAGTACATCCACAACAACTATGTAATTTTAATTACACAAAACTTCTCACTGCAATTAAGTTTTTTTAAGATAGAATAACTTAATAGTTTCAAACTAGACGTGCACAACATGTAATGAAAATACTGAAATTGTATGTTTTTATGTCTAGCCAATACCTAAAAATAATAAGTATACCAAACAATAAACTAATAAATATATTTGTTCCGAAAATTATAATGACATTCAGTGTAAATATGTAATTCAGAAACGCATACCGGATTTTAGTAGAGCAATCGTAAAATTTGTAAAAAACGTGTTTATGATATAAATTCACACAAATTTTTATTACGGTTTTTTTAACCTTTGCTTGTTAACTCTTTATTAAGTAATTTGTAGTTTGTTAAGTCTATATCTACTTATTTATTTTAAGTTACTCACTAAGCGTAATTCAACTGCCATACATTGATCGATATTTTTTTTAGGTAAAAAGTACAATAAATTTATTTTTTTTTACATAAAACAGGATCTTTAAAATTTACTTAAATATTTGTTTTAATTTAAAAACCATTATAATTGTAGCATTTGTACTATGCTGTACAAAAATATATCTTTTTTATTGTTTTTTTTTTGTTGAGGCATTATATTTATACCTTAAATTAAAAAAATAAAGAGTTCACTTAAAAAAATAATTTGCAAATCTCATCAAACTATTTTTCTTTAGCTTATACTTTTATAAGTCTCATTTGCTTTTATACTTGATATCAAAAATAAAAAAACTGTTCAAAATTATCCTTTGTTTTGATGTTGCTGCAATTTTTTAAGGACTTCATGTAAGTATTAAATTAACGTTTTTTTGATGAATATATAAATCTTAAAAAATTTAGATTTTTTCTTGGTTTTAGTGACTATACGTGCTCAGTTTAAAACTACACAGTTAAAATAATCTTTTTTTTTTTTACTTTGTAAAAACTTCATACTCATCAGGCACTGTGGTCCAATTGCTACTACTTTCTATTTCTATTGTAATTTTCAAATCTGTTATTTTCCAGCTAATTGATTTTGGTGGACCTGAATGTAGTTTTAGATGCTTAGATTAAGTATTTACATTATAAAACAAGGTATATAGTTTTTAGTTATTCACAAATTGTTACAAAAATATTTACTTAATTTTCATGTAATTAGTATTACTTTAAATTACTTTAATGTACTTTTCAAAAATACAATAAAAACTAAACAAAATATGAACCTATACAAAAACTTTAAAAAATCAAAGGTATCAATTGAATATTTATGTAAAATTAAATATTTTGGTGTTTAAATAAAGTTTAAATTTATAATTAAGCGTTAAATTATTTTTCTAACACTAAGCAGTTTTACAATTCTTCTAATTCTAATACAACATTTTGTAAATACCAAAAATAAAATTCAATTAATAGTACTTTTCAATAAATACTGATTTTTTTAAATCTAATCAAACTTATGTTAAAAAGCTTATTGTTTTCTCTCTATTAATTTTTGTAGTTTTTGTAGCTGTTTTTAAATAGTATTAAAAAAAAGTTAATGTATTCTATAATCTATTGTTTTAGTAAAAACTACAAGTGTTTTGTTTTTAAGTTGTTATAGTCTTAACAACATTAAATAGTTTTTTTAAACGAGTTTGAAAATAAAACTAGTTAAAATTAAAACTAACATAATTTATCTGATTTAACTATCACGAGGAGCAAACAAAAGTTAAAGCAAAACAATATAGAACATCTTTTAAAACAGATCATAAAACTAAGTTTTCATATTTTGTTCTTGAAACTACCTTTATATAACGGTTAATTTGTTTTTAATTCTAATCTATTTAAAGACTTTTGTTGAAGTTATACATGACCTACAAGAGTTTAACAAAAGTTTTATCAAAGTTCAAAACATAACAATGAAAAAAAGTTTTATTTTGAATAGAAAGTTAATATTTAACTTGCAAACAATTGGAAGTTTTATATGTATTCTTACTAATGCGTATACATTTCTTAAACACAACTT
The DNA here is from genome assembly GCF_965202585.1 of Thalia democratica. Taxonomy (NCBI): domain Eukaryota; kingdom Metazoa; phylum Chordata; class Thaliacea; order Salpida; family Salpidae; genus Thalia; species Thalia democratica. The sequence continues at coordinate 42,042,226 of NC_139166.1, read as the reverse complement.
TCATCTTTAGAACGTTAGCAGTTATAATTTAAGTTACCCAAGATTTAAAAACTAGAACAATTTTGGTTATTGTCTAAATTATATTGTTATCAAAAAATATATATATTTATAGCCAGTTAAATAATTAATATCAGTTTTTTATTGTATATTATATACATATGTATTAGGATTATACTGATAAATACTACACTTGGAGATAGTCCCTACTAAGTATGTAAATTTAGTTCTAATGTACTGTTATATTTCAACTATACTTGGACTTCTACTAAAGTTTTTTTTAATTAGTTTATGTTTTTTATACATAATTACGTTTACATAGTCTTTGATACAACTGCCTTAAAAATGTAAAAAAGTTAATTTACTAGCCGACTTAAAATAAAAGTTAGAAAATTTCATCACTTTTTTTTTTCTTGTAAAAATAAGATATATTATAATATAAGATTACTTTTGCTGTTTTTTTACCTGGTTTATCCTGTTATAGATAAATGTATAGGTAAAAGTATATATTTACAATTATAGAAAACTTAAAACAAGTCAATAGGCTTAAGTTATTGTATAGCTTAATTACCATTTATATACTGTAATTATGATTTTCATTGTAAGTTATTCTAAGTAAAATATTATATTGTGTTTTTTGTCTTTCTTTTACTGTCCTTTTTATTCTTGATATGTATTTTATTTTTGTAAAATTACCAATTCCTAATGTTATATGATACTTTTTTTCTGTTTCTTTTATGACACAAAATAGATAAAGTGATTAGTTGGTATGTAGCTCGATGACCAAAAGGTCTTTCTTTACACCAAGTACTTTGACCAAAATATTTGAGCTTTATTATTGTGTTTAAAATTAACCCTAACCCTAACCTTTATTAAACACAATATTATTATTGTGTTTAATAAACATTTTGCTTTGATTCTTAGTAAAGAAAACTTGGAAGTTAAACAGTATTTATGTTTAAAACAGTTAACGAAATTACATTGTTTAAAATTATGAGCTTTGTTTTTTACATACAATCAAAGTAAAGTAATAAATTATTAGATATTTGAAAGTAAATATAATTTTTAAACAGTAAAATTTTTGATTAAATTAAAATACATTTAAAGTATTATTTATGTTACTGAATTTGAAGTTACGAAGCATCTATAAAAAGTATTATCTATATATAAACCTTTTAATATACTTTTATTATTTCAAAAATACACTTTGCAAACTAAAAATTTCGCTTAAAGAGCTCTTCAGTTCACGAAATAAAGTTAGTTTGCAAAATATTTTTTATTTTTTTTTACAATCACAAGTGTAGTAAAAACCTTTTGATATCAACTAATTTCTTATATATGACTAACGTCTTTTATATATAAGTAAATACAGTAACCACCTGCTTAATTATGTACTTTGAACATAGCCCAAAAGTTACATACTCCACTGCACACCCAAGAGGTTCTAGCCTTAAAAAAACATACAGTAACCTGCCAACTAGCTACGCACTTTGAGCACAGCGCAAAAGTAAGTACCCAACCTGCAGTGCGTACATAGGAATTTTTTTCTTTAATATCTTCATTAAGCCTAAAACAGACATGTTAAAAGCCTTTAAAGTTTACAAATGATTCTTAAACCATAATCCCCAAAAACAAAACTTTTATCATAAACACAAAGTATATTTTTTGAAAGTATATAAGAAGTTATGAATACTTGTCTAAGATATGTATTCAGTTGTATTTTATTATGGAAGTACTTTTATAATCAACCCACAAAGCTTTTTTGTCTATCTTGTATTTTCCTGTACCTTTAAAATTTACATAGTAAGTACAATGAATTACTAATTTTAATTAAGTAAAGATTTACTAAAACATCTATCATGCTTTTATTTAATTTTGTTTATTCAAAACAGCAAGTTTAGGGTTATAATTTTTTTATTTTGCTTACTTATTATGTTTAGCAATTTTTACACTGGTGTCTTGGTAGAAAACACAACAGTTAAGCATATAAAGATGTAGTGCTCTTTGTGGTGTTCATAGTAAACTGTGATTTTCATAGTCATTGTTAGTAGTAAAGGGTTACATGACTATTCAAATTCGGACAACTCAAATTCCGACAATTCAAATTCTTAAAAAAAAATTTAAAAGGACTATATCTCAATAAGTAATATAAATTTGAAAAAAATAAAAAATACATATGTAGATATTAGTAATATCTAAAGCCACTTTTTTCTTTTTTTCAAAATCTAAAATACTTTTCAAGATATTTTAAAATTACTAACGATAACTATGTTTTTTTACTTTATATAAGCTATATCTCAAAAAATGTTTAATGTTTTAAAAAAAGAAAAAAATTGCCTGTAGATATTAATATGATTCACATATGCATTTTTTATTTAAGTCAAATACACATTACTTTTTTATTTTTAGTCGTTCCAATGTTTTAGTAAGAATTTGAATTGTCGGAATTTGAATTGTCCGAATTTGAGTAGTCGTGCACCCGTAGTAAAGGACTGAAGAAAGAGAGTTTAACAGTTTTATTAATATTATAAGTTTACTTATTTTGTTTAAATGTGTTCATTGTGGCTACTTGAAACTCAATTCACTTTAATTTCAATTACACTGTTCATTGTTTTTGGTTATATAAACTTTGTATGACTTTCTAAACTTGAGTTCGTCATGATCGAGATATGTTGTAAACCATTTAAATCATTTACGACAAACTATACTTTAAAGGCTACATAAACACAGAAAAAAATGCTAATTAATCTGTTAAAATTTTTTTTTCTGTTTTGTTTAGTTTGTACTGAATAAAAATGAACATAACTTATAGTTTTGCATATCTTTTAATATTTGTGTTCTTTTTTAATATGTATATATTTGTTGCTTTTTACTGAATCTTTTTACTGTTATCAGTTTGTTCAAACTAAAATGAGAATCAATAAATTGAAAAAGGAGAACAAAACTTTTTAAATATAAAATTGCATAAAATTTTGAAAAAATGTTTAATTAACTAATACTTTTCTTCGAATAAAATATGAAGCCGTCGTATTTAGAAAATGTTATAAATACAAAAGTGATGAAAATCACAAGTAATATAAAAAAGTAAAAGTACGTATTTTAGGTTTGGTAACTTTAAAATAAGCTATTAAGGCAAAAAAGTAAAAAAAAAACACTAATTAGAAAGTTATACAAGCAAAAACATGCTATTTTTATGGGTTTAAGTATCTCCTTTTATTTATTCAATAATTAAAATTATTTTATGGTTTTAAACAGTTTGATTAACTGAAACTCTTAAAATTAAAGTTACAGCATAGAACAGAATTGAAATATTGGTACGAACCACCAGATAAAAAAAATCAAGAGAAGTTGACGAGAATACTAGTGTTTGGACGACAAACTTTTCAAAAAAAAAAAGAGCTAACAAACAAAGACATCTAAGCCTAAAAGTGGTAGTAGTATATAAACATCCACAACGTTATTAACCATTTATAAGATCATAGCCCATAAACATAGCGTATTAAAAAGTTATTCACATTTAATTGTTACAAAATGTTGTAGCAAATGCGTATTATGCAGTATGCAGCTGAGTAGAAGAAGGTCGAATACAGGGGCGTGTCTAGACTTTTTTCAAAGGGGGTTCACAATTTTTTTTGTTCTTAATTACCCGCTTAAGTACGCATTTCTTAGGTATGCACTGCCAGTTAAGTACGCAATATTTAGCCGAAAAACTTTGTGTTTAAAATGCTTTTTTCTACTTAGAAATAAAAAAAAACATATAAGTAGTAATGGAAAAATATTATATATTTTTATTTATTATACTGTATTAAATTTTGATAAATTAAAACTAAAAGAGCCGAAAAAAGTTATATTTATAATAAAAACATTTTTTCAACTAATTTAATCGATAAAAATTTAAATTTCACTCAAAAATGGGTAATTATCTAGGATGATGTCGCACCAATATCAAGCTGAAATTATATTAGATTCATTGTTGTTTTTTACCATAAATATAGGCTTTAAAAATATATTTTATAAATACAAAAATAAAACTTACTTATCATAAACCAATAAAACTTATATATTTAATTGCTTTTATTTTCAAAATAAAGCAAATGATACAATAACTTATATACATTCCTATACTGTAAAATAAAATAAATTAAGTATTTTAGTTTATAACAAATGAATTTAATTCTAACTATGTATTTATATAGCTTGTTTAAAATGAAGAATAATTTTAGATCAATCATATCTAAAGTTATGGTTCAAAAAGATATTAAACACAATATAGTTTCAGCTTGATATTGGTCGACATCATCCTAGGTAATTACCAAAAAATGTTTAGACTTTTACAACAAAATTAAAATATCTTTAAATTATAAATAAATGTTTGTCTGATGGTGCAGGAATTCTAATAATGATTTTGAAATCTCTCAAAAATTTGAAAAAATCAACTTTGTGGCTAACAGATATACAAAAATAAAACAACTTAAATAAAAAAATATCAAAATACCATTAAATGATAAAAGAACAAATTGCCAAGTGGTGTAGTGATCTAAAGATAATTTTGAAAACTCTCTAAACTAAACTTTTCGAGGTTTAAACCCAGTTGGTTGACACATAAACAAAAAATATAAATTTTAAAGTACAAAAGCTTTACACAACATTATTATATACAACTAACTTGGTAAAATAAAACTTTAGTGATTATATTGGACATTTTTTAAATATAATTGTACTTACTAGTTCAAAAACAATACTGTATCAAAAGTTATTTACACTAAGTAACAATTTATAGTGGGAACTAAGAGCATCTTAGTAAAAAGTTTCCTAGAAAAAAATGCTACTATAAAACTTTTACCTATTATGACGTCACAATTAAAATTTTATTTAAAATCTATTTCAGCTGGGAAAAACCGAGCATTTTTTGTTAAGGAAACTTTTTAATCTTTCAGTGCAATAAATTCAACATTCATTATTCAAAGTTTATCAAATAACCAAAACAAAGTCAATAAACAACGTTTTTAGTAATATTCTAAGAACTTTTTTTTTTCTTTTTTTTCAGTGGGTTCACAGGAAACAGGAAACCAGTCAAAACACGCCCCTGGTCGAATATTCAAAAAAAAAACTTTATATAAAAAACAATGTCAAAAACTTTTTAGTTTACGCCTTAAAGTGTAATGAACGTGATAAGCGCTATATTGGACAGACATTTTTAAACAAAGATCAAGTACTCACAGGCATAACAGATAAGAAAAAAATATGACCACACTAGCGAAACAAACGATCTTGCTGCACTTTAACTACATTGTCCCAACAAACTAACTACGATCAATAACTTAAAAACAGCATACTTAATTATATTTAAAGATATAAAAAAAAATTATACGGACTTGGATTACAAAGATAAAAATATAATTTATTATTACAAGCAAACTTAATTAAAACAACACTACTTTTTTATTGATGATAACTTTACTTAAAAGCAAATTTTAACAACAAACAACTTTTATTGTGATGATTTGAATTTTTTTTTGGAAAAAGTTTATATATTTTTTCAGATTTGTTTACAACAACTGAGGATCTCCTATATGCAAATACAGAAGTGAAACATTGTTTTGTTAGTAATAAACTATTAAAATAAATATTAGATAAAAATCTCCTTAAAGACACTTAAGTCGAGACTCGAGAACTTTAAATTGTTTAATTTGAAACAAGTTACAATATTATAGATAATATTATAACTGTAATACAAAATTCAAAATGAATAGTTTTTATTAGATAGTTCTGGTTTTTAACCTATATATATATATTAAGAATAGGTATTCTTAGAGCTTTTTGAGACTCCTTAGATCTGTTCTTAAATTTATTTGAGAGCAGTGAAACGCCGTTAGTTGAAATAAAGTTTTTAACACAAGAAAATCTGTGGTATATATTCCGATAAGCTTAGCTTATCAGGATCTCCAGGATTTAACGCCTTTTAACGTTACATTTTTATTAGATAGTATTAATTTTTTGTGACTAATAGTTTACAACAGATAATTTTTAGTTGAGATGTTTTTTACTTTAGTTTACGCTTCAAAAAAGTTTTTATCTCTGTTTTATCGATAATATTACAACTTAAAGATGAAAAGATTTCAACAAATAGTTACTTATTAGTACAGGTTATTACATATGTATTAAAAAAAAATTAGAATAATTTTTTATCGATAATAGTGACCATTAAAGTCAAGACCAAACGTTTTTATGAAACTATTTTGTTACTAAGGTAGCGTTTATTTTTAAGTTTGTTTTGGAAAAATAAATTTCTTAATTTATTATTTGTTTAGATCACTTTTTAAGTAAAAAACTATCATTTACTTTCAATAACTGTCCTGGGTATAAAATTAAACTGTTCTGGTATACGACTCGATAACTAAAAGGTTTTCTCGTACACCAGATCCTTGGACCTAACTTTTTGAGCGTTTTTTTTGTCGTTTAAGAAACAAAACTAACAAATTTCTACATGTATAGTTAGTTAGTTATTTAAATTTTGAATTACTTCGTCAATTTTTATGTTTTCTTTTAATAAAGTAGTCTTGCAAAAATATGCTTTAGTTTTAGAAATTTGGTTTGTCGCTTATCCAAGTTTATTTAAAGCGACAATTAAATTCTCGGTAGTGCTCAAAACTTTAATGTGCTTAAAAATTTTGTTGAGTATTGAACATAAGAATTCTTCAATTGTGTATTTACATAATACAGTAATTTAATATAAAAATGAATAAATTTTAAACATGATATAGGTCAAATTTAAAAGTTGTAAAGTACACATATTTAATTAATTATAAGAAAATGCCTTTGTAATTAATAAAATTCAATATTTTGGTTGCATCTTAGATATCTTTATAATACAATTTTAATACAATTAACATAATCTTTAAACGTGTAGTTTGTTTTGTACAGCGTTTGACTTTGAGCAGTTAACCACACAAATACTCAAGTATAAAATATAAGTTGAAACACTGTTTGAGCCTTTAATATGACTGTTATATATGTGAGAATTAAAAATATCTGATAACCCTGGTATATCGTACATAGTATTATACTATGTAACTAAAGTACTTTACATTTTTGTTTTTTTAATTACTAAAATTTAGCTTTTGGTAACGTTGCTTCAGCTTTTTTTGATAACTAGTTAACAATTTAAGTGTATGATAATCTTTAATTGAGAGATACTTGTACTAAAGGAAAAAATATCTTTTAATCTTTTTAATTTATACAAATTAAGTATTAATTTTTTCGTATATAAAAAAAACCGTATATAAAAAAAATTAAATATTTAATAATTTTTAAAACATGAAAGAAACGATTGGCGCATTTTGTTATGAAGTAAATACCTATTTAACTTCACTGTTTTAAACATCAAAGTAATTACGAGGTTTTTGCCAGCTATAAATACTTAAATTTAAAATTTATTGTAGAAAACACTATCTTCCCCTTTGTTAAAACAACATGTTTTCTAATTAAAACAAAAGCAGCATATCCTTACACATATCATATCTTGTGGAAAAATATCTTTTTAAACACTAAATAAGTTTAGCTTTTGTAAATGGACCCTACTGTTTTATCAGAAAACCTCAATAAGTCTCTAATAAATCTTCAAACCCACAGTAACAAAGTTCATAAAGAAATAATCAGAAAAAAAGATTACATCAAGAGTAAGATATTAGTGATATATTTTTGTACTTATTAAATAGTAGTATTAAAGTTTAATATTTAATACTTTATTTTTCCATTAAAAAATATTATCTTTAAAAATTATTAATTTAAATAAAAAAAAAACCTTCAAAAAGTTTGGATTAAGGACCTGAATTACAAACAGTCTTTTTTATCAAGTCATGATCCACGGATACCATTTAATGTCTTGTCCAGGACTATTTACTGTCACTAGCTTCTTAACTACTTATTAAAGATCTAAGAAAATATAATAGCAGTAGTAGAATTGCATCTCAGTAAAATTAATGTCTCTTTGGCTCTATTTTTCTAAGCTTTAAAATAATGTAAAATACAACCAGCTTTTGTAAGGTAAAGTTTAAATGTTTTTCAATAAAAAATTACATTAAGTAAAATCAAAATAAAGTAGTACCATTATAATTATAAGTTGATCGAATTGTCTGCAAGGTTTTAGTTGACTATCAAGAACTTTTTTTAGAACAGACTGGCCTTTTAACTTATCATTCTAGAAATACCTGAAATGAACTGGAGTTTTAGAATTTAGTCAGATATAACTTGGAAAAACATGGAATTTAAATTTTTATAATGAAAATTTATGAAATTGTGATTAGATAAGAAATAACTAATAAACACAAAAAAAGATTTAGAATTAAAATTAATTTAAAACACATTTATATTTGGAATACAGTATCTTTTCAGTAGTTATACATAGTTAACTACAGTTTTTAACTTAAAACTTGATTCTATAATAAAAAATCTAAAAAACTTTTTCTTTCAAAAACCTAGAAAAAATTCTAAAAATCCAGTGGCTAATGCTTTGAAGTCAAATAATAGTAGCTTTTATTTTGAAATACCACTATAAATGTAATTTTAAGGTGCAGTTTGAATCATAATGTTTTTTTAATACTTATGACAAAAACATATTAAAATATTCTTATTTTGATTGTGCATTTAACATCGTATATGCAAAATTTTAGTTGTTTATATAAAACATTTTTGTTATTAGATGTCAAATGTAGTAGGTAATGTTCAAGAAAATTATATTTGTTATTTTATAATAAAATTTAAACATTTATAAATTTTTAAGTACAAAAAATATAATTCTAAAGTAAAGAAACATTATGATTTTACATCGAAAAACATGTATACAAAGTTTTAATTGATTGTATATAGAATTGATTTTATTAGATGTAAAATGATACTAGCTTATAGTTAACTTATATTTTGGCGAGTTAGAAAATGAAGCTCAAAGAGACACTAATCTCTATTAGACTACCTGAGCTAGTTTTAAAAATTTAAATTACAATAGTGAAAGCACAAGTTGATTGTTGAAGTACTTTATACAGTTGTAGAGTTGGTGAATACTTGCTTGAGTTTTTGAGCTTTAGAATTTTCCCACACTTTTTTGGTTTTAATTTTGAAAACTTGGCCTTGTTAGTGTTTAACTAACGACTGCCACTAAGGTTTTTGATTTATAAGATTTTTTTTGTAAGTTTCTTGCCAAATAAAATATTAAGGTATTAATCCTATTATAACTTATTATGAAAAAGATTTATAATGTAATATCTAAAGACAAATAAATTTTTTGCAATAAGCATAACAATTATTGAAATACTGATTATATCAAAGCAACTTAAGCTAGCTTATGTATACTTAGACAGTTTTATTAAAAAAAGCAACCTTGTCATAATATTTTTATCTAATTGAATTGTCAAAGCTTATGCTTAGCATACTTATATGTTTAAAATTTAATTCCTTATAGACCTTAAAAATAATTGTTTGTAATATATTTTTTAGTTAAATGTCCATTGAAACCTATTTGTAATTAAAACAGTCATTATAAATATTGAAATAAAAAAAAAAGGTTCCATAGAAGGGTTGCCAAAAAACCTGAAATTTGACAATTTAGACTGAAAAAACCTGGAATTTTGAACAAAAGTCTATAAAAAACCTGGAATTTTGAATAATTTTTACATGTTTAGTAGTAAAATTTTGATTAAACACAAAAAATTTATAACATAGATAAAAAATTTTTGTGGTGATCACATTTAAAGAAGCTTTAAGATATCTTTTCAATGTTGTTATGTTATTGAACACATTTTTATACCTTAAACTTAATTTTAAATTAAAAATAGACCCTAAAACGTGTAATTTTAAAAACCTGGATGAAATTTTGAAAACCCAGAGAAAATTTGCCAAATGTATTTGGCAACCCTGCATAACCCAACTGTTGAGTTAAACAGTTATGTAGTTTGCAATTATATTTTTTTAAGAAAACTACTACAAATTGTACATTTACATTTTGTACATTAACATTACAAAATTTTAGAAATACAAGTTGAAATAGAGAACTACAATAAAAATCTTACTCAACTTGAATTGGATACTGAAAATGCAAATTTACAAATTAAAGAGTTAAATTTGAGGGATGAGTTTGAAAAATCTACCACTGAAAGGTCAGTTAGTTTTTGTATACCTTGAAAAATATTTCAGCTGTTCAGTATAGTTTAGAGGTGATACCTTCTCTAGTAAGTAGGCCAAATGTTGTAGCTTTTTGTACAAAAAGAGCCAGATTTAATAAGCCAACAATTTTTTATAGTTTTTTACTTTGAAAAGGTTTTTGTTAACAGTATAACCACTGAATTCTAACCAAATAATCATGAAGTTAAGGTTATAGGGTACACTTTGTCTAGATTTGTTATTAAAGTGTTTATTGTTGTATATAATTTTAAATAATTAAAATAATTCAGGGCTTGAGAAACTTCTTTGATAAGAGCATGCAACTGGCTTGCATGAGTACATATTGGGCACTCCTAGTATAAGTAGCACTAGTTAACAATTAATTTCTTTATTTTTTATATATTTTTAAAAGTGTATTAACCATGCAGCAAACAAATTATTATTTTTTTTATGTGAAAGTTTAAACGTTTTATTAACACAACAATTGCAACAGGGTTTCCCAAATTTTTTTTCAAATTGCCCCCTTTAAAGAAATTAAAAAGGCTATTGCCTCTCCAACAAGACTACCATTTAAAACACCTAAGACTTTTTTTTTCTCTTCATCTGCAACTCAAGAATATCTAGTGTAAGTTTAAAAATTTTAAAGTTGCCTCCCCTTTTGCCCCTAATAATATTTCCCTCCAATATACTAAAATCCCCCCAGGGGGGCAGTACCGCCCACTTTGGGAAACCCTGAATTGCAAGGTATTTAATATCATTTAATATTTTTTTGAAAATTTCGTTTAGTTTTATCCATACAAAGCAATATGATGTTAGTTGCTTTCGCTTTAAAAAATGCTTACTTAAACTTTATATTTAGAAGAAAAATTATAATTTTATTTTTAGTGTTGAGGAAGCAAATGTTTTATTAAAAAGTCAATTAGATGATATAATAGAAGAAGTAAAAAATATAAATGAACAAAATGAGCAGATTAAGTAAGTTTAATGTATATTTTTAAATGTACTTTGTATCTACTATCAGTGCTGTATTTATTTTTTCTGATTAAAACATTTATTACTTTTTTTTGTATGTGATAAGCATTTTAATATAACAAATTCTAAATTTTTGATAAATTGTAACAAAATAGACACTCGTTAAAAACATTGCTGAAATTAAAATCAAATTTTCACGATTAAAAAACTGCTACATTATGACTTAAATACGATTTTAGTTTGAAGTATTGTATTTTGTAGATTAAATTTGTTTTTATTGGTTTTGTATTTTAAATATTATTTTACTGATCATATATAGAAAATATAAAAATTATTATTTATAAACATAGAAAAAAATGTGAAGAAAAGTTAAAATCGTATAGTGAAAAGTTAAACACTCGTATACAACACTACAAAAAGTTACCTAAATTTCAAGAAGTAGAAAAAGTTAACTTAAAAATTAAAGACTCCAAGTGTATAAATGAACAGTTACAAATTGAATTAACAAAGCATAAATTGGAAATTAGTAGTTTAGTTCAAGGTAAATTTTTCTTATTAATTTTAAAATAAGTATTTTTTCAACATATTAGTGCAAACAAAGGTAGTTAATTTTAAAATGTTATTTCAAAAAGTAGATGTTTCAGTTTTTAATAAAAATATTTTTCAAATATCTTAAAAGTTTTCAAAAATATAGAATTGAGTTAAAGGTTATTAAGTGTTGCAATAAAACCTGGAAACCTAGAATTTGAAATATTTCAAAAAAAAAAACATGGAACTTAGTACTCAAATCATGGAAAAACCTGGAATTTTAAAAATTTCAATTTTTTATCTATTTTTATTTAGTTATTAGTAAATTTTAGAATTTTAAGACTTTAAAAAAGTGTGCTTAGAAATATTTTTGTTAGTACTTATGTATTTTTTTGTGTGAGTTGAACAAGAGAGTCATTATTTTTTGACTTTTTTGGTTTTGAGTTGTTTTACCACTTCAACATTAAAGAAAAAAGAGAATATTTCAGAGTATGCTTGAAGAAAAAAATACATAAATTATCTTTTAGTACTTGTAATATCTAAATTGAATACCTTAAAGAAAGAAGTATAAGAAAAATATAACTCTACCTAGTTAAAACACAACATCCACTTATTAGAATAAAGTCAATCTCTTTTTTTTAAACAGTGCTTACCTTTTTTATATTTGTAAGTACTATTAGATAGTAAACTGTTGTTTTATAGCTTTCACAACTATTTACCACTAAGCTGCGGAGAGACTAAGCTTTATGTATTAGGTTACGTTTTTAAGTAGAAACTTAAACCTTTATATTACACATAGGTCCTTAATCCACCAATACATATTCAGCACACACAATCTGAAAAATTTTAGTTTGATTGTCATCTTTATTACACAACTTAAATTAACTAATATCCTTTTCAAAACAAAATAAATACTCACAAAAAAAAAATTAATCAAAAAAAAAACGAGTAAACTAAAGAAACAATCAATATAAAACTAATCAAATTAATCATAAAAACTAAAATAGATAATTAGAACAAAAATGGACTATTGAAAAATGTTAAGTGTAATTCTAGATCCTTTATCAGGACCTAGTTGATGATTAAGTTTAGGTTTAATTTTTTTAATCATAGTTGCCTCTACTGCTAAAAAAGTACTAAGATTAAAAATAAATTTAATTACCTCAAAACAATTAAAAATATCATTGTGATTTTGACAGATTTTACATTGTTCTATATGTGAAAGTACTGCACTATTTGTAGGCTTTGTATATTTTTTAATTCTGACGAACAGCTGTCGCTCCGTTTCTCCAATATATTGGGTATCCAGGTCACCTGGACATTGAAACTTATAAACAATGCAATTTCTGTAAAATTTATTGATCTGATCTTCAATGAAAACTAGTTTATAACTTTAGATGTTCTGAAAGCTACTTTAGTATTAAGAACAATTGTTTCCAAATTTTTTGTTATATTTCTGCTAAATTTTTCTGAAACTTTTTTTATATAAGCAACTGTTAAGACTGTTGTTTAGGAAGCTGTGGTTTATTTTCTAATTTTTAAAGTTTTTATATTCTGTTAGTTATGAATATAATTGGATAACCGTTTCTTAAAAGAAGATCCTTTATTCTATCTATTTCTAGGTTCTGTAGTTCTTCTGACACTAGTCTTTTGTTTCTGATGAGCAAATGTCTGATCAAGTTTTTCTTTCATGATTGCAGGGTACAGGAGTTAAGATTATTATTTTGTTATTAGCAATAAATTGGTACATAAAATCATGTTAACACCTTTCACTACATTCAACTTAAATTAAGTTTTCAAAGAAATAAATGTTTTTTAATTAACAAATAAAATAAAAGACTAAACAACACAAAAAGCACATCTGATTTTTGTCCTTCTATTTATTCAAAGGATGATAGTTTTATATTTTGAAGTATTTTAATTAAAAAAAGACTTTTCAAAAGTTTTTTAACCCTAAAAAGGATTTATTAAAGCTATTTATAATCTTTAAGGCCATGGGGGGTAAAACACTTTTTTTTACAAAAAATTACTTTGGCATTTATATGAAAGCTTTAAATACAAACTACAAGTCAGTTTTTATAGAATTCAATAATATCATTTAAGTTTTGAGATATTTTATTTTTTGTAAAAAGTTTCCAATACAAATGTATGGACTGCAAATTTTTCAGGGTCAATTTTCTTGGAAATTTTAAAATTCACTAAAAATCTACCCCCTCCTTCATTTTTCAAGCAATCTTCTTTAACCTTTCAGGAAATGTGTCTTATATTTAAAGAAAAAACGTTACTTATGAGTTTTAATAATTTAAAATAATAAAAATTTTTTTACATAAATAAAAAAAATAATTTTTTTTTTTAAATTCCAAAGTAACGTTTTTTTGTTATTGTATAAGGATTAGACTGTGAAAGTTTGAAGAAGATTGCTTGAAAAATGTAGGAGATAGATTTTAAATAAAATAGTCTTTTATTGGCTGTTTTAGTTTTCCCTTCCCATAAAGAACCTATTATGCGGCCCGACTTTGACTGGTCATATCTCAAAAAATAATACAATTTTTTTAAAACGATAAAAAGCATCTTGAAGCTTAGAAAAAAACTCTATAAAATAAAATCAACTTGTAAAAAAAAATGGTTTACCCCCCATGGCCTTAATGTCTATTACTCATACTAATATCAAGTTTTTAATTAGTAATTGATAGGTTATCAACAAAATAATTGCCTTTTGATTAAGTGTTTTTGTTACCTTTTATTTGTTATTTTTATTTTAATATTATTTATACATACACTTTAGACTTTGTTTTTTTCTTTTCCATAAATTTTGTTACTTTAGTAAATGACTGTATATACCAACACAAAAGCTTTTACACAACCTTATGAGAATTTAAATAAATTGATTATAAATTTTAGTACAGGTTGGAATAAAATAAAACAAAATTTAGATAGCAATACAGTATCTTTTAAGTACAATTTAAATCTATCAAAAGTGCGTTTCTTAACTTAAGATTAACTTATTACTAAAAATGTTCAAATAACAGATGTACTTTCAAAAACCTATAAGAAAATTTGAAAAATCTGGAATAAATTTTAAAGACCTTCAAGAAATTCAGAAAAATTAGAAAATTTTTCAAAGAACCTATGCCAACCCTATATTATATGGCCAATATATTTTAAAAACTAATTGTACACTGTCTTGAAAATGATTTTGTCTTATGGTTTAGACTTTAAGGCTATGATCTATCTTTATATGTTAGTAAATTTTCCGTGACAAAGTTTCTTTACTGAATAAAGTATGTTAAACTTTTGTTAGATTAATATTTTTCTATATTTTTTAGATTAATGCTGGACAATTTTTTATTTATTTTATAGTTTTCTTGATTGAAAAATGAGAAGTGCATTTGCTACTGCTTAATTTTCTTACTTTTAAGATATATATTAACAAAAAAGCAATATTTTTTTAATGGTTTTAAAATGGTTCAAATCATAATTGCAAGGTTTCATGTATATATGTCTGAAGTAAAAATTAATTACAACCTTATCTGGTTTTAATGTTTTAAACTGGTATCAAAGTTTTATTTATCTTTTGTGTATTAAAGATGCTGGATTAGAGTATGGTTCTATCATTGACTGGGGAATTGCTTTGTAAGTTATTGTTTATTTACAATTATTGTTTAAAAGGTATCTTTTACTGCTCTTAAAGAGTTTTGATTTTGATCGTAAAATATTTAATCTAAAATCATATTTTTCTTTATACTTATTACCTAATGATGATAATAAAAATAGTTATTAAACTGCTTATTGTTGTAAAGTATAAAGAAGTTTAGTTAATTTCATTTTATTTTCTATCATGCACTTTACCACACCATGCCTTTAATTAAGTTTTATTGTTTAGAATTTTTCATATATTTTTGCTGTGCATACTAGTATTTACTTGCTGTTTTTTCTACTTAAGTAAAAATTACGTATTTATTAAAATGTATAGTGCCACTTCGATGATAAAAATGAAAAAAAGTCGAAAAAATTACTACAAAAAAGAAGACCAAATAAAAATTTTAGAAAGAAGAATAAATAAACTGAAAGAGAAAAAAATATATACTATGGTTTATTTTCACTTAAATTTTACAAATGTTGTTTGTTATATTAAAATAGTTTAATGTCTATTTACGTATTGAACTAGAAATGAAGTTAAATTATTATTGATATGCTGTGAAAGATTGAACTTCTGGTATAAATTAGAACTAAAACAATTAAAACTTTCTACTTGTAAAGTTTAATGCAGGTTTTTCCAAAATTGAATACTTTTTTAAAGTGACTTATTTTGTTCAGGTTGCAAACAAGTGTATGATTAGTTAACTAGTAAGGGGACAATATCTAATAAAGAAGGAGATTATTTTAATTTTTTTTTGAAGTGGGCAAATATGAAAACTAATTTGTGAAACCCTGGCCTATAGCGCATTCAGTACTTTTTATGCGAATATAATGATAACTAACTAAGTTTTTTATTTTTGTTATTTCCGTACGAGTGTACAATTCAGGTATTCAGTTACATTTATTATTAGTGCAATTTAAGTTTCACTACCTAAGGGCTGATCTTCAGGTACAATAAATAAACAACGATCTAAAATACTTTAAACATATAGATAGATTGGTAATTAAAAGTGATTATTATTATTTATAATAAAAATAATAAGTATTTATAAGTGTTAGTTAGTGATAAGGCAAAAATCAACTTAATTAAGCATTTACAACAAAATCAGACTAATACAAAAACTAAGAAAAAAAAAACCTAAAAAAGGAGGACAATTTGAAAAACATAAACTGTGTTACAATAAAATTAAAAATAGAATAATTTGAAGTGAGGGCACAGGGTTGCAAGCTCTGATCTTTGTTTCAATGATTTTTCTCTGTTAGACTCTGCAATGGCCATTATTTCAAAGTTGCATATTGTACACACCTCTTTTTTTTGGGGTATTTTGCATGTGGTTTTGTACATGATTGTCTATGAGATATTTCTATTATCTAAATTGTTTCTCTTTATATAAGCCAACAACCATGTTTGGGTGGATTTGTTAGGCTTGAAGCTGGATTTATGCTGGTTGTATCTGAATTTTGTAGAGTTATTAAGCTCTAGCTCATTTTTTTATATGTTTATACTTATTTTAGAAATTTTAAATTGTTATTAAATTTACTTAATACAACAGAAGTTATTCTTCATGTAAAATATCTTATTATAGTTGAGATAAAATGCCCATTCAAGCATGCAGCTACCAAACGCCAGATAAATCATGTGAGTTAGTTTGCAGGTTTCTGGACCTACATAAAATTGACAATGAAAAGAAGTCTGGTTCATTAAAAAGCGGATCGATGCCAAACGAACCTCAACTGATTCGGCCAAGAGTGGACCGTGGGATCAGCCAAGAAACATGGCTTGCGTTCATTTGTAGGTGGGAAGCATTCAAAATTGGTTCAAACATAAACAGCCAGAATGCAAGCATACAACTGTTTCAATGACAAATTTGGTGATCTCATGTTGGCAAATGATCCTAGGTTGATGACTAAATCAGAAGAGTATATAGCTAAATTGATGGAGTCAGTAGCAGTCATAAAAGTTGCAGTTGGTGTCAAAAGAGCAAAAATGTTGAAATTACATCAAGACCACGATTAACCTTTCAGAACATTTGCAACCCGTGTTCGAAGTAAGGCAGAAACTTGTGATTTCAGTACAGTTAGTGAGTGTGTTAGAGGAAAGAAACATGTTACAAGTTATACAGAAAAAGCAATTAAAGTCGTGATGCTTGCAGGTGTAGGTGACAAAGATGTTAGAAGATAAGTTTTAAGCGCTGAATTTATCTTGTTCAGGTCATCATTTGAGATAATTTACTTTATTGAAAGTAAGGAAATGGGCAGACATGCAACAGAGAACTCTCGGAATGTATCAGCGGCATCTTCGTTTCAGCGACAGAAAAAGCAATCTTTTAATGTAGGGGATAAGTCCCAATACGTACCTTGCCAGGGCTGTAAAAATTGTTTTGTCCATTCAAAGGGAAAGGAACTCGGAATGTATAACCTTTCATATATTGTTTTTCTTGTTGGCGCAGCTAGTCAAAGAATGTTAATGCTGTTCAAACCCATGATGATAGTTCCTGTTTTATGTAACAGAATACACAAGTAATGTCATTACACGCTAATAAACGAATTATGTTAAACAACATTATTTTTGACAAGAGAAATTTGCGTAGAACCAAGACATTCGACCATTCACGTGTATCAACTAAAATAACAAATTCAGCACAAATAAGTTAGTTATGGTTAATGCTTTAGCTGATACTGGTGCACAGTCAAATCTATGGGCATGGAAAAACTTTCCAGATGCTGGTTTTGATAAGAATGACCTACTTCCTGTATCAATCACAATTCGGGCTGCTAACTAAATTTCAATAAATATTTTAGGCGCTTTCAGAACTACTGTTTGTGGAATGTCTCCAAAAAATGAGGTAGTCAGCTGCAATAGTATCATTTATGTCAGTGACTCAGTGACTAGGTTTTTTCTCTTGTATGAAACAACGGTTGAACTTCTAATCATAAATAGAGATTTTCCCACTATTGGTTCTCAGCTGCCTCATCAGCATTCTAAAGTTTTTGCAAATTTGAATTAAAAAGATCAAAGTAAACTCAAGTCACACGAGGTAAAAACCTGCTATTTCCCAACCAGAAGACAAGTTCCATATAAATCATGCAATCTTCCATTTGAGGCTACAAGTGAAAATGTGAGTAAGATGCGTGAGTGGCTTCTGCAAAGATATGCAGCTTCTACGTTTAGTATATGTCCGCATAAACCACTTAATCAAATGAGTGGGCTCCCACTTGAAACTCATTTGGAGGATAATTCTAAACCTTGTGCTTTTCATACTCCGGCACACATACCAACTCATTAGCAAAATCAGGTTAAAGCGGATCTCATAAGGGATGAGCAGTTGGTGTTTTGGAACGTGTCCCATTTGGTGAACCTGTAATCTGGTGTCATCGTATGGTTATCAAAAGAAAACAAGATGGTCACCTATAAGAACTGTAGATCTCTCACCTCTTAACAAATATTGCAAGAGAGAGACATGTGCTTCAGAAACTCTGTTTAAGTTGGCACGCAGAATTCCAAAAGAAAAAATCAAGACTGTAACAGATGCTTGGAACAAATATCATGGAGTTCCTTTGAGAGAAAGTGATAGGCATCTCACAACATTTATCACTCCGTTTGGTAAGTTTTGTTATACTAGAGCACCTCAAGGCTTTGTTTGGTCTGCTGTTGGTTACAATTGTCGTTTTTCAGCTATCTTATCTGATTTTGATAGAAAGGAAAGGTGTGTAGATGATACTGTGTTTTATGATTCTGAATTAGAGTGTTACTGGTGAACAATAATTTTTTTTTCAAAAGTTGGAAAACTGGCATAATCCTTAATCCAAAGAAGTTCAAATTCTGTCAGAAGTCAGTTGATTTTGCAGGTTTCAGAATTTCAAATGAACGCTAGAACTTTTACCAAAGTATTTGGACACATTTCGGAAATTTCCAACACCAATGTCTGCCACAGATATACGGAGCTGGTTTGGCCTAATAAATCAAGTATCAAACTATGCCAAACTTCGTAAAGTTATGGCATCTTTTACGTATACTATCAAAATCCACCCGATCAAAATCCACCTTTGTTTAAAATAAACCCAATATTTTTTCACATTTTCTTTATTTATAAATTAATTTTATAAAAAATTTTTGCATTTTCTTTATTTATTTTTTATTTATTTTTCTCTATCACTGTTACCCCTAACCCTTACCCTCGATCAGTTAGCGGTTCTCAAATTTGACTGGGTGGATTTGATCTGGTGGATTTTGAACGTGTTCCCCTTTTAGAGACTTTCTCAGCCCAAAACACAAATTCATTTGGACAGTAAATTTGAACCAAGCATTTAGTGAGTCAAAACAGATGATTGTTGATGCAATAAGAAGTAATGTACAAATTTTTGATCTTGGAAAGTTGTCATGTCTAAGACCTTACTGTTAGAAGCAAGGCTTAGGTTAATTTATCGTGCAGAAACACTGCAATTGCAATAGCCGATTACCAAAATGCTGCACCATTGGTTGGAAGGTGACACTTGCAGGTTCAAGGTTTTTAAATGGAGCAGAAAAAAATATGCTGCCATTGAAGGAGAGTCGCTTGCCATTGCTTGGTCGTTAGAGCAGACAAAGTGTTTTATTAAGGGCTGCAAAGATCTTGTGGTTGTTATAGATCATAAGCCACTAGTAGAGATTTTTAATGATCTTCCTTCAATTCAATTCAGAACGAATTTTTTGATGTTTTGTGTTTTTTGGCGTAATGTATTTTAAGTGCTGCTCTATCACTAACATCATGTTTAAAAAACAGAAAAACGATAAAATTGAAAAAAAAAACTTAAATTGCAAAAACTTTGGGATATATGCGGCGAAATGTAGTGAATGCGAAGAGTTCTATGTCGGCCAGACAATCACGTCCTTTTCGCAAAGATGGTGCTCTCACAGACACATCTGGAAGAGTACAATCACAGATGATGTTAGTGATAGAGCAGCACTTAAAATACATTACGCCAAAAAACACAAAACATCAAAAAAAGATTTAAAAGAAGCTTTTTCAATTATCTTTGTAGACACCACTAAAAATTATTCAGACTTAGATTTTTTGGAAAGTAAATGGATCAATAAACTCGAAGCAACAATAAATATAAACAAAACTGTATTACCACTTTACAGATAATTGACTAGATTACTATTATTTAACATGTTTTAATGTTTATAAAGTTTTTTGATTATACATTTCTAAATATCTTAACAAGTTAAGGTAATACGCACTACTACTTATATCGACTTATTTATTATGATTATTTACTCTATTTATTTTTGATTTTTAACTTCAACCAACAATAAGCTCGATTACTATTTTTATTTTACATTTTATAGTATTATAAAACATTAAGTCAAACACATCAAAGTTTAACAATTTAATTTCATTTAGTCCTTTGTCTTTGATTTGATTTTATTTCATAATTTTTTTTATTTTTTATTTTATTTCATTTAGTTTTTGCGAGTTTAAACTAGAGATACTAATAAGATTTACTATTTGAAAAACTTTTCAAAAACAGGCATTTTAAAACAAAGTTTACCTTAAAACTTGATTTAAAATTACGTCATAATATCCTTTTTTAAAACTTTTATATGCAAGAAGATTTTGAATTAATCAGTTCTAATTGCTTACTGAAGAAGAATTTGAAAGTACTTTAGGCAATATAACGAATACTAATAAATTTGTAGATTTTTTTGTTAAATAAAAAAAAACTTTTTTATTTAAAACGAAGAAGATATTTGCAGATTTTTTCCAGTTTGCTGGAAACAGTTTTCTAGTAGTAGGCGACAGATTGTCACGTTTTACAGAAATATTTTCATCACCCACTGCATTTCTCACGCAGGTTCGCGTGGTTTGATTAAATACCTACGAGACATATTTTCTAGATTTGGAGTACTTGAGGAGATATCAAGTGATGGTGGACCAGAATTTTCGTCTAATTTAACTTATGATTTTTTTAAAAACTTAGATGTTACACATCAAGTAGCTTCAGCATACTATCCAAGGTCAAATAGAAAAGCAGAAGTCACTGTAAAGCAAGCAAAAATACTCCTAAGGTCCAATGTTACTGAGTCAGGTAGCCTAAATTGGGATAGATTTTAAAGTGTGATGCTTCAGTTGAGGAACACCCCTGACAGCGACTGTAAAGTATCCATGGACCAAGCTGAAATTATATATGGACCACAGCTGCGAGATAGTTTTGCTTTTTTAAACAAGCTGGACAAATTTTATAATTCTGCAGTGCGACCTGTATGGAGAGAAGCATGGAAATTAAAAGAAGAGGCACTGCGTACAAGATTTGTCAAAAATGCAGAAGCTATCAACCGCAAAGCTAGGAAGTTACGACCTTTGTATGTTGGCAGTAGGTGTCCAATGCAGAACTAGAGCAGCAGCCATCCATGTAAATGGGACAGGAGTGGTGTTGTGATGGAGGTGCTTCCACAATTAGATCAATTTGTGGTGAGAATTGATGGCTCACGGAGATTGACGCGAAGGAATAGAAGGTTTTTGAGTTTGGACAACCCAATCTCAACGAATATTGATGCAAGGGCATGCTATGGTTGGCGTTGAGATCAATCTAGTTCACAAGAAGACAGTGTAAGTATGTAAGTCATCAATCTCCTGATTCGCCTTCAATGTTTTCAGATCATTCGGTTGATGCCAGAACTAATGAGACAAATGAAGCTGATGAGGATCATAAGGATGTCGAGGAAGAGCACACTACTGCTCCTATGGTTCCCATAAAAAAGAAAGTACCACTTGCTCTGCGTAGGTTAAAAAACTTTAATGCCCCAGGTCCAAATTGGTGATATTAACAAAGCCAGAATGGATTCACCTTAAATTGGATATATTTAGTTACGTAGAATTTAGTTGTACAGTTTTCTTTTTTGTTTGTTTTGTTATATTATAGTTTTTTATTTGTTAATCGTTAATTTCTTAAAGCGTTTTCTTTAGTTAGGCCAATTGAATTTTATTAGTATATCCAATTTATTTCAATTTTTAATAAATGCTTTTTGTTACTTATCTAGATTCCCTCATTTGAACTTTGTTTTACCTTAAGTTTATTTTCCTTAAATGAGCTGAAGAGGATGTAGAATTATTAAGCCTTGGCTCATTTTAATTAATATGTTTATATTTGTTTCAGATATTTTACATTGTTATTAAATTCACTTAATTTAACAAGTAGTTATTCTTCAGACTTGAAAGATACACCAGTGGAGCCTATGTACTTTTTTATTACATTTTGGTGTGAAATTGTGGCTTTATGTATCCCTTTTTGAAGGCATTGACCGTTAAACGGACATTGGGGGGTATTTCTGCAGTTGTAGAGTTTAGCAGTCAAGCTTTGTTTAGAAAGCACTTTTTTATTGTGTGCTTGGATGATTGATTTCAGATTAGTAGAACAGCTATAAGTTATCTTGACCGTGTTTTTGTTAAATATTTTGTGCAGCTTGGATCCTTAAGGAAAATGCATATTTATAAGCTTGAGGAATTGTTTTCTAACTTTAGTTTTGACTGAATTACACAGGGTTCCCGCTTCCCTGTAAATCCCTGTAAAATTGCAATATTCTGAAAAATCCCTATAAATCCCCATAAAAAAGTTGAAAAAAATGTGAAAATCCCTAGAAATTACGTTTTTTTTTGCTTGTTGAATGAAGTTTGAAAGCCCAAACAGCAACACGGCGTGGTGAAAAAACATGTAAAAAAATTAATTATTTTTAAATCAAAAAAATTGCAATCTCAGTACAAAACTGTGGCTTTATGGTGCAACCTAGCGAATAATTTTTTGTCTTATTTGTTTTAAATTCAATTTATCTAAAGTTTGATTATTTAATTTAAATTAGAGCTTAAAAGCCATCGAACTTTCTTAAATTTCTTATTAACACTGTGCTTATAAACGATTAATGACATATTTTACTTTATGTACCTTAAAAATATGTTTGTAAGGATTAAAATTCTTTTTTTTTGATAACTTCATTATAAATTTGCTATATTTCTTAGACTTCCCTATAATTTTTTTTGGAAATTTTAGTCGGAACTCTGATTACAGTAAGGGGGTGAAAGTATATGATGTTTCTTCTTCTACACTTTTTTTTACTGGTTTGTGTGGTACATTTGAATTCATCGAGTGGATGGAAGCCTCTTTTTATCAAGGCGTCATTATAAGTAGTGCTCTACCGGATCCAAGATCCGGCAGTTTTTTGCTTGGATCCGGCCAGATTCTAATTAAAAAAAAAACCTCATCCTTAATCAGGCCTCTTCCTAGCTGAGATTTGGCCAGATTCGGATCCATTTTATTGGAAAGACTTAGCTTTCCGCAATCAGTTTCTTTTAGCTTTTTACTTGTATTACTGTTATACAAGTAAGTTTTTATAGAAATTTTTACTGCTCTTTAGCGCCTTTTAAATTTCCAATAAATCAAGTACTTTTGTTTCCGAAAGTTCAAGAATTAGTTACCCTTAGAATAATGACCACCCTATAAACTTTTTTTAAGAATTTGAATTTTTGGAATTTGAATTGTCCAAATTTGAATAATCGTGCACCCCTTACTTCACTGTCTTGCATAGATGTCAGATTGAAATATATTTTTGTGGTCTTAAAGAAAAAATTGCTTAGAGATTACGTATTTTATCAGGTTTAATCTTAAGCAGTTGATGTGTATAGGTCTTTAATATAGATGCATAGGTTTTATATTCTGTGTTTAATGCTAAATTTGGAATAAATCCTTTATTTTTACAACTTTAATTTACTTTGTAATGTTTTAACTAAGTTAAAAGTAGCTTTTTTCTATTTTGTATATTAAATTAATTTTTTGAGATATAGCTAGTTAAAATCGAAAAGTACAATAGGTTCCTTCTGGGAGGAGAAAACTAAAACAGTAAATAATTAAAATTTGCTAAAAATCTATCTTAATCTTTATTTTTTGAATTAATTTTTTTAACTTATTAGGAAATGTTTCTTGCAAAAAAAATATGTAGCAACCAATTTTTGAAGAGTTCAAAAAAAATATTATGCCCAATAATCCAAAAAAGTTTTTTTTTTGTTTGTTAAAAATAAAAGAAGCCAAAGTTATCAATTTCTTACGACAATTTTTTCTAGATTTTTAATAGAAAATTTTGAGATAATTATCTTCTTTCGTAGGAGGTATATTTTTAGTGGCTTTTATCTATTCATAGCTTTGGTTTTTTCTCCCATAACGAACCTATGGAACTCTCCGAATTTAACTGGCTATAGCTCAAAAATTTATTTAAACATTAAAAAACTGTAAAAAGCAACTTGTAACTTATTTAAAATAAAACTACAAAATAAGACCAAGTTGTAAAAAGTGATAACCCCTCTATAGCCTTTATGTACATATCTGTTTATATTTAATGTTGTTTAGTTACTTTCTTACTTAGTAACTTAGCTATTTTTCTCATCACAGAGTGGTAAAGCTGATAATATATTTTAAGTTTGATCTTTTTATATTTAGAAGACTGTTAATTTTGTACTTATGGTAGTTATTAGTGCTTTTTTTTATTGTTGTTATAAATGTCACTATTGTAATTTAAGGAAAAGCGAAAATCTGAAACTGAAAATACTTCATCAAAGGTTAGTTGATTTGATATTCGATTCAGCTATTGTACCGTTTAACTTATTGTTTAGTTTTTATCCGGTATTATGAGATTTCTTTTATGTTTTTAAAATTAAAAATGTTCACGAATTGCTAAATTGTTTTTCAAAAATATAAGATATCGAAAGGAAAATGTAAAAATCGTCGAAATTCTTAAATTTTAAATTTTATAAAATTTTAAGTTATTTTTTTTCCTTAATGTTCGTTGAAAAAGTAACAACTGTGCCCCGCGTGCTAAATGTTACCCCCAAAGCTAACATTTTTAGCCCGAAACATTTTTAGCTAAAAAATAACTAATGCAAAAGTTGCAAATTTAGTCTATTTCTTTCAAAAATTTTACAAGTATGACTATTTTTGCTTGGAGTAAATTGAAGTTTCATTACACATTTAACCTTATATACGTATTAATTTCAAGACAAATCTTTCAAAAATAGTTTTTAGTAAGTTTGGTTCGTTTGTTATAAAAGGTTGCCAACCAATGGTTTGTATAAACCTTGCTACGGCTAATAGACTCAAACCAGTTATCTCTACCACACTAGTTTCATATTAAAAATAAGAAGAATAATGAAGCAATTAAAGTCATTCATTATGCGTATTAAACTTACTTAAATTTCTTTCTTTAAAATTAATTTGCTAAAACAGCTTGTCATAATACTGTCCAATTCAAAGTAAATAATTTGATATGTATTTAAAAATCATAGATTTTTTACTTTTAAAACCTATTATTGCGAGATAAATGTGAAATAAAATAATTGCGTAGTACTCTAAAAGTTTCGTGTTCATTACATTTTATCTTTACTGCTGATCGTTTTAAATTTTCCACGCAAAGGAAATTAATATGTAAATTGGAAGTATATAAAATTAAAATATAAAATCTTAAGTTTTTAAAATATATAAAACTAAGTTACAATTAAATTATTTAGTTGAAAATAAAAACTCAACTGAAAGCTTAAATAGTTTCATCATTTATATATCACAAAACTAGTTTGTGTTTGTCAAAATACAAACAAGTAATTATCAACTTTACCACACACTCAGACTAACTCAAGCTCATTAAAATAAAGGGAAAAACTTAGGCTAGTTTTAATTTATTTATTCATTATATCCCAGTCTAGTTTTTATGAATTTAAAATCAACTACATATTTTATTTATAAATAATGTTTTTCCTTATACATAAAAAATCCTTTTGTTATTATTATGATTATTTGATTATTCAAATTTGATTAACAAATTTAATATTCCATTTTTTAGCTATTATTTTATTTAGTTTTTTCATAAGTTTAGGCTGTATTTTTCGTTTATATATTTGCTTGTAATAAAGATAATTTTATTCATTTATTGTTAAACTTAAAAAAATTATGTGTATAAAGATAAACAGTAATTTTTAATTGAGTTTGACGAAAAAGTATAAATACGATAAAATAAAATGTTTCCTTATTTATAGAAAACGACCAAAGGCTCTTTACTTGTTACACAAATTTCGAAATCAAGTGAAATGAAGTCTCCCTTAACTGTTTGTTTGTTTCTTGTTTCCTTATTTCGACATCATTTACTAAAATTGTTTTTATTAGCATTTTGATGCTAATTTTTGAGATGATTTATTGATCGTTCATTTTTAATCAAAACAATTCTATGTTTAAAATAGACACTTAAAATAACTTTATTTGATTTTAACTTTAGACCCCTACGCATGTTTTTGTTTATATTTTTAAATAGAATTATTTAGTTTTTTATATAAAAAAAATAAATAAAGTTGTTTCTTAAAGAAATTAATTAAAAAACAAGTCTGTTTATAAAAATAAAATTAATACTAAACATTTAAATGTTATCATTAAATATGTACTTCTACATACTTTTTTTCAGCTGTTTGATGATTTTTTCAAATTTTCATTTAAATCATCCTCAAAAAAAAGAGAATTAAAAACTTGTTTGAAAGATAAAACAGATGCCAAAAAGCAAAAACATTCTTTTAAACTTGGATCAAGCGGATTAAAAATGACTGGAAATGTACCAAACTTTTTCTCTTCTTTTCAAAACCAAGTTATTAGATATAATTTTGAATAAAAAGCTAATAAAAAATTTGTATAAAAATTAACGTTTTCAATTCTAAGATTAAAAAGATACATTTTTGAACGTTTCTATTTACTTACCTTCCAAAGTGATACAAAAATGTATTTTAAACATTACTGATAACATTTAAAAAAAGTTTTACTTTGTACTTAACTGATTTAGATAATAATATGTTTAAAAGTATAAGTAATATTATGTTACATTTGTTATATGTTTATTTTTATTTAGTTGCATAAGTTTCGTAAAATATATGTTTAAGGTGTTGTAAGCAAATTAAAAAAGAAAGTTGCCGTAGTGTAATTAAAAGCAAAGTTTCTCTAATTGAATTAAGTATTTTTGCCACAGATTAACATAGTTTTAATAAGAAATTAAGATTTGGTATTATTTTATCTTTATTTTTGTTTCGTAATAAGTTTTTTTATTTGCTTATATTATCGATAAACCTCATAAAACAGATTAGAATATAGTTTTAAAACGTTTTTAAAGTAACATCAAACAAAAATTAATAAGTATAATTAAGAATTAAATCTCTTTACTTTTTTCTACCTTAAACATAGTCAGTTATTATTGTGAGCTGTGACGAAATTTTTAGTTTAACAACAGATTGAAAAAACTGGAAACACTATTAGCAAAAGTAAATCTAACAATAGTTTGAAAAAACAGTCAATGAACTTAAATTTATTTAAACGTGATCTACCGAAATCATTAGAATTGAGTTCTGTAAAAAAATTCGTAAAGCCAAATGTTAGTTTTTTTCCTTTATGAATAATTTTTTAATAATATCAAAACCTAATCAAATTACATAAATTTACAACATTGTAAAGTGATTGTTATAAAAAAAAATCTTTAAATTTATTCAAAGTATTTTAATTTTAACAGTTAAAAAAAGCACAAAGTGAAATCTTCTCATCAAACAATGCATCTAAAAAGGTTACTTTTAAAGAACTCCCGAAACGTTGTAAATCATACAAATCGGTGCATACATTTTCTAAACATACTAATTCCGTTTTTGAAAAAGAAGTTGTGTCGTTCAAAGTAAGAAATGAGAACAAGTATTAAACTATTTATCAAGCATACTAGCTTTTCGACATTTCATATGGTATTTTGATGTTTTTTAATGTAATTATTGTTCAAAACAGGGATCGGCAAAATACTTCCCGCCAAGCAAAAATATCTAGCCCGCAACGTGTATTTTAATATTAAGTAATTTATGCTAGACGAGTAAAGTCAAATTTTATTCTTGTACAAATTATAAATGTTTTCTTATATTAACTCTTGAATAAAGAATAGTCACTATTTATTAACTAGTTTTTATACTGGTTTTAATATTTGGAATACAGAAAAAGAGTTAGTGAAAATCTTGATAGCAAAAATTTAAATAATATTTAGTAATAGAAATTAACTTTTAAAATTATATTAACACAACAGTTAAAAAAATTTAACATAGTTATTAATTTGATTTGTGATTAGCATAATACGGTATTGATATGCTTTTCTAAAGCGCTTAAAATTCCATTTAAGTGATATATCTTTTATAATAGAAAAAATATATTCAAGTATCAATGTATATTTGTATTGTCGGAAGGGATACTGCTGTATTTAAAAACCATTTGCAACTCTAAATCACTATATTTTTCATTTTAGTAAGTTTATTTAATGCTTAAACTTTTATAACTGTACTCAATTCTTTGTCATAAATGAAATGCAAAACTGTTGGAAGAATATTGAAATTTAAATAGATTACGACGTAATTATTCTATATTATAAAAAAATCTAGTTATTTAAACTAAAGTTAGAAACGAAAGTAAGTTAATTTATTGTTTAAAAAGCTTACTTTCCATATGCGGGTACTTAAGTGTTTTACTTCAGATTTTATTTTTTAGCATCGATTCTAAGCGATAAAACTCACCTCGAGTACACCTTTTAATAAATTCGAAGTTATATAAATAAAAACGAACGTACTCTTAATTTCCATCATTTAATTGAATGTCTACCGTGTCAAAACTCAAACATTGAGAAAAACTATTAAAGTTGCTTATTAATCTGGCTAGTTTTCTCAGGTAACTTGATTATGTTAGTCTGACTTAGACTTGTTTATTTTTTTTTGTAGCAGAACTCAAGCAAGCTTTGGAATTTTCTTTAATATAAGAATATTTTTTATGAAACTAAAGCAACTTAAAAAAAATATCTTAGATGTTATGTTCTCTTGTAACTATTATTATTTCTAAATATCCAAACTTGAATTTTTTTTTTATTTAACTCTTTTTTTCACTTTATTATAACCTCAGGTTGACTGAAGCTAGTTTTTGGTCATCCAGGTTGACTTTTTTGTTTTAAACAAAGGTCTCTGAAAAAATATCATAATTAAAAAGTAGTTTCATTCTTATATTCAGAGTATAGAAATCTTGAGTAAGTGGTTAAAATATTTATACATTTTTACCTTAAAGAAAAAGTTATTTAATAGTATATTAAATATAAAGCAGGAGTCGGTAGTCATATACAAGTTACAAGATGGATATTTTAAAACGTCTGACGCGTCGCTGCAATTTTTTAATATGAAATATAAGTAAAGTTTTCTGATTTTACGTTTATTAACCAAATCAATATGCTGAAAATGTGAATTTTTAAAAGTATAGATGTTTTTCTGCACCTTTAAAAGTTTCTGATTTTTATAATTAGAAGTATAAAATTACTTACAATTTATTAAGCGCTTCACAGAATTTTATGAATCTTATGTAGTAAAAACAGTTGTTTAGTTTTTTACAAAATGTTTACGCTCAATTGTCATAAACTATTACAAAAATTCTGCTAAACCAGAGGTCGGCAGCCTTTTATAAGTCGCGGGTAAATTTTATCAGAAAAATTTGCTCGCTTGCCGCACTATATAGAATAAGTCTTCTTAGGCCGAAATCTTTCTATAATAATCAATATAAAAATAACATTCTTAACCAAAAATATGATAAAGTAAGCAATAATAGAGTAAATATTAAACTAAGAGACTAATCGTAAGTTTTTACCCTGAAAACTTTTCTTTTGAATTAAAAAAGTACGTTGTCAGCTTAAAGGTACCTCGCGGTCTGCAGATTTTGGTTTTAATGACCGTATATGACCTTCGGGCCGTAGTTTGCTGATTCCTGCTAAACAATATTATGTAACCAAACAGCTCAAATCGTGAAGTGATCCTCGTTAGTAGAAATAAATTATTAAAGTATACAATATTTTAGTTAACTATAATTAGCAACAGATAAGTTTTTCACTTTATAAGTAAAACAAAAATAACAATTTATAGGAACAAATTTTGAAGAAATGAAAATTTTGTAGTTTGCATAATATGAGTAAATTATTAAACAATAACATTTTTGAAGTTATATTAGATTTTTATCTAAAAAAAGAAAGTTCTAGCTGATAATTTGATAATTCATTTACTTTTTTAAACTACCTTCGAACATTTTTAAAGGAGAAAAATGTCAGAAGTAAACTTTCAGATGAAATCAATATTCGTGAAGATGAAAATCAAAATGGTTATAAAGCTATTCTATTAATTAAGTCAAATTAGTATTTGTCTTTTAGATATTTACCTTATATTGTATAGTATAGTGTATATTAAATTCCTCGTTTAATTATAATAGGCATTGTATTATAAGAAAAGTATGATGTTGTCAAACGGTTTAAGTATTGCAAAATAATTGATTTCTCATTAGTTTTATGGGATTTTAAAAGTCTATAAATTTAGATAATTTGTTATTTTACATATTAATTATAATAAAAAGGGTCTATGAACAACGTGTTAAATATTGAAAAGTATACCTCGTATTAATTTTAACGGGATTTTATATCTCTCCATAATATTAACAGCCTTTTTCATGTTGAAGTTAGTCATTTCGTAGAAGAAAAAAACATGATTTCTTTAGTTTGATTTTATGGGTTTTGTTCAAAGTGCGAACTCAAGAGGAAGACTACTGTAATTAAATACATTATTTTTGTTTAAGTATATATAAGTTATAAATAGTAATAGAAATATAGATTTTGTTTTTATGAAGTTTTCCTGTAATTTTATTAAGTTGAGTTTGTGTTATAAACCCAGAAACACCTACCGAAGAAGTTTTGGATACTAGTCTCGACAGGTCGTTTATTGAAGGAGAAATCATTGATAATCAACCTTCGCAAAAAACAATGGAGTAAGACTTGCTTATTTCTATCAACTGAAAAATGTTTTCTATAAAACTAAATAGACTGACTTATTTTCAGAGAAGCAATGGATCTTGGTGTTGAAATGACACAAATAGTTGACGATTTTAATGAAGATGCGGTCCCACAAGCTCCACCCCCTTCCCAAACTACTTTTGAGAATACTAACAAAACAAACGCCCACCAAATACAAGTTTTTGATTGTGGAAGTCATAAACTATCTCTAATACTTTATATTAATTGTTCTTAACACCATAGATCCTTGAATTAGAGCATATTTTCGTTTTAATTGGACTGTCGAAATATGTTTTAGTTAATATTTATAACTCAAATTGTTTCTTTTTTAAGTTTAATTTTTATTGCCAAGTTTTTTCTCAGAATCTTCTATATACTATCATTAACAACAAACTCAAACTTTGCGTTTATAATTGAAATTAACATAATTTAGAAAAGCGAAAAGCTTATGTAATGAAAAATCTTTATTTAAGTTGTTAAATTTAACTTTTACTTGCAAGCTAAAATAGTTTGTTCATTTATTAAATATATTTTTAAAACATTGTTTTTCACTTATTTACAAATAAATCTCTTATACCTTTTTTACAGAATCCAGTTTCATCTCAGAATATTCACATTTCTCAAAGTAAGTGTTATGTAATTTAATGCATTCTAAGCTCAAAACTTTCTTTCTTTGAAAAGTTCCAATTAACTTCTATACAAAACTTAGTGTATCAAAATTTAGTATACTTTAAATTTTTAATTGGTTTGAAGACTTACTTTCTAGTTTTATTTATGTTTTAGCTTAAGATTATAATCTCAATGGATTAAATATTAGCCTAGTTTTTAAAACCAAGAAATATAGAATAATAACTTTAAATTAAAAGATGGGTCTATTAATCCTACAACTTCTGGTTTAATGGAGGAAAGCGTTGAAGATACTTGTAAATCTAAGAACATTAGCCAAAACTGCTTAAGTGTTAGTTTTTAAAGTTTCACTTTAGTTAGTGTTTTTGTAGTGGTAATGCAATCACTTTATTTTCTTCAGCCAAGTCCTATTGAAAATGCTGAATTTAAACAACTAATAACACCTTCTTCAAAAAGTTGGAATCAGTTTTCTGAAAAAGATGATGAGTTCGTTGTTCCGGCACCACCAAAATGTAAACTAAGATCGCCTAAAGACGTCAGTTGTCATAGCTCATATCAAACTAGCACGTTTAAAAACTTTTTCGACAATTCCTCCAGTCCTAACGAACAACAAAATGTCGAAAACTCAGGTTTTGAATTTTATTAGTTTAGAAAACTTTAAATTTTACAAAAGTTGTTATTTATACAGGTTTTGCTACATTGTTTTCATCTAGTGAACCTGAACAGTTGGATGAAAACTCAGAAAACTTTTCTTCGTTTAACTTTAATGCACCGGCTGAAGACCTTAACAAACCTGCTGGCTTTCCTTTTGATTTCAATAATCAAGATGAATCGCCCAGTAACGAAGGTGTTTTCGAATTTTCTGGAATGTTTGACACGTCCAACGAAGAAAAATTAAAAGGAGAAGATTTAAATTTTCAACAAATATTTGGCTCGAATGTCGGAGGTGCAAATGAGTCCAATGACCAATCAATTAGCTTTAATTTCGGTACCGAAAGTGCAGAAGATCAATCCGAAGATGAAAGTGCGCAAATAAAACTTTTTTAAAACTATGTTTTTTTTTTCTAAGTTACTTGTTTTTTGTTATGCCCTTATTTTGTTACAGAATATTTTGGAGACTTTCTAATTGTTTTACTTAGTTTCAATTTTTATTTGACTTAACGAACGAAAAATATTAAACGAAGCAGTACTTATTTAATACATACATTATTAGCCTCACTAAAAGACTCATTTATATATTTATAAGAAATCAGTTTTAGTTACTAGATTTATAAAGCTACGCCCCTGTATAATTATCTAATTTAAAATATTTCATTAGTTGTAACATAAATATTCTACATTATAGAATCTTTATACACTTAAACATTTTAATTAACTAATAACAAGTAGTTTTGATATATATGAAGGTGTACAACATATTATTGCAATTAAAATAAGAATCTTCTATACAATTACTATCACAAAAGATACTTACAAAAGCGTTTACTTTTTTTGTATAGATTTATAAAAAAGTAGTTAAGAGTTTTTAAGCATAGTAATTTATTATTAAAATTCATCCTGCAAAGTTTGAAGTTCAATTTGAAATGCTGAACTTAAGTTTAATGGGATTTCTAAAAGAAGTTATTCTAGTAGTTACAATTGTAGTGATTCAAAAGTGGTTAATAAGTTAATCCATTAAGTTTGGTGAAACTTAATAGCTCTTTTTTTGTTTTGAACGCTTTCTTCAATATGCGATAAAAATTTATAACATTTTCCTTGTTTATGTATTAACAGGGTTCGTGCGCGTCAGGCTAAATCAGTTTTTTTGAAAAACGTCAGGCTGAATCAGTTTTTTATTTAATAATTTGAGAATCTCAGTTTTTACCAGTTCAAATGCTTGAATATTTTTGATTTAAAAAAATTGAGACATCTTTTAAGATCAAATTGAGATGTCAATTTATTTCTAAATAAAGATTTACTTATCAAAAACAAAATCAGTCAGTATTTGTAAAAACAAATGCTTAAAACCTTTTGTTGGATCTCTAAATTTTTTTAAGAATCTTCATTAATATGTTTTGAGTAGATTATATACGTCATGGTTATGACAAATCATAAAAAAAAAAAAAGCTTAAACATTACAGTTTAGTTCAACTACTTGGCTGTTTGTTTGAATTTGTTTACATCAGCTGTGTTTTTCAGAGCTTAGTTGGTTGAACTGTTTTAATTTCTAATTTAAAGGCTTTATATTAAATACTTTTTAGATTAAAACTGTTAGCAGTTTATTCATATATTTTACTGATTGTTTAAAGTTATTAGAGATATTCTCAACACTAAAACTTAGCTTTAAGATATAAGTACTAAGTTTTGTGGGAGTATAAATTTTAGGTACATTTAATTTTTCTTTACAAGAACAAAATATTAAGTTTTTTTTAAATTTAAGTGTCAGCTTTTTAAATCTGATACAACATCAACAATCACTGTATTTATTTAGAGTTTAGGATTTATAATTATGTATCAATTTTAAGTACTAGTCAAAATACAATAGTAAACAATTTTTACTTATTTTAATACTCGTGTTATTTTAGCGTTTCATTTTAAATTTAAATAAAACACGACAACGCTCATCCTTTTTTTTAAATCTTCTGGTTATAATGTTTTTACTTCTTAGTGTTATTAAAACGAACAATAGTGTTTAGTAATATATTTTTAAATTAGAACTTTATTAATTATAACACTTATTTTAAAACTTATCACTGATTTTGTTATGTTAAGGGCATTGGAGGGGTGGTCAATCACCTTTTTCACAATTTAGTATTATTTTAATGAGTTGTAACTAAGCTATGAGTTGCTTTTTGCAAATTTTTAAAGCTCAAAATATTTTTGAGATAAAGCTGGTTGAAGTCAGAGACTACAATAGTACTAGTCAATACCTAAAATGACTTTTAAAGGGCATTTTCCTCATTTTGAAAAAATGTCAGGCTAAATTGGTCTCAGTCAGGCTAAATGAAAAAAATTTCGCGCACGAACCCTGTATTAACTATAGCATTTTTCGTATAAGTTAGTATATATAAACCTAGTAACAACACTATAAGTAGATTTAAATGATATCCCAATCCAAGCTACGTATGTCTAATTTACACTCGTTTAACAGTTTACACCACCCAAACTTCATTATTAATTACAATTATTTCGACTTAGAAGTTTAAAATCTAGATTTATTACTCGAAATAGTTACTGATTAATAGTTCTTATTTATTCTAGTGAAAAAAATTAGGCATCAAACTTGAGAACGCTCAGTTTCCACCAAAATAAATTCTACCGAGGAAAATTACAACTGAGTTAAGCCTACTTAAAATAATTCAAAAGAAAAAAATCAATCCAACTAGTTTAGCATTAAGAATAATTCTGATCTGTTTAAGTTTTAATCCAGCTGGTTTTACGTTGGTAATCAGGTTATATATTTAAAATCGATAAGTTTATAACTACAGTAACCTACCAAATAGGCACGAACTTCTGGTATGGTACGCACTTTTTAGCCAAAAAATGTTGTGTTCAAAAAATAAAAACAAACCTAAAAGTATTACATATTAATATACATTATAGTGAATTAATTTGAACCAAATGAATCAGATAAAAAAAACAAATTGTATATCTTACAATATTTAAAATTAACATACTTCAGTTTATTTATAGAAAATAATGAACAAGAAATTTACGTGATTTATGCATAAGAAAAAAAAATACGTTTAAGTCATAAAAATTTAGATAAAAGAATTAATGAACAGTGCAATAAAAATTTACATAACGAGTGATTGAAACATAAGTGTAAAAGGCGTAAGAAAATATAAAATAAAATTTAAATTAGTAAACAAAATGAACAGTGTATCTAACATTTACACATCCCATGTTAGATTTTGCTTTAAGAGTTATTTGTTATCTTAATTGGCTTGAAACACCTTTGTATTAGGCTTAATGAAGGTAATAAAATACCAAAATTTTCTAGGTACGCACTTTTCAATGTGTTCAAAGTGCGTACCTAGTTGGCAGGTTACTGTATTTTATTCAAACTCTTTTTTTTTGATATCTCTTAAAAACGTTTTATTATATTTAAGTGCTTTTACAATTAATTTTGAAGTGATAAAACACAAATAATACTTTTGTTAGGCTTTTATCTCCATTTAGCTATACTATGCGAGAAAACTTTCATACTAACAATTTCAGCCTGTTCTACAAATATAAATCAATTATGTTTCAAACGTTTATTTCTTTTGAAAATTTGTCTATAGACTATTTATGAACACTAGTGATACAACTAGGAATATTTATTGTGGATACACAATAGTCTACGGTCCTTCAAGCGAATGTCTTTCACTGCGATGTTATTTTATGTAAAAAGCAACTTGATCAAGGAAGCTGACAGGAAAAATTTATTAACAAAATGACTAAATTTCAATAAAAATTAATTTACCCAAACAATTTTTTGTTAACTATTTTCTTTTTTTTTTACTAAAAGTTAATTTATTTACATCACTTATTAAGTTTTTACTAAATATTTATATAAGCTAAATAAAAAAAGTTATTATTTGAAACTTCAATTACCCAGAGAAAGACAACACACCTTTTATTTAGTATTGTAGTAGCAATAGTCTTAGATAAGCTCTATCGCATTTAATTAAACAGAAAATTCTAGAATGAGCTTGAGGTAAACTTAGGACAACTTTTAAATAAATTACTACATATTATCAATATTAAAATAGTTTTTTTTTAATAGAATAAATTTCTGGAATGACATGCTTATTTAGATTTTAGGCTTTTTTCCTACTCGACCAGGTTTTTGTCCTCCATATAAAACTAAGTATTAAATTTTGCTCGGGTGCAAGACAATTCAAACCACGGTATTTCATACTTTGTTTGGTGTTTTGTGATTTTTTCGTATGATGCTTTTTAATAATTCAGTTTAAAAATTGACCATTTTTATACTTTACATAAAGATGTATCAAATGAGGGTAGCTGTCTAAATTGAACGAGCGTACAAAATTGCACGAGTTCACAAAATTGCTTGAAGATACTTTTGCACGAGCAGACACTTTTGCACGGAGAGAATTTTGCTCGGGTTATTTTTTTTTTGTTATTTACTTTTAATTTAATATTTATTTTTACTATCGCTGTTACCCCTAACTCTTACTCTCAGTCGGTAAGTTTTTATTTTTTTGTATTTTTTTTTTTACTATCACTGTTACTCCTAACCAATGATGGTAACAAGCGTCGCAAATTAAATATATCACTCTTTAAAAACCCCCGACAGTAGGATTTTTTGATCTCAAATGTAGATAAACATTTACAAAACACTTTTAAAAGTTATTGTTTTTCTTTAAGATTGATATCTCATAATCTAAATATCTTTAATAATTTAAGCAAAATTATTTTTAGTTTCATCATTAAAATAGTTGGTTTATATTACAGCCACAAATTTATACTATGTAGTTATTTCTTTAAAAGAATACAGCCTATAATT
The DNA here is from genome assembly GCF_965202585.1 of Thalia democratica. NCBI lineage: Eukaryota > Metazoa > Chordata > Thaliacea > Salpida > Salpidae > Thalia > Thalia democratica. The sequence goes on along the minus strand of NC_139166.1, from coordinate 42,004,931 downwards.
TACAACTCTCATTTGTGGACAAAGCATGCACAAAACAAAACTTATTTTTATTTACTATAAGTTATACATTCAAGTCTGTTGTAAATTTAAGAACTTATGTATTTAACTTCAATAAAAAAATTAATAGTCAATAAATTATAATTTTGAATAAATCATAATGTTACAAAATAATATTATTTTATACTTTAAAAGTTGTTTTATTCTTTTTTTGAAGTTTCAAGCTAAAAATAACTTAAGAAGAACTTCTTTTTTTTTTTGAAAAATATTAAAATAAAATTATAAAAATTTTACATTTAAGTATAAAAATAATTAAGTTTATTCTATATTAATACTTATGTAGTTTTTGTAAATATATTACAACAAAAGTAATAAAGATTAAGTAGTTTAATCTTTTAATTAATGAGTAAAAGTTAAAAATATGAGTAAAAATTAGCTATAATTTGTTACTTTAGCTTTCTAGTTACCATAGAGATAAAACAGCTGTAATTAGTGGTTTTCAAGTTTTACTATGCCTGCCTCTTACCCTCGGTTGGTAGCTTTATTATTTTTTTGTTATACTTTTTACTATCACTGTTAAGCCTAACCCTCGTTCAGTAACTTTTTTTTTTAATTATACTTTTCTGTACTTTCTCACTCTCGTGCAAAATTGTCTTCGCGCAATTTTGTTCTCGTGCGATTTCGTCCCTCGTACAATTTTGTCTGCGTGTAATTTAGACCCGTTCCCATCAAATTAGACTGTTTTTTTTTGTCGAAATTTGAGTTTGACTAAGCTTTTATTTAATCTTTACTAGGATAGCTTTCATTCAATCTTAGGTTATAATTTTCGCAGCTAGCTTTACTTTAATAAAACATTTAAATTTTTATACGTTACGACCAAGGACGTAGCTAACTCGAAAAAGATATTTATCAAAAAATAAATTTTTAATGACTAGAAAAAATTGGTAACTAGGCAAATACCATTAGATTACAACAAGACTTAATTTAGATGTATTTAATTCGTTTAGTTATTGCAACACTAAAAGTGCTAAAGAGTACATATACGTCAAAATCATATCTCAGAAAGGCAAAACTTAATACAAATGAATACTAAAAGCTAAGAAAGCAAGGGCATTATTAAGCTGAAAAATTGAAACAAAAGCAAGTTTTTCGCACAAAAGTATGTAACAACAGTCGGATTTACATCTGCAAATTTGCAGAAACGTACCAAGCTACGTGCAAGGTTACGACTAAGTAGTTACAATTGAAAATTTAAGCTAATTTTATAAAATTATTGAAGTATATAATGCTTCAAATTTAAATGAAAGAATTGGTTTATCAAAATGATATATCAGGCTTTTTTACGTAAAATATTTTAAAATAACTATAACACGAATATTAAAGTTGAGTATAACTTTATAAATCCAATAATATGTTTGTCTTATAGGAAACTCGTAAATTTTTTTTTAAGATATGGTCAGAAAATTTTTAAAACTTACTAAAATATGAATATATAAGTTTTTTTAAACTAATATTTTACCATTATCATCGTATTGATTAGACCTGAACCAATATTTTTTGAATTTACACAATTTTTTTGAGATGTGTCGATTTTATTTTTTTTTAAGAATTTAAACTGTCTTAATCTGAATAGTCATGTAACCTATTTTGGATTTTTAGGACCTATAGTTATAAACTCTTTTCAGAAAAATTATTTTTTTATTAAACAAATTACTGTTTGTATTAACTTCTCATTTAAATTAGTTTCACACCAAAGCAAAAATACTTTCATACTATTTTTCTAGCACTTATTCTTAACATAATAAACTTCTTAAAATAAAAATTAATAAAAAAACTTCGCTAAAAAAATCATTAACTTTAATAAATAATCTACGTTTAGATAAGTTTATACTACAAAATACAATTCGTAAAATAAGTGAATTAAAGCTTTACAAGCTAATGTCCAAAGGTAAAAGCTTAGTAGTTTTGTTGTACTGCTACTTCAACAAAGTTTTATACGATTTATAACATGTTAAAGTATAAACAAATATGTCTTTTATTAAAAAAAATGTAAACTAAAAAACTTTGTATTTACTTGATTCTTTTTCAAAAGTTAAATGAAATTCAAAACAGTTCTAAGGATTGATTAAAATTTAAATTAATTATGACGTAGTTATGCAAAGTTATAAAAAACAGGCTACTCGAATTAAATTAACAACGAGAATTAACTTCGTCAAATGAATATTATTATGTAAGTTATAACTATTCAAAATGTAAATTTAAGCGTTTTCTAATAAAGATCCTAGCGAAATAAGTTCACTGAATATATAATAATAACAAATTTAAACAGTACTCTTTTTTTATTATACTAACACATGTACACTTTAACGGAGCTCTGTAAAAAAGTAAATACTGTAAGGAAAGAATTGAAGCTAAAATAGGTATATATATATATATATATATATATATATGTGTTTATTAAAAATAAGAATAAATACTATAGATTATTGTAAATTAATGATTATAAATTGATACAATATATAATTTAAATTCGACTGTTATAAAATTATATAATATTTGTAATTAAAGTCTAAATTAGACAAAGTAAAGTAAAATACAAAATAAAATAACAAATCATAATATAAAGCACTCACATGAAAGTTAAATTAATACTGATTCAAAAGATTAAACCGTTGTTAAACATTCATGAATTATGACATTTTTTAATATTAATGTATAAGACTATATTGTGACGTAATTATTGATGCTTTATGAATGTTTAACAATTAGGTAGAAACCGGTCGTAGGTTGTCTCGGATACTGTTGTTGATGGTCGTGTGGTTAAGTTCATTATTTATTATTGATTTCGCGAAGCATCTCAACTTTGTTGATGATGGCCGTAATAAATACTGGTTAAAACTGATTTAACTATAATCTTACAACAAGATGACAATGTGTGAGACGTTGGGCTGTTAATGATTTAGCAGTGTCAATTTTTTCAACTTTAACCACAAACGGACGGTTCAGTACTTTGTACTTAAACCCAGTTAGGTCTCAATAGCGGTTCCTGGCGACTATGCCTGCCTGATTAGTCCTAACTACGACTCCGTGCAAAAGTGTCAATTGGTGCTCAAGTGGCACTCTGTGCTAAAGGGACGCCTTGCTTTTCTGACCCGTTACCCATACTGTTATACGTAAAATACAAATTGATGAACATGTTTCAGTATAAATGCATTTAACAAAACAAATAAAGTTGTAACTTTAAAGAATTACCATTTAAAGTTTTATTTGTATTTTTTTAAAATTATTGTTTTAATGTTTTGTGTACTTCAAAGTTTATTTTAAGCCAGAAGTCGGAGGACTGCGGGCCAAATGCCCCCTTAAAGCAAAAGTCTGCAGCCCACGACGTACTTTTTAGCTAAATGGTAAGAACTTAAATTCGGCTCTTTATACCATACCAATATATTTTTTAATGCTTTATTTTTGCTTATTTTATCATACTTTTAATTAATTCTTTTTTTTACTGAAAATACCTCAAGTAACTGCGACCCACGAAAAAAACTTCTATGTAAAGTTGGCTTGGCGCAAATTTTGCTATTGAAAATGACTCTTTAATTATAAAAGACTGCCAACCCACTGGATAAAACTTTTATTTTAAAGCTTAACTGTGAATCGATTAACACGACATGTTTAAAACAATTGAAAACTGAGGCTCTTTAAAATCAAAACAGCTAAAAGGTTTTTTAAACAACTCTCATGCAAAAAAAAACATTATTTATAATATATGAAGAAAAAAACTAAATTTGTTACATATATTTTAAACCAAACGTTTCAAATCTAATCAAGTATAGAACTTTAAAACTTCATTATATTGCTAAAAGACTTCTTCATTTTTCTTTGGTTTTCGATGGCAGTATTTTTATTTTCTAATACAACAAGATCTTCCCGTAATATTTTTAATTTTTTTCTGAAATGATCAGCTACTGTAGGATTTCTTTAAAAAAAAATTATTAGTTTAACAAACAATAGTCTCTGATATAATTAACCTTATAATAATAAAAAACTTACGATGTTTTGTTTCTTTCTATTTGCTGTTCTAGCTGCTTTATATGTTTCTTTTTATTCGAAATAACTACTTGTATTTCTTGATTACGAATTTGTTGATCTTTACGTTTGCTTCCAGTTGATTTTTTACTTGGTGCGTTTACAGCTTTTTTAACACCTCCAATTGTTTGGTTTAAAAAGTTAAAAACGCTGCCTGATTTCACTAATTCCTTTTTTTCGGATGATTTCTTTTTCAAAAAGATGTTTTGTTTATAAAAACATATATATATATATATATATATATACATTTAAGTTATTTACTTGATAAATCAAATCTTTCACACTGAGCCCACCTTAAGGGCTTTGTTAAAAAAAAGGTTTATTTCAAGATGTAAAACTTAAAAAACTCGAGTTTCGTGCTTATGCACTCATCAAAACAAGTTCAAAATTTTTATAAATAAATATATATACATATAATTAATCACATAGTGTAAAATTAAAAACAGAACATATTGAAACAGTTGTACTGTTATCAATTTTATACTTTAAACAACAAAGTATTTATTAGCCCTTTAAGTGGGCTCGGTGAAAATAGATTAGTTAATTTAATTCTGTTATACAGGATTGCAAAAGATTTTTTGTAAATTTTTTCCAGGTTTTCTGAATTTCTTTCAGGTTGTCTTGATTAGTATAACAACATTAAAAAGATACTGTAAAGCTACTTTAAATGTGTTTTTTAATGAAATATTTTTGTTTGATACAATCATTTTTTATTCTTATAATAAGTCTTTCGGATATTATCGAAGTTTTGTTGCTTTAAATGTAAAAATAGCTTAAAAATTCCAGGTTTTTTAATGAAGTAGTTCGAAATTCCAGGTTTTTTCAGGTTTTTCGGCAACCCTGTATATTAAATTAAGAAATAATTCAGAACAAAAACAATGATTTTGGAATAAACACTTTAAAACTAACTGTGAAATACCTAAAACATAAGTTTACTATGGTCTGCGTATACAAATGAACTAAACAGTAAATAAGTTAAAGTAAACAAAAAGCAAAAAAACATTGGGTTATATAAGAATTATACAATAAGTTACAAAAGACACACAATTCAAAAACACTAAATATATTTCGAGCAATTCTTATCAGTAAGAGTACAAAACTAACAAGTACCAAGATTTTACAAACTTATATAGTAACCAAGTAATCATAAAGTAATCAAGAGGTTAATAAAAGACAAAAGCAATTAGTAACAGTTAAAATCAAATAAGTCCATCTACGTTATAATTGATCTACAGTAAAACTAAACATAAATAAAATTAAAACAATCCTTATAAAATATTACGAAAATAAATATACAGTATAGTCAAAATCTGTTTGCTAACATAAAACAAGTTTACTTAACAAAAAACAAATGGCTTCTAATTGAATCAAATCGAAAACATTACCACAAGTTTTAAAAACTTTAAATCTATTCATACTGTTTGCACAAGTTGGATTATTAACTAAATGTTCTGCTATATATTAACGTTCAGATGCGTTTAAAACTTTGACCGGTATATTATCTTTATTGTCTGCAAAGCAAAAATTTTCAACACTTTTTGGTACATGCTCTTTAATCCTTTTCCTCAGATGTCTTGTCAGTAACCCAATATAATTTGCTGCACAACAGCAGCTGTATTGGTAGATTACCATACTTTTATTTAAGTTTGTTACTGGATCTTTACCACCTGGTGTTAATACTGGCTTTGAGGTGAAAACGATTCTAGGGTTTGCTGCATAATAAGTATTTCTTATTAATTGTCTAATTTTCTTTTCTAACATCTCTGAGCTCAGAATTACGCATCTAAACGTTCATCTATTGCAGAACATTTAGTTAATAATCCAACTTGTGCAAACAGCCATAATATAAATAGATTTAAAATAATTAAAATTATTACTTTATGATTACTTGGTTACTATTTAAGTTTGTAAAATCTTATTACTTGTTATCTTTGTACTCTACTGACGAGAATTGCTCGAAATATATTTAGTGTTTATGAAATTGTGTGTCTTTTGTAACTTATTATATAATTACTGGTCACTTATGTTCCATTATCTAATATAAGAATAACTTGTAAAACTTTAGTTAAATATACTTCAATAAAATAAAATCACTTTTTTATTCAAGCTTTCTTCTTTTTTCCTTTTTTGATCAGCACAATAATCTAACGATTTCCCTGGAGGCAGTATAACGATAGGTACAGGTATTTTTCTTCCCTGGCCATTTTTACCCAAACCAGAACCTTCAATGTATCTAGTTAAAAAAAAAAGTTAAAAAATACAAGAACACTTTGATACATTTGAAAACTTTTTTTTTTTACAAACCCCATTTTTTTCATCAATTTAAGCCCCATTCCTTTTGTGTGTTGCTCCCAAGCCCCTAATTCTTTTAATTCATTTACTTCGTTCGAAGGACCTAAATATAATAAATGCTTGAGTTATAGTTATTTAAACCAACACTATTAAAATAAAATAAACTTAAGGGCATAGGGGGATAAACCACTACTTTAAATTTAGTCTTATTTTTACATAATTAGATAAGCTACTTGTTACTTTTTACCGATTGTTAAAATTCAAAGGAACTTTTGAGATATAAGCAATTAAAGTTAGAGGGTTCTATAGGTTCTTTATGGAAGGCGGAAACTGAAAAAGCAAAAATTTACTATTTTACTAAAAATATATCTTCTCCTTCAGTTTTACAGCAATTGTTTTAAAACTTTTTCAAAATAATTTTTCATAAGTTTTAAATAAGTTGTAGGAAACACATTTTTTTCAATAAAACGTAAATTTGAAAAAAAAATAATTTTTTATTACTTTTTTCAAAATTCCACTTTCTACTAGTCGTTTGTAATATTGAAAAGTACATTTCCTGAAAATTTGAATTAAATTGCTTTTAAAATGAAAGAAGAAATAGATTTTTAGTAAATATTTCAAAATCCCGAGAAAATTGGTCTTATATATTTTTTATTCCATACGGTTGTATCGGAGTTTTTTACAAAACTCGTTATATAATAACCTATAGAGATTGTAGGTCAATTAAATAATAACTTGTAAGGTTATAAGGTGTAGTGTAAAACCATACTATAAAGCAGAATTAAACTTAAATTTAACTTACAACTAAATAATACTTAAAGGTATTCTATGCTACTTATTAAAACTAGTATTTATTTTGAACTTAAATCGAAAATCAGTTATATGGAAATAACGTTGTTTAAAAAGAACTTTACAATAAGAAACAATATAAATAATAATTAAGTTCAATTCTAGAACTACATCTTTAAGGTGTGGACTCAAATCTCTTCACATCCTCTCTATGGCTGGTTTATATAGCTCTCTTCCCAATTTTATTCAACATTACACCAGAAAATCTTGCTTTCTAGTTGACTGATTTTATATTATTCAATATTAAACTAAATAGAATAGCAAGTGAAACTGGTATTCAATTACAATATCTCAAAAGTTTATTGAAATTTTTTAGTTCTATAAAAAGTATCTTATAGTATATTACTCTAAGCTTTGAAATAAAAGCCAAAGTTAATTTTTGTAAAAAACATAAATAATTAATGTTCAACCCCCCTATGCCTTTAACATACCAGTTATCAAACATATACAAAATAATTTATTTATACATATTAGTTTGGTAGAAAAACAAGTGTACTGTGGGCAGATAGTTTGTATTACAACTTTTTTTTACAAAATACCAATAAAAAAACAACTACCTCATTAGATTTACAGATTAAGATGTTGTAAAAACAAACTTTTCAGAACTTAACTACCTTTATGAGAATAAGAAGTGCTTAGTACAGAATATCCGTCATTCACTTTTTTTTCTTCATCTTGAGAGCAAAGATCGTGTTGGGGTAGTACTTCGTCAATACTTAACTCAGATTTCAAATTTGTACTTGTAAAACTATTTTAAAACGTTATAATTAGTCTTATATCTTTAAAATTAATTAACCTTTTTACAAATTTAGTAAGAACTATAAACTCTTAATCAATATTAAATAACTTATTTATTTAATTTATTAAATAATTATTAAATAACTTAGAAATTAATATCCAGTTGTATTTATATATATTCTTTTTATACAGATTAACAGTTACTAAAATTGATATATAATTTTTTAGTTCTTGTATAACATTTATGAATATATTTTAAATGTAGTGTTCAAATAAATTAAATATTATTGTTTACTAATAATGAAAATTTAAAACCAAATTAGAAACCTAACAGTACACTTCATAATGTCTTCTTTGACACTTTCAATGACTGCACTTGCCCATAAACCATTTTCTTGCTTTGCCAGGCACAAATGGTTTTCTTTGAAATTGTTTTCATAATCAGCATCAATGTATTTATGCAGTTTTGTTATTTCCACTTCATATCCGTGAGAATACTTGCACGTTATGTCTTCATAACTTTTTTAGATTTTTTTAATAAAATTATGAATTTGAATGCGCAAAACTATATTTATTCTTATAAATTCTGGATATATATCTTAAATCAGGGTTTCCTAAAGTGGGCAATTAATAAAATTCAAAAGGAAAAAAATAGTGGTAGTGACGAAAACTTGAAAAGGTAATTAACCGGAAAATTGATGATTTCAAAAAAATAAATAATTACATTTCTTTCAACGGGGCGATTATGAAAATAAGTTTTGAAAACCTCGGCTAAATAGCTTTGTAATGGTTGATATAACTAGTTTAAATTAAAAGTTTTTTATCGCTATAATTACTCACGTTGCAAAACAAGTTTCAAATTACCTGCAATCATTTTCTAAAAAGTATTTACAAGGTTTCATCTTGTCCATTACAGGATTAAGAAAGAAAACAGAAACGCATTTTTCACAAATGACATTAGAAATCATTGCGTTGTGATACTGCTCACCGCTCCACTCAGTAAAGTATGGTGCTCTGCATTTAACGCCTGAAAGATCACTAGCTTCCGACAATGATTCGAGAAATTCATCATTTAGTTTGTCTGTAACAACCAAGTTTGAGTGATTCAAGTTGCTTAGCTCTTCATTGTTGGTAGATTGCTAAAAAGCAAGTAGTGTTACATTATAGTAATCATATGGTTGCCAAAGTAATCTGAAATAAACTTACTGACCATACAGAAAAATTATTAAAATTTAAGTTTACAATAAAATTTTACGCTACCTACTTCTAAATTATTTTACAGTATTTTTTGTTGCTATATTACACTATTTTTTTTTTTTGAAAATTAATTAAGTAGATATTTGTGGTCTCAACTCTCAAGTAATCACATATAATAAAGAAATTAAAGTTATAACAACTTAAAGTTTTTTATATATTTATTCTTTTAGATTGTATAAAACTTACCTAGAAAATGCACGGTAGAAAGTATAAACAAGATAAGCAATATTATGCTAAAAAAAACATTGAAACTTTTTTACAAACACGAAAATAGTTTTACTAATTGTCAAGAAAGTTTTATAGATAATTGTTTTAGTTTATAGAAATAATATAAATGAGTTACTGTAAGATTCATTGTTTTTTAGTTCAAAGTTTAAGATATATATTTAAAAAAAAACTGTACGAAATGCAAGTTTATAATTTGAAATTAGTTTTTTATCCATTATTTAGGTGAAGATACTATTGAAAATGTTATAAAACAGAACTGTTAACTGATTATAAACTGTATAAAAGTGTTATGCAGCAACTATTTGTAGTTCTTTTTGTATTTTTCTCTAAAACTATTAAAAAATCAAACTTGAATCAACCTATTAATGTAAGTTTTAATTTAAATCATAGTTGAAAACTACCAATTCAACAAAACTACCAATTAAAGTTTCTGATTTTACTAACTATGTGGCAGCAATGTTAATTGCTTCTCTAAATTAGTTAAATATATAAGTCGTTATAAAATTTAACAAAGTGCTCTAAAATTTTTAAATACATACCTATAAATACATACCTATAAATAATCACTCAATATAGATAATTTTGTGTAAATGCCTATTTAGTTTAGTTTTTTCCTAGAGTTAATATCTAATTGAAATAACGCAAATTAGAGATAGTAATAGGTGCTAAAATATTCTAAATAAAAAACTTCAAAACAAAATATATTTTAAACGAAAATATAAATTACCAATGAACTAGATTTAAACTAAATTAAATACCATATAACATTCAGCCTTTTGTTCTAAATTTAGTGTACAAAGTAGGTGATATAAGTAAGTGTAAAATTGAAAATTTTTGATATTTAGCAAAATATTAAAATACTTTCAAAAGTGTTATAACAATCAATCTACTTGCTCCTCGTCATTTCGATAAGGATCAACTTCTTCAAGAATTTTTTTCATAACTTCATCTTCCTGAGATTTTACATTTTCTTCAAGAAGCGCAATCAGCTCGATGAGTTGACTACGAACTTGGTATATTTCGTCGTTAGTTGCTCCTGTAGATATAGCAAGTTCCACCTACAAACAACAGTTTAGTAAAGCACAAAAACTAGAAAGCTAAAATTTTAGCTAAAACAAAGTTAGTTAATAGCACATTAGTACAAAGTTACAAATTCTATAGATGAATTTTCAAAATCATTAAGTATAGTTGTATTAAATGGTTACATTACAATTCAAATTAAGTAACAAAACGTTTATTAGTATGACTAAAATTTCACTACCTTACAGCAGATCTTCAGCTACAATAAATAAACGACGATCTAAAACACTTTATATATAGAGATACAATGGTAATTATAAATGATTAGTAATATTAAAAATTAATAAATACTTATAAGTATTAGTAAAAGTTAAGAAAAATTTCAAAGAAATACGACTAAACTAAATTAAGCATTTACGACGAAATCAAATAAAATAAAAAAGTTAAAAATAATCAAAAAAGAACGATATAAAAAACATAAACTATAACGCAATAAAATAAAATTGAATTAAAAATAAGACGATTTGAAGTGAGGGCACATAGCAGCGAGCTCTGTTCATTGACTCAATGATTTTTTGTTAGACTCTGTGATGGACATTCTTTCCAAGTTACATACACTACACGCCTCTGGTTTCGGGGGGTTGTTGCATGTGGTTTTATACTTGATTACCCATGAGATGTTGCTGTAATTTAAAATGTTTCTCTTCATTTACGCTAACAACGTTGTTTGGGTGAATTTGTTAGGGTTGAAGCTGGACTTATGCTGGTTGTATCTGGTCGTGAAAGATACACCAGTGGAGCCTATGTACTCTTAAGTTATGTTAAGGTGTAAATATGTGGCTTTATATATATATATATATATAAAAAGGTTTATTCAAAGATGCAAAACTCGAAGAACTCAAGTTTCGTGAAATAAAGCACAAAACAAAATCACTAATGAAGGTAAAAAAATTTTTGCATAAATAGATTATGACGTAATTTTGAAACTATCAAAAATCGTGCAAAACGGCTTGTGCAAAAACTAATCTACCAACAGACAATAAACCAGCGAAAATTCATATAACTTCAGTGAGTAACTACATATTAGGACAGATAATTGGAAGAGGTAAAGATAAAATTAAGATGCAAATTGAAATTTAGGTTATTTTAAGATGAAATTAAAACTTGTTAAACTTTAAAAGCGACTTTTTTATATGTCTACAAGACGATACAAACTCGCTTCTTTTGTTCAAACATCTTTTGTCTTTCAGTGCATATACAACGGCTGATGCTTCTTTGAGACACAGCCTACATATCGGGCTATTGCCGTCGGCTATAGGCTGTGCTCTTTTTATAACTTCCCAGGATATTTCGTAGTCAATGCCGCTGCGCTTTAAGCCACAAACATACTTCGAAAGTTCAGTGTCATTTTCATATATGCCGCCTTTAAAAGATTTTTTATGATTGGCATACCTGAATCTAAACTGAGTCGAGCACAAGCCGACATAGAACCTCGTCTTAACGCCAGAGTTAACTGTGAAGTCAACTCTGCTCAACTCGTCTCAACTCGCCAGAGCATATATGAAAATGACACTGAACTTTCGAAGTATGTTTGTGGCTTAAAGCGCAGCGGCATTGACTACGAAATATCCTGGGAAGTTATAAAAAGAGCACAGCCTATAGCCGACGGCAATAGCCCGATATGTAGGCTGTGTCTCAAAGAAGCATCAGCCGTTGTATATGCACTGAAAGACAAAAGATGTTTGAACAAAAGAAGCGAGTTTGTATCGTCTTGTAGACATATAAAAAAGTCGCTTTTAAAGTTTAACAAGTTTTAATTTCATCTTAAAATAACCTAAATTTCAATTTGCATCTTAATTTTATCTTTACCTCTTCCAATTATCTGTCCTAATATGTAGTTACTCACTGAAGTTATATGAATTTTCGCTGGTTTATTGTCTGTTGGTAGATTAGTTTTTGCACAAGCCGTTTTGCACGATTTTTGATAGTTTCAAAATTACGTCATAATCTATTTATGCAAAAAATTTTTTACCTTCATTAGTGATTTTGTTTTGTGCTTTATTTTAAACTTGTTTTGAAGCTGATGAGTGAGTAATCACGAAACTTGAGTTCTTCGAGTTTTGCATCTTTGAATAAACCTTTTTATTAACAAAGCCCTCAAGGTGGGCTCAGTGTGAAAAATTTAATTTATTAAGTTAAATAACTTAATTCTATATATATATATATATACATATATAAAATAAGGTTAATGTTTAAACGTAAACACTTTCAACTGAGCCCACTTGAAGGGCTTTTAAATAATTTATTCAAATGGCGATTTTAAAAATTCTGGAACATATGTTTCACAAAGCTTTAATTTTTCATAAAGCTTTGATCATCAGCCAGTTAAATTCAAAATAAAAAGCACTGTACTAAACAAAGATACAAAAGTTATGCAAAAAAACAAAAAACAGTATGACGTAATATTGTACATTACAAATTATATATATATATCTTTTTGTAGATACGACCGTTTAACGGACGTTGTATGACATTTGTGCAGTTGCAGAGTTTAGCCGTCGAGCTTGATTTGGATAGCAATTTTTTATTATGTGCTTGGATGTTTGATTTCAGCTTAGTATAACAGCTAGAAGTGATCTTGGTCGTGCTTTTGTTAAATATCTTGTGCAGCTTGGAATTTTGAGGAAAATACGTATTTATATGCTTGAGAAACTGTTTTCCAACTTGGGTTTTGACTGAGTTACAGTAAAGGGGGTGAAAGTATATAATGTTTCTTATTCTACACTATTTCTTACTGGGATGGGTACATTTTAATTCATCGAGTGGATGGAAGCATCTTTTTATTAAGGTGTCGTTATAAGGTTGCTTAGCAGCATAAAATTTGTTTTTGTTAGAAAATAATTTGCAAAGGCGGTTATAAACCATGGGGCTGATTGCTTTTCTTACAGGTTTTGGATTGTTGGGTTGGTTGTAGATTTATAGGATTTTGATTTTTGTTTTCTATAGGGTTGGTATATGGCTCCTCTTAAACACATAGAGATGTCGAGGAAATTAGTAAAAAACATATATTTTTCAATAGTTATTTTGGATCTGTGGGTGCTAAATATTTCCCTGATCTTTTGGATGTTCTTTCTTGTTCAAATTTAGAGGCTTTAGGCAGGACAGCTAATTAGTCGTCGCTGTATAAGCCATAAGATCCATGTTTGAGTACTTCTTACAGGTGTTCAACAAGGAAGAGTCCTACTAAATCAAATACCTCAGCCCCAATGTAACTTCTCATCGTGACGTCGAATAAGTTATCATCTTTCTTTACACAGTTAGAACCATTGTTGTCGGTAAGAATGCTTAAGCCTTATGGATGCCTTGATGTTGTCTAGGACGTTTTTGGCAACTTTACTTAGGTCTGATTTATTGGGATTTAATAATCGACATTCTACCTTACTACAAGAACGCATCTTTTACGGATACAAAAGCTTGAGATGAGCAATTTTTTAAATTTTACCTTTCATTATCCTGTTAAGTATGATTTATGAGCCTCTGTGTTTTACAGTTTTTATGCAGTCATCAATAGATTTTTTGTAGTTTTTTGTTATATTTTCATGTAGTAGGTTTTCGTACTCATTTTTATTTTTTAAATGAAAATTTCTAGTTTTATTGCTAGGGTTTACAACTTAATCAGATGATTTGATTTTCATATTGTCCTTGGACATTTGCTATTGAAACTTTGAAGTGGAACATCTGAATTGTATGTTTTTTATCATTAAAAATAATTTCTGATCGAATCGTTTTAGTTCGTCTCAATGGTTGCTGAGTGTTTAGTGGAAAAGCAGTTTGTTTTTCAAGCTTGGTTCATAAACGCCTTTGCAAATTATCCGCTAACAAAAACATTTTTGATGCCGCTAAACAACCTTATAATTAGTGATCTACCTGATCTACTAATTAGGATCCGGCCGGATCCGGATCTTTAATTTAAATTAGGATCCGGATCCTAAATATTTTAAGCTTTATGTAGTGTTAAAAAAGAACAAACTTAGAAAAATTAATTATTATATTACCACTAGTTTAGTAAAAGATGTTTAATCAAATTTGTTTAAAAAAAGCAGTGTTACTGTTAAACTATTTTTTTTGAACGCTGACAAAAAAAAGTTAAACATCGTACAAACAAGACAAAAAAAATATATCTATACATGATCTTATTTTAAATTTTAAGATATGGTTTGAAGCTACTTGTACGATTGAACTTTATTTTTGTACCTTGTATGGTGTAAAGAAAAAGAAATAAAATGTCAAAATGCTAAAAAAATAGAAAACTTTAGTTTTTTTTGTGATAAGCTAAAATAAACTTTATATACACAATTTTGAAATAAAAGATGAAGATTAACTTTTTTAGCAACTTTTTAGAGATATATAAGTAAGAAATTTAGTAAATAACATTTAATTATATCCACACGTCACTATAAAGCTACAAAAAAACCTATTCAAGCTTAAAGATGTGATAGAGAAATAAAAGTTTTTCGCCGCTCTTTGGAAGCAAACGATTTTGCCTTTGCTCCTACAAGTTACCAGCTTCAGAAAATAACCTTTTTAGAGTAAACAAAAGTAGAGGTACCGAAAGACGCTTCCTTACAAACCTGGCGATTTGTGGGTATCTTTTCTTGTTTGTCTTCTACTAAGAAAAAGCTACTTTAATTTGTTAAAGTAATTTTTTTTCAGCAAAAAAAAACCTTAATTTCTGTCTCAATCTTTTTATCAACTGAATCTTGTTGCTCACATCGAGAGTGGCTGTACTTTTTTCTGTTTCAAACGTGGAGTAGAACGATAAAAAATCATTGGCGACATAATTTGTAGATATCTGAGTTTTAGGACTATTAGGCGGTATTAGAGAATAGTGACTACTTTGACTAGTCTCACGACAACTTTGCATATTTACTTCTAATTTCAACAGCTTTTCAACCTCCTGTTTGACATTAGGAGGAAAAAGTAAAGTCGATACCGTGGATCAAAAGCTGTAGTAACTAACAACAAGTTATTATGATGAAGGTTTAAGTTTAAGCTGTTATATGTAGTATAAAACCTTCTTTTGAAAACTCCTTTTTCTTCTGCCAAGGTTGCTAAGATTGTAGAGCTACTTTGACCTGATGGACTATTCGCTTTAATTTTAAATCAAGATGCTGTTGAACACAACTTTAAAATGAAAAAATACAAAATGTATACATGGGTCTAAGTAATAAGATTATGCGGATTAATACAAAATTTGAAAAGTTTTTCTCAAAACTAGATGTCTTTTTTAAGGGTCGATTTATTAAGATTATTGTGGTAAAATAATAATAGTTTTAAAATTAAAAAAGATAATTCACAACAGTCCAGAACTTGAAATATTGGAATTCAATTGGTCAGAATTTGAAAAGTGTTTCATCTGTGTTAAACTTTAATAATCAGTATAATAAATCCATTAATCTTATACACTTTATTACTTAAAAAAACTAGTAGAAGTATTTTTTCAGTATTACTCACTTAATCATAAAATAAATATAATTCAATTGTAATAAAAACGTTTAACTTACTTGCTTTAACTGCTCTCGAGTAGAATCAAGATTTTTTCTAGCTTCTTCCATAACTTTGAACGTATTTAGAAAACTAATTCGTAAACTTAATCTTTTATGAAGGAGAAAATTTAGTCTTTGCTAAATATTACTCATATTCTTTTCAAAATAATAAAAAATATTTTATAAAACCGTATAAAATGTTCTATTTTAGATAAAATGTAAACTATAAAAAACCTTTTATAAGTCACTATTTTTCTCACTAATTTCTTTAAAAAAATAGTAATACTGTAAAAATTTTTATTCTGAAAAAAAAAATGACTTGAAATAAAAACCAGTATGTTAAAAAAATATTACTATAACAAAAACAAAATTAACATTTATTATATTGGCTAAGAAAATTATTATCAGGGTTGTAACTAGTTTTTTCAAAATTTCAAAAGTGTTTTTTAATAAAAAAAATTTTTGATGATGACAATTTTTTTTTTATTAATATGACAGAGTTTTTGAATCAAATCGAAATTTTACTACAGAACATGTGGAAAATGTTAAATTTCTAGGTTTTTTTCAAAATTTCTCAAATTCCAGTTTTTTTTGCCTAAATTGTCAAATTCTAGGTTTTTCCAGGTAAAATTACAACCCTGTAGTATAACCTTAAGCTAAATAAAGAATTACATAAAAAATACCTAAATTCTCTATTATAATAAACAATTATTTAACAAAACAAATCTAGGCTTTAAAAAACATTTAAATAAATCGTTAAGCACGTAGTAAGTATTAATATATTACAGACTTTTTTGAAATAAGAGTTAATAAATTTTGAGATCGCGGATTCTACTAGAACAACTTTTACTGAGACTTTTTCTGTAAACTTTAAATTTAACCAACTAAGAGAGTTTGTTTTTAAACATTTTAAAATTTTTCGGAAAAATTAAAGTTATTGAAAATAAAAATCAAATTACTATAATTATTTCGTCTGTGTTATTTTAAAATTCAATTTAAAGCAGTTTTTTACTCATTTATTAAACTAAGTCAACTTAAATAAGTGTGAAAAGTTTTAATATTTTTTGAAAAATATATATATATCGAATTTTTTAAAAGTATAAAATGGTTTATATTAGCATATTCTTTACCAAATAAAACAAAAATGTAAAATATGCATAAAATAATAGATATATGGAAAAAATAATTACGTTATCTTCGTTAATTCGTGTAAGTTTTATAAAACAAATCTAAATATTAATTGCTTTATTTCTTACTAAATTCTTATCAGATTGTTATTTCGGCATTCAATCAATGTTTATTAAAATGGTAAAACAAATAAATATTACTTAAGATAATGCTTTTTATATACAATGTCCTACAAAAATTAATTATACTTAGATTAACAAAATATCAACTTTAGCAATGAATGGTTCAAAATTAAAAACGGTGAAATAATTTTAACGCTAAGGAAATATAAAAGCTAATTTAACAGTCAATATCCATTTTTTAAATTAGGATTTTTTAAATATGTTGTTTAAAATCAGTAAAAATGATCACAGTATAATTTATAATTGAAAAAAAAATGAAAAATATATGCTTCTATACATATATAAATGTTAAATATTGTTTTAAGTTTAAGTACTTCTATAAAATCAGTAAATATTTTATTAATTAGTTAAATCCACTCGAAAATTATTTTTTTAAATATTTGAAAAAATAAAATAAGTCTAAAACTAAAAACAATAAGTTATGTTTAGTACATACTTTTTTTAAAACAACTGATTAATATCAAAATTATAAGATTTGTAAAATTCCTAAAACACTATATAGTGATTAGTTTAAGCTTTTTTTGTTTAAAATATATAATATACTATTTATCGAACAGTTTGAACTTAAATTAATAACTTATTAAACAGATGCTGAAGTTCTTTAAAAAAAAATTCAAATAACAAATGTCTACAAACGCGATTACATTTTGTAAAGTCTTAAACGAAAGCATTGAGACTTTATAAACATAATTATTACTAAAAAATGTTTCTTGTGCCGTGGGTAACTACTGCGAGAGATTTTACTTCAAAAGTTTACTTTCAAACAATCAAGTTGACAAACTGAGTCATTTTTGAATATAATAGTTTTTAAAAGCTATCTTATTTCTTTTTCCAACAGCTATATATTGATGTTTGATACAATTACGACGAACGGAAACTAATCTGAATCCTTGTGGGTCATTACCAAGTGGACATCCTATTGCACTTGTTACTATTATTTGAACCTGTAGTTATAGTTTTTTCAAACTTAGTAAATAACATAGTTTATTATTTAAACAATTTAAAACTACTTATTACGTGAAAATCCGGCTTTGTAAAAATAATGCAAATTACATAAGCTTTTTAGGTGTATACAGGTCTATATTTCTCTATATACACTAATAATTATTTTAAAACAATATTTTTAAGTTATTTATTTAAATATGTGTTTAAGCATATAAACAAAAGTGAAAAATTTTAAGGTTAGGAAAGTACTTACAAAAAATATTATATTTAGAATAAATACAACGCTAAAAGTTATAATAGTATGACAATAATTAATAAAAGTAAGGTTTCATTTGAAACTTTATAAACAAAGTATTTTTTAAACCTTTTTGTTTTGATCAGTTGATGTGTACACTTCATTCAAGTTTCGGTGTAAATGTCCACAAAAAATATGAAAGACATCATTGTTAGCTAAATTTTCTAAAAATTTTATATCTTCATTAGATTTTTCATCAACTTGAAATAATGAATCATGCTGGTGCAATAACAAAATTATGTGTTGGGGCTTTTGGTCCATATTACTAACACTAAAAAAAAACCATCTAAAGTAGTTGATTAATTACTTACTTTAAAAAGTAGCCAAAGTTGGTTAGTGTCAGCTGTGAACTAGAAATATAAAACTGATTGGTTATTAAAATATTTATAAAAACATGGTCTGATAGCAGTAAACTTCGTAAAAAAACACTTTATAATATCAAAAAAAAATGTTCAAGAGCTAAAGTATTTAAAATGTTTGTAAAACAATGTTTGCTACATTCTATTTGCTTTTTAAAGAAATTTTTAAGACATTTTTACCTCAAAAAATAAAACAAAAGTTATACTTCAAAAACTATTCTAAGAAGAAAATCATGTGTACCAAAACACTTTGAAAAACTATTTTAAAAATTTGATAATTAAAATTCTGGTTAGAAAAAACAATTATTATTTTATTAACTTTATTATTATACATTAAACTATGCTAAACATTTCAGCTAGTTGATTTTCTAAACTAATTTAGAGCATGACTGTAGTATGCTGGACACTATAAAACAGGGTTTCCTAAGCTCATTTTCATAATAGCCCCTTTTTCAGATTTAAAATAATAAAAAAAGATTGCTGCTAACCTTCATTACAAATACATAACCCAAATATCTAGCGAACGTTTTAAATTTCCCATCAAACATCACTCTGACCATTTTTTACTCTTTATTTCATGGTTGCCACTGATCAAGCTGAGAAAAATTTCCTGACTTTTTCCTGACTTTTTACCAAAATTTTCCTGACTTTTCTAAATCAAACTCTTAAATTAAACTTATTTTAAAATACATACTCTAGCACTTGAAACTATATTAAGTTTTCAATCTAATTTTGGTACAGGTTAAAAACAACAGTTTTTTGCTGAGTTCTATCATCAAACTTCCAGTACATCACTTAAACCATCTGTGTATGATTGATGTTTGTAATAAGCAGCTCTATCAGCAAAATACTTGTATTATTACCTTATAAACACAGCTTGTCTGAAAAAAGACACAATTTTTTAGTATTCCCTAGCATAAATGTAACTAGATAAACAAACGACATATAAGGAACTTTACAATTAAAACCTTGAATTAATAACGAACTTTCACAACTAAAATCTTAAAACAATAACAAATGTTTACAGTTGAAACGTTAAAACAATAATGAACACGTTTTTTTAGAATTTCCTAGCATAAATGTATCTAAGTAAACGAAACAACATATAAGGAACTTTTACAATTAAAACCTTAAATCAATAAGGAACTTTAACAACTCAACAAACCTTAAAACAATAACGAACTTTTACAGTTAAAACATTAAAACAATAAGAAACTTAATCAAATACTGTTTATTAAATGTATGCACTAAAATTTATTTTCTTCGTTTTTTATTAGCACTTCAACCTCTTCATCTAATGAAGATATGGTTTACTTCATCTGAACTGCATTCCGCTTCATTTTCTTGGCAGTTAGAATCATTTGCCTCATTTTATTTAAATTGCTCTCATCTGCTGCCCCTACACTTGTTGAAGAGAATATTTTCTCTAAATAATTTAGTATAAAATTTGTAACAAATAAATATACTCTTATTTACTTTAAAAACTTAAGTTACTCTACAAAATATACAAATAATAAGTAAACTTAAACTTGGCATATACCTCTCTTATAACTTATTTTTTAAATTTAAACAACTTTGAAAAAATTATAAAGAGGTAAAGTATACACATTAACTTGTTACATAAAATACTAAACTAACTGTTTAGTTATAAAGAACACAATTATTTACTTAAACAAAAAACACTTTGATTCTAAAACTATGCTAGATAAACTTTTGTGTATATATCACAGTTTCACTATGGAAGTGTCCTTGCTACAGATCATCAATACTAAAACGCTTACAAAATCTGCTTGTTCAAGTAGGGTACTTGATCAATATCTTAATAGAAAATTTTTGCAGTTTTGTAAAGGATATTTTACTTATTTATACCAGGTGAAGGCATTGGAAATAAAATCAAATATTTTTGTAAATTTCTAGGAAAATTTTGGAGTTTTTTTCTGACTTTAAAAAACTTTTAATTAATTTTTACCATTTGAAGGCTTTAGAAAACAAGGAATTTTGTAAATTTAAACTGACAAAATCTGACTTTTTATTTTTATTTTATCAAATTTCCTGACTTTTCCTGACTTTTTTTTTAAACCCCCCATTTTTTACTGACTTTTCCTGACTTTTGTCATTTTTTAAAAATTTTCCTGACTTTTCCTGACCGAGTGGCAACCCTGTTATTTACAAACTCCAGAATATATAGTGTAGGCTAGTTTTTGCTGCTTTACTAGATACTGCCACCTTGTGGCCAAAACTTGGATTATACATCGCATTTTCTTTCTTTATACGGCTGTAAAAAGTGTTAAAAAAGCGATTATGGACAACTATAGCCATTGATTGAAGAAAAAGTATATATAAACTATTATACTAGTAGAAAATAAGTAAAACTGAAATATAATGAATTACAATAAACAAATAACAACAACTTACAAATCAAAAATGTGTTTCTTGCGATCACAAATCTTAATTTCAGCAGTCAAATAAAAATTTGAGTATTATCTACAATCACAGCTAGCAGCAAGGCCGAAAATTTTACCAACAATTGAAATAACACTCTTTAATTAACAAAACATCAATGGTAGCAAAATTAATCAAAAAATTTTAAATACTGAAAACGGAGTCAAATAAGTTTCATTCAGGCTTTTAACATATACATAGTTTAAAATTTACAAAAAATCTCTAACTAGTCTGATTTTTTCAAAATTTTGAAACAAGACTCAGTGTCTGGCAACATGATAATAACTTTTTATGACTCTATTTACATTGTGGGTACATAAAAAAATATTTTACAATGTACGGTTTATATACAATGAAACACAGTGATTACACAACACTAAGAAAAATAGCAGTATCAATTAATATTGTTACTAAAAAAGAAATTTATTACAATTTATTTACATATACAACATACTATAAATTTCTAAATCATTCAAAAAATTAAATACTAAAATAATCATTTCAGGGCTATCTTAATATTTTTTATTTCATTACTATAGATTCTAAAAACGTCTACCAGATATCTAATGCGGGAGCGGTAAATACATGGTTAATGCAAAGACATGTCTTTTTATTGGTTTGATTTTTGATTCACAAGCAGCTATGTAATATCATCAACATTTAATTATTAATTTTCTTTGAGATATTTATCCCAGTACACTTTCTGTTAGTCAACCATTTTTGTTGAAAAAATACAATACAACTGTATGGAATAAAAAATTACATAGCTGATTTTTTCTTAATTTTGAATAATTAGCTAAAAATCTATCTAATTTTTTATTATAAAATATATTACTTGAAACTTTTAAGAAATGTTCCGTTCAATATTACAAACAACTTATTTAAAGCACATTTTTGAATTTATTTTATGACCAAAATTAATAAAAATCGATTTTTTTTTGTTTTTTTTTATAAAGAAAGATAATTGTTTTCTACAAGTTGTTCAAAATTTATTAAAGATTACTCTCAAAATGTTTTAAAACAATTATTCAAAAACTAAAGGAGTAAATAGATTTTTTGGAAAAAACAAGTTTTCCAAAAATAACACAAACATTTATATCTCAAAAAATGACTTTTACCTAGTTAAGCAGTAAAAACTGTATAAGAGGTAAAGCATCACAAAAAATCTTGAAAAAACAAGGTGGACCACTTATAATAGGGGAGGGCAACGTGCCTGTCGCATTCAACTTAAATTTTTGTAAATATTGGGAATGAAAATGACTGGCCTGTCAATGTTTACGAAATTTAAGTGGAATCCGGCCTGCAAAAGATAAAACTGCTGCCCGCAACCATGTAAAGCTGGCCCACTACAACAATTTTTTTAATTTACACTAGATATTCTAGAATTTGAAGTGAAGAGCCAAAAAAGGTCTTGGGTAATTGAGGAACTTTTAACTGATATGAAAATTACTCAAAATATATTCTAATTAATAGTTAACTTTATGTAAACAAATGAACTAAACTAATATAAAATCTGAAAAAAAATACTTCATTAATAGTTTTTTGAACCAATCCATCTGTTTTTCAGCCTGATGTATTTTTACCCATCGCATCATGTATTGAGAGTTTAGAATAACAAACAAAACTCCATCATAGCACATAGTGTAGTAATCCTGTCCAAAGTGTTGATTGTACCAATTAATAGTAGAATCATTTGGTTTGTTACCTATGTCATGGTTGCCACAAACCCAATAAACTGGTATCGAACTTTCTTTTAAAATTTCTTTTAAATCAACAACTTGCTGCACTCGTATGTTATTGTTAATATCTAAAAACGATATAAAATACATTAAAACAGCAAAAGTATTTTTGTTAACAAAAGGTACTTATAAAATTTATAACAGTATTTCATAATTAAAGTATACTTGTTGTATATATTAAAAAGCACCTTATAATTAAAAACTTTTTTTTTTAAATACAAAAGATAATATTTAGTTTTTGAACACTTAATTAGCTCATTATAGTATTTTGTATATACTTGTTAGTATATGCTTTTAAAATTGTTTAATATTTGTAAATAAATTAAATGTACTACAACAAGGAATTATTGTTTATGAATAGTCTTCAAAAGTAACAAATGTTATTAAGTGTTCAATTCACAGTTACAAGTATAAAACACTGGATGAATCAAGTGATGTTGTATGTGCCCTGCTTAATATTATAGGTTGATTGGTGGGATTAATCAAGAGAGGTGACTAGCATTCATTTTCAGATAGAAGGTTTTCAAGGTAGGGTCAAATAATTTACCAAAAATGCAAGAGTTCACTTATCATCTGTACAGAAGAAAAGGAAAGTTATTTTACCATTGTTAAAAAAAATTTGACTTGAAAAATTAAAAGAGTCAGTTTTCATAACTAAAAGTTTAATTGGATAATTCAAGAAAAAAATCAATTATAATCTTAAGAAATAATAATTACTGAGAGTAAACCAAAACTCTTCATTGATATCTTCAGGAATTCATAACTTATAGTAGAGATGGGCTGGGCAACGTTTTCAGTCAGCGGGCCAGATGTAAAAAAATAGTTCTTGGCTGGCAGGAGCATTTAAACTTCATTTAATTCATGAAAATTACTCAATCATTCAATGCATTTCAAAAAAATATATTAATTCTATATGACTTTTTTTTATATATCTACTGTAAGTTTCAAATCTCTTGTAAATTGTACTAAAGACTTTTTTTGATCTTTATTTTAAATACAAGAATATCTAGTGTAAGCTTCAAATTTTTGTTTAGCAAACTAGATTTACGTGCTTGCAGGGCTTTTCACGGGCTGAATTTTGTTTAAGTTTTATTAACATTGTAGGCCAGTCATTTTCACTCTGCAGAACAGATCCAACCCGGGAGTTTTACCTTGACCACCCTCATTTACAAGTCAGTGTTTACATAACTGGTAAATTTGTACAGATAAACCTGTTTGAAAACTTACCATCAAATAGTATGATTTATTCTTCTGAGTTGCTCCATTCTTGAACAGAGATTATTAAAGAACTTTTAGTGATAAATATTTATCAACTAGATTTTAAAAAAGGGTTATAAAGTCACATGATGATAAACTTAAGAAACCTAAGTTGTATGGAATGGAGAAGTTTCCTACGTTTCTTAAGTTACTATATATTGGTAGCATATTGCAGTTCTTTCAGAAGAAAATAAAAGTTGATAAGCAATAAAAGTTAAACAAAATTAAACCCAGATTTTCTTTCAACTTAGTTCTTAAACTGCTTTAAACTGCTAGAGGTTTATGTTCTTTTTGTGAGACAGAAACTGACTAGTAGTAGTGTTTTTTCTTTAAATTGCCATCCAATGCTGGGCTAGTTTTGACGTACATTTCAAACTAGCCTGAGTTTTGCTGAGATTAAATAATTTAAATTGTCCTGAGTATACTAAGTGTGTGGCAACTCTGCTTTTTTGCATGTACTAACTAATTTAGAATAAATTAACCAATTTCTTAATCAAAAATTTTCTTTACTCTATACCACATATTATCTATTACTTTTCCTAAGAAACCTATATTACCTCAACTCTTTAATTTTTCATAGATCAATTTTAGCCATTTTGTTCAATTTGACACTCAACCAAAAATTAAAATGCATTTGCACACAAGGAGATTGCAACTCTTTACATTAAAAAAAACATATTTCATATATCTTTAGGGAAAAGATAAATTTTAAATATAGTAGTCTTTTTTTTTTTGCTCTTTTAGACTTCTTACAAATGAATTTACAAACTGTGATTGTTCATATTTAAAAAATAAGCTTATTTTAAAACAACTGTTAAAAGAAACTTATAGCTTGGATGAATTATACAAAGTAAAACTAAATTGAAAAAAGGGAAAAATAACCCCTTTTACCTTAAGCTTATAAAAAACTAGTAAAAGGCTAAACTTTCAAACAGTCGTTTGCTTTAGTTGGCTAACAGCTGGGTAGGCTAACAATTTTTAAGTGCTGTCTTTTTATATGACTTGTCAAGCACAAAAAAATAACTCCAACATTTGGGGGTTTGATGCATGTTAGTAAACCCCTCCCCAAAACCCTTAATTTACTATAATTATTTTAAAACCGTAAATCTACTACAAAAATATTCTTAGGAATTTTTTAACAAAACTATTAATTTAACAATATAACTTTAATGTCTAACTGACTTGGATAAGCATTTACCATATCTCCGCCAACAAACATAAACTTAGGTAATGGATTCATTGAATTGATCATCTTTACAGCTTTCTTCATTATATATTTTTCTTCCTCCCACTTTTCACCTAAACAAATATAGTAATTAAGTACCACTTGAAAGTTAAAGTAAATATATTTTCCATTTTCAAAAATTTCATAAAACTTAAAGCTTTTCGAATTTTATTTCTGATTCTTCTCCAAAAATTAAAAGATATATTAAAAAATTTTGAATAATAACAGAAAATTCATTTTAAACATTAAATTCAAAACAAAAACCGATTTTTACGCAAGATATGTTGACGATATTGTTATAATTATGAAAAATGACAATGAGTTAAATAGTTTCTATTACGCAATAAATTCACTGCATTCAATTCAAACATTTACTCTAGAAAAACCTGCCATTAATAAATTACCGTTTTTAGATACAAAAGTTAAACTAGTTTTAACCACATTCCACATAAATATTTATAGAAAACCAACGGATACCAACCTACTAATACAATACACAAGTGTATGCCCAAAAGCATGGAAGCTAGGTCTGTTGGACTGTTATTTAAATAGAGCACTAAATTTATGTATAAGCTTTGTAGATTAAAAAAAGAACTTTTAAAAATTACAAAAATACTGTTAAAGATACTACAAATATCCTGAACCATTATACGAGCTAGAATAAATAATTTTATTTCAACCCACAAAATAAACAAATTAACTTTTAAACAAGAGCAAAAAACAAATACAGATAAAAACTCTGAAATCGAACGAAGTTCGTACGTTACAACTAATTATATAGGAAATTGCTCATTAAGATTTTAAAAACGAATAAGAACTGTTTTTGAAAAACATTGCATAATAATAATAATAATAATAATAATAATAACGATAACGATGATGATGATAACAATAATAACAATAAAAATAACAATAACAGTAACAGTAACAGTAACAGTAATAATATTAATAATAATAATAATAATAATAATAATAATAATAATAATAATAATAATAATAATAATAATAATACTAGTAATAAATTTTCTGAACACTTTAACATTAAAAGCAAGTGTTCCAAAATATTTTATGCCAATGTCATAATTAAGCATACCTGTTCTGTAGATCAGAACATCCCCTATATTTTGGAGACCTCGCGTCAAATTTTTAGAAGAGTGGCTGACCACAAAGGAAAGAATAAACGCACTGCTACTTTTGAGCATATATTAAATATTGTCAAAACTCCAATATTGATAACAATTTCAATAAAAGGTGTGCCTGAGTTGAGCTTTATAGTTTGGGAGTCAATGCTCATATAAAAAGAAAAACCAAAACTAAATACACAAGTTTCCAGAAATAAAAAAATAACCCTTCTAACTGTTTATTAACTAAACTATTCTTAGAGCTTTTTTAAGACTCCGTAGATCTGTTCTTAAATTTATTTGAGAGCAGTGAAACGCCGTTAGTTGGAATAAAGTTTCAACACAAAAACATCTGTGGTAAACTATTTTTATTAATTTTTGTTTTACTAAAATATTATCTAGTTTAGTAAAACTGCGCCAAATTTAGTTTGATGTTTTTCAACCAATATTCAAAACTGTTTAACATTTAATTTAATTTTTGAAGAAGAATCAGAAAAAAAAATTTGAAAAACTTAAAGTTTAAAAAAATACTTGAAAATGGAAAATGTATTTATGTTAAGCTGCAGTGGTACTTAGATACAGTAAAATTCCTTTCCATCAAGAATTTAAAAATATAGTATTATTGTATAAATTAGCAATTCACTTAAAATATATAGTAAATATTATTATCATTATATCAAAAATAACTTTAAGAAACTTTATAACTAAAATTTACAAAACAAAAAAAAATTATGGACATTTATAGCAAAAAAAATGAAAAAAATCCTAAAAGTTGTTTGTAGTTTAACAGAAAAATCTAAAAATGATTTCTTAGAAACTGAAGAAGGAAATGGATATCTATCAAAATAGATATTTCTTATTAGTTTGTGATTTCAATAAGAAACCTTAACAATTTTTATCTCTTAGATATAAAAGGTTACTTTAATTAATAAAAAAATAGTGAAATCTTGTAGTTTAGCTGTTAATGAGAAAACTAAGACAAGCTTTACAGAAAGTTTTAACCCCACTGTGGACCAGCAACTAAAATATTTAAAAATCTTTTTTGCATTCTAGCACATTTAGGGTTTCAAAAAAATATTTAATTCCAATAACAACGGAAGTAATACAAGATGGTGCAAGGCTACTTTAGGCTATTTACTTTAAGCAAATTTTGATCGCTTTAAGAATTAAAACTTAATAAAAAACAACTTTCACATAAAAAAAAAATTACTAATTTTCATTATTTAAAATAAAGTAGCTTTGTAAGCTTAGTTAGTAGTATTATCAACTTTCTTCAATAAAAAAACACATATAAATCATATTTTTTAAACTTATACACTCATATTAGTTTAAAACTTGTAAAAAAAATGTTGGTTATTTAAAAATATAACAACTGTAACAAACTTTAGATTCAGGTTATGGTAGTAATATTTTTTGTAAAATAAAAGTTAAAACCAAAACAAGAAGTAAACTAGTATTAAATTTCAAAGCTTAATTAAAATTATGACTATAAAGTAAAATATCAAAATTATAATTTGTTTATATTATTAGAATTGCATATCAGCTTTAAAAATCGATAGTTATGTTTTGTTTAATAAAAGAAGTTTTGGCTTACAGTTGTCTAAGTTATAGAGAAATCTCCTTATTTATTAAACAAAATTGAAAAGCCATTTAGCACCCCCTGGAATGCTGCCTCTCACCACCAAGGGGTGCAGGCACCCCTGGTTGGGAAACCCTGCTGTAGAGCAAGTTTAAGCAAAATGTAGCCCGGGAGCCGCATGCAGCTAATAAAGAGTATAAATGCCCACAAAAATATCTTAAAGTTTACACTATATATTTTGAAGATTATAATAAACAAAGTAAAAGTTTCAGGTATAATTGACTGGAAATTTAAAACTTACATTAAATATTTTGGATCTGTTATGAAGAGTAAAAACTAAAACTGTACTCTGCCACTACCAAACACATACTTACCTGTGCTGTAGAGCTAATCTAAAAATCTAATCTAATAATTTTAGTAGAAAGTGTTTTTTATAATTTGATAGTTTATAACTACTAAAAATTTACACGATATTACAAAATTAATTAAAAAAAGAGTTTAATTGCCTAACTAACTTTAGTTAACCTACTATTTAACAAAAAAAAGCATGACTTAAACTTATTTTAAAACTTATTAATTAATGCCTGATAAATTTTGTTTTAACAAGATTTTTTTATTTTGTTAAGTAATTTAATGAATACAAACTTGAAGTCAATTAAAATTTAGTAATTGAAAAGGTTTACAACTATTTTATTTTACACAAAGTTTAATTTAATTTTTGATTTTAAGTTAAAAGAAATTTGGGTCCTTTTCGCAACCTCTTTGGCCATAATAACTATTTAACACTAAATAAACATATTAAAGTAGTTTTAAGCAGAAGTATTACAAAACTACCGTAAATTTCATCATTGAATTTTGCACAAGTTAGGATTTTGAGACAACAAAACCAGTCTGAGTTTAATCAAGGTAGCCTGGGTTTATTACAAAATTTAAAAAATAATATGAGTCTAAACCAAAAAATATATACAGGATTCCCACTAACTAAAGTTTCAAAAAAAATAGGGAAATCCATAAAATATAGAAAATTTTTAGGGAAATTATCAAAAAAAACTTTAAACTTTAATTGTTACGATCATATTTTTAAGGTATAAAGTAAAATATGTCATTAAGCGTTTATAAGCACAGTTTTAATAAATATTTATGTAAGTTCAATGGCTTTTGGGCTAACTTTAGTTAAATAAGCAAACATTAGACAAATTGTATTTAAAAACAAAAACAAAAATTTATCTGCTAGGTGGTGCTATAGAGTCTCAGTTTGTACAGAGATTGCAAGGAATTTGATTTTAAAATTCTTTTTTTTTTCACCACAAGGTGTCCCTGTTTTGGCTTTCAAATTTCAATCACCAATCACAAAAAGGTTATTTCTAGGGATTTCTAGAGATTTTCACATATTTTTAATTTTTTCTAGGGATTTATAGGGATTTTTCAGAATAATGCAAACTTATAGGGATACTGGTAACCCTGTATATTATCAAGTCTTTATACTAAAAATACTAAAACTATTACAAAAGGGCTGAGTTTTTTTTTTAATCAAACTAGCCTAAGTTATCATCAGTAGCATATGTGTGTGGAAAGCATGATAAAACTTGTCAAAACTTTTTCATCAAATGAAGTTTAAAACAAGTAAAAGTATAAAAAAAGTTTGTGAATTATAAAAAATGTAAATTAGCTATATAACTTTAAGTGAAAAACTAAAAAATTGTAATGAAAATTTTATTAAAAATCTGAATAATCAATTACATAAACTAAACTTTCTGCAACTTATTTAGGATTCTACAAACCTAATTAAAATCGAATTGTTGTTCTAATCTTAAACTAAACACTTTTTTCTATTTTAATTTAATTAATTAGATTATTTTAGAACTTGGTTTATTTAAATGTAAATAATAAACCATAGAGAGGGCAGCTGTATGTCAGTTTTCAAGGTCTAAAGTATTACTCTGCTTAAAAAAATAAAAAAACTAACCAGATCCTTTTTCAAATACTTGATTAATAAAACCTAGTTGAGGATCAGTAATGTATATAAAACTAAAATTTTTCTTCCACAAAAAATTTTGAGTTCCTGTAATTAATGGAATAAATTAAGTTTTTTACTAAAATTTTTTCTTTTAATCTATAAAGGTAATCAACAACAACACTGTTTGATGACATAAACATTATCAAAGTATATAAAAAAATTAAAACTTCTTTAAATAACTTAATTAGTTATTAAGTTTCATATTAAACTTATAACTACATAATTTTAAACTTAAGTTGTACTTCAAACAAAAAGTTACAATTATTAAAATAGTATTGGATTATAAAAGTTATTAAAAAAAATTGAATCAAAGTTTTAGAAAATATATTTTAAATGAAATTAAATAGTAACATGCTAAAAAATAACTAACATTATATTTCAGAATTTGTTTTACATATTATAAAATACAATATTTATATACTGAATTTTTACTTGAATCAGTCCAGGACACAGTCAAATTTTTGTTAGTTTGTGATTCAATTACAGCATTTACAACCCATCCTCAGTAAACTTTCAATAAACTAATAGAACTAAAACACATTTATGCAACTAAGTAAAAAATGGTAAAAAAGTATACTATGACTTAGTAATTCTAAACTGTGTATAAAATCTATTAGTAAAATCCTAGAAGATTTTTAGAAAGTTATAATGATATTTTTGTATGCATAAGTAAATTTAAATGAAATGAAAAAAAAACAAAAACTTTTCAGATATAAACCTTAAATTAAAAACTATCTTAGTAAGGACTGTTTGACGTAAATTATTATTCAATAAATACTTACTGTTATTGATGAAAAACTTTTTTTAAACAAAACTTAAAGTAAGTATAAAAACCTATTTTAATAAGAAACTGTTTCTTACAAACTTCTCATCTTAACAGTTTTGAATTACTAAGTCATAGTATATTTTTTCACCATTTTTTACTTAGTTGCATAAATGTGTTTTAGATACATTAGTTTATTGAAAGTTTATCGAGGACGGGTTGTAAACCTGAAAATGTTCTAAACTTATATGTTGTGCAATAAATATTTGTAGATTTTTCAAAACAATCATTTGATTTTTTGAACTTAATATAGTAAAACTAAATGAATTGATTTAAAAAACTGATATAGAAAATTTAATTTAACTAAATAAAACAAACTTACTTTCTTCAAAGACTTTAGAAGTTGAACTTTTACAACTAAATTTAATAGCATGATTTTCTGTAATGCGTCTGAATTTATTTTGACTCAGAATTGATTTCATTAATGAAAAAAACAACTTAATCATTATTTTTAAACTATCCTGCATTTTAAAACAAAAAATTAGTAGAACAATACAATGACAAAACTAAGCAGATTTTTACTGTTATCAAACTTTATAATAATCAAGATTGTTTCATTTTCTGAAGGCAATTCAAAGCAAAATATTTAATTTTTTACTTTTAGGGAAGTATTTTTAAGCCCTAAAAAAGCTTCAAGTTGTGTTCAAAAGTGATTATAAAATGCAATTGGGTTGGTTTACTTTTAAACCTTGTCCCCCAAACTTTTTTGGGAAACAAGTCAAGTGTATACTGTAATGAAGCTAAAAAATGTGAACTATAATTTTTTAGCTTCATTCTTTTTTAATTAATCAAAAATAAAAATAAACAAGAAAATAAAAAGTTTATTAAAAGTAAATAATTTAAAAAAAAAAACAAGAAAAAATTACCAACTGAGGATTAGGGGTATAGTGATAGTAAAAAAAATAACTATTTTAAAATTTTGTAATAGACTTTCTATGAAAACTTGATGAAGACTGGTTAGAAATAAAGGAAAACATTTATTTTTAATAAAATAGTCGTTTTTGGTTTACTCTTACCATATGGAACCTATTGAGGTCACTGACTTTGATTGCTTATATCTCAAAAGTTAATTTGAATTTTGGTTATTGAGTACAAATGTCCACACTCATTTCATTTCAATATTATTTATTTTTGTATTGTTATTCATTGTTTTATTATTTACTTAACACCAGGGTCAAATTAGTGTAATTAATTACTACCTGTAAAGCTTGATGTCTTTTTTCAAAAAAACATGATGTCATTTTAACTTCAATGACATTTAATTGCTAACTATAAGATTATCAAAAGTTTCATTAAAACGGCCAAATTCCAACTGTTTCTATGATAAAAAAGCTCTTAAAAATAAGAACAAGTATTTTCACTCTATAAAATCTAAGAACGAGTTGGTAATTAAAAATTTAACATATACTTAAAAATATTTTTTAATAATTTGCAACTTAATCTTTTTAGTCTTGTAACTTTTTTAATACTCTTACAACACAAAAAAAATTAAACATTTACTACTTAATTTTTTATAATACTTTGCATGTTATTTACTTTTAATCTGTAAAAGCTCATTTTACTTTAACAAAACAAAATTATTTAGTTTTAGTATTTTTGTTATATGGTTTAATGATGATAACGGTTTAAATTGATGTGCCCAGCTCGCTAACTCATTAGAGCATTTGACTTTTAATCCAACGTTCGTGTTGTTGGTTTCTAGCCCTACATTAAAAAATTCCAGGACAATGTTGTAAACTGTATCTAAATGGTGTACAAATCATTAATCAAAGGGCTCCTTCTTAGACCAGGTCTTTGGACCAAATATTTTGAGGGTTTTTTTTGTTAAACTTATATAATAAGATGAAATAAACTAAAATGATATTACATTAAAAGATGTTTTACTATCTAAGTTGATGAGAGTTGTTTACAGGTAGTGGTAAAGTATACTTATTTGTTCCTGGCTTTAAGTATTAATGAAGTAACAAATACCAATACAAAAATAAACAAAAATAAAAATGAAACGTGTGCGGAAGTTTCTTAATTGATAACCTGATTTTATCAAGCAATTAAAAGTGTCTGATAGCTCAGATAAAACTCTACAATTTAAGATCAACTTGTAAAAATCAAGTTGGACTCCCCTATGCCCTTAATAGATGTTTACTTTATTCAGTATTTCAAGTTAAAAACAATAACCATAAAAATAAATAAAACAAATTAGTTTTTTTATCTTACCCAAACACTTTTCAAAAGTACTTACAAAAATTTCAATAAATTTCAAGTAGAAATCAACATGTAAATTTGAATCTACATTTAGTTAAACAGGGTAATACCCACCTCACACACTGAGAAATTTAGACTAGTACAGCCTGAACTTCAGAGGTCTGCAAACTCCAGCAAAAACCTAAAACTAAAAACAAACTTTTATAAAACAATAAAAAATGTTTTAGTAAAAAACTTTAAAATACCCTCTTATTTTGATAAATGTTACTTACTGACTTTTGCTTCATTATAGCTCGTTTCATCCCAATTTTGGCTTAAAATATTATTTTCTTAATGATTACTTACCCTTCGCCGATAGCGGATTCAGATTTGATCGGGAGGGAATTGTGAGGGTTGGAATGGAAGTGAGATTTCCCTAAGGTACATTAGCTAGTTTACATTTACTTAAATTGTTTTATTAAAACTAAAATTTAAATTAATTATATAAAAATAGCGCAAAACTCAATCAGAGGGAACTTATACTAACCGAAAAAAAATCTATTTAGAAAGTTTGTAATCTGTATATAGCTTGAAAGAAGAAATTATTTGTCTAATTTTACAACTGATTTTTTTTTAAGTTTTTTTCTTAATTATATAAATTTTAAAAGGTACTATTGTATGACATTGATGTAAAATTATACTCCTTTCAATTTAATCGTCTATATATCAATGCATGCATTAGAATTATGTTTGAAAACTTTTTTAATTAAAGAATCTTTTTAAAAGACGAGTTTCAAATAAATAGTAACAACAGTTTTCTTATTTATATTTTAAATTTTACTCCATATTTTTATATTCACAAATGCAAAAGAAATCAATTTTGTAATTATTAAGTGCCGTGTGCAAAGCCAGGTGAGAATGTTAGCTGGCTATTAAAAACATGTCGAGACACATACAGCTTCCAACATGTCGATTCATCTGCAACTGTCAACATGTCAAGTCTCTTGCAACTGTCCACATGTCAAGCCACCTGCAAAAGAGAGAGTAAAAATGTATATATACGATGAAGCACATCGACAAACAGGTTATTATACTTCAACTACCCTACAGAGCGGGCCCAGGCCGCTTCAACGGGGCGACTCTTCCTTTGTGGAAGTAGTTGCAGCTTTTCACGTGTAAAAGGTTTTGGTTTTTTGAAAGTGAGTATACAATTAACGTTAAAAGTTTGTGGTAAGAATCTATTGAGTTTTATTGAAACGATAGTTTTTATTTCTCGTGTGGTTTAATTGCTAGCAAAAAATTGAGAACTGCTTTAATTTTTATGTGCAGGTTTTTTGTCATCTGTATTTTTTTAGTGCTAAATGTGCACAAAAACTTTAACGCAAAACTTTCAAGTTTAAAAAAGCCACTAATCACCGCATATAAGCCGCCATACGAGCGCATGTAAGCCGCAAAGAAAGCGCATTTAACTCCAACTGGAATTATTTTTGCACTAAAGCATGAATTGCTCATTATCAGCCGCAAAGTCACTTAGACATTCATTTATTTTGCAGCAAAAAAATCAATCTTGATTAAAGTGCTCCAGTACTAGTAATAAAACAGGTTATAACTTTTGTTTCGTATTACTACTCAGAAAATAGCTTCAAATTTTTATAAAGTGTGCTGAGAATGTTTTTTTAAATTTGTGGGACTGCTGAACTTAAAAAGACCGTTTTATTCGAGTTTATATAGCAAAATTAAATCTTTTCTACAAAACACTTTCATTTCAGTTGCAAAAAGTCGTTATGTATGCGGTACCTATTCCGCCCTGAAGGTAAAACCTCCACTTAAGAACAATCGGAGCCGATCATTCCTAACCCGCTATCATTTCCAACCCGATCACTTCTAACCCGATCATTTCTAACCCGATCACTTCTAACCCAATCATCTCTAACCCGATCACTTCAAACTTGATCACTTCTAACTTGATCACTTCTAACCCGATTACTTCTAACCCGATCATTTCTAACCCGATCACTTCTAACCCGATCATTTATAACCCGATTTAATCCAATCATTTATACTCAAATCATTTCTAACCCGATCATTTATAACCTGATCATTTCTAGCCTGATCGTTTCTAACCCATTTAACTTCTTTATTTTGTTTTTATTTTTTAATCTGAATTTCTTGCAAAATCAAACTAGTCTTAATAAGGATATTAAAACAATAAAGCAATTTTAAATTTTAGTTTTTATAAAACATAATGATTTTAATGTGTTACGTAAAAAATATTTTTAGTAAAAATTTTAATTTTAGTATTAACTTAACATAAATTAAATTTATTTTTATTACGTCATTTTTTTATTTTTCATCCTACTCATAATTGCAATTAATTTTTTTTCTTTTTTGGTTTTTTAAAACCACTTTAACAGACGTTTTTCGTTAATGATATACAATTTTAAAAATTGTTTATTTTACAATATTATAAACTCTTCTTTGTAGGATTTTAAAGTAAGTAGTTATAACTATATAAAACTTTGATCTTATTGTAATTCACGTGATTATAATGATTTTTAAAAGTAAACCTCGAAAATTGTAATGTTCAGATACATAAACTTTTATGATACGGTCTAAATACTACATTGTAAGTCTGACGTAAATTTTGTATTATTGCTGACTAATGTATTAATGTTTTATACAAGCTTAGTGTCAAGTTTCATCTTGATAATTTATACAAATATTTCTCAATTTTCATAGGCCTATTAACATAATAGTATTCAAACAAACATTAAGAGAAGTTAAATACTTCTATTACATTAACTTAAAAAAAGATTTTCAGATATAACCTAGCTATTAAAACCGTTATGTCATATAACAAACTGAAATAGTATGTTACGTCGATTGTCCGTCTTGATTTCACATCATTAATAAATCCCTACTGAGTCCTAGAGCAAAAAAAAAGTCTCTAATAATTAAACGGACATGTTTATTTGTATAACAAGTCCGAGGATAATTAAATCTCGCCAAGGTAATCTTCTTCAAAACTTTCACTTAAATTTGTATATTATACGAAATGTTTTAACTACGACTTAAATTAGTACTTTAGTTGACAAATATTTCTTTAGAATTTACTTTATTATGAACAGTTGAAACAAAGTAAGTTTAAAAGAAATAAGAACTAAAAAAATATTGAAATAGAATAATTAATTAATTATAGTTAAATGTTAAATTAAATACAATTAGGAGCAAGTGTTATAAAAACTCCATCAAGTTTTTTGCTTCTTTTTTCAACTATTTTTTCAGACGATTATCAAACGCAACATTTTAATTTTTATTCATTACAGTAAAGCCAGCTTGAAGTCTATTGAAATTATTTTTGGTGTTTTTTTGCACCTCTAAATTTCTATAATTTTCTTGAGTATTTTCTTCATTAGAAATTTTAACCTATATAATAGGTTTGACAATAGAAACAATTTTTATTATTTTATTATGAGTTCTTAAGTTATATAAATTAAGCTAATAACTTATATTTATAACTCAAATTTAATGATCGCTACATAATCTAAAGTTTTTGTGTTTTTAGAAACCTGTGAAATAATAACTTTTGAAAGAATGAATGCAGCCATAGTTATCATTCAGTTTAAACGTGGAATTAGCTTTAAAACTAAGCTAATCTTTGGAAAACAATCGAACAACTTGATTATGTTAACTTGATTAAGATAAGATACTTTATATTAGAAACTATCAGTTATTTACTAAATTTTAAAACTATAAACTATTGCTTTAATTTGTATGATTTTGTTCATTCTATAGTTTGCTTTCATTAGCAGCGCCTTTCCTCTGTAATTAATATACCATTTTTCAATGTTTTCGATAGATATTTATTTGATCTGTATTTTTAATGTACTTTGGACTTAGGGTTTTAAATTTAGTGGTTAGTCAATAAACTAAATTTTTTGTTTCTTTTTTACAAATGTCTGTACCTTAATTCTAAAAATATTTA
The DNA here is from genome assembly GCF_965202585.1 of Thalia democratica. Lineage (NCBI taxonomy): Eukaryota > Metazoa > Chordata > Thaliacea > Salpida > Salpidae > Thalia > Thalia democratica. Next base: position 41,967,643 of record NC_139166.1, on the reverse strand, counting down.
TTTCAGTTGTATCAATTATACTTTGGAAAAGCTACAAAAACAATTGATAAAAAAACAATGAAATACCAAACGGTTGCACAAATGTGCAAAACTTAGCTCTAAAAGTCAGGATTATATTGTTTACAGGTTGATGTTTGAACATAAAGAAAAATTATTCATGTATAATTTTAGTTTGTTTTAATCCTGACATTGTGGTATGATCTAAAATATTAGTCAGCAATAATACAACATTTACGTCAGACTTACAATAATGTTTTTAGACCGTAATATCAAGGTTTTTGTATCTGAGTATTACAAATGTACAGGTTTATTTTAAAAATTCGCCTATGGTAAAACTATTATAGTCACGTGAATTACAACAATATATAATTTAAATATAATACTATAACTGCTTACTTTAAAATACTACAAAAAAGAGTTCAAAATATTGTAAAGTAATGATTTAGTGCAGTGCTTCTGAAATGGGGTTCCGCGGAACCCGAGGGTTCCGCGACGCCTCTCAGGGGTTCCGCGAAGCCTTTCGAAATTTAAATATTATATTAAACATTTTATGTAAAATTAGATTAGGGGTTCCGCGGAAAAGTTGAACTTTGGAAAAGGGTTCCGCCACTAGAAAAAGGTTCAGAAGCACTGATTTAGTGAATTGTATATGATTACCGAAAAACGTCTGTTAAAGTAGATTGAAATAACAAAAAAGTATGAAATAATGAAAAAAAAAGAAATTATGTGTAGCATGAAAAATCAAAAAATGAGGCAACAAAAATAAATTAAAATTATGTTAGTCAATACTAAAATTAAAATTTATACTAAAATATTGTTTATGTAACACATTAAAATCATTATGTTTTAAAGTAAATAAAAACATAATTTTCTTTTTACTGTTTTAAAAACTTTATTAAGACTAGTATGTTTTTGCATGAAATACAGATTAAAAAGTAAAAATAAACAAGTAAAATAGGTTAGAAACGATCACGCTAGAAGTGATCGAGTTAGAAATGATCGGGTTAGAAATGATCGGGCTAGAAGTGATTGGGTTAGAAGTAATCGGGTTACAGGTGATCGGGTTAGAAATGATCGGGTTAGAAGTGATCGGGTTAATTGTGATCGGGTTAGATATGATCGGTTTAGAAGTGATCGGGTTAAAAACGATCGGGTTAGAAGTGATCGGGTTAGAAGTGACCGGGTTAGAAATAATAGCGGGTTAGAAATGATCGGCTCCCATGACAGCTATATATCTTGTTCAGGGTTTACTATCGTTTCTAACTCGCTATCATTTCTAACCCGATCATTTCTAACCCGATCACTTCTAATCCGATCACTTCTAACCCGATAACTTCTAACCCGATTACTTCTGACTCGATCATTTCTAACCCGATCACTTCTAACCCGATCACTTTTCACCCGATCACTTCTAACCCGATCATTTCTATCCCGATCACTTCTAACCCGATCACTTCTAACCCGATCATTTCTAACCCGATCATTTATATCCCGATCACTTCTAACCCGGTCAATTCTAACCCAATCATTTCTAACCAGATCATTTCTAACCCGATCATTTCTAACAAGATCATTTCTAACCCGATTTAACCCAATCATTTCTAACCCGATCATATCTAACCTGATTATTTCTAACCCGATCGTTTCTAATCCGATCTAACCCGACAACTCGATCTGTATTAATATGTTAATCTATTATTGTTTCAAAAAAATAATTTGTTTAAAAAAAAAATTATCTCAACAAAGTTGTTTTTTTATTGAAATCTAGTTTATTTTTTTAAAATAAAACCTAATGTTCAAATAACTTTAGTTAATATTTAATTTATGATAATTATCGCTATTGTAAGTTTGTTGTCCTACGCTAGACCCAGGCATCAAAATCTGGGCCACTTAAACTGAATGGCACATAACGAAGAGAAGAGAATTTACATACTTTAAATTCAAAAACTACAGTTTTATTTAATTTTTTATATTAACATTAAAAAAATCAACACTTTAGTATAATACTAATTAACTTATTTCTGATTTGAAGTAGAAGGTATTTTAAAAATTTGGTTTTAAATTTATAATAAGCAACTAAAACGTCAACTTTTTCAACAATCAATGAGTTTCAACAAAACCAAACACAGCCGCACAATCTTTCATTATAGAATTAACTTCTAAATCATTTTCAACAAAAACCATATCTACAAAATTCAGCAACACATGTTGAGACGATTAAGTGAATTATTTCAACGATTTTAGTGCAACAGTCAGCAAAACAATCTGAATCACCCACTTTTACATTACAATAAAGTTCAAGGTTACTTTTACTAAATTCATTTAGAACATTTCAGAATGTCAGAATTCAAACAAACTACAAAAATTCATAAATATTTTTTTTTCTTTTTCAAACATCAACCGGATATACACATACTGACTTTTAGAGTTAGGTTCTGCACATTTTTGCAACCGTTTTGTGTTTCATTGTTTTTTTTATCAATTGTTTTTGTAGCTTTGCCAAAGCATAATCAATACAATTAAAATAAACATTATTGGAATTAAGGTACAGACAGTTGTAAAAAAGAAATCAAAAATTTAAGTTTATTGACTAAGCACTAATTTTAAAACCTAAAGACCGAGGCACATTAAGAATAGACGTCAAATAAATATCTATCGAAAACATTGAAAAATGGTTTATTGTTTACAGAAAAAAGGTGGTGCTAATATAATCAAACTACAGGATGAACATATTAAATCTTACATATTACATATTAAATCAATGGTTATAAGTTTAAAAATTAATTACTAATAGTTTCTTAAGTTAATCAAGTAAACTTAAATCAGAGTTGTTTAATTTTTTTTGCAAAGATTAGTTTAAAAGCTAACTCCACATTCAAACTGAAAGATAATTTTGACTGCATACATAATTTTAAAAGTTATTATTTCAAAGGTTTCAAAACACACAAAAGCTTTAGATTATTTAGCGATCATTAAATATGAGTTTTAAATATAAGTTATTAGATTAGTTTGTATAACTTGAAACTTATAATAAGATATTAAAAATTGTTTGTATTGTGACACCTACTATATAGGTTTAAATTTTAATGAAGAAAAAACTCAAGACATTTATAGAAATTAAGAGGTGAAAAAAACACCGAAAATAATTTCAATAGACTTCAAGCTGGCTTTACTGAAATGAATAAAAAGTAAATATGCGATGCTGTGTGTAATAATCGTCTGAAAAAATAGTTTATTAAAGTAAACAAAGAACTTAAATGAGTTTTTATAAGCTTTTGCTCCTAGTTATACTTAATTTAACTATAATCAATTTGTTATTCTATTTCAAAAAGTTTTTTTTTAGTTCTAATATTGCTTTTACTTACGTTATTACAAATCTTTATTAAAAAGTAAATTTTAAAGAGATATTTATCAACTAAAATACTAATTTAAGTCGTAATTGAAACATTTCGTACAACATATAAATTAAAGTGAAAGTTTTGAAGAAGATTACCTAGGCGAGATTTAATTAACCTCCGACTTGTTATACAAATAAACATGTCTGTTTAGTTATTATTGACTTTTTTTGCTCTAGAACTAAGTAGGAACTTTTTAAAGATGTGAAATCAAGACGGTCAATCGACGTAACATACTTTTGCGGTTTGTTATACGATATAACTGTTTGAATGGTTTGCTATCATTTCTAACTCGCTATCATTTCTAACCCGATCACTTCTACCCCGATCACTTCTAACCCGATCATTTCTAACCCGATCACTTTTAACCCGATCACTTCTAACCTGATCACTTCTAACCCGATCACTTCTAACCCAATCATTTCTAACACGATCATTTCTAACCCGATCATTTCTAACCTGATCATATCTAACCCGATCATATCTAACCCGATCTGACCCGACAATTATTAACCCGATCTGTATTAATATGTTTGTTTATTATTGTTTTTAAATTAGGGTTTGTTTTAAAAACAAATTAATCTCAACAAAGTTGTTTTTGATAATTTTAGTTAGTTTTTAAATATAATAAAATATATTTAAATATAATAAATTTATATATAATACTATAAAATTATATTAAATTTTATATAATTTAAATTTAATGTTCAGACAGCTTTTGTTAAAATTTAGTTTTTGATATTCATTGCTGTTGGAAGTTTTTTATTCTACGCTTGATCTAGGCATCAAAGCTAAGCCACTTAAACTGAATGACACTTAACAAAGAGACGCAAATTTATATACCTTAAAATAAAAAACTATAGTACTATCTAATATTTGTGGATTAACAGCAAAAAACATAAATACTTTAGTATAATATACTAGTTGACTTATTTGTGATTTGAAAGAAAAGGATTTAAAAAAATTTGGTTTTAACTCCAAAATAAGCAAGTTTAACATCAATTCTTTCATCGATCAGTGAGCTCCAATAAAACCAAAAACAGTTGCACAATCTTTCAATTTAGAATTAAACTCCTATTTCTTTTCAACAAAAAAAAAGTTCTTTTAAAAATTCAGCAACACATATTGAGACGATTTAGTAAATTATTTCAACGATTTAGTGCAGCAATCAACAAAATAGTCTGAATTACGCACTTCTTCATTAAAAGAAGTTACATAGATACTTTTATAAAATTCTTTTAGAAAATACTAGAATGTCAGAATTCAGACAAACTACATAAGCTCATGAATAAAATTTATTCTTGTTGAAATATCAATCAGATATACACATCCTGACTTTTAGAGTTAGGTTCTGTACATTTGTGCAACCGTTTGGTATTTCATTGATTTTTTATTAATTGTTTTTGTCGCTTTGCCAAAGCATAACTGATTCAATTTAAATAAACATTATTGGAATTAAGGTACAGACAATTGTAAAAAAAATAAAAAAATTAAGTGGATTGACTAACTACTAAATTTAAAGTCCTAAGCACATTAGGAATACAAGCTAAATAAATATCTATCAAAAATATTGAAAAACCTTTTATTATTTAAAGAGTATTCATTTCGGCCATCATCAACGAAGTTGAGATGTTTTATGCAATCGATAATAAACGATTTTTTCAAATTTACCTACAAACGGTCGCTTCAGTACTTCGTACTTAACCCCGCTTGTTTAAGATCACAATAGCGGTTTCTCGCGACTATTCCTGCCTGATGAGTCCAAATAAGGACGAAACCGATCGTAGGATTGTCTCGGATGCTATTGTTGTTGATCTTGCGGTAAAGTTCATTGTTTATTATTTAAAAAGGAAAGCCGCTGCTAATAAAATCAAACTATAGAATGAACCAAATTCTACATATTATATCAATGGTTTAGACTTTAGATGGTTTATTTTTGTGGTAATAATTATGTTAAAAATGGTTTATTATTTAACTGTAGTTAATTAGTTTTAAAAAAGAATTAGGAAAAGTATAAGTCTTCTGTATTCTAAAGATTAAATATTAAGTTTTGATAGTCGTCAATGTAAGAAATATAATGAGTATTGCAGCGGTTAAAGACTATTATCTACTTTTTTTTTGAAAATATTCTTTATTTTTCACAATTAATATACATTTTTTAAGTATGGAGACCAGATTGGCAAATTTAGGGCGAATTTATATGAAATACAACTTTTTAAGAATAACAATATCAGTTTCTATAAAACTTGAAATAATACACTTAATAAAATTTAGTTATCGTATTTAGTATGGTCGTTTCATTTAAAATTATCATTATAAAATTTTAAGTTCTTAAAACGAAAATGTATACTGTACAATAAGTGAAAAGTAGAGGTAGATGTTTTTAAACATTTTGAACCCGTCATTGACTAGAACTTAAACCTAATTTTCTTTCTTTTAGCCAATGGTAAATTATATTTAGAGATTAAATAAGACTTATTATATAATAAACTTAAGTATAAAAGTTAAGTGCCGAAAACTTATTATTTTGCTTTTTTTTCAAAATATGATGTAATAGAGCAAAACAAATTTACATTTATCATGAAAATTTAAAAGTTTTCAAAATTTAAAATTGCTAAAGCGGTTTCTCACGATTAATAATAGATGCTTCTTTAAAAAATTTCTTGATATCTTTTAAAAGTTAATTTGTCACAGGTTTCCAAAAACTCAAAAACTTAAGATTATTTAGTGATAATTAAATATGTATGAAACATAAGCATAAGTTACTTAATAAATTTATCTACTTTTAAAACTTTTAATAAAATTGTTTTGTCTTGTAAAACTGTAGTATAGGTTTTAATTTATAATGAAGAAAAAACTCATGACTTTTATAGAAAACTAGAGGTGCAAAAAAACACTGAGAATAAAGTCAATAGACTTCAAGCTGGCTTTACTGTAATGAATAAAAAGTAAATATGTTGCGTGTAATAATTGTCTGAATAAATAGTTGATTAAAGGAAACAAAAACTTGATGTAGTTTTTATAAAATTCTGCTCCTAGTTATACTTAATTTAATTATAATTAATTTATTACTCTATTTAAAAATATTTTTTCAGTACTTATTTTGTTTTTACTTACGTTATTTCAACTGTTCATAACAAAGTAAATTTTAATAAAATTTTTGTCAAGTAAAGTACTAATTTAAGTCGTAATTAAAACATTTTGTATATTATATATATTTAAGTGAATTGTGTAAAGAAGATTACCTGGGCGAGATTTAATTAACCTCGGACTTCTTATACAAATAAACATGTCTGTTTAATTGTTAGTTACTTTTTTGCTCTAGGACTAAGTAGGAATTAATTAATGATGTGAAATCAAGACGTTCAATCGACGTAAAATACTTTTGCGGTTTGTTATATGACATAACGGTTTTAATAGCTAGGTTATACCTAAAAATCAGGCTTTTTTACTTCAAATAACAAAATTATTTATTTTCTCCTAGTATTTGTTTGAATTCCATTATCTTAATAGGCCTATGCAATTTGTATAACAATTTGTAAAAGTTAGTAAAATAAAACTAAAATCTAACCTACTATAAACGTTAATACACTAGTCAGCAATAATACAACATTTACAACAGACTTACAATGTAGTTTTCTGACCGTAGTATAAAAGTTTTTGTATATGAATACTATTGTAAAGATTTACTTTTATAAATTTGCTTATGTTAAAATTATTATAGTCACGTGAATATATTATAAGATCCAACTTAGATATAGTTATAAGTGCTTACTTTAAAATCCTACAAAAAATAGTTCAAAACATTTTAAAGTAAACAATTTAGTGAATTGTATATTATTAACGAAAAACGTCTGTTTAAGTAGATTGAAAGAACAAAAAAAATATGAAATAATGAAAAAAAAATTTAAATTAATTGTAGAATGAAATATCAGAAAATAAGGTGGTAAAAATAAATAAAACCTATGTTAAGCTAATACTAAAATTAAAGTTTATACTAACAATGTTTTTTACTTAACACATAAAAATCATAATGTTTTAAACAAAGTAATAAAAAAAAACGTTAATAATTTTATTAAGACTAGTTTGTTTTAGAATGAAATCTAGATTAAAAAATAAAATAAACAAGTAAGATGAGTTAGAAATGATCAGGTTAGAAGTGATCGGGTTAGAAATGATTGGGCTAAACTGGGTTAGAAATAATCGGGTTAGAAATGATCTTGTTTGAAATGATCGGGTTAGAAGTGATCGGGTTATAAGTGATCGGGTTATAAGTGATCGGGTTATAAATGATCAGGTAAGATATGATCAGGTTAGAAGTGATCGGGTTAAAAGTAATCGAGTTAGAATTGATCGGGTTAGAAGTAATCGAGTTAGAAGTGATTGGGTTAGAAGTGATCGGGTTAGAAATGATCGGGTTAGAAGTGAACGGGTTAGAAGTGATCGGGTTAGAAGTGATCGGGTTAGAAGTGATCGGGTTAGAAATGATCGGGTTAGAAGTAATCGGGTTAGAAGTGAACGGGTTAGAAATGATAGCGGGTTAGAAATGATCGGCTCCCGTTTAAATACCTAGGTTATACCTAAAAATCCAGCTTTTCCACTTAATATAACAAAAATATTTAATATCTATTAATGTTTACTTGAATTTTATTATCTTAATAAATGCAAGTTGTAGAACAATTTATATAAGTTATTGTGATGAAACTTAATTCTAATCTTTTATAAAACATTAATACATTAGTCAGAAATAGTACTACATTTGCGTCAGACTTGCAATGTAGTTTTTAGACCGTAATTTAAAGTCTTTGTATCTGAATATTATAGCTGTCTAGCTTTATTTTTGAAAATTTGCTTATGTTATAATTATTATAATTACGTGAATTACAATAAGATCTATCTTTTGTATAGTTATAACTGCTTACTTTAAAATCCTACAAAGAAGAGTTCAAAATATTTTAAAGTAAACGGTTTAGTAAATTGTATATGATTAACGAAAACGTCTGTTAAAGAAGTCTAAAAAACAAAAAAAATATGAAATAATTAAAATAAATTAAACTTATGTGTAGAATAAAAATTAAAAAGTGATGTAAAAAAAAAATTAAAATTATTTTATCTTAATACTAAAATTAAAATTTATACAAAAAATATTTTATACGTAACACATTAAAATCCTTATGTTTTATAATAACTAAAAATTAAAAATATTTTTATTATTTTAATAATTTTATTAAGATTATTTTGTTTTTGCAAAATACCCTGATAAAAAAAATTAAAATAATATAATTTAGCATAATGGGTTAGATGAATCAGGCTAGAAGTGATCGGGTTAGAAGTAATCGGGTTAGAGATGATTGAGTTAGAAATGATCGGGTTAGAAATGATCGGGCTGGAAGTGATCGGGTTAGAAGTGATCGGGTTACAAGTGATCGGGTTACAAGTGATCGGGTTAGAAGTGATCGGGATAGAAATGATCGGGTTAGAAGTAATCAGGTTATAAACGATCGGGTTAGAAATGATCGGGTTAGAAATGATTAGGTTAGAAGTGATCGGGTTAGAAGTGATCGGGTTAGAAATGATCGGGTTAGAAGTAATCAGGTTAGAAACGATCAAGTTAGAAATGATCGGGTTAGAAGTGATCGGGTTAGAAGTGATCGGGTTAGAAGTGATTGGGTTAGAAATGATCGGGTTAGAAGTGACCGGGTTAGAAATTATAGCGGGTTAGAAATGATCGGCTCCTCTTGTTCAGAAGTAGAAGCACTTATAAAATGAAGCCGACCAAGTCATTTATTAATAGTCTGCAAGTCAACCAAAGTCAAACATTAACATTTACAGTAAGTCAAAGCAAAGTTTAAACTTTGTAAATAACTTTTAAAAATGAAATATTTAACCGTTTATATATGTATAAATATTATTTAAACATAAAAAAAACTGTTTATTGTATTAAGTTAAAATTTGCATATGATATAAAGTTTTCTTAATTATAAAAATATCCTGTAAAATTATCTATTATTTATTTTGCTTAAGTTATTTTATATGACTTAAGTATACTTATTGAGTTTAGGAATTAAATTGTTAGTTTTTAATTTTTACTGCATGAGTTAAGTAGTTTTAGAGTAAATATTTCAGAATAAAAACTAATTTAATAATGTCAAGTTCATAAGCCTATTGTATAAACACTTAAAAGAAAGTTGTTTACAATAAGATAAAAAATGTTATTATGGTTTGTTTAAACAAAATATCTGTTACTTTTTGCGTCAATGCCTTTGCGTTTTTAGTCCTTGATAATTTTGTCGGTGATTCTCGTTTTTGGTTTCTTTAGTGATTGCTTGTAAATCTTGCAGACAAAAATAAATTTATAGTTTAAAATTATTTTAGTTTTTTTTATTATTTAATTGTCGATGGCAACAAAACTCTATTACATGGTTTCCCAAAGTGGGCGATATCGCCCCCCTGGGAGCGATTTTAGTAAGTCGGGGGGCGATAACTAGTAAGGGGCGAAAGGGGGGGGGGGGGCATTTTAAAACTTTGGGCAGTCATAAAATTTTTACTTTCTATCTTACTATTTTACTAATTTTAGCTTGCTATTAAATATTTGACCCTGAGGTAAAACTTAAATAAAATAATTCCATTTTATTTACGTTAAAAAAAAAATAATCAAAAAAATAAATGCGTATGACTCCTATTTTCAAGCAAATTACATATTTTTATTTATACTTTTCTCATTTTACAACTACATAGGTCATAGAGTATAGACGATCGGAATCCCTCTCACCGTTTCATAACCTGACATATATGCTATTTGGGATCATAAATGGTTTGTAAAAGTCTATGTTATCTATAATTAACTATCACCTCATGATACATCCAATTGTTTTTTGAAAAGACTTTTAGTTAGACTAAAAATAAAATTATACATTGTTTGGAAACCTGGAAAAACCTCGAATTTGAAAATTTAGGCAAAAAAAAACCTGGAATATTTGACTAATTTGGAACCAGATATAGAAAAATTGCAAACAGTAATGAAGCTCATCATTCACATTAGATTAGACTTTTATTAAGTTATTTATTCTACAACAGGTTTGCTTAATGCCTAATGAAAAATAATTACGGTAGACTTCCTCTTGAGTTCGCACTTTTCACCCAAAAAAGTTAAAATTTATATTTTCTTAAATTCAACTTAAATGAAGTATTTTACTAAGTAAGTATTAATAAAACAAAAGTTTTATTGTATTTAATAACTTTTATAGATCTATTATTTTACATTAATGTTTATTTTATGGTTTAGTGGATTTTATGTTTATTCATAACATTATTGCACTATTACACATTTAAATTTGCCATTTTGTAAAAAAATTATAATTATTTTTTGAGTTTGCACTTTTTGATTTTGTTCAAAGTGCTAACTCAAGCGGAAGTCTACTGTATTTATAAAGTGGTTTTTGTTTTAAAGTTGTTAATAGTTGTATTTTTACTTGGTTAATTTTGTAGTTTATATTTGTCGTTTTAATTATTGTTAGAAATAAGGTTTAGTTTTTTAAAGGTTATTCCAAGTCAAATACTATTTCATGGTATTCTACTACGAAGCATGTAGTTTAAAAAGTTTGAAATTATTTTTTATACTTTACAACTAACTTGCTTATAATATCTCTAAGCATTGAAACATATAATTTTACTGCATTAACAGAAGCTATTGATGTAACCACTTTTCATGTGAGATAATCAATCAGTCGGTCAACTTCCTCAAACTAGATCAGCAATGATGTTTTAATATTTATTTCATTGTGTGTAAAATAAACTGTTCATTCTTTTGTAGTGTTTTTAATCTCTGGTATAGTAATTTTAGAATATGCTTATTTATAAAATAATTTAAGTATTTTGTGCGGCTTAAATAAGTTACTTAGCGTTAGCATTAACTTTTAAATGTCCGAAATTCGTTGTATGAGATAATATTATAATGTCAGGTTTCAGTTAAGATTTTAGATGGGTAACGTACGGTCCAGATCCATTCAAATTTCGGCCCGCTAAGTAGCTTGAAAACAATTTGTGCAAAACAAATAAATTTTAGTTTTTTGATGCTTATTATTTTTAAATACGCTTTCAATTTGGTTTTCAGTTCACAGTAGTACTTCCTAGATCACAATCAAAATGTTACTAAATTGTTTTATTACAATTTTGCTCGAGTTTTTTATATTTTTTATTGTTATTTTTTTGAATTATGGAACCCGCAAGTACACTTTTTTAACAAGGCGACACTAGAAAATTTTTTTTTAGTAAATATGACTTGCTGACTACAGAGTTATCCACCACTAACCTAAAGGTTTCATTAGTTTCAATACAAATCGTTACTAAATAGAATTGATTACAGATTATATAAGGCTTTTTAATAACTAAGTATTTTAAAACACTTTACAGGGCTTATAAGAAAGCAACTGTAAATTAATTTATCCAGCCCTGTAAATTACTTTGAACACAGCCCAAAAAAGCGTGCATAAAAAGTACCAGACTAAATTACATTTCGAACACAACTTTTTTAGCTCAAAAAAGCGTACTCAAGAGAAAATTACTTTATAAAACTATGGGGGGCAATTTTTTTTCAAATTTCTGAAAAGGGGGCGATTTAGTAAATAAGTTTGAGAAACCCTGCTCTATTTTATCATGTAATTTTTTTTTGCAAACTGTGAAAAAAAAAAAAATTTTTACAGAAAAGAGCCGATGTTGGACATTGATTTGAAATTATACTCTTTTCACTTCAATCGTCCATATATCGATGCATGCATTACAATTATGTTTTAAAACTTTTTTAATTAAGAAATCTTTTTAAAACACGAGTTTCAAATAAATAATAACAACAGTTTTTTAATTTATATTTTAAATTCTATTCGATATTTTTTGACTGACAATAGCAAAAATATTCAATTTTGTAGTTATTAAGTGCCGTGTGCAAAGCCAGGTGAGAATGTTAGCTGGCTATTAAAAACATGTCGAGACACATACAGCTTCCAACATGTCGATTTATCTGCAACTGTCAACATGTCAAGTCTCCTGCAACTGTCCACATGTCAAGCCACCTGCAAAAGAGAGAGTAAAAATATATATAAACGATGAAGTACATCGACAAACAGGTTATTATACTTCAACTACCCTACGGAGCGGACCTAGGCCGTTTTAACGGGGCGACTCTTCCTTCGTTGAAGTAGTTGCAGCTTTTCACGTGGGACTTCGAGGCCGGAGACGTGAATGGCAGTACGATACAAAATAATTGGCTTGAGACTGCGCGGCCGCAGAGGTTATTTATAAAACGATATAAAACAGCTTACGTAGGACTTAAAGGCCGAAGACGTAAGCTGTGGTACGATATAAAGCAATTTTGATAGAATTTTTACGTTCAGAAATATTGTCTTTTCCATCTTTATCGATATTGAAGTTCGTATAAGATTAATGTGTAGAAAACTCAAGCGTCGCGCACCATTTTGTATTTTTTGTTTGTGAAAGTAATAAATTGTACATAGTTTTTGTTGTTTATTTAATAACTTAATTAAGTTGCTATACCTATTTATGCCCGTTAAAGATAGAGATAAAACAATATCATTTTAATTACTTATAAATAGATACGGTTAGCAATACTATGATAGCGATTTTTACACATACTACATTATAAATATTTTGTACAAAATTAAAAGCTAAAAAAACTTTACCAGGACAAATAGTTTTATGATTCAACACTTATTTTTAAGAATTTATAAAGTTAAGACTAATCAGAGGTATAATTAGAGATATTTTTACTATATTGTCTAAAATTTACTTTAAAAAGTAAATAATGATTAAGTAATTTGATCAAAAAAATTAAAAAAAACTAGAAATAGCTACATGACAATATAAAAAACGACAATTCAAATTCTTTAAATTAATATTCTTTAAGCTAAAACTCAAACTTTCGAGATATATCGAAACGTATCTTAAGTTTGATTTAAACTAAATTGTACAACCAAATAGTAATGACATATGAACGTGTAAAAATGAATTAACAGTATTAAAAGAGATGTAATAGTAAACAATTACCTAAAACCCTAAAATATCAGAATAAATAGGTCGGAACTTAAATTTATTAGAATTTGTTATGTCGTGCATAGTACATTACACTAAAAATAAACAGGTTTTAACAAGTGTTTGTGGTAATGAAAAACAATTATTTTTTTTCATAAAAAAGATTCTGAGTATTATATGATATCTAAACTTCCTAAAACACAGTTTAGAAAAATTTATAAAAATCTTAAATAATTAAAAGTCTATTATAGTGGTAAATAAAACATACTAAACAGTAAAATCTAAAACATTTATGCTAATAAAAAAGAGTTTTGTTAAAAACTATTTGCGTAAAATACCAACTCCTTAAATTTTCTAATGAATTTTGCTTCGTTGGTTTTAAGGTTTGAAGACTTTTGATGTCATTTCTGATAATTCATTAATGTTAACATTTTATTGTAGTGTTTTATTAATAGTTTTTAAACGTTATAATCTAATGAAATTACCAAAATTTTGATAAATAAACTTTTATAGCTTTTACTTATAAACCTTTTTCAAAACAAGGTTCGATTGTTGGCTTAAATCGTGATATTTTCTAAATTGGATTTAAACATTTTATACACACTGCTAAAAAATAAATGACCAGTATTGCCTATATTCTAAATTAACTGAGTGTGAACTACACTTTAAAAAAAGCAAAAAATTTCATTAAGTACTTAAAAAGTTTCAATCAAAACAAAGCCATGGATAAGTAGGCAAAGTATAACTTATAAAAAGATCATTTTATGTTTCAAATAAGGGCAAAATAAAATTTAATTAAACTAATCATTTACTACCGGATTAAAATATTTACATACATAATAATTTTAATATAAAATTATCTTCTAATTAAAAATACATCTGATTTTTTAGACTTGAGTTTAGATTTTTAAAAGCTTACTTTACTTACTTTGATAAAGTTTTTTTTTCAATTTATACACTTTCAACAACTCTCAAATACATTTTAGAAAACACTGTATTTACACTGTAATACTGTACTAATTTAGCAAAAAAAAATTGCGTAAGAAAAAATTTAGTTGTAGAAAACATTTATAGTAAAAATTTTGCGTCCCGCGAGCATGTAAATTTGGCCCGCTGAGCAAAAATTTTTTAAGTTAAATTTTTTTCGTTGATTTGGTTTAATTTGATTAGTTTCAGTTTAAGTCGCTGTTAACATTTTCAAACAAACTTTACTGCTTTGGCTTAAAAATGGTTAAAAAGACAGACTAGCGTTCAAGCAGTGTTTTTATCTAAGTTTCATAATAATTTTTTTTTACAATAGCAACTTATGATCTGAAAAATAAAGTATTTAAAATAAAAAGTATTGTAAAAAGTACTTGGATTTAGTAAATTATTTATATACTATCTATTTAGTAAATAAATTAAATGCAAATGTTTTCCGTAGTGTACAAAAGTAATACACATAAATTCAGTAAAATGTAATTTCTTACCAATTTAGGTATTTTGTTTAACATATAATTTAAACTCAAGCTTCTCTTATAGATTTTTTATCATTATATGTTATATTTGAGTGTACACACAAACAATTAAAATAACACAGTAATAAGAAATATGGTTTATATTATTTTAGTTTTGTCATATTTTTATTTTTTTAGATGTTTTTTGTGCATTTTAAATTAGTTTTTATGCATACTAATTTTATAGTCAGATACTCATTTTTTAAACAACTTTTTTATTTCAGACTAAAGTTAGATTAAGTGTAGGTTAAGCACAATTTTCTATTAATAATGTTTTTACATATAATATCTAAGTGTGTACAGACACATGTAAAACATTTTATATGACATATACTAAAACAGTTTTTGTTTACTTGAGTTAGAAAACTGTATGAGTTAAAGTGCTCAATATATAAGAGCTTAATTATTAAATTTTAAATTGTTAAATATTGTTACTTAAAAAGCTCTGAAGAATTTTTTAGGAGAAACAATATCAGCGAAAGTAACAATCGTTGAATAAAGTTTTAATAGTTTTTGTTTAGTATAAGTTTCCTTTTTTCAAATAGTGTTTTTTGGCAAGTTAAGTTAATTTCTATTACTGGCATACTAATGTACACAGATATACTTTTTGGAACTACCTATTTATTACAAACTATATTTAGGATAGGAAATTTATAAGGTCTGTGGATTGTTAATCGAATTAATTTAAATTTAGCAAATGAACAACTAACATTGCCTCACACTCAGTCTAAGTCAGGCTAGTTTGAAGAATTTTAAAATGTCATGCCAGTTAAGGCATTTTTGTATTAGTTTTTGGCTTGAAATGCTAAAATCTTGTTTCAAAACAAAATCAGATTACCATCATGTTTTCAGCAACAATTTCAGTAGCAACATTGTTTGTGACGAAAACTTACTATCAACGCCCATTAAATTGTTGCGTTGCAACATTGATTTCAAAATTTATTTACCTATTGTTGTGCTTTGCATTGGAACTACACCTATAAATTCTTCTAAATAGTTAAAGTTAGTAAAAACACCTCTATTAGATATTCTCAGGTGAGAAGTACCTGTTGTATCATTGCTCTCATCTCAACAGATCGATGAAAGTCCTAATTTGATTTATGCGGTTTTATAATCTTCGGACCTTTCCTAAACACAACTTTTTAGTTTCATTGAACAAATGAATAAAATGCTTCTTTTACCGCCAACACAATTTTTTTTTAAATGTTCTTAGTTCTCAACGGTTTCCCCTTTATAGTAATTACTTTCGCTACTTTATAACTTACCATGAAACTTTTTTCTGATCATTCTGTAGTTACTGGAGATAATCATGTGCTGTGTTGAAATTGGCTTAAAAATTTGTTTTTTCGTTTCACGCAACAGCTCCTAACTAACTTTTTTAGTTCTTAAAGTTTTGTCTTAAATTCACATATACTCTTATTTCAAACGCGAAATGTTTTTATTGTAGATAAAGCAATAATGATTTGCTATAATGCTCAATAAGTGTAAGTTTTTCTACTCCAATAATAAATCATTAAATTCTTATACTTTTTTTTTAGATATTTTTGAATCTTATCAATCCATTCCAGCTGATTTGTAATATTTCGTTTTTTGTGTATATTGATTTTACTGTTAATAAACTTCTTTATTTCTTTATTTTGTGAATTTTTTTATATAGAGTTGCCAAATAAGCAGGCTAATATAAAAATTTGAAAGCTTGATATTTTGCAGGTTTTTGGCTTTTTAATTTTTAATAAACTTAGTCTCATTTGATGTAACTCAGAAAACTTTCTTGAAATGTAGCAACTATATAAAAAACTATTTAATTACTAATAAGGTGTTTTATTGAAGTAGTCTACCATCAATTATGTCAAAAACTTTACTCTAGTTTTTAATATACAAATGGATTTAAATTTATCTAGTTAACTAATTACTGTTTTTTTTTAACTTTACAAAACAGTTTAAACGTAAAAGTTATTTTCAAAAATAAACAATAATTAAAATAAAAATGGTTGATAATATAAAAAATGTATAAAAGTCACCCATAAATATTTTTATTCTCGGTTTTTATACAGAGAAAGGTTGTAAAAAATATTTAAAGTTACCAAGTTAAACTAATTAAGTGATTAAAACAGTGCATAGTTTATAAAGACTATTAAGACTTTATTAGTCAGCGTAAATTTAAGTCCGATAAATAAGTAAAATGTAATTAGGCATTCTATGTACAGCTAGAAATCTATAAAAAAATATACTGAATAAAAGTAAAACTTTCTTTTGCTGTGACTAAAGTTAAAATCATTAAATTATTTAAATTTCACTAAAACTGCGGCCTGCGAAGATTTTAAAACTTGAAATTTGGCCCACGAGCACCAACTGCCTGCCGACCCCTGATTTACAAGCATGTTTTGTTTAACAGGCTTCATTTTGTTGAAAGTAGTACAGAAAAACGTTTTATACATTAATAATGCAACACTGAACATATTTACATTTCATAAAAGTAAAGAAGTGAAAGTTTTATCAGCGTCTAATAATTAAAAAATTAAACCATTTTAGTTAAAGAAGTACTTAAGATATATGAAATTAGAATAATATCTAAAAAAAGGAAAATGCACGAAAAACTTAAAATTATTGTAGTTATAAAATATTATATTACCCTAATAAACTGGTATTAACAGCTGTTTTTTACTATTTCTATTTTAAGCATTATTGGAGTTTAAATGAAATAATAATAATAATAATAATAATAATAATAATAATAATAATAATAATAATAATAATAATAATAATAATAATAATAATAATAATAATAATAATATTAATAATAATAATAATAATAATAATAATAATAATAATAATAATAATAATAATAATAATAATAATAATAATAATAATAATAATAATAATAACAATAATAATAATATTTATAATAATAATAATAATAATAATAATAATAATATTTATAATAATAATAATAATAATAATAATAATAATAATAATAATAATAATAATAATAATAATAATAATAATAATAATATTTATAATAATAATAATAATAATAATAATAATAATAATAATAATAATAAGAATAATAATAATAATAATAATAATAATAATAATAATAATAACAATAACAATAACAATAACAATAACAATAACAATAACAATAACAATAACAATAACAATAACAATAACAATAACAATAATAATAATAATAATAATAATAATAATAATAATAATAATAATAATAATAATAATAATAAAAATAATAATAATAATAATAATAATAACAATAACAATAACAATAACAATAACAATAACAATAACAATAACAATAATAATAATAATAATAATAATAATAATAATAATAATAATAATAATAATAATAATAATAATAATAATAATAATAATAATAATAATAATAATAATAATAATAATAATAATAATAACAATAATAATAACAATAATAATAATAAGAATATTAATAATAATAATAAAAAGAAGTAGAAATGATTATTTAATACAACATTTACAAGTTTAAAATATATTAAAAAGAAAAACTAGGATAAAATTGGGAGTTTTAAAGCATGTCAACTGCATATGCAAAATTTTCATATGAAATGAGTTGATCTTACAATTTTGTACTACATACCAGTAATTATTATTCTTAATAACTATTAAATAGTAATATCTGTCAACTTAAATGCACAAAAAACTTTTATGAAACTGTTTAAAATTGAAAAATACTAATTAATCATACAATATTGTTAAACTAGTTATACTTTTTATTTAAAAATGTTTAAAAGATACAAATTTGTGAACAAATTCTTCATATGCAAATAGATATGCATAAAGTCAAATAAGTTTTATATGTACTAGTAACTAGGCTCATGATTTTAAAAACATCTTTTCGTAATTCAGAACTTATTTTCCTACATGTGTTTTTTCGTGTGAGTTTTATGCCATTTCGTATAACTTTTATGATCACGATAACTACAAAAAAATTTGAGTTCATAACGATAAACCATGTGTTTTCTTAACTCTTGTTTTGTTTTAAAAGCTCTTCCATCTGAACAAACGGAGCATTTAAAAGATTTAAAATCACTGCAGGGGCGTGTCTAGACTTTTTTAAAAGCGGGTTCACAGTTTTTCTTTGTTCTTAATTTGCGTTTTAAGTATGCATTTCTTAGGTATGCACTGCCAGTTAAGTACGCAATATTTAGCCAAAAAGTCTGTGCTTAAAATGCTTTTTTTCTGCTTAGAATAAAATAAACATATAGTAGTAATAGAAAAATATTATATTTTTTTATTTATTATACTGTATTAAACTTAGATAAGTCAAAACTAGAAAAACAAGAAAAAAGTTATGAACTTACAAATTGTATATCGAAATTCAAATATTTTATTTAAAACAAAAGTACTTCAGATATAACTAACTTACTATATAAAAAATTAACTTTTTTATCAGGAAACAATATTATAAAATAATTAAAACTAGAATAAATTTTTATAAAGAGAATTTCAATTTTGAATTAAATGTTAGTATAGATGGAGTGTTTACAAATTCTTCTTTAAAATTTTAACTCTTTACATTTATATATCGATTTATAAAAAAAAAAGTTTTTTAAGTAATTTAATCTATAAAAATTGAAATTTCACTAAGAAATTTTTACTTCATTATTTTTATAAAACGTTGTAAGTTTTATAAAAATAATGAAGTATAAGTCATAAAGGAAGCACTAAAGTTGATCAAGTTTCGTTTATGTTGGTAAGTTAAATGATACACATGGATTCTAATGATGGTTTTGAAATCTCTTTGAGTTGAAAATTTCAAAAAATCAAGAATCAATTTTGTGGCCAACAGATATACAAAAATAAAGCAACTTAAATAAAAATATTAAAATACTATTAAATGATAGAAGAATAAATTGCCAGGTGGTGTAGTTGTCTAAAGATAATTTTGAAAACTCTCTGAATTGTATTTTTCAAGGTTTAAACCCAGTTGGTTGACACATAAACAAATAAAATAAATGTTTCAGTACAAACACAATATTATTATATAAGAACATAACACAAAAGCTCTACACAACATTATTACATACAATAAACTAAGTAAAATAAAACTTTAGTGATTATATTGGACATTTTAAAGTAAAATTGTACTTACTAGTTCAAAAACAACACTTAATCAAAAGTTATTTACACTAAGTAACAATTTGTAATGGGAATTCAACATTCAACATTCATTATTCAAAGTTTATCAAATAACCAAAACAAAGTCAATAAACAACGTTTTTAGTGATATTCGAAGAATATTTTTTTATTTTCAGGGGGTTCACAGGAAACCAGTCAAAACACGCCCCTGGAAAAGCTACTGTCTTAATTATAAAATTCTTCTGTTTCCTTATCATGACTGACATCTATCAATATTTTCTTAATAATTAAAATTAGTTTACATTGATTTGATTATTATGATACACTTTTTTTTTTCTAATTTAAAAACAATCATTAAAACATTACTGAGCATTAATTATACAATAAGATTCACAAAACATACAATTCAGTAAACTAAATATATTTGGATAAGTTCTCATCAGTAGAGTACAAAGGTTAAAACAGACAAGATTTTACAAACTTATATAGTAACAGAGTATGTAATCATAAAGTAATCAAGAGAGTAACAAAAGATAAAAACAGTCAATAATATTCAAAATCATTTAAACTTGCTTAAATTATAATTAACCTATAGTGAAACTATACATAAGTATAATTACAATAACAGACTTTTAAAGTATTATAAAAATTAAAAAACTGTATTATCAAATTTTTTTCGCTCACATAAAATAGGTTTCCTCATGTTGACTCATATTCTCCAAAGCTAACGAACTGTTTCTTTCCATCTAGAACTTCCTTAATTAGATATTTACATCTACACTTACAAATGCTTTACTTAAATCCAAAAAGACTGCACAAACTGCGTTTCCTTTGTCAAAATTAAACAGAGCCCCTTCAACAAATTCAGACAAAGCTAAAGTGGTGAAATGATTCTGTCGAAAGCCAAACTGAGAATTATTTATAACTTTATTTTTAGAAAAAAAAAACTGTATAGTCGATTATAGATCAAATTTTTTATTATCATATCTAAATTAGATAGAAGTGAAATGGGTCTTTCCTGGTAATGTTTTTAATCCTGATTTAAAAATTGGTACCACTTTTGCAATTTTTAGGCTACTTGGATAAAGACTTTTATAAAAAGCTTGGTCAATAAATTTGCTTAGTATTGGGGATATAAGATTGTTTACTTTCTTAAGGATCTTTACAGAAATACTATCCTGACCACTGGTTTTGTTAGGATCTAAACTCTTGATAATATTAATTCCTTCAATCGCTGTAGCATCAAACAAAAATATTACTAATATTTCTGAGATTGTCAGTAAAACCTAGTGGGTTACCTTTTTGTGTTGATGTTTTCTTTACAATGCTAGAAAAATGAATGTTAAGTTTGTTTACTATGTCTAACGGTTTTATATAAGATTTTTGATTCACATCTAGTTTATGTGGAAAATGGCTGTCTTTCTTTCGTCTACTAGTGATGTTATTTATTACTTTCCAAATGTTAAGAGAAAGTTAAAACATATTATTGTTATTAATTTATTTTTTAAAGGTTTTTACTTTGTTAAAGTTAAATAGCACGCATTAAAAGCTTTATACTTCATTTATATTTATAGCAATTTAACACTTTAAACTTAATTGTTTTTTTAAGTTTTATCTTTCATTGTTTAACGAACTTTAAGTCTAAAAATTAACTGTATGCTTATATAAAAATATCGTAGAAGTTTATATACTAATTAAAGAAACATTTGTGCGAGCTACAGATATAAATCAAATAAGTTTTAGTTTTGAAATATTTAAATTATAGTCCGTTTAACATATGTTTAGATTTTTATAAAACAAAGAGAGTTCAACTACTAGAGGAGAAATAATACATTTATTATTCCATTTCCCACCCAAATCAATTCCCACCTGATCAAATTTCACCCGAATCATTTTCCACTCGCTTAATTCCCACCCGAATAAATTCCCTCCTGAATCAAATCCGTTATCGAATTTGAATTAATTTATCGTTGTACAAGTTAAAAATTTCAATGCAAAAAGAACTCACATTAAATTCATTTTTGAAGAATTCAAAAATTTTAATAAAAAAGGAACTCAAATTAAAATTGTATTTTTTATTTTTCCTACAAAAATTTAAGATTAATTAAATTGATGTGAAGCATAATTCTTTTAATTAAAGTTTTGATAGTAAAATTGTTACTGTTACTAGTTTTATCGTGTTTAAGTTTAACATAGGTTTTATTTGTTGATTAACATTTGGTAACATTAACATTTCTTTGTTGATTGATAATTTTAAATAATTACGGCTCGCTGGCAGTAGAAAATTAGCCTGTTACTTGTAAAAGGTTTTTATTTCTAGTAAAATTTAATCAAGCACATATTAGTTTTTTAGTATCGGAACAATTCTTTATAATGGTAACTGATTTATATCTAATTAAATATACTTTTGTACAAATTGGAAAATTGACACTTATAAAAGTTTAGTTTTCATTGTTCAGTCAAAGAATAAAACATTTTAGCAACATAGTTTTCTTTAATGAAACTTAAAATTGATATTATTGCTGATTTTATTATACTCCTGATCTAAATTAATTTTGTTCGTTGATTGCTAAATTACTTTTTTAATAATTGCGGCTGGCAAACACCTTTTTCTGGGAAAATTGGCTAGTTTCTTGTAAAAGGCTTTTATAGCTTTTTATATAATAAGAAGCTTAAGAAAAATTAAGCTTAACATTTTATAACTACAAAGATTGTTTTTTCATTACAATATGTTTCACTATTTATTTGAAAATAAGGTATGCTTAAAATAATTCTAAACGACTAATAAAAACATACAGTTACACAAAGACTGTTGTTGTAGATCAGAGGTCGGCAATTTGTGGCCGCGAGCATATTTTTATTTTGAATTAAATTTGAACCGCTATAGAAAAATCTGCTGCCCACGACAATGTAAATATGGACCGCCGCAAAATACCTTTTTAAAGTCGATTTTTTTTTATAGTAAAAATATGTAATTGATATTTTTATTTTTTGTCACAGGAAAACGTTTAAAATCCATTAAAAAATTTACTGCTTATGCTTAGAAATGTGAAAAAGAAAGATTGGCTTTCTTGCAATGTTTTTTCTTAATTTAGATATTAATTTTCTTCTTTTAACAGCAACTGGTGAACTAAAAACTATTTTAAAATGTAATTAGATTCAGTATGTTATTTATAAAATAAATGTTAAAAAAATTAACTAAATGCGAATGTTTTCTATTTTGTACAAAAGTAATGCACATTAATGAACGAAAATTCGATTTCTTTAAAACTAAGGTGTTTTGATTAGCATGTAACTTATACTTTAATTTTTATAAATGATATGTTATAATGTGCTATATTTAAATGTACACAGAATAATGAAAATTGTATTTGATAAAAAATGTCTGTAATATAAAATTTATAGTTATTTTACAGTTACTTTTTATCACGTACAAACTTAACTATTTAACGTATAACAATTGTTCAAATTTCTAGGTTTTTAACGAAAAATTTCAAATTCCAGGTTTCTCCACGATTTCAGGATAAATGGCCACCCTGAAAATCTTAATATAGCTAAAAATTAAACTACTAATTTAATGCAAAAGTTATATTACTTAAACCAAATCGATTTGAAAGTATAAGTCAATCATACTGATAAGCAATAAAAATTTAAATTTATTTCAAGAAGTATATTTTTACTCTAAATTGAAATATTTATCTAACCTAAATACAATCTTAAGATAGTTTAAAAAATTAAACTGTTTTTATACATCAAAGTATATATTATTTACAACTAATTATGTTTCTGTTTAAAATTACTGAAGCATAAAAACCTTTAGATTATAATCACTTCTAACTAGATCTTTTTATAATGTTTAAGTGATTTAAAATTAAATACTGATCAAGAAATACAGCACATTAAAAACTAAAGCAGTCTGTAAAAAGTAAATGTATACATAACTATAAGACATAATTTTAAAATATTGCAGAAAACATTGATTTAGTTCATATTATAATTTTTTAAAAAGGCAAGATGCACGCAAAAAAAAAACACCAAAAAAAAAACAGATTCACATCAAATTACATATCTACTGGTTCAACTTGCTGGAACAAATCTTCGCATAAAATACCCATTTCTTTGCATTGCTGGGACTTCCCATCAAGTGAATCATGTAATTGCTGAATTTGAAGCTGATGAGAATTGAGCCGTGTGTCTAAAAACTTAAACTGATCGGCCAGAATGCTCTTCTCTGCTTGTTGGGCCTCGTGCAGCGACCTAATTACCGACTTGCCGAGACGAAGCTGTTCAGCAAGAATCCCGCATTTTTTCAAATATTCGCTTTTCCTGCTTGCCAGGATTTCTTGATAATTGCAATTTTCCTTATTAAAGAAAAAATATTACTTCCAACAGAAAATTCCACAAAACTTAAATAGTTAATAGTTTGAGTAAATGTTTAAGAAAAAAGTATTTGTAAAAAACAAACTTCAATAACATGTTGAATAGTTTTATCGATATTTGCTGTACGGCACGAAATTGTGTAGACTTGCGATCTTACATGATGAAAATCATCCAATTTAATTTTGTAATCAGCAGTAATGTGATCAATTTGTTCCTCTTTTTTTATCAGAAGAGATTCTAAATCACTTATTGTTCGATTACTCTGAAGCTTGGCTTGCCTAATGTGAGTTATTTAAAAATTTTCTAATTTAATTTTATGAATGTAACATTGAAATTTAAGAATTAAAATAATAGGTTTATCGTACTAGCCATGCTTTAGATGAACTAAAAAAATATATCTAATACTTAACTATTGTATGGAAACATTTCAATAACTAATTAGTTTTTAATTTATTTATTTTTCTTCAAAGTTAGGTAATTTTAAGCTTAACTCAAATGAACAATTTTTAAATATTTTCATTTCAATAAGATAGTTGCTAAATTGTTATATTGTTTTGAAAACAATAAAACCCTATTGTTAAACTACTTATAAACAAAACAAGACTTTTTATCACAGTAATTTTTTCAAAGTTTGAGTTTAGACTACAATGATTACCAACAGTATAGTAAAACATTAAGAGCATTTCAAAATATAAAGAAAATATTTTAATACCATAATTAAAGTAAAAAATGTATTACAAATTAAAATAAAAACTAAGTGTAAAAAAAAGAAGTTTAAAAACTTAAAACTTACTGCGCAACTCTAATAGAATTCATCAGTCTTTTTTTTCTTTCCATAAGTAAGTCAGACTTTGAAGAAGACTTTTTGTATTCAGGCGTTTTAGTAAAATTTTTAAAAGCTGATAATTTCTACAAAGTAAACAGAATTTTTGATTAGCTTTTTTTGAAACATTTTCATATGACATACGAATACCTTTAGACTAATTTTAAATTTTGTATATCATAAAAAACACTTTAACTTTGTTTTAGTTAAACAAAACATTTATAATTATTTAATGTAAAGAACAGGTAAAAAATGATTGACATTAAAATCTAGTTTTAAGCGATTTAGCATAACTACTTGTATAGCGTATTAGACTTAAGTAATTAAAAGGAGACTTTGCTTACTTTTAGTAAATGTTTGCGCTTACAACTAAAAAAAAAGTGTAACATTTTTTTAGATTTTTTTTTATTGTTATCAAACATTTTATAAACACAAACAGGCTTATATTTTCATCAATAACACTTATAAGTATTCAAAATAAGAATTGTGGAATGTCCCAATTGCCAAACTCATTTGTTTCGTCGGATTGTTTTAAATAAACGATTCAATGTAATTACATTGTAAATATCTCCGTAAAAAAGTTCTAATACATTCATATTAAACTGATAAAAGTTAAGCAATACAGTTTTTTGTTATAAACTCAAGTAGAAATAATCTTGTTTCTAAGTTTTTTATTTTAAATAAGAATACAACTAATTTAGAATATGTTTTTGTTAAAACATCATTAATTACATAAAACTTATTTAAAGGAATATAAAATGGTTGCAACAGTTATAGGTTTAAAGGTAAAAGTTCAAAACTAGAATGCTTTGAAAAAGTTGTTTTACAAGTTCTTATAATAATTTATTCGAAAAACTTTGCTACTTGTTCTAAAATAGGTTTTCAAAAGGTTTTGTTATCAACAAACATAAATGAAACTTAAAGTGCTACAATAGCCTGATTTTTAATTTCAAGTACATTAAAACAATTATAAATCAAATCAATTGATTATTTTTTTTTTCAAATATATATTGAACTGAACTAATGCATAAACAAAATTTAAACATTTATCAGATTTAAAAATAAAAATCTTCTTTTTACCCACATTTAATATTCTATATACTAGCTGTAAAAATAACTGAATATGTTGCTTACGACTTGAGTGAAACTTTTTTTGAAGACTTTAATAGACTTTTTCTCAAAGTGTGCACATAGGTTGTTTTAATGTCTAATAACAATTTTTTAAAAACGTAAAAGAAAACAGTTCACTCTAATATATATAACTAAGTATACTTTTTTTTTTCATCAAGTGTAAAACACTTTGCACTTGATTACACAAAACTAGCAAAAAAGTGTTTTACTTAATTTATTTTGTTAATTATAAAATCTTAAAACTAATCAACGAGATGTATTTGTAAACAATGATCTGAATAAGAATGTAAAAAATTAGCAGTTTTGTGAAAAATTTTCAATAAAGATCATTGAGGATTACTGTTTTGTTAGCTAATTTCATTATACTTTTTTAAAACTTAATTTACATAAAGTAAATATGATTTGTTTTTAAACACTATCTTAGATGGGTTTATTTTTAACTAAAGTCTTTTTAAAAAAATAATTAACAAAAGTATTTAATGATATAAAATATTAAGCATCTTATAAATTTCATAAATTTTGCCTTTTTCGATTTGCTTTTGCAAAACCATTGTATCTAAAATTTTAATAATTTAATTTCCTTTAGACAGTATTAGTTTGTTGTGATAAATATTTTTAATCATTTAAATATAATTTAAATATAATCATAATTTAATTTAAATATATAAATCTTGAAGTTAATAAATTTATTGTTTGAAAACTCTTGTCGTATAAAAGATTGCCAATGCCAGATTTAATATGTCTTTAACTTATTATGTAAAATAAAAAAATACTAAAACTAAATAATAATCTATTTAAAAAACGATTATAAACCCCTTCCTATAAATATAAGCAAACTGGGAACTTTAACCTGTATGGTTTGTCACATTTTCTAAGATTTTCTATATATATATATATATATATATAAGGCTTTTAGTGTTATGTCTAACTATTATTTCTGTAACTGCTTTTCACACCAGCAAAAAATAGTATATAATTTTAAATTATATACTATTTTTATAAGACAAAAAAAAGTAGTTATTGTTAAAAAAATATTAGAAAAACAAAATTAGTCAGAATAATTATAGTTTTATTCTTCACTATTGCTATTTAACTCTTCTTTTCAGACTGTTCTGTTAGCAAAGTATTAAAAAAAATATTTTACCTGTTTGCTGAAATCTTCAGGATTTTTAAGTAAATTTGAAGTGAATTTGGTTTTATTTGATTTAACTTCATTAAAACCCACTTTTGTATTTCTGTTTATCAAGTTTTAAACATTCAACACATTTTACATTTTCACCACATAAAACGTTTAAAACTTAATTTAAAGAAATTAAATTAAAAAATATGTTTAAAGTACATATTTTAGTTCCAAAAAATTACCAACCTTTTAGTTACAAATTCTTCATTTGATTTGTTTTGGCCCACCTAAAATTTAATTTTTCAAACTTAAACAAATTATATTCTTTATAATTAACTTAATAGAAATTATTAAAAAACATGGATACTTAAAAATTATATGTTACATATATGACACTGGGGTTTATACTGATGTACTTAGTAGTTGAGTTTACACTACTGATTTAAGTAATACAGATAATTCTAAACTTTTTAAATAATAGTACTAATATTCAATCTAAATAACTTTGTTTTATTGTTAATTGCCTATTATTATGCTGTAGCTTAAATAAGATATACATATTCTGACTTATAATTTTATTTCAATAAACTATGTTATAGAAAATTAGATACAGTTTACATAGTTTAAATGAGTAAAACAAAATTAAAACAGTATAGAACAGATATTAGTGATTCATAATAAGGAGGAAGAAAAATTACAACTAATCAATCAATTAAAATGGTTTTATTTAACTAATTATAGAAAATGTATGTAATAAAATGCAGTTAAAAATTTATCTTTAGATTTTTCATTATTGTTTTTGTGAATTTTATAGCATCAAAATATTACTTATAAACAGTTATTTTACTTTTAAAGAATGTATCAAAATAGTTGTGTAATGGACAATATAAACTAAGTACATTTTAAGTTTATAATAAGTGTACTTTTAACTATTAAAAAAATATATATGAAAATTTTTTAATTACAAATAAAATTTAAAATTTAAGCACAAAAAAACATCAATAAAAATCAATAACTCAGTGATTTCAAAATATATTTCAGTTGAGGAGGGCATATGGGGGTCCACCTTGATTTTTACAAGTTGATCTTATTTTATAGAGTTTTATCTGAGCTATCAGAAATTTTTATTCGCTTAAAAAAATTCAAATTATTTTTTTTGGTTTAAGCTACCAAAGTCGGTGACCTCAATAGATTCCATATGGTAGGAGCAAACCAAAAACGCCAAAAAAAAGACTTTTTCATTAAAATTCTGAAAAATCACTTTTTTCACAATTTGATCTTATTTTATAGATTTTTAACTAAGCTACAAGATGTTTTTCACAGATTTTAAAAGTTAAGAATTATTTTTGAGATATAGCAGGTCAAAGTCGGAGGTAACAATAGGTTCCTTAAAGGAGGCGCAATCTAAAACAGAAAATAACTATAAATCACTAAAAATCCAACTTCTCCTACGTTTTTTGAGATAAATACCTCAAACTTTCAAGAAATGTTCCTTGCAATATTGAGAAAATTTTGTCTGTAAAATTTTTTTTAAATAAAAAATTTATGTCAAAAAGTTTTTTTTTATTATCTTTTTTTTTAATAAATTCCTTCCAACAATTTTTTTTAAATATTGCAAGAAACATTTCCTGAAATTTTGAGGTATTTATCTCAAAATCTCAAAAAACGTATGAGAAGATAGACTTTTAGTGAAAAAGTCTTTTTTTGCAGTTTTAGTTTGCGCCTCGCATAAGGAACTTATTGTTGCCTCCAACTATATCTCAAAAATTATTTTGAACTTTTAAAATCTGTAAAAACCATCTTGTAACTTAGTTAAAACTCTATAAAATAAGTTCAAACTGTGAAAAAAGATTTACTCCCCTCCCCTATGCCCTTAACTAGATCCAATACCGAACAGATCTCAACTTAAAAATATGTTCTGATCCGGTAGATCACTGGTGTCAACTTCAACAAATTATGAATTTTAAAGATGAGAGTTAATTTTCACATTGTTAGGCTAATTAAAAATATACAAAAAATATCTTACCTCTACGCCAAGGGTTGGTTCATCTGTAAAAATATTTGCATAATAATTTAGTTACAATATTTATAAACAATTTTAGAACTAAATTTTGAAAAACAAGGATTTTCCATCTTTATAATTCCACTAAAAGCAGTACTGTTTTGGGAAGATTATAAAAGCTCAGAGCATGTTAACCAAATATAGTAAAATTTCTTAAATATTTAGTAACAACTATAAAATGTACTACTTATGAAATAGAGTAAACTATTACTTCTAACATAATGAACTAATCAATTTAGTGATCACCTATTAAAAGTTAAATATTAAATTATTTACCTTTTAAGTTGCCATTGTTTGACTTTTTAGGTAATGGCTTTTTAATATTTTTTGAACCAAAATGAACATTATCTTCAATTATTCCTTTTTCAAAATTCACAGGCTCTGTATCTGTCTCTAGATTATGTCTTACATTTTTATTAGAAAACTCTTGACTAGCTTCACTGTTAGTTAGCTTACAAAAATCTTCACAACAACTTTGTTTATCAGAAATTGGTGTTGGACTATTAGAAACAGTATTTTTTGTTTGAAATGGATTATAATTAGGATCATCAAAAATATCTAAATTGTAACCTTTTTTTGGAACTGGTATTTCTTCTAATTCATCACCAGAATTACTAATAGAAACCATTAAATTATCACTGCTAGGGTCAACCATGTCTTTCTTACTAACATTTAAGACTTTAGCAAGTGAATTTTCAATAGCTTCATCTGTAGCATTTTTAATACAGTCAGTTCCTGCAAATACTTTCTTCTTTCTCATAAGTTTCTTCTTTTTTAATGTTTTTGATTCGCTTGCTATTTTTTTATTGTTTTCAAATTCTTTACTAATTTGACTGCTACTATTATTACTTTTATTTTCATCAAGACTTGGTTTATCACTAATTGGTGTAGGACTATTAGAAACAGTATTTTTGGTTTGAAATGGATTATAATTTGGATCATCTAAAATATCTAGATTGTAAACTTTTTTTGGAACTGATATTTCTTGAATTTCATCACCTGAATTACTCAAAGAAACCATTAATTTGTCACTGCTAGAGTCAACCATGTCTTCCTTACTAACATCTAAGACTTTAGCAAGTGAATTTTTAATAAGTTCTCCTGTAACATTTTCAATAATATCAGTATCTGTCAATACTTTCTTTTTCATAAACCTCTTATTTTTTAACGAGTTTGCTTTAACTCGTAAACTTTCCTTGTTTTTAAGTTCTTCATTAGTTTGACTGCTACTAATATTGCTGTTATTTAAATGAAAACTTTGTTTATCAGAAGTTGCTGTTGGACTATTAGAAACAGTATTTTTGGTTTGAAATGGATTA
Source organism: Thalia democratica (assembly GCF_965202585.1). Lineage (NCBI taxonomy): Eukaryota > Metazoa > Chordata > Thaliacea > Salpida > Salpidae > Thalia > Thalia democratica. The sequence goes on along the minus strand of NC_139166.1, from coordinate 41,936,743 downwards.
TAATTAGGATCATCAAACATATCTAAATTGTAACCTTTTTTTGAAACTGATATTTCTTGAATTTCGTCACCTGAATTACTAATAGAAACCATTAAATTATCACTGCTAGGGTCAACCATGTCTTTCTTACTAACATCTAAGACTTTAGCAAGAGAATTTTCAATAACTTCATCTGTAACATTTTCAATAAAATCAGTACCAGTCAATACTTTCTTTTTCATAAGCTTCTTATTTTTTAATGAGTTAGACTTAATTGCAAAACTTACTTTGCTTTTAAGTTCTTCATTAATTTGAATGCTGTTAATACTGCTTTTATTTTCATCAAGACTTTGTTTATCACTATTTGGTGTTGGACTATTAGAAACAGTATTTTTGGTTTGAAATGGATTATAATTTGGATCATCTAAAAAATCTAGATTGTAACCTTTTTTTGGAACTGGTATTTCTTCTAATTCATCACCAGAATTACTAATAGAAACCATTAAATTATCACTGCTAGGGTCAACCATGTCTTTCTTACTAACATTTAAGACTTTAGCAAGAGAATTTTCAATAACTTCATCTGTAACATTTTCAATAATATCAGTACCAGTCAATACTTTCTTTTTCATAAGCTTCTTACTTTTTATTGACCTAGACTCAATCGCTAAACTTTCTTTGTTTTCAAGTTCTTCATTAGTTTGACTGCTACTAATATTGCTGTTATTTAAATGAAAACTTTGTTTATCAGAAGTTGCTGTTGGACTATTAGAAACAGTATTTTTGGTTTGAAATGGATTATAATTAGGATCATCAAACATATCTAAATTGTAACCTTTTTTTGGAACTAATATTTCTTGAATTTCGTCACCTGAATTACTAATAGAAACCATTAAATTATCACTGCTAGGGTCAACCATGTCTTTCTTACTAACATCTAAGACTTTAGCAAGAGAATTTTCAATAACTTCATCTGTAACATTTTCAATAATATCAGTACCAGTCAATACTTTCTTTTTCATAAGCTTCTTATTTTTTAATGAGTTAGACTTAATTGCAAAACTTACTTTGCTTTTAAGTTCTTCATTAATTTGAATGCTGTTAATACTGCTTTTATTTTCATCAAGACTTTGTTTATCACTAATTGGTGTTGGACTATTAGAAACAGTATTTTTTGTTTGAAATGGATTATAATTTGGATCATCTAAAATATCTAGATTGTAAACTTTTTTTGAAACTGGTATTTCTTCTATTTCATCACCTGAATTACCCACAGAAATCATTAAATTATCACTGCTAGAGTCAACCATGTTTTTCTTACTCACATTTGAGACTGTAGCAAGTGAATTTTCAAAAATTTCATCTGTAACATTTTTAAGAACATCAGTACCTGTCAATACTTTCTTTTTCATAATCTTTTCCTCTTCTAATGTGTTAGACTTCATTGCTAAACTTTCTTTATTTTCAAGTTCTTCATTAATTTGACTGCTGTTAATATTGCTTTTATTTTCATCAAGACTTTGTTTATTAATAATTGGTGTTGGACTATTAGAAACAGTATTTTTGGTTTGAAATGGATTATAATTTGGATCATCTAAAATATCTAGATTGTAAACTTTTTTTGAAACTGGTATTTCTTCTATTTCATCACCTGAATTACCCACAGAAACCATTAATTTATCACTGCTAGGGTCAACCATGTTTTTCTTACTCTGATCTGAGACTGTAGCAAGTGAATTTTTAATAACTTTATCTGTGACATTTTCATTAATATCAGTTCCTGCCAATACTCCCTTTTTCATAAGCTTCTTTTTTAATGAGACAGACTTAATTGCTAAACTTCCCTTATTTTCAAGTTCTTCATCAATTTGACTCCTGCTAATTTTACTTTCATTTTCATTAAGATTTTGTTTATCACTAATTGGTGTTGGACTATTAGAAACAGTATTTTTGGTTTGAAATGGATTATAATTATGATCATCAAACATATCTAAATTGTAACCTTTTTTTGGAACTGATATTTCTTCTATTTCATCACCAGAATTACTAATAGAAATCATTAAATTATCACTGCTAGGGTCAACCATATCTTTTTTACAAACATCTGAGAGTTTAGCAAATGAATTTTCAATAACTTTATCTGTAAAATTTTCAATACTATCAGTACCTGTCAATACTTTCTTTTTCATAATATTCTTCTTTTCTAATGAGTTAGACTTCATTGCTAAACTTTCTTTGATTTCAAGTTCTTCATTAATTTGATTGCTGTTAATATTGCTTTTATTTTCATCAAGACTTTGTTTATCACTAACTGGTGTTGTACTATTAGAAACAGTATTTTTATTTTTAAAAGGATTATAATTTGGATCATCAAAAATATGTAAATTGTAACCTTTTTTTGGAACTGCATTTTCTTGTATTTTATTTCCTGTACTACTCATAGAAGCCATTAAAAAATCATTTTCTGGTTTGTTAATTTTGTCAATATTATTATTGTTTGACATTAATGAGTTAGATTTAATATTTTCTATTTTACCCAATTGTTTAACACACTCTAAATTCTCTTGAAAAGAATTGTTTAACATTGAGTTCTGGGCTTGAATCTTATTATTTTTTGGTATACTAGTATTGCTGTTGTTGTTTACACCTATTTCATCTTCAGAACATTTTCCTTGATCAACATGTTGATTCTTTGAGCCAGATTCTTCAATTGAATTCCCACAATTATAACTTTCAGCTCCTTCCTTATTACCACTCTTTGACTCAACTTCTGTAGTGTATGATGAAAACAGTATATTTCCTAAACTGCTTCCAAGCCTAGAAAATAAACTACTTGTTGGTTTTTCCTTGGATACCTCTTCTTTTGTATTGTTTGACATTATAAATCTACATTAGTCATTATTAAAAATTTCTGAGCTTCAAAAGAATACAAAATATAAAGTGTTTATTTTAAAAGAGTCATGTTAAAATTAACATGATAATTATTACTATATTTTGGTAAAGTCAAAGAAAACATTTGCAAAAGTCTAACAGACCCTAAGTTTTGGACTGTTATGTGTCGTGACACAAACTCATTAACATAAAGGTTAAATTATACCACTTTGATCATCAGATCACAAGCTTTTAGTAGACTGAGACCCTGATTTTGTTCTTATTGAAACTTGTAAGTCAGTTGCAACAGAAAAACCTGCAAAATGACAAAGCTAGCATCACTTATCATACCAGCAAGTGGTATTTTTTTGTAGATATGATAACCTGTATGTAAACAACTGCAGATTTTAAAGTTGTGAATGACTGAGTTTTAATAAGAACAAAATTCAGGTCTCAGTCTATCAAAAGCTTGTGGTTTGATGATCAAAGTGGTATGATAAAACCTTTATATATTTTAGTATAATTTAAAAGATCAAAAAAAGATCAGTTTATATCTGATATTCAATGGAAGTTTTAATAAATTATCATATCATTTTAAGTTAAAAATTTAAGTAATGTAAATTAGTTGAAATAACAAAAGTAACTTTGATGTGGTAGTATTGAATTCTTAATAACCATTTTTCTTGGGATTTCCTATCTATGAACAAATAAAGTTTGAATTACTTTAAATTAAGCCTGTAACTTTAAATACAACTTAAAAAAATATTGCGTTAAAAAAAGCAGCAATAGAAAAGAAAAACTAACGGACAGTATATTGGCTTCTATATTGTAAATATTTTACACTTAGACTATCAGCTCAAAATAACACTAGTAAAAACATTATTTTAGAAATAGAATTTGTCACTTTTTTTTCAATGTTTGAATGTTAGCAAAACAACTTTAAAGCTATAGCCTAAGTTTTACAAAAACAAAAAAATACTTTAAACTTTGTGTAACTTAATAATAGCTTGAGTCATTTTGTTAAAGCTGCAAAAATCCTGTTTTTCTCTTTAAGAGTAATGATAATTTTGATTATTATCAAGTCTAAAAGTCTAGTAAACTGATTTTTTTTAAATGTACAAACGTCTACTTTCATCTTAATAATCAGAATTTTGTTTAAAAAATAATGTAGTATAGTATATATAAGTATCTATTTATTTTATTACTAAACTTAATTGATTTATATGGTAAATATCATGCCAGGGTTAAAAAGAAGATTCTATGAAGTTACCTGTTCAGTTAAAACAGGGTTGCCACTTTAAAGGATAAAAAGCAAGCTTGAGGAGTTACACAAAGCTAGCCCAAGTATGTGTTATAAAAAAAAAAACATTAATATGAGCAAATACTAATAAAAGTATTTATTATCATGTTTTAAATACCTAACAATACAAAAATAGTACGAAATACAGGGTTGCCACTTGTTTTTTCAAAATTTTTCTAGGTTTTCCAAATTTCTTCCAGGTTTTTTAATTACACATTTTGGGTCTATTTTTAGTTTAAAGTTAAGTTCAAGGTAAGAAACTGTGTTAAATAGTGTAAAAACATTGTAAAGATACTGTTAAGCTACTTTAAATATGTTTTAAATAAATAAAATTTGATGATTACAATTTTTTTTAATTATGTGATAGATTTTTTGAGTCAAAACGAAATTTTACTACTGAACATGTGAAAATTGTTAAAATTCCAGGTTTTTCCAGATTTTTTGCCTAATTTGTCAAATTCCAGCTTTTCCCAGGATTCCAGGTAAAGTGGCAACCCTGGAAAGAGTAAATAAAATTCAATTTTTAAAGAAACCTTCATTTAAAATAAAAAATAGCCAGTGACTTGGAATAAAATATCAAAACTAATAATAGTTTTGTAAAAATAAAATAAAAATCTAAAAATTTTTCGAATTATTTCCTTATCTAATTTGCATAATGATGTGGATGAGTGCATTTCAAAACATTTTACTATTGCAATTTGCATCAACCTCAAGGTGCTAATAGACAAAATGATATGAATATTCTTTGTAGTATAGAATCCCCTTTTATAAATTCATTCAGGAACAGTATGCTTTATACAGCGCTCAAATTATTTGGTCCTAGGACATGGTGCACGAACAACCTTTCATGTAACCACTTGAATACAGTTTAACGTCCTTTTCCAGGAAAATTAAACCTATAAGCTGCAGTTACTAAACATTTGTCAAGGGCGGTTTCAAAAGGTTGGTCACAAAAAAGTGTATTTCATCTCAAAAATGTTTTTTTTAGAGAATACTCTTAAAATGAACAATTACTGGCTGCAAAATTACAAGAATCTTTTTTTACTAGATTTTGTTTTAAAAAATCAGTTTTTAACTTTTTTTTACTACTAAATTATGTTTATGTTAGTTCGAGAATTATCATTTAAAGTTCTTGTATAAACAATGTAATTTATGTATTGGCGTGGCGTCTTTTTCTTTAGGTCTGTGAATTCTGTTTCGTTGCAAATATATTTTTTTCTAATATTTAAACTGTCTTTTTTTAATTAATTAAAAAAAAGCTATTAAATATTCTTCAATGATATTAGATCGAAAATAAGATTAGTTAATAGATTTCAACTGAAACAACAATTTAATATTAAGTTTATTTAAACAAAGGCAACGTCGTTTCACCCTACAGGGATCTTCAGACCTGCAAAATAAAGAGTAAAACGATGGATAACTTAAAAAAAAGGCTAAATAATCAAATCTATAAAAGTTTACAACAATCAATACGTCAGTTAACCATTGTTAAAGCGAACAGAAAATAACTAATTTAACAAAATTAAAGCTTTTAAAATAGCAATATTTATACTTACAACTTACAGGTATTGATACGTTTTATACATTTTAAGATATAGCTCAAACACAACTCAAAAACTACATTTAACAAATAAAAGTACGGTAAAAAGTAATAGGCAAAAACAAAATTAACAACTATAAATACACTAAGTTTTAAGGTAGAATTTTCTTAAGTGCAGACAGTTGTAAAAAATATTTTGTCTTTTATTTTTATTTCGTTTTTTGTCAACAAGTGCTATCTCAATTTTTCCAAGTTGCAGGTTTTACAGATCTTACCTACATTCTTTTATTTTCCAATCTTATGCATTATTTCCCATTTAAGTTCGTACCATGTGTTATTGTTTTTTTAATTTCCAAATGTACCAGGAAAGTTCTGTTCCTTTGTTTTTTTTTTTTCATTTCTAATGTGAACATTATGCGCGTACCATCTCTTTTTGAATATACAACCCGTGAATCATATGTACTCCTTGGTTTCGTTCTTTTGTTTAAAACAACAATTTAAAATACAAGGCACAAATAAAAATTATAATTTTTAAATTTTCAAATGCAAAATAAAAATAATTAATTGTTTTAAGCCGAAGTTTTATAGCAAAGTATTTCAAACCTAAACTTAATTGCCAGCTTGTTTCTAATAAAGGATCAAAAATTAAATTAAATGTTTTTAAGAACCTTTTTCTTTTCAACATGTGTTTTTGCAGAATTATTTGTAAGTTATTAATCTTTATTTAAAAACTACTATTAGTTTTTAGTTTTGACTAATTAGATTTATAAATACTAAGTTAGCTTAGATGAGGAAAAAGGTTTAAATTTAAAGTATTGCTTTTTAACAAAACTTATAATATAGAAAAAAAAGTTTTAATTTCAATAAATTGGTTTAAAAGAAACACTATATTTTTAATTTGATCAAATTTTGTTCAAAGTGGTTTCTTCAAATAGTTTACTTATTAATAAAGTTATAGTTATTAAGTTATAATATATTATTCTAATAGTTAAAAAAGTTATACAATTTAATTATTTCAAAATTAGCAAACTCCATAGTCTGTCTTTTAGTCAAGCTTAAACTATAATGTCACGTAAAACTTAGATAACTAATAATAGTAAAAAGATGTAAATAAGTTTTTACATTACGACATTTGAACCGAAACTAAATAATTTAAGTAGAAGCAGAAAATTTGTTTATAGTAAATTTTTTAGAATAAAAGATATTTTTACAGAACGATATCTTTATATAAGAGCTTTTAAAACAGACGTAATGGTTATACGTTTGACAACGTGATGCATAACATTGATGTTTTTGCAATTTTAGTCTTTAAAATTTTTTATGAATATATTATTTATAGCGTGTTTGCACTAACTTACTTAATTACATTTTTAAATGTATCCTGAGTTATTATATTTCACTTACTGAATACTAATTGTATATCTATTTGTGTTGACTTAGAACATTGCTCAACTTACTTAGTAAAGAGCTTATTTTTGAAATATACATGCTAATTTACTATTGTATTTTCCAAACTATGCATTATTAAGTTTGAATTATCATGTAAAATATATTGTTAAAGTACAGTGCAGTTCACCATTTTGTTAATTTTTTGACATGGTAAAAAAAAATTTTCACCGAAATCAATCATAAATAAGAAACTGTATTAGCACGTGTTACATTTAAATACAATCAAAACATTTTTATTATGACGTATTCTTTGAAAAAAGAAAATAGTTGTTCATAGTATAAGTATAGTATAGTCCTGGACAATGACGTTGAACTGTATCCAAATCATGAACAACTCAATAACCAAAAGCTTTCTTCATACACCGGGTTTTTGGACCAAATATTTTGAGCGCTTTTTTTGTCGTTCAACAAACAAAAAATAATAGGTTTACTAAGTATAACCATCCTTATTACTTAAACTAGCTAATAAACTATTAATAACTTTTTCAACGAGTAATAAAAATCTATTTTTATTTTTTTTAAATAGACAATATTATTATTGTTTATTGAACGATTAAAAAAACGCTTAAAAAGTTTGATCTAGGGACCTGGTGTACAAAGGAACCTTTCGTATATCGAGTCGTACACCACATGCTTATAAAGTTTTTACGATTTTTTTTTTTATTACACAAAGTTTTTTTTATCATTTAAATATTTAAATCTTTACTAATGAACAATCAGATAAACGAAAAGAAAAATGACATAAAATAAAACTAAATGAAAATTAACTGAATTTTGTGTTTAATAATGTACTATGAATATTGTTTAGTAACATATATATGAACTAAAATATATATCTCTTTAGATTAACTTTTAAAAGTAGATAAACAACACTAATAACAAACGTGTGAATACTTGAATTATAGGTTACAACTTCTTTGAAGAAAATAAAATGTAATACACTCAAAATTTCTTACTATTTTTTTTTTTATAAGTATTTTTGTCAAAAAGGTAATTTTTGTCTTATTTAATAATTTAACTTGAACAGTAAAATACAATTTTACATTCGAATAGTTAAATAAACAATTGAAAACTTTTTTAAAAGAATTTTGAAGAAGTGATTTTTTCAATAACTAAACTTTTATAAAATATGAAGATAAATACTGTAAAGTTTATGCTTTTAATAACAAAAAAAAAGTAAAAGACTATAATAGTTTCACAATAATGAACAACAACGAATTTCCTTCTATTTTAAAAAAACTTTTTTTTTTTTTGAATGTTTGTCAAAGTTTAAAACTGTAATAATAGAAAGCAAGCAACATTTGCAAACACAAAAAAGAATATTTTTTTCTTTAATTTGCTAAAAAAAAAAACTTTTAACTTAAGTTTGCTTGGAACAGTTTTCTTAGCTTACTATTTAAATACTTTATTTTCTGCTAATATAAAAACAACTATAACTTTTTTTTTTTACATTTGCATGCTAAAAAATAAAAAAAAACTGCAAGCATAAGAAAAAAAAAGTTTTTAAGTATTCTGAACTTAATTCAAAATAGAAATTTTAAAGAATAGTCTTGAAATATAACCAGATAGAAAATTCTAAAACCTAAACTAAACCAATGTTACTGTAACCAAACGAATCAACTTTCGGGAAAAAAAAACAAAAATATAGAAAATAAATAAAATTTTGGATATTAAATGAAATATTATTAACTCCTTAAACAGTCGAGTAGGAATGATTACTATTGACCTTGAGAATCATTATTTAACAGATAACTTTTAAGTTCATCTTGGAACTTTCCAAAATGACTTATATTTTTTGCCCAATACCAAAAAGTATATATTGTATTTTAGTATAAGCATACTTTTGCAGGTATCTAAAGACTCTTTTCGTAAAAGTTATCATGTATGTTATAAAGAACTAAAGACAAGCTAATTTTCAAAGAACAGAAGCTGTAGTGTAAGTAAACAATTATTTAGAACAAAATTTTTCACAGTTAGCAAATGCCTAAGAACTTAAGTAGTTTAATCAGGTGATAAATGTTCTTGACTATATAAACAACACAAGTATGTATCTGTACCAGGGTCGTAGCGTGGGAAGGGACACTGGCGCATGTGTGCCACCCAAAGAAAGAGAAGAAGTAAAAAAAAAAAGAATGTAATATCTTTATCCTTTATTGTTTATTTTTTCTGCTTAATTTGCCTTTTTTCAACTATGTTTATCTAGTACTCGAAAAGTTAAACGAAATTTTGAATACCAGTTAGTGACAAGTTAGCGAAATTACACAATATACTGACTCGGTGCGCAAGCGAAAGTGCGCACCGATGTTGATGTAAAACTCCATAAGTAAAAATTTTATAACTTCATTAACTTCATAAGAATTTAGACTCAAAAAGAACGCAACTAATTAGTGCACCGCAGTAGTATAACTTATGACAGATTTTTCTACAAAAAGTGTACAAAAATACGTCACGCTTAAAGGAAAACTAAACAATTTTACAAGTTTTTTTATGCTACAATAAATGTTAAGACTACTGCTAGTTTTCTGATCTTTATTTTTGTAAACATACGAAAAAAAGCGTGTCGACCTATGAATTATAAACTTTGTTTGTGATTTTTATTTTAAACAAATACAATCAGATGAATTAAATTTTAAAAGTACACTTTTAACTATTTTACAAAGTTGTAATAAATTGTAATAACAGTTATAAAGTTGGTCTATTTTAACTTCTGTGTAATTATATTTAAATTATGTGCAATGAGGTGTTGTTATCACTGTTGTATTTTATATTAAAGAGATTGATATTTTTTTCGTAAATAAAACAGATACTTTCGTTTTATTGAATATATTCATTTTTAAAGATATAAAGTTTACTGTAAGTAGTAAAAACAATTTTTATTTAGTAAGTTTACATTTTTGCAAGTATAAGTAATTCTAATGAAATTTATACTTTTATTTAATTGTTTAATTTTGTAATATATAAATATTTTTTAAAACAGTTAACGAACTTATTTTAATTAATAAATTTATTTCAATTATATTACTTATAAAAAGATCTTTTTATAGCAAATTACAAAATTTTTAATTTAGGGGATTTTTTTGCAAAAAAATTTTGCGCACCCCCTGACCAAAATACCACGCTACGCCACTGATCTATACTGCTTTATTTTTTGAATGGTTTCTACTTTAAGTATATTTTTTGTTTTGCGACTTATAAACTTTATACAAAATGTCAAAGCAAGGTAACACAGTTTATTTTTATTTGAATAAACTCTTTAAAAAAAAAAATATATAAATAAATATACGTAAAATAACTAAAACTTGAAAAATGAAACTTGAAACTATACTGAATACAACTTTCAAATACCACTTCTATATAATTTATATAACATTAAAATTTTTAATTTCTTGCAATTAAATTAGTACAATCCACTTTATTAATAATTGTGCAAATTTTATTCTCCCTTTTTCGAAAGCTTAGGCGAGGAGGAAACTCTCTGCTTGCTATCAGCCCAGATATCAGTAATTTATCGCTTTTAATTGTTTCAAAGCAATTAATAGCATAGAGACTTTAAATCTCTATACCAACCTACAAAACAATGTTTGTTTTGTGCTCTCCCGATAATGTTTACAAATATACAACCCACATTGTTGAATTGTGGAATTTATGATTAGAAAATAAGGATTTTTAGATTCTATCCGGACCAAGTATCCTTAAAGTATAAAGCAAGAAACATAGTTAGATGACTGTCTTACTTAGCAAGAGGTACTTGTCAGCAACACCCTTTTCATGCATAAAAGACTTAGTTGCCTTGCACAGTGTAAAAACAATTCTTCATTTTCGTAGTATAGCTTGAGAAAAAGCATTATTACTATCCGGGAAGTATTTTCGGTGAAGTGAAAGAAGCGTCTTAATGTGCTAAGCGTAAAAGTTTGCCAAAAATATCCAAATAACTGTTCTCTAAATTTCAAGGTTTTTACTGTAAAATATAAACTTATTTTTAAGCACTTTCTTACTAAATAGAATTAAAAGAATTCCGATTGAAGAATAAAATTTCAATACTAGACATATAATTGATTAAAAAACTTTAGCTTTTGAAATTAGAATCACTGTTATTTAAATAAGAAAAATCTAATTGTCAGAGTTTTAATGAGAAATGTCAAAGTATTAAAAATTAATAGCCGAAATGAAACAAACTTAAAGTTTGAATTTTTGTACTTAATATATTTTTGGAATTAAATATTGAGTATGTTCATATTTAAAAACAAAAACATTAAACTAAAAGTTGAATTAAACAATAAAAATTTAGCTCAATTTTCATTTTTAAAAACGATTTCAGAGCCATACACTTAAAAAATTTTATATAAATCATAATATAAAAACAGAAAAAAATACTTTAAAAATATTCTGAAATGATGTTAAAGTTAATTATAACATAAAATGACTAAACCAGTTTTTAATTTTACAAATAAGGTATAACTTTTTTTTTAAATTGTGTATTTAAAATTTCATAGTTTGAAATGTGGTAAATTAAGTTGTTGTTAATCAAAATGATAAAACTTCAACTGCAAAATTTCGAATTTTTTAGTTAAAACGTGCTTAAGTAAGTTGTTGGTATTTAAAATGATAAAACTTAAATTGAAAAAACTTGAATTTAGTAGTTTAACTTAGTGAATTTGAGAAGTATTACAATAAAAGTTAGTTATAAAGATTAAGCTAAATAAGCTACTAAAATTTACAAAACTTATTTTGTCTTTACAAAAACCGTTTTTACTTACCTTAATTGATGATGCCTCTTTTAATATTAACTGTCTTTCATAGATTGTAGGTAAAAAAATACGTTTTTTTACGCTTTTTATATTGTTTTTAAACGCCTTTAAATTCTCATTTCCCGTATAACTAAACTCTGTGTTTATAATTTCAGTCATAAAATGCATTAGAAACGTTTCGACGATCTTTTTACCATAACATTTTGGGATTAAGATAAATAAATGTATTTAACTATTAGTTAGTAATTAAGATTTGTTTTCAAATAATATTTTATCTAGGAAAAAAGTTTTTTCTTACTAATTGAACTACAAGTTATAATACTTGTGTCGGCAAACTTCGATTTGCATGTCAAAACTAAAAATATGCGGAAATGTATTTTTAGATAAAAACTATCTTTTAAAGTATTAAATAAGACTATGTAGGAGAAACTTACAACTAGGATCTTCATTTTATATATATACTTTTTATCTTTTGTTTGTATTTAGTTCAGTTTTCAAGAATTTGTCTAAAAAAATTTGTCATTTACTTTGTTCTAATAAACAAAATTACCCGTTTAGTCTTAAATTGCATTAATGATGTCTGATTTTTTTTAAACAGCTAAAGTTTTAAGTAAAAAAACGAATTTTATAATTATTTTTTAAACTATCAAATAAAGTCATCAATTTAGATTAGTAAAAAACATTTTGATGAAAAAGAATTTCATTTAACTAATTTTTGATAAATGAATAAAATCACACAAAACATTTGGTCTAACAACCTGGTGTACAAAGCAACTTTTGGTTAATGATTCGTACACCATTAAAATACAGTATATCGTCATTGTCAAGGACTTTTTTAATGTGGGACTCGAAACCCACGACTGTTAGATTGAGATTCCAATGCTCTACTAACTGACGAGCTGGGCTCATCTACATAAACAATTATCATCATTAAACCATGTAACAATAATACTAAAGGTAATTAACTTTGTTTTGTTAAAAAGTATTAAAGTATAAGTAAATTACTTGCAGAATGTTATAAAAATTAACTAATATGTTTAAAATTTAATTTAATTGTGAGGTAAGAGTAATAATTAAATTACAAGTTTATAGTTGTAAAAGATGTCAAAATATATTTTCAAGGAGATGTTAAAACTTTAATTAACAACTTGTTTTTAGATTTTTTAGAGTGAAAATATTTGTTTGTATTTAAATTAACATTTTTTATCATTATAACAGTTTGAATTTCGCCGTTCTAATGAAAATTTTAAATGTTATTAAAATGTTTAAGTGACATCATAATATTTTGTAATAACGACACTAACATTTTCAATTAATAATAAAGTCTATTTACTTGACCCAAGCTCTAACTAAGAAATAACGAATATCAATAGAAAAAATAATGAACATCAAAATGAAACGAGTTGGATGTTTCGTACTCAATAACCGTTAATTTTTTTCTTAACAAGGTTAAAAAACAGTAATGGTCATAAACTAATAGTTTATCAGGGTAGTAAGCTTTGGATAAGGTAGAGTATAGACCAACACATTTAATTTAAAGGACCAAAGCCATCTTGGAAGGTTCCAGGTTGAACTGAAGGATAATCTATTAAATGATCAACTAATTAAATAGAGTTTGTATAAGATGAACAGGATTTTTATTTATAAACAGTAGAGAAGTATTCAATTTTCATGTGAGTAATATTATATTTATATATTTTTGAGTATATTAATTATGTACGAGCATAAAGTTAATTTTATAGGCAAATTTATTAATTTTTCAAAAAACATAAAACTTTAATGTCAATTATTTTCCTTATCTTAAAAGCTATCTAAAAAATTTTTATTTTATTTTAGAGAACGCACCTTTGTCTTTAATTTAAAAAAAATATATTTGGTTTGGGGTTGGAATTATTTAATGGGGTCCCTCAAAAAATAAAGGTTTTTTTTTGTTTTTTTTGATCATATGGTACTAAAACCAAAAATAAATATTTTTTTTAATATTTTTTATTTTCTTTTTCCCTTAGTTTGCATGTTATTTAAACTCTTAAATGTTTATTTTATAATTAATGTTAATATTTTTTACGATTTGGCCCCAAATCAAAATGATGTATACTACACTATCATTTGCCTTGGCCATTTCCTAGATAAAAAATTGATAAAAGGAAAAAAAAATAATTAATAAGAATGTGAATTACAACAAATTTAATTAAATTATTTTATTTTAATTAAATTTGATGTAATTCACGTTCTTATTAACTTTTTTTTTTCCTTTTATCAAATTTTTATCTAGGAAATGGCCAAGGCAAATGATAGTGTAATATACTACATTTTGATTTGGGGCCAAATCGTAAAAGATATTAACATTATTTATAAAATAAACATTTAAGAGTTTAAATTACATGCAAACTAAGGGAAAAAGTAAATAAAATTATAAAAAAAAAATTATTTTTGGTTTTAATACCATATGATGAAAAAAAAAACAAAAAAAACTTTATTTTTTGAGGGACCCCATTAAATAATTCCAACCCCAAACCAAATATTTTTTTTTAAATTAAAGACAAAGGTGCGTTCTCTAAAATAAAAAAAAAAAATTTTAGATAGCTTTTAAGATAAGGAAAATAATTGACATTAAAGTTTTATGTTTTTTGAAAAATTAATAAATTTGCCTATAAAATTAACTTTATGCTCGTTAATTATGTTTCAATAGCATTGGTCCAGTATAGTTTGTAGAAAATTGGGTTATACGCACGAATAGGGGCACACAATATTCAACATTATTTAAAACTAAATATTTATAAAATTTTTACAGGTATTATCAGAGACGAAGAGAAGCTTCTTAAAGCAAAGATAGAAAAACTGTAACTTCTAGTGACATTTCAACTACGTTTGACATCTTTACTATATAAAACTTTATCGTCTGATAAATAAAAGTTATTATTTTTATGAAAAATGTATATTTATGAAAAAATAAACGACTAAAACTAAAAAAAAAAAAAAAAATAGATTTAAATAAGTTTACTTAAACTTGTAAAAGAACTGTTTTAAATAAAAACTAATTATACTTTCTTAATTTCATAAAAATTACAAAATCTCATATATTGCAATACTAACACTAATAAATTAAACATGGTTCGCAATTTTAAGGTTTGTAAAGATGCAATCGAAGACCAACAAATTCAAGAAGGGGTAGGTGTGGTCGTCGAAGTTTACGAAACCCACCTTATCTCTAAAGCTAAGTACCATGTTGGAAGAGACGTAGTAAGGGAACATATTTGGGCGTTCGGGGGCAACGAGAGACATAGGGCCGAAGGTTTTGTGTGTCTTTCGGGCTTGGCGATAGCCAAAGCATGCCGAACCTTGAGCCCCTCATTAAAAACACATTTAAGAACAGGATCAATTATAATGAGCGACTGCTGGCCCGCCTACAACAACCCAAACGGTAAAAATGTTTTGGGGAGATCTAAAGGACCACATAAGTGGTCGCGGCAAAGGGTTGAAAATATTAAAAAAATGTTAAGATACTTTTTTATGAAAAAGCACAAAATAAACAAGTTTCATTAAATGTTGATTGAGTGCGGGAAGTCATTCCCGTACGAAGAAGAAGAAGACTAATTTTTTATTACGAACTCCTCTACGAACAGAATGATGTTTTTAGTATTTAATTAAAATCAGTTAGTTAAAAGTACTAAAGTTTTCTTTATTGTCCATTTTAAGATATTTCTTTATAATTAAGTTGTTAGTATTATTGAATTTTTTTCGTAAGTAATAAAAAGCGCTGATACAAAAGCATCATAATTAGTTTTATATTTTTATATGTTTAAACAATGAAAAGGTAGATTTCTGTATAAGAGTTTATGAAATAATTTATTTTTTATAGCATTTTTTAACTACATTAGAATATATATTATGTTTTGCTAAAGTCAAGTCAGTCATACAATGAAGTAGTCACGCTTAAAAAGTAATCTAAGTTTCAAAACCAAGTACGAGTCATGGGTACAAGCTGTTTTTAAATAAAAAATGTTAAAGTTATTGTATTTTTGAGGCTAAGTTTCTGATACAAATAATAGTTCTTTTTGAAATAAATTAGGATTGGTTTATTTAAGATTGTTTGTTAGTTTTTTTAAGCTTTTAAATTCGGCTAAAGTTTACGCTTAATAATATTTTTTATCAAACGATATAAAACGCTCAAAAAACGTGGTCTAAAGACCTGATGTAAGATCAAACCTTTTGGTTATCGAGTCGTACACAACATGCTTATACAACCTATTACGATGTAATAAAATAAGTTTTTTTATCTTTAACAAGATTTATAAGTAATTCGCAAATCGGTCCAGGACACGAGTCAATTGTTTTTACTGGTAATTTTTTTCCTTGCATCAGTAGTTACAAAAAATAAATAAACGATGGTTTAAAAATCTACCAGTTTGTTGCAACATTTATAACGTACATTTATAACATTTATATAGTATTTTTAACTTTAAGAAATAATACAACCAAAAAAAGAAAGTAAGCAAAATGAACATTCTGAATAGTATATTTACTTGAAAAATTGTAAACAAAACAGACACTTAAACTTTTCTAAAAATTTAAAATCAATAAAAAGTTAAAAAGCAGTCGTGCCCAAATAGTTGTATATATTGTCTGATTACATTTAAGTATGTGTGCTCCGACTGTAGTCTTGATACAGATGTACAGTTGACTGAGCTAAACTTATTCTTACTGGTTAAGAACATGTATTTAAACTTTAAGTTAAGTTAATATCATTACCTAAAAGTGGTTAACATGTTTAATTCAATTAAATATATTCTATACTCGTTTACTTTAACAGTTTTTAATCATTTTAAGTGGAGTTTCATATTAAAAAACTAACTTATTCCTATAGAGCATTAATTGAACTTAATCGTTGTCTAAAGATTGAAATGACAAAATAAAAACTTTATGTTAACTTGAGCTAGTCTCTCAGCTCACAAAAATCCAAATTTCGGCATTGAAAGATAATTTTTGCTGATATTTTTTGATTTAAATTGTAACATTTAAAAGAATTGAACGAAAATAATTCTAAACAATTTATATATAAATTATTTTTATTATTAATTAATTTCACTAGTTTAACGATGCAGTGTTTAAAATAGTAAAACTTTAAGTGTGTAGAAACGAAAAACAATAATTAAACTCATTTTGTGTTAGTTTAAATATACTTTTGTTAATTAAGTTTGTGTTAAATAATTAGATTAGTTTTTATATTATAGTTGTTTAGTAAATCTTGTACCGCTATGATCAGGTTTTTTACTGACAAAATTTGATGAATAATATTTGAAACTAAATTCAAGTTGTTTGTTTATTTGTTAAAAAAAAGGTTAGCAGTTTAAACTTAAGAAGTTAGTATACTTTATTTAAGTAAGATAAATTTTAGAGTTTCATTTTTTTGAAATAGTTGCATTCTTATTTTATCTACTGATAAATATATATTTTTCTTTTAACAGTTTTTTTACAAGTTTAGTTAAACTTTGGTTTAAGTTTATTTATATTAAACTTACTTTAAACCTAACTATTTTTTTATTTAGTTTTAGTCAAATACATTTATTAAAAAAATGTAATTTTTATTTTTCAGACGATAAAGTTTTTATATAATATAAATGTCAAACGTAGTTGAAATGTCACTAGTAGTTACAGTTTTCTATCTTTGCTTTAAAAAGCTTGTCTTCGTCTCTGATAACACCTGTAAAAATTTTATAAATATTTAGTTTTGAATAAAAAATAACAGAACTTATTGCGAATATTACGTGGGTGCGTACCTCTCAAAGTGCGTACCTTACCGATGTCTTAATTTTTGAAAATCATATTGAAAAAATTTGGACCTGTTAGTAAATATATACTAAATATCAATAAGAATATAGGAAAAAACTTCTGAAAATAATTTTGAATATTGTGTGCCCCGATTCGTGCTTATAACCCTTTATTTTATTTTAGTTTTCAATAATGTTATAGTTTTATTTTATTATTACTTATAAGTTAAAATAAGTTGGTAGTAGAATCTAAATTCTTAAACATACATTTTAAAACTTATAATTTATTTATTTAATTTTTTGTTTAGTTATATAAATTGTTTAAAATCAGGGTTGCCACATTACCTAGAAAAACCTAGAATTAGACAATTTAGGCAAAAAAATCTGGAAAATCTGTAATTTTAAACAATTTTTACATGTTAAGTAGAAAAAAATTGGGTTATGGTCGCTTTTAACGGCGCGTATTTTACTTAAATTAATTTATTTCAGAGGTACTTTTAGACATTATATTCAAATTTTTAGCCCTGCTAATATTTACATTTATCATCAAAGTTGCTATAGTACTATAGTATAGTACTAAAGTTTAGTAGCTAAACTATATTATTTTGGGAACAGGTCAAAATTGCAGGAAGACAAATTTGCACGAGATGACAAAATTTCACAATCAAAGTTTTTCACCAAGTGACAATTTTGAACGAAGATACTTTTGCTCAGAGACAAAATTGTACGACAGGACTAAATTTCATGAAGACAAATTTGCACGAAAGAACAAAATTGCACAAGGACAATTTGCATCAAGGGTCAATTTTGCACGAAGATACTTTTGCACCAAGACAAATTTGCACGAGAGGATAAAATTATACTAAGACAATTTTACACCAAGAGTCAATTTTGCACGAGAGTTAAAAAAACAGAAAAAAACTAAAAGATAACTTAATAAAAATCAAAAAGTTGTAACTGACGAGGGTTATAGGTAACAGTGATAGTAAAGATAAAAAATAGTTTATAAATATTAATAAAAAAAACCAAGAATATGAATGAATAAAATTAAGTTAATTAAAAAAAAAAAGCTACAGACCGAGGGTAAGTGTTAGGGGTAGTAGTAAAAAAAAGTTATTAAAAAAAAATTAATAATAAAAAATTAAATAGAATAAGTTACTGACCGAGGGTAAGGTTTAGGGGTAACAGTTATAGTAAAATATATAAATAAAGTAAGTTAAAAAAAACAATTACACTTTTAAATAGTCGTTGATAATCTTAAATATTTTTTTATTAAAGAAGTAAAGTTTTTTAATTTAAACGTATTATAAAGTTAACATTGTCATTAAATTCAAAGTTTAATTTTAAAAAACTTTTTTTAATTGTATAGAATTATTAAATCGTTTAAATATACATATAATAATATATTTAACTGTGCTTTGTAGGATTCTTAAAGTAAGCAATTATAACTATATTATGTTGGATTTTCTTGTAATTTACGTAGCTATGATAATTTTAACGAAAGTAAGTTTTAAAAACTAAACCTTTACAAATGTAATATTGAGATACAAAATATTTATATTACGGTCTACAAACTACATTGTAAGTCTGGCATAAATGTTGTATTATTGTTGACTATTCTTTTACTGTTTAATAGTCGGTTAGTTTTCAGTTACATCTTAAAAACTTATACAAATTGCTTTAAAACTTCAAGGGGCTAATAAAGATAAATTAATTTAAACAAACATTGGGAGAATTGAAAAAACTTTGTAATATAAAGTTGAAAAGCACAATTTTTAGATGTAACCTAGCTAATAAAACAGTTATGTCATGTAACAAACTGCAAAAGTATGTTGTGTCGATTAAGCGTCTTAAATTTAATTAACAATTAATGAGTTCCTACTTAGACTTAGAGCAAAAAAAGTCACTGAAACTTAAACAGACTTGTTTAGTTATCCTTTTTTGAAAATTTTATTCAAGTTTATACAATATCTGAAGTTTTTTAACTACGACTTATATTAGTACCTAAGCTGACAAATATATTTTTAAAATATACTTAAGTAAGAACAATCGAAATATTGTAAGTAAAAACGATAAAAAAACTGATTTTTTTTTAACTGAATACAGCTAAAATAAGTATAATTAGAAGCAGAAGCTAATAAAAATTATATCAAAGTTTTTTGCTTCCTTAGATCAATTATTTTTAGACGGTTATTCATTGCAATTTATTTGCTTTTTTTTATTACAATAAAGCCAGCTTGAAGTCTATTGACTTTGGTTTTTTTGTACCATTAAATTTCTACAAGTGGTATAAGTATTTTCTTCATTAGAATCTTTAATCTATATAATAGGTTTTACAAAACAAACAATTTTAGGTATTTTATTAGTAGGTTTTAAGTAATATGAATTTATCTAACAACTTATAGTTTTAATTATCTTGAAAATTAGTAAATAAGTTGTTTGTACTATTATTCGTGGAAATTGTTTTCGCAATCCTAAATTTTGAAAACTTTAATATTTTTTTGAAAACTAGAATTTTTTTTGCTCATTATGTTTCACATTTTAAAAGAAAAATTTAAGAAAGCAAAGTAATAAATTTTAAAGACTTAATTTTTGTAGTCAAGTTGTTTTATTACGTTTTTCTTTTTTTGCACTTCTTTTAAAGTCGAGCAATAAACCTTACAACAGTAATTAAAACTATACAGATTTTTTTAAATTTTTTAGTTTCTACGCCTAACCCTTACACTTAGTCGGTAGATTTTTTTCTTATTAATTAGTTTATTTTTATTTATTTATTATTATTTTTTTTAATAATAATACTTATAAATTATATTTTAAATTTTACTATCACTGTCAGTATTTTTTCTAAAAACTTTGCATTTTGTGTGTAAGTGTTTTTAATTGTTCATGCTTTTTTTGTTTAGCTAGTTATTAATTTATCTATTACTTATTTATTTTTTAAAAATTATTTTTCTGTTTTTTTTTACTATCGAGCAAAATTGCCCCATTTTGCAAAAGCGTCTTCTTGAAATTTTGTCCCTCGTGCAAATTTGTCTTCGTGCAGAGGTATCTTGGCTTAAATTTGTCTTCGTGCAAATTTGACCCTTGGTGCAAAATTGTCTACGTGCAAATAGCCCCCTCGTGCAATTTTGTCGTAATGCATTTTTTACCCGTTCCCAAAGTAAATATAGTTTAGTACTATAGCAACTTCGACAATAAATGTAAATATTAGCAGGGCGTAGATTATTATTTAATAATAACATATTAATAAATTATAATACTAATAATATTGTTTTATTTCAGAATTTTGTTAAGAATTTGTTGTGTTTTCGTTTATATTGCATTTAGTTTTTTTTTTAATTTTTTTTTTTAATTTTTATTTATTAATTAATACCAATATTTAGTTCACCTAATTATGCATTTTTCATTAAAATTTGAATAGTTAATGTTTATTTATTTTTTTACGCATCAATGAGTTCAGATTCACATTACTGCCAATGTCTAAATGTTATTTACTGTTTTGAATTTATTTGACAAGGTCAGCTAACGCTCACCGAAACCAGGTAATAAACCAAAGCAGTGCTTAAACATTTGTTTTATTATAATACTAATATAAATAATTAACATATAATAATATTAGCAGGCGTAGCCCTGCTAATATAAAAAATTGAATATTATGATAAAAAATACCTGTAAAAAAGATGAATTTAATAAATAAATATGGGCCCCTAAAAGACCATAACCAAAATTTGGTCTGACGCAAAAAACAGACTATATAGATAAAAAATGTTTGTCATTATCAAAATTTTTTTATCAAAAATTACATTTGAAGTAGCACTACAGTATCTTTTCGATGTTTTTATACTATTACACAGTTTTTTACCTTAAACTTAGCTTTAAACTAAAATTAGACCCAAAAATGTGTACTTTTAAAAACATTGAGGAAATTTTGAAAACCTGGAAAAAAACAAGTGGCAACCCTGATAAAAGATTAAATTATTTGCTAAAATTTTTGATAAATTTAAAAACATTTGAAATTAATACTTTGCCTTAAAACATAGAGTTCAATATATACTTTATGTGTGTTTAATGTTAAATACTGTTCTATAAAAATTCTTTTTTTGTTTTGATATTTTTCTTTTAGAAAATATTTAATGTTGTAAAGTTTAACAGTCTTACTTTTCATATCGTTTTTCGTTTTTTTTAGTTTAAGTTATGACTGCTAAGTCTTTTTTTTTTTTAGCTAATTATATTTTTGATAAAACTTGGGTATGCAACTAGATGACCGAGAGGTCAATTTTTGTGACACTAAGCTGAAGTTTGATCGTTTACCATAAATGTATATTCTTTTAGTAGAATATAAAAGTCCCTAATTTAAACTCTTTCTCTCTTTAGGCAAAGGTTTTTTTATTATTGCGGTAGGACTTTTTATGGGTAATATTTTATGAGCACTGTTTAATAGTGCAATCAATTAAATTAATTATTAACTATTAACTAACTATTAATTAACTATTAATAAAACAATTAAATTTATTGCTGTAATCAAATCTGCCCAAAATTTGATGTGATTTCATCTAAATTATGGGTAGTATTGAGAAGTTGCTGCAATTAACTTGCTGCAATTAAATGAAAAAAAAATAGTGACTAGGCCTTTTATATATTTTGTAGTTAAATGTAGATTTATGGATTGTTTTTGTAGTTAAATGTTTATAAAAAAAAAATAAATAGAAACTTGAACATACATTGTTTGATTTACAAATACATTAATGTAATTTATAATTAGTAAAGTTATTGAAGTATTGGCTTAGCCTATAAAAATATGGGACACGTTCAAAATCCACCCGCAATCAAAATCCACCCGCGATCAAAATCCACCCGATCAAAATCCACCCGATCAAAATCCACCCGATCAAAATCCACCCGAGTCAAAATCCACCCGATCAAAATCCACCCGGGTCAAAATCCACCCGATCAAAATCTACCCGGTTCAAAATCCACCCGAGTCAAAATCCACCCGTTCAAAATCAACCCGATCAAAATCCACCCGTTCAAAATCAACCCGGTTCAAAATCCACCCGATTAAAATCAACCCGATCAAAATCAACCCGAGTCTAAATCCACCCGAGTCAAAATCCACCCGTTCAAAATCCACCCGTTCAAAATCAACCCGGTTCAAAATCCACCCGATCAAAATCAACCCGGTTCAAAATCCACCCGATCAAAATTCATCCGAGTCAAAATCAACCCGAGTCAAAATCCACCCGGTTCAAAATCCACCCGATCAAAATCAACCCGAGTTCATTTTTTTTCGAAATAAGAATTAATTTCTAATAGAATTTTGTAATATTGAATAAAGTTATATGTTTAAACAACTATTGGTATAAAAAAGAGTAAGTATTTATAAAGAAAGAAATTTTAATTTATTTAATAAAATAATTAAAAAAATAAGTTAAACAATATAATTAAACAGCATTAAAAAAAAAATTCATAGTAGCTTTACAAGTATTTAAAATGTTTATAATTTATTAATGTTAGTAGTGTTGGTGTTACTTTTAAAAAAAGAAGTTAAAAAAAAATAAAAAAAGAATTACGCTCAGTTTCAATCCATTTAAACTTCCTTCTAATTTAACTTCCCAAAGTCAATCATAATTAAATAAAAATATTTACTAAGGATAACTCATAGTAAATTAAAATATCAAAACTATAGAAGTTTATACATTAGAAGAATCTTTAATAACATTTATTAAGCTAAAGAAAATTACAAAAATCAAATACCAAATAATGTAAATTTATGGAAAATGTTAATTAAATGTTACAAAAAGATAATTAAAATATTAATCTAAAATTTTTGAGTTTTTTTTTTTGATGTAAAAAGTTTTGTGTTTTGTGCTTTACTTAAATTTCAAAATAGTATTACATACAATATTTTATTATATAAAAAATTTCAACTAACAGTGTTTATAAAAAATAAAATATAGATAAAGAATAATATAAAATTGCTACGTGATAATAAAATAAAAATCCTTTGTTAAATTTGGAAAAACTATCACCTATTAATTATATTTTAAACATTATTGTTTTTGACGTGGAAAAGACGTTAAAAGATATTTTTGGTGTGCGACTCGATAACTTTAAGGTATGTTCGTGCAAGAGGACTTAGGACCAAATATTTTGAGCACTTTTATTTGTCGTTTAGTAAACAATTTATTGACGTTTCTTTTATTAGTAATTTTTAAAAACAGAACATAAATTTTAATATAAAAATACGAAAACTAATTTACTAAAAATATAAATGAGGAATATGTAAGAAATCAATAACTGTTTTAAAACAATTTTATTGTTTTCTATCTAATTTTTGTTACAAATACTTTTTAGTTATTTTTTTTAATTTATACAATAATTTTAGCTGCTATTATCTTTTTTTCAAAGTGTTTAAGTTAATTGAATTTTATTTTATTAAATATTTTTTTTATAAACCATCTATTTTTAAAAAAACTAAAAATAGTTTCGTCTAAAGTAACTAAAGTTATAAGTTATTTTTAATTAGATAACAACTTAATTTGCTAGTTTTTAACTAATAGTACAAATTAAAAAGCTAAACATTTTTCTATGAATTCTAAAGTCCTTTACATAAAACAAATATCGACTCTACAATTCATTGAGTTTGCTCAAATAGCTTGTAAATTGCAACTAAAAAAGTTAGTAGTTAGACTTGAGCTAGGGAAATTATATACTTTAGAATTGTAGTAGTAAACAAATAAGTTGAGTTTTTTAGAAATGACACTATATTTATAACAAATATTACAAAAAAAAAACTTATAACATTTTTAATTTATTATTAAAATGTTCTATTTTTACATAGGTTCATTAAAAAAAGTATGTATTTCAGACAAGAGAATTTAAATTCAAGTATAAGTTATTTTTATGAATTTTTGTACCAGACTGTATCAACTTAAACAATCGTATTATTAATTTTATTAATAGGTTAAGGCCAGTTTTGAAAGTGATTAATTGAGTGGTTTTATAAAATTTAATCTCTTTTGGTTAACGTTTAAATTTAAAATTGTCTAATCTAAAACTTTTAATTTACATGCGATAAATTTTCTTGAATTAATTTCCGACAATTTAAGTTAAAAGCTATAAATGCATGTTTTTAATTAATTAGTTGTAAACGTTTTATGTTTTTTTATAAATATAAAGTTGCATAGAAATTGTAATTAAGTAAGATAAATTATTATTACTGTTCAATATTATATTGATATTTTTTAGTTCATAGAAATGGAAATGTTATTATTTACCACTATTTTTTTTAAATATAATCTTCATATAAAAAAAGTCCATTTGTTAAAACTTAAGAAATTTTAAGTAATTTAATTAAAAATGAAACAATATTAAAATTAAACAAAATTTTATATTGGTTATAACGAATTTAAACGGTAAAGACAACTATTGTTATAACAAATTGTTTAGTAGACAAATTAACTTTAAAAGCGTGAAAATTTTGTCTAACAAATAAAACCGAAAATTAATAAATATTTAATTTAAAGTTAATATTGAAAAATCTTTAAATGGCATTACAGTAAAGGTAACTATCTAAAGTAAATTAGTGACCTTTTCTTAACAAAGAGAACTTTTATAGATAAATATCTTGTTAAGACCTTTCACATAAAAAAATTATATTAAAAAAAACACAAACTAAATGAATTTTAAACGTTTGCCTTTTACTTTTTTGTAATTAAAAGTAACGAAGATGCAGTTGGATTTAATCAGAGTCGGCAGACAATTGTTTATCTCGGGCCAAATTTCATGTTTCAATTTTTTCCGCGAGCCGTTGTTTTATTCAATTTTTGTTTTTAATCTGTTTTAGTCACGTTTATCTACTTAAAGGGATCAGGCCTGGCATATTTAAAATGTATATTTTTTTCTAAAGTCGAAAACTTTTTTTTTTTAAACTTGTGTCATATTATTATTTCTATCATTATTTACAAGGTGTAGATCATTAAAAACAGTGTAGATCATTATGTACACTTTTTATAATCAATTTCTATTATTTTATTTGTATTTTTTTAGTGATTTTGTTAAACTAGTTAAAATATAAACAAATATTAATACTTTCATTTTAAACAGTGTAAGTTTTTCTTTTAAAACTTTAAATACCTTAATAATCTATCTAAAGTTTTTCGGGTTGCAACTTTTTGAAACAAAAAAAGTACAACAGTTACTTCAACCCAGTCACCGTGTTTTTAAAAGTTAAAAACATGTAAAATTGCCAATTAAAAAAACTTTGCAATATTATATAAGTAATTTATCCAAGTACGTAAGCTTTTGTTGTTTAAAAGGAAAAGTAAAGTCTAAACTTTAAAGAAAAACTTCTAGATTTACTATCTGTCTTTTTTCACATCTAAGGCTTAAGCATAATAAATGATTTTTAAATGATATTCAGAAACTTAAAAACAAACTATTATAATTTCTTTTTCTTTTTTGAAAATTTCAATTTAAATTTTGTTTTGTTTAGTTGACCAAATTTACATGCTCGAGGGCCACATATTTACACTTCGAGGGCCGCAGTTTGCTGACCCCTAAATTAAATGGATTAATTTGAAGTATAAATGGTAGCTTTCACTTGTAATACTCAGTTTTTATAAAAATTATGTCGTGTGACGTATTTGTTTAAAAATTACTTAAAAGTTCTAAATTATTAAATTTTATACCTAGAAACAGTAAATTATAATTGATTGTCGTGTAATTGTGATTGAGATAATACAAGATTATTTTTTCTGGCACATCCTTTAGTTTTCTAAAAGTTTTAACATAGTCATATTTGTATAGTAAAACTTTAATTTATTTATCCTGACGTTGTTAAACTTTTATTAGCTCTTATAGTTATACTTATATCAAAAACAACAGTACCTTTAAAAGCTGCTTGCCGGCTGTAGCTATTCAAAATTATATTCAGTAATCAAAAAAACAAAAATATTTTTGTCAAAAATTCCTTATAATAAGCAAAAATACCAAATAACAACTCAAAAAACCTCACAAAATAAGTTCAATCTGTAGTACAGTTTTTATATTCTTAAGTCAATTTATAAGGGACAAAAATACAAGATTTTATAAGTTTTTTTTAAATAAAGCTTGTTTAAGATTGGTACTTTAGAGTGGTGAGATTTGTTTAAATGATACTTGATTTAAAAAGAAATAAATAAACAAGGTGCTTTTTTCGATTCGCTTGGATTTTGACTTTGGTTGATTTTGTGTCGGTAGGATTTTGACTCGGGTTGATTTTAACTCGGATGAATTTTGATCGGGTGGATTTTGACTCGGGTGGATTTTGATCGGGTGGATTTTGACTCGGGTTGATTTTGATCGGGTGGATTTTAAACCGGGTGGATTTTGATCGGGTGGATTTTGAAACGGGTGGATTTAGAGTTGGGTTGATTTTGATCGGGTGGATTTTGAACCGGGTGGATTTTGATCGGGTGGATTTAGAGTCGGGTTGATTTTGATCGGGTGGATTTTAACTCGGGTGGATTTTGATCGGGTGGATTTTGATCGGATGGATTTTGAACCGGGTTGATTTTGATCGGGTGGATTTTGACTCGGGTTGATTTTGATCGGGTAGATTTTGACTCGGGTGGATTTTGATCGGGTGGATTTTGACCCGGGTGGATTTTGATCGGGTGGATTTTGAACCGGGTGGATTTTGATCGGGTGGATTTTGAATGCGGGTGGATTTTGATCGGGTGGATTTTGAACGCGGGTGGATTTTGATAGTATACCAAAAATATTAGGATTTTTTTTTGTATTTTAAGATTTTAAAACAAAAAAAAAACTTAAACAAACAAACCAGCTGTTTCATTTATTAGTATATTTATGTGTTTCATATTTACTAACGTTATAGAAGTAGTGGCTTGTTTTGAATAAATATTATTGATTGTGTTTGTATTTATAAATTTTATATACAAAACAAAAACTTGGATACACATAAATTGTTTGATTTATAAGTACATTTAGGCAATTTATATTTTTTACAAACAAAAATTAGTTTAGCTAGATATTAGAGACGTAGACACTTTTTTTTTGTTTACAAATTAAAACGACAAAAATTTCAATTAATTGCAGTATCTTAATTGCAGCAACACCTAAATGACGTCACATTAAGTTATGGGTAGATTTGATTGCAGCAATTCTACCCATAAAATATTATCCATAAAAAGACCTACCCATCAGAACATAATTGCAAAGTATCAAAACGATAGGATGTAAAATAAAAGTTTGGCGTCTAAGAAAAGACGTAAATTTACGGTTTATACGGATTTCGTCTTTAAATGTCGATTGTGACGTAAATATTAGTTTACTTGATTTCTTATTTTGATCCCATTTGGAGACGACTTATCAAAACACAATTGCAAAGTATCAAAACGATAGGACGTAAAATAAAAGTTTAACGTCTAAGATAAGATGTAAATTCACGATTTAATCGGTTTTTTTGTCTTTATATGTCGATTATGACGTAATATTAGTTTATTTGATTTGCAATTTGGCACCTATTTTGAGACGACTTATAAAAAACAAAATTGCAAAGTATCGAAATGATAGAACGTAAAATAAAGGTTTAACGTCTAAGATGTAAACTTACGATTTATACGGGTTTTTTGTCTTTATATGTCGATTGTGACGTAAATATTAGTTTATTTAATTTGCAACTTCGCACCCATTTCATGACGACTTATCAGAACACAATTGCAAAGTATCAAAACTTTAGAACGTAAAATAAAAGTTTAACGTCTAAGATAAGACGAAAATTTACGATGTATACTGGTTTTCGTCTTTATATGTCGATTATGACGTAAATATTAGTTTATTTGATTTGCAATTGAGCACTCATTTTGAGACGACTTATCAGAACACAATTGCAAAGTATCAAAACAATAGAACGTAAAATAAAGGTTTGACGTCTAAGATAGAGAATACAGATATATATCGTATATATCGTGTATCTATATATCGATCAAACTTCAGTTTAGTGTCCTTGAACAAAAAATTTTAAAGATATTTTATTTTTTTATTTTTGTTTAATAAACTATAAAAACAAGATACCCCTTATTACAAGTAGAGGGTTGCCAAAAAATCTGGAACCCTGAAGAGACTTTGAAGACAAGCTAAGCAAAAAAACCTGGAGTTTTAAGCTATTTTTACATGTAAAATAACTAAATTTCAATTAGATATATAGATTTTACCATGCCAATTTTTTTTGTTATATTGATTCTTTTCTTCATTAAAAATAAAAAACACATTTAAGTAGCTTTACAGTATCTTTTCAATGTTGTTTTACTATTAAAGACAGATTTTTTAACTTAAGTTTAGTTTTATACGAAAAATAGACCAAAAACCTTATTTTTAAAAATTATAGAAAATTTTTTATCAACCCTGTATGTATTTGGAGCTGAAAAAAGAAAGCAGGGTTTGAGAAAATAGATATCAAGTTATATTTAACAATGTATTGCTCTTAATTTATTTTTGTAGTAAGCAAAAGAGTTATTTTATACTTGACTCCCATTTTGCTCAATGTTTTGGAATACTTTGGATCTAAATTTTTTTTATGAGAAACATTTTTTTATAGGATTTTCTCATGAAGAAATTCTGCTTTTGTCTTTACAGGGTTTCCACCTACTCAGACTAGTTTGAAAAACTCAAGATAGTTTTTTTTTTTGAGAAACTCAGGTGAGCTTTGATCTAGTTCTCAAACTTTTTATTTCAATAAGTATTTTTTCTAAAAACTTTGCATTTGTGTGGAAGTATTTTTAATTGTTCATGCTTTAATATTTTTAGGGACTTACTTGATTAAAAGTATTGTTTTTAGTTTTGGCTCATATCAGTTTTTTTTTTCATTTTTTCATAAACTTAAGCCAACTCAGGTTAGCTTAGTGTAACGTAACTTTAGCTAGGTATTAGTTGTTCAATCTGCCTTTTTACCTCAAAGAATAGCAATCATGCTTGTAGAAAATTTTGCCCTTGATGCTCAAAGTTATTTAAATTGTTATCTAGGTAAATCTTAAATATCTTGTTAATATAAAATTTATAAATTCTTAAGGGCATAGGGAGGTTAACCTTGATTTTTACAAGTTGATCTTATTTTATAGAGTTTCATCTGAGCTATCAGAAATTTTTAACCCCTTTAAAAAATTAAAAGTATTTTTTGAGATATGAGCAATCAAAGTCGGTGGCCTCAATAAGTTTCTAATGGAAGGCACAAACTAAAAGCGCAAAAAAAGACCATTTCACTAAAAATTTATCTCCTCCTTCAATTTTTAAGTAATCTTCTTCAAGTTTTTACAGAAATTGTAATATTAAATTTAAAAAAAATTGAAAGCAGGAATTTTTTTAATTTTGAAAAATAATTTTTTTATAAAAAAAAAACTACCTATTTTTTTTCTTTTTTTTATCTAAAATTTTTATTATTTAGTATTTTTAATATTCCAACATTCAAAGTCTTTTAAATTATAAAAGGAATGTTTCCTGAAATTTAAGGTCTCTAGCTCAAAAAATAAATGAGAAGGTAGGTTTTTAGTGATTTTTTAAATTTCCAAGAAAATTGACCCAAAAAAAGTTGCAGTCTATACATTTGTATTGGAAGCTTTTTATAAAAATTTCAATAACTTAAAGTTTAAATAAGATTTTTTTAATCTATAAAAACTGGCTTGTAGTTTGTACTTAAAGCTTTTATATAAGATCCAATGTTATTTTTAATAAAAAAAAAGTCAGACCCCCCTATGCCCTTGATCAAATTATACAGTAATCTTCCTTTATTGTACCAACATATGTTTCTGTGTGTTGATTTGTTAACACACAGAAACATATGTTGGTACAATAAAGGAAGATTACTGTATAATTTGTTTTTACTTATATTCCAGTGAACTTGTTTCACTAAGATCTTTTGTTAGCAAACGATTAAATCTATATTTTGAACAGTTAAGTTGTTAATCTTCTATTAACTCCTTCCTAAATATGTCATTTATTTTTATAGATTATGTTAAAAATAACTTTTTACATTTTTTAGTATTTTTTTTAATATGACTACCAAAAAATTTATACAAAGCTTCATTAATGGAAACAAAGTTGCAATGTTTTCAAAATCTTTTTGTCCTTTTTGTGATATGGCAAAGACAGTTCTCAACAAAGCTGGTGTTAAAAATTTGGCTGTACTTGAACTAGATCTTTTAGCAAATGGGTCTAAAATTCAAGA
Source organism: Thalia democratica (assembly GCF_965202585.1). NCBI lineage: Eukaryota > Metazoa > Chordata > Thaliacea > Salpida > Salpidae > Thalia > Thalia democratica. Next base: position 41,905,866 of record NC_139166.1, on the reverse strand, counting down.
TGAACTTGTTAATTTAACCAAAATGAAAACTGTTCCTCAGGTGTTTATAAATAGAAACTTTATAGGAGGTGGAACAGAAGTAAAAAAATTATTTGAAAGTGGAAAATTGTTTAAACTACTAAAGTAAACTTAATTTAATTTATTTGTATTATCATAATAAGTTATAGAATTTTGTTACTCATAGATAATTGTAGAATAAAGTATATTATCAGTTACTTTATGTTTGTTTTACCATAATTTTTTTTTGTTTATACTTATTATTATATGTAAGTAGAAAAAATTTAAACTGGTGACTAAGCTGCAACTTGATGAGGCTAATTGTTTTTTACAACATTAACAATAGCTCAAGTCAGTTTATTTAATTTTAAACTTAAGCTACTTCGACTTTTCAAACTCAAGACACTTTACATTTTTATGATATTAAATAAATTATGTATTATATTCTTTTTTGTTTTTTTATATGTCCAAGTTTGTCTCATATATTAGTGTTTGTTATTTTGTTATATAAAATCTATCAACTAAGATTTCTACCATATTGCTATCACTACTTAAGTAGTTTACTTCTCACATTTTTGTTTTTAAAGTCTATTAATGCTATATAATAAACTGGAACAACTGGTATATTTATTACTTATAACTCGCTGCAAGTAATAGTTTTCTACGAAGTTTTAAAAAATAATAAATAAATTCTGAATTAGCTGGTCGAAAACATTAATTTTAACAACTGTGCAGTGCAGTTATATAAAGTTGGTAAATTAATTTACACACACACTTCAATTATAATTTACAAATCTTAATATTTTTAGTTTGTCTAATTTATAAAATTTATACAAATAAAGTTTTATAGTTAGTTTAAAAAACGTTGTCACGTTCTTTAAAATTGTAATTGCTAAATTTATAACAATTTATAACTTAAGGGCATAGGGGGGGGGGTAAACACCCTTTTTTGGTTTTTGATCTTATTTTATATAGTTTTTACTAAGCTACAAGATGCTTTTTACAGATTTTAAAAATTCAAAATAAATTTTGAGATATAGCCGGTCAAAGTTGGAGCCGTCAATAGGTTCCTTATGGGAGGTGCAAACTAAAACGGCTAAAATAGACTATTTCTCTAAAAATCTATCTTCTCCTACGTTTTTTGAGTGACAACCTCAAACTTTCAGGAAGTGTTCCTTGATATATTTAGAAAATTCTGTCGGAAAAAAAAAAAAAAAAAAGCTGAAATAAAAAAATTATATAAAAATTAAACAAAAAAAACAGTTTTTTTTGTTTTTTTATTATAAATTTTTTTTAAATTACTTCTGACAGAATTTTCTAAATACTGCAAGGAACAATTTCTGAAAATTTGAGGTAGTTATCTCAAAAAACGTTGGAGGAGATAGATTTTTAGTGATTTCTAGTTATTTGCCGTTTTAGTTTGCGCCTCCCAAAATGATCCTATTGTTGCCTCAAACTTTGACCGGCTATATCTCAAAAATTATTTTGAATTTTTCAAATCTGTAAAAAGCATCTTGTAGCTTAGTAAAAACTATATAAAATAAGATCGAAAACCAAAAAAGGGTGTTTACCCCCCCCCCCCCCCCCCCCCCTATGCCCTTAATCAACGTATAAGGCAAATATAGCGCCCATTATGCAATCCTTTTAGCTGTATTCAAAAACTTAAGATTTCTATAAAATTTATTGTTTGCTCTAAGAGTGGTAATCTAGTAGCAATGTAACCTTTTTGTAATATTTAAATGAGCTTTTATGATTTAATCGTAAAATTGTTATCTAAGTCGTTTATTTATAGCTTAAAAATGTAGTTTTATGCATATTTTTTATCCTATTATTTTCTTAATAAAATATTAAGTTTTTTATGTATCTTTTTGCAAGATAAAATGAATCATTTGTAAATAACAAATAATATTTTTTTGTTTAATATTTATAAGGTTTTTTGAACATGAAAAAATATTTATATAACTATCAGCTTATAATAAGTAAAGTTTGTTGAAAAAAAATTATACTAAACTTTCAATAAGTTTATTATTTTAATGTTTAGAGTTTTTCCAATGGTGATATTTATCAAACAGAATTTAACTAGTAATGAATTTTGATATTTTAACCTTCATATTAATTTACTTTTTTTTTCTTTGTATCAAACATTTTCAGGAATGCCATTAAATCCGGATAACTCGAATTTTTTAAAGGGTTTTGAAAAATTTAGCAGACTTAAACTAGTTAATTCTTTTTTGGAAACTCAGGCTTGTTGTTTTTAATTTTGGTCTAATTCAGGTCAAATTAGTTTGATTTGATTACATTTTCAACGTTCTGATATTTTTTAGTCAATTTAAGTTCTACTATTTAGTTTTTATTAGTATTATAGATAAGTTTCAACTAATATTATGTAGCCTTCTGCTTTGTGTCTAGCTTTTCTGTAACATAGCTTTCTAGTTTTTTAATACTGGTTAAAAGTTTGTGACACTACTATTAACAGTGAAGACTAAAAATTACGCTTACTGTTACATTATTTTGCATATACACATTTTTAAATCACAAAGCTGAATTTGAATTAGCAGGTTTTTGCATTATTTTTAAATTATAAGTTCGTTTTTACATTTTCAGTTTTTGTTTAACTAATTTTTTACCAAGTGTTTTTACATTTTAAGTTTTCGCTGAAAGTGCTCTTATAAGCACTCTTATTTTTTGTTGTTACAAATTTTAACGGGAAATAAAAAGTTATTTGAATATAAATACAACTGTTAACTAAGGTGCTTATAAAAATGTGATCTTTGAGTTTTCTGGAAGAAAACTTGTTTTTATTTGGAAAATATCATAAAACCACATTGAACAAAGTTATAGCTTTCCTAAAAAGTTTTAATGGAGGCTATTTTCTATAAACAACTTAAATGTAAACTGTATGAGACCAAACAAATGCAACCTCACAGTTTTTAGTTGAAAATTGTTTTGCGCGAGGCAATTATGACTTATCTATACTAGGTAAGTCGTATCACGGAGACACTTATTGATTTTATGTAAGTTTTTTCTTAATTTTTATTAAGTTAAAAGTTTTTTCAATAATAGTCTCCACAAAACTTTTTCAAACCGTTATAAATTCTGTACAATATCTTTATGTGATAACTGCAACATAAACTAGATACTTTAATTATTTTCTAGATCAATTTAATTTCACTACCGAAAAATAAATTTTAAAATTTACTTATAGATGTAGTTTTAGAAAACATATCGTTTTATCTTGAAGACTATTTGATTTTCCAAAATTTATGAACAGACTTAAGAATCTTCTAGAACAGATTTGATTTAAGTAAGTTAGAGGCAAAAACTAGTAGGAAAGAGATTTTTTTTTGGCGATAACTAGTAAGGGGGCAGCAACCTACTTACACTAGATGTTCTTGAATATGTGAAAAACCGAGGTAATTTTTTTTAAAGCCCGCGATTATGATTTTAGAAAGCCCTATTCTAGGATAGATGTATTTATCTAAATAAAAAATTAAAATTTTCCAATACAAAATAAACATCACAAAAAATAGCTTTTTAAGTAGTTTTGAAACTGTTTTATACAGTTTAAATCTTAATAAAAATTATTAATTGTTAGATACATTTTTCTGAATTAAATTTATATTCATACTAAAATTAGAAGAAAGGAACTTTTAGTTTTTAAATTAAAAGTACTTAAACTAACTTTTTATACTGCTATTAAATAAACTAATTTTAGTGTATTTCTCATTAGCTCAAAAATAAATAACACAGTTTTTCAAAATTAGGATTTAAGAATAATTTGAGCAAAGTATTATTAAAAGTTAAACATATAAATTTTGTTAAGAATAGTTACATGTTAAGTGTGTAAATTTTAGTTTTTAATATAGTTTGTGAAGTTTTTTTGCGTTAATGGTGTTTAGAGCATGAATAAGTATATTTATTTTTTGTAAATATTAATTAATTCGTGTATTGAAAAACTAACTAATATATGCGATTATTTTTATCATTAAAATCATTATATACTTTTTCTGATTAACTATAAATAAATGATTTTCACAATTTTAATTCAAACTAATTGCAAGAACCCAATACAAGCATAAAATTAAATTATTTATTCTAAAAAAATTTAGGTATAAGTATATAAACTTTTTTAGATAATTTTTATTTTCTTTAAACATATTTGCTAAAACAGTAGTTTCTATAAAAGGGTTTTCCAATTTAGTTTTCAAAAGTCCCTCTCTAAAGAAATTAAAAAAGCTATAGCCCCTTCAACAAGATACTCATATACTCGAAAAACTACCATTAAAAATATCTAAACCTAGTTTTAAATTTTTTTTTGCTTTTCATCATCAACGTCAGAATATATAGTGTAAGTTTCAAAACTACCATTGAAAACACCTAAGATCTTTTTTTGCTTTTTATTATCATTTCCATAATATGTAGTGTATGTTTCAAAACTACCATTAAAAACTGTTTTTATATTATTATTACCTCTTGGCCGCTAAGGGGGCCACTTGGCCTACTTTTGAAAACCGTGTTCTACAATCTTAGCATTATGAAAAAAAAACATAATTAAATCTGTTACTATCTTTTTTTACTTTAATAATTGATTGTTCATATCTTTTCTTAATTTCAAAAATGTTTTATTTCGAATTTGAAAATGTTTATTTAGATAAATTTTTGATTAGTTTATTTTTTTAACAAAACAGTTTTAAATATTCTATAAGAATTCTCTAACATGCCAAGTCAGTAAATAAAAAAAAGACAAGTCGATAAAACTTATATGGTCAAATATATTAGACTAAAAACCACACTTTGATTACAATTTAGTACATTCGTTTATGATATTAGTTGCGTTGCATGTTTTTATATACAAATTTAAGATAGTTGATAGTATATATTTAAAAATTAACTTATTGATCTTGTCTATGTCGAATTCTTAACTATAAATATTTTTATATTTTGTCAGAATACTTAACACATAAGTAATTTACTTTAAACAAAAAAAACTATTTTATATAAGTACTAAAAAAATTTAATGTCTTTTAAGTATTGTAAATATTTAACTAGTCTGTGTTTTATACTTTGCACTGCTTTAATAACAAAATAAACGCTGTACACAAAGTTTTTATCTAAACAAGTTATACAAAAATTTAGCTTTAAGTTTAGGTACTTACAGTATCTAAAATATATCATACTGAATTATTCTGAGTGTTTATATAAGTTAAAAGGTGTATTAACCTAAAACTTCCGACAAAGTTTTGGTTTGTGTTCAAAATTATAAAGTTTTTTAATCAATGCTATATCTACAAATCTTGGTTTATTAATAAAAGTATATTGAATAATTTCTTACAGTGTTCCAAAATTTTTCTACTGTACCTATATTCCTTTTGATTTATTTAAGAATAAATAATATACCGTAAAATTTAGTTAAGAACTTTTTCATAAAGTAAAGCACAAAATCCGTCAGACTGGGGTTTGAAAACAACATTATAAAGGTTAAAAAAAGGTTTGTCAATTAACCAAACGGAAAAATAAAGGTCCCATCTAAAATAATAAATCTTCTGACTAGCTTTAAAACAAATTTTACCCAACCATTGATTTATTTGAAAAATGTAGCAAATTGAAAATTAAACAGAACAATAAGTTGATCACTATTTAGTGATTTTTTTCGATTTAGATTTTTTAACTCGAAATTTTTATTGAACTTACAACAAAAATAATAAAGTTTACAAAAGCCTTCACTAAACCTAATTAAACTTTTACTGTTCTTTTCTCAGAATTAAAAAAGTTTCAAAGTAGAGAAGGACTGACTTTTTTTTATTGCTATCTTTTATTAGTTAAAAACTTTAAATTGTAACAGTCATTTAAACACAGTAGTATCAATATGTTTGTATCATATATATTAATGCATATAAGATAAATGGTGCTTCTACTAGTATTTCTAAAATCGAAAGAAAGATCAATTATAATTTTTACTTAAAATACTGATTACTGACTATGAAATGGTTTTTAGAAACCAAAAAAGTACTAAATCTTTAATGAAGGGCATCTAACTTTACGTACTGACAAGTAAGATATTTTATTGAAAACAAGTAACTTTATTTTATATTAAAACAACGAATTGTAAACACTTTTCTTATATTATTTTCATAACAGGTTTAGCCTATATTAATAAGTGTCGAATTTTAGTGTTTTTATACAAAATTTCAATAAAATCAAAACGCTGAAGTGTTTAAACTTTTATTTTATAGAACTTTAAAACAAATATTTTGTTTACTTCCTAAAAATAAGTGTTTTATTAATACTATTATAAAAGACTTGTATGGAGAAACTTCAATTCTTTTAGATTTTAGTAGATAAAAACTGATAAGAATTATAGCATACCTATGGAAAACCTATTTTTTATTAAAGGATATATTTCAGCATGTTCAATAAATAATTGTTTGGCCTGTCTTTTCTTAATGTGCATGGGGCTTTGAGTTTATAGTTTTTTTTTAGTCAATACATTTAAATTTTTAATGTTTTTTTTTAATTATCTTTACTGTACCTTAGTTCTGATGTTGCACGTTTTAAACTATATCGATTATGCCTTTGCAAAGCAAAAAAAATAAAACAAGTATTTAAAAAAAACAGTTGCAAAAATGTGCAGAACCAAAGTCTGAAATTCAAGATAAGTATGTTTTTCGTTTTAGAGTTTAAATTTTGACTGTATAGTTTTTTTTTTCATATAGTTTTAATTTTTATAGTTTTAATTAAGTTGCGTATGCAACTCGATGACCGAGAGGTCTTTTTGCGTATCTAGGTCCTTGAACCAAAAAATTTTGAGAATTTTTTCGTTTTTGTTTAATAAACCATGTTTATTGGGCTGGTGTTTGTTAATAATAAAATTCAGTCTTCAGTTTTTATTGTTGATTTGAAATTTAAAATTCTGGTGTGTTATAATTGACTTAGTAAAAAGGTGACTCAGAACCCATTTTGATGTAGACGTGCATGGTTCACCATGTAGCTGATTTTTGCATCAAATCACTTAAGTAATTTACTTAAGCGCCTCAGTATGTTAGTCCTGAGTTTTGCAGAGAGGGTTTTCTATTGGTGAAAAGCTGTAAGTTGATGTTAAGTTGGAAAGTTATGCAATTGTTTTTGCTACTGTTGAAAATCAGATCATTGAAAGTGTTGATGATGAAATTGCTTATTATGAAGTAAAAAGATAAGATTGGTAAAATATTTTAAACCAAAGCGTAAATAACTTGATAAGTATAAGTTTTATGTGCTAAAAATTTTGTTTTTTGTGTTATCTATAAACTTAAAGTTAAAATTAGTTTTTTGATTTTAAACAAAATTAACCCTATGTGTTATACTTTTTTCCGTCTCTTCAATTTAAGTATTTCAGTATAAGTGGCCCAGTTTAATAAATATTTTTTAAAGTAAACTTGCAAAAATAGTAAAAAATTATTAACGGATATGTTAGCCGCATGATTAATAATATTTTTAAGCTAACTTGTACGTGTTAAAAAACTTTTTGAAAATTCAGGTACCGCATCGTTGTAAACACACAAATAATATAAAAACATGCGCTAATATAAGCATGTAGTTCAGTCCTTGTTTCTGGTTAAAAAATAACATCAAGAAGATCTGGTTAATTTCCCTCTGCTGTTCGAATAATGAAATTGAAAAACGCCAAGCGAATAAAAGAACTCAGTTCTTCATTTATATTTTAAAATAGAAACTTTAACTAATTCCACGCAGTTGAAAAAATGTACGTTTAGACTTTAGGTTTATAACAATGTACTAAAAGATTTACTTAAGAAGACACTGCAACCAGCATTAAAATCTGCGAACTCTTACAAACTGCTCCAATGAGTGTTCATTATAAAATAAAAAATGTCATACAAAAGATTAATATACAAAAAAAAAAGCATTTTCACTGGATAAGTAATTTCCAATGATAATAAAGTTGCTGAAAAATTTCCCAACTTCAATATTAAATTTCTCTTTTCTTTTTGTCTATAACATTACATGTTTTGTTTTAAAAAACGTAATTTTGTAATGGAGTACTGGAATTTATATTTAAGTAGACCCTGTTTGACTATCCAACTCGGTACTAGATAGGGTTTATAGCTCCACTTTATTTATTTTTGTTATTTTGTTCTTAAAAGTTATTTTCTAATACAACTAGTTGTTTTAGTTTTGTCTCTACAAACATTGAAAGTTTACCCTATAAAAATTTAAAACTAGTTTAAGATATTTCACTTAAACTGCTTAATTTTGATTTTGATAAAAGTTTTTAACATTTAAGAGGACTTATTTAAAAGTCAAAACTTAAATTAAAAAAATATCGATATTGAATAAAAAAACATTAAAAAAAAAGTTTTCTTACATAAACTAACTTAATAACGGGTTGCCATAGATTTTTTGAAATTATTCCAGGTTTTTCAAAGTATTTCTTTTTTTGACAACTTTTAGTGGTAAGATAAAAAAGGGTTTTTTCGATTCAACTTTCTCAAAAGATATTGAAATGCTGTTTAAAATAATTTTTATTCTATTGAAACCTGTACTAACATTTTGAAACAAGTTCTTCTTGTATGATTGTTTAAAAGCCTTTCTTTTTTATATAACATAAAAAGCTATAAAATCTAGTGAAAATTTGTTGCTATTAAAAAAAACCTTGTCAACTTATTTGACTACAAAATGTTTTAAAATTGGCAATAACAAAGCAAAACAGAAAGTCTAAACCAAGAGTCATGTGCTACAACTGAAATAAATTTAAATAACCTTTTTATTTCAAAGGACCTATGTGTAACGGCTAGGAGTCTAGTATACACGAATACGTTTTTGCACGGCGTCAATTTTGCACGTATTGATAAAATATTTAACTTGAACTTTTTTTATTACTATCACTATTACCCTAACCCTAAGTCGATTTTTTTTCTTTTATAATATACTTTTTTATAACTTTTTTTAGTTTCTTGTTTTTTTAAATAAATTTTATCAGGTATATATTTTTTTTCTATCATTATTACCCCTAACCCATGGTCGGTATTTTTTTTTCTTTTTTATTAGTTTACTTTTTCTTTTTTTTTTTGTTTTTTTACTATCACTTTTACTTCTAACCCTCCCTTAACCTCGGTCGGTAGTTTTTTTTCTTTATTATCAGTTAATTATTTTTTCTTGTTTTTTTTTTTTTTTTTTCTTTAATTTATTTTTTTACTCTCGAGCAAAAATGACCCTTCATGCAAAAGTGTAATCGTGCAAAATTGTCCCTTCGTGCAAAAATGTCTCTATTCATATTAGACCCGTTCCCATGTGTAACATGTAAGTGAAGTTTCTACTTTTAATAAATCTAATTACAAAAATCTTGGTGGTGATAAATTGTGCAAGATTACAACAGTTTACTGGTTAATAATTCTTATGAACAACAAAAAAAGGGTAACAATTATTTTAGATTGACGTGTCTTTTACTAAGTGTTTTTGTGTTTTATCTGTGTAGAGTTATGTGTTTTTTACGGGAGCCGATCATTTCTAACCCGCTATCATTTCTAACCCGGTCACTTCTAACCCGATCATTTCTAAACCGATCACTTCTAGCCTGATCGTTTCTAACTAATTTTACTTGTTTATTTTGCATTTTTTAAAAATCTGAATTTCTTGCAAAAACAAACAAGTCTTAATAAAATTATTAAAATAAAAAAAACTAATTTTATAAAACATATTGAGATTTTAATGTGTTACGTAAAAAATATTTTTAGTAAAAATTTTAATTTTAGTATTAACTTAACATAAATTTGATTTATTTTTATTACCTCATTTTTTGATTTTTCATCCTACACATAATTTCAGTTTATTTTCTTTATTTCAATTTTTTTGTTTTTTAAATCTACTTTAACAGACGTTTTTGTTAATCATATACAACTTACAAAATCGTTTACTTTACTATACTTTAAAATCTTCTTTGTAAGATAATAAAGTAAGCAGTTATAACTTTATAAAAGTTGGATCTTATTGTAATTCACGTGATCAAAATAATTTTAAAAAGTAAACCTCTATAATTGTGATATTCAGATACAAAAAAATTTATAATACGGTCTAAAGACTACATTGTAAGTCTGACGTAAATGTTGTATTATTGCTGACTAATGTATTAATGCTTTATACAAAATTAGTTTTGAGTTTCATCTTAGTAGTCTATACAAACTGTTCTACAACTTTCACAGGCCTAATAAGATAATAGAATTCAAACAAACATTAGGAGAAGTTGAATACTTCTATTATATTAAGTGGGAAAAAATTATTTTTAGATATAACCTAGCTATTAAAACAGTTATGTCATATAACAAACTGAAAAAGTATGTTACGTCGGTTGACCGTCTTGATTTCAGATCATTATTAAATTCCTACTTAGTCTTAGAGCAAAAAAAAGTCACTAATAATTAAACAGACATGTTTATTTGTATAACAAGTCCGAGGGTAATTAAATCTCGCCTAGGTAATCTTCTTCAAAACTTTCACTAAAATTTACATATTATACGAAATGTTTTAATCATGACTTAAATTAGTTCTTTAGTTGACAAATATTTCTTTAGAATTTACTTTATTATGAAGAGTTGAAATAACGTAAGTTTAAACGAAATAAGAATTTAAAAAAAATTAAATAAAATAATAAATTAAATATAGTTAAATTAAGTGTAACTGGGAGCAAATGCTATAAAAACTCCATCAAGTTTTTTGTTTCCTTTAATCAACTATTTTTCAGACGATTATCACACGCGACATGTTTACTTTTTATTAATTACAGTAAAGCCAGCTTGAAGTCTATTGACATTATTCTCGGTGTTTTTTGCATCTCTGATTTTCTATAAATGTCTTGAGTTTTTTCTTCATTAGAAATTTAAATCTATGTAATAGGTTTTACAATGCAAAAATTTTTTATTATGAGTTTTTAAGTTATATAAGTTAAGCTAATAACTTATATTTAATGATCGCTAAATAATCTAAAGTCTTTGTGTTTTTAGAAACTTGTGAAATAATAACTTTTAAAAGAATTAATGCAGTCATAATTACATTTCAGTTTAAATGAGGAATTAGCTTTAAAACTAATCTTTGCAAAATATTGAACAACTTGATTATGTTTACGTGATTAGGATAAGATACCTTTTATTTTATCTATCAGTAATTTACCTAATTTTAAACCTATAAACCGTTGATTTAATTTGTATAATTTTGTTCATTCTATAGTTTACTTTTGTTAGCAGCGACTTTCCTCTGTAAATAATAAGCCATTTTTAAATGTTTTCGATAGATATTTATTTGACCTGCATTCTAAATGTGCTTTGATTTAGTTTTAAATTTAGTGGTTAGTCAATGCACTTAAGTTTTTGATTTCTTTTTTAAAACTGTCTGTACCTTAATTCCAATAATATTTATTTTAATTGTATCGATTATACTTTGGAAAAGCTACAAAACTATTGATAAAAAAACAATGAAATACCAAACGGTTGCACAAATGTGCAGAACCTAATTATAAAAGTCAGGATGTGTATATCAGGTTTATGTTAGAACAAGGAGAAAATTTATTCATGAACTTTTGTAGTTTATTTGAATTCTGACATTCTGGTATGATCTTTATGAATTTACTAAAAGTAACTCTGAACTTTATTTTAATGTAAAAGTGCGTGATTCCGACTATTTTACTGATTGTTGCACTAAATAATTCACTAAATCGTCTCAACATGTGTTGCTGAATTTTGTAGAGAAGGTTTTTTGTTGAAAAGAAATTGGAAGTTAATTCTAAAATAAAAGAATGTGCAGCTGTGTTTGGTTTTGTTGAAACTCATTGATTGTTGAAAGAGTTGACGTTTTAGTTGCTTATTATGAAGTTAAAACCAAATTTGTTAAAAACCTTCTACTTTAAATCATAAACAAGTTAATTAGTATTATACTAAAGTGTTGATTTCTTTTACTGTTAACCTATAAAAATTAGATAAAACTGTAGTTTTTGATTTTAAAGTATATAAATTTTTGTTTCTTTGTTATGTCTCATTCAGTTTAAGTGGTCCAGTTTTTGATGCATGGGTCTAGCGCAGGACAACAAATTTCCAATAGCAATAAACATCAAAAGTTAAATTTTAACTAAAGCTACCTGAATATTAAGTTTTTTTTAAACAAAATAAATTATTTTTTCAATAAAAAATAGCTTTGTTGAGAAAAAATTTGTTTTTAAAACAAATTTTTATTTTAAAACAATAGTAGATAAATATATTAATACAGATCGGGTTAAAAGTTTTTGGGTTAAATCGGATTAGAAACGATCGGATTAGAAATGATTGGATTAAATCGGGTTAGAAATGATCTTGTTAGAAGTGATCGGGTTCGACATGATCAGTTTAAAAGGGATCGGGTTAGAAATGACCGGGTTAGAAGTGATCGAGTTATAAGTGATCGGGTTAGAAGTGCTCAGGTTAGAAGTGATCGGGTTAATAATGATCGGGTTAGAAGTGATCGGGTTAGACATGATCGGGTTAGAAAGCGAGTTAGAAATGATAGTCAACCGTTTTTAACACGATTTGTTTTTAAGTATTTAATTAGGATAATATAAGTAGAAGACAGTTTATGTACTGTTTAATCCAAGCGTGTACTAAAATATTCTTTTTTTTTGAAGTGGTACATACTACAAAACCATAAAATTAATAGTTGATAACTTTCTCTTTAATACTTTTCCACTCATACACAAAAAACTAATGCTAATTAATTCAAAATAGTTTTTTCTTCAAGTCTTAAAATACTAGATTTACTTTCTATTATACTAAATTGTTTGAAAATACATCAATACAAAATAAAAATCAGGTTTTATGGAAATCCTGTAAACAATTTAAGAATTTTTTTTCTTAAAAACTTAATATTGTTGTTTTCTCATCCAACTAAGGAGACCGAACTGATGGAATTTGTAAGTTAAGCACGATGTATGTGTATACAAATTTTGCAAAAAAAATATGAAAAACTTTTTGATTTAGATGTCTAAGGTAAAATTTTGTTGAAATGATTATATCTAGAAAATGTTTGTAAAAATTAGTTACCAATTTTGTTTTAAAATAACTAAACTAGTTTGTTGGAATATAATCATAACAGTTTTGGAAACATTAGTTTTTTATACCAAACAACGTTTCTCTGTGCTATTTTTGGAGGTACTTACATTTTTATAATAAATCTGTCTATCAGTGGTATCCACAGCGCAGAGAAATTTCGTTAGCTATAATAAATTAAGTGCCTTCAAAAGTTAATGATATGATTTAAAAAAAGTCATATTATGGTTGAATAGATTTAGCTTTTAACTGTATCTGGGATTAATGAACTTATTTCGTTTGATGTGTTTTAAATATATATTATAAGTACAAGAGATACATTTTTATTTTGAGAAAAAACCTTATAGTTCTTTTTTTTAAGTCTATAAGTTTTTAGCGTTTTTGACCAAATGTTTTATTAAAAGAACACTCAAAACGTTAAAGTTTTTATGTATGTTTATTGTAATGTAAATTTGTTTTCTCAAATTAGGCGTCTAAGCAGTTTTTATTGAAGAATTATAATACCATAAAAAAATTCATACAATATTGTTTTTTTTATTCAGAAATAACTTTTTTAAATTACAATCATAAATGTTGCAAGCTTTTGTTTAAATATTTCATAAATCATAAATGCTTTTGCAGTCCTATGTGCATACATTCTATAGACATGCACAAAAAGAAACTTATTTAGAAGAGACATTAGAAAATAATAGCAGGATTGCCACATATTTGAAAAAAAAATCCTGACTTTTTAACTCAAATTCTTAATTAAAACCGCTAAAAAATAAAATAGTTTTTATCATGTACAACATGTAAAGTTTTCAATACTACTTTTATACAGGTTAAAACAACAGTTATTTTGCTGGATTTAACTACCTAGCTTACATTGCACCATTTAAACCATCTGTGTATGATCGATGTATTAGCAAAATGTAGTTTCCAGTGATGATAGACACTTTTATTAAGAACTTGTTTATATCAAATTTCTAGACTTTTCTTAGAAAACTCCCATTTTTTCCTGACTTCTGTCACTTTTTTTTGGTTTTTCCTGACTTGTGGCAACCCTTTAATAAGAAATTTCAGAACACTTACATGAAGATTGAGTTAGACAGTCATAATTATAAAAAAAAATCGGATCTTGTTAGAACTACAACAAGTAGAAAAATAATGAAAAAAGGGTGATAAGAAACATATCTAAACTGCAGCAAGCAACTTTTGCAGTACGATAAGCAAACACTTCAAATTTAAATGAGAGCTTGAAAAAGGAGGCAATTAATTTGAACAATCAAAACCAGCCGCGCAAGTTGCATACGAATAACATATATACTTAAATTTTGTACTAATGAATCACCCTATCGGGAATCAGAGTGTGTGTAAATGAGCTATTTAGGAGGGGTATACTGACAAAAATAATTGCCATGGACTGCTCTATGTGAGGAAATAACTTCAAAACTTTTGTTTGAAAACAAAACACAATTTCCAAACATAAACAGGTCATTCTCGTGTTGCCTCAAATACAGTTAAAAAAGTCCCTCTTCATTTATAATTGATCGGTATTAAATAGGTAATAAAAATAAACTTGATTGAAAACATTTACTGACGTTATATAGAATTTTAACTTATGCTTATGAGGAGACAAAAATGATATTCTATACAACTATGAAACAGGTAATAAAGCTAATAACTTGAATGAACCAAAAAATGTCTTAGACATTAATTGAGAATACTAGTTTATAAATTTTCATATAGTTTACGAAAGTTTACGCTAAGTATTTTATGATTTCTTTAACTTTTTTCAAAAAATTACCCAGTGTTAGACTAAATAATAGAAATCTCGCTTATCAACTAAAGGATTGCCTACACTTTTACTATAAAAATTAAGTATAGTAAATTTTAAATAAATAGTAATAATTCTAAATACATAACAACTCGTTTTAAAGATTCGATGTAATTTAAAAAAAAGTAGTACGAAAGATAAAGCAAGTAAAGTATATGTAATTTAGTCGTTTTCAATTTAAGACTAAAATCACACTAATATAAAAATGTGCAGTAAATAAAAGTACTTGATTATATTTGATAATGTATCAAGACAAAACTTATAATACAAAACTAATAATAAAAAAGTTTGGATTCGAAAAATCACAGAGTTTGATGTCTCCAAGATTGCATAATAAACTAAAGAAAAATAAAAATAGAATATTCAAGCAAAAAATAAATACAAAACTATAAGTAATAAGAAAAGGTAAACAAATTTTGAATGTGTTAAATGTGTATTATTTTTAAAGAAAGGCACTTTATTTTCATATTATAAAAAATTCCTTAATTTTTTTTTACCAAAAGCACATTGACTAAAAAAGAACTGCAAATATACCTCTAAAAATTTGCTTCTTTAGTATTAATTCGTTAAAAGGTAAGTTTATAAAAATTTTCGTACTGCAACATAAAACAAGGCAGACTTGAGCCCAAAAATAGAAAGACTTGGAATTTATACATAACAAAAACTAAATTTAATAAAATAAAACTGATAACAAAGTTTGAAAAGCGTTTCATAGTTTGATAAACATAACATAAACTTTTAATATTGACTTATAAAAAAAGTAATTTTTCAAGATTTACTGTTCGTTAAACTATAAAACATGCACAAACATAATACAATTTTTAAGCATTTTATAATTTTTTATAATTGGTTTTGTGATAAAGTTTTGTAAGTTGTGTTATAAAATAATTAATCACAAGACCGTGATTTTAAAGTTTTGCTTTGTAAAAAACAATTTTGTGTGAATCTTTGAGCAGCTTAAAACTAATGATAAACAAAACAAACATTTCAGTAATAATAAGTTTTTTGTTTACGATTTCAACAATGCCACCTTTTGTTCATCACCTCTGACGTAAGTGATAACATCATCGTCTCCAATGTCAAAATCCTCCAAGTTTGATACCTTAGCTAAAGACGAGTACTTTTGTGTCTTATCAAAACTGTGCCCTTTTTTGCATGATATCATAGCTATAACAAACACTAACAATGATACAGTTACTAAAGCAAGGCAAAGAGCCCAAAAGACTTTAGAGGGATCGTTTGCGATCTTTGTTTTGTTTTCTCTGTTGTGCATGTTTTTTATATTCCCTTCCTGCAGCGGATAGCACTCATCAACATTTTCAGGCATGTAAAAATTGTTTTCACATTGCGTGCAACGGTCGTCAACAGAATCTAGGCAGCTCAAGCAGCCAGGTGGACAGTTATCGCACACCAGCCTCGTTTGCACTCCTTCTCTGTCCTGTTCAGCAACTTTTTCCTTTTTGGCGTACATTTTCTCCCCGCAATTGAAAACGCATCGGTTGTTTTTCGTGTTCAGAACAAATTCAGGTTGGCAAGCTGGTGATTTTGGGTACATCATGCAGAATGGAGGTTGTCAAATTTTAGTATATATACAAATTACAAGATTGTTGAGTGTCAAGTTGTGATATCATCAATTTAGTTTTCACATTGTCCATTCGAAGAAGGAACATAAAATAAATAAAACTAAGCGGAAGTTAATTTGAATTTAGTACTGCGATTATTTGAACCACTACTTGATTTTAAAAAGTTGTATCTTAAATTTAAAATTGAAAGAATACAACATTTAAAAATCGAATTTATTTTAAAGGGAAACTAAGTTAAATGATTGTTTGGCTTATTAGCCATTTTAATATTTATGTTATAAGCACATATATTTATACAATATTTTTTCTAATGTTCATGTTTTATAATGTAATTTATTAAACTTATATACATGTATATTATCATTACAAAAAAAAATTGATTTTACATCGTTTCTAAATTTTACTGCAAAAGTTTAGCTTGACTAACCTAACTTGAATGAAAATAATATCAAATTTAGCTAGTATAAAGATTTGTTTTATTTAGTATACTAAAATAAAAGATTAAAAATTGTAATTAGTCTGGATATTAACATATTTAAAATTTCATTTATTAAAAAAAATAATTTGTTGTTGCCAATTAAACTAATCAAAATGGAAATTTATTAAAGGCATATGGGAGGGGGTAAATCACTGCTTTTACGATTTTATTTTACTGAGTTTTAAGAAAAGAAAAAATTATGAAAAAAAAAGTGTATTTGTTTATTTTGTTATGTACCTACAGAACTTTTTAAACATTGCAAGGGACACTTTCTAAAAGTTTGAGGTAATTATCTGAAAAAGCGTAGGAGCAGATAGATTTTTAGTGAAATAGTCTTATTTTGCTTTTTTAGTTTGCGCCTTCTATAAACAACCTATTATACTCTCCGACTTTCACCGGCTATATCTCAAAAATTATTTTGAATTTTAAAAATCTGTAAAAAGGAGCTTTCAGCTTAGTTAAAAATCTACAAAATAAGATTACGTTGTAAAAAAAAAAGATTCACCCCCTACCCTATGCCCATAAATAGATATGTACAGTACATACTAAAAAATAAGACATAATTAAAAACTACTTATTAATATGTTGGTATTGACACGACACAACATATACACAAAACACATGCACAAGCTTTACTTATAAATAAGTATTATCTGGGTTTTTCACAATGACATTTTATTTATAACTTTAGGAAAAAGAGTAAAATGAAATGTCTTAAGTATAATAATTTAGAATACGTAACAATCAAGAACTTGATGAAGAAAAAGTCAAACGTCAAACAGTCATAGTTAAACATAACACTGACTGATCATACTCTGATCTTAGTTATGTAAAATTTGATTAAAATAAATACTTAGATTTATGCAATCAGCTTTTGTCTAAAATTTTATGAGTTTTTTACAAAAAATATCAGGGCTTAGTAATTAAATCCATTAGTATGACGCTTTTACACGCTTTATGATGACACTAGCAAAATATTATACAACAAGGTTCCCTAATTAACTATTACTCCCTGACAACCACATTCGCCTATGTGTGTTGAAGTATCGTAAAAAAGAGTTACTAAAATTATTGAAACAATTTAAACTTATGTTTTATAAGCTGATTTTGACCAAAGTTACTAACAACTATTTAATATGATTTTTAGGACTTTAAAGAACTACTAGCTTGAAAAATCTACTAAATAACTCGGGACTTTATGACAGTTAATTAAATCTATAGATAAAATTTCAGTAAAACTTTCAACTTTAAATTTTTCAAACAAATCTCCTTGATAACATAACTGATAAATTAAATTAACTTATTTTTCTTTGATGTTGATAATAAGATTTATCAAGTAGTAAAAACAACATGAACAATAGTAAATAAATATACAGCTTATTTGTTTAAAGCAAAAATAAAGAAACGGTCCAGACTTTCGCAGTACTTTTACTTGTATACAAATAAAAATTTAAATTTAAAAAAAAAACTTAATGTAGGTATTATTTAAAAACTAATTTCAAAAATTTATGCAACTATTAACTTAACTACACTTATTTATCAGCTAATTATTCCCAATTTGTATGTTTTGAAGTTAATTAAGTATCCTTTTTTTCAAAGACGACTGATATACAGTTTAAATTAATATAGTATTCAAAAAAGTTCGTTGTTTTTAAATAATCAAAAAAAAAGCATGTTGTAAAAGTGCTAAAAAAGTGAGCTAATCTAGTAAAAAATAACTATCCAATATAGTTTATGTCTAATTTATCACTTCACTTTCACAACAACTACATTTACAATACTTATAAACTAACCTATGCAAACTGAAGCGTTGAATTTCGAGAAAAGTAAGCATTTTGCCGAATCTGTAAAGCCATTATTCAATTAGAACTATTAATTTTCTTAGTCAATATCTTTTTTTACAAACTTAAATCTTTATTTAAATTGACAGTAAAATACTCACAAGATCTAGTTGATTGCTCATCATCAGTTTTATTGTTTTGAAAAACTCCAGTTGGTGTAACCCTTCTATGCGTTTTGTCCTATTTAGATAAAAATAAGAGTAGGATTAACATTATAATAAGTTGAAAATATTAGCTTTAAAATTAAACGGCTTATAAAAGAAAATTTGAAAATTCAGCGAGTTATAAGTAGAGTTTCCAGAACTTTTTTACAGTTCTTAAATAGCTGCACTTTTACACAATAAAGTTAAATAAAATATTAATGGAAGTTAAAATTTTAACATCCTTAAATCACTGTATGCAGGGTTGCAACTCGTTTTTTTGAAAATTTTCCAGGTTTTCCAAATGTGTTCCAGGTTTTTATAAGTATACATTTTTGGGTATATTTATAGTTTAGAGTTAAGTAAAGGTAAGAAACTGTGTTAAATAGTAAAAAAAAAACATTGAAAAAATACTATAAAGCTACTTTAAATATGATTTTTAATAAAAAAAACTTTGATGATTACAAAAATGTTTTATTTAGATGATAGATTTTTTGATTCAAATCGAAATTTTACAATTAAACATGTGAAAATTGTTAAAATTCGAGGTTTTTCCAGGTTTTTTTTCAAAATTTCTCAAATTCCAGGTTTTTTTTTGCCTAAATTGTCAAATTCCAGGTTTTTTCAGGTTTCCAGGTAAAGTAGCAACCCTGTGTATGTAATAGAAACATAACTTTATAGAAATTTATTAGTACAATTTATTTTCGTTATATCATAAAATTAGATAACACAGTATACTGCAAAAATTTTGAAATTAAAATAACAACTAAAAATAGTTTGAAAGTAATTTGAAACTAATCAAAATTAGAGTGAATTTTAATTTTTAGTATTAGTACTATATTAGCATATGTTTTCACGGATAAAGTTTAACTTTTCAATACAAATTTTTGTTTCAAAAATCACCACCAGTTGTAATACGTTATTTTACAACAAATCATAAATAACAGTTTATTTAAATAACTTTAAACTTGATTACATTTTTAATAAAAATACTATTGCTAAAGCTAGAAAAGTTTTAAAAATCAAATGATAAAACTTCAATTGTTTTATTTTATCAGTATCTAAAAAAGAAATATCTCAAATGAGAGTAATAACAGTCCTTTTTTGTTATTATTTCAAAATACATAACTTTCTCAACGTTAAAAACACTATTATGAAAATACTTTGATCTGAATTTTAGATTTTTTTAGCAACACAAATCAATTTATAATATCACAAAACAGGATGTTTTAAAAGTCATTTCCGATTTTAGCATTTTGTAATGTTTAAATTCAAATCAATACTGTTTAAAAGATTATTATAATTTTAACGACAAAATTTACATTGTTAAATATAAGAAAATAGTGTACTATTTGTTAGTTTAGTATTATATTTTACTGACCCAAAGCATAACCCAAAACTTTTACGGATCAGTAAAACGGTTTTAAAAAAGCTAATATATGTCAAAGTGCGAATGGTAGAAATTTATAAAAATAATTTTGCATTAACTATCATTTATTTGTTGTTAAAGTTGTTATAATTAAAATACTGATATTTGTATGTATTGAGTTAAAAATTTTATAGTTTTAATTATAATTTTTTATGAAAAATTTAAATTAAAACTACGATTATGATTTTTGGGTCACCCTGTTTATGGTATGCTAAATTACATAACAATTTTTAAGATGCATAATTGAAAAAAAGGATTATCAAATTAGTAGTGTATAAAGATTTGATCTAAGAACCTATTGACGACTTTCACTATAGTTTAGAAACAATACAATTATCAGAGTTGCCTAAGGTTTTTCGATATTTTTTTGACTTTTTGAACTTCTTCCAGTTTTAAAAAGTACAAAATTTTGGTCCCTTGTTCTTAAAAAAATAAACTATCTTAAATAGTATAACAACATTAAAAAGATTATGCAAAGCTACTTTTCATTTTTTTAAAGTAATAACGTTTTAAATGATGCAATTTTAATTTTAATTTTTGACTAATTTTTTGTTTCTAATTGAAATTTCATTACATATTAAAACAGTTTAAAATTCCAGGTATTTATATTTTATATTTTATTTATAAATCCTTGCTAGGTAAATAAAATTAAACTCTAAAAAAAATATATTTATTAAAACAACTTTGTATTGAAATTTAGCACATAGTAGTGCTTGTCACTGAACATTGCATTGCAATTTTACGTTATGGAGTGTTTTTTATTTATGTAAAACAATCTAAACATGAAAAAAAAAGGCTTTTTCTGGTATATACCCCTAGTTAAACAAATTGTTTTAATCAAAATTATACTCTCGGAACGAACTCCTTATACTGTCATGTTTAAGTAAATAAAGCTTTAGTTTTTGCATTTTTTTTTTTTGTATATTATGAGAATAATATAAAGCTCAAGTAACATGCTTTTACATGCTACTCACGACTGATGCCACAGTGGTGCTAACAACAGAAGTAGAAACATCTACCTCCTTAATTTCATGAGGACCATCTTCATTATTGTACATAGTTTTACTTTTTGAAGTTCCGTACAAAATTAAGTTGTAATATTGAAGTTCGCCAACTGAAAAATTATTACAAATCAGTTATTAAGAAAAAAATATGTTTTATACTTATCTAAAACTTTCAAATTTGTACATATTTCAGCTATTTTTGGTACCATTATAAGTTTTAATAATTGCTTTAAAAATAAATTGAATAATAGAAGAAAATTATGATGATATATAATTAACTTTTATAATCCTTACAAAATATTTTTAGTAAGGATATCATAAAACTACTAGTTGTAAACACGTGTTTTGTTATATAGCTTAATAAACTATTTATTATAAAAATAACTTTTTTGTTAGAGGTTTTGTATTTTAATCATTACTAAATATATTTAACTTTAAGCCACATAAAACACCTTGTTTAATGCATTTACATTTATTTTTACCAATTGACTTTAAATTTTAAACTAAAAGTTTACAAAACTTAAATGTTTAGTTTAAGTGATAAAACAAGTCTCCCTTACAACAACTTTTTGAGTGATAACTAGAACTTACAGAAAAACAAAATACATTTTGATATTATTTAACAGTTGTTTAAAACTTTAAAGTATCGGCTTTTTATAAAAATTGACTGTTAATCTAAAACATATACAAAACACTACATATAATTTACAATTTTATAGTAAAGCAGTAATTGTTAAACAACTGATCAAAACATACTTCCAGAATTAAGTGATTTTGAAAATCGCGTTATTGGTTTGTAATGAATAGTTAATTTCCATCTTCCTTCCGGATTTTCACCCCATTTGTGGGTGGTCATGAACGGCCATCTAGTAAAACCTTCACTGGAATCTTCATCACTTTTTCTTTATGTATGTATAAAGCTTAGTCAATACTTTTACTAAAAATCATGTATAAAGTTTTATTTTAACAATTTTTTTTTCATGTTATTATATTTTTTGTTTTTAGATAAATTTCATACACTTGAGGAAATCTAAGTTCATCAACAAATAATAAATTAAATTACATTAGTACATTTATTTAGTATGGTATTTGAGAATAAATTTAAGCCTAAAATAAAGTAAAATGTATTTTTGTTTTATTTAATTATAGTAAATGAAAATATTAAAACCGGAAACAAATTTTAGCTTATATGAGTAAAATAAGTCATATGTTTTACTTATTCTTTATTTAAATAATTTAATTTAGTCTTTTTAATCTGTACATAATTTAAAATAACAGATACAAGTATTAAAAATAACTAAACAAAATGAATATTTAACACTTTCCGTATACGCTGAATCTTAAGAAAAAAAATCTTATTCATTTCCTTGTTCACACAATATCAAAAATTTTTAAATAAATTTGCAAAGTTTAAATTAGTAAGATAAATTTGAAATAAGTTTTCTGATTCTATTGTTGGTTTTTTTTTTCTTTTCATCTATCAAACTACGTTAAAACCGCAAAAATTGAAACGTGAAAACAAATATATATTTTAGTTTTAATGCCATCGCACTTGCGCGACAAAGCTAATAAAACACATTACGAGTAAATTTTAGTATATAAAAGTTTAAACATAACGGAAAATTTAATATCCGGAATATCAGAATTTTTTTACTACAACCCTTCAATTTTAAATAGTCTTACAGCAACGAAAATAGTATAAAACGAGATAATACACAAATATTACAAAAGCAAAAGACCTACAGAACCGATAAAAATAACTACCTGAAGCTAAGTAAATTACTTGTCGTTCCGCTAGGACTTTCTAAAATTATACTGATTCCGCCTCTATGTTTAGCGTTTAATGTAATTTCAGCTTGCACATGTTCTAATTTATCAGGCAAAATACCCCTGCATTTATTAGACGTTACCTGTCATGTACAAAAAACCAATTACAGTAGTATATGAAAACGACTTAAGTTTAAAACTTCCTTTTATAAGTTTACGCTTTTTTTACATAGTTTTTCCATTTATATTTAATTAAAAGGATTTTTAACAACAGTTCAATTGCAAAGATAATTTAACTAATTTATCGCTAAAATAACTCTTTTACTTACTGTTTTGAAATTAAAAATCAAAATAACATAAACACATCAATTATGAGCAGAAGTGTTTCATTCTTAAAAAGTTTGAAAAAAAGTACTTTATCAAATATTTTTTATTTTTAACTAAAAATTCTGAAAAACATTAGAAAGCGACACTAGAGTTATGTCGTTTTATTGCAATTAATATTTTATAAAAGCTCTACAAATTGGCCTCTCATTAAAAGATTTAAAAGTTTTATTAATTATAAATCTTGTAACACTTCTGCTCATAATTTATATGTAGCTAACTAATAAACACAGCACAGCGAAAAAATGGCATTGAAAAAAACATAACAAAAAATATTTTAAAGTTAGTAAAAAGCACTTATATCAAATTATGTTTTTATAATATTTTGAAAGTTAACTTAGTCTTAAGTATATACGGCTAAAAATTAAAAAGCATTTTATATAAACTTTGAACACAGACCTTTTTAGCTTATAAAACTATACAACAGTTACATTAACATTTCTTCAATCCTATAATAATTAATAAAGGAGGCTAACTAATAAAATTTATCTGATCGATAAAAAATGGTTTTTAAAATTATCTGATTTTTCAAAAAGATTTTTACTCATAACTACTGTACTAAATTAGAATTGGTGAGGTCAGATAGACAATCATGACGTAATTATAAGTAATATTAAAGTGGGGTTCGCTATTGGAAATTTTATTCAAGTAGTAGTCACATAATATCTAGAGTTATTTTAAAAAATTTACTTTTTTGTTTAATTTTTAGTAAATATTTCAAATCTAGTCAATTACAAGATTTTATACACTTCATTTCAATAAAAGATAAAACTGTGATCTATTAAATACTCATTATTGTATTTTAGAACTCTTAAATATGTGGCCTTAAATACACTTCAAATATATATTTATTTATACAAAATTCTTTTGTTATAATTCAAAGAATATTCATTGACAATATTAAATAAATATGACTCCATAAATCAGCTGTCAGCTTAAGTAGCTTTTTAAGCAAAAAAAAAAAACACAAAACTACTCTATTGACATAACAAAGAATATACAAAAAATCAGAATTAAGAAATATGAACTAGTTATACACAAATTTATACTTAATAATTGACTTTCCATATTTAAACATATAAAAAATTAAAAAATAAAAACAGAGTATTATAGTCATTTTATTAACTTACACTAGGTATTCTGAAGTTTGAAATTAAGAACAAAAAAAGTTAAGAAAAAAAGGTTTTGGGTACAACTTACAGGAAATTCAAAACATACACTAGATATTTCGAACAACTTTTAAAACATTTCAATTCAACAGTGAATTTTAGAAATTCAAACAAATAATAAATTAGGAATGTCTAGTTTTGACACTTGCAAGTTAGTTTTATATATTTTCTATTTAAACTTACATCTACTAATACATCTATACTTTGAGTCATCATTAAAAACCTTGGTGGTTTTACGGCGCTTATAACAGATATGTTACATTTTATTTGCTCGTCGACGTTTTTCCAAGTCAGTGCTCTCTTAACCATACCACCCGCGTTCATCATGCCGAAGCCAAACTTGTCTGACACTGTCAAAATTTTACGTTACATTAGGAAAAATGAACCACAGAATTACGTCACTTTCAGAAACAATTGAAACCTTTTTTATTGGCACCGTTGACTTGCCATATCCCCTTTAGCTTTTCAGGTTTTGCAGTTTCTACTACTAAATGTTGTAAATCTCTCCATGTTAGGTTTGGACTGCAAAAATTAAGCTAGTAAAACTTCAATGAGTGAATATTAAAAAAAAATTAAAAACTACTAATAAATTGAACTTAGTTATCTTTTTGAGAGTGATATGGTTTGTAGTTGTTGTAAAAATGATGTTTACAAACAATATACGTAACAAAATTTATTCAATTAAGAGAGCTATCGTATAAAGTTAATGGGATATAAATGGTTAAATTATGTTAATCATTAATAAACTAATAAAAGTTTATATAAAAATTAATTTTATGAACTAAAATGGAATAATTTGATTGTTAATTAAGGGGGTAAAGAAATTTAATAAACTACTTAAAAATAAACACACTTCCTGTTTACACAAAATTAAAACAGTTTAGATAACAAAGAAAAAGTTTAAATTAGTTCACTGTAAAATAACAGCTACTTTTACTTATAAGTAGTGTGACTAATACAAAATACTTATTTTAAAAACTATAAGTCTTTTACAAGTTTAGGTATACTAAAACATTTTTACTCGTAAGTTTTTTAGTTTTTGAAATAGTAAGATTTATTTAGTTATTGTAATGACCAATTATTTATTATTGAACTACTTAGTTATTTTTTGATATTATATACATTACTTGGTTCTATTGGTATCGCTTTACTTTTATAAAATATTATCTAAAACAGAAGATTACTCAATCTGTTATCTATCAAAATGAGTTGTAAACACATGAGAGGTAAAAAAATTTAAGTTTTATAGTACTTCAATTTTTTGCTTGTAAACCCCACTATCAAAAACTATGTACTTGAAATTAGTAATAAAACATTATAATTCCACTAGAAAGTTATGTTATAAGAGAAAAATTTTAACTACAGCGTTACCAAAGCTTTTAAAATAAATCCAGATTTTCTGAATTTCTCTAGGCTTTTGAAAGTACAAGTTTTTTAGTCTATTTGTAGTATAAAATTAAGTTTAAGGTTAACAACTGTCTTCAATAGTATAGAAATATTAAAAAGATACTGTAATGCTACTTTAAAGTGTTTAAAAATAAATAAAATTCGAAAAAGGAACAAAAATATTTTTTATATCATAGATTTTCGTATATAACCTAAACTTCTATTTTTAGATGTAAAATTTCTTTAAAGCTCCAGACTTTTTAGTTGATTTTAGTTCAAAATTATAGATTTTTTCAGGGTTACTTCTTTCAAACAGCTATACAATTTAGAAAACTTATTAATAAGCATTTTTTTAACTTAAAAGAATTTATATGTTTAAAGCTTGTTTAATTTACACTAGGCACTTTTTGTAGTAAAAGACAAAAAATACTGAACAAAGTGTTTTGTTTAAAGCTACTTATTAAAAAATAGTTTCTCATCTATTCTAAAATTACATATTTAAAAATATAATTCTGCTACTTTTAAAATTTTTAGAAATCAAACAACAAAACGTTATTTTTTAATTAAGTAAGTTTAAATAACTATTATACAAAAAGATATATAAAAAAATCTTGAATTTATTTTATTAAATATCTGTAAAGTTAAAATAATTTACTTTTTATGTATTTATGTTTTTCTCCATAATTTTACCCTTAGAATATGAGACGTTAATGTTTCATGAAAGGAAATAAAAAAAGTTATTTCTATTATATTTGCATAAACAACTTATTTAAATTCCTTGAGTCATTATCAAAACTTTAAGAACAATGCAGCTTTACTTTGCATTTTATAAATTTTGTGGTGATTGTTGAGAAAGTGATTAAATAATTAAATATATTTAAGACAAGAACTAACTTGGCTTCCAAAGCAAGAGCGCAAATACCAGCAGCTAAAGGAGCACTAGCAGAAGTACCAGTATGCCTGTTTGTGCATGAGTTGTGCAGGTCAGTTGTAACCTAAAAATTAGAAAGTTGCTTCGTTCGTCATGTTAAAATAATAACACTTTATACAAAAAGTATACAACATAAATAAACAAAGTTATATTATTAACAAAACAAAAATTAAGTTCTTTTATTTCGGTAACCATCAAAAATAAGCTTGAAACTTTCCTTTAATTTGATTATTTAAGCAAAATATGACTAGAATTTCTGACTTGCTAAATAACAAATAGTGTATACATATTTAATGTTGAAGTGTTTCAGGAAATGCTATTTTTATCAAATAAATATTTATGCAATTTTAATGTAACTATCATAAATAATTAATGTTAAAATTCAGGACTTAAAGAGTTCAACATTTGTTTATATAATTTAAATACTGGAACATTTCTTATGTACGATTAGACTTAATACAGTTTTAAAAGTTTATCCTTCAAATATTGATTTAATTTAGCTAGCATATCCTCTACAAACAATTTTCCTATTGCAAAGAAATAGTTTTAGCTTGAAACAGCCAATAAGCAACATAGTTTTCGATTTATAAAAAAATCTAGACTTTTTAATTTATTTAGTTAATAACCGTTTAGGTTAGATTGATTTTGATGTGCAAAACTTAATACTTTTTATTTAAATTAAAGTAGAAATCATAAAATTATCATTTTGATACTTTGTATTGAAAACTCAACGATTTTTTTAAATTAGATTCACGGACAAGTTACAGTCTTCAAGTTTTTTTTTCAATACATTTGTTATTTTTTTTACAAAATACCAGATAGCAACAGTTTGGATTTATTAGTAAAAGTTTTGGTATGTTGGCAATAAATGGATATTTTTATGGACTTTAAATAATTTAATTCTTTTAAAAACAAATTATATCTTATAAAAATATATAAAAAATTATAAACTTAAAGCTTTTTGAATCTACTTGATTACTTTTAAAAAGTTAAATGAAATTTAAAACAGTTATGAACATTGATAAATGATTTTGAATTTAAATTAATTACGACGTAATTATACAAAGTTATAAAAAAATGCTATTTAAAAAAAAATTAATAACGCAATTTGAGTTAATATGTTGTTAACAGGGCTTTTTCCATTTTTATATATTTGCGTATTTAGTTTTGTTTATTTTCTTTCTCGATGAGCATTGACTCCACTATAAAGCTCAATACTTAGTTTGAATAGCCTATTTTTTATAACTTTGCATAGTTACGTCGTAATTAATTTAAATTTAAATTTTTTTATTAATGTTTAAAACTGTTTTCCATTACATTAAACTTTTAAAAAAGAACCAAGTAGACTCTAAAAGCTTAAAGGTTATTTTTATGAAAAAATACTCATATTAAGTTACAAATGGTATTTAAACACAATAAAATTCCTATCGACAATAAAATATTATTTTCACTTGTAGGATACTTTTATGCTAAAACTAACAATTTGCTTTTCATTTTGATTTCCACTGGAATAAGTAGAAGCTAAAGTAGAAGCACAACTTTCACTATACCAAGGAACATCTCCGCTCTCCGTGGCAGAACTAATAGAAAGTGTGTATATTGAGTTTGTGTATCCGTCACAGTTACAATCATCACCTTTCCTGCCGCCATTACCCGATGCCCAAACAAAAATAGATCCTTTTCCGTTTCGACCCTGAAGATAAACTTTTATTTACTACTAAGGCTCAACATATGATATATATTTTATGTACTTAATTTAAATACGATGCAATATGAACTGGAACGTTATAAAAAATACAGTTGTTTACTTACAGGTAAATTTAACTTGGTGTTTTGTTTGTTTTATAAAATTTTGTGTGAATGTAGGTACTTTGTCTTTTTTATAAGTAAAGCGAACTATAACAACCTATTATTATTTTAAATAAGTTCTTTTGTTGAAACTAAATAATGGTCATTGAAATTAAGCTGTTTTAAAAATTGCCATAAAAGTATGACAAAATGAAGTAAGAAAAGCATATAATTGGTTAGGACCATAGTTAAAAGCAAAAAAGTATCGAATTTTAAAATAAGTTGAAGTAATATATTTTGCGTTTAAATAGAGAAAAATGTCCTTTACATTCACCTTGGTGTTAAAAATTGATTTTTAACAACAAAATATTTTTTTACCAAACTATTGAATCATACACATCGTTAAGTAGTTGTTTTAAATTGAGTATACATATTTTATTACTGTTCATAAGTTATAATAAAAAACAATTTTTAAGCAGTTGTTTAACACTTTAAAAAACAATTTTAAAATACATGTATATTCATCTTTATCTATTTTATTCGATATAAAATTTAATTGACTTTGAATTTTTAAGTTTTACATACGCAGTTTTATTTAATATTATAAAATACTTTAAATTAGTTGACTATGAATTTTTAAGTATTACTTTGAACAGTTTTTTCTTTAATAAACCATTTATATTTTTTACAATAAAAAGTAATGTGTACTGTACAATACCTCAGAATTAATATTGATTAATATGGTTTAAAATGTATTTTTTGAAATTTAGTTTATCCTTTTAATTAAAGAATTATTAGGAGGTGTGTGTATACGATATTTCATTTATAAATTATGATAGAGTATAAAAACAATCTACTTAAACTACATGCTATTTGTAAGGTGCAGTTAATTTTCTTGCATAGCGATCATTTTCTCTAAAAAGATAAACAGATGCTTGAAAGCGTTATTTTTAAAAGTATGGCATGAAAAATTTATTATATATAGCATACTTACATCAATAACTTATTTATCTGGTAAAAACTTTTGTAGTATTTGTTTAATTACGTTTTTTATTTTGAACATAAGTCATAAGTATCTTTGATATTTTTAATGTTAACAAAACATGATATAAAATATTATTTCAAAATATTCGTAATTTTACTTTACAATTTAAATAAATTACACGTATTAACATTTCAAGAAAAAATTAAAATCTTTTTAAAATAAGTAACCAATTTTTATTCAGTTTAACTAAATGTAAGATCAAGTTTTCTTGCTTTATTCTTATAATAATAATTTTTGATATGGTCTTTTTAATTTTTTTTGAGTCATATCAACTTTACTGAGGACTTTCAAAAGTAAAAATTAAAGCATAAAAATTCTTTATTAAACAGAATCAACCAGTTTTAATTAAACCTATGCAAAAGTATAAATATATAGAAAATACATAACATACTTAAATAAGAAAAATATATAAATACCCTAAACATATACAAAATGTCATTGTGTTTTACCTAATTTTTTTGTATAAGGTTAACCTAATCAAACAATTTACAAAAACAACTAATTAAATATTTATGATTAGAGCTACTTTTTAAAAAACACAGGCTAATCAACATGTGTTTTGATGTACATGTTAATTAACGTGATGTTGATCTAATTTAAGATTTTTTACACAGAAGGAGTTTTTAACAAAAATAAAACTACTTATTCTTTTTTCATCTTTTACACAACAAAATAAAACTTTATCCTGCAACTTCATCAAAAATTAATTTTATAAAATCAAACGTAATTTCATCAATACAATTTGATTTTAGTCTGCAATAATTTTTATAAAACTGATCATTAAAATGCAAAAGACTGAAGTATTAAGATGTTCTGTACTAAATTAACTTAGTTATCATAATATAACTTAAACTGTTGAAAACATTACATTAATTTCTATTATTTGCTAAATTTAATATTTCTTTAATATTTTAAAATACTAAATAAAACAATATTGTATTAACAAATAAAATAAATATTGAACATAGTAAATTAAATTAAACTTTAACATTAGAATAAAGAGAAATACAGTTATGTTTTTAGAATAACCTATCACTTAAAATTTTATTACATAAAATTTGTTTAAACTTGTTATTAAAATATATAATGATTTTTCTTGCTTTACAACAATGAATACAAAAACATTAACAACATAATTTTCTTTTTGGTGGTAAAAAAAAAAAATTTATAACTAAGACAGCGCAAAAAAAAACACTAGAAAACAATTACCAGTAAATTTTACTTTTAATTAAATACTAGTCAATATAAAAGAATAGTTCAGTATAATTTTTAAGCCCAATAAATCTACTTTTTTTCAAACCAATTTCATTTTGGTAGATTTGATGCGTAGCCTAAAAAGTTTAGAAGAATATAATTTATAAAATATAGTTATTCAAAATTCTAATAAAACTTTCACTAATACTTTTATATGCAAAACTTCTAACAAAACTGTCTGTGTTTCAGAAGACAACTTTTATATTCTAACAAGTTTATTTACTTATGGCTTATATTTGAAGTATTTTTGTAGGAGCCAAGAGTTGTTTTTGTACAAAAAATGCTTTGATACCCACAATTTTTAAAGAATAAGTTTCACAAAACATATTTTTTAAGTATTCAATAAATTTATTTTTCGTATAAAAAGATTTTATATTATTTATATAATTTATATTGTAAATCATGACAAATAAAACTAAAATACTCAAAAGTAAAAGGTATTGTTTTTAATGAAAATCGCGTCATCTTTTGATTAAAGAAAAATGAATTAGTCATTTTTTTGTAGAATTCAACAAATTATGTGTATATCGGATTGCATAGATTCCTGCTATGAGATAAGGTAGCTAACCCAAATCAAAAAATTATAACTAATTGACTAACTAAAAACTAATAAATGAAAAAGCAACAGCTATTGTTGCTTGTAAATCATTTAATAAATGTTCACATGCTATTTATACAAATCAGGGGCGTCGCGTGGGGTGTTGCACTGCCGCAATTGCACCACCTTAAAATTTCGTAAGAAAAAATTAAGTATCTATAACATTTTCGTTATTTTTTAGAACAAAATCTCATATATAACTCCAATTTAGAAAACGACCATTTTGCTCACTACACTGCCGCAAACTCTTAGCTGGCTGCCGCAAATGAACTCAAAAAAGCAAAATTTCTTCAATAATTACCGCAAAATAAAATTTTGCGGTAAGTAAGCTAAGTTGAAAACTCCCGAAAACAGTACATGCTTAAGTATCATTCCACAAGCTATTGTAAACAAAAAAATTAAAACAAAGCTAAGCTGAGCAGGGGTGACTGGAGCAGAGGCAACTCGATCACCGGCAACTCGAGCACAGGCAATTTGAGCACAGGCAATTTGAGCAGAAGCAACTCGAGCAGAAGCAACTCGAGCAGAAGCAACTCAAACAGAAGCAACTCGAGCAGAGGCAACTCGAGCAGAAGCAACTCGAGCAGGGACAACTCTAGTAGGGGCAAATCGATCACTGGCAATTCGAGCACCGGTAACTCGGATTTTTTTTCTGCACCACCTAAGAAAAATACCACGCGACGCCACTGATACAAATTATTCATCCTGGATCTTCATCAACACATTCAAGTCGCATTTTCTCTGTCGCCAAGAAATTTGTTTAGGATCCTGACAATCTTGTGGTTCCTAGTTACATAGGAAGCATGTGTGGTCAGGCCTACTTAAGAGACTTTCGTAATCATGTAGCCCTTAACCAAATGTAGTACGTATTTTTTCCAATACAGGCCGTTATCTTCTGTTTCTTATCTGGCATTCTCTATTGGATCTACACTCGCTATAAAAATTGGCCGTGCTTTTATGTAAGATAGGCTAATATACGACACATATATTGTTTAATGACTTTCCTTATATTTTTGTTTAAATAGTAGTGTATAATACTTGATGGTTTTGTGTTTTCATAAAATGTTTATTTAGTAATAAAATCAGCAACTTTTTTTAAAGATACTGATGTGATATCGAACACATTGGATAGCTATTTTTGTCTCTAACACCGTTTAGCTTAAACTTTGGAGGTTTATGCTAACGCGCATTCCTAAAAACAAAAGGGTAAAAAAAATTTAAGCTTAAAAGGTTTTTTTTTGTAGGAGCCAGTAAAATGGAGACTTCTGTACCGTATGGTTTTTACAAGCTCAGACGAAGATGGGTTTCGCCGGATATTAAAGTACCTTTACTGTAAAATGCTAGATATTGAAATGTTTGTGTAGACTTTTAAACCTTCACTGATTTCAATGACCTATCTCGCTGCGGAAATAGCAGCTATTTACCAAACTGTCTTCCCTTCCCGACACACTGCTCAGAGTAGGAAAATCAGAAACTTTTCCGAGAATATATCTCATGGCTTATTATGTTCAAAAACTAACAAGGGATACAGTAACTTATGTAACTTGTTCTTCATGTCACATAATTAAAATAAATTTATAAAAATAAAATATGTTAACAACTAAAATGTTATACAGTTGTAGCCACAATGGGGTTAATGAACTTATAAGTAAATTAGAAAACTATTACTAATTAACAAAATCAAAAGTTAAAAAATGAGTAATTAAAAATACAAATGTTACTTAAAAGTATATATGATTAAACCGATGAGTATAAAAATGAATAAATTGGCCTAATAGCTTGAAGATTTAAATCAGGGGTGGTGACTTGTCTAGTCCACAAACAAGATTTAGCATAAATAGTCTTTAGCGTGTTTGGTGAATATTTGCAAGGCGCAGAGTTTTGAGAAATTATACTCTAAAAATTGAAAAAATTGTTAAATATAAACAGCACACTTCAAAAATTTTTTTATAAAAAGTTCAACTTTATTTATTTTGCACAATTTTTTTTCCAGTAAAAAATATACCACCAGCCGGGACGTTGCCCACCCCTAGTCTAATCAAATGACTCATGTAAGAAGTCATTTAAATAAATAAAGCATAAAAATTTGAAGAAAAAATAATTTAAGTAAAATAAATTTTTTTAAATTATAAAAAGCCATTTAAAGGCGGAAATATAACAACAGTCCTATAAATTTATAAAACCTTTTCAATGCCAGTTTTAAAAGCATTTTTGGCAAGTTTTGCGGGTCCATCAACTGTCCTTCCATCATCATCAGGACCCCATGACGCTGAGTAAATATCTACCACCTGTGGTGCAAATCCAATAGCACCTGCTTCGACACTGTCTGTAACTCCACCATCCAACATTCGCACTCCTAATAAAACTATCATATTAGATAAGGTTCTAAGCTTACAAGTAGGTTCTTTACATTATTAAGCATAGTACAAAAAAATAAAATTGGACATGAATTTTTTTTAAACAAATTTAGAAGTTTGTTTTTCATACTATCTAAATACACAAGCAATAAAATTGTTTACTTGCCTTACTTAGTTTAGTTATAGCTAAAATAAATCTACAGGTTAATACTGGTTAAAAATGTTGTTTAATTTTTGCCCTAAAATTTATTCAGTTTAATTACAATTGTATTAATCAGAATAATGTGTTCATTACACTCTTTTTGTACTAAACTAATTGTTTTAATTTTTTCGATTAGGATTAAAAGTTTTTAATAATTTTATAATCTATAACAAAGCTTTGTAAAAGTTTTTTGGTGTGATATATTTTTAACTTGTTAAAGTTATGTTAAACTTAAAAAAGTTCAAAACTTGCTAAGATAAATTTTTAAATGTCTCTTACACTACTTTTTTGTGTTGCAACTTAGACAAAGTACGTAACTTATATAAAAAGTGCTATAGTAAACTCTATTACACTTTTAATTAGTAAATAGATATTTATCCAAATTCAATGACTCAGTAAGATAACTGTTACATTTTAATAACCTAAGAAACTATTTCATTTGAGACCTTATTCAACAAAATAATTTGACAGTTAAATAAAGAGTTATGCTAAACATCACTATTGAAATAATATCTTAATGAAAGTTTTTTGTTACTATCTTTTAAAAAATATTTTTTTGTTAATTTTAGCTTCACCGTTGACTAATTTTAAAAATGTAGTAAGGTCAAGCTTAAGTCTCCTATACTCTAGAGATTTATAATTTAATTTAACTTAGGAACCTGAACCACATATAATGTTTCAAGAGTGGTTATATCAGTAGTTTTTAAACTTCAATATTTGTTTAGATATAGAATAAAAATACGACCGTGAAAAATAATGCACCTTAGTTAATTTATTCTAAGAAAGTCTTGAAATGTAGTTTCTATATACAAGAAAAAAAAACTTTAAATATAACACAATTAAAGTATAAGAGTAAAAAAAAAATAAATAGTATGTCAAGAAAGATACTAAACAAGGCTTTTTACTCTTTTTCAGTTGGATCGTTATTAGTCATAAAAAGTAGCTTAAGTTTAATAATATATATATACATTCTTAAAGTTCAATTAATTTTGAACCTTCAGCTGATGATTAAAAATAATTTTATTGTTTTTATGAAACATATGATCTGTACTTTTAAATCCAAATTTTTGCAAAAAATATTTAAAAGCCCTTTAAGTGGGCTCTGTGGAAGGTGATCTAGTTTACATAATCACATTATTTTATAATATATATAAACATATATCAACTAATTAACACTTGTTTAATGTTCTTTTGTTTTTAGTTTGCATAGTCAAAAACAAGACAGTTTAATCGGTTAGTTACCGTTTTATTGTATACTTAGCTTACCGCCAATACCAGCATTATACGCAATGCCAACACCACAAGTACTTTCTGATCTTCTGCTAGCAACCTCACCAGCACACCTTGTTCCGTGCTTATTCTCATCATTATGTGTCGCTCTGGGCATCGGATCATTGTCGCCATCGTTCAAATCTTTAGAAGCGTTTGCGCACTGAGATGTGTTTATTTTTATAAAACTTAGAGTCATGCTATGAAATACAGCAAAAGGGTTTAAAAAATATTTAACTTGTGTAAAAAAACTTGTAAAACAACAAATTTATTTAATTTTATTAACAACAACTTAGTTTAAAAAAATATGTTAGTTATCATACAGACTCTTCGTCAAGCAGCATCATTATAAGTTGTAATATTTCTTTAAGAGTTAGAATTTGATACAGTAATAATGTAATTTTTGTCATTTCAGATATTTTGTTGTTAAGTAAAACTTTCTTCAGATTATCTTTTATTACAGTGGTTTTTTTAAATATACTTCCTTTATTGTTTTAGACTGCTGTTCACTAAACAAGATTCTATTATAATAACTTTTGAACTATCAAAGAAATTCACCTTTATACAACATGCTATATTTGTATATCAAAAACTTTATAATTCTTTAGCACTGCTGGTATTATTAATGATTTATAATAGTAATTACTAACATAAAAATAATGAACAGATAACCATAATTTATTTAAATTATAACAGTAGAAACATTTTTGTTTAGGCATCTCGACTACTTTTTCTGAAAGTTTAGTAATAAAGAACAAATGTAATGAACTTTTACGAAACGCTTATCAATGAGTTATGACGTAATAAGTATAACTTTAAACTTAGTTTTTAGAAATATACGATGTTACTAAAGTTATGCAATATAAACTTTAAAAAATTAAATAATTTATATGAAACTTCTTTACAGACAAACGAACAATAAATCATTAAAATTATTAGCGCTACAATAGCATTTTAAACAATCTAGTTTTACGACTAAACTAATTAATTTTGTTCACACAGCTCTGATTTTTGAGCTTGATGTAAGTTAAGTCTAGATAGTGTAATTCGAACTCGTTACGAGAAAGAATATAAGACATTTCAGAGAGTCTTATCTATCTAAAATTTATTTTTTGTTCCACACATTTGATCAATATTTCCCTTGATATGATAAAGAAGTAAAAACAGTGCTTTTAAGGCCATAGGGGGGGGGGGGGTCCAACATTTTTTTTTTACTTAAATTAACTTTGACTTTTATATGAAAGCTTAAAGTACAAACTATAAGCCAGTTTTTATAGAATTCAAAAATATTCTTATTTAACTTTTGAGATATTTAACTTTTTTTAAAAATTTTCCAATATAAACGTATGGACCGC
The DNA here is from genome assembly GCF_965202585.1 of Thalia democratica. Classification (NCBI taxonomy): domain Eukaryota; kingdom Metazoa; phylum Chordata; class Thaliacea; order Salpida; family Salpidae; genus Thalia; species Thalia democratica. The sequence goes on along the minus strand of NC_139166.1, from coordinate 41,869,015 downwards.
AAATTTTTTGCGGTCAATTTTCTCGGAAATTTTAAAATTCACTAAAAACCTATCTCCTCCTTCATTTTTTGACCTAGAGACTTCAAATTTTCAGGAAATGTTCCTTTTAATATTTTGAAGAATCTGAATGTTGGAATTTTTGAAATTTTGAAAAATAAAAATTTTATCCAAAAAAAACTAAAAGAAAGGGTAGTTTTTTGACAATAATTTTTTTTTTACTCAAAATTAAAAAAAATTCCTACAATAGATCTCTTTAAAGTTTAATGATACACATTCTGTAAAAATTTGAGAAAGATTACTCAAAAAATGAAGGAGGAGATAATTTTTTAGTGAAATAGTCTTTTTTCGCATTTTTAGTTTTTGCCTTCCATAAGGAACCTATTGAACGCCCTTTCTTTGATCGCTTATATCTCAAAAGTTACTTTGAGTTTTTTTAAGCGGTTAAAAGTGTCTGATAGCTCAGATTAAATTCTACAAAATAAGATCAAGTTGTAAAAAACAAAGTGGACCCCCCCCTATGGCCTTAACTCATTATTTTGGTGTTACAGAAAAAATATTTTGAAGATCTTTTAATTGTTACAATTAAATCTTTGATTGTACTTCTTTTATAAAAGATAGATGACCATGAAATAAAGATTGAGAGCTTTTTTTATCAATAAAGTCTAATAAAAATTTACGGCTAATCTTTTTGATAAGCTACATAAAGAATAAACATAATATTTTGTTGTTTTTCTCAATTAGTGTATGATAAAGGTAGATAGAATTTTTATTATTTATTTTTAAATAGATATAACGAAGTATAAATTCTTCAAATCGTAATCCTTAAAAATTACAAAACTGTCATAAATGTTTTTCACACAAGTTTTTAAGCCAACGCAAGTTTAATAAAGTACATATTTTGTAGTAACAAAGAAATATTGACTTATATTATACCAGGTGGACTACCATACGAATACCCTTAATAATACGTACCTAAAACTAATTAAAACTAAATAGCAGAAGGCGATTATAGCTGGAAAACATCTATTGTTTGGTAATCAGAAACAACTTGCTAGAAAACTAAACTAGCATTCATTTTAGTATAGTTGCCCTTTCTCGTAATGATTTTGAATTACACTATCTAGACTGAATCTAAATCCAAACTTAAAACTGTAAACAAAAGTAGGGTTGCCACTCTTAATGTCAAAAAGCTAGCCTGAGTCACTATAAGTTACCTTGAATCTTACCTTATATTATCTAAAACTTAAAATGTTGGGTGTTTGGCGAAACTAACTTTTACTTAAGACCTTCATATACTTTGATCAATTTCAATTAAATTTTATAAAAATATGAATATATATTTTTATAATTTATACTTGCACAATTTAATTACATTTCACTTACTTTTAGTATAAACTGTTAACGTTCTCATCATCATTTTCAATTTCAGCACTCAAATTAAAGTTTGAAAAGTTTTATTAAAGTAAAGCTAGCTAAAAAGTGAGCCATTTGATTGAAAAACTAAAACAAAAACTATAAATCAAACAAAACTGAAATAAAACTAAATAACAATAAAATTTAAAATAATAACTTATTCAAGTTTAAAAAACACTAGTTTGAGATTAAAAAAGTTCTACTAGTCTGTACAATTTTATCAAAAATTAAACCTAGCATGAGTTATCCTTGAGTAGCTTGAGTGTTTGGCAACCATGCAAAATAAATTTATGTACAAAACTAAGTAGTTTAATAGATTAGTATACAAGTATTTACTTTAATTTAAAATAATGTTTTAATGCGTATATAGAATATAAGTTAAACGTAAGTTTTAATTTTATTTAGTCTCTATTGTTTTAATTAAGCACCACTCTAAAACTTACCAATCTAGTATTTTACCTTATACATTATGATCATCAATTAAAGTTTTATAAACATTCATCAGATTTATGTATAACTTATTTATTTGCGTTTATCATTAGTTGTCAATAAACCAAGAGCAAAAAAAAAAAGTTTTGTAATTGCTTAATTAGTGTACAGGCAAATAAGGAAATAAACCAAAACAAATTTGCTAATTAAAATCTAAGAACTAAAATACAAAATAACACCAGAACATTTGATTATCTAACAACATTTTCCCCATTTAGTTTATTAAGGGCATAGGGGGGTAAACACCCTTTTTTGGTTTTTGATATTATTTTATATAGTTTTTACTAAGCTACAAGATGCTTTTTACAGATTAAACAAATTCGAAATAATTTTTGAGATATAGCCGGTCAAAGTCGGAGGCAACAGTAGGTTCCTTATGGGAGGCGCAAACTAAAACGGCAAAAATAGGCTATTTCACTAAAAATCTATCTTCTCCTACGTTTTTTGAGATAACTACCTCAAACTTTCAGGAAATGTTCCTTGATATATTTAGAAAATTCTGTCGGAAAGAATTTTTAAAAATTGAAAAATAAAAATTTTATATAAAAAATAAACAAAAAAAACAGTGTTTTTATTGTTTTTTTTTATAAAATTTTTATTTTTTAATTTTTTCAAAATCTGTTCTGACAGAATTTTTTAAATATTGCAAGGAACATTTCCCGAAAATTTGAGTTAGTTATCTCAAAAAACATAGGAGGAGATAGATTTTTAGTGATTTCTTGTTATTTGCCGTTTTAGTTTGCGCCTCCCATAAGGATCCCTATTGTTGCCTCCGACTTTGACCGGCTATATCTCAAAAATTATTTTGAATTTTTAAAATCTGTAAAAAGTATCTTGTAGCTTAGTAAAAACTATATAAAATAAGATCAAAAACCAAAAAAGGGTGTTTACCCCCCCCCTTATGCCCTTAAATAACTTAACTAAAACAGTATATTTGTCATTAAAATAATAAGGGTTTCCAATAAAAATTACCAACACTTAACACTTTAGGGTGAAAAGTAGTTTTTAGATATGTGAAGCTTGTAAAAACTAATAAGCTTTTGAATAAGTATGGTATGACAAAACTTTGTTATTCTCTATTAAGTAAAGCTGTATAAAAAGTTATAAAAAATTTTGCAATATTTTTATTATTTAATTATTTATAAAACTATTTTATTATACTTACTAACTATATAATAGATAACTCTAAAATCAAATAAGCTAAATTACTTTCAAGAACGAAAATACTTATTTTATTAATACTTAAAACTATTACGAAAATAAATAAAAACATTTGTTTATGATATTTTATTGAGTATTTTTTTAGTGTTTTACAAAAAAAGCAGACACTATACTACAAAATATTTACAATGATCAGAATTATATTAATTTTATGAGGGTAATTATATATTTGAAAAAGTATACTTAAATTTTCTATAAAACCTATTGTTTTATGAAAAGAACATGTTTACAAAAAATTCTAAGTATAAACATTTTATCAAATATTTCACTATTAGGCAAAAATAGTATTGAGAAATTAATTTTACAACAAAAGTATAACTAATATAATTAACAGACATTTTTTAAGCATTTTATGAAATTAGTGAAATATTTTTACCTTCATTTATCATACAAAACGTTTAAAATAATAAACCCTCTAAATAAAATAAAAGTATGAAATTTAAACCATAAGTAACAGAAAACAATATAGAAAACAAAATAAATTTACTTTTATACAGCTAAACCATGTAACTTTTCATAAAGACTTGAATGAAAACATATGAAAGTTAAACAAAGCAAGTTTTATAAATATAATGTTTTAAATTTTAAATTTGTTAAGTCAGAGCTCATCACTCACATAATTATCAGCCAAATCTTTATGTGTGTAATCCAATCCATCATCTAAAATTGTTACTTTTACACCTTTGCCAGTGAAACCTGCCTCCCAAGCTTCTTTTACTCCCATACTTGGTTTGGTTTTATCTTTTTCATTCTGTTTTAAAATATATCTATATCACCAGTTTCCATAACTAGTTATATCTACTATCTTAGTAGTAAAACAAATTTAATTTTATTGAAATCAATTCATATTGACTAAAAAAATAGCCAAACAAATTAATTTTTATATCAATAATTCGAAACATACAATTATATAATCATGTCTTAATGGTTACATGACAACTCAAATTCTTAAAAAACGTTCAAAGGACCACAAACCGAAAAGTAATATATATTCAAAAAGATAAAAAAGGCATATATAGGTCTTATAAATATTTATAAACACATTTTTTGTCTTTAGAAAAAATATTTATTATTTTATTCTTATTGAAATATATAAAAATTTATTTTAGCTATATTTTTAAAATATTCAACATTTTTCAAAGATAAAAAGTGTTTATAAATATCTATAAGACCTATATATGCCTTTTTTATTTTTTTTCAAATATATATTACTTATTGAAATGTGACCCTTTAAAAAAATAGTAGAGTTTGAGTTGTCAGAATTTGCCACAAGAGTTACTTAACAAAACAATTCATTAACATTTGAAAACTTGGATAAAATAAAGACATTAGGACTTGAAAAATGTGTAGTTACTTTAAAACTCCCATACATTAATAAAATCCCAGATTAGACGACTGATAAGAAATACTTTTTATGCAGCAAACCCTAGGATTGTCTTCACGTCAAAACTACTATTAACACCAGGTGGTAAAGATCCAATATCAGACTTAAACAAAAGTATAGTAATTTACCAAATCAGCTACTGATGTAAAGCAAGCTATATCAGATTAACAACAAGACATCTAAGGAAAAAGAGAACAAAAGAGCATGTCCCAAAGAGTGTAGAAGATTTTTGGCTTTTTAGAAAAGAAGGAAGATATACTAGAGTATATATATATAGAATTAAGTTATTTAACTTAATAAATTAAATTTTTCACACTGAGCCCACCTTGAGGGCTTTATTAATAAAAAGGTTTAAAAACTCGAGTCCTTTGAGTTTTGCATCTTTAAATAAACCTTTATATATATATATATATATATATATATATATATAATTTATTCAAATGGCGATTTTAAAAATTCTGGAACATATGTGGGCTCAGTTGAAAGTGTTTACGTTTAAACATTAACTTTATTTTATATATATATATATATATATATACTAGAGCAGTGCTTCTGAAATGGGGTTCCGCGGAACCTTAGGGTTCCGCGACACCTCTCAGGGGTTCCGCGAAGCCTTTTGAAATTTAAAAAAGAACATTTATTTAATTTACCATTTTATGTAAAATTAAATTAGAAGTTCCGCGGAAAAGTTGAACTTTAGAAAAGGGCTCCGCCACTAGAAAAAGGTTCAGAAGCACTGTACTAGAGTATATATATAAATAGTTTTATTGAATTTAAGCACTTAAAAGTTTTTTTTTTACAAATTATTATAGTAAAATACTAAATCATATTTATAAACTACGCATAAAACTACTTGTAAAAGTATTAATTAAACAATAAGTAAAACAGAAAGCTACCAAGTACCACTGCTGATTAAAACTATCTGGAAAATCTTCTGAGTTACGTTTTAACCGTAAGTTTTCATTATTTTCATTTTGATTTCTATCAATATTTCTTCTTTTTGGCCGATGTCTGTGAACTTGCTGTTCAAACCAATGAATCTGTGTACATAGTATCTAGTTGTAATCAAGTAACATTTAACTAATACTTTATTCATGTTTATTAGTAATTAGTGAACAAAGGCCATATCAAGTTAAGACAGTTTTTTCAAAACTTAATTTGAAATTGCAGATTTTCAAACAAGATAAAAGTTGTTTATTACTACTTTCAAAAATTAAAATATTTTTTGAGATATAGCAGATCAAAAATGGGGAATTGATAAATACTTTATGGAAATGCGAAACTAAGAAGTCAAAATAGGATACTTTAATCAAAAAAAATACAGTTTTTAAGCAAATGTATCTGGAGATTATTTAAGTTTTTTTTTTCAAAAACTAAAAATAAATTAAAGTATATAACAACACATTTAAATTTATTTTAGAATGTTAAAATACTTTATAAACTTGTAGGAACACTTTTATAAACTTGTATTGAATTTTTTTTGGAAAACTGACTATAATGCAAAAACTAATTAAAACTTTTACTTTGTGTAGTGGACTAATGGTAGCTCATATTTCAAGCGCTTCTAATCAATAATTTTTAACGTTAATTTTCTAAAAAAATACAACTAAAAATTATGTGATAAGATAACTTGGGTATACATTGAAGGTATACTAAAAAACTTAAATTTTTTGATACATTAAAAAAAGTATATTTCTTATAAAATAGCAAGTTATAAAAAATTATTAGATCTATATCTAATTGCTTATGAATACTTCATTGTTATCATGTTTTGAAAGTATAAACATCAAACCTATATTGATTTCCATTAACAATAAAATAATTTATAAGATAAATGCTTTAACTTTTTTCTGTTTTGTTAATTTTTATTTATGAATGAGCATGTGTTAATAAGTTAAAAAATTGATACAATAATGAAAATGTTAAAAAAATAAAAGTATATACACAAAAAATCTTACATGTGGATGATTGTTTAATTTTTGATGAAACTCTAAATTTGGAGTTAGTGATTTGTGAGATTTAGATTTTTCATGAACAAAACGGTAGTAATCATCACCTTCCACTATCTGAAATTTTTTTGAAGTTTTATTTAATTTATAGAACATGTTTAAACTATGAAAAGATATTTGAAATTTTTATTATCAACTCAGATTTCTTATAATATTCTTCTACTATAAATATTCTTTAGGTTAATATTTTTTTATTAATTAACTAAATATTAATAAATGATTATTGCTAAAATAAATAAAAACTTTTTATATTTAAACAATAAAATTCCACTAGTTTTAATCAATTTACATGCAGTTTCTATGATATATATTTCTAGATCTTTTACTCTTAGACAGGTGCTCACAATAGTCATAATATCTAATAACGGAAAGTGATTAAAATGTATTTTATACCTATATCAACTTGCAATTGAAATGACATTACATCAGTAATACCTTTCTGACTAGCTGACTCCACAAATATATGACTTTTTAAATTAAAAAAGAGTAGGATTTTGCAGACAAAGTTTACATATTTTGTGTAATAATGATGTCATAATACATCAAAAGTAGTTGAAATGTCTTTAATTTATGCCTATAATTATAAGCTTTCATTTAAGATATAAATTATAATTCTAGGACATGTATAAGTGATTATATTACTGTTTAAGTCAAAAAATCAAAAAACATGTGATTTTTGGGGATTGAAATAATTTTTTGAGGCAGCAAGTTTTTGTTTTTTATTTTTTTTATTTGATTCTTCTTAATGAAGCAAAAACGCATCCAAATCATATTTTCTCATATGAATTTTACAATATGACCAAAAAAATATGCTGTACCCCCTACCCTTACCAAGATAAAAAAATTAAACTTATGATTGAGTTTAAAGTAGAATTATTTGAACAGCTTTTTTCCAGTGCATAACTTATTTAAAATATATATAAAAAAACACATATTTTTATCGCTGGTTTATTTTAGTTTGATTTTAATCTAACAAATTTTATTAGTATAACAAAGTTCTACAGTGTAAACATTTAGTTAGTTTTTGCATTTGATTATTATGTCATTTTATATTTTAAAACTCTAATTACAGTATATTCTTATTTCAATTTCAACTCAGTTTAATTTAGTAAGATATAATTTTTGATAAGACTTACTACAAAAGATCTCAAATAAATTTAAAGAAAAAATGAAATGTGTTTTGTTACATTTTTATAAATAGTATTAATAATTAGTTTATAAAATTTAACTGTTCAAAATATAGGTTTAAACGTTTGCTAACAAAAGATCCTAGTAAAATAACTTCATTGGAATATAAATAAAAACAAATTGTACAGTAATCTTCCTTTATTGGTACAATAAAGAAAGATTACTTTTCAATTTGTTTTTATTTTTAAAATTTACATTAAAAAATTTTTTGAACTTTAAACACTTTAATACAATACCTTAAAATAGTATAAATATATTTAAGTAATACTTACTATTAATTTATTAAAATTCTTTTGCTACTATCAGATAAATTAATAAGTTTTCAAGCATTTAACTGACATAATAAAACCTAGTTATTAAAGATAAACTATTTGTTATACAACATTTATAGTACTAAAAGTTTGATTATTATAATATTAATAGAACATTACTTACTAATCCTCTGTTTAATAATCCATGTTCTTTAGCTACTTCATCTGCTCTATTCTGGCCTCCAGGTATTTTGACTGCCCATTCAAGTATATAGTGTTCACCTTTTGTTTTGTCCAAGTCTAATGCTGAGGTTGAGACTAATAGAAATAGTACAATGGCTATCACATTATTCATTAATTTAATTTCATTCATATTATTCACTTAAACTGTAGATATATTAATGATAAACAGATCTTGTTTAGTAGTTAAAAAATAGTTCATTATGTTTTAGGCAACTTACATTTATACTAAAAACTTGTTTATAATTAGCTTGATATTACTACTCTATCTATTTCTTCATAACAAGTTATTTGTTTCATTTTTTATGGTTACTCTTGTTGAAAGGGCAACAAGAATAATGTTACGATTTCCACTGTTTTTTTAGTAGCTTGAAAATCATGCAAATCATTTGCATATTTGCTGAATCAGCAAAATTTTTATAAAGCACTTTTTGTTCTTTTTTTTATATTTATACCCTTATCCCTAACTCAACTTACCCAAACATAAAAAAAACCAAAAAAAAGTTTTAATTTTTAAATAATACAAAAAATTCTTCGTAAAAATTTTACTGATTCAGCAAATATGCAAATGATTTGCATGATTAACAAGCTACTAAAAACAGAAGTGGAAATCTGAAGCCACCACAAGAGTAAGTGTAAATATAAATGAATTAAAAAAACTAAGGACAAGCGTGAACTTAGCTTGAGAGCGTTTTTAGGAATTTAATAAAAATGTCCAAACATAAAATGCAATTATGTCCTTATCTTAATAGCTAATTGAAAACTTTTTTTTTATTCTAAAGAACGGTCCTTTGTCTTTAATTTTAAAATAAATCCATTGAATTAGGGTTTGACTTATTGAATGGAGCCCGTTTAAAAATTTTGTGTTTTTTTATAGTTTTTTATTTATACAACCTATTCTTAAAAAATAATTCTTTTTTTACAAAATTTTGGGTTATGCTTACGAATCGGGGCACACGCTTTTCAACATTATTTGAAGGAACTTTTTCCTAATTTTAAAGATATTCAACATACTTTTGCTAACAGGTCCAAATTTCAAAAAGTAAAGACGTCGTAAGGTAAGAACTTTGAGAGGTACGCACCCGCGTAAGGTACGCACCCGCGTAAGGTACGCAAATTAGAAATTATCTTTTTATAGTTGGTTTTTAAAACTAAACATTTAAAAATTTTTTACAGGTATTATCAGAGACGAAGACAAGCTCTTTAAAGCAAAGTTAGAAAACTGTAACAGTAACTACCAGTGACATTTCAACTACGTTTGACATTTTTACTATATCAAAACTTTATCGTCAAATAAATGAAAATTTTAATTTTGTGAAACATTTATTTTATTAAAACCAAATAAGTTCAAAAAAAAATTAATAATTAGTTCATATTAGTTTAAGATAAGATATTTATTATATTTATCAGTAGATAAAAATTAAATTAGAAATAATTAAAAATTAAATTATTATTAAGTTTATTGTCCAACGAAGGACCTAGGCATTAAAACTTAAGCCACTTAAACTGAAAGACACTAAAATAAAAAGAAAAAGAAAACAAATTACAGTGATTAAATAAACATAAAACTTATACAAGGCACACACTGAATAAACTAAAACTTTAACAAACAAATATTCAACGATTCCAAAGTCACCAATCTCCAATTATACGTTCCAAAGCAACAAATCCCTGTAACAAGCAACTCCTGTCAAAATTCTTCAGAACCTGTCTTCATCTTGCAGAACATTGATCTCAGCTACTATTTGCCACTCGTTATGTTTTAAAGTTTCACCACGTCAAATTCAGTCAAAAATCACTTCAAAAATGTGGCAGCAACAGTTCACAAATTTAGCTTAGGAATCAACTGAGTATCCAATAATTTTAAAATCTAAGGCCTAAAGCACACTAACAATAGCCCTTCCAAAATATCAAAGTTGAAAAAGTACCTAAAATCTATAAGGGGAAGGTGTAGCTTACAGATTAAACTACCAATAAACTACATACCACACACCAAATCAATGGCTAAAGAGATGAACAAAACTAATCACTTATAAATTTTACTGGTAAATATTTTATTTAAATCAAATTTTTTTAAGTTTAATCGAAAATGTTTAAGATTTTTGCACGATACTAGTTCATTTAGAAGTTTGATCTACATTTTTACCGAACGATAGAAAAAAGATTTGTGCCAACCAACATAGTAGAAATGATATTTGCATGTATATTTTCTACTATTACCTCTGAGTGAGTAATTATTTTCATAAGGTTTAAAGAAAGTTTGAGAATCAATAGTAGTTTCATTGTTAATCAGTTTAAAAAAAGTAATGAGATCAAATTCAAGTCTTCTGTACTCTAAAGTTTTTATATTAAGCTTTTTTAGTCTGTCTATGTATGACGTATATGAAATGTTGCACCGATTAAAGATTAATCTCGTAAATTTTCTTTGTATAGATTCTATTTGGTTGATGTCTTTTATAGAATATGGAGACCATAAAGGTGTGTTGTATTCCATCTTAGGACGGATGTAAACTAGGTACAGTTTTTTAAGAATTACCAAATCCGTAGATATAAAGCTTTTTAGTGCTTAAGAGATAAAATTGATGCAGTACGGTAAATATAGTTAATGTGATGGGTTCATTTTAAATTATCTGAAATAAAAATTCCAAGGTCTTTAAATACTTCAGTTTTATGTAAGATTGCATTGTTTATTTTAAAATCAAACGTTGGAATAGGTGTACTTTTCTGAATATTCAAAACATGACATTGCTGGGATTTAGGTTTAATCTCCTTTCTTTTAATCAATGGTAGATTTTATCTAAAGATTATTGTAAAACTAAGTTAGATTGGCTAAATATTTTTGTGTCGTCTGCAAAAAGCTTAATGTTGCTTTTAGAATCAACTAAGGATATAACCTAGCGATATAACCTCTAAGGCTACATCGTTTATATAAATAATAAAATCTAATAACTTTTTAAGTTTAAACTACAGACCATTTTATTAAATAATCAACTTGAATTTAATTTTCAAATTTGATTCAAAATTTTTGTCAGAAAAAACCTTGATTAAAGCGGTACAAGTTTAACTAATTAACTATAATACAACAACTAATCTAATATATAAACACAAGTTTATTTAACATAAGTATTTTAAAAATTAACATAAAATGAGTTTAGTAGTTGTTATTTGTTTTTACACCTACTATATTAGGGACTATAACAGTATCAGTATAAGTATACGACTTACGAGCAAAGTGACAGGCCCGAAAAGGGACAATACAACATTTTTTTTTATAAAAATATGTATCATATTTTTACAAAACAAAACTATAAGAATCTGATATTAAAAACATGCTAAAAAATTACTTTATAAATTAATGTGTACTAATAGTTACACCACTAAGTCTAATGTATTTTGTTGTTTAAACTTAGTTTGAATATCTTTTTGTTAAACTACCCCAAGCAAAGTTTTTTTTTAGGACAATTTTTTACATACGTACCTTTGTCAATTATAATGTCAGTTCTATTTTGTAGACACTATTTAAACATCTGACATGTCTCAATCTACATCTAAAATTCTCAGACTTGATAAATTTTGTGAAGTTGAAGGATTTAAAAAAGCGATCAACTGTTTCCATAAAATTAGATTTCGGCCGGTTTCAAAACTTTTATTTAAATTGATTAGTAATTAAATAATTGATTTAACATAAGTATTGATTAAACATATATAAACAAAATAAAGCAAAAAATAGCAATGTCTTTAGTGGTTTTTTTAACATACGTTTTTAATATTGTTAACATCAATGTTTTACTTTTGTTTCTTATATTAAAAAAAAATAAAAAGAGCGTAGCAGTCGCCTCTTAATTGCCATGAAACTTATTTTTATAGAATTATTTTAGTTAAATAATCATATATAAGAAAATAATTTCGAAATTTCCAGGTTCAGCTTTTGACAATTGTTCAAATATTTTAGAACTAATTTGACTTGAAACTATTTTAATACTTCTGCTGTGCTGTCAACTTAGATGATGTTCAGATCATGCTGTATAAAAACGATCTAATATTTTTTTAATTTAATTTTCAGCAAACAAAGCAAACGAAAAAAGAAACGAAGTTAAACAAAATCTTTGAGTAGTATCTTTACTTTAAAAATACAGTATATTTGTTATACTTAATTAGTTTTGAAAACAATGTTTAAGTTGTTTTTATATTTATTTAAAAAATGGTCTGTGGTTTAAACTTAAAAAGTTATTTAAACTTAGTTAGTTAAAACTTAAAAATATTGATAAATTTTAGAGTTTAATTTCTTTTGAAGAGTTGCATTCTTATTTCTATCTACTGATAATAATAATTAATTTTCTTTTTAAAACAGTTCTAGTACAAGTTTGACTAAACTTTGGTTTAACTAAATATATTACTAAACTTTTTTTTTAATTTTATTTCGTTTTAGTCAAATACAAGTTTCACAAAATTAAAATTTTCATTTATTTGACGATAAAGTTTTGATATAGTAAAAATGTCAAACGTAGTTGAAATGTCACTGGTAGTTACTGTTACAGTTTTCTAACTTTGCTTTAAAGAGCTTGTCTTCGTCTCTGATAATACCTGTAAAAAATTTTTAAATGTTTAGTTTTAAAAACCAACTATAAAAAGATAATTTCTAATTTGCGTACCTTACGCGGGTGCGTACCTTACGCGGGTGCGTACCTCTCAAAGTTCTTACCTTACGACGTCTTTACTTTTTGAAATTTGGACCTGTTAGCAAAAGTATGTTGAATATCTTTAAAATTAGGAAAAAGTTCCTTCAAATAATGTTGAAAAGCGTGTGCCCCGATTCGTAAGCATAACCAAATTTTGTTTTCAAACATACTTATTAAAATGAGTTTACTAATGTTGTTAATTTTTTTTTTCAATTTATTTTTTAATTTTTTTTATTCCATAAGCCTGAATAAACTTTTCAAAAAAATTCCAATTTTGCACAATTTTTGTTTTTCAGATATACAACCTTTCATGCAAAAATAAAAATTGAAACCATTCAAGTTTTACCTAAACTCTTAGCACTTGAGCAAGAAATCCCTCAAATAGCATTGCTAAGAATTTAGGTAAAATTTGTATGGGTCACATATTTTAAAAGCAAAAGTAAACTGGAAAAAAAAAATCACAACATTATAAAACATAACTATACAAGTCTGTTAAAAATAAAAATTACTAAAAAAAAAAATATTTTTGCATAAAAGGTTGTTTATCTGAAAAATAAAAATCGTGCAAAATTAGAATTTTTCTGAAAAGTTTATTTAGGCTTATGGTATTAAAAAAAATTGAGAAAAATTTTCAATATCATTAAACTCATTTTATTAAGTATGTTTAAAAATAAAATTTTGAAAAAAAATAATTATTTTTTAAGAAAAAGTTATATAAGTAAAAAACTAGAAAAAAACACAACATTTTTAAAGGGGCCCATTCAAAAAGTCAAACCCCAATTCAATGAATTATTTTTTTTGTTAAAGACAAAGGACCGTTCTTTAGAATAATATAATTAGCTCAAAAGATAAGGACATAATTAAGTCTTAAGTTTGGACATTTTTATAAAATTCCTAAAAAACGCTCTCAAGCTTAGTTCACATTAAAAAAACTAAGGAAGGAGATAACATAATCACTACAACTTAAATTGGTTATTGAAGTACGAAACGTCCGTACGCATTTCATTTCGATATTCATTACTTAAAATTCATATTCGTTATTTCATTAGTTGCTTAATACCAGGGTCAAATAAAAAGACTTTATTACTAAGTGCAAACCTTAATGTCTTTTTTACAAAGTAAATTTCAATTTCTAATGACATTCTAACTGCTAACTTGAAATTATTTATTTAAATGCTAAATTTAAAGCCTTTTCTGTAATAAAATTTATCTTGTTTGAACCATCAAAGCAAAGCTAAATAGTTTGAAATTAAAAAATATAAATCAAAAATTGCAAGGACAATTGTAATTTTTTTTTAATAACATGATACATCACCTTACTTCGTAATTATTGTTGTTTTTTTTTTACTTATAAACATTTATATCATCTTAATAGTTAAAACAAATTCTATGCTTTTTTCTTACTATAATTTTAATATTGTACTTTTATTATGCTGATATATCATTTTAAGTTTGTTCCTACACTAAAAGAGTTATAATTTATGTAGTTACTGTTAAGATATTATATCATTATAAGAACTAAGCTCAATAAACTAATACAATTTACAAATTATCTTTACAAACCTTTTTAACTTTATTTAAATGATGGTGACTCTTTAATATAAACTAAAGACAAAATACGTTTCAAAATGTAATTAACATTTAAAAACCATTATAAGCTACAAATTAACGAATAAAAACACTTTCTAATTTTTATCAACTTCTTTTTTAAATTTTAAACTTAACTATAAATAAACTAAGGTAGCAAAACTGTACTAAAGTAATTATGATTGCTTATTGTATAAAAATGAACTGACTCTAACTACTATTGTGTTTATAATATTTAAAAAAATCATAATAAAATATAAACAACATAACAAATATTTATATATAATACAAAGCCAACTTTTATTTTTTTGTTAATGTAAAGATTGGTAAAACAGCTTTTATCATAGAAGAATAATACTTTGTAGCGCATAAATGACTCAAATTTTATTAATCGAAAAAAAATGAAGAATGTGTTTTATTTAGTTTGGATTATGTAATAGAGAAGCGAATTTTATTTTAGTTAGGCGGTAGTAAAAATAATGTGTTTTGACTATGTTGTTATTATTTTCAGTTTTTTTTTTGTGTGTTCATAGATTGTAAGTAAAAAAATAAGTTTTTTACGCTTTTTATATTATTTTAAAATGTCTTTTAAATTCTTATATACCCTATAACTAAACTCCTTGTATATAATTTATGTCATAAAATTGTCATCAAATGCATTAGAAACGCTTCGACAATCTTTTGAATATAACATTTAAGATTAAGATCAAAAAAATGTACTTAATCATTAGTTTGTAATTATTATTGTTTTAAAATTTTCTGATTAACAAAAGGAAGTTTTTTTTTTTTTGTAAATGAACTACAAGTTTTATTACTTGTATTGGCAAACTTCGACTTGCATGTCAAAACAAAAAATGTGTGGCAATGTCCTTTTTAGATTAAAACAAACTTTTAAAGCATTAAAGAAGATTATGTAATATAAACTTATAATTACGCTGTTCATTTAATAAAATATATTATATGGTTTTTTTTAATTTTGGTTTAAATAGTTAACACAACCGGTTTAATTTTAAATTTCTTTATAAATTGCATTACAATGAGTTCAAATGTTCGTAAAACAGCTAAAGTTTTGAGTAGATAAACGTATTTTATCATTATTTTTGAGATAACTTAATTAAGTCATCAATTTAGATTAGTGAGTCATCTGTTAATGTAAAAGCATTTTAGTTTAATTAAGGGGCGTGTTTAGACTGGTTTCCTATTTCCTGTGAACCCCCTGAAAAAAAAAAATAAAAGAAAAAAGAAAATAAGATTCATAGAATATCACTAAAAACGTTGTTTATTGACTTTGTTTTGGTTATTTGATAAACTTTGAATAATGAATACTGAATTTATAACACTGAAAGATTATAAAAGTTTCCTTAACAAAAAATGCTCGTTTTTGCCCAGCTGAAGTAGATTTCAAATAAAATTTTAATTGTGACGTGATAATAGGTAAAAGTTTAAAATTAGTATTTTTCTAGGATTCTTTTTACTAAGATGCTATTAGTTCCCATTTCAAATTGTTACTTAGAGTAAATAACTTTTGATTAAGTATTGTTTTTTAACTAGTAAGTACAATTTTACCTTAAAAATGTCAAATATAATCACTAAAGTTTTATTTTACTTAGTTAATTAGTAATGTTGTGTGAAGTTTTTAAACCTTGAAAAGTTCAATTCAGAGAGTTTTTAAAATCATCTTTAGACCACTACACCAACTGACAATTTATTCTTTTATCATTTAATGGTATTTCAATATTATTATTTAAGTTATTTGTTTTTGTATATCTGTTGGCCACAAAGTTGTTTCTTGATTTTTAAAAATATTCAAAATCTATTTTTATAACAGTTTCCAGTACAATTTAATACTAAAATAAAAATAAAAACATTTAATTAATTTATGAATAAAAAAGTGTATAATAACAACAAAGTTAATCAAATAAGTGGGAAGTTTTAAATTAGAGTGTTTTAGAAAATAACTAAATATAAAATAACAACTTTTTTTTTTTATTTAGTGGTTTAAGTCAAGGTTTCAACCAATTGGCTTATAAAGTTTAATAAAAAGAATTTTAAAATATCTATAAAAATAATCTTTTTTTAAGTAAAGATATATTATTGTAACTGATGTGATTTATACTAAAACTTTTAAAAAAGTGTCTAGAACATCTTATAGAAATATATATAGAATAGAATATAAGACTATTTATTAAAACAGTTTTTCTCTGATATAAATAACTTATATATATAGTTTGCACAGTTTAATTGGATCTAACTTCCGCTAATGTTACAACTTTAGAATGGAGTATTCCGTTAAATCAGGAACAAACTTTTTCAATATAAAATTGAATAAATTAACCTAGTAAAAACAAACTCAAGGAAAAAAAAAAAAACAACAGTTGGTATGACAGAAAAAGCTGGTTGACAGCTAGCCCTATCAGAAAAAAACTTTTCTGCTTCCCATGTCTTTTTTTAAAGGTCAAAGTATTTGGTCAAAAAATGGGTCAGTTGGTTTTGTTGCTGAGGTTTTAGCTATTAAAGTAGGTATTTTATTTTAGTTTTGAAACAAGCAATTTACTATATGAAAACAATTAGGTTTATATAATAAGTTTAATTGTAAGGTTTTTGTTTGAGGTTTTTATATTTATAAAGATAATACAGTGTATTAAAAATATTGTAGTTTAACTAAAACAAACTTTATAAAAATAATTATTTACAAAAAAAAGTAATATATTCTAAAGATTATCTTTATTTACTATTTCTTTGTGTAAATTAAAAAATATACTCATTTTACAACTACAACTAATTTTTTATGTAAATTAGATTTGACTCTCTTTCCAAGTTAATGTAATAAATTTGTTTAAATAACTGATTTGAATTTTGATATACAATTTGTAAGTTCATAACTTTTTTCTGGTTCTTTTAGTTTTAATTTATCTAAATTTAATACAGTATAACAAACAAAAAAATATAATATTTTTTAGTTACTACTTATATATACTTTTTTTCTTAAGCAGAAAAAAGAACTTCAAACACAGAGCTTTTTTTGCGTAGTACGCACAATGCGTACTTAACTGGCAGTGCATACCTAAAAAATGCGTACTTAAGCGGCAAAAAAAGAAAAATAAAGTGAACCCCTTTGAAAAATGTCTAGACACGCCCCTGGTTTAATTATTTTTAATGTTTAATCATGAACGAAAAACAGCACTCAAAACAATTGGTCCAAATACCTGGTGTACAAAGGAACCTCTCGGTTAATGATTCGTATACCATTAAAATATCGTTTGACGTCATTGTTCAGGACTTTTTAAGTGGGACTTGAAACCCACGATTGTGATTGTTTTGTAATAAAGACACTAACCTTTACAGTTAGTAATAAAGTATATTTTTGCCGCTGGTAATAAATACTGAATATCAAAATTAATAACTATGCTTATCAAAACTAAATGCGTGCGAACGTTTTGTACTCAATAACCAAAATTTATATTATTTCGAAATTTTTTTTAACTTGATGAAATAGAATGCATCTAGTTTTATCTATAATGAATATAAGATTATTTTCTTTAAGCCAATTAGATATTTTTTGAAGTTCAAAATTAAGGTCTTATAAATATGTGTTTTTTATTATTGTTATTGTTTATTGAACGAAAAAAAAAAGCGCTCAAATACTTGGTCTTAGGACCTGTTGTACGAAAAAACCTTTCGGTTATCGAGTCATACACCAGGATACAGTTTAAAGTCATGTCCAAAACAAATTTTAACTATTAAATGTTCTATACAGTAAGGTATAGTCTGCAAGACTTAAGACTTTTAAGTTAGTATTGTTTTGTAGGTCATTAATGTGTATAAAAAATAAAAAAGGTCCCAGGACTGAACCTTGTGGTACTCATACGTCAATTTTTTCAACTGTTGCTTCATACCCTTAAAAACTAACATACTGTTCCCTTTTAGCCAAGTATGATTTAGTTAACATTTTCATTTTCCCTCTTACACCATAACATTCTAATTTGTTTAGCAAAAACCTTCTATCAAAACTGTTAAAAACTTTACCAAAATTAACTTTATTAATAGGACTTTTTTGACTACATTTTCAGGTATCCCTTAAAAAGGTTCCAAGTTGTGTTTAAAAGTCACAAAAAACATTTAGTAAAATTGGCTTACTTTCACTTGCTTTTGTCTTGTAACAGGGTTGCCATACACTAAGGCAGGGATCGGCAAACTGCGGCCCGCGGGCCAACTGCAGCTCGCGAATGGTAAATCTGCGGCCCGCGAGCACGTTTTTATTTTGAATGAAATGCGGCCCGCAAGAGAATAATCTGCGGCCCGCAAGTATGTAAATGTGGCCCGCTGAACAAAACTATACTTTAAGTCGGTTTTTTTTTCGGTAAATTACTGTAAATGATTATTTTTGTTTTAAGTCACTGGAAGACGTTTAAAAATCATTAAAAAGCTTTACTGCTTAAGCTTAAAAATGTAAAAAAACAGATTGGCATTCTCTTAGTGTTTTATTTTTCAGTTAGAAAAGAAATATCTTCTTACAATAGCAACTGGTTAAATGATACAAAATTTTAAAAGACCTTTGATTAAGTAAGTTATTTATGATATACTTGTTCAATAAATTAACTAATTACAAATGTTTTCCTTTGTGTACAAAAAGAATGAACTAAAGTTTAAATTCTTTACAACTTGGGTGTTTTGTTTAACATGTAATTTATACCTAAATTTATACTTTTTATTTATTTTATCTTTATATATTATATCTAAATGTACACAGAAACATTCGAAACATCATAATAACATGACTTTAGGTAAAATTTTCTGTTTTTTTTTTTTTAAGTTGTTATCATCTTTCAATACAAGTGCACTTTAAATTAATTCTTATGTACACTAGGGTACTTATAAATACAGTGACCTTTGAGTTTTTAACTAAACTTGTTTAAAAGGTAAATGCCACAAAATAATCTGTGCAAATTTTAGATAATTCTAAGAAACTTTAATTTTGTCGAATTTCAAATTTTTTTTAAAACCACCCCAGTGCAAACTGCAGGGGACCCAAAAAATACAGCCTTAGAGTTTTTAGCGGGAAATTATTTACATGCGGTAACTATCACATAAATACATTGTGCACAATTTAAAACAATTTTAAGAAAGCTTTGTGGTGAAATTCCTTGATTTTTTAAGAAAAAAAATTACAACAAGTGATATAAACAACATAAAATCAAGAAATGTCTCAATACAACTTTTTTAAAATCGTTTTAAATTGTACACAATGTATTTATGTGATAGTTACCGCATGAAAATAATTTACCGCTAAAAACTCCAAGGCTTTATTTTCTGGGTCGCCTGCAGTTTGCACTGGGGTGGTTTTCAAAAAATCGAATTCCGGGAAGGTGTAAGTTTCTTCAAATCATCTAAAATTTTACACAGGGTGGTTTTATGTTATTTGCCATGTGTAAAAAATATTTTAGTTAAAACGCAAAGGTCGCCGTTATTATAAGCACACTAATGCACACCAATGTACACAGACACTCATTTTCTAACCCATTTTTAATCAATATTTGAGCTAGATTCAGTGTAATTTAAGCATAATTTTCTATTGTAACTTTTTTTTCTCACTTTAATTGTATTAATGTGTGTAAAGAAAAATTTCAAACAAAATAAGAATATGATACAAGGTAAAATATTTTTTTGTTCAGAAAACAGTTTTTTTTTTTTTCAAGTAAACTTTATGTACAAACAAATTAATTAAAACAAAAAAATTACCGACCAAGGGTTAGGGCTAACAGTAATAGTGAAAAAAAGTAAAAAAACAAATAACAAAATAAATAATAATAAGAACGCAAAGTTATCGACCAAGGGTAAGGGGTCACAGTGATAGTAAACGAAAAATAAATAAAAAACAACTTGTGCAAAAGTGTCTTCGTGCAATCGTCCCTACGTGCATATTTGACATCTACCCGTTAAATCTATTAGTTCCGTATGTTGTTAATTAAAACATTTTAATTTAAGCAAAAAAATGCCACAGACTCAGGATAAGGCTAGTTTGAAGACTTTTAAACTATAAGGCAAATTCAGGAAATTTTATTTCAGTTCTCGGTTATGTTTTTTCTACATTATAAAATCTCAGAGCTGTTTTTGGTCATTAGGCTGCCTTTTTCGCTTTGAAGAGTGGCAAAGAAAACTTATGATGTATATATTTTTTCAACTTTCAGTTGTGGTTTTAATTATTTGGACAAGACGTTAAAAGGTACCCGTGGTGTGCGACTTGATAACCGAAAGGTTCTTTGTGCACCAGGTCCTAGGACCAAATATTTTGAGCGTCTTTTTTTTGTCGTCCAATAAACAATAATTTGTAAAATTTAAAGTATTGAACATACTATAAATTAAATGTTATTTATACTCGTTGTACAATGCACACTGGCTTTAAAGGCAACTGAAAGTAAGTCTGAAAACGTTGTTTAAGTTTTTTAATAAACTAAGGCTGATTCAAGCTAGATTTTAGTAACTGAGACTAGTTTACTTCTGCCTGAAAAAAGTGTAAGCACTGATCTTCTCAAATTTGATTAGCAGTTTAAAAATATCATTATACATTTAAATTTTATTCTATTGAACAACGCTGTACTTAAAAATGCTTGCTTTGTGCTAAAAGTATTCAAAACTAGTATTACTAACAATAAATATATAAAACGGCATAGTCTTACTGGTCTGCTTTTGGGTTTACATTGTTTTTAAGGGTTAAAAGAAGCACAAAGTTTAAAGAAACAAATATTCTTTATTTTTTTGATATTTGTCATGGTTATCGCACGGGAAAACTGAGCTTTCACAAAATATACCAGTAAAAAATAGATGTTATAATATAAAAACTAAGCTACTTATTTCTATTCTTAAAACTAATACGATTTTTAAGGTTTGAACTTTTTTTTTTGTTTTATTACGTAAGAATGTTTTTTGCTTAAATTGACTATTTAATATATTTAGTATTTACTAAAAATATATAACAGAATGCATTTCATTATATTTAAATTTATTTAAGTACTTTCAAGTAGGACTCGTCAGAAATTGTTTCCTACTGGATTGGAATGAATACAAATTGAAATAAAATTATACTGCAGTTTAAAGTTTTAAGATATAAAATGACGTAATAATCAAATGTTAAAAATTAAATAAGTCTAATGCTAAACAAACTTGGTATACTAATAAAACTCGGTAGAATTAAAACAATCTAAATAAAGAAGCGATAAAAATTTTAAATTAAAACTATGCTTAAAAATAAAGTTTAACAAGAAACTAATTACTTTAAAATTACTAATATAAGGATTTAAAAAGTCTAGTTTGGTAAACGAACTTTTTCTGCTTACATAAACTGGGCCTTAAAGATTGAATACATAAGGCTTCCAGAATATGCAATTGAAAAGAGTTCTCCGCTCTCACTAAGACTGAAAAATTGTCCTTTTTATAATTTTTAACACACTCAGGATTGTCCAACAAATGTTGCCCAATCGCCGAGAAGTATTTTTTAGTTGGTTTCTCAGAACGGCCATCAAACCACTTTTTCAAGACTTTCGGAACATGTTGATCGATTTGTCGCTAACCGAGGCTTCTACTTATACACCATTATTGGCCTGGTTTATAACGCAACGTGCGCTCTAACTTGTGTAATAGAAGTCCCCAAGATAACGCTTAAATTATAGTTGACTTAAATAACTAATATGACTTACTTACTATTTACTAAAGGTTTAATAAATCAGTTACTTATACTAATTTAAACTGAGTTCGAATCTGTGATAATGATTATATTTACAATGAATTTGCGAAACGAAAAGATGATAAAATACTGCACAACATTACACTAATAAACCAAATTATCAATTCTTTTAAAAGACGACAATACTCGAATAAAAGAAACTAAAAACTAAATGTTTAAACCAAACTCAAAAAGTGTTCTAAAATCGAAATCAACTCGACAACAAGATTGAAACCATTAAAACTTAAGTGCAGCGAAAAGCTGCACTGAGTTCAGTCCGCTGCAATGCAGTAGAAACTAAAAGAACCCTAAATTACTCGAGATTGTTGAATTTATACTCGCTTGAGAAAAAAGAAGAAAGTAAAAAAGAGACAATTACCGCGTAAGCGGCACAGATTCTTACATGAAACCTTTGAAATGTTTTTCCCACGTAGTCACTACCACAGTGACAACTAAATTTATAGATGATGTTACTTTTTTCATGGGTGGGAAAAACATCTTTGTAAATTCCATTTAGAGGTCGATCAGTATACAAAACTGTTCTTAAATTAACAGAGCTGAAAACTTGGCTTATTTCCTCTGAAATTTTCTTAGAAAACCTCTCAGAAATATTTCCAAGGTAAGGAAGTTTTAAGTATACTGGACACTTCTAAGGGCCAATCATTTTTAAAGCTGTTGAACTTCTAGCTCTTGTTATAACTTTCGAAACTAAGTTACCTGGATAACCAAGCGAAAGGAAAGTGTTTTGAAGTGTTTTCAACTCGCCTTCAAGAAAGCAAGGAGAACAAAGTCTGGTGAAACGCTTCACCATACCCGTTAAAACTTCTAACTTCTGTTTGACTGGACCAAAAGATGCCCACGGAACATATAATGCTTCTGAATTTAATTTACGATGAATTTTAATTAAAAGTTCCCCCTCAACTGATCGTTGGACACAAACATCTAAAAAGCTTAACGAATTGTTGTGTTCTTCTTCTTTTGTAAAACTAAGATTTTTGTGAAGATTATTAAGATCATTAAGAAAACTGGAGCTCTCTTGTCTATTTTCAAACATAACAAAAGTGTCATCTACGTATCGAAGATACATGAGAGGACTTTTACAGTTCAAAAATAACTTACTTTCTAGGTAACCAACAAAAATATTAGCCAAGATAGGACCTAAAGGTGAACCCATTGCAACCCCATTTGTTTGTTTATACATTTTACCATCAAAACTAAACTCAACACCTAACACAGCCATGTGTAACATTTCTTTGCACACAAATTCCGGCATCTGAGGGTGTTTTAAATCGGAATGATACAATACCTTTAAGCAAATTTCAATAACCTCCACTACTGGAATATTAGTGAACAAGCTTTTGATATCATATGAAATCATATAGCTACTTTTGACTTTGGAACGAGGAATTAGACTAATTTTTTCTATAAATTGGAAAGAATCTTTAAGAGAGTAATTTGAAAATTTGTGTAAAACTGATGCAAGTGTTTTTACTAAGAATTTTGCCAAATCATTTTGTGGCGAACCTATCATTGATAAAATTGGCCTTAAAGGGCAATCATTTTTATGAACTTTAGGAAGACCATACAGTTTCGGACTTTGTGAGCCTACCGGTCTGATTGAATTATACGTAATTTCACTAATGAATTTATTTTTGTCCAACCTAACATTTTCCTTTGATAAGAAAGTTCAATGCGTGCTGTGAAATCAAAAGAGTTTACAGAACCTATATGTTTGAATTTAGTGCAATCGTTTAATATATTTTCTATTTTACTAACATAATCAGAAGAATTTAAAATTAAAACACCAGAACCTTTATCCGGTTTTGTGATAATAATGTTTTTGTCATTTTTAAGTTGTTTAAGCTCTTTTATGCAATTCTAAATCATTCTGAAATCACCTAAATCAATTTGTGTACCACTATAACTATGTGCAAAATCACAAAGTTTGGCATCTAAACTGTTATGAGCTTCAGTACTTACAGGCTTATGATGGTTTAACTGTGCTGACAAAGACTCAAAATTACTAAAAACTACCTCACGACTTATGTTTCTTTTTGGTATTGAAAACTTTAAACCCAATTTTAGAACGTTAATTTCATTTGTATTTAAAACTTTAGTAGATAAATTTATAATGTTGCCAATATTATCATTAGTCACGCCAAATCTTTTCTTTTTCAAAAACCTTAACGATTTATCATGTTTATTTAGTATTTAATGATAATTATTATTCTTTCTACACCTTAATAATTTCTCAGACTTGTGTTAGATTTTGTAAAAGTTACGCTAGCTCATACTAGTTTTAAGTTTTTTTTTGGAAGACTTCAGCTGTTTTATTATTAATACTTTAATAAAATTCAGCTTTCAACTAATCAGTTATTTGTAGTTTAAAAAAGATCAGGATTGTTGTCCTTCTTTAGTTAATAAAACATTAAAAACATATATTTTTAGGGTTGCCACCTAGTACTAAATGTCACTAGTGTCCAATATGCTAGAAAGTTTTTTAGGACTCAAGTTTATTGGTCGAAGTAAAATCTAGTTCAATAAATATGTAAATCTTAGTAAGCTAGCTGTGTGTAAATAAACGTCATTTAAGTTAATAAAGCTAAAAAAACTAAAACTATGTTGTATTGTGTGTGACTAAAACTAAAACCTATAGAATTTAAATTGCGACTAAAACTAAAACTACGGACTACGAAGATTTAGAAGCTTGAAGTTTAGCCCGCGAGCACCAATTGCCTGCCGACCCCTTCACTCAGGCTAGTTTGAAAACATTTCTTAAGTCAAAAAAATGTACAAAGATTTAAGTAAAGTTACTGCTTAAGTAACTATGAAATTTTTTATACATGTTTACAGACAGAGACTCAGTATCAGTAGCTAAACAAATACAAATTAAATTGATTTTTCAACTATTGTGACTCTATAATAGTCTTGTACAAGACAAAAGGTATCCAAAGGGTGTGCGACTCTGTAACCGAAAGGTTTTTTCATGCGCCAGGTCCTAGGATCGAATATTTTGAGCGTCTTTATTTGTCGTTTAATAAACATTACTCTATATTAAAGTTAAAAAGTTTTCTTTCTACAGATATTTCAGGTCAAGAATATTTCAAATTACACTTTTTATTTTACATTTCAAAAAGTCTTATATGGTTTTTTATAGTAACTTTACAGGCCTTTATAACGTTTTTATAACATGTAAATATCATATTTAGTATACTCATAGCATATCTGCTCTAACTGTACTTTTATTATATTTGATATAATTTGAATTATAGGTTATCTTGGTTGTTGTATTTATATCAGTTGAATATCAACACAGAAGCAAAAATTTGTTATTTTTAATAGGTAAAAGCAGCTTTGTTCTGATTGGCCTAACGAATAAAAAACCGAGTTTTCAATCCATCCATAATTTTAGGGAGTACTGAAAGGTAAATAACTTACTATCCTTACTTTTAAGGGGTG
Organism: Thalia democratica; assembly: GCF_965202585.1. Lineage (NCBI taxonomy): Eukaryota > Metazoa > Chordata > Thaliacea > Salpida > Salpidae > Thalia > Thalia democratica. The sequence continues at coordinate 41,843,375 of NC_139166.1, read as the reverse complement.
GATTCAAAACTCGGTTTTTTTTTGTTGTAATTTTTTCAAACTAACTTAAAAGTAATGTTTTTCAAATTAATATCATTATAAATTTTACACCAGGTCCAAATATCTACATACATAGGGTGCACGACTACTCAAATTCGGACAATAAATTTTTCGTTTTTTTGATAATTTTTATTAGTTGTTTTTTTATTCTTATTATCACTGTTACCCCTAACCCTTACCCTAGATCGGTATCTTTTTTTATTTTTGTTTTTTATTTATTAATTAATCATTTAGTTTTCTTTTTTATTATAATTTTTATTATTTATTTTTTAGTTTTACTATCACTGTTACTCCTAACCCTTCCCTCGATCGGTAGCTTTTTTTATTAATTTATTATTAGTTATATTGTAATGAACCACTCATTACATTTTATGTTTCGTTTTATTTCAGAAGAGTTAAAGTTAAAGAATTTCAATTTTTTAGCTTTAAGTGACGTCACTATTGGTATTGAGAATAGAAAATGAGAAAAAAAAGCGTGAAGAAAATTTGAGAGAAAGAGTTTAAAACTTGGCTTGCAGACGCGAGTCGGGCAGATTACTACCGGGGGAGAGAACGCACACAACGACGGAGAGGCGAGTGAGCCGGCAAGGCGAATGAAGCTTATTTAAGACTTGTGGTAATTAAACGAGGATAGAAAACCTTATCGTCGGGTCTATTCTTTTTCCATATCAAGAAAATGTTTAGTAGTTAGTATATGTGCCTACTGGGCTCTTTTGAAGTCATTGGTATTTTAATTAATTGTATTTTCATTTATTTCACTTATTTCACAGTGTGTTTATTAATCTTTTATAGTTACATAAATCACGTGCACTAATATAACCAGTTTTAAAACATTATTTTTATAGTAAGTACTAGTATATTAAGTTAAGCCGGCGTTCCATCTGAACGTCTGTAATACTTTAAATAACCGTTATTAATAATCTTACTTAAGAACAGCTTAACCTAACTAAAACCCAACCAATCAACATCGTATTGAGGACGGTTACAACATACTTTTTTTTTTACTATCACTGTTATCCCTAACCCTTACCCTCGATCGGTAGCGCTTTTTATTAACTTATCTTTTAGTTACTTTTTTTATAATTTAATATTTATTTATATATTTTTTACTCTCGTGCAAAAATGACCCTCCCTGCAAAAATTGTCACTCGTGCAATTTTGACACGTTGCTATTTTCATTATATATGTTTTAATTTAAAGTTAAGCTTATCTTGTTTGTACGTTTGTAGTAATTTTATCAATTAAATATCAAAACAGAAGCAAAAATTTGTTCTTTTGAAAAAATAAAAGCAGCTTTGTTCTGATTGGCTAAATAACAGTAAGACTTTTATACACAACTTTTATATGAAAATATAATTTATACAGTTTTAATTTTATAAGCTTAAGATTAATGCATTTAGATTAAACAACTTACCTTTATAAAATTGAAAGTAGCATCAACACACGAATTGAGGCACTCATTTTAAAATTGTTTTTAAAGATTTAATACTTTTAAACCCAAGTTTAAGCACAACAGTTTCTATATAAAATGCTATGGTGATGTGGTGAACTTTTAACCGTTTATTTTAAAACATACCAGTAAGGTCAATAACCATGAGCAACTCCTGTTTTTCGTACAATAACACTAAAAACTTGTTTGATAATAATAGGCAATCGACAAATTACTGCCACTACATCGGTTAAAACATCGTTATGGTTTTATGAAACCATTAAATAGTTGGGTGCATACCCAAAAGGTAGATAGGTTCTGGGGAGACCTTTAGGACTATACTTAAGATCGATCGTTGAGAAGGACTGTTAATCGAAACATGTTTACGTAGGGTTTTTTTGAACGCTGTAAATTAGTTGCTTAGTATAAAATAATTATAAACTAATGTGCTTCAATTTTTCATATAATTTTAGTTAAGTAATTTTCTTTATTCTAAAACGGAGCATACATAGAAAGCATCTTAGTTTTTTTTTACTTCAACTTAAATTTTTTAAGGTGTCTTGTTTTGATTGTAAAATTTATATACCGTTAAGACCACTCTTACAAAGTTGAGTGATAAAAAGTCTTATTACATCATACTCACTATAGATTAACAGGCATGACCTAAAGAAAAAATTCTTTACGGATTAATTTGACACTAATATAATTGACAACATTTTTTTTTTTTCGATCTAAAGTTAGGGTTGCCCTTATTAGAAACAAAAAAGCTAGCCTGAATGACTAAAAACTATCCTAAGTTTATGAAAAACTTTAAAAGATTCAAACTAGCAAGAGTTATTCTTAATTTTCTATTTAATTATAAACTAGCCAGAGTAATCGAGTGACCGAGTGCTTAGTGCACTTTTGCACGGCGTCACTTTTGCAAGGAGGGTAATTTTTGCACAAATATTGATAAAGTATGCACTTGAAAAGGTACGCAACCGCGTTAAGTACGCACCCGCATTGAATACAAAGTTGAATAGTAAGAATTACTAAATAAGATTAATTTAATAATACAAATAGAATAACAAGTGTTTTAAGTTTTTACTTTTTCGAGATTTTGTATGTACTCTACGCGGGTGCGTACTTAACGCGGATACGCGGATGCGTACTCAAAGCAGGTGCATACTTTACGCAGTTGTGTACTCAATGCAGGTGCATACTTTACGCAGTTGTGTACTTTACTCAGACGCGTACCTCTTTAAGTATGTACTTTATCTACATTGGTACAAAAGTGCCCTTCGTGCAAAAATGACCCTTCATGCTAAAGTGAAGCTCGTGCAAAATAGTCGCCGTGCAAAATAAATTGTTCACTCGTGCAAAAGTGACCCTGCGTTCAAAAGTGACGCTCGTGCAAAAGAGTCCCGTGCAAAAGTGTCCAATTGTGCAAAAGTAACGCCCACACTGTTTATGTTGTTAATTAAACAATTTAAGTATCAATTATTTCAATTTCCGTAAAACTTCATGCAAAATTAATAAGTACCTATCTAGTATCTATGTATTTATGCTGCCAAATTTTTGTCTTAATAAATTCTAAAAGGTTTATCTAGTTTACTCTCACCTTGGTTAAAAAAATATACTAAGTGATTGAAAGTTTCAATGGATTGCAATTGTAGGTAGTATTTAGAAGTCACTATTATAATTATTTGGATCTAACACTTATTTGCTTTTTTCTTTCAACTGTTCAACCATAATTTTAATTTCAAACATCTGAAGTCTAAACTAATACATTCAAAAAAAAAATCTTAAAATAACTAACCTTAGTTTATAAAAATAGCTTCTATTTTTGACTTTCTTAGACTTAAATACTATTACATTTAATTTAAAAATAACTACGAATATGAATATAAGTGTATGCTTGCAAAATCTTTGTGTACAAAATGCTATAAAATACTTTTTTTATAAGTAATAAAAGAGTAAAATATAAAACAGAAACAAATTTAAAATTTAAAATGTTATCTTAAAAAAAAAACATATTGAATACAAAATAAAATGATTATAAACAACTATAACTATTGATTAAACAAATTTAAAACTACATCGATAGTTAAAAATACAAAAAAAAAAGAATTTTATAACCTACAACAACTCTTTATTAATTACTAAGATTAACACTTTTTTCAATGAGATATGTTTAGGATATTTTCTCAAACCTTAGTTCCAACACTAAAAACAAAAAGTTAAATGTTATACGAAGTAAAGCTGGGCGCAAGGTAGAACATTTTACTGAATATTTGAAATTACCCTTAAAGATTATCAAAGACTAAATGGTAGGGCACTGTTCAACTAGTAAATAACAAACATCACATACACTGGGAGATAGCCTCATTTAGTTTTTATCCACCTCCTTCAACTTTTTATCTGAAGGATTTTTTTTGGTGGCCTAAGCTGTACTTCCGGGCAATTTCATAAAACATATGTTTTAATTGTACCTAGGTTTATCTAGCTCTACCAACAAAGCTATTTTTAAATTTAGCTCAGACAAAATAAAACCAATTTTTTTTAAATGTTTGTTTAGACGTAACCCTTTATTTTTTAGAAAGAAAGTATGTTAGCCAAGGTTTTGCTTAATAGAAATATATTAAAGATAAACTGAACTTACATTTAAAAAATAAAATTACCTAGTAAATACTTTTAACTTTCTTTAACTTAAGTATTACCATTTATTAACAAGTTTTCAAGTTATACACAGGCTGTATAACGTATTAAACTAACTTAGTTATCAAGTCTAAATATTTTTATTGTTTTAGTTTGTGACCCTATATTCAAATCTTGCTAGTTTAAGGCAACCATAAATCTTAAAATTATAACCAACTAAACTAATTACCTATTTATACTCCTAAATAAAGCTTACTGATCAATTTGGAAAATTCTGTTTACTTTGCTTGAAAAAAGACCATATTGTATAAATTAACTGGAGAAGTCTTTTTTATTTTACATTTACTAGCTTCAATCAGTATAAAACTTGTAGTAATTTTTGACAACATACTGTATTTTATAATTGTTAATAAGTTAAAAGTATTTTAATTTATTTTATATAGACCTTACTAAGTTTTATTCAACTTTTTTAGTTAGTTATTGTAGCTACTACTATTTTGTTTTAGATAATGAATACTACCCATTAGTTACAAAATGCAAAGTTCATACGCAAAACTTTGCAACTTTAGACTAACATTCCTCGATATAGTAGACTAAAATTTTCCCTAGCCTCTGTTGATTTGCGCCCAGTTTAGCTTAAACCAGTTTAAAAAACGTAACCTAACAGATTAGTTGTAACTGCTTAGCGTTAGCCTATAAATAATTAATTTTTTAGTACGTTTGTTTATTTAGTTTCAAATTATTTAATTAGTTAGGAAAAAAATCAGTTGGAACTTGAATTGTCATGCCTGTTCAACAGACATACTTAACATTTTATTTTCAGAATTCTACTTAACTTGCTCTTTACTTTAAACAATTTTAGCTATAACAACTCTGATTAACTCCCTTCATGAAACTCCAATCTCACCAGTCAGGAACTCGGAAAATCAGGAACGGGACAGAATACTACGGCGTTACTTTACCACAGAGCGTCAATTTACCAAGGACTGAACTTTAGACCTACGTTATACTTAAGCACGTAGAGGGAATTTAGCACAGAGTTACACTTTTTTCAAAGAGCGATACTTAAGCACAGCGTCACTTTTGCACGGAGCGACTTTTTGCACGATTCTTTTTTATGCTTATATAACATATGTTCTTTTATGTCAAAAATGTAAAAACAAACTATGCAAAATGTTAAACTAAAAGTTAATACACTTTAAGTGTGTTAAAAGTAGTGATGTACCGGACTCACTATCCGGGTCCGGATCCGGCTGGATATTGCCATTTTGTCTGATATCCGGATCCGGCCGGATCTTGATATGAAAAAAAGATCCGGATCCGGTTCCGGCCGGATTCTAATTTTTAAAAAAATCCGGATCCGGGTCCGGCCAGATCCTAGTTTGAAAAAAAAGTCCGGATCCGGGTCCGGCCGGATCCTAATTTGAAAAAAAGTCCAGACGGGTCTGGTACATCACTAATTAAAAGTTTTAATTAAAACTTATGTTTGTTTTGCACTACTAGTAATTTTAAAACAAACTTAGTAATAATACTGGTAAGATAAAAGTAAGTTAACAAAATTATGAACTTATTTTTACTATAAACGTTTAACGAACAAATTTTTATGTTTTTAATTTTATTTTTCAAACATGAAAATAATTTTGTTCCTCTAGCAATTTATACGAGAAAAAAATTTTCAAATCTATTTTTAATAAGCTTAAATTTATTTTACTAGGTTTCAGTTTTATATAAAAGATGTAAACTATATTAACCGATAAAGAATTTACCTATTTATTTTAAAACTCTGTTAAATTGATAGAGTATTAATCAACGGTGGCCATTGATTTTTTAGAAATTTCTTCTAGGTTTTTGAAAGTACACGTTTTTTGGTCTATTTCTAGTTCAAAGTAAAAACCTGTGTTAAATGGTATAACAACATTGAAAATATGGGAACCGTTCAGTTCCAACCCGTGCACAATTCCCACCCGATCAATTCTAACCCAAATCAATTCCCACCCGATCATTTGCCACCCGATCAATTCCAACCCAAATCAAGTCTCACCCGATCAAATCCAACCCGAATCAAATCCCACCCAAATCAAATCCCACCCGATCATTTCCCATCCGATCATTTCCCACCCGAATCAAATCCCACCCGATCAAATCCAACCCGAATCAAATCTCACCCAAATCAAACCCCACCCGAATCAATTCCCACCCGATCATTTCCCACCCGAATCAAATCCCTCCCAAATCAAATCCAACCCGATCAAATCCCACCCAAATCAAATCCCACCCAAATCAAATCCCACCCGATCAATTCCCACCCAAATCAATTCCCACCTGATCATTTCCCACCTGATCATTTCCCATCAACATAATTCCTACCCGGTCAATTCCTACTATATTATCAAACACGATTATATTTATTCTTGTACGAATTAAAAATTTTAATACGTTTGGAACTCACATTAAAACTTTAGTTTTTGTATTTCTAAAAATCATTTGAAATATGAAGTTAGTAAGGTAAGAACAATTTTTTTATTTAAGCTAAAATTGTTACTGTTGCTTATATTATCATGTTTTTAGTTTAATGTCATTTTTGTTTGTTGATAACTACGATAATCAAATAATTACGACTTGCGAGCAACAGAAAGTTGGTCTGTTACTTGTAAAATGCTATTATTGTTACTAAAATTTAATCCAGATCAGGTTTAGATAATAACTAAGTTTTTAGTATTAGAACCATTTTCTATCATGTTAACTAATTTATGTCCAATTTTTTTTTTTTTGTACGAGTTGGAACAATTGACATTGACACTTAATTATACTTTAGTTTTTGTAATTAGTTAAAACAACAAAATAATATAGTACTGTACAACATAGTTTTCTTTAATAAGAGCTTTGGAATTTGAAAATTATATTAATGCTTATTTTATTAAACTCTAGACCTAAATTAATTTTATTCGTTGATTACTAAACTTTTTTAAGTAAATACGGCCGGCAAAAAAAATTGGCCTATCTTTTGTAAAATGCTTTTACGGCTGATACAATTCAGTCCAAATCAGGTTCAAAGCAAATTCAAGTTTTTTTAGTATCCGAAATACTTTTTATAACAAAGTATTCTACGGTAACTGATTTATGTCCAATTAAATCTACCTTTGTAACGACTATAGAAATTAATATTGTTAGTTAGTTAGAAATAAAGTTGCAATATATAGTTGTAAATAACGCATAAGTTAATGAAAAGTCTTCTTTACAAACAAAGTTTCGAAAGTTATAAGCCGTTTATAACACAATGAAAAGAAAATAAAACTTTTTCTTATTAGCGCATATCACAAAAACAAACCTTTTTTACGATAAAATAAAATGTTTGGATTTTGTTGTTGCATTTGGTTGTTAAAGCATTTTTAATGCTCGTTGTTTTAACATTTACAATTTTGGAAAGAAGACACAAGCGAAACAAGTAAAAGTTTATAAATAAACAGCTTTTTTGGTTAATAAAAGAAACTTTCTTTTTCTCATTTTCGTCTTTTTTCGTCGTCGCACAGGCTCCAGGTAACCAGTCTAAACACGCCCCTGCAGTTAGGTAAGCTTGTTGAAAATGAAAATAATAAAAATTTGTTAAAGTAATAATTTCTCTCATTATAAGTTATTATATAACGTTTTTTAAATTGTTAAACATTAATAAAAATAACTTTTTTGGTCGAAATTTATGAGGTAAAATGAAATTTTAAACTTAAAAAGAACGGAACTTGATTGAAATATATAATCAATCTTTCTTCTAAACTTTACATGTACAAAATTTAAACGGATTAGAATTTAAGCATAGAACTATTGATCTGAACTAACCGTATAATATATATAAAGGTTGATATTATTTTATTTGAAATATTTATAAACTTGATTGAGTCGAATGAGAGTTCATTCGAGTGATAATTTACATGGATGGGAATTGATTGGGTGGGATTTGATTTGGCCGGTATTTAATTCGTGTTGGAATTGTGCGGGTTGGATTTGATTTTGGTGGGATTTGATCGGGTGGGATTTGATTCAGGTGGGATTTGATCGGGTTGGAATTGATTCGGGTTGGATTTGATCGGGTGGGATTTGATTCGGGTGGGAAATGATCGGGTGGGAATTGATTCGGGTGGGATTTGATCGGGTTGGAATTGATTCGGGTTAGATTTGATTCGGGTTGGATTTGATCGGGTGGGAATTGATTCGGGTGGGATTTGATCGGGTGGGATTTGATTCAGGTGGGAAATGATCGGGTGGGATTTGATTTGGGTGGGAATTAATCGGGTGGGAATTGATCGGGTTGGAATTGATTCGGGTGGGATTTGATCGGGTTGGAATTGATTCGGGTGGGATTTGATTTGGGTGGGATTTGATCGGGTTGGAATCGTGTGGGTTGGAATTGAGCGCGGGTTGGAAATGTTAGTACACCGAAAAAATACTGTAATCCTACTTTATACGTGTTTTTTAACAAAAAAATTTTTTTGATAATGACAAAAGATTTTTATCTATACGATAGATTTTTTGTGTCAAATCGAAATTTCACTACTCTACATTTAAAATTTGTTTAAAATTCGAGGTTTTTTAGTGATTTTTATTTAAATTTAAAAGCTTTTCAAGTTTTTTTTTTAATTTCTCAGATTTCAGATTTGTTTGCCTTAATTGTCAAACTCCTTTTTTTATAAGGATTCTAGGTTTAGTGGCCAATGGCTATCATGATTAATAAAATGATTAATCTATTTTAAATATACATAAAGCTTTAAGTATTATGTAATGCATAAAGATGTAAAGTACCTCTTAGTTCTACGTGCACGCGTCTCGCAATTTTTTGAATACTTTAATTGCAAGGTTGCCTTAGACCAGAGTTTCCCGATTTTTTTTTTCAAAAGGCCTATTTAATTAATTTAAAAAGCTATGGCACTCTCCGACAAGATTTCTCAAAAAAATGCCATTAAAAACGTTTAAGACCTTTTTTTGCTCATCATCATCAATTTTATAATATCTAGTGTAAGTTTCAAATGGCATTGTGGTTCCCCCTTTACTGCTCATGGCCCCCTAAATTTCCTGAGATTTTTCCATAACGTTTAGTACAAGTTTTAAAACTACCAAAAAAACTCATAAGACTTTTTTTGCTTTTCATCATCAACTCCAGAATTTCTAGTGTAAGTTTTACATTATGACCCCCTAAGTTCCTGTAATGGCCGCAAAGGGGGTAAACACTTTGGTAAACCCTGCCTTAGAGTTTTTAAATACCTTTTCTAGGTTTTTAATTAAAAATAAAGTTAAGGTAAAAAACTGTCTTAAGTAAAAAAAAAATTTGAAAAGATACAAACACCAAAGTGTATTTATTATAAATAATGATTATGTTTATAGGGTTGAGTATACTTAGGTCTTAAATTAGTGGTCTTCAAGCATTAAATTCATGCGGAGCAATAGAAATAACTTTAGTAAATAATTCTTCACGTAACAAATATCGTCATTCAACGTTCCGATATCAGTTTTCTACGAAGTGCGCTTTTTCGCAACTCAGTTATTATGTTTTATACCAATGGTTACTAACCTTTTTTTCTGGTTTTACCCGTTTTTGGAAGTTTATTACCGAATTTACCCCATATAGAAAATAATGTTTAATTTTGAGGAAAAAAAAAGATTTTTTTAAGTTTAAGTTTTGTAAGGCTCTACTGCGGACTAGCTTAGAATTTACTATATATAAGCGCATTGTAGTCAGTTATAACAGGCCCATTTCAATACACATACATAGCTAAAGCCTAATTTGGTTTAGTTTATTAAATATAAAAAACCGTAAAGTTCAAGAAGTTTATTTAATTTAGTTATTTAATATTTTATAGAATAGTTAGACAATTAATAAACATTAATTTACCTAACTTATAATAAAGAAAATATATTCCCAGGACAAGAATTGCTGTTTTATACGCAATTAAAAGGATACAACTCCTTATAATAATAACTTTATTTTTTCGGCGCTACGACTTAAAAAATTTCACAAAATGTTTGTTATCTCTTTTTAAATAAAAAAATATTAATCCTGAAAACTGTAAGATAATGTATGCCTTTGACACAAAGATCTTGAAATGCTACTATGAATGTTTTAATAAATTTCTTAATGATAAATATTTTTGTAGATATAGACTTTTCATTTTTAATATAAATTTCAGGAGATAAATTTACTCCCAATTTTAAGTTTTATGGCATCTCTGTAATTTTTAGTCGCTTCAAATCGAAAATTACAGACTAAATTATCAATTTTTTTAAATGAGACATCATAAAGTTATGATTAAAATTTATTCATTAGATTTCTAATTTTTTAAATAAGTTCTTCGTGACGAGTACTCAATTTTAGGTTTTGTTTGGAATACGTAGTCAAGATAACTGTATTGAAGTTGTTTTTTTTTTTGAACTTATGTTAATAATTCTAATATCATAATAACTAAATGATCATAAATAAAAATAAAGTATTCTAGAAGATTGAATAGTTTCGGTAAGTATTATTCCCTTGAATTCCGACTTAAAATGCTTAAAAAGCGTACACAATAGAACTTATTATCGTATTAAGTTCAATTCTAAATCGTATAAACTATATACAACAGAATATTAAACTAAAAACTATTGATCGTGCAAAAGTGACACTACATATTAAAATATCACCGTGTAAATAAAGACTCTCCGTGCTTAAGTGTACCTGTGCGATTGTGTCACCTATCCAGTACCCACCCACTTAAAGTTCAACATACTATTGGCACACAACCACTCACTTAGCACTTAACAAGCATTTAACGCGTAAATTGAAAAATACATTACTGGTAATAAAGTTGATGATATCTATCCATAATAAAACATCCTAAATTTTACTTTTAAAAATTTTCAAGCATTTGAACTGACAAAAACTGACATTCATAAATTTCCAATTATTTTATCTAACATTTAGTCAATTTTTCAAAACAAAAAATATTCAGCCTGGCACGTATGAATTCTCTTATTAACATCTCCATGAATGCGTGAGCTAAGTTCACACGTTTACCGGATGTTTGAAGGTTATCGATAACTTTCGAATTTGAAAACTAATTAATGCTACGATACAAAAACAAGCTACAAAGTATATTATTAGGGTATTTCAAACTTAATTTTGTTTGCGAGACAAGTTTGACATAAATTTTAACAAAAATAAGCTTGTCAGGAATTAACTTTGCCAATTTTTTTTTTTAAACATCTGTTGTAGTTAAACATAATAGATATTCATGTTTTATAAAAAAATGCTATACTAAGTGTAATATTATCTTAACTATTATGGGAGAAAAAGTAAATAAGTTTTATTTTTGTTATCTTGTTTAAATGAAAACTACGAACTGTATAAAAACACGCATTAAAGACAGTTAAAATACTTTATTTGTAACACTAAATTGAACACAGCATAATAAAATTGGACTAATTAAAAAATTAAAGTGCTTAATTCATATTTGAATATCAGACATGGTGATAATTAACTAAGTTTAAAAATTGTTTTAAAAATTTTTAACTAATATCTATAGTGTTCGGGTTTGAAAGGTCCTTCTTGACCAATTCCCAAGTAAGATGATTGATCTTTTGTAAGCTTAGTAAGTTCAACTCCAACATGTTCCAAATGAAGTTTAGCTACTTCCTCATCCAACTGTTTGTATGAAAGTTGTTGCTTAATAAATATTCTTTATCATTTGAAAAGGGTTTTTAGTTGTTTTATTAACTTTTATCATTATTTATTCTTTCACTTTTTCTGTTATATATTGCTGTGACAACTATTTATAAATTTTGAATTAGATCTATATATCTAATTAAGTTTATAGCTGAGTTCCTTTACATTAACGATTAAAGGTAAATTCGGCTTATGGACTGAACTGTCAATAGACCTTCTTTAACCTTAACGTGCGGACACCACTCACGATACTAAGTAAATAAAGTTCATGACAAGGCAATTTAAAACAAACACAGGGTATAGAATGTCATTTTAAAGGTGAAACGGTTAGAGGTTATAGTCTACGTAACGATTTTTTTGTTTGTTTAATACCGCTGCAATTAATTGTCAAGCAGATAACTATGCAAACATACTCAAGGACTTCTATGCGATATTTATAAGGGAGTTGTCGTTTTAATTACATTTTTTTTTGAAATGTCATTTGTTTGACTGAAGCAAACCGTCAACATTGCTATGCAAACATTTGTTGTTTGAACATTATTAAAAGCAAACATTTGTTGTTTGAACATTACTAAAAGAAAACATTGCTAGCAGATTTGAAAGTAATGATCAACTATCGTTCAGTTACTAGACTGCTCTCGACTATTGAAGTTTAATTTTAGAACCAAATGGCTGACCATAGGCTAAAAACAATATTTACTTAAAATGTGATTTGAATACGCTTAGTTGTTGAAAAACTCGGTTTTGAAATAAACAAGTAATAATTATGAGAAGTTTATATTAACTTACAGTTTTTGGTAGCATGTATACTTGTCCACGTTTATATTTATTATCCTTGTTATTGACGAAAAGTTCAATTTGAGCTATGGTCTGGTTGGTAAATGAAGCGCTCATTACAAAGCTTGGGTGACCAGTTGCACAACCAAGGTTTACCAGACGTCCTTCGGCAAGAAGAATGATTTTGTTACCACTTGGAAGAGTGTATCGCTCAACCTATATAAAATAATAAAGTTGACTTTTATTTTACAAACGTAAGGCAATTTAACTTAAAATTTTAATGTATCTAAACCTGAGCTTTGATATTTTCTTTAGCGCAGTTTTCATTCAGCCAAGCTACATCAATCTCACAATCGAAGTGTCCAATATTACACACAATGCAGTCGTTTCTTAGAGTTTTAAGAACCTCTGGAGTTAGAATACCAGAACAACCTGTTGCAGTAACGATGATTTGAGCTTGTGGGGCAGCTTTTTCCACAGTAGTTACTTCATATCCTGTGATAATTTTTAAATAATAATGAATAATATGCGACATTACATCTATTACTATTTTGATTCAATTATTCATATCACTCCATCTAACCTTCCATTGATGCTTGTAGAGCATTTATAGGATCTATTTCGGTGACAATAACTCTGCATCCAAATGCACGTAGGGATTGGGCAGATCCTTTACCAACATCTCCGTAGCCTGCTACCAAAGCAACCTTTCCAGCCAACATAACATCAGTAGCCCTTTTGATTCCATCAACAAGAGACTCACGACATCCATACAGATTGTCAAACTTACTCTAATAATATTTTCAATTGTCAAACTATTGTAGTAAACACTTAGTTATTAACTGCAGTTCAACTTTAAGCAAAAATAAATAGTCTGACAACTCACTACGAAGATGACATACTGGCTAAAAACTTTTTTCATAGAATAGTAACTTGAACAGATCAAAATTAAGGGCATAGGGTGTTCACCTTTTGTTTTATAAAATTAACATAGGCCCATATGAAAGCTAAATAAATAATAGTGTAACATACTTATTAAGGAAAAAAAAAAAAAAAAACTTTAGATATTGTTGGGTTGTGTAAAAAGTTTCCGCTATAAACATACAAAGAAAAATTATTTGTATTGCCTATTTTCTCGTATATTCGAAAATATAATAAAAATCTATTTTCTCTTTTTTTTAATCAACAAGCCTAAAACTTTTAGGGAACACTCCTTGCATTGATACAAAAAAAATTAATTAAAACTTTTGAATAAAAAAATTATGATTTTAATGACCAAAAAAAATCTTTATTAATTCTTAAAGAAAAAAAAACAATCAATTTTTTATTTTTCAGTAGATAGTTTATTATTAAGTTACGGCTAAACCGAGAAAATTTCAGAACAATAGCTTAAAAACCTAAGAAGAAGATATGTTTTAAATGAAACAGTTTTTTTTTTACTTTACCTTGGTCCTTTTATCAAGGAGCCTATTGAAACCTCGGACTTAGTAGCCTCATACAAAAAACTAATTTGAGTTTTAAAAAACGGAAAAAGCAAATACTGCCTTATGATTTTTTTTGATAAAATCAACATGTAAAAAAGAGCCTTTAACCACTATACTATGGCCTTATTATAAACTAATATGAACAAAATTGATTAAAAATCTACTAAATTAGTACCTTAGTAACAGAATCGTTGACATTAATTGCAGGCATCTTTAATGTACCTTCTTTAGCCATTTTGTACAAGTTGTGAACACCAGTGGTTGTCTCTTCAGAAACTCCAAGAATTCCTTCCAAATATTGGGGGTATTTTTCATGAACAAGGTTTGTTAAATCACCACCATCATCAAGGATCTAAAGTTAGTTTATCATGTAATAGTTGGTATAAACAAGTGTATTAAGGCATGGAGGGGGTGCAAACTAAAACGGCAAAAATAGACTATTTCACTAAAAATCTATCTTCTCCTACATTTTTTGAGGTAACTACCTCAAACTTTCAGGTAATGTTCCTTGATATATTTAGAAAAATCTGTTGTTGAGGTAGTTATCTCAAAAAACGTAGGAGGAGATAGATTTTTAGTTATTTCTAGTTATTTGCCATTTTAGTTTGTGCCTCCTATAAGGATCCTATTGTTGGCTCCGACCTTGACCCGCTATATTGCAAAAATCATTTTGAATTTTTCAAATCTGTAAAAAGCATCTTGTAGCTTAGTAAAAACTTTATAAAATAATATAAAATTTCAAAAAAAGAAGTTTATCCCCTTATGCCCTTAAAAAGTATTTATTCAGCAGCTAACCATATTCAAAGGCTTGTTGTCTGCAAAAACAATTGTTTGTTCTACACACCATACATACTCTTCTTCAGTTTCTCCTTTCCAAGCATATACTGGTACACCAGTTTTAGCAATTGCTGCTGCCGCATGATCTTGAGTTGAAAAGATATTGCAAGAAGACCATTGAACCTAGATAGCATAAACAAGTTACTTTCATTAAAAATAATATATATTTTAGATCAGCTGTTTCCTTACATTTTATAAGCTGTGAACAAATATCAACAAATTAATAAACTGTATGCATTTAAAAACCAAAAAAGTTCCATGAGAAATAAAATTACTAAAATTTTAGTTGAACAGTATTTATGTCCATAAACAGTATATTAGAAGTCAAAAAAATTAAACATAAATTAAGCAAAAAATTATATTTTATTAATTAAAATAATTGATTATCATCACAATTTTAGTGCAAAGTTAAGGCCATAGAGGGGTCTAACACTTTTTTTTACAAAAATCAACTTTGGCTATTATGTGAAAACTTTAAATACAAACTACAATTACAAAATACAAGAAATAGTGTATTATGTCATAAAAAAAATACATACATTTTAAAAAATATAATTTTTAGTTTTCATTGAACTCACTTCAGCTCCAAGTGCAGTAAGTGTTTCTATAAGAACAGCAGTTTGGACAGTCATGTGCAAACAACCAGCAATTCTGGCTCCTTTAAGTGGTTGACTATCTTTGTACTGCGTTCTTAATGACATCAATCCAGGCATTTCATTTTCAGCAATATTGATTTCTTTTCTTCCGAAATCAGCCAAGCTAATGTCAGCTAAACAAAAAAATTATAAATTGACAGTAGTTAAAAACTTGAAAATAGGCTAGGTTATCTTAGCTAAAATATATTATCATCATATGTATAAAGTATATCTGATTTGAGGAAAGTAAAATAGTCTTTTTTTTTCACTTTTGACTTGTTTTACATATTTTTTACCAAGGATTCAATTACTTTTAACGGGTTTTAAAATTTTTGTAAGTTTTTTAAGTAATTTTGGAGATCCAATGGATCAAACTTCAATAGGTAGATGAGGAGCTACAAGAGCACAAAATGGGAAATTTATTGCAATAATTTTCTCTTACAATTTTAAAGTTATCTTTTAGAAGTTTTCTCAGTTTAATGTTTATTAGAATGTAACAGTTTTGTTGCAATTTTTTTTATTTATAGTACAACTTATTTTCCTTTAATCATTTAATGCTCACTTTTTATTGATTTTGAAAATACTATAATACCATTTTCTATTTGATGCAAGGAATTTTTCTTGAAACTTTAAATCCCCAGCTTAAAAAATTTAATGCAGTAGGCTTTTAGTATTTTTTAAAATACTTTGTTTGTGTCAGAAACTTAATAAACATAAAATGACTGTATATTGAAACTTAATAGTTTTTTTTTATATTGTACAGAAGGTGTTTACTGAAAATTTCAAAGACTCAATACAATTAATTTTGTAATAAAAAATAGAATGTAATAAATAATTTGAAAAAATTTGTTTAAAATACCAAGGTTTTCCGGATTTTATTATGATTTTCGTTCAATATTCCAAGTTTTTTTCAAAATTTCTCAAACATCAGATTTATTAGCTACCTTGTTAAAGCCTCTGTTTATTATTTTTTTTTAGAACTTGGTCTCCAAGCTTTACCTATTACATTTGTAAGGAAAAATGAAAAAGTTTGTTAGTTTTCATAGTCATGCAACTTAAAAAAAAAATTTATCTATGCATTATGTATCAATTCCATTATTGATGTGTCATGTGGATTAAAGATTCTATAATATATTATTTCAAGTGTAATTGTCTTCAAATAATACGTCAGTTTTGACAAAATATAAAACCAATTTGTCACAAAAAGATTTACTTTAAAGTAATTGTTAAAACATAAAAAATACATATACACTGCAATATGAAAAATAGTTCTAAAGTTCACCTAGAATAAAATAATAGAGTAAATAAATATATTTTTGAAATATCAATAGTCTAATATTTAATATTTAATAATTACAATCATTTAAAATAGTGTAATCATGTTTTGATTTGATATTAAAGACAAATAACAAAAATATTGCTAGAGCAATAAAACGTACTAACCAACTTTATAAGGAACTTTTTGATTTGGCATTTTCTATATGGTTTCAACAAGCTGTAGTAAATTGTAGGTTTTCAATAACTACTGAAATTCAAGCTGGAAAAGTAAATATGTAGAATTCATGTTGCCAAATTTCTTTTTTTTTGAAACTAAATTGGTCTTCTCTCAAAGTTCCATATCGAACCAGTTTATAAACTGATAAAGTATACTTGTGTTGTAATGTATGTATTTTAATACAAAAACAATATTTTGCTTAAGTCTTATATGATACTTTTTAAAAACTAATATACTCCTACAAATTAGAGATAATTTCATATTGCTACTGTTTACTGATTTCAACATAACTATTAAGTTTGTTATTTTAATAAAGTATGAATTCTGTAATTACTTAAGATTTAAATTCAGTAATTCGGGCTATTAAACAAAACCATTATTCTTACTAAGTACATTTTAATATTTTTATTCCAAAGTTGTAGGTCAAGGCACAAACTTTATTTACACTTAACTTAAACAAATTACATTTACACTTATCTTTAGTTTTAGTTAAGTCTGTTTTTCTTTCTTTTTTAGTTACAGTTTAAACTTTTTTTTTCAATATTGTTTTATTTTACTTTAATCTTTTTCTTTATACTTTTACTGAACTTTTATTTTTAAGTGAATTTAATCTAATTTTAATTTATTTTTTTTTAAACAGCAAAATAGCCTTAAACATTAAGTTAAAACAAAAAAAAAAAAATTGAGTTGGAAAAGTTACAGTTAGAAACCTATTGAGGTAACAAAAGCCAAATAACTTATAGGCTATATAACAATCAAGTTGGAAAAGATTAAATTTAAAACGGACTAAATTGTAAAATATGCAAATAATTACATCTCAAGTTAGAAAATACGGACAAGTAATGGTTGAAATGAGTGTGAGTTAAAAAAAAATATTAGACTTGTAAAAGTTTAAAATAAAAGTAAATTTTTTCACAGTAGTAAATTTATTTTACCTAAATACCTAAGTAAATAAACTTTTTATACAATTTCAATCAGTTAGTTATAGTAATTTTAAAGCTTTTTAAATAAGTTTATTTCCTTATTTACATTTATATTTATATTTTTCAATTCCATAATGTTCTACTTATTTATCAACTTGAAAAAACTTTATTAGCTAAAACACTAGTTATAACTTACGTTAATTTTAACATATGAATTTATAAGCCTATATACAGACACAATAATTATTTATACTTAACTAACTATTAAGAAAAAAGCGTGAACAGAGTGGGATACTTAGGTTTAAAAAAAGCATTAAAAAGTTGGTCTAATTAACTCAAGTATTTATGCTTTAAGTTTAAGTATTCTTCAAACTTAACAAAAACAGTAGAAAATTTTGAGCTTCTCTCGAATGATGCTTTTATTTTATTGAAAGTTTCAGTGTGCTAAACAATAGTTAAAAATAGTGTATTACATAATGATTATAACTTTAATGTTAATTTTTTTAATATCAAGCATTTAAACTTATGCTAATATCTTTTCAATCATGATAACAAATGAAAAAAATCTAACAGTTTTAATAGTTGACTGATATAATGATAAACTCATGATGTTATAAGTAAAATAAATAGTTATAATCCAAACAGTAGTATTTCAAAGTATAAGTTTAGTTGTTGTAATCCTTAAAATAACTCAAACACTTAAATGTTTTAAAAAGTCTAAGCTAAGGTTAATGAACATAAAAATATTTAGGTCAACTAAAACAAATTGTGTCTAGATCAGGGGTCGGTATTCGGCAACCTTTTATAAGTAAAATCAATAGTAAAATCTCTAGTAAAGAGAAATTATTAAAGTAAGAGTATTTATCAAATGCGTAATTGAGTGTTTTTACCACAAAAGCTTTGTATTTTATTGTTTTGAAGAAGTATGTTTTTAGCTGTAAAGTACCACGCATTTGACTTGTGGGATTTATTTTGCCAATATCTTTACTAGCCTGATAACTTTGAGTATTATATTGTGTTTAAAACAAAGTAAAAAACAGTATTGAAAAATATAAAAAACACAAATGTAATTTTGGTTTGTAGATCCTATTCACAAAATTTTAATAAGAAACATAATATTTTTGATAGTTGCTTTCATATAATCGAACTGAGTCACTATGTCTTTGACTCTAATAGTTGTAGGAAGGTCTCAAATACACTAAAACAACCCAGCTGAAGACATCTGTTCATAAACAATCATACTCTTAAATGAGTACTTAATGCCCTAGTTGAATTGGTGAAGAATCAATGTTGTTACAGATAATGTTGATGTGTGTGTAGTCATGTTTATGCGACCTCGATAGCTACCTAAAACTAGTTATTGAACGACAAAAAAAAAAGACGCTAAAATATTTGGTTCTAGGACCTAGTACACGAAAACCTTTCAGTTATCGAGTCGCACACCATGGATACTTTTAAGGTCTTGTCTAGGAAAAATATTGTGTAAAAATTTAGCTAATTAAAAAAACTATTAAGGAGGCAACCTTAGATTTTCTGAAAATGACTCTAATTTAAACTTAAATGGATTAAAAAATATGGTCTAAGAGTTTTTAGCTTAACTCAACTATAGTTTAAAAGAGTTAAAATTTTTAATAATAGCTGGTACATTGTTAACTACGTGACATTATAGTTGAATTGAATTTACCAATTATATTTCGTAGCTGTAGTTTACAAAAATTGTTAGATAAAGATCAAAAAAAAGAATATCATATAATAATATTGTACAACATTTTATATTAAAGTCTTAATTAAACTAGTCGAATGAAAAAAAAAATTGAAATACTTTAAAATGTTTGATACTTTTAACTTCTTACATCTTAACTGATTGAGAAGAAAAATATACTACATTAAACTAAAACATTGTTTTTATGATTATAAAAATTGTTTGAGAGATGGTTTGTATAAGCTATTTTAAATTTTAAGATGTTTAGGTAGCTTGTGTTGCTTTGCACCCCCTTTATTAAGTTATTTAATATTTTTCATGCACTTATAAATTGCTGAAATATTTTAAATGTTAGATCTTTTTATGACTAATCGACTTTGTTGTAAAAAAGTAAAAAAATACAGGTTGTCTTAAACAAATCTAATAAGTAGAAAATCAAAAACTATTGTAAGTATTTATTAAGTTAATATGATCTAAAAATAAAAAGTTAATTAATATGGTGCTAAAAATTTGTTTTTTTTCTTAAGAAATAAAACGTAATAATAAATGTGCAAGTTAATTATTTTATTCGCTACTCGGTATCAGTGAGAAAAAATTCTGACTTTTTCAAGTTAATTTATAGTTAGTTTGCACATTTATTATCATATTTAAATAAGCTCTTTAATTTACAGTTAATTGAGCTATATACTTTAGTCAATACAAACGACTATAATTAACAATTTAAAAATGTTATTTTTTTTGAAGTTCTGACATAAAAAGAAACAGAGAAACTCACACATGTAAGAATCAGTAAAATTCAAATATTCAACAGAAATGAAAACTGAAAAAAAAAGTCATAACGGAAAAAATATTCGTGTAAATTTTATAGCATATTTATTGCAAATAAGCTAAAAAAGACAAAAGCTCTTGTTGTAAGTTAAGTAAAAAATAAAGTAAATATACATAGTTTTGAACATTAATATAATTAAAACAGTTATGCTTAGTTGCTTTATAAATCAAAATAGTAGTGTTATACATTTTTAATTTAAAAAGAAGTCATATGTCTAAGAAAAAAACTTTATTGAAATCTAACAAAATTCAATCCATAAAGTTCTACTTAATTAAAGATTAAACTTTATCTTTACCGTTTTTCTGTGTTCATTTTGTAATTCTGAAAAAAAAAGTGAGTTAGTTAATTATGATAAAACTATTAAAATTAAATGTAACAATTTAGTAACTTTATTTAGCAACAATTTGTAATAAAAATTTTAACAATACACTTATTTTAATTAGGGTCGACAATTTAAACTGTACAACAATGTCTAAATTAGTATTTTTAAGATAAATGTTGTATTACAAAAATTATTAATTTCTCTTAAAAGCAGCGTAATAAGCTTCATTTAAATTCCATTTACTAGGCTATATACTAGCTGGTTTTTAAGCTATCTTCAGCAAACCAAAAAGGTTTTTTACGCCGTCATTTAATAAGAACTAGACTGCACCACACGACCAACAACAACGGTATACGTGACATTGTGCTACTTGGTTTCATTCTTATCAGGGTGAGTTCTGATGAGGACGAAACCAGGTAGCAGATTATCACGTATACCGTTTTCAGTGGTTGTGCAGTGAAATTTAGGTCGACGGGTCTGTTTTTCACGAAGCATAACTTTATCACGACGTCAGTTTTGCATGGAATTACTTTTGCATGAGACGTCAATTTCACTCGGAGACAGTTTTGCACAAGAAGTGGCTTTTAAACGGAGGGTCAATTTTTGCACAACATTGAACTTTTGTTTAACAAATATAAAATTAAGTTGATGAAAGTAATTATCAAAAAAACATAAAACTAAAGCTTTAATAAAAAAACCTAGTTACAATAAAAACATGTGTTAGTGTAAAAATTAATTAAAAAAAAAGTAATTAAACTTTTTTATAAAATAAAACTAAATTTATAGTATTATAGTTAAAAGTTTATGCCTTGCAAAATTGACGACTCGTGCAAAACTGACACCGTGCAAAAGTGATTGATTACTTGTGAAAAACTGACTCCGTGCAAAAGTGATTGACTACTTGCGCAAAACTGCCTCCATGCAAACGTGTCGATTTCTGCAAAAGTGAATTCGTGCGAAATTGACGATTAGTGAAAATATGACAGCCTTGCAAAACTCACTCTTTGTGTATTTCTGACTTCTACGCGCTAATTAGAGCCAGGCTATATACCACATTATTAACTTAAAATCAACCTAACTGTGTACATTTCTAAATAGTCTAGTAAAACTTTCTGTATCAATGGTTGGATTTACTAAACAGTATAAAATATTCATACGTATTACTTGAAATACAAAACTCTTCTAAATGTATTGGTATATACAACTTACTAAAAATATTTAGTGGTTTTAAAAAATAAGAAAAACAGAAATTTATGTTTTTTGTAACAAACTCAACTTTTTGAGTAAAGCAATAAACTTATTATTATTGTAGAAAAAAATTATATTTTACAATTTATACATCATTTTAATCAGTAAAGTTTAGGTTCGTAACTAAGGTGTACAGAAAAACTCCCTTTACTGTTTAGTATTTGCACTTTTAATCGTTTCGCAGAAAAAAAAACTGAAAGTTAATTTAGTAAAAGTCTGTATAACACAGTATACTGTAGTACATTTGAATTGTTAACTGACTTGTAAATTTTTTTATTAAAAGTAAACAACCATAATAGCTCATTAACAAAGTGTTTAACGTTCATACTGGGAGTTTTATCAATAGCATGAATCAGCTTTTTCGTCCAAAAAAATTGTATACGGTTTAAGAATTACTACATATTCACAGTAAGTCTTATATATTTAAGTTTAAAGTACTAGTTTATAAAAAAAAGCTACATATTTTTTCCATTAAGCATACTCTAAAGTCTAAATTGTGACTTGAATTATTCAACATCGAATTTTTTTTGTATTGTTTACAAATTAAATTGCTCTTATGACATGACCTAGATTGAAGAAACAAGCTTTATTTTAAAATAAGAATTTTAGAGTTCATTTTTGGTTGTGGTGAGAATAATATAACTAGTAAAAGTGTTATTATTTTATAATATAACTCATTAAAAAATTTATAGTTACTCAGTTTCACTGCAAAACGGATTTTCAAACTATGATTCTTTTTCAATTAGAAATAAACTATATATTTAAACACATGAATCTTCAATTTGAATTGATTACTGTGCTTAATCTTTTTTAACCAAATAATTAAAATGTTAACATTAGAAAATCAATAATAAACGTTGCAGAAGATCATCAATAGCTGAGAACTTAATTACCAACTTAAGCTGCGTAAAATATTGTAATATCTTAATTTAAGATATTTAGCCTTGTTATAAAAAACATAAAAAACAATGGAAAAATAAATATATGCTTGAACAAAAAAGATCTTTCTAGGCAAAAGATTAGTTTTTGTTTTGTTTGACTATAAAGTCAGTTTTTTCTGATTTAAATGCTTTTGTTGATTAATAACAAATGTTTTTACTGTCTTCTTGTCTTTTTTTATTTTGTTTAGTCTTTGTATGCCATTAATTGTTTTATATATTCAAGCTAAATCTAAGTCATTGTTGTAGTATAATTGTTTCCTGCAAGTTCATTTAAATAAAAAGTTGTGAAACATGCTGAAAAAAACTAAAAAATGCAATTGTTTTTTTGACTTTAAATTAGGGGTAGAAGTCAAAAAATTGCACGAAAAGGAAAAAACTTTTTGCACGAAGAATTTTTGCTCGGCGTAACGTTTGCACAAGGGGTCACTTTTAAGGAAGATACTTTTGCACGGGTTGAAACTTTTTTTTATAATCCTTTTTTTTTACTAACTTACTTGTTCTTTTTTCTTTTTTTTTTTCTCTTATCACTATTACCCCTTACTCTTATCCTTGGTCGGTAATTTTATCTTTAAATTTTTTAATTTTTTTTCTCGCGCAAAATTGACCCTTCGAGCAAAAATTATCCCTCGTGCAAAAGTGACTCTTTGTTCAAAAAATCTTCGAAAAAAAGTGACCCTTTATGCAAAAATGTCATCGTGCAAAAGAGACTGTTCGTGAATATTGACCCTTCGTGCAAAAGTGTCTTTGAGCATATCTGACCCTTCCTTTTAAACTAAAGACCCTTGGCGTTGCATGCGGTGGAGAATTGGGTAAATGCTCCACCTAGGAGATTAAAAAAACTGTTAAAAGTATAATTTTTTAACGTTTTTTGTTTACGAACGATTTCTTGGAATTATAGTATTTTTATCTTATTATTTTAGATTTGAAAACTATAAAGTTGAGAGGTTATTTATATACTTGTAAATTTACCGTACGCTCCAATGAAAATACCACGCGTCGCTACTGTTAGAAACTAGAAAATTCTTGTGTTTAACTTTCTAATGAAATTAAAAAATGTTAGGAAAGATTAAAACACTTTGTAAAAAAATCGAAGCAAATGAGAATGAAGCTAGCTGCAACATAAATTAACTATTTTTTAAATAAAACATAATCATACTAATAAATAAGTTTTTCAGTGATAACAAAATTAGTATGAAGTTTAAAAAAGTGAATCTTATTAATGTACAACAATTTTTATTTTTAAAATCTATAGGGGATGTATTTTTAAGTTTTTAAAATGAAAAAGCAAATACTTCTATAAATAAAATTTTTTCAAAAAAAAAAACTAATTCTAATTTAGTTTTATATCAGTAATTAATTTCAACAAAACTTTGGTTTTCCTATTCTTGAACTTATAACTGCATTGTAATAACTATTACTGTATGCATTTACTGAATATGCTTATAGAATTTTTCTACTTTTATCATAAGTTTTAAAAACTGTTTAAGATTACTCATCAGTACAATGAGAAAGCGTATAATTTTTGACAAAAAGGATTAAAGTTGCTGTTAAAGCTTTTAAAAATAGTTACTAGCAAAACAAAGTTTTGCAACTTAATGCTACTAAAAGATAACTAAAAGTAAAATATAATAAACTTCACTGCACGATCAACAACAACAGCATCCGAGACAATCCTACGACCGGTTTCGTCCTAATTAGGACTCATCAGGCAGGAGTAGTCGCGAGAAACCGCTGTTGTGATCTAACTAAGCGGGCTCAAGTACGAAGTACTGAAACGACCGTTTGTAGGTAAAGTCCAAAAAATTGACGCAGGCAAATCTTCACAGCCCAACGTCTTAGACATTGTCAGCTTAATGTGAGATTTCACTCTCCACGCTCGTTTTATCAGTTTTAGCCAGTATTTATTTCGGCTATCATCAACAAAGTTGAGATGCTATATGCCATCGATAATAAACAATGAACTTCACCGCACGATCAACAACAACAGCATCCGAGACAATCCTACGACCGGTTTCGTTCTAATTAGGATTCATCTAACAGGAATAGTCGCGAGAAACCGCTGTTGTGATCTAACCAAGCGGGCTCAAGTACGAAGTACTGAAGCGACCGTTTGTGGCTAAAGTCCGAAAAATACTGGCTAAAACTGATAAAATGAGAGTGGAGAATGAAATCTCACATTAAGCTGACAATGTCTAAGACGTTGGGCTGTGAAGATTTGCCTGCGTAAATTTTTCGGACTTTACCCACAAATGGTCGCTTCAGTACTTCGTACTTAAGCCCGCTTGGTTAGATCAAAACAGCGATTTCTCGCGACAATTCCTGCTTGATGAGTCCTAATTAGGACGAAACCGGTCGTAGGATTGTCTCAGATGCTGTTGTTGTTGATCGTGCGGTGAAGTTCATTGTTTATTATCGATGGCCTAAAACATCTCAACTTTGTTGATGATGGCCGAAATAAATACTGGCTAAAAGTAAAGCAGTGAGGCTTAAAAACTTAAATTCTATTATCTAAAACAGTAAAATACTTATTGAAGTTTAAAACTAAAAACTAACCCCAGACTTTGAGTCGATGTACTTCCACGTAAAATAACAAATAATAAGTATTATTGAAGTACAGTTCATGGCAACTAAAATCCATAAAACCCCGACAAAATCATCTAATAAGTATAAAAACATTTTAAACTACTTTAAAAAACTGATAAAAGTTTATTAACTTAAAAGGCTTGTTTAATTTGAAAAGAAAAGTATAGTTAAAACTTTTCTTAAGACACTTTTATATTTATACATATCTTTGAAACTTCATTAACCTTTAAATATAATGTTTAAACTAAAATGTGATTAGTAAAGTATTTATGCATGCATAGTTTTATTTAATTTTAAAGCTCACAATGGTATTGTTTAATTTTACTAACTAATATACTATTAAAGTAAATTAAAACATACTTGAAATTGTTATTAGAAAACTTAATAATCAAAGTAATTTGTATACTGAATATAGAATAAAACTATTTCAGTACAAAATAGTAGAACAAAGCTAGAATTAAAGCTATAATCATAAAAGAGACTTTGATTTTTTTAAGGTAGTAGACAATTAAAAAATTAATACAGTTAGTTCTACAGATGAATGACCATAGTTTCGATAAAATTTTGAATAATTTGGTTTTCTGAACAAGTATTTTCAATTGTTTCAGTTTAGATTATTTTATATATTTTAACTATAACTACTCTTACAAGACCAAAAAGAACAAAATAATTTTAATTTTATGCATAAACTTACTTAAAAAACTATTGATATAAAAAAAAAATGTTCTTGTAATTTATAGTATTTTTATGGTATTTATTTCTGCAAGTTAAACCATTTTACAACCTAGCAACTACTACAGTGACATTTAAGTTTGTACATAGTATTTGTTGTAATAAACACAGCTCTCACTGTTAAAACTTTTAATTTGTTTTTACAGATACTTGATAAATGGTTTAAAAAACGTCTAAAGTATGAAAACCAAAAACAAACGGTTAAAGTTAAGTCTAAATGTTTTTCAAGTTTTTAGGATTGTTTTTTAATAAGCTATATTGCTTTACAATTCTAGTACATTATCCTAAGAATAACATATTTTTAGTTTTTTTATAGTTTAATAATATGAATGTTTCGTAAATATCTTACACAACATTAATTAATCAAAATTTTATTTGTAAAACTCAATTTCACCCTTTAAGGGATCTTCAGTTACAATTTAAACCTTATTTAAATAGAAAGTTCAATAAGAAAATTTAAATTGTAACTGAAGATCCCTCAAAGGGTGAAACTGAGTTTTGCAAATAACATTTTGATTAATTAATGTTGTATATTTGTCTCCTTAATTTTAAATAAGTTGAGAACTATTTTTGTTCAATTTAGAACCTCAAATTTAAATCTAAGTAAATATCTTACTGCAGATATATAAATCGTTCATTAGTAGTTTTATTACAAATATATTGCTTTCTCTTACTAAATAAATTAAGAAAAAAAAACTATAAAATTCTTCAATGTTTTGTGAATCTTGTTTTAAAGCTTTTCATAATCGTCTCTATTGCCGCTCAAAACAAATAAAATAAATTTGTAGTTGTTCTTCTTTTTTAGTGTACTTCAAAGAGAGAAGCAGGTTTAGTTAGAACTAAATAATATTTTAAAATGTAAAAATCAAAAGTGATATTTGATATAGTAATACCTTATGTACTAACAAATCAACGTCATAATTTTTCTAATATATGACTACATTAAATAATATTTTACTTAATTAAAGAAAAATACCGTACTCTAATAGTTACCACAATTTTATTTTTGTAAATCTAGCTGTTGTAAATACTATATGTTTTTGCATTTATATCAGGGTTTCCTAAAATTAGAATCATAGTCGTTTCTCTTCATTAAAAACCTCAGAATATACAGTCTAAGTTTCAAATCTCCAGTAAATTACCTCTAACATTTTTTTTTTAACTTTTATTTATAACCCCAGAACATCTCGTGTAAATAAGTTAATGTTACTAGTTATTGCCCCTGCGGGTTTATATCGCTCCTTTTTTTACTCTTCATTGCAAACTGCAGAATTTCTAGTTTTAATTTCTAATTTCTAATCTTATATCCATTATCCCTCAGACGCTTTTTTACTTTTTTCATTGCAAGCCCAAGAATATCTAGTGTAAATTAAAAATCTTCCGTCAGTTATACCTCAAACTTTAGTTTGTTTACTCTTCAGTAAAAACTAAAGAATACTAGTAGAGTTAAAAAACTTTTCGTTTTAATAATATCTAGTGTAAGTTTCCTACCTTCCGTATTTTAGTTATACATGAGACAATTTTTTTACTCTACATTATAAACCCAAGGATATTTAGTGTAAGTTAGTTCTTACCGCCTTACTAGTTATTGCCACCTTAGTGTCCAAAGTTTTAAAATTGCCCTCCCTCCCCTTACTAGTTATTGCCTCCCAAAAAGTCTAAAAAGGCTAAAGTCTTCCAAAAAAGCTAAAGTCTTCCAAAAAGGGTAATATCGCTCCTTTGGGAAACCCTGGTTTAGATTAACAAGCGTCTAATATTTCAGACAATTTAACTACAAAAAAATAAGTTGTAAAACGGCAAGAGTTAGCAAAACATCATTTATGACTAATTTGTTTTGAAAACAAATTTACTTTTGTTTACTAAGTTGTGACCTAATGATTAGATTTGGGACTTGAAAAAAATGTGAAGCAAATAACTTTTACGGTAGATTTTTTACATTTTTTCGTTCTACTAATGATTTTATTTACGCTATTACCAACGCTGAATACGCTAATTAAAAAAAAAACTGTTTAAACAAGATTGCTTAAATCGTTTAAGAAACATTAAATGTTTTTAATTTGTAGCTAAACTTTAATCGTAAATATATGAGCATACTTTTACACTGTCAAATTTTTAAATTTTTGACTTTAGTTGGTTTTAACTCATATGTTGTTTTTTTAGTAATATATAGTTATACATTATTACTATTCAAAATATAAATTTAAGTGTTTGTTAACAAAAGATCCTAGCGAAACAAGTTCACTGGAATATACAATAACAACAAATTAAACAGTATCCTTCTTTTATTACTTTAACACATGTTTCTGTGTGTTAACGGATTAACACACAGAAACATGTGTTAGTGTAGTAAAAAAATGATACCGTATAGTTTGTTATTACTGTTATACATTATATTAAAAGGGTTGATCATGATACATTATTTTAAGTTATAGAAATCAAATTAATCTTGTTCTACCTAAAAATCTACAAAAAATATTATTAATTTTCTTTCACTGAATTTACAAGTTTAAAAAAATGTTACGTCATTTTTTGTTTATTTACTGATTTCTAAATTAGAACTTCAAATACATTTAATAAGAAGTTTAAAATATTTCCAAACTAAACCGTTTATATACAAAGTTAATTTCACTGTATAGAATAATATTCTGACATTTAGTAATTCATTTCAAAAAAGAAGTATTTTTATCATGTCAAAAGAAAACTTTACTTTTTTGACCTTATTAAAAAGAAGCAATAAAATATTTACTTTAAGATTTAAAAGTAAAAGTTTATTTTAAGAAAAGTGTTTGTTAAAAACTATACGTTTAAAAGTGTGCAGAAGTATAACTTTTGTATACTTAGTTATTGATTTAAGTTATTCAAATACCACGTAACATATTATTATTTTATAATCTTGTAACTAATAAGTCATACTTAGTTTTTATAAAGTTATTATATCTAGATATAGACTAAATAATTTTTTATGGTCAAGTTAAAACTAAGTTTATAGAAGTTTAAGCTACTGACTTCAATAGAATATTTACTTAAAATATAGATTGTATTGCTAACTTCATACATACTTGAAATATAGATTTCAAATGTAATAAAAGTAAGCTCACTGAAGGATAACACCTTCATGAATTAAATTTTATTTAGTATTTTTGATAAAATTGTAGAAAATAAACTTTATTAGACATATCATTGTTTGTATAATGACAATCAAAATCAAGATATTTAATAGTTCTTTTATAGAATACATAAGCTTTTAATGTTGGTAATTAATACACTTTTTAATATTATATAACATCAAAGATATCCATACTCACCAATACTTAGGTAGGAAGTACATTACAAAAATTTTTCATTTTTTGATACTTTTTTTACTTAAAAAAATAAAACGTTTAGAAATAACGTTTTTTGATAAAATACATTACATAAAAGTGTAGGGTGGGGTCACGCATACCATTCAAAAACTAGAAAAATGTCAGTTCTTATGACATAATTCACGACTTTGACGACGTTCGGATACTTTAAACTATCCAAATTGTTTTAGTTTGTTACACAAGTTTCTCCTCGGCACTTACAGTGTTTTGATACCCGCATAGAAAAAAAAAACACAATATAAAGTCATAAAATTGTAACACGACTTTCAAGCTATTCGTTTAGCGGAACGGAATTGCATCTATTTTTTGTTAGACAAACAAATTTTTAGGCTTTCATTAGTCCTATAAACTTTTTTATTCAAACTCTTGTGGAATATTTTGAATATTAGTAAGTACAGTTAAGCTTTAATGATTTTTTTTGACTTAATGCTTTTGTACTGTAAGTAAAATAGTTTTTATTTTGACACTTTTATTGACGTTATTTTTTGACTTTAAATTTACCATTTTAAATTAAATATTTAAACTTTTTCATTAAAATAGTTTAAAATAAAATTATACTACAAAAATTTATAGTAATACATACAAACCTTATTAATACTCATTCTTTTCGATAATAATATTTTTAAAGAATTACGTTAGTTTTAAAATTTCTATATAGGAAACCCGTAAAGTGTTCTTCTGTAATTATACTTAAAAAAATTATAGATAGAAATTTTGTCAATGTAATATATAACAAAGCATAATAGTTAAAAAAACCAAAATACGCTATAATTATTTTAGTTGTACATTTTAGTATTTCCTTAAAATTAATAACTTTGAATACTTATATATTTAAATAAAAAAGTATTAGTACAACAATTAAAACTTAAAAACTTAACTGCGGTATTGAAAAAATATCTAAATAGCTATTCATAAACCTTTTTTATTTGCGTCTACTAAATTTTGACTTTTATCTCTATTGATTCGAACAAAAGGTCCAAAAGATTTGATTAATGCTGATTGAACAAACGGAGGTTTTGTATTTTGAAAAAAGCTTGTCGGTATTGTACACTGCAATAAAAAACTGTAACCTTATTTTACTTGTTTTAGTTAAGATCAGAAAAATATTTAAAAATATGGGAAACATTTTAAAAGGTTGAAATAAATTATTTAACAGTTTAAAACAACTGTATTTGCTTTTTGCGGTTTTGCCGTTATGTTGCTTTGAAATATATTTAAAAAAAAGTCCAGCAATCATTCTTCACAGAAGATATAAACACTTCTCATGTAAAACAACTTAGAAAGCTGCCTCAAATAAATTTTTAAACTCTTAGTTAACCTGAGGTTTCCTCCCGACCGCACCAAAAGCGCAGTGAATGTAAAATGAAGGTGATTGTCTCTGTATAAAGAAAACCGGAAACTCAAGTTGCACTATATTTTCTTGGCCGTTGTTACGTAAAATGATGACGTGCTTATAATTAAAGAATACGCACCTGCATTTTATATTAAAAAACATATGAAAAGAATATTAGTTTTTTTGTTTGTAGTTTATAAGCAAAAAAACAACTGAAATATTTTTAAAAACTGTTAAAAATAATTCTTTATTCAAATAATTTTTTTTTAATTAAAAAAACATTAATATTGTGCAATGTAAAGTTAATAAATTAAATGTCAAATTTTACCACTTGTAATATAAAAAAAAGTTGTTTTTGTTTATGTAACAAAAAGTTAAAAAAACATTAAGTTTAGTAAAATTATTGACATATTTTAATGTTAAATGAATAAAACAGTTCGACAAAATCTGAAAAAAAAGGTTGTTCAAGGAATAGAACATAAATAAGGGAGTTTAACTGTGTGCTTTATAATTATAAGTACAAACATCTGAAAATTTTACATATACAATAAAAATTAACATTTATAATATTAAATTTGATAATATAGCGTTACTTTCAAAGTAATAACTTATAAAAATAAAATAAAAAGACAGAAACTGTTAACTTTATCTATAAAACTTTAAACTAATACTTTAAGTAATCAAACTATTTGATTGACAAATATTATATTTTATTTCATGCATATAAATTTTTAATTTTTGCACTTATAATTGTAAAACATTCATCTACGAATTTTTTCTTTGTATATATTTTATTCCTTGAACAAATTATACTTCTCAGGCCCCGTCACATTGGGCTATTAATTTAACGTAGAGAACGTCGTTAATTTTAATAAGATATGTACCTAAAATTGTTTTTATCATATTCCAACGAGTTTTTTTAGTTTAGATGTTTAATTGAGGTAACTTTATAAAAAAATAGTATTAGAGAAAAAATTAACTGGTTACTTATGTTTGTTATATAGATTGTATACTAGAAGATAATGTTTTAATGAACTTAAATCTAAACGCTAATCACTGAAATGATTTAAGTGTAAAACTAAACAAAACTGTTTTTATCCTAAAATATTACTTAGATAAAAAACATGCATGATTCATGTAAGAAAAATATTAAAACTTTTAGTTAAAGTTTAATGAAAAAATGCGTTGTTTTTAATTTCAACTAGCACTACAAACCCTGGCCAGGTTACAATATAAGATCTTCTACTTGAAGCATTTTCCTCAGACGTAGTAGCCCAACAGCTCTCAACTAGAATATTAGGAGCTTTTTTCTTACTTGATGATATGAGCTCAAACTCTATAAAAAGCTTATCGAGTTCTTCTTCTAGTTCGTACGAGCTTAATTTTTCCTGAAGAAAGCTTTCGTTCTGTTAAAAAGTTTTAATTAAAGTGTTACTATTTTGGCTGTTTTTGGAAAATATGAATTTTAAGAGTAAAACAAGAACTATTGTTTAAAAAATTCTTGTTATTAGAAATAAAAAATATATTTCGTAAGTATAAAAATAAAATGATAGTCGTGCAATAACTTCATACCTAGTAAAAAAGATTTTTAGTTTTATTTTCTTAACTAAAAAAGAGACTTAAAAAGTAAAAAATATATCATGTAAGGTGATACTTGAATTGTTGCACTAGTTTTTAAAAAAATTGTTGAAAATAATTTTAAAATAGAATAAATAAAGTGAAAATTTGAATACACTGATCGTAGGTTACAATCGTTGTTTTATAACAAAGAATCAGCTATTAGTTTTAATTTTTATATTCTTATTATAATTGTAAATTTTAATTTAATAGTTGTTTGGAATTAATAAAAAAAACTTTAATTTTTTATAACAGTTTTTTTAAACATTTTTTTGTATATGAGAACAGACTAACTGTAAATAAAAAAGTGGTTTC
Source organism: Thalia democratica (assembly GCF_965202585.1). Lineage (NCBI taxonomy): Eukaryota > Metazoa > Chordata > Thaliacea > Salpida > Salpidae > Thalia > Thalia democratica. The sequence continues at coordinate 41,810,451 of NC_139166.1, read as the reverse complement.
TGATAAACTTTTATTTATCAACAATGCTAATTCTATAAAAATACTAGAGAATGACAAACATAACTTTAAACTTTGCCACTTAAGTATTACTAAAAACTATATTATAAAAGAAAGAAAATGACTAAAAATTTATTTCTAACAAGGTTAATTTTATGACTATGGTTTTCATTTTTAAAATGCTCGAGATCATAAATTAAAGAAAAATATTCTAAAATTTTTATCGAAGAATAAAAAAAAACCTGGTAAAACTTTGCAGCGACTTCTAAATCGTAAAAACAAGGTCCTTCGGTCGTTACTAAAAAACCATCTAAGGAACATTGTGCAAAGCTTTGTTTAGTGTATTGATCTAAAACTGAAATATTTTGAGCATAATAAAGCTTATAAACAAAAAATTATACCGTACCTTTGAAAAAAATCCAAATTAAAATGTTTCTGTTCATTTATAAGTGAGCTGTGCCTGATCTTTAAAGAAAAATAAGCAAATGTTTCTCAGACTATTAAATGCAATTGACAAGGCTTACATGACTATTATTCATTACGTTTTGACATGCAACATTAAGTATAAAAAAAGGGTTTATTTAAAAGCATGATTTTGTGTTGTTCATAAAGCATTTTATTTTCGTCGCTAAAATAATTATTATTTTTGTATTTCATATAAAAGTTCCTTGTTCAATAAATAAAATGTTCAAAAAAAAAAAATCTATCGTAATGTAAGAGCATAATCAAATTTTTATTATGAACTTTTTACTAACTTAAAGACAATTATTAGTATTGCGTAAAAATTTTGCCTTACTTAAAACCCACATGTTAAACAAAAAATGTTAATGCTAAATGTTTAGTATACTTTCAAAGTTTAAATTGCAATGAATCAATCTTAGATCTTGTTTAGTCTATAAAGCAGTAGGCTTACCAGAGTACTAAAGATAAACGTCCTTTAACGTGTGCACAGTAGTTTTAATATAATTTATTTGAAGTTTAAGTTAAACATTTTTGAAAAGTATTTTTTATTTAAAATAGGATAGCAATCTAATATAACTTACTTTAACTATATTTTTGTGATTTTTCTTAACGATTGTAGCATTTTTTATATTCTTAGATATAACTATTTAATGTTTAGTGTTCATGTACTGTAAGCTCTAAATTCATTATTAAATGATATATTGTGCACAATTTATAAAAGATTTAGAACAAAATAGTTTAACTTTTAAATGCTCTTTTTTAGTAATTTAAGAACTATTCTTTACTAAATAATTAAATTGTAAAAGTATAGTCTCAGATAAGAGTAAACATTATATGTGTATAAGTAAAATAAAGGTTATTTAAATTTAGTATTAATTTAGGTTTTAAAAAAAGTAAGTTTCTGCATAACTTAACGAACTAGTATAAGAAAAAATAACAATCAAACTCAATTTACTTATTTAAACTTTATTCACTTCTATGAACACACAAGTTAAGAGTTAGACGACTTTTAAAATATTAAATATTTAATAATCATAACTTTTAAAGTTTTGCAACGTTTATCGATATTTTTAATTTAGTAACACACAAACAGAATTAAAACAATATTTAAGATATGTGCTTTTTTATTATACTATTTTATTTATTTATTATAGAGTTTTTATTACTTTAGTTAGATTTAGAAACAGGTTGAAGTCTGTTTTATTAAACAAAACTATATTAATCGTATTAAAAACCATAAAACTAAAACTTAATTTTTGTAAGTGTAAATTTAAAAAAATATTGTTCAATTTAAAACAAGTTGAGACTCTATTGTATTTTATTCTAACTTTATCCTTTTTTAAAAAAAGATTCTACAATTTAAATGGGCTTTAAAAACTAGTTAAAGCTACATCAAATATTTTTAATTTACTATTTTTGTTAGCGAATTTTTCATTAAAATGTTTAAAAGTCTTTCTATAAATATTAGTCAGTTAGCTGAGATGAAAGTTTAGCTTCAAAAAGTATTGAAACAAACTATAATTTTATATAAAAAAAACATAAAGTATATTTATAAAGTGAACGCCTATATAAAACTGTTTAATTTTTTTTACTTTGTGTTTTTCGGCTTGGTAAAAGCACGATTTTGAAGATAGTTTTTTTAAACGAAAATGAGAGAAAAGAAACAAACTGTAGAGAAAAAGTAGTTTAAGAACAGAAGTTAATCAAGCACTCACGCACTTAAAATTTTTATCCTTTTGTAAGTAAAAGATACCATTTATATTTCGTTGAATATAAAAAAACGTATGTTTTACTTTAATTATCTGATGAAGAGTAGTGAAAGGTTTGTTGATTGTAGTGTTTTTCATTTTCGCATAATTTGTTTATTTACAAGTTTTTTCGTTCGTTGTTAAGGGCGTACTCAAGAGCTATATGTTTAAGGGTTTTTCTACTCTTAGATGTATGATTTAGAAACTAGCCATAGCATGCATAATTGAATTTAATAAAATTAGTTAGCTTCAAAAAAAAATATTCTGTAAAAATATACAATTTTATAAATAACTTTCGAAGTGTAACCTTTAAAAATTAATGTTAAAAAGTAATAAATCAAATTTGAAACTATTGGAACTGCTCACTAGGCTGTTATTAAATTAAACTAATTGATATAATAGTAAACTTATAAAATAAAACAAAAGTTTAAAGTCAAGCAAGCGGTGAATTTTATTTTTATGAATTTAATTTTTATCTTATGCATTCGACCAATAATATTGTTGTCAATAGAACAAAAAAAAAAAGCTAAAAACTTATCGATAAAATAAAAATTTTCAAATTTTAAATTAAAATAAAATAACTTGAGATTACAGGTAAAATAACTTGTAACACTTAAAAACTAATAAATGTAATTACGCGCACTTTTTTATTTAATTTTAAGTAAGCAGTGTGTGTATGTATATATGTATTTACTATGCTTTAAATTAGCCGGCGGCAGTTGAAATCTTATCATAATGAATAAAAGAAAACAAAAGCAATAAACGAGCACAGAAAACTGCCTTAAAAGGAATATAAAAAGCTTAGAATAGCAATATTAGTATGATCCAGCGACTAGATTAAAACGTAATATAAAGCCGCAGAGGCAAGTTAAGGCTGGCTCAGTCATATTTCAATTTCGCCTGCTTGAATGTTTGTAAATCTCTTGTAATTGTCATGGCTACCAAACGTATTATCTGCCCCAAATTCGCGTGTAAAAACGACAGAAGATATGAACAGCGTTCACAGTGTTGCTAGTAATGACTTCTTTCTTGTATTTGGTTGTACTCAATTTTTTTGTTTCGTAGTAATTTTTACATCAGAAATTTAATTTAAGTAATGTCAGTGTAAGTTTATTGAGAACTTACTATGATGGTTTTAAGTAACAGTAAAATTTTATTCTGTTTCTTTAAACTTAAAGTTTTCAAAACGTTAAAAATTTTTTTGTTTAAAGTTTGATAAACAAATAAGTTTTACCACATTTGTCTTTGTGGTTTACGTTGTTTTTTAAGCAATTTAGTGTATTATTATTTTTTGCGCTTGTTAAAATAAAAGATTATTAACATTTTTATTATTAAAAAAGGTAGTTAACAAAAGCGTTAATAATGAAATTACAAAAAAAAATCAAGTAACGTTTTTCGAAAACTTATTAAGTTAAATTGGTCAATGAACTAAGTGTTGCATTGCGAGATGAAAAGCAGATGATGTAAGGGAAGCCTCTGGTCAGTCTTACTTGTTTATCATATTTAAAAATGCGTCATGTATGGTCGGAATTTTAATTTATAGCTGCTAAGTAATGATCGCTCCGAACCTAAAACATTTATATCCCGTGATCGTTGTACAAATTCTTCAGAAAATTTTTATTTTTCGTGTAATTTTTTACTTAGATGTTAGTGCCAATTTAGAACAATAATCTTTTGTGCTTTTTTTCTGAGCTGCTCGAGAGAAACTCTGTCAAGTGTTTAAATATAGGTGAGAGTTTAAAAACAGAGCATTCTTGAAGATTTCAACACAGTGTACACCCAAATAAATATTTTTAAACAAAGTTTTAGTTTATTTATAATATAGAGGACTTAATAAAACTTTTATGAAAACACATACTTAAAACCAGAAGGTTTTTTAGAAGTTTTTTATCTATAAAGAGTCTGAGTCTAAAAAAGTAAAAAAGTATTAAAAAAAACATTTACAACTTTAGTTTATTGTTTTTCAAAACTGCAACTAAGCTTAAAAGTTAAAACTTAAGATATTAGTTTTAGTTGTAGTTAGAAACTAAGTTAAGTATGTCTTAGTTTAAAAAGTGTAAGTTTGAAAAAAATATTCAAAACAATAACTAAATTTAAGACTGTAAGCAATTCCTAATTTTTATATAAAGGAAATAAATTGAAGCATAAAGGGTTTACTACACTAACTCTATATATTTTTCATGAAAATTGTAAAACTTTATATCAATTTGTTTTATTGAAAATGAAAAATTATCTCTTTAATATTTTGCAGTACTTAAATACTTTAGCAAAATAATATTTTGTTTATATTTTTTATAAAGTTCAAAACATCTGAAACATTTTGAATTGTTATAATAAAACTTTCATAATAAAAAAGTTGTCTAATTAACGTAGTTGGTTATCAATACAAAAAATAAACTTGGTAAACGTACTTAAATTAAAAAGAAAAAAGTAATTTTGTTAAAACTTAAAGTCAAAACTTTAAAGACCGTTTTATTCAAGCAATTTAATAGGAAGTAAAGTTTGATAAAATATATATCGTAGAAAAATACTGTGCTAGCCTTTAAAAAAATCTTTATAAACCTCTAGAGTTGTAAATTTTTAAATAGTAATATGTTTATTTTTACTTGAAGTATAAAACGTTTAGTTTTACGTCTTAAGACTGATTACCGTTTCAATAAACTGTATTTCATTAAATTAATTTTTTAATTTTTATTTGATAGAATATGTAAGAATAACATAAAATATTGTTTTATTTAGGCCTCGTCAATTTTATTTTAGATTAAAACCGAAAGCAGTAAGCAAAGCTTCTGGTTACATGATAGTTTAAACTTGGATAGTTCAAATTCTTTAAAAAGAATTAAATGGGCCACAGCTTAAAAGCAATACATGCTGGAAAAAAAACGTTTATAGTTTCATTTTGAAAAATAAAATAATAATTAAAAGAGAACTTTGAAAATTACTAAAATTCTATAGTTCTTAAAACTTATTTTAGCCATATCTCAAAAATTAATAAAAGACTTTAATAAAAAGTTTACAGGTATTAGTTAGACCTAGAGATAGCTTTTTTTAATTTTTTCAGTTATCCGTTAGTTTTTGAGTTACAGCCTTTAATTTATGTTTTAGAACTTGAAATTTAAACACTTGAATTGCCTGAAATTTTATAATCTTGGACCTTAGGTTTCTATATGTTTTTAGATATTTCAAAAAAACAGTGAAATAAAGTCTTAAGTACTTTTAATTAAATTAGATACACTTTATTAAACCAATTAATAAACCCTTAAAATAACTTATAAGTTTTTTTATTTTGATATGGATTTTTTTATAAAAGGTTTAAAAGCTGCTTAATGAAAATGATGAAAAGGTTACATACAACTTAAATGACACAATTATTTTTAAATTAGTGATTGAAATCTAAAATACCATACAGTGTACTTGTTTTGCTAATAAAACTTAAAATGGGTTGTTCAAGTTCAAAAGCTAAGGAAGTTGTCGAAGCTGCTCCAGCTGAAGAGGCACAAGCCGCAGAGGAGACCCCAGCTCAAGAAGAAGTTGCCCAAGCTCAAGAAGAAGAAGCACCAGCAGCAGAAGAAGCTGCTCCAGCAGCTGAAGAAACTCCAGCAGCAGAAGAGCCAGCTCAAGCTGCAGAGGAAGCTCCTGCTGCGGAGCCTGAGCAAGCAGCTGAGTAAAAATTTGAGTTAAACTTTTTCATGACCAAGCACTACCACATTATGGTTTTCTTCGTAAACCTCAAAAAAATTGCTACTTCGTTTAAAAAATTTAATTTTTCTAACTGATTATTTGATCGTTGTAGTATATTGTGTTTAAACAAGTTAAAATATAACAAAATTACCAAAGTAATATTTTATTGTTCGCATAGATTTATATTTATTTTTGGTTTTTGATTTTTAGTTCTCCTTATCTTACAACTACATACCAGATTGAAATTTTATAAATAACTTGATACATGACGTGAATACCGATATACAAAAAAAACATTGTTTGTTTTCGTTGTCTTCTAATTAATAATGCAGTTTTTATATCTCTGTTTTCAAAATATTTCACTTGAAAAGATTCAAGAATTAATTCAAAGTTTTGGTAAGCTTTTTATATGAATCTTTTTTTAAGTTACAGCACGAGCATGACGTTGATTAAACGCATGTAGCCCATATGAGCCTTTTCAAATTTTAACTTGTCACTTTTTAAAATTTGTAATCAACAAGTTTTTGATTTCTATATCTAAAAACTCATTTTATACACAACTTGTTGTTTTATTACACGTGTAGTTTTTTGTATTGAATGGAGTTATTGGTTTCAAGTGTGCGTTACTAAATAAAGAAAATGAAAATTTTACGTGATTTTCTTATACGAGTATTGTAAAATTAAACTTTTGCTAAAAACTTTTTTGATAGTTTTATCTCTATCTGTGTAATGATGCTATTAATCACATAATATTTTAAGCAAATATAAATGCACACGAAATTTATATAGCAAGTAGAGTTTAAAATTAAAAAAAAAATAATGTGCTTAAGGTTATTCTAGCCGAAGTAATTTTATTTGTAAAAACTAAACGTTAATTCTGTAAAGCCATAAGTGTAGTACGACATATAAAGAGAATAAATTAAATTATTTTAAAGACATAAACAATTTTCTCAAAACTTATTTCATTATGTCATACAGAACTGTTTTATCGTTAGTACTTTTTAAAATAAATTTTGATTAAAAAAAAACTGTCATTGCAATTTTTGATTTTAACAACTTACATTTTTTAGACTACTTTTTCAAACAGTTTGAATACTTTCAAATACTACAATTAAAATTTACAATTAAATCCAAACATAATCTGAAAAAAAAACCTTTTTAAATTATTTTCTTTTATAGAAAATGACACCAATCAAAAAAAAAAAAAAAAAGTAAGGAACTTTACTAAAGTTCCTTAAAAAATTTAGCAAAAGATTCAATTTTTATAAAGTACTGTTTTTCGTATATTAATTTGTAGGTCCCAAAGAAAACGGCTTTAGAATTTTCAAACCCATTTACCTAGTAAATTTTTTTTAAATTTTTAAGTCTGTTAAAATGCGGGCTTATATTGAAATTAAAATTTTGAAGATCATTACAGAAAAACAAATAAAAATCACATCTACTTAACACATCAATAAAACTCACTGCTAATTTATTTAAATATTTTCTACACTTCTAGCATTTAAGTTTTTAATGTATTAATCTTTGAAAAATGTATTGAAAAAAGAATCCTAATGATTAACAACATTATTTATAACAACACTAGTTATTTGAAAAAAGCTTCAAAAAATTACCGTTTAAACTTTTAGAAAATTCAAGTTTTTTGAACAGAATAAGAAATTAGATAAGATATAAAACAGTTTAACCATTACTTTTAAAAATGTACTTTGTTTAATACTTAAAAAAGTATTTATTAAAAGTATTAAAAAAAACGATATAAAGTTACAGGCAGCATTTGTGTACAAAATATTAAAATTTAAGAATTTAGATTTTTAATTATAAACTAGAGTTATACTAAAGTATTTTACAAAAACTAGAAAAACTGTTTTTATAATATTTATAGATATAATTATAGAGTCCTAAAAAATAAAAAACAAAGAGTGTTAATTTTTATTTTTAACAAAAGTTGAACGAGAAGCCTTATTATTTTGTATACTTTTATCGTTAAATCATTGAACATTATATTTATTGTATCTGCTATGTTTGAAATAATTATAATATTTGTACTTTATCAGGCTAACAGCAATAACAAAACATGAATAATTAAGTTAAGAAAGTATGTGTTTAGTAAAAACTAAAAAAAAAGTTATCTGTAACTTTATATTTAAGCTAATTTTTATTAAACTTTATTAATTCCTTAAATAAAACAAAGTATAAATTTATATTTATTATTTCCTTTAAACTAGAAGTGCACAAGATTTAGTTAGTAAAAAGTTCATAAACTGTCAATATAAACTTTTTTTGATGCTGATACTATCAAATAGTTCGATTTTGTGAAAAATAAATTTGAGAAACAAATTTTAGACTTTTTTTGTATAAAAATAAAAAAACAATTAAGATTATATTTAGACTATCTTTTTATTTTTAAATGATAAAATTTATGAACAAAAAGTATTTGTTATTGCATATTTTTATCCATAGAGTTAAATCAATTAAAAATTATATATTCAATAGTTATTAAGTAAGGATTAAACACTGCTTTTTCATGTTTAAGAGTAAAAAGGCTCCAGCTTACTATATTATGTAAAAACTGTTTTTTCTAAAAAAAAAATGTATGACTTAATGCTAATACAAATTGATTAATTGTTTAAAAAGCATTTTATAAGAAGTAACATGCTGAGAAAACAATAATAAAGCAGCGAAAAAGTAGCTGAATAATTCATAACTTGTAATTATGAGTCTGCTGCAAGAAAGCAAATACGCAGTTTTTGACTAAAAGAAATAAAATGAGGGAAAAAGCAAGAAAACCTTTTAAAATCTGTCAATGTACTAAAATCTGTTAAAATCCTACAACATACACGCTAGTGTAGAATAATTTAAGCTCTTTATTTTTATGTACAAAAGAAGTTGATAAAATATTTTGCTTTTGTTTACCATACAACTTTATCTTTAAAAATATAAGTTAGTTTTATTACTTTAAAGAAGCGTATAAAAAAACAAAATTTTTAACAATTCTGACGTTAAAGATGGAATGCTTAAAAAAACAATTAATGGGTTTGAGGTCTTTTGAACGCAGTCTTTGTATAAACTTTCATAAACGCCAAAAATAAGTTTTCCAAATGAATGAAATTTTTAGTCTACTTTGATATGCCACACCCTTAATAACTGCTTGAAATGTTTACTTATTTCAGATTTATCCAAAAAGTTTTTCAACCTAAATAGCTTTTTATTAAAAAGTAAAGTCTTTCTAGCTAAAAATTATACTTAAGTGAAAAATATTTTACAAACAAATAATATTTTATAAATGTATTAAGAAAAATATTATTAATAACACAATGTAAAATAACTGGACAAAATGCGTGCATTCAAGCAAAAATACTTTATCTATGAGCTCCGCTGTTAATTTTAACACCTTTAAACATTTTAATTATTATTGTTAAGTTAAAAGTAATACTAAATAAAAAGTAACAAGTATATGTTTACTGCTATGCTTTTAATCAACTCTTTTTTGTAGGGAGTAATTATTAAATTCACACAGGTAGATAGACATTTGTTTTGAATTTAGGTATCCTTTTATAAATGTTCTTCTGCTAAAATTGACTTAAAGTAATGTTCTTAGTTTTAATTCGATAAAATAAATTAATTATACTTCTAAAATGAATTGAAAGTTTATATTATAATGTCAGTTAAGCAATAGCAAGCATATTAATGTAGGTAGTTGAATATTTTAATTTTTAAAATACCGATTTTTGTATAAGTTTTAGTAGTTTATTTATAAACCTAACATTTTTTAAAATGCACTCTGAAACATTTTTATAGGTTTTCAGATTAAAAGAATTTAAATTATGAAAGTATAAATAGGTAAATCGATTTAAAAAACTTATAAAAGTACAATAAACTGCTCAATATCATAAAAGGAAATCAAATCTAGTTACAGTTAGCATTAAATGTTTGAAATAGTGCAATAAAAAAATAAAATTAAACTTAAAGATCATCTCAAAATAGCTCTATGAAAATAAAGCAATCTTTGCTTGTTAATGTTAACGCTTAGATAGTTAAAAAAGTTTTAAGGTCTGCTCGTTTCTATTTATTTTGAAATGAAAATATTAAAGTCACTAGTTATTTCGAGAAATACATATATTTTTTGTTGTTGTACTTTAAAGTACTGCAACAAAGTTTAAAACTTAATAAACTAAAAATAAAATTAGTTGATGTATATCGACAATTTCATTTATTTTCTAGTACATGACAGCTACGAAATATCTCAACAAAATTAAAAAAATAAGGTTTTGTTTACAACTCAAATATTTATAGTTTTACATATTTGCAAGCCAATATTTGTATTTAATAAACTTTGTTGACGCGTTTAGATAAGCTTTATTCATAATCAAGAAAACTTAAATAAATAATTAAAAATACTATTAAAAACTTAAATTAAGTTATCGAACTAATGAAGTGTATAAGGTTTATTGACTAAAATTAACAATTTAAATATAACATATGACAAATAATAAAAGTAATAAGTACATAAACTTATTAATACTTAGCTAAACTAAATTCTAGTTAGAATTGTGATCATGGATATAGTTGCTATTTAGGCTTAAATTAGGGGGCCAAATGTATTTTATCTTCAAAGTAGAGAATAAATCAAGCTTTATTAAATCTATCCGTATAAATTTTTATACTTTTTTGCTTTTAATTTATCAATAGTAGATGGTTTAAGAGTTAAGAATAGAAAGCTATAGAAGTTACAACCTCAAATTGATAAAAAGTCATACTATAGTAGTTATGGTTTGAATGATATATATATATATAGTTTATTGAACTACAAAGAAAAACGCTCAAAATATTTGGTCCTAGGACCTGGTACACGAAGAACCTTTGGTTACCGAGTTGCAAACCTCTTGGATATTTTTTAAATTCTTGTCCAGGACAGATAATAACTAGTTTAAATCTTTATTAGTTTAAAATAAGACTTCATTTAAAAAATTGCTTTAGTGGTAAAAACTTTTAACAAGCTTTTACTTTATCTTGATCATTTGCAATTATTGACTGTAAACTTAATTATCTAACCTTTTTTAGTTTATAATATGGTCCAAAACAACTTTTTTACCTTTATTATGTCCTTTGCTTCTTATTTCTAACAGTCTCAATGTAAGTTGTACTTAAGAAACCTTTTATCTTTTATGCATGCATATTTATAGACTATGTTTGATTTCTATTTATGTTTCTTCTTTATTGCTAAAATACCCACTAGCTTTATTTGTGGAGTAAACTAATTTAACATCTTCCTTACACTTTATGAAAACCTTTTCTAATTTATTTTTATATCTAAAACTAGGTATTCCAATTCAAGGGACTTTAATTGAGTTTCTTAGTTCTGCTTGAACTAAACTTTTAGGGCTATCTCTTTTATTGTTCTGAATACTTTTAAGCCATCATCAAAGAACCTTTTGAAACTTGAAAGCAGTTATTTACAAGTTTCTTTGTTATTTTTTATTGTCTGTATATGACATATATACAATAATACAGTATAGACAAAATACTATATGTCATTTATTGATGAGAAATTTTTAGCTTTATTATATACATGTATATATACATATTATATTAAAAATTTCTATAAAAAGTTCTGGTAGATAGTGCTCGACAACTTTAATTGGAGCTAAATATTTATCTAATTATAAAAAAAAAATCAGCTATCTGTACAATAAACTGTACAATTACTACGTCATAATTATTATAAAAATTTTCAAAATCAAATTTCTGTTTACTAATTAATAAATTGTAATTTACTGAGGAGTACATGAAGTTTTTATATTTAGTGTACGAAACAGCTGTCTAAACTATTGTTTTTATATAATTAGATAAATAAATTATAATATATATTGTTTATTGTGCAATGTAGGACTCAGGCATCAAAACCTGAGCAATTAAACAAGACAAACAATGAGAATAATGAAAATAAAAACATTTATATTCAACACAAAATAAACATACACAAAATATCAAACATAGTTAAAATTTGAAAAACTCATTAACAAGATTAAACTTATTTGATTGATATAAAAGGCGATAACTTAGTACACACAAAATCATTTGTACAAAAATAATTATATTAAATTAATATTCTGTCAGGGGGAGGCGTATGGAAATAAAACTAATTAATACTACAAATAGGAAAATGAAGAAATCGGTATCTAATATAAAGTAGATAAATGTTATATAAATCTTTATTTCTTTTTTTTCTGTGTTGTTTTTGTGAAAAGTTAATGAATTTACTGATATTTATACTATTCAAATCTTTTAGTTTTAATCGAAAATGTTCTACCTTCACTACATCCTGTGGTAATTTGTTCCACATAGTCTCTGCTCTTTGAAAAAATGAACCTTGCCACTGACTGTTGTTAAAATAATTTTTACACTTAATTTTTTTTGTTATTTCCTCTTAACTGATATTTATTATGGACAAAACTGAAAAATATACTGAAAAAAGCCTTATATTTCCCATTTTTAATTTCGTAAAGCATAAATAAATCAAATTCCCATCTTCTATACTCTAGAGACTTCCAATCCAAGTTTAACCAATCTTTTATTATATGATGAATGGTATATGTTACAACGACTACATATCAACTGGGTAAAATTCTTTTGCACAGACTCAAAATTTATAGTTTATAGTTTATTGAACGACAAAATTACGCTCAAAGTATTTGGTCATAGGACCTGGTGTATGAAAAAACCTTTCGGTTATCGAGTTGCACACCATGGATACCTTTTAACGTCCAGGACAATAAACTTCTTGCAATCAAAAAACAATAAATTTCCAATTTTGTTAGTGCAACCGAATTTAGATTTGAAACAATGTATTTATCCTTTTTTATGCATATCTTTGTTTTTATCTTATAACTTAGTTTAAGTATGACGTCTAAGAACGGAAGTTAATTTCCTCCTGGCTTAAAACAACACAATACAAAACTTTTTGATTTGTTGAGTTTTTTCATGTTACAGTGAAAATTATCAAACATTTTTCTAATAATGGAAAAAAAAACTACGTAGCAAATGTATAAGACTAAATTACTTTAATCTTAAAAAAGTTTTATTATAATCTCATACATAATAGCTAATGTGGAAGCTAATGAGTTACCCATACTTACCCTATCAATTTCAACTAAATTTCTTATTGTTTACAAAAGCAATTTTTTAAATTGTTTAAGTTAGTGTATTTCTGTCAGTTTTGTCAATAGTATAGCTTTGTAACTAAACTATTTATTGTTAGAAAAAATATACGTTTGTTTTAAAGTTTGATTATAAGTTAAAATTATATCAGTTAAATTATATATTATAGTTAAAAAGGAAACTTGTTAAACTAAAAAGATGGTAAAGTTATACATGATTGATCATTAGGTATTTTTACTAGTTCTAGTAATTGCTAACATAAATAAGAAGTTTAATAATTATGAATTTTAATTTTATAAACCAGAATAGAGTTTACAACTATAAAAACTCTAAATAATAACTATTATGAATATTATTTGTTTTTTTTATCTCGTAGTAAATTTTGAATAACAAAAAAAAAATATTGTTTATTTTACGATAAAAAAACTCTCAAAAAATTTGGTCTAAGGACCTGGTGTACGAAAAAACCTTTCGGTTCTCGAGTCGTACACCACGGATTGCAGGCGAGAATTCTACCACTGAACTGAACCACTTAATTATTTATAAAAGAGTTAAATCGTAAAACTTGATTAAAATTTACACCTAAAAGTACAACATTTTTCTTAGCTTAAACGAAATCAAAAGTCAGGGAATGTCTTCAAAGCAGAAGTGTCTATCAGCTGTGAGACAATATTATAGTTACTTGGTTTTACATACCACCTTAAGAACTAGATTTTGTTAAAAGTTATGTTGTGGTATTGAAGAAATTAAAAAAAGTTTTTATTGCACGATAAAAGTCCATGAATTTCTTAGTGATACGAGTTTATTTTCTAAAATACTTCCAAACTAAAAAAATTACTGTTCAGTTTTCGTTTAGCAGTATACTTACAAATTTCAAGTAGTGATTTTTGTCTGTGTCTTTTATTTTAAATGTATAATTATATTTTTATGCACTTAACATATTTAAACTGTAATTTTGGCTCGACGTGTAACATCTGGAAATTATTTTAAACGCTGTAAATGTCGATCCAGTTTATGTTATTGCTTTTCTATTTTTTATGGATTTTAAATAAGTCTGCTATGCATAGGTACAATAAGAGTAGTTTTTTTTTATTAACAATTTTACTAATTTTTAATTAGTTTTATTTAAAGAGTTATTATATTTGGAATACAGCTAGAAAAAGCATTATAATTTAAAGGATTTAATATTTATAGTTTTATAGTGTTCATAAGTCTTATAAAAGTTTTTATCTATAATATTTGAAACAAAAATTGTTTTCATTGATTAGCAGCGCAAATGATTAAAACTTGTATAATTTTATTACTATTAATATTACTGTTTGATTTTTTTACTGTTAGTGTGTGTTTGTTAAAAATAAAGACGAAAATTAAAAATGTTATTTTCGTGTATAAATTAGCTAACAGTTTTATTAAAATAATCGGCTTTATATAAGCCAATGAAGTAAAATCCTAAACTAAAACGGCCTGCAGACCGCACTGATAACAAAGTCATCCGTGGGCCTCAGTTATCTAAAAAAAATTATCTTGTCCAACATATTCTCGTTTAAAGTATTTCACATAAAAATGATTTCCTAATCGATTAATTTCCATCCAAACAGTTTTCTATGAATTCTAATTCGTTAAATCATACTGCGACAACCATTTATGATACATTTTAAATTACTAAGACTGAAATACCGACAATCAACGTCATTCAATTAAATGTATGATAAATAGAATTCTTTTTTTTTAAAGTTATTAAAACTTAGTTATAAATAGTATAGATTATGCATGGTTATTATGTTGACATTTTAAATTTAATCGGAAGCTTAAACTTGATAAATTAAATTTTATTTGCCTACAACAAGCTAAGTTACACTTTGAATATAGAGCAGGGTTTCCTAAAATTTTTTCAAAAGGCCCCCTTTAAACTAATTAAAAAAGCTATAGCCTCCTCCAGCAAAACTTTCAAAAGCTACTATTAAAAACGCCTGAGACCCTTTTTTTTTTGATTTTCATCACCAACTCAAGAATATCTAGTGTAAGTTTCAAGTTATAGCCTTGTGGCTCCTCCTTTTACGACTTGTGGTCCCGTAAGATTATTACCTTTTTCATAATATCTAGTATAAGTTTAAAAACTACCACTAAAAGTGCCTAAGACATTTTATTTTGCTCTGACCTCATTGCTCCTCTGTGGTCCCTTTACTGCTCATACCCCTCATTTGCTGCTCATGGCCCCCTAAATTTCTGTAATGGCCCACTTTGGGAAACCCTGATCTAGAGTGTTAAAAGTAAATAATAGGAACGGGTCAGAAAAGCATAGGCGTCACTTTAGCACAGAGTGACACTTTAGCACGGGGTGACACTTTAGCACGGAGTGACACTTGAGCACAGAGTGACACTTCAACACGGAGTGACATTTTAGAATGAATTGACACTTTAGCACTCAGTGACACTTTAGCACGGAGTGACACTTTAGCACGGAGTGACACTCTTTTATTTATGCTTACATAACATTTTTACTGTTATATATTTTTTTGTTTTTGTTTAATAAACTGTAAATATTTAAAGTTCAAAAAAAAATTATTCTGATGAGCCTTCATATTGTATAAACAAATTACTAAGATAAAAGGTTATTTTTTCAGTTAAATAAATATGCTGAGCTATAATACCTTTATGATACCATAAGTAAAATAACGTTTTGGAGTTCAACTATAACTAAAACGAAGGTTTAGGGATGTATTAAAAAAACTTAAAATGTTTGTTGTGACTTTAATGATACATACAAGCTGTATGATGCTGAATAAAGTTATTACAAAATTTTCATGAAAAGAACTGATTTAGAAACTTTTACATAGTAAACCAATAGCTAACTTCAATAAAATTAGAACATATTTTGGATAATCAAACAAGTTTTTATCTTCTTTGGTATTAAAGTTCATAAGCTATTTATATACTATAAGCTTCAGGACTATAATCAATCAATTACTTTTGATTTTAACCTATGCAGAAGTCAAGCTCCGCTCAAAAGTAATGTCCGGTGCAACTGAGATACCAGTGCAAAAGAGACCAAACGAGAAGACAACCTTGCAAAAATGATTCCGGGAATATTTGAACCTACCCTCTAAGAAATTAGATTAGCTTTAAAAAAACAAGCCTGTAGTTAAAAACTAAATGAAGTATTGTATAACAAATTTCACCATATAACGCCAGTAAATTAAAAAAGTTATATTGGTTTTATGGATTTTTATCTAAATAGAGCAGATTTAAATAGATTGAATTTATGTGCGTGCTTTGTATATTTTATAGAAAAATTTTAAAAATTACAAAAATACTGTTAAAGGATTAATATTCGGAGCAACTTATACGAACTAAAAAAATAGTTCTCTTTAAACCCGTAAAGTCAACAATTTAACTCTAGACAACAGCAAAATAAAAATATTGATAAAAACTTTGAAATCGATCGATGTTCGTATTTTAAAACTATCTACTTAAAAAATTGCTCGAGATTCCAAAAACAAATAAGAAATTTTTAAAACCATATTAACATCATGTCCTGGACAAGACGTTAAAAATATCCGTGTTGTGCGACTCGATAACCGAAAGGTTTTTTGTGCACTAGGTCCTAAAACCAAATATTTTGAGCGCATTTTAGCATTCAATATACTATATACATATACCCTTGCAAAAAACAGTTTTAATAATTCTATATTAAAAGCAAGTGTTCAGAAATACTTGACGCAAGTATCATATACAAGTGTACCTGCTCTGTAGACCAAATCATCTCCCACATTCGAGACACAACGCGTAAAACTTTTCGAAGAGTTGCTGATCACAAAAAAAAGGACAGACGTATTGCTTCTTTCGATAACTCGTATCAATATATACACAGTGTTAAAACTCAAAAAACGATGACAATTTCAAGTTTCTTGTTCTTGAGGTGAGTTTTATAGCTTAGAATCATGCATGCTTATCAAAAAAGATAAACCGAAATTAAACACACAAAAGTGCAAATGAAAAAAATAGCTCTACCGGCAATATAATAGCTCATTTTCGTTTTAGTTTCAATAGCCTGTTTTTTATAACCTTGTATAGTACGTCATAATTAACTTAAATTCAAAACTTTAACAATCTTCAAAATTCTTTTAAAAGTTATTTAATTTTTGACAAAGAAACGAAGATACGACTCGAAAAGCCTTAAGTATATAAATTTATCAAATTTAAAAGTATTGTTATTTCAAGATTTCAATGGTGTTTGTACACAATAAAATCCCTTCCGACAATAGAACTTATCGTAATCAATTCAAAAACATACGGACTATCTATTAATTACTTTTTAACTTATACTAAACACTAAACATTAAAATAATTGACCATTCAGAACTCAAATTTATTTCAAAAAAAAAAAATGTTTGAATATATTATTTTTTATAGTTCTTGAATCCTTTATAGTGATGTAAGAAGCGTCTATAAACTATTGTTTAAATAATTTTGCAAATTCTTTGTTTCACATGTTTATAAAAAACTATTTAGTCACCATTAACTCATTCTGTTGCAATTTGGTGAAAACTGCTTTTTATCTATTGATATACTGCCTCTTAATTTAAAACGACTTGAAATATGTTAAAATTTTGGTCCTAAAATACTTCAATATTAACTATAATTTATAATACTTGTATATGTTAAGGTATATATTTAATTTTAGTAAAATAGTAAAACTTAAGATTTTTTATTTTTAGATTTTAATCTTAAAGTTATTAGTTTTATTGTAGCTTTATAATTTTCTTAGTTCTTGATAATAGTTATCTAGCTATATAATTGTACAAATAGGAAAATTACGATGAAATTATTTCTAAAAGAAAATATATTTTTAGCTTATATTATAGTATGTTGGCCGATTGCATTTAAGTGTTAAAAAGTATTGAAAATATTTTGTACTTAATATATTTTAGATTTTTAACAATCATATAACTAATTACACTATAACAAAAGTCAAAAAAGCTCAGTCTAAACCTATGTGATTATTTCAAAATATCTAATTCTAAAACATTTCCCTTTGAATCTAAGCATTAAAAGATTTTTATTAAACATAACAAACATCAAAACACAGAAAATTAATAAATTTAAACGGTGACTCAAAGCTCTAATAATAGTCAAGTTATTTTTTTTTAAATATTAAAACTAATACTTTAGTAGTAATTGTTATATCTTATAAACCATTAAAAATAAACCGGTGCTATCAAAAATAGATAGCCTTAAACCGCCTCTAAAAGGACTTTTAAAAGTTTTATACGAAAAATTTAAGGTTATTCTTGTGTGATAGACTCTTTTAGTTTTTGCCAGCTATTTTTTACAAACTTTGAAACATCTTTCCTTTGGAAAGTTGCATATTTTTCATCAATGGTGTTACTAGCTTGTGCCAGTTCGCGATCGTTATGACTAGATTTCAATTTATGTTTTTTTCTCATTTTTTCTCTGAAATTAGCTCTTTCGATTCTCCTTCGTGCTTGCATAAATTGTATTTTTTTCCTATGAGTTAATACTAGTTTAAGTTGAATGAAAAGTAAGCTAAATATATTATAAGAAATACTTAAATTGCAGAACTTTTACAACTTAATTGTAGTTAGAAAAATAAATAAGTAGTTTCTTCCTAGTAAAACTAAAATAAATGAAAACATTGAACATTAAAAGTTTAGAAACCAACTATACTTTTAATCTAATATCTCCTTTTATATGCTCTTTTTAAGACCGTATAGAGATTCTAATAATTAATATAAGTTGACAGATCGGCTGTACAACTAAAAAAGACCTTTTGTGTTGAATTATGTTTCAGAAGTTTGTTTAAGAGGCTAAAAAGATTTTTTTTCATAAATCACTAAGGCTCCTTTGCTCCGATTTCAAACGCTTAATGTAATATATTCAAGACACAGTTTTCAATTAAATTCAAAGGAAAAGCAATATTTATATGTTTTGTTGTAACATTTTATTATTAGATACAGCTTAAAATCTGTGCTTTTTGTGCAACCTGTAATAGTTTTTTTTCAAAGTACTTGCAGAAAGTTTGTTTTAAAGCGTTATTTCGATTGAACATATAAAATTTGAGTAACTAAGCGTAGTCTTCCTTTTAAACTTAAAGTCTGCTATTAAAATCCTATTCAATTGAAAAAAGTCCTCAATGTTTTTTTAGTTTTATTTATAAAAAAGTATTAGTTTTATAATACTTCATTTTATTTTTTGAAATTTTTCTGTGAGATATAATAATAATGCTGTTGAACAAAACTTTGATATCACGGTTTTCTGGAGCATTATCTGTTTTAACTACAAAATAAAAAAAACAACTGAAAATAGCCTTAAGCTATTTTTTGTGCTTTAAAATTTCATTTGAATTACTTTTCATTAAATTAGACCAACCAGATGAACAACTTGAGGTGAGAATAGTAAAAACTAAGTTTAAAATAAAGCAGCTGCATTTAAACAATATTTGTTTTATAGCAAGCGCTTTCTTGACAGACTGTGGAATCATTTATAACATTGGCTAAAGACGCACTTTTTTACTGAGTGAACAATAAAACTAAATACAATTTTGTTGTTTTTCTGTAACTATTTGCGTCGACGATAATTTTAGCTATATTTAACGAAACTAAATTTTATATATCTGTTCAAAAATATATGTTTAATCGTTTGCTAACAAAAGATCCTAATGAAGTAACTTCACTGGAATATAAATAAAAACAAATTGTACAGTAATCTTCCTTTATTGTACCAACATATGTTTCTGTGTGTTAACGAATCAACACACTTCAACTGGGTTCTGTAAAAAAATAGTTAATGTAATGAAAGAATAGAAGCATAGAATGAAGTAGGTGTATACATGTTTTAACAAATATTAATAAAAGTTAATAATCACAAATATTATATAGTTTTATAACAGTCGGATTTAACATTAAGTATTTTACCTATTATTAACTATTAACTGTAGAAAATATTTTATTTTAATGAAAACATGTATACACCTACTTTATTCTATGCTTCTATTCTTTCATTACAGTAATTATTTTTTACAGAACCCAGTTGAAGTGTGTTGATTCGTTAACCTACAGAAACATATGTTGGTACAATAAAGGAAGATTACTGTACAATTTGTTTTTATTTTTATATATTATATATATATATATTTACAGAATTCTTAAAAACTAGTCAAAGAAATATAAATGTAAAAGATAAATGTATCGTTACTTAGATAATTATGATAAGTTCTTAGTATACATACTACTTTAGCTTTTTAGAATGTTAACAATTTTTTTTCATTTAAAACAATACTAAAACCATTTTCTAACAAAATTATACATACAGTTTCCATATTAGGATAAAAATGATTATAACAATGATGATGTGAGTAATGTTATATCTTCATTATGTTAAAATATAATTTTAATGTAAAAATTCACATATATTTTGTGGAAACTTTAAAAATGGCCTTTATCCTTTATCTTGTCCTGGACAAGACGTTAAAAAGTATCCAAATGGTGTGCGGCTCGATAACCGTAAGGTTTTTTCGTGCACCAGGTCCAAAAACCAAATACTTTGAGCGCTTTTTTTTCTTGTTGATTAAACAATTATTATATACTATTCAAATAGTTTTATTAACAAGTAAATAAAGATAAAAAAAAACTCAACTGCAAATTTTATGGTCACCTACCTTAATATTTTTATATAATATATATCTATTATAACAAGCAAAACAATCTTACGTTTGCTCATCAAGTTCCTGTTGTCTGTATTTTGCTTCTTCTTCAGTTAAATGTGTTTCAGCACCATCTTTTTCGTCGTCTTTATTTTGCTGTTTGCCTGTAAGTTTTCGCAAGTGTCGCTCGACCTATAAACAAAGCTTAAACTCATTTGATAAAAACTTTGTATAATTTACTTATAAAAACCTATTAATGTTTAATACTTTGTTTTGAAACTGCTTGCAAAAAAAAATAAGAAAAGAATGTAACAATACTTTTTTACAAAGCACAATAAATTTCATTTATTTTAGTTACTTTAAAAGTAACCTTACGATTTGTTTAACAAAACTTTTACACAACTTTTCAATTAGTGAGTTGCTAAATTAGTGAGTTGCATAATTAAAAGTTTCTAACAATAATTTCGAAAATTAAACAAAAATTTAAAAAAAATGCTGGTACGAAAAAAATATTAATGCTGGTGAAGTGTAAACTAAATTTCTATTTGTTATCAAAATAACGATTATGTGAAATACTAAGATTTTAGGGTTATCAATAACTAAATACCTTAAAACTTAATAATTTTTCTGAAATAAATCAAAATATTTATGTTAAATTAAAAAATTAATTTTAACATGTTTTAGATTATTTTTTTTCTCTAAATTTTCAAAGCCTTGAAAGTTTTAAAGTTAATGTTTCTACAATTTCCTCCATTTAATATGTGGCTTGTAATACGTAGTATGAAAAAAATTGTTCTCGTATATTCACTAAGCATTAAAAAAAACTTTCAACCAATACAGGGCTTTGATAATGTAAAAATTTAATAACTTAAAACGGCTTTTTTTTGTTGATATCAGTGTTAAGTAACATATAAAAACCTGCGCACAATAAAAAAATTGGGAAAAAGTTTTTTTCTCATAATTCTTTTCAAGTAAAAAAAGTGATGAAAAGCTACAATTAAATTGATTTAGTTATTAAGTTTGTTACTATAGAATATATCTACAAAAATATAGAACTAAGTTTCTTTTATATGCCTGTAAACAGTAATTTTATTTTAGTGTATACACTACTGTGCATCAGTTTACACTTTTTAAAAACTCTGTAATATTAAAAAAGTATTTTTTGTAGACTAACAGGTTTTATTTTAAATGTAAATTAATAATAAAAAATACTATCAATAAATCAATGGCAAAATGTAAAGCTTTATAAAGTGACTAAAAAATGTAGACTTTTCACTAAAATAAACTTTGTAACTAACAAAGAATTTTAAAGGGGATTTTGACGTAGTTTCCATCACTGTAAACTTGATTTAATATCTTTTAAAGATCTAAAAAGTTTGTGATTAGTAGTTTTATGTAAAAATACAACATAAGTCTTTGGAATGGTCAGTGAATAAAAAAAAAGTTTTAGGTATACTAAAAACATTTGCATATTTTATTCAAATATAAATAGGTTGTCATATAAAAAATATCTAAAACAATGACAATTAGATTACAAGTTTGTAGTTAGACTTTTAAAATGTATGTCTAAAATGGGTAGTTTTCAAATTTACACGAGCGTAAAAAATTGCACGAGGGCACAAAATTGCACGAAGACACTTTTGCATGAGTAGACAATTTTGCACGGAGACATTTTTGCACAAGTTAAATAAATTTTCTTTTATATATTTATATTTTTTTTATTAACTTTATTTTGATTATATAGCTTTTAGATTATTTTTTTTTACTGTCACTGTTACCCCTAACCCTTACCCTCGGTCGGTATATATATATTTTTTGATAATCATTTTTATTTATTAATCTTTTTTTAATAATATTTATTTGTTATTTTTTACTATCACTGTTACCCCTAACCCTTACCCTCGGTCAGTAACTTTTTTTTTTTTTTTTTTTATATATATACTCTTTTCTTCTGTTTTTTTTTACTCTCGTGCAAAACTGACCCTCCGTGCAAAACTGACCCTTGGTGAAAATTACTTTCGTGAATTTTTGTCTCCTCGTGCAAGTTTGTCTTCTTGCCATTTTGTGCACTCGTGTATTTTAGTCTTAGTACAATTTAGTCCCCTCGTGCAATTTAGTAACCTCGTGCAACTTTGTCTTCGTGCAACTTAGACTCGTTCCCGTCTAAATTAATAAAATGAGTTATAAATCTAATATTATTGATAAACATAAAAAGGTCAAATTTTTAAATTGGAAAAACAAATAAAATACTGTTTATTTAAATCTAAAAGCATAAAAAAAATTACTAAAAAGGTTCCCAGAACTAGTGTGGAAATAACTTGAATGATTTATTATATCACACTTTCATTCTTTGCATAATTAATATTTTAACTTTACTTCTAGTACAAACTAATTGATTCTTACTTACTCTTAGATTAAATTAAAAAACAAACATGATACTTTTTTTTTTATTCATATAAGTAAAAAAATAACACTAACATTGTTTCAAGAACTAGTGAGAAATTAACTTGAATAAGTTATTTTTTCACACTTTCATTCTTTGCATAAGTACCGTTTCAGTTTTACTTCTGGTACAAACTAATTGATTCTTTCTGACTTTAAAAGTTTTACAACGTAATAATTTTGAAATTTCGTACATGTCGCTCATTGAAAAAATTATTATGTAAAATAAAACCAGGAATACTTAAAAAAAATAATTTCACTAAATGTGTTTGGTTAATTATTGTTCAATAAATTTTAAGTACTTGGTCAAAAATAATTTTCGAGAAAATACAAATATTTGTTTAGAATTCATATAAACTATTTGAAAATATTGTTAATGGCGAAACAATTTGAACTTTTTTAGGTTTTTCTTTTTAATGATATAAAAGTCTATATAATTGTAAAAACAATTTGTGTTAGACAACAATTTATACAGGTTTATCAGCTCGACAGTAGAGTTGATTTGAAAATATGCTTCCTAAAATGAAAGTCATATTTTCAAATTAAAAAAAATATACCAGCACCTATTGAATAGTACTTACGTAGAATAAAATATCTGAATAAAAAAAAACTAACTTGAACATAAAAAATTTGTCTGAAACTTTTTTTTATGAGTATACGTTTTAATTTTTTATTACTTAAGCATCTTCTCTTATAACTTAATTAAACCAATTTTTAACAAAATAAAAACGAACAAAAATGCAAAAAGACTAAGTTACTTTAAACTCTACAAGTTTTTAAAAGTTTTGAAAACTCTATAAACAATGTAATGTTTGTTCAGTAATACTTTAACCCGGATTTATAGCAAGTTTTATTTTCAATTTAATCAATAAACTCTTTAAGTACGTCAAATAAAAAGAACATAAAAATTTTGATTTACTATTTAAACAATAAAACCTGAAAATTTGTAAAAGTAAGTACTAATGTAAGTCTAAAAAGTCAGATACCCAGTAAAATGTAAACTAAATAGAGAAAAAAAATATTTCATAAATTTGTAGTTAGCTTTTCGGCTTCTATTATGTACTACAATATAATATGTACGTAAATTTGGCTAAGCTTAACAAAATCAATAGATAAATCTATAACCATTCAAATATAATATTACTTAGCTTAATCGTACTAGAGGAAATATACAAACAAAGCGCTTCTTTTTAGCATTACATAGTACGTATGTCATAACATTATTATATTATTTGAATTGAATGGCCGCTAAAAGCTCAATACTTTTAGAAGACAGATGACTTAAACAAAGTTTTAAAATATTCTTTTCTATCGTTATAATTCATTTGAACAAAATTGTATTACGAATATTAAACATGTTTTTAACCTTTTGTTGTTTAAATAAAGCTAAATTTTTATTGTTAAGAAATTAACACAAATAAACTGCTCTGGGCTAAGCATTTGGTGAACAAAGTAAAAAGAAAAGCAGTTTTACACATTTTACAAGCAATAGAATCAATTAGCTAGTTAAAATAAAACTTTTCACGTTCATTAACTTTTAATATACGCAGTAGAGATGAAAAAATTGAAATGTTAGCCAACATTTGGTCAATTTACCTGTTTGACGTTGTTGAATTTACGCTTTTAAAATGTCAAAATTTTAATTAGATTAAGTTATCTTTTAAAATTTCAACTATTTTGTAGTTGATGCTGCAAAATTTAGTCACAGATTAAATGATAGTGTAGTTAATTAAAACCATGGTTTAAAATATTATAGTTTTTACTTTTCGATATTTTTGACATGTATGAAATTTATATATTTTCTTCTTTATCTTCAGATAAGTTTACAGCTTTTTTTTAATAAGTATTGGTAATTACAAGTTTTCTAGAAAAAGCTGCTCGCGGCTGCACTGCATAGAAAAAATATTCCGCGGACTTCAATTATATAAATGTATGTATTAATCAATAAAAATCTAGTATTTTAAACCAATGTGAAAAAAACATTAAACAATAAATACATTAGTATTATCTTACTACTAAATTGAGAGCCTAATTTGAAGTTTTCTTTTACCACAAAAACTTAATTTCTCTGTTAAGAGTTTTTTTAAATCTGCTTTCCATGTAATTCTCTAGCTAGAATTATAGAGGAGGTGGTCGTAGATAGATTATTGTTCTCAAAATTTACAATTTGAAAAATGAGTCTTTTAGTTACATGCTGTTGCTGTCTAACATGAAACCAAAGAATGTACGACCTACGTAACTATTTTCAAAATAAAGTCAACTACAATAGACATAATTTGCATAAAATATTGAATACGTGCAAAAATTATAATTAAGCTTATAATTCTATTTATTAGTTTATAGTTTAAACTCATCTTATTCTAAAAAGGTTCAAAACTATCTTCAACCATTTATACTTATACTTGTCAGCCCGCAACAAGGAGAAAATGTTTATAAGTGTTGTGCTAAAAAAACAAACACGCACAATTGACATAAAACTGAAAATATAGACAAACACAGTGAATTCAACAACAAAATTCAAAATAAAAGAAAGAGTTCAAATATAAATAAAATAATATCAAGTTTTGTTTTGGTTTCTTCGCTTGCTTGGATTTTTTAACGTGTTGCTTTTCTCTCTCTTTTAGTCTGCTGTATACAAAAAATTACCATTTTTTTTGGTCATTAGTAAGCTTCTCCTACTCACCAGTGCTGAAATTAAAGTTTTTTTGTTCGAAAATGCAGACGTCCAAATGCAGCGTATAAAAAAGACCTTGTAATTGAGTCGTCCATTCTGATAAAATTACTAAGCTGCGCTGGCTGAGGTTAAAAAACAAAGTTGTGAGACCAGTACATCTGAAAACTTTCTCGTTGAAGACCTTTGATTCTCATTCCATTCTAAGGATACGGCAGAGATATCGTGGGAATTGTAGAAGGTGTGGATTTTCTTATCCTGTATTTTAACAAAGTCGACACTTCTCTACCGTATAGAGAGTGTTGCACAAATAGGCTAATCAATGTTAAATTTTGTGCGAATACTTTACTTTATAAAAGGCTTTAAAAAAACCTTAAGATAGTTTGATAGAGTAAAGAATTTTCATCTTTTAAACAATGTCATAAATATAAACAATGAATATTTTACACTATTAAAACGTTTTTCACATATTGGCATCTTTTAAAAATATTATTGTTTTAAATTTTATTAATTTAAATTAGTTAAAATAAAGTTTAACATTAATTTTTTAAAGTTTAATACTAACCAAGTTTGGCAAACAAATAATTTTAAAAACAAAAATTAAGTTTATTGTTTCGTGCAACACTTCTTAAAACTATCATTTAAGTAAAATGATTTAATTTTTTTTTTAAACTTTTACTTAAAACAATTTTTCAACAATTCATTTTATTTTTCAAATTACAAGTAATTTCACTAAAAAATTAATTTTAGTCGTGAACTTAAAAAAGATAAATAAATTTATTAGTATCATTTTTAGTACGTAAAATACATATAAAATATGAAATATACGCATAGTTAAAAGAAGAGTAGGTATTTTACTCTACATAGTTTTAGATTTCATATTCTTACAAACTCCTACGCTATAGAAACTATTACATGAACTAATAATTGTTTTAATATACATAAGTTAGTTGTATAACTAATCAATTTTCAATTTAATAATAAAAGGTATATATGTATAGCACACTACAAGTGAAATTATTTTCTAAGCTGTTCATAGAATACTTTTAAGTTTTAATGCTACTGTTTTGATGGTTAAAAAACATAAATTAAATACTATTGTAACTAATTTTACTAAAATATTTGATGTACGCTGTTTTTTAAAAACAATAGTTTTGGTAAAAGCTCTTTTTGGTTCAAACAAAACGATTGCACCGGGGACAAAATTGAAAAATTTATTAAAACTTTAAATGATTTTCAATAACGATGGTATTATGAGGTTGACGTGGAAAACTTTTTTATTTTACGGGCGAAATTTCTTAGAAAAAGTATTTCGCGGGTCGATTAGAAGGCTGCGTAATTTTGAAAAGTTTTACTACAAAAGTTATAAAAATAGCTATCTTAAATCTTAATTGAACTTATTTAATAACTTGATAAACAGTGCTGTTTGATACACAGTGTGTACTAAATATTAAATTAAGCTCACATATCAGAATATCAGTTGTTAAAAAGCTCTTTCCATTTTTCAAAAATTGCTTTAAGGCTAAAAAGTACGTAGAGGGCTAGAGATTTCTATTAGCGGTCCTTGTTCTAAGATGTGTTGTAGTTAAGTTGTTAATAGTTAAATTCCTTGTTATAAGGTCTGTTGTCTACCGGATCCACTATTTAAGATCCAGCCGGTTCCTGCCCCGGATTTAATTTTTAAAATAAGACCCGGCCGGATCCAGTTTCGGGTATATCTTTTAATTTAAGATCCGGACGGTTCCGGATCCTAAGTGTTTTAAGTTTTATGTAGTATCAACAGAGAACAAACTTATAAAATTTTATTATTATATACAAAAATATATAACAGAATGCATTTCATTTTCTTTAAATTTATTTAAGTACTTTCAAGTAGGACTCGTATAATTTGATTAAAGACTTGAAATTTGCTTAAAGGTATTGTATCATTCCGATTTAAAACACCCTCAGATGCCGGAATTTGTGTGCAAAGAAATGTTACACATGGCTGTGTTAGGTGTTGAGTTTAGTTTTGATGGTAAAATGTATAAACAAACAGATGGGGTTGCAATGGGTTCACCTTTAGGTCCTATCTTAGCTAATATTTTTGTTGGTTACCTAGAAAGTAAGTTATTTTTGAACTATAAAAGTCCTCTTATGTATCTTCAATACGTAGATGACACTTTTGTTATGTTTGAAAATAGACAAGAGAGCTCCAGTTTTCTTAATGATCTTAATAATCTTCACAAAAATCTTAGTTTTACAAAAGAAGAAGAACACAACAATTCGTTAAACTTTTTAGATGTTTGTGTCCAACGATCAGTTGAGGGGGAACTTTTAACTAAAATTCATCGTAAATTAAATTCAGAAGCATTATATGTTCCGTGGGCATCTTTTGGTCCAGTCAAACAGAAGTTAGGAGTTTTAACGGGTATGGTGAAGCGTTTCACCAGACTCTGTTCTCCTTGCTTTCTTGAAGGCGAGTTGAAAACACTTCAAAACACTTTCCTTTCGCTTGGTTATCCAGGTAACTTAGTTTCAAAAGTTATAACAAGAGCTAGAAGTTCAACAGCTTTAAAAATGATTGGCCCTCAGAAGTGTCCAGTATACTTAAAACTTCCTTACCTAGGAAATATTTCTGAGAGGTTTTCTAAGAAAATTTCAGAGGAAATAAGCCAAGTTTTCAGCTCTGTTCATTTAAGAACAGTTTTGTATACTGGTCGACCTCTAAATGGAATTTACAAAGATGTTTCTCCCACCCATGAAAAAAGTAACATCATCTATAAATTTAGTTGTCACTGTGGTAGTGACTACGTGGGAAAAACATCTCAAAGGTTTCATGTAAGAATCGATCAACATGTTCCGAAAGTCTTGAAAACGTGGTTTGATGGCCGTTCTGAGAAACCAACTAAAAAATACTTCTCGGCGATTGGGCAACATTTGTTGGACAATCCTGAGTGTGTTAAAAATTATAAAAAGGACAATTTTTCAGTCTTAGTGAGAGCGGAGAACTCTTTTCAATTGCATATTCTGGAAGCCTTATGTATTCAATCTTTAAGGCCCAGTTTATGTAAGCAGAAAAAGTTCGTTTACCAAACTAGACTTTTTAAATCCTTATATTAGTAATTTTAAAGTAATTAATTTCTTGTTAAACTTTATTTTTAAGCATAGTTTTAATTTAAAATTTTTATCGCTTCTTTATTTAGATTGTTTTAATTCTACCGAGTTTTATTAGTATACCAAATTTGTTTAGCATTAGCACTTATTTAATTTTTAACATTTGATTATTACGTCATTTTATATCTTAAAACTTTAAACTGCAGTATAATTTTATTTCATATTGTATTCATTCCAATCCAGTAGGAAACAATTTCTGACGAGTCCTACTTGAAAGTACTTAAATAAATTTAAAGAAAATGAAATGCATTCTGTTATATATTTTTAGTAAGTTATGCACCGGAAAAAAGCTATTATATACAACTAATTAGTAAAATATGTTAATTACAAATATTTTGTTAAAAAAAACACAATGTTATTGTCTTAATGTTTTATATAAACACTAGGAAACAGAACGTTGTGAATAAACAAAAAATCTACCTATACGAAATCTCAGTTTAAACGTTAAATTTCAAGTTACTTATACGACTTTTACGACTAAGTTCGAATTTTGTACTTGTATGACGTAAAATAAATTAAGTTAAATGTTACAAAGCTTTAAAAGTATAACAAACTTTTTTTATATGTTTGGCTTTACATTACACTTTTACTTACAATAACTTCTTTAGCAATTTCTTACATATACAATATTAAGTAATTTAGTAAATAAAATTTACTCATATCAACGCTATTAAGCTACAAATAAACATATTTTTGTTTTTTAAAGTTGTGATGAAGAAATAAAAGTTTTTCACCGGTTTTTGGAAGCAATCGATTCCGCTTTTGTTCGTACAAGTTACCAGCTTCTAAAAATAACCTTTCAAAATAAACAGAAGATGGTGGTGCCGAAAGATACCTTTTTGCAAACTTGACAAGATGTGTGTAATTTTTTTCTTTGAGTTTCACCAAGCCAAGACTACAACTTCTTTAACTCCTTCAGCAGATACATTTTCTTCATCCAAAAAAGCCTTAAATTCTGTCTCAGTTTCCTGATCAACTGAATCTTGTTGCTCACTTTCGTAGGTTTTGCACTTCTTTCCGATTTGAATGTAAAATAAAACGACAAAAAAATTTTTGGAACATTATTTGTAGGTTTTGAGCTTTAAGTTTATTAGGCGGTTTTAGAGGAACTTGACTACGTTGACCAGTCTCACGACAGCTATAATTTGTTTACTTTTGATTTCAGTAGCCTAACAACCATCTGTTTGAGATTAACAGGGAAAAAGTCAAGTCGATACCGTGGATCAACAGCTGTTGTGAGTAAAACAAGTCGCTATCATGAAGGTTTATTAGTGTGCTGTTATTAATAGTATAAAACCTTCTTTCGAAAACCTCTTATATATTTTCGGCCTTGGTTGCTGAGATTGTAGAACTACTTTGACCTGGTGGACTATTATTAGCTTTAATATTAAATTTTTTTTTTAGTACTGCTGCATGCGGGATTACACTTGTCAGCAACGCGTTGTTTTCACTACACTACTGCGTTACTATATAAAAAGGTTCGAGCAGTTCATTAAGGAGGCAAACAAGTTTCCATTCATCAGCTGTAAGAATATTTTTAGGGTTAAATTTATTGTTAGCCACGTATTTCTGGACATTTGTTTTTAATTTTTTTTAATCTTTTCGGTTCAGAGTTCAACCATGTTTCAACATCTTGCATAAGTATACTTTTTGTATTGAAACTGATGAACCTAAAGTGACATAGTTATTTAGTTTCTTGCAGGCTAAATGGTCAAAGTGGCCAATAGTTTGACGGGCCTTGGCTATTAACTCACTTATGTTACTTTCTGAAGACAGTGAACCATTAATTATCAGTTAAAGTGTGTGAATGAAACATGGCACTGAAGAGGATTTTAACATTAACATACCAGCCTTCATGTTAAATGCCTTGTCCTTCAGAAAAACGTAAATGCGATACATATTAATACCCCAATTTTCAAGCATCTCCTTTATCTTTTCACAAATAATAAAGCCAGTGTGAGAACCTTCTATTTCCTTACAGTGCAAAGCTCGTTGTTTTTGTAAACAAAGCTTTCTTTTAACCAATACGTTTATAAAGAAAGATATGATGGCTTTGTTTTCGAAATTGCCCATATGTCTTTTGTAAATGACAAAAACGAAGCTTCTGATAACTCAGTTTGTATTTTTATCTTCAAACTTTCATAAGTCTGTCGCTATCCGGGGCGTTCTACTTATACACTGTTAGGGGCCTGGTTTAAAACACAACGTGCGCTTTAACTTGTATAATAGATGACCCAAGATAACGCTTAAATTATAGTTGATAAAAAGACTTATATGACTTATTTACTATTTACTAAAGGTTTAATAAATAAATTATTTATACTAATCTAAACGTAGTTCGAGTCTGTGATAATTATTATATTTACAATGAAATTGCGAAACAAAAAGGTGACAAAAATACTATACAACATAAAGCCAATGAATCGAGTTATTAATTCTTTTAAAAGACTAAAATACATGAATCAAAGAACTGAAACTAAGTGTTTGTTTAAACTCATAAAGTGTTCTAAAAGCGAATAAAACTCGATAAACAAGATTGACACCATTAACAATTAAATGCAGCGAAAAGCCGCCATGACTTAAGTTGGCTGCTACGCAGCCGAACTAAAAGCCGATTTTACGCGCTTTTTTTCGATTTATACTCCGCTTGAGAGAAAAGAAGAAAATAAGTAAGAGACAATTACCGCGTAAGCGGCACAAGTCTGATGAAGAATTTTATCAATGAAGTACTTAGTGCTCAGAATCAAGTTACCTGACTTTAAAGCAGCCAACAGATCTATAGAGCCTTGATCGCTAGTAATTGAAAATGGTGGTTGCCCATAGCAATCATGTTTATATATTTTTTATAAATTTTGGTTGCTTTTTGATAATCTATTTTCCATAGTTTACCTGGGCGATAAATCTCAATTCTAGCTTGTTCATTGCTGTTAGCCTCCTTTGTTTTGGATTTGGGGACGAACTATCGCGGACTGCTTTATTGGATGATGATAATGATTTTCTAGACTTTGAAATTTCTTTTTAATGTTTTGAATTCAAATGCTTTAGTTAAGAAGAAGTGCTGTACGAATTAGCATTACCTCTTTTTTGAGTTTATTGTAAAAAACTGCTAATTACATAAAAGGGTCTTCCTCACTTACGTTGAAAAATTTCCGTGCAATTGACATTTTAATTAAGGAGAAATAAACTATGTAACTGTTAGAATTAATTATATTAAAGATGTTATGTCTAGTCTTATATTTCTACAGGGTTGCCACTCTTTTTACCAATGAAACTGTACTGAGTCATCTTGAGTTTTATTAAATGCTTTAAAATGTTTTTCTAGCTTTACAAAATTATTAAAATTCAAGTTTATATCAAAAAATATGGTTATAAAAATTGAATTAAAGTAAATCATACTTAAAATAAAATCTAGAATGTATGTTTTATAAAAATTTAATAGTTTTTAAATTTACAAAACTACCCTGTGTATCCTGACCGTGGGTAAACCCTATTTCTAATTACTTATTTAAAAGAAGAACCAAGTCATATCTCCTTAAATTTATTATTATGCAACTAAAAAAAAAATGTTTTCTCCAAAACTTTTTAAATTTTTTATCAAAAGTAGATAAATAATGGTCATAAATAAGATGAGAACTTAACAAATTTTTTATAAACTATTGTATGTACTTGCATTTTCACAACAAATGATTGATTAAGTAGAATTTATTCAGTCTGTTTCGCTTGACTAGTTTTATATATATTTAATATTCAAACCACAATAATCTAAGTAAATAAAACTGAAAGAGGCTAATCGCGGAAAACAAAGTTTTTCTAAACTAACTGGATCCGGATCCGGCCAAATTTCGGCTAGGATCCGGATATTTTTTAAATTTAGGATCCGGCCGGATCCGGTTCAAAGCAAAAGATGGCCGGTTCCGGATCTTGGATCCTGTAGATAACTTGTTGTAGAACATACTTTTTAATAGTTTTACAGATACATTAAATCGTTTGTATCAATGTTTAAGTTTTTTAAAGAATGGACAGTATTTTTATTTAGTAGATGTTTAAACAAAAGTTGCTTTAAATTGAGTTTTTCGGGAGGTAAACTAAAGTACCATCTCCAAAAAAGGCGAAATTTATAACTTAATATTATATAAAAATTAGTTTTTTATTGTTGGGTGCTTCTGTAAAATTCTATTGTGTAATACATTTTAAAAGTAAATTTCGATAGTCCTAATAGGTTTTTGTCAAACTTTAAACAGTATATAATAAACTATAGTTTTACTTCAATTCAAATTAATACTCTTAATACAAACTTGCTTTGCATTTGGTTCTTTATGACGTCATTATCTTAATAAAATTTATTTACTATACGACGATAGTTTAAAGCCAGGGATCGGCAAAATGCAGACAAAAAAACAAATGCAGGCCCATAATGCAAAAATCTGCGGCCCGTGACTTAGTTTTCAGCTAAAAACTGAGTTTAAAAAAATAAAATAAAATACTCTTATAATAAAAACCTAATACAAGCTCATATATTAATCAATACTAGTACTTACTGTATTTTTTTGGCTGTAAGCAGTTTTTAAATCGATTATTAAATATGTTTTAAATACCACCGCTGAAGATTTCATTAAAACGATGTCCGCGAGAAACTTTTTCCAAGAAAACTTGCCTGCGAATTATGAAAGGCTGCCGATCCCTGTTTTTAGCAATGCTGATCTGAAGATTGGTAAAACAAAATGTAGTTCAAACTATTTAAACTTTTGAGATTACTTATTTTAAAACTATTACTGAAAGAATACTATTTAAAGTAAATAAACTATAAAGAGTTATCAATAAAATATTTAATTGCTATATTTTTAATGTGTGTTAATTTTATTTCTAATCCTAAGTGTTAAATTACTTTCCTAAATTAATTGACTTCAAGATTGATACAAATATTATTTAGGGCTAGTATACTTAAAGGTCAGTCTTCTTTGCATATTTTCTGAGTTAGCAAAAAAACTTTTTTTTTGTTGTTTTAAATTTTGATTACTAAAACTTTATTTTTTGATGAATTTTTAATATGTTTGGGTAAGGTGGGTTAGGAATAAGAGTACAAATAATATAAATTGAAAAAAAAGCTTTAAGAAAAATTGGTGACTCAGCAAGTATGCAAATCATACTGCTTTAAGTATACTTTCCTTAATTGAGTTGGTGCTTGTCAAAATTTAACCACTAAAGCTTTTGAGTAATTTTTTGATCAGGTTTAGAGGCAAGAAACTTTTTATTATAAAAGTGTCACCCGGACAAAAACCTTAAGACTAGTAAAAGTTAATTTTAGTATACAGTTTTACAAAACACAATTAAACAAAGTTAAAATGTGTATACAAGTTTTTCTTTCATAACTTAGGCATTAAACTAAAGGAGTCGCTTTCAAACTCTTGACAATTGTTGATGAATTTTCAAAAACTACTGTACATAAGCATGTATTTATTTTAGCAAAAATAACTATAATGTGGTTTAATTATTTCTAAAAGTAAATAATATCTAACGTTCAACAAATTAGAAAATGTTTTTAGTTAAAGTGTATATTTAGGGTGGCCATTTTACCTGCATTTGACAATCTGGGTGAAAAACAAAACTGTCATTTTGAACAAAAAAAGTAAATTTTACAGTTACTATAAGTGAAATAAAAAATTCAGATTAAATAAGAAACATATATTTTATATAAAAAAATTGTAATAAATTAAAAGTGTATTTATTTTAAAACACAATTAAAGTAGCAATGCAGTGTCGTTATAGTAGTTTCATACTATTATAAACGGTATACTTACAATTTTCACCCGCACAATTACCACCCAAGTACTTTAAATTTTCTTTATTTTTTTATATATTTACTTTTTACTAAATATATATTTTACCCCTAGCCCTTGGTCGGTAAGCGGTTCTCGGACTTGATCGGATGTGAATTGCGCAGGTGGGAATTGATGGCGGGTTTGAACTGAGCGGTTCCCATTAAATTATAGTAGCTATTACTTTTAATAAAATAATATTTTTTTATAATACTTTTCTTTTGTTAAATAATTTGATTTTGTTCGAAAAAAAAAGTCGTTTAATAGTAATCAAACATCAAACAGTATTTCTTTATTTGTTGAAGAAACCATGTGAAAGTTTCCTACTAATTAGATTTTATCTTTTATAGTTTTAAACAAAATTAACATTGATTCTAAAATTATCTTATCAATAGTTAAAAAAAGTCATTGCAAAAAAATGTATATGCAGTTTCAGAAAAACTTAGTTAAACTAAAGCACACTATTTAAACAACAAAAAATAATTGATAAAAAAATTCAGAAGTTGTTTTACTTATTTGAAAACTATAGATAACGTTTTGATTTTAAATCAATAACACTTTTTTGTTATAATAGCTATTCAAACACTTAATACGAAGCTTTTGTTGAAAAAAAACAAACAAACTGTATAAAATTAAATTTGTCCTTGTTAGTCTTTTTGTTATTTTAATTAAAATTTTAGTGCCTCTAAAATTTAGTAATCTACAATCAATATTTTTTGTTTTATGATAGAAACTTAAAACTTATGTTTTTAAGTCAATAAATATTAAAAGCTCTAGTAAAATAAAACGTTGTGAAAAAGTTGTTCAACTATGGTTACAATATATTTTTTTAGCATTAAAACATTTTAAAATAACTAAAGAAAGTTATTAACTACACAACCATACTTGAAAAGTTAAAAAAAAAACAAGTATGGTTTAGTTGTATGAAAATAAAAGAGCTGGAGTTCATAACAAGTAGTTTTACAAACACTATGTGTTTAACAAACTTAATAATCAAAAAGTTTTTAAACAACAAAAAAATTGTTCTATTATAATGATTTTTTTTTTTTGAGTAAGCTAGGGTAAGCAACATACTGGAGTGACTTATTTTCTGTTATAAATGTTTGTACTAATCAAATAAACTAAAAAAAGACTTTAATAAATATCTACAAGTATAACGGTATGAATTTAATTTTGAGTAAACTACGGAGCTACTTTTATGAATATATTGCTATAACTTGGCGGTGTAAAACCTTTTTAACATCTTAAGTTTACAAAAGCAAAGAAGCCAGGGAAAGTCTAATAAACTGGCCCGTTGTGGAAAAGGTAGTCACATCTGACCCGCTGACTGAAGAAGTTACCAAAAGATAGCGTAAAGGGCTATATAAGTGTTAAAAAATTTGTAGCTTAGAGTATAATTTAAACTTAAAGTTTACAGCTAAAAAATACCCTTAGAGAAAAAGATTTTTTGATCTAAAATGTTGTAAAACTTCTAAATCAAGACAAGTTCAAATTCAAACAAAACAGTGTTTGAGTTTATTATTTTGACCTAAAAGCTTAGCATCCATTTAACGATACTAGTACAATCTAGTAGTTAAATCAAAAACCAATAACTACTTACTACGATAAGCGAAAGGGATTTCCAAGATGTAAGCAAAAGCACCTTTTGTATTATTTATTATTAAGTATTTTTTTTTAATGTTTGCACTACACTCTAGAACAGGGGTCGGCAAACTGCGGCCCGCGGGCCAAATGCGGCCCGCGAGCAAGTTTTTTTTGCGGCCCGAAATGCGGCCCGAATGCGAATTTTCTTTTGCGGCCCGAATGCGGCCCGCGAAAGAATATTTTGCGGCCCGCGAGCATGTAAATGTGGCCCGCTGAGCAAAAAAATATTTTAAGTCAAGTTTGTTTGATAAATTTAGTTTTAAGTTCCTGTATAACATTTTAAAGCAATTAAAAGACTTTACTGATTTAGTTTAAAAATGTGAAAAAGACAGGTTAGCATTCTACTAGGTTTTTTGTTTCATTTTCATAATAACTTTTTTCTTACAACAGCAAATTTTTTTCTGAAAAAAAGTGTAAAAAGTGCTTTGAATTAGTAGATAGTTATATATTACCTATTTGGTAAAAACCAAATGCAAATGTTTTCCGTTCTGTTTAAAAGTAATGCACAGTAATTAACTAAAATGTCATTTTTTTACAGTTTAATTTTTTTTACACGTTTTTATACCTAAGTTTCTGGATGTTCTAAGATGTTTTATTTCTAAACGTTATATTCTAGTTTACACAAAAACAATTAAAATAAGATAATACTAATAATGATAATAACAATAATAATAATAATAAGAAAAGGATAAAATAAGATTTTTTTTTTTTGGTTTTGACACCTTTGATTTTGTAAAGTTTTCTTTGCATTTTAAATTAATTCCTACGCAAACCAATGAACAAAGATGTTCATATTTTAAACCACTTTTTATATAATACTTAACGAGATAAAATTTTCTTTATGCATAATTTTCTAATATTAATGTAATATCTAAGTGTGTACAGACACATTTAAAACAATATATATGACTTATTTAAAAAAGATTTTTGTTAGTATACTTTTTGATTTTTTAAACCATGTTTTTTAGCAAAATAAATTAATGTTTATGCGTTACAAACTAATATAAACAGTTGCTGTTTTTTGGAACTACCTATTTAATACAAACTAGATTGAGAAATGGTAATTTATTAAGTTTGTACATTTTTAATCAAAATAGTTCAAATTCGATCAAATAAAAAAAAAAAATTCCACACACTCAGACTATGACTATTTGAAGACTATAAATCTCAGACTAATTTAGTCACTTTTCAGCTTTTGGCTTGAATTGCTTTTTTATGCTAAAATATCAGGCTAGTTTTGGTAGCTCGGACTGACTTTTGTTCTTTAAACAGTGGTAACTTAAATTTATGATGTATGTTTTGTTTAATGCAAGTGTTGGTTTGAATTAAAATGTGTTTTTAATTTTACGTCTTTCAGCTGATATAACTTGAATTATTATTTATACAAATTGTATACATATAAGTGTGAACAATTAGTTGTCAAGTGTTGTCAAGCAATCCCGGAAATGCTTGGAACTTAACAATTTATACTTAAAAAATCTGAAAAAGCCTTAAATTTGAGAATTATCGAAAACATCTGGAATTTTAAACAATTTTTACATGTAAAGTAATGAAATTTCGATTTGAATCTACCTATTTGAATTAGAATTGAAAAATCTACCATATTCTATTAAAAAACACATTTAAAGTATCTTAACAGTATCTTTTAATTTTTTCTATATTATTTAAGACAGTTTTTTTTACCTTTAACTTAATGACATACTAAAAATAAAAGCAAAAAGTTATTTGGTTATTAGTGCAGTGCACCTTTGCTTTTAAAATGTATTTACCTATTGTTGTGCTTTGTATTGGAACTAAACCTAGAAATTCTTCTAAAATGTCAAAATTAGTAAAAACACCTGTAATAAAAGCTTTAAAATTAGCAATGTCTACTGTTTCAGTTCTCGCCTTAAGCGATTTGGTTTTTTTTTTTTGTTTCTCGAAATAACTCCAAACTAACGTATTATATTTCTTATAGCTCGTCTTATAATTCACATTTGCTTTTTTAAATGCAATATTTTTATTGCAGATAAAAATTGCTATAATGCTCAATAAAAATTAGGTTTTTCTTATTCATTAATAGCTTAATAGATTTTTATATATTTGTTTAAAATGTTTAAAAACTTAATTTTCCATTCAAGCTGAATAACAATAACTTTTTTAGTTAAAAAAATAATTCATTGTTAATAAACTTCGGTATCTATTTATTTTGTTAACTTTATTTTAAACAGGGTTGACAAACAGGCTAGTTTAGAAATATTAAATTTCACACTAGGTTAAAGCTGTTCAAGAAATTTTTCTAAAACTCAGGTGTATCTAAAACTTTTATTTCAAACACTTTGAATAAATCTTCGAATTCTCAGAATAGTTTTAATGACTGTAGTATAGTTTACTAATTGTATTTTGTCTATTTACATATTGTGCTTTTTATAATAATGATATTTTAGTTATGTATTTAATCTTAATTAACAGAAAATTTTAAGATTTTTAATTTTTAGTAAACTTTTAATATAACTTAGACATTTTTGCTTTTGAAGTGGCAACCGTGTAAAAGACTTATTAATTACTAATAAGGTATTTTATTAAAGCATTCCAGCATTAATTATGCTAAAAATTTTGGTTTAGCTTATCTACAGTATATAAAGGTATTAATTTTATTTAATTAACTAATTACTGAATTAATAGTGTAAACTATTTAAGACGCAAAAACAATTTCTAAAGTTAACATTTTTAAAATAAGAAAAGATGATTCATAATACAAAAAATGTATAAAAGTGACCCATAAATGTTTTTCAAGCTCTGTTTTTTTAGAGAGTTAGGTTGTAAGTAAAATAAAAAAAGTATTTTATCAAGTTTAACTTATTAAGTATCTAAAAAAGTACATATTATATTAAGACTTAAGTATATTTAACAATGTAAATTCTATTACAATAGATACTTATATATTAAATAGGCATTCTATGGGTAGATAAAAGTTATTTAAAGTAATTAAGTGAATAAAAGTAAAACTATCTCTGGTGTGACCAAAATTAAAGCCAAAAGATTATTAAAACATCACTAAAACTAAAACTGTGGCCCGCGAAGATTTTGAAAACTTGAAATTTGGCCCGCGAGCACCAACTGCCTGCCGACCCCTGCTCTAGAACAATAAACTAAAACAGACACCTACATAATTGCTGTTATTGCAAATTAAAAAAAAAACTAGAACAATGTTGTACATCAAACCGCATGGCTAATAGTAAAATTAATTTTGAACCTTTATTTGAAAAAGTAGCAAAGTTCAACACAGTATAAAGTATCGCTAATAGAGTACTGCGTGTGCAAAAAACCTTTTTTTTCAACACATTTTTATCAAATTTTCGTATTTTTTTACTGTTAAATTCAAGTTCTAATCAGTATCTTAACTAGTTCTTTAACTGGCTTGCCAGAGAATCATAAGCTGCCAACATTTTTATGTATATCAAAAAGTATCAAATTTAGATGCTATTATATATATTTTTTTTAATACTTTTGTTTAGAAAAATATT
This sequence comes from Thalia democratica, assembly GCF_965202585.1. NCBI lineage: Eukaryota > Metazoa > Chordata > Thaliacea > Salpida > Salpidae > Thalia > Thalia democratica. The sequence goes on along the minus strand of NC_139166.1, from coordinate 41,770,507 downwards.
TAAAGTTGTAAAGTTGAATAGTCTTATTTTTCATAGAATTTTTCGTTTTAGGGTTAAGTTTTTTTTTTTTAGCTCATTATAATTTTAATTAAACTTGGGTATGCAACTCGATGACCGAGAGGCCTTTTTGTGTATCTAGGTCCTTGAACCAAAAAGTTTTGAGATTTTTTTTGTTTTTGTTTAATAAACCATGTTTATTGGGCTGGTGTTTGTTAATAATAAAATTCAGTCTTCAGTTTTTATTGTTGATTTGAAATTTAAAATTCTGGTGTGTTACAATTGACTTAGTAAAAAGGTGACTTAGAACCCATTTTGATGTAGAAGTGCATGGTTCACCATGTAGCTGATTTTTGCATCAAATCACTTAAGTAATTGACTTATGCGCTAAGTATGTTAGTCCTGAGTTTTGCAGAGAGGGTTTTCTACTGGTGAAAAGCTGTAAGTTGATGCTAAGTTGGAAAGTTATGCAATTGTTTTTGCTACTGTTGAAAGTCAGATCATTGAAAGTGTTGATGATGAAACTGCTATTATGAAGTAAAAAGATAAGATTGGTAAAATATTTTAAATCAAAGCGTAAATAACTCAGTTTGGTATAAAGTAATAGACAAAGCAAATTTAGAAAGTTTAAAACTAAAACGTCATTTTAAATAGAAGCATTCAGATAATTAGAAAGATGTATTATTAGTATTAAAAAAGAATACACTATTAAGTAAAACCTAATAAAATTTAAATTCTTTCACAATAACTTTATCTGCGTATTTTCATTTAAAATTAATTAACGATGTTTTCTAACATGACAAACATAAAATATCATTTCAATTTATTAGAAAAATGTTCCGTTATGTCATGTTTGACATTTTAAATCTACCACAACTGGAAACTATTTTAGATGTTAAATAAATTAATTTTTTTCTCACGATCTAATGTAAAACTGTAAAAGCTTACATGAGTAGTGATCTACTATATCCAAGATTCGGTCTTTTTTAGCTGAATTCCGGTCGGATTCTTACTGAACTTCGACAGGATCCATTTAATTATATAGAGCAATATTGTTTTTATTGATCTATATAAAAACAATCGCATTAAATTTAGAACAATCAGTTCTCTAGAAATATATATGTTAACAATCGAGCATAAACAAGTTCCAAGCAATTGTTTGAAAAAAAAGTTGTAACAAATGCAATACATTGTAGATTAACATACACTTATAAGTCTTGTATCGTAGCGTATAAAAAAAAAAAAATTTAATGAAAAATGCAAAAGAAGATTTCTAGCTGCTTTTATATGTACATTTATCAATTAATTTTGTTAATTTATGGATTCATAGTAATTTGCTAATTTATTTTTATGACAAACAAACATTTTTTCATGTAGTGTACAAAATAAACTTCAGTATTTAACTTTTTAATGTAGTGTTTTTTGTTTCATATATTTTTAAATTTAAACTAAAATAGTCTATGTACACTTTTTCTACAATGGGGTTTACATTTTTTTGTATTCGGTGGATTAGATATTGCAGCATTTTGTACATAATTGGCCGAATTTCTTTCTCATATACTTTTGATAGTCTCTTTATTTTTATTAAATTTTTTGAAATTACTTATGTCTATAGAAAAGCTCTAACAAAATAGCAAAAAGTTAATAAAATAGAAGTTAAAACTATAGTATTTTATACATCAATTTAAACAGTATTTTAGGCATTAACAAATATTTAAAACTAAAAAATCTTTACAAACTACAAGGACAGAACTAATATACTTTAGAATAATTAGGTAAAACAGACGGTAATAATAGCAAATTATGAATACAATTTTTAGTAAAGATTAATAAGATGTAAAAAAACCACTTTTTTATCTTATTTATTAGATATTAAAAGTTTGCAGGTTAGGGATGAACAATGGTAGGCCTGCGTATTTAATTAAGCAAATCTCGGGTGTGCGACGTATTTTGAAACAACATGGATTTAACTTTTTTTTATAAGATATATCCAATTAATTTGATTTTTTAAACACAATAGCTCTTATATACTACTACTTCAATGAAATTTTGCGTATAAAAATATTGTTAAATTTTAAAACTAACGCGTCCTGCCGGTATTTACTTCCTAATATGCCCGGCTCGTAAAAAACTTTTATAATAAATCTAGCTACCAAGTTTCCCATCCTTAACATAAGCAAAAAGTTTATGAAATAACTAATACAAAGTAAAATTTTTCAGTTGGAAGTTTTTAATTAATTGGACCCGGTAGGATCTTAATTTATAACACAGACCCGGTTGGGTCCTAGTTTTGTGAAACTGGTATAACAACAGTTCTAAAATTTTATTATATGCTATATATTTTACTAAGCTGACAACGGTAAATTAAATGTTCACACAACCTATTGACCAAAGAAAAAATAATTTATGATATTAATAACACTTATGCTACTTAGTAACGTTTAGTAGACCTATTGAAATTTTTATTACAATTTATAATACTATAAATTTAAAACATGTAGTTACACATTACAATTGAATAATATTTTTCATGAAGAAGAACTCCTTATTAAAATGTGTTTTGTTTATTACGAACTACATAATGAACGATGTGTAAAAGTAATAACGTATGATTTAATGAGCTACATAACTTTATACGCATGATACAATAAGTCAAAAAAAAAAATTTGATGTTTACAATGATATCTAAAAAAATTAAGATTTTAGGTTTTTAGTGTTATCGTATGTTTCGTAGGTGTACAAAATGGCCGACTCTAAAGATCTTATTCTTTTAATTTTGCTGATAGTTTCATTCTTAAGCGAGCAATAACAGTAAATTTTAACTAAGTTATAACATTTATTTACTAACGTTACTAATATATCTTCTAAACCAGGAGGTGCTGAAGCTCTTTTGTCAACATTGGTGCTAAACGATAAAACTTTAAGGTGTTGACTATAAACATTACTTATATGCGACAACTCATCATTTATCCATGCAAACATTCTAAAGTTTATTTTCGTAAGAGGAATATTTTCTACAAGTACGTGTTTCACCAAATGAAGGGGAAAAAGTTGGTGAAAATACATTTCAACTTCTAAATTTGGCTGAAAAAACTTGAGTTTTTCCCATGATTCAGAAGAAATTATATTACCAAACTTATCACTACGATTGCACCTTAGAGATAAATATTTAAAAATGGACTTTTTACTTGGTATGGATAATGCATCAATAACTGAATTATCAACTGAATGATAAAAAGTATGCAATTCTTCTAAACTAGGGCAGAATTTGACGAGGTCTAGAATGGAACGAACACTAACGCTGTCAACAAGACAATCATTTTGTATACAAACTGTATTTAGGTTTTTATGCCCACTAAAAATAGAATAAATTATAGAGTCATTTAAGGTCAGTTGAAATTTATTTAAATTTACATAAGTCAAAGTAGACTGAAAATTATTGCAGTCTTTAAAACTTGAAAGCAAAATTTTAATAGACTCAACCAATTCTGGATCCCTATAAAATTGTGGGTTACGACCATGAAAGCAAACAAAAAGTCCAGTGAGACTATGCAGCTTATTAGTGCAAACATTAAGAAATTGTATTGCTCTATTCCTACTTAAAATTTGTGACTGGTTGATTGAAACAGAGACAACATTTACGTAATCTATATGATGATAAACCAAGTTTAATGCAGATGCACCTTCGTCTGTATGTGTATCTAGTTTGACAGTGAAATGACTCCACAGTTTACGATCGTGAAAACAGTCTGACCAGTATTTGCAAGCTAAGCTAGCTTGTATGCGATCTTTTAGTTCAAGGTTAGAAAATATTTCAACTAGTATGTGCCATGGCAGAGTTTGCCACGACAAATAACTCATACTAAAAACTGTTAACAAATTTTTCAAATATAAAAATTTACAAGTATAAAAAAAAGTTTAAACTTAAGTGTTTACTACTTAGTTTACTTTAATTGTAAAAATACTTGAAGTAATTTTAATTAAACAATTTAAAAGAAATTAAATATAAAAACAAAACTCTTTAACTTTTTTAAAAAGTGGTCTTAAAATTCTCAGTAGAAGTGTTAAAATATTTCTTAAACAAACAAAGTGAGATTGGATAAAAACTACATAAGCTATTTAAAAACTAAACAATATATTTAAAAGCTTCTGAACACAATAGGTCTGTTCAAACAAAGTTTCTAAAGTTTTTTGTAACAATAAACCATATTTTCGGACGTATTTAAGCTTATAAAAGAGTTGTAATAAATTTTTGAAAAGTTAATTCTAAACAAGTTTGTAAAACATTTTACTTTAAGAAAAACTTAATTTTTATTTATACATATGAAACCTTTTAAATATTAGCACGGTATAAAAAGACTAAACTATAAAAAAAATAGTTTTTAAATTTTGCAAACTATATTTCAAGTAAAAACTGGTCTATACTCGAATCAAATATTAACTTTTAGACATTATGATCTTTAAGTACGCGATTTTTAAACCTTATATATCTTATTTAAAAAAATCATTTTTCACGAAATTCTAAACAATTATAATAAATTTAACTTATCAAACAAATTAAAACATAAAAATTTGGCAATAAACAGAAAAAATTAAAATCCATTTATAACAGTTCTTAATTAAAAAGAAAAAGTGTTACTTTTGATTAACAGTGAAAAATTAATTTATATTACTGATTTTTAATTATTGATAACTTTACATATGTTTTTAAACAATGTTGTTGGAACACTATAAATGATTGTAAGACATAATATATATTAGTACGTTTAAAACTATATACTACATTTCCAGAGCTTAATTGTAGAGTCATTAGCTGCAGTAAAAAGTGCTAGCGAATTTGAAGTTATACAATTTATTTGAGACTCATGAGCCTTGATTTCTCCTAAATTCATCATACTATTGGTGTTCCAAGCTTTTAACAAACCATTTCTACCACCAGACATCAGAATAGACCCATTAGATCGAGATTCAAAAGCCCCAACTGAACAAACCCAGTTGTTGTGAGCCTGGTAACATGTATTGACAACTGCTGACTTACTAATGTCCCACTTTTTTATTGACTTGTCTCTGGATGCAGTAAATAGTGTATTTGATTTATCTAAGTAAACTAGACTTTCTACCCCATCAAGATGTGGAGGTATTAAAGTTGAAGAAGGATAACAATTGAGCTGGCTTGTTTTGCTGTAATCGCTATATTCATAAACTCTTACATACCTGTCTTTTGAACCAGTTATTATAGTTGGTGAGTCAGATGACGACATTTCCATGCTCATTACTGTAGCTTTGTGACCAGTAAGTTTTGCGCAAACTGATAGTGAGTTTAGATCCCATACATTAACACTTGTTCCTGCTGCACAAAACATATATTTTGAACTGGTTGAAATTTTTAAATCTGTTATTTGTTGCTCATTATCTGGCATTTCATTAGTACGTTGCAAACTACGATGAAAAGAACTTGGTTGATGAAGTGCACCTTCAGAACTGAGTACTCGTATACATATAGGTTTAGTTCTAATGTCCCAGACTTTAACATAGCACAAAGATACTGAGTAAACTAAGTTTGTTGTAGGACATTGTCTTACTATAGAAACATTATTAGGATGACCATCTAAAGTAAGTATTTCTTGCCCTGTAACCAAGTTCCAAACTTTAACAGATCGGTCTTTTGAACCTGAGAAAAGTAAATGATCGTTTGCTTGAACACTTAGTACTGCTTTTTTATGCCCTTCAGCTACATGAGTGCATATTATGCCAGCGCTGCTTATCGACAACTTATTATGGTTTAAAGACATTTTTCCTTTATGTGGGGTGTTGTATTTTGGTTTAGTCATCAATCTGGAAAAAACTTCAGGAGATCGAACAGTAGGTGATACAACAGCACTAGTGCACCTAAATTCGTCTGGATTAATTTTTTCTAACATTAATTTGTCTCTCATGGAATTTTGTCTTTTGAAAACAAAAGGTTTATCTTCTCCTAACTGCATAAGATCTTTGGCAGATGCTTTTGAATTTTTTGTTCTTGCTTTGACTACTGTTACATCTAGGCTAACTTTTGAAAACACAGCTGCATTTTCCCAATTTAGTTTAAAATCAGATGTAGGTCCGAGTAACTTTGCTGGTCCATCAAATGTTGAAGGCTCATTTGAAGTCAAAGAAATGCTATTTTCAGACTTGAAACCTTTGTCATTTCTTTCAGGATCAGACTTTTTATCGAGTATGCATTTTATAAGCTTCTCTGCATCACTGTTTACTCTTAAACTTGTTGCAAGCTTAGACTCCAAGTCTTTTATTTTTTCATGGGCATTTATATCTGAATAGTATTTCTCTAAGAACATTGAAAGAAGACTATTAGAAATATATTTTGATACATTTAGCTCACAAGAATTTAATATAGTGCGTATTTTTTCTAAGTCATCTGCACCTTTTTCAAGCTCCATAATCTCCATTTGACACTGCTGAATTTGTTCATTTATAAATTCTGAATTTGCTTGTAAATCTTCTTTTTGGTCTAGTTGATTTTCTGCACTGCTGCACACCTGATGATTTGTATCAATGGTTTTACTTTCTTGTTGCAGATTCTCTCGATCTTTTATTAGTTTTTTCATTTGTTTTTCAATTGAAGCTATTGTTTCATTTCTCATTAATACTTTTTTCAGGTTTTCTTCAACTTTATCCCAAACAAACTTTAAGCTGTTTTCACTGCTGTTAACAGACTTTTTATTGCCTTTTGTATGATGATAGGTACTATGCTTTGGCACAGAAGAAGCTCTTTTTCTTTTATTTTTTGCTGCATTTAAATTATTTTTTAATACTTGAATTTCGTGTGCCTTAAGCTGCATTAAATTATCTTTCTGTCGATTTTTCATTTCAAGCCTTTTTATTTCTATAGCTTTTATTTTATAATCTTTTTTCATCTTTAGTAAATCTTTAGTCAACTTTAATGAATGCGCTTTGTTTTTCTTTTTATCTTCTTTAACCTTTTTGTCAAGATTCATTTTCAGGGTTTTTAGTCTATTTAATTCAGATTTTAACTTATTTATTTCAGATAAACTTTTACTTTGTTGCTGTAAACGTTTTTGGTGTGCTTTTTCTGCCTCTTTTATTGTTTTCATTTGTTTCTTCATTTGTTCAATTTTTTTATTATACTTTTCATGAACTTTTTCAATCTTTTTTTTATCTGAATCATCTATATTACTTAAGTTTTGTAGTACTCTATCACGTTCTTGTTCAGTTATTTTAATTTGCTCTGACATAAGTTTCAACTTTTTTTCATATTGATTTTGCATAGAAGTTAATCGTTTCTGTAAATGTTCAAGTTCGTTAATTAGCGTTTCTTTCATACTAACTTCAGCAGTTATTTGTTCAAGCTCACACTTTGACGTTTCCAACTCTTCATCAAGTTCTTCATCACTTTGAGAAACTTGTTTTTGTTCACTATCACTATCAGAAGACGTTTCAGAAGTTGAATCCTGATTTAAATCTTCTTTTTCGAAATTAAATGAAGAATAATCATGATTTGTTTGACTAATAAGAGTTTGCTTTTTAATTTCTAAAGCCTGAATATTTTTTTTAGCTTCTATTAAAACATTCATTAATGGAGTCTTGGGTCGTCCTAAGGAGCTTAGATCATTACTATAATTTATAATTGATTGTTTTTTTTGTAGGGTAGAACACATTGTTTGACTCTCAATTAGCTTGGTTTTCAAACTTTCGATTTCAGTTATATAATTTTCAACCATTTCTTTAACAGTGTCGTCAGCTCCAACAGCTGAAAAAACTTCTGCAGAAATTCTATCAGTTTTCAATTCCACTAAATTCTTTTGTAAACTTAAAGTAGTTTCCTTTGCAACTTTTAATTTAACTGTTAAATTTTTGTTTTCAGTTTTTAGCATTAAATTCTCTTGATGTATGTCATTGTAAACTTCAGCACCCTCTTCACTAACTATTCTTTTTCCAGATTTATACTCAGTTAATTCTAATTGCAAATTAGCTATTTGTTTTCTTAAAGCTAATATTTGTTTGCTGCTAGTGTCCTGATTTATAACAACTTTATTTTTAATATTTTTTGCTCTATTTGCATACTTCAATGTGTTTAAAGTTTCCATAAAATCACTATCAGAAGGACTAACACAAGCTATCATTAAAGTCCTACTGTTACCACCAAGAGAATCTTGTAACACACGTGTTAGCTTGGAGTCCCTGTATGGAATGTGAGTGCTTTTTTTACTTATATCTCCAAGGGCACTTATAACATTTCCAAGAGCAAGCAAACCAGAATTAATCGAGACTCCTTCTCTCATTCTTTCTCCTGTCGCACCTGTTCTTTTTAGCCTTTCTGAGCCTGCAAGATCTGTAAAATGAAGTTTTGCAGTAAGTGTCTCAAAATTTGTATCATTGTTACTTGAAATACTTTCTTCATCTAAACATGTTTCAATTATGCTTGTTTGTTTAATATTAATTGAAAAAATAGCATGCGACCTTGAACTAGTAGAATTCATTTGAGTTGAAGCAGTTGTGCGATTAACGGCACCATTGTGTAATACTTCTAGGGCTTCATCAGCACTAAAGACTTGTTTTTGGGTCATTCCTGCAACACATATTTCACCTTTAGAATCTTCGTGAATTTTTAATTTAGTCTTATATTTATTATTTATATGTCCAGTTTGGTCAAGTAAATCGATAATGTCTTCGTTATATAACTCCATAAACTGAACAAAAACTTGAAACTTTTTAAAAGCAACACCATCAACTGTTGATAATCTAGTTTTTTCTTCAATTCCTTCAAACAAACTATACAAAGCTCTTGGGATCACACCTGCATCAGATGAACAGTTAGCATCAAAACTAGTTCCCATAGTATATGTTTTACCAGAACCTGTTTGACCGTATGCAAGAATTGTTGCATTATATCCTTTAAAACACCCTTCAACTAATGTTTTACAACATGTATCATAGAAGGTTTTTTGGTCAGTTCCCATTACAAAAACATGATCATATGTAAATGATTTATCTTTTCCTAAAGTAACTTGAGGCTCATTTTCAGTTACAAATGTACAAACACGACATGCTTCTATTTTTTCACGAGCAAGTTGTGGTCTAATACGCAAAGCCACTTTTACATTTGAATATTCATCTGATATGAGTGCCATTTTTTGATGAAATATAGATTGCCATAAATTTATTATAAAAATATACAGACCATTTAAGTTTTACCTCTTCATAATTTATACTAAATGAAATAATATTAATTGATATAAAATTTAAAAACATTTAAATGAATATAACCTCAATTGCTTAAATACATAAATAGTTACAGTGCACAATAATTAGCAATATATAAACAAAACTTTTAACATAGTTTGGGTTGCCACTTCCAACTTAAATAAATATTCTTTTTGTCTATTTTGATAAAATTCTTTACTGTTTTTACTAAACTAAATTTAAGAACTTAAAAAATTTAAAAAAAAAGTTTACTGAACACAATACTATAACTAAACTACATCATTTTCTACACTTGTTTGTCAAAATAATATATTATTTATACTGTTTTATAAACAAAATTTTTTTTATTTCTTGTAAAATTTCAAAAATCTAGGGAAATCTAGGGAAGTGGGAACCTTGTATAAGTTTAATTATGAGTGACAATTTATTTAGACCTTTTTTATAACTGCTGATTACAAGTATCTAATAAGCCTTATATGGCAGATTAGAAACTGAAAATAAAATTTGTTTAAACTAACTACTAAATTATTTATTGTTACAATAAATGTTATTAAATTACAAGCAATAGTTGTTTATACTAACATCAGGGTTGCCACTTGTTTTTTAAAAAATTTTTCCAGGTTTTCCAAATTTCTTCCAGGTTTTTAAAAGTACACATACTTCAAGTTTAAATTTAAGTTTAAGGTAAGAAACTGTGTTAAGTAGCATAAAAACATTGAAAAGATACTGTAAAGCTACTTTAAATATGTATTTTAATAAAAAAAAATTTTGATGATGACAAATTTTTTTTATTTATATGATAGATTTTCTGAGTCAAATCAAAATTTTACTACTGAACATGTAAAAATTGTTAGAATTCCAGTTTTTTTAGTGATTTTTGTTCAAAATTCCAGGTTTTTTTCAAAATTTCCAAAATTGCAGGTTTTTTTTTTGCCTAAATTGTCAAATTCCAGGTTTTTCCAGGTAAAGTGGCAACCCTGTAACATGAAAAAAAAATATTCAAAATTGTTAAAAATACTTAATTGAAACAAAACTGTCAAAGCAAAGTTTAAACTTTGAAAATAATTACTATCTTTTTTTTAGATACAGCAGGGACATTGAGAAGTACACACTTAAAGATGTATGCAATATATTTATGATAAGAGGGATATTATATTTTAAAGAAAACTATGACATTTTATTTAACAAATGAAACAACAACAAGATCTTAGTATGATTAATGCAAACGTATCACAACTAATTTTTGAAAAGTTAATGCAAACTTTGTTTAATTTTTTTTTAAACAAGTAGATGGTGGCTATTTTTTATTTGAAAATAACAAAATGTGGTTCAAAACTCCATGGTATGAATTTTTGTCTTGGTTTAAAGTGTTTACCTATTCATGTCTTTTATGTATAACCATCAATTCAATAGTTAGTTGATGGAATTTGCTTAATTTATTTAAAAATTGATATTTAAAATAGTAGTTTTTAGTTCGAATTTGTCATGTGTTATCTTAGTATATGTATAGTTAGTATTGTGTATATCTCTATACTACTATGTCTAGCTAGTTTTGGTTTGCTGATAAGGAAAACTAATATTTGTGGATTTGTTAGTATGCACACCTGTTGTATATTGTATATTTAATGTTTTTTAATTTGTTTAGTTTTTATTTTTACAACCTTTATTACAGAAATTAATTAAAAAAGCTTTTTATTTCTGACTTGTTTAGATTCTATACAAACTTAAATATATAACATTTAGAAGCTTCAACTTTTAATAAATAATTTTTCAATTATTATTAGTGCTAGTACAGTTAAATGATGCACAAATTTCTTTGTTAAAATAGTCTTTAAAAGTTAATGTATTTATTATAGTATGAGTCTAATGTGCTTTGTCAACAAATCATTGTTGGCTCACTCTGGTTTGATTGTTGTTGTGATTTTTTGTGAAAACTTGCTCTGTGATTTGAGCTTTATGATTTTTCCACACTTTGTGGTTTTTATTGTTGAAATTTTAGCCTTGTGCTGTTTTCAAAATGGTGTGCCACCAAGGTTTTATTTTGTTTGAAAGATACAGGGTTGTTACTCTTTGAGTCAAAAAACTGTCCTGAGTGATCCTGATTTTTTCTTATATCTAAAAATAATTTAATTTTTAAAAACAACAAAAATCAAGTTCCTCAACAATATTGATTATAAAATAAGAAAAATTTGAAACTAAATCTTATTCAAAGTATAGAAAAAATTCTGTCCTGAGATTTTTTTAGATTTTGAAAATATCTTGAGTATTTCATTTAAAAAAAGCTATCCTGATTAATCCTGAGACTTTGAAAAAAATTCAGCTTGAGTGTGTGGTCACTCTGAAGATGGTTTTTGTTTTTTTAGTTTTTGGCTTATTTAAAGTTAAATATTAATGAGGCAGATAACATTGCATTTGCTATTTAAAGATATAACACATTTGCTTTTGCCAGAGAAAACTAGAGTTTGAGACTGATGTTTGTTACCATAAAAAAAGAACAAACAAATAAACTTTCTAGTGGTATTTAATAAATCAGAAATTGAACAAATTTAAAACCAAAAGATACTTAGAAAAACTACAAAAACATCCCAAACCTGGTACAATACTATTACTACTTTATTAATAAATATTATATTTACAGTAGATAAGTTTTATTTGAATCTCAAGAAAACTTAAAATAAAAATTTGCCATCAATAGGTTTAAACAGGAAAATTTTTTATAGAACTTACTTTGTCTTAAAAATTACTCTTACTCACACATCTAAAACAACAAACGTGGTTTGAAACTAGGTTACTTTTTATTTATAAAAATTAAACTATAGTTTATACTTTTTATGCATGTGTGTCTGGACTACAATCATGCAAGTTCAACTTGGAGAGTCTGTTGTTAGGACTCTTACACCATTAGGTCACACTTAAAAAATTTCTATAAATGCGAACTTTTTTTATACGCAGAACCAGAACCACTTATTGCCTTAATTATGTAACAATATACTTAAATTAATGTTTTGTTTATAAGCAAAGGCTGCACACGTTTGAAATATAGTAAAACATGAAGTTTTGTTATTTTATTTCCCAAGTGCTTTTCAAACAAGGGAATTTTCTATAGCGCATCTAATGCTAGCAATGTGCATTTAAACTGTTTTTAAACGATGTTAATTAAACCTTAAATTTGAACAATAATAAGATCTTTTCAGAAGTTGCAAAAGAACGCTATATATTTTATATCTTAAAAATTTGTCTTCCACGACAAAAAATTGTTTATTCGATTCGAACTTTTAACTTTCTGTTTTAATAATGAAATAAGTTGTTATTTGTCAAGCTATTAAGTTACTGCTAATAATCGTAAACTAGGATCCAAGTTTTAAAATTACATAATGTTCCTTAATTTTTACATAAAGTTTTACTCGTTGTTGCAAAAACTAAAGGAAATAGACAAAGTGCTTTTTGTTATGCCGGGTCGGCTGCAATTGTAAAGTTTTGGTTTGGAGTTTTCATAGTGTGGGTCCAATTGTAACATCAAGTTGTTTGCCTAAATATTTGATGAGTCAGCAAATTTTTTAAAAGCTTTTTTAAATTATGTATTTAGTTATACCTTTATTCCTAACTCTGCTTATCCAAACATTTTAAAAATAAACCAAAAAATTTTTTTTTAGTTACTAAAAATAAAAACTCATGAAAAAAAAAACTTTTTTATTTTGCAGACTCAGCAAATATTAGGGAGAACACCTTAATGTTTCAAAAAGACTCAGACCTAACTTACTTGAGAGTGTTATGTCCCATTGTAAAAACTTCTTTATAAAAGACTTATCTAATCGAGAAAACAAAAAGTTTTAGGTTTAGTCGGTTAATCACAATGATTTAATTAAAAATAGTTGTTTTAAATCAATTAGGACTTAAAAAAAATAAAGTATAATTATACAAATCTACAGTACACTGGTAAAAATATTGTAAAAGAAAACAGCTTTTATTTTTAAATGTTTTTATAAAATTATAATTTTTCATTACAAATAAACCAACAAAAATAAAATCTTTACAGCTATCATGTAAAGTACTAGTTCAAAGTTAACTATATTTTATATAAATTCATTGTCTACTTTAAAATAAATTTATATTAGACTTTAGAATTTCTAAAATTTAGACTAAAACTCGAGTGCAACTTTTTGAGACGACCTTATATGCTTTTTAGATTAAAAAAGAAAGTTGCAGGGTAGAAAAACTAACTTAAAGGCTAAACCTAGTGACGGGCTTTAGTTTTCCCATTCGTGTTTTTTAATAACAAAGCCATTTTTTTTTTAAACAAGTTTTAATAGTTACAAGTTGTATTTAAAACTACTTACAACACTTATACTTCAAGCATAAACTATAGTATTCACTTAATATATTCTAATTATGAAACTTTAAAAATACAAGGGTTTAAGACTTAAATAAAAATTTTAAATAAACATAACTACTTTAAAGGTTGAGTTTTTTTAGTAAAAACACCAAAAATATGTAATTTACTGATGTTCTTTTTTAATTATGAACTATATTTAAACTAGATATGTAGTTCTAAAGACTTTTTAGACTAGCTTGAAGTACTTTTTAAGTATAAAAATTTTCCTCACTCTAATAAAAAATAAAACTTTTTCAGTAAAACCTGGTTTCATCAAAATAAACCGACTTTTTATACAATATCAGAACTGGTCAACACAATACCCATTATACAATAGCATATAAATATCTTTTTTAAAACTTATTCATGCATAATTTTTTTTTAATACTTTTAGATATGCTTTATAATGTTTAAAGAAAAAAAAAATTGTATTATTCTATTTTATTTTATAAATGTATAATTGATTAAATAATTACTAAAAAAAATAGATTTTTTTAAGTTAAAGTATTTTTTAAGTTGGTTAATATATATTAATTTTTATACCGAATCAAAAGTACAGAACTTAACAAAACGATAAAGTTTGAAAATTAAACAACTTAAAGTTATATAAAAAACTGAAAACAACTAAAGTTATATCTTTAACTTATTTCAGTATCGAACACTAAATAAGGATCTGGTTTCTTTTGAGTTTATTGGTAAAACCGAATGGATTTTTCTTATACCTAGGTCTTGGGATCAATTATTTTAAGCTTATAATTTCTTTTTTGTCTGCATAATTTTTTTTGTTTAGCTATTTTCTTAATGCAGTTTTTATCTGATTGGAGTATTCGTAGAGCTTCTAATCACAGTATTTAAAAATTTGTTAATTTTCGTAAAAATATAAATACTTATATGTATAATTAAGAGAAGTTAAAATTACAGAAAAAAAATTCTGAAAAGTTACATCAAGATTTAAACAACCCATAAATTATAAACATGATAGCAAATATTGTATATAAGTTTAGGTAAATGTTGGCAAAATTTCTAAAATTGCTAGCTAATAAGCCAGAAATTTTTAATCAAATATAAACTGAAAAGTACCTAGCACGTAATCATAGATTAGGGATAGGCAAAGTACGACCATTCGGCTTGACCTAGCTCGCTAAGCAAAAACCTTTGGCGTTCGACGTATTATTTGGTTTAGAAACAACTAAAATTTATCGTTTTATACAAGTTGTGCTAATATTTAGGGTCACCAGTTTAAAGACTTTTTTTTCGATACAATTTTGCGCTAAATTATTGAAAAGAGTTATTGTAAAGTTCTGTCCAATGACGAAGTCCACCGAGAGTGATTAAATTCGGTCCGCAAAAGGTAAATTTATCTTATCGATAAGAAAAGTTTCCCAATCTTATTTTATGTAATAAATGAATGAAAAATAGTTTAACCGTAGTTTAATATAAAAAGTATGATTTTTTTTGAATTAATTTGATTCGTTTTCGGTCGGATCTAAATGATATTAGGATTCGGTCTTAACTCACTTTGAAAAAAAAAATTCGAGTCCGGCTGGATAACAACTAAAAAAAAATCCCGAATCTTAGTATGTTGATAGGGTAGATCACTAGTTTTTAAAGTAAAATAAAGTTTTAGTTTTTCTTTGATTTATTACAGTTTTCAACTTCCATAACAGGTTAACACTAGTGGAGACACGTGGTGTTTTTGTTAATAGCAGAAATTTTAAGAGTTTTTTTTAAATTACTTGAGTTAATTTTCTTAAAACTAATTTAGTTAGATAAAAATACTATAATAACAACAAATCGTTTGTAAACAAAGATTTATTTTTAAAATAATAATTTAAACAGTTTAATAATAGTTTTAACAGTTAAATGATAGCTTTAAAATTTTTAGGTGGAGTATCTGCTCCAATGCAACGCGACGCCCTGGTTAACACTTAACTGAACCAGTAGACAATCAAAATAAATTCAAGCAACATTCCGTGAGCTGGCTTTGTCCTCATTATGACTCATAAGGCAGATATAATCACGATGAACCGTTCTATCAGTCTAACCAAACGATATAAAGTACATACTAAAACACTAAAATATTTCTCTGTGCTTTTGTCGAGAAAACGGACGCTTTAAACTATTACAACTCATCGTCTTTATTGATATTCTCTTTTCAACTTGATATTATAATTAAGGCATATTTTTACTTTATCAGATATGAACTTAGTAGTAATGTTTTTAGCCGAGCTATTTTCCTGCCTGTTTAATTATACTAAACTTAAATGCACGACTTTCAACATCTACCCATACCACATTCTGCGACCTGGTTACGTTCTCATTATGACTGATTAAGCAGATGCATTCACGATGAAGCGACAGGTTTTTGTATCAGTAATAGCCTGAAAACAATAGTTTGAATTATCTAACTATCAGCTTCTCATGAAAAAAAATTATACAAAATTGAAAACTAAGACTTGTTTAAATATATTGCTATCTTGTCTTACGTTACAATTACAAATCATAACTTGTAAAACAAACTTCAAGCTATTGCGGATATGGCTAAATCTAGGATAAGTTAACATAAAATTTCTTATGATGACGGTTAAAATTACTTTTAAAATCAGTAATTAGTTCAATTTAGACTAATTTTATATGAGATAATAGTATATTAACGTTTGCACTTTTCCAAAATTCACTTAAATTTGTTACTCTTGTAACTTAATTAACAGATTTAAAAAAAGCGCCTGTTATAAAACTAGAAAATATTTTAATTTATTAAAGTTTTAATCATAATAAGACTTTAATTAAAAAAAAAATATTTTTAAATTTAATAATGTTTTTTTTTTAACTTTTACCAAAATTTAAAAACAAAAAGTATGTAAATAACAAATACTTATTAGTAGTTTATTGAACGATAAAAAAAAGTGCTTAAAAAGTTAGGTTTAAGGACCTGGTGAACAAAGGAACCTTTCGGTTATCGAGTCGTACACCACTGTTAGTAGTTATTTTAAGTCGTAAAAGCAGTTTAATATTGTTTAATTTATTTTTACAAGTAAACAGTAAATAGTATAAATTTACCAGTATACAAAAACCCATCGTGAAAAATCATGTACATATATATATAGAATTAAGTTATAAGATGTAACGTTATAAGGCGTTAAATCCTGGAGATCCTGATAAGCTAAGCTTATCGGAATGTATACAACAGATGTTCTTGTGCTAAAACTTTATTTCAACTAACGGCGTTTCACTGCTCTCAAATAAATTTAAGAACAGATCTACGGAGTCTATAAAATGTTAACACACATTAGAAAAAAAGCAGAAAAAAGCATGTATAATTTTAACTTATCAGGATCTCCAGGATTTAACGCCTTATATTTCACAAAACTCACATATACTTGCAAGTTTAATACTTCATGTTTTTAAGCTGTATAAATTATTGAACAATTTGTTAAAATTATTATGACGTAACATTTCTGCACAACTCAATTTAATTTTCATTTTTAAAACCTGCCTATTCTTAGAGCTTTTTGAGGTTAGTGCCTACTTTTATTAAATTTGTTTTTTTTGTAGACAATTTTATAATTTTATGCTTTTATCCCAAACTTTGTTTTTAAACCATAAAGTCCATTTATAGTTACTACCTAGATAAATACTATACATAATTATACATGCTTTTTTCTGCTTTTTTTCTAATGTGTGTTAACATTTTATAGACTCCGTAGATCTGTTCTTAAATTTATTTGAGAGCAGTGAAACGCCGTTAGTTGAAATAAAGTTTTAGCACAAGAACATCTGTTGTAGAATTAAGTTATTTAACTTAATAAATTAAATTTTTTCACACTGAGCCCACCTTGAGGGCTTTATTTATAAAAATGTTTATTTAGAGATGTAAACCTCAAAGGACTCGAGTTAAAATAACCTAAATTTCAATCTGTATCTTAGTTTTATCTTTATCTCTTTCAATTATCTGTCCTAATATATAGTTACTCACTGAGGTTTTATAAATTTTTGCCAGTTTATTGTCGATTGGTAAATTAGTTTTTGCACAACCCGTTTTGCATAATTTTTGATAGTTTCAAAATTACGTCATAATCTACTTATGGAAAAAATTTTTAACTTTCATTTGTGATTTTGTTTTGTGCTTTATTTTAAACTTGTTTTGAAGCTGATGAGTGCATAGGCACGAAACTCGAGTCCTTTGAGTTTTACATCTCTAAATAAACCTTTATATATATATATATATAATTAAGTTATTTAACTTAATAAATTAAACTTTTTCACACTGAGCCCACCTTATTGATAAACTCGAGTCCTTTGAGTTTTACATCTTTAAATAAACCTTTATTCATTTCAATTAAATATATATATATATATATATATATAATTTAATGAAATGGCGATTTAAAAAATTCTGGAGCATATGTTTCATAAAGACAAAGAAGATTGTTTCTAATCTTCAGCCAGTTCAAATTTAAAATAAAAAGCACTTTGGTAAACAAAGATGCAAAAGTTTACAAAAAAACAAAAACAATATGACGTAAGAATTGAACATTGTACATTACAAATATTCAGTACAAAAATCGATCTACCATCTAACTAATCAAACAACCAAAATTAACGAATACAACAGCTAATTGACTATAAAATACTTTTAAATTGACATTTAAAAGCCCTTCAATTGGGCTCAGTAGAAGGTGTTTAAGTTTGAACATTAACCTTAATATATATATATATATATATGTATATTTATATATAAAATAAGGTTAATGTTTAAACTTAAACACTTTCAACTGAGCCCACTTGAAGGGCTTTTAAATAATTTATTCAAATGGCGATTTTAAAAATTCTGGAACATATGTTTCACAAAGCTTTAATTTTTCATAAAGCTTTGATCATCAGCCAGTTAAATTCAAAATACAAAACACTGTACTAAACAAAGATACAAAAGTTATGCAAAAAAACAAAAAACAATATGACGTAATATTGTACATTACAAATATTCAGTACAAAATATATATTATTTATATAATTTATATAATTTATATAATATATTATTTATATATATATATATATATATATATATATATATATATATAATTAAAAATGGTTTCACTATGTTTTACATTAATGAACCACAATATTTAAAACTAAGTTTTAAAGTTTTATCAATGAATTTGAGTTATAAAAGACTTGATAAGTTTTATAAGTCTTTAACTTATCTTAAGTACTTAAGTTATTTAAAACATACCTTGCTAGTTTTATTTTTAATAGGAAAAGAGATTTGTTAATTTCATGAATGTAACTTTATCAATCTGCGTTTGAAAAAAAAAACATAATATGTTGTTAAATATTTACAGTTATAGGCTGCGTAACTAGTTAGGTTGATATCAGGTAAAAAAGTGTGTTTTTATACGACGTGTGCGTAATTAAACGACATGTGCGCTTGTTCTAGACAGCTTCAAACTTTGGGTTTAAATTGATGTTTTATAAGCCTACTAACCATTTAGTTTTTAATAAATTTATTTTGTGAATCAAGAAAATATTGTTTTAAAACTATTTTTTACGTAGAAATAGATAGATAGACCAACATAGAAAGTTCCTTATAACTTCCTCAAATTTAGTATAGTGTAAAAAATAAGAGGTTAAAGAAAAAATAGCAGCAGACTATGTTTGAAATGTTTAAATAAAATAAAATACTTCTTTAACAAAAAATTGTCCTGGACAAGATATTAAACTGTATCCATGGTGTATGACTCGATAATCAAAAGGTTTTTTCATAGACCAGGTCCTTGAACTTAACTTTTGTGAGCTTTGTAGTTAACATTTAAAAATATTTAATAGAAAGGAGTTACGACTACTATTAGAAAATTTTACCAAAAAGTTATTTCGATATTTATTTATCTTAATATTTGTAAATAAAATTTTTATTTGTATACTAAGATATTGTTAATTTTGTTAACTATTTTGATTCAAGTATAAAATAAAATTTAATGTTAAACTCAAAATAACTTTTTGGAAAATAAGCAAAGTTATAAAAGGTCACTGTACTGTAAACAGCTCTTATCTTTTTTTGTTTCGAAACAGCATTTATTAAAACATACATCCAAGATATTTTACAACTTTTTTAGTAAAAAACCTTTTTATATAGAAAAAAGTTTGATTTTATTAAAAAAATTTCTAGACAAAAACAAAAGAAGGCAGTATTACAATTTATTAAGATCATAAAGCATTAGGAAACCTAGCTTAGATGGTGCCTCATTATTTATTTTTTTAAAGATGTCAGTTGACAAAGAAAAGTTAAATATTTTTTACAGTTTTATTTTAAAAGTAACATATTACTATAACTACAAAGAAAATCAAAATAGTGATTAAAAAAATATATATACTCAAAATATCTTAAACCAACGTAGTTATATTATGTACTTGATAACAAGTACATTTATTCAAGTATCGAAAAGGTTTGTATACAAACGGAAAGCAGTAAACAAATTATATATCTATTTTTCAAAACTTAAGCTATATCAGTCCTGAAAAGCTGTATCAACATTGTATGTAAAGTATATAAACACTTCTTGTTAACACTTGTGCCCATTCTAAATTTATTGCTGTTTTATTGTCGGTTATAAAATTTTAGTTAAACTTATAAGTTTTATTTTATAAAAGTAGTTACAGAAAATCAGAGTTTATATTTTGTATAAATGACAACTATATATTATTTATATACAAGATCTAGCCTACAATTTTTACTTATATGCCAGGAACTTTTCAATAAATATTGAGAATTGTTATTTTAAGATATTTTTCTTTTTTACTTAAATACATAGTTCAGAAATGTTTTAATGGTTGACTAACTAACAACTTGACTTTTAAACATCTTGTTATGCATCGTTAAACTCTTATGTGATGTCAAAGAAAATATTATCTCATGAATGAATTTTTTTTATTACATTTCATTTGTTCCTTAAATTTTTTCAGAACAGTTTTTGAAATATTTATAGTAAAAACTCTTGTCAGAATTTTTCATTTATACTATATGCTTTTTGTTTTAGTTACTTAAACTATTTATTAACCAGTTTAATCTAATTTAGTTATTTTAATATAAGTAACTTTGTTGTTTGTTTGCAGTTGTTGTAAGCGTCGAGAGAACTTATTTATATCAGGTACTGTTTAACACGAAATTTAAGTTTCACTATAAGTAAAGTATCAGACATACTTTTTAACTTGTTTTTTTTAGCAATGAAATATATAAATATGAAGCAACAACGACGAAAAGTACGAAGAAAACAGCTTTATAACATAATTGTGATCCTTTTGCTTGTTGTTCTAACTTGTTTGTTGGGATTCACTCTACACAGCTTCGAAAATGTCTTTAGTCAACGTCTTCCTTGCAAGTAGTGTAATAGCTGGCTTTAATGTATATAAATAGTTGTTTTAAATTAAATATGGTTAAAATTTATAAAGGTTGTACTTGTTTATATAAATGAAATACATAATTAATAAAATACTTTGTTTAAAAAATACTTTTGTTTAAATTTGACTTTAATACAAGAGTTGAAGAATCTGAAGAACTAGTCAGGCGTAGAGCATATTCTGAAGGAAGATTTCATTTTCGACCTTTACGACCCGATAATAAATACTTGTTAGAACCATGGTACATAAAAAAACCTTTTTGTGTGAAAAGCAGTTGTAGCGATAAGTCTAACTTTAACGATACATTGGAAGGTTGGCTTAGTTTTTACCTAATAAATCAGTTTTTAGTTAGTTTTGTTAAAACATTTCAATTTGATAAATTTTCATATGTTTTTTCAACTGGTATACTTATTTCTTCAATTTATTTTACGTTTATTTTTTAATTTACTGCGATTAAAGATAAAAATTTGACAAACAGACATAAGAAATTTAGTTTTGTCTGATATATGTTTAAGATTCACAATACGTAATATAAGTCATTGTATAGAATGTATAAAAATAAACTTATTTTAAAAGGTACACAAGTATTCCAAACTATTTACTAGCTTAATTAGTTTACGTATAAAATAAAAATTAATAATTTATAAACTATGTGCGGTTCTTTAACTATTTTAACGTAACTATAATACTTTCTGAGTACTATGTTCTTATTATAAAAAATAAATTTCTTTATTTCGTTTTTTTTAAACCAAGTTTTTAATTTTATCTTTTGTCATAGTTTATTTTCGTAAAAAGATTCTATAAGCATTTATAGATCTATAAGCATCTCATAAATATTTTAGTTAGTTTTGTTTTACATTATATGAACTTAAATGTTAAAAAAAAATGTTTTTAACCAGAAAGTATATCAAAATTAGTTTAGTAATTATATCTTTTAATATTAAAAAAAAACACATAAGGTGCGCAATGGACAATGGTGCAGTTTGTAAAATCCTCTGCTCATTCGTTCTACCGTAGGGAGATGCTGAGAAGGAGCTGGGGATCTTTAAGATATGTTGAAGGTGTCAGATTCGAAACACTTTTTATAGTTGGTTGGAGTAATAGCAGTCAAACAGCGAGAAAACTTATTGAAGAAAATAAAAAATATGGTGACATTTTACAATACGACGGTCCTGATGACTACAAGTTTGAATTTTTTAATTAATTTTTTTAAATAAAAACATTAAATCGATACTTTTTTTTTAAAAACAAGTACTTTAAGAACTTAATTAAATTATAGCTATATTGTTTTTTTCTTAATGTATTTTAAATAGAAGACATGTTCTAAAACACTAAAAGAATTCGTTAAAAAAAAATTGCTACATTTTTATTACTAAGTTAAATAAAATTAATTTTCAATATTAAATAGTAGAATGGTCTATAGAAATAATTACTTTGGTAAAAAAATAACATAAACAAGTAGATATTGGAAAAAAAAAGTTTCAAATGTTTTCAGTGCTAATTAAAAAAATTTTGAAAATTTTTTTTTATTCAAAGTTAAATGTAGTTAATCAATAAAAAAAGACAACATAATTTCACTTTTACTAAGTATATTTCACTACTACTACTTTTAAGATTAAATATCAGCCTGGTAAATTGTTGCAAATTTACAGCAACGTATATTTTTATACAAAAAGTCACGCTTCTGTTTCAGTTCTTTAGCTTAGAAATAGTCAGTTTCCTAATTTTTAGTATGCTTTTATACTTTATTTAGCACTGCTAAGGAATAGTTTTAAAGTATAAACAAGTTTACTATGCTTTTTAGCACTATTAGCGTATTTAGATGGTAACAAGTAAAATTAATTTTTAGTTTTTAATATTAAATCTACAAACTTGGTAGATTTTTTAAATTAAAAGCATTCCACAAAAAAATATGAAAATGGTTAAGTATTTAAATAATCTTAAAACTTTCAAAATTAAAAAAATGATAGTTTAGTAAAAGAAAAGTAGAAACAAGTTGCTTTACTTCCGACTCATTTACACACTGACTCGACTAAACGTTTTGAACATTTAGAAGTTTTTTATTTTTCGGGTTTACTAAACCAATGAAACTTATAAAACAAAAATTCGGGTACAAGACGTTATAGTAAACTGTGATTTTTTTTTCAGACATAATTAGAATTTACCAGACGTTTTGAAAAATAAAAAACATAAAAAAGTGTTTATTAGAACCAATAAAACTTATAAAACAGAAATTTGGGTACGCTACGTTGATAAATAAAAACAATAAAAGTTCACTTAAAGCTTCGGATTGTACCATAACATATTGAAATTTGAATATTTTTCTTAGTCTGGTTTACTAGACCCCATGAAACTTTTAAAGTAAAAATTAGCTCGCAAAGGGTTAATTAAAATTTTGCAGTTAATTTCACAATTTATAAAAATTTCAAAAATTTAAAAAACTATATTTTAGTTTTTTCTGGTTTACTAGACCCAAAAAAATTTAATTAAAAATTGTAACAAGACACTAGATTCTAACTACGAAAATTTGACATACAGTTTTGAATTGTACCAGACGTTTTAAAAATTAAAATTAAATTTTAATTTTTAGTGTTTACTTGACCAGATAAAACTCTTGAAAAAAAATAGGGTACAAGATGTTGGTTGTCAACTAGAGGCGTCGCTTAGGGTGGAGTATTCAATGAATCTTTCGAAACTTTTTTTAATTTTTGAGCATTCAGTTTATTGTTAACTTATTAGTTTTCAACACCCCCTAACAAACTACCACGCGTCGCTACTGTTGTCAACTATTAAAGCTTCCCACACAGTTCGTACCAGAAACTAATAGAAATTAAAAAACTTCTGAAAAAAACTATTTTTGGTATTTTTTCTGTTGTTATTTTTCATAATTTTTTTATACAATAGTTTTGTATGAATAAGTCTTTTAGAATATTTTTAATTTATGTTTGTTTTTGTTTTTTCAATGTTTTTGAAAACTTTAAGGTTAATTATGTATAGAACTTTTAGTTAATTATTTATAGAAAAATAGCTTTGACTTATATAAACTAAATAAGAATTTAATACTTGTCATTAAATCTAATAAAAACTTTAATAAGACTATATCTACTTTATACACTTTTTACAATAAAGTTTTTATTAAAAATAAAGTATTAGTACCTTTTTAAAACCTATTTTCTGTAAATCTCTGTAGTTTTTCAAAAATTATAAGTTAGTTAATGTTGTTTAATATATTATATTAAAGCTTTTTTTTTTTTTTTTTCAAAATAACAAATTTCTTTTAAAAGTAAGAGTTTTACCAAGTAACTTCAGAAATAATAAGGGTTTTATGAAAAGTATAAATTTTGAGCTTTAATAAAGTTATTTGTATATTTTTTTGAAGTGAATGTTTTGTTAGGTGTATTTATGTGGCACAAATGAGGAATCATAGGGGTTGCGAAGCAATATAAACCTCCTTGTACACAATTATCTCTCATACTTCAACATTTCATTTAACTCTAAATTCTAAAATAACTACGTACTACAGTGTAAAATACAATAACATTAAAGGTAGCTCAAATTGCTCTAAACCCCAACAACGTCATCACACGTTGTAGAAAATGTATATTATGTATATATAATTTTTTGAAGCCTCGTAACTATTTTAGCTTGCTGCGTCCCTGGTAAAATTTTTACTTTTTAACAGTTTTTAAATACCACGCTTATTCATGTAAAAATATATTTTTAAGTTTTCCGAGTAAGCATAAGTTTTATCTTAGACTTTTATTTTTCAGTTAAAGCTAATTTATTTACAAGTAAAGGTAGTTGGAAATATACAAGAAGCTATTACTTATATTTGTACAATTGAAGTCCAAAAAATTTTAAGAGTCGATGTATTTTAGGCTTACACTAAAGCTGGCTAAAGTAAATTTCAAACTTATTTAAAACAAAGTTTTGTTTAAACAGAACTTTTTTTATAGTTTTTAAAAATTTACAAAATATTTTAACTGATTTTTTTACAGACATATTGCGTTGAAAACGCTTTCTGGAATGGAGTGGTGTGCTAAGAACTTAAACAAAAAATGGCTTTACTCTTCAATGGACGACGATTTTATGATACATGTAGTAAAAGCAAGGGATGCCATAGACGATTCCCATAAGCAAGTTATTTAAACGTTTTTGAAGACTTAAAATAATAAAACGAATTAACTGCTTAAAAAGTTTAAAATTATTACTGTAATTATTAAAACTAGCTGATGTTTTTTTATGGTTCTGCTTCCTAATATACAACAGAACCCATTAGTGAGCAAAACTTTAGTTTAGTTCGTATTAAGTTCTAAAATTTTCTAAAAATAAACCTAACTTTTCAGGATAACCACTCAGTTTCGACCCGCGCACAATTTCAACTCGATCAAGTTTGAGAACCGCTTACCGACCAAGGGTTAGGGGTAACAGTGATAGTAAAAAAGATAAAAGTTAAACAAAAAACAAAATAAAATACATTAAGAAAAAAAAACTGGGTGGCAATTGTGCGCTGGTGGGAATTGTGAGTATACCCTTTGCAGAACATTTAAAAGTCGTCCGAAAAATAAACTATTTTGAACAACTCATTAAAAAGCAGTAATGGTTACTAAAATCAAGTTGATTGACTAAAGACAAGACAACACTGTATCAATTAAACTAATAAAACACTTTAAAAACAAAATGCTTTCAAATATATGTTATTTTAATTACCTAATTAAAACTCTTAAGAATATTTTATATGATTTTAATTTATAGCAGCTAAATAATACAAGCTTATAGGATTACTTTTTATGGTTTAAACTTTTTCATAAGTAGTTTTTTTGTTTTATTTTTATATTTAAGAATGTGTTTTTTTATACACACTTCATAAATGAAGACAATACAATGGTATAATTTATATACTTTTGTCTACCTATGTAAACAACTTTTTGCCATGTTATAATAAGTCTCTAGTTACTGACTGTGTCAAGTTATTGACGTTTTGTTTAAATATATTATTAGTTAGTTTTTTTTAACCATCTTTATAGTTGCGATTAATGGTATAGTTGTAAAATGACAAACGAATAGATGGTTATAATTGTACTAGTTTTGATGTGTTTTTCTTTTTACGAATACACAATTAAATGACACTATAGAGATGATTTCAGACAAACTAACAAGCAATGTACCTTTACCGAAGAATCAATAAGTTACACCTTTTTATAATCGTCTTTCTAAATTTGGTGAAAATGAAGTCCCTTAGTCAGATATAAAAATTAATCTAGAAAACAAATTAATAAATTAAAGCGTCCCCTCCCAAGTCAAGCAAGTCCCTTTGCTAAAATTTCCAAACAAATTTGTTACACCATCAAAAAGCTTGCTGAAATACTTACCTATAGTATCAAAAACTTTTTTTTCAGGCAGTTGATGGAAATTGGGGAGAGTTTCCAATACTTTGCATGTTTAGAAGGGGAGAAGGAGAAGAGCCGGTGAGAGAGGCAAATGGTCTTTATAAGAAATGGTACATTAACGAAAGTACATTTCAATGGCATGTATTTCCTGTCTACTGTCATGGTGGAATGTATTCAGCATCTGTACAAGTAAGTCTTTATTAATTAACTAACAACTCAAATAATGACTTAGGTACTTTTTAACCATGCTTTTAATTATTAAAAAATAGCACAGTTTTAACTTGATGTTATGTCATAAGTTTTATCTAATTAAATAATTTGTGAAGTCTATCCTTAAACTTTGTAACAGTAACATCGTTCATTACCTTGTTAAAAATATACAGCTTCAGTTATTTATTTAAATGAATTAAGAATAAAAACCTTTCTTTTTAGGTTATTACTGACTTGTTTGAAATATCAAGAGTTTTTCCCGACTTGTACCTTGATGATGTGTGGATAACTGGAATTTTAAGACAGAAACTTGGGATGCCCGACGATATGATTGTTGAACCAGATCAAGATGTTGCTATTCATTTTACAGGCTACGTTGGAAAAGAAAAGGATGGAGTAACTGAATATGTGAAGCAATGGGAAAAACAACTTATACTATTTGATGCTAAAAACAAAACAGTTTGTCAATGCTATAAATCTTAACCAAAATTATTTTTTCAAGTTTAAATTAAACTTTTTTGAATTATTATTTTTCAATTTATATTTCAAACTAAATAAATTTACTTTATTTAAAATTCTATTTATTTATTGTTTACAAACTTAGTCTATTTTTAACAAAAAATTAAACATTATTTCTATTTAAACTTAATAAAAAAAAACGTTGAGAACATCTTCTATTTCAATGAAAAATTAAATTAAGTGTTAACACCAATTAAATAAATGGAATTAAATATCTTATATTTATAAAAGTTTACTTATTTAAAAATAAATAAGTAAATTAATCCTTTTTTTGATCTATGAAGTTACACTAAATTGTGCACATTTTACTTTCAGGTTTTATATGGTATATATTAAATTTAAAAAAAAGAGTGAAACGCGAACTAAGTATAAAATCAAAAACTATTTTACATTGAAACTTTTGATACAAACTAAAATATATTAACCTAAACTTTTAAGTCAGTTAATGCGGTTATAAATTTAATGTCCCAAATTAATTGTTTTTAAATACTAAAATGAAAACGCTTTTAGGTAATTCTTCAGAATCGTTAACTGTACTTAGGGGTACTATTTTAAGGTTTTAAATAAGCTTTATACACTTTGTTCCTGCTCTTAATTTTTGTTTAAAAAAAAATTGATTATTTATTGTTTTTTTTAAACGTCTTTCAAACTAAAAGAACACGATTTAATTAATTTCTGTTGATGTCCAAAGCTCGTTATTTCAAAACAGACTTGTATAGAAAAACTTATATTTTGTATAGAATGCTTAAATTCATTAAAAAAAACTTCTTGAAGGTAGTTAGTTCAGTAAGCTGAAGTTTCGCAGATATGAGAAAACAGATATTTGAAGATTTTAGATACCTTTTTTACAATCTCTCCGAGTTTTTTAAATGGATATCAATTTTTACAATTAGTCTTTACTTTGAACAAAAAGCATCTTAAACGATTTGTTGAGCTCTATAGTTGTCAGTTTTTATTTTAAGACTGTTATGAAATCAAAATAGTTCTTTTTTTATTTTAAAATTGGATTTTTTAATTTTCTGTTTGTTATATATAAAAGTAAGTAGTCTTATAATAATATTTATCACACTTATACTTGCTTTTCGATTTCATAAATAATTATCTTAAACGACTCTTAAAAACTAATTGTTTTCTTAATTTCTTTTAAGATTAAATATAAAAACCTTAAAAACAATTTTTTTTAATCTTAAGTTTGCACTAAACTTGTTCTTGTTTGCTCTGTATAAAAGTACTAGCTTTAAAAAATTTATAATTTCATCTTCATTATTTGTTTGATTTCATATGTAAACACCTAAACAGCTTTTTTCCGGTGAATAACTTATTTAAAAAATATAACAAAACACATTTCATTTTTCTTAAATTTATTTGAGTACTTTCGTAGTAAGGCTCATCAGAAATTGTATCTTACTAAGTTAAACTAATTTGAAATAGAAATAAAATTTATAATGTAGAATAAAGTTTTAAGAATAAAATGACGTAATAATCGAATGTTAAAACTAACTAAAAGCGGGTGTCTTGCCAAACGTGAACTTTTTTCCTTTAAATATACACCAGTTTTTACTGGTTCACTAAGCTTTACTGAGCACAAAATATGCAGTTAAGTACTAGTTTTCAAAATTCAACTCAAACTAATTAAAGACAATATGTAAGCTAATAAGTCAATTCAGCAACAAAAAAGGAAAGTGAATATTAAAAGATCGTTAATTTTTAAACAAACAAAAGAACTTCTGCAAACAAAAAATAAATAAGCTACTTAATTAAAAAGGATAAAAACTATAAAAAAGAATTAATTCTTTATTTTAATTTTAAATTTAAAAAACGATTTTGTATAGTGTAAATGTTTTACAAAATAATTAAATTACTATTCTTTTTACTTTGCTTTAAATAAAATTGTTTTTTTTTTCCTAACTAATCGAAGAATATACTGTAAATCAGGTAATGATTTTTTTTAACCTTTTTCTATATTTTATAAATTATTTTCAAATTAAAACACCTATATTCGATTTCGTTGAAAAGTAAATTGATTTTTTAACTATTTGTAATATTTTCACTTGGTAGTGGCAAGTAACTTGTTACGAACAACCGAGCCTATAATATATTTTGTAAATAGTTACTCGAATTATTAAATACTAACTCAAATTAATTCAATTAAAAAGCAATTACATTAAGTTTTTGACGAATTTTTGTAAATAGATAATATTTAAAAGAAAATTCGTGTTAGATAGTAAAGTTTAAAATTTTATTCAGTTTTTAGTTGTAACCTAGTTACTAATAAAACTATTAATCTAATTATACACTTAAAGTTAATACTTCAAACAAAAAAAATCTTAACCATAAATACTTTAAATAATAAATATATTTAGTATTTAAAAAACTAGATAGATACAAAGATTTATTCAGACTTCAGTAGTTTTTATTAAAATTGTATTTATTTTATATATAGTTCACATTATTATTTATTGAACGACAAAAAACTCACCTCATTTAATCGGTGATTATGAAAATTAGATTCTACTAGTTGTTTAAAACATACAATAAGTAGTTTAGTATGCTAAAAACTTATTACTTGTGAGCACAGTATTATTATTTATTACGTTCTACCTTTACTATAAAGATTTCAAATAGGTTTAACAAATACAATCTTACGAAAAACTTAAACATTATGTTTTAGTTTATTACATCAACGTAGTTGCATTTAGCAGAGATTTTTTTTTTAATGCCTTATATTTACTTATATAACAGAAAGTTAAACATTTAACCCAAAAGAGTAATCAAATGTTTAGTATTGTTTATTGAACGCCAAAATTAGCTCAAAAATTTTTGTCCAAGGACCTAGTGTACAAAAAAACCTTTCAGTTATCAAATCGTACACCAGAACAGTTTAATGTCATATCTAGGAGTCAGGACCTTTAGCTTTGTTAAGATATTAAGTTGTGTAATAAAAACAAACTTGTGGTTAATCAAACATATAATTTAATATTAATTTTTTGGTTTACTACACAGCTTCTTAATTTGCGAATGTTTAGGTTTGATGACAATAAAATGTAAAGATGTAAAAAATACACTCAATGTCTTCATCTTGTATTTATTTAAATATTAGCAGTAATTCTCAAGGAGAAAAGTCCGCTTTGCAGCATATAACCCTTAAAATTAACTTTCCTAACTAGTTGTACCAATCTCTGCAACCAGTTTTTAATAGTGAGCAACTTCTAGTGAATTAATCAATTCAATAATGATTTAAATGTGACATATAATAGTATAAAATAAGAAGTAAGATGAAATTAGAAATTATTTCAAGACTTTATACAAGTTTGAGTAGTATATCTTAGTTTATTATTTTATATTTACAAACAACTACACACTAATTTGCCTTAACAAAAAAGATATTTCATTTACAAACAACAAATATTGATTTATCACATATTGCTTAAATAATAGTTGTGTATGAAGTATAACGGCAATAAATAATTTTGTTATCAAAAAGCAAAATTTAGTAAATTTATAATTGCAAAACTTGCCTCGCTGAACAAGTCTCAATAGCTGAGTGGTCTAGTGCGTTTATCAAATACCAGCAACTTTAACTTTACTGTTGTGAGTTCGGAACCGGGCAGTAGAACATTTTCTATCCAAGTTTTTTCATAAATATTTAATTTTTAATTTTCACTTATTGCTACAAAATATTGTTGATTGTGTGTTTCTAACTGTATGACTGTTTGAAAATAGTTTTTTTTTAATTATTTAAAAAACTATTTACAACAAATCAATTAGTTTTAACCACAGAAAATGGGCACTAAAAATGAATTCAAAAAAAAACTATTTATATTGAACTACTCATACAGGGTTGCAACAGATCAAGCTGAGAAATTTTCCTGATTTTTTTATAAATCAAAATGAACAAAGTAAATTTTAACTTATTCTAAAAAACTTTTAAACTAAAACTAAACTAACTGCTTAAGGCCATAGGCTCAACACATTTTTTTTTACAAAATATAACTTTGGTTTTTATATAAAATTTTGAATTACAAACTATAAGCCAGTTTTTATAGCATTCAAAAATATTATTTTACTTTTGAGATATTTTATTTTTATAAAAAGTTTCCAGTACAAATGTATGGACCACATAATTTGGGTTAATTTTCTTGGAAGTTTTAAAAATCACTAAAAATCTATATTCTCCTTTATTTTTCAAGCAATCTTCTTCAAATTTTCCTTACATTAAAAAAAAACGTTACTTATGAGTTTTGATAATTTAAGAAATAAAATTTTATGACAAAAGTTAAAAAAAAATGTATTTTTTTTCAAAAAAAAATTTACTTAAAATTTTTAAATTTACAAGTAAAGTTTTTTTTGTTATTGTATAAAGATGTAGGAGGAGATAGATTATAAACAAAATAGTTTTTTTCTGCTGTTTTAGTTTTCCCTTCCCATAGGGAACCTATTGTTTGGCCCGACTTTGACTGGTTGTATCTCAAAAAAAAATTAAACTTTTTAAAACTATAAAAAGCATCTTAAAGCTTAGAAAAAATTTTATAACATAAGATCAACTTGTAAAAAACATGGCCCCCCTTTTGCCTTAAACTGACAAAATCTGACTTCTTTTTTTATTCTGTCAAATTTCATGATTTTTCTTGACTTTTTCTTCAAAAACCCCTATTTTTTCCTGACTTTTTTCAATTTTTTTAGTTTTTCCTGATTTCCTGACCTTGTGGCAAACCTGCTCATATCTCAAATTTGGAGTCAACCTGTCTTGAGACTTATAAGTCTATGTCCCTTTTACAAGTCAATTATATTATAATGAACTTTGTGTCCAATTGCTTTTCACAGTTTTTGAAATTCAAGAAAAAAAAGTACAATGAACATAAATTAAAAAGGTTTTTTATATTAAAAAAGCATAAAAAAACTACTGCATTACAAACCATTTTGTTCTACAGTTTTTGAACAATATTTCTTAATTTTTTTGCTTAATTATTTTTCTCAAAACAATATGGTTATGGTTAACTTTAGGTGAGCACCAATATCAAACTGAAAATATTATAAATTTAATGTCTTGTTTAATCATAATTTTAGTCTAAAAACTATACTTTGTTTCTAATAAGCTATATAAATATATAGAAAGAAATAAATTAAAATATTATAAAATAAAAAATTTAATCAATTTTATTTCACAACATCATAATCAATATAAATTATTGTATTGATATAATCACTTTATATTGTAAAACAAAAGCAATTACATATTTTAGTTTATTAGTTTATGATATATAAGTTTAACTTTATTCATGTAGTATTTATAAAAGATAAATTTTTAGCCTAAAATTATGATTAAATAAGACATAAAATGTCTTATAACTTCAGCTTGATATTGGTGCTTACCATAACCCAAAATATTGTTGATTGTGTCTTTGTAACTTTATGACTGTTAAACAATTTTTAGTTTTTGGGAATAATTAAATATTTCTTAAATATATTGATATAAATTTATTTCCAAACTGTAAGATAAAATATAAATCTATTACTTGTACATTATTACTCTAATTCTAAAACAGTATTATTTTGTGCTCAGTAAACTATTACACCTGAATAAAAACTGGTTCATACTTAAAGGAAAAAAGTTCACGTAAAAACTGGTGCATATTTAAAGGAAAAAAGTTCACGTTTGGCAAGACACCCACTGAAAACTTATACTTTAAAACTTTGTTGTACATACTTATAAAACTCGTTAGATTAAAATCAAATTAAAATAAACCAGCGATAAAAATTAAAATATAACTACACTTAAAAAAAAGTTTTAACGGGAAACTAATTACTTTAAAATTACTTAATATAAGGATTAAAAAAGTCTAGTCAGGCATACAAACTTTTTTCTGCTTGCATAAGGCCCAGTTTATGTCTTGTTTTATTTTTACTAATGTTTTAGTTGTCTTTATCAAATATATTTAATAATTTTATCATTTAAAACACTACTTTTGTTTAACTTTAAAAACATATAACTTTAAAAATCTAACAGCATTTTCAGTGAAAGATAGTATAAGCAGACCAATTAACTTTATTACTGGTCTAAAACAACAATCCAACTTAAACTTTGCATATATTTCACGTAGAAAACATAAATATTTTAACTTTAAAATTCACGGTGACCATAGTTTCATAAAGTAAAATAATTACCGTACCATTAGTAGCCGTAGTTTTATCAAAAACTTAGAAATATAAACTTTGAATATATTTGTAAATGTGAGAGTAGTACTTAACTAGTTACCTAATTTGTTTTATTATTTAGCTGCAACAACTAACGAAAAGTAACAAATTTTTCCATTTATATGTGTTGTAGGTACGTGTCTCGACTTTTTTCAATGGGGTTGCACATTTTTTTAAATTCATTAATAGAATATTTTGTGTAGTAGCTTTTGTAATACACTTGAAAAATTACATAACTGTCCAAAATTTCTAAAGGCACATAAAAATATTTAAACTTTAAACAATTTGAAAATACCAGTTTAACAGAATGCAAAACCTTAATAAGTAATCAAGTTGTTTAAATTTTAGTAAACTAATTTACATACAAACCTAAGTCTTGCTTTTATTGAAAATTTAAAAATTTTGGCTTACATTGTGAAAATAACATGAATCATAAACTAATTTATACATAAGAAATTAAAAACAAAGTACTTATCAAAATTAGTAATTAACTTGTTTCAATAATAGAAAAAACATGTTCAATGATATGTAAATAAATTACTTACTTAAACAGCTTCAATTAAAATAGTATAGCTAGAAAAAAAGTTAAATCAAAAACAAATTAAACTCTGAAAACAAACTAATAATAGATGGGAACATTTTTTTTAAATTTTGGAAAAAAAAAAAATTGTAAACTATGGTTTTTCCAGTGTTGTTAAAATAAAAACAATATGTGATTTGGTCAAAAGTTTCCATTGTTAAAAATGAAAATCTTTGAATTGTAAATTATTCAAAACAGTTTTAAAAACACCTTTGATTGGCTAATTTTAAATGAATAGTTTCCATTATTCAATTGTGCAAATTTTTTAATAATAATAATAGTTCCAGCTTTATTCAACCCTTAATTAAACGTAATATTCTACTTTGTTCTAAAAATAACAAAAAAGAAAATTTTTCCATCTCACATTAAAAGAATTAAAAAAACTTATTCTATTTTAATCATTTTCTAAAGATTAAAAAAATAAGTCAAAAGAACATGAATTAGCCGTCAATAATGAAAATATAACATTTTGAATATGAAAAAATTGTGCAAAAACCTAAATTCAAAAAAGTTTTATAGTTACGTAAAGTCTAAATATA
This sequence comes from Thalia democratica, assembly GCF_965202585.1. Lineage (NCBI taxonomy): Eukaryota > Metazoa > Chordata > Thaliacea > Salpida > Salpidae > Thalia > Thalia democratica. Next base: position 41,736,088 of record NC_139166.1, on the reverse strand, counting down.
AATGTACTGCAATACCTCTCTTATATGGAAATGATAAAGACAGAATAATATCCTCAGATTTCGAAATAGCCTCACTCTTTAACAGAAGTTTTTTTAAAGTATTTTAAAAAGATGATAACCATCAAAGTTTTAAATTAGCTCAAAATAATTGTAGTAAAATGGATTTTTTTTATAACTTATGAAGACATTAAGATTTCAATTAACCACCTAAAAGATAAAATCATTAGAACCCAAGAAAGTATGCCACCTTGTTTTATTAAGCATACTATTCTATTAACAACATTTCCACCGTCATTAAGCTTCAATTGCACCCTAGCATTTTCTGATATACCAAAACAATGGAAAATCACTTGTCATTGCAGTGCACTAGAAAGGTAATAAATCTAACGCATTAAACTATAGGCCAATATCTTTAACTGGTAGCTTTTTCTTGAACTTTTGAACACATTATATGTATTAAAATTCTTTAATCTTTTTTTACTATATTTTACTAACTAATAAACAATTTGTTTTTTTTTCCTTAAGCGATCATTAAACATTCAATTGTTAATATGCCTACATTCTTTGACAGTTCCTTGTCTCAAAAACGAATATATTAAAATAGTTTATACTGATATTAAAAAAGCTTTAGACTCATTAGCATACAAACGATTATTGAAAACTCTAATTCACTATGGACTACATCAAAACTTAGTAAGTAAATATTTTTTCATTAACAGATCACAAAGAGTACTCATTAATAATACGCTATCAGACCCTTTAACAATGTACAGTGGAATACCTAAAGGTGGTATAATTAATCCTTTTATTTTTTAATTTATATTAACGCTATTTATTCAAATATTGACATTAAAAGTGATATAAGTTTTTTTGCAGATGATGCAAAAATTTTTAGTTAGTAAAATATTTCTTTACAATTTTTATTTTAGATAATATTTACAAATGGCTATAAACAAACTTGATTTAAATCCTAACAAATGTAAAATCTAACCATTACCAAAAACAATTGCTAAATTGACTTATTAATCAATAACACTAAGATACCAACAGTTAAAGTTTTTAAAGATTTATGAATATATATCTATGAAAACTTAAAATGGAATAAACACGTACATTATTTATAAAAAGTTCCACATACTTTATTTTATCAAATACTAAAAAGTTTTAAAACTAATTCAGTTAGTATTCTGACACCTTATGTTTGAGATTTTAAACAGGAAAAAAGTCAAGTCGATACCGTTGATCAACAGCTGTTGTGAGTAGAACAAGTCTTTATCATGAAGGTTTATTAGTGTGCTGTTATAAATAGTATAAAACGTTCTTTCAAAAGCCTCTTGTATTTTTTCTGAAAAAGTTGCTAAGATTGTTGAACTACTTAGACCTGATGGACTATTAGCTTCATGATTAAAAAACTTTTTTAGTACTGCTGCACACTTGATAAAATTTAAATATATGTTTTTTTATCAAAAGAAATATATTTTAATTTCATAAATAAGTATAAATTATAAAGTCAGCTGAAAAATCAAATCTGCAAAAAACTTTAGTTTTATATATCATTATTTTTACTCTAATGGATGCATGTACCTGTATGTTTACAACAAAAGATTGAGTTAACTAAACTTTAATTAGTCTGTTTTGATTGACTAATTTTATATATATTAAATATTCAAAACAAAATAATCTAAGTATATAAAACTGAGAAAGCTGAAATTTTCCAGATATTCAATATAAGATATTTGCATTTTTCAACACTTATTCGCTATAAACACGTTTTCGTAAAAAAATTTTTGAGCTTACATTCTTATTCAATTTAAACAATAATATCTTAAACCATTTGCAAATAAGTTTGTAAATATGACATTTTTGATTTTGATTAAATAAAAACATCAGAAAATATTTATACCTAAAAGCTCAATTTTGTTTTTCTTGTTTATTCTATATAGAGCAACTAAGTTTCATAAAAAAATAATGGAGCATACAGTTTTTATTCCATTCAGACGAAGATCATCTTAATCTTGTAGATATGATATTTATGGTTTATATTAGATAAAAACATCACAATTTTTTTTTTTTTAACCTAAACGTTCTTTTTTTTCTGTTTATTCTATATAAAACAACTAAGTTTCGTACAAAAATAGTGGAGCCTACAATTCTTAATAAATTTAGACAAACAAATTTTAAAACGATTTGTATTGCTTATTAGATATGACATTGTTGAATTAGATTAAATATAAACAACAACAAAAAAAAGTTTGACTTAAAATTTTAAATATTGTTTTTCTTGTTTATGTCATATTTACAAGGCAAGCAAAGTTATTTGAGATTATTTTTGTCTAAACTGAATGAGAATTGTAAGTTCCATCATTTTCTTTACGAAACTTAGTTGTTTTATATAGAATAAACAGGAAAAAAATTGAACCGTTAGGCCAAAAATAAAGTTAATTTTTTTTTCTTTAATTTAAACTAAAAGTGTAATATCTATAAGGCAAGGCAAATCGTTGAGTTGTTTTTTGTATAGATTGAATGAGAATTGTAAGCTTCATTAATTTTACAAAAACGTTTTTACAGCGAATAAGTGTTCAAAAATGCAAATATCTGATATTTGAGTATCTGCAAAACTTCAGCTTACTATAAAAGTGGAAGAAGCTGATCATGGAAAACAAAGTCTTTCTAAACTAGCTGTATCCTAATCCGGTCAAACCTCAGCTAGGGTTCGGATCTTTTTAAAAAATCAGGATCCGGTAGATTCCTATTAAATAAGGACATAAACAATACTTAAAATTAGTGATCTACCGAATCCAAAAATTTTGGATTCGGCCGAATCCGAGTCTTATTTTCAAATTAGGATTCGGCCGAATCCGGATCCGAATCTCAATTTCGAAATTTGGATCCGGCCAAATCCGAGTCCGAAAAGTTTAATAGTTGGAATCAGAAAGATTTAATCTGCTTGTTATGTAAATACAATGTAAATTTATAAAAAAAAATTACGTGACATTTTATCAATTATTTCGTAAAAAAAGTTTGAACAATATTTATAACGTGTTGATAAACAAATACATTTTTATTTTAGAATAATTTATCTTAATTTGAACAAAAAACATTTTTTTTGCTAGAAAAAAAGTTAAGCTACATACACAAAACTTAAATTCAATATTTCGATGTCCCTGAAAGCAACATTAACAATTAAGTTGTACTTTCGTTATACAGGATAAATATATTATAGACTTGAAGAAATGCTAAAGCAGAAAACAAATCACAAAAAAAGTTAAAACTTTTTACGTTCAACTTAGAAGTTAGTTTATATTGTGACAATAAACGAGTTAAAACATAAATTTTTGCAAGTGTTCATATTTATAAAACAAAGTGTAATCGAAAAAACATGGAGCCGTGATAAGTTAAAATATAATACCAACTGTAGTAAACGCTTAAAAAAGAATAGAATCAATAGATTACAATTGTAATAAAAAAAATTTAAATTCCACTTAGGATTACAATTTTACCATAACAAAAAAGAAACATAGACTAACTTAAGCAACTGTTTAAAAATATAAAACGAACTACAATCGCAAAAGATATCTTTGTTATACTACAAAAGACTATTCTTGCTTTTTTAAGTTGGAGAATTAAAAGTTTTACGCCGGTCTTTGGAAGCAATCGATTGCGCTTTTGCTTGTACAAATTCTCAGCTTCAGAAAATAATCTTTCAGAATACACATGAGGTGATGGTGCAGCAAGATATTTCCTTGCAAACTGGCAAGATGTGGGTATTTTGTCTTGTTCAAGTTCCACCAATTTAAGACTTCATCCTCTTCAGTTTCTACATTCAAATTTTCTGTAGCAAAAAATCCCTTTATTCTGTTTCAATTTCTTTATCAATAGAAACCTGTTGCTCGTCCTCCTGTGTAGCATTTTTTGATTCTATTCTAAACAAAGAATAGTAAGTTGAAAACTTCTTCGGATCAAAATTTACAAAGTTTGGTGGTTGTGGTTTTTCTGGTGGCAACATAAAATAATCACTACCTTAATTAGCCTTGAAACAGATATGCACTTTGTCATTTAATTTTAGCTTTTCTAAAATAATAAAAAAAACCTGCGTTTTCTTGAGTACCCTGAGTGTTTGGCAACCCTTGATTGCTATATTTAGTAGAAGCTAAAAATAAATATTTAAACTATACGATTTTGTAAACTATATTTACGCACTAAAAACAGTATAAAACTAGCCAAATCATTTATCTAAAACTGTTTTATTTAAAAATATATAACAAATAAAGGTCTCTACTCTCTAGTCTCCACTTATTGCTAAAGACAGGGTTGCCAAATGTTTTTGGCAAATTTTCTTTAGGTTTTCAAAAATTATTCCATATTTTTAAAAGTACACATTTTTGGGTCAATTTTTAGTTTAAAGTTTTGTTTAAGGTTTTAAACTGTGTTAAATTGTATAAAAACATTGAATAGGTACTGTAAAGCTACTTTTAAAATGTGTTTTGATAAAAAAAATTGTGATGATGGTAAACACTTTTTATCTTTATGATAGATTTTTTGTGTCAAATCAAAACTTTACTATATAACATGTAAAAATTGTTTAAAAATCCACTTTTTTTAGTGATTTTTGTTCGAAATTCCAGGTTTTTTCTTTTTTTTTTTTCAAAATTTCTCAAATTCCAGGGTTCCAGGTTTTTTAGCAACCCTGTAAAGAGAATGATATGACTTCAGTTATGTTAAGATTTTGTTTTCATAACAATTTTTCACTCCAAGAAATAGAGCATCAAAAAAATAGAAATTTATTATTCCAAAGTATCAGTTGGGTCTGGTTGACTGTCTGTTTGTAGGTTGTCAACCTAACTTTTTTGTCCATACTTTTCCTGTGGACGGGATGACTTTCTAGCACGTTTGTGCTTAGGACCCTCTGCAGGTAGCTTGGTATATTTATTTCTTAAATTGGACATAAAAAGTATAAAATGCTTTTATGGTAACTTATTATAATGTATCAGTGAATTTTAAATATCAATACTAAAAATTATTCTAGACTACTTTAAATTAATTGATAAGATAGTTTTGGTGAAGTGTCTGTTATACAAAAGAACAACACAATAACATTACAAAATAGTTTTACTTGAAAAACACTAGCTGCTTTTTAAACTTTTATAAATCACTAGGTAAAAGTTTTTTGATGATTTGTTGCACTATTAATTTTAAGCCCTGCTTCTCATAACTGCAGCAAATAAGTTCTAGATATTCTCTTAATATTCTGAGTTCAACAATGAATAATGCAAGTATTTGCAGTAGTTCACTACAAGTTACTTAAGATTTTATTACTAACAGATTTTTTTTTCTTTAGAACATTGTTTTCAAAAAAAAAAAAAAAATGTTTGAAGTTATAACATATATGTCATAAACTAAAATTATCAATTAAATAACTAATAAAGTATTAACAAAAAGTATACAGCTAGAAGTATGCAAGCATCTGCTTTAATGTTACATATCTAAGTTGCATTTTTTTTTTGCATAAATAATGCAGCAGTTCATTACAACGAGCAAACATAAAAACTAAACATGTGGTGAATAAATAAGAGCGGTTATCAAAAAAGCTGAGATTAAACGCCTTAACTATGTAACTTCTTTTATTTGAGAGTTTTACAAAAATATTATATCTTAGTTTTTATACTTTGTAAAAAACTCTAAATCAAAATTAATAAGGCTTTTATAAATGTGAAAAATCATTTTTTTAATTCACTCAAGCGTGAAATCATTAACTAGATTTACATTTCATTTAACTTTTAAAAAACATTTAAGTAAAATTCAAAAAGTTTAAAGTGGTCTACCGACTACAAATTATTTTGAAATTAGGATTCGGCCGAGTCCAAATCCGAGACCGAATCTTAAATTCGGTAGATCACTACTACTTAAATTGTTAGGAATTACTAGAAAAACACTAAAGAGTGTGAAGGACGAAAAATCTACAAAACAATTTTTTTAATACTTTTGCACATTTAATAGAAAAATAAAAATATTTTTAACTTCTGTAAGGTAAAATTAAACTATATCAATAAAGCTAAAAGTTAAAAAAGTAGGTTTTGTAATAATTTTAAATGAACAAACTTAAAACCCAATACTGAACTTAAACAACAATGTTTATAAATTAAATGATTTAAATGACTTAGTAAATAAAATTCTGCATTCTGTTTTGACGTTTTTCAGTGGAATAGCACATTTTTTTGTTTAATAATTAGAGTATCTTCTGTAGTAGCTTTTTCATAACTTTCTTTCATATAAGTGTCTAAAACATTCCCAGGTATATAAAAGTGTTTAAGCTTTAAGAAATTTGAAAATATTAGTAAAACATAATGCAGAATACTAATAAAGAGTCTACCAGTCTCTAGTTCTTAAATTTTTAGTAAAATAATCCTAATATAAACCTGAATCCTGCAAATACTGACAATGTAAAAAATAATTTGTTTCCTTACATTGTGAAGCTAGTATGTGTACATAAATTTTTAAATATTAAAAAGAAAAAATATAAATATAAATATACAAAGGTTGATATATTTGATAGCAATACATATCCTGGACATGACATTAAACTAAACCCTTGTGTATGACTCAATAACCGAAAGTTTTTTTCGTACACAAGGTCATTAGACCAAATTTTTGAGCGCTCTTTTTTTTCGTACAATAAACAATAATACAAGACGTAAACATTATACTTATTTCTAAATTGTTCGCTATACCCAACTCAAATATATTTTGAAGAAGCGTTGTCAATATTAATCAATTTGATTATCAGAAAGAATATTTGAACATGGGATTTAAGTTGAAGCAAGCGTTTAAGACAAGCAAAGCTTTGGGATGCGACGTTTTTATTTAAGCAAATTCTCTTTAGAATTTAATTGTTAATTTGGCGACAAAAGTTTTAAAAATTACCTTGGCATGACACTTTATGTTAAAACAAGTAAACTCTAATTAAGTATTTAGATTTATACATTTTTTGAAACTATACTATAAACCGTTATCTTTTTAATGACGTTAAAAAGGCCCCAAGTATTGAGCGTTACATTACAGCCCCAGTTACAAGTTAAAGCCAATTATACTTTAGTGGTTACAGATTTTATAAACTGTGTGACCCTAACTTGAATGTTATAAAAATACTTTTGAATAATGAATATACAAAAAACTCATAGTCTTTTTTGGGTAGCTTTTTTAAATGCTTGTCCAGAGTCAATTATTTTAACACATTGAATTAGAAAAGCTGATTCATCAAGTAAACACACTTTAAAGTTTGAAATTAATATTAGATTTCATATTTAAATTAGAGTTGTTTCTTTAGAAATACTAATTTGAACATTTTAATCTTAGATAAAATATTTGTTAATAGCAGTGGTTCTCACAGTTTTCAAAAGCTGTGCACAATAATTTTCTGAATTTTTTTTTCCACATTTTAGACTTTTTACTACACATCTTTTACTTATAAAAACTACTCCCTTTTAGGTTTTTCTGTTTTTATTTGTACTAATAAATCAAAAATTATTGTGCAGTAATTAATAACTGTGTGCTTAACTGAAAATACAAAATAACTATAATTTTATAAATATTTTTTCTGTGTACAGTAAAATAATTTTTATACGCACTACTTTGAACAGGTAGATACTAAGAACTAATACTTTACAAACAAAGCAAAATTTTTTTAGTATAACACAAACACAGGGTTGCTAAAAAACCTTGAATCCTGGAAAAGCCTTCAATTTTACAATTTAGGTTAAAATACCTGGAAATTAAGAAATATTGAACAAAAATTACTAAAAAGCCTGGAAAAACCTGGGATTAAAAAAAAAACTTTTACATGTTAAGTAGTCAGATAATAACTTGAAACTTAAACTATATATTATGGAGTTGATGATGAAAAGCAAAGAAAAAGGTATAGGCTATTTTATACTAGATATATTGGCAAAAAAAATAATGGTCACAAACAGTAAAAAGGCCATAATTTGAAACTTATTTTTGTTATTCTAGAGTTGATGATGAGCAAAATAAATAAAGGTTTTAGGCGTTTTAATGGTAGTTTTTTGAAAAATCTTTCTTGAGGGGGCCACAGCTTTTTTAAATTCTTAAAAAAAGGCTTTTAAGAAAAGTTTGAGAAACCCTGATCTAAACCATTCAATTTTTAATTAACTTTTGATAAATAGCCAGTTTGTTAGTGAAGTTTTTTTGTTACAAATATATTAAAAGTTTATGTTATTTATTGCACTTAGTAGCCATTTTATTCAAAAAACCTAGATTTAAAACTTAGGCAAAAAATCCTACATGGTTGCCACACACTCAGGGAATTTTAAAATTTTGAAACAAGCTATAGAAAATCTAAGTGAAACTCAGGGAATTTTGATTCCTTTTTTTTAACTCAGGAAACTGGCAGCTTTGGTTTTTTCTAAAAATTTCAGGGAAAATATTTACTATATCTAGAATGTGATTTAGTTAATCCAGTTTCAATATTTTGTTCAAAATAGTTAGTTTTATTTATTTTAAAGTGTTTATTTAGAAATTTTTTAGCTTTGTGGCTAGTTCTTCAATATTCTTGAATAGCATTGTAATTTTTTAGTAAGTATTAAAGTTTTTAAGGATTTAAAAATAACTCAGGGAAACTCAGTGAAGTTTAAGGTTACTCATGGAAGTTTCTGGCAACTCAGGGAAGATTTTTTGACTCAAAAAATGCAACTCTGAACCTAAATTTTTGATAATATTTGAAAAACCTTGAAAATCATGGGGTTTTAAACAACTTTTGTTTGTAAATTAATGAAAATTCAATTAGATAAAATATAATGTTATGTACCTTATATTTAAAAAAGTATACTATAGAGTATATTTTATTATATCTAAAGTAGCATTACAGTATCTTCTTTTAATTTTATAATACTAAGAACATTTTTCAACCCTGAAGTTTTTAATAAAATAAGAAACATAAAAATGATATCATAAAATAACAAACATAATTTTTTTTCATCGCCAACAATTTTTTTTATTAAGTAACATAACTAAAGTAGCTTTACAGTATCTTTCTAATTTTTATAGAATACTTAACACAGTTTTTAAACTTAACTTTAAACTTAAAATAGACCCAAAAACGTGTACTTTCAAAAACCTGGAAGAAATTCAGCAAACCTGGATGAAAGTTCTCAAAAATCACTAGCAGCTCTGATAATATTTTGAATTCTTAAATTGTCCTTATTATGTCAATTATTCTTTGTGATTATTTTGTCCTTATGTTAATACTATATATAAAAACTATTATAATTCAAAATATTCTTCTAAGTTTTTATTTTATACTCAATATATTGTTTGAAATATTTTCAGATTCTTCTTCAGCAAACAAGTTGAATATAAACTCCTTGGTAATTGCAAATTGTACAAAAAAACTAGAATTCTTTACACTTTTGCCTAGTACTATAATAATTTTCAATTGTATTTCAATTATAATTTTTTTTTGAATAATATTGAGTGAATTAATTAGTCATTAAAAAAAAATTGTTCTTAAAAAATTTACCTTACCCTCTACAGCCTTTGGTGACTTATGCATGCATAACGTAATAACTTTTTCAAACAATATAACTTCAAGTAACTCTAAGAAACTCAAATTTAAAAAATGACAGGTAAAATCAAGTAAAAACTGAATTGATCTTAAGATTCTCAATCTAACTAGTTTAAAATTTTTTAAAATCAGTACAAATTTAAATTTTAAAGAAACTTTGACCAATTCAGCCTAGATAGGACTTTATGAAAAACTCAGGCTGACTTAAGTTTGATGGATTTTTTATAATTATGTTAATGCTTATTTATTTTCAAATTTTGACGCTAGTTATGAAATGATTAAATTCTATTTTTTATTTATGGTATTGATACTGTCTACCAACTTAATTATTTTTAATAGTGTTAGGACTAATTAGGTAAATAATTAACAATTTATAAACTTACCTTTAGACTCAGTGACTCTGGTAGTCTATTGGTGGTTCTAGCTAGTTTCTCTTTACTTCTAGTTTTATCCCTTCATAAAAGTAAAACTGAGATTCACTTTTTTACCCAGCAGTAGGCATGATAATGATTCATAAAGTTTGTTTATATTTAAGCAGAGTTCAACATTTTTTCTAGCAGGATGTTTTCATTTTGATACATATGTCTTTTAGTTTATGAAATTTACTAACTCTCTTTTTTACAAGCTCACTAAAAACTGATTATCTCAATTAAACTATTGATTTTTTATCAACTCTTACTAACTTTTTAAATTACTTAAATGATAAAAAAAAATTAGACCAATATTTATTCAATAAGTCAAAATAAGTTAAAAGCTATATTTAAGAAATTCAAACAGTATTGATTATATACAGGGTTGACACACACTCAGAATACTTAAAACACTTGGGATAACTCTATTTTATAACTTCATATTCAAACTTATGAAAATTTCAAGATAACTTGGGATGACTCAGGATAATATGAATAAAAAAAAAAACTTATAATGACACAGCAAGTTAGTTTTCAATAGAAACCCAGGATAGTTTTAAGATATCTCAAAATCTCAAGTCAGTTTATTCTAGATTTTGGATGAGATTCAGTTGATTTAGTTTCAATATTTTGTTATTTAAAACCAAATTTTTCAAAGAACCTGATATTCATTGAATTTGTAAATTTAGAAAATTTGTTTTTAAGGATTTGATAAAAAACTAAGGATGACTCTGAACAGTTTAAAGTCACTCAGGACAATTTTAAGTAAAACATAAATATTAGTCTTTGTTGTTCTGGTCAATTAAGGGTATAGGGGGGTAAACACCTTTTTTTGAAATATAATCTTAGTTTATATAGTTTTTACTAAGCTACAAAATGCTTTTTACAGATTTAAAAAATTCAAAATATTTTTTGAGATATAGCCAGTCAAAGTCAGAGGCAACAATAGGTTCCTTATAGGAGGCAAAAACTAAAACGGCAAAAATAGACTATTTCACTAAAAATCTATCTTCTCCTACGTTTTTTGTGATAACTACCTCAAACTTTCAAAAAATGTTCCTTGATATATTTAGAAAGTTCCGTCAGAAGGAATTTAAAAAAAATTAAAAGATAAAAATTTTATATAAAAAAAAAACAAAAAAAACATTTTTTTTTGTTTTTTTGTTTTAAAATTTTTGTTTTTTAATTCTTTTAAATTTTGTTCTGACATAATTTTCTAAATATTGCAAGGAACACTTCCTGAAAATTTGAGGAAGATATCTCAAAAAACGTAGGAGGACTAAAAAACTATGTCCTTAAGCTATTTAAATAACTCAGACTTGCAAAAAGGCTAGTTTGAGTTTTATTATATTCAAACTTCTACACTGATTTTGGCCTTTATCATAAAGTCAGGCAAGTTAATGCTTCAGTTATAGTTTAACCAATTTTTTCTTGAATTTTATATTGTAATTTTAAAGGATCAATTTACATGAAATAACTAAATTCTTGTTTGAAAGCTTAAAGTAGTATATAATTAGTGCTGTAATTAAAATTTATGATTATAACACAAGCAATTTAGAAAATCAAAATTTAAGTTATTATAGTTTATTAAGTTAAAATCAGGGTTCATACCTGTCATGCCAAATCAGGCTAAGTCTTTTCAATGTTGTTAGACTATTTTATACTGTTTTTTAAAACTTAATTTCAAACTGAATAAACCCTACATTGTGTAATTAAAAAAACCTGGAAGAAATTTTCAAAAATTTGTCAAAATTAGTTGACAACCCTAGATATATCACGTATATATGATTGAAAGTTTTCTGAATTTCTCAGAAGTTTTAGTATCTTTTTGTTTCAAGTAAATATTATTAACTATCTTACCAGTAATATACTTATCAATTGAGGCATTCAACAATTTTTTTACTAAGAAGTGAGTATATTTATTAGTGAAAGGGGAGTATCATAAAAAGAGTGTATCAGTCTTGATATAGTTAGAGTTATTTTAAAAGATAAAAACAAGTGACAAACACTCTTAAAATAAACTTTTAAATATTTCCAGAGCAGTTATATTATCAGTTAGCTTGATCTATGGCAACCCTGCAATTAGTATTTGATTTTTTTCAAAAAGTTAACAAATTAAGTAGTTAACAAAGTTTAGTATAACCTATAATAAAATTTATATGTGAAATTACTTATAGAACCAAAACCATTACTATATAATGAATATTGAGAAATTTTTATTATTTAAATATTTTATTTATGATTATAATTTTTAACAGACTACAATTAAAAAATGAAATCTATTAATTTTAACAAACCGTTTATTTTTGCCATGTTTATTGTTTGTGCTTTCTTAATTTTTCTTTTGATATATGCCATGAATTTAAACTTGAAAGAAGATGAAATTCTAAACAAATTACACATAACCCGAGCTAATAACCTGATAAATCAAGAAGTTTCACTGCAAAAACAGCCAGACAAAACAGATTTAAACTGTAAAATGTATAACTGTTTTGACATTTATAAATGTGGCAAGGTCAAAGGAAAGCCTTATCAGATAAGTGTATATCTATATCCCTTATTTCAGTTTGTAGAATCAACAAATAAAGAATATTTGTCACCAGATTTATCACGGGAGTTTTTTGAATTGTACTCAACTATTGCTAAAAGTAAATTTTATACTGATGATCCACAACAAGCCTGTATTTTTGTACCTCCAATAGACTTATTAAACCAAAACTATTTAAAAACTGTTTTAATTGGAAAACTTCTGTCCCATTTTAGTTACTGGAATCATGGTAAGAATAACTTACTTTTTAATATGTTACCTGGAACATATCCTGACTACAGTACATCATTACAAGTTGCAAGAGGCAAAGCTTTACTAGCTGGAAGTAGTTTTTCTTATTGGTCTTACAGAAACAATTTTGATATCAGTATCCCAATGTATAGTTCATTAGCTTACAGTACCCCTAATCTTTACATGGTTCCAGCAATTCAAAGAAAATACTTTCTAGTATCCTCTCAGGTAAACTTACATTTTGAGTTCAAAACACAACTTAAAAAACTAGCTTCAGAGCACAATGAAGATTTTTTGTTTGTACAAAAATGTCGAACAGTTAATGAAGATGAGTCTGCTCAAAAAAAGCGCTGTTATGGAATGGAAGAAATGGTATACCCTGAAATGTTATATGATGCTACTTTTTGTTTAGTTCTTCCAACATCTAGACTAGGACAAACTATGCTTTCAGATGTTATGAAAACTGGTTGTATTCCAGTATTTGTTTGTGATACTTATGTTTTGCCTTTTAGTGAAGTTCTTGACTGGACAAGGGCATCTGTATCTATACGAGAAGAAAATCTCGAAAAAGTTATGGATATATTAAGAGAAATACCTCCAGTTGAAATAAAGTTAAAGCAACGTCAAGTTCAATTTTACTATAAAAAATACTTCAGTACCATGTCTTCCATTGTACTCACTACTTTAGAAATATTAAACCAACGAATATTTCCACAAAGGGCTAAAGATTACCATGAGTGGAATAGTGATAAATCTTGGGGTTTAGTAAGTTCTACATTTGCTTTGACACCACCTCACATAAGTAAAGATAGTGAAGGTTTTACTGCTGTTATACTTGCTTATAATAGAATAGAAAGTATGTTTGAACTTATGACTAAAATTGATAAAGCTCCAAACTTAGTTTTCATTTTAATAGTTTGGAACAATCAACATATGTCTTTTCCTCCATTAAGTGATTGGCCACATATGGATACTGAATGGAAAGTTATCTCTGCCCCTTCTAATAAATTAAGCAATAGATTCTTTCCATACAGAGAAATCAAAACAGAAGCAGTTATGTCAATAGATGATGACATTGTTATGTTAACTATAGATGAAATAGAGTTTGGATACCAAGTTTGGAAAGAATTTCCTGATAGAATTGTTGGCTTTCCTCCTCGCTTGCACATGTATTCAGATAAGGAAAGTTTGAAGTATGAATCAGAGTGGAAAAACAATATTTCAATTGTCTTAACTGGTGCATCCTTTTATCATAACTATTTTAATCATTTGTACACTTATAAGATGCCAGGTGATATAAAAAGTTGGGTTGATAACCACATGAATTGTGAAGATATTGCTATGAATTTTATAGCTTCAAATTATACTGGTAAGTCTCCTATTAAAGTTACACCAAGAAAGAAGTTTAAATGTTCAAATTGTAATGAAGGTACTGGTATTTCATTGGATGTTGGTCATATGGTTGAAAGGTCTCAGTGTATGAATTACTTTGTTAAAGCTTACGGAATGCTACCTCTTAAAAGTGTGAGCTTTCGTGCAGATCCATTACTTTATTTAGATGATTTTCCAACTAAACTAAAACTTTTTCAAGACATAGGCTCTTTGTAAAAAAATGCATACTAATTGAGTAATGAACAAAGTAAAATTTTATATTATCATAAGTAATAAAAATCACTAAACATAATAATCAATTTTTATTTTATTTACACGTTTAAATTCTTTAACTTTTTAGAAGTCAAATTTTTGAGGTGTTAACACATAGTTAAGTTAAAAAAATTTAACTCAAAATATATTTACTTTTACTTTAACCAGCCTACAACAATTGAGATTTAGATGTTTTAAATGTGTGTAATTTTTGTCTATAATAGTACTAGTTTAATATTCTTATGTAGTTTAAATGATTTTAATTACAAATAAAAAAGTTTGAATATAAGTCTATTACACTTTCCCTAAAAAATCAAATTGTTTTAATGTCTTTAATTATTTTAAATGCTTAAAAGAAACCAGATTATATATTTTTATATTAAAACTTTTTTTAACAAAGCAAATAATAATAATAGTCTAAAATATGTTCTAAATAGTATAAATTAGTATAAATAAATATGTTGTGTAATAATTATGTATATTTTAAAAAAAGACTTTTTTAACTTTATTTGTTTTACTTTTTTGTTTAAGATTTAATATTTGATATATTAGCTTTTTACTTACAATACCATTAAAGTTAATTAATGTTGTATAAGCTAGCAGTATGATCGTTGTTAAATTCTCAAAAAAGAAACAGTTATCCATTAAATGTTAATTAAAAAATAATATTAATGAGCATTCTTTATATAGTTTTTGCACTTAACGATTTTTAAGAAAGTTTTAAAGAGTTATTTTAATATAATTCTGTCTTCTTTGTGTTTTTTAAATTATCTATATTTTATACAAACTGTATATACACCATTTACTTTGAACTGAAAAAAGAGTTATATTTTGTTTTATTGTAGTGTTGAAAGATATTACTGTTATGTTTTGTAATCAAGTGTTTAAGTTTGTAGTTAACAATTTTTTCACCTCAACTTGCCTTATGTAACAAAAGTTTTTAAAATCATGTTTCTGTATTATACTTAACTAATTTTAGGTTTTAACTTAATAATTTGATGGGATTAACAAACCAATACCTGAAGTATACTACAAGTGGGTCACAATTCGCTCAAGTTTGTAGCGGTCGGTGCAATCCAGTTTATGTGAATTTATATAATGAAAAAGATCGTTATGTAGCCGTTGGTGGCTGTGAAAATGTTTTAATTTATGATACAGTAAAAAAGGAAAAGGTATTAATGATTCAAATATATTTTTAACTACAAGTAAACTAACAAGTTTTTAACTGTAGCTGTTTTTAGTAAATGAAGTAAAACTTTTTTATTAATCAATCAATTATTTTTTAGAATGATAAATTTAAAAACAAAAAGCAATTTTAAACTTTAATGAAGAAATTTTTGTTATACAACCAGTATTAAATAAAAATTAACAAGTATACTGTTATTAATTAATTAAATTTAAGTTAAGTATTTGATTGAAATATAACTGAGTTGAACCTTGAAATATTTAAGTACTTTTATTCAGTAAGCATTAATTTTAAGAAAAATTCTGATAAACTTTAGATAGAGTAAATTGTTTTTTTAGTTGATAAATTAAAAATACTGAATATGCCTTTAATTTTAAAGATAATCAGAATTACTTATAAATACAGATTTTCTTGCACTCTTTTAGGCCATAGGTGGTCCAAAATACTAATTTACAAAAATTAAAATCTTTTATAAAGAAGCTTAAAGTATATACTAAAAAATACTTTTTCTAGAAAAAAAGTTTCCATTAGTTTTTGATATATAATCAGTTTTCTGAAAAGTTTCCGAACCATATGGAAATAAAAGTTATCATAGCCAATTTTCTCAGAGTTGTGTAAAATTTACAATGACTCTATTTTATATTAATTTAAAGTAATTTACTTTAATTTTCAAGAAGTATTTTTCAATATTACTAACAACTTGAAAGAAGGGAACTTTTGAAAAAATAGTTTAAAAAATGTTAATGACCAGAATTACAAACAAATTTTTTCTTAAATATTTATTCAAAACAAGTAATCAAAAATAGAAAAAAGTTCCTACAATTCGTTCAAGTTTTATTTAAGATTCACAAAAAAGTTTTAAACCTTGTTGTTCAACAACTTTAGGAGTATGTAGACTTTTAGTGGAATACTTTGTTTTTACCTTTTTATCCTTTCTATTGAAGCCTATCGAAATGGTAGCTTATATTTATGTAAAAAACTATCTAAAATCATTAATTTAATTAAGAGAAAAATACTAAATTAAGTTTAGTATTCCTAATTAGACTTTTAATACAAATTTCTTCAACTTTAAAAGTATGACTTGTTTTAAAATGTATGTAAAATCAGTTTCTTATAATAAACAAATTAAATTTGCAGAATTACTTAGTAGATTTATAGTAATTTTTCATAATTAGATTTGTATTTTCTTATATTATATAAGTAGGTATTTTATAAAAAATCTACTATAGTTATTTCTCAAGAAAAGCAAATTTTATATGTAACAAAATCAAGGTACAAGTATTGACAAGAGATCAGCAGTGCGAAGTAACCTGCTTGGATTCCAGTGAAGACGGAACGAAAGTTGCAGTTGGTTACACTGATGGATACACTCAAGTATTTGATTTGGCTCAAGACGAAGAAGCAATTTTTTTTTCAAGCAATTCAGGAGTATCAACTGTTGCTTTTGATAGCAAAGGGATGCGCCTTGCTACAGGACATTATGTATGTTGTACATGTTGTTAGATTAGTAGTCTAAATGTTTTTAGTTATTAATGCATTAAGTTATATTTTATTTTTGTAAAATGTAATTGCTTAATCGGTGATAAATAAAAAGTTTTATTATTTTAGATGTAGAATATTTAGACAAGCCCCAAAATGTAAAAAGTTAATAGACATTTTTTCTGTTTTTAGACAACTATCTAAAACAGTGTATTTTTTGATCATCCGACTTCTTACTAAAAAATAATCATCATGTTTATTTTTTAATCATTTCAGCTTCTTTTTATATTTGATAATCAACTGTCCTACGTAGGGCTTTGTTACTTTTCTAAACTCTTGTTATTTTTTAATGTTTTTTGTAACTCAATGTTTTGTTTTTAAAATACTTTTTGATATTTTACATAAACTTTATTGGATAAATATTTTTTTTTACGATTTTACCTTTAAAATTTGTGGTAAGAAGTACCATTATTTGGTACTAAAATAAAACTAACAGTAGTTTTTCACTGAAGTGTACAAGATAAAAATCGACGATATGTTATTTCAAAATTAGCTTCAGTGGCAGTATTAAAATTAAATTCTTTAATTCTTTGCACCTAAACTGAAAGAAGACAATTTTTTTTCGTAAAATAATGTTTTGTATGGCTTTTAGAGTGGAGAAATAGCAGTTGTTGATTTAGTTGACAATAAAGGTCTCGCTCGTTTTGGAAAAGATACTGATGGTACTAATAAAGGTCACAATGACATAGTAACCAAATTCTATTTTTCTAAAAAGAAGAATGTCTTAATCTCAAGGTAAGTTTGTAAAATAGTTTTTATATGTTTGATATATTTAATGATATTTTTTCAGTTCTAAGGACGGTAAAATCAAATTTTGGAATCTAGATGTATTGTATTGTGGAAAAACAATATCTCATTTTCAAAAACCTGTGAGTCTGTTTTAGTAAAACTTGAAAATAAACTTTGTTTAATACTCCTAAAAACTACTTTATTACTAAATATGTGTTAGTTATGTATAATAAAATTTAAAAGATTAGTTTTTATTTAAGTTTATGTATCTGCTCTATTAATATTAAAATCGTTAGTCCTAAACTAATTTAGAGGTACATAAGCAGTTGATTGTCATGCCATTCAGTTTTGTAATGGTGGGAAACATCACGCCTGAAACAGATAAAGAAGTACTACTCAATTAATATTGAAATTTTGACATAATGTATCTTAATTAGAATAGCTAGCGTATTGTTAAAGTAAACGCCTTGACTCATAAAAAAAAGAAAACAAAAACTTTCATTTTTAAAATTATTAATTATTATCATCACAAAGAAAACCTTATGTCATAATACTATGACAAGTTTACGTAGACTCATAAAAAAAAAAAGAAAACAAAAACTTTCATTTTTTAAATTATTACTTATTATCATCACAAAGAAAAATTTCCAAGTTTTGTGTCTATTATAATAATAAAATTAAAAGTATTAATATGATATTTTCCTTAAAATACTTATAAAAATGTTCAAAACCACCTCAAACTTAATTTTTTTAAAAGAATGTAATAAAGTAGTTTTAAAAATCATTGTACAGTTCAATACGTATAAATACAAAAACAACTTTTTTGATTTTTTTTTATAAAGGTTTGGCAATTTGTGGTAAATGATGATGAAAATACTTTGATAACTGGAAGTGATGATACGCAACTGCGAGTTTATGATATGCAGTACGTTACGACTGTGAGTTCATTTAAATAATTTAATATTAACCAAAATAAATCTTTAAATTACTGTGGATAAAGCCTTTTAATTTATAAAAAGTTGTAACGTATTTAAATAATAAATATATATATTCAAATTATTTGCTTGTTTACGAGGTAATAAACATTAAATTATGTGATTTATCAAAATCCGATCACTTTTTGTCAAGTAAAAATAATGTTAAAGTAAAAAGTTTTTGTAATATATTTACTATTTAGGAAGAAAACACTTCAACAGAACAAGAATTATCTAGTTAGTTAGATGGTTTAAATTGTTATGAGTAATTTGTAGAGACTAAAAAATGAAGAACGTTTAAAAATAATATCCATTACAAAAAAAAGCTGTTTTTTTACATTTTATCTTAAACAGTTCTTGTTAATCATTTTAAAATCATCCTTGTTAGCTCTTTCAGATGGTTTTACTTTAAGTATGCTGTAAATAACAGGTAAAATTATTTTTAAGTTTCTAAATTAATGAAATGATAAATTATATTTCATATTTACTTATTGTTTGTATACACATTTTATTTTTTGATATTTCGTATATTAGTAAAAATAACCATAAATAGGTACAAATGTTTTATATATTATTTATTAATTTTCATTACTAAAATTAAATATGTTAATTTAAGATGAAGAAAACGATGACAACATTAAAGATAGAATTGTAAAGTTGACATATAAGCAAACCTTAGAAGAAAGAGCGTCGAAAAAACGCGTACATGGAATGTATATCACTAAAGATCAAAAGTACATGGTCGTCCATGTAAGTTTTATATTGGATTAGTACATTCAATAACTTGAAAAAAGTTTTATTTCACATCTAGTTAAAATGTATGGTTTAAAAGAAATTATTTACTATTATTAAATTTTATTATTGTTTTAAAGTTTACAATACTTTGACATACGATTAAAAGTTGTTTCTTGAAAATTTAACAGGGGTCCCGAAAAGTAGAGTTTTACTCCATATTAAATGAAGAAGAAATTATTGAAAAACTTAAGAAGAAGAACAAAAAACTAGCAAAAAAAAGAAAGGCTGAAGTATGCAATATAAAAGCAGATAAAAGTTAGCAAATATTTTTTTATATTATTGAATTTTTTTTTGTATTTTTTAATTACTAAGCTATTATTTTAGGGTTTAATGGTGTAGAAATAAAAAGTTAAAAGATAATTAATTAACATCCATTTACTATTTTTATATTGCTTACATAGTTTTATCTGTATATGTACTTGTGTTGAATATAAAAAGTTGCTCAATTACGGAGTAAACAATAAACATGTTTATTTTCTGTAATGAGTTTACTTAAATAATACTAAATGTGCTAATTAACTATTTTATTTTATTACTGGTTTCAGTGATAGAAAAGGTCTGACCTTATCAAATACTGTTTACCATTTTATAAATTATTTGAAAAGGTTAGACCTTCTTTCTCACTGAGACCGGCAATAGATTAGAATAATTAGTTAGCACAATTATTATTAATCGTAGTTTTACCTAAAAAATTTTTTTTTGAATGTAGACAAAATTTAATTTAAAAGTATTTAACTTAAACATTTTGTATTTACTTTATAAAACTTAAAAACAAGTTATTAGTTACAGGTTAAATTTTTAAGTAAGCTTCTTACATTTAGGTTTAATCATAAATATGTTCATAAATAAATATTTTTTTCCAATTTGCTTGTGTATAAACTCAAACTTATAGTATTTTTACTATTTTTGGAACTTTTTGAAGTAATAGTTAGATATTGTTATTTAACACAAATAAATGTTTGTATTTTTAACAGATGTTGACGTAGATGAAGTAGAACTGGAGTTGAAAGAAAAAATAACTTACAAAACAATTTTCAATTCGAAAAACAGCATCGCGTATGTTTTGTTTATTGCTTTTGTCATATTTTTAATAGTTTTTTATAAATTAAGATTGTTTTTTTCCGAAAAAACAAAACTTTTATTTCATTTTTTACTCTCTATTTTGTTTAATAAATTTCTAAGTAACATTTGAAATATAAGTAATTTAAAATTTAGAGATTTTAATAGGTTCCTAAAGAAGGCACAAACTAAAAAGACAATGAACGTTTTTGGCATTAGATTTTTTCTCCTAAAGTTTTGAGTAGTGGTAAAATTTTTACAGTATAATCTGTATAGAATTATAAACTACTCGTAGGAAAAGTTTTTTATAATTCTGACTACAAAATTATTTTTGATAGTTTGGTTAAAATAAAAAAAAAAGTTTCATAGAAGTTGCATTTAATATTGTATGCATCATTAGCTAGAATTTGGAATACTGCTTTAAAAACGTATTAGGAAAAAGTTTTGTATTAAATTTTCAAAAATCTAATAAAATTGGCCATGAAAAGTTTTAACTTTGCGTTTGTCTCAGAAAACTTTTACAAAAGTGGCTATGATGTATTTATTGATTTTTTTATTCTAAAAAAGTACTTTATGGTATATACTTTAGTTTTTTTATTAGGGTCAATATTAATTTTTGTAAAAAATAAGGCTTTAGCTTAGTTTTCAATGACTTATAAATTTAGTAAATGTATTGTCTCTAACTTTTCTACTGAAGGTAGTTACGCTTAATTCAAGCATGTTGAACTAAAAAATATTAATCTAAAATCTTAAAGCATAGTTAAGGCCATAGGGGGGGGTCCGACAAAAGGCCCCCGTTAAAAAAAATAAAAAAAGCTATGGCTTCCTCCAACAAGATTTCTCAAAAAACTACATTAAAACTGCCTAGAAACATTTTTTTAATTTTTTGTTGTTCATCATCAACTCCAGAATATCTAGTGTAAGTTTTAATTTATAACCTCATGGCCCCCTGTGGCCCCTTTGCTGCTCATAGCTCCCTAAATTTTTGTAATGGCTCCCAAGGGGGCCACTTGGCCCAGTTTGGGAAACCCTGATCTAAAACATACAAAGGAGAGTACTTAAACACATGTAAATATATTTTTGAATTAAAAAAAAAATATTTGTTTGACTCAAAAATATCCTAGATATTGTAAAACAGAAGAGCAAAATTAGAAAATTTAGACTAGGTATAATAAACATAACATTCTTTCTAAGTTGTCTATTAATTATATAGTTTTAGGAATTGTATCCGTTATTTTTCTAAATGTTTAAGTTTTGGAACTTATAAAGATTGTTTAAGGTTATATAGATTAAAAGTATTGATAAGTTCTAAATAAAAATACTTTTGTAGTTGTAAAATTACATTTATTATTTAGATTTTTATTAAACTTTTTTTTTAAATTTGTCTTTTAAATTTTCATGCAAATCAACATCATAAATTAAACAAAACCTTAACTTTTATAAAAATGTATTGATAGTGGGTTATATATTGCTTCAATTACATACTGAAAAAAGTCTAAAGTTTTGTTGAAAAGTTCAGTCTAAAAAATTGAGTTATTTTCTACACTAACAAACACTTAAAAACTTATTTATATTTTGGAAAATGTTTTGACAAATGTACGGATAATATTTATATACTTGAAATCGAACTTTATCTATTCTATGTTTTTCGCTAACAAAATAAGACTGTAATTACAAAACAGGTTTATGACAGTTCTATCAAAGAAAAATGTAGTGACAATAACTTGTGTTTCTCGAAAAAATCTCATTCATTCACACGTGATAGATGTAGAAGGTAAGGACAACTCGTCACTGAAAGAAGTAGTCATTCAGAAGCATGGACACAGAAGTGAAAGCAAAAGCGCGTGTTTTTCTTCAGATGATAAGCAGTTTATAACAACAAGTGCTCAAGACGTAAAAGTATGGAACAGGTTTGTTTTTAGCCCCCGTCTTTAAGACCACTGTACAGTTTAGTGATTTGATAAAAAAGAATCTAAGTTATAAAATAAAAACTTATTCTTGTAAATCTGAGGCCTAATTATTAATTTTGTTTATAGATCATCGAAGCAGTGTACAAAAACATTTGATTGTGAACAGCCAACCTGTTGTTTATTTGCGCCTGGCAACAATTATGTTATTATCGGCACCCAAAAAGGAAGTTTGATGATTTACTGTTTGCTAACAGGGCAGCTTGTACAAACAATAGAACAAGCGCATGAAGATCAGGTTACCGGAATAACACTTTTAAAAAGATATGGAGAAGTGGCTAGCGTTGGCTTGGACAAACGATTGGTTGTGTATGATTTAGAGCTGTTCATCGATGGGAAAAACAAGTTGGTATGGTTCGAATTTTTTTTCGATTTGTTTTTGAAATTATATCATCACAGTTTTTCTTACAAAATATTTTTTGTTTAAAAAAAGTTATAGCTTCTTGACATTTTCAATGTTTAAATATTTTATATGAATAATTTTCAATAAAGTATTTGTTTTTTAAAAGTATGAACTAAAATTAAAATGTTAAATTTATTCCCTTGTGCTAAACAACTATAAACATATTTTGTTATTTGTTTAATAAAAAATCTAAAATTGCTGCTTTTCAGTTTTGAGATTTAAAGTTTTTAATTTTGAGTTTTGTAAGTCTGTTGATTAATAATAGATTTTTTATAAACTTCAAAATATATAAGGTTTTAAAATATATTACAATTGTCAATTAGAATATATTGAAATAAGTTTTAATACTAACTTATATTAAGCTTAAGTGATTGTTTAAAAAATTCATTAAATCTATTAGCTTAATCAATGCTCCTCAGTTATTGGTCACGAATTTTTATTATATTTTATATATATTAATTTTTATTATATTATATTTTTGTTTATGATTAATTTTTAAAAAGTATTAAAAGTACAAAAAGTCCTTTGATTGTTTTTTGAAGTAAGAAGTGATGGATTAATTTAGACAAAAGAAAATCATACAAAGTACAAATCACTGGGTACATAATAAATTAACTAAAACAACGGGTTTCATAACAAAAAAATAAAAGAAAAACATATTTTTTAAATGTAATTGTGAGTAGCTTAAAAATTTTATTAAAAAACTTAAAATTATGGTAAGTTTTGACCTCAAAACTGTTTTTTAATTAATGTATCACAATGTTATCTCTTTTTGTTACTTTTTCATTAGTTTCATATTAATTAAGACTGATTTTATTTGAGCTCAATGTATTGAAGTCAGCGTCAACTTCTAAATATTATATTCAATTACTTCTCAATAGTAAGCAATGTATCAAATTTTATTAAATACTTAAAAAGTATTAGTTCACTTAAAGAGTTTATATTTTAAACTTGAATTTAGAAACTTTTCAGACAGTCTTCGTTTGATGTTAAGACTTTAAAAACACGTAACTAAACAAGCTAAGCCAACTTGCAAACGGAAAATTTATATGAATAAATTATCTCCCGCTTGATTTTTTACATGTGTGGATTATTATGAATCAATTTTTTAACAATTATTTAAATCCAAAAATATGATATTTTATAAAACAATTGCTACACAACTTGTGAGTTATCTTAATTTAAATACTAAATAATTATTCAAAAAATATTTTATAATGTTAGATTTTTTTTAGTGCGCAGCTGCTGAAACTAAAAAAAAAAACTGAACATCTATTTGATGGAAGAATTTTGGATCTTAAAGCTTTCACATTTATGAATGAAGACGATCAGAGTAAAAATAGACACTTTTACGCTGTTTCTCTAGATGATTTGAACATAAAAATTGTTTTTGCTGATAGCTTTAAAGTAGGATTTTGAGTTTAATTAGCAAATCTTTTAAGTATACTTAAGTAATAATACTAATGCATTATACTTTCTTAAATTAAGTTTTTGACGATGAA
The DNA here is from genome assembly GCF_965202585.1 of Thalia democratica. Lineage (NCBI taxonomy): Eukaryota > Metazoa > Chordata > Thaliacea > Salpida > Salpidae > Thalia > Thalia democratica. Next base: position 41,711,524 of record NC_139166.1, on the reverse strand, counting down.
GTTAATTTTTCAATAAATACAAAAGCTAAAACTTACTTTGAAGAATGCTAATGATAAATAAAGTCAGTTTTATAACTCTTTTACTTAATACTAAAAAGGTCGAATAAGTATAATGATGATTATTTTACTCTTGATTATGAAATGTTTTGTTTTTGTAAATAATTTCGAAAAAAAAAGAACACAATAGTTTACGATAATAATTATTATTTTTCATTTACAGGAATACAAAAAATTATATGGAATGAGTCTTGTTTGTGACAAGATTGATACTTCCTATGATGGTCATTTACTAGTTGCAGGCTGTAGAGATCGAAATTGTTACATATTCCACACGGAGTTTGGAAATTTAGTTAGGTAAATATACAAGTAAAATATTAAACTAATCTTAAAGTAACTTGGAAATTTAGTATTCTCAGCTGATACATTTTACTGCATAAGTTTATACTATTTTTATCAACAATTAATATTAAAAAAGCTTAACTTGTATTGCACTTTAGATAAGTTTGTTTGACAGTGTTATTTTATTTGTTTCAACAACTTCTGAGAAATTTAGTAAACTTTTGTATAGAATTTGTGTGTAAAGACTTCAAGTCACATTTGAAAATTTAAAACGTTTGAGTTTACTTTTGTAGATCTATTTTTTTCTAATACCTACGTTGTAGTACAAACCGCTTGGTATTTTAGTTAGGGCATGCGGAACATTTACAAACATTAAACATCCTCTAAACTTGAAATTTCAAAACTAATTTAGTAAGATATGAATACTGCAACTACAAAAAAATTATTATTAAACAAAAGTTTATTTAAAAATAATAATTTTAGCAGTTTTATAATATTATGATAAAATTTTAATTTTCTAATTGGATCATCTGGTCTAATGTTCTACCCCATGCGACGCCCTTACGAACCTACAGTTTTATGCTTTTTGAATTACCAAAAAACTCATAACTTTCTTAAATTAATGTTTTTCCTTATATTAATTAATATTAATTACTATAAGAAGTTATAAAAGCTTTTCAAATATTTAAGAAAAGTTTTGATTAGAAGTTTAACTTTAAATATTTCAAAATATAGTCAAAAGATCTGCATTAAGTCTTGTTGCTATCACTAAAAAAAATAGTAATAAATAATTGCCCTAAACAATTTAAACTTTTGTACAAATTCAAGGAAAATCATTGCTCATGACAATCAAATCACGCATGTTCAGTTCGTGCCTCTAACACACATGTATTGGAGCTGTGCTAGAGACGGAGATATAAAGCTATGGGATGCAGACAAGTTTATCAAGGTTCAATGCTTGAAGGTTAAAATGTTTTATTTTGAATTGTAAATAACTATGAGGGTCAAAAATATATAATTTTTTTAAGATGCGACTTTATGCGAGATGTCGCCTATAATTGCTCCCTTACTTTGATAATTACTGCTCTAACCTTATCATTTCGTTCTATACTATTTTTTTGTTTTCAAACCTCTAGTTGAGCAACTAATTTTAACTATCAAAAATATAAATTAAAGCGTTTGCTAATAAAGATCCTGGAGAAACAATTTCACTGGAATATATAATAATAACAAATTTAATCATTTGTCATTTTTTATTACACTAAAACTTGTTTCTGTGTTTCTCGAACTTTAATAGCTCCGTTGAAGTGTGTTAAATTGTCAACACACAAAAAACATGCGTTAGTGTAATAAATAAGTAGTATTGTTTAAATTTGCAACTAATTCTATTAAGTGTATCAAATAATAAAGTTATAAGTTGAATATTTTTTTGAAGCTTCTTTAAGTTGAGTGATTTATAAAAAAGTTTGTTGTTTTTTGTTTATTAAACTTAACTCTTAGACGTCTAACTATATGAACCAAATTGTAATATACTATTTTAAGTTAGACAAAAAGTTAATATTCTTTTGTAAGTTAATAAATTTACTTTTTAAAGTAATTCGTATTTAAAAATTAGTCTGATTTTTTTAAGCATTATTTTTTAATAATGTGTTTTTTGCATCAAAAATGTATACTGCTGAGTATACAATAACTTAATAAAGTCTTGTTATATTTAGGAAGTAGTTTTGAAGTATATATGTATGTACAATGTAGAACCAAAGCAAAAACTTGAACTTGATTTGAAAAATATTATTTTTTATGACATCAGGTTGCCAAAGATCGAGACATTTGTGTTAATTATACAATTCCATCTAATGATGGAGAGTTTATGCTTGCTTCAACTACAAACCCACTTGCAATGAGGCTGTATGAGAAATCATCAGAAACGATCATACCTGAGGAAGAAGAGATGCACGAACGCGACTTACAAGCCGACAAAGAGTTCGCTGATAATTACAAAAATATTGTTAGTTTCAATTATATACTCTTTAAAAATAATTTGTTAATTAAAATGATAAATTTAAATAAACGTAGGTAATTTAATTTATAATTCTCTGCAAAAAACATCGCTTTGAAGTAAGTTGTCATAAAAAATTGTATGAAAAAAGTTGTGACAGTTGAATTAGTTTTTTATTCTTATCAAGTACTGCTATAATAAAGCTATAAATCTGATTGATCATTACTTCAAACTTTTATTATTGTTTATTGTGCAATGTTCGACTCAGGCATCAAAACCTGAGCTACTTAAACAGGACACACAAGAAGAAAAATATAAATAAAATAAATTTATATTCAACTATCTAACATAGATATTAATTTTAAAGATAAATTTTAGAGAACCGATTTAATAAGTTTAAACTTATTTGTTTAATATAAAAGGCGATAACTTAGTACATACAAAAAAGAAATAGTAAATGCAGATTCATAAGAAAGTACCATCAAATAGATGATCTTCCAGAAGCATTGTTTATAAGACTTGAAACATTTATACAAAATTAATAAAAAAAAAAAGATTGTTAGGGTAGAGGCGAAGGGAAATAAAAATAATTAATATTATATATAGCAAAATGAAAGAATTAGTAGAGAATTTAGATGAGATAAATTTTGTAAATTTATTTTTATTTTTTGTTTTTATTAGAAATTTGTTGAATTTTATTAATGTTTATAGTATTTAAATTAAATATTTTTATTTTTAAGCGTTCCACCCTCTCAATAAATGTTCCACCCTCTCTCACGATACCACATCCTGTGGTAACTTGTTCCACATTGTCATTGCTCTATAAAAAAATGAACCTTGCTACTGACTGTTGTTAAAATTATGTATACATTTTATTTGTCTATAATATCTTCTTAACTGATATTTGTTATTGGAAAACCTAATAAATTGACTGAAAAAAACCTTATATTTGCCATTAATAATTTTATAAAGAGTAAATAAATCAAATTCCCATCTTCTATCAACTAGTGATTTCAATCTAAGTTTAACCAATCTATCATTATATAAAGTATTAGATATGTTACAACGATTACATATACAAAGGGTTAAAACTCCTTTGTAAGACTCAATTTTATTGATGTCTTATTTTAAAAGGGTGACCAAATTTGGGTAGTGTATTTAAGCTTAAGACGAACGTGTATTTTAAATAGTTTTGTCAGAACAGTAGCTAAATTGGTTTTAAAACTTTTTAATACTTGATATAATAAAATTCGTGCAACTTTATATAAATAATTTACATGTTTATTTAATTTTAAGTTTGCAGAGATATATGTTCCTAAATCCTTAAAAAACTTAAACAGCTGGTATCTTAGTGTTGTTTATTAATGGGTCAAACGGGCACGGTTTGTTTTTCTTAATGGTTAGAATTTTACATTTTTTAGGATTTATATCAAGTTTTCTTGTTTTTAGCCATTTGTAGATATTATCTATAACTTAGAGTATATTGTAAAGAAATATTTGACTTACTAAAATTTTGCATCATCTGCAAGTAAACTCATCTCACTTTTAATATCAATAGTTAAATTAATATCGTTAATGTAAATTGAAAATAAAGGGACCAATTACACCATCTTGTGGTACTCCACTGTATATCGTTAAATGGTCTGACAGCGTATCATTAATAACTTCTCTTTGTGATCTCCCAATTAAAAAATTATTGAACCAACTCACTAAGGATTCATGAAGTCCATACTGACTTAAAATTTTCAATAACCTTTTGTGTGATACTGAATCGAAAGCTTTTTTAAAATCAGTGTAAACTAATGTAATGTATTCGTTTTTGAGATAAGGAACTATCCATGAATGTAAGCATGTTAACAGTTAAATTTTTGACGAGCTTATAAGGACAAAACTAAATTGTTGGTTAGATAGTATATTATAGTCCAGGGGTCGGAAACCTTATGTGACTTGCGGGCCAATTTTCTTAGAAAAATTTGCTCGCGGGCCGCACTGTTTAGTAAAATACCTTTGAGGGCCGCATTTATCTTAAATAAATTCTAGTAATAAGTATAAAAATACTATTTAAGATCAAAACTATAACAAATTAAATAATATTAGACCATTAGTAAAGAGTTTTTATTGAATTAAGAGCCTAAATGTAGGTTTTTATCACAACAAAATAATTTTTATTGTTTTTAAAATGTACATTTTTTGCTGAAAAGGAGCTCGCGGGCCGCAGATTTTGACTTAAAGGGCCGCATTTGGCCCGCGGGCTGCAGTTTGTTCGACCCCTGTTATAGTCAAATAGATTTTTGATTGGAAAAGATAAATTTGACTTGGTATTGCTTAAAAAGCTTTTTAAATATGTATCGATTAGAAGTTTCCAATGCATAAGAAAATTGCTTGCTATGGAAATGTAATTAATGAATGATTATTTTATTATTTGTTTTTAGGCGTTTACATAATCAATTATTTACACCTTTCTTCATATATACTGCTAAATCAAAAGTATAGTTCAAGGAAAAAATAGTAAGTAAAACAAATCAAATTACTTTCTTTCGAAAATTATGTAATATATTTCTTATCTAATATAAATGATTAGTGTCAATATTTGAATATTTTAAGAATATAAATTACCACAGGTACCTGGAGAATTTGATGTTGATGAGCAATTAGCGTCGAAAAAAACGCCGACAAGTATAGGAGGAGCCGAAGGTGTCATGGATGCTGTAGATGTTTGTTTGACCATTTGCTATAGTCATGTATTTAGAAATAGTGCGATAGATTAAATTAGATAAATATTAAAGTGTTAAAGTAGGTGTTTTAGGGCATAGGGGTGGGTTATAAGATTCAAAAAAGAATACTGGGTTTTATATAAAAGTTTAAAGTAGACTTTAAGTGAGTTTTTATAAAAAATAAAAAAAAAGTATTAACTTTCGAGATATAATCATTTTTGTGAATGTTTCCGATACAAACGTATGGACCGCATTTTTTATCGTAAATTTTATCAGAAAATTAAAATTGCACTAAAAGTCTATCTTCTTCTCTTTTAGAGCAATCAACCTCGAATTTTTAGAAAACATTCCTTAAAAACATTTAGATTTTGGAATTTAAAACATTTTAGTTGTTGGAATTTTAAATATTTTAAAAAATTAATACTTTAGAAATAACCTCAAAAATTTTTGGATTTTTTCAGTAACTGTTAATTGAGAAATAAAAAAGCTTCCTGATTTCAAAATGTTTATATATTAGTAATAGACTTACTGTGAAAATCTGAATAAATTTAAATAAAATATTAAAAATAAGATAAATTTTGATAGAAAAAGTACATTTTTGCCTTTTTAGTTTACGCCTTCTATAAATAACCTATTGAACTCACCTATATATCTCGAATTAAAAAAAAATAGTTTAAGCGGTAAAAAGTTTCTATTAGCTAAGATAAAGCTTTAAAAATAAGATTAAGTGGTAGAAAAAAGGTTGACCCTCCATATGCACTTAATTTATTCTATCTAAACTTTTTATAATTGAAAAAATAAGTTTTTAAAAAGAAACTGTTTAATGTGTTTAAAAAATATTTTTAACACTCAGTCAAAATAAATAGTTATTTATATGAAGTAATAGGTTAACAATTTATCTTAAAGTTGTTATCAGAATAATATACTTATTTTGTGTATTTGAAAAAACTCAATGTGTTTTATTAATGTTATCATAGATTAACGTACTTTATATGTATCTATTTTTAATTAAAGAAAGTCACAAAATGATTGAAAAAGTGTATGCAGTATCAGTATTTACTATTTATGTCTAAAGCTATTTTTTTTGTATGATAATATTTTTTTCAACACAACTTTGTTTTGTATTTTAAGCATCTTTTACTTAAAAAATCTTTTTAAGAGAAGAAGTGAATTATTTTTACAAAATTTTTCTTGATTAGTAAAGAAAGCTTATAATAAAGTTAACTTAAGTTTAATTTAAAGATATTCAAATATAACAACAAGATTATATTATCGTTAATAAGTAAAACATTCCTTATATGCAGTTGTACCGCAAGGATAAAAAAGCTGAAAAAGAGTTCTATGCATCTTTTAAAGACGTCAAACCTAAGGTATTTTGCAACTTTAACTTTCTTTTTATAGCAAAAATAAACTTTTATTTTAAGATTTAACTAATTTTGCTCAAAAGTGACGAAATTAAATATTGTACAGTACCTAAAATGTAAGTATTCTGTTTTCACTTTTGAAATAGTGTGAAGTATTAGATTTTGCTGTTTTTTTTAAAGTGTACTATAGTTTTTAATTAAACAACTTATAATGAACAATCTTATTTAAAATTATACAAGATTTCGTTTTTTTAATACTTTGATATGCTTAGCTTTAGTGTATTGATATATAGACCTAGGTTTAAAATCTGCACAGCTTTACTCAAATAAGATTTGAGTTTAAATAAATAATCTGTAGAAAACAATAAATTTTTTACTTTCATTGTTCTAATTATTTATTTATCATTTAGTACTTTTTTTTAGTATAACTAAAATCTGCATATTTTTTTACAGCCAAAGTACAAGTCAAGCGAACAAATTCTTTTGATTCAAAAAATTACAGTAAGTAACAATGTGTTTTAACATTACAAAAAAACCTAATTGAATTTTAAACTCTTAATTGAAAAAAATAAACTTATTTTGTATATTTACTAACACATTTTTTAAGTATACAATAATATATTTTTGCTGTCAAATTTTTTAGATTTTTGAGGATTTTGTATGTCAAGATTTGTATAAAAATTTTAGTGATTTAATTATATTTACAGCTAGCTAATAAAAGCTGATTGCACTAAATTACAGTTCTTTTCTCACATGAGAAAATTTTAGATATTAGCAAGATTAAATTGTAAACATTCATGAAAAAAAAACCTTTGCTTATAATACTTAGTTGTAGAAAATTAAAAAATTTAATTTGAGTATTATGTTATTTTAATATCATTCAAACAAGAAGAATGTTTTAATTTATCAGAACAATATGGAAATTTTCAAATAAGTTGTATTTTTTTTTATTAAGGACACTTTTAAAGTAAAATTATTTCAAGTCTAAAAGTTTGATTAGAAGTCTAAAAAGCCTTCGTGTCATGTTTTAAGTTGATTTTGTCTGGGTATAAATTAACCTTGGTATTTTGAAATAATAAATATTAAAGTATTAAAAAAAAATTATAACAGGCTGCTGAATGGGTTCTTGAATGCATAAAAAAGATCAGATCAAGGTGAGATTTAATTCCGAACATAATTTTTGTAGTTTAATTATGTTTTACTTCAGAATTTTTTTTTTTTAAAAACCTTTAATTAATAGTAATTAACATCAATAAAAACTTCAACAGTGAATTAGAGCAAAGTTTTCTGATTATACCATTTTCCTACCTTCAAGATTTGTTAGGATTAATCAACCAGTTTTTAGAAGAAGAGGTTTATGTCGAGCTCGTTTGGAAATGTGCTTACCTTTTGTTAAGGTATGTTTTGTGTTATTGTATTAGTTTTAGTTGTTTAAAGTAGTAACCTTCAAACCTTTTCAGAATTCATCATCGTCAGATAGTTTCAAGTAAAAGTCTTCTGAACAAAGAGTTGCAAAAGTTACAATCAAACCGTAAAATCATTGAAAATATCCGCGTATGTTGCTTTAAAATATCATATTCGTATGCCTCATATTTAACGTTTATAATGTTTTTTCAACTTCATCAGTAAATCTATTTACTACCGAAAGCAATTGATTTATAATTAAGAGTCGTTTAGACTATTAATACTTCTTTTATTAACTGCTTCACTCTACACTTACATAGTTATTTTATTGATTTTCCTTGACTTTAATACATTGCTAAACTCAGCTAAAGTCAATTAAAGTCAAGGATCGTTAATTTCAGTGCGTAGTTTTATTATTTATGTGTTTATAATACTATATTTTCAAAATTAAAATGCACAATTTAAAAACTCAATATTTCAATGCATCCTATTTTTAAACCGTTTTAGTTTTTAAACTGTTAGTAAACTGAATGGTGTAGTAAAATAATCTTATAAATAAAGGATTTAAAAGTTTAAAATAACTGAAATTCTATATTTATAGATATTTTAATTTAATTAAGGCTATTTATTATGATTATACAAAAGCTTAATAAAAACGAATATCCAATAATAATAACAGTCTGTTACAGGGTTTTCTAAACACCTTTTGATAATCGCTCTTTGGCAGAGAATTATAAAATAACCCCCTTTTATCCATTACAAACCCAATAATATCTAAATTAAGTTATAAATTTCCGGTCAATTATATCTCAGACTTTTTTAAAACTTTTATTACAAGCCCAAGAATATCTAGTGTAGGTTAATTTTATTAATATTCTATTACTTAAAGTTTCAAAGCCTCCTTTTTTTCGCCCCTAACTATTTATTAACACCGACTTCTGAAATCACCCAAAAAGGGGTGATGTCGCTCTGGTTTATACCGATCAAATAAGTTTTTCTTCAAACAGTAATCATTTAATATTATACAGGATCGGATTGGGTACAACAAATCCGCATTAGAACATGTAAAGTCGATAAAAGAAGAAAAAGATGAAGTCAGCATTTTTCAAGATCTAACTAACGTTCATAAGGACAAAAAGAGAAAAAAGAAGAAACGCGAAGCCCTTAAAATACGTTGATTGTAGCCGTGTAAATATGTTGTAGTCTGATGTACTACATAAGCATTAAGATAACTCTAGCTATTATAACTACTATCTTAGGTGCCTTTTTAAAACTAGGAAATAACATTTTAGATACTTTTTAGTTTAATATTTAGACTTGCTTAAGCCTTTTTTAAATCAGATAGAAACATTTGTGTTCTGTCGTGTGGTTTTATAAAATAAAATTAAAATTACTTTGTGAATAAATGTGTTTTACAATAGTTTTATAGAAAAATAAAAAAAATCTTTTATAAATCTCGTTCTAAAATACTCGTTTGTTGTTTTAACTAACAGATAGTTAGGATGAAATCAGTAATCTGCGGCCTGAGTTTGTACTTTAATTACTGCATAAAATGTGAATTTTAGGAAAGAACAAATTGAATTATATTGGTCTTTAATTCAATTAAGGCCATAGGGGGTGGGTCCAACATTTTTTTTACAAAAATTAACTTTGGCTTTTATATGAAAGCTTTAAGTACAAACTACAAGCCAGTTTTTATATAATTCAAAAACGTCATTTAACTTTTGAGATATTTAATTTTTTGTAAAAATTTTCCGAAATAAACGTATGGACCGCAAATTTTTCGGGGTCAATTTTCATCGAAATTTTAAAATTTACTAAAAATCTATCTCCTCCATTTTTCAAGCAATCTTCTTCAAATTTTCAGGAAACGTTCCTTATAATAAAAGGAAAACACGTTACTTTACAATTTTAGTAATTTTAAAAAATAAGAATTTTATCACAAAAATTAAAAAAAAAAAATATTTTTCAAAAAAAAAAAATTATACATTTTTTTTTAATTCCAAAGTAAGGTTTTTTTGTTATTGTATAAAGATTAGACTGTGAAAGTTTGAAGAAGGTTGCTTGAAAAATGTAGGAGGAGATAGATTTTAAATGAAATAATCTTTTTTCGCTGTTTTAGTTTTCCCATAGGGAACCTATTATACGGCCCGACTTTGAGTGGTCATATCTCCAAAGATAATTCGATACCTATGATAAATAACTGCTCAATTTTTTGCTATCAATAAAATGCAATATTGAAAAATTTGTAAGCCTAAAAAGTATATGCATTTTAAACAAAAAATATTCGATTGAAAAGCTTCAAAAAGTTGACGGAGATTCGCGCTACTAGTGGAAAAAATTAAAAGTACGAGCTCCAGCGGTAGGTTATTATATAATAACTACAAACTAGCGTATACTTTATAACGTTAAGTTCCAATAGGTTTAAATTATAAAAATCTCGTCGGGTATTGCAATTTCAGTAGCAAAATAATAAGACCTTGAAATTATAAAACTAATTGCTACTTTTTTTGGATTAAACTTTTTGAATTCAGACTTATTTCATGAAGACTAAAAAAGTAATTTAGCAACACGATTAATTTTATTTTTTTTGCACCTAAAAATTTATAAATTTTTTTACTACCTTCCTTAATAAGGAATTTTATAGAATACAGTTTGAGTAAAGAAGTCTAGTTTTTTAATCAAGCATTTCATTGTTTATTTTTACCTTTTTTTAAGTCGTTTAAGATACTAATATCAATCAAAACTAGTAAGTTTTATATATGAGCTCTTTAATCTTTGAAAATATTAACTTAAAGTAGTAAATATATTATTTAGAATAAGGTGTTTGAGGTACGTTGTCTTCAACTTTGATTTTAAAATTTAGATAAAGATAAAATTTCTAAGTAAAGTGTAATGTTCACAAGTTTATTTAGTTGTTTTATTTAGGCTGGTGATTAACCATACTTTTTTTTAGCTTTAATTGATTTTCTCTAATATAAACAGGGTTGCTACTTTACCTAGAATTCGACAATTTAGGCAAAAAAACCTAGAACTTGAAAAATCTGGAAAAAAACCCGGAATTTTAACAACTTTCACATGTTCAGTAGTAAAATTTTGATTAGACTCAAAAAATTTATAATATAAATTTAAAAAGTTTGTCATCATCTAATTTTTTTTTATTAAAAAACAAATTTAAAGTAACTTTACAATATTTTTTCAATGTATTTATACTTTTTAACACAGTTTCTTACCTTAAATTTAACTCTAAACTAAAATAGACCCGAAAATGTGTACTTGTAAAAACCTGGGAAAATTTTGAAAAAATGAGTGGCAACCTTGTATAAATTTTATATACGCTAGGATACTAGTGATAAATATTGTAATTCTAACATTAAAGTTAAAATGGCTTCAAATTACGTTGAGTGTTGCATGTAGAGACAATCTCTAATTAAACAATACTACGAAAATTAAGTTATTGGTCATAATGGCTGCTAAAGTTTTAAAATATATGTTCAGTCAATAAGTATATAAGAAATATTGCCATACTATCGTTAAGCGTAAACTTCAACTAAAAATGCTTGTATAGTGTTTCTAAACATAGTAAATACTAATCAAGTAATAGCAGAAATAAAACAGTTGTAAGAATAAATACATACTTATTTTTTATAGTCTAAAGTAATAAATGATCTCTAAATAAGGAATTTTCGTGCGTAAAACTAAATTATTTTTATATCTGAAGAGCGCCTTTGTTTTTTAAATGCTCAATTTCAGTTATTTTGCTTTAGTTGTAGTCGAGCTATGAAGTTTTCGCACGCTAGAAGTTTCTGCTTCGCGGACTAGGTCCAATCCGCGGTCCGCAAAGAATAAGTAAAATTTAGGTTAATATATTTAAGTTGCAAGTTTAAATGAAATTAATTCAAAACCTGTGTAAAAAGGGACATAAACTCTTGCAAAATATACCAGGAAATAATAAAGAAGTATTAAGTGTGAACTAAGAGTGGACACATAAGTAGCATTTGCTCACGTTAAAGCATCAATTAATTCTAGACAAAAAAATCAGTTATAGACGATAACTAACTAACTATCAATTTTAACAACCATATTGTTAATCAAACGATAAAAAAAGCGCTAAAAATATTTAGTTTTAGGACCTGGTGCACGAAAAAAAAACCCTTTGTTTATCAAGTTAAAATCATATACATATCTATATATAGTTGTTATATTTTGTAGGCTGCTTTAATCTTAAAGTTACACTTTTTATGCAGCTTGTGTACACTAGAATAAAAAGCATCTAAAATAATTTTCTTATATAAGTAATTTTTTTTGTCGTAACTGTATACTACAATAATTAATAATATTAAAAAAATTATGGTTGTTTCTATTACTAATCATAATTCTATTTCTGTTATATTAGAAATCATAACATTATAAAAAACTTTGTCGTTTATTTATACGCCAGCATTACTTTGTCTTAGTACATGGAACGCTGTGTATCTTAATAAAAATAAAGTGTGTAAATAAACTCCAATTAATAGAACCACGTTCTTTTTAAATTATTTTTTTTTTTAATAAAAAAGGAAATAAAGCGACCCAGAAAAGTTAATGAAAAAAATCCGGCCTGTTTTGTACTAAATGCTCCTAAATCTGGCCCACCGACTAGAGAAGTTGTCTAACTATGTTATCGTTTATTCAAAAACAATACAATAAAGTTAAAGAATAATGTGTATCTTTTAATTTAAAAACAGTACATGACAAAAATAAAGTAAAAATGTCATGTAAAGTAGGAATAAATCAATAACAAATTAACCTACCAACAAATGTTTTTTGATCCAGCTAAGGTAAAAATTTGCAAACAAAATGTAAGTAAAAAACTACCTTTAAGTCTTAACAAACATTTTTGTAACTTCTATAACAATAAAAAATATGTATATTTTTTTTTAAATCTACAGTATGCACCAAATGAACTTTTATAATACATTATAAGTGTGAATTTAATTGTTCTTGTGTAGCTTCAAAGAATTTTGTGTTGTAAATTTAGTGAGATTGTGTTTTTATCAATAAAGGTGTTTTGTTTCTATAAGATTGAGTATTGCTCTTTTTAAATTTTCGATCCGTATCAATTTTAGAAATCAAGATCCATCCGGACTAATCGGACCCTGATCCTTGATCTAAAAGATCTTTAATTTGATACTTCACACATTACTAACTTTTTAGCCTTTGCCATTAATCTTTTATCATCATTTAGTATTTTCAAAAATAAAATCTCGGCAACAGTTTTTGATGTCTTCGACCAAAACTTTTAATACTTTTAAGAAAACTTTAATTACAAAATATTTTATTACGAAAGTAACTGATACCTCATGGTATGTAATTTTTATAGCAATAGTAATTCGTAAAAACTTTATTTTCAGACATCTTGAATGCTTAAATATTAAAATAACTAATAAAAACACTTTGTACTTGCTATCGCTTTTAAGCAGATTCTTAGACATTTTTATATATGCTATTAAAATAAGATTTCAAGTAAAACATTAAGAATTTGGTAACATATCTGAAAAGTTTTAAGGAATTTACTCTAACATTAAACATATCAGTTTTAAAACCTCTTTTTTTTTTGCGAAAATAAAGTACAACGCTTAAGATGAATGCAAGTTTTTTTAAAGATAAAAGTAAATAAAACTAGCCATTACTTAAACGACTAAAATAATTACACTGCTCATCAAAAAATAGTTTTGATAGTTGTTAGTTTAGTGGCCAAAGAACGTTTTATGTGTATAAAATGTATAAAAAATGATAAAACTTTTTCTTTTAAAATTAAATTTATTTTGAGCTGTAACTACTTGATTAAATCTAGAAACAGCCAGTTATTAAACTACAAATTTAATCTAAACTTTCTTACACGTTTTTTATTAGCAAAATTTATATACTTTAAATAACTTAATCAACTAAATAATGTTTTACAGATATAGCTATTGTAAGCTATTTAGAAAATATGAACGAGTATGTTAAAATTCATAAACTTTTCTATTAAACAGCATTTAGGAATATTAATTACTTCATGTTTTAATTCATATCTAAACTTTTAATTTTTGCTGTATAGATTTTTTTAATTAAAAGTTGTTAAAATAAGCTGTGGGTTAAGGTTATAAAAACATGTTTATGTAATGGATAACTTCAGAAACATAATAAACTGCATTAAACGTCAAAACGTTAAATGCATTAAAAAGTTAAATGCATTAAACGTTAAAACGACTGCATTTGAGTTTATAATCTTAATGAATACAAGCGTTATTTAGCTACTTGTTAAGCTCTGATACCTAAATATATCGTAAAACGTAAAAAAAAAACATTGGGGTACACTTATATATCGTTAAATATAGTTTTATATACAAACAAGGCGCGTTTTTAAAGTATAATTGTTTTAAAACACGTCTGTATTGTGAAAAATTTGTAGCGAACAAAGTAAACAAAAACAGCATTTGGAAAAGTTCTCAATGTTTTTTTTGTTATAAAATGAAAACATAGTCTTTTTTAAAACTTTAATCATGAATACTATTTTTTTGTTATTTTGTATATTTTCAGGTATTTAGATTTATTAATTTTAATCTTTTAAACTTAAAACAAGCATTAAAGTACAAACTTTCAAGTAAATATATTATTTTAAAGAGAGCTCTAATGTTGTTTCAAACTAATAACACCTATTTCAAATTATCATAATGAGCTAAAAATTTAACATAGCTTTGGTATTAAAAGTAAGGTAACAATACTTTATTACATCTTAAACAGTTTTTTAACTACTTTGCACAAAATTGTAAATTTAAATATAGATATAAAGCCATCTATAAATACACCATATACTTTATACTTAAGTATACTTAGTTAAAACCTTAGAAGTTTACACCTAACATGTTTTACTAATCGCTTGAAAGTATTTTTTAAGATTAATTAATTCTATATGCTATGACAGAAAAGTCACTTACTTGTTTCTCACTTTTTTAATTTTACTGAAAAATAATAGTTTCTCAATATACTGAATTCAAATATTAATATTTTGACTAATGATAAAAAATAATACAAATTAGTTAAATATATAGTAACAACCATAAAACAGGATATGCTTTATTAAACTGTTTTTTTGTTACAAAATTTAGTATGAACTAACTTGTGAAACTTTAAAAAAAATTGAAGTATATACATTCTGTTTATTTTTTTGATTGCGAACTTAATTTTGTACTAGTTGGAAATAAAACACAGTACTCATTTTTATATTGATTTTTAATAATTTTATTGATGTTTTAAACTTGCACTTTTTCTTGTATTTTACATTAAACTTATTTTTTCTAACTAGAAAAAAAGCGTTTTTGCAGCTGAAGTACATAGATGTTTTTTTTAAATAATGTTTTTTAAATAAATAACAGCTTCCTTTGCGGAAGAAAGAATTGTTGGAGGGTCAGATGCAACTTCAACATCTCAAGCTCCTTTTCAAGTATCTTTGCAGGCATCAGGAGCTCACTACTGCGGTGCTTCCCTAATCTCAAACATTCATGTTATGTCTGCTGGCCACTGTAAAATTTCCGATGCTATTTCGAGGTAATTTACACTATTTAAATTAGTTTTATTAATATTTATACCAATAGAGTCGTAATACCTAATTTTTTGATATTATTTTTTTTTAATATTATCAATACTATATTAAATTATATACTTACTTACATTTACTTTACAGCTTCATTATAAGAATTAAGTTATATATACGGGTATGTGATTTTTAGAACTATGGTAGCCATGGAAGGAATAAAGTACACTGAGCTTAAACAGCAATACAAAATTGATACATGGGTTGTCCATCCTGATTTTGTTCAGTCACTATATATTGACTTTGATTACTCAGTTATCACACTGGCTGATGCAGTTACTATGAAGCCAGGAGTGGTAATCTATTTGATTTAATAGAAAACTATTTTTACGATGTTTAACAAAAATATTTTGTCACTAATTTAGTTTTTACTTTTTTTCATGACTAGAAACCAGGTTAACAACATAAAGTTTAAAAAATATTTTTTTTACTAATCAGGAAAACTAAAAGTTTTTGTTAGCTATAAACTTAATAATTGCAAGTAGAACAATAAGTAAATGCTTATAACAGGTCAGATAAATAAAGTATAAAAAAAAAAGTTATTAATAAAAATACTTTAAAAATACTATTATTATATTTTGCAACCTTTAAAATATGGAGTTTGTTCTTGATAAAGATGCTCAAACTATCGAAAACCACTAAAAACAAAACGTCATTCTAAAGTTAAAGATATACTTTTACTTTAACTAAATTCGTAAAACTTTAAATTTTTAAGTTTCAGATTTTTGAGTTTTCTTAAAACTAAAATTAAGATAATCATTATAAAAAAATAATGAATTTGGATTTACTGAAAACCTAACCTACACTAGGTTGAAACTATTTCGCTACCAGCTGCTGGACAAGAGTTTACTGGGACTGCAACAATTTCAGGTTGGGGTAAGATAGCAGGAGACAACGACGTGTTGCCAATCACATTGCAAATTACTGATATTGGACTGATGGATAAGGAAACCTGTGGAAAAGTTTGGGGAGAAAGAAGAATTACAAAAAGGTCACAATGCGTTGGGGGAACAGGAACTGGGTCCTGTAATGTAAGTCGAATAAATTTATACTAAACAATGATGTTTACTTACATAAATAACAAAAAAATTACTATTAGAAAGATAAATTATTATTCGTAAATGTCTATTTTTAAACTTTTTGTAAGACTTATTGATAATAAAACTTTTATTAATACTAGAGACTAAATAAAGAATTGATATGTGTTCATAAATAAATAAAAAAATTATATATCATTTAATCAAATATAAATAAAAAATTCTACGTTGCATAATGAACAGCTTGAGTTGAGTAAAGCAAACAAAACATTTTACATAGTGCATATATATATAAAGAATATTATGTTCACAAATATTAAGATAAATTTATAAATTAACAATAAACTCAAATAAAAAGACACACAAAAATACTATTTTTATTTATGCTACAAAGGTTTAGATACCAGAGATTTTAGAAAATGACCTTGTAAAACTAAAGATTTAGCAAAATGAACGTTTAAAAAAATATAGATTAAATAGTTTAAAAATGCCATGTTTAATGATTGTTAATAATTGTATATAAACGGAAAAAGCAAGTAATATAGTTACAAAACTAAGGTTGTTTTTTATAAAAACATAAAAAATTAAAAATAAATAACATATCAAACTAATAGAATAAAAAAGCTAATTACATCATAAGTTTCAACGCGCTTATAATTTGTTTTTAAAACTAAGAGCCTTATTCTCTTACTATAGAGAGCTTATGAATAAAGTCTAAGACTTAAAGCAAACTCATTTTGAGATAACAAAGTTTTACTTAATTTAACTAAAACCAAATATAACACTTTATTTAAACGATAACACAAACGAGATAATAACTTGAAAGAATAATTTTGTAAGTAGACTATGTGTAAAATTGTTCATCAAGTTTATTAAAAATTTATATCTCAAATAAACATGTTTAATCAAAGTTATATTAATGTTTCTTTGATATATTATAAGTAAAAAACTTAGTCTTTTTTTTTGATAAGAGTGTTTTCTAGTACTCTTTGTTCTTTTTTTTTTATATGTTAATTTTCTATTTTTGATCAAATATTTTTCTAGTATTTTTACAAATTAAAATAGAAATTTTAACTTAATTGTAATATTCCATCTTATTTCAAAGTATAATTAAGAACTTCAATACTTTTGATTTTTAAAATAAAAATTCTTATAGGAAGCATAAAGTTTTAGATATTTATATTTTAATTATACTCAATATAGGTTAAGTTTTCAATAAATAAAATTTGAAAGAAAAAATGAAAATACACAGTTAGAAAATATGTAACTTTCTACTTTCTAAAGTTTGAGCTTGCAAAATTATTCTTATTTTAACAAATAAAGTTTAAAAAGCTCATAAAACAAGTGTTTCGTTTCAGTCTATAAATGTTTCTTAAGTTTCTTTAAACTGATTTGTCTAACAATATCTGAAATTTTAATAAGTACAATAATATAAATTTTGTTTCTTTTTATTCTAATTATACTCTAAAATTTTAAAACAGGGTGACTCAGGAGGTCCTTTGTTTCAAGTGGTTGATGGGGTGAGATATTTAATTGGTAATACATCATGGGGAGCGTCAACTTGCAACCCAAATATTTTTCCAACTGTCTACTCGAAAAACTCTGTTGTTATTCCGTGGATACTTTCACAGCTATAAATTTTATATTGGAAAAATTGGAAAATTACTGACGCTTTATAAATTGCAGTAAAATAAAAACAAATTTAATATTTGTCTAATTTAAGGTAAAAATAAACTTGCATAAAACATTTAAAACTGTCGTAAGTTTTATTATTGTATGTTTATCAACCGAAAAAAAAGTTACTTTTGTTCAAAAAAAAAATTGATGTATATTTCTTTCTTATGTATTCTTACTTCTTAAGTATTGGTCTTATAACAAAATTTTCATGAAATTCATAAAGTCAGTATACGTGTTTAGAACAAACTAAATCGCAGTATATAAAAGTAAGCCAGACTTAACTATTTACTTCTAGTCTACCTTTAGGCCAGATAAATTTTGCGACGTATTTTTTAGCTTGAAAACAGACAAAACTGAGCTTTTTATAAATATTCAAAATTATCAATTGCTAAAATTGTTTGTTGATAGAAATCCGAAGAAAATAAGTTATATAACCCTCAACTCTTGATACTAACACTTTACCTGTATAAATTTTTCAGAAAAATCTTCTTAAACGGCATATATTGGTACCTAGCTTTTAATGGTAGATAAGTGGCTTTTTGCAATGCTTTTCATCAAAAAATATAAGCCTGGGCTTGGTTTTTTCCTACTAACTAGCAAATAAAAAATTACTTAGTTTGTATTTAGTGCTCAAATAAGTTAGGACTTAAAATGCTTTTATATACTTTTTACGGGTGAGTGTCTTTGCACGAAGCATCACTTATGCACTAGTCGTCACTTTTGCACGAGTAGTCAGCTTAGCAAGGTGTCACTTTTGCACGGCGTCTTTTTTCTACCGGAGTCATTTTGAACGACGTCGCTTTGCACATTTTAATCCTGACCCTAAACCTAACCATAACTCTAACCCTAACTTAGACCCTAATTCCAACTCTGATCCTAAACCTAACTCCTAACTCTGACCTTAGCCCTAGCCCGAACCTAACCTCGTGTAAAAGTGTCTTCGAACACAAGTAGCCCTGGTACGACGTTAAAGTTTTGAACGGCGTATTTGACTCTTCTGTCCCCACTTTAAACATACGTAATGTAATTGTTAAAACCCTATTACTATGTCTATTGTTCTAAATATTGATTTGTACTTTTTATCAAAAATTTAAAATATATTAGTATTTGTTTTAGATCTAACTTTGTTAATAATACTTTTCTTCTTTTTAATTACACGCGTACTAATGTTAAGTAGTGAAACTATATAACTAACCTTTTTACTCAACATTCTTGTAATTGATTAGTACTTATTGAATTAAACATTTATAGTGAAGTTTTAGATTTGGAAGTTCATTCTAAACACCTAAATCATTTACCATAAAACCTACATAATTTGATATTATACAATACTTCTTATTTAATCAACTAAATATGTTTTAAATTATTTTTCATGAACAATTTGAAACCATGTATAAATCCTACTGTTTATCCAAGCAATTAACCAATATTATTGTTTATTGAACGACAAAAAAAAAACGCTCAAAAGGTTTGGTCTGAGGTCCTGGCGCAAGAAAAAAACCTTTCGGTTATCGTTTCATACACCAGAACAGTTTAACGTCATGCCCAAAACACTAATTCAACAACAACAGTTCAACAACAATTCAACAACAATTAACAGTCATGATTAAACTTTTGTATTAACATGATTATATTTTGTTTTACTTCTTAATTTTATAAGTATAACTAGTTTTGTCCATTAGTTTTCGTATAATTAATTCCTTTTGAGCACTGCCTAGTCCATGAAACACTTTCTGGTTTAATAAACTGTAAGGTATGATTTAAATCCTTTCAGTAGAGCGTTCTTCGTAGTCATAACTAATTTTATAAAGTTTTTTAACTTAAAAAAAATAAATGGTTCCGTTGTTGAATAATTCCGGCCGTTTGTGTACAAAATGCTGCAACATCTAGCCCATCGGCAAGAAAAGTTACTACTCTAATATAGAACACTAAAAAACGTAGAAAGAGTATTTGTTTCTTATGAAGTGAAGGCAGCACAGTTACTAATAAATAAACAACATGCTTTTATTGATATAATTAAAGTAACAGTATGGCAAAAAGGAACAAGTTAATAGTTTACCTTTGAGTTTTTATTTAAATATTTTTGTATTGTTTATAGTCCTGGACAAGACGTTAAAATGTATTCAAGTGGTGTGCGACTCAATAGCCGAAAGGCTTTTTCGTGCATCAGGTCCTTGGACCAATTACTTTGAGCGTCTTTTTTTCGTTGTTTAAAAAATATTAATGTAGCAACAAGATAATACTTTAAAACCTACAATATACATCAGTAATAATTTGTAAAACTACCAGTACAATGAATATGTTTTTGCGTCTTTAAAAAAAAACTTTTTGTTTTAAATTTAGTGTGATTCATTTTTAAACATAGATACTTATTTTTAAATACTATTAATTTTTTTTAATCAACAAGATCCGATCGCATTTTAATTACCATCAGCTCGGAAACGGATAAATTTGAGGTAAGATCGGGATCTGTTCTTTTAAGGGTAGTTGTCACACTTTTGCACGGGTGGAAAACTTTTTATTTTATTTATTTATCATAACTATCACCGTTACCCCAAACCCTTTCTCTTTACTATACTTATTTTATTATTTTTGTTTTTTATTTTCATATATTTTTTAAATTGTCACTGTTACCTCTAACCCTTGGTCGGTTTTTTTTTTCTTATAATTTGTTTATGTTTCTATTATATTTTGTTTTTTTAATGATTTTTTTTGTTGTTAATATTTTTTACTAACACTGTTAGCCCTAACCCTTAGTCGGTAGTTTTTATTATTTTTTTTATCATTTTTCTTAAATTATTTAATTTTTTACTCTCGTGCAAAATTACCCTTCGTGCATGTTTGACCTAAAAAAGTACTGTAGATTACAGCCTATTTACATTTTCTTTCTGCCTGTTGAGTTGGCGTTTTTACAAAATTTATGTAAAATGCAATCTATCGTATTTAACTTACATATAGGGAAAATATTTAGTATAAAAAGAATAAACACTTAAATATAATCTAGATTGTATGATTGAATATGGATACGCATGTTTTAAGTCATATGACATTTTTAATTCTCATATTTTTTTCTAAAGGTCCATATCCTAAAAATAAATTCGAAAAAAAAAACGTCTGTTTATCAGATTTTATCTGTAGTTTTTTAATCACAACATATGGTATACAATTAATCCTAATTTTAATCATCGTGCACCCCATACTGATGCATTAAATAGATTTATATAAATATTATATATGCTTTTCAAAATATTGACACTACTGAGAAATATATGTACATACAAAAGGTTTGAGGCGGAGCAAAACAAAACACACATTGCATCCGAAACAAGGTAACGATGTCAACTAATAGCATGTCTTCGTGTTTTAAAGAAGTTTAACTTGTTTTTTGTAAATATACTCTGAGTAGCTACTCGTTTTTTGAATTTTTTTTTTAGGTTTTCAAAATTACTTCCAGGTTTTTCAGAATTTGTTTCAGGTTTTCGAAAGTACACATTCTTTTGATAATTTTATTATTAAAAAAATCTAAAGTTAAAAAAGGTGCTTTTTAACAAATTTAAACGAAACATTGTTACTATTATTTAGTTTTTATTTTATTCTATTGAAATCTGTACTATTATCTTGAATCAAGTTCTTCAAAATTTCTCATATGATTGTTCAAACGCCGTTTTATTGATACATAACATATAGAGCCATACAATCTAGTTAAACTTTGTTATTAGTTTTAATTTGTTATTTTTAACTATCAGATTATTTAATTGAATTAAATAAGTTGATAATTATACTAACTTGCATCTTGTTGACTGAGTTCACATGACATTTAAAAGAACGGAAATGAAGAAAAAAAATAGATTTATTAATTGAAGTAATAATTTAACTAATAGATTATCAAATAGCAATCAAAAGCTTGTAGTAATTTTTCATAATTTAAAAAATATTAACCAAAATTGTTCAAAAACTTAAATTCAATATTTTTTGTTTTTTTACAAACTTTGAACAAAATCCAAGGGTTTTCCAGTTTTTTTTTTTTTGCCTAAATTGTCAAATTCCAGGTTTTGTAGCACCCTGTGTACTGTTGATACTAAAAAGAATACTCGTGTAGTTTTAAAATAAAAATGATGCAACAAAAGTTATGACTTAAAAAGTGTAAATCAGATTAAAGAGCATTAAAATATAAAAATAGCATAAAAGTTCTAGACCAGGGTTCCAAAATGTTTATCATATCGCCTTTTGAAGAAACCTAAAAAGCAATAGCTCCAGTAAAATTACTCAAAAGTTTACTGTGCTCAATATATTTTTTGAATATCTAATGAAAGTTTTAAGTTACCCTTAAATACTCTAAAGAGCTTTTTTGTTTTTATCGTGAACTCTAGAATATCTAGTACAAGTTTAAGATCATGGTCTTATGGCCCTCTAACTTGCTAAAATGGTTCAGAAGGGGATCATATGACACAATCTGAGAAATCCTGTTCTAGACTAGTACAGTAGACTACCGCTTAAGTACGCACTTTTTTTGGTACGCACCACGCCTTAAGTACGCACTTATCCAGTAAGACAAAAAAAAATTTTGGCCTGAGATTGTGAAAGTCCTGTTATTAAATGTTATAAACTAAATACTTATGTAGTGGTTGCAGAAAAGTGAAAAGAATAATGATATTTGAGCTGTAATGCTATAAAATAAATAAATCTAGATGACAAAGTTAAAATAACCTTCAAATACAACACAGTTAAGTCATAATTTAATTTAAATGTACACACGTTGATGTTTTGAAAATGTTTGGTAAACACAATGTAGTTTGGTACTTTCCCTCTAACAAAACAAAATATGAAAAATATGACTTAATATTCTTTTTAAAAATCATTGACTGACATTGACTTTCTATATTAAATGTATGTATTATATAATTATATAGAAACATTTTATAGAAAAATAAATCATTTTAAAATATTAAAAAAAATTTTTGCAAATTAGAATTACGTATAAAATGTTATTTAAAATAAAAAGACTTGTTTACTTGGCTTAACTATTTGGTGGCTAGTTGTAAGAAAGAAAACAAACAACTGAATTTCATTTTATACTATGTCGTCAAAAAGTACGCACTACCCGTGCTAAGTACGCACTTTTTGGTCGGGTTCAATTTGCGTACTTAAGCGGTAGTCTACTGTACATTGAAACTATTATTTTGTTAAGTTCGCAATAATGGTCAAGTTCGCCCTTTTAGCTGTGAATAGTAATCCTATAGGATCTGGCCTTTTTTCCTAGTATCTGACTGATTCTACGTTGAAAAACGGGGAAAGGTCAAATATACACCAAGAGATTCTTTTTAAAGAGTCAATTTTACATAATAAAAATTTTGCACGAGGATAGAAAAATTAAAAAAAAGTCAAAGCAAAAAAAATAACCGACCGAGGGTAATTGGTAACAATGAAAGTAAAAAATAAAGAAACAGATATTCTAGAAGGAGAGCTGTCTTATAGAATTGTTACTCGAAAATAGAGGTGGGATACGGCCCGGGGACAAAAAACGACTTACCCGCAAATCCAAATTTAGTAACTTAAACTAGATATTACGGGTATCGTAACGAAGAGAAAAAAATAAACAGGTATTAGGTAAAACATACGGGAGATTTGAAGTTGTAAAACACAAGACGTTGTAAAAAAAGAATAGAATTAGAATGCGTTAAAATAAATTGAAGGGTTTGCTATTATTTCTAAAACGATCATTATTCATAAAACGAACAACCCGATGTTTTCTTACCCGATAGTTTTTAACTCGATCATTTCTAACCTGGTCTTATCTAACCTAATATTTTGTAACCTGATCAGCATACATAGATATATATATAAAATAAGGTTATTATTCAAGTTTGAACACCTTCTACAGAGCCCACTTGGAGGGCTTTTAAATAATTTACTGGAAATGTACGATTTTTAAAATACTGGTTCATATATTTCATAAAGCGTTATGAAACATATGTACCAGTATTTTTAAAATCATACATGGTCGTGTATATATGCATATATATGTTGATTTTTAATTAAAATTTTTTTGAAAAACAAACTAACTTTAGTAAAATTATTCTTATTTTAAAATTTTTACTTAATGTTTCGATAGTTTTACCAAAAAGATACTTTTAATTTTAGTCCTATGTTTAATTGTTATAATTTCAAATAATTTTTTTATTTTTACTGTACTAATCTGCTTTAGTGGAACTTTTTTTTGATTAAGTAAGATTTACAATACCTTATATATTTTTTGAATTCTGTTTTGTAAGATTCTTAAAGTAAGCTCTTATAACTTAGCTTTATCTAGATATTCTTATCATTTACGTAACTGAAATATGTTTATTAAAAACTGTGATGGAGTTAAAACGAGCTTTTGCTCGTATTTACACTTAACTACAAATAATTTTATTTTTAAGAATTCCTTTTTTTTTACGTCGTAGTTTCGTTTGCCTTTAGGTTTTTTACAATTCTATCAATAGAGTGTATGTAAAATAAAAATAATTATCAAAATAAGTCCAATCCCAATTTAGTTGTACTTATATAAATAACGAAATTTACCGCACGACCAACAACAATAGTATCCGAGACCAGTTTTATCGTTATTAGTATTCATCAGACACGAAACCAGTCGTAGGTTGTCTCGGATGCTGTTGGTCGTGTAAAGTTCATTACTTAACATTGACGGCGCGAACATCTCAACTTTGTTGATTATGGCCAAAATAAACAACGGTTAGTTGTAATGAAAACAAAAGATTGAATCAACTGATACTACTTTTTGGATATTGTATAACCGTAATTGAAAATTTCTAAGAAGTTTAACTAAACGGGATTTAATCACCCTCGAACTTATTAAACATGCATTATTAAATGTCAGTTACTTATTTCGCTCTAGGATTAAGTACAAATTTATTGTATGGTAGAAGCTATGGTTTTATTAAGATGGGTTATATCTTAAAAATTTGATTTTCACTAAGTAAAACAAAAGTATTCAAGTTCGCCTAATGTTTGTTTAAATTCTACAATCAAAATAGGTCTGTGCAAGTTGTAAAACAATTTGAGCAAGTTTAAACTGAAACAAACCAACTATAAATAGAAAAAAATCGGTTAGTCATTAAGTATAGAACGTTGCGCAGACTGTAATATAGAAATTATTTAAATATGAAGCTACCTGTAGATTATAGAATACAATATGAAGATTTTTGTATATGAATAGACATTTGTAAAGGTTTCACTTTAAAAATAATCAAGCTACTAAAATGATAAGAAGATTTAATTTAAACTTAGCTATAACAGCTTAATTTAAGAATCATACAAATAAGAATTAATTTTTTTCTTTAATAGTTTATTAAATCAAAAAAAGTATTGTTGAGAAAATGCCATAACTTGAAATTAAAATAGAACTGAAGTAAAACTATATAAAAATTAAGTTTCGTTTGAAACAAAATTTTATACAAGAAAAATTTCTGTTGAAGCTAGCTTTAAAAATAAATCTGGATTAAAAATTAAATTTCAAATGCTCCAGTAAGAAATTTTCGGGTTAAAAATGATATCACCCCAAATTGAAGTGCTTCGGACTAAATTTATCTACGTCCAGCCGATTAAAAACGTTGCCAGTCCCTATTCTAGAAAAAGAGCTGTCTTCATCAATGCAAGTAGTAAAAAAGGCTGGTAAAAACAATTATGAAAAACTACAATCAGCTTTTAAACATTTCAAAAAGAAGTTTTGGACAACAAAAAGTGACAAACTAACAGACATGATTTCAGAGCTCGTATTTTTATACTGAACTGTTCATGTTAGATATCAAAATTTTATTGCAAGTTTCTTTACTTTTAAATTTATAAGTCAATTATGGGTATGTAAATTATGCTCTTAATATTTTTTGTTTATCTAAACTACAATATTATTTATTTTATTTTTTTATTTCTATCACTTAATGGAAATCTAAACTTCACTCTTCGTTATTAAACTAAGTTAATAAACTGGAGTATATTTGTTTCAAATATTAATACTGAGCGACAGGTTACTGCACTTTTTGGACTAAAATTAACTTTTAAAATTTATAAAATGTGGCTATTTTCACAAATATGACATAAAAAAAATTTCTGTATTAATTGATCCTTGTAGTACATTTTTTTTACAATTTCAAGTTCTTTTTTTAGATGGGCTGTTTATGCAAAATACTGAATAAGAACTGGAATTGACATGCAGCCCGCATTTTACCAAAAAAAAATTAAAGTATTATTTAAAGATAAATAAGTGTGATAAAAATATACTTTGATTGAATTAATAATAGTAACTAAATGTTTTAAAAACACTGAAATATACATAACATTAAAAAAAACATTACTAGTACAAATCAAATCGTTAGATATTAAAAAAATCCTTTACATTTATTTTGAACACAAAGTAAATTTAAATTATCTATAAATAGAATTAAAAAACTATAAATTACTTTTTAGCGGCACTTCATAAATCAAACTTAAATGGATTATTATGGTGCAATTAAGTTATAGCTAACTATAATGATTTTAAAATGTATTTAAATCTCTGTATATAGCAAACAGACACATTAAAAGAAAATAAAAGTAGTAAGTAGAAAACTTAATCGTAATATTTTGTTTGTAAGGCGCATATTAACAATCTACACAAAAAAAAAATAACACCATCAACTTAAAAGCATATTAAATATGCAACACTTGTGTTTAAAACGTATTAAGTTATTGCATTGACTTAATAAAATTATCCAAATTGTATTGGTCTTCATATTGTGATTCTGCCCAAAGTTCATTAAGGCCATTTACCATCGATTTAAATCCTTTTGATGATGAACTTTTAACTTTCTTTTCCTAATTATTGATTTTTCAGTAAGTAGTTTTGTTTAAAACAAAAATAAGCCTGACTAAATTAACATAAAACTTATGAAAAAACAAAAAAAAAACTGCTTTTTATAAGTAATAAAACTTTTAACAAATTATTACTAAAATGAGTATGATTAAATAATTTTAGTTAAACCAAAAAAAAAGTTAAAAACATTGACATAGTCTCATTTAAAGGTAACGAACTAACCTTTTCATTCTTAACACCAACATCGAAGAGTCCTAACACCTGGCTGGTTCCCATGGAACTCAGAGCTCTATTATCCTGACTCACTACTGTATTTGCTACATTTAACTTAAACTTCTGAAGTCCCATTATTTTCTCTTCTAATGTATCTTTAGTTATTATTCTGTAAACTGTCACTGTTTTCTTCTGCCCAATTCTATGAGCTCGGTCCATTGCCTAAATACAAGTTATTTTTACAACTGATCAATATAGTTCGTTTGTAACTGATTTGGAAACATAAAAAGAATTCTTAAAAATTAATGCGATATGATGGGGTTTCAGTAAATTAACAATTTATTAAAACAATTTTTTTGTATTCCCTGTTTTCAAAAACAACTTTTATAAGTTTATAATTTTTTTACTTATCTGAATTGATTCGCCAAAACTTTAAAGTTACTTGTTTTTCGTTTCACTGCGCATTAACATAATAATTATATTTCTATTTATGTATATATTATTTTGATTTTTATAGTTTTATATTTGTATTACTGAATTTCAAACTTCAATTCTATTTAAATAATTACCTAGTTTTAGAATTTTTATATTAATTGAAGGCTTTTTAAAATTTAAAAATATTTTGACTAATTTTGATAATTTACATTAATTAAATATTTAAGAAAGAGATATCTAAACATTTCAACATCTAAACATAAACCAAAATATAATGTTATAAAACAGAGTGGAAACTCTGTGTAATGCAGTTAACTTGTTTAAAAGCTACTTCATTCATTTTTCGAATACATTAATAAAATAACAATATTATAGTTAAAGTAATTACTAATTAACTATTAATTGAATTTTAAATTATAGATGCATGTACTGTACAGGCACAAAACTTGAAGTCTAAAGTTTATTTTCATACAACAAAAAAACTATATAATTCATACTAGTTCTGTGTGCTTATTAAAAGTTTTTGTTATATCTAGAAGTAGTTAAAGAAATTAACAACTATAAACAAAAAATAATGCATGAAAATTTGTGTATTCACAAAGCAGATTATTGAAAAAGGGAAATTAAAAAAGTTAATTATAACTACACTAAATCAATAAATATATATGCTTTTAACCTAACGTACCAAAAAGCAAATGAAAAAACAACAAAAAAGCAAAGAAAAAGAAAAATTATTTATTTCAACCCACCTTTTTCCTTAACTGTAGCAACTAAAATAGGCAAAGAATTCTTAAACCTGGTAAATAAACACTTTGACACAAACCACCCATATCACAAAATCTTTAACAGGAACACACTCAAAATTTCTTATAGCTGTATGGAAAATTTTAAAACATAAATTCTTAAACACAATGACAAAATATTAAACAACCTAAACCTCAAACGACAAGAAAAAACCTGCAACTGCAGGAAGGAAAAATGCCCGTTAAACAGTAATTGCCTATCAAAAAATATAATCTACCAAGCAACTATAAAAACAGATGATATAACAAAATTTTACGTAGGTTCCACCAGTACAACATTTAAAAACAGATATAGCAACCATAAAGCAAGCTTTACTAACAAATTAAAAAGACACAATACCGAACTATCGAACTATATTTGGGAATTAAAAGACGCAAAAAAAGACTATAATTTAAAATGGGAAATACTCTGCAGAACCAAAACAAAACCAAAAAACAATAAAACATGTCATTTATGTTGCTTGGAAAAATACGAGATTGAAAAAATTAAAAAAGATTTATCATTAAATAAAAGAAGAGAAAGGCAGCAACCCTGCCTACATAATCAAAATATGTATTTCAAAAGAACAATAACCACTAAATAATAACAACAAAATAAATCTAAAAACAAGAACAAACAAAGCAAAGATAAGCTAACTTGTACATAAGTTGTTTTTAAAATAGGCTAACTAAAATTATTCAATTTTAGTTGAAACGTCACAATGTGTTTTTTTATTTTATTCTTTAAAAATCTTACTTTGTTCTTTATTATTGTTCTGAGGAGATGCATAAAGCATCGAAACTAAGTAAACAATTTGAAAACTAGTTGTTTTTTTATATTATAAATATATATGCTTTTAGTTTTTTTTAAAGTCATAATAATTTTGTTTGAAAAACCTGTAAATCGGTAGTTGGATTCCAGTCATGTTCCATGAAAATAACAGTATCTGCACCAGTCAAGTTTAAGCCAAGTCCTCCTACTTTTGTTGACAAAAGTAATACGTCTATTGAAGGATCCTTGTTAAATCTTAAAAAATTAAACATTTATGAATTCTTCCAAACATTACCATATAAAAGTTGGTAATGTTTGGTAGAAAAGATCAGTGAACGATAAATTTAACCTTTTTCTAAATAAATAAGTTTTAAACCAACAAATTAATTAAATTTGAATTAAGACTAGTCTCAAACAGCCATAGAAAAAAAAAGGTCTATTAACAAAATTAAGATATGTTTTCATAAACGACATTAGTATATACATTAGATATAATTTTATCTTAACTTAATACTTAAAGCAATTTAAAAAAAATTAACTACTTTTAATTTCTAGTTTATATACTTATTGTTTTAAAAGCTTTATAAACTCATCTTAAAGTTTAAACAAAATATCTATAAACTTTAGTAAAACTATCCAGTACCTACTACTAAATAGTTTAATGAATAAAATTTAACACACTTATTAACAACACTGAATCGCTGGTTTGCCTGAAGACTGGCATCGAGCCTTGTGTAAGTGAGTTCAGGCAAATGCTGTTTGAACAGGCTATGTTCTATCACATCCATCATATTTTTGTGCTTACAAAACAACAAAGCTCTATGTTCGCTTACTACTGAACTTGATGCGCTTGCTATAAAGTAAATCATTATTTCTCTGTGTTTTAAAATTAAGAAAATACAATTGTTATTAAAAAAAAATTGTAACAATTTGTACACAAATATAATTTTATCCATAACTATATTATACAACTGACTTCCAATACCACATCCATGCAAGAGTTGTTTTAAAGCGGTTAGTTTACAAGAGTTTCTTATGTCCATCAATTTATTTTTATCTCTTTTCATCTTATCACAAAATGCTTTGTATTGAGGGTGATTAGGAGTCAAAACAAAAGATGGATGATTGCAAACTTTTTGCAAATATTGCAGTGCCTAAAAAACGGTTACTATACTTATATTTAAGTTTAATTTATTAAAACCAGAAAAAAACAGCTTTAGTATTATTTAGTTAGTTTAATAACTTAAATTCAATTTTAACTCGAACGCAATTCTTAATTATCTTTATACTATACTTGAATATTTTAAAGTCTAGTCTTTAAAGCAATATAAAAATATTTTAAACGTAAGTTGTTACAGATGTTTGATAATTTAAGATCAAAACTTAGTAAGTTTGTTTGAAAACAATAAAGACAATCTAGTTTCATAATTTAATTACTTTAAAATGTTATGTTATATAGTACAACTAACTACTAGTAGTTTTAAATGAAAGGTTTAAAAACGTTTACCTGATGACAATAATAACGTTTTATAATTTAATTGGAAAGATTGAAGAATAAAAAATGTTTAAATATAAATATATAAAGTAATATATTGTATGATACTTACTTGAAAAACATGACAAGTCTTATTTACTGTCGACTTTTCGTCCAGCTCGTTAATTTCTTTTATTGAACTTTCTGCCATTTTTTTTGCGCGTGACTTCGCAAAGTCTTCATATAGTTCCAACTGTTTTGTTATTAAAAGCTTATTAATTCAACATAACTAGTTTTGTTATTTTTTATATGAAACAAATTAAAAAGCTTATATCCAACTATTTAACTGCAGATTGTTGTAATTACATTAATATTTAACTGTATGATTAACTTAAAATACTATAATCTAAACTTTGAAGGTTGTCATATTTTTGTGTTAACTTTAATATAACTCACAAAAATTATTAAAACTCAAGTAAATTTAGATTTTAAAATATAAAAATAGACAAAAATGAATCAATGCATTTGGTATAAATCATAATGGTCAAATTGAAGTGACGCGTAAATATAAAAGACTTTATGGATTAGGCATATATAATAACTTGTAATGGAGAAAGATTGCAGTAGTAGTCTTGTATAATTTTAGGTGGAAGGTCCTTGAGTACATCCTCCTTCATTCTTCTTAACATAAAGGGAAGAACTTGACGGTGAAGTGCGTTCATAGCTAGAAGTCCTGAGATAAGAGTTATTTTTTACAGTCCAGCTAATGCACTAATTTAACAGTCATATGAAACTAAAACATGTCTTAAAAAACATAAGTTTGATTCGCATAAAAAGTCCTAAATAGATGATTGTAGTAAGTTGGGGGGCTATAACTAATAAAGGAGGATTATAATTTTAAGCAATAACTAGTAGAAGGTAATAACTACTAACTTACACTACGTATTCTGGAATTCGTAATGAAAAGTAAAAGAAAAAGATCTGATATTGAAGAGAAATTTGAAAATTACAATAGATTTTCTAGGGTTTGTGTGGCTTATTATATCGTATTTCATTTACTATCAGGGTTCGTGCGCGAATTTTTTTTCATTTAGCCTGACTGGGACCAATTTAGCCTGACATTTTTCAATGTAAGGAAAATCCCCTTTAGAAGTCATTTTAGATATTGGGGGGTCTCAATTAGTACTATTGTAGTTTCCGACTTCAACTAGCTTTATCTCAAAAGTATTTTGAGCTTTAAAAACCTGCAAAAAGCAACTCATAGCTTAGTTACAACTCAATAAAATAAGACTAAATTGTGAAAAAGGTGATTGACCCCCTCTATGCTCTTAACATAACAAGTTCAGTGATCAGTTTTAAAATAAGTGTTATATCTAATCAATTACTAGTGTAAAAATATAATATACATTAATAAACACAATTGTTCAATTTAATTAAGCACTAAGTAAAAGTATTATAACCAGAAGATTTATAATAAAACGACGTGTATTGTCATGTTTTACTAAAATTTAAAATGAAACGCTTACACGAGTATTAAAATTCAAACAAACACTTAAGTTGTTAAACTAAACTGTAATGTTTAAACTGTATTTTTTTAATGAATTTTCATACTTATGACGTATATAATCTACTCAAAACAAAATAATGAAGATTCTTAAAAAAATTTTAGAGATTCAACAAAAGGTTTTAAGCGTTTTTTTTACAAATACTGACTGATTTTGTCTTTAATAACTAAATAATTATTTAGAATGAAATTGACATCTCAACTTGATCTTAAAAAAATGTTTCAATTTTTTTTTTATCATAAATTTTGAAGCATTTGAACTGAGAAAAACTGAGATTCTCAAATTTTTAAATAAAAAAACTGATTTAGCCTGACGTTTTTCAGCTTTTTTCTAAAAAACTGATTTAGCCTGACTTAGCCTGATTTAGCTTGACGCGCACGAACCCTGTACTATCATTATCTTTATAGGTCGATCATCATTTAAAATTCAATAAACTTAACAAACTAAGAAAGGAGATATTCTTCATGAGCGATCTTCATCGTTTTAAAATGCATGAATAAATTTACATAAAAGTTAGTGGAACAGGAAAAATCTAAATCAATAAATGTAGCTCATTTTATAGTATTTCACTAACTATTGATTTTTTTACAGATCACTTATTTATTAAAACTAAATAAACTTAATCCCCTTTTATTTAAGAAAACTTAAATAAGGAGTTTTATTTAGTTTACTGCGAATGGGGGCGTCATTTATAATTTAATGAAAGAGTCGCAAATAAAAAAAATTTTTGGAAAACTTAGTTTAAAACAATAATAAATTAATTAAGTAGCTTTTTCTAAATATTTTAACAAAACTTCAACAAAAACATAAATATGTTAAAATAAAACTTTTTCTAAACATATAAATATAAACCTGACTCTTGTTCTTTTGAAGAACACTTAGCGTCTCTGCTGGCAACGATGGGTTTAGTAAACTTTTGTGAAAATTCATGCTCTGTACCTAAGAATCCTGGAATTAGGAAGTCGAACAATGACCACAATTCTAGCACATTGTTCTGTTAAAATTTTATATAAACAATTTTCTATTAATATATAAGTAAAACATAGTTGCATGCATGATGAAAATAGAATAAAAAATACATACCAAGAATTTAAAACTAATCATTTAATTATTGAGCCTTAGTTATTATAAATTAGTTTTCTTAACTTTATGCTGAAAATAGAAATCTTTTGTTAATAAGTAACACAAGTATAAAAAAATAAGAGCATAATTTAGATGAGTTTTAAATGCTTAATATAGAATTTAACAGTAATTTTTAAATAATACTAATAACTTTTTTATATAAGGTGTTAAAACAGTTCGATAAGTATGTAAACGTTGTTTATTAACCTTATAACTTAAACATACTTGATATTTACACAAAGGTGTTTTTGAAACTGATAAATATTAATTATAAAACTGATGATGTTATCTTTTAAAAAATGCTTATAACAGCTAGGCCACTGGTTACTAGTTTTTTGTAAATATCTTCCAAGATTTTGAAAGTAATAGTTTTCTTTACTCTTTTTAATAAAATAATAAATTAAAATAGTTTTTGTAAATTGAAACCGCTAAAAAGATTCAGTATTGCTTTTTCAAATGTGTTTTATTCCATTGCAACTTTTACTATTTTTTAAAACTAATTGGATAATAAAATAATTTAAAAATAAATTTCAAGTTAGTCAAAATAATTACTATATAAATGTAAATCCATAACACTGATCTAACATAAATAACTTTAATATCTAGTTACAACTTAAAGTTATCTGTAGAGTTTTTTATTGATTTTTAACAAATATTTGATAGAATGTAGTCCCTAATTTTACTTTTTCTTCTTATATTATCATTTTACTTTAAAGTACTTTTACATTTTTTACAACTATGAAGAAATAAACATTGTTGTATTTTAAAAAATCTTAATTTCATTTGTTAATATATTTACAACAATTAACTAAAACATTTCTATTTTATAAGTTCTGAAAAGTTCTGAAAATTCAAATTTGACAATTCAAATTCTATAAACTTTTTTATTGTATATCTTTATTAATAATTATCTTCTTCAAACTTTTTTATACTATTGTAACCTTATTAATTAACTATGAGGGATTTTTTTTACAAAAGTTTAAATATATTATTTGTGATATGGCTTAAATAAGTTTCTAAACATAGTAATTTCATAAAATATTATAAAAAAAACTTACTTCTATATACATTTTTAAATGACCCCTTATGTATATAAAAAAAGTTATTAGAACTAAAAATTTCATGTAACCTGAATAGTTAATTTATTATGATTTACTAAGACTTTTAAAATGTCTTTTCACATACCAGGGTTGCCACCGGTTTTTAGCAAATTTTCTCCAAGTTTTCAAAGTTTCTTCCAGGTTTTAGATATTACATCTTTTTTTGACCATTTTTTGTAGTAAATTAATCTTAAGTTAAAAATGGTGCTTTCGATAGATTTAAACGACATATTATTACTATCATTTATTTTTTCTAATTCTATTGCCATATTTCAGTAAATAACAAAGTTTTTTAGGCCAAATCTCAAAATAAAATTTAGAATTTTAACAATGTACAAAAAGGCCGAAATAAGGTTTATAAAGATGAAAACAGTGAAAAAAAAATTGGAGATAAATAAATACTATAAAAGCAGGGTTGCCACTCGTTTTTTCCAAATTTTTTTCAGCTTTTCCAAATTATTTCCAGGTGTTCTAAATTTCTTCCAGGTTTTTGAAAGCATATCTTTTTTTGATAATTTTAGCAGTAAGTTATTATTTAGTTAAAAAAACTGCTGTTCAAAAGATATAAAGTCTTAAGAGATAATGTAAGTATTGCAATTTATTTTATTTTGTTGGAATCTGTACTAAATTTTTCTTAGATAGTTTTTCAAAAGCCGTTATTTTGGTTAGATACAAATAGCTAAAAGTCTACTTAAATTTTTTGTTCAAGTAACTTAAATAATTAAGTATTTTAAATTATTTACTGTCCTTCAAAAATCTGACAGTGTCATTAGATATTTTATTCCTTTAAAAACAAAAATAATGTTACAAATAAAAATATTTCTTTATTTATCTATGACTTAACATTCTTTTTAAATTTACGGTGTCTTGATATAACTAATAAAATCTATGAAAAAGTAATCAACATAACCTAAGTTGTAGGTAAAGATAGCATAAAGATAAAAACAACACTTACCTTACAAAAAAAACTCCTTAAATATAAAAGTAATTTTTAATCTAAATAAACATCTAAATAATACTTTAAGCTTTATAAAACTTTTTATTTTTAATTTAAGAAAAAAATTAACTTGTTTGAAGTATATTAAATTCATCTTGTACTAAAATAGAAGAATGACAACATACAAAACAAACATTGTTTAGTTTACAATATTTTTTGTTAAAAAATTTTTAAGAGTTTTGTGTTCACTATATATTTTTCTGTAAAAAATTTGTAACATTTTTGTTACAAGTACAAAATAATGTTTTTATTTCTTTCCTAATGACTTCCACTCACTAAAAATATCAACAAAAAGTTAATATTAAAACATTAGAGTTTCAATAACAACAAATTTAACAGATTTATAAGTCATAAAAACTTCATGTATTTTAATTTTATCTACTTAAAAAAAATTAACAACAACTCAAACTTGAAAAATTCCAGGTTTTTCCAGTTTTTTTTTCAAAATTACTCAAATTCCAGGTTTTTTTAGGTTAAGTGGCCCTGTAAAGGTAATAAAAAACAACTAATAATTATCAGATTTGGATATATCGGAATTTAAAATGTATAAATTTGAAATTTTGTGCACCGTGTTCACAGCATTAAAAAGTCAATAAGTTAATAACAAAAAACTAGTCAATGAAAATTTCAACTACATAAAAAAAAAATACCACATTTTGTTTGTTTGTATTAACAAAAATAGTTATGCTGCAAAGTGCAATAAAAAACTATATAAGAAATTAATTCTTCATAAAATAATTTACAAACTTGTATTGGTGTACCAGTCAATATAAGCCTGTGGTTAGCCTTTAGAGTTTTCACACTTTGTGAAATTTTGCTTTTTCCGTTTCTAATAATGTGACCTTCATCGAGTATACAGTAGTTCCAAAAAAACTTACTTGAAATAATATACAAGTAACAATATAAAGAAATTGGTTGCAACAAAAAAGTTACATCATTAACTAAATTTACAAGAGTTATTTTACTTTTATATTTCTCCGAAAAATCTTTAAATATTTCATGTCATAAGTTATTATATTAGTAAATTTATATCAATACACTATAAAATTACTTAAAAACATTGCTAGCTTGACTTTAAATACTTTAAAGTTGTTAAAACTATTTATAAATATAAAATTACGCACTTAATCTTCTTTAAAAAAATAAATTACAGTTAATTAACACAGTTAATATTTTTATACCATAAATATTGTTTATATATTAGGTTTTATAAACTATAATCAATTAGTATATATATATAATATAAATAAAATTACATAAATCACCAACCTGAAAAAATTAATGTCATTTCTAACAACTTCATACGAGGCAACAACTATATTATAATTTTGGACTTGTTTTTGCAGTCTGAAAATTTTTATCAACCTTCGAAATGCTCTTACATATTATTCTACACATAAGTTATTTGCAATGTTTTTTAGTTTAGAGGGGTAAAAAATTGTTGTTTGTCGTTTTGACTCTTAAAAGTTATGTGTATAACTAAATATTTACTAAGTAAATAAATTCAAGGATTTTTTTATCATAACGAAATAAGTATATAAAAAATCATCAAAACTAAAAAATTGCTTTAATGAATTCGAGAACACTTTTGTATTGCATATTTTTAACAATTTTACTACTGATATCATTTGAATTTAAATATGTAAACTGCATTGAAAGTAATTACAAAATATCTATTTCTAACACACAAGGTTACCACAATAAAGCTGAAAAAAATTCCGGAATTTTCTAAATCAAATTCTTTATTAAAATTGATTTAAAAATACATAACGAAAGCCTTTAAAATAAATGAAGATAATTAAATATTTTAATTTATTCCAAAAGTTCAATTTAACCCTGAAAAAAAGATGAATTGCAAATGCAATTGTTTAGAAAATAACGTTAGCTAAATTCTGTTTTTATTGATGATAAACTTTCTTATTAAGGTCATCTTAATAAAAAATTCCTGACTTTTTTTATAAACCACCATTTTTCCTAACTTTCCTGACTTTGTGGCAACCCTGAATACGCAACAAACATTAAAATACTGTTTAAATTCGCAGTTATACTTTTTCGTGATTTTTTTTTTGATTTTTACTAAAATCTATACATTATGAACACAATTTTTTCTAATTTATAAAATTATACAAAATATTAAATTTCGAACGTAATTAATTAAGATGTAATTTAAAGAAATTTTCTACAAATAAACAACTTTAATTTAAATGACATAAAACTATTTGTTTGGTAGTAATGAAAATTAATATTTAACATTCAATGAACCTGTTTCTGTCGGTTGGGTTTCCATAATAGTGCAAAGGTTTTAAAAAATCACAAAACTTCAAAGTTTCTTCAACCCAATGTCCAGTTAATGTTGGAGGACAAACAACTAATGACATAACTTTACTTTTATGCTTTTTGAGTTTCTCCTGTCCGAAATAAAAACTTAAAATGTTTAAAGTTTTCAGTATAATTAAAAGTTTCAAACCTTAGTTTTTATCAAACCTAAAATTTTACTTTTTTGTAATACACATAAATAAATAAAATGAACAAAAATTTACTAAGCATAAAGTATTTCAAGTTTAGCTTAGTTTATTATTTAAAAATTTTAATAACTTATTACAAGCTGTCAATTTTTATCTGTAAAACTAATTTAAATTTTAATGTCAAATGCAACATATTGAAAAAAAAAATATTTTTTAAAGTTCTAAAAATTTAAAAACATTACAAGCTAGTTAAATTCCAGAAGATATCAGCACCTTATATTAAAAAGACTTTTTTTAATTACAACAAAATTATTAAACTTACTAAATAACGTGTACTTTATTTCTAGATAGTTAAAATATTCACACTAGTTATGATTATTAAGAAACTAGAGTACACTTAAAGGAGTAAGCTATTGTTCCGGCTTTTACTCTCAAATTTATTTATTGTCGATACTTTATATGTATTTTATTATTATGTGTTTATTTACGAACTAGTTTATCAGACAACTACTATTTAATCTATACAGTATCAGATAAACTACAATTTCAAAATATATAATTCTAAAAAATAATACAATAGACCACATAAAATTAGTATAACAAGGTTTTAGTTTAATTCATTTTACAAGGCTGCCATTCGTTTTTCAAAATTCTTTCCAGGTTTTCCAAACTTTTTCCAGGTTTTTAAAACTACAAATGTTTGGGTCTATTTTTAGTTTAAAGTTAAGTTTTAATGTATGAAACTGCGTTAAATAGTACAAAATCATTGAAAAAATACTCTAAAGCTACGTTAAATACGTTTTTAAATAATAAAAATTTTGATGTTGACAAAATTTTTCATTTATATGATAGATTTTTTGTATCAAGTTGAAATTTTACTCCTAAAAACGTTAAAAATTTTAGGTTTTTCCAGGTTATTTTTGCTTAAGTTGTCAAATTCCAGGTTAAGTGGCAACCCTAATTTTTAAGGTTAAAGTGTTTTTTAGATTTCTCACATTCATCGTTTTTCCATGTTATTTTAACTTAAATTGTCAAATTCCAGGTCTTTAGGTAACCCTGTAGCTAAGAGAGAAAAATCTAGACAAGGAAATGTCTAAGGGGAAGCTAAAAACCAGATTCGTAGCTTGGTACGTTTCTGCATAAAACGTATTCGTTTTTACTTAGTTTTGCACTCCTGAGAGATAATTTTTACATTAACTGTACTCTCTAGCACTTTTGGTGTCGTAAATATTGAATAAAAAAGTAGATGTAAGAGAGGATCTTTTACTATTGAAATGTTTGTGATGAGTCAAAAAGAGCTTAACTTCTTTTTTGTGTTACAAAAGAGCAAATACAGATAGAAGATATATACAAGATGAATTTAAAAGTAGATGAACCTTCAAAGTAAACTAACATGAAGAATTAACTTTTGTTTTAAACCAAATTGACTCACAGTTGAATGTTTTAAGATTAAATCCCTGTAGTTGACAAATATACAAAAATGAAAAACTTTTGAAACAGTGATGACAATATAATTTCCTGGAGGTTTATCAAGAAGATTAGAATCTATTAAATCAGAAAAATCTACACAATAAGACAAATACTTGCAACAAGAAGACAAACTGAAAAATTCAATAATATAAAAGTTTCAAGAATAATATAAACAAATTATATTTTTTTTTTTTTAGAACTTTATTTTTTAATTAAAACTTGTTTTAAAGATTTTATCAATGCTTAGGTTAGTTTAAGTTTTTATTTTTTCAAGATTAATATAAACAATATATGGTTTTTAATTGTATTTAATTTTTCTAAAATTTTATTTTTTTACAAGCATTGTTGTTTACAATATAAAGATTTTTGCATTTTATTTTTCCTTTAATCAAGAATATATATTGTATCTGTTGTTTCAAAATAAGTTTATAAATTTTAGAGTGGCTTACTAAATTTTTAAAATATGTCAGTTTAATTCTTTAATCAATGTTTGATAAATGATATAAGGTTTTAAAATAATTGTATTATTAATTCATAACAAGTTAAAAAGAAAAAAAATTAATATATTTTATGTTTGAATTTGTTCATATGTTTTACATTGTTTCTGAAAAATAATGATGTTTAATATTCAAAGTTTGTGGTTATTTAAGGCCATAGGGGGGGTCCAAAATTTTTTTTTTTTACAAAAATTAATTATGGCTTTTATATGAAAGCTTAAAATACAAAATACAAGCCTGCTTTTATAGAATTCAAAAATATCATTTAACTTTTGAGATATTATATTTTTTGTAAAAAGTTTCCGATACAAACATATGGACCACAAATTTTTCGAGGTCAATTTTCTCGGAAATTAAAAAATTCACTGAAAATATATCTCCTTCATTTTTCAAGCGATCGTCTTCAAATTTTCAGGAAATGTTCCTTATATTAAAAGGAAAAAACGTTACTTTAGAATTTTAATAGTATAAAAAAAATTAAAATGTTATGACAAAAATTTAAAAAAAATGTTTATTTTTCAAAAAAAAAATGTTTACAATTTTTTTTCTAATTCCAAAGTTTTCAATTTTTTTAATTTTTTTGTTATTGTATAAAGATTAGACTGTGAAAGTTTGAAGAAGATTGCTTGAAACTATTTAACTTCAGATTGCACCATCAAGAATCAAAAGCTATTCAACTCCAGATTATGACCTGGACTTTAATATTTGTAACTTTTGTTAACCTAGATATAGTCACTAGTAATATGTTGACAGTCTAACTAAAAGCTCAGAGTACTTAGTATTGAAGTATCCGTTTGAAGTTAGATCAAAATAGACAGAAACGTAATCATTGTGACTCAACATCAGAAACATTTTCAGTCTTAGTTTAGGTTATACTAAATCAAATCGCTTTATACTAAAGGTTTTATCAAATCGCAACAAAAGTTTACGGTCGTGCAGTGAATACTAGTTATAATCATAAGATGCCTGAAATAAATTTCAGTTATGCTGATAGTATCCAAAGCATTATCATTTGAAAAAACTTATAAAGCTTTTTGCTAAATGTGTCATACTTAAATACAACCTAATTTAACAATCATTAAAAAAATTACTTTGAAAAAGTGATCAGAAGCAACAATACAAATTGTTTGCAAGGTTTTACCCAGACCCATATCATCACACAGTATCCCATGCAACTTGTATCTATTCAAAAAAGCCAGCCATTTCACTCCGTCCTGTTTTAATCGAAATAATAAATAAAAACATTGTAAAAATTTAATATATTAAGTAAATTTTACTAAATCTTTATTTAGATTTTTTTTTTCATATATATTAAAATTATTTAGCTCTACCTGTTGGTATTCTCGTAAATTAGCATTTATTTTAATTGGAACTTTATATTCTTCCAGTGATCTGCTGTCAAACAACTGTTCTAGAAACTTTCTATCTTCCGTTTTCTTTTCGATTAGCGAATGTGGCATGTCTACGGGATCAGGAATGCTCGACTGCATAACACAACTTATATTAGTTTAATGCTAATAAAAAAAAATCAAATAAAACTAATAAGAGTTGAAATATCTAAAATATGGTTATTTTAATCAAAAGTCAACTCACTTCAACTGGTATATATTGGATTAAATTTGCAAAACAAGAAGTTGATAGTAGACGAACTTGGGGGTCAAAATCACCCATTTTTCCTAACAATGGTACAACGAACAATACTGCATAACTGACAACATTGCTACCAAGTTTGTTTACAACATCTGAAAGAATTAAGTTTTAGTATTTGTTAGAAAGTAATAAAAGTTTTACTACCAAAGTTAAATTATAGAAATTTGAAGTAGTGTTTTATATTAAAAAGGGTTGCCACTTTTAAAACCAGAACAAATTATCCTGAGTGACCTTAAACTGCCCTGAGTCATCCGGAGTTTTTTTTTCAAAACCTTTAAAAAATATTCGCCTCTGGAGCAAACTACTTATACCTCATGTTCATTTTTTTTTTCTTAATAATTAAAAGGGGGGTTGTATGTGTATTATTCTATATAAGATGTTCACTAAACTTGTGTGAAATACAGTTTTTGAAGATTCAACGTTTTAAGTTTAAATCAATTGAGATAAAAAAAAATTGTGAATAATTTTGTGCATGTTAGTTATCTTTGATCGAAAAGGAAGTAGTTTTTTTTTTTTGAAATTTAATTGACTTACACTAATCTTACCACATTAAGTATGTACTCACTCGCATGAATAAACTCAAATCATGATAAATATTAATTTGAGACGTAAAACAAAAACTACAATGTTATTTCTAAGAATAGTGAAGAAGTAGCCGCGAGGCTAAAAACTTGTTAAATATGCTTTTCAAAATCAAAAAAAATCTTGTTCTTGAACAAAACATTGAAACTTGATTAACTAAACCTCATTCTAGCTCTTAAAAAAATGCGCCGTGAGATTAAAAAAATCTAAAACTATACTGAGAATTTTATATAAAACTACCTAAAGTCATCCAGAGTTAAAAAAAAAAATCAAAATATCCTGAGTCTCCTTAAGTGTGTAGCAATTTTGATTGTAGTATTGAATAACTTTAATTCCGACACTACTGTAAACTATTGAATACAAAAAATTATCTTGAACTATGTAGAATTTAAGTTATGCAAACTTTTATAAATACTCTTGAGTACAAATTTAAAAATCAAAAATAAACTATGTATTGTAAAAATACAAAGAAACGTATACTACTGCTTGATACTCTTAAAGTGCTTCTGTGGTTTAATTATCTTACTTTTAACAGGGTTGCCACTCGTTTTTTTTTTCAAAAATTTTCCAGGTTTTCTAAATTTCTTCCAGGCTTTTAAAAGTACTCATTTTTGGGTCTATTTTTAGTTTCAAGTAAATTTCTATATAAGAAATTTTGTTATATAGTATAAAAACATTGAAAAGATACTGTAAATTTACTTTAAATGTGTATTTAAAAAAAAAATTTAATGAAAAAAAAATCTTATCTATATGATAGATTTTTTGTGTCAAATCGAAATTTTACTACTAAAAATGTTAAAATTATTAAAAACTCTAGGTTTTTTCAGGTTATTTTCGCCTAAATTGTCGAATTCCAGGTTTTTCTAGGTTAAGTAGCAACTCTGTTTTAATGAACAGTTTTGATATAAATTTGACTATATTAAAATTTAACAAAATAAACTTACTTGCTATAGTTTCTACGGAGCCTCTTCTCTTAGAAAGATTGTTGGATTCAAAGTTAGGTAAAACCTACATTAAATGCTTTGTTTGTTAAATTAAAGTAAACAATTGTAATTTTTTTCTATTAAAAAATTTCAGTACTAAAATATTTCTTATTGCAAGGTAGCAACAATTATTTTTAACATGTTTAATTTTAATTAATTTTTAGTATTATAAATACACAATTCATAAAAGTATTTCAATTATACATTAAAAAAATTAAAATTGTACAAAAAAAATATATGATATTAGTTATATACAATTTATAAAGTTATATATATAAAACAGAACTATAACATTTAATAATATATTTACAAACAAATACTAGGTATTCATAAAAACTAAAATAGAATATTCTTATAACTATCATTACACAGCCAATACAATTCTATTACACCACAAGCTGACCTCTTCAATAATGCTAGGCAATACATGTCGAGGTTGATGTTTAGCCATTAAAGCTAAACAGTTCGAAGTGATAAAGCGAACGTTAGAATAGTCATGGTACAAAAGATTAAGCAAGCTTCTTAAATATTTTTCAATAACCTGAAATATAAAACGTTTTGTAGTTGTTATTAAACAATGAAAAAAATAAACTTTTATAGGTTTTACTTTTAGAGCAATAGTAGACTCCAAGGAATCAAAGATAGAGGAGAGAAGAGCAATAGCTTGTATTAAAACTTTCAACTCTAAGTCCGACGTCTTCTTTAAAAAACTATCATCTTCTATGTAAAAATATTTTTTTTTAAATCAAATATTTTAATTAACAAATAATTCAAACCATTTATACAACTAAAGATTTTTTCCACATGTCCCACAGAGTCAAACAGCTTTTCTTTAAAATTGCTGCAGATTGTTTTCAAGCAAATCGATGCATTACCACTTGATATATTTTCTCTCTATACAAAATATTAATAAACAAACTTAATAAACAAACCAAAGCTATCAACATAAAAAATTCAAAGGATAAAACAAAAATAATTACTGTTTAAATCTATTTTATAAAAGGAAAACTTGAAACTATGTATGAAATTATATACATAAAAATATCAATATTGTAGGAAGTAAAAAGTTCTCACATGTAATAAAAAAAATAACATAGATATAAAACAAACTACCGATTGAGTTGTAGGTGTGTTTCTATTCTTTTTTAAACAAGCTTCC
This sequence comes from Thalia democratica, assembly GCF_965202585.1. Taxonomy (NCBI): domain Eukaryota; kingdom Metazoa; phylum Chordata; class Thaliacea; order Salpida; family Salpidae; genus Thalia; species Thalia democratica. The sequence goes on along the minus strand of NC_139166.1, from coordinate 41,667,261 downwards.
AGCTTACATCTCTGGTACAGTATGGTAAGAATTGCATCTCTGCACAAGTTTGAGTTTTTCAAGCGAAAAGATTCGATTATACTTTCTGTTAGAATCAATAACGTATTTCTTAGTTGATTTTTGGTTTAAAATTCTTATTACAAAAAACAGTTAAATATTACTTTGATATAATATTCATAGTGAACTAGTTAAACGTACTGATGATTATGATTTTAATGTTAATAAAACATGTAAGAAACTATTAGTAACAAGTTTTTCTTTTTTTTTTATAAATATGCTAAAAAGTAAAAACAAACTACACTTTCTATAAAAAAGAACACAATTAGATTAAAAAATGGGAAATAATTTTAGTCTGAGACACTAAAAACTAAACAAATTATTTTATCTTGACTTTATTGCTTATTTTAAATTATTATTAATTCAAAAAGAAATTTTTGTTATTTTGTATTAGTATAAAAAATTATTATAAATTTTATTATGAGATTTAAAGATATTGAAAGCTTGACATAGTTTTTTATCTTAATTTATCATATAAATTTTAATAAATATAATTTGTATACTCAAAATTATTTCAAGCTATAGAACTTTGCTAAATTTAAAAAAAATTAAAGACTTTCATGTAAACATTTCACTAGTGATTTAAGTTTATTGCACCGACCAAAAGAGGTGAAAATAGAAAACAAAAAATATTGTGATTTTATCCGCCATATGATAAGGCAATAAAAACAAACAGAGGCAGAAATTTCATCAACTTAATAAACAAACATTTCGGTTAAAAGAGCAAAATGAAGAACTTTATCAACAAAAATAATGTGAAGATCAGCTACTCTTGCATGATCAACATTGAAAAAACCATCAAATGTCATAATTTTAAGATCCTTCAAGCTAAAAAAAATAAAAATAGTGCAAAAAAGTGCAACTGCAGAAAAAAAACTCGAATGTTAATTAAAAAATAGTAAGTGTAGAAAAGAAAATGTCATATTGAAGCTAAAATAAAGACTAACAACGAAAGCAAGGTGTATATATGACTAACAGAAAACGATATCAAAAAAGAATCACATTTAAAAACAACATTTAAGTCTGACTCAGACCAAAAGAATCATTAAAAATGTAAAAATATATATGAACTCAATGAACTATCTGGAGAAATCCACAGACTAAAAAAAAAAGAATATGAAATCCAATGGAAAATAATCGAGCAAATTCGAAAATCCAGACAAGGCAGAGACACATGCAAACTATGAGGCGCTAACAATTCTAAAGGAAAAATATGAACAGTATCAACAGAAGAAACGAACTTATGATTACTTGTAGACATCAAGCTAAATAATTACTAAAGAACTGGAGGAAGCATAAGCAAAGTGCTTTTGTAATGTTTGATGTGCTTATTTGTATGTATATGTACTGATTTTTTTTTTCATTTTTTTTTCTGTTTAAGTTTCCTAACATTAAGTTTTTATCATAAAACTTTGGTTACATCACTTACTTATTTATTTTACTTATCCCTTTATTAGCTAAATGCAAACTAGTTAACTTTACTTGAAAACAATTATCACGCCTAATTAGTATCTTTTGTTTTTAGTATAAATACAGCCATATGTAGTGATTTTACAAGTTTATTGTAACTGATGATCACTGTTAGTGTTACCACTGTAAAACTGTAGTTTCACATTAAACTTAAATCACTAGTAAATCGTTTACTTTGTTATATAAGAATAAATGTTGAAAATTATAATAGGTGTTGACAAGGCAGAAAATTGACCAATATTTTAATTTCAATAATCAACTCAATTTTATTATATGCTAAATATACCACAACAAACTTGAAAAAAACGATTGAATATACTCGTTCGTTGGGTATAATGAACGATTGGTTGTTAGGGTGACGGTCAAGTTTTTTATCAACTTGTTATTTGGACAAGGAACTCGTTCCACACACACTTCTATTAGTTTCGACAAAGTATGAGATATTTTTAGGACTACCGCCTCATTGGTTTCTTTCTGTGGTTTTTTAACATTTTATAAATAACAATACTTAAGTATTGATTAAAATACATTTGTGACAAAAGTTTTAACAAAATACTAATCAGTGAAATTATTCAAACTAAATTCATAACAGATTTAAAGTACAGTTTTCTTAGTTACCGTTTTATTATCCAGTGTGAAGCACTACTTGTTCGGAAAGGAAGATATGTTTTATCTAAGCAATCAAAAGAATTAATTTACAATAAAATTTAATTTCGCTTATATGAACTGAACATAATTATTTTACACAAGTTCTTTCGTTTATTGGATAAAGATTATAAGTATAAAACAGCATCTTCAATCTTTTTTTTTTTGCTTTTTTGTGAATCTTTTATTCAGAACGACAGTAGCAGTTGTGTTTTAAAGTAAAACTAAATAGAATTTGATCACAATTACTAAATGATTTTACATCTTAGTCTAAATCAGGGTTTCCGAATCTCCTTTTCGTAAACGCACCTGGCAGAATTTTCAAACTATCGGACCCATTTATTAGATATCACCCCTTTAACATCTAATTACCCATTTACCTTTTATCCGCCTTACTATTTAGCGCCCCTGATAGCCAATATCGTCCCTAAAGGGGCGATATTGTTTATTTTGAGAAACCTTAGTCTAATTACAAGTCATTTTATATCCTTAAAGTTACTAATTGAACTGTTTAAAAAAAAATATATTGAAAATAGACTGGTGCTAGATTTTTTTGATTGTTGAGAAAATTTATAATTTCATAGAAAACAAAAATAGAGCAGTAAATCTTATTACTATCATTATTATATGTAGGGCAACGTTAGATCAGACATAAAAAACCGTAGCTCTTAACAACAGAAGACAAAGGAAGAGAAAAATAGTTTAGATGTATAATAACAAATAGTCACCTAAATGTATAATTTATAAAAAAAAATAAGTTTTAAAATATCAAAACATAGGTTTCCCTGCAACAAAAAAAAAATTAGTATAAATAGAGCATATAGTTTTAAAGTAGATAGATATTTATTGAACACGACTTAAAAATGTAATAGACGCAGTGAATACTACTTCTAGGTAATTTAGTCAAAATATTTTAGTAATAAAACAATTTCAAGAAGACTTAGTTGCTGTACTTATATTTCAAATGAAAATCCTAAAAAGTTATACTTTTCACGGTAAGGCGTATGGAAAATATAACTATTATAGTAAGTAATAATAAAGAGTTGTTAACTTAGATCAGGTTTTCCCAAGTTTTCTTTATAGGCCCATTTTTAAAGAAGTTAATAAAGCAATAGCCCCCTCGAATAGGATATATCAAAAAACTACCCTAAGACTCTTCTTACTTTCATAACCAACTCCAGGATACAGGATATATAGTGTATGTTTTAAAATTTTCCCGCAAAATATAGTATAGTTTTAAATTTTCTCGTAACACCTAGTGTAGACTTCATGTAATATTAAGTGTAATTTTCAAAAATACTCTAAAGTACGCCTAATACCTTATTTTTTTTGCTCTTCATCATTAACTCCAGATTATCTAGTGTAAGTTTTAAACTATGTCTCTATCGCCCCTTTACTAATCAGCCCCACCCTTTCCCCTTTGCAGCTTATGGCCCCTAAATTTCTGAAGTAGCTATCAAGGTGCCATCAACTTTGGGAAACCCTGATTTTGAGTACTTTAATTACATATTTTTGTTCATTATCGATACTATCGACACATTATTACTGTCAACAGAGTTGCCACTTGTTTTTTCAAACATTTTTCAACGTTTTCCAAATATCTTCAAGGTTTGTAAAAGTACACATTTTTTGGTCTATTTTTAGCTTAAAGTCAAGTTTAAGGTAAAAAACTGTGTTAAATAGTATAAAAACATTGAAAAGATACTGTAAAGCTACTTTAAGTATGTTTTTGATGAAAATAATTTTTGATGACGACAATTTTTTTTTATTTTTACGAGATTTTTTGAGTCAAATCGAAATTTTACTACTGAACATGTGAAAATTGTTAAAATTCCAGGTTTTTCCAGGTAAAGTGGCAACCCTGTGTCAACTATTTTGTTGAAACTATTTTATAAAGCTTTGAACGCAATCTAAAATCTTACACGAAACTACCTAAACGGGTAACTTATTCCACAAAAATAATGTCTGTGGAAAAATTAATTTACCATTGGCCTTTTTAAAACCTTTTTTTTACGTTTTTTACTTAAGTCTTTTCTTACTACGTAGCTTATTTTTCAACTATTTCTTTAAAAAAATTTAAAAACATTTCAGTTGTACCATTTATAATTTCTAAAAGAGATATTAAGGGCATAATGGTGTACGGCACATTTTTTAACCTTATTTTGATGATCTTCAACTTAGTTAGGAGTTGCTTTTTACCGTTTATTATTATAAAAATTAGTTTTTGAGATAAGAGGGGACAAAGTCGGAGAGTTCAATAGAATTATTATGGAAAGACAAAGTTAATGAGGCAAGAAAATACTATTTTATTAAAAATATAATTTCTCTTACAGCTTTACAGCAATCTTTCTCACTTTCTCAGTTTAATCTTAACTTAGTAATTAAATATTCTGTTGTAACATTTTTCTTTAATTTGACTAAATTTATTTTTCAAAAAAAAAAAAAAAATTCTTCTTTTGATCGTTTTTTTTTTTTTATTGTTACAAAATCATTTTTTCTTTTAATGCAAGTAACATTTCCTGATAATTTCAGACCAATAGCTTTAAAAATGAAAGGACATAAATTTTTTAATGAACTTTTCAAAATTCCTAGAAAATCAGCCTTGAAATTTTTAATTCCAAACGTTTATATCGAACTTTTTTAACAAAACTGGTTATATTAATCTCACAAGTAATATTTTTTTGGTGTATAAAAAGTATTATATAGAATACACTTTATGCTTTTAAAGCCAAAAGTAATTTTTGTGATAAAAAAGTTGGACATGCCTTTAATTTAAATTCGAATCTTCTTTATTCTATAAACTACTGTAGGTTAAATTTAACCAATTTTACTTTATATGATACATTAGGTATAATGCTACAATTACATATTTAAAATCAGGATTTCTTAAAAAAGGTGATTTAGGCTATCAGGGGTAAATGACTAGTAAGGTAATGAAAAATTTAATAAATAATAAACTAGTAAAGATGCAATATCTAAATATTAATCAATTTTTTTCTGCCAAGTTGGTAATTATTAAAATTAGTTTGGGAAACCTTGGTGTAAATTTGTGCTCTATTATATCAATTTTTTTTCAATGGGGAGATCAGCTTAGGAATATACTCATATACAAAAACAAATTCATCAGGGTAGTAACTGTGTTAGTTTTTAAACTTTTAAATATATTAGCAAACTTTAGTTTTCATTAAAGGTAAATTTCTTTCAAAGAGTTTCTAAAATAAAATTGTCTTAAGGAATCAAAGTTTGGAATTGGTTTGAAATATTTTAAAAATAGAAGTAAATCAAAAATAAATCAGTTCACTTTTAAGACATTTAGAACAAATATTTTTTAGGCCGTTAAAATATAAAATCTCCCCAAAATCTTCCAAGTAATGTTAGCCTTTTTTAGTTTGATTTGTTTTCTTTTTTTGGTACTAAAATACTTATAATAAAATCAAACGATTATTTCAAAACCATTGTCAATACCTACAAGCTCATTTGCTCATTTTATTTCGTTCGTAAATAATTTTGTGACATCCTAAGTCAAACAATCCTTAAATTTTTTTTTTATTAAACTTTGTTATTTACGTATATGATTACTATTTTTTCATATGAATTATTCAGGGTTGCCAATGGTTTTTGAAAAATTTCTTTCAAGTTTTTAAAGTATACTGTTTTAGTGTTTTTGGATCTATTTTTAGTTGAAAATTAAGTTATAGGCTAAAAACTGTGTCAAGTAGTTTAACAAAATTGAAAAAATACTGTCAAGCTACTTTAAATGTGTTATTCAATAAAATTTTGATGACTACAAAAAATATCTATCTATATACTATTTAACATGAAAATTGATTAAGACTTCAGGCTTTTCCAGGTTTTTTAGCCTAAATTGTCAAATTCCAGGTTTTTCCAGGATTCCAGGTTAAGTGGCCACCCTGGTTATTATTTATTGTACAGCAAAACTTTTAAATATACTCTACCAAACTCATCCTTATTTGGAAGCTGAAAAACTAAACCTTTTGCAGCTAAAAAATAATAATTAGTAAGTATTATATTAAACTACTTTTTAGTGCTTTCTACTTACCTAAAAACAAACAACCTAAAATAACCTTTATAGTTTCCATTAACGGCCTAATTATATTATTCAATTTAGCAGGTAGCTTCCACAAAGTTGACAAGTTGTGTATGGTATCAAATTTACACAGAAATTTACTACTTTCAACAAACACTTGAGCAGCACAACTTTTGGCACGATTGTCCACGCAAGCGTAACTTTTATTGACTTTTTGAGCTGATGTTAACAAAAAATCACGTTGTTCAATAAGCTCTGAAAAATTATACAAATACTATTAAAATCTCGGTTTTGGACAGTATGTATAAAAAACTTTCATTTCAAAAGTTGATTTACAAAATGTTTATGGTCAATATATTTATTTAAATAAAGTAAAAGGTATATTGAGCTAAAATTTAATTCAACTATAAAATTGAACTTTTTAAAGAAAATATTTTATAACATTTATAAATAATATTGTATGAAGTCAAACACTATTGGCAGTTTTAACAAAACTTATTTAATAATTAAACCTTTGTTACAATTCATTGACGCTGAGTGTAAATCTTCAACCATAGATGTACAAAGTTGTATAACATTATCAGGTGTGTATAAACCAATAACAGGAACTTCTTCCTGAAAAAAAAAACTAAGCCTTTTTCTCAAAGAAAATAAATGATTAGAATTTGTTTTTTGACAATATTGTATTTATTATAAAAAACACATAACATCAACAGAGTAATAATTAAAATAAAAAGTTAGTTTTTATGTTTAAAAACTAAAAACTAAATAGTCAAAACTTTATAAAAAAGGTATATTTTTTGGCTAATCGAACTAAAATAAAAGTTTCATTGATAAGAACTTTTAGCTTTTATTCTAAATGAAAAATAGTTTGTGAAGAAAACAATATTTAATATATTAAAAAAATTACCTTGATAAAACCTTTCTTTTTTAAGCAGCTGAAATAATAATTAGCATCTTTTTGAAGCTCAACAACCTCATTTGAAACTTCAGAATAATATATTTGTTGGTTCAGTACCGTCTCCAATGACTTATGCAATTTATCACATGGCAAAAACGGGATTTTCTGAGTAAGTTTTTTATTAATAAGTTTTTGCTCATTTTTTTAGTTTCAAAACATCATTCTAATGGTTTTAGTTGTAAACAATAACAGACAACATTTAAAAATAAAAAGAACATACTTATATACAACTATAAATTTATTTTTACTAAATATAAAATAAATATAAAACTGAACTATAAAAAAATACTTATTTCACTCAAGGAAAGTTGGTTTTATTCGACCCGGAAAACTTTCCTACCATTATATATGCAATGAAGCACCATCAATATTAGTACTTGTAAAAACAATCAAATCTAATCAAACTTAAATCTACTTTTATGTAAAAAGCTTCAGTCCACATCGAACTAAGAACATCTGAAGCAACAGATCTGTGCAAAGACGATGGAGATTCATGATAAGGAATCAAGAGAGACTCTAATAACGAAATTCCATTAGTTGAATGTAAGCACATCACACCTAGCATGCTGAAAAAAAGAAAAAATATTAAGATAACGGATATAAATCTAGCTATCTCATAACTTAATTTTTCTTCTTTATTTTCTAAGAATAGAAAGTATTCAAACTATTAAAAATTGATAATACATAGGCTCACTTTAAAAACTATAAAAAAATTAAGCATAGTTTAATGTAAATTATAAAATCACCACATTAAAATAAAGTATATAATTTAAAAACATAACAAATCTAATAAGAAATAATTAATTTAAGAACCTTGCAAGATTATTTCTTGTAATTGAAATATGAACTTCATTTTCTGTCATCTGACTTGTACAATGGTAAATTCCTCCAATGCATAAACCATTATCATTGTTTTTACCCAAAGCTGTCTATTTATATGAAATAAACAGTTTAAATACATGTGTATTCAACTTTATATTATCAAAAAAATAGCAGTGGAAAAAAATAGTATGATAGTAAATGGTTAGTTTTTTAAATGCAATAATAAAAAACAGATCTTCCTAGTTAAAAAAATAATCAAAAATTTGTAGTTTGCTATGAATTCCGTAAATATAAAAATGAACGAAATAAGTTCGTTGGAATATATAACAACAATTTGGACAAAACAATAATTTATTGAGCTGACGTACATTTTTCTGTGTTAAACTAATAACACAAGTCTAAAAAAGTCAAAAAATAATATAAGCAGCTCAAGATAAAAAATAAAACAGATGATAAATGCGTGTTTTTCTAAAAACATAAACTTTTTTTGATTCAAGTCTCATTACATAAATACTATCCAACGCTCTAGATTAGTAACATTATTTATTGTTTGTGAATTGATATTAGTTATTAAATCATTTACCCATACTTGTAACTTATATGCACAGTTGGCTGAAAAGGGGGCAAGCAGTCTTTGACATATAACTAACACAAAAAGCACTATTATATAATCAAAAATTAAATTTACATACAGAATAAGGCCTTATAAGGTTTGTTTTTTATTTTAAAAATAATTCAAGTTTTAATTTATAATGAACCTTTAAGACTAAGAAGAGAATAAAGTTAAATGACTACCTTAAGAGAATTACACTTATTCCTAAAAATACCTAAAACCTAAAAAATAACTGTTACATTCCCTTTAGGCTGTAAAATACATATTTGTAAATTTGTATATAGATTCCTTGTCATATTTTCTAATACTTTTAAAAATTAGAACTGTCTGAAACGGGTGTTTTAAGAAACTTAATTCTTAAAAATACCTAAGTTGCCCGAAAAACACCAATCAGTTTTCGGAAAGAATAGCAGTTTTTCTAATGAGAAACAATATACATCTTACTTTAAAAAATCCAAGAATCTTATTTTTTTCAAATTAACACTAAATCAAAGAAAAGAACAATAGAACTAAACACAGTTTTTTAAAGAACCCAGCTCTAAACTATCGAATAAAACTATTGGTTTAATTTTTCAATCACTAAGATGGTCAATGGCAGCTTGCAAACCCACTTTGATATCTTTATACTTTTAAAAATTACAAAAAGTTATGTTTTTTTAATTCTTTGTAGTACTAATATTTTGAGGACTTCGTAGAATTACATAAATAGTTTAATGTAAAGAAACGTGTTTCAGTTTAATAAGTTGTGAACTGTGCAATTTGTTGTTTAAAAAATATTGAAAATACTAATTCACTTTTTTGAGAAGTATTGTGATGTTTTATATAGTTTTTTAGTAACTGTTTTATTTTCAAGCACCTTTAAAAAGTTTAATAATATAAGAAAACAACATTGTATTAATTACTGATGTAAAGTAAGTTTTTTAGAAAGTATGTTTTTTGAATAAATTTTAATTGAAAACACTGTACACTTTCTAAAAAAACATCAAGCAGAAATACCCAGCCCTTGTAGTATTTTTTACTTACAAAAACAATTTAAATAACGCAACTTTTTCAATTGACAAACATGCTCTGAATTCAATTCTGAGTAAACATTAGTGCTTATTTTATAATACTTTAGTTACAATTATTTTTTTTCAGTCTTTCTTAATATAACACTTTAAGCTATAACGGACCATGAAAGAATTTCGTAAATTGGGCCTATAATTATAGATGATCCCTCACTAATTTATGCTTAAAGTAATTTAGCAAAGTTTTTTTCATACTATAGATAGAAGTTATTCGTTATTAGTTATTAATAACTTTATAATTTAGGGTACAAACCTTAATTAAGTAGATGCCTTTATTCTATACCAATTTTTAATGTTTTTTTTTTCCAGTTCAACTTAAAAAATATCAACTAAGTTTCATGTAGTAATCACAACATATCAACTAAATTTCAGTACAATTTCTTTTAAAGACGAAATTTAAAAATTTTTATATATATAATACTTAAAAAAGTAAAAACCATAACAAACCAAAATTGGAAAGTTATTAAGAATTTCACAACTAAACAGGTTTGACATTTGTTGGGACATAATAACTAGCCATAAACTAGCTGATTCTAGTGCAACATCTAATGAGTTTTTGCTTGTATTCCGCACTAAATGGCGAAAAACCTGTAAGTTTGTTACATGCATAAAAAATGTACAATCAAAAACTTTAATTTTATTTTTAATTTAAATTTAATTTTAAAAAATACTATACAAAATATACAACACATTTACTTCTAGAAGTTGTTTTTGTAGTGAATCAGACTTTTCCAACATACATGCACAAAATAAATCAGATAAAAACTTGACAACTGTACAGTCACTCCATACAATTTTTCCGTTACTTTTCTCTGTCTTTTAATTAAAAGAGTTAACTAAATATGTAAATAAGTTAATAATATTTTATAAATACTTAAAAGACAAGAACTTGAAAAAATAAAAATTAACAACGGTATATTATGTCCCCACTGTACTTTTAAAAACATTATGAAGATGTAAAATAAAGTTTCTAAAGAATTGTAAAAAAATTAAGTTGAAAAACAAGTTGGTCTAATTATAATTCATCATTAGAAACTAAAAAAGTTTTTTGTTAAGAAATACTTATACCTTCAGTACAACAGATCTTTTAAAGAAAAAAATGTGTTTTTAAAGTCATAAAAGGCACGTGTTGCTAAGGGAAAAGTTAGATTTTTATGTTTGATTTTTATTCTTTTTTTTGTATTTTTATTGACAAGTATTTCTGAGTTTTTCGTTAAGTGAAACATTATAAAATACTACTTTGTGAACTTCAACTTCAAGTACAGTTGAATAAGTATCAATGGCAGCTTTTCGTACTTTTTCATCGACGTGAACAAAAAATGGTGAAAATCTCGAAGCAAAGTTTTCAGTATTCGCACCCAATCTAAAAAGTTTTTTTTTTCACCAGTATGAAAAAACACAGTTAAAAAAAATAAGAAACAATAAGTAAACTATAAATATTCTTAAATAGACTAACAATGTTTGAAACTAACACTGTGCTTTTATTTGGAACAGCTTTGATAATTTCGGAAAGAAGTGACATGACAGATTGAGTAGAAGCTGTAAGATCGTCATAATCGAGTAGAGAGTCCCACAAAACTTTCACTAAGCTAACAACCTATAGTATATTTCATTCAATTATAACCAACATTACAAATAAACAGACTTTTTTGGACTTTAGTTTTCTTTCAGATTTAATCTCAATACAATGTTTTATTATAATAGCTGCTAAATAATTTAACTTTTATTCAAATCAATTATCTAACAAAAGGAAAAAATTTTAAATAAAAATATTTTATGTATATACTATAACATTTTTATAACTTCATAGTCAGAATTAGACTAAAAACTATTTCAAGTTTTATTATTAACAATTTTATACATTTAAATAAACATATACTTTGATTTATTTTCACTTATCTATAATTTTTATATTAAACGCAACAACATAAAAAAGTAGTCTTTTCTTAATAATTTTCTTTTTTATTTTACAATAATAAATTTGCTAATTAGCTTGAAGAGGCAACATTTATTCTCAAATTAAAAGGACGCCTCCTTAGTGTAGGTTGAAGTTTTAAAAATGATTGAAAGATATAAAAAAACGGGAGTGAAATAATGGGTTTTGTCTGCATAATATCACTAAAAATATTTTAAGTTTGTAGATAAAAACAAGCTATTGTTAAAGTAACGAATAAGTCTGTATGTAAAACGAGAAATATTCTCTGTTTGCTATATGAAATAGACTTTAACTTATCGAAAGTGAGTCAATTTTGTTAGCCGCTCCGATTAAAAAAAGTTGTTATTATTTAAGATAATACATTTAGTTATCTAATAATTTGTTTAACTGTGTGTGTTTGTTAACGCATATAAATTTCGTTAATTTTGATTTTTGTGTAGTGTTTACTTACGTTTTCATTTCATCTGGACTTGATTTAGTATGTGTTCATAAAATGTTATGTCTCAACAATTAAGCGAATAACTTTTTAATAGATTATACAATTACACAAAGAAAGCGCACAGAGAATGAATTTTGATTACAAAATCTTTTTATAGCTGTCGATCCTATAAACCCATGTTGAGGCTAAAATGCGACTGAAAAATTTATACTTTCGAGCGAAACTAGTGTTTTAAAAACAGCTAAACCATTGTGTAAACTAACTAGATCACAATTTAACATTACTGATAAAACAAAGCAACAGGCATTTAGACTACGTATTAGTAATAATTGCTAAATACACACCTTTAAGTATAATATTAAGTATTCTAGCATAAAAAAATATTTCAGGCATGAATAAAAATAAAACAGGTTATGCTAAATAAACTCTAGCAATCAAAATAATTTTCAACTTTTTCTTAAATAAAATTTGAATCAAAAAAAATTAATAGAAGTAAATTAACAACTCCTAATTATAATTTATTCTACCTTTTAAAATAATTATAAATATACTACAAACTAACTGTGTCTTTGTATTTTTCATTAGAGACCAAAAGATCAATAGTTGGCATAAAAGACTTAGCAGCAGAACTTTTCACATCACCATCCAAATCATACATTCCAGCAATCAAATCGTCGAGACATAAGGGAAGAATTTCACTTAAAATATCCTATAAAAGCTCAGTTTATAATAATAAATATTTTTACAAAAAAAAACTAATTGATACACTGCCTATTTAAATTTATACTTGTCGGTAGTATACTTACGTATAGAAACCCTATTATAAAGATTTTTTTAAGTTTTTTACGCATATATCTTGCAGTAAACTGTATGTAGACTCTGCAGTAGAGTACTCAGCAACTAGAAATGAAACATAAACTGTTTAGAACTTTTCAGAATTGTTAAAAATATTTTTTATTAGATACGATTTTATTACAAGTTTAATAACACAAAAAAATTTATAATAAAGTATTAACATACTAAAAACGTTCAATTAGTTTAAAAAACAATAAAAAATAGTTAACTTTTTGATTTCAGATTATTAAAAACTTAGTATAATTGAAAGTAGACTTTAAATTTAAAAACATTTCATAAAATTAAAAATTTTGTCAGAGGTAAACATTTTTCAATACTAATTTAATATAGACAAATAAACTTTAAAATAATATTTAAAAAATTTAATTATTTTGGTTTCAAACAAGATGTTTTTTCAATTTATTTAATAATAAATTAATTTTTATCATAAATCAATTAAGAAACGTACTGTCTTGACTGCAATAATATATTGCAACGAAACGATGGCACTTTGTCTTAATCCCCAGTCTTCTCTCTTGCGTAAATTTGACAGCAACTTGATTATGCCTGATAAAACATTTACTATCTACTTAACAATGCTTTACCATAACTAAGCATAGCGCTATCGTAAACAAAACTATGATATAAACTTTTAATGATGTTTTTATTCATTTTGAGTTACAATCCTTAAGGTCATAAGGGGTACACCTTGACTTTTAAATTTTTTATCATTCAGTTGTTTCTTATATACGACGCCTCGGATTTTTCAAAGCTTAAAAATAATTAACATAAGTTTTAGAAACAAAGAAATCATTTTATAGAAAGTGCAAACTAAAACAGTTAAAAGATTATTTCATTAAAAAAATTTCTTAACATTTTATATTTACTAAAAAAAACTGGAGTATATATTTGATAAACTGTTTTTTAGTTATATTGTTAAAGTAAAACTTCCTATTTCAATAATAAGACATTTGGTAGGTCCACTTTTTTACTTATTTGTTAAATATAACAAAACTTTTATTTATATAAGGCGTAAAGAAACTGCATACCTCATAGAGTCTACGTAAGTAGTACATGGCGAAAGTAATATCAACTACCTCAAATTTTATAGCTTCAAAGAATGCAGTTTTAACTAACATAGAATTAAAATTGGTAAAAAAATAAATAAAATATTTAAGTATGAGAGATAACCATTTTTAATGTAGTTCATATTGTTTTGAACTGTCTATGTGTCATTATCATGCATTTCCCCTGGTGCTACTGCCTAAAGAGTGAATAATCTATTGCCGCTGTACAGAAAATATTCTCAATAGAAAGGAATTATTGTATCCAGAAATGATTTGTTTTTGTCCCGGAGAACTATAAAAAGACGATTAGAAAAATGTTTTAAATTTACTTTAGATATTCCACGAAAATCAAATTTAACTGAAGAATTTGAATCTGACCGGATCTTAATTTGAAAATGAGGAAATTCCTAATTTTGTGATCCAGTAGATCAATAGTTATAACTAGTCTAAATTAGACTGTTTAAAAAAGTACTAAAACTGTTTTACCATTTACATATATCTAAACTTGTACGCTTTAAGAAAGAACTAATACCTCTTCACTAGTTTTTTGCAGCCTAAACTTTTACTCGGAATTAACATTTAGAAAAACGAAATTTTCATTTTAACCAATTTAATAACTTTTGAAAACTTACTAATCTACTATTTTAATATTTTCATTGTTCAGCATAACAGTTTCTATTCAATATTTTTCAAGTTTTTTAATTAAAATTTTTAAAATATGGTTCAAATACTAATTAAAGAGGTTTTACTTTAGTTTTAATATAAACATAATTTGACATGTTAATTTTGTGAATAACTTTATAAGCATATTTTAGTTTTAGTGATCTTTGCACAATTTATTTAGTAATATTGTGTTTTTGTATACTTGACTTATCGCTTAATTGTTGTGTCTAGTTATTGTATTAAGTCAGGTTAGTAAAATGGCCAATTATAAATAAGGAAAATGTAAACCATTAAATATTAAGTTGTTTCCTGCACACCTTATACCAGCGGTCTTCATGGTGCGCAGCCATGCACAGCACAATTTTTTGCACGAAATTAATATAAGGGTGCACGAAACTTATGTAGGGGTGCACAAAATTCATATAAACAAATAAATAAATAGCATAACTTTAGATCAGTGGTTCCCAACCTTTTTGATGCCCCACACCCCTAAAGTCTCTTAATTTGATTTCGCACCCCTAACACTATATAAGCTTATATTATTTATTTATAATTTGATTATGAAGTCATTGGTTTGTTTAATTAATAATTTGTATTTTAATTTTTATGATAGTGTACTGTATTATCAAAAATAAAATACTTGGAAATTTATAAAACATAGCAAACTATATTCGAACAAGTTTAATCTATTTTTTATAAGGTAGAAAACATCAGCTGTTCTAAGTTAAGCTTATGTTAAGTTTTACTTTCAAAACTATTAGCAGGTAGGAATTTTCAAAATAATAAAGGCTTGAGTTAAGATTTTAAAAATTTAAAAGATATGTACAAAAGCAAAAACAAAAAAAAAATACATGCTTACATCATAAATAAAAAAAAAGTAGATTGAAAAAGATAAACTATTTAGGTTCAAAAACGAAATGAATAGAAACAAAGTTTATGAATTGAATACTTTTACTGATCTATTAAAATTGGTTTTACTAAAGCTAAAAACAAGTTTTCTTAAATGGTATAACATACAGTAATTGCTGTGAATTTTACAATTTAATGATGTTAAATCTTTAAGCACCACTTTCTGCACAACGAAGCTTAATAAACGATTACATTATAAATGTAATAAACTTAACAGAACCAATTTAGAACCAGTTTTAAACAATTAATGGCCACTTAAGAAACTAAAATATTTAAAGAATAGACGATTAAAATTCACAGGTGTAAAACTCTAAGAAAGCTTTACTGAAGTGTTAATTCTAAACTAACAGCTATTAAATGAAATTAGTAAAATAAATTTACTTCTAGAAAAGCGCTCTTGCTCTATGACGTATTAATAAAATTAATTTATTCAGAAAATGAGCGCCAACTTCTTTTTATAACAAAATGTACTTTTTTAACTTTATAAACTTTATCAGAGAGTGAAAATCTCCTTATTTATAATTCAAAAATTAAAAGCCATTTCGCACCCCCTGAAATGTTATCTCGCACCCCAAAGGGGTGCGAGCACCCCTGGTTGGGAACCCCTGCTTTAGATCCTTTGTTTAAAATCTTAAAAACAATACATGTTTATAGTTTAAATTCAAAAAATTGTCTTTTATTTGGATTTTTAATCATCATTACTATGTTTCTCCTTAAAACTAATTCGGTTTACTTACATTCAACATTCTTTGGTTTCATAAAGCTAGTGAGAACACTTAAGGCTTGAGCACATGACTCCCTCACTGGTGCAACTACCTGAAATAGTGTTAAATAACGAAGATGTACTAGTAGGCATATTTAAAAACCTTTACAAGTTGTATAGAATTATTTAAAAAGTTCTTAAACAGAAATACAAATATAACAATATACATGCACTTTTATAAAACTATGAATTTTTATAGCATAAAGCAATAACTAAATAGCTATTTTGAAACAGTTTATTTTTGCCTTCATATTTAACCAACAAAAGTAGTCTAGTATTTTCTAAAGTACTTTATGATGATTGTATAATGCACCTTTGCATGTAAGTATGATTAAAGAAAGTAATAGGTTTAATTATATTTTACTTACTTTTACTTTAAGTTATATTTACCTAAATACGAATTAGCCGATCAATAACATTTATATACTTTATTATTTATATAACTATAACAGAGCGTTAGTTTTATAGAAACTTAAAAGAGTCTTATATTTTAAAACTTAATTGTGTTATATATTCTACTTTCGTAAATTTTATTGTCTCAGATTTAAATGCATGAAACCTCAGAAAAATTATAAACATACTTTTGAAATCAATTATTTAAGTACAGCAACACAATATCAATTACTAGATTAGGTCTAAATGAAAAAGACATATATATTCTTGTATTTCTTTAATTTAAGGGCATAAGATATTTTCACAGAGTAAAAAATATTTATTTAATTTTTGAGATACCGTCAGTTGTGATTCTGATACAAACATATGGAAGAAAAAAAATTTATTGTCGATATTCTCTGAATTTTCAAAAATTCACTAAAAACCTATTTTCTCCTTTATTTTTTAGTCAATTAACCTTAATTGTTTAGGACAAGTTTCTTTGATCAATAAAAAAATGGTTTAAAAATAATAAATTTATTCAAGTTTAAGAGCTTTATGATCTCAACATAAAAATCCTTTTTTTTTTAATAAATATTTTTACTGAAAATTTTAAAAAAATTCTACAATTGAAATGTTTATTATTTAGTTAAGATTAAACTGACAAAGTTTTAGAAAAATTGCTTAAAAATTGTAGAAGATTTATTTTAATAAAATAATCTTTTTTTGCCTTATAAGCTTCGCCTTTCCATAATAATCCTATTGAACTCTCCGACTTTGTCCACTAATATCCAAAAACTTACTTTTAATAAAGTAAACGGTAAAAAACAACTGTTAGCTAAGTTGAAGATCATTAAAATAAGATCAACATATAAAATAGTGCCTTACCCCCTCTGTCCTAAATGGTTAATTAAATTTAAAAAATAAATAAATAAACTACTTGATCAGAAACGAAGTCGGCAAACCTATCTAGCGAAATGACACTTATCAACCTCAAGGCAAGATCATTCAGGTAGCATTCATTTCTATATTCATTCTGAAAATAAGAAAGTTATAATATTTTCTTATCAAACAACATTTATTTAACTATCAAAAAATTGTAACTACAAAACTAAACAGATTTGGATAGAAGAAAATTATGCTTGCTTTACTTAAACAATTTAAAAAATTAAAAGTACTAAATTAAAATTATTTCTTCTTGATAAGCAATTATAAGTATTAGAGTGATAAAAAAATAATACTAAAAACTTTAATTATATTTTATTTACTATTAGGGTCCATTTATTGTTTTTTAAGTTAGTAATTTATTTATATTATTGAACTTATAACTAGTTAATTAAATATGCTTACAGTAAAAAACGAAAATAATTTACTCCACTTTATTTCAAAAGACTAACATTTGAAGCATTTTTTATTTTACCAATAGAATTTCCATGATACTTTACGATGCTCTTAATAGCCATACAGCTTCCATGCCTACTTTCCCAAGAATCATCGAACAAAAGAACAATTAACTTACTGTATATCCAATTAAATGGCCATTCTTTCCACTGTTCAAATATACTTAATAGACTATATTATTTTTTAAAATATTTATAAACACTAAAGTAAATCATAAACTGTTGAATTTGAAAAACTTTTTCATCATTTTATTATTTCTTATACAAAAGCATTTTTAAATATTAATGAGCACTAGATTGCACCGCACGACCACTAACAACATTCTCTAAAACAATCTACGACTAGAGTTTATTATTAGCACTCATCAAGCAGACATAGTCACAAGAAACTTAAATTTTAGTTTAACCAAGTGGGCTTTAGTTTACACACATTTGACCGGTTTACTAGTAGCAGTAATTCGGTTATCTTTAGCTAAACTGAGATGTTTCTGAACAGTTGTATCAATTAATAATATATTGACTACACTAAAAATACTAACAGTTTTCGAGACAATATACGACCAGTTTCATTTTTATTAGGATTGTCGTGTTTACTCAAACGAACGTAGAAAATAATCTTACATTGAAATTTAAAATTTATAAGACATTGAATTGCGAACGATTTGTTTACGTAAAAACTTCCTAATGTACACACAAACACATGCTTCCGTTCAAAGGTACTAAATTTCGCTTTAACTATCTCGCTTGAAGCAGTGTCTTGCGACTATGTTTATCTTAAAAGTTTCAGAAATTGTCGTTAGTAGTCATAAATGTCATTTCAAAATACGACAGTTCGAATCCCAGCAATTTAAATTCTTATAAAAATTCTAAAGGGCCACTTCTCAAAATTAAACTTGAATTTTTTTAATTTTATAAGGAAGTCTAATTAACAAGATTATAACTTCAAAAAAAAAGGAATACATAACTTCTAAAAATAGTTACTTTTTCGTAAGTTTTTTAAAAATCGTAGTGTAAAAGTTAAATGCTTTTTTATAATTTTTATTTATAAATAGTAATTCACTGGATCAGGATTTTTTTTTATCAAAATTTTTCCGATCCTAATTTGTTAATTTAGTGGATTACTAGTTTTAACGAAAAAAACTATATTAGTAAACTTTTGTCAGTTATGATTATTTACTTACATAAATTTAAATGTTTAGAGGTTTAAAACAATGATTCTCTTAAAGGAATAAATTATATAGTTGATTATCAGAGTGAAATTTAAAAATTAATATTTCTGGTAGATCACTACCTACATTCAATATCCTTTAAGGTATGTATACTTTAAGCCACTTTTTTCATAAATTGATTTAATTTGTAGATTTTTAACCTATCTAAATGTTGATTTTTACATAATTTAAAAACTTAAATGACTTTTGAGATATAGTCAGTCGAAGCGTATAATAGGTTTCTTGTAAGTAGAGAAAACTTTAACAGCGAATAAATCAAAATCATTAAAAATCTATCTTCCCCTACGTTTTTTAGGACCTAAAACTTTCAAGAGATGATCCTTACAATATTTTGAAAACTTTAAGGCAACTAAATTTTTCAAAATTAAAATTTTATGATGAAAAAACAACAATAAACAGTTTTTTGTCTTTTTTTTTTGTTATATGCAAGGATTATTCCTTGGGCACAACAGGTCTCGACTTTATTGCTAGCATAAAAGTTTAACTACTTTTAGTTTTTAACATTCTAACAATGATAATTTACAAAAAGTAAAATTTTCTTATCAAGAATTTTATTAAGCAACTTCTTGGACATCACACTAGACCTCGCAAACAATTGCCATATGCCATACTGAAAAGAAAACTCCTCAATCAGATACATCAGTAGTAACTCCAACCACCCGAAGATAATCAAGAAAAACCTACCCAAAATGATTGAGAAAAGACTAAAAAGACTGTCCACAGACCTAAGAACCTTTGATAATGCAAAACATAGCTACCAAATTGCGCTGCTCCAATCCAACTTCAAACACAAGCTTGAATATGAAAACAAAACCAACCCTGTTGACAAGAAGAAACGTAAACAAACAAAAAGAATTATGTACTTTAATCCCCCATACTGCCAGTCAGTAAAAACCAACATTGGGAGGAAATTCTTAGACCTAATTGACAAACATTTCAAAACAGAGAGCATGAAAAAGATCTTCAACAGAAGTACAGTAACCTCTCACATCTTTACGCACTCGTGACGTTACTCACTCTCGTTTAGTTACGCATTTTAGAATTCTAAAAAATTCAAAAAAAAATTTAATATTTTTTAATATTCCACAAATTAGGTTTATTTTATATTTTTAATGTAAAATATGTTTTTAAATGCTTACTCACTATACCATACCTTTAGACTTTGTAAACTTATGTTCCTTGACTAATTGATAAACATTTAGTTATACCTCAGTATATCAGAAATTTTGTTAACAATAAGAGTTTAAATTATAATTCTGAAAGAAATATGACTGTGTTAAATAATGAAAGTATAATGAAATAATGAAAGTTTAAAACACAAACCAATAATATAGCACTCTTGCCCTATATATGAACAAACATATAAAAAAGAAATCTTATGAAAATTCCTAGCAAAAAGTAGCAGTGATACTTAATAAATATATAGCTTACATTTAACACAAATGCTTAGTTATAAATTGAATTTGCTAAGTAGAAAAGAATATAAATGTTTAGTATCAAATAAATCACATATAAATAAAGATAAAATCTAATTATTATTAAAATTAGTAAAAATTTTCTAAAAACATTAAATTTTATATAAATTAAAATCCCTTTTTTTAAATATGTATAGTATTATCTTTTGTTTTTATATTTGTATAATAATTAAACAAATTTTTAAAAAGTGAGAAAGTCCCCAGTCTGCTTTTAACTAGAAGTAATATCAAAAAACAGCCATTATATAAGTATATTTGGTACCTCTCGTATCTTTACGATCTCTCGTATCTTTACGCAGTTTTTCTGTGGACACAATGTGCGTAAATAAGCGAGAGGTTACTGTAATTGCAAAATATCATACTGTTGTATGGATAATGTCAAATCACTAATAAGTAGCCACAATAAGAAGATACTAAATAAACTGAATCACAAGAACAACCAAGAGGATAAAACGTGCAACTGCCGCGACAAAGACTCCTGCCCCTAGTGGCAAATGTTTGCAGGGGAATGTTGTTTATAAGGCGACGATCACCAGTCAGATCGAAACAAAAGAATACATAGGATCCACAGGAGGCCAGTTCAAAAAGAGATGGTATGCGCACATTAGTGACATTAAGAATGAAAATAACAAGGGAACAGAGCTTTCCAAGTACATTTGGAGACTAAAAACAATAACACCTGCTACGATTTAAGATGGAGCATAATGCATAAGATCAGTGAAATAAAGAATATAGGTAAAATCTGTAAGACTTGCAATTTGGAAAAAATAGAAATAGCACTTGCTAATAAGAAACGAATTTTAAACAAAAGACAAGAGCTCTTCTACACCTGCCCGCACTTTAGGAAATTTTATTTTAAAACTTAGCGTATTAATTATTTTATCACTTATTTCTATTTTTGTTATTACTTGTACCCTCATTTGTTAAGCGCCATTTTGTTTTGTGTTGTTATTAGCTAAATCCAAATCTATATAGAACAAATCATCTTTTTTTTGTTATAGAAATTTCTAAATATTTTAAGCAATATCTATTTCGGCCATCATCAACAAAGTTGAGATGTTAGCGCCATCAGCAATAAATAATGAACTTTCCACGACCAACAACTACAGCATCCGAGACAACCTAAGACCGGTTTCGTCCTTATTAGGACTCATGAGGCAGGCATAGTCCCGAGAAACCGCTGTTGTGATCTTACCAAGGCGGCTTAAATACAACGTATTGATCAAACAAGCACAGAATATAATCTCACAATAAGCTGACAATGTCTGAGACGTTGGGCTGTGAATGATTTAGCTGTGTCAGTTTTTTTTAACTTAACTCACAAACGGTCGCTTCAGTACTTTGTATTTAAGCCCGCTTGGTAAGATCACAACAGCGGTTTCTCGGGACTATACCTGTCTCATAAGTCCTAATAAGGACGAAACCGGTCTTAGGTTGTCTCGGATGCTGTTGCTGTCGGTCGTTTTAAGTTCATCATTTATTATTAAATATTTTAAGGAACATACCCTAAAAATTTAAGGTGTTTATCTTAAAAAACGTAGGAGGAGATAGATTTTTAGCGAAATAGTTTTATTTTACCTTTTTATTATGCGCCTCCCATAAGGCACCTAACTGTACTTTTCGAATTTAACCGGCTTTATCTCAAAAATTATTTTCAATATTAAAATTATGTAAAATGCAACTTTTAGCTTAGTTTAAAGTCTAAAAAATAAGATCAGATTGTGAAAAAAGTTATTTAACCGCCGCTCCTTATGGCCTTATTTGTTACTATCAAATATCAAAAGGTAAATATTGAATTACATTACTAACTCCAGAAAATAAAGTACAGCTAATAACATAGTTTAAAATAGTATTTTTCTAAATTGTGAATTATTTATTTACGTCTTGCATTATAACATTTAGGAGATTTTTAGATATTAAAGAATATATCTACTTAATAATTAAAAGTTATAGTACTTAAAATAAACTCACTTCATCTTGGTTCGGATTATGTTTTGGACAATTTTCAAGATCATCATCTGAATTTATTGAAACATTATCTGAGGATTTTTTTCTCTGTTTTCTTACAGGTTCCTCATCAATACTATATTTATTTTGATAATTAGTTAGAAAATAATTTAGTAATAACAAATACTCATAACTATATATATCAACGTTATCAGTAGTTACGTTAATTAACGTAGGAGTTGGTGGCGACACGTGAAACTGTCGTATGAGATTCAAAATAATTTTAAATGCCTTAAACTAATTATATATTATACTTAAAATTTCAGTATAAACTATTTTACTAGTTTACCATAAATGATAGTCACGAACATAAAATATAATTTAACTACAGAAAATCTTACAAAGTAAAAAAAATATTAAAATTTTAAGTTTAAAACCCAATTTTTAAGGTAGTTTGACTAGTGTAACAATTGGTATCACTATACAGCATAATTATACAAATTGTTACAAGAGGTAGACTACATTAAAACTTAAATAAACTAATAACAAAAATTTATTTTTGAATAAGATTTTATATAAGTACTGACGATGCCATGACCAAAACTTAGTTTACTAATTAAAAGTTTGAAGAAACGAACTATATTACTTTTATTTATTTTAAAAACGTTATATGTTTAAAAGGCACCCACTTTTTCTCTTTTAAAAATCCTATATTATATTGGCTTAGTTATATGTATTGAGGAAAGAAAATTTACTAAAGTCAATCCAGTTAAATAGTCTTGCTTTTTTTTAACCGTATTGTCTAAGTGGGTTTATCAGTACAAAAGATTAATTAATATCTAAAAGATATTTAACCTATACTTTTGTGATCAAATATCTTTAAAGAACATATGATTTTTATTGGAGAAATACAAGGCAAGACTACTTATAGCTTTATTTTATTTTTAAACGTTATAACCAGCTTCCATAAATAAATTAATGACTAGTTTAGAGCTATAAAAAATTGGAAAGAAAATCTCTACAATTGTGATTTTGTAAACTAAAGAGAATACAAAACATATTTGATGATAGGCAAAACTAATTATAGTTTGAATTGTAATTATGATTGGCATTTAAACGCCTATTTAATATAGAGTTATTACTATCTAAATCAGAAGCTCAGTTTTAAGAAAAACATTGACAAAATTTCTATAAAAAAGATCTTGATATTGTATTTCATAATCAGTAAAGTTTTCAAAATGAAAATATATTAGAAATGGTAAAAATAGGGATTAATGAGTGGTTAGCATTACAAATTTTATTTATGTCAAAACAGTTATATTTAAGACTACAATTATAAATATATAAAACAAATAATAAAAATATTCAAGAACTAAAGTAGTAAATTTAAAAAGAATCGTAAAAGAGTTAGCTAAACATGTTTAAACTAAACTTAAACACTAAAAAGTTTTATTAACTACATAGTTCAGAAAATGTATTTTTTTTTGTAACAACCACAACTAATTGTTAAATATACTGGAATCCATAAACTGCCTTACGAATTGTTTTCACGGTTTTTCTGTTTTCTTGACATTCTAGCTCGCCTCATTGCAACATTTTTTTCTCTGCTACTCAAACTTGTACATTCTTCTTTTATTGATTCAATTTCAACCTATTAATTAATTCATATTTAAATATTTTTGTATGCTTTATTAGTTGGGAATTTTTTAAAATACCAACCAATTATCATCTTAATACTCCTTGACTACTTTCATTAACAGTTAAACAATTATTGAGAAAAAAATAACAATTTCTATTTATAATGCAAATTGATTTTTAAAAAACTTGGAATATATATATATATAAATATGAAACTACCTTTTTGCTAGATCCTTCTTCACTTTTACAAATTTCAAGATCATCATCCCTAAAAATTTAATTTAGTTAAAAACTATTTTTTTAAACATATTATTGCACAGTGGGCTGGCAAGTGGCTATTGGCCATTTTAGTGACTTAAAAATTAAACCAAGATATTTATTCAGCTGTTTAGAGCTGGGCTTTCTCTTTTATAAACTGAGTTTAGTTATATTCTGCTTAAAGTATATGAAAAGTTATGTAAGCTTAAATGTAGCAAATTTCTGCTGGTTTGAATTACAAAAACAAGTCGAAAGAACCTCAAATTTATGTCGTAATTAAGGCCTAAAGCAACTGCTATAAAAGATACCTTTAAAAGCTTTGATTAAAATACTATGAATACTTTTCTTTGGTTTAAGGTTAACTATAAAAAATTAAAAGTATAAATGTATTTATCTCATTAAAAAACTGCTATTCTTACGAAAATTTTATTGGTGTATCAAGGCTATATTAGGGTATTTTTGAGAGAGAACGTCTCAATTGCTTAGTGCTGAAGTATTTTTTGTTTTAACAAATATGACAAAGATTTCATATACAAATCTACAAAAAAAATCATCGATAGGCATATAACTATTTTTTTTAAGTTTCAATATTTAGAAATATTTTAATACCTATTTGCTTTTTTTTTTTTGAAAAAAGTATCAATATTTAAAAATAAAAATAAATAAATAAATTTTACCTGTTCAAAGTATAGATTTAATAGTTTTCTAATAAAAGATCCTAGTAAAACAAGTTCACTGGAATATAAATAAAAAAAAATTATACAGTAATCTTCCTTTATTGTACCAACATATTTTTCTGTGTGTTACAATAGTAACAGTAATAAAATAGTAATAACAATAATAGTGGTATTAAGGACAATAGTAGTAACTATATTGATAACAATAATGATAAGAGTATTAATAACAACAGCATAACCAATAATAGTAACAATAATAGTAATATTAATAATAACAATAATAATGATAATAACTGTAGTAATCAGAATAATATAAATATCAATAATATTAATCGCAATGAAGTAATTAAACGTGGTTTTAAATTTAAGAACAATGTAACTAAAAATTGTAACTGTCGTAAGTCGAATAAGCTAAACTGTCCGTTACATGGTTACTGTTTAATTAAAAATGTCGTGTATAAGGTGCGCGTTAAATGTAAACTTAGTGAAGATAACAACAACAACAACAACAACAACAACAACAATAATAATAATAATAATAATAATAATAATAAGTATTAAGTGTATATTGGTTCGACAGGAGGCCTTATAAAAGTAGGTACACAGGGCATAAGTATACTTTTAAACATGTAAATAAAAAGAATAGCACAAGATTGTCAGATTTCGTTTGGCAGTATTTTGAAAGGTATGGAACGAAAGCAGAAATGGAATGGAGTATCCTTCACCACGCCAACAATAACATCAGTAGCGCGAGCAAGATTTGCCAAATATGCAACCTTGAACGAATGGCAATTTCAGCAGAAGATAGTAAACAATTACTAAATAAAAGACGTGAAATTTCAAACATCTGTGTACACAACCGACGGTTCTTCTTCAAACAACACCTTGGCGGTTTCTCACCTTTCATATTTTTCATTCAACTTTCACATAAACACACACATTCTATTAGGATATATAATTATATTAATATATATTAAGTAAAATATAGTTTTATCCATTTATTATTCATATATTTATTTCACACATGACATTTTCCATTCTCCGACATTTCATATACTCACTTTACCCTCTGACTATAATTCTTCATATCTTTATGTGTTAAGTTCTAAGTTTAATTGGAAGACGTATTCAAATCATAGATAAACCGTGGTTTTTTACCTACTACGCCCAATAGTGCTTGAGGTTTTTTTACTGCAGGTTTTTAGTTAGCATATGACCACCTTGTTGTTTTATGTTTTGCATTTTAACTTTCATATATAACACAGTTTACTTATTAAATATTTAAAATATGTGTATGGGATCTTTAATTTAAACACCCGACTGCCACTTTATAAAACAACAATTAATTATTTCAATAACTATTATATACAATATTTATGTAATTGAAGTCATTGTGATTTCATGTATGTCGCTGTAACTTAATTATCGGTCAGTGCTTTGTAAGCTTAATAACAAGTTAGTTTTTTGTGCTTTGTTTTCTTAAATTTTAAATTTTTACATTTTCAATTTTTACATTTAAACTAAATTTGATTTCTAATTGTATATAACTTTGATTTTATTATGTTTTACATTTAAATATATAAAACACATATTACATCAAGTTCCTGTGACTTTTATTGTCTTTACCGTTGTTAAATTTTATTGATTCATTAATTAACGGTTGTGGTTCTATTTTTATTCAAAATAGATTACATACTACTTTTTTTATATTAAAGCACTTTAATTTTTTTCCCAAACATAAAGACTAAATTAAATAACTTTATAATACAAATTAAATTACTGTCTTAATCTTCATATATATTGTAACGTGATTATTGGATGTATTTTTTCATTCGTTCACAACGATAAAATTTGAATTCTATTTAAGTAAGTGGTTTGTTTTTATTATGATTCGTTTTTTTGTTGTGTATTTTAGTTTACTTTATTCAGTTTAGACTTAATTAATTACAAACATTATATAGTTTTATAACAGTCGGATTTAACATTAAGTATTTTACCTATTATTAACTATTAACCTGTAGAATTTGTAGAAATTATTTTATTTTATTTTAATTCTAATGAAAACATGTACACACCTACTTTATTCTAATCTAAGCTTCTATTCTTACATTACAGTAATTATTTGTTTGCAGAACCCATTTGAAGTTTGTTGATTCGTTAACACACAGAAACATATGTTGGTACAATAAAGGAAGATTACTGTATATATTTTTTTTTTAATAAATTTTAGTTTTTAATTAACTTGTTATATTTTTCGATACAAATTAAACCAAATTTTAGAAGTATGGTAAAAATGTATTTCCAAATAAGTATTACAGGTATTTTTCTTCAACGTTCTGCAAGCAATTTTTGACAAAAACTATCAAGAATTTTGAGTAGTTTTAAACTGTATAAGGCAAAACTGACTGGATTAAAGCTTACATAAAATACTTTAAGCAGAAAATTTGAAAAACCAATTTTGAAACAAATAAATCAAGTTCTGTTTAACTAAGTTTAAATTTTTTTTCAGCAAAATTTATTTTAGTCAATGGCCGCTTGAACCCTGTTTTCAGCCCACTGTGGATTGTTTGGTAATAAAAGAAGTTTTCTTGATAATATGCAAATCCTTATGTTATACAACAGTGCTTGTTTAAATAGTAAATGCTCACTTGTTAGTTTCAAAGTATTTCTATTTATGTCTAAGTAAATATGGAGTTGTATTATAAATGATTAAAACAAAACTTCACAAGATTTTGACAACCTTTAATAAAACTACTCTTCTACGTATAGAGAAAAATACTTATAATTCCGTAATTAATTTTAACAATTACTCTTTTACTTAACAAGAAAGGGTACGCAAATGGTTGAATGTTTAGATTGACATGCCCCAGTTTAGAACGACATTTTCTAACCCTTGTTGGTCGATGTCCAACTGGGCTTATAAGCAAATAAAACTACTTAGACTAATAGAGTGGTTGTGATGATGTATTATACTAATGATACTTCTTTTTTTTTTTTTTTCACACTATATATTAGATATGACCCCTTTAAATAGTCATAAGAATTTGAACTGTCATGTAATCACTACAGACACATTTAACATTTCTACTAGAAAATTTCTAGTATATGTACTAAAACACCCTGACATTTTGCCAATAACGCATTGATTATAGTAAAATTAAGGTTACAATGAACAATGTTTATTTATACAAACTATCACAATTTCATAATATTTTCAAAAAAATACAATTCTCAGATTTCTTTTAGAGTATAAAAAAATTTTAAGCATTTTTACTTCCAAACTCTTTTACTTTTCCAATACAGTCTTAGATTATGTTCAAATTAAAAAAAAACAATTTTATATAAAAAATAACTTCACAATTTGATAACCTAACCAACAAAAAATAAATTTTTCAAATTTCTTTTAAAAATTCGCAAACTTTTAAGCACTTGAACAAAAATTTTAGCAAAAAACTACATAAAACAATTGTTTTTGTTTTTTTATATAACAGGGTGGCCACTGGGTATTTTTAATTTCCAGATATCATGATTTCCATCCAGGTTTTTGTCGAAAATATTTTTGTCCGATTACATTCTATAACAAATTTAAGGTAAAAAACTGATTTAATTACTGCAACTTTTTGCATATAATAGATACTTTGATTAATAATTTATATTTCATTATCTTTCATGTTAAAACTATTCAAAATTCCAGATTTTCCAAAAATATATATTTTCTAAGTTTTATTTTAAAATCCAGGTTTTTCAAAGATTCCAGGGTGAATAGCCACCCTTATATAAGCTTAGTACTGCATGTAGATTATATATTAGTGTTTTGGTTAAACAAATATTATGGAAACATTAAAAATAAATAAAAAGAACAAACTAAACAATTTTCACAATTATAAACTGATTATTACAATTTTGATTTATAGAGAACAAACTTTTACTTGGTCAAAAGCATAGTAAAAATGAGCTTTTATTTTTTTTTTTAGATAGCATTAAACAAAAACAGCTTCTTTTAGAACGATTGGTTTTGCTTTACAAACTCATTGAAAATTTAAAAAATATTTACTTGTAATTATTTTGATCAAAATCTACATTATAATAATTTAATTAAATACTTTTTAGTTATTTATTTACAAAATGGATTAAACATGATTAACTTACTTGACTAATGAAGATACTGACAAGCTACATGATATATTGTTTCCAAAACCAAACTTTTGATCAATATATTTTCTTTGATTTTTTAATCTACTTTGTTTACCTAAAATGCATATAATTACTTTAGCTAAACTAAACTTGATATTAGATATTTATATTTATTTTAATTAATTATTGTTTAAAATATAATGCAACAGTAACAAAAAACTATTGCAATTCAGCAAGAGTTCCTATATTTAATTAATTTTTAAATCTAAAAACTAATTTAAGTTTTAGTGTAAGATAAGTGAAACATTTGAGTTTCAATTGAGCTGTAATACTATAAAATCAGGAAAAAGTAGGTATTAAACTTTAATTAAATCAAAAATATAGCTTATTTTCAAAAAAAAAAACAAAGTTAATAAAATAATATCTTAAAATATCTCAAGCAAACTAGCACAAACACTATAAGTTAGCCTGAGCTTTTTACAAACTTCAAATTAGTATGAGTTAGCCTGATTAAATGGATTAATAACCTTACTTAAGTTTAAAAACAAATACAATTGGTTTATTGGTTTTGCAGTTGATATTTAGATCCTGGAGATTTGACAGGTAAAATATTAAATTAAGACAACGAACTTGCTCTAATTTTAATTCTTTTTAATACATAAGTAAATAAATTTTTAATTAAAGAATATTAAAGCAAGTTAGTTTTGATATTCAAAAGATTTATCAAAGCTTTAAAAGCTAATCTTATCCATAACTTTTAAGTATTTTTGTAGTATTTTAACAATGATACTTTTTAATATGTTGAATAGCAAAAGATAAATATTTTATAGTTTTATTAGGTTGTACTGTTAAAACAATAAAAATTCAATTTCAAAAAAATTTAAAACCTGATATAACATTTCAACAAAATTGTTTTAATTTTAAATTATAGACCTTACTATGTTTTTTTTTTTTTTACTTTTTAGCACTACCTGACAAAATAACTATAAAATCTAGTGTTACTACTTTTTAATATTTCAAAAAACAAAAAAATTATGTTTTGAATCTTATTTTCATAAAGGATAAACAACTTTTAAAAAGCACTTCTAGTTTTATTTTTAAAAATTAATTAAAATGATTTGATATTTTTTAAAGAGGGAATCTTTTTGTAAGAAGTTGAAAATGTTAACATTTGAATTAAACTGTATCTAATTTAACTTATTTTGTTGTTTATAAAGTGAAACTAATTTACACCTTAAAACAATTTTAACAGTTAAACAAATAAAAAAAATTCTTTTTCACTTACTAAGTTTGTCATTTACAATGTTCATGTGATCACCAGACGATGCAACCATAGTCTTAGAATTTAATAAAAGATCTTCAATATCAAATTCATCAAAATTCATCAAGGGCTTTTCACAAATTTTCAAATCATCTTCTTTAATAATATCAAAACTATGTTACACTTAAAGTTGCAAATAAAACAAATACTTAAATGATTTATATTAATTTTCCAACTTAAACTTAATTTAAATAATAACCAATGGTACTGTACAGTAAAATCGTTACAAAAAAAAGTTTTAAAGCAATGTTCGTACAAAATAAATAACCAATACCAGCTGTGGGTAAGTCTGTCTGTAGACAAGTGGGCTTAGCAAAATTAAATCTGCACTATACCCATCATTTTAGTAGAACTTTATCTTGGAATTGGTAAAAATTGATCGACGATATTGACTGGTTGTAATGCAATATCTAGTGCACTGAGCTAGACAAGCATATCACATATGTTAAGGTCTAAGAAGCAAGAAAATTTATTATAGCTTAGGATCGAGTTTTTCAAAAATGGGTCCTCCCCAAATCAGGAACCGCCCGGATAATACTATCGTAGGTTCGGTAGACCACTAGATTTGGAAAGTGAATTAAAAAAAAAAATTCAGTTGATACTCTGGATTTTGTGATAGAAAGCAAAAAAGGTCTTGGGCATCTTTGCAGGAATTTTTGAAACCTACACTAGATGTTCTAAAAGTTTTACAAATTTACATTAGATATTCCAGAAACTGAAAGTAATTGGAGGATTTGATTTTAAAATTTGATCTAGATCAGGCTGGATCTTAATTATTTAATCGATTTGGATCCAGCTGGATCAAAATTTTAAAACAGATCCTGCTCCTGCTGGATTCTAATTTTGTTGATGCGGTAGATCAAAATTAATCTTATCAAATAATTATATTGATTAAAATGATTTGGAACAACTATTCAACCACTATGCTTATAAAATAAAAGTTAATAAATCTTACTGAGTAGGTCATGTTCTAACATTTGTCTAATTTATTTGTAATTTTCAGTAAACAAGTATTAAAAAATTTAAATATATGTTAACTTTTATATAGTAAGTACAATAATTAAAAACGTTTAATATCATAAATAACATAAATTCACATTACAAATTATACATTAGATAATCTGCTTAGATCTTTAGCAAGAAAAACATAGTTATCTATGAGCATATACTTAAATTACTTTTAAGTTCACAAGTATTTGTAAAAACATACAACAATTAATTATATAAAAAACTAACCTTCTTTTAACAATTCATTACTATCAACATTCCATTTCTTTACTTGTATTACTAAAGCTTCAATCGCTTCAACACCTGCTACTCGTGTATCCCATTCTGAATGTTTTGTATAAGGAAGAAGCTGACACATAAAAGATTTTTTAGTATTTTAATATTTTACGTAAAAATTGAAAAAATTAAAAAGTTGCGATTCTTTTTAAGTATGTAAGCTAAATGCATGAACCATAAATACCGTTTTTATTAAGTTTTTACCGAGTATTAAACAATTATGTTACTGTAACACAGTTATAATTGTAAAAAGTGTCAAGTACTTTTATACATATAGCAGGTAGTAATTAAGTCTAAATTTTATCTTAAATCTAAAATATATCTTAAATAGTTTAAAACCTTATTCTAATATAATTTATTTTGCAAAAAACAATCCACTATCTGAAAATGAAAGCTACCTCTGAAGATTGAGAAGATTCTCAAATCTAAAAACTTTAAGTTTAATTGAAAGTAAAAAAAGAAGATAGCTAAAAATTGTAAAAGAAATATTAAAATTAATTAGTTTTTTTTGCAATTTTTTAGACTTGAACTTTTTTTAATACCCATCTCACTGTTTTTAATTCCTTATGTGTATATATTAATAAAATTCTATAAGGCTGTTATAAATATTATAAAGCTCAGCTAAAACTTTATTAAATTTTTAGTTTTCACCTTTCTTTATAATACTTACTGAAATAACCATCTTATACCTTCTAGCTGTAAAAATGTTATGCTAACTAGGACTAAATTTACAAGATCAAGTAAAAAAACAAGATAGT
The DNA here is from genome assembly GCF_965202585.1 of Thalia democratica. NCBI lineage: Eukaryota > Metazoa > Chordata > Thaliacea > Salpida > Salpidae > Thalia > Thalia democratica. Next base: position 41,634,474 of record NC_139166.1, on the reverse strand, counting down.
TTACTCTTGAGAAGTTTAATTACAAATGATTTTTTTATTCAAACAACAAGAACACTTTGAAATAAATTTATAGAGAATTGTATTTTTTTAAATAAGTACTAATTTAAACTAGTGATCTGTATGATCCACAAATTGAGATCAGGCCGGATCCAATCAATCTCAAACTACAATTCAAATACAGTGCTTTTATTAGTTTATTACCTATAACAAATTTAATTTTTTCTAATTGATCGGCCAAGTTTAACAAAGAGTATTTTTACGATCCAAACATATAATTAGAAAATAATTTTCAGCTGAAAATAACTGAATAATTTTTGAAAACTGTACGTTTTTTTAATAATTAAAATTAAAACTATTTTTAAATGTAGTTTAAATTAAAAACAACTATGGAAGCTTAAGATTATAAGTACTACTGTTTGGAAAAATTCAAACTAATATAACATATTGAGAGCACATTTGTTAAGAAAAAAGCTTAATGTTTGTATTTTGTGAATTGTTTTCAAGCTAAAAACAGTGATGCAGGCTGTACTTTTTCCATTGCTAACCTATAAAAATGTTCAACTAATAATTAAATTAATCAATAAATCAGACATTTTGCCGACTTCTACCTGAAATCATATTTATAGTATTCTAACATGTTTATATTTTAAGTCTTGTTTGAATATTTGAATATTTATTTGAATAAGAATAGAAATAAATTTAAGTATTCTATATGAACAAGATTTTTTAAATAAGCACCAACGAGGTCTTTATTTAATCAATACAAGTTCTCTTCACAGAGTGCACCTATGCACACTTAAATTATAAATATTATTCTTCTGTGCACAAAAAATTGATAAGACGGAAATACTTATTAAGGCCATAGACGATTCTAAAAACGTTTTTATCAGAATTTACGTCATATTACACCTTTTATATATTCTTTCAAGACTTTGGTATGCAAACAAGTTTTGGTCTTAGGCCTTGCCAGTGCTTATATAAAAAAACTTATTCATATAGAATACTTATATTTATTTCTATCTTATTCAAATAGAATATTAAGCACTGAGAGGTATTAGACCAATACTAAGTTTGCATAATAAACTTACGTTGTAAATTCTAAATATATTGTTTTTCCTCTAGTAGCTAATATCTCTTTATTTGTTTTCTAAAATTCTAAACATATAATATTACACCTTATATGAAAGCTATAACTACATACTATTAGATACTTTTACAGAAAATAAAATTAATAATTAACTTTTGAGATATCATTAGTTGTGTTATAAGTTTCGAAGAATAATGTGTAGGAGAATACTTCTTCATTGCTGGTTTTCTGGGTATAAAATTTTATTAAATATCTTTATTTTCCTTCATTTTTTGGTCCGTTAACATCAAAATTGTAGGAATGTTATTTGCATTAATATAAAAAAACCTATTGTAAGAAATAAAATTTAGAATTTTATGACCAATATTTAAAAAAAAAAATTTAATAAAAAAATTCCAATTTTTTTTTCATCATGTAATTAAACTGAGAATGTTTCAGGAAGATTGCTTAAAAACTGTAGAAAATATAATTTTAACAAATAAGTCTTTACTGGTCTTTTTTCTTTGGTCCTTCATTATTAATCTATTGAACTTTCCAACTTTGTACTCTCATATCTCAAAAATAATTTGAAATTTATAAAACGGTAAAAAGCAACTGCTAGTTAAGTTCAAGATGTTTATAATAAGATAAACAAAGTGTAAAAAAGGTTCCTTACCCTCTCCCTACCCAGGGTTGCCACTAGTTTTTTCAAAATTTTTTCCAGGTTTTCTAAATTTCTTCCAGGTTTTTAAAAGTACACATTTTTGGGTCTATTTTTAGTTTCAAGTTAAATTTAATGTAAGAAATTGTGTTAAATAGTATAAAAACATTAAAAAGATACTGAAAGTTACTTTAAATGTGTTTTTTAAAAGAAAAATTTTTTTATGATGACAAAAAATCTTGTAAGTATGATAATTTTTTTGAATCAAACTGAAATTTTACTTCTGAAAATGTTAAAATTGTTAAAAATTCCAGGCTTTTCCAGGTTTTTTGTTCAAAATTCCAGGTTTTTCCAGGATGTTTTCAAAATTTCTTAAATTCCAGGTTTTTCCAGGTAAAGTGGTAACCGTGCCTACCTGAATTGACGTTTTTTTCATCATAAAATAAAAAGTTAATATAACATAAATTAGCAGTTCTCAACACCTTACTTATATATCAAGATACTCAAGAATAAAAAAATAGTGTTTTTTAATAAAAATTCATAGTTTTTTAGTTTAGTGTACAAAGAATTCATTTTTCAGTAGTTTAGTGTGCATAGCTTTTTAAGTTTGAAAACTACTGCTATATAGCATTCATTATGCAATTTTTTAGTTTAATTTATATATATATATATTTTTTTTTTGTACTTATGGTTGCCACAGATCAAACTGAGAGAAATTTCTGGACTTTTCCTGATTTTTAACTAAAATTTTCTTGACTTTTCTAAATCTAAACTCTTAAATTAAACTTATTCTAAAATACATAATCATACACTTGAAACTATATAAATTTTCCATTCTTATTTTTATACAGATTAAAACAAAAGTTTTTTTTGATGAATTCAATCATCTAACTTCCATTACATCACTTGAACCATCTGTGTATGATGGATGTATTTGCAGTATACAGCTCTATCAGCAAAATATTTGTATTTTCTAACTTGATACAGCTCTACTTTGTATGCATACATATAATCTTTAACTTTTCTTCTGGATTTATTAGTTTTTCATTTCATACTGTTTTCAAGCAGAGCTTTGTTAAAACATCTAGTTCGACCTGAGCCTGGTCATTGTGCAACACAAATAATGGTTGCAACAACTTTCCGAGAGAAGATTTGGCAGGAAATTTTGATGTTTTTAAATAGAACTGGTCCAAACAAACTTCCTTTTGCTTGAAGCTCTTGAACTTTAATGCATTCATTGTACAATTTACCGAAGTTCTAAATTGATCAATGCTATCAACAAAAAACATCAGCAAAAGTCTGCAGAGCAGTAGTCTGGATTTTCGTTTGCCGTGAAACAAGCTCAAGTTTAACAATAAGGTTGATCATGCCAATTTGATCATCAGACCACAAGTTTTGGGAGGCTGAGACTGGTTTCGTCCTTATTAGGTCTCAGTCTACCGAAACTTGTGGTCCGATGATCGAATTGGCATGATCAATGCTGGTATCACCTTCAGAGTTGGAGCACATTTTTTACTATGTTAAGGAGTTCACAATGTTTTAAAAATGCTAAACAACAATTGTGACTCCTAATTTTTTTAAGGCTATGTTGATTTAGGCATGACATATTTTTTACAAATTTACTTCCAACAGCCATTCTGCTCCAGAGATTTTCTACCGCTTTTATAACAAATAATCTATATCTTTTGTTGAATTTACACCTTTTGTTCCTCAACTAGGTCTTTTTTCCTCAAATTTGCAAGCAAATTGATTGCAGCACAACCAGAATCAAGGACAGGTTTTAGGGAAGCTTGATCATTTAATTCAACTTTAAATAACTGGTTAAGCTGAGGTTCATAACTATCACGTCTTTCATAATGATGCACAGCAATTTAACTACCAAGCATGAAATCTTATCATGCATAAAGGCAACAACAGGCTGGGTACTCTGGTAAAATGTCAAAAAAGGCGGCATAAGAAAATTACTAAAGAAATACAATAACATTTTTGTGTATATATCACAGTTTCACTATGGAAGTATTCTTGCCACAGATCATCAATACTAAAGAGCATAAAAAACTGCTTGTTCAAGTAGGATACTTGTTCAATATGTTAATAAAAAAAATTTGCAGTTTTACTAAGGATATTTTATTAACTTATACCAGATGAAGGCATTGGAAATTAAATAATTTTGTAAATTTCTAAGAAAAATTTTGCAATTTTAGTCTGACTTTAAAGGATTTTTAATTAATTTATACTATTTGAAGGCTTTGGAAAATAAGGAATTTTGTAAATAAGTCTGACAAAATCTGACTTTTTTTTAAATTTTGTCAAATTTCTGGACTATTCCAGATTTTTTTTCAAAAACCTCCATTTTTTCCTGACTTTACCTGACTTTTGTCATTTTTTCAGTTTTTCCTGATTTCCTGAACGTGTGGCAACCCTGACTTATACTCTTAAAATATGAGAAAACCTTATTTCATTTATTAATATTAAGTTTTGATCATAACAATTGAATTATCAGACCACAACTTATCAGGATACTGTACTGTGGTAAAATTAATGACTGTTTGTAGATTGACAAACTGTAGCTTTCTTTAGTTAGGGATGAAAAGTTTTAATAAAATCAAAACCTTGGTGTCAGTCTACCAAGAGCTTGTCCTCTGATGATCCAATGATTGGTTGATTTTTGATTAAGAAACTTTGAGCTTGTCACACAGCACATAGTTTTCCATGCTTTAGCTTCAACTGACTTTTTGTTTATCAACTTCAACTTATAAATAACTACAAATTTCTTACAACTGCTTAAAATATTAAAATAAATAAAATCAAGGTTTTAAACCTTTATAAGTAATGCATTGAGTTCTTCTGGGTGTTTCTTCTGAACATCTCCTATTTGCTTAGCTGCAGCTTTTCTTGCTATTGCTGATGAGCCATTTTCAAGCAAGGAGAAAACTTGTTCCAAGCGACTGTTAAATTAATAAAATTAATCATTATCATTTACATGCTAATTTTTATTGTAAAGTTTGAATGAAAAGTTAATGGAATTTTAAAGAACTAGTTAAATTAATTTTTATACTTGTCTAGCATAGAGATTATATCTATTTTACATAAGTTAGCCAAAAACCATAGGGAACTACCTTGTTTTTTTTTAATTTGATCTTATTTTGTAGAGTTTTATCTTACCTAGAGACATTTTTACAGCTTAACAAAATTCAATGTAACTTATGAGATACAGATATCAAAGTTGGTTAGCTCAATAAGTTCCTCTTAAAAGGTTGAAACCAAAATCAGGAAAATGTATTTCACTAAAAATCTATACTCTTCTTGATTTTATAACCAACCTTCTTCAAATTTTTATAGTTAGTACATCACTAGTATTAAATATTTTCCAATGCACGATATTTTAAATTTGAACATTTAAAGTCTTTTGAACTATATAATGAATGTTACCTAAACATTCAAAATAGACAAGAAGATAGATTTTTTAATTTCCAGAAAAAAATTGACAATGAAAAGTTTTCAGTTCTTACATTTGTATTGGATACTTTTTAGAAAAATTTAAATTTCTCAATGTTAAGTATAACTAAGTCAAGCTAGTTAACTCTATTAAAACTAGCTTGTAGTTTATACTTATAGCTTTCATATGTTAAGCTTGCTCAGACAATTCCAATACTTGTAAAAAAATGGACTCCCCCTATGGCCTATACTGTTTTAATACATAATGACTTACTTTTTAATAAAAAATTACATTGTTACACAACTAGGTAACTATAAAGAGTTATCAACTTGAATATTTTCTCTAAAAAAGATTTTTTAAACTTGTAACTCTTTTTAAAAAGCTTGCAAAATTAGTTTGAAGAGATTCAACTTTTAGTGCTATACCAAAAAACAATAACTTTAGTTAGATTTACTTATCCAGAACCTTGAACAATTTTCTTTTTATTAATATATCTTGTAAGACAATATAATTAGTATTATCTACTAAAAGTAAGTTCACAAAAATAATTGTTTTGTGTTTTTAATATCATTAATTGTTTTTCAGATTAATTTTTGCAACTGAATACAGTTATCAGTTATCAAGTAACAAAACCATTAAAAAACATTACTGAACAGTGAACATGTATTTTATATCCACAGATCAAGAAGCATTGAAATTTGTTATGATTATCAAAAAAATATATTAAAAAAAAAGTTTTCTAGAGTTTTATTTAGTTTTAAGGTGCATTAAAACATTTTATTCACGCCGTTGTCACTTTTTTACTTATACCTTAATCAATAAATAGTATCATTTGTTAAATTGATTAGAAGCCATTATGTAACATGCATTAAAACATACAATTAAGGTCATGGGGGGGGGGGGGGGGGTAAACCATGTTTTTTACAAGTTGATCTTATTTTATAGAGCTTTTTCTTAGGATCAAGATGCTTTTTATCGTTTTAAAAAATTTAAATTACTTTTTGAGATATGACCAGTTCCCTATAATAGGTTCCCTATGGGAAGGGAAAACTAAAATAGTAGCAAAAAAAGACTATTTTATTTAAAATCTATCTCCTCTTACATTTTTCAAGCAATCTTCTTCAAACTTTCACAATCTAATCTTCATACAATAACAAGAAAAACAATACTTTGCACTTAAAAAGATTTTAAGTAAAACACTTTTTTTTTTGAAAAAAAAACATTTTTTTTTTTTTTTTTTGTAATATTTTTTTTTTAATTATTAAAATTCTTAAGTAACGTTTTTTTTCTTTTATTATAAGGAATGTTTCCTGAAAATTTAAAGAAGATTGCTTGAAAAATGAAGGAGGAGATAGATTTTTAGTGGATTTTAAAATTTCCGAGAAAATTGACCCCAAAAAATTTGCGTCCATATGTTTATATTGGAAAGTTTTTTTGAAAAATTAAATATCTCAAAAGTTAAATGACGTTTTTGAATTCTATAAAAACTGGCTTGTAGTTTGCACTTAAAGCTTTCATTAAAAAGCCAAAGTTAATTTTTGTAAAAAAAAATGTTGGACCTCCCCCTATGGCCTTAATCTAATATTTTTTGTTAAATAAAATATGAAATAATTACTGAATTTAAGAAGCATTTGTGTTTAAATAGTTTTAGAAACACTGAATTTTTAATTTTATAAAATATTTTACAAATTATGCTAACTTTATAAACAAAAATAACAAATTATCTTCTTTTAATCTATTAAAAAACCAACTATCTATTTTTAAAATCAATTGAAGTACTTTAGATTAAAAAATACAAAGACTGAATAAATAATAGAAAAATTAATAAAAGAATAATAATTTTATAAAATCATTAGAATAAACTTTTGTTTAAAATATTACATTCTTTAAAAAATATAGTAAAATAAATTGAAACCTTAAGCTTGTATTTGACATTTAGAGTACTTTAGTTTTTTGATGAGCTGCAAAATATTAATAAAATATCATAAAATAGTCATTAGCTGTAAATTAGCTTTTAATTAAATAAGTTAAGCTAATTTAAAATTTAAGGGTTGCCACTTTATAAGTCTAAAAAGAAAACTATCCTGAGTGATCAAAAACTGTTCTGAGTAAACTTAAACTATCCTGAGTTATGCTGATTTTTTTTAACCTTCTAACTAGTTTTTAGTATCTATAACACCTCATTTTCATTTTTATTCTAAATTAAAAAAAGAAAGCTGTATATGTATGCTTCTATATCTGATGTTTACTAAACTATCAAAAAATTATATTTTAAAGATTTCATATTTAAATTTGAAAAGAATTAACATTTTTTAAATACTTTAAAAGGAGATGAAAAAAGAAAGAAGTTTAAAGATCTAACTAAAGTGAGGTCAAATTTGCACTAAAATTTTGGCACAAACGGTCACTTTTTCACAAAGAGATTTTTGCACAAGAGTAAAAAAAATTTTTTTTTTCTTAATACCGACTAAGGGTAAGGTGTAACAGTGATAGTAAAAAAAAAATAAAATCAAAAATTTAAAAAAGAGTTACCGATCAAGGGGTAACAGTGATAGTTAGAAATTAACAAATAAAAAAATAAATAAATAAAGGAAATAGTAAAATAATAATAAATAAAAGTTACTGATAGTTAAAAAATAATAATTTAAAATAGGTTTAGAGGTTACAGTGATTGTAAAAATTAAACAAAACAATAATAATATAGTAAAAACATTTTAACCCATGCAAAAGTGTCTTTGTGCAAAAGTCTCCCTTTGTGCATATTTGACACTTACTCAATTAAAGATATACCCTTCCTAGTGTAATCTAAGATTTACAACTTCAATATTTAAAATATGAAACAATGTTATCTAAAGAAGCAAAATTTATTTCTTAAATGTTTTAAGTTGTTTTTACTTACTATATTAAGAAATAGTGAATACAAAGAGTAGTAGAGAGCTAGCTGCTAGGATAAAAAAATTAAATCAATTAGAAAAATCAAATTCTTGAAATAATATTGGTTAAATAAAATAACAAAATAATGAAAATGAATCAACTAAACCTGATTTAAGATAAAGAAAAAAATTATGACATTTTAAACAGTTTTAACCATTTTTTTCGAGTTCTTTATTTAAAAAGATTGTCTTGACTCTGCCTGGATTCAAAAATAAAACTATAATATCCGGATTTGTCTGGATTCATATGAAGATTTACAAAAATTTCAAAATATCAGGAGTTATTCGGAGTTTGTTGCAATCTTGTATCAAGTAAGGGGTAAGTAAAAAACCTAATTGTAAAGTATTCTTTAAAAAAATCTATATACCCCTTAGTTAAAAACCAATATTTTTAAAACATAAGAATACAATTTTTCTAATTTATAAACATATTGAAAATATCACTTATTAATCATATATTTTAAACTAAAAACTTAAACCAGAATCTTATTTCTACCATAGTTACTGCATATATGGTTGAGAGAAATTAAATACTTACTAATTAAGACCATTTTGTAATATTATTTTATTTTTAAGTTAATATATTTAATAATTATAATATTTATCTAGTTATTTGTTTTAAGTAAAAAAGATTGCTCAATTTACAAAAATGTAAAGAGCTTATTTAATTAAAGATGTGCAAATACAGATAAGCAACACTGTTATACGCAGTTTATTATTTTATTTTACTTAAAGAGATCGCATTTTTTTGTCACCAAAAACTGGTTGTAAATAAAATATTAATTTGCACATCTTTATTTATTTATGTAATTATAATATCATATTGAAAAAATCTAAATTTCAATATTCACTTATTATTTCAAACTGGTTTCAATTGAAAACTAAATACATAAGAATAACATAACAGTCTTCAATGAATTTGATAAAATTTTCATAAATATGTGCAGTAACTTAGCTAAAAATTTGATTTTAAGCTTAAAGAAAATTTTTGTGATAATGTCATAATTATAAAATAGATTGCTTTATAAATTACAAATATAACATAATGGTCTTTAGTAGAATATTAACAATTTTTTATAAATATTTGAACAGCAACTTAGTGAATAACAAGGTTATAATAAGAACTGCACTCACTGACCTATAAGAAGTTTATTTTGAAAGATTTTCAAATGAGAATAAAGAAAACATAAGTATAAATTTTAAAAAATACTTGATATTGAGACTTGTATTGCTAACTTTTATCATAAACTTCAGCTTCAAACTAACAAAATGTAATCAAATCAGTCATTTAATTTTATTCTAGAGAGATAAAAATTACAACAAGTTTAAGGAAAACAAGGATTTAGTCTTCTTTCATAACCCACAATAACCAACTAGTTGTAACCTAAAAATATGACTATAAGCTAAGACATTAAGTTATAAAAGCATTGGCATCATTAATATTCAAATAAATAGTAAAATAATAACGATATAAAATATATAATTTTTTGTTTATTTTACTAACTTACAAGGTCTTTATCTATTTCAAACTTACAAAAAGTTTAAATACAAAATTTTAAAACTACACCTGCAACAAGTGTTGTCCAAATGAATGTTTTATATATGAAGACATGCTTGATATAAGCTTATAAGCGGTTCTGATTGGCTTGTAAAAAATTCTTTAGACTCCAAATTATTTCATTTGTTTATTACACTAGTCGGCTGCACTAATACTGATTTAGGTTTTTTCTGTTCACTATTAAAGCGTATCAAAAACAGCAATAAAACAATATCAACATCTTAAAAACTGTCCCTAATCAATTTAAATTAATTTTTTTAAGCTAGAAATTTACACCCAAATCAACATAACATATAACAAATAGTACTTTTAAAAGTTAAACAAAACTTTACAATTAAAATTACTTCAGTTTTAAAGAAATATATGCTTGTAACGACTATATGTAGTAGCCGAAAGAAGGGATAACTTAAATAAACGGTACGAGCTTTTCTCATCTTGTCTCAACTTCAAAGTTTAAGCCTTAAGTTTTCAGTAACATTAGTTTTATGTACGCTCTTAAAAAGTTTTTATGTACATACTATTTTCAGCAAACTAAAAGTTTTTATAAAATTCAAGCGAAATTTCAAACTTTTATAGCAAATATTTTTTTTTATATTCGATAATTACGTCAGAATTCAAATTACCAACACTAGAATGTATTTTAACTTAAAGCTGTTTCACTTCTAAAACTCACAATTTTTTTTAACAATGTTTATTTTGAAAACTCACAAGAATTAAAAAAAAAATTCTACAAAACTTTAAAATACATTCAATCTTAAGATTAAAGTTTAATTAATTTTTTCTATCAAGTAAAAATTTGTTTTTACTATTTTTTTAAACACTGTTTCTCATGATTATCACATATCTTTCTAGATTTTTTACATTAGTACTTACGAGGTCTTAGACCGAAACTGAGTTTGCATTAAAACTTTTGAAAGAAAAAAAAAAACTATAATATTTCTCCTATATAATATATAAGTTGACATCTTTTTATTTGTTTTTAAAAATCTAAACATATGATATTAAAAAAATTTGTGTCAAATTCAGCTAATTAAGTACTACTTCAATTGACAAGTAACCCAACAAAAACACTAATTTTCTAAATAAATAGTTGTAACAAGTTAAAAAATTAAACTTTTATAAGCGTATAAGTAATATTTCTTACTTGTTACTGTTCAAAGCACAGTTGAATTAAACTACTAATGTGCAGTTGCTTTTACTCGTTGAAATAAATCTACTTATAGTTTAGGCGTTGCAAAATGTTATTTTCAACGATACTGTAAAAACATTTTAAGCAACAAAAGATTTATTTTCTAAATGAACCGCTAGTAGCATAAGTTTTCATATACTTATACGGACAAAAATATTCGATTTCAAAGAAAACAACCAAAGTTTGAAAGCTGTTTTTAACTCACGAACTCCTTGTAGAAAGTAAAAGATAACGAATCTACTAAGAAATTAAGTTACTTAAGTTAAGTTAATAAATATCGTAACAGTTATAATGTAAGTATAAACTAAGTACTTTAATTGCTACAAACATAAATATAGTCGTTCAAGTATCTGAAACTGAATAAAAAGCGAAAACTACAATATTTTATAAATTCAATAGAGGCCTTTTACACATTAAGTAATTTATTTTATTTATTTAAGCAAATTATGCATTACAAATGCAACAAACAAGATTTTATCTTCGCTTAAAACTTACAAGTTATTTAAATAACTTAATAAATGTTTAACTAACAAATACACTTAAGCTGAAAACTATACAAAAATTTTATTTAGAAAAAAATTACCAATTAATATAATAAAATGTAGAAAAAATTTTTTGTTGAATGATCCCCATTATAAGTTTTTACAATTTTAAAACGTTTATCTTCTCAAAAGTATTTTTTTTAAACTTGATATGGTTGTTGCTTGTTTTAGTGCGGAGTAATACTTTAGACTTAATTTATTACAAGAGTTTTTCCACGTTATAAAACTTTTATGTTTATTAGTTTTATATCAACTGATTTTTTTTTCAAGATTAAATGTTTGTATAGTTTTCAGCTTGAGTGTATTCGTTGTTTAAACATTTATTAAGTAATCAAATAACTTGAAAATTTTAAATGATGATAAAATAATCTTTTTTGTTGCATTTGTAATGTAAATTTTGGTTAAATAACTAAAATGAATTACTTAATGGCATTAAGTTAATGCGTAAAAGGCCTCTATTGAATTTATAAAACGATGTAGTTTTTGTTTTTCATTCAGTTTCAGATACTTGAACGACTATATTTCTGTTAGTAGCAGTTAAAGTACTTAGTTAATACCTACATTATTACTGTTACATCTTGTATACTTATTTATAACATAAACATATTTAGATATTTTTTCAATGTTAACATTATAATACTAAATAGTTATAAGGTTAAGCAACGAAAAACAGTGTAATAATTTAAACATCGATATAGTGGATAAAAATGTAAACAATAACTTATTTCAAATCTTAGTATTACAGATTAAACACTTTTTTATTTTTTTAAATATACGTTTTTATGAATTAAGTGTTTGTTTAAAAACTTCAACTGATTGAAATAAACAATAATATTGCTTTACCTGTTTTGTCTTCAAAGCCTAGATTTTTTTGCTTTCCTAAAATCTGATATTGTCTACATTAATAGTTTACTTTACATCCGTTAACTACATATTATAATAAAACATTTTTTGTGAGAACTTCTGAGCTAATGATATTTAGTAGATTTATTTAAATCTATTAAAATCTAAAATTTTAATTTAAACATTTAAAAAATATTTAAAAGGTTATAAAAACTAAGACTAACTACTTTTAGCCTGAAGAGACAAAAAAATAATAAATAAATAAATAGCCCCGGAAAACCATCTACACGTAAATAAAATTTCTATATGTAAAGGAGATTGTAAGGGTCAAAATCCAATATTATAGAACAAACGAAAAATAAAAAGACTTGTTTTCTGCGTAATATTTTTTTCAAAAAATACTATAAAAAAACCTCAATATTACGAAAAAACCTTATAAAACACACTTGTTAGATGCATGTATTTATAACTTTACAAATTTTTTTAAAATAAACCATGAGAACCACAACTATTTTCATTTGAATATACTTGTAATTGATTTTAAAAGTTATACAATCAATAAAACTGTAACAACTACATAAAATATAATCTTTTTATTGGTAATACGTTAATTATTTTTTTGGTTTGTATACAACTTAATGGCATTAAAACAAGTTTTTACAATTTTTTTTATTCTTTTTAACTTTTGTAATAAGCTTTAAAAGATATAAAATATTAGCGTATAATAAAATAATATCTATTTCAAATGAAGGTTAAAATCTTTGTTGAAATGTACACACAAATAAAAAAAGCACTTTAGGTATATTTACTTGATGTTGCAAAAAGCAATTTATTATGGGTAGCTGTCTAAACTGTACACCCGTACAAAATTGCACGAGGGGATAAAATTGCAAGAGCAGACAATTTTGCACGGGTTAAATTATTTTTTTTTTATTAATTTTGTTCATTTATTTATTTATTTTTTTTTTTTTACTATCACTGTTACCCCTAACCCTTACCCTCGGTCGGTAGCTTTTATTTATTTATTTTCAATTTTTTTTTAATTATATACCTTAATAGTTATCTTTATTTTTTATTTTTACTATCACTGTTACCCCTAACCCTTACCCTCGGTCAGTAACTTTTTTTTCTTTTTTTTTATCAACTTTTTTTTAGTTTTTTTTTTCTGTTTATTTTATTTTTTTCTTTTCTGTATTTTTTAAATCTCTTGCAAAAATGTAATTCGTGTAAAATTGACCTTTGGTGCAAAATCGTTTTCTTGCATTTTTGTGCCCTCGTGCAAATTTGGCTTCGTGCAATTTTGTACTTTCGTGTAACTTTGTTCTCGTGTAATTTTATCTTTGTGCAATTTAGACCCGTTCCCATTTATTATTTCGTTTTCTTTGTTAAAGACTAGAGAGTTTTAATGTTTTGAACTATATTTTTTACACAATTTATGTTTTTCGTTACCTGTTAAAACTGTTTGGTTTTGTTCGTTCTAAAGTTTATTAACTAAGTCTAAAGTTTTCATTTATTTTTTTAAATATTTTGTAGTATCTGAATTTTTCCTTAGTTTTTAAAACAAAATTGTAATTAACAATTTTGTTGATTTAAAACTTAGAAATATTTTTGAGTGATGAGTGTAACAGGTCTCTTCCTACTTTTACAATAACTTTAAACTTACACTTTTAATCAACCCTTCACTTGACCGGACACTCTTGTTGTTTGAAGTCGAAAAACCGTTTATATCTTAGTTAGTTTTAAAAACCGTTTGTTTTTTTCTTAATGATCAATTGCTATTATTATAACATGATTTTTACATAGAGAAGTAGTATGTTTAAATAGTTTTTCTGTTTGTTTAGCAGCCCTATGTAGTAGAAACATCGAACTGATTAAAAGTTTGGTTTAACTAAGTTATCAATTCATAAATTTCGACATTGTTGCTTTTTTTACTTGTATATACAGTATGTAACATAATTAATTAGTTTAAGCAAGAACACAAACATTAAATTAAACTAAGCTAAGTTCATATTGAATGTCTGTCAGTCTGTAGCATAGTTGCACTTTTAGACTTAATATAGCAAAACAAAAATCGTTTTTAAAGCAGAGACGTAATAAATAAAGAAGCCTCCTTAAATCTAGCGCTACTAAGCTTTATATTTTTTTTATATATTTACGAATCATAACTCAAAGCATAACGACTTACGTATGTGTAACCATAGAATCTACTTCTAATTTATCATAAACTTATGTTATGGAAACTCTGGCTTGTAGTATGCTGGAAATAATATGTTTAAAGCAGTAAAACAATAAAGCTAACATTGACGTTTTATTTTTAGGAATGAATTTAAAGAAATGACGCTTCAAACAAAAGTGACGACTTGTGCAAAAATACAACCGTGAAAAAAGAACACTCATCGCATATTTTACACTTACCCATTCAAACAATTTCTCATTAATCAAAGAGCAGTTTAAAATGTTGACAATCAAGTTGATAATGATTTTTTAATGTTGATTAGAAATGCTTGGGTATCACTTTTGCACGGATGACAACCGTGCACTTAACCCGCGACATACTTTTCAACTTAAAAACAAAAAAGAAAATTTAGAACTTTTATAAAAATATTTTGAAATCGCTCTTAATATTACTTTTGCAGTTATTAATGCTATTAAGTGATTATATCATTTTAATTAGCATAACAAAAAGTGAAATCAGTAGTTTTTTTATTTTTCACGTGCTAAAGAATATGCTTCAAAACTATGCGGATATCGGAAAGACTTTTTTTCTAAGAACTTCGACCTTCGAAAAACTTTTACTGGTAAATTTGACCTACTGAATAAAAAAACAGTCAACTCATTTTCTAAATCTTAGCTATGGTTTGATTCTTTTTTTTGTTTTAATATATTTTCACTTAAAAGCAAACTAAATAAAAGTTTTGTTAAAGTATTTTTTCTTTAACATTAACTATGTACAGACTGATAGATGTTTTACAACAAAAATCTAAAAATACATCTATTCAAAGTTTTAAAATTTTAATACTTTTATTACTTTTAGTTCAGATATTGACAAGTTGTTTTTCTCCGAGAATCTAAATCGACCACATTCTAATCAATTTTAGATAAAACTTAAGAAACAAATATTTAATAACCTAATAAAAATCTTTAAAACAAAACAGACTTCATGTTTATTATAAGCTTTTCATTGTCAGTCATTATATAAAAAAAATTATATTTTTTTCATAATGTTTTAAGTTCAGTTATATCTTTTCTACTACGTGTGTGATTAAGAAACAAACTTAAGAAACTTGTAGTTTTGATTTCATTTAATACAGTTATGCTATTTTGAGGAAAAAGGAAAACTAAATCAAAAATTAAATGTTAATTTAATTTTTTATTAAATAACTAACTATAGCTTGAATAATTGATAAACTTTGACACTAAAGACTAAATATCCTAAGTTTTCAAAAAGCAAAGTTTGTAAATATATTTAAAATATGAGTAAAATAGACTTCTTCTGGAAAGGAGTCGAATTAATTTTTTACTAGACATAAGATTTAATAATAAACTTCATATACACTTTAATGTTTTCAATGACAACTATTTATATAAGTATCAACTTAAAAAGATCTCAAAATACAACCTAAATATTTTTAGCGTTTGTTTTTTAACTTTTTTTATTCTGTCTTAAAATCGTACGAATTTTATTATATTTTTAATTTAATTTAATAAAAGTTTATAAAATTATTTTCTAAAATCAAATGAAACTTTTTATACTTTCAAAATTTATAGTTTAGATATTTCTTAAGTTTTTAATATTGAAATTTCAAAAACTCTTTATGTGTGCAATTTTTATTACCTTAAAGCTCTTAACAAAATAAAAATGAAAAATCTATGTAGACGTTATTGAAATTTAACTAATATGGTTTTGAAAAACTTATACTAAAGTTTATAAGCTTTTGAAGCTTCAATAGTTTGAAGCTTCAATCTACATAGTACTTTTTTTTATTAAAACCAAAACTTTATTTATATTTTGTTAAAAAAATGCTTATGACTATCGGTACAAAAATTCGTGTTGTTTGTTACTATTAACTATATTAAAAATAATTTTATTCTTAATACGCAGAAGCAAAATTACAACAAATATATAAAAAGTAGTTAAAAATAATAGATTAATTGAAACTAAAAGTATCAAATAGCTTTGGTATATTTTATCAAACAAATATATATTAGTTGAAAACACAGAAAGAACACAAGCTGTTTATAAACTTTTATCGTATTACTGTTGACAAAATAACCTGAAATATATATTTACATTAAATAATAACATCTGTTAACTTATTTGTTTACAACCTATTGACTTTTTTCAACTTAAGTAGCCTCAAAATCAGAATTACTAAACAACTGTTTGTAAAAAATACATATTTTCAATTGTGATAAACCAAGTATCAACGGTATACTTATTTCTTTCAGTTTTTGATAAGACATTTTTTGATATAAGCTCAAGGCAGATATTTGAACTTCAGAACATTCGAGCATTAAACTAACTGCTGTTATATTTTCTTTTTTTCTCGTATTATCAATAGCATGCTGCTCCAATGCACGCATGAGTAACTTTCCTATTCCTAAACCACGATACTTCGGAACAACAGTGAGTCTCTTTAGTTATTATTTAATTTATTTTGTATAAGTTATGCTAATAATTTACTAATTTTAGAATGTAAATCTATGTAATTTCGATTTTAAGGTAAAATCACTATAAAGTCAATGAAATAAATTATAGCTTCAAAAAAAACAACAGTTTGAACATTTAAACATAGATTTAAAATTTATTTTCAAAGATCTAAATATAGAAGGGAAAACTGATTAATTTTTGAGTTCTAATAAAAACGAAACCTAGGTCTCAGTCTACCGAGAGCTTGTGGTATGATGATCTGAGTAGTAAAATCAAAACTTTTTAACATAAAACATTAATGACCCTATTTTCAATTGAAACATTTTAACACTATTTAAAACTTAGATTATATCAAAAGTATTCGTTAGCGAACAACTTACCATGATTTCATAAATTTTAGCTTCTGACTTTTCAAAAGGTAAAAGTTTTAGCAGCTTATTTTTAGCCTTTCTAACGCCTCCAAACCCAACAAGCTCTTCGTTTGAATTTTGGTTGCAGATTGTAGCGACAAAAAAGCAACATCCTGTATTTCTAAGATAAGTTTCACTAAAACTATCCCAGCATTCGAAGTCATCCGCAGCTTTTAACAAATGTCGTTTACACTCTATTAGGCCTACAAAAGATATTAAATTTGGGTTTTAGTTGAACTTAGCAACACTTAGATGAACTTATAATTTTTAGAATAAATATTTTTTTTTCTTTTTAAATATTAAATTATTTAGAATATTTAAAAAGAAAACAAAAATATTTTTTGAATGCGTAAACATTTAGCATTTTATTTTGGTCTATTTTCTTTAAAATTTTGAAAATTTGAAACATGATAAGTAAAATTAAAAACTTTTTTAATTACAACAAAATTTAATATTCAAAAAAAATTTAACAGAATTTATTAAGAAAAGTATTTACTTACCATAGGTATAGGAAACTAAATGGAAAAGTAATTCGAACAAAATAAGATACTCTATGCCAACATCAAAAACTACAGAAGATGTATATGAGGACATAAAGAAAAGTACCTAAAAAAAATACTGTTTGAAAAAGCAACAATAATTTTAAACTCTTTTTAGTTAAAGTTCTTAGAACTATTTGCAGTAAAATAAACTAACCATGTTTGTTTTTACAAATAATTATCGAATTTATTTTTATTTTATAATATACTTTAAGTTTAAATCTAATTGAGCTGTATTTAACTATATATTTTAATGCTTAATATTATTTGTAGCTGTACTTTGTTTAAAAAAAGAGAAACCTTGTAATAAAGTTATAACTTATAAAACTTTATTTTTTACACAGTTAATGAATACAATTTTTCAAGCAAAAGTGAAGAATATTAACTCTTAGTTTTGTGACTTACCTTTTACCGCTAAGATGCTCCTCTTATATATTATATATACAACGCTCACATAGAAAAATATAAAAACAAAGTTTTTTTTAAATATTTTTTATAAAGTGTTTTGCATGTTTGAAACAAAGAATGTTTATAGATTAAATTAACATAATGGTTTGACCATACCACTTTGAATATCAGATCTCTTAGTATCGACAGACTGAGACCCGGACTTTGATTTTATTGAAACTTGTCAGTAGTCGAAAAAAATACTTGCAACCGTCAATCTACAAACGGTTTATAACGTTTTACCATAAGGCTACCCTTTGCTGAAAATTCTTTTGATTGCGTTCAAATCATGTTTCAAAATGTGTATCAATAGCTGAACAAGCAGATAACTGCAACCCTTAAAGCTTGTGAATTCTAATGAAAATTAATAGAATGAAATCCGCTCTGATTTAAGTAAGAAGTACAAAAAAACAATTTTATGAGAGGTAATTGAAGTGGAAGTTAGTAATAAAGTTAAAGTATTGTTTGTTGTTATTAAACTCAACATAAAAAGTGTTGAAGTTAAAGCTTAAAAGTATGTAATTATCTATTTATAAGCATAATTTATAACGGTAGTTTAAAATAAGGCCTAATTTTTTTTAACAACATTTTAAAAACTATTACTGTCAAACCGCATTGCAATATTGCCTGACTATTAAGACAGATTTAAGTTTGTTTTTAACAATAAAATGTGCGGACGGGTTTCTTTTGTACAAAGTAACGTTTTCAAGAGTCGTCACTTTCATGAAGAATAACTTTTTCACGAAGTAGCTTTTGCACAAGTCAACAAATTTGCACTGGTCTCACCTGCACGGGTCGTAATTTTTGCATGGCGTTACTTTATTGTTAGTCATCACTTGTCCATAAATGGTCATTTTTGCAAAGCAATACTTTTGCATGGAGCGTCACTTTTGCTCAGTTTCAGTTATGTACAAGTGTATCTTTTGTACGAGTCATCACTTTTGGACGGAGTCAGTTATAGCCTATTTTATTTGTTCTTTTCGCACAAAGCGTCAATTTTATACAAGTAGCCACTGTTGCATGGTCGACTTTTGTATAATTAAGATAAATGTTAGTTAACAAACACAGTTTAAGTTAGATTATAAAAAAGTATATAATAAAGTAAAATTATAATAAATCTAATTAAAATTTAAACAAATATTAATGTAAAACTAAGCTTAAATAAAAGTAAACTAAATATAAACACAGTTACTAAAAACTTTAAAAAAAATAAAACAAAAAATACCCGAAACTAAGTTTAACTTTAAGTTAAAATATAATCTTTAAGAATATATATTTATTTATATATATATACTTGTATAGATACTAATAAATAAGCTGCTTACACTTGAAAAGCTTCGTTTAAAATAAAATTATGTAAAGTAAGATAAAGAACCTGCACAGCAAAATTTTTCAAAAAATGTTTTCTAAACCATAACGGAAAATGTTCAAGTCTGGTTTTTATAATTGATTCTTTCACAAAGCAGAAGTCTAATTGTGATATACTTCTAAACTTTATAGTTTTCATTGTCACTTTTAAGAAAACCTAAAAAAGTTTCATAAAATAAGTTTTTTTGAATCTTATGTACAACAACACTAATTTGATTTTATAGTACTTGTTATTTTAACTTTCAGTTCACATCTACACATTTTAAAATTTGCATAGTACTTTTCCTTTTTATATCTTATAAAAATACTTATAGTAAATGTAAAACTTTATTTGCAATTTGAAGGTATACTTGATATCAACTGTATTAAGTTATTTTGAAAAGCACACAGTTCTCTAGCAAAGTCAAACAGAACTGTTTTAAACTAGATAAAAATGTGTTTATTAACAATATAGATAGTAAAGTTAACTTTTCAAAAGCTCATCTGTTTTCAAGTGTTTTGTGTCAATGTTTTATATCAATTTTTTGACTTTCAAAAAGATGTACTCAATGTTGTAAAAGTAAGATAGTTTTTATTTTATATATAAAATCGAGTAAAGATTAACTTTAACATTTAAAAAAAGTAAAATATAATATAAAACAAATTTGATAATTTATATAAAATAACATTAAAATTTAGGAATCGCTTGATGTTTTTTCTTTAAGATTTATTTTAAGTCAACAGTAAACGGATATTTTTATAAAATTAAAAGTAAAACTTGTTTTATTAGGTAAACAACAATCATATTTTCTGTGTTTAACTAAAGAAAAACGAAGTTTAGGTGTTTTCATTATAGAAATAAAAACTATTAAAAGTAGATTTATATCAATTATAAAGTTTTGATTAAACCAAAAATGTATTTAAAATATTTAAAAACTTTATTTTTTGTTGTTAATAACTTCTTAGTAATTATCTAGTTAAAGACATCAAAGCACAAAGACTAAAAATGTTATTAAGTATTTAAAGTCTTGACTAACAATTAAGTCACAACACCGTGCCCAAAAACACCACAACTTAAATTGTATACACATTACATAGTGAGTAAGATAGTTATTATTATATTTAGAAAAAAATATTACTCAACTATATTTTCAATGTTTATTTATGTGTTAAGTTCGAAGCCACGTTGCAGCATTTATTTTAGTATTCACCAAACATTCGATGTAATCTTTTACCGGCGTTATGGAACTAACTTTATTTCATGTACAACATTTTAAAGACTATACAACAGTCGTTTGAAAGGTGTTAAAAAAACGTAATAGAGTTTGCAATTGATGGTCGAAATGTAAATTTCAAAAGTTTTCAATAACAGTGACACTATTCAAATAAAATAGTTAGGGAAGAAAGATTGAACTCTTTTATTTTTTATAAGTTTTGAAGCTGGCTTTTCATTACATTTGTTTGGCCTATGAAGCTTTAAAAAACGTATATAAATCCTCTAGTCGACAAAAACATCAGCGAAAGTCAGCAGAGTAGAAGCCTGGACTTTTGTATGCCGTGAGACAAGCTCAAGTCTAACATAAGGGTTGATCATACCAATTCAATTATCAGACCACAACCTTTCGGTAGACTTGCAGTCTTCAATCTACGTGTAGAAGACTAGTAAAGTTTATTAAAGATTGTAAATTTTTCGGTTGTGACCTACAGATGAGTCCTAATCAGGACAAAACCGGTCTCAGTTTACCAAAAGCTTGTGGTCTGATGATCGAATAAACCATTTAAGTAAAACTTTGAAAACTTTTCAGCCACAAAGGTTTTCAAACACGCCATGCCACTAAAGAATGTTTTCATGTAAACAGCTTATTCCTTGACAAAACTTTAAAAGGTATCCGTGGTGTGCGACTCGATAACCGATAGGATTTTTTCCTGCACCAGGTTCAAGTACCAGGTATTTTGAACGTATTTTTTTGTCCTTTAATAAACTATAATAATCCTCCTTAATTAGGTTGTAAATGTTTATTCTCAACATACAAAACTAATCTAAGAAGAAACAAAAAATGGGAATAAGGATAAACGTTAATTTTTTTTTTAATTTGGGAAGTACCCTAATCATAATTTATTTTGCTACTTTTAGATTGTAAAGCGTCTTTTTATTGCTTTTCACTTTAAAAAGCTGAGAATCTATTTCTTTATATGAGTATTAAATACAATTTTAACAGATTAAATTTCTATTGCGATGTACGACTTGATAACCGAAAGGTTCCATCGTACACTAAGTCTTAAGACCAAACTTTTTAAGCGCTTTTTTATCGTTCAATAAACAGTATTGCTTGACAAAAAAAAGCGCTTAAAATAATTTGTCCTAGGATCTGGGGCACGGAAAAAACTTTCGCTTATCAAGTCGCACACCACATGGATACAGTTAAACGTCTTGTCCGGGACAAGTTAACTGTTTGTTAAAAATAGTTTTAAAACATTTTAAAATAAAATAATATTACAATGTTCTAACTTAAAAAAAAATAATATATTGCAAAATAACTAGGTTGGCTGTTTAGCAGTTTTAACTTTTTAATTAGAACCTATAGATACCGTTTATGATTTACAGTTTCATAGTCAGTCTGTAAATTAATTAATTAAAGGAGTTGTTACAAAAAAAAAATACAATGATAACTCTACGACAGGCGTTAGCAAACTGAGACCCGCGGGCCAAATTCGGCCCGCGAAAGGTAAATCTGCGGCCACGAGCACGCTTTTTCTTTGAATGGAGTGCGACCCTCAAAAGAAAAATCTGCTTTCCGCAAGCATGTAAATGTGGCCCGCTGAACAAAATATACTTTGATTTGAATTTCTTTTTGTGATTTGTCGCCATTTGATTAATCTTTATATAAAAGTTTTTCGCTGTTTAGATAATAAATTTCATCTTGCAAACAAAGTTTAACACAACGTTCACAACGTTGTTTAACACAAAGTTCAAACAAAGTTCTAAAACAAAGTTTTATAACTACTTAGAAATTGTTATTTATGTATTACATAAACAGTTAATTATATATTATATATTTTATTAAATAGATAAACTAAGTTCAAATGTATTTTATTGTTTTAAACAATTAATTCACAGTAATTGCTACATATCATTTCTTTACAACTGAATTATTTTGTTTAACATGTATTCTATACCTAAGTTTCACGTATAGACGTTTTATCATTAAGGTACGAAGTATGAAAAAATAACATTAAAACACAATAAAAATATGACATAGTATAAGATAGTTTTTTTCAGACACATTTTCACTTTTAAAAGTAAACTTACTGAGCACTTTAAACTAATCTCTATGTACACCAATGTACATAGATGCTCATTTTCACGTTTTTTTTTTAATTAATTTTGGTTAAATAAATAGTTTTCAAATATAGTTGTTTTTTAACTAATTTTTGATTTTATTGCGTACAGACAAAATTCAAAAAAAAAAAAGAAAATGACAATTTTTGGGTTCAAAAGTTGTAAATAAAATTTAATGATTAAAGTATTAAGAAGAACTTTAGATATTTATTACTAAACTTAACATCATTGAATATTATAATAACTGATAAAGACGGTGACAAAAATATGAGTCAATTTTAAATTTTGTGACAAAATCTTAAACTAGTTTAAAGGTTTATATATACAAACTTTTCGAAACTTCGTTTACATTAAATTTTATAGTTTTATAAATGAAAGTTTAAGTTTTATTAAAAGAACAAAAAAATCTTCTTGTAATTTAAAAACCATGGAACAAAACCAAAAAACTTGAAAAGATTTTAAAAAATCTCAGATTAATTTTTATACATTCTATTTATAGCAGCCTTTACAAATACATAAAAATGTTTTTTTTTAATCCATTTACACGTAAATTTATATTGGTTTAATTTAAAACATAAACAGTTTGCTTTTTTTTTAACATTTAAATTTAACTAAGAACCTATACGGTTTTTAAAGTTAACTTAAATGAACATTTTTTATAAATTAGATGTTAAAAATTTGACAAAAGTTAACGGTTTTTGCACAAAAGCCTAGTGTTTTTATTTAACTGTAAAAATACACCTAAGTAATAAGTAATTTTTATTTTTGTTTAATAATTGCAATAAAAAATCATATAGATTTTTTAAAAGACAGTTTTCAAATAAAAATACCAGTGAACTAGGTATTTAGTTTAAAAATATATATTTTAATTCCCAAGATGAAATATTACATAAGTAATCAGTTGTGGCTTGCACATTGTTCTAAAGAAACTTAAAATGCTCATTAAATGTTTAAAAAACACGAAAGATTTATAGATCAAAATATGGTATAAAAGTAGGATTTTACCGAAATTAGCTAAAAAATGCTTTTAATATACCAGAAAATATATGGTAACTGATCATTAAGACCCTTTTAAATAGTTTTACTACCAGCTAAATGGTAGGTTGTGTAATGTGTACTGTTAACTTTTGAGACTACCAAAAAAGTTCTCAACTTAAAAATAAGGAGAATAACAAAGCTTCAAGTTTTCAAATTTTGTTACCAAAAAAATGTTTCAATTGTTCAAAAAATTTGAACTTGATCTTCAGTTGATTGTTAAGACCTTATTCAAATAGAATCTTTCAATAGAACTATTTACAACAGAATTATTCAAATGGTAGCTAGTAAAAATATGATGATCTGTTTTAATTTAAAAATTGTAGGTCTACTAAAAGTTTTGACTTTAGGTACTAGATGAATTTGTTAAAAAAAAATGTTTGAAATTTTTCCTACTTGAATTCTTGCTTGATGAAAATCAATATTGGGTTATTATGTTAAAAATCAAAAACAATAAAAAATTTCATAAAATAACTGTTTTATAATTTTTTTATATTACTACTTGACATAAAATTTTAAAAGATATAAGTAAAGTACAGAAAACTTTTACATTACTAAAAATTTAGTTTTGTAGTACACTTAGCACTTTTAATTCCTGGAAAAGTCTTTAAACTGTATCCAAATGGTGTACTACTCAAAAACAAAAGGTTTATTCGTAAACTAGCTCTTAGGATAAATTATTTTGAGGGTTTTTTATTTGAAAAACAATCAAGTTGCACAACCTATATCTGGTTTGCAAAAGAGAGGCCTTTACAAACTTATATGCTTCAGAAATTTATAATAGATTTACAAAAATTCATACATGAAACGTAACTCTTCAAAAATTGTACTGCTTATTTTTTTCTTACACTATTTAACTAAAAAATTTTTTGAAATTATTTTCTGTTTTTTTCTTAACCTGCTAGAAACTTTGATTATTATCTTTAATTTTTTTTTCTGAAGAAATAAAACGAAACAAAAAATGCTATTTGAATGAAAACTGCATTAAAAACATCTTTTATTTTACCTTTTGTTTTATTTAAAAAATTAGCAAAATATAAACTTTTCCTCACAGGTAGTCAAAGATAACAAAAAATACTTAAAAACAATTAAAAATAAGTATAACTCGTAAAAGTTACTGTCAATGACATTGTTATAAATATAATCCTAGTTAATCAATACAAAAGACTAGTTTTTATATAAAGTAGTATAACAATTAATAGTTGTAAGTAGAAGACTACTATTGTAAAGAAATAGAAATTTATTGATTTTCTTTTGTTACTGCAAGTTAGCGAGGCTAGTGGCTAATGTTTTATTTATCAGGACAAATGCATATATTTGAATCTGGCTAACAAATATAAAGAGGATACCATATGATTAATATTTTTGCTTGAATGATTTTCATGTAAACATAACTTATAGTAAATAACCTAATTGTTTTTATATTTTTAATAGCAGAAAATTAGCACAATATTTTTACTAAACTGTAAAGTTCTGGGTAATCTCATTAAAAGCAAAACACGTTGTAAAAATTAAAAAATCATAAAAAACAACATTATATTACTTTTTTTGCTGTACTAATTTTAAATTACAAAATGTTTAGATTTATTTATTAGGTGATGAAAATACTAATATTTATCTCATGGGTTTAGAGTCAAAAAATACTGTTGTTCTACCCTAGAATAAATTTTATAGAATAGTATATAAATTTTATTATTTTTTTAGAATCTAATATGATAGCAATTTTTGCTAATAAAGAAAATTGTGATCATTTAAAAACTATTGTCAATGGATTAGTATTTAAAAATGTATTTTAATTATCAAGCTACAAACCGTTTACTTTGCAAACACTGTTTTTATTTGTTGATGTTTAAAGATGTTTAAAGATGTTTTAATTTTTGTAGTATTAGAAATTAAAACTTTTGTTAAATATAGATATTTTTGTATTGTTTTTATATTTACTTTAAAAAAAATTATGTTTTTTAATTAATTAATTAACAAATATACTTGTTTTAAGATACCGTTTTTCACTTGGTGCTATGCTTATGACCAACTTAGACAAGAGATGATTAATAATAATTAGTGTTATAATCAAAAATGCTTAATTCTAAAAGCCATATCAAATTTTTTTTTTTAATTCATAAGCAGTAAGCATGGTATAAGTATGGAAACACTCATATTTAGTACTGATAAATAGATTGTGTTGGAGTATACTAACCGTATTCTTTATGGCTAACTTTATAAAACTGTCTTTTATTATTTATTGCAGTTTTAAACATTTAAACTACAAAGTGCTTTCTAGTGGATATAATGAAGACAAAAATCACTGTCTTTTTTAATTTTCGAAGTAACCCTGATATATGATAGGTGGCCATCTTACCTTATAGCAAGTGTGTCTAAACAATTTTAGAACTATAAAATATAAGTAAAAAACCTTGGAAAAGTATTGAGTATGATATTTTCCGAAAAAAAAACAAGTTTTCATAAACTAGCACAAAAGGCATAAAATAAAATTGAAAATTCTCAAATTTTATTTTCTTATTTAAAATAAGGAAATAAAGATTAGATATTAGTTAAATACTTAATTTGGCAATAAAAAAATTACATTAAATACAATACTGTTTCAGTAATTTAATGTAATTTTTTTTTACACTAAATTTAAATTTCACTAAAAGGGATAGAAAAACTTAAATTTTAAAAAGTCTTATAAATCAGAAAACCTCAAAGAAATTTCTTAAAAGGCAGTAGCCATTTTTCTGTTATTTTTAATGTAAAAGAAAATTTTATTGAGGTTTTAAATATAACTGTAAAGTCTTTTTCTTTATAAAAAGTTCTATTTTTCCTTCTCATTTAAACTTTTGACAAAATTTGAAGATCTTTATGTTAATTTTTTTAGTGTTTAAAATATCAGTACACTCCTCTCTCTGCAATGGTAAACGTTTTACAAAGGTGAAGAGAGCAAATAACTTATTAAACAAGCCCATTGGCCTCATCCATAGTTAACACCTAGTTATAAAAATGTCTTCCATATGCGCTTTATCAGGAAACTGCTTAAGATATCTTAGATGAGCAGGACACTAATCACTGTGTTGTCTAGATGTGGTCTACAAATTATGTACACAAAGCTTTGTCAACAAAAACTGCACTGGCTTGGACATGTCTAGCAAAAATGAAATAATTCCCATTGATATCTTAAACAAAGAATTTTCACTATTAAGCACAATCTTTTTGCAACTCAACTACACGCACTATTGTGGTGTGTGCAAGCAGGACATGAATAAGTTGTAAATTTACCAATACAAATCTGAAAAATTGCCATAGACTGCTGTAAGTGATCAAAATACTTACAAGCTTCTTTAAAAATTAAAAAAATGCCGATAAACTTCTTTTAATAATAAACAGAATTAAAGAAAGAAAGTATTTTAATTTAACTACTCAAAATATATACACTGTGGAAAATGGTTTCATATTGCATAATTTGTAATTGAAAGAGACTAACTGTTACTACTACTATTTATCCAAAATTAAGTCATTTTTTTCAACTTAATAACCGTTGGTGGCTTCTGATTTGCAACACACTCATAAGGTAATTTTTTAACATCAAATACCCCAGTGTAGAAAATCTTAAAGCTCAAAAAGCCAAGCAAATATATAAAATAAATATAGATAGTTTAGATAAAAACCCAAAACTGCAACTAAAATTCACACCAACAACCCAACTATGTGATTACTGCCATTAAGTTTACCTACAATCAGCTGCTGTAAATTTAATTTTAAAGAGAAAACGAAAAACAAAAATCATAAACTAACTATCATTAAAACAAACTTTTACAAAAGAACTTCAACAAATATTCAATATAAAAACTGTTTTACAAGATTTAGTAAAAATCCAAAATGTTCCAAAATAAAAAAAAGGATAATAGTTAGTCTAATATTTAAAACTATAAAAAAATATTAATAAAAAATCCTGTATATTAAAAAAAATTCTGTTCTTAACCCATGATATCAAATAACAACTTCAAAATAGTATTTAAATATAGCATACAGAAAAGTAAAAAAGTAATCAAATCACTCTAAATTCATATGTAACAACAAGTTTTAGTAGTTCAGTTTTGTATCTTTAAATTTTTTTTGATATTCTCTTGTAATAACTGAAAAAAATAAGTTTTGTTAAATTTTTTTGTTATTTAAAAAACTCAGAAAAACTAACTTTTCTGCAAAATGCTTAGTAAATTTGGTTGTTCTTAATTTATAGTTTTTTGTACTCAGTAAACTTATAAAAAAATTTAGTAATTTATCTATGTGAAAATTGTATATCATTGTTGGTAAAGCAGCAATTTAAATAATTTGGTACAGAACCAATGAAATAATGATGTTAAAACATTTTGTATGTTAATAGCCTTGTAACATAGTTCCCACTTCAGGGATATGATTCCACTGGGTTCTTTGAATAAAATTGAAAAAAACTTGATTTTCTGGATATTATTATTTCCCAAGTGCTGGACCAATTTTTAATTAGCATACACAATTGTTTATGATAAAATTTGTTTTATTTTGTACAATATTGTTAAAATTAAGAGTTTGAAGACTAAATAAACTTAATTAAATTTAAGGAGATAGTGTACAAGATTGCTAGATAATGACCTTAGAGAGTTTTAGAGTATATTACCAAGTTTCAACAAAAGGATTCATCAGTTATAAAAACTAAAATTTTAACAGAACTTAACACTTTAAACATTACAAAAAAATTTGAAGCTTAATGTGTTTTTTAGTTACATTTTCTAATAGAGAATGAGATTTAAGCAATGTTAGTAAAAAATATAGATGCAATTAGTTATTGCATATAATTTTACTTTCAAATAATTTCTTTTTGTTTTGAATTTGAGATTTAAAGCATACTTTAACTTTAAGTAGTAAATTGTTATGAATTTTTGTTTTATTTGGTAGAAGGTTAAAAGTAAAATTTTTATTTTAAGAAATTTAATTAATTTTTTTTATCTACGTAATAACTTTAAATTTTTTGATTGATACTATTTTTCAATTGAAAGAGTACAGTCTGATAAAAGTTTTTTAATATTTGTTGGTGTAATTAATACATTGTGCTGTGCTGATAGACAAGTGAGCCTAGGTGGTTTTTATATGAAATTAAAATGTAGACTATGGGGAAAAGGTATATAGTTGTTTATGAAAGAGACTTGAATATTTGATTAGTACTAAAGTTGAAACTGTAACGTAAATATTTTATTTTTGTAAAAATTTGCATTGACAGTTTGTTTGGTGGTGTATAAGTTAAATATTGATATTGCTATATTTTTTGATATTATGTTTAATTAGTTGTTGGTTAGTAGATAATCTTTCAATATTGTAAATAAGCAAATGATTGATCAAAGCAGACTAATTCATGAAAATATTTTTTGTAAGCTATATTAAGCTTAATAAATTTAAGGTCATAGGGGAGTATACCCTTTTCTTTTATAACTTGATCTTATTTTGTAGAGTTTAATAAGTCTACAAGTTGCATATAACAGCTTATTATACTGAAACTAACATTATAGAAATAGCAGTAAAATTGAAAAGTAATGTAGGTTCTTTATATGAGGAGAAAACTAAAACGGTGAATAAATAGAAATCACTAAAAATATCTCCTCTTACCTTTTGACAGATAAGTACCTCAAATTTTCAAGAAATACTTTTTGCAATACTTATAATAATCTCTCCTAAGGAATTGTTAAATTTTTGCTTAATTTCTTTTCTTTTAAAAAATTATGATTTTATTTTTTATAACTGGTTGCTACATATATTTGAAAATAGCAAGGAACATTTATTGAAAATTATATAGCTCTATGGGCTTAAGATATCATCAATAAATAGTGAATATATATTTAGAGAAAGTTTTTGTAATAAAGTCCAGGTCTTCTAGCAAATAAATTTTATTAAAAAACTTGTTTTGGATTTTTGTTATTCTATCCTAGACTTATTAAGTAAAAACCCTTTTAAAATATTAATTTTTATTCTGTATAAATAAACCTTTAATAAACTTAATTTATAATATTTTGTTATCTAAAACTATTGATGACTTATAGTTTTCATTAAAAAAATAATCATAGTTTATATTTTAATGTTTGTAACTAGCAAATAATGGGGTAATTAAAAAGCACTAAAACTGCAAGAATTTTTAGCCTTAACTTTTAGTTATCATGAGAAGAATTTGGATAGTTATATTCAAATTATTAAACAACCAAAATCAGCTTAAAAATTAAAAAAACTACAAGAACCTAGAAAATAAATTTAAAAAGAGTGGCAGTCTTAGTTTAAAAAGTTATATAAGTTTTCACTTTAGTTACAGCTATATTTAACTAATTTTTAAAATTCAGTAGTGTGGGAGAAAACAAGCTTTTATATATAATGATATTTAAATCTTTTTAGGACACGTTCAAAATCTTTGGTGATTTTTTTAAAATGTCCTCAGATAAATAAACAATCAAAGGATTCTTATCTAAAAAAAATGACAAATTTCTTAAGCACATTAAAATGTATAGCACTTGCGAGAGTTTAAATGTATAGAATTCTTTGATTTTTTATTTATTTAGTGTTAACGAAAAATGAAATGTGCTAATTCTATCTCCTAAGTATAAACTTGTCAAAATTTTTATGAATATATGCACTATATTATAAATAAAAATTTTTACACAAGCCTTACAATTACAAATCTAAAAAAAAACAGATTTTGTCAAAGTTTTGAAATTAATGATGTGAAAACTTAAGTGTGCAAACGTGTGAATACCCAAGTTTTGAACTTTATTGTACTAAAAATATAGTTTTACCATTTAAAAAAAAAACAAATACTTAAATATTTATCCCCTACTTTAAAACCTCTCAAATAAACTAGCTATTTATAATAAATGCATTGGCAAAATGCTCAAATTATGTTCAAACATTTTAAAATTCTTTCATTTTTCAGTTTTTTGTTTTACTAATTAAAAGGTTTACAAATGTTATCTACCAGTACATATAAGTAGTACTGTTTATATAAATTAAATTTTTGTATAACATCATAAAAAATTATTAATTTTTTTTTGTAATATTATTTATTCAGTTTATTATTTTCAGCGTTTGAACTAATAAAATTTATTATTTAATGATCTTATAAAAATGTTTGACTTCAAAAAAAAGTTTTGCAAGTATGTGATTCAAAATACTCTGAAACAATACATAGAAGGTGAGATTGAAACAGACTCTTTAACTATAGAATTAAGCAAAGGTTTATGTACTGTGTGTGATTTAAATCTTAAACTCACGACTATAAATGATTTACTTGAAGCCTCTAGTATACCTTTTGAACTAGTTGAAGGTAAAGTAAAGCAAATTAAGTTGTCAATACCTTGGGCAGATATTTTTAATAGTAGAAATGATTTACAGAAAGAAAACTTTGGAGCTGAAATTAATGGTCTGTTTCTAGTTTTACAACCAAAAAAAGTGATATCCAGCCCTAAAAACCTTACTAGCTCAATATGCAAACCTTTAAGTGCAATGACTGCTTCAATGGAATTTACAAGAAAACATTTTGAGATACAAAAGTTTGATGAAAAAGAAGTATCTAAGTATAATTCTTTAGAAGGATTTTCAGAAAATATAATGGATTTGCTATCACGCTGCCATATTAAAGTTACAGACATTAATATTAAATTACAAGTTCTGGATGATGAAAAGAGTAGTTGCAGTGGAATAAACTTTTTTTTTCCTAGTATAAAATTTTTTGATGAACTCCTCATGAATAATAAAGACTGTGAAATTTCAGGAGAAAATTGTAACACAAACTTTGGTGTTGAATTTAAAGGTTGTAAGCATATTGAAATAGATGGGTGTTTGGTCCTTATGGAACTTCGAGAAAAGCAATTATCTAAGAGTCATGATTCAGATGAGTTTCATGATACTTTTGAAGAGCTAAATAGTTTTACTGCAAGTCAGGAAGACAAAACCAAAGTTATTGAAATAGCAAGATTTCATGACAGCCAGGAAGCTAAAGTTTCCTTTAAGTCAAATAAAAGTTCAGATTATTTAAGTGTCTTTGCTGAAGTATACATTGGTTCTTGTTGTAGTATCTTAAGTCCGTATTATTTAGAAAAGCTCTTAGAATTTACAAGCTCTGTAACTAGTTTTGACACTGAAGAAAAACAAGTTGATTCTGTAAATGATCAATGTTTAAGTGACTTGAATTTGTGCAAAAACAAAGTGATTAACCCTCTGGATTTTAAAAATATACAAAACGATTTTATTTTCCATAAAAATAGCCTTGAAAATAAAAAAGATACTACATTTTTGGATTTTGATAGTAATAGTATATCAGATAACAAGTTTTATTCACTTTCAATGGAAGATTCAGTCAAGTACAATACTAAAAGTTGTATGACTAAATCTTATGACAGTAAAAGTGAAAAAAGTTTTTGTACAATGATGTCTTCTCAGATGAGTTTAAATGCAGTTACATGCGACCACAATGACCCCAGTTTTCTTCAAAATGCTGATACATCATTAAAAGTTAATGTTAAGCTAACAAATTTTGCATTTATAGTTCTACATTCTAATCCTGATGATATAAAAGATCAAATAAAGAAAAATAAATTACATTTTGAAAGTTTTCCAACTTTAACCAACAACTTTTTGACCAAGTCAAAATATATTTTTAGAAATAAATTGTACAATAACAAAGAAGTTGAAGAACAACAAGTTAAATTGTCTGAACTTTGTAATGGATTTGATAACTTGTGTTTTACTATTAATTCATTTACCTGCAATGTAATCAGTAAAAGCTCTCTTTCAAGCCAAGAGTGTTCTACTACCAAGATAAACATTTCCTGTTTCAATGCTAACTTTATTGAATGTATAAATTTAAAAAATTGTTTAAATTTGTGCAAGGATTATTTTGATTATGAAAACAGTCTTTATATGTTTTCACCTTTGTTTAAGTTTAAAGAAACTGCTGAAGATAATCCAAATTTTAGGTTAGAGTTGTACACAATCAAAAGATATAATGAGTCTAAAATAACTCTTACCTCACAAATATCTGACTTTTTAAGTGAACTAGACTTAACCATAACTAATCGTTTGAAATACTTTTTTTTGATTGATTTCAATAAATTTCAAAGTAGTACATCAAATGAGGACAGAAATAATGAAGTAATATATAATACAACTTTAACACTCACATTTTCAGAAGTTGATGTGAGATTTTTAATCCCAATTGCTGATCTTCGTCCACAAAAAGAACAAAGTCCATATCATGTAAGGTATGTTAGGGATGAATATTTACAACTACTTCTAAAAGATTTAATGGTTTGTACTTGTTCACCATCTAAAAATGTGAACACTGAATATTTTTTTAATGAAGTAACTCTCAAATCAAAAGACATAAAGCTTTCATACGCTAATAAGTTAGATAATGTTTTAAAAGTTGTCGTTCATATTTTTCAATCAAATGATGTCAACCTAGACTTTGATTCAAAACCCCTATCAACTGTACCACAAATAACTTTTACTACCAATTGTAAGAATAATGATAGTATACTGTCTATACCTGTTAAGAAAGATGAAGAAGATCATTATGTAGAATTAGACAGGGCTCCTTCACCATTTGAAAATTCTAAAAATAAATACTTTTTATCTAACACTGATTACCACAATGTCACTAAACCGTGCAAATCACATGAAATGAAACATTTTTATGATGAAGCTATGTCAACAAGTAACTTTGTTATTGATGTTCAATTTTCTAATGTTGTTTTAGTTCTCCACTCGAAAGAATTTTATGAGAGTCTTTATAATCGTTTATGTTATGATTTATTATTGTGGAAACCATTAAGCGTGGAAAATAAAACTTCAAAATCATTTAGTGAAACAGAATCTTCTGATAATGTATCCCATAACTTAAATCTAAGCAGTGAACAATTATTATATGAAAACAAGCATTCTAATTCTTTAAATTCAGCAGTAGAAACTTCAGCACTAAAAAATAATTCTGAACGAAATGCTTTTTCCCTAAACTTGAAACTAGGTAAAACAAAGTTGAGATTTTTTAGTTCTTTAAGTGAGCAAAAAAAAATTCAAACATTTAAGGATGAACTTTGTCTTTACTTAGAAAATACTTTCATTTACTATATATCTGGTTATAAAAGTGATCCATTGTTAGACTATATTAGCTTGCTGGCAAAAAATTTTAAGTTGTACCACATTAAAATGTCTACAAATGATGTGTTACAAGAAGATCCAATAATTTCTGATAATAAACCAGTAATTGCTCCTAAAAGTTCTTGTTTATCAAAAGATTTTAACATGTTAAGTATTTCCTTTAAACTAAAGAGTGAAAAAAATGGACTTTTACAAACCTGTTTAATAGCAGCTAGTCTTGAGGAAGCATTGTATGAACTTTGGTTTGAATTGTCAGATTATACCTGGATTGATCACATTTCAGATTTTTTTACAATAAAGGATCAAGAGGTACTTGGTTATACACCTCCTGCTTTTATGACAGTTACAAATGTATCTTTTAAAAACTGCTACATTCAATATATTCCTAAAAATTTAGATACAACAAAGCATGTATTGTTTGAGTTAAAAGAGTTTTCTTTGTCATCAAACGTTGTAGCAGAATCACCACTTTTTAGAATTCAGCTTCAGTTAGAAAATGGGGCACTATACTTGTCAAAAGTTCATAAAGTTAGTAAATATATGTTTTTTATAGTTATATAAATTATTTGTATGATACTTAAAAGTAAATTGTATTTTATCTTTTTCGTACAAATTTATACCAAGCCCAATAGTGTTTTAGAATATTAAAATAAACTTTAAATTAAGCAAATTTTTCAAATTGAATAGATATTTGTTTAAAATTCTTAAAATGACAACAATAATTAATATAAGTATTAAAATTTAAGGTCTTGGTATATATTTTGTTCATTAATCTATAAATAGAACTTATTTTTGTTATTATTTTAATTAAAGCACTTTTTATAAACAAAAAAGTTTCATTCATATACTACCTAAGAACATTAGTAATAGGTTGAGAAAAATAGAGTTATAATCTTACTTTAAAACAGCATAAAAAAATAAACAATTTGAATTTTTAGTATTTATAGTTTTTTACGTTTTTATGAAGTATCCATATTATTTAACACTTTATTTTAAACAATATTTTTTATATAAGTAAAATACTTTTTGTATTGACTAAAGTTGAAATACAAAACTTATAACTGATCAAAATTAGCTAAAACCAAGTTAGAAATATTCTGATTTTATAAAAAAATCTAAAGTGTTTTTAAGTTTTAGTTAATTTTATTTAAACAATCAAAAACTTTTATATTATAATAAAAGTAATTAGTAAAGTATGCTGTTATAAAATTTACTTGCAACTTTAAAAGTATGTAAAACATGTGTTTTTTTTAACAGAAACAAATAAACATCTCAAAGAATTTCGCTAAAGTGTTAGACATTAACCCTATGAACATGTCCTTAATAATCAACACAAAAAAAGATGATATAATCAGAAAATATCCTTTTTTCAATTTAATAGTCCATAATGCAAGTTTTAGTTTTCATACATGTACTGATTCTGTGGTAGCTATAGCTAATCTTCTCCAGTATCTTATTGAAGAAGGTGATTCTGGAGACTTAGAGGAAAAATCACAGAATTACACAAATACTGAATTTAGTTCGAAGTTACAGCATCCAGTAAGAAATTTGAATTATACTTCACAAGAGCTAACAAAAGCTTTAGATAGCGCTAAAATAGAAAAAACTGAAGATTTAAAACTTAACAAAAATAAAAGTGGAAATTTAAAAAATACACTTTCAGCGGGTACTCGTATGATGCAATCTGTCTTTGACCAAGGCAACAGAAAACAACTAAATTCTAAAATAAATAAACGAATGTATGAATCTTTTTCTAGTTATAGTCAAACTGCATCATTAGATGATGATGATTTTTGTATAATAGATGAGGATGAAATAAATTTAGAAGAGAAAGAACCACAAGTTACTTTTTTCCCAGTTACTCGTAATTTAGAAATGATAGAAAATCACTTCAGACCACTACAAAACAAACAGGACCAGTTAAGAAGTCCCCTTGAACTGCCTCTACCTGCTTACTTGTATGAAATTCAGTCCTTAAATTTTGAGTGGTGCATTTATGGTGGAAAAGATTACGACTTACCATTGGGAAAAAGTCCAAACAGGTCATGTGGTTTTAGAAGAAATGACACTAAAGTAGAGTTACAAATTTACAAGGTTCAGTTTTTGCACGAAATTTTTGAAGAATGTGAAAATGAAAAATCTAGAACTGTCCTTTTGGTTGAAA
Source organism: Thalia democratica (assembly GCF_965202585.1). Lineage (NCBI taxonomy): Eukaryota > Metazoa > Chordata > Thaliacea > Salpida > Salpidae > Thalia > Thalia democratica. The sequence continues at coordinate 41,598,146 of NC_139166.1, read as the reverse complement.
AGTTTGAAATTAGAGATCGACTACAGTTTTCAGCTATAAACAAGATGTTATACAGAAACCAAATAGGAGAAGCCCCAAAGCAACATTCTAAAATGCTCTCTGTCAAAGCTTTGTTAAAAAACCCTGTCCCTGATTCTGTTGACTGTTCTTGCAAGTTACGTGTTTCTTTGCAACCAATCAGAATTAATATAGATCAAGATACTTTACTATTTTTAACATCGTTTTCAAATGAAGTTTCATCTTCAATTACTAGCAGAACTGCTAAAAATGATAATGTATCATTACAACAAAGTTTTAATAACAACTTTCCAGAAAAAAGCTCTGACAAAAGCAAAAGTGATACATGTAACAAAACTTGTGAACGTGGAATTTATTTTGAAGAAGTTATATTTTCTCCAGAAGTACCCATACGGGTAGATTATAATGGCAAAAGAGTTAATGTTGAAAATGGAACATTAACAGGTTTTCTTATGGGCATAGCAAGTTTGAATAACTCTCAGTTAACTCTTAAAAGGATTATAAATGTAAGAGGTAAAAGAGGTATAAATGCAGTCGTAAATTACATAATTAATGAATGGGTGAATGATATTAAAATGAACCAATTACCATCAATTTTAGGGGGAGTTGGTCCTTTGAATTCAGTTGTTCAGCTTTTTCAAGGTATGAAAGATCTTGTTTGGATGCCTATTCAACAATATAAACAAGATGGAAGAATAGTTAGAGGGGTTCGTAAAGGAACGGCTTCTTTTGGTACTTCAACGGCTAGTGCAACTTTAGAAATAATGGAAAGATTTGTAAATTTGATTCAAAAAAGTGCTGAAACGGTTTCTGACGTTGTTACACCAACAAGAAATAACAAAAAACGGAAAAGCGATGGATATGAAAGCAAACAAATAAGTCTTGCGGAAACACCGTCAGACATGACAGAAGGAATGCGTGTTGCCATTAATGTACTGAGGCAAGGAGTTAAGTCAACTGCAAACGAGCTTGTTGAAACTGTAAAAACAGATCATGATCAACGAGGAATAGCTGGTGCTGTCGGCGGTGTACTTTCAAAAATACCTTCATCTGTTGTTAAACCAGTTATTATTGCAAGTGAAGCTACATCTAAAGTTGTGCAAGGTTTAAGAAACCAGATTAATCCAAATACTAAAAAAGAAGAAAAAGAAAAATGGGTTGTTAAGTAAATAATTTTCACCTCTTTAAAAGTTTTTTAAACAAAAAATTAGCTTTTAATTTAAAGTTGAAATATTATTAATCTTTGAAAAGTCAAAAATGCAATACATTTCATAATTCAAATAAAAAATTACAAGATTTATTTTTAATTAGTGTAATCCACTGTAAACTAAAAATTTCAACTATATACTGCATTCACTACAATTGCATTATTTAAGAATAGTTGGTTCAATTAGATATTATATTTTTTTTGTAGCTTATTAACATTCGTATCAGTTATAATAGTTTCTATGTTTTCATTTAAGTAGTTTTAAATTATTTAAAAAAGTATGTATACTACAATTTTTTCTTAAATTGCCTATTTTCTTTTTTAAATTCTTTGCCTTTTTAAAAATTTAGAAAATACTTTTTTTTTATTTAATGAGCAAAGTAAGCAGTACTTAGATATAAAGTATTGATATTACAAAAACAAATTATATTTCAGCAAACGAAAATGTTTTTTAGTTTGTTTTCCAACATTTAATGTTACTCAAAAAAGTATATCAATTCAGTATAAAAATTTACATTTTTCTTTGCTGCTTAATTTAAAAAAAATATTTTTGTTACAAATATTTTTATTCCATTCTTTCATTAAAAACAATGTTTTGTAATCAAGTTTGCGTTTACTGAAGTATAGAAATGCTTAACTTGTAAAAAGATTGTATATAATAGAAAACATTTTTTATAAGTTTATGAAAATTCTAATTTTTATTCTTATTATTTTCATTTTTTTCGCAAAATAGGTTTAAGTACCAAATTATATTTTCTGATGTTTGATACATAAACTTTAAAACACAGCCAAAAAATTGTAGACTTAATATTTAGCTAAACATTATAACTTAACTTCAATTTTTTTATGATGTTAAAAAATATTTTTTAAGTTAAAGAATTATTAAATAATATTTACAGCAATAAAAAAAATAACACTCCATTACAGAAAAGAGGGTATAAAAATAATTTCTAATGCTGTACTGATTTTCTCTGTATAGAATAAAAAAAAAAACTTTCAGCTGCCTTATTTGTTCACCAAAACATTATTACCTCATTTAATATATTTAAAAGTTTCTCAAATTATCGTGTATTAGTAGTCTTATATTGTTTTTTTAATTATAAATTATTGTAAACTTTTTATTTAGTTTTTTAAAGCAGTAACTCCTAAATCTAAAAATTTTTGCACGAAAAATTACTGGAAACAGACTTTCGTGCAAACTAAATAACTTAGTATAATTTTTTTTTAATGAAGCGAATCCTGCTATAGTTTAGATGTTTTTGTTTGTGTATAGTGTATTAAACTATATAGAAACTACAAAATAATATTTTCAAAACTAACAGTAAAATAGTTTCTATGCACACCACTGCACTATTTTCCAACTTAAAAAAACTTCGTAGACTCGTGTTATTTGTTAACAGCAGAAAATATTCGTATTTTTTCAATAAATTGAGTACTTTTCAAAGTGTTGTCAAAAATTTAAAGTAACTACTTTACAACGAGGATGGAAAACGGCTTTTTAAATTTTAGATAAGCTGGTTCAAAATAAGATATTGACTGTATTAGTTCTTTTTCAATTGCAATTAGGTAAAGTGTGTTATTGTAACAAAATATTTTTGTTATTTTTTAAATGACCGCCAGGGGCGTTAGACGATGGTTTATCAAATCACATTAAATAACTTAAGCAATGTATGTTTTTACGCTCAGTCAGCCATCAGTGTGGAAGAAGCACATCATATTTTAAGATTCTTTGTTGTTAGAAAGATCTATTTATTTAAGATTCCAATATTCAAACATTTTAAGAACAATAAGAATTTTTTATTTGTAGAATTTTTGTGTTTTTATTTTGCAGTTTTATTTTACTGATAGATTGGCTGCTTTTTAACTTGAATAAACTCATTCATTATAAAACTATATATATAAAGTTTATCAATAGTTTTATAAATTTACAATATATTGTTTATTGAACGACAAAAAAAATACGCTAAAAGGTTTGGTCTGAGGACCTGGTGCACGAAAAAACCTTTCGGTTATCGAGTCATACTCCAGAACAGTTTAACGTCATGTCCAGAACATGTAGTTAACGTTATGAGTCAAGGAACTCTTGAAACCTAATTCTTAACTTAGTAAGTAATATATTAATACCCGGCTTAAAAACGTTCTGGCGCTTAGCTGAAAAGAGAGAGAGAGACAGTTATGTCTAGATTACTACCTAGTAACTCTAACACATTGCCTGCAGCTCTCATAAAATACCTACTAGCTCACTACCAAGTAGCTCCCACATAGTACTTACTAGCTCACTACCCATTAACACGGACTCGCAAACAAACCATATAGACACTAACAGTAGTTCATACTCCAGGCCTAGGATTACAGTATATCTAATTTTCCATAAATACTATTTATTGATATCACTTAACAAAATAAATAAACTATACTTAAAAATTAAAATCTGAGTCTAAAAAGTTCGTTATAAATTTACCGTTTTAAACAAAAACTATAAGATAAAAGTAGTATAAAATATAATTAAATAATTTATTTTAAAATTTAGGTAAAAGTAAAAAAAAAACTTTTAATTAATGGTAGTTGGTCCTCGACTTTTTTTCATTTTACTTGTTTAGCAAATACTTATTATTATACTTAGCCTTTAGCTCATCCAAAAAAATTTCTATGCGACTAACTTTTTCAAAAAATTTAAAGTTTTTCAGAAATATAGAAATTAAAAAAAGACTACGCATTTAAAGTTGAAGTGTATAAAAAGTACAGTAAACAAAAGTATACACTTAAAACTATATTTATACATTTTTTGTACAGAAAAACTGTTTTATAATAATAAGTTGAAAACTCTTCGAACAGATCTAGTTTAACAACAAATTACTTCTAAATGACTTGATTTTAACAGAAAATATTATAGTAATATTACTGTTGCCTTTTAAAATCTTACATAAAACGTTTATATTTGCCAGTTAAATCCCTATATATAACTAAAAATGGTTAATCAATATATTCTATTCAAATAATATTCAAAATATTTCAATAGAATTTGATATCTTTAAACTTAAGACATACATGCAATAAAGTATAAACTTTTATGTCCTGGACAAGACGTTAAAAGGTATCCGTGTGCGACTCGATAACCGAAAGGTTCAGGAACCAAATATTTTAAACTCTTTTTTCGTTCAATAAACTAATACTTTTTAGTGAAGTTTTGGATAATTGTAAACCGGATCTGTTTTTAAAAATATAATCTGGCCGGATCTTTTCTAAATTTAGACCTAGCCAACCTACTTTTTGTTATTACTTATTATAGAAATGGTAAACTTTTTAAGACGTTGCGCAAGATTTACGAGAAAAGTCTTTAGCGGGCTACTTCAAATTGTAAAACTTTATATTTTTTCTTTTGAGTCTTTAATCGTAAAGTTATAATGAAAAAAAAAATTAATTACTACTGTGTACAAACAAAAGTTAATGGAAAGTTTAAACACCGCATTTGTAATACTAAAGCTCAATGGTAGTTGTTTTGAACAAGTTTTTCGATAACCGAAAGGTTTTTTTGTGCACCAGGTCCTAGGACCAAATATTTTGAGCGCTCTTTTTTGTCGTTCAATAAACAGTATAGTTTTTTTCGAGCTAAAAAATAGTTTGTGTACTCAATAGGTTTTTTACGTGGGGTAGGTGTGAAATATGCATGAAGGGACACTTTTGCACAGGTGGAAATTTATTAATATTATGTTTTTCTAACACTGTTACCCTTTACCCTTGGTCGATAACTTTTTTTTTCTTCTTCTTTTTTAACAAATTTATTCTTTTGTTTATTTAGTATCACTTTTACCCTTAGTCGGTAACTTATTTTTCTTAACATTATGTTTTTTTTTATTTTTGCTATCACTTTACTCCTATGTCTTACTCTTCGTCGATATTATTAAAAAGTTTTTTTTTTAATTAATTTGTTTTTACTCTCGTGGAAAAATGACACTTTGTGCAAAAATGACCCTTCGTGCGAAGTCATTTTGGCGCAAAAGTGACCCTACATGCAAAAGTGTCTTCGTGCATATTTAACTCGTCCCTTTTTACGTGGGGGCGAAACTTTGACCATCTAAAACCAATGAATGTATTCTAGCTAAAATTCAATTAAAGTAAGATTCTATCTATATGTGTATTAATAAATAACTTTCGAGAAAGTTTTCTGACTGTTGAACAAGAGAAGCCCTACAACTATATTCCATTAAGATAGAAAATATACTAACATAAAAACTTAACTAACTAATTATGAAAACATAAAAAACAGTTTCTAATATTTTTTGAGCATCTTCGTTTATTTTTAATAAACTTTTCATTTACTAACAACAGATTAAAAATAAACCAATCCTTATTAAGTGTCTTACACTAATGTGAACTTTATATAACTATAAATATAGTTTTAATTTTATTTAGTTTGAGTGTTTAGTTTTGAAATTGATGTTTTCTTATTACTTTGTTGTGATTTTTTTTTGTTTTAATATGTAATTAAAAGTTTTAGCTACTTTTAAAAGATATTCTTCAACTTCCATCAAACTTGAAGTATTCTTAATAAACAATTATTATTAACTTAACTTTACATTTTTAGTTTTTTATAGGTAACATATTTTTCATTGATTTTGATCGTTTTTTCACTGATTACAAGCTTATACTTCATCTAAAAAAAATTTTTGTTTTTATTGCATAAATAAGTTAAAATAAGTACCATTTTTGTGTGCTACTTAACTGTTTAAAAATTATTTTTAAAAGGTCGGTTTATCTACCAAAATCAGGTAGTTTAACAAATTAGTAATAAGGACTCGATTTGTATTTTTGTTATTCGTCAAACACTGACCACTATAAATAAAAATGTAAAAAAAATAACTGAAAATTGTGAATAATTGAATGATCATGACTGAATTTTTATTTTTTTTAAATATCCTATAAGTTTAAATAGTTTTCCGAAGTGCTTAAAACAAAGTGCGTTTTAATTAACTGTTTGTTTAAAATTTTACTACGTTACCTTTCGGCTCTTATTAGTAGAAATTTTTCTAGACACATTTTACTTATAAAGTTCCGAGTTGACAAAAATATAGCGTCTTGCACAAGTCGAAAAAATTCTGCCTGCTATATAAAAAGCGCTGTCATATCCGGTTTACCGACTAGAGAAGTTGCCTAATCCTACTATATGATTCACCCCTAAAATATTGACTTAAGTAAGAATAATAATCATCGTTAAAATGTAAAACACTACATAATTTGGATTATCATGAAACGAAGAAAGCAAAACTACTACGAATAAATAAATCAACATGGTTTTATTGATACAATTGAGATTAAAATTGACAATAAAGAGCTTTTGAAAACTTTAAATTTGTTTTTTATCAAATGTTTATACATTTTATATAGCAAAGTGAAAACACAAGTAATATTTGTAAAATTACAATATACATCACTTACTTTTTTTTCAAAGTACTGATGCTGTGAACTTTTTATATTTGATTGTTAACATATGTTTGTTTAAGAAAAGTTCCGTTTTAATTTTAGTGTGAATTTTTTTTGTTAAAGACATCTTTTTAACAAGATATTTAATATTGTTCTTTCCAAATAGTTTGATCCGAATCAGCCAAATCTTAGCTTAGATTAAGTAGATCACTCGTTTAAAGTTGTCCTGACTTTTACCACTATGAAAATGTGCAAAATATAAACTATCTGAAAAGACTTAAAAAAACCAACTACTAGATTATTTTTAAGTTTTTAAGAAAATCATACTTATTAGATTAAATACTTATGACAATAAACCACCTATATAAATTTAATCTATTGCTTGATTATTGAAACATTTTTCAATATAGCAGTTCCTTTGACCAAAGTTTTTGAGCGTTGATCTTTTATTTTGTCCAATAAAATTTTGTGATATATACATTCTCACAATAAAGAACATATACAGGTATGTTTTCCATTAATAGCTTATTTTTATGATGAAATTGTATGATATTTTAAATATGTTTTGCACAATTTGTTAAATAAATTTGATATAAACAGGGTTAAACTATTAAAAAACTTTACAAAAAAAGTAATTTATTAGTTTATATTGTTTACGACAATTTAAAAAAACTTACATAAATAAATGTTTTCAATATAAATATTTTTTCAAACTCAAACTTATTAGTAGATTATTTTGATGAAAATTTTTAACTATTGTAAATTGTTAAAATTTTTAACTATTGTAAAACAACTATTGTAAATCTTGAAAAAATTTAAGCATAAAGATTTTAAAAACAAGTTAATAAATATTTTTCAAAACTTATTAAAAACCATTAGTTTTTATAACGTATCTTTTATGAAAAAAAAAGCATTTAGACAACCATACCATATGTTATTAAAACTGATGTATAAAATTACTAAACTATTCAAAAAATTAGTTGTCTTTTTTTAGCTCAAATTTTTAAAGGGGTAGGTTTCAAAAATACACGAAAGTACACTTTTGCACGAAGACTTTTTTGCACGGGTTAAAAATTTCTTGTTTTATAAATTTTATTTTATCTATTTACTTTAATCACTGTTACCCCTAACCCTTACCCTTCGTCGGTATTTTTTAATGTTAGTTCATAATTATTTTTAATAGTCTTTTTGATTTGTTTAAATTAAAATAAAATAAAATTATTTTTTGTCGTGCAAAATTGTCACTCGTGCAAAAGTGTCTCCGTGCAAAAACTACCTCGTGCCTATTTGATCCTTCGTGCTAAAGTGTTTTTGTGCATATTTTACCGGTCCCTCTTGAAGTGCTCTATCTGTATTCTATTGAAAAACTCATTTTTTGTTGTTTAATTGTTGAGCAAACATTATTAATTGCTTCTGTAAAAAAATTTGTAGTAAAGATGTCAAACTAAGGTCATATAAACTTTTTTTTTTGATGAACATTATTTTCAATACTTTACTTATCATTTACTTCAATACTTAATAAATATCAGCTATTACATGCCAACTATTAAGTTCCAAGTTATATTTCAACAATATAAAGCAAAATTTATTAGACTTAACTAAATATTCACGAAGACACTTTTGCACGAAGGGTCAAATATGCACAAGGAAATTTTTGCACGGAGACACTTTTGCGCGACAAAAAAATATTTTTTTTGTATTTAAATTTAAACACATCAAAAAAATAAATAAAAAAACTTATAAAATTAATATAAAAAAATACCGACGAAGGGTAAGGGTTAGGGGTAACGGTGATTGTAAAAAAAAAAATAAAAGCATAGAAAAAATAAATTAAATCAAAATTAAATTAATAAGAAAAATTAAAAAGCAACCAAGGGTAAGGTTTAGGGATAACAGTGATTAAAAAAAACAAGAAGAAGAAAATAAGTTACCGCCCAAGGGTCAAATATCGGTCAAATATGCACGAAGGGACACTCTTGCACGAAGACACTTTTGCACAAGAGTAAAAAAAAAATTTTAAACATAAAATAAACTTAAAAAAACAAAAAGATAAATTAATTAAAAAATAAAGAAAATAAAAGTTTCCGACCGAGGGTAAGGGTTAGAGTTAACAGTCATAGTAAAAATAGAAAAAAAAAAATTAAATAAAAGATTAATTGATAAAAAAAAAAAAGTTTCCAACCGAGGATAAGGGTTAGTGGTAACAGTGATAGTAAAAAAATTAATAACAAAAAAAAATAAAAGATAATAAATTAATAAAAAATCAAAAACGAAGAAAAAATAAGGTTACCGACCGAGGGTAAGGTTTAGGAGTACATTAAAAAATATACTAAAAAAAAAAAAATTAAAAATATTTTTAACTAATGCAAAAGTGTTTTCGTGCAAAAGTGACCCTTCGTGTAAAAAGACCTTCGGGCATACTTGAAATCTACCCAACAGTAGTTTGCATTGCTATCTTAAGATTTTGTGCAAAGTATTAAATATTTTTTTTAAATCAAGTTTATAAAAAAGATTTTGTTATTATTTTAATTAAATTAAATTATAAAGTCATGGGTGGTCAGGTTTGTTTGTATTTAAGTATTTTTAGCCAGTACGACTGGTGTATGACTCGATAATCGAAAGGTTCCTTTGTACACCAGGTCCTTAGACCAAACTTTGTGAGCGCTTTTTTTATCGTTCAATAAACAATACAGTACTACCCAAAAAATATTTTGATATTTGATGTTCAAGATCCAATGTTTAATTAAACTACTAAGTATGAGGAATAAATTATTTGATTTCCAATTAAAATTTCTAGCTTAAACAATGTTTCAGCAGTATATCTAAAACTTTTTTTTATTTTAAGGTATAGCACTTCTGACTTACCATAAATTTTGTGGAACAGATTTGTTTTGAAAAAGTACTATAGGGTCTTGTTACTTTAAAAAACTAAAAAATAATAATAAAACAGTTAATTGAACTTAATATATCAATGAAATAAATACTTAAAAAAACATATTTTGTACTAAAAGCCATGTTGAGAGGAGTTTAAAAAAAAAGTTATTAAGATAAAAAACTGCATTAATTTCCACACGCATAAGGTATTTTAAAAGTAAAAAATACGTCTCGGGACAAAAGTTTTTGTTAGCGGACTGGATCCGGCTAATTTCTACTTGAAAACATTAATACAAATATTGTTTATTGAACGATTACAGAAAAGCGCTCAAAGGTTTGGTCTAAAAACCTGGTGTACAAAGCAACCTTTCAGTTATTGAGTCGTACACAACATGCTAATAAAGTTTCTTACGAGCTATTACACATAATTTTTTAATCATCTAATTATTTAAACCTTTCTAATAAACTATTTATTTATAACAAATCCACAATATTAGATATTTTGTAAGCCTGAAACTTACTACAACAAGTTGATACAAAATCTTTAATGAAAAAAAAAAAAAAAATTACTTGCAGTTTAATGTAATATGTTTTTTTAATTGTATTAATAAAGTATGTAGATAAATATTATAATTTAGTTTTCTTATTTTTATGACATACGATAACTTATTTTGCTTTCATTTCTGTACTCTTTTAGGTTATTATTACTTTTTAAATTGTAAAATTAACTAGTAATTGATTTTTTTATTAATGTTCTAAAACATAAGGTTAGGGTTTTTTTAGTTTGTGGGCCGGATGTGAAGTGACGGTCTTACACACATAATTTTATCTTTAACACACACTTGTTAAACAGAGACCAGTGCGGACCTAAGTTGAACTGTAAAAGTCCTCTTGTATATCTTTGATACGCATATGACACTTTTGTCATGTTTGAAAATAAACAAGAAAGTTCCAGTTCTCTAGATTACCTAAATAATGTTCACAAAAAACTTAATTTTACAAAAGAAGAAGAACACAACAATTCATCAAAATTTTTTAATGTTTGTGTCCAACGATCAGTAGATGGAGAACTTTTAATTAAAATCCATCGTAATTTAAATTCAGAAGCATTATATGTTCCGTGGGCATCTTTTGGTTCAGTCAAGCAAAAGTTAGGAGTTTTAAAGGGTATGGTAAAGCGTTTAACCAGACTTTGTTCTCCTTGCTATCTTAAAGGCGAGTTGAAAACACTACAAAATACTTCCCTTGGTTATCTAGGTAACTTAGTTTCGAAAGTTATATCAAGAGCAAGAAGTTCAACAGCTTTAAAACTGATTGGCTCATAGAAGTGTCCAGTATACTTAAAACTTCCTTACCTTGGAAATATTTCTTAGAGATTTGCAAAAAAAAATTCTGAGGATATAAGCCAGGTTTTTAGCTTTGTTCGTTTAAGAACACCTTTGTATACTGATCGACCTCTAAGTGGAATTTACAAAGATGTTTCTCCCACCCAAGAAAAAAGTAACATAATCTATAAATTTAGTTGTCACTGTGGTAGTGACTACGTGGGAAAAACATTTCAAAGGTTTCACGTAAGAATCGATCAGCAGGTTCCGAAAATCGTGAAAAGCTGGTTTGATGGTCGTTCGGAGAAACCTATGAAAAAATACTTCTCGGATATCGGACAACAACTGTTGGACAATCATGTATGTGCAAAAAATTATAAAAAAGAGAACTTTTCAGTTTTAGTTAGAGTGGAAAACTCTTTTCAGCTACATACTCTAAAAGCCTTATGCATTCAATCTTTAAGGCCCAGTTTATGTAAGCAGAATACGTTTGTATACCAAACTAGACTTTTTAAATCATTATATTAAATAATTTTAAAGTAACTAATTTCTCGTTATTTTTTTTAGTGTAGTTATATTTTCATTTTTATCGCTGGTTAATTTTAGTTTGATTTTAATCTAACGAGTTTTATAAGTACAGCAAAGTTCCACAGTATAAGCACTTGATTAGTTTTTACATTCGGTTATTACGTCATATAATATTTTTTTAAACTTTAACTACAGTATAATCTTATTTCAATTTCAATATAGTTTAATTTAGTAAGATAAAATTTTGATAAGACTTACTACGAAAGATCTCAAAAAAATTATGGAAAAAATTAAATGTAATTTGTTATAATTTTTAAAACTGTTTATGTTGTAGAAGACGAAGATAAGTTACATAAAAAAAAATATATATAAAATTAGCTAATAAAAGAATAAGAAACTCATAGTTTAACTTTTTCAACTAAAGATTAAAACGTATTTTAAGTTTTGCATTATGTTCATTGTTGAAGTTAGAAAATAATACTTCTTCGGAAACTAAATATTCAACCAAAGTTTAGTAGTTTTTCACAACAAATGTGCTCCCCCTAAAATAGAAGTATACAATGCTTTTGTAACTAAATCAACCAGTATCCCTACAAGATAATAATTGTAAATCATTAACTAATTAAATTACTAAGCATTTTATATTGATTGAAGTAAAATATTTACAAAGAGCTTAGAAGTCGATTAAGCTATGGTGTGTAAAAATAAAGTAGTGATGTTAAATAATTATTTTAGATTTTTTAAATATAAAACAAATTGTTTATATGAGTTTTGTTGACTAAGCTGAAGTTTGAACGATATATAAATATCGGATATATACAATATATAACTGTCTTCTTATCTTCCACGACAAACCTTCATTTTATGTTCTTTTGTTTTAATAAATTATAATTATGTTCTTGTAAGTCGTCTTAGATGACCAAATAATTTGCAAACTAAACAAACCAATATTGACGTCACAATCGACTTATAAAAACGAAAAACCCGTATAAATCGTAAATCTACGTCTTACCTTCTTCGACAAACCTTCATTTTATGTTCTTTTGTTTTAATAAATTATAATTATGTTCTTGTAAGTCGTTTTAGATGACCAAATAATTTGCAAACTAAACAAACCAATATTGACGTCATAATTGACTTATAAAAACGAAAAACCCGTATAAATCGTAAATCTACGTCTTACCTTCTTCGACAAACCTTTATTTTATGTTCTTTTGTTTTAATAAATTATAATTATGTTCTTGTAAGTCGTCTTAGATGACCAAATAATTTGCAAACTAAACAAACCAATATTGACGTCATAATCGACTTATAAAAACGAAAAACCCGTATAAATCGTAAATCTACGTCTTACCTTCTTCGACAAACCTTTATTTTATGTTCTTTTGTTTTAATAAATTATAATTATGTTCTTGTTAATCGTCTTATATGACCAAATAATTTGCAAACTAAACAAACCAATATTGACGTCATAATCGACTTATAAAAACGAAAAACCCGTATAAATCGTAAATCTACGTCTTACCTTCTTCGACAAACCTTTATTTTATGTTCTTTTGTTTTAATAAATTATAATTATGTTCTTGTTAATCGTCTTATATGACCAAATAATTTGCAAACTAAACAAACCAATATTGACGTCATAATCGACTTATAAAAACGAAATACCCGTATAAATCGTAAATCTACGTCTTACCTTCTTCGACAAACCTTTATTTTATGTTCTTTTGTTTTAATAAATTATAATTATGTTCTTGTAAGTCGTCTTAGATGACCAAATAATTTGCAAACTAAATAAACCAATATTGACGTCATAATCGACTTATAAAAACAAAAAACCCGTATAAATCGTAAGTCTACGTCTTAACTTCTTCGACAAACCTTTATTTTATGTTCTTTTGTTTTAATAAATTATAATTACGTTCTTGTAAGTCGTCTTAGATGACCAAATAATTTACAAACTAAATAAACCAATATTGACGTCACAATCGACTTATAAAAACGAAAAACCCGTATAAATCGTAAATCTACGTCTTACCTTCTTCGACAAACCTTCATTTTATGTTCTTTTGTTTTAATAAATTATAATTACGTTCTTGTAAGTCGTCTTAGATGACCAAGTAATTTGCAAACTAAATAAACCAATATTGACGTCACAATCGACTTATAAAAACGAAAAACCCGTATAAATCGTAAATCTACGTCTTACCTTCTTCGACAAACCTTTATTTTATGTTCTTTTGTTTTAATAAATTATAATTATGTTCTTGTAAGTCGTCTTAGATGACCAAGTAATTTGCAAACTAAATAAACCAATATTGACGTCACAATCGACTTATAAAAACGAAAAACCCGTATAAATCGTAAATCTACGTCTTACCTTCTTCGACAAACCTTTATTTTATGTTCTTTTGTTTTAATAAATTATAATTACGTTCTTATAAGTCGTCTTAGATGACCAAATAATTTGCAAACTAAATAAACAAATATTGACGTCATAATCGACGTATAAATCGTAAATCTACGTCTTACCTTCCACGACAAACCTTTATTTTATGTTATTATGCTTTAATTATTGTTAATTAAACAATAAAAAAAGCGCTCAAAAATTTTAGTCTAATGGCCTGGTTTTAAAGTAAATTTTCGTTAGTCATTCGTACACCACATCCTTATAAAATATCTTACGGGCTATTAGATTTGATTTTTTATCATTTAATTATTTAAATCTATAGTAATAAAATAATCAGTTAAACGAAATTAAAGAAAAAAAAATTAAACGAAAATAAACTGAATTTTGTGTGTAAAAATGTACTTAAAAACTTGTTTAGTAACATAAGAACTAAAAAATAGATTACACTTTAAACAAACTTGCAAAGAAAGTAATCAATACATATAGCAAACAATTGAGTACTTGAATGATACGTTACAACAACTTTAAAGAATTTAAAAATGTAATACTCTAAAATATCTTAACATTCAGTTTTATAAGTATTTTGTGCTAAAAGTGTTGTTTTTAGTTTTATCTTATAATATCAATTGAACAGCAAAAATAATTTCACAATCTAATAGATAAATTTACCATTGCATAATTTTTTAATAAGTTTAAAAAAGTGAATTCTACCATAACTGAATTTAACTTTTACAAATGAAAATAAAAAGATAAGTAATGTTAAAATTATGCTTCTAATAAGAAAACAAAACAACAATAGTAATATCAATTATCTTCTTTGAAATTATGTTCTGATATGTCATCTTGTAACGGCACTTAAATTGCAAATTAAATAAACCAAAAGTACGTCATAATCGACTTATAACATGAAAAAAGGCTTTGCCTTAATAAAAAAGGAGTTTTAATAATTCTTTGTGTTGATGTGACGGAAATCTCCTAATATTTGCTGAGTCAGCATAAAAGAATTATAAAAACATTATGTTTAAAATATTTTTAATATGTCTGGGTAAAGTTGATTAGGGTTAAGAGTAATAAAAATATTAAAATAGTTAGGGTAAGGAGGATTATGGTTAAGGGTATAAATATTAAAGAATTCAAAAAGGATTTTGTAACGTTATTCCAAGTTTCACTTGAAAACCGTTTTGTTTCTAAGAGAAAATTAAGAGTTATTGCTGTTATTAATTAAGAGCACTTAAATTTCTTGCCCGGGAAAAGTCTGTAGAAACAAAAAGTGAGAAAGATAATAATATGTATTTTTAGATAATATGTATTTTTTTAGTTTTCTTCATTTTAATAATAATACTACAAACATGCTATACTAAATAGAAAGCAGCTTTATTTTAAATAATTTTTTGACCATGCATTATACAAAATATGTTAGGAAAAAGTATAAATTATATCATCTAAAAAATAAATTCAGCACTTTTTTATTAGTTTGTGTCAGAAAATAAAACTGTCTACGTTTTTGATTCTTTACAAGAATTACAACAAGAGATAATCAGAGGAAATACATTGATATCAAACCTAAAGTAAGTTGATACTGTTATAGTTTAAAATATTTAGAATAGCATTAGTTTATAAACGATTTGAAATTTTATCTTACAAAAATTGTTATATTTTCAAGTTTCCAGAATTTTTTTATTAGCATTTGTTGTAAAAAAAAAACAACCAAAAAAAATTGCAGAAAAAGTTTTTCTGTAGTTTATAAAAAAATTTAGCGGTAGTTTGTAAGTAATGTTAAAACTTAAGTTAAGAATAATTTTATAGCTTCAAGTGGTCAGCATTTTTTTATTAGCACTTATCGTTAGTAGCCAGCAACTAAAAGGTTAACGCTATAACCTAAACTTTTTTATTGTTTTAATAACCTTCAGCAGTAGTTTATAAATAATGTTAAACTTGAAGTTAGGATTAATATTATAGCTTTAAGTTTTCAGCTTATTCTTATTGGCACTTATTTTAAATAGACATCAACTTAAAGGCGAAAAGTTTTATTAGATAAAGCACACCAATTTCGAGCTGTTGGTTTTGAGCATAGTTTACAGCAAGACGGAGTTAGCTGTGGAGTACACGTAATAGAGGTATATTTTGGTACTTTTATAAGCTTCTGAAAAACTAACATTTATTCTCTCTAGATTCTATTTTTGCAGTTAGTTATTATATTAGTTATATAATATATTTTATAGTATTTTGAAAGTGCAAATATAACTTTTCAGACAGCAGAACAATTTATATCTTGTTTTCCTCAGTCTGTAACAGACATACATGTCGAAACTAACTGCGAAACACTTAATTCAAAACGCTTAGAAATTGCCACAAGCCTAATAAAGGACGGAGGTAAACTAATAATATTTAAACATCTACTAAGCGAAATAAATAAAAATTTTGATCAGGCATTACATTTTGAAACTATATATAATGATCAAGTTCTACGTATATTCTATTTACAGTCGTGAATCAAGTTAAATGCTACAAATGTAGAAGAGATGAGCCTGCGTTGCGTAAGAAAAAGAAGAACGAAAAGGTAAAGTGGGTTAGTGAACTTTTATTAATTTTGTATTGCTGTCAGTCCGAACTAATATATAGAATATCAATAGTTGTTTTTTACTAACGTTCTTATTGATTAACTACTCAAACTTTAATTTTTAGTTGGGATGTGAGAATTGTAAAAAGTGGTTCCATTTCAATTGCCTTCCTTACAATGATTCTCCATTCGAGTCTTTTAAGAATTTTAAGTGGTTTTGTGGACATTGCGGTTATTTGAAAAATGGTGATGAAGATTCTTTTCATGAAGATTATAATTTTTAATTTCTTTTAATTTAATTTAATTTTTAATTTAACTTAATGTAAAATAATTTCAAGTGGATTTCTTTTTTGCATTATATTTTCATTATATTTCATTAAGTTTGTCTATAAAATTCAACGTTCTTTTTATCTTAGGTCGTAACATACCGATTAAAATTGTTTAAAACTTGTTATTTTATACACGTTTTTATCGCTATACTTTTATAAAGGTTAGATAAATAAAACTGTAAAATTTCATTAAGTTTATGTTAAAAAAGTATGAAAAACGTATCAGAATCTTAAGTGGTTCAATAAAGTACAAAAGTCTAAAACGCCTTTTTAGAAGCTCTCTGATTATTTAAGTACTTAAAGTAAAACCTTCATGGATGAAACATAAAAAATTTTATCAATTTATGTTGAAATAATATTTAAAAAACGCAGTAGTATCTCAGGGGTTTTTGATAAGGTCTAAAAGTACAGTACAGAAAAACGTGTTTTTATTTGCTCCTACTTATCTAAGTTAATTATTTTATTTGTATGGTGTTCAATCTTAATTAATCGTTAAATATGTTTTTTAATCGTTTAACTACAGTTTTGGCAGCTTATATTTACGATTTATACGGGTTTTTCGTTTTTATAAGTCGGTTGTGACGTCAATATTGGTTTATTTAGTTTGCAAATTATTTGGTCATCTAAGACGACTTACAAGAACGTAATTATAATTTATTAAAACAAAAGAACATAAAATAAAGGTTTGTCGAAGAAGGTAAGACGTAGATTTACGATTTATACGGGTTTTTCGTTTTTATAAGTCGATTATGACGTCAATATTGGTTTATTTAGTTTGCAAATTATTTGGTCATCTAAGACGACTTACAAGAACGTAATTATAATTTATTAAAACAAAAGAACATAAAATAAAGGTTTGTCGAAGAAGGTAAGACGTAGATTTTCGATTTATACGGGTTTTTCGTTTTTATAAGTCGATTGTGACGTCAATATTGGTTTGTTTAGTTTGCAAATTATTTGGTCATCTAAGACGACTTACAAGAACATAATTATAATTTATTAAAACAAAAGAACATAAAATGAAGGTTTGTCGAAGAAGGTAAGACGTAGATTTACGATTTATACGGGTTTTTCGTTTTTATAAGTCGATTGTGACGTCAATATTGGTTTGTTTAGTTTGCAAATTATTTGGTCATCTAAGACGACTTACAAGAACATAATTATAATTTATTAAAACAAAAGAACATAAAATGAAGGTTTGTCGAAGAAGGTAAGACGTAGATTTACGATTTATACGGGTTTTTCGTTTTTATAAGTCGATTATGACGTCAATATTGGTTTGTTTAGTTTGCAAATTATTTGGTCATCTAAGACGACTTACAAGAACATAATTATAATTTATTAAAACAAAAGAACATAAAATGAAGGTTTGTCGAAGAAGGTAAGACGTAGATTTACGATTTATACGGGTTTTTCGTTTTTATAAGTCGATTATGACGTCAATATTGGTTTGTTTAGTTTGCAAATTATTTGGTCATCTAAGACGACTTACAAGAACATAATTATAATTTATTAAAACAAAAGAACATAAAATGAAGGTTTGTCGAAGAAGGTAAGACGTAGATTTACGATTTGTACGGGTTTTTTGTTTTTATAAGTCGATTATGACGTCAATATTGGTTTATTTAGTTTGCAAATTATTTGGTCATCTAAGACGACTTACAAGAACGTAATTATAATTTATTAAAACAAAAGAACATAAAATAAAGGTTTGTCGAAGAAGGTAAGACGTAGATTTTCGATTTATACGGATTTTTCGTTTTTATAAGTCGATTGTGACGTCAATATTGGTTTGTTTAGTTTGAAAATTATTTGGTCATCTAAGACGACTTACAAGAACATAATTATAATTTATTAAAACAAAAGAACATAAAATGAAGGTTTGTCGAAGAAGGTAAGACGTAGATTTACGATTTATACGGGTTTTTCGTTTTTATAAGTCGATTATGACGTCAATATTGGTTTGTTTAGTTTGCAAATTATTTGGTCATCTAAGACGACTTACAAGAACATAATTATAATTTATTAAAACAAAAGAACATAAAATAAAGGTTTGTCGAAGAAGGTAAGACGTAGATTTACGATTTATACGGGTTTTTTGTTTTTATAAGTCGATTATGACGTCAATATTGGTTTATTTAGTTTGCAAATTATTTGGTCATCTAAGACGACTTACAAGAACGTAATTATAATTTATTAAAACAAAAGAACATAAAATAAAGGTTTGTCGAAGAAGGTAAGACGTAGATTTTCGATTTATACGGGTTTTTCGTTTTTATAAGTCGATTGTGACGTCAATATTGGTTTGTTTAGTTTGCAAATTATTTGGTCATCTAAGACGACTTACAAGAACATAATTATAATTTATTAAAACAAAAGAACATAAAATGAAGGTTTGTCGAAGAAGGTAAGACGTAGATTTACGATTTATACGGGTTTTTCGTTTTTATAAGTCGATTATGACGTCAATATTGGTTTGTTTAGTTTGCAAATTATTTGGTCATCTAAGACGACTTACAAGAACATAATTATAATTTATTAAAACAAAAGAACATAAAATAAAGGTTTGTCGAAGAAGGTAAGACGTAGATTTACGATTTATACGGGTTTTTCGTTTTTATAAGTCGATTATGACGTCAATATTGGTTTGTTTAGTTTGCAAATTATTTGGTCATCTAAGACGACTTACAAGAACGTAATTATAATTTATTAAAACAAAAGAACATAAAATGAAGGTTTGTCGAAGAAGGTAAGACGTAGATTTACGATTTATAAGGGTTTTTCGTTTTTATAAGTCGATTATGACGTCAATATTGGTTTGTTTAGTTTGCAAATTATTTGGTCATCTAAGACGACTTACAAGAACATAATTATAATTTATTAAAACAAAAGAACATAAAATAAAGGTTTGTCGAAGAAGGTAAGACGTAGATTTACGATTTATACGGGTTTTTCGTTTTTATAAGTCGATTATGACGTCAATATTGGTTTGTTTAGTTTGCAAATTATTTGGTCATCTAAGACGACTTACAAAAATATAATTATAATTTATTAAAACAAAAGAACATAAAATGAAGGTTTGTCGAAGAAGGTAAGACGTAGATTTACGATTTATACGGGTTTTTCGTTTTTATAAGTCGATTATGACGTCAATATTGGTTTGTTTAATTTGCAAATTATTTGGTCATCTAAGACGACTTACAAGAACATAATTATAATTTATTAAAACAAAAGAACATAAAATGAAGGTTTGTCGTGGAAGATAAGAAGACAGTTATATATTGTATATATCCGATATTTATATATCGTTCAAACTTCAGCTTAGTGTTTTGTTGATGTAATACTGAATGTCCTAATATGATGAATTTTTGGGAAAAGTTTTAAAACATAGATTACTAAGGGTAAATATTTTGATTTAACTATAAACTTAAGTTGTTCATAAATTGAGAACTACTGCTTAGATTAATGGAATATTCGAATAGACCAATTAGAACTCCTTAAGAATAGTATAAGAACAGTAGTTATTTCTGTCAAATGATTTACTGCATTGCAAATAATTTGGGTTTAGAAAAATAGTACATTAGTAGTAAATTAGATGTTGAGAAACTAATTGAGGCTGGAATAAAAGAAGGTAAATTATTTTGTGTTCTTGGATCTTGCTTATGCTTTAAAAATGTTTGATTAAAATTTTTTTTTGTCAAAATTTAAATTTTATAATATGAAATGCTCAATGTTGAATTTTACTGATAGTTATTTAAATGATTAGTCTATTACAAATAATGTTGTTTCTGAGTGTGAAATTTTTAATGTTGTGATACTTCAAGGTTCTACTTGTGTATATAAGGGCATAGGGGGTCCACCTTGTTTTTTACAAGTTGATCTTGTTTTTAGATTTTTATCTGAGCTATCAGAAATTTTTAATCACTTGAAAAAGTTTAAAGTAATTTTTGAGATATAAATGATCAAAGTTGGTGACCTCAACAGGTTCCTAATGGAAGGCGCAAACCAAAAACGCAAACCAAACCATTTACTAAAAATCTATCTCCATTTCAGTTTTTTAACCATTCTTCTTCAAATTTTTACAGAAAGTATATTATTAAGTTTTAAAAATATTGAATGCAGGATTTTTTTAAATTTTAAACAAAAATTTTTTATATAAAAAACCCACTTTTTTTGTTTTTTTATCTAAAATTTTTATTTTTAATGTTTTTAAAATCCCAGCATTCAAAGTTTTTAAACTGTAAAAGGAACGTTTCCGGAAAGTTTGAAGCTTCTAGCTCAAAAAATTAAGGAGAAGATAGATTTTTAATGATTTTTAAATTTCTGAGAAAATTGACCTCAAAAAATTTGCAATCCATACGTTTGTATTGGAAACTTTTTATAAAAAATAATTTAACTAAAAGTTTAAATAAGATTTTTATATTTTATAAAAACTTGCTTTTAAGTTTATACTTAAGCTTTTATATAAGGTCCTATGTTATTTTTAGATAAAATAAAAATGTCGGACCCCTCTATGCCCAGAAATCACATATTTTCAGCTACAAATATTAAATTCAGATTGCTTACAGATGATGCTTGCCTGAGTTATTAACACTGTGATTCTGTTTCTTACCATGTGAATGCTGTTATAAGTATGGAGTTGAGGAAAATTGATGAATGGTTGTGTAAAAATAGATTGCTTATTCACTATTCAAAGACAAAGTTCATGCTGTTTAATAGAACTGCAAAATAGAGTAAATTCTGTCTTAAGGTAAATGGTTTTGTGATATTTAGCAAAGTGAAAATATTAAATACTTAGGTGTGGTATTAGATGACAAGTTGAATTGGAAGGCACATTTAAAGTTCCTTAAATCTAGACTTTCAAAAAGTGTTTTTATAATGTTAAAATTGAGATATTATTTGGATACTTTAGTATGCAAAAAAGAGTTGTAAGAAATGTTTGTTGCATGCCTGCACAGACTCCAACAAATTCCTTTTTTGTACAAACTGGTGTTCTAAAATTTAATGAGTTGTTTAATTTGTAACATGTAAGTTGATGCTTAATACTTTGAGAGGATTTGAGGTTGGCCACAGATGGTTTACTCCGGTAAGTAATGTTCCTCACTTAATACCAGACATTCAGTAGTAGTTTTGTAGTTGAAATACCTAGAACAGGGCTTGGCCTAAGCTCCTTGAAATTTTTAGGTCCTAATTAGTGGTCTGGTGTTACAGAAATTTTAAAAGCCTAAAAGGATCAACTAAAATACAGTTACAAAAAAATTTTTTGAACCAGTATACTGAGTAAGTTTAGAATGCTTTGATTGTGTAAATTGTGTTACATGCAGATAGTGCTTAATTGCTTTTAGTTTGTATTTGTCATCTGTTTGTATTAATATATGTGTGGTGAGTTTTTTGTGTTTGTTCTTATTTATTGTTACCACAAATTACGATAACTAAGAATTTGATAGCTCGAATTTTACTGCACCCCAGCTGCTACACCTTAGATTTAAGCATAACAATAATATTTGTTAACGAATACTTAGTTATTTTTTTTTAACATTAAAGTATTTCATGAGCTTAAAACATCATTACAAAATTGTTTAAATCGTAAATAAGTAAAAACTGTTTAAATTAAGTAGAAAAAATTTAAAAAATGTAAATAAAATTATTATGCATAAAATATAACAAAGCACATTTCATTTTTTCTTTAATTTTTTTGATTACTTTCAAGTAAGTCTTTTCAGAAATTGTATCTGAAATTATTTAAATATACTATTCTATTCAAATAATTTTGAATTGAAATTGAAATAAATCTGTAATGTATATATAACATTAAGTATAAAAAAAATAAATGACTTAACAATCAAGTGTAAAATTTACTAAATGCTACTACTAAAAAGCTTTGCTGTACTAATACAACTTGTTAAATTGAAGCTAAACTAAAATAAACCAGCGATAAAAACTAATAATAAAAACATAAATACACTTTAAGGAACCAATTACTTTAAAATTACTTAGTATAAGGATATAAAATGTCTAGTTTTATATACGAACTTTTTCTGCCTACATAAACTGGGTCTTGAAGATAAATAAGGCTTCTAGAATATGTAGCTGAAAAGAGTTTTTTGCTCTCACTATAACTAAAAAGTTCTCTTCTTATAGTTTCCAGGGTTCCCACTTCCCTATAAATCCCTAGAAATTTGCAATATTTTAAAAAGTCTTTATAAATCGTTAGAAAAAATTGAAAAATATGTGAAAATCCCTAGAAATCTCTATAAACTATGTTTTTTTTGGTTGTGATTGAAATTTGAAAGCCAAAACAGCAACAAGGCGTGATGAAAATTACTCAGAAAAATTTTAAATTTTTTTACATCTAAATCTTTTCAATCTGCAAAACTGCAACTCTATAGAGCCACCTAGCGTATAAAATTTATCCTTATTTATATTAAGTACAATGTATCTGAAGTTTGCTTATTTAACTAAAAGTAGAGCCCAAGAACCCTCAAACTTTCGTAAATTTTTATTAAGACTGTGCTTATAAACAGTTAATGGCATATCTTACTTTATGTACCTTAAAAATATGTTCGTAATGTTTGAAATTAAAAGTTTATTTTTTAAATTTTTTCCCATAAATTTTCAAAAAACTATGGATTTCCCTCTATTTTTTTTTGAAATTTTAGTGGGAACCCTGTATATCAAACTAGACTTTTAAAATACCTATATTAAGTAATTTAAAAGTTATTGGTTTCTTAAAGTGTAGTTTTATTTTTATTGTTTGTTTTTATTGCTAGTTTGTTTTAGTTTGGTTTTAATTGACAAATTCTATTAATACACCAAAGCTCTTTAGTATTAGCATTTAGTTAATTTTGCACTTGATTATTACATCATTTTATGTTTTTAAACTTAATGTTATAACTACATTATAGTTTTATTTCAATTTCAGTTTAGTTTACTAAGATACTATTTTTGAAAAGACTTACTTGAAAGTACTCAAATAAATGTAAGAAAAAATTAAATTTGTTTTGTTTTATTTTTTGAGTATGTAATGCACCGGAAAAAATTGTTCAAAGTTATTATAATAATAGTTATGGTTTTAAGCATAAAAAATTTAGCTTTTTCGAAATCAAGTAAGTAATAAGTTTGATTATAATAGAAAAGATAGTTAGTATATATTGAAAAGTAAAATGTAAAGGAAGACTACTTATTTAAGTTTTCAATATACATTAAGCCTGTTTCCCAACAAATAAAAAACATCACTTTGACATTTATCATTAAGAAGTGTCTTTTAAAACGGGCTTGCATGAAGTCAAGTATTCAACAGAAATTTCAAAATACCAGTTACTCTGTTATTGTACAATATAAATCTATTACTTTCATACAATATTTATTATATCTTAGATTATTTTATTGATGCTTAAAATTGAAAAATAAAACTATTTTTTAATAACATTTTAAGGACAATTAAGTTATTTTGTGAATCAAATTGAAACAATTTAGCAGATTTTGACAGTATTACTTTATAAGCATTTAATATTTTACAGATCTCAAATTGTTTATTTTGTTTTTATAATTAAGAAAAATTATAAGTATGGACTCCTTAAGACATTTTTCTCATAAAGTTAAAAGTTTAAGAATCGTTTCTCAGCATAAGCTTGGCCCAGCAAGTGAACTCTATATAAAGCAACAAAACAATGTAGTTTTTAAGGTATATTCAATCAAAATAATTTATTTAAAAGTGATAAATATTTTTATTTTAATATCACTTCTGGTACATTAGTTAATATAGTAGTCAAATTTTTGTATAAATAATATGTATTAGTTTTAAAATGAAACATGTTATTGTTTAACATTACTATAAAGTTTTCAAATAGTTATTTAATGAAAGAAATAATTGATTTTATCTATTTTTTGTTTCTAGCGAATTTAATTCCAAAATAAGTTTTGATTATTTTTTTTGTTTCAACTATTCAAATTATAAATTTAAGCGTTTGTTAACAAAAGATCCTAGCGAAACAAGTTCACTGAGGTATATAAAAATAATAAATTATACAGTATCCTTCTTTTATTACACTGGCATATGTTTCTGTGTGTTAAACGAGTCAACACACTTCAACTGAGCTCTGTAAAAAAATGAATACTGTAAGGGAAGAATAGAAGCTAAAGTAAACATATACATGTGTCTATTGAAAATTAAAATAATTATTTATTATTATTATTTTTTATTTTGTTTTTAAGCACAATAGATTACATATTTTTTTTTTAATTAAAGCGCTCTATTACTTTATCAAACATAAAGAATAAATTATCTAACTTTGTAGTATAAATTAACTAGCTAGCCCTAATGTTCATATATATTGTGACGTAATTATTAGATATTTATTTTCAATTATTAGTAACCAGTAAATATTTAGAATTAGTACTTCCTTTATTTTCATGTAAGTAGTTTATATTATAATTTATTATTTTATTTTGCATTTTTACTTTAATTTATTTAATTTAGACTTAATAATTAAAAACAAATTATACAGTAATCTTCCTTTATTGTACCAACATATGTTTCTGTGTGTTAACGAATCAACACACTTCAACTGGGTTCTGTAAAAATAATTACTGTAATGTAAGTAGAAGCATAGAATAAAGTAGGTGTATAAATGTTTTCATTAAAATAAAATAATTTCTACATATTTTTACAGGTTAATAGTTAATAATAGGTAAAGTACTTAAAGTTAAATCCGACTGTTAAAATGTATGCTTCTATTCTTACATTGCAGTAATTATTTTTTTAAAAACCTAGTTGAAGTGTGGTGATTCGTTAACTCACAGAAACATATGTTGGTACAATAAAGGAAGATTACTGTATAATTTGTTTTTATTTATATTCCAGTGAACTTGTTTCACTAGGATCTTTTGTTGGCAAACGATTAAATCTATATTTTGAACAGTTAGACTTAATAATTATAAATATTATATAGTTTTATAACAGTCGGATTTAACATTAAGTATTTTATCTATTATTAACCATTAACCTATAAAAATCTATAGCATTTATTTTTATTTTTAATGGACACTTATATATACCTACTTTAGCTTCTATTCTTCCCTTACAGTATTTATTTTTTTACAGAGCTCAGTTTAAGTATGTTGACTCGTTTAACACACAGAAACATATGTCAGTGTAATAAAAGAAGGATACTGTATAATTTAGTATTATTTTTTTGTTTTATTGATATTAGAACTGCTGATTAGCTTTAACACTGTATTTATCTTTTGTTATATTTTTATAGTTAAACAACTTAAATAATATTTAAACAGGGATCTTCATCAGATGTTTTAGTAAAAGTCAATGCTTCAGCTCTTAATCGTGCAGATCTTCTTCTCAGAGAAGGAAAATATCCAGGGCAGAAGGAACCAAAACATCTAGGCCTAGAAATTTCAGGTGAAGTTGAAGTTGTAGGAAATGAGGTAACAAAGTTTAAAGTAGGAGATCGTGTAATGGCCTTACTGTCTGGAGGAGGTTACTCAGACTTTGTTGTAGTCGACCAAAATCATTTGATGTCAATTCCAAAAAATGTAAGTACTCTTCATGCTGGTGGCATTCCAGAAGTTTGGCTGACAGCTTACCAATTGATACATTTCATTGCTAAGCTCAAAAAAGATGAAAATATTTTGATACATGCAGGTGGTAGTGGAGTTGGTACAGCAGCAGTGCAGCTTTCTAAGCTAGCTGGGGCTAAAAAAATTATAGTGACAGCAGGCAGTGAAGAAAAAGTTGAAAAAGCTTTGACTTTAGGAGCTACTTGTGGTATCAATCACAAAAAAATTTCTTGCTTCAGCGCAAAAGTTTTACAGTTGACAAATGGAAAGGGTTGTAGTGTGATATTAGATTGTATAGGTGGTTCCTACTTGCAAGAAAACTTAAATAGTATATCACGTGACGGACGCTGGGTTCTTTATGGTTTAATGGGTGGAACTAAAATTGATTCAGATTTATTATCCCACATTCTTGGTAAACGAATTTCATTGCTAGGAACAACCTTAATGACTAGAACTGATGAATATAAGAATCAATTGATTGATGAATTTACTAAAAATGCTTTGCCTTTTTTTGATAGTGAACCTGCCCAGCTCAAGCCTATAGTAGACAAAGTATTTCAACTAGATGAAGTTGTTCAAGCTCATGAATACATGAGTACAAATCAGAACAAAGGAAAAATTTTGCTAAGTATGAATAATAATCCGAACTAGTATCTGATTCCTCCTATGGTTTAGGCCAAGTCAGGGTGGTCAAAAAAACCTTGAATCCTTAAAAACTTGGAAAACCTTAAATTTGACAATTGAGCTAAAAACACCTTGAAAAACCTATAATTTGAATTTTTTTTATTAAAGTAATACATTTTGATGAGATACAAAAAATCTATCAAATAAAAAATATCACTAGACTGAAAGTTTATTTTTATTAAAAAACACATTTAAAATACCTTTATTGTTTATTGAACAACAAAAAAATACGCTCAAAAGGTTTTGTCTGAGGACCTGGTGTACAAAAAACCTTTAGGTTATCGAGTCATACACCAGAACAGTTTAACGTCATGCCCAGGACCTTTACAATATCTTTTCAGTTTTGTCATACTATTTAAAAAACTTTTTACCTAAATTAATGATTTAATACTGTTTTTTTTTACTAAAAAGAAATTTAGAAAATCTGGAAAACTTACAAAAAAAACTTTGGTAACTCTGACCAGGGTTTCCAAAAGGGGCACTTTTAATTACTTGGCAGTCATAAAATCTCTACCTTTTAGCTTGCTATTTAGCTTGTAAATAACTATTTTTTTAAGTAGTATTTGTACAAAACTTTAGCTGTAGCTTTTGACTATTTACTTTTTTAAATTTAAAAGTTTTAATACAGAAAATTAAGGTTCATTAGAATTGTAAATTTAAAAGTAAGTAAAAAATTAGTCATAGCTTGAAAAAAGTATTTTCTCTATAAGCGATATCTATGCAAATTACTGCTAAAGTTTTCGGAACGTCAGTACACTTTTCTTACCTTAACTAAAATATGTACTCACTTTGTTTTAATAATTTATAAGGAATAAATAGTAATAGACAATGACTTTTTGGTATTGTGTGCAGTACAGTATTAGTATATTTTAAAAATTTTCTATCTTGAAACTTCTTTTTAAACTTATGATTTTTTATCAAATACTGCTACAACTTATACATTAAATTATTCACGAAAAGTATTTATATATTGAAAACACCAACGAAACTATGACACAAAAATTTAGACACAACTTTTTTAAATTGAGATTAAGCCAAATCTACCATATCAAGAATTATAATTAAAGAAATCAGTAGTAAACAAAAGATATATATATATATATATATATATATATATTACACTTATTACACTTATTACACATAAACAATTGAAATTAGTTCCAATTATTTTTTTTAAACCTTAACAAATACTCTTAAATATTTATATAAAAAAAAAAGTTAAACATTTAAAATTACTTACTTCTTACTTAACTAGCTCTTTTTATCTTCTTGATAACTGAATACTTACTATAAACTTAGCTTGCACCAATATTAGTTTAATCAAAGCGCATCAATTATATAAAAGAAAGTTCCATGTTTTTTCAGCAACAAGTTTTTCTTCTGGTAACTAGTGTAGTTTTACAAAATAAGGCAAAAGTAGTGATTCTGATAGTTTAAAATTACCAAAGAGAAAATGTATTGAAGTTTTACATCCTTTTTATATAAAAAATGTAAACATTTATTATTATAAAATAAAAAAAATTGTATGCTTCTTAGTATTTGTAAAAAAAAAAAGGTTTAACGATTACCCTTGTACTTAAGTTTTAAAAATTCTAAAAAAGCAAAAGTTATCTTTTCAGTGTACAGTGCTTCTTCGCTTATCCAGCCGTTTAAGCAAGCTTTTTTTGAAATTAAGGCCGTATTAGCTTTTACAATTAAGACAAAAGTTAAATTGAGTCTATTACTTAACAATTGTTTCACGCTAAAGCGAGGATCACAAGTAAACAAACTAACAACTTGCAATGGACAAACACTTTATATAGTTTTAGATGAGTAATTAGTTGATTAGGTAATTAGTTAATTAACTAAATTTTAGTCATTTTCAGCAAGAAGAATGATCATTATTGTAAAATACAATAATAGCAAAAAAACAAAATTGTAAAATGAAAACAAAGTTAGGTAAATTAAACTTAAATTTAGTAAATTAAAATTTCAAATTTATTATTAGCTTTTAGCCGGATAAGAACAAAATATCGTTTTTTTTTAAATAATCTACCTTATTGATATTATGCATTGTGTATAATAAAACGAACACTTAAATACATTGCTTATTCACTTTTCCGGATGCTCACTTATTTGGACAGTTTCAGTCGAGAAAAAATCAATATTAAACACAAAAATTTTTGTGTGATACAAATATTTAAACTTTCATGCTGTATAAAAGATGTAAGTTATTATAAATTCTGCAATTAAGTCCACTATTATGACGCTTTAATACTACTAAAGCTTACATTCAAACTTTGTTCAAAACTAGTTTAGTTATCAAAAATCTTGTATGTAAAATAAGTCAGTTTTTTTTTTTAAACTATGTTATTTAAAATATGACTTAAATTTTTTCATTTAAAGTTTTTTGATAGTTAATTAAATTCTAATTTTTTTAAGAAAATTAATGTATAACAGTTCTTCAAACTACTCTATAAAAGTTGTAAATGCAAAAAAAACTTTTTTTATATGAGGTTCATGACAATTATTTTTAGTTTTTATATATAATTTATATAAGTTAGACACACTCAACATACCAGGTTTTAGAAATTGACAAAACATAAAAAAAAGAAAACAAGTTGCACTAACCATTGAAATTAATGTATAAGTTTGTAAAACGATAAAAAAAATGTCAAAGTCTTTTATAATGAAGCATTTAACATAGGCAGGTCAGGTCGACTTTGTACGACATTTTGAAAAGTGAAGAAAATTTTAAATTTGAAAAAGAGGAGCTGAGCTTTTATCATTTATTATGCTTTGCATAATATACAGCAGTTATATTATTTTTATTTTCTAATATTTTCTATTTATCCGGAAAGTATTTATCCGGACATGTTTACAGAAAAATCTTGCTCAACATATCCGGATAAGTTAATAAGCACTGTATCTGTTGGTTTTATAATTCTAACTTTATTCAAGGAACGAAAGAATTAAAGTATACAAAAATTAAACAAAAAAAAAAGATCGAAATTAATTAGAAAGAATAACATATACATCGTAAACAGTTTAACTTCTATCGGAACTTTTTCTGTAAAAGAAAGAACGGAGGTTTGTTTGGGAACTTTTTTGTTTCTTAGCATAAAGTCACGGAATCAGATAAGTTCCGAAGCATTTTGTGGTCTGGTTTTGGGCTTTTTGTTTTATCCGGCCGGTTGTGTAATAATGCTGAAATATGTCATGGTAACATTCTTAAATACAACTCAGTTTCATCGCAATTAACAATTTGATGTTCGGAGGAGCCCTCAGTATAATATTCTTATACTTGTATAGCTCAAAAAATTTGAATTATAACATCAAGTTTATTTTTTAAGAACTATCACTTTACTATAAACTACTTGCTTAGTTAAAATCAAATTGGCTATGTATTTATAGTAATGCATTGATTTTAGCTGAATTAAATAAATCTACTTCTCGACTAAAACCGGCCGGATAAGTGAGGAAGCACTGTACTACATATTTCAAAAGTACTTTTACTCACCTTGCTTGACATTTTAAATACTTTTATACAAACTTTTAACTCTCTTTACACGCATATTTAGAAATTTTTATTTATATATTAAAAATTCAAAACAAGGGTGTTTTAAAGTACAAGTTTCTTGATCTTGTCTATTACGAGTTAAGACAATAGAAACTTTTGATAATTTAAGTAAAATAAAAAGAATATTTATTGCAGTTTAACATGCTTAAATCAAAATGAGTTTGTTTTTCAAGCAGTAAGTTCACGAAAATAACATGCAAACAAGATATTAAAATTGGACAGTGGTATTATTCTCATTTACATAAAACAATGATTTGTGTATAAATAACCACAGGAAAAACCTTTCTTTGTAAAGAAAAATAAATATTTTAAAATTTAATTTAAATAAAACAATTATAAAAAAACTTGATAAGTAAGCTTAAAAACTTAATGATTTAGGAAATTCTAAGTAATTAAACATTATCCCAATTGGCTAATGATGTTGTTTACTTTCTCTCAATATTGAATTGTATCTAAATAAAATGCCTATAATTCACAAACTTTTCGAGTTTGTTGTAACTTTTTATTTTTTAAAGATTCAAAATTTATTTTATGATTATATTTGTCGATGTAGAAATCGTCTTAACTAGTTGTGTTCTGTTTTTTAATTGTACTTCTTATATCTATCTATAATATAGTTTAAATAATAAAATGAAAAGCTAGTTATTTAGTAATACAGATCCTAGCGAAACAAGTTCGTTAGAATATATAATAAAACAATTTGCTCAGTACATTATGCCATTACATAGTATATAAATATGTATTTATGTTAAAAAGATCTTATATTATAGTGACCCGTTTTTTATGTTTTAGTGCAAAACAATTTATTTCGTCTTATCGTTTATTAACACTTAGGTTTTTATTTTACTACAAAACTTGTTTGTGTGTTTCTAATTAAGTAGCTTAGATTTTAATGCCTAGGTCCAAATTTGGACAAACTTACGATAAATTACGAACATTTAAATTTACACATCTGAGTTATAATTTTTTTTCTTGGGGTGTTTAAAAACAACCTAGTTCTAAAAATAAACTTTACAATCAATATGCTTTAATTATTGTTAAAGCTAATTAACTAGAACATTTTAAGTCATAATAGAATAAAGCTAATAAACTAAAAATAAATATAATTAAAAAGAAAAAAATTGAAAAGCTTAAAATTTTGTGCAGAATTGTGAGCTTTATTAAGAATTTAAAACTAAAATAGTTAATTAAATAGGTGATTTTCCTAGTTGTCAAACAACTGAGTCAAGATTTTTAAAATGTTACAATATGTCTTTACAACTTTTCTTTTAGTTTTAGTCTTTTATTATAGTTTATTGAACGACATAAAAAAGACAATCAAACTATTTGGTCTTAGAACCTGGTGCACGTAGAATTTTTTTTTATCATGTCGCACACCATGGATACCTTTTAAAGTCTTGTCCACGACAGTTTAAAATGTAAATTTGTAAAGTTTTATTACCAGTTATTGTTTAGTTGTCTTTCCGATAAAATTTAAAAGACACCGTTTAGGGCTATAAAAACTATATTTTACGAAAAAGCCCTACATTCCTATTAAGTCACCCTAACGATTATGTAGGTTAATAAATATACGGATACATGACTTTTCAAATTCCGACAATTCAAATTCTTAAAAAATGTTAAAGAGATATATCTTAAAAGTTTATATATATTAAAAGAAAAAATTCCTATTGGTGTAATTAATATTATTATGGTAGTAAAAAAAAGTATGTATTAAAAGTGAATTTTCAAACTTACTATATTTTAAAACTCATTAAAGCCATATTTCAAAATAATATTTTTCATTGTGCAAAAAATTAAGCGTTTGTAGGTAATTAATAAGAATACTAGAGTAATTTTTAATTAAAAAAAATTACAAGCTGACATAGGTCTCTTAAACAATTTCTAAAGAGTTTTAAATTTTCTAATTTAAATATTCTTGATTTATATAGTACTAAGTACTGCAAAAATATACGATAAGTTTCTATAGAATTCTTCGGTTGAATATTTTATGGAATGGGTGGTTTTCGTCAAATGATGTGGTAATCAGGTTTAAGAATTGTTGGCCTATTTTAGAACTTACATTTAGACAAAATGGTGGGTTGAAATATATTATGTCTCTTTTTCATTGTTTTTTATTTCTTTCTGGTAAAGTAGTCTTATCGTATTTTAAGGTGTTTTTATAATTGGCCGAATTTAATGATTTTTGGTATTCATTTTTTACGTTGTTGAAGGATTCTTCGTTATTAGATAGTTTTATTAGTGTTCTGTTCATAGTTTCAGGTAGTTGTTTTAGTATTTGTCGGGGGTGATTGGAGTTTTAGTTTACGTATAAAATTGGTGAGTTTGGTTTGTTGTAGGGTTGGTAACTTGAGTAAAAATTTAGTAAGGAAAGAATAAAAGCTAAAGTAGGTGTATATATATATAATTATCTAATTATATAAAAACTATATTTTATACAGCTGTTTCACACATGAAATGTAAAATTTCATGTGATCCTCAGTAAGTTACAGTTTATTATACTAGTAAACAGAAATTTAGATTTTAAAATTTTTATAATAATTGTGACGTAGTAATGGTACAGTTTATTGTACGATTAGCTGAGTTTGAAATAATACGCTGTAATTGTTAATTTATGCTTTTTAGGAAAGTTTAGAAAGATTATTTTGGAAAAATGTTTTAAGCTATTAGAAATTTTTTTTTATACTGTTGGAAAGTGTTATAAAATACTCGTGTTTGCCGCTGACACACAACGTAGAAGGCAAGATACCAAAACTCGAAGAAAAACAAGCATTTTTTACAATCAAAGATCACAAAGAAAACTTCCCGAATAAAATTGAATACAGAGTCATAAACCCAAGTAAATCACCTTTCACCAAACACTCAAAAAACTTAACAGATAAAATTAATTGTACAATACGAAAACATTCTAAACTAAACTAATGGAAAAATACAGACGAAGTGATCACCTGGTTCAAAAATTCTAAATTTAACAAAAACTACAGATTCATAAAATTCGATATCACTAAATTTTACCCTAGTATAACCAAAAATAATTTTATTAAAGTACTAGAATTCGCTGAATAATTTTACCCAATAACTGACAAAGAAATGAATTTAATAATACACTCTTGTAAAACAACTTTAACACATAAAAACCAAACCTGGGAAAAAACAAATTCAGACCAATTATTTAATGTAAGTATGGGATCATTCAACGGGGCAGAAACCCGCGTTTAATAGGGTTATTTTTACTAAATGAAATCAAAAAAAGTAAGATTTTTATAGATAATAAATTTGGGTTATATAGAGATGACGGACTAGGGATAATAAGAAGCAAATCATTGAGATCAGCTGAAAACACTGCTAAATATTTAATTAAATTATTCAAACAAAACGGCTTTAAAATAACAATAGAATCCGGATTATTCCAAACAGACTTCTTAGATGTATCCTTCAACATATCAAACTCAAGTTACTAACCATACAACAAACCAAACTCACCAATTTTATACGTAAGCTACAACTCCAATCACCCCCGACAACTACTAAAACAACTACCCGAAACAATAAACAGAACACTAATAAAACTATCTAATAACGAAGAATCCTTCAACAACGTAAAAAATGAATACCAAAAATCATTAAATTCGGCCAATTATAAAAACACCTTAAAATAGGATAAGACTACTTTACCAAAAAGAAATAAAATACAAAGAAAAAGAGACATTATATATTTCAACCCACCATTTAGTCTAAATGTAAGTTCTAAAATAGGCAAACAATTCTTAAACCTAATTAACACATTTGACGAAAACCACCCATTCCATAAAATATTCAATCGAAACACAATTAAAATGTCTTACAGTTGCACAAATGATTTCAAAAGTAAAATAATAGCTCACAACAACAAACTATTAAATAAAAGCAATATAGACGATAAAAGCACCATAAAAGATAAACTTTGTAATTGCCGTAAAGAACCTTGCCCTTTAAATAATGAATGCCTAGTGTCAAATATAATATATAAAGCAACAGTAACATCAAATAAAACAACAAAGCAGTATATAGAATCCACAGGAAATACTTTTAAAAAAGATACAGAAACCACAAATCATCATTCAACAATATTAACAAAAGACACATAACAGAACTAGCGAACTACACATGGAACTTAAAAGATACCAATACAGACTACAAAATTAAATGGGAAATATTAAACAGGACAAAATCAAAATTCAAAACCAAAATCGGCTGCAAACTTTGTAACTTAGAAAAAATAGAAATCGAAAAATCAGATAAGAACGTAACACTAAACAAGAAAAGCTATAGACAAAACATATGCATCCATTATCAAAAATACTTTTTTAGCAAAATTAAAACCAACTAAACATTAAAACAAAACAAAATTGAAGCGGCAAACACGAGTATTTTATAACATTTTTCCAACAGTCTAAATTTTTTTTTCTAATAGCTTCAAATATTTTTCCAAAATAACCTTTTTAAACTTTCCTAAAAAGCATAAATTAACAATCACAGCGTATTATTTCAAATTCAGCTAATCGTACAATAAACTGTACCATTACTACGTCACAACTATTATAAAACTTTTAAAATCTTAATTTCTGTTTACTATTATAATAAACTGTAACTTACTGAGGATCACATAAAGTTTTACATTTCATGTGTGAAACAGCTGTATAAATTACAGTTTTTATATAATTAGATAAATAAATAAATATATACATAAATATATACATTTAATTCAGTCGATCAGAACTTTGTATAAAACCTTTAATATATATATATATATATATATATA
Source organism: Thalia democratica (assembly GCF_965202585.1). NCBI lineage: Eukaryota > Metazoa > Chordata > Thaliacea > Salpida > Salpidae > Thalia > Thalia democratica. The sequence continues at coordinate 41,562,857 of NC_139166.1, read as the reverse complement.
AAGGTTTATTTAAAGATGCAAAACTCAAAGGACTCGAGTTTCGTGACTATTCACTCATCAGCTTTAAAACAAGTTTAAAATAAAGCACAAAACAAAATCACTAATGAAAGTAAAAAAAATTTTTGCATAAATAGATTATGACGTAATTTTGAAACTGTCAAAATTCATGCAATTATTCTATATATATATATATATATATATATATAAAATAAGGTTAATGTTTAAACGTAAACACTTTCAACTGAGCCCACTTGAAGGGCTTTTAAATAATTTATTCAAATGGCGATTTTAAAAATTCTGGAACATATGTTTCACAAAGCTTTAATTTTTCATAAAGCTTTGATCATCAGCCAGTTAAATTCAAAATACAAAGCACTGTACTAAACAAAGATACAAAAGTTATGCAAAAAAACAAAAAACAGTATGACGTAATATTGTACATTACAAATATTCAGTACAAAAATCGATCTACCTTCTAACTAATTAAACAACTAAAATTAACGAAAACAACAGTTAATTGACTATAAAATGCTTCAAAATTTGTTGTGTTTTAAAAGAAGCTTTTTTATATGTCTACAAGACGATATAAATTCGCTTCGCTTATTTAAACAACCTTCCTTTTTTAACGCATACATAACGGCTGTTGATTCTTTTAAGCACAGCCTACAAACAGGGTTGTTACCATCTGCTATTGGCTGTGCTCTTTGCGGCCTTAAGCGCAAAAACATTGATTTTAAATTAACTTGGGAGGTGATAAAAAGAGCACAGCCAATAGCAGATGGTAACAACCCTGTTTGTAGGCTGTGCTTAAAAGAATCAACAGCCGTTATGTATGCGTTAAAAAAGGAAGGTTGTTTAAATAAGCGAAGCGAATTTATATCGTCTTGTAGACATATAAAAAAGCTTCTTTTAAAACACAACAAATTTTGAAGCATTTTATAGTCAATTAACTGTTGTTTTCGTTAATTTTAGTTGTTTAATTAGTTAGAAGGTAGATCGATTTTTGTACTGAATATTTGTAATGTACAATATTACGTCATACTGTTTTTTGTTTTTTTGCATAACTTTTGTATCTTTGTTTAGTACAGTGCTTTGTATTTTGAATTTAACTGGCTGATGATCAAAGCTTTATGAAAAATTAAAGCTTTGTGAAACATATGTTCCAGAATTTTTAAAATCGCCATTTGAATAAATTATATATATATATATATATATATATATATATATAGAAATAAAATACACAAAATAAACTTTTGCTTGGTACAGCTGTTTCTGCGTTTAATACGCGTCCTCAGCCAAGTTTTATTCAATGAAAAGCAAACTTGTAAGTACAGCAATAAAATTATACAAAATTAGGTATTACGTAATAATAGATAGTTGATTTTAGACAAAAATATTAACAGAGTTTTTAGATAAATTGCTTTCTATAATGTATGCAGCCAGTTTGTAATTCGTTTCTTTTGTTTAGAGATTCAGATTACTTAACTTTTAAAATTTAGATTTTTTCCGCATTGCACAATTTACATCCGTTTTTTAAACTGTATTTATTTTTCGTTCTTGTTAATATTTCCCACTGAATTTTAAAATTAACTTCGTTATTTTTTAGTTTCCAAATGTACTGCGATAAAGTTGTCGTATTTTTATGGTTTTCGTGTTTGAAGCTGTACTTGTGCTTTGTGTAGCGATTCTTGAACGATAGTCCAGTCGAGCCTACATAAAACTTGGTCTGGTTATCAGTTATGACTGTCGCTTTATATATAACATTTTCCATCAGGCAACTTCCATTTACCGGGCATTCTTGTTTTTTGCAGTCACACATTCGTCTCTCTTTGTACTGCGTGTCTAACATCTTTCGATTGTGTGCCATTATAAGTTGTTTCATGTTTGGCATGCAGGAGTAGGACACTTTTAGTGTCTTCCTGTTAAAAACTTTACAATATGGATGGTTTTCAGTAAAGTTATTGTTCACAATCTCTAGGAAGCGCTTCCCAACCCGTGTTGCCACACTTTTGCAGAATGGAGCGTTGAAATATAAAATATTTCTTCTCCTTCTTTTCTTGTTGTTACCCTTCTCGTTTTTGTGGCTATAGGCTAACTCGTGATCGTATCCACTTTCTCTTATAGCTTCCTGGTATTGTTGGGTTGTTTCCTTAAAAATGCTTTGACTGCTAGAAATCTTCTGGAGGCGGTTGTTCACTGCAACCGGTATGTGTTTTAACACATGCTCTGGATGGTTTGACTTGCTATTCACATAAACCGTATGCGCATTTGGTTTTCTATACGGTTATATATATATATATATATATATAATTAGTTATAAGTTATTTAACTTAATAAATTAAATTTTTTACACTGAGCCCACCTTGAGGGCTTTATTATTAAAAAGGTTTATTTAAAAATGCAAAACTCAAAGGACTCGAGTTTCGTGACTATTCACTCATCAGCTTCAAAACAAGTTTAAAATAAAGCACAAAAGAAAATCACTAATGAAAGTTAAAAATTTTTAGCATAAATAGATTATGACGTAATTTTGAAACTATCAAAAATCATGCAAAACGGCTTGTGCAAAAACTAATTTACCAATCGACAATAAACTAGCAAAAATTCATATAACTTCAGTGAGTAACTATGTTTTAGGACAGATAATTGAAAGAATAATGATAAAAATAAGATTTGCATAAATTATATATATATATATATAATTTATTGAAATGGCGATTTTAAAAATTCTGGAACATATGTTTCATAAAGCTTTAATTTTTCATAAAGCCTTAATCATCAGCCAGTTAAATTCAAAATAAAAAGCACTGTACTAAACAAAGATACAAAAGTTATGCAAAAAAACAAAAAACAGTATGACGTAATATTGTACATTACAAATATTCAGTACAAAAATCGATCTTCCTTCTAACTAATCAAACAACTAAAATTAACGAAAACAACAGTTAATTGACTATAAAATGCTTCAAAATTTGTTGTGTTTTAAGAGAAGCTTTTTTATATGTCGACAAGACGATATAAATTCGCTCCTCTTGTTTAAACAACCTTCCTTTTTTAACGCATACATAACGGCTGTTGATTCTTTTAAGCACAGCCTACAAACAGGGTTGTTACCAATAGCCAATAGCAGATGGTAACAACCCTGTTTGTAGGCTGTGCTTAAAAGAATCAACAGCCGTTATGTATGCGTTAAAAAAGGAAGGTTGTTTAAATAAGAGGAGCGAATTTATATCGTCTTGTCGACATATAAAAAAGCTTCTCTTAAAACACAACAAATTTTGAAGCATTTTATAGTCAATTAACTGTTGTTTTCGTTAATTTTAGTTGTTTGATTAGTTAGAAGGTAGATCGATTTTTGTACTGAATATTTGTAATGTACAATATTACGTCATACTGTTTTTTGTTTTTTTGCATAACTTTTGTATCTTTGTTTAGTACAGTGCTTTTTATTTTGAATTTAACTGGCTGATGATTAAGGTTTTATGAAAAATTAAAGCTTTATGAAAAATATGTTCCAGAATTTTTAAAATCGCCATTTCAATAAATTATTTAAAAGCCCTTCAAGTGGGCTCAGTTGAAAGTGTTTAAGTTTAAACATTAACCTTATTATATATATATATATATATATATATATAGTTTATTAGAAAAATAAGATTTTTAAAATTCTAGTACATATGTTTCATAAAGCTAAATGCTTTAATCATCAGCTACTATTTAAAAGTTTTACATCTTGAAATAAACCTTTTTATTAAAAAAGCCCAAAAGGTGGGCTCCGTGTGAAAGATTTAATTTATTAAGTTAATCAACTTATTTTTATAGTATATAATTTATTGAAAAAATACGATTTTAAAAATACTAGTACATATCAGGGGCGTAGCGTGGGGAGGGACGCTGGCGCATGCGTGCCACCCAAAAAAAAAATAAGTAAAAAAAAATGCAATATCTTTATCCCTTATTGTTTTTTTTTTTTTGCTTAATTTTTTTTTTTTTAACTATGTTTTTCTATTATTCGAAAAGTAAAACGAAATTTCGAATACCAACTAGTGACAAGTTAGGGAAATTACCCAGTATACTGATTCGGTGCGTAATTGCAAATGCGCACCAATGTTGATGAAAAACTCAATAAGGAAAAATTTTATAACTTCATTAACTTCATAAGAATTTAGACTCAAACAGTACGCAACTAGTTAGTGCACCGCAGTAGTATAACCTTATGACAGATTTTTTTAGATAGACAAATGCTAACATTTTGTTAACAAACCATAAAGCTAAACCTGTTTTATAGTGATAATCATTCAAGAATAAACAAACTGTAGTAAAAATAGCAATAAACTACTGCTAATAAAATAAAAATAAATTGATAATAAAAATAAAAAATACTAACAACATAATTTAAAAGAAAAATAACAAAAAAAGAAAATAAAAATTAAAACAAATAATAAACAAACAGTTAATACTGTGATTACAGTTTTAATCTCACTTTACAGAAAGTATTGTTTAAATTAACTAAACTTAAAATTTTTTTTTTAATTATTTTTTTATTATTATGATAACAAACAAATCAAACTTTGTTATTTTATCAGCCAAAAAGTTTAAAAATTAATCAGTTTTTGTAGCAAGTTATTTTAAAATTTCCTTAGTCACATCATGAATAAATTTGTAGCAACTTGTAAAACAGAATTTTTTACAATCAATTTTTAGTCAAAAAGACATAATTGATTAATTTTAAATTTAAGTTTATTTTGTTTTAAATCAAATTTAAAATGATATTAATTTTTTTTTCTTTCTACCAACTGTTTGTAGTATTTAAAAAATGCTATTCCCTAAAGATCTTAGAAAAACTGACTTTAAGATAAGTAAAAAGTTATACTTCTTGTGAATCTTTAAAAGCATTGAAAAGGTTGACCAAACAAAATTTATCTTCCAAACATTTTGTTTTGTATCAGAAAAATTTAGTAAAATCTTTCCACACACTCAGAAGTTTTGGAAAACTTTAGTATGACTCAGTAAAAATCATGATAACTCTAAATGTTTTAAGTATTTTTAAGCTCAGGCTGACTAAGGATAGACTTGTTTTTTTTTTAACTCAGGGTAGATTTAGTGGTTTTAAAAGCTTTGTTATAAAGCTTAGTTTCTATTAGTTTGAAAACAATAAGAAGAATTTGTAAAAGAATTTAAAATGTTTATGATGACACATAAAATTTTTAAACTAACTCAGGACAGTTACTTTGACTCAAAGAGTGGCAAGGCAATCCTGATATCTTCAAAGTTAATTGTTTTTTGTTTTTTTTTTGTAAAATATGTTTTATAATACTAAAGAAAAAGTAAATATTTGTTTTCATTAAATTTTAGATTATTATTTAAAATAATATGCAAAGTAATATTGTATGGAATGTTGCAATTATAAAAATATGTCAGGTAGGAAAATTATCTGAAGTTCAAAAGCTTGAATTGAAAAATAGCAGACCAACACCAGATATTACTATAACTCAAGACTGCAGTTCAAGTGGTATGGTATTTTTTATTTAAATTTTGTTTATATTTCAGATTTTCTTCATTTATTAGGATTTATTTTTACAGTTTTACACTGTAATATAGGTAAAAATGTAGAAGTTAAAAAAAACTAGCTCTTTAGACTTCTCCTACAAAAAATTTAAAGTTTTCAATTTTAATACTAAAGTTTTAACATTTTTATATAAAAGATAAAGATAGTATATTAAAAGCTGCAACAAACTAAAAGTATGAGTTATTTTGAGTTAAATACAATTCTTTTTTGTTGATATAAAATAGATATGGAACAATATTTAGAAATTGCACAGAGAAAAATCCTTTGAGGTATTAATTGTTATACTTAGTTGACTATTTATTTGTAGTTTAAGGCCATAGGGGGGTTAAGCCATGTTTTTTAGAAGTTGATCATATTTGAAATATTTCTTTTTAAGCTTTAAGAAGCTTTTTATTGTTTTAAAACTTCGAATTATTTTTTGAGATATGACCAGTCAAAGTCGGGCCGCATAATAGGTTACCTATTGGAAGGAAAAACTAAAACAGCGAAAAAAGACTAGTTTGTTTAAAATCTATCTCCTCCTACATTTTTCAAGCAAACTTCTTCAAACTTTAACAGTTTAATCTTTATACAATAACAGAAAAACCTTACTGGTGAATTAAAAAATTTGTCGTAAAAATATATTTTGTTTAAAAGAAAAAGACTTTTTTTTTAATTTTTTGTGATAAAACTTTTATTTATTTTAATTACTTAAATATATAAGTAACATTTTTTTCTTGTAATTTGAGAAACATTTTCTAAAATTTGAAGAAGATTGCTTGAAAAATGAAGTAGGAGATAGATTTTTAGTAATTTTTTAAATTTTCGAGAAAATTGACCCCTAAAAATTCGCGGCCCAAAAGTTTTAATTTAGGGGATTTTTTGAAAAAAATTTGCGCACCCCCTGATCAAAATACCACGCTACGCCACTGGTACATATGTTTCAGAAAGCTAAACGCTTTAAATCAGCTGGTTCAATTTAAAACTTTGATTTTAAATTGAACTAGCTGATGACTAAAGCGTTTAGCTTTATGAAATATATGTAGTAGTATTTTTAAAATGGTATTTTTCCAGTAAATTATTTAAAAGCCCTTCAAGTTGGCTCTGTAGAAGGTGTTCAAGTTTAAATAATTACCTTGTTATATATATATATATATACTATTACGTAATACCTAATTTTGTATAATTTTATTGCTCTACTTACAAGTTTGCTTTTCATTGAATAAAACTTGGCTGAAGACGCGTTTTAAACGCAGAAACAGCGTTACCAAGCAAAAGTGTATTTTAGTTAATATATATATGTAAAAGGGTTGATCATGCCAATTCGATCATCAGACCACAAGTTTCGGTTGACTGATATCGGTTTCGTCCTTATTAGGACTCATCAGTCAGTCACAACCGAAAGATTTGCAGTCGTCAATCTACAAACGGTTTATGATGCTTTCACATGAAGCAACGATTTGCTAGCAATGATCAGTGACGTCGCCGATGTTTTTTGTTGATCGTACTAAAACGAGCGTACCAGATGTCTTGCCTAGTGGACAATGTTTTAAACGTTGCACGGCAAACGACAATGCTGACGTCACTGATCATTGCCAGCAAATCGTTGCTTCATGTGAAAGCATCATAAACCGTTTGTAGAATGTCGACTGCAAGTTTTTCGGTTGTGACTGACTGATGAGTTCTAATAAGGACGAAACTGATCTCAGTCTTCCGAAACTTGTGGTCTGATGATCGAATTGGTATAATCAACCCTTTTGTATAAACTTGAGCTTGTCTCACGGCAAACGAAAGTCCAGGCTTCTGCTCTGCTGACTTTCGCCGATGTTTTTTGTTGATATATATATGTGTACTTTTTGCATTAAAGGTTGCAATCAAAGTTCTCGACTTAAAAAGGAGAATGATTCAATGATAAATTTTAAAAATTTTATTACAATACAATGTTTCACTCGTTTAAAAAAACGAGATCTTCAGTTGTTTAAAATCTGTAAAAATTTATGTGATAACAAGTAGGAAGACATTAGGCTAAACTTGAAATAAAAGAAGTTAAAATGAAAAAAGTATAACAAAAAACTGAGTAAAAACTAATTAAAACCTATAATTTAAAGTTACCAGCATATGATGATTTTAATTTTGTTAGGCTAAATTTAGGAAAATGCACGTTACTTAATAATTATACAATCTTAAAACTTAAACAAATAAATAAAAAATATACAATAAAAAACAATTATACTAACATTTAGTGGCCTTGTGAAGTTTGTAGATAATTAACGAAGAAAAACATCTCCTTAACTAAACCTTTAAGTTAAATTTACTCGTTTAAAAAAGTTTGGCTATTGTATTATGACGTAATTATATATTGGTTTAAATACTTGTACAAATTAAAATAGATATTTGCTTATCAAAACGCTGTTAAGTTTTGAAATAAAGCTTCTTAAAGTGTATACAAGAGCATATTAACTCGTTCCTTTTATTTAAAGATGTTCCCCCGTCAGCGTTCGCTATTTCCATTTTTTCATAGGAGCAGGTCCTGCAGATTCTGACGGGGGAACATCTTTAAATAAAAGGAACGAGTTAATATGCTCTTGTATACACTTTAAGAAGCTTTATTTCAAAACTTAAGAGCGTTTTGATAAGCAAATATCTATTTTAATTTGTACAATTATTTAAACCAATATATAATTACGTCATAATACAATAGCCAAACTTTTTTAAACGAGTAAATTTAACTTAAAGGTTTAGTTAAAGAGATGTTTTTCTTCGTTAGATATCTACAAACTTCACCAGGCCACTAAATGTTAGTATAATTATTTTTTATTGTATATTTTTTATTATTTATTTGTTTAAGTTTTAAGATTGTATAATTATTAAGTAACGTGCACTTTCCTAAATTTAGCCTAACAAAATTAAAATCATCATATGCAGGTAACTTTAAACTATAGGTTTTAATTACAGTAGTCTACCGCTTAAGTACGCAAATTGAACCCGACCAAAAAGTGCCTAATTAGCACGGGTAGAGCGTAATTTTTGACGACACAGTATAATATGAAATTTAGCTCACAATTTTTGACATGATGAAATAAAACCAAGATTAATTTTTTTATTCTGAATAGATTACTAATCAAGCTAAGCTTAGTTTTATTTATTACTTAAAACTATTTTTCTGTTATTTGCTAAACTGTTTTGGTTTAGAATAAACCTAGTTTTGTTTTTTATAGCTGAGATTTCTATTAAACATTTAATTTAGAAAGTGTAATACATTTATTATAATTTTCCATTAGCTAAAAAGTGTTTGATTTTTTTTATTTAAAAACAAAAACGTTTTAGGACTGTTTTTGTAAGAAAGTTTATATCAGTAGAAACATTTATAATATAAGTGCAAAATGATAAGATGCACATTAATTTTTTTTTAACTTTAGTTTTTTGTTGTTGTTGTTTCTTTTTATATGTTTATTTTGACTTTATAAAATTTGTAACTAGTTTTTGTGGTTAAATAGTTTTTTATTATTTCACATTAAAATTAGCCTTTCTTTTGCAGATATTCTGAAAGTTTTTGAATAAAAATAAAATTAGATTTTTTTTGTCTTTCTGGATAAGTGCGTACTTAAGGCGGGGTGCGTACCAAAAAAAGTGCGTACTTAAGCGGTAGTCTACTGTAGTTTTTACTCAGTTTTTTGTTATACTTTTTTCTTTTTAACTTCTTTTATTTCAAGTTTAGCCTAATATCTTCCTACTTGTTATCACATAAATTTTTACAGATTTTAAACAACTGAAGATCTCGTTTTTTTAAACGAGTGAAACATTGTATTGTAATAAAATTTTAAAAATTTATCATTGATATATATATGTAGTAACTATATTTATTTAATTATATACAAAACAACAGTTTTATACTGCTGTTTCGTATATGAGATATTTCTATATCATATTTTCCTCAGTAAAGCTTAAGTTATAAAACATGTTATACAAAAGTTTACAATTTAAAATTTTTATAAGTTTCATGACGTAGTAATAAAGAAGTTTATGTGCAGTAAGCTAAGTTTGAAAATACGCTGATTGTAGTTTCGTTACTGGTTTAAGAATTTGTGCACTTTGAAAAAGTTTTAGTAATTGCTATTAAAAATTTTGTCAAGTGTGGAAGGAAAGGTTAAATTAGAAAAATGTTTTAAACTGCTCGTGTGCGCGGCTTAGTTTACTTTAATTTAATATTTAAGTATGTTTATTTTTGCTAAAAAGTGTTTTTAATATATACTGTCTTTCGCTTTTCTTGTTTAATGTAAAATATGTTTAACAAACTTTAACTTTACTGAGAAATACATGACATAGAAATATCTTATATACGAAACAGATGTATAAAACTGTTGTTTATTATATAATTAAATAATTATTCACTTCAATGTAACTTGTCGAGCACTATTGACCAAAACTTTAAAAAACTTTTAATATAGTAAGTATATATACGTAAGATAAAACAGACACTACTTCAGACGTGTTTAAAATTTTATGCTCGAAGCTCTCATTGGAGTAATGTTTTTTGGTGCGAAAATTAGTATTAAAAAATATAGTATTATTACGTAGTATTTATTAGTCTGGTATACAATATTATGAAGCATAGAACTTAAATTTTAGTATGCAACATGTAGCAGTAGTATGTTGTTGATTAATAGTAGTAATAATAATATTTATTTATTTATTTATTTATTTTAGTTTCTTAAATTTTTCTATTAATCTAATCGTTTTCTTTGTTTTTTTTTTGTGCTGTTATTGTTTACCAAAATTTGTAAGGCCTTGTAGATTTTTTTGACGTATAACTTCAATATATTTAGTATTAAAAACAAGAAAATTTATGTAATTTATAATCTTTTTTGCGATAATCAAACTATTTTTGAAAAATTATCATCAAAATTTTTAAACTGGTGTTTTCTTTGATAAATTAATAATTTTGCTAATAATATATAACCCATTTATCATCACTGGTTTAGCTTATAATAGCAGTTTTTTTAACTATTGAAGCAAGGAATGAAATATAATATTAAGTTGTTAAAATACAACTAAACTAATGAATAAGTTGTTTTATTTTTATATTACAAAAATACTAAAACTGTTTTATGTTATTAAATATTTTAAAAAACTAACTTTATATATTTTTTATAGAATAAAATCTATAAATAATAAGGATAATATGTATTTAGTTTTTAACTCGGCATTTGTTTAATTAGCGTGTAATTACAGAACCACAGTTTGTTTGATTAACGTTTTATTATATTTATGAACATTATAGTTTAAACAAAAATGTCAAAAAATCTAGAAAGTACTGATAATTTCTCTACGTAGAGGTTTTTCTGCCATCTTTTGTTTTGAAATAAGTAGATCTCCTTGTGGAGGAACAGTATGTCTCAATGTAGGATTATCAATTTTGAACATTTTCATGTCGACTTCATAATTGCTTGCTCCCAACCAGCTTGCTATCTTTTGTTCATTTTCTGCCCTCCACTTCATATTAGTTTCGATACTAGCTTTGTATGAATTTAAAGTTCCTTCCCATTCCGGACCTGCTACCTCTCTAAAGTCTTCCACCTTTTTATTTATTACTTAATAAATACCGTTTTAAAAAATTTATTACTGTATTTTTTCTCAACTAATTACAATACTAATTAAATTTTAACACAGTTGTCTTATGCTTAAGTACTTTTGAAGTTATGTTACGAAGTTCTATTCTTATGGCTTATCTAAATATGTTAAAAATTACTAATATATAAAGTCACTTTAAAAGTTCCCATAAGTAAAGTATAAATATTCATCATAGTCATTATTTTTACTGAAACTTTCAAAACTATTTAATGATCGAATTATGTATGTATATACTACATGTTTATAACTATAAATGATGGTGTATATAAACGTTTATTACCTAAATTTATTTTAGTTATTGAATATTTAAATGAAAACAAAGTTATTTAAATATTACAATTGTAAAAATAAATTTTAACATTGGCTCTTACTTGAAAATTTTAAATATGTAGTATCTTTTATGTTTTTATAGAAATAAAGTTTTCGATTTGATTTTTAACTGCTTTTAATACAAAACTGTTATAAAAAAAATTATAGCCAATTTCCATAAAACTCTGAAAAATTCCCTCTATGATACCTTTTACCCTTGTTCGCAACCTTACCTTGTGTTGTAGCGGTGGGCAACGTACGGCCCACTGACAGAGGTTCTGGCTGACCGATATGAAATTTGCCTACTCTTTTTGTATGGCCAACTTAACTTTTATGTTATATATTAAATAAATAAATAAATATGCCCTTTTGGTAAATTTTTGAGGAATCTACATTTTTTGCTTAATCGTATTTTTGTAGGTATACTTTTTATTTTAGTTAATTTTCTTCGAATGCGAGACATCTTTAAGTATAATTTTTTTCTTTTCACATTATGGTAAAGATTCTTAAGGCTTAAGTTGAAAAATTACCAGGTTGCATTCTAAAGAAATTGTTTTTGGTTTTAATTTGCGTGCTGAAGCAAAAGATAACTGTGTTTAAAAAAAGAAACTGCTTTAAACTAAATTGATTCTTGGTTAAAGACAAATAGTACAAGTGGATAAACATTTAAATTTTTACACGATTTTTTTCATTTAGATAACTTACTAATTTCAAGTCAAAGTTTGTCGAGAATCTACCTACAGCAGCACTTAACATGCTTGAAACTGCACCATTGCCAACTCTGTAAAAAATACGTATTGATGAGCAAATATTTCATTATTTTGAGCAAACAACAAGAAGTTCTAAGTAACTAACGCATCAGTAAAGCGATCATAATTGTTTACAGCAAATGCCCAAGCAAGATATTTTGAACTTTCATGCCTTCCGATGTACGAAAGTGTAGCTGATTGATCTTGAAACCTCACATAGTCACTGTTCATCACTCGCTCGATGTACCTATTTATTATCCAAGGCTCTTCACTGCACGACATACCATACCTAATTTTATTGATGTTAGTTAAACTATTTTCTACCAATTTAAAGACTATTTTTTTTCTAAAGTAAATTACACTAAATTTAGCTGATTTTAAATAAAACAAACTTTTAAATTTAAGCTTTGTTTTTATTCAGTTTAGTTTAAATAAAAATTTGATTTTTTTAAAATGAATAAAATATATATTCTTTGAACTTATTTTTATTTTTTGATAGTTAAACACACTTTTAAGTATTTAAGACCATTTATTCAACAGAAGATAAATCGGCTTTTGAAAATAATCATTTTACTAGGTTTTAAAAGGTTGTGTTATAGTTGCAATATTTAAGTACACTTAACGACAAAAACCTTAAGCTAGACTGATGTTGGGCACTGTTACTTTTTAAATATTGCTCCCATGCGTAGTCCCATTCAGCAACTCCCCCTGCCCTAATAGCTGTGCAATACGCGTCTGATCTATACTGGCTACTAATGCTGTAAAATAAAAATAAGTATTAAGAACCAATTTCTTAAGTTAATTCGAAGATTTTTTTTTAAATATTTAAGTAAGCTCTATATATATTGCATTTCAGAAAATTAAATTAAATTTGGTAATAGTTACTTGAAATGTAAGATTGAAATGTAAGATTGTAATTAAATTCTAACGATCCAAATGAGCAGAAAATCAAAGCAACTGCTTTTGAGTTTTAAAACTTATTTTTTACTGACGACGTTATTGGCAGCCAAACGTTGTCAGTCAAGTATAGTTTTTACGTACAAAAAAGTTGTTTTAATTTTAATTTTTTAACCATTATGGTAATCTCTTTCAAATGTATGAAAATGTTGCATTTAAATAAATATTTATTCTTTAAAAAAAACAGTTTGTTTGTTTTCTAAGGATAGATAACTTCTTACTTACAGTTGATTTTCATCAACCATCCAGTTTTGATAGCGTTGTTTTGCTGTCTCAATACAATCTTCATTTTTGTAAAAACATGTTATGTCAATTGCTATACCTCTTGTTTGCCTTTAACATAATAAAAAACAACGAGTCAGTAAAAAAATAGAATTTTTTTGTCATTTTAAAATAATTTTTTAATTTAAGAAAGACTTACTCCGTAAGGAACCTCAGAAAAATTATTTGACACGTTTTTGTTTGAAATACTATTTATAAAAAAAACATTTACAGTTTCTCAGTAAAAAAAATAAACTATTTATTTAGTCGAGAATTATTAATGGTTTAAAAACTATATATATTATTTCTATTCTATTTATATATATTTTTTTAAATTAAAATTTTGTAGTTTAAAACCTTTCTACAAGGTAAGAATCATCATCTAGGTCAGTAGAATCATCCCACCCATAAAAATCGTATAAACCAGGTTCAGCTAAAGACAAGACCCATTCCTATTAAATTACTATTATTTTCATATTATCAAATATAGTTAAATTTTAGTTGTTGATAAAAAAAATTAGTATTGACTTAAAAAAGTTTAAATTTTTTACCGTAAAATCTCCATAAACTTCTGCACTTGCTAGCATTTTATCATAATAATCTATTCCACTATAAAATGTGTCCCAAGCTATATAACTATGCTCATTATCAAGATAGTTAGATAGTTCAAATACTTCTTCGATTGATACTTTTCCAGATCTGTTTATAAAAGAATTAATGTTTTTAAAATTCATTTTTGATCTTTTTTTGTTCATTAATTACATAAAAAAGTCTTCGAATCTAGCGATTAAAGAAATCATAAATTAAAAAAAAATCAATATAATTTTAGTTTTATGTATACTATTGTTTATCAAACGACATAAAAGCGCTGAAAATGTTTGGTCATAAGACTTGGTGCACGAAAAATCTTTTTGTTATCATGTCGCACACCACTTGGATACCTTTTAAGGTCTTGTCCAGGACAATACAGCAAAAAAAATATTCTATGTACAAATATTTTAACTTACTTTGATATTTCGAAAATGTCATCTAAAAACATTGCACGGTTTTGAGGTGTAAATTGCTGTTAGAACGATTACATTACAGTTTTAAATACTCTTTAATTCTTATATTTACTTGATATTGTAAGTAACTAAGTCTTTATTCAGAATCTTATATATCTTATAACAGAAACTAAAAAAAAAATTAAAACTTTTTATATAAATAGAAATTATGTTTGTATTTAACTTAAACTACATTATATTTTATTATTAATGTATTAAAATATAGATTTAATTGCTGGTCTCAAGGCTTTATGTTATATTTTTTTATTACATAAAATTTATATCTAAAGTTTACAAATATAAAGTACTTCTAAATTATCTTTTACTGCTGTTTTAATTTCTGACCACAGATCACCTTCGTATAAAACTCGATAAAATCCTTTAGCATTAACATTAACAAGAATTTTATTTTGTCCTGTTGCATCAATCAACACTGTTGAAAAATGTTAAGTTTGTAATGTAATTTACACTATAACACAATTATTTTTAGTCATTTCAGCTTTTTATACAAAAACATATTTTAAATTGTATGAAAAAAATTTGATATTTCAAAAATTAAAAACAGTTTTTTGAATTGCTAGAACTTTAATATTGTTAAAAAGATTTACTTATTTAAAAAGTAGATGTTACTTACGATCATCATCTAGATTCATCCAAGAAGTTTGTCGACCACTTGCATCAAAATCAAATTTGTAAGTGATTGGTACGTACCATTTGTAACTGAAAGAACAATTAAACTAACAGTTTTCAAGGTTTATCTACTTAAACTAATGTTATTTAGTATAATATCAATTGTTTTAGGATATTTTTTGAATGATAAAATACTTACTTGTATTTGTCACTAAATTCTGTTTTTACAGGTGAGTCTTCAGGATCCACAAGAAAGTACTCTTGAGACATGTATACTTTGTCCCCAGTCTTTCTAACAGTGATTAAGGGGTAGCCCATTTGCAATGACCAACTTTCAAATACAGATTGTAAATCATAAGGGAATGTTAATCCATCACTTTTTGCTTGCTATTTTAAAATTAAGTTAAACTTTTTAAAGCAAAGTTTTATTGTAAATTATTTCGTAACGCAATTCGTATAGTTTTTAAATTATTAAATAATTATAAAAAATACAAAATATATTTAAATTACTTTAACATTAACAAGCCTTAATTGCATTTATCACTAAAATAGTTGATAATCTTGTTAAACAAAACCTTTTACACCGAAAATAAGTCATTCAACAATTTAAAATATACTTTAAGATTAAATAGAAATTTGATAGTATTGAAATTTTTTTAGATTTAATGGTGATTGTGTACCTTAAAACTTTTGTTTTTATTTGGTTTTTTACTCTGAATTTTCAAACTTAATCGATTTATAAACTTCGTTGTAAAACTTTTAACATAGTAACCTAAGTAGAAGTATGTAGTTAATTACGAATTAATGTTAATCTATTTTTTTTTGTTTGTTTTATGCAGTTTTATATAAATTAGTATAAAAATAAAGTCTCTTACATCTATGAATGCAGCAAACAAGTCGTCATGAGAAACAATGCTGTATTGGAATTCATTTAGGTAATTCTGTTTAAAAATTGGTTTTACTTTTGGGTAATTTATAAAAACAATTTTTTAAACTAACCGTTATTGCTGTAGTAAAAGTAGATTCTCCTAAAAAGTCATTAGTCATTTGTAGGAATGATGCACCCTAAGTTTTTATAAGTCTAGTTTTTGATCAAAGTTTTCGATAAAAAATTCATACTCTAGCTACGTTATTTCTTCTCAAATCGAAGACATTTTAAATACATGTAATTTTTCAAAAATATTTTAAATAAATTTATTTTTTTAGTATCTGAAATACAGCGCTATAAGTGCAATAATGAATACTAAATTTTTAAGAATTTACTGACAATTGTTATTTACGGTTAAACTAAAAAAAATATTTTTTTTTAATTAAAAATATTTATAACACTGCTGTTGTATATTCTTAAACTTAACACACTAGATCAAAAAACACATATAAGATTTTATAAGTAATTTCAAATACTAAACAACCGTTACTGATCATTTCACTGTTGAAAATTGTTAAACACTTCTTAAATTTTATTAGTTGAAGTTTAATTCTTCATCATTCAAAACTTATGAAAATAAATTCTAAAATATAATACTCAATATTTATGTACGTACATTGAAAATTTATACGGTAAGTTATGAACCAGTTCAGTTTTAATTTCTTAAAAAAGGTCATATTCAAAAAAGTAAAAAAATATTAACTATTTTAAGTATGTCAAAACACCTAAAAAATGTAAAAAATAGCTAATTATTTCAATATTTGTTTGATAGTTGACTTTTAGTAAAGAAGTTTAGATACTAACTTTTGAGTAAGAAATAGCACTAAAGTATCCTTCAGGATGAACAAGAGGGTGAGATGATGAATAAGAATCGCTGCTAAGTGCACGCTGTAAGTCATCTATAACAAACTGTTCCCACTGTCGTAAATAGTTAAGTTAAACATTTTTGCTTAAATTTTAACTTTTTAGAGCTGCTTTTAGGTTAGTTTGCAACTTTTAATTTTCATATATCAAATAAGAGGCTTAAGTAGTTTATAAACTTTTTCAACATTTAATACTTATAATACAAAACTGGTTTAACAAACAGATTTCCAATCATTTTTTACTCCATCAACTCCAATATAACTAAAGTATGTAGCAAAACCCTCGTTTAGCCATATTTCACTCCAATACGAACAAGTAATTAAGTTACCAAACCACTGAAAAATAACATTTATTTTCAGAAAATATCTTAATTTAGTTTTGTTTTAAAAGTATATATATATATCTTTAATTCACTATATAAAAACATTTAGAGACTAAGTTCAGTTGTACTAAACTAAATTTATGTTTAAAATTAAAAAAGAGTGTAAAAAAACTTATATGAATTGTGAAGATAAACATTGTTTAAAGTTTTCGTAAACAAGTTGTTGTAAAAGTATTTCAGTTTGTATAGTAGTAAAAGCTTTAAAGTTTTTTTTGGTTGAATAAAATGTAGTTAAGCTTAAACTTATTTGTGTTTTAATTAAAAAAATTGTATATTGTATCCACATAAGTTTGACTATTTTATTTTTATACTTTTTTAGTGTTTTGTTTTAATTTAAGTTTTTCAAAATGACTTAATGTGCTTATGTAACTAATTATAATAATTAATTGTATTTAATGACTATATATGCAACTCGATGACCGAGAGGTCTTTTTGCGTATCCAGGACCTTATAGCAAAAAGTTTTGAGCAATTTTTTGTTTTTTTTCGATAAACCATTATCTAAATAAATTAAAGTGAAAGGTTGTGGCTCTGTTTCTACTGGTGATGTTAGCAACAAATATTTTTAGTAACTGATCTTGTTCTCTTTTAAATATGATGTATCTAAATTTTGTAAACTTAAAAGTTTAAAATATTCATTCAATTTTGAAAGTCAAAGAGTCTTATAAAATATAATTTCAAGAGTCGAATAGATGTTTCAAATATGTAGTCGGAGTATATCTTTACTAACTTGATGAGCAAGTTCATGAGCAATAACAGAAGTTACAGAGTACTTGTTACTAGGTGAAGATATAATAGAATCATATACTAGATACACTTCTCTGTAAATTACTAAACCCCAATTTTCCATAGCACCAGCATCAAAGTCTGGTACGCACATCTGGTCTATAATAATTAGTTAAATATCATCAAATTACCATAAATACCTCTTAAATAAAACTGGTTTTTCAAAAGTAAGACTTTTAACCGACTATTTTTTATCTGAAAATTAAACAAGTTAGCAAAAATTAGCATATTTAGTACCACAAAGTTAAATTTCTAGTTAAAACATCTAATGTTGATTTACAAACTTAATTTTTAGAGTTGGTTAAAGATAGAAACAATTAATATTTAAAACCTCCACTCTTCTTATTTATTTTACTAATACAAATCTTTATTTTTATTTCTACAAAAATATATATCAACAATTTCATTCAGTACGTATAAAGTTGTAATGATACATAACTATTCTTAATTTAAACAGCTTAAACATACATTATCAAAAATAAACTTCAAAATTTACAATTTCACAAATAGCATCAAGTAAAAAAACTTTACAAAGTTTTTATCAAACCAGATTTGTTAAGCGGGTAGAAAACATTGAAGAAGTCATCATATACATCAATAATTTGAGGTGATACTATAGACGTAAAATCCATTTCTCCATTATCGATAAGAGAAGCACGAGCATATATTCCCGTCTATTTAAAAACTTTAAATATTTCTTATTGTTGTTCATGTTTTATATACAAATGTTTAAGTAGTTGTTTAAACAAAAGAACTTTTGTTAGTCATTACCATTTAATATTGACCCATAATTTTAACACATTTAAACTCATAATAATTAGCTTGTCCTGGACATGACTTTAAACTGTATCCTTGTGTATGACTGGATAACCGAAAGGTTTGTTCTTACACCAGGTCCTAGGACCAAATATTTGAGCGCTTTTATTAAAAATCTAACGTACCTCAACACCTTTGGATGTATTTGTTTTTATGTTTTTGAAATCAGTTACAGTGACAGCAAGCAAATACGTAGACATAGTAACAGACTTTTCGAATATGTATTTTTTATACTTTGAATCGTCTTCATCATCCTACGAATATAAACTCATCTTTAGATTATATGATCACTAATTTAAAACAGTAAAACTAAACAGAAAAAGCTGTTTTAAAAGTGTTTTTATTAAAAGTTTAGTTTTTAATTATTTTTTTAATCTAAATATTTTTTGTAACTTGGACAGTTTTAACCTTAAACTTCAAAAACTTAATTATTTACTTTACTAAGTTATAGGTTAAGAGTTAGGCTTTAACAGTTTTATTACCTAAACTTTTCGTTATAGATTATCAATAACAATCATAATTAGTTTTCAAAAAATATTTAAGGGCAGAGGGGGGGGGGGGGGGTAAAACACTTTTTTCAAAATTTGATCTACCTCAAATTTTAAGGAAATATTCCTAGCAATATTTAGAAAATTATGTCAGAAAGAATTTAAAAAAGTAAAAAACAAAAATTTAAAAACAAAAAAAAAACTGTTTTTTGTGTTTATTTTTTATATAAATTTTTGTTTATTAAATTTTTCAAAATTCTTTCTGCAAAATTTTCTAAATATGTCAAGGAACACTTCCTGAAATTTTGAGGTAGTTATCTCAAAATTATTATTGAGGAGAAGATAAATTTTTAGTGAAGTAGTCTATTTTCGTTGTTTTAGTTTGCACCTCCCATGAGGAACTTATTGTTGTCTCCGATTTTGACCGGCTATATCTCAAAAATTATTTTGAATTTTTTAAGTCTGTAAAAGGAATTTTGTAGCTTAGTAAAAACTATATAAAATAATATTAAATTTTGAAAAAAGTGTTTTACCCCCGTCCTATGCCCTAAACTTTACTTTCAATATACTTTGTGTGACAAATTAGTAAATATTTACACAGTTTGAAGAAATATAATTAAAAAATTGTTATTAAAAAAAATTAAAGGCAACCTACAGACTAAAAAACCATAATTAGTATACTAATTTTAAGTTAACTACTAACCTCTACTGTTACAACAGGCATGTTAGAAACAGGTATATAACCTTCAGGACTTCTCAATATGATATCAAACTGTGCTTTAAACGCCGGTTCATCAAAGCAAGGGAAAGTCTGACGAGCACCAGTAGTTTCCATTTGCGATGTGGCAATAATTCTGATTGAATTAGTCTTTTATTGCATTTATTAGGGTAAATACTTAGTACTTGACAAAAACTTTGTTTTTTATAACTAGCTATTTTGTAAAATCAAACAAATTTTTTTATTATTACTATGTATATGTTAGTTAAAACATAAATTAAAATTGTTTATTTTTTTGTTTTATGTTTAAGTTCTCAACTTGAGTTAAACAAAGTCAACATATTGTTTTGAAAAGTAAAAAATGTCATTATATTTAAACAAGAATTTTTTTTAATGCAACATCTCTTATAGAGCAAACATTTTCTCCCATTTTATTTAAACATTATTTTAGATATTAATAATGCATAAAGTTAAATAATCTATGTACTGTATACTGTATAGTAGTTAAATAGTTTATTGAACCCGATAAAAAAAATAACGCACTAAAATATGGTAAAGAGACCTGATTTTGAGAAATTTTATTGATAATCGAGCAATACAATTAAGTCTCGCGAATCTACGCACATTGTGTCTACAGCAAAAGTGCGTAGATAAGCGAGAGAACGTAACTAAACGAGATGTAGCAAAAAGCGTATTTACTTGTTATAAATTAATTGTTTTAATAAATATACAGGAAAAAAAATTCTGATAGTTAATTTAGATTTCGAAAATACTATAATTATAGTAACACTAAATCAATAAAAGTAAGTACATTACAGTATAAAAATAATTAATAAACTGTTTTTTTTTTTGCAGCAATTAATAAATAGTTTCTAAATCTATTAAAAAAATTTAGAAAAAACAGAGCTTAAAGTAGAGTACGAAGCTATGTTTTAAATATTTTTTTATGTAAGTTATTTTAGATATAATAGAATATTTTTATCGATAATGCTGTGTGTTTGAAGTTATATAAAATAAATGCAATAGTCAATGGCAACCCTTGTGTTTTGTATAAAACTGTTTAATTTGATTAAAAAAACCTGCTTTCTCCAGCTTGATTTACGTACTCACTTCGGTAGAAACCGTTAAGACTAGTACTTAGTTCACCATGAAAACTTGGAGCCTCTAGAGTATAACTGTTTCCTTTTTTACATGGTGATTCAAGCTCAAAAACAATGTACTCATTAGGTTCGTAGCTAAACTGCTGTTTAATTTCAACAGTGTTTCCACTTGCTTTGTCATACAGTATCCAATCTTCGTCATATACAATATTTCTAATAAAAAAATTAACGTCTGAAATCCTTGTATGGTCTTAATAAGTAAAATAGGTGTGTTATTACATCCTTACAGTTTTTAAATAGCTAGTTCTATAAAGTTTAAAAATATAAATTACTATTACTATTTAGACAAGCTAGAATAACTAGTTTTTACAAAATAAATTGTTTTCTATAATAAGAAGATGGTTAAATTGATAAAACAAAAAAATATAAAATTAAAAGAGTATAAAAGATATTCTAATTAGTACTAATGCTTATTTAATTTAGTACTTTAACATAATCTTCTGATTTATCCTGATAAAACTGTATGATCGTTAGCTTAGCTCGATTAGCACATTTTTGCAAATTATAAAAAAAATGTCCAAACATTAGATCCAATTATTTTCCTTATCTTTAAAGCTAACTAAGATTTTTTTTATTTTAGAAAACGCTTCTTTGACTTTAATTAAAAAAATTCTTTGGATTGGGGTTTGACTTTTTGAGTGGGGGCACCTTAAATATGTTTTATTTTTTGGATACTTACTTTTTTTTTTTGAAGAGCTCTCTATTTTCATTACTTAAAAAACTTTCAAATTACTTAAATAACTTTTCATTATTGTTTTGCATACTAAGTAGTCGATTTCAAGTAAAAACAAAACGTTTTTGATAATTCGTTTTGGTACTTAATTGATAGCTTACTTAGGGTGATTCAAGCATACATTAACATATTTTACGCCATAGTATTAAAGATTATAGTTTCAGAAATTGGTCCTAGCAGGAGCATTAATCTTTTCTTAGATAAAAAAATGTATTTATTCAGTCAAATTACAAATGTTTTTAGATAAGGTTTACCTTTGGTTCAAAAAAAAAATTAATTCGAACCTTAGTAAATGTTATGTTCAAAATGTTAATATATTTCTTCCTCTACTTACTTCTACTACTCTACTACTATAACACAAACTTCTCGACTTAATTATTTAAAGATGTTAGAGTTTTTTAAATTCAAAACTAAAAATATTTTAAATAGAGCTAATTACATTTACAGAATTATACAACTACATCTTTTGAAGTTTAAATGTTATTTTTATCTTCTGATTTAACCATTCTTTAAGAAATCTTGAATGTGGTATATATCCGTCCTAAATTGGAATACAACACGCCAACCTGGTCTCAATACTAAAAAAGACATTAATCATTTGGGTTCAGTTCAAAGGAAGTATACCTGAATTACCTTTAACTGCTGCAATATTTTAATACGTCTTACCTAGATACACTATCAAAACGTAATATTAAATACCTTAGAGTTCAGAAGGCTTGAGTATGACTTCATTACCTCTTTAAAACTGTTTAATAGTAAAACTACATTTAGTTAAACTACTATTAATTTTAAAATATTTTTTGAACCTTATTAAAAAACAACAAACCCTCAGTTCCAACCCGCGCACAATTCCCACCCGATAAATTTAAATTAAAGAATAATAATAAAAGGAATAAAAAAATGAAGTAAAAAAATTTAACCGACCAAAAATAAGAGTTAATATAATAGTGACTATATAAAAGAAATAAATTAGTAGAAAAATTAAAAGAAATAAAATTTTTGGATAAAAATTGTGATTATACAGAAAAAACTTATTGAGAGGTAAAATAATATATAACATGCAGACATCATTTCAAAAATGACTTTTGATAAAACTCTTTTTTTTTTGTCGTTCAGTTAAGTTGTTGAATAAGCTCCTAAAAGACAATTTCGTGTAAAAAAGTGATATGATCTTAATTAAGGTTAGAAGTTTAGTTTAAATAAAATGTCTATCAGTAAAGTTTGTAAGTAAATTGTTTTGTTTTATTTTTCTCTGACAATCAATGATTTAATATATAGGGTCTTGTTTAGTTTGTATTTCGATTTCAATTGTAAGCAACTACTTTCTTCAAAATGTATAATTAATTTTTAAGTTTTTTTAGTATATTATTTGTTAATACGCTGTTTAGTGATAATAAGCTTTGGAATATGGATTATTAAGTTTGTAGTTAATGATTGCCAAAAAATTTTTTGATGTACTTTACTGGGGAACGGATCAAATATGCACGAAGAGAATCTTTTGCAGGAAGTCACTTTTGCACGAAGGGTCACTTTTACACGAGGGGTCACTTTTGCAAGAAAGGTCATTTTTGCACAAGAGTAAAAGTATAAATAAGATTTTTAAAAAAATAATTAATTAATTTAAAATAAAGTTACCCACCGAAGGGTAAGGGTTAGGGGTAGAAGTAATAGTAAAATAAATAACAAAAAATTACAAAAAAAGTAAAAATAAAACTAGAAAAAATAAAAATAGAAAATAAACTAATGAAAGACAAAAAAAAGTTACCGACCGAGGGTAAGGGTAAAGGGTAACAGTGATAAAAAAAACCTAATAAAAATTAATTATAAAAAAAAACCGATCGAGGGTAAGCGTAAGGGCTAGGGGTAATGGTGGTAGTAAAAATAAATTGTTAAAAAATTACATTTTTTTTTTTCTATTTTTAACTCGTGCATAAGTGTCTTTGTGCATAAGCGTCTTTACGCATATTTGGCCGTTCGCGCAAATTAGATTCCTACACATGTTACTGTTTTATCTGCCGTATTTTTAATGTTGTATAAAATTATACTTTCAACTACATATGCGCTATACTATAAAGTTTGATTATTAATACAATTTTATGTTTTACTATTTGCTTAAACAATTTATGTTTTGTAACGTTAAATTTATAAACTTTATCTTATTTTTTCTAATGTTATATAAAATGAATTTTGTGTTTTTTTAGTTTCTTTTCAAGTTTCTTTCAGTTTCAGAGGCTTAGCTTTTGATAACTGGGTCCAGCGTTGAAAATAAACTAACAACAATAATAAAAGACAAAAGATATATAAAAATTATCACAAAATCGGCATATAAAAGTATTTATATAACAGATAAAATAGAAACATGACAGCAATTTATAAATATAGTTTCAAGTTTAGGTTGGCAAAACGTCTGCATTTACTGATAAATAATTCGTAAATTGTTTTTTTGCTTGATTTATTTATCTTACGTTTTTAAAGTATGGCCTGGGCAAATCCGATAAAGTAGAAAACAAGCGTACACCGTATTGTTTATCTTGATAATAGCTTTTCCAAAACAACTAACATTGAGCTTCAAAAAAGTGCTCCTCAACTGTGCTAATTGATTTTATTTTAAATTCATAGTTTTACTTAAAAATTAATATTTTATTACAATTTTAGGTTTAAAGCTTAAAAAAGTATATACTATCACTTCTTTTTATTGAGAAGCCTACCAAGATTTATTTTATAACATGTCCGGCCCGTAAAAGGATTTTCTCGTTAATCTTGCCAATCGACTAGAAAACAGTTTCTTGCTCCTAGCATAAGTGATAAACAAATCAAGAAAAAAAAATATAAAAGTGTAATTTTAGAAAAAAATCTTAAAATTTTTGTTTTAAGAGATCCGGATCTGAAATTGTAAAACCGATATATCACAATTTTTATTCAAAAAAAGTATTTGCTATCTACAAATTTATTAGATATTAGATATTTAGAGGTTTATATTTTGTTTCAAAATGATAACTTGATTTTTTTATTTTGAAGTCTTGACTAAAATTTAATGACCATTGAATTAAAATTGTATCTTTATAATTTTCGTCATGTTTTCAAAAACTTATCTATTCATTGCATTGATTAAAAAAAAAAAACGTTGCATAAACAATACACATATACATATATACATTTAATTATGTGAAGTGAATACTAATTTTTTCGAATATGTCTTAAGATTAAATAATAAAAACAATAATGTTAAGTAAGTAGATTAATAAAGTACATACTTTTCTTATATAGAAATAATTTTATACCTGCTATTTATTAGAATGTATTCTGTTTGTTCATCACATGTAAAATCCACAGCTGAACTTCCGTAAAACCAATATGTTCCGTCTTTTAACTCAAAAACAGGCTTTAGGTCAACTTTGTAAAAAAATGGAGTCAGTGTCGTCGGAAGTCTGTAACTCGTCCATGGTCCTAAACCCTTATAATGAAAGTGGTTTAGTTTCAATTTTTTTGTTAGTCAAGATTTGAAAATTACATCCAAATTTTGAAAATAAAGTATACTAATACAAGCTACTAGTTTTACTCTAAATTTAAAAAGTAGTTAAAACAAAATTAAGTAATGTTTCAAAAGTCACCGATAAACTTGAAAAAATGGCAAAAACTTTAGTTTAGTTGTTGTTACTTCAATAAAACAAAATAGTTTATTACTATACAAAAAATATAAACTTATATCGTTAAATATAGTACTCTGCTATTGATCTTTTTCGATTAACACTTCTAATAAGAAGAGTATTTCTTGTTAACTTAAACTCATTTTCATAAGTTTTTGTTCTTAATTACTGTACTTTAAGTATCATTAAAAAATTTTTTTGAGTATTTATTTATTTTTTGAATTTCATCACTGACTGGATTTTGAGTAGTTGTTGTTTTAACACTCGGTGAAGTTGTTGTAGTAACAGGAGTTGGGGGAGGTAAGTTTGTTGTTGAGCATTCTTCCTTATTTAACAACCCAATGAGAAGACCTAAAGTATACTACTTTGAGTTTTTTATTAACTTTCTGTACGTATTTAATAAAACTTTCAATAAATTTTTAGCCCATAACAAATATTTTTTTTTTGCATTTTATTTAAGATTTACCTTCTCCAACAAAAAGAGCTACAATAGTTAACGCAAAGAAACCAGCTAAAGTTTTGCTGATTACTAAAACTCCTTTGTCACCCATTTTCAATTTAACAAAATAAGTTTGTTCTCGATGGTTTTTGAACTTGTACAATTCAGTTTATTTTGTAAATTATTTACTAAACTTTAACTACAAATCACTGATGTTTTTTCTTGTTAACAACAAAGGTAATAAAATATTTAATCATTAGCCAAAACAAACAAAAAGTTCTTTAATGGGAATTTAATTGTTGTGGAGTCAATAAATACTATTTACTAACTTTAGAAATTAATTGGCAAACATAAATTTTAGCTTAAAATTTTTAATAAAAACTTGAGAAAAAATGCAATCGAAAAATAAATCGTTTATAAATATTAAATGAAAGTTTAAATTTGAATACTTCAGTTTTACACAACTTCTTTCAGTTTTTTGAATGTTATAAAAAATACCAATGTTGTAGTGAATGAGCTTTTATAGAAGTGATTAAGCCTTACCTTAATATTTAGCTTATAAAGTATTAAACTAAAAAACTAAAAGAATTTCAAAATTATAGGCTCATTAGACACTTAAAAAAATAAAGGATTTAACAACTCTTTTTAGATATTTGTTTTATGATTTATGTATCAATATTAAACGTTACAATGTAAAATATAAATATAAGCTATTATATAAGCTAATACTTTTTTTAAGTAGAACGACCAACTAGTTTTCATACAATAGCTTTTGTTGCAAACATCTTTATACAAAAATAAAAGTGTTTTATAATTTTATTCATTTTTAAACAACTAGAGTTTGTTTTTAAATCTGTTAGAATTTTACTACTATACTAAAATGGTACGAGCTAAGGTTTTATTTTAACAAATGCGGACTGTAAGTATTAAAACTAACTTGATAATGCATTTTTATCCGTTCTATATGTTATAATTGTAAATTGTACACATATCTTATTAAAATGAAAATGAATACTTTATGTATACTTTTGTAAAATTAAGTATTTAAATGTTTGACTTTATTTTCTAAGTGGTGCTTTTGACGCAGCGGTTTTACTATATACTCCTGTGCAAAAAATTATTTTACTGTGGATTGAAAATTTAGTAAGGTGCAAATCATTTTTGAGTAACTTTTTTTTAGACTAATTTTATTTAGAAGTTAATAGTTCTTGACATTTTTATTAATAATTTAGATATTCAAAATTAACCATTTTACCATGTCCTGGACATGACTTTAAACTGTATCCAGGTGTATGACTCGATAACTGAAAGATTTTTTTGTACACCAGGTCCTAGGAGTAAATATTTGAGCGCATTTTTCGTTCAATAAACTATAAAAAAAAGAAGTATTTTCAAATGATAGTTTATACTTTTTGTAGTCTAGTGTGCAGGACACTTGTTTTCCATTAATTTACTGTGAACAGCTTTCGAAAAGATTTAAGACCACTCCCCTTTAAAAATAATCTTGATAATATATCACAGTCGTACACAATTAATACAACTATTATTTTTTAAACTTCAACAACAAAGACTACTAATTTAAAGTAAAATAGTTTACAAAAGGTATGCGATTTAAAAACGAAAACAACTTTTAAGTTAATAAAAAAAGTATTTTCTTTTTTTAGGTTTGATTTTAAATTATTAAAAACTTTAATTGAAAATATTTGGTCAATGTTAGATTAAAATTTTAATAAATACTTACTATATAAATTTGATCGGTCATATAACATTCAAGTTGTTTTTTATAAACTGTTAGTATTTTGTATTTTTTAGAGAAAAAGTTGTTTACGATCGGCAAACAAAAGCATAGAATACTTTTTACAATAATAAAAGTACGCCGATACTTTTTTCAAAAATTTGGGTTATTGTTTACAATAAACTTTATGGTATGTAATTAGTTAATTAATAACAACTTGTAAAAATGGTACTTTTGAAACTAAATATATCGAACGATGGTTACTTTGTCTCGAATAGCTTTTTTTTATTTTTTTTTATTTTTTACCAAACTTTATTTTCAATTTGTCAAATGCTAACTTGGAAAGATATTTTCGTTATAAGAACGTTCATCTGTTTTTCTTTTCATTACAATTTCCATCGAATTGAGTTTGACTTTAGTAGTGGGGCCCCTTTAAAAATTTAACCTTTTTTTAATATTTTTACTTATTTTATCTTTTCTCCAAAAACAAATAAAACCTTTTTTTTAACTTACTTATTAAACTAAGTTTTTTATGATGGAAGCTTTTTTTTCTTTAAATTTTTTTAGAGATATCCTTATATAAATTTACATTATTCGAGGGATTTTTCTAGCACAAGTGTTATGAATTTTTGCGAACTTGCATAGGTCATATAAATAAAAATTAGAAAAAATAATATTTTTTAAACATAAAACTTAGTTGAATAAGAATATTGAAGAAAAAATTATTTGAAAAATATTATATATTTGCAGTAAAGCCATAATATACTTGGATATTTTGGAAAATTTTATTTTGGGATATCTCGAAAAAAAAAGTTTAAAGAAAAAACTAAAAAATTATATCAAAAAAAACTTAGTTTAATAAGTAAATTTAAAAAAAAATCTTATTTTATTTTTGAAGAAAAGCTAAAATAAGTAAAAAGTTGAAAAAAAAAGTAATTTTTTAAAGGGGCCCCACTACTAAAGTTAAACCCCAATTCAATGGAAATTATTGTGAAAAGCAAAGCAAAAGAACGTTCTTTAGAATAAAAAAAAGTTCCAAGTTAACATTAAAGAAATAAAAATAATATATTTTAAAGTTTGGTAAAAATGAAAATTACAAAAAAAGTTATTCGACCCAAAGCAACCCTAGTATATATCGATTAATGTCAGTATAGTTTATTAAACGACAAAATAAAGCGCTCAAAATATTTGGTCCTAGGACCTTGTGCACGAAAAAACCCTTTCGATTATCGAGTTGCACACCACGGATGCCTTGTAACGTCTTGTCCAGGACAGGAAATTATATAAAATAGTTCTTAATGGCTTTCATCTAAAATTTTATTCAAAATAAAAATCTACATAAAGTAGTATATAACTCACTTAACAGCACAGTCTAATTAAAATATAAATTATAACTTTATACTGACTTTATAACTGAAAGACATTTTTTTGTAAGATTCTTAGATATCTTGTGTATCACCTCTTGACCATACATATTTTTTAGGACACATTAATTACAAAAATATCTATAATCTTCATAAAGAAGTTATTTATGTTTTTTGATTATAGATTATTAACGTCCTTATGCATAACTTTTAAAATATTCAATATGGTAAACTTTAGTTAGCCTACTGTTTCTCATGAAATTTGTTCTTGAGTTCAAAATATTAAAATAAAAACATTGTTTTCAATAATTCAAGATGTGTTATGTTTCCTTCAAAATATAGCAGTTTTAAAAATGTTATGACTAACATAACAAAACATTAATATACAATTTACAAAGTAAAAGTAGTATTGATTAGAATGTATTAGTCAAAAGTATTAACGCAAAACTATTGTATACATCAGATATATCTTACAGTTTTAAAATTTTGTACAATCTTTACTACTTTTGATTTTTATAGACACTCGTTTTAAATAAATGTATGTGTTAAATCTTTTACTAATTAGATTTTGTTGACTTCGAATCGAAGACGAAAGTTGTACTTAAAGCTTTTTTTTTGATGATTTTAAAACAAAACTATCTAAAAAATTTTTTTCAAAGTAAAGTAAAGGAGCACTCATACTTTTTTTATAAACTCAGTCCTAAATTTAAATACGAATACATATTTTCTTTAAGTGTACTTTTAAAATTTTATTTCATATTAAAGTTTATTACCTCAAAAAAAATCATTTTATCAAGTTTTGTATTATTTTCAATCATAATATTTTTATTCTAATAGTACAAAAAAAAATTTAAACAGTTAGAATTTTTTACTTCGCATTATGCGTCTCAGGGAGGTATATATATGAATTTGAAACATTTAAGATATTTAAAACAAGATTATTAGTGTTAGTTAAGTTTCACAACAAAAATGAAATATGATGACTATTTGTTTTCTTTAAATCAGTGCTTAAAATTTAAACAGCTTTTTATTTTGCAAATTTTTAAACCCATGGTGAAAAAGCTCTTTTATTAAAGTTTATATAATATTAGAATGAAATTAAACATAAAAGAATATAAAAATCAATTTAAAAAGTACAGATACATTATCAATGAGTTTCAGATTAAGTTTAGATCAATTAGAACTATAGTTTGTTATATTGAATTTAGTTTGTCATCAAAATATTTATAGAAGTGCTTGTTTTGCAGTTTTGTTGACACAAGAACGACATTACAAGCTAACACCGTCATTGTCATTTTGGAATTCATTGTAGTTCAAATTTTAGTAGTTTGAATTAGTAATTCAAACTACTCGATTGCAAACACTTTAAATTATTAATCTACAGGATTTTTACACTAAAAATTAATTCGGATCTTATTAACAAGGAAAGAGTAGGAGCTACTTTTTATTGTACAAACAAAATATATGTACTCTAAAATTAATCAAACTAAAAACATAATAAAAAAGGCCCTTAAAAGAAAAAGAAAAAAAAAACACCAAAAATAAACAAAACAAAGTTATTAGATATAAAGCTTATGTAAATGGTAATAGCTGTAAAAGTTTGTAAAGAATCATTTGCTAGAGAAATTACAAAAAAAAAAAACAATGAAAGTCGTCCAAGGGTAAATTTTCTTATTGCAATTTATTAACATAATTTTTCCTTAACTTAATAAATATAAGCATCATGATTTCTATATTTATAGCAGTTTTGCTTCATTTTTATAACAGACTAACGTATTTTTGTACTGCTTTTAATTTTATAAATTATCTGTTCCGAAATCGACTAGCTATTGTATACTGAATGTAATATTCTATAGTAAGACCCATCAATTTCGCTTGTCGGCGAGCAAGATGTTTACGAAAGAAATAATTTTGTTAAATTAATTAAAAATAATAAATCAAATAAAAAATTTCGCGGCCGCTTTACTTTTGTTAAACTGCACTAGAGTAGAATTTTAAGTTAGTATAAGTACGAAGTCTTAAAATTATAACCATGAAATAAGTTGCACAGTTTACTCACTATTTTAGGTATATAGTACTTACAACTTTACTCAAACTAGTTTTACCAATTCATTTGTTTAATACAAATTTTATAAACTAAAAAGAGTCGATTCCTTCCTGCAGGTTGTAGTATGTTTTTTATAATATATTATTATTATCCACATTTATTCTATAAAAAAGTTGATTAAACTGAAAATCACTTATAACGAAAATAATTTGTCTAGTCTTATTCAATTGTTAGCAAGAATAGATAATAGGTAATGAACAAATAAATAAACTTATTTTGATTCAGTTCAGAATTAACAACTATGAAAACTTTATAATATTTGTATCCAATTCCGGCCGGACTTTGTTTGAAAAAAGACCGGACCCTAGTTTATGGATCTGGATGATCACTACTTTAACCTCAACAACAACTTTGACAGTTCATACTTAGACTTAAAAATAACTTATACTCAAACTACAGTAATTCTTATTACAAAATTTTAGTATTAATTAAAAAATAAAAAACTCACATGAATAACTCAGGGTAGTTTAACATAAGTCAGGCTACTTTTTGGAAACTCAAACTGGTTTTTAAGCTTGAAAGAGCAGAACCCTATCAAAAAGTATGCTTTTTGTCTTTTGTTATAAATTTATTCTAAATTTAATTAAAAAACTTAGTGAATTAAAGTCGCAAAAAAGTTATTAGTCTCGTGGAATATTGGTTAAACACTTTTCGATATGCATGTGTAAAGCCAGAGGTTTTTGTATAGTTTGCATTCACAGTTTAATTTAGCAAGTTTACTACCTAAGATGATTTTGTCTCTAGGACTTTTTTATACCCTTCTGTTGCAGTCGTACTGAACGCCTTGGTAGGACTTGACTACTTTTTATGTCGACGGGCTTGATTTGCTAAAGAAAGTCTTTCACGAGACGGACATTTTTTTGCGGGACACGTAATTTACTATAGCTATTAAAGAAACATTCCTTAAAAAAATTAATGATGAAATCATTGTTTTAAAACACTAATATTATCATGGGATCCTACAATGGAGCCGAAGTGTGCGACATGGTAGGTTTTTTCATGCTAAGAGAAATTTTAAAAATTAATATATTCAATGAAAAAGAACTCGGAATTCGTAGAAACAATGGCCTCGCGGTTATACAATCTAAATCGCCGAGAACCGCAGAAAACAAAACAAAATCACTACACAAAGTTTTTAATAAAGGGGGTTTCAAAATAAGAATAGACGCAGGCCTAATCCAAACAGACTTTCTAGACATTGAATTAAACTTACCCAACAGAATATAAATCCCATTTAGAAAACCGAATTCGGATATCTTACATGTTAGCAACCAATCAAACCACTCTAATCAAATATTAAAACATTTACCTATAACTATTAACGAAAGACTAAACAATTTATCAAGTAACCAAGAACCATTTAACCGTATAAAACATAATTACCAATCAGCACTCAAATCTGCCAACCACATATTCAATCTAACACACCAAAAAGCAAATAAAACAAAAAAAAAAGCAAAGAAAAAGAAAAATTATTTATTTCAATCAAACTTTTTCTTAAACTGTATCCATTAAAATAGGCAAATAATTCTTAAAAAACAATGAAAAAAACACTTTGACGCAAACCACCCATACCACAAAATTTTCAACAGGAATACACTTAAAATTTCTTATAACTGCATGAAAAATTTCGAAACAAGAATTGTTAAAAACAATAATAAAATATTAAACAACCTAATCTTAGACAGCAAGATATAACCTGCAACTGCAGGAAAGAAAAATTCCCTTTTAAACAATAACTGCTTTGCAAAAAAATATAATCTACCGAGCTACTATAAAAACAAACAACAACAAAATTTTACGTGGGTTCGACAAGCGCATCATTCAAAAATAGATATAGCAATCATTAGGCAAGCTTTAGCAACAAATTAAAAAGACATAATACTAAGTTATCAAACTATATTTGGGAGTTTAAAGACGCAAACAAAGACTATAATTAAAAATGGGAAAAACTCTGCAGAACTAAAACAAAACCGAAAAATAACAAAACAATCCATTTACGTAGCCTAGAAATGTATGAATCGAAAAAAATAAAAAAGAGTTATCATTAAATAAAATAAAAAAAGACAGCGACCCTACCTTTACAACCAAAATATGTATTTAAAAAAAACAAAAATAGTAACAAAATAAAACTAAAAATAAGAACAAACAAAGTAAAACAAAACATAAGTTAACTTGTACTTAAGTTGTTTTTAAGATTAGCTAACTAAAACTATTTGACTTTATTTGAAACGTCAAAAAGTGTTTTTTTGTGATTCTTTAAAAAATATCTGTTTGTTTTATATTGTTTTGATGAAACGTGTAAAACTTAAAAACTTTAGTAAACAATACGAACATTAGTTGTTTTTTGTATTATAAATAAAAACAATAATATATTTTATTTTGTTTTTATAAGTTATTTTCAAGCTAAAAAAACGTTGCAGGCAAGTAGTTAAAGGGCTTAATTTGGCTACCAACCCTACGTTGCCCATCCCCAGCTTTAGGGTACCCCTTTTTAGGCAAGCAGTCAAATCCTTATATTTATATATGACTTGCACTTCTACTGAAAAATTGGATATTAGCCAACAAAAAATAATTTTTAAAAACTAGGAACAACAGTTGAGTGATAATTCTTCTACTCAAAAGAAAAACAACGAACATTTTACAATTCTAAAATCAATATAGTAATAAATAATTTTTACTATACAGCTTACTTTAGTTAAAACTCAAAACAAAGAAAATAGACTGAGGTTAAGTGACAGGTATCTTAAGAATTTTTTTTTAATAAAACTATAACTGTTTAAATTTAAACTGAAAAGACAAAAATCAAACAATTCTTTTTCAAATAAAAATGTTATGTTTACTACAAAAACAACAATAAATTACCATACAGTTTAAAAATATATATAAATATTGTTAATTTATAATACTTCTATGAACTTCAGTATGATTACTTCTAACTAGCAGCTTTACACTGACAGTAATTGTTTTTCTGATACTTTTAAATAAACAAAAAACCAAATTTATTTTAAAGACATACTTTCAACTTTGTGAATTAACAGATAGATTTTGCTTTGTTGGTAAACTTTGTAAGTTGATAAGCTGAGTCAGAGTAAAACTTACTTGTTATTTCTTTTAGTAAGCTGGTTTCAAGTTATGATTAACAATTTTTTAACTAGTATGGCATCAAAACTTAATTTTAACTTTAATAGTATACAGCTCTTTGTTTAACTAAAAATATAAACAACTAGCAACTTTAATCTAAATATCTTGTTAAAATTTACTATTAAGTTTTAAAACAATTTTTTTTTTAATTTTTTTTTTATATACATTTTTTTTAATTTACCTAAAATTTTAATTATGTAATGTTAAAGTTCATTATGTAAAGAAAACTCTGATAGTTTTTTATTTAAGTAAAATTTGGTGATAATTTTTTTTAAATATTAACACTTTGAAAAATTATATAATTGTATAAAGAAACATTTTAGAAAAAAAAAAGTTTTTATTAAAAATTTGATGTAGTTAAAGTATTTAAAAAGTCATAAATTGTTTCAAAAAAAAATTTATGTCAAGAAAAGTTTTTTCTGTACCCCCTAACAAATATTAGCGTCGCATTGGTGTATTGATAAAAAAATATATTGATAGTTTCAATTAGCTTAGTATGCTTGTTCATAGTTAAAAAAGAGCAGTGTGCACCTTTACATTTATAATTGGCAAAATCTATCAGCTGGATCTTGACCTAAATGTTTTTTTAATTAGAATCCGGCCGAACTCGGATCGTAAAGATGTTAAGTTGGTTGTAATGTAACTGGAGTATAAGATTACACATAATATTTAAGTATCTTATTGCTTCTGTTTTGGTAAACTAACTAATCAATTATTTTAGTAAACTTGTTATTAGATAAATCAATAGGTATTATTGAAAAAATTTATTTTAAAACGAACAAAATATACGTCTCGTTAAATAAAAAAAAGCTACCCATAATTGATATTAGTTTAAAAATTTTGACATGATTTCAATTTAAAGTTAAGATGAACTTTTTTTTGTACGCTGAAGAATAAAAATATGAAGGTTTGATATTAGTAACTTCTTAAAGTGAAAACAAAACACAAATGAAATTAAAAAACTTTACATCTAAGATTAATGCTACTGTTACAAATAACGAAAAAGAACATTAAACCTTGCAACTATTTAAAATTGTAAAACAAACTATAAATGCAAAAAACATCTTTACACACTCTTAAACTAAAAATAAAGCTAGTCTAGTTTTTTCGAGTTTTGGTAAAAAAGTAAAAACTTTTCTCCGGTCTTTGGAAGCAATCGATTACGATTTTGATCGTACAATTTATAATCTTAAGAATACACAGAAGGTAGTGGTGCGGAAAATATTTTTGTAAGTATTTTATTATTAATTTTCTTATTTTTAAATTGTAAGCTACAATAATCTAAAACTATTTGTTATCAATTAATATGGCACTAAAGAGCTGTAAGTATTTTATAAGACACGAACTACGTAAACTAGTTTTTATTTTCATTAAAATTTGTTAGAAAAGAGTTGCAGTAATTTATAATTTTTTTACAAAAAAAATATTTTTTTTATCAGCAAAACTATAATTAAGTGATCATTAGTTCTGCACTACTCACTTTTAAATTAGCTGTAAATAAATGTAAATCGAAATAACTAAAAACTTAAAAAAACCATCCAGTGATAGATATTTCTGCTCATCTGCACGGCAAATTGAATCTGGCTAGCAGGACGTAGTTTTCCGACCCTTGATGATTTAAAAACAAAGCAATCTAAATAAATAAAAAACTATATTTAAAAAGCTATTAAATTCGAAACTCAAATTTAACTAAAATGCTCATCAATGTACTGTTACTGCATAATATTTAAATTTACTAAAACTCTTTAAATTTGCACCTTAATAAATCTAACGGTATTGTTAGTCAAATTAAAATAAAATAAACTAGTTTTACTACATAGTAAAACAAAATAGTAGTTAAGAAATAAAAAAACTTACTAATAACACTTTAAAAGTATAGTCGACAAACTTTTGGTGCTTATAAAATCCTCGAAACCTGAAAGAGTTTTTCATTTCAAAACAATGATCTTTATTTTTAAAGTTTTTAATCCAATCGTGATTGTAGGTCAATCGCAGAAAACTATATTTTCTAGGTTTATCAGAAAACTCTTTAATCCAGTTTGTAATTATTTTAAAGACTGTTGATCAAACCACAAAAGAAAAAAAATGGGTTTGTAAAATAACAGTCGTTTTTTTCCACGTAGTTACAAGAAGTGACTAAAAAACACAGTGACAACTGTAAAGTGTACAATGTACATGTAGGTGTTTTTTTTTGATGGGAGTTTATATATAAGTAAACACCAAATTATTCAATGATTACGACATTTCATAACTTAGCTTAAACTAGCTTAATTTTGAGCTAAAAATTAAGTCACGAGCCGAAGATTTATAATTGACGGGCCGTATTTTGCTGACTATTTGATATATTATAAACAAAAAGATATTAAACAGTACATTTTATATTAACATAAACTTGTTTAAGCTTTACTAATAAGTTTTTAAAAAGTATAACAAAAAACATTTCATTTTCTTTAAATTTTTTTAGTACTTTCGTAGTAAAGCTTATTAGAAATTGTATCTTACTAAGTTAGAATGAATAGAAAAATAAGCATTTAATTAATTTCTAACATTCGATTATTACATCATTTGATATTTTAAAACTTTTAACTACAGTATAATTCTATTTAAATTTCTATTCATTATAACTTAGTAAGATACAATTTCTGATGAGCCTTACTACGAAAGTACTAAAATAAATTTAAAGAATTTTTTTTTTGTTATACTTTTTAAATAAGTTATGCACCGGAAAAAAGCTGTTCTAATAAGTATTTGAAATTATTATATTACTTTAGTCGTGAGTTAATTGTAGTTTGTTTTTTTTTCATCAATTAATTAAAATTTAGTCGTTAAAGTTTTTATTTTTAATTTTCAATTTATTTTTTGAAAATTACGGTAGCCCATGAAGACTTTTTTCTGACAAATAATGTTCTCAAAATTCTTTTACTACCAATTTAGTCCGTTATTTGTAAATGGCTCCAGAACCCTGTAAACTATTCGAGTTGCAAGAATTTTACCTACAAATTTTACCTACGAGATATTCTTGATTGAACTACAAGTAGAAATTTGTTTGTAATGCTAAACGTGTTATTTTTTTCATTTAAATAACAGTTTAAACAGAATTTCACGATATTCAAATTTTACATTTGCAAGTTAAACCCGTAACTTAACTTTAAGAATTCTTTTTTTGTAACCAAAACTTTCATCTTGTAATATTTATTTCAACCCTTATCACTTAAACTTAAATTTCTAACCAATCCCTTCTTTTGTGACCTAAAATATTTACTTTTCATCTGTTACTTTAAATCCTACTTCAATAAACGTATTTAATGGTTATTAGGAGAACTACTAAGAAAATTTAACAAGTTAAACATTAAAAAACTTATAGTTTAAAAGCGTAAATTTAAAATGACAGGCTTTCAGTTTATACATTTAATATGTTATTGCAAAGCTCTTAACTTTTTTTTAATAAATTTTTTTTTGTACAAAGCATAAAAGTTATAGAACTTAAAGTTTTAAAAATTTAATCTTATTTGTTACATCCACTTTTTTTTTTGGTTATTAGCAAACAGTGTTTTGCTGAATGAGATAATCAGTACCATCAAATCTAAAAAAAAGTTTAAATTAAGTCATGTATAAGGTAATATAATTAGACACTAACTATTGGATAAAACTTGTTAGAAAACAAGCCAAATTTTGATTTTGAAACAAAAGCTAAAAATCTGTAAAACTATTTTTGTTAATTTTGAGTAATAATGATTGAGACGTTTTTGTAAGTTTAGTCTCTTAAAAAACGTGAATTACATTTAGCCATTTATTGTAGAAAACTATCACTACTTCTATTTATTACATTTAATATAGAAAATTTTCCCGTTAAAAAATTGCCATCTTATTTAAGTACTGTCGTTTAACTTTAAAACAGCTTAAAATTTGTGTATGAAGAAAATAAATAATACAAAACAAAATAAATAATTTTGTTGGTGTTGTTTCATTTCTTTCATCTTAGTTGCTTGCGTTGCAATTCTAAACCAATAACTTATAAGAACAGTTAACTATATAGTTAATGTATGATCTGTTCAGTAGTCGATAGCATTATTTACTATACGTTAAGTTTGTGTTAACTTGCTTCGACTAGTTCATATTAAGAGTTTTTTTTTAAATAAAACTTCCTAGAAGTTTAATAAAAACTAAAATTACAAGTTTTTTGTAGTTGCAATTGATCAAGTTTACAAAATATAGACTACAAGTAAAGAAAATTAAAAACAATGCTAAAGTATTATCAATTAAAAAAAACTTAAATACTGATTTATCAAATATGTTGTTCAGTTTTAATTCTAACTACTTTTTTTATAGCTAGTTAAAACTAATCATTACGCTAACATGTTTTATAAAGTATTAAGTTCATATAAACAGTTAACAGTAATTTATATCTCTTTGAAGTAGTATAGTTTTTGCCGTTTTGGTTTATAAGTTGATACATTTGTTATTCAAACTTAATCGATGTAGTAACTACTACTATTACTACAAAATAACTTTATAAAATTTTAGAAAAAAAAAAAATTAAGTATATAAATAGAAAAGTACTGGATTCAGATGGTAATAAAATATGTGAAGTTCTTAATTTAGTAATCATAGAATGTAGACTCAGAGCGCTTCGCCGTATATAATGTAAGTTTTTCATTTTGTATAGTTTTCATCGACATTACCTAAAAAAATTAATAGGGGAGGAATAGTTGCGATACTATTATAAATTAACTGACCTCTAAGTTTTTACACACTAACTCAAAGGGTAATCTTCAGTGTGATGGGAACATGCCTGAATTAAATGAAGTTATAACAAGGGATGAAGGAAAGCTGTGTTAAAAAAACGAAGTTGGTTGTTAATTGTGCTTGTGTTTATATTTGCACTACCACAAAAAACGGTACCATTGTATCATTAGTATTTGGTGTCAACAGAAGATTACCAATAAATAAATAGTTTGGTTTTGGTACTGGTTTTAATTAAAAAGTTTAAACATAACTCACTCATTTTCGTAAAAAGTTATTAATTAATTTCGTTTAGCTCTCTTCAGAATAATATTGCTAAAAACTATTAATATTATAGAGTAATTTTAGTTATATATAATGAAGTTGAAAAGTCTAGCTAAAAATAGTTACGTCATAAAGTAAGAAAAAGTTTAAAAAATATAATTGAGTTGTATTGAACTAACTTGAAGTAATTTATAAGACAAAATTGCTAAAACAAAAACATTTAAAATAGTAGAAATTAAAAAAAAAAGCACATCGAAAAATTCGACAAAAACGAAAACAGTAATACAGTGCTTCCTCGCTAATCCGGCCAAGTTGGGCAAGATTTTTTTGAAAATATGGCCGGATAAGAACAAAATATCGCTTTTTTTACAAATTATCTACCTTAGTTATATTATGAATGTATATAATAAAACGTTAAATAAAATTTCTGTTAATTTAAATTATTTTACTTTATTCAAAGAAAAAAGAATTAAACAGACAAAACTAAACGAAACAAAATTTCATAAGTTCGAAATTAATGTAAAAAAACTACACTGTTAACACTTTAACTAAATTAAAAAATTTTTTTTGTAAAAAGAAAGAATGGAAGACTGTTTTACAGTGCTTTCTCGTTTCTTAGCAGAAAACTCAGGAAATTGGATGAGTTTTGACACATCTTCAGGTGTGGCTTCTGGTTGGCAACGATAGTAAGCTAAGTAATCGTCCATTTTCTGCATGGCTTCAGCATGACAAAATGGACATTAAGAAGGCTGGGAAACACCAATTTCATCTTCAACAACTTCAACAGCCTCTTTTTCATTATCCCCAGTAACCAGTTCAACAACTCCTTGCTCGTCCATATGCTCATATCTAGGACCATCGCAACTCATCCATCTTTGTTTATCATTTTCTGTAAATGTTATATTTAATCTCGCAAATTGCTGTACAAACTCGTTGTCTTGAGTTTTTTCTGAAGGGTCTATGTTTTGCATGGAAGAGCTTTGCTGTAATGGCATTAAATTCTTTCATGAGTTTTTAATGGAAGAAGGCTTTACCGCAAGCAGATGAAACGGTGTCGAAAACTTTTGTCATGTCGATTCTTTTAAAAAAATCTTCTATTGTGAAAGTCGATTGCGATATAAGATCGTAAACTTTTAACTTGTTTTCAATTGTTAGTTGAACGCGTTTTCGTTTCTTTGCTGTCTTATCCATTTTTTAATCAGATATGTTGATTGTAGTATATTAAAGTGTAACTTGCTTAGCAAAGACAGAAAAATTGCAAATGAATAATAAACAAGTTTGTTACAACTGAGCGGGAAAAGTATGAAAAAAAACTTAATATTATACAAATGATACTTTATTTTGACATAACAATATATTGCTTGCATACTTATAAAAGGTAAATTGAATACTTTTTCGAAGTAAAATGAAATTAAACGCTAAAAACGCTAAAGTAAATAAGTCGACTTATCGACTAAAACCGGCCGGATTAGCTAGGAACCGGATAAGCGAGGACCGGATAAGCGAGGAAACACTGTACTACTGAAGATGCTACTTATAAAGTTTTAAAATGTAAAAATATCTTTACTAAATAATTTCTTTTCGGTACTAACTTTATATAAAAATTTGAGACAACAATTCATTTTGCAGTAAATTTTATTTTTTGTGAACTAAAAATTTTTCAATCTACCCTTTTCAATAGTTCTTGTAGATAACTAAATAGATTTTTGTAAAATAGTAGAATTAATAAAATTGTAAGATTATGCTTCATAATAGGTAAATAAAATTACATGTACTAGGCCAGGGGTCGGCAGGCAGTTGGTGCTCGCGGGCCAATTTTCAAGTTTTCAAAATCTTCGCGGGCCATAGTTTTAGTGATATTTGAATAATTTTTGGACTTTTGTTTTGGTCACACCAGAGATAGTTTTACTTTTATTCACCTAATTACTTTAAACTTTAAATGACTTTTAGCTACACATAGAATGCCTATTTAATATATAAATATCTGTTATAATAAAATTTACATTGTTTGATATATTTGAGTCTAAATAAAATATGTACTTTCTTTAGTACTTAATAAGTTAAACTTAATAAAATACATTTATTATTTTACTTACAACCTAATTTTCTATAAAAACCGAGCTAGAGAAACATTTATTGGTCACTTTTATACATTTTTTGTATTATAAACCACCTTTTCATATCGAAAAATGTTAACTTTAAAAAATAGTTTTTGCGTTTTAAATAATCTTAAGTAGCAAAAGTAATTACTAAAAAAAGATACCGTTAAGAGTTATAATTTATTTAAATAATTTGTGTTTGCGTTAGCAAAATGTTAATGTTTATTTCTTCAATATGAACAAAAAGTTGCATTTAGGAGATGTCTGAAGATTATAAAGCCGCATAAACCAAATTAGGACTTAAATCAATCTGTTAAGATGCGAGAACTGATACAACAGATATTGCTAGTTTTAGAATTTTTATTATAGGTGTATTTACTAATTTGTACATTTTAGAAGAATTTATAGGTTTAGTTCCAATATAAAGCACAACAATAGATAAAGACAATTTAAAAGCAAAGGTACAATGCACCAATATAAAGTTTTTAAAAGTACAACTTTTTGCTTCTTTTTTTAGTATACAATTAAATTAATGCTAAAAAACTGTCTTAAATAGTATGATTTAAAAGATACTGTCAAGATACTTTTAATGTGTTTTCTAAAAAAAAATTTTTATATGGTAGATTTTTTGTTTCAAATCGAGCTTTTAATACTTTACATAAAAAATTGTTTAAAATTCCAGGTTTTTTCGATAATTCTCAAACTCAAGGCTTTTTCAGATTTTTTAAGTATAAATTTTTAAATTCCGAGCTTTTCCGGGATTTTGTCAACACTATCTGTTCACACTTATATGTATACATTTAGTATAAATAATAATTCAAATTATATCTTCTGCAGAACTTAAAATTTTAAATATATTTTAATTCAAACCAACACTGTTTATGAACAAAACGTACATCATAAATCTAATTTACGACTCTTAAAATTAAAAAAGTCAATCCGAGTGACCAAAACTAGCATGATAGTTTAGAATACAAAAAACAATTCAAGCCAAAAACTGAAAAATGACTAAATTTACCTGAGATTTCAAGTCTTCAAATAGTCATATTCTGAGTGTGTGGTAATTTTTATTTGTTTATTTGATCGAATTTGAACTACTTTGATTAAAAATGTATCAACTTAATAAATTACAATTTCTTAATCTAGTTTGTATTAAATAGGTAGTTCCAAAAAACAGCAACTGTTTATATTAGTATGCAACGAATAAAAATTAACTTATTTTGCCAAAAAACTTAATTTATTTCATATACAGTAGACTACCGCTAAAGTACGCAAATTGAACCCGACCAAAAAGTGCGTACTTAGCACGGGTAGTGCGTACTTTTTTACGACATAGTATAATATGAAATTTAGTTGTTTGTTTTCTTTCTTACGAATAGCCACCAAATAGTTAAGCCAAATAAACAAGTCTTTTTATTTTAAACAAAACAATTAATAACATTTAATACGAATTCAAATCTGCAAAATTCTTTAATGAATTTTAAAATGATTTATTTTTTTCTATAAAAAGTTTCTTCATAATTAATACATAAATTAAATATAGAAAGTCAAAGTCAGTCAATGAATAAACCTAGTTTTGTTTTTATAGCTGAAATTTTTATTCAAAATTTAATTTAGAAAGTTTAATATATTTATCATAATTTTTCATTAGCTAAAAAGTGTTTAATTTTTTTTTATTTGAAAGAAAACGCTTCAGGACGGTTTTTGTAAGAAAGTTTATATCAGTAGAAACATTTATAGTATAAGTGCACAATGATAAGATGCTCATTATTTTTTTTTTTACTTTAATATTTTGTTGTTGTTGTTGTTTCTTTTTATATGTTTATTTTGACTTTATAAAATTTGTAACTAGTTTTATATTATGTCACATTAATAATAGCCTTTCTTTCGCAGATATTCTGAAAGTTTTGAAAAAAAAATTAAATTTTTTTGTCTTTCTGGATAAGTGCGTACTTAAGGCGGGGTGCGTACCAAAAAAAAGTGCGTACTTAAGCGGTAGTCTACTGTATATTGTTTTAAATGTGTCTGTACACACTTAGATATAACATGTAGAAACAATAATCATGTATGAACTAAATTTTATCTCGTTAAGTATTAAGTAAAAAACGGTTTAAAATATGAGCATCTTCGTTTATTGGTGTGTGGTTAATAATTTAAAATTCAAAGAAAACTTCTAAAATATCAAAGGTGTCAAAACCAAAACAAATAAAACGTATTTCTTCTTCTCATAATTTTTATTATCATTATTATTATGTTATTTAAAATGTTTTTGTATAAATTAGAATATAATATTTAAAAACAAAACATCTGTAATAGAAACTTAG
This sequence comes from Thalia democratica, assembly GCF_965202585.1. Taxonomy (NCBI): domain Eukaryota; kingdom Metazoa; phylum Chordata; class Thaliacea; order Salpida; family Salpidae; genus Thalia; species Thalia democratica. The sequence goes on along the minus strand of NC_139166.1, from coordinate 41,518,992 downwards.
GTATAAAAAACGACAATTTAGTTCATTACTATGCATTTGTATGCATTATACAAAACCGGAAAACATTTGAATGTATTTTTACCAAATAGGTATTACATAACTATCTTACTAATTCAAAGCGCTTTTTAACTTCCTTTTTCAGAAAATAATTTGCTGTTGTAAGAAGAAAATTATTAGTAAGTTGAGAAAAAACCCTAGTAGAATGCTAACCTGTCCTTTTCACATTTTAAAGCTAAATCATTTAAGTCTTTTAATTGTTTAAAATGTTATACAGGAACTTAAAACTAAATTTATCAAACAAATTTGACTTAAAATATATTTTTGCTCATCGGGCCACATTTAAATAGTCGCGGGCCTCAAAAATTTCTTTTGCGGGCCGCATTCCATTCAAAAAAATAACGTGCTCGCGGGCCGCAGATTTACCCTTCACGGGCCACATTTGGCCCGCGGGCCGCAGTTTGCCGACCCCTGTACTAGGCTATGCTAATATAAAGTTGTTTAACAAAATTTAAAGTCAAAAGCTTAAGTACTAGAAATTTAAAGTATTTATAGCAATTTTAATAATAGGAAACCGACTTATTTAAACTTTCTTTAAAATAAAATTAAACGACAAAAACAAAACTTAGTAGCGAATTTACAATAATTTAAACAAATTAGAGTTATAAACAAATTTTTGTTTTCATAAACTTGGCTTATTAGTTTTTATAAATATAGACTCTAAAACACTTAAATGATACATGTTACGAACTTTACAAACAATTGAAAACATATTATCGTTATAGTTTTTTGCGCATTCTAAATTATTTAACAAATGTTCACCTATTGCCGATCGACTTTTTATTGGCTTATTAGTTCCATAGATCATCCAGTTTCTTAAGGCGTTGGTCACGTCCCTTCTTATGTGAAATCGTTGCGAAGTTCTCCCAATATACTCACTATCACAGTGGCATTTGTATTTATAGATTATATTGCATTTTTCTGGATTAGGAGTGAGATCTTTAACAATTCCGTTAAGGGGTTTTCTGGTGGAATGAGTAATTCTTAAATTAACTGCCCCAAAAGTGTTATCTACGGTTTCTAAAACTTGGTTTTCAAAAAGCTTAGCTTCCTTTCCTAAATATGGAAGTCTTAAATATACTACACATTTATTTGGCCCGTGTTTTGTAGGCCAAAATCTCTTTGTTTGCAAATTTTTGGCTTGCGAGTTCTAATATACAAAGATTCTAGAACTGAAAAATGGTAGGTGTTTCTAGCTCGGGATAGGATTTCAAACCTATTATCCAGGTAGTTCTCGGCACAAACAGGGTCGTTGAGGAGGTGCTGATAAATAGATGACTGTTCACCTTTAGGCTTCACGTCGTCATCAAAAGTAAACATTTTTAGCTTTTTTGTGACATGCTGCTCTCGCCTGACGTGGAAACGTTGAAATGTTCGACCTACGTAGTCATTTCCGCAATGACATTTAAATATGTATACTACATTACTCAAATCATGGGTAGGTGTGGCATCTTTCACAAGAAAAAGTCACGAAAAAAGTTTATTTTTAATGACGACGTGAAGCCTAAAGGTGAACAGTCATCTATTTATCAGCACCTCCTCAACAACCCTGTTTGTGCCGAGAACTACCTGGATAATAGGTTCGAAATCCTATTTCGAGCTAGAAACACCTACCATCTTTCAGTTCTAGAATCTTTGTTTATTAGAACTCGCGAGCCAAAAATTTGCAAACAATAAGATTTTTGCAATTTAAAACTTTATAAGTAGCGTCTTTAGTAGTATTACTACTTTTTTCGTTTTTGTCGTATTTTTTAATGTGCTTTTTATTTAATATAGTTTCAGGTAAAAATTTCTACTATTTAAAATGTTTTTGTTTTAGAAATTTTGTCTTATAAATTACTTCAAGTTAGTTCAGTACAACTCAATTATATCTTTTAAACTTTTTCTAAACAGACTTTTATACTTTATGACGTAACTATTTTTAGCTAGACTTTTCATCTTCATTGTATTTAACTAAAATTACTCTATAATATTAATAGTTTTTAGCAATATTATTCTGAAGAGAGCTAAACGAAATTAATTAATAAACTTTTTTCGAAAATGATTGAGTTATGTTTAAACTTTTCAATAAATAAATACTGATACGTACTGACCTCATCACAATGTACATCATCCTCAGTCAGCGCAGGCTTTACTTGCTTGTCAAATAAAGCCTGAAAAAATAACCATAAAATTTATGCTCAGTAGTTAAAAGTATTTAGAAAAAGTTACCTCTGCAACAAAAACTACTACTCAAAAAATTTTTTAGCGTCAGCTAAACAGCTAAAATATCGACGAGGTAAGTAAAAAAAATCTGACTACATGATAAAAAAAAACAGTATCTCTCAAATACCAAAAACTAAAAGGAAAAAATAGTAATTCAACCCGCGGAGTACACATCAAAAACTTATGAGCTAGTTTAACACTTGAGAAAAAATTCTCTGAGACCAGAATAGTTCTCTAGACTAAGTAGCTGCCTATTTCTAATACGTTCTTAACGCTTTGCCTATACTTTCATAATACTTTTTAATAATACGCTTACCAAAATTGCTAAAAAAAAGCCTTCGCAGGTCGCGAAAGTTTTAAAAATATAAGTTAAAAATTCTTTTAAAAATAATAATTGTAATGAAATGATCATTAACTAACCACTATTGTATGCTAAATGTCAAACAAAGAGCAAACTGCAGCACTTGTTATGAAAGAGCTCACACTTATTAGTTTTGAGCAATTTGCAGATTTGCAAGAATGCTAATGTCGCAAAGTCAACTGAAAAAAAAATTAATTAAGTTAGTTTGCTTTAATTTGAAACTTAATGCTCGAGTTATTTTGATCGTTAATTGTAAATCAAAATAGTATGCCAGGTAACTTATTTTTCAATCTTTCTTTAACATTCAAAGTTTTCGAAAGAAAGCACAAGCAAATCTAAAAGTTAAAACAGAAATATAAATTTGTGCAACGTTTTCGTTAAATAGTTAAACTTCTCTTTTTTTTCTTTTGATCTTATTTTAGGGGTCTGTATAAAAGTAAATTAGTAAAACAGTATAAAAACGCTCCTGGTATCTTATAACTTTTTGTATCAAAATTGTCCAGTAGTTTTACATTACACTTCTTTTTTTATACAAGTCTTTAAGCTATGATATGACAGTTTTTCTGTTGTAATATTTTTTAATGTTTTATTCAAACAGCTAGCTTAGAGATAAAGAAATTCTACGACTCATTTTACATTGTTATATATTTAAAATAATAGTAAATTGTTAAGAAAAATCTATACGTTACAATTGACTAAACTTTTTTTAGCCGTTTTGTTTTGAATCAAAACTACTTAAACTTAAATATCTCAATACTTGATATTTAATGTCCTGCATTAGATATTAAACTATATACGTGGTGTGGTGTATGACTTGATTAGCAAAATGTTTTTCGTTCACCATCTCCTTTTAAAAATTTTTTGAGCGCTTTAATTTCATTAAATAAACTATAAAGCTCTATAACTATTCATTTCTTAAAAAAATAAAAGTTTTTTACCAGGTTTAGTTTAAGGTAAGTAAACTTGTGTTTAGTTAGCTTTTGTTTTGTGGGTATTTCCCTATAACTGTTTTTCAATCTATCTTTACTAATTTGCATATAATAGTGGTTCAGTTAATACATAACTAAATTAGTATTATAATAAGTAGTTTCAAGATATTTTAATTGTGTAATTTTTTCATAAATTTAGTTTAGTTAGTTTTTTATAAACTTGCTTGTTTAGAATTTATTCAGCTGATAATTTAATAAAATATATACAGTTTAAATCATAAACAACAAATTAGTAGTTTTTTATGAACAGCTTGGATTGTTACAAATATTATTTAGTTAAGTTTTTTTTAAGCAAGTATAAAACTTAAGTTTTTGAATTAAGTCAAATTTTTATTTACTTAAAAAATACATGAACATCTTATGTCCTCAAAAATAAGTATAATAGTATAAAGCTTTTGATGTATTAAGGTTTATTTATGATCTAGTTTTTATATTTACACTATTAGTTTACTTTTATTTTTTAACGATAATCTAAAGAATTTTAATTTAGTTTTTATTAAGAATAAAATAGTAAAGTATAAATAATTTTCAATCTTATCAATTTATTTGTTATACTCACTTAGTTGCTACACACACCATTAAAGGCTATTAAGTCTAGTTTCCAAACAATAAAAATTCAAGTTGGTTCCAAAATATTTTGAAAAATTCAGGCTAGTTTTTTGTTACAATTTAAGTTGGTTTTAGTTAACTTAGTTTTGAATATTTTGGTATTTCATGGTAGCCTTATGTTCTGTTATTTCTTTTTGTTAACTTTAGTCATACAGTAAAGTTTACCACTTTACCAATGATTATACTTAAGTATAACAAAGATAGTCTCATAGTTGTTTGTATAATTTTTATTGCTGTAAAGTAGAAAACTATAAATTTACAGTCCTGCTCAAAGTGGTTTAAAATAAATTGTAAGGATATAGCATCTGAAAATCTGTGCACCATGAATCACTGAAAAAAAATGTACATCATTAATCACAAAGAAAAATGTTGTCCACTGTAGATAATTTAGTTTCACTTATTTTGATAAGAAATTATTGTTTTAAAGAATAGAGGCTGTCTTTATAATGATCAAAAGATCTTTATCCAAGCCAATCAATTGACAATAGATGTGAAAATCCAAATTTAAAAATCTGTTATAGTTCAGGGTTGCCATAAAAGTGAGTGAGAAATGTTTTGAAAAAATGTCAGGAAAAGGTAGGAAATTTGATATAAATATACTCTTAGTAAAAAAATTAATCCATACTTTAAACTGCATTTTGTTTTTGCAATTTTTTTTTCAGTGTCTAATTTAATTTTTGGAATAAGTTAAAATATTATATAATCCAGGGTTGCCACAAGGTCAGGAAAAGTCCGGAAAAACTAAAAAAATGACATAAGTCAGGAAGAGTCAGAAAAAAATGACAGTTTTTGATAAAAAGTCAGGAAATTTAACAAAAAAAAAGTCAGATTTTGTCAGATTAAATTTTACAAATTTGCTTATTTTCCAAAGCCTTCAAATAATAAAAAATGATAAAAAATTCATAAAAGTCAGACTAAAATTGCAACATTTTCCTAGAAATTTACAAAATTATTTAATTTCAAATGCCTTCATTGGTATAAATTAATAAAACATCCTTAATAAAACTGCAAACAATTTTTATTAACATATTGAACAACTACCCCACTCGACCAAGCAGTTTTTGTAAGCTTTTTAGTATTGATGATCTGTAGCAAGGACACTTCCATAGTGAAACTGTAATACACAAAAGTTTATCTGGCATAATTTTAGAATCAAAGTGTTTTTTGTTTAAGTGAATAATTTAGGCAGCAAAATTGGAGGTAAAAATAAATTAATGTAAAAAGAAAAGAAGTGAAGCCCTAAAATTGTGGTTTGATATAGAGAAAAGATTCTCTTTGACAAATGTAGGGGCAGCAGATGAGAACGATTTAAATAAAATGAGGCAAATGGTTTTAAATCCCAAGATAATGAAGCGGGATGCAGACCAGATGAAGGAAACCATATCTTCATTAGATGAAGAGATTGAAGTGCTAATAAAGAAACAGAGAAAATAAATTTTAGTACATATATTTAAAAAAAAGTGTTTGATTAAGTTCTTTATTCTTTTAAGGTATTAATTGTTAAAGTTAGTTATTGTTTTAAGGTTTTATTGTAAAAGTTCCTTGTATGTAGTTCCGTTTAGATACATTTATGTTAGGAAATTCTAAAAAATGTGTCTTTTTTTAGACAAGCTGTGTTTATAAGGTAATAATACAAGTATTTTGCTGATAGAGCTGTTTATTGCAAATACATCAATCATACACAGATGGTTCAAGTTGTGTAATAGAAGTTTGATGTTTGAATTTGGCAAAAAAAGAACTGTTGTTTTAACCTGTATTGAAATTAGATTGAAAGCCTCATATAGTTTCAAGTGTTAGATTATGTTTTTTAGAATAAGTTTAAATTATGTGTTTGATTTTGAAAAGTCAGGAAAATTGTAGTAAAAAGTCAGGAAATTTTTCTCAACTTGATCTGTGGCAACCCTGATGATCTCATGTGTGTATTTACTAGGTGGTAGTGATACAAGTATTTTGCTTATAGAGCTGTTTGTTGCAAATACATCAAACATACACAGATGGTTTAAACAGTGTATAAAAAATTAGGTAATATAGTTTATTGAACACCAAAAAATAGGCTAAAAATATTTGGTCCTAGGACTTGGTGCACAAAAAAAAACCTTTTGGTTATCAAGTTGCACACCACGGATACCTTTTAACGTCTTGTCCAGGACAAAACTGTAATTACCTAGCATAATGTCGCAATATTATCAAACTGATTCTATATTTTATTCAAGGTCTATTTTAATCATAATTTTAGGCTAAAAATGACATTTTATAAATACATAAATAGTAAAGTCAAACTTGTTTATCATCAAGCAATAAAACTTGATATTTATTTCTTTTATTTTATAATATATATCAATTATATCCATAAAATATTTTATATCAACTACAAATCTATAAAGTAAAATCGATTAAATATTTAAGATTTATTAGTTGATTATAAATAAATTTAATTCTATTTATGTATTTATAAAGCTTGTATCTTTTTAGACTAAACATATTAGGCTTTAAACATAAATTTTTAGCCTAAAGTTATGGTTAGATAGACATTGAATATAATGTAATTTCAGTTCAATATTGGTGCAACATCATGCTAGGTAATTACCAAAAGTTGTATGATTAAATCCATCAAAAAAACTGTCCTTTTAACTTTTAGAAAATTAAGATTGAAAAGTTTACATTATTTCAAGTTTTTGTTTATGTATTTTTGAATTGTTTTAATTAAGAATTTGATCAAAAAGTCTGGAAAGGAAAAAAAGAAAAGTTAGGATTTTTTTAGCTTGATCTGTTGCATCACTTACTAAATTTTATTAATAGCGGCTAAAAAAATAAATTAAAAGTTATAATAAAACTGTTATGCATATACTTAAATAATAGTCTAAAAGAAATTCTCATGAACTTAATATTGTATGTACTGTACACACATTAGCTTTTAGATAATTACCAAAAGGGCAAAAAAATTAAATATCTAAATGAACTCTGGCTAAATTAGGCCAGTTTATAGTCACACAGAACTATTTTTTACTCAAAGAGCAGTAACTCTGTATATAATCTAGTTATGTTAAAATACTTTCTGATAACTAAGTTTTATTTTACTTAATTTGCTAACAATCCAATGCAAAACTAAGCTACATATGAATTATTTTTTAGTTAAGTTGTAAACTTAAAAAACACTTAAAAATAATTAAAGATAAAAAAATATTGTTGTTTATTTTGTAAAACAAATAAGGTTTTTTAGCAGTTAGTTGGTAATATGTATCAGGGTTGCCATAAAACCTAGAAATGGAGAAATTTTGAATAAATAACCTTAAAATTTTAAATACTTATACATGATAAGTAACAAAATTTTGATTGAAAAAAAATATCCATTACAAAAACAAAAAAATGTTTGTATCATTTTTTTTTCCTTTAACACACTTTTAAACTAAACTATCTTCTTTTCAATGTTTCTATTCAATGTTGTTATACTATTTAATACCTTTTTATCTTAAGCTTAATTTTTTCTAAAAACAAACAAGTAAACTTGTTTTGAAACCTTGAAGACTCTTACAAAAAACATTTAGCAACCATGTTATAGTTCTTACAGTTTTGTTTTGACATTAGTGTATTTTATAAATATTTAAAAGCTTAATTACAATTTAGATACCTTTTGTAGTATTAGGTTTTTTTAAATTATGAGGTTGATAGTTAACTAAAATTTCTTATATATGAAAATTACCATTTATTTAATAAGTTAAAAAAGTATTGGCTTACCTTAGGTTTAAGTGCACATACTAACTTCATTTAAAACTTTTTTTTTGTTCATTAAAAAAACACAGTACAAATATTACTGAATTAATATTTACTTCACTGCTCAAAAACTTATAAAAAATTGGTTTTGTTTTATAGCTTATAATATGTTTCAAATTTGATATGTAATCTTAGTATTTGTAGAAAATGTTTATAATGAAATATCAAAAATAATTCTAAAACCTACATGTTCTCTTTTAAATAGCTTTACTTTTTGTATTTGATAATTTTCGTTATTTACAGTAATGAGTAGTTTAAAATTACTATGAGTAGTTCTACTGATTCATCAATTGACCAAAAACATATTTCAAATTTGGAAAATTTAGATAGTGGTTATTACAGTTTAGCCAGCAATGACAGCAATGAAAATGTGCTTGATAAAAATTGTTCATCTGGTTCAGTAAAAGTTATTAATGATGAAAATAGCATTGTACCCAAAAACATTAGCAACAAAAAAATCAAATCTACTTCTACTAGTATAGTTTCCTTAAATAAAAGTTTGTCAAATACTAAACTGGCTAACAAAGTAAAAGAAATAAAACCAGATAAGAAGGATTGTTTGAATGAAAAACTAAATCCAGCTGCTTTACAGCTTGCAGAGAAAATTGAATACTGTATGAAATTTGGATATAAAATAACTGAGGTATGATTTTATAAATGTTTGTATTTTTAGATCTTTGTTGTAATTGTTTAAAATATTATGTTTATTAGAAAAACTACAATTTAAAAAATTTTTCTGAACTTTTTTTTTTGAAATTTATAAAAAATAAACTGCAGTAGTTTTAAAGTAAGTCCTTGTAAAGATTTAGGATGATTTTTGTGAAATATTATATTTTGTTGTTTTATTTCACCCCTTCCATTAAGACCCTATGAAACTAAAAAATATTGCACTTATATATTTAGTTTTTGGCTTACTCAGGTTAGTTTAATGTAACTTATGCTAGTTTTTATGTCACTCAGAATTACTTTTTTTGTTTAGAAAGTGGCATCCAAGATATATTCCTATGTAAAATAATATTTTGATTGAAAGTGAAAAGCATATAGAAGATTTTAAGATCTGATTTTTTTCTAATAAGAAATTTTTTCAAAGTTTTTTCAAAAATAGGAAGTTTTTATTGGAAATTTCTTAAAACATAGTTTTTTTTTCCATAAGTGATTGAGTGACCTACTTGAAGCACAAAGCAGCTAGATTCTGTATTGAATTTCATATAAACTTTTTTTTAATTAAGAAAAACATATCATTTTGTTAAAAAATATATATATATATAATTTTTTTAGTATACGAACCATTAGAAATATGTCAATACTATAAATGTATTAAATTGATTGCGCAACTATTATATAAATAGGTTATAATTTAATAAAGTAGTAATTTTTGTAATACATGTATAGTTTAATGATTCCAAGAAGTAAATTGTGATTTTTAATCTTATATCTTAAAGCTAAATCTAAATTTGCCAGCTTTAAAAGTTGTTAAGCGACTAGTATAAGTTAAATCAACAGAATTGTATTTCAGAACTTTTAGCAAAACTAGGTTTCACCCAAAATTATTATCTATTACAAAACAGTTTTTAAATAAATTGAGTTTTCATAAAACCAAAGGGTTGATCATGCCAATTCGATCATCAGACCACAAGTTTTGGTAGACTGAGACCGGTTTCGTCCATATTAGGACTCTTCAGTCAGTCACAACCGAAAAACTTGTTTCATAAAACAATTTATGATTTTTTTTGTAGCTGATGATCTCTTTTAGTTGAACCTTTTTTTGCAATAAATTTTAAAATAATAAATTTTGTGTGTGTCGAATTTTATGTAAAATCTTTACATTTTATGTATAAAACTATTTTTTTGATTTAATACCAAAAGTGTAAATAAACTATATTTACATTATATTTTTAGATTCTTTTTAAAAATATAAGCCTTATCTCTAAAGTTTTTTCTGTTATACTCTTCCTTTTTGAAACTTCCAATTTAATAAATTAAAATACTAATAACCAGTGCTGTCCAAATTTTTGATATTATGGTCCTCAGAATTGCAAATATAAACATTTAAATAGACGAATTATTTAAGTATAACTTCAAAACTTATTTGTAATAGAATTGTTTGTTAAAATCTCATAGAATAAAACAAAATAGTTAGAAATGTTGGATTTCTTACAGGATTTAAAAAATTAAATACTGTACAGTAACATCTCGCTTATTTACGCACATTGTGTCCACAGAAAAAGTGCGTAAAGATACGAGAGGTACCAAATGTACTTACATAATGGCTGTTTTTATATATTGCTTCTAACTAAAAGCAGACTGGGGACTTTTCCACTTTTAACTGCTTGTTTACTTTATTTATAAATATGAAACCAAAAGATAAAACTCTACATTTATCAAAAAAAAAGATTTAATTTATATAAAATGATAATACTTGTAGAGAAATTTAATTAATTTTAACAATAAGTAGATTTTATCTTTGTTTATATGTGACTTATTTGATAATTATCATTTATATTATATTCTACTTAGCAAATTCAATTTATAATTAAACAATTGTTTACAATTAAAAAAAAGTGTGGTGTCTATATTAACATTTTAAACTCTCATTATTTTATTATACTCTCATTATTTAACACAGTCATATTACTTTCCAAAATTTAATTTATTCTCTGTTGTTAACAAAATTTCTGATATACTGAGGTATAACGAAATGTTTATTAATTAGTCAAGGAACATAAGTTAACAAAGTCTAAAAATAAAGAGAGGTGAGTCAACATTAAAAAATTGAGTCTAATTGAAAATATACAAAAAACCTAATTTGTACAATATTGAAATAAATTTAAATTGTTATGTTTTGAATTTTAAGAATTCTTAAATGCGTAACTAAACGAGAGTGCGTAACGTCACGAGTGCTTAAAGATGCGAGAGGTTACTGTATTGCTAAAATTCAGTTATACATAACAATGTAATTTAATTAACTATTTTTAACATAATAAGACTTTTGTATTTGTCTTCAATCTATAATAATTATTATACCATTGTTGCTACAACTCTTGCCACTCATGCTATTTTATAGTAAGTTTAGACTAACTAACTAAAGCTAAAAACTTGTGCTATTTTTTAATGTTTCTAATTCTTAGGCAAATTTTCATGTCTTGAAATATTTTTATGTTATAAGAAATTGTATTGTAAATAATATTATTTAAATATTTAGTTCTTTTGTTACTGTTATAACTTTTTTGGTATTCAAGCTTGACTAACAGCAATAAAATTAAGTTTTTGCCCATACTATGTTTTTTGACTCTCCTATACACTTAGGCTAACTCAATCTAGGTTCATGATTCAAGAATTGTAACCCTTATATATGCATAAGAGATATAATAAGCTTTATATAACTTTTTTTTTTTAGCTTCACCCTAATTGAGTTAAATTTTTTTTTTTTTTTTTTAGAATTATAACCTTACTTAAATTAAATTATATATGTTGCAAATGTATCTGAGAAAAACAGTTTCTTTTATGTTTTACAAACTGTATTTTTAAATTAATACAATATTTTTCTTAATAAGTTATACATATTATTTATATGCAATTATTATCCCTCCACATTCAAGTAAGAAGTTTTTTAGATGTGAGAGAATAACTACTGCAAATATGTATTATAAATACATTTTTACAGGTAAAAGCAGCTTTGAAGAAATTAAATTATAAGTCTAGTAAAAATGATATTTTAGATGTTTTAATAAAAAACACTAAACATGCTGCTACTATGAAAAGTTTAGATGTGAAATCTTCCAAAACATTAAACAGTAATAATTCGACTAATAGTTCAGTTTTGCAGGTTTAATTTATTTATAGTTGTATTAAATCCTTACAATAGTTTTTTCATTAACTTTTTAAAATTGATAATTTAAGTTTAAGAATTGTTTCAAATAGTTAAAAAGTCATTAAGCTGTTTTAATGTAAGTCAACTTTTTTTAAATAGTAATGTTTTGAAATTTACTTGAACTAATTTTATTTTTTATCATTATTATAAGTTAGTATTTGATTCTCAACGTTATTATTTTTATAAATGAAATGTTTATACTTAGTTTACAATTTTATAATTTATTTTTCTTTGTATTATTGATAAAACTTTTAATGTGTTAATTAAAAACAAAATTCTAAAATATTTTTTATAATCTTTGTTTTCACTTTGAAAATGTTTATAATAAATTTATGTTAATTATTCAAATGAAATATCACACTCATATTTTTTGACAGGAAGCTAGCTTTAAAAATAGGCCTTTTAATAGTTTACCTGCGAAAAAAAGTGCTGAGTTTCAAAAAGTAACTACAAATCAAAAAGGTCCAGATAGCCCAATAACCTCAACTCATTCGAAAGAAGGTATCATATCTCTAGAGGATGATAGTTGTAATTTACGTCCAATAGTAATAGATGGAAGCAATGTTGCAATGAGGTGGTTTACATTTATTTTAAAGTTTTTTTAATTATATCTATAGATTGTATTAAAGTATAAGTAATTCTAACAACAATCAATTGATTTGACAGTTAAAATTTTTTAGTTAAGTTAATATTTATTTTATTATACTAAGTTAATTTTGTGTATAAACGTTTTTTTAGTCATGGAAATAAAAAGGAGTTTTCTTGCAAGGGTATTCTATTAGCAGTAAATTATTTTAGAAATCGAAATCATACAGACATAACTGTGTTTGTTCCTAACTATCGAAAAGAAACTTCTAGACCTGATGCTACCATCCAAGGTTTAATTAAGTTTCACAAAAGTTTTAATGAATAATATTTAAAACATTTTCTAAAATTCAAGTTACATTGATTTTAAAAGGATAATGATTATTTTATTCATTTATAACATTTGTATTATTTATAAAACTATTAAAACTTGGTTACCATTGTTAAAAATTTAAAATAGTTCTTTTTTTTTGATATCAAAACATTTTATTTAACATAAATTTTTATTTTATTAGCTTAATAGTTTGATGGATGTATGCTAATTTAAACAATAATATATAAAATTATTTTGAACTACCAAGCTACGAGAGAAATTTTTTCTACTTTCAAGGTTATGTTTTAAGGATGTAAACAAACTGGTTTAAAACGAATTTTAGTAAACACTTACGTAATAAAATATCATTTGCTTGTTTTTTCAGCAACTGTTTTTATACTAATGCATATTACGTAAAAATATTTGGAATTTTGTATATCCATCGAAGTAACATATTTTTTTATAATGTTAAATTTATCATTTAAGTTAGTCATTAAACATTCGAACTTATTTTATACCTTTAAAAACGATTTAAGTGAAAATAAAAAAATTATATAAATATAAATGTAAACTTAAAAATATTTCTTTTACAGACAATTTCTAGTAACCAGTATAACCTTTTTATTTTTTATACATAGTTAAAATAAAGAGAAAACTAATTTTTTTTGACAAAAGACAGGGAAATTTTAGACGAATTAGAAGCAGACCGAATTTTAGTTTATACGCCTTCACGGTGCATTAATGGAAAACGAGTTACATGTTATGATGACCGCTTCATTTTGCGGCTTGCACAGGACACCGACGGAATAATTGTCAGTAATGACCATTTCCGTGACCTGCAAGTAGAAAAATCTGAGTGGAAAGAATTAATTGAAAAGCGGCTTCTTATGTACTCTTTTGTTAATGACAGGTTTTTAGCTTGAATTATTTTATTTTAGATTAAAAAATATCAACTATTTTTTATAATTAAAAAACTGTTGTATAATAAATTTTCTATTTAAATTGACTAAAACTCCTATGTTTTTACAATGATGAAGTTATAAATGTTTTAATTTTAAAGTAATCTACAGTAATCTGTGACAGGGTTGCCAAAAAACCTGGAATTTGGGAAATTTTGAAAAACATAGAGTTTTGAACAAAAATCAATTCTTTAGATGATTTTTTTTTATTAAAAACACTTTTAAAGTTGCTTTGCAGTATCTTTTCAAAGTTGTTATACAGTGCTTATTCACTTATCCGGACTTCACTTATCTGGATAAGTTTAGTATCTGAATAATACTAAACACAAGCATTTTTGTGTAATACAAATATTTAAGTTTTCATGCTGTAAGAAAATTTTAAAGTGATTTTATAAATTCGGGTGGATTCAAAACTTTTTTTTATTAAGCGAATCAGAACAAAGCTGCTTTTATCTTTTCAAAAGAGCAAAATTTTGCTTCTGTTTTGATATTCAACTGGTATATAAACTAAAAACAAAATAAGCTACACTTCAAATTGAAACATATATTTTTAAAATGGGAACAGGACAAAATTGCATAAGTGGCAGTTTTGCTCGGAGGGTCATTTTTGCATAAGAGTAAAAAAATAAAATACAAAAATAAAAAGTAATTAAAAAAATCCATTGATCAAAGGTAAGGGTTAGGGGTAAAAGTGATAGTAGAAATTAAAAAAAAATAAAATAACTAATAAAAAAGAAAACTACAAGGTAAATTAGTAATAAAAGAAAAAAAAGTTACCGATCTAGGGTTAGGGGTAACAGTGATAGTAAAAATATGAATGAAAAAAATAAAGCTACCGATCGAGAGTTAGGGGTAACAGTGATAAAAATAAAAGATAACTTATAAAGACTATTAAAAAAAAGAAAAGTTTTTTCTTGTCTGAATTTGAGTAGTCGTGCACCCTATATATGTAGATATTTGGACCTGATGTTAAATTTATAACGAATATTAATCTGAAAAACGTTACTTTTTAGTTAGTTTGAAATGATCACAATAAAAAAAAACCGAGTTTTGAATCTACCTATAAATTCTGCAATTTTGTTAATTATTATAATGTAATAATACTACTAAAGCTTAAATTTTAACTTTGTTAAATTTAGTTTAGTTATAAAATACTTTTGAATGTAAAGTAAGTTAGTTTTTGACATTTTTTAAAACAATGTTATTTGACAAAGACTATTTCACTAAAAATCTATCTTCTCCTTCATTTTTTAACCAATCTTCTTCAAATTTTCACAGAAAGTTCATTTATAATATTTTATTTATAAGATTCAATGCAGATTTTTTCAGTTTTGAAAAATAAAAAGTTTACAGAAAAAAACCACCTATTTTTTTGTTTTTTATCTAAAATAAGAAATTTAAAAAAAAAAGTTTGAGTTATTTTTCGAGAAGATAGATTTTTAGTTATTTTTAAAATTTCTTCTAAAAAATGACCTCTTATAAAAAATTAAAATTTGCTCTCTATAATTATGTATCAGAAATTTTTGACAAAAGTTACAATATCTCAAAAGTTAATTTAGTATTTTCAATTTCTTTAAAAAAACTGGCTTGTAGATCAACAGCTTTCATTTAGAGCAAATATCGTTTTTGTAAAAAATAAATATTTAACCCCCCTTTGGCTTTAAGTTATTGTTTTAGCTTTCTTCGTAAAATTTGATATATTTATAAGTATAACTTAAGGGCATAGGGGGGGTAAACACCCTTTTTCGGTTTTTTATCTTATTTTATATAGTTTTTGCTAAGCTACAAAATGCTTTTTACAGATTAAACAAATTCGAAATAATTTTTGAGATATAGCCGGTCAAAGTCGGAGGCAACAACAGGTTCTTTATGGGAGGCGCAAACTAAAACGGCAAAAATAGACTATTTCACTAAAAATCTATCTTCTCCTACGTTTTTTGAGATAACTACCTCAAATTTTTAGGAAATGTTCCTTGATATATTTAGGAAATTCTGTAGGAAGGAATTTTAAAAAAATTAAAAAATAAAAACTTTATATAAAAAACAAACAAAAAAAACAGTTTTTTTTTAGTTTTTTTGTCATAAAATTTTTATTTTTTAAATTCTGTTCTGACAGAATTTTCTAAATATTGCAAGGAACATTTCCTGAAAATTTGAGGTGGTTATCTCAAAAAACGTAGGAGGAGATAGGTTTTTAGTGATTTCTAGTTATTTGCCGTTTTAGTTTGCGCCTCCCATAAGGTTCCTATTGTTGCCTCCGACTTTGACCGGCTTTATCTCAAAAATTATTTTGAATTTTTTAAATCTGTAAAAATCATCTTGTAGCTTAGTAAAAACTATATAAAATAAGATAAAAAACTAAAAAAGGGTGTTTACCCCCCCCTCCCCCCCCTATGCCCTTAATGTATTTACATTAAATTAAAACGAAAAAGTATTTTTCTCTTCTGAAGATGTTTGTAGCAAGCAGTCCATTTTTAATTAAAGTTATACTTAATGGTTTTAATATTTTAAAAGGTTTATGCCACCTGATGATCCTCTAGGGCGTAACGGGCCGGGGTTGAGCAATTTTCTGCGAAAAAGACCAACAGCTGAGCAGATGAGCAAACCACAGTGTCCTTACGGTAAATAACATATTTTATAAGTAGGGCGTGTGATTTAGTTATATAACTTAATTTATACATCTAACAACATGTGGGTTCGATATTAATTTAGTTATGTATTTAAACTTTTATAAACAAGTTTATACCTAATGACTAACATTTAGTAACCTGTGTTATAACTTATTTTAGATATATATTTAAGTTTTTAAATAGAAGTTGATACATTAAAAAATATTTTTACTACAGTAATTAACCTAAAGTATATTTATAATTTTTATAAAGTTAAATTTAGATATGGTGAATTTTAAAATTTATGCTCAGAGAACGTAATGTAAAACTATGAATGTACCTAAAATGCTGTTGTATTTCTATATGTCAAAAGTTATTGAACTGTATACAACTTTCATTTAAAACTCTTAAACTTTCCAAGCATAAACTAATTTGCATCTATTAACTGTTTTTGTACAATAAGAATAAAAAAAAATTGTATCTTTTTTTAGTATTGTTGGCACATTGATTTTTTTAAGCTGATTTTCTGTAAAAAAAGTATAATCATTTATTGATACTTAAAGGTTAAATATTACACTTTTAACTTACTAAATTGGAAATACAAGATTTTTCATTAAGTATTTAAGTAAACAAATAATTCAAGTAAAAGTTTATTTTATTAAAAGTATTAAATAACTTGTTTTAACAGGGCGAAAGTGCACATTTGGAAAGAAATGTAAGTATTTTCATCCAGAAAGCTCTACTGCATACAAATCAGTAACTGATCGACTTAAAGAAAAATCTGAGAAGAATAAAGAACCTTCTAATATGGCTAAATCACTTGCAAATGAGGTTTACCAGACTACCTCGGGCCCTAACTCCCTTATAAATGAAGACCAATTTAATGATTCAGTAAGTTTTATCGAAAAATTTACTAAACATTGTAATAAAAAAAAATATTAAAAATGGATTTTATTTCGTTTTTTTAACCTACAAATTAACAAGTTTATGGTTAAAAACATACTGGTATTATTACTATTTATTCCTTGAAGATCGTTCAAAATTTCAGTTAATTAAAGTTTATAAATTGATACTTTTCACTTTCGAAACTAGTATTATAAAACATTATTTGTTTTTAACTTATATGTAAAAAAATCATCTTTAAAACGAGTTGTTTTTTCATTAATCTTTAGAAATTAAATTACTATTATTCATTGCTAAATATAAGAATTGGGTATATTTGAGAATGTTTTTTTTGCATAAATCATTAGTTATGTATTAGAAAAACTAGCAGGTCAATTTGCAACAAACGATTTTTTTGTCGTGCTTGTTCGTATTATCAATAGAGATGTTTTTAACTAAATAAAATATGCGTAAGTAAGAAAGTTAAATTTCCGTTTATGTTTCGTAGAATAGTATCTAAAAATACCGCTGTTTTGCACACGACTTAAGTTTTTTATTAAATAGGTTTTATTTGACATAGCGCGCTGAATAACTTCTTATATTGTATAATACTGTTATTTTTCAGTGTTAATATTTTGAATTTAATCCGTCACGTTTAATATAGTATTATATGCATAATAACAGGGTTGGCACTTTACTTGGAAACGTGGAAATTGACATTTTAGGAAAAAAAAAACCTGGAATTTTGAACAAAACTAACTAAAAAACCTTGAATTTTAAACAATTTTTACATGTTAAGAAGTTTCGATTTGACAAATAAAATATATCATGTAGATAAAAAAATTTAACATCATCAAAGCTTTTTTATTACAAAACAAATTTTTTGTAGCTTTACAGCATCTTTTTAATGTTTTTATACTATTTAACACAGTTTTTTACCTTAAACATAACCTTAAGCTAAACCTAAAAGTGTGTACTTGGAGAAAATTTTGAAAACCTGGAAAAAAGTTTGAAAAAGCGAGTGGCAACCCTGATAATAAACTAAATTATTACTTTATGTTTTTACTGAAAAGTTGATATTTTTTGTGATAATAAAAACTTCTTATGAAGGGTGGTTTGCTTGGAAGCACGATTTTTTAGCGCTAAATATTGACTTTTCGGCGGTTTTTGTTTTTGCCATGCAATTAGTTTTAAAAATTCACGTTTTTCATTAAACCATTTTAACTATGAAGTGAACAGGCGTCATCTTATTTGCATACAATTTTATACTTCTATTAAAGCTAGCACGGTTTTTGAAGAAAGTATTATTTGCGAAAGTTATATTAACTTATATATAAAATAGATGATTTGTTGTTTTATTTAAATTTGGTTTTAAGCAAATAATAAACTCAGTCTGATGAACACTTAAAAGTTAATAATTTAGGTGCGAAACATAAGCAATGTGTTGCTTTTTGTTTATTTTTTAATATATAAATATAAAAAATTATTTTAGTTAGTGATGAGCTCATTGAGCAAAACTTTGTTTACTTAATAAAATCCAGAAAGAGTAGATCATATAAGTATAAAGATAGAAAAACTACTACTCTTGAAAAATTGATACTTAATTATATAAAACACTATCTATTGTACTAAATTAATTACAGTACTTTACAACTTTTATATAAACTTTAAGGTCTCTGAACAAAATATCCAGTCGCTTTCGAGAAATTCAAAGAAAACAACAGAAATAAACAAGCAGCAAACCGAGCAACTAATCAACAGTTTCAACAATCAGCTGCACTTGCAAGAACGAGGTCGCCACCACCAAACTGCCAACCAGACAAACAACTCCGACAATGTTGTTTATCAGCCGCCACAAATCGATACTCAACGAATGCACCACTCGTATCCAGGCGGCCAACAACGTTTGACGACGACGGATCAGCGTGATTGCCACTCTGACGGGGTGAGGCATCGCCACCAACACATCACCATCCACCATCAGTACCACCCTTCTCCTTCGCAGCAAGTCGCATACCAACAAGTACCGCAACAAACAGCATACGGACTTTCCCACTCACCCGCTACCCATATAATAGCTCACCAGCACCCAGCAGTTTACCAGTCATCTCCTGCGTACGCTTACGCGAGCGATATCAGTTACTCCCGGCAGCACATCCACTCCCAGCCCATCGTCTATTCTTCGTACCCGTACGCCCAGCATAATACCAGAAGCATTTCAATGCAATCCAACCATCATTCTTACCAGCACCAAGTCACTCCTAACACTTACCCGCAACCCATGCACATTCCACCGACAATGAGCAATTTGAACAATCCGCAAGACCCCCGTCACAACCTCTTTAAGAATTTGTGCGGGTTGTTTTCTACTCCTATTGTTGAGAGTGTTATGCTTGCTAACCCGGATGTATCTGAACCGAAAAGACTCATTCCAATAATAATGAAACTGTCTGGTGATCAGTAATACTTTAATACTCAACAAGAATTTTCAGTCTTGTCAACTGTCTGAAAATTGTAATGTAATAATCAAAAATTAAATGACTCATTTTTTAAGAGTTCTTTTAGTGAAGTTTGCCGTTTTTACTGTCATTTTACGTCCACCTTTCTATTAAATATCTAATCCCACCTTGCTTTAAAGAACTTCTGTAACAAGTTTAAACACCTAAAAAGTTTTTATTTTTGTAATTGTTTTAATGATTTATCATTTTATGTAAAAACTTATATAAAATTTGACTAACATTTTTTTTTGCTCCGACATAAAGATATTGCGCATATCCAAACAAACTACTGTTATGTTTCAACAGATTTTGTACAGCGGCAATTGTACAGCTGGTTACATATTATAATGGCACTTACAATAACAGACCAATGGAAGATTTTTTTTTAATTTTCTTTAATACTGATTTTTAAATAAATCTATAAACATAAGTACTAAATAACAAAAATTATTACGTTTAATACATTTTTTAAACCTTTTAAACCTTTTTAAAATTAATATTTACAAATGCCATTTGATATTTATCTTATGGGAAACTTATATAAAGATTAGTTTAACCCATAACTAAATAAATGAGTAAATATTATATATTAATATGTTGATAGCCACGTTATGCTTACAGTGTTTTAAAGCTAGTTAAAATTATTAATATACTAGCTCTATTAGTTTTCTTTTTACATTGCACTATCTTTTCATTTATAACATATTGTGTTTATAAAAACAAGCTTTAGAAAAATTTTAGCTTTACATTGTTTTATTCAAATTTTATTTAATTTAATTTTTATTATATGCTCGATGTTTGCACACGAGTATAAGTTTGAGAGAATAAAGAAATATTTCGCTCGGCTGACTTGTATGCTAATGAAGCAATAACTTGGTTTGCTTAAAACTTCAAGTCTTTTCGCCTATTTTTTGCTATTTTTTAGTTTAATTTATATTTTTCTTTGCCTTTTGTTTAAAGTAAAAGTTAACGTGTGGTGCTTTCAATAAATTTGCTATAGTAACTTGAATATGTTTGTGATTTTTTTATGTACTGCTATTGTTTAATATAGCAATAATATTTTAAGAACGAGATATTTACGTACATTTAAAGATTTTAAAACTAAATAAGTCACGTAAAATATTTATAAAACTTAGCTTTCAACAGAAAGAAAAATTTACTCTTTTAGTTTATGTCAAATAGTTAATTAAACTAATTTTTATTTAGTACGTTGGCATTTGATTAAAATAACAACGGCAGATAGAATACAACAATACTTTATTAGGTTTTTGTTTTATGTAAAGTATATATTAAGGGATATTGTTATCATTCTGTTTATTATTTTGCGCACTTTGAAGCAAACAAAATCAATAGCCGTCGTTGAAATCGAAAAATAGAGTAGTTAGATGTCCTCCGGCGTATTTCAATGTTGTCTTCATCGTGACGAAGAGCTTCTAACAAATACCGCCTCGTTTCTTATCTTGTACTTGTTAAATCACGTTTTCTCTTCCATTTCTGCTCAAACAACAACAACGACAGGATTATCGGCCTTATCCTCTCACGGAAAGGAATAGGCTCAAATTTTTTAAACTAAAATCCACTGCTAAAAATAGTATCTTATAAGCTAAACAGAGTCCGATGTTTTAAGAAAACTGAGAAGCTTACTTTGAAAATATACAGCTATTTATCTTGAGTTATACAAACGAAATATAAACTTTGTATGTTAATGCAGATAAAAAGATAAATGAAATATAGAATTTCGGTAATTGATAAATGAAGCTTATATTTTTACGAAACATATTATTAATATATTTGACTTAAGATAGAACTAAATCTTTTTAATGGTAACATAAATGTTTATTGTACACTGACAACACGTTCTACTTAAAAGTTATTTTATTTACTCATCTTGTTTTCCGTATATACGAGTACAAGTATACACATGCTTTAAAGGAACACTAATAAAGAATTTTTTATTAAAAGGTTTAGGTTAAAAATAACAGCTAGAATAAACTTTAAATTTTCTTTAATTAAAACAACAGTGTTTCTTCTTTTATAAATTTATAGTCACTATTTAAAGCTAAGCTTTAAAATTTTGGTATTAGTAGACTAACTAGATGGAGTTTACATGCTGTCTTGTGTAAATGGTTGCCTCATATGTTAAAGCATTTTCAAAAAATGGTGCTCTCCAAGTTAGTTATTAACGAGTACAGAAATAATTTACTTCTGTTTTAGTTGTTGCACATTAAGACTATAAAAAATTATTATTTTTTCTTTATTTGAATAAGGTATAGATTACAAAATTTATCGTTATAAAGAAATTGAAAAAAAATATCTTAGTAAAATTAAATTGTAATAAACACTTCGTATATAAAACATTTAAAAATAAAAGTATTTTTAACTGTTTTAAAACTTAAGTAAAAATAGGATTTGTTGTACCTCAAAAAAACATCAGATAATTATTACAAGTATAAGAAAAAACTGTTTGAAAGAAAATTATTAGTTATTAAAAACAATACAGTTGAGAGATTTCTTTTACAAGCTAGAAACAATTTTACTTTCCAAAGTTTATTTAAAAACAAAAACAATAAAACGTTTTAAAAAGTTATTTTTTATTTAGAAAATTTATATGATAATTAATACTTATTAACAAAAGAATACCAGAATCAAATATCTATCTTTCACTGAGAAAATGAATTTATTTTTGAAGTTTTTCATTGTAGACTACTCTGTTAAAATTTTACAGCGTAGTCTACATATATCTTTAATATTTATTTTTTACATTTATCTTTAATTCAAATAGTATAAACGAAGTTTGTAGTTCTAATTCCTTAAATATTATGATTCAATAACTGCAAATAATAAACTATCTTTTTAATGACCAATTTTAACTTTGTATAAAATAGTGTTTATTTTATTAATTTTATACTTCAATATTTCAAAAGTATAATATTTTTTGAAATTTTGTTCATTATAAACCCTACAATAAAAATTATTTATTTAAAAAAAAGTTATTATAACTTTTTGATCTTTCAATTTTAAGATTTATCATTAATATGACTAGCTTTTTAGTAAGTCCTGGACTATAACTATCTTTAAACTTTCAATATTTAATATTGGTTAAAAGTATATTGATAAGGTTGTAACAAAACTTTTAACAATAACTTTAAAATTACTACTTTAGTGAGCAAAGCAGCATTTTGAGTTGAACTAAAATTTTACTTGGTAAAATATGCCTGCGTGAAGTTTCTATAGTTATTATAATTATAGCAAACTTTATGTACTAATACAAGTTTTTTGATTTTTAATGTTTTTAGAATAACCTACTTATGATAATATTTTTAATTGAAAAATAGTAATTTCAAATTTGTTTAAACATTTTTTAGTAAAACTAGTAAACCTTAAATGTTTGTGTAAAAACCTATCACTTTATGCTAGAACAACAATGATTAAATAGAATTAATTTTTCTTTGTATTTTATCTTAATTGTATTTGAATTTAGTCTAGACATACATAGTCAAGCTTTTTAGCATATACGCAACACTCAATAAAACCATCCTATTTTGAATTTATCATACTATTTTATAAATTCTAAGTTTTGCAAATAAAAATTATAACAATTTTTTATATACAGAAACTGTTCATTAAATTTTTTTATAAGAAATTAATATTTACTAATTAAATTACTATGCTTTTAAAAATTTGAAAATTGAAAACATTTTTCTAAATTCCTCTTATTTCTAACTGTTAGGTATTTTATAGTTATACGATAAAAAAAAACTGTTAGTAACAACTACTTCAATTTTGTTAAAGCTTTTTTAAACGATCGAACTTACGATGTTTTATATTTATTAGTATCTTTTCCGATGTACCACAAATGTAATTACAGTTACTTAGTGTAAATTTCAAAAATATTAAAAAGTTCAATATATAATCTATAAATATTGCAGACAAAATACTTTTATAAATTTTTTATTTCGATCTCTACTAAGTCTATAATGAGTTATGATTTTTTTAATTGAGCTTACCGTAATAAATCGATTAGTTTTTTATTCGTTACATGTAGTTATTTTATTCGTTTGAATAGGTTGTGTTTTTTTTTTATTAATTTTGCGTAATTTTTTTGTTTTTTTGTATGAAAGTTCTTTTTCAATTTTACGATGATTTTTAGCAAAACATACATAAAAATAGCTTTAAATTTTTAAAAAACAATACAATTTATGTTACAAATAAAAAGTAACGACCGTAAGAAGTTTTGATTTTTTCAATTTTATTTTTATCTTAAATTCAGTTACAAGAAAAAACCGCAATGCAACCGTCAAAGTTATTTACATACAGGATTGACGATTAAGACTTAGATATTACTAAGTTTTGAGAAACTTATTATTCAAAAAAAATTAATTAGTTTAAACTAAATTATGAAATTAATTTATTTAGAATTTGAAAATTTAGTTCTTTTCTTAATAATTCTATTTAAAGTATATATCAAGCAATTGCATCTTTAAACTATATCAAGTTTAATTTGACAAATTATTTTTTTAGTTGAAAGGGTTAAAATAAAATAAGACAGCAGTTTTTTGTTATAATTTGAATTTTTTGTATTAAAAAAAAAAAAAGTTTTAAAAGTATAACATAGTTAATAAACTTTATATCTAAACCTTTAATTACAAACTTTAATTAAGTCTCTAAAGTTAAGTAAGCAAACGAGGCTTCAACGTTAGTAAAAACGAAAAAATATTTTTTAAGCTGTATAAATAAGGTAAATTAAGGTTTACTTGTACTTGTGATTTTGAAATATTCTAAGCTTAAAATATTAATATTTATGTAGTTATTTTTCATTGTTTTTTATTACAATTGATGTTCTGTACAATTAATCGATAAATATTGTTCAGAAATTAATTATGTAGTCCAATTTTGTTATACAAAGCATACCTTTCGTACAACAACTTGCAATAAGTTTCAAAACTCGAAATTAAACTTTTAGATTTACTGATAATGAAAATAAGAAATAACAAAACTCAGTTTGTTGATAACAATTTTAAAAGCTGAAAATAAGCTTTAGGAGTCTTTAACCGGTTTATTCTTTTATAAGTTAAAAAGTAATAATATTTTGACGTAAAAATTGTAACCTTGACCAAACCAAAAGAAAAGAAGAATAAAAAAGTTGTTAGTGATTTCACCTCCGATCTCCGATCGTGCATAATTACACGTAGGTACTGTCCCTATATCGAATACGTGTGTTTACGGTGATGAGGTCGTGCATGGCGAGCTGTTTGTCACATCACGTGTTTGGTTTTATCCACGTCATACTCGATTTAAATTTGAGGTTCTCTTTTGTTGTTTTATTTTAGTTTTATTTTAATAGTAAACGACTTATAACTACGTTTTAGCAAAAAAGTATCTGAAACATGTTAGTTAACTTGTCTGACCATTATACAAATATTGAATAATTTTCAGCCGACAATAGAATAAGTATGCTTTTTTATATAAAGAGAGCACTATGTAGGAAATGGTCAACCTTGAGTGATAAAAATTTACGTCGAAATAAAAACTTTTTTTAAGAACATAAAAATCAAGTATTTGGTTAGTACACAAGTAAAACAAATAACATTTTATTTAGAAAGTTTAAATAGTTAGGCTACTTTTTATCTATCTTTTTTTAAGCTAAATATCTTTTTTAGATTTATATAAGCACTGACGAGGTCTTTGACCGAAACTTAGTTTGTAAAATAAACTTTTGAAAGAATAGATTCATTATTTCTCCTCCAGTAGTTGAGATCTCTCTATTTGTTTTCTTAAAACCAAAACATATAATAAGTAATAAGTGAGCTTAAGTTAAGATGCATTTTAACCAAGCTAATTTTTATTGTGGTTTGAATACTTGAAATTTAAGTAATTTTGTGCTTGTAATAGTTACGAAAATTTGAAATTTTGCTTAAATTATTGCTATAAAAAAACTTTCAGTTTCAAGAAAATAATAGCTACACAAAAGTTTATAAGCATTTAAAAAGTTCATTATTTCTTCTCCAGTAGTTGAGATCTCTGTATTTGTTTTCTTAAAACCAAAACATATAATATAAAAACTATTTTATACTCTACAAATGAAATTTTAACTTTACCAACAAACGGTCACTTCATTACTTCCTATTTAATCCCGCTTAGTTAAATCTCAACAGCGGTTTCACGCAACTATGCCTGTCTGATGATTCCTAATTAGGACGAAACCAGTCGTAGACTGTCCCGGATGCTGTTGTTGTTGATCTTGCGTTCATAAATTACTACAGTTGTTAAGAAAGAGTGATGATATATAAGATATTTTATGTAGATGTTTTTCTATTGGATTTATGGTTTATTTCAACAAGTTTTTTTTTTCTTAAAATTTAGCCTATTTCTTCATATTACCTTTATGATTTTTATCTTAAGTTTCAAACTAGGGGATTTTTAACTTTACAATGCCAATCTGCAGCAACCTCTAACAAAAAAAAAACACGCGATGCCACTGGCTTCACTGAATTGAGTAATGATAAGGGAAAGAAATTTGTAAAATAACTTGATCAAAGATATAATTATTTCTTAAGGTTAAATTACGTTAAAAAGTATATAACAAAAGGAATTATCTAAAACAAAGTTTCCTTTGCATAGTTTGATTAAAGCATTTATAAACCTACATTACTCTCTATAAAACTATACTAAGATACATTTAGTCAATCTCATCAACAAAACAATCAAGAAACTAATGACAAAAAGTTAAGTATAATTCTAATAAAATATTTTAATTTCAGCTATAAGCTTGTTTGTGTTGATTGCTTTTGTTGACTTGGTAAAGAGCTTATTTATATGGGAACGGGTCAAAATTGCACGTAGACAAAATTGCACGAGGTTACTAAATTGCACGAGAACAAAACTGCATTAGTGCACAAAATTGCACGAAGAAAAATTTTCACAAGGGCGCAAAATTGCACGAAGACAATTTTTTACGAGTTAAATTTTCGCACAAGAGTAAAAAAATAGAAATAAAATGAAAACAGAAAAAAAAAACTAAAAAATAAATTAATAAAAAAAGGAAAAGTATTACTGACCGAGAGTAAGGGTTAGGGGTAAAAGTTATAATAATAATAAAAAATTAACATAAGTTAATACTAAAAAAAAAGTAGCTAAAAATAAAACAGAAAATTACCGACCGAGGGTTAAGGTAACAGTGAAAGTAAAAAATAAAAATTCAACCCGTGCAAAAATATCTCCGTGTAAAATTTTCTGCTCGTGCAAAAGTGACCCTTAGTGCAAAAATATCTTCGTACAATTTTATCCTCTAGTGCAAAATGGTCTTCGTGCAATTTTGTGCCCTAGTGCAAATTTGTCCCTTTTTGCAATTTTGTACGCTAGTGCAAATTTGACAGCTACCCTATTTATATAATGATATTATGAATTATTAAATAGAATAGTTAATTTTCACCTCTACTATGATCTAAATTTAAGCTATAAAGAAATTAAATATACATATTAAGTTTCTTTTCTAACAATTTTTTTTCTTATAAAACTTAAATTCTTTAGTTTGTCTTATTATAGTTTTGTTTATAGTATCGGTAATTTGGTTTAGTCTAATTTTTAATTTAAACGCAACTACATTAAGAAAGTTACAACATTATAGGTTAGGTACTTTTAAGTAAAATTTAATGGTAATGCTAATATCAAATTACTCCAAAATTAATTATAAAAGTTTTGCAGTTTATGTTTTTAGATATTTAAATGAAATTATTAAAACTATTTTTTAATAATTATTACCTTTGTTTGGCTGGATTGGCGGTTAACTTACGTAATTTTATAGTTCATCTTCTAGTATAGTATATATTTTGGGCATAATGAAGTGTCTAAGAAGTCTGTTCTAAATACACGGTTTTGGATGGAAGTTCATGGTTATAGAATATTTTTTGCTGGTTTTTGAAGTTTAATTTGTCAGCCTTGTTTTTTATACCTTTCACGACAATAACTTAAAATCGTTAAAAATACCTAATGTCTCACAATTTTGTTTGTAATTTGTCTTCTATCAAATTTATCTTCCAGATCACAAAAACCTGTATAACGATAAATTTATTCAACGTGGATTTAAACAACTAAAATAATACAATGTCATTAATTTACCTAAACAAAATAAAAAATTGTGTAGTTTACCTTTTCTTTCTGTAGTTCTATTAAATCTAAAAAAAGCGTGAATAGTTCCGCAAACTAATGAAATTACAGTCTTTAAAAGATACACAAAAAGAAAAAAAAAACTTACTAAGTTACTGTCAGAGTATCCACAACTGTATGACAAACTTTAAAACTGTAGTAAAATTTTACAACCACAAAATCTACACAACTCTAATACGACATCAAAACTCTTTAATTTTAGAAAAGGTATCTCTTGCATATTCGATAATGGCCGGTACCTAAAAGGCATATAGATAGCAACTATCTCTAATTAAAAGAAATAAAGGGTGTTATTTTAAGACAAGGTTGAGTCAGCATAAACGTAAATAATAAATGTACACAAGCTACGCTATCAAATTGCATGAAATTATTTTAGATGATAGTGGTATAACCAAGTTCATAGTTTTCATAGTAAAAAGGAGCGTAGCTATAAAACCAGAATGCTGCTTAATATGTAACATGGAAGTAGTGGCACCCAGGGGCTTCACGTGGGGTGGCATGACACTTTAGCACGGGTCGTCAATTCAGCTCAGTGCGTCACTTTAGCACGGTGCATCAATAGTGCACGGGTGTTCACTTTTGCACGGCGTCATTTTAGCACGATGGGTCACTTTAGCACCGAGGGTCACTTTTGCATAGCTTTATTTTAGCACGGTAGGTAATTTTTGCATGGCGTCATTTTAGCACGGTGGGTCAATTTTGCACCGATCCTTATTTTTGCACAAACTAAAGCTTTTCAATAAAAGGATTTTAAATTTTTTTATTCAACTAATAAAAAATAAATGTTATTACTCTGAATTTGTAGGAATTTTATACTAGAATTAAAGTTTTTTTTTATAATTTTTCTATTAGTTTTTAAGAAAACTTAATTTCAATACTTTTTAGTACTTTGTAGTTTTTATAGTGTAAAATTTGATATCAAACCAAAAAGTATTACACTTTGTTACATAATAATCATATACCATTCAAACTAAACAAATAATACGTTAACATAGTAAATATAATAATTATAACACAGTATTTGTATTTTTTAAGACTTTTCAATTCAAAAAATTTTGTAGTTAAAACAATCTTGCAGAAATTATTTAATTACTTAACGTTTTTTTTAATTCCATATTCTGTAATAACATCTTTGATTTTAGTTTAAATTTGTCTGCAAGATTTTCATTATAAGCCTTTTATTCAATCGTAAATATGAAAAATCGTGAAACGTAAAAAAAAGGAATTTAAGATTTATTTATATGTGTATGAATGTTTTCTATGAACTTGATATTTTAAGTATTTAAAAATATGTATCAAGCAAATATAATTTAAATATACTTTTGTTTTGTTTTTATAGTTAACATCAAAACTTAAAATAATATTGTTAAGCATTTAATAACAGAAGTATATTAAACTTTGTTTTTAAGTTTGCAAGATTTCAATTTCATTTTATAAAACTGAAAAATAACTTAAATAAACAATAAAGTGTATTAATGTTTATACCAGTAAAACTAGCTACATGTTCGAAAATATAACTTAAGTATTTAGTGTTTGCTTAACATTTTTAGTTATATTTATTAAACTTTGTTATATTTATTTTACACCGTTGTCAATAAAACTTAGTTGAAAAATTATATTTAAAAAATTACATCCAAAACAAAATTTTAAATAAAGTTTGGACTTTTTACGAATCTAATGCGTGTTTACTTTTAGCTTTTTAATTAAACACGTGTTTTATGTATTACAAAGTTCTAAATGTTTATAATTGAAAATGTGTTATCCAAAAGTTTTTAAATGAAAGTTTGAAAAAGTTTGGTTTGTGCAAAATAACGCTCAGTCCTGAAAAAACTGTTAAAAATGACGCTTCAAGCAAAAATAGAAGAGAAAGAAATATTGCAAAAATGACGCTCGGTGATAAAGTGACGCCGTGCAAAAGTGACACATCGTGCTTAAGTGACGCTGTGCAAAAGTGACCCACCTTGAAAAGGTGAACCACTGTGCTAAAGTGACGCAACGTGCTAAAATGATGTCGTGCAATAATGACCTACCGTGCTAAATTGACGATGTGGAAAGGTGATTCACCGTGCCAAAATAACCTATATTGCAAAAGTGACGCATTGTGCTAAAATTACAACGTGCTAAAGTGACACCCCGTGATAAAGTGACGCCGTGTTATTTTGACCCGCTCCCTTGTAAACTTAGTATACGAACGTAAAGTTTACACTTTGAGTCGTCTATTGCAAGATTAAAACCCAGTGATTAACACGTATACAACAAAAAGAAAACTATCAAAGTCAAAAATTATAACAAATTGTTGAAAAGAATTATTCATAAAAATTACAAAATTTTATTGTTTTGTGTTTGTTTTATTGATAACTGTTAAATAATTGCTAATAAAAATTAACCATCTTTTTCTCATCATTACATTCTTATTTAACTTATTTACCAACATGTTTCAAAATCCCTCAAAAGTTGGATGAACACAGGTTTAAAAAAACATCTAACAGGTCATCAGCGATTGATGAACACTTATCAAACAATTCTGATTGTGCAAATAATTATAGTGACGGTAATTTTTCAATTATAAGTAAAGCTCATAATGATTATCATCTAAGTGTTTTAGAACCTTTATTTATAAAAACGTTCAAACCTAACTTGTGCAAGCAACAATACGTTTATAATCATATTCTTTTTAATTTGTTATGAACTTTATTTTAATTTTGTCGCTTATTTTTTTGTTTGTTTTGTTATCGTTGCTTATCTTAGTAAAATTGCTGATTAATTATTTATAAATATGTAGTTATGAATTGTGAATGTCTAATTAATTTTGCTCAATTATGCTAATTAATGTCAATTGATTGTTTTTTCTGATGAAACCTCTAACTATTTATTTACTCAAAAATTAATCTTAAATTTAGTTACTAACATAAGTAGTTGATAAGAGTTAGCCAAAATCGATTTTGCTTGCTTGTTTCTTTAAATAAAAATATTTTTGAACGAATCATGTCTTAAATTTCTGTGCAATATTTAACAATACCTTTAACTTTAAGTATTTATAGAAAATAAATGCTACTTATCCTGTCCTGTGCATGACTTTAAACTGTATCCTGGTGTATAACTCGATAACCGAATGATGGTTTTTTCGTGCACCAGGTCCTAAGCCAAATGTTTTAAGCGTTTTTTTTTATCTTATGCACATATAACACTTGGATGTTCTTAAAAAATAATTAAATTAATTTTTTGATGTTTTTTACCATTTAGAAAAGCAATATGTATCTAACAAGTTACATGTAAGTTTTAAATGTGTTTGCCTTTATTGATAATACAAATTGGGTAAAAAAAATACTCTTTATAAATAAGTTTGACAATAACTTAGTACGATAAATTGTTGTTAATAGCAAAACATGACTATTTCACTAAAATCCTTTATTTTCCTTTATTTATAAATCATTTATAAATGTTTTGTAAAAAATAAGGATAAGGTCAGATTCACAGCCTTTTATTAATTAAGGTCATGAGCAGGTGGGGTAGTAAAAAAAATTAAGTTAGGTTATAAATCTTTAGCTAGCCTACAAACTTATTTTACTGATTTTTAAAATTAAAATTAAGCTATTAAGGCCAGTCAAAGTAAGAATCTCTTATTGGATGGAAAACAAAACAAAACATTTAAAACATTATAAAACATATTTCTTCTTTTATTATTTAAGCAAGTAACCCAAAAAGTTTAGGAAGTCTTCCTAGCTTGGTTTGAAAAAAAAAACCTTGACATAACTTTAAAGTGTTTAGTAAAAAAAAAGGCAAAAAAAAAAATTAACAAAAAAGTACTCTAAAATTAAGAAAATGTTATTCTAAAAACATTTTTAAATCTTATATATTTTGCTGAAAAAAGTTCTATACAATTACTAAAAAATCAAGGAAAATAAAGGATTTTAGTGAAATAGTCATGTTTTGCTATTAACAACCTTACATAAGGAAGTTGCTGTTATCTTAATTTTTAATTCAAGTATTTTTTAAATTCTGATCAAAATACTGGTCTTTTTTTAAGAATTTAAAACTTTCACTGTTCATGAATAATTTAAACTTGAAATTTAAACTGATATTAAAACATTGGTAAATAAGTTTTTAAAGCTTAATCTTACTTTGTAGACTTTTAACGAAACTATAAGTTATTTTAACTGCTCTTTGGAATTAAATTTTTACATATAGCTGGTTAAAGTTGGAGCGCTCAAAGTTTTCTTTATGTGTGGGAAATACGAAATTTTCCAAAAAAAAAATTATTTATCTCCAATTTAATTTTTCAATTAAATAAATTTAAATTTTAGTTAAAAACATACCTACACAATATAATAAAAGCATATTAAAAAAGTTAAAAAATGTTTGGAAAATAAATAAGATGATAGATAAATCTTATACTTAAACTTACATCGACCTTTGTTTCAACTCATTGCATTTATTTTAAATGAAAAGTTATTTAATATGAGATTATAGAAAGTTGGTTAAACTGTTTTTGTTGTAGTTTTATAGTAGGGGTGGGCAACGTACAGCCCGCGGAGTGAAAATGACCGGCACCTGACAGTTTTTTAGATTTTAATGGAATCCGGCCCGCAAATGAAAATTACCGGCCCGCGAGTTAAGTGTCCGGCCCGCAAAGATCAATATTTGTATAGAACTTTGTTTTATACTTTTACAAAACCAAACTGTAAGAGTTTGACTTAAAAAAAAATGTTTGAAAATACTTTAATTTTTAATGTCTATTGATAAAAACACCATTTTGTCTTATTTGGCGTCCGACTGTAATTTAACAATGTTTCCCCTAATACTTGCTGAGGCACCTAAATATATTTTTTTTTAACCTATATCCATTACCCACCTTACCTAAACATATTAAAAGTTTATTAAAAAGTTGTGAAAAAAAAAATTTAATAACTAAAATTAAAAAAAATTGTGAAAAAAAAACCTTTTATTTTGATGACTTAACAAGTATTAAGGGAAACAACGTTAAATTGCAACAAGACTCATATTTTGTGTTGTTCTAGTTTAGTTGGAATATCTTGTTGTCAAATTACC
The DNA here is from genome assembly GCF_965202585.1 of Thalia democratica. Taxonomy (NCBI): domain Eukaryota; kingdom Metazoa; phylum Chordata; class Thaliacea; order Salpida; family Salpidae; genus Thalia; species Thalia democratica. The sequence goes on along the minus strand of NC_139166.1, from coordinate 41,486,068 downwards.
CCAAGCAAAGTGTTTATTTAAATCTGATATTTTACATACTTACTTTGGTCAATAACTATGTCAATTCTATTTGAATACGTTATATAAACATATGACATGTCTTATTTTACATCTTAAGTCGTCACACTTCACAAATTTTTGTGAATTAGAAGGATTCAGAAAAGTGATCAACCGTATCCATTAAACAAGATTCCGACCGGATCAAAAACTTCTACTTAAATAAGAATCCGACCAGATCTGGATCTTGATATTAGTATTTAAACGAATCTAAAATCCGTACCTGCCTAATCCGGATCTAAAAAGGCATCCAGCTGGATCCAGATAGTCGATTCTGAAAATAACTAATTTTAAATGCTCCGGCCCGAAAAAAACTAAAATTGTCCGGATCCGGCTTGCCGATCAAAAACGTTGCCCATCCCTATTTTATATTATTTAGCTTCTTTTTTTTTAATTTTGTTTTATGTCTTTAAAAACAAGTTACCATCTAGTTTTTAATGTTTTCATGAAGTTTATCACTCTCTATCCTATGACATCATAAAGATTTATTTTCAGAAAAAATATTAAATGAAAATACCTTTGTCCCTGAATGCCCTTTTATTAATGATTACACACGAATGTTTTTTAAGTTATTTTACAATTTTTAAATCTCTTAGTTTGCAAATATTTTACTATTTCATAGTATTTGCTTTATTTGTTAATTTTGTATTTTAAAGCTAATTTAAATTTAACTTTATTTTTTATTTGATGAAAAAGTTAGTTTTTCCAGGATAATATTACTTGAAAAAATAGTTTAATAATTATACATTAATTTAATACTTTTATTTTTTTTAGTTTGCAAACAAGGATATTTTAGAAAAATTTTGCTTTTATTGTTAATTATGTGTACTTAAAGCTAAGTCTGACAAATATTTACTTTTTAGTTTTTTATAGTTTTTGAAAATATCTATATCTTTTATAGCACAGATGTTTTAGTGTCAAAACTTTATCCCGACTAACGACGTTTCACTACTCTCAAATAAATTTAAGAACAGATCCACGGAGTCTATAAAGCATTAACACACATTAGAAAAAAAGCATGTATAATTATGTATAATATTTATGTGAGTAGTAATTATAAACGAATTTTAAATTAAGTCTGAAAAAAGACTACCTTTTATTTTTTGTATATAAAAATTTTAGACATTTTTTTTTGTTTTTTACTACTAGTTACTCAATTCTTAATTTTAAGCTAATAAATTTATAACTGTGCAAATACAGAAACTTAAACGGTTATAAAAAAATAAAAAGTAGCTATAGTTGTTAAGAAAGAGTTATGATATGCAAAGGTATAACATATGTTTCTTTATATATATTTATTCTTTGTATTATACTTTTAAATTTATTTAAACAAATATGTTCAAGTTTTTTTTTTGGAAAATTCGTTTTTTCCTTATATTACTTTTATGATTTTTATCTAAGTATTTTAAGCTAGGTGATTTTTTAAATCTATAATCTCAATCTGCAGCATCCCCTAACAAAAAGACCACGCGACGTCACTGCCAAAGCTTACAGAGTAAAGTAATTTATTTAAAAAAAATAATTGTTTATGTTTTTTCTATATTTTAAATAAAATTATTTTAATCATTTATAAGTCTAGTCGCAATGTACTATATTTCACAACATGTTTAAAATATGAACCGTTTGGTATGTTTTAGTCCTTTAAGTTTAAATATTTCAAACTTTGTTCAAATGTGTTTTTTCAAATTTAGGGTATTTAAAATTTTAGTATTTTTTTCAATTTATTCATACCACTTGCTACTTATTTACTTAAAGATATGATATGATATTAAAGATAGCTTAAAGATATGATAATATATCTTTGATTATTTTTAGGGCTTATAGAATATAAACTGATTTTATAATTTTTTTTTAATACTTTTGCAAACCTCTAGTTTACTTACTAATATACTTTATTTGTTTTAAATTATGGTTTTTTAGTTTAATGTGCTGGTAATACAGTGAAACATTTGTTATGTATAAAAAAGCATGCTGATTTCGTTTAGAAAATTTCCTTCTAGACTTGGAAACAAAATGCTATGTTGTTAAGCCTTGTTTTTTTATACCTGATAGATTAGTTTATATAAATAGAATTTTTATCAGCTTAAAGTAAATGTCACAATTAAAGTTTTATTTTTGTAGAAAATCACAAAACTTTTTATAAAGTATCCACTTTAAAGATAAAAAACTAGCTTAACGATAAAAATACTTAGACTCAAAATTATTTATCAGCTATATTAATTTGCCTTAGTATACAAGTCAGATAAAATCTCAATAAAATTAATGATATGAAGTATTTTTGTAATACTTTTTATACGGATTTTTGCTTCTTTTTTATTATATACTATATTAATTTTTATAAAAATAGAGCTTCTACATTTAAAACACATCCAGCTTTAACAAATTTATTAACGAGAAAACGGTTATGAAGAGAAAATATATATCTCACATTAATTCATTTAAAAACCTTATTAAAAAATCAAAAGTATTTTTATATTTAATTTAATAATAACTTTTTTGCCGATATCATTGAGCAAAGTTACAATTGATCAAAACTAAATAATAATTTTAGTGGTAGGTGTCAGAAAAGCACAGCGTCACTTTAGCACGGAGAGACACTAAAGCACAAAGTGATTCTTTTGCACGGGGTGACACTTTAGCACGGAATGACACTTAAGCACAGAGTGTCACTTTAGCACAGAGTGTCACTTTAGGATAAAGTGACACTTTAGCACAAGTAATTAAATTAAATACTAATTAAGTGTTTATTATTGGTAAATATGAGTCCTAAAACTTTAAAAACTATCGTCTTGATATTAAAAAAAATTACTATTAAAATTTTAAATTATACTGTTCCTTAATATTTTAAAAGAATAAAAAAGCTTAATAGATAGAAAAAATTTTGAATTAAGTTTAATTACCTTTGCATTAGTTTATATATAGATCTTATAACACATACATACGGATTAAAAAGTTGCGACACACGTAGATGTAGAAAAAAGAGGAACTTTAACTCTTTTTGTATTGCGATGTTCAAACCTATATGTATTTAAGTATTTTAGTCTTTTTGTAATTTAAGTCAATTTTTTTATCAGTATTTAATAATGTTTATATTTTACACCATTTATTTAAAACTTACGCTTTAAATCTAAGCTTACTAAAATTAATTTAACCTTTAAAAAAATGTTACAACAAACCTGGATCTAGGCTTATACAAATAGTTTTATTTTGAAAACATAAAAGTAAAAGTTTTAAAATACCTTCGTTAAAATGTTTTGGTTAAATGAGTTAATAGAATTTGTAAAATTACTTTTATATTATTATTAAAAAGTCAAGGTTTGCTTTAAGACAGGGGTCGGCAGGCAGTTGGTGGTCGCGGGCCAAATTTCAAGTTTCCAAAGTCTTCGCGGGCCGCAGTTTTAGTTTTAATGACATTTGAATAATCTTATGGTTTTAGTTTTAGTCACACTAGAGAAAAGTTTTACTTTTATTCACCTTATTATTTAAAATGACTTTTAGCTATACATAGAATGCCTATTCAAATTAATATTCATTAGATTATGATTTACATTGACTAATATACTTTAAAAATATGTATTAGTATTGTTAATGAAATATGTACTTTCATAAGCACTTAATAAGTTAAACTTAATACTTTTTTAATTTTACTCACAACCTAACTGTATAAAAACTTACTTGAAAGACAATTTATGGGTTACTTTTATACATTTGTTATATCATCAACACTTATTTAAATTTCTAAGAGTATTTACTTCGGAAAAAGTTTTTGCGAGTTAAATAAATTACACTCATTAAGAATTTTAGTAATTAGTTAACATAATAAAATTAATACCTGTTTGTATTCCAGAAAGCTAAAACAAATGATTTAACATAATTATTTCTCAAATACTTTAATAAAATATTTTATTAGTAATTAGACTTTTACATGGTTGCCACTAAAAAGAAAAAATGTCTGAGATGTATCAAACCAGCTTAAACTTATTAAAATTTGCAAAAGCTAATAAATAGTTGTTAATCAAGCTTAAATACCTAGTTAAAATATCATCATTATCAAAAAGTACACAAAGTGTAAGAAATCAAGAAAAAAATGCAATTAGTAAACTACACAACAGTCATAAAAACTATACTGAGAATTGGAAGATTTCTTTAAAGTGTTTGAAATAAAAGCTTAACACACCGGAGTTTTAAAGCTTTTAAAATAGCCTGTTTGTGTATCAATCCAGTTAATATAAAGTTCACTACATAAAGAAATAACAAAGGTTATTACAAGTAAATAATTACATGCCAAAAATGTATAAGTCAGCTGGAATGGACAATTGAGTTTCTTAAACTAGTTTAACAAAAGTATAAAATTTTATTGAGTCATTAGCGAAGTAGAATTTTTTTTTTATTAAGTATGATAGCAATTCTTTATTTGCAATAGGAATATTGCATTTAAAAATATTAATTATAAAATATAAGACGAGCTAAAAGAATAAAAAAAGCGTTAGTTAGGATTAGGAGTTATTGCGAGAAACAATAAAAAAAAATTATCAAAGTCATTTCCGACAAAGCACATTATTATCTTCAGTAACTACAGACTAATCAGAAAAAATTGTTAAGGTAAGTAATAAAGTAGCAAAATTTACTACCTAAAATGAGTTATCGTTTATAATTGAAAACTTTTATAAAGAATTGATATTGGCGGTAATGAAAAACTTTTGTTTATTTCTTCAATGACAACATGAAGTCGTGTTTAGGAAATGCATTAAGGTTATAAAGTCGCATAAATCAAATTAGGACTTTAATCAAACTGTTAACATGAGAGCACTGATAGAAAAACTATTGCTTATCTGAGAATTTTTATTAGAAATGTTTTTACTAACTTTGACATTTTAGTAGAATTTCTTGGTTTAGTTCCAACGCGAAGAGCACAACAATCGGTGAAATTTTTCAAGTAAAGGTGCAATGTACCAATACGGAGTTTTAGGAAGTACAATTCCTTCTTTTATTTTTAGTATAAAGTTTAATTGAAGTTTAAAAAAATGTCTTAAAACATTTATCAATATTAAAAAATACTGTTAAGCTACTATAATATATTTTTTAATAAAAAAACATTTATTTGGTAATTTTTTTTGAGTCAAATCGAAATTTCATTACTTTAAATGTAAAAATTGTTTGAAATTCCAGGTTTTTTCAAAAATTCTCGAATTCAAGTTTTTTTCTAGAATTTTTAACCATATATTCACAAATTCAAAGCTTTTCCGGGATTCAACTTTTTTGGCAACACTGATTGTTCATTCTTTAATGTACACAATAGTATAAATAGTATTTTGAATTATATCAGCTGCAAGACTTAAAATTTAACATATATTAAAACTCAAACTAACACTGTGAATTGAGCAAAACATACGTCATAAGTTTAATTTGCCACTCTTTAAAGCAAAAAAAGCCAGCCTGAGTCAACAAAAACATTCCTGATATTTTTGTATACAAAAAGAAATTCTAGCCAAAAACTTAAAAAATGGCTTAGTTGACCTGAAATTTGAAGTTTTCAAATAGTGATAGTCTGAGTGTTTGGCAATGTTTAGTTGTTTATTTGCTTGAATTTGAACTATTTTGATTAACAATGTACAAACTTTATAAATTTACCATCCTTATATCTAGTTTATATTAAATAGGTAGCTCAAAAAAACAGCAATTGTGTGTATTGATATGCAAGGCATGAAAATTAACTTAGTTTGAAAAAAACAATGTTTAAAAAATGGAATGCATACCTAACAAAAACTATATTAACTTATGTCATATATATTGTTTTAAATGTGTCTGTACAAATTGTTAGAAAATTATGCATAAACTAACTTAAACTAACTAAAGTATTAAATAAAAAGTGGTTTAAAATATGAGCATTTTTTTAAGTTGGTGTGCATAGACAACTTATAAAAAATTAAAATGTGTCAATACAAAAATCAAATGAACCTTACTCTTATTACTATGTTATTTTAAATGTGTTCACACTAAAATATAACATTTACAAACAAAAAAATTATAAAAGAAACTGAGGTATAAAAAATATTGAAAAAGAATATCTAAGCTATAAAGAAATGACACTTTAGTTAATTACTGTGCATTACTTTTGTACAAAATGGAAGATATTTGCATTTAGTTAATTTTATAAATAGGTATTATATAACCAACTTATTAAATCCAAGCACTCTTGACACTATTTTTTCAGATAATTACCTACTGTTGTAAAAAAGAAGTAATTATGAAACTGAGAAATATATCCTGTTAGAACGCTAATCTGTCTTTTTCACATATTTAAACTAAAGCAGTAATTACTTGAAGTTATTTTAAAATGTTATAGAGAGACTTAAAATCAAACTAATCAAATTAAGTCGAATTACCGAAAAATTTTAACTAGAAATATAATTTTGCTCAGCGGGCCACATTTACATGCTCGCGGGCCACAAAATTTTCTTTCGCGGGCCGCATTCCATTCAAAAAAATAACATGCTCGCGGGCCGCAGATTTACCCTTTGCGGGCCGCAATTGGCCCGCGGGCCGCAGTTTGCCGACCCCTGCTTTAAGATAACTAGTAATGTTATATTTAAACACGAATTTTTACTTAAAGCTTTAACTTGTAACATATTTTAAGCTTGTTAACTTTTAGTCTACATGTTGCATAGTTAGTTTTCAGATTTTTAAACATAAGAGTAAATATTTTACGTAAGCATAAAAAAAGAGTGTCAGTCAATGCTAAAGTGACGCCGTGCTAAAGCTTGAGTGTCATTCCGTGCTAAAGTGTCAGGATGTGCTTTTCTGACCCGTTTCCCCATTTTAGAGCATTAATTTTCACTATGTTAATATTAATTGAAAATTAAAATTTTAAAAAATTGTGTTAAAAACTTAGCACTCAATATGATAAAACAGCTTAATATTTTATATTTTTTTACGTTTTTCTTCATTGTATTCAGGGAAGTCCAATTAAAAAAGAATAAAATTTAAAATAACATGTTCACTACACAAAAAGGTATAAATTAATCACCTAAAATAAACGCAGTAAGTTTAATTGAAAATAAATAAAATTTAACACAAAAGGAGTTTTAACTAAATAAGAAGTGTTATATTCAAATTCTATTTTCCTACTTAGTTTAGGTTTTCTTGAATTTATTAAAACAACATTGAGTCTGATTAAATCAAAGCTAAGTAAACAATGCCTCAAAACAATAAACATAGATATTTTAAAATGATCTCCACAAATAGAGTTGTTCACTAAGTGATCTACCAGGGTTGCCAGAATGATATTGTTGATATGTCAACTAAACACTTAACAAAATGTTTTTTTTAATTAAAACTTCATGTAAGAAATGCTAATTAAAACGCCAAGCATTTATTCTGCTATATGTAAAACAAAACCAAAACTAATTTTCAATTCATATTAAAAAATACTCAGTAAATAGTTGCGCATAAAAGTAAGTGAAGTGAGCTTCTCAACTACATTTGTGTTTTCTTATAGATTAGTAGTTTTCTTCGTAAAATATTATTCCTCAGCAACAACATATCATTTAAAATAATCTTTTGTAATAATGCTTAAAACTAAACACTACATTCTAGATTAAGTTTATATAGTTTAAATTTCATACTTGTAGTTTTATTTAAATTGTCGGTAAAGCTTTGAACGTATTCAAGCTATTTTTTCTAACTAAATCATTGAAAAAAAAAACTATATTCGAAATTAAGTATTCGTAATTCAAACTTAGTACTTGTAAAAATTGTTAGATTAAACTTTAGTAAACTAACTTTGTAGAGTTTACGTAATCATTAAAGTTCGTAAACAAAATCTCGTCTTGGTGTTTTAAATTTAAAAATATTGTAATACTTGTGTAATTCAAGTATTAAACTAAAATTTTATATTTTAAGCAAATAAGTTTTAGCATTTAACATTTAAGTTAAATAACGGATAACTGTCCTGTCTCTATCACTAACCAGGACCTTAAAACCCCTTTGCCAAGACGAAGTAACCAGCTTAACAAACCCAAGACTGTTGCTACCGAGGAAAATAATTCCTCTGAGTTTGATGAAAAACGAAAATGATTATATTTATTTTAATACAAAATAAAAGCAAAAAATATTTTTTTATATTAATAAACTTTAAATGTTGAAATACCTACTTAAGGAAAACTTAACATTGTTTGAACAAAATTGATAGTTTTAAACGAATAAAACTTCTGAGTTTGACTTAATATTTCTTGGTATTTTTTTAGCTTAAGAAAAAACACTTATCTTTAAAAATAATTCTTTTAATGAGTAAATACCATTGTAAATACTTTTATCAAGTTGCTGTAAACCAGAAAAATAGACATATATATTTTTAATACGAAAACTGTTATAAGGATTAAATTAGTTGGAGAACTTAAACATGCAAGACTTTAAGATGAATAAATTAGGGCTCATACACCAAAATACTATTCTCTTTATTCTTTAAACTAGAAAAAAAATACCTGTCAGTTAACGAAATACATAAAAAAGTAAAAAACAAAACAAGTCAACAACAGACTAGTAGATTGTAACTTGAAAAAAATCGAATAAAATAATAAAAACAAAAGATGCAAACTACTAAAACAATAAAAACAACGTATTAATATATCATTTATTTGTTACAAATTCTAGTATTTATTACTAAATAAAAAAATCTTGAGAATTTTATAGCAATGAGCTATTTATGAAAATTAATTTAAGTTGCTTTGATAATTTATTTAAAAAAAAAATTATAGATCAGCATATTGTTTAAACATTTTAACAAGAGCTAAATTGTAATAACATCTTATATAAACTTAATCAATAAGACAAAAGAAATAGCTTTAAAATATTGATTTAGTACAACCGTTTAGTGTTAATTAATTTTTTTTAGTTAAATTTATTAAAAAAAACTTACAGTTAAAATTACAAATACGTATCTACGATATGTATATTTAATTCTAGAACTATATTGTGATTGTTCATTTAATAAAAAAGTTTAAATGAAACCTTATTTTTAACTAAGATACCACTCAGTAAAATTTATTTAGTTTTATCTTTTAACATAATATAAATATATAACATAGTTCTACTAAAACTACATGCAACATAGTAGTACCGACGTGTGGTAGATTTGGTAGGGATACGGAAAGTTTTGAATGGCAAAATATTTCCCTAAGCTTAATGATTTTTAGCTAGCTTAACAAATATTTCTAAGTACTACAATTACATTTAATAATTTACAAACTTATTTATTGAAAATAAAACTACTATAAAAAAAGTGTTACTAATTTTAAATCATCAGTCTTTCTTAACAATATCAACTGCTTTTACAAATAATTGTAATCATTTTAAGTTTATTAATTAACAGTTAAAACTTTAAATTCTGTTAGTTTTACGTTTTAAGAACATTGAGATCGTTTTAAATAAAAAGTTATTTTTATTTTACAAAAAACTCTACAAATTTATAAGTACTCGTTGTATTGCCTAAAGTACTTTCAAACTCAGTAATTCGTCTTACATATATTGTAGTCTACAGCGAAGCTTATCAGCCCTACAAAACACGGCCCAAATAAATGTGTAGTATATTTAAGACTTTCATATTTAGGAAAGGAAGCTAAGCTTTTTGAAAACCAAGTTTTAGAAACCGTAGATAACACTTTTGGGGCAGTTATAACCCTCTGCTGTTATATTCTCTTCTACTTTGTATGTTTCTTCTTTAGTAGGTACAGTTTCTACAGTTGAAGGTTTGGTTGTAGATGTGTGAGAATCTGCTAACAGCTCGGAGTTACTTTGTTGAGTTTGCCTATTGTAACTCGAAGCCTTATCGGCCGAGTGTGCACGCTTCGTGTGCTTCTTGACCATACCAGAGATGCTGGATGTCGAAAAGGTTTTGAGTTTCTTATTATTGGAACTCATACGTTGAGGTATTAACCAAACGTAGAATTCTCGTAATCAAATCAACGGCAATTAACCGAGTTAGAACTCAGTAATGCGAACAGTTAAGAATTTACCGCAATTAACCGAGTTAGAACTCAGTAATGAAAACATGTAAGATTTCTACCGCAATTAACCGAGTTAGAGCTCAGTAATGCGAACTGTTAAGATTTCACCGCAATTAACCGAGTTTGACCTCAGTAATGCGAACAGGAAACAAGGTATGGTTAATCGAAGCTCGTCTAGTATTATGTTGACCACTTATGGTGGTCAATTGATTTTAGTAACTACTTAATTAAATAAAAGTTATTTTTGTAATTAAACGTTAACTTCCTATGCTCTAACTTAAGAAGTTAATATTTACTTAATTATATCTTACTATTACTAAATAGAAAATTAGCAAACTAAGTTTATTTACAATTTTTAAAAATACAATACAATATAAAAAGAGACACTCACACACGTGCAGGTCAGAGCCCAGAGGTTGATAATATCTCACTAGATTTTACTCGCGATTTGGTTTTAAAAGAACCAAATCAGTCTATGATGAATCAGATAGCAGTCGCCTAGGGGTGGTTTCTAACGCCGGTAGTCGTCTTGTGTTGAAACTGAATCCCTGAATCGAACGTCTAAGCGGAATGGCTAAGTGGAAACTGTCTCTTCGCTGAATGTGTATACTCAAAGCCTTCTGTGAGATCATATGCTTAAGTCAAACGTCTTCGCTGAGTGTGTAATTATGAATGCCCGCGCCCTTACTTTGTGCGGAATGGCTTGCGTAGAAAAAAGGTTCCTCTCTTCTCTCGGAAGCAGTGTAAAGCAGGCGCAATGCTTACACAGTTAATTTAAAAATTACTCATTCCACCAGAAAACCCCTTAACGGAATTGTTAAAGATCTCACTCCTGATCCAGAAAAATGCAATATAATCTATAAATACAAATGCCACTGTGATAGTGATTATATTGGGAGAACTTCGCAACGATTTCACATAAGAAGGGACGTGACCAACGCCTTAAGAAACTGGATGATCTATGGGACTAATAAGCCAATAAAAAGTCAATCGGCAATAGGTGAACATTTGTTAAATAATTTAGAATGCGCAAAAAACTATAACGATAATATGTTTTCAATTGTTTTTAAAGTTCGTAACATGTATCATTTAAGTGTTTTAGAGTCTATATTTATAAATACTAATAAGCCAAGTTTATGCAAACAAAAATTTGTTTATAACTCTAATTTGTTTAAATTATTGTAAATTCGCTACTAAGTTTTGTTTTTGTTGTTTAATTTTATTTTAAAGAAAGTTTAAATAAGTCGGTTTCCTATTATTAAAATTGCTATAAATACTTTCAATTTCTAGTACTTAAGCTTTCGACTTTAAATTTTGTTAAACAACTTTATATTAGCATCGCCTAGTACATGTAATTTTATTTACCTATTATGACGCATAATCTTACAATTTTATTAATTTTACTATTTTACAAAAATCTATTTAGTTATCTACAAGAACTATTGAAAAGGGTAGGTTGAAAAATTTTTAGTTCACAAAAAATAAAATATACTGCAAAATCAATTGTTGTCTCAAATTTTCATATAAAGTTAGTACCGAAACGAAAATATTTACTAGTATCTCTAGTTTAAACTCGCAAAAACTAAATGAAATAAAATAAAAAAAAACATGAAATAAAATCAAAGACAAAGGACTAAATGAAATTAGATTGTTAGACTTTGATGTGTTTGATTTAATGTTTTATAATACTTTAAAATGTAAAAATAAAATAAAAATAGTAATCGAGCCTATTGTTGGTTAAAGTTAAAAAATCAAAAATAAATAGAGTAAATAATCATAATAAATAAGTCGATAAAAGTAGTAGTGCGTATTACCTTAACTTATTAAGATATTTAGGAATGTATTAATCATTATGTTATATCATAATGTATAATAATATAAATAATGTCTACTTTTATTAAATTTGTATTTTTTGTAGACAACTTTATAATTTTTTGTTTTTATCCCAAACTTTGTTTTTAAACCATAAAGTTCATTTATAGTTACTACCTACATAAACACTATACACAATTATACATGATTTTCTGCTTTTTTTCTAATGTATGTTAATATTTTATAGACTCCGTAGATCTGTTCTTAAATTTATTTGAGAGCAGCGAAACGCCGTTAGTTGAAATAAAGTTTTAACACAAGAACATCTGTGGTAATATAAATAATATCATAATGTATAATGATTATACATTTCTAAATATCTTAATAAGTTAAGGTAATACGCACTACTACTTTTATCGACTTATTTATTAAGATTATCTACTCTATTTATTTATGATTTTTAACTTTAACGGACAATAAGCTCGATTACTATTTTTATTTTCTTTTTACATTTTAAAGTATTATAAAACATTAAATCAAACACATCAAAGTTTAACAATTTAATTTCATTTAGTCCTTTGATTTGATTTTATTTTATATTTTTTTTTTTTTTTCATTTAGTTTTTGCGAGTTTAAACTAGAGATACTAATAAGATTTACTATTTGAAAAACTTTTCAAATTTTTAAAGCCAGGCATTTTAAAACAAAGTTTTCTTTAAAACTTGATTTATAATTACGTCATAGTATACTTTTTTAAAACTTTTTATATGCACGAAAATTTTGAATTCAGTTCTAATTTAATAGCCTACTGAAGACGAATTACTGAATTTGAAAGTACTTTAGGCAATATAACGAGTACTTATAAATTTGTAGATTTTTTTGTAAAATAAAAATAACTTTTTATTTAAAATGATTTTGATAAAAACAAAAAAATTACGAAGACTAACACACAACTTAAGACTTGAGATACTTAAAACTATAATATTTTTACTGTAAGAACATTGAGAGAAAGTTTTAGAAGCTTAGTCTCGCTAGACAATCTTAATGTTTAGACACAAAAATGATGAAACAAAAAACTCTATCAAATTTCAGCTAAGTATTGTAGGAAAACTTTAAAGGCGCAACCTAAACTTACGTGCATATTCTTATAAGAATTTTGCATTGATAGCTCACTTTTTCTTCAAATCTGCACTTAGCTGTAAAAATAATGTATCAGTGTTTTCAGCAAAATACTTAGTATTTAAGTAGATGTTTCATAAGAGGCTTGCTTTAAAAACAAAGTTAAAACATTTTAGATATTTTTTTAGATTGTACAACAGCGCTAATGCCCCATCCTACGAGTCACCACTGCTCATAGTACTGTTTTCTTTATTATGATGCATATTAATAACCTTATTAATTTATGATAAGTATTTGTTTTTTCTTTGAAACTTAGCTTTGTAATTATGTTTTCATACTAGTTTTTTTTATTCACAACAAAAACCTGTAAAACAAAATTAATTTATAAACTATACTTGAAACAAAATTTAACTTTTTTTATTTTCTAGCTTTCTTTCAATTTTGGTTAATAATATTGTTCTTTACAAAAAAATAGTTTAATTAAAATAAATTAAGTATAAGGCTTAAAAAGGGTACTAATTAATATTTTTATTTAATCCACTATAGTTTTATAGCAAATTTTTGTGCTATCCAAAATGAAAAGCCCTAAGGTAGACTTTGTAGTAACCTACAATCATAAAATAAATAAAGCTGCTGAAAGCAAATTGTAAATAAATAATTAGTTTTATCTAATATCAAAGCAAATTACTTTTAAAGTCACTTTTTATTGATAACTTTAGCTATAATCAGTGGCGACAGTAGTATTTTTTAAGGGATGCGTAAAATTTACAAGTGAACCCCCTTAATTTGATATTATAAAGCATAGTTTGTTGGTATCAAATTACTGCAATTAAAACAGATCGTTTGTAAGCAATTTTTTATGTAAAAACAACTATTTTAACTGTATTATAATGATATTATATGTTTTTTTTTAGATGGAGCATCTACTCCAATCCTCCACCCCCGCAAATAATTTTTTTTTTGAACAATAATGATAAGTTTATATACCATTTGCAACTTAATACCAATAGGTTCATTTTGTTTTTTATATTTTATTACACAAAGCTTTTCAAAATCATGCAAGATTTCTTTGTCAAGTGATAAATTTTAAATGAAATTTGAAAAAATTTTCGTTGAGTGAATAGCTTAAAAAATAACTTTTAATTATGACGTATGAATAAATTAAAACAAATACAAAAATTAGAGATTCAGTAATTAAAACTAAAGGCATGTTTATTAATAGATTGTTAATAACTTTGTTTTGTCATTTAATGCTACTTGCGTATTTAAGTTAGGTCGCTCTTCTTCAATCAATATTGATTCCAGGCTGTAAAGTTCGCTTTTCTTACATCGTTTTAAAACTTTAAAATTTTGAACAATGTCAGAGTTTTGACAGGATGTGCAATTAAAAAGATGTTCAAATATTGCGCTGTTTTTATCTGTTCCGCAGTGGTCTGTAATTCGTCGGAATATTTGCCGTGATGTTTCTCCAATGTAAGAGATGCTCTGATCTGCAGAGCAGGTATATTTATAAATAACATTTGCGTCAAATACTTCCGAGCATTTACTTTTGTTGCTGAAGTAGTCAGAAACCTTTTTGCTGGTGTAGGCCGGTTTAATACTAATGTTGTGTTTTTGAAATATGGATGCTATTCGTTTTTGGAATCTTATTGAACAGCTTCCAACGTAAACTGTTGTGAAATAAGCGTAGTTTTCGGTTTCTGTTTTCTTTTCATTTTTTGTGTTAATATTTTCATTTTGTTTAAATGTTGAATTGTCGATTTTGTGAGCTTCAAGAAATTTGTTGATTTTGGATTTTATAAGGTTTATTGGATACTGATTCTTGAGTAATAAGTTTTCAATTTTTGTAAGTTCATCTTTAAAAGCGGTAAAATTTGAGCATATATTAAGCGCTCTGTTTAGATAAAAGTTTATTAAACCGAGTTTCCAAGATTTCGGACAAATACTAGTATATTGCATAATTAGACCTGTGTCTGTTGGTTTTCTGTACACATTTGTGTGTAGTTGGTTTGATATTTGTTTTACTTCAGTGTCGAGAAACGGTAGTTTTCCGTCAACGGATCTTTCTAGAGTGAATTCTAAGTTTGGGTGTAGAGTATTCATTTCATGATAGAAGTTTGTTAGTTCAGTTTGGTCTTGTGTGACTACGAATATATCATCTACATACCTTGTGTAGAATAGAGGTTTTGTTTTTGAATTTGTTTGTAATTGGTAATTTTCTTTTGATGCTACAAACCAATTGGCTAGGATTGGGGCTAATGGGCTGCCCATTGCAACACCGTCTATTTGTTTGTAGATTTTTTCACCATAAAGGAAAATACTTTGGGAGCACAACTGTAAAATTTTTCTTAATATATTTTTAGTAATTTTAGTTTCTTTAAAAATTGATTTGATATTTGTGTCATAAATTGTTGTTAATATGTCTTCAATTACTTCTTTTAGCGGAACGTGTGTATATAGGCTTTTGATGTCTAAACTAGCAAAAGCGTTTGAGTGTTTTATATTTAGCTTGGATATTTTGTTAACAAATTCATTTGATGATGAAACGCTATATTTGTCATACAAGCAACTTTTTATTTGTTTTTCTAACCATTTAGCTAGATTGTACTCTGGGGTGTTGATAGCTGATAATACTGGCCTTATTGGATAATTTTCTTTGTGCGTTTTTACTACACCATATAATTTGCCTGGTTGTGAGCCTCGTGGATAAATATTGTAATAGGTTTTTTGGTTAACTATGTTTTTAATATAATTTCTGCAATAATAAATGACTTTGTTTTCTTGTATAATCCATGGGGCTAATTTACATTCTTTTGTGTTTACGGAATTAAGATTATACTTTATTTCTTCAAAACGGTTTTTGTCTAGAACAATTATATTAAAAACATAGTTAACCAAAAAACCTATTACAATATTTATCCACGAGGCTCACAACCAGGCAAATTATATGGTGTAGTAAAAACGCACAAAGAAAATTATCCAATAAGACCAGTATTATCAGCTATCAACACCCCAGAGTACAATCTAGCTAAATGGTTAGAAAAACAAATAAAAAGTTGCTTGTATGACAAATATAGCGTTTCATCATCAAATGAATTTGTTAACAAAATATCCAAGCTAAATATAAAACACTCAAACGCTTTTGCTAGTTTAGACATCAAAAGCCTATATACACACGTTCCGCTAAAAGAAGTAATTGAAGACATATTAACAACAATTTATGACACAAATATCAAATCAATTTTTAAAGAAACTAAAATTACTAAAAATATATTAAGAAAAATTTTACAGTTGTGCTCCCAAAGTATTTTCCTTTATGGTGAAAAAATCTACAAACAAATAGACGGTGTTGCAATGGACAGCCCATTAGCCCCAATCCTAGCCAATTGGTTTGTAGCATCAAAAGAAAATTACCAATTACAAACAAATTCAAAAACAAAACCTCTATTCTACACAAGGTATGTAGATGATATATTCGTAGTCACACAAGACCAAACTGAACTAACAAACTTCTATCATGAAATGAATACTCTACACCCAAACTTAGAATTCACTCTAGAAAGATCCGTTGACGGAAAACTACCGTTTCTCGACACTGAAGTAAAACAAATATCAAACCAACTACACACAAATGTGTACAGAAAACCAACAGACACAGGTCTAATTATGCAATATACTAGTATTTGTCCTAAATCTTGGAAACTCGGTTTAATAAACTTTTATCTAAACAGAGCGCTTAATATATGCTCAAATTTTACCGCTTTTAAAGATGAACTTACAAAAATTGAAAACTTATTACTCAAGAATCAGTATCCAATAAACCTTATAAAATCCAAAATCAACAAATTTCTTGAAGCTCACAAAATCGACAATTCAACATTTAAACAAAATGAAAATATTAACACAAAAAATGAAAAGAAAACAGAAACCGAAAACTACGCTTATTTCACAACAGTTTACGTTGGAAGCTGTTCAATAAGATTCCAAAAACGAATAGCATCCATATTTCAAAAACACAACATTAGTATTAAACCGGCCTACACCAGCAAAAAGGTTTCTGACTACTTCAGCAACAAAAGTAAATGCTCGGAAGTATTTGACGCAAATGTTATTTATAAATATACCTGCTCTGCAGATCAGAGCATCTCTTACATTGGAGAAACATCACGGCAAATATTCCGACGAATTACAGACCACTGCGGAACAGATAAAAACAGCGCAATATTTGAACATCTTTTTAATTGCACATCCTGTCAAAACTCTGACATTGTTCAAAATTTTAAAGTTTTAAAACGATGTAAGAAAAGCGAACTTTACAGCCTGGAATCAATATTGATTGAAGAAGAGCGACCTAACTTAAATACGCAAGTAGCATTAAATGGCAAAACAAAGTTATTAACAATCTATTAATAAACATGCCTTTAGTTTTAATTACTGAATCTCTAATTTTTGTATTTGTTTTAATTTATTCATACGTCATAATTAAAAGTTATTTTTTAAGCTATTCACTCAACGAAAATTTTTTCAAATTTCATTTAAAATTTATCACTTGACAAAGAAATCTTGCATGATTTTGAAAAGCTTTGTGTAATAAAATATAAAAAACAAAATGAACCTATTGGTATTAAGTTGCAAATGGTATATAAATACATTCAAAAACCTTCCTACAATAGTACTAATGATAAGTTTAAATATGATAAAATTTCATATAGTAAAATAGTTCAATTAAAAATTGTAATTTTTAGGTTATGATTATTATTTTACAAGTAGTGTTTTTATATTAAGATAAAATCACATTTATTTCATTTTGTTTCGTTTGACTAATTCGTTAGATTAAAAATAAAACCAAGCAAAGCGACATTTATATATACATATTAAGTTTTTTTGTTCAAATATTAATGACTGGTTATGTTGTTTAACATTATTCAAAATTAATAACAATTTACATTTAAGTTTAATTAATCATTTTTTTTGCTTATAATAAAACTTTTTATAACAATAAAGATGAAAAAAGATCTTATAAGTGCCTGCCTGGTTTAACAAAAAGCACTCTTTTTGTAGATTGAACAGTTAATGAAATATAAAATTAAATTAGTGCAATATACTGCAAAAATATTAGCAGAAATTATATTTTACACAAATGTAAAATTTTGGTTCCCTTCAGTATAAAAAACATTTCCTTATTTTGTGTGCAAAAAAAACACGAATTTTTGTTGCTTGAATACAGATTTTAAACAAAAATTGTAAACTTACATATCAACGAAAAGTGATAAAGAAGAGCTAGTGAGAAGTCAAATAGTACTGTTTGTCAGTGTAGAATAATGAATAAATATTTTATTGTTTTATTAAAATTTGGTATTAATTCGTTAAACTTTGTAACTTGAATAAAATTTTATTTTTTATGGTAGAAACATATACAATCTGTTTATCTTGTCTATATGTATGTTTATACTTTAAATGTGTGTGTGGTGTGTATACCGTATAGTAGACATTTTTTTCAATCAAAGGAAATAACAAAAATTACTCGGTTATGCCACTTAAAGCTAAAACAAATTTACGCTTATTAACAATAATTTGGCAACTCATTATCATTCTGGTAACCCTATTGTATAGGTAAAATGTAAAGTATAGACACCTTACACACACAACACAAGCATAAGTTGAGAACTCTAGCTTATAAAACAATTATAATGAATACTAAAACGTATTTTTTAACTTAAATATAATGCTAGAATAATTATGTTAAGGTACGTTAAAAGCCAGTATGGTAACTTTGATGTACAGATAAAAACACAAAATGGTGTTATTTTAATAAGAATAGGCGATTGTGTAACTTAGTACATTTGACTAATACTTTTTTCATTCAGTAAGTAACGGTTTCAGCTACAATTGACATACGTTAAAATTTAAAATTTTTGAAATCTTCCTCGAACTCTGATTTTTTATTTTGAAATGATAAAGTTCTATTTTATCTACCTTCTTTTTAGATCAAACCAAACCTTTTAAAATATTAACAGTAAAAACTTGTTAATTTAGTATCGTTTTTTATTATGGTTTAATGTAGAGTTGCAAGAATAACAGAAATAAAGAGATCTGATAACTGAACAAACTTAAATGTCATGCTGAAAAATATGTGTGGCGATTTATAACAAAATCTAGCAGCTATAGTTCTAAAATTTTTTTTTTGTTTGTACATTTACCTTTAAAATAAACTTTCGGAAAATTAAAAATACAGTTACTTCATCTCACTACAGTTTTTTATAGATGTTTTATGAACATATTACATTAAAATAACTATTTTTTATAGTTTGACTCAAGTAAATAGATTAAAAAAAAATTTTTGTCTTAACCATAATTGGGTATGCAACTCGATAACTGAGAGGCCTTTTTGCGTATCCAGGTCCTTGAACCAAAAAGTTTTGAACAATCTTGGTTTTTATTCAATAAACTACTATAAACACATATCTTTATGTGACTTTTTAAATCCTTCAGTACTAATGTTTTCAAAAATTTCAGTCAAGATATTGTAAAAATTTAACATAGCATAAAAAACATCATTAATTATAAACAAAGTACTGTAAAAATTTTTGATTATTATTATTTAATGTTTTTTTTTTTGTTTCTATGTGTAGTGAGAAAACATTTAAAAGAAAAAATTTAGAAAGTCTTCATTTGATATTTAAAAGGAAAACCTAGAATTAATTACAGTTTAATAGTATATTTATTTAAATTCTAAAAGTCTGAGTAAAGAGTAAAAAATATTTTTAACAGCTCCTGCTTTTTACTGCTTCTTTTATGTGAAGTTGCCTCTGTAGCAGGTTCGGCAGTCTCGACAGGGGTCAGATTCGCATTAATTTCGGGGCAATCTTGATTTTTGGTTGAATTCTCGGTCTGCTAAGTGCAACGTGGTTTAAGAGTTAAAAACTTTTTAATAGTTATGTACAATTTAAAAGTCAATTAAATACCCCTTTAAATGTTTCTGTAAGAGAAATTTTATTAACAAATATAAACTAAATATAGACAAGCAAAAATCTATTTGCTTTTTATTTACAATAAATTTACACACAAAATAAAAAGGTGTTACAGTTATATACTTTAAAAGGCCTCTTGTAGTTCACGGCTTTTAGTTGTGCTGCAAGAGACGGTTGTTCAGGTAAATGACTTAATTCAAGATCTGATTTACCCTTTTTTATACTTGCTTTCGCGTAAATTAATGCCATTTAAGACCATATATGGCGATGTTTGACGCATTTAATTCACGTGTGATTTAAATTTTTGAGCTAACGCAACTTATCAATTACATTCCTTTATCGATTTTATTGAGAGTTTACTTTAGTTCAATATTCACAAACAAGTCATTGTAGTTAAATCGAGAAGTCAAAAAATACAACTAGAATAAATTTGACTTTTATTGTCTCTTATTTGTGAAAAATTGGTTTTTAAGAGTATGATTATGTATATTTACTTTGAAATATTAATTTTTACAGTTTTTATAAATATTTATTTGAATTATTGAACTTTGGACACTTGAAGCAAAAAAGTAAGATTTTGCCTAAAGTGTCCTAAACGCTTTACTGAACATTACTGTTATTGTATTCATTCAAACATACATTTTAAAGTGTTCTACCCTAAATTTAAAGGTTTCAAGCAGTTATAGGAGTGGGACCCCGTGCGCTTTATGTTTTTTTGTTTATCAAACATTTGCTTTTCGTTAAAGATAGAACTTATTACTTAATTTGTTTTTTTGCCTTTAATCTAACAGGTTTTATGTCAAACAAAAACTAACTCAAAATTAACTTTATTTTAAATCTTTTAAAATTAAATAAAGCTTTAATAAACTTTTCTGCACAGCACTCTTTGTCAGCATCAACATTAAATCAGTTGCATAAATAAAAACCGAATAAGCAAAAGAAAACTTGTTTTTCTGATTTTTCGCCCAACATGACAAAAATAAGACTTTATAGTCTTAACCAATAGCAGCTCAGAATAGTCATGTATTATTTTGTCATTTAAAAAAGAAACTATTTGGTCCAGGCCTATACACTGTATAACAGCTTGTTGGCAGCCAAGAGCTGTACAACCCTATTACCCAAAGTTGATTTTCAAGACATTAAGTTTAATTAAGATAGTATCCATAGCTTAAGAAAAAATAATAGATAAGTTTGATTTATTATTTAAAAAACTATATTTTCATTTTTATTTATTGAAATGCTGTTCATACTTATCACGATTTTTGATATATTCATTTATTTTATGTTAATCTTTTTAAAGAATAGAAAAACTTTATGGATTTCTGGAAAACCATAAGGTTTAAAACGTGAGCAAAAGCACTGGTAGTATCATGGAACTTCTTATACTTTGGAAACATCCTGAGGTTGAAAAAAGAATGCTCCATAATTTTTAAATATTTTTTTAAAGACTTAAACATTCTTATATTAGACAATTTTTCAGTAATTGAGCACAAAAAGTTATAAACCAAGTAAAATATAGAGAAGTTATTACTCGAATTTTAAAAGTTAATTCTTATAACGTAGAGTTAATTTAAGCAGCAGTATACTATCATACACTTTCTAAATATTACTAAAGCTTTTAGTAGTTTTAAAAAAAAAAAGATTAAATTGGTTGGCTGTAAAATACAAAAATTAAAAATCAAAGGAAGAAATTAAAAATCAATTAATCTATCTTTCTTAAATGCCAATCTTTAGGTTTCAAAAAAGCCTGCAAATACCTCAAATTTGACAATTTAGGCTAAAAAACCTGGAATTTTAGAAAATTTGTAAAAAACCTATAAATTTAAACTATAAAGAAAAATCACTAATAAACCTGAAAAAATCAAGTATTTATAATAATTTTTGCATGTAAAATAATGAAATTATAAATAAAAAATAAAAAATCTATTGTATACAATTTAAAAAATACTTTTTAACTTTTTGAAAAGTTTTAAACACAATTTAGTAGAACTACAGTGTCATTTAATTTTTTTATACAGTTTAATTCAACTTTAGCCTTAAGTTTAACTTTATACTTAAAATCAGGGTTGCCACTTTACCTGGAATCCTGGCAAAACCTGGAATTTGACAATTTAGGTAAAAAAACCTGGAATTTGAGAAATTTTCACATATTCTATAGTCAAATTTTGATTTGACTCAAAAAGTCTTTCATATAAATAAAAGAAAATTGTCATCATCAAAATTTTTTTTATGAAGAATATATTTAAAGTAGCTATACAGTATCTTTTCAATGTTTTTATTATTATTATTATTAACACAGTTTTTTACCCTAAACTTAACTTAAAACTAAAAATAGATCCAAAAATATGTATTTTTAAAAACCTGGAAAATTTGAAAAAAAAAAACAAGTGGCAACCCTGTTAAAATGGACAAAGAACTTTTATTTTCAAAAACCTCATAGAAATTATAAAAACATGGAAATTTTTTTAAAGACCTTTGGCAACCCTGCAACCTTTGTAGATTTTTAGACTTTGGAAGTCTTTTCATTACTGACTAATATTTTAATGATTTTCAGTTAATTTTAAATTTATTTATTATTATTATTAAAAAGAAAATTATTAATTAAATTTTTTCTTACAAAATTTTTGTTTTAAAAATAGGTCTGCCAAAGAACCTTGAATTCTGGAAAACCAGGAATTTGAGTTACTTTGAAACAAACCTAGAAATTTGCACAAATTTCAATAAAAAACTTTAAGTGTAAACTATTTTTGCATGTTTAAGTAGAAAATTTCAATGAGATACCAAAATCTATGACTAATATAAAATAAATTTTGTATCACTTATATTTTTCATTAATAAACACATTTTAAGTAGCTCTGCAATATATTTTAAATGTTGTTAAACTATAAAGACAGTTTTTTAACTTAAGTTTAATTTTAAACAAAAATTAGTCCTAAAAACTTGCTTTTTGGAAACCTGGAAGAAATTCAGAAAATCTGGAAGAATTATCACATAAACTTTTAGCAACCAGGTAAAAATTTTTTTCAAATCTAAAATTATGAAAAGAGTAGTTCTTAAAATAAAGAGGTCCCTAGCTACGAAATTTTTAAACTCTAAAATTTTTAAGTAAAAGAAAGATAAAATAATTCAGGTGGATATTTTTATATGAAGAATTATAAAGGATAGATATATCTTAATAGTTAAGATAAAAATCAACAACTAAGTTACCAGTTGTTATTTATATTTATAAAAATTAAATGTAACTTTTAAAGTTAGAGTATTGAAGACGTTCCAAACTTAAGACAAAAAAGACTATTTCATACTAAAAATTTATCTATTACTAATATTGAGCAATTACTTTTAAACTTTTCAAGTCTAACCTTGAATTAGTATTTAACTACTTGTGAGAAACAATTTTTTACATTTTTCACTAAGTTTTTTAATAAAAAAGTTAATTTTTTTGAGGTTAGAAATGAAATATATATATATCGTTTTTTAATTTGTGTCTTTAGTAAAAAAGTTATTTAATTCTCAAATTTTGATCTCTTGTATAGCCTTAAAAAAAAGATTAATAAAATATTTCAAATAATATTAAGTATTTTTCCTATAGTTGATGCTAAGTAAAAACGTAATACAGTTCACTTAAATTTAGTTGTCCAGTTTGAACACCTTCAGAATAATAAACTTAAGTTATTTTTTAAATTTTAAAGAAATTTGTCATAAAAAAAAGTTTGTTAGTTAACAAAATTGACCATATGCAAAAATAAATAACTTAATTACTAAATATATTATTGTTTATGCTATATGAGTTGTTCATAGTTTATGCTAATGCTTTCTAATGATAATACTTGCAAGTTTATTTTATTGAAAACTTTAGGTCCTTTTTAATTCATTAAAATTCAAAGCAGTTTAAAAGATATAACGTTCTATTTAAGTTTAGGGTCAATTTTTTCTTATAAAAAGTTTAAATAAAAAAATTTAAATAATTGTTTATCATATAGTTCTTTCTACAGTGTTTAGGCAATCTTTTTTAGCATTTTATAATTTTAAACAATCTAGTACGGGAGAAATAGCAGTTTTTAGTTAGTTATATTTGATTTAAAATAAAAAGATTCTTGCATTTTAAATATTTAAATATTAGGAATGGACCTACTGTGAAAATTTAAAGATTGCCTAAAAAATGAAGGTAATGATAGAATTTTAGTGAAATAGTTTTTTTTTGTGTTAACGGTTTGATCTGTCTGTAAGAAAATTATTTAGCTCACTGACTTTGATTGCATATATCTCTACAACAACATGATCAACTTGTATGTAAAAAAACAAGCTTTTAAAAAATCATTATGATAATGTCATCATCAATAACACTTTAATCAATTTAAAGATTAGTTTTTAACAAAGTTTAAGATTAATAACTTTTTACTGTCTCAAGCAGAGTTGCTAGACTGCAAATGTTGCTTTGCAAAACATTTGTTATTTTTGTCTAGTGTGAATTTAAACTAGTTTTATGCTGGAAACTATGCTGTAAAGTTATAAAAGTATATTGAAGTGATAGTAAATCTTTCTAAGTTCTGTGATGAAGTCTGATTTAATATAACTATTATTTTTGTTTTCTTTGTTTTAATATTTTTATTTAAATTGTATAGTTTAAGGTATTGATTATTTGTCTTCTAAAAAATATAGCTGAATTTAATGGAATGTAAAGAGCTTACTTTAATATTACTAGTTCAAAATAAGTATTTAATTCACTAACAGGTTTAGGAGGCAAAAAAAAATGTCTAGTATAATAAAATAGTAAACAGTTTTTTATTTTATTATACTTGACAAGGTCATGAATTGCTTTTCCACCTAAACCTGGTAGTAAATAAAATACTCAATTTGCACTAGTATTATTATTAGGTAAAACATTCAACATTTTTTATTGCAAAATAAGGAATAATTTCTAACACTTTGCAGGGTTGCCACTTTACCTGAAATCCTGGAAAAACCTAGAATTTGACAATTTAGGCAAAAAAAAACCTGGAAAAACCTGTAATTTTAACATGTTCAGTAGTCAAATTTCTATTTGACCCAAAATTTTTTGTATAAATTAAATTTTTTATCATCAAATCTTTCTTTATCAAAAACATACTAAAATTAGCTTTTTAATGTTTTTATACTATTTAACACAGTTTCTTACCTTAAACTTAATTTTAAACTAAAAATAGACCCAAAAATATGTACTTTTAAAACCTCAAAACATTTAGAAAAAAAAGTGGCAACCCTGACTTTAATACTTTTATTTTTAAGATCTAAACAGTGTTACTACACACCAGTGACATAGCAAAAAAGTTACAAATCTTCAAAAATTAAATCATCTGAAATGATCCGAAATGACATCCTAGCGGGAACATAACAATTTGAACTACCTCTAATGTTATTGAATTTATGGGCATAGGGGGGGTAAACACCCCTTTTTGGTTTTTTATCTTATTTTATATAGTTTTTACTAAGCTATAAAATACTTTTTACAGATTTAAAAAATTCAAAATAATTTTTGAGATATAGCCGGTTGAAGTCGGAGGCAACAATAGGTTCCTTATGGGAGGCGCAAACTAAAACGGCAAATAACTAGAAATCACTAAAAATCTATCTTTTCCTACGTTTTTTGAGATAACTACCTCAAATTTTTAGGAAATGTTACTTGATATATTTAGAAAATTCTGTCGGAAGGAATTTTAAAAAAATTTAGAAAAAAAATATAAATAAAAAAATAAACAAAAAAAAACAGTTTTTTTTAGTTTTTTTTGTTATAATTTTTTTATTTTTTTATTTTTAAAAATTATGTTCCAATAGAATTTTCTAAATATTGCAAAAAACATTTCCTGAAAATTTGAGGTAGTTATCTCAAAAAAGGTAGGAGAAGATAGATTTTTAGTGATTTCTAGTTATTTGCCAGTTTAGTTTGCGACTTTCATAAGGAACCTATTGTTGCCTCCGAGTTTGACCGGCTATATCACAAAAATTATTTTGAACTTTTTAAATCTGTAAAAAGCATCCTGTAGCTTAGTAAAATAAGATCAAAAACCAAAAAAGGGTGTTTACCCCCCCCCCCCCCCCCATGCCCTTAATATGAAAGTATGCAGTTATGTTAGTACTTCAAAAATTAGTGGAATGTTGAAGTATGAGTGATAACTGTACACAAGGTCACTTGTGTTGCCACTTGTGTAAACCCATAAAAAACTTTCATTGAAGATAAGTATAAGGAAGTGAAAGTTTTACTCGAAAACAATTATATAGTTAACTAAACAAATTTTTTAATTTTGTTGGATTTTTCAAATCAATCATTTAACGTATTTGACATTTAATTATTTAAATTTTGTTTGATATTTATAGATTTAATTTATTTTATATATAATAGAAACAACGTTATATTATGAAAATTTTTGTAACATAAAATTGTATGATTTTGATTAAAAAAAAATTCCACATATTTTATTAGAATCAATTTTGCAATGCATAGCCTTATGATAAATAAAATCTATATCTGCTAAATGTATTCAATTTAGATGTATTTAATTCATCCAATTTTTAAGACACAAAAAGTGCTGAGAAGTACATATATGTCAAAGTTATATCTCAGAAGTGTAATACTAAGTGTAAATTAATACTAAAATCTAAGAAAGAAATTTATTAACTGAAGAATTATAACAAAAACAACTTTTTTTTGCACAAAAGTGTACATTTCTGCAGTTTTGCAAAAACGTACCAAGCTACGTGCCTGCCACACACTCAGGATACTGAGTATACTTGGTACATTTGAAATTTTTGAAAATCTCAAGATAGCTCATGCTAACTCAGACTAGTTTAATTTTTTTACAAAAACTCAGGATAGTTTGAAGATTTTTTGAAATTATCAGCCCATTTTTGTTTTTCTAGATCTTAAATGATATTTAGTTGTTCCAATTTCGATATTTAGATGTTTGATAACCAATTTTGTTCAAAAACTTCATTATTTTAACTTTTTAAAAATTTATCTAAGATTTCTTCAAGAGATTTTTAAAACTCAGGATATATTTTTTAAGAAAGGTTTTTGGTCACTCAAGATATACTAGGTAAATCAAAGAATGGCAACCATGTCTAAATAAAGATATATTTTGATGTATTTTTTTGATATTTAAAACTAATAAGTGATAAATGAATTGCCCTTCATAAGTTTATATGTAAAACTTACAATATTATTTATATACCATTAAACTAAACAAAACTTATTTACTTCAAAAGTTAAATAAAACTTTTACGACTTATATAAATAAATATAAGATAACTTTTAGTTCATACTAGTTAGCATGGGTTTATTTTGGCATTAATGTTTCTATAGCATTAGTAAGATATTGTTATTACTAAAAAATATTTTTAAATATTAGTACTCATACACTATAAAGCATGTTTTTATTTTGCATAAGCAAACAGTCTTCAAAATATTTAAGTTAGAATGCATGACTGGTTTAAAAATATGAACCTTTATAAAATTAAATATATCCAATACTTCTTTATAATTGAATTAATATTAATGCTTGTTAGTAGCTATAGAAAATATAACAAGAATCTTTTTGCATACATTTAAATTGTTTTAAATTCTCAAATTTATTTTTGCTTATTTAAATTAATTTTTGCTTATTTAAGTATATTATATTCACATTAGTGAGCATAACTGGCTTAAGAATATTTGTGCAGAAAGGCTAAAAAAATTGTTTCAGGTACTTTGATAAAATTTTAAACTCAACTAAAATAATTTTCAAGTATTAATTAAATGTTTTATAAATAAACAAATTATGTAAGTTTTAATTCAAATACTCCATATTATAAGTTTCTTAGGAGCTTATAATAAAAAGGTTTTTATAAATTTAAAAGTAAATATTAAATGACAAAAAGTTGTTTATAAGTTTAACAGTGTTGTTGATATAGCATTAAAAGTAATTAACAATAAAAAAAAATAATTAAGCTTATTTTTAATTTTAAATAAATTCAGCTTAAAGTAAACTTTTAATACAGTTTAATAAAAATAAGAGGTGTTATGATTAAAAATTAATAAAAACAAAAAACTATATACAGAATAAAATTTAAAAAAAAAAAATATATAGGCATCAAAAAAGGTTTTAGGTGCTTGTACTTATACCTCTACAAAATAAATTTTCTAAGTTTATTTATTTTAACAAGCTATAATGTTTCTTAGTATTTTTTAAGTATTTTTTCTAAACAATTTAGCTTGATGTTTTAATTTAAGTTACTTTTTTTATATATACTTAAAAAAGTTATCTTTTGTATAAAAAAATCTTTAGGTGAAATATTTAAGCAGTTGGACTCAATAGTTTTTGAAAAAGTACTGACGGTATGAAATTTATTCAAAATTGAAATGAATTACAACCCATATCAACATAACATTCATCCATCTGATAATCCTGGCCCTTCATTTCCTGGTCAGATACAACAACCTTCAAACAATGTTTTACCTGATTGTGAGTTAAATGATTTTTAATAATTCAACATTATTGGTAACTGATATTTTTTATTGTTACCTAGTTGTACTGACATTAATTTTAAGCTAAGATAAAGTAGTTTTAAAATCTATTTCAATTAGGATTTTGTTTGCCTTCTTTAAACTTTCCAAATTGTTCTTAAATTTATATTTAAATGTTAGCTGTTTTTTGCAACTTCAAACTTTTAGTCAAGTCTTAAAATTAAAAAGAATTAGTTTTAAAATCCAAGTAGTATTATACATGCATATATTGTAACTATAATTTATAAATTATTTACTTGGAAGTTCTTACTAAAAAAGCAATTTTTTAAATTGACTTTTAAATATTTTACTGAAAGTTAGACAGCGTTATGTACGTTAAAAAGGTTTAGTGTTTCTTTAAAACATTGAACTTGGTTATTTATTAGTTTTTTTTGACTTATTGTTTTTTTGGTAACATGACAATCAAAATTTTACTAATTCAAATTTTGACTATTGCCAATTCTTAGAAATTCTCATCTCAAATAGCAACATATTTAAAAAAAGCTCATTTAGGTCTAAATAATAAGACTAGGATAGTATTTTTTTTTTTCATAATATAAGTAGTGAATTAATGGATACTAAAAATTAATCTATTTTATAAATTTCAAACTTAGTTTTAGCCATATCTCAAAAAAACAGTTCAAGTTTTTAATAAAACAAAAACACATATTTTTCTAATTAATAAAGTTATAAACTATTGATAAAATGTTTAAGTAATTATTAAAGATAATTAACACTAACTCAGAATAACTAAAAAATGAGTGGTCAGAATTTGATTAGTTGTGCATCCATTGCTTTATAATATAAAAGACATATGGGAGGTCCAACATCTTTTTTACAAAAAACTGACATTGGCTTGTATTTTACAACTTAAAGTATATTCTAAAAAATACTTCTTATAAAACAAAAAAATTTATATTTAAACCTCATTAAAAAAAAAAAACTATATGGAATAAATAAATTTCATTGCCAATTTACTTGGAATATTGAAAAATTCACTAAGAATCTATCTCCACCTTCATTTTTCGAGCAATTTAATTCAAAATTTCAGAAATAACTTTTTCAATTATAAAAAAAATTATAAATTATTAAATCTGTTCCTTACAAGTTTAAAAACCTTAAATTAAAATTTAACTAACATTAGGCTGAGAAAGTTTTAAAAAATAGTTGAAAATTGAAGGACGATATAGATTTTTAGTGAAATAGCCTATTTTTGCCTTTTAAGTTTGCTATTCCCTTAATAAATCTTTTAAACATTCTATTTTTGATCACTTACATCTAAAAAATTACTTAAAACTTTTAAGGGCCGTAAAAATCAATTGTAAGTTTAATTTATTATGTTAAAAATTAACTAACTTTTAAAAATTGATCTAGCCCCTATGCCATTAAGTATCTTTATGTAAAAGTTTAAATTTGCTCTGTAGCAAAAACTGGCTAATATAAATGTTTACATATTTTTATTAATAGTTTTAAAATTGTTTTACATTAGAATATTATTCTGAAATTTTTATAGTAAAAAATTAATATTTTCAGTTAAAAAAATTACCTATCATACTAATTGCTTATTTTAATTGTTTTATAAAACCTTTCTCCAAAAAGTTAAAGCTATTGAGCTATATTTAAGTTAAGGAGATTAAGTCACTTTGAAAATGTAAGTCTTAATTTGTACATAACTACTAAGCTACTAGTTGTTTTTACTGTTTTATAAAACATAACATAGCTTAAAAATTTAAAGTTTATTTAAGCTAAATTTATAATTTTAACAGTGATTACGGATTCAGCTGGAAAAATTTCAAACAGAGTAGATAACAGTTATCAGTTTCAAGCCAATAGGTATCAAAATCCTCAATACAGTATGGAACAACACGTGTAAGTTTAAATGTTGACATTAAAAATTACGAGTTTTTTACAGATTAAATTTGTTACATTTGCTTATACATTTTTTTGGTTTTAGATCTTATTTTATATAGTTTTTGCTAAGCTACAAGATGCTTTTTACAGATTTAAAAAGTTCAAAATAATTTTTGAGATATAGCCGGTCAAAGTTGGAGGCAACAATAGGATCCCTATGGGAGGCGCAAACTAAACTGGCAAATAACTAGAAATCACTAAAAATCTATCTTTTCCTACGTTTTTTGAGATAACTACCTCAAATTTTCAAGAAATGTTTTTTGCAATATAAAAAAAAAATTCTGTTGGAACAGAATTTAAAAAGAAAATAAAATAAAATTTTATAACAAAAAAACTAAAAAAAAACATTTTTTTTGTTTATTTTTTATATAAAATTTTTGTTTTTATATTTTTAAAAATTCCTTCCGACAGAATTTTCTAAAAATATCAAGGAAAATTTCCTGAAAATTTGAGGTAGTTATCTCAAAAAAAGTAGGAGAAGATAGATTTTTAGTGAAATAGTCTATTTTTGCCGTTTTAGTTTGCGCCTTTCATAAGGAACCTATTGTTGCCTCCGAGTTTGACCGGCTATATCTAAAAAATTATTTTGAATTTTTTAAATCTGTAAAAAGGATCTGTAGCTTAGTAAAAACTATATAAAATAAGATCAAAAACCAAAAAAGGGTGTTTACCCCCCACCTTTGCCCTTACATATTTTAATGTGTTCTAATTTTAAATTTTTTAACTAAATTGTCTAAGATTTATCTAGATTTTACAAATAAGTTAATTTTTATTTTCATCAAGTACAAAATTCAAATTATTCAACTTTAAATTATATGAAAAAAAGTTAGACCATGATAGGCAGGTTGATTGATTAAAATAAAAGAATTCCTTACAAACTGCAAGGTTCAAAAAAAAAAAAATTTCATTAGCTATTTTTCTAGTTATGTAAATTTTATGGTTTTTTTTTAACATATTATGTTATGTATTTATTATCCACATTGAATATATATAAAGCTACTACTTTAAATTAGTTTAAAGTTTGTCTAATTTCTATTTCGTTAACTTTTTTTTATGAGAAAATAGATTTGAGTACTTGGAAAGTATTCTAAACTAAACCAAGCATAAGTTATTAGTCTCTTTTACTTAAACAAATTAAAATTCAAAAAATTAATGTCGTTATTTTTATATTCTATATTTGAATATTTTACTTAAAACACTTATGTTGATCTTTTAGAATCATCCAAATTTCAAATAGTGTTTGAAGAAAAAAGGTTAATTAAAAAGTATATTGAAGTTAATGGAATGTTTTACCTATTTTAGACTGCAACAACAACAAATGATGAGGCAACAACATCATATAAATTATAAACAACCAATTTTAGCACAGCCACATCATGTTAACTACTTCAGTTCGCAGCAAAAAGTCACACAAGAGTTCTACACAAAAAAACCTTCTTCCCAACAACAGGTTTTATATAAAATTTTACCAAAACAAATATATTGAAATTAGTTGTTTTTATGCACTAGTTGTGATGTATTCAGTGTAGAAGGTGACATTTAAAGTTTATCTTCAGTAGAAAATTAAAAGTACTTAACGTTCTATATTTAGTCAGTATCTTTTATAATGATTTTGTCTATTAGTGTTTTTAAAGCTTTTTTTTAATAATTTTAGTTTTATAAAGTATAATGCTTTTTTTACTAAGAGTATTAATTCATTTGTTTATTCTAAGTTAATATGTTTATTGATTTTAAGATGTAATTTTTATGAGTTGTTTTCACTTTACAATACTCTTATTAGTTTCAATATTGAGTATTTTTTTAAATTGTCTGAAGAGCTGTATTATATAATAGAGTGCTGTATATTTACTATAAAACTGTTGTTTTTAATGTATTTTTTTGCAGCAAATTGCCTCAACTCAAAATCAGGTTCATTCTACCCTGTTACTACAACCCAATGCATATGATTCCACAAATTTTATACGACCTGGGTAAAGAGTTAAATTTGATAACTAAAAAAAATATATATGTTCTCCCAATATAGTTTAGAAAGTTATTATATTTTTAAGTTTGTAACATTTTAAACACTTTGTAGCAATTAGACAATTTTAGTTAAAGTTTTCATAAAATCAATATAAAATAAATATATAACAATATTTCTAAAAACTTTTCTTTGACCTAGTATTTTAACTTATTAGTTAATAATTATTTCAGTTTATAGTCATTACTTTAAGTAAACACTTTAAGATGATAGAGTGAAAAGTTATTAATCGTTTTAAAACTATTAGGTGTTTTACAAATTTGTTTCATGTTTTAACTATTATATGATAAGTATAGATTTTATTAACTAAGGTTTAGAGATCAAGATTTGCGGACAACAGCTACTTATTTAAATAATCCTTCTGTGAACAGCAGTTTTACAAACGATCTTAATTCCAGAACTTCGTCTGCTATTGGCGCTAAAGGTAACTTTAAAACTAAAAAGTTAAATAGTTTACACTTATACATTAGTTGAAAAGTTTAAAAGGTAAAAGTTTTCATTGTTCGCATACAGTAAAAAAAGCTTACTAGGAATGTTATTATTATTTTCAACTTGCTTGTTTTATATTTCTCTACATGTATAAATTTAAATACTTTCTTAAAAATTATGCGCTATTACTAAAGTTTAAAATTTACAAACAAAGAAAAATATCACAAGTCTTTGTATTTAACTTTATAAACAGTATAAATAAGAATCAATATTTAGAACAAAATATATTTCATGCTTCTTTCATCAGTTGTATACTAAGCAATAAAAATAAAGTTTTGAATCTAACTTATATAGTGGAAATGCAATCAACGTAATTGATAATAATAAAGCAAAGAGTAATTAACAATACATAAGTACTTCTAATTACAATGCAACTAAAAAAATGTTAAAACAGAGCAACAACTTATAAAACAATTTAAGAAAAGAACGAAACAGTATAATCAAAATCTTTATGTTTACACAACTTAGGTTTTCTTAATAAAATACAAATAGCCTCAAGTTTAATTAAATCCGAAATGTGAAAAATTTTTTTAACAATTTTAAATCTTTTTAAATTATAATTACTAGCACAATCAAGGTTATTTACTAAGTGTTCAGAAATAGCAGATCTTTTTGAAGCATTTATTACTCTAATAGATTTAATTTTCTCATTATATTTACAAAATTCATCAATACTTTTTGGAATATGTTCTTTTATTCTTATGCCAAATTGTCTTGAGGTCATCCCGACATAACCAGCTTCACAGAAGCAGTTAAACTGGTAAACTACCATACTTTGTTTAAATTTTGCTATCGGATCTTTTCCTCCAGGTCTGAACATAGGTTTCGATATAAAAATAACAATCGGCTTGGCCGAATGATACGTCCTACTTACTAATTTACAAATCTCTCTTTCTAACACTCCTGAGTTCTTATTGACATAAGGCAATACTAAAGGAATCAAGCATTTCTCAGGCCCTACTGGCTTTATTTTGTTCAAACTATTAAGATGTAAATTTATAGTTTTATTAACAAGTTTTTGTGGATAACCATTTTTATTTAATATCAATTTTATCTGTTTTATTTCATCATCAATTAATTCTCTTGAACAGATCTTATGTGCTCGATGGCAAAGCGTTCTTATTAAATTTGTTTTTCTCTTCATGCTACAGAAAGAATGGAAGTTTAAGTAGTTACCAGTGAAAGTTTTCTTTCTAAAAACGGTTGTCAAAAATTGATTCATGTGTCGTTTTACTAAAACATCAAGAAAAGCTAATTCATCATTGTTTTACTTTTCTGAAGTAAATTTTATTGAAGAATGTGTTTTGTTCAACACATTAAAAAGTTCATCTATATCTTTCTCATCTTTTCCTAGTACAAAACAATCGTCGACATATCTATAATAAGTTACTTTGTATTTAGAGACCACCTTTCTTTCTATAAAACCCATAAATATATTTGACAAAGTTGGCCCTAACGGGGAGCCCATGGCTATTCCATCATGTTGGGAATACATTTGTGAATTAAATGTAAATTGTACACCACTAGTGGATAACTTTAAAAGTTCACGAAAATTTGTTTTTGCTTATTCTGGGTGTCTCAAGTCTATACAAAGTGTCAACACAAATATCCAATACTTCATCTAGCGGTACATTTGTGAATAAGCTTTTGACATCAAAGGATGCCATAAAAGTGTTATTTGAATTAATCTTTTTTATTTAATCAGCAAAAGAAAATGAGTCTTTTAGCATATAATATTATACTGTATTTGATTATACTGTTTCGTTGTTTTCTTAAATTGTTTTATAAGTTGTTGCTCTGTTTTAAATTTTTTTTAGTTGCATTGTAATTAGAAGTACTTATGTATTGTTAATTACTCTTTGCTTTATTATTAATTACGTTGATTGCATTTTCACTATATAAGTTAGATTTAAAACTTTATTTTTATTGCTTAGTATACAACTGATGAAAGAAGCATGAAATATATTTTGTTCTAAATATTGAGTCTTATTTATACTGTTTAAAATAATTTATTTTAATGTCAAATAATGTTTAATTATTAACTTTATAACCGAATTATTTTTCTATTGAAAATTTTCTTATTTATTTAATAGAATAAGTTTTGTTAAAACATACTTGTAAACTATTTTTAAAATAAAAGAAAACATTGAGTATAACGATTAAAAACTTAGTTTTCAAAGTGTTCTCATAGAATGATTTAATTAATTGAATTGACATTTTGTTGTATAGATATTATTAATAACTTAGAACTTTATAAAAATTCATAACTTTTTTATTAGGTTTACCAGAAATTAAAAAAAAAAAATATTTGGTTGTTTTGAAGTCTGTAGTTAAAATAATATTTAAACTTTTTTATTTACGTAGCTATAACTTAAAAATGCAACATTACATATACTATCTAGTACCTGTATCAAATCGACCATCTGGTGTTGCACGCCCAGTCCAAAAAGTTTTTCCTCAGAGGAGGCTTACATCCACTGTTTCCTGCGACAACATTAATAAACAAGTTAGCATGAAGTTAATAGCTCAACAAAGAAACATATTTGTAGACTTAAATTTGATTATAATTTAATGTATTGATTTTAAGAGTAATTATTGGCTTGATAGTTTGGGATTTATTTAAAAAACAGGTTGTTGTTAATTTGAAATTTTGTTTTTTCAGCACTATTAAAACTAATAAAAGTTTATAAGTTCTTTATTGTTTATATTCAATTAATTACATATTTAAAATGGTTTATAAAAAAATCAAATTTATAACCAGCTCTAGCTCTCAAAAACTCGAGTCTTAGTACACCTAAAAATTTGCTACATCGTTTTCTGTAAACAAAATTATTAAATATATTTAATTCAACAAAGTAAGTTTAAAGTAACAATCGAAGTCACTAATAACAATAAAACTTTTATTGTGTTAAAAAAGTAGGTAAGTTGACATATTATAATATAAAGCAAATGTTTTTCTGATCCCGTTTCTTGGTCTTCTTAGCTGAAAGAATTTTAATTGCTTTCTTTTGGTAGATTTTTTGTTAATAAGTTAGGTTTTACGTTTTTAAATCAAAAATTTATTCAGTAGAGACTGTATTACAGAGTTTAGCAGTAGACGGTACAGCGCAGCAAACTGCAGATGCCAATCACTTATTGCAGCAAGAGCGCAGTAAACAACGTTTTGAGAATCAGATGAAGCAAAATGATCAAAAGAGCACAAGCAGTGAATTTAAATCAAAGCCGGATGAAACTAAACAAATTAACAGTTCAGGCGGATCAAGGTTTAATTTTAATATATGTAAACTTGTAATAAAAGGTATGATTAACAGTAAAAAAAACATTAAGCAGTAAAGAATTAGTACTCACCATTTCGATTTATCCTTGTATACTTATAGTAATTATTTTGCTATTGTCTAACGCTGGACCCAAGCATCAAAACCTTGGGTATTTATAAACTGAAAGAAACATAAAAGTATTCTAAAAATGCACAAAAAGTACATTACATTTAATGATTGTATAACATGAGTTTGAGTTAATATTTATAATTAAACTTCAAAAACCAAACAAAAACACTTTACTAACAAGTTAACGAAAAACATTTTATTAGTGGACATATGTAAACTATGAAATAAAATTTAAGTAGAATACATTGAACTTATAATGTTTTCAAATTAAGGATTTTTACAAAAATTATCATTGCCTTCAATTTCGAAGCTTAGAGTATATACTGTAAGAAACTTTTTATTTTGAATTTAATAATTTCAAATAAATTGTGAGGTATAAGCAATTAAAAAAAATCCGATACCATTGTATGGAATCAAAATTTTCAAGGCCTATTTTCTTGAAATTTTGAAAAGTTCACTAGAATTTTATGTGCTCTTTAATTTTTAAAGCAATTTAATTCAAATTTTCAGAAAATGTGTTTTTGAATATTACAAACAACTTGTAGAAAGCAGATTTTTAAAAATACATAAATAAATTAATGACAAAAAAAAAGCAGTTTTTTTGTTTATATTTTGTTATTTTTTTATATAAAAATTAGAAAATCTGTTTCCTACATGTTGTTTAAAACTTATTAAAGATTATTCAGAGAAAGTTTTAAAATATTTGTTCAAAAACATAAAGTAGGGAGATATCTTTTTATTGTTATAGTATATTTAAGTTTTTTTTTAGTTTGCGCCTTTAATAAAAAACATATTAAACCCCCTAAGCTTGATCGCTTATATCTCAAAAGTTGCTTCAAATTTTATCAAGTGATAAAAAGTATCAATAGCTTAATAAAATATGTGAAAATTAAAAAAAAAAGTATTTTACCCTCCGGGACCCCCTATGCCCTTAATTTTTATAAAACAAGTTTTACTCAGCATAAATATGTTATTAAAATACACTTTATACTGTTCGCCAAATACTAAGGTTTAGAATATTAATTGTAACACTGTTACATTTTTTTTTTTTAATTTTCAATTTAAACTTAAATTGTCTAATAAACAACTTTTTATACTAGAAAGGTTTAACTAAAGAAGTTAGTTAGTATTGTTTATTGTACTTGTATACTATTTACGTCCATAACTGAAAAAAATAAATAGATTTACATGAATAAATAATATACTAAATGTGCTGATTTAATATTACTAAACTATTGAAGTTTTATTAATTTTAAAAAATAAAATGATCATTACCTGTTGCTTATTTAGTATAGTATTGAAATAATGATTCTAAACTTTTAATTATTGTTTAGATAAAGAGTATATGTTTGTTTTTAAAACAATATTTTACAACTTATATAACAAACATTTTCGAAATAATTATCACTAAGCACTAAACTAAGTCGTGTAAGCATTTAGCAGCTGTAACTTAAAAGTAATACTATTTACAACTTAAAACGTGAGTTTGTAAAAAAAGAGAACGTAAGTAGTAAGCAAAAGAGAAAGATGAAAAAAGTTTTTGAACATAGTAAATTTTTGTGTGTCTCTAGTCATTAAAATATCTATCAACTGGTTTAACTAATTTTTTTAGTTTTAATCAAGTTTTATCAATTATATTGGTATATTTCAATTTAATATTTGATAAACATTACTATTGAAAACAGATTACAGGTTTTTAGCAAAAAGTTTTAGGCTCTAAATAGTAATTTTTAAAGGTCATTACTTTTTTATGTCTAATTGTTTAACAAAAGTTATAAAATGCTGCAAATTTAAATTTTTTTTTGACTAGATGCAGATAAATAAATAACTTAAAGCAACAAAACCTAACATTAGCACGGGTTATATTTGAATACTTACAATATATAATTGTAATATATAATTGTAATATACAATATATAAATATATAATTATTTTTATACTTACAATAAAGGTAAGGTTTTAAAACTCCATTATATTTTTAATATAAAAACAACTATTTTTAAGCGCAAATACTCTATTAGACTGACCACGTTTTGCTATAGACAGTTCTGCAGAATCTGTGAAGATTAACACACAGTAGTAAAAACCATGCAAAAACTATTATCATTATGCTGTAGTATGATGTGTTAGACATAAATACTACAGCATATGTTTAAGAATACAAGTTTTTTTTATAAAATTTAACTAGTTCTAGAGGCGTCTCGAAGGGTGGAACGCTGGAGCTCCAAAAAAAAAAACTATTAAATTCAGCTTTTTTATTGAACTTATTTGTTAAATTTGTTTATTTTTCAAACTATATATTCGATCTTTAAATATTTAATAAGTTGGAGCTGCAAGCTTAATCTGTCTCAGCTGCAATTTAAACAAATACATATTTTCAATACAAAATGTTCTTTTAAAGCTTAATTCTGCAGCTGCTTAAAGTTCAGCACCATGTTAATTATAAAATTAGTTTTCAAACATTATGCATTAAAAATCTACTGAATGTAAACGAAATATCTAAAACAAAAAAATAAAAATAATAATGTTGTAAATATGATTATTATAGTATTATATTATAAATAATAAATAAAAACAGCAATCAATGCACGGAGTCTCAAAAACAACATGATAAAGATCAAGATCATTTTTACCCAAAAAAATACAAAGTTCAAAACAATTGCTCTGAAAAATCCGGCGGGTCTATAAAACTTAAAATAAGTTTAAAAGGAGAACAAGAAATATTGCATAGAGTAAAAGATAAAAAAAAGAAGAAGAAAAAGTCATCTAAAAACAAGGATAGAGACAGGCACCGCTCTAAAGATCGAAATCAAGAATCAACTTCATACAATTACAAAAGTTCTCAGTTAAGCCAACAAGAAAAAACAAAACTTAACAGCCTGGAACCGTCTGCCCGCTCTGGGCAGCGAAATCCTTATCAACTTGGTTTTCCACAGCGAGATAATGTGCAGTGGAAGCGAAGAAAATCAGTTGATAATTCAACTTACCAAACTAACCAACAGCAAGTTAGCAAAAAATGTGCTGGTCACTATTCCCAACAATCACGACAAGCTCCTTACTCCCATAATGATTTTAGTATTTCACAGAAGCAGCATTCGAGTTATACTACTTACAATCAGAATCATGATAGACATTCTGATAATAAAAGTTCTCATCTAAGTAATCAAATGAATTACGGAGATACGAATAAACCTGAAGAATCTAAAATTCATTCGAAAGATTTTCGCCAGTTAATGATGCAGGCTTCCCGAAATGATGCTAATACTAAGTACAATCGAAATCAAATCTCATCTAACAACTATATTTCTGTCAACAGTAAATATGTAAGTTTTGTATTCAGTTATTTTTTCTAACATTTCAAGTAAAACAATAGTTTACTTAGCTTTAATTTAAAACTAAATTTAATTAGCCTGGAAAAATTTCAATTTATTTGAAAATATTTTATATATATCTGAGAAGTTAACAAACTTAGTTTGTGTTTGTAAAAGAAATTAAGTAATTTATACATGTTTCCTTTTGCTCTATATAAAATTTAATATATTTCAAAAAAATCCACAAAGCTTACACTAAATATATTGCTTGAAGAATAATTGACATACCTATAGGAGGATTTAAGAAACTTAAATATTATAATATTGTTACTGTACATGTTTCCTTATAATTAAAATGTTTTTAAGTTATAAAAGCAATTGCTTATTAGCATGTTGTAGTTAAAAAGATAAAGTTGTTTTTAAATCTTGTGTTTAATTCTTGATTACTTAAATGTTTTTACTTAAAAAACTGTTTTTTTTTGTAAAATGTTTTTTATATAATAAAACTGTATGCAAATATTTGTTTTCAAAGTACCTTTCTAACTGAACACTATTAGTTTTTACTTAGAAGTTTAATTAAAATAATTTTGGCCATTGGTCGTCCAATTTTATATTTACAATAATTAACACTGACCCCTAACTTAAGATTGAAGGATTAAATCATAATTTTTTTATAGAATACATATTGTAATAAATATTTTAGGTATAGTCAGTTTCGTAATAAAAAAAAGAAAGAAACATTATTTTATTGAATAAGTAATTTTGATTGGCAGTTTCCTCAGATATAAAAATATTAAGAAATTTGTCTTTTCTTTATAACTATTTATGCTCAAGATTTTATGAAATGTTAGTTGTATGGTTTCAAAAATCGTGTTGTAGCATTTTCAAAGTATTAGAAACATAAACACCATATAACTAACAAATAAATTACTAGTTTTGCTTTAAAAAAGCTTAAGGAAATATTAATGCGGTAGATTTATTA
Source organism: Thalia democratica (assembly GCF_965202585.1). Taxonomy (NCBI): domain Eukaryota; kingdom Metazoa; phylum Chordata; class Thaliacea; order Salpida; family Salpidae; genus Thalia; species Thalia democratica. Next base: position 41,445,491 of record NC_139166.1, on the reverse strand, counting down.
TATAATAACTATTAAAAAAAGAGTACATATATTTATTTACTTTATTTTGTTAATTTATATATATGTATATGTAAGTATTATAAAAATAAGAATATAAACATATATACTCTTTTTTCAAAGTAATCATAAAAAGAAAAAGGCTCTCCACAAGAAATTGTAGGTGCAAATTAGTGTTTAAAAAGATACTACGTTTGTTTACAATAGTTTTACTAGCCTTCAAAAGTAGACCAGATTGTCAGTCATTCTATAAAACAGAGCATAATATAAACCGGATGGTACACATATTAAAATAAAAGCATCTGTATCTAAGTATTCTTATTTTATTAAATTATTTAGTTTTAAAGGAGACATATTAGAATCCCTTAAAAGATAATTTTTTCCTTAATAATAATAGTTTAACAAATGTTTACAATTACTATAATGTGCTATTATTTAAAGATGAATTTAAATGAAATTTTTCACACTCATTCTTTTTCCATATTACAATGAGTTCAAAGATGTTTTTGATTAAATTATTTATAGTAAGGGCTAAAATCACCAGCTAATGTTATTGTCTACACTTTTTTATTTAAAATCCCAAATAATTCTAAAAAAATAGATTTTAAGTTTGTAGTTACTATCGTTAAACAATAATTATGCCTGGTGTATGTGCTTTTAAACATTTAACCCTATTACCAAACATATTGCTCACTGTCCTCCGCTGTCGTCATTCAGCCTTATAGATGTTATTAGTTAGTAAACAATTGCTATCGATCACATATTTTCTTTGAAGCTGTATAGTTATGGTACTTCTGGTTTATCCTCTAACATTTTTCGTTTGCAATACATTATCTGGCTTTCATGCTTGGCTTCACAGGTAGAAAGTTATTAATAATTTTCTTTAAAAATTAAATATTTTTGATGTATTGGGCCAAAGTTGGTTATAAATTTTTAACATCATCCAAAGTTTCTTTGACTGATAACTTTTTTCTAGAACTATTTTTGAAGGCCATTGAAACTATAGTATCACACAAAACTATTTATCGATTTAAAGTACATATTAGATTAATAATTTTAGTACTTAGACCTACTACATGAACATTTTTTATTTAAAAATTTTTAATTAATATTTGAGATTTTAGTAAAATATTTACATTTACCAAAATATAGTAATGTTTGGTAATAGTAAGTTTTCTCTTTTTATAAATAATTTTTATTTTAAATTTTTTTTTAACCATTACCTTTTTACTAGTTATTATTATAACCTACAAAAGAATTTTTATTTTATTTAAAATATTAATCACTTTGTAGGGTTATGGTGTAGTGTACTACCACACTAAAAACCATAATTATATTAAAACTTAACTAAAAAATAAATGATACTTCAAGATAAATGTACTCTATACCACTTATAAAAACTAGGTTTGGCTTTTGGTGGTTATTTTATATTAAAAAACATATCAAACATAAAAAAATAAATAACATATTACTTTAGAAAATACATTAAATGCGGTCAAAACTTTTTCACAAGAATTAAATCTGACAGGAATATACTATAAGAATATATAATTAAATTAGAAATTAACTAGTTGGAATTAAAATTAAAAAAAAAAAGGAAAATATATTGTGTAAAAAAGAACTTTATAATAAACTATATAATAACAAGTAAGTTCAGTTCTGGAACAACATCTTAAAGTTCTTGTCTAGAATATCACTGCAATCACACTGTGACTGGTTTATATAACTATATCTTAGAAATGTAAACTTTCTTCAGATCAACTTGCTTTCGGTTGACTGATTTTATAATATTTGATGTTCAACTAAATGGAACAGCACTGAAACTGGTATACCATTCCACTTTTTAAGATTTGGCCCCTAAAAGTATATAAGAATCTTAATTGCTAGAATTTAACTTATTGAAACCTTACTGACTAGTAGCTATAAGAAAAACAGGAAAAAGAATTCATTAAACTAGAATTATTTTGAGCAGATCTGATCAGTAGAATGCAAAGCTAACATGAGATAAGGTTTTAAAACTAATATAGTAACCAATTAATCAAAAGAGTAATAACAGAAAAAAGCAATAAGCAACAATTAAAACTAATTAAAATAATTTACAAATAATTAACTTTTAGTAAAACTACACATTAATACAATGACAATAACATGCCTTATAAAATACAAAGTATTTCGAAAGAAAAGAAATAGTAAAATAGAAACATGAAAAGCTTTGTATTCTACTGATGAAAATTGCTCTAAATATATTTAGTTTGTTGAACTGTGTGTCCTGTTATTTGTTATATAGAATTTGTATTATCATGTGACCATAAAAATCATACAGATACTTCAGTTGAGTAGAAATTTTACTAAATAGTTGTTTTGATTTATTTAAGCTTTGGAAGCATTTAAAAACATCAAAAAATTGTTTTCACTTTAGAATCAAAATCGAGCAAATAAGCTAAAAAGTGTGCATCACCAACATACCACTACATCACATTCCTTCACCAATAACAAGAGCAACAAAGGTAATTATTTGCCGTGATAGATAAACATTTAAAAGAAAATTATAATACTAGTTTTATAATAAATTATCCTGTTTTTTGCTAAGTTTTATAGTTGTTAAGTTATAAAATTTTTGATTTTTAACATTATAAGTTTAGCTGCTTAGTTATATAAATTGTAAAATAAAAAGTATTACATGTTTATATTTTAAGAACCGATTATATCTAAATTTGAAATAATTTCAATCATTTATAACAGTGTTTCCAAAAATGTGCACACACTTTTTACTGTGCACAAAAAAATCGTGAGTGATAATATTTAAAGATTAGTTTTAATTGTTTTTTTATTATTACTAGTTCTTAATAAATTTTTATGAAGTTTACATGGTTGTCACTTAGTCAAAAATTTGGATGTTGTTAATGAAAATATCAGGAATGTATTATAGGTGTATTCGCCTTACAGCCAATGTGAATTCAGGGTTCCCACTTCCCTATAAATTTGCAATATTCTGAAAAATCCCTATAAATCCCTAGAAAATTTTTAAAAATATGTGAAAATCCCCAGAAATTACATTTTTTGGTTGGTGATTTAAATTTGAAATCCATAACAGCGACACCGCGTTGTGAAAAAGCCCGTATTTGTATTTTTTTTATTATTTATTTTAGTTCAAAATCTCTAATGGTTTTCTTTTATATATTAAATACAGTTTATCTAAAATTTGCTTATTTAAATAAAATTAGAGATCAAAACCCCTCGAACGTTCGTAAATTTTTTATTAAGGCTGTGCTTATAAACGGTTAATGACATATTTTACTTCATGTACCTTAAAAATATGCTAGTAATGTTTAACGTTCATTGTTTTTGATTTTTGACAATTTCCCTATAAATTTGCTATGTTTTATGGATTTTCCTATACATTTTTACTTTGAAATTTTAGTGGGAACCTTGTATCTATTTATTACTTTCTTAATTTAGCATTAGTAATTACTTATGGTTTAACAATCTTTTTTGCTCTTTAGATAGCTTAGCTATTTTAGAATTTTAGATTTTAAACACGAGTTCAGGGTGGTCACCGGTTTTTTATAAATTTCTTCCATGTTTCCGATTTTCTTCTAGGTTTTTGAAAGTACAAGCTTTCTTGTCTATTTTCCACTTTTAGGTTAAAATTAAACTTAAGGTACTAAAATAAATTAGAAAAATATACTGTAATGTTTCTTATAATGTGCTGAAATTAATTATAATTTTTTTAATAAGACTAATAAAATAATATATTAATAAGGTTTTATAGATCTAGAACACCTAACCTATAATAATGGTTTATTAAAACACTGCTACTGAACCTAATACAAACACTATCCATACTTTAAATTTGAGATAATACAGTTCACTTTTAATTCCAAATCCTTTACACTATGTTTATAAAATGTCAAAAACTGTTTTTTACAAATTATTTTTATAAGTTAAAAGTAAACAAAAATTTACATAAAAGATACACCTAAGTAACTTTAAACAAAGTAAGACAAAATAGAGTATGGTACAATAGTTCAAACCATTGAGGTCTAAAATGGCCAGACGATGTAATTACCTGTTTTATGATTTATAAAAATGACTACTAGCGTCTAAAAAAGTGCGCCCTAGTAGATAGTCTTTACAATATATAATTCTTTTAAAGCCGGAAAATTTGTTTCATGTTCAGGAGTTTTATTTTCGATATTTCTAGTGGCAACCATGAGTTAATATTATTAAAGACAATAAATGATAGAAACAGTACATTTAGAATTTTTTATTTTCATAATAATTTATCCTGTATATAATTTTTCTTTAATAATTTACTGTGCTCAGTTTTTTGGAATAACAAATTTATACTACTCATCCATTAATTTTTTTGTTTTTTTGAAATAAAATATAGAATAAGATTTTAATTTGACTGGTTTGTATACCCTTGCAGCTGTAGTTTTTAAAGAAAGAGCTTGCTTATTTACTCAAGTTAGGAAGTAAAAAAAAATATTGAATATAATTTTGAACCTATTAATTTGTATATTACTTTTTTATATACCAATCATGTTTTACTGCAAATAAAATAAGTAAATTAAAATTTTCTAATAAATTATGTAATATGTTAAGCACTTTTTAATGATATAAGTACGTACAGCAAAAGTATTAACAAGTTTTTAATTAAATTACATGACCTTAATTTCTATCTTACATCTTAGATTAGATGCAGTAAAGTGTTTTGTAATAAATATAAACCATTTATAGATTTCATAGAATGTATTTTAATGTTAAGTCTTTTCTTACTTGAAAAAAATTTATGGTTTTTTTTCCATTATTAAATGCAATGAAAGTAAAGTAAAGATTTTCTCCATACACTTATACTAAAGATGCACTTAATACGTTTAGCATAGACTTAGTCAGGTTTGCTTATTAAAATTTATGTGAAGCTTACAGGGTTCCCACTTCCCTATAATTCCCTGTAAATCCCTATAAGTTTGCAATATTCTGAAAAATCTATCAATCCCTAGAAAATATTGAAAAGTAAGTGAAAAACCCTATAAATCTCTAGAAATTACGTTTTTTAGCTTGGTGATTGAAGTTTGAAAGCCAAAAATTAATTATTATTTTTAAATCAAAATATTTGCCATCTCCGAACAAAACTGTGACTGTTGATGCCATCTAGCGGACAAAATTGTTCCTTTTTATATTAAGTTCAATTTATCTAAAGTTTGCTAAAATTAGAGCTCAAAAACTCTCGAACTTTCGTAAATTTCTTATTTAGATTATGCTTATAAACGGTCAATGACTTATTTTACTTTATGCACCTCAAAAAAATGTTTGTAACGGTTAAAGTTCAGTGTTTGTTGTTAGTAGGTTTCGTGCCCGTCAGGCTAAATCAGGCTAAGTCAGGCTAAATCAGTTTTTTTGAAAAAAGTTGAAAAACGTCAGGCTAAATCAGTTTTTTTATTTAAATATTTTGAGAATCTCAGTTTTTCTCAGTTCAAATGCTTCACACTTTTTGATTAAAAAGAATTGAGAAAGATGTGAATTTATTTCTAAATAATGATTTAGTTATTTAAGACAAAATCAGTCAGTATTTGTAAAAATAAATGCTTAAAACCTTTTGTTGAATCTCTAAAAATTTAATATGAATCTTCATTGTTTTGTTTTGAGTAGATTATATACGTCATAATTATGAAAATTCATAAAAAATACAGTTTAAACATTAAAGTTTAGTTCAACAACTTAGCTGTTTGTTTGAATTTCAATACTCGTGTAAGCGTTTCATTTTAAATTTTAATAAAACAAGACAATGCACGTTGTTTTAATATAAATCTTCTGGTTATAATGTTTTTACTTAGTGCTTAATTAAATTGAACAATTGTCTTTAGTAATGTATATTAAATTTTTACACTAGTATAGATATAACACTAATTTTAAAACTTATCACTGAATCTGTTATGTTAAGGGCATAGGGGGGGTCAATCACCTTTTTCACAATTTAGTCTTATTTAATTGAGTTGTAACTAAGCTATGAGTTGCTTTTTGCAGATTTAAAAGCTCAAAATGTTTTTGAGATAAAGCTAGTTGAATTCGGAGACTATGATAGTACTAATTAAGACTAGTGATGTACCGGACTCACTATCCGGGTCCGGCCGGATATTGCCATTTTTGTCTGATATCCGGATCCGGCCGGATTCTAAATTGAAAAAAAAGTCCGGATCCGGTTCCGGCCGGATTCTAATTTGAAAAAAAAAGTCCGGGTCTGGTTCTGGCCGGATTCTAATTTGAAAAAAAAGTCCGGGTCCGGCCGGATCCTAACAGAGATCCGGCCGGACCCGGATCTAGTTAGTAAAAAAGAGCATACTGAAAAGTATTTTTTCAAAAACAAACCCTGTGTAAATTAATAAGAGTCATTTTTGTTAGTTAAAATTAAACACCTACCGTGATTGGCTCATTTTGTACACGTGACTAATTTCCATTTGTTTACATTTAAACTATGAAATAAACATTTTATGAAATGCAACTCTTTACATATGTTGTAAAATTGAAAACTTTGGAATGAATACTTGCATTATTTATTGTTTAAAGTTGAGCTCAGAGAATATTTAGAGTTAATACGTTTGAATGTGCAAGTCAATGAGAATCATATGACGAAATGTTTCAAACTAAATACTGATGCAACAAAACATCAGAACATGACAGGCAGTTTATATGTAAGCAGTTAGTTAGTTTGGTGTGTAGCTTGAAGCAACAAAATATCTTGAACGTTTTTGTGAATGCGTATTGTAAGTAGTGTTTTGTTTTAAAAGTGAATATTTCAACATGTGTTTAATTGTTTAAATATTTAAGCCAGGTTTATAGTTTAATAGTTTATTAAAAGTTTTACAGTTTCTTGTTTACTAAAAGTTTTATTTAATTTTTAGTTTTTTGTTTTAAGTCTTTTGATATAGATTTAAATAGCTTCCAGTTTTTAAAGTGTTACCAAAGTAATTAATAATTTTGTATATGCTAGTATTTCTTGTTGTATTTTATATAAAAGATTCATCACTCAAAACTATCGTGTCTGATTATAGAAAGTAGTCTCAGTTGGAATTTAGTATTTGTTCGATATTAATTAAATAAGTCAGGATTTAATCATGATGGGTAGTACTAATAAGTTAAGTGTACCACAATCAGTCCACAACTTTACTACCAAATTGTCAACCTTTGCTAGCTGTTCTTCTGATTATTAGATTAAAGTATTTGTTTCAGTTTTTAAAAACCTCATTCTGACTCAGGCTTGTTTATACTCACTCTAGCTAGTTTTAATGACTTGAACAGTGGCAACCCTGCTAATTTGAAAATTTTTGGGAATTTTAACTGCCTCATGCTAGTTTAGTTTTTTATAAAAACTCAGGCTAGTTTTCTTTTAGATTTTGAATGAGTTTGAGCTGATTTAGTTTTCAATATTTTGTTATTTTCTAGTGAATTTTGTTCAAGAACTTGATTTCAGATTTTTAATTGTAAATAAAAGTCCGGATCCGGTTCCGGCCGGACTCTAATTTGAAAAAAAGTCCGGATCCGGTTCCGGTCGGACCCGAAAATGTGGGTCCGGTACATCACTAATTAAGACCCATCAATATCTAAAATGACTTCTAAAAGAGATTTTCCTTACTTTGAAAAAATGTCAGGCTAAATTGGTCCCAGTCAGGCTAAATGAAAAAAATTTCTAACTACCTCAAATTTTCAGGAAATGTTCCTTGCAGCATTTAGAAAATTTTGTCAATAAGAATTTTTAAAAAGTTAAAAACAAATATTTTATATATAAAATAAACTAAAAAAACAGTTTTTCAGTGTTTAAAAGTTATAAATAAATGAAATAAGATCAAAAACCAAAACAGGGTGTTTACCCCCCTATGCCCTTAAAATAACATTACCTTTAGAGTCTTAATTCTGAATTATTACATTTTTTCCTTGACGTTTTTAAATCAAAATTTCTCTATAATAGATCATAAATTTATTTATTTTCTTCAGTATATTCACAAAAAAAAGAGAAATTTTTTATTAATATAAATTTTTCAAAGTGTAATTTGTTATATAAGTTTTTGCTATATAAAATTATATTAACTATGTAAGTTTGACATATTTAAATAAATTTATATTAAGTATATAATTTCTTTAGTTAAAAATTGTGGATTGTAAGCTATTGTAAGAAAAAAGTTATTATAATTATTATATTTTAATTTAAAATTTCCTATCCGTTTTTTTAAACTTTTAGCCAGTTTACAAAAATTTGTTTTTTCGAGTTTTGTTATGAGTTATAGCAAAATTTAAATTGTCTTTTAGATTACGAAAAAGAACTAGAAAGCATTTAATAAACTGAATTGTTTTGTGGTTTAAAATATTTTGTTAACTTTTTGTGTTTAGTTGTGTTATATTTTATATTAGTTTAATACAGGGTTTCCTAAAGTGGGCAAAAAAGCTAATGGGTTAATAACTAGCTAAGTTATCTAATAAATGTAGGAGGGGGTAGTTATTTTTAAATTTTTTGTTTAGGGGGTGTTTTTAAAAAGTATTTTAGGAAACCCTTGCTTTAAATTTCAAAACTAGTTTTTAGAATTAGCATGGTTTTGTGTTTGGAATGCCTATTAAAATTGTTTGTTGTTTTTTTATTTTTTCATCTTAGTTTTTTTTAGTTTTAAGTTATGTTTAAAAATGTATATTTCACATGAAAAGATACAACTGAAAAGTGTTTTAAGAACTATAAACTGGATTTTTATCCTGTATTTTTATTATTAATTAAGTTGTTTTTTCAAAATCTGATACTTTAAACTACACTTCATAAAAAAACTGCAAAATTTTGCAGGATTGTATAAATTATTATTTTAAATATTTCAAAAAACTCAAAGTTATTAAGAAATGTCAGATGAGCCAAAAGTAAAAATACGAATAGTGTTAAAGAAGTTGAGTCCTTCAACATTGCAATTTTATTCAAATACATATATAAAAAGTAATTTTTTATAATTCGTTTTTTAAATGTGCGACGTAAAGTGTACATTAACCATTTTGTTTTTGATTACTTAAAACATTTGCATTTAAGTAGTTTTGTTTTTAAAATCAGTTTTTAAATATCAGTTTGTCAAAAATAAGAAGTATATTTACATTGTTAGTTTTACTTAGTTGAGATATGTGTTAGATTATATAACATATTAGATAAGTGAAATACGTTTTTTTGACTTTGTTAAAAAATTGATAATTTTTTTTTAGTTTTATGATATGATGATTGTTTATTTTGTTTTAAATAGAGGAATTTTGATACATTACTTCAAATGAAAAATAAAGCTATGCAAGAAAAAGGTTTATGTATGAACTAATAAAGAGCTGTTAAATTTTAGTATACTATATCTAAATGTAAAATTTTGTAAAACTCTTTTAATATTTCGTTTTTAGCTATTTAGACTAAATTGATAGGTTTTAAAATGATTTTATTATTCATAAAGTTTAGTTTTTACAGTATTATGTAAAATTATGCGAACTTTTTTTTTTGTATTTGGCTAGTAATTTGATTTATATGTGTTTTTATAATTATGTAAACGAAGAATGAAGCTGTTTGAGTTTTCTGCTTTTGCTTATTTCATTAATACTTTAGAAGTTCGAGTGAGGTTTGAAGCTGATAAAGAGGAACTAAATATCTACAGTTTAAGAGACTTGTTGTATACAGATGAAAAAGCTGTTAAAAGTTTTGATGAACTTGTTCCAGGTACAAAATTAAAAGCAAAATGGCCAAATAATAGCAAGTTCTATGAAGCTGTTGTAATAAATCCTCTTGCTGAAATAAAAGGTTTGTTTTGTTTTAAAACTTTTTAACTGTGTTTTCACGATCAAATAAAATATACTCAAAAAAAAAACTTAAAACGTACACTTTCAGTTCATAAATTTATTAATAGTAGTTACAGTTATATCTTCTTGTTTATTTTTTGTCAAACTTAATGTATTTCGACGTTAAATCTTTATCTAGACAAACAAGGTATATTTGAAAGTAAAAGCAACTGTTTTAGTATGAAATCTGACATTAAAACTCATTAATTACAAAATTTTGTAATTTGTATTTCCTTTTAAAGTAAATATGTTCTAAACTTATTGAGAAAAAAGTTGAAATTCTTTTTTGAAAAATCTTTAAAAACTTCTCTCTAACTTTGTTTGGTTAAGATTAGTTTCAATGATTATCCATTTAAGTTGGTAATGCAGCAATTTAGTTGATGTTTTCATATAAGTGAAAATTATTACAAACGGTTATACCTAGTTAAGACATAATAAAGTATATTAACAAGCTACAGTAACCTCTTGCTTAGTTACGCACATTGTGTCCACAGAAAAAATGCGTAAAGATACAAGAGATCGTAAAGATACGAGAGGTACCAAATATATTTATTATAATGGCTAGTTTTTGATATTGCTTCTATTTAAAAGCAGACTGGGGACTTAAACAATTTGTTTACTTTGTATATAAATTAATAAAAAAGATAAAACTATACATATATTAAAAGAAGGATTTGAATTAATATAAAATAATAATACTAATAGAAAAGTTTTACAGATTTTAATAATAAGTAGATTTTATCTATATCTTTATTTATATGTGAATAATTTGATACTAAACACTTATATTCTATTCTACTTAGCAAATTCAATTTATATTTAAGCATTTGAACAGCTTTTTTCCGGTGCATAACTTACTAAAAATATATAACAGAATACATCTCATTTTCTCTAAATTTATTTAAGTACTTTCGTAGTAAGACTCATCAGAAATAGTTTCTTACTGAATTGGAATGAATACAAATTGAAATAAAATCATACTGAAGTTTAAAGTTTCAAGATATAAAATGACGTAATAATCAAATCTTGTTAAATTTTATTTTTAAGCATAGTTTTAATTTAAATTTTTATCGCTTGTTTATTTAGATTGTTTAATTAGTATACCAAATGTGTTTTGCATTAGCACTTATTTAATTTTTAACATTTGATTATTACGTCATTTTATATCTAAAACTTTAAACTTCAGTATGATTTTATTTCAATTTGTATTCATTCCAGTTCAGTAAGAAACTATTTCTGATGAGTCTTACTACGAAAGTACTTAAATGAATTTAGAGAAAATTAAATGTATTCTGTTATATATTTTTAGTAAATTAAGCATTTGTTTACAATAGTTGGTGTCTATATTAAAATTTGTTTCTATAGCCTTTTACAAAAATATGCATTTGGTGCTGTAGTGCTTCTTTTGAACAAAAATATATAAAAATAAGAAAAATGTTTAATAAAAATTGTTTATGTTACTACAACTTTTTTTAATTTGACCTTTGCCCACATAAGGATAAACTTGTCTTGCATGTTATTAAATATATATGTGAGGTTAGTGGTGAGTTTTATATAGGTGAGTTAGCATTTAAAAACATATTTAAAAAAAATATACAATAAACCTAGTTTGTGCAACATTAAAAAAAATATAGTTTTTATTTTTTGAATTTTTTTAGAATTCTAAAATGCGTAACTAAACGAGAGTGCGTAACGTCCTGAGTGCGTAACGTCCTGAGTGCGTAAAGATGCGAGAGGTTACTGTACTTGCTTATTGAATACAGTCTATTTTTTTGTATCCGTTTTATGAATACTTAAATTGTCGTTGAAGATAACTAAGATATGTGTGTCTTTTAGTAGATTCAATTTTGATCAGTGTAACCAAATATCATAGAATTTGGACTATCGTTAAAATAGTAAAGTAAAAAACTAAAGTGAAAACCCATGAAACTTAGTATTAATAAAAATCATTAGATATCCTAGAAACCTGAACAAAAATCATAGGTTATCATGAAGTTTGAACACTATTTTAAAATTCTTAAGTTTTTGAATTTTATAAAAAATGTTTACTTGTAATTTTGTTGTATAATTTTTGTTTTGATAAAATAAGTTCTTACTTAATTTTTAACGTTAGGACTTATTTTGAAAAATTTTATCTCACTTACAAAACATTTTTCACAGTTAAACAAAATTTCAAGTAGTTTTTGAGATCAAATTTGGTTAATTTATTAGGTTCCGTATATAATGTGCCAACTAGAACTACAGTTATTAACAAATCTTTACAAACTTACTTAGTTTAAAATTTTTTTTTTTATACTTTCTAAATTTTTTAAGTTATTTTGATTTTAATAAACACTTATTTTTTTCAAAATCAACGGTTTTTTTTACGCTAATTGTCACAAAGTTTTTTTTTTTTTGATACTTAAAAAATAAATTTGTAACCTTTCTAAAATTATTCAAAGTATGTTTGATGAATACAGAAGTATCTAGCTCAAAAACAAAAATAGATTAACTTTTTGTGAAGTTATAAACTTTCAGCCAAAAGACGATTTGAAAAAAATGTATTTAAGTACAAAGTTTCCTCAAATAAGACTTAATCTCAAAAGCTAAACATTTTTTTAAGTATCTTTTCAATGTTGGTATACTGTTGAAGACATTTTTTTTAACTTAAATTTAATTTTTCCTGAAATTGACCAAAAAACTTTCTTTTTAAAAACCTGGAAAAAATTCAGAATACCTGATAGTAATTTACAAAAACTTTTGGCAAAACCGTAGCTAGACAAGTTTGTAGTAATTTACTACTATAAGCATTTTAATATAAATCTGCTATGATAAATAAATAAACGGTATATGTCTTAAGTGTTTTTTCATCCTTATTTCAACTCAACACAAAATTCTAATTGTTTGTATTCTAGTTCTAAATCAAAAAAATTGTCTACAAAAAATATTAGTTATAAAGTTTTAGTTATAATTTTAAATTTTCGTGATATTCTAGTAAAATTATTTTATAATTTTCAGGGCGGAGATTTCGTGATAGAAAACCAGCACCTAAGCCATATCAAGCGTCAATCTCACATAATGATCATACAAAATTTAACAACGATGAAAACAGTAAAGGTTTTGAAGCTTATAAACGAGTAGAAGATCGAATTAAGAACAGAAAACGTGAACTTAAATCTGGCGATGATTGTAAAAGTTAGCTTCATTGTTTATTAGAATTTAATAAATTAAAATTATTTTCACCGAAGTTTAAAGATTGTAATTATGACTTTGATCGTTTTACACCATTATCTTTTTTTTTTTCTATATACTTTTAGGATTCGTAAAAATCTTGTTTACGCTTGTTCAAATAAAGTTGTCTATGTTTTAAGAACTTTAGTTAAAGTTGTACGTAACATTTTTTATACAACCTACTTTAATTGACATTAAAGAAACCTGAAACATTGGAGTTGTGAATATTGACAAGTAATTTAATTTAACTCAACAAGTAATTAAATTTTAGTGACGTTTTTTTTTTGAGGTTTGTTATTACAAATAAACAGTTGCTGCAAAAAAACGTAAGAAAATTCCCGGTTTGATTCAATTAGAAAGCGAAGAGAGTGCTAATGAGTCAGAAAATGAAAAACGGAAAGAAGAAATGAGGAAGCGTAGAAAAGATCGTCGAATTATGGAAGAAAGAAAAAACGAGAGAAGAAATCAAGTTGAATCTCGATTTCAACAATCTGGTTTGCATTTCTGACAGCTTGCCTGTCTAAAATTTTATTTTGGTGTTACATATTTAAACTTTTGTTCTTAAGTGTATGAAATTAATATTTGAGAAACTATACTACCATGATAACTTGTAAGTTTTGTAATTTCAGAGGAGGCTGGACCACACAATAAAGTTTTATCGTTAATTAGTAGAATATTTGACAAAATTGATGCGTTAGACGCAGGACTGCTTAATGAAATCATGTCAAATGATGAAAATAAAGAGTACAGTATTCGCCCATATAAATTAATTTCTAAACAAAAACTAGAAGAGCTTAATGAAGAAACATCAAAGTTGAAAGATAAAGGAACCTTAAACCAGGTTTTTATCCAATACAAAGTATTTTAGCAATAAGAGACTTAAGTAATTAAAAAAATGTCTTAAAACTGTAGCTAAAATAAGTTTTAAACTATTTTGTAAAAATAAAATAACCAAAAAAAAAAAAAACAATTGTTAGAAAAGATTTGGTTTTAAACAATTGACAGTAGTTATTTCATAAACTTATCAATTAAAAAAATAACTATAAGTATAATTCTACAGTTCTTTAATTCCTAAACATTAAATTTTAACAAAATTTATTTTAATTAATTAAACATTATTAAAATCATTTTATTGATTCAATATTGGTACGTTGTTGATTTATGATTTTATTTTGGTAATATATTTACTTTTTGTGTTTAACCAGCTAATTTTTTACTTATAATTTTATTTTTATTTTCCGGTTGGATTATGAAATTTTAATTTTAATTTTTTGTTATAAAATATGCTAAATATTTTTCAAACAGATTCCGAGAAAAAAAGCAGTTAAACTACTAACATACCTTATACCCGTAATAAGGGCAGGAATAAAGGTGAAACCCTTATTAGAGGTAATGTTTTTTCGTTAAACAATAGAAGTATAAAGAACTAAAATAGTTTATCATTTTATTCTTGTTTCGCATATTGTTATTACTTATAGAATGAACATTTTGTATTTGTAGATAAACTATTTCATAGTATATTTGCGGACACTTATATAATTTTTACCTAAAGTTGTTTTTTATTTTATGACAAATTTTTATTTGAGGTTTCTTTTTTATTGTTAGCAGGGTTGCCACTTCACCTAGAAACCTGGTATTTGACAATTTAGGCAAAAAAAACCTGGAAAAACCTTGAATTTTAACAATTTTCACATGTTAAGTAGTAAAATTTCGATTTGACTCAAAAAACTTATCATATAAATAAATAAAATTTGTGATCATAAAAAATTTGTTTTATTAAAAATCACATTTAAAAAAGCTTAAAGATATTTTTTCAATGTCGTTATACTATTTAACACCGTTTTTTACCTTAAACTTGAACTAAAAATAGAGCCTAAATCGTGTAATTTTAAAAACCTGGAAGAAGTTTTTCAAAAACATTTAGTAATAATTCAATAATTTTTGTATTATTTTTAATTATATTTATGCTAAACTTATTAATATAACGTTTTGTCATTAATGAAAAAAATTATAACATAAAAATATATAACATTGTCTGTAAAATTGTATATTAGTAGTACCAGTAGGAAACATTTTTTCATTTTAGAATCGTAATGAAAACGATAAAAAAATGAGCAAAATCGAAATGGTTCATTGTTCTACTGAAGCTTCACTGATTGCTATGAATATTATGACGGCACCAAACATGAGCAAGTCGGTTTACATTGACGAAGTCATGGAAAGATTGGCTCAGTTTATGCGAAACCAATTAAACAATACTGTATACCCTGAGTATGACCCTGTGTATAAATCTCCTCTGAGTAAAAAAAAAGGTAAAGTCTGTTAGAGAAAAATTTTAGGTTGTGTTAAGTTTATAATTTTCTTCTGAAAACAGAAATGACGCATTCTAGTGGAAGAATGAGGCGTGCTCATTATAAAGGAACTAAAAACAGACGGATTCTTTCATTGTACAACAAATTAAATCAACTTATTGAAAACTGGACTGAGCTTGTTAATTTACAACCACTAACTGATGATACTGTAATAAAAGTACCTTAATTTCTTATAGTTTTCTAGATTTTATATGAATTATATTTAAAAAATGATTATTTTTAACGTATTTTGAAATACCTATTATTATTTTATTAAGTATCGTTTATTATTTAAATTTTTTTAAATATATGTCTTCTAGCCGATAAGTTGATGAAGTTTAATCAGGTTGTTTAAGTTAAAACAAACTACAGTTTACTATTACGTGCTTACAAAAAAGTTGTTTAACGAAGTTTAATTTACACAGATTGCACCTGTTGGTGTGTCAACGTTTTTTGTTGAAAATATTAAAGAAATTCAATTATCAGCTATCAGACTTACTACATGCCTGTTCTCTAAGTATGAAAAGCATCGTAAGCACATCATGGACGAAATTTTTCAATCCATGTCACGCTTGCCAACTAGCAAGCGAAATCTTCGTAGTTTCAAGTACTTAAATAATTAAGTATTGATATTTTACTGAACCAAATATTTATACTTATATGTATTTTTATGTAAATATAGATTTTGGTTAATATTGTTTTTATCAATATAGGCTGACGCATGCAGAAGAAGCTGTTAACTCTTCAGATGACGAAGAGGAGCATGTTTCTTCAAAACTAAAATCTAAAGAAGCAAGTAATCTACAATATATTCAAATGATTACAGCTCTCATTTTGCACATGATACAATCAATCATTAAATTACCACAGCCGATTAAAAAGCATTTGATAGACGATGTGTACAATTCTGATAATACTGAAATTTTCACAGAAATGGAAACTGTTAGTTTTTTAAGCAACTAAATTTTTGATGTAGTTAATTTTTTAAATTGTTTTTATGAATATAGTCTCAAAGTATTTTTCTTGCTACTGCAGCTAGTTTATTATTTTCATACAAGTACCATTATTTCAGGCAAATGAGATAAAAATGGTAAGCAGTTATGACCAAGCAAGACATACAGCACAGACATTTCTTGGATCCTTCCTTAAAAAGTAACTAGTACTTTTATGTTTTTTAAATTTTTTTTATAAAAAGTATTTATATCTATGGTTGTAATTTTTAATTTAAACAATCTTATTCTATCCATTTTATCATTTTATATCTCTTATCATTCATAGATGAGGTTTTGAAATAGAATTTAAATGAATTTTAAATAGATACATACTATACTTATAGGTGTACTAGCAAAAGTGATGATACAGACTTTCGACCGTTGTTTGAAAACTTTCTTCATGATTTATTAAATACCGTTAACAAGCCAGAATGGCCCGCTTCTGAAATGTTGTTAACGGTATTAGGAAGGCTACTTGTTAGTAATTAACAGTTTAATACTAGTTTTTATTTTGATATGCACTGTTATCGTCGTTAATAATGTAATGAATGATTTAGATGTTTTTGTACGTTTTCGTCTGTAGTAGGATTTGCTTTTAATAACAAATATATATAGTTAGTTAAACTAAAATACTATTAACGGAAACAAAGTGAAACATTTAACTAAATAAAGACACTTTGTAATCAAATTCATTTTGTTTTCACAGTTCATGTTTCTTTAAAAATATAGAGATAGCCTCTAACTTAACGAGATCAAAAGCACTATTACAAAGATGAATTATTTTAAATCTAAATATCTCATATTTCCTAGCACAACCTCTATTATTTATTAAATGTTCTGCTACTGAATGTCTTTTAGCTGCGTTTTTGGTTGCTGTTGTCTTATTTATTTCAGATTCTTGTTCAATACGCAAGCAGGTAAATGTTCCTTTATCCTTGTTTTGAAATGCCTCGAATTTTGACCAATATAGCTTCTTTCGCAGAAGCAATTAAATTTTCTATATTACACAAATATTGTTTAGGTCTGGTATCGGATCTTACAACTGCACTTTTAATAAAGGTATTAAGAGAAATATAATTCTTGAACTAACTTGATTGTAAGTTGTTTTTGTTAAATATTTTACTTTATTTTCAAATATACGTGATGTTTCTCCAATATATGGTAATTTCAAAGCTGCTAGGAACGGCTCCGGTCCGTATATCTTAGGTTTGTTTAGGTTATTATCATTTGATTTTATAACCCTCTTAATCAATTCTGGTGAGTATTCATTTTTTATCAAAATATATTTTATTCTCCACCTCAAAATGAAGGAATTCTTTAGAACAAATGTTGTAGGCTCTATGGTATAGTGATTTTATTAACTTTAGTTTTAGTTTCTTACTACAAAAAGATTGGTAGTGCAAGTACTGCCCAGTAAATGTTGTTTTCCCATAAACATTCATTAGATAATTTGTTCTATCTTTTGTTATCAATATATCTAAAAATGGCAGTTAATTGTTCTCTTCCACTTCTCTAGTCAAAGAAAATGTTTTATGTAAATAATTTAATTTTCGAAATATAGCTTCGTTTTCATTTTCTGTTTGGATATAACTAAACAATCGTCATCGTATCTAATGTAGACAACCTGTGAAGACAGGTCTTAAGCAATTTTGAATTCTAAATATCATACAAAAATGTTAGCAAGTGTTGGGCCCAACGGCCAGGATAAATAAACATTTACCTGCTTGCGTGTTAAAATTCATTGAAAAAAAAAAGAACGTGAAATTAAGATAACCGCAACAAAAAACGCAGCTAAAAGGTCTTCAGTTGCAGAACATTTAATAAATAATAGAGGTTGTGCTAGGAAATATGAGACAAGTAGATTTAAAATAACTCATTATTGTAATAGTGCTTTTTATCTCGTTAAGTTAGCGGCTATCTCTATATTTTTAAAGAAACCAGAATTGTGCAAACAAAATAAATTTGATTACAAAGTGTCTTTATTTAGATATATACTTATTTAATTTTTAAATTTAATTTTATCGTTTTTTATCTGCTCATGCGAATGCTTGCTCCTTTGAAAAAATCGCAGTTAAAGAGTTAAAATTCTTCAAATGTAGATCTTATACATAGGTGATTTATTAATATTATACCTGTCAACGTATACTTAAAGTATAAGTTATGGTACACTTTTAAAGTGATATTGTTATATAAAACATCGTTTTAATCGCTTAATTTTATTGTTTCAATCTAGTACAGTGTATAGTTGTATTATATTTTAAATTAATAGAGTGTTTTTAATCAATGTTAATTTTTTTAATTCGCAAGTACGCATAGTTGAGTAAACATTTAATTCAAAAAACATCAAATATTAAACATAAAAAAAATACTTGATAGTTAATATATAAGAGTTATATAAGTATATTTTTAGCTTATATAGTATATATAGAGTACATTTGAGAATATTAATTACAGAAAACATAATTAATAATAAAATTTAACTTGAACTTAATACGTGTTAATTTAACAGGTATTAAAGTTTAGCAACAAGCAAACAGAAATGTCGCTCAGAGTTGCTTCACTTGATTACTTGGGTGTTGTTGCTGCAAAATTGCGTCGTGATGCTATCACATCGGCAGCAGGCGATGCCACGCTACAAGTCAAACAGTTGTTGAAAAGACTGGAGGAAAGTTACATGCAAAATGTCGATAATCAAGAAGAGTTAGAAGATGAAGAAAATGAGGAACAAACTTCTAACATTAAGGTTAATAAACGATAACTTAAAAACTAAGTGGAAAAGTTTATTTTTTAAAAAATTTTTGTATTTAAACTTGTATAAGGTATTGTATAAATTATATTTGATGAAGTTTGGTTTTTGAAATAACTTAATTGAAAATTTATACAGTTACTAAGCTTCACAGCGAACGGATTTTCAAACTGTGATTCTGCAATGAAAAATTAAAATGACAAACCATGCAAAAATTGTTGTTCAATTATAAAGTTAAAAATAGTTTAAAAATATCGTGGAAAAACATGTTGTATAAATTTTAAATACTAAATAATGATTAAGAATTTCTTGTATAGAAACTAAAAATAAATATGAATAAAGGAGTTTTAAAAAAAACTATAAATGAATTATAATTTTAGGGTTGCCACTTTACCTGGAAAAACCTGGAATTTGACCATTTAGGCAAAAAAAAACCTGAAATTTTAACAGTTTTCACATGCTCAGTAGTGAAATTTCGATTTGGCTCAAAATATCTATCATATAAATATAAAATTTTTATCTTCATCAAAATTTTTATTTATTAAAATACATATTAAAAGTAGCTTTACAGTATCTTTTCAATGTTTTTATACTATTTAACACATTTTCTTACCTTAAACTTAACTTTAAACTGAAAATAGACCTATAAATGTGTACTTTTAAAAACCCTAAAGACATTTGAAAAACCTGGAAAAATTTTTGAAAAAACGAGTGACAACCCTTACAGTTTCTTACCTTAAACTTAAGTTTATACTAAAAATAGACCCAAAAATATGTACTTCTAAAAACCTGGAAGAAATTTGGAAAACCTGGAAAATGTTTTGAAAAAACGAGTGGCAGCCTTGTAATATGTTAAATATTTAAGTTGTTATGTTAAGTTTTGAATTGCATCACTAATTAGTACAAAAATGGCTTAAATTGAAAGAGGCTTATTTCTAAAAACTAATTAAACAGAGCTGTATGATTTTCGTTAAAAGTAAGAGAGAATTTAAACTAAGAAAACAGTAAAACCTATTACTAACAAAATCACCAAATAAGAGATAGTTATCTAGCTTAGAAGTCTAAAAAATATTATAAACGATATTAAATATGTTTACCTTATACAACCTGAAAGACTTCATATTGCACAGCAAATAAATGGAATTAGATAATTACTCAATGCCTGCACTATTTAAACAACATTTTATAAATCAACTATTTAAAAATATATTGAGTGCTCTAAATAAGTTTTGTACTCACCGTCGTTATTAAAATGTTTTAATTCTATATTTAAACATATTTTTATTAAGTTTACTTTTAGATGATTTAGTTTTATTGGTAAAGATCACTAGAAAACTCTTATATTGTACTTTTAATAGTAATAAGTTTTACTGTTTTCTTAGCATTTAAATTCTATCTACATTAATATTAATTTTACAAAAGTCTTGCATTTCTGTTTAATAATCACTTGAGTTTTTAGAAATAAGCCTATTTAAATTTAAGCCATTTTTATACCAAATAGTGATATAATTCTAAACTTGAACATAACAACTTAACTAGTAAACAGCGTTTAACAAATTTTGATTTAACTTTTTTTTCAAAATTTTCAATATTCATATTTATTTTTAGTTTCTGTACAAAACCCTAGTTAAGCAGTATTTATTATTTATACAACATGTTTTGCCATAACTTGTTTATTTAAATTTATTATTTTAGGTTTTTAAATTTAACAAAATTTTTTGCATGGTTTGTCATTTTTATTTTTCATGCAGAATCACAGTTTGAAAATCCGTTCGCGGTGAAACTCAGTAACTGTATAAATTTTTCAATAAATGTAATTTTCAATACATGAGTCTTCAACTTGAATCGATACCTTTGTTCAACTGTTTAAACCATATATGTATTTTTTTCTTATAACCTACCATAATTTTATTCTTAACAATAGTTGGCGATTTAAATCGCCAGAGCTGTACAAATAAAAATAATTTAAATTGATAAAAAAATAAGAAAATGTGTCAAATTTTTAGAAATTAGTTATTTGTTAACTAAAAATAAGCTTTCTAAAAATTTAAAACTTTTTAACTTTAGAACTTTATAAATATTTGAAATAATTGTACACATTTTCACATTTAAGCTTTATATATATAAAGCTGGACATCGATAAAACTTTAATAAAATGCAAATTTTTTGATATAGAGTAAAACTTATTTTATTAAAAATAAAAGCAATGAATAAAATAATAAATTTACATTTTAAAAATTTATTAATTTATATAAGTTATTTTGATAGTTTCTTTTTGATTCAAAACTTATATTTTCCATTAACGGAAACTTTTGACAAGACAAAAAAAAATAGTGTTTTATAATAATAAAATTATAAATAAGTGTTATAGTATTTTGTTTCACACGTACTAAAATCCCTATTTTTTTTTCTATTATTCTTTTCAGTTTTTAATTTGTTTAACTGAACCATTGTAAATTAAACAGAAAAAAGGTTTAGCAGCAAAAACTTTGAAACAAAAGCTACAATGCCTCGTTCTTGGATACCTAAGAAACAACATGAAAGCGGATGATGCTCTTGCAGTAAGTATTTATTTGTTAAAAACAAATTCAAAAAAAAAACAGTTTCTTAAGTTATGTGGTGATTAATAATAATTGCCTTATCTTTGATCAAAAATAATTTTATACTTTAGTACAAGTTTTAGCAATTTGGCAGCGCTTAGATAGCATGAGAATATATATTAGTTTGGAAAAACTGCATAATAAAAATCCATAACAAGTTAAACTTAAAAAAAAGTTATTGTTTTAGTTTGTTAAATAATCAAATACAAAAAAGGTTATTTATTTTTCAGTTTGCACTTAACTTTTACGTTGGTCAGTGGCATCACGACCTGACGACTGAACATAAGCTCCATCAGGATAAGTTAAAGAAAACTGGTGCGTACAAAGCGGAAGAAGAAAATGAAGAAACTAAACAACTTATTCGATGTCAGAAAAAGAAAACTTTTTTACTAAAACTTTCTCAAGCGCAAGCTCTTTTGCAGATGAGTGTAGAAGAAAGGAATAGTTATAAATTTGCTGATGGCATTTCTCAATTTGCTGTTCAGCAAGAAAAGTTTGTTACAATTTGAACATAAAACTTTAATTAGTTTATCTTCAGAACTTTTTTTTTTTGATTTTTCATAAAGTAATTTATTTAAAGTATTTGTTATGATTGATTTTTGTAGTTTGTCAATTTAGTTCTTTATAACCGATCATAAATGTATGTTCAATCAATATAGTTTAAAATATTTCTACTTCTGTGATTTTGGTTTTGCACTTTAAGCTTATTGTTTAATTTGTTGAAGATATTCTTTAGTAAAAGTTTAAAACTACTGTAAAATTTGTAAAATAATAAATAACTAAAAGAAATAAATATAGTAATAAAATAAATAATAACATTTGTTAAAATAAAAAAAACGATTGAAAATTCTCTTCTTTGTTAAGCTAAGTAAAAAATTTTTGAATATATTTAAATTTTACAGTTTGAAATACTTTTTTAAATCATTAATTATAAAATGTGTATATTTTATTCAGTAAAAATTAGTTCATATTATAAAATCAGTCTACATTTTTATTTAAGGAAGAGTTTCTTTTAAACGTTGAAACAAAAAAAGTACTGAAAGTAAATTTTTAAACAAGTTCTTTATATCTTGTTTAATAATAATTAATATTTAGATCCGACAAATTAGCATTGGCAGTAGCCAACGAAGATGCAACGCAGATGACAAGATTTCTTGCATCAAGTAGAAGCTTCAGCAAGTCATTTGACAGTTATCTGACATACATACTAAAAGTTTGTCAAGAAACATCCGGGGCATTAAGAACTAGAGCAATGAAGTGTCTTGCTGAAGTTGTTTCTATTGATCCAGCTATAATGACTAGAGTCAGTTTTAAAGTTTACTAAACTTAGTTTAAAAACATATAGAAAATAGTTTGCTTGCTGTTAAACTTTGTAAAACTCTAAGATTTTTTCAAGTATAAATCTGAAATTTATTCAGATATTACAGTCCCAGTACATTGTAAACTATTGTTGAAAAGTAATCGTTCATTGTTTTAAAGGTTTTGATTTTAAAAAATGTTAATATATTATCAATAACTATCAAAATAATTAAGTCAGTCTACTTAGAGCTAAGTTTCTGGTAAACTTGTGTTAACTTGATAGTAAAAGCAGGGTTCGTGCGCGTCAGGCTAAATCAGTTTTTTTGAAAAAAGTTGAAAAACGTCAGGCTAAATCAGTTTTTTTATTTAAAAATTTGAGAATCTCAGTTTTTCTCAGTTCAAATGCTTCACACTTTTTGATTAAAAAGAATTGAGAAAGATGTGAATTTATTTCTAAATAATGATTTAGTTATTTAAGACAAAATCAGTCAGTATTTGTAAAAATAAATGCTTAAAACCTTTTGTTGAATCTCTAAAAATTTAATATGAATCTTCATTGTTTTGTTTTGAGTAGATTATATACGTCATAATTATGAAAATTCATAAAAAAAATACAGTTTAAACATTAAAGTTTAGTTCAACAACTTAGCTGTTTGTTTGAATTTCAATACTCGTGTAAGCGTTTCATTTTAAATTTTAATAAAACAAGACAATGCACGTTGTTTTAATATAAATCTTCTGGTTATAATGTTTTTACTTAGTGCTTAATTAAATTGAACAATTGTCTTTAGTAATGTATATTAAATTTTTACACTAGTATAGATATAACACTAATTTTAAAACTTATCACTGATTCTGTTATGTTAAGGGCATAGGGGGGTCAATCACCTTTTTCACAATTTAGTCTTATTTTATTGAGTTGTAACTAAGCTATGAGTTGCTTTTTGCAGATTTAAAAGCTCAAAATGTTTTTGAGATAAAGCTAGTTGAATTCAGAGACTATGATAGTACTAATTAAGACCCATCAATATCTAAAATGACTTCTAAAAGAGATTTTCCTTACTTTGAAAAAATGTCAGGCTAAATTGGTCCCAGTCAGGCTAAATGAAAAAAGTTTCGCGCACGAGCCCTGTAAAAGATACATAAAGTTGAAAAAAGGTTACATAAGTTTATCTTATTGTTTATATTTTTATTCTGTAAAAGCAGTTGTTTCTCATGGTAGATAATAATTGTGCTTCTTAGTTTTTTAAACAATTAAAATTTTTGATAATTAATTTAAGGACATATTAAAAAGTTCATTACATATAACTTGACTTAAAAAATTTAGAGCTCTGTGACATATATTTTTATATAAGATAGATAAACTAATAAAGCTATATTCAGAGATGTTTTAGCTTTTAAATTTTTGTATTTAAAAAATAAAGTTTATTTTTTGAGTTAAATCAAGTGCCCCCATTTCTTCAATTTTTACTGATCTTGTATCTTTCATGTAGTAACTATGCTCTTTTTCTAATTTTGCTACAGAGTTTTTTTAACAAGTCAAAATACAACTTTTACTTTTGAGAATAAGTTAGAGTACATTATATGTTATAGGATGATATATCAAAAGGAGTTCGTATAAGTTTGATGGATTCTTCGACAAATGTTCGAGAAGCTGCTGTTGATTTGATAGGAAAATTTATTATATTGAAGCCAGAACTTGTTGATACTTATTACGATATGCTTACTGCTCGCATACTAGTTAGTTTTTTTTTTACTTATTAAAATTTGGATGATCTTTTTTAATACATTGATTAGCAAAAGTTTTACAATTAGAATTATTTCTGATTTAAACATCTGAAGCTAGGTATATGTATTACAAACGTCTTTATATTTAAAATACAATAGGATACGGGTGTGAGTGTCAGAAAACGTGTGATAAGAATTTTGAGAGATCTGTGCCACGAACATCCACATCTTCCCCAAATGACAGATGCCTGCATTAGAATGATCAGAAGAGTCAATGACGAAGAAGGAATAAAAGTAAGTTGTAGTTATCAGGTATAAAGGTATACTTATAAATGTTATAAATTAGCTTGACAGGTATTTTTTTGTTATAAACAGTAAGTTTACAATATCTGTGTGTAAAAGTAAAAACATAAAAAAAAGGTTAAAATTAGTTAATGTTTTACAATTACAATATTTTGTGTGTTGTTTTTATTAGGATTTTAAATTATTATCAAAAATATTTTAATTGAGAAAAAGTGTTTATACTTTTCTAAATAATTCAAAATAAATTTTAATTATTGTAAATTTTTATATAAATACATTTTAATTGGTGGAAATTGAACAAAATGAGTTGTCATTATGTAGAAATTAGTACACGAAGTTTTCATGAAAATGTGGTTTACGCCATTAAAAAGTGCGAATGAGTTAGAACTTAAAAAGAAGGCTTTGCTTATAACTGATATTGTAGCTGCTAATCGGAATAGAGGATACGAATGGATTGAACAGCTTTTCAAAAACGTAACTTTTATAAACACAGTAGTTTTTGTTAAAAGTAATTGTAATTATTAAAATGTTTACTTTTAGAACTAAAGTAATGTTTTTTTTTTTGCAAATTCTTTTAATTTGTTTATGCACTTTAAGCTCTTAAAAAATAATTTATTTTCTTTTAGCTTATTGATACACCTGATGAAAACCTTAAAGTAGAAACTGCATGCCAACAAATTGTAGATTGTTTGGTTCAACATATAATAATCTTAGAGGATAAAGATAACGGTTTACTTGATTGTGGTTCGTTTCTTTTCGAAATTTTTTGAAAATGACTAGTATAGCAAAATGTATAATTGTTTGAATATGTGTTACAATTTTATATTTAAAAGATTAAAAAACACAAAATAAAGTACTTCCTAATTTGAACTAAGCTTTGTATTTTTTAGAAAAAAATAAAACTAAAGTTGAACCAAAAGTTGAAGACAAAAATAATGGTGGAAGTATTGATAGCAAGCAAAGGTTTTTTAAATACATTAACTTTAACTGGTTATTTAAATTACTTGTAAAGTTTTCGTTTCACTTATTATAAATATTTGTTTAAAATAACCAATTGGTTTATGTTAAGTATTTAATTTCTTTTAAAATTAATTAGGTGTATGCAATAAACCGTTAAAGTTTTTGTATAATCAGCAAAACTTTTTTCTTAACATTATGTTTTAACAAAAATTTTTAGTCAGTATATGTTTTTAAAATAACGTATTATAAAAATATGTTATTTACTTTTGCTTAAGTAGTGATAATAGGTTATTATTTAATTAAATTTATTTTTATTAAATTTATAAAACATCACTTAAACAATTTAGTGTTATAATTAATAGTTTTGCAGTTTAAGTTGGTAGCTAACTCAGTAAAAGTTAATTGTATCTACTTTAAAGTCTGATTTTAGATATTATTTTTGTAATAACAATTTTTTTTTGTTATATTGTGGCAATATAAAGTACCGTTTTTATGGGTATGTTTCAAGTTTGCACGTGCGGACAAAATTGCACGAAGACAATTTTACACGGTTGCAATTTTTTATTTATTCATATATTTTAACTTTTTATTAATTTTTTTAAATTAATTTTTTTGATTTTTCTATCACTGTTACCCCTTACCTTTTCCCTCGGTCGGTAGTTTTTTAAACTAATTTATTTTTGTTTATTCTTTTTTCTTGGTTTTTTTAATAATAATTTTTATTAGTTTTTTTTACTATCACTATTACCCCTAACCCTTACCCTCGGTCAGTAACTTTTTGTTTTCTTATTAAAATATCTTTTAATTTTTTTTATTTTACTCTCGTGCAAAAATGATCCTTAGTGCATAATTGTCTTCGTGCAGTTTAGTCCCCTCAAGCAATTTTGACCCCTCGTGCAAGTTTGTCTTCATGCAAAAGTATCTTCGTGCAAAGTTGACCCTTTGTGCAATTTTGACCCGTTCCGGTTTTTATACAAAATTATTACTTTTGTTGTACATGTTAGATCAATATATTTAAATGTTATTTAAATCGATTATCATAGTAAAAAAGAATTAAAAGTTTTCCAATTCGTTT
The DNA here is from genome assembly GCF_965202585.1 of Thalia democratica. Lineage (NCBI taxonomy): Eukaryota > Metazoa > Chordata > Thaliacea > Salpida > Salpidae > Thalia > Thalia democratica. The sequence continues at coordinate 41,418,390 of NC_139166.1, read as the reverse complement.
TTACCCCAATTAAATAAAATACTATTTTTTATAAAAAGTTTTTGGCTGCATGACAATTCAAATTTCGACAATTCAAATTCAAAAAAAAAATTTAAAGAACCACAACTTATAAAGTATTATATATTTGAAAAAAATAAAAATATGTATGTTGGTATTATTATTATCTACAGGCCATTTTTTCTTTTTATAAAATATTTATTTTTTCTTAAGATATTAAAAAATAATAAAATTAAGAATACTTAAAACTTATTTTAGCCATATCAAAAAAAAAGTTTCATATTTTACAAAAATAAAAAAAATGGCTCGTATATATTAATAAAATCAACATACATATTTTTTATTTTTTTCAAATAAAATTCTTTTTTTTAATTGTGGCCCTTTATATTATTTTTTTAGAATTATAACTGTCCAAATTTGAATTGTCGTGCACCCATTTTTTTATAAACAGTTTTTAATTGACCATTAATTGAATAGCATTGCTGTAACTAAAGAATTAACTGAAAGTTCTACAACACGAAGTGAAAGGTTAATTGCAACCATACAAACTCTTGGATATCTGGCTAAGATTCGACCTCAATATCTAGTTAAGCATGTCATGCTTTTGCAGCCGTATTTAGCAACTAGTACTAAAAATATTGTAAGTTTTGTTTTAGTACTGTAAGCTAAAAGTAAATTTAGAAAATACATACTTTCAAGTAATATTATTTTCTATTAATATGTTTAGTTCGATACGCTATGCAGCTCATTTTTGTTTTAACTTTTTTTAGGTTAAAGTTTAATTTGTTAATCATTTCAGAACTCTGATTCTATTTTAATTGTGTCGGGTGTATGCAAAATTTTAGAATTATCAGTCCCACTAATGCAACGACCAAGTGGAGATTTTCTTGTAACTCTTGAAGGTGAAATGATGAAGATAATTTTAGTGCAGCAATACCGCATTGTTGTAACTGCAGTTGCTTGTCTAGCTTCTGTTGTTAATAATTTCACAAATAACTACAAAATCGTATGGGACTGCTTTAAACGCATGTTTGGTAAGATAAAGCCTGTAAATACTAATATATATTTTCTTTTAATTAATGTTTTAACTACTTCAGCAAAAACCTTTTTTTTTGCTTGTTTGCGTTCAATTTTATTTATTATATTTTTTAAAGTACTTTTTTAAAACTAAACTATTCACTCAATACCCAAGGAGTTACCTAATTTTAATTTGATTTTTAACGCTTATATAGGAGGAATGCAAAAAGCTAGAGAAGTATTTGAAAGTAAACCTCATATAATACTTCAAAATAAATCTCACACACTCCAACTTTTTCGAGCTATTTTCATTGTTGGGCATTTATCGAAAACATTTAATTTTGAAGATGAAAATTTTGCAGCAAATGAAAGTGTATGTGTTCAATACTTTTTTTTAATCAATTACTTAAAAATACGTTTGTTTCCTAGGTTTAATATATTAATAAGACATTTATGTTAATGTTTTGTTGAGTCTTATTTTAAAATATACTAATTCATGCTCGTCTATAGTTAAGCTGCAAATTTTGTTTGAAATACAACTTTTAAAAAAAATTTATTTAAATACATAGAATCGTGTTAAAGAAAATGTTTACGAGTGTTTGTTTTTCTTCTGCACACTAAACGATGGTAACAATACAACAATGACTAATTTAAGAACCATGGCAGTGCAATCATTAGGCTTGTTAATGATTCAAGATCCTGATATGATGTTTCTTCAAACAACTAGAGATCTCTACAAATCTCTACTTCAAGCTGAAGAGACTAAGGATAGCCTAAAAGCACAAGTATCTATTAAATTATATCTTATTCTAGATATAGTTGATATAATAAGTTTTGATTAAAATGAATGTTTTTTGAATGTTTACCAAATATTTAGTTTTCTACATGTCATATGAGTTTACAGTAAGTTTTAATACTTACTTTTTTAGGTGATGCAAAACTTGCAAAATTATCTACAAACTGAAGACGCAAAACAGCAAGAAGCAGCTATGGGAGTTCTTCAAAAACAACAAGTTTTTATAATGTTTTACTATATAGTAAACGTTTATGAAAAATTAGTAGTAAAGTTTCAAACATATGTGATTTACAAAGCTTGAATACTTTTATAAAACATTTATGAAATCTTTTTAAGGATCCTGAATCTGATGAGGAAATTGACATGAAAAATGAACTTGCTGGTGAAAACATAAAAGAAATATGTGATGTTTCTAGTGGAATGTCATCATCTGTCATGCAACTTTTCCTTAAACAGGTTAACCTACATTTTGATATTTATTAATTAGGTTTTTCTAAGTCTTTAAGTACATAACTTATACACTATAAACACGAGTAATATTATACAGTGAAGTAAGTTTATGTTTTGTAAAGATTAAACAAAAACATAAACTCCTAGATACTAGAAGCATTTTTCCACATTTCACCCAAAATCCGTAGAAACGCGCTTCACACAGTCACGTTGACACTTCAGCTAGGTCTTGTCCATCCAAATCAGTGTGTTTCGTATTTGATAGCTGCAACAAGTGATCGCGAACCAACAATTTATAAGGAAGCTGATCAACAGGTTCAAATCAAATGTTTTTAAATTGCAAAGAAGCAACAGATAAAGTATTTTAGTATAATTTATAAAACTTTTTATAGAGCATGGTACTGTTAAGTTAATATTTTTATACAATTTAATTAGGTTAATTTTTAATGTTTGAATACAACCAAATGAGATATATTTAAAACAGGATTGCCACAAAACCTAAAATCCTGTAAAAACCTGTAATTTGACAATTTGGTGAGAAAAACCTGGAATTTGTAAAATTTTAAAACAAAACCTGGAATTTTAAATAGTTTTTACATGTAAAGTAGTGAAATTTCAATTTGATACAACAAATTTATCATAAAGATTAAAAATTTATCATCATCAATTTTTTTTTAATTACAAAGTACATTCAAAGTAGCTTTACAGTATATATTTTTAACATTTTTATACCATTTAACACAGTTTTTTTTTTGACCACAAATAATGTAATTTCAAAAACTTGAAAGAAATTCAGAAAACCTGGAAAAAATTTCTCAAAAATCAGTGGCAACCCTGTTAAAATTGTCTTTTAGGCTAGGTATAAGCTCTGAGGCAATGATAACTATGAGAAACTTTATATGACGTATTTTTTGATAAAAGTTTGAACTTTCATAGTTATAAATATTATATAATAAGTTTAAATTGTTTTTACTATACTTCCATTATATTTTTCAGTTGGGGGAAATAGGAAAAAAGTATAGTGGTTTTATTACATCTAATGCTAACCAAGGAATCAACATGTCTTACAAACTACAAAAAATAATTAACAACAAGAATAAAATTGTTGCTCGAGGTTTTACTTTGGTTCAACAAATAACTACACTTGATGAGAACGCTGGTTATAACAAGGTTTTTATAATATACATTTCGGAGATGCAATGAATTGTATAATATAGAAAAAAAGTTGTTAAGTATGATTTTTTTATAAAATAAAATACAAATTTATATTGAACGTTGTTTTTAAAACTAAGTAGAGTGTTTTCAAATTTTATTATTTGTAACTGCAAGTAATGCTCTCAAGGTTAATTTTAATAGAAAAATTATTTATAAAATTTTAAAAAACTATAAAACTTGATAAAAGTTTAAATATAACTTCTTTCTTAGCCAAGTTGAAAAATCATTGCAAACTTACATAAACTTTTTGTTGTAGTTATTTGCTTTCTAGTTTAGTGGTGTTTTTAACCGAACTATTTTTAGCGCTATTTTATAAAAAAAATCTAGTTTGTGATCTTTGTCAAAAATGTTGAACTAAAATCTTATACCCATATTCTTCGAAAGGTTATTGATTTTTTATAAACAAGGTAGGCTAAAAGTGCTTGGACTATTTAAACACGGTATGTTTGCAAAAAATACTAAACAGAAATTCAACATCATTAAAAATTACAACTAAGGAAACAAAAAATAATTTCAACTTAGTTTTTTTCTACGTACAGTAATTTCTCTTGAACCTACGCACATTGCGTCCACAACAAAAATAAATAATTAAACGAGATTATTTTAATATTGTTTCCAGGCTTGTTGTTCCCATTTGTATCAACTAGTAAGAAGTGATCGAAAACATCGCAGAAGTCTCATAAATTCTTTACTTCGACTTTTTGATGATACTGTTGTAAGTTTAAATATTGTTCTATACATCTAGCTATTTTTGTTTAGTATTAAAAGTATTTATAGATTCTTATTTTATATCATTTTTCTTTTGTTTTTCTTTAAATAAGATGAAAATAGTCTCATATTAATAATACAATATTTATGTAGATGACAGACATGGGAAAGTTAATTTTTATTGCTGACAATTTAGCATACTTTCCTTACCAAACTGTTGATGAGCCCTTGTTTCTAATGAATGCAATTGAAGTGTTCGTTTCTGTTTCAGGTTCAAACGTTATACAAGCATTAAAAGAGGTTCGTTTAATTTTTTTAAACGTTATTCTTACCGATTTAATCTATAGATTAAAATTGATGTTGGGACGATCGGAAATACGAAAGGCATTTGTAGATAAATCCAATTTAACGTTATCAGGAATTGAATGCCTGTAAACAACAAGTTGGTGTAGGAAGCTCGGTCATTGCGTCATCAGATGATGAAAGTGACGTAGACGAAGAAAAAGCAAACAATGATGTAATGAGGAGAGAATTGTCTCGTATGAGCGAGCAAGTTTTATTAGAATTTAGTCATCATTCACTTGCTTGTCTTCTTCTTCTTTGGCTAAAAGACTTCCTAAAATGCGTGTTTGGATTTACAGACAAGTTAGGATGGTTTTTATAAGTTTTTTGTGATACATAAAATTTTGTATGTTTAGTATACAATTTTTTATCTACATTGTTCATTGATTATTTATTAGAATCTTACAACATGAATTTTATTTTTATGAAGATGATTTTTTTCTTTAATAATACATTTTAGCATCTTAAAAGTTTTGATTAATATTTTTGAGCTAACATTCAAACTTGCACCTATACAACTGTTTCTAAAACATACCTTTATAAAAAATTATTTACTTCTGAACTAGTTTTTTAAGATAATGGCTTTGTTTTTTTTACTTACAATCATTATACACATGGTATCAACTAATGTACTCTTCAAGATTTTGATCATCTGTTGTCTTTATTTTCATACAAATTGCGGTTTTTGTTAAGACAATAAAATGTGTAGTTATTAATATAGCGTTCTTAGCTTTTATGTTGATTATTATATAAAAAATATGAAATTATTTCTTAGAAAAATTCATAAGTACAATCCTATGGAAAAGAATCGAGCAAACGATAAGCAATGTCATCGAAAAATTAAGCTAGAGCAAAAATACAATATTAATATTAAACCAGCTGAAGACCATGTAATTAGATTACAAAATAATGTCAATATAAAAAGTACAACCAGTTTACACGCAATACATAGGCAATATTGTATGGTTTGTTTATTAATAAATTGTAAGCTTCTTTTACATCCATAAAATAAACTTCATATAAAACTTAAAGCTCAATTTTTTAGATTAGTAAAAATAAATTTATGTAAATAAGAAAAAAAGACTTTGTTTTAATAATTTTATATAGCTTACTTTATTAATTTTTAAAAAGTGTAAGTATAAACCAATTTCATGATTCAGTATACCAGAACATGATAATAATATGCAAACAAATTAAACAGCTGAAAGAGTTGATGAATAAGCTTGATCCTAACGAAGAAGACTCGTCCGGAGACGAGCTCAATAAAACAACTACTCTACCTCAATCTTCTCAACAAAACAATCAAGATTCAAGCTCGGACACTGACAATGGCGAATGTAAACAAAAAACTTCACTTGATGTTTGTTTATCTTTTAAAATTTATTGTTTAAGTATAAGTTCCTTTGTTGTACTATTTTATTTTATTGTTGTTTTAATTATCATAATTTACATTTTATGTAAATATAAATAAATAAGGTAATTAATGAATGTAGTTGTATGTAGCATTGCTTAGTAAATAGCTTAATAGACTATATTAAAACTCTACCATAATGTTTTTTTTAACGAAACATTGGTTTTAGTTTAAAAATAAAGTTTACTAAATACTTTTAAAAACTCTAATTACTAATATATATTTATATTTAGAAAAGTCGATTTCAAAAAAAAAAAAAAGAATATACGTTTCATAAAAAAAATCTTTTTTACATGAAACGTATGTTCTGTGTTTTTTTGAAATCGACTTTTCTAAATAATTTAATTAAAAACACTTCTAGTGGGCTCGGTGGAAAGTGTTCAAGTTTATTTAATAACGTTATTTCTAGATATATATATATATACTAATAAAACTCTAAGTTTTCGAATACAATTGTTTCACTGTTCTGTTAAACAGAACAGATCTTCAGTTTGTTTATTGTGATGATATCTTAAAACATAAGTCAAAGTGTACATGAAATTCAGCAAAAACTTTAAGGATCGTTACGTCACTAAATAAATCATTCAAAAATATAAGACATACCTAAATATGCATAAGTGTTCAAAATTATTTAAAATAAAAGCTTGGAAAATGTTTACAATTACTAAAAAGTTTATTTCGTTTATTTAAAGCTAGGTTTGAGTTTAATTTTGATATCTCGTGTTTTTCCATATTGCAGAGAGTGTAGCCATGTTTTAGATTGAGTTTGTTTTTTGTTAATGCTAAATTTTTTATTTCTATCCTTTTACATACAGGTATATAAATATATATATATATATATATAAATAAATATACCTGTATGTATTATCTTATTAGTCGTCTAAGAAGTTATAGTACTCAACACTGTTAAATTTAAACTTAGTTACAATCAAAAAAATTTAAATATTGTTTTTACTCGTTTAACTTAAAACAGTGAAGCAAATTGGAACAAGCAAAATAATATTTTTCTGGTTTAAAAGTTTGTATAATGAAAACTGATTTGTTTAAATGCTGTGTATTTTAGTAAAAATAATAGTTACTATTATTAAAATTTATTAGACCAACACTTCTATTCACAATGTGACCGAAATAGCTGTAATTTAATTTGTTGCACAAGTTAAAGTTGTAAATAAAACTGATGCGTTAAATTTCTTACAAAAACCAAGGACCTTTTAAGTGACCCATATTGTTATTGTAGAATCTGATAAACTTAACTTTTTATGAATAAAACGAATAAAATTAATCAAAATAAACTTACAGCTTATCAGAAAATCCACAGCTCTCAAAAGTCGTCCAAAATCTGGCAGAAAAATAGGTTCAAACAAGGTATGTCAATAGTTATTTTAATATAAACTTTAATAGAACTAAAATAATATACCAAATACAAAAATCTGTGCTCTTTTTTTTTATTATACATTTAGCAATTTTGCAACAAACTATTAGGTCTTAGATGATTTTTTTTAAAGGTTAGGTATGCAGAAGAAAGTTCGAGCGGTTCCGAAAGTGATGAAGATTTTAGAGGGTTATGAGTTCAATATATCTAAATCATATAGTTTGCTCAACGCCACTTAAAGCTAAAAAACATTTAGTAGTTTGGATTAAAAGTAAACTTTCAGTTAGTATGGTAACATAAGTGATTTATGGTGTTCGTTTTGATTTTTTAGCACAAATTTGTAAATCGTCTGAATTTATGATCCTTTTTACTAAAAAATGTTTCTTTTTTAAGAGTTCTCATTGACAGTTTCTAAATAATTTTTTGAAATATTTGATCTTGTTGATTTTTTATATTATTTAAGTTTTTTTATATTGTTTTATTTTCCAATGTTTTAAATATTTATGTTTATATTTATAAAACCTACAAGTAGATAAAGTCGGTTGAAAACCATAACAGTAAAATTTGTGTTTTGTTTTCTATCAAAAATAAACAAATGAGATTTTAAACTTTTCCCTAATTAAATTTGTCTACAGTTATTGTTTTTTTTTGTTTTACGATGGTTTTTTTAATTCTCTACTTCATATTTTTTACTTTTTTAGATTTAAGAGTTTTTTAAACTATGTTAAAGTACAAGAATAAACTTTTAGTTGCTTTTGGTAAAAAATAGTTATTTAATTGTTTGCAATTTGTGCTAATTTGAAAACACTTGATTCTTATATGTATTTTACGTAATAATAATGTATAACAATTAGGTTAAGATTTTAGTCAGTTTTTTTGAAGATTGTTCACAATTGATCTATGATGAAAATAATCTGTCTATGCCAAAATCAATATTTCTGTACGTTTTTCATTGAAATATAAACTAAGTATATGGACGCCTCATGAATGTCCAGGCTTCTGCTCTGACAACTTTTGCCAATTACCAACAAGCATACTGTAGCTGTCTTGCTAGTGTAAAATGTATTAAATGTTGATAAGCTATTACACAAATCTGAGATCACTGACCATACAAGTTTCCAAGTAAAAAATTATAAATGAGCACTAATAAAGATACTTAGAAAATTATATTTTCTCCTTTTCTAACTTTCTGAACATCAGCATTAATAATTTGTATTAATATTATAGCTACAATAACATATTTTTAATGTTATATTAACTTTATATATTATTTTTTTTACTAATTTATTGTATTCCAATTTATTCTAAAATATACTTTTTCAATTTCAACTTCGTTATAAGATGTGGCCAAAATACGATTTTTCTAGTTTTGCACTACGCTACATCTTTTCTTAGCGTATAATTAAATTATCAATGTCTAATTTTTAAGGGTCTTATCATTTTTTATATGACTTTAATTAATTTCAACTAATTTGTTAAATACAAACCTTAAAAATGTACTTTATTTTGATAATTTTTATGAGCTTTATTTATTTACTTACCAAATCAAGCACCAAATTTGAAACAAGTATAATACATAAATCATTTAACTAAAAATTTCTTACTAGCAGCAAAGACTTAAACTATAAATAACGAAGATGTGCTACAATGTTAAAATTAAAATATCAAATCATTAAGAAATATCTTTGTAAGACTTTGTAAGAAACTGTTGATATTTACAGAACAAAGGTTAGCAGTCTTTTACAAGTCGCGGGCCGCAGTTAATTAAAAGAGTTGTAGTAATTGACATAAAAGCATTGTTCTATAACATAAGTTTTTACTACAAAAACTTTTTTACGGTAATAAAAAAGTAAATTTTTGGCTGTAAGTTTCGTCGCAGTTTTTGCTGTCTACCCCTGATATTAAACAACAATTTTATAATTTACATTAAAAAAATACTGTTTTTAATAAAGAACTACTGATCTCTTTTAATATTTATATTAAACCTTAGATTTTAACTGAATGTTCGACTGTCCCACACGATATTACATCCCGTAATTAATTATTTTAACTAGTCTTTGTTCAATAAAATAATTAATTTTGCTATTGGTCGTTTTTAAAATTAGTTTACAACAAAATTAATAGTAAAAGTTTTAGTGGTAATGAGGCGATCAACTACTTAGTAATCAACACTTTTGTATAATATTTTTGGTAAATGTTGTAACTAAAAATTGATTATTTTGTGTATAACAAATAAATCTCTGAATTTGAAACCTCTTAAACTGAAATCGTAAATTTAACATTTTAAACTGAAAAATTAGCAAAACTAATAAACTAAAAGGCTTTTATTTGATGAATCTATCTTGTATATAAACAAGTTAAAAAACATTGAGAAAAAAATTAAGTTTAATAAAAGCTCATCGAAATGAAAATTATATAAATACTAATATTGTCTCAAAAGTATGATTGTTTGAAATAAGGACTCAAATATTTTCTACTATAACTGATATTTTCTAGGTAAAATCTACTTTTAAAACAGAATAAGAAGTAATATATTAAATTATAAAAAGTTTAAGTAATAATTCAAACAATTTTTTTTTTCTTTTAATAGTTCTAATTTTTTTCGATTAGTAAAAGTTGTAAATGATAATAAAATATAACAGAATTTTGGTGAAATATTTAAAAAAGTGTAAACTTAGAAAAAAAAATAGCGATTGATAAAATACCTTTTAATTAAACAATATATTATAATTTTATTGTTTTTTAATTCAAAAATATTTTTTTAAATAGTTAACAAAAAGTGTTAGCAATGGTTACATATTTTAGTTATAATTTTTTTTTATTGTTTATATACTTCTTAGTTTTATTAGATAATAATAACTTTATTGAATTTATGACTAAAAATGTTAAAAATGCTGTTTTAGTAAAAGCAACAGTATAAATCTTAAACAAAATTGAAGTTATCGATTAAAAAAATAATGATTAAAAACATTAATAAAGTAATGGCGCTTCATATTTATAATAATAGGCCGTTTGTAGATTGATGACTACAAGCTTTTTGGTTGTGACCAGGGGCGTCGCGTAGGGTGTTGCACTGCCGCAACTGCACCACCTGGAAATTTTGTAAGGAAAAAATTAAGTATCTATAATATTTTCGTTATTTTTTAGAACAAAATCTCTTTTAAAACTCCAATTTAAAAAACGACCATTTTTCTCACTTCTTTGCCGCAAACTCTTAGCTGACTGCCGCAAATGAACTCAAAAAAGCAAAATTTCTTCAAGAATTACCACAAAATCAATATCTTGCGGTAAGTAAGCTAAGTTGAAAATTCCCTAAAACAGGACATGCTTAAGTATCATCTACAAGCTATTGTAAACATAAAATAAAAACAAAGCTAAGCTACTGCAAAGGATTAAACTTGAGTTTATGTACTCACATGATTTTTAAAATTTAAACTTGTCATAAATTTAATATTTTGAAAAAAAAAAGATAAGAAACTTAAATCACCAAAGTCTAAGAAATTCGATTTTTTATTTTAATCTGCATACATAAACTTAACTATAACTTATTATTGTAATCATAAAGTTAATAAAATATTTAATTAAATAATATTTAAATGTCATTTTTGAGTTCTGAAAAAAAAACTTAAGCAGTTTATTATAAAAACATTTAGAGTTCTAGTTTACTCTTACAGAAAAATAATTTAGATTTATATTAAATAAAAATTATTATTATTGAAACAGTCACGTATTTAAATAAAGTAAATAGCCTTAACTTAAATATTGGTCTGACCCCCCAAGAAACTTTGATTACTTAGAGTAGTTTAACATTTTAGTCTACTTTATATGACTTTTGGTTTAATTTTTTCATAAACAAAGCAAAAATTTTAGATAAAATTGTTGAAATATGGTTGCCTTGCCTCATAATCAGGATAACTTAGAAATGTTAAAAAAACTCAAGATGACCCAAGATAAATTAAAACTGACCAAGTTAGAAAATACTCAGGCTGACTAAAGTAGTTTTAGTTTTTTACTCTGAAAATAACAAGTTTATTTAAAGTTAAAATATAAGTGTTTTACCCCTATGGCCACATGAAAACTAACTAACCAATTTTTTACTGTTATAATGGTTACATATTTATTGATTATCTTTAAATTTCTTGAAAAGTTCAACAGCCTCACCAACTAAACTTTAAAAAGTTGAGCTCCTGAGAAAAATACTGTCATCAAAATGAAAAACAAATTAAATTTAAATACAGAAAAGATACCCTTAAAAACAATTGAATTTTAAACCTCCAACAAAAAAACATGAAGTTTAGAAAAAAAGTTAATAAAAATCTTAAAGTTTGTTTAAAAAAAATTGTGCAAAATAGTGTGGTATAAGGGGGGGGGGATGTATAGGCACTTTTTTACATGTTGTTCTAATTCTAAGTTTTTTAGAAAGCTAATATTTACTCTTTAATAAACTTGAAATTTCCAATCAAACTGTTAGATACAACCGGTCAGACCAGAGATTACATTGATTTATTATACAAGGAGCAAACTAAAACAGCAAAAAAATACAATTTTACTGAAAACCTATATTCTCCATAATTTTTAAAGCAATTTTTATCAAACTTTTTCATCCTAATCTTTATAAAATTTTATACTTTTGTTAAAGAGAAGTTTTAAATTTTTACTATCAATATATATTTTTATATATACAAAAAAATATTACTTTCGTTATAACTTTTTTTGGTTAGTGTTTTAAATATCTATTTTAGCAAATTGTTTTATTTTATAAAAGAAACATCTAAAGATTTTGAGGCCAACTTATGATAAAAGATATGATTTTAGTGATTTGATTTATTTGTTGTTTAATATATATTATATTACGAAGGACTCTTTTGTATCTCTGACTGTGAATTACTATATCTCGAAAATTAAAATGATTTTTTATATTGATAAAAAATGCCTTGCAGTTAAATTAAAACTGTATAAAATAAGTTCAGTAAAATAATTCTAAAGTTTATGTTAAGGGCATAAAAGGGGGGTAAAACACTTTTTTTTTTAAACGCTGTTTTAGTTTGTGCCTCCTGTAAGGAACCTTTTGTTGCCTTTTACTTTGACCAGCTATATCTAAAAAAGTATTTTGAATTTTTAAAATCTGTAAAAAGCATCTTGTAGCTTAGTAAAAACTTCATAAAATAAGATAAAATTGTGAAGAAAGTGTTTCATCCTCCATATGCCCTTAAAAGTAAAGCTTATCTTCAGGTGTAGCAAAAGTCCAGTTGTTTTCAAACTTGATAGTAAAAATATATTTAAAAAAGAATATCTTCATGTCCTTAAAGTTATTGATAAAATGAAACTCTTTGTTTTTGAAATTATTTTATTCTTTTTTTTAGCTACATTCAGGATTGCCACACACTCAGGGTACTCAGTGAAACTTAATGATATTTTAAGTACAAAAAATCTCAGGGAAACTCAGGGTATTTTGATTTTTTCTCAAAAACACATGGTGACTCAGGGCATTTCAAGGTCACTCAGGACAGTTTCTTTTGACTCAAAGAGTGGCAACCTTGCTTTTATTTTAATTTTTTTAATATTGAAATTATTTATTAGTTTACTCTGTATAGTTAGAACAATTTAAGAATTTCCGATTATTATTGGCAAAATATTTTACTGTTTATGAATCCTGTTTTCCTTTAGAACTTATAGAAACAGTGAAGAAGTGTTATCCTGTAGTTGAATGTAAACAGTTAGAAAGAGAACTGAAAACATTTTATTCACATGCATCAGGATGATTTAGTGAAAATACTGTTATGTCTTGAAGAACATAACCTGACTAAAATATTTAACAAAACTACAAAGCTTCTTAGAACTTTGATAACTATTCCCATGACTAGTGTAGACGCTGAAAGAACATTTTAATCTTTGAAAAGGATAAAAACATTTTTGAGAAACACCATGGGTCAGTCAAGATTAAATTCTTTGAGTGTAATTTCGATTGGTAGGGACTTACTTAAAAACTGTACTAGTTTCAAAGAAGAGGTGATGGAGAAATTTATCAGCCAAAAGGAGAGAAGAATGAATTTTAGTTACAAAGTTGAAAAGTAAGAGTCTAAGTATTTATGTTTGCAAAGTTAGACTTTAGATTTAATTTTTTAGGTAGACATTCAGTAGTAACTATTTTCTGTACTAAGCAAGTTTACTTTTTCTTTAAAAAGTTGTAATTTGTACATAAATTTTTCTTTGTTTGTAGACTTTTTATTTTACTTGCCAAGCTTCATTATGTATTCCGTTTTTTGTTTAGTTAAAAATAAGTAAAAATATTATTTTTAGTTTGGTATTTAATCCAATATTTTTCAAGTAAAGTTGAAGCTAAAATGAAATATTATTATAGTTGCTGTGTTTTTTATTATAATATAAGTTTCTTATATCTAAATTGTAAGCTACTTTTAGTTTTAACTTTAGAGCCTTTGTAAAACTTAATATTATTTAGTTTGCTTGTTTTACTTTTGAGTTTTTTACTTATTTAGACTTTTTTTTATTATCATAAATGAATTTTGGATTTCTTTTTTGAGTAATGTAAGTTGTTCTTTAAAAAAATTTCAATTTCTACACAACATTTTATTTGTTTGTAGACTTTTTAATTTACTTGCCAAGTATAATTAGACTTTTTTATTATTAAATATTAGTAAAACAATTATTAATAGTTTGATATTTTATTAATCCAATATTTTTTAACTTAAGTTGAGGCTAAAAAAATATTATTGCAGTTGCTGTATTTTCTTATTATAATATTAATCTGTTTACTCTAAATTGTAAGTTAGAGACTTCGTAAAATTTGGCATTTATGAGCTTGATTATTTTACTTTTGTGTTTTTAACTTAGTAGTCAAGCTGTTTTTTTTTTCAAACATAAAAAATTTAATTAGTTATAAGTTGATACTTGTTTATTTTTTTCAATATTCATCAGTAAATAAGCAATTATTTTCTACTGAGTTTTAATAAATTTTACTTAAAATAAACTTGCAGTTTGTACATAACATTTTTTTGTTTGTTTGTAGACTTTTTAATGTTCTTGCCAAGTCTAATAAGACATTTCTTTTTTTTGTTAAGTTAAATATTAGTAAAATAACCATTCTTAGTATGATGTTTAATCAAATATTTTTAAAATTAAGTTGAGGCAAAAGAAAAACTATTAAAGTTGCTGTGTTTTTCAATATAATAAAAATTTGTTTTGTCCAAATTTTTTTCTACTGTTAGTTTAAATTTTAAAGCCTTCTTAAAAATTAATACTCATAAGTAAGCTAACATTTTTTGAGTCTTGTAAGTAACTTAAAATAATAATTTTCTTTTATTCTTATATTTACTTAAATTTTCAAAGTATTTACCTTTTTTTTAAAGTTATTTTCTTACATAATTTAAAAAAAAAAAAAAATGTTTTATTTCTAAACAAAATATTACAGGTTACATTAGCAATTTAATGTAATTGTTGTAGAAAAAAGTCTTTATTTAAGATAAAAAAGAGTTTTAAATTAGGGGATTTTTTTTTCTAAATTCTGCATCACCTAAAAAAAAAATACCACGCGACGCCACTGGTTGTGACTGACTAATGAGTCCTAATTAGGACGAACCATTCTCAGTCTACCGAAGGTTTGTAGTCTGATGATCTATTTGGTCAAACCTTGTTAACTCGAGCTTGTCACACGGCTTATGAAAGTCCAGAGTTAAGCTTTGCAGACTTTCGCCAATAGTTTCGTTGATCTTTACTTAAGTAGATAAAACTTTTTAGTTCACCAAAAAACTGTTAGTCACGAGTTCACGACATGTAACTAGTGAGTTAGTGACTTTGTGGCTCACGAGCTGACTTGGTAAAAAGCAGTGTTAATTTTTTTTTTAATCTCCGCTAGTAATATTTCATTTAATATTTTAAATTCTACGGTTAGAATTTAAAAAAAACTTATAACATTGCTTATACTTTTACTGAATCTGCTAAGAGTATTAAAGACTAAAGAGTGTTTGAACAAAGATAAAAAATCAGATTATGCTAAAATTTAAAGTTATACTTTATTTAAAAATATACTATGTTAAAAACTTAAATTTAAGTTTTATTCTGCTTATTTACAAATTTTAAATAAAGAATTGAAATTTCTAGTAAGAAGGCATTTAAATTATGTAAATTGTTTCGTAAGAACATATTAATTGAAAATAAAACAATATAAAAGTTTATTATAGCTTACTTTTTTATAAAAAAACTAGTCTTAATTGTTTTAAATTTAATTAGATTATTTCTTAGAGTTTTTTCTTTATACTTAGTTCTTTTTATTAAGTACATCAATCTTTCTAAATAAACAGCTTTATACAGGATTTTTATATTTACCTAAAAAAAAATGATTACCAAAATTTCAAATAAAATAATTTAAACTTAATGTTCTTAATTTAACCATTTACTTGAGCATTAAAAAAAAGCTTTAGAGTGTATATTATATAAAATAAAAGTTAGCATGTATGCATACATATTTAAATATATTTATAAACAAACTTGCTTTTTTATTTTTTTTGAAAAAGAAAAACAATAATTTTTTTTTAATAGTTTTGATTGGTATTCACTTAAACAAGGTTTTGAAGACTTTATAATTCACAATTTTATGCAAATGAGATAAAGTAATAAAACAGCAAGGTAGATTATTAACATAAAAATCGATCCGTTACCAACTTAACTTAATTTTTTAATCTATACCATTAAACTTAATCCACCTTATTTAAAGATACTTTTAAAATGAAAGAAATCAGATTTCAGCCAATTAAAAGCGCATAGACTATACAGCTGACAGACAGAAGTTTGCTTTTTTTATCTACTACTACTAACTATTAAAATGGTGAATTTTTGAAATGTTTTGCTTAGTAACAAGGTACATTATCCTAAACTTTTCACAATATGATAATTAAAATACTATTTTTAAATAAAAAAGTAACAGTGGTAGAATGATATCAAGAAAAAATGTGTACTAATTTACTTTTTTAGTAGTATGTTTTTTTTAATTTTTACTCCAGTAAAGATTTTATTCTTTTGTAAGTGCATCTGAACTATGTTTTAGTTGTAAATTATTTTACTTAATTTCTAATTACTTTCAAACAAGATTTATATATATATTATCAGTTTGAGATTTATCTATTCAAACTAAATTACAAAGATATAAATAAAATCTTAGCAACTATTTAATAGTTTTTTTATAACTTTAATTTATTTTGTTGAGTTTTAACTTAGCAATAAGTTGCTTTTTACAGATTTTTTATATAAAAACAAATTTTCAAGATATAGTTAGTTAAAGTTGGAGAGTACTATAGGTTCCTTAAGGAAAAAAAAAACTATTCCACTAAAAATCTTTCTTCTCATACATTTTCAGATAAATATCTCAAATTTTTAGAAAATGTTCCTTGCAATATTAAGAAAATATTGTTGCACCAAAATTAAAAAAGAATAGAAAATTTATAACAAAGAATAAAGAAAACTGTTATTTTTTGTAATAAGTTTTTGATTTTTTTGAATTTTGTAGCAACAGAAGTTTCTATATATTTCAAGGAACATTTTCTATAAATTTGAGGTATATATCTCAAAAAATATCGGAGGATATAAGTTTATAGTGTTTTCTTTTCTAGTTGTTTGCTGTTTTAATCATTTCCTCCCATAATATACCTAATATACTCAGCAGATTTAACAGGCTACATTTTAACGGCATAGGGGGATTAATCACTGTTTTCACAATTTGATCTTATTTTATAGAGTTTTAACTTAACACATTGCAACAGAATAATTACTCGAAGGATCGCCTTAAAACTAAAATGTGCACCTGTTCAGGTCATCATTAGTGAGTATATAAACTTTCATTCTCATACATGCAGTAACTTTGTTAAACCAAAACTATGGCCAGCTATCCCTTAATAAGAGATCCATGTTTTAATTAACTGGGTTGCCACTTTACCTGGAATCCTGGAAAAACCTGGAATTTGACAATTTAGGCAAAAAATCCTGGAATTTTGAAAAAAACTTGGAACTTTTAACAAAAATCACTAAAAAAACCTGGAATTTTAACAATCTTCACATGTTCAGTAGTAAAGTTTTGATTTGACTCAAAAAATCTATCATTTGAATAAAAATAATTTTGACATCATAAATTTTTTTTTTAATTAAAAAACATATTTCAAGTAGCTTTACAGTATCTTTTCAATATTTACATACTATTTAACATAGTTTCATACCTTAAACTTAACTTTAAACTAAAAAAAGCCCCAAAAAGTTTACTTTTAAAAACCTGGAAGAAATTTGGAAAACCTGGAAAAAAATTTTCAAAACGAGTGGCAACCCTGAACTAAGCTACAAGATGCTTTTATTTATTTAAAAAATTCAAAATAGTTTTAAAGATAAAGCGGGTCAAAGTCTGAGGCAACAATAGGTTCCTTATGGGAGGTTCAAACTTAATTGTCAAGAAAAGACTATTTCACTAAAAACCTATCTTCTCCTACGTTTTTTGAGATCGATAACTCAAACTTTCAGGAAATGTTCCTTGCAATATAAAAAAAAATCAGTCAGAAGGAATTAATAAAAAATTAATTAAAAAAATTATGAAAAAAATGTTTTTTTTTGTTTTTTTTTCTCATATAATTTTTGATTTTCAAAAATTCTGTTCCCACCCACATATTTTTTAAATATTGCAAGGAACATACCCTGAAAGTTTGAGGTAGTTATCTAAAAAACGTAGGAGAAGATATATTTTTAGTGATTTCTAGTTATTTGCTGTTTTAATTTGAGTCTCCCATAAGAAACCTATTGTAGCCTCTGACTTTGACCAGATATATCTCAAAATTTATTTTGAGTTTTAAAAATCTGTAAAAAGTAACTTTTAGCTTTATAACTCAATAAATTAAGACTAAATTGTAAAAAAGGTGTTTTACCCTACCTATACCCTTAAATAACTTTTTGAATTAAAAAAGTCTATAAAAAGCAACTTGTAGCTTAGTTTAAACTCAACAAAAAAAGATCAAATGTAAAAAAAAAATTATTTACACCCTATGACCTTAACAGAGTTGCCACACTTTTAGGCTTTAGGCCAACCAGGCTAGTTTTACAGGTAGAATTACATGTGATGTTACTTACTTGCAGGTGCTCAAGTATTGTTTTTCGAATGTAATGAACAAATTCCCAATTAATTTTAAAGTTAATATTTACATTTTGAAGTTTCTAGATTTATTTTGATATTTCTGTTCAATTTTCCTTATAAGTTTTGAAATCATTGTTGTAGTAATACCCTATTTTTTGAATGTGCCACCTGTTGATCATCATTAGTTCTTTTATTCATCTGCAGAGTTAATTGTTGCTTTATGTATAATGTTTTGGAACAAGCATTTGTTATTGAGGAGGCATTTATTATTTGTTTTATAGTTGCAAAAAGTGTTTTATTTTCTTCATTGTTTTTATACTTTAAGTTTTTTGTAATGTTATTCATGCAACTGTAAGATATTTTGCAATTGCTTCTATTTATTATTTTATTTATTTTTTGATCTTGTTTGAAGTGTTTGTCTAATATCTGTGAAAAAGTTTTTCCAATGTTTGTAATTACTGACCGGCAATAGGACAGATTGAAGTAAATTGTTTTTCTTGTTTGTACTGTTTTTTTTTGTTTTTTGTGTTTTGATCATAACTCACCAGCATGGTTTATTCACTTAAAAATATAGGTTGATTATTAAATAGGTATGCAAAATACAAGTAACAGCAACAGAGACAACCTATGCCTGCCTGAAAAGTCCTAATAAGGATAAAACCGGTAAAAGGTTATCTCTGTTTCTGTTAGTCGCGTAAAGTTCATTATTTATTATTTAAATTATCAGATAATGTTTTATTAACAGTGTACAATTTATATGCATTGCATAATATTAAGATTATTAAGAAACAAAATTTTGTTTTTATACTGCCAAAGACTATTAACAATAAAAGCTTTCCCAACATGGCCGGATAATAAGAGGAAGCACTGTACTGATGTTTCTTTACTATCAAAAAATACTTTGAAAATATGTTAAACACTTTAATTAAAGTTACACCAAATACAGTTCGAAAATTCTAGACACACATGACTTTTATGAAATCTGTCTTGTTTTATTTTAAATATTCTTTTTTTTTTAATTTATAATTTTGTATGTTTGATCAAATAACAACTTGACAAAACAAAAACTTTTCTTATTATTATTTTTAACAATTGACTCCTTGTATGAGTTTGTTTTGATCAGTATGAGTTTTGTTTTTTGCCAGCCCACTGTGCTATTTAATCTTTTCAGATAAAGTATATTAAAAGTCAGGTGATTTAAAAAAAAAATATTCAATCTTAACTTTAAATACAAGATGTACAACCCCTTTTTTAAAATCAAATGACTGAATTAGTTTATTTGACTTTAGTTTATAATCTTTTGTTTTAAATAGTTTTTTCTCTAATATGGGTTTTTACATAAATTAAAAATTTTAGAATTTTTTTTGTTTAAAGTTTTGATAGTTAAAAAACTATAAAACTGCATTAAAAAGTATTAATACATAAGGTACTAAGAAGTAATATATTACTTATTTATTGTGTGCAATTAAATTAAAAACCTAATATGCTAAAAATAAGTTTTCAATTTTGTTAAATATCAACAGTTTTAAGTAGTAAAATTAACAGTATACTAATATAAATAATAAATGAGTCAAAACCACATTCCTAAACTAAAGAGTAACAATAATGATGAATATCCACAAAGCACCTTTATTAGAGTTAGTAAATAAGAGCTTACTTGAAAATAGTTAGGTTAAAAACAACTTACTTAGTAAGCTTATATAGCTTTTAAATTAGATAGACTAAAAGTACTATTTCCATACTTATGTACATTGCCTGATTTATTTTACTTAAGATCAGTATACAACTATAGTGACCGTTTGTTTATTGTGTGCCTGTAGTGTCCAAGGAAGAATACTCTGTTGGAAAAATTAGCTAGCTTAAAACTTACAAATCTGCAAAAAACAAAAAAAAATTGGATGAAGCAATAGGGTGTATAGGGCAATTTATACTTTCTCTAGTGCTATTGTGTTTTATATAAAGTATGCAGTTGAGTTAAATTTTAAAAACAAAAGGAATTTTGATTGATGAGAAATAACTGTATACAAGGCAGTTTATGTTGCTGCACACCAGTGGCATCACGTGGTATTTTTTGTTTAGGAGCTGCAGAGAAGAAAAAAGTCCCAAAACTTAATACTTTTATTTTAGATTAATTTAAGAACTTTTTACATTGCAACTGCATATATTAGTCTGTGTAAAAAAAAATTATTTACTTAAAGAATCAAAGTAGTTATAAAAAAATTTTAATGTAAAAAAATATGTTTTTTTAAATATTTAAACCAACTTTTTTTTTTAACTAAAACTAAAATTGTTTGTCCTGGGTATGACGTTAAACTGTTCTGGTGTATGAAAAGTCCTTGGACCAAACCTTTTGAGCGTATTTTTTTGTCGTTCAATAAACAATATATATTTATTCTGGCCCTGTTCAAGTTTCTCCTGCTCGAGATTTCTCTGCTAAAGTTATTTGTGCTTGCGTCAAAATAGTTTTTTATTGACATCAAAACATGAACTAATCAAAAATCCTTTAAATTGCCTCTAATTTTTTTAGTTAATGAAAAGTATCTTTAAGTTTATACACTTAGCTTTTATACTAGGTTCTATGTTAATTTTTTTAAAAAAAGTGTGGGACCCTTATGGCTTTAAGGGCATAGGGGTAAAACCCTTTTTTTTGAAATTTAGTCTTATTCCTACATAATTAGTTAAGCTACCAGTTATTCTTTACTGCTTGTTTAAATTAAAATTAGCTTTTGATATATAAGCAATCAAAGATAGACAGTTCTATAGGTTCTTTATTGTAAGCACAACCTAAAAAGGAAAAATAGTGTTTCACTATAAATTTAACTCCTCATTCATTTTTGAGCAATCATTTTAAAACTTTCTCCAAATAATCTTCAATAAATTTTAAACAACTTGTAGGAAACATATTTTATAATTTTTGTAGATCAAAAATTGATTTATTTTTCTTTTGTCTGTTTAATTTTGTAAAATGGTTAGTTATGCATCATTTAATTATTTTGTTTATTTTACAGGGAAGTGATTCAAGAATGGTTACTATTAGAAGTAAAATACAGTCAGAACGATTTGTGATCAATAAAAAGATGACAAAACAATTAAGGCTTAGAGCAGGGGCAGAAAACTTATTAAAGTCAGTGCATAAAATTTTTTGTAAATAAATTCTTTAAGTTTAAACCCTAATATATTTACCTGAAAAGTAGTTTTAATTAATTTCAAAGTTTTGTAAATGTACATTGTACATTATTATTGTAAGTAGATGAAAATTTATTAAATTATTACACTATAATTTCACTGTCTTTAATTTTTGAACAAAAACACTTTTTTATTACACATATTTTGCCAATTAACTTATTATAATACAAACTTTGTCAATTAAATAAGCCTCATTCTATTTGTATAAGCCATTATTACTTAATAATGTCTTGTAAAAAACTGAAGTCAGAGTTACCAAAAAACCTGGAATCTTTGAAAAATTTTGAATTTGATATTTTAGGCAAGAATAAACCAGGAAACCCTTTGGGTTTGAGAAATTTTGAAAAAAAAAACTGGAATTTCTAACAAAAATTACTATTTGAACTAGATTTTTAAATTACTACTACATGTAAACTAATAAAAATTCAATTAGATACCAAAAAGTTTTTTTTTTGTATCATTAATTTTTTTATATTAAAATCACAATTGAAGTAGTTTTACAATATCTTTTCAATATTTTTAAACTGTTTTAAGACAGTTTTTTTTACCTTAAGTTTAAATTTAAACTATAAATGGACCATAAACTTGTTTTTTAAAAACCTGGAAGAAATTAAAAACAATTACCTGGAAAGCGTGTTTTTGTTCAAAAATTAGAACAGTGAAATAGCATTGTTAAAATTTTAACAATTTGTCCTCTACTAAAAAATATAAATTCACTGTCTGAACAAATAGTGTACATTTAATCTTAGACACCTGAAAAAATAATAATAGTAATTATTATAATATTATAATTTAAAGTTATATAGTTCCGATTAATATGAATTGATTTTTTTTTAAACATGTATCGACTTTAAACAAAATTTTAAAGTTTTGTTCAGATAACAAGTTTAAATCTTAAATATTCAAGTTATTTAATATTTTAATTAGAAAAAAAAAGTACTTTCAAACTAGAGTATTAAAGTTTTTTCTAGTTTCTAGTTTTAAAAGTAAATCAAAATAATTATAAATTTTATGATGTATTAGTTTGTTTAAGATTGAATGTACTTTCATCTTATTTTGTTATTTTCTTTTTTATTTTAGTAGTTTACTTATTATGTGGTAAGCTACCTTTTAATAGTCAATAATCCTTTAGTGCTTCTACAAATATGAAGGTAAAAGAATCCGTTGCTTTAGAACTAAGTTATCTAAACTCAAATTTACAACTTTTAAAAGAAGAGCTCAGCTTGATAAATTCAAAAGTAGAGCCATACCAAAGTAAAAGGTAGTTTTTAACGTGTTTATATTTTAATTTGGTCCTAATACAGTTCACTAAGAGAGAAAATGTTAATAGTTTTTACAGCAAGGCTAGTCAAATAATATTCATATCAGAGAGTTAGTACATATTGAACACAATAAGACACTTTTTATTAATTTCTTTATACTATTCAAAAATGTTTAATATCCCAAAAGATTTAAACAAATTTCTAATTTTCAGCGGTTGTGTAAAATTAAAGTTCAATCTTTGTAAAACACAAACGTACTAAATATAAAGACATTACCACTATTATATTTTAAAGTAAAAGAAATTAATATTTAAAATAAAAGTTCAATCTCTGTTAAATACAAACGTACTAAATATAAAGACATTACCACTATTATAATTTAAAGACTACATCGCATGTTTTATTGGGGTTGGTCTTTTTATAAGTTTTCTTATATGTGTTTCCTTTTTATAATCTTAATCAATTTAATTTCACTTGATGTATTTTTTGTATTTTTTTTGTATACTTGTTTTGGTAAAGTTTTTTTATAGATAAATTTGTAAAGCTATTTTATTTTCGTTGTCATTTTTGCAGCTTTTTTCAGGTTGGCCACTAAACCTCGAATCCTGAAAAACCTGGAGTTTGATAATTTAGACTTAAAAAACCTAAAGAAACCTGGGATTTTGAACAAAAATCACTGAAAAACCTGGAATTTTGAACATTTTTTACATTTTTAGTAGTGATATGACACAAAAAATCTATCATATTTATAAAATTATATTGTCATCGTCAGTTTTTTTAAAATTAAAAAATATATTTAAAAAGCTTTACAGTATCTTTTCAATGTTGTTATACTATTTTACACAGTTTTTTAACTTAAACTTATTTAATCTAAAAATAAACCTAAAAACAAGTACATCAAAAACCTGAAAGAAATTTTTAAAACATGAAGATAATTTTCCAAAAACTTTTTTTATATAATTTCTAAAATTAGTAAATTGATGGTATCCCTCTTGTTAGCAAGTGTTATATAGCTTCAAACTTAATGGGTTTCCTTTATAATACCATACAGCAGAAAAATAATTGAACATTTATTTTTGTGTTTGAAGCAAAATATGTAAATTAAAACATATATATGCTTACTAGTTTTTTTGTTATAATTTATGTAAAGTTTACTTGCTTTTCATATAAATATAAATTTAAAAACATTATAAATATAAATTTAAAAACAAAATCTAAAAATAAACCTAAAAACAAGTACATCAAAAACCTGAAAGAAATTTTTAAAACATGAAGATAATTTTCCAAAAACTTTATTTTATATAATTTCTTAAATTAGTAAATTGATGGTATCCCTCTTGTTAGCAAGTGTTATATAGCTTTAAACTTAATGGGTTTCCTTTATAATACCATACAGCAGAAAAATAATTGAACATTTATTTCTGTGTTTGAAGCAAAATATGTTAATTAAAACATATATATGCTTACTAATTTTTTTGTTATAATTATGTAAAGTTTACTTGCTTTTCATATAAATATAAATTTAAAAACATTTTGATAACTTGCTAAGACTAGGAAAATAGTTGTAACATTTAAAAATTTAGTTTTGTTATTGTAGCAACCGCTGTTTACTAGTAAAAGAACTAAACACTTTTCAAGTATATTGCTGATGTCACCATAAAAAAAGTTTAGCAATTTTTGCAAAATTTTTGCTGCAACAACAAGAAAACCCATAAAATGACTTAGTAAGTTTATGGGTTCTCTGTTTTTAAAAATTCTCTAAAGCCTTAAATTTTATGGGTTACCTTTATAATAATATACAAAAGAAAAAAAAAATTGTGCTTAATGCATAACAACATTATTTAAACTTATACATGCCAACTTGTACTAACTTTTCTTCATTTTAATTTTTGTGAAACAGTTTAACAAAATATTCATAAAAAGACCAAACATGGACTTAATTTTTTATGGATTTAAATTTGATTCGAAATCACTTTATTTAAACTTTTTTATTATTGTGATAACTTTTAAAACTTGTTTATTTTAATTTGTTTTTAACAATTTACTAACGTTAGTTAATATATATATTAGATTTTAAGTCGTCCTTTTGTCTAAAAGTTCATTAATAGTGAAGAAAATAAGTGAATTTAAATTTTTATTTTTTTTCATATAAAATTTTCATGTTTTTAATTTATCAAATATTTTCAGTTTAAATTTTTCTCATTATGTAAGGAACATTTCATGAAAATTTGAAGTCAATAGCTTGAAAAAATAAGAAAAAGATATATTTTTGGTGATTTGAAAGACTTTTGAGTAAATTGAAAGTGAATTTTTTTAATTCATTTTTTAAATCAGAAACTGTTTACAGAAATTAATATTACTCAAAATTAATGAAAGTTTTTGTATTCTTAAAGATTTACTAACAGTTTATATTTTTAGCTTTTTTCAGGGTTGCCACTTTACCTGAAAACCTGTAAAAACCTGGAATTTGACAATTTAGGTTAAAATAACCTGGAATTTGAGAAATTTTGAAAAAACCTGGAATTTGTATCAAAAAACCTGGAATTTATAATAATTTTAACATTTTCAGTAGTAAAATTTTGATTTGACACAAAAAATCTATTACATAATTAAGATTTTTTTTCAAAATCTATTTAAAAAAAAAAAATTCAACAATGAATCAACAATGTATTAAGAAAATCAACCAAATACCTCCAGTGGCGAAGTTCCCAAGAAGTCTTAAACTGGTACAAAAAACTAAAAAAACACAAATACAAGTTCATGAAGTTTGACATTGTGGAGTTTTACCCATCTATATCAGAAAAACTATTAAGTAAAGCCTTAGCTTTTGCAAAAGAAAGTACAAAAGTAAGCGAACAAGAAATTAAGATCATCTTAAACGCATCTAAATCTGTATTACATAATAAAGAAGAAGTATGGGTAAAAAGAAAGAGTAACACAGAAGAGAATGAACTTTTCGACATCACCATGGGAGGTAAGCATGGAGCGGAAATATGCGAACTAGTAGGTCTCTATATACTACATAAACTCAGGAATGCGCTCCCAAACCTAACAACAGGATTGTACCGCGGCGATGGCTTAATGGTCATAGAAAAAAACAAAAGTAATGTTGATATAGAGAAAATTAAAAAATCCATGCACAACATATCAAAAGAAATGGGAATAAAGTTAGATATTGAAAATCCTTCACGTAAAATTAACTATCTAGACTTAAGCTTCAATCTATACAACCACACATTCCAACCATATAGAAAAGAAAACAGCAAAATTATATATATTAATTCAAAGTCCAACCACCCTCCAGCAATACTGAAACAAATCCCAAAAATGATAGAAGAAAGACTTTCCAAAAATTCTAGCAATGAAAATCTATTCAATGAAATAAGTAAAGATTACAATGACGCAATAAAGTTAAGTGGCTATAATTACAAAATAAAGTTCAAAGATGAAGATGATGAAAAGAAACAGCCTAGAAAAAGAAAAAGAAAAATAATATGGTTTAATCCACCATACTGCAAATCAATAAAAACAAACATTGGCAAGAAATTTCTCCAAATAATAAACAAATACTTCGGAGTAGACAGTAAATTCAAAAAATACTTGAATAAGAACAACATCAAATTAAGTTACAGCTGTTTGCCAAACATTGAGACAATCATAAAGAATCATAACAAGAAGCTCACAAACTGCAACAAGAATGATGAAGATGAAACATGTAACTGTAGAAACAAAGAGAAATGTCCTTTGAAAAGCGGTAACTGTAGAGCAAAAAATGTCATATACCAGGCCACAGTAAAAACTGACAATGCAACTAAATCATATATTGGTCTAAGCGCCAACCAATTTAAAAAAAGAGTGGCAACCCACAGAACGACAATAAATAGCAACCCAGAAGATAGAAATTATATTCAATACAAACAAGCAACTGAGCTATCAAAATACATCCACACATTGAAGAACGAAAATAAGAATTATGAATTGACTTGGACAATACTGGAAAAAGAATATGAATCAAGACCGAGAATCGAGACGTGCAGGTTGTGCTTGAAAGAAGCATTAAAGATCCTACAAGCAGATAAGAACTGTATTAATAAAAGATCAGAAGTAATGAGCTCTTGCAGGCACAGAAACAAATTTTTATTATTCTATTGGAATGAGTCTAAAACCTAATAATTTAAATATTTTTAGCATTTTAATCATCCGTTAGTTTTTTCAGAATTTTGTTAAGAATTTGTTGTGTTTTCGTTTATATTACTGCATTTAGTTTTTTAATTTCTTTTATTTTTATTTTTATTTATTAATTAATACCAATATTTAGTTCACCTAATTATGCATTTTTCATTAAAATTTGAATAGTTAATGTTTATTTATTTTTTACGCATCAATGAGTTCAGATTCACATTACTGCCAATGTCTAAATGTTATTTACTGTTTTGAAATTATTTGAAAAGGTCGGCCAAGGCTCACCGAAACCGGTAATAAACCAAAGCAGTGCTTAAACATTTGTTTTATTATATGAAATTTTTTAACAAATATATTTTATTGTTTTGTATAATTTTGATAATAAATTTATTATTAAACACAAAAAATGCTAAAATTGAAGTTAGAAAAACAAACTTTGTTAATTCAATTCAATAGTATTAAAGTTAGAAACTTGTAAAGCTAGTTAATTTCAGAATATCAAAAAAAAAAAAAACAACAACTTATTAGGTTTAAATAAATTAAAATAAACTATCCAACATAGCTCTTTGCTTTTTCGACCAATTTATTAAAAAAAAAAAGAACCTGCTTGACAAAAATACATTAGTATAATAAAAATTATAACAAAGTTGTAACACAATTTAACTGTTTTAAACTTTAAATTTGTAAACACCACTTCATTATTATTTAGTAATTTAAATCAGAATAAGATTAATTTTGTTTATGCTTAAATTTGCAAGAATAAATGAAATGCTTGCATATAAATTATTCTTTACTTTTCACATATTTTTATATGAATAGTCCTACTTTATAAAAAAAATAATTGTTTAACAATTATATTTATTTCTTTTTGCTCAATTAATTAAAAAATAGAACTTTTTAAATATTTCAATAATTTGCTTAGGTTAGGAAAACAGTTTTAAAATAGCATTTTGTGTTTGTTATTGTAGCAACCACTTTGTTTTGATTTAAAGGATAAAAATTTTTCCAAAGTTTTTTGATAGCGTCACTATAAAAAAGTTAAATAATTTTAGCATTTTATGAAAATATTTATGTCACTAAAACTAGGAAACCTACCGATTTTATTGAAACAATTCTTTTACCTCAGCAAAATTAGATTCTGAAATAAAATACTAAACAGTTATACTTTCTATTTTTTAAACGGATTTTCTTTTAATTAAACCTAAGTGAAATTTTTATTAAGATAAGTGTTCGATGTAAACTTACTTGAAGTAATTCTGAAAAAGTAAAGTTTTTAACTTGTTTCGTTTAGTTAAACTTTCTTTTCTTTGTGTTAAAAAAGTATGTTGAATTTAATATTTCCTTCAAGAAATATATTTTACGGTAGAAGAATTTTTATCAAAAATATATAATCATAGTAATGTTTTTAAGTATTTATATAATTTTCTTTTCTTTGTAGTTTGATAGAATTTTTATGGTTACTTAAATTAGTTGTATTTTAGTAAATATGTATATTTACTCAAAAGTTATTAAAAAAAGGATTAATATTAAACTTTATTTAATTAAAAGTGAAGTAAAATACTGCATTAATATAGATATTTTTGCATATTTAAAGATACATATTTAATTTTTTTTATTTATTTTGGTAAATTTTACAAATTAAAGTTAAATATCATGTAACTTTAAAGACTAGATATACTACATCATATTGGAGTATTTAAAAAATTGAAATCGCTAGCATTAAGTTGCAAGAATTTAAAACTGATTTAATTAAAATAATATAAAATACAAAATTACACAATAATTGTGGACAATAAAGTTTAATTATATCCAAGTGGTGTACTCAATGACCGAAGTTTTTTTTCGTACACCAGGTACTAGCACCAAATATTTTGATCGCTTATTTTGTTTTTAAACTCAGAAACTAGTCTCTTGTCATGATTATAATTTAGTTATTAAAGGTCATAGGAAAAGAGATAAATAACTTTTTTTTAGTTTGATCTTAATTTGTAGAGTTTTAACTAAGCTATAAATTGTTTTTACATCATTTTAATGTTTAAACATACTCTTCAGATTTATCGAATTAGAGTTATAGTGTACAATAGGTAAATTATGGGAGGGGAAAGCTAAAACGA
Source organism: Thalia democratica (assembly GCF_965202585.1). Lineage (NCBI taxonomy): Eukaryota > Metazoa > Chordata > Thaliacea > Salpida > Salpidae > Thalia > Thalia democratica. The sequence goes on along the minus strand of NC_139166.1, from coordinate 41,389,216 downwards.
TGAATATATAAAAGTCACTTGAAATCTATCTTCCCTACGATTTTAGAAATTAATACCTAGTACTTTATCATACTATTGAAACACTGTTAAAGATAAACATTTATTTTTTTTATTTACAATGTTGCATGTATATTTTTAGCTAGCAAATTTTTAATCTTAATATGCGCTTTTAAACTTTTTACTAATTTGTAGAAAACTAGTTTAGTAGGGACTTGTATTAAGTTCATTTCACATTAATTTGTTTTAATTGAAAGAAAATATTTAAACAGTTTAATTGAAATTTGTTTTTATGGTTTTTGTAAAATAATTACTAATTTACAGTGGGAAAGTAGTAAACATTCCGTTGATTCCACTTGGATTAAAGGAGACTACTGAAGTTAATTGGATTCCGTTTTTAGAGGTATAATATAAATTCAAAGTAATTAGTTTCAACCTTTTGTTAAAAAATTTTATTAATTTTTTTCTAAATTATAGTTTTTTTTTCATATCAAAGAAAATTCCAACAAAATTGTTTACAGTAAAACCTCGAATTTTATTTACCAAAACCTGGTAAAAGATAGAATAGTTAAATCGTGTGTATATACTTTGACAAAAAATTTTACTTGTTAAATAATTATTCATAAGCTTATAAATTTATTATCAGTAAACTTCATTTAGTTTACATATAGTTTTATTTAGTTTTAATATTTTTCAACATAATATTTATATGAATCAATTTTACTTATTTTGTTTTGTTTTTTATAATAATAAGTTAACAGGAAAGAATATCCGTTCATTATGGTGAAAATACTGATAATTATACAGACGAAATTTTAGATTTGCAAGATTTAAGAAATTCTATTAAAAATCCATTTAGAAATGAAGAAGGAATTTTAGCGTTGCTGAAATATTACAATCAACTGTATTTTATAGAAAGCAGATTTCACTTTTCAACAAAGTTCTTTCCGCGTGTTCTTTATTTTCATTGGTAGTTGAAAAATATTTAATTGAAAGTTTTTCTATTGCTATTTTTATTTTTTGAATTATATATCTTTGTAAGACTTATGGGAATGTACGTACCTGTGTAATGTAGTTGTTCAAAGTTTAAACCAGAAGTGTTTTTTGTGTTATTATAGCATTAAATGCACAATAAAAATATTGAAATATCCCCTTAAAAGATAAACATTTAAATTTATAATTATTTAGGAAATCAACACAGTTTTTTTTTGATTACGGGTTTAAACTTATATACTTAAAAGCCTTTTCTGTATTGAACTTCTAATTACGCGAACCTAATAAGAAAATGATACTAAAACCGCCTACAGGCTTAACAGTTATTGAAAACATTTTAACACCGCGCATAAACTAGAGCATTGTTATGTTCCGTAAAAACAATCTTTCAAAGTTTTAAATAATCAAACGTAATTAAATGAAAGTAGTAAATATTTACAAGCACATCATAATAAGTAAGTAAAGCATTATTTTTTATATATTATTTTATTTTATTTACGGTAAATCTGTAGACCATAATAACAACAACCGTAAATTTTAAAGCAAGCAATTCACTGTAGTGATTGTATTGGTTATATGCTCAACTTTTTGTATACTAAGGTGTTTTAGACATTTGATAAGTGAAATTATTTTTTCAGTCAAACGACTATACTACGAATTCGATCCGATTGACATGTTTCGTTTAGATTTTGAGCAATTGAAACCTAAAAATATCAATTTTTTTAACTTGGTTTTTTAAACAGTCCAACGCATTATACTTGAACCAAAAATTTTATTCTCTAAAACTATTGAATGTATATTTTTTAAATATGATTTCTATACTCAAAAATATATACATTTTATTTAAACGTTTTAGCCCAGTTTACATAGCTTTTACTTAAAAGTATCTTAAGTATTGCAGTGATGTAGTTTTATGAAAATATATATTTTTAAAAGAATACTAATTTTTACAAAGAAGTATTGTTTTGTTGAAACATTATTTATATTTTACAAATAGATTAAAATTCAAGTTTTTACTCATCAAAGAAAATTTTGCACTTGTATTCTAAAATTATGAAATTTCTTAACATATTCTGTTATTAAATTAGTTATAATGTTGTGAGCATTTAATTTTTTTACTTAATGTTTAAAATTTAGTCAGCTGCATAATGTGCATTTCTTGTAGCAAAATAATTAGTAGTTTTTAGTATATGATTCTATTTAGTTCTTTCAGGTTGTGTTGCCTTTTAACCTTTAAAATTAAATCACCTAAATTAAAACTAAAGCAAACTGTTGTTTGTTTAAACTCCTTTGCTTTTTATTTGGAATTTTAAAGTATTTATTACGAATTAGGAACACTACTTTATCTGAAGTTTTTTAAGTGTATCAATAATTTTAAACTTTAACTAGAACTATTGTGTAATGCTGTCATATTTAGAAACATATATATAATGTATTTATATAATACCAAAAGTTTTAAATTGTTTTTATTTACTAGTTTACAATACAATTATTGTAAATAGATATTTGTTTTATAATATATTAACTAAAAGATTAATTTTTTAAATGTTAGACTTTCCACTCTTACTAAAATTAATTTTATATTAGAACTTTTATTTTGTTTGAAATTTGTTGTACCTAGTTGTATAAAGAAACAAGAAACTAACTTTAGACTTATATAAAATACTTTAACATTTGAAAATTTCTATAAGATTAAAATAAAGGTATGATTCACTCACTGGAATACCTTCTGTTCAAAAATCTTTTTCGCTCGAAAAAGCTTGTGTGTTGTTCAATGTTGGTTCGCTTTATTCTCAGTTAGCTTGTAAGTGTGATAGGTCGAATAAATCCAAAATTCAAGCTGCTATTGTCTACTTACAACGTTCGGCAGGTGTGTTTTTCTTAAATTTTCTATAAATTTTCTTATTTTGTACTAAAAAATACTTTAAGTAATATTTTTGCTAAAACTTAAGTGTTTAAGCAAAATATTTTGTATAAAGATTTGATAAAAATATGCTTTGTGTTACGCTAATTGTTTAAAAACTCTTCAATATTTTTGATAATTTTAGTTTGTGGTCGGCCTATTCATAAGTTGTTACAATTTCAAGTAAGAACTTAGTTTTTATTTTGTGTTAATTTTATATGTTGCTTTTTATGTTTAATTTTGTATTTTTTAATTTACTATAGTTTGACTTTTATTTTTAGTTTTAGTTTATTTAAGGCTATTAGAAGATTTCTAAGTATTTAAGTTTATAAGTTGACTCTGAGAAATTATTTATTTTTAAAGTAACGATGGCTAACTTAATACGTCGTTTTATTTTTTTGATAAAAAGATGTTAAGGCTATAGGGAGTTAGATATTTTTTACTATAGATCTTTTTTTTCTCATTTTGAATATTTTAAGCTTAGCTAGCGGTTAGTTTTTACCGTTAATTGAAACTCTAATTAGTTTTTGAGATATGAGAGTACAAAGTCTCAGAGTTCAATATGTTCCTGTCAAAGGACCAAATTTAAAAAGCACAAAAAGATTCCTTCAAAAAAAATTTATCTTCTGTATTTTTTAAGCAATCGTTCTCAAAAGTTTTAGTATTATAATCAACAGTTGATTTTAGGGAGTTTATTTAAAAAAATAATTAATATATTTATTATATTTTGGTCATAAAATGTCTAATTTTGAATGTTTATTTAATCGTTAAAACAACCAATTCGTTTAAAGCTGGGAATTTTTCCTAAAAAATTAAGGTTAATTCCTAAAGAAACAAAAAAAAGGGTTTATGTCAGCTGCATTTTTAATGTAATGTTTAAAAATATCATTTCACATAAAATGTTAACTTTTAAAACTTAGGTTACATTACATTTAAGATTCTTACTTTTTTTTTGTAAATTACGCCATACAAGTTTTATTTAAAATTCAAATCAATATATTTCAACAATTTTTTTTGACGTTTAATTGTTTCTTTTTAAATTTATTTTGGTTTTTGATGTAAACCATAAACAGCTTTTTTAATGTATGAAATTTTTGTACTTGGTTTAAATGAATGCTTGCTTTATTCTTGAATATGATTTTTTTTTATTCTGAACGTTTTTTAAGATAATACAGTGCTTCCTCGCTAATCCGGCCAAGTTGGGCAAGATTTTTTTGAAAATACGGCCGGATTTGCCTTTGGCCGGATAAAAACAAAATATCCCTTTTTTTACAAATTATCTACCTTAGTTATATTATAAATGTATACAACAAAACGTACTATAAAATTTCTGTTAATTTGTTATATTTTACTTTATTCTAAGAAAAACGAATTTAAACAAACGAAACTAAACGAAACAAAATTTTATAAGTTCAAAATTAATGGAAAAAAACTACACTGTTAACACTTTAACTAAATTAAGATTTTTTTGAAAAAAGAAAGAATGGAAGATTGTTTTACAGTGCTTCCTCGTTTCTTAGCAGAAAACTCACGAAATTGGACGAGTTTTGACATATCTTCAGGTGTGGCTTCTGGTTGGCAACGATATTAAACTAAGTAATCGTCCATTTTCTGCATGGCTTCAGCATGAGAAAATGGACACTTAGAAGGCTGGGAAACACCAATTTCATCTTCAACGACTTCAACAGCCTCTTTTTTGTTATCCCCAGTAACTAGTTCAACAATTCCTTGCTCGTCCATATGCTCATATCCAGGACCATCGCAACTCATCCATCTTTGAATATCGTCTTTTGTAGATGTGATATTTAATCTCGCAAATTGCTGTACAAACTCGTTGTCTTGAGTTTTTTCTGAAGAGTCTATGTTTTGCATGGAAGAGCTTTGCTGTAATGGCATTTATTTCTTCCATGAGTTTCTAATGGAAAAAGGCTTTACCATACTTATAAAACGTAAATTGAATACTTTTTCGAAGTAAAATGAAATTAAACGCTAAAAACGCTAAATAAGTAAATAAGTCGACTTCTCGACTAAAACCGGCCGGATTAGCGAGGAACCGGATTAGCGAGGACCGGATTAGCGAGGAAGCACTGTACTTCACAAAACATATCTTAGAAACAGTTAGTGTCAAAAATGCACGGATAGTAATTTTTGCACGGATTATTACTTTTAAATGGCGTCACTTTTTCACTGTTGTCACTTATAAACAATTCTTCACTGTCCAATTTTTAGTATAATTTCTAATTTGATTTTTATCTAAACTTAGTTTTGTATTAGTTTCACAAAAAGTCATCCGTGCAAAATTAACGCCGTACAAAAGTGATGCTCCGTGAAAAATAGGCGACTCATTCAAAAGGGAGGCCGTGCTTATTTGACACGGTCTCTTTGGCAGCACTCACTAGTAGATATCTTAAAGACCTGTTGATTTCTTTTGATATCTTGATTGATAACTATAATAATGTTTTGAAATGAAGTTGATATCTTAGCTGCTTAACCAATTCAGCAAACATACTGTACTTTTCTAATTATTATGTGTACATCAGCCAAAGTATAATTATGTAGTTAATGACTCTTATAGTTTGTACCAAAAGTAGTTATAAAAGAATGTTTATTTGATTTTTTTTTAGTCCATTAAAATTTGTTTTTAATACAATGTAATGTTGTAAAATTTTACTAATTATACTTTCATATTTGATTTTTATAAATTGTTGGTATGCTCAATAAAAAAGTTCAGTTAGATCTACTTCCGAAAGCATTTATTTATCAAGTACGTTTTATACTTTGAAGGAGCTTTCAACTATCTGAGATTTAACTTCAGCAATGCGCCAACTCATGATCTCACCCACAATTTTTTATCGTGTATCACTAAGTTGATGCTAGCACAAGCGCAAGAGTGTGTTTATGAATTAAAAGTTTTTGGTGGATTTGAAGTAGAGCTGAGAAAATGCATACACCTAGCTGGTGAAGCAAAAAAAGTTGGTGTTAATTCTTAAACAAAGTTTTTGGTTGTTTTTTAATATACATCGTAATCTATTAAGAACAGCATTGTTATGTATTTGAACAAAAAATATTTATTTAATTCTAGAATTAAGAAATTGTACAACATTTTCTACCATTTTAAAGTATATATCAAAACAAATAGAATATTATTTTTTGGTATTATTCGTAATTTATTTAAAAAGTGTTTTGTTGTTTAGGTTTCGGTAAAGTATAAATATACATTAATGGATATGCAAAGTGAATTATCATCGTTTTTACCTGACATGTGGAGTGTTATTTGTGAAGTTAAAAGCATATATTACGATGCAGTTGCACATTATTACACAGCTATGGGTCTTCTTAAACAGTCCGGTCAGTTAAGTTTTCATTAAATTAATAACAACACACTTGTTGAATATAAGTGTTTATATTTTGATTTACATATTTTTTGGTTAATTTTTTTCAAATAACTTGATTTAAATACATTTCTTGTTGTTTTGGAATAAAAACTGTTTGGTATGTTATCTAATACTTATACTGTATAAGCAATAAGTTTTTAAAGTGAAACTATAGTATTAAACTTTGTTACAAATGGTTTGTAGCATTTATGATACTGCTTAAAGCTTTATTTTGGAATTGCTTAACTTTTGTTAACTACTTAAAAACCTAAACATATTTAAGTAACTTAAAATTCAAATATCTAACGCTTTTGTGTGTATAAACTTTTAAAAATGTGTTAGCTAAAAATTTTCTGTTAACACATATAGTGTATATAAACTAATTAGTGTTATTTTTAGCGTTTTATCAACAATGATAACTTATATTTAAGTAATGATCTTTAAGACATAGAAATTGTAGTTATTGTAATAACATGTAGAAAGATTAGTGTAAAAGTATATTGATAATGTATTCAATGATTTAAAACTAGTGATGTACCGGACCCACAATTTCGGGTCCGGCCGGACCCGGATCCGGACTTTTTTTTCAAATTAGAATCCGGCCGGAACCGGATCCGGACTTTTTTTTCAAATTAGAATCCGGCCGGAACCGGACCCGGACTTTTTTTTCAAATTAGAATCCGGCCGGAACCGGATCCGGACTTTTTTTTCAAATTAGAATCCGGCCGGATCCGGATATCAGACAAAAATGGCAATATCCGGCCGGACCCGGATAGTGAGTCCGGTACATCACTAAAATAAACTAGCCTAAGTCAGAATGAGGTTTTTAAAACTGAAAAAAAAAGAACTTTAATGTAATAATAAGTAGAACAGCTAGCCACAAGGTTTACAAATTTAGGTGTTATTTACAATTGAAAATCTGAAATCAAGTTCTTGAACAAAATACACTAGAAAATTACAAAATATTGAAAACTGGATCAGCTCAAACTCATTCGAAATCTAAAAAAAACTAGCCTGAGTTTTTATAAAAAACTAAATTAGCCTGAGGCAGTCCAAGATTTTCTAAAATTCCCAAAAATTTTCAAACTAGCAGGGTTGCCACTGTTTAAGTCAATAAAACTAGCTAGTGTGAGTATAAACAAGTCTGAGTCAGAATGAGGTTTTTAAAAACTGAAAAAAATACTTTAATCTAATAATCAACAGAATAGCTAGCAAAGGTTGACAATTTGGTAGTAAAGTTGGCGACTGATTGTGGTACACTTAACTTATTAGTACTACCCATCATAATTAAATCCTACCTAATCTTACCTTATTTAATTAGTATCTAACAAATACTAAATTCTAACTGAGACTACTTTCTATAATCAGACACGACAGTTTTGAGTGATGAATTTTTTATATAAAACACAACAAGAAATACTAGCATATACAAAATTTTTAATTACTTTAGTAATACTTTAAAAACTGGAAGCTATTTAAATCAATATCAAAAGACTTAAAACAAAAAACTAAAATTTTAATAAAACTTTTAGTAAACAAGAAACTGTAATATTCTTAATAAACTAGTAGACTATAAACCTAGCTTAAATATTTAAACAATTAAACACCTGTTGAAATATTCACTTTTAAAATAAAACACTACTTACAATAAGCATTCACAAAAACGTTCAAGATAATTTGTTGCTTCAAGCTACACACCAAACTAATTAACTGCTTACATATAAACTGCCTGTCATCTTCTGATGTTTTGTTGCATCAGTATTTAGTTTGAAACATTTCGTCATATGATTCTCATTGGCTCTTACATTCAACCGTATTAGTTCTAAATATTCTCTTAGCTCAACTTTAAACAATAAATAATGCAAGTACTCATTTCTAAAGTTTTCAATTTTACAACATATGTAAAGAGTTGCATTTCATGAGTTGTTTATTTTATAGTTTAAATGTAAACAAATGTAAATAAGTCACGTGTAAAAAATGAGCCAATCACGGTAGGTGTTTAATTTTAACTGACGAAAATGACTCTTATAATTTACACGGGGTTTGTTTTTGAAAAAATACTTTTCAGTATGCTCTTTTTTACTAACTAGATCCGGGTCCGGCCGGATCTCTGTTAGGATCCGGCCGGACCCGGATCCGGACTTTTTTTTCAAACTAGAATCCGGCCGGAACCGGACCCGGACTTTTTTTTCAAATTAGAATCCGGCCGGAACCGGATCCGGACTTTTTTTTCAAATTAGAATCCGGCCGGATCCGGATATCAGACAAAAATGGCAATATCCGGCCGGACCCGGACCCGGATAGTGAGTCCGGTACATCACTATTTAAAACTTTTTCAAAGTTTAGATTTACTATTTAGGTTGAAAAATGTTATTAAACTTATACTACCTTTGTCATTAAAAATGATTTTTATTTTATTAAAGTATCTAAAGATTTTTGATTAGACTATGTCTACCTGATGGATTCTAACAAAAACCATAGCATAGTTGTAGTCAGTTGCAGGTCATCGCGGTGCAGTCTACGATAGTTGTATGATGGTCAAAAATATCAGCAATACTGACGACAGCCAAAAAAATTATTGCTTTTAAACTATTAAAATAGAATCAAATAAGAGACTTATTTACTAAATTCAACATATTTTCATATATAATAATATTTCAACTAATGATTTTAAAGATGAGATTGAAGTTCAAGAAATAAGCAACTTATTATCTGCTTTGTACGTATCAGCTCCCGCACATTTAAAAAAACAAAAGAAAATAACAAAAAATGAAGACAAAAAAAGATTAGGTTTGTCTTATTTGCTTGTCACCAAAACATATTTTGTAAGTAGTTTGCACTGTTTTGATTCATTTTTTAATAAAATGTTTTACTAAATAAATCTCTAGTTTATAAGTACTAAAATTACTATATTTATGAGTTTACTCTTGATATAATTTTTTATTTATTTAAGGAAAAGCTCACCTCAAAGAAGCAGCAAAGTTGCATGAAATTTCATTAAACACGTACAACCTCTACGATTCAAATAAAGAGTCAACAACAGACGTTTTAAAGCAGTATCTGCAACATTCTTATAAAAGATGCAAAAATAAATTAGATGAATACAAAGATGAGTACGACTTTTTTGAACTCTCAGAAGCGCCATCGATTCAAGGTTACCTCAATAGTTTTTATTATTACTATTATTGTTTATTGTGCAATGTTGGACTCAGGCATCAAAATCTGAGCCACTTCAAAAGGACACATAAGAAGAAAAATAAAGATAAAATAGAATTCATTTATATTCAACAAAAAATAACACAAACAAAATATTAAACAAAGGTTAAATTATAAAGAACTAATAATTAAGTTTAAACTTATTTGCTTGATATAAAATGCGAAAACTTAGTACATAAAACCACATTTGTACAAAATTAATAAAAGTTAATCAATAGTCTGTTAGGGGAGAGGCATAGGGAAATAAAAATAATTAATATTACAAATAGAAAAATGAACAAATCAGTACTTAATTTACATGAGATAACTCTTTTAAAAAGTTTATTTATTTATTTTTCTCTATTGTTTTTAGTGGAAAGTTTATGAATTTTACTGATATTTATGCTATCTAGATTAAATCTTTTTGGCTCGAGAAAAGAGATTTTAGTTTGATTCTGTTAAAAAAAATTGTTTGTGCAGCAAAGACGGAAGTTGACAGTGAATGTGTTAGTCCTGATTTTACAAGTGCTCCTGTAAAAGACATTTTCAAGAAAATGGTGAGAAAAATTTATAAAAAAATTGAAGCTGCTATTTAAGTTTTTTATTTAAATTGAGTTTATAAATGCTCATTAGAGTTTTTGAATATCCTTTTTTACTGGAATCATTGTTTTGATTGAAAGATAATAAAGTTTATTCTTCTAGGGACCTATCGGGATATTTTCATCTAAAATGAAGCTTGGAGCACATAGATACTTTGATTTCAAAAAGTTAAGTATAGACCTAACTTTTCAAATAAAAGGCGATGCACCAGTAAGGCTTCATAGCGTCGGAGAAAAGTTAAAGGTACTATATTTTTTAATTATGACTATTTGTAAAAGATTTTTTTATTTAAATTTTAATGTACCTTAAATGAAGTTAAAAAAACCAAAAATCTATGCTTACATAACTTTAGATGTATTTCAATGGCTGTCGAGAAGGTTCTTTAATAACTACTTTTGGTATTTTTATGAAATTAATAGAATTTTAACCTAAAATATTTCAGTAAAAATAATTAAAATGAAGTAAGAAAAAACTTATACTAATTGTAAGTTTATTTTTCAATTACTAGAGTTAACTGAAATTATTTGAATTTAAAACTATACAAACAGTTTTTAACAGTAGAGTTAGTTTATATATTAATCTGTATAACTGTTTTAAAAAGATAAAGTATACTTTACTTGAAAGAAAAATACACACAAAATTTTTCTTCTATTCACGCTAACGCAACCTTTAAAAAACAGTTTAATGATTTAAAAAGTATTGTTTGTTAGACATCTAGTTTGCTTACACTTTGTAATAAAAGAGTTACAAAACAAGTAGTTAAATTCTTATATCAATTTTCGCTAAATTCAAATAATCATTATAAAGATTACCCATACACTTAAGGTTCTCAACTAAATGTAAATTAATAACGTCAGAATAATTTTTCTGCATTCTTTATGACTAAACTTGAGTTCACTCTGTGGAAATTTTCTGCAGCCATTGGTTGATCTGTAATATATTTTAACTTCGTAACCATTATGCTATCTTATCATACACTCGAAAATAACACTTGTAATTATAATTTACATGAGTCTCTTTGTATTCGAAATACATTTTTTTTATTTCAGTCGACAAGTAGAACAGCTTAAATATAGTTATTTAATTATTAGAAATTTGCTTTACTTGATTGTAGTTTAATTTTCTTTGACAGTTAACTTTTTATATACAAAACACTGCTTTAGATATACTTGAAGTATCTGGAGTTTTATAATATTTTTAGCATCGAGCTTTTTGCTATGGTAATACATGTGAATGTACTAAAGCAAGAAATATTTTTTAAATAATCTTAGCTTGCAATTTACAGATTAAATGTGTTTTAAATATTTTTGAATTTTTCAACTATTTTCGATCAGTCTAAATGCCCATAGTAGAATTTAAGATTAAAAGAAAACCCACGATATTGTCTAAACAGCCATGTATAACATTTCTATACAAACTAATTTCAACATTTTAAAACTTGTCTAATGTGAGCAGTAAAGTACTTATTATTATATAATACTTGAATATTAGTAAATAAGCTTTTGATAAAGTACTAATATTTGTAATTACCTATGTTTAATTATTTTTATTATCAAAAAAATTTGGTTACCCATAATTTTATTTTATTTTTACTTCTATTTTTATTTTAGTTCATCGCTCTGTATTTTTGTTTTACAGATTTTTTTGTGTCTGATGAGCTACTCTGCAGTGAAACGGCGTATTGCAATAAAAGTTAAACAAAAAATTAATTTATTAAGCTTTAAATGTCCTAAAAAACCATACAACTAGCTTTAGTTCTAGTTACATAGAATTAATTGTTTGCAAAAAAGTATAAAAGAATGCTAAGGTGTTTGTTATAAATGTTTGTCTAATTACTTATAAGGACTTATACTAATGAAATCTCATACAAACTTAAGGAGAGCCTATCATAAGTGCAGTTCTTCTTTTCTATACGTTTGAAAACAGTTTGATTTTTTGTGCCATGAATATATAAGCTTAGATCCAAAATATTTATTTAGAATAATTTAGAATATCTCTCCACTCAACAATAATAACAAATTCCTCTTAGTTTTGTATTTTTTATAACTAAAGGATAATGATCTATTGTCTGTAAATATTATTACCAAAATGTCATTTATTCTTATATATATTTATGCTGGGAACTTAAAATTGACTTGATTTTTAAGAAGCATTATATATTACAAAATAAAGTTTTTTGTAGGATATTTGTCAGTCAATAGTTTACAATGGTTTTAAAATGATTTTTTGTCTAGTAACAAGTTCTTTTTTTCATGAATTTAAAAACTAAGAAAAGTAATAGCTAGTTTGAATCATATAAAAAGACGCTAGTATTACTATTTTTAGTTTATCGCACTAAAAAAATCATAAGGTTTGATCTGTAGTGACAGAAATTTGCTTTAATTACAGTATTTTTTTGTTTTTTATTGATAACATTTAAATTAACTAGTGATATTTAACTAGGAAAAAGGAGTTTGTGAAAATGATGTAATAATAGAGATATGTGGTGAAGATGTACGATGGGAAAGTTGTTCGAAAGTCAAAGAAATTATTGATGCGTCATCAAATCTTACCATGAAATTAATCGCTACACTTGGAACTATTAACTCTACATCACCTGTAAAAATATTTATAGCTTCATTTAAGGCCATAGGAAGCCCCTTTTTTTACAATAAAATTAGTTCTGGTGGTTCAGTAAACATATAGTAATTAATAAAATTTTAAGTTACGAGGTGGACCCTGTGTAGTCTTTTATTTGAATATACTTAGTAGCTTTTAATATTTAGTTCTATTTTTTTTCACTTTTATTGAATTTTTATTGGTCTGTTTAATATCTTTAATCTTAACCGAGCTAAGTAGTTTCAAGCCACCTTAGTAAATTTGAATCTATTTACTTTACTGGAGCAATAAGCCTTAGTGGTAAACTTTTGTCGCTAAACAGTTAACCTATTTTTTATTATACAGTTAATAATAAACTTTTTAGTTTTTTTATTAAAAAAGGACATTTGTAAACACAGACTGCCGGATTCGGTCATCATCAACCACCAGAAAGCTATTTGCTAAAAGGCGAAGTTATAAATCAACAGCAACAAACTCTTCCTGTTCGTATGAGACAGCAAAATAACAACAATAACTTGGAAAATAGTCGCAGCTCCCTTAGCTCTTTACCTAAACTAATAAAAAGTAATCCGTTTTCTAGTTTAGTCGGAAGAAAAAGAGAAAAAAATAAAAGAAGCTCCTTACTAGGATCGCTTAAAAAGAGTGGCTCACAAATTTTATTTGGCTCTAAAAGTGCTCAAAACGGCACTGCTTTCTAGTAAAAATTTAAATACTTATGGCTTATAAAAAGTATTATAAGTTCTGGTATAACTAAAAATCAAAGTTTTGCCCTAACATTAATAAGTTATTTTATTTTAGTGATAGAATAATAAAAATATATTCAATTACTAGATAATTAAAGTTTTTATGCATTAAAATGTTGCACTCAAAAAACAAAGTAATAGTGTATTCTTTATACTATGGTGTTAAAAAATCAAACAACTGATTTTTTTTGTACATTTCGACATAAGTTTTTTTGTTTTGATAAGTATTGTAATCTTTTTTATGGCTTTTAATTTAGGTAGTTTATCAAGTTTTCCACACTTTAATATTTACACAAAAATAAACTTTATTTTTTAAGAAAAATTTTCAAATATATTTATATAATAAAATTAGGAAACACCTTAATGATTTTTAATTTTATTGAGTTTATTATACTAAAAGTTTTAGAGTTCCCATAGTGCTGCAAACCATTTCATTCAAGTTTTGTTGTCTATGTTCATGACCACTGCTTTTTTTTGTTGTTTTTTACTTGTTAAAGTAGTTTTGTGTCAGAGTATATAAGTGACCAGTTAAAAAATAAATAAAAAAAATAATTTTAAAATAAATCTGCATACAATCAAAAGTTTTTATTCTTTAATTAGTTTGTAATTTATTTCAAACGTAGTTTATTCTTTAATTTAAGAATTCTAGTTTACTTCATTACGTTTTTGATTTAAAGAAAATCGTTATTGAGTTTACATAACGTGAGAGTTATCATGATCGCTTTTAATTTTGTGCTTTTATAATTGTGTTTAAATTCATGACAATTACTTTTATTCAAATGCATCTTAATTGATCAATCCTCTTTTCGATGTAACAAGTTAATAAATTATGTATTTTATTTAAATTTGTATTTAACACTTTAATCTGTTCAAATTATTTAATTTATTTAATGGCACTTGTAAGAAAATTGTTTTTGTAAGCTTTTGCTTATGTTTTTCAATGTGCACATATTTTATAGATATCTAATAACCTATGAAAAATTATTGAAATATGTGTGGCGTAAATAAATCTTATGTGTAATAAAAAAGCTAAACTTAAAAGTGTTTATGAAAAACGGTTGACATTATTTTTCCCTGATTTGCATTATTTTTTTGTTAGATTTTAAAATAACTGATTATGGGCATTATGTCAAGTATTATGGCATTATGTCAAGTATAAATGCTTGAAAGTATCTGAATTTCTAAATGAAATTTGAGAAAATATTTTTTTTTAAGTAAATATCATTGACTTCCTTACCAGTAGTGTAATTTTCAAATCATAGGTTCAAGAATTGTTTGCAAAGTGGTGGGTAGCTTTACAAAAAATCTCTGATTTTTCTAAATCAAATTTTTAATAAACCCAATTCAAAAATACATAACTAAAGGTTTAAAACTATTTAAAGTTTTCAATCTTTTTTAGATTGATTAAAACAACAACACTGTTGCTGGATTCAATTATCAAACTTCCATTACACCATTTAAATCATTTGTGTATGATCAATGTATTTGCAATAAACTGCTCTATCAGCAAAATAATTTTATTTTCTTAATTTTAACCACAAGTTGTCTAAAAAAAAGAAACAATTTTTTAGCATTTCTTACAAATTTCCTAATTTCCCAATGCTAGCATAACCTTACGAGTTGGAGCACTTGTTTTTCTTTGCTGAGTGCACAGTGTTGACAAAACGCTTAACAAAAGTTGTGGCTCCCAATTTTTTAAGGCTATGCGGATTTAAGCATGACATATTTTTTACGAATGTACTCCCAATAACCATTCTGCTCCGGAGATTTTCCAATGCTTTTACAGCAATTACTTTACAATCTATGTTGAAACTAAACACCTTTACTTCATTTACGTTTATGGAGACTTTATAAATTTTTATCTAGCTTTTATTTGGTAGCGTGTGAACAATGTGGAAACTGCAGCTACCAATGTTTATAAGCTCATTCAGGTCCTCTCTTTCCTCTGATACCTTATTTTTTATATAATGACCAATTTTAACTGGGTCCGTCCATACTTATTTGGACCAGTTTAGATTCATCTAGGGGCTGTAAAGCTGAAAGAAGGTTTTCTTTGAGGTACTCATCGGTGGTGTGACCAAAAATTTTGAGTATAAGTATTGTGAAACCACTCAGTTACTTATACACATGTACTGAGCCACAATTCCCATTTGGGCTTTGTTAACGATGTCATCAAAAGGTACGCTGTTTATTGCTTCAGCAAAGTGCTTTGGAAATGTGGTCCAAGGTCAATATTTATCATATATGAAGGGTTGCCAAAAACCTAGAAACCGGGAATTTGACAATTTAAGCTGAAAAACCTGGAATTTGAGAAACTTTGAAAAAAAATCTGAAACTTTCATTAATCTTTACATGTTAAGTAGTAAAATTTCGATTTGACACAAAAAATCTTTCGTAAAATAATTATTTTTGTCATCATTAAAAACTTTTTATTAAAAAACATAATTATAGTATCTTTACATTATCTTTCTAATGCGTTTCTACTATTTAAAACAGGAACGGGTCAAAATTGCACGAAGTTACTTAATTGCACGAGGGAACAAAATTGCACAAAGACAATTTTGCACCAAGGGTCAGTTTTGCACGAGTTACATTTTTGCACTAGAAAAAAAAAAAACTAAAAGATAAATTAATAAAAAAATAAACAAACATTTCTGACCGAGGGTTATTGGTAACAGTGATAGTAAAAAAAAAAGTTACCGACCGAGAGTTAGGGGTAAAAGTGATAGTAAAATAAAACTTAATTAAAAAAAAATACTTAATACAAGTATACAGCTCGTGCAAAAGTGACCATCTTGCAATTTTATCCCCTTGTGTAAAAGTATATTCGTGCAATTTTGCACGCTCGTGCAAATTTGACAGCTACCCATTTAACACAGTTTCTTACCTTAGACTTAACTTTAAACTAAAAATAGACACAAAAATCTGTACTTTTAAAAACCTGGAGAAAATTTGGCAACCTGGTAGATGACATTTTGGTTAAGCCATGTGGCATGATTGTGCTATCACACTGTCATGATACAGCTTTTTGGTAAGTTCTGTCACACGAATTGGCTGAGTAATTGTGCTTGACAGCGTGTAAAGCTCACAGATTTCAACGTTTGCGGTTTCAACTTACTCACAAAAAATACTGATGGGCTTATACTACAACTGCTTTCATAATTTGCTACTCTGCCCCTTCTCTCACCACACTGGAAATTGATCCAGCATTATAGAAATATAATTTAATTTGGTTAGCACCTAGCTCTCTACCTTATAGGAAACACACAAGTAAGATCATAAAAGATTTTATTTTTTTTCAAAAGTTCAACTAGATCCTGAAAACAAGATCAATTGCATTAGGAAATAACATTAGCGAAATGTAGTTTTTAGTGATGATAAACTTTCTTATTAAGAGGATTTTTATTTTATATTTCTTGACTTTTTTTCAAAAACCCCCATTTTTTCCAGACTTTTTTTTTCGTTTTTCCTGACTTTGTGGCAACCCTGGGTGGGTGTATTTATTTGTATGTGGGTAGTATCATAAAGAATGTATCAGTGTTTATGTAGTTATAGCAATTTAAAAAAATAAGAACGTGCTAGCACTCTAAAAATAAAGTGTTAAGTATGGGGAGCGGGTCAGAACAGCACAGAGGACCTTTTTAGCACGGTGCATCACTTGAGCACAGTGGGTTACTTTAGTACTGTGCGTCTATTTAGCATGAAAGGTCACTTTAGCATAGCGTCACTTTTGTACGGCGTCACTTTAGCACGATGGGTCACTTTTGTACGGTGTCAGTTTATCACAGAGCGTCATTTTTCAACCATTTCTTTCTCTTTTATTTTTGCTCGAAACATCTTTTTCTAACAGTTTTTTTTAGGACTTGGCATTATTTTCCACGAAACAAACCTTTTTAAACCTTTTTTTGAAATTTTTTATAATAAATTTTTATTATAAATATTTAGATCGCTGTAATACATAAAACACGTGTTTAAAAACTTAAATCAAAAATTAAAAGTAAACACGCATTAGATTAGTAAAAAATTCAAACTAAATTTATTATTTTATTTTGGAAGTATTTTAATAACTTTTAAAATGTATTATTAAGTTTTTTGAAAAAGGTGTAGAAGTATATATAACAAAGTTTATTAAACAAATATAACTAAAATATTAAGCAAAGACTAGATACTTTAATTTTTTTTTTTGAAAATGTAACCAGTTTCACTGGTATAAATACTCAAAAACTTTATTATAAATTAAAGTTATTATTTAGTTTTGTAAAGTTAAATATTGCAAACCCAAAAATCAAAACTAATTTACTTATGTAATTATTTTTTTAACAATATTATAATTTCAAGTTTCGATGTTAACTACTAAAAAAAAAACATACTTAAATGTTTTAAAATTATATTTGCTTGATACATTAGTTTAAAATACTTAAAATTTAAAGTTCATAGGCAACATTCAAACACACATACAGAAATCTTAAATTCACTTTTTTACGTTTCATGGCTTTTCATATTTATGTATTGAATATAACGGTTATAATGAACATGTTGCAGAAATAATAAAACTAAAATCAAAAATATTATTCAAGTTAAAATAAACAATGTTAAATAATTAGTTAATTGCTCAAAATTGTTTTAACTACATAATTTTTGAATTCAAACATCTTAAAAAGTACAAATGCTGTGTGAGTTAACATTCTAAATTATAAAATGCGACTGGTAACTTTCAAATACATTAAAGAAAACTTTTGCATTTACTACGATATTAAACTATACAAGTAATAAAATGTTAAAAAAAAAGTTATGATTGCTAAGTTCAGTTTAAAAAGTACAATACAAATTTATATACTACAGTAACCTACCAACTAGGTACGCACTTCTTAGGTACGAACTGCCGGTATGGTACGCACGTTTTAGCCGTAAAACGCTATGTTAAAAATACAACTTCATTTATATAAGAACCAAGATTTTCATACTATATAAATTACACCACTTATGTTATGCTTCATTAGTGCAATTTTTTTCTGGATATCCATCCGACCATACAACTGTATAGTTGTTGATAGTTTTTGGGAAAAATAAATAGGTAATTAAAAAAAAATCTAATATATTAATCTTATATCTTATATAGTTAATTATGAGTATTTTATTTGTAAAATTGTTTAACTTTTATAAGTAAAAATGTGTAAAAATATAAAAGTATTCAAAAATAATGTTTTTTAAACGAATTAAGTAAGTTAAGAATACATTCATATCGGAACTGTTTCTAAAACTGTTTCAAATACTTGGAAATTCCTATTCTAATTATAACAAAGCTAATTTAATTGGAGTCAATAAAAACCTGACAAATTCAGTTGTTTTTAAAATATCAATGCTTTAAAAACAAGACATGTTTTTCATCATGACTTTATAAATTCTTATTATATGGGTTTTAAATTTAAAAAAGTAAGATTGATAATTGTGCAAAAATTTTATAAATAACACGTTTTTTTATGAAGTTACTTAAAAATATAAGTTTAACATTTATTTTGACGTTTAAAAATACAGACTATATCTAAGTTTATGTTGTAGGAAATTAAATTCAATACCTGAAAAAAATGTAGTTGTTTCAAAAAGTACAGTATAAAATGTTCAAGTTTTTGGGCAATTAAATTGAATTTTTAAGTTTTGATTTTATTAAATAAGGTTAATACTTAAAAACTTTTCTTAGTTTTACTAAAATATTTAACCTAAAAAAATTAAATTGAAAACTTTAGAATGTTAGAAACATTGTATTGGCAAATGGTTAAGGAATTAAAAAACATTATAGATTAATTACAATCTCAGTAAATAATTAATCAGTAAACAATACACTAAAAGTCTCTAAAGGCAGACTTTAATTTGTTTTAAAACAATTTTTCGACTTTGTACTCTTCAAATTTTTTACAAAGTTAAAAAAAATCTCAGCTTTCTTTTAATTTAAAAAAAGTATATTATCGTATCGATTACTAATTATCTTTACTTCCTTATCGTACTACTTATCGAGATTAAAATTTATATGATTATTAAGTAACAAACTTCAACATTTTTTATTTGACATTAAATAGTGTAATAAAATTTAATATTATAACAACTGAAAAATACTAAAATGTACAATTTTAAGCTCTGTTAAAAAAAAATAGACAAATTTGTTTAAAAACAAATAGTTAAAGCTTAAAATTTCTACTATTTTAGATTATTAACATTTATTTTTTATCAGTTTATTAAAAAGGTTCATAAATCCTTTTTGTAAAACTTTAGCTTGTGCAAAAAAAAGGCTCCGTGTAAAAATGACCCTCAGTTCTAAAATAACGCACCGTGCTAAAATGATGCTATGCAAAAGTGAACACCCGTGCTAAAGTAACGCTGTGCAAAAGTGACCTTCCATGCTAAAGTGACGCACCGTGCTTGACGCCGTGTAAAAATTACTCATTGTGCTAAAATGACGCACAGTGCTAAAATGACGCCGTGCAAAAGTGACCTACAGTGCTAAAGTAACGTCATGCAAAAGTGACCCACCGTGCACAATTAATGCACCGTGCTGAATTGACGACCCGTACTAAAGTGCCGCTGTGCCATTCTGACACCCACCCTAAGTATGTCGGTAGAAGTTACTTAACAATCAAAGTTCCGAAAACTTATACTTTTTGTATTTTCTAAGGGTTATATATAATTAAATAATAAGAGAATGAAAAAATTATTATTAGTAGGCTAAAAACATACAAAAAATTATTATTAGTAGGCTAAGCAGTTACAACTAATCTAATAAGTTGTGTCGCTAATCTGTTTATAAGTCAACTTTTAAGAAAGTGTCTAAAATAGCAAAACTTTGCATACAAAACGAACCGTATTAAGATAAGTTTGTATTATTCTAAAAAATTAAATGTTTGTAAACCGGAAGCTTACAAATTAAAGCTAGAAGCTTTAAAATTCCGTACAAAAGTGACACCTGTAAAAGTTTGGCGACACGTTTAAAAGTTGTAAAAAAAAGTGAAAGTATTTAAATTTAAGCTCATTGTTTTTTAATAAAGGTCCTAGCGAAGCAAGTTCGCTTTAATGTATGATAAAAACAAATTTAACAGTATTTTATTTTTATTGAACTAACATATGTTTCTGTGTGTTAGACAAGTATACTCAATCTTATCTTCGGCTCTATAAGCTTTACAATATATATAAGGTAACACCCATGCAAAAATGGCGATACATACGAAATTAACTTATGCGATAGTTTCACCCGTGATAAGCTGACGTTTTACTCGCAAAAATTTACTACTTAGACAAAAGTGACGTCGTACATTTTTCAAATTTCTATGTAAGACAAGACTAAACAAGCTTATTTTTATTAAACTAGATTATAAGAGTTAGAAAGAGAGTTAAACACCAGTAAATGTTTATTTTGTGTAAATGCTTGTATAAAAAATTCGTTCTTCCCGATGACTAAAACTTTTAGCAACCCTAATTTATAGATTTATCGGAAATAGCTAAAAGTTTGATAATTAACTTACACTGTTATAATAGTTATAAGTTGGATAATATTGAACAAACTCCAAAACTAAGAAACGTCTATCATATAAAAATTTCAGAGGAAGATTTTACCATTAGTAAAAAATCTAGCCTTTGTATTAAAAAAATGCTTATTATTTAAACATTGTTTCATTTTTGTACTTCTTAAATTCATATTTTGTACACAGAAAGTATAAACTTGTTTTCTCAACTGTAATTTTATTTGCTTATTACTTAATTGTGTTTAAGACAGCTATATTTATTCAATGAAAAGCGTAGCAAAAATAAGTCGTTTTTACCTTATTTTATTTTATCAAATTTCACGAAAGAATTAGTTTAGATTTAGATCATTTGTATAAATTAACCTACTGTCGAAATACTTTTAAGTAAGTTTAATTTATTTCATAAACAACATTAAATTTTTTTTATTTAATTTAATTAGTTTTATAATCTTGTTTATGTTTTAGGTAAACGTTCAGTTAAATTTATTATGTCTTCAATTTTGACTTTTATAGGGTAAAATATTATAGCCTTTAGTTTTTTAAAGTTACTAATCAAGCAACCTGTAAAAAGTTTTTAGTTTACTATGTAACATTTTTATGTTGCACTTTAGCATTTAAAAAGTTCAAAAACTAATCCATTAGTATTAAAGAATAAAATCTTGTTGTTCATTAATTTAACTAATTAAAACAAAAAACCTGAAACAAAAACGAGTGTAAGTAAAAGTATATTAAACTGACAAACTTATAAAAATGCTGAAATGACTTTTTTATAAACTTTATGTTCGTGAGGTTGCTTTAGTTCAGGGGTCGGCAGGCAGTTGGTGGTCGCGGGCCAAATTTCAAGTTTACGAAGTGCTCGCGGGCCGCAGTTTTAGTTTTAGTGACATTTGAATAATCTTTTGGTTTTAGTTTTAGTCACACAAGAGAAAAGTTTTACTTTTATTCACCTTATCATTTTAAATGACTTTTAGCTATACATAGAATACTTATTTAAATAAACATTTATTAGAATAAAATTTACATTGACTAATATACTTAAGTGTTAATAACTATGTACTTTCATAAGCATTAATAAGTTAAACTTAATATTTTTGTAACTTTACTAACAACCTAACTCTTTATAAAAACAAATTTGAAAGACAATTTATAGGTTACTTTTATATATTTGTTATACTATTAACCCCTTTTTTCATATTTCTAAGAATATTTACTTCAAAAAAAGGTTTTTGCGTGTTAAATAGTTTACATTAATAAAAAAATTTAGTAATTAGTTAACTTAATAAAGTTAATACCTGTTTGTATTCCAGAAAGCTAGAACAAATTCTTTAACATAATTAATTCTCGAATACTTAAATAAAATATCTTATTATACATAGTCTTTTACATAGTTGCCACTTAAATGCAAAAATGTCTGAGTTGTATCAAACCAGCCTAAGTTTATTAAAAGTTGAAAAAACTAATAAATCGTTGTTAATTAAGCTTAAATACCTAGTAAAAATATCATCATCATCAAAAAGTACACAAAGTGTAAGAAAACAAGAAAAAACTACAATTAGTAAACTACACTACAATCATAAAAACAATTCTGGAAATTAAAAGATATCTTTAAAGTGTTTGAAATAAAAGTTTCACACAAACCTAAGTTTTTAAGCTTTTAAAATAGCCTGTTTGTGTAGCAACCCAGTTAAAACAAAGTTCACAGCATAAAGAAATAACGAAAGTTGTTAACAGTAAATAAATTACATGCCAAAAAAACTTACAAGTCAGCTGGAATGAACAATTAAGTTTTTTAAACAATTTTAACAAAAGTGTTAAACTTTATTGAGTCATTAGCGAAATAGAACAACTTGTTTTTTATTAAGCATTAAAGTAATTCTTTATCTGCAATAAGAATATTGCATTTAAAAATATTAATTGCAAAATATAAGACGAGCTACAAAAAAAAAAAGTTAGTTAGGAGTTATTGCGAGAAACGATAAAAAAACAATTCACCAAAATCAGTTCCAACAAAGCACAAGATTATCTTTAGTAACTACAGAATGATCGAATTTATCATTTAAAATGAGATACCGTTTATAATTGAAAACTTTTTTAAAGAACTTATGTTGGTAGTAATGAAAAACTTTTGTTTATTTCTTCAATGACAACAAAAGGTCGTATTTAGGAAATGCATTAAGGTTATAAAGTCGCATAAATCAAATTAAGACTTTAATCAATATGCTAACAAGAGAACACTGATAGAAAAACTATTGCTCATCTGAGAATTTTTATTAGAGATGTTTTTACTAACTTTGACATTTTAGTAAAATTTCTTGGTTTAGTTCCAACACGAATCACAACAATCGGTAAAATTTTACAAGTAAAGATGCAATGCACCAATACAAAGGTTTTAGAAGTACAATTCCTTCTTTTTATTTTAGTAAAAAGTTTAATTAAAGTTTATAATGTGTCTTAAAAAATATATCAATATTAAAAAACACTGTTAAGCTACTTTAGTGTATTTTTTAATAAAGAAATGTTTATTTGCTAAATTTTTTGTGTCAAATCGAAATTTCATTACTTTACATTAAAAAATTGTTTAAAATTCCAGGTTTATTCAAAAAATCCAAAATTCAAGGTTTTTCCAGAACTTTTAAGCATTAATTTTCAAGTTCAAAGCTTTTCCGGGATTCAAGTTTTTTTGGCAACACTGATTGTTCACACTTAAATGTACACAATAATATAAATAAAATATTGAATTATATCAGTTGCAAGACTTAAAATTTAACATATAATATAACTCAAACTAACACTGTGGATTGAGCAAAACATACATCATAAGTTTAATTTGCCACTCTTTCAAGCAAAAAGCCAGCCTAAGTCAACAAAAACATTTCTGATATTTTTGTATACAAAAGACAGTTGTAGCCAAAAACTTATAAAATGACTTAGTTGGCTTGAGATTTGAAGTCTACAAATAGCGATAGTCTAAGTGTGTGTCAATGTTTAGTTGTTTATTAGCTTGAATTTGAACTATTTTGATTAACAGTGTACAACCTTGATAAATTTACCATCCCTAAGTCTAGTTTATATTAATTAGGTAGCTCCAAAAATCAGCAAATGTGTGTATTGATATTCAAGGCATAAAAGTTAACTTAGTTTTACAAAAAAAAAATGTTTGAAAAATAAAAATGTATACCTAACAAAAACTATATTAATTCATATCATATATACTCTTTTAAATGTGCCTGTACAAATTTAGATGATACATGTAGAAACAACAATGTTAGATAATTATGCCTAAACTAAACTTAGACTAACTAAAGTATTAAATAAAAAGTGGTTTAAAATATGAGCATCTTTTTAAGTTGGTGTGCATATAAATTAATTTAAGTGCAAAGAAAACTTCTAAAAAATTAAAATGTATCAAAAAAAAAATTAAAAAAAACCTTATTTCTTATTACTACGTTATTTTAAATGTTTTTACACTAAAATATAACATTTACAAATTAAAAAATCTATAAAAGAATTCTTTATACTTAGGTATAAAAACCAGTGAAAAAGATTATGAGCCATTAAGAAATGACACTTTAGTTAATTACTGTGAATTACTTTTGTACAAAATGGAAAACACTTGCATTTAGTTTATTTAATAAATAGATATTATATAACTAACTTATTAAGTTCAAGCACTCTTTACACTCTTTTTTCAGATAACTACTTGCTGTTGTAAAAAAGAAGTTATTATAAAACTCAGAAAAATATCCTGTTAAAATGCTAATTTGTCTTTTTCACATTTTTAAACTAAAGCAGTAATTTCTTCTAATTATTTTTAAATGTTATATAGAGACTTAAAACCAAACTAATCAAATTAAATCGAGTTACCGAAAAAAAATTAACTTGAAACATATTTTTGCTCAGCGGGCCACATTTACATGCTCGCGGGCCACAAAATTTTCTTTCGCGGGCCGCATTCCATTCAAAAAAATAACGTGCTCGCGGGCCTTCGCGGGCCGCAATTTTACCCTTCGCGGGCCGCAATTGGCTCGCGGGCCGCAGTTTGCCGACCCCTGCTTTAGTTACAGTAAAAGAGAAAAAACCTTTTTTTTTGTTAATTAGTTGTTAGATTTTTTTTTTTCATTCAATAATGTTGGATAAGCTTGTAAAAGTTCTTAATTCTTTTTTTTTACAGCTTACTCTTAGAATAAAGTATAAACCTTAATCAAACAAAGATATTGGCTACAGATAATTGTCACAAAGCTTTTCTATAATGATCTACTATGCTCATTTATTAACAGTTTAAAAAATACTAATAAAATTTATCAATAAAGATTTTATACACTTATTCAGATAAAGATTTTATTTGAAACTTTCTTTTTCAGTTTAAATTGTAAAATCAGTTTTAACATCAGAATCTCAAAAAAAAATTAAAACTCATAAAGTTTTGCACCATAAAAATTAAAAAGTATAAATGAAAACTTATAAAGGGAATTTCCCTGTTTTAGAACTTTTTGTAGCAACATACTGGTTATTTTGGTAAAAATAGTATTACAACTGATAATTTCATGAAAATCCATTAAATCTGAAATCCCTGAAGTTAAGTATTTAGGAAAAATCCTGAGATTTTTTATTATTTAAATAACTTGTTTAGTGTTACATTCTTATCTGATTTTTCGATTTCTATTTTTTCTAAGTTACAAAGTTTGCAGCCAAATTTAGTATTGAATTTTGATTTTGTCCTGTTTAATATTTCCCATTTAATTTTGTAGTCTGTATTGTTATCTTTTATATTCCATATTTAGTTCGCTAGTTCTGTTGTGTGTCTTTTATTAATATTGTTGAATGATGGTTTTGTGGTTTCTGTATCTTTTTTTAAAAGTATTTCCTGTGGATCATATATACTGCTTTGTTATTTTATTTGATGTTACTGTTGCTTTAAATATTATATTTGACACTAGGCATTCGTTATTTAAAGGGCAAGGTTCTTTACGGCAATTACAAAGTTTATCTTTTATAGTGCTTTTATTGTCTATATCATTTTTGTTTAATATTTTATTTTTGTGAGCTATTGTTTTACTTCTGAAATTGTTTGTACAATTGTAAGATATTTTAATTGCAAATATCTTAACCATAAAAGATAAACTTTGTAATTGCCATAAAGAACCTTGCCCTTTAAATAACGAATGCCTAGTGTCAAATATAATATATAAAGTAACAGTAACATCAAATAAAACAACAAAGCAGTATATAGGATCACCAGGAAATACTTTTAAACAAAGATACAGAAACCACAAATCATCATTCAACAATATTAACGAAAAACACACAACAGAACTAGCAAACTACATATGGAATATAAAAGATAACAATACAGACTACAAAATTAAATTGGAAATATTAAACAGGACAAAATCAAACTTCAATACTAAATTTGGCTGCAAACTTTGTAACTTAGAAAAAATAGAAATTGAAAAATCAGATAAGAATGTAACACTAAACAAGAAAAGCGAAAGACAAAACATATGTATCGATTATCAAAAATACTTTTTAACAAAATTAAAACCAAATCAATATTAAAACAAAATAAAATTTAAGGGGCAAACATGAGTATTTTATAACATTTTTCCAACAGTCCAAAAAAAATTTCTAATAGCTTAAATTTTTTTTTTAAATAGCCTTTCTAAACTTTCCTAAAATGCATAAATTAAAAACTACAGTGTATTATTTTCAAATTCAGCTAACTGTACAATAAACTGTATCATTACTACATCACAATTATTATAAAAAATTTTAAAATCTAAATTTTTGTTTACTATTGTAATAAACTGTAGCTTACTGAGGAGTACATGAAATTTTATATTTCATCTATGAAACAACTGTATAAATTATAGTTTTTTATACAATTAGATAAATATTCAGCTCCAATTTAATTTGTCAAGCACTATCAACTAGAACTTTTTATAAAACCTTTAATATATATATATACTTTTTATTGAATGACAGATAAAAACGCTCAATAAATTATACATATAAATTATATAGGTGTATAAAGTAAACAAATTTATTTATACAAAAATTTTAAATCAAAAATATGAGCTAAATATAAAACATTAAATGAAAACACTGTAAATAAATTTAATGGTGAAACCTATAAGCTTATAAAAGCACACAACGTAGAAGGCAAAATCCTAAAACCCCAATAAAGCTAAGAATTCCTTATCATTAAAGATCACAAAGAAAATTTTCCCAATAAAATGCTATACAGAGTCACAAACCCAAGTAATCACCTTTCACCAAATACTCAAAAATATTGATTTATAAAATAAATTTAACAATATAAACAAATTTTAAACTAAATCAATAGAGAAATACAGATAAAGGAATTACATAATCTAAAAATTCAAAATTTAGTAAAAAAACAGATTTATTAAAGTTTAATATTACAAAATTCTATCCAAGTATAACTAAAAATGATTCAGTTAAAGCATTAAATTTGCTGAAAATTTTACCCTATAAGAGACAACAACATAAATCAAATAATACACTCTTTTAGAGGAATTTTAACTTTAAACTTCCAAACCTGGGAAAAAATAAGTTTAAACCAGCTATTTAATATTAACATGGGATCTTTTGATAAAGCAGAAATCTGTTGTTTAATGAGATAATTTTTTTGCTAAATAAAACTAAGAAAAGTAAGAGTTTTACAGATAATGAATTTGGATTACATAGAGATGACGGGCTAGGGGTGATAAGTATCAAATCACCAATATTAGCTGAAAATACTGCTAAATAACTAACTAAATTATTTAAGCAAAACGGTTTTGAAATAACAATAAAATCTGGATAGTCCAGACAGATTTTGATGTACCCTTTAACATATTAAACTCAAATTACCAACCTTACAACAAACCAAACTCACCAATTCTAACTATTCTTCCAAGTACATACTAAATCAACTACTTAAAACTATAAACAAAAGACTTATAAAAATTTCTAACAGTAATTTTTTTTTTTTACTTAAAAATGAATATTAAAAGTCATTAGTTTCAGAAAACTAAAAAGATAATTTAAAATACAACAAGGATTTTTTTTCAAAAAGCATAAACAAGAAAAGGAGATATAATATTTTTCAATACCCATTTAGTTTAAAAGTAAGGTTTTAAAATAGGCAAACAACTTTTAAATTTAGTTAGTACACCCTTGACAAAAACCACCCATATAAAAATATTATTCAATTGCAATAAAATTAAAATACCACAGTTTCACAAGTTATTTTAAAATTAAAATTAGAGCACATAACAGTAAATTAAAAAAATCAATTGAAACAATAAAAGTAGCACAAATGACAAACTTTGCAATTGCTGTAAAGAATCCTGCTCTTTAAACAACCAATGAATTATTTCTAATCTAATGTATAGAGCTATAGTAATATCTAATAAAGCAACCAAACAGTACGTAGGGCTCCACAGGAAACGGTTTCAAAGAAAAATATAGGAATCATAAATCTTCATTTAACAATATAAATAAAAGACATACAACAAAACATCTAAAACTATACTTAAGATCGAAAAAACAACAATACAAATTGTAAGATATAATAGGAAAACTATGCTGAACAAAACCAAATTTTAATACTTAATTGTTTGCAAACTTTGTAGTTAAAAATCTTATTTTTATAGCTGTTATTAATAATTTTTACTGAATTGATTTTGTTTCAATTAATTTTAACAGTTTTTCATATCTAATAATAAAATTTTTGGTTAGTACAATACATGGATGAGCAACTGTAGTTGTTAGATAAAATTTACAATTTTTTAAGTAACAGTTCTGAGTTAATATTTATATACAATATTATATACCATCTTAATCACACTAAAAAAAAATACTTTAATTTTTTGAACTTAAAGTTATTTTACAAGATGCGTTCACTTGTCTGTTAGCTATACTGTATTTAAGCAACCCTCAATTTCTGAATTTTAACAAAAAATAAATTTGATTCTAATCAGATTTTATGATAAATTTATGTTGCAGAAGGTGTAACTTATAACTTTTGCATAAGCAAATTCACTAAAAATATTTGTGTAGTAAGAGTTTTTTTTACCTTAAATATTATTAACATTTAATAAAAATAACAATTTAGCTAAATGGGGTAGGGATCCTAATTCATTTAAAACTATAAAAGTAAACAATGTAAGATTAAGATCAGTAAGACTGCACTTTTACAATTATTCCAATTGTTTTATACTGTATTTATTTACTTAGTTTTTTATTATTCCTATCAAACTTTATATATTATTATTACTTATCAATTTATTACTCTTAAGTATGTTTTTTGTAAATTCAATAAAAGCAGTTTCAAAGTATGCATACATTTTAAAATAAAGTTTTATAGTTTTGTTTAATTTAAAAATTAGTAATCAGTTCATTTAGATAAGGTGATCTTTGTTTTTAAATGTAATGATATGTAATATGTTTGAGATATTAAGTCAAATTTAAAGTTTGTTTTATATAACCGGATGGAAAGTCAATTATGTCATTAAACTTTGAAGAATTACACGGGTGAGTTATTAAATATATTTATAAATAACAGTGATATCTTTTACAAATATTTTTTCTTTGTTCAGAAATAAAATAATAAACTCAGATGAAAAATCGTGTCTAAAATGGGTTCCAACATCTAGTGAAAAACTTTACAATGCTGAAGAAGTTTTGTTACAAGGTTATTTAAGTTTTTCTTTAATTCAAATATATCAGGTGTTTGAATTAATAAAATCAATGAAAGTTATGATTGTGAAACCTTGGAGACATAGCTTTTTAAACATTAGTACGATTTAAGCCATTTTATTAATACTATTTTTTAAATTTATAGCATATATAAGCTATTGTAGAAAGTCATCAGAGTCAAATCCTGAATTTTTTTTTCGATATTACCACTAATAAGATTTTGAGCTGTCTTGCTAATGTATTTTACACTGCACAGAAAATAAATGACTTGGTTTAGGTTGCTGATTATATAAGCTAACTGTGGCTTTGTTGTAAAAATGATCACTGTTTGTAGGATGACTACCACAGCTTTCTTTAATTACAACAGAATAAAAAAAGTCTCAATGAAAATAAAACCTTGGCTTACAAATGGCCATTTTTAAGTTACTAAGAAAAAGAATAGTATTTTAAGAAAAGTGGTGTATCATACAAAGTGTATTTAATAAAACCACACTGAGATGAAAGGAGAGATCAAGCTTAAATAGTTTTAGTGAATAAAAATTTAAAACAAGTTTTACCTTGTGGGAAAAAACTTTTTTTTTTTAAAGTTTTTGTTTATTTTGTTCCAATGGTTTTAGGAGTTTATTAAGTTCAAGTGTGTACAAATTTTGTTTTTCAAGTTTGAAGTTATTTAAGATTCTTTCATAATTTTGTTTAAAAATAAAGACCTGATTAAACAGGTGAATTCAAAGTGTTGGCTGAATTTGTAGAACTGCTTTATATACATGCAGTTTTTTACCCATATGGTTGAGTATTTTTTTTAAACTGTTACAGTTAGGGTTAAAGTTAAACTATGTGTTAGAACAGAAGTTAGCAGACATTTGGTAGTTATGGAACAGTTTTTGAATTTAAACATCTTAGCCGGCTGCAGTTGTAGTTTTAATTACAATTTAATCTTCTTTTCAAATCCTCATTCAACTTTATCTATGACATTTTTCTAACTCTTCATTTAAACCATAGAAGATCTTATCTAGTGTAAGTTTTAGATTAACCTGTAAATTGTGCTTTCGACCTTTTTACTTTTTCTATTTGAATAAGATTTATTTAAGCACTGAGGAGGTCTTTGACCGAAACTTAGTTTGCAAAATAAATTTTTGAAAGATTAAATATATTACTTCTCCTCCAGCAGTTGAGATCTCTCTATTTGTTTTCTTAAAACCAAAACATATAATTTTTACTTTTTATTTCAGATCCAAGATTAATTAGTGTTAAATTAAAAAAAAAAACTTACTCTTCAGCAAAATTTTACGTTTTGGGGGCTGCATCCTATTTATAATAAAAACAATTTGCAGACCATTGTTTTACAAATTGTAAGGTTAGTTAACAAGTTTGGTAAGGGTAAAAAAGTTAGGATCCAGTTATACAAACTAAGCCCACACCCGATTGATCTACAAAAAATACTTATATATATTGCAATTTTGTTTACCATTTTTCTTAATATAGTATAAGTGAGTAAGAACTTAAGAAAAATAAAATAAGTTGTTTGAATGCTGTTTTTTATTTATTTAAATTTAAATTTATATTTTTATTATTATATTTTTTATTTGAAAACTCTAGTACTTTTAAAGCAGTTTAAGGGTTTATTGATGGCCATAAACTCACCTAATTTTATCTAGGTTAAACATGTTTATAAAAAAATTTAAAAACAAATTATTTTAAAGAAACAAAAAAAATCTGGTTTTTCTTAGCAATATTTTGAAGTCTACTGACTTTTTTTTTGGAAAAATAGTAATTAAAAGTATATAAAAAACTTTGACCTTTTAAGCAACTTAATTTAATTTTCGATGAACACTCTACATTGCCCAAGAAAAACAAGTAAAATAAATTTATAAGTTTAAACATAAGTGACTCATTTTCGAAAGAAGTTTATTGATTAATTTCGTTTAGCTCTCTTCGGAATAAAATTGCTAAAAACTATGAATATTGTAGAGTAATTTTAGTTATATATAATGAATTTGAAAAGTCTAACAAAAAATAGTTACGTCATAAAGTAAAAAAGTCTGTTTAGAAAAAGTTTGAAAAATAGAATAGAGTTGTACTGAACTAACTTGAAGTAATTTATAAGACAAAATTGCTAAAACAAAATCATTTAAAATAGTAGAAATTTTTACCTGAAACTGAATTAAATAAAAAGCACATTAAAAAATACGACAATAACAACAACAATAATACTACTAAAGACCTACTAACAATAATACTACTAAAATAATGACTACGTAGGTCGAACATCTCAACGTTTCCACGTCAGGCGAGAGCAGCATGTCACGAAAAAGCTTAAAAGGTATATTTTTAATGAAGACGTGAAACCTAAAGGTGAACAGTCATCTATTCACCAGCACCTCCTCAACAACCCTGTTTGCGCTGAGAATTACCTGGATAATAGGTTCGAAATCCTATCCCGAGCTAGAAACACTTACCATCTTTCAGTTCTAGAATCTTTGTTTATAAGAACTCGCGAGCCAAAAATTTGCAAACAAAGAGATTTTTACAATTTAAAACTTTACAAATAGGGTCTTTAGTAGTATTATTGTTGTCGTTATTGTCGTATTTTTTAATGTGCTTTTTATTTAATTTAGTTTCAGGTAAAATTTTCTACTGCTTTAATTGTTTTTGTTTTAGCAATTTTGTCCTATAAATTACTTCAAGTTAGTTCAGTACAACTCTATTCTATTTTTCAAACTTTTTCTAAACAGACTTTTTTACTTTATGACGTAACTATTTTTTGTTAGACTTTTCAAATTCATTATATATAACTAAAATTACTCTACAATATTCATAGTTTTTAGCATTTTTATTCCGAAGAGAGCTAAACGAAATTAATCAATAAACTTCTTTCGAAAATGAGTCACTTATGTTTAAACTTTTTAATTAAAATCAGTACCAAAACCAATTTATTCAAAAATTTATAAGTATGTACTACATGAATTTTTTAAATAGTATTTGCAATGGTTTTTTGACAAAATTTATGGAATTTTTTTGGTTTCTTATTAGATGAAAAGTAGCAAATATTATTAGATTTAAGCTTACATAAATTTTGAAACACTTTTAGCAGAAAAAATCATAGCCAGTTTTGAAAACCAAAAATCCAGTTATACCTAACTGTATATAACACATGGTTTAATTTATCAGTCATCAAAAAATTCAATGGTTGCTTGTTATTAGCAATTTTTGAGCATGTCCATGATACAAGAAAAACAATGTTATTAATAAATGAGTTTTAATGTGTTTATTATTTCATTTATCATATGCTTGTTTTATAAAATAATTGACTGGTTAATTGCAAGGTTTACTTAAAAAGATTATTTTTATCATTTTATTTTTTTTACAATACTGTTTGCATTAAAATAAAGAAACCACAACCTAAAACAAAATAATACTTTATTATAAAAGAATAAAATATTTAAAAAATGAATAAAGCTTAGATTTCTATAACTTAGTGTTGTCTGTTAAATAAAAAAAAACAACTTGAGTAAAGATTTTTAAATGTATTTAATTATTCTTATCTACTTCGTTCGAAATTGTTCTTTTGGTGAATTTTGATAAAGTGTATCATACTGTGTATCATACAATAAATCCTTTAATACTATTGATTTTTTTTTATTATATACTAAAATAAGTTTAGTTTTAAATTACCTCATTGTAATGATGTTAAGTAGAGTAATACTTTTGATACCAACAGCCTCAAAAATTCAATTATCAAAAGGATATGTAAAATTACCCAGCAATAATTATATTTGGACAGTTGTAGCAAATCACAGAGAACATAAAACTCCACTTGTGCTGATTCACGGTATGGGTGGGGGAACTGGATTATGGGTGAGTTTTTTATACAATAATGCTAAACTGAAATAGGCTTATAAGTTTGAAATTAGTTTTATACTTGTAGAAAAAACTTAAATAATTTTAGTTGTTTATTTTTTATTTATTGCATTGTTTAATCATTATAATAAAATCCGTTTTAATCTACACAATGTGTTACTTTTAGTTGTTTGATAATTTTTCAAAATTGTTAATCAAATTTGGTATGTACTAGTATGTGGTTTAATGTGTCATTTGTGTAGGTTTGATAATAAAATTGCTGAGAGTGTACTTTATTTGTCTAACACTGCTACTAATTCGTGGAAATAATTTTTTTAGTTATATTTAGACTAGAAAACCTAGAATTTGTTTTGACTGAGTCTAATATGTTTTTAGTCATCTCTTAAGATATCTATCTAAACTAGTTGTTTCTCTTTTAGTAAATTTAGGATACTTTAAATTTAAACGCAAGCAAACCTATATTTAGTTATTTTAAATTATTTATATGTTACAGGGCCGTGTCTAGACTTCTCTCAGTGGATTAGCACCGTTTTTTTGTTCAATAATAGATTACAATAACCTGTTAATTAGGTACGCATTTCTTAGCTATGCATTTTTTAGTCGAAAACCGCTGTGTTCAAACTCCTTTGTTTTTCTACTTAGAAATTAAAAATCAAATCTAAAAGTTAGTAATACAAAAGTAGTATATTTTAAGATAAATGTTCTGTAATAAATTTAAACTAATTAAAACTAAACAAACCATTAAAAAAGTTATAAAGTTCCAAATTGTATATCAAATATTTGAAACAAACATATTATAGTTTATTTAGTTTGATAAGATTATCCTTCCTTTTACTTGTGAAATGATATTATAAAATAAATAAAACTGTAATAGTTAAAAAAATATAAATACTTGAAATTTTAAGACGTTTATATAGATGATGTCCTTTCAAGTTTCAATTTTAAATTT
This sequence comes from Thalia democratica, assembly GCF_965202585.1. Taxonomy (NCBI): domain Eukaryota; kingdom Metazoa; phylum Chordata; class Thaliacea; order Salpida; family Salpidae; genus Thalia; species Thalia democratica. The sequence goes on along the minus strand of NC_139166.1, from coordinate 41,354,792 downwards.
GAATTTCAACTTCTTTTACGTTTAAGTATCTTTTGTTAATACTTTTTTTTTAATAATTATATTTGTAAAAGTTTAAATATCACTTGAAAAAAAATTGAATAAATTTATACAATATAACGAAAATATGTTTAAATGGTTATTAAATGTGTAGCCTTATGGTGTAGGGGATTTAAGTTGGTTTTGTAAACTCTCTGAGCTGAACATTATAAGTTCCAAACCCAGTGGTTGACACAAGTACTAATATAAGATATATGTATAAAAATATTAAATTTAACAAATGTTTAAAAAATTGTTGAACTTTCACTATAAAATTCTAGTGGTAAACTTGTTATAATATCATGGTAAGTTTTCAGTGAGCAATAAGAATTAAAAATTGAAAAACTATTGTCGCCCTTGAGATATTCAATTCAATTTTAAATCACTACATAGTTTGCTATGATTTACTTTAGAAAAAGTTATTTTATCAATAAACTAAATCTATTTAAACTTTAGTAATTATATTTAACGCTTGTGAAGTAAAATATGACTTACTTATTCATAAACAATGCATAATAATCATTTATACACATTGAAATATTATAATGGAAATTTTGAGCAACTGAGTAAACAGTTTCCCTTAACAAAATTGAAACTTTAAAATGTTTATTCTTTGTGACTAAAAATTCAAATTTATAATTTGAATTTATTTTAGATGACTGTTAGCGGTTCACAAGCTAATAGTGAAACTTTTTAGTTCTGATCTTTATATTTAGTAAATTCAGGATTAATTATCTAAAAATGTTGCAAATAAGCAAAACCAAATCTCTAAACAACATTTTTAGTGATTAATCTAAGCTTCTTTTTTTTTCCTTTCTCTTCTTTTTTTAGGGGTCGACCAGGAAACAGGATAGCAGTCAAAACACGCCCCTGATATGTTATGGCTACATACACATATTAATTTGTTATTAAACAATTGTATTCCTTTTCTCTTTCTGTTTTTAGTTGCTCAGGTTTTGATGTCTGAGTCCAATGGTGTACAAAAATTATAACAATAAAGTACAACTCAAAAGTAAACTCAATTGAGAGTGGAAGTTTTATTATACTTTTTAATATACTTCAAGATTTTAACTAGTTTATATGATTCATATTAATTAGCTCTTGGTCACCCTAACTTTTTTTAGTAAAAGAGTGACAAGCCTGTTATAATCGATGTAAAATAATATTTTTAAAAAATAAATGCTTGATTAAAAATCTAATAAACTTGTTATAAATAGATAAAATTATAATCTTTTTTTTATACTATTTGTAATTATAAAAAAAAAGTAAATAAATTAATACTACAGTATTAAACTATTTAATTTGATGTAACAAATTATAAGTTTCTGAATAAATTTTTCTCAATATTTGAACACATTTTTGTACAGCTAAAACAACAATGTAACTTTTTATTTTTCATTAAATTTACCTAGGCTCTCAACTATGAAGAGCTTGGTGCTAACAGACCTTTGTATGCAATGGATTTACTCGGTTTTGGTCAAAGCAGTCGTCCTCATTTTAGCAGTAAACCTGAGAAATCTGAAAATATGTTTGTAAACTCTATAGAAGAATGGAGGAAATCATTAAAAATAGAAAAAATGATTTTACTTGGACACAGTTTTGGGGGGTATATATCTGCAAGTTATTCTATTCTTTACCCAAACAGGTTAAGTATAATTGATTTTTAAGTTTGTATTTCTATATACTTTAAATTTTAAAGTACTGTAGCTCGTTCTATTGTACTTTAGTATCTATTATTATCTTTACAGATCATTATTGATAAATAACTTAGAATATTTAAATAAAGAGTTATTTTTTATCACAGCTACCATATAACTGAGTAATATTATTATTTTTAATGATTAATTCAGTGTTGTAATTAGCAATATTGTAAGTAGTCTCTCATTGTTAACAGTAATAAGCATAATCACTAATCAATCATCCATTTCATCCAATTATTCAGGTTTTACATATACAGCTTTGCTAATTCAACCAAGTGTTGACCAGGGAATCAGTCAAGAGAAGTGGCTATAGTTTGTATAAACAGGGAGGGATTTAAGTAAGAATCAATTATAAGCATTAAAAAGTAATTTAGGTGTTACAATATGCGCAAGGCAATCTAGGTGATGTTATGCTTGCTAACGACCTGCAACTATTTACAAAATCTGAAAACTTTGTAGCAGAATTAATGAAGTTGGTTGCTGTAATTAAAATATATTAGTGTAAAAAAGTAGAGCCTATTGGCTTGCACCATGACCATGATGAGCCTTTTAGAAGATTTGTTAATCAAGTACAAGGATAAGGCTGTTTAAATGCAAATTTGATGAGCAGAATGTGATAAGCTATACAGAAGAAGCAAAATAGTACAATATGCTTGCAGATGTGGGGGTCGATGACAAAAGAAAAGAAGTACTTAGCACTGAAAATATTTTGTATAAATCCTTATCTAAGATAATTTCTTTTATCATTGGCGAAAAAAGAGTTAGTCATTTATTTGAAATTTTGCGGACTATATAAACAGTCTCCTCCTATTAACTTCAAAAAAGAAACTAATTAACGATCATTTCTACCCTTTTAATAAATTATGTTACTTTAATAAATACCTTACAAGTTTTCAAATATCATTCAAATATCAAGAGTTTGACAGGGTCTACATTCACGCAAGTGATTGGAAATAGCACTACGTTTGTTTTTTCCTTTGTGATCAGCAACTCTTCGAAACATTTGAAGTGATATCTTTTGAAAAAAAAATATCCAAAACTGTTTTACATTTCATTTAACTTTTGACAAAGAATTGCTAAAACTGCCCACTCCATCAATATAATAGCCCTCCGCTTGATGTACATTTGAAGGTTGATTCCAAAATACTTTTAATTTACTCCTGTGACAAAATGCTTTTACGATATTTCCCTATTTTTTCTAAGTTTTTCTATAAGTTTGCAATATTTTTTCAGACTGGTTCCTTATTCCGTGGGTTAACTGCTTAATAAAATGACTTTGCGTGTTATTTTCTACATTAGGAGTACCTGAGGAAATTTGAAAAATTGGTGGTTAAGGTTTTACGTCTAGTGAAACAAAGAAACTCTTTAAAACTTAAAACTTTATGCACCAAATAGCTTCTGCTTTCTATCACAGTGAATGAATTTTGGTGCACAAGGAAGCCTGAAAAATAATAAGCCTTACTTGCAATTCTTCAGTTGAGAAATACTCATGATAGCAATTGTTAATTATCCTCAGCTGAAATCATATGTAGGCGTCAGTTACTAGATAGATTTGAATTTTTAAACTTCAAAGGTAGGTAAATCCCTGAAGGTAAATTCCATAGTTTTAGGGGGTGAATTTTGGCGTATAAAAATATTACCTCTCTTATTTAAGACCCTTAAAATATTACAGGTATATAATGTTTTACAATAGTTTTAGATGTAAAGTAAGAGATCATAAATTGTTTAAATAATTCTTATTCAAATTGTAATAGTTCTTATAGAAAAATATAATAAAATTGTAAAATAAAATAATTCAAATTATATTCGAACAAGAATTATTTTAGCAACTGATGATATCTTATAATTTGTTATAAGAGTAAAACATTGTGTTGTTTGTAATAACCTTTGAGAATAAAATCAAGTGCTTGTATTGTATTAAAATTTGTAGTATTTTAAAAACATATTTAATTTTTTTTAACAACAACACTAAGTAAAATATACGTTACGCGACTTTTAGCAGTGATTTTTTACTTGGTAAATGTTACTGTAAAGACTAATTTATAAAGTGTTAGAAATTTATTTAAAATAAGCAAACATTATCAATGATATTAAAAAATAATCTTATTTAATTTTAATTTTAATAAGTTTGGCACTATAAAAAAATGCTATAACAATTATTATTTAACTAAATTTATTCAAAGATGCAAAAATTAATTAAGCACAAATTGAAAGCAAAACTCAAAATTGCCTTGTAACATGATTCTTTTGTCTATATGGGTTAGGCTTTAAACTTTGTTTATAAAAAGCTTTCAGCATCTTTTAAAATTTCTTTGTTTTTTAGACAAAAGAAGTTTGTTTACTCGACAATTTTATTTCTGTATTTAACACTAAAAAAGTAGAATTTTTATTCTAAACTGTTTAGCTCAGTTTAAATTCTATTACTTACAAATAATTTCCACTCTTTTAATTTCACGCATTACTTATCTATTTAAATATGTATTTTTTTGTTGAAATTTTATCTTATAAGAACTATTCAACAACACACTAAATTTGTTTTATATATCTAATAAGTTTTGTAATACAAATTGTTTAATTTGTAATTTTCGTATGTATTTTGAACTAAAAGAATAAATAAGTTAGATTAATTTTTTTTTTATAAACTATCTAATTTTTGTAGAAAATATGCGTAAAAAAAAAAGATGTAAGTTCAAAAATTAAAACTCAAAAAAAGTTTTTACTAAAAGTTAAGCTTTATGTTTTTTAAAGATATTTAGCTCTTGTATGTTTTTTTACTTAATTAATCGTTATCAAAGTAGTTTTTAGCTGTAAAATTAGACAATTACTTAAATATTTATAATACTTCTGAAATTTTTGGTTAATTTTGTGGTAAATTATTTATTTTTACTCTAGCAAGATTGGTTTAAAAAAAATTAAATAAGTTGTACATAATTAAACACAAAAAAGCTTTTATTACTTTTATATTGTCAAGTTTTTTGTTAATAAACCGGTAATAAATTAAATAAAACATCAGACAAGATCAGTTGTAACATCCCCATAGTTTATATTTTCGGAGCCGATTCCTGGTTAGGAGATCAAGCAGGCGAAAAAAGTAAACATTTATTGCCCAATCACTACATAAAAATTTATGTAAGTTGTTTTGATATACTATCTTAGAAATTAAGTTTAGTGTATATAAGTTCAAAGCCGAATTTTCTTTGAAAAGTAAGGTTGTTTGAATATCATAACAACTGTTTATGTGTAATGACTTTATACAAAAATTTTATTAAAGTTGCTCTAAAACTTTAAGATATAATTAAAACTATAAAAAAAATTTTTAAGTAAGTGAAAGTGTTACAATAGCAAAATTCATAATGTAAAACTTTAAAATTAAATTACACAAAAAAAAGTATTACTGTATATATTTTGTAAAACATTTTTTTAGATAATAAGTTTTAAAAACTTGTAGTACCTTTTTTATATACTTTAAAACATTTTTCTGAATAAAAAGATTCTTCGTTTTTATTCTATAAAAATGTATACTTGATATATTTGTAAAAACTTATGAGATTCATTTAATTTTAGAGCATTAAAGATGCCTCTCATCACGTGTATGCTGATCAAGCAGATAAATTCAATGAAATCGTAAAACTTGAGTGCAATCAAGTAACTAGTTTATAGATATTTATCTAATTCGTGTTTATACAAAACGACGACTTTTGAAAACAACATTTATTTAAAAAGTATTCTTGTCGTGTTTGGTTTTTTTTTTAGATATTTCTCTAATACAATATAATTTCATTTAAATAATATTTAAATATTAAAACCATTGTTTCCGTGCTTAAATACTTAATTACTTATCTACATTAAGCCATGCTTGTTTAGATATTTAAGGTTTACCGTGCCAATATTTTACATATATTAGTTAACTGTTTGTTTTACTTCAAGTATTTAATTTATGAACTATGCACTATATTTGTTTGCGTTTACTGTAAAGTATTTTAGAAGCTGTTATAGTTATTTTTTTAAGCAAACATTTTTCATATCATTGTGCTTTCCAAAACTCGCCTAATCATTTTTTTTTCGAACGATGTAATTTTTTTAGATTAATTAATAATTTGATTGTAATTTGCGTTAATGAAAACATATGTGATGCTTGAACTTTTGAATTTGTCACGAACAAAAATAAATTAAAAATATTTTGTTTGTAGCAAAGTAAAAAGATTACATCATGTTTTGTTATTAAATTTTAATGAGAAAAGGTCTTTAACTATAATTTTGTATCACAAGCGTTTAAAGTATTACTTTTTGAAGTCTTTGGTAAATTTTGCTGTAAATTATTTGATAGTACTCTAGCTAGATTGGTTTAAAATAACAAATTATATTAAAAAATATGTACATAATTAAACACAAAAAACGCATTTATTACTTTTGTAATAAGATTAATCATAAATTAAATAAAACAACGAACAAGATCAGTTGTAACATACCCTTGTTTATATTTTGGAGCTGATTCCTGGTTAGTTTCAAAAAAATTCAATTTTAGTATTCTTTAATTATCATTTTTTGTTTGTTGTTATTTTTCAAAAAAATAAAGGATAAGTTAATTCAATAAATACTATTTTTATCATTTGTATAAGCTAAATAAAAAAAATGTTTAATTTTTTTTTTGTTTCTTTGAGGTCGAACTAAGGCATTTAGTTTACGCTCATTTTATCAGTTAACTAATAGCAATATTTCGACTATCTTCAGCAGAGTTATGATGATTACATCAATTGTTTTACTTTGCTTTTGCTAGTGAGTTTTAATCCTTTTAGTGAAACTAATACAGCAGTTTCTTGCGACTATGTCTGCCTGACGAGTGCTAAAGGTCGACCTTAAAGCTAATATACACAAAATCAGTCGCATGTTGTCTCAGATACTGTTTTTGACGATCGTGTTGCGGAGTGTCCTTTTTTAATTTAGACTATAATTTATGAAGATTTTTGTTAATGTAGTCTCAATTACTATGATTCACATATATTGAATAAAATTTATTTAAGCACTGACGAGGTCTATGACCGAAACTTAGTTTAAAAAATAAATTCTTAAAAGAATAAATTCATTATTTATCCTCCAGTAGTTTAGATCTCTTTATTTGTTTTATTAAAACCAAAACATATAATATGATTTCTTATAGTTAACTTCTTTTTTAATAATTAATTTTTTGCTAATCTCGACTCTTAGGTAAAATTTTCTGTTCTTCTGCTAACTCTACTTAAATATAACAACGGTGTTTTTTATAGCCTTTTGTAAACATAAATTGACAAAGCGTATATTTCCAGTCCTCCTCTTAGTGATTCAAAAATTAAGTATTTATAAACCGATATCAGTGGTTCTTAAAATCTCTGCTTGGTTAATCACTGAAAAAAAAGTGCACAATTTATAATTTATTTTTATTCAATTCTTTATTTAAAATTATTTTTAAGAGTCAATTCTGTTTATAGTTCATGACATATTGCAACTTGAAAATAACTATAATATGCAGAAAAATACTAAATATGCATGTATAAGGGTTGCCACAAACGCAAAATAACTCAGGCTAATTTGAATATTTAAAAAAACCTCAGACTTGTTTAGATTTTCATTACAAAACTAAAGCTATTTTGGATATCTTTCTTGAACTTTAGGCTAGTTGGTATATTTCTTGTTTTTTCTTGTTGTTTTTTTTATTATTTTGCTATTTTTAGGTATTTAGTTTTTGTTTACATAATTTAATTTTTCTTTATTTTTTCAAAATGAAAAATCCTAATTAAATATTTTATTTACTACCAGGTTTCGGTGGCAAAATAAATTACGACCTTTTCAAGTATAATAAATAAGAAAACTTTATTTTTTCATAAACTCAAGCTAGCTTGATGTAACTCAGGTTAACATTTGGTCACTCAGGCTAGTTTTTTTTTCAAAGAGGAAGCCTTATGTTAAAAACTCGTTTTTTTACTTCCTATATTTTCCTGTGTGCTCTAAAATGTGACTATTACACTTAAGTTTTCCAAATGGTCGGTATCGTCACTTTTTTTGCAACTTAAGTAAGCCGGGGGGGGGGGACAGTTGAACAATTTTTACTTGCTATCATACTAACTTTAGCTTGCTCTTTTATATTTTATCGTTAAGTAGTTAGCAGGCAAAAAATAATTTAGGTAAATAACTAGCTTTCATTAGGTACTCAAATGGTATGAAATTAAAGTACCTAACTGGTCGTAAAACTACAATTGGTCGTAAAGAGTTTTAATTTCATAATTTGGCCTGAAACAAACAAATTCTTGCCGATCCCAGAATAAAAGGAAAAGCAATTATTTTTAACCTTTGGCCAAAGGGGTGGTTATAAAAGTTTGTTTGCGAAACCCTGGTATACATTTTACTGTGCACAACTCCCTTTGACTAAAATATTTTTGCCGTTATTACACATTGGTGTATAACTGAAAAAATAATCTAACTTAAACTAACTTTTATTATCTCCGTCATGATTGTAATATGTGTGTTTGTAAAATTTCGTTGCTTAACAATCTTCATCTTGCTTTGATAAATGCTACTACAGGCAGCGAAGTATTATCAGCAACATCATTTTAATTGCTAAAAATATACATTTAGCTCAAAAACATTTAAGTTAAGTTAAAGCACTTTGAAACTATTCAATGTAAAAAACATTACTAAAAAATATAGTGATATAAAATACTTAAATAGTATGTAATACGTAGGCTTATAAACTCTAAGATGTACATACAACTTCTTTGTGGTATTTCAGTCACTCACAACAGATAACTGAGGAATATTTGAAAAGGTGTAAGGCAGCCTTTTGTAATTCGCGGACCGGTTTTTCAGAAAAATTTGCTCGCGGGCCGCACTATTTAGAAAAAGGTCTTCTAGGGCCGCAGTAGTTTAAGAATAGCTATAGTAATTATTAGAAAAATAATATTTTAAACTAAAAATATAACAAAGTAAGCAGTATAATAGCACTAATAAAGAATTTTAATTTAATTAAGAGCCTAACTGTAAGTTTTAATTGCAAAACATTTTTTTTTAAGAATTTTTTTAGCTAAAAAGTACCTCGCGGGCCGCAGATTTTGGCTTAGAGAGCCGCAGCTTGCCGACCCCTGGTCTAAGGTATAACCAAAAACAATTTCAAAGACTCCTCAATTTTAGGTTGTGAGTGACGAAGTTTCCATCATGAACCAAACGTTAGGTTAAGGTCAGGAAATGAAAGAGGTCACAACTAAGAAACTGCGCAAAATTATATTTGCAACAAACATTGGTTTTGTTGAAGGTTTGAGAGAAAGCAATGTCCTGTAAAAAATGCATTTAAAGTGCTCTTTCATATCATGCAAAACCAAAATGCCATAGACTTTTGTAAAAAGCATGATAAAAGTATAAATAAAAACCGGGTAGCTGTCTAAATTGCACGAGCGTACAAAATTGCACGAGGGGACAAAGTTGCACGAGTGTACAAAATTTCACAAAGATACTTTTGCACAAAAGGATAAAATTGCACGAAGATACTTTTGCACGAAGACACTTTTGAACGAGCAGACAATTTTGCACGGGTTATTCTTTTTTTAATTTATTTAAATTTTTTTACTATAACTGTTACCCCTTACCCTCGGTCGGTAAGTTATTATATTTTTAATTTATTTTTTACTATCACTGTTAACTCTTACCCTCGATCAGTAGCTTTTTTTTTTAGTTTTTATTATAATTGTTATTTTTTATTTTTGCTATCACAGTTACCCCTAAACCTTACCCTAGGTCAGTAACTTTTTTTTTCTTTTTTATTAAATTATTTTTTAGTTTTTATTTTCTGTATGTTTTTACTCTCGTGCAAAATCGACCCTTTGTCCAAAATTGTCTTCGTTCAATTTTTTTCCTCGTGCAATTTTGTGCACTCGTGCAACTTTGTTCTCGTGCAGTTTACTCCCCTTGAGCAATTTAGACCCGTTCTTATAAAAACCATTTATAAGCATTAATGTTTTGTTTACATTATATCTATCTTTTAACTATAAAAATTTTAATGATTATACATGTCTTTATTTTTACATCTATCTATTTTAGTTAATCGCTCTGTATTTTGTCTTTCAGCATTTTTGTATCTCATGAGCTGCTCTGCAGTGAAACGACGTGACACAAACAAAGTTATACAAACAAATTAGTTAAACAAAAGAGTTGGCGCTGTAGGACACTTATGCAAAGTCTTATTTTGCCTTGTGTCCAAATTTTGATAATTTAAAGAAATTAATGTTAATCACTTTATATTATTTTTTTCCTTAAAAAAAAACAACAAATAAATATAGTAAAACTAATTCCCAAAAAAACTATTTTTCGCAATCAAGATAAGTGCTAGTTAAAATGATTTTTGTCTTTGATTTCTTGATTGAACTGGAAATAGCTTGTTTATGGGTGTGGCTAAGGGAAAATGAGAGAATCAAATGAGAGTTCAAGTGATCTACAGTCCAAAGTCCAGGAAAATGAGAGAATCAAATGAGAGATCGCGTGATTATCGGAAATTCTAGAAAAAAAATCGAAAAACTATAAATACGCTCAATCAGAGCGTGAAGCAGGTCATTTACCTCGAAACAAGCACGAAGCGACACTCTGCTGCTCGCAAATTTGAGCGTTAGCCGCCATCTTGGAAAAGTTAGCTAATCTTTGGGAAAACCTTCTCTTGGCGCTCTGAACATAAGTCGCCATCTTGGAAAAGCTAGATGACACCCGAGAAAACCTTCTTATTCAACAACGTCGACGGGGCGAACAACTCGATTTGAGTTTTTAACGTGCCATACTCATAAGCCTATGCATACTGTAGCAGACAACTTCTTTGGATCAATTTGTACACTGAATTCCACGATTGAGTCCACAGCGTTCAAGGAAACAAACTTGAACATTCATCTTATCGAGCAAGCCCACACAGACTGTGGCGTCAACCTTAGCTACACTTCTACGAACAAGTTGTTTTCGTACTTTTAAATAATTCTGTCGTAATATTTATACATACTTATATTATTGTATCTACTTACTATTGTACTTGTATTATAAAATTTATACATATTTATATCATTTATATTGTATTTTATCGCCACGCTCCGATTACGGAAAGGAACCGAAGGTAGACCAAGCAACGTTCATCAAGGTTCTGTAAACGAGACGGACCAACGTCGAGTGCCAGAAACTGAGCGACCGGAGACCAGTGACACGTCAAGGAGGGAATCCAGAGCAAGTTTTCCTTCTAATTGTTAACTTTAAGTGTTTAGACTTATTGTGAGCTTTCATTGCGTTTATTTGTACATAATAAAACAACATTACTTAGTTTCATTATATTTGGTTATATAAATTATATAGTTATGTCCTTAAAACCCCTAAAAAAGCATTAGTCTTGAAAGTACCACGCATCCGTTCGCGCACCGAAATGAGTTGTTCCGAGACTACTGCTAACCTGGAATCTGATGAGATTGTCGAGCCTGAGACCGAGGCAATTTCTAAGGAAATCAGTGAGGCTCCTAGTCTGGGTAACAATAGCGCAATGCGACCTTAAGATTTTTTTCTTGATTTAACTTCGATAAATATAGAAAGTTAAAGTTGAAACAAAACCTATAAAAGTATACTTTCATATAAATTTTTTTTTTTCATAATAATAAAAAAAAGTATTTCAAAATTTTGTTTAACTAGTTGTTTTAAGAAATATTTTAATTTCGTGAAAATAAAGTATATATATGATATTTATTTTCCTTTTTTTTTGAGTCACTCTAGTAAACTTTTATTCATTTAATTTTAGACATTTTTAGCCAAAGTTTTCTTCGAAATATAACTTTATACTAAGCGATTTCAGTAAAAATAGATTTTTTTTATCAAAAATTATATTTAAAACTAACTAAAAGCTTAAAAGCTATAAAAAAGAATAACAATAGTACGTAATATTAACTTTCCTCATTCTTATTTTTAAAATAAACATACTTCAGTGTTATAGACTTTTAGAGCAGAGAGCAAAACAATATTACGGCGCTACTAATTAAAGTCTAATAACTACTGTTTTAATAGGTTTTTTCTTTAACTAAAAAACTTAATTTACATAGTGTGTACTATATTATGACTTGATAGTTAAAATTTTTTACAAGTATTAATTCTTTATAAACTTTCATTCCCGATTTCTAGTTATACCAATTTAGGCAGACTGTTGGTGTCCAATTTTGGGAGGATCTTTATTGTTTTATTATTTTTTTGATAGGTATGGAACCAAACCAGAAATGAAATGGAGCATCCTCCACCACGCCAACAATAACATCAGTAGCGCGAGCAAGATCTGCCAAATATGCAACCTTGAACGAATGGCAATTTTAGCAGAATAATAAACAATTACTAAATAAAAGACGTGATATTTCAAACAACTGTGCACACAACCGACGGTTCTTCTTCAAATAACACCTTGGCGCCTTCTCACCTTTAATACTTTTCATTCACCTTCCACATACACTTAACATATATTAATATAATTATATATCCTAAGTAACATATAGTTTTATTCATTTATTATTTATATCTATTTCACACAAGTCACTTTCTATTCTCTGAAATTTCATATATTCACTTTACCCTCCGACTATAATTCTTCACACCTTTATATGTTAAGTTCCAAGTTTAATTGGAAGCCTGTATTCAAATCACAGATAAACCGTGCTTTTTTACCTGCTACGCCCAAGAGAGCTAGTAGGTTTTTTACTGCAGGTTTATACTTAGCATATGACTACCTTGTTGTTTTACATTTTAACTTTCACATATAACACAATTTACTTATTAAATATATAAAATATCTGTATGGGATATTTAAATTAAACAGCCGACTCCTACTTTACCAATTAATTATTTTATTAATTATAAAATACAATACATATTTAATTCAGGTCATTATGATTTTATGTATGTCGCTGTAAATTAATTATCGGTCAGTACATTGTAAGCCTAGTAATAATTATGTTTTTTGTGTTTTGTTTTTCCTTAAAGTTTAATTTTTTTCCTTAAAGTTTAATTTTTTCATTTTTTCACTTTTTGATTTTTACATTTGAACTAAATCTGCTTCCTAAATCTATATAACTTTGATTTAATCATTACTAACATTCAATATATTATTATATTGTTTATTGTGCAATGTTGGACTCAGGCATCAAAACCTGAGCCACTTAAACAGGACACACAAAAAGAGAAAAAGAAAATAAACTTATATTCAAAACTTTAAGATAAATTATACATATATATATATACAAACATAATTTAAATGGAAACACAAAGTTAAACACAATATGATAAACAAATGAACTAAATTGAAAATTCAGTTCAAAAAATTCAAATTTATATATTACTTAGTACACACAGTAAAGAAGTTTGTCTAAAATCATGGCTTATAAAACAATATTCATAACTACAAAATATATAATTAAACTAATAGTTTGTAGGGGGGAGGCGTAGGGAAACGAATATTTTTCCTTTTGTTACAGTGGAAAATTAGTTAATTTTACTGGTATTTATCGTATTTAAGTCAAATCTTTTTAGCTTTAAACGAAATTGTTCTACCCTCTCACAAGATACTATATCCTGAGGTAGTCTGTTCCACATAGCTTTTGCTTAAAGTTTAATTTTTTCATTTTTTCACTTTTTGATTTTTACATTTGAACTAAATCTGCTTCCTAATTCTATATAACTTTGATTCAATCATTACTAACATTCAATATATAATATACATGTTACACCGATTTTCTGTGACTTTTATTGCCTTCAGCGTCGTTAAGTTTTATTAAATTTTATTGATTTACTAACTAATAGTTAATGTTTTATTTTTCTTCAAAATAGATTCGGGGTTGCCACACACTCAGGGAACTCAGGGAACTCAGGGAATCTCAGGGAATTTTCAAACTGTAGAAAATCTCAGGGAAACTCAGGGAAACTCAGGGAATTTTGGCATTTTTCTTTTAACTCATTTAAGTTTTAAATTTATATTTACTTAAGTAAAATCAAACAGTTTAGAGAAATGAAAGTTGTTGTTAACTATTCATTGAAAAGTTCTAATAAACTTTTTATTTTTAGTTACTTATGTAGTTTAAAAAACACTATGTTGTACTATTAGTTAATATTTTTTAAATAACAAAGTTATTTGTTATTTGTTTACAACTACTTGTTTTCAGTAAAAAAAATTAAAATGAATACAGATTAGTGTTGTATTACTTTTGTTGAAAAAATAGAGGTTAAATTTTTGTTTATAAATAATAATTTCAAAAGTAGTAGCAGTAATGGTAATTAATTTTTTAGTGTGAATGTTTTAATATACTTTACAACTTTTTTGCAGATTTAATTTAAAAGCTTTTTTAAGTATTATGAGTAAAGTACAGTTTAAAACCTTGTTTTAAAAAAGTTGGCTTAACCATGAAGACTTCAAAGATTGGTTACTTGAGGATGTAGACAAAGAGAAGTTTAAATGTAAGTGGTGTGGTGATGATACACCAATGGCCTTATCCAACATGGGTATAAGGGCATTGAAATCGCACAGTGTGTCGAAAAAACATCTTAAATTGAAAGCCTCTAAGAGTAAAAATAATGCAATTACTTCTTATTTTGGTGGGGCTAATAGTTCAACTAGTATATCAGCTGCAACTTCTTCAACAGCTGCTGAAATTTATTGGGCTCTCAAGTGTACCAAAGAAAACTGGTCAGGAAACTCTTGCAATAATAATAACACTTTATTCACTACCATGTTTCCTGATAGTGAAATTGCAAAAAAGTTCTGCATGAATAAAACTCATATATAACAAACTTTGGTATAGCCCCTTTTTTTAAAGATGTCTTAAAAAAAACAGTTTTGTGCTCGTCTTTTTATTCCATTTCATTTAATGAGTGTTTCAATAAAGTCTTGCAAAAAACTCAACTAGATTTGGTGGTGAGATGCATGAAGAAAAAAAAAGTACACTGTCAATATTTTACTTCAGCATTTTTAGGTCACTGTACTGCAGATAATTTAAAAAAAGCCCTATTGACCGAAATTCAAGAGTTAAACCTAAAAAAATTGATCCAAATTTCAATGGATGGACCAAATGTGAACGTTGCTCTTGCAAAAAAAGTTGACTTTGATAGAGAGGCTTCAGGTCTACCTCAACTTATTAACACAGGGTCCTGCAGCTTGCACATTATTCATGGTGCATTCAAGTCCGGTGTTGAAGCTACACCTTGGAAAATAAAAAAAAGTTTTAAAACATCTCCATTGCTTATTTGATCACACATCGGCCAGAAGAGATGACTATGTAACTGAAACTGGGTCAACCACCTTTCCTTTATCATTTTGCGCCACAAGATGGTTAGAGTCAAAGCAGGTAGCTGACAGAGCTATTTTAATTTGGCCTAATGTTGTTAAAATGGTACAGTACTGCAAAAAACTGCCTGGTTACAAACAGCCACCAGGTCAAGATTTTATAACTATAAGCAACTTTTATTTCAACTTGCTCGTACAAGATTTAAAATACACTTTAAAAAACGCTTCAACGATGAATTGCGATAATATCATGCCCCACAAATACATTTTAGTTCTAACACATGTCGATTAGCCTTTCCCAAACCACTTTAACATAAAATTAAACACAATAAAACTAATTACCATTAGAAAAAAACAACTCAAATCTATCACAAACTCGAACTACTTAGTTGTTTTTCCAGCTAGAAATTTCAAACTCATTTTTATAAATTTTACCAACCTGTTGACTAGGTTAAATAAATGCCATAAAGTTTCTCAAATTTATACTATTATTAAATCAGGTATATTCCACTCTGTCCCCATCTAAAAAAACGTAGAAATTTTAATGAAGGTATCTGTGTTCAATTCCAGCTATAAATAACTGGACGTCCAGGTCACCATGTCGCTATCAACAAAAGGTTTCTACTTATACACTTTTTTTTGGCCTGGATTATTACGCAACGTGCGCTCTAACTTGTATAATAGAAGTCCCCAAGATAACGCTTAAATTATAGTTGACTTAAATAAACTAATATGAATTACTTACTATTTACTAAAGGTTTAATGAATCAGCTACTTATACTAATTTAAACTGAGTTCGAATCTGTGATCATGATTATATTTACAATGAATTTGCGAAACGAAAAGATGATAAAATACTGCACAACATTACACTAATAAACCAAATTATCAATTCTTTTAAAAGACGACAATCTCGAATAAAAGAAACTAAACACTAAATGTTTAAACCAAGCTCAAAAAGTATTCTAAAATCGAAATCAATTCGACAACAAGATTGAAACCATTAAAACTTAAGTGCAGCGAAAAGCTGCACTGAGTTCAGACCGCTTCAATGCAGTAGAAACTAAAAGAACTGAACTGTAAATTACTCGCGATTATTGAATTTATACTCGTTTGAGAAAAAAGAAGAAAGTAAAAAAGAGACAATTACCGCGTAAGCGGTACATTTTCTCCTCTTACATTCGTACTTTAAGAATTTATTCTTGGTTTTCCGAAAAAAACATTAATTTTTATTCATTAACACTTGTAAGAATGCTTAAAACTCCCTATATAGAAAAATTAACGAAAAACGACCGCCGACTTTTATCTCCTTAGTTTAAAAAGCATTAATTTAAAATACACAAAATTAATAAAAGTATGATACAGTTTTCAAAATGACAGACAAATGTAGAAAGTTTAAAAAATTTCTTCGCTGCTGGAACTCGCTCCGCCCTTGTACATCTCCACGTCGTTTGACCGGTTTATGCTGATCCGTCTCCTCGCCTCACCTAACGGTCTGTTGGCGCTACGGATTCCGTCTCCTCGCCTCACCTAACGGTCTGTTGGCGCTACGGATTCCATCTCCTGGCCTCACCTAAACGGTCTGTTGGCGCTACGGAATCCGTCTCCTTGCCTCACCCAGCGGTCTGTTGGCGCTACGGATTCCGTCTCCTTGCCTCACCCAGCGGTCTGTTGGCGCCACGGAATCCGTCTCCTTGCCTCACCCAGCGGTCTGTTGGCGCTACGGAACCGTCTCCTTGCCTCACCCAGCGGTCTGTTGGCGCCACGGAATCCGTCTCCTTGCCTCACCCAGCGGTCTGTTGGCGCTACGGAATCCTCTGATCCGTCTCTCAATACATCTCCTCTTTCATCTCCTCGTTCCTCACCTCGTACATAATTCTCCTCTACCGCTCCTCGCCGATTCGTTTCTCGAGCCGTTCGTGCGAAAGTACAATTAGAATGTACGTCACTACTTGATATCAATTTTAAAAACAAGTTAAAACATTAAAAGATAAAAAAATTCAATTTACAAACTTATATGCTACTAGTTAGCAACAACATTACATTAATCAATTAGTCTATTTATATTTTAACTTTAAAGTTTGTTAAGTTTCAAAGTAAGTGAGAAACATTTTTGGCTCCAATCAATATACAGTAATTCTCTACAAGCTTTAAAATAAAAAACATTTCACATTTTACACGAATTAGTTGACAAAACAAGCGTTCACATGCGTCTCAAAAGTTTAAACTTCTTTTCGTAAAAATATAGCCAGTGAACTTGTACTGATTTTGAAAACTTTAATATTCTAACAAATTTTAAACAAAATTGTTTTTTACTTTCAGATTTTAAATACCGGGTAAGACATTTAATAGCTTGAATAACCTCGTTAAAAATTATTTTTTTAAGTACGGTTAGATTTAAAACAACGAAAAACATGCCAATAAAGTTTGTTACAAGCAATTAACAAGGTCATTGTAAAAAGAACTTTAAATATTATAGTTTAAAGTTTGAACATGACATTGTTGCTAAGTATAAAACTAAATTAAGTTTAATAAATTTAAGAAATTTCACTTCAATAACCAATTATGCACTCGAAAACAAGTTTTAATAACCTCATACAAATATTTTTACAAGGACGAACGAAAAAACAACAATGTTTTTTACATGCAGTTTAAAAAGTTTATTACCCGTTATATTTCAAATTAAACCGATTGTTTGAAAACAAAACAATTAAACTTTACAGTTGCTAACTTTTATAGACGTTTAAAACTCTTTATGTTGTACGAAAGTTTTATTATTAGAAGCCTTTAATTTCATTTTAATTTTTAGCGAACATTTCTCTTTTAAAAAAATGTTTAAAACAATTAAACTATATTTAATTAATTTGACGAGACGGCGGAACAACTTGAAAACAAGACTTTTATTTCAACTTGCTCGTACAAGATTTAAAATACACTTTAAAAAACGCTTCAACGATGAATTGCGATAATATCATACCCCACAAATACATTTTAGTTCTAACACATGTCGATTAGCCTTTCCCAAACCACTTTAACATAAAATTAAACACAATAAAACTAATTACCATTAGAAAAAAACAACTCAAATCTATCACAAACTCGAACTACTTAGTTGTTTTTCCAGCTAGAAATTTCAAACTCATTTTTATAAATTTTACCAACTTGTTGACTAGGTTAAATAAATGCCATAAAGTTTCTCAAATTTATACTATTATTAAATCAGGTTTATTCCACTCTGTCCCCATCTAAAAAAACGTAGAAATTTTAATGAAGGTATCTGTGTTCAATTCCAGCTATAAATAATTGGACGTCCAGGTCACCATGTCGCTATCAACAAAAGGTTTCTACTTATACACTTTTTTTTGGCCTGGATTATTACGCAACGTGCGCTCTAACTTGTATAATAGAAGTCCCCAAGATAACGCTTAAATTATAGTTGACTTAAATAAACTAATATGAATTACTTACTATTTACTAAAGGTTTAATGAATCAGCTACTTATACTAATTTAAACTGAGTTCGAATCTGTGATCATGATTATATTACAATGAATTTGCGAAACGAAAAGATGATAAAATACTGCACAACATTACACTAATAAACCAAATTATCAATTCTTTTAAAAGACGACAATCTCGAATAAAAGAAACTAAACACTAAATGTTTAAACCAAGCTCAAAAAGTATTCTAAAATCGAAATCAATTCGACAACAAGATTGAAACCATTAAAACTTAAGTGCAGCGAAAAGCTGCACTGAGTTCAGACCGCTTCAATGCAGTAGAAACTAAAAGAACTGAACTGTAAATTACTCGCGATTATTGAATTTATACTCGCTTGAGAAAAAAGAAGAAAGTAAAAAAGAGACAATTACCGCGTAAGCGGTACACTATAAAGGATGATGTATTAATAGTTGTGAAATTGAATTTTTTTAGCTTTGTTGCCTCAATTTTGGTTCCATATTTAACAAGGTATCTGGAAAACAGCCCAAGCATTCCTTTCATGTATGATGATATACAGAAGTTAGTATACAAGTTAATGAATATTGTTTTTACTACTACTTTCATGGAAGCCCATTCAAAAGGAAAAAAACTACTTGAACTAAATAATGAGCATTTTCAAAATAAAAGTTTTCACAAAAAAGATGTAGAGTTAGGATGTGCTGCTTCTACTTTAATTCAAGATTTGCTAAATCAAGGTAAAGTTTCTAACATTTTGTTCAAGTCATTTCACAATGAATGTAAACTTTTTATATTTGCTATTATAAAAAAAATCAAAACAAGAATGACTGTTGGTTTGAACTTTTTAAGAAGGGCTGCTGTTTTAAATCCGGCATGTCTAATTGGAATGGGTAAAGACCGTTGTGTCAGAAACTTTACAAGGTTGGTCCAACAACTTGTCAGCATGAAGATACTAAAAACAAAAGAGGGTGATGACAACATTAATCAATACATTGATTTGTTAAGTTCTTCTAACACTCAAATACTTTTTGAAAATTTTCTTGAAAAAAGTCACAGTTTAGACACCTTTTATTTTGACACACTCGATATCCCAAGCAAGTATAAAGATTTAACAAGAGTCCTTGAGGCTGTTTTTGTGCTTCACAATGGCCAGGCAAGTGTTGAACGGGGCTTTAGCTTAAATAAGGAAGTAATATCAACTAAATTTTTTTTAAGATTTGAAAAATACTCAGGGAAACTCAGGGAAATTTAAGGTTACTCAGGGAAATTTTTGGTCACTCAGGTAAGATTTTTTGGCTCAAAGAGTGGCAACCCTGTAGATTACATAAAAACAAAATTAATGTTCTTACAATACAAATTAAATAGTTTAAATAACCTCATTTCCATGTCGACGTAATTATTAGTTGTAACGAATGTATTTTTTTCGTTAGTTAACAACAGTAAATTTTGATTTAGTTATCTTTCCTATTAACGTAAGTTGTTTGTTTATATTATGTTTTGTTGTGTAATTTAGCTTACTTATTTATTTTAGACTTAATAATTACAAATATCATATAGTTTTATAACAGTCGGATATAATATTAAGTATTTCACCTATTAATAACTATTATCTGTAGAATATATCTGTATGTAAATTATCTGTATATATTATTTTAATGAAAAAATATATACACCTATTTTATTCTATGCTTCTATTCTCTCATTACAGTAATTGTTTTTTTACAGAACCCAGTTGAAGTGTGTTGATTCGTTGACACACAGAAACATATGTTGGTAGAATAAAGGAAGATTACTGTATAATTTGTTTTTATTTATATTCCAGTGAAGTTACTTTACTAGGATCTTTTATTAGCAAACAGTTAAAACTATATTTTGAACAGTTAAAAACTATTAATATTATAGAGTAATTTTAGTTATATACAGTGAAATTGAAAAGTCTAGCTAAAAATAGTTACGTCATAAAGTTTAAAAGTCTGTTTAGAAAAGGTTTGAAAATAGAATTGAGCTGTACTGAACTAATTTGAAGTAATTTATGAGACAAAATTACTAAAACAAAAACATTTAAAGCAGTAGAAATTTTTACCTGAAACTAAATTAAATAAAAGCACATTAAAAAATACGACAAAAACGACAACAATAATACTACTAAAGACGCTATTTATAAAGTTTTAAATTGTAAAAATCTCATTGTTTGCAAATTTTTGGCTCGCGAGTTCTAATAAACAAAGATTCTAGAACTAAAAGATGGTAGGTGTTTCTAGCTCGGGATAGGATTTCAAACCTATTATCCAGGTAGTTCTCGGCACAAACAGGGTTGATGAGGAGGTGCTGATGAATAGATGACTGTTCACCTTTAGGCTTCACGTCGTCATTAAAAATATGCCTTTTTAGCTTTTTCGTGACATGCTGCTCTCGCCTGACGTGGAAACGTTGAGATGTTCGACCTACGTAGTCATTTCCGCAATGACATTTAAATATGTATACTACATTACTCAAATCATGGGTAGGTGTGGCATCTTTCACAATTCCGTTAATTAGTTCTGCAAATATAAAATAAAGATTGCTTGTTTAGGAAATTTTAGATAAGATGTAACTGCATTTGATAACCGTTTTGATTTAATTGAAAGTCTTTATAAAACTCTTATTCATTCAAGCGTTTAAGAAAAAGCTCGGAAGGTCACGTGGTTCACTGATGAAATTTTGCATACTACTGTATAGCCATGTATAAATACTCATCAGTCTGAGCACTACATTCTAGTCACCACCTTGCTGCTGCTAACATGTAGTTCTTTTTTTTTTGTCTTTGTTTTGCTGACTTTTTTACTGTTTGGTTGTATTATGTTAAGTTTTATATTTAAAGATGTTTTCTTCTAATGAGTATTTTTTCTAGTTTTATATTAAAACAGTTAATTCTTATTCTAATGTAAACATTCTCAAAGTATCAGTCTTTCAGATTTGAATCGTGTTTAAAGATTTTGATAATATTCAAAGTAATTTTCTTAAGCATAAAGTTTTTTATATTGTACATGGTTCTTTATATTTGTAAGTGTTTGCAATTGTTCTTTTATACAATTTGTTCATTCATTGTTATGCCTATTTTACATAGAGTAGCCCTAAGTATCATTTAATGTCAGTATTAGTAATGACAATGTTATTATTTATTATAGTTTATAGTTTGGGTGTAAGTAAAGCATACTACAATCATATGAGTTTATTTTACTAAGTTTGTATAGGTTATAAAAAAAGTTTAAACAGTTTTTATATACAACTTTTCTCGCAGTGCTTTCAGCTTTCTGTTTGATTTAGTGTCCAAAACTTTAAAGTGTTAAAAGCCACTGGTTAAAAAAGCATGTAAATTACAGAATAAAGTAACTTAGAATTATACTGTATAACTATTAGAATTATTTAACAAAAAGATGTAGATTAAAACTTTCAATTTATAACAAAACGTAAATACGAAAATACATATGAAGTTCTATAAACTCATAGTTCTAATATAATTGCCTACTGAAAACGATTTTTTTTGAAACTACTTTAGGCAATGTAACGAGTACTTATAACTTTGTAGATTTTTTTGTAAAATAAAAAAAACTTTTTATTTAAAACGATTTAAATAAGTTATAATATGTATTTTTATAATTAAAAAAAATGTTTCCAATAAAACTTAGTTCGCTTTGAAAAGACGCCTTTAAGCATTAAAACAGTTGTTAACAAAATTTAAAACTTTTTTTTAATACAAAATAAGTACTATAAAACATATAAACACCATTATAACTACTAATACGACTACAATTTGCGACTGAATGATGAATTCCAATATAATTAAACCCGGTTCTCAGTCTACCAGGAGTTTGTATCAGCTTGTATTCCAATTACCCAGGAATTGTAGATCAAAATATCTTGATTATAAACTAATTTTAAGTTAAAGTTTATTCGGTAACATCTGACTGAAGACTTCCGGCTTCAGTCCTATCAGCTTCCGACATATATATTTTTTGTACGAAAATAAAGTATTCCTATTTTGTTTGTGTTAATATATTATTTTTATTAACAATTTCCGCCTAATGTAATTTTTGTGTAAGAATAAAGTAATCCTTTTTTAACTGTCTTTAGTAAATATGGTTTTTATTAACAATTTCCGCTGCATGTAACTTTTGTACAAGAAAAAAGTATTTTTTTCAATTTGTTATTAGTAAGTGATATATTGTTTACTGAAACACAAAAACAAGTTAATTTGGTTTATAACAATTAAGTGATTGATTTAACCTAGATATTTTTATAAAAAAGTAGTAACAAGATTGCAAGCAGTCTAGAAAGTAGATTTTAACACTAAATTTTGTATTTTTAAACTTTTGAATTGTTTTTTTAGACTTTAATTAAAAAGCAAACTGAAAATGAAAATACGAATTTCAACAAATACTTGCAATTTTATGTAACAAAATACTATTTTTACCTTTAATTTTTTTACATTAGTTTATTACATTTTTACACGAGCAAACTTTTAAGATTATTAAAAATTATAAAGTTTTAGGTTTATAACTACACAGGTCTAAGGTAGTTTGTTAGTTTGTCGGCTAAAATTGATAATTTTTAAACTTGCTACAAAATTTTAAATCAAAATATTTTATACGAAACTTAAACTTACTAAATTTTTTAAACCTCATTTCAAGCTGTAGTGAAAGTTTTAGTGTACAAGTATTTGGTATTAGTAAACAGTTTTCGAAAATATGAAATTTTAAAATATAGTATACATTTCTCTATAAAGTAGACATTATTTATACAAAAAAAAACCTCTAAATATGTAGAAAATTTATAGAGTAAAAAAAGTAACCAAACTTATACAAAATATATACAAACAAAAGAGAAATTAGATAGGTAAGACTGTTGTGAGACAATAAAACTTGTACCTTAAAAACTTTTTAGATAACTTGTTATTAATTTTGTTTACAATCTTTAAAACCAATTTAAATTAAACCAGTTAGAGTTCAAGCAGTTTTGCTAAATTTTTGAACTTGAATAACTTTTAACGAAAAATTTAAGCAAAATTATTGATTAACAAACTTATATTTTTGTTAGGTTTAGAACAATTTTTTGGGTAAGTATTTACAGTACCTTTTTTTTATAGCTCTATGATCTAAAATTTCAAAGTTTTTTTTTAACTTTGTATTAGTTCACTACAAAAGTTTTTATTGTTATTAGATGAAGCAATTATAAAAAATATTTAAAAAAAAAAAATGTTGGCAGCAATATTAAAGGTGCAGGTAGATTTTCCTGGATAAAGTTTCTTGGGAGTATAAAATTGTATAAAGAAACATCTTCCGCAGACCGCACTTATTTCAAAATAATTGTAGTTATATTTACGAAAACACTATGTTATAAAATACGCAATACTAAAGCACTAGTAAACAGTAAATATTGAATTAAGACCCTAATTGTAAGTTTTTACCAGAAAGTATAAAGAGTATGTTTTTAGTTAAAAAATACTTCGCGGGCTTCATTCTTTCGCTTTGGGGTCGCGAACCCCTTAAAAAAGATGTTATGCGTGAGTCAATTTGAAAAAATACAGCCGAAGTTTTTCTATAAACAAACTTTTTAGGAAAAACTTACAATTTATTGAGTTTAGAATTCTTTCAATGTTTAGTTATCAAAGTATGTTTAATAATAAGTATTTGTAATAAAAAATTAAATATTATTAAATGAAGCTTAGTTTTTTATACGAAAAATTACACCAAGTTTTGTATATTTTCTAAACAACATAAAGATACTTTTTTAGTTGATTTAGTGTACACTTTCTTAATTCAAAATTATTATATACCAAAATATATTTCATTAAAAAATTAGCAAAATTAAAGCTTTACTAAAGGTTTTCAAACAGATCTTCTTCAACAGTAAGCTCATCTATGCTAGACAACTTGTAACCTTCTGCTTCATTTGTTACGTAAAAGTCTAGTAAAGTTATAAGTTTTAAAGTATGCGAGTTTTGATTATGATTGGAATTAAGAATACTTACCACATACTTACCACATTTACGTAATAAATGACAATACTTACCACATTTTTTAAATACTATTGAGTCGATAAGAACATCTCCGTGGCCCGACTCTATTTCTAGTACTTTAATTTCAATTTGAAAAGTATGATTATCAGCTTTGATGTTTAGATTTATATCAGTTGTTATCCAATTGTCGCTTTGGTGTCCTACAGCACTCCAAAGCTTTGTATGAAGTCTGTTTTTATCAGTTTGGTTATCTCCATACATCATCCACACAGAAACCCTTGGTGACTAAAAAATTTACAATAAAGATAACTTTAAAATAAGTAGGGTATAAGAAAAGCTGGTAAAACATTTTTAGGAAAGTTTAGAATATTTTATTTTAACATCTCAATGATTTTAAAAAGTGTTTACAATATATACCAATATTGCTACTTACGGCATCACTTCTCAACAAATATTTCATTCTCAACTGACAGGAGCAAGAAGATTTAGCTTTTAGTAGTGATGATCGAAGTACAACATCTTCACGAGACGCTTTACCTAAAGCTTCAAACTTGTAAACTCCCGTTTTACCTAGGACGTTATTTATATTAAAAATAATTGAAAAGCAATTTGAAAATTTACACAAAAATAATGTTTAGTTTAACTATAAAAGCAGTTATTCTTACATTAGTTGTTTTAATTAAATTCCATACATTAAGGCTAATCTAAGTAACTTAAAAATTAATACTGCTTTAAGGTAATCAAAAAGTCCTATGATACAAAAGGTAAAAATTCAATATAACTATTGTTTTTATTGAAGCTACTAAAAGTGTTCAGTGATTGATTTAATTTACCTACAGGTTTTTCATTTATTAATAGTGTAGTAAACTGTTTTATACAACTTAAAATTTAGTTTATAATATGGTTGTTAAAACAACTAAATGAAAAAAAATAAGCTCTGGCTTTTAGCTAAATTTTAAAGTATTAATGTTGTTGATGTCCAAATCAATAAGAATAACGATTTAATTTTGAAACTAAGTCACCTTTTGAAAATAAATTTATACAAAAGTGTACAGAGAAAATTTAGCAAACTTCCTAAAAGTTTCGAAATATTTCTTCCATATATTTATTTACCCTTTATCGACCAACTTATTTATACGAGAAAACTAGAATTAAAAAAAAAATCTTTTATTGACTTATAGGAAGAGTTTTCTTTTAAGTTAATGTGGAACAATGTACAGTAAAATGACGGGTAATACTTGTTACCGGTTTTAGATGCTACTAACCTCTAAAAATAAAGTTTGAAACACTAAATGTGCTCATTTTGGTGAAAAAGTGTTAGTGTATATATTGTTTATTCTTAATAGTTAAAGGTCAAAAACTAATAAATTAAATATTAAGATACTTGTGTAATAGTTAGTTTCATTTGATAATGTTAAACGTTGTTTTATAATTGTACATTTTTAATATAGTTACTTTGAATTTATGAATTAAAATAACTACCATTTATTCTTTACAAATGCACTTCTTAAAATATGACATGAAATAACATTCATTTTAAAACGTTTTTTTACAAATAAAATTGATTTAGTTAAAAATATTTTTATAAAAAAACTTTATTTTGATTACGAAGTTTAATAAACTTTACAAACAAAAGCAAAATAAATAGCTTGGTATTGTATGTAGAACCTTAATTTTAATCAAAATATCTACAAACAATACTAGTATAAAAATTATTTGCTTATCAATTATATCAATCAAGTTATTTCAAAAAATAACAAAACTTAAAACTTTTTTAGACAAAATCTCTTTACTTTTAAGATTTTTATTTTATAATAAAAAACAGTACATTTCTTACTAGCCATGTTTTTTTAGATCATATTTTGTCTATAAACAGGACGATTTTTTGTATGCATTAAATAGTAGTAAAACTTTAAAGAAAAAAAAACATTTAAAAACTATATAAGATCATGTAGTCCGTAACTATAATTTTAAGAAAGATAGTCCACTTTTGCTTACTATTTATTTGCTAATTTTGTTTTTATCATAGCCTTCTTTATCTTAAATTAGAGAAAAATAACTTAAGTTTTAGGTACTAAAGAAGTAATTTATAAAGCAATGGTATAATAAATTTTAGATTCCTTCAACTGTACACTTCAAAGGATGTTGTGCAATGATATAAAAATTGCAGCAAATCATAAAAGTCATAAAAATTTAACTGTAAGTTTTCTCGAGCAATATATATTTATAGTATATTGAACACGATAAAGAATTGGACGCTAAAAAATATGGTCAACAGTCTGGTGAATAAAAAGTCTTTTCGGAAAGCTACACACCACCTTTTTTTTAACTAAGTGATTTTTTTTTTACTTGCTGAAATCTTTAGTAAAAGAACAATTTAAAAGTATAGTATGCGTTTGTGAATTACTGAACGTTTCTGCTTCTTACTTAACATTTAAAGCTGTAAAATAGTCATTTTAAAACAAAAGCTAGCTAGAAAATTTTATAATTGTTTCATTTGTATGAAATTACTAAGCGAACAAACGAAATGCTCTAAGGCTTCAAGTAAAAGCTAAAATGCAAATTTTTTTGTACATTTATCTTATTAAAATTATATTTTTGATATCGGTTACAATACTTTTTGGTTTCTTATAAAAAATGATCTGTTATTGCATGCTTTTTTTTTTATAAACAAATTTGTATATGTTAACTGAAAATTAAATTACTGTACTTTAATTACTTAAATTAAGCACAAGAAATAGTTTAGACTTCATAAAACGAAAATTGAGAAACAGTTCCTTAAAACAAAAACAAAAACTTAGGCTAGATAAAAAAACAAAACTCTCTAGTATTTCTATGATTAAAATTTTAGTAGAAGAAAATTGTTTCACGATCAGCTACATAGTTAATAAAACTAAATTAACTTTTTTATTTTTTATTCTATCACGAGCTATTAATAATGACTTGGCTTCAAAAAACCTAAAAAAATATTACAAACAATGAGTTTAAATAGAGTTGTAATATTTATAGAATTTATCGCTTTTCTAATATACGCTTTTCTATCCGGCAGTTAAAAAAAAAATTAAGTTTTTTATACAATAATATTAATTTAAAGATTAAAAACTTATTATTTATGCCTTTTTATAAAATAAAATGTCAAAAAATATCAAATTTACCAAGCATATGACGTGTTGTCAATCCAAAAGTACTACTGTTCTTCAAAGCACTGTGTACGATTTTCCAATCAACTGAAAACTTATCATATCCGCTTGAAGCCCACGAACATTTTGACTTCGATCCAGAATACTTGCAATCAGCTACGCTTTTTTCTGATTAATAAATGAAAGTTTGAATCATTTCTCTTGAATAAATAACTACCAATAAAGAGTAAAGTTTTGCAATATTAATCCCAATAAGTACTTAAAGTTTAATGTAAAAATGTATAACTAAATATATATTAAATTAAAATTCTTACATATTAAATGTTTTTAAATAATTAAAAAAATTTAAATGTACAACAGTTTAAACTGATCTAACAATGGTTCTCGTGGCAGAAAAAGCTTGATTTTACGAAAATTCATTAAACGTTTACAAGTTTTTAAGATTACTTACAATCCATATAAAGAAACACAAGTTACATATACAAGTTTAAACACACATTTTTCAAGGTTTTATTTGAAATTTTAAAACAAACTATTTAATAATAAAATAAAGCACATGTTTTTTTTCAACTGTAAGCTTAATAAAAACTATATACTTGGGAAAAAAGTGCACTTTTCTAAAACTTTTTGAATTAAAATTTCATCTAAAGCAATTGTTGAAATATTATTTGTTATCAAACTGCATACTTCCGAACTTTCTTCTGAATTTTTAATTTCTCCTCTGAGTATTATCTATAAATTTAAAAAAATTATAAGTAAAAGTTATAGAAAAAATATCTAAAAATTGTTTTACTTACATGGTACTTTGAGTATCGGCGTGGAATAGAAAGTTTAACTTGTTGTTCAGTCCATTTAGATTTTGTCGAATTCTTTATTTCAAATAAAACACTTGCATAGTTTTCAATTAAGTCAGCATCATAATTTTTACCAACTATATAGCCTCTAATACTTGACTCACCAATCATTTGATAGTAAAAAGATAATAGAATACTACTACTTGTTTTTTCTAAAAGCGGTGAAACAATATATGTGATTGTTGGTTTCATTTTATTACTAACTAGCTGAAATGCAATAAAGTACTTCTCATGCAAGTATTCAAGACCAGATTTAATCCGCTTTGATTTATCGCATGAAGTTGGTATTTGTTCAGCGACTTTAAATTTATCATCGTTGTTGTTATTCAGTGTTGTCCACCGGCAGCTAATTTTTCCACTTTTAGAATATTCAAAATTACAATGATCGTTTAGACTTTTATTTATTTTTTGATCTTTTTTAGAATACTTTGTGTATTTAGAAAAAGGTTCTAAACCATTACACTCGTATGTAGATAAAGACAATTTTGCTTCTTTCACAAGCGGAAGTAAGTCGATTAGTATATAAACTTTTAACCAACTAATGTCTTGAAGTTTAAGCGTTTTACTCGAAAACTCTTTACAAAAAGAAGCTTCTACATTTTCTTTTACCTTAATAAGTTCAACTAAACCCATATTCGTTTTTACAACAACAAATTTTGATTTAATGTTTTGCAAATAAAATTGAATTGAACATATTGTAGAGTTTTCTTTTAATTGTAGTAGGGGTGACGTAATTATGTATTTTGATGTGTTGTCTGTTTAGAATTATTATATCTTAGCTTTAATTACTTAAAAACATTTTAAGTACAAATTTTAACAAAAATTTCATAGCAAACTTTAAACCTAGCTACAAAACAATTAGTATAAATTAATAAGGTTTTATAATAAATAGAAAAAAGAATAAGTTTATACTAATAAAAAACTTTAATACTCACGGTAGATTCAAAAAATATTTGAATTTTTTTGTTTCTCGAGACTAAGTTGCTTAAGTATATTATGTTTTTAAAGTTTATTTTTTGTTTTGAACGCCTATAAAAATAGCTTTTAAAATCTAATGGACGAATGAAACTTTCTTAGTTGTTTATTTATTTCGAATAAGAGCTGAACAAATATTGTATAGAAATTCCGTTGTTTGAAGTACTAATTAACTCTAACAAAATTATTAAAAAAACAAATTGTATTATGCTAATGAATTCATAAAATATAAGTCAAAATTAACTTCTTATAACTATAAACCTGTATTGTCTGATATTTTCCACGACGGTAACATTCCAGTTGTCAAAAACTTGTTTGTTGTCAAATTTACGTTGTTGGCACATCTTCCTTTGCTTTTGTAAGTATCCAAGTCTTAAATTTTTATTTAAAAAATTTTAAATCATAATATTAGGTTGCTCAACTTTAAAAACTTAACTAAAAGATCAGCTCTTATGTTTTAAAACCTAAAACAGGTATCGTAAAGTCTAAAAAAATAAGTTGGTCGAGTTTAACTTTAGACAGCAAAATACTAAATACCATTTTTTCAATTCTTTGTTATTGACGTTACTCAGTTATAAAAGTTTTAATAAATTTTCTTAAAAAATGTAGGTATTATAAAAAAATATGAGTACTTAAGGTATTTTTCTGACAGTAGTTTATTTTATAAATAAATTTTTTGCTTACACCAAAAGTTTAACTGTGTAAATCTTCGTAGAAAAAATAAAAACATGATTTTTTATCAAAGTGCGTTCTCAAATAGCGTTTAAATTTTGTGTTTAGCATTATCAACTAAAAGTGTACTTGTTTATTTTTGAATTCAATCAATTTCAAAATGAACGTGTATGTTCTACGTTATATTTTTAAATTACAGAATATGTTTTTAATGACTCACTTTAAGCATTGACAGTTTCTAATTGGATTTAAGCAGATTATAATTTTTATAGTTTTTTAATAAAAAATGCTCACTTTTACGATACTTGGTGTATTCTTAATAGTTTGTTTTAAATTTTTAACCTTTTATTTTTAAATACTTCCAGGTATACCCTAACTAAAGCTTTATATATATATATATATAAAATAAGGTTAATGTTTAAACTTAAACACTTTCAACTGAGCCCACTTGAAGGGCTTTTGAATTTATCTGGCTGATGATTAAAGCTTTATGAAAAATTAAAGCTTTATGAAACCTATGTTCCAGAATTTTGAAAATCGTCATTTCAATAAATTATATATATATATATATATATTTTAAGGATAGATAGTAAAAAATGATGTATATTTTTAAAGCAGTTTAAAATTGTACCTGTTTCGAAGCTTTCCGATTCTTTTAGATTTTCATTCACTGTAAGTTTATTAATTTTGAATCGTTAAGTTCTGCTGTTTAATGATTTTTTTAGATTAGATTTTGATCACTTACCTTTTTCTTTTGATGACAGTATAAACATAGTGATAGAACCAGTTAGTGATAAAACAAATATTGCCCAAAGAGTTATCAACTTTTTAGTTTTGTCGTTAATCTTTTTGTATTTTTTTTCATTTTCATCAAAGTTTTCAAGAAAAACTTTAAAAAAATATTTTTGTTAAACTCTTCAATTAGTTTTTAAAGACTTTATATAATATAAGCAGTTTATTGTTAATTAAGCCATGATTAATACACGAATACACTTAATTACTTAAGCTAACTTCTTGCACAACTTACATGGTATAACCTAAATGAAAGAATGTGAAAAACAATAGTTAAAAAGTTTCAAACAATTGATACTCAGTTCTAATATTCTATTACAGATAATCGATTTAGACTTAACTCACTAGCAAAAAACATTTTTACTTAAAAAGCAAGTACTAAAACAGGGATCGGCAGCCTTTTATGATTATACGACTAAACTTTCTAGAAAAAACTGTTTAAGGGCTACAATTTATAAAAATAATTTTCCGCAGACCGCAGTTACTTAAAATAATAGTACTAATCTTTTAAAATTACTATTCTTAATCAAATATATGAAAAAGATCAAAAAAAAAAGCACTGATATTTCTAACTATTAACTTAAAAGCCTAGTCGTAGTTTCTATCACAAAAAACTTTAACTTTGCTGTTTTTAAAAAGTATGTTTTTAGGTAAAAAATAAAACGTGTGCCGCAGAATTTTTGTTTAATGTCGTATTTGGCTTGTAGGCTGCAGTTTGCCAAGCCCTGTACTAAAGCGTTGCTGTTTTTTTTTGCAGTGTAAAAGTTTTAAAACTTTTTATAGTTTTTTCATATAGTTTTTTAGTATATGTAAAACTTTTTATATAAAGTTATTATTTGGTAAAGGTGGAAACTTATAACGAAGTTTAATTTTATTGTTTAAAAACATTATTTAAACAACAAATTATTTTGGTTAACAAATAAAAATGTTTAATCATTAAAACATTAACTTTTTTAAACCTATTTATAAAATGTATATTTCTACTTTTAACTAAAGTCTTAAGATTTAATCAGTGTGCTTTTATAGTTTTAAGCTTTGATATTATACCATGACAACTATCTTAGTATAACAGAGCAACAAACTAACTTTTAATATTTTGTATGTAGCTCTCGTCCGCTTCAAAAATATTAATTTCGTTTTTCTTGCTTCGTTCAATTGAAAGCAGTGACGCATAATGTACTTTACTCATTACAAAGTTTTATTTATTTAAAAAACATCAAACTTAAAAAAACTGAGTTTTAACCTTTTTTAGATGTAGTTAAAACACAAGCAATTAAACAGTTTAAGAGGATAGTTTGTAAACTGTTCGTCGTATCATGTTAAAATGTTATATAACATCATATATTAATGCGCATAATACAAGAAATGTGTTATTTACCTTCTGGTACAAAAAATAAAATCGATAATCTCATACAGATTACGTTTTTGAGAAATTAATTTTGATTAAAGTTTTGTTATTTGAAGAATAAAAAATAAACGATGTGTTATTGAAAAGTTACAAAAAACTGGCAATTCAGCTCAAACTGTTGTCAAGGATTTTCAAAACAAAAGTTAAAAATTATTTTAGGAAGGTTTCTAAGAATTTTATTAAGACTACTTAAAAATAAATTTCAAAGAACACTGAATTAAATATAGAGTGTTTATGTTGAAACTTAGAAAAAGCTTTACAACACCGCAATACTTCATCGAAAAAAAAACATTTAAATTTACAATTAAAGTACAACTTTTTATCTTTTTCGAGATGATATTTAAAAAATATATATAAGCTTTAAGCGAAGTTGTATAAGTTTTTTTATTCTGAAACTTTTGAATTACTTAGTTACCTAGTAAGCTTTAAGTTAGATAAATTTTAAAACTATCAGTGTTTTATCAACAGCATTCATTTTAAAACGGGAAGTTTAAATGACAAATAGTTAAATGCCAAAAAAATGTTAGTTTAAGTGGGAATTAGTAAAGTATAAACATTAAGCATATATTTATAATCGATTATTTTAATGATTTTTTTAACAAAATAGTCCAAAAAGACGCCAAAATTCGCCCTCTAGTGAACTTAATAACATATATTTTTTTAGTTTTCAAAAAACTACTTGATTTTTTAAGTTAAGTTACCAAAAAATTCTTCTTAAATAGATTTCTTTACTTGTAAAACCAAAGTTTGTGTTTTATGAAAATTGAAATTCAAAATTAGTTTAATTAAAATCTAAGGTAAGTACACTGTTAGGTTTAGTTGGAATATTGCATTCCCTCATAACATTTTTTTAAGACATGCTAATCAGTTTAGATTAGTTTTTGTAAGAAGAACATCCTTTGTTTTTCAAAATGAGGTTTTTAAGTCGATACTTTTAAAATTTCTATTCTTCACAACAAATCATGTAGGAATAATTGTTTAAAAATAACTTAAAAATTAAATTTGTGTGAGATTAAAAAAAATGTTGTTTTTATGTTCGAAAAATTAGAAATTAATTCGAAATTATTTTGACAATTAAAACTATGTTTAATATGACATGTTTTGTTTTTGTAACAAAATAATGTATGAATCCATTTTAAGACTTTTAACAACTAATAGAAATAAAGTAAAAAGTAAAATAAAACTCCTATTGACACTTCTATTAAATAGTTGTTTTTAACTGTTTATTACTAAGATGTGTTTGTCCAAATAAACTTGCAAATTAATAAAACTAGGTATTAGTCATTGTGTTA
Source organism: Thalia democratica (assembly GCF_965202585.1). Classification (NCBI taxonomy): domain Eukaryota; kingdom Metazoa; phylum Chordata; class Thaliacea; order Salpida; family Salpidae; genus Thalia; species Thalia democratica. The sequence goes on along the minus strand of NC_139166.1, from coordinate 41,321,169 downwards.
TTCAATTATATCTTTATAACTAAAAAAAAAATTAAAGTAGTAAAAATTTAAAGTGTATTTATCAAAAATAAGCAACTAAAGTTAAAATCAAAAGTTTATTGAAATGCGTACTTATTTTTTATTAGAAATATTTTTTTAGAATATTATTGGATAAATAAAGTCTACAGTAAAATACAGTTTTCTGAGCAATAAATATTTAAACACTTTTAGTCGATTGTAAAATTAACCTAGCAAAATTTAAAAAAGGTAGCTCTCTTGTATGCTAAATTGTTAAAAATACATAGTTACTTTTTTACAAATAAATTATAAAATTAAAAATCTTTAAAATTACTAAAAAAGGTTTCTAGAAGTAATTTGCTTGCCTGCTAAAAGCTTTAAGAACAATATAATCAAACTGTATTGTTTTATATTTGTTACAAAACATAAACTAGTTTGAATAACATGAATAGTTACTCCTTTATCAATATAAAAAGAATGAAGGAATACTGCTGAAGTATACTTAAACAATATTTTTTTTTTTTTGCATTTATGTGAGAGAAGAGAAAATTAAATTTTACTAGAAATTTTGAAATAATTTCTTAGTATTTTTTGATTAACTACTAATCTTAATCAAAAATACAAAAAAAATATTTTAAAACTAATCGATTCAAATACTTTTTATCTACCACTATCGTTTGTTACTACGTTTAAAACAAAATAAGAACAAAAATTGCATAACATATTCGTACTAGGAAAAAGCATTGAGTATAATTTAGCTCTATAAAATTTTTTGAAAAGGTCACTACCAGTTATAATACAATTTAGTACGTTTTTATAAAAGTAAAATTCATAAATTTTTTTAAAAGAATTCTAAAAACAGTAGTTAAACTTTAAATTTGTGATAAAGTATTAAATGTTCCAGTATGTTGAACTAGTGCTTATTTTGCTAATACTTTAACAAAATGAACTACTCGAATTAAAAAAAAAATAATACGGTTTTTACTTCATAGAGTTAATTTTTTTATTCGTTGTATAGTAATATTTACTAAAATTTCTATATTAAATATATATTAATATTTAGTTAGTACATGTGTAATTCAAAAACTAAATCACAATATCTAAACGGCAACCAAAATATAGTGCTCTATATAGCATATAATTAAAACGTCAGTATTAAATAAAACAAGTCTGTATGTACTCAAAAACAATGGTAATTTCAATTTTACGTTCAGTCGTTTGTTATCAAAATTATGTATGGCTAATCAGAAAATGCAACAGGTTTAAAATTATATATTACCTTAAGTAATAGTGTTGCAATGGGAAGGCTATTGTACTAAGTTTATAACAATATATTTCTTTTCTTTTCTATAAAAAATCGTCTCTAAAGCAACCAAGTCAACCCTACAGTATACTTACTAAAAGTTTGCAGTAATTTATAAATATTTTACTATTAAAATAAAAAGTAAACTTAGGTATTAAGAAAAGTACACATTTTTATACAAAAAAAACTATAGGTTGGTTTCATGATAAACAACAACAACTCCTTTTTTCTACACTAGTAAACCTTTAGCTGATCTATAGATATTTTAGTTTAGTATAAGTATACTATCACTAACGTTGATTTTAGAATAGAGTCTGTGCTACCCCTGAAAACATTAAAAAAAAACTCAAGTTAGTTCCCTAAAATGTTTTTCAATCGGAAATTATGATTAGATTTTAAAACAATAAAAATTAAATTTACAAAGTGGTTTGTTAACAATTTACCTGAACAAGAGGTAAACATCTTGAAAAAAGCAGTAACTAGTTTTAAATTATTAATTGATAATTGGATCACAGTAAACTTTACATTAATGAGAGCTAATTTAAAAAAGTAAACCATGCAATAACTTGCATAAGTAATTTATAGTATAAATAAACAAATAAAAAACATGGACTTTCTAATTAAAATCTTAATTTTACTTTGAAAGTGTGTAATATATTTTTATTACTGAACTACACTGATTTATTGTAGAATTTAAATTTATTCTAAGAAAACTCTCAATTTTTTTAGTAATAGTATTTAATTATTTTACATAAAGTTTAAAAAAAAGTAAATTAAAACAGTTTTATATACATAAATGGTTATTGAATAATTAAAATGCTTCTTTTTTGTAATTTAAACAAATACTATACTGAACTTAAACGGTTTTCGATTATTTTTAAAGTTTAGTTACTAGTTAGTTATGCTGTTGGTTTTTTTAGTCACGTATAAAAACCAAAACTGTAGGAAAAAAAAATTAATTGTATTGTTTTTCGTTATACTAGCTAAACATTAATGTTTTACTTTAACACTTTTTTTAATTTCAAAGTATCTAATTTTTTGAATTGTTTTTACTGGTTTAGTTATGTTTTTTCAAAAAAAAAAGATTTATAGTTATAAAAATATAACAATATAAATACAAATAGATAATTAATAAAATTGCCTTGGTGTTAAGAAAATAACCTCTAATGATTTGCATCAAAGTTTATTTAAAGACAATTAGTTTTTCGAAATTTACGCATTCGATATACGTCACTTGCTAGTATAATTAAGTTCTGTGCTTAAAAACATTAACTTGTAAATAAAATTAATTTGTTCTCACGTATATTGTACTAATGAACTATTTCTTATATACGTATTTTTATTTTTTAAATGAGCTTCAGTTATTAGTTTTGTTTTGTTATAACCTTACATGCAGCTCCAAAAACATATTTATAGCAAATTTTCAATTACTTATTTATATAAAAATTTCAAGGAAATTACCCAGATGAACTATACAGTAATTATAATTTGATCTTAATTTTTTTTTTTCAATAAACACAATCAGTTAAATTTAGATACGAAATTTTACAAATGTATTCGAAGTAACTACAAACAACTGTTCATGATTTTTTTTATAACAGCATTTTGTAAACGACAGTTTAATTGTTTATCGAATAACTGTGTTTTTATATGACTCAAAACACATTAATTTTTTACTAAATAAAATACTTAAACAGGAAAATATTACGGCTAAAACTTTTGTACAACCCCATACATTGTTAAAGCATAACTTTAATACATTAGTTTAAGTTTGATTTGTACAATGTCAAGAACTTGACTTTTAATATTTTTCATTTTATAAACTGTAAATAAATGAGTAAAAAAATACTTTTCACTACTTTAAATTACTTTTTGATAATTTTTGACCACAAAAATAATATTTAAATTTCAAGTAGTATTAGTATTAGTTTTATGTTTAAAAATTTTAATCACTACACGTATTGAACCAACCAATGCTTTTTTGTTTTTATTTGAGTTGTATAGTAAAACTTTATTTTGTTTTATTGATTTTAATTTATGCTTATAGGCCTGATTTAGCTAGGAAAAATATGTTTGAAATATATTTCTTATTCATATATGTGTTTTCATGAAAGTGTAAATAAGTTCGCTGCTCACTCGTCCTTAAAACAGACATGACATAGTTAGCCAAGCCTAAACCAGCTTATATTGATTAACAAAGTGTTGAGACCCATTCAGTTCTAATCTAATTTTGCTATTTAAATCTGAGAATACGGCAGAGGTATTTTTGGTTGAAGGATTTTATTTTCTTCAAAATTTTTACAGGGACCACGTTTAGCTGCTGTAAATCAGAATACTGAAAATACAAACACGATCAAATTTAGATAAGTAGTTAGTTTAGCTATACTCGCTTATATTCAAGACAAAAATATAAGTTGTAAGAGAAAAGCAAAGTACACAGTGTCTTTAGATGTCTGGCAGAGGTCCTTATGAGTTGTGAAGTAACGAAGTAATAGCTCCGAGGAGTACTGTGAACTGCAGGACATATTGAGCATCGACATTCTGAACGTCTATTGCGGCCTAAGGTAATCCTCGTGTAAATTAATAATACTGTTTATCATACAAACTGAAGAAGACCGGTTATCGACCTCGTAATTGTCGAAAAAAGAAAATTTATTCGAAATTAACCTACGTTACGTTTGTCTTGTGCGTTGCGAAGTAACAAATTAACAGCTCCGAGAAGCGATGTGAATTGCACGACACATTGAGCATCGACATTCTGAAAGCCTATTGCGGCCTCAGGTAATCCTCGTGTAAATTAATAATACTGTTTATCATACAAACTGAAGAAGACCGGGTTTCAAACTCGTAATTTTCGAAAAAAAAAATTTAAAAATTGTAAATAATCTACCTTATAACCTCTGACCGATGGCTCGGTCGTAGTTAGGTTAGGTAATTGCTTGTTCTGGCTCTTCGCCTTTGTTTGTGACCGCGTCATGCGTTTTATGTGTCCATCGATAAGCGTTTGGACGACATGAAATATTAATTAGTTTATATATATAAATAATATTATGAAACGTTCTAATGGAACGATCATTAAATTTAATGTATTGAGCTTACTACTAAGCTAGTGTTAAGAAGACAACTTAAAGTGAATGGTGATTTTATATACATTAGAAAACAAAACAAGATAATGTGATAAAGTAACGTGATGCAGTTCTACCACAACTGACTCGAGGTTTTCTTAAGCTTAGTGACTGTTCGCTGGCTACGATTTACAAAACTCGAACGATTCTTCTATCCTCTGCAGTACTTCTATTCCCTTTGCCCGATCCGTCAACAACAACCCGCACAACAACCCAAACATCCTTTTAAAATACTAAGAAAAACTTATTTATATTTTACTCTATTCTCTACTTACTACGTCACGTGCAAAAGCCTTTCTGTAATTTTCCACTTAAACTTATGTTAACTCCTTCGTTGTAAATTTCCTCTTAAACTTATGTTGACTCCTTTGATGTAATTTTCCACTTAAACTTATCTTTGACTCCTTTATTGTACTTCTAGAAACAAGTAGTAAACTTCTACTTGTTATACTACCCTTGCTACCTTACTTAATTGTTTTGTTTTATTTATGAGTGCTTAAAACTTTGAAGTTTTTTTTTCCTCTTTCTAGCTTTTGAAACAAGTAGAAGCTACTACTTGTTATAACCTTACGTTTATCCTTATTCGTTGCAAAGTAACGAAGTAATAGCTCCGAGAAGAAATGTGAATTAAAAGACACATTGCTTATCGACATTCTGAAGGCGTATTGCGGTATCGGGTAACCCTAATCATACTGTTTATCATAAAAACTTTTGAAGACCGAGTTTCGACATTATAGTTTTCGAAAAAAAAGTTAATTGAAAAAAACCTGTAACAAAATGTCTTTTGTTATTTTTGATTTTGTTTTCTACCACACTAATTTGTAAATTTGGCGCTTAAGAATGTTTATGTTTTCTTATGATTATTTTGTGTTATCAGATGCTACAAACTTAGTTAGTGTATGTCGTGTTTTGCTTTGTTAAACAAACATCATTGAACACAACTATTACTAAACTGTTATGTATATGTGTCAGGAAATACTAATTTTTATTAAAACAGTAAAAGTAATCCCTTAACCAGGCCGGGGATTCTAATTGGTGGCGACTTATACATTGCACCTTCAAGCTGACTCAGCACATACATGTCAGTAATAGAACCTGCTAATTCAAGAAATATAAATAGTGCCATAATGGAAAACCAACAAGGTGTACAAAACTTAAACTTTAAAGATAAAAGATTAAAATGGTTCGAAAGATTTACTTTTGATATTGAAGACTCAAAACAACAATTTTTATACTTTGGGAAAGGTATGGCTGACTATGTCATTTTTAATGAAGCTGAAAAATACTGGGTCACTCGTGAGTTTTGACCAAACAAAGACATGTGTGCCTATACCTTAAGCACTGACCGTAGAGATAGTAACTTTAAAAGTTTACGGGCTTTCCTAATAAAAAAAGGTTGAGTTTTGCCAAGGGTTTTACTACCAAAAAACAACTACATTCTGTCAGGACCTTAACATTGAAGTTAAAAAGTGACTTGCTGAATTAGGAGACAAGGAAATATTGCAGAAACTTCTTTTTATGCACCTCATATCAAAACATTTAAAAGAAAATTATCTAGTAGCCTGTCTCTAGGTTTGAAGAATATAGAAAATAAGTGATTTTAACGTGTGACTTTGACATGATCAAAACAAAAGATAGTGCAAGACAAGGCAGTTGTTTCAAAAAACAAAATCAAAACCAACAGTTGTCCTACTAAAGAAAAAATAAACCTCCAGACAAAAAGTTATTAATGGACAAGCATATCCTAAAAGTTCAGTTGACATGTATTTCAAGAAATAAAAAAAAAAATCAGCAGTTCTCCTACCAAAAAAGAAAAAAATTGTCAGACCAAAAAGTTTTTCCTGGACAAGGACATTCTAAAAACTCCTTTGACAAATTTTTAAATAAACAAAATCAGCAGTTTTCATACCAATGAAGAAAACTTCCAATTTAACAAGTCAGTTATGAGTAAAGTCATTCTAGAAACTTCTTTTACAAGATTTTTAAGTATAAAAATTAGCAATTCTCATACCAAAAAAAGAGTGAATATCCTTGTCCAGTTCAACAGGTCAATTATGGGCAGAGACGGCCTAAGTCTAAACAAAACTACCATAGAAACAAAAACACCTCAAGAAAATACAACCAACAAAGAAGAGATGTTTTGCAACAGCACAAAAAAAAGGCAAGTCAAATTTTATTCAGATTTCCCATAGATCAAATCAGTTGTTCAATCAGCAAAAACAAAGTTTAACAAAAGTAACAACACCTATAAGCATATCCAAAAAGAATAGCACAAGCCACAGTTTGCTTACTACTGATGAAAACATTGTCAGACCCCGCAAGGTGTCACCCACTAGTTTGACTTTTGATTCAAAAAAGCTTGATTTCACTCAAAAACACTCAACTCCCAAAATTTCACATATTGATTTAAGTTCCCAGCAAAGTAATTTGCCATCCCCTGGTTTTTATTCTAAAACTGTTAATTTTTCTCCTAAAGTTGTGCATTTACAAAGTTACTAACTCAAATTTCAGCAAAATGGGCAATTCTGGCTTAACATAAAGTTTTCAAAAATATCACGAATTGCTAACAAAAAAATAATCAAGTTAGCCAAAGGATACCAAATATCTTCAAATTCATGTTTCAATTGGCCTTCTGTCAACAGTCAATCCACAGTTTTATAAACAATATCTTGAACTTTTTTGCTCAAAACATTTTTCATGTTGTAGGAAATAAGAAAATAAAATTCATGAAATACTCGTTAGTATGTGTTTGGTGAATGAAAATATGTTTAGCGCAGGTCTCACTGCAAGAAAAGCTTTATCATATACGTGTACAAAATGCTCAAGCAAGTACACCCTGACACTTGAATATTAAGCGAGGCCATAAGCATCATTATCTTTTTCATTTCTGCTGATGCTTCACTAAAAAAAACGTTCAACCATCAGCAGTTGCAAATTTAAAGTGCTATTCGTCTGTTATTGCCGGTTAGTTGGCTAAAAACGCCGTCCCTGAAGGTACAAAAGCAGTCACTAAGCACACCAAAAGAGTTAAGCAAAAATGACGGGTCACGGCTGGTTAGTATATCATAAAACTTGTCAATGAAGGAAACTGATAAGCAAATGCTCAACACTCAGAACACGACAATTTTATTATCAAAATCGTCGTGGTAAAGTAGCAAAAGGTTAGGGAAAAGGGGGCGCCAAACGCCATCGTAAAGTCCTTCGTGATAACATTCAGGGTATCACCAAGCCCGCCATTCGCCGCTCGATGAGACGGTGTCAAGCGTGTTTCAGGCTTTATTTGCGAAGAAACTCATAGTGTGCTGAAAGTATTTTTGGAAAACGTTGTTCGTGGTGCAGTCACTTATACTGAGCATGTCAAGCGTAAGACAGTCAACGCTATGGATTTTGTATACGCATTGAAGCTTCAAGGACGTACTTTGTACGGATTCGGAGACTGAAATGGTTCTGGGAGAGAGAGATAGTTAGTGAAAGCAGCAGCTAATGTTGAAAAAGAAGAGGAACCGTTTAAATAGAAGGATTTTTTATATTTGTTGTGATAACTTTTTGATTTAAAAAAAATTGTTAAATATTAAATATTTAATTATTTTAACTTTAAGTTAATTTTTTAGTAGAAAAATTACAAAAACGCTCCAAAGGTCTTTAGTTAGAAGATTTGAGGAGGGAAGATGTAACAAAGTATATTTTGTTATTTTTTATTTTGTTTTCTACCACACTTGGTTTGTAATTTTGGCGCTTATGAGTATTTATGTTTTCTTATGATTATTATGTGTTATTAGTTGCTACAAACTTGATTAGTGTATGTTGTATTTTGCTTTGTTAAATAAACATTATTGAACACAACTATTACTAGACTGTTATGTTTATGTGTCAGTAAATACTAATTTGTATTAAAACTGTAAAAGTAATCCCTTAACCAGGCCGGGGATTATAAACCTACCTTACGTTGGTCCTTATGTGTTGCGAAGTAATAAATTGATAGCTCCTTGAAGTAATGTGAATTGCAGGAAACAGAGAGCATCGACATTATGAATGCGTATTGCGGTCTCGGGTAACCCTCGGATAATCCTAATCATACAGTTTGTCATATAAAACTGAAGAAAACCGAGTTTCGAACTTGTAGTTGTAGAAAAATAAAAAAATTAATAGAAAATATCCTACCATACGTTGGTCCTTATGCGTTGTGAAATGAGGAATTAATAGCTCCGAGAATTAATGTGAATTGCAGGACACATTAAGCATCGACATTTTGAGCTCGTATTGCGGTCTCGGGTAATCCTAATAATACTGTTTATTATACAAACTAAAGAAGACCGGGTTTCAAACTTGAAATTGTCGGAAAAGTATCTATTAAAAGCTAAACTAACCTTCCTTACGTTGGTCCTTATGCGTTGCGAAGTGCTGAAACAATAGCTCCGAGAAGTAATGTGAACTACAGATACATCGAGCATCGACATTCTGAAATCTTTTCTTAAGCTATAATTATTTATCCTTTTTAAAATGTAATGCATATGCATTTTAAGTTGTTGTGTTTTTGTGTACGGTGCTGTAACTTAATTGTTTGTTAGAGCTTTGAATGCCTAATTACTATTTTAATTTTTGTACTTTGTTTTAAAAACTTTAATTTTATTTTGTTGTTTTAAGTTTTTTTAAAGTTACTAATCCTATACCAGATTTGTTTAGTATTATGGCACGTGTGTAAAAATGTTATCTAAGCAACTTGTCTACAACTACTTTAGATATATCATTTTTTATATAATGAGAAACTAAAGTAATATACGTTGATCTCTTATATGAATGAAGTAAATTATAAAAACATTTATAAAATGGCTTATAAGAAACAATGTCGTTTACACTTTTTTAAGTAGCAACTAAGTTCTACTGACTTGATAGTGTAAACTTTATTTATTTTAATTAGTACACTAAGAAAAGATGAACATACAACTCTAATTTACTAATATAGATAAATTTAATTATAAAGCTTGATAACTAAAAAAAATTAAGGAAGTAATTCATGTACATACTTACGTCATAATAAACGTCAACCTACGTTTACATGCAACAAAATATAACAAAAGTTTAGTTTAAAATCGATAAAAAGTCAGCATTGATTAGAAAAACTCTGAAGTTTCAAATAAGACAAAATGGCAATATCAAAAAATAATGATGAACTTAGTCTAAGTAAAGGTATTTTTACTTTAAACAAATTAAATTTTTTCTACTTATACTTTTATAATAACTTCAATAATTATAAAAATGTGTTTATCTGCTAAAAAATCTATATAAAACTGTTATATTTACTTATATATTGTAACTTAATATATTTTTTTTTCAAAGTCTGATTTACATTACTTAGTAAAATCTTTTGATTACTTTTTTTTTTAGTTTTTCTGCTACTTATGTTTTTTTACAAAAAGCATTATAGAGTTAATTATTTGTCTTGTATTTAACTAAAAATTGATTTTACAAATTAGAATTTTCGTAATAAAAACAGTACTTTTTTTTTGTTTTAAAAAAGCATACAAACATTATACATTGCTTTAAAACTATTTTTATGAATTGTATCATACCGATTTTTCAAACTTAGTATACTTTTGTATAGTTTATTATATACGTGTTGTTTAAAAATTGAGTACAAGCTTACTTAACGTTAAATACAATTCTTAAAGATATAAAACTAGAAACTATATATATATATATATTTAAAATATTTACGTTTTGTATTTCACTATCATTAAAGAAACTTAAATAATATAAAACACTGAAACGTTTTGTGTTAATGATATTTTTTAAGTTTGTTTATACAAACTTTTGCTAAAACAAAAAAAAAAGTGTTATTCGTTTGGTTATTCTGCTAATAATAAAAGACTCCTGATCTTAAAACCAAGTTTTATTGTTTTATACTAAACTTTTAATTGTATATAACGTCTTGTTTTTATTAAAAAGTACTAAATAACTATCAAATACCTTCGATAAGTAGAAAAAAGAAGTTTTAAGTCAAGCCTTTTGTTATTTTCTTGACAAAAAAGGTATTTACCATGTTGTTTCCAAATACTAACTTACCAGTTAAAATAAATGTGTTTATTTTAATGCAATTAATAAACTTAAATATGTAACAAAACAAAAAAAAACTGTTTTAAATATAATAAAAAAAGTTTAATTAATCTTTAGTAAAAGCTTATAAACTTAAAAACAAATACTGTAAATAAGAAAAGTTTAGTATATTCCATTCAATTCATAAAAAATCTAAAATATTTTTTTTTTTTAAACCATTTTTTGAAACTTTTATTCATTACTTTTTTGCTTTTTTAATCAAAATAAAGTCCTGACAACTTTATTTGTTAAAAATGAAAAATAGCCTCTAGTGTTTTTAAACAAATTTTTAAAATAGGTTTTATGCGAAGTCTAACGTTTCTATCACTCAATAAAGGTAAAAAACTTTTTTTTTCTTGACATGTTATATAGAAAATTTGTAGAAAAAAAAACAATCCTATGAAATTTTATATTTTAGATAAGATCACTTTGAGAATGCTTACTAAAGTACGTGGAGCATTGAAGTGTCGTTAAACTTCTTTTAGATTCTGTTTTATTACTAAAAAGTATGTTAATGTTTAGTTATTAAAACTTATACTTCAGAGAATTAAACCAATAGATCAAAGAAAATAACACACCAAATATTATACTGCTATACAATTTTGTCTGTTCTAAATTAGAATTATGAATTTTGCAGGACTGTAGTATTAGTATATTAATTTCAAAACTACATTATAAATGTTTAAACGTAAACAATACAAAATTTCTAGAAGTTTTAAACTTATTTTTTAGTCTATAATAAAAAATACAACAAAATAAAAACTATATCAAAAAGTTTCATTCACTACAGTACACATAACTATCGAATGAATACGGTTCACTTGAGTTTCTAAACTATTTAAAGATCATTTTCTGTGTATATGCTAATTAAAATATTATTCAGTTTAAAAAATATCAATTAGATCAACAACAAAAATTAAAGTATTTAAATGCTTTTGCATGTGTTATTTTGAAAGTTTGCAAATGTTGAGCTTGTAAGTGTTATAAGTAATAAACTTGTATGCTATGTCAGTCAGGACTTTTTCTACAAATGGTTGGTTGCTAACATATCAAATGTTTAAAAAAAATTTCAGATTAAAGTTAACAATAAGTAGTACAATAAGAATTAACATTACTACTATAGATCCTAAACTATTTTTGTGGAATAGTTTTAAACTAAACTAAGACTAATTAAAGGCAACACATCTTTAGTAGGATAACAAAAATTACGACGACTTAAACTCAAAAAATTAAATCACGACAAATAAAATTGTTGATACAAAATTTTATGATATTCTTGAATATGCTATTGACATGTAAATTATAATTATTAGTTATGTTGTAACTTTTGACATGTTGATGTTTTGTTTTCTATTAGCCTTCCATATTTTTAATGTAAATAAGTTTGTGTTTATCTTTAATACCAACAGAAATTTTTTTGATCATTTTAAATTCATATGACATCAAGAAACAAAAAAAAAAGTTTTTAAGTGAAATAGTCAAGTATACAAACATAACCCTTAAGATAATTTAAGAGGAAAATTTGAAACTAAATTTATTGGTTATCTAAAAATTAATCTTTAAATATCGTTATAGTGTTATTTTTTTTACTTTTTGTGTGTTTTCAAGTATTTTCATGTTTTTTTGTTCTATTAAACTAAAAAATGTTATGTTTCAATATTTTATGTTAGTAAATTTTAATTTTGTAACTTTTAATTTTTTTTGTAAAATTTCTAAAAATAACCGTTTCGAATTAGCGAATACGTATCAAATAATGAATTAATATAACAATGAGTTAACATTTTTAAAAAATGCCTTTTTAGCTTCAATAGCCAACAGAAGAAAAACACGTCGCGATCTCAAAATGTTTAACTACATGAAATTTGCTTATACAAACAAAGAAGAGCATCCGGGTGGTTTCGTAGTAGATGATCACCATCTTGATCACGATAATGAACTCACGACAAAAGAAATTATGCATCACATGATGCACTCGCGACCTGTTCATGTATGTTTGATTAAAACACATTGTTTATAAGTTTTTTTAAAATGTTTATGTTGTTAGCTACTTAAAAGAACTTAATCAACTTGTAAAATAGTTAATTAATGACTAAGATGTGCGGATATTAAAAATACTTATATTTAAAATTAAAAAACTGTGTCAAATGTTTTGAAATTAAGTAAATAAGCTTATACTTCAATTGTGTACTAAAGTTTCTTACTCTAATTAGTTAAAAATATCGAAAAAAAAAACTTACTGTTAAACTAGAAAGTTTATTTTGATAAAAAAGTTCGATTTAATAGAAAGTGGTTATTGTAATTTAAAGAAAACTCTGCATAAGTTAAATCATAAAGATACTATATTGTTTTTTAAATGTAATAGCTTTTATCTGAGAGTTCCATTATACATGATAAAAACACAGATAACTGTTTTAAGCTTAGTACTGATAGACTCAATTTTTGTGCTGTTTGAGCTTCTGATAGACTTCAAGGTAATTAAGTTGGACTATCACTCTAGCCCTATACCTCATGTGCTACATGGGTTTTCGATTGCAATACTTGGAATATTTGTCGTTGAAATATGCATGAAGGTATGTTTTTTTTCTAAACTTAAATTTATGTTTGTCTTTAAATTCAAATAAACCTACTCATTACTATGATTTTTGTTTTTACCAAAATTCAAAACAGGTTAGTAACGCTGAGCATTTTACACTAATATATACTTAAGTACTTAAAGATATAAAATTTATCTAATAGGTATTATGTTCAAAAAATTGATATCGGTTGTCTATAAATATTATTTTTTAAAAATACAGCTTAAATCAAATTCTATTTTTTATTTGAAACAACTGTTTTATTTACTTCTTAAAATTAAAACTCGTTTGTCATATACTTTAAATTATTAAGATTTAACTGTGTCATCACAACTAGTACTTTTCAGTTATGTTTAATACACTAAAATATTTTTTTAAATGTAGTATGTAGTTTTTATTGTTATTTTAAACTTTAAAAGCCTTACATTATATTCTTAAAGCTTATTTTATTAACACAAAAAAATAGCTGTACTACAATCAACAATATTCAAAAAATACAAAATAAATACAACTTATCAATGAAATCAAAATTTAGTACTATGAATTTTGTAACTAACTATAAGTCTTAAAAGATAAAAATTAAAAAAGTATTTCTCATTTAGAAATTTTTATAATGAGCTGCAACTTGATAACTTAAATGATGACTGTACTATCAAACGACTACGCATTCTTTAGTAATAAAAGTATTCTAGTTGTAGCTATAGACAAATAACTTAAAACGTTCTTAAAGTATATACTTACAAATCAGTAACTAAAAATTATGCAAACGTTTTACAACCATTATTTAAAAAACTAAATTAAGTAAAAGTTCTTAAAAACTAAAAACCCTATTACTTTTTACAGAAAACTTTGATTAAAGCTTTAAGATGAAACAAAAACAGTATTAGATAAGATTATATTTAAAAAAATATAGCTTTTTAATGAAATTTCAATGCTTATATAGCTCATACTTTTGGTTATTTGAAATTATACTACTGAGTGAGTAAATAAAACTCATTGTGAGCTCATGAAACTACGCAAAATCGAACTTTACTGTAGTCTGCTAGACTACTTATAGTTTAAAGCTTTTTTTTCTGTTTGCCGAAAAATAACGATAAAAAGTATCACAAATACAGATGAACATGAACATTCAAAAAATAAAATAATCGTTATAAATTTGCCTTTTAATCTCTAAATTATCGCAAGGAAACTAAAGTAAAAGCATTTAATATTTCAACAAAAATATTTTCAATGGATCATTTTACTATTAAAACATCATTTTTATAAATTTATTAATAAAGTAAGTTGATGGAACGTTGAAAAATAGTACCAGCTTAAAATTAACAAAACCTTTTGGATCTGATAAGTTTTGAGTTTACATCAAAATTCTAAACATTAAGAACGTTTCAGACCTGTTTATGTAGTTTAATTTTAAAAGAATCACGATGATTCATAATATATTTAAACTATTAACAGTGTTTAAATAAGCCCTAAACGAGAAGTTATATCTAATAAATCACAAACAAAGCTGAAAAATTAATAAGTGTAGTTGCCATCATGTTAGTTGCTGCATAGATTAGACTTTTTAAATGTTTAATTTAAGGCGAGATTATCTTTCAAAAAAGTTAACAAAAAAAGGTAATTGGGGTAGTTTAACTGAAAAAAAAACTGTAATCAACGGGCATTTACAAAAAAAAAGTAAAATGTGTCGTAAACTGCAGTGAAAAACGATCCATTTATACATACTTAATTTACTGTTTCTAGAATATAACTATATTTAAACCCAAGTTTCTATTTAAAAAGTAAAAAATACATATATATATACAACAATAAGTTGTTTGATTTAATGTTGTAGCTGTATCACAAAGCGTCATATTTGCATGTACAGCTCTAATCCCTTACACTTATTATTTACACCATGGACCATACCCCAAATGTTTAGTTATAAATTTGTTACTACCCATCGCTTATTCTTATCTGTAAAATATAAATATGACCCTTTCAAAAATCCTTTTCGTTATCATGTTTATCTGTGTTTTTATATTGATGGGATGAAAATTAAACTTGAAAGCTTAAGTTTGTTTTTTTGAATACTTATTTTTGTTTCAGTCTAAACAAAATAAGCTAAAAATACATAATAGGTTAACTTCAATAATTAAACGTATTAGTTTTATTATTTTAATATAACTATGTAAAAAATTGCTACTATAAGTCAAAAAAATTACAATAATTCACAGTTTACGCACACGTGCAATTTAAAGTACTTAAAGTTCACTATTTTAAAGTTTCAATAATTAGTTTTAGGACTTTGCAAATTAAGGGTGGGTAACGGTTTTAGTCACCGGGCCAGATATAAGAAAGTTTAGTCTTTTGCGGGCCAGAACACCTCAAGTTTATTTAATTCACGAAAATTATTCAATTATTCAATGAATTTTTCCACGGTGATCTCAATTTTTATTGCTTATAATTGAATTTCAATAAAGTTTTATTAAAATTCAGTTATATATTTATTCTTTCAAGGCTTTATTATGCAAACTAAGTTTCGGTTAAAAACCTCGTCAGTGCTTAAATAAAAAATCTAAAAAAGTATGTAACAGTCATGGTAAATATTTTTTTAAGAATTGGATAAAAACAAATTTTTACTTTAAAAAAGTAAATTAAATTTTAATCTTAAGGTTGAACTTATGGTAAATTTTACATTTAAGCTAAGTTTCGAAATCAATAAAATCATGAAAAATATAATAAAAACCTATATGTAGGCTTCGTTTTTCTTCTAGTGAGTTTTCAAAATAAACATTGCTTAAATAATAATGTAGCTAATAGCAGTAATTGAGCTTAAAGTTGAGATACACTTTATTGTAGCTAATTTTGGTTGTGACATATCTACCGAAAATTTAAAGAATTTTATACTTATAATAACTATAAGACTTGAAATTTTGCTTGAATGCTTTTTTCAAAACTTTTAGTTTCAAGAAAGTAGTAGCTACAGAAAAACTTTTCAAGAGCATTCATAAAACCTATATTACGAACAAGTTAAGACTTAATTTTTGAAGTGGAGTTTTTTGAAGTGCGGGCAGGAATAAAAAAGTTCGTACCGTTTATTTAAATTATCCCTTCTGTCGGCTTTGGCAATCGCGACCTTTTCTAGTATGCAAGTACTGCATATACTTAGTGGGTTTTTGGCTTTGCCAATATGGTGGATTATTCCCCAGTCTATTTTATAGTCAATGTTGTTATTTTTCAGTTTCCAGATGTATTTCGATATTTATGTTCCGTTTTCTTTGTAGTTTTTAAAATAACTGATACGGTTGTGCCATCTTTTTTTGAATGTCCCACCCGTTGATCCAAAATAGTTTTTTGTTTTGTTTTCTGATCTGATTTTTGCTTTATATATGACATTTTCAACTAAGCATTTGTTACTGAGAGAACATTAATTTTTGTTCGACAGATGCAAAGTGTTTCGTTTTCTTCTAGTAACAACATTAGTTATAAAATAGACTGGGAAATAATCCACCATACTGGAAAAGCTAAAAACCCACTAAGTATATGCAGTACTTGCATACTAGAAAATGTCGCGATTACCAAAGCCGACGGAAGGATAACCTAAATAAACGGTACGAACTCTTTTATTCCTGCCCGCACTTCAAAAAACTCCACTTCAAAAATTAAGTCTTAACTTGTTCGTAATATAGGTTTTATGAATGCTCTTGAAAAGTTTTTCTGTAGCGACTACTTTCTTGAAACTAAAAGTTTTGAAAAAAGCATTCAAGCAAAACTTCAAATTTTCAAAGTTATAAAATTCTTTAAGTTTTCGTTTTCTGTTTTACTTACGATTAATTATACGTACAGTTTTTTATCTAGTTTTATTGAATTTTCATTAGTTTTATTTTAATTTACACAAGTCTTTATTGCAAAAGATACGCTCCGTAAAAATTGAAACTTGTGTAAAAGTTTCACCCAAGCAAAAGTTTCACTTAAGCAAAACTTTCATCTAAGCAAAAGTAATACCCGTGCATACTTAAACCGTTCCCATTTTTAATAAAAAATTTAAAAAAAAAAATTTGCAAAAAATTTGGCTTAATTTTTGATTTTAAGTTACAGGTTATTTAAATTAATGTATAAGCTTTTCAGTTTAATGAGTTTATCACCTAAGAATATAATTTCAATTAAAAAATCGTTATATTGGTAGACTTGATAAATAAAATTACCATTCTACAGCTTTACGCCGAGTTTAATCACTTTGTTCACCATAAAATAGAGTTGTTAGATGGAATAGTTGTATTCGTCTCTTTTGGTTTAGATGTTTTTACTGCTTTTGTGCATGACAAAAACTTAATTGGAATAGTTGGAGGTCTACTGATCTTCAGATTTTGGAGAATAGTCAGAATAATAAACGGTATACACTTATCAAGTAACTAATATAGTACTTTTATAAGAGTTTTATATTTACAAGGTAACATAAAAGTGTTTACAAGTTTTTAGTACAACAATAATATTTAAGTATTTAGATTTTATTTAGCTAAGTAACTAAAAGGTTTTGAGAATTTATTTAAAATACCGGTCAATAAAATAGCTTAAATTTAAGAATGGATTTTAACAAAACTTAAATAAATAAAATTTTTAATTAACTGTCATTACTGATCATTAAAAACTTAAAACTAAAATAATAAAAATAACAGTGTCTATCAACTAGATAAAGATAATTTTGTACACTTTTACAGGAGTCATTGTAGCAGTTAAAGACCGAATGGATCGTCACTTACGCCACGAAGAGCACAAGGTTGAGATTCTTGTTAAGAAAATAAAATCACTTGTAAGAACTTCTACCCAACAAAGGTCAGCAATCGAGGAGCTTGTGACCTTGCTGGAAAAACAAGGCTTTAAAGTTGGAGGCCAATATTTAGATGAACTAATGGAGAGAAAATTACTTTAATAATTTATAAAGTGATTTATCTAGTTGTACGTTTGATATATGATAACAAATCAGTGGAGGTTTTAAATTTGTTTTGTTAAATATCATAGTTACTACTAGTAACTTTGGCTTTATTAAGTTTAAGTTCACAATTTTTTAAAATCAGAGAAGCGATTTAAAACCTATTTTAGATAATAATGTTTTACATAAAAGCTAAAACTTTCTTATGTTATGTATTTTGATAAGTTTATTATCAACATAAAACTGCTAATTATTTAAAATAAAAGGTTTTTATTATAATAAATATGTAGAAAAATCAATTTTGTAATAAATTATATTAAAACTGCTATACTAATTGTAGTGGTATGTTCTTATTTTTATAAAGTTTTAGTGATTTAGCTTAGTTTTAGAAAGTATAAAATACTTAAGCTAAAAAGAGCCGTAGTTCGAGTATTTTTAGAAACTGAAATGTTATATGGCACAGTTTTATTACTTTAAGACTTATTTATTACATAGCTTGACCAAGTCTTTTTATTTATTTACTTATATTTTTTTTGAAGTTGAAATTATTGTATATTTACTTTATAAAAATGTTTGTAAAATGTATATAAAAAGAAAAAGATTGTTTTAAATCAGGGGTCGGCAAACTGCGGCCCGCGAAGTGTAAATCTGCGGCCCGCTAGCACGTTTTTATTTTGAATGGAGTGCGCTAAATTTTTTAGGGGTAAGTTCCACAAAAACACCATGTGTAAAATTTAAGGTGATTTAAAGAAACATTCATCTTGGCGAAATTCGATTTTCTAAAACCACCCCAATGAAAACTGTATAGGACCCATAAAATCCGACCTTAAAGTTTTTAGTTGCTTTTTTACATGTGGTAATTATCACATAAACACTTGTGCCCAAATTAAGACGAATTAAAGAAAATTTTATCGTGGCACTTCTTGAGTTTGAAAAAAGTTTTATTTAAATTTTTTTTTTAGTTCTAAAATCTCCGACTAGGTTATAATCATCAGACTGACTTTTTTGCTTTAAAAGTTGGCAAAGAAAACTTATACTGTATGTCTTTTTCAATGTAAAGTTTTGGTTTTAATTTATTTTTTAAACTTAAAGTCCTGAAGGTGCTATGAATTAAAATAATATCTATATTAACTGTATACACGTAAGTTAAAAAACGCACACTGGCTTTAACGGCAACTGCGTGTAAGCCTGAAAACGTTTTTTGAAATATAACAATAATTCCAGGCCGATCAAAGCTAGATTTTAATCACTATCACTAATTTTCCTTTGACTTAAAAGAAATTAAGCCCCGATCCTCTTAAACTTAAAAAAAAAATGAAACATACTATTTTACATTTAAACTTTATTTTACACTACAACACTGTACTTAACATTGCCTTACTTTGTAATAAAAGTATGCGAACCTAATTTTAATAAGAATAAGAATATATAATAACACAGTATTAACGGCCTGTTTTTGTGTTTATATTCTTTCTAATGGTTAAAAATCGCACAAATTAAATCAAAAAATATTTAATATTTATTTGACATACGCCATTGTCACCACATAGGAAAAAACGAGTTTTCACGATATAAACCAGTAAAAAAAAGATGATCAAATATTAAAAAAAATCTGTTTATTTCTATGGTAAAACCTAATACAATTTTTAATTTTTTTTTGCTGTATTATTATGTAAAATAGATTTTTGTTTAGTTTAACTGTTTAATAGATTTAGTATTTAATAACTTTTAGTGTTGCTATAAACTTAGACAATCTCAGACTTAAGCTAAATTTTGTAAAAATCAGGCTAGCTTATACTTGTTTAAATTTTTCTAAAAATTCAGGCTGTTTTACTACTTTTACTTAAATGAAATTAACAAAATCAGTTTCGATTGATTGGTTATTAGGTGTTTAAAATAAATCATGCTTTTGTCTTACTTTAGTTAATAAAGCATTAAAATTTTGTCATAGGGTTGCCACGTAGTATTAAATGTATTAAGTTTTCAAAAAAGTAAATATATTATTAAGACTTATGTATACTAGTCAAAGTAAACTTTAGTTAAATAAATATGTAAAATTAAAAAAAGCCTTCTATTATTTGAATTTAAAAAGTGAGTAAAGTCAAGACCTTAAACAAAACTAAAATAATGTTCTTTTGTGTGTGAATAAAACTAAACCTAAAGAGTATTAAACAGTTACTAAAACTAAAACTGCCGCTCTCGAATATTTTGAAACTTTAAATTTGGCCCGCGAGCACCAATTGCCTGCCGACCGCTGTTTTAAATGATAAAATCGTAGTTTATGAGTAAACAAATTCGATTGCTAATGGTGTTGATTTTTTTCTTTATTCCTATTACATTCTTAAAACATTAGCTATATTACAACAAAAAAGTAAACGTTATTAAAATTACGTAACAAGATTTCCTTAAGTCTTAAATCTTTATTTTTAAAATGTGTAACTAGTTTGTATCATTTTATTGACTTTATTTTACTTACGGAAAATTAATAATGTTAAAAAAAATCTTATTAAATTATTTGTATATAAAAACAAACAGCTTCACCTTAAGTAAATTCTTTATCCTGTAATAAAGTTAAATTTTTGTCGTGTTTGATTAGAAGAAGTCATGTTTAATAAACATCTCTTTCTCTCAAAAAGTTAATTATTTTCTAAAAATTAAGTTGAGTAAACATACATAAAAATGGGAACTAGGTTTAAAACATTTAGATATTTTAGCTGAAAAGACTTTTTTTCAAGAATTAGTTGTACTGTATAGTTTTAAAAACAAACTTATACAAAATGATTTTAGTTTATATTTTGTTTTTGTTTTTTGTAGAGGTTGAAGCGCTTCTAAACTAGTTAATAGTAGTTTTAAACGGTATTAATTTGTTTGTATTAAAAAAATTACTTTACTTATTGTACTAATCAAAAATAAAAGTTATTTTTTTTACAAATAATTTTTAAACTAAAATACAGAGAACTAAAAACACTATTGTTAAATTGGAGATTATGGAAAAAACTTTAGTTAGTATATTTCAAAAGTTTTTTTAACCACTTTTAATGCATTAAAAAAAAAAAATTTCATTCTATATAAAGTTTGAAAATTTTCTAAAGTACTGAAAATAATTTTCAAGCAAGTTCTTCAGTTTAATTTTACTTCTATTGTATTAAGTTTATAGCTTATTTTTACAGCTAAATGACAGCAATACATACAAAATTTTATTAAAACTAAAATCACCTTAAAAACTTTTTCTATTTATAAGTTCAACTAAAATAACTTTCATCGTAATAGTTTAATACTGTTTTTTAAGATATGTTGTAATTCATTTATCTCAAAAGTTAATGACTTTTTTTTTAATTAACTAGTTACTATTGTATTTTTCTTAATTAATCCTTGACATTGAAACTAAAGTGCTAAAGTCTATAAAATTACATTAATTAATTACTGTAGATAAGAGATTTTAAAATTTAAAAAATACTGTTTATAAAAAATTATTTGAAAATAAATTCTCTGCACACTAGCCTATTACAATAACCTTTTTTTTAATATAAAGATATGAACTATAAACTTAGGTTGTAATCATTTTTTTCTAGTAGAAACAGACAAAGCAAATTTTAAAATATAAATTTTTGGTTACTAATTTTTTTCTGTTGTTTTAAAAAAAATTATAAGCATACTACTGTGCACGGGTGCAGACCTCGAAGTACAGTAACCTCTCGCTTATTTGCGCACATTGTGTCCACAGAA
Organism: Thalia democratica; assembly: GCF_965202585.1. Classification (NCBI taxonomy): domain Eukaryota; kingdom Metazoa; phylum Chordata; class Thaliacea; order Salpida; family Salpidae; genus Thalia; species Thalia democratica. Next base: position 41,299,440 of record NC_139166.1, on the reverse strand, counting down.
AAAGTGCGTAAAGATATGAGAGATCGTAAAGAAACGAGAGGTTACAAATATACTCACTAAAATGGCTTTTTTTAATATTGCTTCTAGTTAAAAGCAGACTGGGCACTTTCCCACTTTAAACAATTTGTTTACTTTATTTATAAATATGAAAACAACAGATAAAACTATACATATATTAAAAAAAAGGATTTGAATTTCAATAAAATAATAATAATACGAGTAGAAATAATTTTACTATTTTAATAATAAGTAGAAACTATTTTTATCTTTATTTATATGTGACATTTATATTCTATTCTACTTAGCAAATTCACTTTATAATTAAGCATTTCTTTACAATTATAAAATGGTGTTTATTAATATATAATGCAAGACTGCTGTATTATTTCTTTGTGTTTTAAACTCTCATTATTTCATTATACTTTCATCGTAAAAAAAGGTCATATTTATTTCAAAATTTTGATTTAATCTCTTATTGTTTACAAAATTTCTGATATACTGAGGTATAACTAAATGTTTATCAATTAATCAAGGAACATAAGTTTACAAAGTCTAAAGATAAAGAGAGGTGTGTTAGCTTTCAAAAACATATTTTAATTAAAAATATACATTAAACCTAAATTGTGCAATATCGAAAGAAAATTAAATTTTTATTTTCTGAATTTTATAGAATTCTGAAATGCGTAACTAAACGAGAGTGCGTAACGTCACGAGTGCGTAAAGATCCGAGAGGTTACTGTACGCTACTTTTCTATATGTTTGCATTTTTTTTCTATACAACAAAATGAAACATATAATCAAATTGTTTTTATTCTCATTTTATTCTTACTTAGCGTTGTGTCGTGTCTACTACTTCAGTGTTTAAAAAAAAAAAAACATTTTTAAAACTTTTTTTAAGTAGAATTAGTTTCAAAACCGTAAGTAAGCCATTCTTATAAAGTTTTACACGGACACATAGGAAAGGTATGATTTTTTAAATCTTAAGTAAAGTTTCATAACTCCTTAGTAGTTTTAAAAAATATATATTTATTGTGTAAAAGAACTTTTTAACTAAACTATTTTAATACAAACAAGTATACAACATAATAACCTAATATTGTAACAACTTTTAGTATATTACAGACATAATTATTATTTTTTGTTATTAATTTCAAATAGTTTTTATTTAATTAAGTTTATAATTATTTTACTTTGAATAATATATATTTTTACTTACTTTTATAAACTTTGTAAAACATATTTTTTCTTTTAACGGTGTTTTTAATAGTAAGTTTGATTTGTAAAAGTTTATAATCTAATTTAACGCATATTATTGGTGTATACATATTTTCAACTTGTTTGAAGATTAAGATAAACAACATTCTAGAAAATATTCTTTTTTCTTACAATAGGTACGTTTTAAAACAATTGAATTTTTTCAGATAATTTTGGAGGTCTTATGTTTACTTTTATCATGTTTTGGTGAGTTTTATTTTAAATTGTAAGCTTGTATAACGAAATGAACATTTTAACAAAAACAGTTTGATGCATATAGTTTTAAAATTCAGGTTTAAACTTAATTTTTATTCATATCTGTAAACAATATTTTAAGGACAAACAATAAGTACGGATAAAAATTGCACATTCGAATGGTCCAGTTTTACTTCTTGTTTCAATGGATCAACGTTAAAAAAACCAAACTGGAAAGTAAGTTTGTGTCATTTTTGCCGTTACGTAATGTTGTTAAAATTGGTTTACGTTTGATTCTTTACATTTTAATTACAATTTACATTTGTTTTAAACACAATGTTTTAAAATAAACAGAAGTTGTTTTTTTTCCTCTGTTTTTAAGCAAAACACTAAATAATAGTCTAATCGAGGTTTTTTGCCTTCTTCAGTCTAAATTTATAAAGATATTTTTAGCAAAATACGAAATCTGCTAAAATTTATGTCCTAAATTTTATTAGTAAACAAAGTGATTGTTTAAATAATTTTATTTTCAAATATACTTTTCCACATATCTTTGTTTTATACAGTATAAAAAAATGTTTAAGTTTACTAAAGCCTGTTTATTAGCTCGAAAAATATCTATTGAGGTAAATTGTTATTATTTAATTAATTTAGTTTACAGTTAAACAAAATCAAAAAGTATAGGTATGTATAAACTATTTCAACTATTAGCATTGTCTATACTAGGGTTTTCCAAAGTGGTCCAAAAAAAGGTACAATTAACTGGAGATTTGAAATTTACACTAGCTATTCAGGAGTTTTAATGAGTAAGGGCGATAGTTTTTCTTAAATTTTTGAGAGTGGGACGTTTATGAAAATGAGTTTAGATAAATATTAGTCATCCAATTTTTTCAATTATTTATGTTTTATAGTTGTTCATTAAACTAATCATTTCTTTTACATTAAAGTTACAAGCGTAAAAATTGCTATAAAGTATTTTAAATACAAAGGTGCTTTTGGGGGTATTGGAATACTGTACTTTTATAATGCGCTTTTAATTTTTTTTACCGATACGATTGTCTTACTTAAGAGTATATTTTAATATTAAAGTTATATTCAAAATAATGCATGTAATACAAACAAGTAACTTATAATCTTAAGTATATATTATAAACTCTTAGTATCGTTGTCAATCATTTTGTTTGCAAAATTCCTTATTATTAAAACTGAAAGTTAAAAAGAAACTGTTATAAGTCACAACACAAGTAAAATCATTACAAGTAATAATGATAAAAAAGAACTATATACAGCTACAGCTGGTAAATACGTATTAATTGCGCGTGAGACGATTGCTTACTTTACGGTAGGACTTTTTATGGGTAGTTTTAAATATTGGGTACTTTTAATTGCAGCAATTTTGCAAAAAAAGTACCCAATATTTTGATGACGTCACTAACTTTACTTTGGGTAGTTTTGAAGCTTAAACTTTGTAAACAAAGCAAAATTGCTGTCCAGGCCTATGACAAATTCACATTGTTTATTTTTTTAAATATGAAAATGCATAAATATGAATAAAAACAATGAAATAGTACAAATTATTTCCCTTTGTTATTAAAGTTATAGAAATATAATTTCTAACTCTGATATTTTTTGTGTAAGTTACAATTTCAAACTAAAAACAAATAAAGCTATTATTTTTTTAATTTTTCCTTTATAGTTTATTATTGATGATTTTAAGTCATTAAAAATTTAAACAAGTTATACATAAGTTTTGTAGTTCAATAAAACCTAGCTTTTTTTAGTTTGAAATAAAGCTAAAGTGATGGTCATCAAACCTAGATGTTTATTGAAATCTTGGAATGTTGTATAAAATCCTAGAAACTAACTTACTTACTCTTTTTCACCTAAGTGTTTCCACTTTCGAATGAAATTAAATGCTTCTTTTGCCATTTTAGTACCTTAACACTACAAATATACCTGTTAGTAAAACATTAAATTTAGTTTAATAAAAAAAAATACTTAGGGCTTGGGGAGGGTGGGCTTAGTCTTTTTTGTTTAACTTGATCTTACTTTGTTGAATTTTAACTAAGCTTTGAGTTACTTTTTACAGAATTGTTTTATTAAAATAGTTTTGTGAGAAATAGCCTGTTTAAGTTGGAGAATACAATAGGTTGCTTATGATAGGGGTTAACTACTACTAAAAATCTTTCTACTCCTACGTTTTTGAGATCAATACCATAAACAGATTTTTTTTAAACTTTCTTCATGTTTTTAGAGTTTCTTCTAAGTTTTTAAGGCAACAAGTATATTGATCTATCTATAGCATAAACTAATAAATTTAAGGTAAATAACTATCTTAAATAGTATAACAACACTAAAATGATATTGTAAAAATACTTAAAATGTGTTTATAGTTAAATAAATTTATTGATAGAGATAAAAACTCATATACATGATAGACTTCTTATATCTAGTTAAATCTTTATTACTTTACATGCAGAAATAGTTTAAAAATCATATATTTTTTGGTGATTTTGTTTGAAATACCATATTTTTCCTTTTTTTTTTAATTCCACAGACTCAAGGTGTTTCCAGTTTTTGTTTAAACTGTCAAGTTCCTGGATTCAAGGTGTTTTGGCAACCCTGTCAAATCTTAAGGAAATATATCTTTGAATATTTATAAAAAGAAAGAAAACAAAATAAAAGATGACAACAAAAACCTATTGTACACACTAATATAATTTTTTATCTTAAAAATTAGTTTTAGTATTAAAAATCTGTATAAGGCTACATGTGGTTTACTTAAAAATCTGTAAAATAGCATCAAGTTGTAATAAAGCTGATCTACACCCTTCCTGTAACTACACTAAGTTTTTTATTGAAATTTTGTTCAATTTTTTCCAAATTTAACATACTTTTTTAATTAAAAAAGTATGTTAAATTTTTATTAGATTTTTAGTAGTAGTTAACCCCTATCATAAGCAACCTATTGTATTCTCCAACTTAAACAGGCTATTTCTCACAAAACTATTTTAATAAAACAATTCTGTAAAAAGTAACTCAAAGCTTAGTTAAAATTCAACAAAGTAAGATCAAGTTAAACAAAAAAGACTAAGCCCACCCTCCCCAAGCCCTAAGTATTTTTTTTTATTAAACTAAATTTAATGTTTTATTAACAGGTATATTTGTAGTGTTAAGGTACTAAAATGGCAAAAGAAGCATTTAATTTCATTCGAAAGTGGAAACACTTAGGTGAAAAAGAGTAAGTAAGTTAGTTTCTAGGATTTTATACAACATTCCAAGATTCCAATAAACATCTAGGTTTGATGACCATCACTTTAGCTTTATTTCAAACTAAAAAAAGCTAGGTTTTATTGAACTACAAAACTTATGTATAACTTGTTTAAATTTTTAATGACTTAAAATCATCAATAATAAACTATAAAGGAAAAATTAAAAAAATAATAGCTTTATTTGTTTTTAGTTTGAAATTGTAACTTACACAAAAAATATCAGAGTTAGAAATTATATTTCTATAACTTTAATAACAAAGGGAAATAATTTGTAATATTTCATTGTTTTTATTCATATTTATGCATTTTCATATTTAAAAAAATAAACAATGTGAATTTGTCATAGGCCTGAACAGCAATTTTGCTTTGTTTACAAAGTTTAAGCTTCAAAACTACCCAAAGTAAAGTTAGTGACGTCATCAAAATATTGGGTACTTTTTTTGCAAAATTGCTGCAATTAAAAGTACCCAATATTTAAAACTACCCATAAAAAGTCCTACCGCTTACTTTATTTGGAGTTAATTCGTAAACGGAAATTGAACAGCCATTTTACTTGACGACGTAGAACTTCACTTAAAGACGTAGAACTTGTTTGACGACGTCGGCATGATATTATGTCTTTGTTAACAAAAAACACAGCGGGTTAAATAAAATAACGCGTGTTTAAAAAACAAACGCCGGTAAAGTTGCATTCAGAAGAATGCTGACTCCTTACAATAAAAAACTTCATTTATTATTCGGCAGATAGTCTACGAAAACCTCAGAAAATGTTTGTTTTATAACAATATTAGTTCTGAAATAAGTTACTTCTAAAATTATAAAATAAATGTAGCCATGCAGCACAATGTTAGTGATTTAAATTTATTTTTCTATATAACGTGTGTACAGTCTAAATTACTTAACTTGCTGTAATTGACATAAACAAATTGCCAATGAACTACTTAATAAGGATTTTTTTGTTCAAGTTTTCATTACTAGAGGATAACTTTTAATTAAGTGTTTTTTTTTACGTTTGTTATGAAAACCTTTATCAAGTAAGACGGGCTGTTAATTTTAAGAAGTATCTTGAACTTCTGGAAATGGATATGCATAAGTTTATTTAAAATAAATTTACTAAGTTATAGTTAACAGCTGTGTGATGTAGTGGTTTTTGGTTTGCACCAATTTACACTTAATTGCAAAAAAGTGTGCGCATAGTATATTTTGAAAAAAAAGATTTGAAGGGGGTGTTATAAAAAAAGTTTGAAAAACTCTGGTCTATACAGTTATTTTTTCTTACAGCTTCAATATATTCAAAAATTAACAATATATATCATTTAAAACAATTTAGTTATGAGATAAAATTTGTGTTTTATTATAAGGAACAAATTTTAACATTGTTTCCTGCACAAGAAGATGGAGTGCCATGTGATAGTACTTACACAGTTAATCAAGTTAATATTACTTCTTGCGAGGAAGCAGAAGTATCCTTTCCTACTAACTTAAAAAATACAGGTATTTCATGTTTGATATCGTTAAACCGTGATTAAGTTATGTGCATATAAGGTCATTATTCATACCATTGTTAATCATAATGATTTACAAAATTTATTTTGAGTTTTTTAAGTAACAAACACTAGAAATAAAAGAATGTAAAAAATGCATTGATGAAAATGACAACTTTATATCGTATTTGCTATTAGCATAAAAATATAATTAAAATTTTGTAGACATTTATCATTAATTTTTTTGATAAAGATTGAAGTCTTTTATATTTAAAAACTACAAAAACAGTTACTAACCTAACGACTAAATAAATTGTATTTTATTAAATATATTCTTATATCAAAACAAGCATATAACTTAATAAAAAAACGAGTAAAAATATAAAAATCCAGTTTCGAGATTTTAGCACTAGAATTATATAAAACAAAAATAGTAACCATATAAACAATTTTTAAATAAAATCATCACAAATTTTATAATTTGAATTCACATTAAAGTATTTAAAAGATATCCAATTATAAGTAAAGTAACAAGCCTTTTTTTTTTTCAACATACTTATTTTTTAGTTAAAGATATATCTACTGAAGAGCTTAGGCAAAAAGTGATTTAAATAAAAATATATATCAATTATGTTAAGCTTTAATTTATTTATAAAAGCTATTGACTGGAAAAAAATAAAAGTTTTTTAGTAATTAAGAAAGATAGAATTGTTTGAATTGTATATAAAAGTAGAACGTTATAAGAATTTCTACAAAACTTATAATTAATATATTTTTTTTGTGCTTAAATCTAAAAAGTATTAACGGATTTAAGTATTTCAGGAAAACAAATGTTAATGTTTTTATTTTGACAAAAAGTAAGTGATAGCATTTCGTTGCTTCTATTTTATGCTAATTTTAAATTCAGCAAGGTAAAATAGTGTGATAGAGGTTCATATACCGACCTGCTAAGTATGTATTTAACCATTTTATGAAAACATATAAAACAAATTTGGATCTAGAAGTTTTTTTTTCGAAAATAAGTAAATACTTTTTTAACATTTGAAGAGGCCATACAAACACAATAAAGTTTTTTAGTCATTTGTCAATTTTTTCATTGAAGTTAAATTATTTTTGATGGCTGTTTTATTAATCTTTCTTATTCTAAAGTATTTACAAGTAGTTTTATCGGAGATTATTAACTATATATGTCAAATCAACATCTAGTTATTTTCGTAAACTTTTAAGAATTTCTAGTTTAATTTTAGATTCATTTATCTCTACCATATAAGTATTATCTATTATAAACAGTTTAGTAGCCAAATGTAATTTTTTTTTTTAATAAATATCGTTATATATATATTTTTTTTTCCAAAGCTTGCAAATGTAAAATTTAAATTTTTCAACTTATTTACAGTAGTTACAAAACTTCACAAAGCTTGGTGAGCTTTTAGCTTTCAGGGGGAATAATTAGTGAGATAGCAAAATAAAATTAATAAATGTTTAACTCAGTAAAGGAATATAACTAATACACTGGGCGGTTATTTACAAAAACTATGTCAAGTGGGCAATAATTTATATGAGTTTTTTAATAATCTGATTTACAGTGTAATATGTGAAGAAATCGGTTTCAATGGAAATATTTTAAAATAAGTACTGTAACAAGTTTTAACACCTTTTTTGATGCATACTGTGTTACACCTTAACAAAAGTTTTACTTCTAAATTAACTTTTTTAAATCATATAAACATTTCTACAACTTCTAGTGAGTGTAAACATTATTTATTAACTTAGTTCAAGATAAATTGTTTTTACATCATCTAAACATGCATAATTAAAATCTTATTATATCTTTAGATTGTTCTGGCTACAACTCAAATTTTTTCAAATGTAACAATGGTAAGTGCATAGAAAAGATTCTTGCTTGCAATTTCGAAGACGACTGTGGGGACAATTCAGATGAATATCCAATTTATACAACATGTCCATACACAAAAGATCAGGTTTAGTTGTTAGTTAGGTAGCTTACTAAACCTTTATCTTGAAATTGCTTTCTATTGAACAATAGTTAATTAAAAGCAAAAATACTACTGTTTTTTTTTAACAAAAACAGCATGGTATCCTCAAAATTGGTGTTTTCAAAATAGTACCATTAACTTAATTCATCGTGCCTAAGTTTGTTGTGAGTATTAAATAAAATTAAACCATAGTAAACAGTTTTTAAAAAAGTAATACATTTACATTTAAATAAAATATCTTATTAAAATATACTTATAACAAAATACTTAACACATTAAAAAAAAAAACTATTTTAATCAGTTTAATGTAATTAGTTGAACACTAAAACAAAATTGGCGGTAAAAAGTATGGTCTTAGGACGTGATTTATAGAAACACCTTTATGTTCATCGACGTAGAATTCAAGTAAACTAAGAAAATAAAAAGCAGTGCAATTAATCTAAAACTAAAGGTGCTTAAGATAATACACAGTCTTAAATTACATTTTTAGGCGTACTCTTATCATAAAAAAATATTCTTAATAATTAATGATTAGATATAACTGTTTCACTAAATTAACTGTAAGTTTCTAACTTAAGTATGTTTGCATCATTCGTTAACACTATAACCTACTTTTGTTTTCAAGAGAACATGTTTATTTGTGACTGAAGTAATTTTTTTTCTGGAGAACGGGTCTAAATTGCACGAAGACAAAAATGCACGAGGTTACTAAATTGCACGAGGGAACTAAATTTCACGAGGGCACAGAATTTCACGAGGGAACTAAATTACACTAAGACGATTTTGCACCAAGGGTCAATTTTGCACGTTTTACATTTTTGCACGTGAGTAAATAAATAAAGAAAAAATTATTGTAGATAATAAACAAAAAAATCTAAAATTTCATTTAATTTAAAAAGAAAAGTTACTGACCGTGGGTTAGGGGTAACAGTGATAGTAAAAATAAAAAAATAAATAGTAAAATTTAAAAAATATAAATTAATTAATAAAAAGAGCTACCGACCGAGGGTAAGGGTTAGAGGTAACAGTGATAAAAAATAAAAATAATAAAAACTAATAACAAAAGATTTAAGAAAAAAACAAAAAAAAATTTAACCCGTGCAAAATTGTCTCCCTGCAAAATCGTCTGCTCGTGCAAAATTATCTTCGCGCAAAAGTGACCCTTCGTGCAAAGTATCTTCGTGCAATTTTGTGAACTTGTGCAATTTTGTACGCTCGCGCAATTTAGACAGCTACCCGTTTTTCTGATATGAAAAAAAAAAATTGTTTTATTTTCTATTTTATAAGTAAGAGTTTTATATTTATGTCAACTAAAATTTAGTTATATTAATATTGTTATACATAGCAGCTTAGTAACAACAATTTAAACTTGTTCCATCTAGCGTTAAAAATTCTATGATTTCTTTCTTTTACATCATCAAGCGTTTAGTCTTGACAAAATAAGTTCGATAAGTATGGATTTTATAATTGCGAGTTTTTGAAAAAGAATAGTTTATAAAGACACTTATGTTTAAAAATAACTTACATTTGGGTACAAAATAGTTTTAAACATATAATTATACTAATAAAAAGTTTTTTAAATTTAGAAAATAACTATATGTGGTTTAAGAGAAGAATTAGGCCAAACCAGTGCTGGAGATGCACAATACCTTGAACGGTGGCTGAAAGGAATACCTGGAATAAATAAGTTTTCTAATGGATTAGATATTCTTTCAGGTTTTAGCTACATACTAAGATAATGTATAATTGAAAAATTTATCAGGTAAGTCATTCAAATAAACTTTAGGTACTTATAGAAGTTCAGTGTTAGACATGTCACCACAGGGAAGCTGTAGAAAAGTACTTATTGAAGACAGTGAAAGTATGTACTACAGAGTTCCAAGTAATGTTGCTTCATTCAGGCAAACCAGTAAAATCACTGTACCGCAAGCTACTGTTTGTATAAAGTACAATTATTGCTTTATTGCTAGATGTTTATATAATTATAACTTTTAGTTATACTCTAATGGTGAAGACCTGAAGGAAACCTTAAAAAACGAATTAAGATTTAATCCAGATAGAGCAGGGTTTGTAAATGAACTAGCTGGTAGAGTTGGAATGTCACAACAAAGTCAAGTAAAAGAAATGCTTACTTCTAGTTCAGTTGACGAAATAACAAAAGTTTATGTGCAACAAAATTCAGATATCACTAAAGCTGAGGTTATACATTTTATTTCGATCTTAACATTATAAGTAATTATGAATAAATTGGTAAACATCTGTCAAAACAAAGAGAAAAAATATCGTTTGCATGAGAACATGTTTGGTTTTAAAGAGATTTAGATTAAAATTTACTACTATTTTTAGTACTAGTTAAGTTGTTTTCTCTATTTATTTTACAACAAAAAGTACGCGAATTACACAAATAAAATCATAGTGTATATATAAAAATTAAAGTGTACATAGTTTTTTTTATAAAATTTTTACTTATGCTCAAAGAAACGTTTTCCGTTTTCAGTAATTAGTTTGATTAGTTAACCAAAATTCAAATTCTACAAAATTTTTGTAGACTTCTTGCCAAAATCAAAACCACCTTTTTAGTAAATTATAATTTTGGATTTTGTTTTCATTTGATTGTTTAAACTCTTTTAAACAGTTATAAACTATATATAATTATAATATATTTATATAGCTATAAATAAAAATTATACTAATCTTAGGTAACATTGCAAGAATCAACAAACCTAATTCCTTCGATTGATTTCGTTCGAAGAGTCATGGATCTTCCAGATAAAGAACTAAGTTACGACAAATATTTAAGTTTTATAAAAGATTTTGGTACTCACTATGTTTCCGAAGCAAATTTAGGAGGAGTTTTCAAACAAATTCAGGAGTTTTCAAAGTTTGTTACAAAAGTTATTAAAACTATGGATACAGTTGTTACATATATATATATATAGAAATAATTTGATTAACTTAATAAATTAAATCTTTCACACGGAGCCCACCTTAAGGGCTTTTTTAGTAAAAAGGTTTATTTCAAGATGTAAAACTTGAAGAACTCGAGTTTCGTGCTTATGCACTCATCAACTTCAAAACAAGTTCAAAATAAAGCACAAAACAAGTCACACGAATGAAAGTTTAAAAATTAAGCATAAATTGATTATACGTAATTTTGAAACTATCAAAAATCATGCAAAACGGCTTGTGCAAAAATTAATTTACCAATCGACAATAAACTGGCAAAAATTTATAAAACTTCAGTGAGTAACTATATATTTAAACAGATAATTAAAAGAGATAAAAATAAAATAAGATAAAAATTGAAGTTCAAACTATCATACGATGAAATTAAAACTTGTTAAATTTTAAAAGCAATTTTTTTATATGTCTACAAGACGATACAAATTCGCTTCTTTTATTTAGGCATCTCTTGTCTTTCAGTGCATATACAACGGCTGTTGCTTCTTTAGACACAGCCTACATATTGGGCTATTGCCGTCAGCTATAGGCTGTGCTCTTTTTATAACTTCCCAGAATATTTCAAAGTCAATGCCGCTGCGCTTTAAGCCTCAAACTTACTTTGAAAGCTCAGTGTCATTTTCATATATGCCGCCTTTAAAATATTTTTTATGATTGACATACCTGAATCTAAACTGAGTCGAGCACAAACGGACATAGAACCTCGTCTCAACGCCAGAGTTAACTGTGGTCCTGTAAACGATGTACTCTAAACGGCAATTGCCCCCAGCTACCAGCGCAACCACATTGACTTCGAATTCTTGAGTTTCGATTTAAAAGTTTTTGGTTGTGTGCCTTTATGATATTCTATAAGTTTGCCATACACGAATAACTTATTCGCATATTATGTTTGTTGAAAATTTTTGTTAGCAGATTTGTTTATTGAAGTGTTTTTAACTATATTTATAAATTTTCTTCCAATATTAGTTTTTACTGAACTACTAAAAGGAGGATTGTACCAGATTACATTTCTTATTCTTTTATGTTTTTGATTAGTTTTAGGTTGTTGCTCAGGTTTTTCAAATTTAAGTTTATTATCGTAGCCGCATTTTTTCATTATTGCTTCATATTCATCTTTTATCTTTAGAAAATTTTCTTCTTTACTAGATCGTTTGTTTAAGCGTTGATTGATTATGTTTGGAATTTGTTTTATGATATTTTTAGGATACAGCTGATATATATGCACTGAAAGACAAGAGATGCCTAAATAAAAGAAGCGAATTTGTATCGTCTTGTAGACATATAAAAAAATCGCTTTTATAATTTAACAAGTTTTAGTTTCATCGTGTGATAATTTGAAATTAAATTTTTATCTTAACTTTATTTTTATCTTTTTCAATTATCTGTCCAAATATTTAGTTACTCACTAAATTTTTATGAATTTTCGCCAGTATATTGTCGATTGGTAAATTAATTTTTGCACAAGCCGTTTTGCATGATTTTTGATAGTTTCAAAATTACGTCATAATCTATTCATGCTTAATTTTTTAACTTTCATTTGTGTGACTTGCTTTGTGCTTTATTTTGAACTTGTTTTCAAGTTGATGAGTGCATAAGCACGAAACTCGAGTTCTTCAAGTTTTACATCTTGAAATAAACCGTTATATATACATATATATATATATATATATAGAATTAAGTTATTTAACTTGATAAATCAAATCTTTCACACTGAGCCCACCTTAAGGGCTTTATCAATAAAAAGATTTATTTTAAGATGTAAAACTCAAAGGATATATATATCACAGATGTTTTTGTGTCAAAACTTTATTCCGACTAACGGCATTAGCTTATCAGGATCTCCAGGATTTAATGCCTTTTAAAGTTACATCTTATATATATATATATATATATATAATAAAAAGGTTTATTTAAAGATGCGAAACTCAAAGGACTCGAGTTTCGTGACTATTCACTCATCAGCTTCAAAACAAGTTTTAAATAAAGCACAAGACAAAATCACTAATGAAAGTAAAAATTTTTTTGCATAAATAGATTATGACGTAATTTTGAAACTATCAAAAATCGTGCAAAACGGCTTGTGCAAAAATTAATCTACCAACAGACAATAAACTATTTAAAACTTGTTTTGAAGCTGATGAGTGAATAGTCACGAAACTCGAGTCCTTTGAGTTTCGCATCTTTAAATAAACCTTTTTATTAATAAAGCCCTCAAGGTGGGCTCAGTGTGAAAAATTTAATTTATTAAGTTAAATAACTTAATTCTATATATATATATATATATATATATATATTGAAATGGCGATTTTTAAAGTTCTGGTACATATGTTTCATAAAGCTTTAATTTTTCATCAGGTGTTTAAGTTTGAACATTAACCTTATTTTATATATATATATATATATATATATAAAATAAGGTTAATGTTCAAACTTATTTGTAATGTACAATATTACGTCATACTGTTTTTTGTTTTTTTGCATAACTTTTGTATCTTTGTTTAGTACAGTGCTTTGTATTTTGAATTTAACTGGCTGATGATCAAAGCTTTATGAAAAATTAAAGCTTTGTGAAACATATGTTCCAGAATTTTTTAAAATCGCCATTTGAATAAATTATTTAAAAGCCCTTCAAGTGGGCTCAGTTGAAAGTGTTTACGTTTAAACATTAACCTTATTTTATATATATATATATATATATATATAAATAAAAAGGTTTATTTAAAGATGCAAAACTCAAAGAACTCGAGTTCTTTGAGTTTTGCATCTTTAAATAAACCTTTTTATTAATAAAGCCCTCAAGGTGGGCTCAGTGTGAAAAATTTAATTTATTAAGTTAAATAACTTAATTCTAATTATATATATATATATATATATATATATTTGATGATTTTTAATTTGAACTGGCTGAAGATTAAAGACAATCTTTTTTGTCTTTATGAAACTTATGTTCCAGTATTTTTAAAATCGTCATTTCAATAAATTATTTAAAAGCCCTTTAAGTGGGCTCAGTAGAAGGTGTTCAAGTTTGAATATTAACCTTATTTTATACATATATATATATATATATATATATATAACATTTCTTTAAGCAAAAACAGTTAAGTTAAATAAACTTTAAGATTAAGCTAAACAATTTTTCTATATACTGCTCACAAACGTTGTAATAAAAGACTTAAGTATATATATTTTTTCAATACTTTCAAAGCTATTTTTTTAAATACAATAACTATTTTTTTAAACATATGCATGATAGCTTATTAAGTATAAATTCCTTAAGCCTTCTATGTTTGAACATACATTTTATTTTCGTTTACATAAAGTATACTACGCAAAATTTTGTATGCTCAATAAAAAACCATAAACTTAGTTATCTTTACATACAAACTTTTTCGTAACGTTTAATCAACTTTAACTAACTTTAGGTGCTTTTTGGAATATGGAGACTACGAAAAGTACACTGATCATCCATACACAGAAGTTCTTCAAATATGTGCCAAAGATAGTTTTATGTACAACTTGAAACCAGATACTTATACTCTACAAAACATGTGTACCAGAGATGAGAAAGGTTATATATAATAATGCGTATATATTAACAAAAAGCATTTTATCTTATAAACAATAACTTTAACACTATTAACTTTTTAGAGAATTAATTTAAAACTATTGATCAACACAGGTAGTAAGTACCATTTACACGATGAAGTAGAACAAACAGTTATATCTACAATCGGTGGAAGTTTGTCGACTGCTTCTAAAATCAAGTTCAACTTTGGGTAAGATAAATAATTGGAAAAAAGTTTTTAAATAATTTTGTAACATACTTAAAAAATAAATCATAACAACAGGTCTGATACTTGGGAGGCTTGGGTAGACAGTATTCAACAGAATCCAACACTGATTACTGAAAACTTTAAGATTATTGAAATCACAGAGTAAGCTCTTAATAAGTTTGTTAATACTTGTTTGAATACATTTTTATAACTGTTTGAACTAGATAAAGTCAATAGAATTTAAACTATAATCCTCTGCCACCTCTAGGTCATCTGATAACACATTGTGTTTGTCAGAAACTTTGTTTAGCTTAGGTTTACTTTTTTAAATATGTATATTTGTGCCTGAAGTCTTTTAAGCCGTTTACACACGCTTACGTGCTTAGAAACCATCTTAGAGAGGCTAGCGGCTGATAAAGTATTAGGTTCTTGGGTCCTACAAATTAAAAAAACTAGCGATTATCATCATTCAAAATTGGTTTTACGACTTAACAAATGTAAAGATACAAAAAAGAAGTCAGAGCAAGCGTGCACTTAAAACATACTGAGCTAAATCGGTAGTTATACAACACCCTAAGCTAGGTCATTTGAGTATTTAAAACAACCCAAAAGCTATTTCGATATCTCGTTTTGAGGACATTGTTCAGATTAGAGAGTACAGTCGATTCACGTTTACAAATGAAAGATTAAGTTGAAAAACAACGGTTTTATCAAACAGGAAGAAAATGGTTATTTCCGACTGACAAATGAATGGAATGACACTCAGTTGACAAAATCTAGATGAGTTTAGCAATCTAGTCTAACACCACGTTCTTACAAACATTTTTTAGTTCTCTTTTTTCATAAAGTTTAAAAACACAATTCTAAAATAAGTGAAGGTCCATTCGCAGAGAGAATCTAAAAATGCACGCAAAAGCAAAAATGCGCTTGGTCAACAATAGCAAAACAAACTTACTTGGTAATCTTGAAATGCAGGCCTGCAAGTGCAAAGAGCACTCGCTTAAAAATAACGACAATGAACACGCAAGTGCAAAAATCATTTACTTAAAAATATTAAAACTGCGCCCTACTCTGGTGGTGCTCGGATTTAAATAGTGTTCCGCGACAGTAAAACTCTTTTTTTTAAGTCTCTAAGACTAAACAAGCAACCAACGCTTACAAAACCATTAAAGTCTGTATTTTTGTTTACTTTTTTTTGTAATATTTCTGTCAGATTATTTTGTTTTTGTTTTTATAAGTTTTACAAAAGAAAATAAAACGACAAAAGTTGACATAAACTAGAAAAAAGTAAAAAGTCCTGAAATTATCGATTGGTTTTAGATTGAATTTTTATAACGCATATAATCTTTTTCTGAAAATTGCTATATTTTAAGTGCACAAATCTCTCCAGCTGAAAGTATTTGGTCTTTTAAAGACCAGACTAGCGACAACTGACTTAGAACTAATAAACAGTACTTTAATAAATTTTATTTTAAGAAAAATATTACAAAAACGTATTACTTAGCGTTTTTTAACCAGTTTTTGAAGTAACTAGGTCTTTTAGCGTTTTAAATAAATTAAGTTATAATTAAAATAAAATAATTAACTTTTTATATTTGTGAAAACTAAATATTTTATTTTATACCAGGTTTTAATACCAGGTAAAAAAATTCAAACTTGTTAAATATGATAAAATAGTAAACTGCACCTAGCAATGTTGCTTATCTATAATGTTATTTAAAAACTTATTCATGCATGAAAGTATAAACAAAACTAAAAATTTGCATATTTGAAAAATTAAAACTTATAAGTGTATAATTAGATAAAATTTGTACCATCCAAAAATAAAATGGAATTATGAACTATTAAAAAAACTAAATTTAAACCAAAAATCAACAAAATATTAACAAAATTCAAAAATCAATAAAAATGTCAAACCTATATTGTACTAGTATTGTAAACTTATTTAAGTTTTATCTACTTTCCAGTTTATTAATAAAAACTTGTTCCTGTGTCTACAAAATTTCATTAAATTTGTTCTTCTCTTATGCAATTTGTATTGGATTCGAGTATTAATAAAGATTTTTTTAAGCACAATCTGCATTTTATTGTTCCTGGTTTAGATTTTTTTTCTTTTTAGAATTTTCTAAATTAGTTTAAATACGCTCTTTACATCAAAATAAACTGAGCAATATATTTAATTAAGACAAATAACTATGACCGAAAAATAAAAATAAGTCGAATATTTTACATATAACAACGGTCGGCAGTCTTTTTAAAATTGCAGGCCGGTTTTTCGAAATTTGCTCGCAGGCCGCAATTATTAAAAATAATTTTACTAATCAGTATAAGAATAGTATTTTAACCAAGTACGTAGCAAAATAAGGAATATTAAAGTAAAAGTAGCTATTAACTATTAAATTAAGAGCCTAGTTGTAAATTTATTATAATAATTTTCTTTTACTCTTTGAAAACAAAAAAACTAATTAAGCAGTACATCACGGGGCGCAGATTTTTGCCTGGCGGGCGGCATTTGACCCGCGGGCTGTAGTTTACCAGCTTTTATAGAATGAGAAACGTTGATATAATAAATACTATTTTGTTCGATTAGTAATTTTTCCTTAATTTACTTTTTTATCTCTTCTAACTGTAGTTTTTAAATTTTTAATCTTTATAGACTGTTGAACTCACGTTTTATACCCATGGAAAAAGAACGTCGAAAAAATGTTATTAACTTTCTCAAGAAATCGATTGAGGTTTTTAAAAATACATATAGTTTATATTTTAAATTTGAAATAAATACTTCTTTAGTTGTTTGAACTAATTATATAGTTTATATAAAAATTATAGATCTACCTTAATCTAACTAAGAACGGTTAACTTTAAAAAGTACTAAAAATATTTACTAAAATAAAGAATTTAAATAAGTTTATTAATGGTTTTTATTATAAATTTCAACTTTTTTTAACAAAAAGTGTGTAATTGTATAACGACAACAATTGTAAAAACTATGGTTTATACAATATAATATTTTACAACAAAAGTGAAAAGTTCATAATTACCTTATTAGCACATACCAACTAAACAACAGTATTTTTAGCTACGCTAAACATATTATACTTATTGCAAATTATACTATACTTATTCAACATATTAGTACTTATTGCCACGCTAAATATAGCTGTAATTAAATGTAGCTGTATTTTAAATAATTAAGAAACATTTAAAAACATACAAAACAAAAAAATGTAACACAAATCTATTAATAAACTAAATAAAGTGTGGTACATTAATTTACGTAAACTCACCAAACTGACAGCTGCAAATCTAAGGCGCTTCTAATTGGTTAACATATTACTTATTTCTGTCTTTTGTTTTGTACATCGTTTGATTTTTTTAAACATTAAATTTTCAAACTTTTCGCATACTTTACGTTGCTTTTCTGATTCTATCTAGTTGCTGATATTTTTTCAGAATTTATCACTGATTTTGTTATTTGAATATTTTCATTAGCTTTAAAAATCCCAACAAATCTAGGAATATGCTTATTAAACCTAGTCTTGCAATGACGTTTAGATTTTTTAACAAGTATCTTGTTACAGGAGCAATTAGAAATATAAACACTATAACTTTTCCCATTATGCGAATTTCAATAATTCACGTCGATACTTACATGAGATTAGATACAAAAATTGTCCTAGATTTTTTGCGTTTCTGTGATTTATTTATTTAGCATGACGTTTTACCTGAATATCCTATTTTTTCAATCCAAATGTTTCTTAGAGAAGCTCTCCTTGTGAAGGTTAATTACTCTATTTAACGAGAAACTCTGGATTTCAACTATATCAAATTAAATTATATTTTAATCTCATTTTTCAGTAAAATAGACAAAAAAATCGTATATGCTCTGTGATTTGTAGTTTTCCCAATAAACGCTCCTTTTCTTGCTACAAAACGATAAAAAGTACAAATACTTACCCGTAATGGAAGTACACTAAAATCTCTATTTTTCCGAATAATTAAGATGATGTTTGTTATATATATATATATACTTTTAAGTTTGTTGAATATAGCGTTAATATACTTTAATTTTTTTGTATTAAATCACCAAATAGTCATCTATGTACTGCATTAATGTTGCTAACTTAGTAGATTTATAATAGTTTCATATTTCAAGTAACCGATTAAGAAGCTTGCTAAACTTGGCCATATAAGGAGTTTTTTATAAAACTATCTTTATTACATTTTATAAAAATAAAAATTTTTAAAAACTATTACTTGAAGTTAATAAAAAAAAGTAAAAAATTAAAAAAAACTAGCTGCTGTTAAAATTGTTTAACTTTGTTTTCAAATTTGTCAGTAAATTTAGGAACTGTTTTATATTATTATAAGTTTCTATAAAAGTTAATTTTATAGCTTTAAAGATTGGTTGTAAAGACATTTCTTTATTTAAAACTATATTTAAATAAGCTATGTGAGCATTTATTTTTTTACTACAAAAGGTTTTACCATTTAACTAAAAAGGCAAATGCGTTATAGTGGAGATCCACAAACAAATTTAGTACATAAACAAAAAGTATATATACAAAATTGCTCAACACTTCACATTAATTTTGGCAAAATTATGAGAGAGTCGATATAAACAAAGTCAGCAGAACTAAAGTTTTGACTATGATTTCTATATAGATCACACAAAATTTGGTTTTAATCATGTGACTTTATAGACTGAGACTGAAATAATTTATGATGAGCTCTATTTGTGAGCTAAAACTTGTTTAGTTGTGGAGGACTGACAGTTTTAATATTAGTAATCTCGGTCTGTTAGAACCTCATTGTCAGATAAAACTTATTTTTCTTAACACCAGGTTGTTCTTAGGCAGCCTTTGAAGTATATTTTCTGTTCATTTTATTTATATATTCTGATTTTAGACTTTGTTATAGAAATTAAAACAAACATGATCGTTTTGAATAAACAAAAAATATCTAAAAGTAAAATAAAAGATTAGTACTAACGAGTATATGTCCTTTATCTGAAATTCTTGATTTAATGAAAGTATTGAAATTGTTAAAACATCACAAAAATAATACAAATGTCATAACTTTCACACAACTAAGAGCTAAAGTATATAGGGAAATTTATACTTTAAAGTTTAAATTGAATACAAATGTTAGCTACTACTTTATGATGTTTTTTTTTTACAATTTTGTTCAAATCGTTTTCAGCTTTACTTAAATGTACATTTTTGTTTTATAGGGTTTTTTGTTAAAACATTCTAGTAATGATTTGAATTTTAATGTTTTAAATTCTAAATAATTACTCAGTTGTATAATGTTATAGTAGTTAAAGAACAAATATTTTTCTAAAGTATCAACAACTTTTCAGAGAAGTATTATTAAAATCTTAATGTCTGCAGTAATTTTAAGTATTAATCTACTATCAGATATATCTAGGAGCATATGACTCAAAAACTTTATGTGATCCATGCATAAAAGAAGGATATTATAGTGACGAAAAAATAGTAAGTTTAGATTTTAAAGATGATGGTATATACTATATACACTTGTAAAGTTGTAAAAATATATATAAATCGGTTATAAAAAGTATTATGCTTGTTTTTCTTATATAAAGTTATATACTTAGCATTGTTACTAAACAAAATGTCTTTGTTTTTTGTTTTAATTGTTTATAAAAATTAAATCTTTTTCCTACTATTTAGTTTTTATAGGAAAATTTAGTTACAAACAGTTAGATATCTCTCACATTTTTTTTTGCTAATAACTAGTTCACTTTAGCATATATTTTTATCAAGATTTAAAGTAGCTTGTGGCTTTTAACAAGCTAAACTTTTTTTTATTACATAAAAATTTATTATAAAATTGTTCATAAAAAATAATAAAAATAATTTTTAAGTGTTTTAGTTTTTTTTTAATTTGTTTATATTAAATTTTAAAAGTTGTAAGTAAAGTTAGCTACTTAATCTTTAAAAACATTAAGATTAAACAGGACAATTAGAATTAAAAATAGACAAAAATATAATGACCATCTTGTTCTTCAAAAAAATATTTTTAATTTATTTTACTCCGAAAATTTTTTTTCATGATTGTTAAAACTAAGTTCAAAATTTGTCAAAAATAAAATTGTTTTTTTTTTATGGTTTTTACTTCTATGAAGTTCAAAATATACACCTCTTTTAGCAAGGTTCAACCTACTTAACTGGAACAGGACCAGACTACAAATGTTTTTGTCTTTATGATGAAACACCAAGTGCCTACACTTGCGGTAGGCTATTTAAAACAAATTATAACGTTTAACTTTTAATTTTCAAGCGTTTTCTATCTAAATTGAAAATATAACTAATAAATAATCTGGTTTTATTTAAATTTTACAGGTGCTTCTTCAACTTCTAAAAGATTGTTCGCTGTACTTGTATCTTTGGTTATAACAGTAATCTGTATGTGAAGCTTATTTTAAACTGTCTACTTTTTTTTATTTAAATCTAAAGTTTCCCAAATAGCTTTAGAAAATATTAATAAATAATAAAACAGCTTTACTCATACCAATATTTAAACATATTTTATCAAAATCAATATATACTAAACTAATCAAAAATTTTATAGCAAAAACGTTTGCATTTTAAAATGAAAGTAACAAAATGTTTTACTAGATACGCATAAATGAATTTAAAACAGATTAAAAATTAAAAAGTTTATAGTTTGAATGTATTTGTAGTTTAAAAGCATACTTTTGTTTTCAACAAAAATGCAGTTTATTTTCTAAACTTTTATTAATATACTACTTATAAAAAAGCCTAGATATTTAAATAAAAAAATTACCTTAGTTTAAGCTAAGTTCTTTTTGAGGAAAAAATTCTATTATTTGTTATATACTATACTTTAATATACTAAAAAAATTATTTAGATTAGTTAGTTTTTTTAAGTTTTTGCTATAAAAAGTAAAAATAGTTCTTATATTTTTACGATTTGTTTTTTAATTATTTAAACATTTCAATAACTAATTATCCTATCAAAAACACTTAAGCTTACTAACGTGTTTTTAGAATTTTTAGAAGAACTATTCGCTAAAAAATTTATAAAAAAAATACTTATAATTGAAGTAAGCTAAAGTTTCGCAGATGTTCAAAATCAGATATTCGCGTTTTTGAACACTATTTCGCTTTAAACACGTTTTCGTAAAAATATAATGGAGCTTGCAAATATTATTTAATTTATACAAATAACATCTTTAACGATTTTTCTTGCCTTGTAGATATGACATTTTTGGTTTAGATTTTAAAAAAAACATCAAAAAAAAATTTTTTTGACCTAAAAGTTCAACTATTTTTTTCCTGTTTATTCTTTATAAAACAACTAAGTTTCGTAAAAAAATGAATGGAGCTTACAATTCTAATTAAATTTAGACAAAAACATCTCAAATGGTTTTTCTTTCTTTAAAGATATGATACTTTTGGTTTTAGTTAAACAAAAGCATCAAAAACTTATTTTATTAGACTTAAAAGTTCAACTATTTTTTTCTTTTTTATTTTATACAAAATAACTAAGTTTCATAGAAAGTTAATAGAGGTTACAATTCTTGTTAAATTTAGACAAAAAACATCTCAAATGATTCGTCTTGCTTTGTAGATATGACATTTTTGGTTTAAAATGATAAAAAAAGAAAATTATTTGTTTTTTGACCTAAAATTTCAATTAATTTTTTTCTTGTTTACTCGATATAAAAAACTAAGTTACTTAAAAATTTTATTGAGCTTACAATTCTTATTAATTTAAAGAAAGTACATCTTAAACGATTTTTGATGTTTTGCTTTGTAGATATTACATTTTTAGTTTAGATTAAACAAAAAAGTATTTTTTTAGACTATAAGTCCAACTAGTTTTATTCGTGTTTATACTACATAAACCAACCAAAAAAACGTCATAAAAATCTAATGGAGCTTACAATTCTTATTCATTTTAGACATAAAACATCTCAAATGGCTCGTCTTGCTTTGTAAAAATGACATTTTTATATAGATTAAAGAAAAACAACGAAATGATGAATATCTAAATTAGACTTGAAGAATTTTGTTATTTTAATCAAAAAAGTAAGAGCCTTTAAATTTTAACGATACACTTCGTGATCTTTTTTTCATTTGCTGCTTCTTTCTTTAATTCATCTGTTTGTTAAATTGCGTGAAAATAACTATTTCCATATACTTTAGTTTAATTTTTTTCAACTGTTACAAACTTTCAGCGGCTAAAATATAAATTCCAATTTCTACTCTTTTTTTTTATCTGATTTGTTCTCCGTATTGATAAATTTTACTTTTTATTTGTCATTTTCGGAAGTGCTCTCAGTATCTCTTCAGCTATCAGCATAGAGTTTAATAAAGTGTTGAAATTAAACTTAAGTTAGAGCACTTTCTTGTTTACTTAAAATGTCACAGTACTTTACCTCAATGACATGAATGCCACAATTTTTCCCGTCCACTTGTTTGTTGCTCATGCTGAATAAAACCTTCCCCCCAATTATTTAGCCATTCAATGCTTCCATAAGCTTGTTTAAAAATAGTGCTAAAAGTATATGAAACTATTAAAAATTACATCTTTTTTTGATAAAATACATAAGATACAAAGAGCTTTACTTCAGTTGACCGAGGCTTTTTTTGTATTTGTAAGTTGATCAGACTCTTTTGTTATAAGAGATCCGAAATGTAGATTTTTTGCGTTTAAATACTGTAAAAAAGATTTTTTACATTGAAAACTCCTTATTAACATTTGTACTAAACTATTTTCACTTACAAACAGTTTCTAATGTTTGTCATTAAGTTGAAAAAACTACAATATTGACTTGTACATGTAGAATTGTTTTAAGAGTTGTAACGGATATGTTTATAAAATTACTTCTATTGTTATATAAATGCTGAAATAGAGAGGCTCTCTATAACGAATTCTAGGTGCCGGTATTAACAGAAGAGTGAAAAAATTGTATTTGAAAATTTAGTGTTTTATTAATATATTTATAAAATTATCTATATATATATGCATATGTATATATAAATAAAGTTGCACAAAAATAAACTATAATCCGTTGTATATGCAATGAAAGATAACATCTGCTTAAACAAAAGAAGCAAGTTTGTGTCGTCTTGTAGACATAGAAAAAAATCGCTTTTGAACTTTAATAAGTTTGAATTTCACCTTATATTAATTAAAATTTTTATTTAACTTTTATTATTTTTATATTATTCAGTTTTCGGTTTAAGTTTGTAATGACTCACTGAAGTTTTATGAATTTTTGCCTGTTTATTGTCGATTGGGAAGTTAATTTTTGCACAAGCCGTTTTGCATGATTTTTAACAGTTTTAAGATTACGTAATAATGTGTTTATGCTTATATTTCAAATTTTATTTCAATGTTTTGTTTTGTGCTTTATTTTGAACTTGTTTTGCAGTTGAGAAAAGCGTAGGCACGAAACTTGAGTTCTGCAATTTTTCACGTCTTTTAATAAACTTTTTTATTAAAAAAGTCCTTAAGATGGGCTCTGTGTTGAAAAATTTAATTTATTACGTTTATCAACTTACTTCTATATACATATAATATTATTCCAATAAACAAACTGAAGATATGTTCTGTTTAACAGAACAGTGAAACAACTGTACTTGAAAACTTAGAGTTTCATTAATATATATATATATATACCACAGATATTTTTGTGTTAAAACTTTATTCCGACTAACGGCGTTTCACTGCTCTCAATTAAATTTAAGAACAGATTTATGGAGTCTATAAAATATTAACACACATTAGAAAAAAAGTATAATTATGTATAGTGTTTATGTGGGTAGTAACTATAAACGAACTTTATGGTATAAAAACAAAGTCTGCAATAAAAACATAAAATTATAAATTTGTCTACAAAAAATAAAAATTTAATAAAAGCAAACACTAACCTCAAAAAAGCTCTAAGAATAGGCAAGTTTTTAAAATGAAAATTAAATTGAGTTGTGCAGAAATGTTACGTCATAAAAAATTTAACAAATTGGTTAATAATTTATGCAGCTTAAAAACATGAAATATTAAATTTGCAAGTGTTTGTGATTGTAAATGTGAGTGTAGTGAAATAAATAAGTGCATAAGTAGACAGAGTTATTTAAAGTAGAATCGTCGGTTGTGGGGACAAATATTCGATAAATCTTGCCGCTTATTCAGAAGTAGGTCTTTATCTTCTGCTGCAATTACTGCTTTTTCTGTATTGCAAGTTGGGCAAATTCTACTTACTCCGTTGGATGCATGTTTGATCTTTGAAACAATACTCCACTCCATATTTGGCCTTTTACCGTACCTGTGAAAAAAGCTCCAGACGTAATCCGATAAACGCGTGCTTTGTTTTTTATTTATATTTTTAAAAGTATGTTTATGGTTAGCATATCTATCCTTAAAACTACCTGCTGTACTTCCGATATAAATTTTATCTGGCGCCTTACTTTCAACTTTAACTTTATAAATTACATTTTTAATTAAACAATTACCTTTTAATGGGCAGTTATCTTTATTTATTTTACGGCAATTACATGTTTTAGGCATATTACTTAACTTATCACTCTTAGGCTTAGTTGGTTTTGAATATTTATTTATAGTTTTATTGTTATGCATTTTACTTATACTTTTAGAGCTATTATCACTTACTTGTTCTAAGTTTTTTTTTATCATTTTAGAAATACTTCTAGTTATACGTTGATTATTGTAATCTACACTATTGATAAGTATAAGTATTAGCTAAAAGTAAAAGTAAAATTCATAACAATAAAACTATAAATAATTAATTATTATAATAAATAAAATAATAAATTAATAATATTAGAAAAATTTTATTTTTATTAACGGGACTAACTTCTTTCTCGATACCATATTCTTTACTCATCAGTAGTGTACACAAATTTTTAAAAATGTTAGTTATAGTTTTAATATCATCTGCATTTAGCACCATTCCAAAAATAAATCTGAACAATTCCTTTAAGCCTGTGTTCTTAGTAAGCTCGTTTGCTTTATTGTACAACAGTTTACTAAGGCTTAATTTTTAAATGTTATCATAAACTATATTTAAATTTTTATAAAGGGTTAATAACATTTTTTTTACAATATTTTCTAAAATCTAGAAAGGATTTTAAAAACAAGGGACACACATGTTTCATAGCGTGTCCAGAGGATATAAAATGAGTTAGTGTCAATGGAGGGTTTCCTTTTCTGTTTCCCTTATATTAAACAAATAAGTTAATTTGTTTTAGCTGTTTTTCTAATAAAACTTAACCTTTCACAGACATACAGTAGTAAAAAGGTTTCTTTCCTATGTTTGGTATTTTTCTAATTACAGAACCAGTTGAGTCAATGTAAAGACTAGGATTTTTTTTCTTATCTAAGCAATTGAACTAGCAATCTAAAGCTTTCCTCGAGATAAAAGCTACACATAAAACATCAAAGTCAACTTGTTGGAAATACCTGTATTTTTTGAAGCCATAAACACACGCTTTTACAAAACGAAAAAAAAACTTCGTTCGATTGAATTTTTAACTTAGTTATTGAATAAAATTTTAAACTTAAGTTTTTAAACCAATCAAAAACAATTATAAGTAGGTTTCAAAACACGTTTAAATCTAACCCTTTGGTTTTTGTGTTTCTTGACTCAGAGTGTCAAATTCCTTTTTAGTTTCAATAATCTCGTCAACCCATTTTCCTTTCTGCTTACTTTGTTGTTCGGAAAGCATTTCAGAAATGACCGCTTCTTTGTGTAACCGCTGTAATTCCCCGCATTTATTTGCTTTAATGGAGTTTTCTTATGTAAAACGAATAAAAATAAGTATAAACCTCATGTTAATTTACATAATACAAAACCAATAAAATTTACCATAAATAAGTTTAACTTAATATCAGATAAAAGAAAGAAAATACTACTTTAAATTGAATCTTTTTTTGCGATACTTCATAAGCAGACAGTTTTTCTCTTTAAAATTCCTTGACTAAAATTCACCGATGAGGTTGCCTAATCTGTTGTCTGGGCTTTGAAACTTTTTTTAGAAACTTCTTTTATGTTATATCTCCTTCACAACAACATACTAAGAGAGCAGTCAAAAAGCAGGAAACTTTATAAACAGCAGGACACTCTGTTTAGGAAAATTATTTATTTATTTTTCCATTACAATATTATATAGTTTAAAAACATTACTTACGTTTTATCTTGCAAAAAGCTCTACAATAAAAAATGGACAGTTCTTTTTCTTGACTTTTTTTTTTTGTATGTGTATTCCGAATCACTAATGAAACTGTTAAAACTTTTATTTAAAATCATTCTTAAGTTTACTTGCAATCCAAATACAAACCTACTTTCTAGACAATGTATTTAATTTTTTTTTTTGATCTAAGTTATAAGTAGCTTTTCTTGGTAATTCCGGAAGATTTCGAAGTATTGGTGAAACTTCGTGAATAACCTGTTGTGATATTATTATCTTAGAAAATATCAAATTTATTGTAATATGTACAAAAACAAGAATGCACTCATGATATAAAAAAGTATACTCATAAAAAAGTAAAGCATTTTCTTTTTATTTTAGTTAAACTAAACTAAGTTTTTTATTGAGATAGTCAGTTTTTTTTCTTAAAAATAAGCAATATTTTAATTTAATTTAGTTAAACTTGCTTCGAAAAGTTTTGATCTTTGCTCTTAATTTATCACGCTCTGAGTCTGAAAAATAAGCCTTTTTTAAATTAGTTGAATAATTAGATTGTTAAAGAACTGTAAGCTCGATTATTATTTTAAGAATTTTATTTTTATATAAAATAAGCAAGAAAAAAACTAATTGAGCGTCAAGTTTAAATAAAACAAATTAAAGGTCAAAAAAATTGATGTTTTTAATTGATGTAAACTAAAAATGTTATATCTACAAAGCAAGACGAACCATCTTAGATGTTTTTTGCCTAAATAGAATAATAATTGTAAGCTCAACTAATTTTATACGATAACGTGTTTATAGCGAATAAGTTTTCTTGTGCAAATAGAGAATTAGTGCAAAATTTTTATTTTAACTTGAGTTTGTCTAATGACATATGTAAGTTCAGACTTAGGCTCTGTTAGACTTTCGCCAATATTTTATTAGACCATTTTTTTAAATGCGAACACTAAATTACTAAAAAGTAAGATTTGCACACAAAAGGTTATTGCAAACACAAATTATTTATAAAAACAGTGGTATTTTATGTTTTGATTGTCTTTATCAGTAACTAAGCAAAGCTTTAAGTGATAGTTACTGCTTCATATACATGCAGTTTTTTTGGGAACTGTTCAAAATCCACCCGCGTTCAAAATCCACCCACTCAAATTCGAGAACCGCTTACCGATCGAGGGTAAGGGTTAACAGTGATGGTGAAAAATATAAAAATAAATTTAAAAAATGCAAAAAATATATTAAATAAATAAATAAATAAATAAATCGGATGGATTTTGAAAGCGGGCGGATTTTGATCGGTGGATTATGAACGCGGATGGATTTTGATAGTATACCGTTTTTTAATCGATATAAGCTCGAGTAAATTTGTTTATTTTAATCAATTTTTTGACTCTTACTCTAACGAGGCAAAAGGGTCGGCTGCCTTTCGTAACTTGTCAGTGAATTTTCTTAGAAAAGCTTTCAGGGGCCGCATTCATTTGAAAATATTTGTAGTAATTAATAGAAATAAACTATTTTACAAAAAAATTATTGTAAAATAAGCAACATTAGAGCACTAGTAAATACATGGTTGCCACAGATCAAGCTGAAAAAAATTTCCTGACTTTTTCCTGACTTTTTAATAAAGTTTTCCTGACTTTTTATTAAAGTTTTCCAGACTTTTCTAAATCAAACTCTTAATTTAAACTTATTCTAAAATACATAATCTAGTACTTGAAACTATATAAAGTTTTCAATCTAATTTTAATTCAGGTTAAAATAAAAGGTTTTTTGCTGAATTCAATCATCAAACTTCCATTACATCACTTGAACAATCTGTGTATGATTGATGTACTTGCAATAAACAGCTCTATCAGCAAAATACTTGTAATATTACCTTACAAACACAGCTTGTCTGAAAAAAGACGCAATTTTTCAGCATTTCCTAACATAAATGTAACTATATAAACGAAACGACATATAAGGAACTTTTACAATAAAAACTTTAAATTATAACGAACTTTTACAACTAAAATCATAAAACAATAACTAACTTTTACAATTAAAACCTTAAAACAATAAAGAACTTAATTTAACACTGTTTTTATATTATATGTACTAAAATTATTTTCTCCGTTTGTTTATAAGCACTTCAACCTATTCATCTAATGAAGGTATGGTTTCCTTCGTCTAGTCCCCTCTCTCTTATTACTTATTTCAAAAATTTAAACAACTTTTAAAAAACTATATAAGTGAAGTATACACATCAACTTGTTACATAAAATACTAAACTAACTATTTAATTATAAAGACTCAATTATTTACTTAAACAAAAAATACTTTGATTCCAAAATTATGCCAGATAAACTTTACTGTATATATCACAGTTTAACTATGGAAGTTTCCTTGCAACAGATCATCAATACTAAAATACTTATAAAAACTGCTTGTTCAAGAAGGGTAGTTGTTCAATATGTTATAACCCTCCGCTGTTGCAATGGGGTCTGATAATACATTGTGTTGGTCAGAGACTGTATTGAGCTCAGGATTACTTTGTTGGGCGCGTCTACTAGAATTTACTGCCATATCAGCCGAGTGTGCACGCTTAGCATGCTTCGTAACCAGCTTAGAGAGGCTAGTTGCTGAAAGGGTTTTAGGTTTCTTACAGGTAGTACTCATCGCTTACCGAGGTTAAGATCTCGGTAACGGTGTCAGCTAAACCGTAGTTGATTTGAAATGGATTAAACCGTAATAGACCGAGGCTGGTCTCGGTTACGGTGTCAATTAAACGTAGTTGATATGAACTGGAATAAACTGTAATAAACCGAGGTTGGTCTCGGTTACGTTGTCAACTAAATCGTAGTTGATATCAAATGTGATAAAGTAACTTAAATAAACTAATCGTAATATATCGTAATAAAAAGTTAAAATACAATAAACTAGTAATAATAATCTAATATTTACTTAGCTACGTTCTATCGTTAATAGACAACTATTTAACACTCAAAATTTAATCTACAATTAAAATACAAAGCGATATGAAAAAAGAAACACTCACACACGTGCAGGTCAGAGCTCGATGGTTTTTTTCTCGGCACTTTTCGCTAGATGTATTAGTACTTAACTTTTGTTAAACCTTGTTATAAAAACCGAACAACGCAAACATAAATCTGTATTGAAAAATACGCTTGTCTTTGTTTCTTAGTGGTTCTTGGATGCAAGACTACAGAAACAGTTCGGTGAAAAAAAGAAACTATTCTATCTAAGCTTAACACAAACGTTAACTCTTTGTTGAAGCGTAAAAACTAGCTTAAAAAATCAGCTTAACAAACGAAAATCAAAACAATTAAACCAAATGAATGAACCAAAAGACTAAAAAACTGAATCAAACGACCGAATCGAATGACTGCCTGAATCCAATTACTACGCCCCTCTCGCGGCGCTCGGTTTTATGCGATTTGCTACACGCAAAAAAAGACTCTTCTCTTCTCTCGGAGACCAAGCGTACTGCTTACAATGTTAATAGAAAAGTTTTGCAGTTTTATAAGGGATATTTTATAAATTTATACCGATGAAGGCATTGGAAATTAAATAATTTTGTAAATTTCTAGGAAAATTTTGCAATTTTAGTCTGTATTAAAGGATTTATAATTAAGTTTTTACCATTTGAAGGTTTTGGAATTTAAGAAATTTTGTAAATTTAAACTGACAAAATCTGACTTTTTTTAAAACTTTGTCAAACTTTCTGACTTTTTTCAAAAACCCCCATTTTCTTCTGACTTTTGTCATTTTTTTTTAGTTTTTCCTGATTTCCTGACCTTGTGGCAACCCTGTAAATATGTACTACTTATTGGATGAAAAGCCTTGTTGTTTTCTTTTGTTACAAAACATTTATTTTTGGTATTTCAAAAAAATAACTCCCCGGCCGTAAATTTTTGCTTTGAGGGCCGCAGTTTTCCTACCCATACCCTAACAGTTTTACAAAAAAAAAAGCTTGTACATATAGCAGTCAAATATTTTGTCACTAGTAGTGCTACAAACTGAGCTAACATTTTAAGTTTCCCTATAAATAACGTGTTGAGAACTGTAATCTTACGGTACAATTAGCTTTCGTTATTGTAAAAAGACGAAACAAACGTCGTCAACAAACTATTTTAACAATGAAAACTGTGAACTGTTTGTCTCATAGTTTTATAGCTTAGTTTAAATAAAGTTGTATACTATTATGTAAAACTAAGTAGTTAGTTCTAATATTCTTATTATACTTCAAGTATAATAGTTAATATAGTATAAAGTTGGTTTCTGTGAAAAACATTATCATTACTAAAATAAAAATTTAACGTTTTAAAATACTATATTTAAATTAAGAGAATTAAAGCCAGAATTGATGTGGCTCCAGGTTTAGCTTTAACTAGGTGTTAGCACAGTTGTTGTTACTATGTTATTTTTTACCCAGTTTAATTCTTTTGATTTACTTAAGTTCTAGTGAAACTTCTTACATTGACTATAGTAGCATTTAGAATAAGTTTTTTAGGGAAAGTGTTTTTAATAATACGTAGTTTTAGAGCAGGGGTCGGCAAACTGCGGCCCGCGAGCACGTTTATTTTTTGAATGGAATGCGGCCCGCGTAAGAAAATTCTGCGGTCCGCGTGTAGGTAAATGTGGCCCGCTGAGCAAAAATATATTTCAAGTCAAAATGTTTTTGGTAATTTGCTTTAATTTGATTAATTTTGTTTTAAATCCTTGTACAACACTGTAAAACAATTAATAGACTTTTCTGATTTAGCTTAACAATGTGAAAAAGATAAATTAGCATTCGTCCAGTGTTTTTTTTTCAGTTTCATAATAACTTTCTACTTAAAACAGCCAGTTATCATCTGAAAAAAAAAAAGTAAAGAGTGCTTAGACTTAGTAAGATATTTTCATAAAAATTTCTTAGTAAATAAACTAAATGCAAATATTTTCAGTTTTTTAAAAATGTAATGCATAAATACTAATTAAAATGTCATTTCTTTACAATTAAGGTATTTTGTTCAACATGTATTTTAAACATAAGTTTTTTTAGATGTTTTATCACTAAAAGTTAAATTTTAGTGTGCATTTAAAATAACATATTGATAAAAGATAAAGTCTATTTATTTTGGTTTTTGTATTTGATGTTTTAGAAGTTTTTTGTGCACTTTAAATTATTTCCTAGGCAAACCAAAGTACACAGATGCTTATTTTTTGAACCATTGTTTTATTTAATGCTTAGTTAGATTGACAACGTTTTTCTATTATTATTGTTTATATAAGTAATATCTTAGTGTGTACAGACATATTTAAAATAATATATATGGTATAATTAAAAACAGTTTTTCTTAGACATACATTTTCATTTTTCAAACAATATATTTGGAAAATTAAACATATTTCTATACTTTGCATACTAATATACACAGAGGTTTCTTTTTGCCTACTTAATACAAACTAGATTTAGGGATGGTAAATTTATTAAGTTTGTATAGTGGTAGTGTACGCCTCAATAACCAAAAAGTTCCTTTGTACACGCGGTCCTTAGACCAAAATCATTGAGCACTTTTTCTATCGTTCAATAAATAATATACTTAAACAAAATAGTTCAAATATAAGTAAATAAACAAGTAAACGTTGACACACTGTCAGACTAAGTCAGGTTATTTTGAAAACTTTTTAAGTCTCATGCCAATTTAGGCATTTTTTAATGTTTTTGGCTGGAATTGCTTATTTTGTTCTAAAATACCCGGCTAGCTTTTGATCACTCACGCTGGCTTATTTGCTTTGAAGAGAGGCTAAGTAAGCTTATGGTGTATGTTTTGTTTAATTCAGAATGTTTGTTTGAACTATAATATATATATTGAATTTAAGTCTTGCAGTTGCTATAATTTGAAGTATTGTTTATAATAATTGTATACATATAAGTGTTAACAATTAGTGTTGCAAAAAAAAAACGTTGAATTCTCAAAAAGCTTGTAGTTTGACAACCTATGCTAAAAAAATCTGAAAAAACCTGGAATTTGATAATTTTAGAAAAAACCTAGAATTTAAAAAAATTTACATGTAAAGTTATGAAATTTCGATTTGATATAAAAAATCTATCATACGAATATCTTTTTGTGTTATCACCATTTTTTTTATTAAAAACATATAAAGTAGCTTAACAGTATCTTTTTAATTTTGCTATAGTATTCAAGACAGTTTTTATCTTAAACTTAATGTTATTCTAAAAATAGACCCAAAGACTTGTATTTTCAAAAACATGGAAAAATTTGCTTAAAAACCTTTGCAACACTGGAACTGTTTACATTCTTTCTAAGAGTTAAAAATAGCACATATATTTTTGTTTGACGTACGTCATGTTTATACAGCACAGGTAAAACATTTTATTTTAGTAGGTAGTAATGGAAGTATTAAGTATAAGGACTAACTAATTTAATTTTCTTATCTTTAACATCCCTTGTAGATAATCGGATTTATATGGTTTCGCAGTATAATCTTCTTATAATGTATGTAAAACGTTATACAGAAATTATCATAGGAATAATTGTAATGCACAGTAATTAATTTTGCTACTTTTAAAACTTCCTTAAGAACTTTTTTCTGATCAGTCTGTAGTTACTGAAAATAATCTAGTGATTTGTTGAACCTGACTTAATCAATCATTTTTTTTGTTATTTGCAATAACTTCTAATTAACGTTTTTTAAGTTTACATTTACTCTTTTTATATGCAATATTTTTATTGCAGATAACGAATTTCTATAATTCTCAATAAGAAATAAGTTTTTATATTTCATTAATGACTAAATAAATTTCTTATACTTCCGTTAAAAGTATTTAAGAAACTTAGTTGTCTATTCAAGCTAAAATAATAAAAAATAAAGTACAGTAGACTACCGCTTAAGTACGCACTTTTTTTGGTACGCACCCCGCCTTAAGTACGCATTTATCCAGAAAAATAAAAAAAATCTTATTTTTTTATATACTTTTTATAATTTTTTTTATATATCTATATCAAATTTAAATAAATAAATAACCTGAATAATTGCTTTAACAGATTAAAAATGTATGGTAAACACAATGTAGTTTGGTACTTTCCCTCTAACAAAACAAAATATGACTTAGTATTCTTTTTTATATCATTGACTGACATTGACTTTTTATATTAAACGTATGTATTAATTATGTAAAAACTTTTTATAGAAAAAACAAATCATTTTAAAATGTTTAAAAAAATTTGCAGATTAGAATTATGTGTTAAATGTTATTTAAAATAAAAAGACTTGTTTTTTTGGCTTAATTATTTGGTGGCTAGTTGTAAGAAAAAAAACAAACAACTAAATTTCATGTCATACTATGTCGTCAAAAAGTACGCACTACCCGTGCTAAGTACGCACTTTTTGGTCGGGTTCAATTTGCGTACTTAAGCGGTAGTGTACTGTATATAACTAATTCACTGTCTTTTTTTTGTGAACTTTATTTTAAAAAGGTTGTCAAACAAACAAGTTTAAAAAATTGAAAAATTAAGGTTAGGTTAGACCTGTTTGAGACATCTTTAAAAAAACTTTAAATAACTCAGGTGTGTGAAACTTTTATTTTAAACACTTTTAATAAATCTCAAAATAGTTTTTATGACTGTAGTGTAGTTTATTAATTGTAAATTTTTCTAGTTTACTTAAATATAATGATTTTAGTTCTTTTTTATAATGATGATATTTTAGTTAGGTATTTAAGCTTGATCGACATCAAGCTTTTAGTATTTTCAACTTCTAATAAAATTAGGCTGGTTTGATATAATTCAGAAATTTTTGCTTTTAAAGTGGCAACCATGTAAAATACTAATAAATTAATAATAAGCTATTTTATTAAAACATTTGAGCATTAATTATTTTAAGAAATATTTTTTAGTTTTTTTATGATACATTTAGGTAATTAGTATTTAGGTAAAATTTTCTTCATTGTGACTAAAACTAAAACCAAAAAAATATTTTAATTCCACTAAAACTAATGTGCGGCCCGCGAAGATTTTGAAACTTGAAATTTGGCCCGCGAGCACCAACTGCCTGCCGACCCCTGTTTTAGAAGCAGGACTAACTAAAAGCTATTAAAAAAACCATTTAAATGAATATAGCACAGTCAGTCTATAGTTTAAAAAAATTATCTGTTTTTAAGTAATTACATAAGCATATACTAAATTACTGTTTATTTAAAAAGTTAACCAACTTTTTTGTAACATTTATTCAACAATATCAACCTCTAATCTTACATGTATTAAAACCTCAATCAATAACAATAAAAAACTAGTTTTTAAAAAAATTACGTGTAAATGCTACAAAACTTAGTGTGCTGTATTTCAAAAATTAATGTCTGTCTGTACAAAACATACTTCTTTACATTGTTTATCTTAATAGCTTTTGTTGTTAGATAAATGAGACTAAAACATAGTTTTTGCAGTGTTTAACATTTTGTTTAAACTAATAAATAATAAATTTGATTAGGCTAGAAATACAATTTGAGAAATATACATTTAAAATTCAAGCAATGTCTATGTATTTGATGTTTTTAATTTATTTTAAAATATTGATATTTATCAAAAAACTATTAAGAACTCTACAGAGTAAAATTATTAAGATATTAAAAAGCAGCAAATCGCTTTATATTTTCCTACAACGAATGTATTATCTAGGTAATAAATACACAAGTAGCCGCAACTAAGTACAGCTTGATGGTCTTTCAACTTAAGTTCAAGCATTTGGTAGAATGTACTTAGAAAAATTTACTGCACTTAAACTGTTTTAACATGAAATAACACACTTAAAAAACTAAATTTAAGACGCAACATATAACAAATTAAACATATAAGTTATAATTTTAATAAAGAAGTAATTACAATTTAACAAATCGGAAAAGGTGGTTGACGTGTTTGAAAAAAAATACTTTAAACTTACAACTTCTTATATTACTTACAAGACTTAATTAATTTACTGGGCAGTTCTAGTTCATTGAACGCATTACAGGTCCTTCAGGTGTCATAATAAATCCACTATTGCTGTCATCTCCTAATGTCATGTTTCCATATGAAGGTCTAGAATAAGGACGTTTATTTTGGTATCTTCCTCCACCACTATAACGGCTACCA
Source organism: Thalia democratica (assembly GCF_965202585.1). Classification (NCBI taxonomy): domain Eukaryota; kingdom Metazoa; phylum Chordata; class Thaliacea; order Salpida; family Salpidae; genus Thalia; species Thalia democratica. The sequence goes on along the minus strand of NC_139166.1, from coordinate 41,263,173 downwards.
CCACCACCGTAACCTTGGTACATGCGTAATTCATAGTCAACTTCTTGATTTGCTTCCTCCATAATTCTAATTAAGTCGTTTGCAAGTCGGCTGTTTTCTCCTGTAAAATACGAATAGGAGGTTCCTTTTTGCCCAGCACGAGCTGTGCGTCCGATTCTCTGAACGTAACCTTCGATGTCTCCAGGAAAATCGTAATTGATTATGTACCTTACATCAATAACGTCAATACCACGTGAAGCAACATCAGTGGCAACTAAAATTGGCACGTCGCCGCTTCTAAAATCCTTTATTGCCCTGTTCCGTTCATGCTGTCCTTTACCACCATGGATACAGCCAACGCTATATCCGTCATGCCATAAGTTGTCCGCGACTTGCTGGCATTTTTTCTTTGTTTCGACAAATATTATTGTTTTGTTATCATCAGTAGATGTAATTTCGTCAAGAAGTTTCAAAGTGTGACTATATTTTTCATTCTCTCGACATACCAAAATTTTCTGAGTTATATCGTGATTTGCAGTTAACTCAGTAGAGCCTACTTGAAAATGAACTGGGTTGGTCAAAAAGTCGTTCGCGAGTTGTCTGATTTTTTGAGGCCAGGTAGCGCTCCACATTAATGTTTGCCTGTCTGGTCGTACAAACTCCAATATTTTTCTGATTTGAGGCTCAAAACCCATGTCCAACATTCTGTCAGCTTCATCAAGGACCAGATAACTACAAGCGGTAAGATTAATTTCACCAGACTCTAGAAAGTCAATGAGACGGCCGGGTGTAGCTACCAAAAGATCACAGCCATATTTTAATAAATGAGCTTGGTGATTTCTTGCAGCACCACCATAAACACATGTGTATCTAAAACCTCTCGGAGCGAAATCCTTTACAACACTTTCAACTTGCTGTGCCAGTTCACGCGTAGGTAATATGACAAGAGCGATAGGTTTGCAACCATTTCGGTCGTGTTTTGTCATTAGACTGGTAACATGTACTATAGCAGGCATCAAAAATGCAAGAGTTTTTCCAGATCCTGTTTTTGCAATACCAATCAAATCACGTCCTCCCTGTGCGTAAGGCCAGGTCAACGATTGGATCATTGTAGGTTTGTCAAAACCTTGACCTAAAAGTTTTTGTTGCAATACATCTGGAAAACTAGCTTCTGAAAAAGTCAAAATAGGATTTAATTCATTACCATTACTTATAGTTATTTTGTTAGTAGTAAGGAACTGTTTGATTTCCATTTTACTTCGATTCTTAGTAACAGCAGATGGAGTGTAAAAATTTTTCTCAACAACTGGCAATTGTTTCCACTCCTCATTTGTTGGTGGCCGACTCTTATAATAACTTTTCTGACCGTAGTTGTTGTTTGTTGAATTCCAGTTTTTATTATTTCCCTTGTAGCTTTGATTATAACTAGAACTATAACTTTGTTTCGGGTTATTATTCCATCTACGATTATCATCATTTCTGCTTTTATAGTCTTCTTTCCATCTATTATTAGTCGCTCTTATGGGCATGCTATCATTTTTATTGAAAGATTTAAAGCTGTCAGTGCTTCTATAATTGCTATTACTTCCACTCCAACTGTTTTGGGTCCTATTGTTGTCTTTACTACGCCATGATCCATTTCTTGAGTTATTTACAGATTTTCTGCCATTACGCCAACTTTCTCCATTATGATCAGACATAACTTTTTACAAAAAATACAAATCTGTTTTATTTCCATAGAAATTTTATTAAGCTTAATTAAAGTAATTCAAAATTATGATACAAATTTATAAGATATAACAAAGGGTGGCCAGTAGTTTTAAAGAAAATTCTTCAAGGTTTCCTTTTTTGTTTTAAGTTTAAATTTAAGCATAGTATTTAAAATCTTAAAGAAATTTTAGTACTGTTTTACATGATTTTATCAAGCTATTTAAAGTCCATTTTATAAGACTTCTTAACGCGTTAGTTAATTAGCTATAGCTTTTTGAAAAACATTTTAAATGAACATTATTTAACAAATTTTATAGGGTTCTTTAAGATAAATAAGACCAAAAACTAGCCTAAGTTTTATCGAACTAGCCTGAAATTATGAGAAAATAAGGAAAAAAGGCAACAGCCAAAAGCTGGAAATACTGAAATAAGCTTAATTATATAAAAATACCAAAATAATAAGCAAAAGGCTTAATTAAAACAGAAATCTCAAAAAAAATTTAAACCCTGAAATTTTGTAAAAATTTCCAATCTACCCTGAGTTTTCAAAGAAAAAAAAAACTATCTGGATTTTTTTCTAATATCCAGCTTATTTGAGTTAGTCTGAGTATAATGAGTGTTATCTAATTAGTTACTACAACTTAATATGTTTTAAACAAACAGTTTTATTCTATATTGGAGTTGTTTTTCTTGATAGACATCACAAACTATTTGAATAACAGGGTATGGTTGTCATAACATTTGCAAGTGATGTTTATACAAAAATTTTAGAAAAAATACAAATAAATCAAAAAAAGGCATTTGGTAATTTTCAGAGATACTTGAAGATGAAAAAATATCTATTTTAGTTTACAGATAGATTTTTATTAATTTGCTTATTATAAAAGTCATGTATAATAAAAAGAATACTTTACAACTGTGAACTTGACTAATAAAGCCAAAGGGGGTTCACCTTGATTTTAACAAATTGATCTTATTTTATAGAGTTTTATCTGAGCTATCAGGTATTTTTGACCGCTTGAAAAAATTCAAAGTAATTTTTGAGATATGAGGATTCAAAGTCGGTGACCTCAATAGGTTCTTAATGGAAGGCGCAAACTAAAAACTAAAACGCAAAAAAAGACCATTTCACTAAAAATCTATCTTCTCCTTCATTAAATAAATCTTATAAATACAGGGTTGCCACTCGTTTTTTCTAAAATTTTTCCAGGTTTTCCAAATTTCTTCCAGGTTTTTAAAAGTAAACATTTTAGGTCTATTTTTAGTTTTAAGTTAATTTCTATAAAAGAAACTGTGTTAAATAGTACAAAAATATTTAAAATATGATGTTAAGTTACTTTAAATGTGCTTTTTAATAAAAAAAAATTGTAATGATGACAAAAAAATCTTATTTATATGATAGATTTTTTGTGTCAAATTGAAAATTTAGTACTGAAAATGTTAAAATTATTAAAAATTCCAGGATTTTGGATAAAAATTCCAGGTTTTTCCAGGTTATTTTTGCCTAAAATGTCGAATTCCAGGTTTTTCAAGGTTTCCAGGTAAAGTGGCAACCCTGTAAATATGTGATTTTTAGGGTTCTAATCCGTTTTTTAGCAGTAATTTTTGCATTTATTTTTCTTTAGATTCTTCTTAATGAAGCTAAAACACATCCACTTCATATTAGTTCATGTGTCCAGCAAACATCACTTAAGTACTCCCTACCCCTACATGTAGTCCAACATTATTTTTACAAAACTTAACGTTGACCCTTTTTTAAAAGCTCAAAGTTAAATACTGTAAGATACTTTTATGACATATACAAAATTCATTTAATTTTTGAATAATAGTCACTTGTTTTATATGTTTCCTACATGTAAAATGGAGAGAAAATTTTTACGGCAGTGGTTTGAAAAATTTACTAAAAATCTTATAGCTCATACAATCTTAAGCAAGCTTATCTTGAATATCTAGGGCTTATTTTTGTTGCAGAATTTAGAACAACTTGTATAAAATAGTTTTAAAAAACTAGTAACCAAAAATATTTTTATGTTTTAAAAGAAATACATGTCTCAGGGTCAACACTCTTTCAAGTAAAAAAATCAGCCTGACTGACCAAAAACTTGCTTGAGTTACATCAAGCTAGCTTGAATAGGCCTACGCTTATAAAAAACTTCAAAAAAACCAGAGGGAAAATAATTACTGCTAATCAAGCTTAATTACCTAAAAATATCAAAATGAGAACATAAGACCTCATAAAAATACAACTAAAAAAAGGTTTAATATCATAAATTCTAGCCTGAGAGTAAGTAAAAATTTCCAAACTAGTCTGAGTGTTTAAAAAAAGTTCTAAATGACCTAAATTTTCCAAGAAAAAATTCAAACTAGCCTGAGTGAGTAACAGCCTGTTATTTTTATTTAAAAGTTTCTTTTCTACTTCTATACATCAAGGTCATAGAAGAATAGTGTTTTATTTTTCTCGAAAAATAACATTGGGTTTTATATGAAACCTCAAAGTATAAACTAATAGTATTTTCAATAAAACAAAAAAATTTTAATTAACTTTTGAGGTATAGTGACTTTCTATAAAAATCTGTCCATTTTTTCTTAAGACATAAATTTTATGTAAACATCCCATAAATTGTTTAATAGAAATCACTGGAATGTTTAAAATATTTATAAACAAAGATTTCAGATTAGAAATTAAAAAAGTTGGTTTTCAAAAGATTCCTTTTTCAAAACTAATTTGTTTTCGATGAATTTCTTTATATATTAGTAACGGACTAATTGTTAAAAATTGAAAAATATTGTTTAAAATTGAAGGAAAATATTTTTAGCGAAATAGTTAGTTTTTACATTTTGGATTGTGCTTTTCATAAAAATTTTTGGATCTTAATGACTTGATAACTAATATCTATGATATGTATAATATAATCATATTTAAAAATTTTCTTTGAACTTTGTCAAGTGGTAATAAGTGTCTGATAGCTAGTATTAAACATAAAACATTAACTTGTAAAGGTGGGTCCCCTATGCCTTAAGTAATTAATAAAATAGTTTTTTAATGTTTTAAAAAATTGTATCTTTTAAAATTTATTTTAAGCTTTAATACAAAGGCCAATATTTACTTTATTGAAAATAAATGTTGCATCCCCTACTGCTTTATACTCTCTATATATAATCAACTATATCTCAAGAGTTACTTTAGAATTTTTAAACGGTAAGAAGCAACTGGTAACTTACTTATCAGTTTTAAAAAAATACTTACGTATAAAAAAATATACTAAAAATTATTTAATCATATGGCTTTAACTGTTATAAATGATTTTCTAGTTTTAAGTTGAGCTTACATATTTATTGAAGAATTACTTTTACTAAGAGTCAAAATTAATAAAAAAACATTAAGGTATAACTTTGATAAAACGTACAACTCCTAGAAATTTTTTACAGGACGTGCCGAGTAGCTATGCACATCCCAACCCTCCCCTTCGTTGCGATGACAACGAGGATCATCAGGATGTAATAAAACACTATTAAAGCACTATTTTCAGTTTTTTATTAAAAAAAAATCACATAATTAGTAATTGTAAGGCAAGAAAAGATTGTTTTTTAAACAACACAAATATTTCATTAGCTCATCTTTAAACTAACGCGTTGACAGCTAGTTTTTTTTAACTACTAAATAAACTGGCAAAATTAAGTCATACAAATTTTTAATAAAAAAATTATTAACATGTTCTGATGGTTTTAAGTATTAGTTTCATTAAAGATCATTTAAAATGCATAAATTTCAGATTAAATTGAGTAGATAATAATTTATATTGATTTTTTTTGTATAAAATACTTCAACTCTAATAAATTTAATAGTAAATTGCAACAATTATTTTGAACTACATGAAAATATTATCTATAAAAGTCACCAATTATTGTAAACGTTTATAACAATCAAATAAAAAGTTACAACTTATAAAGATATGATTCTTCTAATAAAACAATATTTGTGGTCTTGGTCAGGGGTCGGCAGCCTTTTATAAGTCGCGGGCCAAATTATCTTCAAAAAAATACCGGGCCGCAGTTTTAAAAAATAGTTGTTATAATCAAATATGAAAATAGTATTTTAAACCAAATATATAATAAAATAAGCAATAATCAAGCACTAGTAATTAGTAATTATTTTAGTAATATCCTAATTGAAACTTTTGCGACAAAAACTTTTTTTTAAATATAAATTTTAGCTAAAAAGTACCTGGCAAACCAAAAACTTGCTTTGCGAGCCGCATTTAGCTCTTGGGTTACAGTTTGCCGACCCCTGGTCTAAGTCAATCTATTTATGAAGTTTAAGTTTAAGATATTTTTTTCAGTGTAATTTAGTGTAAAATAGTTTTTATTTTAGTAATACGTAAAAATATTAAACAACATTAGAAATATATAAAAATGCTAGACAAAAACAAACTCAATTCCATTTAAACAAAAATAAAATTTACATTTAAACTAAAATTTGACGTTTTTATGAGGTTTTTAACGAGGATGCACCAAAAGTTATTTCAAAGATTGAAATGTTACTTCATTGTTGAAAAATGGCAATTGAAACAATGATCATTTGAATAAAAATGAACAGAAGTATTTACTTTTTAAAGACTTTTAAGTACATTACAAACAAGAAATTTCATAATTACTGAAAAACACATTGATAAACTGTATACAAATCAAATTATGTTAAAACTCATACATAGTTACTGTATAAAAAACTTAGTATAATTCCAAATGAAAACAACAAGTCAAATTTATTACAACTGGGTTTTAAAAACTGCTTTGATCAACAACACCACATCATTTTTTTCTCCAATAACACCAATAACTTTTTTTTTTCATCAGAAAAGCTCCCTCTCCCCTAAAAAATATAAGTAGAGTCAGTTTGTGATAATTACTAAAAATATAAAACTAAAATTTTAAAAAAATTTAAATGTTTAAATTATAAAATAATAATTAAGGCTATCAGGGGGTAAATCATTTTTCTACAACGTAATCTTATTTTGTAGATTTTTAACTAAGCTACAAGTTGCTTTTTACAGATTTTTAATATTAAAAAAAAAGTGAGATATAGCTAGTTAAAGTTGAAGAGTAACTTATGGGATGAGATAATTAAAACGGTGAAAAAGTTCAAATCACTTTTTCTACGGGTTTTGAAATATTTAACTTAAGTTTTCAGTAAATGTTTGTTGCATTATTCAAAAAATTCTTACATGTAATTTTTTTGATTTTAAATACAAATTAGCCAGCCAGTGACATTAGTAACAAAATAAAAAGTAGTTCTATTTGTTTTCGTATATAAAACATGTTATTTCATGCTAAGATGACTATTAGTGATTACAAACCTTAAACCTAGTTACAGGGTTGCCACTCGTTTTTTCCAATTTTTTTCCAGGTTTTCCAAATTTCTTCCAGGTTTTTAAAATTACAAACTTTTGGGTCTATTTTTAGTTTTAACTTAATTTCTATATACGAAACTGTGTTAAATAGTATAAAAACATTGAAAACATACTGTAAAGTTACTTTAAATGTGTTTACAAATAAATAAATTTTTGATGATGACAAAAAAATTGTATTTATATGATAGATTTTTGTGTCAAATCGAAATTTTACTACTGAAAATATTAAAATTATTAAAAATTCTAGGTTTTTTCAGGTTTTTTGATAAAAATTCCAGATTTTTCCAGGTTTTTTTCAAAATTTCTCAAATTCCAGGTTTTTCCAGGTTATTTTTGCCTAATTTGTCAAATTACAGGATTTTCCATGATTCCAGGTAAAGTGGCAACCCTGTAGTCATTTAAAATAATTGATAATAAACTTTCTTGTTTCTCTAAATAATATGCAATACAGTCAAAAAATGGATACCTTTGATTATAAATTAATCAGCAGTTTAAAATCTTTCAAGAAGTTATCTCTACTTAAAATTAAAAAATAATATTTTTGTCTGGTAAGCTGTAGTTATTTTCACCTTATACTTTTAATGTAAACATAAATGAACATTTAACAACAGCGTTTAGAAGATATTTTGATATAAGGCTAAAATGTACCTAGTTGGAAATGTATTTTAAAATGAACTATTATAATAAGTAAGAACTAATAAAATTTTATAAATACATACCATTGTCTTGTTCACAACAAAGTATTAGATCTTCATCATCATAATCATCATCATCTTCTTGAATAGCAGATGAATTACTTGGATACAAGGGTTGATGTTTACAACACAACAATTTCAACTTATTATCATAACGTTCGAGCCTCATTGCTATTTGCTGAAAATATTTTAATAACATTATTAAAAATTTGGTTAATAATTAAATTAATCACTAAAAAATTAATTCATATCCATATGGAGAACCAATTAGCTTATTAACTTTTTAAACGTTAAAAACAAAAATGGTAACCTTGTAATTACAATAAGCATTTTCAACTTCTTTGTTTGTCATAGATTTGGTACCCTTTTCACTTGTTTGCATATAAGAGTCTTTACTACAATCGAAGGTCTGTAAATATTTTCAAACAAACTTAATTAATGGTATATACAAGCATCAAAAAGCATTACTTATTACTGTAAGCTGAGAAACTCAAAATAAAGTCAATATACTAGTAAATAATTTAAAATTATTAAGGAGTCTAGTACTATCAGAAAACCTTATAAAGAAGAGTTGTTTGAACTTATAGAAAAAAATTGTTTTAGAAAACCTTTAATCTAAAAATATAACAAAACACATTTCATTTTTATTTATTTAAGTACTTTTAAGTAAGGCTTATCTAAAAATGTATCTTACTAAATTAACGTCCTAGAGAAGCAAGCCATGTTTTTTACAAGTTGATCTTATTTACAGAGTTTTTACTTAGCTTTAAAACAGTACTTTTTTACTGTTTTAATAAACTCGAATTAGTTTTTGAGATTTGACCAGTCAAAGTCAGGCCGTATAATAAGTTCCTTATGGGAAGGGAAAACTAAAACAGCAAAAAAAGACTATTTCATTTAACATCTATCTTCTCCAACACTTTTCAAGCAATCTTCTTCAAACTTTTACAGTCTAATCTTTATACAATAAAAAAAATTCACTTTAGACTTTAAAAGATTTTAAGTAAAAATACCTTTTTTTTTTTGAAAAAAAAAAAGAATTTTTTTAATTTTTGTCCTAAAATTTTTATTATTTAAATTATTAAAATTCATAGTATTTTTTTTTTATAATGTAAGGAATATTTCCTGAAAGTTTGAGGTTTCTAGCTCAAAAAATAAAGGAGAAGATTTTTGTGATTTTTCAAATTTCTGAGAAAATTGACCCCAAAAAACTTGCGGTCCATACGTTTGTATCGGAAACTTTTTACAAAAATTACAATATCTCGAAAGTTAAATAAGAATTTTCAATTCTATAAAATCTGATTTATAGTTTATTTTAGATTCAAATAAGAACCAATGTAAATTAAAAAAAAAAGTCCTTTACTGCTTGATTGTAAGTAATATATCCAGCATTGACTTTTATTTTCTAAAGTAAGTTTTGATTAACTTCTACTAATTGAAAAAATATTTTTGATAAAAACAGCATAGATTTTTTTCTATAAGTAATTTTTAGGCCATAAGGGCCTAAAATTTATCAAGTTATTAAAAATTATTAAGTAATTTATGCTTCCACTAATGCCTTCAAAAAAATATTATAACCTCGGGAGGTAAATCACTTTTTTTTTAAGTTAGTCTTATTTTTCACATTAAAAACTAAGCTTCTAGTTGTTTTATACCATATCAATACAAAAGTTTCGAGCTAAAAAAAAGTTTCAAATTATTTTTTTTTCAGCACGCCCTACCAAAAGTACCACGTGTCTCCACAGGTTTCAATATAAACGAAATTGTGTTAGTACTTTATACAGGGTCCGTACGCAAAATTTTGCAATTTTAGACAGACATTTTCTTAACTTTGTTTTTTCGCATCAAGATGGGCTTATAGTCAGATTAAATTACGTAGCTTATAAGTTTCGTTTTAATGGCATAGCCAAAACTTGGTAAAAGGCACTGTGTTAAGTATTTAAAATTCCGTAAGACAGTAAGACTTAAATAATACAAATTTAAATTTAAATCCTACTGCCGGGGATATTTTAACACAAAACACAGTGTTTTTTACCAAGTCAGGCATAGCCAAATATTAACAGGACTTTTTGTACATTTTCTAAAATATTTTATAATATTGGCCACTGGAAAATATCATAAATAATTTGAGTAGCCAAAATTTGAATAGTCAATTAACTGCTAAAGACATATTTAAAGTCTACTTTCAGAATGCTAGCTTACAGAGTTCTGGGTAACAAAAACCAAATGATGTTTAAAAAGATACTTACAATAAAATAAGATATTCAAAATTAAACAAGGTAAATCTCAAACATATTTTCAAAATTCAGAAATTTTTCTGGCATTTGTGCTGAAAAATCCTGGCATTTGATTTTAGTAAAATTAAGGTTACTAAGACCAAATGCTTATCTAGAAATAAATTTACAATTTGATAGTCTTTTTAATAACAAATTAATTATCGAATTTATTTTAGAATCTCTTAACTTTTCAAGCTTTTGTACTGATTAATACGGAAAATTTTCCAATATAGCCTTAATTTTATTAAAAATAGAGCTAAAAACCAAACTTTTATAAGAATTAAGTTCATATTTTAAAAATGTACTCAAAAAAAAAACAGATTTTCAATTTTATTCTAGTAATCAACAAAATTTTAGGCATTTGAATTGAAAAAAACTTACATTTTGTAATATATGACACGAATGAAACATGTTTGTATTGTAAATATTAAGATATTCAAAATACACAAACTAACAGTTTGTTAATACAGATCCTAACAAACTAAATTCATTAGTATAAACAGTAATTGCAATAATTTACACAGTACTTTTCTATGTTTAACTGACGTACGTTTCTCTGTGTTTTACAACTTTCTTAGCTCCACATATTTCTGTATAAAATAAGTACTGCAAAAAAGAAAAGAAGATTAAGATTATGAATATGAGTATTTGTCAAAATATAAACCATATTTAGTTTATAGTTAGCATATATGGAAAATACACATATTCACCTCCTTTATATTCTATTCTTTTTTGTAGTACTTATTTTTAGCAGAACGCCGTGGAATTTTTTTTAATTGTTTAGCAGAGAGAAACTTGCATCACTTAAATAAAGAAAAATAATGTGAAAATAATTGTGATTAGTATACTGTAAATGTAAATTAATTATAACTACTTCGTGTTAAACTATAAAATAAATTTATTCAAAACTAACGTGTTTAAGCAATTCAGAAAAGCTATGTTTCAAGTTTTTACTTTTTCTTAAGTATTTGCATCTTATGTCCATCAAAGATGAGTGATGCTTATGAAGTTCTTCTAAAACTAACTGTGAGTAAAAACAAACATTTTAAAAGCTTATTTGTATAGATAATGAAAAAATACACAATTTTTACTATTTTCAACATGCTCTTTAAATTTTATTTTAATGAGATGGTGAATTTTTATGTAACACTGTTACACTTACTTGCAAATTTTTTATTTCATCCATTTTTCGCTTTCTGCACTTTTGGGCTGCGATCCTGTTTTTTCCCCTTCTACGTAATTCATTTATTGTGTTTAGCTATAAAAAAGGTAAGTCATATTAATTTCAAACCAAAACATAATACAATATTGTAAAGAATAGATTGATCTTCAGATCGAAAATCAAGTTGATCCAATTTTTTTAGAATTACATAAAAATTTATTGAAGAATATTCTGTGAACTTATATAATTTCTTTTTATGCGAGAATAAGAAATTCAATATGGTTAAAGGTAGAAGTAAACAAAAACCTTTTTTTACATAAAAAATACTGAAATAACTATATATTGCTCTAGTTTTTTTTAATAAATCTAAACTAATCTAAATATTTTCTAACTACTTTCTTTTATAAATTTAATATCGTTTAAGAAAGCGGCAATAATAAATTTAAAAAAAAATGTAAGTTATGATATGTTATATAAAACGCTGTGAAACATTATACACTTTTTTATTTAGAACCGAACTAAAAAGGTTTACTTTCAAAATAAGATACATTAAACATTATAAATTTACAATGAGAATTCCCTATATACTATACTATTTCATATTTTCACAGATGAATTTAAGATAATCATTGTAACTGTAAATATTAAGAACAGTATGATACTGGCATCTAATCAATAAAGTAATATTTCATTTAAACAAAACTTTAAAATGTTTGAAATACTGTTAATACTAGGATGCGTACGAAAACTTATTGTTTCACTTACCATTTAAGTATTTTATTGGTATCAAAACTGAAATTGTTATTTTTCAGTACACTAAAACAATTAAATCGTACTTTTGATTTATTTTGAATTAAATACTTAACTTTGTTTTTTTTTTGAAAGTTTTGTTTAGAAAATGAATTTTGTATGAATAATTATTAATGAAAGACATTGGTTTCAATTGTGAAGTAAACAAATACTAACACAGTTCCCGGTTAAATAAAAAAAATACTAATTAAGTAATTTTTTAACTTCAGCTTTTAATTTTTTGTTAACTTAAATATATACATAATAATTTTCTTAATTAGCCGGATTTTTTTTTGTCGAAAATATGTGTACTATACTATTTAAACTTATTTACTAGTTTTCAAAGTTTACAAAATAAAATTAAAAATGGGGTATCCAGTCCACCTTGTTTTTTACAAGTTGATCTTACTTTGTAGAGTTTTATAAGCTTAACATAATCTAAAGTAAATTTTTAGATAATAGGGATCAATGTCAGAGAGTTTAATGTATTCATGTAAGGCTAAATCAAAAGACGAAATAAGATTATTTCATTAAAAACTGACCTTAATCATAATTTTTGACCAATCTTATTCAAATTTATAAAGTCTGTTACAAGTGTTTTACTTGGGAGCAGGGACTAGCTAACTCAAAAAAGTTACGTATCTGCAAATATTTAAACATTTGAAATAACACGTCCTAGCGGGAACACAGCAACTTAAACTACCTCTAATGTTATTGAATTTAATCTGAAAATATGCAGTTATGTTAATACATCAAAAATGGAATGTTGAAGTACGAGTGATAACTGTATACAAGGCAATTTATTTTGCTCCACACCCCCTATGACTCTTTATGTCATGTCACTTATGTAAACCCAGAAAACATTAAATCAAATAAGTATACAAAAATCACCATTTAACTCAAAAATATTTATACTGTTTTCAAAATCAAACATAAGTAGTCAATAGTAACAACAAGTTATGCAAATTTTTGTAACATAAAATTGTATGAATTTGACTTTTGAAACTACAGCTTCCATTAGAATCAATTTTGCAATGCAGCTTTTTGAAAAATTAAAGCTTTAACGCGCTAAATATTACAATTTGGATGTATTAAATTCGTTTATTTTTTACGACACTAAAAATGCTAAAGAGTACATATATGTCAAAATTATCTCTCAGGAGTGCATAACTAAGTATAAATAAATACTATAAGCTAAGAAAGCAGAGTCTTTTCAAGCTGAAATAAAAGCAAAATTTTTCGCAATTAAGTATACGTTTCTGTAGATTTGCAGAGAAACGTACCAAGCTACGTCCCTGCTTGGGAGTATTTTTAAATTGAAAAATAAAAGTTTTTTAAACCACCTTTTTTCGGCGAATTTATCTAAATGTTTTATGTTTCTAAAATTGAAAAAGTTTACTTGTCGTTTTTTTAAAAGTAGTTAATGAATATTTCTGGAAAAATCAAGTCTCTCAATTAAAAAAACAAAAAAGGAGATACAATTTTTCTGTGAATTTAAAATTCTCAGAGAAAATAACTGTCATTAGGTTTACATCGTAAAATTTTTATAAAAAATACTATACCTTAAAATTTTTTTAAATTAATAATTGATTAATATAAAATTTGTTAAAACTAACTTTTAGTTTCTACTTTAAGCTTTCATATACGACCTAATGTTAGTTTTTGTGAATTATCATTGCATAAAGCTTTATAATTTTTGGATGGCTTGTAAGAATCTTAAATTTCTAAAATAAAATTAAGTAAATGAAAAAACTTGTTTTTGAGTAAGTTTTGGGTGCATGTTTAAAAGATCCTGCAGCTCACTTCGACTCGATTTGGTAATTTCATCATACGTAAATGGAAGTATTACATTCGTGCAATTTTTGTTTATTGTGTCCAGTTTGTTACTGTAGATTTATTGTTGTGGTTTTTTTTTTTTTTGATTATCAAACATTAACTAAGCAACGGTGACTAAGTATAATAACTAAAATTTTAACATACAAAATCATTGACTAGCTTTAAACTTAGGTATATCATTCAGAACTTACCAAAAACAATATATACGTATTGTTTAAAATGTAAGTTGTGGTCATACTCAGTGGTTTTATAATTATTTCGTTAAGTTTTATCTTAGCTAACTAACACCTTTTACCCTTTAACAAAATTCAAAGAAAATTTTAAAATGTCAGGGACCAAAATTGTGAGTTCAACAAGTTTCTTATAAAAGACGTGAACTAAAAAGGTAAGAAATACTAGTTTACTTTGAATCTATATTCTTGTTAATTAAATTTCTCAAAAATCATTTAAATAATCATTTTAAAATACAAGCAGGATTTTTTTTTTCGAAAACAAGTACTTTTTTGAAAGTTTTTTTTGGTAGTTTTATACCTTTTTTCGATACTTTATAAATTCATACATGTAATGTTTATAAACAACTTAAGAAGTGTGACTTTGAAATTTGGGCTTTAGCTCAAAAAATTAAAAAGTAGATATAATTTTGTAAACTTCCAACTTTTGAAAATATTTACAATAAAAAACTACTAGTCCATACGTTTGTATCATATACCTATACGTTTTGTAAGTTTACGTCCACTTGGCCCTTGTTACCTGGTGCTTAAAATCATAATTTAATAACGTTTTCGACTCCAAGATGAACTATCAGCAATTTTATTGACAGGAAAGCAGTATAATAAATTATAGTTTGTTCTTTAGATTTTCATGTATGATACCATGTTATTTTAATTTTTTAAATACCTTGTGGCCCCCTAGGAACTTGAAACTTTTATGACATTTCAAATTTAAACTCGTCTAATAAATAACTATTCAAATAAAAAATTATTTTATTCTTTTTTTTTTTTTGCTAAATTTGAAATTATTATATAAATCATATTTAAAACTATGCAGGTGATTTATATATATTTATTTCTGGTATTTACTTAATACAACTACAATAAGTAAAATTTTACAATTAAAGAAAAAGAGTTAGTTTTTTTAAATCTTTATATTTTTAATTTCTTTTTAGAAATAAACTTTCTAACAGTGCAAAGAAGTAACTTAAAAGCAGCTACAACGTCATTTCTATAGTAAAGGTTTTGAAATTTAAAGATTAATTCTTTGCTGATTGGTATTTAGCTCTAAAACACGGTTACAACTACTTAAATCAAAAAAATCAGCCTTTGACCAAAAACTAATCTGAGTTAGTGATTTTTTTTAAATTAAGTAGTAAGAGACCAAAAATTCAAAAAAATACTGTTCACAAGCTTGGATACATACATCACTAAAAGAATATATTTCCAAGTCATAAAAACTAGCCTGATATTAAAAAAATATCAAAACTAGCTTGATTGACCTATTAAAAGATTAAATTGATAAAATTAGTGATAAAGATATTGAAGGTTTTTCACTTGTTTGTAAAAAAAAAATAAGTTTCATAAATTTTAAATACAAACTATAAAACAAATAATAAGAATTTAGGTAATACAAAACGTAAAGTTTAGATAATTAGTCAACCCAATTTATCATTAAACTTACTTAACATTACTGTTTAATATATTGCAAATTTCAGGCATAACATGACTTCTTGCACTTGTGTCTCTAAAAGATATACAAGTTGTAGTTTCCATACTACTTTTTTCCCTTCTGTAAAATTCTAATTATAATTGTGAAGAGTGTAAAATTTAAACATTCTACTTCACTAAATAAAACATATTTAAAATTCAAAAAATTTTGCTTGTATCAAATAAAGTATTTAAAATTATCTTTAAGAAAATTTGGAAAGATTATAAGTCAGAACTTAATCAATAAAAAGTTTTTAAATATTATAAGACTAAACGTCAACACTGAAATATTACTTTGAAAACGCAAATATTCTAAAAATAGTACTAGTAAACAAAAGTTGTAATACTTTATTAATTAAATATCAAATTGAAAGACTACATCTAAAAACTAAAAATAGAACTAACATGCTATTTGGTACAGTCTTAACTTTGTTATCTTCGAGAGGTAAATATTTTTGACTTTGGTGCTTATCGATCGACACAGAACTATTTATTTCCAAAGGCTTCTATTAATAAGCTTAAGATAAACTAATATATCAAATTATTATATATCAAAAGTCCAATATATCAAAT
The DNA here is from genome assembly GCF_965202585.1 of Thalia democratica. NCBI lineage: Eukaryota > Metazoa > Chordata > Thaliacea > Salpida > Salpidae > Thalia > Thalia democratica. The sequence continues at coordinate 41,247,045 of NC_139166.1, read as the reverse complement.
TTATGACATTAAGAATATCAAAGTCATTAATGAAAACAGACTTTTGTTTAACATTTCAGTCGACAATGTTTTGTTAAAAAGTTTAGTTAAAATACTAATTTAGCACTCATTATTTTGTTATAAATACAATATCTAATGTTATATAATTAGCTTTTTTGATTAGTATAAAAAATTTAAAACTATTGATGATTTGAATATTAAGAAAAATAATTAGTATATAAAAATTTAATTAGTATAAAAATCATAATAAGATGTAACGTTAAAAGGCGTTAAATCCTGGAGATCCTGATAAGCTAAGCTTATTGGAATATATACCACAGATGTTTTTGTGTCAAAACTTTATTCCGACTAACGGCGTTTCAATACTCTCAAAAAAATTTAAGAACAGAACTACGGAGTCTAAAAAAAGCTCTAAGAATAGTTTATATGCTCTAAGAATCAGACTAGTCTTTTTTGAGACTCCGTAGATCTGTTCTTAAACTTATTTGAGAGTAATGAAACGCCGTTAGTCGGAATAAAGTTTTGACACGAAAACATCTGTGGTTAGTATAAAAATCTGTATTTTTCAACTAGTGTTTAAAAATATAAGTTGCTAATAACGTTTGCTAATAGAAAATCCAAAAAAAACAAGTTGGTTAATAAACAACAAAAACTAAAAAAATATTAATATATAGCTTTACCTTAAAATTAATAACTAAAAAAAATAATATTTCTAGAAAAAAAATTCTAATTTCAAAATAACATTTTTTTGTTATTGTATAAAGATTAGACTGAAAGTTTGAAGAAGATTGCTTGAAAAATTTAGGAGGAGATAGATTTTAAATAAAATAGTCTTTTTTCGCTGTTTTAGTTTTTCCTTCCCATTGGGAACCTATTATGCGGCCCGACTTCAACTGGTCATATCTCAAAAAATAGTTCGAATTTTTTAAATCGATAAAAAGCATCTTGAAGCTTAGAATAAACTATATAAAATAACATCAACTTTTAAAAATTGTGGCTTACCCCCCCCCCCCCCTATGGCCTTAATTTGTTTAATAATACATACATTTATATACGTTTGCATCTATATTTATAGAAACTACCATTTATCTGCTTTTCTTAATCTTATATTCTTTGAACAACATAAACTTTTTTTTTTATCTTCATAAAATTGTGATAGCCATAGCACAGAGAAACGTCGTTAGTTTTTAATAAATTAAGTACTTGTTAATTCAGCTTGGTAATTTTTTTATTAATTTTTTGGTTGTTTTTAAATAAAATTATTACATATTGATATAATTTCATTTCAAAATTAATAAAAATTCTAAACCAACATAAAACCTATAAACCGTGAAAGAAGTATTTGATCTCATTTTAAAGTGTATGTTAAAATTATAACAAAATTTTCATATTTAAAACTGTTGAATTTAAGAAGCAGTTTATAAATCTATGAAAATCAATACTTTTAACTGATAAAAAACTATTTTACTTTGCTATGTTTTATCTCTAAAAAAATTGTTAATACTACATATATCTAAACTGGGTAGCTGTCAAATTTGCACGAGCGTACAAAATTGCACGAAGATAAAATTGCACGAAGATAAAAATTCACGAAGATAAAAATTCACGAAGATAAAAATTCACGACGACACTTTTGCACAAAGTCACTTTTGCACGAAGTCACTTTTGCACGAAGTCACTTTTGCACTAAGTCACTTTTGCACGGGTTGAAGTTTATTTTATTTCTTTTTTTTTTTTTCATTTTATTTTTTTTTTCTTATTTTTTTTACTATCATTGTTACCCCTAACCCTTACCTTCAGTCAGTAACTTTTTTTCTTTTTTTTTTGTTTTATTAATTTATCTTTAAGTTTTTTGTAATGTCTTATTTTCTGTTTTTTTACTCTTGTGCATAAATGACCCTCCGTGCAAAATTTTAACTCGTACAAAATTGACCCTTAGTGCCAAACTGTCTTTGTTTAATTTTGTCCCCTCGCGCAAATTTGTCTTCGTGCAAAAGTATCTTTGTGCAATTTTGTGCCCTCGTGCAATTTTGACCCGTTCCCATCTAAACTGTACAAAAGTTAGTGCAAAAAAATATCAAAGTATAATATTTAAAATTTGAAAAATATGTAAAATATATTTATCCAAATTTTGTTTTAATACAATAGAAAAACTAAATTCATGAAGCTAAAAACTATAACTCACATATTTTTCTTTTGATGCAGGCTTATTGCTTTCTAACATGCCTGTAAAAATAAACTCAGTTTCTTAATAGTATAACTCTCACCATATTTAAACTCGTGCATAGTTAGCACAAAGTTCAAAATAATGTCTTACAATTAGAAAATGTTGTAGGTAAAAAAGAACAAAATTTATGCAACTGAAAGGAAAATGCAAGGTCTAAGGCATTTGCTTACTAACTAATGTCATGTATAAAGCGACAGATAGGACAATGGAGGGCAATAAACAGTACGCTTGGTAATTGGGTAATTTCAAAACAGATACATAACGAATAAATATTTTTACAATAACAAAAAATAAAACATTTTCGAAATAAAATTGGATTTAAAAGACATAAGTGTAGGTTTTAATATAAGCCTGGTAAATTTAATTCGAACAGAAATAATATACTCTTTGAAACATGAAACAAAACGAAATTGCAAAATAAATGAATTTAAGGGCTGGATAAAAGATAAGGACATTACAGTAATTTACAGCACTTTTCTAACTCTTATTTTGATAATTTTAAATACTTAAGCCATTCTAGTGTATCTGCTTAAAACTAATCAAATTAACAACATACTAGTGCGTATTTTTTTTTATATTTACGTTATTATAATTTATGTAGTTTTTTAGTATACTAATTAAACACTGTCCTAATTTTAAAAGCCTGTAAAAACAATTGCTTCATATACTTACTACCTACAATTATTGTAAAGGGCATTTATTTTTTTACATTTACATAACAAAAAATTGTATATAAAATTTATTTAAGATAATATTTACTACAAAATTAAAATGATAACAACAAGACTTAAGTTTTGCTTTCTGGCTTACGCAGTAGATTTTTCAAAGTAAAGATATATTTCCAGCTTTACAAACAAACATGTAATAACAACAAACATTAAGAAGAAATTTTGGAATAAGTATAAAATATGATATGATGTCTGGTTGCGTGGTCACCCTGCTATTAACTTCAAATCATTAATTTCTAAATTCTCTTAAAACTTTTTGATATTTAAGAAGAGGCCTCAAACCAGTTTTTACTTGTTTCAGAATCATATTTACCAAGATGCGCATCCATTTTAAGTAATAAATAGTATTATAATTAAAAATAATAATTTTCTATCTAGTTTACATTTGTTAGCATATGCCTCTACTCAAATAAAAATAATTGAAACTAATAAAAGTAAATACATCTCATTTCTTTACAAAACCAGGTTGTTTTAGCAAATTCAGCATGCATATATAATATTTAGATTTAATTACTTAACTACTAAAAAATAACTTACAGCAATTACGAATGTTACAAGGAAACTGTGTCGTACTAGAAGATGAACTATTTGTAAATCTTAAATTAGCAATTGCAGGACAGTTAGTTGAAGGTACACCAGAAGTGGAAGAGTTATTTAATTTTTCTACCCCGTCCTAAAATAAAGCAAGGCTAAATTCTTATTAAAACAGTAACCATAATTATTTTATATACCTTTGTTAGATCAATAACGTTGTTTTGATAACACTTAGTAACTGAGTTCATTTGGCTGTCTAGAAAAAAATAAATATAAAATTACAAAACTAAATACTATTTTGATAAGAAGCAATTTCATTTACTTGGACTGTATCCGTTCAGTTTACATTTATCACTTCCAAAAGAATTGTTTAGTTTAGGTGAAGAGTAGAAGTTTTGCGTGACGTCCTGGTGATTATTGCCTTCACAACTTTTTTATATAACATTATGATTAGTTGGTACTATATAATTTATAAAGTTAAGACCTACTTTTAGTAATATAACTTTCCTTTAAAATTTATGTGGATAATTTTTCATTTATTATACAATACAACTTTTAATACTATTGCATTATTTAATAATATATTATTTAGTGTAACTATTTAGTGTAACTATTTACATGTCATTTAAAAGAAGTATTTTAAAAACTTTAATTAAGTTACTATTAAAATAATTAACTTTAATTGTTATTATTATACACTTAATTATCTAATTTTTAGCATAATAAAGTATTATTTTACAAGACTAAGCTAATATTTTTTATTAGCCAAAGTTTCAGCAATTTATAGAGAAAATATTACCTTTTGAAATTGGTTTTTGAAGCTTTAGAGGGAATTGCATGCCTATTGTGCTCTTCTGTACTAGTAAACAGTTTCTGCAGATAATATTTGATATTAATTTAAGTTTTAAAAATAATCTCAACATAATTAACTCTTTAAACTTCTATAATTATACTATACTCTCAAAAATAAACTAAAAGTAAACGTTAAATTTGTGTACAATATACAATTTTAAAACAAGTCTGTTTTTTTATGAATATTTTTTCTAGTTAATAATTATAGAAGTCGTTTTTTTTTATAGAAAATATATCATAAAAATATCATTTATGGCTCAACTTTTTTCTATAAAAAATAAAATTACCTGTTGGATATGACTGATGCATGCTAATTCAATATTTTTCATATCCAAAATTTTAACAGCATAAAAAATTTCAGATACATTTCTTTTTGAGATGGTCAATTTTGATGTGTAGGCAAAATCAAGTATACACTCTAATGCTAATCTTAAAAACGATTAAAACACTTATTTGAGCTTTTATACTTAAGCTACTAATATGATTTCTAACAATATAAATATTTTTATATATCAGTAAAGTCCATAGAAGAGTCCAACAATTTAAAAAAATTACATTGGCTCATAAATTAAAATTCTTAGTATTAATTATCAATAAAAAGTTTCGATTATTTTTTGAGATACAGTCAGTGTTGTAAAAAATTACTAACAAAAAATCATTGAACTTTTTTCAAGTCAAACTTCTCAAAAATCTAATAATTTACAAAAAAAATATATAAACTTTATTTTATTTTTCAATCTTCTATTAAGGTATTTTTTATCAATAATATGATAATCAATAAAAAATTTTATATAGTATTTATTACATCAAAACATAGGAAGGCCTTTACTTATTTAAAGTATTAAAAATAATTTTGTATATAAAACAGCATTTAAATTCAAAGTTTAACTCCATAAAATAATTCATTGGAAAAAAAATGCTAAAAAATCTACTGATTGTTAACACATAATATAATTGAAAAAACAAAAGTAGTTGTTGTATAATTTTTTCTAAAGTCATTGATTAATTTTTATACAAAAATAAAAAACTACAAGTGTTTTTAAAAACTAATTTAGGTTAATTTTTTTTTCTATAAAAAGTTTGCTACTGTACTAAAACTCTAAATACTTAATCACTTTATTTTTACTAAAGTTACAGTAATAATATAATATTGTCTAAAAACTTACTTTGAAACATTGCTTAATTCTAAGACTATGTTATGACGTAAGTTTTCAGGATCCATTATGACTTTGTTAAAATAAGAGCTACATGATGCAAGAACTGCTCTATGTGCTTTAACTTGTGTGCCCTGTTGTTTAATTTGCCTACTATTGAAAAACCTTATGAAATATAAAAGTAAAAAACCGACTGTTTTAACTTAATTATTACATATAACCAAAAAAAATTACTACCTAAAGTTTAACATAGAATAAAATTTTAATTATTTCATTAGATATATTTATCTCCGCATTATAAATTATTGAAGCTTAAGAATTTCTGAAACATTGTTTGGCATTAATCAAATAAAAACTTATCTTGCATAACCATATTACTTAGCATACTAAAAGTTCCTTTAAATTTATTTTTAAAGTCATTGGGGGGTCATCAAGATCTTTTTATTAAAATTAACATTTGCTTTTAAACAAAACTCTTAAAATAAATTATAAATCTGTTTTTATACAATGTAAAAATTTCAATTAACTTTTGATATAAAATCATATGATTTTTGGTACATACCAGGGATGTAGCTTGTTCAAAAATATTATTAAGCTGCAAATCTCAAAAAAATCGATACAATTGTAAATTTAACTAAAACAAACAAACTAACAATTCCCTAACTTTTCCTTACAAAAACCACAAATGTTTATATAGAAAGAAATTTATCATTAAATTATATATTCAAAAAACTATAATTCTCAAATGTCTTAAAAAATAAAATAAAACTTTAGAGAACTTGTACTAGCAAATTCTGACATTTAAATTTTAGTAACATTTAGGGAATAGAAATCATATGATTTTAATTTAAAATCTAATAATCTACCCAAAAATAATAATTTTTAACCTTTTTTATTCAGAAATTTTCAATTTTTATAACTATTAAAAACTGATAATTTTTAAATAATACATTATTGATACAAATATTGATTGTTGAAAAACAATTAAAGGTCTCTACTTTGTAAAAAAATATTTTTTATAGTTTATTTAAAGTCTTTGAGCAAAACTTAGTATGCTAAATAAATTTTTGAAAAATTAAATTAAAAAATATTGTATGTCTTACAAATATTCCTAAAAATAAGGTTAATTGACAAATAATTTAACCTAAAACGTTTAAAGTTACTAGTACTAACTAGTTACTCTTGAAAAAAAAAAGCTTGTTGTGCTTAAAGCTGAGATTTCGTACAGTTTAAAAAATAAAACTTGGTAATGAACCTTGATAAATATTTCAAAACCTTAAAATTTGATAAATTAATGTTTTACCTGAACAACAAGGGTCATATCACAAAGAATTCCACGTTTTCTTTGTTCATTCATACTAGACAATAAACTTTTTTGGTGTTCATTAGACTCATACACATATTGAGTTTGAACATCACAGTGATAGGGAAGTTTACCTGTACAGTGTGTTTTTTAGTAAAGAAGTTTTATTTGACAGCATTTAAAATTTAAGTTTTAAAAAAAGTTCAAAATTTTTAACTGGATACAAAAAAGATGACAATAGTATTAGGTCAAAATTTGTAGTTTAATGCGAAGTTTCTATTTTATTAATTCTAGTTGTTAAAATATATATCAGTTAAGTCATTGTGCCCACCCTTATAAGCAAAAAACTAGCCAGAGTTAATAAAATTTAAACCTAAAAGAATAAAAGTCATGTACTTCAAGCATATTTTACTTTTATACAACTTTGAATAATTTTTTACGTGCATAACTTATTCAAAAAATATAACAAACACATTTAATTTTTAGTTAATTTAGTACTTTCAAGTAAAGCTTATCAAAAATTGTATCTTACTAAATTAAATCTTACGAAATTAAATAAAATTATATTGTAGTTAGAACATTAAAGTTTAAAAAAATTAAGAATGACCTAATAATCAATTATAGACTTGAAAAATTAATTAGATGCTAATAAAACAACTTTGCTGTATAAGTAAAACTTGTTAGATAAAAATCAAACTACTGAACTATGAATCAGCAATAAAAACTAACAATAAAATTAAAAGAAAACACTTATAAACTAAGGAACCAATTAATATAAAATTAAGAATACAACATTTAAAAATTTTTATTCTGATATATGAACTTTATCTGCTTACATAAAATGGACCTTAAAGATTGAATGCATAATCTTTAAGTACTTCTTTAATTTGTAATATTATTTCTATTGTTAGTTTTTATTGCTGGTTCATTTTAGTTTGATTTTAATCTAACAAGTTTCATTAGTACAGTAATTTTGTTTAATATAAGCATCTAGTTAACTTTTCAGGTCTGTATTTGATCATTAAATATTTTTTTATTTTTTTAAACTTTAATGTTCTAACTACAATAAAATCTTTATTCAGTTTATTTTAGTAAGATACAATTTTTGATAAGCCTTACTTGAAAGTAATAATAATAAATTAAATGTGTTTGTTAAATTTTTTTTGTAAAGCAACTTTATATTGCATGTTTTTTAATTCTAATTCATTAGTTGACAGTTATACATGCTTACAAATCTTAAAATTTCAAAATAAAAAGAAATGTTACTGATATTAGATAAAAAAATTAGACTTAAAAGTTTATATTTCACATTTATACAATTGCACAGTATGGTGCATCTGTTGCCACTCAAAAATGAAAAAAGTTTATTAGTGCTTAGCCCATTTTTTGTGCAAGGCAAATCACATTTTAAGACAGCACAAAAAAAAAAGCTTCCCAACTGTTTGCATGTTAGCGCAAAACACTTTTGAAAATTTTGGTTTATATCAGTATATTTGAAAAAGGTCATTTTTTGTATTTAAAATAAGTTTTAGAATATATTAATACTAATCTAAAGCTTGAAGTAAAAACTACAAGCCAGTTTTTATAGAATTAAAAAATCTTATTAAATTTTTGAGACATTGTAATTTTTTTTAAAAGTTTCTGATACAAACATATGGACCCCAAATGTTATATTTTCAGCCGCTTATTGCTTGATAATGTTTTAATAAACAAAAGTACTAGTGAATTGAAAGCGTGTTATTTGTCCATTTTTAAGACAGTAGAAGCAATATTGTACTTTTTACAATAATTTTGTTATACTAATCTTAAAAGTTTTCCAAACATTTATACTGATTTTTATTGCTCTTAATTAATACAATAGACGCAAATAATCCTTGAGCATTGAACTTTTTTATTAAAATCAAAAGAAAAACAAATCACAATATTTTGTTTGTTTATAATTCGGAGTTTTGGTACTTCCTATCCTCCTTGATAGTGATTGCTTTGCTACGTATATTCAATAGTTTTGATACGTATCTTCAATAAAGTTACAGGACAGTTTAAGGGCATAGGGGGTTTAACATTTTTTTTACTAAAAATAACATTGATCTTATATGAAAGCTTGAAGTTCAAACTACAAGCCAGTTTTTAAAGAATTTAAAAATCTTATTAAACTTTTGAGACATTGTAATTTTTTTTTAAAGTTTCTGATACAAACATATGGACCCCAAATTTTTTGGGGTCAATTTTCTTGGAAGTTTAAAAAATCTAAAAATCTATCTTCTTCTTCATTTTTTGAGCTGGAGACCTCAAACTTTCAGAAAACGTTCCTTTTGTAGTTTAAAACACTTCAAATGTTGGAATTTTTTAAATATTAAAAAATTAAAATTTTGGACTAAAAAAACAAAAAACATAGGTGGTTTTTTTTAATAAAAATTTTATTTTTCAAAATTAAAAAAATCCTACATTTGATCTTTTTAAAATTTAATAATACAGTGTCTGTAAAAGATTGAAGGAGGAGATAGATTTTTAGTGAATCTTTTTTGGCGTTTTTAGTTGAGTCTTTCATTAGGAACCTATTGAGGTCACCAACTTTTGTTCATATTGTTCATATCTCAAAAATTACTTTGAATATTTTCAAGCGGTTAAAAATTTCTGATAGCTCAGATAAAACTCTATAAAATAAGATCAACATTTAAAAATCAAGGTGAACTACCCCTATGCCCTTAACACCCGTCATTGACTACACTCATGTGATAAACTACTTCTTTTGAATAATACTAGTCCATTGTTCTGGTGACTTAATAAAAAGAAATGACTGCAGTCTATGATTTAAAAAAAAAAAGCATGGAGTTACTTCCAAAAAAGTCTGCTAAATCTTGCTTCTCATTAGACCATACAGAACAATTAGGTAACTCATTGTTTTTTTGAAATGATCGGGGCTAATCCTAATTTATTTGGTGATTTAAAACATCAGGAACCTTAGTTTTGACTGATTGACTAGTAACATTCAAACAAACTTAAAGGAACTGGTTCTTCAACAAGATACCAAAATGGTACTTAATGGCACTTAACGCCAAGGTTGCACATAACTTATCAGTACTTATGTATTTTTGAAGTGTAATTAAAAGATCCAAGTTGTTGCCAAGAGCTGCTGAAGCTAGAGTAGAATTGATCCAATAGAGAAGATAGCAGTTTATGCAAAAATTAACAAAACGTTTCCGTTTTTTTAAACAAGTGGTGTCTAAAATTGTTTTCAATGAATTCTGTTTTGAAAGCAAAACTACTCTAAGAGCTCAAATGACTTTGCTCATCCATTTAGCTCTAGAAACAGCCCAAGGACGTTGAGAAGTGAAACTATATAATACAACTCCAATGTAAATTAAGTCTAGTTATCAGCCTCTTTATAGTCATCACGCAGACAAGGCAATTAAAGTTTTGATATTTTTGATAAATTTTAGAAGTAACTTCTAAATTCAAAACATAGTTTCCATCAAAATGTTGCAAGACATTTTACTAATGATTCTTAAAATTTTTAAGACATCTACATCAGGTGTTTTTGATTTTTCTATGGCTAAAGAGCTGAAAATTTTACTTAGTAGCAGCTCTAGAACAAGATACCTGCAAGCTAGCCAAAATATTTCCTTACCAAGACAATTTTGGAATGTCATACAAGAAGCTATCAAATGGGTAGCTATCAAATTTGCACAAGCCTACAAAATTGCATGAAGACACTTTTGCACTAGAGGATAAAGAAGCCGTTGCCCATTAACCTATAAAAATCTATAGCAATTATTTTCATTTTTAATAGACACATGTATATACCTGATTTAGCTTATATTCTTTATCCTCTAGTGCAAAAGTGTCTTTATGCAATTTTGAATGCTTGGCAAATTTGTCCCATTGTGCAATTTTGTAGGCTTGTGCAAATTTGATAGCTACCCAATTGAGTGTGTGCAGGACAACTTAGTGGTCTTATGTCAGCAAATGACCCTAGACTGATAACTAAATTAGAAGGATATGCAGTCATAAAAATTGCAAAAGGTGTCAAAAAAGCAGAATTTTTGCAACCTGTGTTTCCAGCTAAGCATAAACTTGTAATTTTGTAATAATACAGTCAGTGAGTGTGACTGTAGAAAGAGGAATGTGAAAGGTGTAGGTGACGATGTGATTAGAAGAGAAGTTCTTTGGACTGAGGATATCTTGTCTAAGTCATCATTTGATATAATTTATTTTGTTAGAAGTAAAAAATTTGGCGCCAACATGCCACAGTGAACAGCAATATAAAACTTTGCATAAGGCCAAAGCAACCATTGATCATCAACTTGGACCAATTAAAATTACTAAATGTGCAAATACAAGTTTGTATGGGTAACTGCTATAGCTGATACTGGTGCATAGTCAAGTATTTGGGGATGGAAAAACTTTCAGGATTCTGGTTTTGGTAAAAATGATTTAATACTGTATATATCAAAAATCAAGCTGACAATTAAACTCCAGTAAACATTGAAGGGGCTTCCAAAGCAATATACAAAACAAGAAACAATTAATAATAAAAAGGCTTAGGAATTTGATTACAAATTAATTAAGTAAAGTAAACCTACCTGCAAAACTTGTAGAACTTGAATTGAATGTTTCATTTGGATCTTCTCCCATATTTTTTTATTTTTAGCTTATAATATTTTAAATTAAATTAACTGAAGTAAGTAGTTTCTAATCAATTTTAATTATTAGTTGTACTGAACCATTTCTAAGTTTTTTTTTACTATTATTTTTTAGCATCAAAACAATTTTTGTTTAAAAACTGTAGTTGATAAGCTATTATCAGTTGTAAAATACTAAATTATAAATAACAATTACAATTATGATTTAAAAAGAAAAGTGGAGGCTCACAACTATAGTCAATGGATTGGTATGGGAAACATCTTTTGTTCATGAGCCTCACACCATATACATTGTAAATATTTTTGAAGAGCTTTAATTAAAACAGTATATAAAAATCAACTATAAAATAAACTTATTAAGAATTTAGTTTTTTCCTTTATTTAAATTTAATTACAAAATTAACACTAAAAGAAAAAAAGGTATGAAATATTTTTAAACCCATTTCTGGCAGTATTAACCACAGTATACTATGGCACAACACCGTCTCCTCCCTTATATTACAATTGTTATATCATGTAAGTATCTTTTCTTGTTGCCCTTTCTACAAAAGCAACCACTAAAATGAAATAAACAAAACAAAAAGAAAAATATTATGAATAAAGAACAAAAGAAAAATGTGTACACAACTAAGGTTAATGGATTGGTGTGGAAACCATTTGGTCATGACATGAGCTGTGCATCTTTTGCTTGTAACTAATATTTTGAGCTAACTTAAAAACAATAATGAAAATATAAAAAACTTAAATAGTAATTATATATAAATTAAAAAAGAAAAATTTCAAGTTTAAAATGGTAAGAATTTTTTTCAACCCATTAACCGCCAATATTGACCATGGAAACCATAGTCTACCACAGGCTCTACACAGTCTCCTCCTGGTAATAAAACACTTCAAAAATAGACTTTTTCACTAAAAATCTATCTTCTCCTACATTATTTGAGAATACTACCTCAAACTTTCAGGAAATGTTCCTTGCAATATTTAAAAAATTTAATTTAAAAGAATTTAAAAGAAAAAAAAAATTAATTATATAAAAAATAAACAAAAAAACTGTTTATTTTTGTTTAATTGTACTAAAATTATTATTTTTTAGTTTATAAAAATCTTGCTCCGACAGAAAATTTTTAAATATTGCAAGGGACATTTCCTGAAAATTTCAGGTAGTTATCTTAAAAAACGTAGAAGACAAGGAATCTATAGTATTATAACGTACTTCTTATCTTTTAAACATATAAAAATAAGCATGTGTATATTTTTTAACAGTAAAAACTCAAAAGACTCACCTTTTTCTTTGCAAAAACAAACAATCGTAAATTGTAGAGCATAACAAATTTTAAACAAAGTCTTTAGATCTTCTATCTATTCTAGGAAAAAACATACCTGTAAATGTACAACTAAATGTGAAAAAAAAAACTTAACAAACAAATCAGATAACAAATCTTACAACATAAGAAGCAAGTAAAAACTCGAAATGTAAACATTAACCAAATTTTATTAATTTTAATAATCATGTAACAACATACTGTTCAATTTATAGTTTTGCAAGGCCAAAAAAAAATTAATCCATATTGTCTATTAATCTTTGAAATATTAAAATGATTTTAGATTTATTGAAAACCAAAAAAAGTTCTGACTAGTTAGCTTATAGACTTATAATATTAATAGATTTTTTTTAAGGCAATACTCTTAAATCATTAACAATATTTAATAAAAACAAATACAAAACAAAAATAACTTGCTATTTTAAAAGTTGCCTAATATCCACACTAAATTGTCTTATAATTTAACAAATAAAACGAATTCTTACTTATAATAATATATTTGCTTGTGTTTCCTTACTAAACTCTAATTTTCGAATATTAAAACATGAGCATCCAAATAGCATAACGAAATACAAATATTTCTTATGATCATAATAAAGTTTTAATTTTGTGGTGTACACTAACTATACTTAAAAACACATAATTTTGTTTAATAATTCTAAAATATAATTTAGTTACGATGTCAAAATAAATTTGTAAATTATGAAGCTTGTTTGTAAAAAGAAAACTTTTAACTGATTTTTTCTTTATATTTGAGGATATATTGCAGTTTAACTTAAGTTTACGAAGTTGTTAGATTACATTATTTTACTTGTAGAATAATTTATGTGAACAGAACTTTTAATATATTTTTATATTATAAATCTAATATTAGGTTATGGTTAATAAGTTTTTTTATATGTTTTAAAATGATATTCTATTTAATTTTTTAGGTTTTGGTTCTTTCAACTTAAGATAATTAAAACCATTTTTATATAATTATTATCGTTTTTTTTCTATTTATTAATTTTTTGTTTTTCAAAAAACTTATTAACTATTATAAGTGTTTTTTAGTGATTGTTTACATTAATATTTTGGTTTAGTTAAACTCCCAAATTTTGATATTTATTTAAATTTGTTAAAACTGATAGTTTTAATTAAAAGTTTTGATATATTTATTTTATACTTTTTATTTAATTCACGAAAAAAAAAAGTTTTGTTTTTATTAAATACAGCTTTGTTTTGCTTTTTTTTTTTAGAATATTACACTTTTATTTATTTTTATTATCACTATTTTTATGTTATTGCTTTATTTTATTGTTCTTTGTCTTAATAATTTAAAATAAGTTGATAATAGAATCCAAATTTTTAAACATACTTTATAAAATTTCAAACTTATTTTTGTTTTTTTTAAGTTATATAAAAGGTTAAATTATTTGCTTAAAATACTGATAAATCAAAAAGTTAAACCATTTGATATTCAATCTTTACCTTTTAACGTAGAGTTTAATAAATATTTTATAGGTGTATAATGTTTGATACTAAGTTTTTTTTTGGATATTTTTGTTTAGAAAAATATTTCATGTTGTAAATTTTAATAGTCTTATTTTTCAAAGAGTTATAGAGTTTAGTTTTGACTTTACAGATTTTTTTTTCATCTTTTAGCTCATTATAGTTTTGATTAGAGTTGGGTATGCAACTCGATGACCGAGATCGAAGAGGTCTTTTTGTGTATCCAGGTCCATAAACCAAAAAAAAATTTCAACGTTTCGTTTTTGTTCAGTAGTATTGTTCATTAAACGAAAAAAAAAAGGGCTCAAAAGTTTGGTCAAAGGACCTGGTGTACAAAAAAAACCTTTCGGTTATCGAGTCATACACCAGGATACAGTCTAATGTCATGTCCTGTACTCTATAAACCTCTATAACTGCTCATGTCATTTTAACTACTCAAATACAACTTCAATATAGTAATACTTCAAAAAAAATTATAATCTAACTTAAAATATTATTTTTTAGTTTATCGTTTAAAAATAATTTTCTATTAATAATAAATCTTTTTTTTGTAAAGCCATTTTAAACTTTATTAGTTAAATAAAATCATAGAAAAAAAAAAGAACTATTGTTTTCAATCTTTATTCAAAAGTAGTTATTTATTAAATTTAGGTTTCCAAGAGTTTTTAGTACATACTTGTTTTATACCTAAAATTTGCTTTTGTTAATAATTAAACAAATAAATAAAAAATATTTACAAATTTGATAAAAATAATTTTTTTCGTTCTATAACTTTTAGTTCTTCCCTTAATTATAATAAAAATTACGTTTTGTCTTAAAAATTCAACTAAAACTTTAAAGGCTAAAAATATTTTCAAATTTAATAAGAACTACTATAAATTTAAAGGTTTTTACTACTTTTTTCAAGATTATAATTTCTTTTGTTTAATAATCAAGTTTAAGGCCTATTTAATTTCTATTAACACTATACCCTAGAATAATACTTACTAACAGTATATTGAAAGTTTTATTAAAAGCTAATATGAGACTATCTAATATTTAACAAAGTTAAGATGTACTTAGAAACGCCTAAACACACGACACACCCCTGTTATTCTATTTTTTAGTATTTTTAGAAAAATCTGACGAAAAACAAATAATTTTTACTAGATATTTGAAAGAAACAATTTTTTTTCAAAAACAAATTTTCACCGTACTCTTTTTTTATTAAACTAACATGTGTTTTTGTGTGTTTACAAGTTCAACGGAGCTCAGTAAAAAAAACTTACTGTACATTTTATTTCAGAGCTCCGTTGAAGTGTGTTAACTTGGTAACACAAAGAAACAATATTAGTTTAATAATGAAAGAAGGCTGTGAAAACTTGTTAATATATATTCTTGTGAATTTGCTTCGCTTGGATTTCTACTAAAAAAGGATTAACTTTAAATATTTATTACATTTTTTTTACATTTCAGTCAATAATTAATAACAAATAACACTATACCTTAAATTAATGATTACTTACACAACACTTTTAACAAACTAATGCTTTAATATGCCTTTTTCTTTTGAGTAGATACTTACATCTTTTTTTAAATTGTTTTATTAAAAGCTATTATGAGATAATATAATATTAAATGAAATAAAGTTGTGGTAGCCTACTTAGAAAAGCCTAGACACATTACTGTCATTACTATTTTTTAGTATTTTTAGAAAAATCTGAAGTTAAAAAAACAGTTGTTATTTAGAGTTTTTCTACGCACATAAAATAGCATTTTACAAAACCTTCAGTTTGATTTTTTTCTAAATAGTTTTTATTATGAAATGCATGATTTACTGGTTTTAGTCGATTATGGTAGATCTCAATAAATATTTTATTTAAACCCACATAAACTAAATGGTCTGCAGTCTGCACTGTATTATGCCTCTGCACAAAATATTTTTAAACTTAAATGTTTTTCGAGAAATAGCCTTTTTAATTTTTCTTTACTTTTAATATTTATGGGGCCTATTTATTATCCTTACTGGCCAGATCTAAAAAAAGTCCTCAGCGGGCCGGAGCATTTCCAGTTAGTGATCTACCGGATTCAGCTTGATCCTTTTTAGATCCGCATCCTAATTTGAATATATTATCCGGATCCGGCTAAATACTAAATTTAGACAAAGATCCGGATCCAAATGGAAACTAATTCCAAAATATTTTGATTTGGCTAGATGTTAATTGATCGGGTATTTCAGAATTTTAATTCAGTTTATTAATTACTAAGTATTTCAAGTGTGAAATTTTATGTTAATTTTTTTAAGTACTTATAATTTTATATTTATTATAACTCTAGAGCGAATTAATACTAGTTAGTCTTATAAAACCAATAATTTACTTACTAAAAGTTACTCGAGCCTACCATTTCAAGCTAAAACACTAAAAAATTGTTAACTATTCGAAATTATTTAATTTTGGCAATCCTTGGCTGGAGTTTACATTAATAATATAAACAGAAGTTATTACAATATATAATTACTACCTTTTAGTTAAAATAAACTAATAAAGATTCATTACATATTTTTGAAGGTATAAAAGAAACAAAACAACAAATAATTCTGATATGATAAACAGTTTTACAATAAAAAGCAAATATAAAATTAAAAGGTGTCATTGAAACACTTAAGGTTGATCATATATTAGAGTTGTTTAAGTCTAGTTGCATGACGGTCTGGGAAAATCCGCAAGTGCTTTGGAATACCGATTGGGTTTGAAATTAGCTTATCCTTGTTGATGTTTATGTCGGATATGTTTGTTTGAAAATGTATGAAGTCTCGAAAAAACCAACTAGTTTCATGATCATCTTTTGAAGTTAATAAACTTTGGCTTGTTCAATAATACACAAAATATATATAAAAATTTACTAAAAGCATAGAAAATTATATGTTTGATTTAAATTTTCATATAAACTTATTTTAAAAAAACAGTTAAACCTAGATAACAAATTACTTTGACTAAAAATTTAAATACTTTTCTTTTTAAAATATCAAACAGTAATAAACAACTTATGAAATTTAACTAAATTCTGTACTTTAAAAATAATAATTAGATAGTAATCTGTTATTACAAACATGCAAAAATAAATTTGCTTAACAAAACGTACTTGAAATTATTGAGATATTACTTTGAAATATTGTCGTCAATTGGTCATCACTAAACTTAATCATATAATTGATCAAAAAGTCCTTAATAAATAAATCAATAGCAGAAAAGAAAGCAAACTGTAGTCTCAACTTGGAATATTTTACTAAAATTTAAAGTTGAGCAGCTTGACTTAAAATAATTTTCAAAGTTTTAAAGAAAAAAAAAACTTTTCACATTTATAAAAACAACTCACTACACATCTGGAAAAGAAGACAATTTTTGACACGCTCATTTTTTTATGAAAGTCATTATAGTTGGTAAGATCATCAAAGTTAGTTCAGCTAACAATTGTTTTTGGATAACTTGTAAATAGATTATTTCAAATGACTTGAAAAAGAACAAACAAAAGAATGTTTTTATAACCACAAAAATAAAGAGCCATTTTAGAATTTTTTTCAGGGTCAAAGTCTTACAGTTTTATTTTGTGAAAATTATTCAAAAAAAGGTTTTGTACAAATTTTGTAATATTTACATTGGCTGGCCGGCTTTCATATAAGTTTTTAAAATGCTTAGTGGGCGGGATCAATTTTATCCGCAGACCGGATTCCAATTAAATTTAAAAAAAGTGTGAGGGCCGGTCATTTTGACTCCGCGGGCCGTACGTTGCCCACCCCTATTATAGACTATTGTGTTTGTTATATACATAACAAATGAAACTATTTATTTTTAAAATACTTACTTAGGTGGCGCTAAACAGCCTAAAACTAATTTAATACATTTTTAGATGCTACACTTTTTTATTTCAAAAGCTAAAATATTATTTTAATTAAACACAACAAAAATTAAAGTATTCAAATGTAGAATTACTATTCATTTAGTTTAAAAAATGTTTTTAAATTACAATTTAGTTCTTGTATTGGTTTGAAATTATTAGTAAACTAAAATTACTCAATAAATGTATATGCATGACATGAGATAAAAGAGTTTTTTGTACAGAATAATTTTTTTTTTTGAAATCTCCACTGCACATTGAATTAATTTCTATGCACACTAATATACGCAGATACTTATTTTTAGAACCATTTAAAAAGTTAAAACTTAAGTTAGATTAGATGTAAATTAGGCAAAAATTTCTTTTATAACTTTTTCTACATATTATGTTTAATTGTACAGACACATATGAAACAATATATGAGGTATCAGATTAAAATAATATTTTGTTCAGTATACACTTTCATTTTTAAAACAATATTTCTTTGAAAACTTCGTTATATCTGATGCATCACACACTAATATACATATGTGCTCTTTTTTGTACTACTTATTTATGTGTGCTTAATTTAGGGATGTTAAATTTATTAAGTCTGTATATTAATAATCAAAATAGTTTAAATTAAAGCAAAAAGAAAAGTAAAAACCGCCACATACTCAGACTAAGTCAAGCTAGTTAAGAAATTTTTAATTCTTATAACAATTCAGGCAATTTATTTTAAAGTTTTTGGCTTGCATTGTTGTTTTTTATTCGAAACTATTAGGTTAGTCTTTGGTCATTTAGCCTGGCTTTTTTTGATTTGTAGAGTGGCAAAGTAAACTTATGGTGTATGTTTTGTTAGATTGATAGTTTTGGTTTTAATTTTATGTAAAGTTTTAAGTCTTGCAGCTGCTATAATTTAAAATAATCTTTAAATTAGTTATATACATATAAGTATGAACAATTTACCCTGTCTTAAAGGTATTATCGGATAGAATAACCTGTTTTTTCATAATAAAACCAAGTTATGTTTGTTAAGATGTGATATAAGATCTACCAAAAGTGCTATATACAATATAGAGTTTTTATCTTTATGATCTTTAGAAATGATTTAATTTCGTTTCATAACTTATAGATTCGTAATATTATCAAACCAAGACTTAACCAACAAAAAGGGCAAAAGTACACTAGGTCAACGTATTGAGTTTCCGCTTCTTCTAGTATTTTTTCAAAACTGCTAGTGATCATTTTTTTATAAAAAATGTGGTAATTACTTTATTTTTTATGTTCATAAGACCTTTTAAGTTTTGTCTTCACATTGCTGGTGTATTTTAATGCTTGCTGGTGTATTACTAGTTTAATTAAAAAAAAGACAGTCTAAAATCTGGTTTTAACACAAATACTATCACGTTTTTAGCAAAAAATACAGAAGCAACAATGCTGGTGACAGAACTATCTATTTAAGACCAACAACCATTAAGTTTGTGCATTGCAACATTGATTTTAGAATGTCTTTACTTGTTGTTGTACTTTGCATCGGAAATAAACCTAGAATTTCTTCAAATATGTGAAAGTTAGTAAAAATATCTCGAATAAATATTCTCAGATGAGCAGTATTTGTGTATCAGTGCTATCATTTAAACAGATTGATGAATTTCCTTATTTGATTTATGCGGCTTTATAGTCTTCAGAAATTTCCTAAACACGTTTTTTTATTGTCATTAAAAAAACAAACAAAATGCTTTTATTAAAGTCATCACAAAAAAAAATTCAATTCTAAACAGACTCTTCTTTTAATTGATAACTTATGCTACTTTATAACTTGGCTTGATACATACTTCTGATCAGTTTTGTAGTTATTGAAAATAATCATGTGCTTTCTTAAAACTGACTTAAGAAATTTTGTATTTGCAATAACTCTTAGCTTAACTAACTGTTTATAATTATTATAGTTTGTTTAACATTTCACATTTACTTTTTTTAATGCAAGATTTTAATTACAGATAAAGCATAGAAAATTATCATAATGCTCAATAAAAAACAAACATTTCTATATCATTAATAGTTTATAAGATATAACATTAAAGGCGTTAAATCCTAGAGATATTGATAACCTAAGCTTATCAGAATATATACCACAGATGTTTTTGTGTTAAAACTTTATTCCGACTAACGGCGTTTCACTTCTCTCAAATAAATTTAAGAACAGATCTACTGAGTCTATAAAATATTAACAGACATTAGGAAAAAAGTATGTATAATTATGTATAATAGTTATGTGAGTAGTAACTATAAACAAACTTTATGGTTTAAAAACAAAGTTTGGAATAAAAACATAAAAATATAAAATTGTCTACAAAAACTACAAATTTAATAAAAGCATGTACTATCCTCAAAAAAGCTCTAAGAATAGGCATTTTTATGTTTCTAATTTATGTTTCTTTTAAAAAAACTTGCCTATTATTAGTACATGCTTTTAATGGGAGCACCAACTACCTGCCGACTTCTGTTCTAGTATAATTGCTACTTTTTGAATTTTAGATGTTTATATACAATGTAATACAAAACGTGCAGTGCAGATTAGATAACAATAATTACAAAATTTGTAAAAACATCTGTCCTGGTCCAGGACTCCTGGACATGACAATAAAAGGTCTCCATGGTGTGCGACTCGGTAAGCGAAAGGTTCTTCGTGCACCAGGACCTAGGATCAAGTATTTTGAGCGTCTTTTTATGTCGTTTAATAAACTGTTGCATTTAGGTTCTAATTCTAAATAGATAAAATCATTGTGATATATTATATGTTGTATAACATTAGTTTTATTAATTACTTTATAAAGTCAGCAATTTTGATTAGTAAAACAAGTTTTAGATTAATAACACACTATTTTAATATTAGGAATTATTATAAAATGCATTAGTGTTTGATAATAGAGTACATGACAATTTAAATTCAGACAACTTAAATTCCGAAAATAAAAATTCTTAATAAAAATATTCAAAAAACTATTTTAAAAAGCAATAGAAAAAAATGCATATGTAGACCTTGAAATATATACAAGCCACTTTTTCTTTTTGAAAAATTTTATAAATTTTTCAAGATATTTTAAAATTATTAAAAATAAATAATTTTTTTACTTTATTCAAGCTATATATCAAAAAATATTTAATGTTTAGCAAAAAATGGCTTGTAGATATTAATATGACCTATAGATTTATCTTTTATATTTGGCAAACATAAATTAAATTTTTAGTTGTCTGTGGCCCTTTCAATTTTTTTTTAATAAGAGTTGTCAGAAATGGGAATTTCAATAGTCGTTCACCCGATAATATATTTACGAAAAAGTATTAGTCTTTTTGTACAGTAACAGTGTTGAAGTATTAATAAACTTAAAGTGATTTACTTTAAAAAATATTTAAATTGATTTAAATTAAAAGTTTAGTTTTTTATGGTTAGTTATTAAAGCTTATTAGAATTAACAACAGTTGTTTCGATTTAGAATTTATTTAAATTTTATCTTTTAAACTATTAGAGTTTGGCCCTAAATATACCGTTTGTTAAAATAGTTTCGCAAATAACTTTTTAATAAAGTTAAATTGATATCTCGAATTAAGAAAAATAACGATCATTTAATTTTGAAAAAAGAGATCATATTTTTTTTGTAAAAGGCATTGTCCTTTTAGATAGATAGTAGTAAAGTTTATTTACGTGGACCTGGTAATATAAAAATAATGAACTAACTAATATCTAAACAAAAACGGGAAAAGTTGTTCTGAAAAGAAAGTTAAAAAGGAACTTCACTTAGCTTCATGATTATCTGACATATTTATTTGTAAATAATTCATATATTTTGAGATATAAAAAAGGAGATGAAAAGCAAGCATTCCACAAAGATCTCAGCTATTATGACTTTTAGTAGTTTTATTAGTTTAAGAATTGCAAGAAAATTTAGAAAAAAATCACCATCCAAAAATAAAAAAGACCTTGATGCCATGGAAGCAGGTTTTAATTCAAGTGGTCCAAAAAGCTCTAAAAGCTTAGACATAAATATTCAAACTATTAAAGGTGTTGATATTAGCCAGCTTTCTGATATACCTGGAGTTATAGGCCTAAACAATCATGGTAATACATGTTTTGTGAATTCAGTGCTGCAGTGTTTAAGTAATACAGAGCATATTCTTCAATACTTTTTGTTAGGAAATTATAAATATGATTTGAAATGTTCTAAAAAAGACAAAAGTAAGAAAAAAACAGGTAAAGGAGAAATAACAGAGCAAGTTGCTGCAATTATTATAAGCTTGTGGACTAATTGTTATCATAAAAGCATGACAAGCAATCTTAAAGAGCTAATGTCAAAACACTCTTCACAGTATAAAGGCTCTTACCAACATGACTCTTTAGAGTTTTTATTGTGGCTTTTTGATAAAATGCATGAGGATATAAGTATAATGTCTTCTAAACAATTCCCTACTCATAAAAGACAGTCTATGAGAAAAAAGTTCAAGTCTATGACTACTATTAAAACTGATGAAAATAGTTGTAGCTTTATAGAAAAGTTTTTCAGGGGTTATACAAAGTCTACATTAACTTGCCCTAAATGTGGTAAAATAAGTGAAACTGACGAATCATTTTTGTCTATATCATTACCCTTGAAACATAGGATGACAAGGCCAGTATATGTGAATGTTTCATTTTTGCCACACAAAAGAAGCTCATTCAGGAAGCAACCAACAGGTAAAACAACATTGCTTGGTTTCAGCATGTTAAAAGATTCATCAACATTTGAAGATATAAGGTGTGCAGTTGCACAAAAATGCAATGTGCACTCTCGATTATTAGCTTTTGTTGATCTTAGGTATGATGGTTTTTATCAATCATTTGGTGACAATGATTCAATGAGTAGTATTCCTGTACCTAACCCTCATACTAATGGAATACATACTTCTTCTACTTCTTCTATGTCAACATTATATGCATTTGAGTTACCTAAGTTAAATATTACTTCTGGTACATTACCTAGAAATTTTAAAAGAGCTTCTAGTAAAAGCTCCAAATCTGACTATGCAATATCTCAAAAACCATCTAGTTCTATTGTTGTAATTTTGATAAACAAGTATTGTGATGGAAACAAAGGTAAGTTGTTAAGTTTTTTAATTGTTAATAGCTATATGGGGTTAACAATAGATTAAATTGTTTTTTTGTTTGTGAATAATAAACACTCAAGTAAAAGTATTTTTTTTTTTTAAATAATTTATTTTTAGGTTTACAATTATACAATGTTTATTTAAAAGAAGTTAAAACAAAAACTATGAATATAGTTCTACCATAGCATATATTACTTAGTTATTGTTAATTATAAAGTACTATAGTATAATCAATGAAATATTACATCTCACAGCTACTATAACTACTTCTAGCATTGCCAAAAAACCTGAAATCTGAAATTTTACAATTTAGCCACAAAAAACATTGAATTTTGGGAACTCAGAAAAAAAACCTGAAACTTTAAATAAAAGTCACTAAAAAGCTGGATTTCTAAACAAATTTTACGTGTAAAGTGCTGAAATTTATAATAAATACAAAAGTTCTGTTATATGTAATATTTTTTTTGTATTAAATCTATTTATTAAAAAACACATTTAAAGTAGCAGCACAGTATCTTTTCAATATTTTTATCGTATGTAACACAATTTTATTTCTAAAATTTAATTTTGTACTAATAATAACAACTTGTACTTTCAAAAACCTAAAAGAAATTCAGAATACCTATAAAAGACTTTCAATTTTTTTGGTAGACCTGTACTACTTCAATAATCAAAACTTATTTATATTTTTTACTTAAGTTAGTTTGTAGTTGACTGGTAACTAAAAGTTTTTTTTGTACACCAGGTCCAAAGACCAAACTTTTAGAATGCTTTTTTGTTGTTCTGGTTATTTATTTTTATTTCGATTAGTGCTGACTCTAATAAAACAGCTATTATACAATTAATACAATTGTACCTTAAAATTTTCTAAATTGTATTTTCAATATTTTATAAAAAGGGTGTTTTTTAATTAAAATTTTGAATAATCTTCTACTTGATTTTTTTATTGATTTAAGTATGAAAATTTCAAATCTTTGCATTTGAAAACACAAAGTTATAAAGCTACCTTTTAAATAGATTAAAATATTACAGCTGGAAGATTTGGAAGACCTTTAGTTTGTAGAATTAGCAGAGATGCCTCATTAAAAGAGCTTCAAAACTTAATATTTGCTCAGTTCAGACCTTATATAAAAGAAGATATGAGAATAATCTCATTTGAAAAAGTTTTTCAAGTAAAAGTTAGTTTAGTGTTTTGGTTTCTTAAGTAATGTAATTATAAATTTTCAATCCATTTTAGTAATGTATTCTCATTAATTTCCCAAGGTAAAAAAAAAAAATTAAAGATTACTGGTTTTTATTTTTTTGCTTAGTGCTGAACCAATGTTTAATTATCTAATTGATTTTTTATAAATTTTTGTTAATGTTGTTAAGTAGTTACTAATATAGTTGTTACTAATATAGTGGTTATGAGTATTAAAACAAAACAATAAAAGTTCTAATTTATTTTTACTATCACTGTTACCCCTTACATTTGGTTAGTAACTTTTTTTATTATTAATTAGTTTTTTTTCTTTTAATTATCACTGTTACCCCTAGCCCTTACCCTAGATTGGTAACTTTGAAAAATAAAAAAGATACAAATTTTTTACTATCATTGTTACCCCTAACCCTTAACCTTGGTTTGTTATTTTTTGTTTTCTTAATTTTTTTTTGGTTTTATGTAATTTCTAAATTTTCATTTATATTATTATGTTTTAACTTTTCATTATTTTCTTTTCACTATCACTGTTACCCCTAACCCTCACTTTTGGTTGGCAAGTTTAGTTTTAATTAATTTTGTTGAGTAGTTTTTTTCTTTCAATTATTATTTTTTATTGTGCAAAAGTGACCCTTCGAGCAAAAGTGAACAAACACTTGTGCAAAAGCGTCTTTGTGGAAAAGTGTCCTTTTGTGCATATTTGACCCTTTGTGCAAAAGAGTGTGTGTGCATGTTTTACCCTTCCCCCTGCATTTAGTTTAACACTGTTCATAAAAAATTTGGTTGAGTTGTTGTAAATACAGGGTTGCCACACACTCAGGGAATTCAGGGAAACTCAGGGAACTTTCAAGTTATAGAAAATCTCAGGGAAACTCAGGGTAGTTTTGATTTTTTCTAAAAATTTCAGGGAAATTTTAAGATTTTCTGAAAAATCTCAATGAAATTTTTTTTCTAGATCTAGAATGAGATTTAATTAATCCAGTTTCAAAATTTTGTTCAAAACAGTTAATTTATTTATTTTTAATTGCTTATTTAGAAATTTTTAAGCCTTGTGGCTAGTTCTTCAATATTCTTAGAATTAACATGTAATTTTTAATAAATAATAAATTTTTTAAGGATTTGAAAAAACTCAGGAAATCTCAGGGAAGTTTCTCGTCACTTAGGGAAGGTTTTTTGACCCTAAGAGTGGTAACCCTGTAAAAACTAAACGTTCACTTGACAATTCAAATTACAATGTTATAAATTTTGATAGTGAAAATTCTTATAAAGTTTTCTAAATGCCACATCTCAAAAATAGTTTTTTAGTTTGCAATTTGATAAAGGTCTTAGTAAAGTTGCATAATTACATAGATAAAGAGGGTTGATGTTGGTTATGTTGTGGTGTAATATTTTCCACTCAATCCTGAACTGAGGGCAGCAATCCCTCAGAATGACTCAGGACAGTTTTTTGTCATCCAGGATAGTTTTTTTAACTCAAAGAGTGGCAACCCTACTTATAAACAATTTTGTTGAACAATTTAATTTTTATTGATTTTGATAAGTTTTAATTTTTTTTATGGTGTAAAAAAACTAAGGATGACTAAGAACAGTTTAAACACTCAGAACACTTTTTTTTACTAAAAGAGTGGCAACCCTGCCAATATTTCATTATCTATAATATACATTTTATTATCATAGAGAAGTTTCTAATAATTTTGTTTTTTCATAGTTAAGTAAATATTTTCTATGCCCACTGTCCCACATTTCACAAGCATTAGTGTTTTAATATTAAAAGTTATCTAAATAAGTTTGATTCCAATTTTTTTTCTTATAACTACTAACATAACACTTAAAAATTGTTTTTTGCAAATGTAACTTAAAATACCTTTTTGTAGTTCTATTGAAATACATTTTTAAACATTGTCAACTTACTTTGTTTCTTGTTAAAAAGCTGTAAAGTTGAAAATTATGTACTTTTAAAACTATTGTTTTTTTTACTTTTGTAAACTGTTTGTTTAAATTAATGTTATCAGGCAATTAGTTTTCTTGGAAGTCTAGTGTTAAATAAAATAGATAAAAATAAATTTAATATAACAACTATACTTTTGAAAAAAAGCTATATTTTTAAGTTTTTGGTTTATATATAAAGAAAATTAATGGTAATATCAGGTAGTTGGTGGAATACCAAATAGAGAAATTATATCTAATAATTCAACTTCTCCTTTAAAACTTCCTACCGTTGACCATGCACTAGAAAATTGCCCACCAGGGAATCCTCCTCATTTAAAGATGGTTGCAGAATGGAAAAGTAATTTTCTTTCATTCGAAAAAATCCCTGATGAAAAAGTTAGAAAAATATCTTATCCTGTTTAAAAAATGATTAGTTTTTAATAGAGTTTTGAAATTATCCTTATGATAACTATGTTTTAAGCAAGACTGTTTATAAAGTGTTTGATGTTTTGTCTATAATATTTGTTTCAAATAAAAAAAGTATTATACTATTTTGTTTTTTAGAAGCATTATTGATATACTTCTGTCATTTAATATATTGAATAGTTCTTATGATTGGACTAAATTTAAATAAGTTTCAACTTTATATTTTAAAATGAAAAATAATTTCAAACTTCATCATGTTGTACATTTTTTGACAGATATTTAAAAAAAGTCTATAAAGTGAGTAAATTAAACAATATGAAATTAACAATTGATAATAGTTTTTTTTTTCTTAGTAGATAAGTAGTTGTATAAAAGTAATATAGATTGCTTAAAAAGTTCTTAATAGGTGAAATGATTTACATAAAAATGTTATAATTTTTTTTTAATTTTTTTAAACAATAATTTATCAAATAGTGTTTGTCACACAAATATTTAAGTCTTAAACCGTTGTAAAATTCAATTTGAAAAATAGTTGTTGATTTTTTTTGATATTTCTTAAAAATAAAAAAATGTATATGCGTTTGTTTTATAAAACAAAAAAATTAAGTTCAATTTTTAGTTGAGTTATGAATAGATGTCTTAAAAATTGTATTTCTTAATTCTAGACGAAATAAATGTTATAAACTTAATAATAACAAATTATACAGTATCCTTTCTTTATTACACTAACACATGTTTCTGTGTATTAACTGATTAAAGTAATAAAGAAAAGATACTGTATAATTTGGTATTATTATATATTCCAGTGAACTTGTTTCGCTAGGATCTTTTGTTAACAAGCACTTAAATTTTTATTTTTGAAATGTTGTTTTAAATTTACCTCTTTTTTAATAAAAATGTATCAGAGTTGCCACTGATTTTGGCAAAAATCCTCCAGGTTTTGAAAAGTACACGTTTTTGGGTCTATTTTTAGTTCAGAATTAAGTTTAAGGTTAAAATACTGTGTTAAATAGTATAACAACATTGGAGTTTTTGATGATGACAATTTTTTTTATCTTTATGGTATATTTTTTGTGTCAAATCAAGATTTTACTACCTAACATTTTAAAATTGTTTAAAATTTCAGGGTTTTTTAGTGGTTTTTGTTCAAAATTCCAGGTTTTTTTTTAAATTTCTTAAGTTCAAGTGTTTTCCAGCTTTTTCCAGGATTTAAGGTTTTGTGGCAACGCTGGTGTATATGTTTTTTGTTTTTTTAAAAAGGTTTGAACAATGTATAAAAAATCTTACGCAGATAGAAGTTGATGAAAGTGTGGTGAGAGTTAGATCACAACATTCACAACCTCCTTACTGTACTTTGCAAGATTGCTTTGATCTACTTATGAAAGAAGAAGAGCTCGCTGACGATAATTCTTGGAAATGCAGTTCTTGCAACAACAAACACGCTAATGTTAAAACACTAAACTTTTTTAACATACCTGATGTGCTAGTTGTGCACTTATTGAGGTTTGAAGTAGGCACGAAGCTAGACAATGTGGTTGATTTTCCCATAACCGGTCTCGACATGACGAGTAGAATTCAAAAGTTTGTTGTAAAATATTTTATTTGATTTCATAGTCAACATAGCTTTCTATTTATGACTTCAACTTGTTGGTTTTTGAATTAACACACTGTTTTTTTCTGACAGTATATAAGATTAAAATTTGTTTATACAACTGAAAAATGTTAATTTGTTTACAAACTCACAACTGTCTAGCAATTTAAGCTAAAGATACAAACTCTAAATAATTTAACTGAAATCGTTACTTAAATCAAAAGTAGGTTTGTAAGTATATATACATATCCAGCTAATAAGGATAATATGTTATTATTAAATTTTTACTGTATTAATGGCAAAAAAAAAAACAGCGAAAAAATAAAAGTTTATTTGTTTTATAGTTTTAGAAAAATAAAATTTTTAAATCTTTTCAAAAACGTTTTATTAAAGTTATTAACTAAAACTTTAAAATACCTCTGGTTAACTACAAAAAAATATTTCAGATAAATTACATTTTTTTAGGTTTTTTCTCTGATGATTTATTTTAAAACTTTTAATAGATACTTTTTTGACATCTGCATAAATCATTCAACTCGCCTCGCGCCAACTGGAATAACTTCTGTTGTGAACAGAATTTAAAAAACTGGGTTAAAGCTTTAAATGCGCTAGGGTCTTGGCTTTTTTAGGGTTGCCACTTTACCTGGAAACCTGGAATTTGACAATTTAGGTAAATAAACCTGGAACTTGAGAAATTTTGAAAAAACCTTGGATTTTGAACAAAAATCATTAAAAAACCTGGAATTTTAACAACTTTTACATGTTTAGTGGTAAAATTTCGATTTGACTCAAAAAACATATCATATGTATATAAAAATTTTTTGTCATCATCAAAAAAATTTTTATTAAAAAACTTATTTTAAGTAGCTTTACAATATCCTTTCAATGTTTTTATATATCTAACACAGTTTCTTACCTTAAACTTAACTTTAAGCTAAAAATAGACCCAAAAATGTGTACTTTTAAAAATCTGGAAGAAGTTTAGAAATCCTGAAAAAAATTTGGATAAAATGAGTGGCAACCCTGCTTTTTATATACTACTTTTTAAGATAAGTTCAAAATTATTTATTTTCCCTACACCAAGTTGCTGGCCCACCGTGGGTCATTCAGAACAGTTTTTGATCACTCATTGTATTTTTCTTTTGACTCAAAGAGTGGCAACCCTGTTTAAAACATACTCTGGTGGCTCAACTTATTATAAACCATATAACCATGTTTGGTTTTCAGTAAAGCTAATATTTTTCCTTCTGTATATTAAGTTTTTTTTGATATAAAGTCTTTATAATTTTGATTTAAAGACATTATTATACACATATACTTCTTTTTGTTAAGTAAATGTGAAAACAGAAATGTTTTCCTAATTTGAGCCATATTAGTGTACCTGTTATAAAACCGAATAATTTAATGACTTAATAATGCTTACTTTCTTTCACTAGAGCTTTTACGTTTTGATTTATGTTTTGTTTTGTAAATAAACTGAACGATGATCTGGTTTTATGCAAAATACGTTTTTCAAATTACTTCGAACTAATAAGAAATTTAAAAACTGTATATCAATTTATCTATAACTTAAGTTAGTTTTATTTAGTGTATATTGAACTAAAGTTGGAGAATAAGTTATATTTAAAGTAATTTTGAGTTGTGTTTTTTACAAAAAAGAAAGTTAATAAAAAATGAACAAATAAGTTAAATATTTAAAATATAATTATTTTACAGGGAAATTAAAAGTCATGAACCATCTTCAACTAAAAAAGATTTTCAGGATCAAGTTTATGACTTGTATGGAGTAGTTAATCACTATGGGTCATTTAACTCTGGTCATTACAATTCTGCATGTAATAATCCACTTGACGGAAAATGGTTATTTATACTTTTTCATAAAAGTCTTGTAAATATGTTATGTGTAATGTTTTTTAGTTATGAATTCCAATACGTAATTAAAATTACATTATTATGTTAATCTTTAAAAGTTTTTGAGCTAAATATAGTTTTCTAATAAGTTTTTAAATTTTAATGAAAAAAACTTGAAAAAAAGTTGTTTAAGTTGATAGATCTTCGGTAGATCACTAAATTAAAAATATAAAACTTTGTTCACATTGATTTATACAGAAAAAAAAAGTTACGAATGAGGCAAAATTTAGTTTTGCATAATAAATTTGTAAATGCATAAGAATTAATTTATATAGTTGTTTAAAGATATTGATCAAATATTTATTATAGAATTTTTTTCTACTAATTTGATATGTTAGTTTTCTTTTTATTTTGAAGGGTTTATGCTATAATAATGATAAAACTTACTTTTACTTTATTGAGCTAAAACAATAATCAAAGCTATATCGTTTAGTTTTCTAAGCTTTTTTACTTGTACTTATTGAAAAATAAAGTAGTCTGTTTTGTATCTCTCAGAGATAATTGACACAATGTAAGTGACCTTTTGATAATTTGCATTATATTTTCATTTAAATTTAAAATAAACCAAACGTAAAGTTCAGGTTGTTATTTTACTAGGTATTTGTATGATGACAACCAAGTACAGCCAATTGATAGTAACCTGTTTCACAAATCATCAGCTTACATACTTTTTTACCGTAGAAGAAAACAAAAACTTAGTTCATCTGCAAAGATTCAACCTTTAACAATTACTGAAGAGCATTGGGCTTCTCAGTTGCCACAACTTAAAGAAAAAGTAAGTTTTTAAATTTATACTGTTGTTTAAGATAATTATAGAAACAGTTTTCAATTGAAATATATCAAATCTAATAATACAGTACTTATAGTATAACATATTTTATATTAAAAAATATCTATAAAACTGTTAATTTTAACGTATAAAAGTTTGTTCAGATTTCACTTATAATCAAGTTTTTTTACATACCATATAAATTGAAACAATTAAAACTAACACTTTGATAGAAACGATAATCTAATTCTTTATTACCTTGTTTTATTTAAAGTAAGAGTAAAAGTACATATATATTTTCAAACACTGTGTATATATTATAAATTGATAATTGTTTTAATAAAGAGTAAACAAAGTAATTATACTAAAGATACTTTTGTATAAATTAGGATTAGGTATTTCACTTAAATATTTTTAATTTCCGCAGTTTGAATCACACTCACTATCAAATACCAAGAAAAAGCATAAATCAAAGTATTCGTCTGCAACTTTACCTAGCGTGAAGAAAAATGAGCAGTTTCTTAAAGAAAATTTGGAAACAAGTGTCGTACATACAAATGACAATAAAGAAAAAACGCATGTACTTATCCAAAATAATGATTCCTACAAAACGCAAAGCTCAAATATAAGCAGACGGCGTAACACTAGCAACAGAATAAGCTGGAACAAAGTTGGAACTACAAATACAAATCAAAGTAGCAACAAACAAACTGCTGAAAATGATAATGGGGGGTTTGAATCTCCAAACAGACCTTTTGTTCGAGGTGTTTCGTTGCGTTATGGCCGGAACAAGCGTGAAGTATCTTCGTCTGAAATTAAAAATATAGCTAAACAATATCGTTCTTATAGAAAAATTAGTGAGAAAAATAGGCTTACAAGCCTTGTTTGATTATTGAAGTTGTTAAAAGTTTTCAAAATATTAATTTAATGTTTTGAATGTTCAAGTTTTAACTTTGATTTATGAATAACATGACTAAATGAAAATTATGTATTAATAGAAATACAACTTAAAATTATGTGTGTAGAATCGTTTATTTTTTATCATATTTTTTGATAACTTTGTTTATTTAAAATTTAAATTAATTAATTACATCATAAAGTACTCATTCACTTGATTTTTTTTTACACTCAGAATAAATTTTGTTTTATTTTAGTTTCGTAGAAAAACAAGTTTAATTTTTAGACTTTTATATATAAAATCTTTTAATTTCATTATTAATTACTTTATACAAATCAAGTATTTTAAAGTTATTTGGTTCTTAAAACAACTTCAGCAAATCATATATATATAGTAATATTTTCATTCTTGCAACTTTTTTACTAAATAATTTTTTTATCAGTGATACATTTTCTTTTTTATGTTTTTTATAACTGCCATACAA
The DNA here is from genome assembly GCF_965202585.1 of Thalia democratica. Lineage (NCBI taxonomy): Eukaryota > Metazoa > Chordata > Thaliacea > Salpida > Salpidae > Thalia > Thalia democratica. Next base: position 41,214,585 of record NC_139166.1, on the reverse strand, counting down.
TGCTTTTTGTGCCATTTGATGCAAATTTTATAATAATTAAATATAAATGGGATAGTAAAGTTTTTTGTGAAATTACAAAAAATAAATGATTTTTAGTGTTTACATTTCTTATACTTTTTGTTTTTACATTTTAAGTGTTTTGTATCAATTGTTGAGTTAACTTTTTAGTAATATTGTCTTAGTAAACCTATTTAATTTATTATAATTCATTTAATATTTTTAAGTTGAACAAAATAAATAAAAGTAAACTTTTTAATAATCCATTGACAGGGTTCAAACGCCTCCGGATAAATCAGTATTTTTAGAAAAATTGATAAAATGTCTTTTAAGTGCTCGAAAATTTCAAAAATAAACTGAGAATCTGTCTCTTTTTGAGTATATTATTAAGTTTTGAATTTATTTTTAAATAGTATTATGTTTTTATAGCCTTTATTTTACAATATATTGTATAATGTTAGTTTTTTGCATTTCAAATGCTTAAATTTCACAATTAAAAAAAATCAATTTCAGAATATGTTTTTTTTGAGTAGACCATTAGTTGTGAATTTCTTTCTTGTTAAGCATTTGGATTTGTAGGTATTATGTTATTAAATATAAAAATTGAAATTTCCTTAAATTCTTAAAAAAGATTAGAAATATTTTTTGTTTTGAGTATATATAATTAGATTCTTTACCAGTAATCTAATTTTTAATTGTCGTGTTCAAGGTTATTTGTAGTTTGAATTTATCTAGTGTAATAAATTTGTAAATTTGATAAATTCTGAACTTTAATATTGTTCTGAAGTTAAGATATGTTATTATATATAAAATGACACTTATGCCAACTTTAATTTAGATAAACCAGTCAGCTTAAAACTGTGTAACAAAATACGGTATGGTACTAAAACTGTAAGCAGTTTTTCTAAACTTTATTGAAACTATTTAATTAACAATTAAAGTTAAAGTAGCAACAAGTTAAAATAAGAAATATAAGACTTTGCTATTAATTAAATTACTAAAAGACTAAGACAACATTTTAGTTTAAAATACAGCTTAATTGGTTGCAAAATGGTTATTTATTGTAATATATTTTTCCTAAAGTTAAAGAGAGCACCTAACAAAGCAAAATGGAATTTTTTTTATTCAACTGTTTTGTTTCAGCTTTTAATTGCTACCAAAAAAACCTGTTTGTGAAATTTTGATGCTTTCCCGTCTGAAAAAAAGATGAATATTTTGATGTTTAGCATTTTAACCTTGTGCTAAGGCAATAAACCAGATTTTCTGCAAAGTTCCCAAATTAAGTTATAACTTTCTTATAATGTAACTTTGCTAATCCTTGGTAAAAAGTCTTGGTGGCTAAATTTATAATGTATTATGCACATGGTGCATCCGGTGCCCCGACATTGGAGTTAATCTTAGTTAGACTTTTTGAGCATCGCAAACATGTAGAAATGCAGCAAAAATAACAATATTTCCTTACTGTTGGTCAACTTAAGCCAATAACACTTAAAAAATTGTTTTTAAAATGTTAACGAAGAAGAGCTATTTATATAACAAATTAGTTTTGTTGTGTTTAATCTATCCAAACTATAAGTTGTTTTTAATTATAATTTCATAACAAGCTTATTTTTAAGATATGAGCAATTAAAGTTAGAACATTCAATTGGATTCATATAAAAGATGCAAACAAAAAGACTATTATATAAAGTTTATCTTCTCTGAGGAGATATAAGAAATAAATTTTTGCTAAGTAAAGAATTGCGACCTTCCTGTGTGAAAGTGTAATTCATTTTGTTAAATATCTACCACTACCTTAACAAAATGGATTAATGGAAATGACCTACGAAAACAAACTACAGAAAATGGACCAACCGATAAATCAATTAATAAATTCTTAATTGTTTAGTGCTGGCCAATAAGGCTCAGCACAGTTGTTTTATTGAAATGAATTAAGTCTTGTTATCAATTGTTTTATAGTTGTTCATAAACTTTTTATGAGTGTTTTTAATCTGAAGTCAACTAATAAATTGTAAAATATTTTATACTGTTTAATATAGCTTTCATAGGGTAGTAGTCCTTTGATTTTGTTAAAGCTGAGTCTCACACAGGATACATAACAAAAATTGTATGGTACGTCACCAGGTCTGTCCTGTATAAGTATAACTGGTGGCATACTTCAGACTTACTTGCAAATACTATGTTTATTGAACGAAAAAAAAAAGCGCTCAAATATTTGGTCCAAGGAATTGGTGTACGAAAAAACCTTTCGGTTATCGAGTCATACACCAGGATACAGTTTATAGTCATGTCCAGGACAATACTGCTTTTATTTTAATCAAATAGGTAAAGTATAGTTACTAAAAAGATTTGGACAACGTATAAAACTTCTTAGAATATTTTTGGTATTTAAAATGTTTTATAATTATTTACAGCTAATCATAAAAGTTTGTGAAAAAGTTGAAAATTATAAATATGGCTCCGAGAAGTTTATAGAGCATCACAAGTAATTATTGAAAGTTAAATGAGGTAGAGTAACAGATTTAAACAAAACCATGCCCTTATGGCCCAGAGACAATAAAAGGAAAAAAAAAACAGCTTGAAGAACCTTTTCTATCTCAAGATGAATTAATCTACCAAAACTGGCTTGCAGTATCTTCAGAGCATAACTGACAGAGTAACTAGTTACATCTCTTTACATAAAGCAAACATCAGTAGAATTGAGAAACGCAAGCAGAAGGTAAGCAAGGTGTTATCAGAACAATGTTGCACATCAGTGAAAACAAGTTAAGAAACTTCTGAAGTTCCCTTTAGTGATTATTGCAATCATATACTAAACTTCTCAAAAAGCGTTCGCACAAGCATGTTTCTAAAAAAGGTGTATCACTTTTATTATCTGCCGATTTCTTTAAAGACGACAGAATAGTTACAGCTCTTAAAAGAAGTAATAACTATTACGAAGAATTATCAACATTTCTGTTGTCATAGATTTTGGTCGTATAAATTTAAATGTTTGGTTTTGTGTATATATTCGAAAATTGTTTAAAAAGATAACTAAAGCAATTTTTAACACTATAAGTCAAATATAGACTATTTTGAAAAACCTTCTGGTTCATTGTGATGTCATAATTAACCCAACATATGATGGCACTTTAAACGATTATTGTAGTTAATGAATACTTTTAGAAGAGACAAAATATAAATTACTGTTATATAACATTTTTACTAAAGTACGAGATTGTGTACTTAATTAAAGATTTTTCCTTATAGTCTAACTTATGTGTGATGAGCACAAATTTTCAATTAAAAAAAAAACACATTATTTTTTGCTGCTACCTTAAACGACCTTTGTAAGTAGATAGTTCTGTCAGTTTTGTTTAATAACTAAACTAAGGCATGAACCAAATCCCCAAAAAAAAGTAAAACAAGCTTTTTTAATTTAACGTGTTTTGTTTGCGCAAGGATCCAACACTCGCAAAAACTTACTAAGTCAGGTCTGCATAGAATAAGTAGGCTGATTCGTCAAAACAGTATTTTCCAGTTGTAATAATTAGTTTTAGCATCTTGATTTTAAAAAACAATCTCTCAATGGGCATGGCAAATCTTTTCAATAAATTTAATTCCTATAGGAAATTGCAATCTAAAAAAGTTTAAACGCCTCAAAAAATGCATATTAAACTGTTTTGTGTCTTTTATTTTGTTTTTTGTTCAGGTTAACTCTTGTGTAAGTTAGTATTATTGGTTAACGCTTTAGAATAGATCGTTCCAACTTTTTGATTCTTCATTACAATCCAAAAATATTAAGTGTAAGTTAGTTCTAGTAGATGTTCTACATTTTGTTTACCTCTCCCTTTACCCTCCTTACTAGTTATTGCCCTCGACTTACTAAAATAATCTAAAAATCTATATCCTTAATATAACTTGAAGTGTTTTTTTATTGTCGTGTAATTTTATCAATTAAGTTTTACTGCTAACAATAAAAGACTATCTATTAGTTTTTTTTAAATTACTCAGCTTAAACTTATTTTAGCTTAAAATTTTATAACTCATAAGTGTTACTCTCTTTTGTATAAATACAGTACTAAGAAAGAATACACATTTTATTAATTTAAGTAAAAGTAGAATGAACAATCGATGTTAACATTAAAAAAAAATTCTAGCAACATTTTTTTGTAATTAAAATATATTTGTAGTTTTTACATTATGTTAAAATTCGGATTGACGTAATTTTTGCATAAATTTCATGTTTTCTGTAAAATAAAGAAATAACAAGCCTACTGACTAAAGTTTTCATATTAATATAAAAACTCCGAACGAATAAATGACAAATAAACTATTACATCTTTTAGTATTTTTTGTTGTTCTACTAAACAAATAGTATTTTTATTTTAAACAAGTAAAATATTAGATTAAGACCTAAAATAGAATAATGGGTTAAAAGAGGTTTATGCTAAGCTATCAGCTATAGTGGAAAATAGCTCATTTTTTAACAAATTTTCCGCGTTTCAGCTACATTTGGCTTCTATGCCCCTAACCCTTACCCTCGTTCGGTAAGCAGTTCTCGAATTAGACTGGGAGGATTTTGATCGGGTGGATTTTGAACTCGGGTGGATTTTGATCGCGGGTGGATTTTGAACGTGTCCCCTCCCCTTATGACAACACTATTTGTTTGCCAAATTATGACTAAAATGTCAAAGATATTATAATAATTATCATTTTTTCAATGTTACTATTTAAGGTTTAATTAAAAAGTTCATTGTTTTAGTTTGATGTAGTTTGTTAGTTACATCTATTAAAGGTTTACCTTTTTGTTGTGTATATCACTTTTTTCATTCATAATTTCAGAATATTTTTACATGTAAAGTAAATTAGTTATTTAGAATTAAGGTACATACCAGGGACAAAATATGATAAAATAGTGTCAAAATTTAAGTGCATAGGGGGATCCACCTTGATTTTTACAAGTTGATCTCATTTAAAACTGTTAAAAGCTAATTACCATAACAAAATTTATTTCAGTATACAAGTTACTTGTACAATATCATAAACTAAATTTTTTTACAATTGCTACTACTAATTATACTAGAGCTTGTTAACATTTTCCAAAAACTAGCTTTTAAAAAGGAAACTATTTATTTTTCTTTACTAACGTTAATAATTTAATTTCGGTTGATCTAGATGTGAAACGTTATAAATAACTAGTTAATTCAAACATCGCGGCTAAATATATAGTTAATAATATAACTAATTTTGCCCTTACAAAGTTGCGCAGTTGCGTTTGCCAACGAAAAATATGCTTTGGTTGAATACATAGTGGGTGAGACCATTAAGTCTTAGCATTTCCATGTTAATGATCTGTTGTTGTTTTGTTACCCTAGTTTATTTACAGCAAGTTAGTCATTGGCTAACCAAGTAGATGACGTTTTCAAAATGTTTGCACTAAAAAGTTAAACAAGCTGGTTAATGACCGCATTTTGTTTTTTTATCAAAATTAAAAAAAAAAAGAGAAAAACAATGGTTTCAAAATTTTTTATGTTATTAAGTATATTTAAAGTTAAATAGTTTTGTTTTCACTATTAAAAATTTAATTTTCGAAATAGAAACATAATCTTAGTACTAATTATGAATAAAAGTAACTTTTGAACAAAACTACTGAACTAATAGTCTAATTTAGTTACAATACATTGGTATTTGAACAAGGTTGCATATTTCAAGTTTATTAAAGCTCTAAAATAAAGGTTAAAATTTATTTTGTTAGATTTATTATAATAAATCAAGATTTATCAGATTCCTTTAATTCAAATAGATTTTGTTATTTCTTTTACAGTGGTGTTAAAGTTAATATAAGCAAGATAGTATTAATGTATATTATAGAGTTAGACAAGACGATAAAAGGTATCCAAGTGGTGTGCAACTCGATAACTGATATTTTGTGCGTATTTTTGTCGTTTAATTGATAATAAACAATTTATAGGACTCAAAAATAAAGTTTATTAGTGTACATCGCTAGTTAAATAACTTATTAACAAAAATGTTTTTTTAGTTTGATTTGTTATTTTACTTTAAAATTAATGTTTAAAATTAACTAAAATATTTTACTCAGCTATAGTTTAAAAACAATTATATATGTCCAAAAAATTTACTAAAATTTCAATACCCAACATCAATTTTGTGTTATATTTTATTATTATGTATTTTTTATTATACATTAGTTACCTTTTGTGTTTTGTATAAATTAACTTAAGACAAATTGCTTCACTTAAACTTGTATAAACTATTAGTTAAATATTAGTCTTGCAGTTTTTTCTTGTTCGATTTTTGACATAATATAATTTTAAAAATAAAGTATTTGTTGTATAATTATTTATTACGTAAGAAATAGTTCTCTTTTTTATTTTGTTTTGTATGTGTATGGTTTGTTTTTCGCTCTGGTTTAAATAAAATTTAATTAGTTTTTGTTACTGTGTATCTGAGGGGATTATGCTAGTAGTGGAAATCTCAAGCGACCCCATTTTATAGAGTATTATCTGAGCTATCAGTAATTTTTAACATCTTGAAAAATTTCAAAGTAATTTTTGAGATATGAGCCATCAAAGTCAGTGACCTCAATAGGTTTCTAATGGAAGGCACAAACTAAAAACGCAAAAAAAGATTATTTCACTAAATATCTATAACCTTCATTTTTTAAGCAATATTCTTTAAATTTTTACAGTTACATATCTAATAAACTACATCAAATAAATAAAAAAAGAAAAACATGGAACTTTATAATTAAACCTTAAATAGTAAAAACGAAAAAAAAGTCTTTGACATTTGAGTCATAACTTGGCAAACAAATAATGTTGTCATAAATGCTGCTGAAAAAAAAAAACATATTTTTGCCTAAATCTTTAATTTGAAGATAAAATTATAAAAAAACATAGAGCCTGGAGATACAATAAATAACTTTAATTAATATAAACTTATTTTATTTATTTTATTATTTTTTTTTATTTATAAAGAAAATAATAATACTAAAATGACAATTATTTTAAAGGGCCTTTGCGTCAAAAATAAGCTCCAATACATATTGACTTTTACTTTGTTTAAAAGCCAAAGAAACGTTTTGTTGAACATAAAAAATGTTTTGAAATTGATAATAATAAAGATATGCTGAGGTAATGAGGCTAAATTGGAAATCTATGATTGTCACATAAATCAGTCGACAAAGCAAGTTAAATTAGTATAGTCTGAACAAAATCAGACTTGACAAGTATAGGTATTTTTAGGTAAAATATGTCTTTTAAGTTAAAGGCAAAAGAGCGTTCTCTATAAAAAAAAAAATCTTAGTTAGCTTTAAAAGGAAAAAATTGGATCTAAAGTTTGGAATTTTTTTTTAAATAGCTGAAAATGCTAATCAAGCTAAGTTAACGCTCGTTAGTTCAGATGGTTATAAAAAATTTAATACACTAGTTAGAATAAAAAATAAAAACAAAGGGTTCATGACTGTACTGTACATTTAACAAGATGTATGAAAAATTTGAAAAGTTTTAATAATGAAGTATTTGTGTCATAGTAGTGTAGGTCTTAATTGCTTATACTTTGAAAAAAAAAGTATACTATTTTTAAGGAAAAGTTCTGATAGATATAATATTTTTTTAATACACTAGTAAGAACAGTGAAAACCAAAAGAAAAATAGGTAGATGACTGTACATTTAACAACATGTCTGCAAAGTTTGAGCTGTTTTTGTAAATAATGTTTGTGTTAGAAAGCTTGGTCCAGTTAAAAAAAACAACTATTTATTTAAACTATTACTATCACTTCTATTTTTAAAATTTTATTACCAAATCAATGTTTCACTCTTTAAAACAATTTAAACAAAGTTTTATTCAAAAGATTCTATAACAACTGAAGATTTTGATTAAATTAATTTTTTTGGGTAGTTTTTTTGTTGATCAATCAACAATACTGCTGATAAAATACTAAAAGTTTAATGACTAAGTTTCAAGAATTAAACCAAAATATTATCCAAATTTTGATGGATGGAATCAATGTAAATTTGGCTGTTGCAAAAAATGAAGCTGAGAGAGTGGCTGCTAGTATACCTCAACTCATTAAAGCTGGGCGATGTAGCTTACACAACATTTAAAGTGCGTTTAAGTCTTAAAGTTGAGCCTACACCTTAGAAGTTTTTTATAAAACTTAAAAAGTTAATTATTTATAGTTTGATATTAATAAAAAATCTTTAGTGATTTAAAATGTTAAGGTTAAATATTTGCAACACAATTGCCATAGACTCAGGATAACTGAGGCTAGTTTCTAATAAAAAGAAAACAAAAACAAACAGGATGACTCAGTTTTATTTTTTTATAAGAATCTCATGATAGTTTTAAGTTTTATAAAAGCTCAGTCCATTTTTTTTCTAGATCTTAAATGACATTTAGTTGTTCTAGCTTCAATAGTTTGATATTTTATAACCAATTTTGTTTGAAAACTGGAATTTTAATGACTTTCAAAAATGTATTTAATCAAAAAAAATAATTATATACTGCTTTTTTAATTTTGAAATAATCAGGATCATTTAGATAGTTTAAGGTCATTCAGGACAGATTTTGCTCACTCAGGATAGTTTTTTTGACCAAAAGAGTGGCAACATTATTAAAAACAGTATTTATCATAAATTTGGTAGGAAGCATATATATATAATTTAAATTCTTCCTTAGACGCAACATAGCAATTTTAATGAATCTATCTCATAAAAGTATCACATCAAGTAGTGTCCACATTTGGATGTTGAAAATTAGTTTGACAATCCTTTACAGGGGAACGGGTCTAAATTGCACAAAGACATAGTTGCACAAGGTCACTAGATTGCACAAAAACAATTTTGCACAAAGTTACATTTTTGCACAAGAGTAAAATAAAACTTGAAAAAAAAAGATAATTAAATAACAAAAAAAAGAAGTTACTGACCAAGGGTAAGGATTAGGGGTAACAGTGATAGTAAAAATTAAGAAAAAATTTACTAATATAATTTATTATTTACAAAAAAATCAAAAAAAAAATCTACCAAACAAGGGTTAGGAGTAACATTGATAGTAAAAACAAAAAAATAAAAAATACCAACCGAGTACAAGGATTATAGGGTAAAAGTGATAGTAAGAATAAAATTAAGTAAGAAAAAAAATTAAAATTAAAAAAATAAATAAATAACCTGTGCAAAATTGTCTGCTTGTGCAAAAGTGACCCTTTGTGCAAAATTATCTTCGTGCAATTTAGACAGGTACCCCTTTACAGAAACTCCCCTCAAAAAAGAAAACTATTAATCTAAGACTTAAAAGAGCTCATCTAGAATAATATTTTTTTTAAATACATTTAAATATAAAAGTCAATTGTTCATTTTGATATTTTATCAAGATCTTCAATTAAGTGTAATATTTGGCTTTATGGTCCTCTCTTTAAATTCTCAATATGCAGTTTTTGGTAGAAGCTTACTTTCTAAGCTTTTTTTTTTGGAAAAACATCAAAATAACTTTAAAAAATAAACTTAAATAACTGAAAAACAAAAAAGTTTAATAAAAAGTCAACTTTATTTTTTACAAAATTTTACTATTATAGTTTAATAATTTTTTTGAGATACTTAATCTAAAAATAAAGTAACTAAATAAATAATATATAAATTAATGAAAAAAAAAATCCATTTATATATTTTGCTTATTGCAATAGGTTGTTAAAATTTGTTTAAATTAAAACAAGTTATCAGCACAATATGCGTACAAAAATTGTTACATTTTTTATAGGTTTGGTAATGTGCTAATAAGTAATAGTTTGTTTGGAAAGTTTTGCCAAACAAGTTAACTTGTAAATTGATAAAAAAAATTGACTTAGCTAAATGGACAAATCAATTATTTTCATTGCATTGTTGAAGTATATAAATAAGTCATTAAAACAAATCAAAGATAAACAATTTGAAGTTTTAGTTAGTACAGCTTACTTAGGTAGCAATAATAAATCTCAGTATGAATCTCTATTAGTACTACCTAGTTTTGAAAGTGATAGTAAAGAGAACAACATTCGTAACAGAGTTCTTAACAAAATACAAGAACTTACAGCAAAAACTGATAAAACAACTGGCTTAAAGGCAAAAAGAATTATTGATGTTGGAAATAAATTTATTAAGGTAAATAGTTTGAATACTAATATAAGACTATTTGTTGTACCACTTTTGACAAACTTAGATATAGAGGCTCCTTCAAAAGTAAAATTTTTGAATTTACCAGCATTTAGTTCTCATATTGATGTAAATTTAGATCTTTACTCTAAAGAGCTTTCTTGTGCTATTAAATTGTTACAAAACTGGCTCAAGATAAAGTGTTCAAAAGCTTTATTATTACAAGCTGTTTTTAAACCTTTACCTTTAGATAGAATAAAATGTAATATTACCAATTCAGCTTACAGTTCTGAGCTAAACCATGATTGGGTGCTGTTACAAAATAAGTTAACTGCAGCTGGAGCAATGGAGAAGTTAAAGTTAATAAACAGGTCTCATTTCATTGTTTATAATCCATTATTTGGTAGTGAAGCAGAGAAACAAAGCAGCGTAAATTGTATTGTAAGAAACAAATATTTTGGTGGCCAGATACCTGACTATTCTAAAATAATGCTACCTTCAAAAGAAAGTTGGTTAGATGGTCATCATACTACGTCTGGTGTTAATGAACTCAGCTGGGAAGAAGAGTTTCCCATACATAAAGCAGCAGCTTATGGAGATGTGACTGTACTTGAAAGTGTAGTCTCTTCAGATTTAAGCTGTCTTGATAGTTTTGACAAAGACGGATGGGCTCCAATACATTACTCTTGTTGGTATGGCCATGTTGATTCTGTAAAACTACTGTTAGAAATAGGATGTGATCCTAATTTGTGCAATAAGAACAAAACAAGCTTACTACACCTTGCAGCTGGTTGTGGACATCACAAAGTGCTGAAGATATTATCTGAACATTCCCTTATTGACAAGTTAGTGTTTGAATTTAACTCAATATTTAATACTTTATTATAATATAATATTATTTATTATATATATAATTGTATTTATCTAGTTATATAAAAACTATAATTTATACAGCTGTTTCACACATGAAATGTAAAATTTCATGTGATCGTCAGTAAGTTACAGTTTATTATGATATAGAACAGAAATTTCGATTTTAATATTCTTATAATAATTGTGACGTAGTAATGGTACAGTTTATTGTACGATTAGCTGAATTTGAAATAATACGCTATGAATGTTAGTTTATGCTTTTAAGGAAAGTTTAGAAAGGTTATTTTGGAAAAATGTTTTAAGGTATTAAAAAAAATCTTTTAGAATGTTGGGAAAAAGTATTTGTAGGAGGTGATTGGAATTGCAGTTTACGTATAAAATAGGTGAATTTGGTTTGTTGTATGGTTGGTAGCTTGAGTTTAACATGTTAACGGATACATCTAAGAAAATCCAATCACCCTTGACAAATACTAAAACAACTACCCGAAACAATAAACAGAAGGCGAATAAAACTATCCAATAACAAAGAATACTTCATAAATGTAAAAAATGAATACCAAAAAGCATTAAATTTGGCCAATTATAAAAACACTTTAAAATACGAAAAGACCACTTTACCAGAAAGATATAAAAAACAAAGAAAAAGAGGCATAATATTTTTCAACCCACCATTTAGTCTAAATGTAAGTTCCAAAATAGGCAAACAATTCTTAAATCTGATTACCACATTATTTGACAAAAACCACCCATTCCATAAAATATTCAACCGAAACACAATTAAAATATCTTACAGTTGTACAAATAATTTCAGAAGTAAAATAACAGCTCACAACAATAAAATATTAAACAAAAACAATATAGACTATAAAAGCACCATAAATGATAAACTTTGTAATTGCCGTAAAGAACCTTGCCCTTTAAATAACGAATGCCTAGTGTCAAATATAATATATAAAGCAACAGTAACATCAAATAAAACAACAAAGCAGTATATAGAATCTCAGGAAATACTTTTAAACAAAGATACAGAAACCACAAATCATCATTCGAAAATATTAACAAAAGACACACAACAGAACTAGCAAACTAAATATTGAATTTAAAAGATAACAACACAGACTACAAAATTAAATAGGAAATTTTAAACAGGACAAAATCAAAATTCAATACCAAATTCGGCTGCAAACTTTGTAACTTTGAAAAAATAGAAATCGAAAAATCAGATAAGAACGTAACACTAAACAAGAAAAGCAAAATACAAAACATATGTATCCATTATCAAAAATACTTTTTAACAAAATTAAAACCAACTAAACATTAAAACAAAATAAAATTTAAGCGGCAAACACAAGTATTTTATAACATTTTTCCAACAGTCTAAAAAAAAAAATTCTAATAGCTAAAAACATTTTTCTAAAATAACCTTTCTAAACTTTCCTAAAATGCATAAATTAACAACTACAGTGTACTATTTCAAATTTAGCTAACTGTACGATAAACTGTATCATTACAACGTCACAATTATTATAAAAAATTTCAAAATTCAAATTTCTGTTCACTATTGTAATAAATTGTTGCTTACTGAGGAGTACATGAAACTTTATATTTCATGTATGAAACAGCTGTATAAATTACAGTTTTTATATAATTAGATAAGTATGTATATATATATATATAATAAAAACAAATTACACAGTAATCTTCCTTTATTGTACCAACATATGTTTCTGTGTGTTAACGAATCAACACACTTCAACTGGGTTCTGTAAAAAATAATTACTTTAATGTAAGAATAGAAGCATAGAATAAATTAGGTGTATACATGTTTTCATTAAAATAAAAATTAAATAATTTCTACAGATTTTCAGAGGTTAATAGTTAATAATAGGTAAAATACTTAATGTTAAATCCAACTGTTATAAAACTATATAATGTTTGTAATTTAAAAGTCTAAAATAAGTAAAGTAAACTAAAATACACAACAAAACAACAACTCATAATATAAACAAGCCACTTACTTTATGGAAAGAATAACTGAATCAAATTTATTTTACCGGTTCTGTAAGAAAATAACTACTAATGTATTCTTTCCAGTAAAGTAAGCGGTTTGTTTATATTATGGATTGTTGTTTGTTTATTTTAGTTTACTTTACTTAGTTTAGAGTTAATAGTTACAAATATTATATAGTTTTCTAACAGTCAGATTTAACATTATGTATTTTACCTATTTTTAACTATTAACCTCTAAAAATCTGTAGAAATTATTTTATTTTAATTTTAATGAAAAAATGTTTACACCTACTTTATTCTATACTTCTTACCTAACATTATAGTAATTATTTTTTTTACAGAACCCAGTTGAAATGTGTTGATTCTTTAACACACAGAATTATATGTTGGTACAATAAAGGAAGATTACTGTATAATTTGTTTTTATATAAATTCCAGTGAACTTGTTTCACTAGGATCTTTTGTTAGCAAACGATTAAATCTATATTTTGAACAGTTATATATATAATAGTACAATTTATTGGAAATATACAATTTAAAGAATACTAGTACATTTGTTTCATAAATCTAAACGCTTTAATCAAGTGCTTTATGAAACATATGTACTAGTATTTTTAAAATCGTATTTTTCCAATAAATTATTTAAAAACCCTTCAAGTGGGCTCTGTTAGAAGGTGTTTAAGTTTAAATAACATCACCTTATTATTATAAAGGTTATTGTTCAAAATTTATTAAACTAGCTGATGATTAAAGCGTTTAGCTTTATGAAAAATATGTACTAGTATTTTAAAATCTTACTTTTCTAATATACTATATACATATATATAATAAGTAATTAATAAAGGTGGTAGAGGCAGAGTTGTCTCTCAAGAGAAAAAAAAAAACAATTTTAAGTTTTCTTGAAAAATTTGTAGGCAGAAAGCCAATATCATTTAAAGCTTCAAACAGATTTTAAAGAGTATTCAAACAAAATAAGTTATACCTGTGAGCGCAAGGCGATTTGAAGAGTTTTTGCATAAATGAATTTAAGTGATCAAAATTTTAAATGATTCAACCATGAAAGATAAAATTCCTTATAAGTTATCTTAAACTAATAACATTCGATTTCAACTTTACAACTTAGATAGCATATAAATTAATAGTTAATTTTAATTAAAAAACAGTAAAATCAACTGGTAGCTTAGTAGAGCTGTAAAAAAATTTTATTTTTAATTTTTTTACCTCTTTATGCTCTAAAAAAGTTAATAATAACTCACCTAATCAATCTTATTTTAGATTTCTAATGACGATATAAATAATTTTATCACATTTTTAAAATCAAACTAAAACTTATGCATACATATATTTAGACAAAGGTTTTTATTTTACTAAATAAAAGTATTTATTACAAAACGATAGTTATGTCTTTTAAGTTTTAATTTTACTGTTTTAATTGCATCAATTAATAATCATTAAGTATTTTTTTGAATATTCAAGCACTTTTTTTTTGTCAATTTTAAAATTATTTGCTTCTATCAAGTTACAATTTGTTTTACTTGAGCTGTTAAAGAAACTAGCAACATTAACTGAATTATATTTTTCTTTATTTATAAATGTTGTCTTTACAATGATCAAAATTTTGAACTTTTTTATCTAAATTTATAGTTACTAAATATTTTATGTTTAACTTTTATTAATTTAAAAATGATATACTTGAATTATAAAAAGTGGATGCATTTATATATTTTGATTATTGCAATAGGTTGTTAAAATAGATTAAAATTTAAACAATTTATCAGCACAATATGTGTACAAAAATTTTTAAATTTTTATAGATAACATTGTTTAAAAGTTTATAAATAAAATTGTGACAGCATGTTTCAGATTTTAATTTATCTTCTAAATTACTTTATTTTAAAACATAAATGTGTTTTGAAAACTAATTAAAAACAACATAAAAATATCACATGTAAAAAGATAATTGCAATCTTAAATGTAAAAAAAATTATTGAAGAAAAAAACATTACAGCCATCGATCAAATGTTTTTGTTAAAAGTTCAATTATTAACCTGAAACCAAATACTGATATTAAAATCTCTTTTAGCAAAGATAAATTTTCTAATTTTGAAATGAAAAAAATAGCAGTGTATTTTAATCTTTTGAAAATATTATCATTATTATTTTTTTAATTTTTTGTGGAATGTTTTCTGAAAATTTCAAGTCTCTAGTTAAAAAATAAAATAAATTTTCAATGGATTTTTGAATTTCTAAGTAAATAAAGAGTGAAAAAATTGCTGTATATACATTTTGATAAAAAAAATTCAAATAATGACTATATTTATAAAGGTGACTTAAGTTTTGATATTATTTAAAACCTGAGTCTTAGTTGAATGCTTTAAACTTTAATAAAAGACCCGATGTTAGTTTTTGTAAAAGTTTAGTTGTACCCTACTCCCTTAAAGTAATACTTAGTAATATTAATACTCATATTTAATAAGTAGGTAATTAATAAAGTTGAAAAAAGTTTTTTTTAATTTAAATTAAAAGAACATAATTATGTTTATACTATCGCATATTACTAGTACTACTTATCAAATTATATTTATTAGGCACATTAAAGATGGCAGAAACAGAACTTCTATGGAATGCTGTGAAAAAGTGAAGTCCAAAGACTGGCAAAAATGTATGGTAGTGTTAAAAGATTTAAATTCTCGACCATTACCACAGTTAGTTATACACAGCATGGATGGAAGTGAAAAGACTGTAGAGATTAAACATGGAAGTAACACTAGAGTAAGTGATGTTTTACATATGCTTAATCTTTCTGATGCGAGACAATATTTTTCCTTATGGATCACTTCTAAAAGTTTACACCTTCAGCTTAAAGAAGATCACAGTCCTTTAGTAGAAATAGATAATTGGACAAATGCGCTTTTTCATCTAACTGGCCTTCAGTGGTCTCAATGTGTTAATGAGCAGCCTAGACTAGTATTAAAAAGAGATGTCAAGTTGCTTCCGAATGTTGAGGAAAGTGTAACTGATATTTTTGCAATAAGGTTACTGTATGAAGAAGCACATGCACAGCTACTAAGAGGATTGTATATTAGTACAGATCAAGTAGTTGTTGCAATGGCAGCAATCTCAGTTCGTATACTCTATGGACCATACAGTATTAAAAAACCTAAGATTGCTTTTTTTGAAGATGAAGTTTTACGGCAAGTCCTGCCTTCATGTAAAATTCTAAATCGTAGTATTAATTGGCCTCAACGACTACTTACAGAATATCGAGAAATATCTCAACAAGGTCCAGGTGAAATTTCACAACTACAATTATTGTACTTGAGATACTGTTGGACTCAAATTCCTACATATGGCTGTGCGTTTTTCACAGGTTTTGCATATGCAACAAGACAAGATGGAGAGGAAAAAATTCAAAAAGTGATACCTTTGTACATTGGTGTAAACTATCGCGGTATTCATTTTGTAAAAGTTGAAAACAAAGTATTGCTTGTATCTGTTAACTATCTCAAGTTGACATGGCATCTGAAAGAGAGTGAAGACATTTTTCAAATTAAAACAACGGATGAAAAAATTAACATGATAATACACACTTCTCAAGCTGCATTTGTGTGCAGTTTAATGGCTAAACTAAAACACAATCTTAATACAGCTTAATATCTGTGTTTACCATGTATTTTAAATTATTAAATATCTCTTACTTACAAAATTAATTTTTTTTTATTTTTATTAAATAAAAGTTTCATTAGTACAAGTTTTTTAAATATTTAATAACTAGTTTTAGTATAGTTATAAAGTTTATTATGTTCTTAATATATTTATATAGATCATAGTTAAGGTAATAGAAGGTAAATCATTTTTTACAACTTCATCTTAATTTGTAGAGTTTTTGCTGTAAAACTAAAGGGAAAACTAAAATGGTGAATAAATTAAAATCACAAAAAATCTTCTTATACGTTTTTTAAGATAACCCCTTAAATTTTTAAGAAGTTTTTCTTGCAAAATTAGAAAAATCTGTAGTACAAGTCTCTAAAAAATTACTACCAAAACCAAAAAAACTTTTTATTGTTTAGTTAAAAAAAAT
Organism: Thalia democratica; assembly: GCF_965202585.1. Classification (NCBI taxonomy): domain Eukaryota; kingdom Metazoa; phylum Chordata; class Thaliacea; order Salpida; family Salpidae; genus Thalia; species Thalia democratica. Next base: position 41,197,493 of record NC_139166.1, on the reverse strand, counting down.
ATTTAAAATTTGAAAATTCAACACAAAAACGACTTTCGATAATACAGCAAGGAAAATAGCCGGAAAATGTAAGGTATTTATTTCAAAAAATGTAGGAAAAAATAGATTTTTATTGAAATAGTCTATATTCGCCTTTTTAGTTTGCCCCTGCCACAAAGAACCTATTGAAATTCTTAATTTTGGTCGATTATGTCTCAAAAGTTAGTTCAATTATAAACGGTAAAAAGTAACTGTTAGTTTAGTTATTTATGTAAAAAATGAGACTAAAGAAAGTATTTAACCCCTCTTTTCCCTTGAACAGAAGATATAAAATACATACATTTTGTGCCACATAACTTGATTCAGTTAACGATTTTTTTAGTGTATAACATTTTCTTCTTGATTAAATCACAACTTATTAAGATTTATAGTAAATGAGAACTGGTGCTTTAATTTTTATTCTGTTTGCTATGAAGTAAAGTTTACTTTTTTTTTATACAAAGCCGTAATCTTAATGATTACCAATTTTATTGTTTCACTGCCCCTTTATTTTATATTTGAAATCAAGTATGTACTTTTGATGAGTCTGCTCTTATTATAAATGTACGACAGTTTCGTGCATAAATATTGTTTGGTTATGCTGAATAAGATAATAAATAATTAAAATAAATCAAAATATTTTTTCATTATACTAATTTTGATTCATATTAATATTTAATTTAAAATAAGGTATATATTTACAAAAACATTTAGACTAAAACATCGATAGTGTTTATCGGATGTTCATACAGTTATGTCCCAGAAAGCAACCTTGCGCATTTAAAAATACTTTTTTTAGGTGTTTTTTCTAAGTTTCTGCTTCAATTTTGAATACTCATGTTTTAAGATCAGATAGTACAGAGGAATTATTTCTCAGCAATCCTTGTTGCATAAATAGCTAGTTATTTTGTATACAACGCTTATTTTGTTAACCCATGTTTAGTTAAACAAAATTTTAGGTTTTGGCGATTTTTCATGTACAAGTTTTTATATAATAAACAAAGTGTTAAAGATCATTAAAAAAAAAAAAGATTTAAAAAATACCTTTACCTGCAAAAGCTCTTTATAAGGTCACTGAGTGTTTTTTAAATCTTTTGACATCAACTATGATTATTTGATTGATTTAGTATGATTTAAATTCCTTTTTTTTTAAATTTTGTACTAAAATTTTAATTAAGATTCTAAATGAATTACAAGTTATTATTTTACTACTCTACCCCAATGTTTATTATTACTTTTTACTAATCATCTGTCTAACGAGTTAACTCAAGTTTTACAATTTTATTATTTCTTCATAAATACACTAGTTGAACTTTTTAAACATAGTTTTACTTTTTATTATGCTTACAGTTATTGTAATTTAGAAAGTTTACAAGTAACTTTTGTTCGAGTGTGTACTCAAAATCAATCGTGTTTTTAAAACAAACAAAAATTTGGTTTTTAAATTTGTGAAAAGTGCTGCTGTAAAAATAAATTTTATCTTATCTAAAACCTTTAAAATTATTGCTATACTTTACTTAAATAGAGTTCAAAATTTATAAGTCTAAAATTATGATTTTAAAAATGTCAAAAAATATTTAATTCTTTTTTTTATGTAACTTATAAATAATTTTCTAGTTAAAAATTTTGATACTTCTATTTTCAAACAACTCTAGTAGTTACTTACATATCAGTTTTGATGAATTTATGTGACTATAAAATTGTTTAGAAATTGAATATATAAATAACATGGCATTAAAACCTAGAAGAAAAATTGCATCCGAAACGCAGGTTATCCTATTTTAACTATCAATATTTTGGTGCTGTTTTCAATTATAAATTCTAGTTTAGATTAGTCTTTACTATTTTATAATATTTGTTTTTAAATAATTGCTACTCTGTTGAAAGTCATTTAAAATTGTTCTTAAATCAAAGCTTTAAACTGTTAATTACTCTTAATCAAAACTTTTATACTTCTGGTTCTAAGAAAACAATTACAGCTCTCATCTGACATTTAAAGCAGATAAATGAACAAGATTGTTAATTGAAAATACTAATACAATATTTCACCTAAAAGGGTATGTCAGTTACAAAGTAGTTAAAAAAAAAGCATTTTAATAAATAAAAAGTGTATAGTGTAGGCTTAATGAGCTTAAGAGCTATGTATTGTTTACAAAACAATAAATTATTTTTTGTTTAAACCTACATCAGTATCTTTCATTTAATTTAAGTGTTTTTTTTTTAGATAATTTTGTAACTGAAAAACCTTTATAGGAGAAAATTTGTACTATTAGAGTTTTCGATGTAGTATCTCGTATATAAATAAATTTATAGAAAGTGTAACGTAATAAATAATTTAAGGCCATAAAAGAGTTGAACATTTTTTTAAAGATTAATATTGTCCCTAAAAAAAACTTGAAGTATAAATCATAAATCAGTTTTTATAGAGTATATAAATTTTTATTAACTTTTGATATATTAATTTTTGTAAAAATATCTTCTTTAAAAAACATTACAAGATACATATCATTTTTCTTAAATTTATTTGAGTAATTTCGTAGTAAGGCTCACCAGAAATTTTATCTTACTAAGTAACAGTGAATTCAAATTGAAATAAAATTATACTGTAGAATAAAGTTTTAAAATATAAAATGACGTAATAATCGAATGTTAAAACTAAGTAAAAGCTTTTACTATAGAACTTTGCTGTACTAATAAAACTCATTAGATTTAAATCAAACTAAAATAAACCAGCGATAAAAATTAAAATAAAACTACACTTTAAAAAAAAAATTACGTGAAACTAATTACTTTAAAATTTTTAATATAAGGGTTTAAAAAGTCTAGTCTGGTATACAAACTTTTTCTGCTTACATAAACTGGGCCTTAAAGATTGAATGCATAAGGCTTCCAGAATATGTAGTTGAAAAGAGTTCTCCGCTCTAACTAAGACTGAAAAGTTCTCCTTTTGCATTCAATCTTTAAGGCCAAGTTTATGTAAGCAGAAAAAGTATATGTATGTATACCAGACTAGACTTTATAAACCCTTATATTAAATAATTTTAAAGTAGTTAGTTTCCCGTAATTTTTTTTTAAGTGTAGTTTTATTTTTTTTTTATCGCTGGTTTATTTTAGTTTGATTTTAATCTAACAAGTTTTATTAGTAAAGCAAAATTCTATAGTATAAGATTTTAGTTAGTTTTAGCATTCGACTATTACGTCATTTTATATTTTAAAACTTTATTCTACAGTATAATTTTATTTCAATTTCAATTCAGTGTAACTTAGTACGATAAAATTTCTGATGAGCCTTACTACGTAAGTACCCAAATAAATTTAAGAAAAATGAAATGTATTTTGTTATAATTTTTAAATAAGTTATGCACCGGAAAAAAGCTGTTCAAAAATATCTTCATACATGAACATAATTTTTTCTTTTGCAGTTTTTTCTTGTTTATTTTTTTTGTTTAAGAATTTACTAGAAGTCCATTCCCTAGTTTCTTTTTTGAGCGAGAGACCTGAAACTTTTAGGAGATGATTCTTGCAATATAAAAGAATCATTCATAAGAGTTTAAACAAAAAAAAAGACAATAATGAAAAAAATACAAAATAAAAACATAATTAAAATTTAACAATTTTTTTCCGATAGATAAATTAATATTATAAGATGTAACGTAAAAAGGCGTTAAATCCTGGAGACCCTGATAAGCTAAGCTTATCGGAATATATACTACAGATGTTATAATATATACTTAATAATTTATGCATAAGTTGTTTTTAAGCTGCATAAATTATTGACGAGTTTGTTAAAAATTTGTTAAATTTATTATGACGTAATATTTCTGCACAACTCAATTTAATTTTCATTTTAAAAACTTGCCTATTCTTAGAGCTTTTTGAGGTTAGTGCTTACTTTTATTAAATTTGTATTTTTGTACACAATTTTATAATTTTATATTTTTATCTTAAACTTTGTTTATAAACCATAAAGATCGTTTAGAGTTACTACCTACATAAACACTATACATAATTATACATGCTTTTTCTGATTTTTTTCTAATGTGTATATATTTATAGACTCCGTAGATCTGTTCTTAAATTTATTTGAGAGCAGTGAAACGCCGTTAGTCGGAAACATCTGTGGTAAATTAATATTATAAAGTTTAGACTGTGAAAATTTTAAAACAATTGCTAAAAAAAGTCAGAGGAGATAGACTTTAAGTAAAAAAGTTATTTTTTGCCTTTTCTGTTTGAGGCTTGTGTAAGAAACCTTCCAAACTCTTAAAGTTTGATCTCTTATATTTTAAAAGTTACTTTTAATTTTAAAAAACTATAAAAAGCAACTGGTGCTTGGTTATTAACATTAAACATAAAGTTAACATTGAAAATAGTATTTTACATATCATTATTCATGTATAAGTTGTTTCTTCAGCGTTTACAGTCTCTACTTCAAAATTATTTCCAGTCTCACAATATTGTTTTACCTAAAGATTTTACTTTTCCTTCGAAGTGGGAGAAGCATGGAGATACAATAATTTTTTCAAAATCAGCTTTTCAAAACGATCTATGGTCCAAAATAGGTTATATCACATTTAAGTAGCTAGTAAGCACATTAATTTATACCTTATTTATCTAGATAATGATGAACTATGGAAGATGATAGCCAACTGTTTGAGAGTAAATAAGATAGCGATACAAGATAACATTCTATCAAATGATTTCAGAAGTCCTGATGTCACTTTTAAGCTAGGAACTGATCCATGGGTCGTTCATATAGACAACAGAATTAAGTTAGCTTACTTTAACTTTTGAAAATCTGTATCAATTTAAACTTGTGTAAGGTGAAAAAGCTATTAAATAAAGTTTGAACATTAAATTTACGACCATACAATTGAATTTAGTTAGTATTTATTACTTTTTTTTTTTTCTAAAAACGTAACTTTAAACATACACATATACAAAATTATCTATCACTTTTTAATGTTTAGATAATGGAAAACGCACTTAAACTATTTAATGTTTGGTTTAACAGGTATACATTCAATATTACCAAATCAATGTTTTCATCAGGCAATATTACAGAAAAAATTCGCATGGGAAAGCTTAATAATAAGGGCAAAATTGTTGTCGATTTGTTTACAGGTATAAGTTTGATTTAATTTGAACTAACTTAATAATTGATTTATTCAAAGCCTTTTTAAAAAGGTTTGATGATACTAAAGTTTGAAATTTATAAGGGAAGTTTTATTCTAAAATATATTATATTTAGAATGATGCTATTAACTTACAATGAATGTGTAATTATGATAGGGTTGTTTCTTACTCAAACTAATTAAAAGTTTTAGAAATACTAAGGATAAATCAAGCTAGCTTATGTAAGTTTTTTTTTGAGCTGTTTTAAAAACTCAGGCTAGATGAGATTTTGAAAATAATCAGGACAGTTAAATATACTTTTAAAAACTCAGATTATTTTTTTTTAGTGACTAAAATTTTAATATTTTATTTCATAAACTCTAAAATTTAGTATTTTCTCATTTTATAATACCAGAGCTCAATTAGTGATGTAAATTTCCACTTGGCGGTTATCACTAGTAGAGTAGTTAGTTTATTAAAGTTTTGAAAGCTTATTCTGACCCTCAAAGCCTATCTCCTCAGTCAGCGTAGGAGACTTAAAGTCCATAACCTATGAACTCTGTTTTTTTTTTGTTTCAAAAAGTAGTTAATCTGTTATTTTTTTAAATTTTAAGAAAGTTAAGTAAATTTAAAAAACTGAATTATTAGACATAATTTATGTAAGTTTGTAGTAATTATATTTGTTATCTGGTTAGTATATTTTATGAAATAGATATAGTCAGGGTTGCCACTTTACCTGGAAACCTGGAATTTGATAATTTAGGCAAAAAAAAAACATGGAATTTGAGAAATATTGAACAAAAAGCCTGGAAAAACTTGGAATTTAAACAATTATAACATGTTCAGTAGTAAAATTTTGACTTGACTAAAGAAATATATCATAAAAAATACTCAAAAAATTTTGTCATCATCAAACATTTTTTTATTTAAAAACACATTTAAAGTAGTTTTACAGTATCTTTTCAATGTTTTTATACTATTTAACACAGTTTAACACACCTTAAAATTAACTTTAGACTAAAAATAGACCCAAAAATGTATTCTTTTAAAAACCTGGAAGAAATTTGGAAAACCTGGAAAAACTTTTGAAAAAACCAGTGGTAACCCTGTATAGTTTTTGTTTATTTGAAAAACATTTATAAAATCCATAATCATATAGTTTGGTTATATATATTTAAAATAACATTTAAAATTGTTTATATATTAGTTTGCGAACAAATCGAGTCGTGCAATTAAAAAAGTTTTTAACTTCATCAAACCCTGACCACATTAGACCCTCTTTTTGTAATGAAAATTATTTTACTGTTCAACAAAAGTTTTTTGTAAAATTGGTATTTACAGACAATGTTAAGTTGTGATGATTTAGATACGTTAATTTTCCGGACTGTACCCACAAACGGTTGTTCATTAGAATGATGCAACAGTTAATCAAGACTATTTCTGCCTAGTAAGTCCAAATGAGGACGATACTAAGTCGCAGAATATCGCGTTAATTGTTGTTGATTATTGTGCTAATGAAAATTAGTTTACAAACAACCTCTAAAATTTCTGTACAAAACAAGCTCTAAAACTATAAGGTATACATTTAGGTATTGGATATTTTTCATTGCCAATATTAGTACATGGAATAGCAGATCACGTTTATTCCTGTGAATGGAACCCTGTTGCTGTGGAGGCACTTCGTAAAAACGTCATTCTAAACAAGTGTCAACACAGGTGCACTGTTTTGGAAGGGGATAATAGAAAGGTAAAATTAAGTACCATAGTATGTAAAAAAAAAGATAAGTGTAAGAATGGCAGTTGCAGTTGATTTTAAGCAATAACTTATCTACAATTTTTTTATACAGGTTGCACCAGTCGGAGTAGCTGATCGAGTTTTACTTGGACTTATACCGACAGCTGAAAGCAGTTACGAGACTGCATGTAAGGCGCTGAAAAAACAAGGGGGCGTTTTGCATGTTCACCACAATGTTGAATCAAAAAACTTTGACATTTCTAAATTAGACGCCTACTCACAATTAAAAGCACCTTCTTGTAACAGAAAATTAAATCCCGCTTGGTTATTTTTTGCTCACAGCGTGTCTAACAAGTTGAAAGAAACTATTAGTTGCATAAATCAATTAGATTATGGTGTAAAAGTAAATCACATAGAAAGAGTGAAATCTTATGCGCCTCATGTTGATCATGTTGTAGTGGACATTGAGCTTTTCTTAGCTGTTTAAATTTTGAATCTATAGTTAGGCAAAATGACTTTGTAGTAAGTTTTGAGAGTATGTTTCAGAATGTTAGAAAAACAAGCTTTGATGTAAATTTTAAATTATTAGAAAACTATTTTGTTGTTTTTTCAAATTTTATAGCGAAAGTGTAAAAAAAATTAACTAAAAAAATATTGTGAATAATATTAAAAGTTATTTTTCTAATAAATTTTTGTCGTAACAGTCGTAGTTTTATACAGTAATAATGTAAGATACAAACGAAACTTGTGTGTTTTGATAATAACTAACATCACTTTAAAATTTCATAAACAAGAGAAAAATCTGAAGTTAATTGATTAATTGTTTGGTAATTAAATATGTATTAATGTTTTATAGATAATAGCGCTTTAATTTTATGGTTAAAATTAATAGTCAGTTTAAAATTAGATTCTAGTTTTATAAAGTGTACGAAAGTTAGCTAACTTTTGGTTTTTGATTATTCAGCGAAATAACTGGAATCAATAATTTTTTGTACAACAAAAATTTTAACTAACTAACAAAGTAATTAAAAAACAACAACATTTAATTATTTGACAATTATATTGTTGCTTTTGTAACGTATTACCACATCATAAATTTCATCTATAATATTGTTTTTGATGTACATAAGACAATTTTCCAATTATCTTTAATAAAAGTATACAAACAAGAGGATATATTTTTATTTTTTCAAAGTAAGTTTTTAGGTTTTAATAATTTTTTTTGTTCTGCTGAGCATTGTTTGTCAGACTTTTCAAAAACTGTACAAAGAAAACTAATAGGTAAACCTTTGTGCAAATGAGATATTCAATATGTTAATTTTAGTAGTAGTAGTAATTTTGTATAAAATTATACAAAATTACTACTACTACAATGCTTTTATTGAAGCTGTTATTAGAACAAAGTCCTATAGAAGTTAAAAAAAAATTAACAAAGAGTTACACACGAACCGCAACAGAAAGTTTTAAACTGTATGTCTATACTTTTCATTATACTTGTATTTTTAGTTTGACTTCCATTGTTTGTTTCCTACCAGGTCCAAATAATTCCGCTTTTCAGTATCTTTCTTTATTAATTAAATATTTATCATTAACAAATTTTTTAAAAAAGTGTTGAGTAAAGAGTATGATTGTAATGTAACTTGAAAGTTTTTGATAAAAAAACTTGCCTACTACTAAAAATCTCTCCATAAGTAGAATAATCTATTTCTATTTTAACCATCTAAAAAATTATTTACAACACAAAAAACTAGGCAGTCATATTATATTAAACAAGGTATATTTTCACGTATTATTTAAATTAAACTGTTCTTTATTTCTCCCTTATCTTCTGAACCAAAACATTTAAAATTCATAAGTTAAACCAAAATATTTCAGACCAGTATTCTTAATACAGATTTAGAACATATAATACCTCATCATCTTTTATTTTATGATCAAATTTCACATAAAATTTAGGCATTCTTCCCAAAAGAGCAATTTGTTTTCCACCTTAAGACTGCCTCCATTCTAAGGGTTCTTTTGTGCAATAAATAACTAAAAAAATTATTTATATATCAAAAAATATTTTGAATCTTTTTCTCATTTTAGATGAATAAAAACTTAACTTAAACGAGTTAAGAAAATAATTTACTGAATTTTTAATTCTCAGCAAATTTCATAATGCAGTCTAGTTAGTTAATTCAAGGAGTTTCTTGATTAATAAAATAATTAATTAGAATCTATATTTTTAGTTGAACACCTCAATTTGATGGTCCACTTCTGTTCATAATACATACAAATGATAAAATTTATTCTGGAGCCACATAAGCCTTTTCGTAGTCTATACAAAAGTTGTTAACCGATGTAACAGCACTATACCAATTCTTTAGATAAAATGAACAATTTGCAAAAAAAATATCTCAACCCATTTAAATGAACTTAACATTAAAAAAAATAATTTAGACTCCTTAAGTTAAAAATAAACAAAAAAAATTTATCTATAACTAGAGTATTTGAAATCCTGGTTTTTGTTGCTAAAATTTTTAGATGTAAGCACCAATTGAATTTACAAAACTGCAGTTTTATTATTATAACAAATTATTAGTTTCTCAAAACATCGTAGTTTGTCAACAGTCTTTTTGTCAATTTTTCTTTATTTTTTACTTTTGGTTTATCTTATTATCTATAAAATTGCAATTATTCCATCTTTTTAACATTTTAAAGCAGTGAAATACCACTCATAAAAAATTGTAATAAAATAAGCCAATCTTGTTTCTTATTTGAAAAAAAGTGTTTAGCACCTGAAATAAGTTAAAAATTATCTGAATAGACTTTAACAGTTGCTTATAAAAAAAAAAACTTACCTTGTTAAACTAAAAAAAAAGTATCTCTAGACTAGAGTATAGAAAACTTGAATTTAATCTTATTAGTCTTTATAAATTAGTTGGACGTAGATTTTATTTATTAATAATTTTAACCTCTACGCCATCACGCAACACTTTTTTTACTTATTTATTTAACTAGTAATTATATAAGATAGTGAGTAGATTTTTACTATCCTTGATATGTGAATATTTTTCATTGGTTTTAAATTATCATTTTTGTGTTTAATTATGTACAACTTATTTAATTTTTTTGACCAATCTTGCTAGAGTACAAATAAATAATTTACCACAAAATTTACCAAAAATTTCAAAAATATTATAAATATTTAAGTAATTGTGTAATTTTACAGCTAAAAAACTACTTTGATAACGATTAATTAAGTAAAAAAATATACAAGAGCTCAATATCTTTATAAAACATAAACAGGGTTCGTGCGCGAAATTTTTTCATTTAGCCTGACTGAGACAAATTTAGCCTGACATTTTTTCAAAGTAATGAAGATCCCCTCAAGAAGTCATTTTAGATATTGGGGGGGGGGGGTCTTGATTTGTACTATTGTAGTCTCTGACTTCAACAAGCTTTATCTCAAAAATATTTCAAGCTTTAAAAGTCTGCAAAAAGCAACTCATAGCTTATTTACAACTCAATAGTATAAGACTAAATTGTGAAAAAGGTGATTGACCCCCTATGCCCTAAACAAAACAAATTCAGTGATAAGTTTTAAAATAAGTGTCTTATCTAATCTATTACTAGTGTAAAAATTTAATATATATTACTAAACACAATTGTTTAATTTAGTTAAGCACTAAGTAAAAACATTATAACCAGAAGATTTATAATAAAACGATGTGCATTGTTGTATTTTATTAAAATTTAAAATGAAACGCTTACACAAGTATTTAAATAAGAAAAAAAATATTATATTATTTTGACTAATATTTAAAATTGATACATAACTATAAATACTTAACTCTAAACCAGGGTTTCCCAAACTCATTTTCTAAATCGCCCCCTTTTCAGAAATTCGGAAAATAATCGCCCCCTACGATTTTACAAAGTAGTTTTCCTCTTGAGTAGAAACTTTTGAGCCGAAAAAGTTGTGTTCGAAATGTAATTTAGTCTGGTACTTCTTATGCATGCACTTTTGAGCTTTGTTCAAAGTAGTTTACAGGGCTTGAGAAAATAAGTTACATTTGTTTTCTTATTAGCCCAGTTAAGTGTATTATAATATTTAATTATTAAAAAGCCTTGTGTAACCTGTAATTAATCCTGTTTAGATATGAACTGTTTTGAAACTAATGAAACTTTTAGGGTAGTGGTGGACAACTTTTGTAGTCATCAATTCATATTTACTAAAAAATCTTTTCTAGTTTCAACTCGTTTAAAAAATGTAATTGCGGGCTGCATAAAATAAAAAAATAACATATAAGAAAATTGAAAAACTCGAGCGAAATTTTAATAAAATGATTTAGTATTATTGTGATCTAGGAAATACTATTGTGAACTGAAAACCAAATTGAAAGTGTATTTCAAAATATTTAGTATCAAAAAAATAAATTTTGTTTCTTTTGCACAAGTAGCTTCCAAGTTACTTAGCATGTCGATATTTGACTGGATCTTAACCGTACGTTAACCATCTGAAATCTTAATTTAAACCAAACATTATAATAATCTCTCAAATAACGAATTTCGGACATTTAGAAGTTAATACTCAGTAACTTGTTTAAACCGCACAAAGTACTAAAATTATTTTATAAATAGGCATATTCTAAAATTACTATACCAGAGATTAAGAAACTATAAAAAAATGAACAGTTTATTTTACACATAATAAAATAAATAATAAAACATAATTTCTGATATAGTTTAAGGAAGTTTGACCGACTGGTTGATTATCTCACATGAAAAGTGGTTTCATCAACAGCTTCAGATAATGTAGTAAAGTTATTAATTTCAATGCTAAGATATATTATAAGTAAGTTAGTTGTAAAGCTAAAAACTTAATTTTAAACTTTTTAAACTACATGTTTTGTAATAGAATACCACTAAACAGTATTTGAATTGGAATAACCTTTAGGAAACTAAACCTTAGTTTTAACATTTTTTTAGTTTAAATTCAAAAAAAAATCAAAAGTTTTACAGTTAATTCTGTGAACAGAAAGCAATCGATTAAAAAATTATTTTAATTAACTTAAAATTTTGTTTTGTAACTGTAGCAGTCTTTTAATTGCTTATTTAATACTGTTTAAATTTATTTTTTTTCTAGTCATTAGCCTATAATAATTTACCAGAAGAAAAGAGTGAAAAACGAAAAGCTAGTGTTTAACTAACAAAATAAACAACACATTCTAATTGCTAATATATTGAAAATTAAGATAAAACAAAAAACATTTGTATTAATAGTTTAAAATTCTTTAATGTATAGGTTTTTTAACAATAACAAATCAAGTTTGAGTTAAAAATCTTTTAAATGAAAAATTTGAAGTAATTTCAAATAGAGACCTTAAATCTATACTCTTTTAAAACCAAAAAAAAACTTAAAAAAAAAACTTAAATGGTTATCAAGATTTATTTATTTATACAGATTAAACAAGTAACAACAAAAACAATTCAAATAAATTTCTTTCAAACAAACACTTTAATCACTATGCTATAAAAACTTTCAAAGTAATGTAATACGAAATATAAACTACGAAAATAACCAGGTCAAAATAAAATTAATAACAGATTTAAAACATAAATGATTTAATAAATACAGTAGACTTCCGCTTGAGTTGGCACTTTGAACGAAATAAAAAATTGCAAACTCAAAAATTATTACCTTTTTTTTACAAAATGATAAACTTGAATATACTATATGCAATAACGTTATGCAAAAACATAAAATCAACTAAAACATAAAACAAACATTCATTAAAAAAGTAGATCTATATAAGGTATTAAATATTATGATTTTTTTTGTTTTATTAATACTTAGTTAGTAATAGACTTTATTTAAGTTAAATTTTAGAAAACATGAATTCGCAATTTTTTAGGTAAAAAGTGCGAACTCAAGAGGAAGTCTACCGTAATTAATATTTATTAGGCATTATGCATTAAATAACTTAATAAAATTTTATTATAAAAAGACTATTTAAATACAATACAAACCAGGTTAAATAAAAAGTATTTTAAAAGATAAAATAAAACAAAAAAATTTCATAAAATAATATCTGCTACTGAAGTCTAATATAATGTGTAGGATGAGATTCATGAATGCTTGCAAGTTTTCTAATCTGATTCTTAATCAGTAAAAAAAAGCCTCCTTTACAAATATCTAGATTAGATCTTTTGCTCAAGATGTTGATAACTGATCTGAGGCTTTCTCAACAACATAGCTAGAAGGAAAAACTATAAACAATAATCTATATTACTCTCAAATGATTGGATACTTTTGCCTTAGTTTTTGTTGAGTCCAAAAGCTTTCATTTCGTTCTTTGGAAAAATTCACTTTTAGTTCAAGGTCAGTCACTTTTCAAAATACAATTGGAAATATCATGAGGTGATATAACTATCACCTCATGATATTTCCAATTGTTTTTTGAAAAGTCACTAAGTTAGACTAAGAAATAAAACTATACAGGGTTGCCAATTTACCTAGAAACTTAATAATATATAACATAGATTTTTATGAACAATTTATGATCCCAAATAACATATATGTCAGGTTATAAAATGGTGAGAGGGATTCCGATCGTCTATGATCTATGTAATTGTTAAATAAGAAAATATATGAATGAAAATATGTAATTTACTTGAAAGTAGGAGTCATAAGTACATGATTTTTTTCTCTATATTTTACATAAATAAAATAAACTTTTTTTGTTTAAGTTTTACTTCAGGGTCAAATATTTACTAGCAAGCTAAAATTAGTAAATTAGCAATTTAAAAATTAAAAATTTTATGACAGCCCAAAATTTCAAAATCGCCCCCTTTTCGCCCCCTTACTAGTTATCGCCCACCCTTTCGCCCCCTTACTAATTATCGCCCCCCGACTTACTAAAATCGCCCCCAGGGGAGCGATATCGCCCACTTTGGGAAACCCTGCTCTAAACAAATACAGTGATTGTTGATGTCGTATCAGATTTGAAAGCTTACACTTAATTTAAAAAAAAACTTTAATATTTTGTTCTTGTAAAGTAAAATGAATTGTACCTAAAATTTGTACTCCAACAAAATTTAATACTTATATATTAAAGCTAAATTTTAATGTTGTGAATATCTCTAATAACTTTAAACAAACAGTAGAATATATGAATAAACTGCTAAGAGTTTTAATCTAAAAAGTATTTGGTATAAAGTCTTTAATTAGAAATTAAAACAGTTCAACAAACTAAGCTCTGAATACGGGTGGGTGTCACTTTTGCACGAGCGTCAATTTTGCACGAGGGGACACTTTTGCACGAGGGTCACTTTTGCACAAAGGGTCACTTTTGCACGAAGACACTTTTGCACGGCGTCACTTTTGCACGCAGGGTCACTTTTGCACGAGAGGACACTTTTGCACGGCGACTCTATTGCACGAGCGTCACTTTTGCACGGAGGGTCATTTTTGCACGAAGTGACACTTTTGCACGGCGTCACTTTTGCACGAGGAGACACTTTTGCACGGCGACATTTTTTCACGATGACAGTTTTTTACGGCAGCATTGTTGCACAACGTCACATTTTTACGATGAAACATTGCACAGCGACTTTTTCGCACGGAAAATCAATTTTGCATGCAGGCTGATTAAAAGTTTTTTAGCTACTACCAAGTCTGCTACATAAAAAGAAACTGAAAACTAAAATTTTATAATATACCTATATTAAAGGCAAAAAATAAAAGATTAAAAATCTTAAACAGTAAAAGTTAATGTTAGAAACAAACTAACGAAAAGATAAAATAAAATAATTTATTAAATATTCATACCAGGGACAATAAAGTTAATTATTTAGAAACTAGGATAAAAATACTTTAAGTGTAATTAAGTTGTTCTAGTTTATTTTGAATTTTAATATATAAATCAACAACTATGCCTTTTTATATATTTTACTATACGGTTAAAAGTTTATTGTTCAAATGATAAACCTAGGCATCAAAACCTAGAACACTTAAACTGGAAGACACATAAAGAAAAAATAAAATAACACATATTGTTTATTTATTATAACAAAGATAAAAACAAAATTTGATACAAAATTTATAGTATAACATAAAAAGAAAAATTTTAACCATAAACTTATATTTATTTACGCTTTGATGTAGAACGAACAACATCAAGTATTTAAATGCAATGACTAACAACAAAATCAAAAGCCTAACGCTCCAAGGACATTAACGTTAGGCTCTCATCGGCTTAATTCATGATCATGGAATGCTGGTGTAAGCATCTCTTGATACTTTTGATGAACTTAAGTTCAAACTTCGAAATGTTACTCTCTCATTGGCTTATCATTATCATGCAACGTTATTGTAATGAACTAATCTAAGTTTAAATCATGAAAAATGCACTATTTTATTGTTTTTTTTATTCTTACGCTAAACTAAAAAATAAAAATAAACATCAGGTAAAATCTAAAATACCTTTACACTTCATAAACTAACTAAATCTTTTTTTTAATTTAACACTTGTTTGAAATAAAAATTAATTTAAAATATTTTTTAACAGCTATACAATGCTAAGTATAACATCGAAAAAATAAATAAAAATAATACTCAAAATTCGTGTTTTAAAGCCTTACTAAATTAAGTTTAACTTTCTGTTTAAAAAGTAACAAAATTCAGATTATTTTCATTTAATGTATTCAAATTGTTTTTATTTAAAATTAAAAATATGTATTCAACTAGTTTATTTAATTAAGCTAATAAATATAAATTAGTGAATTGTGGTACGTTATTAATTATTATATAGTTCTACGTAAAACTTCAAATAAAAACTTTACATTAAAATTACATTAAAAAACTACCACATTTTATTTATTTCAAACAACTTGCGTTTAAAAGCGAATATTATTTAAGTTAAAAATATCTTTTTTTTAATAAAAAAAAATGTCTCAGTGCAAAAGTGTCTCCTAGTGCAAAAGTGACCCTCCGTGCAAAAGTGTCGCCGTTCAAAAGTGTCCCCTCGTGCAAAAATGACACTCGTGCAAAAAAGTCGCCGTGCAAAAGTGACGTCGTGCAAAAGTGTCCCCTCGTGCTAAAGTGACGCTCGTGCAAAAGTGTCCTCTCGTGCAAAAGTGACCCTTCATGCAAAAGTGACCCTCGTGCAAAAGTGACCATCGTGCAAAAGTTTCCCCTCGTGCAAAAGTGTCTACGTTTAATGACGTAAAAGTCAATGATATTTGGGAAATTTGTCGACTAGTTTGAATAGTTTTTTGCGAATACTGGTTTTTAGTTAAACCAGGAAAATTCAATTGCTACCATTTTTTAACATGTTTGTCAAGTACAAATTATTGTATTTGAAAAATATAGTCACAAGCCGGGTTTTATTTGCAGGCCGTATGCTGTCCACCCATATCCTATAACAAAATTAATTGGAATAAAAATGATTAAAAATTATAAATTTTCATGATTAAAAACAAGTTTTACATTTTTTGAATTTAGTTTTCAGCCCTTTGCAGCACAATTAATTTACGATTATCTAAAAAATTGAAGCTTATGTAAATTTATTTATAATATGTTGATTTTATCATGACAATCTAAATTTCAAAGTCAGTTTTTTCGAACTATATTTAAAAACTTAAGTTTCTATCTTTAATTTTACGTATTTATTTCAAAAGCATAATTATTGCTATTTATAATTTATAAAAATTTCAAAATTTTACATTTATCTATAGTTTAAAACACATAATATTCAAAATTTCAACAGCTAGCAAAGTAAGATTGTAAATAAACTGTTTACCTTGCATACACAATTGCTTGATGGTGCTATTAGACTTTGAGCTAAGTAAGTATTTTTAATTTTCGTGTATAGTAAACTTTATACGTTATTGTTTGTTTATATTCTTTTATGTTGTTTCAGTTATTTAAGTTTTAATTATCTAGAAACAAGAACTTTTTAAGTATGAACAGTGTTAAAAAGTTTATATATACTTCACATGCTTAAGTCATTACTCAAAATAAAATGAGTAGTTTATAATATTTAAACCAAAGAACTATTTTTAGAGTTATGTTTATTCATAAAACAGATAAAATCACTAGAAATTTATTATAAATGTAGGCTATAACTTTTTATATAAAGAAGTAACTCACATTCAATTTCCATTTTTAAACACATAGAAATTAATTAGGACTAAGATATATAAAACAGATATTATCTTCAGAAAAATACTTTTCAGTAACTACCATAATAAATAAAAAAATCAGAAATTATTTCATTAACGCATTTAGTAGCTAGTTAAAAAATTGAATTTTAAAAACTTTTTCTTCTAGTATGTTTTATTATATTACGTAGCATATTAAAAAAAACAGTAGGACTTTTTATGGGTAGTTTTAAATATTGGATACTTTTAATTGCAGCAATTTGCAAAAAATAGGCTCCAATATTTTGATGAAGTCATACATTATTTTAGGTAGTTTTCCTTTAGAAATTATGCAAAAAAATTACAAAAATATGTCGCGCTGAAAAGTAAAACTCTACAATAAATGGCTGCATTAAAAGTCCTACTGCTAGTTTTCGGAGCTTTATTTTTGTAAACACAAGAACAAGCGTCTCCGCCTGTAAAAAATACTCTTTCTTTGTGTTTTTTAATTGTAAACAAATACAACCACAAGCATAAAAAAAAAACTATTTTCAATGTTTCACAAAGTTTTAATAAAATGCAATAACATTTATAAAGTGGGTCGTTTTAAACTTATATGTAATTTCTTTGAGTCATGGGTACTTTTAAAAACTTTTTTACCAAGTTATAATTACAGAAAAATACTAATTAAAATAGAATTACTAATAACTTTAAAATTACATACTTAGAACTTATCTAACATGATAAACTATATATTTTTTTCTATATTATGATTTTCTTATTAAGATATACTTGACTAATTAATATAATGATTAAAGTCAAAACAGATTGTGTTTAGGTAAACTAAAATAAGGAATAATCAACCAGTTTAGTTTTAAACTAAGTTTAAAGAGATAATTCGCATTGTGTTTAAAAATCAAAAATCTAGTATAAGGTTAAATTGTTGTAAGCTGTTTATCATATTTATTTTGTGCTTACGGGACGATAATACACTTACTTTTGAAATAAAATTCTATAAACAGATTAAGTACAAAAAAGTATACTAACATTTTTTGTATAAAAATTTGTAAAAACTCAACTATTAAAATAAAAGTATAATAAAAGCTTTTAGTAATAGATAAACACTTAACTGTCCTGGACATGACATTAAACTGTTCTGGTGTACGACTCTCGACAACTAAAAGGTTTTTTCGTACACCAGGTCCATGGACCAAACTTTTAGAGCGTATTTTTGTCGTTTAATAAACAATACTAACTATTTAACTATTTAAACTAGTTATAAATTTTTTTTACATGTTTTTTATTTTTTATTTTGTAAAACTTACACAGCCTTAAGTTTTTTCTCTTTAAATAGTTTATGTTAAGATAGTGTTTTGTGTGTTTTTTTTTAATCGATTAGTAATACTGAATATCTTATGATTTTGAAGCAGTAAAAAATAACAAATCAAGAGTAACAAAAACATTTTGACTCTTTAAATTAACTATAACGTTAAAGGAAGTGTTTAAGAAAGCTAAACTAACTATTTTAAAAACTATTTCACTGTATATTTTTGTTTAATATGATCGATAAAAATAACGACTACCCAAAAAAATTACTTTAGTTCAAAAAAGTTAGATAACTTTAAAGCCTCATTAAACTTATTTTAAATTTGATAATTATAAGAGTGCAAAATTTCAGTAGTATTAAATGAAGAAGTTAAAATATTTTAAATGTGAGAAATTTATAATATAAAAAAAAATGTTTAGATGAAAAACAATTTTATCCAAAAACGTTTAGAAAATTTTTAAAAAACTGTATTAAAGTATAAAATGGTAAAATCAAAGTATTTTTTAACTGTATCTTCAGGAGTATTTGAGTGTCTGACTGGAGCAGGAATTCTTTTTGGCTGGGCTAATTTGAAAACTGTATTACAAGAAGAAAATATATTTTATGACATATCTAATTGCAATAACTCAAATGAAACAATTTATAACAATTGTATTATTGAAGCAGAATACAATCAAGCCGCTAGTTTTAATAATGTCTATATAGTTGCATCCATGTTACTTGGGTTTTCAACTTTACCGAATGGATTATTGTTTGATAAGCTTGGCACTTTAATCACAAGGGTTTTTGCTTCTTCTTTGTTTTTGATCTCATGTCTTACATTAGCTTTTACTTGTCCAGAAACTTCATTTCTTGTATATATAGCCATGAGTTGCTTTTCTGTAGGAGGAATTCTATTTTTAGTTACTAATATTCAAACTGGAAATTTATTTCCAAAATTTAGATCTTCCATTATTTCATGTATGAGTGGAAGTCTGGACTCATCAAGTGTAGTGTGTTTATTTATAAAGCTAGCGTACGATGGTGGATTCTCGATGCAGTCAATATTTTTAGTGTTCTCATTGCTAACTGGTTATCAGCTTTTTAGGTAAACTTTTACAATTTGTACTATTATAAAAGTGTAGTCGTTCATTACATAAAAATATTATGAGTAGTAGTATAGACTTTTACACTTTTGTTGCTTAGACATAGATTAGCAAGTTTAAATACTAATAACTCCTTCTGAGTTTTTTCAGTTTTTCAATTCATAAAACATAAATTACAGTCTTATAAGTATAACTATCCGTAAGTTTATAAATAAATATTCATTAAAATTAAACTAAAACTTACTAATTTTTGTATTGCTCTTTTAATATTCAATCACTTTAAAATAAGCTAATATAGCTCTGCTAAATTTATAAAACTTTAAAGAGCTTCAGATAAAGGATGTGTTTTCCGTTTAAGTTTTAATACACTAAGTTTTTACCATGAAACTTTGTTTACGTAATCTACTAATTTCTTTTACTTAGACCCAACTAACTGAAAGCAAACTAATTAACTTTACTTTAAAACAATTAACACGCCGGATTAGCTTTTGATTTTCAATATAAATATAGCCATATGTAGTGATTTTGCAAGTTTATTTTGACTGAAGAGCACTGGTAGTAATACCACTGCGAAACTCTAGTTTTAAAATAAACTTAGAATCACTGAATCGTTTAATTACTCTATTAAAAATAATTTTATTTACAGGTCCTGTTTTCTGATGCCTGTAGACTCTATACCGTATTTTATTCACAAAAGAGATATTATTGAAAATGATTACGATTATGGAATATCATTTTACTTAAAGAAATCAAGAAATAAATTTCAAACTATTGCACTGACCTCACCGGCAGATGAGTCATTATCAACTAGGGAAAACTTAGAAGAAAATATAGATAGTAAAAGAAATTATCTTGTCAACAGCTTAAAAGATGCTGGTTTTTGGCTTAACTCCTTACATTTTAGTATACTTCAACTAAGAAACTATTTCTACTTATCAACTGTTGCAGATAACTTAATGAACTATGTTAAAAAAGATCAGTCAAAGTGTGGAAATGAAGGTGTTACTTTTGACGATGTAGGTTTTTACATGATTGTGTTTGGTATATGTCAATTTTTCGCTTTTTTTACTGCACCTCTGAATGGACTTATTGTTGACAAGTTAACGAGAAAGTTTAGTTCTTATCTTGATTCAAAAAGGGCTAAATTGAGAGCGTTGGCTTGCTCAACGATGGCAACCTGTATCGTTGCTGTATTGTTTTCTGTTTTTGTAACGATTCAAAGCTTAAATGTGCAGTTTGTTTCCTTTGTTCTACAAGTCGTGTTTAGATCATTTTTATATGGGGGTTGCTCTAACTTTATTGCCGTATCGTATCCATCTGAACATTTTGGTAAGCTGTATGGTATCAACCAGACAATAGCAAGCTTGTTTCTCATTTTTCAATTTCCAATCAATAGCTGGGTAACTTATAATCTTCAAAACTGTTTTACACAAGTAAATAAGCTCTTTATTTTTGTTAGTTTATGTACTTTTGTGCACCCAGTATTTTTATTTGTAAAAAGCAAAGTATAGTAGTAAAAAGAAATACTTATCAAACGTTAAGTTATTAGCTGTTTATATTGTTTAGATAATAGATTCGAACGGAAAAATTAAGTTAACATATAATAAAGCAATTCATTTTCGATAGTAGTAGTTCAATAGTAACCAATAATTTTTATTTTTAACTTTGTTAGTAATTTAAGATAATAAAAATATTCTTAAATACATATATTTTTCAATTATTATTAAAGTATTTAACAAAACTTTAACTGCTGGTGTTTTTCACAGATAGTATTTCATTGTTTGATCTAAAAGTTTGAAATGTAAAAAAGAAAGAGGTTGAAATTTACCAAGTATTTTTTCTTTAGTTTTTTAGAGTTTTTAGAGTTGATGCTTTGATAATTTTTATTTAATATTTTAAACATAATACTACTTTTTTAAACCTAGCAATATATACGTGCTATAGGTTTCTTAAACCTTTTAAATAATCTTAAAATAGTTTTCATAAAACAAAATTTTAAGCTTAAAATTAAAACAAAAGGTGTGAAATATAAATACACTGATAAATATCGGTAAAAAATTTAACTTTGCTTTTTATAAGCCCTGATAACTTAGTAAACTATCAAAAGTTTTTCTATTTAACTTTATAAACAGTTATAGCTTTAAATATCGTAATACAAAATGATGTGAAGTTTTTCTTATTTCTACATGTACGCGCCTATCAATTTTTTAAACTTGTTATCTATTTATTTTAAAATCTATATATAAACTACTATAAAGGTTGATAAACTTAAATCAACAAATTTTCTATCGTTTTAGCTTTTTAGTTATGTTATTTTTTTAAAACTTAAAAAAACTGCTTAATTCAAAGTCCTACAAATAGAAGCTTTATCTAGAATAAGACGATATTTTCAAAAGTGCTAGAATAAGTTTTCGCATTAGTTAGTTTAGCTTATTAATTATTTAGTAATTTACAACCATTTAAATTTACATTTTAAAAGATCTAATCTTATAAAATTACCGACACTTCAAAAATAAATCTACTTAAGAAATCTGTTAATAAAAAAAAAAAGACCAATCTTTATTTGATCATTTTAAACAATATAATATTTTTAACTAATTATTTGAAAACTCTCTAAAGTCAAAGCTAAAACAAGGAAGTTTAATGAAATTCTTACGCCGGCTCTCGTACAATTTTAATATAGATTAAATACAGTTTTGTAATTTTCGTTATGTTCTTACTTCCAATAAAGTCTACGTAAGTGTTTTATAAAAATAAAGTAATAACTTTAACCTTATCAGCCTAGTTAAATATCTAAATAAGCTGTAATTAAAATAATAGTACTTTTTTATTATACGAATTAAAAATGAATAAAACTTAAGACATGTAATTAATTATTTAATAGTTCAATTACCGTTTAATTTACTAACTTCTTGCTTTGTAGTACTTATTGTTATTATTAAACATAGTTCTTTTATAAAAGTAGAGCCTACAAAGAATGTTTTCTAATTTATTACTACCTGCAATGGAATTACTTAAGTATAAATGGTAATTTAGTATGCCGATCTTTGTCTTACAATTTCCTCATTACTTAAACTTTTAACCAGTATTTATTTACGGCCATCATCAACGAAGTTGAGATGCTTCGCGCCATCAATAATAAATAATGAACGACAATCTACAACAGTATCCAAGACAACCTACGTCCGATTTCGTCCTAATCAAGAATCGACATGCCTTAAATTATTATTTCTTAAGTTCTTTATTTACTATTAGTTATAACTTTAAATGAAAATAACTTTTGTAAGTAATCTTTACCTTGAATTTACACCTTTAATGCCTTAAATGCGTACACAACAAGATACTGACTGTGTAAGTTTCAATTTTTAACATTCAATTCCACATAGTTTTATTTATTAAAAAACTTATAAATTAAAAAGCATCGATCGTGCTTAAGTGAAGCTACAAGCAAAAGTTACACTCTGTACTAAAGTGACGACCCGTGCTAAAGTGACGCTGTGCTTTTCTGACATCTACCCAAAAAAAAATTATCTTCATCTAAATAACAAAAAGTAGTAATTTATTGTGATCATTATCTCTTTTTTTTCTAAATACAAGTTTATTTTACTGATGTAAATTTCTCCAAACTTAAAAAAACGCTTATTTTAAGTAGTGTTAAATCAGTATAAATAACTATAGTTTTATTTATTGTTTATATATTACGGTCCTTGCTACTGTGTATATTGTTTTAAATATAGTTTCTAAATAATAGTTGGCCCGTTGTCAGCCGAAATCGTATAAAATAAAGTTATCTACTAAATTGTGTACTTAAAAAAGGTTTTAGAACATTTTCGCGTGTTTAAAACTGTGATCTAGTGTATAATATGTTTAAAACTTAAACATCAAAAACCTTTACTTATTTAAAAAGTCAAAGTATTTTACATAGTTTGAAAATACAGATGGTTCTAGCTTTTAAAACAAATAGTTTTTTTTTGATTAAAAAAATGATTAAACCTATTATTTTTAGTTTTTAAAACCTATAATCGAAATATAAAATAACTATCTTGTTTTAAGTAGACAATTATACTTAAAGTAACTTATAACAAATTCTTGAATAAATTAAAAATAAATACAAACGAAATATTAGTACAACAAGCAAGTAAATAAGGTTTTTTATTGTATGATTTTGATTTGGTTGTACCATAAGCTGTTAACTTTTAATTTTCAATTCACGAGCTTTATGAAAGAATTTAAAACCACTTATTATGTGTGTTATAAATAGTGATGTACCGGACTCCCAATTTTGGGTCCAGCCGGACCCGGATCCGGACTTTTTTTTTCAATTTAGGGACCGACCGGAGCCGGATCCGGATTTTTTTTTTCAAATTAGAATCCGGCCGGAACCGGATCCGGACTTTTTTTTATATCAAGATCCGGCCGGATCCGGATATCAGACAAAAATAGCAATATTCGGCCGGATCCGGATAGTGAGTCCGGTACATCACTAGTTTTCACATAAAAAGTAGAGCTTACATTTGTAGTTTCAAAATTTCATTTCTATAAAAGCTAAAAAAAAATATGAATAACTTTAAATTTAGTATAAGGAAAATTGATAGAAAGATAAAGTACATCACAGAAACAATATCTAGTAGCTAACATTAAAATCTATCAAATAAGATCAACTTGTAAAAATCAAGGAGGACCCCCCCTATAGCCTTACCAATCTAAAATCAATTAAAATCAAGTTCTTGAACAAAATTAACTAGAAAATCACAAAATAATGAAAACTGGATCAGCTTAAACTCTTTCAAAATCTAAAAGAAAACTAGCCTGAGTTTTTCAAAAAATCTTTAAAATAGCCTAACAATTTGGTAGAAAGTTTTTAATTTTACAACATAGGTAAAGAGTTGCATTTCTAAAATGTTTATTTCAGAGTTTAAATGTAAACAAATGTAAATTAGTCGCGAGTTCAAAATGCGCCAATCACGGTAGGTGTTTAATTTTAACTGACGAAAATGACTATTTTTAATTTACAAAGGGTTTGTTTTTGAAAAAATACTTTTCTGTATGCTCTTTTTTACTAACTAGATCCGAATCGGCCGGATCGGCCGGAAACGGATCCAAACTTTTTTTTCAAATAAGAATCCGGCCGGACCCGGATCCGGCCTTTTTTTCAAATTAGAATCCGGCCGGACCCGGACTTTTTTTTTCAAATTAGGATCCGGCCGGAACCGGATCCGGACTTTTTTTCATATCAAGATCCGGCCAGATCCGGATATCAGACAAAAATGGCAATATCCGGCCGGATAGTGAGTCCGGTACATCTCTAGTTATAAAAAGTATTTACGGTGTAAAGTTAAAAAATAATTACAAAAAAAAATTTCAATGATTTACACTTCCAAACAGATGTGAGTTTTTAAAAGCTTCAGGTCTAAGTATAAAGCAATTTTTTTATATAAAAAAATAACTTGGTTAGTTTAATACAGGATAATTAAGTTTTTGGTTAAACAATTAAATAATTTTATTTATATTTAACGATGATAAACAAGTTTTTTAATCTTTACCTGAGATAAAATATTGAAGAAAAGACTTAGCATTACGTTAACTTAAGTGTGAAAAAACAGTTACAGCTGGCAACTAATAAAATCACCACCTCTTTTGCCAAAACGTTTCTTATTGCCCACTGAACTAGTGGAATTGCCTAAAAACGGCCGGTATTACTCACTTGCGAAACCCGAGTTTAAAAGTATTTAATGTTATAAATGAGTAAAATATGTCTCTAACCCTTAGTTAGATGATGAATACTAACTATGGTCGCTATCATTTAAAAAACTCAAAAAAGGCTGATTACCTACTACATAAGTCATTTTAAAAGTATTTATAACATAAGTAACAAACTTTTGAAGTTTTTAAACTTCATCAGCTTAATTATTAGTTTATCTAACAAACATTCTTTTACCTAAATAATTCTTAAGCCATAGTGAAATTCTGATTTGTGTTATATTTGAACTAGGCCCAAAGTTCAGATTTAACCGAGAAGTAAAAACTTAGCGAAATCCTGGTTTTTAAAACGTATACATTAAACCGAATTTTCGCATTTCATTATTGTTTTTATAATGCGCGTCAAACATAGGTCCTTTAAAAATATAAGTTTATTGTTTTTGCTAATATATTAATAAAATATTGTAACGCTATCTGCCCTTAAAACAAATGTTTATTCACTGCTTCGGTTTATTACCTGGTTTCGGTGAGTTTTAGCTGACCTTGTCAAATAAATTCAAAACAGTAAATAACATTTAGACATTGGCAGTAATGTGAATCTGAACTCGTTGATGCGTAAAAACATAAACATTAAGTATTCAAATTTTAATGAAAAATGCATAATTAGGTGAACTTAATATTGGTATTAATTAATGAAAATGAAAAAAAAAAAAAAAATCTAAATACAGTATGAACGAAAACACAACAAATTCTTAACAAAATTCTTAAAAAAACTAACAGATGATTCAAATGCTATTAATATTCAAATTAGTATGTTTTAGTTTCATTCCAATAAAATAATAAAAATTTGTTCCTGTGTCAGCAAGAACTTATTACTTCTAATCTTTTATTAATACACGTTTCTACTCTGGGTCTTGATTTATATTCTTTTTCTAGTATTGTCCTAGTTAATTCAAAATTTTTATTTTCGTTTTTCAATTTGTGGATGTATTTTAATAGTTCAGTTGCCTGTTTAAATTGCATATAATTTCTTTCTTCTGGATTGCTATTTATTGTTGTTCTGTAAAATGCAACTCTTTTTTTAAACTGGTTGGCGCTTAGACCAATGTATGATTTAGTTACATTGTCAGTTTTTACTGTGGCCTGGTATATGACATTTTTTGCTCTACAGTTACCGCCTTTCAAAGGACATTTCTCTTTGTTTCTACAGTTACATGCTTCATCTTCGTTATTCTTGTTGCAATTTGTGACCTTCTTGTTATGATTTTTTATGATTGTCTCAATGTTTGGCAAACAGCTGTAACTTAATTTGATGTTGTTCTTGTTCAAGTATTTTTTGAATATACTGTCTACTCCAAAGTATTTGTTTATTATTAGAGAAGTTTCATGCCAATGTTTGTTTTTATGGATTAAACCATAATATTTTTCTTTTTCTTTTTCTAGGCCGTTTCTTTCCTTCATCTTCACCTTTGAACTTAATTTTGTAATTGTAGCCACTTAACTTTATTGCGTCATTGTAATCCTTACTTATTTCATTGAATAGGTTTTCAATATTCTTATTTCTAATTTCTAATATATTAAAAAAAAACATTCAATACTAATAAGTTTTAACAAAAAAGTTTTATAAAGTTGCGAATTTAATTTTATCTCTTCGTGGCATTTTGACATTTATCAATTTTCAAAACGTTCTAAAAAAAATTACAATATTATAAAAATTAATAAAATTTAACCTAAATTTTTAATATATAGTATGTTATTGTTTCCTAAAAAAGTTATTCAGCAAACAAAGCTTTACTGAAAAAGGTCGTCAGTGCACTGTATATATACTTCTGAAAAAAAAAGTTAGGACGAACTGTTTTAAGGTAGTCTGCCTGTATATAGTAGAGATTGGACAGCTTTGAAAATTGTGACCTACATATAAAATTGAATAAAAAACCTAACTCAATTCTTTTACAAAAACAAAAAAACAACATATACAAAGATCTTTCGTTTATTATATAAATATTTTTAGTTCTGTTCAGAATTAAATTGCTTTTAGAGATAATTAATAAATACATTTTTAGTTTGGATATGTTTAAATCAGAAATTAAAACTTAAATTTATCAAAAATAGTACTTAAATATGTAAAATTGTTGAACGATTTCTTGTAGATTATAGCTTATTAAATGAAACATTAAAAATAACATAAAAAATTTTCTTTGAATTTTAGTAAACAAACTATGACTTTAAATTTGTACTTTACTGTAACCATGAAAAAATGTATGAAAAAAGACTAGTTGCTTGATTAACAGTCTACTTTCAGGTTTTTACATGTTTTTTCAGAGATATTCATTTATCACACTGACCAGACATGTTAAAAAGCTCTGCTTTGTTTACTCGAGCGTGAAATTACTAACTTAAAACGAACTAAAGTTAAGACGCTTCATTGCTGAATTACCATAGTAACTCTTAGCATTTTAACAAGTCTGACACTGACGAGCTTTTTGAGCAAAACTTTATTTGCTGAAATTTTTTTTAATATATACATTTTTCCTTTTTTATGGAGTAATGATCTTTAATTGTTTTATAAAGTCAAGTCTTTTGTATGTTAACACAATTTTAAAAATTAAAACAGTATTCATTCAAAAAACTCCAGTATATTTTATTAGTATTATATTAAATTTGTGCGGAAATTTATTTAAATATTTTTAACCAAACTAGAAATTTTAGTAGTTTATTAATCACTATCATAAGTTCGTAGAAAGATATAATAAACTATGAGACATGTATATTAGAAACAACTACAAATTGCTTTATATTTTACTATAACACTTTTCAAAACTATTTTGATCATTATTATTTAAAGAACGTTTTGTTATAAAACTGATTATAAACTACAGACTTTTTCAAAGCTTTTTTTGCGTTTATAACATGATAAATCAAAGTAAAAGAAATAAAATTTTAAATAAATGAAGTTTTGTTATGTAAACTTCATTAGTTTAACAAATCTTTTTTTATCTATAAAAAAATGTTACTTTATATAAGATAGCCTCTAGGCAAGATTTTTCTGTTTTAAATAACTATATTTTTTAAACCAAACCTTAAAACTGAGGATAACTTGTGTTGCATAAATATAATTTTTTCTATTAAAATAAAAAAGAATTAAAAAAGGTTTGTTCAGTCTAAGCGTTAAAAATATATTATTACAGAGTTTCCTAATATTACTGAGATATTTTTTAAAATAGTTCAGAAGACAAAAATATAAAGTTTAAAAGTTAAATGTTTCTTAACTTAAAAACATAACCAGTTGAAATAGAATTGCTTAAATTTTTATTATTTTACACAATTGAAAAAAAACTCAGAAAAGTGTCACGTAAGTATTATTTATTTGGTCAAGGGTGGTGGTGGTACCATGTTAATACAATTTTCAGAAATCACGCATGTTTTCTTCTCTGTGCTCCAAATCAATCCGAATTCGCAAGCACATCGGAAGTGACACATGAGACTGCACATTAGTACTGGTTCATGTTCACAAGTACTCTCGCAACCACCGCAGTTTGTGTACTTCATATTCGCTGGACACTTAGGCACTAAATCAAATGTTTTGAAAGTTGTAAATTATGTCAAACATAAATTTTTTTTTATAAAAATTCGTATAACTGTTTTACGTACATTCTCTAAATAAATATAGTTACAGTAAAAATAAACAGCTATTCCATACTTTTAGTTTATAGTTTAAATTTTGTATCTATTTAACAAATAATGCATACTTATAAACTAAAAACTAAAACATTTAAAAAAATTTTTTAGACTTTACAACAGAAAAAATCTAAACTACAATTGACTTTTGTTAATTTTTTAAATCAGTAGGTGGAGTATTAATATATATACTTATAAGTTCTTTTTTTTTAATTTTTTTTTTTTGTTTAATCATTTTTGTTAACAAATTAACTTATAACTGTCCTTTATTAATCTTATAGCTGTTAACCTATTATTAAGTTTATTCAACAACTTTATTCGGTTCGCTAAGTTAGTGTTTCCTTAAGTGTGCCCTGTGCAACAAAGAAATAGATTTATTTGCAAACAAAACTAATAGTTGTAAAAGTAGCTTTATGTTAAAGCAAATAGTATATTTAATTGCATTTAATGGCAAGTTTTTGTTAGCTTTTAAATAGTTATAAAATACTACTTAAAGATAAAATATTTGATTTATACTTAAACTTTATTCCGACTAACGGCGTTTCAGTGCTCTCAAATAAATTTAAGAACAGATCTACGGAGTCTGTGAAAAAATCTCCAGACATAATCTGATAAACGCGTGCTTTGTTCACAGGTACGGTAAAACGCCAAACATGGAGTGGAGTATTGTTTCAAAGATCAAACATACATCCAACGGAGTAAGTAGAACTTGCCCAACTTGCAATACAGAAAGAGCAGTAATTGCAGCAAAAGATAAAGACCTACTTCTGAACAAGCGACAAGGTTTATCGAATATTTGTCTACACAACCGACGATTCTACTTTAAATAACTCTGGCTACTTATGCACTTATTTATTTCACAGCATTTTCATATACAATCACAAACATTAAGTTTAATACTACATGTTTCCTCTATTTTATTATATACTGTGTATATTGTACTGTATAAATATTTTATTAATTTGTTAAATTTATTATGACATTTGTGCACAAGTTAATTTATGTTTTTTTTTTAAAACTTGCCTATTCTTAGAGCTATTTTGAGGTTAGTACATGCTTTTATTAAATTTGTAGTTTTTATAGACAAGTTTATATTTTTATGTTTTTATTCCAAACTTTGTTTTTAAACCATTAAGTTCCTTTATACTACTCACATAAATATCATACATAATTATACATACTTTTGTTCTAATGTGTGTTAATGTTTTATAGACTCCGTAGATCTGTTCTTAAATTTATCTAAGAGCAGTGAAACGCCGTTAGTCGGAATAAGTTTTAATACAAAAACATCTGTGGTATATATTCCGAAAAGCTTAGCTTATCAGGATCTCTAGGATTTAACGCCTTTTAGTGCTACATCTTATAATTTATACTAAGATAGTTATAGTTGTAAAAAAGTATATACTAAATTATCTAATATGCACAACTTAGTATAATAATCACATTTTGAAAACTATGAAAAGCAGTGATTTAAATAAGTAATGTAGTGTACGTTATGATGTTTTTTTATTGTGTTTTTTTCTTATTTCAGTACTAACAAAGTAAAAAGTTTTTATAGCCTAAAAAAAAAACTGTGTTTATATTTTAAAAACAAACATAACTTATGTAATTTTATTTTCTAGTAAAATCTTTCAATAAATTATAATACATGTTAAGTTTATGAAATTAGGTTAAAATTAAAAACAATAGAAAAATTATTATACTTATAAAAGTTGTTTAAAAAAAAGCATTTAAATTATTAAAACTTGAGCAGTTAAGGTTGAATTGATCAGAAGTTGAAATTTTAGCGCTTGTTATATCTCCTGTATCTGCATCTACACAATAGCAACTCTCATCATTGCACTGTGTTGTCATAAATCTTCCATCATCATCACAACTCATAGCATTTTTGTTTTCTCCATTCAAATACTGCTTTTGGCAACTTGTTAACTCTGAATGTTTTAATTTTGCTTGTGTAATGAAATTTAGAAGGTTATAAAACCTAAAATCTAAAGTTTTCACATAAATAGTGTTTCTAAAATGATAAACGACAAAAAATAATTAAAAATATTTATTAGCTTTTGATGATAGTATTTGTATTTTCACTTCGTAATGAACAAGCATTACCAGCACAATTTATGTTTATTCCGTTTCCAGGTAAAAACTCTCCAGTTATTGGACTTATACATTGACAATATCCATGTTTGTTACATTCTTCTAGTTTATAAGATCCATCTTTTTCTGAACACTTTGGTAACGGCAATTTTACATCTAGTTCCATATTTAGTAAAGAAACTCTCACAAAACTTTCTTGACATTCAGTTAAAGGAATATCTAAAACAGATAAATATATATTTGATAAAAAATATAACTATAATTATTATTTTTTAATTAAAAAAAAAATGTTACTTTGAACAACGAACTGAAATTCAAACAATAACTTTTGTATGATTTGCTCTTTTTTAAACTAAGCTGAAACATTACTATTGAATGTAAAGTGTGACGCTAAATTTACAAACAAAAAAAATTCACATTTTGACTTCTTAATTGTTTAAATTAAATATCGTTGTAACAGCATATAACAAATGAAAATATAAATTCGTGAGTACAACTTTAACAGGATTACTATCGCTCTTAACTAGAGCAAATTTTTACTTAGTTTATTGACAATAGTATTAAACTTACTCTTTATGTTGTTAACTTTAAATTATAAAGCAGGAATGATATACATTTTACTTTAGGTATCGTTACTGAAATCAATCTACTTCTACAGTAACCTCTTGCGATCTACGAACATACTCTTATACAATAGTAACTTTTTTTTGTATTTTTTGAGAATTCTTAGGTTCGTAACTAAACGAGAGTGCGTAGATTCGTGACAGGTTACTGTAGTTATACTTTTTGTAAATGTAAGTACTTTACTTAAAATATTGTCGAGAAAAAAAAATATTCTTCAGACTTCAAATCATCATTAAAATAATACTGTAACAATGTAACGATTTTATACTATAATAATCAAGCAAACTTATAACATTGGTTTTGTTCGAAGTAATTTAAACTGTAATATATATTAAAGTTGTAATTCAAGTTAATCAAATTTAGTCAAAATTGTAACAACATACATTTCTTTGTTATTTATTATTAGATACTATGAACTAGGGTTTATCAAAACAGTCTCTTAGTAAGTCAAGCTAAGCACTACTGTCAATAAAAACATCGGCGAAAGTCTGCCGAGCAGAAGCCTGGACTTTCGTATGCTGGAAACAAGCTCAAGTTTAACAAAAGGTTTGATCATCACAATTCCATCATCAGACCACAAGCCTTTGGTGACTGGTTTCGTCCTGAATTGGACTCATTAGTTAGTTACAAGCGAAAAATCTGTGGTAGTTAATATACAAACTGTTTATACAGGCAAGCATGAAGCAACGGTTTACTGGCAATGATCAGTGACGTCAGCATTGTCTTTTGCCGTGCAACGTTCAATACATTGTCCACTAAGCAAGATATCTGGTACGCTCGTACTACTACTGTTAACTTTTTAAAACTATTGAAATTAAAACCATACTAAAAAAAATCAATGATAAAAACTTACAATAATAAAATAAAACTTTAAAAGATTAAGAAATCGATTACTATAAAACTACTTAGTATAAGGATTTAAAAAGTCTAGTCTAATTTTACACCCGAATATGACGTCATTTTATATTTTTTAAGCTTTGAACGTTTTGAATTTAATATAAATTTAATTCAGTAAAATTTTATAAATTACTGCTTTAATAATCCTTAGTAGTTAAATAGATAAAACGCGTAAAACGTGTAAGTTAGCGTATAGTTGCATGAGTAACATAAAAAAGCTAATCCAAGGACACAACAAAAAAACTTTAAATAGATAAAACAAATAACAATGAAATGTATATTGTTTAGTTTTTTGTATAAGATATGCACCGGAAATTTTTTTTTCAATGATTGTACCATATAGTTTCTTCTTTTGGGGTTAAGTAGTCACAACTTAAAAGTTATTAGTTTATGTTATAGTAACATGATTCTTAATCGTTGTTATATTTTGTAATTTTGATAACACTGGTATTGATTAATAAAAAAATATATATAACTATGAATATGAACTAAAGTGTAATTTAATTTTACAGCTCTAAATAAAAGTATTAGTGTGTAAAAAAGTATCACAAAATGCCAAACCTTTACATTTAAAGGTAGACCCGATATTTGAAAGACCAGGTATAGCATCTCCTGTTTGTGGAACAACACAGTAACAGTAATCTGTAAAACTAGTACATTGACGTTTTTTATAGTGTCCGCTAAATCTACTACACTGTATGTTGGCACCGTCCATGACATCTGGATTGTAAAAGTGAAACCTAACATCGGCTATCCATTCCTTTTGGCAGCTTGTATATTCTAAACAAATTACAACTTTTTGTTTACATTAGGCAAATAAATGTGTTTATTAAAGGTCGAATTCGCAATGAAAAAGTTATTTTGGATATTTGAAAATAAATCTATTTTAAACTTAATTCGCAAGGTCAGTTAAATTAGATTAGCATTAGCATACTTAATTATAGTTTGTATATAAAATGGTATTGCGCTCTTAATACAACTAAATAAATGCTATAACATAGAATTAATTTGTATTTGGTTTTGCTTTTTTGAATTTTTGGGATTTAACGCCTTATTATTTTATATCTGATAAGGTTAAGCTACAATTTTAAACACTAGAAAGCTATAATTAAAACTAACTTATGACTAAAGCTGACGAACTTCTAAAACTTAAAAAGTTTATTTGTATTTTGTTTCTTTAAATTGATATTAACAATAGCTATATTAAAAACTGAATTATATTTGTAAGATATAACCTTAATGTTAATAGCTAACGTAAATAAATATACAATAAAAAAATTATAATTTTCTACATATATAAAGTTTTAAATCAAAAATTACCTTCACAATCAATATCTTGTGTTTTAGATGTTTTACCAGGAATAGTTGAACCGGTTTCAGGAACAACGCACCTGCTGCTACCATCCTTAGTTGTTTGTACAGTTTTGTAATTTCCATCTTCATCACATATGTCTGAATTGCTCAAGTGTTTTGCTTCAACTAGGCACTGGGTCAGTTTAGCTAACAAAATTAAATAAGTAAAGTATTTAAAAATTGTGAAAAAAACAAGTTCACTACTCATAGCTTTTTAAACTTCACTTAAAATTTAAAATTTAGGTTTGTAGCTCTATTTAAAAACTTTTAGTAAAAAGTGAAATAAGACTCAGATCAAATAAATTGCTGAAAGTATTACTAACTAGTACCAATTAAGTTGCACTGATAATATTTAATGCAGTCGTTCCAAACATTCCTGACAAAGCCAGCCGGACAGCCACATCTGGGTAAGGACGTTTTAGCGTGACGGCAGCTAGGAAATGGTTCATTGCAATCCCCGTCACAGCTCCCTTGATTTACCAGCTCCTCACCTACATCGCATTCAAAATCGTACGTTTCGGTGGACTCGGAAACTAAAAAATGGTCTTAACTATCTTACTAAGTTATTTTTTCATTTAATATTACTGTATAATTCAATAACTAAAACAAATAATATATAATATTATGCTTATAAACTTAATTAAACTTTTGCATACTTTACTTTAGCTTTAATTGCACTATTTTAAAATATAATATCGAATATAAAATTAGTTCGTCATTGTTTTAAGTAAGAAAAATGTTTTTTATTTGTACTTTTCACAAATTTTAAGTTTATGCTAGAGTTTTAATAACAGTCACACAAACTAAAGTTCAATCAGTTAAAATTAAAAAGAAGTCTAAAATATAAACACACATTATTTATAATTTCCTTTACATTATTGTTGTATGTTAAATGTTAAAAATAGAAAGGGTTTGTTCAAATATATTTCCACTTAACTAAATACAAGAATCAACAAAAGAAACATTATCAAAGTCATCAGAGCTAAAGCATAGACTTTAATGAGCCGTGAGACAAGTTTAAGTTTTGTTAAAAATATTATTTAATATATCACTTGGACTTTTTACGACCAATTTATTATGATTAATTTTGTACATTGACAACTGCAGCTTTTTTCGGATACAACTGTCTGACGAGTCACAGTAATAATGAAACTCCGATCACAGTCTACCGAAAGCTTGCGGTCTAGTTTAAAACACTTACTTAATATATTTTACTAATTTCTTTAATTTAATTTCCAACATGATCTAAGTTTAAACAAATTAAAAGTATAAACTATATTAATTTTGTACAGAGTTGTTTTAATTAAAAACTCTGTATTGTAAAACAGTGACAATAAAACGCTATGTACTTTTTTAAGGTTTTTTGAAACTAGTTTTTTCAAATTACGATAAAATGCATTAAGTAGTACGTAGTTATAACCTAAAAAACAAAAAATAATTAAAGTTGCTATAAACTTTTTTAATTTGAAAAATTAAAAAAACTAAGTTTTTATTTAAATTAATTAAGAAGTTTATAATAACTAAAAAAACTTTATTAGAAACTTATACTTTTTAATTAAATATTTGCTTACATAATAAAAAATATTTTGTGTTATTTATAAACTTACTTGGGCTTGATTCAATCAAGACAATAAAAACTGAAAAACAAAAAAATTTCAGCATTGTTTTTTCTGAAAATGATTGTTACAAAAACAATTTTTTGAAATAAGAGCTAAAACTACTTTACTTCTATATATACCCAAGGAATAATTATATCTATCTTGTTACATGTAAAGTGAGAATGTTATTTTTACTGTCAATTACATCAGAACGCTTGCCTGAGGAGATTGGCTTCAAAAGAAACAATTCAAGCTGTTCTAG
Organism: Thalia democratica; assembly: GCF_965202585.1. NCBI lineage: Eukaryota > Metazoa > Chordata > Thaliacea > Salpida > Salpidae > Thalia > Thalia democratica. Next base: position 41,161,882 of record NC_139166.1, on the reverse strand, counting down.
CAAGATTGCCTGATACGGTGGTTGTTTTAATAAAAAAATAAATTAGCTGTTTAAAGTTCAAGTTTATTAACTACATATAATACATAAAACATAAGCATAGTAGCAAAAATTATTCTGTTAAAAGAAAGATATGTAATTGTTTTTAATTAAAAACATTTACTTAATATATTTTACTTCTTACTTAAATTTTAATTCAAAATTGTATATTTGATATCTAAACTTGTTTTATCGCATCAAAGTGGTTTGATAAAATACAACAAACATTAGAAACTAAAAAAAGTTTTATTATTTTTACCAAACAGTTATTGAAATTCATACACAATAACTAGAATAATATACTTAAATTCATTTTTATTGTACTTAGCTCTTTATTATAGTAGGTTTAGCACTCTATTACTGTAATTTACAAATAACCTCTTCGTTTTATTGACAGTAAACTTTTTAGACATCGCTTTATATTTAGTTTTTATTACACAATATATATGCGATGAAAATTATAAAATACCAATAAAACAATACGTAAGTGTTTGTAATCAGTTTATAACATCTTATACCTTTTGGGTTTAAAGCTATCGGTCCAAATATAATAAAAGTTACTGATTTTGTCGTATTCAGACTTCTAGAAAGGTAAAAAGATTAGTTAAAACATAGTTTTAATTTTGCCATAAATCTATGTGTTCATTTTAGATTAGTTTTACTAATGTATAACCGTTTAAATTTATCTTTAAGTTATTAAAGCAATAGCTAACATAAACTTCTTTTAAATAAATAGGTGACATTTAAAAAGTTGTAATGATTTGTATTACTTCTAGATGTAAAAAAAAATGTTTAAGTGAGCCTTTGATACTAGAAAAATATTGTTTAAAATTTTTTAGAAGATTAAACATAAATGAAAACTCTCGCGCAATAAAGCTATATAAAGTTCTAATTATGAACATCTATTTTATATTTATGAATTTATGTAGTTAATAAAAAAGTGTAAAAGATAACATAATTACTTAAAAATTAAAAAAAAAATTTTTGGAACAAGGATTAATCTAAACTAAACTTATTATTTGTATTTTCAGTGTATTTAAAAAAAAAATTGTTCTTAAAATACAAAAGTTTTGTCTTGATAAAAAGCGCTTACGAAACTGTTGTGATTCTTTTACAAAAACTTTTATGAGAACTGCAAACAAGGTCAAAAATGTGTAAAAAAAAAATATTTTAAAGTTAGAGCGTAGATAATTGCTTAAAATTTTCCGAAATAAAATATAAGTTTACATGTAACTAATTACACTAATTTAAAAAGTTAAAACGGTAAAATAAAATATTTATTTTATGTATATTTAAGCACAAAGAAAAATAGTAAAGCTTAAAATTATCAAAGACTATCAATATAATTTCTAGAATAATTAATTTACAAAAAAAAAACTGTTCATCTTTTTTAATGAAAATGACTTACAAAACAAAATCAAGTTTAACATAAACTAAATAATCATATAATTTAACAATTTGTAAACTTATGTTTTAAATACACATTATTGATGAACAACAACCAAAAGTATCTCAAAATTATTCTTTATGAGTATCGAACCTAAAAATGTTTTCAGCTTTCATTACATAGCTGGTCTTTGGTGAGGAATTGTGAGTTGTAGTGTTTTGTTTTAGATATGCAAAATTTCAGTTTAGTTTTTTTTTACTATAACTGTAAAAAATGTCCAAAATTATCATACGAGGTCTTCAGAAACAAATTTTTTCCTACCTAGATTAAACATTAAAATAGGTCATAAATCGCTATCTTACTAAGGAATTAAGTTATGAATTAAGGTACCATTATGTTTAAGAATTTGTTACATTTTGGAAAGATTAAGGATGAACTTAAAAGTTATATTTTAAATAGTGATTCTCAAAGTCATTAGTGATCATTCCTACTCGTCTATTTACTTTTGTTTAAGGACTTAATAGTATTTGTCATTTAATATCTAAATTTTTGTTTCTTTTTGTTCGAAAGTTTATTTGTTTGGTTACAATAACATTGATTTAGTCTAGGTTTTAGCTTTTTCTATCTAGTTATTTTTAAGATTATTCTTTAAGATTACTTTGTTGAAGAAAGTTCAGAATACTTACAAGCTTTTTTTTTTCATACGCTTACAAACTTTTATTTTTATTTTTTAGCATGCAAATGTAAAAAAATAGTTATAGATGCTTATACTGAAAATAAAGTATTTAAATATTAATCTGAGATAACTGTTTCAAGCAAACGTATGTTAAAAAATCTCTTTTTTTTTTTGAGGAAATCAAAGAAAAAAAATCTTCTTTTTTATCATTGCAAAGTTGTTTGCTTTCTGTTATTACAGTTTTAGACTTGGACAAGTATTCAAAAAAAAAGTACTTTTTAAAATAGAAGGAAATTTGTTGATTATATCATTATTGTTAGAATTATTATTGTTTTTTTTTATCTTATAAAAAGCATAAATTTTACAGTACTCATCTTCATATTTTCATTTAGAAAAGTTAAGTTTAGTTATTGTAAAAATTACTTATTTAGAATAAAATAAAAAGTTTTACAATAATTTATTTAAATATTCAAATGTAAAAATATTTTTACTGTTCAAGTTCAATTATTAAATAAATAAAAAATACCTTTTTAGCACAAAATACTTTTAAAAAATTTCCGTAAAAATATTTCAGCGTATTACATTTTACTTTCTTTAGAGAGGTTGTAACCTATAATTCAAGTATTCACACGTTTGTTATTAGTGTATTTTATCTCCTTTTAAAAGTTAGTTTAAAGTTATTATGTTACTAAACAAGATTCATAGTACATTGTTAAACACAAAATTCAGTTAATTTTCGTTTAGTTTTACTTTCTTCCATTTTCATTTCGTTTAACTGATTATTTTATTACTAAAGATTTAAATATTTAAATAATAAAAAAACTATGTGTAATAGCTCGTAAAAATCTTTATAAGCATGTGGTGTACGACTCGATAACCAGAAGGTTTCTATATACACCAGGTCCTTAGACCAAGCTTTTTTAGCGCTTTTTTTATCGTTCAATAACAATAGTATATTTATCAAGTTAAGTAGTTCGTTGAAGCAACTTTTTTTTTTCAAATATCATTATTTAAACTTAATTTTAAAGTCAAGTATTTTGTATGAGTTCATCCTAAACACCTTCGTTTGTATTTTTTACTGATTTGACTGGCTATAGATGTTTAATTAGGAGAATAACTCATTAATTCTTTAAAGCTAGTTTTTTTGCTTGATAAACTTTTCACTTTGTTTTTAAGACTTGTTTGTACTAATAAGTTTATTTTAGAGAGCTATTACTAAACGAATACAATTTGTATTAACTTGTTTCAAGTTGGAAAGTTGATATATAAGCCATAATTTCTAAAAAGATGGTACAAGTTGTAGTGTTGATGTTATTGAGGTTAGTTTAAAGTTACAAAGTTTAGAGTTTCCTAAGGGAGCCAATTAGTTTTGTAGCATGCTGCTATATATTTCAAGAGTTTAACTAAATTAGCATTAAAAAGTTGAATTATTTTGATTAAAAATTCAGGCGGCATTACAAATTATAAAAGCGTATCCATGTTTTCCTGAAGAAATTAATTTGAAAACATACAAAATAGAACTTAAACAAGGAGATTCAATATAGCTGCAACTTTTTTGCAAGATGGAGGTTTTTTTTAATGTTAGGCTTTTTATAACGTACCTTTTAATGAAATTCTTAATAAATATATTATTTAAACTTATCAGATATAATGTATCAAAAAACTAAAAAAAACATTTTAAAGTCTATAAAAAATAATTTGCTATGAATGCAACCATACTGCTCCAGCCAAAAACATTATTGAAAAAATGTTTTAGGTTAGTTTGACAGTATAGACCTAATATATAAAACTTAAAAGGCTATTTACAATGAAAACTATTTTTAAATACTAGTAGTTGTCCCTGCTCGAGTTGCCTCTGCTCTGCTTTTTTTTCATTTTTGTTTACAATAGCTTGTGGAATGATACTTAAGTCTGTACTGTTTTAGGGAATTTTCAACTTAGCTTACTTACCGCAAAATATTGACTTTGCGGTAATTCTTGAAGAAAATTTGCTTTTTTGAGTTTATTTTCGGCATGCAGCTAAGAGTTTGCAGCAGTGTAGTGAACAAAATGGTCGTTGTCTAAATTGGAGTTTTATAAGAAATTTTATTCTGAAAAAAAAAAAAAACGTTATAGCTACTTAATCTTTTCTTACAAAGTTTTAAGGTGGCGCAATTGCGGCAGTGCAATACCCCACGCGACGCCTCTGCTTTTGACTATACAAGCTGGATTTGAAACTTTATTTTTATTGCTGAGTAAACTTAAGAGTTAAGCACGAAATTAATTTTGTTATGAGAATTTGAGATATGTGTATCTTTGATATAAATTATTGAATTGTCAAAAAAATGTTTGAATTTATTTACTTTTAAGGACCATTTTTGACTCTTTGTAGGATAATTAGCCGATACAAGATTACATCGAATACTTGGCGAACACTACACTTATTGGTGCAATGCAAGGTATCAAGAAAATAGTTTTAAGTTTTAAAATTTAATGTTTGTTAGTGTAGCAACTACTTTGTTTTGATTTAGAAAATGAAAATTTTTGCAAAGTATTTACAACTAAATTTATAAAGCTTAAAACAATCTTTAAACTGTTGTGTTTGAAAGTTTATAGAACTCAACTAAAAAAGTATAAGTTTTTAAGAATTTTACTAAACTGCTTTGATTAGGAAAATAGTTATGAAATTTTAGCATTTGGTGATTGTCATTGTAGCAACCTCTTTGTTTTGATTTAACGAATAAAAGGTTATACAAATAATTTCTACTGACGCCACCATGAAAAAAAATTGAATTAATAAAGCAGCTTTTGAAAAACTTTTGCTGCTTACAACCAAGGAGCCCATACAAGGAATCCTATAAAAATAACTAACGAACTTTTTGTGTTATATTTTACTACTTAGTTTGTTTTTTACTTTAAAAATGTTATAACTTTTGATTTTTTAGTTAACTTTTGTTATAAAGTATTGTTACTAATAATATTTCAGTTTTAAATTAGCAATAAATGTATTGTATTAGAAAAAAACTGTAAAAATACTCAGTAAACGTTAGTAAACTTGCTTAATTTTAATTAATATTTCTTCATTTTGTCAATGAACAATCTATAACTTAGTTTTTCTGTAAAGTTTATAATTAAAATGTTAGTAAGTTTATTGTTTATATGAAACTTATATTAAAAACTACAAGTCTTTACTTTAAAAAATGTCTAATTTATTAAAGCTCAAAGCTAAGAAACACATTTAAAATTAAAATAAAAGGTGTTTTACACCAGGTTCTTTGTATAACTTTTGAGGTTTACAGGACAATTCAAATTCGGACAACTCAAACTCCGAGAAATTAAATTCTCAAAAAAGTATTTAAGAGACTATATCACAAAAGATTGTATATACTAGAAAGTAATAAAAAATAGATATTTTGGATTATAGCCTATTTTTATATTTTAGAAAATCTAAACTATTTCTTGAGATATATAAACATTACTAAAAAATATTATATTTTAAACTCAATTTAAACTTATTTTAGCCATATCTCTTTTTTCCAATTTTTCAAAAAACAAATAATGTCTTGTAGATATTAATAAGACTTACATAACTACTATTTGTTTTATTCAAATAAATATTAGTTTTTGAGTTATGTTACTTAATTAGTTTTCAATTATTTGAATTGTCAGAGTTTAAGTTGTCTGAATTTGATTAGTCGTGCACCCATTTTTGAGCTTTGATTTCTTTAACGTGTTCAATAAACTATTAAATAATTTGAACGATAATAATATTTTGAACATGTACTCTAGTCTAGTGGGTTAACCGTAATATGATATTTAAAAGTTTTAAACTAAGTTAAACGTTAAGGGTATTAAATTGTTTTACACTACAATGTTTTACTGTTAACCTTTAGGTAGAGATTATAGGTTACTTATATTAAAAGACTTACAGGCTATATATACTTATAGTATATGTTACACTTCCACTAAAAACCATAACCAAAATAAATCTAACCATATTAATAATAACATAAAGCTAAATTCTACTTTATATGCTACACTATGAGTATAACAATTAGTGGTTAAATTGTACATTAAAGAACAGTAACAATGTAGAATATTCAAGTTTCTCAAATCGTCATTAGGTATGTCAATTTTACTTTGTGATTTTTATTTTTATCTTAATACTATATATAAACACTATTGTACTTCAAAAAAACCGACAAATTTTAATTTTACACTCATTGTATTACTTGAAGTACTTTCAAAACTATCGTCAGCAAGCAAATTGAATATAAACTAAAGAAACACATTTTTTTCTAAATTTGAGGTTTCTCGGAGGCTGCGTTGTTTAGGAAAAAAAGCTCATGGGTCGAAGTTATTAAATCAAATAAGTAATAAATAAAATATAGTTTTAAACCACAAATGTAATAATGTAAGCAATAAAAAAGAGCTAATAATTATTAAATTATGAGCTAAGTTATAAATTTTTACCACCAGAACGTTATTTATGTAGTTTTTTAGATGTATGATTTTAACTGAAAAATACATCGCGGGACCGCATTTTGTCGACTTCTGGCATAACTTTTTATTGTTTCTGAAAATATTTTTATTGTAAAATATTAAAGGTGAAACGTAAGTAAAAAAGTATCTGCTTTTTTAATATAATAGCTGTTATATATCCATATGCATACGAATTATGTTTTTTATTAAAGCTTTCTTAAAAGTTTAATGTAGTTATTGTTTAGAAATTTTCAATTTCAACCATTTACTAACATAAAACTTTAGTAATTATTGTGCAAAAGAACATTAAAAAAAAAGGGTTTTTTAAACAATTTTTCATAGACCCCCTTTGAAGAAATAAACACAACTCTAGCACCACAATATTTCTAAAAAATATACTCTAAGTACGCCTAAGACCTTTTTTTTTCTCTAGGTCTTGAATTCCAGAATATCTGGTGTAAGCTTCAAATTATAGCCTTATTGCTCCCTAACTTTCTGAAACGGGAAGCCCTGGTCTAGTTTAAGTTTAAAAACATCACGTAAGATCTAGTACTTAACACTAGTTAGTTACTAGTTATCTACCCTTAAAAACGCTTAAGACTTTTCTTTTTGCTCTTCATCATCAACTCAAGAATATCAAGTGTAAGTTTCAAAACATGGCTTACGCCCCCTTTGACCCCTTTATAGTTTATGGCCACCAAGGGAGCCATATGGCCCACTTTTGGAATTCCTGATCTACACATACTCTTTTAAGCTACTTATTTTTTACTTGGGCAGAAAGTCTCCAGTCTAATAAAGTGTAATTGTATAAATTTAGTTGTTTCGATGATATGTTATCTATTTATAAATGATTTAGCAAAGTTATTTATTATTTAGCCTAATATAAACTTTACAAATATAGTATTTTATAACGTTAATAATACCTCGTTTGAAGTTTTGAAAGTGATTTATCTTATTTGTTTTATTAGTGTTATGTAGAGCTTAACCAACTTTTATTAATTACTTCTTAAACTAAATCAATTTTTATCGGTATAAAAGTTTGCAAACCTTTTTTTTTCATAATTTCAAATAGCTTAAAATATTAAAAGTTTCAAACTAAATAAAGTTAAGTATTAAAACTCTTAAAGTCAATTGTTAAAACTTTCAAAACACTGTTGTAAACCAAACAAACCATATAAACGAGATATGCTTACTGAATTCTCGATTAAAAAAGTATTATTTTGGTTTTATTTGTTACAAAAAGAGCTGCTAAATAGATTCAGAAACATCATCTTGGCCCGATCCTGATCCTCCTTCATCTTTTTGATCTTCAAAAGAGCAGTCTGGAAGATGGAATGTGTATCCCTTTTTGTGGTTTAGAAGGTTTACTTTTATAAATTGCTGTTGACAAAGTGACAAGTCCGCATCTGAATTATTTAAAGTTGTTTACATACGTGAATATGAAACACTTTAACTAAATTAATACTTTTATCATAATACTATACTAATAATAAGATTGTATATACATATTTTGAAAATCAATAAATAATTTTGTATGATAGTATTTATTTTTATTTATTTTATTTCCCGGACATGAAAATAAACTGTATTCTGGTGTATGACTCGATAACCGAAAGGTTTTTTTGTACACCAGGTTCTTGAACCAAATTTTCTGAGCGCTTTGTTTTTCGTTCAATAAAAAATATTTGTAAAATGTCTCATTGAACAATTGTGACCCTAAAAAACCTTCATTTAAAGTCTTTATAGAAATATTAGTACTAATGTTAAAATAGTTATTTGAGCATTCATACTTAAATACAAAAAATGCTGTCAGTAACTGACTAAAGAGCTTTATAATAATAATTATAGCAACTTAATTCAAGAAAAAATTTAACATAAACGTTAAAGATTTAAAGATAAATACAAAGTATTCTTTTTTTAAGCAAAATAAAAAAAAACTACATCCCTAGCTAGTTTATAAGGTTAAACCTTAAAGGTTATTTTACAAGCCATATAGTTTTGCTTATTAGTTTACCTTAAGTTTTATTCATAAACCCATATGTTTTTCCAAAGATTGTTTTTTAACATTCTTTGGTAGCCTTTGTTATAGTAAGAAAAACAACTTACATATATACAATGAGATAAACAACGAAATAAGAAAGACAGGAAAAGAAAATTAATTTGATATAGTTCCTGTTTTGTTGGTCAATCAGAATGAAACAAGACAAAAATTCACTGAATAAATGCGCAATAATTAAAAAAAATTAACAATAAAGTTGTCAAGTAATAAACAAGAGCAAAAAAAAATCTATTGCTGTTTTAAGAATATAAAATGCCATAAAAATAAGCGATTAGAAGTATACAAAAACATTAAAAACAACAAATTAAGTATCTGCAAAAAATCAACTGAATGCCTCGTGAAAAGCGAATGAAGAAAAAATGAAGCTATTATAAAAACTAACATAAAAATTAAGTTGAAAATAGTATTAAGTGTGAATGAAACTTAGAAAGTAATCACATCTACAAAACAACAATAAATATTAATAAAATTAATCAAAACAGATCTAAACCATCCAAAATATATCAATACAACAAAACTATTAAAATAGGTGTAAAAGCTAACAGATACATGATACAAACAGAAAAAACAGGAGGTTGTTGTAGGATCGAACTCTAGCAAAAAATTAAAACTATTTAGTTAGAGCGCTAACTAAATTGAAGAAACGACAAACTATTTAAAATTGAGAAGTTAATTGATGAGGACATGCAAACATCAATGAAAACATTTACTATGGAACTAGAAAAACAACAAAAACATATAGAGTGATTTTTCTTGCGTTTTTCTAATTGTATAGGAGCATAATAGAAATTTTTAAGTGCATATATTTTTTTATTTAGTATAAGGGTGAACACTTAGTTAGCTAGTAATTTATTAAAACATAACGTTTATAAGATTAGCATAAATTAACAAGTTTATTAAATACTTTAACAAATGAATTATTTCGTTGAATTTATATTTGTGATGTATGTCATTAAAAATAGTTTACAATGTTTAAAGGACGGAACATTTTCTCTCTTGAAGTTGCAGTTATAAAATGTATTAATAATAACTAAATTTATATTCTGCTACATATTTAGATAAATTGAACAAAGTGGTTTTTGGTTAATAATGAGATAAATGGTTTGTCTATTAAAAAATTTAAGCATTTTAACAGATCATAAAAAAAATAAATCTAGCTTTCTGAATTTTATAAAACGAAACCAATATGAGAAGTTTAAAAAAATTCTTAAAACTTTTATAAAAATTTTAGATAAATTTTACTTAAACAATTTAAGAACTCTAAAAAATAAAGATAGTTATAGTTAGCTGAAAGATAACTCAGGCAGAAACAATAGTTTAAGTAAAAATTAAAATACTTGTAATTAAAAACTAAGGAACTTGTTATTGAAAAGCTTTGGAACCTATCACTTAACGTCCTATATAGTTCTAAAGTGCTTAAATAAAAAAAAAATTAAAGTTTATTTATTAAAATACTATCTAAAAAAAAAAACTTTTGCATTTGAAGTTTAAATTGACATCAGTGAGTCCAGGAATTGGTGTTCCAGTTTGACTAACTACACAAGAACACTTTTTGTTAAATTTAGAACATTGTCGCTGAGTAAAGTGACCATTCTTCTGACGACATTGAACGTTTTCACCGTTTTTGATTCCTTTTCTAAAGTTCTTTAGCTCAGTTCTTATAAATGTTTTTTGGCACACTGTATGTTCAACGTCTATAAAAACAAAACTACTCATAGTTATAAGTATAAGACTAAAAATAATAAGTTTATTTTTCTTAAGATATACATTTTTGATTTAAAAAGTAAGTTATAAATTATTCTCTATAAAAAAAGTGCATATAAGTATAATAAAAACAACAAACAATAATTTTGAAATTTAAAAATTTCAAAAGGAACAGCTAAAGTACCACAAAAAGTATTAGTAGTATTAATAATGTTTAACAACAAAAACTGTTTTAGTTTTTATCTTTGAGTTTAAGAAAGTTTTTAAACTTAAAAAAAAGTGTATACTTTGTAAATAGTTAATGATTTATTGGCAGTTAACAAATTTTACTATTTTAAAATTTTTCACAAGTTCTAGGCGATAATTAAGACTCGTGTATAAAAACAATAAAAAATAAAGTCTACCTAAGTAAAATTTTAAACTTGTTTTGACATAATAGTTTGATTTATAAGATGATTTTTAATGTAGACTAAACAAGTTTCGCAAGTAAATAATAGCTTTGCTAGATTATTTTCAAATAATATACTTATAAAGATTTAAATCCTAAAAAGAAAGCGTACCATTGTAGAAGATAATTAACATAATATACATTAAAAACAAATAATAGAAAGAATTAAGCATTATATTCAGTTTTTAAACTTTTTTGAAATGTTTTTAATTTAATATTTTTCATAACGTTTTTGTAGGAGTTTTTGTACCTGTAGATAAATGTATAAATTTAAGTTTTAAGTTAATTTTAATTTAGTCATATTTAAAAATAAAAAGAAGTTAAAGGTATAAAGACTTGTGGATGGTTAAAATTTTTGGTTGTATTGTAAAAAAATTTAAGGTAAAGACAGGAAGAAACCAAATAAATAACAATTGCTAATACATTAAATAATAAACTATGCATTAATTTTAAAAAGAAATCCTTTATTTACAAATAATTACTTTTACACTTGAATCTCATTGGCACACTACTCAAACCAGGTATTGTAGTTCCAGTTTTACTGATAACACATCGACATTTATTATGTTCATTACACTGGCGAGCTGTGTAGTAAAAGATATTCTTGCATCTTACTTTCTTACCACTTATTAGCTCATCGTAGCAGTTCGTAATGTCTAAAAAAAAACGTAAGTTTATTGGAAGAATTTATATCATAATGTATTTTTTAAAAACCATTTGAATATTTTTTAAACGAAAGAACAAGAGCATTTTTAAAATTCCAATTTATTAATCGAATATACTTTAAAAAATGTCTACATTAAAGAAAAATTAATTCAAATTGATTTATATTAAATATATATTAGTTTTATGATACTATAAAAGTAGGAATTTAATTATAAAAATGTCGAAAGCTAGACAATACCCTATTATAACAAGAAATGCATGCGCAAGTATGCTTACTATACTAGTATGAGTTTGCCAGGGATCGACAAACTTTTAAAAGTAAAGGGTCAGATTTAACTAACAAAATATTTTGTGGGATAAACTCTGCATTCTACTGCAGTTCTTCTCAATTTTTAAACTTATACTTAAGCATAAACTAGAGATAAAGTTACAAAGTAAGCTATATTCTAGTATATTACTTACTGGCAAGTTACTTAACATCATATTTTAGATTAAAGTAAACCACTTTTGCAACTTAAGTCATTCTGCATAAGTTGTTTTAACTAAAAAGTAAGTTGTGAACCGTAGTTTCTTGACCTCTTTTCTGTGTCGGAGAAGTAACATTTTTACATTATGTAAAATAAAGCGATAAAAATTGAAAACTTAAACTTTGATCTACAGCAAAACTACTTAATTCAGATGTAATAAGTTTTAAAACAAGATAGTTAAAAAATTGTTATACTTTTACACATAATAACGTTAAACTAATAAAAATCTTATCAGCTTAAGCAAGTTATTGTAACTAGTATATATTTGTGCTTAAACTGCAACAAATTTTGTCTAACTTTTTAAATAAAAGCGATTCTCAGTTGAACTTTAAACATACTTAATGACTTAGTCTAAAATTTGAAAATTTAAAAGCTTTATCAAAATATATGTAATACTTTCACTTCATAATTCTTTTATAGTGCAAAATATAATGTTACTTATTACTTCTAAACTTTGACAGTTATCAGTATAGTTACTATATGAAAATTTAAAAACATCTTTCATTGAATTCTCTTAAAGACATGCATCTGTGCAAGCATGATCTGATAAAATTGCTGAAGATTTTTTAAATAGTCAAAAATAGGTTTTTGTTTTTTGAGTTCAGTTAATAACTAAACTTAACTACCTTAAGTAATAATTTAATGCGACGTAGCTTAAATATGAACAATTTAGTAAATTATTCTAAAATATTAAATTTGATTAATTAATAAAACTAGTTTCTCTCATAAAAAAGAAAGATAAAGTTTAAGTATAAAACTATATGATTAAAAAAGTTTTAGTAAAAATTAGTTGTAATAGTTTATACGTAATAACTTTAATTAAAAGCAATTTAAATATTATTTAGAAATATTATATATTTATTACAAATGTTGCAAAATACTTATGACGCAGTTAATATTTACTAAAGATTGAAAATTCCTTATGTTTAAATTTGACTATCATATATTGTGTATAGAAACTTAATACTTTTTAAAAGTAAAATTTTAATAAAAAGATTCAAAAGATAGTATAGATATATTTAAAAAACATTAAATGTAGCAGAGTTTTGTTAATAACTCAAGCATTGTTAGACTTAAGTTTTACTTTCTGAATACACTCTAATTTTAATATTACACTTTAAATACAAATCCTTATAATTCGAATATTTTAAAAACTGTAACAAAAAAAAAATATATATTTAGCATTAAAACTTAAAAAAAAATTGTAGTTATATATAGGTAGAAACTATATAGTGGTTTTGCTAAAGTAACTAAAAAGCGAGTTAGTTTTAAAACAAATCTTAAACCAGATGTAAACTATACAATTATTATTAAGTTTCATATCGTTTTGATATTTTATAAGTATTTCGATATAAATCTACAGTTATTAGATTTTCAACTAAAGCGTTTTGTTTTTTAAAGCAGTTATATTTTTACTTAAAGAATAATTAGAAAAACAGTGTGGCAAACTTTGATGAACCTTAATCGAGAGGGAAGTGTTGTTTAATTATCTTAGTAGAAAAAGTAAACTAAATCGGGTTAGCCTTTTGTTATTTTTTAGTTATTTTAGTACATTTTTCGGACATCGACGGTTTAATGCTTTTAAAGATTTAAAACTATTTGAGATTAGTTTCTAAACTAATTTCATTGTCTTAATTTGTAATAAGATTTTATAAAACTCATAATAGTTTTTAAATACATATATAGTATTGTTGCTTTTCAAATTTGAGTTTAGTTTTACACAAGATTGTTAAAAATTTACGTTAAAAAAATCAATTTGAACAACTTAAAAAAAGAAGTTATTTAAACAAACTTTACTTTCAAGTAGTATGAACAAATCACAATTTCCATAAAAAGTTAATTAGAAATTAAACAACATTTTTATGTTACAGAAAGTTAGAAACTTTTAGAGCATAAAAATGACTTTTATTTATACTAGTTATGTAAACCTTTAACAAATTTATGTTATAAATTATTTATAAATAAACTGAAAACATTTACATTTTTTACTAAGGAAAACCAATTCACTTTTTTAAAATATTTAAATGATTATACTTGTTTTTATTTATCGCCCTATAGCGTATAAATAAATTAAGTTTGTGTCGTAAAGTAAATTTAAGAGCATATATAACAAGCTTTAAACTTTTGTTTGAACAATCTAACATGCTTACATATGTATGCTTACACAAGTTTAAGTTTTTTCATTCAATATGATTGAAACTAAGTTTTGAATAACTTTAAAAAAAAAACTAAAACAAAGCAACTTACGTCCTTTCGTCAGTGATATAACTGAGAGAAAGCAAAGCGTTGCCAAAACAAAATTATTCATAAGTTGATCTATTTTTAATTCTAATTCAATTTAGTGTTATTTAAAGTTTAGACGAAATCAATATTCTTAATATAACCTAACTTGTCATATCTGTTATTAATGTAATGAATAACATTTATAGAAAGGTTTTTGTAAGTTTAAAGGATGGATACTTTAATTTGGTTTAATATTTAATAGCAAGGATAACTATAAAATTATTATTATTTATTTTCTATTTCTGTTAGTTTAAAAGTTTTTCTTCTGTATAAAATTGAACTATAATATAGTCTTATTATAAACAAAAAAAGAGGTATTTAGACTTTAATAATGAAACTTAAATATAAAAAACCTTTTAGTGTAAACAAAAAAGCTTAAACTTGTTGCAGTATATTTTAATTTATAAGGTAAAAAAACTCGTAAAAAAAGTGCTTTTTAAAGTTTGTACTATTTATTCGTTTCCACAGAAAAATAAATATTTTTTCACTTGTAAATAATCATGATTTTATATTGTAAAGGAGCAGGCAAAAATGTACGTGATAATATTAATTGCTTAAAAGTTTTTTGTAGAACGTTTATTACAGCGGAAAAAAAATGCTATATTACAACTTGCTAAATAAAACTAAGCAACTAATAAGCCATTAGTGTCTTTTATACTCTTATTTTCAAAACTAAAACTGCTTCAAAAAAATTAGTTTTTGTACAAAATCAAACTTTTTAAAAATTTTATTAACACTACTACCTAATACGGTACACTAAACAAAATATCAGCAAAATATTAAAACTTATTGAAACTTCTATATTTTAATGTTATAAATTAAAGTTTTAAATAGAGCACGACTCAAAAACTACTGTTTATTAAAATTTATTTTAATTTAATTTCATTTTGTAGCTTTAGTAATTTTATGATTCTTAAAAACCAAAAAAAAAAATAAATATTCAATTAACTTGTATAATAAAAATGTACAGCTATGTACGTCAATCGCTGAACAAATTGATTAAATGCGATCAGTAAAGATCCAATATTAAAATCTTTACTAATGGAACTTTTTTAACTTTTTGAAATTAGCCTTCAAAAAAACTAAATGAATTGCAATTTTATACGTAGCTTTAGTTTTAGAGAACAATAACAGCTCTAAAATAAATAACAATTTTAATGGCATGTATTTACTGTTGACTTGCTGTGTAAAAGAATTTAGGTAAAAAAATTAAAAAATGTATAGAAAAAACATGTATATGGGTAGTTCAAAACAAATCATTATAGATCGGGAACTTAGACAAAAACTTTATACTATCTAACACGAAAGAAAACAAACTTTCTTTTGAATAAAGGAAAGTATCATATTTAAAAAAATAGGTTTTTTCCTTAAAATAACTTTTAATTAATAAACTATCCATTTAAAGTAAAATAAAACTATACGTTATCTTTAAAAACTTAGCTTTTGTAGAAAATATTAAGTATTTATTATGCACACTTATAACAATACCTGTTATGTACTGATTCTATTGTAACTAGCTTTGTAAAATTTATATACATTAACTATTTAAAGTTACTAAAGTTTTAAATAGTTAAATCTACTGTTAGACTTTATATACACTAATCATCGTTTCCATCTAAGTTTCACATCTACATACAAAAATTAAAGGTTACCTTTACTAAAATATCTCAATTAAGGTGGAGTTAAGGCATAAATTTTTACTAAACAAAACAATATTTTATTAGTACCTCCTATATATGAACAATAAAAAGAGTTTGTAAATAGCATATTGTAGTCTAATTAAGTATTGACATTTCACGTCGGTTACGTAATGCTAAAGTACCATGATTCAAAAGTATTAAATAATTAACCGTGTAAAAAATCTCTATTTTTATGCATATTTTCACGAGAACTTATTGTTTCATGTGTAAAATTTGTGTTACTCACTGTATAAAAATAACTTAAGATATGATTTTAAAGTTTTTTACGTTTATACCTAGAAAATTTTAAAATGTATAAATTTTTAACAAAAAAATAAATTATTAACTTGTTGTTGTATAAAAGTTTTTGTTCTTATTGTTTATCATAGATTAATTTAAACTTTTTCGTGTCAAAAAGTAGACCTTTAAGTAGAAAACCTTAACTTTAAAGTAAAATTTAAAGGCTTTAAAAAATAAAGTATTCGTACTAATTTAAATGGTAAAATATTTCTTATAATTTTCAACTGTATAGTAAAAAAATTTTGTGTTAAGAAATGCAATTTAAAAATCTTAACTATGTCATATAGTTAAATTTTTTTAACTAGAGTTTAGTGTGTTTTTATATTATACGTGAGTAATCAGTAATTTGTTCTGTTGTTTTTCAATATAAATAGACAAATATTAACAATAACTTTGTTAGAACAAGTTTTCTTGAAAATAATTAAGCTAGACTTATACTTATGCGTTCAGTTTTTAGAAATAGTATTGAGAATTCATGGTATCATTTTATTGTCTATATTATTTATTTTTATTTTTAATAAACACATATGACCTACTTTAGCTTCTAATCTTTCCTTACAGTATTTTTTACAGAGCTCCGTTTAGGTGTGTTAACCCGTTAACACACAGAAAAATGTGTTATTGTACTAAAGAAAGAATACTGTTTAATATGTTATTTCTATATATTTCAGTGAACTTGTTTCACTCGCATCTTTGATAGCAAACGCTTATACTTATATTTTTGAATAGTTATAATTTGTTGTATTATTAAATTCATTTCAAAAACTAATTTAAATTAGAAACATTAGTGATTGCTATATTTTATAATATTATAGAATACTATTATTTTTCTTACTTTTTAAAATTGTTATTGAAACCAACTTTAAATCATACAAACCTAATAATTTTTGGCATTAAAAAAATATAGGATGAAAAATTAAAATAAAAGCCTTGTTTATTAAATTCTTTCAAGTTATTTTAAAGCAGACTCAGTTTCGGTCAAAGACCTCTTCAGTGCTTATTTAAAAAATCTAGAAAGATATATGATAGTCATGAAAAACAGTGCTAAAACTAATTAAATGAAATTTAAACTGTAAAATTTATTCAACCGTAAGATAAAAATTCAATTAGTTTTGTTTTATAAGTAAAGATTTGTTTTTAAGTAAAGATTATTTGTTTATTTTTTTGAGTTATCACTGTTTTCCATGACTATCATAAATCTTTCTAGATTTTTTAAATAAGCACTGAAGAAGTCTTTGACCGAAACTGAGTCTGCTTTAAAATATCTTGAAAGAATTTAATAAATATAACTTCTCCACTTGTAGTTGAGATCTTTTTATTAGTTTTCAACAATCAAAACATATGATAAAAGCCTTGTTTTTAACTTTCACAACTTTTTTTAGTTTTTACACCGTTTTTTTGTAATAATACAAAGTGTTATTATAGTTTTTTGTAAATCTATAAAGTTTTGAGCTAAATTAAGAAATCTAAATAAGTTTTTTTTATTCAAAACTTAAATATTTCTAAAATAATGAATTGGAACATAATTTTTTTGAATAGAAAATAAGTATAGTTTATATAAACAATAACAACGAAAATATACTAAAATATTAATATTTATAAGTGTTATATAAACTATAGAATTAAAAATACACAAGTAGCGTTTGTTTGTTTATTTACACAAAAATAATTTACGACCATCTAAAAAATAATTTGTGATTATATACAATTTAAGTCTTCTTTTAATCCTATTTCACAGAAAACTAATTAGATCAGTTGTCTCACTTAAAAGCTCCTTTTTTCACAGATACTTAGGAAAAACATGGAAATATCAAAAATATTTTCTGTACTTTAAGTTATCCGGTTTATCTAATGAACCTATAAGTCTTAAAGGAAAAGAAGCATTGAAACAACCAAAATTGGTTCAAGAAATTTCCATTGTATTTGAAGTTGCCGTACCGTACACTAATAAAAACAAATTATGCTTTTTGTAATAGTATTCACTATCTAGTTTTTGTAATATTTTTTATTTATTTTTTATTTCAAAAACCTTACCAGAAGGATAAAGAACATTAACAGTGATTTATTACTAGAAAGACTGTTAAAGTTTTAAGATAAAATGAAACCAATTCAATTTTTTGGTAATAAATGTTATAAATTTTTAGAATATAAATTTTAAGTAAACTTTATTTCTTATTATATGTTTTGATTTTTAGAAAACAAATAAAGAGATTTCAACTAGTAGAGGAAAAATAATAAATTTATTCTTTCAAGACTTTATTTTACAAATTAAGTTTCGGTCAAAGACCTCGTCAGTGCTTAAATGAATCTTATTCAAATAGAATACCCTTCTCTATGTTACGCTTACAGACGCGTCTCTCACTAATTTTATAAGTAATGCAATTTTAAGTAAGATAATATCAAACATCAGAATGTCAGATATCAGAGTATTGAACATAAGAGTGTCAAAGATTAGAATACCGGGATTAAAGATAAATGAATAATGCAGTGATCTACCGAATCAAATATTCGGACTCGGATTTGGACGAATCCGGCCTTTTTGGACTCGGCTTTGAATCCGGCCGAGTCCTAGTTTCGAAATGAGAGTCGGATTCGGCCGAATCCTAATTTCAAAATAAGACTCGGATTCAGCCGAATCCGAAATTTTGGATTCGGTTGACCATCTCAAACTTTTTGAATTTTACTTAATTGTTTTTCAAATGATAAATAAAATTTTAAACTAATTAATGATTTCACGCTTGAGTGGAAAAAAAATAGTTTTTCACTCTTATAACAAATACCCTTATCAATTTTGAATTAGAGTTTTGCACACAGTATAAAAACTATGATAAATTAATTTTGTAAGACTCTCAAATAAAATTAAATACATAGTTAAGGAGTTTAATCTCAGCTATTTGGATAAATGCTCTTATTCATTCATCATATGTTTAGTTTTTTATCTTTGCTCGTTGTAATGAACTAATGCATTATTTATACAAAATAAAAAGCACCATAAAATATGTAACATTAAAGCAGATGCTTGAATACTTTTAGCTATATACTTCTTTTAATATTTTTGTATGTATATGGTTGATAATTTAAATTTTTGACATATATGTTATAACTTTAAACATTTTAATATTATATATTAATAAAAATCTCTTAACAATAAAATATTAATTAATTTGTAGTGAGCTGCTGCAACTACTTGCATTATTCAATTTTGAACTCTGAATATTAAGAGATTATTTAGAGCTTGCTGCAATTATAAGAAACAGTAAGAATATTATAGTTTTAAGTATCTCAAATCTTCCCTTGGTTATGTGTTGTTCTTCGCGATTTTTTTGTCCTTATCAAAATCGTTTTAAATAAAAAAATATTTTTTATTTAAAACAACAGTTATAAGAAATAAGGCTTAAAATCAATGATGCAACATTTTATCAAAAAACTTTTGCCTAGTGATTTATTAAAGTTCTAAAAGCAGCTTATATTTTTTGAGTAAGAAATTTTGTAGTATTGTTGTGTAGTTCTTTTGTATAGTAGATTCATCAACCAAGCTATCTTGCCTAATTTGTATAAAGTAGTCTCGAATAGTTTTTAGTGTTAATAGATAAAATTCAATGATACATAATAATAAATTAGTATAAAAGCATTTTATATTTATTATGTCAAATTTAATCAATACAAAAACCAAGCTACCCGCAGAGGATCCTAAGCACAAACATGCTAGAAAATCACCCCGTCTGCAAAAAAGTATGGGCAAAAAGTTCAGGTTGCCAATCTATCTCAGACAGTCAACCAGACCCAACTGAGACTTTGGATGTTGGCCCACCAACATCCATAGCTCACAAAATTTTAATTAATTTTAATTTTATTTGATGTTCTATTTTTTGGAGTGGAAGATTTTTATGAAAATAAAATCTTAAATTAATTGAACTATATCATTCTATTTTCAGGGTTTTAATAAACCTGGAACCATTAAATTTGACAATTTAGACTATAAAACTAAAAAAAATTGTAATTTGAGAAATTTTGGAAAATAAATTGAACAAAAATCACCGAAAATCCTGGAATTTTAGACAATTTTTACATGTTAAGTAGTAAAAATTTGAATTGACACAATAAAATCAATCATAGAAATAAAAAAAATATGTCATCATCAAAATATCTTTATTAAAAAACACTTTTAAAGTAGCTGTACGGTATCTTTTTAATGTTTTTTTAATAATTTACCACAGTTTTTAACCTTAAACTTAAACTAAAAATAGACCCAAAAATGTGTACTTTTAAAAAGCTGGAGGAAATTTTGAAAACCTGGAAAAAATTTGCCAAAACCACTTGGGAATCCTGTCTTTAGCAATAAGTGGAGACCTTTATTTGATATATATCTTTAAAGACAACAGCTTTAAATAAATGATTTGGCTAATTTATACTGTTTTTAAACCATATATTTTTAAACAAATTGTTTATTAGCTTATATTAATTTTAGCAATCAAGGGTTATGAGTATGATTGCTATGGACAATTAGCCTTTTTAAATTGTAGAAGAACAAGGCTTCATAGAGCTCTTAGCTAAATTAAAGCCAAGATACTTAATTCCAAGTACTAAGTACTTTAATGAAACCATGATCCACAAGCTTATGATAATCTGAAGCAGAAAATTACTGAAGAGTTTTCATATGTTTCATCTTTGTCATACACAAGCGATATATGGAAAAAATTGAGGACAAATGAATCATATATTTCTATAACCGCGCACTAGTTAAATGAAAATTTTGAGTTCAAACATCGTCTTCTGAATTTTCGGGAAATGGAGGGTGAGTACACTGACCAAAACATTTTTGATTACATTCAGGCAGGAATAGTCGCGTGAAACCGCTGTTGTGATCTAACCAAGCGGGATTAAGTACGAAGTACTGAAGCGTCCGTTTGTGGGTAAAGTCCGACTTTGGTTTAAATTGTCGGACTTTACCCACAAACGGACGCTTCAGTACTTCGTACTTAAGCCCGCTTGGTTAGATCACAACAGCGGTTTCACGCGACTATTCCTGCCTGATGAGTCCTAATAAGGACGAAACCGGTCGTAGGATTGTCTCGGATGCTGTTGTTGTAGATCGTGCGGTGAAGTTCATTGTTTATATGATTACATTCAGGATATGCTTAGTAATTGAAATATAACCTTGGATCGTGTTCACGTTTTATTTGCACGACAATGCAAAAAATATTAAAAAGGCAATACCATCGTTAAAAACCTCGTCAGTACCCTGTTTTATCAATACGCTTCAGCTACTTATTAAGGATTCATTGTTTAAGGACGATTGTATAAAATTGCTATTAGCAATTTTACGGAAATTAGTTTGCCATTTCAGCCATTTTTCTAAAGCGAGTGAAACGCTAAAAAAATCACGTAGGTTTTGCTCACACACAAACAAAACAAAAAGCATTGCTTCTTACAAGGATACAAGGATACAAGGTGGAACTCAACATATCTTATGATAGAGAGACTAAAAAAACTAAAATAAAGTTTCCGGTACTATGTGGCAAATTATAAAAACACCAAATATTTAAATATTACACCTGAAAAATGGCAACTGCATAACAATAATATTCTACTACTCAAACCTTTTTTTTTTAACAAAGGAGTGTACCACAGTGTAGTATAAAAATTGCATTGCTCTCAAGCGTGATTCCGCATGTAAAATCATTAAAAAAGTTAGTCAACTTTTATGAAAATTCATAAGAAGTATCAAATGTTTGTAAAACTTTAGCCAAAAATGTAGGAGAGGCTTGCGACAGAAGATTCTATACCAATAACAACAACTTAAACTTAAATAACAACAAATTACTGTTAGTCACAACAGCTATTGATCCACGATGTCAAATTTATTCTTTCCCTTCTTACCTCAAAAATAATGTCAAAGAGCATCTAAAATTTAATGTTAAAAAGCATATCTGTTTCGAGGCTAATCAAGGTGGTGATTCTCTTATATTGCCACCAGAGAAACTAAAACCACAACACTCTGCAAATTTTGATCCGAAAAAGTTTTCAATTTACTATTCTTATTTCTTTAAATAGAATTAAACAAAGCTACACAGGAGGACGTGCAATGATTCTATTGATGAAAAAAATGAAGTAGAAACCAAGGGCTTTTTTGCTACAAAAATTTGAATGCAGAAACTGAATAGGATAAAGTCTTAAACTGGTGGAACTTGAACAAGACAAAATACCCACATCTTGCTAGTTTGCAAGGAAATATCTTGCTGCACCATCACCTCATGTGTATTCTGAAAGATTATTTTCTGAAGCTGAGAATTTTTAAGAGCAAAATTGAAATTGATTGCTTCTAAAGACCGTAGAAACAATTTTATTTCTTCACCACATTTTGAAAAAACAAGAATAGTATTTTGTAGTATAAAAGAGACACCTTATGCTATTGTAGTTCGTTTTATATTTTTAAACATTTGCTTAGATTAATTTATATTTCTTTTTTGTTATGGTAAAAGTGTAACCCGAAGTTAAATTTAAAAAATTTTCATTACAATTGTAATTTCTATTCTTTTTTAGGCATTTACTGCAGTTGGTATTACATTTCTATTTATTACGACTCCATGTTTTTTCTAATACATTTTGTTTTATAAATATGAACACTTGCAAAAGTTTGTATTTTAATTCGTTTATGGTCACAATAAGAACTAACTCTTAAGTTAAATGTAAAATGTTTTTTTTTGTGATTTGTGTTCTAATTTAAGCATTTATTAAAGTCTACAATTTATTTATTTTGCATAACAAAAGTACAACTTAATAATCAATATTGTTGCATGGGAATTAAAATATTGAAACTAAGTTTTACGTATGTTTGGTAGATCACTTGAATAACTTAAATACTATGAAAATTGTATGTACTAGAATTACTTGTTCAATACCTAAGTTAAAGTTTTCAACTAATTGAGTAACTATAGTACATACAATTTTCATGTTTAAGACTCGAAACTTTCTAAATATCATAAGTTACAAATTCTAATTTACTTGTTTTGTTTTACTTTTTAGTATCTTCCATGTTTTGTTTTACTTTTATTTTTCAGATTTAAATTGTAATTGAAGATCTCTTAAAGGGTGAAACTGAGTTTTACATATTAAATTTTTATTAACTTTTTTTGAACTGTAAAAGTCCTCTTATGTATCTTCGATACGTAGATGACTTTTTTGTCATGTTTGAAAATAGACAAGAAAGCTCCGGTTTTTTTAGTGAACTGTATAATCTTCACAAAAATCTCAGTTTTACAAAAGAAGAAGAACACAACAATTCATTAAACTTTTTAGGTGTTTGTGTCCAACGATCAGTTGAGGGGGAAGTTTTGACTAAAATCCATCGTAAATAAAATTCAGAAGCATTATATGTTCCGTGGGCATCTTTTTGTCCAGTCAAGCAGAAGTTGGGAGTTTTAACGGGTATGGTGAAGCGTTTCAACAGACTTTGTTCTCCTTGCTTTCTTGAAGGCGAGTTGAAAACACTTCGAAACACTTTCCTTTCCCTTGGTTATCCAGGTAACTTAGTTTCGAAAGTTATAACAAGAGCTAGAAGTTCAACAGCTTTAAAAATGATTGGCCCTCAGAAATGTCCAGTATACTTAAAACTTCCTTACCTTGGAAATATTTCTGAGAGGTTTTATAAGAAAATTTCAGAGGAAATAAACCAAGTTTTCAGCTCTATTCATTTTAGAACAGTTTTGTATACTGATCGACCTCTAAGTAGAATTTACAAAGATGTTTCTCCCACCCATAAAAGTAACATAATCTATAAATTTAGTTGTCACTGTGGTAGTGACTACGTGGGAAAAACATCTGAAAGGATTCATGTAAGAATCGATCAGCATGTTCCGAAAGTCTTGAAAAGCTGGTTTGATGGTCGTTCGGAGAAACCAACGAAAAATACTTCTCGGTGATTGGGCAACATTTGTTGGACAATCCTGAGTGCGCTAAAGATTATAAAAAGGACATTTTTTCAGTCTTAGTGAGAGCGGAGAACTCTTTTGAACTGCATATTGTGGAAGCCTTATGTATTCAATCTTAAAGGCCCAGTTTATGTAAGCAGAAAAAGTTCGTATACCAAACTAGACTTTTTAAATCCTTATATTAAGTAACTTTAAAGCAATTAGTTTCTTGTTAAATTTTATTATAAAGTATAGTTTTAATTTTAATTTTTATTGCTTGTTTATTTTAGATTGTTTTAATTCTAACGAGTTGTATTAGTATACCAAATGTTTATAGCATAAGCACTTAGTTAATTCTTAAAATTTCATTATTACGTCATTTTATATTTTAAAACTATAAACTTCAGTATGATTTTATTTCAATTTGTATTCATTCCAATTTAGTAAGAAACAATTTCTGATGAGCCTTACTACGAAAGTACTAAAATAAATTTAAGGAAAATGAAATGTATTCTGTTATATTTTAAAAAAAGTATACTTAAAAGTCAGTATGATTTATTTAAGCATATTTGCTTAATCAGATATTTTTGAATGATTTTTTATTTTAATACTTTTGACCAACCTTACCCAAATATATTGAAAATTATTTAAAAATAAAATTGTAATAATAAAAACTAAAAATAACTTAAAAAAAAGTGCTTTTTTTCTGACTCAGCAAATATGCAAATTAGACTGACTTTATATTACTCTTAAAATAGTTTTGCCTTTTAATATACTTTTATTTCATTTAATCTCTTTAAGACAATAGTCTTCAACCTTATTAAAAGCTGTACACACCAACTTACTGAAAAATAAACTTTGTGCACACTCGACTACCGAAAATATGTAAACATTATTAAAGAATTTTTTTTTTTTTTGAGCGCCTAAGTATATAAATAACGCTTTAAGAGCTGTTATTTTATGCTACAACTGTTTTTTTTTTTCATAGAAAAGACAAAACAAATGTCATCAAGATAATATTTTTTCACCCTATTAAATTTTCTTTGCACATTAAAATAATTTCTATGCATACTAGTGTGCATCGGTGCACAATGTGACGACCACTGCTTTAAGATATTGTTTTGACAATTCTTAGTCGAAAAATATTTTCAATACACTATCTATTATAATAAAATGTTCAAACTGTAATTACGTTTACCTGGACTAAGTTTGGTACAACTTTGAATAGTTTCTTGGACAACGATACAGTATTTATTAATTTTAATAGCTCTAAAAAAATCTTATTGAACAATTCTTATTCTATAGGCTATCATGTAATTAAGTTTTGCAGACGGTTTTAATAAACATGTAGAACTTAAAAGCAAATAAATTTAGAAAAGAAGTCTTTATCAGATAAATTAGTAAAACTTAATATAAAATTTATTCATGATAAAAAGCATAGAAACAAAACTTTATTGCAAAAAAATTATTGCTTTACATGTCTTAACAATAAAAAGTAGTCAAGAACCAAACATTAGTTTATAATAAAATAAATCAAAACTTAAATTAAAACAATTAGATTTTTAACTTTAAGTGACTGATTTTCGCTTTCAGACTTATAACTTATACGAAGGTTTTTTTTTTCAAAATTTTTACTCGAAACTAACAACGCTTCTTTTTATTTTTACTTTTCACACCATTTTGTTTTTTCTAACATTAGATAAATTTGGTCAAATAAATAAAAAAATTAACAAATAGAAAAACTTTATAACTTTTTAGGATTAACAAATTAAAACTTTTTATTGAATTTTACTTTAAAAAAAAATACTTATCAAATTGTTTTTCTAGCAAAGTAATTTTAAACTTAAAACTTCTATAAAGTTTTTGGGTTAGACTTAGCTACATTACACAATCTAAAATTTAGATTTTTTTTTTAGAGTTTCAACACTAGAAGGATTTTCTAAGCAAACACGTGGATAAGGTTCCGTTTTTTTCCGTAAAGTATCAGAAATTCTCTGATGTTTTGCAACATAGTTGGCTGTGTCAACTACTTTTCGATGATTACGTTCAAAGTTTAAAGTATGATTCAGCTTTATATAGTTTGTTCTGTTGTTATTTAGGTGCCTAGAAAACGAAGAAGTAACATAATTGCTTTCATTTTGTTTCCTTGTAATAACATTACAACTACTCCCATCATTCGATCTTACTTTTGTGCAATTGATATTATTATCAGGTAATGAATTTAGCTTCTTTTCCCAATCAATTTTAGTACTATCAGTTGCAGAATGTGATAATGATAAGCTCTGTACATTTTTTTTTGTTTTTAACACTAATATAGTTACTTTTATTATATAGTAAAATTTAGCTAGCTAAACAATATAAGCAGTATCAAGCAATTTATATCTAAATTTCATAAACATGTAATAAAAACATTGTTTCTTGAAATGTACTTTGACATCAATAAATTAAGTTTATATTAAAAAATCAATATTAAATTTTTGACAACGACTGTTATGTTTAAGAGTAGTAATATTTACTAAAGGTGAGGAGTATGTATTCTTTATCTTGCGGTTAGGAAAGCAAGTACAACATTTTTTTTGATCATTGTTAGTAATACTTTGTTTATTGTTGTAAACATCGCAGTTGTTTGTTGGACTTGTTGATTTGGAATTATATCTACAGTTTAAATCAGTTGAGTCTACCGGCTGTTGATTTTTAAATTTTACTTATCAGTTTCTTTTATATAAGTTTAGTATTTTTTTTGAATTTTATAAAATGATTAGAAAAAAAGTTTTAAATATGACTTAATAATAAATTTAATTATTTTTTAACTATTCAACATATAAATTTCAGCGTTTGCTAATAATGATCCTAGCGAAACAAGAACATTGAAAAAATATAATAATAACAAACTTAAACAGTAATCTTTTTTTTGTTACACTAACACATGATCTGTGTTTTAATTTGTTAACAAAATTCTACGGAGCTATTACAAAAATACTGTAAGGAAAGAATAGAAGCTAGAGTAGGTGTGTATATATATATACATATATATGTGTTTTTAATAAAAATAAGAATAAATGATTGATTATTGTAGATTAATGGTTAATGTTAGGTACAATATATTTTTTTCTAATTGCAAATACTCAAAAATTTTTTGACACAAGCTAATTAAACCGCATAAGTTATTTAATGCTACAAGGTTTATACTAATTCGTAATAGTTTTAAGGTTTTTATGAATCAAGCTTAGAAAAGTATTTAAAGCAACAAACGCTTGCTATATGTAAACTTATTTTAGTAAACTTTAAAGTTATATACATAATTATTGTTTTTTTAAATGGATTAAACATACTGATAGTAATAAAGTATTTTTTTTTTCTAAATCCATATTAGTTTTAATTTTTTTATACTTAGTATGAAGTATACTACGAAAAAAACAGTACTGTTACAAACTAGACAAAATATTTTTTAAACATGGCTACTTATTTCTAACTTTGAAACTGTATAACAACTTAAATTTATTAAAGTTAAAACAAGTCTTACCGGTTCTATTAAATTCCCTTTTACTTTTTTAGGTTTTTTAAAGCATAAAATTTCCATAGAAATAAACAGTATAGAAATTAAACAACCCGCTGCTAGCAACAAAAATGCTCCTCCTAAATTATCGAAAGTTAATGCAGAGTTCTTAACAGTATTCTGTTTAGTAAGCACAATATTATATTACAGTCACTGAAGTATTTACAAACAAGGTAATTAATTTTTAAAGCGTATTTTTCCATAATTTGTATTATAATTATACAAAGAATTAAAATAATTTAAACAATAGTTATATTAAACAACAATTAAACTTTTACTCAGGTATTATTTAAAAAAGTTAAGACTAATTAAAGTGAAAAGAAATAAATTCTTTCTTCAATAACAACGATAGTTTTCATCAAATTCAAACCACTTATGCGCTAGTAAGGAAAAAAATGTAAGGGTGAGCTTTCCTTTTGTCCTTTAGCTAAAGCCATTTGTAACAATCGATTAATATACAGGGTTGTTTTGAAAAAAGAAGATAAAAAACTGAATTACATTCGTTGTAAAAAAATGTGAGTTTGGTTTTACATCATAATTACGTGTTAGCAATAGACAATAAGTATGTTTTACTTCATCAATCGTTTAAATTATTTTAGTATTTTATTAAACTTTAAAATACTAGTATTATTTACAAATTCTTTAAAGTTTTTTTTATCACTACAAAATATTGCTCTATCTTATATTACATAATGTTTAGTTTAACTTAGCAATTACAATTTATAAATTTTACACATACTTGTGATTCACAAACTTTAGCTTTCTTGTTCCACCATTTTTGTTTCATTCTAGCTATTTCTCCGTTTTCCAGTAAGCTTAGAATTGAAAGAGTTAAATTGTCTCTTAACGCATTGTCTAAAAAACACGATAAAAACACATAAATTTATAAAAAGCTTTGAATCAATATCTTAGTATGATATTTGTACAATGGTATTAAAAGTTGCATTTAAAAAGTTTTGTAATTAAAATTTAAGGGAAAATAATGAACTAAGTAATTTTTTAGTTAGTTATTATAAAATAAATACTACTAAACATAGAATAAATATAATCGATCTAAACAGTATTCATATATTTAGATATTTTGTCTAGACAGATTATTTCATAAAAACAAACATTATTGCAATCACAAAAAGAAAAGTTTCTGCAAATTAGAAATCAAAAAGTAGTTTAAGGATTAAACTCCTATACAAGTTTAATAAACACTTTAGGTGTTAAAAAAAGTTAAGGAAATATAGTTTTATACGTTTTAAAAATGATCTACATATATTAACTTATTCATGTTTAAAGCAAAGTTAAGCTTGAGATGTCAGTTACTGTTAAAAATAATCTAAAGTTTTAGACAAGAATAAAAACTGTCAACAAGATGAAAAAAGGCATACGACTTCATATTACATTTAGTAATTATAAAAATTGTACAAACTTTAACTTTACAAAAAAGAAGTTACTTGAATACATATAAAGTTATTCTTACAAGTGTTTAGTTTATTTATTTTAATAGTACATACTCATTGTAGCTATACCATAACCTCGACTGTCAAGCAATCCTCCAATTTGAGTTAATTCACAATTATGAAGAACATCATACTCAAGAGTAGTAGACTCCATTAAGAACGCGTATCCACCTGAAAGAGGTTTTTGATACAAAAACATCTAAATTAATGTCTTTTTATTTAATAATCAATACCTAAAGTTTCTAAAAGATATTTTAGCACGCAATCATTTTGTTAAAAAAAAAAAATAACAGATCTATAAATTTATACTGATATAATTGTTAAAACTACTATTATAGAAGTATATTGCAGAACTACCTTTTAAAACTCGGTTTTTTCCTTCAGCAGATGAGTTTACAAAATTTTCGGTTGATGACGTCATAGTGTTCCACATCTTTACGTAGGTTTCAAGTTTTGAAAGCTTTAGTATTTCAAAAATTTAAAATTTTATCAAACAAATACAAAACTTTAGCTATATTTTACAAACAGCGGTATTAAATAATAAAGAAAATTTTTGTACACTGACTCGTATTTAAAGTTAATAAGTAAATTATTGTTATCGATGCTTGAAATAAAAGCAGTTATCTTATAAAATACTTCTTAGTATGGTAATATACATGTATTTGTTAAAATGTCATATCTTTTATTAATGAAACTATCATCAAATAATAATAATTTTTACCTATAGTATAACACATGACTAAAATTTTTGTTAATCATTATAACTCGTTTTTATTTAGTTAGCATTTTTTGAATTTTAATCTAATTTGAAAACTTTTTAAAGTTTTTATGTAACTTCTACTATTAAAAAAATAGATTTACGTTTTCACCGAAGAGATTTTTTAAAATTTTGCTCAAATTATCTACAAAATTGCCTCAGTATTTTTTATGAACTCAGTTGGTATCTTAGGTGGTAATAAAGCATTTTCACCTTAAAAAAATCCGCCGTAGATCCCTCTTTTAGAGTTCCATACTTTATTTTTGTTTGTGATGCAAGATCTTCTGCTGATTTTATAGTTTCTTCCATTTGACTGACGGTTAAAAAAGCAGCTAAATTCGCTGTGTACGATGAAATTATCACTAAAGTAAAAAACCACCAAGTACTAGCGAGTATTCTGTTATTAATTACAATAGGTTTAAATCGAAGTATAAAGATTAATAAGAAATTTCTTAAAAACAATAGTTAATTTACAGACAAATGTTACTATGGAAAAATTAAAGTCACTTAAAACCTATACAATACAGACTGAAACATTATATTTATTATCTGTATAACAGTTAATTGCAACTTTAAATTTTATAAATAAAAGAAAAATGTGTTATTGTCAAAAACTTAGTTTAATTTCAAAAGAGTTTTAATGTTGAATTGAAAATTAAAAATATATTTACTCTAGTTTATTCTAAATAAATCTTTACTATCTCATTAATCATAACTAGAAAAAAAATTCAAAAACAAGCAGTTTGATTTTAGTTTAATTTTTCTACTTAAACATTTGCTAGTTGTTTATAAATTTTGCTTACATTTTTTTTAATTGACAATATTTGCATATGCTTATTTGGTAAGTTTTGCGCTATGTAGTAAAAATTGGAAAATGTTTAATATTCTCAAGAATTTTTGTTATTTTAATAATACTCTACTTACAGTTTGTTAAAATAAATATAAAAATTTACAATTATCATTAAAACACTATTGTATTAGTTTAACTAGTCTTAAAAGATAGATTTATTTGCTGTTTTTAGTTTTAAAACTAGTTTTTATCAAAAATATGACTTAACTGATTACAAAATAAAAAAATACATTCTAGAAATTATTGTGATAACTTTAAACACTTAAATTTAACCTCCCAGAAACAGATTTAGGACTAATCTCTGATCCTTGCTGCATTAGTGCACCAATACCAAACCAAAGACCTTCAAGTACACTTTGGCGTTTTTCAGTAATCTCAACACTTTTTTCTTTACAGAAGTCATCGTCCTGTTCATACGGACTAAACCTAACAAATTATTAGTTATATTAGTATTTTTTTTTTTTTACACTAAGTTTTAATTTTTTTTTTATGTTTTACATCAAAAGTAACTAGCTTCTGTTTTTGTTAGTTTTGTAACAGTAGAAAAGTGGTACTTTATTCAAAATTTATATTTAGTATACAACGTTTAAAACATTTTCTTATAAAAACCTGAGTATAATAAACATTAGTAGACCAACTGTTACAAGCGCTATTACAACAAGTAACCAAATAGCAAGGTCCAAAGGATCAAGAATTGCTAACAAACTAGGTTTTTTTATTTTTGGTTTTCTGTATAGAATACTGACACCTAAGCTCATCCAAGGTTTGGTAAACTTGACAACTCTTTCACGCTGACTTGTTATTGTCAAAGGAGCAACAGCAGCATCAACTCGCTATTGAAATAATTTGATGATTAAAGGAATGGTAAAAGAATTTGTAAAAGTTTAATAATAAAACTATAAAAATTAAAAAAAACTTCACTAAGAAAATTGACATAAAAAGCATATTTATAAAGTAGTCAACGTTTTTATTTTTATACTTACGTAGAACTGTTTCAAAATTTTCTAGTTGGATTTTTTTTCTGAATAAGTTAAACTTATCACCTGACATCTTATTGTTAAATATTTAATTGATATATTCTGTAAACTTCACGTAGTTGCTAGAACTTTAATTTTTATAAGTTTTGTGATTGTAATGTTAATGTTGTGATTGTTTTACACTTAGATCTTCATGCTTCTAGTCTTGACAAGTTAAGTGCAAAAAAGTTATAAATTTTAGAACATTTAACATTTAGAAAAATTTCATTTGATACGGCTTTGCTTAAAAAAAACTTACAGCGTAAAAAATTCAATGTTAATTGTATGTCTGTGGTGATCCGTAGTAAAATCTGAATAGCAAAGCAGAAATATCTAAACTGCGACGTACTTTCTAGCTTGAAACTTTTCAACACAATTAAATTTAAGCTTATTGATAACTTTAAGGTTACAGATGTGCTCTTAGTTTAATTAAGAGTAAATAGTTAATATAACATAGTTAAATAAATAGCTAATAATACAGCCTTTAAATTTAGTTTTCTTTTAATTCTGGCCCAGTACTTATAAAAAACTGTCAAAACCTGTGATAAACCGTGTATATATATATATATATATATAGAATTAAGTTATTTAACTTAATAAATTAAATATTTCACACTGAGCCCACCTTGAGGGCTTTGTTAATAAAAAGTTTTATTCAAAGATGAAAAAACGAGAAGAACTCAAGTTTCGTGATTACTCACTCATCAGCTTCAAAACAAGTTTAAAATAAAGCACAAAACAAAATCACTAATGAAGGTAAAAAATTTTTTGCATAAATAGATTATGACGTAATTTTGAAACTATCAAAAAATCGTGCAAAACGGCTTGTGCAAAAACTAATCTACCAACAGACAATAAACTAGCGAAAATTCATATAACCTCAGTGAGTAATTACATATTAGGACAGATAATTGGAAGAGATAAAGATAAAATTAAGATGCAAATTGAAATTTAGGTTATTTTAAGATGAAATTAAAACTTGTTAAACTTTAAAAGCGACTTTTTTATATGTCTACAAGACGATACAAACTCGCTTCTTTTGTTCAAACATCTTTTGTCTTTCAGTGCATATACAACGGCTGATGCTTCTTTGAGACACAGCCTACATATCGGGCTATTGCCGTCGGCTATAGGCTGTGCTCTTTTTATAACTTCCCAGGATATTTCGTAGTCAATGCCGCTGCGCTTTAAGCCACAAACATACTTCGAAAGTTCAGTGTCATTTTCATATATGCCGCCTTTAAAAGATTTTTTATGATTGGCATACCTGAATCTAAACTGAGTCGAGCACAAGCCGACATAGAACCTCGTCTCAACGCCAGAGTTAACTGTGGCCTTGTAGACGATGTTCTCTGAACGGCAATTACCCCCTTTCAAATTATATTTACAGCTACCAGCGCAGCCGCATTCACTTTGAATTCCTGAGTTTTGATTTAAAATTTTTTGGTTGTGTGCCTTAATGATATTCTCTAAATTTGCCGTACACGAATAACTTATTCGCATATTATGTTTGTTGAAGATTTTAGTTAGCGGATTTTGTTTATTGAAGTGTTTCTTGACTAGATTTATAAATTTTCTTCCAATATTAGTCTTTACAGAATTGCTAAAAGGAGGGTTATACCAGATTATATTTCTTTTTCTTTTGTGTTTTTGATTATTGGGTTGTTGCTCAGGTTTTTCGAATTTAAGTTTGTTGTCGTATCCGCATTTTTTCATTATTTTTTCATATTCATCTTTAGTCTTTAAAAAATTTTCTTCTTTGCTTGATCGTTTATTTAGGCGTTGGTTTATTATGTTAGGAATTTGTTTTATAATGTTTTTAGGGTGGCTTGATTGTTTGTTGACATACATAATTTTAGCGTTTTGTTTCCTGTAAGGCATAAAAGAGATATCATTCAAGTTGAGCTTCACATCTAGGAAGTCAGTTATCACTAGTGGAGATTCCACAGTGACTCTCAACCCCATAGATTTGAAGAAGGCATGTGTTTGTTTTTTTAGCTTCTCAACTTTAAAGCCAGAAGAGTTGGGCAATACAGCTAGACCATCGTCTCTGTATAGCCCAACTCTATTTAAACCAAAGATATCTTTTAACCCGTCTAACAAGAAAAGTCCAACAAGTTCGCATAGTTCTGCGCCCATGTAAGACCCCTGTGCTACGTCAAAAAGTGAGTTGGTGGTATTTACTCCCTTTCTACACCACAGAGCTCCTTGTTCGCAGAGTACCGATTTGCAGGCATTTCTTATCAGACTTAAGTCCTCGGCAGGTACGCTAATGTAATTATTAGCAAAGTTCAGTGATTTAATCACCAACTCTTCACTAATAGAAGGATAATAATCGACCACATCGAACTTGAAAAAGCTGTACTTCTGTTCCTCTAATCCAATAAACCAACTTAAGACTTGGTCTGTGTTGGTCCACTGCATAAGTTTGGATTTCAGACGCACAGCTTTGTTGATGCGGTCGATTTTGACCTTACATATACGTCCTACTTCAGACTTAGTTGGGTTAATCAATCTACATTTAGGGTGTGTTAAAAAATTCTCTTTGTGGTCTTTAACCGTTATATATGCACTTTTTAACGGCAGTTTTTTTATTCTGTCGTGTATTTTAAGTGTTTTTGTTAAATTTTTAGCTTCTAAGTTTATTTCATTTAAAGTTGTTATATTACATTTTACATAGTCTTTAGTAATGTTGTTAATTAATAATTTTCTATATTCACTCACTGAAATTTCATAAAAGTTTGCAGTTTTGTCTGAAGGCACAATCAAATTTTTGCACTTACCTATATCCCGCACAATTTTTAATAGTTCCGTCTGGAATTGGCTTCTTGTTTTTCTGAATTCCACGTTTTGCACCATTCTGATTAGATCTTCTTCAAAAGCCTGCAGATGTTCTATCGGCTTTGGTGTACGTGTGGTTTTGAAGCCGTAGTTGTCATGATCTTCTGTTGACACATCTTCTTCTTCAAAAAACTTTGCCTTCCACCTCATACGTCTAACAAGATGTTGTGTTTTTTGTATAAGGGCTTCTTTGTATACTGATTCACTTGCATTTGGGATATTTTTTGTCGAATGCTTAATTTCAAACTTCTTAAAATTTGACATCTTTTTTGATCAATTTAGAATTTATAAAAGTTTACTGTGCTCAACTATAAATAGGAGCAATGATAGAATTAAGTTATTTAACTTAATAAATTAAATATTTCACACTGAGCCCACCTTGAGGGCTTTGTTAATAAAAAGTTTTATTCAAAGATGAAAAAACGAGAAGAACTCAAGTTTCGTGATTACTCACTCATCAGCTTCAAAACAAGTTTAAAATAAAGCACAAAACAAAATCACTAATGAAGGTAAAAAATTTTTTGCATAAATAGATTATGACGTAATTTTGAAACTATCAAAAATCGTGCAAAACGGCTTGTGCAAAAACTAATCTACCAACAGACAATAAACTAGCGAAAATTCATATAACCTCAGTGAGTAATTACATATTAGGACAGATAATTGGAAGAGATAAAGATAAAATTAAGATGCAAATTGAAATTTAGGTTATTTTAAGATGAAATTAAAACTTGTTAAACTTTAAAAGCGACTTTTTTATATGTCTACAAGACGATACAAACTCGCTTCTTTTGTTCAAACATCTTTTGTCTTTCAGTGCATATACAACGGCTGATGCTTCTTTGAGACACAGCCTACATATCGGGCTATTGCCGTCGGCTATAGGCTGTGCTCTTTTTATAACTTCCCAGGATATTTCGTAGTCAATGCCGCTGCGCTTTAAGCCACAAACATACTTCGAAAGTTCAGTGTCATTTTCATATATGCCGCCTTTAAAAGATTTTTTATGATTGGCATACCTGAATCTAAACTGAGTCGAGCACAAGCCGACATAGAACCTCGTCTCAACGCCAGAGTTAACTGTGGCCTTGTAGACGATGTTCTCTGAACGGCAATTACCCCCTTTCAAATTATATTTACAGCTACCAGCGCAGCCGCATTCACTTTGAATTCCTGAGTTTTGATTTAAAATTTTTTGGATATATATATATAAGGTTTTTTTAAAGATGCAAAACTCAAGGACTCGAGTTTCGTGACTATTCACTCATCAGCTTCAAAACAAGTTTAAAATAAAGCACAAAACAAAATCACTAATGATAGTTAAAAAATTTTTGCATAAATAGATTATGACGTAATTTTAATACTATCAAAAATCATGCAAAACGGCTTGTGCAAAAATTATTTTTTCAATCGACAATAAACTAGCAAAAATTCATATAACCCCAGTGAGTAACTGTATATTAGGACAGATAATTGAAAGAGATAAAGATAAAATTAAGATGCAAATTGAAATTTAGGTTATTTTAAGATGAAATTAATAATAATAATAAAGCCCTCAAGGTTGGCTCAGTGTGAAAAATTTAATTTATTATGTTAAATAATATAATTCTATCTATATATATATATATATATATATATATATATACGTATAACTAATTTTGTATTATAATGATAGAACTACAGAGTAAAAAGATGAAAATTGATTTATTTTTGATAGCTGTTTAGTTTAACATTACCTTATTGTTTTGTAACACTTCTACAGAATAAAAAATAAAGGATTCATTCATCTAAAATTTTTACTTGTTAAATTTACATCAACATTTGATAAACGAAAAAGTAATATAATATTATAAATCAATACAACAAGATACAAAAGTTTAAAAGTATTAAAAAATTTAAGTTTATTTAAAATAAACCAATACTTGATTACTGAACTCTGCTAACAACTTCACCAATAAGACCATCCCAAGTACCGTTTGCATACGGTTCGCCGTACTGACCGTCAGGTACTTCTACTAAATTATATGTGAATCCTAAGTTCTTTGAAAGCTCCTATTAGTGTTTAAACTAGATCATAACGATAGAGAGTTTACAATTTTGAAGCTAAGTAAAATTTTAAGGAATTTTTTATAAGTTTTCAGTTTTTATAAATCCAAGTCTGATTTTTAAATTTTTATTAATATATACAACTAGGGAACAACTTTAGATTTTTTTTTTTAATAGCTATTCAATAATCGTACGACTTTTACGTACTTGATGAAATCAAGAAAAAAACTTTAAAATATTATTTACTCGTACTTTTAAACAAAATAAAAAGCTAACTAATTCTCACAAATTTTTATACAATATAATGTAAAAGTCGTTTTTATTCATACTGTTGTATTAAGCAATCGAATAACACAAAAAAAAGTTGTTATATAATAAAAGTATAGATTTTTTATTATTTTACTTACTTCAATTAACTCAATACAAAATCCTTCATATAATTTTTCTTTATCTTCAGCTTTCATCGTGTAAGGTTCATCCTGCAATAACATCAAAAAAAAAATTGTTAGGCTTAATATTTTCATTTGTGTTTTTATCATAATATTAGTGACTAAGTTGTTGCATATTTGATTTTAGTAGGTGTGATAACAGTGTTTTCTTATACTCGGTTTTCTTTTAAGATAATTTATAATCTGTTTAAAAGCAAAATCTAATTTTTTTTTTTTTTTTTAGTTAAAAATAAAACATGGTTTGTTCTACGTATTATTTTAAAGTTGAGTTTGTTAGTAAAAGAAATAAACAAAACTTTGTGTACTTGTTATGTTTTGTGATGTGTTCGGTTAGCTTTTATAACTGTAAAATTATTGTGATGAAAAACTCACTAGTATAATACCAATTTTCAAATTAACATCATTTAATTTTGCTTTCTTTTTACTTTTCATAAAAATTGAGTTTGAGGTTATATTTAACCTTGATCGATTAAAAGTTTGATTTTCACCATTGCTAGTCCATTTACCTATCTGGAATAAAATCATTGTGGCAAATTTTTTAAGTCATTAGTCCGTTAAAAAAGTTTTGCTTCTTTACTAAGCTAGTCGTTTGAGAACGTAAACTTAAGTAACTAATTAAGTTTAAGTAACATATCTTATTTAAAATCAGTACATTGTTTGTGGAAAAAAAGTTGAATTTATAAAATAGCTTTTACCTTTAATTATTACCTACTCAGATGTTTTATAATTTAAAGCTACAAATGTTCACTTTATACTAAGAGTTATTGAATATTATTCTCCTGCATCGCAGAAAATTTTTAAAATTTAGCAGAAAATTTAAACATGCATTTTTTCTGAAACTGTAACATTTTTTTATATTTTTAAAACTTTATCTGCTTTTTTTAGTATCTATAAGATATATATATACATATTCGTTGATACTTATATATTTTTGATTTAATCAAAACATTTCATAAGTTTAACTAGTTAAATATTTTCCGGTACTAGACAAAATAATACTTTATTAAAAGCTTAAACTATAAAGAGAATAGTTACAGTTTCTGTTATTTACTTTTGTATAGACTTACAGTTTTAAAACCTTTTTGTTGAGACGTACAAAAAATTTTTATAGTTAAATTCTTTCTATAGCCATTTTGATCGAAACTAATCGGTCCAGACAATCCAACAAATGAGTTCTAAAAAATTATGTTTAAAATAGCTTTTTAATAGATAATAATTTTGAAATATTCTGAAAGAACCCTTTTAAATTGTGACAGTTTAAAATGATTCAAAATATATACGAAGATTCTGAGAGTGTATTTTATGCTGCTTAAAACTTAAAAATGTATCTCTAATGAAAAATATTATTAAATCATTAGTTTAAGTTTTTTGTTCTTTAACTAACTACAATTAATTTTAATAGTTAATTAATCAAATATATTTAAAGTTACTTTTTAAAGACATGGTAAAATTCAACAAAATTGTAAGTTTCAAAAAACTTTTATTTATTTTAAATTTTTATCAATTTAAATTGTAATTATTAATTACGTATGCTGTATTGTTAACAATATTAGTAATTGATAAATTTTCATATATTGATAATATATATAACAAAAATGAGTTCGCTATATATTTATAGTTTAGGCGTAAATTATTAAAAGTTCAGTTACAAAGAAATTATTTTTATTATTATAAATTTTCTTATGTGTATATTTGAGTTAAATGGAAACGAAAGTATAAAATAAAGTACATTCTATAAAATATAATACCTCTTTACCTTAAAGGTTGGCAAATTTTAATGTTGGCGAGGCAGATTTACCAGAAAAAATTATTTGCGGTCAGAACTGTGAAAAAAGTTCTTAACAGGCCAAGTAATTTTCAAAAATTGTATAATAAATGTTTAAAAATATTATAAGCTATTCTTTAAAAGGAAAATTGCAAACAAATAATCATTTAATAAGTACTACTGTGTGCTAAAGATGAAATTAAAAGCAAGTTTCAAAACACTTCTTATTAAAAAACTAATTTCAATTTACTTTACACAAGATTTTTCTAGTATAAAAGTATCTAATTTTGCAAATATATTTTCTAAAAACTTGTTTGTAATAAAGTATTTTTTACAATAAAATATTTAACGACTTAACTTAATTGCAAAACTATTTTTAGTTTTTACTTTCATTTTAACTGTTTTAAATTAAACTTTTGGTTATTAGTTAAGTTTTTCTTATAGTTATAAACAACTAGTTCGGCAATATATTTTACAGGTTAATAATATCTTACGAATTAAAAACTTAATAAATAACCTATACCAGCTATACTATTTAGTTTAAAAACTTTTTTTTTATGTTTAAATAAAAATTGTTAATTACTTTTACAAAAACATAGTTTACCATACACAATTTAAAAAAACTATTATACTATTTGCATTTTTTTTTCAAGGACAACTTTAAAGAAAAAAGCCTACTTATAAAAAACATTCAAAATCGTATTTTGAAAAAGTCAGTTACTGTATCAAAAACACTGTTTTTAGAAACTACCAATAAAGCAAAATTTATTTTGCATAATACTTACCGCTAAAATTGATTGCCGGATTCCATTACCAACTAACCAATGGTTGTTACTAGAACATGGCAAACTACGATGGTAGAAATTTTTTCCTTTAGACTTAAAAGCAACCAAAGAAGTGACAAAGCTAAGAAGAGCGTCATGCACAAGAGCTACTGAAGTCTGTAAAGTATTTTTTACCAAAGTTGAAACATTTTCTACTTTTTTGATTAGTACGAATTTACTTAACTACTTTCTAATACTTAACACATTAAAATTTTATCTTTTTATTAATAAATTAGTTTGAGACACAGAAAATTACTAAAAATTATAGTACTTAAATAAACCTAATAATACTTAAAAGTTGTTACAAAATTCGTTTTTAGTCTAACTTTTTATTCTGCATAATAACAACTAAAATTAAAGTTTACGTATAAAAATAGCTTTTAATAAAATATAAGTTATTTTTTTAGTTATCAATTAAACTTTAAAACTAAGTATGATTGAAATTCTAAAAACTTAATCAAACAAGATTATTATTATCTAATTTATGCTAAAACTTTTACTACCCTGCTGACACTTAAGCTTAATGACAACTTGCTGTCAGGCAGCACAAAGAAGGTAAGTTGATAAGCCACTTTTTATTTACTTAGTAAAGTCTTGAAAGAATTGTTTTTTTTTAGTTAACCAAATAATTACAAAAATAAACAAATTTATAAATATTTATAGGTTTCACAGTTTATAAATAAAATATCACTTTCAAGTATTGATTTTTTTAGCCATTAAAGCTACTATAGCTGGTTATGGTTAATTTTGGTTTTTTTTGTAGTATATTTTCTAGACTATTCGATAAAACAAAATAAAAGACAAACTTAAAAATTAATTAATACTGATACTTTATAAGATATCTAATAACATAAACAGAAGTTTAAATCCGACGAATTAGAAATAAGCAGTTCTTTAAGAAAATAATGTGTTTTAAAATTATCAAATTATACAAAAATATACCGTGAATTCTAGAAGATTAGCAGTTATTTTTGCTAAATCGTCGAAAAGATCTATCTGTTAGTAATATAAGATTAGAAAATGTAATATTTTCTTATAAAAATACAAGCTGTTTAAAAAGTCATCGGTAAACTAAAAGTTTAATTAACTTGTAAGATTTTAACAATTTTATAGAAACATTATTCATTGTCTAGAAATAAAGAATAGTAAAACAGCTAACAATTATTTTGCAACTTTTTTAAGAGTAGCATTTTTTAATTACTTTTACAATTAACAAGTATTGAATAATTTTCAAAAAGGCGTGAAAATTTTCAAAAATTAATTGTGTAAATAATGTAGTAAAAAAAAATTTAACATTTTAAGACTTACCATTAAATTAAGGTTGCTTTAAAAACCTTAGTAGTTATCTCAAAAACTTTTCTAAGCAAAAGTGAATAAACGGTCAAGTTTTATCTAAAGTACATTTTAAACTGGTAATTATTTTCTTTTAGAAAAGAGCTAGTGATAAATTGACACATATAGTACTAGTTGTGATCAATGTATAACTTTTAGAATCATTAAATTCAAAACAAAAATCCTTGTAAAATACTAGAGTTGAAGTTTAATCGATTTTTCGTTTATGCATGCAACTACAAGCGAAAACTTTTAACTTTACGACCTACCTACTCAACTCACATTTATGAGTTAAATAAACATTTCGTTTTTGTGCTTATATTCCCGAAAGAGAAAAAAACACTCACTTAAAAGCATTTATTTTGTTTTAGATTTGCTTTCAATGTGCTCTCTGTTTTTTAATGACACAAAAAAAGCACAATGCTAAACAGTATTAATCATTTTTGAAAACTAGAAATGCCGTATGCTACTTTTTACTTTTGAATTTTTACATAAATATTTCATAACAAAAAACAGTGTCTTTATCTTTAGCTTTATTAAAAAACAATCTTTAGAAATTTTAAAGTAAACTATGTCAACAGAATCTTTAAAAAAAAGTTTACTTCTTTTTGTGACTTAAAAAAGTATTACCGTATAAGTCTTGCTGAGACTTTTTTTAACATAAGATTTCCATTCGTTTTTAATTTTCATATTTTTTTCGGGATCAAACAGTCCAAAACAAATAAGTTTTTGAACTCTATGAGATATCTTATTTTTTGACAGTGTAACATGAGCATCCTAAATTCAGTTTAGAGTCGTTTTTTAATTCTATTGTTTTGTATTTAATAGAGGCTAACAACAAAACGAAATTATAAATTAAAAAGAAGTTTTAAAATTTATCAATTTTATCTTTGCATGGTTTTTATAAAAAAACAATTTCATAACGTAGTTGTAAAAATATATTAAAAAAATAAACTTTATAGAAAACTTTAAGCCGATAATA
This sequence comes from Thalia democratica, assembly GCF_965202585.1. Taxonomy (NCBI): domain Eukaryota; kingdom Metazoa; phylum Chordata; class Thaliacea; order Salpida; family Salpidae; genus Thalia; species Thalia democratica. Next base: position 41,119,877 of record NC_139166.1, on the reverse strand, counting down.
TTATTAAAAAGGTTAAGAAAAGTTAAATAGTTTTTATTTGTTTTAACATCTTAGTATGTAGACTTATCTGACCAATCCAAATAGTAAGTAGTCGTATTCAGGCCCATTAATGTTCAGTTTAGTCGTCTGAAAAAAAAATTCTATGTGAAATATATATAATGTTTATTGATCGATAAAAAAAGCGCTTAAAAATTTTAGTCTAAGGACCAGGTATACAAAAAACCTTTCGGTTATCGAGTCGTACACCACCTTACTTAAATACTATGGTTACCTTGCTTAAATAAAAACGAGCGTTAACTTAGCTTGATTGGCATTTTCTTCAATTTTAAAAAAAATTCTAAACTTTAGATCCAATTATTTTCCTTATTTTTAAAGCTAACTAAGATTTTTTCTAATTTTAGAAAATACGCTCTTAGCCTATAACTTAAAAAAAATCCATTGAATTGGGGTTTGAACTTTTGAGTGAGGCCCCTTAAAAAAAATGTTGTTTTTTGATTTTTTACTTTAACGGATAATTTAGCCAAAATATTTAAAAAAAATAATTGTAGTCTTAAATTGTTGTGTTCTCAGGGGTTGTTGTTTTTTTTTTTCAAATTTCTAATATTTTAACAATATATACAAATATGCCCGATTTTAAATTTCAAAGACCTTCAATTTTCTAACGATCACTGTAGCAAAAAAAAATAAACTTATTTTAGTACATTAGTACTATTATAACTATATTAAATGTTACACGCATTTAAAAAATCTAAACTGTTTTTATGTAAAACAATATCCATGCACGTTTTACTTAAATTATCATTATTTAAACACGAAATCTCCCATAAAAGAAATACTTATTAAATTCTTTCAAGATATTTAAAGCAGGCTCAGTTTCGGTTAAAGACCTCTTTCAGAGCTTATTTATCAATATTATTTTACAATCTTATTCAAATAGAAATTAAATAGTTATAATAATAAAAAAAAAATAAAAATAAAAGATATATGTAGAATTTAATGTTCTAATATAATGATAATTATAGTAAAACATACATAGGTCATGTCTTACATAAAAAAATTTAGATAAAAAAAAGCGTTAACCATTTAAAATAGTCATAATTAAGTTTACTAAAATAAGTTTTTTTTTTGCTTCAGGAACAGTTAAAATTTAAAGATTTTTTAAATTTACAACCGGGAATCTTTGTATACATTATTAAAATATAAGAAATTTGGAAAAAAAAAAATCTTTGAGAACACAGCAAAGTAAGAATATTAAAAAATTAAAATAAATAAATAGATTGTACATTTTGGCTAAAAAATCCTTTAGAGTAAAAATTACAAAAAAAAAAACATTTTTTTCTAAGGGGCCCACTAAAAGTTCTAACCCCAATCCAATGGATTTTTTTGTTTAAAGGCAAAGAAGCGTTCTCTAGAATTAAAAAAAATTAGCTTTAAAAATAAGGAAAATAATTGGATCTAAAGTTTGAAATTTTTTTAAAAGTTGTTAAAAAATGCTAATTGAGCTAAGTTAACGCTCGTTAAATAAAAAGCGATAACGTATTTTTATTTTTTGCAAGTACTTGTCACTAAATAGTTATTTCAAGACAAATTTAATTACGTTTGTCATAATTAGTGACAACATTAAATTAAAAGTTAAGTTGTTTTACTTCACACACTACCATATGCTTTTAAACTGTTTCATAAGAATAATTCATAAGAAAAATTAATACTTTTTAAAATATACTTTTGCCAGCACATTTTTAACCTAAACATTCTCTGTAATGACGTTAAGTTTAATTTTAAAAAATATTAATGTATAAAAAGAGATAGTCTTCCTAATAAAAAGTAAGACAATATTCAGACTTTAGTCGCAGAGTATAAAAAGTTTTTTGTGAAAAAAAACAATTTTAATAACTTCAATATTTTTAATTAAATTAAAATAAGTTTAATACTATAAATAAATAAAATATGTTTAGTATTGTGAGATAAAAAATAAAAAACAACATAAGAAATTGTTAAACTCTGCTGATTTTTTTTTTGTTTATGATCTTTTTTTATTCAGTTTTTTAGATTGTCATAAAATAACTTCAGATACTTAAAAAAAAATAAAAGACTAAGTTTTTTCAGTTTTTCATGGTTACCTTACTTTAAAAATATAAAACAAACTCGATTACTTTGAACTCATATTGTTTAAACAATTTTTTGTAATGTAGTATTAAAGTTAAAAAATACTTTACTTTTTTTAAACAGTTTTAATTTTTGTATGATATTGATTTTTCTAAGTATAATATAGCTAATAATATAAATTAAAATATATTTATCAAAACAAAATATTCAAACCGTAATTGATAATTGATCAATAAAATCTTGATCAGGTGTGCAATCAAACAGAATATGTTTTACTTGAGCAATCCTTACAAGATTAAGAGCTCGTTCTAGCTCAGAAATAGAAACAGTTCCATCGTCAAAAGTTCTTACTTTCAAAAATAAAACATTCATGTTTCCATCACGCATTAAATAATCAGAAACTAAGTGAACTCGGCTTACATCTGATGAAAAGCAATAAAAATGTTTAATAAATGTAAATTTAATTTATATTTCAATACTAGTTTCCAAAACATATGTTTAGTAAACATGTTTTTTTTTTTAGTTATAAAAATTTAGACGCGAATCTTAAAAGTATATCCTTAATAAAACTACTCTTGTATGTTTTTGCTCAACTTTTATCACTTATGTACTTATTTACATAAATCAGATTAGTTTACTTAAAAAATGAATGTTAAATTATTATAAAAAACATACAAGAATCTTGAAAAATATATAAAAAATAGATTTAGGAAGGCAAAAAACGGCCAATAACAGAAGAAATACAATTTCAAATATATTTATTTGTGATTTGTAATAAAAAAACTGGTTAGTTTTCTTCACTAAAACTAATTTGATTAGTTTACAATCCAATTTAAGGTTTCTCAAATAAATTTGATACAAATTATAACAGTTTAATGATGTCTAGGCTTTTCTATACAATTTTTACTTAAAAAGGCATTATTAAATACTTTTTTTTTAAAATCTAATTTACATAACAAAATTTTTATTGCTGACAAACATAAAATAAAAACAAAAACAAAAGAAACGTAAATTATAATTTTAAATGTAAGGTTGTTCAAGTTTTTGACGTATATTTAAATTATAAAAACTATTTTTTATACTTTAAATACTTTTATTATAAACAGTTTATTAATTTATTTACAACGTATATTTGACTTTTACAGTGTGTAAAAAGATTTGTTTTCTTAATCGAAAGTTTAAAGATTTTTAAAGAACTTTAAAGAAACAACTGATTAAGTGTTAGCTTTAGAAAAAATTATCCTTGAAAATTCACAAGGAATAACTTACAACATTAATTAAGTTATGTCATTTTTGAAAACTTTTTTGAAAAATTTTATAAATGATTTTATATTTTACTAATTTTTTTTTAGCATAGTTTAGCATATTTTTATATCACTTTTTTTAAACTGTGTATTTTTTTATAATAAAAACATAGTTTGTTTAACACTGTTAGAACTTTCTTTCTATGACCTACCGAAACAGTAAAGTACAGCAAACTGTTTCCAGTTAAAAGATAAAATGAAATCTGATACTGCTCTACTCCACATTTTGTTGCTTGGTGCCATAGATAAAAAAAATACGTTTTCATTTAGTTTATTCACAGGCATCTAAAATATTATTATGGTTAGTAAAAAATAAAACAACTTGTACAGTAATCTTCCTTTATTGTACCAACATATGTTTCTGTGTGTTAACAAATCAACACACTTCAACTGGGTTCTGTAAAAAAATAATTACTGTAATGAAAGAATAGAAGCATAGAATAAGTAGGTGTATACATGTTTTCATTAAAAAAAATATTTTCTTCAGACAATAGTTAATATTAGGTAAAATACTTTATATTAAATCCGACTGTTATAAAACTATATAATATTTGTGATTATTAAGTCTAAATTAAGTAAGGTAAACTAAAATACACAACAAAACAACAAATCATAATATAAACAAACCACTCACGTTAATTGAAAGAATAACTGATTCAAATTTTACTGTTGTTAATGAATGAACAAAATACATTCATTACATCTAATGATTACGTCACAATATAAATGAGGTTATTTCAACTATTTAATTTTTATTGCAAAGTTTGTTAATTTAGTTTTTATTTTTGTAATCTATTTTGAACAAAATAAAATATTAACCATTAGTTAGTGTATCAATAAAATTTATTAAAACTTGACAACGGTGAAGACAATAAAAGTCACAGAAACTCGATGTAACATGTATATTAAATATTAAATGTTTTTAATGATTAAATCAAAGTTACATACAATTAGGAAGCAGATTTAGTTCAAATGTAAAAATCAAAAATGAAAATATTTAAAATTTAAGAAAACAAAACACAAAAAAAAAACTTGTTATTGAGCTTACAAAGTACTGACCGATAATTAAGTTACAGTGACATACATAAAATCACAATGACTTAAATTACATATATATTGTATTTAATAATTATTAAAATAATTTATTGATAAAGTAGCAGTCGGGTGTTTGAATTAAATATCCCATACAGATATTTCAAATATTTAATAAGTAAACCGTGTAATATATGAAAGTTAAAATTTAAAGTTTAATTTAAACACCCGACTGCTACTTTATCAATAAATTATTTTAATAATTATTAAATACAATATATATGTAATTTAAGTCATTGTGATTTTATGTATGTCACTGTAACTTAATTATCGGTCAGTACTTTGTAAGCTCAATAACAAGTTTTTTTTTTGTGTTTTGTTTTCTTAAATTTTAAATATTTTCATTTTTGATTTTTACATTTGAACTAAATCTGCTTCCTAATTGTATATAACTTTGATTAAATCATTAAAAACATTTAATATATAATATACATGTTACATCGAGTTTCTGTGACTTTTATTGTCTTCACCGTTGTCAAGTTTTAATAAATTTTATTGATACACTAACTAACGGTTAATGTTTTATTTTGTTCAAAATAGATTACAAAAATAAAAACTAGATTAACAAACTTTGCAATACAAATTAAATAGTTAAAATAACCTCGTTTATATTGTGACGTAATCATTAGATGTAATGAATGTATTTTGTTCATTCATTAACAACAGTAAAATTTGAATCAGTTATTCTTTCCATTAACGTGAGTTGTTTGTTTATATTATGATTTGTTGTTTTGTTGTGTATTTTAGTTTACTTCACTTATTTTAGACTTAATAATCACAAATATTAATAGTTTTATAACAGTCGGATTTAATATAAAGTATTTTACCTAATATTAACTATTATCTGTAGAAAATATTTTTTTTAATGAAAACATGTATACACCTACTTTATTTTATGCGTCTATTCTTTCATTACAGTAACTATTTTCTTACAGAACCCAGTTGAAGTGTGTTGATTCGTTAACACACAGAAACATATGTTGGTAAAATAAAGGAAGATTACTGTACAATTTGGTTTATTTATACTCCAGTGAAGTTATTTCACTAGGATCTTTTATTAGCAAACGATTAAACCTATATTTTTGAACAGTTATAATGGTAAGTACCAATTTTAAATCATTTAGTTTGTTTGAAATGCATTTAACTTGATAAAAAGTTCATAAACTCAAATGTTTAGTGATACAAATTTTCGTAAAAAAATCAGTTTTTAATCTCAACAGCTTTATAAATTTCAAATGTATGGTGTTTAAATGGCTCAAAAAAGTTCACGTTGTTTAAAAAAATAGTATTTATTTTTTATATTTAAAAATAATTAGGTTAAATAACTAAAAGTAAAAAGTATTTGTTTGTTTCTTAGCAGTTAAAATTGTTTGATAAATATGCAAAAATACAAAAAAAAAACCTAAATTTTTCACAGTTAAAAAATTTTAGCTTCTATTGAAATATAACAGCAAACTAAACACTTTTATTTTGTTCATAATTCAAAATTCAAGAAATTTTTTCAACCTGCATGACCTTGAAATTAGGAAATTTGTAATGTTAAAAAAATATTTCTACTGCCAGTACAGGTCGAAAAAGTCAGGACAACGGTGTTTTAACCAGGTGCCAAATTTATATAAAGTGTTTTGAAAATAATTTGCTATTTGAAATATGTATTTTTTTAAAGATTAACAAGGATTAATATTTTATGCGTCGAGACCAAAACTACGTCATCAAGATCGTGAAAATTTTGCTTGTGCCGTGCGAAGATGAAAAGCAAAGTTAAAGGGAAAATTGCATCTGATTTCTGCGATCGATAAATGATTGATTGAGATTTTTGGCTTACAGTGAAATTAACTTATTCGTTCTTCCTTTTAACAACTTAGACTTACAGGTGTCGGTTTTATCTCGATAAAGCTTTCGGATAAAAAATTACGAGAAAAAGTTTGTGTTTGTTAGAAAAAATATAAACAAAACATGGAAATAACTCAAATATTTTATATTTAATAACAGTATTTGAAAAATAAATGTATGCAGTACTCATTCAATATAAATTAACAACAATATTCTGAAAGTTTTGCATTAACAATAACAAATATTAAACATTAAAAACTCATTAAAAAAAAACTTTAAATAGAATACTAGGCTTTTAACACAATTAATATACAGTTAGTTAAAAAAGTATTTTGTAAAGAAATCATGTTTGCTTGTACACTAAAAATTAAACTTAAATGCCAATATTGTAACTATTTAATATAATAAATTTAACTTAAAAAAAAAAAAGTAAACTTACTAAATTACTAGATAGCACGGGATCTGTTGGTAATAGATAAGTTGGCATGTGTTTCACATTTGCAGTTGATGACAAAATAGATGAATCAGATGTGCTAAAGATAGCAGCTACACCCTCGTTTAATTGCTTACAAGCTAAACACCAACAGAGTATTGTGAACATAAAATAAAATATTTTTCAATAGTATTTTTGATAGTCTATTCAAAACATTCGAATAGTGGAACTTTATCATGTTTGGTAAATGTAATAAAATTAAGTACAAAAAAATATGTCATCAAGTAAGTAAATAATTTTTATTTTTATAACTAAACATTTTTAGTTATTTTTCAAAAAATAAGAATACTTATTTTTAAATTACTTTTTTTCAAAACATTATTAGTTGAAAATACTTTTGATTTGTGATATTAAAACCTTAGCTTGTAAATAATTTAAAGTTTTTGAGAAAGTAAAATATTTTTTAACCGAAACGAAAGAGCTTTTGCAAATTTAAAAGGTATTTTTTATATAAAGTTATCATAAATAAGTACAAAGTTGTAATAGACAATAGTTAAATTAGTTATTAAATATTTAAAGTATAAAAAATTAAGACAGTTTGTGCCTTTAAATTTAAGAAAACTATTTAAGTACTAAACAAAAAAATAAAAAGATTAAAGTTATGTACTTACAGAATTTGATTCTAGCACAGCGGTTCTTAACCTTTTTTCATATTTTACCCCTTTACAAAGGTAGTTACTAAACTTACCCCCAATAAAAATATTTTAAGTATTTTCTATTTTTTGACTATTAAGCTTAGTAAATATAAAAAATGTGAAAAATTAAAGTTTTTATTTATCTAAAAGAATTACTATTAAGATCTAGCTAAAAATAAACGAGACGATAAATAAACGCAAATTAACATACTTGTATTGAAGAAAATTTACCCCTTACAACAAAGGATTTTACCCTCAGGGGTAAATTTACTCCAGGTCAAGAATTGCTGTTCGAGCATAATTAATATAACTTAATTTAAAAAACTAGAATTCTCAACTTTTAAACAAACTGTAACTTTTTATTACTTTTAATGTATATAATACACTAAAGAACCTTGCTTTTCTAAGTTAAATACTCCATATGGACCATCTTGGTAAACGAAAGGTAGTGTTGTCAGAGGTTTGGTCAAATTATATTTTTGCTTACGTTGATCATTTATTAGTTTTACAAAAAACTCAAATGCAAGCCTGTATCGAGGATCAATATTTATAGCTTTTAGTTTATTTAGTTTTCTTCTAAGATCAGTATTTTTTGAAGATGAAATGCTGTTTTGTACTTGATTGTTTACAATTAAATCTTGATTATAGTTGTTTTTTATCGTTGTCATTTCCTGGGTGTAAGGGAGATCGTCGTAAAACAGTCCACCTGTAAATTAGAACTTTAAAAAGTTTTAAGTAATAAAAAATAAAGGACTTAATAGAATGTGTTGGTATATAGTTTGTTTTAATCTTTTAAGTCTATGTTTCATTAAATAAAACAAAATTTTATGATTTTAAAAAACTTTGTTTGTTTTACTCGATAATATTTATTTCAAAATATTTAAAAAATTATGATATTTTGAAAATATATAGTCTATTGAACGACAAAAAAACGATCAAAATATTTAGTCCTCGGACATAGTGCACGAAAAAACCTTTCGGTTATCGAGTCGTACACCACAGATACCTTTTAACGTTTTTTCGAGGACAATATATATTTTAATTAACAAAATTTATTCTAAAAGTCTTTAAAGTATATCTTTTATAGTTAGTACATTCATAAAAAAATCAAATTATTTTAAATTTAGTAATCCAAATTTATCAAAATAAATTTAAACATCTTAGTTGTATTGTTATTTGTATTAAAATTGTTCTAAAAAAGTGTTATAGTTTTATTAAGAGTTATAAGTACAAAAAAACTTTGAAATGTTTTTATATTTTAATTAAATAACACCAAGTATTCTATTTTAATTGAAAATTTTGAATGGTTGTAAAAATTAGTTTAAGACTTTAAGTTTTGTTAAACATAAATTGCTGAAAAGTATTAAATAACACATTTTAGTAAAAATATTTTTCTAATTCTAAGACATTCAATTCATTTGACTTACCTATTCTTATGAATTGCGATAAACTTTTTTGAACTTGAAGTATTAATATAAAAATCACAACAAGCATTGTTGATTTAAAAAGTAACTTATGTTAAGGATCAAAAGAAAGTACAAAAATTCTGAAAAAATAAGTTTAAAAAATGTAAGTAAAGAGTAAAAATACCAATTTTGAAAACTACATGTGTACCGTATTTTTTGTATAATGTTAACATCTTTATAACTTTGTAAGAAGTAAATAATAATTACTTTTAGTTAAAAATTTCAGATTATTTTATGCCATTCGATGTATTTTTTGAATAGTACAAACTTCATTTATGCTGTTCACATTTAAGTTAAATACATCCCAAAAAGAAATATTCTTGAATAAAATCTATACTAAAACTAAAGAGCAAAAAATTGTCGATTATAAAAACTTATAAATAAATTTTAAGTTATTATCTTCTAATTTTTTAAGAAGTTTTACTTAAAAATGTTTACTGTATAACAGTAGAATAGCTATGTTCCTTAATAATACGATATTAAGAAAATAAACTTTATTTAAATTTGAAATTAAAAGACATAGTCACGAGTTTTTTATTAATTCCTTGCGTACTCAAAATAATGAAAAGTATTCAATTAGGCTTATTTTCAAAATAAAACTGTATAAATCGCAAGTTATCTGAAAATTAAATGCTAGTACTATTTTATCATGTTTTTTATTCAATAATTTTTTAATTTATGTTTATCAAACCTTGCTGTAGGTCACCTAATGAAAATTCCTAGCAAGTATAGACTTTCAACACAAGTAACTAAGTAGTTTTTAACTACATTTTAGTAATTTATTTAAAATACTTCAGAAAGAACTAAGGTAGAAAAAAATTCAAACTTTTATTTTCTGCAAACTTATATGTTTTATACAATCGTATATAATAGTTTTTCTTTTAAATGCTATGTATTTTGGTAAGTTTAAGTAATTTCTATTGTTTATTTTAATGTATTTGTTAAAAGGATATAACTGTTTTAAAAGCAAATGACTACAAAAAATATTTATAAAAAAAAAAAACTGTCAATACTTAAACTAAAATGTTTTTCTTAACTCTTTATATGTTAATTTTTTGAAGCTTCTCAATATTTATGACGATTTTTAAAATTTGTAAAACTGAAAAATACTCAACATTAGTTTAAAATATCAAAAGCATAAAACTAGTTTTACTTCTAATTTTCAGTATAATATTTTTCAAAAAGCTAATAAAAAACGTAATACTTTTAAACCACTATATACTAATTCGTTAAATCGATTTCAACTGTTTAAATTCTTATTAAAAATTTTAGCGAATTTTTGAAATGATAGAGTTATTTTTGAAGACGCAAATAAACTACTAGTTGTAATAATTTAAATGCATCCTAACAACTATTCTTAAGTTTCTACTCGCTTGTCATCGTAAATAATACTTTCTAATAAAACAATAAATCGATTTATTATAGGAAAAAAGTAAAAATTACAAAATGAAAAGTATAGCCTTTATGAAAAAAAGTAGTTAACTACTAGTGAATGTCTAGTGCAAGATTCAATAGTGTAAGCAGGTTTAAAGTTTACTAAAATATTATCACTTAAACTTCAAAAAATAACACGGTGACATATGCAGTGTAACTGCGTAGACAAGTGCACATAAGCTTTTAAGCATATATTATGACATATTTTCAAAGCAAATCTAACAAACATCTACTATACTTGCGTGATGATAAAATTTTCAATTCTCAAACTTTAAAAACTGAAGTTATAAAGTAAAACTTAAACACTGTTTTTTTTTCTGTAAAATTTAAGACTCAGTTTGTATGCAACAGTTTTAAATCTTCTATGAGTAATAGAAAACAACTTTGTTTTATTGATTAAATCTTAAATTCTTTCTTCCTCGATTTAATCTCTTGTAAGCTTTTGTAGTCGATTTTATTGTAATAAACTTAACTGTTATTCTTAACTTATACAGCTAAACTAATGACAACATTTTATAATCGCCTTGATATTTTAATCATCTTTAATATCGTATTTAAATAAAAAAGTAAACACTTAATACTTTTTTAACTTACTAAAACATTTAAAATCAAAATCGAAAACTAAAAAAAACAGATTTACACATTTGTTAAAAAATTGATAAATGAATGACAATCATAACAAAAAACCCAAGCATGTGGCTCACAAACTCTTTTTTTTAATCTTAAGTTTAAACAAAATTTAATTAAGAAAATTACTTTTAATTTAAGTTTTTTAGCAATTCCATTGTATTTAAGTTGGTATAAAACTTTATTCAAACATAAATTCTAACTTTTTTATATAAAAAACTTTACACAGTTTAATATCTATTAAAACAGACCTTTACAAAAATTGATTTTGTTCTTTTTATCTGCATATGTTGTATTTGTAGATGACCTACTATTTTTTAAAGACAAGTACTTAAATTTTTAAGTTTTGTTTTTTTTATTGCTTTTTTACAACCAACAGATAGAAACTTATTTTTTTGGGTTTTTTTAAATAGATAAATTAAACTAAACAAGTATACTATGAAGTTACTAAGTTACAGATTATTATGTTTAATATGTTAAAAAAATTTACTTTTTAAACTTATGAATTAAAATTTTTAAGTTATTAGGCTTCCAGTTTTTAGTTACTTTAAATCAAGTTATATTATCTTATGTTTGTGTTTTAAACTAGACTTTATTATTTGTATTAGTTAATTGTTTTTTAATCAAAAAAGAAATTTGATCCGTAAAATAAATGTTACACTTGTTTGAAAATAACGCTTTCTTTTTATTGTAGACTAAAAGTTGATTAACTAGTCCAGGGGTCGGCAAACTGCGGTCCTCAAAGTTAAAATCTGCGACCCGCGAGGTAATTTTTAGCTAAAAATTTTATTTTAAAACTACAAAAATTAAGGTTTTGAAATAAAAACTTACAGTTATGCTCTTAAATTAATAAATACTCTTAATTTTTGCTTATTTTATCATATTTTTGATTAAAAATAGTATTTTTCTACTGATTACTACAACTATTTTAGAATAACCTCGGCCCTCGAAGAATTTTTTCTAAACAGTGCGGAAAGCAATTTTTTCTAAGAAAGTTTGCCCGCGAGTTACAAAAGGCTGCCGATCCCTGAACTAGTGTGATCACAAAACAGCATTAAAAACTATGTTATTGTTATAATTATTGGAATATGTACCTTGAATAAATTATAAAATTTTCTAACTAATCATATTCCCTCAAAAATTTTGTAAACATTTTTTTTGGGATTTTTTTCAAAATAGAAGTTCGTCTAAGCATATTAAATATTTTTCATTAAACACGAAATATGCTAGATAAATTTCTACAAAATTAAAATAGCAAAAGTGCCTGAAATGTTTCGCAACAAATTTGTAAATACATATAGATACTGTAGTTTCACTGCGTCGAAAGAATTATTAAGTCGTAAAACCTTAAATTTAGTAGTATTTGTTTTTTTTTTTGTGCCAAAGGCATGCATTATTTTATAGTTTTTATAAAGAATTAGTTTACAACTAAAAAAAGCTATAAAAATAATTTTCTGTGAATATTCAGACGTTTTCGCAAATAAAAACAAACATTATTATTTTATTTAAAGGGTTCAAAATTCGTTAAATGCGTACATATTAGCGTTTGTCTTTCAAGTATGCGTTAGTTATACATTCTGTTCTGCTCTGTGCCGTTTTTAAGTTACGTTAATCAAATGACGTTCGCATGATCAACGCATTATAAAGTTAAGTTTAAGACTATAAAGTATAATCTACATCGAAGAAAATATACATTGTCTAGTGAATGTTAATTGATACTTTGTCAAGCGACCAGAACACTTGGTTTCCGTCTAAGAATATCGATCTAAAAACCTACGCGAATTCCTTAATTTAACGACCATTTTGTCAAGACAGTTAGTATTATTGCATGTATTGTATTATTATAGATTATTTGTTTATTAATCAATACAGTTTCTTTCCTGAGATTTAATAAACAATATTTTGTAATAAATACTTTACACTGGTTCTAAGTGTGTTTTATTTGTAACTTAGGGATATAACTTAGGAATAAATTACTTTAATTAAGACAAATATTTGTAACTTAAGTACTGTAAGCTACTCGTAAGTAAGGCAGTCAGTTTAGCAAGTCCTTGGATTTAAGACCCTAGTACTAGTCAACCTCATAAACATAACCAGTATTACAAAAGTAGATATTTTTAATAGCTCATTTGTATCATAGTTTATTCATAAACTTCTCAAATACTATAAATCGGTTTAACTAAAATAAAAACTTATAAATAAGTATTTAAAATTATTAAACACAAACTTACCGCTGAATAAATGTTTTTGAACAAATGTGATAACATATTTAAATAAGTATTATTGTTCTATAACTTTGAACATTTTTAATTGGTTTAATTTGAACAGATAAACTATAATTTAGTGTTTTATGTAGTTTATATAAAACTAATTCTATCATTTTACAACCTGATGGTTGGTAAAATAATATGTTCTCTGATTATTTTTTTTTTCTATTCAAAGTTGTTTTCTTAAGGAAACAAATTACATGCATTTTATTCTGAATTTAATCTTTTATAAACCTGTTACAGGTTTTACATTTATAGGTTTAATGTTAATATTTATTAACCTATAATACCTTAGTTATTCACTATTTAGTTAGTTTAAAGATCAAAATAACGTAATCTCATTTTAATATAAAATTTAATCTTGTTTTGATAAAAAAGTCGAGGCTTTGTTAGTAACATAAATTACATTTAGATGATTGAAAATATACATATAAGCTATAAGAAACTACCTCATTTATAAAAGTTTTTATAAGTTAGTTATAAACAGAAAAATTCTATTGGTTATGTCTTTCTACCATTTTATTTTATTACTTTGTTCTTTCTTGTACGAAAAAAAAGGAAAATCGTTAAAAATTAAAGAAATAAAACAAACGGTAAAATATTAAAGTATGCGTTAAGCTTTATTTAAGATTTAACGGACTTCTAGTTAACCCTTCAAATCTGAAATCAATATAAAAGTAAAAAAATTAATTTTACGATTTTTACTACTTGCTGATTATGTTGTGAACCAGTGAAGACTGATTGCTAAATGTCAAAGGAGGCCAGATTACCCAGACCTTTTAGTATGCGTTTCTGCTGCAGGCAGGAAAACTGCCTAGGAGGTAGTTGCTTTATGCCAGCAGCAAACAAGCTATGGTGAGTAATACTACTTATGGGACTTAGACTATTTATAGTAAATGTAATAAATCATTAGTTTGAAAAAAATTCAGCAGAATATATGATTGAACTTCTATTATAAGCGAAAACTATGAATATAATTTAAAGTCTTATACAGAATTTACTTAAGAATAAACTTTAAACCGAACTAAAAACTTAAAAATATTAAGAGCTTTTCTTTTGAGTAAAAATAAGTTTTTAGTGTTCTTCTCAAAAAAAATAAAACTCATGTATTAAGCATTGAATACAATAACGGAACTAAAAGTGTATCCACTATGTTCTCAAATAAAGATGTTTTACTCTGGTATGTTAAATTCTAAGACTAGTATTTGTCAAAACTTGATTGAGAAGTTTTGTTAAACGTTGCTTTGTGTCTTCTCCACCAAACTAAATGATGTTCGTAGGAAACAACTGGTGCTATTATTTACAAATAACCACTTAAATCAGTTTAATACGCAAACGATTGTGATCAATTATTTTTGATCCCTTTTTTTACAACTTGACCTTCAAAGAAATGAAATACCTACTAAGAGGATGCAATTTCATTACAGCTGTACTCGTGGCTCACTATGCAAAAGGTCTTGAAACACTATTATTTCAATTTTCCCTACATGTTCAGATTTAGGCCTAACTTACAGCCTTTATAAAACAAATTTTTTTAGCAAAGAAACATATGGTACACCAACAATCAACATTGATGAAAATGCAGAAAATTATAAAAAGCTTTACATATGTTGGCTCAAGTACAGTGTCTAACGCATCGAATGACACTGAGATTAATTTTCGCATGAGTAAATCTTGAAACACTATATCAACTATATCTATAATTTGGTACGGTCAAAATTTAAGTGTGTATTGTGCTTTAGACTCTGTCAAATTTGCACGAGCGGACAAAATTGCACGAGGCGACTAAATTGCACGAAGATACTTTTGCAAGAGGGTACTAAATTGCACGAAGATAAAATTGCACGAATACTCTTTTGCACAAAGGGTCACTTTTGCACGGGTTGATTTTTTTTAATTTCTACTATCACTTTTACCCCTAACCCTCGGTCGGTAACTTTTTTATTTTTTAAGTTCAAATTTTTTATTTTTTTTTACTTTTACTGTTACCCCTAACCCTTACCCTCGGTCGGTAGCTTTTTTTAACCAATTTATTTCTACTTATTTTTTTTTAATGATATTTAAAAAAAAAAGATATTTTATTTTTACTATTACTCCTAACCCCTATCCTCGGTCAGTAACTTTTTTTTTCATTTTTTATCAATTTATCTTTTAGTTTTTTTTCTGTTTATTTTTATATATTTTTTTTTACCCTCGTGCAAAAATTATCCTCCGTGCAAAAATGACTCTTGGTGCAAAATTGTCTTCGTGCAATTTTGTCCCCTCGTGGAAAAGTATCTTCGTGCAAAATTGACTACTGGTGCAATTTTGACCCGTTCCCCTGTCAACTGTGCAAAATAAGAAAACTAACGAAATCCCATTTATGATACTTTTGTTGTGTTCTCAAGATTAAATAGCAACATAAGATTAGCAACGAAGAAATCTAGTCACACAACAACGTACGTTTTATTGTTTATTGAACGACAAAAAATAAGGCGCTCCAAAAATTTAAAGACCTAGTGTACAAAGGGACTTTTCACTTAACCACATTGCTACAGTTTAACGTCATTGTGCAGGAAAATATAACCCTAAACCAGCACAACTTTTTGTGGATTTGTAATGTTCTCATGATAAGTGACAAACAAATTAAAAATTTTGCTAAACTTATGTTGGTCTTTGTAAACTTCAAGTTGATCGACCTCAGTTCATTGAAAAAAACTTGTGTACGTGCAACTACATACTATACAGCTTGAATGAAAAATTAACGGAATAACTGATGCAACAGTTAGTCGATCTCAAAAGTTAGAAACTAAGTTAAAGAGATTAAATATAAAATCTTTTAGCAGACCTTAATTCACAACAAAATTCACAACAAAACTCACTTACAACATTTTCTTAAGATTTTAAACTTTCCTTGTTTTTAATAACTTTTTTTTTACTTAATATAAAGGTCTTCAAGCTAAACAAAATCTGTGCATCCTAAACTAAAAAATATGTGCACTCCAATGTACAATTTTCTCATTATGTCTATTATAAGACTTTTTTTGCTCTTCATCTACAACTGAAAAATATCTTGTGTAAGTTTCTAAATTACTATTACTAATAAAAACACCTAGGACCTTTTTTTTTTTTGCTTTTCATCTGCAACTCAAGACTATCTAGTGTAATTTTTAAATATTATTTCATGCACACCAAAAGAAATTTCGTGCACACCATAAGTTTCAGGCACACTAAAATAATTTTCATGCACACTAGTGTGCACCTTGAAGACGACTGCTTTAATGTATCATTTAAACTTTTTTTAATACTTAAGCTCTTGGTAGACATTTTAAACAACATTAATCTACAAGCCTTAACTTAGTTCGATTAGCTTTTTTTTAATGTCCAAACTTTAGATCCAATTATTTTCCTTATCTTTAAAGCTAAATAAAGTTTTTTTTTTATTTTAGAGAACGCTCTTTTGCTTTTAATAAAAAAAATATTGGTTTGGGGTTTGAATTCTTGAGTAGAGCCCTTTAGAAAAAAGTTTGTTTTTTTTTAGATTTTACTCTAACCGATGTTTTAGCCAAAAAATATATACTTTTTTTTTAAATTCTTACTTTGCCGTGTTCTCAACGGTAATTAATTTTTTCCCCAATTTTCTAGTACTTTAATAATATATACAAATGTGCCCGATTGTAAATTTCAAAAAGCTTCAATTTCTAACGGCCACTGTAGCAAAAAAAAATTGTAAACTTATTTTAATACACTTAGTTATTACTATTTTAAATTGTCCAATTTTTTTTTATCTAAACTGTTTTTATGTAAGACATGACCCATGCACGTTTAACTAAAATTATCATTATCCAACATGAAATCCCTCATATTTTTTTTATACTTTGTAGAATTTGAATTCTAGCAAAAACTATATCAATAAAACTAGCCGGAGACTTAGGAAGAACTTGAAACTAGCTTAAATTATGAAAAAAAATCAAGTCTAAATTAAGCTTATCTTTTCAACTATATGAAGTTTTCTGAGTAAGTGGCAACCTCGACTTAAGTTAAGAATTAAAGATATAAAACTTAGGTAAGAAAAAAATACTACCATGTTATTGTTTAAAATAACTATTACTATTTGTAAAAACTTTACAAAGTTCAGCTTTTTTGGTAGTAACTGTTTAAACATAATTACAGTAAGGACTTGGACAAGGTACACACTAAATCTTCAAAAAAGTGGGCTCAAAAACTTTATTTAATGTAAAATCAAGTAAAGCCGTATCCAGGGTCAAAAACAGAATCCAGTTGTCTATTATTCCAGCGAGTTGCACTAAAACCATAATAAAAATTGTTAATTGATAAAGTCGTTTGAATCATTGATATTGTCAATGAATGATGAAAGCTTTGAACACTAGGTTGGTTTATTATTTCATTGGACAGATATGTTTTGAGCTCTCTAGTAGCAATTTTGAATTGAAACTTTATTTAATTCATACTTTTAGACTCAAATTAAACTTGAAAAAAGAATACATAGTCAAAAAAAAATTAGTTCAAATATTACTTTTTTTTTAAGAATCATGCAAAGGGAAAGATAACTATAAAAAGCAGTCCGAATCAATTCAGATATCATTTTTATTAAAACAAAACTTTGCGGTTTAATTATATACAATCAAAAAAGTTAAATGGTTTTTAAAATTATAATAGTTTAGTAGTTATTTATTAGTTCCAAAAAAAAATAATAATAAATCATATTTGTATTAAAAACGTGTAGATGTTAGCTATTATTTAGTGTTAAAATGTAGATTATCTCAAAAGCTATAAGTACACTTCGGCTTAAGGTGCGTACCTTATCAAAGTCCCTACTGTTTTTATATTTGCATGAAAATTAAAATATGGAATAAAGTGTACTAATTTTTTACCAAACAAAAAAGTCAAATAGCATATCCGGAATTAGCTCATGTTTGACAACCATATACCTGTTGTAAGCATGACTTTATTTTCTTTAATAAATTGAAGTTTGGTATGCTTATTTAAAGGATTTCTTAGAGAAACTAAACTAACTAATTTATGATTAACTGAATTCGACAACATCATTTAATTTAAAACATAATCTCTATAAATACAAGTGTGTAATTTTTTACTGCAGCTTCTTAAAGTTTAAATAAAGTTACGTTCTTGGTGTTTAGCAAAAATATGCACTTTAGATCATATTTACTTTAACTTAAGTAACTTAAACATTTTTATCATGCAAATAAATACAAGACACACAGTATAAAATTATAATTGAAATGAAAATAGACTAACTAACTTTCTTAAAATTTTTTAGCTTATAAATTATCACAGTAATAATAATGCAGCTCTTGTAGGAAAACATATTTAATTGTGACAATTACATATACGACTGGTACATAATAAACGTTTGAAAAAGTTTACTATAAATTTTTTCTTTAAAGAACTAAAATTTGGAGTTTAAGAGGGTCTACCTATCTGGACAATAGGGGCATGGTAAACTGTAATTATTTACAGGGGTTTACTCATCAGTATTAATAGGTAGTGAGCTTGAGGGTACTATGTGAGAACTACTGGGTAGTGAGCTAGACCTACCTACTTATCTCTTTTCGGCTAAGCCCCGGAACGATTTTAAGCTGGGGACAGCTTAGTAAATAAATTCGAAAATAGACTGAATTTCCTTGACTCAATATATAAATTTAGTAACATAAATAATATTTATAGTTTTCAAATGAAGTGATTTTATTAACGAGTGACAAAACAGCTAATCTATCAGTAGAACAAACAAAATTGCGAAAAAGAAATATCAAAACAAATCTTATGATAAATAAGTTCTTGTTTTAAGTTAGAAAACGAAATCTTAAATGCGATGTGCTGATGGTTGAGCACAAAAAACAAGTGATTTTCTAAAAACTGACAAAATAACAGGAGTTTTTATAAAGTGATTTGATAAACAATCTTTTAGCGCCACTGGCGGTCAATTAAAAAACAACAAACATGGTTGCCACAGATCAAGATGAGAAAAATTTCCTGATTTTACCTGACTTTTAACTAAAAATTTCCTGACTTTTCTAAATCTAAACTTGTAGAATAATTAGACTATAGCTCATTTTAGTGTTTATACTTATACTCGTTTTCGTTTTAGATTTTACATTGTTAATAAATTTTTAAACTAAATTGACAAGGAGTTATTCTTCATATAAAATCTTATCAACAATCTGAGAAAAGTAAAATGGTTGTAGTAAAGTTCCCAATCCGTGGATGCGAGTTCCAGACGCCAGATCTATCCGGTGATATAGTGAGTAGCCTTCTAAACCTTAAAGTTCTTTCAAGAGTATCCAGGTGTATTGAAGAAGGTCGAAGCTTGAAACATGTTGAATCTTTGTCAGCGTATTTTAGATACGATGATGCATTGTACTTAAAAGGTGGGGTTATACTTTACAAGGATAGAGTAATAATCCCCGTCAGTTTACGATATCGGGTCCTCAACAAGTTACACTCGGCGCACCAATGAGTCACATCAATGCATAATCGTACCCAACAGATTGTCTTCTGGCCTGGTATTACACAAGACATTGAAGCAATTCGGGCCAATTGTCAAAGCTGCAACCGCAATTCACCTTCTCAACCATCATTACCACAAGAAGCATCTGATCCTCCTACAAACCCTTTTAAAAATATTCGCGGATTTTTTCCAGTTTGCCGGAAACAATTTTTTGGTAGTCGGTGACAAGTTGTCTGGTTGGTCAGAAACATTTTCCACACCAAGCGGAACCTCTTAGGCAGGTTCGCGTGGGTTGATTAAGTGCCTCCAAGTTTTGTTTTCCAGGTTTGGAGTACCTGAGGATATATCAAGTGATGGTGGACCAGAATTTACGTCCAGTGCAACAAAGGAATTTCTTAAAACCTGGGATGTTACACATCGAATATCTTCAGCTTACTATCCAAGATCAAACGGTAGAGCGGAAGTAGCCGTCAAACAGGCAAAATGGTTGCTAAGATCAAATGTTGACGCTTCAGTAAGTCTGGACAATGACAAGTTTTTAAGTGCGATGCTCCATCTGAGAAATACTCCTGATAGCGATTGTCAAGTGTTTCCAGCCGAGATCATATATGGACGTCAGCTGCGAGATAGTTTCTCATTCTTGAACAAACTTGACAAATTCTCCAATCCTAATGTGCGACCCATGTGGAGAAAAGCATGGAAGCTTAAAACAGAGACGCTCCGTACAAGATTTGTTAAGAATTCCGAAGTACTTAACCAGAGAGCAAAGGATTTGCGACCTCTCTATGTTGGCAGTAGGTGTCTACTACAGAACCAGAGTGGCACTCATCCGCGTAAATGGGACAGAAGCGGAGTGGTAATGGAGGTGCTTCCACATGATCAGTATGTAGTCAGAGTTGATGGTTCACGGAGACTTACTCGGAGGAACAGAAAGTTTTTAAGGATGTACAACCCAGCCTCAACAAACATTGAAGCAAAAACTTCCCAAGGTTAGAGCAGTAATCTACCAAGCTCACATGAGTGCAATGTTGATCATCAACGTCCTGATTCTTCTGTAAAGATTACAGAGGATTCCAACGGTGCCAATACTGGTAAAACCAGTGAGGTTGAAGCGGATCCTGAAGAGGTTGAGGAAGAGTACATTCCTGCTCCTATGGTTTCCAAAAAAAATAAGGTTCCGCTTGTTTTGCGTAGGTTGAAAGACTTCAATGCGCCAGGGAAGCTTGAGAGTGGAGAACTCCAAAGTAGAAATCGTCGTAAGTGAAGTCTGTTTTTTCCTGTTTATACAACAGTTGGTGCTGAGTGTTTAATTGCTGCTGATAGTGATAATTGCTGAGCCAGGAAGGATTCAGCGTGGAATTGCATGAATTTGAATTGTTTTGGATTTATTTAGTGCGTTTTATTGCAGTTTTGTTTTTTTTTACTCAAATAAATCCCTTGTTTAAGTTAATTGAGCCTTGTTAATGCATAAAATTTACTTTCATCTTTGTAAAATATTTTTGTTACTTATTTAAATCCCCTCTTGACGAGCTATGTCATTGCCTTAAACTTGTTATTATCTTAAATGAGCTGGAGGGGATGTAGAATAATTAGACTATAGCTCATTTTAGTGTTTATATTTATACTTGTTTTCGTTTCAGATTTTACATTGTTAATAAATTATTAAACTAAATTGACAAGGAGTTATTCTTCAAAACTAAGTTAATTTTATTCTAAAAAACATAATCAAACACTAAAAACTATATAAATCTTCCAGTCTTATTTTTATACAGGTTAAAACAACAGTTTTTTGATGAATTCAATCATCTAACTTCCATTACATCACTTGAACCATCTGTGTATGATTGATGTATTTGCAATAAACAGCTCTATCAGCAAAATACTTGTATTTTCTAACTTGATACAGTTCTAGTACATATAATCTTTAACTTTTCTTCTGGATGTAATAGTTTCTCATTTCATACTGTTTTAAAGCAGAGTTTTGTTAATACTTAATCTAGCTCGACCTCAGCCTGGTCAGTGTGCAACACAAACAATGGTTGCAACAACTTTCCGAGAGAAGATTTGGCAGGAAATTTTAATGTTTCAAAACAGAACTGGTCCAAACAATCTTCCTTTTGCTTGCAGCTCTTAAACTTTAATACATTAATTGGACAATTTACAAAAGTTCTAAATTGTTCAATGCTAGTATCACCTTCAGAGTTGGAGCACATTTTTTACTATGTTAAGGAGTGCACAATGTTGGCAAAACGTAAACAACAATTGTGACTCCTAATTTTTCAAGGTTATGCGGATTTAAGCATGAGATATTTTTTACAAATGTACTTCCAATAGCCATTCTGCTCCGGAGATTATCAACCGCTTTTATAACAAATTATCTAAATTTTTTGTTGAAATTTAAGACCTTTTGTTAAGATTTTTTGTTTTTTTTTTCCTCAAATTTGCCAGCAAATTAGTTGCAGCACAACCAAGATCAAGGGCTGGTTTTAGGGAAGCTTGATCATTTAATACAACCTTGAATAACTGGTTAAGCTGAGGTTTGTAACTATCACGTCTTTCTTAATGATACACAGCAATTTAATTACCAAGCATAAAATGTACTCATGCATAAAGGCAACAACAGGGTGGGTACTCTGGTACAATGTAAAAAAGACTGCATAAGAGATATCACATAACTAAAGAAATGCTAGAAAATGTTTGTGTATATATCACAGTTTCACTATGGAAGTGTTCTTGCCACAGATCTCAATACTAAAATGCATAAAAAAACTGCTTGTTCAAGCAGGGTAGTTGTTCAATATGTTAATAGAAAAATTTTGGAGTTTTACAAAGGATATTTTATTAATTTATACCAGATGAAGGCATTGGAAATTAAATAATTTAGTAAAATTCTAGGAAAGTTTTGCAATTTTAGTCTGACTTTAAAGGATTTTTAACTATTTTTTTACTATTTGAAGGCTTTAGAAAATAAGGAATTTTGTAAATTAATCTGACAAAATCTGACCTTTTTTTTTTTTAATTCCTGACTTTTTTTCAAAACCCCCCATTTTTTCCTGACTTTTGTCATTTTTTTAGTTTTTTCTGACTTTTCCTGATCATGTGGCAACCCTGAACAAAATTATTTATTTTGTTATAAATATACTTTAGCTTATAAAACCTTGCATACAATAAAGTTAATTACACTTTTACAAAATATTGAGAAAAGTGAACTTAGAAAGGTGCTTGATTGAATTAAAATTATTCTCAATATAAAATACAACTCATATTATTTGTTTAAGAAATAAATTTATAAAACAAGCTAATCATTCTTTCTGACTTCTTTATAGTGTTTTTCAATAGAACACTTTATTTTTCTGTATTTCAAAACATCATCTAGGTCAATTAAATTTGTAGACTCTACAGATTTATTGCTTAAAGTAATCTCTATACAGGAAAAAATAGTTTCTCTTTCAAGCACTATCTGCTGAAGTCGATCTATGGCAGTATTAAGCTGTACAATTGCGTCTGTTTGGTGGTTTAAAGATGCTTCATTGCAGGTAACTGCCTCTTTACACATATTCAAATACTCTTGCTTTCCCAAAACATTTACTGTTTCTTTTTTTTCTATTTGTTTAGTGTCTTCCAAAAGTTCTTCTAAGAACTCTAATTTAAACTTAGATAGAGCAAATAAATCGTTTATATCTAAACTGCTCTTAAGCAAAAAACATACTTTTGTTCGATACATCTCTAGTTGCTTTTTATTGGCATTGAACGCGTCAAGGTGTTTTGTTTGACGTTTTTCTCTACCAACTTTTTTCCATTCATCTTCAATCACACTTTTTCGAAGCATGTAAGGAATTGTGTCTTTTCTTGAAGAAATGTGGGATATTTCCATAGTATTCAAAGCTTAATTAATAAGTTATAACATTACTGTGTTTAAAAGAGGTTTATGTTTTAATAAAGCACTAAATAACATAGTACTACTATAAAAATAAAAACCATCAAAGATTTGTAACAATATAATTTATATACTATATAAAAATTTAATCAAAGTAACCTTATATAAACTTAAGTTAATCAAAAAACTAACTATTCCTTCTACAAAAATTTTGATCAAGTTTTTAATGAACAGGCTTTTAACTTCTTTTAGTTACAAGGTTTCTTGTAGAATTATTTTACACATAACAAAACTTATA
This sequence comes from Thalia democratica, assembly GCF_965202585.1. Classification (NCBI taxonomy): domain Eukaryota; kingdom Metazoa; phylum Chordata; class Thaliacea; order Salpida; family Salpidae; genus Thalia; species Thalia democratica. The sequence continues at coordinate 41,095,976 of NC_139166.1, read as the reverse complement.
AATCTAAATTATTTAGGAAACAAACTGGTCAAAACATATGTATAGTAATGTACAGTAGAAATATTGTTGGTTATAATTACGCAGTAGTTGTCAGTATTTAAGATACATTCACAGTTGATCTCAAAGTTCTTCAAAAAACAAGATTTTAACCATATACTGATTCTGACCAAGTATTTTTATAATGCTTAAAATATCTTATATACATTTTATTCATCTAGCTAGAATATTGATTTTAAAATAAAAATCACTCAATTCATACTAAGTTTTACATAATTTTTACTACTTTTTAAATTTTCTATATACCGTTAAAAACTTAAATGCATAAAGCTGTACAGGACATTCTTTTATAAAAACTGGAAAAGTATACAAATCTTAGACTCAATTTAAAAAGTAATTAGGAATAGTGCTCTTTTTTATAAGAAGTTTTTAATAAACTATTATATGTAAAGAAATATTGTTTAACAACATTAACAAAATGTTGTCTCATAATTTTTCAAACAACGCTAAAAGAGAAACTTATGTTTTTAGTACTGTTATTTGTGAAACAAAATACAACTTGATTACAAGGTTTGTAAGTTTTAAATAATACAATTATTAACATAAAGACTTTGAAAATTTAGTTCAAATGAAGCATAGTAACATAAAACAATATAAAGTTACTTTTTATTAAAATGATCATATCAAAATTGAGAAGTTCAAAAATTAGTTCAATTTTAAACATTTTAATAAATGATGATTAAAATGTCAATTTTTACCAAAAGGGTATGTTGTACCTTTAACAACCCAAGACAGTCCTTTCAAATGGCTGGGTAAATATGGTGTTTGATGTTTAGATAAACTACTTATCATTGCTATTTTTCTGGTTTCTAACAGGCTTTGTTCATTTGAATTAAAAACTAACTCATATGGATCATTTGTTTTAGGTGGGTCTTTTAGTTGTAATTTACTGTTGTTTATACTCTCTTCAACCTTGTTTTTAAAATCAACCAACTTTGTTTTGTACAAAATAGCAGCTTCAGAATTAGCAACATTTTCTGAACTTATTTTATAAAAAATTCTTCTAACAAAACTCAGAAGATTATAAATTCTATGAACGTCTCGCTTCCACTTTGGAAAAGCTAGTTTCAAATATAACACTCCAGATTTTTCATCAACTAGCGGATGATAAGGTGGCTGATCAAATATGACTTGTGGACATTCACCATTAGGGTAACTATGGGGTATTATTATACAAAACCTAAAAATTCCTCCTTGATATAGCCCTTGACGTACAAAAATAACTCCAAACCATACAAGAGGTGTCCTGGCAGAAGGCATCACATAAACACCATTAATGTTTTGGTTCTGAAGCAATTGATACTCACCCATCAATGTATATTCAAGAAAGAATGGAATGTACTGGCTGTCCATTTGATTACAAACAATTTTTGAATCATTATCCATGGTTTTTTTGAATAAAAAACTTTAAAAATTTTTAAACCTCTGTAAAAAGCTTATATTTTTCTAGTGCAGTCTAGGTTGCTTTTATTGATGTAAAATGTAATTTTTATCAGTATCAAAAAAATAAACTAGCTTATTTAAAACAAAACTTCAGTTATTTAGTCAATAAATGAACAATGTTAATTTTCTAATTACTTGAGTTTTCAATAAATAAAAAAGCTAATAATAACAATGTACAAAACCACAAAAAAAAAAACACTTTTGAAAGTTCGTTTTAGTAATCACAATTACATCAAAATGCATTAACCTACAAAACTATATATAAATAAAAACATATTTAAAATTTTAAAAACTTTTAAAAGTAAAAAAACACATAAATTTTTAGACTGTCTGAGGTAAATTGACAGGAGATTTGAAACTTACAATAGCTATTCTGAGATTTGTAATGAAGACTGACAATAACCTTTTTAAAAATAAAAAAGAAGCCAGTTGTCAAATTGAGTTTGGGAAGCCCTGACCTAAATATGTCCTTCAGTAACCTTTCAATTTTTTCTTACATGCTGTTTGTGAAGAATTATGTAGCTTTATTTCATTAAGACAGGGTTGCCACACGAAATTTTGTAAATTTAGCCTGACTTTTACCTTCCTCTTAGGTACGTGTTTTGAGTACACACATTCAATTAAATACACCTCTGAGTACACATATTTTAATAAGTAATTTTGATAATTACGCATTTTGCACTTTTTATTCAGTACAAATTTTTGAACCATTATAAAAACTTTCTGTTAGGTTTCTTTTTACTTAGACTAGTAATTCATAGCTACAAACTTTCTATGAAGTAGCTGCTATGTTCAGAATGTTTACTTCAGTGAAAATTAACTGTAAAAATAAGCTATTGGAGTGTAAAAACAAATAACATAAACTTTAACTATAAAAATGTTTGCACTGATTAAGGTATACTTTTTTTTTCACTGCTTACCTCTTTGCAAATAATTTTTAAGTGTCACAAATGTGAAGTAAACAACTGGAAAAGAATTTTTAATTAAAGTATTCAAACTAAATCATAATTAATTTTGCAAAACAAATAAGACACTAAAATCTAAACTTTTTCAATTAACTTGGTTGAAACTTTTAAATAAATTATACCATGATCTATATAAAAAATTTAGCCGTGATCTTACATAAAATATTTAAATAAACCTTACAAAAACAAACAAAAATAAAGAAAACAACACATGTAATAGAATAGTAAATATAATTAATAAACAAGTGTTCTTAGTTTAAAAAAGTCTTCTTTTTAAATTTTTTTTTAAATATAAACTTAAAACCTATGTACTATTTATGAAACCATGATGCATAAAAAATTAAAACGCTAACTAAGAAACAATTTAGAGTGTAAATGTCCTAAAAAACAATTTAAATAGTATAAACTATAAACTAATAAAGTTTCCTTGCCGCAGATCATCAACACTAAAAAGATTATATACAATAAATACTTTTATAAAAAGGGTAATAGTTCAACATACTTATAAGAAAATTTTGCAATTATAGTCGACTTTAGAAAGGATTATTTTTAATTTTACCATACGAAGGCTTTGAAACTTAGTGATTTTGTAAGTAAATTTCTAGAAAAAATTTGAAATTTTAGTATGACTTTAAAGAACTTTCTGTTAATTTTTTACCATTTTAAGGCTTTGAAAATTAAGGAATTATGTAAACTAGAATTGACAAATTCTGCCTTTTTAACCTAAAAAAATAGACTTTTGGTAATTTTGACCCCAAAAACTGACTTAGCCTGACTCTCTAATCTATAGCTTTCTAAGATAAGTTCTTTTTAGGCCGGAAATTTTTTTTTATGAGTTCTTCTTTTGAGTTAAGAATTGTTATAGGCTGTTTGTGATGTCTAAGAGTCTTATTGTACCAACAAGACCTTGGATCAACATTAGTAGTGTAAAAAGAAAAATAAGTCATAGTCAAAAGTATAATAAATAAGTTATAGGGGGGAAAAAAGTAGGTTTGTAATGTGAAATGTTGTTTTCCAATATATTGTGTAATCAAGAATTGTACATCAAACTAACCTTAGTTTATAACAAAATAAAACTAAAAAATTATAATGAGCCAAAATTTGAAGATAAACCACTTTTAATCAAGCTTTAAATTCCTAGAAATAACAAATAAATCAAAAAATTTAAAAACAAAATGATAGTTTATAAGAAATAAATAATTTAAAATGAATAAAAAAAAGATTTAGAAAGAAACATCAAAACTACCCTAAGCTTGACAAAAAATTTAAACTAGAGTTATCTTGAGTAACCTGCATTATTCTGAGAAGCCTGAGTGTGTGGCATCCTTGTCAACACTAATATTTTGAGCCTAGTTATGAAAATTCTCATTTTTAAAAAATTGTTATATAAGTTATGTAAACAAAAAGTTTATATTGATGTTAAGGGAACAGTTAGACTTTTGTTTTTACTACTAATTAATAAAAATCAAATAAATTATTTTTTATGGTAGAAAAACATCAGTCTCATTATTCCTTCTACAATGATAAACACATTATGAAGTTCAAGCAAGTAAGTTGCATCTAGTGTAATTCTACCTGCATTTAAAAACTTAACATTAAACTAGCCATAAATAAAACTCTCTTCTATAGCTGAAAAAAACCCTAGGATCTAATCTTCAATGAACATTTGAATTCAATCTTACAAAGTTTAACACTGAGAGTTTTCAAAGGTGTCCTTAGGATTCATACATAAACTACAGGTATAAACCATTATATATAAGTATTTAACTTTAAATCTACTCAAACTCAATTTGAAAATGTTGCAGAAGGTAGAAATGAATTACAAATGTATAAAACTGATGTCTCTATTATCATAGTTAACACAAAAATAGCCTCAGTTATTCAAAAAATCTTAAAACTAGCCTGAGTTTCTTATAAAGTAAAACCATTCTGAGTCATTCAAAACAGTTTATAGAAATTCCAACAAACCTGAGTTTGTAGGAATCAGCCAGTTCAGATTTTTCCTAAATATTATTTCACAGCAACTATTTATAAAAGGGGATTTTATACACATAATTTCGGGTGGCTTCAAATTTCCACTACTGTTTTTGAATTACTTGAAAATCATGCAACTAATTTGCATATTTGCTGAGTCAGCATTTTTTTTTCTTGTCTTTCATTTGTTTTAATAATAAAATTTTAACTTTTGATTTTTTTTTTTTTATGTTTGGGTAAAGTGAGTTAAGGTTAAGGGTATAAATATAAGAAAAATAACAAAAATCTTTACAAATATTTTGCTGATTCAGCAAATATGCTAAATAGCTGCATGATTTTCAAGTAATTCAAAAACAGTAGTGGAAATTTGAAGCTACCCCCATAATTTCAAGTGCGCGTCGGCTGTTTTTCTATGGTCGCTTCTGATCAGCTAATATTTTACTTATTTATATTTTTAGTTTTAAGTTTTTTTTTTTGCTTAATTTTTTCTAATGTTGGGGTAAGGTAAGGGTATAGATAGATGTTCTTAATATTCTGTTTTATTATCACTTTACCTTATTTGTATAATGTTAGAAATGAAAACATTTCCAAAATCTTACAACTGCGGCCGACCCGTTCAAGTAAAAAAAGAAAACTATTAGAATATGACAGTTGTAAAGAAAGGAGTAACTTTAACAGTGCACTACAGTTAACTAATAAGAAAGGTATTTTAAGTTACACTATAAAAAAGACACAAATCTTGCTTCTGTTATACGTACAAAACTTTATTGAATGCTATAAAGCAAGTTGCATAAATTTCAAAACAAGAACTTGTAAATAATTACAAAATTTGTTTTAAATTAAAATATCTTATTTTTGTTATTTATTTAACTACAAGAATGCACTGAAAGTAATTAGTCCTGGGACCTGGTGTACAAAAAATAACCATTCGGTTATCGAGTCGTACTTCGTCTTGTCCATGACAATCTTCAAATAAACATGTGACAATTTTTTCATAAAAACTATAAGAAGATTAGTTATTATTATTGAAAAAATTGAGACATTTTTCGTGTTGGATTCGTTTTTAAAACCAAGTAAAGAGGTAACTGCCTGGACGGGTTAACAGTAATCGATTAACAATTTAATTCAAAACTCAATGCTGGAGTAACCGTGTGGTGATTTGCTCATAGAAATCTGGAAACTCTTCTATCTGATTATAAGTGCCTAGTTGTTACGCAACAAGTTATAATTTTAAAAAAAGCTTAAAAGTCGTTTAATAGTTAAACTGTTTCTATTTTGCTGCTTAGTTTTATCTAAGTTTTTATAGAAAAATTTAGATTAAGTAATATTTTGATCATATATAGTTGTTAAAATTATTATTTGCTGAAATTATTGACAATTTAAAAGCATTTCAGATTATATCAATACATTTTAACAAAGAGTTCAGTAAACAACTTATATTATCAGTCTTTAATGTCAAATAACCTCAATTATTTTATTGTAAGTCAGACTTTTAGTTTTCGATAAGAATTTTACTTTTTTTTGATTATTTTTTGTTAAAAAACTTATTAAATATTTTAAACTTTAAAAGTCCGAGGAAAATAGAATTTTTATTTTTCTTAAGTTCAGTTTCTTAAATCTTTTTGTTTAACTTTTTAAATGTGAAAACAATTTAAAAAACTATTTTCGGACATGTCTTGTTAACTAGCTTAATGTTATTTCATTTTTTAGTTATGTAAAGTTTTTAAATAGGTGTAATTGCTGATAGAAACTAAAACTATAATGATTAAAAAAACTCTTTTTTTAGTTAGTATAATTATTTTTTTTTTGCAATTAGTTTAGTTTGACTTATAAACATTAATTTACTTTACAGTTTGGAAAAACAACTTTAATTGATTTAATTTTCAATTTTTGTTTTCATTGAGCTCATAGTTTTTAGTTATTCAAATCTTTACTTTAGCTGATTTTTAATTTTCAAAAATAATAAAATTTAACGTGATTTAATTTCTATTTTTCTAAAAGTTTTTAATTAAAATAGTTTTAGTCATGTAAATTTTTTAGTACATTAGTTAACGCATTAGATTTAGTTTTTTTTTTTAAACCTAAGTTTTTTTTAGCTCTTTTTTTTGAGTTTTGTGTACCATTCAAATCGTTTACCAAAAATTGTTTTCGTACAAATATGTCTTTAAACTAATTTTATTTTGAGCATTTTCGTCATTAAATAAAATCATCAAGTTTTTTGATTACTTTTAGAAAATTATTTTTTAAATTAATCGCTAATTAAATTTATTTTAAAGGCTATAATTGTTAAAGTACTTGAACTATTCACCTTAAACTATAAAACGAATATTTAAATATACAAAATACTAAAAAATGTGCTTAAATTAATTTAACACAAATACTGTTTTTTAAGTTTAAGAATAACAAGCTATATAGCAAAATATATCTTTTAAAAACGCTTTTTTCAAATAAGTACTTTTAGAAAGTCATTGCGACAATATTTTAAGATAACAGCAAAACAGTTTTGTTAAGAAATTTTTAATTAAAAAAAATTTAAATCACCTGTTGAGATATCAATAAAAATAAACTATAGAGTATAAAAGCCTTATAAAATTTTATACATATATAAATTTATTTAGCAGTAAATAATAATTTGAATAGAACTAAAATATTTAAAAATGAATAAACAAAATTTAGTTGACCCTTGAAACTAAGAAGTATTTAAAGTATTTTTTAACCTTGGTTTAGTTTTTGAGAAGTTTGCAAATTTGTTTTTGTTGGTTCTGTAAGCCTAATTTTTTGCTTTGTTTGTTTAAAAACAACTCTGCGCACTAATTGACCCTTAAATGGAATTTACAAAGACATTTTTGCCTACGCCAAAGGTAACCTAATGTATAAATTTAGTTGTCACTATGTTAATGAACACATAGAAAAAACTTATTAAAGCTTTTGTTTAAGGATGGATCAGAATGTGAAAAAATGCCACAAGTTTGATAGTGTATATGTAAAATTCTTAGAAAGTTAATTTACTGTTAAAGGTCAAAGTTTAATAACGACCATGAGTGTTTCAGTAACTTTATAGATTTGAGATTATTTTTTCAATGCAAACTGAAAACTCTTAGCGACAGTTATAGTTTATTGAAGAAAAAAACGTGTAAATATTTTTTCCAAGGACCTGGCGCACGAAGGAACCTTTCGGTTATCTAGTCGCATACCTGTTGGATACTTTTTTGCGTCTTGTCCAGGACAAACTAATCAAGCTTTATTTTTATAATGGTAAAAGTTCATTTTCTTAATTAGAAAAGAAAGTTTACTAGACTAAACTTTTTAAATCGTTATGTTAAGTCGTAATTGTCTTTTGTATAATTGTTCACTGTATAACTTAAATTTTTGTCATCTAGCTTATAAAATAATTAAGTTGGTTTAGTACAAGTTTAATACTTTCAAACAGTTATGACATTTGAATACTTAATTAATATGAAGTTTAAATAAAAAATATAACAAAAAAATTAAAATAATTATTATCACGTAATTTTAATGATTTAGTTTCGTGGTTAGATTCAGGGTTACCACTCATTTTTTCAAATTTTTTTCCAGGTTTTCCAAAATTCTTCCAGGTTTTTAAAAGTAGACATTTTTGGGTCTATTTTTAGTTTTAAGTTAATTTCTATTTAAGAAATTGTGTTAAATAGTATAAAAATATTGAAAAGATATGTAAAGTTACTTTAAATGTGTTTTTTTATAAAAAAATTTTTTGATACTTTTGTCAATAAAGCAAACTTTTGTATTAAATACAAATAAGAAAAAAATCTGCTAGGTGACACCACGAAGCTTTAGTTTTGTACTAAAATTGCAAAAATTCTAATTAAAAAAAAAATTTTTTTTTCGTGTTTTTAAACAACGCTGTGTCGCTGTTTTGGCTTTGATTTCAATCACCAAGCAAAAACGGGTAGCTGTCAAAATTGCACGAGTGCACAAGTATGCATGAAGATACTTTATCACGTGGGGATAAAATTGCACGAAGGGTCACTTTTACAGGAAAACATTTTTGCACTGGTTAATTTTATTTTAAATTCAATTTTTTTATTAGTTTTAATTTTTTTTCAATTTATTTTTTTTTGACTGTCACTGTTACCCCTAACCCTTTTAACTATCGACCGACGGAAAGTTATTACTTATATTACGCGAAGCTGGTTTTTATCTGACTCCAAGCGCGTTATAATAATGTCGGTGATGTTATTTAAATATTTAGAATTGACTTAGCTAAGTTATTTAGCTAAGTCGACTTAATGAAATGTGAGTTTAAAGTCAGACTAAAATTTAATGCTTAGCCTAATTAAATAGTTAGATTGTTAAAATGCTTAAACTAGTTGTATATAAGAAATCGAGTTCTAGAAATAAAAGCTGTATTATGATGAATATAAACTGCGATAACACATTAACAAAACATAGCAAACTATACAAATAATTACTTCAATTCAAAGGTTCAACAACAAACAGTCCCCTTCGTACAAGAAGTACGAGGCGAACACAACCTTTTAAGCACGATATGATATTAATACAAAGCTAAAAACTCAGACTGGCCAAAAAACTAGCACTTTGCTGAACTTAAGCATTTTTAACTTTGAGAGAAAAGGAAGAAAAGAACAGTGCTAGCTGTTACACCCTTACTCTCGGTCGGTAGATTTTTTAATTAATTAATTTTTTTTTTGGTTACTTATTTTTTTATAATAATTTTTTTCTGTCATTGTTACCCCTAACACTTACCCTCGATCAGTAACTTTTTTTTTTCTTTTTTTTTATTTAACTATTTTTTTGTATTTTTTTCCGTTTTTTTTTTTTGTATTTTTTTACTCTCGTGCAAAATTGACCCTTGGTGCAAAATCGTCTTCGTGCAATTTTGATCGCTCGTGCAATTTTATGCCCTCGTGCAAATTTAGCTTTGTGCAATTTTGTGCACTCGTGCATTTTTGTTGTCGTGCAATTTAGTAACCTCGTGCAATTTAGACCCATTCCCAGCAAAAACACCTAATTTCTAGGGATTTTTATGTATTTTTCAGAAATTTATAGGAATTTTTCAGAATATTGCAAATTTCTATTGAATAATAAAGATTTATAGGGAAAAGTAGGAACCCTGCATAGTGTAAGAGAATTAAATTTTAATAATGTATTTCAAAATCACTATTTAATAATAATCAGAAATCTATAGATTATCATAAACTTAAAGGATTGTTAGGACGGGACGGGTCAAAATTGCACGAATGGTAAATTTTGTACGAAAATACTTTTGCAGGAAGACAAATTTGCACGAGGGACAAAATTGCACAAAGAAAAATTTGCACGGAGGGTCATTTTTGCACGAGAGTAAAAAAACAAAAAAAATACAGAGTGAAAACTAAACGATAAATTAATAAAAAAACAAAAAAAAGTTACTGACCAAGGGTAAGGGGTAAGAGTTATAGTAAAAAAAAAACTAATGATTTTTTTTATAAAAAAAGAATAAAAAAAACAAATTGATAAAAAAAAGCTACCGGGTAAGGTAGTAAGGGGTAACAGTGAAAGTAAAAAAAATAAAAAAAGATTAATAGAAAAAAAAAAGTTACCGACCGAGGATAAGGAGCAAAAGTGATAGTAAAAAATATTTTTTTTTTATATACCATTTGCAACTTAATATCAATAGGTTCATTTTGTTTTTTATATTCAAGGTTGCCACTGATCAAGCTGAGAAAAATTTCCTGATTTTTTACAAAATTTTCCTGACTTTTCTAAATCAAACTCTTAAATTAAACTTGTTCTAAAATACATAATCTAACATTTGAAACTTTATAAAGCTTTCAATCTAATTTTAATACAGGTTAAAACAACAGTTTTTTTGCTGAATTTAATCATTAAACTTCCAGTACATCACTTAAACCACCTGTTTATGATTGATGATTGTAATAAACAGCTCTATCAGCAAAATACTTGTATTATTACCTTATAAACACAGCTTGTCTGAAAAAAGACACAATTTTTAAGCATTTCCTAGGATAAATGTATCTAGATATACTAACAACATGTAAGGAACCTTTACAAATAAAACCTTGAATTAATAACGAACTTTCATAACTAAAATCTTAAAACAATAACAAATTTTTACAGTTGAACCTTAAAACAAAAAAGAACACAAATTTTTTGAATATGTAAACTTCGGCATAATAAAAATATATAAAAAACAATTAAACACTGATCTGAAAAATAAAACAATGGTTAGTCTGAGTTTGAAAACCCAATACATAAAGTAATAGTTTTCTGTACAAATAATTCTAATCTAACACCTTAATACGAAAATAAATTTACTCTCTACCAGTAATAAGCTATTTATCTAACTGAAAAAGTAAACTTTAGTCAGACTCAGCATATAAGTTGTAAAACAACCTAGAAGTTTAAAATATCTAGTAATAAAAAGTATTTTCTTAAAACATGTTTTACTTATATAAATTGTTTACTTAGTTTAATAAAAAACTACCAAAACTATTTAATATAGAATACTTAAATTAAAAATCAATCAAAAAAGAATATACTTAAGTAACTGTAAAAAAAAGACATAAAAAAGTAAACTATATATCTGTTGTATAAAATATTTCCTCTTATCATTTACTATAAAATTTGTAACAAATAAATATACTCTTATTTACTTTAAAAACTTAAGTTACTCTACAAAAAATACATATAATAAGTAAACTTAATCTTGGCATATACCTCTCTTATAACTTATTTTATAAATTTAAACAACTTTGAAAAAAATATAAAGAGGTTAAGTGTACACATTAACTTGTTACATAAAATACTAAACTAACTGCTTAGTTATAAAGAACTCAATTATTTACTTTAAAAAAATAACTTTGATTCTAAAATTATGCTAGATAAACCTTTTTGTATATATCACAGTTTCACTGTGGAAGTGTATTTGCTACAAATCGTCAATACTAAAAAGCTTACAAAATCTGCTTGTTCAAGTAGGGTACTTGTTGAATATGTTAATAGAAAGTTATTGCATTTTTATAAAATATATTTTACTAATTTATACCAGATGAAGGCATCGGAAATAAAATTAAATATTTTTTAAAATTTTCTAGGAAAATTTTCGAACATTTTTCTGACTTTAAATGACTTTTAATTAATTTTTACCATTTGAAGGCTTTGGAAAACAAGCAATTTTGTAAATTTTAACTGACAAAATCTGATTTTTTTTAAGTCAAATATCCTGACTTTTCCTGACTTTTTTTCAAAACCCCCCATTTTTTGCTGACTTTTGTCATTTTTTGAAATTTTTCCTGACTTTTCCTGATTTCCTGACCAAGTGGCAACCCTGTATATTTTACTACACAAAGCTTTTCAAAATCATACAAGATTTCTTTGTCAAGTGATAAATTTAAAATGAAATTTAAAAAAATTTTCGTTAAGTGAATAACTTAAAAAATAACTTTAAATTATGACGTATGAATAAATTAAAATAAATGCAAAATTTAGAGATTCAGTAATTAAAACTAAAGGCATGTTTAAAAATAGATTGTTAATAATTTTGTTTTACCATTTAATAATGCTACTTGCGTATTTAAGTTAGGTCGCTCTTCCTCAATCAATATTGATTCCAGGCTGTAAAGTTCGCTTTTCTTACATCGTTTTAAAACTTTAAAATTTTGAACAATGTCAGAGTTTTGACAGGATGTGCAATTAAAAAGATGTTCAAATATTGCGCTGTTTTACTTACCAATTACAAACAAATTCAAAAACAAAACCTCTATTCTACACAAGGTATGTAGATGATATATTCGTATTCACACAAGACCATACTGAACTAACAAACTTCTATCATGAAATGAACACTCTATACCCAAACTTAGAATTAACTTTAGAAAGATCCGTTGACGGAAAACTACCGTTTCTCGACACTGAAGTAAAACAAATATCAAACCAACTACACACAAATGTGTACAGAAAACCAACAGACACAGGTCTAATTATGCAATATACTAGTATTTGTCCTAAATCTTGGAAAATTGGTTTAATAAACTTTTATCTAAACAGAGCGCTTAATATATGCTCAAATTTTACCGCTTTCAAAGATGAACTTACAAAAATTAAAAACTTATTACTCAAGAATCAGTATCCAATAAACCTTATAGAGTCCAAAAAAAAAAAAAATTCTTGAAGATCACAAAATCGACAATTCAACATTTAAACAAAATGAAAATATTAACACAAAAATTAAAAGAAAACAGAAACCGAAAACTACACTTATTTCACAACAGTTTACGTTGGAAGTTGTTCAATAAGATTCCAAAAACGAATAGCATCCATATTTCAAAAACACAACATTAGTATTAAACCGGCCTACTCCAGCAAAAAGGTTTCTGACTACTTCAGCAACAAAAGTAAATGCTCGGAAGTATTTGACGCAAATGTTATTTATAAATATACCTGCTCTGCAGATCAGATCATCTCTTACATTGGAGAAACATCACGGCAAATATTCCAACGAATTACAGACCACTGCGGAATAGATAAAAAGAGCGCAATATTTGAACATCTTTTTAATTGCACATCCTGTCAAAACTCTGACATTGTTCAAAATTTTAAAGTTTTAAAACGATGTAAGAAAAGCGAACTTTACAGCCTGGAATCAATATTGATTGAGGAAGAGCGACCTAACTTAAATACGCAAGTAGCATTATTAAATGGTAAAACAAAATTATTAACAATCTATTTTTAAACATGCCTTTAGTTTTAATTACTGAATCTCTAAATTTTGCATTTATTTTAATTTATTCATACGTCATAATTTAAAGTTATTTTTTAAGCTATTCACTTAACGAATTTTTTTTTAATTTCATTTAAAATTTATCATTTGACAAAGAAATCTTGTATGGTTTTGAAAAGCTTTGTGTAATAAAATATTAAAAACAAAATGAACCTATCGATATTAAGTTGCAAATGGTATATAAAAATATTTTTTTTTAAGTTAAAAAAACAAACAAAAATAAAAAAAAAAATCAACGGATGCAAAATTGTCTGCTTGTGCAAAAGTGTATTCGTGCAAAAGTGACCCTTCGTGCAATTTTGACACCTACCCTTAAGGACTGGCATACTTTGAAACTGAATTATGTAAGTCGGAGTGTATGAATAGTTCTCAAAACAAAAATAATCTTAAAACTTGATAAAGTAAGCTTTTCTACTATTATAGATTACGTAATTAAAAAGTGTTAAAAACTAAGTTAAGTAAAAAACATAAAAAACGTATTGAATAACAGTTAAAAACAAATTCCAATAAACTTTCAACTAGTCTGAGTCTTCCAATAAAAAATTAGAGCAGCTTGAATTTTTCTTTAAAAAAATAACGACGTGAAAGAGAATAATCACATTTATCTTTGTATTTATAAAAAAGAAATTTATTTTCAAAATGCATTGAAAATTTTCTAATATTAAATCCGTTATGAAAAATAAAAAATTGTATTTTTAGGTTTAAACCCTCCTGTACTTTTGACTTAGGATTTTGTTTGTAATAGCTCTTTTATTTTTTATTAATCTATTAACTTAATTATTTACTAGTTAAAGTTAATAATGATTATTTATCAAAAAGTTTAACAATGATTATTTATTGAAAAGTTTATTGGTTAATTTTGTTTAGCTCTCTTCGGAATAAAATTGCTAAAAACTATGAATATTATAGAGTAATTTTAGTTATATATAATGAATTTGAAAAGTCTAACAAAAAATAGTTACGTCATAAAGTATAAAAGTCTGTTTAGAAAAAGTTTGAAAAATAGAATAGAGTTGTACTAAATTAACTTGAAGTAATTTGTAAGACAAAATTGATAAAACAAAAGCATTAAAAATAGTAGAACCTTTAACAGCGTTTCGCTACGTGTTGTGTACAACACCAACCGCCCGCTTAACGGAATTGTAAAAGATGCCACACCTACCCATGATTTGAGTAATGTAGTATACATATTCAAATTTAATTGCGGAAATGACTACGTAGGTCGAACATCTCAACGTTTCCACGTCAGGCGAGAGCAGCATGTCACGAAAAAGCTAAAAAGGTTTATTTTTAATGACGACGTGAAGCCTAAAGGTGAACAGTCATCTATTCATTAGCACTTCCTCAACAACCCTGTTTGTGCCGAGAACTACCTGGATAATAGGTTCGATATCCTATCCAGAGCTAGAAACACCTACCATCTTTCAGTTCTAGGATCTTTGTTTATTAGAACTCGCGAGCCAAAAATTTGCAAACAAAGAGATTTTTACAATTTAAAACTTTACAAATAGCGTCTTTAGTAGTATTATTGTTGTCGTTATTGTTGTAAATTTAATGTGCTTTTTATTTAATTTAGTTTCAGGTAAAAATTTCTACTATTTTAAATGTTTTTGTTTTAGCAATTTTGTCTTATAAATTACTTCAAGTTAGTTCAGTACAACTCTATTCTATTTTTCAAACTTTTTCTAAACAGACTTTTATACTTTATGACGTAACTATTTTTTGTTAGACTTTTAAAATTTATTATATATAACTAAAATTACTCTATAATATTCATAGTTTTTAACAATTTTATTCCGAAGAGAACTAAACGAAATTAATCAATAAACTTTATTCGAAAATGAGTGAGTTATGTTTAAACTTTTTAATTAAAACCAGTACCAAAACCAAACGATTATTTATTAGAAAACCAGTTGATCGTGCTTTAGAAAAAAAAAGACGTTAGATTTGAACTACTATAAACATTTTACAATTGAACTAATCAAGGTCACTATCTTCATCATCTAATAGTGTGAAATCATAGTCTTTGAAAAAACCCCTGAACTTGTTCGTATTTTCTGTTTCCTGCTGAATTGTAGAACTGCAATCCCTCCAATTGATTCTTTGAGGAATGTTAAGGACAGTTGGTGCAGCTAAGATTTCCCTGAAAAACTAAAAAAGTAAAAACCTGTTTACGCAGCAAATAAATGCTATATTTAAAATAACTACTTTTTAAAAACAGTTATTGACAATGTAAATTTAAAGAAAAAATACTTCTCGTAATAAAAAATTGTAGCATGGAATACGCAATAAAAACTAAAATTAACATAAAACCATCTAATTTCGTTGAAAACTATTAATTAATTATTTAACTTTGCGTAAAACCCACAAATTTGTCTTGATTTGTATCAATATGTTTTATTTAATTTAAATAGTTCTAAATAATCTTAGAAATAAAACAGGTTTAATTTATACTTTTAATAGTTTTTCTTTTAAATGTATTTATCATAGGTAAAAAAATAACTTTACTTAAAAGAATGCCTTTTTACATTTTAAGTTTATTACATGTTAACTTCAAAGATAACGTAAGAGTTAAATCCTAAAAGTTAAGACAAGCAAAGCTCCTTGAAAAATCAAAACAAACTGATTTTGTACGCAAATAATATATTCAACTAATAGTATTTCACTGCCAATAAAATATAAACAGCTTTACGGAGTATACAACTGTACCTTAAAATTAGCAGAATTCTTAGACCTGTTCCTATTTATAGAAAGAGAAATTTCTATCAGTGGAATAAAGTATTTTCATACAAAAACAGTATATTTGTAAATCTAAAACATAAAGTTTAACAATAAAAAAATATTTTTAATAAAAATTTCTAAATCAACAACAACAATAGTTTAATCAATATAGTATGTTAAATTTTAATTTTCTTCAATCTAACATTAAACTATGTTTCTTATACTAAACATTGACAACTTTTTAAGCAAAACTTTTTGTGATAACTTTTAGTTTCCAGTTTTAATTTAAACATGTCCATGCATAAAAAACCTTTATGAGCTCTAACTTTTTTATTTATAAAATTTTTTTACGCTTTTAAATTTATAAAAAAATTAATATTTAAAATTAGCTAGTAAACTTAAGAAATAAATATGTATAACTTAAAGTAATAAAGACAAAAAAGAAAGGTGTAAGATAATAAATTGTATTTTAAAACAGTATTTTTGTAAATCTAAAACATAAAGTTTAACAATAAAAATATATTTTATAATAAAAAATGTCTAAATCAACAAGAACAATAGTTTAATCAAAATAGCATGTTAAATTTTAATTTTCTTCAATTTAACATTAAACTATGTTTCTATACTAAACATTGACAACTTTTTAAGAAAAATTTTTTGAGATAACTTTTAGTTTTCAGTTTTAATTTTAAACATGTCCATGCATAAAAACCTATAGGAGCTCTAACTTTTTTAATTATAATTTTTTTTTACGCTTAAATTAGCTAGTAAACTTAAGAAATAACTATGTATAACTTAAAGTAATAAAGACAAAAGAGAAGTGTCTAAGATAATAAATTGTATTTTAAAATACAGGGTTGCCACTCTTTGAGCCAAAAAATCTTCCCTGAGTAACCTTAAATTTCCCTGAGTTTCCCTGAGTATTTTTCAAATCTTAAAAAAAAATTTTCTCTTCTAACACAAATTATTAATACCTCATTCTCATTTGACTTCTTTAATAATAAAAGGAAGGTTGTATGTGTATGCTTCTGCATTAAATTTATGAAAAAAACTGTTTTCAAAAACTCAATCTTAAAAGGTTTAAACTAGGGGTGGGCAACGTAAATAGTTGACGGGCCGGATCCAGAAAAATATAGTCCTCAGCGGGCCGGATCATTTTAAGTTAGTGATATTTTGGATTTAGCTGGATCCTTTTTTAGATCCGGATCCCGTTTTAAACATATTATCCGGATCCGGCTAAATACTTATTTTAGACAAAGATCTGGATCCGAATGGAAGCTAATTTCAAAAAGATTTGGATACGGTTAGATGCTTATTGATCGGGTATTTCAGAATTTTGAATCAATACATTAATTACCAAGGTTCTCATGTATGAAATTTTATGTTAAATTTAGTTAAGTATTCATAATTCTATATATATATATATATTATAACTCTTAATCGAAATAATACTAGTTAGTCGTAAAAGAATTATAATTTGGTTACTAAAAGTTACTTGAGCCTAACATTTCAAGTTAAAACATAAAAAAATTGCAAACTATTCGAAATTAAATAATTTTGGAAATCCTTATTTGGAGTTTATAGTGATAATATTTTTTCAAAAATTAACAAACAATACAATATTAAACTACTGTTATTTAATTTAATTAAGCTAAAGAAGATTCATTACATTTTTTTGCATGTATAAAAGAAACGAAACAAAAAGTAATTCTGATATAATAAACAGTTTTACCATAAAAAGCAAAAAATGTATTTAAAAGATCTCGATGAAACACTTAAGGTTGATCATGTATTAGAGTTGTTTAAATCTAGTTGCATGATAGTTTTGGAAAATCTGCAAGTGCACTGAAATACCAATTAGGTTTGAAGATAGCTTATCCTTGTTAATGTTTATGGTCGGAAATGTTTGTTTTTAAATGTATGAAGTATCGAACAACACAACTAGTTCCATGGTCATCTTTAGAAGTTGACAAACTTTGGCTCTATAAATAATACATAAAATTTATTTAAAAATCTTATAAAAGCAACAAAAATTATATGTTTGATTTCAAATTTTCTTATTAACTTGTTTAAAAAACAGTTAAGCCTAGATAACAAATTACTTTGGCTTGAAATTTTAACACTTTTACTTTCAAAATATCAAATAGTTATAACTAACTTACGAAATTTAACTAAATTCTGTACTTTAAAAATACTAATCAAACAGTGCACCTAAAATACTTTAATAAGACTACTAACATGAAATAACGAAATATTGAAACAAAAATGAAATTAATATATATTTTTAGCATAACAACATTTAAGTTTAGTACACTTTTAGATTAAGATCGATTTCACTAGTGAAAGTATTACTAAACGAAAAACTAAAACATAAAACTGTCACATTATACTTGAAATGTTAAGTTTAAAGAATTTAGCAAGAATAATTACACTAAAAAGAAATCAATGAGAAATTTTTGGATCATAAAAGTTTTTAACAAGTTGTTTGAAATCTGGTAGTTTATTTGAAGTAGATATTTTCAGTAATGACTGCAAATTTGTATCAGTAAGATTTGAACGCAGCTAACTTTTTTTTATATACAAGGTTAAGAATGTTTGTTTGCAAAAATATGTAGACTCAAACAAAACAAATAACTTCATTGTAATCTTTTTCAAATTTACAAACTTTTACTTGTTAAGTAAGTCACAAAATCTGTCAATTTTTCAGTTTTGAACTTTTCTTTTTGTGTACTGCCACATTGAAGTTCAACAGTTCTAACAATATTACTATAAACATTTTCGGTGTTAAACGTCGACGGTGATGAAATAATGTCAAATTCTTCACTTAATTGTTAAAAGTCTGCAAAACGACGACCAAACTTACTATCAAGTAAAACTATTGTCATCAATTGGTCATCACTAAACTTAACCATATAATTAATCAAAAAGTCCTTAATGAAAAAACAATAGCCGAAAAAGTGCAAATGGTAGTCTAAAATTAAAACATTTGACAAAAATTTAAATTTGTTTGACTTAAAAAGTTTGTCGATGTTTAAAATGATATTTATTTTTTACTTTTTTAAACATTTAAAAAACAACTCAATACTTATTTGGAAAAGACAGCAATTTTTGACACGTCTATTTTTTATGAAAACATTATGGTAGGTAAGATAATCAAAGTTAATTCAGCAAACAATTGCTTTTTGATAATTTGAGAAAGGATTACTTCAACTGACTTGAAACACAACAAGATACTATAACAAAATAGTGTTTTATAACCACAAAGTAATAAGTCATTTTAACAAACGTTTTCAGGGTCAAAGACTTACAGTTTTGTTTAATAAAATAGTTCAAAAAATATTTTGTACAAGTTTTGTAATAATTAAATTGGCTGGCCGGATTTTATATAAGTTTTGAAAATGCTTTGCGGGCCGGATCACCCACTTGCGGGCCGGATCCCATTTAAAATTAAAAAAGGTTTGGGGGCCGGTCATTTTCACTCTGCGGGCCGGATCCGGCCCGCGGGCCGTACGTTGCCCACCCCTAGTTTAAACCAATTAAAAATTAAAAACTAAATTTTTGCACAACTTTGTGTAAACTTGTTAGTTAACTTTCTACATAAAAGAATAAAGTTTAATTTGTTTGACATTTTAATTGACAAAATTTAACTATACTATAATAATAATTTCACATGAAGAACTCACTTAAATGCATACATAATAACTTCATTATGACTTGTATGTCTTTCCTAGCAACTGTTCTGAATGCAGTAAATAAAACTTAAAAGCTTAACATTATTGTAAAAAAACCTGCAAAAAGAAAGTTTAAAGAAATAGCTAAAGATATATCTCATATCAAAGTACAACTTAATACCTAACAACTGATACAAAATAATCTAAAATTATTTTTTTTTTATATCTTTTAGATGTTCATACACAATCTATTTTAAATAACTGAAAACATAATTTTGATTTTAAAACAATTTCACATTACCTAATAAAAAAATCTTAATACTGATTTTTTAAGTATTTTACTTTGTTTTATATTACTTTTCAATGAATAGTTAACAACAACTTTCATTTCTCTAAACTGTTTGATTTTACTTAAGTAAATATAAATTTGAAACTTAAAAAAACTACAATGTTAATACTAAGAATATTGAAGAACTAGCCGCAAGGCTAAAAAAATTCTAAATAACCACTTAAATAATAAAAATTACTACTTTTGAACAAAATATTGAAACTGGATTAACTAAACCTCATTCTAGATCTAGAAAAAAATTTCCCTGAGATTTTCAAAAACTTCCCTGAAATTTAGAGAAAAAATCAAAACTTCCCTGAGTTAAAAGAATAATTCCAAAATTCCCTGAGTTTCCCTGAGATTTTCTACAGTTTGAAAATTCCCTGAGATTCCCTGAGTTCCCTGAGTGTGTGGCAACCCTGAAAATAGTAACAAGTGTTCTTTTTTATACAACACGTTTTTTTAAGACATTATGTCAAAAACTTAAGGTATATAACTTTTTTATTCGTAGATAACAATTTTGTTTTGAATGTTAGCTAAAATTTTCAACCTTCCAAACTGAAGAGGAAAGTATTTATTGACTTTATGGAAATATCGTTGTCCGTCAGGTAGCTCTACGTGAAAAAAAGGAACACCATCAGACACAACCTAGTTTTAAAATAATTAGTTTAAGTGAAACTTTGCTCTTAATCCCGAGAGATAAGCAATGCTCTACAACAAACTTTAAACTAAACAAAATAAATTTAAAAAATCTTAAATTTATACAATAAAAAAACAGTTTAAAACATCTTTTAAAACTACAAAATAAACATCTTTTGTTTTCCTTTTATAGGTAACACAAAACTTTACGTTTAAAATACATATTAATGAAAACTATTATCTGCATATTAAAATTAACTATTTTAAGATATTACAATTTACTTTAGATGTAAATTTTTTTAATCATTTATATCTAACTAAGTCAACCTGTTTTATGTTAGTCTTTGATGGTAGTTCTGCGAAATCCATTATTATACTTCGGTTCATTCTATCAACTTGTCTAGATGCACACTTAATAATAGATTCTTTGATTGCATCACTGGCTATAGCTTGAGGAACCGGAACAACCTAATGTAAAAAATGTACAAACTGTTTATAACTTTATTTGTTTGATATTTTTTTAACTTGGCTTAAAAAATATATACATATAGCTATAGAAAAAGTATTCAAATTATAAAATACTATATGGTTTTTCTAAGAACATTAAATTGTATATAGTTAATAAACGAACTTTAAATACTTAAAATTGAATGTAGTTTAATTTTAATAGTTATTAGTAAGAACATTGAAAACTTAAGTTTTTTAAACTATTAAGTTTTAGATATCTAAAACTTAATAAATAAATTCTAATGAGTCATTGATTAAGCTCTAAGATAGTAGCTTTTGTATTAAATGATATTATAACATTTAAGAAAATTACTTGTATTTGAAGATGATCGCTGTGATAGTTTCGTTCAAACATAACGCAATGCTGGTTATTAGCCGCAAACGCAGCTTGAAGGGCTATTTTAAACTTGTTTATTTCTTCACGTGTATCATTTGGAAGCTGCAAACTAGATGCATGATGTGCAATTGGGCAGATTAACACATGACCAGGTACTAAACCACCTTTTGCAACAGCAATGTAGCACTAAAATAATGAAAAATCCTATTTAATGTTGCTTGCATAAAAGTATTGAGAAAATCAAACTTAAACTTTAGATAAAAGTTTTAAAAAAGTTTATCTTTCAAAAATATGGTTTAAAAAAAATAAAAACTTATTAAAAACAAGCTAAAGGTATAAGAGTAAGAGTTTTAATGATGGTCTTTATTTTTCTAAGTTCTAGAATTTATGAATAAAATAAGTAACAAGTTCAAACTAATTTTATTAAAAAGAAATTTACTCAATCTCGTTTAAGTTTATTTAGAAAACTAGTCTTTGTTTTTAAAAAAATGAATCTAGCCGAGTTTATTAAAATTAAGTTATATTAGACTGAGTCAGTCTGAGATGTGAAAAATATTAAAAAATTCAAACTAGCTTGAGTTTTTTTTATATATTCAAACTAGTTTAAGTTAGCCTGTGTGGGGAACCCTATAACTTGTAAATGTTTAGTTGTACTACCTTTATATTCAAACTGAATATTAGTAAACTAATGCAAAAACCTTAGTCTTAATAAAAACAATAAGAAGCCTATCCTATTAATAAAACATTTGTTTTGGAAAATTATAAAGTAGTTTTTATTTTTTTAAGCATGGTATACTTTAGTATTATAAAAAAAATGATAACAAAATATTATACTAAGATAATTTTTTCAAATTAAAAACTTTAAAAAATTCTAGATAACTGTTTGACTAAGAATAAAAAACATTAAAAATAGCTAAGATATTATCTGATTGGCTTTATAAAATCATGTTAAAATAAGTTTAAGTCAGGGGTCGGCAACACGCGGCCCTCCAAAAGTAAATCTGCACCCTGCAAAAGTTAATTATGTTGCCCGCAAGTATGTTGATCTGGCACATTAAAGTTTATATTTTAAGTTGACTTTTTTGGTTAAAGTTCGGTATTTTGACTTATTCCGTTTTATGTCCCTGGTAAAAAGTGTTCTACTAATTTTACCGCTTAAACTTAGGAGACAAATTCTCTATTTCACAGTATAAATATCAGGGTTATTTTTCTACATCCGTAAGTGTTAACTAGTTGAAACTATAAAATACTGTTTTATCTTGGGTTCATCTTGGATTTTGTAAGTTATTACGTTAATACTCATTTGATTATAACTAAAACTAGATAATTTTAAATGTGTAATTAAAACTAAAACTGCAGCCCGCGAAAATGTTTTAAATTACAAATTTGGCCCGCGAGTACCTCCAGCCTGCCGACCCCTGGTTTAAACTATATTTAGTACTTTTTATATATAACTTTAAAATGCTTTTCAAATATAAGCTTTTAAGAAGCAATTGCAAAATATATTAATCTCTAAAATCAATTATGTAAAACTTAAGAAACAAATTTTTCGTAGAAAAAAAATCTAAAACAATAGAAGAAATATGTTTAAAAAACATTAATAAATAAAAATGTACTTAAAACTATAAATAATTTATTAGAGAAACTTACAAGCTGACCAACACTGGCTACTAGATGCTTTTCTACTTTATCATTTCCTAGACAAAACCAGCAAGACCAATTTTCTAAAAGCAGTATATCTTAATCTAGATATTTTTATGAGTAAATAAAATTACAGTTATCAACTTTCAGTTATATTTTTTTTTTCACCCAGCTAATATTTACTTATAATATCACAACAAAATATATTTATTAACATTTGTGTTTAAATAACTATTTCTAACCTTCTACTTGTCAAATGCGCATATAAAAACAGAGAATTAAAAAAACAGTACACTTATTCACTTAAAATTATAAAATTCTGGTGTTTACTTTTATTTCCTTGATTTTTAATTAGGCTTTTAAAAGATTAAAATTATTAGTGAAAACACTGGAACTTTGAATTTTTTTTAATCTGTCGTTGAAAGAATAAAGCTAATAACAGTAAATTAATAGTTTAATTAGTAGTGTTTTTTAATTCAAATCTGATTCGAAATTTTCTGATAAAACTAACGTTTTGAGATCATTTTGGTATACCTGATATTTTTAAACTAGGAAATACTACTTGTATCTCTTAATAAACGTTTTAATGGTTTGTAGCATAAGTTGTAGTATTTTATAGAGTTTTATCTGAGCTATCAGAACTTTTTAACCGCTAGAAAAAATAAACTAATTTTTGAGATATCAGTGATTAAAGTCGGTGACCTCAATAGGTTCCTAATGGAAGGCGCAAACTAAAAACGGGAAAAAAGACCATTTCATTTAGAATATATCTCCTCCTTCATTTTTTAAGCAATCTTCTTCAAAATATCATAGATAGTGTATTAATAAATTTTAAAAAGATTTAACGCAGGATTTTTTTTAATTTCAAAAATAAAATTTTTATAAAAAAAAAACACCTACTTATTTATTTTTTAAAATCGAAATTTTTTTGATATTTTTGAAATTCCAACATTCAAAGTCTTATAAACTATAAAAGGAACGTTTCCTAGAAGTTTGAGGTATCTAGCTCAAAAAATGAAGGATAAGATAGATTTATAGGGATATTTTAAATATCTGAGAAAACTGACCCCGAAAAATTGGCGGTCCATTTGTTTGTATCGGAAATTTTTTATAAAAATTACAATATCTCAAAAGTTAAATAAAAAATTTTAATTTTATATAAACTGGCTAGTAGCTTGAACTTCAAGCTTTCATATAAGATCCAATGCTATTGTAAGTTAAAAAAAAATGTCCGACCCCCTATGTCCTTAATAAAAAATGTTTTGTCAGTACTAACGCATATAATAACAGACTTGCCAAATGTTTTTAGCAAACTTTCTCCAGGTGTTCAGAATTTTTTCCAGGTTTTCAAAATTATACGTTTTAAGGTCTTTTTTTAGTTTAAAATTAAGTTTAGGGTAAAAAACTGTGTAAAATAGTTTAAAAACATTGAAAAGATATCTTAAAACTTCTTTAAATGTTTTGTTAGTAAATTTTTTTTTCGACGATTATAAAAATATGTTATCTATACGATATATTTTTTATGTCAAATCGAAATTTTACTACTTAACATGTAAAAGTTGTTTAAAATTCCAGGTTTTTCCAGATTTTTTTTAGGCTAAATTGTCAAATTCCAGGTTTTTTGGGGTTTGTTTACATTAATATATTTTATGTTGTTTATTTCATGTCTTAGTTTAACCATGCCCTATTTGTAACACGCGGACAGTAAAAAAAAACTGTTAACTAATGTAGACTAAAAGTTTTATTTAGTAGGCAGACAAAATAAACTGCAATTTGTATACTAGTATAACCTACACTTAACTTAAACTTACGTGGCCTTGGAACTTTATTTTTACCATGGTAATCACCACTATGGTCATTATGACGTCTCTTATTTCCACTTTTATTTGCTTGCGTACCCCAACGATACTGCATAACAATGTTAATTGAATTTGCATGTTTATAAATGTTTGTTTGTGAAACTAAACTATAAAATTCTATCTTTATTAACGGCATTTGCCGAAAAATAACAGCTCATGTTACTTAATAACTTTTATTAAACTATTTGTTGTATAACTTAAAAAAAACTTACATTGTTAGAAGACAATGCAGTAACACGTTTATTTTCCTCTTGAATTAACTTTTCAAAAGGAGATGGAGTTGTATCTTCTGGCTGATTATTCAATTCAGTTGTAGGTGTTTTCATCATTGGTTTGATTGAAAACGCATACAGATACTATTTATTTATATTAATGTTTTAATTCGGAAAATATTTTTTAATAGTTTTAAATTATAATACTTTCAAAGTGTATAATATTTACATGAATATGTAAATGAAAAGAAAAAATTTATGAAAAATTATTATTCTTTAATCTAATTAGTATTAAACGCTGCATAACATTAAAAATAGTTACAGTAATTAAAACATTGCAAAAAAATTTGCTTTTTTAATTGATTAACAGAAAGAAATACTACATAGTCTACTGATCAAAAAAAAGCCTAATTTTTTTTGCATGCTCTGCCTGTACTTTTTATTGATTTAGCTAAACTTATTGAAAATTATTTTCATTGTTGGAATATTGTGGTTATTAAGATATAACATAACAAATAACTCTAAATTTATTTTAGCCACTCTTGTAAGTAAATCGATACATGGTGATAAATAATTATATTGTATTCTTAAAATGCTACAAATATTTTTCTCTATGAATTATTCTATAAAGTATGTTTACGATTTAATCAAAAATAAACTTTGTTTTTATCTAAAACTTTAATCGATCTGGCTAAATCATACTTTTTACTTATAATTTTAAAGTATTTTTACGATTTATTTGTTGGTACAATATGCTATCTAATTTTATTAGGATAAACCTTAATTTAGTAAATAAAACATAAAATAATAAACATATATCTTAACCATAATTTACGAAGAAATACATAGTAATTTTCAAATAAAAATATATAGCAAAAAAATATGTACAAACTTTATATTAAACCAAGCATAATTGACAAATAGATATCACTATAATATAATAATTAAGATTATTTAAACAACAATTATTAAAACTTACTTTATGCTTTATTTTATTTCCGAATGGTGCTAAAGAAATGAATCTGGAAACATGTAATGATTTTTCTTGTAACACTACATGATTTCTGTATGGAAAACGTTCATAAAATACTCCTTTTAGTGCAGCAAAGTGATACCTAGAATAAATAAGAGGAAAATGACTAAATAAAAGCCGTTTTATTTATTTTTTTACATTTTTTTCAAAATATGTACAATGTTAAAACTCATGTTTTTAACAAAATATTATATAAAAAATTTTTATTCTTCACTTTAAAAATCTTCCTTAAAGTTAAAGAAAACTAAAAGATCTGATATACATTTAAAATTGTAAAATATTTTCGCTAGAAACTTTTTCATTATTTACATCTTTTAAGTTATTTGTCCTAACTAAAAATACTACTCAATTTGCTGTAAAATAAAGAGATTATTTAAATATAATAATAAATGTGAAAACAATGTTAATAATTAATAATAAAAGATAAGCATGTAGTATTCTTACGTAAACAAAATTGCTCTGTGCAATTTACTATTTTATTAATATTTAAAAAAGTCAGACTTTTTCCCACTCAGAGTAATATATAAAATAGCTAAATTTCACATTTATTATTATATTTATTTATATCTAAAAGATGTATCAAACTATATAAATGAACATAAACTTATAAAGCTAAAAAATATATATTACAATGTACTCTAAAACTTTACCATAACTTTGTAAAAACAATTATCAAATTATTTATAGAACAAATATATTAAGTACCTCGTAATAATTTAAATTACTTCAATTAAGAAACTTACCTTGGTTTAAGTGCATGTACAAACTTTGATAGTAGTAAAGACCCACATGATTTGCATTTTTCCAAAGGCTGTAATATATTAAACACTTATAATAAATGATTTTTAATGTTTTAACAATGATATCCATTATATAAATCAGATTAAACTTATCTACTTTTACACACTTTTATATATATATATATATACGATATGTTTTATACAAGCACAATTTAAACGTAATCATTGTACAAAAAACTAAGCATTTTTTATCTCAGAAAAACATAAATACAAACCGGCTTGTTTCCAAGGGTTGTCACACCTTTTGGCCATTCAGATGTAAGCAAAATATCAACCCCCTTGTAACCAGGTTCATTGGTTTTTAAAACTGTCATTAAGCTTTTGAGATCAGAATCACTGTAACAATGCCTAGGTACTGGAGAAGAATTAGATGGTGATTCTGTTCCACTTATATAAACAATTTTCAATCCATTTGAAACTGTAAATACTCCTTTTTTTCCTACAGTAAACAAAAAGGTTTAATTTACGACTAGTAGAAGCTGCCAGTTTTAAAATAGTATGTTTAAATAATTTTGAAACACTTTAAACAAAAGTTATTAAAATATATTTAGTTCTTAAATGTTAAACTAAACTATAACAATCTTGATTACCAACTAAAGTGTGTAAAAAGGTTATTAAACAAGCAGTATACGAACAGCTACTAACTAGTGAATTATAGCATGTTTATAAAAAAACAAAATATAACTTTAAAGAACACTTTTTTTAAGTGTTGTTACAAATAACTTTTCTTATCTGCATAAAATGGGATTGCTTTGAGATCAATACCGAGCTTTATACTCTATTTGTTTAACTTGTGTAACTAGACTAAGGGTCTGAAAAATATAGCTCTCAGACTCTATCCGTATATTTAGCAAATTAATCTCTTGCCTATACAGCCAATTTGTATATCTCGTCTCACAACGTATTTTTTAGTTGTAGAATATTGTATTAACAAATAAACTGAAAATAATTTAAATAAAAATTTACGGTATAATATAAATTTAGCTGTAATATTTAGTTGTGCTAAATCATTGTACTAGAAATTTTTTTTTGTTAAACATATCAAAAATTCTTTTTAACTTAATCTTGTAAAATTAAAACAGCCTTTGAATTTATTTGTCTAATTAATATGGCCTGTTATGTACAAAAAGCTGCCACATCTGGCTTGTCGACTAGTACAACTTCTCTAGTCGCGACTAGAGAAATTGCCTACCTAAAAACTAGACTCTATACCAGGGTTTAAACTTTTTTTTAAATGGCCCCCTTTAATAAATAAAAAAAGCTATGACCCCTTTGTATTAAGATTACTCAAAAACTACCATAAAAAACACCTAAGACCTTTTTTTGCTATTCATCAGCAACTCCAGAATATCTAGTGTAAGTTCTCAATTATGACCTCATGGCCCTCTGAGTATCTATCATGGCCCCCAAGGGGGCGAGTTGGCCCACTTTGGGATACCCTGCTCTATACATTTTATATTTACTAAATAATAGCTATTTTTAGGAGTAAATTTAGTCATTTTTGGAAGTCTATGCATATAAATGTATGGTAATCAAAAGTATAAAACATATAAATTAAAAGTAACTAAAATAGTGTTATAAAACAAGTATTATTAAGTATAGAACATAAGTATAAATATAAGTACAAAAAATAGTAAAGAATAGTTATTTCAAGGCAAAAATAACATGTTTACAACTGAAATCATTTATTTTATTTTCATTTTAGTAAAAATTAGAATAATAACAAACTTATTGATATAATTTGTTATGTTGACACTAAAGATACCAATAGTAAAAGCAATTTTTTATACTAGAAATAATTTTCAAAAAATATGTTGTAACAGTTTTATCTAATACTTCTGTTATTTTAACTAAAAAATATTATAAAAGGTATAAGGACGCCAGAACTTTATTTTTAAATATAATAATTGGCCCTTAATGAAACCTTAAAATATAAAACATAAGGCAGTTTTTGTAGAATTTAAAAATTCCAAACAAACTTTGAGACTCAACTATATTAATAAAGGTTATATATAGTTAAATAAATATGTCTGTAGCAGATATAAGAGGTTTCCTTACAGGTTAGATACAGAGCCACAAACGATAGCCTGATACAACTTGGAAGAAAAAATGGCAATAAATATGAATTATTGGAAAAAGAAATCAGTAATTTAAAAAATAAGTACGAGAAGAAAATCAAAGAACTAGAAATAAGCATTCAAAAAACGCAGAAAACCCATATGGAGGTTTACAAGAAACAAACAGCAGAGAATTCTCTTGTACAGAAATTTAGTTTCCTACATGAGAGTCTTATGGATTTAAAAGGATTTAACAGTAAATTTGAGAATTTTGAAATGTTAATTAACAGTAAATGCAGAAAGATCAAACAAGTCTATTACAAATTAACCTGACATCGTTAGTAACATCAACAGTAAATTGACATCAGAAACAGAAAAAATAAATGCTGAAACTGAAAGAAAACTAAGAGAAAAATATATTTAAACGTCATAACTTTCAATGTTCCTGAAAATTGTAACAGTCCATCAGTTTACACAATTGAAAATTCTAAAAAAAATCTCAACTTAATTCAAGATAGTTTAGGTTCTAACAAGTTGACTGAGACTGAACTAAATACTTTATACCGTGTGGGTAAATATAATAATAAAACAAGACCAGTTATTCTGAAACTAGGAACTCAATCTACTAGAAAAAAGTGATTTATTCCTCCTTTTCTCTAAAATTTTGATGTTATTGTATTAAAAAAAAATCTGCTTTTAAAGTGGGCTTGAAAAGTTTGATAATCATAAAAAACATTATTTAGTTATGTATATTTAAAGCATAATATCAGTAGCTTTTGTACAAACTATGAGTATTTACTTGGTAATTTAATTTGCACTAAATTTACTTTTAATTCATCTAATGTGCACAGTTTTGAAAACTGTAATGTAATCCTTACCATTATTAAGCAAGCTAAATAACAAGATGTCATCAAAAGAAACTATTAAATATTTACTAAAAATATATAACAGAATGCATTTCATTTTCTTTAAATTTATTTAAGTACTTTCAAGTAGGACTCGTCAGAAATTGTTTCCTACTGGATTGGAATGAATACAAATTGAAATAAAATTATACTGCAGTTTTAAGTTTTAAGATATAAAATGATGTAATAATCAATTGTTAAAAATTAAATAAGTGCTAATGCTAAACAAATTTGGTGTACTAATAAAACTCGATTATTACGTCATTTTATATCTTAAAACTTTAAACTGCAGTATAATTTTATTTCAATTTGTATTCATTCCAATCCAGTAGGAAACAATTTCTGACGAGTCCTACTTGAAAGTACTTAAATAAATTTAAAGAAAATGAAATGCATTCTGTTATATAGTTTTAGTAAGTTATGCACCGGAAAAAAGCTGTTCAAATATTAATTATTTATACAACTAATTGGCTAGTTTTAGATTTATCATACGTAAAATTAAACATTTGTTTGACACTTTAATAAATTATTTCAAAAAAGATACTCAAAACTCAAATTTCATAACAATATATATTTCATGCTTATTTTATAGGTTGTTCACTAAGCAACAAAAATAAAGTTTCAAATCTAGCTTATATAAAGACTTTAAAGCAATTTGGCAAAAGGTAAAGGAACATATTCTAAAAAGTATTGATGAATTTTGTAAAACGAGTGATAAGGAAAGTAAATCTAACAAAGTATTAAATGCTTTAAAAAGATCTGCTATTGCAGAACACCTAGTTATTAACCTTGATTGTGCAAGTAATTATAACTTGAAAAAATTTAAAATTAAGAAAAATTGTTTTAAGATTTTTGATTTAATTAAACTTGAGGCTATATGTATTTTGTTAAGAAAGCCTAAATTGTGTAAACATAAAGACTTTGATTATACTGTTTCGCTGTTTTCATAAATTGTTTTATAAGTTGTTACGTATGTTTTATTTATTTTTTAGTTGCATTGTAATTAGAGGTACTAATGTATTGTTAATCACCCTTTGCTTTATTATTATTACTTTTACGTTGATTATATTTTCACTATATAAGCAAGATTTGAATCTTTATTTTTATTGCTTAGTAAACAACTGATAAAATAAGCATGAAATATATATTGTTATGAAATATTCTATTTGAATAAGGTTTATGTTAAGTAAAAAAATTAAAATGTCAAATGAAAATGGAATTAAAATGCTGATTGAAAATTCCAAGATTGGAAAGCAATTAAAAGAGAGACTTATAGCATTTGGAGCTCAAAAGGATATGGAGTTTAGTTCACTCCAAAATGATATTTGCAAGTTAAAAAATGAATACACTGTGAAAAGCTTGAGTCTAGAACAAAGATTGGTTGATTTGAAAAATGGTGAATGCACATGTGAAAAAAGTCTTAGCCTTGACAAAAAATATACTGTAATCGAACAAAAAATTAGTGACTTGCAGACATCATTCCTACAGTTTAAACAAGAATTTTCTACAAAATTTGATAAGTTCCAAACAAAGTTTCTGACCTACGCTGATACAGTTCGATTGAACAAACCAGCTGAGTTTTTCACAGATATAAGTACAAAATTGAGTTTGGTTACCAAAAAAATAGAAGCTCAAAGTGATGAAAAACTAAAAGAAAAAAAGGCACTCAATGTAATTGTATTCAATATTCCAGAATCAGAAAATCCTAGTAGCTCACTTGAAAATTCAAAAAAAGATTTAAACACTATTCAAGAAATTTTGGGAGTACATAAAATTATTAAATCTGAATTCAACTCATTGTACAGAATTGGAAAAATTATCAAGAATAGATGCAGACCAATTATAATTAAGCTCAACAATTTGGAAGCTAAGCAGAGACTTTTAAAGTTGAGAAATTTAAAAGTTATTAGGAATGGAAAAGAAAACGCAATATATATTAATCCTGATAGAACGGTTTCAGAGCTATTGGCTTTTAAAAAATTGCGAGAAGAGTTAAAAATAAAACAAAAACTGGCTGATGATAAAAATCTGAGAGTACAATATGTAATAAGAAACAACAAAATAGTTGAGAAAATACAGCAGCCCTTTCGTTACACCACCCTGGAACTCTGGGGTTAGTGTTAGTTGTAACAACTTTGTTAAAAACTTTAATATATTTAGTCAATCTGTTAATTTTGATGGTAATTGTAGTGACTTTTTTCTTAATAATAGTACTGTTAGTTCTTTAAAAAATAAGTGTACTGAAGCCTTAAACACAAATTTTCTCAATAGGTCAAAGTCTAGTAAAAATTTTATAATAAAAATTTCCTATACAAATATTAGATCTATCTTAAACAAAATAAGTTTTGTTGAGTTTCATATGTGCACAAACAACATAGACTTATTTTTCTTTACTGAAACTTGGTTAAATCCAAACATTATCAATTCTATTTTTTGTCCATCTGGTTATAACGTTATTCGCAATGATAGATTGAGCAGGGGGGGAGGCGTTGCTGTCTTTGTTAAAAATTATTTAAAAATTATTGAAGTTAAAAGTGAAATTATTGCTAATGACGGTTTTGAATTTATATGCTTTGATTTAATTCTCAACGGATTAAAGTTAAGATTTCTATGTATTTATATTCCTCCAAATCTTTCTAAATCTATAAAAATTGTATCAAACATGATTGACCTTATTAAACATTTCACACCAAAAAATTTTTCTTTCTATATTATTGGTGATTTTAATTTTCCCAATATTGATTGGAGTATTCCGAGCTCAACTTTCAATGAATGTAATAAAAATTTTATTAAGTTTTGTTGAGAAAACTATTTAACTCAAATTATTGATTCACCTACACATAAAGACGGTGGTATTCTTGATTTAGTGATTTGTAATTGCATGGGGTTGGATAGAATTAAATTTCATTCAGTAGATTCACCTTTAACTAATACTAATGACCATTCCCTTATATCTTTTGGCATTAGTGTTAAAAAGAGCATGAAATCAGCTACTGTGACACTTTACCCGGATTTTTTCAGAGCGGATTTTAAGTGTATCAACGAATATTTGTCTAGTATAGATTGGAAATTTATTTATAATAAATCAGAGAATTTACAGGAGTTTTATGATAAATTTGTTAACATTATTAATCTTACAATCAAAAAATTTGTACCCTTGAAGAAGAAAAATAGAAAACGTAAGATATATCCTTCTAATTTAAAAAAGCTACAAAAAGAAAAGCAAAAACTATACAAAAAATGCAAGTTAGATCAGCAGATTACTGAAAAATACAAGCTAGTTTCAAAAGCATACGAAAAAGCTGTAAAAAAATTCGACATACAATATGAAAAAAGCTTCTGTCAAAATACTAATTCAAATAAATTTTATTCTTTTGTAAAATCAAAGCTAAATCTATCACCTTCTCTTCCTCTTTTACTTGATGAAAATAACTTACCATTAATTTCCGACTTTGATAAAGCCTCTTATTTTAACAAATCATTCCAAAAAGTATTTAGTAAAGATTATGAAGATGAACATTTTATACTTATTGATAAGAGTTGTCCTGAAATGCAGGATTTTTTTATTAGTAATAATGAAATAATTGAATCTGTAAATAATTTAAAAGATAAAATACTCAGAACAGCAGAAAATATACCTTCGTATTTTTTAAAACGAACTATTAGCTCTCTTATCTTTCCAATCTCGTTAATTTTTAATTGCTCTTTAGCGACATCTTTCATACCAAGGCAATGGAAAATGTCTTATATTATACCAATATTCAAAAAAGGAAACAAAAATAATCCATTAAACTATAGACCAATTTCACTAACTAGTAGCTTTTGCAGATCTTTTGAACATATAATTTCCTTAAAAATACTTAATCATCTTTTCTTAAATAATCTTATTTCTCCGAAACAATTTGGTTTTCTTCCTAAACGAACTTCATGTATTCAATTATTGGATTGCCTTCATTCATGGTTAGTATCTTTTTTTACCAATAAATCTATCAATGTAATTTATACAGACATTCAGAAAGCGTTTGACTCTGTCTCTCATTTTAAGTTAATTAAAACTTTATCTCAATACAAAATTAATAGAAATCTAGTTGAATGGTTCAAAGAATTTCTTCAGGAAAGAACACAAAGAGTAGTTATCGGTAACACGTTCTCAGAATCCTTATCAATTTTTAGTGGAGTTCCGCAAGGAGGGGTTATAGGTCCACTGTTATTTATAATCTATATAAATGATATAACCTTAGAGGTTGATTCTAATAGCAACATTAAGCTTTTTGCAGACGACACAAAAATATTTAGCCAATCTAACTTAGTTTTACAAAAATCTTTAGATAAAATCTACCATTGGTTAAAAGAAAGGAGATTAAACCTAAATCCCAGCAAATGTCATGTTTTGAATATTCACAAAAGTACACCTATTCCAACGTTTGATTTTAAAATAAACAATGCAATCTTACCTAAAACTGAGGTATTCAAAGACCTTGGAATTTTTATTTCAGATAATTTAAAATGGAACCATCATATTAACTATATTTACTGTACTGCATCAATTTTATCTTTTCAAGTTCTTAAAAGCTTTAAATCTACGGATTTGGTAATTCTTAAAAAATTGTACCTAGTTTACATCCGTCCTAAGATGGAATACAACACACCTTTATGGTCTCCATATTCTATAAAAGACATCAACCAACTAGAATCTATTCAAAGAAAATTTACGAGATTAATCTTTAATCGGTGCAACATTTCATATACGTCTTACATAGACAGACTAACACAGCTTAATATAAAAACTTTAGAATACAGAAGACTTGAATTTGATCTAATTACTTTTTTTAAACTGATTAACAATGAAACTACTATTGATTCTCAAACTTTCTTTAAACCTTATGAAAATAATTACTCACTCAGAGGTAATAATAGAAAATATACATGCAAATATCATTTCAACTATGTTGGTTGGCACGAATCTTTTTTCTATCGTTCGGTAAAAATGTGGAACAAACTTCCAAATGAACTAGTATCGTGCAAAAATCTTAAAGATTTTCAAATTTAAAAAGATTTGATTTAAATAAATATTTACCAGTAAAATTTATAAGTGATTAATTTTGTTCATCTTTTTAGCCATTGATTTGGTGTGTGGTATGTAGTTTATTGGTAGTTTAATCTGTAAGCTACACCTTCCCCTTATAGATTTTAGGTACTTTTCAACTTTGATTTTTTCGGAAGGGCTGTTGTTAATGTGCTTTGGGCTTTAGATTTTGAAATTGTTGGATACTCAGTTGATTCCTAAGCTAGATTTGTGAACTGTTGCTTCCACTTTTTTGAAGTGATTTTTGACTGAATTTGCCATCATAACGAGTGGCAAATAGTAGCTCAGATCAGTGTTCTGCGTGATGAAGACAGGTTCTGAAGATTTGACAGATATGCTTGTCACAGGTATTTGTTGCTTTGGAACGTATAATTGGAGATTGGTGACTTTGGAATCGTTGAATTGTGAAAGTTTTAATTTATTTCAGTTTGTACTTTGTATAAGTTTTATGTTTATGTTTATTTAATCACTGTAATTTGTTTTTTTCTTTTTAGTGTCTTTCAGTTTAAGTGGCCTAGGTTTTAATGCCTAGGTCCTTTGTTGGACAATAAACTTGATAATAATAATAATAATAATAATAATAAATTTAAGTGTTGTGTGTAGGTTATTAAATAATTTATCATACTTACTTTAGTTATATACTTTACAGGTTAAGTAAAAGTACTTAAAAGTTTTAATTATTTTAAAAATACAATACTAATACAAACAAACCTAAATAAGTTATATTTTTACAAAACTCAAAGCCATCTATTGACCCAGCATTATACTTATCATACTGTTCTTGGTTGTTAGGACCTAAAATAAAAGTTTGAATAGGAGCAGTTTTAGATCCATTTAAATAAAGTTTAAACTCAGATGATTCTCCTTCAAAAACATTTCCAACACAGAACATCATCTGTAAATATGTTTTTTAGTTATATATGTACTAAATTAAATAAATATTTAAGGCCATAGGGGGGGTACAACATTTTTCTTTACAAAAATTAACTTTAGTTTTTATATGAAAGCTTTAAGTACAAACTACAAGCCAGTTTTTATAGAATTCAAAAATATCATTTAACTTTTGAGATATTTAATTTTTATTAAAATTTTCCAATATAAACGTCAGGACCGCAAATTTTTTGGGGTCGATTTTCTCAGAAATTTAAAAATTTACTAAAAATCCATCTCCTCCTTCATTTTTTAAGCAATCTTCTTCAAATTTTCAGGAAACGTTCCTTATAATAAAAGGAAAAAAACGTTACTTTAGAATTTTAGTAATTCAAAAAAATAAAAATTTTATCACAAAAATTAAAAAAAAAAAGTGTTTTTTTTTTTCAAAAAAAAACATATTTTTACAATTTTTTTTTTAATTCCAAAGTAACGTTTTTTTGTTATTGTATAAAAATGAGACTGTGAAAGTTTGAAGAAGATTGGTTGAAAAATGTAGGAGGAGATAGATTTTAAATGAAATAGTCTTTTTTTGCTGTTTTAGTTTTCCTTTCCCATAGGGAACCTATTATGCGGCCCGACTTTGACTGGTCATATCTCACAATACAATTTGAATTTTTTAAAACGATAAAAAGTATCTTGAAGCTTAGAAAAAACTCTATAAAATAAGATCAACTTGTAAAAAACATGGTCCCATCAAACATCACTCTAACCATTTTTTACTCTTTATTTCATGGTTGCCACTGATCAAGCTGAGAAAAATTTCCTGAAATTTCCTGACTTTTTACCAAAATTTTCCTGACTTTTTACCAAAATTTTCCTGACTTTTCTAAATCAAACTCTTAAATTAAACTTATTTTAAAATACATACTCTAGCACTTGAAACTATATTAAGTTTTTAATCTAATTTTGGTACAGGTTAAAAACAACAGTTTTTTGCAGAGTTCTATCATCAAACTTCCAGTACATCACTTAAACCATCTGTGTATGATTGATGTTTGTAATAAGCAGCTCTATCAGCAAAATACTTGTATTATTACCTTATAAACACAGCTTGTCTGAAAAATGGCACAATTTTATAGCATTTCCTAGCATAAATGTATCTAAATAATTGAAACAACATACAAGGAACTTTTACAATTAAAACCTTAAATCAATAAGGAACTTTCAGAACTCAAACCTTAAAACAATAACAAACTTTTACAGTTAAAACATTAAAACAATAAAGAACTTAATCAAATACTATTTTTTTTAAATGTATGTACTAAAATTTATTTTCTCCGTTTTTTTATTAGCACTTCAACCTCTGTATCTAATGAAGATATGTTATCTGGCCTGAATTCCGCATTAACTTGTTACATAAATACTAAACTAACTGCTTAGTTATAAAGAACTCAATTATTTACTAAAACAAAAAACACTTTGATTCTAAAATTATGCTAGATAAACTTTTGTTTATATATCACAGTTTCACTATGAAAGTGTCCTTGCTACAGATCATCAATACTAAAAAGCTTACAAAATATGCTTGTTCAAGTAGGGTACTTGTTCAATATGTTAATGGAAAATTTTTGCAGTTTTATAAAGGATATTTTACTAATTTATACCAGATGAAGGCGTTGTATATAAAATTAAATATTTTTGTAAATTTCTAGGAAAATTTTGGAATATTTTTCTGACTTTAAAAGACTTTTAATTAATTTTTAACATTTGAAGGCTTTGGAAAACATAGAATTTTGTAAATTCAAACTGACAAAATCTGTTTTTTTTTTTTTTTTATTAAATTTCCTGACTTTTCCTGACTTTTGTCATTTTTTTTTATTTTTCCTAACTTTTCCTGACCGAGTGGCAACCCTGGTTATGTTTTGAAATCAATATTTTGTTTTTGAGCTTGCACTACTAAATAAAAAATAGTAACATTTGATTATTATGTACTCACATAATAATCAAATATTTTAAGTATAGGTAGTGTGGGTAGCTGTTAAATTTGCACAAGCGTACCAAATTGCACAAGGGCACAAAATTGCATGAGTGCACAAAACTGCACAAAGATACTTTAGCACAAAGAGGGTCATTTTTGCACGGGTTGAATTCTTTGTTCTGTTTTTTTAATATTTTTATTAATTCTAATTGTATTGCTTTAACTGTTACCCTTAACCTTTACCGTCGGTTGGTAGTTTTTTTTTATTTTATTTTTTATTTTTTAATTATATACTTTTTTATCACTATTACCCCTAACCCTTACCCTCAGTTGGTCTGTAGGTCTTTTTTTTTAATTTATCTTTCTTTTTTCTGTTTTTATTTTGTTTTTATCTGTATTGTTTTACTCTTATGCAAAAATGTAACTCATGCAAAATTGACCAATGATGCAATTTTGTGCCCTGGTGCAAACTTGTCTTTGTGTAAAAGTATATTTGTGCAATTTTGTCTTTGTGTAATTTTGACCTGTTACCTAGTAGTGTATATGCAAATTAGTTATTATTATAAGTATTTGATAATCACAACAATTTAAAAATGATGCGCGACTTAAATAAGTTACTTAGCATTAACTACTAAATGTCAGAAATTTGTTATAATAGAGATTATTATAATGTCAGGTTCCAGTTAAGATTTCAGATGGGTAAAGTACGGTCCAGAGCTAATTTGATTTTTTTTTAATTTCTGAAAAGGGGCGATTTAGTATATGAGTTTGGGAAACCCTGATTTAGACTGAAGCAGATTTAAATTAGTGCCTGTTTTATATAATAAACAAAAAAATAGCTGTAAGTTATAGAGCACTATATACCAACTTCGAATTATAAAATATTATCCAGGTGCATATTACTTATTTCTTAGATTATGTAAATATTTTTTTCAGATAATTTTTAAGGTTAGTTTTAAAAATTAGGTAAATAGTAAAATAAATCAACCAACATCAAATTTTTGTCCTTTTTTTTGTAGTTTTCTTATTCTGTCAAACACTTTGTCAAACTTGCCGTTCAAGTCTCCACATATTATTCTTTAAAATAGATTTAGAGTAAATTATTTATTTATATTTTAAATTCTTTTCAGACTTTTTAATACAAACTCAGTTTTGGCCAAAGACCTCGTCAGTGCTTATAAACAAATCTAGTAAGGTATGTGATAGTCATGGAAAACAGTGCTTAAAAAAATAAAAAAAAACAAATATTTACTTAAAAACAAAACTTTACTTATGAAACAAAACTAATTAATTTTTATAAGTAAAGATTTATTTTTATTTGTTTGTTTATAAACTGTTTTCCATGAATATCACATGTCTTTCTAGATTTTTTATATAAGAACTGACAAGGTCTTGGACCGAAACTGAGTTTGAATTAAAAAGTCTTGAAAGATTAAATAAACATAACTTCACCTCTAGAAGCTGAGATATTTTAATTAGTTTTCAAAAAATCAAAACATATAACAGTAAATTACTTACACAAGTTAATGTGTTTTTTCTTACTTAAAAAGGAACAAAGTTTTTCTATTACAATTAGGTTAGTAACTAATACATATGTTTTATTCATAAGATTTATAAATTATTAAAAATTTGTACAAGTTATTCATATTTTCCAACAATTTGGTTCCTTTTAAAATACTTCTTTTGAGCAATATATTTACTCTAAAATGTAATTGATACTGCTTATGTTTTTTTGGTTGTGGGGCTGTTCAATACTTATTTTACAAAATAAACATATACAAAACAAAACTATCAAATAAATAATTATATATTGAGATAAAGTATTTTTAATTCAAAGTTCTAAAAAAAAAGAAACAAAAACTTCTTCCTTACACGTTTGTAGAAAGTTTTAAACTCACTATGTCAATGTTTTAAACTTTAATTAACATTTTATTAAACAAATTATTGAGTTTTTTAACATTGTTTTAACTTAATTTATTTCAAGTTAGATTTCCTATTGCCTTAATCACAACTATGTATTTATTACTAGTAAACAATTATAACTATTTTAAATTCTTTAATTAGAGGAACTAGTCGAAAATCTAAAAATACTAAATATATATCAAAGTCAAAAAAAACACTATTAAATATTTGAACTTTTAATATTCAAATGAGAACTAAATTATAACAGCAAGTTATTACAAGTAATATATATAAAAACATTTTAATTTAGACTAAATCTTTAAAAAATCTCAATTTTTAATAAATATCTATACAAACCATTTAAAAGTTACATGAAATTATTCATTCTATTATTTGGATAAATAACATTTGACTAGCTTTGCAAAATTATTAAAAACAAAAAACAAACTTACACTTTTTGCTCATCAATATCCATTTTTAACAACTTTTTTTAGTTATCTAGTATATATATACATATATATATATGAATGTTAAAACTCTATTAAAAAAAGATATCTTTCAGACTATGAAAATTTTTTACTTAATCAAAAAAAATAAATTCATATGAAGTAAATCATCATTCAACTTATTTTAATTAACAGATTTTCAAACAAGCTTAAAGTTGCTTTTAATTGCTTACAAAAATCTAAGTAACGTTTTAATAGTGATCATCTATCTAATTTGGGAACGGGTCACTTTTGCACAAGGGTACACTTTTGCACAAAGGGACATTTTTGAACAAGTGGACACTTTTGCACAAGCGTCACTTTAGCATAAGACACTTTTGAACCGAGGGTAACTTTTGCACAAAGGGTCATTTTGCACAAGGGGAAAAATATATACATATAAAACAAAAAAAACAAGAAAATATATAAAAAGATTAGTTATAAAAAAAAAATTACTGACCAAGGGTAAGGTTAGTGGTAACAAAACTAAAAGTAGAAAAAATTACGAAAAAACTAGACAAAATAAATCATGGAAGAAACAAAACAAAAAAAAAATACTGCCAGAGGGTAAGAGTTAGGGGTAACAGTGATAGAAAAAAAAAATTTGCACGGTGATAGAATATATTTTACAGTACACAGGGAATTATTTGAGGTAAAAAATTCTCAATCAAATGTTATAAGTCTTATTCTATTTTCAACATTTTGTTCAAGGCTTTTAAATAGTTTTAAATTGTCAGTCTCGTATAAAGACAACAAAAATTTTGAAGACTATTTTTTACTTATAATTTTTTTTTTATTATCTATTATGAGAACATTTTTTTTACTGTGAACTTTTCTAATGATTCACTGTGCACATTTTTAAAATATATTTGAACCACTACTTTTGGCTTGAAAACACTTATAAATTATCTTTAAAATACATTTTCACTAAAAGGAAGACTGTAAATATACACTTTCACACTTTGTCTTTACAAAAGGCTATAAAAACACACTTGTTATATTGAAGTAAAGTCAGCTGCATAGCAGTAATACATTACCAAATAGTAAAATTCAATACTATAATACTAACAATAATGAATTAGTATAACATAAGTTTACTTTAAATATTGATATCAGGGTTGCCACTCTTTGAGTCAAAAACACTTCCCTGAGTAACCTTAAACTTCCATATGTTGCCCTAAGTTTTTTTCAAATCCTTAAGATTTATACCACATTTAAAAAATTACAATGTTAATTCTTATAATATTAAAGAACTAGCCGCAAGGCTCTAAATTAATAAATAAGCACTTAAAATAATTAAAATAACTTTTTTGAAAAAAATGTTAAAACTGAATTAACTAATTTCTCATTCTATATCTAGAAAAAAAATCCTGAGATTTAAAAAAAAAACAAATCTGCCTTGAGTTTCCCTGAATAAAAACATAAAAATCAAAATTCCCTGAGTTTCCCTGAGATTTTCTATAAATGAAAATTCAACAAGTTTCCCTGAGTTTCCTGAGTGTGTGGCAACCCTGCGACATGTTTAAAATAAACTAATCTATGCCCAATTGAAATAAAAAAATTCTTGAGTTTCCTTAATTACTTCAAACTAGCTAGTCTAATGCTTATAAATAAAAAAAGCTGTCTTTATAAATAAAAAATAAACCTTGATGGCTTGTCATTTGGTAAACACTCACAAAGTAATTAAATCCTTAAAAATCTTTGTTGTTGCAAAAGAGCAGGGTGACTGATGTTTTTTTTATCATAAAAAAAAGTTAATACTTGAAAAAACTACTTTTGAGTTAATAATACTACTTCGGGGTTGTTTAGTTAAATTGACAATATTTTGAGAGTAAAAAGGAACATTGCAGAAAATATAATCTAGTTTAAGATTTTGATAGATAGCTAAACAAACAACTTTTATTTATCTTATCTAATACATAATTTCTTGAAAAGTCTAGTGTGATAGTGTTGAGATTGTTTAAAAAAATTAACAATTAATCTCCTAAATGTAGAATTAATTCAAGTACTTTAAGTTTATATAGTCCTGGACAAGACATTAAAAGGTATCTGTGGTGTGCTACTTGATTACAGAAAGGTTCTTTGTGCACCAGCTCCTAGGATCAAATATTTTGAGCGCTTTTTTTTTTGCTTAATAAACTATATAACTATGTGTATATATTTATTCTTTCAAAACTTTTATTTTACAAACTAAGTTTCGGTCAAAGACCTCGTCAGTGCTTAAATAAATCTTATTCAAAAAGAAATATTAGAAAATAAAGATTCTATTTGAATAAGATTTTTTTAAGCACTGACGAGGTCTTTGACTGAAACTTAGTTTGTAAAATAAATTTTAAAAAAAATAAATATATTACTTCTCCTCCAGCAAAGAAAGAAAGAAAGAAAAATGTGAACGTTCACAACTAAGGTCGATGGATTAGTGTGGAGAAAGACCTTTCAGTCATCAAGCTGCACACCATTTACTTGTTTCTACTTTAAAAAAAAAAAAAATAATTCTTTGAGCTAACTTTAAAACAATAATGAAAAAATAAAAACAAAAACTTAGAAAGTAACTGTATATACAATTTTTTTTTTTTAAGTTTAAAAATGGCAAGCACCCTTTTTTAACCCATTACTGCCAATATTGACCATGGAAACCATAGTCTACCATGGGCTCCACACCATCTCCTCCCCTAGATTTCTATTTTTGCATATCAGCAGTTGAGCAGTTGAGATCTCTCTATTTGTTTTCTTAAAACCAAAACATATAATATAACTATGTGTTTAAACTTCTCTAAATTATACTAAGCGTGAGTTAAATTTATATGAACAATAAAAGGTACATCTTATTATAATGATTTAAATTAAAAGAAAGTTATATCATTAAATTAAAATATAAATCTTATAAAAATTGTAATATAGTAAAAAAATCATATTCTTAAAAAGCACCAAGCTTGATACCAAGCGCAACTTAATGAGGACGGTATAATACACGAAAAAGAAGTCTATTGAACAAAAACAAAAAAAAACACGAGAATGCTTTGAAAAAATTTGGTCTAAGGACCTAGTTAGGTATACGAAAAGACCTCTCAGTCATCGAATCGTACACCACATTTAAGCTAAAAATATAGTGAGAAAAAAATCAAAACTCAAAAATTTAGATTTGTAAAAAACTAACAAGAAACTAAACTAAATGCAATAATAAAGATTTTTTAGTCTAAGCTATAAAAAAAAAAGAATCAGCTAAAAAGAATTGTTAAATGTCATTTTTAATTATAAAAGTTTATTTTTCGATTAATGTTTAATATTTTTGTGTAAGGTGGGTTAGGGATAACGACATAAATAAAGTTAAAATTAAAAAGTTTTGGAAAAAATGAAAACTCAGCTTTTTTCAGCTTATACTAACCTTTAAGTATACCATCCGTTGAATTAAAGTATTAATAAGTTTGATAGAGTAATATATAACTTACTAAAAACTAGTCGAAAATTTTAATTATATTTAGGTTACGTTTTGATAGTTTACGAAAAAAAAAACAACTAAAATATAAATTATAAAGCTTGAAAACTATGTGCTCAAGAAAAACAAATAGTAGAAAACAGATAATAAAAATTTTTGTTTGTTTTTTTTAAAATATAATATAGTTTTTTTATGCAAATTAAATCCTTAATACAGACATAAAAAAGGATTATTATATTCTTTATAAAATAAAGTATAAAGTCATTGTTAAAAAATGTTGAAAAGAAAAACTGAAATTTTTTTTGTTACTTAGTAACTTCAAGAACTAAATTTTTCTTTATTTTAGATTGTTATAAAATAATTTATACAAAGTTTTATAAATTAATTATTTAAGAAGAACTTTAGTTTTTTAAAGGGTCATTGGGATTTGGGATCGTGCAAAAAGCCATAAAAATTTGGACATGTCACTTTTTTATAAACCGTTTTGTTTAAAATTCTAAAGAATAGTTTATAAATAAACTCTAATGCAAGGTTTCTAAAAGTCTGCCATATGGCCCCCTTGGGTCATAAAAAGACATGAAGCTATAATTTGAAATTACACTAAATATTTTGGAATTTATAACGAAGAGCAAAAAAAATTAAGCGTATTTGAGTGTAGTTTTAAAACTTATACTAGAAATTACG
The DNA here is from genome assembly GCF_965202585.1 of Thalia democratica. Lineage (NCBI taxonomy): Eukaryota > Metazoa > Chordata > Thaliacea > Salpida > Salpidae > Thalia > Thalia democratica. The sequence continues at coordinate 41,051,601 of NC_139166.1, read as the reverse complement.
AGAAAATTTGAAACTAACCAGGGCCTGCCAGAGTGGGCCATTTAAGAAAGTTAAGAAGCCATAAGCTGCAAAGGAGTAGGGAGCGATAAGACTGTGGTTTGAAACTTACACTAGGTATTCTGAAGGTGATGATGAAGAGCGAAAAAGGCATATTTAAGACTATTTTTTAAGAAAATAGAGACTTTTACAAAAAAAAATAGATATGTAATTTGTGCATGTTGTTTCTATACTTCATCTACCAATCAAGCAAAACATTGTTAGCTCTTTTGAAAATATTAATTTTGAAAAAAATGTTTAAAACAAAGGTATTATGACACAAGAATAATACAAACGATGCCTTGGGGCTTTGAACGTTTCTTCTGACCATTCGGCCTCATCCATTTCGTAACAAGACGCAGACGACCCAGCGTCTGCAAGCACGTAAAATTTTCTGCCGATCTAAATATCTGCGGTCTGACCGACAAAATTTTCGGAAGTGGAGGCGTCAAAACAACGAGAATTTTATCGACGTTGCCGTAAACTTTAAGCTGGTTATCAGCTTTAAAGCCAAATGCAAACAGATTGTTTCTGACCTACACCAATTCAAAGTAGCTTTTGCCGCTGTTCATTCTGGGCATTGCAGGTCACTTGTTTGAAGTTTAATCGTAAGGTTAAACGGTGCTTTCATCTACATAACTTGTGTCACGGTTTCTTCCATCTACCACAAAGATGTTTCTTTTGGTACGCACGCTGCATATAATCTCTGTTGGTCCGTGTTAGCAATTTTACTTCAACTCCGATCTTTCGGGTTCAGCGCAAAACAGTTGCCACACTGCATTTTTTTAATTAATCCGCCGAAAACGTATATGTTTTCAACAAACGCGTACACACAAAAGTCAGTGTGAGAGAAACACACCGCTGTTACCCTGCTCTAGCTGCTATCTTTCATCAGTGAATACGCACTTAAGACAATAAATATTTTGCAAACACGCTACTTTCTTTAATGTTTTGACTCAAATCAAATACGACTTAGCTGCGTAAAATACTTGTAGCTTTGATCGATATGTAGCAGAGAACTATGTAGGATTTTCACGATAAGACTATAATCCAATTCCAAAAAAATCTGATTTTCTGCAATCATGGCAAAACATTTCTCAGTATAAATCAAAGCTTCTCTAGCAAGTAGGAGGAAAACTGAAATTGTTGAAAATCTTGTACAGAAGCAGCCCATTTAACTTCGCTGACATCATAATTAGCAGGTTTTTTAGTAAAAGTTTGTTTAACTTAAAAGGTGAAATTATACTTACTTTGAAAACTTTTATTCTATCAACTAAAAAAAATTTAGCAAAGTTTTAAAGAAAAATTCAAAACTATTATTTTAAATTGTTATAACCGATAAAACTACAAACAATTTTTAAAATATAAAAAAAAGTTTAAGAATTTTTTCTTTATTAAATAAGACTTGAATAAATTATATTTTTATACTTTTTTTCACAGTATAAATTGTTAGGAAAAAAATGATTTTTCTATGCTACTTTAAGAAAAAAAAGTTAGTTTATTAATAACAGATTAAGGTATATTTTAGAACCTAAATTTAAATTTATAGTCTTATCTTACTTCTAGAAAACAGCTTCAAAAAACTTAACTTTGAGTGGTCATAAAACTTTAGAATTCCTAGTTTTCTGAGCTAAAATACCTTAAAATAACGAGGACAATTATATACTTAGTACTTTATTTCAAATTTTTCTAAAATTCGTTATTTTCATAAGATATCTTTATAACCGTATTATAACAAAGTTACTTTTGAACTGACAACTTTAAAGTATTAAAACTTTAACTTTTTATTATACTAATAATTAATGAACTTTACCGCAATATCAACAACAAAAGAACCCGAAACAATCCTATGACCTGTTTCTTCCTAATTAGGACTCATCAGGCAGGCATAGTTGTGAGATTATAGTCTGCGATCGTTTGATCGGTTTTTTGTGGTTGTTGATCTTGCAATAAAGTTCATTAATTATTATTGTTGGCGCGAAACATCTCAACTCTGTTGATGATGGCGGTAATAACTGCTGTTTATTATACTAATTAATAATAAATACGCAAGTTTTTGTCAAAAAGTAAACTGAGAATTGTTGCTTAATTTTACCTAGTCCTTTGAACAAAAAAAAAACGTTTAAACTGATTATTATTTTCTACTTGTAAATATAAAAAATAACTTGAATTAAAATTAAAAAAATTAAAAATAGAACTAAATCCAAGTTTAAAATTAAGTTAGACTTTGAAAAATTGACAAAATAATTTATTGTTAAAGTGTTCTTGAAATGAGTTAACTTTTGAACTTGTATAGCTTTTATTACTATAACATATCTAGTTATTTTCCGCAGTTTAGAACTTGTCAAAAAAGAAACAAATACAATTCAAAATGTTGCTCTAAGCTCTAGATGTTGTTAGTAAAAATACTTCACGAAAAAAAAGTTTATTTCAACCTATATATATTTTTGAACATTTACGCTAATATCATTGATAGAAATATAACAAAAAAGATGCTTGAACTATTTTGTTCGTAACTGAATATTTGCTTTATAATATTTTAGAATTTGTTTACTTAAGTCTTTCAACAAAAAAATATATTGATATTAAATTAGTGAGTCTTGTTGAAACGTTAAGAGTTTTCCCTAATATCTGCTGAGTCAGCATAGTAAAAAAGCTTTTATTCATGATTTTTTTATTTTCAGTTATTAATTTATTTTTGATCAAATTTTAGTATGTTTCGGTAATGTGGGTTAGGGATAAGGGTATAAATTAAAAATAAAGTAAAAAAAAAAAAACACAAGCGTGATTGAAAAAACACAAAAGGCTTGAATGGCTTTTTTTGTATTTTTTTTTAAACCAAACTTTAAAACTAATTATTTTCAAACTCTTTAATGCTAACTTGGAACTTAATTTTATCATAATGAACGTTTTTTTGCTTTGCTTTTCGCAATAAAATCTTATTATTTCTTATTACACTCTAATCCCATGCAAGAAATCCCTCAAATAGCTTTGCTAAGAATTAAGGTAAAACTTGTATGGGTAATATATTTAAAAAACAACAACTAGTTAGGAAAAAATATAGTTACATCACGAAACTTAACTATACAAGTTGGTTAAAAATAAAAGTTATCAAAAAAAAATATTTTCGCATAAAAGTCTGTAAACCTAAAAATCTAAAATCTTGCAAAATTGAATTTTTTCTGAATAATTTATTTAGGCTTATGGCTTTGTATATTTTTATTAAAAAAAATAATGGAAAAAAAATAATTACAAGTTTAAAATTAGTTTAATAAGTATGTTAAAAAAAAGATTTTCTGTGAAAAACTTGTAAAATTAAAAATTAGAAAAAACCTCAAAATTTTTAAAGGAGACCCACTACAAAAATCAAACCCCAATTTGATGGAAATTATTATGAAAAGCAAAACAAAAGAATATTCTAAAAAAAAAAAAAAATTCCAATTTAGCACTAAAGAATTTAAAAATAATGGGTTTTAAAGCTTGGTTAAAAATAAATTACAAAAAAAGCCATTCAAACCAAGTTTAAGCTCGTAAAAAAAAAATAATTTACTGATTCAGCAAATATTAGGGGAAACACCTTACCGTTTCAATCGGACTAAAATTAATAATTCTTTAGTTAATAATGATTCTTTGAATTATTCTTAAGAATTACTTTTTTAATAAAGAACGTCCCAGAACATTAAGCCTGAACTTATACTATCGTTTATTGAACACTTTTATAACTGTTTTATTTACTGTCTAAACAAAAAAGTATTTATTTGTTTGAAAAAACTTTAATATATATTATTTTACTTTTTCTACGAACTTTTTCGAGAAATAGAAGTTACTTCTTTTTGAAAAAAAAGTTTCTAAATACCTTTTGGCACAAATCTTATAGTAATCACTCATAAAGTTTTTATTTTTCTTTGTACTTCTTGCGTTCTTAGAATTTTTTAATTTATCTTCGATTTTTAAATTTTTGTTACACAGATGCATATTAGTATGTGTAGATATAATAAAGCTTGGTTTATATTTAGTACAAGAGTTTTAATCATTTAATAGTGTATATTTTTATTTAAGTTGTTTTATTTAAAGCATTTAGTACAGTCCCTTTAATTTGAGTAATATTTGTCATCAAAAAGTCAATACAAAATTTTTGAATTTTTTTAAAACTCATTGTTATTAAGGATCTACCAGATCCACAAATTATGATAAAACTAAACTGAATTTAAAATTAATTACTTAAAAGTTTTCTTTAGATATAAAAACAAATTTCTTTTTTCTTTAAGATTTATCGTTTTTTGTTTACTTAAGTTTTTGACCTATAATTACTTTCACTTAAGGTTTAGAGAACGCTTTAACACTTTTTAAAGTTTCGTTTTTTTATTACGATTTACTCAACAGTATAGTAAGAACTTATGTCAAATTCACATAACAACAATTTATATTGCCGAAAAAAAATTAATGCTTGTTCATCATAAAACTTAAACTTTACTAACTATATTTTAACTTAAAGTCGTAATTTTTTTATTATTTGACTTAATATTTGTATATAAAAAATGTTTAGATTATTGTTTATTTTTTAGTAACTGACAACCTGCTTAGCAGTTTAACCTAGTCGTATCAAATAAACTTAACTGAACACCAATACTGTTAAGAAACTGTAATATATATTTTCTAACTCTGGTCTCACTTAGTTGTGTGATTTAGTGTGTATTTTATTGATTTCCCCACTGTGTATTGTACACATTTTTACTTTAAAGGTTTCCTAAAAATTATTTGTAATAATTATCTTATTCAAAAGCACATAACTGTTTTAACTTAGATTTTACCATTATGTTGCGACTGTCTTTTATTTTTTCTTCGTTAAATTTAAATAAACAAATCAAACATACAAAAAAGCAAACAAACTTAAAAATCAGTAAAAAAAAATTACGACAAAACAGTCAAGGCTATAAAGATATATATATATTGTAATACTTAAACGAATGTAGCTTAAGTAAACTTAAACTCTTAAGCTTTTTATTTCAACTTTTTACAAATATTGTCAGCATAATTATATGAGTAGAAAATGATATATAACTTATAACTACGAAAAAGAATCCAGTATTATGAAAATGGAAAGCTATATCACCATTTCTGAAAACTGAAATTTTCATTACTAAAAAGTTATTTACTTAAACAAAAAATACAAGTTTTTCATAAAACTCAATGAACAAGCTTGCAAAGTTACAAAAAGTACTTTTAATTAGGCACTAATGTTATATTAAATAAATTACAATAATTAATTCTACAACTTTTTTTGACCTTACTCTAAAGTTTACATTAAAAAAATGAACATTTGTTTATGTTTTCATCAATATGACGAATGGGTAACAAAAAACTTGATTATTCATAAAATTTATTATTTCCAATTCTCATTCTGGTATAGGAACAGTAGCGAGATTGTTAGCATGTAGTTGGGGTTGAGCGTATGAACGTCTTGACAAATTGTAAGTTGAAACTCGTCTATTTGGGTTTTGCATCGGAACGTGAACTGATGGTCTGTAAAGAAAATAAAATTTTTGATATAAAACTTTAACATTTTGTTGATTGAGTCTTAGGTAAAAAAATACTGTGTTATTTTTAAGTTAGTAACTTATCAACATGGTTTCAGTGAATTTGTTACAATAATAACTAAATTAAAATTAAGTATAAAAAACTTTTCACATAGTTTTTTAACAAAGTAAATAGAATGACACGATTAACAATGTGTGATTAAATTCTAAATAAATTTCTAAAACTTATTTTATTTTAAAATATCTTTTGCAGAAAAAAAATAATCAAAAAAAAAAACAACAAGAGTAAGTTATAATTGTTATTGAAATAACGAGTCATTGTAAAATTGTTTTAAAGTATTTTTTAAACAAAACTAATAGACAACGATAAATAGTACAACTTTTTAATGACTTACAAATTTTCTGTTCTTTCACCAACAACAAAAAACAACTAAAGTTTCATTATCCAAGTTATAGTATATTTTTTTGTTTTAAGTTATATAAAATTTGTAAGGACATAGGTTATTTCGTAACTTATAAAAATTGAATAAAAAACAATATATAGTGAAAAAAAAAGAAATCAACAAAAATAATAAGTAAGGTGTATAACAAAATAAGTCTTTACATTCATGTTTTCAACACTTTTCAAAGTTTTCTTTCAACAAAAGCAAGTTAAAATAGTTAGTAAACTTTCTGAAAATAATGAAGAATTGGCTACAGTAATACAATTTTAGAATTGTTTTAATTCGTAATTTTAAGCTTTTGAGATAACACAATAATATTACAGTGCATTAATAAGATCAAACCCCCTATCCCTAACCTATTTTACCCTAAACTTTTAGTCTAAACCCTTACCCTAACTCAGGTATATATCAAATCGATTTAAAAAAAGTTGTTAAAATTCAAAATAAACAAAAGTCATATTTTTGCCAATCAGAAGCGCCTAGATTTTGTAGCTACAGTACTTGTAATGCTTTTGGTTTCACATTATAAGTTTGTTTCAACTTAAAACACAATAATAATAATAACAATAATAATAATAATTGTGAGAAGCTGAAATTAACAGTCGTAGTTGTACAAAGCACTATGACTATACTAGACTTGATATTTTTTAAATAAACAATTTTTTATTGACTTTGCCGTAAGCGAATCTAGTTCAGTTTTTGAAACAGATTCTACCAAACTAAGCAGTTTTGGTTGTATTTAAATCAATATATTTTATTATATATTTTTTGTTTTGTTTTAAACTTTTTTTTTTTGTGTATCTAAATTTTATATAACGTAAACATAATCTTTTAGTTTTTTGATATAACAAATTTTGTATCAAACTGACGAAAACTTAAAAGATATGCTTTTTCATTTGTTGTATTATTGCTTAAAACAGAAATATAATATTAGACTAATAATCGTGTTTTAAACACAGCAGCAGAACGTTAAAAACTAATTAAATGATAAATAGATATACTTTTTTATAGAAATGAATAAATTTACCTTGAATTTCTTCTTGTTGTGCCATTATAATCATTCAAGTTCTCTTCAGGCTTTTCTTCAAGATCTATCATTCTAGTACTGTTTCGCTGAGCTTTAATGTTATAACCGTTTTTAATTAAAATATTTAATAAAATACTTATATTTTAGTTATATACATAGTTTTGTTTAGTCGTCTATGTATAAACCTGTTAAAAGGTTTTTTTTTATGTAAATAATTATAGTAATCAAAGTTTTAGTTTTTTACCAAAGTAAATAAAAAAGAAATTTATTTTCAGTATTTTGTATACTAAGTTTTTACAAACAAAACAGTTAAGAATAAAAGTTTAAAAAAAGCTTAATAAGACAAATATAAAATAACTGACGACACAATTTTACAATGTTTCTCTTTTAATTAATCAGACAAAAACTTTTTATTCACTAAATTAAAATTTATAGTTCTTAGAACTTTATACAGTTTAAAACGAAAAATAATGCATTAAAAATTTAATTATTTTAGAAGTTAATTTTGACATTAGAAAAATAAACATATTTTATACGTCACTGTTCTAGTAAACATTAATTAACAACTAATTTGTTCTAAACTGTGTACATTTTTATAAAAAAATTAACAAATAAGTTGTTTTTTGAAATGAAAATTTTAAATACTAGTAATATAACAAATTAATACGTACGCTAGTTTTAGGTTTTCAAAATACACATTATTAAAAACTCTATAGAATAGCTGCCATAAAGCATATGTATTATAATTCAGGAGCGTGTCTAGACTTTTTTCAGTGGGGTTGCACGATTTTTTGTTCAATATTAGAGTATTTTGTGTCGTAGCTTTTAATAATACATTTTAGAAAATTACATAACTTTCTACTACATAACTGTCTAAAATTTCTCACGAATATAAAAATGTTTAAACTTTAGATAATTTAAAAATATTATTATTTTTTATTGCACGATTAAAAAAATGCGCTCGAAAAGTTTGATCTAAGGACCTCGTGTACAAAGGAACCTTTCGGTTATCGATTCGTAAACCACATGCTTATAAACTTTCTTACGAGCTATTACGTACAATTTTTTTACCATCTAAATATTTAAATCTTTAGTAATAAAACAATCAATTAAACGAAATTAAAGAATATACATCTAAACGAAAATTCACAGAATTTTGTGTTTACAAAAGTACTTAAAAACTTTTCTAACAGCATAAGAACTAAAAAACATCTATAATTTTAAATTAACTTATAAAAGGAGATAAGCAATACTAATAGCAAACATGTGAATACTTGAATGGTAGGTTACAACTTCTTAAAAGAAGGTAAAAAGTAATGCGCTGAAACATTTTTACATTAAAATTTGTTACTACTTTGTGCTAAAAGTGTTAATTTTCTTTTTTATAGTAATTCTACTTGAATAGTATAAATAATTTTACATTTGAATAGATAAATTAACTATTGTATAAATTTTTAATAATTTTAAAGAATTGAATTCTACCAGAACTGAAATTAACTTTTATAAATGAAAATATAAAGATAATTACTATAACATTTATGATTTTAATAAGAAAAAATAACAAAAAACAATAATATTAATAACAACAAATTTACTTCTATTTTAAAATATACTTTTTTATATTTTGAATACTTAAACAAATCTAAAATTGTAATAATAGAAAGCAAAAAGTATTTGCAAACATAAAAAAGAAAACTTTTTTGATTTCCTTATAAAAAAAGACTTTTTAACATAAGTTTTCTTGAAACAGTTATCTCAACTTATTATTTAAATACTTAATTTATTTTTAAGTATATACATCCACAACTAATTTTTACATTGACATGCTAAAAATAAATTAAAAATACAAAAAAAAAGTTTGCAAATCTTCTGAACTTAATTCAAAATAGTAATCTTAAAAAGTAATCTAAAGAATAATCAGATAGAAAAAACTGCAACTAGACTAGACCACTGTTATTGTAAACAAACAAATCAACTTTTGAATAAATCTACATAAATAAAAAAAAAGTTGGATATAAAATGACAAGTATTATTAACTCATTAAACAAAAGTAAATAGACGAGTAGCAATGATCACTGATGACTTTGATAATTACTAATTGATAGACAACTTTTAAGTTCATCCTAGAATGTTCCAAAATGACTTATATTTTATAATCATTATGGTAGTTAAAACTATAATTTACTTCCTAGGTAGGATAGCGATTTATGACCCAATTTGCTGTTGAATCTAGGTAGGAAAAAATATGTTTCTGAAGACCTTGTATGATAATTATGGACATTTTTAACATTTTTTAAGTAATTATTAAAGTTAGCTGGTATAAAATAATTGTTAAACTTAAAAAAAACAGATCTAGTTTATATAGGTACAGACTAACAACACCTAACAATTATCTCTGAGTTTTTAATACTCTTACACTATCATCATATTTTTTATGTGTGAATCTAAGTGCTCTGTTTATGAGAACATTGATATAATTATACATTTTTTATTTGCTCTTCCCCAGCACAACAAGCCATATCTAACATTGCTCATAAGCAAAGAAATAAAGATCAAATATAATGCTTTTTCATTTAAGAAGTGTCTCTTTAATATTATACACCGAATATTTTTTTTTACTTTGTTATTATAAATCTATTTGTTCTGACCATTTTAAATTTCTGTCTATAATTATTCCCAAATATTTATAGCTATTTGTGTTTGTTATAACTGTTTTACCTATTTTTACACTAAGATCTATATTTTTCCAAAATCTATTTTTTTATTGATGTAGAATCATGCTTCTGGTTTTGTTAAAATTTAGTTTAAGTTTGTTTTCCATAAGCCAATCTGATACCTTTTTTAGTTCTGTATTAAAACTTTTACTATAACTTAAGTATGTGCTTTTTGTGAATGTTTTGTATAGCATTGTATCATCTGAAAAGTTGAAAACACTAAGACTAGTTTTATTCTATAAATTACTTATATGTATTAGGAATTATAACAGCCCTAACGCTGAGCGTTGTGGTACCCCAACTTCACTTTTTTCACAGGTTGACTCATATCCTCCAAAACTAATTAACTGTTTCCTTCCATCTAGATATGAACTAGTTAGTAGATGTATATTTCCTCCCACACCATGACATTCCAATTTCCTTAGTAAGATATTTCTTTCTACATTATTAAATGCTTACTTAAATCCAAAGACTGCATAAACTGCAATTCCTTTATCAAAATTTGACAGAACCCCTTCAACGAATTCTGATAGAGCTAAAGTAGTGGAACATCCCTCTCTTAATCTAAACTGAGAATTATCTAAAACTTTACTTTTAGAAAATAAAAAAAACTGTACAGGCGATTAAAGATTACTTTTTCAATAATTTTATTTAAATCAGAAAGAAGTGTATAATTTCCTGGTAATGTTTTAAATCCTGATTTAAAATTGGTATTTTGCAATTTTTAGGCTACTTTGATAAACACCTTCATAAAATACTTCATAAAATTTTCCTAGTATTGGGGATATAACATTGTTAACTTTCTTAAGGATCTTTACAGATATACTATCCTCACCACTGGCTTTGTTTGGATCTAAACTCTTAATGATATTAAATACTTCAGTTTCTGTAACATCAAACCAAAAAAAAAAACTATTACTAACATTTCTCAGATAGTCAGTAAAACCTAGTAGGTTAATTTTTTTTCGTTATGTTTGCTTTTTGATGTTAGAAAAATGAATGTTAAGTTTGTTTACTATATCTATTGGTTTTGTAAAAGATTTTTGATCCACATCTAGTCTATGTGAAAAATGGCTGTCAATTTTTTGTCTATTAGTGAATTTATTTATTACTTTCCAAATTTTAGATGTATTTTTATAAGAATTTTCTAGAATGTTTTCATAGTATGCAACTATTTTAGTAGTATTTTTCTCAGTATCACTGTTAATTTTTTTTAATTTTTTTCATTTGTAGCTTATTATAATTTTAATTTAGTTGGGTATGCAACTCGATGACCGATAGGTCTTTTTGCGTATCCAGGTCCTTGAACCAAAAAATTATGTTTAATTAGTTTGATTTTAATCTAATAAGTTTTATTAATACAGCAAAGTCGTCTAGTATTTGCATCTATTCAATTTTAAAAAGTCTACACTTGATTATTACATCATTTTATATTCTAAATTTTAACGTTTCAACTACAACATACATTTATTTCAGTTTCAATTCAATTTAATTTAGTATGATAAAATTTTTGATAAGTCTTACTTGAAAGTACTTAAATAAACAAAAAATGAAATGTTTTTGTTATATTTTTTGAATAAATTATGCACTGGAAACAATTTGTTCGAGTAAAAATATATATACATAAATATTTCTGATACCAATTAATTCAAAACCACTTTTAATCTCAATTAAGAGTCGTAACTTGGTAATTAAATTCAACAAAAAAATGGTAAAAATAAAATTAACAAAATATATGTTCAGATAATAGGGTAGTGTCAGAACCACACAGCGACAATTTTGCACTAATCGCCACTTTGGCACGGAAGTATACTATAGCACGGCGTCATTTTAGTACTGAATTTCACTTTGCATCGAAATACACTTTAGCACGGAGCGAAATTTTAGCACGGATTGTCAATTTAATACGGCGTCTCGTTTATGAAAATACTTTACGTGTTCAACACTGAGCAAAATGATTTTTTCAATAAACTTAGAAAACAAACCAGGATAGGATGTGGTTTTGTTGTTTAATATCTGATTTAACTTTTATTTGATAAAAAAAAAGTTTTAGTATAGTAAAAAAACTCACCAGATCTATCAGAGTCTAAAGCTTTATTTATTTCGTTTTCATTGTTGCAGTTTCTTCCAGATGGTCGTATCTAAGAGTTTTTGAAAAATAAAATTAATACAAAATGTTTAAAACTAAATTAAATACTGTTCTTACATATATTTTAGAATATATAAAATTTTAGAGTTTATTGAAGAAGTCAGCTTCTAAATGCTTATAAAGATAAAACTCTATGCGTTAATGATTATTTATTTAACAATTGCATACAATTTTGAAAATTATATTTGTTTAATATCTAGGACTTAAAACAAAAACAACTTTAACAAAAAAATAAAACTAAAAAAATTATTGTTTTAATGTTAAATTAAAACGTTCTACGTTCATAATCTAATTAGCTAGTTTTATTTTACTGCTTTAATTAGTTTTTAACAACAGTATCAGTAAAATAAATAGTAAAAAAAAGACTTCAGGTTTCTCATCAAGTTGGTACTTCATATTTCGACTTAAGCCGTACAGTCCTTTTCTTTAACTTTGTTTAACATTACAATTTTTTTTGACATCTTTTAATCTTTTTTTACTTTTTGCTTAATCATCACTGTTTTTTATATCTTGTAATATTTATTTTTAAGCATATGCAACTATTATAAGCCTTTAAAAATCTGAAAGATTTTAATATTAAAAGCCTTACTAAGACTATTAAAAGTAAATGATGTACATCTTAACAGAATATTAGATGTTTAACAAGTAATAATAAAACAATAAGAAATTACAAAAAGTTAAAGCAACTAAAGTTTTACTCAGCTAATTTATGCTTAAGTAACTTTTGATTGCAACTATACTTTATTTTGAATTTTAATGCTTAATTGTTTTTAAACTTCAATTTACACTTTTTCAATTATTTACTTTAATTTTTCTTGCTAGTTTTTATATTTAATTCCATAAAGTGGTAGTTTATAACTTAAAACACTAATTTAATTAAAATGACTGAGAAAGTGAATTGCTCAACATTAAAGAAGATGAAAGAAAAATTAACTGAAGTTCAAAAAAAATCAACTAATGCACTTCTTAATGAAATGCAGGAAATTAAGGGAAACTTGGCAAATCAGGCAGAGGTAATAGACTCCATGAAAAAGTCACTTATTTTTTTAAACAATCAGTTTGAAGATGTAAAAAAAGAGAATGAAAATATCAAGGAGGTAAAATTTGTTAAGTTAGACAATGAGAGATTAAATGTTCAATTGAAAGAAATGAAGAAGGAGGTCAGTAATTCAAGCCTACAACTTGACTACATTGAAAGAAATTTAAAAAGTAGGAATGTCGAAATCAGTGGAGTGCCTTTTATGAAGAATGAAAATGTAGTTGATGTTGCAATGAAGGTCATGAAAAAAGTTGACCCTCTGTTGTGTGAGGAAGATATTGAGTCAGCAAGACAACTAGTTAAAAAAGATAATAAAAATCAAGTAATAAAAAGTTCTATTTTAGTTAGATTCAAAAATATTAATAAAAGAAATTACATATATAGTAATAAAAAGAATTTTGCTAAAGCTAAAATTAGTTCATTAGATGATAGTATTAAAAACGTGTACATAAATGAAAATCTTACTCCCAAAAATAAACAATTATTCTATATGGCAAACTGTTATAGAAAAACTAACAACTGGAAGTTTCTTTGGACTACAAATGGAACAGTTTATCTAAGAAAATAAGAGGGATCAGATACAGTTACGGTAAGAAATATTTCAGACTTAGATAACCTAGCTTCTTAATTGAGAACTTTGTTATTTTGCTTAGAAACATTTTAGTAGTTTAATGTCTGTTAATAAAAGTGTATATATTTGTTTAGTGTGTAAAAAAATTGTAAAAAATAACTGTATATATTGTGAAATATGTGGCCAATGGTCACATTTTAAATGTTGTAAAATTTCTAGTTCCCAATTTGTTTCTCTAAGTAAATCTAATGAACCTTTTTTTTGTTTTAATTGTTTAGTACAGGAAATACCTTTTAGTTTTTTAAGTAATAAAGAACTAAAAAACCTCAACTTAAGTAATATTTGTAGTTATAATTGCAAAATTTGTAATAATAACAGTTGTTTTTGTAAAATTATTTTTTTATTTAGTCAAGTTAATAACAATGAACTTTTTGTGATAAATAATAGCATTTCAAATAAAAAATTTAATACCCAGACTGGACCTATTGTTACAAAAACTCAGTATTCCTGTTCAGATGATTTTGAAAATATATTAGATAAAGATTTTAAGGGCAGTTTAAGTTTTTTACACATAAATATAAGAAGTTTGAATAAAAATAAATCTAAGCTAGAGGAATTAATGTTTTCATATAAAATCATACCTGATATAATAGGAATCAGTGAAACTAAAATTAATAAAAATACTGACACAAATTTTTTGTCATTAACTGGTTACAATTTTCATTGTGTAAATTCAATGTCAAACTCAGGAGGCGTTGGTGTTGATGTCAAAAATTCAATAATGTACTCAATCAGAAAAGACTTAAATTTTATATGTGTTAGTTATGAATCTATATGGCTAGAAATATCAGTAGGAGTTAATAGTAAAAATGTTAAAAATATTTTAGTAGGAATTATATACCGTCACCCTAATGCTTCGATTCCTGAATTCAGTAAAAATTTCTCAGATTTCTTCCTAGAAAATATAAATAATTATAAAGATATTTTTTTAATATTTAAAGATATTAATATTAACTATTTAAATGATAAAGCTACATCAGTGAAAAATTACATAAATCATATAAATGGATTTGGTCTTACAAATATCATCAAAGTCCCAACTAGAATTAATAATTCTGAAGGTACATTGATAGATCATTTTTATTGCTCAACCCCACAAAAAGTTATACAGTGCCAAGTGCTTATGTCAGATATATTAGACCACTTTCCCCTTTTTATAAAACTTAAAAATTGCAACCTAATGAAAAATGATTTTAAAAATAAAAACCAATACTTTCAAGACTTCTCAAAAATCAATACCAAAAAACTTTTAGCAGATGCTTCACTTATTTTTAGCATACATGAAACTAACAATTTAATTCAATCTGAAAGTTCTATTGATACAAAATTTAATAACCTAATAAGAAAAATTAAAGATTTAACTTACAAAAATGTTCCAAATAAAAAATTATCTAAAGCTAAACTAAAATTGAAATCAAAACCTTGAATAACTAAAGCAATATTGAAATCCATAAAACAAAAAAAATAAATTATACAAAAATATCTGCAAAGATAATTTTAATGATCCAATTAAAGTTCAAGAATACAAAAAATACAGAAACAAACTTACAAAAATTAAAACAATATCAAAAAAGGCATACTATGAAAACAAGCTTAAAATCTCTGAAAAAAATACATCCAAAATTTGGAGAATAATAAATAGTATAACCCATAGAAAAAAACAAGAAAACCAATTTCCACACCAGCTAGATATAAATGAAAATTCTTATACCAAACCAGTTGAAATAGTTGATAAATTAAATACTCATTTTGCAAATATTGGCTTACAGACCTGTACAAAAAAAGGGATACTCTGAACTCAGCTAATAAAATAAAAAATGTTAGTAACAGTTTCTTTTGGTTAGATGTAACAGAAACTGAAGTATTTAATACTATCAAGAGTTTAGATCCAAACAAAGCCAGTGGTGAAGATTGTATATCTGTAAAGATCCTTAAGAAAGTAATCAATCTTATATCCCCATTACAAAGCAAATTAATTAACCAAGCATTTTATGAAGGTGTTTATCCAAGTAGCCTAAAAACTATTTAATTACATTATTTTTTATTTATTATTATTATTATTAATTATTTATTATTATTAATTATTTAATTATTATTTAACTGGATTAAAAACTTTACCAGGAAATTATAGACCCATTTCACTTTTATCTAATTTAAATAAAATAATCGAAAAAGTAATCTATGGTCGCCTGTACAGTTTTTTTTCTAAAAATAATGTTTTAAACAATTCTCAGTTTGGCTTTCAACAAAATCATTCCACCACTTTGGCTTTGTCTGAATTTGTTGAAGGGGTTATGTCCAATTTTGATAAAGGAAACGCAGTTTGTGCAGTCTTTTTGGATTTAAGTAAAGCGTTTGACAGTGTAGCTAGAAATATTTTACTAAGGAAATTGGAAAGTTATGGAGTGAGAGGAAATATGCATCTGCTAATCAGCTAATATCTAGATGGAAGGAAACAATTTGTTATCTTTGGAGGATATGAGTCAACCTGTGAAAAATGTGAAATTGGGGTTCCACAGGGGTCAGTATTAGGACCGTTGTTATTCTTAATACATATAAATGACCTACAGAACAACACTGGTCTTAACATCCTCAACTTTGCAGATGACTCAATGTTATACAAAACATATACAAAAGACACATATCTAAATGACAGTAAAAATTTTAACATAGAACTTAAAAAGGTATCAGATTGGCTTATGGAAAACAAACTTAAATTAAATCTTAATAAAACCAGAAGCATGATTTTATATCAATCAAAAAATATTTTTTGGAAAAATAAAGATCCTAATGTAAAAATAGGTAAAACAGTTATATCAAACACAAATAGCTATAAATATTTGGGAATAATTATAGACAGAAATTTAAAATGGTCAGAACACATAGAAACTATAAAAACAAAATTACAAAAAACATTGAGTATATTATATAAAACCAGACACTTCTTAAATGAAAACGCATTATATTTGATTTTTAATTCTTTGCTTATGAGCAATGTTATATATGGCTTGTTGTGCTGGGGAAGAGCAAATAAAAAATGTATAAATGATATTAATGTTCTCATAAACAGAGCTCTTAGATGCATACATTATAAGAAATATGATGACAGTGTAAGAGAATTAAAATCTCAGAAAAAAATATTAAATGTTGAGAGTCTGTATTTATATGAATTAGGTCTTTTTATGTTTAAGTTTAACAACAATTTGTTACCAGATAACTTTAAAAATTACTATAAAAGTGTAAAAAATGTACATAATTATCATACCAGGTCTTCAGAAACAAATTTTTTCCTACCTAGATTCAACAGCAAAATAGGTCATAAATCACTATCCTTCCAAGGTAGTAAGTTGTGGACTAAGTTACCATTAAGTTTAAAAAGTATAAGTCATTTAGGAAAGTTCCAGCATGAACTTAAAAGTTATCTTTTAAATAGTAATTTTCAAGGTCATTAGTGATCATTCCTACTCCCTATTTACTTTGTTTAAGGAGTTAATAGTACTTGTCATTTAATATCCAAATTTTTATTAATTATTAATTAATTTTTTTTTTTTTTTTTTATTAATTTTTTTATATTTTAGTTTTTTTTTGTCTGAAAGTTGATATGTTTGGTCACAGTAACATTGGTTTAGTCTGGATTTTAGCATTTTCTATTTAATTATTTCTAAGATTGCAGTTAAAGATTATTATTTAATAATTCATTTAATATCCAATTTTTTTTTTTTTTTAATTATTTTGTTGGAAATTAGATTTGTTTGGTTACATTAACATTGGTTTAGTTGAGATTTTAGCATTTTCTGTCCAGTTATTTTTATAACTATTCTTTAAGATTACCTTTTTGAATTAAGTTCAGAATACTTACAAACTTTTTTTTTTAAATCTTTTTTCTGCTTACAAACTTTTTAATATATACTTTATTATTATATATATTTTTTTTTATTGCATGAAAATGTAAAAAGAATAGTTATAGATGTTTATATTTTAGCAGAAAATAAAGTATTTAAAAATCAAGCTGAGATAACTGTTTCAAGCAAATTTATGTTAAAGAAAAAGCTATTCTTGAGCAAAGCAAAATTATTCTTTTTTATGTTTACAAATGTTGTTTTCTTTCTATTATTTCAGTTAAGACTTAGACAAGTTTTTCAAAGAGAAAAGAGTTTTTTTTTTTTTTTGATTGAATTAGTGGAAAGAAATTTGTTGTTGTTAATATCATTGTTGTTAAAATTATTATTGTTTTTTTTTTTTACCTAATACGTATTTTCATATTTTTATTTATAAAAGTTAAGTTCAATTCTTATAAAAATCACTTCTTTAAAATTCTAAAAAAAAATTTACAATAGTTTATGTAGCTATTCAAATGTGAAATATTTTTATTTTTCAACTTAAATTATCAAAAAAGGAACCTTTTTAGCACAAAATACTTAATTAAAATGATATATTTATTCTATACTTTTTATCTAGTTTAAGCAATTTTTTTTTATGGATACAGCTTTATTTTACTTTGTTTGAATATTGCAGTTTTACGTTATTTTTATTTTTTTTAATGTTATAGTTATATTTTACTGTTACTTATTTTTTGATAAGTTAAATTAAGTTGGTAGTAGAGTCGAAATTCTTAAACACACACAAAACTAAGGAAATAACTTAATATATATATTTTTCTCTTTCAAATCATATAAAAGGGTAATTTATTTGCAAAGTTCTGGATTAATTTTAAAATTGAAACTTCAGATAAAAACTTAACCTTTTAACGTAAAGTTAGATATATATTTATGTGTATATAATGTTGATATATGTGTGTGTAAAAATTCTTTATTTTTTTTGGAAAATTCTTTTTTTTTTAGTTTATTTTTGTTTAAGAAAGATATTTAATGTTGTAAAGTTTAATAGTGTCACTTTTCATAGAGCTTTTCGTTTTAGAGTTTAATTTTTTTTTTTTTCATTTTTAGCTCTTTATAATTTTGATTAAGTTTGGGTATGCAACTCGATGACCGAGAGGTCTTTTTGCTATCCAGGTCATTGAACCAAAACATTTTTGAGCAAAAATTTTTGTTTTTTTCGCTTTTTTTTCAATAAACTATTAATTAAAACGAATAAAGGTATTATTAACACTTTTCAAAAGATAACTTTCTTATTTTTTGTCATTTAAAACTCAGTTTATACCTCCCAATTTCTAAAGAATCATTAAAGGTGAGGTTATTTTTTTTATTGAAAATAAGATACATGTAAGAAAAGCAAGTACACTTTGTTTAGCTTTTATAGTATATAAAGTGATTCAGATATCATAAAAGTTATAGTCATGAAGTAGCCAATTTTTTTGAACTTGTGGTGCTCTCTATTTACTATTGAAAAACGTCTTAAGTAAAACAGTTAAAGCAAACTGATACTACTAATAAATAAAAATTTCAATTATTATACCCATAATTTTTTGATAAATAACTTAAAATCTATCAGTTAAAATTTAGCAAAAAAGTTGCTTTAATTTTAACTAAAAAAATTAAAGTATATTGAAAGTATGTTTTATAGAATAAGAACAAAACATGATTTTAGAAACACATATAACTTTGGGGTGTAACTCACTTAAGGCTTTACACAAGCTAGTTAAAAATGCAGACTTATTAAGGCTACTTTAATTTCTTTTTTACACAAAGTTTAGGCTAGTTAGGACGTGTTAATTATACTCATGTCAGTTTTGTAAGTAAATTGCGACTCAAAAATGACATATAAGTAATAAGTTATACTGCTCAGTATTAACATAAATAAAAGAAGTAGAGTTCAACTATCAATAAAGCTTGTCTTTAACAGTAAACTCTAAAGGTCGACTAATGAAAAATAATATCTTTACCAATATACTTAGGTTGACTTGACTCTTACTAGTTTGTAGAAACTTAGGCATGCCTTAAAAAACTTCTAGGATTTTATTTATGCTTCACAGAGTGGTAACCCTGTGATTTCCAAGAAGAAGATCTGGTTTTATCATACCTTAAATTTTAAATCCAACTGTATATTTTGAACTTAAAAAAGTTTTTATTTTATACAACTCCTTTTTTATTATTATTTTTTAAGTTTGCATAGACACTTTTAAAACAAGTACACAAATTGGTATGATAAAAGTGTTGTACTTAATATATAACATTTTATAAAAATATATTACCATTCTATCTTACACAGTTACTAATTATTTTTGCTTATTATTTTGTACTAAAAGAAACAGTAAGTTAATAGTAAATAGTAGAACTTTCGGTTTTCCTTAAAACTACTTCATGTTGATGTACATGCTAAATTTAATGCGACAATTTCCAATACTTACATTTATGCACGAGTTAAGGTTGAAAAATAGAAGTTTAAGAACAGCTTGATTTATTTAAACTTAATCTATAACGGCTCTGTTTTTAAAAAGAGTTAGGAGAAAGTACTACTAAACAAGTAAACATTATCAATAGCAACATTATCAATTAAATTAGAATGCATGAAAATATTTTTCAAAATACTTAACTTATTAGAAATTTCTTGCGATTACTAAAATACACAGTTCTCCGACATACTTGCTAGAATATTTTCTCGTTTTGACATTGACTACTAGCTCTTTTTCAAAACAGAGCCGTTACAGATAAAATTCAACTAAATCAAGATGTTCAAAAACTTCAACTTTTTGGACCTTAACTCGTAAAAGTTAAACATTTGACGGTCTAAATTAAAAAAAATTACAGTGTTTAAAAGCCCTTAATTTACGTCATATCAAAATTGTGGTAACAACCAACGTAATTCAAACAGCTTGTTAGGTACTGATAGATATTATTATTTTGTATACTAAACTAGAACAGATAAAATCATAAGTTTTAATAAGTGCAGAATTTTGAAAAAGATACTACGATTTTCAAACAAACTTTTTTAGTTTCGATTTTAATTATAAAATATCATTAATAAGTAAATTTTTATGCATGACGTTACAAATAGAAGTGCAATCAAAAAAGTTTTTCAAAATTTATTTAAAGTATTCTTAAAGCTAACAAAAAAAAATTGACTATATTTTTAATTTTTTATGTTTATTTATAGGTTACAATATTAAAAAGAAAGTACTTAATTATTATATAACAATTAAAATCTTACAGATTTTCTTCTTTTATTTTTTTCATTCATTTCTTTTATATATTTTTCTGAAAGCTGTTTGTCAGATGGTTTCAATGATGACCTTCTTATAGGGTGACCAAAGTTTTTAGATTTTCTTTTACCAATTGGGTAACTAGTGAGAAAATGTTTTACTAATAATGTATTTCTTTTGTATTTGATAACTTTACTTTTAACTTTTAATTTTGTATTAAAACCAAATAACTTAAACAAATAAACTAATCTTTTAGTTTAAGTTTCAGTAATTACTTTAAATAAACTTTAAGTTTAATATTTAAGTTTTTTATTATTCTCAATCGCAAATTACTAACCAGATATAAAATTAATCTATTTCTAGCTTTGATATCAAGCGTGTAGTTTTTTTTAAAAACTTTAGAGCTAGTATAACTCAAATTACGCTAGGAGAACATTTCATGATGCATTAGTTTTAATTCTTTTTTGAAACTCTGAATCGCTATTTTATTTAGATAATTTCAAACCTAGCCTATATTCTACTTGAAAGTTTGTTTACAGTTGAACACTATTAAGCTTTTTTTATGGCTTCTTCATAATAAATGAAAAACAAGTACTAAAAGTTCAGTGATTAGTAAATCATAAAAAAAAACAGATTATAATGATTCTATTACCCACAAAAACATTTAAGGATCAAAAAAGTTGGTCATTATTGTATAAGTTACTAGGTATTTTTTCATAGCTATTTTTTAAGTTGGGTAGATACATTTTTAAATTATAAGAACAAATTTTATAGTAAGGATCGGAAAATTGCTACCAGCGGCAATTTAAAAGAAAACGCTCGTGTATAAAACGTCTAAATGCATATAAATTCACTTTTCACTTTGCTCTAACAAAAAGTGAGAAATTGTTAATAAAAAATTAAATTAATTAAAAAATATATCATAAACAAATAATAGAAAGCTGATACTCTACTGAAAACCACAAAGATATTTTATAACTCAAAGTTAAGTTTTTTGTTACCTTGAATGTAAATTTTCGTAGTTTTCGATTTCTTTGTTTTGATAACTTCGACTATGATGTTTTTTAGAACCATTTATCATTTGAGGTTGCTGCAAAAATTGTTTTATTTTATTATTTTAAGATTTTATTAAAATTAGTTATCGTAGGTTTACCGTGTTTTTATTCTATCTTATCAAAGCTAAACAAACATGTTAATAAAGCCTGTATTCTATATCTAAATTACTAGTTTTGTATTTAAACATTTCAAGTAATTGTTATGGAGGTTTTTGTATATCTAAAAAAGTAATTAGTTTTACCACTTAAAGTCACAATTGCAGGACTTAAATATTAATTATATATCATATATTTTCTAAATAAGTATAAATAAATAAAAAACATTATAAAAATTGTAAGAACAACAAACACAACTTTCATGTGCTAAAAACTACGTGAAACTAGTTTTTGTCAGTATTGTTTTTCCAGACTGGCCATAGTTAGGACTTAATAAGGTGAATTAACTTTAAAAACTATGCAAGTTGCACATAATATAAAAAAAATATTTCAACTTGTTGTAATGTATTGATAAGACACATACAGCTTAAAGGTCCCTATGTGATAGGTAAAGTTACAAAGGTAATATAAATATCTTTATTACCTAGCAATCATTTTTTAAATATAATAATAAACTTTTAAAAATATTCAAAGGCCTAAAAAATTCAACAAGTTAATACTACAACAAATCATGTAAACTTAAATATAAACTAGAAGCATATACATGTAAACTTAGACTTATAACAACCTTCAATGTAACATTATCAGTTTTTAACCGCTACAAACTTATGAGTTATATTTGTTCATTAAAATTTACTAACTATACTTGTTGTTTTATTTTTAAGTAGAACGCATCGGAACCTTATACAAGTTTACTTTTTCAATACTTATGCTAATTAAGCAGTACTTGATTTCATGAACTACTTTAACTAGTTTATTATAATAAGTTACGTCAAGATTTTTCTAAACCATTTTAGTTTTAGTGCTTAGTTATATTAAAACTTTTAGGAGTTACTAATTACAATTAAATTATCTTTGATAGTCAGTAATGCTTTTGGTTCATAGTCAGTGTAAAAAAAAATAATTTTTATTAAAAGTTTGTTAACTTTTAAAAATTAATCTTACTATCTTTAAACTTAAAGAAATAAATCTAAAGTTTTTGAATATGATATATTGTTTTAGGATAATATAGATGATAACATAGATGAAAACAATTTTTTTTATTTACTAGAATAGACAAAAATAACATTTTTTTATTTAACTATTAATATATTTTCTGTGGTAACTTATTAAAAGCTAACGCAATGTTATTAAATATGCCCTTGTAAAAAAAAAATAGTGAATTAAATTTTAAGGTGTGTTGTTTACTTTGAAACCACACAATTTAATAATTGAAAAAAAAGACTTTTTTATTATTATAAAACCTTATAACCAGTAGACAAAGTATTAAAATTATCTTCTGAAGCATGCAAAGGCTTATTTATTTTCCTTTGGTGTTCACTGTATGAATAAGAGTTTCTTGATTGCCGATTTCCTGTCGTTAAATTGTTATTAGCCAGTATCAATACGGGTTGCTTTGACCCATACAGATGACTTTGTCGCTGACTTTTTCCTTTGTCTTTTGCAAGACTCATATCATTACTTGTTGAGTTGAAATCATCGTTCTGCAAAAAAAAAGTTAGTTATTCAATAGAACTAAATGTACTTTTATACGTAATCTCATAGAGATTTGAATTTATACATTATGCAGCTAATAAAATGCTACACAAACAACCAAAAAGTTATATAAGTAGTTAATAATCTTCATAAAGATTTGACATTCAAAATTGAAAACAAAACAACAAATAAATTATTTTTAATTTGTTAAATAATAAATTTCCTTATAGTTATCAATGTTTTGATAGTTTTAACTTCATAACTATTTAGTATGCGTTTTTTATCTTGTTTTTTACTCTTATCTCTGCCTTTTAAATTCGTTTGACATACGGGAAAGCCTTTGAAATCTACCTTAAATGATGAATTGTTATTATTTTGGTTTTGTGAAGTTAATATGTAGTTAATACTCTGAACTCTAAAATTAAATAAAAATTGGTAAAAAGTATACAATTACGGAGTTAAAATTAGTTTTAGTTTTCAAATTTTGTAAGTTTTATGTATAATGTTTTTATACCTATTTTAGAGTTCAAACTATATTATCTCTTGCAACCTGCGTTTATTTTATAGTTTTGTACATATGATTAGATGCATATCACCAAAATTTGTCATGAATAAATTTGTTGTAAATGTTAGTTATTTTGTGTGGGATTGTTTAATTTTGTTTTTCACGCGTGTAAGACATAAATAACAATTGCAGACCTACATAAAAATATAAGCGTTCAGTAAATCAGTCATAGTAGTTTAAAAGACATCTTGAATAAAAAAGCATACTGAATAACCGGAGACCTTTTGTTAAAAAAAAGACTACTTATAAAAGAGTATAAAAGTAACAATTTGAAACAAAAGTTAAAATAAATACAAAAAAAAAACTGCAACAAAATAAAGTAGTGCAAAAACTGCATATCTCTTATATGGCGCTTGCAGTTATATAGGTTATATTGATTTTAATCGAACCATTAAATTTTATTAGTTTGAGTAAAAAAAACCTGATAAGATGCAAATATTATCATAATCTATTTGAAAGAAATAGAACTTTTTATCAACTTATTTCTATGTATTTAAATTTTGTTAGTACTTTCAGACAGTCTAAATTAATAATATTTGTGAATAAAACAATAATGATAAAAATAATAACTAAAAAACATATGGAAGAAATAGTAATATAATAATAACAATAACAAGTTTCAAGACCGTTATCAGACGAAATTGGCCATCGCGTTGTGCTCAAAAGATTAAATATTTTCAAAAAAAAAAACGCTACAAACGATGAAAAACATAGTGATGTAACAAAATTACAAATAAAATATCGTAGATAAACTAAAACAGAATTGTTTTGATTCTTCTTTCTTTGTCTTTCCCGTTTTTTAAAGTGCTGCTTCTATCTCTCTTTCAGCACTTTTTAGATATTAGATCGTTAAATGTCGTGATAATTAGCGAGCTCTACCAATTACCATTTCTGACATTCAAGTTCTTTAGGTCAAGCTTGCAGACGTCCTTAAAATGTAGTGTTGCCCGACTGCAGTTGTGTCTGCCAACGACCAACTCGCTATACAGTAGAGACTTTAGAATTCCTCTTTGCCTATCCTTAAAATATAACCTAACCAGCGAATCCTGCGTTGGCTGAGGGTAAACCACATAGTGATGAAACCAGTACTTATTAGAATTTTTTCGTTGTTGATCTTTTGTTGCCAACCGATTCTCAAGATACGACGGAAGGATCGTAGTTGCTATATGGTAGACATTCAACAAGGTCGAAGTTTTGCTACCATACAGTACTGTATACAAAAGTACAGTAAACGTTAGATTTTCCGCAAGTATTCACGCAACACTTAAGCAAAGGTATACAAAATTTTTTTCACATTTCGATGTCATAGCTAATAATTCTAACTGATAGCCAAACATCTGTTCATTGGACTTAAATGTTTTTAAAGCTAATGGTAAGGCCGAAATCTGAGTATGTAGTAAATAATTGACTCAGAAGTGTCTGAATATATTTAGCAGGTTAAGATACGACTTCAGCATCATCAATAAAATAAAGTTCACGTCCTATGAAGTTTTTCACCTTTTGCTTTGACCACAGACTTGCAAGGTGAAAAGACAAGCATCAGTTTTAGTTTGGAGCTCAACTTCTATAGTTGAAGATCCAAAACCGCGCTTTTACAGCATTAAAAAAATTCCGTAAAGAGTTTGAGAAAGTACGCAGCCGTTTTTAGCCATCTTTAAATTTTAATGAATAAGAATTGATGCCATTATTTTGAACGGTTGCCTTTGTGTTTGAGTTAAAAGACTTCACAACGTTAAAGTGACTTAGAAAACATGACATCTTCAACAATATCCGTCCTGCCCTATTTACTAGTAGACCAAAAGCTTTGGTAAAGTCGAATGAAAGCGATAAAAATAAGCAAATTTTGCTCATTGCAACCTTACTGCAGATGTGGTATAGGGAAAATAAAACCGATGGTAGAAAGTTTACTAAATTTACATTGCGACTTGGGATATACTCTATAATCCAGATTCTAAAGTCGAGAAAGAAATATTTGTGCAGAAAATTTATTAACAATTCAAAAAAAACTCCTTGTGGTTGTTTGTTCCGACTTAGAAACCTAATTTTTATACAAAGTTATGATTTCAACATCATACATGTCTTATAGCACAACAACTCTCCTTTAACCTTTGACTTTAATATCATATAAAAGGGTATTAAGCAGGAATTGCAATAACGAGCAAGTATGTAGTTACTGACTGTTCCTTTCCAATAAACTGTCTCAGTAGCAGCTTTTCTACGGTTTACTTTTCAAAGCCTTAAATTAACTAAAAGCATCCACAAGGCAGTGGAAGTAGACTAAGGTTTTACAGATCTGGTACCAAGTAAGTTCCAAGTTATAAAAGAAAGCGTTAAAAAAAAAAGCGTAAAAATAGTTGTACATAAATCTTATTAAGTTTTTTTTTAAGTTTTACCACAAAGCTGTCTTATTATTCAAAAAAGCAGAAAAAAAGTTTGATGGCATAAATATTATTTTAAAACTAAAATTAGTTGTTTTAAAAAAGCTTTAGACCAGTTTTTTAACTTAACAAAAACCAATCGTTTTCGTAAAAATGTTTTTTTAGATTTAAAAATACAAACCATGATATTTAAACATAACATATCGTCAGCTTTTATTACTAGTTTTTTTTTGTTAAACTAAGTTTTTATTTTCGGTGCTATTTTTTTAAAAGACATGTATAGTTTTTTTTGTTTATCTAGTAAATTATAAAACTAAAAATATTGTATAAAGTATCATTACCAGCTTATTCATATGATTCAGAGCAATATTTTCATCCTCTAAACCTTTCTTTAACCCTCTTATATATAAAATCAGCACAACAAAAACCACCGTAGCAAATAAAAAGAAAAGCAACATAGGCAATAAAACTGTAAGTAATAATTCTGCTTGATTTTTGGTAGTTGATGCAAAATCTTCACAATATCTATAAATATTACTATATGTCAGTTTAATTGAGTTATTTAAGTTGTTTATAACATATACTATTATATCTAAATAAACTATAAATAATCTATTATTTATTTTAAAACAAAGTTTTGATGACAAACGTCTTTAAAGCATTTTTATTAAGCTTCAAAATTTATAATATGAAAAACAAAAACTTTGTTATTTACTGGTTTAAGTCTTGAAGATAGTTTTTCCAAAGTCAAAAAATAAAAATAGACTAAATTTATGAAATACTGATTTGAGTAGTAGTTTGTGTTTTATACTATAATTCGTCATAGAAAAAGTTGTGATAAAAAAGTCAACCCAGATGTTGTACGAATGTTGTGATGCCTTATTCAAAAATAACTTTAAAGGAATACAAGTTTGAACACAATAAATGTTTTATTTCAATAGAAATAGTTTTAAGATATTCATAAAGCTTAAAAAACTAAGTAAGTTTATTAAATTAAGATATAAAAAAATAAATAGACACCCTAATTAAACATGAATTAATTAAACACTTTAAAACTAACACTCCAGCGAATCCATTTGGGCAGTTACACATAAAACTATTAATGAGGTCAACACAGCTTCCTCCATTTTTACATTGTATTTCTTTACAATCATCTATGTTAATTTCACAAAACGTTCCTTCAAAACCTTTCAGACATTCACAACTAGCTTTTTCCTGCAGAATTGTAATAAAAGCTTATAAAGCTTTACTTATACAAAAAATTACCATAAAAGTTGTTTTTCAAAAACAACTAAGTGTCAGAGGCGACTCTAGGTTTTTTTATTAGATGTGATGCAAATCTTACTTGCTATATAAAAGACCATTTAGTAACTAAAAAACAACATTAAATAAGTTAAGTAAGTGTACACTACTTTGTTTAACATAATACAAACATAGTTAACTATTAATAATAATGATATTAAACTTCATTTATTCTATGTTCAAATTTATTATTTTATAAAGTATCACTTTTAAAGTGTTATAATAGAAACTTTTATGTTTTATTAGTTTAAGTTCTCATTCAAATAAAAACTAATAATGTCATTTTATCTATTTAAACATTTATAGAAACTACTGTAGTAACGTTTAAAGTAATAAATTTATTTATAAAAACTTACACCGTTATCAATGCATTTTCCTCCACCAGCACAAAAATTTTCTGTACATCGTGATTTTAAATTCTGGCATCTATCACCTCCGTAGTTTTCCGTACATTGACAACTTGTCATGGGATAGTAAACAAAGTTTAAAAATAAACATAGTTATTTCTTTGAAAACATTGATTTTTTAAAGTATACTATGGCACAGTTTATAAATTTATAAATTTTATCTAATTTCTAATGATCTAATACTAAAACTCTCTTAAAAAGAACTTCGAAAATCTTAGTAATAAAAAACCCTATTTTTAAAAAATATTTACCTAAACGAATTGTTAAGATTTAAGCATGTTGCTTCGTTTAAACATGGGTTAGATGCACATTCGTCGACATTATTTTCACAAAATTGACCTAGAATTTAATAAATCAACATGAAAAAATGATTAGGAAGACATTAAAAATTTTGTTTCATATCTTATCAAAGAAAACTATCAAAATTAAAATACTCTAAATAACATACCATAAAAATTTAAAAGTTCTGTCGTTAAAAATATTAACAGTTTTATTTTTAGTTGTTTTTACTCAAACTTTATATCTGTAAAAACTTTTAAATACTTAATGTCAAAAGTCAACTTTATTAGTTACTATTTGAACATATATTTTTTTGTATAAATTATCAAAAATTATGTTTTTAAAAGTAAACTTATTAAAGTTTTTATTGTTATCATATACTTTTTGACTGAAACTTTCGTTACAAAAATGTCGAAAAACAAAGTGATACATAGTTATTTGATTTTTGAAGTTTAAACGGTATGAAAATAAATAAAAAACTTAAAACATTAATGTTTTAAACCTTCATACCCAGATGAGCAAACACACTGAACCGAGTTGATACCATCAATACATACACTTCCGTGTTTGCAAGGTGTACTTGTGCACTCATTTATGTTTATTTCACACCTAAAACCCTCAAAACCTTCTTTACATTCACAAGTAAACCTAAAAAGTGTATTGATGATTAATCTTAACCTTAAACTATATATCAAATGTCGGCAAAAAATGTACAAAATTTTCTCAATTTTTACACTATATGAAACGAAAAAAATCATCATATTGGTACTATTGACTACTAATATAGCAACAAATAGAGGTAAAAACAAATTAATATTTATCTAATACTAATTATTAACATCAAAGATTTTTGACCGCGGTCTAAAGTTTGCCGTCCCCTGCTATACATTTTTAATGCATTTAGTATTTCTTACTTAGCAAACATATTTTTTATAATAGTTAAACTTAGATACACAAAAAAGATTCGTTTAGAGTAGTATAAATTTAAAAAGTTTTACCTGAAGCCTTATAATTATATTTGGAAGTATAACATTTGTACAAGTGTACGATGCGAACACTTTTCAATAAACAATTTTCAGGAAATAGACGTGATATCAACTAAGACACTAAAAACTAACCCACCAAAACAAGCGCGTTACTGAAATTAAGTGGTTTGAATAGTTTGAGAGAAAAGAAAGAAAGAAAACCGCTTTCGACAGAGAAGAACACTGTTGAAGTGTTACAATCAGACAAGGAGAAATTACATAAAACTACTTCTGTTTAACTTTATTTATTTAAAGACATTTCGCCAGTTAACAGTTTTTAAGTTAATAACCCATTTTTAAAATCACTCTTTTTAATATGAAGTAAAATTTTGGTGTTAAATATTTTTCACTATTATTGCTATACTTTATGTAAATTAGAATAATGTCATTAAAGTATAGGACAAACGTGCTGTTCCCATCAACACACGTTCCTCCATTGTAACAAGGTTTCAATATACACTCATCAATATTGTTTTCGCATATTCTACCATTGTAACCTTGAGGACACCAGCAAGTAAATCCTAAAACGTTTTCTTCGCAATATCCCCCATTTAAACATGGTTCTTTTGAACAACCACTAATTCCATTCTATAAAGTACACCAGATTTGATTGGTATATCATACTTATAAAAGTTTTTTACTTGTATAATGTAATCAAAAGTTTTCAAATCAGAACTCTTTTAAAAAATATTAATAACTATGATTTATATAATATATGTTGTTATATATAAAGGTTTTTTTAGTTACTAAGTTTATTAATAAATTTATCCTTTTTATTTCGTTATTGAACCTCACACATTTCTCCAGAAAATCCTTCTCTGCAGTAGCATTTATAAGACCCTACTTTATCTTCAACACATGTCCCACCGTTCCAACATGGCTGACTGAAAAATAAAAAAAAACTTCCAGGTTTTGTAGAAATGTAAGCTAATTTTAAATATGACTTATAACAAGTATAACTTCTATATCAGCCAACTTCTATGTTTTTTTTTACATAAAATAGAAAAAAAAAGTTCTTTGATTTTAGATTAATTACCTAATAAGATTTGCAGTTATATCTTGAAAGTTCTATAATTTTCAATAACGAGATTGACTAGCACATAAAAAGGTATTTTTTTGTATTTAGTTTAATTATATGTTTTGTTAATAAATAATATTTTCTAAATGTCCTTTAAACAACATAAATGATAAAAACATTTAAAGGTTTTAAAAACGAATGAGCTACTATCTCATTTGCATCAATATAATAAAAAAAAAAGTAATACTAATAAAAATTTTATAACTTCTCTTAAAAACCTTTGAAATTATTAAGAGCAACTCTTTTTAATAAACATTTATCAAATCTTTCTAATATTTAACTTTAATTTTTTTATACATAAATTATAAATTGGTTTACGAATTGAATTAATAAGTTGCTGTTTTTGAAAAAAAAAATTATGTCAAAAAACAGCTTCTAACGACAACAACCTCATGCACTCTTGTATTTCTTTTTCACAATGGACACCTTCCCAACCCTTTTTACAAGTGCATTCATAATTGGCTACTAAGTCCCTACAAGTTCCACCATTTAGGCAAGGCGTACTTCCACACTCGTCTATGTCAGTTTGACAATTTTTTCCAGTATATCCTGGTTTACATAGACATGTAAAACTATTAATTCCATCACTGCAAAACAAGTATAAGACTGTTAATTACTTTTTTTTTTCTCACACTTCAACAAGTTCTTAAATTTAATTTACAAAATTGTACTTTTTTTTAATTTACAAAAATTATATTTAAATTTAATTACTATATTATGTCTAAAAATTTATAATTTTTATTTACCAAATATTTTAATACATTTCTATAAATTTTGGTAAAATAAATACTAGACAATACTTTTTTTTGAAAATTACTAATAATAAGTATAAAACAACTATATAAAGAACTTTTTTTAATGTTTAGTGTCAATTAAAAAGTTAATGTTTAGTGTAAGTTTTAATACTGTATGTACAAAACATTGCTTCTAATTTTAATAACAAACACGCATGTGCCTCCATTTTTACAAGAGTCTCTTCTACAATCATTTCGGTTTTGCTCACAATTTGTCCCTTCAAATCCTCTCGAACAACTGCATCTAAGCAAATATTACATGTTGGTTTTTATTTTTTTTTAAATAACTTAATATCTTACTCGTATTTTCCATATACTGGTTCAGTACATTTTCCGCCGTTTAAACACGGAGAGCTAGCACACTCGTGTACGTCTAATTCACATAAAATCCCTTCTGTACCACGCCTTGAAGAATATTTTTATAAAAAAAATGTACTATAACAATTTAAAATTATCAAAAGCCGCATTTCAAAAAACTATATCTGAAAAATTTAGCTGGTATATTGTTATTTCTATAGTGATTTCTTTATATAACAAAAAACAAACTTGCAGTTACACTCAAAACCATTCAATTTATCTTTGCACGCTCCTTCGTTTAAACATGGTGATGAGGAGCATTCATCTATTTCCATATCACAATCTAATCCAGTGAATCCAGATGAACAATCACACGTGTATCTAATGTTATAATTTTGTATTAAAAAGAATTAATAGGAATTAAAAAAAGCAAAAGGTTGTTTTTTACGACTGTTTTTTTTATAGACTCTAACACAAGTTATTTTTACCCATCAGTGTGTTGTTTAAACTTTCAGATGGTGAACAAATGAATGACATATGTTTACTCTTTGTAAACGTTTTTATTATTAAAAAACTTATATATGTTACCTTGCTAACTTTGAACTTTTTTAAGGTTTTATCATTGAAATTAATTTAAAAACAACAAGCTCCAGTTTAGCTCTTCTCAAAAGCTTGTAATTAGTTTTGAGTATACAGCAAAACTTAAGTAACTTTTTTTATGAAGATTTTGTATTTTTTGTATAATTTTTTATAGTATAAATTAACTTCATTTTCTTCATAAATTTATGAGGAGGTGTAAGGCAAAACTACAGTTTTAATGTTTTTCACCATACAGAGAATTTTTATTATATGTTTTACCAAGAACCGTTACGAAGTTTTTAGCAATATTTTTCCTAAACTTTTGCGAGAAAGAGCAATTAAATATTATATAACTGTTCTCCTTATTTTCATTTTTCATTTGTTATCGTGTTTTTTGATAAAGGCTAACTCACGATCATACACATTTGCTCTCTAGCTTGCTAGCAGTTTCGGATTTTCTTCTAAAATTTACTTGAAGTCAGATATCTTCTAAAAATGCTTATTCATTGAAAAAGTTTTTATACATGCTCTGGGTGGTTTAAATTCCTACAACTAAACTTTGAGAGAAATTGGGTGTCTGTATGGCTTATAGCTTTAATTTTTAAGAACCTAA
Source organism: Thalia democratica (assembly GCF_965202585.1). Lineage (NCBI taxonomy): Eukaryota > Metazoa > Chordata > Thaliacea > Salpida > Salpidae > Thalia > Thalia democratica. The sequence continues at coordinate 41,018,922 of NC_139166.1, read as the reverse complement.
TTCAAGTCTAGGAAGCCTGTAACAAATTAAACAAAACGGTAACATCAAAGCAAGTGTTTTGAAAAAAAAGTTAATTAAAGTTTGTTATTTAAGTTTGGTTCGAGTGAGATATCTGCTAGCAAAAAAATCAGCATTTTGGTTTATGTAAAAATGCAATTCCTAAAATATTTTTTCTTCCTTAATGTATTCAAGAAGTGCATACTAATTGTTTTGATTTTTTTTAGTCAACTAGTGTCAAAGTACTTTTATGTAAACTAAAATTTGAAAACTTTGATTTTAAAACCGACTAATTTGAATTTTCAAACGCTAGATAAACTTTATTTGGCTTTGATAATCAACACAAGTACCGCCAAAACATTTGTCAGCAAACTCGGAATAGTTGTTTGTTTATTTAAAATACTTCTTAGTTTACATATTTCTGTTCCAAGAAAGCTTCCAATTACTTACATATAAACAAAATACTTAAAACACTAAGTTAATTTTTTAGAAAACAATCTCTTACCTGCTTACAAAATCTAAACATACTGCATTGTTTTTACATGGGTTAGAGGCGCAGTCATCGATATTTGTTTTGCAATCTTTGCCGTTAAACCCATTCATACATTCACAGCTGTAACCGTTTACTTCGTCAACACATCTACCACCGTTTAAACACGGGTTTGAAAAACACTCATCGATTTCTGTCAAACAGTTAAAAAATGTTTGTGTGACTTTTTGTACCACAATGGTAACGATATAAACTTGATCAGTTTAAAGTAATGAAAACATATAGATTTTATTTATAAGACAATTAGAGTCATATCAATGTTTAACCCCTATAAGGATATATAAGAGATTTTCAATTAATCAATTTCAGTTTAGGAATAAAACATTGTATCGTTTTTATAATAATTTGTAATATAACACCAAAAAATGTACTAAATTAAAATGTTTTTAACATTTACGTAAGTATTCATATACCTTGAAAATTGTTATGTAAAAAAATTTTTCTTAATATATTTAACAGTATAATATATATAATGTTACAACATTATTTTGATATGACTACATATATCTCAAAAAGTTCTTAAAGCTTATAGTTCATAATAGTTTATTCTTCTTTCTTTCAAAAATTAATTTTAGGCTTAATTTTCAAAAGCTGGTCTGACTTTGAGTTCTGTTTTTCTACTTTCCTTTTTATGTCGCCGAAACTTTGTATCAAAGATTAGGTCTACTAGTCTATTTTTTTTATCATACAATTAGTTTTGCTTGAAGTACATTAATTATTGAAAATATTTATACTCTTTTTATCATTATCAAAAAAACGTTTAGTTAAATTTGTACACCCAAAAATGCGTACAAAGTTTTATTTTAGCCAATATTCATTAATTTTTACAATTCGTTTTAAGAGCTAAACTTTGAAAAAAGGAAGTGAGTCTAACCTATTTCGCAGTTTTTTCCATTATAACCTGGTGAACACGTACAAATGTATGAGTTAAATTTTGGAGTTGAACATTCACCATTTTCTCCACATGGATTACTATAACATTCATCTATATCTGATCTAAAAATTTATAATTGTGATTAAACAATAACCGAAATGAAAACTGACTTAAAATATAGTTTTTATTTCAGTAATTTACTGAATTTTTAATAGCTTCAAGTTTCCTAAATGCATAATTAAGGATAAATTGAAAAATAATAATTTTTTAATTTAGTGATTTACTAACTCATGAAAGCACTATTACATATATTTAACTCTCATAGTATTTTTCCACAATTAAACTGCTAAAAAACAAATAAGACTTAGTACGTTTGTGTAACAAAATAGAATTACCGTCAAACTAATTTTAAATATTTAATTGAGTGATTAAATTTTCTGGTAACAAATAATATTTTTCAAATTTGAAACTTAATATACAAAACTTATATGTGAGCATAAGATCATTGCTAGCTAGGCCATAGGGGGGGGGGGGGAGGTAAACCATGTTTTTTACAAGTTGATCTTATTTTATAGAGTTTTTTCTAAGCTTCAAGATGCTTTTTATTGTTTTAAAAAGTTCAAATTATTTTTTGAGATATGATCAGTCAAAGTCGGGCCGCATATTAGGTTCCCTATGGGAAGGGAAAACTAAAACAGCGAAAAAAGACTATTTCATTTAAAATCTATCTCCTCCTACATTTTTCTAGCAATCTTTTTCAAACTTTCACAGTCTAATCTTTATACAATAAAAAAAAAACGTTACTTTGGAATTAAAAAAAAAATTGTAAAAATGTTTTTTTTTGAAAAAAAAAACTTTTTTTTTTAATTTTTGTAATAAAATTTTAATTTTTTTAAATTACTAAAATTCTAAAGTAACGTTTTTTCCTTTTATTATAAGGAACGTTTCCTGAAAATTTGAAGAAGATTGCTTAAAAAACGAAGGAGGAGATAGATTTTTAGTGAATTTTTAAATTTCCGAGAAAATTGACTTTAAAAAATTTTCAGTCTATACGTTTTAGCGGAAAACTTTTACAAAAAATTAAATATCTCAAAAGTTAAATGAAATTTTTAGATTCTATAAAAACTGGCTTGTAGTTTGTACTTAAAGCTTTCATATAAAAGCTAAAGTTAATTTTTGTAAAAAAAATGTTTGACCCCCCCTTCCTGTGGCCTTGACAATTAATTTAACTAATAAAAAGCAAATACTTGATAACAAAAAAAAACTTAACTAGAATGTAAAAAAAAAAAAAGAAAAAATTACATTTAGATTAGATCTACTTATAAACCTTTTTATTGTATAAGTTAAAAAGATTAACTTTTATTTTAATGTGAAACTCACTCGCAGTTTTCACCTTCCCATCCACCAGCACATTTACATCTATAAGAGTTTATAGAATCTTCACAAACTGCTTCATTTAAACAAGGATCGCTCCAACATTCGTTAGTTTCTGATTCACAATACCTTCCCGTGAATCCTTGCATACAATGACAACTAAAAGCATTTATTTTTTTCACAATAGCTAATATAAATCAAAAAACCTTAAAAAATGTTTTTAACACTTTTGTTAAAATAATTGAACTTGTATATTTGAGTTTTAAATAATAAGTGTCAAAACTAAAAGTATAACACATAATTTATTTGAAATAATATTTTTTTTTTAACTAAATGTTAAAAAAAACTGTTTATCGATTATTACATAATAATCAATATCGTTGCTCTATAATATGTTTGTTTACTAAAGTCAACTATTGCAATCAAGGTTAATTATTAAGGTTAAATAGTTTATTTCTTTTCTTTGTTTAAAAACACAAAAAATTAAAGTAAATAGTTGGTGTGTAACTCGATAAGCGAAAGGTCTTTCTATACACCAGGTCCTTTGACCAAAATTTTCAAGCGTTGATTTTTTATCGTGTTTCTAGTGTTTAATAAATTAACACTTTAGTAATTTTGTCTTTTTTAATTAACAAAAAAAAGTATAAAGTTTAAATTTAGATAGAAAACCTTTTTGGATACAAGAACAAATATAACACGTTTTTGTATTTTCAAACTTAACAGTTTTGTGACCATTCTACAAAGTAAAACAAAATTTAGTTTAAACTGTTTCAATACTTTAAGCTTTTGGATGACTATAACTAATCAGTATTTTTTGATGGTAAAGCATATACTAGCGAATAAAGCAAGATATTAAGTCAATATAATTGTAAATGACTAATTTTCATAATAAAAAGTTTATAAAATAAATAGAAGTAGTGAATATATAGTATTTTTGTTTTTATTTTACTTCTTTATCTAACCTAAATTTGTGCTCTTCTTGTTGACACGTGCTTCCGTGTAAGCATGGCTTAAAAACACACATTTCATTTATTTCACATTGTTCACCGGTCCAACCACTTTCACATTCGCATTCAAATCTGCATCATGACGTTTCGATTATTTTAAAGTTTTTTTTTATTTCAACTGTATATATGAGTGTTTCACTAAATACAAAATCCTAAAAAGTTTAAGTTTGGTTTCAGAGAAGTCTGTTCTATCACTCTAGCTTTGTCTGATTTTGTTAAAGGAGTTCTATATTCATTTGATAAGACGAAGCTGTGTGTTCAGTGTTTCTACATCTAAGTAAAGCCTTTGGTAATGTGGATGTATAGTCTTTTTTTAAACAAACTAGAATGCTATGGTAAAAGGGGAAACATAAGTTTGTTTTTGAGATTATATTTAACTGAAAAAAAAACAGTTTGTGAAATTCGGAGGATATGTTTAATGCATACTTATAAATAAAGCTCTTAGATAAAAAATCAAAAAAGGGTTAAAAATTGTTTAAATATTGGGTTGTTGTCTTTCTGTATAAACTTTAGCATAACTTTTTAATATTTAAATTCATATGTCATTTTTTAAATGTAGAAAAAATACATAAATATTCAAAAAGATTTTCTCAAAGAAGCTTTATATTGTTGTTTTCTTACCAAGCTGTAAAAGACGTGGGTAAAACTTTTTGGCATATCAGGGTAGTAAAGTATGGACTAATTTGCCTAGTAGCTTAAAAGATCAGGCTCGGTTTGTAAGGTACCAGGTCGATCTGTAAACTTTTTACTAAAAGAAAAATAAAAGAATAGTTATATGACCAAAGTTTAGGTAGGTTATTATGAGAAATTTTTGGGATTATACCGATACTTACTAAACCTAAAAATAGTTTCTGCTAAATATGCTAACTTGTTTCTGATGACATTGACCGAGTCTAGACTGTGACAATTACTAATATAATATAATTATACTTGGACTACTACTAGATTTAAATTCAACAACTTAATAGTTTTCTATATGTACATTTACAAAGTTTTTGGCTTGATTGCTTTAAAAGTGCTAAATACTTATTTATTAACTAAGTTGTTGTTAAAAAAAAAGAATTAGGATATATCTTAGCTAGTTTTGTATTTATATTATTTTGTTTAAGTAAGTAATTGTAGCAAACAATTTTAGTACATTTATTTTACTGCATGCTTAATAGGTTTATCATTTTATAGTTAATTCTGTAGGTATAGGCAATTATTTACAGCTATAAACAATTCAAAACAAGTAAATAGACCTAAATTATTGTTGTACGCAAAATTTATTAAGCAACTTAAACACCATTTATATATTTATTTTTTCTTATTTTTCATGATAATTTATTCTAGTAAAGTGTCGTATTCTGTTATCTTCTTATATATTTTTTTTGTTAAATTACAAATTTTTAAGTCTAAGTAAAACTTTTTTTTTCTGTTTGTTTTAAAACACAAAAAGATAAAGTTAACAGTTGGTGTGTAGCTCGATGGCCGAAAAGGTCTTTTAATATCCCTGTTATTTTGACCGAAATGTTTGAGCATTGATTTTTTTTGTGTTCAATAAACTAAACTAAATAATTTTTTCATATCGTGAAACTACGATATTTTTTTACTAACAAATTTTAAGTACTTTTTGTACGAATTAAATAATTGTTTGAAACGAAGTTTAAAGCCAAGTATAAGTTAAAAAAAATTATGTAGGCAAGCATTTAGTAAAATTTGTATAGAAGTAAGATTGAGAATATTTTTTAAACTAAAAACAAACAGATCTTAAAATTATATCGTTTAAAGTTTTGTATTACTTTGCTCCCGTTATTTTTTCAAAGAAAAATAAAGAAAACTAACTTTTCCAAAGCTTTTTTGTTGATTTTTATTACAAATAGAAAGTAAAACTACTTAGACTAAATACAAATCTTTTTAGAATATTCTACTAGTAAAACACATAGTTTATACACAAAAGTTTATAAAATATATAAGAAAGCGTCGTAATTTTACATAAAACTATTTTATATAGGTTAATTTGATAATTAAAGTTCTACAGTTGAACAGCATAAAGTTTTTGCTCTAATATTTACATTTTCTGAAAAGTTATCATAAAAAAATATATTTGTTCTTAGGAACTTAATATAAAAATCGACATCTAAAATTTATTTATTAATATTTTGTACTCTGTTTTCTATATATAAAGTTTGTTTTAATGCAGGGGTCAGCAAGTATTTTCTGGTCGTGGGCCAATTTTTTTAAATAAAAAGGTTTCTTGCCACGGTTCTAGTTTTAAATACAACATGAACTATTTTTTAGCCTTCATTACAAGCCCTAGGTAATCTAGTGTAAGTTTCAAAAATTTCTTGTTTACTGGGTCAAATGTAGATGCGCGCAGATCGCAGCTTTTTGCATGCCGTAATTGGGCCGAGGGCAGTAGTTTGTAGACCACTGTATTGATGGAAAACGGATATTTTTTGTGAGTAGTTTTTAACTTGTTTGGTAGTTAAAATATTAAAAGTTTGATAAACTAGTCTAAAGCTATACTTTTTAGGTTAACTTTACAAATAATATCTTGAAAACTAATACTACTGATAACTTCCAGATTTTATTATTTCTTCTCAATGCAGATAAAACATCGCTTTCATAACTAGAAGTTTGTTTATATTTTTCTTTATCAAGTTACATAAATTTTTATGCATGTATTAGTTTTTAAAATGTTACAGTGATTATAAATCCTGTCATAGTTTAAGAAGTCATCTAAATCCACTTAACTTTTTCACAGTTTTTATAATGTGTGCACAACTTTAAGCCAAGGTTTGTCTGGGGTATATAAGTTTGGGGCCTACAAATTTACCTTGAAAAATGTTAATCATGAAGTAGCATGATTTAAATAATTTACTTGTTCTTCTACATTACAAGAAAATTTGAAGCCGAATTCACAGAAAACAGCATTTAATTTTCACCTTAATTGGTTGACGAATTTCGAAGTAGCATCATAAAGTAGAATGCAAATAAAAAAGAATACCTAATTAAACTTTATGATGCTACTTCGAAATTCGTCAATCGATTAAGGTGGAAATTATTTTTTTACAACAGCGAAGACATTAGCCCACCCCCCCTACGAGTTTAAAGAAGAAGATGTTTTCAAAAGCAGCAGATCAGCACCATCGTGTGATGATCTAAAAGCGTTTGAAAATGATTTATTCGATACCATTAAAAACATCAAATTTACTTCGTATAAGTCAAATTTTTAGAAAAAGCTAAAACAAGACCTAAACAAACTACTAATCAAAAGCAAAGTAATACTTTTCGCCGACTAAACAAGAAATTTATATCAGACAAGCCCAAAACTTTACAACAAACTAATAACCGACAACTTAACCAAAACATACAAAACTTCTAATGAAGACTTAATCAACAAAATAAACCTAGAATCTGAAAAAATTATATGTGAGAGAAAATACAAAAATAAAAACATACCTAAATTTTCAGCTGCAGATGCATTCATTACTATAAAAAATCACAAGAAAAACTTTCCTTTTAACATCGATTGTAGAATCCTCAACCCCGGAAAAACGAACTCGGTAGAATTAGTAAAACTATTTTAGAAAAAACAGTAAATGAAATAAGATACAAATCATCTTTAATACAATGGAAGAATTCTCACGATGTTATATCATAGTTTAATAATATCAAAAATAAAAATACTAAATGCTTTGTTAATTTTGACATAGTTAGTTTTTACCCCAGTATAAAAGAAGAGCACTTGATGAAAGCCATAAGCTTTGCAAGAGCATACACTAATATAGAAGATAAAGATATAAGTTTAATCAAACACACATGTAAAACAATTCTAACATTTAACAACAAAACATGGATAAAAAAAGACGGCAACACATTATTTGATGTACCAATGGAATCATTTTTTTGGCGCAGAGATCTGTGACTTTATAGGCCTTTACGCCCTAAACCACCTTAAATCCCTCTATAAAAATAATGAAATTGGTTTATATAGAGACGACGGCCTAGCTATCTATCATCGAGTGAAAAAGTAAACAACTTTAGAAAATACCAAAAAGAAAACAATCGAGCTATTTAAGGAAATCGGATTTAAAATAACTATTGATATCGGCGCAACCGCATGCAACTTTCTAGATACAACTCTAAACCTCACTGACGACGAATATAAGCCATACCGTAAGGAAAACTCAGATGTTATATATATCAACAAAAATCTAACCACCCAATAATTATTAAAAAAACCTCCCAGAAATGATTGAAAAAGAATTAACAAACTCTCTAAAAGTGAAAAAATATTTAAAAACTCTGTAAACACATACCAAAATGCTCTAAATGATTCAAATTTTAAACACATATTAAAATACTCAGAAAATAAAAACCCTCAAACTAAAAAGAAAAGAAACCGATCAAGAAAAATCATCTACTTCAACCCACCCTTCTGCCAATCCGTTAAAACAAATTTAGGGAAAGTATTCTTCCAAATCATCGATAAACATTTTAAAGACAATGAAGTACTCAACAAAATTATAAACAGAAATAATTGCAAAACATTATACACCTGTATGAATAATATCAAAGTTATAATACAAAAACACAATAAAAAAACCTTAAATAATATTTCCAATAAAGAAAAAAACAAAACCAATAACACCCCTACTTGTAACTGCCGATTTAAAATCTCCTGTCCTTTGAACAATAAATGCCTTATAAAAAAATGTTATCTACAAAGCCACCGTAATATCAAGCAAGGAAACAAAAGAATACATTGGGAGCACTGCTAATACTTTGAAAAGCAGATGGTACAACCATAACCACAGTTTTAACACCTACAAAGAAAACACCACCGAACTAGCTAAATACATTTGGTTTTTAAAAAACAACAATATTGAATATAACACCAAATGGAGTATCATCCACCACATCGGGGAGGTAAGAAAAATCTACAGCATATGCAGCCTAGAAAAACTAGAAATAGCCAGAGCCAATAAAGTAAAGAACTTAAACAAAAGATACGAACTGTTTGCTAATTGTCCACACTTAAAAAAAATTCACTTTAAGACTTAAGCGCTTGATAATTAGTTTTGCATCTAATTTTATTTACTTAAATTCATTTTAACTTATTAGTACGAAACGTTTTTAGTCCTACTTAAAAAATTTAAAAATTAAAATAAAAATCTCCAGCTTTAAACTGTAAAAACTAAATTATAACATTAACTTAGTTCAAAGTATACATTAGTTACGTCATAATAATAGAAGCGATGTTATTCTAAAAAATTTTCAATGCAATTTTTAATTAGTATAATTTAGCTCCAGCTAGCTAGTAGTTTATCAACTTATATATTTAATTCAAATCCCTTTATTCATGGTAATATGTAAGTAATTTAGTTTATTTATTTACTCTAAGCTGATTGTATTTTTTTAAGTTAATAGTTTTATGTTCAATACCTAAGTTAAAGTTTTCAATTTATCAACTAATTCTAGTACATAAAATTTTCGTGTTTAAGACTCGAAACTTTCTAAACATCGTAAGTTACAAGTTCTAATTTACTTGTTTTATTTTACTTTTTAGTATCTTCCATGTTTTGTTTTACTTTTATTTTTCAGATTTAAATTCTAACTGAAGATCCCTTAAAGAGTGAAACTGAGTTTTACAAATAAAATTTTGATTAATTAATGTTGTATATTTGTCTCCTTATTTTCAAATAAGTTTAGAACTATTTTTGTTCAATTTAGAACCTCAAATTTAAATTCATATTTTTTCTAATAGATTTATAAGTAAAAAGCGATTTAAAGTTAGGCATTTAAAGAGTTTTAAAATAAATATACTATATACTGTTTAATTTTTTATCTTTTCTCATTCTTGTTTATATGAAGCTTTGAAATTAGTTTGCATGTATAGTATATACTTTATTCTATATATAAAATATTATAAGTGGGTAGAAGTCAAATATGCACGAAGGGACACTTTTGCACGGGTTAAGTTTTTTTTTTCAATTTTTTTATAAATTTTAATTTTATATTAATTTTTATAATTTTTTTTGTAAATTTTCATTTATTTTAATTTTACTATTACTGTTGCCCCTAATCCTTACCCTCTGTCGGTAACTTATTTTTTCTAAAATTTTTTTACTAATTTATTAAATTTTTCTTTTTGTTAGTTTTAGTTGTTATATGTTTTTTATTTTCTATTTTTACTATCACTGTTACCTCTAACCCTTACCCTCGTTCGGTAGCATTTTTTTTAAACTTCAAATTAGTTTTTATTTTTTAATCTATTTTTTTCTGTTTCTTTTTTAATATTGATTTTTATAAGTTTTTTTTTACTATCACTGTTACCCCTAACCCTTACCTCGGTCGGTAACTTTTTTTTCTTTTTATCGTTAAACTTTTAGTTTTGTTTCTGTGTTTTTTTTACTCTCGTGCAAAAATGAACCTTAGTGCAAAAATGACCCTCCGGGCAAAGTGTTTTAGTACAAATTTGACCCTTTCCCATTATAAATTGTTTTATTTTAAAGCTCTATGATACAATAATCTAAAATGGTTCGTTATTAACTATTAAGGCGCTAAAGGGCTGTAAACCCTTTTACACTCTAGAATGTTTAAAGTGTTAAAAAAACTTAGAAAAAAAACAGGAAGAAACTGAAACGAGTAAAGTTATTTCAGTGATTTTCCAATTCCATAACACTAGGATCAAGTCAGATCCGGTAGATCACTAAGTTTCAAACTAATAAAAGTACCTATATTTGTAATAAAAAAAGTGATAGTTTTACCTTTTGATTTAAGTTATAACTTTAAATATGTTTACGTCTTTTTTTAGTAGGTTAGTTATTGCTTAAAAAGTCACAAAAATTACTTTTTAAATTGCATTCAAATAAAGAGTCTTTAGAAAAGTTGCATTTGCAGTATTTTTAATTGAAAACTGTTGAGCTTGACTTATTTACCAAATAGGCTAATGTTTAACATACAAGCTGTTCTAATGATTTTTAAAAGTAAACATATTTATAAATTTTAATTTAAGTTTTAATTAAAGTTTGTTTTCTAAATATTATAAAACTATTATTATCTAGACTTAAATTTATTAATTTTGTTTTTACATTTACTATAAATAACGAACCTATTTTAAAATTAACTTTTTCTTTTAATAAAACTATTGGATCAAAAGAATAAAAACCTGCCATTTCCATCTTCTCTACAAAGACCTCTTGAACGACATGGATTACTTGAACAAGGAGAAATAGGTCGGTACTGTGTATTTAAGTTTTTATTTATTAAACTATCATTGTTGGCTTGTTTAATTTTTAAACTTTTACAATAAACAGAAAAGTTAAAACTCATACGTTTTCATGTTATGCAGTAAACTTTTTTATTTTAATAAAACACGACTTAGAAAAAAACTAAAACTTATAATATTTTGATAAACTTTTTTGGTTTAGAAGTTCGTCAAAAATACATTTTTAAACTTAATTTCAAATTTAGCCCTTTTACTAAACTTCCTCTTTCCAAATAACTATCTTAACTGATTACATTTTTGTACGTAAAATGTATTATCAATAGTTATGTTATTCCTGCTATTTTTTAAAGTTACATTTTGAAAGCAAAAATCTTATAATATCAATGTGTTTACCTAAAGTTGGTTATAAACACCAATGCATTATACCTTTTGATTTTCTAATAGTAATAAATTTTTTACTAGCCACACTAATTCGACTTATAGTTTATTATTTAGTTTAGTAGTATAATATTAAGATTAACTTTAGTTTTACACATCAATTTATTGATTCATTTTTCGCAGCTTTGTAGCTTTTTTTCGTGTCTTTCGGTGAACTGAGACTCTAGGCTCTAGCTATCAGATAGTTTACCGAAACCTGGTTGTCTGATGATCTAAATGGTATGATTAAACGAACCTAAGTCTACCGAGAAACTGTGGTCTGATGAAACTGTTGAGCCAAGTTGCATGATAAAAGCTTGTTGTTAACTTGAACTTGTTTTATGGCACATAAAAGTAAAATTTTTGGCTCGACGACTTTCGCTAGTGTATTTTTAAATAAAATAAATATGTTTATTTTTATGATTATGTACTTATATTTTTTATGTTATTGTTAACTTTCAATTATTTTTACTCATAAATTTGTGCATTCATCTTATATTTTATGCAAGCTTATAAAAACTTTGAAAAATGGTACGAGAGAATAAAAATTTAAATGAAGTGTTTGTTGTACAAGTTAGTCGTAGAAACAAAGAGTAGAAAACTAGAAAAAAAGCTATGCAAAACTTATAAAAAGTATAAAATATTTTTCCTAAACTTCTTCAATTATATACACATAAATATTTTTCTGCGGAAAAAGTTTAATATTATTTTTTTAAGAGACGTTATAAAACAATAAGTGTTAGTTAGCTTTAAAATGTAGCTTTCTTTAATAACTTTTATTAATATTATTATTTGGAGCTAAATATTGTTTCTAGTTTTTAACAACAATCTTTACATTACTTGATAAGTTCGCAACTGTATTCTTTAATTTTTTTTTAATCGTTAAATAAGTATTCAACTAACTATCAATTCAGGGAGATGATCTATAATTTTTTTTTCATAACTAGTACAAGATAAAGTATAAGAAAAACAGAATTTTGACAAAAACTTCAGAAAAGTATCATTTTAATAGCAGTTGTTTTTAGAAATCCTATTTTATGTCTTAAATAAAATACAACAATTTACATTTTTCTAAATTGTTAAATAACTTTTCAAACAACTTTAATATACTTGTTATTTGACTGCTAAAAATCTTAAATTGATTATAAAAAAATTGTTTTTGTAAAGGCTTTATAAATAAAATTAGATAAAATATATTCCTAACTATTTAAACAAAACTTACTGAACGCCTGTATCTTGTCCGTTCCATGTAACTATGCTTTATTTGCTGTTTTTCTTCTTCTTCTTTTTTAAAATTAAATTTATAGATGGAGAAAAAAGTTAGAAATAAAATAAGAAATGAAATTAATAGATATTGTTTAAAAGTTACATCAAGTCTTCTTTTTTTGCTTGAAATAACATGAAAATCTTCTTTGTTTCTATTAACAGTCATTACAGCTCTATTTAACAACTTTTCTAAAATACGTTACAGTAATCTAGACATTGGTAACAGAGTTAGAAATAACTGCTATAACATTTCTAACAACAAAAACATTGTTTTAATTTTTGTTTATTTGATTAAAAAAGACTTTTAAATGTGTTATATTTTTTAAATTTAATCTGGTCTTCTTCTAAAATTTGTCAATATAAATGTGAGGTTATTATTACTGATAAATATCTAAATACAGTTTGTATTGTTCAAAGAAAACATCGGCGAAAGTCTACAGAGCGCAAACTGGACTTTTGTATGCCGTGAGAAAATCTAAAATTAACATAAGGTTTGATCATACTAATTCGATCATCAGATCACAAGCCTTCGTTAGACTGAGACCCGATTTTCGTTCTTTTTGAAACTAGTCAGTAAGCCGCAACTGACGACTGAAAGTTTTTCAGTTGCGGCTGACTTGCAAGTTTTAATAAGAACGAAACCCGGGTCTTAGTCTCAGTCTATTTTGTATCAACACTGATTAGAAAATTAAAAAATCAAAAACTTTTCTAAAAAATAGTTTATCATATCATTTTTAATTTTTATTATGCAGCTTCTCTATAATTGTTTACTTCAAAACATTTGATAAAGCCAGTTTTTGTACAGTAAAAGAGCGTAAAAAAGAGACGTCTCACTGTTTAATTTTTATTTGAAATACAAAGTCAAGAAAAGTCTATCGCATTTTGTTAGGATTTCATCTAAAAAAGTTTAGACTATATAAGACGTCTACAGTTTTTTGTAAAGGTATTTCCTCGAAAAAAATTTAACGAGCGTGAACTTGGCTTGAATGGCTTTTTTTGTAATTTTTTAAAAACCAAACTTTAAAACCAATTATTTTCAAATTCTTTAATGTTAACTTGGAACTTTTTTTTTATTCTAAAGAATGTTCTTTTGCTTTGCTTTTCACAATAATTTCCATCGAATTGGGGTTTGACTTTTGTAGTGGGGCCCGTTAAAAATTTTTGAGTTTTTTCCTAATTTTTTAATTTTACAAGCTTTTCTCCAATAAAATAATAAAAATTTTTTTTATTTAAGATACTTATTAAACTAAGTTTAAATTTTTAATTAAATTTTTTTCCCACTTTTTTTTTATACCATAAGCCTAAATAAATTTTTCAGAAAAATTCCAATTTTACACGATTTTTAGGTTTACAGACTTTTATGCAAAAATAATTTTCTATTAATAATTCTTATTTTTAACAAACTTGTATCATGATGTAAATATATTTTTTCCCAATTAGTTATTGTTTTTTTAAATATATGACCCATACAAGTTTTACCTAAATTCTTAGCAAAGCTATTTGAGGGATTTCTTGCTCAAGTGCTAAGAGTTCTGTGTATCCTAATGTGCAAAAATCTAGTGTAAGTTTTAAAATTTCCCGTAATATCTAGTGCAGGGTTTCCCAAACATTTTTTCAATCTTCAAAAAGATATCTCAAGAAAACTGCCTAAGACCTTTTTTTGCTCTTCATTAACAATTCAAGAATATTTAGTCTTAGTTTCAAATTATAGCCTTGTGGCTCTTCCTTTTACGGCTTGTTGCCCTCTAAATTTTCTAATCTTTTGCTGATATCTAGTATATGTTTCAAACCTACCATTAATAACATCTAAGATTTTTCTTTTGCTCTTCATTATTCACTTCAGAATATCTAGTAGTGTAAGTTTCGAATTATGGCCTTGCGGCCCATTGTTACTCCTTTAATGCTCATGGCCAAGTTTGGGAAACCCTGGTCTAATGTAATTTTCTAAAATTTATCTTAATATTTAGTGTAAGTTTTGATATAAGCTTTAAATACACCTGAGAACAATCTTTTTTTTTTCTGCTCTTAATCACGAACTCTAAAATTTTTAGTGTAAGTTTTGAAAGTTAGGATAATATTCATGAACCCTAAAATAACACTTTTACATAATAACTTAATTAAATAAACAAAAATCCAACTTTACATTTTGAACTTTTTAATATAGTTTGGAGAATTAATTAATTAATTTCTGCAGTATGAAATAATTTCAAAATCAATCATTTATTATTAAAACAAGTGTTGTTACCATTTTCTATAAAGCTCATATACGTGTATTACTACAACATATAACTGTAAATAAATTGATTACAAAGTTTTGTTTTAGTTTATTTAGTAGCTCTGTCCTTTAAAAAAATTGAATTTTAAAGCTTCGCTAAAAACAATATAATATTTTTCATTTTTTTCAAATTTTATCTTAATTTGTCTTTTTATTGTTAAATAGTTTTTAAATATATTTCCTCGAAAAAACGACTGGTACTTTTAAAGTTTATTAAAAAATTTAAAAAATGTTAAAATTTAAAGTTTTCTTCATTTTAAGTACATTTAGTAAAAGATTAAATATTTACTATAAAATTAATTTAAACTTTATAAAATACTTCTACCAAAAGGTGTGATTGAGTTTACTCACAACCATCTTGTTAAGGTTAACTACGTACACTAACTTAAAATCCAATAAATAAACTAAAAAAAAATCATCTTATCATTTTTAAACTTATAATACAAGTATTATAATTTTTAGTAAAGTTTTATGGACTGACTAAAATAACACAAATTTCATTTTTTAAATTTAATTTTAACAATGCTAAGTGGTTATTTTATTTAATGCTAAGTGGTTATCTTATTGATCAATTTTTTTCTTTGTTAAGTTTAATTTCAATTACTATCAATGCGGGCGCTAACGAACATAATTGTCAATTTGATTTACAATCAGTTTTTATTTTTGAAGTATTACCATTAAGCATTTTTAAGCTTGTTAAGTAGAAAGGAGAAACGTAAATAAAAAAAATTATGTTGTTTTTGTGTTTGAAATGGATTTTTCAAAGTTATAGATGAATATAGTTATTGTCACAAAATAAAGTTTTATTTTTATTAAATTTATCATTGATACGTATACAAGAAAAAACAACTTTATGACGGAATTAAAGTTCAATCCATTTATAAAAACTTAATATTTAAACAACAATTTATTTTAATTTTAGATAACTGAGTAAAATATAACTTATTTTAGTTAGGCTTTCAGAGATTTGGTGTCTAGTTAAATATATAAAAAAAAATTCAACTATGCATCTATTGACGGCATCTTATAGATTAACAAATTATACTGTAATAGTTTAAGGTAGTGTTTGTAGGTCCAGTCTTGAAAAGGGATAACTGTTAACTAAAAACACACTGCTTATTTGATAGATACAGCTATGTACTAAAAGCAACTATGGTTATAAAACGTACATAAATTACACAATAAAAAACTAATATATACAATTATTTAACTATTACACATTAATTTTTATAAGACAAAAAAAGAACTCCTTCATGCTCATCACAGTAAAATCAATAATTTGTTTTAGAAGTTGATGAAATTTTTAACGGTACTGTTTATAATAATATTGCAGGTAACAGATCAGTATTGATTTTAAAATTACTTTCTAAGCTTGATACAAACTAGTTATAATTGATCAAAAACGTTTATATTAAAAAATTAATAACATTTTTGTATATTAGCTTCGATTTTATTAGTTTAATGAGCAAACTTTTTATAAACAATCTAATGTAGTAAACAATAACACTTAGAAAAGCGCTTACTTACTTCAATACAAAAGTTTAAAGCTTGAAAAATTTTTCAAAATTCAAAGTTTTTCTGCACCCCTACCAAAAACACCACGCGTCGCCACTACTGTATACCTGTGGGGTTGCGTGGTTTTTTCTTTGGTTGTGCGGAAAGTTAAAAAAGATAATTGCCGCGTCGCCCGTGCTCAAGTTGCTGGTGCTCGAGTTGCCTCTGCTTAAATCGCATCTGCTAGAGTTGCCTCTGCTTAAATCGCTTCTGCTAGAGTTACCTCTGCTTAGCTTTGTATTTATTTTTTGTTTAAAATAGCTTGTAAAATGATTCTTAAGCCTGTACTATTTTAGAGAATTTTCAATATAGCTTACTTACCGCAAGATATTGATTTGGCGGTAATTCTCCAAGAAGTTTTGCTTTTTTGAGTTCATTTGCGGTAGGCAGCTAAGAGTTTGCTGCAGTGTAGTGAGCAAAATGGTTCTTGTCTAAATTGGAGTTTTATAAGAGGTTTGGTTCTAAAAAATAAATAAAACGTTATAGATACTTATTTTTTTTCTTAAAAAATTTTAAGGTGGTGCAATTGCGGCACTTCAACACCCCACGCGACGTCCCTGCTGTATACTATACAATTTTCTTGATAAAAAGAAAGTAGGTATAAAAGCTTACCTAAGATACTAACTAACATTTTACTTTAGCAGTAATTTCTCTTGAGAAACTATGTAATTTTACTAGAAAAAATTACATCAAAGACTTATTAGGTCTATTTAAACAAAAAAGTTTAACTATTAATAGTTTTTTTACTGTTGGTCTAAGTCAGGATCGGCATGCGGTTGGTGCTCGCGAGCCAAATTTCGAGATTTCAAAATCTTTGCGGGCCGCAGTTTTAGTTTTAGTGACATTTAAATAATCTTTTGGTTTTAGTTCTTAGTACTAAAAAAAGGTTTACATTTATTCAATTTAGTATTTTAAATGATATTTAGATACATATAGAATGCCTATTTTAGTATTTATTGGAATAAAATTTACATTGACTAATATACTTTAGTTTTAATAAAGTATGTACTTTCTTAAACATTTAATAACTTAAACTTTGTATTTTTAAAAATTTACTTACAACATAACTCTCTATAAAAACTGAGCTTGAACAACATTTATGGGTCATTGTCATACGTTTTTTATGTTATGAACCACTATTTATATTTTTAGAAATATTTACTTTTGAAAATAATTTTTGCGTTTAAATAGTTTGCACCCTTTAAAAAATTAATAACTATTTTTATTTTAAAATATCTCAAACAACTTTTTTATCATAATTAATGCTCGAATACTATATTAAAATACCTAATTACTAATTAATCAGTCTTTTTCATGGTTTCCACTTAAAAAGAAGATTTTTTTGAGTCAATCAAACCAGCCTAAGTTTATTAAAAGCTGAAAAAGCTAAACACTTGCTGTTAACCAAGCTTAAATACCTAAATAAAATATCATCATTTCAAGAGTACACAATATGTTAAAAATATGAAGAAAATTACAATTAGTAAACTTCAACACAGTCATAAAAATAAACTGAGAATTCGAAGATTTATTCAAATTGTTTGAAATAAAAATTATAGACACACCTGAGTTTAAAAAAATGTCTTAAACAGTTTAACCTAGTCTGTGTTTTTTTAATTTTAAACTAGCCTGTTTGTTTGGCAACCCTGTTTTAAATAAAGTTCACAAAATAAAGAAATAACAAAGTTTATTAACAGTGAATTAAGTATACAGCAACAAATTTATTATAAGTCAGTTAAAATGAAAATAAGTTTCTTAAATATTTTAGCAAAAGTATTAAAATTTATTAAGCCACTAATAAAGTAGAAAAATTTATTTTTAATGAGCATTATAGTAATTTTTTATCTGCAATAAAAATATTGCATTTAAAATATAAAAATGTGTAAATGTGAAATATAAGGCGAGCAATAAGAACTAAAAATGTTAGTAAGGAGTTATTGCGAGAATCGAAAAAAAAAAATCACTCAAGTCTGTTTAAACAAAGCACATTATTATCTTCAGTAACTACAGATTGATCAGAAAAAATTGTAAAGGTAAGTTATAAAGTAGGAAAAGTAATTACTTAAAAGAAGATACCGATTAGAATTGAAAACTTTTTTGAAAAATTTGTGATGGTGGTAGTAAAAGAGTTTTGTTTATTTCGTCAATGAAAACAAGATGTCGTGTTTAGGAAATGTCTAAAGATTAAAAAGCCGCATAAATTATATTAGGATTTTAATCTGTCTGTTAAGATGAGAGCATTGATACAACAAGTACTACTCATCTGAGAATTTTAATTAGAGATGTTTTTACTAGCTTTGTCATTTTAGAAGAATTTATAGATTTAGTTCAAATGCAAAGTACAACAATAGGTAAGTACATTTTCGAAGCAAAGGTGCAATGCACCAATATAAAGTTTTTGAAAAAAAAATATTTTGCTTTAGTTTTTTGTATAAAACTAATTAAAGGTAAAAAATATATCTTAAATAATATAGCAATATTGAAAAGATACTTTTAAGCAACTTTATACGTGTTTTTTAATTAAAAAAAAATACAAATGGTAGATTTTTTGTGTCAAATCGAAATTTCATTACTTTACATTTAAAAATAGTTTAAAATTCAAGATTTTTTCAAAAATTGTCAAATTTTAAGCTTTTCCGGGGTTCAAGTTTTTTGGCAACACTGATTGTTCACACTTATATGTCTACAATTAGTATAAATATAATTTCAAATTTTATCAGCTGCAAGACTTGATATTTAACATATCTTAAAATTCAAACCATCACTGTGAATTAAACAAAACATACATAACAAGTTTAATTTGCAACTCTTTAAAGCAAAAAAGCCAGCCTGAGTAACTAAAACCTAGACTGACATTTTAGTATACAAAATGCAATTCAAACCAAATGACTAAATTGGCCTGAGATTTCAAGTCTTAAATAGTCATAGTCTAGGTGTGTGGCAATTTTTAGTTGTTTATTTGCTTGAATTTGAACTATTTAAATTAACAATGTACATACTTAACAAATTTACCATAGCTAAATCTAGTTTGTATTATATAGATAGTTCCAAAAGGCAGCAACTGTGTATAATAGTATGCAACGCATAAAAACTAACTTAATTTGACAAAAAAATTATTTGAAAAATGAAAGTGTATACCTAACAAAAAATATTTTAATTTATATCATATATATAGTTTTAAATGAGTCTGTACACTTTCATATATTACATGTTGAAACAATAATGTTAAAAAATTATACATAAACTAAACTTAATCTAACTTAACTATTAAATAAAAAGTGGTTTAAAATGTGATCATCTTTGTACATTGGTGTAACAATGAGAATCAAACTGTGTCAAAACCAAAATAAACCTTACTTCTTCTTATCATTTTATTTTAAATGTTTTTGTGCACACTCAAATATAATATTTAGTAACAAAACAACTATAAAAGTAACTTAGGAATAAAAATCATGTAAAAAAACACTTAAATCTAAAGAAATAACCTTCTAGTTAATTACTGTGCATTACTTTTATACGAAATGAAAAAAAAAATTGCATTTAGTTGTTACTAAATAGATATTATACAACTAATTTACTAAATCCAAGAACTCTTTACACCATGTTTTCAGATAATAACTTGCTGTTGTAAGAAGAAAGTTATTATGAAACTGAGAAAAAATCCTGGTGGAATGCTAATCTGTCTTTTTCACATTTTTAAGATAAAGCAATAAAGTGCTTTAGTTGTTTTAAAATGTTATACAAAGGCTTGAAATAAAATTAATCAAATTTAACCAAATTACCGAATAATGTTTGCGGGCCACATTTACATGCTTGCAGGCCGCAAAACTTTCTTTCGCGGGCCGCATTCAATACAAATAAAAAATGTGCTCGCGGGCCGCAGTTGACCCGCGGGCCGCAGTTCGCCGACCCCTGGTCTAAGGAAAGGTTTCAAAAAAAGACGCGAGTTTTCGGGTAATGATAATTGATGCAGAACTAATTTTTCATACAAAATTAATGATTTCTTCAAAAAGGGCCCCTAATTACCCCTTTACTTCGAGAAATAATGCTTAAATTTATTATGATAAGTTTAGAGTACATGGCACATTCTACTGAACTAACGTCATAAAAATAAAAGAAAGAAAACTAATAGAAAATTAATTGAGTAATAGATTTGATTAAAAAAGTTTTATTCAAATGTACACAAAACTTGTTTAATAAGATACAAATAAAAATAAAGTCTCAGCTAAAAATAACAAAAAAAGAATAGAAAACACTTTTAGACCTAAAAATTGACTTTTATCAGACTGATACCTTTTAACGTCTAATCAAGTACAATTAAAAGTCAATTTTTAGGTCTAAAAGTGTTTTCTATTCTTTTTTTGTTATTTTTAGCTGAGACTTTATTTTTATTTGTATCTTATTAAACAAGTTTTGTGTACATTTGAATAAAACTTTTTTAATCAAATCTATTACTCAATTAATTTTCTATTAGTTTTCTTTCTTTTATTTTTATGACGTTAGTTCAGTAGAATGTGCCATGTACTCTAAACTTATCATAATAAATTTAAGCATTATTTCTCGAAGTAAAGGGGTAATTAGGGGCCCTTTTTGAAGAAATCATTAATTTTGTATGAAAAATTAGTTCTGCATCAATTATCATTAATATCAGTGGTGTGCGACTCGATAACCATAATGTTCTTCGTGCATCAGACCCTAGAACCAAATACTTTGAACATCATTTTTTTAGTTTTCTTAACCACATTAAAACGAAATAAACAACCCTAATAGCAAACATGACAATATTTGAAAGAGAAGTTTCAATTTATTTAAAGAAGGTAGAAATGAAATAGGCTGAAATATTTTTACTTTATACTTTATCAGTATACTAAAAATTACTTTAAACTAATAATTTTTTGTTTAATTATCTGATTGAAACAGTTAAAGAAATTAATATTAAAAATGTAACTTTTATAGATATGAACTCAACAAACTAGATTTAACTTCTATAAATAGAAAAGTAATATATAAAAACAAGTACTGTAATACTTACATACTATACACTTAATAAGAAAAAAATACAGTCACCTGTTGCGAATCTACGCACTCATTTGGTTACGCACTCTCGTTTACTTACGCATTTTTAAAAATCTCAAAATTGACAAAAAATATTTTAATATTGTAAGTTTATTGTATGTATTGAGTTAACAACACATATACATTTTTATAATTTATCTAAGTTAAAATTTAAAAGTATAGAAAAAAATAGATTTTTAATAAAATTGAGATCTATGCATTTTTAATTCGTTCTTTCAATAAGAAGGCTATTGAACTCTATGACTTTGCTCTTTATATTTTAGGTGTCTTAGCCCTCCTTTTTATCTTTAATTTAAACAAGGTCAATGGTCAACTCCTCACAAAAGTTATGGCATAAAGTTTCATTTCAACTCAATAAGTCTCTTACATCTAGCTAATTTGTTCCTTGCCAACCTACGATTAAATTTGTCTTGCATGACTTAAGAAATTTTTTTTTTTAAGTTTAATCTTAAATGGGCAACGATCAAAGTAGAAATGATACGTTGAATAGACTTAGAAAGTTTCTAATAAAAAGCTTTTTACATTTATGCACAACTTGAATTAAAACAACTTTTGCTATTAAATAAAAATTGGGAAAGTCACAAAACAGTAAAGTAAAATAATCAAATTCGTTATAAGAAAGTAGCCAATGCATAATAGTAAGTATATTTGCTACCTTTCGTTTAGTTACGCACTTTTGCTGTGGACACAATGCGCGTAGATTCGCAAATGTGACTGTAATGAATAATAGCAATAATAAAATATTCCTAATTTTTGAAATTAATTTGTTTATCATATAGTTTTCTAAGCCTAAAAATTTTTATATAACAAAACAAACAATATTTGCAAAAATACAAAAAAAGAAAGGTTTACTTAATAAAATGGAGGTTAAATTGTTATAAGTTTACTTGAAACTGTTATCTTAGGCTATCGTTTATATATCCAACTCTTTGTAAAAGTACTCATCTATAACTAAACTTTAACATGGGCAATCTATAAAATAAGTAAAAAGTTTGTAGTTATATGTTATTCAAAATAGTAATCTTAAAATAATCTAAATAATAGTCAAACAAAAATGCTGCAATTTAGACTGAACCACTGTCATTGAAACCTAACAAATCAACTCATGGACAATTATTTTTAAATATTGATAATCCTTCGATATAAAGTATTTATGAGTATGTTCTTACAACATATGTAAATGATATCTGCGTGCAACCTTTTTATATTTCATTTAACTAATTGTTTTTTAATTAAAATATCTTTAAGATCAAAATGTATACTTTCAAGATTGCCTTGATTTAATTGTCATCAAGAAATTAAGTCCACAGTTCACTAACCTGACAAACTGGAGACTCTTTCCATGTCTAACATTAAAATTTGGTAGAAAATAGTTTCCCTTAAATGATCTTATTGACTAGTTGTGTATCTTATCTATGTTTTAAAAGTTACACTTAAAATTATCTGGTAATTTTTTTTTTATTTCTTTATACATTATCAGACCTTTCATTATCAGACTTTATCAGAAATTTCTTATTTATAAGGTTTCTTACACTTTCATTGTACCTTTTACAATGTTACCATCTAAGTACTTGTTAACAAGTATACCTAATTAATTGATTCAATATTTATTATTCTTCCCAACACAACAAAAAGTATATATTGTGATTTATTAAAAATGTAATAAAAAATGAATACAGAATTTATTTACTTATTTCTTATTGTTACAGTGTTTTATATGTAACAAGTTTTTTTGATAGTTTATTTTTAAATTTTTCTTTATGTTGTTACAAATAGTATTACTATCTTTTATAAAATCCATATATGGTAGGAAAAAATGATTTTTATTTGTTCTAGAATTTTATTCTAACTCTTTTTTTAAATCAGTTATTTTATAAATCCCCTACTTATAGCGGTTTAACATTTTTTTTCTTTAAAAAAAAATTAGATTTAGACAACAGACTTGACAATCAAAAAAATATAGAATTAAAAATCGCTAGATTTATTGCCAAACTCAAACTCTGGCAATTACAGTAACACCCAAATTCTTAAACCTATTAACTTTTAATATAATATTTATACCTCTAATTTTACTAAAAATGGTTTTTTGACATATATTTTTACTTAATACAAAAACTAGCACTAAAGTAAATAAAATTGATAGCTCAGTCTAATCTGATAAAAGAAATTCTTACTGATCCACGTTCTACTAAAACTATAACTGAGACATTCATTTTACTTTTTCAGTACAGTAACAACTACTTATTTTTAAAAAGGCTGTTTTCTTATTTCAGTTAATCAATCATTGCTTTTGAAACTACATTTAATGCTCTAAACTTAAGAAGTATTAAATCAAAAACTTACTTAACTTAACATAGAGTTATGATCATACCGCTTGGATCATCAAACTACAACCTTTTGGTAGACTGAGACTAAGTTTTCCTTGTTGTTAAAACGCGTTATTAAGTCGTAATTAGACAAGACTAACACTACTTAACATACCAGTGAATGGTTTCTTGCAGTAAAATATCATACAATATTTGTTAATTGATGACTGTAAGCTTTTTCAGTTGCGACTGACTGATGAGTTTCAATAAAACTTAAGATTGCTGAAGATTTCAGATGTTTCAATAGGCTTATTAAAATAAAAAAATAAATAAAACATGAAAAACAACTAAATCAATTTATTTACTTGTGCTTCATAAAATCGTTTAACAAACAAAGACACAATAAAATAACTCAAAGTTGCTACAAGTAAAATAAAAAAATCAAAAATTTCATTACTGAAAAAAAAAATTTACATATTTTTTTAGATATTAAAATGTAATTTATACACAGTTTTAAAATAGTATCGATTGCTTTTTAAAGTGATAGCTTAGCTCTTAAAAATTACTTTACTTATTTTATTGTTTTGTGTTTTCTAAATAATATTTTGCTAAGATAATAATATTTTGTTTTTATATATCTTAATGTCTTTCATTTTGTAAAAAGTATAATTGGAAAATTTATAACTGATTTACCCTTTGGTTAACATGATATTGTAATGAATTGATAAGAAAATAATCGGTCTAATTTTTGATTTTAAATTTAAAACATAGAAGTGGTCATTTTGTAAGACAGACTGACTTTTTATTTCTATGATCTAAAGATTACCTAAAACTTAGGTTTCCAACATACTGTTGATTCATTATCAGTTAATATTGAAAAATAAGTTAATTGAGATATAGTTGGAATAAAAAAGCATCACATGTCCGATTGTTATTATTACTATACATATCTTACATATTAACACGAAATTTTTACTTATTGACTTAACCTTTAGATTTATAAAGTATTCGTTTCAACGAACACCATTAATAAAAAATGAAATTAATTAACTTAAAAGTATCACTAACTTACAAACTTTGTGTGTCTTTTTGAAAAAATCTCAACTATTTATTTAACAATTTCTATTTTATAGAACATATTTGAGCAAATCTTAAAAATAATTATAAAAAGTAAAATCAACCACAAGGTTATTTTACACTTATCATTTTTGAAATATTTGTATCCTAAGTTAGATTGTATTTTAGCAAGTTTAGGTCTAACACTATTTTTAAACTGTAAAAATCAGGGGTTGCAAGCTTATTTTCATATTCGCCTACTTGGCAAGAATTCAAAAATAAATTCTAATTTTATAAGATACCGCCCCTTAACTGGTTAATTACTCATTTTATTTTCTAGTTATTTCCCCCTGATAGCTAAAATTGCCCCCCCCCCCCCAAGGGACGGTATTACTCATTTTGAAAAAACGTACATAATTTTTAAGAGCTCAATTTATTTTAACTAAAGACATTTCTCAGTAGGTTGATGTATATACTATAAGTATAAGTAACAGATCGAAAACAGTTATAGATTAACTAAATGTAATTAGTTTACTTAAACGCCTAGTTTATCTTTTTTCATGTTTTTAATTGTAGGAAACGCATATTTATAATTTTTACCTATGAAGTACTTCTTACAAGAACACCGTCGAGCTTTGCTACTACAGAGAATAGTTGTTAGTTTTAATAAACAGACTACTTTTAAAGACTGTTGTTGTATATTTTAATGAAGTTTTTCATTTGGATATTCTAATATCAAACATTATTAGCAACTAATGTTTTAACCGTAGTTAAAAATAACAAAAAGTAACATTAATAAGATAACTTAAGTTTTATATTTCATTTGTTTTTAATTAAATTATTTGAGAAATATTACTATCTAGTAAAAGTAAAGTTTTATTGTTAAGAAAAACTTTTATAATAAGTAGCTATTGTACTAAACAATATTTTTTTTTTGATTATGTTTTGAAAACTTAGATAATTAACCTAAGTAATAAGTTCCTATTCTCTTAAAATTTTTTGTAAGAAACTTTCGTCGTGTTTTCTCTTTATAAAAACAAGGTATTTTTTAGTAGTATAAAAACTTTATTAAAGCTTGTTCTGGACAAGACGTTAAAAGGTATCCGTTGTGTGCGACTAGAGAACCGAAAGGTTTTTCGTGCATCAGGTCCTAGAAAAAGATATTTTGAGCGTATTTTTTGTCTAAACTATGTATAGTTGTGTATTATTTTTAAGATTTAAAGTTCTCTAACTATTTGTTTATTTAGTTAATGTTGTAACTGCTATTAAGCTTAAAAGTTATATTAAAGCAAAAATCAACCTAAGATTAAAATTTATTTATATCCGATGACTATACAACTATCCGCTACATGCAAACAAAAAATTTAAAAACTGTTTATCAATTCGATGTAAATCATTTAGAACAGTTTTTTTTTTTGTAAAACAAAAGAAGCTAGTGGCAAAAAGCTTAATTGTGATGAATAATACTAAAAACTTATATGCTTGAAAAATGAAATATTGGGCAGAAAACATAAATTTATGATTTCTATGCTATGTTGTATACACTTTTAGTTGATGTCATTATATTGAGGTATTTACAAAAATTAAAGATTTAAGAACAAGTTTGATGGTATGATTCTTTTGCTTTTATTCTTTCGAATGCTTCGTCGACTCTTTTTATCAAATCGTTTAGTTGGTTGTTCTTTTCATCTAGCTTCTTGGATTGGTCTTTAAATTCCTTTTCTAATGCTGTAAAATAATATTCACAGTTTATAAAAAAGCACTGTGTAAAAGCAAAACTAAAGTAAAAAAGTGATTCAATAAACATCATCGCTTATTCTGACTAAAAAATAAGAAAATGTTTATAAAACTTTGTCACAAAAAATCTTAACTTTGGATATTTTGCACAAATAAATGTTCATACTAAAAAAGTACGTCGCGAACTAGAGACTTTTCCTAGGCGGGAATAAATGGCTTGCAAAATGCAAACCATAGCTTGCCAACTCGTGTATAGTAAAATATGATTATATAAAAGCCGTTAGCTACAACTCAAAATAGTTAGCAATTTATAAATTTTATGAAGTAGAAATTATAAACATGCTAGTTAGAAAAAGATCATTTAAGCTTTGAATTAAAATAAACTTACTTGTTTGAAAAATGGTTTAAATGCAAACTGTAAGATTTTTAACAATATTTTCACTTTATGTAAGTTTAAACTAAATTGCTAAAATACCTTTGTCAAAATAACTTATTGTTAAAATATAGGTTAAAATAGTAATACGTTTTTAATTTCAAACATTCTTTTTATAAAATTTTTTAAATATTAAGCATAAATTTTATAAACTTTAAAGTAGTTTTAAATTACAAAATAGTTAAGTTTTTTTACAATAACAACAGTTTGCCAAGTACTTCATTTTTTAAATGACAAACGTTTCTATGTGTTAAGCTAACAGCACAGCTCAACGGAGTTACGAAAGTATAGGTATTAATAAGAATAGAATATAAAAAAGGGATATAAATATAAACTATAAGTTTAAATAAAAAAAAACTAATGATTATAAATTAATAAATTTTTATTCTTTAGATTATTTTTTAAGATTACTTTTTTGAATCAAGTTCAGAATACTAACAAACTTTTTGTTTTTTGTTTTTTTTTATTATGCCAATGTAAGAAAAATAGTTAGAAATGTATATACTTTAACAGAAAATTAAGTATTTAAATAGTAAGCTGAGATAACTTTTTCAAGCAAACTTATGTTATAAAATCACTTTTTCTGAGGGAATCAAAGGAAAAAAAAACCTTCTTTTTTATGATTGCTTTCTATTATAACAAATTCAGACTTAAACAAGTATTCAAAATATAAACAGGGTATGTTTTAAAGGAGAAGGAAATTTGTTGTTGTTAGTATTATTATTGTTTTTTTACTTATTAAAGGTAGTACTTATTAAAGGCATAAATGTTACAGTAATTAAGTTTATTTTTTAATTTATAAAATTTAAGCTCAGTTATGGTTGATTTCACTTTTTTAAAATTATTAAAAAACTATACAATAGTTTGTTTATCTAATCAAATGCAAAGTTATTTTTACTGTTCAAGTAAATTTAATTAAATAAAATAAAAACTACATTTTTAGCACAAAATACTTATAAAATTTAACGTAAACATTTTTCAGCGTATTACAGTTTTACTAAGAGATTGTAACCTATCATTCAAGTATCACATATTTGCAATTAGTATTGTTTATCTCTTTTTATAAGTTAAATTAAAGTTATATATTATTTTAATTAATATGTTACTAAAAAAGTTTTTAGGTACATTTTTAAACACAAAACTTAGTTAATTTTTGTATAGTTTTCTTTTCTTTCATTTCGTTTAATTGGTTGTATTATTACTAAAGATTTAAATATTTAAATGATAAAAAGAATTATGTGCAATAGCTCGTAAGAAACTTTATAAGCATGTGGCGTACGACTCAATAACCGAAAAGTTCCTTTGTACACCAGGTCCTTAGACCAAACTTTTTGAGCGCTTTTTTATCATTCAATAAACAATATATCAATCATATACATTATTAGTATTAGAATTATAAAATAAACATTGTTTTTTACACTATATTTTTTTAATCTTCTATTCTTTGAAGTACTAATTTTTCGAACTTTTTAGAACTGTGTTTTAGTTTAACACATAGAAATATACGTCAGTTTAAACTTAATTTGCTTTTTTAAAATTGTTATTGTCCAACAAATTTGTCTCGTTTGGATCTCTTTTTTAATAAACATATTGACAGTTTACTTTTTTTAGCATCCGTTAATTATTTTTTGTAGTTTTTGTTGTTTTAGTAACTAAAAGTGTAAACCGATTTATTTTGAACAAAACAATCTATTTAAAAGAACATATTTTTGTCTAGCTATTCGCTTTTGTATTTTAACTTTTTACTATTTCTAAAGAACTTATTTAAAATATAATTCTTTTTTTTTTTAATTTATTTTGGTTTATTTTTACTCTAAAGCAGAGATCAGAAGAATTTCATGGTCGCAGGCAAATATTGAAAATTAAATATTTACGGGCCGCTGTTGTAGTTCGAGTTTTCTCTCTTCACTTCAAACCTCAGAATATCTAGTGTAAGTTTTTAATTTCTCGTAAATTCTAACTAAGATCTTTTTTTTTTAGTTCTTCAATTTAAACTTCAGAAAATCTTGTGTTATAATTTCCCTTAAAATCTACCTAAGACCTTTTTTTACTTTTCCTATAGAATCTAATAAATGTTTTGAAAATCTACTTTAACGGTTCATGTTTTCATGATCACGGGCTGCATTTTTACCCTACATGAGCCGCATATGGCCCGTGGGCCGCAGATTGTCGACCTCTGCATTAAAGTATTGTTTAAATAAGTTTGACACAACTATAAACTTGAAAAATACACGACTTTTTTTTTTTAAATATTTACATAAGTAAATTTTCTCAGCTTTATCAACCTAACTTTTTAACTTTTTCAAAATATTTTTGTAACAAGTATGTACTTTAAAAACTTGTGAAACTACCTTTTGATTCAACATTTTCTGCTTTTATTTTGTTTACTAATTTAGTAGTTCGTTCTTTTAGCGCTTTAATTTTATCAGTTTGGTTCTTTCTATCTTCAGATTTCTTTTTCCCTTCATCAATTAAAGTAAGTTTGCTATCCCACAGCTACAATTTATTTAAGTTTATTATTTGAAAATAGTTAAAATAAAAAAACTAAACATATTTATATATTAGATATATGTAAATATTACAATTACATTATTCTAAAGTGTTATTACTTTCATTGTTTCTTTTGCAGTTTCCATGGACTTTTTAGCTTGTTTAAGTGTAGTAGTCAAAGAAAGTTTGTTATCGGCAATTTTATTAACTGCAGCACTAAGCCGTTCATCAAAACCGTTTAGTTGCTTTGAAATTTCTTTAAGTTCTTTGTCAATAGCTGTTGTCTGTTTCTCCACCTGTAAATACAGGTAGAACTTTTCTGTTAGATGTCATTATTTAATGCGCTCAGTTACTTAAAACTTAAAACTTTTCTAATCCGCGATTTTAATTATCAATTTATTTAACAAAAAACGTTTTTTAGTTGTAAAAAGATTTTTAAACGATAGAAACTTACATCCTGCATAACTTTCTCTGCTTTTGTAACATCTTCTACAGCTTTCATTTTAGCTATTTCTGCTTGCGATGATGCATTTTCTGCTTTTTTGAGAGCTTCCTGTACTTCCTCAACATTTGTTTTTACTCTTTGTGCGTGATTTCTGCAAATACTTAAAGTAAGAACTTTTATTATTAATTATTAGATATAACTATACTAACAATGTATAATAAAAAATACGAAGATACAAGATTTTCTTATATGTTTTAGTTGTAACACATATTTTTAAGTACATAAATATTATTTAAAACAAAAAAAAAGTTAATAATACTTTTCTACTCTTTAATAATAGTTATCTAATTTCACCTTTAAACGAGTTTTTAACTGTTATACTTTGTTATTATATACTTGTTGTTGTTTTATAATGAAAGGTAATAAAATTTAAAAGGTGTAAATGGTTTACATTAAAATATATCTGTTTAACTTTAACTAGATTGTTTGTTAGATAGTATATTTGCTACTTTTGATAAAATCTTCATACAACTAAACTTATATTCTTTAAATTTAGTACTGTAGTAATTTTTATTCGGAAAGCATAAAACTTGCTTCCAAAACCAAGTATATGTCTTTATAGTTAAAATTTATAACATACATTTTAAAAATTACTTTTAAGATTTTCTAACTTTATCAATAAAGTTTAAAACAAAATTTAACTTTAAATTGGGCTTTTGAAATGAAAGGTCAAGTTTATAAACGCCATAAGAGTAGATTTATTTTAATAGTTATTATAAGCAGTTAAAAGAATTCCTTTTAGTTTAGTTAAGCTTAATGCTGATAACTTTTAACCTTTTAACTATTGAAACTAATTACATGTACTTAAAACCTATTAAAATCATCTTTAAGCGTACTATACACTTTTTAAAATGTAATTGCAAATGAACCTTGCAATGTTAGCATCTTTCTCAAGATTTTCAGCTAACTGTAAGCTCTTTTCAGTGTCTTTCAACACATCATCAACACTCGGAATTTTTTCAACCAAGTCGTCTATTTCATTAGCCAAGTCTTGAATTCCTTCTTTTGTGATTGGAATAGTAAGATCGTTTATCATATTAATTAACGTTTGTATATCACTAGGACTTGCACGGTCATCTGTTGCAAACATATTAATAGAAGTTTCTAACATTTCAACTAAAGTTTAAACTTCAATAAAAAGCAACACAATACTTATAAAGTTATCTTTAAAAAAATAAAAATACTCATAATAGAAAATATAAAACAAATGAAATAGTTAATTTTTTCAATTAAGAAATAAGTTTTTAAAGTTTTTTTTTAACCGTATAGTTTATAGATAGTAATTTATTTGTTTTTTAAACAACCTAATACAATTTACTTAATTTGAAAATTATGTAGTTTGCAAATAGTATTTTATAGTTAAGATTTTTTTAATTTGTTAAAAAAAGACTAAAACTCTAAGACTTTTTTGGTTCTTATTATTTTTAAAAACATTTTGAACTTTATGTACTTATTATAAATTTATTCTGTAAACTAAAGTATAAACAATTATTTTTTCGTAAAAAGAATAGTTAGCGATCTAAAACATAACAGATATAAATTCTTCATTTCTAAAAAAAATAAAATTAGAGGTTGTTGAACATTTTTGAGGTAACAAAATATCAGAAACCATTTTGATTAGATAACACAATATAGAAATAGTGTATAAAGTTTTAACTATTGTTTTTTAACTAAAACTTAAACAAAAAGATTAGACAAAAATAACTTTATTTAATATTGTGATTAGTAATTTATTTTCACTCATTTTTCTAGAATTAAAAAAAGTTAAAAAGATTAAAAAATTGATATGTTTGTCTGAATTCAAAATAAAACATACTTCACTAAACTAAAAAACTTGTAAAGAGTTAACCATTAGCTGATGAATAATGGAAATATGTATTTACTACTTTATTAACTATAAAATATTATTATATATTTTAGCACAAAAACTTTTATAACTTATGCATTTAGTTTAAAAAAAAATTAAAGCTGTATGTGCCGTTGAACTTTCAACTTTAATTGATTTACGAAAAATTTTAAAATGGTCAACCTTGTATATTCATAAATTCAGTTGCTGTTTATGTTCAACTGATTTAATTAATGAGTATGTACTTTAAAAAAAATAGTAGTTTAATATAAAAATTCTAAATTGTCAAGCTATTATTTAGCAAAACTAAATCTATAGGCTATCACAGATCTATATAAGAAGTATGTGCTAGATATCAGTATAAATTGTAAGTATACTGGTTACATGACTATTCAAATTTGGACAACTCAAATTCCGACAATTCAAATTCTTAAAAAAATATTAAAAGGACTATATCTCAATAAGTAATATAAATTTGAAAAAAATAAAAAATACATATGTAGATCTTAATAGTATCTGAAGCCACTTTTTTTCTTTTTTTTCAAAATCTAAAATACTTTTCAAGATATTTTAAAATTACTAAAAATAACTATATATTTTACTTTATATAAACCATATCTCAAAAAATATTTAATGTTTTGCAAAAAGAAAAAAATGGCCTGTAGATATTAATATGATTCACATATGCATTTTTTATTTAAGTCAAATACACATTACTTTTTTATTTTTAGTTGTTTTAATCTTTTATTAAGAATTTGAATTGTCGGAATTTGAATTGTCCGAATTTGAATAGTCGTGCACCCAAGTATACTGAACCTCAACAGACCTTTTAGGAAAGTTCGGATATTTTTTATAAGATCTTTGATTGCTTTGTTTTTTTCTCTTACAAGTTTTTCGATAGTTTCTGCTTCATTTCGTAATTTTGTGGCACCTTCACGTGCTTTTTTTGCATTTTCTTTTGTATCCTATATTAAAATGTTTATAAAGTGCATGTCTTATTGTTTTTATTGTATATTAGTCAAGTATAACAAACTAATTGACCAGAAAAAGCTCGAAAATGATGTTTTTTTTTTACCATTAAAAAACAAAATTTTTTAAATGTTACAGATAAAAATTCAATTGAATAAATAAATATTTTCAACTTGTGTTTTTCTTACATTAATAACTAAGCTCTCAATTGCTTTTAACCGTTAAAAAATTCAAATAACTTTTCAGAAAGATGCTATTAAGAAACAAGTTTAAAAGTTTTATATGTTCTTTATTGAAGGTGCAAAAACAGAAAAAAAAATTGAACTAAGTAATCATTTAAAACGTTGTCAGTCTAAAAACTTTATAAAATTAAAAACACTAGGAAACATTTAACGATTTTCTAAATAAACAAAAGTTGACTTCTTTTAGTTTCGGAAGCTTTTAATGAAATCGTTTATATGTCAAAAGTAAGTTGAAATCTTTATATTCTATATGAATAAGCTTATAGTTGATATTCTTAAGTTTTTATTAAAGAACAAATGTTAAGTATGAAGAAATCGTTAGACTCCTCTGTGGCTTTACAACTATATTGAAAATTCGATATTTTTTAGTTTTAAAAACACTAGTAAAAAAGTATTAAAGGAACTTAAAAGTTTTTGAGATGGTTATGATTAAAAACTATAAGTGTTTATTATTTGCTTTAAATATAAAAATAAAAACTTAAACGTTAAACATATTAACAGTATTAACTGTTTATCTGTTAAAAGCTTTGCACTTTCGTAAATTAAAAGTAGAAATTCTATGATTAAAAAGTTTATATAAGTTGTAAGTTAAAAAAGTTTACAATTAGAAACAAATTAAAAAAGACATATATAATAAGACTTTGCTTACATATATGAAAAATTTAAGTACTTACTTTAACTTTTTTGAGCAAGTTGCTTGTTTGGTTAGCTTTCATATATAAAATATCGTTTGTTTTTTGAGATCTTTCCAAAGCTTCCTTACTGAAATCAACAGCTCCATTACAACCAGCAGCGCCTCCGCAATTTTCACATCCAGCCCCACCACATGTTGCGTCACAATCTTCTGTTATTGCACCACATACCTATATTTAAAATAAATAAATTTGTGTAAACAAAAATTTTATCCTATGTAGTAGTAGGAGCAAAAATAAATCTTTATTAAAGAAATTCTTTTTTTTCTGTTGTTTCTGTATATTATTTTTTTCAATACAAACAAAATGTTTATATAATTTTAAACTAACATTTGAATTAAGGTCTGATAATGTAATTTCATCAACCTTTAATTCAACTTCTATCAGTGCTTCTTTTGTCTGAAATTGTCAATATTTGAATGACTGTAAACAACTATGTTTCTATAAAAGTTATTATTAAACTAATTAAACTAATTAAATTAAACTTTAAACAATAGAAAATTTTACCATTTCAACGATTTTAAAAGACAAAAAGTATAAAATACATATTTTAGTTTCATGTTTTTCCCAACATTGTTTACTTTATTTTAATATATTCTAAATAATGTAAAGAAGTACTTGTTGCAAATTGTTTGAAATCTCTTGCTCTTTGTCACTTTTACTGGCTTCAACTTGAGCTCTGACGTTTTCAGATTGTTCAACCAAACTTCCATCATCGAGTGTGTCTGATGTAGCTTGATGTACTGCGTCACTCGCTTGTTTGTGTAGTTCCTCAATGTTTTGAAATGCAGCTGATAATAATTTGTTAGATGATTCTTAAAAAGCTCAAGGGTATTTTTAAAACTTTACGTTTTTTAAAACTTGAGATTTTTACTATTGCTACTAATCAGCTAAAGAACGAGTTTATTCAATCACTTAATCAAAAAAAACTTTCACAAAAAAGAATTAGCTATGCAGTTAAAAAAGTTGTACTTCAAATATTTATTTTTACATAAATAAACTATGTGCTAAACTTTTTGCGTTACACTATATCCAATTATAGAATAAACAAACTACGAATCTCGTTGGTATATATAACTTGTTATTATGTAATGAAATTAAGATGCTGATTTAGCAATACAGTACTTATATAATTAAGACAACTGCTTAACATGATTAAGTAAAATTTTTAATCACTCACTAATTGGTGATGCTTTGCTGATAGAGCTTTTTGTAATTTTCAACACTTCGTACAAGTCTTCAGCTATTTTTAACTCTTTTTTAAGTTTTTTGTTCTCAGATCTTGTTGAAGCGTCATCAATTTCAATATTAGTCATTTGCTTTCGAAGTGAGCTCACTTGATTTTCTTGTTCAGACAGTTTGTTCCTTTGATTAAAATAAATTTGTTTTAAAACTCAAGTTGTAGTTTTCTACAACTCCTAAACTAAATTAAAAACTTGTTTCAAACTTAGTGCTTTATTCATCAATTTCTTTATAAGTACTACAGATAGTTTAGATAAAAACTTTGCAAATTATAAATTTTCATAGATAATTTTTAGAATATATTTTTATAGTGTTTTTTGTATGTTATACAAATACGTTGTCATACAGTTATATATTTTTATACTTAAAAGTAGTATGTTAAGAACAATTAGACTTTGTTTAAAAAATAGTTAATAAAATTATACAAATACTTAGGATTAAGAAAACTATGTACATCTTTAATATAGTTGTAAAGTTAAAAACTCTTCCGCTTAAAAATCTAGTGTAGATAATATGTTATAGATATATTATATTAATGTTAAATAGGTCTGAGCGATATCAAAAAAATTATTTTGTGTTATAATTATATCATTTTTTATTATAAAAACTAGTTTAAGGTAATAAATTAGTTTTATGGTACAAAGTATCTGTTTTTAATTTTAAAATTTTAAAGTTAGTAAAATTTTATCTATGAAAATATGATTAAGTTTTTAATACAATAAAATCTATAAACGAAAAAAAAAACACACTCAATAGTGTTAATAAAATCTTTAAGGCCATCTTCAGGATTAGCGTTATAAGCATTGTTAACTTGATCAAGCATTTTCAGGATCTCTGTGAACTCGGCATCGTAAGCTCCTGTAATACCAGTCTCTTCTATATCGCGAGCTTTCTTTTGAGCAATATTTGCACGGTCTAAAATTAATTTATTTTTTCTTTAAGATTATCGTAATGTTTTATATTCACTTTGATTTATTACTTAACAAAACAGCTAAGCTAAAACAAATTAAACTATTAGATACTTTTTTGTCACATAGATTGTTTTTGATTTTTAACAACAATGTTTATATATACATATGTATATATTTTATTCAAAATAATATTTATAGGTATACGACTTTTTATATTAAAGTTTTTAATTATCTTATGAAAATGTATGAAAATTATTAACTGATTTACTAATGAAAAATTTTCAAATGTTGTACCTGTAATATTTTTCGTTTTAGAATTTTAAAATTTGTCATTTAATTTACTAAAGTGTAACTTATATATTTTTTACTGTATCAAATTAGATGAGATAATATAATTAATTAATTTATTTATTTTTATTTCTATTTAATTTCATAACTACTTTTGAGATTTAAAATTATTCCATTCCAGTTATCAAAGCATTCTCCGCAAGTTTCACAATAAGGAACGTCTCCAAAATACCCGTATTGACAACGGTCACATTGACGTCCACCAATTCCTTCTTTGCAAGGGCATTGTCCAGTTCTACTGTCACAGACTTCTGAAGTAGATCCATCCATGTCGCATTTGCATGCTGTAATTTGAATTTCAATAAATTATTCAAAAAGTTAAATAAATTTTTCATATCTCTTAAAACATACTTTTTGCAAATTAGATACTGATTTGAATATAACTATGGTATTGACATTTAAGTAGAAAAAAAAGGAAAAAAGTTATGATCTGTTATTTTTCAAATTAAAATTTTATAAAAACATAAAAAAACAACCAGGTTTAGTTTTTAGTTAATTTTCAAAGATCTAAAAAACGTGTCTAACTTTTCTCAAATTAGTTATTATTTTTAAAATTTCTTAATGTCAATGATTAGTAAACATCAAAAGGTTTTAAAAATATAAACCAAGTTTACTGTTGTATTATTTTAAACGTAAGAGTTAGTGTGCTACGAATTAGTTTTTATCATGTGATTAAAAAATAATATCTACTCGCAAAAACTAATAAATAAATTACATTTTAAAGGGTATTGTAAATATACAGTCTCATAGCTTTATAAAAAATTTAAGTTTTATTATCATCAACTTTTTTGTTTGTGCTAATTTTTGCATTAGTTTTACTATGTTAGTAAAAGTTGTACTCAAATTTTCATTTTCGTTATAAATTTTAAATATTGCAAGTTTATTTCTGAAGTTTTTAAATATAAGATTTAATTTTAATGTAAAGTTAATTTTGTATTTTATAGTGAAATGTTAAGTTTTAAAAACTTCTAAACAACAGCATGTTAAGAAAAAAAAAAAACAACAACAGAAATTTTATTTAAAAAAATATAAAATGAATGTGAGATTTTATTAAAACAGTTTTAATTGTTATACACAATAAAGTGCGCAGTGATCAATTAAAAAAACACACGCAAAATTAAACAAACGCCCAGTGGTGTACTCTAAAGGTCAAAGTGATAAATTAATTTTAACACTGATTTATAAACTCCCAACAGCACACAACGTCTCGCAGCAATCAATTACCGATTGGCGGCCAAAGCTGTTGAGTCGTGGTAGCTAGTGGTTGTTTACTGGCAACATTGTCAGTCGTAACTAAAGTAGTTACTGTCTCTAAATTATTATTGCCAGTAGTTGTTATATGAGGTTTAGTATCACTACCACTACTGTTGGTATCTGTCACATTGGTCGCAACAGTTGTTGTAACTTGCGCACCCTTTTGTGGCCAGCAGTCGATATTATCTCCACGTCCTGGAACACACGGCATTTGTTTAGTGGACGTTGTACGCTTCATAGTAGTAGTGGACATAGTATGCGTTGTTGGTATCTGGCTATTACTAATAGGCGTAGTTTTAGTATTTAATTTCTTTGTGGTGGTAACCGTAGGAACTTCGGTGGTTAGACTTGATTCTGAAACGACTTAAAATATGACGATAGCGCGACGCTTTTTAATAAAATAGAGTTCTACTTTTCATTAGTTGATAAAACATCTTATTTTTACGAGTTCCTAATGGTTCTTACAAATTAGCTGTACATGAAGTTTAACAACAGTATTTTAGCATTAAGTTGACATATTTTTCTTGATCGAGTTCAAAACTTTTAAAATATTTTTAATTTGCAGTTAACTATTTACTATTGATAACAGTTTTTGAAACGTTTTAAAAATACTTGATTGTTTTTTACATATGTTTTACCTACCATAGCACTTCACATTTGGGTTTCCATAAAATCCATCGGCGCAATCATCACAAGTTCTACCTCCAAAACCGTCATTACATTGACATTGACCTGTTATCTAAAATTTAATAAAAATCAGTGCTTCTGCCTTAAAAAAGATTAAGTATATCAAACAAAACTTCAACCTAAATCACATTTAGAAATTAACTATTTTTAAGTTTTACTTTATAAAAAAAATTGATCTATATATGATTGAACATATAAACTACTTAGGTACATAGACCAACTGTGAAATTTTAAAGTTTTTATTTTACAAAAATTTCTATTATGAGAAAACAAAAACCTCATCACATGTGGGTCCTTTTGAATTGTTTAAGTTGCAATTGCAAGATTCGCAACCCTTTTTGCTTTTTAAATTCCAGTGGTTGGGCTCGCATTGGTCGCATCGACGTCCAACTACATTGTCTAAACACTGACATTGTCCGATAACAGCATCACACTCACAATCATCACCTACACATTTACTGTCCACTGTTCCGTCACTATTACATGAACAAGAGGTGCAAGATCTATCGTCAGCACTTCCGTAATAAAAGTCTCGACATTTCTCGCAATGAACGCCGTCAGTGTTGTGAAGACATCCAGTGCAGACACCGGTTCGCGCGTCGCAAGCATTTTCATCATTTTCATCAATGTTGCCACTACACTGACATTTTCGACAGATTCCATTTGGATCTTCAGGATTTCCCCAATATGAAGAAGCGCATTCATCACATTTCGCACCTATTTAACATATAGTACTTAAAACATATCAAATAATGACAATTAATAGAAATATAAAGAACATAATAATAATTCAAAACCTAAGTTTAAACATGAAGCAAATACAGCTTTAATCTTATAGCTTTAATCTAATTTTTTATAAAATTTTACCGGTATAACCAGGCTTGCAAAAGCACATAAGTCTTCCAGAGAAGTCATCCTTTTTACAACCAGTTGAAAATTGACGGTCCCCATTAGGCCCATCAGGACAATTACATGGACGGCATTTTTCTAAACTTCCTAACAAAGGATTACCATGGTACCCATCTTTACACCTGGTTTTAGTTGTTATAAACAATTATATCATAATAATACCAACATTTTCCACAGTACTTTTCTTTATTTAACTGACATATTTTTCTCTGTGTTAAACAATTAACTTAGATCAACTGAACCTTAGTAGAAGATAAAGAAGATGAATATGTGTGTTTACTAAAATATAAGCCATAATTATTATGGATTAATATCTAAAAGTAGATACAATATATATGTTAATAACTCTTATTTAAGAATGGAGTAAATCAATAAGCATTAATTAATAAATTTAAGCTATAGTACTACTTTAAATTATATGTTGATTATTAAATATAACATAATACTTGTATAATAATTATGGTTTTTACTTTAATAAACACACATATTCATCTTCTTTATCTTCTACTCTTTTTTCCAGTACTTATTTTTTACAAGACGTCGTGGAACTGTATAAATTGCTTAGCAAAGAGAATAATTAACTGTTAAATAAATAGAAACACTTTGCAAACGTGTATACTCCAAAAAACTTGTTCGTTAGGATCTTTATTAAGAAATTATTAGCTAGTAATTTTGAATATTAGCATTTATACCTTCTTGTGATTTTTAAAGCATTTGGAAACAATTTGATCAGTTGTAATTAAATACATACTTAGTTTAGATTTAATTAGATGATACAAAGTTTTTTACAAATAAAAAATTATGTTAATGTTTCAATTCAGTTTTAGTTTTTTTAATTATTTTATAGCAGTTATAAACTATCCATTTATGGAGAAAATCAAATTTAGTTAGGTAAGTTTTTTTTTAAGGTTAAAGACAACTTTAAGTTTAAGGTAGTTTAATCACACACAACTAAATTACTTACAAAGATATTTTGTTTCATCGATTGTTGTAAGATTAAAAAAGTATTTTATGTAAAAAAAATACTGACTATTTACAGTTTTAAGAACAGTTTGAAAACACTTACACTTCACAATGATCTCCGATTGTGTTATCACGACAATTGAAACAAACTCCAGTCATTTTATCGCATGTGTCAGCATGCCCGTTGCAATTACAAGAAGCACATTGAGGAAAATTGAAATATCTTGGCAGACATATATCGCAAGTCCTTCCTGTGACACGCGGATGACACTCACATTGGCCACTGACTTTGTTGCAGAATTGATTAAAAGATCCTTCTTCGTTGCATTCACAAGCTAAAGTTATAAAATTCTTAGCGTTTATTTGAGCGAAATAACTTAAACTCTATCAACCATAGTATCATTTATAGTTATAAAACAATAGTATAATCATGTCATTGGTACATTAACTTTAAGTGAAAAGTAAGTTTTAAGCAAATTAAGTATCATACAAGACTTACGTCTGCATCCTTTCGGTCCAAACCCATAAGATCCAGGGGCGCATGTATCACATTTTCTTCCAATAACGTTGGGGCGACATTGACATTGACCATTCCATGGATTGCAAATTTTGCTCAGACTTCCATGTTTGTCACACCCACAATCTTTTAAAATAAGTTAAGTTAAATCGGAAGTTATTTTGTGGCTCAAATGACTTTTATAATAAGTCTAACAGGGCTAGATCCAAAAATAATATTTAACTTCTAAATTTTTGTTTTAAAACCATAGAATTAGTTAAAATCTGATTAAAATTAGAAAATTTGTTGTTGAGTTACCTAGAGCACCATCGTGTACAACAGCCGTCATGCTAAACAACAGTGATTTGCACTCGCTTCCCGGGACTTTGTCCGGAAGCTCCATTTCGTCAGCTTGGCATTCTTTGTCTACAAATATCTTAGCTCTTTCGTAGCCTTCAACGTTGTTTGTAAACATGTACAGTAGTTTGTAATCAGGTACTACTACTAAGGAATCTACAAGGATGTCTGGAATTGCGTCACCATCATTGTGCTGAGGACGACGGTGCTGGTAACGTTTAAAGTCCACAGTTACTCTGTACTCGTAACCTTTCTCCAGGCAAATTATACCTTTTGTCAAATTTAAAAAAAGTTGTTTTTTTACAAATATTTAGCTTCATTAATACTTTGAATACAATTTACTACATTGAAGGCTGTTATATTTGAACATTGTATCATCGAAACCATTCAAATAATATCGACACATGAAAAATATATATACTATAACAAGTACTTTTCAAATCTGATGCTTTATTATGAAAAATATTTTAAGTTATGAGAAATAATATTTTAATATAAAAATTTAAAATTAACAGTATCATTTTTTTATCTAAACACAATCATTGGAAATACCTAAAGAGTGGTGGGTTGCAGGAGGTCCTGGTAGACTAACGGTCCAACTGTCATCATCGGGCATAGTGTTTCCGCAAGGAGATGATGTCGGAATGTTTCCTGAGTTTGGTCGATCTATCTTGACTTCTACGTAATCCCATCCTTCTGGCATCTGTTTAGTTAAACAATATATCGTGTCGTTTGACTATATTTTTTAGCTTTATTGTGTTACATAAACAGTTTATACCTATTTATCAAAGTTGTTATTTAATATATATATTTTTTTAATGCGTTTACATTTGTTACAAGTTTGAACATTGGAAAAGTATAAATTCTAAAAACTGTTCATGTTTTTAACTTGTTTTTTAAAGTTTTATGTTAACAATGTATTTTTGTTTAAATGGTTTTTATGGTCATCTATTTGATTTCCAATTTATAAAGAATTCTAAATTTTCTGTTATAAGTACGAATGATAAAAGGTTTTTTTTTTAATAAAGCTAATACTTAATAGCTTGTTTATTTATTTGCTAATCTATATCGTATATTTTCAAAAGATTGTTAAAATAACACATAAAAAAAGTTCTATAAACTAGATCCCATTAAAATTATATATAGTATTTTATACTGTTCAAGTTATAACATGTAAATAATTGAAACAATGTTTTCTATGTCAAAAAGTTTTACTCAAACTTTGACTACTTTAGCAAAATAAACGTATAAATATCTTACGTTTGTTTGGTATCTAAGAACAAGATTATAATTCATGGACGTTGGCAAGTCCCTGACATAAAATGTGATACCATTATCTTCTTGAACCATCAAGAAACCATCGCCAGTCCACGAAACTGGCGGTCTGTAAACTCTTTTGTCTTTAGCATCATCAGTACTCTGAAATTTCAATAGAAAATATTTTAAAGTAGTACAAAGCAACTAAGTATTCTGTTTAAATTTATTACTGATTTTAATAACTTATAACTACACCAACAGTATACTTTAATATTGTTATGTGTTTATGAAGCTTTATCTTTTTTTAATTCACGTAATTATTTGTTTATATGTTAACTTGAAAGTATTTAAATTTGTCTACTATTAAGTTAAGCTCAAAGTTATACTATTATTTCATAAATCTTGGTTTTTAGCTGAAATCTAAGTTTCTAAAATATAGCATTTAGATGTTATTTTTACAATGAAAAAATCTTTATACACTTTTACAAACTCATTTTGCTTTAATAGTATGTTTTGTTTTGTAATTAATGGCTGGTCAAGAGTTTAAATATTGTATATTCTACAAACTTTATGTTTTTTGAAAGATGAATGTTATTTTGTTAGTTTTACAAATAAAATTGATTAATATGTTTTTTTTTTTCAAATCTAGTTATTATGCTTTAAATATTATTTTTGCATACTCCGCTATAATCGCTGTCTTCAGCTTCGTACACATAGTAGTCAAGTCCCGGGAGGAAAAACCCGGATGTGACGCGGTCGCATCTTCTACCTTCAATATTAGGTCGACAATCACACTGGCCGGTTTCAAGTTTGCAAGTGTCCCTGTATGCTCCTCCGATGTCACAGTCACATGGAGAACATCCATTTGCAACTGCACTCATACCCCAAGTATTTTGCTAATAAAAAAACATTATGAGTATTTACTAAGTTTGAACATTGTAAAAGTATAAATTTTAAACCTATTCATGTTGCTAACTTGCTTTTTAAAGTTTTATGTAAATAATCATAAACTTTTTTTGAGTCATCTATAACAATCTAATAATCTTTTTCGTTTAAAACAGAGTTTTATCAGTGAATTAAAAATATATTACTAAAACTGATTTACGTAAATTAACTTCTAATGTAGTATCACTTTCTTGTAATACTAGTTTTACATTACTATAAAATAATTAACTCTAAAGTGATTTTTATCGCTACAAGTTTTAAAGCCACTTTAATAACAAAATTGTTGCTTTTAGTTTAAGTATATAAAGTTTGTCATTAAAAAAAGGCAAAATTTATACAGGAAACTAAAGATTTACAATACACTGATCACATCGTCTTCCAGTGGTGTATCTTTTACAAGTGCATTGGCCAGTGTATGGATCACAAGTATTAGCACCTCCAAGTGTACCAAGATCGTCGCAATCACAAGCTAAAATAAAAGTTTGAACATACTGAAAACTACATTAAAGTATAATGAATTATGAAAACATAAAAACAACTGTATTTTATCTCAATATTGAGTCAATTCTTTAAAACAATTGTTTCAAAATCTTAACAACTACTTACGAGTGCAACCATCAGGATTTTCCATATCGAGTCCATAAAAGCCGGGCCTGCATCTATCACAGCGAGCTCCATCAACGTTAGCTTTGCATCTGCACTGACCAGCAACAAGTCCTAAGGCAGCATCGGTTTTACTATCGCAAGATCCACCACCTAGCGATCCAGCAATCTCACAATCACAAGCTGTTATTGAATTTAAGCTAGTTGAAACAAAAAGTTGTTAATTTTGTAATTTAAAACAACAACAATAACAATTTAAAATTAAATTTAATAATAACAAGTATATCTTTCTAAAATAATGAAGTCATTTTAACTATTGACGCAAATAATAACTCTTTTAAACAATATAAATAACACTCAATTTTTCAGAACAATATATATTTCATGCTTCTTTCGTCAGTTGTATACTAAGCAATAACATAAAATTTCAAATCTAGCTTATATAGTTAAATGAAAAACTTTTTAGTTGAACGACACAGGAACCAATTTTTGACATCTGTTTATAGAAAGAAAACTTTTACTGGGAACTATTTAAACTTTCATTCATTCTGTAGCATGAAGATAAAGACAAATTTATTAAGAACGCTCTGCCTTCGAGCATATAAAATCTGTTCAAGAGAATTATTTGATGACGAAATAAAACAAATAAAATTTATACTAAATAAAAATGGCTATCCAAAAGAACTTGTTAATAAAATAATAAAATTACATCTTAATAGTTTAAACAAAATAAAGCCAGCAGGGCCGGAAAAATGCTTGATTCCTTTAGTACTGCCTTATGTCAATAAGAACCCAAGAGGTTTAGAAAGAGTCATATCTGTCAATTAGTAAGTAGGACTTATCATTCGGCAAAGGCGATCGTTATTTTCGTGTACAAACCAATGTTTAGACCTGGGGGCAAAGATCCGATAGCAGAATTTAACAAAGTATGGTAGTTTACCAGTTTAACTGCTTCTGTGAAGCTAATTATGTCGGAATGACCTCAAGAAGTTTTGGCAAAATAATA
Organism: Thalia democratica; assembly: GCF_965202585.1. Classification (NCBI taxonomy): domain Eukaryota; kingdom Metazoa; phylum Chordata; class Thaliacea; order Salpida; family Salpidae; genus Thalia; species Thalia democratica. Next base: position 40,974,062 of record NC_139166.1, on the reverse strand, counting down.
AAGGAACATATTCCAACAGGTATCGATGAGTTTTGTATGAGTAATAAGAAAACTATATCTATTAGAGTAATAAATGCTTCAAAAAGATCTGCTATTGCTGAACACTTAGTAAATAACCTTGATTGTGCTTGTAATTATAATTTAAAAAGATTTAAAATTATTAAAAATTGTTTTCACATTTCTGGTTTAATTAAACTTGAGGCTATTTGTATTTTGTTAAGAAAACCTAAGTTGTGTAAACATAAAGATTTTGATTATACTGTTTCGTTGTTTTCTTAAGTTGTTTTATAAGTTGTTGCTCTGTTTTATTAATTTTTTTTTAGTTGCATTGTAGTTAGAAGTACTTACGTATTGTTAATTACTCTTTGCTTTATTATTAATTACGTTGATTGCATTTTCACTATATAAGCTACATTTGAAATCTTATTTTTATTGCTTAGTATACAAATGACGAAGTAAGCATAAAATATATATTGTTCAGAACAAAAAATTGAGTCTTATTTATATTGTTTGAAAGAATTTATTAAAGTGTCAAAAAATGTTTAATTTTCTAAAGAAGCAACTAATAATATTAATTAACTTACAGGCACAAATAAATGGATCTGATAGCTCTCTGTTAGGATCTTGATAGTAGAAAGGAAGGCATTGTTCGCAGTTGGGGCCAGTAGTAAAATGATTGCAGTTTTTACAAACTCCTCCACTTTCACCATTAGTTTCTTCGTACCTGCTGGCATCAAACTGGCACTCTTCGGAGTGGAGGTTGCAGTTGCACACTAGTAAAATAATTTAGTCATAATAGTTTTTAACCCAGTTGTTGTCAATAAAGACAGAATTAAATATCTATCATCGTTGAAAAAAACATTTCTTTCTATAAAAAAGTAGCTTAAATAAAAGTAAAACAACTGTAATATTTTAGATTGGCATGAAAACTTATTTAAAAATAATTTTAAAAAGCCCTAAAAAAGTGTTAGAGTTTAAATATAAATTTATAAAACAAACATTTTAAAGTAAACATTTTAAGTAAAAGTAGTTATTTAATATTGATAAAAATATTTTAAGTTATTAAAATGTTTTTTCCGGTAAAAAACATGTATTCACTTTTTGTTTTAAACAAGTTTCTTTAATATAAGAATTACTTATACAATAAAACATTAAAGTAAGTATTTAATTTATAAATATAAACAAACACATTGAAAAGTTTATTACGCAGGTGTAAGTTGAAATAAGTAGAAAATATATAGAATAAAAAAACAAATCTAAATAGTAGAAAACCTAATAAAAAGCGTACATGTTTATTCTATTATTATTTTTTATTAAAGGTTTTTAATAAATCAACATCAAATAACATCACTTTTGCAACTGGACATGTTAAAGTTTAAAAATCAGTCAAACTTGTGGTACAAAATGAAGAACACATTATATAAAAGTTTATATATATACTCAATGAAGTATTGAACTTTTGATTTAAATAAGTTATTTGACAAGGTTTAAAGTAATTTCTAGTTAAATGCAAATACGGTTTTAAAATTTAAAAAATGTTAAATATTTGTAACGAGATTTTATTGCTATACTATATCAAAAACAAGATTTTCTTAATATAATCAAATTTAGTACTGTTAAACCCTATAAGTCAGAAATAGCAAAAGTACAAGGTAATACAATACCTTAAAAAAACTACAATTCAAACCATACAAAAGATCCACATAAACAAAAAACATAGTTTTAAAAACTCATAACTAACTGTTTATCCTATACAATTTACAGAGCTTGATTTTTGTTTCTTGTAAGTTTACTTATTTGATATTTTTGCAACTAAACTATTATTTCATACAATAGCTCGAAAAACATGTTTAATACAGTATACACGTCCATTTCTACGCACACTTTTTAACTGCCTTAGTAGGTTTTTTTAATCTAAATTCATAAAGGTGATGTTTTCATTTATTAGCTATTGAAGCAGAGTAATTTGTTTTAGTTTTATAAGTATGACAACTGTGTTAGGTTAATTTAGTAGATTTTAAGTCAATGCTAGTCATATATTTAATTGTATACAAGACATATATATACGTTCAATATTATATATAAAAAATTTTGTTCAAATCTTTTAAACATGTTTGTGTTAAGTTAAATCAAGCAATTACCAAAAAAAAAAGACTTTTATTACGAAATTAAAAAGTTTTTTAGTTTTTATAAACATAAAATAGTTGTTAAAATTTTACAGTTTATGAATATTTAAGTTGTATATACTAATTTTTTTTTTTTCATCTTCGTATATTAGTTTTTGTTTCGAAAATTAGAACGTACTCATACCTTTGTTAAACCATTTTTAGAATCTTTACTAATCTAAGATAAAAAAATTTACGCAAGTAGTTTTCCGAAAAAAGGCCAGAAAAAATAAAAGTTCACTAAATTCATTGCTAAAAGTAGCTATTTATTATAATAAAATGTATTATGAAATTTATTTACATTTTTATTTTTACCTAAAAATTGATGCCAAAACAACTTACTTTTACATTCATGTGGCTTTCCTTCTTCAGCTGGCTTCCATGGTTGATCTTGGAAGAAAGGTTTACAAAGCTCACAATTAAGACCCATCGTGTTGTGTTGACACTCACACCTCCCATGAACCTGTTTGTTTTTTGTAAACTTATGATATATTTTCACAATAAAGCAATCTGTTGTTAAATTCACAGGCATAAGCAAAATTTTAAATTACAAATACTTAAAACAACTATGAAGCAAACATTTATTAAAAGCAAGTGTTTAACAAAATATTCACAGAAAATCTTTATTCAAGATTTTAAGCAATTACAATGCAAACAAAATTTAAAAATTTTTGTTTGCTAATAAAATGATTATACATATAACACTTTAAATATACAACTATTGTTTTGGCAACTAGCTAAAAGACTAGTCGAATTTAAATATTCTATTCTATTGTTCTATTTATTATTTATCAGGAAAGGAGAGAACTGTTAAAAAATATTCTATAATAATCTGTTTTAAAAGTTATTATAAACAAAAAAAGCCAGTCAAAATAAAAGCATGTTTTTCAAAGCTGGTAATAATATACTTCAAGGTTTATTATTCAAGCCATTCAAAACCTGCCATAGCAGAAACTCTCTTTTAGTTGCAGAAACTGTTTGAATTTCGTTTTTTATTTGAATTTAGAAAACTAAAATTAAACACAATAAAACCTAGATAAAAACTAAAATATCAACTTTTTCTTGTTAGCAGTTGTACTTATAAACAAATTCATAAACAGGTTGTCCTAAACTTCATACACATTTTAGAACCAATAAACTTGTTTTAGTTTGTACTTGATTATTTTAACTTATCAATTTAAGAAAAATAAAAAATAAAAAAAACTGAGAGTAGGAAATTTTAATGACGCTTTTTTGATTGGCGCTAAATTTTTGAATATTATATTAGACATAGAATAGTTTAAAAAAAAGGCGTAATTTGAAAAAAAAATTACATAAAAAATGTGTTTAAAAACTAAGTTATTCATGGAATTTTGAAGCATTTTTATTGCAAAGAGTATCTAGAAAGTTTTAATATCAAAATAAAATAAAAACTTGTCAGTCGAACATAGTATAGTACCTACGAACACAAAAAGTTATTTTAAGAATACAAAAGGATTTAATTGTTTGGATATCTAATATTTAGCGCCTTATAACGTTATATCAAGCTCAGTTTAATATATTAAACTGACTTGTTTTTGACTATTTTTATAAAGTTATTTTATTTATCAGTATTGTATAATATCCAGAGCTTTATTTACTTTTCTTAGAATATGAAAATAGTTTAAGATAATTAAACTTTAAAAATTTAAACTTTTTAATTTGTGTAAATCATAACATAATAAGTTTAAAACATTTTTAATTTTGTATTACACAACACTTTAAAACTTATCTTAACATCTGTCTACTTTGTTGAGTTATTTCATTTGTTATTACATTATACTCCATACTTTTATCAAATTATATAAATTTTAAATTAGACTTCAAAGAGTTTTATATTTCAAAAGATAATAACTATTTAAGAGAAGCTAAAGTATTTCTTAGTTAGATGCAAAAGCAGAAAATGTAGAGGTATCATCATTCTTATCAAGGAGAATAAAAATGATAAAAGATCATAGATATTACAGAACTTTATTTTGATAACATTGATTCGCTGCTAAAACTGCCCGTCAAGTTACACAATAAAGCTATAAACAATAGTTTTATTAAAAGGATTAAACAAAAGTAATACTTGATATACATAGATGTACCTAAAAAATCTACATAAATATTTAAAAAATAGAGAAAAAAACATATAAGTTGACTTATTAAGTTGATTTCAACAATTTTCTTATTTTTATAAGTAACATGTAGTACATTGATTTTTAAACAAGAGATTAACTTTATCGAAAATAGCGTATCTACTACAAAATCAAAGTCTGGTACAGCAACATAGAAAAGGTTGTAGTTCTATACCACAAAAATAAAATTTGCATAGATATTTAAACTTATAAATCTGCTTAATGAGTTACTACTTCTTGAGATAATGAGGGTACTGAGTAACCATATCGTTGCTTTTAGTAATTATTTTTGTTTTGTCATCAGAAGCTATCTACAGTCTTTTTAAACTGCCTACAATACGCATATTTTGTTGTTTTAAATTGATTTTGACTTTCATAAAATTATATTATGCACTAAGTTCTTAATAACTTTCTCTGTTTAAACTCCAAAAGTAATTAGCTTGATGCAGCTATTAGGTTTATTCTTTTTAATTTTAGCAAAAAAAACTTAACTAGTTTTAAGATTAAATGTCCATTTATTTACTAAAACAGAACTTTGATTCTTACATTTCGATATATTTTGGTCAACTGGTTATTTTACAAGCAATCTTTTATTACGGCTATGATTGTTGTCTTAATGTTCAAAAGCAGCTATAGACAACTTTTACCCGGTTTTTGGTAGCTATTTTGTAAAAATCATATGGTTTAAAGAAGTGTTTATCTTGAAGTTTTATAAACAGATTACTAAAGCTTATTTTGGCAGTTTTATGTTTTCAGATTTATGTCTTTTATTTGTCGGATTGTATTCAAGATTGTGATTAAAACCGCTTATTCTAGTATAACCTTTATATTTTTTTTAATTATGTTTTATTTGTAGGTTTTTGTTTGGTATACATACTTTTAGTACTATTTCTGTGGTAAATTTGTTTTATTGTTTAAAAAATCTTTTGACTATATCGTACAATCTGACGGGAAGATATAGCAGCAAAACACTGTTGTTCAATTAAACTTCCACAAAAAATACTATTGTTGCTAAGCTAAACCATTACCACAAATACTAATTCTAAATTATTCTGTTAGAAAAAGCATTATCCAATACTAAAAACACTTATAAAGTTTAGAAATTTTTAATAATTGCACAAACTTTATGTAATTACATACTAGGAAAAAATTTAAAACATATCACTTAAGCCTTATATTAGGTTCTTTGTATTTATTGCTATAAAAAGTACAAATCCTTAATCTCTAAAACTTAAATTTTAGTCACTTGTGTTAAGTTTTGTAGCCAAAGAATAACAAAACTTACTTCTGCTTAAAAATAGTTCTACAAACTAACCAGATAAAAGTAAAATTTTAAATTAAATGTAGTGATAATTGATCTTTACACAGAAAAATTTTTACTACAAAGCGTAACTAGTTATTATCAACAATAGTGAACAATTTTTCTATTAATTGAAAAGCATTTAGTTTCTTATTTCAATCATAAAAAAATAATTTACAACAAACAACTGGCAAAAACTTGCTTCATCCTAAACAGTCTCTAAAAGTTCAGCTACATTACAATACTGAATCAAGCGGGCATTTTCAATAACTTGTCATAGGCCCACGTGTTAAAACTTACTTTATGAGACCGTTCTTCTTCACTCTATATTTTTCGTATTTTTCGTATGTTTGAATTCAATTTGATTAAATTCCAAATCATGACACGAAGTGATGAAAACCAAAAACAAAAATAAAACAAGTTAGACTTAAAACTATGGATAATTTATAAGTTAATATTATAAGTACTGTTGATAAAGATGATCAAACATCTAAAAATCAAGTAAAATGAAATAGAAAACTGTGTTATACACTTGTTTGTAAATAATAAAACAGATTGTACAATGTACACATTGATGTATACACTTATTTAAAGCTTTATTAAGTGACGGTTTTTTTAAGCAAGCAATGGAGGTTCTTCAAAACACTGTTACGTGTTAAATTTCACCAACCGAAGTCATAGATCCAAATTGTTGCTTTTGATTTCAATTCAATCGTTGAATTTGTTCCAAATCGGTGTATAACGGCAACATAATAAATGTTATATTGAATTTTTATTTTTAATACTTAGTTTTAAAATATTAACGTTACTTTAAAGTATATAGGTATGTGTATATCAGTTGATTAGTACTTTTTAAGTAACTTTTAGGTGTTATAATATTCAAAAATTAAGTAACTAAACTACTTTTAGGAAACTTTATAAATTATTTTTTAAACAAAAACTATACATACATGGTTAATAAATTAATTTCACTTAAAGTTGTATGTGAAAGTACAAAAGTTAATAACTTTAGTTGTACTACAAGCACGTCATAATAAATATCTTTACTAAAAACGGTTTTAGATAGTTCTGAAATATTATACATGTACTTTATAAAATCATATTACAAATTACTTAAAAATTAGTTTTAAAGCTGTAATTATCGCTAAACTTCTTCGAATATTTATACTTTTACAGTTTACTAACTAAAACTTTTTAAAAACAAGCGCTAAAGAGAATACAGTATAAATAAAATATTCTTTTTATTTAAGATGATTAAAAATTTTGTTTGTAATATTTGATTTTTGGTGAAAAACTGTATTAAAATTTTATAATTTATAAGTATTATTTTTAATTAGTAACAGAAACAAAGACTAACCATTATTTTGCTTATGTCTTCATCAGGCTGAGGAACTCCTGCAATAGGAGAGCATGAGTCAGCATGTCCATAACAGAAGCAGTTTCCTCGAACAATAAGCTCTTTCAAAGCGTAGTAGTACTTGTTTTTAATGTCTTTGCGAGAATCGAGCAAATCGTCTCCGAGTGTATGCAATTCGGTGAAATTGAATCTTTTAATGTTATACAATTTTAAACAAAATTAAATTTACTGTGTACAATTATTGTACAAACGAAATGATCAACACTAAATTTTTATACAAAATTAAGTCTTCATCTTAATTTTTATATCTTTAAAGGGGTCTTCTGAAAAGCTGTTTGGAAAATCCTGATCTAAACTAACAAAAACTTGAATTATAAAAGTTTTCTGCAGTAATTAGTAAATTAAAAAGTTTACATAGACTTATGACGAAAATACAAACTATAGCACAAAGAGCATGATTTTGATCAGCAGACTTTAAAAAGTATTTTATATAAAGAGTTGCTCGCGAGCTGCACTGTTTAAAAAAAGTCTTCCTTATTCACCATAATGTAAAATAACTGTAGTAACCAGTATAACTATAGTAATTTATATCAAAAATATACTAACATTAGTCACAACAAAGCACTAATAGTTGATGATGTTGAAATTAGAATCAAGATTGTAAAGTTTTACTAAACATATTGACTTTATTGTTTTAAAAACGTATACCTCGCGAGCCGCAGACTTATGCTTTGAGAGGCGTGTTTGGCCTGCGGATTGCTTTTTGCCGATCCCTGACATAACACATACATAATAAAAACCGCATATGTAACACAAAAAAATAAACAACTTGTAGAAACTTTTTCTTTTATTTGTAAACATATTTACTACAATATTTTTTTTCAAGTTTTAAGCATCAACGAAAAAACTCTTAAACTGAAATATCAGCATACTACAATTTTTCATAAAATAAAAGTTTGCTTTGTTTGTGATATTTAAATATGTTATACATTTATTTATTTCATCTGCGCAAAAAATCCCGATAATTTTGTTATACATGATTGTAAAATCAAAACTCTAAAGCTAACGAAAAATTCTTTAAAATATTGTACGAACTCTCATGACTAATAGTTGTGTTTTATTCTTCTTACGTAGTTTTAAAACTTTTATTTTGAATTTTATAAGTCATAAAGTAAACACTTTTGTCTAATCGACTTAAAAGGTGCTCTTGTACAAAAGGTCATAGTTAAAACAATCTGAAATTTTTGTTTGTATTTAGCGAACAACTTTGCTTGTGGAAACTTTTAAAAAGGAGCAGTACTTAATAGTTTTATTTGCTGTTATACTCATTCACCTTGTTAATTTAGGTAAAGCTTAAATTGTGTGAGTTCAAATAAAAGACTATTATTCTTATCTTTTAAAAACGTCAATAAAACCGATTTTGAGAGTGTATTCTCATTTCTATGAATTTAAAAGAAAACTAAATTGATATTTTAAGTTTAATAACAAATAATGAAAAAATTCGAATGTTTTTTATGAGAAGCTTTTCAGTATTAAACTTTGTTTAGTAATAACTTCGAAAATAAATTCTAACCAGTTTTCAACTTAAATTGATTGATTTTAGGGACAATGTTTCTGTAACTATTTTGCAGTTTGTATTAGTTTTCTAACTACTTTTATAGGTTTTTAATAATGATTTTGAAAATCTTTTACTTTTATTTAACATAACGATTTATTTCGTAAAGAACTCTAACCTAAGGTTGGTAATCTTTAGAAGGTTTTGAATACGTGGAGCATAGGGATCTTCGATGGTAATAAATGGTTCTAAAACTCTAAAAATTACTTCACCTCCTTCAGAAGGTTCAATTTCTGAGTATCTTGTGTCACATACAACTTGATCAACTTCTTGTGGAGGCCACTACATACAAGTACCAATCAATTAGTTTTTAGTTTCAAGAATTTAATGCATTACATTTATTGTGTATTGTGTTTGAAAATAATTTTAAATTTTTCCTTTTGATTCAAAAAGTTATATAAAACATTAACTAATAAGATAAGTTTTACAATCTACTAGCTGAGACAATATGTACAAAAGCTAGTAAATTTTAAAAACATATGCTTAGGCAGAATTCAAAACTTGTATACAAATATTATTTTAGTAAGTTTTGAATTATGCCTAAGCATATGTTTATAAAATTTATTAGCTTTTATACAAATATTATTTAAGAAAGTTGTTTTGCGATTTACGTAGTAGTCGTACACGTTAAAAACAAAAAGCTAATTAATGTTGTTCTCTAATTCTATCATAAAATTTTACTTTATCCATTAAAAGAAAAAGCTAGAGAAAACCAAAAAATAGAATCTGTAAAGTTTTAAAATTTGTTCTTTTAAAAATTAAAAACCTTTGTTTAGTATTTAAAGTAAAACTTTATATTACTATAAAACTTTTCGTCATCACTTACTGTTGGCACTCCTGGAAAAGACTTTTCACAATCTCGAGCAAAGTAGCGATATACTGCCCAGGTTTCTCCAAAATCCATGGATCGCTCAATAAACATGGCTGCTGGTCTGAATGTTTTGAAAATCATGATAGTATGAGTAAACTGAAACTCGGCTTCCAAATCAAGCTGAACGTTGACCTGTACAGTTTTTTATTTCTAGTTAAAGTAACTGATAACTTGTAAAGCTTCAGTTTAATTTTTTCTGATGTAGTTAAAAATAAAAGTTATGTTTTATAATTGTAGAAAAATATTTTTGTTAACAATATTTTACATTAATTTTAGCTTTTATTCTATAACTTTACCAAAGAAAATGTATTAAACTTAGCTATTTTAGATTTAAAAAAACTTTCGTTATTTACTTAAAGTATGTGTTAGCTGCTCTTTTAGTCATATAAGTTTTCGATATGCTTAATTATATCTTGTAGAAATCTTTTTAGATGTTGTCCGCAAAGCTGAGATGTTTTCTATCTAAAAATATATTAAAAAGCTCATTTACATTTTCTAATCCTTGTTCTGACTGCCACCAAGTTTCGTCATCTTGAAATGTTGTAATTACATTTTGGATTGGGTGTGATTGAGTTGGATTGCTTGCATCACAGGTAAAACATTTCTTCAAATCCTTTAAGTGGCTAGACAAAATTGTTTAGTTTATCTTCAGTTACAAACTATTTTTTAATATTTTTCAGAGACTATTAATATTGATTTTAAAACTAAAAATAAACGTTAAAACTTCAGTTTATCATCACTTAGTTGGGTAGTTAAAAAACAAATTGAGTCACGTGCAAAATGTAATAGAGGAAGTAATATTTCTATATTAAATACCAGTTCAAAGCAAAAGACAGCTAAACGGTTTGTTTACCTTACAATACAAAACGGTTCGGGCCCATTTTGTCCACAAGTTGATGAGGCATGCAGCATGTGTCCTCGACCATCGAGCAGATTACCAGTTGAAGGAAAGCATGAACCGCCATCGCAGTTCGCTCTAACATTTTCAACTCCTGCAATTAAAAATATTTCTATATCTAAATTAATCAAATATGAACTAGGTAGTCTTGAAACTTTCTTTTATTTTCTAAACTCCATTATTCATTTGTGTATTGTTATATCAAAGTTAAATTGTTTAATTTATTTTTAATTTTAGTAATCATAGCGAAGTAAAAGAGGACATTATTTACCACAACACAGTAACTATACGAAAATATTAAAGTTTTTTATATGTATGAAAACTTCTTTGCACTTTTATACGTATAAAAGTATTATTTTAACTTATACTTGTTCACGTTGTTATCTAACTGTTTATTAAAAGTTAAAAAACAAAACTAAAAGTATTTAAGTTTACCTATTATACTACAAAATTATTTTTTGTGTATTATTAATGTGATAATTAAACTTAATCACTTTCCACAGAGCCCACTTGAAGGGCTTTTAAATGATTTATTAAGAAAAATATATTTTCAAAAAACCAGAACATATGTTGATATAGAATGTATATATATATACATAACTTATTGAGAAATATTGAGTTTAAAAATACCAGAACATATGTTTTTAAAACAATAAAAATGTCTTTAATCATCAGCTCTAGGTTTGAAATGCATTTATATTAGTAAATTTCATAAAACACTTTAAAACTTATAAATAAACGTGTAAAATCATTGCTATCGTAATTTTCTTTTTTATTTTTACTTTTTAATCTAACTTCAGATGTTGTTATAAAGTACATAATTTAAATGAAATATTTTTGACGATATGCATTATTTTAAACTTAAAATAAGTTTTATTTTATGTACAATATTAAAAATAACACCACTTGTTTTTCAATAAAAAACACAACTTTTCTAACCTATACTAATTAGAATAATTAACAGAAGTCCAAAAGAACTCATTTTTATTTTAACAACACTCCAAAGTTGTTATATTAAACGAAAAAAAATAAAAACAATTTTTATTTTATCGTATGTGTTGTTCGTTTGACTTTAAAGTTTAGCGTCAATAGGTGCGGCCTACATTTTTCGCCGCTTCGCCCTCTCTCGTTAGCTCTTTTTTCTTCACTTCAAACTCAGCCAAGCGTTTAGTTTAGGTTTCCGCTGTTGTCTCGTAGTATCTTCTCTACAGAGACGTTTAAAGCTTTGCATTAACCACAAGAAACTCTTCACTACTTCTTTTATTATATAAGTTAAGTATAGCTTGGATGAATAATAATTTCATGAAAACAGTATTTGAAAAATTTAAGTCATTGTTTTATTTAATTTTTAAGTTAACTAACCTGCGTTTTTTATATTATTGTTTTATGGTGTTTAAATATGAAATTGAACTAGTAATTAATTTACTTTTAAACACTAAGAACCGTTGCAGTAAAAAAAAACAACAGTAAAAACACGATTTCTACCAAAGTCATATTAATAATAATAAAACATATTCCATTTACCTAGAAATATTCAAAAGTAATGTCAACTATTTATCGTTTTATCACAAAATGTTCTTGTACACAGTTTATAACGTTTTTATGATTTTAAAATATTTACTTCTATGCTTAAATATGGCTTTTATTTTATTATAATTTATTTCATGTTTTCAGCAAATCAAAAACAAGGATTTCATTAATATCAGATAAATAGTATTCTACTTTTTGTGCCATATTTTTTTAAATTTTTATATATTTTTTTAATAGTATTTCCTCTAACTTAAGCAGGTTTAGCTAAAAAACAAAAGTCTTTCAAATAAAACTAAAGGCTCAGCATTCGGCTTAAGTGAAAAATATTAAGAACTACAAGTAATAATTTTTTACTTTGATACTTTAACATATGTAATATTAGCGTACATTGGAAAAATATAACAAAAGGTATATAAAAGTATTACTCATAATTTATGAGTTATAATGAATTTAAAATAATTGAATTTTACTTGAAAACTGGATGATATACTAAAGAGAAAAATATTCTTATTACATCATAATAAAATCTTAGAATTAATTTATTTCTTACAAATCTACTCACAGCCGTTGAGAGTTGATAATCAGAATAAATAACATATTTAAAACTAAGATCGTTAATTAAGCTGTAATTCAAAACGTTATAAAGGATCAGTGTTAGGGCCGTTATATTCCTAATACATATAAATGACCTACAGAATAACACTAGTCTTAGCGTCCTCAACTTTGCAGATGGCACAGTGCTATACAAAACATTAACAAAAAACACATACTTTATTGATAGTAAAAAATTTCATATTTAAATAAAAAAGGTATCAGATTGGCTTATTGTAAACAAACTCAAACTAAACCTTAATAAAACTAGAAGCATCAATCAAAAATGGTTTTTGGAAAAATATAGACAAATAGCTTTAAATATTTGGGAATAGCTATAGACAGAAATTTAAAATGTTCAGAACGCATAGAAACTATAAAAACAAAATTACAAAAAACTTTGGGTGTTTTAAGTAAAACGAGACACTTCTTAAATGAAAAAGCATTATCTTTGATTCTTTGCTTATGAGCAATGTTAGATGGGAACGGGTCAAAATTGCACGAAGACAATTTTGCACCAAGAGTCAATTTCGTACCAGTTACAATTTTGCACGGAGGGTCATTTTTGCACGAAAAAAATAAAAATAAAAAGTATATATTAAAAAATATAATAATAGATAAATAAATATAAACAAAAAAAACACTGACCGAGGGTAAGGGTAACAGTAATTGTAAAAAAAAAAGTACTTAATAAAAGTTATAATTAAAAAAAAAAACGAGACAAATGAATCAATAATTATAAATTAATTAACGGAAAAAAGCTACTGATAAGGGTAAGGGTTAGGGGTAACAGTGATAGTAAAAAAATCAAATTAACTAAAAAAAATATATATATATAAGTTACCGAACAAGGGTTAGGGGTAACAGTTATAGTTAAATAAAGTAAAAAACTAAACTAAATTTTTATAACATATAATTAAATTAAAACTAATAAAACTAAAGTTAATGAAAAAATTAAAAAGTAAACAAAAAATTCAACCGTGTCTCCGTGCAAAACTTGTCCCCTTGTGCAAAAGTGTCTTCGTGCAAAACTACCGTCGTGCAATTTTGACATCTACCCATATTAGATATGGCTTGTTGTGCTAGGGAAGAGAAAATAAAAAATGTATTAATGATATCAACGTTTTCATAAACAGAGTACTTAGATGCATACATTGTAAGAAATATGATGATAGTGTAAGACTGGGGCGTAGCGTGGGGAGGTGAACTGGCGCATGCGTACCAACAAAAAAAAAGATAAGAAAAAAATAGAATAAATTATCTTTATCCTTTATTTATTTAATTTCCCTGCTTATTTTTTTTAACTATGTTTATATAGTATTAAAAAAGTTAAACAATTTTTCGAATTCCAAATATACTAATTCGGTGCGTAAACATCATTGTGTACCAGCTTTGATGGAAAATTTCATAAGAAATTTTTTTTAATTCATAAACTTTATAAGAATTTAGACTCAAAAAGTGCACAGGTATCGTAGTGGACCGCAGTAGTATAACAGTTATGACTAATTATTTTACAAGGAAAAATGCTGACATTTTGTAAAAAGGCCTTCAAGCTAAAACTATGCTATGGTGATAATGATTTAAGAATAAACAAATTTTAATAAAATTAGTAATAAATAACTACTAATAGAGTACAATTTAATTAATTATAACGGGTGGGTGTCACTTTTGCACGAGCGTCACTTTTGCATGAGAGGACACTTTTGCACGAGGGTCACTTTTGCACGAAGGGTCACTTTTGCACGAGGGGACACTTTTGCACGGCGTCACTTTTGCACGAGGGGACACTTTTGCACGGCGAATCTTTTGCACGGCGTCACTTTTGCAAGGAGGGTCACTTTTGCACGAGGAGAAACTTTTGCACGGCGACATTTTTTCACGATGACAATTTTTTACGGCAGCATTGTTGCACAACGTTACATTTTTACGATGAAATTTTTGCACAGCGAAATTTTGGCTCGATGACTTTTTCGCACGAAAATCAATTTTGCATGCAGGACGATTAAAAGTTTTTTTAGCTACTACCAAGTCTGTAACATGAAAAGAAACTGAAAACTAAAATTTTATAATATACCTATACTAAAGGCAAAAAATGAAAGGTCAGAAAAATAGATAAAAATAAAATTATCTATAAAAGATTCATACCAGGGACAATAAAGTTAATTTATTTAGAAACTAGGATAAAAAATACTTTAAATGCAAGTAAGTTGTTCTAGTTTATTTTGAATTTTAATATATTAATAAACAACAATAATAATAATAATAATAATAATAATAATAATAATAATAATAATAATAGTAATAATAATAATAATAATAATAATAATAATAATAATAATAATAATAATAATAATAATAATAATAATAATAATAATAATAATAATAATAATAATAATAATAATAATAATAATAATAATAATAATAATAATAATAATAATAATAATAATAATAATAATAATAATAATAATAATAATAATAATAATAATAATAATAATAATAATAATAATAATAATAATAATAATAATAATAATAATAATAACAATAACAATAACAATAACAATAACAATAACAATAACAATAACAATAACAATAACAATAACAATAACAATAACAATAATAATAATAATAATAATAATAATAATAATAATAATAATAATAATAATAATAATAATAATAATAATAATAATAATAATAATTATAGTAAATATATTAAAACAAATAACAAATAAACAGTTCATACTGTGATTACAGTGTTAAGCTCACTATACAAAAAATTTTATTTAAATTTCAGTAAACTTAAAAATTTAAGTAAAAGTAGTTTCTAATTAAGTAAAGTATTAAAGAAATCAAAAATTGTTATTCTGTCAACCATTATAGTTGATAAGCTTATCAGTTTTTGTAGCAAATTAGTCTACTAATTTTCTTTACCTATTTTTTATAGAAATATTCCCTATGACTCTCAACTTTCATCAGTTAACTTATTTTCATTTCATTAAGTTATGTATTAGAAAACTAAATAAAGTTTAAGTACTTTTTTTGTTTGCTTAAGGACCAAAGTTTTAGTAAGTTTAAACTAAATTTTAAAAATATTTTTTTCATTTTTTAATAACTATTTGGTTATTAAAATCCACTGTTACAAAAGAAGGGTCTCTAAATTCCGTCAAAATTTTTTTAATTTAATAAAGGAAAATTAAAGTTTAGCAAAAGTTAAATTTTAAACAACTTTAAGAAAACTAAATTTCAATTTTTTATCAAGTATTTTTTATCTACAAAAAATGATTTACTTTAATTTTGGTCATAAACTATCAAAATGTTATTTATAAAAGTTTGCTTTCTAGAAACTGTTTATGATTTTGAAAAAATGTTGTTGGAAAATTAAATATCTTTTTTTAATAATAAAGGAAAAGTAAGATTTTTTGTATACTTTAAGAAATTCGAAAAAAATTGACCTTTAAAACTTTTGTTTTTTATTCACTTGTTTTAGTATCACTTATTTTAATAAAACTATAAATATCTGAGGGTTGCCACAAATTCAAGATTCTCAGAACACTCAGGGTATATTGAAGTTTTAGGAAATGTTCGTATGACTCAGTACAGGTTAGGATATTTTAAAACTTTTTTTGAAACTCAGGCTGACTAAGGATAATTTTTTTAATATAAAATACTCAGGATAGTTTTAATACTGTTTAAAATTTTCAGGACTGTTTTTTTTAGATTTTGAATAACTCAGTTGCAATTTTGCTATTTTTTGACCAATTTTGGTAAAGAAATCAATTAATTAGCTTTAAAAAACAATAATATATCTTTAAGAATTTGTAAAACCTAATAAAGATTTTGAACTGTTTAAGGTTACTTAGGACGGTTTTTAATTACCTCAGGACACCTTTTTTGTCTTAAAGAGTAGCAATGTAGACAATTTCAAGTAATTTTTTTTAAGTGTATAGAAGTTTATTACAAATTAAACTATAATTTTTTTTGATTATCATTTAGATTTTTGATAAAACAAATATGAAAAGTAGTATCAGTGATATTGTAAAGAACGTTGTAAAACTAGAAAAAATTATTTACTGTTTTAAATTTAAAAAGATCAAGTTGAAAAATAGCAGACCAACACTAGATGTTTCTATTGCTGAAAAATGAAGTTCAAATGGTTTGAAATTTGTTCTATTAATATTAGTAAAATATTACTTATTGTAAAACTTTCCATCTATAAATTTTTACAGATCTATGTTTAACAAAGCTTAAGAAAATCACATATAAAATTCAAAAAAGTCTATTAAAACGAGTTTTTATTCTTTTCTTTTAATAAACAATATAAATTTTTAAACTTTAAACTTTTTCTTTTGGCTTAAAAAGGTTTTTAGATGTTCCTTTTTTTTTAATTATTTGATTAATATGTCTTAATTTGTACCGGTTTTTTGACTAATTTTGAATTTGTAAATTTATAATCAGTGAACTATTATATATATTTGAACTTCATTGTTTATTCTGTGTATGTAATAAAGTTAAATCTGATTAAATTTAACATGTTAATATTTTTTTTAAGTTTATTCATATTTTGAATTAAAGTTTTTTATACAAAAATAAAAATTGAATTTGAATTAAATTTAGTGTTTTTCAAAGTATTTTATTTATTTTTTTTGCTTAGTTTGCAATTGTTGAACTATTAAATAGATTTTACTATGTTTGTTTGTCTGTCTATTCGAAGCAAAGTCTGGCTAAACTCTGCCTTCTGTTTTTTACTTGTATTGAAAATATTTCTAACTTTTTGAAAATTATTACATTTTAGATAAATATTTTTCGTCATTATGTATTTTTTATTACCTGTAATTTGTTTTACATATTTTTTTGTAAGCCTGACTAAACTTTATTTTATAATTTTGCTTTTTTTCTAAAAATATAGTTTACCTGTTTTATATGTGGTATTAATAACTTTGTTAATGTTTTCCTAGTTAATTGCAAAAGATGTTATTTTAAATAAAAGTTTTTGTTTGTTAACAATAAAGGAAGAAAAATGTGAAAGCTCACAACTATGGTCAATGGATTTCAGTGGAGAAAGACCTTTCGGTTATCAAGCCTCACACAATACATTTTATAACATTTTTTGAGCATTTTTAATTAATAATAATAAATATAATAATAACAATTAAAAAAAAAAACTTAAGATCAATGACAAATCTATTCTATTATTAATTAATAGTTTTTTTTTAAGTATTATTATGTAAATTAACTCAAACTAAATTTATTTTTCAAAAAGAATAAACTGGTGCGCACTCTTTTTTATACCCATTTCTGTCAATATTGACTATGGAAACCATAGTCTACCATGGGCACCACACTGTCTCCTCCCTTATATTTCAATTTTTAGAATCATGTACGTTCACATTTTTTCCTCTTGCTCTATTTACAAGAACAGCAACGAAATATGCAATACAAAGTTCCATTATAACATAAAAAAGTAGATGTGGTAAAAATGCTGTGAAAAAAAAACATATAGCTCATCTTTAAATATATAAATAACAATAAACATGAGTATAGTTAAGTATTAATTTTATGTTCGTTACTTTTTAATTTTTAATTACACGAATCTATAATTGAATTTTAATTTTAAAAAAGTTAGCTATATTTGTTTAAAAAGTGCTTAACTTTGAAATAAGTAATAATTTTTTTGAACAATAGCCTAGTCTTTTTTATTAAGTAAAATTATTATAGTTGTAGTACTTAGAATAAGGTCTTTATTTTATATAGGTTAAAACAAAAGTTTTAAGTTAGGAGACTTTTTTTTGAAATAAGTAAATTTTGCGCACCCTCAACAAAAATATCACGCTACGCCACTGGTAAACAGTGATAGTTAAAGAAAATGAAAACATTATAGTAAAACAATAGTATTAAGAAGAAAAAAATTATTGCCCAAGGATAAGGGTTAGGGGTAGTACAGTGATAGTAAAGAATAAAGACAAAATGAATAAAAAAACTTAAACCTTTGCTAAAATGTCAATACCTGCAAAAGTGACCCTTCATGCAAATGTGTCTCTCGTGCATATTTGACACCTACCTATAAAGCAGAAAGTTTTAAAATATTATCAAAATGACGGATGATTTTCATCTTAAAAATTTAGCATCAATTTACAAATTAAACCTTAAATCTTAGCCTTACAGTATGAAAAAAAAAGTATTTTGTTTTATTACGTTGTTTGATTACAATTATAATTAAAAAAAAGCTTTTATTAAATCATTAAGTAAAATTTCTAATCTAAAATAATTTTATTAATATGTTAGATGTTCCGTTTTTCTTTATACAAAACTAATATAGTATCCAGTTAAAATGTTTTTGTCTCTTTACATTGTTTCTTCTTAACTATATTTTTATGTTTAGATATATCTACGAACACCTTAAAGTTTAATTAAAAAAAAAAAGAAAAAAATCACATAGTTTTTTTTTAGTATAAAAAAACGTTATTATTCTGAAATTACACTTTTAAGAAGGTTTTTAAACTTGAAATTTTTGTGCAAATCTGTTATTGAGTTAGTGTCGTATTATGTTTTATTAAATAAACTTTTGTTTTTATTCTACCAGTAAAGTTTAATGTTAATATTAGCCAGCAAATCAAATGACATAATTATTATTTTAAATTTAAAAACCAATATGAGTTACAAAAATTAAAGGATTATATTATAATACGAAAAAAGTTAAAGTATAGACAAAGAGTGTTCTAGACTTTTTCATTAGGGTAGCATATTTGTTTGTTTAATAAAAGAACATTTTTTGTAGTAGATTTTGATAATACTTAAACGAAATTACATAACTGTCTAAAACTTTCTCATATTCATCAAAGTATTCAAACTTTAGACAAATCAAAAATACCAGTAAAACAGAAAGCAAAAACTTTATAAATAAATAAGTTCTTTAACTTTTAGTAAAATATTAAATCTATAAACCTAAGTCCTGTTATTATTGACAATGTGAAAGTTGTACGTTAAACTATGAAGCTAAAATGTATAACGAAATCATTCATACATACGAGACTAAAAAAAAAGTTACTAATCAAAATACCTATTTTACTTGTCTTAATATCAGAAAAGCATATTAATAATAACTTTTTTTTTTTTTGAAAACAAACTAGTAGCAATCGTGAAAAATAGTTTTACTACTTGGCAGGGGCGTCGCGTGGGGTGTTGCACTGCCGCAACTGCACCACCTTGAAATTTTGAAAGAAAAAAAAAAGTATTTATAACGTTTTCGTTATTTTTTAAACGAAATCTCTTTTAAAACTCCAATTTTGAAAACGACCATTTTGCCCACTTCACTGCCGCAAACTCTTAGCTGACTGCCGCAAATGAACTCAAAAAAGCAAAATTTCTTCAAGAATTACCGCAAAATCAATATCTTGCGGTAAGTAAGCTAAGTTGAAAATTCCCTAAAACAGGACTTGCTTAAGTATCATCTACAAGCTATTGTAAACATAAAGTAAACACAAAGCTAAGCTACTGCAAAGTGCAAAGGATTAGACTTAAGTTTATGTACCCCCATGATTTTTTAAATTTAAGAGATCACTTCTATTAAAAAGAAACAATAAAAGAACAAAACTTGTCATAAACTACATATTTTGAAAAAAATAGATAAAAAACCTAAACCACCAAAGTCTTAAAAAATTGTTTTTTTATTTAAATCTGCATACATAAACTTAACTATAACTGATTATTGTTATCATAAAGTTAATAAAATATTTAATTAAATTATATTTAAATATAAAATTTGAGTGCCGAAAATAAATGTTAAGAAGTTTATTATAAACTTCTAGTTTACTCTTACGGAAAAAAAAAATAGATTTATATTAAATAAAAATTAGTATTATTGATACAGTCACATATTTAAATAAAGTAAATAGCTTTAACTTAGAAATTTTGATTACTTAGAGTAGTTTAACATTTTAGGAGAATTTAGTCTACTTTATATGACTTTTGGTTTAATTTTTTTATTAACAAAGAAAAAAATTTAGATAAAATTTCTGAAACATGGTTGCCTTGCCTCATAATCAGAATAACTTAGAAATTAAAAAAAAAACTAAAAATGACCCAAGATAAATTAAAACAGACCAAACTAGAAAAATATTCAGGCTGACTAAAGCAGTTTTAGTTTTTACTCTGAAAATAACAAGCTTATTTATATTTAAAAAATAAGTGTTTTACCCCTATGGCCACATGAAAACTAACTAACCATTTTTTTAATGCTATAATGGTTACATATTTATAATTTATCTTCAAATTTCTTGAAAAGTCAAAAGCCTCACCAACTAAACTTAAAAAAGTTGAGCTTCTGAGAAAAATACTGTCATCAAAATGAAAAACAAATTAAATTTAAATAAAGAAAAGATACCCTTAAAGAACTATTGAATTTTAAACCTCCACAAAAAGACATTAAATTTAGAAAAAAGTTTATAAAAAACTAAATGTTTGTAAAAAAATTGTGCAAAATTTTGAGGGGTAAGGGGGGGAAGGGGTGTATAGGCTCTTTTTTCATGTTGTTTTTATTTTAACGTTTTCAGAAAGCTAATAGTAACTTTTAATAAACTTGAAATTTCCAATTAAACTTTTAGATACAACTGGTCAAAGCCAGAGAGTACAATGATTTATTATACAAGGAGCAAACCAAAACACCAAAAAAATACAATTTTACTGAAAACCTATGTTCTCCATAATTTTTAAAGTAATTTTTATCAAACTTTTTATCCTACTTTTTAGAAAATTTTATACTTTTGTTGAAGAGAAGTTTTAAATTTTTAAGTATCAATATATATTTTTATATATAGAAAAAAATAATTACTTTTGTTATAACTTTTTTTCTTAGTGTTTTAAACATTTATTTTAGCAAATTGTTTTGTTTTATAAAAGAAACATCTAAAGATTTTAAGGCCAACTTATAAAAAAAAGATATTATTATAGTGATTTGATTTATTTGTTGTTCGAGTTTATATTATATTAATAAGGATTCTTTTGTACCTCTGACTGTGAATTACCATATATCAAAAACTAATATGAATTTTTTATATTGATAAAAGATGACTTTTAGTTAAATTAAAACTGTATAAACTAACTTTATTAAAATAATTCTAAAATAGATGATAAAATTGTTATAGAAAAAAGTCTTTATTTAAGATAAAAAAGAGTTTTAAATGAGGGGGTTTTTAAAATTTCTGCACCACCTAATAAAAATACCACGCGACGCCACTGCTACTTGGTGAAAATAAATTGTAAAACTAAGGCTGTTTTATTGTTGTAAAAATTAAATCATTATGGGAATTGGTCAATAGCTTCCTGTTTAAAAATAAAACCCTTGGAGGTGTAAAATCACTTAAAAATATTTTTTTATACACTTTGAATTGGAAAATTTTGAACAAAAATGAGTATATAAAAAATAAACAAATAGAAATATTGTAAAAATTTAGGTTATACAACTATGTTAATATATGTGAAGTGAGTGTGTGTGTTCATGTTAAAGAAAAGTGAAAATTAAGAAAAGGCATGTTTTTTATATATGTCACTTTTCATTTTGTAACATGCTTTTTGTTTCTTACTCAACTTTTTTTTTATCACGTTCCTTTATATGTTAAGTTCCAAATTTAATTGGAAGACTGTATTTAAATACCATGTAAACCATGTTTTTTATCAACTACTCCCAATAGATCTGTGAGAGCTTTTTTTTTACTGCAGGTTTATACTTAGCACAACCACCTTGTTAATTTATATTTTTACATTCATAACATATGCATAAAATCTATTTAATTTTAACACCCAATTGCTCTTTTTCTAAAGCAATAATTAACAGTTTTACTTAATATGTAATGTATATACAGTTTAAGTTATTGTGTTTTTATGTACATTGATGTAACTTAATTATTGTTCTGGGCTTCAATTTGCAAGTAAAATGCTTATTTTCAAGACAAGTAAAACGCTTAATGAAAATTTTAGTGTTGTGTCTTTCGGGTCTGCGTGAAAGTGGTTAACTTTTTTTAAATTTTAATTTGTTAGTTTAAGTTGTATCTAAGTTACTTATGTTATAATTCAGATTTAACCATTAGAAACATTTTATAAATATACATTATCCCAAGTTTGTAAAGCTTTAATTCCCTTAAACTATCACTGAGTTTATTAATTCAGTAATTAATGTTAGTTTTTTAATTGTTTATATTTACAACAGATTACTTATTATGTATTTAAAATAATTGTAAAAAAACATTTCTTCTTTCAAGTTAAAGTGCCTTACTGCTATTTTCAAAACATAAATTATTATCTAGTTTGCAAGGTTTAACGTGAGTTATTTTTTAATGTTAATGTATTAGAGCGTAATACCGTGACGTAATTATTGAATACAAACTTTTAATGTTTAACGATGGTTTAATCTTCAATCAGAATTCTTGAACTCTGTGAGTGCTTTATATTATGATTTGTTATTTTATTTTGTATTCTACTTTTTCACAATTTAGATTTAATAATTACAAATATTACATAGTTTTAAAACAGTCGAATTTAATACAATATATTGTATCTATTATTAACTACTAACCTAAAATAATCTAAAGTATTTATTCTAGTTTTTAACAAACACATATATATATATACCTACTTTAGCTTCCATTTTTTCCTTACAGTATTTATTTTTTACAGAGCTACGTTGAAGTGTTTTAACTTGTTAGTACACAGAAACATGTGTTAGTTTAATAAAGAAGGAGTACTGTTTAGATTTGTTAATATTATATATTCTAGTAAACTTGTTTCGCTGAGATCTTTATTAGCAAACGATTAACTTTAAATTTTGAATAGTTATTTATTTTTCCTTTATTTCTAGTTGTGTACTGTTTACCTCAAATTTTAATTTGTTTTGTTTTATCGTACTTAATATTTTGTTAAAAGAGACTGTCCGTGTAATTTTTTTTAATTTTATATTTGTTAAAGAAGTTTTTAAAAATAGTAAAAATATATTTATAAACAGTTTGATTAGTATTGTAAAAAATGTGCTCATTAACGTTTGTGAAATATTTTTGATTTTAACGTGTTTAAAGACTGTATTTGAATTTTCACTTGTATATTATATGTATTCATACTTTAAAAGCGAAACTTCGTAAGTAAATCAAGTAGTAATAAAAAAAAGTGTTTAAGTTTTTGTAAAGAGCATTTTACAGTATTGTTTGCAGTTATTTGACTAAATTTTTAACACCTACACTGTAGGTCCTACAGTAAGTAATATTTCATACCGCAAGAAAGTTCTTATCTACAAACATATGTTGTTCTTAAATAAAACTTTAAAGTTAAATATTTTAATCTAATTTTTTACTGTTAAATTAAATGTCACAATATGTTTTTTACTTTTTAACGTATGTATATATCAAATATATTTAACGTGAAATCATAATTTTTTACGCTGTTTTCTTATGTACGTAAATCTTTTACAAGTTCTGTAAAGGTAATAATATTTTATGAGCTGAGCAGTGAAAAATCGCAAGTAGAAAAGTATTTGCGTATAAAAATAGTTGTTTAAATTTGGTATTGCTATAACAAGTTTTCACGGGTAGCTGTCAAATTCGCACAAAGTTGCACGAAGATACTTTTGCACGAAGACATTTTTGCATGGGTGGAATTTTTTTGATTTATTAATACTTTTTTTTGCAATCACTGTTACCCCTAAACCTTACCCTCGGTCGGTAGCTTTTTCTTTTTTAATTTTTAATTTGTTGTTCTTTTTTTTATAATAGTTTTTATTGGTTATTTTTACTACCACTGTTACTCCCAACTCTTACCCTCGGTCAGTAATTTTTTTTGTTCTTTTTATTAGTTTATCTTCTTTTTTTCTGTTTTTTTTTACTCTCGTAGAAAATTGACTATTGGCGCACCTTGTTTCGTGCAATTTAGACCCGTACCCAGTTTACACTGTACTCTTTCTACATTAAACTAAGCCAGTATTTATTTCGGCCATCATCAACAAAGTTGGGATGTTTTATGCTATCGATAATAAACAATGAACTACACCGCACGACCAACAACAACAGTATCCGAGACAACCTACGAACGGTTTCGTTCTTTTTAGGACTCATCAGGCAGGCTTAGTCGCGAGAATCTAAAATTTAATTTTTCGGACTTTACCCACAAACGGTCGCTTCAGTGCATTTAGACTTAAGCCCGCTTGGTTTAGATCACAAAAGCGGTTTCTCGCAACTAAGCCTGCCTGATGAGTCCTAAAAAGGACGAAACCGGTCGTAGGTTGTCTCGGATGCTGTTGTTGTTGATCGTGCGGTGAAGTTCATGGTTTATTATGCATTAAACTAACAATTTTTCTTAGTTTCAAGCGAACTAACACACTTCAAAAGAGTTCTGTAGAAAAATACTGTAAAAGAAGAGTTGGAGAGAAAATAGATGAAATTGTGTAATCATCAAATAAGTTATAATTATATAATAATAATTAATATTAGGTTAAATATATGTTGTAAAATCCGACTTTTATAATTATTTAAAAACAGGTTAAAACCTTAATTACGACTTATTTATTAAGTTTAGTAATTATGACTTGATTAGTAAATACATACATATAATTTATCTTCTACTCTTTATTAACAATTTGTTTTTTACAGAAGTCCGGTGAAGTATGATAATTCGCTTTACACAAAGAAACAGGGTAGCCAAATGTTATTGGCAAATTTCTCAAGGTTACAAAAAAAAAATCAAGGTTTTTAAAAATACACGTTTTAGGGCCTAGTTTTAAATTGGGTTTAAGGTAAAAAACTGTTAAATAGTATAAGGACTTTGAAAAGATATCCTAAAGCTTCTTTTAATGGATTTTTTAATAAAAAAAATTTTGATGATGACCAAAAATTTTTATTTGTACGAAAGATTTTTTGTGTCAAATCGAAATTTTACGATTTAACATGTATAATTTGTTTAAAATTCCAGGCTTTTTATTGATTTTTGTTTAATTTTCCTCCAAATCCCAGTTTTTTAGTCTAAATTGTCAATTTCCATGGTTTTTGGGCAACCCTGAAAAACATATGCTATTTTAAAAAAGAAAGAGTACTGTGAAATCTTTTTTTTTTCATTGAACTTGCTTTGCAAATCTTTATAAATACGATTAGCTTGAAATTTTGCATATTTATAAAAAATTTGTAACATTTTTTTTTGAAAGTGTTTAACCAAAAATATTTTTTATATATCCCAACTGTCGTAGAAAAAATTGAAGTGTTTTGTACTTATTTTAAACAAACTAGCTGCAAAGATGTGGAAAAACAACCAGACTTAGCTGGCCATACGCTATTACCCTTAAAATAAAAGGAAAAATAAGCTCATCATATATGAAAGAAGTCACTCCACAAAAAGATAGACAAGGTTGCCACTTGTTTTTTTTTTAAATATTTCCAGGTTTTCCAAATTTCTTCAAGGTTTTTAAAAGTATACATTTTTGGGTCTATTTTTAGTTTAAAGTAAAGTCTAAGAAACTGTGTTAAATAGTATAAAAACATTGAAAAGATAATGTAAAGCTACTTTAAATATGTTTTTTATTAAAAACAAATTTTGATGATGAAAAATTTTTTTGTTTATATTATAATTTTTTTGATTCAAATCGAAATTTTACTACTAAACATGTGAAAATTGCTAAAATTCCAGGATTTTTAATTAATTTTTGTTCAAATTCCAGTTTTTTTTCAAAAATTCTCAAATTCCAGGTTATTTTGCCTAAATTGTTGAATTCCAGGTTTTTCAAGGTTTCCAGGTAGAGTGGCAACCCTGGACAGAAGAACTTGTAAAATAGTATTAATCCTTGATCGCCTTGGGACACGTGTAAGGAAAAGGTTAAGCTATCGAGATCAAGGTAGCATGGCTTACTTTATGAGAGTAAACTTTAGGACATTGTATGCTGCAAAGAGAATAAGAACTAATTATATTTGGAACTGTTTTTTTTTTCAATTGACAAAAGTCAAAGATATCGATTCGAACGCAGAGATCAATTATTATAATATAAAAAGGAACTATTCTTCAAAGCCAAATGAAACCACCCTAGGCAAACCTTAAAACAATCCCGTAACAACTAACGAAAGTCTTTTTTCGCCGTTTTAGTTTTTCCTTCCCCATAAGGAACCTGTTATGCGGCCCGACTTTGGCCGGTCATATCTCAAAAACTAATTCGAATTTTTAAAAACGGTAAAAAGCAACTTGAAGCTTAGTAAAAACTCTATAAAATAAGATCAACTTGTAAAAAACATGGCCTACCCCCCCCTATGGCCTTAAGTAACAAAGAAACATTAAACAAAACTACCAATCAGCCCTCGAACCCGCCAATCACAAATTCAATTTAGTATAACAAATAGCAAACAAAACATCTAAAAAACAAAGAAAACTGTTTATTTTAACTCGCCTTTTTCCCTAACTGTAGCTACCCAAATAGGCAATGAATTCTTAAATTTAGTAAACCAGCGCTTTGACACTAACTATCAATGGCACAAAATTTTTAATATGAACACATTAAAAACTTCTTAGAGCTGCATGATAATTTTAAAACAATAATTCTCAACACAATATCAAACAACCTAAACCTCAAACAGCAAGAAAAAATCTGCAACATCAGGAACAACAAGTGCTTAGCAAGCAACCTAATTATCGAGCCACAATAAAAACAAATGAAATAACAAAATTTTACGTAGGTTCAACTAGTATAACTTTCAAAAATAGATACAGTAATCATAAGGTATGTTTAAATAATGCATTAAAAGTATAAAACACTGATCTATCAAACTACTTATGGGAACTAAAAGACGCAAATTAAGACTTTAAAACTTAAAACGGGAAATACTCTGCAGAACCAAAACGAAAATAAAAAATAACAAAACATTCATCTTATGAAGCTTGGAAAAATACGAAACATATTTGAACAAAGGATAGACTCAAACACCAAGAAGAAAAGAAAAATTCGCTAGACACGTACTTGCCTCTTAAGGTAACAAATAAGATAAATCCTTAATCTTAATGATATCCTAAAAAATGATCAACTTTTTAAACATTTAGTTTTAACTTAAAAGTAATAAAACAATAAATTTTACTGATGAACTTAGTTTAACTAATCAATTTAAAAAAGCATAGATAAAGCTTTTACTCAAAGTAAAATCATAGTATCATAATTTTTGGACAGTAAACTGTTTGAATTTTGTCAATGTAAACTTTATGTAATGATCAAAAAAAACATTTTTAATTTTACATGTGTTTGCAAACGTTTTTAAAAGTATTTTTCTTGTTAGCTCATATCATTAAATTCAATATGTAAGCACGCATTTACATATGAGTTAGAATTCAATTTTACAATGTCGAACATGACTGTAAAAGCTTAAGAGCTTTTCTTCAAATTTGTTCATTAAAAATTATTTTAAGATACGATACTTAATTTTTGTATAACACTTACTAGTTTTTTAACCACAACTCTATTTTTAGACTTTTTCTTTACGATTAATAAAAGTTTTATTTACTAACAAAAGCTAAAGCAATTACAAAATGGTATTTTGCTTATTTCAGAAATTTTAGATATCAAAAGCTTAGTTATAAAATCACAGTAAAACAAAAGTTTAACTATACTTTAAATCTTAAAGATTTATAAACTTTTTAACTTAAGAAAAGACAAAGATTAATTTTAAAAGGTTTTATTATCGACTATTGAAAAAATATACTTTTTTTAAGTAATAACTTATGAATAAAAAAAATCAATCTCCATTTTTATTAAAGCTAATATAATTTTACACATACTAACTACAATCTATTTTGAATAAGTAAAAGTCATCAAAATGATTTCTAAGATAAAAAAATTTCGATACTGCTGTAAAAATAGTTAAATTTTAAAACTAATCACGTAAAATAAACAAGGGTGCAGGACAATTCAATTCCTATCATATAAATAAATATGGCAATTCAATATGTTATAATTATTAGAGATTGTGAATTATCTTTTTTGATAACCATTTTTTAGAAATCTATTTAACTATTGTAGTCTAATTAACTAGATCTACATGAAAACTTTTTACTTTATATATTGAGTTATGGTTATAAAAAGTTTTAAAGCTTTATAAAATATGTACAATAACTTAAAAGATTATGAATTTTATCTTTAGAAAAATATGTTTTAGTTTTTACTACTATAATCTTACTAATTAAACCAACATGACCATTTATTTTTTTTTATTTAGTTTTTCTAGATAGTGGCCCTTTATTTTTTTTTAATTTAAATTGTCAGAATTAGAATTGTTGTGAATTAAATAGTAAAGCAAACATAAACAACACAGTACAAGATAATTCAAATTATATTTAAATAAATTTATGGGCAGATTTCACAGCAAAGTGCAAAAGGTGTGCAACAAAAATAAGCTTATTTTTAGCTGGTCATAGTTTTTATTAGTATAAAACAAAAAATAGTTTGTTTCTAAATAAGATACAAAAAGGTCTGTTTTGGTCTTTTGAAAACTTTTGCTAAATACAAAATTGAAGATTTAAACAAATGGCAGTAAAAGTTATATTGTTTTAATGAAAATAAAAACCACATTGATTTCAAATTTGAAGAAAAGTATGTAACTTTCAAATTGTAAACCTATTGCTACTTGCTACAAACTGTTGGCACAGATTTTTTTTAAACACAACATACAAACAAAAGCTAATTTTACATTAAATAAACATACATATTTTAACACTGCTCAATAATTTCATCTCTACTTAAAAAAGCTACTCTATCTTCAGGAAAGTCTTTTCCAAACTTTACTTTTAGATTACCATTATATTCTGAGGACCTTAAGTACGCAGATTTAATTAAATGACAGAAATAAAATATCAAGCACAAAATTGTCTGACCAGCTGTAATTTGAAACATAATTACTGAATTAAGATCAGCTTTTGGCTGTGGGAACGAAATTTCTATTACAGCAACACCAAGAAGAGTATTTTTCATTCCACTTTCCAAAAAAATTGCTTTTGTTTTTGACCACTCAAAACCTGCTATCCTTGCAATAATCATTGCAATTAAATATCCACTTCCTGGAACTAAAAAACCAAGAATATATCCTTGCCAAGGACCGTACATAACGATATATTTAGTCATAAAAATCATCCAAGCTGCTCCACAAAGAACCAAAAGTAAACTCAGTGGTTTAATTATTTTTACAAACTTTTTAGACCATTCTGGACAATAATGTCTTAAAACCATACCAGATGAAATAGGTATTGCAATCATAATGAGAATCATAACTATCTTAAGATAAGGAATTGTAATATTGTTTGGAATATATGTTAGAGCTATGTAAATACCAATTACAACTGGCATTGCAAGCATAGCAAACAAAGTAGAAAACAAACTTGCAGCAATAGCTAATGTTATGTCTCCTTTAACTAAATAAGAAAAAACATAACCACCTCCCCCACCTGGGCAAACTGCAGCTATAAGGAGACTTAGATTGGTAATAGTATCTAACTTAAAGATATAACCCCATGCAATTGCAAATAAAGGCAGTAAACAAAACTGAACAAAAAAACACAGGCTAAGTTCTTTTGGTTGTAATAAATAAGTTTTAAGTGATAACAGCTCAATTTTTGCACCAAATGCAAGTTTGTTAAGTAAGACCAGTGGCATTACAACAAACATCAATATATACTCCATTAGTGTTTGTTTTCTACAAACTTTAACAGGTAGTTTAAAGCCAGCAATATCAAAAACCATTTCTCCTAGCTTATCTCCAAATATCTCAATTTTATACTTTCCTTCTTCACATTCAAATGAATTATTTCTTTTTATTATGTGTGCAACATGTGGACCAAAGTAAACATTTTCAACGTCTCTTAATGAAAAGTTATTTGATTTGAGTTCTAAAAACCTATGTGATGTGCTGTTAACAAAACATGAACAATTCCATTGATAAACAATAGTATCAAGCTCATTTATACAACTTTCAGCTACTGGATTATTGAAATTTGAAGGGCATTCAATTAATTCAAAACCATGTGTTATTACTGCAGCAAAAAGTAAAACAGACAAAAGAACCATAAACCCTTTGTGCAACATATTTTTTATAGTTAATTATATAAAAAGTATTAATATAAACAAATCTAAAAAAAAATTTTTTGCACATTGTATATACAAGTATATATCTATATATAGTTTATTTAAACTATAAATTTGTATAAAAGATCAGGTTGGCCACTGATTTTTGAGGAATTTTTCTGAATTTCTTTCAGATTTTTGAAAGTACAGCTTTGGGTTTTTGATGATGACAAAAAAATTATGTATATATGATAATTTTTTTGTGTCAAATCGAAATGTAACTTAACATGTAAAAATTGTTTAAAAATCCAGTTTTTTCCTGTTTTTTTTTTTAAAGGACCTGGAAATTTAAAGGACCTTTTACAAAATATCTCAAATTCCAGGTTTTTTAGCCTAAATTGTCAAATTCTAGGTTTTTCCAGGAATCCAGGTTAAGTGGCTACCCTGAGCAGATAAACTATATTATTTTTTAGGTCTTGATTGACCAATAATAAGATTTTTATATTTAGAAAAAATTACAAAACAAACATACAATTATACAGGGTTGATAAAAGTTTTTGAGAAATTTCTTCCATGTTTTCTGAATTTCTTTCAGATTTTCAAAAGTACAAGTTTTTTCGTCTATTTTTAGTATGAAATTAAATTCAAGGTAAAAAACTGTCTTAAATAGTAAAATAACATTGAAACTTTATTACTTTACTTGTAGAAAATGATTGAAAAGTTCAGAGTTTTCCAGTTTTTTTTGTAATTTTTGTTCAGAATTCAAGACTTTTTTCAAAATTTCTCTAATTCTAGGTTTTATTAGCCTAAATTGTCTAATTTTAGGGTTTCCAAGCATCTCAGGCTTTTTGGCAACCCTGATAATAATTACATATGTTCTGTAAAAATCTTATAAAAACTTCAAACAAACAAATAGTGTTTGAAAGTAGTAAGGGATGTTTTAAAACCAAACAAATTTTCTCCATTTAATTTTTATATTTTTTAAAACAACTGCTTTTTTATTTGAAAATAAAGCTGAGTTTGCATTAGAGATGCATCTACGTTTTTTAA
This sequence comes from Thalia democratica, assembly GCF_965202585.1. Taxonomy (NCBI): domain Eukaryota; kingdom Metazoa; phylum Chordata; class Thaliacea; order Salpida; family Salpidae; genus Thalia; species Thalia democratica. The sequence goes on along the minus strand of NC_139166.1, from coordinate 40,942,498 downwards.
GTGAGATAGCAAACACTTCACTTTTTTTTAAAATTAATTTTTATAAGCTCTAATAGAACACTTTTGAAAATGATTTAAGTGTATACTGAAAGGTTAAAGTATTTGTTTTTTATATTATGAGTAAGTAAAATTTATTTTAAGGTATAACAATAGTTTTTTAGTTATTTATTCATATTTTAACTTTTGTTTTCTTAAAAAACTGTTCTATCAACAGTCTTCTGCTTAATGATCTCATTATTTTAAAGATAGTGTTAGTAAACAAGTTGGGTAAAATTTTAATATAAAAACAAAACAAATTGTAAAATTGAAACAAAAACTGTATATTTTTTAACTTCTAATTATGTATATATTTATTAAAAATGCAACTATTATGTGTAGGTGATTTTTTTAATTTTTGTGGTAACAACTATGCTATTAGTTGATTTTTAACGTTTTTTTTCAACAAAGTAACTTTTGAAATATAAGAAAAAAAACATTGGCAAAGGTCATTAGAGGCAAAGTCAGTACTTTTATGTGCCATGAGACAACCAAAATTTAACAATAAGTTTTGATTATACCACCATCATACCACAGGCTTTAATTTTGATGAGTTTCAATAAGAAAAACCTATATCTAAGTCACCAAGACCTTGTGATTGGATGATGCAAACTATATATCAAAACTTGTTAATACTTTTAGTAGCAGCTTATTAGTACATAATACTGTTATTTCTTAATCATAGATTCTACGTTTACTTTAATGAAGATTGCCACTCTTTGAGGCAAAAAAGCCAGTCTGAGTGATGAATAACTTGTTTGAGGAGTTTCACCAAGATAGCCTAAGTTTAATTAGTAAATTAAGCTTAAATACCAAAATGACTTAGTAAAAGCACAATTTGAAAAATAATAATCAAAACTTGCCTAAATAATTTTGAGTAGGCTGAGTGTGAGGCAACCCTGAAATAAAGCAAAGTTAAAAAATTTAGAAGCAATCTTTTTTAAACCCATAACTGCCAATGTAGACCATAGGTAGCATACCATGTCTCCTCCCTTAAACTTTGATTTTTTGATTATTTACAGTCACAAATTTCTTATTGTCAACTCTACAAAACCATTCACAAAAAGAAAAAAATACAACTCAATAATAAAAAAGAAGGGAAAAAATATTATGTGACAATAAACAAAATGTTTAGTATAAGATCAGTGGGGTAGCGTGGTATTTTTGTTAGAGGTGCGCAAATTTTACTATCTTCAAAAAACCCTTACATGAAAACTTTTGCAATAAGCTATATAAAGATCATAATATAAGAAGTTAAATTGAAATAATTTTATTATATAAAATAAATTTAAAGTTACTGTTCTAAAAAATACTAAATTATTTGAAAACATAACCTTTTTTAAACCACTATAGCTACTTTTTAAATATTAAAAATCATTAGAATTTTCTTTAGTTGTGAAAATACAAACTTACAAAACTAAAAACTATTTTTTACTAACTACAAAAAACAATGTATCTACAAAAATAGATACAGACAATAGAACAAAAAAAAACTTTTTTAATAATGACAATTGATTTGAGGACAAAATTTCCAATCTCTTTAAATTTCAGCACCCCATTGCATATTATATATATTACACAAAACTATTCTTGAGTAAAAGAAAGTGATATGTTATAAAAAGAATAGATTGCTTGCTTATTTAATGAAAGTTAGGTACTTATATTATACAAACTAATTGAACTATAACAAAGTTAAAGCAAGATGAACTTAAACTTCTTGCATACATTTTTAAATAAAATAAAAGTTGTCAAAAAAGAAGCATATTAAATGAAAAATGTAAAACACAAGACAAAGTGGAAAACTATTACCTGGCAAGTTTGAAACACAAGACTCAATGACAATAAAAATAAATATAATAAGAATAAGAATAAAAACCACCAAAAAAACTATAGTTCGAATTATTTAAAATCAAAAACTTTTATATTTTAAAATTATTCCATTGCAAGTAACTTTAAAAACTTTACCAAAGTTATTGATATCTTTTAGCAAAATTTTTTTATATAAAACAGCTAAATACTTTTTAAGATATGCAACAAAATAAAAAGTAAAGTTTAGTCAGACAAAGCATAAAATTTGTAAACAAGCTACATGTGGTAATATCTGATAACAAAATATATTTATCAAAAACATGTAATGTATATCAAAATTTTAAGTACTAACAAAGAAAAACCCAAGTTCATCTTACACAAAAACTATAAGGCTTATTTTCGACTATAGTAATGAATAAAATGCATTCTTCTCTCTTTCTTTTTTGTTTTTAAATGAATTTATAACTTCCTCATTAAAACAAATACAGTTTTTAATCAAGTCTCGATCATAAGAAATATTACTTAGGCAGTTTAATCTAGACCAGGGGTCGGCAAACTGCGGCCTGCGGGCCACATTAAAATTTTTGTTCAACTAATTCAAAATACTAATACTTTCAAAAACACAAAAATAAAACTTTAGTGTTATATTTAAAGGACACTCTATTGCCTAAATTTTTTTTGTTTAAAAAAATTGTCTTTAAATATGTTTTTTATAGCACATAAAAAAACGTTCCTTTTTGACCTGCCGACCCCTGATCTAGACTGACCCATGGTTTTTCGAAAATATATTTTCATTCTTTTCAAAGATAAAAATTTCATTTCAGCTTCAGATGATCACATAGGTATACTTATAAAAATTTCTTAAAGTCTTGTAGTTTCACTAACACTTTTAGACAGATTATTATTTTTAGGTACTACAGTGTTTTTACTAATCGATCTTTGTGCATTTCTGGTGTTGAACACCTTTTTGGGTTGTAATTCCATCTGGTTTTTCATCCAGAAGGAACATTAATTTCGACTGAACGTCTTCTTTTTGGTGACTTAAATGAGTAGGAACCTTATCCAACTTAGTAAAAAAAATGTTTTGTCTCTTTGATGTAAAAAACTGTCCCGAGTTAATTAAAAACTGTTTAAGTCATCAAGAAATTTTTAAAATCCATTAAATATTTGAAACTTATATGGTCCACAACAAATCCAGTCATACTATTTTGCATTAATTTACACACTTGCAATTTAAACACATCATTTAATTTCAGCAGACCAGTTTTCACAAACAGTGGGTTTGCTGGGGTCAATGCAGGCACACGGCAAACATACCTCACTAATGTTTTTTGAATACTAACAATTTGTTTCAAATAAAATTTAACATCAGCACCCCAAGCAGATATAAAGTATTAAATATTAGAATAAAACAAACTATAATACACCATTTTACGTGTACTCACATTCAAATAGTACCTCAATTCTGACAGCACAAAACAACTTGGAGACTGCTTTGATTTGAGAGATATTAAGTGAGCCATCTAATTCAGTTTTTCATCCAAAACCACACCTAAATATTTAATACTTTTACTCAGTCCAATATTAAATCCATTTATATTTACTTTAAAATAACATTTTTTTGATGTATTGTTAAAAAGCAAGAATTTAGTTATAGAGTAGTTAATAAAAAGTTTATTAGCACGCTACCATACACCAACTTTTTTCAGCTCTTCATTGATAACACTGTTCACACAAGCAGGATCACTATGTTGGTAGCTTAAGCAGGGATCATCAGCAAACAATCTCATATTAATCTCAGTATAAGAATAAATATCATTTATATACACAAGAAACAAAAAAAGACCCAAACAAGAACCTTGCGGTATTCTAACATTCACAATTTCACGCTCAGACACAAAATTATTTATAAGAGTTGATTGGTTTTTATCATTTAAATAGCTTAGCGGTAAATTTAAGATAGATCCTTTAATTGTATAACCTTTTAATCTTGGCAAGAGTATTTTATGATTGACCGTAGTGAATGCTGTTGCTAAATCTAAAAGACAGAACAATCAACTAACTTTTTCTCACTAGCCTCAGTCAAGTCATCCACAATCTGATTCACAGCCAGCTCAGTTGTACTATATTTTTTACAACCATACTGCTTTTTATGTAAAACATCATTTGACAAAATTATTCAATCTCTCACACACAAGGACTAAAAAATTTTTGAAAAAGTGGACAAAGAGAAATAGGTCTACAATTATTAACATCACTATTTTACCAGACTTGTAAATTGGTACCACTTCAGCATATTTAAGCAACTCGGGGAACACACAATACTCTACACATTTGTTAAACAGTTTACATAAATAAGGAGCAATATCTTTTGCTCTAAGTTTTACAAATGGAATACTTGGCACATCAGATCGCACACTTTTATTTGGTCTCATATTCCTGATGTATATCTCAACTTCACTATTAGTGAATATATTTGAATACAAAATCATTACATACTGAACTAAAACAAAACTTACAATTATTATGAAAATTTTTATTCATTAAATCAGTTACTCTTTTCAGGTCGCTCATAATCTGACCATTCTTGTCAAGCACACCATTTATGTTACACTTTGAAGTAGATTTAGTGGAGACAATATTACTTACAATTTTCCATTACCTTTTGCTGTTACCTTTATTATACTTAAGGGCATAGGGGGGGTAAACACCCTTTTTTAGTTCTTGATCTTATTTTATATAGTTTTTACCAAGCTACAAGATGCTTTTTACAGATTTTAAAAATTCAAAACAATTTTTGAGATATAGCCGGTCAAAGTCGGAGGCAACAATAGGATCCTTATGGGAGGCGCAAACTAAAACGGCAAAAATAGACTATTTCACTAAAAATCTATCTTCTACGTTTTTTGAGATAACTACCTCAAACTTTCAGGAAATGTTCCTTGATGTATTTAGAAAATTCTGTGGGAAGGAATTTTAAAAAAATTGAAAATAAAAAATTTATATAAAATATAAACAAAAAAAACTTTTTTTTTTGTTTTTTTATAATATTTTTTTTTTTTTTTACTGGTAATTTACTGGTCTGGTAATATAAACATTAAGTTTTTTTTATTAACCGAACTTTTGTTTTTTTTGTTTAATACTTTGATTGGAGCATAATGATAAACTGTTCCACTAAAAATAGCTTCAAACTCATCCCAGCATTTGTTCATACCTTCAAAAAATTCTGCATACAACCTCATATTTTGCAGTTTCATTCTAAGGCTATTTAAAAAGACCTCAACATCAAATGTACTAAAATCTTGAACATGTTTCTGGCTAAAAGTTTCAGTTTTAGTCTTTTTACAAATAATTTTGCACACAACAGGCATATGTTGAGACATTATAGTTCACCACACCTAAATTCAGAATTTTACAATTAAGATTAGAGTACACATTGTCAATTAATGAATTAGAGGAAAAATCAGCAGAATACCTTGTTGTAGAGACAACAAACTGTTTTTGGCTACACTAGTAATACAATTTAAATAATCAAGAGTAGGCCTGTCACATTTTAACAAATTAATGTTCACATCACCACCAATAACACAATCCTTTTTTCTCTCACTCAAAAATTCTAAAGCATGAAGAATTCTTTTTCGAAAAGAGCAAATAAAGTACTTGGATGTCAATACACATTACCAAGTAAAACACATTTACTGTTTCAATGTTTTACAGTAATCCACAGATCATCCACACATCACACTGGTTTAAAGACATATATTCTACAACCTCATATTCAAGACAAATTTTCACAAAGAAAACAACACCTCCAGATTGACTACTGTTAGAAGTTCTGTTCACAAACTCATAATCCTTTAATTTACCAATAAAAGGTCTCTTACTAGTCAGCCAAATTTCACATAGACAAATTATATCAGGCAAACCCTCAACTTAATTCAAAAATTTTTCAATTTTATACACATTTGCATTTAAACTTCTTATGTTCATATAAACAACACTAATATTATTTATATTAACAAATTTTAGAAAATTTGAAGCTAAGTAACACTGATCTTTTCTTTAATAACAAGTAGATTTATTAAGTATTAAAAAATAATCATAATAAAAATTATTGAAACTCTGAAAAAGAAAGACAGAATCTTCACAATCATAACAACAAAATTTACAAATACCTTTTTTGTATTCACAACTTTTTTTTATTCAGCAGCACACTCAACATGACATCTTTTAGAACATTAAAAGCAAATTGAAGCAATGATTTTTTAAATTTTTACAAAGCAATTTACATTTATAACATATTTTTTTTATTTCAGAATTTTTACAAAAAAAAAGTAAACAATTTTCATTAATTTTAACTAAACTCTTGTTACATGCTGTGTAACGTTTATGATGCATCCACATAAAGCAACCATCACAATACAAGCACTCATCTGAAGAGGAAATGTTTTTATAACAAATTTTACAATACTCATTGTTTCCCACATTAGCCAATTCATACTCACTCACACAGTCTTTAAAATAAAAAAATATATTTATTAGATCTATGAGTACTCTAGAGTGTGTGCCAAACAAAGCTTAATATAAACTTAAATCATGATAAATATTAATTTAAGAATAAAACAAAGACTACAATGTTATTTATAAGATTAGTGAAGAGCTAGCTGCAACACTAAAAAAATAAAACTGTCCGGAGTCATCCTGAGTTTTAAAATAGTCAATATATCTTAAGTTACTCTAAGCATCTCTGATATTTTCTAGCATTTCATAGTACCCTATTGTTGGGCAACCTGTGTAAGAATACAGGGTTTTACACACGAATCGGGGCACACGCTTTTTAGCATTATTTGCAGGAACTTTTTTTCTAATTTATAAGATTTGCAATATACATTTACTAACAGGTTGAAATTTCTGTGATTTCAAAAAGTAAAGACGTCGTAAGGTACGCACTAATAAAAAAACTTTTTTAACTCTTCATAATTGGTTTGAGATACTTATTAAATACTTAACATTTAAAAACTTTTTGCAAGTACTATCAGAGACGAAGACAAGCTCTTTAAAGCAAAGATAGAAAACTGTAACTACTAGTGACATTTCAACTACGTTTGACATTTTTATTATATCAAAACTTTATCGTCAAATAAATAAATGTTATTACTTTCATTAAATATGTATTTTATTGAAAGCAAATAAAAAAAAATTGATAATAAGTTTAAATTAGTTTAAGATAAGAATTTTTTTTATTTATCAGTAGACAAAAATGCAAATATTTAGAGAAATGAAACTATAAAACTTATCAAACTTGAATAAAATATAATAAATTTTTAAGTTTAAACTACAGACCATTTTTTAAATAAATAAACAACTTAATTTAATTTTCAAATTTGATTCATCAGTTTTTGACAGAAAAAAACCTTGATTAAAACGGTACAAGTTTAGCTAAACAACTATAATACAACAACTGATCTAATATAGAAACACAAGTTTATTTAACATTAGTAATTTAAAAACTAACACAAAATGAGTTTAGTTGTTGTTTTTTGTTTTTACACAGTTAAGGTTTTCCAATTTTAATTACTGAATCGTAAAACAAGTGAAATTAAACAATAATATATAGCATAAATTGTTTAGAATTATTTTAATAGGTTTAACATATGTTTTAAACCAGTTAACAGTAAACTTTAACATATTTAACTGTACATCTGTATCAAGACTTCAGTCGGGTCGGGGACCGGGGTACACATGCTTAACTGTAATCAAACAATATATACACCTATTTGGGCACGACTGTTTTTTTAACTCTTATTTGATTTCAATGTTGTTAGAAAAGTTTTGGTATACATTTTGTTTGTAATTTACTAAGTAAATATAGTATTCAGAATTTTTGTTTGTGTTATCCGTTAAAGATAAAGAAATTTTTTTTTATTATATCGTAATATAGGGGTGGGCAACGTACAGCCCGCGAGCTGAATCCGGCCCGCAGAGTGAAAATGACCGGCCCCCGACCGTTTTTTAAACTTAATTGGAATGCGGCCCCAAATGAAAATGACCGACCCGCGACCGCGAGCGAAGTGATAGGCCCGAAAAGGGTGTAACAATTTTATTACCAATATATTAACTAAATTATTAACAATATAATAATACAATAAAATAACAATATAACAAATTTTTTATAAAAATATGTGTTTTATTTTTACAAAACAAAATTATAAGAATCTCACTTTAAAAAAATGCTAAAAAAATATTTTATAAATTAATGTGTACTAATAACTACACTATTTTGTCCTAATATTTTTTGTTGTTCTAACTTTTTAAGCGTTTTATATCGTTAGGTAAACAATATTATAAAGTATAAGCTTCAGCCGAATTTCTAAGCTTAGTAAAAAACTAACAAACAATCTTAAATATAAATCTTTATTTATTTCAAAATGAACTAATACTTGTATCAGAAAATTAGCCTCAAAAATACTTTAACTTTAACCTTTTTTTGTTTTAGCTTCTGTCCATAAATACTTGTTTTGGAAACTTAAGATTACATTTTAAGCGTAACTACTATATTGACTGACTTGACTTTAGCAAAACATAATATTTATTCTAAAGTAGTTAAAAAACTAAAAGTAGTATGAAAGTAGCTTGAAAGCTTGAAAGTAAAATTGAAAGTTTTATTGTATTATTAAGCACATACATACTGTGTGCAATAGTTTTTTTTATATGTTTAAACTATTTATCGAAGTTTTAGTTCAAATAAACAAGAAATTTTACGCATGCATAAACTTTTAGAGAAAATAAAATAAGTTAATCTAATTTTATTGTTATATAAAGCAAAAAATAGCAATCTCTGTAATGGTTTTTTTTTAATACACGTTTTTAATATTGTAAACATCAATTTTTTACTTTTGTTTCGTATATAAAAAGAAAACTAAAAAGAGCGTAGCAGTCGCCTCTTAATTGCCATGAAACGGCTTTTTATAGCTAAGCTTTACTTAAATAATCATATTTAAGAAAATAATTTCGAAATTTCCAAGTTTAACTTTTAAGAAATGTTCAAATATTTTAAAACTAATTTGTCTTGAAACTATTTTAATACTCTTAAAACCTTAATTGTATTAAAACGATCTAATATTTTTTTAAATTTAGTTTTCGGCAAACAAAGCAAACGAAAAAAGAAACAAAATTAAACAAAAATTTTGAGTAGTAACTTCCTAAAAAAATATAGTATATTTGTTATACTTAATTAGTTTTTATTATTAATTTCAAGTTGTTTTTATATTTATTTAAAAAAATGGTCTGTAGTTTAAGCTTAAAAAGTTATTTAAACTTAGTTAGTTAAAACTTAAAAAGTTTGATAAATTTTAGAGTTTAATTTATTTTGAATAGTTGCATTCCTATTTTTATCTACTGATAATAAAAATTAATTTTCTTTTTAAAACAGTTCTAGTACAAGTTTGACTAAACGTTGGTTTCACTAAATATATTACTAAACTTTTTTTTTTTTAATTTATTTGGTTTAAGTCAATGACAGGTTTCATAAAAATAAGGATAAAATTTTGATATAATAAAAATGTCAAACGTAGTTGAAATGTCACTAGTATTTACAGTTTTCTATCTTTGCTTTTAAGAGCTTGTCTTCGTCTCTGATAATACCTGCAAAAAGTTTTTAAATGTTAAGTTTTTAATAAGTATCTCAAACCAATTATGAAGAGTTAAAAAAGTTTTTTTAATAGTGCGTACTGCGTACCTTACGCGGGTGCGTACCTCTCAAAGTGCGTACCTTACGACGTCTTTACATTTGAAATCACAGAAATTTGGACCTGTTAGTAAATGTATATTGCAAATCTTATAAAATAGTAAAAAAGTTCATGCAAATAATGCTAAAAAGCGTGTGCCCCGATTCGTGTGTAAAACCCCCAATTTTTTTAGATTAAACATATTAGGCTTAAATTAAAACATTAACTTTTAGCACATAATTATGGTTAAGAATGACATTGAATATATTGTGTTTTCAGTTAGATATTGGTGCAATATCATCCTAGGTATTTACCCGAAATTAATCAATATATCGCTAAATCAAGCTTTTAGATCTGAGCAACTTTTCTAGTTGGTTGCCCTTTTTTGTCTGAAAAAAATATTTCTGAGAGCTGAACTCTTCCAATTTCGAAAAGTTGTACTATGAAAAAAATAAAAATGTCTTGAAAAAAAAATTGCAAAAAAAATACTCATTCAATAAACACTACTCTTAACTTCACGTCTAGTTAAGAGATCACTCAAAATGATACTTAATAAAAAAGCTAAGTTTGATCTGTCAGTACAAGACATTAAACTGTATTCGGTTATGATTAACTTTAGGTGGGCACCAATATCGAAGTATAATTCAATATACAGGAATTTTTCAGTTTTATTTTGAAAGTATACTTATACTACTGAATGTAATTTTAGGTGACTCTTCAACTGTATATAACAGTGTCATTTCAACAATGCGACTTTAAACTATTTTTTATTCTTTTAGTATTATGGTTTATGTAGGTTAAATACTACTGTGAATTAATTATAAAAATTAAGTTGGTCTTTAGGCCTTATTTAAATCTAACTATAGTGTCATTACAACTAAGTGTCATTACAACTAAGCAATATGTAACCTACATAAACATTTTACATTATCTATTAATGTAAAATATAATTTGAAATGACACTTAGTTGAAATGACACTATCATTAGATTTAAATAAGGCCTAAAAACCGACTTAATTTTTATAATTAATTCACAGCAATATGTAACCTACATAAATCATAATACTAAAAGAATAAAAAATAGCTTAAAAGTCGCAATGTTGAAATAACACTGTTAAAGAGTTGAAGAGTCATCTAAAATTATAGATTAGTATAGTATTATATTATACAGTTGAAGAGTCATCTAAAGTTGCATTAAGTAGTATAAGTACATAAGCAGGGCGAAACAAAACTGAAAATTATTTAAATTAAATCTTAAAAATTCCTGTACATTGAATTTCACTTCGATATTGGTGTCCACCTAAAGTTAATCATAACCAAAAATTGTTTTAAACTAGTGATGTACCGGACCCGGATCCGGACTTTTTTTTCAAATTAGAATCCGGCCGGAACCGGATCCGGACTTTTTTTTCAAATTAGAATCCGGCCGGAACCGGACCCGGACTTTTTTTTCAAATTAGAATCCGGCCGGAACCGGATCCGGACTTTTTTTTCAAATTAGAATCCGGCCGGATCCGGATATCAGAAAAAAATGGCAATATCCGGCCGGACCCGGACCCGGATAGTGAGTCCGGTACATCACTAGAATAAACTAGCCTGAGTCAGAATGAGGTTTTTAAAAACTGAAAAAAAAGAACTTTAATTTAATAATAAGTAGAACAGCTAGCCACAAGGTTTACAAATTTAGATGTTATTTACAATTAAAAATCTGAAATCAAGTTCTTGAACAAAATACACTAGAAAATTACAAAATATTGAATACTGGATCAGCTCAAACTCATTCAAAATCTAAAAGAAAACTAGCCTGAGTTTTTATAAAAAACTAAACTAGCCTGAGGCAGTCCAAGATTTTCTAAAATTCCCAAAAATTTTCAAACTAGCAGGGTTGCCACTGTTTAAGTCAATAAAACTAGCTAGAGTGAGTATAAACAAGCCTGACTCAGAATGAGGTTTTTAAAAACTGAAAAAATTACTTTAATCTAAAAATCAGTAGAACAGCTAGCAAAGGTTGACAATTTGGTAGTAAAGTTCTGGACTGATTGTGGTACACTTAGCTTATTAGTACTACCCATCATAATTAAATCTTACCTTATTTAATTAATATCTAACAAATACTAAATTCTGACTGAGACTACTTTCTATAATTAGACACGACAGTTTTGAGTGATGAATCTTTCATATAAAACACAACAAGAAATACTAGCATATACAAAATTATTAATTACTTTGGTAACACTTTAAAAACTGGAAGCTATTTAAATCTATATCAAAAGATTAAAAAAAAAAAAATAAAAATTAAATAAAACTTTTAGTAAACAAGAAACAGTAAAGTTTTTAATTAACTATTAAACTATAAACCTGGCTTAAATATTTAAACAGTTAAACACCTGTTGAAATACTCACTTTTAAAACAACACACTACTTACAATAAGCATTCACAAAAACGTTCAAGATATTTTGTTGCTTCAAACTACACACCAAACTAACTAACTGCTTACATATAAACTGCCTGTCATGTTCTGATGTTTTGTTGCATCAGTATTTAGTTTAAAACATTTCGTCATATGATTCTCATTTGCTCATACATTCAACCGTATTAACTCTAAATATTCTCTCAGCCAACTTTAAACAATAAATAATGCAAGTATTCATTCCAAAGTTTTCAATTTTACAATATATGTAAAGAGTTGCATTTCATGAAATGTTAATTTCATAGTTTAAATGTAAACAAGTGTAAATTAGTCACGTGTACAAAATGAGCCAATCACGGTAGGTGTTTAATTTTAACTTACGAAAATGACTCTTATCAATTTACACAGGGTTTGTTTTTGAAAAAATACTTTTCAGTATGCTCTTTTTTACTAATTAGATCCGGGTCCGGCCGGATATCTTTTAGGATCCGGCCGGACCCGGATCCGGACTTTTTTTTCAAGTTAGAACCCGGCCGGAACCGGACCCGGACTTTTTTTTCAAATTAGAATCCGGCCGGAACCGGATCCGGACTTTTTTTCAAATTAGAATCCGGCCGGATCCGGATATCAGACAAAAATGGCAGTATCCGGCCGGACCCGGACCCGGATAGTGAGTCCGGTACATCACTATTTTAAACAAACTTTATGAATACATAAATAGAGTTAACTTTTATAGTAATTCTCTATGATGATGTTGCACCAATATCAAAGTGAAAATAGTTTTACTTTGATATTGAAAAGCTCTTAATCTATACTCTACAATCTATTCTCTAATAAACCCTAATTTTAGAATGTGCTTCTAATGCTTTTCAAAGTTCTATAATTTTACTTCTATAAAGAAATAACGCGTAAAGAAGTAATCAAAAAAAGAAATTATTGTGTAACACACTTATTTTATGACATAAGCGGGGATAACAAAAACAAAATTACTACATTAATAACTTACATATTAATAGTTACTTGTTATGGATTAAAAATAATTTACTTGATATATAAAATATAATTTCAATGATAATAAGAAATCTTATCAGTGTACGACTCAATAGTCAATAACCTAAAGGTTTTTTCGTACACCAAGTCCTTAGACCAATCCTTTTAAGCGCTTTTTTTCAACGTTAAATAAACATTATATATATCAAAAGAACTTAATAACTACAACATAATAAAAAATGCAAATAAAATGAAAAAATTCCTTTAAAGTTAAACTGCTTTTTTTTGTTGTTTATGCTTAGTTATACAAATAAAGATATTAAATTCTTTTTAGACTCGTATCTTCAAAAAAATTTATATCTACTTGTGAATAATAAAAAGTAAATTTGAGGTTGTAGTAGTCTTTTTCAAGAACTCTTCTGACAAACTTTTGTTAATTTGCATACATAAAACCAAAATAAAGACGAACTTCTTAAAGCCTGTAGCCGTTCTATTGGGATTTTACTGCAGGTTTATACTTAGCATATAAACAACCACCTTGTTGTTTTATGTTTTACATTTTTACTTTTAATTAAACACAACCCCTAATTTATAACACAGTTTAATTGTTTAATATTTAAAATATCTGTATAAGAATTTTAATTTAAATACCCGACTTCTTTATAATACAATAATTAATTATTTTAATATATCAATGAATATATACAATATATATGCAACTTAGGTCATTGTGGTTTTATGTATGTCGCCGTAACTTAATTATTGGTCAGTGCTTTGTAAGCTTAATAACAAGTTTGTTTTTGGGCTTTGTTTTCTTAAATTTCCAGTTTTTAAATTTAAACTAAATCTGCTTCCTAATTGCATCTAACTTTGAGTTTGTTATAATTTAGATATTATCGATAAAATACACATTTTATCAAGTTCCTTTGGCTTTTATTGTCTTTACCATTGTTAAATTTATTGATTCAATAACTAATTTTTTAATTCAGTTTCGTACGGTGCTTTTATTTCGTTAAATACTTACTTAAAAGTTTACTGGGAGGCATTTTTTTACACGATAAGGGTTGTAGCCTATCATTTAGGGTGATACCCTAAGGTTTAAGTACCCTCTCTCCTCGAATGAAAGAATATTTAACGAAATAAAAGCACTGAACAAAACTGAATTAAAAAATCGAGGTTTTAAATGTAAATTAAAGTATGAAAAGTTAGATGGAGATAAAAAAACAAAAGCGCAAAAAACCGCGCAACCGACATATAATGTGGTATAATCCTCCCTATTGCTCTTCACTTATATAAACTTAGGTAAAAAAAATTTAAAGCTAGTTGATAAACACTTCCCCGATAGCCACTTATATAATAAAATTTTCATTAGAAAGACAGTTAAAAATTTTTATAGTTGCATGAGTAATGTTAAAACTTTAATACAATCGCACAACAAAACAGTAATTTCAAACTTTAATAATAGATATATCAAAGCTAATACTAATAATAATTCTAGTGTTAAAAAAAGATAGTAATAACGTGGACATATATAAAATTTCTAATTATACTAATCATATTATTAATAACAGTAATAATAAAAATAATAGTTTTAATAATAGCGATAATAACAGTAGTAATGATGATAATCCTAATAGTAGTAATTTTAATTATGGTAACAGTAATGAAAAACCTATTAAAACTTTAAGCATAAAAGATATAAGCTGTAGTGATAATTTTGTTAGTAATGATAATGACAATATTAATATCAATAATACTAATAATATTGTAGATTATAATAATCAACGTATAACTATAAGTATTGCTAAAATGATAAAAGAAAACTTAGAACAAGTAAGTGATAATTGTGCCAGAATTATAAGAAAAATGCGTAACAATAATACTATAAATAAATATTCAAAAGCTACTAAGCCTAATAGTGATAAATCAAGTAATATGCCTAAAACTTGTAATTGCCGTAAAATAAATTATTTTATGATAACTGCCCATAAAAAGGTAATTATTTAATTAAAAGTGTAATTGATAAAGTTAAAGTTAAAAATAAGGGCTTTGATAAAAATTATATAGGAAGTACAGCAGGTAGTTTAACTGATAGATATGCTAACCATAAACATACTTTTAAAAATATAAATAAAAAACAAAGCACGGGTTTATCGGATTATGTTTGGAGCTTTTTTCACAGGTTCGGTAAAACGCCAAACATGGAGTGGAGTATTGCTTCAAAGATCGAATATACATCCAACGGAGTAAGTAGAATTTGCCCAACTTGCAATACAAAAAGAGCAGTATTTGCATCAGAAGATAAAGACCTACTTCTGAACAAGTTACAAGATATATCAAATATTTATCCTCACAACCTACGATTCTACTTTAAATAACTCTGTCTACTTGTGCACTTATTTCATAACATTTTCATATACAATCACAAACATTAAGTTTAATACTACATGTTTCCTCTATTTTATTATATATCGTGTATATTGTACTGTATAAATATTTTAAATTTAGTTTTTTTATTTGTTACTTTAAACTTTCAGTAAACATTTTGCTGCATAGTTTGTTTTTAAGCTGAAAAACTTTTTGATTAACTTGTTAAACTTATTACGACGTAACATTTCTGCACAACTTAATTTATGTTTCCTTTTAAAAAACTTGCCTATTCTTAGAGCTTTTTTGAGGTTAGTACATGCTTTTATTAAATTTGTAGTTTTTGTAGACAATTTTATATTTTTATGTTTTTATTCAAAACTTTTTTTTAACCATAAAGTCCGTTTATAGCTACTGCTCACATAAATATTATACATAATTATACATGTTTTTTATTAATGTGTGTTAATATTTTATAGACTCCGTAGATCTGTTCTTAAATTTATTTGAGAGCAGTGAAACGCTGTTAGTCGGAATAAAGTTTTAACATAAAGACATCTGTGGTATATATTCCGATAAGCTTAGCTTATCAGGATCTCTAGAATTTAACGCCTTTTAATGTTATATCTTATAATATTATATTTATTATTCTTTAGTTTTGCAAATCGGATTTTGACTTTGAAAAGTATTATTATTTTATTTTAAAAACTAATTTTTCAGATATTGGAACATAAGTGACAAATAAATATACAATAAGTTACACAAGACAAAGAATTTCAAAAACACTAAATATATTTCGAGCAATTTTCTTCAGTAGAGTAGAAATACTAACAAATAATAATATTTTACACACTTATATAGTAACCAAGTAATCAAGTAATCATAAAGTAGTCAAGAGATTAATAAAAGAAAAAAGCAATTAGTAGCAGTTAAAATTAAATAAGTCAATTTACGTTATAATTGATCTACAGTAAAACTAAACATAAATAAAATGAAAACAATCCTTATAAAATGATACGAAAATAAAGAAACAGTATAGTCAAGATCTTTTTGCTTACATAAAACAGGTTTCCTTAACAAAATACAAATGGCTTCTAATTTAATCAACTCGAAAACATTACTACAACTTTTAATAATTTTAAATCTATCTATATTATAATTGTTTGCACAAGTTGGATTATTAATTAATGTTCCGAAATAGATAAACGTTTAGATGAGTTTAAAACCTTTACCGGTATATCATCTTTCTTATCCGACAGGCAAAAATTCTCCACACATTTTGGTATGTGTTCTTTTATTCTTTTCCTTAGATGTCTGGTTTTTAATCCAATATAACTTGCTCTACAACAGCAACTGTACTGGTAGATTAACATACTTTTATTTAATTTTGATACTGGATCCTTACCACCTAGTGTTATTAGTGGCTTAGAGGTAAAAACAATCCTAGGGTTCGCTGCATAATAAGTATTTCTTACTAATTTTCTAATTTTCTTTTCTCTGAGCTTTTATTAATAAATAGAATTTTTATTCACAATAAGACGGGATAGCCATGGGACCCCCCTTAGGACCAACATTAGCAAATATATTTATAAGTTATATTGAACTAAAAGCTGTTCCAGCGTTCAAAAATAATTTATTATATCTAAGGTATGTGGATGACTGTTTTGTTTTACTTAGAAGCGAAAAAGTTATGGATAGATTCTTTAATATTTTGAATAATGCTCATGACTCTATAAACATCACAATAGAAAAAGAAAACAATGATTAACTTGCATTTTTAGACGTACAAAAGAAAATAGTATTTCAACTTCGGTGTACAGAAAGAAAACTTTTACAGAATGTTATTTAAATTTTCTATCAAACTGCAGTTTAAAGAGAAAAGTAAGTTTAATAAGAACTTTGTGTCATCGGGCACACAAAACTTGTTCCCCAGAGTTGCTACTAAGTGAAATCAAACAAATCAAAACACTATAAAAAAAACGGTTACTCACAAGAGTTAGTTAACAAAACAATTCATTTACATCAAAAAAGTTGGATAGAATAAAGACAATAGGACCGGAAAAATGTGTAGCCACTTTAAAAATTCCATTTATTAATAAAAGCTCAGAGAATTTAGAAAAAAAAATTAGACAATTAGTAAAAAATACTTATTATGCAGCGAACCCTCGGATTGTTTTTACCTCTAAGCCACTAATAACACCAGGTGGTAAGGATCCAGTATCAAAATTAAATAAAAGTATGGTAATCTACCAGTACAGTTGCTGTTGTACATCAAGTTATATTGGATTAAAAACCAGACACCTAAGGAAAAGAATAAAAGAACACATACCAAAATGTGTAGAGAATTTTTGCCTGTCGGATAAGAAAGATGATATACCGGTAAAGGTTTTAAACTCATCTAAACGTTTATCTATTTCAGAACATTAATTAATAATCCAACTTGTGCAAACAATTATAATATAGATAGATTTAAAATTATTAAAAGTTGTAGTAATGTTTTCGAGTTGATTAAATTAGAAGCCATTTGTATTTTGTTAAGGAAACCTGTTTTATGTAAGCAAAAAGATTTTGACTATACTGTTTCTTTATTTTCGTATCATTTTATAAGGATTGCTTTCATTCTATTTATGTTTAGTTTTACTGTAGATCAATTATAACGTAAATGGACTTATTTAATTTTAACTGCTACTAATTTCTTTTTCTTTTATTAATCTCTTGATTACTTTATGATTACTTGATTACTATATAAGTGTGTAAAATCTTATAATTTGTTAGCATTGTACTCTACTGAAGAGAATTGCTCGAAATATATTTAGTTTTTTTGAAATTGTGTGTCTTGTGTAACTTATTGTATATTTAAAAACTACCTAATAATATATTCTTGGTCTTAAAAATATTTTATTGGAAAATTTTTTTGAAAAGTGTACTTGGTCGAAAAAAAGTGTGATTCTTAGATTCTGAAGTTTTGCAAAAAAAATTGTTATGTTGTTACTTGTTAGAGTTATGACTTTGTAATGTTGTATAAGGTTTTAAAAAGTGATAAAAAAGTTTGCTAAAAAGCTTTTTAAATAAAAAAATACAGTTTGTAAAAAAATAGGTGCGTCTTTTTAAAATCGTTTATTTCTTCAAACAATGTTTAACTTTTTTTAACATTAAATCAACAAAAGAAACCTTATCAGATATTTTCTAAAGACACTCATATAACACTTACAAAACAAGTAAATGGTTATATTAAACAGTTTAATATTTTTGTTTAAAAAATATACTCCATGATAAATTTTTTTGACTGAATTTTTTAAGACTTATTAGTTTTTTGTATTAACTATTACAAGCTTTTTAAGTTTTTAACTCATAATAAAAAACATATATAATTTTTTTTGCTGCTATTAGTCACATTTAGAAAAAAAAATATGAGAAGTTTAAGTGATTTATCATTTTCAAGTACTTTTTGTTAAAAAAAGGTATATTTATAATGCATTTTATAAAAACTTTAATCAGTAAAAAAAATACAAATTATTAAAAACTAATCATTATTTTATTCTGTTTTCTATTAACATACTTAAGATTCTGTGTTAAAGTGTACAATTTTTTTTCTTCTCACAAATACTCTGTGCAGTGCTATTAAGATTTTTAAATATAAATTAAAAACCATTTCTTCGCCTCAATAAGTTAAAAAACGATGGTTTTTTTTTATACAAAAATAATTTTTTTATGATGGCCGGAGAATTTGAGTCCAACATAGCGATAAGCAATAATATAATTAACTATTTTAGAACAATATTGTAATTTTTTTTTTGTTTAGTTTGAAATTAACTGATCTAAAAAATAGTTTCACTCATTTTCCAGATAGTTTTTTTGTTGAATAAGTATGTTGTTTATAACTATCAGGTCATTAGACTTAATTTTATTAATTCTTTTTGTTGTTCTACAAACTTATTTAGTTCCGTAAAGTTTGAACAAATTGCCAACCTAACACAAACAAGTTTTCGATCTTTTTTATAATCAAGTTTTGCTTGTGACTATTTAATCTATCAAAGTTGTACACGTATACTGTTAGTTAAGTTTAAAAAAAATTCATTGTTTGAAATCATTAGTATTTTACATTTTATTGAATAAAATATATATAAAAAATAAGGTTCTTATAACTTTTTTATTAAAATTTTTGTTTAATATATTTTTTATATTTAGAATTTAATAACCCTGTTTATTTTTTGACCCTAGTTATTACATAATCAAAATACAATTTTAAAAAAAGTCTATGAACTCAGAACTTGTATTCTGCAGCTAGCAGAAATTGTAGATTCCGACATGAAGCTAAAAATCTTTTAATGTCGGAGCTTAGCAAAATCAAATATATTAGCAGATTTATTGGTGTGTACTTTTTTAGATAGTTCAATTGTAAAAAAATACGAAATTTGAAAAATAAAAAGAAGTAAATTAAAAAATAATGTTGTTAGGTTACATGAAAATTAGATATTATTTCTCAACTCAAGCCTATTAAAGCTGAGTATACGATCTTTTTATGTTGAAAATTGGCAAGAGGTATATTTCAAAAATTAATTTAAAATCAAGTTAATTTTCGGCGTTATTAGATAAATTTAAAGTAATTTTCTACTAAACGATTCTATTCAAAATCTTTAATTTAAAATTCAAAATAAAATAGTTATAAGTTTATATAAAGGTTTTGATAAGCCGTTTATGACAAAAGATGTTTTATGCGATTAAATCTTAGCTATTCAAATCTATTTTCTTTTTTAAACCAAGTTGTTTAATGTATTTGTTTATTTTTATTTCTCAAAATTTTACACTACAACTAAAGTTTGGTACGATTAAAGGTTACGTACTAAAAGTACATGACTGAGTTTTGAGAAATAATGGTTTAATTTTTAATTGTTTCCTACAAAACATAACTAAAAGTTAATTTGTTAATTTTGAAAAAGTATTTTTAAGATAACTATAATTAATTGCTTACATGTTAAATGATATGAAAAAAGCAAGTTTGTTTTATCAAATGTTAAGTGAGAAATGTATGTTTATTATCAATATACTGCAGGGGCGTGTCTAGACTTTTTCAATAAGATTGCACAAACTTTTTGTTCAATGACAAAGTATTTTCTGTAGTAGATTTAATAATAAACTTTAGAAAAATACATAACTGTCTAAAATTTCTAAGGTACATAAAAATGTTTAAATTTTAAATACTTTGAAAATGCCAATAAAAAAAAGCCTAAGACTTGGATAAATAAACAAGTTCTTTAATTTTTATTAAAATAATTCAAATATAAAAATAAGTACTGTTATAATTGACAACTTTAAAATGTTCGTACACAATGATACTTACACGTATAACGAAATCTTTTATGCATAAGAAACAAAATACTAGTTAAAATTAGTTCTTAACATATGTTAATGATAGAAAAACATACTCAATAATTTTAAAAAAATGTTTCGTTTTTGAAAACAAACTAATAGCAGACTTTAACAATTATTTACAACTTAATTAAAAAAGTTAAATTCTGAACTACGGTTTTTCTAATGTTGTAAAAATAAAAACAATATGTGATTTTTTCAAAAGTTCCAAGCAAAAAATAAACCTCTAAAGTTGTAAAATCATTCAAAAAAAGTTTTATAAATCACTTTTGATTGGCTAATTATAATAAACATCTTTCTTTTTTAAAAGTATGTACTCCGTTCGTAAATATAAAATTTTTTGTAGTCTAAACATTTTTTTCTACAAAAAAAATTATAAATCTTCTTCACTTTTGAGTTTGACCTAAAATTTAAAAAAATTAAAGTTAACTTTACCTGATATCTAATAGTTAACATGTAGACATTGTTTTTTTTTTCATATACTAATTAAAAATAAAACCATATCTATTGCTTATTTATTAGTTTTATTCCAGCTGTTTTCAGGGGACACACAGTAAACAAAAAACCAGTCAAAACACGCCCCTGCAGTCTGTTTTGTGTTAAATACTTATCGTGATCATTACTTGTGTTTTTTTATTAAGTCTTACTTTGATTATGTTGCTTTAAATATTTTATGAGTATTTAATTTGTTTTTGACAAGGGAATATGTCAATTCCGAAAGCTAGCTAAAACTGTATTAGAATTTAATTTGTTAATTTAAATTATATATAACAATTAATAGTTATTTTTTATTGAACGACAAAAAAAACACTTAAAATACTTGGTCATAGGACCTCGTGCACGAAAAAGCTTTTAGGTTATCGAATTACACACCACTTGGATGCCTTTTGACGTCTTTTGACAAAATAAACAAAAATGTGTTTTTTCTTACAATAGAATGGTACAAAACATTTAAAGGTCTTCTTAAACTATATTTAATTAATAATTTTAAGTAAATTAAGATTTTTTAATTAAATAAAAATTACACGCTTATTAAACATTAATTACGCTTTATTAATTTGTGTTTATTCAAACATGCTAATTAGGGTTATAAAACTTGACTCCTGCTTACATATTATTTTTTTTTTTAATTAGCATTAATTAATAATTTCAAGTAAATTAAGATTTTTTAGTTAAATAAAATTACGCTTATTAAACATTAATTACGCTTTATTAATTTGTGTTTATTCAAACAAGCTAATTAAGGTTATAAAACTTGACTCCTGCTTACATATTATTTAGTTTTTTTTTTAAATAGCAGTCTCAGTAAGAGACAAAATTATGTGGTGGTTATAGTTGTCTTTTGTTGATAATATAATTGATTTAAGAAAGATTGCTTTTTTTTTTTTTAATTTTAAGATTTTAATTTGTTTATATGTATTTATAGGTATTAATGGTTACCGCAATCTCAGGTTACTCAAGCTTACCAGGACAATTCACGGTAGTTTGAAATTTTTGAAAAACTCAGGTTATTTAACTTTTTATTTTTAACTCGAGGTAGTTTTTTCTTTAATTTTAAATAAACGACAAGCTACACTAACACACATTAAAAAAAAAACAAATACAGTAACCTCTCGCATCTTTACGTACTCGTGACGTTACGCACTCTCGTTTAGTTACGCATTTTAAAATTCTAAAAAATTCAAAAAACAAAAATTTCAATTTCTTTAATACTGCACAAACTAGGTTTATTGTATATATTTAATTTAAAATATGTTTTCAAAGCTAACTCACCTCTTTATATCTTTAGACTTTGAAAACTTATGTTCCTCGACTAGTTAATAAACATTTAGTTATACCTCAGTATATCAGAAATGTTGTTAACAATATAAGATTAAATTAAAATTCTGATAGAAATATGAATGTTTTAAGTAATGAAAGTATAATGAAATAATGAGAGTTTAAAACAAGAATAAATACTACAGTACTCTTGCCCTATATATGAACAAACATCTACAAAAGAAATCTAATAAAACTTCCAAAGAAAAAGTAAAGGTTTCCTTTATAGCTTAGGTGTCTTAACACCCCTCCTTTTATACCTTAAATTAATAAAAATTTTCAATTCCACAAACTCTTATGGAATAAAATTCCATTACTAATCAAAAAACCCATAAATATATCTTTAATACAATGCAAGACAAGTTTATCCTAACAAGGGCAAAGTTCAAATTAAAAAAAGTTGTAGTAGCATAAAAAATTTTTATTATAATATTTCTTACATTTATATATTTTCGTTCAAAAGAAAAAATCGATTACAGCACCAAATGCATATTTTTGTAAGAGGCTTTAGAAACAAATTTTAATATAGACACAACACCAATTCTTAATTGTAAACAAGTGACTAATTATAAATAAAATTTGCTAACAAGAATAGAACATAAATGTTAAGTATCAAATAAGTCACATATAAACAAAGATAAAGATAAAATCTACTTATTATTAAAAAAATAAAAAAATTCTACAACTATTATTATTTTATATAAACTTAAATCTTTTTTTTACTATATGTATAGTTTTATCTATTGTTTTCATATTTATAAATAAAGTAAACGAATAGCTAAAATTGGGAAAAACTTCAGTCTGCCTTTTACTAGAAGCAATATCAAAAAACAGCCACTAAAGTAAGTATATTTGGTACATCTCGTATCTTTACGATATCTCGTATATTTACGCATTTTTTCTGTGGACACGATGTGCGTAAATAAGCGAGAGGTTACTGTACTAAACAAATCTTTATAAAATTAGCTTAAATTTTTTGATTATCCTATACAAAATAAATAAAAACTGTTATTAATACAATAAAAATATGGTGTTAATTTTATGTTTAGAAAATTTATTTAAACTGACTGATATAAATATAAAGATTTCATTAAGAGTACATATTGTTTGTTTACTAAATTTAATTTACTCTAACTTTCATTTTATAACCTATTAACCTATGAAAAAGTTTTTATTTTTAAATTGTATGTATCAGTTAAAGGGGTAGGTGTCAAATATTTACGAAGAGATACTTTTATACGAAGAGAATTTTGCACGAAGACACTTTTGCACGGGTTAAGTTGTTGTTTTTTTTACTGTCACTGTTACCCCTAACCCTTATCCTTGGTCGGTAGCTATTTTTCCTTCTTATTTTGTTTAATTAATTTGTTATTTCATTTTTTATACTATAACTGTTACCTCTAACCCTTACCTTTAGTCGGTATCTTTTTTTCTTGACAATATTTTAATTGTATATGTTTATTACTATTGTGGTGTACGACTCGATAACCGAAAGGTTCCTTTGTACACCAGGTCCTTAGACCAAACTTTTTGAGCGCTTTATTTATCATTCAATAAACAATACTTTTAATTATAACTTTTTAATTTTTTACTATCACTGTTACCCCTAACCCTTACCCTTGGTCCAGTATCTTTTTAGTATATAAGTATATTTTTTTTATTTCTTTATATTTTTATTTTCATTATTTTTTTTACTATCACTGTTACCCCTAACTAACCCTTACCTTAGCCGATATTTTTATTTATTATTATTATTTTTAATTTCTTTCAAAAATGACCTTTTGTGCAGAAGTGCCTTTGTGCATATTTGACTCGTCCCACAGTTAAAAACTTTGGAATGCAAAAAAAGTATTTTGCTAGTATATTATTGGAATGAACATTAAAAATTATTATGTTCTGATCAACTTTTTCCACATTCTTTTTTATTAACTACTAATAATGGTTTCTCTAAGGTCTAGACATTATAAACATAACATTAAAATACTAAAAACTTAATGATCGAATACAATTAATATTTTAAAACCTTGTTTTGTTGTATAGTTACTCACATTTCAAATAAGTTATAATATTAGTGCGTATGTTACAACACTTATTTTATCGTTTTTATAGAGTAATTACTTTTCTCCAATGGAAAATAACTTACAATAGTGGTGTGCTCGATTAAGTTTATATTTTTATATTTTAAAATACCGTATATTATTAAAATAAACACACTTTTAAATTAAAAGAATTACGATAATGAAGCTTATATTATATTCATAAGCGTATAAAGGGGCGTTAGAAGTATACGTGTTACATGTATTTTATTTCTCCAACTGAAAACTATGATAAAAACGTGTTAAGTCAAATTAAAAACTAAAAAAGAAAAGAAAAAAATCTGTTTTCTGTTTGTCATCATAGCACTATTGACATTTCTTGAGTTATAATATATTGTTTATTGAAGTACAAAATAAGAGCTCAAATTTTTTTAGTTCTCGGATCTGGTGTACAAAAAAAAAATTTTGGTTATCGAGTCGCACACCACTTGGATACCTTTTAACGTTTTGTCAAGGACAAGTTCTACTACTGACATTTCTTGAGTTACCTAGAAGGTTCAATGTCTGTGTCCGGGTCACCATTTATAATCCCCAAGGCCTGAGTTAAGGGATTATTTCTAATAATTAAGTACATATTAAATTCCAAATACAAAGTCTTGTAAACTTAGTACTATAAATCTAGGGTAGCTGTAAAACTTGCACGTGCGTACAAAGTTGCACGAGGGGACAAAATTTCACGAGTGCACAGAATTGTACGAAGATAATTTTGTACGAAGGGTCACTTTTGCACGAAAACAATTTTGCACGAGCAAACAATTTTGCATGGAGACTTTTTTACTCGGGTTAAATTTTTATTTATCTTTTAATTTTTTTATTGTTTTACTTTTTTTTTAAGTTATTTTGTTTATTAACACTGTTATCGTACACCCTTACCCTCGGTCGGTAAGTTTTTTTTTAATTATTTTATTTTAATTTTTTTTATAGTTTTTTTTTTTGTTTTTTAATTGATTAATTTTTTGTATTTATATTTTTCTATACTATTACTCTTACTCCTAAGTCTTACCATCGGTCGGTAGCTTTTTTTTTAATTAATGTTTTTTTAAAATAATTTTTATGAGGTACTTTTTGTGTTCATTTTTACTATAACGGTTACTTCTAACCCTTACCCTCGGTCAGTAACTTTATTTTTTTATTAAAATATTTTTTAGTTTTTTTTTCAGTTTTTTTATTTTTATTTACTTTTTTTTTTTTTACTCTCGTGCAAAATTGATCAACTTTTTCCATTTTCTTTGTCTCAATCTACATCTTCAGTTGTCAGACTTGAAAAATTTTCTGAATTTGAAGGATTTAAAAAAGTGATCAACTGTATTCATAAAATTAGATTCCGGCCGGATCCGAAACTTTTATTTACATTAAAATCTGACCGGATCCGTATCTCGGCTTAAAATTAGTTTCCAGTCGGATTCGGATCTAAAAAGTCATTATTCGGCTGGATTCGGTAAATCATTAATTTGAAATGCTCCGGCCCGCAAAAGACTAAATTTTTTTGGATCCGGCCCGTTGATTGAAAAACGTTGCCCACCCCTAATCTATAACCTCTTCAAAAAATACAGAATAGTCTTTAACCGCTGCAATATTTCTTCTATTGTTTACATTGAAGACTAACAAAACTTAAAATTAATTCTAAAGAATACAATAGACTTAGATTTTTCTTAATGCTTATTAAAACTAACTATTTACCATTAAATTATAATCGTTTTTGAAACTCTATTTTTTGTTGATTGTATTAAGTAATTAAACATTATTTGACACTTAAATAAATTCTTTCAAACAATATAAATAAGACTCAATTTTTCAGACTCAAAAGGAAAATAACGATGAATTGGCTTTTCTTGACGTTTTAGTTAAACGACACAAGAACCAATTTTTGACATCCGTTTATAGAAAGAAAACTTTCACTAGTAACTACTTAAACTTTTATTCATTCTGTAGCATGAAAAAAAGAAAAATTTAATAAGAACGCTATGCCATCGAGCACATAAGATCTGTTCAAGAGAATTATTTGATGACGAAATAAAACAGATAAAATTGATATTAAATAAGAATGGCTATCCACAAGAACTTGTTAATAAAATTATAAATTTACATCTTAATAGTTTGAACAAAATAAAGCTAGCAGGGCCGGAGAAATGCTTTATTCCTTTAGTATTGCCTTATGTCAATAAGAACTCAGGAGTTTTAGAAAGAGAGATTTGTCAATTAGTAAGTAGGACTTATCATTCGGCAAAGCCGATTGTTATTTTCGTATCCAAACCAATGTTCAGACCTGGGGGAAAAGATCCGATAGCAGAATTTAAACAAAGTATGGTAGTTTACCAGGTAACTGCTTCTGTGAAGCTAGTTATGTCGGGATGACCTCAAGACAATTTGGCAAAAAAGTAAAGGAACATATTCCAAAAAGTATCGATGAATTTTGTAAGAGTAATAAGAAAATAAATCTATTAGAGTAATAAATGCTTCAAAAAGATCTGCTATTGCTGAACACTTAGTAAATAACCTTGAATGTGCTAGTAATTACAATTTAAAAAGATTTAAAATTGGTAAAAATTGTTTTCACTTTTCGGATTTAATTAAACTCGAAGCTATTTGTATTTTGTTAAGAAAACACCTAAGTTGTGTAAACATAAAGATTTTGATTATACTGTTTCGTTGTTTTCTTAAATTGTTTTATAAGTTGTTGCTCTGTTTTATTATTTTTTTAGTTGCATTGTAATTAGAAGTACTTATGTATTGTTAATTACTCTTTGTTTTATCATTATTAATTACGTTGATTGCATTTTCACTATACAAGTTAGATTTGAAATTTTATTTGTATTGCTTAGTATACAACTGATGAAAGAAGCATGAAATATATTTTGTTCTGAAAAATTGAGTTTTATTTATATTGTTTGATTGTATTTAATACGAGCGTACCAGATGTCTTGCCTAGTGGACAATGTAAAAAACGTTGCACGGCAAAAGACAATGTTGACATCACTGATCAATGCCAGCAAATGGTTGCTTCATGTGAAAAATTATAAACCGTTTGTAGATTGAAGACTTTAAGATTTTCGGTTTTAACTGACTGATAAGTCCTAATGAGGACAAAACCGGTCT
This sequence comes from Thalia democratica, assembly GCF_965202585.1. Taxonomy (NCBI): domain Eukaryota; kingdom Metazoa; phylum Chordata; class Thaliacea; order Salpida; family Salpidae; genus Thalia; species Thalia democratica. The sequence continues at coordinate 40,914,778 of NC_139166.1, read as the reverse complement.
TAGTTTACCGAAGCTTGTAGTCTGATGATCGAATTGGTATGATCAACCCTTTTGTTTTATTAAGAAATATCAACAAATAATGCAAGCAGTCATAAATACAATGACGTTAGGCAAATATTTTTTTATGGTTCCGTTTAAATGTGGAGTTATCTTCTAACTAAAACAAACTTTGCGAAAAATTTGAACAACTTTGATTTGAATTAACTTTATTAAAATTATTATTATTACTATGATTTATTTATTATGTATTACTAGAAATTATCAGTAATTTAACTAGTTTTTTATTTATAAAATCTTGATTTAAGACTTTGTTCATATTATAGTTAGCAGCGCCTTTCCTCTGTAAACAATAAACCATTCTTAATGATTTTGATTTATATTTATTTGACCTGTATTGTTAATGTGCTTTGGACTTAAGATTTTAAATTTTGTAGTTGGTCAATGCATTTAAATGTTGGATGGTTTTTTTACGTTTGTTGTACCTTAATTCTGATAATGTGCATTTTAATTGTATCGATTATGCTTTGGCAAAGCAATAAAAACAATTAAAAAATAACAATGAAATACCAAACGGTTGCACAAATGTGCAGAACATAACTCTTATACTGAGGATGTGAATAGTTTGAACAAGAATAAAAACTCATTATTGAAACTTTGTTGTTGGTTTTAATTCTGGTATTCTAGTATGTTCTAAGCAAATTTTAGAAAAATGACCCAGAACCATATTTTGATGTAGAAGTGCGTGATTCAGACTATTTTGCTGATTTTTTCATTATAATCATTGAAAGAATTTACTAAATCGCCTCAGTATATTTAGCTGAATTTTGCAGAGAAGGTTTTTGTTGGTAAGAAGCTGGAAGTTAATTCAAAAATGAAAGATAGTGCAACTGTGTTTAGCGTAGGGCAGCAAACTTTTAACAACAATAAATATCAAAGTATATATTTTAAGTAAAACTATCAAACATCAAACTTTGTTTTAGACAAAGTAAACTAAATTTCAATAAAAGAACGATTTTATTAAGATTAGTTAAGTCTTTATTTAAAAACAATAAAGAATAACCTAATACAGGGGTCGGCAGGCAGTTGGTGCTCGCGGGCCAAATTTCAAGTTTCCAAAATCTTCGCGGGCGCAGTTTTAGTTTTTTTGACCTTTAAATGATCTTTTGGTTTTAATTTTAATAAGTTTTATTTTTATTCAGTTTATTATTTTAAGTTACTTTTAGTTACACATAAAACGCCTATTTAAATTTAACATGTTTATGGGAATAAAATCTACATTGACTAATATACTTAAGTCTTAAAAACTACGTACTGTCTTGAACACTTAATAAGTTTAGCTAAAAATGTTTATTATTTTACTTTCAATCTAGTTCTCTATGAAAACCGAGCTTAAAAAACATTTTTGGGCACTTTTATACATTTTTTTATGTAATGAACCGTTTTTTCATATTTTTAAAAATATTAACTTTTGAAAATAATTTTTGCGTTTCAAATAAATATTCAGTATTTAGTTAACTTTATAAAATTTGTATCTATTTGTATGGTAAAAACGTTTAAAAAAATTAACATAATTAATACTGAAATACTTTTATAAAATAACTTATTAATAATAAAATAGTTTTTTACATGGTTGCCAATTAATAGGCAAAAATAACTGAGTTATATCAAACCAGACTAAATTGAAATTATAAAAGTAAATTATCATCATTATAAAAAGTACCTAATATGTAAGTAGGATAGATGAAAATTAAATTTATAAACTATACTACAGTCATAAAAACTATTATGAGAATTCGAAGATTTTTTTAAAGTGTCTGAATAAAATATTTACACACACCTAAGTTTTATAAATGTCTTAAACAGGTTTAACCTAGTGGGAGTTTTTTTTTGGTTTTTAAACTAGGCTGTTTGTTTGGCAACCCTGTTTAGAAAAAGTTCACAAAATAAAGAAATAAAAAAGTTTATCAACTATTAATTAATTATATTTTAAAATATATAATATAAGTCAGCTTGAATGGACAATTAAGTTTCTTAAATATTTTAAACTAAGGTATAAAAAAAAATTAATCAATTAATGAAATAGAAAAACTACTTTTTTGTTGAGCATTATAGCAATTCTTTATCTGTAATAAAGTATTGCGTTTAAAATGATTAAATGTGAAATGTAAAACGAGCAATAAGAATTATAAAAACGTTAGTTGGGAGTTATTGTGAGAAAAAAAATGTCTAAATTAGTTTCAACAAAGCACATGATTATCTTCCTGTAACTACAGAATGAACAAAAAAAGTTGTTAAGGCAAGTTATAAAGTAGCAAAAGTAATTACTAAAAAGGAGATACCGTTTAGAATTGAAAACCTTTTTAATGAAAATGTGTTTGCGGTAGCAAAAGAGCTTTGTTTATCTCTTCAATGACAATAATAATTCGTGTTTAGAAGATGTCTGAAGATTATAATACCGCAAAAATCAAATTAGGACGTTAATCAATCTGTTACGATGATAGCACTGATACAACAGATACTGCTCATCTGAGAATTTTTATAGGAGGTGTTTTCACTCCTATGTTTAATTCCAATGAAAAGCACAACAATAGAACAATAGATAAAGATATTTTAATAGCAAAGGTTCAATGCGCCAGTATAATGGGTGTTGATTTTAAGTTTTTGTAAACAATGTTGCTACTGCAATTATTGCTAGATACATGATGGTAATATGATTCTGTTTAAAACCAAATCTTGGATTTATGCTGTTCAATTAACTTCATTTAGTAAAAAACTAGGAAGTATTATGTGCAAAGACAACAAGCTTAAAAATTAAATAATTAATAATTTAAGTAATGAACACAATTTTGTCAAACACACTTAACCACCAACCGTTTCGAAAAGCGGAAGAAAAACAAAAAGTCAATACGTTGACCTAATTTACTTTTCGCTTGTTTTCCGCTTAAGTTTTCGTTTATTGTTATAACGAGTCTTGAGTTAGAAAATGAAATTCGATCTTTTCTTAAAAGTAAAAATAAAAATATTAATGCGTATAAATACAAAAACTTAAAACAAGTTTTAGCATTTCTGGTATGGCTTACATCGCAACTGAAAAACCTAACTTGGTATTACAAAGAAAAGAAAAATATTTTATGAGATATGGTACAATATTATGACTTTTAAACAAAGTCAAGACTATGGGGGTTTAAAAAATTATACAAAATTCCACAACCTTTGAAAAAATCAAATTAAAAACAGATTTTGACTTTTTAGATGCAATTAAAAACTTATCAGACGAATTTTTCACACGACTTTCTGACCTTTAATTATTAAAAAAATAAATTCAAATCCTATAAATCTTCCACACAAAAAAGTTTTTGTTAAAGTGTTGTGCACATTTACAACCGAAGTTTAATACGTGCGATAGCTTGATTGATATTGTACTTTTATTTTGTAAATTAAGGACTATTAAAATCTATTAAAGAACGCGAAAAAAATAGAAAAATAAACAAAAATTTAAAAAAAAAAATGTTTGAAAATTTAATAAATTTACCTAAAAAAAACTATTTTAATTAATGTCATATATTATTTTAAGGGTGTGTGTACACAATTAGATATTACTTATAGAAAAGATAATAAAGAAAACAGGTAAACCGTACTCCGGGGTCTAAAAACAAATCCAATTAACTACTGTTTCAGACAAAGCTATACTAAAATTTTCAAATACAAAAAAGCTAAAAAATACCCCTTAAATAACTGTCTAATGAAACAATAACCAAAACACTTTAGTTGCAAAGCTTTCGTCCTTTATTTAGAACATTTTCAATGCAAAAATACGGCTGTAAAAACAAAAAATAAAGTATAAAATATATATATATAAAATGTTTTTAATTTATAAAATGACATCTATTAACAGCAAACAAAACACTTTATAGAAAGAAATTTTTACTGAATAAAAAACACATTTACTTTATTCCTATAATATTAAAAAGAGTTTTGTTTTATAAAATTACATATGTACATAAATATATAAACGTATGTTAAGATCTACTAAATAACACAAAGATATACAAAAAAATACAAAAAAGATGCATCTAACAATATGTGCTTTAACTATTCTACCCCTATAAATCACTGTATTGTGTTTTAGCTAAATTAATATTTGATTTGAGTTTATTTATCCAAAAATATTCTTTATAGTCAAGATTCTTAAAATCTGGTTCTTCCAAAAAAGCAACTTCATACGCGTCATCAAAACCAACTCTCTGTAGATCGTTCTTGTGTTTAAAATAGTAGTGTCTATATAAGGCATTTTCATCTGTTATATCTTTTGGGTTAAAATTTGACTTTGATCTATTCCAACTAAACCTATGTGCCGTCCATTTTGTACTGAAGCTATTTATAGTTTGTCCTACATAGTTACTATTACATATTGTGCATATAGCTGCGTAAATTCTATAACTCTTGCAGTTCAGATTTGGTTTCAATGTTATTGTCTTACCCTGAATGTTTAAAATTTCTTCATCAAATACCATGTTTTTATGTTTGCCATGATTTCCACATAGTGCGCATTTTTCACATTTTTTTTTGCTTAATTTAGCATTCGTTTGTTTCTGTTTTTCAATCTTACTAAAACTGTTTAAAAGTTTTCTTAGACTTGCTGGTTTTGTAAAAGATATTTTACCTAAAGGGAAAAGTTTTGTTTCCTCTTTAGTGAAACTTAGGAGCTTCTTAAATTGAGTAGACCAATATACATTTTCGTTTTTAGTTATGTCTTTTTGTTCAATTGGAACGTTCTTATTCTTATTTTTGCAACAAATTTTCTTAAATTGGTCTTCTACTAGTTTGGGATTGAAATTGGATGCTAGACATTTAGTTTTTAGTTTTTTCAAACTCTCATAATAATCTTCTTTTCTTTTATTTATTCTTTTCATTCTTGTTTCTTCGCCTGTAATTATACCTTTAAAGATATTCAGTGGGTAAAAATATTTTCTTCAAAAAAGTAGAATTTACAGCGGTAGTTTTTGTAAAATTTCTGGTATAGAAAAAACATTTTTCGTTTACTCCAGTAAGAATGTGCTCAATATCTAGGAAAGGCAACTTATCTACCTCATTTTCTCCCGACATTATTGTCGATTTCAAATCTAGATCGTACTCTTTAAATGTTTTCTTGAGATCTTTTACTATTTCTTTTGATACTGAAGTACTCTCTGATATCATTAATATATCGTCAATGTAACGTCTTACAAATAGTGATTTATTTAATTTAGAAGCTTTCGTCATTATATAATGTAAAGAAATATTAGCTATGACAACGGAGTTGTTATCACCTGTAATTATACTTTTCTTTTGTTTAAAATATTTTTCCTGGGAAACTATAAAGTTATTGCGTAAAGCTATTTCTGATAGCATTACTAAGTATTTGATCATCGGTGTCTCAAAATCTGAGTACAATTCTAATGCTTCCACAAGAGCTTTGTTCACTAAATCTATTGATAATGTAGGATACAAATTTACGACATCAACTGTTCTTAAAATACAATTTTTATCATCACATGACTTTTTCCAATTTTTCAAGTCTTCTAAACAACTTTTTGAATCTTTACAATATTCATTTATTCCATTTTTGCAATAAATAACACTAATCGGTTCCAATATTAGGTTGAGTACAGCTGTCAACCTACTTAGATATGTATTACCAGCGGCTTTGACTATTCTAGTTGGTATATCTTTAATACTGCAAGTTTTGAGATTAACTGGATTTAATTTATGAGTTTTCCATAAAGTATATATATACCCGCAGTTATTTTTAGTAAAGTATTTCGCAGATGGTCCAGAGACTTTTCTTAAAGTACCAGTTTTAGTTTTTTTCATGCCAGTTGTGATAAATAGCAATTTATCGTCTAAATAATTCTTCTTCCACATATCAACTAAAATTTAACTAATATTTTCTTTTAATTTTGTCATTTTTATTAATATTTCTTTCTCATTGTAAGGCAGTTCCACGTAGTTTTCATCTAGAGCTTTTGTAATTAATGAAATATAATCTTTGTAATTTATTACAGTAGTTTTGCCGTCTTTGTCAGAGTTTCCAACTACAATTTCTTTGTTTTTTGTTTTGATTCTAAGTTTTTGAAGAGCTTTTTGAAGATTTCTATTCAGGTTATTTTTAAACTTATGCATGTGCATAACTTGAAGCTTTTGAATTCGATAAAGAAATTTTAATCATTCAGGGTAAGACAATAAAATTGAAACTAAATCTGAACTGCAAGAATTATATAATTTACGCAGCTATATGCACAAAATGTAATAGTAACTATGTAGGACAAACTAAAAATAGCTTCAGTACAAAATGGACGGCACATAGATTTAGTTGGAATAGATCAAAGTCAAATTTTAACCCAAAAGATATAACAGATGAAAATGCCTTATATAGACACTACTATTTTAAACACAAGAACGATCTACAGAGAGTTGGTTTTGATGACGCGTATGAAGTTACTTTTTTGGAAGAACCAGATTTTAAGAATCTTGACTATAAAGAATATTTTTGGATAAATAAACTCAAATCAAATATTAATTTAGCTAAAACACAATACAGTGATTTATAGGGGTAGAATAGTTAAAGCACATATTGTTAGATGCATCTTTTTTGTATTTTTTTGTATATCTTTGTGTTATTTAGTAGATCTTAACATACGTTTTTATATATATATGTACATATGTAATTTTATAAAACAAAACTCTTTTTAATATTATAGGAATAAAGTAAATGTGTTTTTTATTCAGTAAAAATTTCTTTCTATAAAGTGTTTTGTTTGCTGTTAATAGATGTCATTTTGTCATTTATATATATTTTAATTTTTGTTTTTACAGCCGTATTTTTGCATTGAAAATGTTATAAATAAAGAACGAAAGCTTTGCAACTAAAGTGTTTTGGTTATAGAAAAGATAATAATAATAAATTATTTTTAAACCTAACATAATGTAACTAATTATTTAAAATAAAAGTGGTTCGAAAAATGAGCATCTGAGTACATTTGTGTGCATAGGAATTATTTTAAAAGAACAAAAAACTTCTAAAAAATCAAAATGTGTCGAATCCAAAATATAATAAACCTAAATTTTCATTATTATGTAAATTTTTATGCTTTTTGTACACTTAAATATAACATATAGTTATAAAGCATCTATAAGAGAAACGTAGGTATAAATTACATGTTAAACTAAATACTTAATTTGTAAAGAAATGTAACTTTAGCTAATTATTGTAATTTAATAATTGTAATTGTAATTATAATAATTTACTCATGTACATAATAAAAACATTTGTAATTAGTTTATTTATTAAATAAGTATTATATGCATAACTTATTTAAACAAGCGCTTATTACACTCTGTTTTAGATAATAACTTGCTGTTGTAAGAAAAAAGTTATTATGAAACTGTGAAAAAAATACTAGTCAAATGCTTAGCTGTCTTTTTTGCATTTTTAAGCCAAAGCAATAAATGCTTTTAATTCTTTCAAATGTCATACAGGGACTTAAAACGAAATAAGTCAAGTTAGGTTAGACTTCTGAAAATATTTGCCGAGAAATGTATTTTTGTTCAGCTGGCCACATTTACATGCTCGCGGGCCACATAATTTTTTTTCGCGGGCCACATTTAATTCAAAAAATAAACGTGCTCCCGGGCCACAGATTTACCCTTTGCGGGCCGCAGTTGGCCCGCGGGCCGCAGTTTGCCGACCCCTGACCTAATATATACAGATCGAGTTAAAAATGATCGAGTTAGAAATAATCGGGTTAGAAATTATCAGGTTAGAAGTTATTAGGCTAGAAACGATCACGTTAGATTGGGTTTGAAATGATCGGGTTAGAAATGATCAAGTTAAAAATGATCGGGTTAGATATGATCGGGTTAGAAATGATCGGGTTAGAAGTGATTGGGTTAGAAATGATCGTGTTAGATATGATCGAGTTAGAAGTGATCGGGTTAGAAGTGATCGGGTTAGATATGATTGGTTTAGAATTAATCGGGTTAGAACTAATTGGGTTAGAAATGATCGTTTAAAAGTGATCGGGTTAGAAATGATAATGTTAGAAATGATCGGGTTAGAAATGATCGAGCTAGAAATGATCGGGTTAGAAATGATCGCAGGTTAGAAATGATAGTAAACCATATATTTAATCACTTTTTAAATTTAAATGAATAACAACGTGATTGAATGTCAATATTTTCAAGACTAAAACAATATTTTAAACATATATTTCAATTATAATAGTTTTATAAACTGCAAGCAAACTGTAATAATTTAATTTTCAATGCAACACACTGTCAACAATGTAAACATTACTTACTAATACCTGCCGAAAACACAAATTACAAATAACAAATCAGCCATATTTGTCCTGGACAAGACATTAAAAGGTATCCGTGGTGTGCGACTCGATAAGCGAAAGGTTCTTCGTGCACCAGGTCTCAGGACCAAATATTTTGGGTGTCTTTTTTTTTGTCATTAAATAAAGTATATATTCGTCACAATATAACTTTTATTTCTAAAATAACACTTTAAAACACTTTTACTCTATTTATATATACTTTTCTTTTTATGTCAGAAAAATCAATTAAACTCAATAAGTTACAGTTTATTCTAAACCTAGGTTTCCTAATGTGATCCATATGGTCTGCTTTGGAGCTGTTCTAGCAGATCAGGTGGAGATAAGCTACAAAGGTGACTAATAAAGGGGGTATAAGGTGCATTTCACGAGAAATTCAAAACTTACAGATATTTTCGGGTTTGTATTGAATGACAAAAAAAAATTTACGCACAATTTACAGGAAATTTTCAACTCATACTAGATATTTTAGGGATTGTATTGAATGAGTGGGGACGATCATTTCCTAACTTTCTGAAAAAGGCGTTTAAGAAAATAAGTTTGGGAACAAAGTATTGGTAATTTAATTTGTTTTCTAAATGACGTAATTTCGGTTCGAATTGTGTACTTAATTTGCTATAACTCACATATACGAAGTGCTGATGAAGTTACTAAATAATAATTATTTTATTCAAGTTTTCATTATGATAGATTAGCTTTAATGTAATAAAATTTACGTTTGTTACGCAACACTTTGCAAACAGAGCTAGATGTAATTTTGAAAAGTGTTTAAAAACGTCTGGAAATTGATATGCTTAAGTTTACTCTAAATAATAGCTCAATAGAATACTCTTTTCTACAGAAATCAAGAGCGGTTTGACGCAGTGCTTATTAGTGTGCATCAATCCACGTTAAAGTGCAAAAAAGAGAGCACATTAGATTTTTGAAAATTTTGGGGGGAGGACAACTGCTTTTTGAATTTCTTCGAAAGCAGCGTTATAAAAAAAAGGAAGTCTTGGTCTTAACTAAGAAACAATTTAACAAAAAAACAAAGTACTTTTTAAAACTTAGCTTTTGTTACAATTTTCTTTATGTTTTCTACTATAAACAAATATTTTTATTGAATTATTACAATCACGACAAGTTGAAATACGTTAAGGTCCCCCACCTCGCACCACCAAACAGCAATCTGGTTTTGTATGGTTACTCATGAATCATGAAATTTATAAGATGTTAACTTTCTAAATCTTAAAATAATTTAAAAAACTTTATCAACCGGTAAGATTGTTGTTTTCCCTGAAAAATATTAAAGCAAAACTATATAAAAGTCTATGTATAACTTTTTTGAAGATTATCATGTAAATTATATCACAAGTAAATTTTGATAAAGTTTTTTTTTCCCATTAATTAATAAATACTTTAGTGAATGAAATAAGACCCAGATAAAAAATTATTTCAGCAAGTACTTCTATACTTTAAAAAACGAATTATCTTGTTTATTTTTTAGATTATCGATGCTAAGTATGTTTTCAGCTTTTATAATATAAATTAGAATAATAATATAAAACTTCTGATTGGTTTTTGTTGTACGATTTGTGTAACTGATATTCCCAAACTTTTTAAGAATTTATGCAATTGACTTTTAATCTTAAAACATACATGTAGTAATACTTTAAAAATTAGTTTTTACTTAAAACAACTGTTTTTGAACATAATTCCTTTATTGACATACGACATTTCACTGCTAATAAGTTATGAAAATTTTACATAGTCTAAATTACAAAAGTATATTTTATAAGCAGTAAAATACCGTAAGTCAAAAAGTTAGTTAATTACATATTAGATGTTTTTTATTGCCAATGATCTTTGCTTTTTTAGATCTCTAGAATTTAACGCTTTATTTCTTTATATCTTATACTTTCATTTATAAATTTGGACTTGTATTTTTTAATGAATCACTTAAATTGTGCTAATAAAACATCTGTATTGTTTACATGTCATTTATCTGAATAATGTTATGTAAATTTACAAAACTAAAGTTTAGAAGGTTTATGATATTGGTGTTAACAATGATAATATATTTTAAGTTTAAAAATTTTTAAATTCAGATTAAACATTCTGGGAACTAGTGTTTTTTTTTGAAACTAGTGATATTAATTACACTATATTGCACTAGTCTAAATTCTTAAAAATAAAAGAGGAAATACTAATGGTGACATGACGTACGTCATTTTTTTGATAATCAAACAAAGCTAAAGATAAAAGAATTACTTTTTTAAATTTTAACTAAATTGAGCAAACTTGTTTAATTTTTTAAAACAAATATAAAAACAAAACAAAATATTTTTGATAGTTTTTATAAAAGCAAAGTAAAACAAAAAAATCGCAGTTAACAATTCTAAAAATTAAGTTGTTCACTTTCTATATAAAATGTTTAGAACAATGTATTTTTTTTGTTTTTCAATAATACTTGTTTTAGTATCTGTTTTCTTAAATATTTGCAAAACTATTATAAAACCAAATTAAGTCTTATTTTATATGTAGATGAAAAGTTTTATAGAGGTTTTTAACTTTTAGTTAATATTTAGAACAAATAAATTAAGTTGTTTTTTTAACTTTTTTAACATTTTTTATAATTTTTTTCCTTTTTTTAATTAATACATTTCGTTGTTATTAATTTAATTGCTTTAACTAGCTTTTTAAAGACTTTAGTAACTATAAAGGCAATCATTTAATGTTAAAATTTAAACATTTAAGTGCAAAAAAAAACGCATAATCAACTATAGAAAAGTAATTTATCATCCGTTCAACAGTTAAACCCGTACAAAATTATACCATTTATTAAAATTTTACCATTTGTGTAAAATTTACGAAAATAAAAAAGTGACACTGGTGCATAAGTGACGACTCGTAAAATTGTGGCACACGTGCAAAAGTTACTTGTCAGGCACTAAAAATATTTTTTAACTAATAAGAAATTGAATTAAGATCAATAAAAGCAGAAATAAAAAATAGAAATTTTATTTCTGTTATAATGAAAATAAATTTAGATATTACAATTGTTGCCTAAAACATTAATTGTGACTTTATCATAGATATTGTTTTTTTATAACTTTTATACATTTAGATACATACTTTTGTTATCCAAATTTACCACTGTTTTATGTTAAAACAGTTCAAGTTAGAAACCTACAGAAACGATAAAAAGTTACAAATAATACTAAAATTAGTATTTAAACAAGTTCAAAATTTATCTAAAATGAATTAAAACTGAATTAAGCTTAAAGTAATCTTGAGTTAAGAATAAACTAAAGTTTAAAAAGTATGAACGTAGAGAAAAATTAAAAAAAAAAATATTTCAAAAGCAACAATTGAACAAAAATACAATGGAATTCTTTTTATAACTAACCCAAAACTGTAACTAAACTTAGTTTAAATTGGCTTAAAATGTAGTTTAAATTAATATCAAAAAAATAATAGAATAATATAGTTTAAATTTGTACTAATATAAAAAAAATGTTTTAGATTTAATTTTTACTCAACCTAAAGAAATATTATATAAAAATCATCATGTAAGACAAAAATATATTTTTTGTAGGTGATTGTACACGATAAAAGCTAAAATAATGAAAAATGTAAAACTTTCTAATTTTAGATTGAGTTTAAATGTAAATTTTTAAGTTATACATGCGTAAAACTTAGAAGTAAATAAATTTAAACATAAAAATTTGAAACTAAAGAAAATCTAGAGCTTTTATCAGACTAACAAAGAACTTTGATCTAATAAATAGGCAGAGACTGTTTTTAATGTTTTTTAATATTGTAAGCTATTTAAAATTCTTTTTAAACTCCTTTTAGACCAACACGAAAACAGTTTTTAAATTTCTTGTAACGTATCTAGATCGAAAATTTAATGTAGCGACTTCTCCTTGCCCAAAGAATCTTAAAAATTTTCTTTTAATGCTATGAAAGCTTGCATTCTGTTCATCAACTGTAGGAGTTGCTTACAAGCTGCATAAAACGCTAGCAAACACCTAATCAACCCTGCACGTTTAAAAGAAAAACGAAAGATGTAACAATAGACCTATTTAAAAAAAATTTGTAAAATAATGAATAATAATCAAAGAATGTATTATAAAGTAGTATATTAAATGAAAATTAAAAAGATTTCATAGTAACAACATCAAACTAATAACAAACAGCTCGAAAAAAGGAAACCACAAGCTTCAAGCTAAAACTTATTTGCACGAATTGGTAAAACGCCTTTAAGTATTTGTTTATATAGTGAGATCAAAATTCTATTGAGTAGATGTAAAATTATAATCAAAAAGTAGTTTAAGTTTTGATTCGAGCTTTTATTTTTATCACATATAGTTTTATATCTTTACATTGAAACAAAAGAAGACAAAAACATTTCGAGAAAAAAAAACTATGATATTTATCAAGAAGATTTTTATAGTTCACTTACTGGTTTAAATAAACTTTTTCAAATTTGAATAACAAACTTTGATTTGTGTTCACATTTTAATTTTTATAATTGCAACATAATTTTAGAAAATATTTTAAAATTCAAACATAAAAATAATGTACTTTCTACCTTGTTTGTTTCTTGGAAACTTTATTAGTGTCCTTACTTTTAACGTGAAACAAAGTTTTAATGATGTTCACGTGATTAGAAAAGATAATTTTAGGAAAGAAGTACTTGTTAGAGAAAATGAAATAGAAAAGCAATCTTATTTCGGATATGATCTTCAAATGTTTACTAATAAACTCGGTGAGAAGTGAGTTAGCTTTTTTTATTTTTTATTTAGATTACAAAACAATGATACAAACCACTGTTTATTCGAAAAAAAAAAAATAACTGAAAAAAGTAAGCATTTAATACAGGGGTCGGCAAACTGCGGCCCGCAGGCCAAATTCGGCCTGCAAAGGGTAAATCTGCGGCCCGCTAGCACGTTATTTTTTGAATGGAATGCGGCCCGCGAAAGAAAATTTTGCGGCCCGCGAGCATGTAAATGTGGCCCACCTAGCAAAAATTTTAAGTTTCTGTATAACATTTTAAAACAATTAAAAAACTTTACTGATTTAGCTTAAAAATGTGAAAAAGACTGGTTAGCATTCTACCAGGTTTTTTCTCAATTTCATAATAACTTTCTTCTTACAATAGAAAATTATTTTCTGAAAAAAGAGTGTAAAAAGTGCTTTGAATTAGTAAGATAGTTATATAATACCTACTTGGTAAAAACTAAATGCAAATGTTTTCCGTTTTGTAAAGTAATGCACAGTAATTAACTAAAATGTCATTTCTTTACAGTTTAGTTTTTTTACACGTTTTTTAAACCTAAGTTTCGTTACAGATGTTTTATTACTTAATGTTATATTCTAGTGTGCACCAAAACATTTGTAATAACATAATAATAATAACAATAATAATAAAAAATAAGGCTAATTTTATTGTTGTTTTGACACCTTTGATGTTTTATAAATTTTCTTTGCATTTTCCCCAATTCAGACAACATTTGCAAAAATCATTGTTTTTATTAGATAAAAATCATAAACTTTAGGAGTAAATAAGAGTGAATAAAAAACAAAAGAGATATAAAATAAAAACGTTTACAAAATTAGACAAAATTCAGATGTACAATTACTTCATTATTGTCAACAATAATTCATAAAGAAATGAAGAGTACACGTCTTTGTAAATGTTATTTTTAGCTTTGGCAGCATAAAGATTTAAGCTGTAAAAAAGAATGAAACATTTTCTTACTGAAAAAATTGTTAAATAAAAGCTGTAAAAAAGAATCAAACTTTTTTTTTACAAAAAAAATTTTTTAAATAAAACTACTTAGTTAAATAACCACAAACTATGATAATTTAACATCAATATTTTTCAGATACAATTTAAAACATATAAATAAATTCAAACATAAAGATTTCAAAACATAAAATACATTAAATATTTTATTTTTTTAACTTGTTAAAAATTAATGATACAACTATATACTTGTTAAAATAAATAGTGTTAACTTATTCTTTTTAAGTTTAGATTGAAAAAGTTATATAAAACTTTTTTTAAATCATATATCATTTATCAAACATTGATTAAAAAACTAAACTGATACATTTTATAAATTTTTTAAATAATTTTTCCAATGATTCTTCACACAAGCTATCCCTTTAGTAATAAATTTTTAATTGTGACTTAAGTTTTTTAATATTAATTGAAGGATAAACTTCAGAAATTTCAAAAAAACTCTAACTGCACTTCAGAACAACTTTTATAAAATCTTTTCTAAATGTTTGATGTGCCACCAAATGACCTGTCTCAACATTTTCAAACATTTAAAGCAAGTTTTAATTAAAAAAAAAGTTTCTAAAATACAATAAAAAAGCTATAATTTGTTTATATTAATCTTGAAAAAAAATTTTAACTGACCTAAGCATTTATACAATCTTTAAAACAAGTTTTAATTTAAAAATAAAGTTCTAAAATATAAAAAAAAACACTATAAATTGTTTATATTATTCTTGAAAAAATGTTTATATTATTGAGTTTTTCAGTTTGTCTTTTTGTTGCAAGCTATATGTATTATTGTGTTATTTTTTCTGATTTAATATATTCTAATCTTCTTGATAAAACTTCAGGAAATTATATCATTATTACTGTTTCAAAAGTTTTTCATTTTTGTATATTTGTCAGCCACAGGAATTTATCTTAAAACATTCAACTCAGAGAGTCAATTTGATTTAAAACAAAAGCTAATTATTCATGTAGTTTACTTTGAGGTTCATCTACTTAAAAATTTATCTTGTTAGATATCTTCTACCCTTCTACCTGTATTTGCTCTTTTGTAACACAAAAAACGTAAATTTCAAAAAAAACTTTAGTTCTTTTTGACTCACCACAAACATTTCAATAGTACAAGATCCTCTCTCACACTTACTTTTTTTATTCTCTGACATCATTTAAACCAAATCTACAGCTTTTAAATGGATTTTTTTACAATAGTTTGCTATTTGATGACAAAAAACCATGCAATTTGTATACAATTTAGATGTTTTTACGTTTGTTCAATATTTACGACAAAAAAGTGCTAGAGAGTACAGTTAATGTAAAAATTATCTCTTAGGAGTGCAAAACTAAGTACAAACGAATAGTGAAAGCTAATAAAACAAGGTCTAAATAGCTGAATAATCGAAACAAAAGCGAGTTTTTTCGCACAAATGTTTACGTTTCTGTAGATTTGCAGAAACGTACCAAGCTACGTGCCTGATAAGATGTAATGGTTTATTAATTTACTAGCCAAGGTTAAAAGTCACTGCACAATTCGAAACTTAGTTATTTTTAACATTATGTTAAAATATATTTATCATTTTATTACAATATTAAATATAACTTTAACAATCTAGTTTAATAACACTAGTTTTGGTTAAGGCTGGAAAAATTGTTGTAGTATGATAAAAATGTAGGAAAAAAATTAAGAAAAACCTTATAAGAATTTAGTAATAAAAATATAACAGTTCAGCTTACAGAGAGCTGCACAGTTAAGGAACCAACATAAAATTAAATCATAGGTTTTATAGAGTTTATTACTTTACAACTGTTTCATGCTTTCACAATAATCACAAGTAAATAAATTAACAAGTGACAAAAGACACTTCTTATATGAATATACATATTACTTTCATAGTAGTTTGTCAATTATTTTATTATTTTATGTATAATTGTATTGGTATTAAGTCATATTCATGTATGCTTTACCTGGAGAAAGAAATCTCAAAACACAATCACAAAGTTCTTCTAAACTCCAATAAAAAAACAGATGATGAAGTCTTGCAATCGTAGATCAAAAATTAACTGCTCAGTTAACGGGAAATTTCTTACTAAAGAAGTGATTTTTAAAGCTACAGTAGAAATTATAGATATAAGGAGATGATATTTATAATATTAAAAAACAACTAATTTTCAAATCGTTTACTTAGTTTCAATGCTTTGTGCATATCCTCAGAACGAAATAAAGAACAAAGTAAAATTTTTAAAGAATCACACAAAAAAACACATTGTGACGTTTCAACTAAAATTGAATAATTTTAGTTAGCCTATTTTAAAAACAACTTATGTACAAGTCAACTTATTTTTGCTTTGTTTGTTCTTGTTTTTGGATTTATTTCGTTGTTATTTTTTAGTGGTTTTTGTTCTTTTAAAATACATGTTTTGATTATGGAGGCAGGGTTGCTGCCTTTCTTTTCTTTTATTTAATGATAAATCTTTTTTAATTTTTTCAGGTTTTGTTTTGGTTCTGCAGAGTATTTCCCATTTTAAATTATAGTCTTTTTTTGCGTCTTTTAACTCCCAAATATAGTTCGATAATTATGTATTGTGCCTTTTTAGTTTGTTAGTAAAGCTTGCTTTATGGTTGCTATATCTGTTTTTAAATTTTGTACTAGTGGAACCTACGTAAAATTTTGTTATATCTTGTTTTTATAGTTGCTTGGTAGATTATATTTTTTGATAGGCAATTATTGTTTAGATGATATATAATAAGGAGATGATATATATATATTGGGTCAACACTCTAGATTCTTGAAGGAGATAATTTAAGAAAATATTCTACGAACACATGCAATCCTTTTCAAATGAACAAAGAAAGAAAATACAAGAATAAGAAAATTTATCAACAAAATTAAAGATGACAACGCCGATTGGGAAAATCTATAAAATGGGAGATTGTTCAATACCCAAATCAAAATAAACCTGGCAAATCATGTACTCTCTCCAATCTAGAGAGACTTGAATTTGCATTCACGGACAATAATAAACTATTAAATTTGAGATCTGAATTGGTAAGAGAACAAAGGAATTTTACAAAACATTATTATAAATTTCAATTGTCAAGCTCACTTTCTATCTTTATTTTTTGAATATACCTAACTTTGTTTTTATACGTAAAGTTGTAATTTATTTTACACTTTTTGTTTTTTTCACTTAATCGTTTGTTGTCGTTTGTTTAATACGATGACGTTAATGATTTAAATAAGTTATTTAGTTTAAACTTTAGTAACTAATTCAATCTTTAATTTTACTTAAAACTATTTCGTGGCCTAATTACTATGCTAATACTGTATATATATCAAATGTCTTCTGTCACTTATAAGTTTATTTAATTGTAATCATTGCGAAAGCATGAAACACTTGTTAAGCGATGGCGTAGCGTGGTATTTTTGTTAGGGTGTGCGCGAAATTTGTTCGTTTCAAAAAAAATTCCCAAACTTAAAACTTTTGTTTTAAGCTACATGAAAACCTTATTCTAAGTACTACAACTAAAATAACTTTACTATATAAAAAAGACTAGGTTACTGCTCAAAAAAAAAACTCATTCATTTCAAAATTAAGTATTTTTTAAACAACTATAGCTAACCTTTTTTAATTAAAATTTAACTATAGTTTTATGTTCTCGGAAAAATGTAAAGTAACCAACATAAAGTTAGTACTTAACTTTTCAATAATAAGCAACACCTTTTATATTAAAATAAAATATTTTGCAAGTAACTAGGGAAACATTAAGAAAATTATTAAAATCTTATAAAAAGTTATATAAAACAGGTAAACAACATTTTAAGATAAAAAATAAAGTTTAGTCAGGCTTATCAAAAAATATGTAAAACAAACTACAAGTAATAATAATACATAATACCAAAAAATATTTATCTAACTCATGTAATAATTTTTAAAAAATTAAAACTGCTCCCAATACAAGTAAAAAATAGAAGGCAGGGTTTAGTCACACTTTGCTTCAAATAGACACAATTAACAAACTTAGTAAAATCTATTTAATAGTTCACTGATTGCAAACTAAGAAAATAAAAAGTAAACAAAACACTTTAAAAAAGATTAAATTTAATTTATATTCAATTTTTATCTTTGTATAAAAAAACTTTAATTCAAAATATACATACACTTAAAAAACAAAAGAAATATAAAAAAGTAAAATTCAGTCATATTTACTTTTTAATACACAGAGTATATTTGGAAGTTAAAATATTTATAGTAGTTCACTGTTTGTAAACTTACAAATTTAAAATTTGTCAAAAAACCTATACAAATTAAGACATATTGATAAAATAATTAAAAAAAAAGAAACATCTAAAAACCTTTTCAAACCAAAAGAAAAAGTTTAAATTAAAAAATTAATACTATTTTTTAGAATAAATTTATAAAAACTTATTTTAATAGACTTTTTTATTTTATATGTGGCTTTCTTAAGCTTTGTTAATATAGATCTGTAAAAAATTGTAGATGGAAAGTTCTAAAATAAATAATATTTTACCAAAAATTATAAAACAAATTTCATACCATTTGAACTCAATAGAAACATCTGGTGTTGGTCTGCTAATTTTCAACTAGATCTTTTTAAACTTCGAAAATTAGCTAAATTATTATTTTTTTTTAATTTTGCAATGTTTATTACAATATCTTTGATACTACTTTTCATACTTGTTTTTTCAAAAACTAAATGATAATCAAGAAAAAATATTATTTAACTTGTAATAAACTACTATACACTTTTTTAAAACAAAAAAATTAATTAACTTGAAATTGTCTACGTTGCCACTCTTTTAAGACAAAAAAGGTGTCCTGGGGTAATTAAAAACCGTCCTAAGTGACCTTAAACAGCCCTAAATCATTATTAGGTTTTACAAATCCTTTAAAATAATATTTTTATTTTTTTAAAGATAAATAATTGAGTTCTTTAACAAAATTTGTCATAAAATATCAAAAATGCAACTGAATCAACTAAACCTCATTCAAAATCTAAAAAAAAAACAGTCCTGAAAGTTATAAACAGTATTAAAACTATCCTGAGTTTTTTATATTGAACAAAATTATCCTGAGTCAGCCTGAGTTTAAAAAAATTTTTTAAATATCCTGAGCTGTACTGAGTCATACAGACATTTTCTAACACTTCAATATATCCTGAGTGTTCTGAAAATCTTGAATTTGTGGCAACCCTCAGATATAACCAGTTTTATAAAAATAAGTGATACTAAAACAAGTGAATAAAAACAAATTTTAAAGATCAATTTTTAGGAATTTCTTAAAATGTACAAAAAATATAATTTCTCCTTTATTATTAATTTTTTTGAAAATTTTTTTAACAATTTTTTTTAATCATCACAAACAGTTTTTAGAAAGCAAAATTTTATAAATAATATTTTGATAGCTTATGACCTAAACTAAAATAAATCATTTTTCGTAGATAAAAACTACTTGATAAAAAATTAAATCTTGTCTTTTCAAGTTGTTTAAAATTTAACTATTACTCAATTTTAATTTTCCTTTGTTTAAATATTTATTTTTAAAACAGAATGCAGAGACTCTTTCTTTGTAACAGTTATTTAAATATGAAAAAAAGAATTTCTAAATTTTAGTTCAAGATTACTAAAATTGTGGTCCTTAAGCAACCAATAAAATGTTTAAACTTTATTTAGTTTTCATAATTACATATACATAATTACATAAAATTAAAACAAATTAACTGATGAAAATTGAGAGTCATGAGAACATTTCTAAAAGAATAGTTTAAAAAATTATTAGACTAATTTGCTACAAAAACTGATAAACTTTTTAACTATAATGGTTGATAGAACAACAATCTTTGTTTTCTTTAATATTTAAGTTAATTAGAAACTAATTTTACTTAAAATTTTAAGCTTACTGAGATTTAAATTTGTCTTTTTGTATAGTGAGGTAAACACTGTAATCACAGTATGAACTGTTTATTTGTTGTTTGTTTTATTATATTTAATATTATTTTTTTTTTACTTATAAATATTTTTTCTTTTTATTATTTTTTTATATAACTTCAATTAAATTATTACTACTATTTATTTTCATAATTATTTAAAATTTACTTTATTAGTTGTTACTTACTACTATTTTTATTAAAATTCGTTTATTCTTGATTCATTATTAGCATAGAATAGTTTTAGCTTGAAGGCTTTTTTACAAAATTTTAGAATTTTTCCTTTAAAAAAAATCAATCATACTTTTACTACTGCAGTGCACTTTTTGAATCTAAATTCCTATGAAGTTAATAAATTCATAAAAATTTCTTATGGAAATTATCATCATAGCCGGTACACAATGATGTTTACGCACCGAATCAGTTTATTTGGTATTCGAAAAATCGTTTAAATTTTTAAATACTACATAAACATAGTTGATAAAAAAATTAGTCAGGGAAATTAAACAATCAAAGAATAAAGATAATACTTTTTTTAATGTGGCACGCATGCGCCAGTGCACCTCCCAACGCTACGCCCCTGCTGTTAAGTAATAAATTCTATAGAACTTTTGAATCAATTTAAATTTTAAGAACTTAGTAAACTTAATACAATAAATAATAAAAACTGCTCGAATCGACTGTATGTTTTTGGTATGTTTCTTTAAATGTACTTCCTGTAGAACGACTCGATAGCCGAAAGGTTCCTTCGTACACCAGCTCATTTGACAAAACTTTTTGGTCGCTTTTTTTTAATCGTTTAATAAAAAATACTTATAAGTTTGATTACTGATTTAAAAAAAAGTTTTTCTTTGACTAAAAAATTATGTATAAAGATCAAGCTTTGCGAAAAAATAAAAAAAGGTCCCATTTAGTATCCTTCCGTTCGGTATAAGATTTTTCTATCCGATTAACTTCTATCCGAATAAATATTTTCCAAATCCGTTTCCAGTCGATAAATTTCTAAAAAACTAACTTTTTCATTTGAATGATATCTAACTCAATTACTTTTTTTGTCTTACTGAGTTTGATATTTTAAAAATCTTGTTAAATTATTAGGATTTAAACTGACCAACAGATAACATTTTTGTAAACAATCATATAGTAACACAAATCATTAAAACTTTCTTTTTTTATATAAATTAGTTGATTTAATAAACTGGTATACCTTACAGTAAACTCCAACATAGTATTTAAAACTGTTAGGTTCAAAAATTTTAAACCCAAGTATTTTGTAAAACAAGCTTATAAAGAAAGTTTTCACTCATAAAAAAACGAAAAAAAATATTTTTTTTGTTACCCATCGGGGACTACTAAAATAATTTTAACTTCTCTTCTCAAATTAAATAGCTACGTGTTAAAAACTATCACATAAATTGTAGAGACAACGACTAACTTTAGGAATATATTGAAAAAAAAAAAAAAAACAATATAATAAGATCTATACTATACTGTACATTGTTTATTGAACAAAAAAAAGGCGTTCATAATATTTAGTCCTAGGACCTGGTGCACGAAAAACCTTGCGGTTATCGAGTCGCACACTACAGTATACCTTTTAACGTCTTGTCCAGGACATTTTTACAACCATTTTAAATACAAACATTTTTTATTCAACAATTGTTACTTTAACTGACACTGTTTCTCCTAAAGGATCTGCAAAGCTTTTTAAGTAACTATACAACAACACGAAGCACACAAATATATATAGAAAGATCAAGTAATGAGAAAGTAATTAACTACTTGATTTTACTATATATTTTTGTGTGCTTCATATTATTATATTGTTACTTAAAAAGCTCTGCAGATCCTTTTAGGAGAAACAGCATCAGCTAAATTAACAATCGTTAAATAAAGAAAATTTTAATATATAAGCTGTTATATATACCCTAGTTCATTCAGTTTTATAACTTATATACTACACAAACACCAAAAAAAAATTTAAAATATAGATAAAATATATTTTCAAATCGATTAAGCTTAAGTGAAAATTATTTTAGAACTAGTATGAACAGTTAAAGTTTATATCAAAAAAAGTTTTGTACTGTTTCATCAAATGTTAAATAAGGAACAAAAAGAATCACTTAATTTTATATCAACAAATTTGATATTCAAATTACTTTTCTTGACTGCTTGGTGTTTACTTAAGCTGGTTTCATAAAGCTCAAAAACGAATTTTGAAAAACAAGTTTTAATAACTATGTTATGAATAATTTTACATTACTATACACGGAAATTTGTACACAATAACTCAATAACTCGTCAGCAATGTGTTTCGTTTTGCTGAGTTTACACTATACAATTTTTTTTAATTTATACTTAATCAAGACAGATATAAATGTTTAAAAAAATTACACATAAAGGTCAAATTACTATTTGTAAACCTTATTTATTTAAAAGAGAATAAGTACACTTCTAGATAGTATTATTTTAAGTTATAAGTGACTATTTAGACGATTAATTTTACATTACTGTAAGATATAGAAAAATGTATTGAAAAAGAGCTTAAACGCTTCAATAATGAAATAAAATCTTTATATACTTATTCTTTCAAGACTTTATTATGCAAACTAAGTTTCGGTCAAAGACTTCGTCAGTGCTTATATAAAAATTCTTATTCAAATAGAATATTCAAACTTAAACTTTTCTAATATTCTATAATCTGTTTGAATAATATTTTTTATTTAAGCACTGATGAGGTTTTTGACCGAAACTTAGTTTGCATAATAAAGCCTGGAAAGAATAAATATATTATTTTTCCTCTAGTAGTTGAGATCTCTTTATTTTTTTTCTACAAATCAAAACATATAATAAAATCATTATATTAAGTTTAACCAACTTTAAGAATACAAACTACAAAAATAATCTTCAATTTCTGTACTTTACCGTTAGCAAACCTACATTATCTAATAAACTTTATAAATTAATAAAATTTAAAAACTTTTAATCATATTCAATTTAGTTTTTATTGTTTAATTATAAAAATTATTCACTAAAGTTGATAGATTTAAATAAATTAAAGGCCACACTAGTTAATGAAAAAAAAAACGTTTGCAGTAGCAAGATTAACATTCTAGCAACTCTGCTATTCGCATACACTTACAATCATTAATAAAAAGAAACTTTTTTTCAGAAACCTATTAATTGGCGCTCCAAAAATGAAAACAAAAAACAAAAGTAAGTTAGATATATATTATCAGGTTTATTTTATG
The DNA here is from genome assembly GCF_965202585.1 of Thalia democratica. NCBI lineage: Eukaryota > Metazoa > Chordata > Thaliacea > Salpida > Salpidae > Thalia > Thalia democratica. Next base: position 40,891,426 of record NC_139166.1, on the reverse strand, counting down.
TAGAACACTTTATATTTTAACTAAATGCTTTTTTAGCGACAGGAATTGTTATTAAGTGCAGTATAAAATCATTTTTTGACAAAGTAACTAAAAATTGCTCTGCTTATTTTCCACAAACCTCTGAGGCAGGAGATGGATTTGGATTTTCTATAACGAAAACTCCAAAAACTGATATAATAGAAGTAAGTTGTTGAATAAATGTTTATTAAAATTATAAAAAACTAAAGTTAATACTAAATAACAATTACTTTACAAACAATAGGACAGACTTATTTAAATAATATTCAAGGAATATTAAAATTAAACAACCGGGTATACTTATATCTATTCAAAATATAAATTTAAGCGTTTGCCAATAAAGATCCTAGCGAAACAAGTTCACTTGAATTTATAATAATAGCAAATTTAAACAATACTATTTCATTATTACACTAACCAGTATTTATTACGGCCATAATCAACAAAGTTGAGATGCTACGAGCCATCAATAATAAATAATGAACTTCACCACACGACTATCAACAACAGCATCCGCTACAACCTACGACCGGTTTCGTCCTGATTAGGACTCATCAGGCAGACATAGTGGCGAGAATCCGCTCTTGAGATCTAAACCAAGCGGGATTAAGTTCATATGCAATGAAGCGACCGTTTGTGGGTAAAGTCCAAAAAATAGACGCACCCAAATCGTTCACAGCCCAACGTCCCAGACATTGTCAGCTTATTGTGAGATTTTAGTCATCAACAAAGTTGAGATTTGTTGATGATGGCCGTAATAAATACTGGCTAAAACTGATCAAACGAGCGTAGACTAAAATCTCACAATAAGCTGACAATGTCTTGGACGTTGGGCTGTGAACGACTTGGGTGCATCAATTTAACACACTTCAACGGAGCTATAAAAGTTAAGAAATACTGTATTTCATAGCTCCGTTGAACTGTGTTAACGCACAAAAATATGTGTTAGTGTAAAAAAGAAAGAGTACTGTTTAAATTTTTTTTTTTTTTATATTATGGTAGCTGCATCTCACAAAATATACGCACATAAACTTTGGGTATTATTTTGTTTTTGGCTTTTACTAATTAGTCTTATCCAAAAACGCCATAAACAGTACGAATATTTATTTTGTTACGTAGATTTTAAAATAAATGTTTTTAAAGTTTTAGCTTGGGAAAAAATGCTTAAATATATTCATATAAAACTAGATTTCCTTTAAATACAATTATACTTAACTTTAAGATAGCGTTAATTTTAAAGTAAGTTTCTTTGTAAAAGTTGAAACAAACTTTGACTTAATTAAAAAAAACCAAAAAGTTTTAAAATGTCAAAATAAAAGCAGTAAATTACCTTTTAGTAATAAGACAGTTGGGCAAGAGCTAAACTTTTAAAATACTACTCAAAAAATTGAATTTATCAAAGTATTTCAATATCTTTTATTTAATAATAATTTAAATAAAATATATATTGTTTAATTTAAAACTTATTTCTTTTGAACGTTTAGGTTGTGAACTTAAAGTATTCTTATATTAAAAAAAACACCACTAACTTCTAACAATTTTTTATGACGTTTGTTTTTTATACACTTATGATTATATTGTAATACAACTTAGAAAATACACGCTCATAAACTAAAGTTCAATAAGTATTTATTGAAAACTTAATTTGTTTTTGTAATTTAACAAATTTTGGTAGTTTTTATGCACATAAGTAAAACTACAAAAAATTATTATTTTTTAAAACTTGTAAAATAAAATAAAACGGTCAATATAATTAGTTATATTGAATTTTTTATTATTTTAAAGACATCCTTCTTGCAGAAATTTTATTCTTTGAATTTTTTTTTTCATAGTTTTAAAAACTGATAAGTTATTTGTAAGACTAATGCAAACTTTAAACAAAAGTTTTAAAATTTTTATAGTTTAAAAGACAACTTTTAAGACTTCTTTATTACTTACTTTAAAATAATTCACATCAATTAACCTAAAAATATTTTACAAATATTGTTTTCGATAACGGAAAGGTTTTTTTTCGTGCACCAGGTCCTAGAACCAAATATTTTGAGCGCTTTATTTTTTGTTGTTCAATAAACAATATGCAAAGTGTAATTCGATAAAAGTTATCCTAATGATTTGATAAAATATCACAATATTTTTGTATTGAAATAAGCTGAGACAAAATGTTAAGAACTTTTATATATTAAATAACGCTCATAAGTTTTTATGGTTGTAATACATTGAACAATTGTTGTCAAAAAAATTAATAAAATAACTGGTGCTTACTTTAATGATGTCTGCGAGAATACATCAAAAACATATTAAATATACTAGAATAAAATCCCAGGACAACAAAGGTTTAACTATCTATTTTACAAAAGTTTATTTTTTGTTTAATTTTTCTTTAATGATTACGACTAAATAATATAATTTTGAAAATATTATTGTCATTTTTTTTTTTAACATCTTTAAAAATAAATATCTTTGTTTTTTTAGATTTATAGTGCAAAGCCTTTCAAGCTGTTGAAATTTACTATCTATAACAAACTGTTGAGTTTAAAAACTTTTAATTTAAAATTTATTGCTTTAAAAGCCTTTTTGAATGTTCATAATTTTGAAACTAAATATGTGTTTATTTTCAAGGTATATATCAAATAGCTAGTTTGTTGTCCTAATAATTCTTAATTTATTTAATCAAAATAGTTTTCAACAGAAACGTCTCAATGTTTGTTTTTTATTTATCTTAAATTAAAAAACAATTTTATTGACAGGAATGTGCTGTTTTTCGGCGTAAACTTTCCAGCAATAAAACTGATGATTTTATTCCAGGAAGTTGTTATAGAAGTTTTAATGAAGGGTTGTCCTGGCAAGAAGATCTATCTTTAAAAAATAAAGGTTTAGTCTCGTATACAAAATTTTGATTAAATAAGTTTAAACTTTCTATAGAATATATGTTCTAAAATTCCTCGAAATGATTAAAACAATAAAAAATTGTGTTAATATATTAGAGATGAAATATTATATAGAGCAGTGGTTCCCAACCTTTTTGATGCCCCGCACCCCTAAAGTCTCTTAATTTGATCTCGCACCCCTAGTACTGTATGCTATTATTATTTATTAATAATTTGATTATAAAATCATTGTTTTTATTAATTAATAATTTGTATTTTAATTTTTATGATAGTGTACTATATTAACAAAAACAAAATACTTGGAAATTTAGAAATATAATAAACTATATTCGAACAAGTTTTATCTATTTTTTAATTTATACAAAAAAAATGCTTCAGCCTATGTCTTTTTCATTCAGTTTTTTAAGATTTAAAAATATATTAGAAGTGAGGAAAAAGCACTGGATTTTAAAATATTAGGCTTAAAATTAAAAATAAACTTTTTATACATTTTGTTATGAATATGTGTACTTAAAAAGTAAAAATCATCTGTTTTAAGTTAAGCTTATGTGATGTTTTATTTTCAGAACTAGCAGCTAGGAGGTTTCAAAATAATAAGAGTTTGAGTTAAGATTTTTTAAAGTTAAAATATTTAAAAGTCTTAAATTGAAAAATATATGTATAAAAGCAAATACTAAAAAAGTTTGTATGCTTACAACAGTGGCGTAGCATCATATTTTGGTCAAAAAAATTCCCTAAATTAAAACTTTTGTAATTAGCTATAAAAAGATCTTTTTATAAGTAATATAATTGAAATTAATTCATTAAGTAAAATAAGTTCGAAGTAACTGTTTTAAAAAATACTTAGAATTATTAGAAGTTACTTAAATGAAGATTACATTATAAATGTAATAGACTTAACAGAACCTGTTCTTAACAGCTAATAAAAAACCTGCTTAAGATACTAATTTTTAATAAAGTATTTCAATTAAAATAGATGCTAGCTCATAAACTGTTTTAAACAACTAATGGCCAGTTAAGAAAATAAAATATTTAAAGAATAGATGATTAAAATTCACAGGTGTAAAACTCTAAGAAAGCTTTACTGAAATGTTAATTCTAAACTAACAGCTATTATATGAAATTAATAAAATGAATTTACTTCTAGAAAAGCGCTCTTGCTCTATGATATATAACTAAAATTAATTTATTCAGAAAATTAGCGCCAACTTCTTTTCATAACACAATGTACTTTTTAACTTTGTAAACTTTATTAGAGAGTGAAAGTCTCCTTATTTATCATACAAAAATGAAAAGCCATCTCGCACCCCCAAGGGGTGCGAGCATCCCTGGTTGGGAACCCCTGATATAGAGTATCAAACTTACTAAATTTAAAACGCTATTAGACAAAAAAATCATAGTTTAAATTATTTTTGTTTTAGTTAAGGCACAAAAATATTAACTAAACAGATTGTAAATAATTTGTTAGTTATAAGCTTATTTAGTCAAAAGTATAAACTGACTTAGTTTAAATAACAACAATATGTCTAAATTATAAGTTTCATTTATTGTTATAAATATTAACTAAAAGATATATAAAAAAATTTCAAATAAAGAAGACTCTTATATGTTTTGGAAGTATGTTTTAGCTTTATAGCTTAAAAAAAAAACTTACTTACACTGAATCATAGCTGAAATTTGTTTTAACTCAAGTGTAAGAGTGGTGTACGACTCGATAAACAAAAAAGTAAACAGTATTTTCGTACACCAGTTCCTTAGACCAAACTTAGTTTTGAGTGCTCTCCTTTACCGTATGATAAAAAAATCTATATATACCAACTTAAAGTACTTTAAGAAATTTATAGTTTCAAAACTTATCATAACACTCATGTTGTTGAATAAGTATAGTAGAAAAAATAAAGTTTCACCTATTTGTGTTTTTGAAATTTTGTGTATCGTTATACTTATGTATAAACAAAATAATTGTTTCGAAATAGATTTATCAAAATCTTTAAGATTTTTATAGTAATTAAAGTTTTCAATACGAAAATAACCAGTTCATAGAAAAAACTACTTTTTAAATAAAAAAAACGTGTATGATGCATTTAAATTTATATTTGTATATATTTACAATACAAAAAAATAACTAGCCTTCGGTTTGTTTTCGGCTGTTTCAATGCTTTACGCATATCCACAGAACAAAGAAAATATATATTGTTTAAATTACAGTAATGTTTATTAAATTAAAATTTTAAAATCTACAATTATGGTTTATTATATTGCTTCAAAAAGAATTGATCATCGTTTATCAAAAAAAAACATTAGGTTTCAAAAACTTGTGTAAATAACTTTACTGCGTATACTTAGCTTTTATAATTACAATCGTTAATATAAATTTAGCTTTTGGACCTAAACTAGTAGACATACTATTTGTTTTGGATGGATCGTCGTCTATGAGAAAAAAGTTTAGTGTAGCTCGAAACTGGACAAGAGAAATGGCTAGCAAGTTTAATTTGACCAAACCAAACCTAAATATTGGCATAATACAATATTCTACGAGAGATAGTAAAAAGTAAAAAAAAAGCTTAGAATTTTACCAAATTACTAAAATTTTGTTATATGCTATTTGAAAATTAAGTTCAACAGAAGTTTTGATAGAAACACTTTTTAGCTTAACACACTTTGGTAATTTATCGTTATGGTATTATGAACTAGGTTAAATTAATTGCTACTTAAACCATGATAAGCTTATTACTGAAACATAGCTTTATTTAAAAAGAAAATATTTCTAATTTATAAATATATCAACTCTATAAACTATTTTTGTAAATGTTTTTTAATACTTTACAAAACGTTGGTCCTTTTTTTAATTACTGCCTTAAATATGTATTTAGATATCATAGTAAAAATATGCTGTTAACTCAACTGTATACCTTACATACTATAAATAGTTTTAGAACATGTATTTGTGGTGTACGACTCGATAATCGAAAGGTTCCCTTGTACACCAGGTTCTTAGACCAAATTTTTTGAGCGCTTTTTCATCGTTCAATAAACAATATGAATAAATTAATATGAACTAAAACTAAGTTCATAGAAAAGCCTTAAGATTTTAAGAAAAATGAAAATATTTATTGTTTTAATATAGAGTTTTACTTTCGAACATCCATAGTTAATAGATATACAAATAAACCAAAAAATTACTCAGTTTCTATCTTTTATTTAGTTAGTAAATTATAAGAGAAAAAGTCGTAATTTTATATATGTTGGTGAAAAGCTTTGAACGGTTAAGAAAATTAGTTACAATCTAATTTTTAAAAAGAAAGTTTTAAGTAGTTTTTTATCTTAAAATAAGATAATTAAGTTTAAATTAAGTGACATAAGATAAAAGAAAAGTTTTATGCAGTAAAAGTTTGTTGTATTTATGTTTAATAGCAAAAAATATATTGAATCATTTAAGCTATTTACTTCAGTTTAAAAAAACATCCTTTTAGTTTTAATAAGCTACAAAAGACTTATTTATAAATATACAAATATCTTTTAGATCAATTTATAATCAACAACGTATAAAAACAGAAGTGAAGCTAGGAGAATACCAATCTAACCATGATTTAAGTGTTGGTTTTGTATTTAAACATATTTAAAGCAAAAATTAACAGTGTTTATTAATAAAATTAGGTTGCAATCAACGATATCGAATTATTAGGTGGTGGTACTGATACGCAGTTTGCAATGGAAAAAGCTTTCATAGATTTTCAAGTTTCTCAAAATTCAAGTGAAATTAAAAAAACTCAAATAATGATTTTACTTACCGATGGAAGGTTTTAGTTTACCTATTTAAAAACTGTAAAAATGGTGTTTAATAAAAATATACTTTAACTACAAATTGCTTTAAAACTTTAAAACTTTCTAGGGCTTCAGTTAATAACAACGTTGCAATTGCTGCACGAAAACTAGAAACATATGGAATCATATCATTTGCTGTTGGGGTAAAAGGAGCTGACAAAAATGAACTGAGGGTTTAAGATAATATTTTACAACAAAATAAATTAATTAAAGTCAAAATCAATAAAACTAAGTACTTACGTTTAATAAGTACAATAAAAGAACTTTTCTTTTAAAAGAACGTACACAAAACTTTGTATTGCTTAGGGTTAGTAGTATTAAAGTTATACGATCTAGTTAAAACATATTGTAAGTTTGAAAAAATATGTAAACAGTTTACAGTTGTAAACATAATTGGAACGTATAAAAAATAAAGTAATGTTTTATGAATTAAAAAACTAATCTTTAATCGCTAGTAGAGATTTGATCAGTTCTATTAAAGTTCATTATATAAACATTTATATGACAGATATATAGATTGTTTTTATGAAACAGTAAATGATAAACTTATCATAATAAGTAATAAATCCTTATAAAGCGTATATTTTTTATATTTGTTTTAGGAAATAGCAAATGGGTATGAAAGTAGAGTTTTTTATGCCAACCGGTTTGATGCTTTGTGGTCAATTATAAATGATCTTGAAAGACGTATTATACAATCACTAGAAGGTAAGTAGAATAAAAAAAAATTAGTAACTAGATATTCGAATAAACACAATAACTTAAAATTTATAAAAAGGTTATAAATCCTAAATAGAAAGTTTTTTATTGGGAATTTTAGAACAATTCACTCAAAATAACTTACCATTTGTTTTTGTTAATTTTTAAACCAAAACAAATAAATATTTGTTCCATCAAAGTTTTTTATAATTAAAAGTTTTATTATACGGATAAGCTATTAAGCATATGTTAAAATAATGTAAAATTTTAAACTATCATTTTTTTTATAGGCTCGTCAACGAATAACCATACTGTTTTTTATTTAGAAAATAGCCAATACGGGTTTTCTTCAAAACATTCTGTTCAGGTAATTTTTTTTTAATATAATAAATTTAAACTTAAAATCGTTACTTGAATGAGTGTGTGCATGGGAAATTAGTTTGAAAAGTATTCATATCTACTATGGTCAACTACAACCAGGTAAATTTATTTATTTTAAATAAACTTAAGAGTATATAGTATTTATGCAAGTGATCAAATAAAAATCAGTTAGTTTAAAAATTATCAGAGAAGTTTAAATTCGATAACTGTATACAGTTTAAGAATTTAGCTTCACAGTTTTGCTTATCTTTTACAGAGTTTTACTCTAATTCTAACTTATCTATATATTGAATATATGTTGTACATAATAATATTTTTTATTAATGACACGTATCACCATGCAAAAATAAGCACTAATACTAATAATTAGTATTCTTCCTCGCCTTCTTCTCCTTCACCTTCTACGGAATCAACTCCGACCTCTTCGTAATCTTTTTCGAGAGCTGCAAGATCTTCACGAGCTTCAGAGAATTCCCCTTCTTCCATACCTTCACCTACATACCAGTGGACAAAGGCACGTTTTGCGTACATCAAGTCAAACTTGTGATCGAGACGGGCCCAGGCCTCAGCGATGGCGGTCGTGTTGCTCAACATGCAAACAGCACGCTGAACCTTTGCAAGGTCGCCTCCTGGCACAACTGTTGGTGGTTGGTAGTTAATACCAACTTTGAAACCAGTTGGACACCAATCGACGAACTGGATGGTTCTCTTTGTCTTAATAGTCGCAATGGCGGCGTTAACATCCTTTGGTACAACATCTCCTCTGTACAACATACAACAAGCCATATATTTACCGTGACGAGGATCGCACTTCACCATCTGGTTGGCTGGCTCAAAGCAAGCGTTAGTAATTTCAGCAACAGAAAGCTGTTCATGATACGCTTTTTCAGCCGAAATTACTGGAGCGTAAGTGGCAAGAGGGAAATGGATACGTGGATATGGTACCAAGTTAGTTTGGAACTCTAGAAAAAAATTCTGGTAAGTGAACTATTTTTCCAATGTTTTTTCAATTACTATTTAAATATTCAGTAAAGACAAAAGTATACAGTTATACGAAGTTATTGAAATATGATAGTAAAACATCGTATGCTTAGTCCATTATATTAAAGAATTCTAAAAAGTTTTCAAAGTACTAAAATAATCTAGTAATTAAATTGTTCAAAATATTTATTTTTCAATATTTTCCCGTAGCACAGTGAATATCGGATGTCAACTAAATTAAGTTATCTAAATAAAGTTGTTATAATACTTTTGTGTTCGTGTTATGACAACTATTTTATTGCCTTAAATAAATGGACATACGATGTTTCACTGTGCAACTTTAACTACAACGTGGAAGTGTGAAGTTAAAATAACAAAGAACAACGACCTTAGTCCATTGAATTTTAATACTTGAAAAGTGTTCAATATACAATATATTCATTAACATTTCGTTTGGATCTTTTACTACTAAAAGTCTTTAAAAAGCTTGTGTTGTAAAACTTGTTTTGTTTATAGAAAACAATTCAAAAAAAAAAAAAGCTTTATTTGATATTGAATAAGAAATAACCAGTAAGATCGACGTTCAAAGCACCATCAAATCTCAAGGAAGCAGTGATGGAAGAAACAATTTGACCAATAAGTCTGTTCAAGTTTGTGTAGGTAGGCCTTTCAATATCCAAGTTGCGACGACAAATGTCATAAATGGCTTCATTGTCAACCATAAAGGCGCAGTCTGAATGTTCAAGAGTAGTGTGGGTTGTCAAAATTGAGTTGTACGGTTCAACAACTGCAGTCGAAATCTAATGAAAAAATGAGTTTTAAAATTTCAAAGTTGTATTCGTTAAAACTTCAATAAATAGCTAGTATATAAGCAAGACTTTGAAAACTAAAGTACGTTCAAGCTTAAATTACGCAAACTGTGGTTTAATAAAAGTTTGTAGCTTTGTAGTTAACCTGTGGAGCAGGGTAAACCGCAAACTCTAGTTTGGATTTTTTTCCGTAGTCAACTGAGAGACGCTCCATCAACAAAGATGTAAAACCAGACCCAGTACCTCCACCAAAAGAGTGGAAGATAAGGAAACCTTGTAGACCAGTGCACTGATCAGCCAGTTTACGGATTCTGTCCAAAACAAGATCAACAATTTCCTTTCCAATGGTGTAGTGACCTCTTGCGTAGTTATTAGCAGCATCTTCTTTTCCAGTAATCAATTGTTCAGGGTGAAATAATTGACGATAAGTTCCGGTTCGTACCTCATCTATAATTAAAACATGTAATAAATTTTGAAACTAAACTATATTACTATACTTCCAATTTTAAGGAGTTCAAAGAAAAATTGTATAACAGCTTATAAGAAGCTAACTTTTGTTATCACGTAATATATTATGGAGTTCATTACGTGTATTTTAACAAACGTAAAACAAAAATGTACTTTTTTTATTTTACTACTAAAAAGTATGTTTATACTAGCTTTTACTTACCGACAACAGTTGGCTCAAGGTCGACAAAAACAGCTCTTGGTACATGCTTGCCAGCACCAGTTTCGCTGAAAAAGGTGTTGAAAGAGTCATCACCACCACCAATCGTCTTGTCACTTGGCATCTGACCATCTGGTTGAATACCGTGCTCTAAACAATATAATTCCCAGCAAGCATTACCGATCTGAACACCGGCTTGTCCGACGTGGATTGAGATACATTCACGCTGTATTGTAATTATAAATTTAAAAAAAAACCATAGGTTTTTACTGAAGTTAACTTTATTCACACTTTTCAACAATTGTTTTTTAAATTATTTACCTTAGTTTAAAATCTAAGTAACGAGCTTTAAAATATTATAGTCTAACTATTTATTTTTAGTAGTACATTTTTGAGTAAAAATTAATCAAATACTAAAACATAAATGTGCATGAACTTAAAATAAATACTAAACGTTTACTAATTAAAACCAACCATTTTTTGTTTGTAGTTTGTAAATAAGTATTAAAGTTGGAACGTATAGAAGCGTTTGTTCACGAATTTCGCAAGTCGACTTTTTAAGTTGTCGTCTTGAATTTACTCGTGAGCAATCTAAAACTACGCCCGCCTTTGCTTATATATAAGCGTTTTTACTAGCTTTGTTGTGATTGGATGAACACTCATAACCGTTGCTTCGTTGCTTAAGCAACGCTCTTTGACGTCACTAAGGCAATGTGTTGTCAGGGCGAAACATAAGCACAGCGATGGGAAGCACAGCAACGGATTTTTGTTCTATCGTTTAAAAGCCGCTCGATTGTTATTTGCTTAGCACTCATGTTGACTTTTCAAAGCTTAGCAACTGTAGAGCTTGTTTTTTTTTTTTTTGTTATTAAACGCTTTTTGTCGTTAACAAAAGGTCTTGAACAAATAAAACATTGAAGAAGTTTTTCTTTGTCTGTCTCTTTGCGTCGTTTTCGTGGTGGAAACTTTTTAGAATAGTTAATTAACTGATTTTTTTGAAATATTTATACTTTAACCCTTTTAATAAATTTATAGTATTTAAATAATACTTTTTGTCCCATACCTTGATACACGTATAAATATTTTATATATCAGTGTTTTATTAGTTTTTATAAACAAGCATGCTCACAATTTTTTTGTCAAATCAGTTAATTTTATAAAAGTTATTCAAAAACTTATAGAAACTAAACTGATTTTAATAATTTAGCTTTATTTATATTTTTTACAATTAACAAACAGCTAATTTGAAACTAAGTACTTAAAAAACTTTTTTTTTGTAGTAACGCTTACAAATTTTTGACAAGCTTTAAAATATTTAGAATTTATAGACTATACTCTATATAGAAACTTTATTTGCTTTTTTACACATTTTATGTTAGATGTACTCAAAAATAGGGAAATAAAAAATCTAAATTCTAAAAGCTGTTTTTTCAAACAAAAATTTTTGTTGAACGCACACAAAAGTTGTAAAAGAGTGATTCTGAATTATTAACAAAGTTTTATACTAAGTAAGGTAACGATACTTAAAAATTTTCAACAACCAGTCTAAATTACTTTAGGGAAATCTATTTTTATGTAAATTATAAAATATAAACGTAATATAAACAACTTTAATAGATTAAAAGTCAATTTAAGTTTTGAGCAATTTAACCTTAAATTATGAAATAATATAGTAAACTACAGTTAATTTTTTATATCAAAGTCTATATAATTACTTAAAAATCCTCAACCAATATATAAATTTAAAACTTTTAACTCAAAGAAATGTGTTTAGAAATAATAAATTGTCAAAAATAAGAAGATTTATACAATATTACTTTTTTAATTGATAAACATGCAAACACTTTATGATAATTCATTTCTTTAAAACTATTGAAACTTTAGTTTTACTTTTAGACAAAAAACACCTTATAATATTTAAATTAAACTCACTAGAAACACATGCAACCACAATAAACTTATCATAACTGTTGTTTACTGCACAATCTTGGTCTTCTTTTTACTGATAGTATAAAAAAGTGTTCTTTCAGTTTAATACTGGATTCTAATCATTTATAAATGATCTTCCGTTTATAATGTATTTGACATAAGAATAACATTTGGAATTTTGGTTTATTACCGTATAGCAACTAAAGAAATAAAATATTAAACTATTCTGTGTTAGAAAAGTCATGATTGTTAGTTCAACATGAAAAGTTCAGTATTGTTACAAAAAAATTATTTCAAGTTAGTTTAGAATTATATATTAAAGTACACTTTAAACCGAATGAATTTTTTCTGTATAGTTTTCTTTATTCCTTTGAAAATAAAACAAAAACTTTAAAAAAAGTTATAAAAAAGTAAAGAAGTTCTTAAAACCAATTAGACTCAGTATATAAAATTAATGTTTTCTTTATAGAGTTATACTTGAAAATAGCTAATAACTAAACCTTATCTAATATTTATATATATATTTTACATAATATAAACCAAACAAATTAGAAATATATAATACATTGAAATTTAAAAAAAAGTATTTTTTTTCAGGAAATTTGAGAATATTATGTTTATTTGGTTTCTGTTATTTGAATATTAAAAGTAACATTAGAGCAATTAACTAAGTAATTTTAAAGATAATCGTTGTAAAACTAACGTTTAAGTTTTTGACTGAAACTTAACTGTATTTTCTAATACTAACCAATCAATGCAAAACTATTTTCAGTTTTTTTGATTTTTTAGAACTAATTATTAAAATCTACATTTCATATTAAACTGTTAGAAATAAACTATGTTAAAAAGAATTTTTAGATTAAATCTACTTGTTGGGGATTTCGCAAGTTCACAGAGCTAAAATTTTAATCAAAATATCTAAGTGAACAAAAGATAAGGGCGAATTTTATGGGTGCACGACTATTCAAATTCTGACAATTCAAATTCCGACAACTCAAATTCGCACAATTCAAATTCCGACAACTCAAATACGACAATTCAAATTTCGACAATTCAAACTCCGACAACTCAAATTCCGACAATTCAAATTCCGACAATTCAAATTCGGACAATTTAAATTCCGACAACTCAAATTTGGACAACTCAAATACGACAATTCAAATTCAGACAATTCGATTTCCAACAACTCAAATTTGGACAAATCAAATTCCGCCAACTCAAATTTGGACAATTCAAACTTCGACAATTCAAATTCGGACAATTTAAATTCCGACAACTCAACATTGGACAATTCAAACTACGACAACTCAAATTCGGATAACTCAAACTACGACAATTGAATTATTTAAATTAGACGACTAAAATGTACACATATGTTACAATAAATTATGTGCTGAGAATTATAAATTTTATCAAATGTTGCTATTTAGATTTGAGATTTTAAAGTTTTTATAGAATTATCTTTTTATTTATTAAAAAATATTTAAGTTTTTCCAAAAAATAAATAAATAAATTATTAGATATAAAATTACGTAATAGAAATAAACGACTATATAGATAGTATTTAAAATTTTTAAAATAATTTTAGACATAAAAATTAAGTAATCTTAAAAATTAAGTATAATTTTTTTTGTAAGTACATAAATTATCATTATTAATATTGTTTATTGAACGATAAAAAAAAGCGCTCAAATAGTTTGGTCTAAAGACCTGGGGTACAAAGGAAGTTTTTGGTTATCGAGTCGTACACTGCATACTAATAATGTTTCTTACGAGCTATTACACATAATTTTTTATCATTTAAATATCTAAATCTTTAGTAATAAAACAATCAATTAAACGAAATGAAAGAAAAGCAAACTAAAAGAATATTAACTGATTTTTTTGTATAAAATGTACTTAAAGACTTGTTTATTTAGTTACATAAGAACTAATAAACTTATAAAACTTTAAACTAATTTATAAAAGGAGACCAACAATATTAATAGCAAACATGTGCTTATTTGAATGATAGAAAACAAACTTTATAGAAAAAAGTAAAAAAAATAAACGCTGAAATACTTTATCGTTTAATTGTATCAGTATTTTGTGCTAAAAGTTTAATTCTTATTTTATTTAATAATTTTACCTGAACAGTAAAAAAATAGTTTACATTTTAATAGATAAATAAACTATTGTATAGTTTTATAATTATTCTAAAGAAGTAAATTCTACCATTACTAAACTTAACTTTAATAAATAACAATATAAAGAAAAGTACTGAAAAATTTAATCTTTTGATAACCAAAAGTAATAAATAAAAACAATAATAATATTAAAAACATTAGCATAAACCGATATAAAAAACAATATTAAGTTTTTATGTAATGATTTAAAGTAAATGTACTATTTGTAAAGCGTAGTTCTATATATTATTTTTTTTAGATTAGACATCATTGATAAAATTGGTTATCACTGTTTTATACTAAGCTCAATTTTTAAAATTATATATTAACTATATTAATCCATAATGTTTCTTGTTTTTGTCGCTTCGGCTGTTAAGCTGAAGTGTTTTATGTCGAACTATTTTGTCTGTACAATTTTTTGTAGTTTATCGCACATTTATTCATTGTAAGTACAGTCTAAACTTATTTATCGATTTCATTATACAAGTATTTTAAGTTTTTTAACAACTTTATAAACCTACTTCAATAAATTATAGTTTAAGTAATCTAACTGCTTTGTAAAACTATTTCAATAAACAAAAATTTAGGTTTAATCAACATTTATAATCTATTAGATTGATAGTATAAGTCAAATTTATATTTTATATACCTACTTTATCAATTAACGAGATTAATCTAAAAAGTAGCGTAGAGCTACCTAAGGATATCATTTTAATAGCGAGTTATAGTCAGTAACCGCAAGGACCGCGTATATCTTGTCCGCGTATATCTTGTCGGACCAAGCATGTCTTTTAGATTGGTTTATTATAATGAAAGATATTACCTCTGATTTTGAACTAAACAAAATGTTACGACAAAAATAGTGTTTTTATTACTATACATAAATAAAAATTCAAATTTAGAATATGTTTCTTTCAAGTCAAATTCTTACAGTTGTTTTTTTGTAAAACTATGATACAAAGTGTATTAAAAATGTTGTAATATTGACTTTAGTAAGCCGGTCATTTTCGAACTGAGGGCCGGATCCGGCCCGCGGGCCATACGTTGCCAAACCCTACTCTATAACAAAAAAAGGTTAAAAGCCAACATAACATCTTGAAGACTTAAAAACAAAACTTAACAAATTTAAAAACACATCGCTTAAAAACGTCAAGTATGGAGATATACAATCAAAAGTTAAGATAAAAATAAATTCTTATTGGAAAACTATTTTTAAAATAAAATTTTACTTTGATTACTTTTTGTATTTATTTCAAAGTTAGAATCTATTATTTAAAATAATAATAAATTAAACAATTAATGCTGTCAAAGCTTTAATAGCAAAAACTGAAACGAGGTTACTTGCTATAAAAATAAATAATTCTTGAAACTTTTTTTATGCTGTTGGTTTTATTTATCGGAGTTTTTGTTGTCGGCATTTGAATTGTCTAAATTAAAATTGTCAGAATTACAATTGTCGGAATTTAAGTTTCCGAATTTGAATTGTCGTAGTTTGAATTGTCCGAGTTTGAGTTGTCGTAGTTTGAATTGTCCGAGTTTGAGTTGTCGTAGTTTGAATTGTCCGAGTTTTGAATTGTCCGAGTTTGAGTTGTCGTAGTTTGAATTGTCCGAGTTTGAGTTGTCGTAGTTTGAATTGTCCGAGTTTGAGTTATCGGAATTTGAATTGTCCGAATTTAAATTGTTCGAATTTGAATTGTCCGAGTTTGAATTTTTGTAATTTTAATTGTCGGAATTTGAGTTGTCGGAGTTTGAATTATCGGAATTTGAGTTGTCGGAATTTGAATTGTCGTATTTGAGTTGTTCGAATTTGAATTGTCGGAATTTGAATTATCGGAATTTGAATTGTCAGAATTTAAATAGTCTTGTAACCGATTTTTATATTTTTAATATTTGTGAATATTGCTTATATTTACTTTAACAAAATACTTATTAGTCAGTATAGCAAAATCTGGTACATCATATTTTTAAGTTTTTCTGATCTAATGTTATTGATATAAATTAGTTAACATGTTTTTTCATATCAATAGTTAATTGCAAAACAAAATCACAACCAGTCATTATTATTAATTATTAATGCAATTTTATTAGACAAATTATATTTTACTGAATTTTTAACTAACTTTTTCGCTACTTTTTTTTTAGCTTTTATTTAAAAACTTATTTATAAAATAGTTATGAGACTGAAAAAAATGGTAAAATTATGATGATTGTCATATACATAAAAGTTCTTGCTATAAAAAAGTCCTAGCAACACGTATGTAACTAATGTAATAAAAAAACTAGTATAACTTTGCTACTACACATTATCATAAGATAGGTATAGAAATATTTATTTAATTGCATTTATAGTATTTAACAAACTTTCTGTAAATAATGAGATTTTTTAACCCTGAAAAGATTTAGGAGAGGAGTTTTGGAATATTTTGTTAGACGTATCGAGTATTTTTTATAAAATTGTTACTACTGTTCAAAAATAAGATTAAAATTTAGTATTTTAAAATGATCAGTAAGTTTTGTACAGTTTTATTTCAACATTTTTTCATTAAAGATATTTTGACTATCTAAATCAAAAGATTTATATTCAAATAAAATAATTAAAACTTTGTTATCTTAAAGTATCTTTATGTGCTACATTAAAGCAAATTATTTTAAAACTCTGTTTTACTTTGTATAAACATATATAAACACAATAAGAGTCATCTAAATTTCAAACAAAAAAAACAGATTGAAGATTTTTATACATTATTTAATTTAAATCTGTTAAGTTACCATTTAAATCAACTCCTAAAGTTTAAAGTCCTGTTTGTCACAAAAAAATTATACTTCAGTAATTTTTTGTTTGTCTTAATGTGAATTAAATTTAATAAAGTTTTAATTAAAACTTTTTTTTAACTGAATCATTATATTATCACAACATAAATAAGAATAATTAGTTTATCTTAAGTATGCTCATCAAAAAAAAATTATTACTACTGTCGTATAGGTTATATATATATTTTTCTAATTCTTTTTACCTAAATTTTCTGTTAAGAAGAATTTAAATAAAGCTTTGTAAACTGTTACAGATTTCAAAAAAGATTACACACTTTTAAATTGGGATAGTCGATTGAAAAATTGTAATATATCATTGAATAAAGTAGCTGTTTCACTTTACTCTTTAATTATTCACTAACTTTCTACACAGTTATAAATATTTGATGAGATAATTACGCTTCTGCGGTATTTTCTTTGTTATTAAGAAAATAGGTACAGCTTATCTTTTTTTATACTTTTATTTAGTTTCTGTATTTATCTACCGAAAACTTGTGGTCTGATGATAGAAGTAGTATGATGGAACCTGTAAGTAAGGTTTAAAAATTATGGTATTTATAAGAAAACTTCATGTTAGTAATTTAAAGAGGTTTGTGAAAATTGCAAACTAAGTATAAGAAAAAACTAAATAAAAAGTGTATTTTGTAAAACCTAGTTTTAACAATTAGTTAAATTGGTGCATTAAAAACAATTGTTTTAATCAAAAACATTACAACTTAGCAGTTTTATAACTAATTCAGTTAGTGTTTTTATAAAGCATTTATCAAAAGCAAACTAAACGATTTAAACAATTACAATGGTAACTATATAGCAATTTTTATAAACTACTGTTTATAACTATATTATTTTATTTAAAATAAAAGCTTTGTGGATATTTTCGTTAGATAACGTTTGACTAATAATTTTTTTATTTTAGATATTGTATTATTTTAATTCAAAATTCAACTTAATTTTAAATATATACTTATTTTAAAATTAAAGCGAAAGTATTATTTCTTTTTTATAAAAGTAACAATTATATTTCAAAAAAAAAGTTAAATGTTTGTTTACCCAGTTATTGAAAATTAGAAAGTGGGCGGGCACGCGACAGAAAATTTAAAAAAATCTTTTTAGAACTTTATCTTTGATCACAAAGCCAAAATTCTATTGACTTAGTAGTTCAAACCATATTAAAAAAAATTGTACACAACTGAAGCTAAGTCAGTTTGTGCAAGGTAGATAAGTATTGCATTATAAAACATTAAATTTTTATAATTCCATTTTAAATTTTTATGTAATAGTAGTTGAAAATAATCTATAATTTTTATTTAATAAGTTAAGTATTACGCGTTGTTTTATATGGGAACGGGTCTAAATTGCGCGAAGACAAAATTGCACGAAGACTAAATTGCACGAGGGCAAAAAACTGCACGAAGATACTTTTGCACAAAAACAAATTTGCACGAGGGGACAAAATTTTACGAAGACAATTTTGCACGGAGGGTCATTTTTGCACGAGAGTAAAAAAAACAGAAAAGAAATATATATATACATAAAACAGAAAAAAAAAAGAAGATAAATCAATGAAAAGACAAAAAAAGAAGTTACTGACTGAGGGTAAGGGTTAGGGGTAACAGTGATAGTAAAAAAAAACTAATAAAAATTATTAAAAAAAAAAAATAAATAAATTGGTTAATTAAAAAGAAAAAAAAGCTGCCGAAAGTAATAAAAAATAATAACTAAAATATTTTCATATTTTTTAAATTAAGTTACCGACTGAGGGTAAGGGTTAGGGGTAACAGTGATAGAAAAAAAAGAAAATAAACAAATAAAATATGTATAAAAAATTCAACTCGTGCAAAAGTGTCTTCGTGCAGAAGTGACCCTTCGTGCAAAAGTGTCTTCGTGCAATTTTATTTTCGTGCAATATTATTCCCTCGTGCAAAAGTGTCTTCGTGCGAAAGTATCTTCGTGCAATTTTGTGCCCTCGTGCAGTTTTGACAGCTACCCGTATTTTATATAAGAGGATTTATTCACTAGTTATAACAAATATCTACAAGCTAAATCAATACAAAAATAATTTGAATAAGAGTTCTAATTGCTTCTTTTTCGAGTTTAAATAAACCTGAATTTAATATAAAACTAGCAAAAAGAAGAATCGATATAGAAAGCTTTACTTTATGTCTGGTAGATTTTGTTTTAAAACTTTTTTTCTACTTAAAAAAAAATTATGTACCTTTTGAATTTAGTAAAATAATTTTTCTAAAAAATTTCAGCATTTTGTTTTATTACAAGATTAAATTTATTAATTTTTTCAATTCACCCTAGTTGGGTCAGCTGCGAAATACTAACTTCTAAAACAAATTTCGTTACAGTATTTTTCTATTATCGTATTTACTTTACAGTGTGCTATTTTATGATTATAAAGATTACTTTTTTTTGTGGCTGAATTTAAAATATTGTTAAATAACAGTTCGGAAATTGTTAATCAACTTTAAACTTTAAACAAAATTGTACACTATTAAGAAAAGGATTACTTTTTTTGAACAAAAGTCTAAATCAGAAAACAAATATAAGACAAACAGCTAGGCTCCTTTTTTTTCTTAAATATCGAACTAAACAATAATATAAAAATAAATCAAACATGGTTGTTAGTCGAATTCAAATTTTCTATAAAAAAATTAAACGTTTAGTCTCAAAATTAAAATCTCAACACATATAATTAAGGTATATTGAGGTTAAATAACGAACCAAAACAAGTTTTTTGATAAAATTTTTAAATAAAATAGTTGTTTTTTTAACTTCTTCAATTTTTATCAGAAAAAAACGTTAGAAAGTTTTACTTAAATATAAATACTTTTCGTATTAGTAAGTATTTTAAACATAAATGCTTTTGTTTTAAAGTACTAAAATAAAATGTTTCTAAACTGAAATTGGATTTTGTGATTGAAAAAGATATTTTTATACATAAAACAAGTCTTTTTCAACAACACATATATATTTCAACAATTTTCTTCAGTGTGATTACAATTGTAACAAGGTAAAACAAATTTTAAACTTATATAGCCTTTTTAATTATATGAGAAATTATCAATCAAATAGCAAAAAAAAACCCTAAACTATAACAAAAAATTAAAAACAACAAGGAAAACGTAATTAACTGTAACAATTTAAAACAAAACAAAATTAGTCTAATTTAAACAAGGATAATGAGTAATCAAATTCTCTTTGTTTGCATAATTCTGGCTTGTTTAAGTGAATATAAATAGCTTCTATTTTAATTAAATCAAAAATGTTCGTGCAACTTCTTAAAACTTTGAACTTTGTCTCACTGTAATTATTACCACATTTAGGATTTTTTTTTTACTAAGTGCTCTGAAATTGATGATCTTTTTGTTGCGTTTAAGGTTGCATTACTCATTTTCTTCGGTTGATTTTTGATATGGTCTTTCACGCACTTAGGTACGTACGTGCTCTTTTATTCTTGTTTCTAAATGCCTAGAAGTTTGTCCTATATAGCTGTTTAACATATAAAATAGAAGCTATTTATATTCACTTAAACAAGCCAGAATTATGCAAACAAAGAGAATTTGATTACTCATTATCCTTGTTTAAATTAGACTAATTTTGTTTTGTTTTAAATTGTTACAGTTAATTACGTTTTCCTTGTTGTTTTTAATTTTTTGTTATAGTTTAGGGTTTTTTTTTGCTATTTGATTGATAATTTCTCATATAATTAAAAAGGCTATATAAGTTTAAAATTTGTTTTACCTTGTTACAATTGTAATCACACTGAAGAAAATTGTTGAAATATATATGTGTTGTTGAAAAAGACTTGTTTTATGTATAAAAATTAAAATTAGCAGACATATGTTTAAAATTTTGAAAAAGATATTGTTTATGTATAATTAAACTATTCAAACTTAATACTATCTTAGGCTATTAACTTAAAAAAATCTTAGATTTAAGATGCTTTTGTTAAAGCTTTAATTTAATTTAACAGGACCTGGCTTTGTTGAATGACAAAGTTATAATATATATATAGAGTATGTTTGTATCACTTTATATAGCTTAAAAAACATAGTGAACAATTGAAAATATTACTGCAACTTAAATTTAGTTTTATATAATATATTTAAATAATTTTAACACAATTAAAATAGTATGTAATTTTGATTTAGATTTTAAAAACACTGACCATCTAGATATTTAAAAGCTCCATTCTTCAGTCTAATAAAACTAAGCTAATCAAATATATACCACCTTAAAATGAAAATGCTTACACTTTTAATTTATATTACAAAAATTTCAAATTACAATAAATCTCGTAGTTATTCATTTAGAAGATTATACAAAAGTCAATAGACATCTTATTTTCAATACTTTTCACATTTTGCATTATTAATCATATAACTTTATTTACTATAAATAAAGTGTAAGCTATAAAGTTAGTTTCTACTGAGTTATATAAAAATACTTGTTTAGACTGACGACATTTCGCTACCAAAAAACATAAAAATCTTTATAAAGTCTGTAAAGAATAACATAGATTAGATAAAAGCATACAAAAATTATGTATAATATATATGTTTGTATTAAATAAATTTACCTCAATCTTATACATATATAATAAATAAAAAATAATTTTTATAGCTTGGAAGATTTCATTTGATAAATAAGTTAAAACTCAACTTTAAATTATCTTTTTTTTTTGTCAAAATAAATAGTTTTGTTAAAAAATCTTTAAAAAATTATATGAAATTTTGCTTCTGTTTTCATACATTTAGGTTTTATTTCCGTAATTCGTTCTAAAAAGTACACATTGAAGAAAAAAAAGATAAAAAAAACAAGTTGTCCTATACCAGTTCTGGACAAGACATTAAAAGGTATTCGTGGTGTGCGACTCGATAACCGAAAGGTTTTTTCGTACACCAGGTCACCCGTTTAAATGGGAACTGTTTTCTATGATTGTCATTTTGGAACAATTTATAACACATACAGTTCGAGATGACGTTAGACTGGTTTCCAAAGCCTCTGCTACCCCTAAAATATAGAAAATTAAGAAGTAAAAGTTTAAATTACTTACTAAAATTGTTTTTGAATCATAAACTTTTACAAATGGAAATTTATTATATATATATTTTTTTTTTATAGCTTTATAGCATAATTAAATAATTTCAATTTGTAGATCAGTTAAAGCAGCAAGATAATTACGTTATAAATCTAAAGTACAAAAAATTTTTGAACTTTAATTTTCAACACTCCAAGTAAAACATTTATTTATTACAAACTTTAAGTTTTTTATTACATTTCAATTTTTTGCAAGTAACTTCCATGTTAGTTCGGTTTATTACCATTTTTATTTATCAATTTTTTAATCAATAGTGTGCATATAATTCTTAAAAAGATAATATAAGTACTACTTAAAACAGAAATCTAAGACATAAACATACTGTGTTTTATTTATTTATTTTTACTTTTATACAATTTAAAGTTTTTACTTAAGTTTAGTATTATAAAGTTTCGATTATATATAACCTACTTTAGCACTAACATTTCATACTTCACAGTAAAAATTAATGCAGTAATGGTAACAAAATTTAGTCTTAAACATAAATATATAAAACCATAAGTTTTTCAATAATTTGTTTTTTATTTTGTTTCACTTATTCCTTTTTTTTATATTCTTTCCATTTATTTGTTCAAAAACTTTTTTTCAGAATTATTTTAGCAACTGATGATCTCTTATATTTTAATATAAGGAGCTTTTACTTAACTCGATTAACATTTTTTGCAATTTAAAAAAAATGTCGAAACTTTAGATCCAATTATGTACCTTATCTTTAAAGCTAACTAAGATTTTTTCTAATTATATAGAACGCTCCTTTGTCTTTAATTTAAAAAAAACCATTTGATTGGGTTTGAATTTTTGAGCGGGGCCCCTTAGAAAAAAGGTTTTTTTTTGAGTTCATCTAACGGATGTTTTAGCCAAAATATATTTTTTATTTTATTCATTAATATTCTTAGTTTGCTGTGTTCTCAAGGGTTGTTGTTTTTCTTTTTGAAAATTTCTTATAATTTAATGGTATATATACAAATATTACCGATTGTAAATTTCAAAAACCTTCAATTTTCTAACAGTCAATGTAGCAAAAAAAAAATTGGCCAAAACATCCGTTAGAGCAGGGTTTCCCAAACTCACTTTCTAAATTGCCCCTTTTTCAGAAATTTAAAAAATAATCGCCCCCCACGATTTTAAAAAGTAGTTTTTCTCTTGAGTACAAACTTTTGAGCCGAAAAAGTTGTGTTCGAAATGTAATTTAGTCTGGTACTTCTTATGCACGCACTTTTGGGCTGTGTCCAAAGTAGTTTACAGGGCTTGAGAAAATAAGTTACATTTGTTTTCTTATAAGCCCAGTAAAGTGTATTAAAATACTTAATTATTAAAAAGCCTTTTGTAATCTGTAATAAATCCTGTTTAGATATGAATTTTTTTGAAATTAATGAAACTTTTAGGGTAGTGGTGGACAACTTTTGTATACAGCAATTCATATTTACTAAAAATGTTTTCTAGTTTCAACTCGTAAAAATGTAATTGTAGGCTGCATAATTCAAAAAATAAAAAAATATGAAAATTGAAAAACTCCAGCAAAATTGTAATAAAATGATTTAGTATTATTGTGATCTAGGAAATACTATTGTAAACTGAAAACAATATTGAAAGTGTATTTCAAAATATTGAGTATCAAAAAACTAAATTTTATTTATTTTCCATAAGTAGTTTTCAAGTTACTTAGCGGGTCGAAGTTTGACTGGATCTTAACCGTACGTTACCCAATCTTAACTAAAATCTGACATTATAATAATCTCTCATATAAAGATTTTCGGAAATTTAGAAGTTAATACTAAGTAACTTATTTAAGCCGCACAAAATACTTGAATTATTTTTATAAATAGGCATATTCTAAAATTACTATACCAGAGATTAAAAAACTATAAAAGAATGAACAGTTTATTCTACACATAATAAAATAAATATTAAAACATAATTTCTGATCTAGTTTGAGGAAGTTTGACCGACTGGTTGATTATCTCATATGAAAAGTGGTTTCATCAACAGCTTCAGTTAATACAGTAAAATTATTATTTTCAATGCAAAGATATATTATAAGCAAGTTAGTTGTAAAGTTAAAAACTTAATTTTAAACTTTTTATACTATATGTTTTGTAGTAGAATACCATTAAATAGTATTTGACTTGGAATAACCTTTAGGAAACTAAACCTTGGTTTCAACATTATCTTTTTTCTTAATCAAAATTCAAAAAAAAATCAAAAATTTTACAGTTAATTCCATGAACAGAAAGTAATCGAGTGAAAATTTCTTTTAATTATATTAAAATTTTGTTTTGTAACTGTAGCAGTCTTTTTAATAACTTATTTAATAATATTTAAATTTGTTTTTTCTCTAGCTTTTAGCCTATAATAATTTAACAGAAGAAAATAGTGAAAAACTAAAAGCTAAAGTTGAACTATTTTAATAAACAACCTATTCTAATTGCTAATATATTGAAAATTAAGATAAAACGAAAAAATAGTTGTATTAATAGTTTAAAATTCCTTAATATATAAGTTTTCTTACAATAAGAAATCAAGTTTAAAAATAAAATTGAGTTTAAGAATCTTTTAAATGAAAACTTTGAAGTCATTTCAAATAGAGACCTCAAATTTGTACTCTTTTAAAACCAAATAAAAGTTTTTGAAATAAAAACTTCAATGGTTATTAAGATTTCTTTATTTATACAGATTAAACAAGTAATAACAAAAATATGTCAAATAAACTTCTATTAAACAAATACTTTAATCACTATGCTATAGAAACTTTTAGTGTAATGTAAACAACAAATATAAACTAAAAAATTAACCAGGTAAAAATAAAACTATTAACAGATTTAAAACATAAACCATTTAATAAATACAGTAGACTTCCGCTTGAGTTCGCACTTTGAACAAAATCAAAAAGTGCAAACTATAAAATTATTACCATTTTTTTTTACAAAATGATAAATTTAAATATGTTATGTGCAATAACGTTAGGAATAAACATGAAACTAACATTCATTAACAAAATAGATCTATGTAGCTATTAAGTATTATGTATTTTTTGTTTTATTCATACTTAGTTAGTAATAGACTTTATTTAAGTTAAATTTTAGTAAATATAAATTTGCACAATTTTTTTGGTAAAAAGTGCAAACTCAAGAGGAAGTCTACCGTAATTAATGTTTATTAGGCGTTATGCAAACCTGTTGTAGAATAAATAACTTAATAAAATTTTTATTATAAAAAGACTACTTAAATACAATACAAACCAAGTTAAATAAGAAGTATTTTAAAAGATAAAATAAAATAAAAAAACTTCCATAAAATAATGTCTGCCACTGAAGTCTAATATAATGTGAAGGATGAGGGTCATGATTGCTTGCAAGTTTTTCTAATATGATTCTTAATCACTAAAATAACGCCACCTTTACAAATATCTAGATTAAATCTTTTGCTCATTATGTTGATAACTGAACTAAAAGCTTTCTCAATAACATAGCTAGAAGGAAAAAACTATAAACAACAATCTAAATTCCTCTCAAATGATTGGACACTTTTGCCTTAAATTTGTTGAGTCCAAAAACTTTTATATCGTTCTTTGGAAAAATTTATTTTAAGTTCAAGGTCAATTTGTAAGTCTGAGAAGGTTTCCTGTACGTCGTTTACTTCAAAAAGATCTGCCTCGAAGGGATTCATATTTTTATCTATATGATAGCTTTTTTGTGTAAAATCGAAATTTTTCTACTTAATATGTTGAAATTGTTAAAAATTCTAGATTTTTTAGTTTTTTTTTGCCTAAATTGTCAAATTCCAGGATTTTCCAGGTTTCTAGACAAATTGGCAACCCTGTATAGTTTTATTTCTTAGTCTAACTTAGTGACTTTTCAAAAAACAATTAGAAATATCATGAGGTGATAGTTAATAGTATATAACATAGATTTTTACAAACCATTTATGATCCCCAATAACATATATGTCAGGTTATAAAATGGTGAGAGGGATTCCGATCGTCTATGATCTATGTAATTGTTAAATAAGAAAATATATGAATGAAAATATGTAATTTAATTGAAAGTAGGAGTCATAACTACTTGATCTTTTTCTCTATATTTTACTTAAACAAAATACACTTTTTTTGCTTAAGTTTTACCCCAGGCTCAAAAATTTAATACCAAGCTAAAATTAGTAAAATAGCAAGATAAAAAATAAAAGTTTTATGACAGAACAAAATTTTTAAATCGCCCCCTTTTCGCCCCTTTACTAGTTATCGCCCACCTTTTCGCCCCCTTACTAATTATCGCCCCCCGACTTACTAATATCGCTTACTTTGGGAATGCGTTAGAGAAAAAGTTCAAGCAAAAACATTTTTCTAAGGAACCCCAGTCAAAAATTCAAACCCCAATCCAAAAGGTTTTTTAATTGAAGGCAAAGGAGCGTTCTCTAGAATTTAAAGAAATCTTAGTTGGCCTTAAAAATAAGGAAAATAATTGGATCTAAAGTTTTGAAACTTTTTAAAACTTGCAAAAAATACTAATCGAGCTAAGTTAATGCTCGTCTTAATATAAAAGTAAAACAGTGTTTTAATAATAATAAACTGTTAAATTTAAGTATAATAATTTTTTTTTGTAAATTAGGTTAAAGTTAGCGGTTTGGATTGGATATCAGATATTTTAAATTAGACGTACTTTATGTACAGCTGTATAATTACTATCCTTAATTTGCACATTACTATCAAACATTAATTAGACAATTTTAGATTGAGAGTTTTATTCAACACGATGTTTCATGCAAACGCAATGATCACGATTAAAAACTCTATAAAGTAAGATAGACAAAGCTATATGTACTATTATTAGATGTTAATAAACATTAATAGTAGTATATATAGCTTTGTCTATTTTTTTTATAGAGTTTTTAATCGTGATCATTGCGTTTGCATGAAACACTGTGTTGAATAAAACTCTCAATCTGACATTTTCTAATTAATGTTAATTTGCTCCTTTCTAGTTGAGCTGTTTATTGGAACTATAACTCACCATTAAGTTAATACATTGCTATCAAATTATTCAAAAAAATTCGAAAACATTACTATTGTAGCTAATTCTAGTTTAAATATGTTGAAAGTCTAATCTAGTTACACACTTTGAAAATATATAAAATCCCCTAAGTGAAAAAACCAACTCTCACTATAAGCATATTTTATCTTTTGTTTAACAAATTAGGTTATATATATATAATTTTCTTATTAACATCAGAGCTCACTCTTCCTTCTACAAGATAAACGTTTTCTGAAGATCAAGCGAATGAGTTTGAGCTCATCATGTGTTATTCCAACTGCCCTATCTTTAAATTTATCAAAAAAAATTATCTTTTAATTGAAAAATAAAACTAAATCTATTTATAAACAAAAAAAAGCAAACTTTTATTTTTACTAAACAAAATAAAAACTAATCCTAACCCTTTATTGAAAAAACCCCTGGTGACATATTCAGGGTTGCCACTCGGTCAGGAAAAGTCAGGAAATCAGGAAAAGTCAGGAAAAATTTGAAAACATTACAAAAGTCAGGAAAAGTCAGGAAAAATGGGGGGTTTTGAAAAAAAAGTCAGGAAAAGTCAGGAAATTTGATTAAAAAAAAAAGTCAGATTTTGTCAGTTTAAATTTACAAAATTCCTTGTTATCCAAAGCCTTCAAGTGGTAAAAGTTAATTAAAAGTCCTTTAAAGTCAGAAAAAAATTCCAAAATTTTCCTAGAAATTTACAAAAATATTTAATTTTATTTCCAATGCCTTCAGCTGGTATAAATTAGTAAAATATCCTTTTATAAACTGCAAAATGTTTGTTATATGTCGTTTGTTTATCTAGATACATTTATGCTAGGATTTGCTAAAAAATGTTTCTTTTTTCAGACAAGCTTTGTTTATAAGGTAATAATACAAGTATTTTGCTGATAGGGCTGTTTATTACAAACATCAATCATACACAGATGGTTGAAGTGATGTACTGGAAGTTTGATGATAGAATTCAGCAAAAAACTATTGTTTATAACCTGTATTAAAGTTAGATTGGAAGCTTTATATAGTTTAAAGTGTTAGATTATGTATTTTAGAATAAGTTTAATTTTTGAGCTTGATTTTGAAAAGTCAGGAAAATGTTGGTAAAAAGTCAGGAAAAGTCAGGAAAATTTTCTTAGCTTGATGAGTGGCAACCATGCATATTGTTTGGCAAACACTGACAAGGTTAAAATCTCAACATTAAACACCACATATGTGGAAAAAATCCTGAAGTTCAAATCCCCAAGCAAGTGCTGCTGACGTTGTGAACAAAGCAATTCAATTATGATATCACTGCCACCAAAATGATTACACAATTAACTTTTTAAAAATTAAGTTGCCACTTTACCTGGAATCCTGGAAAAACCTGGAATTTTGAACAAATTTCACTAAAAAAAACCTAGAATTTTAACAATTTTCATATGTTCAGTAGTAAAATTTCAATTTGACTCAAAAAATCTATCATATAAATAAAAAAATTTTGTCATCACCAAAAATCTTTTTTACTTCATATTTAAAGTAGCTTTACAGTATCTTTTCAATGTTATTATTTACTATTTAACACAGTTTCTTACCTTAAAATTAGCTTTAACTTAGGAATAGACTCAAGATGTGTACTTTTAAAAACCTGGAAGAAATTTTGAAAAAACGAGTGGCAACCGTGTATGTAGCAAATACCATTAATCAGTATAAATTATAAACAAACAAGTACAAAACAACAAACTTCTAAAATTAAAAAGAAAGACTAATGTAATTTATTGCCAGCAATAAGTTAACACAAATCTTGATCAATATTTAAATACTTGACAAATTATTTCTCTCATAACAAAGTTTTGATAATAAAAGTATAACATCTTAACAGAATTGTTCCTTTATATTATAAAAAATAACATAAGTAACATATAATTTTCAAAGTTAAGTTTATACAAAATTCAAAAGAGAAACAAAATATATAATTAATCTAGTTTATCCACAAAACTATAAGACATTAAAACAATATATTCAGACATATGATTAAAAGCACTCCAGTTTTACTTCTTGTAGCACATAGAAAATTTTTATAACAGCATTAAAGTTCATCTTTTTTTAGTTTTTTCAATTTTCAAATTTTCTTGGACACTAGACCAAAGTATTAGACCCAAATACCTTAAGGAGTTTAGGCCAAGTCTTGTTCTAGGTCTTTTAGTTACGAAATATAATTTTTTGGAAAACCTTGTATTGTGTGAGTGAAGAGAACGAGCAAGAGTTAAACTTTTATTCTCAACATCAAATCCAGTCATACTATTCTGCATTAATTTACAAACTTGCAATTGAAACACATCATTTAGTTTCAGTAGACCAGTTTTCACAAACAGTGGATTTGTTAGGGTCAAAACAGGCATACGTCAAACATAACTCACTATTCTTTTTTGCATACTAACAATTTTTTTCAAATAACATTCAGCAGCACTACCCCAAGCAGATATAAAGTATTGAATATGCGGATAAAACAAACTATAATACACCATTTTAAGTGTACTCACGTCCAAATAGTACCTCAATACTTATAATACAAAACAACTTTATGACAGCTTTGATTTGAGAGATCTTAAGTGATCCCTCCAATTCAGTTTTTCATCCAAAACCACACCTAAATATTTTATAATTTTATTCTTTTCAATATTAAATCAATTTATATTTACTTTAAATTCAAATTTTTTTAGATGTATTGTTAAAAAGCAAAAATTTAGTTATAGAGTAGTTGATAAAAAGTTTATTAGCATGCAACCATACACCAACTTTTCTCAGCTCTTCATTGATAACACTATTCACACAAGCAGGATCACTATGTTGGTAGCTTAAGCAGGCATCATCAGCAAACAATCTCATATTAATCTCAGTAGAAGAATAAATATTATTTATATACACAAGAAATAACAAAAGACCCAAACAAGAACCTTGCGGTATTCCAACATTCACAATTTCACGCTCAGACACAACATTTTTTATAACAGTTGATTGGCTTCTATTATTTAAAAAACTTAGTGGTAAATTTAACATAGATCCTTTAACTTTATAACCTTTTAATCTTGACAAGGGTATTTTATGGTTGACGGTATTGAACAAAGGGTTCATCATTAATTTTTTTTTTGTTTAAAAACATATTTTAAGTAGCTTTACAGTATCTTTTCAATGTTTTTATACTATTTAACACAGTTTCTTACCTTAAAATTAACTTTAAACTAAAAATAGACCCAAAAATGTGTACTTTAAAAAACCTGGAAGAAATTTGGAAAACCTGGAAAAATTTTTAAAAAACAAGTGGCAACCCTGTGAATGCTTTTGCTAAATCTAAAAAGACAAAACAGGCGGCTCAGTTGTACTATTTTTTCTAAAACCATACTGCTTTTTATGCAAAACGTCATTTGACAAAAAAAATTTAGCTTCTCTCACACTAAGGACTCAAAAATTTTTGAAAAAGGAGATATAAGAGAAATAGGTCTACAATTATAAATATTGCTTTTTTTACCAGACTTGTAAATTGGTACCAGTTCAGCTTATTTAAGCAACTCGGGAAACACACCATACTCTACACATTTTTTAAACAGTTTACATAAATAAGGAGGAATAACTTTTGCTCTAGGTTTTACAAATCGAATACTTGGCACATCAGATTGCACACTTTTGTTTAGTCTCATATTCCTAATGTTTATCTCAATTGCACTATTAGTGAATATATTTGAATACAAAATCATTACATAATGAACTAAAACAAAACTCATGATTATTATGAAAAACATCCTTTCACTCATTTAATAACTTGTCAGCTATATTAACAAAAGTTTTATTCATTAAATCATTAACTCTTTTCAGGTCACTCACAATCTTACCACTGTCGTCAAGTACACCATTTATTTTACAGCTTGAAGTAGATTTAGTGTTATTGTTTACAATTTTGTATTGTTTGACAAGACAATATTATTTACAATTTTCCATAATTTTTTACTATTACCTTTATTATACTTAATTATTTGTTTAGAATAAAATTTTTTGGCTATTTTTATAACTCAGTTAAGTAAATTTCTATATTTTTTTATGAAACAGATTTTTTTTGTCTTTTATTGGAAATTTAAACATTAAGTTTTTATTATTATTTGAATTAATGGTACCTTTTGTTAACCACGGTTTAGCTTTTATTTTTTCTTCTTTTTTATTTAATATTTTGATTGGAGTATGATGATAAACTGTTCCACTAAAAATAGCTTAAATTCCTCCCATTATTTATTGACACCTTCAAAACATTCAGCATACAACCTCATATTTTGCAATTTCATTTCAAGGCTATTTTAAAGACCCCAACATCAAATGTACTAAAGTTTTGAACATATTTCTGGTTAAAAGTTTCACTTTTAGTCTTTTCACAAATAATATTGCACACAACAGGCATATGATCAGAGACATTATAGTTCACCACACCTACATTCAGAATTTTACAATCAAGGTTAGAGTACACATGGTCAATTAATGAACAAGAAGAAAAATCAGCAGAATACCTTGTTGTAGAGACAACAAATTGTTTTACACTTACACGAGTAATACAGTTTAAATAGTCAAGAGTACGCCCGTCACTTTTTAACAAATTAATATTCACATCACTACCAATAACACAATCCTTTTTTATTCACTCAAAAAATCTTAAGCATAAAGAAACTTTTTTTTTCAAAAAAAGCAAATACAGAACTTGGATGTTTATACACATTACCAACTATAGCACAATTACTTATTCCATGTTTAACATTAATCAACAAATCATCGGCATTACACTGGTTTAAAGATTTATCTTCTACAACCTTTAGTCAAGACAAATTTTCACAAAGAAAGCAACACCTCCAGATTGATTACTATTAGAAGTTCTGTTTACAAACTCATAACCCTCCAATTTACCAATATAAGCATTTGTACTAGTCAGCCAAGTTTCCCATACACAAATTACATCAGGCAAACCCTCAACTGAACTCAAAAATTCTTCAATTTAATACACATTTGCATTCAAACTTCTTTTGTTCATATAAACAATACTAATGCTATTTAAACTACCAAATTTTACATCATTTAAATCTAAGTAATACTCATCTTTTCTTTTAGAAGAAGTAGATTTATTAAGTCAAGAAAAACAGTCATAATCAAAATTATTGACACCCTGAAAAGGAAAGACAGAATTTTCACAGTCATAACAATAAAATTCACAAATACCTTTTTTATATTCACACAGTTTTATAGTTTTTTAGTAGCATACTCAACATGACATCTTGTAGAACATTAAAAGCAACTTAAATGATTTTTTTAATTTTTACAAGGCAATTTACATTTATAACGTACAGTTTTTTCTTTCACAATTTTAACAAAAAAAAAGGTAAACGATTTTCACTCATTTTAACTAAACTCTTGTTACATGCAGTGGAACATTTATGATGCATACACTCAAAGCAAACATCACAATACAAACACTCATCTGAATTAGAAAATATTTTATTGTAAATTTTACAATATTCATCATTTCCCACATTAACCAATTCATACTCACTTACACAATCTTTACAATAAAAATGATCTGCATTATATCAATAAATATTATACTCATAATTATTTAAATCAGAACATTGGACATGTAACCATTTCTCACAATTGTCACAACAAATAGAATCCACATTTGGGGGTTCAATGTCATTCAAATTATATTCAACACATTCAAAACCAACTTAACTATCTAATTTAAGTTTTAAAGAACTTATTTAAACAAATAAAAAAATTAATATATTTATAACTTAAAACAAATAACTTATTCTTAGTTCTGCAGTTTTTCAATATCTTCAACTGAATTGATAACATTTACTTTTGACTCTCATTCTATCTCAACAAAGTTGTGTTATTGAAGACCAAACATGTTTCCAACCTTTTTCTTTTTAAAAACTTCTAGCAAGATAAAGAAGGTTTCTACTAGTATTTGACAAATTTTCATTTAGATAAACCCTTTATGTCAGTCAAATCAGCATTAATTAAGTTTTTTTTTTCTTTCATTACTTTTATTTTTTGGTCTCAAGATTTGAACGTCACTAATATAGGATTATACATCCTCTTTCCTTCCTTCTTCTCTTTGTTGGTTCTAGCATCTATGGTCATCAAGCGCCTTATTTTTCCTACCTGTTGTCTCTCTATTCTTGGATCTACTTTTTTTAAAACCTTCATTGCAACAATCTCAACATTTTTATTATCAGATGCTGGTACACCCTGTATTTCAATATTGTTGAGTTTCATCCAGTTTTCAATTGGATTCAGCTTAATATTTGCTTGCTTATTATTTTCCTTTATATCAAAGTACTTTTAGTCAACCTCTCATTTTCCGATTTCACAGTTTTTACATCCTCCTTGGTTTTTACATTCTCTGTCTGAGTATAATCAAATTTTGAATATAAATAGTCAATTGAATGCTGCAAAGAGTTAATCACTTTTTTTTCAGCTAATTTATCATTAACTTCCTTCATCTGAGTAATAAGCTTATCAGTTGACTATTTTTGCACTAAAGTCAAATTCTCAATCAATTTTTTCAATATAGCACTAGTAACTCTCTTACTAATATTTGTTTAATAATTCTATTTTACTTATAAACAACACCTTGTTCAAATAGAATATGTTGTACTATTTAAATTATGTTCTAAACTTATGAACATTATTATAAAATGTTTTACATTTCCTAATTTTAAGATTAACAAATATTTAGTTAGAGTAACTAATTTAAGTACTTAATAAGTATTTAAATTACGTTTATTCAAATGTAATTTAATTCTTTTTACAAGCTTTTGTAGCTTAGAAAATATGAGTTTTTGGAACAAAGTTTTATCTCAGTTGTCGCTTGGTGGTTCTAGCATGAAAGAAAATAAAGAATTTGATTCTCAATTGGAAAAGATGCCATACCAGGTTTCATTATCATTTTTTAGATATTGCAACATATCAATTGAAATTATTAATTTTTAAGGCTAAAAGGGGGGTAAAAGGGGGCCCCCTTTTTTTAGTTTGGTTTTAGTTAGTAAAGTTCAAATTAAGCTACAATTTGCTTTTTACAGATTTACATCTATAAACCTAATTTTTGAACTGTAGCTGTTAAAAGTTGGAGAGTACTGTAGGTTTTTAGGAGAGTACAATAGATGCAAACTAAAAATTAAAAATAGACTATTTCACTACACTATATCTTCCTCTTCCTTTTTTGGGATAAGTAGCTTAAATTTTTAGGAAATGTATTTGAAATGTGTAGATAAGTCTCTCCTAAGGTATTAAAAAAAAATATTAACTAAGGTATTATTAACTCCTAAGGTATTAACTACAATTTATACTTTTCAAAAAAAAAAAAGTTGTTGTTTTTCTGGTTTTAGCCATTAAATTTTATTTTTTCAGTTCCTTTTTTAATTTGTTTCTCAACGAATTTTCTTAAACATTGCAAGGAACGTTTCCTAAAGTTTTGAGGTTTTTTCTCAGAAAACATAGAATGAGATAGATTTTTAGTGGTTTCTACTTTTTACACTGTTTTAGCTTTGTCTTCCTATAAGAAACATATTGCACTTTTCATTATTAAGTGTCTATATCTCAAAAATTAGTTTAAATTTTACAAGTCTGTAACATGCAAGTTGTAGCTTAGTTAAAACTCTATAAAATTAGATCTATCTGTACAAAAAATGATTTACCCCTCCGTTGCCTTAAATTAAACTATAATAAAAAGTGTGTTAGTTTAAAAAATAATATTAGTTTTGAATTTTTTTAATATAAAAATATAAAATGACTACAATTAAAAGTAAGCTATTTAATTTTAATTGGTTTGAATATATTTTAGTTTCTTAGTTTGGTATAAGAATGGTTTGTGACCTATAAAACATTAATGAAACGTTCTTTTGATGGAAATTTATTTTTATTATTTATTAATTCTTTTACTATTTTTTTTAATTGTTATAAGCTTTAATGCTTTATTGTATATAGTTGTTCTGTTATTTAATCTCAAAGATTTTCTAAGGTTTTGATTATTTCAGAATAAAAACCAAAATTTCCTGAATGACCAAAAAACTAAATCTGAACAACAACAACAAATTTTAAAAATATCTGACCAAAATATGGATGTAATTAGCAATAATCAGAATGATGAAATATCTGAAGTAGGTAGCCTTGATGATGCCTTCTACCAAAATGACTATTCATTCCAAAAGAAAGAAGATCCTTGCCAATTAAAACATTTTCATGTTCCTTTAATAGAAATTCATCAAGCAGGTAGTAGTGCCGAAGAAGATTCTTACCTTAGTTATAATACCTCAAATTTAGAAGTTAATCATTCTGGCCATAAAGATGAAATTTTTAATAAAGATTGCAGTGACAACGGTATGTTTTTGTAAGTAAAAAAAGATATGCATTTTTGTTTATGTCTAAAAGAAAATGCATTTTTGTAGTTGATTAGTTTAGTTCTTTTTTCTTTTTTGTCTTGCTATTAATCTAGGTTTGCCAAACTCAGTCTTACTTCAGCTATTATAATGTTTTAGAAAAACCAATACGAATTCATCTTAGTTATAAACATTTTTACATTATTTTAAAATTAAGGATGACTCTGGCTTGTTTGCAGTTTTTTTGCAAAACTAATGTTAGTTAGGATTTTGTTTTTCATAATAACAAGACTAGTTATTATTAATTAAAATTTATCTTTTTCTTTTAAATATCAAGTACTTTTGTTAATATTACTATTTGTTTGTGTTTTATGCATGATTGACATTAAGGGCATAGGGGGGGGGAGGATGGGGGGTAAACACATTTTCAAAATTTGATCTTATTTTATATAGTTTTTAGTAAGCTACAAGATGTTTTTTACAGATTTATAAAATTCAAAATAATTTTTGAGATATAGTAGGTCAAAGTCAAAGGCAACAATAGGTTCCTTATGGGAGGCGCAAACTAAAACTGCAAAAATAGACTATTTAACTAAAAATCTATCTCCTCCTACGTTTTTTGAGATAAGTACCTCAAACTTTCAGGAAATGATTCTTGATTTAGAAAATTCTGTTGGAAAAAATTAAAAAAAAATCTTTCTGACACAATTTTATACATATTGCAAGGAACATTTCCTTGAAATTTGAAGTAGTTATCTCAAAAAACGTAGGAGAATATAGATTTTTAGTAATTTTTAGTTATTTGCCGTTTTAGTTTGCGCCTCCCATTAGGATTCTTTTGTTGACTCCGATTTTGACCAGCTATATCTCAAAAAATATTTTGAACTTTTTAAATCTGTAAAAAGCACCTAGTAGCTTAGTAAAAACTATATAAAATAAGATCAAATTTTGAAAAAAGTGTTTTAACCCCCTATGCCCTTAAATTAAGTTTAGCCCTTAATAAATTTTTCAACTAATTCAAAAACTCAGGTAAGTGGTTGTGCTATGCATAAATTTGTTTTAGAAAGCCTATAATTAAACTAACAATAAATAAAAGTTGCTTAAAAAATAATAAAAAACCTTAAACAAAATCATAGCATAAACTTTTTAATAGTTTGTAACTGTAATAAAATTGATATTAGTTTTCAAATAGTGTAAAAATTGTAGTTTAACTATTAAAATCTAAATCTGTATATAACATATGTAGTTTTTTAAAACGATCACTAATTTTTATTAATCTTTAATGCTTTATTTTGTATTGATAAATGTTCAAGTTAAATATTACGTCTATGTAGATAAATGTAATTAAATTAATTTATTTGTATTTGAATTCATAAGTATGTTTAACTTAAATAAAAAACTCTGAGAGATTTTGCAGCAACTTATCTCTACCCTTTTCAGACTTTCTTGGCTTTGGGTAATACAATAAATAGTATATAAATATGGTCAAGAAAGTTAGGATAGGGTAAATTTTTTTTATGCAGAATTAACAGATAAAGTTTCTTGACTCAGACACAGTCAAACATGAACAAAATTTTATTAAACTGTCAAGTTTTGTGTAACTAATTTGATATAATTTTTTAAGACTTATTTTAAGCCCTTTGTTTAAAAAAAAAAATCTATTATTTAAAGCTTTCAGTGAAAATTCAAGAAGTTGCAACTTAAGTGGAGATTTTCAATCTTCGCTCAATGAAAGTATTAGAAGATTTTATGAGACTATTCAAAGTAATACTTGTTTAAAATCAATGAAGTTATATTTATTTTTAAATAGAATTTTAACATTTTATTGCTAAATAAAGTTTTATGTATTAATGATCCATTGCCATTATTAAATAAATTTATTGTTAATAATACTTTGCGTTAATGGCACTCCTAGATGAGATGAATGTATCTTTTTGAGGACACAACACAGTAAACCAACAGGTACTACTGTTACTTTGTCATTAAAATGGCTCTTATATGAAAGCTTAAACTTTAAACTATTATACTAAGTTTTCATAAAGTAAAAATACTTTTGTTAACTTTTGAGGTATAGTCATGTTATATATTTTTGCAAAAAGTCTTGGATACAGATGTATGGACCTCAATTTTTTTATTGCTAACTTTTTGCGAAAATTAAAAGTTTACTTGGAAGTCTTTTTCATTATTTGAGCTAAAGACTTCAAATTCTTAGAAATCAATCCCTATGTAGTTAAAAAATTTCAATGCTATAGTTTTATAGTAGAAAGATAAATAAATACTAAAAAAGCAGAGGACAATAAAGAGTTATTGTAAAATACTCATTTTTAATCATTTTATTTGTGTCTTCAAAAAAAAAATTGATACAACAACTTTGATGCTTAAATCTCAAAGATTGATTTAATTTTTTTAAGCAGCAAAATGTGTGTGATTACTAAGAGTAGACAATAATCTACATAACTAGGTCAAGATTATGAGAATTTTCTTCAAGATTCAGGTTTCTTTTTTTCTGACCTTTTAAAGAAGAAGCTTCTGATTCACTTTGTTATTTTTCAATTTCATGACCTCTCATTTATTGCTTTTTTTATAAAGAAGATTTTCTTTGTGCTAAGGATTTTCTTGGTGTCATTGTATCCCACACCAGCAAGCATCACATGATCCTAGTGTTATTGTCTATTCATATCAATGACTCCATTTACATTGCAACATAACTTTTGGACTGTCTCATTAGTTAGCTAAGCTTGTCTTGCACATGTTGTAATAAATCAATTAGTGCAATTTGTAAGCCTACATTTAATCTAACTTTGTTGCTTGCCAGCTGCAAATAAGTGCTTGCCACAACTTTAA
Source organism: Thalia democratica (assembly GCF_965202585.1). Classification (NCBI taxonomy): domain Eukaryota; kingdom Metazoa; phylum Chordata; class Thaliacea; order Salpida; family Salpidae; genus Thalia; species Thalia democratica. Next base: position 40,852,882 of record NC_139166.1, on the reverse strand, counting down.
TTGATCTCCTGATCAACCATTAGTGGAATCAGGAGGTGTTTTTGGTATTGCTAAATGACTATATATCTAGGAATTAATTTTGTGGGGGTCAAGAAAGTTGGAAACCACATTACTTGGTTTATCTTTTGTCTAGTACTTACATGGTGAATAGGGAACTTGTTACTAAATAAGATTGTTAATAAAGCATGATCTTATGTATTACTTTATTAAGTTTATTAGCAACAATGTGAAAAATAACTTTTGGTGAAGAATAATAAAACAATATACATTAAAGTATAATGATTTAAGTAACTTCACATATGATAATAAAAGTGTCTGAAAAAAAACTAAAGTTTGTGTACTTTTAAATCTAACAACTAACTTTTTTTGTTTATATAGCTAAAACAGAATATTTTATTATGTGTATTCTGTCTTAAAAGATATTTATACCGTTTTTAGTGTATTAAAATGTTTTTTTTTTTAATTACTAAATAGTAATTACAAATTAAAGTTTTAAAAACACATATTTATAAATTAAATTTAAATTTAAAGCAAAATTAATTTGAATGGCTAGAAATGCATCAACAAACAAAATAATAAAAGTATAAATCAAATATTTGTTTATTGAATGGTAGAATGATTCATGAAGTGATACAGTCAACAGTGTCATGCAAAACAAATAAAACCTGTATTACCCAAATTTAAAAACAAAGTTGAACTTAACAAGAGATTTATTTGAATGAAAATTTTAATAAGATAAAATGAAGATCTTATGAGATTTTACTTTCTGTATGAATAAAGCTACAATGTCACACTTAAAAAAAATCCTGCACTAAAATCAAACTACCATTAAAAATATTTTAAGCGAAGTTACATTCTTCAAAGTAGTTTTTTAGCTTCAAGTACAAGAAATAAATTAATTGTTTAAATTCAACAATTTTAAAAATAGGCAAAAGATGGTTTTTTTCGAAAACTAGACATTTATATTAATAGAAGTATACAAAAGAAGTTTTTTAAAACTATATAAGTTCTGATAAACAATAGATCTAATAATTATTATAACAATATGACTAAAATTTTTATGTCTGATAAAAATTTAGCTTAAGGTATTTTTAATGTGGCATTGTTCATTAAAAAAAATATACTTAGAAATGTCAGAATTGTTGTTTTTAAATCTCCTTAGACAAGTTGTTGAAACAATTTTGATGAAACCTTAATAATTAGATTTTAAAAAAATGTTTAGGTGAAGGTGAAGTAGACTACAAAATGAATACAGAGCAAGTAAGTTTTAAAGAAAAAGAAGTTTCTAATTCCGTAATTTATGATCATAGTCTGACTAACTCTTTAGATGACATTAGCTACGATTCTCAATTGACTGCTGCAATATCGAATATAGAAGTATATTTCACATATACAATTTTATTTATTATCATTATGTTTTAAATTTTTAGCTATTAATTTTTTTTTAACTACTAAATCTGTTGGTTTTTAAAATATATACATCCTTTTTTCAAGACGCGCTGAAATTTTTTAGTTTTAGAAAGTTTACAAGAATGTCGATGCAAAAAAAGCGTGTTTGATTTATGATTTTGATAACAAATTTATTAAACTCATCATTCAGGGTTCCCTCATGGTCAGGAAAAGTCAGGAAGTATTTTAAAAAATCACAAAAGTCAGGAAAAAATGGGGGGTTTTGAAAAAAAGTCAGGAAATTTGATAAAATTAAAAAAAAAAGGTCAGATTTTGTCAGTTTAAATTTACAAAATTTATTGTTTTCCAAAGCCTAAAAATGTTAAAAATTAATTAAAAATTATTTATAGTCAGAAAAAATTCCAAAATTTACCTAGAAGTTTACAAAATCATTTAATTTCCAATGCCTTCATCTGTTATAAATTATTAAGTGTCCTTTATAAAACTGCAAAATTTTTCTATTAACATATTGAACAAGCACCCTACTTGAACAAGCAGATTTTGTAAGCTTTTTATTATTGATGATCTGTAGCAAGGACACCTTCATAGTGAAACTGTGATATATACACAAAAGTTTATCTAGCATAATTTTAGAATCAATGTGTTTTTTAGTTAAAGTAAATGTTAGAGTTCTTTATAATTAAGCAGTTAGTTTAGTATTTTATGTAACAAACTGATGTGTATAGTTCGTTATTAATTTAAGGTTTTAATTATAGAAGTTCCTTTTATGTGGTTTCGTTTATTTAGATACATTTATGCTAGAAATTTCTATAAAATTGTGTTCGTTATTTTTTTAAATTTAAGGTTTCAACTGTAAAAGTTTTGTTATTTTTTAAAGATTTTAGTTGTGAAAGTTCTTATTAATTTAAGGTTTTAATTATAAAAGTTCCTTATATGTCGTTTCGTTTATTTAGATACATTTATGCTAGGAAATGTTAAAAAAAATGGGTATTGTTTCAGACAAGCTGTGTTTATAAGGTAATTATACAAGTATTTTGTTGGTAGAGCTGTTTATTGCAAATACATCAATCATACACAGATGGTTCAAGTGATGTAATGGAAGTTTGATGATTAAATTCAGCAAAAAAATGTTGTTTTAACCTGTTATAAGATTAGACTGAAAGATTTACATTCATTAATATATCTTTTTCAAAACTTATGAAAGTAGCAATAGAATACTTTAATGTTAAAGTAGTTTTTGATGGTTTTTTAACTGTTGATATTCTAATTTTAAAGACACTAAAATTTGAACTAATCAAAAATTCTTCAAATCGCCTTGTGCCAACTGGCATAGTTTTCGTTATTTAATTTGTTTGAAACACTAAATGCGCTAGAAGCGGATCTTTCTAATCACAAATTTAAAAATATAAATTTAAATTTTGCCTATTTCTTCTTCGGGCCCACTGTGTTTTGCCCCATAACCGTATTTTCACTTTTCAGTTTAAATTCACTAATAATTTTGATATAATAATTTATTTTACTATATTTAACCTAGTTTAATATTAAACTGATTTATAATTTAAGTTTATATTTAAAATTTAAAAATTACAAACTTTAGACAAAAGTAAATATGTAGTTGTTTTCAATAACATTGTACTACTTTCAGTCTAACAGAGTAGTCAAAATTAAAGAAGACAAAGTTGAAGGTCTTATCAACAATGGTAATGACATGTCTATTCAACATTCACAAAAAAATGAGAAATCTTCATTTTCAATAAAAAATGTTTCAAATAATTTTGTGAGTCTGTATAATTACAAAACTACATATTTTTAAATAAATCCAAAGTTTTTTCTAATATAACTTTCTTAAACATTACTATTTTAGCTTTGTTTCAAAATCAGCATGTAAAATAAGTTTATAATATGATTTCTTAAAAATCTAAGGATTTTTTTAAATAGAATTTTATTTTACGTTTTGATTTATTACTAGTATAACAATAGTAATGTTTTTAAGATTTCAAATTTGTGTAAGGCCATAAATGGTTACATCAAAATAAATCAAATAAACTAAGCTACAGCTTGCATTTTACCACTATTTAAAAAATAACTTTTGAGATATAAGATATTTAACATGAAGAGTTGAATAGGTTCTTTATTAAAAGCTAGAATAAACTATTTCATTAAAATACATTTTCCCTACATTTTTTAACGATCGTTTTTAATTTTTCTTAGCTTAATCTTTATAAAGTAATGAAGAGTTTGTAGAAATATTTTTTATATTAAAAACACTTTTTTTTTAACAAATTAAAAACAATATAAGTTTTTTTATCAAAATAAGTTGTCTCGTGGTTTTTACTGATTGTTGCCAGGTACATTTGTTTTGAATTAGAGTTAAAATTAAATAGAGATAATTTTGTAATAAATCATTTTAATTTATGAAAAATATTTGCCAAGGTAATTTTTTATTTCATATGTTTTTATCAGATACTTTTATTTACAAAACTTTCATTAGATTCTAATTCCAATTTTTATATTCTTATAAAAGTAACTTAAAAAATATATATTTAATAACGCTTTCAAATAAGAGTAAGTGTTAGTTTTTGTAAAAAAAAGTTGGGACGCCTCTTTGTCGATATTATACTTCATGCATCACATAAGTATTTTTGTAATACACAATAATATCTATAAATAAGTTTTCTTCGAAATTAAAATGAAATAGAACATATTTGCGTGAAACAATCTTCAGCTATTTGAATTAAAATTTAGTTCGAATAGCTGAATATTCTACTATATGAAACGTATATTCTAGTTTTTTTTATTTTTTCAAAAAAATATATGTTTGAAATTCCTTTTAATTGGGCTAGGTCAACAAAGCAAAAGTTTATTTTGTAAGTTTAATTTTATAAACATATATAAATAAATATTTAGCTTCTTGTCGAGAAATATTGCCAAAACTTTATAAAAAACTATAAATATGTATAAATACTTTATTTAAAACAAGAAATTAAAAAAATTGAACAATTTTTTCATGTAGCTTATTGCTACAATCATCAGCTACTTGAATTAGAAAAACAAAACTCAAATTAATGATAAACACTGTTACGGGAGTAAAAAAATTACACAAAAAGAAAACGAAACATTTTAGTTATTTTATTTATTCGGTTGGTGTAAATCTACTTTATTAACTTATATTTTGTATCTTAAATTTATATAAACTAAATTCTTTGTAGCAATTTTTCTTTTGTTTGTCTGGCTTGTTTTTTAAAAGCTGTAAAGTAAGTTTAAAATATTACCTACAGTATCTATACAGACTTCGTTTGCAAACTTATCTTCGGATAACTCAACAAATTCATTAACAAAGCTCAAGTTTAATTTTGAATTCATTATATAACTCTGAGAGGTTAAACTTGTCTCTTATATTATATTGAATAGAGTATTGTTTAACTTTACCCCAACCTTCGCAGATTTTTTTCCTATTTTTATGTTATTAACGTTACATGCAAGGTATTTTATTTTATCCTTTTTAGCTAATACTATATCACTTGGCAATGTAGAAAAACTTATAATTTCTTTGGTTAATTATTCACAAACGCATCGACGCTTAGTTATTTTTATGCAATATTATAACATAGTACATTATTACTCAAAATATTATTTATAACTAACTTTAAATAAGCTTACATACTTTTCACTAGCTTTATAGTTTCAAAAATAAGCATTAATAAAAAAAACAAATATTTAATAAGATTTTTAAGTTGTTTAAAAGCAACTTTGAAATGCAGGCGTATTCGAATGTACAAAAATAAGTAGGCTTTAAGTTTATACTTAAATGTTTAAGATAAATGATAAATTTATTTTAAAATCTTAAACATTATCTATAAACTCTATAAAAACCATTACTATTTTTAAACTAAAATAGTATTATTTACAATTTTTTAGCTCTAGCTTTAAAAAACTAAAAAATAAAACACAACATTATCAAATGTGGCAAAAATAAAAATCTCAATTATTTTTGAAAAAGTTCTACAAAAGGTACATACTTGTACAATTTTGTTTAACAAATATAAAGTTCAAGTTTATCATATATTTCTAATTAAATTTTCATTGAGAGACAAGGGTAGTTAGTAGAGCTTAAATATTAAGTAACTACAGTTATTTAGCAAGTTTTCATTATAAATATATACTAGTTCAAAATTTGCTTGAAAATAAAACTGATCATATAAATGTAATATACACTGAAATAATGAATCAAAAGAAGAAACAAATGTGTCTTCTGAAATAATCAAAAATTTTATTATCTTCTACAATAAAAACTTTTAAATAATTCACATCAGTTTCCAGAATCTTAGAACTAAAAAGTTCTGAATACTGAATGATATTATTATTGTTATATTATATGATGATTAAAATATGATTGTATTGAATTGTTTCAAAATAGATTCTTGTCTAAAATTTAGTGTATTTTTTTTTAATTGGCTCGTTACTTATATAAAGCTGCCGATCCTAAATATTTTATGTTAAACTGCATGGTAATTTACCTTCAAGTTACATATCCTTTAGTTTAATTTATAAATTCAAAAAATTTATTTTACAAAAAATAATTATGGTCATAACTTATCGGTTAAATGTTTAATTTAGAAAAATTATACTGAAAATGGAAGTTATACGACCATTAGTGATGATGTTGTTGTATCTTTGAACGCTACGGCATCTCATCACATATCAACTTGCGGTAACGTTGTTGTGGCAGTTCAGTATTCTCTGATGGACAAGCTTCTCCAAATAACTGTCGTTAAAGCTTTTGGCCTACCAAATAAAGATAGAGGTGGTCCTTCAATTTTGCAGGTTATTATTTGAAAACATTTCATTAATTAAAAGTCGCTCGTTACTACCATAAAATGTTAAAGTACATTGAAAAACAGTTAATTAAATTTAATCACTTACGACTTTTAAATAGGCTCGTTTAGTCGTCGTAATGCCTCAGAAGAAAAAACGCTATCGTACAAATGTACAACATATCAACAACCCTAACTTTAATAAAACTTTTAAAATGCATAGAATGACCCCTGATGTCATTTGCAATGTATCAGTTAGAATACGACTTTATGGAATTGGAAAAGTTTGTTTATACTTTTTTTTCGCTACTTTGGCTTTGGACAAAACAAGCTAATAGAAACTTTAATATCGTATTTTTACATTAAAGTTCTGTTCAAATTGTGAAAGAAAACATAAAACAGTTTATATTTTATTTAATATGACAAAATTATAAATGTTTTGCCTAGTTTTTTTTACCTTCAATTGTAAACATCGACTTTTTTAAATTAATCTTCCAATTCATAAACAGATGAAAGACCGTTTGATTGGTGAAGCTTCGATTAGGTTAGAAGAGATTAATTTAATTCGAGAACCTCAGCTAACACTTACATTGCTGCTTGAGCCAAGAGCAGATGTTAATGTTAGTGAAAAATACAAATTTTAAAGATATATACAATTGTATGTAGTTGTATATGTACTGTTATTGTACAATATCTAATGAATCTTTACTTTATCAAATAAAGAAAAATAGGAATAAGCTTTATGAGTGTATATTTTTTTATTTTAAAGATTAACTAGTTTTATAAATAGTTTCTTAATAACAATTAAATAGTGCAATTTTTTTTTATTTATTTTTTTTTTCTTTCATCTTCCTCGTTCATCATATCAATTTTTAATAATTTTGAAGTTAATTTTTTAAATAAGATATGAAGTAAATTTTATAAATAGTAAAAGGTTCTTGCCATTATATTCAAGAAAACCTAAGCTTTAAAAAACCACATAAATACAAAAATAAGATTTAAAACGTAATAAAGATATAGAAGTTTACTATTTTCTAGCCTAGCGACCAGGTCTGTTGTTCGTTTTTAACTTAGTTTTTATCCCTTTGAAGTATCTGAGTTTTATGTGATTTTGAAAAGGTGTAAGGAATTTTAAAGTAAGTTCTATATAGATTTTAGAAGTAACTTATAAATGCTTAAGTCTTAATTCAAGCCTGACTCTATGATAATTATTTTTTTAAATTAAGAACTATTTTATAAATACGGTTGCAATTATATTTTTGGTTATAAGTTGGTAGTATTAATTACAAAAAGTTTATTTAGTTTAAAAATTCAAAGAAAAACTGACCTAAGTTGCAAGAAAAAGTAATTAAAAATAATTGGTATTTAGAATTGTTTATAATATGTTCTTAGTATTTTGAATACTTGATAAATGTACTGTCTTACGTAAGTATTTTCTTGGTGTTAATATTTAAGTTTTTTGTTTATTGTAAGATTTATATATAAATCTTATTTTAAACATAAGTTCTTTTTTTATTTATATATTGTTTTTAACTAAAGTTTCCATTTTATTTTAAGAAAAACTTGTACGTTGTATACGATTTTATGTAACATTTTGCATAAGTTTTGTACTTTTAATGAGTTTAATCTCTACTGTTGATTAATTTAATCTCTTGAAAAGATACAAAATGTATAAAATTTTACAGTTTATAATGTAATATTACATGTATTGTATATACTATGTAAACTTGTGTATATAATTTTTTTTATCTAGTGCTACCATTCAAATAACTTCTTTTTATTTATAACCAAATAAAAGCTTAGTTTTTGTGCACAAATTTATTGTTTAACTTTATAGTTTATACTCTCTGTGTAAATAAAACCGCTTTACGTTAAAATATATTTAAAAATGTAGTCGCATAGCTAGTATTACAGTAAAGTTTTGTTCTTATTTTAAAGTGATGTTATGAAATTTAGTGGACAAAGAGCAAAGAGATTGATTTCAAATGTGAAAAACATCCTATATTTTTGTACAGAACAAATCAATATTTTTTTCTTCTTTTGATCGAGGCTGATATGGTGTGAGTATTACCGTGTATATTTGTTACGTTTGGAACAGTAAAAAAAAAATTTAGTTAAAAACAGTATAAAACATGAGCAGTTCATTTCATTTCAATTTTAAACTAACATTTTTATTTAATTTTAGTTTGTAAAATTTAGATTATAGTAAACCAGTTACAAAACATTAATACTACTTATTTAGACTTAACACAAAGTATTTTTGATAGATTGGTTTAAAATTATTAGTAAATATGTTGTTATTTTATACTGTGTGTAAGCAATATTAAAAAGTACATTTTCAAACAAATGAGTTTTTAAATGAAAAAGTTTTAATTTAAACTAAAAGAGCTACACTAAGCGTATATAGATATTGGTTTAACAAGGCAAGCTTTAACTACAAATTAAAAAGACAGTACCGAATTATCGAACTATATATGGGAGTTTAAAGACACAAACAAAGACTATATTTTAAAATATGAATTACTCTGCAGAACTAAAACAAAACCAAAAAACAACAACACAATCCATTTATGTAGCCTAGAAAAGTGCGAAATCGAAAAAAATTTAAAAATTTTATCAGGAAATAAAAGAAAGACAGCAACCCTGTCTTCACAACCAAAATGTGTAATTTAAAAGAACAAAAACACTAATCAATAACAAAAAATAGCAACAAAATAAAACCAAAAACAAGAACAAACAAAGCAAAACATCACTTAAGTTAACTTGTACACAAGTTGTTTTTAAGATAAGCTTATTAAAATTATTCAATTTTATTTGAAACGCCATAATGTGTTTTTTTTTTGTGATTCTTTGAATAAATTTGCTATGTGCTTTCTATTGTTCTGATGAAACGTGTTAAACGTTGAAACTTCAGTAAACAATACGAACATTAGTTGTTTTTTGTTTTATGAATAGATATTGGTTTAGATAGTTTAGTAGTTAAAAATATATTTGATTTAACGGTTTATTAACCTAATGTATATCGTACAACTATAAATATCGACAAATAAAAATTTTTAATTATTTTAAAACTTTTAAATATTTCTTATAATAAGTCTAAGAATTAAGTTTTGGTATTTAGAATTGACCTAAATTGCTATAATCATTGTTGTTGAAAACTATTTCATCAAATGTTTTTGTTGTAATATGTTTTAAGATATACAATAGCTTAAATACATTAAAGTTTATTTAGGTTATATTGAAATTGAGACTAGTTCTAAATAAACTAAAATAAAGTGTTTGTATCTTTTTAACTAATTTGTATTAGAAAGCCCGTTATAATTTAAATATTTAGTATCATACGTATTAGTTGTGTTATAACAACCTTAAAATCTATAATTTTAAAGAAGAAATAGGTACTGCAGAAAATTTAATAAAATGTTTATTAGAATATTCGTTGAGGTTGAGTAATAATTAAAATAAACGTGACGAACTTTTTCTGTATAAAGTATATCTAGTTATGCTTAGTAAATTGTTTTAAAATTCTGTAGCTTCTAAAATATGTTTAAATAAAAGTTAAACTTAGTTAATTAAGTTTAAAATGAAAACATAGTTTTGATTTTAAAAACAATTTAAATTTTAGAACATTTTAATAGTATTCTGCGCTTAATATTCTTTTTTGTTAACCTTACTTGGTTTTCTTTAATTTGAATGCTTTACTGTAAACTAAATGGAATTATTATACGTTTTGTTGTTTTGAAAAAGCAAAAATCAAAGATATCTTTTTTTACAAAGAGAATAAATACTATTTATATTTTTCAAATTTTTTTTACGCAAACTGTTTTTCGCTATAAGAGTTCATCAGTGCTAAAGCTAAAAATTTTATTCAAGTAGAGTATATTATTCTTTTGAATAAAAATTTAAGCTTTAGTACTGACGAGCTCTTTAAACAAAACACTGTTTGCGTAATGTTTTTTTTTTTAATTAACGTAGTAAACTAAATTAGTATAATTTATTTATATACCTTTTATCTAAATCTTTTCTTTAAAGTTTTATATTTTATAAAACTTTTATCATAAACTTGTTTTTTCATTTGTAAAAACTTGAAACCAAAACATCATTTAAATTTTTTGTACTAAACAAAAAAAGGTTTAAATAGAAATATTTTAAGATTGAAAACAAACAAGCTTATAAAACCTGATGGTTTTGATATTGTTACTGACTATTTGTTTTTACAAATATTAATTAATAACCATAATTAATAAATATTAAATGACGTTTAATTATTTAAAACGCTTATATAAACTTTTTTAAGTATAACATTATGATTCTTGTTTTTTATTAAGTATAATATTTTTTTTTAATTTGTTTAATAACAGAAAAGTGAAAACTTAGAACCTTACAATTTTGGAGAAATAGCTAAGCAGCAACCCTTAAGTTACCCTAAGAAGCAATCTGAGCTTTTAATTACTTTGTCTTATATGCAAGTAACTGGTCGCTTGAGTGTTAAAATTGTGAAGGGCAGTCATTTCAGAAGTATTAACTCACAAAAGCATTCTGGTAATTTTGTATATTTGTTATACTGCATGACCTATATTTTATGAAAGGACATATATTAATTAAATTTATATTAAAAAAAAAATATTGTATGACTTGGATCAACAAAAATCGTTTAGTATACGGTGACCTACTATGTTTCGCTCAAATTTAAAATCATTAGTTAGTCTTTACTCAGTGCAAGTAGTATGACCAAAACTCGTTGTTGAAAATAACTTAAAACAGTGTCCCGCAATACATAAAAGTTCTAAATTTGAATCTGAAAACTTTTGTCGACATTTTATTTGATCTTATCGACAACAAGCTTTTCAGCTGAACTGCTGTCATCTTGAGGACAATTTATGATACATTACAAAGCAACTAGACAAGACTGACAATCACTGATCATAGCAATAGGAGGTACCTTTGTGGTAAAGCATGAATTTTGTTTGGTCTTAGGTCTTAGTGAATCTTCGAAAATTAAGAGTCTGTAGTCTTACTATGCACTTAACATGATCAAAAATTTTTGTCAGACGTAAATTTTGAGCATTGTCTCACGGCACATGAAAGTCCTGGCTTCGGCTCTAAAAATTTTTGCCATATTTTTAGTTAAAAAAGATTAAACCATTTATAGGTTTGCTATTTTTAATACCTACTGTAAAATATATAACGGGCTGCCTTAATATTCAAGTTAATTGTTTCAGAAATTCATAGGCTAATGTTATAAATTTGAAATCCTTTTAAAACTTATGTAAACCTCAGTGGTTTTTTTTTCTGTCTACAGGGTAGGAGAAGTGTTCGTTCATGAAAAGGTTTTAAAAATTTAGTTTTATACTTTATTTAAAGCTCATATCAAAAATTTGCCGTAATATACTAACTGTTTTGCTGAAATATTTTCCAAGTCAGCTATATTAAAAGATCATTATAAATAGATCTTGATATTACTAAAAGTAATGCCACTATTAAACTTAATCTAGCTGGCATACTCATACCAAAGATAATAAGCAGCTAAAAGTACCAAAATCCACAGTTTATGCTTTCATGAAAATGAACAAAGATCTTGGCAACACCAAATATAGTCTTAACAGTTGGTGGGTGTCCTTTTGCACGAAGAGACATTTTTTCACGGCGACTCTTTTGCATGAACGTCACTTTAGCACAAGGCGACACTTTTGCACGAGAGTCACTTTTGCACGAAGGGTCACTTGTGCACGACGTTAAATTTTGCATGGCGACATTTTTTCAAAGCGTCACTTTTACACGGCGTTATATTTCAAAAACTATAGCACTTCAAAAATTAAGATCCTTCCAACAAGACGTTGTCTCGCTCGTAAACTTCAAACAAAACCAAAATTTGTTGCAGAAAAATTTTCCCGTTATTTTTGAGAAAGGAATGACCCGATCTCAACCTAATAGACTTTAAAGTTTAGTTCTTGTTATAAAACAACCGATAAGTCTTTTAAATTGCTTTAGTTAAAGCTTGGGCCAAAAGTCATTTGAAGAAATTGCATGCAGTAGTTAAAAATTTCAGAAGACAAATCGGACAATTAATTGTTGCATATTGAAAAATAGATTGTATTATTGATTTGTGAAGTTTTAGATATATTATGAAACTAGCAACTTTTGTTTACTTTGTTAGTTTAAAATCATGCAATTTATATTTTCTGGAAACCATTTCTTCACCTTATGTTATGTTTTTATTGACTCTCAGAAAAACTTTTTCAATATTTTGTATTTTGTTTTTATAATTTTTTTTTACAAATAATTAAGGTTTGTATTTCGTTTTGTTGCATTTCAAAATAAGTAAACAGATAATTTTGTCATCTGGTTAACCTTTTGTCATTTAAAATTTTTATAAGTATTTTTTTCATATCAATAGAATTAGACTTACTCAGATTAATTTGAACTTACTAAGGCTGTTGTTTTTGTTTAAGAAAGTCATAGTCCTGGTATAAAAAGTATTGTATTTTAGTTGTTATGGTTATTATGAAATAATTTATTGTACAAGTTCTTGTACTTGTATTCTTGTAATACTTAAATTAATATTAAAACAGACACTTGGGTAAAAGTTATTTTACTGAACTCAAATTTTGAAGAAATGGCTTCTAGTAAAACTACACGAAGAAAAAATCATCCGAATCCTATTTATAACGAAAAGTTTTTTTTTCAGGTAAATAAATACTTTTGTACAATTTTTTCGACCAATAGAATTTAACAGAACTCTCTATTTTGATATTAGATACAGTGGCGTATTTTTTTGTCTATAATGTTTAACTTTGAACTACTGATAAAAGGGTATGAATATCAAATTTATAAAACAGTAGTATACAAGGGTTATTAAAAATTACTTAAATTTTTATTTATTTATTTTTCTTTAAACTTTTATAGATGTATGACTTAGCTGCTGGCAGTGAAACATTGTAACGCACTAAAATAAGGTTTATTATTAGTATGTACAATTTACTTTACTACTACATTTCTTATACTATGACTGTTTTTATAATATGGTGAAGTATTTTAATAATATAATCGGTCTAGTTTTAAAATAAGTTTGTTTGTTATAAAATTTTGCAAACATAGTCGGCTTACCAAAGTTTAAACCTATTTACTAAGTTTAATTTAAAAATAGGTACAATTTTTTCTAGTATAAGTTAGAACTTTTAAAGATAATTTATAGCTAGATTTTTTGGAAGTTCAACTGAGTTTTAAATTACGTAACAAGTTTATTTCGTATAAGTAGTTGAATCCCTAGAAAAGCATTAATATAAAAATATTTTTCCAGGTTGCATCTTTCCAGCTTGATCAAGTGTCACTCATGATTTCGGTCTATCACTACCCATCTAGTGCCATTCGACGAAAGAAATTGTTTGGTTGGATATCTTTAGGCAAGAATTCTTCATCAGAATGTGAAGAAGATCACTGGAGGGAAATGTGCTATGTGACGTCACAGCAAACTCAAGAAGAAGAAGGTGAAGTGACAAGATGGCACACCCTAGTAGACACTTAGAAATTAGTACTTCTAGATAAAAACATTTTTATAACTACAAGAAAAAAAAATCAAATTAGTTGGTTTCCATAAATATATTATTTGTTTTTTTTTTTTATCAAACTTTAGTTCTAACCAAACTAAATTTTTACGTATTATGATATATAATTATATTTTTTATCATGTGATACTTTGCTGCCTTTTGAACTTTTTTTAAACATACGTTCAGTAAAAATAAAAGTTCTTAGATGTTCTAGTACTAATGGCTATAACTGTGACTTAACCTATTAAGATTCTTTATTTTTACTTGGTGACTATTTATCTGGGTAGCTGTCAAATTTGCACGAGGGGACAAAATTGCACGAAGACACATTTGCACGAGTGGATAAAATTGCACGAAGATAAAGTTGCATCAAGACACTTTTGCACGGGCAGACGATTTAGCACAAAGATATTTTTGCACGGGTTGAATTTACTTTTTTTTTTATACAATTTATATATTGATTTTATTTTTTAGATAAGTTTTTTTTTCATAATTTTTTTTTATGTTTACTTTTTTTTTTTCTAATTATTATTATTTTTCTTTACTATCACTGTTACCCCTTACCCTCGGTCGGTAGCTTTTTTTGTTCGTTTTTATTAATTCATTTTTTTTAAATAATTTTTCTTAGTTATTCTTTATTTTTACTATCACTGTTACCCCTAACGCTTACCCTCGGTCAGTAACTTTTTTTTTTTTTTATTATTATTATTTTTTGTTTTTTTTTTACTCTTGTGCAAAATTGACCCTTGGTGCAAATTTGTCTTCGTGCAATTTAGTAACCTCGTGAAATTTTGACCCGTTCCCATTTATCTATTTAATTCAACGAGTTGAAATCATAAAAAAATGTTTATTTACTTATTATTTTGTTTTATAATTAAGGTTTGTATTAATTTTCATATTTTTTTTTAAGATTCACTTAAATAAAATGATATTTTTGAAATATACAAAGTTTTAGTCTAATATTTTATTTCTACATGTATTTTTTTTGAACAAAATAATTTCACCGATATAAAAGCATAAGTGTTTGAAAGCAGGGTTGCCGCATACTCTAGTTGATTTTTTTTTAATCACACTTTTTTGTTTTTGTTACAACTTTAATGTAATTAAGTTGATTCTGTTTTCATTATTCTATATATTTTTGTTTAACTTGTGTTTCTACATAAATTTTTTTGGTTTATATTGTTGATACGAGTAATTTGGTAAAATTTTTTGTTTTCATTACGAATTTTTTTAGTGCTTGATCTGTAATTTATGATGATATTGTAACAGTTTACATTTAAAATAAAATATATTTTCATTTGATTTTAATGTGAATTCAAAGCTTATTATTTGTTAGTGATTTTAAACATCTAAATATACGGTAATTTAAGATAAATAGAAATCTTGCAATTGTTTTAATAAACTCATGCTAACATAAGCTAGTCAATTTGACTCATGACAACCCTGTTAAGTTACTTTTTCAAATAAATTCCCCAAACACAGTAAGTGTTATTTTAGTATGATATAATATCCGAACAGTTTTATTAAAGTGTTAGTGTTGAAAATAACTTAGTTTGATCTTACAATAAAAGTATAAAACGCTTGGAGCTAACTTTTTTTATAATATTTTTAAAAGCTTGTATGTTGTACAAAACTTAAAATAAAGTTTATAGATATTTTATTTGCCATAATTAGACTTGTTTGATTTTTTTCAAACTTTTAGTTAGTTTTAATAAATTTGAATCAATCATCTTACGGAACGTATGTTACGTTTATTAATCAATTATTTTCTGTTTATTTTGTAGTATTAAAGCTTAATTTTAAATTAGAATTTTTCAAATATAATTTTAACTACTAATATTTTAAATTAGCCCACTTATTCAGGCTATTTTTTTTTACATTTTTTTATCACAACTTTGTTGTTAAAGTTTTTTGAATTCAATTTTAATCTAATTGTTTTTATCCCTGATAAAGTTCATTTTTTCAAGTTTTATTTAAATTTTAACTTGGTTTATTAAATAGCATACTCACTCTGTAAGAAAGATTTGACATTGAAGAAAACTCTTGCTATTTTGCAAAATTCTATTCCTATTAGTCCTATCAAAACTAAAAACAGAGTTTGTGTATCTTTATTATATAAACTATCAAGTATTTTTGTTAAAATAACACTTTGCATATAAATTATACACTTGAACATTTTATATTTTAGTCAGTTTTTAAATTTTATTTAAATGTTTTTATATTAAAAAGATTTGAATATATGAAATGCAACCGTATATGATAAGCATCATAACTGTACTGCTTTTTTCGTACTAGTTGCTTAAAACGGTACGTTTATATACACGTCAACACTTAATACTTGTAAAAGACTGCTCTAACAAAATTTTTAGATTTAGGGGCTTTCTCAGAATTCGTTTGTTGTATCTTAAGCTACAGTCTGTGTATATACATGAGTCGTTTTACAGTCTTATATGGTTGCTACTAAACAAATTATCACTTTAGTAGGCTTTGACCTAAATTAAAAGCATACAAATATAAAGTCTTTTCATAAATAACTTCGACTATACCCACTATTGAAGACCCAAGCACTGGAAACCTATAAATAGTTACCTACCGAATCCAGAACTTTTTCAATATGTAAGATCCGGCCGGATCCAGATCTTTTTTAAGTTTAAGATTCGATCAGATCCAGACCTTATTTTTATATTACGATCTAACCGGATCCTAAACATTTTAAGCTTTATGTAGTGTTAGTAGAGAACTAACTTGGAAAAATTAGTTACTATAATATTATATATTTAACTTATT
The DNA here is from genome assembly GCF_965202585.1 of Thalia democratica. Lineage (NCBI taxonomy): Eukaryota > Metazoa > Chordata > Thaliacea > Salpida > Salpidae > Thalia > Thalia democratica. The sequence continues at coordinate 40,836,327 of NC_139166.1, read as the reverse complement.
TATTTTTTTCAAAGCCAAAATTTTCAGGCCAAATTCAGTTTTAAAATTTTATAGTTGAAACGTTAAAATTCTTTTTTTTTTTAAATAAAATCGGTATTTAAAAATGTTTTACAAAGTTTCACAGTTCTTAATTTCAATAATGTTCTTTATACTCTTATATTGATTTGTTTAAATTCGCTAAAGAGCAGTAAAGATTTATATAGAAAAAGTTTTCTAAGCAAAAACACAACAATACAAGTATAAAACTAAAAGAATCTGATCGCGGTAAGCTAAGCCTTTCCAATAAACTGGATCCGGACCCAGCTAAATCTCGGAAAATCCGGATTTATTCAAGTTTAGGATCCGAATATTATTTCAAAATAAGGATCCGGTAGGTCATTAATTAAAATTTATATCTGTTTCTCGAAAATTAAAAGAAGTTTAACATGTTTGCGATTCTATTTTTAGGCAGATTTTGTTTACTACCTGTATGTATTTCTTAGACATATAAAGTTAATAAAAGTTTGAATGTTTAAGTTATAGTTGTTATTTTTGGTAAAAACTAAAATTTAAAATGGTTTAGCCTATTTATGTTATTGTTTTTAATGAAAAAATTAATAGATGATTTAATTGTTAATAATGTTTTTTTTTTTGCTTTAAGCAAAATTGGTAGATGTTTATTTAGAACTGTCAAGTGCATAATTTTCAACTGTTGAAATGTATTTTTTGTAGAAACATTAAAGTCAAAACGACTGAGTTTCTTTTTTTTATTCGTTATGCTTAGAAGTTTTTTATTCATGTAAATTTTTCATTATCTTAGTTGATGCTTTTATTTCATTTTTTCAATCTTTATGGTTTGTTTTTTTTTTAATTCAAATTTATAACTGTTCGTTTTTTATTAGCTCAGAATAGTTAATTTAATCATGACCAAAAGGTCATTTTGTACACCTAGTGCTTAGGCCATTTTTGTTTTCGTGATTAATGAGCTTTTGTTACACTTGAGTAAACTTTCATGCAAACCAATTCAGCCTGTTTTATCAACTAAGATAAAATAATTCTATTTATTATCAAACTTAACAACTTTTATTTTAAAACTATTTTTGAAAATTAACTCTAAACTGTGTAAAACTAAATAAGATTACTAATAAAATATCTAAGATTATTAATAGATTTTAGTATTTATTTATTCTACAAACTGTAGCCTATCAAACACCCAATTTTCAACCACGAATTTTTTAGAATGCTAAAAGCATCTGAAATGCAACTTTTGACAACAAAATTTCACAAAAGTATATTTAATTTCAAGTAATTGCTGATGCAAATTCAAACTACTCTAAACATTTTTTTAAATTATCTATTTACTTTTTATGTATTCATCAAGCACAACAGGTTTCCTTTGAAATAATTTAGCTCTTGAAACATTATTTTCAGCAAGTCTTGCCGTGACTTATATAAAGATTCTGATCCCTGAAGTATACATTTAAGCTGTTAAACCTAAACTATAAGTTTTTTTTGAACGATTGATTAAGGTTGCAAAAATTATTTTATACACAGCACTCAAAATCAAGTAATAAATTAAAACTAGAGTTGCTATAAAGATAGATTACTCTTAAAATAAGTAGCGTCTGACAAATAATTGTACCTATATCAATTATTTTAACTTTCAATTACTTAAAAAACATTTCAAACGGTTCTAGTAGAAAAGTAGGACAGCTTAATAAAAACTACTACATATTTTTACTAAAACAAGTTGTTCTAAAAGTATAATTAATATTCAAATGTATACTAATTATGTAAATTAATCAAGTAAATTAAAACATACTTTTGATTTTTATACTTAGAGTCTTAAACGTTTTCGATTTGGTTTTGTTCTCTTTAAAGTTAAGTATGCTGTTTTGCTCGGGTGAATACAACTTCAAATTCGGACATTTTTAGTTCCGAAATTTCAACAATAATAACTTTTTATTTTCTTAAATACAGAAATATTTTATTTTTTTCTTGTTTTTAATTTTTATTCAGTTTGGTTTAGTCTCAATTAAATTTACAATTTATATGACAAAATAAAGAAATCAATGCTTTTTTTTCAAAAAAAAATTAAATAAAATTCATATTATACTTTCATATGTTTGATATAAATAATGTAGTCAAAACAATGTTAAAAATAAACTTAATTACTCTGTACTTGTGCTTAAACTGATATTTAGAAATGAAATAATCCTACCAACCTTAAATTATTTCATGAAAATTATCTATATACTAAATTTTCAATTGTATTTAATGTGATATATGCTCTTTACTTTGTAGCATTAAAAACAATATTATAAATAGTTTTACCAAATTTTATAAAACAATTAGCTTATACCCTTGATTAAGAATTAGCAGTCACAATAAAATTAACATTAACGATAAAAAATTAAAGTATTCTAAGTAACATTCTTTCAGCTAGTTTTATTCTTAAGTATTTGATATAACAAACTTTCAGCAAAAATTGTCGTCAAATGTGTTACAGCGCACGGTATTTAACTTTTGTTCTGGTGATCGATATCTTTTTCAACTTTGCAAAAAAACTAGAAATTTTCAAATCTATATAATCTTTTTTAATCAGTTTCAACACTTATCAACATTTTAAAATAATCTAGAAAAACTGTTTTTTATTTTCTTTACAAACTTATAAGTGCATTAAAAGACAAAAGTTTAAAAAGTATTAAACAATTTTTTGGTAAAATAATGAAATATTTTTTTTTTTGTGAAAACGTATTTTTATAAAGCACAGCAGAAAATATTTAAAACTATTTATTATCTATGAAAGTTTTAACAACTTATAAAAATATTCGCCAAAGTCTGACTAAAAAAAATCACAGCGTAAATTTACTACCACAGTGAGTGAATACTAAATTTTAAACATTTAAACAACTGATATTATTAAGAAAATGTTAGAACGTTAGTCGCTTGTAGCAAAGTTTTAACTGTGGATACCATTTCAACACTGCCTTCATTCGTTCTTGAAACTAGCATTTTTAAAGCTTTTTCTCCATTCTGCGGTATAGGAGTTTGTTGTACAGCTTGCAGTAAATCAGTGTGGTGATTACATCCTTAAAATATTAAAAATAAAAAATAAAACATAAAAGAAAGTCTTCAAGCTACAGAAATTACCATTTGTACTACTTTTGTTTTACTTCATGGTATTAAATAATTTAATTGTTGTTATTTTTAATAGAATATGTAAAAAAAAATTGCATAAATATTACATTTTATTTTATAGTAGTTTCGGCACACTCTCATCAGTAAAAATTTTGGGCATCCACTTATAAAATATACTATTTACAAAAAAATTTAAATTTAAACTATCAAAATAATGTTATAACTCATTTTTACACATTTGAATTTAAGCAAGAATTTTATTTGTAAAAAAATCTACTAGTTATGCAATGAGCTGTTTTAAATATTCTATTTAAGTTATGCACCGTAAAAATTATTATTATTTTACAGACGAAAACCTGGAGCTATTTGATAGTCAAGTTTAATGTTTTGCTCACTACAGTATAACCTATAACTTCTGTCATCACTGATTATATAAGTGGACACATCATCCAATTCACTTAAAGGCTGCACATCACTTATCTTTGGATTAGTAACTGGAGCTACCTAAAAAAATTGTTTTAGATTTTATATTCAAATCTAAATTTATACTTGTGAGAAAAAAAAAAATTTTAAGCAGAAAAATAATATAAATCTTAGTACATACGTATCATTTAAAACAAAATGTTTTCAATGCACGTATAAAAAGTAATTTAAGTTTAAGGTAGCTTTAAAAAACCTGTAACACGAATTCGTTTTCTCTGACATCATTAGCAAATTTACTCCATCCGAAACCAAACGATGGTGACAAGTAAGCAATTTGATCATAAATTTCATTGACATTTAATTCCTAAATACAAAACTATTGAAATCTTGTATAGATACTTTCAAAAATTTAACTTATTTAGACAGTATAATTTAAGTATGATTTTATCAATACTTTTCAAAAATATACACCAAATAGTTGTTGTAGTCAGGAATTTTTTGATTTTTTTTTAGTTTTACTTACCAACAAATACATTTCTAATAAAAGATCTTACTGCTTTATCAAACAGTTTTTGAGTCAAAGATAACATCGAAATACTCAATAAAATTAAGTAAGGTAATACCTTTTCAGCTACACTGACAAATTTTACAGAGTCCTCGTTAGGGAAGATTACATTCCCAGCATCTTTCATCATACGAATCAAATCATCAGGGTCCATCCATTTCTCGTATATATGTTCAAACTCGTCACAAGTTTCTTCTTCAGGTTTCAATAACCTACATACGCTACCCTGGTCAATAAATTAAAAAGTTTCAATAGATAATAAATTATACTAGGAAATTAATTTATTTTGTAATATTATACTGAACTAAATTAAAGCAGTTTGGTAAGCGTAACACACTTTTTTAACGTGATCAAATTATCTAACAACTAGTTACGAAGTATTGCACATTAACAAAAACATTTATCCATAAATCATAGTATATAAGTATTAGATATAATAACCTATAGTATACAACTAAAACAATATTAAAGTTCAAAAAATAAATGTAGTTTTTAACTTTTTAAACAATCAGTTTGATAATGCTTTATTACTTTTTAGATACAACTTTACTTGTCGACAAAAATGATATGATACTAATATTTTTTGAGTTAAGACACATAAACACTTCTTTTAAACATAAATAAAATTCAGGTTGACTTTTGTAGATAATTGTTTTATTTATATTTTTTATTCCAGTTTAAAATTTGTTCTAGTAGTTTTATAATACTACACTTGTATAATATTTTTACTTTGATAACTTTATAGTTCAACTTATGACAACATTATGTAAAAGTTTGTCTTATTCTGCTAAAATGTTTATTTTTAACTTCAAAAATAAAATCGCTTATAAAACAAATAATTAGTAAATAAGTAACCATCTATCGTTTTATAAAGCTTATGTATTGTAAAATTTATAAATTGTATAAAGTTGTAAAAAAATAAAGTTTATTAACTCAAACATTTAAAAGATTAAGGAAATAAGTAATTTGTTGCACTTAATTTAAAACTTTTTATTTCTTTTTTGCTTTTCTCGAAGCGTTCACAGTAGTTTTTAGAAAACAATCTTACTCATCTATTGATAATTTAATAACTGAAGAAAGATGTAAAACTTATTTTTCAAACTAGTCTTTTATAGTTCTCAACACGTACAAAATGCAGTAAATAATAAAATTAGTTAAAACATAATAGACTTACTAGCTTATCATTTTATTTAAAACTTTAGAAATTCTGTCATTATATACGAAAACTAATTTAAAATTGAAAAATAGGTGAAATGTTTTCGATATAACTTGTGGATTTTTCTACTTAAAGTATATAACTTTTTTGTACTACATACATTAAACAGAAATTTGAGATATGATTCATTTAAAAACATTTTTATTAAGAAAACAAATAAAATCGATTTCAGTTAACACTTATAAATTACTTTTGTTAGCAACTAGTTTTAAAATTAAATTTTGAGTTAGTAAACAGTGATAGGTTTCATCAGAAAATATTTTTGTATCTTACAATGATGATTACATAATTGATGAATTATTTAGCAAAATTTCTAATTTACACCCAAATTTAAAAAGAAAAAGATAACTTTTCTTAAATGTTCATTTATTGCGTAGATCTACTGAGTTACTTACTACTGTTTATAGAAAACCAACTTTCGCTGGCCAATATATTTCTTTTCAGTCGCTTTGTCCTTAATCCCAAAAATTGGCTTAATATCCTGTTTGGTATTCAGAGCACACAAGATTTGTTCAAAGAAGTTGTTTATGGATTAAGAATTAGATAAAATTAAAAGTATTTTTGGAGCTCTTGGTTATCCGTCACATATCATTAGTAAAAAAAAAACAATACGATTTCTAAATTGGAAAAACCTATTAAACAAGGACCAAGCAAGTGCACTATATATTTAAGACTGCCATATATAGGTAAAGAAGCAACAGCTCTTGAAAAGAATGTCAAAAACACTGTCAACTCTACTTTAAGATCTGTACAACTAAGAATTAGTCATTTTACAAGAAAGCCTTTGAATAGGACTTGTAAGGATGTCACTGCTGATCTAGAAAAAAGTAAAGTCATTTACAAGCTCAAATGCCACTGTGATAGTGTGTATATCGGCAGAACGTCCCAGAGTTTTCATATTTAAAGAGACCAACATATTTCAAAATCTCTTAGAAGTTGGATAGACACGGGTTTGAATAAACCTTTTAACAGGTCATCGGCGATTGCCGAACACTTGTTAAACAATTATTATTGTGTAAAGAGTTACAGTAACATTAATTTTTCAATTATAAGTAAAGCACGTAATGATTATCATCTAAGTATTTTAAAATCTAATTCATAAAAACGTTTAAACCTAATTTATGCAAGCAACAGAACGATTAAAAATCTAATCTTTATAAGTTGTTATGATTGTTGTTTGTCGCTTATTATGTTTATACGTTTGCTTAGCTTAGTTAAATTTGTAATTAATTTATTTATAATTATGTAATTATAAACTCTTAATCTATCTCTAATTAATTTTGCTTAATTGTGTTAATTTTTATACATAAAACAAGTCTTTTTCAACAACACATATATATTTCAACAATTTTCTTCAGTGTGATTACAATTGTAACAAGGTAAAACAAATTTTAAACTTATATAGCCTTTTTAATTATATGAGAAATTATCAATCAAATAGCAAAAAAAAACCCTAAACTATAACAAAAAATTAAAAACAACAAGGAAAACGTAATTAACTGTAACAATTTAAAACAAAACAAAATTAGTCTAATTTAAACAAGGATAATGAGTAATCAAATTCTCTTTGTTTGCATAATTCTGGCTTGTTTAAGTGAATATAAATAGCTTCTATTTTAATTAAATCAAAAATGTTCGTGCAACTTCTTAAAACTTTGAACTTTGTCTCACTGTAATTATTACCACATTTAGGATTTTTTTTTTTTATTAATTTTGTGTTAATTTTTATTAATTGAACATTTTCTGATGGAACCTATAACTTTTTATCTACTTAAATTGTTATAAAAACAAAAATTAAAATTTTAAATTGATTGAGCTTAAACTGTTCAAGTTTAAAATGATTGAGTTTAATATGATCGCGAGTTAGAAATAATAGTAAATCAGTTACAACACTCATTATAACATATTAACGTCATAAGTGGATATCTAAAACTAAAAATCAAAACTGTTTTAACTATTATGTTTACAAGCAAAAAAAGTACTACACTATTGCACATTATTTAAACATTTATTTTTGGCATTACTGGATCATAAATACTATTTTACCTTAATTTAAACACAGCCAGAAAAACATTACTAAAGTTATTATTAATATATAAAAATAAAAATTGACAAACTTCTATTTCAAAAATGTTTTCACTGCAGACAGCAACCACTGAAAAAAGCGCAGTAGCTCCACCGGTTGGTTGAAGCTCCCACATCTGATAAGGCATGTGCAGATGCGTGTCTTGCAATATACAAAAACTGGCGAAGTGCTCAGTATCAAATGAAATTTTCTTATTTTCTTCGTCGTAAAATATGTTAGTCAAGCCTGAAGTTTTCCAATGCATGTCTGCATAACAATTTTTAATTGAATTTTTGTAAGCTAGCTAAATTAAATACTGGTACTGTCATGCACAAGTAAAAAATATAACTAACAGCAAAAAATTTTAAGTCATAGTGGGTTACAGACATTATTTAATAGCAAATTTGAAAGTATTACTATCGTAAACATTTTAGTTATCAGTAATGTATTCAAGTGTAAGATTTGTGTGCATTATACATTGTAAAGGAACAATTAAAAACCTTTATTTTACTCTAGCATATACTTATACTGAAATTCGGTACCTTAAGAGTCTACTGAAAAGTTATTATATTAAGTTTTATTCCATTCAAATTGTTTTCTTAGAAAATTATTTTAAGGCCTTACCAAAAGACTACTTCAAACCCACTTCTGCATCTAACAAACTTTAAACCATGTAACACTATAGTTACAATTATTTCAAGTTATATATCCGAAAATGTTATAATATCATCCATTACTTTTTTTTATGCTCAGCAAGACTTTCACCAAAAGTTTGTGCAAAATTAGTTTACAGTCTTTACTAAGTATATTTTTTGAAATTTCCTAACTAACTTATAAAAAAAGAATGTCGCCGAAGCAAAACGTATAGTAAGTGCAAGTTTTGTCTTTTCAATAAGAAAACTTATAGGGATTCCACTATCTGGAAACATTCTTGGAATAAGTTGAAATTTATTGTCGCGATTTTAACTTGAAAAATCCATATAACCATATACATCGCCTGCAATTTGTCAGCAAAATAAGTGGAAAAATACTAGACAAGCTAGAGATATAACTTGTACTATTGTAAGCTCCACAAGAAACAAAGAAACTGCGGATACATGTGACTCACTGTAGAAGCACTTCTGACTAATGCTTTTTTGACAGATTGAAGCTTTTAAGAGCACTGAATCTTACGTTGAAAAAACTCACACTATTTCTGCAGAATTTTCAGTATAAAGGAATTTTTGTGTTCCTGTAAAATTGCTAATGCGTATTATCAGCTATAATTAAATAATATATTTTTTACATACTGATTTTATGTCATTTTTACTATTAAACTTTACTTGTTTAATTAACAAAAAAATCATTACAAATTTCTAAACAATTTTAAAATAAAAATTGATGACTAAAAAACAAAATACTTTTTTTGATTACATTTGAAAAAACAACTTTCCTAAAACAAAAACAAATTCTCTAAGACAATTTTTAAAATATTGCAAAGAACATTTCCAGAATTGCAAAATATGAGATACTTATCTCAAAAACGTAGAAGTATATATTTTTTAGTGATTTTAACTTATTTACCGTTCTAGTTTTTTCCTTCCATATTATCAGAACTTATTGTTATCTCTAAATTTAACCGTCTATGGTTCAAAACTTAGCTTGATGTTAAAACGGTATAAAAAGCAACTTAAAGCTTACTTAAGACTCTGTAAATTAACAAAAAGTTGAAAAAAGTGACTTACCTTGCCCCCTATGGCCAAAATAACTTTTTTTTGATACTGTAGAATATCATATTTAAAAATTCAAAGTCTTTTAATACATTATTTCCTTTACCGTATATAGCAGGCACGTAGCTTGGTACGTTTCTGCAAATCTACAGAAACGTAAACATTTGTGCGAAAAAACTCGCTTTTATTTCGATTATTCAGCGTTTAAGACCTTGTTTCTTTAGCTTTAAGTATTCGTTTATACTCAGTTTTGCACTCCTGAGAGATAATTTTTACATTAACTGTACTCTCTAGCACTTTTTTGTCGTAAATATTGAACAAATTGAAAACATCTAAATTGTATACAAATTGCATGGTGTAGCTTTCTGTTATCAAACAGCAAACTATTGTAAAAAAATCCATTTAAAAGCTGTAGGTTTGGTTTAAATGATGTCAGAGAATAAAAAAGTAAGTGTGAGAGAGGATCTTGTACTATTGAAATGTTTGTGGTGAGTCAAAAAGAACTTAACATTTTTTGAAATTTACATTTTTTTTTGTGTTACAAAAGAGCAAATACAGATAGAAGATATATAACAAGATACATTTTAAAGTAGATGAACCTCAAAGTAAGCTAACATGAAGAATTAACTTTTGTTTTAAATCAAATTGACTCTCTGAGTTGAGTGTTTTAAGATTAAATCCCTGTGGTTGACAAATATACAAAAATGAAAAACTTTTGAAAATGTGATGATGTTATCATTTCCTGAAGTTTTATCAAGAATATTAGAATCTATTAAATCAGAAAAAATAACACCATAAGACATATAGCTTGCAACAAGAAGACAAACTGAAAAACTCAATAATATAAACTTTTTTTCAAGAATAATATAAACAATTTATAGTGTTTTTTTTATATTTTAGAACTTTATTTTTAAATTAAAACTTGTTTTAAATATTTTATAAATGCTTAGGTTAGTTAAAGTTTTTATTTTTTCAAGATTAATATAAACAAATTTATAAAAGATTATAAAAGTTGTTCTGAAGTGCAGTTAGGTGAGTTTTTTAGTAATGTTTCTGAAAGTAATCCTTCAATTAATAAACTTAAGCCACAATTAAAAATTTATTACCAAAGGGATAAGCTTGTGTGAAAAACCATTGGAAAAATTATTAATGAAATTTATAAAATATATCAGTTTTTCAAGATTAATATAAACAAATTTATAAAAGATTATAAAAGTTGTTCTGAAGTGCAGTTAGGTGAGTTTTTTAGTAATGTTTCTGAAAGTTATCCTTCAATTAATAAACTTAAGCCACAATTAAAAATTTATTACCAAAGGGATAGCTTGTGTGAAAAACCATTGGAAAAATTATTAATGAAATTTATAAAATATATCAGTTTAATTCTTTAATCAATGTTTGATAAATGATAAATGGTTTTAAAACAAGTTTTTATATAACTTTTTCAATCTAAGATTAAAAAGAATAAGTTAATACTATTTATTTTAACAAGTGTATAGTTGTATTATTAATTCTTAACAAGTTTAAGAAATGAAAATTTAATTTATTTTATGTTTTGAAATCTTTATGTTTGAATTTATTTATATGTTTTAAATTGTATCGGAAAAATATAGATGTTTAATATTCAAAGTTTGTGGTTATTTAACTAAGTTGTTTTATTTAACAAATTTGTTTTGTAAAAAAAAAAATTAATTCTTTTTTACAGCTTTTATTTAACAATTTTTTTTTCAAGTAATTTAAACATCAGACTTTATTTTATTATTTTTGATGAATAAATGAACACTCATTTTTTTTTTCAATATATTTCGTCAAATTCTCTTCAGGTAAATTACAATTGAAACGATACAATAAAACACAACAAGTATACATACAAAAAAATTTACAAATTAATTAACTAATCGATTAAGTAAACGTAAATGTAATCAACAAAAATGTAATCAACAAAAACTTTAAAAATCAACGCAAAATGGTCTTAACTAAATAAGGCTAAAGTGTAGTCAAATTCTTTCTTTTTACATAAATTTGGTTTATTTAAATGTATTAAAATGTCTTCAAGTCTAATTAATTCCAATGTATTTGAACATTGTCGCATTACACTGAAATTAGATAATGTAAACTTTTTTCCACAACTTAGATTATTCAAAGTTAAAAGTTTACATTATCTAGTTTCAGTGTAATGCGACAATGTTCAAATACATTGGAATTAATTAGACTTGAAGCCATCTTAATACATTTAAATAAACCAAATTTATGTAAAAAGAAATAATTTGACTATTTAGTTAAGACCATTTTGCGTTGATTTTTAGAGTTTTTGTTGATTACATTTACGTTTACTTAATCGATTAGTTAATTTATTTGTAAAATTTTTTGTATGTATACTTGTTTTGTTTTATTGTATTGTTTCAATTGTAATTTCCCTGAAGATAATTTGACGAAATATATTGGAAAAAAAAAATTTGAGTGTTCATTTATTCATAAAAAATTGTTTTCAGTAAGAAAATGTTTCATTCTTTTTTACAGCTAAATGTTTATGCTGCCAAAGCTTTACAAAGACGTGTACTCTTCATTTCTTTATGAATTATTGTTGACAATAATAAAGTAATTGTACATCTGAATTTTATCTAATGTTGTGAACTTTTTTATTTTATATCTCTTTTGTTTTTTATTCAACTCCTAAAGTTTATGATTTTTATCTAATAAAAGCAACAATTTTTGCAAATGTTTTCTGAATTGGGGAAACTGTTTTCAAAGTTATATATCTTAGGCCTAACAGTAATATTATTAAAATTATATTCTTAATTAGTATTTTTATTCTAAATGAAAGGTTTTACAGGTTCATAAAAGTTGCAACACATAAAGAATTATAGGGGTCAAGAGCAGTACAAATTGCCTTGTATTCAGTTATTCATTATACTTCAACATTCAATTTATTTAAATTTTTAACAAAACTGCACACATTCATATAAAATAAAAGGTAGTTAAAACTACTCTATTCCCGCTATGACGTCATCACACATTATTCTTGTTTTTTTTGCAGATTCGTAACTTTTTTGAGCTAGCTACGTCCCTGGTATATAGTGTTTTATAGTAATATTAAGTTAAATACCGTTTGTTAAAATATCTAGTTAAAACAAAATAATTAAAGAGTTCTGTAAACTTGAGTAATATTTTAGGTATAAAAAAAGTTGTTTCTGCTTACAAACAGGTAAGTTTAAGTATCAATGAGTTTAATGTGTTAGTAAACTTTAGAAATCATAATTATTAAATTAAAAAAAAAATTGTTAGAAAATATTCTTACAGAAGTCAAGCGTTCGAGGACTTTTAAGATTTTTTTAAGTATAAATTGTTTGTAATTCCACAATTTTTGTTTAGATTTTCAGGGTTTAGATTTGTATGATATTTTTTAAAAAGTATCAATTTCCATCACTTTTTTATGTTTCAATTTTCAAACTCCATGGTTTTCAAGGATTCTTTAAGTTTAGGTCACCCTGGACTTTATACTTATGTTAGAAACGCACCACTATAGAAGCTAGTAACTCTAAACAAAATTACTTTAAAACTAATAAACTGTTTATATACCTTTAGAATCCCATCTTGCAAGCAAAGGTTCCTCGTAAATCTTAACATTGTCAGGAATTGGCATCGTTATTCCTATCGTTGGTGTTCGTGCAGGATGTACATCCTTCTTTATTACTTCCTTATCTTCGTTTTCTTTATCAGCTGAATCTGGTCTTATGCTGCTACTAATATCTGAGTCAGTTTTTTTCACAGTTTCTTTTATAATAATGTCATCAGGGTACTTTAAAGTTTCTAGCGGTTCGTTCGTTACCTTAAAATTTAAAAAGAGAATAAGATTAACCAAAAGTCCGTTCAATGGAAAAACATAGACAACATATACATGTGACTACTAAAAATATAATAAAAATTGAAAGACAGTTAATATATATTGTTTAACTATTTTTTTGAAGTTTGCACTACAGGGTTCATGCGCGAAATTTTTTTAATTTAGCCTGAATGATACCAATTTAGCCTGACATTTTTTCAAAGTAATGAAAATCCCCATTTATAAGTCATTTTAGGTATTGGGGGGTCTTGATTAGTACCATTATAGTCTCTGACTTCAACCAGCTTTATCTCAAAAAAATTTTGAGCTTAAAAATCTGCAAAAACCAACTCATAGCTAGTTACAACTCAATAAAATATGACTAAATTGTGAAAAAGGTGATTGACCCCCTATGCCCTATAATAACAAATTCAGTGGTAAGTTTTAAAATAATCTATTACTAGTGCAAAAATTTAATATATTTTACTAAACTCAATTGCTCAATTTAATTAAGCAATAAGTAATACCATTATAACTGAAAGATTTATCATAAAACGACGTGCATTGTCGTGTTTTATTAAAATTTAAAATGAAACGCTTACACGAGTATTAAAATAAGTAAAAAATGTTTAATTTAGTATTTTAACTAATACTTAAAATTAAAACATAATTATAAATCCTAAACTCTAAATAAAAACAGTGATTGTTGATGTCGTAGATATTAAAAGCTTACACTTAAATTAAAAATAAAAACCTAAAATAATTTGTATGTTCTTGTAAAGAAAAATTAATTGTACCTAAAATTTGTACTCCAACAAAACTTAGTACTTATATCTTAAAGCTAAGTTTTAGTGTTGTGAATATCTCTAATAACTTTAAACAAACAAACAATAAAATATATGAATAAACTGCTAAGAGTTACAATCTAAAAAGTATTTGGTATAAAGCCTTTAGATTAGAAATTAAAACAGTTCAAATAACTAAGCTCTGAAAAACATAGCTGGTGTAAACAAAATCAAACAAACATGAGTTGTTGAACTAAACTGTAATGTTAAAATTGTATTTTTTTGGAATTTTCATAATCATGACGTATATAATCTACACAAAACAAAATAATGAAGATTCTTAAATTTTTTTAGGGATTAAACAAAATGTTTTAAGCATTTATTTTTAGAAATAATGACTGATTTTGCGTTTAATAACTAAATCTTTATCTAGAAATAAATTCATATCTCAATTTGATCTTAAAAATATTTCTCTTTTTTCTAATCAAAAATTTTCGGCTATTTGAACTGAAAAAAACTGAAATTCACAAATTTTTAAATAAAAAAAATGATTTAGCCTGACGTTTTTCAAAAAAAGTGATTTAGCCTGACTTAGCCTGATTTAGCCTGACGCGCACGAGCCATGACTAAAATAACTTAAAATTTAAATAACAGGTATTACAAATAAACAGTAAAATTTTTAAGATAACTTAAACTTCATTAAATACAAAGAAACCAATGCACACCATTTAAAGACAATATTTTTTTTATCAAGTTAAATTAACTATTTAATTACTTTCATATTGTTGATTTTAAAGTTTAGTTTGATTGTTTATTTTAACGTATAAGTTTTGTTTCTACAAAAAAACTAAGCTTATTCTTTTTGATTAATTGGAGCCGAGTATTAGCAAAAAAACAAGCCCGGACCCGTAGATCACTAACAATGACTTAAGATTATTTTTGTGATCTAACTGTACACTACAAAAACTTTTAATAACACCAGCTAATTAAAACAACACTTTTTTTTTTTTGAAAACAATGTAAAACTTGAAAAATACTAACGAATTAAATTATCCAACTTTAACTTTGGACCTTAAATTATAACATGAATAAGTTTGTACTAAAAAGTATTTATAATATTCTTACAGATTACTTACTTTTTTATTTGTAAAATGATATCAATAACTTTGAGACTCTTATTATAATTTACCTACAATAACTTTGTTAATTATCTAAAGTGTACTTACTATAATTAATTATGTAGTTTTAAACTGTTGTTGGCTAACAAATAGTTGTCTTATGCTTTGATGCAGTAAAATGTTTATACACTTAATCGTGACAATTTACATTCTAACAATATTTTTTGACTTCAAAATATAAAAATGCATTGATCGAATCATATAAAAGTATACAATACTTCATTAGTTATGTGAAAAAAAAATCAACTAATTACAATTTAAAATGTAATCAACGCCAGATTTTACAAAATATATTTTATATACTACCGAATTAACAATGCATACCTTTTGCACTATCATATAAAACTATTTCAAATGCATTCTCTTATATGTGCATATTTTGTTATAAGAAAGTAAATTATTAACGTTAAACTAAGTTAAAGAAAAAGAATCGCTATTATTTAGCTTGTTGAACCTGTCTCAAAGTCCAACTTTTACTGGTTGAAGGCTGTACAGGCATTCTTATAATGTCCAATGAAATTATATTACCAATCCTTGTGAACTGTCTCAAATCAACCACATCTGGGTCAAGCATGTTTTCTAAATCTACATCAAGATCTTCATTAAAACATTTTTTTGTTTCGTTTTTGGTGATTTCTTCGTTTGTGGTCGTTATAGAAGTCCTTTTTTTTGTTCCTTCCACCAGGTCATTGGTTAAATGTTCAGCTTGTGAAGTATTGTGTTCTTCAATCTATATATATAGCGTTTTTAATGAACTACAACTAGAGTTCTAAAAGCTAGTTTTAACAAAATTAAACTAAAAATATTTAATATATTTATTCTTTCAAAAAATTATTTTGCAAACTAAGTTTCGGTCAAAGACCTCGTCAGTGCTTAAATAAATCTAAAAAAAGGTATGTGACAGTCATGGAAAATAGCATTTAAACAATTAAATTAAAATAAAAACAAATTATTACTGGAAATTTTTTTACCTAAGAAACTAAACAAATCAAATTTTAATATTAAGACTGAGTTTTAGTAGAAGTTTAAATTTTTAGCTAAGTTTTAAAATCAATATAACAACAATAATAATCATCAAAGCTGTATGTAGCTTTCTTTTTTCTTCTAGATAATTTACAGACTAAACATTGCTTAAGCAAAAGTGTAGTTAATGAAATGAGCTTAAAATTTAATCGAAATTGGTGTAGCTTATTTTAATTGTGACGTAATTATTGAAAATTTGAACAATCTTGTGCTTTTAATCGTTATTAAAATTAAAATTCCCGCTCAAATGCTTTATATGAAAGCTTACAGTTAAAACAAATTTTTACCTTAAAACAAAACAAGTTAAATTATGGTGCTAAGTTTGAATTTTTGGCAAAGTTTAAATTCTAGTTAAATTTAAAAATCAAAGAACAACACAAATAAATAAGAATAAGGTTAATAATAATAAGTGGGCTTAAGTTAAGATGCATTTTAATCAAGCTAAATTTTATTGTGACTTGAACACACATTTTATTGTGACTTTTATTGTGAATCCAAAAACACAATCGAAAATACTTAAAAACAAGAAACGATGATCCAAACGAAACACTTTGCAACTGCCGAACAAAAAACAAATGTCCCCTCAAGAATAAATGCTTAGTTGAAAATGTGGTATATAAAGCGACAATCAAATCGGAAAACGAAACAAAAAACTATTTAGGCTCAACGGGTGGAATTTTTAAAAAAAGATGGTACAACCATATTAGTGACTTTGAAAACTATAAACAGAACGGAACAGAATTATCGAAATATATATGGAAGCTTAAAAATAAGAACATTGAATACAAAATAGATTGGGAAATTATCCACCACATTGGCAAAGCAAAAAACTCACAAAGCATTTGCAGTACATGCATATTAGAAAAGGTCGCGATCGCTAAAGCAGACAGAAGGGATAATCTAAACAAACGATACGAACTCTTTTATTTCTGCCCGCACTTCCGAAAACTCCACTTCAAAACTTAAATTACTCGTAATACAGGTTTTATGCATGCTTTTTAATTTTTGTAACTATAATTTTCTTAAAGTAATTTTTTTTTTTTTTTCTAAATTATCCAAGCAAAATTTTCAAATTTTGGTAACTATTACAAGCACAAAACTACTTAAATTTACAATATTCAAGTCACAATAAAATTTAGCTTGATTAAAATGCATCTTAACTTAAGCCCACTTATTATTATTAACCTTATTCTTATTTATTTGTGTTGTTCTTTGATTTTTAAATTTAACTAGAATTTAAACTTTGCCAAAAATTCAAACTTAGCACCATAATTTAAGTTGTTTTGTTTTAAGGTAAAAATTTGTTTTAACTGTAAGCTTTCATATAAAGCATTTGAGCGGGAATTTTAATTTTAATAACGATTAAAAGCACAAGATTGTTCAAATTTTCAATAATTACGTCACGATTAAAATAAGCTACACCAATTTCGATTAAATTTTAAGCTCATTTCATTAACTACACTTTTGCTTAAGCAATGTTTAGTCTGTAAATTATCTAGAAGAAAAAAGAAAGCTACATACAGCTTTGATGATTATTATTGTTGTTATATTGATTTTAAAACTTAGCTAAAAATTTAAACTTCTACTAAAACTCAGTCTTAATATTAAAATTTGATTTGTTTAGTTTCTTAAGTAAAAAAATTTTCAGTAATAATTTGTTTTTATTTTAATTTAATTGTTTAAATGCTATTTTCCATGACTGTCACATACCTTTTTTTAGATTTATTTAAGCACTGACGAGGTCTTTGACCGAAACTTAGTTTGCAAAATAAATTTTTGAAAGAATAAATATATTACTTCTCCTCCAGCAGTTGAGATCTCTCTATTTGTTTTCTTAAAACCAAAACATATAATACTAAAAATATTTAATATAAATTCAAACTTACATAAGTTTAGAAAAAAGCAACTAAAACAAAACATATTTTTTTGGTCATAACTTTTAACCTGATGGTAAATTACTTTTAAAATTAAGCTCTTACATTACTGACGACATAAGAAAATATACATGCAGCTCTTTAAGATATAAAAGGTTTTCCTAAATACTCACACGTCTTAAAATTCATATTGACAATCGATAAAGCACAAACCGTAAAAGAGTTATTTACAGTGGTAGTAGCAACTGGTGAAAAGCAAAAAACTATCTAAACCATTTTAAAAATCAACAAGAGTTAGAAAACAGTCAAGTCAAAACTTTAATTTCCAAATTGAATTTTCTTGAATCAGGATTTAAATTTTTCACGTGTGAACTAAACTAATTACAGGGTTGCGATGTAAAGTATTGTAAACATCTGACTTTCCAATTATTTGACCGATTTAGCCTGACTTTGATCTTCCATTTAGGTAGGCATTTTAAGAACTTACTTCCAATAAAAAATGCATTTTGAATACACATATTTTGATAAGTACGCATTTTGAGTAAACATATTTTGACAAAAACACATTTATATTACAGACTCTTATTAAATACGCATTTTAGTACGCACTTTTTATTTAGTACTAGTTTTGAACCAAAATAAAAACTTTCTGTCAGGTTTCTTTTATATTTAGACGAGTAATTCTAAGCTAAAAACTTTTTATTGATAAGGTGCTGTGTTCAGAATGTGTACTTCAGCGGAAGATAATTGTAATAAGTACTTATTGGAATGTAAAAGTAAATAATATAAACTTAGTTATTATTTTTTGCACTGAACTAGGTATACTTTTTTCTCACTGCTAGATATATTTACTTATTTGTAAACAATCTCTTAAAGTCACAAATGTTAAGTAAAATACTCGCAAGGAAACTGTTATTAAAATACTTAAACTAGACCATAATAAATTCTGCAAAACGAAAAACGCTAATTAAAACTTTTTTTAAAGTTATATCATGATGTATACTAAAAAAATTATCCTGGATCTTACAAAAAATATTAAATTAAGCATTAAAAAAAAAAAGAAAAAAAAAGAACATGTCATGAAATTGTAACTATAATTTATATACAAACGCAAGGCTCTCTTTAAAAACTTCTAAGAAATATAAATTTTAAACTACAGAGAAGTCTATGAAATCATCATAATACAACTAATCTTTAAAATAAATCAATGAATTACATAATCAGATTTTACTTATTTTTGAAATTTGAATAACTCTAAAAAAATTATGAAGAAGTAAACCATAAACTTATTACATAAAATACTAAACTAAAAGCTAATTTATAAAGAACTTAATAAATTACTTGAACAAAAAACAGTTTGACTTTTAAATTCTGCAAAACAAACTTTTGTGTATATATCACAGTTTCACTATGGAACTGTCCTTGCCATAGATCATCAAAACTAAAAAGCATACAAAAACTGCTTGTTCAAATAGGGTAATTGTACAACAAGTTTCTAGAAATATTTTGCAATTTTAGTCCTACTTTATAAAAGATTTTTTTTAATTTTTACTATTTGAACGTTGTGAAATATAACGAATTTTCTAAATTTCCAGAAATTTTGTAGATTTGAACTGACAAAATCTGACATTTTACCCAAAAAAACTAACTTTTGGCCATTTTGACCTAAAAAACTGACTTAGTCTGACTTGGCCTGACCCGTGGCAACCATGTAATAGTTGTTTTAGATTTTTTAAACTTATTTTGTATATAGCTACAAAAACAGGTTTATAAGTTGATTTTAGTACAGTAGATAGGCTAAATCCAAGGACTTAGATATATTTTACAGTAAGTAAGATTTTTTTTAGTTTTAAACATAGTCATTAATTACACTTGAGCTTATAACAAGAATATGTAAAAATCAAGCTACATTATTTAGCAGGTCGCAGAATAAATCCTGGAGCAATAAATTTCAAGAATTGTACCAAAATAACAATTCAGAAAAGTTTTGAGAAGCACAGTATGTTTTAACAAAACCAAAACAGTATAAAAACATACAATAACTTAGCTTAAAAACAATATTGGATATTTTTTTTAACATCGTAATAAACTAGGTGAGTCTAAATGCGTTTAGCATTCTATTTAATATATCAGTAATAAAAAAAAGTCAATTTAGTACTTTTCTGGCGTTAAAACTTTGCATTTGTCTAACAATTTTATTTTAACATATATTACAAGCATACTACCACTGGCAATAAAAACAGTATAACTGTGATTCAAACGTTTAGTTGACTGTCGTTTTTTGACCATCATTTATAATGATAAGGAAAAATTCATCAACAGAAAAATTTTAAAGCATTCAAAATCTTCAAATTAATTAAACATAAACATTATAGAATATCCAAAACTCTCTGGTAAACCAGTTTTGTAGTAAATTTATCGCTTATCTTTAAAATCACATATGCTATACTAATCAAAAACTTAATAAAAATAATGGCTAACTATTATAAATTAAAATTTTTGTTTAAATCTTAAACACAAATACTTATTTACATGTTTAAGTTATTGTAACTATAACACTATAAAACTTAAAAAGTATTAATTCAAAAATTCATTAAATTAATTAAAGTTGTAAAGTGAAAAATACATTTCCGGAAAGCGGAGGATCATCTTGTTTAGCAATATTTTCATCTGTCAATGCATCTAAATGTATTTCTTCTCTTTTTGTTTCAAAAATTTTTTTAGTAATGTTTTCATTCGACTTAGCTATCTCTGCGTCTCCCTCTTTAATACAATTCTCTAAATTGTATAAAAATATTTTATTTTCTTAAGTTACATATAGATTGTTCAAGTCTTACTATGAATACATTAATAAACTTTTATTCATTAAGAAGTTTTTAATAAAAACATCGATTTTTGTAAATGAGCAATTAGAGTATAACATTGGCTAAAAGTAATTTGGTATGAAAGTATAGTGTTAAAATGCAAGTATTTAAAATTACTAGCTAAAAGTTTGGCAATACAGATCCTAACGAAACGAATTCGCTTGAATATACAATAATAACAAAATTTTTTACAGTACTTTTCTTTAATTAACTGACATATGTTTCTCTGTGTTGAAATAGTATTTTGTTTTCATTTCGCTTTTGTAGTAATTTTACTTTTATTCTTGTTAACATTATAACTGTTTTATATTACTACTAACTTATAAAACTTAAATACTACATGTAACTTGTCTACGATGTATTTAAGAATCAACATATAAGATTTCATAGCACTAATGATTAACTATTTTTTATAAATTTACTCCATTTCACAATTTGAAAGATTTACATATTATTTATCTACTTTTAGTTATTAGTGTATAATAAATATGGTTTATATTTAAGTAAATGCACATACTAGTCTTCTTAATCTTCTTTTTTCATTGCAGTACTTTTTTTTACTCGTTGAACTGTGTTAATCGTATAATACAAAAAACACATGTCAGTTGAATAAAGAAAATACTATTCATATTGTGATTATTATTTTCAAATTGTTTATAAACAGTTTTTATAAAAAAAATTAAGGGGTGATAGCTCAAAAATAACTTAAATACAAAAAATAAAATGTAGCAGAAGGTCCTATTAAAAAGTTAATGATTATAAGAAACTCTTGAAACATTCTTTTTGCCATAACTGTTAGAATTATCAGAATTTGAAATATCGGAATTTGAGTTGACAGAACTTGAATTATCATTCACCCAAAAGATAGACATATTAATAAATAAAACTTTTATTAGTTTACACTTTTTATACACTTAAGAATATTTTAAACATAGCTATTCGAAACTAAACTCACCTGTAGACTGAACAAGTTTCTTTTCATAAAAAGTACTGCATTTATTAGAAAGATGGTCGTACTTTGTTACTATAATTCTAACTGTTTATTTAAGGGTTTGATTTATTTTTCTAAATATAAATTTATTGTTATTTGAAATATGAATAACTTATGTACGTGAGTTATAAAACAGATTTGCTTGAAAAAGTTGCAAATCAATTTTCAAAAAAAAGTAGTAATGATAACGATTACGAAAAGGATAACGACAATAATAGTATAAGTGAGAACAAACTATTTTTCTCATAAAGTTTGTTCAAAGAAGAAATACAGTTTTTATTTTATCTCATCTCTTTTAAACATATTGTGACGGCAGCTAATTATATAAAACAAATAGTACAGAACGTATGCCTTCACAAAGTATGTTGTAAAAGGTAAACTAACTAGCAATATTCGCTGTAGCTATCATTTTATTAATATCAACAAATATTTGTTCTTCTGGAAAATTAAAAGTCAGCAATCTTGGATTTTTTCCAAGGTTTCCCCATATTAGAAATGTTTCAAATTCTCCTTTGAAAATCTTTCTTAAATTTCCAGTGTCTGATTCTGCACTGAAAACTGATTCCTTTCATAGAATATTATTGATACTTGTTATAACTTTAAAAACAATGCCAAGTAGAATACTATTCAGAACACAACTTTTGATCAAAATAGTAATAAATAATTCTAATTGTATGAAGTTTTGAAATAATTTTATAAATTAAAATTAAATTATGCTATTATTATTACTAAAACTAATACAAAGATTAAAAATTTTAAACTATATAAGACAAAACATTATGAAAATTTAAATTTTAAGAAATATTATCATAAACTATTAACTTTTTGAAGTAAAAACAGTTTTTGTTAACAAGGTTGTCAGATTAAGCAATGAAAAACCTGTAAAATTTTAAGAGTGGCATCATTATACCTCTGATTAATAATACTTTCCAACTGTAAAATATTCTGCTTACGAAGTTTATTAGATTCATATGGAAAGTTTTTTGAATAATTTTGGTTAACAAATCTCAATTCTTCCAAAAACTTTAAAAACATAATTAACTGTTAATCAATAAAATTCAAAGTATAATGAACCTAAGATCAATTATAAATTAGCCAAGCTTACTGAGAGCATCAGTTTAACATCAGTAAGAACTTGATTAATTTCACAGCTAGCATTTTCAAGCAACAAAGAAACGTAAGTGTTGATGGATTTTATTTCAAGAGGATCAGGGCGTTTACCACTTCTTCTAAATCTTTCAAGCTAAAATGTGTGTTCAATTATTTCTTTAAAAGGAACAAGTTTTTTCACTAATAATACTTTAGCTAACAAATTTTTTAATGAAATCACTTTGATTATCAGAAAAAAATCCTTTAGTAGACTGAAACTTGGGTTCTGTTCTTTTTAAAACTTGTCAGCAGGTTGTAACTAAAGAAAGCTTTAGTCTTCAAACGACAAACAGTTTTTTTATTTTTTACCATAAAGCTACTGTTTGCTTATATGATCAAGAACATCAAGTTGTCTAATTGCAGTGCAACGTCTAATTTCATTAGCAAGACAGATGCCAGGCTTATTTGTGTTAAGATATATAGAAAACATCAGTAAAAGTCATCAGAGCAAAAGCCATAACTTTTACGTGTAGTGAGACAAGCTAAGAATAATTAGTTTTGATCACATTACTTCGGTCATTAGACTAAAACTCTCAGAACACTTAGACTGCACTTAAACAAACTGACATTAATGATCATATCAGAAAACAGTAGTATCATGGTAAAACATGTACAAATTTTGTAATTTGAAAACTAGCTTTTTTCGAGTACGACTGACTGACGAGTTTCTATGAGAACAATACCATGGTCTCAGACTACTAAGATCAAAGTGGATCAAAGGTTTGTTGATCAAAGTGGTGTGATAAAAGTTGGTCTTATTATAAAAATTGAGCTTGTCTCATTCTCAACGCATAGGCTCTAATGATCTTTGCCGATTGTTTTTTGAATAACACTTTACTTTAACTTTTAGAAAAATCCCTTATAATGGATTTAAATAAAAAGAAAGTCATAAATTTTTTTGACCAAGAAACAAAAACATTTTTTTTTGTCTGTTTTTGAAAAACAGTTATTTTTGGTCAGCAATTTAAGAACTCCCACGAGAGATTTTTCTAAATACTGCAAGGAACATTTCCTGAAAATTTGTTTAGTGCAAAAAATGTAGGAGATAGATTTTTAATGAAACAACTTTTACAGATTTGTTTAAACATTATAAATCTGTATAAAGCAACCAGCAGCTTATTTAAAACTCAACAAAGTAAGATAGGGTTATAAAAAAGTGATTTCCCTTAAAAGGCCCCAAATCGCGTAAAACTGGAAATAGGGAATGGAATTTCTTAAAAAACCATTATTGGTAAATTTTTACAAACATATAATTTTAATGCAGCCTAAGGTTGTATTTATTAAGAATTCTGAATTAAATAAGAAAATCGCTAATAGAAGAAAAGTTATCAGACTTTTGGTATCAGCTATTATAAAAAATTTTTGCTCTATGCATTTTTTATACTTTAAGTGTGCTTGTTTTCAAACTTAAAATAAGGCTTTTGAATAGCTTTGTTTTGGTACTGGTTTTGTCTAAAAAGTTTAAACATAAGTCACTCATTTTAAAATGGTTTATTAATTAATTTCGTTTAGCTCTTCATCAGAATAAGCTTGCTAAAAACTGATAATAATATAGTGTGAATGTAGTTATAAACAGTAATTTTGAAATACCTAGCTAAAAATTGTTACGTCATAAAGCTTAATAGTCTGTTGAAAATGTTTAAATTAGAGTTGAACTATACTTAGCTGATTTAAAGTTGTTTGTAAAACAAAACTGTAAAAAAAAAACATTTAAGATAGTATAAATTTTACCTGAAACAAAATTAAATAAAAAGTACTTTACAAAAATAAGACAATAAACAACAACAACAATACTAAAAACACGCTATTTATATAGTGTTAAATTGTAAAAATCTGTTTGTTTGCAAATTTTCGGCTCACAAGTTCTAATAAAAAAAGATTCTAGAACTGAGAGATGGTAGTGTTTCTTGGTTTAGATAGAACTTAGAATCTACTATCCAGGTAGTTTTCAGCACAAACAGGGTTGTTGAGGAGGTGCTCTTGGATAGATGACTGTTCACCTATCGGCTTAACGTCGTCATTAAAATTAAATCGTTTTAGCTTTTTCGTGACATGCTGCTCTCGCCTGACGTGGAAACGTTGAGGTGTTCGACCAACGTAGTCATTTCCGCAATGACATTTAAATATGTATACTACATTACTTAAATCATGGATAGGTGTGGCATCTTTCACAATTCCGTTAAGCTGGCGGTTGGTGTTGTACACAACACGTAGCGAAACGCTGTTAACGAGCTATTAACAACGCTATTAACAAACACGAAACGCTATTAACACGAAACAAACGCTATTAATGTAACAAAATATGCATTTTGTTGTATTTTAAATGACCGCCAGGGGGCGTTAGACGATTTTATATCAAATTACACTATAAAACTTTGAAATGTTTGTGATAATGCTCATTAGGCCCTAGCTTGCGCACTACGCGCAGTTCGATATGTTGTTCGTTATTTTTGTTTTTGACTCAGTTAGCCATAAGATCGTGCAAAAAGCACACTAATTTTAAGAACTTAAGAAACTGATTGAATTTAAGAACTTTGTTATGATTGTCATTTTATAAGAACTTTATCTTTATTTGTATAACTGTATTGTAATGTGCTCGGTTAAGCCATAAGTCCGTGCGAGACGCACACGAATTTATTATAAGAACTTTTTTATTGTTTTCGTTTTATAAGATCTTGATGCTTATTTGCATTATCATATTATATTGTGCTTAATTTAGTCATCGTTGTGCATGAAGCACGACATATATTAAGACTCTGTATTATTAGTAGTATTTTTAGTAAGACCTATTTTGTGTTTAAGATTGTGTCACTCAGACACTTTAAGAACATCATTAAGACATTTCTATTTGTAGAACTTTGTGTTTATTTGTTGTGTTTTTATTCGCAGTTTTATTCAACTGATTTATTAGCTGCATTATCACTTCTAATTCTACTTCCTAATTTTCACATTAACATCACGTTTTCAATAAACTCACTTCATTAAAGAAATTATATATACTAAGTTTATTACATACTTATTAATTACTAAGTTGAACCTAATGAGTAAGGTAAATTCAGTAAAAACCTCAAGAGCTAAACGCGCTAAGCGTTTAGCACAAAAAAGGGGACTTCCCCCAACTAAAGGTGGTTCCTACCATAGGCCTTGGATGACTACAAATGGTGACTCTGTGTTTAATATGAGTTTGCAACCTTCTGATTCTACTAAGTAGAAATACTTAACTCTTTAAAACTAAGAAATTTATTCTGAAAAGTATTAATTTCTGGTGCTCCATTATGGTAAATAAATTTTTTTATCAGGCAAGCAACCTTAAAATCTTTTTAAATCTACAAATAACTTTTAGAAAAACAGGATGAAAACTTCAGGAAAAACTCATTAAAACGTTTGACTAAATTTCATTAAAATCAATTAAACAATATTCTATATAAATATAAACAAGTGATATAGCAGCAAATTTGTTGGTTGTGACAATAACTTGTATTAAAATTTTTATGAATTTTTAAGTTTTGAGGTTTTTAGACACAGTTCAAGTAAAATGTAGTTTTTCTTAAATTTCTGTTGCTTTAATTTTTTTTTCCTTACCTTCATAAGTTCAAATGTATTAAATGTAAAAAGCTTTTAAACAACAATTTCGAAACTAAATATCAATTTTAAATATTTAAAATATTTTTAAAAATCTATACTAAGAAAAACATTATCAATTTAAATTAAAATTAAGTTTTGTTAAAATTTTTTTTTAATTAAATTTATTTTTAAGAAACTATGTAAATCTTAAAGCTTTTTAATTAATATTTTAAGATTTTATGGCAATAAGTTTTATAACTTCTTGTAGTGAGAGGTTTTAAAGAGTTTTAGTTTTGAACTTTGTATGTATTTGAGCAAGTTTATTTTTGAAAAGAACGTTAAAAAAACAATGTATGAAGTCAGTTTTAAATTTTGTTGTAACAAAAAAGTTTATTAACGCTTAAAGTGCGAGTAACAATGCAGCTGATAAAAAGTTTTCAAAAAACTTTCCACTAAGATTTAAAAAAAATAGCCACACGGTTTTAAAAGTAAAACGGCTTGTGAAAATGTGTTTTAAGTGTAATATAGGTCAAATTTTACGACCATAAATGAAAAATTTTTTCAAGTTATTTTAAGAACCAAATTAAGTTCAATAGTGTGTTTTTCTTAAAAACATACATCTTTTACCTAACTAAACTTTAGCCTATTAATTTTTTAGGTCAATTTAAACAACTTTGAATTGAAAACATGTGTATAATTATTTTAAACACTAATTTAATCTGCTCTCTTAAGCCAATATATTTTTGACCTATAAAACTTAGAATGATTTAAAACAAGTTCAAACTTGGTTGCTCAAAATTGAACTTGCTCAGAAAGAACTTGCTCAAAATTGTTTCGTAAAGTTTTACTTTGAAAGATAATTTTTAAAGCTAATTGATTTTTTTTGCTTCGCGAACTGGGAAGACGTAAAAGTTTTACAGTTGACTAATCACGTATTTTAAACTCGGGTAATTAAACTTTACTTGTAGTAAATTTTTACGGAAAACATTTGCGATTTAAGAAAAAATAATTTTGTTTATTTTGCATTAAGCATGGAGATTTAAAATTATTAACTTTGCCACAGTAGGAATTTAATTGCTTTCACATATTGCTTTTATATCTTGTTTTTATTAAAATCGTTTGTTTTAAGCAAAACGTTTAAGAGGTTAAATGTATTATGTTCTAATAAAAAGACTTTAATAACTTTATTTCTTTTGACAATTAAAATTTTAGTAACAATGTTTTTGAGCAAAGCTATTAGAAATTAAAAAATTTAATACTTTTTTTTTCAAATTGACCCTAAACGACATTTGAAATATTAACAATTAACATTTTTATCGATATCACTATTAATGTTCTTTAGTTGCTTGCCTTGTCCATTTATAACAAGTACTTTTGTACTAAATTTCTTAAAGTTAATGGTTGAGCATGCAAAAAATTGTTATATACAAAAGACGCAAATACTTGCTCTTGTGCACAGCCTAACGGAAAAAATACCACATACGTCATCAGATGATTGAAAAGACGCGAAGCAATGTTTCTGACGTTCGAAGTCACTGGTAGCTATTATACACCACAGCTGATGTTACAAAGAGATCAAACCGAGTTGAAGAGAGGTATTCAATGGACAGAGGTGCTTAGCGCCTAAAACTGGTCAGATTAGAGAGACGGGCAGAAAAATCAGCAGCTGATGGCTGCCGATGGAGTGAACACTTATTAAAACTTCTGACAGACAGTATTATCTACTTTTCACTATTGTATGAGCACTTATAAGAACCATTTTTAACTTAAAAATAATACTATCTAACAATGTTGTACATTTTGATAATTAATATTCAAAAATTTTGCATTAACATTTTGTAAGAAACACTTAAAAATGTTGCAAGACCCCACCAAAAGACTTCAATTGAAGACTTTTAGGTGGGGAAATGTAACAAAATATGCATTTTGTTGTATTTTAAATGACCGCCAGGGGGCGTTAGACGATTTTATATCAAATTACACTATAAAACTTTAAAAATGTTTGTGATAATGCTCATTAGGCCCTAGCTTGCGCACTACGCGCAGTTCGATATGTTGTTCGTTATTTTTGTTTTTGGCTCAGTTAGCCATAAGATCGTGCAAAAAGCACACTAATTTTAAGAACTTAAGAAACTGATTGAATTTAAGAACTTTGTTATGATTGTCATTTTATAAGAACTTTATCTTTATTTGTATAACTGTATTGTAATGTGCTCAGTTAAGCCATAAGTCCGTGCGAGACGCACACGAATTTATTATAAGAACTTTTTTATTGTTTTCGTTTTATAAGATCTTGATGCTTATTTGCATTATCATATTATATTGTGCTTAATTTAGTCATCGTTGTGCATGAAGCACGACATATATTAAGACTCTGTATTATTAGTAGTATTTTTAGTAAGACCTATTTTGTGTTTAAGATTGTGTCACTCAGACACTTTAAGAACATCATTAAGACATTTCTATTTGTAGAACTTTGTGTTTATTTGTTGTGTTATTATTCGCAGTTTTATTCAACTGATTTATTAGCTGCATTATCACTTCTAATTCTACTTCCTAATTTTCACATTAACATCACGTTTTCAATAAACTCACTTCATTAAAGAAATTATATATACTAAGTTTATTACATACTTATTAATTACTAAGTTGAACCTAATGAGTAAGGTAAATTCAGTAAAAACCTCAAGAGCTAAACGCGCTAAGCGTTTAGCACAAAAAAGGGGACTTCCCCCAATTAAAGGTAGTTCCTACCTCAGGCCCTCTAGGACTACATTAATACGAAACAAACACGAAACGCTATTAACAACACCAACCGCCCGCTATATTACACTATATTATTATCAGTTTTTAGCAAGTTTATTCTGATGATGAGCTAAACGAAGTTGATTAATAAATCCTTTTTAAATGAGTGAATTATTTTTAAATTTTTTAGTTAAAATAAGGCAAATTAAACTAACATATTAAGTTTCGTTTCTTAACAGCTTGTAGATGTTTAGAAGATATTAAATACAATTCTTTTGTTTAATAAAAATATCTCTTCCTAACAAAATTATATAATGAATACTTAAAAATTAAACAAAATGTGCATTTTTTGCATAATTTTTATCAACACTCTATTAAAATTTCTAAAGTTAAAAAAAATTGGTATACTTGCACCATGTTTTGAGAGTGTTTTTTTCAATCTACTAAATCTAAAAACATATACAAATAGATGGTGCAAGCGTGCCAAAATTTTCCAAGTAAAAAAGAAAAATTATTTACAAGAATATCAGCTAAACTTTTTAATCAAATACTTTTCATTTTTTACAATAAAAAAGAAATTAATTTTATTAAATACATATTCAACTTATTAAACGATTCCTTGAAATAGCTTTTATAAACATTGAAAAAATTAATTAAATAAAACTATGTTAACATTGTTTTTTGTGAATTTTTTATTTAATTGTTGATTTTCGATTTTTAAATACTTATAAGTTGAACTTAGTAAAACCCTTCAAATCGCCTTGCGCCAACTGGCATAACTTTCGTTATAGATAAAATTTTAAAGTTTAGTTTGAAGCACTAAATGCGCTAGAATCATGGCTTTCTACCGACAAAAAATTCTTTTTTTTTTTTTTGTTATTTCCAGTTGCAGGCCCACTGTGCTCCCAGTATCCAAAAATAAAATGTAAACATGCAAGTTTGAAGTTTATTATAAACATCGATTTCTATTCTAATTTTACAATTACTTAAGATAAAAAATTTACTTTTTGCATAAAATGACTTCTGACCCAAGTAACTGTAGTAAAGGCTTGTTATCAATCTAAATAATTAAAATAACGTTTAACTTAAAGAACCATTGTAAAAGCGATAAATTATCAAACAAAAAAGCTGCTAAAATAAAAACTATAATTAATGAAGGGCTTCCTAATCGGTACGTTGGTTGGTTATTAGACAATGGTTTTCTTCATGTAAGGAATGATAAAGTTCACATAGTGACAAGGAATAGCTGTATTAGTGAAATTAAATTATTTTTATTACAGTAGCTTTGAAGTCTCCACTAAAAAGGTACAATCAAAAAGTATTAACAAATCTGAATAAACAAACAAATCATCACAGTTAAATTTCTTAAAACGTTGTCAGCTTCAGTAAAAAGATTAATTTTAAATAATGTTATAATCAGCATAGCTACTAATTTTTTCATTGTTATACAACAATTAGCACAAGAATACAACCATCATAGTTAGTTATTTGGTTGGATGTACAGTACACACATAACAACAAAATTGAGATGTTATTGTGTTTCTGTAGAACAATTTATCTTGAAAATTTATAACTGAGAGTACTTATACCATAAACTTTATACAATAACAAAAAAACAACAAAACTGTAGCCTTTTTTTTTGAAAAAATTCATGTTTAGTTAACATGTATAACATATTTAAATAAAAGTACACAACTATGATAATTAGCTTAAAAAGTGTTTACAACTTCATACCAAAAGAAAATATAAAATTTCTAGAAATTTTCTAAAACTTAAGAATTTTTAAGAACTTTTAAATAATATTAAGGTATATTCAAGATAATTTTATCTACTATTTTACCATTGACAATGTTTTAGTAATTGTTAGACAATAATATTTAGGATTAAAAGATAATGTGACCTCTTCAAAGCTATTTTTAGACAGTTGTCTATGTTTTTAAATCTTAAATATAAAATAAAAATTATGTACACAAACATATAAAAATTTGATAAAATTAAACATCTTTAAACAGTATAATGACTAGTATACTGATTTTCAATACTCTTTCCATTTAATGCTATAAAAATATTTATAATATTTATATTCTCTATCCACTTGTAATATTAAATAAAGGAGGTCAAATACTAGAGATAAATACTGACCAGACAAAATACTAATAGTTAAAAGATTTCCAGGGTTCAAAAAACTTACAACAAGTCATTAGTACAAAACTTTAATAAATTGAACTAACCTCCCATTTAGTTTTTTCTTCATTAAACTTAGATACTTTGTGGTCGTCAATTTTTGAAACTAAACTCCTTGTTTCAACATACTCTTTTTGCTTTAAATATTTTAAAGCTTCGGATAATTCTTTTGCTTGTTTTCTTTTTTCCTACAAAACAAATACAAATTTCAATTATTCTTAAGAATATGTTAAGCTACTTTTTATATATAATAAATTTCTTTAAAGATTATGAAAAAACAACTAAATAAAATACTATGAAAACTCTTGGGACATTTTTATCTGTTTAAAGTTATGCTATAAGTAACCTATACAAGTTTAATTTTAAAGTCATAAGACTTATTTTTATAGTTATAAACTATGATGTTAATCTTAGTTATTTTAGATTTAAGAATTTAATTTGTACAAACTTAACATTAAAATTAACATAATTGAACGACATAAGTTAGAATACTGTATGAATTAGAGTGCTGAATATTAAAAGCCATATTATCAAAAGTTTATTCAACGAATGTTACTTAGTTGACACTGTTTCACTTTAAAGGATATTCAGAGCTTAAGTAACAATTAAATTAAATAAAGCACAAATATATATATATATATAGTACGATCAAGTAATGAGAAAGTAATTAGTAATATTACTAAAAGTTATTTTTTGAAGAACATTTCACAATACCTATAAAAAACTAAATAAAAACAGTCGTCAAAATTAAATATTATTAACAAAAAAAATAATTAATGAGAAATGAAATATAAATAATAATAATCACAAATAAAACTTAGGGTGGTGTAATATACATCGAATGGATAGATATATTATGTAACATAGAAAAGATTAAAACTTTAAACATGAAAATTATAAAATTCATAAACAACCAAACTACAAATTAGTTGTTTACATTAATGTAAGCAATTTATTTAAAAAACTGTGTGTATAATATTACAAATTTATATTTTTAATAAATTTGTCCTTATGTTTGTAGTGTTCATTTACTGATTAATAAGATTACTAAAACAGCTGTATATGTAAAGGATAAAGTTTGTTATAGTATAATAAATTTGTAAAAAAAATATCACTGAAAATATAATTGGAATTGATTTTTAATTGACAAATGTCAAAGTTCTAGATACAAAAGCAAAGATTAATATTTATAAAACAAAAAACAAAAAGTTTTCGAATTGTTTACTGCAGCTTCAACGCGTTTAGCATATCATCAGAACAATAATAAAGTTAATTGGATTTTTTTTTAATTAACAAAATACACAATATGACGTGTCAAATAAATTTGAATAAATTTAGGTAGCTTAGGTACAAGCAACCTAATTTACCGAGCTAAAATAAAAACAAATAAAATAACGAAATTTTACGTGGGTTCAACTAGTATAACATTCGAAAATAGATTCTAAACGGTGACCATAAGGTAAGTATTAACAATAAATTAAAAAGACTTAGAACTGAACTATCAAATTACATATGGGAACTTAAAGACGCAACAAAGACTATAACTTAAAATGCGAAAAACTCTGTAGAATTAAAGAAAACCAAAATATAACAAGATATGTAATTTACGTAGCTTAGAAAAAGTTATTGAAAAAACTAAAAACAAATCATCGATAAACAAAAGAAAAGAAAGACGGCAACCCTGCCTTCATAACGAAAACATGTACTTAAAAAAAAGATAAAAAGCAACAAAACAAAACTAAAAATAATTATAAACAACACAAAATATAAATAAACTAGTACAGAAGCTGTTTTTAAAATGAGCTACCTATATTTAATTATATTTATTTGATACGTCATAATGTGTATTTTTGTTACTGTTTAAAAATTCGCAAATAAAGTTTATATTTGTTCTGATGCTGTGCTAAACGCATTGAAACTGCTGTAAACAATTCGAAAAGTAGTCGTTTATTTGTATTATAAATAACTAAAACTATATATAGATTTAGAAGTTTTTATGTTTTAAGAAACATCAGCAATTATAAATTTTCTATGAAGTTCAAGAATTTCAATTTTTATACAAACAAAAATATTATCAATCAAGAAGATTTAAAACTTAGATTATAGTTGTAATTATTTTTCACTGGTTTATTTAGTTATTAAAAATTATTTTTATTATTGAAATTTGTTTATAAATTGAAGTATAAAAAGTTCTAAACTTATATACATATAAGAAGACAAATCATAATGATTTTATTTAACAGGTTCTTAGAACATAACAATGTTTCACTCTAGATTCTCTAGAGATTGTCATTTGTTAATTAAATTTAAATAAACTATTTGAAAAAATAAACAGAAAATATTGTAAATCAAAAATAATACAAAAATCAAAAAATCATTAATGTTCTGTGTTAAAACAATTCAAAATTACTTAAATTGGTTTGTATTGAAAACCTTTAGTTTTATAAACTAATAAACTGAATATTAACTATTAATACTATAATATTTTAAAATATAGTTTACTGCAAAAGTTACAGTTATTCAGTTTCACTGCTTAACAGATTATTAAATATGTAATTTTGAATACAATAATAGATTATATAAAAAAAAATAAAAACTACGCAAAAATTGGTAAAAATGTAGTTAAATTTCAAAAAACACATGTTTTACAAATTTGGTAATTAGTTTATAATACAAAAATAAAAACTTATAAATGAAGTTGACTTAGAATTTAAAGAATTATATTAAAAAAAACTAAATTTATCATATATTATTTCCGAAATGAATTTGTAACAGTTATAATTGCATTATTTATTATGCAGAATAAAATGGTTTTAAATTAAAAAGACTTTTCTGAAAAATCAAGGTGGTATTTTAAACATAAATACTTGACTTTGGTTAAAATTAAGGTAAAGACAATTAGAAATACAGTGTAAGTTATTACTAAAAAAATCACTAAAAATATATGTATATACAGTAAATTTCCACCTTGATATCCCTTTCCTAGGTACGAACTGCTGGTATGGTGTGCAGTTTTTAGCCAAAACATGCTAGGTTCAAAATACAATTTTTATTAATTTCATTTCAACAAATACTAATTTTATTTGGTTCAGTTTCAAGTATCCTGTAAATTTTGCCTAAGACATTTTTGTTTTTTGATCATCATCTAATATTGCAGAAGATCTTGTTTGAATTTTAAAATTTATTTAGAAGGTCAGATTTACATTTTTTGGGGGCGAGATTACACAAAGTTTTGTAAACATTGGCCAGCTGGTCTTACTCCATATTTTCACTCTACTGACCTGATCCGGTTGACCGGCCATACATTGCCCAACCCCTAGTTTAAAGCTTTTTTAGGAGGCTATGGAGTAGTTAAATATTTTTTATTCTTGGTAAGCCTATTAATTCTCTTTATAATCATAACTGCAAAGTATATTTTAATAATTTATAAGGGGTTTGTTTTGTTGTTTATTTATCTAACTCCAGATTTTGACACAATATGGTTTATATTCATTGTAAGTCAAGTTTGAAGTTGTGTCTAGAAAATTGCATTTAGTTGTGTCAATCTCAATAGTTATTTTTAATAAAACTTTGTTAAATAGTTTATTTTTTTCATTTTTGTTTTTTTCTAGAATTTGATTGCTTTTTTGCTATATGATGACAAGCTATATAAGACAATTTAGTTTGCATTAAGTACAATTTTAAGAGGGAACCGCTCAATTTCAACCCGCGCACAATTCCCACCCAATTGAATCTGAAAGCCGCTTACTGACCAAGGGTAAGGGTTAGAGGTACAAGTTATTGTAAAAACTAAAAAGTACATATAAAAAAATAAATAAAAGGGAAAAAATGGTTGAAAATTGTGAGTATACCAGATTTATATTAACTTGATTTAAAAGTTTCCAATTCTTATCTTTTATATACATTAAGTAAAAATTGTAAATAAGGCGCAAACTTTTTTTTTTGCAAAAGTCACCCATAAAAGTTCAACTTGACAACTTTAATAATACTAAAAAATTTTTAAAGCTAAACTAAATACCTTAAAGTACAAGTGAAGTTCAAGGTGCAAAGCACATTGGACTTATACTTATACTATTATATTACTTCATCTAGATTTTCATATAAGTTCTAAAATTCAGCATTCAGTTTTTATAAAGCTTAATTTGGTTTTATTATTCAATAGTAACTATTAAATACAATAATAATAGCCATACTTCAGCACATTTTTAATTTCTTATTTTAATTTGTATTACCTCAATATATTAGGTATAAGACATAAAGCTACATATCTGAAAAATTGTATAGTCTTAATTTGTTTTAACCCATAAGTTAAAATTCTTGTTTTTTTTTTTCATATGTTCTATATTTATATATACTTCATAGTATATATAGTTCGTATATACTATATTTTAGTATATTTTCCGTTTATATAAGCTTTTAAATTTTAAGTGTTAATTTTGTCCTGGACAAGCAATAAAAGGTATCCGTGGTGTGCAACTTGATAATAGTAAGGTTCTTCATACACCAGGTTGTAGGACTAATGTTTTGAGCGTACTTTTTGTCGTTCAATTAACTATACTGTTAGATACACACTAATTTAAGTAACTTTGTTTTGTTTAAGAAACAATATTAATTATTTTTGGCTTTATATGTTTTTTTTACTATATCTTTCACTTGTTTGTTTAAAAAAATTTTTACATTTAACAAATTCAATAGTAAACCTAGAGTGAAAATATAGTTTTTAAGAATATGTTTAAAAAAATTTTTAAGCAAAGCAATTTCAAATAAAACATTAACACAGTATTCTAACTATCTGTATCAACAAAATGCTGCTAACACTATACTGAATTATACCTACAGTAAAGATTTTTAGTTAAAGTAACAAGTAATTAATTATTGTATCATTGGCAATTATTGTTTTAGGTTAGATTAGAAATAGGATTGTAAAAATTTGTTTTACTCAAAAAATATAGAAGTATTTTTTATTGACGCAAATTTAATATTATATGTCTTACTTCTCTTTCAAGTCTTTCTTTTTCAGCTTGTAATTCTAATTCTTGATTTTCTTCATCTAGTTTAGGAGTTTTCAAACCATCTGATTTTTGAGATTTCTGAAACAAAAACATATTACTAGTTTAAAGAAAAAATACAGTAATAGTTTTATAGTTTGTGCAATAAGGTGTACTTTTTTTAATAGACTGTATTGCTCTTATAATACTTTATACTTTGTGCAAAAACTTTACCTTAGTAAGTACTTAAAGTAGGCAAATATTATGAATATAAAAAAACTGAGACATAAACTGGTACTTTTAAAAACAATTAAAATGTTCAACCAGTTGCTGCTAAAGTATAAGCAATGAAAAAATTTAAGAAAAAAATACTGACTCATATTTTGAGACATAATTTTAATTTTTTTAATCTGAATCCTAAAATTAAAGCTATCTTAATTTTTTTAGAAAAGTGTCTAACTTTTACAATTTGTGAGTTTAAACACAACAATACAACCACATAAAATAAAACTACAATGTATAATAACATCAAAAAAAAAATTTAAATGTTAATGCTGTTTTTGTAAACTGTACCACTAACAAAGTATACAAACTATATTTTAGTTTAATAAAAATAGTGTAAATTCAAGCTAAAAAAACTAGAACATAAGGCACTAAACAATAAATTGTAACTTAGTAATAAAACCTTCAAAATAAACATATTTTATGCTACTTTAAACATAATTTTAGCTAACTTTTTTTGTTTTACTTTTTTTTACATCCATTCTTTTACCTTCTTTCATATTTTTACTTTTATGACTAGTTAAGCTATTCGGTGCCTTTAAAAATATTAAATTTAAAAAGCAAACACTAAGTCTAATCTAATGTATACTAAAAACTTTTATCTTGAAGATCTTCAATAATGATACTTTTGCATTGTGTTAAAAATATTTTTTTTGGAATTGGTTCTTATTCTTAAAAAAAAATGTTTTGCAAACAAAAATCAAAGTTAACAAAGTTTTAAGAAGATACTTAGATAATAAACACAACTCAATAAACACTTTAAAGAAAATCAATAAAAAATTTAAAAATTTATTTTACCAGGAATTCAAATAAAAATATAAACTAAATAAACACATTTTGTTTATTGATTTATATTAGGTAGAAATATTTGAATTTTAGAAAAATATGGTTATCTTTTAAATTAAACTTGTGTCATACTATGAGTTTATCTACTAAAACTACAAATGCTAAAATGACTTATTTTTCATTCTATTATTTCTTTTTTAAACTCAACTAAAATTTAAATAACTTTTAATTAGAAATAAAAATGGCTAGCTTATCTTACTACTGCAACAAAAGACATTAAAATAAAATTTCAATTTTCAATTGTTAAGTTAATGAATAACATCTTAACTAAGATTAAACATAAACAAAATTTAACACTTTCAAAAAACTAATGTATAAAAAAGCAATTAATCTTTGCTAGTAAAACAAAACTTTAAACAACAATAAAACATATATGTTACCTGTAAACAAATGACATACAATTTCTTTATTAAAATCTAAATGCAAAAAAAGTATATTGAAATAATAGAGTTGACTTTTAAACCCACACACTTAAGTCAGCAATTTTATTGAATTTAACAACCTGGTTGCAAATATACTGTAAACTTCGTACTAATTGATAACAGCACTTAATAACAACATATTAATTACTTGTATTAATCATAAAATATATACTATCAGACTGACAAGTTGAGCATAAAAATAGAAAGAATAAAACTTAGATACCTCAAAAGTTGGTCTTAGGACTTCCAATATAAAAATTTAACTTTTTTAAATTTTTTATATGTAAAAAATTTTTTAAGTGAAAAAATAAATAAAAACTAGCACTGTTAACATAATAAGTATACTGTATAAAGTTATAAACTTACAAAAGATTCACTATATAGTTCAGTAAATTAATATTTAAAAACAAAGAGATTAGTTGCCGTTGTATTGTGCATATTGTAAAAAAATATAATAATTTGGTTTTGCTAACTATATTTAGTATTTTAAATAAAGCATTTCCATCAATGTATCTCTAAGTTTAGTCAAACTAAAGTTTTATTCAAGTCATTATAACTATTCTTTGCTTGTTTGTATAAACCTATACAGTATAATAATAATATAAAAAAATTTAAAAGTAGTTTAATACTATTTATTTAAAATAAATAAAATTACTTTAAGCATTAAAACTCACTGGCATTTTTAATATTTCTTCTAGTCAAAGATAACCTTTATGGTGTACCTTTCACTAGGCAACAAAAAATATATTAGTTCAAGTTTGGTAATTTCCCTAACATGTTTGATAAAACAAATGATAACTAAGAAATATATTAAACAAAGAGCATTTGGTTTGGTATAATATTCACATAATATTCAAAAACTACTGGTTTAATAAACATCTTAAAACTTTTTTTAACAACTAAATATATAGATTAGAAGTTTTTTTTTTTCTTTAGCGAGTTGAAAGATTATGTGATAAAATCACAACTCAATTACTCAAGCCTGGTACTTTTTAATGAAGAAAAAAAGTTTGTATTACATATAAATAATATTTATTGCTTGTAACTCAATTCTATATTTTTACAAGAATTGTTAGTGTGAAAAAATGTGGTATATAGGCTCTAAAATACTTCAAAAAGTAGGCGAACCATTATAGTACAAGTTAATCAAAAAAATCAAAGAATCTTCTAACATAGTGAAACTTCTAGCATAGAGAAACGTAGAGAAACATATTAAGTCCTGGACATGACGTTAAACTGTTCTGGTGCATAACTCGATAAGCGAAAGGTTTTTTTTCGTGCACCAGGTCCTTGGATTAAACTTTTTGAGTGTTTTTTGTCGTTTAATAAACAATATACCATTATAAAAAATTTATCAGTGCCCTAACAGGGACTTTATTTTTATTTAACAGCTATTTTACGGTGAACAACGATTCATTTATTGATAATCTAAATTCCAACTATTCATGCTCCAATAGTTCAAACGTCAACAATTAAAATTCAAACAAGTTAAAATAATACAATTAAAGTTCTGACAATTCACAATACTACAATTAAACTTTAAAATTTGAAATCCCTTCAATTTTAATTATTAGTTTCTAATTTTCGACAATTCAAATTAAGACTTTTTAAGTTCTGTCAATCTAATTTTGAGTTTGACATTTATTTTTTTCCTGATCACTTATTGAAACAAAATTGCGTTCAAGTAAAAATAAATAAAAGAAAATTTATGTAAAATGAAACTTAATAACATTAAAAGTCTTTTAAAATGAAAATTTAATTTTCGCTAGGATTTTATCAAGTTTTTTTTAATTGAGAAACAAAAAAATATTTAACAAAACAACTTTTTTTAACGTTTAAATTCCAAATACTTTAAATGAATTATCTTAATTTAGACAAGTGTAATATACTTAAAAGCATTTCAACTGTTTATTTTGATCAAACAAAAACATTTCTTTTAAATAAAATTTTAAAAGAAAAGCTTTTTTGTATATCCCTATTTTTTAAGATTTGTAAATCTCCGACATTTTTTATCTATTAAGATAGAATAGAAAAGCTTAAAATCAGCACTTCAACTAAATAATGCTATCAATGGTCCATTTCAATTAACTGTGTGTCAAATTTAAAAGTTAACCTTTCAAACTCATAAAAAAGAATTAGTAAAAATAAAAATATAAAAGTTTGAGACTAAGCTAATTTTTTTTTTTTATTTCAACAAAAGTTTTATAAGTATATGTTTGATAGAATTAAAATTTAGCTACTATTAAATTAAAATACAAAAGGTCGGTAATATTAAAGTATAACGTTTTTATTAAAGCTTTTATTTAAAAAACAGCTACAAGATTACTAATGAAAAATTAAAGTCTCACTTATAAATGTAAAATAATTATAATAAAATTTTTCAAAAATTTTTAAACAAAAAACTAGGAATTATTAAAATATTTGAATGTTAGCTCAAGAACTTATTAATATATTTACTTACATTGAAGTAAAAGTCATTGAACAGTAAAAAGATAAATCGTCACTAAGTTTAATTACTGTTTACTACATAAATTTTAAACTAGTTTATATTATATTTCTAATTAATATCTGATAGTACAGAAAAATAAACTTTAAATTTTATTAAATCAAAATACACCAGTTAGTGTTTAAATAGCTTTTGATAACTTAAACTTAACTCTGTTTAGCATAAAGTGTTGATAGTCACTAAGAAAAGTATGTTAACAAAATAGGAAACCTCGATTAATGATAAAAAGTCGTTATAATGAACAGTTAAACTGGAGTTTAAATAGTTGTAACTTTAACTTTTTAAGTTAAAATTGTAACAATTTGTAATGTTAAATTTTCAAAATAACGAAAACTAAAAAATTTAGTACGTCAAAACTGAAAACGTAAAAGTTTTTACTAAAGAAATGTTTTAAAGTTTTGTATTGAAGTGTTGTTTTTTTTACAAATTATTTGTCGGAATAGAACTTAAAGAGAAGTATCACCAAGTTAAAGTTTTGAAATTAAAACTAAAATGTAGTTCATCAAACTATTTAAAGGATATACTGGAAAGCGATCGCATAAATATAATGTTATAAAACTGACAATATCATCATTACACGGAGATTTGTCATTTATTGTGATATCACTTAAGTAGTTTTGACAATACCACACCTAAGTGAACGAAAATATTGTTCTTAAAAATGTCATAGTTTTAGTTGTCATAACTTGTAATGTAAATAGTTTGATTGTCAATATTTAGTTTTGTATCTGTTAAAATAAAATTGATTACATGACAATTCAAATTCGGACAACTCAAATTCCGACAATTCAAATTCTTAAAAAAAAATTAAAAGACTATATCTCAATAAGTGATATAAATTTGAAAAAAATTTAAAAATATGTAGGTATTATTGATATCTACAAGCCATTTTTTCTTTTGTTCAAAATCTAAAGAACTTTTGAAGATATTTTGAAATCACTAAAAATAACTACGTTTTTTACTTTATTTAAGCCATATCTCAAAAAATAGTTAACGTTTTGCAAAAAGAAAAAATGACTTGTAGATATTAATATGACCTACATATATATTCTTTATATTTGACAAATATACATTACATTTTTATTTGTGGCTGTTTCAATTTTTTTTAAGAATTTGAATTGTCGGAGCTTTAATTGTCTGAATTTGAATAGTCGTGCACCCAATAAAATTTATGGAAACACAACATTCAAACCTACGGGATTAAAACTTATCACTTTTGGTTATTTAACTTTAATAGATGAAGCTTTAAATGTCAAACTTGAATTGTCGGAATTCGAATTGTCGTAACGTAATTGTAATTTTTAGAGTTTAAATCGTTGGATTGAATTGCTGCTATTCAAATTTCCGACAATGAATTGTCACTTAACTGCCTTTCTATACGTTTTTGTTTTCATCAGTCAGTAAGAAAAGATCTCTAAAACCTTATTAAAAACAATTTTAACATAGAAAATATTTTAAAGTAACTTTTAGTTTACAATTTTTTAATTTACATATAGCTCTTTTTTAAGCCCCAAATATATGAGGTAAGTAAATAATAATCATAAAACGAGTTATATTTTGGTTACTAAGGTCTTATTTAATTATGGATATAAATCAAATATGAAATATTTAATGTTGATTAACAAAATAAAGACTAACATTAACTGGCTAGAATAGCTTTTATTGGAATAAAAAAAAAACTAAAAACTTTAAAACATATTATTTTTCTTGTCTTTAAAGCTAACTAGAAATATTTTTTTATTCAAAAGAACGTCCTTTGCCTACCTTTCACAATAAATTTCATCGAATTGTGGTTTGACTATTGATGCAAGGAAAAATTTCGTTTTTTTTAATATCGTTATTTTGATTATTATAAGTATTAAACTTTTTTTTTAATACTTAAAATAGTATGTGTTCAATACACTTTTATCATTTATTTTATTTTTCTATAATATTCCCAATTCCAGATTTCGTAAAGTATTTATTATTTTTGACATTTAACATATCTTGAAAAATAAAAACAATTAGAAAACAATAATACAACACATTGAAACACGGATTAAAAAAAAAATGCTTTAAGAG
This sequence comes from Thalia democratica, assembly GCF_965202585.1. Taxonomy (NCBI): domain Eukaryota; kingdom Metazoa; phylum Chordata; class Thaliacea; order Salpida; family Salpidae; genus Thalia; species Thalia democratica. Next base: position 40,793,947 of record NC_139166.1, on the reverse strand, counting down.
ATCAGTGTAAAAACATGCAAAAATAGGCAAAGTTTTTAGAGGGGCCCTGCAATCTGCATCATTAGTCATTTTCCAATTGGATGAAAATTATTTTGAAAAGTAGGCAAAGGAACATTCTTTTGAAGTTAAAAATAATTCCTAGTTAGCATAAAAAATGGGGAAATAATAAGTTTTGAAGTTTTGAGTTTTAAAAATTGTTCAAAAAATGGCAAGTTCAACGAAGTTAACGCTTATGCATTGCAATAAATTTACTCTAATTTATAATTTTACTTTCGTAATGCATAGCGTAGAATTTTTTTAAATTTACTAAACTTAAATTTTATAAAGCTATTATAACACTTATTCTAAGCAATATTTGAACAGCTATCTTTAATAAAATTTTGTTTTTGATAAGCCTAGCTAGAGTTTAGCTAGAGCTGCTAGACTGCAACAGCCTTGGGCTTGTCATATGTCAACCAATCAGTCCAATAATTATTCACAAAAACTATTTCAACTTGATTTTGTTTTAAAACAAGCAAACAGTTATAAATATTCAGTGTTAATCAGTTAAAATAATATTAGCATTTTCGTAATCATGGGCTGCAGTATTTAAATTTCATCTACTAAAGAGTTACATATGGCATAACAACTGTTCAAAATCCAAAACAATCCCCATAGGTTAATTAAGTTGTAGAAATTAATACAAGTTGTTGAAGTTGCTCTTTGTTCATAAAATCAATTTGACCGTGATTGTGCAAAATGAAAACAAGTTTAATATATTATATACGTGAAAAACAAATTTTTGTCTTAAAAATAATAGTTAAACCACTTAATCTTTTTTGGATACAATACAGCTAAGTTTAAATATATTTTTTATAAAAACTGTCAAACTTAAAACTTAATTCAAAAAATCTAAAAAAGTTTTCTTATTGTGTCAAAATTTTTTTTTATCGATTTTTAAATTGTACTGCTCTAGATTGTTTTTTAAAAAGTATTACAAGTGTGAGTTACCCATTTATTACCACACCTAAATGGGAAAAAATGCGACTTTATTAAAAATTAATAAAATATTCAAAAGTTGTTTTTTTTGTCTAAACTAAAGTAAACTATTTATAATTTTCTCAATTACTTTAAGTTTACTTATTTAGGTATAAAAGTTAAACTATATAATAACAGATGTTCTCTTAAAACTGCAAACTTTTAATGTTCATTGAAACGTTATTAGTAACTTTTTAAATTTAAAACTTTTGATTTGTTCAACGATTGTGTTAATAATTCAAAAAAAAAAAGTTTTTAAAACTTAATATACGAAAAGTATTTCCTTAAAAACAAATAGTATTTATTTTTTAGAAGATCAAGATTTAAGAGGTCTTTTAGCACACTAGATCCTCGACAACTATTTTAACATTTAGTTTTTGTGTTCAATAAACTTAGTATTATTATCATCATTGTTTATTAGGCATATTAAAAATAAAAAGAAAAAGAAAAAAGGCTAATTAGGAAAATAATCGTAGATATTTTTTTGCTTAATCTTTATTCTTTACAATTTAATTAAGTAAATTTGACCAAAATATCGAGCTTTTTTACTGATTGTTAACTCAAAAAAACTAAGTATAAAAAAAAATGAAAAAAATATAAAAAAAGCTTCAAAGTTTGAAATGTAGTAGACGGTAAGTTGAGAATTAAAAGAAAAAAATAAATTATATACATGCTGAAACATTAGATATCAGTAAAATTTTAAATTAACAAATTTTTAAGCACTTAATAAAAAACTTTACGTTTTAGTAGCGATAAAAAAATTTGACGAATCGACACCGTGTTATAATATTTTTAAATATAACTAAAAGAATTTGAAAAAGACTTTATATGATGTCATAACAACAATAATAACAGTATACAAAAAATTGAAAAACAATGAACTCTAATTAAATAAGTACCTGGAATGGAGAACAACCTTTGTGTAATGAAGCATAATTTAGTTTTTATTGTAGCAGAGTATAACAAACCAATATATTACAATAGAAGTTAAAAAGTGAAAAAAAACCAATGATTCTGTTGCTTAAGTAATGTTCAATTATAAATTTTAAATTTTAATTAACAATACAATGTTTCACTTGCTCGTTTTTAGGCCATGTTTTTTACAAGTTGATCTTATTTTATAGAGTTTTTACTAAGCTTCAAGTTGCTTTTTACCGTTTTTAAAAATTTGAATTAGTTTTTGAGATATGACTGGCCGAAGTCGGGCCGCATAACTGGTTCCTTATGGGGAAGAAAAAACTAAAACGGCAAAAAAAGACTAATGCATTCAAAATCTATCTCCTCCTTCATTTTTTAAGCAATCTTCTTCAAACTTTCACAGTCTATTCTTTATACAATAACAAAAAAACGTTATATGTGACTTTAAAAAATTTCAAGTAAAAATACCTTTTTTTTGATAAAAAATCACTTTTTTTTTTTGTCATAAAATTTTTATTTTTTAAGATTATTAAAATTCACAAATAACGTTTTTTTTCTCATAATGTAAGGAACATTTCCTAAAAATTTGAAGAAGATTGCTTGAAAAATGAAGGAGAAGATAGATTTTAAAGCCCGTTTTTAAAACTCAAGAAAAACGGCTTTAAAGTTACCCTTTATATACCCTTTAAAAAGACAACCCTTTATATAACGGTCATAAAAAAAAAAGTTACTTAATATTTTTAAAATCTAAATAAGCATCTGAAAGATTATGAAATTTACTATAATATAAGTCTATATGTTATTTTTGGTCAAAAAATGGCTTCTACCCCCCTATGGCCTTAAATATTGTTAAGAAGTAAAGGCTAACTCTATAATTTCAGCTCAATATTGGTGCAACATCATGCTAGGCAATTACCACTCAAAAATTTAAAAGTTGGTTTCGAACAAGCTGTTCAAAATGATTGAAGATTAGACTGATAATATTTCAAAACAGTGTTCTAAACTGAAGAAGAAAATATATTTTCTATAAAGTAGTGAATTTTTGCTTTTTTACTTTGCGCCTCTCATAAAGAACTTATTGAAATTTCTGTCTTTGATCGCTTGTATCTTAAATGTTACTATTTATCTTAAATTTTTAAAACAGTAAAAAACTATTTTTACCTAGGTTTTTTATGTTAAAAGTTCGACTAGTTTTCAAAAAAAAAATCACTTCCCTATGCTCTTAACAGGATTGCTACACATTCAGGACACTCAAGATAACTAAGGATATTTTGAAGTTATTAAAAATCTCAGGATGATTTAGGAGGGTTCAGGATAACTCGGGATATTTTGAATTTTTTTTAAAAACTAAGGATAATTTTAAGATTAGAAAACAATCTCAGCACAGTTTTCAGTATATTTTGATTAAGAACTAGTTTATTTAGTTGCAATATTTTGTTGTTGAAGAAATTGATTTTTAATAGTTTTGAGAGTTAAAAAAAAGTTAATTGTAAGTTTTTTAAACTTGTAAAAAAAGCTTTTTTTTTAATTCCAAAAACTCACAATGACTCAGGACAGTTTAAGGTCACTCAGGACAGTTTTATTCTTCAACTAAAACAGTGGCAACTCTGTCTTAATCACATCCATCAAAACTACAAAAATATAGTATCTTATTATACTCTTAGAACCTTTCTTAAAAAATATATAAGAGTTATACTTATATACTTAAAAAATTACAAGTAATTGAAATGTTTGTTAATAATTAATATAAGTATACTTGTCAAGTTTCTTATCTTAATACATCAAACAAAATGAGTTAGTACTATTAGTTATGACTTTAGTTGTTAGAGTTCTTAAACTTTCTAATGTTTATATATACTTGATAAAGTTAGAAGATTATTAATTTAATGTTATAAAATAAAAATTGAATAAGTTTTAAAAGACAATATTAATTATAGTTTTTATTTTAAGTAAAAAAAAGTGTTAGATATGAATGAAACACTGTCAAACGTAGTTCAGAAAAACGATAGTTCAATCGGATCAACTGTGAATTGGCCACAGTTTTTTGATTTACCTTGCTCTTTTCCAAATGAAGGATATGTGGCTAGAGGCTTTCATGAAGAAGGGAATCCTTTTCAAACAACATATGGAATTATTTGGTTTATTATAGCTATGTTGTTTGTTTGTGCTGCAGTTTTAATGGTAGTAATTGCAAACACTTTTGGCTTAATTGATGGCTGTCTACAAAAGGCTATTGAAATTGACAGAAATTGCTATAATTATTACTACCTGCCAGAGTATGTTACTTATGCTAAAAAAGCCAAAGAAGAAAATGAATTTGTAAGCATTGATTCTGAAAAAGGGTTAGGTAGTAGTAGCTCATGGTAAAAGTTAACAAATTCAATTTGTTTAAGATAATTTCAAAAGAATTTTTGTATTTTATTTAATTGACTTAAGATTAGTTACTTACAAAAGAGAAAAAAGTTTATAAAAGTCAGAATTTTTATTTGTTTTTTATGTAGTCTTTTTTTTAATATCCTGTTTTTAGAACCATTGTTTAAGTAAATTAAAAACATTTTACAAGTTAGGTTTAAAATCATCTGCATTTTTAAAATTAAAACTATTTACTCCTTGGTTATAATTTGTTGTTTTTTGTACTTTTTTAAGTCTAATTAGATCAATAGTGTTCTATCTATTTTAATTGCTAAATTAGGCCTGATCTGGTTCTAGTTTACAAAGATCTAACCAGACATAAGTTTGAATATTATATTTTTGTTTGGTTTGGGCTTAATCTTGATCTGAAAAAATGGATACTGCAAAGCTAAACTTAGAAACAAGCTGGACCATAAAATCTTGGCAAACTATTACCAGATCCACCTGGATCTGGTGTTTGGATTTGGTAGAACAGTATAAGTCAATTAAGTTTTTAGATAAAATACCTTAAAGTATGTTTTCGTACATGGTTATCAAAGAAGTACAGTTGTAATTATATTAAATTAATACTTAAAAAGTATCAGTACAATATTTTAACAGTGCCTTTACACAAATAAAGCGGTAATTATAAAAATTATAATTTTTTAAACTATTATAGTTATTGATGAATTAAATTAAAAATAAATTTTGATAAACAAACGTTGATTGGTTTAAAATAAAAGTTTGATAAATATAGCAAGATATAGTAGTTTTGCGCTTTTGTAAAAAAAAAAACTTTTGTAATTTTTAAATTTAATACTTATATATTAAGTATAGAATTTTTAACCTTTAAAATAATTTAAATTTTAATTTTCTCTAACACTTAAATACAAATTCATTAATTACATTTTAAACGCTTGAAATTTTTAACTAGCTACATAAATTAACCAGTATGAATTTATTTTCAAGTTTCCATTGACTAAGTTTGTTGTAATATCAACATTTATCAAGTTTGTAGGTATTTATTTTATTTTATACATATTTAATAAAATGATCTTTAATTTTAATCAACAAAATACTGATTATATTTTATTGATGAGATATTGTAATTCATGTTACACTAAGAGTAGAAAGTATAATTTTTTTTTAAATGATTTGTTATAATAACTTTATGAAGGGTTTATAAGTTTAGCTTTTAGTTTCATATAAAAAAAAAAAGATTTGTTTAATTTTTTCTGACCAAAATTACTATGGCTATGAATAATTAAGTTATGTATTTAAATATTTTGCATATACAACACAGTGTTTTTACAATCTTCTACTTCATTCAAAACAAATATTGATAGCTAACAAAAAACAATTTATGTTATTTTTCTTAATCTTGTGTTTTAGATTTTTATTAATTTACTAGAGATAGAAAACTGAGTGTAAAAATGAGTTTAGGAAGTAGAATAGAAAGTGCTTTTTCTAGTACAGACGAGCCAAAAAAAGAAGAAGGCATTTTTTCATGGCCAGGATTTTTTGATATTCCATGTAATTTAAGAGAGCAAGGAATTGATTTTCGAGATTTCCATACAGCAACAAATCCTTTAATAACTACTTATGGAATTTACTGGTTTATTGTGATGCTAACTTTAGCTAGTACATTAGCTCTACTAGTTTTCATGGGACAATCATATGGAGCAGTTGATGGATGCTTACATCAGGCAGTTGATATAGAAAGGCGTTGTTATTTGCAATATTATTTACCGGACAGGAGAGACAAGTATATTACATACATAAACCAAAAAGATGATGAAGCTAAAAAAACAAAACAAAAAGAAACTGTTTAAATGTTAAATAACACTTAAACTTAGTCTGCTTAGTCTTAACACTTTCTATTGTATGTTAGCTTTTAAAATTTAGACTACCATACTTATTTACTTTTTATTTTATGTTTAAACACTTAATTGTGTACTAAATATGCTTAGTGAGTTGAGTTTTTATTGTTCATTTTATATAATACTTATTGCTTTTTAGGTTTGATAAATTCTAAGCTGTTTTTAAGGTCACATCCCTTTCATTGTACAAAATATGATTTTTTTCAATTGTAGTTGGAACATTTTGTTTTGTCTATTTCTCATCTAAGATACTAAACTTGGCTAAGTGTCAGAAGTTCACAAAGGTACACTTTTGCACCACATCACTTTTGCACCAGTTAACACTTTTGCATGGGACTAATTTTTTGTTGTTTACTCTTATAAATAAATAAATATATATTACCATCACTGTTACCCCTAACCCTTAGTTGATATTTTTTAAATATTAGTATTTTAAGAATTATTATTTTTCTCATATGATAAATTTTATTTTTACCATCACTGTTACCCCTAACCCTTGTTTGGTTATTTTTTGTGCAAAAGCGTCTTCGTGCATATTTGACCCTTCCCCAACAATTTTAAAGGGGTATTATTCCATATGAGGATAAATAAACTAAACTAAATAATTTTTATTCCAAAACTTTTTATTCAATTTTATAGTTTTGATCTTTATAGTTTATAAAATGGTTTATTAATTTAAATAAATTAAAATTTAGCATGTTTATTGCTCACCAACAATGAACTACATTAAGTATTTGTTTAGTTAGTGAGAATTTTTTAATTTGTTTAAACGACAAGTTGTAAATTATTGATTATTAGAAATAGCCTAGCTGTTTATGATAATTAGTTATTTAGTTAATTCATATGAATATTATTAGTAAGTTTTATAACTTCGATTTAGTAGTTTGAAATATATTAAATTTATTAAGGGCATAAGGTGTGTCCAATTATTTTTACTCAAACTAACATTGGCTCTTATTTATAAGTCAGAGTATATACTATTATTAACTTTTTATAGAACAAAAATAGTAATTAATTATTTAAAAGTTGAAATAGTACATGCTTCTGGTTATTACATGTGGTCTTATGTATGATGGTCCTTGAGATGTTAGTATGATTCTAGTTGTTTTTCTTTATATATATAGATTTATTTATATAACATTGTTTGTGTGGATGTGTTAGGCTTCAGTCTGGATTTGTGCTGGTCTTCAAGGATACACCAGTTGAGCCTATGTGTTCTTTATTTATATTCTGGCGCAAGATTGTGATTTTATATATTCCTTTCTGCAGGCATTGATTGTTGAACGGACATTGAGTGTCGTTTCTGCAGTTACAGGGTTTGTCAGTTGGGCTCGGTACAGAAAGCAATCGTTTGTTGTGTGCTTTGATAATTGATTTTAGGTTTGTAGAACAGCTGTATGTGATCTTGACTGTGTTCTTGTTGTAATATCTTGTGCAGCTTGGAACCTTCAAGTAAATGCGTGTTTATGAGGTGGAGGAATTGTTTTTCAACTTAGATTTTGACTGAGTTGCAGTAAAGGTGGAAATATATGATGTTTCTTCTTCTACACTTTTTCTTACTGGTTTGTATGGGACATTTAAATTCACTTAATGGGTTGAAGCCGCTTTTTAATAGGGTGTCATTGTATGGATTTTTAGCAGTATCAAAGATGTTTTTATTAGCAGATAATTTTCAAAGGCAGTTATGAACCATGGGGCTGATCACATTTCTTACAGGTTTTGGATAGTTCGATTGATTGTGAATGTATAGAATTCTGCTGTTTGGTTTTCTAAAGGGTTTGTATGTGGCTTCTCTTAAAGAGATTGGGATGTCAAGAAATTTTTTTTTTCAAACAAACCTTTTTCAATAGTTAATTTAAATCCATAAATGTCTTTAAGAGAAGCCACATACAAACCCTTTAGAAAACCAAACAAATATTCTTAAATTATCACTCTAATCACCCTTAATTACCTTCCTATCTCTATATAAATAAAGTGCATTAGATTGTTGTTTTATTATTGTACCTGAATAGCTGCTTAGCAGTGAAACCTCGGTAGTACCAAAAAGCGTCTGTTCTGAACAAATTGTCATTTTATAATTGCTCACGTTTTTTCGAGCACTTTACTATTACCTAGCTAGTGGCATATATATATAGTGGCATATATAGTCTTTTAGATATAATCATTATTATAAGAAGTATCTAATACAACTGTATGGAATAAAAAAAAAGATCGGTTTTATTGGAATTTTGAAAAATAAGTTTTGAAAAATTCACTAAAAGTCCATCTCCTTCACTTAAAAAGCATTTTACTTCAAATTTTCAAGAAATCCTTTAAAATAAATTGTATTTTTTTGTATTTTCTTTATGAAAAAATGGCTTAAGAGTAAATTAAAGCGAAAATTGAAAAATCAGTTTCTTACAAATTATTCAAAATAATTTAAAGATAAATGAAAAAGTTTTAAAACAAACACTTAAAAACTGAATGAGTAGATATTATTTTAGTGAAATAATCTATTTTAGTTTGTGCCTCCCATAAAGAACCTATTGAATTTTCTATATTTGTTTTCTTATATCTCAAAATTTACTTTGAGTTTTTAATACTGGTTGCTTTATTTTTATGTAAAAAATAAGATTAAATTAAACATAAGTATTTAGCACCCCTATGCCCTTGAATTTACCAGAGTTTTTGCGTCAAAGAAAAAAAGTTGTATGGTATATAAATGTTCTCAAAAACAATTATATTTAATATTCAAATCTTTAAACCTTAACAAATTATTGTGTTACTTATAGCTTTTGATAGAGATCAGTGAATATATTCTTTTAACAAAGTTTATTAATTTCATAATTTTACTCAACGTAATAAAAGTTATGAATTTTGAAAATGAAGATAAATTACAAAAAAAAAAACTCTACACTGGTGCAGAACGAAAGCAAAAGTTACCTAGTGAAGTCATTAAAGATGCAAAAAATTGGTGCGCATTGAGGGTGATTTTTATTTTGATATTTTTATAAAACTATGCTAATATTATAAAATATTGTACATATAATTTTTCATAAATTAGTTTATGTTGTAATTTTTAACAAAAACTTTTTAAAGTGTTTAAAAATCAAAGTTTGTAAATTTATTGTACTACAAAATTTGTTTGTATCCGTTTCTTTTTTAAACGCTCAATATGTTTTGGTATTTTCAAATTTATAAAATTTGAATTGTTAAAAAGAAAACATAATGCAGGCTATAATTTTTAATATAAGTGCTTTAAAATAAGTTTAATTTGCACAACGGATCTGCAACTAGAAGTAGAAAAATAATTTAAAAATTTTATTCAAAAATTGGTAGCCAGAAAGCCAAAATTCTAGCTCATTTAGAGCTTCAAACCAATTGAAAGAAATCTGTCTACAACAAAAGTCATGACAATTGGCATGAGGCATTTTGAATAGTTGTTGCTTAAAACAAATTCGGATGTCTTTATAAAAAAATCAACCATAAAAGATAAAAACTTTTAAAAATTATATTAAACATAAAATATTTGGTTTATTATATCATAGCTTTATAAATGTACTTAAAACTTTTGTTAAATGAATTTAATGAGTAACTTAATGAAAAGTTATTAATTTATGTTTTGCAAAAAAAAAGTCCTTAAACTATTAAACCTTCAAAGATTGTAAAAAAAGGCTAACTCCGACTTTATAAATGTTTTTATCAAAATAGTTCTCTAATTTTCTAGATTGTAATAAAGTTAACAGAAAATTGTCCCCGTTTGCCCTAAAATACCACAAAATAATGATTGTAATTGTAAAACCAACAAAACTAGGTTTGTTAAAAAAATTAAACTCATATTATCAATGTTGTTATCCATTTTGAATAATAAAAAGAGTCATAGTATAAATTTTTATAAATCTTTATGCACATCATTTTGAATAATTGCAATTATTCACAAAACTTTTTTGTACCAACCCTGTGTATTTTAAGCATTTAAATTCAGCTTGAAGTAAATAATCTTAACAAACACAGTTAATCCGTAGGGGTTAAATAATTTATTTACAACTTGATCTGATTTTTTAGAATTTTAAGTAAATTACAAGTTGCTCTTTACAGAATTTTAATTTTTAAACTAATCTAAAAAGCGGTTTAAAGTTGGAGAGTACAATAGGATCTTTATGTAGGAGAAAACTAAAACAGTGAATAAATAGGTATAACTAAGTGTATCTCTTCCTTTGTTTTTGTGATAGATACCTCAAATTTTCAGGAAATGTTCCTTGCATTAATTAAAATATTTTCTTTTAATGAATTGTTAAATTTTTGACAAATTTTTTTTTTCCAAATTAAATGTAAAAAAAAAATTATTTTGTTTTTTAGTCATAAACTTTAACTTTTTAGTTTTCCAAAAAAATTTTTTGAAATTATTTCTTAATTGTAAGAAACGTTTCTTAAAAATTTGGGGTATTTATCTCAAAATAAGTAAAAGAAAATAGATTTTTAGTGATTTATTTTATTCACCATTTTAGTTTTCTCCTTCATTAGGAGCCTATTATACTATCTGATTTTAATCAACTATATCTCAAAAACAATTTAAATATAAAAACCTGTAATAAGCAATTTATAGCTTAGTTAAAACTCTCAGATTCAAATTAAGTTAAAAAAAATCATTTATCATCCTATGGCCTTAATTGCACTTTCAGTGCATATCAGTGTTTATTTGTTAAGTTATAATACTTTTATAATGATGAGTTTTATAGTAGTTTTATGTATAATAATAGCTATAATTTTTAAGTTATGTTGTACTGTTTTTACAAATTTTTTATATCATTGATAAATAGTGTTTCTGAGAGACGCTTTAATAATAGTTGTAATACCAGAAAAGCACTATGTTGCAGCCGTTTAGAACAGTTGATTTCAATCGTGTCGCCATAGGTTAAAATTCCTGGCCAAGCAGATTTCCCGAGGAAGCTTGAGTTAGCCTGCTTTGGGATTTTTAATTCTTTTGTCATGGTTTGGGAAATGTAATACATTTGGTACTTAAGCAAAGCACAGCAGCAAAACCAAATAAATACTTTAGAAAAAATTGTGCTCAAAATTATTTATATGCAAAATAAAAAGACAAAATATAAACCTTAACACAGTGATGAAACAGAATACTAGAAAAAAAGCAGTAAATAGATCACTAAGATAAGCTAATAAGATTTATTTTTATTTTTACTTTGTTTTCTGCTTGAATTTATCAGAAATCAAGCAGATGCTTTGTATAGCAATGTTTTTAATTTTGCAAACGTAGTAAGGTTTAACACCAGTATTAATATTATTTTCATTACCAGTGATGTACTGTAATTTTACTTGATTTTCAGACGAGCTTTGCTTAGTTTTGTCCTAAGGTTTTAACGTCATATCACTTATATTTGACATTTATTTGCTTAAGAAAAAATAGACATGTAAAGTTTAAAAATGATTCTCTAAAAATTGTAGATTAAATTAAATTTTGATATTTATGTCAGTTTTTGCCATATTTGTTTGTTCTATTCATTAATAATCTCTTCAACTATCCAATTTAGATCTAGTTGACCTAAAAGTACTTTGATTCTAAAAAAGTGGCTAGAAGCAAGTGGTAGTTTGATTAAAAATCTACAAATTAAGATAAACTAGTTTAATCCTAATAGTCTATATGTTTTGTCTACTATGGTATATCTTTAAGAAATTTTTATAAGTTTTTTGTCAAACAAATGGCTTTTGGAACCAAGACCTTTTTTGCAAAAATATATTTCATATTTTGTACATAACAAAATCATAAAAATATCTGTAAAATAATTATTTTAGTTAAATTTTTTTAATCTAGGCAAATTTATTATTAAGAATAAATATTTTTCAGGTTTAATTTCTTCTGTTTTTAGTTTTTAATTTCTGAACTATGTACAGGGTTGCCATTTTACCTGGAAACCTGGAAAAACCTGGCTTCATAACAATTTTCATATGTTCAGTAATAAAATTTAGATTTGACTCAAAAAATTTATTATATAAATAAAAAAAATTTTCATCATCATAATTATTTTATTGAAAAGCTTATTTAAAGTAGCTTTACAGTCAGAGTTGCCACAAGGTCAGGAAAAGTCAGGAAAAATCAGGAAAAACTAAAAAAGTATCAAAAGTCAAGAAAAATGGGGGTTTTTGAAAAAAAGTCAGATTTTTTCAGTTTTAAATTTACAAAATTCCTTATTTTCCATAGCCTTTAAATGGTAAAAAATTAATTAAAAACCCTTTAAGATCAGAAAAAAATTGCAAAATTTTCCTAGAAATTTACTAAATTATTTATTCCAAATCCTTCATCTTGTATAAATTAATATAGTATTCTTTATAAAACTGCAATTTTTTTTTAATTTACATATTGAACAAGTACCTACTTGAACAAGCAGTTTTTGTAAGCTTTTTAGTATTGATGATCTGTAGCAAGGACACTTCCATAGTGAAACTGTGATATGTACGCAAAAGTTTATCTAGCATAACTTTAGAATCAAAGTGTTTTTGTTTTAAGTAAATATTTGAGTTCTTTATAATTAAGCAGTTAGTTAAGTATTTTATGTAACAAGTTTATGTGTATACTTAACCTCTTTATAATTTTTTCATAGTTGTTTAAATTTGTAAAATAAGTTATAAGAGAAGTATATACCATATCTTCATTAGATGAAGAGGTTAAAGTGCTAATAAAAAAGCTGATAAAATAAATTTTAGTACATCTATTAAAGAAAGTGTTTGATTAAGTTTTTTATCGTTTTATGGTTTAAATTGTGAAAGTTAGTTATTGTTTTAAGGGTTTAGTTGTAAAAGTTCGTTATTAATTTAAGGTATGCTTATTGTATGTTTTTTCGTTTATTCAGATACATTTATGTTAGGAAATGCTAAAAAAATTGTGTTTTTTTTCCAGACAAGCTGTGTTTATAAGCTAATAATAGAAGTATTTTGCTGATATAGCTGTTTATTGCAAATACATCTATCATACACAGATGGTTCAAGTGATGTAATGGAAGTTTTATGATCGAATTCAGCAAAAAAAATGTAGTTTTAACCTGTATTAAAATTAGGTTGAAAGCTTTATATAGTTTCAAGTGTTAGATTATGTGATTAAGAATAAGTTTAAATATAGAGTTTAATTTATAAAAATCAGGAAAATTTTAGTAAAAAGTCAGGAAATTTTTCTCAGCTTGATCTGTGGTAACCCTGTACAGCAGGGACGTAGCTAGCTCAAAAAAGTTACAAATCTGCAAAAAAAATCAAGAATAACGTGTAATGATGTCATAACGGGAATAGAGTAGTTTTAACTACGTTTAATTTTATATGAAAAAGTGCAGTTTTGTTAAAAGTTTAAAAATAAATTGAATGTTGAAGTATAATGAATAACTGAATACAAGGTAATTTTTACTGCTCTTGACCAGCTATAATTCTTTATGTGTTTAAACTATTATGAACCTATAAAACCTTTCATTTAAAATAAAATATTAATTAAGAATTTAACTTAAATAGTATTACTGATAGGCCTAAAATGTATAACTTTGAAAACGGTTTCCCCAATTCAGAAAACATTTGCAAAAATTGTTGCTTTTATTTGAAAAAAATCATAAATTTTAGGAGTTGAATAAAAAACAAAAGAGATATAAAATAAAAAAGTTCACAACATTAGATAAAATTCAGATGTACAATTACTTTATTTTGTCAAAAGTAATTCATAAAGAAAGGAAGAGTACACGTCTTTGTAAATGTTATTACTAGCTTTGGTAGCATAAAAATTTAAGCTGTAAAAAAGAATAAAACATTTTCTTACTAGAAAAAAAATTGTTAAATAAAATCTGTAAAAAAAGAATCAACATCTGTTATGACATTATTAACAAAACTAAAAATGTCCTTAGTTTTTCATAGATAAAACAAAACTATACTGAGTCAGCCTGAGTTAATAAATAAAGCTCTAAATATCCTAGAGTTATCCAGGATACTTTGAGTGTATGGCAACAATGTACAATTTAAATCTTTCAACTTTGCTAAAAAATGTAATAAAAACTTTAACTAAGGTAAGCATTTATAAAATCTTTAAAACAAGTTTTAATTAAAAAATTAAGTTCCTTAATCCAATAAAAAAAAACTATAATTTGTTTATATTAATCTTGAAAAAATAAAAACTTTAACTAACCTAAGCATTTATAAAATCTTTAAAACAAGTTTTAATTAAAAAATAAAGTTCTAAAATATAAAAAAAAACTATAATTTGTATATATTATTCTTAAAAAAATGTTTATATTATAGAGTTTTTCAATTGGCCTTCTTGTTGCAAGCTATTTGTCTTATTGTGTTATTTTTTCTGATATAATAGATTCTAATCTTCTTGATAAAACTTCAGGAAATGATATTATCTTCACTGTTTCAAAAGTTTTTAATTTTTTTATATTTGTCAACCACAGGGATTTAATCTTAAAACGTTCGACTCAGAGAGTCAATTTGATTTAAAACAAAAGTTAATTCTTCATTTTAGTTTACTTAGAGGTTCATCTACTTTAAAATGTATCTTGTTATATATCTTCTATCTGTATTTGCTATTTTGTAACACAAAAAAAAAGTAAATTTCAAAAAACGTTAAGTTCTTTTTGACTCACCACAAACATTTCAATAGTACAAGATCCTCTCTCACACTTACTTTTTTATTCTCTCACATCATTTAAACCAAATCTACAGCTTTTAAATGGATTTTTTTACAATGGTTTGCTATTTGGTAACATTATCTACACCAACCAATTTGTATACAATTTAGATGTGTTCAATATTTACGACACTAAAAGTGCTAGAGAGTACTGTAAAAATAAAAATTAGGAGTGCAAAACTAGGTATAAACGAATACTTAAAGCTAAAGAAACAAGGTCTTAAAAGCTGAATATTCGAAAGAAAATCGAGTTTTTTCGCAAAAATGTTTACGTTTCTGTAGATTTGCAGAAACGTACCAAGCTACGTGCCTGATGTACAGTATCTTTCCAATTGTTTTTATACTATTTAACACAGTTTAATACCTTAAACTAAAAATAGACCAAAAATGTATACTTTTAAAAACCTGGAAGAAATTTGGAAAACCTGGAAATAATTTGGAAAAGTGGCAAATGTATGTAATTTTTTGTTATCATGCAAGTATTGATACCATTGTTTTTCTCAAATTGGTTAGTAATATTATGTTCATAAAAAATAATCTGATATACTACTTTACTAGTTTTTGATAAATAATTTAGCTAATAAATATGTAGGCGATAAATACAAAACGTCCCACAACTCCTTTAGACGCAAGAAGATCGCTGTTTGGTGGCGAAAGTACATCAGGCAGAAGTCCAATAAGTAGGCCTCCTTCTTCGTACAGCACAGGGTTTCAAAAATATGACACATCAGAAAATTCCACAAACTCTTTTTCTAACTTCCAAAGTTCTCGTCCGTCCAAACTACTACCATTAAAAATGGTAAGTTTTATTTGCACACTAAACTGTATAATTTTTTTAACCATTATATCTTTAAATTTAATTTAAGTAATTTTTTTGTAAAAATATATCTTGTTTTTGATAATATTTGGATAGTTTTATAGTGTTGTAATTGAAAAAAATGCATTTATGCTTCATAAATTTATGTATTAAATGCTTCATAAACACCAAAAATTTATTTCTTCAAATTTCTAAAAGCAGTCAAAATGTTCTATAAGATATATTTTTAAATGCAACGTTTAAGCGATTGAAAGTTAAAAAAACTTTTTTCATTAGTTAAAGATACTTAGATTAATAAATTTGATGAAGTATTAAAACATGTTTATGACAAAACCTGTGTTTTCGATAAAGAGCACTTGGAGGTTAAAGTATACTTTTGTGTAGGCTTTTTTTGTTGTTTGGGTTTGTATAAGTCAGGGGTCGGCAGGCCAAATTTGGAAGATAAAAATATTTGTGGGCCGCAGTTGTAGTTTAAGTTTTTACTCTTCCAAAATATCATTATGTACGATTATTGTACAAATGTTTGTAATTTATGTATTTATAAGAGATAAATGTCTAAATAACTGTTGAAAATATTATTGTACAAATTAAAATTGAAAACATATTTAAATTATGTATAAAATAAAGTTTTGACCGCTCCCCGTTAACCTTTTTTAAAAATATCAATTGACCTAAATTTTCAAATACCATTAGCTCAATTTTGGTAGCATCTAGGAGAATTTTTTTTGTTTGTTTTTTATATGAATTTCTGCACCGCGTTTCTACAAAATTTTCACTTTTCTGGGGCTACTCTATTGTACAATAATTAAAAAACCAAAATTGTAAAAAGTGATTTTGAGTAATATGCAAAAAGTTTTCAGACAGGTCTAGTTGCTGTGGACATAAAAAAGAAAACACAAAACCAAATATCAAACAAGTACTTTCCCAGGAGAGGAAGCCAAAATGCCCTTGATAAAAACCAGATTCAAAAATTGTCGGATTTACCAGAAAAAAAGATTTCTCCAAAATTAAAACTCCAACATGTTTGTAAGTAATATGCTTAGAATCAATTTAATAATCTTACCAAGTTTCAATTAATATACTTTTTATATCGTACAAACAATTTTGTTTTTCAATTTATTACATTCAACTACTTATTTTTGTATGTTAATACAGTTTATTTGATGAAGTTTTTATGTGTAGAAAAATCAACAATATTTAAAGATATAATAAAAAGTATTGTGAAGTATAGAAGAGGATAAATTGATTTTTTAAAACCTTGAATATGTTAACTATTTTTAATTTTTTCTGTTGTTAACAAATTGTATATTTTATTAATGTTTTAATTTATAACTAAATTTAGTAACCTAAAATACTAAACTAAATAAATCTGATCCGTTGCACTATTAATCAGGAAAGTAATACCTCAGTTTAATCAAGTTTGATGCACTTAACAATAAAATTATTAATTATGATTTTAGATAACAGTGTTTTTTGTGTATAAAGGTGTTTAAGATTCAACAATCTAACTTAAGGGTGAGAAACGTACCGAATCCGGTTCGCTAATAGAAATCTCTTGCCCGTGACCTACTTTTATCTTGATAAAATCTGGTGCAAATCGATTACGATTGAATTAAAAAAAATCTTTTGAAATGTTCATTTGCTTTATTTTTAGTACTTACACAGTAGTACTTGTTTAAAAATAACTTCATTTTAGTTTTAAATCAAAAGAGTTTTTTTATTTTATAAAACAAATTTTCAAATGCGTGAGGTCCAGTAAGACTTTTTTTAGTCAGTCTGGTCTGCAAAATACTTTTTATCGAATTCTGGTCCTCTGACTATAAAAGCTTTCATATACTTTAAAATTAATGATCAAGTTAGCTCTACCTACCTTTTATTTAAAAAACGTTTAAAGTAATATTTAAGTATAACGATAAGTATCATAATTTATACTGAATGCTAATTGGTTAGAGCGATACAGAAGCTCTTCGTGACAATGTCTATCTAGTAAGTTTTAAAATATACAAAAACAGGGTATTTTAAATTTTAATTAAATTAAGGGCAAAAGCTTTTGTGATTATTTTTTTTTATAGTTAATTTTCAAAATTTAACTTTTTACAAACTTCTACAAATAAACAGTAATAACATCGATAAGGTACTTACTTTAACCCGCGTAATGTACTAACTAAATCTCGAAAATAAGTGGAATCATAAACTTTTTGTAAAAAATAACGAATGAAGTTAAATGAACAAAAACATGATGTTATATGATTAGTGCACATAAGACACATTTATTAAAAAAACCTAGTAACTCTAAAGTAGAATAGATATTATTTTTATAATAAATAAGTAGACATTAGCTATTATTTGGTGTGAAAAAATAAAATTTTCTCAAATATGTTGGGCAATCATTTCACGTAGGTACTCACTTTTGCTTGAATTCTAAATACATACCTTATCGATGTCCCTGCTGTAGTAGAAATATATATATTTTTATAATGCAATTAGTAAGTTGATGTTTTGTAAATTATATCAAATTTTAAAATATGAAAGTAAGTTTTCTCAAAGTAATTAGTTTAAGTAACAATGCTATAAAAGTACATACTATTCTTAAATAAAGTATCAAAATAAAGTATTAAATTAAGTATAACAATTAGAGAGTTAGTTGATACTTATACTTTCTTTTTAGATACAGATACTAAAACAAAAAGTCTTGTGGGTAAATTAGAAAACAAAACAAATGAAAAAGCATCTTCGAATATTTCATCAAGTTTCCAAAACGTTTGTTTTTATTATTACTGTACTTCTGAAAGTCAAGTTGTATGTATCTATTACATGTGTTATTGTTTTAGAAATCTAATAGGTAATGCTACATCGTGAATAAATGGTAAATAAATGTTATACGTTTAGAATGTTGTATTCATATTTAACAGTGTTGTATTACTATTAAACACATTTGGATTTAATAATGTTATACATAATTATTTAAGCTTTTTGTGTTTTCCTATTATCTTTATTAAAGTATGATAGACTTGAAAAACTATTTTTTTTTATAATTAAAAACAAAATTTTTTGAGGAATTTAACTTTTAATTTAAAAGTTACGTTTTTTAATAAACTAAGGGTTAGTGTAGTAACTAAATAAATATTTTAAATGTTTGTTGGGTTGAAAAATCATTAGCTGGTTGACCATTGATAGTTTATCCAGGCAGTAGTAGTTTTTTTTTTTGTTGAATTATAAAATGATTTGTTATTAAATAGTTTGAAATCAAAACAGTTTATGTAGATTACATTAAATAATTACTTCCTAACATTTAAAGTATAATATACTACTATTTATAAAATTATAAGTTTATAAAACAGGCAATCAAAGGTTTGCCAAAAAACATGGAATTTTGAAAAAACCTATAATTTGAGAAACTTTGAAAAAATCTCGAAAAACCAGGAATTTTGAACAAAAATTACAAAAAAGTCATTTACATATATTTATTGTATCATTTAGAATTTTTATTACTATAAAACTCATTTGAAATAGTATGATAGTATATTTTCAATATGTTTTTACTTTTCAATACAGCTTTTGACCTTAAAGTTAATTTTATACCAAAAAAAAACTATTACTTTCAAAAACATGGAAGAAATTCAGAAAAGCTGGAAAAAAATTTCAAAAACTTTTGGCAACCCTGAATAATTTAAACATATATAATATAATTTGTTTTTGTGGTAAAAATATCAACGGAGTTCAAATATGTACTGTAAACACCAGTCTTTTAAATTTAAACAACTTTTTTATATGACAGTTTAGTATTTTGTAACAATATTATAATAGGCTAAGTATTCTGATGTTATGCCAAATTGCACGTGTATCAAATAATTAAATTATTTATAGGTGTCCTCTTCATTTAATATTTCAAGTGATACTGACGAAAAAAGTTCTGTTATTAAAGGTATCTTTATTTCTTTAGTTTGTCTACATATAATGATATTGAGTTATTTTTATTATGTTTTAAAGTTGTTCAGGAAAACTAGTTTATAATTTTACTAAAATGAAAGTACACTTAAATAAATAGAGGATCTAAAGTTATATTAACTATTGATTTAAATTTAATTATTTGTTTTCAACTTTTTGAATAGATTTATTAAATTTCTTGTTTCTGAATTAATCCAAAAATGTAATCTTCTTTGTTTTTTAATATTTACTGACATTAGATATATTTGTTTGGAATTTTATAAGTGTCAGTAGAATGATATATTTTTGGTTTACAGATCCTGAGTTATCAGAAACTAAAAGTCAAGCATTATATTGGAACATGACAGTTTTACCTATACTAGAAAAGATGGAAGACTTTACTAACGCAGGTTCAAATAATTTACCTTAATAAATAGTAGTTAATACTTTATTTATATAAAATACATTGGTATACTACTAAAAGCAATTTAAACTTGCCTAAAAAAATAAAATGAGATGATAATTGAAAGCATGCTTTATTAGTAAAATACAAATTAACAAGTATAATACAAAGTATTATAAACAATAGAAACTTTCGTTTTAGAGGGTATTGTTGTTTTATAGACTCTAAATTTGTTAAGATAAAGTTTTTTAATTTTAAAACTATTAACAAAACTTAAACTCACAGGCCTTATTGAATTTTAAATGAATTTGAATTTGTCTATTTATTTTTGTCCAAAGTTTATTATTTTACTTCCAAAATTTAAAACCTATAAAAATTATTAATTAAAAAATTAGACCAAAAACTTTAGTTCTCCTCTAGCTAAAAAACATAGGAGGAAATCAATTTTAAATATTTTAAAGCTATCAAAAAATTTAAGAAAAATCACTCAAATAGTTCAAATATACTCAGAATTTTCCAACGCAAAGATACATTAAACTTTTATGTTACATAATTAGTAACTTATAGTTACACTTCTAGCTTTCTTGCCAGAATTATTTATGTTTTTTTTCTAAACACTTTTTGTATTTGGAAAACTACCTTGACCTGAACTAAATTTAAAATTAACAATCATTAAGTTAAGTTTTTACTCTAAATTATTTTTTTGACAAAATTTTGTATTCTATTTTTAATCATGAAAAATTGTTTATAGGTAAATATATATATATATGATTAATAAAATATGTAATGATTAAAGCGTTTAGCTTTATGAAACATATGAACTAGTATTTTTAAAATCGTATTTTTCCAATAAATTATTTAAAAGCTCTTTAAGTGGCCTCTGTAGAAGGTGTTCAAGTTTGAACAATCACCTTATTATATATATATATATATATCGTTTAGTAATTAGGTATTACGTAATAATAACGTAGTTAGTTGATTTCAGTCAAAATTATTAACAGAGTTTTAAATAAGTTGTTTTCGGTAATGTTTGTAACTCATTCCTTTTGTTTAGAGATTCTGATTTTTTAACGTTTAAAATTTCGATTTTTTCCGCATTTCATAATTAACATCCATTTTTAAACTGTATTTGTTTTTTATTCTTCTTAATGTTTTCCAGTGAATTTTAAAATTAACTTAGTTATTTTTTAGTTTCCAAATATACTGTGATTAAGTTGACGCATTTCTATGTTTTTTATGTTTGAAGCTGTACTTGGTTTTGTGTAGCGATTCTTGAACGATATTCCAGTAGGGCCAACATAAAACTTGGTCGGGTTTTCAGTTATGGCAGTCGCTTTATAAATAACATTTTCCATTAGGCAACTTCCATTTACCGGGTATTCTTGTTTTTTGCAGTTACAAATTTGCCCCTCTGTTTTTGCGTGTCAAACATCTTTCGATTATGTGCCACAATAAGTGGTTTCATGTTTGGCATACAGGAATAGGAAACTTTTAGTGTCTCCCTGTTGAAAACATTTCAATATGGATGGTCTTCAGTAAAGTTTTTATCCACAATCTCTAGAAAGCTTTTCCCAACCCGCGTTACCACGCTTTTGCAGAATAAAGCATTAAAATATAAAATATTTATTCTCCTTTTTTTCTTGTTCTTACCCTTCTCATTTTTGTGGCTATAAGCTAACTCGTGATCGTACCCACTTGCACTTATATCTTCCTGGTATTGTGGGGTTATTTCCTTGAAAATGCTTTGACTGCCAGAAATCTTTTGGAGGCGGTTATTCACTGCGACCGGTATGTGTTTTAACACATGCTCTGGATGGTTTGACTGCTATTCACATAAACCGTATGCGCATTTGGTTTTCTATACGGCTTGTGGCTTTTATTTTGTGGATCTAAAGTTATATCTAAGAAGTCTGTTACATACAGATTAGTTACATCTAAGAAGTCTGTTACAAACAGAAACATACACATATATGTATATATATATATATATATATAAAGTTTATTTCAAGATGTAAAACTCAAAGGACTCGAGTTTCGTGCCTATGCACTCATCAGCTTCAAAACAAGTTTAAAATAAAGCACAAAACAAAACACACAAATGAAAGTTTTAAATTTAGCATAAATAGATTATGACGTAATTTTGAAACTATCAAAAATCATGCAAAACGGCTTGTGCAAAAATTAATTTACCAATCGACAATAAACTGGCAAAAATTCATAAAACTTCAGTTAGTAAATATATATTACGACAGATAATTGAAAGAGATAAAGATAAAATTAAGGTACAAATTGAAATTTAGATTATTTTAAGATGAAATTAAAACTTGTTAAACTTTAAAAGCGTTTTTTTATATGTCCACAAGACGATACAAACTCGCTTCTTTTATTTAGGCATCTCTTGTCTTTCAGTGCATATACAACGGCTGTTGCTTCTTTGAGACACAGCCTACATATTGGGCTATTGCCGTCAGCTATAGGCTGTGCTCTTTTTATAACTTCCCGGGATATTTCAAAGTCAATGCCGCTGCGCTTTAAGCCATAAACATACTTTGAAAGTTCAGTGTAATTTTCATATATGCTGCCTTTAAAAGATTTTTTATGGTTGGCATACCTGAATCTAAACTGAGTCGAGCACAAGCCGACATAGAACCTCGTCTCAACGCCAGAGTTAACTGTGGCCTTGTAAACGATGTTTTCTGAACGGCAATTGCCCCCTTTCAAATTATATTTACAACAACCAGCGCAGCCACATTGACTTCGAATTCCTGAGTTTTGATTTAAAATTTTTTGGTTGTGTGCCTTAATGATATTCTCTAAATTTGCCGTACACAAATAACTTATTCGCATATTGTGTTTGTTGAAAATTTTTGTTAGCGGATTTTGTTTATTGAAGTGTTTTTTGACTAGATTTATAAATTTTTTTCCAATATTAGTTTTTACCGAGTTGCTAAAAGGAGGGTTGTACCAGATTACATTTTTTTTCTTTTATGTTTTTGATTATTTTTTTGTTGTTGCTCAGGTTTTTCAAATTTAAGTTTATAAATTTAAAATTTTAAATCAAAACTCAGGAATTCGAAGTTTACAAAACCAAGTTTGCAAATGAAATTTATTAAAACTTATACAAAACCAAAAACTGTAAATGAAATCTATTAAAATTTATACAAAACCAAGTGTGTAAATGAAATCTATTAAAACTTATACAAAACCAAGCTTATCGATGGAATTATTAAGCTTATACAAAACCAAGTGTGTAAATTAAATTAAAAAGCTTTAGTAGTTTTCACCACTAACTTATTTAATCAAACTTATGAAAGCAAATACAATAATTCACACTCAATTTATTAATATACAATCTATTTAAGAAAAACAGAATTAAATTGCAAAAGTTCAACATATAGCATAAGGCGAAGCTGATAACACCAACTTCCCGCTAAAACAGTTCTAGAAGTAAACAATAGAAAATAACCCTAATTTGAGAAAATTCTCTAGTTCATTTTTATTTATAGCAAGAGGAGTTACATTTTCATCCCTTCTTAAACATTTTTAATATTTCAACTTGGGTTTTCTTTTAAAAACATTAGCTTAAAGGTTTTAAATGTTGTTAGTTGAAAAAAAACTTTCAAAATGGTTAAGGTAAAAATCCTTTATACAAGTAGGGTACTGACAACTTAGAAATATATAAGCATGCAACATTAAGTATAATGCGTTTCTAACTTTCTTTTTGCAAATTACATTTAATAATCAGAAATAACACTTTAAGGTATACTCAAAAAATCAGTTCAGATCATTAAACATCAACTTAATGTGCTAGAAGGTACTTGAATGTAATAGCGTTTATGAATTAATTCAAAATCATGGTTTGAAAAACTTAATAACTATTTTATAAGTCAAAATAAAACTTAAATGGTAAAGTGTACTTAGGTGTTATAAGATTTTACAGATCAGATTAATTCGACATTAATTTTACGAAACTTTAGTAATCCTTTTAAAAGTCAGAATCAAACTAAAAGTTTTTTAGTGTAGTAAAATACGCTTAAGAAATGTAAATTTACAAATTCCTGGTTACAAGTCATTAGCCGAAACTAATTGATGAGTCAACGTTTCATACCGTTCATGATGATAGTTCCTTACCCTTCCACTGGAGGCTCGGCTTCTCCTTCTTCGTTCCTCCTCCTCTTCCTCTTCGTCAGGAATAAATTCAGAACGATGAGGAAGACTCCAATCATCGTGATTGCCGTCCATAAAGTATTTGCGACGTGGAAGATGAGGTTTGCGTCTTGTACACGATACAGCTCCCCACTTTCGAGAGTAAAAATTTCCAATGTGGCGTCAGTAATCGCCCGTGGCTGTTTGCACTTTTCTACTCTGACCCTTGAGGTGATAAGTCTCCAGCCTTCGTCTCTACATGACAGAAAATGGTCCAACTCAATGCAACTTAAGTGTTCAAGTAGCGCATGAGAGACGGACCCGTCGTTTAAGTTAGCCAACACTGTAGTAAATGACGAGATCATGTTTGGAACTACAATAGTTTTTGTAGATAACCAGCTGTAATTCGCGATTAGTATGTTGCTTGTCTTCAATGTATTCTCATCAGAGGGTATCAACGTCCCTACCTCTGACTGGTGGGTTAGTTCAACTCTCATGCATTCTTCCGTTTGGACGTCAAGGAAAACTTCCGTTACTAACATGCATGAGGTACCCCCAAAGAATCCCTTTGTGCATTCCAAATAACAGTTTCAATCTAACCAGATAACACGATAAAATCAGTTAATTGTGTAGCAGCTCGCCTTACACAAACACAAACTAAATAAACAAAAATGTTACAAAGAATGTTTTCGAAATGTCCCAATGCTATTTTAAATTATAAAATTTTTAGCACAATTTTGAAGCCACAAACTGTCAAATAGTAAGCTTTTTTTTTTAGTTTTAGCTGTCAGGAAGTATTTAGCTTCTTTAGCATTAACAAAAGCGGCATAATAAGCAGTAAAAAAAAAACAAAGCAGGTTTTAATTTGTATTGCGCGAAAGGCAATCTTTAAACTTTGTTGTTTAAGCATTTAAAAGCGTGTAATATAAAATTGACAATTTTTAAGCATAAGATAAATAAGAAACTAAATGTTATATAGGAAACTTCTAGATTTGTATTCAAAATATCATATCAGTACTTATTAATAAGCTAAAATAGTTAAGCAAAATGTTTATAAAAAACTAATTTCAAATGGTTGTAACATCATAAAGTATTAGTTTGAACACACAATTCATTTAAGAATATGTAGATGTTTAAACATTAAGTTGTAATCAACAGTAATATTAAAGAACGCAAGCAGCTTCTAAGTTCTAAGAATTCTCAGAGCTTTTTTGAGACTCCGTAGATCTGTTCTTAAATTTATTTGAGAGCAGTGAAACGCCGTTAGTCGGAATAAAGTTTTGACACGAAAACATCTGTGGTATATATATATATATATATAATAAGGTCAATATTCAAACTTGAACACCTTCTACTGAGCCCACTTGAAGGGCTTTTAAATAATTTATTGAAATGACGATTTCAAAAATACTGAATAATATGTTTCATAAAGACAAAAAAGTTGTCTTTAATCTTCAGCCAGTTCAAATTTAAAATAAAAAGCACTTTGGTAAACAAAGATGCAAAAGTTTACAAAAAACAAAAACAATATGACGTAAGAATTGAACATTGTACATTACAAATATTCAGTACAAAAAATCGATCTACCATCTAACTAATCAAACAACTAAAATGAACGAAAACAACAGTTAATTGACTATAAAATACTTCAAAATTTGTTGTATTTAAAGAGGAGCTTTTTCATATGTCGACAAGATGATATGAATTCACTCCTCTTATTTTAACAACCTTCCTTTTTTAATGCATACATAACGGCTGTTGATTCTTTTAAGCACTTCCTACAAAAGGGTTGTTACCATCTGCTATTGGCTGTGCTCTTTTTATCACCTCCCAAGTTCATTTAAAATCAATGTTTTTGCGCTTAAGGCCGCAAACATACTTCGAAAGCTCAGTTTCATTTTTTTATACACCACCTTTAAAGGATTTTTTATGGTTAGCATACCGAAATCTGAATTGAGTGGAGCATAAGCCGATGTAGAACTTCTTTTCAAGGTCAGAGTTAACTGTTGCCTTGTAAATGATGTTCTTTGACCGGCAATTGCCCCCCTTCAAATTATATTTACAGCCACCAGCGCAATTACACTGATTTTTGATTAAATTACTTTTGTTTAAAATCCTTTGATTATGTGACTTAATTAATCTCTCCAAATTCGCCATACATGAATAACTGATTTGCATATTATGTTTGTTAAATATATTTGATAATGGGTTATTTTTATGATTTTTTACTAGATTTATAAATTCTCTGCCGATGTTTGTTTTAACTGAAGTACAGAATGTAGGATTATACCAAATTATATTTCGCTTTCTTTTACTTTTATTGGTCGTTTTGTTTTTTTGCTCCGTTGTTTCGAAATTAAGTTTATCATTGTAACCGCAATTATTTTAAACAAAAGTAATTTAATCAAAAATCAGTGTAATTGCGCTGGTGGCTGTAAATATAATTTGAAGGGGGGCAATTGCCGGTCAAAGAACATCATTTACAAGGCAACAGTTAACTCTGACCTTGAAAAGAAGTTCTACATCGGCTTATGCTCCACTCAATTCAGATTTCGGTATGCTAACCATAAAAAATCCTTTAAAGGTGGTGTATACAAAAATGAAACTGAGCTTTTGAAGTATGTTTGCGGCCTTAAGCGCAAAAACATTGATTTTAAATGAACTTGGGAGGTGATAAAAAGAGCACAGCCAATAGCAGATGGTAACAACCCTTTTGTAGGATGTGCTTAAAAGAATCAACAGCCGTTATGTATGCGTTAAAAAAGGAAGGTTGTTAAAGTAAGAGGAGTGAATTCATATCATCTTGTCGACATATGAAAAAGCTCCTCTTTAAATACAACAAATTTTGAAGTATTTTATAGTCAATTAGCTGTTGTTTTCGTTCATTTTAGTTGTTTGATTAGTTAGATGGTAGATCAATTTTTGTACTGAATATTTGTAATGTACAATGTTCAGTTCTTACGTCATATTGTTTTTATTTTTTTGTAAACTTTTGCATCTTTGTTTGCCAAAGTGCTTTTTATTTTAAATTTGAACTGACTGAAGATTAAAGACAATCTTTTTTGTTATTATGAAACATATGTTCCAGTATTTTTAAAATCGTACATTTCAATAATTTACATATATATATATACATTTAAAACAGTTATTGCATTCTTTTTAAAACTTCGTTAATCTTTACAGATTCCGTAAGCTGTTCATGTTCTATTTTAGCGAAACGCCATTTAGTCGAATGAGTTATTGGCGCATGAAATAAGTTTATTTTAAAATCTTAATATTAAATAAGGGTATACTAACAATTCCCACCCTTCAATTCCATCCCAAATAAATTACAACCTGAACAATTCTCACCCAAATCAAGTCCTACCCGGTCAATTTCCACCTGATCAATTTCCACCCAAGTTGTTCGTCACTTTTGCAATGATTTTTTTTTGCCTGGCGTCATTATTGGACGGGTATATATTGGCATGAAGCGTTTCTTTTGGACAAGTATCCACCATGACGTTACTTTGAAACAAGTCGTCACTTTTGCACAGATGACATTTTTGCATAGTTTAAAACTCTATTATTATAAAACACTATTTTAATATATTAAACTCAGTTGAATAAAATTTCATAAACCTTAAAAAAATCCAATAAATCTAAAACTATAGAAAATAATTTCTATTATAAAAAAATTTAATTCATTTACTATAAATTATATTAAAATCAAAACAAACTTAACTTAAAACTAAGCATAATTGTTTTTAATTATAAATAAAAATAAAGTATTAAAATTTATTTTAAAGTAAAATATTTGAAAAAACTAATAAAATCATAAAGTCTTTGCTTGTTTATTAAATTTTAATAGAAACTAATTTAAAGATAAATTTGACTTGGTTTAAAATCGAAAAAACTAAATAAAATACATTGACACATACATAGAAAAGTTATAATTATATCAGACTTTTTTTGAAAAATATGTTGCTTTAACTAGACTATAATTAACTATAATATTAAGCGTATACTTAGCGTATAATTAAGTGTGTATATTCCGAACTGGTAGTATAAAAACAATGAATATCAAAGTAAAAATAAAAAAGTTAGTTTATAAAAAATTAAGTTAAATAACTTCAAAAAGAAATCAGCCGTGCAAAAGTGACGACTGGAGCAAGATATGAAATTTGTAAAATAATTATTAGCATACAAACAGAACGCTTTGTGTAAAATACAGTCTTAAAAAAGTGATAATTCGTGTAAAAATAACCCGTATGCAAAAATGACTCTCCGTGCAAAAGTGGTGCTGTGTAAAAGTGAGGTGCAAAATTGATTGGGTGGGAACTGATCTGGTGGGAATTGATCGAGTGGGAACTGATCGGGTGGGAGTTGTGCGCGGGTTGGAACTGAGCGGTTCCCTCAAATAACAAGCCATTGTAAGTCGACTT
The DNA here is from genome assembly GCF_965202585.1 of Thalia democratica. NCBI lineage: Eukaryota > Metazoa > Chordata > Thaliacea > Salpida > Salpidae > Thalia > Thalia democratica. The sequence goes on along the minus strand of NC_139166.1, from coordinate 40,765,371 downwards.
ATTTATTTACATTGTAAGTTTTAAGTTTTTAAATAAAATAGTTATATTTGATAAGTTAACAAGTTTTTGATAATTTAATCTTTTCAAGAGGTCTACAATCGTCATAAGTGAACATATAACTTTTAGCTTAGGTATATTTAAAAGTTGTATTATTGTATAACGGAAACCTTAATACTTGGTATAACTCTCTGTAGCTTTAGCAGAAATTTTATTGTAATTTTTAACATTTTATTCCTTCTTTACTTTAAAAACAATTTTTTATACTGAGATTTTAAAAGATATGTATTAAAACTTTAAACCTTTAAAAATATAATTTAATACAAAACTAAAACTATAAAAGAAGTAGTTTTTAGAATATTATTGTCTATTTGCAACATTGTACACAGAACCAAATAGTTTGTGTGAAACATGTCGCCAATTGCAAGTAGCTTTAAATGAAGTTAATCTGAAACAGCTTATGAATCGGAGGAGGACATCTCTTTTATCAGCGTTGTTCAGGCTTTTAAATGTTCAACAAAATGAGTTAAATTTAACCTGTGCCGACATTATTTTTAAGGTGAATCGCATTATATTCTTATATATTTATATAAAAGTATAAGAAACATGAAAACAAATCATTTTTATCATTTAAAATGTAATTGAAAACAATTAGTATGTACCCTAAAACGTATTTATAACCAAAACATAATTTTTCTTGAATTCAGGTATTTTAGTTGTTTTTATAAATTTAATTTTATTTATATCTACTAATTCTTAATAAAGCTTAGGTAGAGTTTTAGTTTTATTTAATTAATCATGATTATTAAATTCGTGTCTCTTTAGAAATATGGATTACTTAAAGCCTAATTCAAAAGTTAAATAAACAAAATATGAAAAATAAAAAAGACTATGAGTAATATGTTACATGATTTGCTATTGAGATTGATTTGTATGTATAAAAGCAGTACTACACAATTAAAAAAAATCTCTGATGTAATATAGATTGTGTTGATTAGTTTGTAGATAGTGTTGATTTTAAGCAAAACATTTTTTAAAATGTTTTAATGTTAGTAGGTTTATACAGAGTTTTATCCGCTAAAATCACTGCTCTTGTAGACTCAAAATCCACCGTGATTTATTGAGACGACCCCTAAATTTCCTGATTTTAACTGTGCTGTTAAAATATTATATACAGTAAATCTTTAATTTTTGTCTCTGTAAAAAACCAATCTTTGCATAATAGTAGTTGAATATTAATCTTTAAATATTGATGACTTATAATGTATTGTTTAAACTAGGGGTGGGCAACGAAAATAATTGACGATTCAATTTATTAGTTACTAAGGTTCTCAAGTAAAATAAATAATTTAAAATGCGTAAAGTTGTTTTCATTGAGAGGGTGAGAAAAAAGTTTTAATTTTAGTCTACATGCCGCTACTACAAAGTAAAGTTCATGGGAAAAAGTATCTTTCCCAAGCAGTTTGGTACTCAGCTCGTTCATATGTCCAAATAAGTCATCCATGAATGCAAAATCTTAAAACCATTCCGTATGTTCGAAAAGAAAATTGTTTTGCTTACTTTTTATCTTTAAAAACTGTCGTATTTGAGATTTTAATTCTCAAACGCAGTCCAAAACTTTACCTAAACTCAACCAGCGTAAATCTGTATGATATGGAATATCATTGTGGTCAGAGTCGGAATTTTCGAAAAGCGTTTTAAATTGCCTGTGATTAAGCCCTTTTGCTCTGATGAAGTTAACTATCTTTACAACTGGATTTACTACATGTTGCATATTAAGAACTTTTCTACATAACAACTTCTGGTGTATTATGCAGTGTAAAAACCAGTAATGTATATAATGCAGTGTTCCTTTTCGCAACCAACCTCTTCAACCTTGTCACTCTGCAACAAGTCTTTTTAGCAAACCAACATTTTTTTCCTGTTAATGCTGGACAGCCATCAGTAGTAACACTTACCATATTCTCCCATGATAAGTTCATTTTACAAATTGCATTATCAACATCTTTCCCAGTAGTTGTGCCTTTCATTGGTCCATTGACAGCAATTCTTCTGTGTTTTCAAAATTGTCTGAAATAGGTCTCACAAAGACAAGCAGCTGTGCAGTGTCGTACTCTCATCTAATGCCTATGAAACAGGCCGAAATGAAGGTACACACATTTTAAATTGTAAATTCAGATCTTTACCAATAGCTTCAATGCGGCGAGCAACAGTTCGTCTTGACAAACTTACTCTATCAAACTTCTTTCTGAATTGGGCACATACTTGATCAGCCACATCAAGCATACAATTTTAAAAAAACTAACCATCAATAAATGGTTTACAATGTTTAGCAATGTTTTATGAAACCATAAAAACTGGCGTGAAAGGAAGTTTCCTCAGCTGGTTTACTTAAAAATAACATTCTGCTGTCTGGCTTATTTTATGTCAAGCTCTATTGCTTTAGCTTATAATACAAAATAGGTTTTGTACAAATTTTGTAATATTTACATAGGCTGGTCGGATTTCATATAAATTTTGAAAATGCTTAGCGGGCCGGATCATCCACTCGCGGGCCGGATCAATTTTGTCCGCGGGCCGGATTCCATTTAAATATAAAAAAGGTTTGGGGGCCGGTCATTTTCACTCCACGGGCCAGATCCGGCCCGCGGGCCGTACGTTGCCTACCCCTAGTTTAAACTATTTGACCATATATGTAAAACGTCTATTTTATAATTAAATAAAAAGATTGATAAATTGATATTGTCTCGATAAGAGTACCCGACGTGTTGTCTAATGTAACCAATCTATGTAATAAGGGTAATTAAATGGGGATAGATATTTTTAGATAAGATAAATACATCTAAGATACTTAAAAGTCAACAAAAGTTTATTTACAAATATAAAATAGTCACACGACACACTAACTAAAACTACAGTTGAACACAAGTAACAAGAAGTATCTTAAACTAAAGAAAACGGACTATTTCACACTTAAACATTTTATAATACAACATTTCGAGCTTTACCAAACACCAATGATACTGCTACTGCCGAAACTGCTACTGCAAGTAAATGCAAGTAAAATTTCGTTTTATAAGCACTGAAACAAATGTAACTCCTAACAATAAAAAATGTTTGTTTTTTCAATACTGGAAGCACAACACGAAATCTGCGTAAAACAGTTTACAACATCCACATTAAAATAAAAAATGAGATGTTAATATCATTACATTATTTCTTTTTTAATTTTAAATTTAGTATTTAAAGCTTGGTTTTAAATAATTTATATCCTTAAAATCCTACTTAACTTTAAACTTTTTTTAAGTGTTAAAAGCGCGGGTGAAAAAAAAGTAAGAAAAAGAAACTGAATAACTTATTATCTCAAAAATTACATAATTTACAAAAACTAAGATAAAACACAACATAAGGACAAAGTAACAATGATAGTCATTTAGTTGTCTTCTAGTTTGTTGTCCTCAGGCTTTTTGTCCTCAGGCTTGTTGTTCTCGGGCTTTTTGTCCTCAGGCTTGTTGTCCTCGGGCTTGTTGTCCTCGGGCTTGTTGTCCTCAGGTTGTTATCCTCGGGCTTCTTCTTCTCTGGTGGTTAATAGAGACTTATGAAACATCAATTGGATCATTGACAACGTCTTGTTCTTTTAGGAAACTTTTTGACTTTCTGTGTTCTAGCTGGTTTGTTGAATCAGCAAAACACCACATCGATTGGCTTTGGAAATAATGACAGCAGGAATTTTTGATTGTGACGTCATAGAATAAACACAAAATATTCATTTTTTGTTTTGTCTTTTTGTCGTACTTATAAACAAAAAAAAACTTTTAAAGTTTTATGCAGTAGCAAGGTGTTAGGTGTGATTAAAAGCTGTGGTTATCAAACGACAATTTGCTTCAAACAACGTTAAAAAAGATACAAACGCAACAATTTATATAACAAACGACGACTGCTAAATTTAAAGGAAGTTTATTTTTGATTTCTTTCAAAGGGAAAATTTTAACACAATTTTATACTTGAACTTGAAACGAGTAATAAAATGTGGCAAACGACTGCCTTTTTACGACTAAGAAAGATGAAAACTCAATCAAACATATTTTTAAACTTCAGAAACATTCTGATTTAAAACAAATACAATCTATACTTTAGTACAATCAATCAGCAGATCAAAACAATAAAGTAGTAGTAGTAAACAAATATGAAAATTTGTTTTATCATCTCAAACTCAGACATTATCAAGAATAACTATTCTGTTGTCGTAATTCTAAATTTAAATGCGGTTCTTATTTTACGTTTCTATGCTTAGAAAAATATTATAATTGTGCTCTCTTGGCAACTTATAAAATGCAATTTTGCACTAAAGTACTGCGTCCCCTGACGACTTATGTAAATTGCAACATCTTCAAAAGAACATTGTACGCATGAGTAAAAAGACTGTGCTTTTTATAATCAAAATAATGCGCCCCCATGCGACTTATGTTAGTTGCAACATATATTATGCACTTAACTAAAAAGACTAAGCTTTTTAGGATCGAAATACTGCGCCCCCATGCGACTTATGTTAGTGCAACTTATATTGTGCTCTTAGCTAAAAAGATTAAGCTTTTTAGGATCGAAATACTGCGCCCCCATGCGACTTATGTTAGTTGCAAAATATATTGTGCACTTAGAAGAAGAAATATTATGCTCGTTAGCAAATGAAATGTGCACCTAAGCACTAAAAAAAAAATAAGTAAAAATGACCGCAAAAATCATATAGTATTTATAGCAAAACATCCTTGACATCAAACTTCTCTTTTAATAAAACTCAATAAACCACTACTACACACTTGTATTATAATTGTAAACTTTCTGTTTCAAAGTACAAAGTTTTTCACACAATTTTTCTTACTATTATCATAGTGAAAAGACGCAAAGTTTAGTTTTATCGCAAACTTAACTGTCAAAATTTTAAACTCGTTAAAAAGTTGGTTAGTATTAAACTAAAGTTTTTTTTTTCGCTGCGTTTTTTAATTGATAAGGCACTTGATTCCTTATAGAAGATTCCTAAAATTCAGGCCACACATGGTCTCTAATGTCTCGATAAGAGTACCCGACGTGGTGTCTAATGTAACCAATCTATGTAATAAGGGTAATTAAATGGGAATAGATATTTTTAGATAAGATAAATACATCTAAGATACTTAAAAGTCAACAAAAGTTTATTTACAAATATAAAATAGTCACACGACACACTAACTAAAACTACAGTTGAACACAAGTAACAAGAAGTATCTTAAACTAAAGAAAACGGACTATTTCACACTTAAACATTTTATAATACAACATTTCGAGCTTTACCAAACACCAATGATACTGCTACTGCCGAAACTGCTACTGCAAGTAAATGCAAGTAAAATTTCGTTTTATAAGCACTGAAACAAATGTAACTCCTAACAATAAAAAATGTTTGTTTTTTCAATACTGGAAGCACGTCACGAAATCTGCGTAAAACAGTTTACAACATCCGCATTAAAATAAAAAAATGAGATGTTAATATCATTACAATATCATTTTTATTTACTGAAGGTGTTGTTATTATTTTGCTATGTTGTAACAATTTAGTTTTTGTTGTTTCATTTTTGGGGTAGTATTTTTAACTACCAATTTATTTTTGATAGATTAGAAACAGTGCTGTAAATATATGTTCGAAGTGTGAATATATTAGAATTTAGTTAAGTTTGATTTTTTTAGAAATTAAAAAAAATAAAACGACTAAATAAAGGGTTCCTACTTTCCTATAATTCCCTATAAATTTGCAATGTTCTAAAAATTCCCTATAAAAAATTAAAAAAAATATGTAAAAATCCCTAGAAATTCGTATAAATTACGTTATTTTGCTTAGTGATTGAAATTAGAAAGCCAAAACAGCGATACCGCGTGGTAAAAAAGATAAAAAAAAGTATTTAAAAAAATCAAAATCTTTGCAATAAGTACAATACTATGGCTTTATGGCGCCACCTAGCGGACATTTTTTCCTTTTTATATTAAACACAATTTATCTAAAGTTTGGTTATTTAACTAAAATTAGAGCTCAAATACCCTCGAACTTTCGTAAATTTCTTATTAAGAATATGCTTATGAACGGTTAACTTCACATATTTTACTTAATTACTTAAAAAATATGTTCGCAACGTTAAAAATTCATTGTTTTTTTGATGATTTGCCTATAAATTTTCTACATTTTATGGATTTCCCTATAATTTTTTTTGAAATTTTGAAATTTGAAAAAAACCCTGTAAGTACTAATTCCTAAAATTTTGTATAAAAAGAGCCGTTTGTCTAAAACTCAAAAAAGTACAAAATGATTAATAAAAAAAAAAAATAAAAGTGCTATCCTTTATACTTAATTATTAGAGTTTTTTTTTTAAACAAAACATCTTTTAATTCAGGTGGGAGTGAACAATAAAAATATGACTTCAATTTGCAAGATAATTTTCAAAATTTCACGTGACAGATCAAATGACAGTTTTTTTGTTACTAGTAAAATTTTAAGTAAGTATTTTATGTATTTTATTTATGTTATTTAGATCAGTAAAGCTAAACGTTTGGAAAGTATTGTAATTATATTTATATCTAAATGAACTTATTACTAAAAAGATTATTAGTTTTTACTTAAATATCTGAAATAAAAAAATCAATACAAAATATTTTGTAAAATAAGTGTATATTAAACTGAGTATGTGTAGGCTCGTTGTTAAAAGTTCTGTGTGAAACTGAAAAGGAAGATGTAAATGAAAATTATGAAGCATTAGTATACCTGTGTGGATCATTAAAGTTTATTTCTGAAAACAAAGTAAGTTTTTTTAATATATGTGTAGTCTAAATAGTTTTGTATTTTATAAAAATTAAGATTTTCAAAGAAGTCCAAAACATTGATAGTATTATCTTTACTTTTTTTATAACTGTGTGTTTGTATCAAAATATTTTTTATAGTTACACATAGCTTACCATGCAAATAAATATACCTAAAGCTTAGTGATTTAGAAAAAAGTATAATTAGTACTTTATCTTTTAGTTTAACATTAGCTTTATAGTGTTTTAGCTAAACAAAAATTATATTTTAGAATTATAAGTCTTATTACTTGTATATAACCGAATACTAGAGAGGACTCAAACCTAAGGCTGCTATTTATTATTCATCAACTTTAGCTATATTTATAATTTGATTTATCTTTTTAACATCCTTAATTTAAAGAAACTATACTTATAAAATGGTTGCTTTAATGAATCTAATTTATACTAAACACGTTACGGTATATAAACGCCGCAGTTATTTCAAAATATTTGTAGTAACCAACATAACAACACTACTTTAAACCAAAAATGTGATAAAGTAAACAATAGTAGAGAACTAGTAATAATTAGTCATTAAAATAAAAGCCTAATTGTAAACTTTTACCACAAACTTTTCTTATAACTGTTTAGTAAAAAAAACATAATTCGAGCTGAAAATTACCTCGCGGACCGCAGGTCTTGGCTTTGAGGGCCCCATTTGGCCCGCGGGCCGCAGTTTGCTGACTTATGTTTTAAAAGTACGATTCAATATTTATATATTCAATATACTATTAAACAAGGATTTTGTTTGATGATGTTTTCAATTAATTTTATATTTTTACAGAAAATAGTTGGACTATTACACTCATTAGATTTTATCCAAGTACTTTTGAAAATGATACAAGATCTAACTTTTTCAGCGATGAACTGTAAAAATACTGGAAACAAGAAGTTTTTAAAACAAACTTTGGACATTTTAGTACAGGTATGTTTTGAACATTTATAAGGTTGCCACTCAGTTATGTTAACACGTGTTAGTTTTGATCTATTTATGTATAACACATGTTTGTTTAGTTCCTTTGTAAAACAAAGACTAGCCGTAATTTACTCTTAATTTTATTAATTTAATATTGGGTTATAAATTTTGTTGTATTTTTTGTTAACATTTTTTACATGGTGAACCAAAAGTCCTTTGACTTTTTCAATTTAGAAATATATTTTTCGAACCATTTTTTAAACATTTAAGTTGAATTTTGATCTTGAATTAAGAATCATTTCGAGTAATTTTAAACAAAAAATTAACAAAAGCTGCATTCAAATTTACTTAAGTTCTGAAATACTTGAAGCAGAAAAGAAACAAAATAAGTTTTTAAAAGAAGAAACTTAGTTCTAATCAACAATGTTATATCTTATTTTAGTTTGCTTATAATCACAAAAGTCAATTACGCATGCTGTCCCACTGTGTACTAATTAAATGTATACTAAACTATTGAAAACAATCGAGTATACTAAATATCTATGGAGTTTTTTTTTACTTAGTGGAATTATAACTTATAATAAAAACGCATGTTTCTATACTTTTAAATAGAAGTATCCGCTTGGTGTCAACATAACTTATATTTACATTAACTTATTATTACAAGAAGAGCTTTTTCTTCTAAGGTTTTTAGATATTAGAAAAAATTGTTAAAAATACGTTATAATTAAAGAATTTAGTATTGTTTGATTACTTATTTTATTAAATTAATTTGTTACTGCTAAATTTTATTATATTTTTAATGTTCATTGGAATGTTTCTGCATAGAATATTTATTAAAAGTTATTTTAGCAACATAAAAAGTAAATTAGATGAACTAACAAGTTTTATAAGTTTGTAACAAAAAACTTAATTTTAAAGACTGATTGAAAAAAAGTGCCTAATTACCTTTAAGTAATGTTGATGCTATTGCACGTTTTCCATTTACATAAAGTATTTGATGTTGTTTATTTAAAATTTAAATGTACTTGAATAAAAATAAAACAGCTGCGTTTCACAAGATGGTTCTACAAACTTGTACCTAAGTTTGTGTGAGACATAAGTTGAAACTGATTATTTTAATTATGCTAAAGCCTTTCTTAGTAAAAAGTTATAACTAGTTATATTCTTAATTTTAGAAATAAAGTACTTTATATAAGATGAACGCAACTCTTTTTGTTTTATGGTTAGTGGAGTTTTGTTATATAACTTGTTTGTATTGGTAAATATTACCTTTATTATACCAGTGTATACACTTTTTAAAGTTAACAAAGAATTTTTCGCCATCTGTTTTATTTTTGCAATTTTTTCAAACAAAATTTATAGAGATATTGTTTTTAATTATATGAGTATTATCACTCTTAGCTGAATAGTTGTTAAAAAAATGAATATCAAGAGATTCTTACAGATAAGACTTTTTAACAAGACTCCGAATTACTTAAAAATGTTACGATTTAATTAAAAAAACATACTACGATAATATGATTAGTTACATGTTAGTCGGTACAACTTGTTGTTACTTAATTTTTTTTTAATGTAAAACACATTTTAGTAAATTTTTTAAGTATTTAAAACAATTTAAGTTTTTTTATGTTTATACCAATAATTCTTCCTGCTCTATAATTTAACTTTATATGAATGTAAAACACATTTCAAAATTCAAGTAAGTTATGTAAAAAAAGATGAATGAAAAAACATTTCTCAGTGAAATATTGTTATAATAGTTTGTTATAATGAAATAAGATTTTATTACATAAAACCTTTTGAATTTTTTTAAATTTAGCACTTTATAATCAACTTCAATAATGACTAATGAAATCTTAAAACGAAAATAATTTTTAAGGTTTTAAAAGTTACTACTTCATAAACAGTTAAGCAATAAATAGTAAACCTATTTTAACCATTAAATTATCATTGTATTTTAGAAAAACTATTGAAATTTGATAGAGACACTAAGTTTAAAATGTTACTGTTTAAGTTTACAGAATGTTACTTCTATGAAATATTTAAAAATTGTTAAATTTTAAAAGCACTACATATTTTAAAACGTTAGAAAGTTCTTTTAATTTAAACTATAAATTTGTATGTTTGAAAAGTAAAGGTAAGTTATTTGGATACTCGTTTTACCTTAAAAATATAAATATAATATTTTTATTCTGTATTACTTTTTGTCTTTCTGAAAGATTTTACTCATAGTTCTTTACTATCACTAAAAATATAATTAGTTTGTGACTATCATTTAAATTACAAGTTACAAAACTGTTTGTAGCTAATAAATATTTAATAACTAAGTTATTATACTATTTTATAACTTTAATGTTTAAAAAGGTTTAATATAAATTGTTATATGCTGATTCTTTTATAATGTTATAATGTATAATTCTTTTTAAATAAAATTTTTTCAGAATTATTTACTTAATGCACAGACGTGTTCTTTGAGAGAAAATTAGTTTGCTGAATACATTATTGTAAAGATTAAGTATTTATCTTCTCCTTCTATTAAGTAGAGGTCTTTAATTGTTTTGTGACAAACAAAAACGTATTATTATATACTAGTGAAGGGTTTAGCTTGTAGAATAATTTTGTTGTGTTTTAATATTTGTTGTGTGAAAAACTATGATATATGTTTTGATATCAATCCAAAAAATGTTTTTGATTAGTATAAATTTATTTTTGTTTGAAAATTTTAAGGTTGTCAAGCAATTTTTCTATAAATATTGTAAAAAGTTATTTACTTAGTTTTATTATTAAACAAATATATTTACTACATTTGTATCTAAGTATAGATATAAAATTTATGATATACATATTCATAAAGTAAATGTATTAAAGATAATTATATTCTAAAATTATTAAGTCTAATATGTTTTCTGTTAGATTCTTAATTGTTTAATAAAGTAATCAAGTTGTACATTTTATAAAGATAACAGAGGCCTTAAGAAATATGTTAGAAATTGGAAAATTTGAGCACATAAGTTCAACTGCTTTATCGACTTTGTTAAATTGCATGGATCTGTTCGCATCAGACACTAAACTTAATTGGATCATATCTCGAGTTTTTAGGTGAAGTTCATTTTAATATATATTTAGTAAAATATGAATAATATATACATATATAGTAAAAATAGTATAGTATGCGTCAAAACTTCATAATACTACATCTACAACATGCAATAAAGCTTTTGAATTATAATATGTATGGTAACATAAAATTCTTATAATATTAACACATTAAGTTAAATCTGTTTTTTACAAGTTGATTTTTTTGTTGTTTATCAAAATTGTCAAAAACCTTTTACTGCTTAAAACTCAAAATAGCTTTTGAGATATTAGGGATCAAAGCTAGGAAGTTCAATAAGTAATTTATAAAAGGTGTAAACTAAAAAGCGAAGCATAACTTTTAAAAAGTAATTCTATCTTCTTCTTTTTTTAGATAATCTTAAATTTTTACAGTTTGTTTTATTATGAAATTTATTTATTCTCAGTTTTTTCGTGAATATAAAAATAAATTTAAAATATTGCATCTCTAAAGCTTTTTAAGCTATGGATCTAGTTTTTAAAAGGTTTTCCCTTGCATGGTTTAGAAATAACTGTAGGCAGCTTAAATTAAGATAAAAGCTTTATCATCAAAATTGGAAGAACTTTTAGATCTAGTTTAATTAAAACAAAGTAAAAACAATGATTACTTTAACAAATATTAGACTGAGAAAGATTGAATACGATTGCTTAAAAAGTTTAGAAGATATTTTTTATTATATAGTATTTTTTTCATTAATTTTCTCCTTTTTTGAAAAAGCTGTTGAACTCTCTAAATTGATTCTCTATATCTAAAAATCACTTTGAATTAAAAAAAAGCAACTTGTAACTTATTTAAAACTCAGCAAAAAATAACTACCTATGACATTAATAGCTTCGTTATTGAAGTATTATACTTGCATTATCATTTTGTTACCAGTAACCTGTTATGTTTGCAAACCGAAAGGTTGTTCTTTTTTTGCTAACAAAGCAGTGTTCGATAGATTTAAAATGAAGGAAACACTCATACTGATAGCAACAAATTTTGATTATTGCAATGCTTTATCGTCAACCATTTTCGTAACTTCAGTTTTTGATTCCCTTTTTGTTTTTTAGTTTGACTTGAACATACTTTTTGCTTTGGTTGTATTAAGAAAATAGACAAATCGTTTATAACTAGCACTAACTTCAAGGCATACAGCAGTAGATTCTATTTACTAGACCTTAAATGTAAAGAAACTCTAGTATGTATAACAAAGCACCGGTAAAAATGTTTAACATGCAATAACATCAGTAAAAACTTACAAGTTTTCACGTATGTCATGAAAAAAAATTATGTAAAATTTTTTAAAGTAACAAAAAAACAATTATTCTTTATTTTTGTATAAACTATAAGTTTACTTATTAAGTAATGTTTAAAAAAGTATTGTTATAGTAAACTAACGGTTTCGGAGAGTGTAGTGAATAATCTACTGACTTGCCCGCAGTGGACAAATGTACTAATGTCTTCGTTACGTAATCATTTGACAAATGAAAAAATTGTCATCAGGTTACTGTTCGTGTTTGGAAATATTCTTGCAAACAACAATTTCGCTAGAGAATTACTTTTTAATTTTACAGGTTTTAAAATTTCTTATTATACTTAATCTAAGTCTACTCTAATAAAGTAGACATAAGATATGAGGTTACAATTTCAGTTGTTTTGTTTTTTTTTAAATAATCTTTTCAGATTACAGTTTCCTTGTCGTTTTTTTTAATGTTTTAATTATAATTTGAATACTTATTTTAGTAAATAGAGGTTTGAAGAGTTTTATACGAATGGTTTTTTTAGTAGCTACTGATGAAAATTAGTTCTTCTTAAATTTTATGGATGCTTAATAAAGTTATCAAAACAAATTTAAATTTTTTACACAATGCTTGTTTCATAATATTTTTTAACATTTATACACTATATTATTTTTTATTCTTATTATTGATTGTTTTTAAACACTATATTATTTAAAATAAAAAATTATATTAATATTAAGATAAAGGTTTATAATAACATGCAGGAAGACAATAGGCTAAACTTTAAATAAAAAACTAAAACAAAAAACTTAACAAAATCTAAATAAAGCCTATAGTTCAAATTTATTAATATAGGAAAATCATAATGTTATTAGGTTAGTTTATCTTAAACTTTGAAAAATGTAAGCTACTTGATAATATTATAGTTTTAAAACTCAAACAAATAAATAACTAAGTAAGTATACTAACATTTAGCAGCCTTGTAAAATTTGTGAACAACTAAAAAAGAAAACAACTCTTAAACTAAAGCATTAGGCTGAATTTACTTGTTTAAAAAAGTTTCACTATTGTATTGTGACGTAATTATAAATTGGTTTAAATATTTGCTTGTACAAATTAAAATAGTGATGTTCTTATCAAAATGCTTTTTAAAATGTACACATGAACATATTAATTCGTTCCTTTTATTTAAAGAAGTTCCCCGTCAGCGTTTGCTATTTCCATCTTTTCATAGGTGCAGATAATGCAGATTCTCTGCAGATTCCTTATATGCCTGATGTGGTGTAAAATTTTCCATTTAATGTTTTAGTTAGTATTATTGCGTTTTAGCTTCCAAATATATTTGGACAGTTCGGTTCCGTTTTACTTGTTAACTTTTCATATCTATTTTATGGCTATACCACCTTGTTTTAAAATTTCCTCCAGTGCTCCCGTTTGTTCTGTCTTTTGACTGATAATGGTTCTTAAAAATTTGAGGATAAGGTTTGGTTAACAAGCTGTGACATTACATGGGCTTTGAATGTCACTAGCTATTTCAACGGGGGTAATTCTAGCCTGTAGATTTGATAGCTTGGTAGTTCTACAAGTCCTGACAGCCTTCTAGAGAACTTTTTTACCTCCATCCTCTCTGTCTCTCATTGAAAGGAGAACGAGTGATCGTTTTTTGTTGGTATGGGGTAGTTACATTTTCTATAGAGCATATGTCTGGGTTATCACATCCACGTGCTGAAGGACCATACTTTTGTGTTGATAGCACTGCCTGTTATCTGAATTTTGATAGTGGTCGTTATTAAATGAGCCTCCAGTCTGTCTCTGCCCAAATTGTCTGGCTGGCTGGCTGTACATTCCTTCTTTGGCTCAGGAACTGCTGATTCCGTTTTGGTCTGTTAAAATATCTGATCTCTCTTGAAGCATTTCTTGAGTTTCTCATGTCTACATCGCAGACATCCATGGCACATCTTTTGAACTCTTGTAATCCAAGTGACAGATTACTAGACACTCTATTTTTTAAATGGTTAGGAATCAAGTGCTAAAAAAGAAACTTATGTAATATTTCTTTATTTTCCAGGTCAAGTAGCCATTTCGAGACCTCATTATTTAGGTCACAGCCACTGATATTCCGAATTTGTTTTTTCGGAAGCAAAACCCGTGGTAATGCTCCATCCTTATGCATTAAGTAAGCACGCAAGGTTTTAAAATTTCTTTCTCTGTGCTCTGTGCACAGGATGTAGGCTGACATGTCATTTGGCCAATATTCTCTTAGCACAAAATATTTGTCATCCTCATCATAGATGCTATGGTCAGCCATGCGCTTTTAAAAATATAAGAATTGAGTTTTTGCATCCTTGATGTCATATCTTAAATTTTTCAACCATTTGAGTATCTCATCACCCAAATGCAATCTTTGCACACCCTCATACTGCACCTCCTGATATATGGCTTGTTGCAAGGTGGGGCTTGTATATCTGGGGCTAGCTGCAAACTGTGGGGTTTCCTATGTATTGAGTGCTTCCTTACAAAAGTTGAAAGATTTTGTCTTATGTCATACCTGTTTTTTTCTTGACTTGACCTCATTCTTTCCTGATTATCCTGGTCCTCCTGATCTGTCTGTCTAGTCAATGAAAGGTTTTGGAGCTTGAGTTGGTAGAGTTCTTCTTCTAGTAATATAGCTGCTTTCTACCTCTCCAAATCTTTATTTTAGATTTTTAGTTCCCTTATTTGATCTTCTAAAGATTTAGTCAACTGAGGTTGGGTATCACGTCCGGGTCACCAATTGTAACCTTGGCCTGTGTTAAGGGATTACTTTTAGATATAGAGGTAAAGCTCCTCTTATTTTTATTAATATTTTTTTCAACAATAAAACCTAGAGCGTTTGGAGCTGGGGTTTAAACCTACATTTTCCTGCTCCATATTAAATAAATTAAATATTAAATACAAGGAAATATAGAATAGCTTAATAGTTTTAAAAACTTTATTTTACAACTTTAATTTAAATTTAAAACAACCAGTTTTAAACTTTCTAATAGTTTAATATTGCGATCAAGTAATAACACCAATGAAGAAAATCAAGGTTGGCACTATTATATAGGTAAAAAATCAGCTTACATTAATAACAACTTTATAAACATTGAAAACATTAACCGCCAACACATAACGAAAATGGCCGAAAACTATAATATAGTTTATTAACAAAGGGCAAGTTTGTTACAATGTAAATTGTATTGGACCTTAAAATTTTGACCTTTAAGTTTTTGGTTGGAAAATTTTTTACATAAAGCAATTATCACAAAATCACATTCTTCGCGTTTTTACGATTTGAAAAAAAGTTTCATGGAGGCATTTTTTGATTGTCTATCATTTTTTATCATTTTTCGTTAATTTTAAGATTTTTTGCGATAATAATTAAGAAGTGCCTCCATGAAACTTTCTTCAAATCGTTTAAAAACGATAGAATAAGATATTGTGACAATTGGTTAAATGTAGAAAAATTTCCAACTAAAAATTTGAAGGTCGAATTTTTAAGGTCTTATACAACTTACATAGGGGTTATTTTCAGAAAAACTGATTTCGCCTCTACCTACGCTTCTTCAAGTCAACTAAAATTCGTATAGTGTTTTTGTGATATTTCTTATAAGCAAATTAATTTGCAGCTGAAAATTCAAAGGTCGCCTTTATTATAAGCAACCTAACGCACGTATTTTTTTCGTAATATTTTAAGCCAGGGGTCGGCAGCCTTATGTAACTCGCGGGCCAATTTTCCTAGAAAAAATTGCTCGCGGGCCGCACTATTTAGAATGAAACCTTTGAGGGCTGCATTTATTAAAAAAAAGTTCTGGTAATCAGCAGAAAAATATTATGCAAGATCAAAAATATGTTATTAATTTTTATAGCTTTCAAAATGTATATTTCTGTAATCAACTGTATATTTTAATTTAAAAGAAAGAAAACAATTTAGTTTGTCTTAGTTTATAAATTATAATGTATAAGTCAAAATTTTATATTCTTGTCAGATAGTGATGAATGCAGTAATTGGTCAGTTTATTCTCTTACAACCGAAGTCATTAATAATCAACTTCATGATATATCGAATAAGGAAGTGGTAGTTAAAGGACTTCGTGTTATTGCTAACATGTCAATGAATGAAGATGTTGGTGTTCGCATCTCAAATGACTCTGAATTGCTTAAGTCTCTTATGCATATTATTACATGTCACATTGGTGAGTAAACTTTTACGTTTTTGAGATATTAACAATAATCTTCCTTTGTTATTCAATAGTAAAATATATACAATAGAAAATTGCTTCAAACCAGGAGTAACTATTAAAAGCGAACATCTATATATAATAAATGTTTAATTTTACGCTTAGGCTGGTTTATAAACTTACAATTTTAACGTTTAATCGTGAATAACTTTGAATAAATTATTTTGTAACTAATGTATCAAAATCTCATTAATGCCTATCAAAATAAAAAACACAATCCGGCAAAATATAAAACAAATAAATTAATCAAACATTTTAGATTGTATATTAATATTTATATTTGCTTTATTCATAAAAAGGTTGGATGTCCAAAATTGTTTTATAATGTAAGTGAAATTTATACAAAACTTTATTTTATTAAAAAGTAAACAATCCAGTTAGGAAAACATTATCTATTTTTATACGGAAATTCTTTACAGAAACTGATATTTAAAAATACATAATAAATTCAAGTTATAAGATACTTTTAATATAAGCTTATAAAAGACAGAATTATTTGTAAATATTTCTCAAAAGTTTAAGGAATAAGTACATACCTATCACTACTAAAATTATTTCAATTATATGAAAGTATATGTAAAGTACAAACAAAACTTATACTGCTCGTAGAGATTTTATTGCATATTTGTAAAACACTATTTTTATTTTGATTCAATTGTAATGCTTCAATAATTACATTGTACATATTTTTTCTATTTATCTGTATTTTTGAAGTATCTCAAAAAAAAAATTCCTGGTGTCTGTGTCTATTAGTAAATACATACAAATTATTTATTTTTGGTATATTTTGTTTGTTTATAGACTATGAAATTTACACTATATTGTTCTATATCCATTATAAAATGTTTGTAAATGAAAAAAAAAGTTTTTATTTTGATCCTTAGACTTATTGATTAACCAAAAAGTTTTTGTTGTTTATTGTATTTTTTAGCTTTTCTAACGGAAATGTTTCTAATAAAAACTATGTTTTCAGTAAAAGTTTTATAATCAATACGTACCATTAGGTTTTTGATATTAATCTCAGTTTAATTTAAATGTCAAAAAATAAATATTACTTTCGAAGCTTACTTTTCTTTGATTTTGTTATAAATTATTTAGTTATACTAGTTAGTATTTAAACACAATTCTCTTTATCATTAAGTTATAAACATAACTGACCATTTTCAAACTTAATTTTTAGTAACCACTACATGATGATCAAGAGCTAATTTAGTTAGTTGTTAGTGCGTTATTCCAGAAATCATCTAAAACCTTAATTTATTGACTAAAATAAAATGTTTCATTTTAGGAAGTTTTTGAAATAGCTCAAAAATTTATTTAACTCTATACCAATTATAACGATTCTTCTAAAGTTAAAAGGTATAAAAATAAGTGTTTTAACAACTAATTTACCGAAACTAATATTAGCTTATCGTATAATTCTAATATGAAAGTTGATAGTTTATTTTTACAAGAATAAAATTGAAGTTAAAATTTTTTGTACAACCATTTTTCAAACAAGTTTCTTACATGAATTTATGTAAGGTTTTTCAATCAATCACTTTAAACCGATCTTCTATATTTTTGACAATGGAAAATTTTAGTTTAAAGTAAGTCTTCATTGAATTAACACGAGGTATTAGATATTGTAATTAAAAAAAATACTGAAAGCTCACGTATTTTAATAATGATTTTCTTATAGCAAAATATACTTATATGAAACTATCTTACTAATAGTTGGAAATAAACTATGAAGACTGCTTAAAACGTTTTGAAGAAAATATAATTATTTTGAGATATTTATTACTTGTTCAGTTTGGAATTTTAAAGCTCTTAGTCTTTAAATAAATATTTCAGGAAATATTAAAACAGTTAGTTATGCATTAGAACGCAAATTTCTATAGGCTACAATAAAACCTTCAAAGATTTCGATACGCTAAGTGATACGTACTTTTATTATATGTCTTGATTTTTTTAAAAATGTTAAAATAAGCAATTAAGTGCCAAGATCGGTATTTAAGCCAGTTAATGTTCAATTTAATTTGTTTTTTTATTTAATACAGTATGGTATTTATAAACTTCATAGTTCTTTATAACGACCTTATTTTTAAATTACGTTAATAAGTAACTCTTTCCAAAGTTTTAAAATCCTTACCTGTATACTGATGTTTTGGTTTACGTTTATAGTTTTTATTACGATTATTGCCTTCTTTATCTGGTTGGTGCACGCAAGTACTAATATTAGTATATTATTAGTTTTATACTCTTTTGTTACATTTTTTTGTTTTAAATATATAATATTTAGCCATAATTTGTTTTATATTAATATGGTATGTAGATTTAGTTTGACTTACTTACAAATATTTGATAGCACATTATAAAATGATAATTTTATGACATATAGACCAAGGTTTCCCAAACTTTTTTTGAAAATTGCCCCCTTTAAAGAAATTAGAAAAGCTATTGCCCCCCTACTACTCAAAAGGCTACCATTTAAAACACCTAAAACTTTTTTTTGCTCTTCATCTGCAATTCAACAATATCTAGTATAAGTTTCAAAATTTTAATATCGCCCTCTTTCGCTCCTTTACTAATTATTGCACCTGAACTTACTAAAATCGCCCCCATGGGGCAGTATCGCCCACTTTTGGAAATCCTGATATACACAAACTAGTTCATTGATCTTACACCTAAATTTTACATAATCATATTTTATATTTGATTTAAATGAAATAATATAAAACGTAATAAATATTTATCTCACTTGGTTGAACAATGTTCTATTTAGAATTAATTTAGTATAAAAAAATATTTCAGATGATGAAAAATGCTCAAAAGGAAAAGAAATGGTAACAAATTGTATCATAGC
Organism: Thalia democratica; assembly: GCF_965202585.1. NCBI lineage: Eukaryota > Metazoa > Chordata > Thaliacea > Salpida > Salpidae > Thalia > Thalia democratica. The sequence goes on along the minus strand of NC_139166.1, from coordinate 40,746,143 downwards.
TCTCAATAATCTTGTTTATTACAATAATGACATTGTGAATACGAAAACTTCTGTCTTTTTGCTTAGAATAGAGTTGACCACAAGCTAGTTTTGTTTGTTTAAATTAATGTTAGATAAATGTTCGTTTAACATAACGCTAATTTAAGCTATAAATTAAAAACATTAGTTTAATTTAGTGGATATAATACTTCTAACAGCTTTTTACTGTCTTCAAATATATATATGTAATGTAACTTACAGCAAAGCTTTTTTTGTGATGTTTTTGTGATTGAAATTCTAACAATTTAATATTTATTTAAATTCACTCAACAAGTTTCCAAACAAAAATTTGTTAGACTGATTAGGATCATCGATTATTTTTTTTTCAAAACACCTAATTTTACAAAACAGCCTAAGGCTCTATAACCAAAGCTTAAATGATAGCCAAATTGTAAATATCCGTCTGCTTCTACATTTAAGAAATATTATGTTCAATGCTTGCTTGTAAAGTAAGCATTTATAAATTAAATTTTTTGAGCTTTAGTACGTAATTGAATATACTAACAATCTCACCAAACTTACGTTATTGTTTTCAAAAATTTTAGTGTGCACATGTATATCCAAAAAAGTTAATGTCAATATTTTACAATTAAATTGCAATATGCGTAACAAGAAAACCTAATTTAAGATTTGTTTTGGTTTACTTGTATTGCACTTTTTTTTTATTTACCTAAGCTTCTATTAAAAAAAAGGAAATTATATCTGAAATTGAAGTAATAGTTGTTAAACTTGTAGTCTTATTAAAGTTATTTACATATTTGCCCATATAAAAAGCTTAGTTTTTATTAAGTGCCTTTATTTATTTTTTTTTAAATAAAACATGTATAAAGTTAAAAGTGGTTTAGTATTTTACCTTAGGTTATACCTAAATATTATAAAGTTTAATATCATTACTCGAAACTTTTCTTAATGACGTTTCACTGATTTTCATTTTTTAGACTAATTAAAGTAATGAAAATTCAAGTTTTTGTACATTGTGCGTTGATTGAAATAGTACTACATTAATAGTTAAAGAGTTTTAAAATATTTAGTTTTTGAAATTGAAATCATACTGAACTAAATTAAAGATACTATAAACAAAATTGAAATGAGACAAAATAAGCTTTTGAAATTATGTAAAATAAGCAACTTAATATAACGATTTAGTATAAACATTCAAAATGTCTAGTTTGATGAATAATTTTTCTATTTACGTTAATTAGGCTTTAACAGTCGAAAAAATTAGACTTTCAAAATATGTAGCTGTAAAGAGTTTTCAGCTCGCATTGAAATCAGAAATTACTGACACACTCATGGTTGTCGATTAGTTTATATATTAATGTTATCATGATATTAATCAACTGCTTAAATATACTTTTTCTTAAGTTTTTAATGCAGTCCGACCCTTAATTTAACTTTTGAGAATTTTCAAAACATGCTGATCAATACCTAAGTGCAATTTATTAGGCATTTTTCCGCATCATCACTATCACAGTGAGGACTGACCTTATAAATACCGTCACTTTTTTTTTGAGAAACGTCTTTTTAGATTCTTCAAATGTACATAATTGTTCTTTAACTTATAAAGCTAAAAACCTGTTAAATTCTTATTTTATATTCAATTGTTGAAACAAAATTAATACAAATACTTCATAATTTTGTTAAACTTAATCTTTATAATTAACCTAATCATTTTATCCATCAGAATGGGCTGAAAATTCTCTAAAATATATTCTAATAGTTTTGCAATTGGTTGTTTTAAAGTTTCTATTCAAGTTATGCACTGGAAAATTTATTTAATTTAGCGTTAAATTTAAACATACTATTTTAAAGTTTGCAAAGTGTAAGTATGATAATAAATAAAATATTAGTTGCTTTTACTAATGAGACCTTTATAACTTCAGCAATAACAAACTTTGTTTATTACTCAAGCTTAGTTAAGATATTTAATAACATATACGGTTTTTTAGTCTAGCTAAATATGTAGACAAAGTTAACTTTTATTCAATAATAAAATTTTAGTTGTGACGAAGTTACTAACTTGTGAGGATATGTTATCCTATGTTACTGAAGTCGCTAGAGTTCTTGGTAACTTGACTAAATATCAGGATGTTAGAAATCTTGTGCACAAACATAAAGGTTTGAAAAAAGTTTAAAGCTAATATAACTACGCATGTGGTAAAGAGTTTAAATATGTTTCGAAAATCAAACTACTTTTTTTATTACAGACTAATAATACTTACAAACTGAATATAAACTGTTAGAAAAGTTTTTCGAAAATAATAAACAATTTTGAATTAACTATTTGCAGTAAGCTTTAGCAATAGATGCCGTTAGTACTCAGAAATCTTCGGTCCTATTTTTTAAAATAAAATATAACTTGTGTAAAACTACCGAAGTTTAACTTTTTTGTAATGATTTTATAAATATGCTTTTTACTTGATTGTGATTAAATAGTAATGCTTCTAAAAATAATTTCTTTCTTTTTTCAAACAGTTTTTATTACTATATTTTTTCAAAGTAACGCATGAAGGAATTCTTACATATATGTATTAGTTTTACCAATATTAATAATATAATGTTTTTCAGTTTTTATAAACTTAACTAAATTAGTTTAATTTCTAATAGATTTTTATTTAAAAAAAAATGCTGGTATATTTTTATACTCTTTTGTTTTAAACTCCATAAAGGTTTAAGTATCTGTATAAGATACGTCTTTTTAGATTCCTCAAAGGTCGTTTACTGTACATAATTGTTCTTTAACGTTTAAAGCCATAAACCTGTTAAATTCTAATTTTATATTCAATTGTTGAAACAAAATCCATTGATTTGTATAGTTCAGTTTGAATTTGGTTTTGTTTTATAATTCTCTTGAATTTATAATTTAATTTTTTAAAGTTGACTTGATAATGACAACCTTATTGGATTCTGGAGATCACGCGTTGGTGTACAATAGCTGCGGAGTTCTTATAAATATTAGTGGGGATTCAAATAAACGACACGTTTTGATTAAAGAAGGAATAGTTGTCAAGTACGTCATTTAGTTTTTATTTTTTTTTTCAGACATAATCAAAAATTTTTGAAGACTACTACGGATGTATATTTAAAATTTTGTATTTCGGGTATGTGCTTTTTATTGTTAATAATTAAGTTGGTTAAATAAACAAAAAGTCTAATTTTACTACTTTCGTTGTATCTCTTTTTACTAAGGTTATTTATTTATTTATTTATTTATTTATTTATTATATGCTTGTCTGTAATTAACTCGTGTAGTGGTAGCAAAACCTTATATGTATATAAATTGTGTATAAAAACTGCATAACTCACACTCTTTTTGTTTGAAATATTAAAAGTTTAAAATAAAATCGATTAAGGTTATTACTATGGTTGTTTAAAAACCTATAACATCTAAGTTATACCGATAGTACGTGGAATATGTTATTGACAGGGTTGCCACTCGGTCAGGAAAAGTCAGGAAATCAGGAAAAGTCAGGAAAAATTTAAAAAAATGACAAAAGTCAGGAAAAGTCAGGAAAAATGGGGGGTTTTGAAAAAAAGTCAGGAAAAGTCAGGAAATTTGATAAAATTAAAAAAAAAGTCAAATTTTGTCTGTTTAAATTTCCAGAATTCCTTGTTTCCAAAGCCTTCAAATGGTAAAAATTAATTAAAAGTCCTTTGAAGTCAGAAAAATATTCCAAAATTTTCCCAAAAATTTACAAAAATATTTAACTTTATTTCCAATGCCTTCATCTGGTATAAGTTAGTAAAATATCCTTTATAAAACTGCAGTCTCCTGTATGAAAATTTGATTGAAAGCTAAATATAGTTTCTAGTATTAGATTATATATTATAGAATAAGTTTAATTTAAGAGTTTGATTTAGAAAAGTCAGGAAAATTTTGGTAAAAAGTCAGGAAAAGTCAGGAAATTTTTCTCAGCTTGATCAGTGGCAACCATGTATTGAATATGTGCAAAGTGTAAAGATACTTTCTGTTTTTTTATCAATTGAAAACTTTAGTGAAAACAATTTTCTACTACCACTAGAACAAAATTAAGCCTTATAAAAATACGTCATGATATAGTTTACGTGTGAACTAAAAGAAAGTTATGCGGTATTTATGAATTTTAGTTTTAAAATTTTGCTTTGTCGTTAAATATTAGTTTTATATATTTAAAAAAATAGTTTATTTAAATTACGGTTTCATTTAAATGTAAACGATCATTTTAACGAAACAAAATAACTTTTTACAATTAGACTATTCAATCATTGTTATAGTTGATAAATTAGACATTCGATTTAGATAAGTTACAATGATTAGAAAAATAAAAACAGAATTATTAGAGATTGTACCGTGTTTTAAACTATTTAACTATGGAAATGATAAACCAAACGATATTATATAAATACTTGGTTAATTCTTTTAGTTTCGTTATTTTTAATTTATATACTCATAGTTGAGTAAAACTTGTAATAAAAAATGCTTATTTACTATTTAAACCGACTGATTTTTGTATACAAACACTCATTGTCTTAAAATTGTCGCTTTGTTTGTACTTAAAAAGTCTTTCATAAGATATTTTTTGTTTTAAATATTGTATATATAAAATAATACTTCTAAAAGGGTATTTTATGTTATACTTTTAACTTTGTTATATTTTAATTTTTCTATGCTTGTAATATTTTCCAAAAAAAGCTTAACAAAAAAAAAAAACTAAAACAGCGGTACAGGTTGAAAGTTTATTAAATTGTATTTAAAATTTGGTTGCACTCAAGTATTTAAAATATAAAGTATAAACCCTTGATTAAATTACAGTAAGATAATTGTGTTAAAAATACAAAAACATTTTTTTACTGATCAAAATGAATTAATCAATTGACATTCACTAAAATATTTAAGCATTAGTTTCGCATTAAGAAGTATTCTTATTAAAAATTACTACTTTATAACTTTTAAGTCAAAACTACTTTTTGATTTACTTAAAATTAAAGGTTAATTTAGCCCTAGAGTAGTTAAAAGTCATATGTCTTTAAATAATATATTATATAGGGTATGAAGTAATTCTACTTTGAATTTCAGAGTTAAAATAAATACTCCTAAAGAACAACAAACTAAGTTGTAATAAAAGTGAAGTTTTTATTAAAAAATTCTGTTTGCAGTACCTTGAAAGTAACCTAACTAGCTACCTTTTTATGTCGCACTTTCAAAAATTTTAATTTTATTTAACAACTTTACAAATAAAACTAAACTTAATACGTCTTAGAAACAAAGTATATACCTTTAAAAACTAATTTAAATTTTCTCATGCATTTATTTATTGTGAAAAAAAAATCTTAAAATATATGATTTATTTCTAGACTCACAATAACTTTAGTAAATCACAACAAAACTAATAACAATAAAAATTTTAGTAATATATATTTGTTTGCAAAAAAGAAGGAAACTTATTTTTAAGTTTGTATACATGATCGCATTATTAGCCACTGCTTGTTCATTAAGTAGCTTATGATTTCATAATCTCTTGCATGTAAATAATGTACTACAGTAACCTTTATAGGTATTTTTAGTACATACTTTATATCTGACAAAATAAAGACGCATTTATAAGTTTGTAGCATAAAAGATGTGGCGTTACTTCAAAACAAAAGTGACAATCACTGTTAATTAACGTTAAATTTAGCAATGATACAAACTATGTTGATGAGAACACTATATTTTAGCAATATACCAAGTGTCTAAGCTTTGTTTAACTAAATCGAAACAAAGTTAACATTGGTTCAAAGTTAACTGAATAAAATTTAGCTAAATAAGTTCTCTTTATTTAAAATAGTGCACTGCATTTTCATATAGTTTCTTCAAAAAATCTTTTTACATACCAAGTATCTGTTTCATAAGTTATTTTACAATGTATAAGAGATAAAAAAATTAATTAAAAATTTTAGCCTCAATACATAAACAGTTAAGTTTTCTCAAAGGAAAATAAATACAATCAGGCATACTAGTAAAATCAAGTAGTAAGAAGTTTAAAAACAAAGCCGAAAATGCTCATTAAAGAGACAAAACAAGCGATGCTTCTTAAAATATGAGCAAAACAACAAACTTGTCCCAACAAACACTCAAGTAACGGATACAATCCTTATTAAAATCACACTTGGATATTGTAACAATACAATAAAAACTGAGTTAGCTTTGTTTGAAATTTTCAAATGCGTATGTGTGGCAATCTTATGTGGCGTGATATTGATATGTAACTACTGACCAATTACATGCATTGACGCTAGCTCCTATTTTTTTAGATGTAATTAGTATTTACTTACCATGCTAACACGTTTGTGCTAAGATTTCAAAATTTAACCAAAGAGTAGTTTTTAAATTCAGTTTTTCTTATTTGATTAAAGGTAAAAAATTTCATATACAAATAAAGCTAAAATAAAACTAAAAACATAACATATAATCATAAATGTATACAGCTATGATTAAAATACCAATACCTTTTTTTAACGTAAAATTTTTCCATAGTAAAACAAATAGTTATTACTAATTCATACTAAAGCTTTATTTTAAATATTAAACTGTAAATCACAAAAGTTAAAAAAAAATCATTTTAACACAATACAATAAACAAATTATGTTGTCTAAACTGCAATAATAATAATAGTAGTTTCGTTTAAAATCAGGTTCGAAAATGTTTCTAATTATAGATTTAACAATTATGTATATAGGGGTGAGCAAACTGCAGGCCGCAAAGAAAAAATCTGCTCCCTTGAATGTACCTTTCAGAAAAAACATACACC